>NC_136926.1:21748618-26548618 GCF_949752795.1 Hyperoodon ampullatus
GGGGGGGGAGCCGTGTAGTTAAAGAGGGAGCTGGGCACAGGGCCAGGGCTCTGCTGGGAGGAGCTGGAGCTTGGTGTCTCTGGGTTTTGCGGAGCCTGTCCGCGCCTGCCCTGAACACCTGGTGTCACACTGCCCTTCCTGCAGCCATCAGGGCCTGCAGAGGCAGATGTGTTGAGGACTCCAGCCTGAGGAGAGGGGCGGGTGGTTCCTGCAGACAGACATCACCGAACCTTGGCCGTGGCCCGGCAAGTGTGCCCTGACTGTGTCCCATCTCGCTGGTGGGGAACTGGGGTTTAGGGCCTACTGTGCTCGAACCAAAGCCTCCCTGAGAGAAAGGCAAAGACAGGATTCAAACTGGGTGGCTCCAGAGTTCCAGCCCTTAATTGTGCCCTCATGGCCCCATCCAAGCCCCATCCCAGGGAGGTGCTGGGTCCTCAAGTCCATAGTGACCTCAGGTTCCAGCAAAGGCCTAGGTGATCCAGACACAAGTGGTAGAAGGGAAGGAGTTTTCACACGCGAATCCACAGGTACACACACAGACGCGTGCACATGGACACAACGATGCATGGGCGTGCACAGACACATGCACATACACAGGCACGAGCGTGCACACACGTGCATGCACACACATGCTCGCAATGCACACATGGGCACAGGCCCCATGTTCCAAGCAGGGACATGGTCTCTCCGACCCCAGTATGGGGGAGGGGACAGTCTCCAGACACTCCTTTCTGTGGCCTCACACTGGAGACTCAGCCAAGGGTGGAGAAAGCAAAGAGCCCAGCGCTGAGGTCAGTCCCCAAGATCTCAGTCCCTGATCCAACCTCAACCCTCCAGGCCCCCACGTGGGGTCTCTGGGAGTATTTTGGAGTCATCCAGCTCAGCCTAGCCTCCTCCTTGCAGAAACTTCTCCCAAGTCCAGCCTATGAGCTTGAATGCCCCCAGGGGCAGTGAGCTTACGACATTCCTCGGCACCCACCCCAGTGCCAGGCAGCTCATGACATGGGAAGGATCCTTGCTTGCCAGCCACGTGACTTGAAGAGAGCCCCTTTATCGCTCTGTGTCTCAGTTTACAAACATGAATGGAGTCTCAGTGCCCACCACCAACCTGGTCTCTGTCACCACGAGGCTTAAACGCCATCAGGCACGTATAGCTCTTCCCCAAGGAGGCGGGGGAAGTAAGAGAGAGTAATTATTCTTCATTGCAGCCAGCAGGTCCTTCCCCGTCTGGAGCATGGTGTTCCCACCACGGAGAGGGGAGATGCAGAGGACCCATGGAGCTCCGGGGCCGTCTCCGCTTGGAGGGAGAGTGCCGTGTCCTGGGAGCCACCCTGTTTCCACCCATGAGGGTCTCCAGCTCTCACAAGGCCCAGCCAGACTCCCACAGGTGAATGGTCATTGGCCAGGGGGCCCCAGGGCCTTGACTTCTCAGGGAGAGTTGGGATGGGTGTTCAATGGGATCTCACCTCGATGGGCTGGCTGCCAGCACACATGAGCAAGGGCACCCAGGAATGTGGCAGAAAAAAGACTGGGGCAGGAACACAAGCATTGCCATTGGCTCCTGTGTTATGGCCGGCAAGACTCCATTCTGCCCTGGGCCTCAGTTTCCCCACTTCTCATCCAATGGAGAGGAGCACGCCTACTCCAGCAGGCTTCTGTGAGGGTTCAATTCACAAGTAGGTGCCTATCCTCAAAACAATAGGTATTCAACTGTGTGATTATTAGTCGCAACCAAACTATTCTACAGACAGGAAAGCGGAGGCCCAGAGAGGGCAGGTCATTGGCACAAGGTCACACAGCATGCAAGACCTAGCCCATGTCATCCATCTCAACCCCCATTCGAGGAAAGGAAAGAACCTGCTCCATGGGCATGGAGACCGTCAGCATGGGAACACCCCATTTCTGTCCTTCAACACCAGATGCCAAGCCCACCGGGCATTGAATTAACTCCTCCTTTTGCAAATGATCCCCGACAGAAAACTCCTCCAGAGACAAGGGAAAATATTTCCCTCAAACCTATTTACTTTTCAAATTTCAGTTGCCATAACAACTCGGCACAACTATTTATGTGAAATCTTCGCCTTCCAAGTCTTGTCGAGCACCACGCTCTGCAAAGAGTTCAACTCGGCCCTTTCAATAACAACACATTTTTTCAATCAATTTGGGTCTGGGATTTTTTTTTCTCTATAAACACATAAAGTATGTTGTGCAAAACTTTTAAAAGCTAACAGGGAAATGCCGCGTTTTATAGACCCATTCTTCTCTGATCGCCCCCAATAGATCCTTTCTGAAGCATGATACTGACAGAAAGGACAGGCCAGCTTGGGTTTTTTTTTAAAAAACGTCTTTGAATTGTTTCCACTCTTGGTCATCCGCAGAGCACCTGGAGTCGGCAGGGATTCTGGTGAAGAGCCCTGAGCACCGGCTACAGCCCAGGCCCTGCCCCTAACAGACTGTATGTCCTTGGAAAAGTCAGCGCAGGTCTCTGGCCTGGAGAGGGGCACATTTGGTCGAGTTGGGCCCCTGCCCAAAACCGGGGGTGGAGGATCCCCCGGGGTGGCACCCTGTGTCTGAGGCATCGTGCAAATGTCCTGAGATGATGACAGCCACAGGTTTGCATTTTCTGAAACAATCCCAGCTTCAGATTTTCTGTTCCAGGCTCCTTGTGAGCCTTTGTACAAGCTGTTCCTTTTGCCTGGAATTTCCCCTTTGTCAACCTGTCAAGTTGACATGAAGGGGCCCGCGCTTGGTGTAATGCTGCCGTGGCTGTCTTGAAATTCTTAAGTATTTTTGAACAAGAGGCCCGGCATTTTCATTTTGCAACTGGCCCTTTGGATTCCATAGCAATTCCAGTCGGTCTTTATTCTAGTACATTGTGTGTATCAAATCATTTAATCCTGGACAACTCTTTAAAGCAGGCATTGCTGTGATATCTGTTTTACAGATGAGGAAACTGAGTCCCAAGAGGTCAGAGGCCTAAGATTATCATCATCCCCCCGGGTCCAAATACGAGCTGTTATGCATTAGGCGCTATTCCAAGCACTTTTCCTGTGTTACCTCATCTAATCCTCATGACAGCTCTGTGAGATGGAAACCATTATGATCCCCATTTTCCAGAGGCACAGAGAGGTTAGGTAACGGGCTCAACATCACACAGCAAGCAAGTGGAAAAGCCATGCTTTCCTATGAGGCCCATTGGATCTCTCCCCTACACGTCAGCAGCAACTTCCTCAACAGGTCCTGGGCCCTGGGCTTACCCCTTCCAGCCCATCCTCAGGGTAGTAACCAGAGCCATCCATTTCCTGTAACCTGACCTTCCATCATGCCCCTTTTTGGTTGCAAAGCTTCCCATGCTCCCAGGGATCTCAAGAAACATCTAACCTCCTTAGCCTGACCATGGAGACCCTCAGTGATATGAGCTCTGTTGACCTCCACAGCCTCAGTGTCCTCTGCAGCTCTTGTGCTCCTGCCCTCCAGATTGCCTGCAGTTAGATCTCTGCACACATCAGGCTGCTTCTTGAATTATCAGGTTAGGGACCACTGGTTTCCTACACAGAGCCTGACACACAGGCACTCTAGAAAATTTTGCTGGACTGAAGAGACCTGTCTAGGTGGAGCCCATCAGGGCAGACCATATAGGGCCTCAAACTTGACACTCCCAGAGCCAGGGATGGCTTCACCCGCAGAGCTTTTCACTCGCAGAGCCAGGAAGCTCACTCCTCGATGTCCCTCCAGTCCAGCTCCTTCTCTCTGTCCCCTGCCAGCCCTCCGGCAAGGGCCGCCATTATTGCTTACGCAGATGCCTGCCTCCTCTTGCCCCCCATTTCTCTGCCTCCAGGCATGCCCCTTCCAGTCAGTTCTCCAAACTCTAGCTGGAGAAACATTTTTAAAACACAGATAGAACGATTTCATTCTCTGCTTTACACCCAGCATTCTCAAAATGCAATCTGAAAAGCTAACGAGGCTGAGAAGCTTCCATATCTGCCCCCGCTGATGTCACAGGCCATGTGTCCACACCCCAGCCACCCCAGGCTACATGCAGCCACTTCAGGCCTCTGGCTTCATAAGCCATTCCTCCTGGCTTGGCTGCCCCAACCCTGGTTTCTCCGTTTTGCCACAGCTGAACAGTTTTTCTTCTGGAAGCTTTCCCTAACCATTCCCCCTCCCTTCAAAGCAAAGTCTGGCTCCTCCTGGGCTCCTGCCACCCCCTGTCCTTCCCCATCAAAATATGTGTCACATTATTATAAGCACTGGTCTGCATGTCTGCCCCCTGTCCCCACATTGAAGGTGAGCTTCCTGAGAGCAGAGGCCATATTTTGTTCCTCCATGTACCTTCCACGCTTGGAACATAGAATGTGCTCAGTAAATAGATGGATAGATGATGGATGGGTAGATGGGTGGATGAATGGATGGATAGAATGGTGGATAGATGGATGAGTGGATGGATGGATGGATGGTATGATGAATGGAATAACGGGTGAGTGAATAGATGCATGGATGGAAGGATGAATGGAATGGTGGATGGGTGGATGGGTGGCTGGCTGGATGGGAGGGTAGATGAATGGATGGATGGCATGGTGATGGATGAGTGGATGGACGGAATGGTAGATAGATGGATGGGTAGATGAATGGATAAATGGAATGATGGATGGATGGAAGGATGGGATGGTGAATAGATGGGTGGACAAATGTGCAGACAGATGAAAGAAAACCCCAGAAACCATCTTTTAGTAGTTAATATTTGGATGGTAAGGTACTCAAAGTTCTGAGCACATAGTAGGTCGGCAATAAATGTTTATTGAATTGATGGTTAAATGAATGTCCGAGGGCAGCTGGTCATCATCCCGCCATAAGCACCTGTTTTTCCTCTTGTTTATTCCATTCTCTCCCACCTCCAACCTCAATCTCCCAGCCTCCCGTTGTTTCCAGCAGTTGTCACATGACTCACAGTGGCCAAGCTCCCCAGATCCATGCCTGCACATTAATTATTGAGTGATATAATCCAAATTTATCTAATGAATTAATAATAGGCCATAGGGGTATTTTAATAATGAAATATTTGGAGTTATGTTTTGATAATTGCAGCAGGCTTTCATAATTACTGCACGACCATGGAAATAAAATCAAAATCAATTAGGTGGTATGAAATGACACCCCAGGAGCACCCCCTCAAAGCTTTAGTAGATAGACCTACCAGGATGAGGAAGATCAGCTTATCTCTGAGCCAGCTGAGGCCTGGGGTCAAGGCCTTTGCAGGATGCTTGAGCTGGGGAGGGATTCCAGGAAGGACAAGGGAAGAAACATCACTGAAATACATCAGATGTTTGAGTCACAAAGTGCTTTAAAGGCCAACAGGACAAGCATCTGCTTTTACAGATGAAAAGACCAACGTTCAGAGAGGAACCCTGACTCACCAAGGCAGCCTCAAAATAGAGAGCCTGGACTGCATCTCCGGACTCCTAGGCCAGTGCTCTCTTGGCCCTGGACCACACGCCCTCCCTCTTCTGCCATGACACAGCCCTCAGTGGTTTGTCTGAGCCCTGGCCATGCCTCCAGTCTCAACCCTGCGACTCCCCAAACCACGTAATGTTCATGAACTTCGACTTCTTCACACCTCTGTGCCTTTGCCTGTGCTGTGCCCTCAGGCCAGGGCGCCTTCCCTTCCCACACCTAACCTCTAGGTGTGCCTGGCAAAGTGCTCCCGGCAGAGGTGACTCCCTTCCTCCCGCCCTCAAGGGCCCCCACTACATGGTGATTGCTCATCCGTTTCCTCTGAAAAGACTGGGAGCTCCTTTAAGCCAAGGGCAAGTTCGTTGTGTCTCCCTGGGATGTTAACCCAGGGGCCTAACAAAGAGTAAAGGCACAATATAGGTTTATTCAAAGCCAGATGGTGGACAGGGAGGGGGAAGAGAGACACGAAAGAAGGGAAATAAACAAGGAAAGTTTGTTCTGGAGTTATTTCCAGAATGTGTTTAGCTGAGGCCACCAAAAGGACATTTGGGCTTAAAAGTGCTAGTTGAAGGACATCTCACTGGATATTTAAGCAACAATAAAATTAGATACATGAAAGCAAGAGAAATCTTTTCAGGAGGACAAAGAATGCTAATGATGGCAGATTGGTATTCTAAACCACCACCCTCCCCCTCAATCCCCCCCCACCACACACACACAGTCAAGAAGCCTGGGCTATTGACCCTGAGGTCCTTCTCTAAGATGTGTCCTCAAGAAGCCACTTGAACTTGCTGCAGACACTGTCCAAAGCGGGTCTCCGGGCAGAGCTGACAAGCGGCAGCTGGGGCCGGAACGGGTGTGACTATGATCTGTTTCTTCAGATGCCGTGCTGATCCCCCCGCCGGTAACCATGGAGCCCAGTTTGAATTGCAGGTGCCAGCCAGGTCTGGCCATCTTTGTCATTTATGAACCAACAGTCAGGTCTGGGGGAGGAGGAGTTTGGCAACATTAAAGCATCACCACCTCCAGCCCCCTTCCCTGCCCCATTTCCAAGCAGGATCTATTGACTCGAGCTCTGAGCTTTATTCTGAGAGGCACCATAGCACTGCCATTAAAAACACAGACTCTGGAGCCAGACTTTTAGGGTTCAAACTTCAGCATGGCCACTTACGAGCTGTGTGACCTTGGGTGAGTCTCTTAGCCTCTCTGTTACTTAGGGTCACTATGGGGAGTAAGGAGCTGATTTACCTAAATGCTAGATTAGGGGATGTCTCTGTTCTCACCTTCTCTGTTAAAAGCACCTTGATCTGCAACACCCTCCCTGACTCTCAACGTGGATTGGATGGTACTGGCCCCATCCACCAGTGCAAGGACTTGGGCACATCCCCCATAACTAGCCAATCAGCAGAGTCCATTCCTCTGGCTACAAGGATTGGTCTGGATCAAGCCCTCGACTCAAGGCCACTGATCAGAACTAAGGAGGCTCTTCATCAAGGAATATTAGCTAGTACGGCTGTTATGTAATTGTGACAAAAGTTGACTCTCCAAGTTGAGCCTCTCTAGAGGACGGGAAAGGCAAGGGAACTAAGAGGTTTGGGATCCTTAGGCGGAGGACACCAGTGCCCTTTACCTCTGTTCTCCCCAGCAGGGCTGGGTTAGGAGCCTTCTCTCCTGGCCCTCAAAGGCCCTTGCTAGCTCCTGTTCTAAGATGGAGTAAAACAAGTGATTCTGAGCATGGACCTTGAGCCTGGCAGGCCTGGCCTGATCCCAACCCTCCCTTCCTAGATGTGGGACCCTCATCTCTCACCCCTCAGTTTCTTCACCTGGAAAATGGAGATGACCAAGAACCCTGACCCTGGGAAGGTTCTGGGATTTCAGGGAAGTCAGGCGTTGTCCAGGGCCTGGCACAAAGAAGGGTCTCGGGCAGCGAGGCTGGTCGTTACTAACATGCCCATCCTGCCTTCTCTTGCACCTGGCTGTTACACATCTGTCTGCTGCCAGACCGGGCTCCTAAGGCAGGGCCAGCGTGGATGATCACTGTACCCTCAGCATCCCGTGTGAGGCCAGGGATGGAGGGGGAGGGGAAGAGTGAAGGAACAGAGGGAGGGAAGGAGGAAGGGCGGGAGAAAGAGGAAAAGCTCATGTGTCTTTATGACACTGAAAGCCCAGCTGCTCCAGAATAGAAGAGTATCTAGAATGGGAGACAGAAGACCAGTCTAAAGCCCTTTACTCTGCAGAGACAGAGCCCAGAGAGAGGCGGTGACTTCCCCAGGGTCACACAGCAGAGCCTGGCTGAATAGGCCCCAGCCAAGAGCACCCCCCACAACTCCTGCAACCAGCCTCCAGCTCCCCAACATCCCGGCTCCTGTTTCCCCCAGTCCTCTCCCCCTCACCTCTCCCCCTCAGGCCAATCCCAACACGCAATGCCTCTTCCTGTCTGGAGAAGACACTGCCCCCAAGCCAGGTGCTCCCCTCAGGGGCCTCCTTCCCCAAATGGACTGGGCCCCAGAAAATATCCTGGGGCCTCCAGGCTTGAAGGAGCAAGGTGACTCAGAGCCAGGTAGGGGGAAGCTCAGGGAGAAAGAGGCTGGAGGCTCTGGGGGAGAGAGTTCTTTGTAAGTGAGTCAGGCAAACAAGCTTCTCTCCAAATAATATCAAGGATCTCTTGGCCTGAACTCAAGTATGCAGGACACAAATGTTAGTTTCCTGTAATTGAACTTGCAGGACCGAAGCCACACTAGCTAGGTTCTGATCGCACCTGCCATGTAACTCACATCATGGGGTGACTATGACACACAGCCTCCGGCTTCACTTCTTTCCTGGCTGCCCGACCTGGGAAGCCTCTGTCTAGTTTGGGGTGAGGTGGGGAGCAGGTCACGGGTCACCAGTTCTTCCCAACCAATTGCTTGTATCTGAGGTTCTGACTTTTGAAGTTATCATTCCCTCCTCCAGGTGATAAACGCAGAATGCTTCCCTACCATGACGGCCTGATGCAGGGAAAGAGAGGCGTTACAGGAATGCTAGAGGAAAAGCTTTGGGTCTTGTTTCAAAGGAGCATCCCCCTTTCCTGCCTGTCTAGTGTGTGCTGCCCCAGAAGCACACCTCCGACAAGCACAGCAGTGCAAAGGATGTAAGAGGGTTGGGAGTGAAGTGAGGAAGGGAAAGTTTCATTATCCAGCAAGATTCTGCTGTGAGCAACTGGGGCTCCATCCCACTGGGAACCTCTGGGAGACCTGTGGACTATGCCTGGGAGTATCTCACCCAAGGAGGGATGGAGCTGGGGTATTTATCTTCCATCTCCCATAGGGCCTGCCATTGGCCAAAGGGTACTCCCCTGGTACATTAATCCCTGTCACTTCATCAGGGAAGGACTGGCATTTGGAAAATGTGGGGTGGGCCTGCATGGGGATGGTGAGGGCCGAGGGGTAATGGGTGAGCACCACGGTGTCTGCTACACTCACACAACTAAGAATAATAGCCCCTGGCCTGTCCACAGAGCTTTATCATTTGCACAGTACTCACCTATAATTCCCTAGCATCACCTGCAGACAACGGTACCACTGCCATGTTACAAATGAGGGAGTTGAGGCCTGGACCAGGGAAATGCATCGCTGATAAGAGGCCAAAAGGGGGCCACAAATCCAGGTATTTGGCCTCTAAACCCAAAAGAACCAGCTCCAGAGTTGGCCCAGGCCCTGGGTTCAAACCCTGGTCCACCTCTCTTGGCTTCATGATGCTGAGCTGAGCTGTAGATTTCACTTTCCTTTCACCTCTGTTTCATCATCTGCAAAATGGGGACAAGATCAGCCCCCTCACAAAGCCAGTGTGAAGATCCACCAAGGGAACGTGTGCAGAAGGGCTGTGGACCAGACCCAGCACACAGTAGGTGCTCGGTAGTCATTTCTCTCGGGGCCCCTTTTTGGCCTCATCTGCTTCCTGCCGAGTCACTCAGGGGCTGTGGGCCAGGCCACAGTTAGTTCAGCAAACACTTACAGAGCCCCTGAGGTTGTGTTGTTCTCGTGCTGCTGTTGCCTGTGAACAAGACAGCCTGGGACTCCGCCCACAAGGGAGGCAGGCAGGTAAAGAGAGAATTCAGTAACACCTGGAAGGCTGCACCCGGGCATGGGAGGCTGGGGAAGGCCCAGGGAGGGTCAGGAAGCATGGAGGGGGCTGGGGAGGAGTGAGCTCACAGCAAAGGCCAGGCCACCGGGGCTGGAGGTAGGCTGGGGAGGGAGCAGCATGGAAGTCTGAAAGCTAGAGGTGGCAGGATCAGATTTGTAAACCCCCTATGCTGCTACATGGATGCTGATCGGAGCTGACCAAGGAGGACCACCTCTTAACAGAGGTGAGCAAACCTGGCGGCCCGGCCTGGGTAGGGGGTGGGCAGGTGGGCAGAGGGGCTGTAGTGCCAGGGCTGGGTGGGTCCTTGGGGAGGCAGGGAGGGCAGTCAAGGGGCTTCAAAGACAGCCTTCATTTGGGAGCCTGAGCCCAGCTCATTGCAGGACCCCTGCTGACCCTGTCTGGGCTGTCCCAAGACCCAAAGCACCACCCCTGTGGGCCCCCCACCCCTGCCTGCCCCTCAGGGCTGTGACTGTGGCCCACGGGCCCTTCCACCTCCCTTGGCTCCATAGTCACTAACTTGCTTGGGTCCCACGCATTTCTCCCATCATCAGATATGCAGACAACCCCCTCCAGGATGAGCTCTGAGACCCAGCTCCTGATGAGAGAAATCGGGGTCCAGCAGAATAAACAGACCCAGGCAATGAACCCATGCCTGGTAAAAATGTAGATAAGTGATGGTGGGGAGGACTTTTTTTGGGAGGTGGACCCACTCAGCCCCCAGGCTCTCTGGCAGGCGCCTAGATCAATTTATCCATTGTCTGGTTGTCAGAGGGATCTCCCCACTGGCTGTGCCTTTTCTCTCTCTCGAAATCCAAAAAAGAGGGGATATAGGTATATGCATAGATGATTCACTTCACTGTACAGTAGAAATTAACACAACATTGTAAAGCAACTATACTCCAATAAAAATTTATTTAAAAATAAAGAAGAGGGCTTCCCTGGTGGCACAGTGGTTGAGAGTCTGCCTGCTGATGCAGGGGACACGGGTTCGTGCCCCGGTCCGGGAAGATCCCACATGCCGCCGAGCGGCTGGGCCCGTGAGCCATGGTTGCTGAGCCTGCACGTCCGGAGCCTGTGCTCCGCAACGGGAGAGGCCACAGCAGTGAGAGGCCCGCATACTGCAAAAAAACCCCAAGGAACTTTGAATTCCTAACCAGTTTGGAGGCTTCTCAGCAGACCAACAGGAGACCCATAGAGTGTGCAGGGATCCTTAAGTCAGAAAGTGGCTCCAGCAAAGAAAAACACATTGAAAGGCTGTTCCAAAAAGCACATCCTCACAGCAGAAGCATTCAAATTAACCTTAGCTGCTGTTCTTGCTTGTGTTGCATTGTTTTGCTTTGCTTTGATTTTTTGCAGCTTGAACAAGGGGTCCAGAAGGAAAGGCAGGGGGTGTTCCTTCACTTGCAGAACTTTTCCTGGGATGAGTGGATCTTCCAGGGATGGGATTCCTCCCCTGCCAGACACCATGTGGAGGCAAGGGCATTGATGGGAGGCCGGATGCCCTGCTGACCCCTGACCTGATCCTGATATGAGTATGATGGCAGCACCTGTCATGTGCCTGGAGCAAAGTCCAGGAAGGCGGGCTGGAGGGTCAGAGCCTGGAATGAACCACCAAGATCCTGGAGCGATGGGGAAGGAGGAGAGGAGGAAAAAAGCTGGTGCAGGGCATAAACTGAGGCCCAAGGAGGTTGGGTGACAGCCAGGAATTCAGGTTACCCGATTCTCACCTTTTCCCTCCCATTCCTTCTTTCTTGTTGTATTCATTCATTCATTTATTTTATAGTAGTCGATACACTATCATGGTTCATAATTCAAAAGGTACAAAAGGATATACACTGAAGAGTCTGTCAGTACAGTTATCCCTCAGTGTTTGCAGGGCATTGATTGGTTCCAGACTCCCATGGGTACCAAAATCCACAGACACTCGAGTTCCTTATATAAAATGGCGGCAGTATTTGCCTATAACATATGCGCATCTTAGTCATCTCTAGATTTCTTATGATACCTAACACCATCTCAGTGCTATGGAAATAGCTGTAAAGACAATGTAAATGCTGCATGAATAGTTGCCTTCGAACAGCAAATTCAAGTGTTGCTTTTTGGAACTTGCTGGAATTCTTTTCCTGAATATTTTCCATCCTAGCTTGCTTGAACCTGCAGGCAGATGCAGAACCCACGTACACGTCTGGGGAATTGTATGGGAAGTGAGTTATATCTCAATAAAGCTGCTGAAAAAAGAAAAAGTCTCCCTCCTCTTATCCCCTGGATGCTGGTACCACTCTGTTTTCCTGGAGGCAAGCCCATGACCTATTCTTTTCTGCTCCGTCCATTCCTTCTTTAGACTTTGGGTGGATCTGGGGTAAAAGAAAATTGATGCTGCCAAAATAAAAGCAATGCAGCTCTCTCTCCCGCTCTCTCTCTCTCTGCCCCCTCTCCCCGCATCCTGACATTTAACAAGCACCTACTATGTGTAACCGTTCCAACATCCATCATCTGTTTCAAACTTCAGCACCATTTACTGAAGCAGCGAAAGTTAGTTCCACTTGCCAGGTAAGGAGGGAAGTTGAGCAGAGATTTCCCTATTCTGGACATTGCATATAAAGAGAATAATAGAATATGTGGTCTTTTGTGTCTGACTTCTTTCACTTAGCATCATGTTTTCAAGGTTCATCCATGTTGTAGCATGTGTCAGTGCTGTGTTCCTTTTCATGGCTGAATAATATTCCATTGGTGTGGCTGGACCCCCATTTGGGTTATCTATTTCTCTGCTGATGGGCATAGGGGCTGTTTCTACCTTTTGGCTGTTGTGAATAATGCTGCTGTGAGCATTCATTTGCAATTTTTCGTGTGGGCATATGTTTTCATCTCTCTTGGGTGGATGCCTGGGAATGGAATTGCTGGATCATATGGTAACTCCAGGTGTCATTGTTTGAGGAACTGCTGAACTCTTTTCCTAAGCAGCTGCACCTTTTTTTCATTCCCCAGGCTTTCAGAGGTACCACTTCTTGAGGCAGGGGCTCACGCAAATCATCTCACTGAATCCCCACCACAAGCTGTGGAGGAGGTGGATAGGACTTTCGCCCCATCTTCCAGATGAGGAAACTGAAGCTTGGAGAGGTGGATCCACTGGCCCAGGTCACCCAGCCTGTGTCCAGGATTCCAGCTAACTGGCTGGCCCTAACCAAGCCACCAAGGAGTAATATTTTGGAGGCTGACTTGAGAAATGGGGGTGGAGGAGATTCCAACTCCGAGGGGACCCTCCCCCAGGCCTGTCAGGTGATCCTGGAGAACATTTACCCTGGGGCTCAGCCGGCTAAGAGGGAAAGCCCTCGGGGGCTGTAACGGAAGAGGCCAGTCCTGGAGCTCTGCTGGGGCAGGTGGAAAAGCACAAAGGGTTCTTTGTCCTGCCCCATTGTTCAGACTCCCAGCCGGCCTCGCTGCTCCCCTCGGACCACCAAGGGATGCACTGGGTCTGCAGAGCAGCTGGGGTGTCTCAAGTTCTCCAGGGGGCCCCCTGGGATGGGCCCGAAGATTCATTAGGGACTTGGGATATAGTGGGGGATTAGTAGATACTCAGTGTATGGGAAACCATCGCCCTGATTTTTTTCAGTTGTCTTCTGCCCTTGATGTAAAGTTCCCAGACACATGCTAACACAGAAAATGAAATAGCCCCAAGGACGTGGATACTCGGCCTCCCACCCTGAGCCCACAGCCATGTCCATACCTCTTGTGTATCTTTCCAGAAAGTTGTCCTTGCTTGTAGACAAAATCATATGCATGTGTGTGCGTGTGTGTGTACATGCTAGGTTTTTTTTCATATCCACCTCATTTTTTCTGCTGCACTTTGCACCAGGAGATCATTCCATCCCCCCAAGAACAGCGTCTTCCTTCTTCTCAGTGACTGTGGTACTCCATCTACAGAAGCAGTATCCTTTATTCAGTGAGTCTGCATTTAAGTTTTCCCAACCTTTCCGCTACTCCAGCTGACTTGAATGTCTTGCACACAGACCTTTGCACACAAGTGTGAGAACATCCTGTACACCTGTGAGATGGGCCATTGTTTTGCTCCCCCGTGGGGTGGCCCCATCACACCCTCCCCAGCGTGCAGTGGAAGCGCCTGTGTGCCCAGCATCCTGCCAGCACAGGACAGCATCAGCCCTTTTGTTCTTTACTTTTTCCGTATAAAAGAGCACACCCGTCATCAGAGTCTGGCTCAGTGGATTTTCACAAAGTCAACATCCCTTATAACCAATGCCCAGATCAAGACCTAGAACATTCCCAGCCCCGGAAGCCTGCTTATCATGCCCCTCTCAATATCACCCTGATCCTTGGTCAGCCCTTTCTGCTCATTAAAATCCCCCTCCCCTATCCAACCTGCTTCGTCCACACTGGCCACGCCAGTGTCACCCCAAGCGTAATCCAGAAAACTTAAAAACAAAAACGGCCTTTTTTTTAAAGGAAAAGTAAATTGGTAAGAACAGAGGTCAGCCAAGTCCAGTTCACAGCCCTTTTTTGCATGGTTCACAGGCTTAAAATTATAACCGTTGTTAACCATTTTTAAATGGTTGTAAAAAACTAACAGAAGAATAATTCGTGGCACATAAACATTTTATCAAATTTGAACTCCAGCATCCATAAATAAAGCTTTATTGGAAGGGAGGCGTGTCCTTCATGTATGGATTGTCTCTGATGGCTTTCTGGTTACAACAGCTGAGTGGAGGAGTTGCTACAGGAACCCTGTGCTCTCAAGGCTGAAAATATTTACTGTCTGGTCCTTTGCAGAAAACGTTTGCCAATCCATAACCAAAGCATCATCACTCGTTAGGTAAGGAAGGGACCTAGACACTGTCCCGTTCAGGGGCTGGAACTACAGTGGGATCCCAAGTCATCTGCCTCCAAGGCCCCCCGGGGGTGGGGGTGGGGGGACTGCATCAGGAGCCCAGGTAGGAGATGCTGCAGCCTGGACTCGGGCAAGGCAGCAAGGATGGAGAAGAGAAAATGAACTTGAACAAGTCTGGGGGTTACGCCAGCAGCCGTGATGGCTGAGGGATGTGCAGGCAGAAGGAGGGGAGGAGAGGAAGATACAGGAACTATATGGGAGCAACACTTACTAGCCTCCATCACCCCACTAATCATGTGATCCTGTGCATGGTGCAAGTGTCCAGAATGCATATAACCAAGGGAAGGAATTGAGGGAGAAGAAGCAATATTGTTGATTGTAGGAGGTGTGTATGAGGGGAGAGAAGACCCCGCATGACCGACAAGGGTGGTTATTTGTGTTTGGCTCTACAGGAGAAGCACCCAGGACATTTGAGAATCACCTGGCCCAGTTGTCCATCCAATTGAACAGAGAGTTGTTGCGTTAATATTGAAAAGTGGCAATGGGATGTTTCCAGAGGTTTCTCCTGGCTTGGGGGTGGAGAGGGTGCACACAGGCTCCAGACTCAAAAGCCTGCAGGAGACTTCTGGCTGCATGACTCAGGAACCTTGGGTGAGTCTCTTCATCCCTCACAGCTTCAGTTTTCCCTTCTGTGAAATGGGACCATAATCTTGACCTTGTAGAAGTACCACAAAGATTAAAGGAGATGTTTGTGTGTGAGACGCCCACCAATAGGAGCCACGGCCCAAATGTCAGCCCCTTTTTGGGCTTCTGAAAAGTCTCTCTAGATCGGCAGCCAGGAGTTCTCCTATTTTGTTGATTTGAAGAACTTTTCTCGAGAGGGTGACTCTGTGGGAACAGAGGGAGGCGTTCCAGGGTTGGGGAGACACCACTTATGACTCTGAGTGATGCTACCTCCAAGTCTTATTGTCATAAAGAAAGTTATTCAAACACAATCAATTAGGCACCCATATTAGCATATTTTTCATTGTAATACAGCCGCAAAGAGGAGATTCTAGAGGCTGTTTATTGCTGTACTGAGCTAATATTTGTTAAAGTGATTAATATGTTTTTCAAACATCTGTGACAGGCGTGGCAGGCATTATTTATCTCCACTGGTTGGAGTCTGAAAGGGTGCAGGGTGGGAGTCCTCAGAGAGGGGCACCAGGTAGGGGCCTCGGGGGGCCGCTGAGGACAATGTCCACCTCTCCTTCCCTGCTCGGGCCTCACTCCTTCCGTTGTCCCTTGCCCCCACCCCCCAACCCCGCCTTGAACTTCCTGGTCTACTGACCATTCCCATCAGCATTCAAGGGCATCTCTCACTGTAACAAGTAAAGACCCTGGAACTCCTTCTCCACCAGCTCCTCTGACCTCCCCCTCCAACTCTTTTGCCATCTTCCTCCTTCTCTCCAAAGCCAAACACTCCCAAAGAACACTTCACCCTCCCTACTTCCTTTATTAACCTTCCAGTCCCTGCTTTTAAAAAATCATTCTGAAATATGAAAAGCATACAGAACCTTCTAGAACAGCACTGTCCGAAAGAACTTTCTGCAGTAATGAAAATGTTCTCTATCTGCACCGTCCATATGGGAGCCACTAGCCACATCTGGCTATTGAGCACTTGAAATGTGGCTAGTGCGACTGAGTAATTTATTTAAAATGAAATTTTAAATTTTATTTACTTTTAATAAACTGATATTTACATTGAAGTCCCCATATTTGGCGAGAGGCAACCGCATGGAACCACTCAGCTCTAGAGAGCCACGTAATGAAAGCTGCATACCCATCGCCCATCAGCTTTATCAAATATCTACATTTGGTCATATCTGCTTCCAATTTTTTTAAAGTAATTAGATGTTATGGATTTGTTTCCCCCTTTTCTCTAGTAAGTTAATCAACTGTCTTGAATATTTATGTCTCAGTATTTATCCTTCCCATTCATGTTCTTATGCTTTTACTATATATGGATCCACTACATTGCAATAATTTTCACATTTTAATACTTTATATATACGGTAACCTATTCTATGCATCATTCTTCAACTTGCTTGTTTTGTTTTCCAAATCGGCATAGCACTGGTTCATTTTCACCAGTGTATAGTATCCCACTGTACAAGCATCCTGCTATTTAGTTCTCATCTTAAGGAGCATGTTACTAACAGCACTGTAATGAACATTTTGGGACATATCCCTTTGGGCAACAGGCTAATGTTTCTAGAGAATATTCACCAAGAAGCAATAGTTCGGTCAAGTTACAAAAATTTAACTTGACTAGATACTCCCAGATAGCCCTCCAACCTGCTTGTGCCAACTCACACTCCCACCAGAAGCAGAGGAGAGGCCCTGCTTCCCTGCAGGCTCATTGACACTTGGCATTCTCAACTTTTAAAATTTCTGTTAAGCAGATGGGTGGTATATTCTTTCCATTTGTATTTCCTGATTACTGGTGAGGTTAAACATCTTTCATGACTCAGTCATTTGGGTTTTCTCATTTGAGAACTGTCTGGTTGTACCCATTGCCTATTTTTCTACTGGGTAGTTGGTGTAATTCTTGTTGATTTGCAAGAGATCTTTACATATTATGGATTTAATCCTCTCTCAGTTATATGTGCTCAGATACCTTTTTCTAGTTTTTGTCTTCTCTGTTAACTTATTTATGAGGACTCTGATTGAAAAGAAGTTTTTAATTTTAAGATAGTCAAATGTATCCATCTCTTTCTTTGGGGTTTTAAGGTTTTTGTGCCATGATTAAGAAATCTCCCCCTACCCCAGGGTTATACAGATGGTTTGTATTTCCATCTGGAATTTAAATTTTTTTTCCTTTTTGTATTTAGATCTTTACTGCATCATGAATTCATTTGTTTGTGTGTATGTGTGCTATGTAGTTTGGAATCCAAAGTAATACTGTGTATATTAGTTGTCTACACTGCATAATAAAATTACATACAAAATTGATTGTTTAAAAAAACACACATTTATTATCTCACAGTTTCTGTGGGTCAGCAGTCTGAGCACAGCTTAGCAAGAGCTTCTCCTTAGAGTCTGTCCCAATGCTGTAGTCATGAAGTCCGCTGGGGCTGAGTTCTCATCAGAGGCTTAACTGGGGAAGGATCCACTTTCAAACTCCTCGGGTTATTGACAGAGCTCATTTCTTTGCAGCTGTAGGATTCATGGCAGCTTATTTCTTCAAAGCCAGCAATGGAAAGAAAGAGAGAGTGTGGGAGAGAGAGAGAAAGTTTAGGAGAGAGAGAGAGGGACTGCCAGCAAGACAGTCTTATATAATGTAAGGTGATCAAGAGAATGACATCCCATCCCCTTTGCCATATTCTATGGTTAGAAGTAAGTTGCTGGTCCTGCCCACACTCAAGAGGAGCGGGCTGCACAAAGGCCTGAAAATCAGGAGGTGGGGTCAAGGCACCACCTGAAAGACTGTCTGCATATTTTGCATATTGACCATCATTTTCCAGTATTCTTTTTTAAAGACTTTATATCTTTAGAGCAATTTAGTTTCAAGCAAAACTTAGAGGAAAGTACAGAGATTTCTCATAAATATCCCCCCCACATGCATAGCCTCCTCCATTATCAACATTCCCCCACCAGAGTGGGACATTTGTTACAATTGAGGAAACTACATTGACACATCATTATCTACCAAGGTCCATAGTTTACACTCTAGCTCACTCTTGGTGTTGTACATTCTATTTGTTTGGACAAATGTGTAATGATATGTATCCATCATTATGGTATCATACAGAGTACTTCCACTGCCCTGAAAATCCTCTGTGCTCTGCCTGTTCATCCCTCCCTCCTCCAATTCCTGGCAACCACTGATCTTTTTACTGTCTCCATAGTTTTGCTTTTTCCAGAATGTCATATAGTTGGAATCATACAGTATGTAGCTTTTTCAGATTGGCTTCTTTCACTTAGTCATATGCATTTAAGGTTCCTCCATGTCTTTTCGTGGTTTGATAGCTCATTTCTTTTTAGTGCTGGATAATATCCACCAGTATTCTTTTGTAGATGGCCCAACCTCTTCTCCACTGACCGGTAATGCTTTCTCCATCACGGATGAATTTTCCATAGGTGCAGAAGTCCTTTTCTGGTCTCTTTTATTATTGTTGTTTTTTTAGTGGGTTTCCTGCTCCTACCATCCCTCTGAATATGCTCTAGTTTGGGGTCACCAATGTTGTTGAATTGTACTGGGTCTTTCCAGACCTCACCACACTAGACCCCTCAGAGGTATTGGGTACCATGGACATTTCTTTCCCTCTTGAATCATTCTTCCCAGGCTTAAGGTGCCTTGTCATGGGTCTCCTATGCCAGCTGTCCCTCCTACCTGACACAGGGGTCCTGGAGTCATTCACCCTTTGTTCACTCTCTCAGTAATCTCATCTGCTCATGGAATTAAATGCCATCTTCGTGCTAAGCGGCTCAGTCCCAGGCTGGTGCTTCCTGGAACTCCATGTCTGTGTAGCCAGTGGCCTGTTAAACTCCACCTGGCAGATTCGTGGCCATCTCAGACAACATACTGCCCAGGATTGGGGCTTGATTCCACCACCCCCGACTTCCCTGGTGGTCCAGTGGTTAAGACTCGGAGCTTCCACTGCAGGGGGCACGGGTTCTATCCCTGGTCGTGGAACAAAGATCCCACATGCCTCGCAGAGCAGCCAAAAAAAAGAAAAAGACATATTGATTCCACCGCCCCCCACTAAAGGCCCCCATCCCTCATCTGCCTCTAGCAAGAGGTGGGTCCTCCATCCCCTCCCGCGGTCACCTCATCCTGGGTCCGACCACCTCCCTCCATCTTCCCAGCTGCCCCCCTGCCCGAGCCACTGTCACCTCCCACGTGAGTGCCTCCAGTAGCCTCTCAGCTTCCACGCCTGCCCTCTGCAGTCAATTCTCCACACGGCGGTCAGAGCAATATTTTCAAAAACATAAATCATCTCACATCATCTCCCCACTTAAAATCCTTTCCAGAGCTTCCCACTGCTCTTGGAATGGGATCCAGATTCCTCAACATGCCCTCAATCAATAGTGGGCTGTCACCTCCTCTCCGACCCCATCCATCACCACCTGCCCCCCCCACTCTCATCCCCCCCACCCCACCCCCGCTGGACTATGGAGATGATCTGATTATTTCTCTAAGGGGGAGATTTTGGGGGTGGTCCAAGGGGTCTGGAGGGAGAGGTGTCAAATTTCCCCTCTGAGTGGCAGGACCTGGGCAGGGCCACGTACCCCGAGGAGGTCAGGTTAAGCGGCACTATTTACTTTAGCCCTCTCTAAAGTATGTTTCGGTGGTGGGAGAGAGTTATGAATAAGCTCTTAATTCCAGGGAGGGCGTGGGTCAGCTCTCCGACAGCGGCGTTTATTGACGTTCAAGTCTGCTCCTTTGCCCAGCGCCCCAAGACTGAGGGGCCTGTCTGTGGCAGGGCTGGTGGCCCCAGCTCACCTGGACAGGGACAGGCCTACCTGTCAGCTCTCTCCATTGTGGCACCAGGGTCTCAGTTTTTCTACCAGGACTAAGCATCTGGGGTCCCAGAGAGTAAGCATCTGGGAAAACTGTCATGAGCAAGGAGTGATCCACAACCCCTGCCCAGGAGGGAGAGCCCAAAAACCAGTGCCACCTGAAGAACCAGGTGGGTGGGAGGTCGATGGGGCTGTTTGAATATCTGTCACCTGGTCAGACTGTTTGTGTTTTCACTGGGCTGATGGAATCCTCAGGGCCAGAGAGGGAGTGAGCCAGGCTCGTAGGCCTGCTGGCTGTGTGGCTTGAGGCCAGTAGGTTTCCCCTGCTGGTCCTCAGTTTCCCCATCTGTTTCATTGCCCTTCTGTTCTGTGGACAGGGATGCAAGCACAGTTTACGGCATCCTGCAGCCCCATGGAGGACTGTGGCACTTTCAAAGAGGACTATTTGGGAATGGAAAGCAAAAGTTCAGAGAGAACAATTTATATGACATTCTTAAAATGACGAAACTACAGGGCTTCCCTGGTGGCACAGTGGTTGAGAGTCCACCTGCCGATGCAGGGGCCGCGGGTTCGTGCCCCGGTCCGGGAAGATCCCAGATGCCGCGGAGTGGCTGGGCCCGTGAGCCATGGCCGCTGAGCCTGCGCGTCCAGAGCCTGTGCTCCGCAACGGGAGAGGCCCCAGCAGTGAGAGGCCCGTGTACCGCAAGAAAAAAAGACAAAACTACAGCATTGGAGGACAGATGAGTGGTTGCCTGGGGACGGGGAGAAGGTCAGGATGGGCCCAACCCTAAAGAGGTCACACAAAGGAGCTTCCCCACGGGTGGAGCAGTGCTGCATCTTGACCATGTGGGTGGGGGTGGGCTGGGTATCTATACGTGACAGCAAGCTGCATAGAACTCCACACACAGTTCACGTACAAACTGATGAAAACACAGTAAGGTCCTGTGGACTAGTTGAAAGCTTGTACCAAAGTCAATTTCCTGATTTTGATTTTGTGCTCCAGCTCCGTAAGATGTCCCCACTGGAGGAAGCTGGGGGAAGGGCCCACAGGACTCTCTGTATTATTTTCACAACTTCTCATTTCAAAATTAAGAGTTTCAAGAAAAAGTTCAGAGAGGTCATGGATGTGCCCAGGGCCACAAAGCAAATTGAGAAAGAAGCTAGAGTTAATACCCAGGTGTCCTGATAGTCAGGTTCTTAATGATCTTCCCTAGACCAACAGGCATTCAGCAAAATAAAGATAGGTGAGTCATAGTGACGGCAGCATGAGAGGGGAACTAGAGGAAGTGGTGGTGATCATAGTAGTGACCACAGTAGCAGCTTCCATTTATTGAGGCCTGACCCCAGGCCAGGCATCTTGCAGGCAGCCTTACGTATATGATTCCTGCTGCCCACCATGGCCACCCAAGGTCATGCTAACTAGGCCGAAACTTGAACCCAGTGCCCAGCATCAGCCCCTCGGGCCTGTCTGCTCTCCAAGTGAGGTCCCGGCTGACATAAAGGACAGTGGGAAGACCGATGACCCTGTCTGGGATCCTGAGCTGTCCAGGGGCGGCTTTGGCACTGAATGGTCCCGCCCACCTCACCTTCACCCACGAGCCATCCTGATGGAGGTCAAGGGCCAGGACAAGGAGGTGTCCAAATAAATAAACGAGCCAGTAGCCATGTGATGCTGCTGCTATGAGGCTGTGAATGCAGGAGGAATCACCGGCTGGGGAGCCCCAGGTCCTAGTCAGCCATGTGCCACCATGGGCTGGGCGCCTGGGATGAGCACATCCCTCTCTGGCCTCAGTTTTCATCTCAGGAAGTTCTGGAGGAACTTCCCGCTCAGATCGCACATCTTCTCCGGGTGGGGATGTTTCCAGCTCCCCACACGGCCTGACCCATCCACGTCGGTGTGGCTAGGATGACCCTCTCCTGCCGGGCGGGGCCCTGTATTCGTGTCTTGTAGCTGCTGTAACAAACAAACTGCATGGCTTACAATAACAAGAACTTATTCCCTCACAGTTCTGGAGGCCGGAAATCTGAAATCAAGGGGTTGTCAGGGCAGCGATCCCCTCACAGCCTCCAGAGGACCATGCCTCCTGGCCTCTTCCAGCTTCTGGTGGCTCCAGGCATTCTGTGGCTTGTGCACCTCCCTCTCCAACCTCTACCTCCGTCTCCACGTGGCCTCCTCTTCTCGTCTTTCCTCAAGTGTCCGTTATAAGGACATTTGTCATTGGATTTAGGGACCAGCCAGGTAATCCAGGATGATCTCATCTCAAGATCCTTAATTTAACTGCATCTGCAAAGACTCCTTTTCCAAATAAGGACACGTTCACAGGTTCCATAGGTTAGGGTGTGGACATATCTTTTGCGGGATTCTTCAACCCACTATAGACACTCTGCATGAATCATGCCTGAGCCTAGGAGAGACCATGAGATCCTCCTGCTTCAACCCCAGAGGCCTCCCCACCCTGACCTGGCCTCCTGTGCCCCCTTGTGCCCTCAGCTCCTTCCACAGGGCCTTTGCACAGGCTATTTCCTCAGCCTGGGACTCTCCCTCTCCGACTTGTCACAGATTCCTGCCTGATCTCCTCTCTGCTCAGATGCAGCTTCCTTGGAGATGCTCCTCCATGTTGAGCCAAACTCCAGCTACAAATCCTTATAAGACCCAGAACTTCTCCCTTGTAGACTCATCACGGTTGTAATTTTAGCTTCACTCGTGGGATTCTTTGATTTGTGTCTGGCAGGTGGGCTGATGTCTCCATCAGGTGCAGGAGGCACAGTGCCTAGGGCCACAACTACATTTACAGGCCCATAAACATGCTCTCTTTTAAAATCAGAAGAAAAATATGAAGATAATCCAGCCTGGAAAACAACACAGTCAGAAAGTATACTTTTTTTCTGCTTGTTACTGGGGAAGGGGCCCATGAAGGCAAAGCCCCCAGAGCCCACAAAAGTCATCCTGCAGCTCTGTGAGCGAGGCCCATGCTCCCATTGTTGGCACATCGCACGCACATAGTAGGTGCTCATTAAGTGTCCAAAAGGGGACGGGAGCACGAGAGGGTCCCGACACATCGGAGAGGGTGGGCTCAGTGACCTGGCTTCAAAACCCTAGTTTCGTCCTCAGTTGCTCTTGGCCTGGGACAGGTCGCCTCCCTTCTGGACTGGTTTCCCATCTATAAAATGAGAATAACCACACTTACCCCTCGACTTCTCATGCTCATTCGCTAGGCTCAAGAGAGACATGCGTTTGTGTCAGAGCCTGGCGTGGCGGCTGGCTGCATGAGCCTGGGTCATTGCTGGGATTTATCGAATGCTGACAATGCACCCAGTGCAATGTTCAGCTGTCACCACATCCTCTCCTGTAATGGATGCTCCGTGTCCCCTTTTTACAGATGAGAGACTGAGGCTCAGAGAAGGGAAGTACACACGAGCAGCCACTCAGCTGGACAGTGGTCATGCACCCGGACACAGGTCACTCAGCTGGTGAGCGGACACTAAGTCAGATCCAGCAAGCGCCGGGCTGGGACTTGGAGGAGGTCTGATCTCACTGCAGAGAATGGGCTCCAGCAGCAGCATGGAGAACGAGACGGGCTTTCTTGGGGCCTGGTTGGCGGTAGGTCCCCTGGAAACCACAAACGTCCATTCCCCACTTCTGAGGGGCAGTAGATGGTGGGGGGGGGGATGAGTGTACTCGCCCTCTTCAAACAACATCCATTTGGGGCTTCCCTGGTGGCGAAGTGGTTGAGAGTCTGCCCGCCAATGAAGGGGACACGGGTTCGAGCCCTGGTCTGGGAAGATCCCACATGCCATGGAGCAACTAAGCCTGTGAGCCACAATTACTGAGCCTGCGCTCTAGAGCTTGTGCTCCACAACAAGAGAGGCCGTGATAGTGAGAGGCCCGTACACTGCAATGAAGAGTGGCCCCCACTTGCCGCAACTAGAGAAAGCCCTTGCACAGAAACGAAGACCCAACACAGCCAAAAATAAATAAATAAATAAATAAATAAATAAATAAAAATAAAGGAATTTCTTAAAAAAAATCCATTTTGAAATAAGTATCTAGATCTTGGCTTTTGCTATAAGCAGTGGTAATCTGTGTGTAATACAGTCTACAGAAAAACGGGAAACTTGAATTGGCTTTGGAGAGAGGAGAGGGGAAAACAGCTCTCCCCAGCAAAAAAGCAGCACGGGGAAGGTCTAGTAGAGGCAGGTATGCAGCTCAAGGAAAGAGAGAGGAGACCAGGTTGACTTCACCCCAAAATGTGCCCAAAGCCCTGATTCATCCTCTGCACTGGGTTGGCCACACAGCGGTCAGGGGAGGCAGCAAGGAAACCAGGCAGTGTTACCACAAACCCAGACATCCCAGCTCTGCTCCTTACTTGCTGTGTGGCCTCAGGCAAGCCACTTCTCTCTCTGAGCCTTGGCTTCCTCATCTGTGAAGTGGGGTCAGTGTTGGACCTCCCTTTCACCGGGAAGAGTGAATGAGGTCCTAGACGGACATGTGCTCAGTCAGAGGCCCAACGTATGCCAAGGGACCAGTAAGAGGCAGGTTGTTGATCTGTTTTAATGAAAAGGCAAAGCTCTTTACCACCTGTCTTCACCCAGCTCTGTGGACAGTTAGACATTCTGGCCTATTATGGGAATGGACATATCAGAAGGGGCTCAGGAGGGTAATGTAGGAGTTTATAAAAAGGATGTCAAGTACTATGAGGAAAATAAGAGGGAGATTGGAGTGACTCGAGCAGTGAGGACAGGAGGAACTGTAGCTGGGGTGTCAGGAAAACCTTGAACTGAGATCTGAGTGATGAGCAGGAGCCTGCCTAAGGGCAGCATGATCCAGCAGAGAGAACAGCTGGGTCAAAGGCCCCAAGGTGAGAAGGAGCTGGGTGTTTCCAAGGAATAGAAGGAAGGCCAGTGTGGCTGCAGCACAGTGGACAGGACCGGTGAGGACTGAGGTTAGAGAGTCATCCAGAGGCTGGGTCATGAGGGCCTTACAGGCTGGCGTAGGGTGGGTTTTGTTCCAAGTCAAGGGGGGTTATTGGAGACATTAGGCAGCCTGAGATCTATATTAAAAGCTCTTTGGTCCTAATGGCTTGGAAGGTAGCAGAGTGGAAGCTGGGAGACCAGTGAGGAGGCTGATGCCATAATGAAGGTGACAAATGAAAGTGTCTGGAAGTTGGGGGAAGAGACTTGATGGAGGGACCTGGGATAGGATGTGCTGGTGGGCGGTGGTCTACTTGCCTACCATGTATAACAAACCACCCAAACCTTAGGGGCTTAAAACAGCAACCCTTTTATTGTTCATGACTGTGGGTCAGAAGTCCAGGCGGGCTCAGCGGGGACAGCTCATCTCTGCTCCACATGGTGTCTCAGGGGCCCACTTGTACAGCTGCATTCAGCCGGGAGCTGGGCTGGGCTGGAAGGTTGGTCCCCCGAAACTCCACCCACACACCTGAGGCTTTGGGGCTGGTTGTTGGCTGGAGCATCTCGGTCCCCACTAGGTGGTATGTCTCTTCAGCAGGATAGCCTGGGCTACCTTCCATGGCAGCTCAGGGCAACACGAGAATGAAAGTGGAAACTGCTAGGCCTCTTGAGGCCCAAGCCAGAACCCACACAGAGTCACTTCCATCACATTCTATTGGCCAAAGGGAGTCACAGGGCTGAACCCAACATCCAGGGCAGGGAAACACATCCCACCTACTAACGGGAAGAGCAGCATGCATGGACAGGCAGGGAGGAATCTGTGGTGGCCCTACGTGCCAAAGACTAGCAAGATGGGATGTGGATGGATGGGAGAACTCAGGACAGCTCCTAGGAGTTCGGCTGAGCTGCTGGGAAGACGGTAGTGCCATTAACCAAGATAAGGAAGGTTGAGGGAGAAGAAGACTAATGGCAGGGAAGAGAGTCAACAGTTCTGCTTGGGCTCTGCTGATACTGAGCCGCCAGGTGGCCACCTGGCCATGCAACCTAAGAAACAGGGCCGCATGTAGAAGAGGAAGGAGCTCCTTCTGTGTGCAATGATGCTGAGAGTTAGGGATGATTAGCCCCATTTAGAGATGAAAGAGTCTGAGGTTCAGAGAGGTGAAGTGTTTTGCTCACGGTCACCCAGCAATTTGGTCTCAGATTTGGAATTCGAATCTTGGTTAAGAAACAGGAAGCATTTTATCTTACTCCTGTTGCTCCCCATGGACCCAAGGGGCTGGATGAGAGAGCTGCCTTTCTATTACAGATAAAAACAATAACCTAGTCTTTGTTTAGGTCTTGCCATGCACCAGGCATTGTTAAGTTGTCATCCCAACAGCCAACCCTATAGAGCAGGTACTCTTATTGTCTGCGTTTTACAAAGGAGGGAACTAGGGTTCAGAGAGGGAAAGTGACTGCCCAAGGTCACACAGCAGTCATGCCTCAGAGATAGAACTAGAACCCAGGCTTGCCTGATCCCAAAGCCCAACTTTCAACTACTCACCTTGGCCTTCTACCATCTTTGACAGAATCATACTCTCATTCTGGACTCATAACGTAGCCACTCCAAGGACCTTGACCCAAGAATCTACACCAGGGGTTGGCACTCCACAGCCCACCATGGGCCAAAAACAGCCCACCACCAGTTTTTGAAAATAAAGTTTTATTGGAACACAGCCACCCTCATTCCATTACATATTGTCTGTGACTCCTTCTGTGTTGTAGTGGCAGAGTTGAGTAGTATAGAGACTGCAAAACTTAACATTACAGATAAAAGTTTGCTGAACCCTGATCTGGAGTTAAGGATGGTTGGATCCTGGCTTCTCATTATTGAAATTAGGAGAATGATGCCCAAAGGAGGGGATCCCCTTTGCTAAGGCCACACAGTGGCAGAGCAGAGATAAGATCAGAGGCCTCATGACTCAGCCCCTTACCTATTTACCCCAAGAAACAGAGCTGAGATGTGGGCCCAGGACAGGTGTGAACTGGTGGGAAGGCAAGGGCAGCTGATGAAGACTCCTTTCCTGTTGAAGAAACGTCTCTCCTAGTTAAGGGGAAAAGCCCAGCCATCTCGGCTGCTCTGACTTTTCAGTCCAGCTGGTTTCAGGCAACTCTCCCACCCTGTTCCTTCCTCTCCAGCTCCAAGGCTCCTTCCAAGGCTTCCACACATTCTAGAAAATGTAGCCCCTGACCTTCTAAGTCACCAGGCCCCTCCAGCCCCCAAGGGAGCGCCAGCTCGGCAGACAATGAAAAGTCGATGAGAAACCCAATCTGGGCTATCAGGTGGGCAGCTCGGCCAAGGGAGGGCCTCTCTGTCCCCCAGATGGGCCGGATCCCTTTCCCTCTCCCAGACAGCGCATTCCGAGCACCAGTTGGATCCTCCCAGCCAAAAAGAAAAGTCCTTCAAACGTTGCAGGGGTTCCGAAGACTTTTTTTTTTAAAGTAACCCCCCAAACAGTGGCTTTTCAAGCCACACACAGACTGAATCAAGCTCCATTTGTTTCCAGAAGGCCGAGGGGCAGTGGTTTGGAAAAAAGAACCTTCTCTGAAACTCACGGGGAGGCGAAGCCGGGGTCAGAGGGCACATTCCAATTGCTAAGATGCATTGACAAGGGCCGAGGCCCCCCTCGGTCCTGCCCAGAGACCTGAGGAAGGGGAGGCGGCTGCTGCGGGTGTGAGGGGAGGGCTCAGGGGCCTCAGAAACGTTCCCCCAAGTGGGCCACAGAGTCGAAGGGTGACCCCTCCTCCCTTGCTGGCCCCCCACCTCCTGCAGATATGCCAAAAAGAATCCCCAGGTCTGGAAAGAGCAGGGAGGTTTAGCCACGAGACTTTTTTTTTTCTTAATGGTTGGTTTAGTGAGTTGAGTTTTGCCCCCAAATTTTCAACTGGGAGGAGAAGTGATGAACCAGGGTAAAAGCTGGAAATTTTTCTTGCCATTTGCAACAGGGGAGCAGACGTGGGCTGGGAGGTCTTGGTATGAGTCCAGGCTTGGCCATCGAGGGCTGGGTGACCTTGGACAGCTGTCTATACCTCTCTGGGCCTATTTCCTCAGTGTCAACTCAGATCTGGTCCCTGGGTTTGGACCATCCACTAAGATGGTGACAAAGGGTGAGGCCACATGTGTGGTGACTGGCACACACAGAGCAGGTGCTCTGAAATGGTGAAGGTGGAGATGGGGCGACCGAGGGGCCAGGGATGGGCAGATGAGGCCCCAGTGGAGGCAGGGAAGCACCCAGACCCGGAAGGAAGGGTTAACCTTGTGCCATGGAATGGCTCAAATGGAAAGAAACTCAGAGAGCGGTTTGTTGAAATACCCTTTCCAGAGGGGAAACTGAGGTCTGGGGCACACATGGCACGTCGGTGAATGAACCCCTGGCATCACCTTATACCCAACCCGCGGTGTTCTGGACTCATCTTGTCCAGGTGGCACTCTGACCACATGCCTTGTTCCAGCCCTTTAAATCCCTCCACTACAGAAGAAAGGAGAGGGGTGCCTAAAAAATTAAGAAATGGGGAAAGAAAGGTTGCCATTCTCCCTACAGAGGATAAGCATTCACAGCCCATGTGTTCTGGCCTCAGCTGGGGCTAGTGGGATGCGTGGGAAGTATCGCAGAAGATGGTAGCTCACGATGCAAGGTGAATTAATTTGCAGGGGTGCAGCTGTAGGGTCACGCCAGGTGGGGGCGGCCAGCGAAGCCTCAAGTCCTCATCCTCCATAGGCTGCCAATCCCAACAAGCGACTCCCGGGGGTGCAGGGGGACAAGGGGACAGAACGCTGGGGAGAGGATGTGAGAGGCACTTCCTGTGTGTTGGGTCATCTACCTGCTTGGGGCAATTTCATCATCCTAATAACCCTCCAGGCAGGCTATTGATGTCGTGTCTTCCAGACCCAGGCTCTCAAACACTCTGTGATGGAGGCCACTCTCACCTTGATGAGCCATTTTCCCCATCAGCCCGTCCCAGGGGTCTACGGATCGTGCCAAATCCCCTGGTAACAGCGCTGAGCTGGCAAAAGCAACTACAATTCTCTCCCCCCTTGTCTGGGAGACCCCTGTGTCCAGGTCTCCTCCTGCTCACATAGAACCAGGTGACGCAGGACTTCCTCCAACAATTAGATGTTTGAAACTCATTTCTACTGACAAATACTCAAGAAGCAAGCTCATGTACTTGAGGGGAAAATAGGACAGTGGCTCCTCCCAGGACGTGAGACCCCACAGGACAAATGCACCATCTTATTTCCTCCATCGAAATTCTCAAGGTTGGAAATGATGGGAAGACCCGCAGAGGTCAGCCCTGGCCTGTGGCTCTTTCCTCGTATCATGGCATGTGTGTTATCTCTGCTCCTGCACAGCGCCCGGGGCCTGGCCTGGCTCACTAACCATGGGTCCCCCCCTTCCAGTGCTTTTAGGGGAAGGCTGTACCGCCAGCCGCCCCTCAGGGTCCTTGGATTCACTGCTCCTCCCCGCCCCCCAACAAACTTGTGTTCCTGATCAAGCCAACCCACCTACTCCTGGACCAAAGCAACAGCCTCAGTGCCTACCTGTGTGTCCACCATCCCACCCGGAACTCCTCCTACCGGGAGCTGTTGCTTTCCCAATGCTCTGCACTGCTCCTTCCTTGGCAGTTTCCCCACCAGCCACTTCTGGGACTCTGTCGGTAGGGACCATCACAGTTCTACATGGTGGGCTGGTGGGAGGATCCCAGGGCTGTGAAGTGGACCCTGCTCCTGGGTGGCTCTGGGGATCAGCACTGTGGAAAGGGTCCCCAGGACATTCTAATGCTGGCAGAGCACCCTGGGGAGTGTGGAGGTAATACCCTGAAAAACAGTCTCATGCACGTGCAGATGAGCGGCAAAGCCCATCGTAGCCTGATCCACAGCCCTTCATGGTTGGCAACATGCTTTCCCTTCCTTCATGAGAGCTCCCTGGCTCTACCAAGCAGCCTCCAAGGCAGGGAAGACAGGGATTCTTATCCCCACTCAACAGATGAGGATCCTGAGGTCAGAGAGGACCAGGACTCAGCTGAGAAGGGCGTTGGGCAGGATGCAGAGGCAGCTGGTGGAGGCCCTAACTCAGGGGAGCAAATCCTGGATCTGCTACAGATTAGCTGTGGGACATTCAGCAAGTGGCTTAACCTCTCTGTGCCTCGGTTTCCTCATCTGTCAAATGGGAATAATAAGTTCCTACCTCCTGCTGTATTGTAAGGATTAAATGAGTCAATAAATATAAAGCACTTAGGGTCTGACACATGGAAAACAGGACTACTATTCCTTATCTTCATCAACATCATCATCATCATCATCATCATCACCAACCCAGCCTCCCAGCCAACCAGCAATGGGACCTCGGGTAAGTCCCCTTTCCTCTCTGGGCCTCAGTTTCCCTACTGGCACAATGATCCTTGATGGTCTCTAGCAGCTCTACGTGTTTACTGTTCCCGCTTCCACACCCAAAGCACAGGCCAGAAAGGGGGTAGAAAGTGGAGTCCACAGAATCCCACAGAAGCCCACGTCTTCTTTTCTGGGCCTTGGTTTCTCCACCTGCTGGGTGAGGAGATGGGACAAGTAACTCCTGGAGAAGCACAGAGCCCAGTCCTTGCACTACAACCTCACCAGGATCCCAGACACTTTGTGGAGCTCTGGGGGAAACTGAGTCACTGGCCTCAACTGCCCCTCTGTGGCGTCCCGGTCCCAAGGCCAGGATGGGGTGCAAGAGGTTAACCGCCCACAGGCCAGGTGAAGGGAGCCCCGTGTGCTGCCTCCAGACCCCAGTTTCAACTGCCAGAGCCCCGAGAAGAGCCCCCGTGTTTGCACTGACAGCTGGGCCAGACTGTGAGAGTAACCGACGCTCGGCAGGACCTGGAAAAGTCAGCTCATCCCGCAGCCAGGCCAGGCCAGCCTCCTCGCTGGGGTCCCTGCTCCGCCACCCGCTGCCCCATTACCTAAGCCCCACACAAGACATGATCACATGGCCCGGGGTGAGGGGCGCAGCCACAGGCAGCCCAGACACGTTGGCCATTCATGGAGCCACCCCCATCCCGGCTCAGATGCAGCCCTGTGCACTCAGAGGCATGGGTGCCGGGCTCGGAGGACACCTGATGAGGTTGAGGGGCAGGGCAAACCCCGTCGGTGCCCCCCAGAGCTCCTGGCCTGGGAGGAAATGTGCTGTCATGAGGGGTGTGAGAAACAGGGTGAATTAGGAGCAGGGAGTACTGCCCCTCCCTCGCCTGAGCCCCTGGAAAGGGGGCTTCACTGAGGGCCCCGGGGTGGGGGGCAGGAGGCTGAGCCCATTCGGGAGCTTATCCAGCTTTGGGGAGCATCACGGGTGGCTGCAAAGCCAAAGGGACATGTGACCTGGCTGTTGAAGGACAGAGAGGAGCTGATCCATCAGACAAAGAGGAAGGTCCTCCAGGTGGAGGGACCCACGTGCGCAAAGGCATGGCCATGGGAGGCCTTACCTGGGGCATCACTTTTTTTGAGTGGGAGGGAGGTGGGGTAGAGGGAGGAGTTTTCCTGCAGGGCACTGGGGTCTGAGCAGCAGACTTGGGGTCAGGCCTGCTGGAGGTGAACCTCTGCTCCCCCTCGCCGTCTGTGAGACCTCAGGCAAGCCAGTCAGCCTTGGCTCAGTTTCTGCATCTGTAAAATGGGCACAATCATCAGGTTGCAGAAAAGATGGACTGTTCCTGACTCACAGTAAGCCCTCACGAACACTCAGGCCTCCCTCCTGTGAAATTCTGGGTCTCCATCCTGGCACCGAGTGGGGGTTAGGAGACCGGGCTCTAGTCCTGCCCCATGGAGCCACGTCTGAGGCCTCTCTGGCCCTCGGTTTCTCATCTCTGAGATGGGATTGTTCCCTCACCCCTTATCATCCTCACTGATAAGCCTGGGATGGGAAATAAGAAGATGCTTTGCCAGTAAATGAATTTCTATTATTACTGGGGCCCAAACTGTGGCTCTGGCTTGGAACCAGCCTGGGTTCAAGTCCTCACAGCAAGTAGTTTTGCCTCTCTGTGCCCCAGTTTTCTCATCTGTAAGATCAAGGCCATTGCAGCATCTGTCTCACCAGGTTGTGTTGTGGGTTAAATGAACTGGACCAGAACTGGCCTACAGGTCTCCTCAGCCTATAGACCACTGGGCCCCAACCTCAGAGGGTTGTTCAGTGATACTGATGTTGCTGGTCCAGGACCCACACTTTGAAAACCACTGGTCTTAATGAATGTAAAGGCAAGACATAATGCTGAAGACATGGTACATTCCTCTCCAAATTATAGCTCTGGTCATGCTACTAAAAAATAATAATAGTAATAATTGTCCTCTTTCAGTTAGAACTTCTGGCCATGCAGACCCTGGAATTTGACCCAAACCCTTGTGCCCAGGCCGAGGCCCCCAGGTCAGCAGGGGCAGCCCCTGACCTTCCCAGGACTCCTCCGACCTGGCCTGCTATCGCTCCAGCTCTGACCTCTCAGGCAAGAAGGAGGTAAAACAATTAGCTGCTGGGGAGATGTGAGCTGGTCTCAGGCCCCATCCCCTCCCACCCGCCTGCCCTCAACTCCCCCTCAACCCTCTACCACCCCACAGCCCAAAGGCCTCTGAAAAGAAATCCTTTTTATCTCTCTTTCCCTTTGTCCTGCCCAGGGTGGGGCTGTCACTGGAGCCATCTTCTATCCCCGGACAGGCTCAGAGCCCATCCCTCCTTTCCCTAGGAAATGTGCCAACCAGTTAGGAGATTCAGACATTCATACTCCACTCCAGAGTGAAGACCAGCTTGTTGGCTGCACGTGACATCCTGAGCCACAGGTAACAAACTCAGAAAGCTTAGGACCAAACAATGAAGGGAAATGCATAAAAAGAGCAGAATGCAAGACAGTAGGGAGTAGTGGTGACTACGGTCAACTGTAGAGTACCAGCCCTGCCTGTAGGGAGCTATTGCCATGCAGGTATGGGCACTCAGAATGCCCACTTCTTCTTAGTTCTTTGAGAGAAGATGGAATTGCAGAATTTTTTTTTTTTAAAGTAAGAGCTGCTGACCTTCCAAACCCTACATGAGCCAAATGAAAAATATCTGAGGGCTAGATATGGCCAGAAAGGCCATAGTTCATTACCCTATTCCAAGCTAGTGTTTTCTGCAGACCAGGAATCCACAAAATGATCCCTGATTAAAGGGTTCCCTGGTCCCCTGGTCAATATTGCTGGGCAACAAGTCACTCTTAATCCCCTCTGGGAGTCCCAGTGTGCATTAGCATATTAAAGGCTCTGAAAAGGTCTGCAGGAAATAGACCTGATTAACTTTGTGAGGCCCAGGAGAGCATTAACGCTCCACAGGGCCTGTCCTGAGACATAGCCCTTCCTAGAGCTGGGACTTCTGCAGTGTGCTCACCATTTCAAAGGTTCATGGGCCCCTGGGGTCCATCTGAGCCCTGAGTTAGGAAACTTCTTCTTTCATCTGCTGGCCCAACAATAGTTATGGAGACTGTTCTGGACCAGGCGTGGTGTGACCTCCAGGGACACCATGGTGACGTGATAGGCATGTGTCCCTGCCCTGCCTCGTGAGCCCACACCTAATGGCCCCTTTGTCCAGGTTTGCTCCTGCCAGCAACTCCAGCCTTCCCATCACACAGCATTCATGCACATACAAAGCTTTTGTCAGCCAAAAGCAGGGGCTGATGGAAAAGCCATCAAGACCTGGTTCTAGCCTAGGGCTGCTGTGGACACACTATGATACATCTGGACAACATTTAATCATCAGTACTGACTGAGCACCTACTAAGTCCAGGCAGTGAGCTCAGTGCCAGGGGCACAGCTGCAAATAAGAGAGATCTCAAGACTTGGCCCCTGCCATCATAAGGCCTGAAGTACAGAGAAGGAGATAGAGAGGTGAAAACAAAGGAAGATGGGGAGACAGTGGGGAGGGAAAAAATAAAATAATTCCAAGAAAATGTTTCAAGTTTCACAAAAGATATAAACAAGAGACTGAAAGAATGTAATGAGCTGGGAAATCTAATTTGATGGGGTGGTCAAAGGAAGTCTCTCTAAGGAGTTGATATTTATACTGAGACTTAAAGGGTGGGAATAAGAGAACCACAAGAAAGTTTTCCAGGTGGAGGGCACTGCCTGGGCAAATCCTCTGAGAGAGGAATGGCATAAGAAGAGATTGGGAGGTCAGAAGGGCTCAAATCCTGTAGTGGCTGTGGGCTGTATCAGCTAGCTATGGCTGCATAACAAACAAGCCCCTAACTTGGTGCTCTATAAGAAGTACCATCTATTATTATAGCTCACACTCTGGGGGTCAGCTGGGGACTGGGAGGTTCTCTGCTCCACATTGAACTTGGCTGAGTCACTTGAGCTGGAAAAGCCTTGCTCCTTATGCCCCTCATCCTCCTCCTTAGACCTGGAGGGCTAGCCTGGCTACGACCTTCTCACAGTGATGGCGGGAGCATAAGAGAGCAAGTGGCAGCTGCAACGCTTCTTGGGGCTTGGACTTGGGACTGACGTGCTGTTACTTCTGCTTCATTCTATTGACCAAAGCAAGTCACCTTTCACGGCCACCTTTGTGGGGGGGAGGGGGGGAATGACATCCCACTAATAGTGGGAAGACACAGCATGAGAGAAAGGTGGTGGCTGGGATGAGGATGGTGACCACCATGAGATGGAGAAAAGTAGATGAAGTCCAGAGCCATTTAAGGGCAGAATCAATAGGAATGTTGCTGATGGATTGGATGGAAGGAGAAAGGAAAAGGGTAGAATCAAGTTTGGCTTCTGAATTTCTCCCACAGCGATGGGGTAGACGGGGTAGACTACAGGAGGCAGGAAAGGCTAGTCACGGGGGCCCACCCCAGCCTGCTCTGGCCCCCGGCTTCCTCGTCTGCACCAGGAGAGGTCAGGGGAGCCCGCCAGCCAGCCCCACCCTAGCCAGAGCCCAAGCTTCCCGCGCCCGTGTACAGTGAAGATCAGACGGCCCTGCTGTGAAATACGACCCCCACAGCTCACAGCCGGGCTGCCGCTGGGATGACGTGTTGTTACCATCCATCACCTCCTGACGGGTGCCCAGCGCCGGAATTCGGCAGCTGCCCTTCACCAGGACACTTAATTATAAAGGCCTGAAATCTTCCCCTACCGGCCCGGGGAAATAAAGGCTTTGTTTACCAACTGCAAGTTGGGAGGCTCCCAGGGGAGAGCCGATATATCAGAGCAGCCTGGCAGAGGCAGTGCGAATCCTGCGACCTGGTGGGAGGGCCGGAGGCTTCTGGGGAACTGTCACCTCGACCCCCACTGCCCCCCAGCCCTGCTCTCCGGTTCTTCATGGGATTATTGATCCCGGAATTTCTATGTCCTCTCACCTGTGCTGCGTGTGAATTTGCTCAAAGCCAACTCAGTGCAATGTTCTGGGCCCCTCTTCTGGGCTTGCCCGCCTCTCCAAAAACCCTCGGAATCTTAGGGGTAGGGAGAGGGTACAGCAGGACATCGAAAACAACATTCAATGTCACTGCTCGCAAGGATGTGAGTGCATCTGGCCTAGTTCTCAAAGTGTGGTCCCCGGACCAGAAGCCTCAGCCTCTAAATGCACATTGTCAAGCTTCATCCCTGACCTAATGAAGCAGCAATTCATTGCTGGGGGCTGATCCAGCAGTCTGTGTTTTAACAAGCTCTCCAGAGGATTCCGATACACCCCCGTTTGAGGGCCACTGACTGGTTCACTCCCACCCTTCCTTTTTGCCTCTGGGCTGTCAAGTTTCTAGAGAAGGGGGCTTGGCTTGCCCCACATGACCCTGAAAACAGGGACAGTGGGGACACTCGAGCTAGGCTTCCGCACTCCCCAGGTCCCTGTGTGCAGCCCCCGGCTAATGGTTGAGACTTTCTGAGCCTCTGTTTCCTCTTCTGTAAAATGGAGGTAAGGATGCTAACCTTGTAATCTGTAGTCAGGGTTAAAAGAGGAAACCCCCTGCTAACCCGGAGATGCCGGGTGAAGGTAAGCCCTTCCCTGGATCTCCCCACACTCGGGGCATGGCCACTCCCTCCCACCCTCACAGAGGGGGCCTCCCCAGCATTCCTGGAACCCACCTGCTTCAGGAAGGTGAGCAGCCCTCCAGGGGACAGCGTCTGGAGCCCTAGCCTTCTTGCTTCCCAGCCCTCCACACACACAGGGTCTTTGCAGCTTTTTCTTCACATCAACACTGGAGCCAGGACTTGAACCCAGGTCCTTCTGGCTCCCTGACCTCTGGGGCTCTTTCTACCAAAGGTTTGAAGCTGGAGAAGAACAGATCTCCTCCAGGGAGAAGGAAGGTTCTTCCCCGCCCTGTCAGACCCTGGAACAGGTGCAGCAGGAGAAGGATGCAGGGGCAAGCTGAATTTGGTCCTTGCCAGGTGATCAGCCCAAGAAACGTCTTCCTCCAGACCTGATCTCCTCAGTGGAGACATCATTGCCAGAGAGGATCAGGGAGGGCTCTGCAAGCACCCAGGCCCAACCCAGCAGGGCTGAGCTTTTTGCACTGACATGGACCCCTTAACACATACATAAACACACACACACACACACACACACACACACACACACACCCTCCTGACTGTCCCCCGCCTCATTCCAGGGGACTGTGGGGCCTGCCCTGAGGGAAGGAGGTGGTGTGTGGCTGAGGGACAGAAGGTGTTCATCAGCCCACAGGGGTTGCAGGCCACTCCACAGCACCATAAAGTAACATGTGGAGAAACCAAGTCACGGGGCCTGAAAGACATCCAGCAAGATGGGTGTGGATCACGGCCTCCTGGCCTCCGGTCTTCACTCCACAGCCCACTGGCTGTGTGTTTCTGAGCAAGTCACTTCACTCCTCTAAGCAGTGGAGTCTTTTTCTGCAACATGAGAATGATGACATTCCCCCACTGGGTTGATCCATCCCCAGACTGGGGATGACCAACAATGACAGATTCCAACCCTAATATTTGATGTGGGTCCCTTGTCGCATTTCAGGAATGTGGCTTGTTAGCGATCCATACGTCTCTCTGTTCTCCTTTAAAAGAAATTTTTTTTTTTTGCCACACCACGTAGCTTGAGGGATCTTAGTTCCCCGACCAGGGATTGAACCTGGGCCACTGCAGTGAAAGCACAGAGTCCTAACCACTGGACCACCAGGGAATTCCCTAAAAGAAAAATTTAACCAACTATTCCATTGTCTTTGGATTCTCCCAGAGGCAGGCCTCGAGATGAGTAGTTTACTTGGTACATGCACGGTAACCCTTGCTGAAGAGCAGAAGAATGAGTGAGAGAAGAAGGCAGCTGTAAAGGATGTGTTATCACAGGCAGGCACCGCCATGGACTCCATCCCACTGGGGAGCATTGTAGATTCTACAGACGCACACCTCAGAGGTATCTCACCTAAAAAGGGAGGGAGCTGGGGTATTGATACACCAGCTCCCATCTGTTAGTGGTTGAGGGCTTCCCAGGGAGGGGGGTTATTAATTGCCAGCCCCGTCTTGCCTGTCCCTTGAGAGGGCAGAGCAAACTCTGGTGGCCAGACAAACCCTCAGACAAAGAGCTTTTGGTGCTGGCCATTGGATGTGGCTGGTGTGCCCAGAAACACTTAGTGCCAAGGGATACAGGTGGGGCCCCAACAATACAAGTCACACACTCCTTCCTTCTCCACATGGAGAAACGCTTTATCTGTTTCAAGACCCAGCTCAGAGTACAACTTCCTCTGGGAAACTTTCTCCAAATAACCAAGGAGAACTGGAATGTGCCTTCTTGCAGCAACTTTGTCTTTCCACCATGAGCATTGCTTTCATTCATATGCTAGATGTTTCTTCAAATGCATCTGGGTACCAGGCACTGCTCGGGCCTCTGATCACACTGCACTATAACCCTTCTAGACTTGCCTCTGAGCACTACACCATGAGTTCTCTGTAGGCAGGGCTGGGTCAGATTCATGTCGGCATCCCCAGCAATGAGCACATAGTAAACACTCAGTAAGTGTTGGCCGATCTGAACTTCAAGGGAAAAGCAAATCTGATGCTACATGAAAAGCACTTGGCTTGGTACAAAACCTGCTGAAAGAAAAGTTGTGAAGGAATAGCAATTAATGTTTGGGTACAAGCTGCATGGGTCCCTCTGCAGCACATCACCACCCCAATCTGTACCTGCCTCGCCCCAGGTGCTCCAAATGACAGAGCCTGCATCCCCTTGGGAGCCCCCAACACAGGAGCCATCTAAAATTAGACCTGCCCTGCGGGCGCTTAAAATTAGAAGGACTTTGCATTCCAAGATGCCAACAGGTGCCGAGCAACAGTTCACGGACCAAAATAAATCAGTGGCACACTGGGACTTAAAATTAGATGAAGCCTCTGGGTTCAAACTGCTGTCAGCATCGGGCAAGTTGTCTTCAATAAAGGATTGAGAGGAGGTAGTCCAAACCCCTCAGTGTCTGAACTTTGGAGTCGAAGGGAATCCACATATACTGAAAATCTACTTGTTGCCAAGTCTGTGCCAACAGCCTGGCTTGAATTTTGCAGCTGATATACACAGTGGTGCTGGGAAACAGCACTATCCTTATTATGCCACCTGGCAAATGACACCACAGAGCTTCGTTCCAGGGACTTGTTCAAAGGCACCCAGATGACAGAGCAGGGCTTGAGCCTCTGCTTCTCCCTGGCTGCTCCTTGCTTGTTTCAGGGAACCAGATCACCCTCACCCATTTCTAGGAGGATCCCCACCTACCAACCCTATACTACTCCTTAAGTAGCCTTTGTTTGGGTCATGTCACCTGCCCTTGGCCACACTGATTGGGTAAATCGATGGCATCCACCCTAGAGTGAGCCACAAATTGGCTGGTCAGGGACTTATGGGGTCTGGCTGGGAAGGATGAACTGGACCATTCAGGTGTCTCCTAGGAGAATGTGCACTGAGCAAGTTTCCTAAGAGGAAAGGATGCAACAGACCCTATTGAGGTGAGAGAGGGATGGACAGTGCGCAATGACTTTGGCTGACGTTAGGGACCAGTGGGACATGTCACACTGCATCCTTAACTCATCCCTAGGAATTCCACCCCCTTTTACAGGTGAAAGTAATTGCGTTTGGAGAGGTCGCCAGGTGACCCTAGAGATAAAGACGAGGTCTGTGTTCCAAAGTCCTCCAGCCTAGGGGTGCCCATTCACATGTGAGTGTGTGTAAGAGTGGGTGTGTGTGTGCACAAGGATGTGAGTGTCAGCCAGGGGGGAGGCCACAGGGAGGACTGGGGGTTCAGAGCAGGTGTGGCCCCCAGTGCAGCTGCAGTGGGCACCCCACCCCTCTGGGAACCTCTATACGTTTCTTCTGTTTTCCAACAACGGGGCCAACTGGGCTCAACCGGAAATGCTGTTCGCTGCCTGAGCACCCTGGCCTGGCAGCTCTGCCGTCACCAGCTACCAGCCTGCCCTACTGAACAAAAGAATCTGTTTTTGGAAACAGCCCCCTCGACTCTCAAATCCTGGATCATCCACAGAATGACCCTGAGCCAGCCCTAATCTCCTTGAACCTCAGTTTCTCCATCAATAATGTCGGAGAAATCATGGCTCCTTTTTTTAATAGATTGTTCCTAAGAAATAAACATGTGAAGTCATTGTTCAGTAACTGTTGGTTTCTTTGAATATCCTAAGATAAACTTTGTACGAGGGATCCAGTAAGACTGGGTTCCACTTTTTCACTCAGCCACGGACACTCTGCATGACTTCTGGAAAGTCCCTTGTCCTCTGCGGAGCATAGTTGTTCCCAGTTCTATAATAGAAGGGTAGCTCCTGTTCAATCATTCATTCCTACTATATACTATTGGGTCCTGCGCTCAACATGGTAGGTGCATGGAAGAAGAGGTGTCTGGCTGACTCCTTTCTTTCTTGGGAGGTTGCAAGAATCTAAAGAGAAAAGGGGTCCACCTCGAGTGTTCCTGAGGTCTGTTTGTCAAGTGACTCATTGAATCCAGAGCACACAAGTGTGTGCACATCTGCACGGGCCTGTGTAGACACGCAGGACACACACCCAGCAGAAGACAGGGTTTGACAGGCCCAGAGACGGTGTCTTGTGGAAAAGGATTAATTTGAGAGAAAACAGGAAGCAACTCCGAATGTTCAAGCCGCCCTCAACAGCCCCATTCTTCCTCCACACTTTATGAAAATGAGATCGGACGGCGGAGGGCAGGGAGGCGTGTAATGCTCTGGCTATTTCCTGCCGTCCTTTCCCAGTGCCCCAGAGGCCCAGACCGAGTGTAGTTATCTCCTCCCTGGCTGGGAGGGGGTTAGTTCAGAGCCAAAACCACCAAGATATGGGGAAGAAGCATGAAGAATGATACAAACAAGCCAGGCTCATGACTCCAGGCCAACAGGAACAGAGCCAGAAGCTCTCCCCAGCCCCAACCCTGATCCAAATGCTGGCTGGTCCCCCAGCTATTGGCTGCAGAGGTGATGGGGGTCCAGCTTTGGGATCTGAGCCCTGCTTCTTGAGTGAGACTGATGGGGAAGCTTGTGTGGGAACCTGAGGAGAAGCAGGAGTCGGGTGCATTGCTCTCTCTCTCTCTCTCTCTCTCTCTCTTCTCTTGGGTGTCTCCAGCTCCGCCATGTAAGAGTCTCAGAGTCTACCTTTATACCTGTGTCTCAGCATCTCTCATTACCTCCATCATGTCTGTCTCACTTCCCTGTCCGCGTGTATGTGTGTGTGTGTGTGTGTGCATCCCCAGAATCTATCTTTGGGAGTCAGAATCCCTCTCTCCCAAACAAGTAGGGGTAAGCTGCCAGGATAGCTGGAAAATCCAACCCTATAAAAAAAACACTTGCTATGAAACACAAATTCAGATGAGACCCCCTCTTCTACCACATTGACAAAAATAAAAAAGATCAATAATATCCTTCATTCAGGATATTATAGTAAGGGCAGAGCAAACAAGCACTCTCAAAAACTGTTGATGAGAGTAAAAACTGGTATTATTTTTTTGGTGGGTAATTTGGCAATATCTATAGAAATGTTAAATTCACACACCCACTGACCCAGCAAGCAATGTGCACAAAGAAGTATAAGGATGTACAAGGCTACGATAGCATTGTTTAAGTACCATTGTTTGTAATAGTAAAAAATTGGAAATAAACTACAAATTATTTAATGAGGACTGGTCAAATAAGCCAAGGTGTAGCCATGCTGTGGAAGTTGTAGAATATTATGCAGATATTAAAAAGAGTGAGCTCTATGTATGAGTCAGGGCAGGGAAAGATGTCCATAAAACAAACAAAGCTACATTATACATTAGTTGGCATAGGTCAGGCTATGCTGCAATAACAAATATGCCCCAGAACTTCAGGGGCTTAATACAAAAAAGGTTCATTTCTTACTCATACAAAGTCTGATGTAAGTTCAGTCCTTCTCCAGGGTAGCCACCCTCCATGCAGTGACTCAGGGATCCAGGGTGGGTCCACCGTGGGGTCTACTCTCTCAATATTGGCCCCATGATCACTACAGCAGGAATGGACATAAAGGGCTCACACCCCCTCTAGCACACATTGCCCATTGGCTGCAGGTCACATGCTCTGCCTAATTGCAAGGAAATTGGGGGAGTACGTAGATATTAGGTGAACATTAAAGGCTCTGTCAAATATAATGATTACACGTAAAGTACAGTCTCATGTATGTGAAAAAGCTAAACCATGCTGGGGAGTGTGGGCGATAGATGAAAACACTTTTAAAAAGATCTGGGGACACATAGTTTTTCAGGGCAGGAGCCCGCTGTGTCCTCCTTTGCCTGGCAAAGCAATAAAGCTATTCTTTTCTACTTAAAAAAAAAAAAAAAAAGATCTGGAAGGACATATCAAGGTATGAATGAATTGATCTCTTGAGAGGGGAATTGGAATTAATGGGCTGGGGCATGATGGTCCCAATTTTACTCTGTGTTCATTCATAGTGATTGATGCCAAAACAGCAGAAGCCTGGAGAGGCAGAGAAATGGAGCCCTTGTGACCCCATTTGAACATCTGGATCAATCCATTCCTGAAGCTTATGCCAATTACTGTAGCCAGTATTATTTTATTCCCCACTCCCCCTGTTCTTTTGTGTTTTTAATTTTTTAAATTTGTTTTGGTTTGTTTTGCTTGAGCCTCTTAGAGGATGGGTTTTTCATCTGGACTGCTAGATTCTGACGCCCACCCTCTTAACCTACCTATACGGTACCCTGTCCTGGGCACTGGAGTCAGATGGGAACTTAGGTATTGTTTGATCCAAACCCTTTCATTTCACAAATGAGGAGACCAAGATCTGAGGAAGCCAAGTGACTCACCTGAGGTCACAGAGAAGCCCACCTTGCATTGCTGTCTATACACCCCAGATCTTTCCACAAAGTTCCCCATGTTTACCTAACCTTGGTCCCTTGAGTGGCTCTGGGGCCCTGCAGATGTCAGCATCACTTCTGATTTTTAGCATGTGATGACTAAGGCCCACCCTGGTACCCTTGGCTGTGAACTATGTCCTGAACAATTTGTTGCCAATAGCAGTCCAAGTGCTGACACCGAAGACTGCCTTAGTTCCTGTTTCTTTTCATTGAGTGTGGAATCTAATGACATCATCCTCCCTCCCTGGCCTTCCAGTGGATTTGTTCCAGTGGGAGAGAAAGGCAGAGAGTTGCCACTGACCCACTGCAAGAATTACAGGTGCCCCACAACCCAAATGTCCTGCCACTCAAGGCCTCCAAGCCTCAGGTCCCGCGCCTGTAAAACGGCAGTTACCATAGCACCTGCCTCATAGGGTGTTGTCAGACTTAGAAGAAATTTCACGTGCGAGAGCTAAGTGTGCAGTGGTATGAATGCCACTGTGTAAACACCAATGAGCATCTTCCTCATCCTCACTTGATGGGGCCCAGCCTGCTGGGGAATAAGACTTTGGGACTGAGATTTAGGAGACATGCATGTTGGCCCCTGCTGTGTCACTCATTCCTCTGAGCCCTAGAAAAGTCCCCTCCATGCTGAGCCCCAGTTTCCCCAGTCACAAAGTAAACCAAGATTCTCTAAGGACCTTCCTGCCCTAATAACTGGACTGTCAGCTGGAGGAACAGCATTTAGCTGATTGCTCTGAGTTCCTGCACACCTGCTGGGTACCAGGTCTGCACCAGGGTCCCTCCATCCATTAGCTCACCAGCTCTAGTGGGGTGGGTACTGTCGCCCCAATTTTCAGAGAAGGAAAGTGAGGCCAAAGAGACCCAGGAAGTCTCGCTTTGCCGTCCTGCCCCAAGGTTCCTTGACACGTTCCTAAGCGAGCATATTAGATTCTATTCCAAGTTGCAGTAGGCTCTTCAAGACGCATTCTGTTTCCTTGGATTGAGAGTCTCCCCCACTTCCTGGTGGGGAACCCCCAAGTCCAGAGATCTTGATGGCCTTGCCCAAAGCCATAGGTAAGGAGCACAGAACGGGAGTCCAGGGCACTTGACTCCCGAGAAAGGATGCTTTCCCCCAGACCACGTCATTTCTTTTGGATTAAGAAAGCCCTTCTTGGCTCTCTCCAGCAGCAAAGCCATCAGAGCTGTTTTCAGAGGCAAGGAAAACTTTATGATTTTTGAGATCAGGAGGTGGGAAGAACTTGACTCTGAAATCCGGTCTCTCTTGAGCTTCGATAACTACCAGTGGTGACCTTGAGAATCACCCAAACTGAAGAAGAAAAGAAGTCCGGAGTTGCCCTTCAGCCAGAGGCCCTTCTGTGTGATGACTCAGTCAACAAACTTTGACTCCACCCAACCCCGTGAAGAGCTGCTAAGAGGTCCCAGGGGTGCCAGGATGAACCCAAAATGGGTGATGCAGCTATAGGAGTTACTAACCATCTAGTCCATCCCAGGCTCAAACGCTTGGCTTGGCCACGAGATAGTGGGGCTGAACGGCAGCAACTTTCTGGGCCTCTGTTTGCTCATCCGTGAAATGGGGATGACAGGACCTAGCACATAACAGGCACTCAGTAAATATTAGCTCTTGTCATTATAGCCCTGGGGCCTCCGTCACCTCCTTTCAGTCTATTAATAAAAAAATAAAATTTAAGTTGTGGATAGAAACAAAATGACAGCCTTTGAAGGGTCTCCCAAGGAAGACATCTGAGAGGTGGCTGCTGGGGTTGCCCTCTCTCTGAGGGTGTCCAGGGGTGGAGGGTCCCCCTTCCTGCACTCCTCCAAGCCCTTAGAGTCTGTGTTGCAATTTTTCTAGCTCAAAAGATTCACTGCAAAAAAAAAAAAAAAAAAGATTCACTGCAGAGGATGAACTCCGGCCAAGTGTGGACAAAAGACACTTGGGAGTGGTGGCTCAACCCCAACAGAAGGGAGACGGGAGATGGGGGTGAGGACCCATCCCTTCTGGGCCTCCAGCTGGACCCATGGCCGCACCCCGGACTGGAGAAGGGGGTGGATTTTTTAAACCAGCCCCTGATGCCCAAGAGACATGAATTTGAATTCTGGCTCAGCCACTTATGGAGTGACCAAGGGCAAGTCCCTGCCACTCTCCAAGCCTCAGCTTCCTCATCCCGTGGAGGGTGTGGTGCAGGCTAGGGGAGAAAACGAGTGTGACTGTGTTGGTGAGCATGCACAGCACGGGCAGAGAGCTGAGCAGGTGTGAAGATCTGAGCAGGGGTGAGGGCCAGAGCAGGACGGGGCTGAGGCCAGCCAGGTGCCCAGGGCACAAGTTTTAAGGAGGCGCCTAGCCCCAACCCTGGTGGGGGTCCTTGTTGCCATCACACCAACACCCCTTGGATTACCAGGTATGAAAAATGAGCCGGAGCCTCCCGGCCTGGCCACCACCTGCCAGCCGCCAGCCCTCTCCATCTCCATCCAGCCTCGGGCGCCCCCCCAGGCAGGAAGGAGTTAACTGGAGGCCCTTCCAAAGCAAACAGGGCTCAGAGCTGCAGCCAGCCAGGAACTCAAAACACATGGGGACCCCGCGCCCCTCCTCCCTCCCTCCCCTCCCCCAAGGCTGCCTTTGTGTAGCTTCCCTTCCCCTGCGCCTTCACCCTTGCCCCTGGCCACCAAGTCCTAGGGACTCTGCCTCCTCTGTTCCCCCTTCCCTCCCCCCATCCTTGTCATCCCCAATCTGTTCCCACTGAGGGTGGAGGTACAAGGGCCACCAGCTGACCTGCTCTCTGTGCTTCCTGGACACTCTCAGCCTCCCCAGGCCCAGGCCCCCACCTGCCGGGGGAGCACCCACCCATAGACTGCTCCATCACTCTGTTGTAGGAGCATCTCTCTCTGTGGTCATCTTTGCAGCCTCCGTTGACTCTGAGAGTGGAGGTGCCTTAAAATGCACACATCAAACTATCCATGTACCCCACCCTCCCCCGCCCAGGGGGAATCTGGCAAGAGCTGGGCTGAAAGCAGCTGAGACGGGGTCTGCACCTCCTGGCTGGGCAACTGCAGCCCCTTCCTGGGACTGCGGTCCTCCTGGAAAGTGGAGTCTTGAATGCCCGGCCTTTCTTGGGGCCTCTGTGAGGATGGAGGGAGACCTGGGGTGGGCAGGGATGGACTGCAGGGGTCTTAGCATCTTGGTGTCTCTACTTTCAAGGTTTTTTGCTCAGATGACACTCGCCAAGAGGGAGACTCTAGCTCTTAGAATCCCTGCCCCTCTAAAACAAGGTACTGATGATGATCTTTTAGTAACAGTGATCATATGAATATTTTATTGATCCACACTTGCACTCCAGTTCCTGGCTGAGCCCTTCCTAATCATTATTTTATTTATCTACATGACAACTCTGAAAGGCGGGTAATACTCTCCCCGTTTTACAGATGAGGAAACTGAGGTTCGGAGAAGTTTATAAATGTGCCCAATTGCACTTGTCTTTAAAGAAGAGAAAGAGGACTCAAAAGTCCAGCTCTCTCTCTACCACTCTCGTCATTTATTAGTTGCCAAAACCAAACCAACAAAATCCTTTTCTAGGGGTTAGAGAAGCTTCCAGTGTGCACCAAGGAGAGGGTGGCCTGCAGGTACCAAGGTCAGTGCTGACAGCCCACACAGGTAACCAGGGGGGTCAGAGTCATTCATTTCCTTATTCATAGAAGTGTTTTAGGGCTTCGCTGGTGGCGCAGTGGTTGAGAGTCTGCCTGCCGATGCAGGGGACACGGGTTCGTGCCCCGGTCCGGGAAGATCCCACATGCCGCGGAGCGGCTGGGCCCGTGAGCCACGGCTGCTGAGCCTGCGCATCCGGAGCCTGTGCTCCGCAACAGGAGAGGCCACAACAGTGAGAGGCCCTCGTACCGCAAAAAAAAAAAAAAAAAAAAGTGTTTTAAAACTGATCTGGCCTGGGATGCTTTAGACTGACTGTGCACAAGGTAGCGTGTCACCCTCACAGCCACCAGCAAGGTAGATCCGACCTGCCCATCTTACAGATGAGGAAGCTGAGACCTAGATCAGGGAAGGAACTTGCTTGAGGTCACAAGGTGGTTATCTGAACCCGGAAGGAGCTCTCAGTTCCCTGACTCCCAGGCTGGGACCCCATAGTTCAGCAGAGACTGTCAACGTCTATATCCCCTGCAAAGGCTCATTACAACACAGACTGCTGGGTCCGCCCTCAGAGTTTCTGAGTCAGAAGGTCTAAGTGGACCCAAGAAATTACATTTCGAACAAGTTCCCAGGTGAAGCTGATGTTGCTGTCCCAGGGACCCTGCTCTGAGAGTAAGTGACTGGAATGACAGCCTGTCAGGCATTTTGAGGAGTTCAAAAGGAGAGATTTGGGGTAGGAATGGCGGTACCCCCAAAATCATTCCACATAAGTTATTCCACCTAGCCAGTTGCAAATAGGTCCTCCCATTTTGCAGCTGGGAAAACTAGGTTCAGAGAGGGAATGAATGTGCCAGGCCCAAGGTGACATGGTTGAGGCTATGACTAGGTCCCCAGGAAAACATGGCTGCCTGATTGCTGGGCTCAGTGCAAAATGCAAACGCAGGACTCCTTGTTTGAAAATGTATTAAGAATTTCAAGACAGCAACAGCAGAGCATGAAACAAAGTGTGGGGCCCTTTGGAGCATGGGGTTCTGGGTAAGAGCAGAGGTCCGATGCCATGGACTGGCCTGTCCTCAGGTCTCCTGGCTGCACCCTATACTGAGTCCCCAGATGAGAGTCTGCAGACACAGTGGGGGTCACAGGATGCCCCCCAGATCCTGGCCGAAGCTGCCTTCCCAGGGAGCAGGCCGCACCATCCATCCACCAGGTGAAAAGACCCCAAGGTAGCCGCCTGGACTGGATTTCAGTTTGTTTTCTTTAGGTGGAGAGACGCCGCGGGAAGCCGACCTGGAGGAAATCCAACCCCTGAAGAATTTGGCCTGTCCCGCCCCGGCTTCCATGGGCCCCACAGGCCCCTCCCCTCCCGCCCTCCCCCAAGCCTGAATCTTATTCTTAAGCATTTTAGAAAGCTTTGTGAGCCAGCGGGGGCAGCTGGGCAAAAAAGGGGAGAAAATTATTTTAAAAGTCACTGACCAAGGAGATGTAGCCCTGAGGAATCACTGAAGAATGGAGTGGTTTTTATAGAAAGAAATGAGGGTTGAGTGATGCTTTCCTGAAATCTCCAGCATGGCACAGTCTGGGTTGGCATCATTCAAAGTCATGGGGGGAGGGAGGAAAGGCCTCCCAGGAGAGGAGACCCTCCCCACTACCTTCCTGGCCCCCACCTGGTCCCCAGCTGCCACCGGGCCTCCTCCCCCCGCAGGAGACACCTTTGCAGCCCAGATTCAGGTGACAGGGAGAATGTTCCAGGCTATGTATGGGCTGGGGCCTTGAACGAAGCCACCACATCTCAGATTTCCAGGGGAGGGTATATAGAGATGCCACCTTCTTTCCAGGGACTGCGAAGAGAGGGAACAAAAGCCAGCTATAAGACAAGACACCTAGCAGCATTTCCTTTGTGTCACCAGGCCATGTGTGCGTGTGTCTGATGTGTGTGTAGGTTCATGACGATGGTCCATTGACCATGGTTATCTGGGGAAGGGGTAGGAGAGAGGGTGATTTTTGTTTTGGGCACTAAACCCTCCCAACAGCTTGACTTTTTCTAAAGATACGTATGTTCTGGACCTTTATGTTAAATTGTTAAAATATTGTCCATTAACCGATGAATGGATAAATGGAATACCATGCATTCATTCAGTGGAACATTATTCAGCCATAAAAAGGAGCAAAGTGCTGACTCATGCTACAACGTGGATAAACCTCCAAAACGTGATGCTGAGTGAAAGAAGCCAGAAGCAAAAGGCCACATATTGTATGATTCCACTGATATGAAATAACAAAAATAGGTAAATCCATAGAGACAGAAAGCAGACTGGTGGTTGCCAGGGTCTGGGCGGGGAGAGAGAATGAGGAGTTTAATCTCCAGACTGCTTCATGGGTGCAGGGTTTATTTTTAGGGTGATAACAATGTTTTGGAACTAGATAGAGGTGGCGGTTGTACAACACTGTGAATGTACTAAATGCCACCAAAGTGTTCACTTTAAAATGGTGAGTTTTACGTTATGTAAATTTCACTTCAACTTAAAAAAAAATTGAACATGAAAGCTGATCCTTGGTGCACCCCTTGGGGGGCTGCTCGGTGGGATCTAATGAAGCTGGACAGAAAGCGGCACGTGGGCCCCAGAGACCCACAGGAGGTTGCCGGCAGCGGGCTCTTCTTAATAACCCCAAACCAGAAACTACCCAGACGCCCATCAGTAATGGATGGAGCACAGACTCGGGAAGATTCACAGAATGGAAAACTCCCCAGCCGTGAAATGAACAAACTACCAATAACCACAACCACAGGGGTGAATCTCAAAGATGCAGTGTGAGCAAAAGAAACCAAGGCATAAAGAACATGCACGACTCCGCTCCATTGAAGTCCAAGAACAGGGAACCTTAGAAGTCAAGATACCGGTTACACCTGCTGAAGGCGGGGAGCGACTAGAAAGGGAGAATAGTTCTCACAGATGGAGTGGTTTTGAGTGTTCCCTGCAGCCAGGCAACATGGCAAGCACTCTCTGTGCATTGAATCCTCAAATGTTTTTATACCCGTTTCACAGTTGAGGAAACTGGGGCTCAGAGGGCTGAAGTCTTGTGCTCAAGGTCAAGCAAGGAGCTAAGTGGCAGGTTGAGGTTTGAATGCAGTTGTGCTCGGTTCCGGGGACTTAAACACGACGGGGACTGAAAGATTTATAACAGCCTTCAGATGGAACTTGGACCCTGGGTCTTTCTGAAACCAAAGCTCCATGCTCTTAACCCCCAACTTCTAAGTTCAGGTGTATAAAATACTTAGCACATAGCAGGAGTTCAATCCATGTTGATTATTATTATTAATAACAGTGGTAGGACTTCTGTAGCAAGAGGTATAGGCGAAGGACAGCCCAGTCTCATGATCAGTGGTGGGTTCAGCAGCGTACAGTCAGCCTAGGGACAGAGGCCCACGGCCTGAGAGACGGCAGGCCAAGGTGGGTTCCACACACCAGAGCCCAGACCCCTGGCGCCTGTTTTCCCAGAGCCCCCAGACTCTCTTTTCTTAGGTCTTCTTGATCAACTGGGCCAACATGCAGAGGCCACTCCAGGCCTGGGTCAGAAGGAGGCAGAGTGTGCATTTAGAGAGCCCTGCACGGAGCAGCTGTGGGGCTGGGACCAGTGCAGTGTACCCTGAGCTACTCCACCATGAGATGTGCATTGAAAATACCTCCCGATCAATCAGAGGCCAGAGGTCAGTCTCCAGGGACAATGTGCATTCCCTGCATGCTCAGACGTCCCTAGCAATTTCACAAATGAAAATTGAGAACGCCTTGATTACCTCTCCTGGGACAGACAGGAAAGGGCTGCCCTGTGTCCCCTTCCAAGGCAAGTTTCTCAGGCTGATGATGGCAATCTCAGGCATGAAAGAGCTGGAGATTGCCTCAATCTCCAATGCCCCCATTCTACAGGTGGGGACACTGAGGCCCAGAGGGGGAAATGGACTTGCCCAAGGTCAAAGGGTGAGATTTGGAGGCAGAGTCAGGATTCAAAACCATGTTCCTTGACTCCCAGGCTAGTTCTCTCTTGGCCAAAGTTCTCACTGTCCTACCTAGAGGGTCTTTGAGTCATTCATTTCACAAACATTCACTGAATACTAACTATATACCAGGCTCCATGCTAGAAGCCAGGAAGACAGCAGTGAGCAAGCCCAGGCATGGTCCCTGCCTTCAGGGAACTAATAGTCCAGGGTGATGGAGCTTCCAGCTAGTCACCTCAGTAAGCACACTCTCAGTCTTGGAAATTCAGTCACCTCAGCTTCATACACATTTATAGGGCCCTTCCTACATGCCCAGCACAGTCCCCAAAGTGGGGAATGCAAAGATGAAGAAGACATAGTTCAGGATCCTAGAAAATCCAATCCATTGGATACTGCCTGTATATCAATAATTATGAACTGATGAAAATGAGTGATGGCTGTTAAAACAGAGCCAGTGCGCCAGAGCCTGGGGAGGTTAACAAGGGCATCTTGGACAATGTGGCCTTTGATGTGGGTCTTGAGACCGTGAGGATTTGGGTAGGGAGGTGATGTGGGGGAGAAGGCATACTAAGTGGGAGAACTGGTTATAAGCAGAGGTGCAGAGGTGGGACCATGAAAATTCTGTTAAAGAAACAACAAATGGCCTCTCTGGTTGGAGCTATAGATAGTAGCTGGGGTAGTAACTTGGGGTCATGTTATAGGAGTTCAAATGAGAAGATTATTCTTTATTGTTTGGTACAAGGGGAAAATGGTTGATATGTGGATTCCTCACCCTTACTCCAGACTTGTGAAGTCAAAATGCCTGTTCCCCCAAAGAGAAAACTTGGAGTTACCATGTGATGCAGCAATTCCGCTCCGAGGTATATACCCAAAAGAACTGAAAGTAGGGACTCGAGCAGATACTTGTACACCATTGTTCACAGCAGCACTATTCATGGTAACCAAAAAGTGGAAACAACCCAAATACTCATCCACAGAAGAACTGATAAACAATATGTGGTCTATCCGTACAATGGAATATTATTCAGCCACGAAAAGGAATGAAGCACTGATATAACGGATAAACTTTGAAAACATTATGCTAAGTGAAAAAAGTTAAACACAGAGAATTCTGGGGTGGTCCAGTGGTTAGGACTCAGCGCTTTCACTACCATGGACCCAGGTTCAAATCCCTGGTCAGGGAACTAAGGTCCCACAAGCTGCGTGGCACAGCAAAAAAAAGAAAAAGAAAGAAAAAAGCTAGACACAAAAGGTCACTTATTGCATGATTCCATTTCTAGGAAATGTCCAAAATGGGCAAATCCATAGAGACAGACAGTAGATTAGTGGTTGCCAGCGGCTGGGGTGGAGGCAGGGGATTGGGGCTGATGGTTAAAGGGCGCAGGGTATCTCTGGAGGTACTTAAATAAAGCTGTTACAGGAAATGCCTAGGACTTAGAGCCTGGGCAGCTGCATTTGAAAAAGCAGCCTAGATGATCCTTTACAGATAATGGGCACCACTGAGGGTACAGGGCCAGGGGAATGACACCATGTAACACATGTTTCCAGAAGGTGGATCTGGCAGAAGGAAGAAAACCAATGAGCATCTCAGAGCAACTGGATTGCCAGCACAAAGGAATCTGACCTATACACTCACAAAGTTTCTCTTTGTCCTGCTCTTAGGGAAATGGCTTCCAATGCCTTTGTGATCCACCCTGATTATCTAAGCCCCTTTTGGTGGACCCCTATATCCTTTGCTCTCCTGTCAAAGCCCCCACTTCCCACATTCTTCCGGCAAAGCCTGGGGAAGCCCCTCCTTGCTAACACGACCACAGGGACAGGAACACCCACAGTCATCTCTGCTGGACAGGACGTGTCATGTCAACCTCACCCAAAGGGTCTCATTTCAACCACCCTCTTCTTGTTCAAACCTCCAGTCTTAGGTTCCCCCCAAGTCTGACCTCATTGGCTCCCCAGCTAAATCCACACTGCATTCTGGCTGATCTCTCAATTCCCCACCCCTAAATTCCTTCCTCTCTTGGGGGTTGGGTTGGCAGGAGCACACATCAGGGGCCACCCGGAGCCTCTCCTGAAATTGCAGGGCTGAGTCAGGTTGGGGCGACCCTGGGCACCCCACTTCCCAAGGCTGCCCTGCTCCCGTGTGACTATCCAAATTAGAGCCTCTCTGCTAAGAAGTGATAGTGGTCCCCACCTCTGCGGGTCATGAAGACCTTGTATGGCCCCATTGCATCACTTCCCAGAAACCAGCCTTCCTGAGTTGTTCTAGAATGTGCTTGCAGGAAGGGTCCCACTTCTGAGCACATCCTTACACAGGCACAGAACCTTATAATTTGCACATCACTCATGACCTCACCTCTCTTGGCCTCAGTTTTCCTCTCCTATAAAATGGGGGCAATCATAGCACTTACCTCATAAAACACTTAGTGCACGAACAGTCACCGTTCTAGTGGGGGGTGGGGGGAGTGCAAAGAATACAAATGATAAATAAATATCAGAGTTTGGCGGGAAGGGGGCGTGAAGGGGCATCTGGGGATGGTTACAGGGATGTGTTTGGTTTGCCAAAGTGCGCCAAGCTACGTTGAAGGTGGGGGCACTTTTCTAAATGCACATGACAATTACACTCCAATAAGTTTGAAAAATATACGTTAAGAGGTTAGGAACTGATAGGTGATATATTTTAAAAACAAAGAGCTAAGGGACAGCGAGTGCCAGGGTGGGTGGTGCAGGTTGCGATTTTAAATGGGGGTGGTGGAGAGGTCTCCAGGATAAGGTGACATTCCAGCAAAGACATGACGCAGGTGTGGGAACTAGCCTTTTGATTACCTGGGGGAGAGCGTTCCAGGCTGAGGACAGGGCCAGTGCGGAGGCCAGCAGGCAGAAGGCAGCGAGGGGAAGCTATTGATTTATTGATAGCGCGGTTTCTTCATTTTCTTCTTTGCTTTTCACATCAACAGCATGAAGGAGCAGAAAGATATGGCCCCTTTTTATAAAGAGGAGACTGAGGCCCGAAGAGGGGAGGGCCTTGCAGTGATGTCACTCAGCAACTGATTGGCAGAGGCTGGACTCGGGGGCGGGTCATCTTACTCCATTCCTTCCAGCTGGTGAGGTGGGCAGGGAGCAGCTAGCAGCACCCCCAGTCTCAGGGCACAGCAAAGGAGGGCGCCCCTGTCGCCCCCCCCCACACCTGCCCCAAGAGTTCTTCCTGGAGCCTCCCAGGCCCCGCCCTCCACCACAGGCCCCGCCCCCATCCCCAGGCCGCACACCCCAGACCAGCCTGTGATCTCACTGCTCTTGCCAAAGCAGCTGAAATCTTTCAGGTCTTGGCTCGGGTCTGCTGAGGAGGCTGGAGGTGGGAGCGGCGCTGGGGAAGGGGATGGGGAGAAACAAAGCCTTCCTCCTTAGAGACAGTTTGTTCTCCCAATGCCTTGTTGAAAATGTGAGGCTTTCATGCTTCGGGCTCAGAAAGGAAAGAGGGGAGACAGCGGAAACATTACTCTTGGACATCTGCATCCCCAGAAGGAGGTGGTGTGGCAGGACGCGCACCTCCTGCGCCCTGTGGAGTCTGTGGGCAGCAGCGGCGGGAGCTGGGGGTCAGAGGGGATCCCAATCGTGTTGCATTCACGGTTCCACCATGAACTTCCCGCAGGCGACTCTGCCACTCTGAGCCTCAGTTTCCTCATCTGTAAAATGGGCATGATAATAGTTCCTTTGTGGTGAAATCACTCAAGCACTTAGCACAGAGCCAGGAACAAGCCCGTGCTCCGTATATGCAACTTATAGTAATTATTTATGTACATGAGTTTATTGTTGCAGTGATGCTTTGAGTTTAGGATGATCCAAATCAGGAGTTAGTCCCAGGGGGTTAAATGGCTTGTCCAAGGTCTCACAGGACCAGCTACATGATTTGGGGGACTCAGTGCAAAATGAAATGCGAGGCCCTGCATTCAAAAATGATCAAGAATAGCAAGATGGCAACAGTTGCGCATTAAACCACGTGTAAGGCCCTCCTGCTCGTGGGGCCTCATGTGGTTCTACAGGTATGAATACATCAGTACGTGGAGACATTTGCGTCCAAGATCAAGTTCTCAAAGAGCGGAGTCTGGCCCCAGAGCGGGTCTCCACCACAATTACCTCTCTTCCTAACTCCTTCTCGGCCCAGCTCTTCTCTATGCACCCAGGGCACCCCAAAGTCACTCCTTTGACTCTTTCCAGAGACCACTGGCAAACATATTCTCGTGGGTGGCAGAATGGGGTTGCAGCTGAGAGCAGGCTCACAGTTCCTGGACGCTGGCTGTGGTGAGGGTAAGTTGGGACACCACAGCTAATGTGTGGCAGATCACAACCGCTAAATAGATGCTCAAGGTGATGACCAGGCTCGTGTCACCTCCGGGTTAGGGAGGGCTCTGTGGCATGCATTCCACTGGACAGAGGGGACAGAGAGGCCAAGGGAGGCCCAGGAGGGTTGAGGTCGAGTCAGAACACGCACAGCAGGGTCAGAGCTGAGTCTGCCCTCCCCCAGCCCCACCCCTGGGATCCTGAGTCACCCACTGGCCCATCCTTCCCCCTCTCCATACTTTTCCAAGGTCAGGGACTTGATCCATCTTGCTCAATGTTTTAGCCTCCATGTCCGGTAGAGTGCAAGCTATCAGTAGGAACTAGTTGAATGAATGAATGAATGAGCCACTGTGGCAACAGACTCTAGGGTGCCCCCCCCAAGATCCTCACCTTCTGATATTTATGCTCCTGCATAGTCCCCTCCCCCTGGAGTGTGAGTGGGACCCATAATTTGCTTCTCACCCATAAAATACGGCAAAGTTGATGGGATGTATAGGATTACCTATGTAAAATATAGCACCTGTCTTGCCGGAATCTCCAGGTCACAGACCGGCTTTTGATAAGCAAGCTGCCGTGGTGTAGGCTACCTATGTTGGGAGGCCCACACAGCAAGGGACTGTGGATGGTGTCTAGGAGCTAAAGGTGACCTCTGACCAACAACAAAAAGCTGAAGCCCTCAGTCCCACAGCCAGGAGGAAATGTATTCTGCCCCCAGCCTGAGTGATCTTGGAGGCAGATCTCTCCCCAGTCGATCCTCAGATGAGACCACAGCCAAAGTCTGACACTTTGGTGGCAGCTTTCTGAGACCCTTAGCCAAGGACTCAACTAAGCCATGTCGGGATTCCTGACTCACGGGAACCGTGAAACACACAGAGGGGCTGTGACTTGCCCAGTGTCTCACAGCTGGAAAGGGGCCGAGCCAGCATTGGAACCAAGTCCTCTTGCCTCCAGAGTCTTTTCTCTGAAATGCACCCAGGAGACTGGCTACCTAATTTGTGGGGCCCAGTGCCAAGTGAAAAGGCAGGGGCCCTTGTTCAAAATTTGTGAATTTCAAGTCAGTGACAGTAGAGCATTAAACTGAACACAGGGCGCTCTGTGATAGCACAAGTCACATGCCCATGAAGCTGACCCTGGCTACACAGGTGACGTTAGCTGTCCTTACTCTTATTACAATTTCCTGCTCCTATGTGCCTGGAAACATCAAGTCAGGGAACAACGAAACAACTGAATTCTGGAGTCGCAAGAATCTTGGTGATGCTGTAATTACAGAACAGTCCCCATGCCCTCAGATCCTTGCTAGATCAGGACCCAGAGGATCGGAAAGAATACAAAATATGTTGGCAAATACAGAGTGTTGGAGCTGGAAAAGGGCATTAAAGCAACCCATTTTACAGATGTGGAAGCTGAGCCCCAGAAAGTGGGAGTAGCTTTCCTGGTACCCGGGACCCCGGGTCCCCCTTCACTCCTGAAGACAGTTCTCTGGGTCCCAGGCTCTTCCCATTCAGCTGACAGGCCTCCCGACTTCCTCTGCCTCTAGTTCCCTGGGGCGATTCTTCATTCTATTGTCCTCCTCGAGGGCCCCTCTTCTCCCAAGCTGTGCGCCTCTCTTAGCTCGGTGCCCCAGGAGAACGGTACCAGCGGCTGCTTAACTCCAGCGATAGCTTCTTTAGAAAGAACGAAAAGGGGAGAGGAGATGGTGGCAAACATCACCACTCTAAGGAGGCCCTCGTCAGCCTGTTAAGAGTGAGGAGTTTGGGGCTTTCCTGGTGGCGCAGTGGTTGAGAGTCCGCCTGCCGATGCAGGGGACACGGGTTCGTGCCCCGGTCCGGGAAGATCCCACATGCCACGGAGTGGCTGGGCCCGTGAGCCACGGCCGCTGAGCCTGCGCGTCCGGAGCCTGTGCTCCACAACGGGAGAGGCCACAACAGTGAGAGGCCCGCGTACCACACACACAAAAAAAAGAGAGAGTGAAGAGTTTGGTTTTTGTTAATACTTTTTCTGCATGGTGTGCTGCAAATAAGAACATTCAGAGAGCAAATTGGTGTCGTATTTATTGCTGTTGGCTCTTCAGCAGCACTAAGCCAGTCACAACAGAGAGGCCACTTGACGTACAAGCTCCATTCCGCCTGGTTAAAGAGATCAGGGTTCCGCTTAGGGGCTGGGTTTCATCAAGTCAGCGCAGAACGCAACCCCAGAACACCCGAGCTAATGGCATAACAGGATTGAGCCTTCCGTATGCTCCCCACATCCCTGTGGGATGCTCGGGGCAGGCACTGAGCTCCATAGCTTCCAGTGCCCACCAGGCACCAACCCAGGCCCAGCAAGGTCTCGTGCCTCCCCTGCCCAGCCAAGCTGTGATCTCAGTGCTGCAAGGTGCTGCCAGCTACCTGACTGGGGCTGCATGAAGGCTCAGAGAGGGGTTGGAACTTGTTCAGAGTCCCCAGATGAGAAGGGCCCGAGAGAGGGATCTGAACCAAGTCCAGATTCCTTCCTCTTAATCGCTACACCCAAGGCTGCCTTCCTAATTGCGAAGCCCAGTGCAGGGTCCCTTGTAAGTCATGCACCAGAAGGACAGGGGTACATCTTTGAGCAGAAGATTGGACAGACAAGATATCAAGGGGGCCCCCTGGGTTCAAATCCCAGCGCTGTCGCTCCTGGCTGGGTGGTCTTGGGCAAGTGGCTTAACCTCTCCATCCATACCTCTATTTCTTCATCTATCAAATGAGTAAAATAATGAGTACCTACCTCGTAGGATTATGAGAATTAAACTGAGTTAATACACAGGAAGCCCTTAAGATGGTCCCTGATCCATAGTAAGAACTAAACAAGCATGGACTGTATCGTGATGGGGAAGGTCACAGGTCTGGAACCTGCAGCCTGGACTTCTCATCTCGAGTGAACTCGGGTGGGTCACTTCAGCCCTGTATTCCTTATCTGTATTCAAATGTGGGGAACAGCTCATGCCTAAGTTCAGGGGGCCGCAAGGGTTACCCAGGGTGGGGAATGCAAACGGGTTTTGGAAGCAGCTCTGCACAGATGCTGTTATTGTGACCCCGACTTGGGGCCTCTTCGGAAACAGTGTCATACGCTGCTGGTGAGAGTGTGAACTGTCTTCACCATTGGGAAAACAATTTGGTGATATGGCAGCAAGGGAAAGATGCACATACCCTCTGACCCAGCAATTCCACTCCTAGAAATACACCTGAGAAGTATCCTGGCCCTTGTGCTCCAGGAGATGCACACACACATGCTCAGAGCAACGCTGGTCAAGAGAGCTCCAAACACCCAACTCAGAAAAAGAGATCAGAGCTGTGGTTACCAGAGGCGGGCGTGAGGGGAGGAGGAATCAGAGGAAGGTGTAAACTTCCGGTTGTAAGATAAATAAGGACTAGGGATGTAACGTACAACAGGATGCTAGAGTTACCACCGCTGTGTGATAAGTAGGAAAGTTAAGAGAGTAAGTAGCTCCTAAGAGTTCTCATTTTAAGAAGAATTATTTTTTCTTTTTATTGTATTTATATGAGATGATGGATGTTAACAAAACCTCTTGTGGTAATCATTCACAATAGTTGTAAATAAGACCATCCTGCTGTGCACCTTAAACTTATACAGTGATGGGTGTCAGTTATTTCTCAATAAAAAATGAAAAAAAAATTTTAATAAAATTTTTTTTTTAATTTTTATTGGAATATAGTTGATTTACAATGTTGTGTTAGTTTCAGGGGTACAGCAAAGTGAATCAATTATACATATACATATATCTACTCTTTTTTAGATTCTTTTCCCATATACATCATAACAGAGTATTGAGTAGAGTTCCCTGTGCTATACAGTAGGTCCTTATTAGTCATCTATTTTATATATAGTCGTGTGTATATGTTAATCCCAACCTCCCAATTTATCCCTCCCCCCTTCCCCACTCTGGTAGCCATAAGTTTGTTTTCTACATCTGTTACTCTATTTCTTGTGTGTGTGTGTGTGTGTGTGTGTGTGTGTGTGTTACGCGGACCTCTCACTGTTGTGGCCTCTCCCATTGCGGAGCTCCGGACGCGCAGGCTCAGCGGCCATGGCTCACGGGCCCAGCCGCTCCGCGGCATGTGGGATCTTCCCAGACCGGCGCACGAACCCCTGTCCCCTGCATCAGCAGGCGGACTCTCAACCACTGAGCCACCAGGGGAACCCTGTTACTCTATTTCTGGTTTTGTTTGTTTGTTTGTTTTGTAAATAAATTCATGCGTACCATTTTTTAGATTCCACATATAAGCGATATCATAAATTATTTTTTTAGAAAAAGGAGACATTGAAGTCAGAAACCACCCCGACTTGGACGCCCATGGACAGGAGAACAGACGAACCAATCGTGAGATAGTGGAGGGAGAGGCTGCACCCAGCACTAAAACGGAATGCATCACGTTATTAAGGGGTAACGAATGCCACAGAGTTTTTTGGTGGAGACAGAAAAGTCTTATAGCCCTGATTGTTATGGTGATATTCAGATCTACACAAAATTTCACAGAACCATACACAAGAGGGGAAAAAATTTAAAAAGCACTTATAAAAACTGGCGACCTGGGGATAAGGCCTGTCCCTGAGTTAGTAGTATCGTAGCAACATCAGTTTCCTGGTTTTGATCATTGTACTGAATATGAACTGACCACTGGGGGAAGCTGGAGGAAGGGTACACGGGGACTCTCTGTATTATTTTTCCTACTTCTTGTGAGTATTCAACTATTTCGAAATAAAACCTTCAAATGATTAATGAAAGAATCACAGCACAGGCAACGACATGAAGGACTCTCAAAAACAGAATGAGGAAAGAAGAAAGCACTCAGTACGATCCCATTTACATTGAGTTTTAAAAGCGCCACCCCTACCATATATTATTTCAGAATCTTCCACGTGTTGTAAGTCACTAGCTAAGCAAAGAGTCACACCTGAATGCAGAAGGGAGACTCACCTGGACAGCAGGTAGGGGACGTGAATGGGGACGGGTCCGCAGGCCCTGGCAGCACAGGTAACATTCCATTTCTCAAGCTCAGTGATGAGGAGGCTGTTTGTTTTGCTTTATATTGTCGTAGGCCGACGTTATACGTTTTATGTGCATTAAAATATCTCGGTAAAAATAATTTTTTAAAAAGAGTTTGATCATTGGGGTCAGGAAGGCCTGGGTCCAGTGCTAGTTTTGACCCTCAGCAACCCAAAGTGACCTTGGCCAAGTCACCTCACCTCCTGGAGCCTCCTGAAACCCCATAGTGTTCCGGAGAAGCTTAAAATCAGATATGTGTGTGCTGGCTTAGCACAGCCCTGGAGCGTAGTAAGGCATCAAATGGCCACTCAAGTACAGCTCTGGCAACTCCAGTTCGATTCCAAATCCCCAGGTCTCCAAGGGGTCTTCCACGTGGAGCCTGATAGGCAGAAAGACAGATGACCCTGGGTGCCTTCCTGGGGAAATGCCCTCCTGGTACTCCCGGTGTCTGGGCCTCTCTTTTCCATGGGGACTGGGCAAGGCCTGCGGTGACCATTTCATCCAATTACATGGCCTTGTGATGACCCCGCCCGTGTCTCTGAAGTTTTATGCTGGGAGAGGGGATGTGCAAGCTCCCTCATTACCACCCTTCCCCAGCTTGTCTCTTCCACCCAGAAGGAGGAGGCACCCTGAGTTGCTTAGACTTGGAGCGGAGGCTGAGCCAGGATTGCTAGTGGGCAGGGTCACTGGGACCCTCTTCTCTATTTCCCTTCCTCATGGAAGGGTCGGGGTCTCGTCCTGAATGGAAACAGCCAAGCAGCCTTGTTTTCTCTCTCTTCTCTAATTTACCCACGTAGATGCAGACCTTGTTGGCTTTCTCTCGTGTGCCTTCCTCCTTCACATCAAACTAGAGCAAGGCCAGCTTCAGCATTTGACTTGGTCAGGCAATGAGCCCCTTAGACCCTACACGCAGATCCTGTGCCCCAGCCTAGTTGGATCAAACCTCACTAACAACCATATGAAATTCACCTTCCAATCTCCCTCTTCCCATCCATCTCTCCTTTAAAAATCTTGTCACATTTATTGCATTGTACAATTTAATTCTACTCCTCAGAAGGGCAGACTTGGTGCTGTGTTGACTGAAAGCCCAAACACCAACTAAGGCAAGCTCGACCACTATTCACCTCTCTTCACCTGCTCTTACCACACGGTCAGAGGCTCAGTTATGAAACATTACTTCCATTTAGAATAATCCTCCATCTTTTTTTCCCCTCCTGCTTTCAGCTCTCTAAATATGTGTGAATAGAAAATGTAAATACATGTAAATATAATTCTGTGGTCATTTGTGTTCAGGATTTAGAATTTCCTCCTAGAGGGAAAAGGCCGGAAAGGAAAGGCTTGTAAGCACAGGCTGTGCTTCATTAAGAAGCGTGTTTGGGGTGGCGATCACTTTTCTCTAACCTAGACGAGCCGGCTGGAAGCTGACCTCGGTACATCCTGAAATTTCATCAACTCCTTTTCCCCCCCAGAGAGACCCCTCCCCCACCAAAACATAGCCCCTTCCTTCCTGCTTCCCCAGGGACCTCCAGGGGTCACAGGGACTGAGTGAAATACACTCCTCTGCGCCCATCGGCGGGGCTCCGAGCTTCCAGACGGCTTTAGATGCCTGGCAGTCTGCCCGCCCGGTACGTGATGGGGCCCTAGGTCACAAACAGCGGGGCTGAGGCCTGACGCTGAGCCCCTGCCTGAATGGACAGAAAGGAATCCTTGTCCTCATTTCAGCAACAGACACACTCTGCATCATGAGCAAAACTGTTTCAGAATATTAACAAACAGGATATCAATAATAACGCTGATCAGCGTACCAGCTCTATGTGCCCGCTCACTATGTCCAGTAAAGCTGGAAACCATGACAACTATTTATTGGGTGTTTATGAGATGCTAACATTTTATGAACATTTGGGTATCCAATTCTCACAGCTGTCCTATTGAAGGAGGGTGGATTACTCTTCCCATTTTATGGATGAGGAAACTGAGGCTCAGAAGAGATGGGCTCTCTCATCCGAGGACACCCACATGGTACAGGGTGGTGCCTGGCATTGTACCTGGGGCTACACCTTTCTCTATTCCGAACATTCACCGCAGCATGATGTCAAAATGATGTTTCTTCCTGGATTTAGCTCAACAAGAAGGCACCCCCAGAGCTGGAGCCTGTGGTGGGTGGCCCAGGGACTCCCACCTGCCCTCCCAGCCCCTGGTGTCCTCATGAAATTCCAAGATTCCCAGTCAAGGTTCACCACAGCAGAGCCCTGTTACAAAGCTGTTGCCTGCCAAACCCCCAGCATACGGGTCAGCCCAGCCCTCATAACATCAGAAATATGGAAACTAACTTGCAGACTCTCCCCTCTGCAGACTCTCCGCCTGCCAGCCCCAAGGTCAGTGACCTTGGGGCTGGCAGGGTACCCCCAACGCCTGGCTTTGTGCAGACATTCAGGGTCGCCATGATGGTTTCAGTTCTGGGCGGGCCCTGCAGGAGGCAGAACCTTCTGATGCTCTAGACTTAACCTCTCGGCCAGAGTTGGCCAGCCTTCAGGGCACTGGGCTGCTGGTGAAGGGTCCGTTCAACCTGAGCGGCAAAGCCCCCTTCAGCTGGCGGGACATCAAAACCCACACAAAATGCTTCCATGTGGTGCCAGTCCTCGGCCTGTGTCCTTCACGTCGGATTAATCCCCGGGCTGCTCGGACAGACATGTCCTCCCAACTCCGCTTTCATGTTTGCCCACAATTTCAATGTCATCACACAAAATCAAGGCTAATTGTGAACAGACCTCCCCCACCCCCCTGCCCTGCCTCCCCTCCCCCCTCCGCCTTCCCCGTCCACATCTGGATCCCACAACCTCTCCGGGGGCCTCGGAGACCTGCTTAGGCTGCGAACTCTTAGAATCTAACTTGATCCCTCCTCCTTCCCTTCTTCAACCTCCTAAATATAGACATTGGAAAGTTCTTTTGTTTCCTTTGCCATTGACTCGGTCATTTTCCGAGACTACCCTATGAATTCTCCACTTCTCTCTAAGTGAACAGCCGTGCTCTGGCAAAGCCAAGGGAAACCCACCTTCAGCTCAACCAGGAAAATCTACACCCTCTGCCTGCCGGTCACATCCCACTCCCCCGACCCCCAATGCATTTTGCATGTGCGGGAGCCCGTCATGATGCACTAATACACTCCCTCACCCTTACCCCTCCCTGTGCCCATGCATAAGTGACACATCGCCCACAGCAAAGGGGCATTTCTGGCTTGACAGGGCTTCCCAGGTGGAGGGAAGGAATTTGGCATAGAAGAAACAAAGGTGTTTGCCAGCCTTGGAGAATTCCAGAGGAAGGAAATGTCTTTGATGTTTGCAGGTGACTTCTTTGGATGGGGATCTAGGGCGAGAGAATCTCCAGATTCTGAGAGCAACTCAGAGGTGGGGGGAGGTGCCCCCAAGCACCCAGGGTTCCACGGAGGGAAAGATCCCTGGGGACAGAAAGGTGGGGAAGGGGGTTCCAAGCACCGGTCAGGGTCAGCTGTGTGCGGCCAGGACCCCCAGGGCAATCCAAAGAGGAGATCCATGGTTGTAGTGACATCTATCCTCTCTACTCAAAAAAATCAGAGTTTCAGAGTCTGAAGTGGGCTCCGAGACCACCTGGGTGCCCATTGTGCAGAGGAGAAAGCTGAGGCCCAGAGGGAAGAGAAGGGCTTGCTCAAGGTTGGAGAACAGGGTGGTCCTTCAGTCCCAGGAGGGTCTTTGCCTGATGTTGCTTTTGGGAAAAGATGGCGATGAGCACCACTGGTGGCCGGTACTGGATACTGGGGCTCCCAGAGAAGGCAGCCCACCCTGGACAAGTCCAAGAGGAGACACAAAGAATCTGAGTTTGGATCTGTGCTCGGCAAACACCACTCAAGCACGGGGCCGATGGCCCAGGGCTGGGTCTGCAGGAGCAGGCAACACGTGCACTAAGATTTAGCAGAAGAGCAGGGCAAAGGGAAGGAACGTGGGTTCCAGAACCAGATCCCCTGGGCTCAACCCCACCTGCTTGATCCACTTGCCCACCGTGTGGCTGTGAGCAGCAACCTAACCTCTGTGGGACGGAGTATGTTTCCACCACCATCATCACAGCACCAGCCCCATCCTGCAAACCAAGTGTCTAGCTCAAAGTAACTCATTTAGCTCTAGTGCAATCCTGAGCTATCATCGTCCCGTTTCCCAGATGCAGAAACTGAGGCTCTGGTGTACATAAGGACACACAAGAAGTCAGGATTCCAACAAAACACACAAAGTGTAGCTTATTTTTTTTTTTTTTTTTTTTTTTTTTGCGTTACATGGGCCTCTCACTGTTGTGGCCTCTCCCGTTGCGGAGCACAGGCTCCGGACGCGCAGGCTCAATGGCCATGGCTCACGGGCCCAGCCGCTCCGCGGCATGTGGGATCTTCCCAGACCGGGGCATGAACCCGTGTCCCCTGCATCGGCAGGCGGACTCTCAACCACTGCGCCACCAGGGAAGCCCAAAGTGTAGCTTATTTTATACAACAGTTTGTTCCTCTTACTCCCCTACCCCTATACTGCCCCTCCCCCCTTCCCTCTCCTCACTGGTAACCACTAGTTTGTTCTCTATATTTGTGAGTTTGCTTCTTTTTTGCTATATTCAGTAGTTTGTATTTTTTAGTTTCCACAATAACTAGAGTATAAGCTTTAAAAATTGTGAATCACTATATTGTACACCTGTAACTTATATAATATTGTACATCAACTATACTTCAATAAAAAAACGTAGTTATAAACCAAAAAAACCCAAAGTGATAATGTAAATGAATAGGATGATGTGAATCATTTAATAAACCAATGAATTAATAAACAGGGGGATGCATGATTGGATGGATGCATGGATGATGAATATACATTTGCCCTTCTCCCAGGTTGTAAGGCGCGTTTTGTTTCTTCCTCTTTGGGTGAAACTCAGTGCTCATGGTGGAGAAGTATTTCCACTTCATTTTCAAGGACCGCAGAAGGGAATTTAAACTCACACTCTCCCCTATCGCCCACATCTGCCAAGAATAAGGCTGAAGCTGCTCGGACAAATGAAATTCTGACAGAGTATGCCACAGGCTTGATGCATCTGTCACTGAGGGGAAGAGGCGCACATTTGAATGCAGGAGAAGTGCCCCAAGCTTTCGAATGACAATTGTGCAGTTCCCTCCAACTGTCCCTCTGACCTTCCGCCGCTGGCACCTAAAGGCTCTCTCCTGTAAACATCCCCCAAATAGTCTATCTTAATAAAAGCGACTGTAATGGAGACTGAGTTAATTTGAAATGGTTTCCTCGCCGTTTGTCTTGTCGGCCAATTGCTGGGCAATGGCTAGAGTCAGTACTGCCTGTGCCTGGTGGGGTCCTGCAGGAGTCATGTCCCCGGGTCAAGGTAGCATGACGCTGTGTAATGAAGCTCTGAGGAGCCCAAGTGGATGATTTCAGCTGGTGCTGGACTTGACCTCAGCTCCCACACTCTAACTTCTTTTCCCTGGGGTTCAACAGCAGAAGGGTGGCAACTAGATGACCACTTTACAGATGTAGAAGCTGACGCACAGAAAGAGGAAACAGGAGCCTGTGCTCACCTAGCAAATTGTCTGGAGGCCCGGAAAGTGTTTTTCCTTTCCTGAGCATGCCTGCCATCGCAAGCTGGTGGCTTGGCACTGCAGATGCAAAGTTCAATAAGCTGCAGCAAGAACCCCCCAGGGATCCCTACACCCAGTGAGCAGAAAGAGTGAGGGCTCTGGGGACAGAAAGATCTGGGTTCACATTCCATATTGGCTGCCTCCTGGTTGGAGGGCGTTGTTTAACTGTTCTGAGTCTCAATAAGAAAAGTCATAATATTTCACAGGAAAGTTTTGAGGGTCAGATGGCTTTGCATGGGGATATAAAGGCCTCACACAGTGCCTGCCGCAGAGGAGGCCTCACCAAGTGTAAATTCCCTCCCCCGATTCCTAATCCAGCGTCTTTTCACCCAAACCCCTCTGCCTCCCTGTTTGGTCCAGGCCTGAGCCTGCCTGCTGCCCGACCCCAAACCTTGCAGATGTGGCAAACGAGGAAAGCATTAGGATCACTGGCGATTGTCCGCGCGGCCGTGTTTATGTTTGCAATAAAAGCAAGCAGGTGCTGGCAATTTAACTAATCAGGTACCATCCTGGCCCCAGACACCCGCCGTCGCTCCTCACTGTGGGCTAATCTCTGCTTGGCCTTCCCCGAGCCTGCAATTAGCCTGGTCCCCCGGCCCTGCACATGGCTCAGATTACCGCCACAGGATGGATGAATGGACAAACAGACAGACCCTCAGTGGTCCAAGACCGGCAGCGTGGAGCTGAGACCTTCTCAGACCCACATCAACAGTGACATCAAAACAGGCCACTTTCTTTCTCTGGATCCGTCTTTTGGGGTCAAGCCTGCTAAAGAGTTGGGCTCTGTCTGGGGTTTGCATGGGGGCAGATGAGCAACTTCTAGAAGTTGTACAGTCCCCAGGCCCTCAGACAAAACCAAGTCTGGGTGAGGCTATGTCCCCAGAATTCAGCTTGATCAACTTGGCCCTACAGATTCTGACAGAATGATCTTGAAACCCACAGCCCTTAGCACAGTACCAGGCACACCATCCAGGGACAGAAGTTCATCGTCCTGCTTGCCCGACCCTGCATATATTCCCTGTATGACTCCAGACACACCTTATCAGCCAGTCTGGGCCTCAGTTTCCTTATCTGTCTAGTTGGTGGATTCGACTAGAGGACGATTTCTTAACCTCAGCACTATGGACCTTTGGGGCTGTATCTTTCTTTGTGGTGAGGCCAACCTGTGCATCACAAAATGTTTAGCAGCATCCCAGGCCTCTACCCACGAGATGCCAGTGGCAACAACCGCAAATGTCTCCAGACATCGCCAAATGTCCCTTGGGTGGGGGTCGACATCCCCCCAGTTAAGACCACTGCAATAGAGCAGGGTCTGTTCTCCACCCTAGCTGCATCTCAGAATATCTGGGGGACTTGGACAGGGAATGATGCCTTGCTTCCCTCCTCCAAGGGATGCAGCTGATTTGGGGTGGCCCTGGGCATCTGGGCTGTATTTTTTCAAGTTCCCAGGGTGATTGTAATGATCGGGTAGGTTTGAGACCAACAGGTAGGGCTAAAAGAGCGTGAAACTCCCCCTTTTCTGGGCAGAGTGCTCCTCACAGAAGCTCAGTCAAGCCTCCTGTGGCCCCTGAGTCCAGCCCCACATCCCTCTCTGCATTGCAGGCCTCTTGGGACCACCCAGAACTACCCATCCCACCTCATGTGTGGCTCTTTTATGTTTCTTAGCAGACATTATTTAACCAATTCCGAGTTGACCAGAATCCAGTAAAATGCAGGCCCTACAGCACTTTCACAGCTAATTGGTTTGACTGGTACATTGTAAATGTGTGAAGCGACTTCAGTGAGGGACAGCGGGACCTCGTTAACCTTTCCTTGGGACTCAGCTCGTTTGTGTGTCTCTCACAAGGTCCATCCCGCCCCTGGGGGGCATTTCTCCTTGGCCATAAAGGGGACTCCAGAGCTCCCGGCTCCCCTCCTGCATAGGGCGCCCCAGGACCAGGGCCTCCTGGGTTCCGATCTCGTCCTCCTGAGGTGAAGTCCCACAGGCCTTCCTGACCCGGCCCCACCCTCCCCGCTCTGCCCTCCTCGCTGCTCCCCCTCCTGACATCTGTCCAGCTCCTCCGGGGTCCAGGCTGTTCCTTGAACAGTCAGCTTCTCTCCCTTCTTGTAACCTCACCCATGTTGTTCACTTGGCTTAGAAATCTGTTCCCAGCACCTCTGCCAGCCTAATGGCCCTCCATCCCTCAGACTGCAGCTCAAACACCACTTTCCTGGGAAAGCTGTCCCTGTCACTGACTCAGTGCCAGCAATCCCCTGCAGAGGCTTGTCACCATCCGTACTTAGGGAAGTTGATCTGGGTACCTCTGTCTCTCTGAATTCAGCTAGGGGCCCCTGGAGGGCAGGCAAAGCTCTGCCTGGTCAACCTGCCTTGGAGGAAGGTCACTGTGCCAGGCCAGGGGCTGGGCACTGGAGCAGAGAGCCAGGGAGCTCCAGCCTGTGAGCTCAGGGACTCCCATCGCATGCGGGGTTGAATGAGCCCACGGTTGGTGCCAGGGAGCATCGTGGCTGGAAGTCTACTTTGAGTGTGGGTCCCAACCTGGCTGCTTCCTGCAAACGTGTGGAAGCAACCCGCACTGTGTCTACTAGCAGTGGATTCGCTCTGGGAGTCAAAATGCTGCAGTGATGGTGGAGGCCATGTGAGCGTTAAAACCAAAAGGCGAACTCCTGTGGGCCCCTGTGGGATGCTGGCTGAGTTGGGCCTGCTTCTACCTAAGGTCCTGGATGACGATTTGAATAGTGTAGGCAGCTGTCTTTCTGAATATTAATCTTTTATTTTCTGCAAAAGGAATTCAGGCACATAGGTTTAAAAAAATCCAATGGCACTAAAAGGCTTTTTAGCCAAAACAGTGATCCCTGCCCCGGATCTGCTCACTCTCCACACTGCTCCCTGGAGGCCGCTACTCTCAACATTTTTTGCTGTTTCTTAACTCAGTATTTCTGAATAGTGTGTATATTACGTGTCTTGCTATTTCAGTTTTAACTATATAAAAATATTATATATACCCTTTTTTTTCTTTTTAAGGAGAGGCTTTACAGTCCAACAAACATTGTGTTCGATGCCCCACTCCAATGCTTCCTCGCTGTGTGGTCCTGGGCTGGTTTCTTGAGCTCTCTGAGCCTCAGTTTCCTCAGCTGTAAAATGGGGAGAAGAACGCCTATCTGGTTCGGTGTCTGGGATTTAAAACAGGATGATCGTGTAGACCTGGCACTCCAGGAGCGTATGATAAACTGCAGCAGTAGTTCACATTCACGTCTCAGATCCCAGATGAGTCATGGGGCCTGCTTCCTGCACTCACCCCTTAGAAAACTAGGAGCTCCGTGTCTGGCACATTGAAGGCCTGAAAATGACAGTTCCCTTTCCCTATGCTCTCAAAGTACCAGAGAGGAGAGGGCGGCAGAAAGGTCTCCTCCCCAGACCCCAATTCACTTGACAAATGTCTGCCTTTGACCTTGTCCTGAGCTTGCCCAAGCCCAGTTCAGAGGGCCCCTCCTCCAGGAAGACGCCCATGATCCCCAGACTTCTTCCGCCTCCACAGCCTCGAGGACCCTCCAGCAAGGGCATCGAGCACCCTTGTCAGATGCAAGTTGTCCCATCCAGATCTGGTTTCGCCCCAGCATCATAAGCCCTTAAATACAGAGACCTCTACTATTCCCTCCTACTCAGGTCCCTTCAACAGAGTAAGCACACAGTAGGGCAGCAGCCAGAGGATGAACGTCCCATGTGGGATCCACGTAGGGCCAAATGCCTCTTCTGATATAGCCGGTCAGAACTCTGGCCACTTCTTTTTTCTATGTCTGCATTCCCTCTTTGGCCAGCCAAGTGTTTATTGAGCACCTACTATGTGCCTGGTCTTCTCCTGGGGGCTGGGGACAAAGCAGTCATTTTTTCATTCATTCAGACACAAACATTTATTAAGCACCTACTATGTGCCGGGCGGGATGGTTGCAATTGTTGCAGTGCAAACAAGGTTCCTGCTCTCTCAAAGATGCCTTCAGGGCTTCCCTGGTGGCACAGTGGTTGAGAGTCCGCCTGCCGATGCAGGGGACACGGGTTCGTGCCCCGGTCCGGGAAGATCCCACATACCGCGGAGCGGCTGGGCCTGTGAGCCATGGCCACTGAGCCTGCGCGTCCGGAGCCTGTGCTCTGCAACGGGAGAGGCCACAACAGTGAGAGGCCGACGTACCGCAAAAAAAAAAAAAAAAAAAAAAAAGATGCCTTCAATCACATCTATGAAAGAAGGTCATGTGCTCGCACCGGGCACAGAGTGGGAGCTTGGGATACAATTGCTGAATTGAATAGAAAGTCCTATTTCTACCTTGTGCAGATTATATCCACATGAACTGCTCATGAGTTTTCATTGAGAGCCAGCTGGTGCATGGGCCCTGGACACGTATGATCCATGAGATAGGTACCCGCCTCCCCATTTTACAGGGAGGGAACCGAGGCTCAAGAGGCTGAATTATCCAAGGTGACCCAGGTAGAAACGAGACACAAAGTCAAGTCACTCTGAGTCTAGGTTCCTCCCTGCACGTCAGTTGTGACTATTTTCTTTCTCTAGATTTTACTTTCTGTTTTGGGAAGTTGCTATCAACTTCCTGGCTGCCCAGGGGAGTGAAACTCCTAGGTGATTGGGTGGATTCTTGGGTGAAGAGAATTTGGAGTTTTTGCCAGAAAAGTGAATCAGAGACTATGACAGAGCAACACCTAGGTCTCCCCACAATTACAGGGACCATCCTGGAAAAGGAGACCAAGCATGTGGGATGGAAGTGAGTTCAGATAGAACAGACTGGTCTGTGTGGAAGTGAGTACCCTGTCATGAGAGGTGTCCAAGCACTTGTTGAGGACTGCAGAGTGGAATTCCAGCAATATGAATTGAACTAACAGAAACAACTATATTTATTAATTATAATAAATTATATTGATTACATAACATCTAGCCAAGAAGGCATTATTATCTATCATTGACAAACAGGGAAACTGAGGCTCAGAGAGGCCGAGTGCCTTAGCAAATTGCCGAGCTCCCAGCCCTGCCTGTCCAGCTCTAAAACCATGCTCTAAACATTCCGTGTAACGTGACCCATGAAGTCTCTACCTGCCCTTAATGTTTGTGGTTACCTGCTTACTGTGGTGTGCGGGAAGGGAGACTCAAGTTCAAGGTGGGTTGAATGGAAGGCATCTAAGCGGTCTATCTGGCTGGACCACAGGGCCTTTGCAGAACCATGGCAGGAACTGGAAATCGTAGACCCCAAGGGGCCATGAACCACAGAAAAAAATCAGTTCAACTCGGGGCCTGAAGGTTTCCCCTGCCCCTAGCTGAGTTCCTGGGGAGGGATGCAGTGATGGAGCTCCCCATCCAGACAGGAGGGGCCTCTTGGGGGCATTGGCCTCCCTGTTCAGCTGGCCTAACATTTTCTATTTAAATGCAAATTTTGACTTTTCACTTGGCAGCTAGCAAAAGTTTTTTGCACTGGAATGAGGGTCACGATAATAATTTATCCACTGGCCTTTTTCTAACAATTATTATTTGTTCAAGGGAGAGGGCGGAGGCCGCAGCGACTGGGGGAAGGGGCTCATTGCCAGCACACCGGGTGGCCTGCAGGTGTCAGGGGCAGAGGCTGAAGCTCTCTCCCTGGGGCACCAGAGGCAAGATGCAAGCAGAAGTAGCCCGCCCTGGGGACCCCAGCCCCTGGGGCATGCAGAAAGGGAACTGGTATTTACTCAGCCCTGAGCCCTGGGTTGAGGCCTGAGTAAGCCTGAGGACTTCTTGATAAGCAAGGGTTAGTTTCAGGGAGCTCCCAGTCTGATGATGGGGACAGAAAAGGAAGTAGACCATGGCAATACAGGGTGCCACAAACTTGGCACTGAGTCTGGGGCCCAGTTGAGGCTAATGAGCCAGCTGGAAGGTCTGGGAAGGCTTCCTGGAGGAGGTGACAGCTGTTCATAGTCTTAAATATGATGAGGGGTCAGCCAGACTATTTTCATATTCTGCTGGGGAGAGTGTCCATTGGTATCCTCTATGGGGGATAATCAGATAAAATCTATCAATATCATAAACTGGCACTTTCAGATCTAAGAATTTATGCTAGACAGTTTCTCCCATATGCACACATAGATGTATAAGGTTATTCAATGAAGTATTTAAGTAACAGCAAAATAGTGGAAACAACCTAGATGCCCATCAGTAGGGGACTAGATACATAGGTGATGATGCAGTCACACTGTGGAATACTATGCAGCTGTATAAAATGAACGCAGGCACTCTTTGTTAACTAACATGGAAGATCTCCAAGTTATGGGGAGTGAAGAAAGACTCACTGAGTATAGCAGATTTTGTGGAAAAGGCAGCAGGTAGATAATCTTTTAAAGTATTTTCTTACATTTGCATAAAATGTCTCTGAAAGGACTCGTGCAAATTGAACACAGGGTTTGCCTGAGAGGAGGGGCCTTGGAGGCACGAGGACCGCAGTGGGAGGGAGATTTATAGCATGTGCCTTTCTGTACCTTGATGAATTTTGATCCATCTGAATGTGATACTGATTCAAAAATGGAATGTTAAAAAACGAGGAGACTGACCAGGCTGTCAGAAAGACAGCAAGGGTCCCGGGGGAAAGGATAACAAGTGCAAAGGCTGTGCTTGCTCTCTGGGGTGACAGAGGACATGATGTGGCCCGGAAGGTAGCTGGGGAGGGCAGGGGTGAGGCAGGAGAGGGAGGTGGGCTCACTGGGGTGAGTGCTGATCAGCCATGCTATGGAGTCTATCCTTGTCCTGAAAACAATAAAGGGCCACTGGAGGGTTTTACACACAGAAGGGACAGCCGGGTTTGTGGTTTGGAAAGCTCACTTTGGAGAAAGGATTTGGAGGGGGCAGGAGGAGGCACGGAGGCCAGTGTGGAGGCTGCCATAGGCAGGAACACACTCACTGCATTTAAACCCTTATCATACACACCCATTTTATAGATGAGGAAATTGAGGGAACAGAAGGTAAGTGAGTTGCCGAGAAGGTAAGTGAGTTGCCCAAGGTCACATAGCCTGTCTGGGGCAGAGCCAGGATCAGAAGCCAGTCTGTCCCATACCACAGCACTCGCTCAGGAGTAAGCACCTTGCTGGGAGGCGGCAGTGACCTTGGCTCTGGGCATTTCTCTGTGGGTCCCTGAGCACCCCCTGCCCTCATCTCTGGATGGAGAGAACTGTGCCTTCTTGGCTGATGTCAACGAGTTGTTGTGACCAGCAAAGGACCAATGGCGGGGAAAGGGCTTTATAAACTGTAAAGTGCTGTGCCCTAGGGTCAGCCTCCTCCCTTTTGAATGTACCCTTCTTCTCCAGTGATTTCAGAACAGGAGCCACATTAGGGAGGGTGTTGCATCCACCCTGAGTCAGTGGCTCTCCCCAGCCCTGGACCAGACACCCCCTGCAACTTCCAGGTGACGCCCCTCAGGGTGCCCCAGCCAAGCCCACACCTAGCCCAGCAGAGGCTGAGACTGGCATGTTCGGTCTTTGTTCAGGTTCCCAAGAAAGCAGTCCCCGAGACAAGGATTGGGGGCAGGGGGTTATTGGGAAGGGGTCCCAGAAAAGAGTGACGAGGGAGCAGAGAGTGAGACAGGGATGGAGGGACAGCCAGGAAAGGAGGTGAAGTTGGGGATCACTGTGTGGGTGCCTGGGGCTCCGTCTCACTGGGGACCTTCCAGGAACCATATAAAACATGCCTCAGGACTGTCCCTCCAAAGCACAGGAGCCTGGGACACTTATCCACCATCCCTGCTCACTACTGATGGCATCCCACAGTGCCAGGCAGAAAAGGCAGCAATGCCGGAGCTCAGGTGAGGTGCCAGCATCATGCAAGGAACTGTCCACACAGCTGTCCTGAAACCAGAGGTGGGCCAAGGACATGTGACACCGGGCACATGTGACCCCGCCCACCTGCTTCACTGGGCAGTCCTTCCTCCTGTTACAACCTTCCCTTGTATGCCCCATGGCATGCCAACCCCCTTCTCCCAGTTACCTGGACTCAATGGGAAAGTGGGGGACAACCAGGAGAAATCACCCGATGAAGGAAACACTTAAATAGATGCCAGAAACAACTATTCCCAGTGCAGAAAAGCAATGGGCTAAAAGGCAAACCCTCCTCCACAATGGGGGTGGGGTTTGGAGCGGGTTAATCAAGGTGGGTCTGGCCCTTCACCGCCAGCCTCTGGGGTGGGCTATACATGTTCGTCTCCTTGTTCTTCCACCGTCCACTACTCTTCAAACACCAGTGTCCAGTGTGATTCAGTCCCTGCCCATCTCTCACCTACCTCCCATTCCACCCTCTTTTTTTGCCTTCACATTGCCCACCTCAGAGCCTTTGTACTTGCTGTTCCCTCTTCCTGGAATTCTCTTCCTGCAGCTTTTCTCACCATTGCTACTTTCTCATATTTTGGTTCTCAGGTGAAATGTTACTCAGAGGGACGTTTTGTGTCAGTTAGCTACTGCTGCATAACAAAACATCTCAAAACGTCATGGCTTCAAACAGCAGGCGTTTGTTTAGCTCACAAATCTGCAGGTTGCATGGGCAGTTCTACTGATCTGAGCAATGATCACTGCATTTGGGGTCAGCTGGCGGATCAGCTGGGTTCTGTCTGGTCTAGGTTGACCTTGACTGAGATGGCTCGTCTCTGTTCCATCTGACTTTCATCTTCCAGCAGGAGAGGCTGGGATCATTCTCAAGGTGGTGGCAGGGTTCCAAGAGAGGAAGCAAAAATGTGCAATTTCCCTGGAGGCCTCAGGTTGGATCGCTTACACCACATCATTCTGGCCAAATCAAGTCCCATGGTCAAGCCCAGATTCCAGGGGTAAGAAACAGATGCCTCTCTTAAAGGAGTGAACTGCAAAGGTGCATTGCAAGGGGGAATGGCTACAGGGAGCAGTGAAAGGCTGAGCACATTTTTGCAATCAACCTTCCCCATCCCCTTCTCCACTGCATCTAGGGAAACACCCTCAAAGAGTGTCACTTCACCTATGTGGTTTCCCATGCCACACTTATTCCAATGTACTATTATCTTATTTATTTAGTTGTTAATTTGTTCTTATCTGTGGCCCCCATGAGAATGTAAGTTCAGGCACAGTGATTGACACATAGTGGGAATTGGAAAAACACTGCCCTGACCCCATTTCACCCAGCACCCACACCTCTCCCCACCCTAGGCTGAACAAAATAGCCAGATCCATACAAGCTTGGGGTGGGGGAGGGGGTGCTGTACCAGCCCAGACATTCTCTCTAGAAAGTAGGGGTACAGGGCTTAGCCCAGCCTTAACCACTCTGCCCAGAGCACCCCAATGCCTGAGAGTGTAGCAAATCCTCCCCCCGTTCTTGAGGGCCCCTCTGAGGAGCCTGTGTCTTGCCTCATAATTGCATCTGAATGCAAATAGCTCTGCCAATGTGAATGTATTAAAATCCGTGTTGTCAGCTATCACCGCGGAGGGAAGGGGAAGGGAGGGGGCCGTGTGGAACCTGAAACACAAATGACTGTCTGGATGATCACTCCATCCCAAGGAGGCCGGGGCGGGCATCTCACTGTGTACCAGGAGGGTTTCTTGCTTAGCTCCCCGAAGACGATCACCCCTGGGGCTGAGCTCATCCTGGCTGTGAAGCTGAGGCCCTAGGAAAAGGCAGCACCTACCTTCAAAATGATGAAGGCGGTACCTTTCAAAGGGGGTTACCTGCCAGGTGGGGCTGATTGGGGGGGGTAGGTAAAAAAAGGCAGGACACTGAATCCCAATGGGCCACTATGTGAGGGGTGCTTGCTCACCAACTCAAACAGCTCATTGATTCTTCCATCCATTTGACTTTCCCTGGGCACCTACTCAAACTTATCACTGCGGTAAGTCCTTCCTTAAAAAGTTTCTTTACCATCTGGCTCCTGCTTCCATTGCCTCATCAGTGCCCTCGCCTGTCCCCTGACAGCACAGGGCTTCATTCAGGGTTTCACTATTGTTGCCTCCTCCAGGAAGCCCTCCCTGACTGCTCCCTTGACAATAGCACCACCCATAACTCCTCCCCCTGTTCTGTATTTCTTCATTGACCCTGACATCACCATTTAAATTAAATTGCTTTTTCTTTCTTCTATCTCTCCATTAAAAATATCAGCTCCATGCCCGTCATTTTCTTAGCTGAGTCCCATACGTTTGTACATGGCCTGGCACATGACAATAGGTGTTTGTCGAGTGACTGAATGAGAGATCAAGATAAGCAGTGGCTGTTACTTGTCATCACTGCCCAGCACATGCTGGTTTTCAGAAAAGAGGGGGAAAGGATGCAATAACCATGTGGTTCTGAATCAGGAGGTTGGTGGATACAAGTCCTGGGATGTCGTCCCCACTGCCAGTGGGGAGGCCACCTGGGAGTCCATCTGGGGACACCATGACAACCAGGTGGACACCATCTCTGCTCTCTGGGCCATCATGGGAGGCAGACGATGATGGAGCGAACAAATATATGATATAACATGACATGGTGACACCTGCTGAGGAGAAAAGTAAAGCTGGAGAAGGGGTTAGACAGTGTTGCAGGCACCGGCAGTGTCAGGGACGGAGGGGGTGTTTCGGCAGGAGCCCGGATGGAGAGAGGGGCAGCCCTGGGGGGACCGGAGGGACCGGTGTCCCAGGCAGAGGGAACAGCCCACCCAGAGGGAACACGGTTGGCATGTCTGAGAAGCAGCAAGAGTTCCGGGGTGGCAGAATGGAGCAATCGGTGGGGGGTCAGGCGGGAGATGCTATCACAGGGGCTGGCTTATGATGGGGGCTCCATGGTGGAAGCCATTGGAAAGTGCAGAGCAGAGCCAGGGGATCCGACAAACAGATTCAAGGCTGCGCTCTGCTCTGTGAAGAGGAAAAGCTGAAGGGTTCCGGGGGAAAGCAGAGACCTCAGCGAATGGGTCACTGCAGGAGCCCGATGAGAGGGGTGATGGCGGAGAGCAGGCGGGCTCGGATGTTTTAAAGGCAGAGTTGTCGGGACTCGTCGAAGGACTGGGTGTGGGGTGGAGGGAAGGAGAGGATTCCAGGGTGACCCCTGGGTGTAGGGCCTGAGTGCTGGTTGTGGCACGTGGGGGACAAAACAGGCCTGGCCGGTGCACACCTGGATTTCAGTCTGGGCAAGTAGGCTGGCCGGTGGTCAGGTACGGGTCCCTTGAACCCATGTGGCCCAATCCTACATCATCATAACATCCTCGCCAAGTTGTCACCTGGCTTCCTCTTACAGCCCTGCAGTGGGGGAGCTCACCACCCAGCCAGGGAGCAGGTTGCCTTATCACAAACGTATCCTTTCTTAAACTCCTCTCTGTTTTCCTGGGCACCACCTGCCCCGCAACCTTCATCTAGCACAGCACCGCCTTGGAATTCTAGAATCCATGAAAGAAAACAAGAAAGGAAAAGACGGAGGGAGGCAGGAGGCGTGGGGACAGGCCAGGGACATGGTTTGCAAAACCTCACTTTCTCCTGTCTTCGTCTGCTCAGGCTGCACTAACAAAATACCATAGACCAGGAGGTTTAAACAACAGGATTTTATTTTCTTCCAGTTCTGGAGGCTGGAAGTCTGAGATCGGGGTGCCAGTATGGTTGGGTTCTGGTGAGGGCTCTCTTCCTGGTTTGTACACGGCCACCTTCTCACTGTGTCCTTGCGTGGTGGAGGAACGGGTGGCGGTGAGGGAGGGGGGGAAGAGAGCTTTCTAGGGCCTCTTTTTTTTTTTTTTTTTTTGGCGGTACGCGGGCCTCTCACTGTTGTGGCCTCTCCCGTTGCGGAGCACAGGCTCTGGATGCGCAGGCTCAGCGGCCATGGCTCACGGGCCCAGCCGCTCCGCGGCATATGGGATCCTCCCAGACCGGGGCACGAACCCGTATCCCCTGCATCAGCAGGCGGACTCTCAACCACTGCGCCACCAGGGAGTAGGGCCTCTTTTAAGGGCACTAATCCCATCAGACCACAGCCCTGCCCTCTTGACTTAATCACCTCTCAAAGGCCCCAAATACCACCACACTGGAGCTTAGGGCTTCAGCATATGAATTTGGGGACATGAAAATTCAATCTCTAATATCCTGCCAGCAACTCCACTACAACAATGTCACCACCCCCAAGGGACAGTCTAGGTGACAGTGGCTCAGAGAAGTGAATAGACTTGCCCAGAGCTTGCAGGAAGTGCATGGGAGAATCAAGATTCAAACCCAGGTCGGGGCCCCACCTTTACCCCAGTCTTAGCATCCCACATGGCCTCTGAACAGAACCGACTAGGGAAATTCCTCTGTCCAGCCTCCTGCATCCCAGCAGGCACGATGATGGCAAAACCCAGTCCATTGGTGTGAAGATGGGGCTGGTTGGTTCTCAGGCTCCTCTGCCTTGGGAGCACCTGGAAAAAACAATTTGGGGCAAACGGTCTCCCCAGAGTCAGCAGGGGCCACCCTGACCTTTTCTGACACCTGACCCAGCTCAGGTAAAATCCCTGGTTTGCCAATCTCTGTTCCAGCTGGAATCTCCCTGCCTGGGGATGTTGTTTGCCTTGTCCATGCCAGACCCCAGCACCCATCACAGCCCTCGGCACACAGCAGATGCTCAATTAATGTTTCAGTGCATGTCTGAATCCCAGGGTCAAGTCATGACCTGGTCTGTTGCCTCTTCCCTAGTAAGGAGAAAAGATCATCAAGCTCCCACTTAAAAAAAAAAAAAAAAAATCCATCCATCTATCCCAGGGTTTCAGTAGCAGGGTCTGAGAGACCGGGCAGGTGAGCCAAGTTGTGCCGGGACAGGCTGCCCGCATCAGCCCCACTGTGAGCCACTGATAAGAGGGGCTCGGCGGCCGAATCCAGACGGCTTGTCCATCAGCCTATTAAACACCATTCTTACAAGTTTTTTTTTTCCTTCTCCCTTTTCATTAATACGCAGGGTGAATAGAACATTGAATAAAAATCAGCCCTTTCGGCACAATTGCAGGATTGAAAGGTAACTGTCAACAGAAGGATTTGGGTGACAAAGGGACCGGTTTCGGCGCTTAGCAAATGATTTTCGGCTTGTCATTTCAATGGTCTGTGTTTTTCAGAGATTGTGGGGTGGGTTTTTCTCTTTTTTTCTTTTTTCTTTCTTTTTTTTTTGAATGGCATTTATTACCATGCTTAAAAAATTTTTTTTTGTGTTCTCTTTGCAGCCGCCTTTCCTTCACAGATGCTGTGTTTCCCTGCTTCCTAGGTCTTCTGGATGCTACTTTCTCCAAAAATGAAATAAGATAAAATAAGACACACAACGGATCTGGGAGACCAAGGATAGGAGAAGACGTTTTATGGGGAGCGGCTAGTGTGCAGGTGGGGAACAGAGGACAAGGGGCCGGGCGGAGGGAGGAGGGTACCGCTGGGGACTTCAATGCTGGTCTGGGGCTCGACCCAGCCAGCTCTGGCCTCAGACCTCACTGGTGACCACCTTTCTCTCTCAGGGTGGAGATTAGTGACTCGCCCTTAGTCCTCTGTTCCTCTGGGGAGTCAATGTCCAGCAGCCCCCTTGCTGGCCAGACCCCACCATAGTACTCAGAGCAGCTTACAAGGGCTCCAGGGCTGTAAAGATTATGAGTCACATGCTGTGGTCCGACGGCCATCCAGCAAAGTTCTGCTATGACAACTCATCCCTTTAGACACCTTGACCTCAGCTCTCCAAATAGGTAAAAATACAGACAGGATATATCACTGAAAGCACACACCATCAGTTAGAATATCACAATAGTGCCTTCCACACCTCCCAGTAAAAGTAAGCATCCTTTTAAAGAACTTCTTTAAGAGGACGTGACCAGGAGTCAGGATGAAGCCTGAGGGGTCCAGCTGCAGTAGGGCAAGTCTGTTTCAATCCTTGGGCCTCTGTTTTTCTCATCTGTGAAATGGGCCAGTGGGACCCAATAGAGGCTCAAAACGTTTTTTTAAACCCCAGAGCAAGAGATCATTAGCCATTAGGAAAATGCAAATTCAAACCATAATGAGATATCACCACTCACCTCTCTGAATGGCTAAAATTAAAAACAGCAACACCACCAAATGCCAGTGAGGCTGAGGAGAAACTGGATCACTTGTACACTGCTGGTGGAAAAGTCAAATGGGGAAAACAGACTGGCAGCTTCTTCCAAAAGTAAAGACTTCACCATACAACCCAGCAGTAGCTCCCCTGGGCACTGATCCCAGAGAAATGAAGACTCAATTCTCACAAACAACCTACATGAATGTTTATAGCAGCTTCATTCCTGATAGCCCCAAACTGGAAACAACCCAGATGTCCTTCTACAGGTGAAAGAATCAACAAATTGTGGTACGTCCACACCATGGAATACTACACAGCAGTGATAAGGAAAGAACTATGGTGACACACAACCTGGATGAATCTCTAGAGGGGTCTGTCGAGTCAAAAAAGCAAATCCCCAGGACTTCCCTGGTGGCGCAGTGGTAAAGAATCCACCTTCCAGGGGCTTCCCTGGTGGCACAGTGGTTGAGAGTCCGCCTGCCAATGCAGGGGACACAGGTTCGTGCCCCGGTCCAGGAGGATCCCACATGCCGCAGAGCGGCTGGGCCCGTGAGCCATGGCCGCTGGGCCTGCGCGTCCGGAGCCTGTGCTCCGCAACGGGAGAGGCTACAGCAGTGAAAGGCCCGTGTACTGCAAAAAAAAAAAAAAAAAACAAAAAAAAAACAAAAAAACAAAAGAATCCACCTTCCAATGCAGGGGACGCGGGTTCAATCCCTGGTCGGGGAACTAAGACCCCACATGCCACAGGGCAAATAACCCTGCGCGCCACAACTACTGAGCTCATGTGTCTCAACTAGAGAGGAGCCCGCATGCCACAATGAAGGTCCTACATGCCACAACGAAGACCCAACGCAGCCATAAAAAAATTAATTAAAAAAATAAATTAAATACACAGCAATTAAAAAAAAAAAAAGCAAATCCCAAAAAGTTACATCCTGTAGGATTCCTTTCAGATGCCATGGTTAAGCTACTAAAATTATAGAAATGGAGAAGAGATGAGTGGCTGTCAGGGGCTAAGGAGGAGGTGGGGGTGGGAGGGAAGTGGGTGTGGCCATAAAGGGGCGACAGGAAGTATCCTCGGGGTGACGGAAATGTTCTGTATCCTGACTGTCAATGTCAGTATATGAGTTGTGATGTTGCCCTAGAGTTTTGCAGGATGTCACCATCGGGGGAAAATGGGTAAAGGGGACATGGTATCTCTCTGCATTATTTCATACAACTACATGTGAATCTTCAGTGACCTCCAAATAAGAAGTTTAATTAAAAAATAAAGATTATAAATCACAGAGCCCATTTTACAAATAGAATGTTCTGCAGACCAAGGTGTATGTCGGGTGGACGTGGAGATGCTCTGGTTGGATCGGGGTCCTGGCCTGCAGCCTCCCTTCTGTCTTCCAGGGCATCCACAGTTTGAAAACCCATCAGCTGTAGGACCCCCAAGGTATCCCCAGCTCTGGAATCCACAGGTCATAGGAGGTGTCATTGATGGGCACACCAGCCTTGGGTTCCTATACCTCACCAGTTTGGGCTCCGGAAACCCCTTGTCCCTTTGGCTGGTGTGGCGACTCACCTTTTGGGCCCTGCAAGGGCTCCAGGCTGGAAGGGAGTGGACAAGACAGGTGAGGCCCAGGCAGGGGTCACAGCACGGTCCTGGAGCGCTGGGCTCTGTCCCCGCCCTCCTATGTGGCTGGGCTCCCTTCCACTCCCCCACCACCCACCTCACGAGGGGGCTGTGTTGAGCCTGGCAGAGTGTGGGACCTCCCAGAACAGGGGCTGGATAAGGGTGCGTCCCTTCTCTTGGGCCTCCTGCATCATCGTCTATACCTGAGAACACACTGAGTCCCATCACCAGTGTTTACTGAGCTCTGCTTCTGTGTGGGGCGCTGTTCCAGGTGCCCGAAGGGCCCCATGAACATGACAGGCTCAGTTCACTCTTCGATGGAGAAGTTGGGTGTTAAACCAATAAACAAGTAAAGGAGGAAATGTCACAATAAAACAAGGTGATGGAGGTAGAGGGAGTGATTGTCAATGGGGGGGTCAGGGGCGGGTGTTCTCTGTGGAGGGGAGGTTTGAGCAGGAGACAGTCATAGGAAGGTCCAGGGTAAGGACTTTCCAGGGGCCAGGAGAGCACATGCAAAGGCCCTGAGATCCATGCAAGCTCTGCATGTTTCCGGAACAGAGACCAGGAGAGTGTCTCTGGGATGGTGGAGGTGAGGGCAGCACTGCAGGACCTGAGGGGTCTGGGGTCCAAGGGTGGGGAGGAATCCAGTTTTCCTTCTCAGGGCAGGGGGTAGGCATTGGAGGGGCTGAGCTCATGAATGTTTTGAAAGGATCACTGTCTGCGGTGCAAAGACTCCAAGAAGGCATGGACAGGATGGGACGGCCCAGGCGAGGCTGAGCAGATCCCATGAGCATGTGAGGTGCTGTTAACACACAAGACCTTTCACCAGACCCTGACCAGCTCAGACTTGCCAGCCCGTTGGTTCAGCCCAGCTGATGCCAATGGCCTGGACCCTCCAGGTGTCCTGAGGATAGTCATGACAGCAGCCCCTCGGGGTATCCCCAGTGGTCACGGCCCAGCCTCTGAGTAGAGTTAGGGCTCATCTTTCTGGATTTGGGGTCCCTCCCCCATGGAGGGCTCAGAGCCTCCTGACATGCTGCCAGCTGCCGGTAGTGCTACCTCTGCCATCCCCCTGCACGTCCCAGCCATGTTCTGCACCATACAGACTGGCACTACGACCCCAGGTCATCTCTGAGACAGGCTGCATATTATTAGTACCAGAAAGTCAAGCGCTGTGATTCATGGGCCTCGGGAAGAACTGGCTCCACGTCCCACGTGTGTTGACAGGTAGAACGGAACTACAGGCTGGCGAAGAGTTTGCCTGTTGGTTCCTGGGGTGGAAGCGAACTTCTGCCAGTCTCTCCCCACCCTACTCCTCACACACCCCGCCTTCCAGACAGAGCCTCTGCTGCCCAGCCCCGGTCCCCATGCTGGGTGGGAGACACCGCCTTGCCTCCTGCCTCTTGCAGGCAAGCTTAGACTAGAGCCCCCAGTGTGGTCCAGTTGTGGTGACTGATGGTCAGACCTGGGATGCTGTGGGCCTGGGAACATCCCTAAGTTCCCTTCTGTTCCCCGGGACATCACTCCTAATGATCAGGATGGTTACTGCCTGCCACATGCGTTAATTAACATTGGAGGAATAGAAGGATGGATGGATGGATGGGAAGAAGAGAGGGAGGGATGGAGGAAGGGAAGAAGGAAGGGTGGACGAGTAGATGGATAAATGAATGAATAGATAAGGGGATGGATGGATGGATTCTTTCAGAGCCGAACAAACTCAGATTTAAATTCTTATTCCTCCACGAACTTATCTGTGTGATTTGCTCAAGTTACTTTCTGTCTTTGAGCCTCAGTTTCCTCAGCTGTAACCTGGGGGTAGTGATGCTTAGTTTGCTGTGAGTCCTAAGAAAATCATGCATATAAAGGGACTGGTCCAGTTTTCATCACACCGTTCTCAGAGTCTCCTGGAGGTGGCTCATCTGACACATAGTAGGTCCTTAGGAAGCTTTGGGAAGGGGGGTTCACTTTTAGGCCTAAGATCCCCTGGCTCTCTTTGGGGCTCTGAAAGCACTTTCCTCAGTGGACTCAGGGGAATTTCTGACGTTGTCTCCCACTGGGGTGTGAGGGAAGCCAGGCTAGAGCACGGGCCCTGCTCACTTGAGGGTAAGGCAGACACCTGCCCCAAGTCTTGTCCTTCTCAGGAGTCCAAAGGCCTGGAGGGTCCCAGCGGACATCCCCGCAGATGGGACCCAAGGAAGAAAGAGAAGCCTCAGCCCTCTTCCTCCATCCTCCACTCCAGGAATTAGAGAAGGGAAACTGCAGGAGCAGAAATAGATCCATGCACTGACCTCTAGGGGACCAGGCACAAGCCCCCAGCCACCCCAACCACAGTGAAGGGGTATTTGGGAATCTGAGGGATTTTCCAAGCAATTTTCAAACCCACTCTGCTTGGGTAAAATTTAGGAAAATTTCCAGGGCTGGGTATCACCTAGAGAGGGGCCCTGCTTGGATAAGACCATGCTAGTGGTCATGTGAGTGAGCCGGGTAGATGAAAAGAAAGGCATGGAATCATTTTTCTCAGCTCTTCACCTGCTCTTAGCATGCTGTCAGGGGCTCTGCTAGAGAGACTGCCACATTCCAGGCTGAAGCTGCCCCATTCCAAACTCCCCAAAGGTTGCTGTATGAATGGTCCCAGCTCCGCCTATCCAACCCTTCCTTCCAGAATAAAGCAGCAGAGGATTCTCTTCTCCCCACAGACGCATCCTCTAACAGGGGCCCTGGAAAAGGCTCTCAGAGTAATTGAATAATCCCGACAAGTGTGAACAGCAGTGAAGGAGGCATATGGAGGGGGAACCCAAGGTGAAATTTATTTCTGTCAACTGGTGGTCTATTTCCCTGATACTATTTCCTTGTATACAGATAAGGAGTTATCTTAAATGACCATGTCTTTTTCAATTTGTACTTAACAGTCAATCCCATTTTCCTTATATGATACTATCTCAGCTGGATGAAAAATGCATTCAATAATCCCTAAGGATCTTCATATATCAATATCAAATGGTCTGAAATGGACCTGTTATAAAATCCAGTCCTTCAAGCTAGCTAGAGACTAAACCAAAAAGAAGCAAATTTTAGCGCTCACGGTGTTTTGCGTAAACCAACTGCTCCAGCACGGAAGCTCACGTTTCCCAGGGCTTTAATGAGAACAAATTCTCAACATCCATTAAAAACCAAAAAAAACACCTGAAAGAAGTATCTGGATTATTGATACAACTGCCTGATGAATGGGGCTTCTCAGACAGATGGGCCTGGCAGGAATACTAAGGAGCAGAGGGTGGTCAACAAGATCCATCCAACAAAAGTTCTTAGGAACCTGAGGTTTGTGGCCCAAGAATGTCATGGACTCCACAGGGGAGGAGATTGGGCTCAGGAGAGAAGGCTCAGACGCACACCTCACAAAATTGTCTGTTCATGTGCCTTGATCCCTTCTCAGCACTAAATATGTGATAAACATTCTTGCAAATTTCCTCTGATGCCTAAATAAGAGTCACTGTTCACAGCTCTTCACCTGCTCTTAGCAAGTCATCAGGAGCTCTGCTAGGGAAAGCAAGTTTCCTCCTGGCCTCTAAAGTCTCCCAGATTCAGCCCATTAGTAGTTGAAATGAAAGAAATTTTTATATTCTATCTTATGGAATACTCAGATGGAAAAAGTGAGGCTCAGGGCAGAAAAGGAACTTGTCCAGGCCCACATACCTAGTAGCAGAGCTAGGGTTCAAGCTCAGGCGCTCCTAACCCAGAGATTATACCCTTAACCTTTGCACACTTTACCCCAGTAGATGCTTAATTCACATTTGCCACTTAGAGGAGGGGGAGGGAAGGAAAAGAGGAGAAGGATGGTGATACAAATGATGCTACAAAGGGTCTGGGCTCTTTGGAGTCAGAAAGAGGAAGGTGAGGTCCCTGTCATTGGGGCGATCAGGACAGGCTTCCTGGAAGATGTGGATGGGTTAACCAGTGCACAAAAGGGGGAAGATGGCGGAGTGGATTCTGTTTGACAGCCTTATGAGACGCCTTTGCTACCAACTAGGAAATATGTGGGATCTGTAGGAAACCAGGATGGAGAAGACAGAGGTTCTGTCTTCAAGGAGGTCCAGGTCAGGACTGAGGTCACTACAGAGGGAGGAGAATGACAACCTCCAATTTAGATTATCCCTTCTATGAAAGGGGGGCAGGCAGGAGAATCCAACAAGCCTGGTCCAAATTCCAGTGTGATCAAGTGGGTGACCTTGGGCAACAGACTTTACTTCTCCGAACCTCTCACGTTGGTATTTAGAAAGTGGGACAATAAAACCAACCCTGGGTGGTTATAAGCATGAAAACTGTGTCAAGAATTCCCCCCAACCCAGCAATCCCACTACTGGGCATATACCCAGAGAAAAACATAACTCAAAAAGACACATGTACCCCAACGTTCATTGTAGCACTATTTACAATAGCCAGGTCATGGAAGCAACCTAAATGCCCACTGACAGACAAATGGATAAAGAAGATGTGGTACGTATATACAACGGAATATTACTCAGCCATAAAAAGAAACGAAATTGGGTCATTTGTAGAGATGTGGATGGACCTAGAGACTGTCATACAGAGTGAAATTAATTCAGAAATAGAAAAACAAATGTCGTATATTAATGCATATATGTGGAATCTAGAACCAGTTTGCAAGGCAGAAATAGAGACACAGATGTAGAGAACAAGCATATGGACACCAAGGGGGGAAAGCAAGGTGGGGGGGAGGGGAGTGTTGGGATGAACTGAGAAATTGGGATTGACATGTATACACTAATATGTATAAAATAGATAACTAATAAGAATCTGCTGTATAAAAATTAATTAATTAATTAATTAAATTAAAAAAAAAAAAAAAAAAGAATTCCCAGAACATCATAGGTGCTCACAAAATATTGGCTCCTTTTCCATCCTGGGTGGAAAGTCAGCTCTGTGAGGTCAGGGATGGCATCTGCATTGTTCACTGTTGGGTTCTCAGTGCCAGAGACAATAGTGCTCAGTAAATATTTGTCTAATGGATAGATAGATGATGGACAGATGGATATAGAGAGTACCAAGCTCTGGACAACAGGTCAGGGACTAAATATTCTGCAGCCCTGTCCCCTCCCAGGGGAGACATCATCCTGCTCTTTCAACCAGGAAATCAAGAGCCAGGAGTCATTGCTCCCCAGCCCCAGACCCTCTCCCTGCTCCTTCTGGATCTTTGACCATAAAGGTACCAGGATGCCATAAATCCCCACATGGATCCCCAAAGTGTATGAGTGTATGTATGGGTGTATCCTGCTAACATTAAATCTGAGAAATTAAAAGAACAGCCAGATAGCAAATCTAAACACATCCCCAGCCAATCCTGGAGAGTTTGATAAGCCAAACTCCTGTCAGGGGTGGGGTGGTAGGTGCAGTGGGGGCCGCCCCCCAAAAACCTTCATTCAATAAATAGCTTCTGGGCTTCCCTGGTGGCACAGTGGTTGAGAATCTGCCTGCTAATGCAGGGGACACGGGTTTGAGCCCTGGTCTGGGAAGATCCCACATGCCGCAGAGCAACTAGGCCCATGAGCCACAACTACTGAGCCAGCGCATCTGGAGCCTGTGCTCCGCAACAAGAGAGGCCGTGATAGTGAGAGGCCCGCGCACCACGATGAAGAGCGGCCCCCGTTTGCCACAACTAGAGAAAGCTCTCGCACAGAAACGAAGACCCAACACAGCAAAAAAAATAAATTAATTAATAAACTCCTACCCCCAACATCTTCTTTAAAAAAAAAAAAAAAAGCCTCTGAGTATATAAGAAGTACAGCCAACCTAGTAGCATCACTGTGTACCAAGCACTTGGTGAGCAGTTTGTGGGCATCCACTTACCCAGGCACCACAGCAACCCACGCTGGCAAAGGCTGCTCTTCCTTACTACCCATTAGGGGAAACAGAGGCACAGGAGCCTTCTGAGGAGACGTAAATGTAAGACAAATTTCAGCCCCCACGGAGTCTGTCATACAGCTAAATGGACATTGGCTACAATTCCAAAAATGTTGGTGTATTGTGGTATATTCATGTATCCATCACAGATGCTTTGGTGGAAATGCCTATGAAGCTGCTGGAGCAAAAGCAAGGAAGGCATCCTGGAGGAGGTGGCATCTAAGGTCCAGTCGTATTCAATAGTAATGGCCACATTTACTGGAAGTTTCCCAGGAAATGGGTAAAATGATATTACTTTACCTGTGAAGATATTGCAGCCAAAGGATAATTGAGCTCTTTAACCTCTAACCATAACACCCTCCAGAAGCTTCCCATCAGACTCAGAATACAATCCAAACTCTGTAGCCTGTGTGTGGTCAGGCCCCTGACCATCCCATGCTCTCTGCCCTTCACCCACTCCACTCCAGCCACACTGACCTTCTGCCCATGACTTGAATACTCTTAGATCTTGTCTGACCCAGGACCTTTGTACGTGCTGTTCTCCCTGCTTGGAATGGCTTTTCTCCACTTTGCATGTAACCAGCCTTCTCTCTTCTTTGAATCCTAAACTGAAAGTCCTGTCTTCAGAAAGTTCTTCCCTGACCAGCCCTCCAACATAAAGTAGCTGTCCCCTCACTCTCCATCTCAGCCCCTTGTTTTTTCCCTCAGGGACACTTATAACTTGCAGATATTTTACTCACTTGTCTCCTGGCTTGTCTGATCCGTCTCCCCCACTGGACTGTGGATTCCGTGGGAGCAGGTATAACCTCTGTCTCAGCCACGTGCTGTACCCCCAGCCACCATCATACAGCAGGTGCTCAATAAGACTTGTCAAATGAATGAATGGATGAGTGAAACAATGGCTTCCAAATTTGAAAGACTAGTATCAGGCAGAGGAATCAAACATCAGACATCCCTTGTGTGGCTCTAAAAGACTGAGCCAGAAAAAATGAGGGGGGTAGACACAGTATTGTTACAAGGGTGATCTAGCCTATGAGAGAGTGAGAGATGGCTTCCTGGAGACCAGGAGTGTGCTGGGTCAAGGAAATAGCAGGCACGGAGTCTTTTCTCCACACCATGTGTTTTTCAGAGTGGCCCTGGAAACACCCGCATCAGTATGTCTGGGAAGTGGAAACGTATTAAAAATACAGATACCTGGGCCACCCTCCCAGCAGGCAGAATCAGAATCTCTGGGGCTGGGGCCTAGGCATCTGTATTCTCACCAGCTATTATAGGAGATTCTGAGCCCATCAGAGTTTGCGGAATGCTACATGTCTCAAAGTCAGCCAGAAATTCAGAGCCAAACTGAGCCAAGAAGCAAGTCGCTTCCAACAACCTGGTGTCCTGGCATCTCTCGCTCCCAGGTCTCTCTACTCTTAAGCATCATTGCATCTCAGGACAGCCCTTCCTCCCTCAGGTCAGTAACTCCCCACTTCCTGAGGAGACCCTGACAGCCCCGCCCTGTTTGGTTCAAACAGACTTGGGCTGCTCCCAGGTCTCCACGCTGAGCCCCAGGAACTTGCTAGATCAGGGAGAAAGATCTGCAAACACGATGCAAACATCACTCATCCTGTTTGGTGGCAGGAGAGCTTTTCTTTTTAAAGGAGGAGGGGGAGTCTATGATGATTGACTGCATTTTTGCATCTTCCAGCCATTTGTTGCCCTGAGATATAGACATTTGCCTGTCAACAAAAATGCCGTCAGTTTTACAAACACACTTATTCCACTGGCTTCGTCGGGGTGAGTGTTTTGACTGGCTTCACTTGTTGAGCGTCTGTGCATTATTCTGCCCCGACCAGATGCAAGATAGAATCAGGCTGCCCCAAGTTTTCTCTTCCCAGCAAATCTCCATCCCTTCAGACCAGCAGAATCTGACCAACCTAGGTCCATGAGAAATGGATGGGATCAGGAAACCAGGTCCGGAATCGTACTGGATCATCTCCAAGCCTTGCATGAGTCACTTTCCTTCTCTAAGCCTCAATTTCCTCCTCTGTAAAATGGGAATCAGCCCCCAACATTCATTGTGAAGATTAAATGAGATCATTTATGTAAAGGAGGTAGTGCTGTGTGGTAGCCAGCCTCCAAGAAGCCCCCCAATAATCCTTGGCTTCTGCCACCACGCCTTTTTGTAGCTCCTTCCCACACGGAATCGAGCTAGCCAGTGTGACCAAGAGAACACGGTGGGCACGATGATGTGTGACTTCTGAGGCTAGGTCATAAAAGCCATCATAGCTTCTTGCATCACTCCTTCTGGGGGAAGCCAACCACCATATTGCAAGGATGCTCAAGCGGCCCTGAGGATAGACCCATGTGGAGACCAGAGGTACTGAAGCCCCCACGCACTGGCCGGCCATGAGTGAGCCACCTTGGAGTTAGACTTTCCCATCCCAGTCAAGACCTAAGAGATGACAGCCTCAAACGTCTGACTGCAACAGCAAGAGAGATCCTGAGCCAGAAACACCTAACTCAGCAGCTCCCACATTCCTGATCCACAGAAACTATGAAAGATAATAAATAATTATTATGGTTTTAAGCTACTGAATCTTGGGGGTGATTTATTACACAGCAATAGGTAACTGATACACACAGTAATTGGCATGCATATATTATATATATACATAAAGATAAATATTGCTAATACTTATTGCTTCCAGTACGCCAGACATGCTGCTTGGTAATTTACATACATTTACATATCTCATTCCATCCTCACCCCACACCTGTGAGGTAGACTCCAGCGTGAAGCTTGTTTTAGAGACAAGGCTCAGAGAGACAGAACGGCTTGCCCAAGATCACACAGCCTGAAAGTGGCAGAGCCAGGGTTTGAACCCAGGCCTTTCTGACTCTAGAACAAAATTCTGAATCAAATTCTTCATCATCATCTCACATTCCAGAGAGCAATATGAATTGTCATTATGATCACTATTATTGACTTTTGAAGAGGTGTTTTCCCCATTGGGAAACTAAGAGAAAAAACAAATTATCTTTGAGCCCCCCCAACACAGTCCTCCATGGCAAATGGGACAAATCCCAGACTCCCCTGTCCTCAGGACATAAAGTCAGGTGGCCTCAGGTGACCATTTGAAGGAGGCACAGAGATGGGTGGAGAGTCCCAGGGCCCCTCCATCCCCCCCGCCCCCCGGTAGGGACAGCCCGGTCTGCTGCTGGCACGGCCTGCCTGCCAGGGCTGCAGGGGTTAAAGAGAACCTCTCGTCTGCAAGAAAATCTCTCCAATGGTGTTAGAGCAGGGGAAAAAGGCAAAATGATTGTAAATTCCGCCAGGGGAGTTCTGCCATGCATCCGGCTCACCTTTCGTGGACCCCCTGCCGCCCCCCGCCCCGCCTGAGAGGATAACTGACCTTTGGAGGGAAATAATGAAAAGAAGAAATTCCTTGGAGAAAATAATGTGTCCGGGCCCCAGTAATGAGATCGGCTCCTTTTATGTTGCCATGGTGACGGCAGTCATTTTATAATACAAAATACATGAATGGGTGCGGGCAGGGGCAGCCTCGACAACCGAGGGGGGCCCCTGGGCGGTGGGGGTGTTGGGTTAGCCTCTTGCAGGCTGTGGTCTGGGGGTCGGGCCACGGCTGGGGTCAGGGGCTACCGTGCCTCATTTCCCTGGAGAAGCAGGCCTGGCTCCGGGGGTCTTCTCAGGCTGGAGGCCTGGGGGGCGACATCAGCCTCCAGGACTGCAGGAAGTGATGGGGGGGAGCCAAGGCTCTGGCATATTAATAATATTGACAATAAGCCCCCTTTCCTCTGCGTGTGTTTCTGTAGGACAATGTTTCTCTGTCCCTGCCTATGAGGGAGGAGACTGTAGCTCCACTGTACAGATCAGGAAACTGAGGCTCAGACAGGTGAAGCAGCTTGCTCAAAGTGACGCCATAGGGATTCCAGCCCAGGTATGGCCTGGGCCACAGTTTGGGGTTAAGACTGTGGACTCTGGGTGTCGGCTGTGAGGGGGCACAAGGGAACTTTCCAGGGTGTTGGGGACGTGCTATGTTTTGTCACGGGCAGCGTATGGATGTAAAAATGCATCAAGCTCTTGCTTAAACTTTGCGCATTTGATAGTTTGTAAGTTAAACCTTAATTTTTAAAACGTGTTTGTGGGGGGCAGGGGGGCATGCACATCTCACACAACACGAAGATAAAGTGTGGGCTCTCTGCTGTCAGCTAGACGGAAACTCAGACCCCAGCCCTAGCTCCAGCTTCCTCCTCTGGTCCCCGGTCCTTACCTGTAAAATGAGGCAATATCGTGCCCACCTCCTGTGGTGTCGAAAGACAGTTACACACAGGATGGACTTAGCTCACGACCTGGGATATAAGGAAAGCCTGAAAGTGCTGCTAAGTGTTTTCACTCTTCTGCTGTGTTTTCCATGTTATGATGACAATCACGACAGGAAGAACAGGTGGGGTCAGGAGACTTCCAGAGAAAGAACAGGAAGAGAGGAGGAAAGGGGAAAGGGAAAGGATAGGGAAGAGGAGAAAGGAAAAAAAATGCAGGAAGGGGAAGAGGAGAAAGTTAGGTAAGAGGAGAAGAGGCAGTGGGGCAGGGGGTGCAGAGCTGGGAGTCTAGAAGGACTGTTCACTCTTGTGCTGTGTGGCCTTGGGAAAAGTGCTGTCCCTCTCTGAGCTGTGGCTTCCTCGTCTGTGAAAGGATTCTCAGGGAGGCCCAGGGTACACACAGTAGGTGCGCAGGCTGCTGAAGGAGGAGGGAGGGAGAAGAGGAAGGGCCAGGGCGCCACCCTCCTCAGACTGTAAGTTTACCCCCCGCCCCACTGCCCCAACCCTGGCCGCAGCTGCCACCGTCTGTCTCTCCCTCGTCTTTGAAAACCTGGTCTGAACTGTCACCAGCCATGGGAACCAGAGTCCAATTCCAGCAGGGACCCTCTGAGGGAAACACAGTGACAGCCCTTAAAATAACAGCCCGGTCAGCTTTTTATAGGTCTGTCTGAGCCTGAGCGAGTTGTACAGGGAACAACTACCAGGATCCTTGTCTGAGAAGAGATATTAGGAAAGGCAAGTGTGGTGGCTGCGGAGAACCTGAGGTCTGCTGTAGAGGGAAGGCCTGGAGGACAGCATCACATGTCACCCAGTGGGCTGGCCTTCAGTCAGAGCCAAGTTGTGGGGCAGCCCGCCCCAGGCTCTGACCTGGCCGCTCGCCTCTCAATAAAGCTGGGCTACCTTGGTGCATCGCTTTGTCTGTCTGGAAATGGCCTTAAAATCCAAGAGCCAAGAGCTTCCTGGGCCAGAGTCTCTGAGCACCGCACATCTGTTATTTCTATTAAGTCTTGTGAAATGCGGCCATCCCCATCTTACAGATGAGAAAACCAAGGCTCAGAGAGATCAGGTGATGTGCCCCAGGTCACCCAGCCGGTGAGAGGCTTGACGGGGATTTGGGCTCACCTCTGCCTCACTCAGGAGCCCAGTCCCGAGACTGTGATATTCTGCCTACCAGGTGACTCCTTGTGAGGAGGGGGCCAGTCTTGCATGGGGCACATGGTCCTGTCTGTACGCAGCTCTGTGGCCTTTGTGTCCTTGCCCTTGAGATCCCCACACTGGATGGGAGAGCCTAGGGTGAAATGGGGAGAAGCAAATGTTATATCAAGTGTGTTAATATTGGGGCCAATTGAACGTTTCTGGGAGAAATTCCATCTTGCTGGTAAGTAATCCCTGAGAAAAGTATCTTAGGGCAGAAAGGAAATGTCAGAAGAAGCCTGCTAGTGAGAAGACAGAACAATCTTTTCACTCCTGTGTTCTATTACATGTTGCCGCTGCAGGAGCTGGTTACTTTAAATATAAAAAGTTATCCAGCCGAGATTTGCAGGACCCAGTTTCTGAGCCCAATCTTGCCACTTGCCTGGCAGCATGATCACGGACCTCACTTTCGCCATCTGCAAATTGGGAACTAGGAGATCTTTGGGATTCCATTCTTTTCTAAGTGTCAACAGTCCCCATAACACCCTTGTGCGGCCAAGCTGGCCGTGCTGTCCCCATTGCACGAATGTGGAAACTGAGGCTCAGAGAAAGCAGAGGGTCAGCTCCAAGTCCCACAGTGACTTCAAGCTGGACTCAGCCTTAGGGATCCTACCTGGAGAACAAAGCTTAGTCCCCTGGTCTTTGGTCCCAGCATGGTGAGAGCCTGGTGACCTTGCAGGGCAATGGGTCCCTTGTGGGTGCCTGGGTCCTCTAAACCTGGGGCTGGATGTGGTGTCACAGAGACATCTGGGGGTCATCTGGCAGCCCCCTCAGCCTCTGGGTCTCTGAGACATCCTGGGGCGTCGTGCACATCTGGCTGGCTGGCGGGAGCCGCAGCAAACATCTGGGGGAGAGAAGGAGGAAGGGGCGGGAGGAAGCTGACGCTCCCAGGGTCTGAGGGACGGAGTCCTGGCCCCGATCCAGTGAGCCAGGTGAGCACTTTGGTTTCAGGTCTCGGAATGTGTGTCTGAGTTAGTGCAAGTGTGAACATGTGTGCACATGTGTGCATGTGTCTGTGTACGAGCATGTACTGTGTCCGTGTGATTTTGTGTGTGTACAAGTGGGTGCGTGTGTGTCCAGGTGTGCATAATGGTGACTTAGAGGTAAACACTGGGCTCAAAAACCGGCTCCACCACTTCCTGGCTGTGTGACCCCAGGCCAGTTGCTACACCTCTCTGAGCCTCTACATCTGATGTAAACAACTACCTCCTCCAGCTCGTGACGTTTGTTGAGTTAATGCACAAAGACCGATTAACACCAGCCCACTGCAAAAGCTGCATAACTGGCCACGATTATTCCTCTTTTTTTCCCGCCTGCTGTGTCTCCCTGTTGCTCGTGGGCCTGCCTGCCACCCCCCTGTAAATTCAGGAACCGCCTGCCACAGGAATGCCGTATTTCTATCATCTCCCAGACAGCATCAGCCTTTTCAGAGCAGTTTCCCTTTGGCTCGCGGCCAGGTTTCAGAGTTTTACGAAAATTCCCAAGACCTTTTGCCGTCTGGACTTGAGAAGACGGGGCTGCTGGGGCCAGGGAGAAAACGCGAGGCTACCGAAGGCAGGAAACAAGCCACATTCCTGGTCCCAAGGAGGTACGGCTAGGCTGGCGGGAGGCTCCGAAAGGCTGGGACATTCTTCTCTGAGTTAAAAATATGCAGCACGTCAGCCGAGGCACAGGCCTCTGTGAACTAAATCCATTCCGGAAAGCAGCAAGGTACAGCAGTATCTACGCTTCAGCCTGAGAAGCAAAGGAGGTGGGTCGGCTCCAAACCCCCAGCTGGCCTGTGTCCACAGTATCAATACCCTAGGAAGCAGCATCCCTTCTACTGGGTCCACATATCCTCAGCCACTCTCTCTGCAGTACAACACCCATATCTGGGGTTCAAATCCCAGCTCCACTCCTTCCTTGCTGTGTGTCCTCTGAAGAGTTGCTTTACCTCTCTGAGCTCCAGTTTCCTTAAATTTATTATTATTGTTTGTTTTTTGGTTGTACCACATGGCTTGCAGGATCTTAGTTCCCCAACCAGGGGTCGAAACTATGCCCTCGGCAGTGAAAGCGCAGAGTCCTAACCACTGGACTGCCAGGGAAGTCCCTCCCTTAACTTTAAAATGGGACCAATAGATAATCAACAAGGACCTACTGTATAGCACAGGGAACTCTGCTCAATATTCTGTAATAACCTAAATGGGAAAAGAATTTGAAAAAGAATAGATACATGTATATGTATAACAGAATCTCTTTGTTGTACACCTGAAACTAACATAGCATTGTAAATCAACTATAGTCCAATATAAAATTAAAAAAATTTTTAAATGGGACCAAGAAGGCACACCTACGAGGATGAACAGAGATGGTGTCTGTGAAGCTAGGCCTGCTCTCATTTCAGAGTTAGGCAGGGCCCATTCCTGGGGGAGCTTTGCCTCTCCTGATGCACACCTGTTTGAGCAGCAGGGGATGCCCCCAGACCTGGGAGGCAGGAGGCCTGAGCTGCGCTGACTGTGTGGCTTTGGGCAAATCACTGACCTCCTCTGTGCCTCTCTCCATGAAATAAGATAGTTGAACTGGATCAGCAAGTCCCAAAATGAGCTTTAAACATTGCAGTGGCCAAGACATGGCGATAGGTGACACGCAGGCAAAAAACAAAAAACAAAAAACAAAAAACAAAACTTTTATTTTTTGGTAATTCTCAAATATTTGTTTTAATATGTCTTTAAAATATCACCACTTTTGTCCTGGGAAGTCATGGAACTTGCTGCTAAGGCTGAGGCTAACATCTTTTTTAAGCGACTTAATGTGAAGTTGATTTGAAACATGACATTGGATAAACAGTGGAGCAAATAAACCTCAGGGTGGTCCAGGAAGGACCAAGGTTGGGGTCACACCCCCCAGATCGTCCGCAGAGGAGTTCAGTTCAAATCCTGGCTTCTTCCTTTCCCAGCTTCAAATCCAGGCAAGTCACAGTGCGTCTGAGCCTCAGTTTGCCCCACAGTGTGGGCCCCAGTGGGCACCAGGTGTGAGTGTGCCCCCATGTGTACTGCGTGTGTGCCCAAGAGCTCACAGGCCTGTGTGCTGCTGCGGGTACCACGCATGTGTGTACCCAAGTGGGTACCGCACACGAGTGGGCCCCAGGGTGGATAGCGTGTGTGTGCCTGAACGTGTACCGTGCACAGGTGTGAACAGTGGGGGGTTACTTGGGTGGGTGTGGAGGTCTTTGAACAATCTCTGATAAGGTTTTATGCTCACCACCCCCGAGAGCTCCCATCACATGTAGAAGAAAATCTGAACTCCACAGCTGAGCCGCAGGACCCACTCTGTCCTACAATCTCCCCTCTCCTCACGACCTGTGTCCTTGAGGTCCTCTCTTCTGGAACATTCTGTCCCCCACCCCCCAATCTTCCCATGACCAGCTCCTTCTCATCCTTCACGATTTCAGTAAGGCCTTGTGTTGGGGGGAGGGTGTCTCCCTGACGTACTCCCTATCTAATGATAACCCCTCCCCCCCACACTATCACAGACCTTCACCACCACACCCCTGGTTATTTCCACCATGGCCCTTCCCCATATGAACGATTTTGTTCCGTGTGCTTTGTTTTAGATTCTTTAAAGAGTTTGCCTCCCCCCCACCCTTAGACTGGACGTTCCAGGAGGCTCTCATCTGCCTTTCTCAGAGATGAGAAGAGGCGCATAGCATGACCTGCTCAAAATACAGTCACTGGGCTGAACTGGATTGAGAGTGTGTGTGTGTGTGTGTGTGTGTGTGTGTGTGTGTGTTTAGGGCAGATTGCGTGCTCCCGTGCTTGTGTCTATGTCCCGTGTCTGTGTCCATCTCGACCCAGAGATAGCCCGCGTATCTGAGAGAGTGAGTGTGTGTATCAGGGAAAGATGCCACGGAACTAAATCCACTGGCCGGAGTCCGGGAGGTGCCTCCTTGCCTCTACCCTGTGCAGGTTCCCTGGTTCCACCAGGGAACTGTGTGCAGAGCCCTCAGGTGCAGGGGGAGAAAGGCACCCACCGTGGCTGGGCCCCCATATCCTGGTGCCCGGACTCATTTTCCCTTCCCCGCTCCCTCCCAGGTGGGTCCCACAAGTCATCCCCAACTTACAGAGGAGAACCCAGGGCTCCCTAGGGGAAGCCGTGCCCCCAGGCACCCACAGTTAGCAAGTGGGAGTCAGGATCCAAAGCTAGGCCCTGGGGTCTGAGCCCCCAGGGTCCTACTGCCCAGACCAGAGTCTTCCAAGGAGATGAGGGGAGGTCCAGGGAGAGAACTGCCCCCTCTCCAGCCCCCACCCACCCGGCGTTTAGCGGCCCATCCCCACCCGTGACCACAGCACCGACACAGAGACGGGAGCAACAGCTGGTTGCTCAGCAACACCCCGATCCAGATGTAGGAGAGGCAGTCTCTCCCAAAAGACCCACCCTGTGAAGTCAGAAACCCTCCCAGCATAAACAGAAGGTGCTGCTCACTGCTGGAAAGGGGCTCACTCATGACTCCGCCCGTGGTCCACCTGCCCCTCTGAGCTCGCGAAGCCATTCACCTGCGTAGAAACCATTACTCCTGTGGCTCTAAGCAGAGGACAGGAGCCCAAGGAAAGGGGACCAGGGAGAGGCCAGTTCTGATAGGATGGGGGCCTGGAGAGATGATTCTGAATCCTGCCTGCTCAGCCTCTTTCCTAGCCAGCCCCAACCCCTGCCTTTGCCTCCATGGAAGAATTTTCTAGATCCGCGCCTGTGTCCAGTCTGCCCCACTCCGGTTCATGCTGCCCACCTGAGATTCCATCTTCCCTAAAATCACTGATCTGTTGGGAAACCGAGGCCCAGAGAAGGGATGTGACCTATCTAAAGCTAAACAGTGAATTTTTAGTACAGTTGGGAGGTGTTCGGGCCTCGTAAATCTCTCTGTCTCACTGAAGGTGGGGGAGGGGATGCAGGGTCCAGGAGGAAGAGGGGCTTTAGAAGGACAAGGCCTCTGGGAGGCCAGCCCCACTTCAGACACAGGGTGATGTGATGGACGGGAGAGGAATGACAGGGGCGCTGAGGGATCTCAGGGAATAGGTGTGCCCATCAGTCACTGTAGATGCCCAGCCTCCTGCCAGGAATCAAAAAGGAAGCCTCTAGGGTGGGAGTGTCAGGGCGGGCACGGTGGGCTCTGTCCTCTCATCAGAGGGGACTGCCTCATCACCCGGGCCAGTCCAGTTTCCCTCAGAGAGGCAAAAGCTTTGTCATATTCAGGTTGACGCAGAGAGGGTGCAGACACTCTGGGGCGGAGCATCTCCACGGGGAGGGTTAAGGCACAGCCGATAGGGAGAGCCTGGGTTTTCACTCCACCCTACAGAGGCAGGAGGAAGGTCTCCGGCTGGTACTAGAGGGAAAACCCCAGAGCTCTGGTGGGCTCAGGGATCTTGCAAAGACCCACATTAATGGGTTTCCACCCAAGGGACCCGCCCAGACAGTAGACAGAAGCAGCTGCTGGGTCCAAAGAGCATGGAAAGGGCCAAAAGTCGGTGGGCTCAGAGTGGGGCCCATATCCAGCGTTGCCCCAGCAACCCCAGACAATAGCCTTATAAACAGGACAGGCCCAGGAGGAAGCAGGCCGGGAGGGGACCCTGCTGGGGGGGCCTGGCAGAACCTGACAAGTTTGAGGAGCCAGAAGCCAGTGTGACGCTGGGAGTGAGGAAGCCTGAACACAAATGGGCTCAGAGCCATCAGGCTTGGGGCAATTCCGTGGGAAGGGATCCTGGCCAGGGTCCAGTCAGCAGTGCCAGACACCCAGAGCTGGGAGGGGCCTTAAAAGTCCCTTGGTCAAACCCTTTCACTGGTGCCAGGAGCCATGTCAATGCTTTGTCTAGAATCTGCTTGCATGCCTCCAAAGACAGGGACCTCACTCCCTATTTCAGGTACAGACAAATCTGTTGAATATTGAGCTTCATCAGCTCCATCCATCCATCCCTTGGACCACACTGAACAAAGGTTAAAAAATGCTCAGGTCCCCTTTTTTAAAAAATAAATTTATTTATTTAGTTTTGGCTGCATTGGGTCTTTGTTGCTATGTGCAGGCTTTTCTCTAGTTGCGGTGAGCGGGGGCTACTCTTTGTTACGGTGCGTGAGCTTCTCATTGCGGTGGCTTCTCTTGTTGTGGAGCACGGGCTCTAGGTGCACAGTCTTCAGTAGTTGTGGCAAGCAGGCTCAGTAGTTGTGGCTCGCGGGCTCAGTAGTTGTGGCTCGCAGGCTCTAGAGTGCAGGCTCAGTAGTTGTGACTCATGGGCTCAGTTGCTCCATGGCATGTGGGATCTTCCCGGACCAGGGCTTGAACCTGTGTCCCCTGCACTGGCAGGCGGATTCTTAACCACTGCGCCACCAGGGACGCCCTCAGGTTCCATCTTGAATGGAGCTGAGGTGACGTACAGGAGAGCATTCCTGCCTCGGTGTGTAAGCCCAAGTTCCCAGGCTGGGCTGGTTCAGGAAAGAGTATTTACACAGGGCAGCCAATAGCAGTCAGAGAAGCAATGCTTGGGTGTCAAGACCAAGGTAAGACCAGGAGAAAAGCACAAAAGCAAGAGATAAGGTCAGAGGTCAGAATGATGGGAGCAGGTAGAGGCAAGGATGGGTGAGTGCATGGTCCAGGAGAAATGCAGGGAGCAGAGTGGGGAGTCGTGGTCTCATTGTTATGTCCTGTAGGACCTTAGTAGCTCTTAGAAGACCCTGAGGACTTCACAGAGTCAGATTTGAAACCCTGCAGGGTGGGTGAAAATGGCTCTCCATGGGTTAGGTCAGGGATGACAATATTTCGCAGTCCCCCACAGCATCCTTGCAAGGGCAGATACAAACCCAGTTTGCAGATGGGGACACTGAGGCTAGGAAGTATCCGAGGCAAAAGTAGAACATGGATCTTCTCATTCCACGGCCACCCTTCCCCCATTACATACCTCTAGAGGGCAGAGGAGATAGGAAGAGGCTGGAGCTGCCTGGCCCTTTGGGGGCCATCTCTTGGGGCTGCTAAATAGGTGGCCTGAGCCAGAATGTGAAGGGTAGGAGTCCGAACTTGCTCCTGCAGAGGTGGGACTCCACTGGGGGCAGGTCTTAGGAAGGTAGCAAAGAGCAGTGGAGAAAAGCAGTGGCTGAGACTTGCTCAGCTCCACACTTCCTCACTGTGTGACCTCAGAGCAGTGACCCAACCTCTCTGATCCCTCGTCTCCTCATCTGTGACACAGCAGTAATGAGTAGCTGCCCATAGGGTTGTTGTGGATGTGATGAGATGTATGTAAGTGCTTGCACACAGTAAGTGCTCAATAAATAAATGTAGGTTCTCACATCTTGAGAAGAGACATCTCTCCAGCCTCTCATTCTGCAGCTGGGTCCTCCACCAGGACCCTCATCTCCGACCCTCGACAGTCCTCCCTCTGCCATGGGCACAGGGGTCCAGTGAATCTCAAGCCAGCACCAGCAGGGCAAGGTGAACCAAATCCCTCTGGCCATAACCGCTATGACTGCTCACCGATTCTCTTCTCAGGGACACATTTTCCCAGCTCCCTGCCAGCAGCCTGTCCTGCTGCCATTTCCTCAGTGTGAGGAGAGGAGCTGATAATTTACTAATTTTTTAAATTTGTTCACACTCAGGGCTGAAGAAAGATGGAAGCCCCAGAAATCATGGCTTGCTCTCATCCATCCATCCATCCATCTATCCATCTATCCATCTATCCGTCTATCCATCGTTCCACCCACCCTCCCATCTACTCACCTTTCCATTCACCCCCCTATCCACTTATCTCTCACCCTTTCACCCACCCACCCATCCACCTCCCCATCTACCCACCATCCACCCACCCCTCCTTTCTTAACCAGTGTTCATTGAGCATCTCCTCTGTGTGTCCCACTACTGAAAGATCCACAGCTGAACAAGACAGACCAGGCTCTACCCTCATGGAGTTCACAATTTGGCAGATATCAATCAAATAATCAATTGAATCAGTGTATCTCGCCTCTAACCCATTCCCCCCTCTGAATCCAGAGAGAGCCTGGGAAAATCCAAATCCCTGCCCACCCCCCACTAGACTGGGGAGAAAATACCCTCTCAGTCATCACTGCCAAAAATGTAAAGTGTTACAGCCTTTTAGAAAAGCAATCGTGCTACATTCCTGAAAATGTAAAAACTACCTTAGGGCCCAGCAAATCCCCCTCCTGGGAGTCTGTCCCACGGAAACAAATGCACAGCACTTAAGGCCGTGTGCTTGAGAATGTCTCCTGCAGGATAGTTTGTGGTGGCAAAAAATCAGACAGGCAAAACCAAACAAATGCCCTTCAGTCAGGGAATGGTGAGGGCACGAGGGTGTGTCTGTGCCACAGAATATTACACAGCCCTCGACAAGAGGGAGCAAAGCCAGCTCCAGAGATGACCAGGAGACTTTCTGAGTGAGCAAAGCGAGGTGGAGAAAACTGTTTGCAATACGATCCTGTTGCTGTAAAAGGAAATCAATCACAAAGCCTCACGTGTGTATTTGCACGTGTCCGATTATAATGGTGGGAGCACTGGGGACAGGTATGACAGTTGAGGGGGAGGGATTAAGACTAGGTTGTTAACTTGGGTGACCTGGTTGGGAGGAGGAGGGGGAAGCCAAAGAAAAAGAAAAAAGGAAATAAAACTGTCAGCGCTAAAGAAACGCCTACACGACAGGACATTCACGCAGGTATATAAAATTACACACGTGGGTAACGTATAAAGGAATTAAACACAAAGACTGAAGAGACAGAAAACTCTAATCTGATGGAGCCGCCCCTCCTCTGGCCTCCTCACCGCTTGCAACGTGATGGTTTCCTGATCCCGCCCAGGTTCTGCCGAACTCCAGGCCTTCCTCATGCTGTTCTCTCTGCCCGGGATGCCCTTTCCTGCAGCTACATCACAACGTGGCCTCTTTTCGAGGATCCTCAAGAGATGCTTCTTGAGACTTGTCAAGGCCACGCTAGTGAGTGCCTACGGTTGACCAGCCGTAGGGTGGGCTTTTTTTTTTTTTTTTTTTTTTTTTTTGCGGTACGCCGCCCTCTCAGTGTTGTGGCCTCTCCCGTTGCGGAGCACAGGCTCCGGACGCGAAGGCTCAGCGGCCATGGCTCACGGGCCCAGCCGCTCCGCGGCACGTGGGATCTTCCCGGACCGGGGCACGAACCCGTGTCCCCTGCATCGGCAGGCGGACTCTCAACCACTGCGCCGCCAGGAAAGCCCCCCGTAGGGTGGGCTTTGAGAGGGGACTTGCGGGCTTCGTCCCCACACGGCCCCGGCTCTGCTGTTCTCTGCTCCACTGAGCATTGTTCTCGCCAAGTGTCGTCACTTCCATCCAAGTCTGACTCCCCTTCTAGAATCTCAGCCGCGTTTGACTCATACCATTTTACCGAGGAGGAAACTGAGGTTCAGAGTGGCAGGATAATATGCCCAGGATCACACGGATGGGGAGGCAGGATTTGAATCCAAGACCCTGACCCTTGGCCCGGCCTCCTTCCTGGGGAGCCGCTCCGGCCTCTCCTTGGAGAAAGAGGACAAGTTGTGAATTTGGTTTAGGCGAAGCCGTATGGGGTTGGTGTTGCCCATCTCAGGTGGTTCCTTGCTCAGACACATGCTCTGGAGTTCAGGGCTGGGGGTTGAAGCAGCCATCAGAGGTCCCAGACATGGTCGGGACCCCTCCCTCGTGCTTCCCAGCCAGGAGATGCCCTCCCCCCGCCCCCAACCTGTGGCCATCACCCACTCACCTAATATTTACCTGCCTCATTAAACACCCTCTTTCCAGCACCCTCCTGGCCTCCCTGCCTCCCAAGATGAAAAAGTACAAATGTCATCGCCTTCAGGGCAGGTCCATAAATCACCCGGGTTTGGCAGGAACACTACTGTGTCCATGTCACCTCTGGCTGGGAGGCAGAGGGCAGGCCCTGCCAGGTTTCAGTCATATGCTCCTGTGCTTGGGCTCTGCCTGGCTATTGACACCAGAAGTTTCCCGAGAGCTTGGGGATAGAGGTTGCCTCAGCAAAGCCTTATCATTAGGAACCTTGGCAAACCGGGCAGGCTCAGGGGCTGTAAGCCATTGTAGGGTATCGTGGTCCACCAAGATCTCCAAGTGGGTGAGTCCCAGCCCAGAGAGGGGGAGAGCCTTGCCTGAGGCCACACAGCAATCTGACCAAAGCAATTCCCCAGTAACACAGGAGATGGCCACCTCAAAAACAAAAATCATCACCACCATCATCATCATCATCACCAACATCACAGCCACAGACCATCCTGGGGCCCTTGCCAAGCCCCCACATGATGCTGTTACACGAGCTTCCTTAGAACCTAACACACTTGGGCCATCTCCCCATTTCTGCCTCCCCCAAGTACCCCTCCTAACTATTTATTTTATTCATCTTTTTTAAAAATCACCTTGTTTTTTTCAACTTCAGCCTCATCTGAAGCAAGAACATCCATGAAACCACTGGTAAGATGTGCTCATTAGATTTGTGTCCAATATATATGAAAACGAATACATAAATATGAAAAATAGAAACTTCACTCATCTCCTGTCCTGCTTGCCGGTGAAATGCAGACCACCCTCTGGCAAATGCTGAGTTCTTTTGTTTAATCTTCACAATGACACTTTGTGGTTGGTAGACTGCCCATTACACAGATGAGGCAAACTGAGGCTTGGAGGTAAACAAGGGCTTGGTTAACTGGCCCAGGAGAGGCAGAGCCAGGATTCAGATTAGGGCTTGTGTGAATCCAAGGGTAGGCTCAAAGCCCATCCCTAGGCTGCTTCTAGAAGTCAAACATGCCAGGAGGCTTTTAAATCTACTCAGTAACCATGGATAATTGGAGGTGAAAGCAACCACCCCATCAGTCCAGCTTCCATTTTACAGATACAGAAAGGGAGGGCTTGGTGGGCAGATCACCCATCCACAGGCAGGCCCCGCCTCTCAGCCTCCTCCCCAACTCCCAACAGCCCCATGGGGTCTTCCCCAGGCTGTTTCTCCTCCTTACGCCATGCCTGATGCCTACCTTTTGCTTCCTGTGCTATCTGTTTTGCTTCCTGAGACGTTTGTCATATTCTGAGATATGACAGGGGGACAGAATTAATGGAACAGCCATGTCACCCCTTTGGAGTCTTGCAGTCCCAGCCTCGGCACGGGCTGCCCCTCCTCCTGGGGTGCTGTTCACCCCAAACTCACCCATGGCTGCTCAACCTAAAAGCCCCTGCTCTGCAAGCTCCCCTGACCACCCCCTCCAGGTGGGATGCCCCGATTTTCTCTTTCGTCCCAGCCTTTCTCTTTATGTTTTCACTTTGTCGCCATCCAGCACAATTTGGAATCGGGATTGCACTGGTGGGTTGATCTGATTAATGTCTTCCCCAGAGCCAGGAGCTCCAGGAGGGTAAGAGGCCTGTCTGCCCCATGCCCTGCTGTTTGCCAGCTCCAGGCACCGTCAGCCCTGAATAAATATTTGTTGCATGAATGAATGTATGAATATATTGCCTCGAGGACTAGGACCCTTGTAAGTCTTACTGTACTCAGCACCCAACACAGTGTATGACGCATAGGAATTCCATGAGGGTCTGTAGAGAAAGCGGAAAAGAGAGAGGGAAGGAGGGGAAGGGAGGGGAGAAAAAAGAGAGAGAGAGAATGAACCCTCATATTTTAAAATAGGCTGAAGCCCAGAGAGGGAAAGAGATTTGCCCCAGGTCACACAGCAAGGCAGCAGCCAAGTCGCCAGGTATCAGAGTCTCTCAACACAGCCCCATCTGTCTGCTCGCTCTCCCATCTTCTGCGCACGCATCAGGACAGCCTGAACCAGCCTTGCACTGGGAGATGGGGAGGCACAGTGGCCGGCAGCTGGCCAGAAGCCAGATAACGCAAGCCCAGGCCTCCCAAGTCTCCCTCCCCTGAGCGACGCAGTCCCAGTTGGAAAGACGTCTGGGAAATTGGTCCTCTTGTCACAGACAATTGAATTTCAACCAATTTATCTGTCAGGACAGCACTCACAGACCCAAATCCTGGAGCTTGTGACTGTAGTCAAAATACACCCCTGACGCCCTCCCCATATGAATTATGGGCCAACGTCACAGGCAAGAGGCTCCCGCTGACCTGCTTCCCTCTCTTTGCAGATAGGGAGGCTGCAGGCCGTGGCCAAGAGGGTCTTACCTCACTGTGGACGATCCCTGTCCAGCAACAGGAGGTCTGGGCACTGAGGTGACACCTGGCTGGTCCCTGCTCAGGGGGCAAACATGCCTGCCAGGGCTCAGACCCAGAGTGCCCCCCAAAAGGTGCCATGGCCCCGGGACCCCTAGCATCTAGACAGACTGAAGGGAGCTGAGGGTTGGGTGTGAATGGAGCCTGTCAGGAAATGAAAGCTACCCAGGGCCCCTATGGCCAGCTGGCTGGGGAGGGGGCTGCAGTGTCTGCCTCGGGCGTGGTGCATTTGAAGGGGCTTGTGGTGGGTCAACCAGTGTGTGGCTGAGGAGGTGAAGCAGCCATTGGTTTCTGTGTCTGCCTTTCTTCACTTCATTCATTCATTCATTCACTCAGTCATTTATCTCATCCCCCACCCCCCCACCCCTGAGAGATGCAGCAAAGACTCAAGCACTGGAGTCTAGCAGGCTCAGCTCCCTGCTGTCAGGTGACCTCGGTCCCATCACCTCACCTCTCCGTGCCTCGCCTTGCTTATCTGTAAAATGGGATAATAGGTTTTTCTGGAGTAGGTGGGGGCCTTTAATGAGTCAGTGAAGGTATTGTGTTTAGCACAAGGCCGGGCATGAAGCAGCTGTGTCAGCCATTATTGTTATCATTAATCTTATAATTCAGGGCTGGAAAAAGAGCACAGTCCTGAGAGTAAGAAATACATTACTAATCCCTTATTAAGTGTTTAACTGGGTAAGTCATTACTGCACACCAGGCACTGGAGACTGATGGGGAGAGACAGGCAAATAAATGGGTGCCTGTAGGCATGCATAGAGGGGGGGATGTATTCATGGAGGAGCTTCTTGAGGAGAGGACTCCTAGGCTGGGTTTTGCAGAGTGAGTAGGAGTTTTCCAGAGAGATGTAAGGGAAAGGCATTTGAGACAGTGGGAACAGCATGGTTAAAACCCTGGAGGCCTGAAAGGGACCGATGAATAGTTCCAGATAGCTGGAGTGCAGTGCGGTACATATGGGGCCAGAGAGGAAGGAAATGATCAGGCCTAAAGAACAAAGCTGAGAAGCAGTGACACCAGCCAGACTCACGGCTCCTGGCGATCCAGCCACTGGTCCTGAGAGCCACCATTTCCTCAGCCCTATCACGTGCCAGGGTCTTTATCGATGCTACCTTCCTCCACCACTCTGAGAGATGGCTCTAATGTCACCCTTCAGACAGATGGGAACACTGAGGCCCAGAGAGTTCCATATCTACCCAAAGCCACATAGCTAGAACGGGAAAGAGCCAGGATTCTAACACAGTTCCCTGTATTTTCTCACTCAGCCTCCTCTGCACCTGCAGGTCTGGGCTGGGGCAGTGTACGTGGCATCAAATTGTGCATGTGTATGAGTGTGTACACATAGTAGAGAAGCATGTGTGTGTGCAAATATATGCATGTGCCCCCATGAGTGTGTGTGTGAGCAGCCTGCAATGTGGACACATGTGTGTGAGGGGTCCTGGTGCACGTGTGTGTACATGTCAGTGTGCCTGCTGTGTACATTTGCCGGTGTTTGTACAAATGTCACGTGGACTAAGGCTGGTGGTACACGGTCATAAACAGATGACTGGGTGCATCCCTGTGTATGTGTGTGTGGGCATGTGTGCACACGTAGGCATGACCGTGACGGGTGCATGTGTGTGTGCACCATAGCTGGGTATGAGCATGAGCTCATGTGTATGTGACAGTGCTTCCCTCCACGTGTGTCCACATGCGGGCACGCCTGAGGTGTGTGAACGTGTGTGCAGTCATGAACGAATGCTGTGGAGGGGACGTGCCCATGTGCACATCGCCATCCCGGGGCAGCCTCGGCCGCAATCCCCAGAGGCCAAAAAACTGGGCCTCCCCTTTCCTTTCAACGCCTCTCAAGCAAAGGGTCGGGCTCCATCAATACTAGGAGGACTGGAATATGTTCAGGTAGTGATTTTCATATAAAAAAAACGACAGCCTCATCAATCAGGCCGAAGCCAAGGTCATCACAGCCTCAGGATTAAACACACACAGTGGCTTGTCTTGGCATCAATCACACGCATTTGATTTGGTCCAGGCTGTGTGAGGGCAGGTTATGTAAGAGCAGCCCAAGCTGGTCACTCTCATCACCGCCCACGTCAGGTCTGGGGCAGGAGTCCTGCTCGGCAGGTCCCGGAGGGGCATGTGCTGGGGGGCTAGTGAAGCGGGGGTCAACAGCTGACCAGAGGCCTGAGGAAGGCAGAGACTAAGGGAGGGAGAGACTCACGCCCCAGCCCTGCTGCTCCCTGCTGCGTGTCTTTGGGCAGGTCATTTGACCTCTCTGAGCCTTAATCTATGGGGATACTGGTCTCACTTCACTGGGATGTTAATGAGATTGGATGAGATCACACAGCAAGGGCCTGGCTCTGCACAGGGCACAGAGTAGGAGCACAGCTCATGTTCCCTGTTCTTGTTGCTCTGGAAACAAGCTCAGATATGGGGGGAAAAGCCCCACCCTAGAGAGGGCACCTGCCTGGCCCAGCTCACTTTGTCTGAACCAACACTGCATCCCTGGAAGCCACAGCTTCATACAAGTACTGCCTCCTAAGGCTTCTGTCTGGATTCAGTAAGATCATCCATGAAAAGCACTTGCCACACGCACAGTGCTCAGAGAATGTCCATCTGCTCTTATTACCATCATCATCAACATCATCATCATCATATCTGTTGCTTATGGATGTAATTCCATTTGCTCTTCCTGTGAATTTAATGCCATCCTTTCCCACCCTTTCCCCCTCTTTCCTCTGTCTCCTCCTCTCTCCCCATCTTATTGGTGGCTTGCAGCTTCTGGGGCCCCACTAGGCAAGACGCAGGGTCTGGGAGCAAATGTTGACTGAGGTCCCTTGGAGGCACTGGCCACAGTGGCATTCAAACTCTCAGACCTCAAGCTGCACTTGGAGTGGGGACCCACAAAGGACAGGAGTTGGCGGGGGCAGTGGGAAGGGGGTTCCTTCTGAACCAACCAAACAATACCCATCACCATGGGAAACCAGGAGCTGGAGCTCTCAGGCCCTGGAGGAAGCAAGAGGGCAGCCCTACATTCAGATTCCAACCTGCCCTCTCTGAGCCTCAGTTTCCTCATCTGTAAAATGGGTCTGGTGCTAGTACTCGGTCACAGCACTGGTTGTGAGTCACCTTGCGTGTTTGTGCCCATTGGGGTAGGGGTGGTCTATTGACCATCTGCCACACACACCCCACCTCCCAAGCCCACAGGGCCTCAAATGCCGACTTGGAGATTTGGACAGTGCCTCCTGGTGAGCTTGGAGCTCCGTCACGGAGACATGTGGCCATTGCTAAAGGCAGAATGTGTTTGGCTTTGCCTGGTACCCAGACCACACTGCCCATGGTGCCCTGCAAGTTCTTTTTTTTTTTTTAATGAAGTAATTTTTCCCCGACAACCCCATCTCCCTGCCTCACAGCCTCTCTGCGTTAGAAGCTGCACTTTGGTGAAGGTGAACATGTGAAAGGCACCTGGGCGCTTGTAACTCTGCAGCCCCCTCTGGTTGATAATACAGACCAGGAGGCTCAAATGGCCAAGGCAGCTGGGACTGGGCCTCCACCTCTTCTTGTCAAGCCCCATGCCCTCCGCCTCCTCCCAGGCTGGGGTCCTCAGGGAGCTGCAGCTCACTGCTCCCCATCTCTCACCCACAGTGGGTTCCCCACTCCCCTTTCTCCTAACACAGACCCCCCCGTATGTGCCCTCTCCAGCCTCTATCTTTCCCTTTTGCTTTGGACCTGGAGCCTCAAGGCCGTTTTGCAAACGGTTTTGCTGCTGCTTCTCGAACTCTCTCAACTGGGGTTGCCACGACACGACTCCGTTTCTCTCTCCTCCTCTTCCTCTCTCCTCACCTCTGCGTGTCATCGCTCCCTTCCCCTCACTCTTCCCTTCTCCTAGATTCCCAGCCAGTCCTCCCCAAATCCAAGGCCTGTCCCATCCCAGACAGCCCTGGGTTCGAATCCCACCTTCTCCTCTTCCCAGGGATAGACCTTACTTAGGCAAATGACTTCATCTCTCTGGGCCTCCTTCTCTCTAAACTCAGGATATTAAAAGTGTCTACCTTTTCCAATTGTTGAGAGAATTTCAAGAGAAAGCGCACATGAGCCATTTAGCCGGGTACCTGCACACAGCAGGTGTGCAATACATATTTATGGCTGTGGTTGTGGCTGCTGGTTCTCCTGCCGTTATTATTGTTACTATTATTATTACTATTAATCTCAGGCAAGTATTATTATTACTATTACCCTCAGGCAAGTATTATTATTACTATTGCCCTCAGGCAAATATTATTATTACTATTACCCTTAGGCAAGAAAAAGCTGGGAAGGGTGATCTGAGAAGATGGAACAGTGAGGGTAAAAGCCCCAAAAGGTAATATAACATGGCTCATACGGTGGATTTGGGGGAAGAGACCATTTAGCCCCCTCAAAACTTGTAAGAATTATCAAAGTCCGCAATGTGATGGGGAAAGATTGGTTTCTCCTGGGAAGACCGGCAACATCCCTGTAAATCACCCCTGGCTAAAGGGAGCCAGGGGAGTTGGGAATTCCTTCTCAATTTCCACCAAGCAGCCTCCCAGGCCTCCCTCTTCAAAATAGAGCCCAGATTCCAGGGCTGGGAATGGTGAGGCCCAGCCAGCTCTGGAATGCAGGAAGTGGGGACCTGGGACCCCTCCTCGCCCCCTGCTTCAGACAGAAGGACAAGAAGTCTGGGGCACAGGCACCGGGAAGACCAATTTCCTTTCCATAGTCTGTCCCATTCCCAGCCAGCAGCCCCCAATGGGCCCTGCTTCTCTCCTGCTCAAGAACGTACCATGGCTGCCCATTGCCTGCCAACCACAGTCCAATTCTTCATGCTGACATTCGAGGCCCTTCCCAGGGGGCTTCCCTTTGCTTTTCCACCTCATTCCCTCAAGCCTCCTCCCTCTCACCACCCACAAATCTCCTACTTTAGCCACAGCAGATTCTCCAGTCTTTCCCAAATGCCTTCCAGTCTTTACACCTCCAGGCCACCTGCATGGGCTGTTCCCTCTGCCTAGAATCCCATTCTTCCCCCTACCCTCTGGAGAACTCTTACTAATCCTTCAAGATCCACTCCAAATGGTGCCTTCTCAGGGAAATTGACGCAGGGTCAGCCTCCTTCCTCTGCATGTGCCCTCACCTAATTCATTCACCTCTGGACACACACCTATGGTATCACCCACGGAGACACAGGATGTCACAGCTAAAAGGGCCCTTAGGAGTCAGCTAGTCCTAGTTCTTCTTTTTAGCAGCAGAACCCTTCATTCAAACAGAATTTTTCAATGGAATTCCAAAGTATAAAATGGATAAACATAGCTCGGCCCCAGTCGAAGTGGGATGAGAGACCACGTTAGTTGGGACTCTTTGGGTAGCAAGTTACAGAAACTCAACTCAAAACTGCTGAAGCAAAAACAAGAAATGTATACGCTCATATAACTGAAAAGTCCCAAGACATCAGGTATGGCTGGATCCAGGAGTTGAAAGGATTACATTGGGAATCTGTTTTGTATTTTGGTTCTATTTTCCTTTGCATTGGCTTCATTCTCAGACAGGCTTTTCCCCAAATCATGACCAAGATGGCCCCCAAAGGTCTAGTCTCCCATCCCCCTGGCTCAGCTACCCCAAAGGAAAAAGAGTCTCATTCTGAAGTTCCAGCAAACGTACCAGGAAAAAGGTTCATTGGCTATGATTGGCGAGATTTGAGCCATGTGGTTGCTCCAAACCAATCACTGTAGCCAGGTCAGTATGCTGCTCTCACTGGCCAGTCCTGGGTCACTGGTTGCCCTCTCAAGCCAGGGGTTGGTTGACCCCTTCAGAACTATATGAACTGATGACAAAGAGGGAAGAGAGATTGTCCAAGGTAAAATCAGGGTGCTAGTATCCCCAAAAGGAATATGGACAGGCTCTCCCAAAATGATACCCACTCTACTGAAACAGCATCCATTCTCATCCATCTGTCTTTTTTATAGCCCCCAAGACATGTTCTGAAGCCCTAGGGCTTCTGTAGGACATGATTTGAAAACCACGTATCTAATATCATTTTATAGAAAAAAAAATTGAAGGCCCAGAGAGGGAAAGTGGCTCCCCCAAAGTCACACAGCATTCTCCATCATCACATTCTCAATTCCTTGAAAGTGCCTATGCCTCCTTGATGAGTCTCTTCCCCACTGGGTCTGTAGCATCTCCATTACCAAGTTTGGCTGAAAGGATCTGTCAGTTGTCAGCTTGCTTGTCTAACTAAATTAATGCTTTACATTTCTCCTCCAGTTTGCAAACTTTTAAAAAATTAATCCCATCATTTCAACAAGTGTAACAACTAAATTATCATCTTTACATGATTAAGGAGCCTGCCGCGTCTTCTCTTGGCAAACACTGCATGCACATAATTTTACTAAATGTAATAAACCAACCATAGAACTATTAATTTTGCCATGGTATTCATAACAATTAGAAACGCATGAACCTTAAAATGATAAAAACTGAATGGAATACTGAAATTGCAGGAAATCCCCAATCCTCCCTCTGCAGGCTGAAGATGATGTTACGAGATGCAGATTAGGGTCGAGAGACAGAAATTGAATGTCATTTGCCTCTTAGCTCCACTACAACACACCCAGAATGAGACAGGCCAGGGTGGGAGCATCTGGCCAAATCGATGAAGCATTCCTCATAATCTAGACATCTATGAGGAACAACATATCAGGAAAAGTCCCTGATTTTTCAGAGCATTAATAATCTCTAAGAGTGTCCAGTCCTGGAATAGCTAATACATGGCAAAGGTGCCATCACCTCACTTCCCACACCCCTGGCAGACATTATTCATTGATCACAGCACTCTTTCCTGCCAAGTCTAGACAGCTGGGAATCTCAACACAGCACTCCAAGGCAGGCATTACCAATCAATCACAAGATGATCTTAATTTAGTCCAATCTCAAGAGTTTACAGGGAGAGAAACTAGGCTGCAGAGAGGGAAATGACTTGGTCAAAGTCAAATAGAGATTCAGGGTAGAGTCTAAGATAGAAGCTGGGATGCTGTGGCTTTATTGCTATAGGTCAGGAGGCTGAGCCCTCACTGACAAACTGCTCCTCTTTCGACCTCCTAAAGAGAAAGCTCTCCCTATAGACCACTAGTGGATCAAATATCCCATCATCCCCTCTCCTTTTCCTCCTTCCACAATTTTATCAAATTTACACTAACCCTTTTCTTTCCTGCATTATTGGTGGAACTTTTCTAGAGAACAGTTTGGCAGCTGGTGTTTCAAAAGGTTCAAACATCAAATAAGCTCTTACTTGAAATTCCTAGAATTTATCCCAAGAACTTAGACAAATGCCCCAAAAGCATGTTCACCATGGTATTGTTTTAAATGGAATAAAATTGAAAAAACCTAATAATTTAAATTATTATTTTAAAAACATTTAAAATGAGATATTTGTTAACACTAAAGATAATCACAGTATGTTTGTAGTGAGAAATGCAGCTTTTCAAACAGCATATATCGTTTGGTGTCATTTCTATAAAGAATGAACACCAACAGACATATACATATCCAGGGTTGCCATACACAGTTGCCCAGATTGTACACTGGACAACTACAGTCACTCAGAGCACAATATTAATGTTGCCCGCTGGAGTTGGGCAATGCCACGTCCCTGCATATAGCTTAAAACATATGACAGGTTATTTACCAAAATGGTAATAGTGGCTATTGGGGAGGGGAGATATTTAATCTTTGTTGTGGTTTTCTAGTATTTCTATAATGAACATGGCTCACTTGTGTAAAATGCATAAAATAATAACCCTTTCATGGCATTTTCTGGCTTGTGATCCACTTATGAATTATCCTGGCTTATTTCATTACATATCCTGGCTTACTTTGGGAGTGTGTGTGTATGTGTGTTTATTTTGCAATATTAAATAAGCATTGATGGAGGACCCATGAGGCCCAGGCATTGTGCTAAGGATGCAATCTCAGCTTTCCTGAATTTCAAATCTGATGGGAGGGGCAGACATCAAGCAAATGCCTGCAGATCACTGTAGGCCAGAGCCAGGGTCGGGGGGTGGGGTAGAGCTCCCTGCCCTGGTGTGCAGGGCCAAAGGCATCCTTGGGGGTGTGTTCTGTAAGGTATATTACAGGGCCGCCTTGCCTCCCCACTAGACCAAGCACCTGAGGGCACATACTGTGCCTCGTCAACATTCTTAGACCACAGAACCCAGAAGCCCAGACACACTCCGGTAGAAGCTGGGGCCGGCCAGCTTCTAACATGAACCTGCAGATGGAACACTGAACCCAGGGCCTGGGACTCTGCATAGCACTCAGTTTCATACCACAGAGCTTTGAAACCAGCAGACCTGCCTGGGGTGAATCCAGACAACAACTGAATCTCAGTTTCCTCATCTGTGAATTGGGGAGAATCATAGGTTCCTAACTCCTGAGGATTCAATTAAGTGAAACAGGCAACGTGTAATGAATGCAGGGCCTGGAGGAACCGTTCCACTGATGGTAGCTTTTATTATTTATTGTTACTATTATTATATCAGGGCCTCAGCTGATGAAAGGACCAGACACCAGCCCCCGCCCCGCCACCCTTCGGGACAGGGCTAGAAGGGGATGAGAAAGAAAGTGCTTTCGCAACCTGTCTGTGGATAGAGGGCGGGGCAGCTGCTGGCAGGAGATGTGACCTAGATATTTCCAAGGTGCACTTCCCTTTGCGTCCCCTTCCTACCCATCCAGTTTCCAAGTGTTCGACCCAGACATTTTTCCCCGTACACAGCAGCTCGTTTCCTCTGAGGAAATGACCATCTGTGCATCTGTGACCCCCACCCTTCAAGTAAAATTGAGGTAATCTGAACAGGTCTGCGAATTGGCGTTTCCCTCCCTGGCCCCAGATGCTTCTTTGTCAGCCAAGAACCTCCCGTTTCCCTACTCAGAATGTATGGCAAGGCCGGTCCCAAATGAAAAGAGCTGGACTCAGAGTCGGGAGTCTGGCTTTCCACCCAGCTCTGCTGTAAGACCACGGCAGGTCCTCCCATCTCTGAGTCTGCCTTTCTGATACTGCACTGGTCTTGGCTTCAGACAACCTCAGTGTTGGATACCTCCCTCCTCCCGGCCTGGAGCAATTTCCTTTTCGGGCCCCCATGCCTTTGCACAGGCTGCCACACCTTCCAAAGAATGCCTTCCCCAGGCAAGGTTCCCTGCCCTGTCCCCCAAACAAGATTACACCCATCTTTGCCTGAGAATGTCCCCTGAACAACCATACACTCCCAGATGGTGAGCCCCACTTTATCCCTGGCCCCTAAGACCGTCTTTGCACAGGTGGGCCCCGCCACACCCCAGCCTGGATCTTCAGACCTCTGGGAACTACCACGTGCCTGGGCAAGCCCCCCGTGCCTGAGACCACCTCTTCTGAGGATTTGTTTGACCAGCAGGCTGGAGTCATTCCATCCTTCAGCGAACACGCACCCAGTCCGAGTGTTGGGCTAAGGTGTGTGGTAGGTACCAGGGGTGCAAAATCGGGTAAAGCCCAGCCTAGTCTCCAAGGAGCTCCCAGCTGGGGCAGGAGGACAGGAAAGCAGATCTTTCCAATATATCATGGCTTCCAGGCAGAAAGGGCAGCGTTGACAGGTAGAGGTACAAGAAAGAAGAGTGGGAGATTGAAGGAGGTTTGGTCATGAGGGTGGGACTCAGGTGAGTGACGGGGGCTGTGGAAGAGAGGCGGGGCCGGTGGGTGGGCAAGGTCCACACCCCAGAGCTCCTGAGAAACCTGTGGAAGGATGTGAAGCAGGGAGTGAGCTGCATTTTGGAGAGACACCTCGGGCTGCCGTGTGGAAGACGGACCGGGGAGGCCAATGCAGCCGTCACAGAGAGAGAAGAGGGGGGCCTCGAGGGGCTGGTGGCCATGGGGTGTGGAGACGCAGTTGGATTCGAGAGACTCGGAAGGTAGACGCTCCAGGCCTCGGGGATAGCTGTTAGAGTCTGGCGGGGAGGGGAAGGAAGGAGTCCAGGGGGCCTCCAGGACCCTCTATTTATGAGACAAACAGCGACCACAGAGGAGGTGGAGGAGGGAAGGGGAGGGCACGGTGGGTTCAGTATGGAACGTGTTGAATTCAAGACATCAGCTTTCTACAGCTAAACACATCAGATGCTCCAGAACAAGCACGAAGAAGCTGACAATCATGTCGATCAGATGACTCAGTACATGAAGGCCCGCAGAACAGGCATATGCAGTAGGAAAGTGGAACAGGGTTACATGCAGATTCTGGAACCCAGTGCCTCTAAACCCCCAAGACTGGCCAGGATGCCCTCTCAACCAGAGACCTCTGCTAACCAGAAGACCACATTCTGGGCACAGGGGCCTGGGAACCAGGAGACCTGGGCCTGTGTTGGGCTGATTGTGTCACCTTGAGCAAGTCCCTTTAGCTCTCTGAGCCTCCCGGGGTTGCTATGAGGATCAGAAATAAAACGGTGTGTGTGTGAGAGGGAAAAAAAGGAAACTTTCTCAGGGGGATCATGGAAAATGCCCGGCGACTCATGCTTGGTATTCTCATCAGTTTTATCAATGACCCCCCAGGTGCCAGGGCTGTGCCCACCCAGCCGGGGCTGCAGCTCCGCCGCACCCCCCGGGCCCAAGCATCCTTGGCTCCGCTCCACGAAGAACCTTCTCCAGCCTCCCCGAAGACGACGCTCCCCGAAGACGATGCTCCCCAGAGATGCCCGAGCCTCCATTTCTGAGGAATTGGAGGAAAATCAGTGCGAACAATGTAGTCAAAACAGTGTCGGCTGGCGTCAAGCCGGCCGGAGTGAACATTACCGGGGACTCATTCGTGCTCCTTATCTGGCAGTTTGTTCTCAAAAGGGAGCTCTAGCCTCACTGCGAACCCAATAAGTCTTTCAGTTTGACTCGAGACCTCACATTTTTCCTCTTTAGAAAATGTCACCGACATTCCTCTGTTTCATTACTCTTGGTTGCCGAGGCTCTGGCCGCAGGGAAATTGCTAGCAGAGGGAGGGTGCCTGTACCCACTGTCATGACTGGATCTGGCCCCAGCTGGCAGGCCTGCATCTGCTGGACATGGCCTTCTTTACCTTGACAGTGACCCTTCCCAGCCTGGCACCCCCTACCTGGCTGTAGAGCCCTAGAGCCCGGAATCTGTCCTCCTCCCATCTCCCCACAGTAAGCCCAGCGAAAGCCCCCCAGAGTCCTCTGTCTTCAGGCCAGTGGACATCAGCTGCCCCTCTGCCAGGCGCTGACCATGTCTTGCCAAATCTATCTGTCTCTCTCCATCTTTGCCTTTTTTTTTTTTTTTTTTTTTTTGTGGTACGCGGGCCTCTCACTGTTGTGGCCTCTCCCGTTGCGGAGCACAGGCTCCGGACGCGCAGGCCCAGCAGCCATGGCTCACGGGCCCAGCCGCTCCGCGGCATATGGGATTCTCCCAGACCGGGGCACGAACCCGTATCCCCTGCATCGGCAGGCGGACTCTCAACCACTGCGCCACCAGGGAGGCCCTCCATCTTTGCCTTTTATGTCTCCATCTCTGCCTCTTTTTCATTCATCGCCCCACTTGTGTGTTCAACAAATATACATTGAGCACCTACTATTTGCCAGACACTTTCCAGAAGCTGAGGATATCACAGTAAGTCAAGGTCCCTGTGCTCTTGAGACAGGTAGTAAGCAAGGAAGCAAATACATATATGCAGTAGATTATATTTTCCAAAGGTGGCCACATAATCTCTCCTGTCTACTCAAGAGGTGGAGCCATTGTCCCCTTCTCCTTGAAACTGGGCAGGCCTTTGTGACAGCCTGACCAACAGAGCAGGGCTGAAGGGTTGCTCTGTTACTTCCAAGGCTGGGTCGTAGCAACATCATGCACTTCCACCGAGCTCTTTGGGGAGACTCATCTTGGAGCCCAGCCTCCATGCTATAAGGAAGCCCAAGCAGTTCGTGGAGGCACCCACATGGAGGGGAAGAGAAGTCCCCAGGCAACGGCCATCTGGTCAGCCATGGGAGTGAGCTACCTTGGATGTGAATTTCCCAGTCTCCAATCCAACTGTTGTAGCCGACACCACAAAGAGCAGAGAGGAGTTGTTTCTGCAGAGTCCTTCCCAATTGAGAGACTCCTGAGTCAAATAAATGATTGCTGCTGTTTTAAACTAAGTTATGGGGTAGTTTGTTACACAGCTACAGATAACTAGAATGGCCTATGAAATAATAAGGGGTGAGGGGTAATGATGAGTGCTAGAAAGAAAAATCAAGCCAAGTGAGGAGAGTCAATGTGAGGAGCAGAGGGAGGTGAAGCATGGCAGACATGGGCCTCCCACCCAGCCCCGCCTGGTCCCAGTGACCAAGATGTGTCCACCAACCCCATGGACATGCTGGGGACATGTCTGCTAAGGAAGGAGGAGCCTTACAAACAGTCTCACTCCCAGAATGCAAATTCCAACCACAAGGCCCACAGCCTCTGCTTGCATACTTCCAGAGATGGAGAGATCACTCCCTAGCCAAGCAGCAATGCTGGGACAGTCTGTGAGGAGGAGTTTCCTTCCACTGAGGAAGGCCTGCCTCCCTGCACTGCCCTCTGGGGACTTGGGAACACAAGATAGGGACATGGGTCCCCCTGACCACCTCTAGCTCCGGCCACATCCATGGTGGTCCCTAGAGAAAAAGACCACTGGGACCCTATGAGCGTGTTCAGGAAGGGATCACACAGGGGTGGAGGTAACGGAGGACACGTGGCAGGAGTGTATGCAGAAGAGGGCTCCTGAGCCTCAATCACCACACCCCTGAAATTGTAGCAAAATCATGCCCACACGGTCACAAGCTCTTCTGAAGGAACAGTCCACCAAGGGGTTCCTGACCTCCACCTCACCCCACCCTCAAATGTGAACAACTCCCGAAATAAAGGTTTTGGGATCACAAAGACCTGAGTTTGAGTCCCACACACTTACTGTGTGACCTCAGGCAAGTCACTGCCCCTCTCTGAGCAGTCAATGTCAAATCAGCGAGCATGTATTTGTGGCCTCCAGCAGCTTTTCCAAACTCCACTGGTTTGTGTGCCTCCAGCATGATTCCTGCCCTCTCCATCCTTCCTCTCTGTGGTGATCTACTTAGTATTTTTCTCTAAATTGACCTCCTTCTTCTGCTGAAATAAACTTATTTTTAAAGAAACTTTTAATTACCACCTTAAATGGGAAATCAACATTAGATGCCATAAATAAAAAGGAACCCTAAAAATGAAGAAAAACAATGCCACTACGTTAGAGACAAACACTGTTGCTCTCCCGGCCCCCCAAGTCTTTTCAATTAGCAAACCTTAGAAAGAAGTCTTAAAGACACATTAGCACCCAGGAGAGATGATCCTTGGTATTACCGGAAGGTGAAGGGAGCCACTTTCTCACCGCTGGTTTGGGAAGCAGTTGCATCCCTCCTGGCCCCCCGGCAGGTGGTCCAGCCCTCAGGAAGCTCTGAGGTCCTGACCTACAGTGACCCAGGCAGGGAGAAGGTTATCTAAGGGGTCCCGATGATGGCTTTTTTCCAAGCCCCCCACTGAACAGTCAGGGCAGGGGCAGGAGGTCCCCAAACTGCAGAAATCAAGAATGGCTTTTTGGGGACAGTGGCAATGTGTCACCCTATGGACCGCCATAGACCTCAGAGGCACTGTCCACCAGCCAGCATGGCTGCAGCCCAGCCCCAGGAGAACGCGTGGGCAGTGGAGGTTCGGGAGAGGGGCAAGCCTCTGGGGCCCAGTGGGGCTGCCGTAACCTTTGCTGCGGGAACCTGCGGGAAGCACCACCCATCCCCCACCCTCCACACAGGCACACACTGGGCCTTGGGTATTCTAGCTCCTTTGTTAACAGGTTGTGTGTCCCTTATCCTTCTTTGAGCCTCAGGTTTGTCCCCTCCATTTCCCTTCTGTACAGAACCAACTTATCCACCAGGCATGGTAGTCACAGAATCTAGGGCCCACGACAGCTTTAGGGGCTTTGAAAATGTTTTCATTTCCTTTAAAATCCCAAGGGAAGGACTTCCCTGGTGGCACAGTGGTTGAGAGTCTGCCTGCCGATGCAGGGGACGCGGGTTCGTGACCCGGTCCGGGAAGATCCCACATGTCGCAGAGCGGCTGGGCCCATGAGTCATGGCCGCTGGGCCTGCACGTCCGGAGCCTGTGCTCCGCAACGTGAGAGGCCCGCGTACCGCAAAAAAAAAAAAAAAAAAAAAATTCCAAGGGAAAAAAAAAAAGAACTTTCTGAAGATCATGCTTTAATGTCTAAAATTAATATTTTCATCTTTATATCAACTGTCATAAAATATAATGTTTAATATTTTTTAATGGAGAAAGAGGCCCACAAAAGCCATAATGTGGCCTCTGTAGAATGGGGAAGAAAAAAAGCACCTGTGTGGGCTTCCCTGGTGGTGCAGTGGTTGAGAGTCCGCCTGCCGATGCAGGGGATGCGGGTTCGTGCCCTGGTCCAGGAAGATCCCACATGCCGCGGAGAGGCTGGGCCCGTGAGCCATGGCCGCTGAACCTGCGTGTCCGGAGCCTGTGCTCCGCAACGGGAGAGGCCACAGCAGTGAGAGGCCCGCGTACCGAAAAGAAAAAATAAAAGCACCTGTGTCAAAAACCTTTCGCCCGAGACCTGGCACCTGGTATGTATCCAAGAAACCCTTTTATTGTTCTTCTGGTCAGTGTGGTTCTTAGAGGGATGAGCACTGGTTTAGAAGACAGGATGCGGGAACTGTTCTGAGCTCTGTCCCCTCCTGTGTGAACTTTGGAAGCCGTCCCCTGGCTGGCCTCAGTTTCCCCAGCTGTTCAGTAAGGGTCCTGGAGTCAGGCATCCTCTTCCAACTCATTCTCTGCCTTTCTGCCTGGGGAAGCAAGAAGTCCCACCCCCGGGAGACAGACCAGCTGGCAGCAGCGGGACAGCCCACTCTTCAAAAATCATCTCGTCCCCTAGTCAAGTAAATATTACAGTTTCAGACAATAATTGTGGCTTCCCTTTTTTATTGTTTATTTTTTTAATTCCCGGATATTTGACTTGGCCAGGGCCTGGCTCCCTGTGTTTTCACTTGGCCATGTCTGATTCCCTCTCCCAGCACCAGAGTTCCCTGTAGGGATGGGCCAAACATCTTCCAGGGGGCTGGCAGGCACGGTGTGGTCCCCGGCAAAACTCCTAATGGAGTTTGCAGAGTGTAACCACGGTGACTGCTTCGTGAGCACCCACTCTGTGCCTGATGCTGTTCCAGGCCCTGGGACTCTGCTGCAAAGATCAGAGGCATCTCTGGGGAGCTTCCTCTGCTCGCTCACGGGGCAGAGGGTAAGGCAGATACAGAACAAGGAAAGCACATGGGGTGGGGGTGGGGATCATGAGGGCCGTCCAGGGAAAGCGGGGGGGGGAGGAAATTCCTAAGAAGACAAGTTCAGATGAGTCAGCAAAGGTCTCCACTAAAAGTAAGTGATGTTTAAACATCATGGACACATGCATAGCTGTAAACTAGGAGGAGAGGGAGGGAAGGGCACTCTAGGCAGGTGCAACAGAATGTGCGAATATTAAGGTGCTTTCCAGCCCAATGAGGGAGGTCATCCCCATTCTCCAGGTGAGGAAACTGAGGCTCAGAGAGGTCACATAGCTGGTAATTGGCAGAGGCACCACTTGAACCCAGGGCTGCCTGTTTCCAAAGCTGGTTTGTAACCACTAGGCTATGCTATTCCCTCCCCCCAACAGCCTCCATCCTTCCAACATCCCCACCCTCCACTGGCCTCGCTGGAGGAAAAGGTCAGAACCCACATCACCTACTGGGATTGGTTTTGGGGTCTCCAGAGAGGCCATTACTTCTGTGTAAAAGTAACTGCCAGTTCCTCAAATGCCACCATCAGAGCCATGAGGCCCATTGCCTACAAAATGTGACGCCCCCTGCCCAAGGGGTCCAGTGGCCTAGTGCTCTCCAGGTGGGAAAACTGAGGCTCAGTCCACTGAAGGCTTTGCCCAAGGTCAGCCAGTGCCGGCAGGGGGACAGAGACCTGCAGTTCCAAGGCTAGGCCCCTGAGCCCCAGCCCTGGTCGGGGGCAGGACACCCCTTCCCCAGTTCCTCAGCTCGGGGCCCCAGCCCCCTCCCTTCCCCCAGGACAATAGAGCCTTTCACAACCAGACAAAGGGAAAAAGTTTAAAAGGCGAGAATTTCGTTTCCACCAAGGCGAAGGGGGTGTGGCGGGGGAAGCGGAGGAGCCGGGCCTGGGGAGGAGCTGCGGCCGCCTCAGAAACAGAACGGTGTGTATTTATTCATGTCTGACACAACACAATTTGATTTTCCACATAAAAGATCAAATAATATTTCAGTTACAGTTAATTACACAGCCCAAAAGCACATCAAAGGACAGTCCGCGTCAGCCCAGACCTTGCTTCGCCGCGCCGCGTGCGCCCAGATTTCACGCCCGGCTTCGAGGCGTCTGCAGCACGGAAGCTCCGCGGTTCACAGCCACATGGGCCTTTGAGGCTTGGCTGGGGTCGCCAAGGTGCCTCCTGGGCCCTCAGGCCCCTCGCTGGGCTCTCCGGACTGTCCCATTCCCAATTGATGCCTGGTCTCCCCACCAAAATAGTAGCCCTGGTGGCAGTGTTTCACAGGGCCAACTTTCCTGCAGAAGAGAATCACCCACAGTGACACCACCTCTCCCCCTGCAGGCGGGGAAGGGAGCAAGGTGGGCACCATTATCCCCATGGTGAGAGCTTGCTGGGAGCAGTGCCTGGGGGGTGGGGTGCAGAGACCAGGGCTGGGAGCCCCAAGAGGAGGGGGACCTAGATCTGCTCAGATGGCAGCTCTGCCAGAAGAAGGGAAGACCCCCAAATGCAGGGCCTTCTCCCCCGACCCCAGACCCCGAAAGAGCCCTGGGCCTGGAGCTGGAAGCAGGGTCTCGCTGGGCCAGCCACTTCCCCTCTGTCGGCCTGTTTCCCTTCTGCGGGCTCAGGACCACTATAGGAGGCTCAGAGGACACAGCCTCGCTGGGGAAGTTTCCCGGCTGTGGGCACTGGGGGGACGGGGGTGAGAACGGCTGGCAGGGGCAGAGGGAAGGCAGGAACTATTCTGGGCCCCTCTCCCCCCGCACCCATGCACCCGGGCTCAGACGGCAAACGACCATCCTGTTCGCCAGGCAAAGATGTTTCCTGTGCTGGCTGCAGCCAGGCAGAACCTGCCCGGTGCCCACCGCAAGCTCTTCCCAGAAGCCTCTGCTTTTTGGCCACCTTGGAACGAGCCCCGGACACCCCACCTGGCTCCCACTGCACCCCTCAACAACCCCATCTCACCAGCCTCAGTTCCCTAGTGCCCACACAAGAGTCAGAATACCCAGACCTCCCAAGGCTGAGATGATCAATAAATTAGATCAACCAAGTAAGGCCAGGCACGTGGTAGGTTCATGCTTCAAATCAGTGGCTTGACTGTAAGATACTCCTCGCATTTTCTGGCACACAGCAAGCCTCAGACAAAAAGGAGTATTAGAGCAATTGTGGATGACGATGGCCCCATTGCTGTATTTACCCTCCCATCCTCAGCACTCAGCAAGCTGTTCTGTGAACAGAGGGTGCCTTAGGGGTGTGTGCTGACCTTTCACCTTGTCACCATTGGTTTGTTTCCTTGAGGGCAGGGCTGTGTTTTATTTACCTCTGTGCCTTGCATATATGCAAATATTCACAAATATTTATTGACTGGATGGTGGATGGAAGGACAGATGGATGGATAGGAGAGTAGATGGATAGGTAGTTGGAAAGAAGAATGGGTGGATGAGTGAATGGATGAGCGGATAAATAAAAAGAAACCAAGCGTGAAAAAATACTTTTTGGCTGTAGGACTCAGGAGTCCTAGATTCACATTTGCCACCTCAATTTCATCTACTGTGTAGCCTTAGTCAGTGAGGTCATCCTCTCTGAGCCTGTTTCCTCATTTGTCAAATGAGCCTGGTGACTCTGCCCTGACAGTTCCCTGGGAGGTCTGGAAGATTTCTCATGAGGCTGGTGGAAATTACTTCCTAAACTGTAAAGTGCTCTGCCCTGGGCAGGTGGTGGCCAATCCTGAGTCTCTTAGGGTGGCAGGCAGAGAGGATGAGCCCTGAGGTGGGGCAACCCGGCAGGTGATGGAGGCATTGAGGGCTGACACCCTGGTGGGCTCTAACACCCCGAGGCTGCCCTGATGGGCAGAAGCTCTTGCTCTAGTAAAATTTTATGACCTCTGAGAGCAGGCAGAGAGCTGCCAGCAGCAGTTCCGCTGAAAATTTATGGCTGGCCTCCTGCCTCCTAGCCTGCCCTTCCTCAGCCCAACTCTCACCAAAACTCAGGTCCCACAGAGACCTGGGCCCTTCAGTGGGGTAGGGGAAGAGGGGCTGAATTAAGAGAGGCTAAAACATTGTAGTTAAAGGCAGGGTGGATGTGAGCTGAAAGACCTGGATCTGAGAAGCATTTACTTGGCAAGATTGTGCAAAAGAGCATCACGCTCTACATGAGGTTACAAACTGCCTTTTATCTAAGGTCCCTTTGGGGAAAATGGGAATGTGGCCACAGCAGCTGCAATCTTGTAGTCCCCAAACACATCTTTTCCTTCCCACCACAGGGCCTTTGCACGTACTGTTTCCTCTGGGGGGGGGGGGCGGTGAGGAACCTTCTCCCCAAACATGATTTGCATAGTTAGCCAGGATGCACATGTAGAGCTGACACATGTAGCCACGTGTGCATGATGCATACGTGAATGAGTGGGTTCCTGAAGCCTGTGTCCGTGGCACACATGTGGGCATGTCTCTTGTACAGGAAAATCCGGGGGCCTGGGGCTGGGGTGGTGGCGATGCATACATGTGTTGCAAGGGCTGGGTATGGCCGCAGGTAGGATGGGAAAAGGGGCAGATCTTCCTTTTCTGGGGGCTGACAGGTCCTCAGCACTGCATAGCCATTTGTGCATTAGCCCATTAACCCAACATGGTGGGGGGGGGGCGGGTACTTGTATTATCTACATTTCATAGAGGCAGAAACCTAGGCATCCAAGATCTCACTGGGGAATTTGAACCCTGACCCTAGAGGGGCTATAAGAATCCCTATCCAAAGCTGGGCTGGCAAGGGGCGAGTCCTGCAGGGGTTCCAACCACCCCCACCCCCACCCCAGGCACTGCAAGTGCGGAGGATGCACCTCGAGCAAGCAGGGAGTGGAGGGACCCACGGGGACCAGGCTGACAGTCGGGTGAGGAGACGGGGAGAGAGAAGGACCAGCGAACTAAGAGAGCCTCGGAGGGCGGCGGGCCGGGCTGGAGGGCAGCCCCGCCCCGGGCCTGCCCCGCCGCCCAGCGCCCCGTTGGCTTCCGAGGGTGGCGCTCTGGTGGCGCGAGGCCCGAATGGTCAGCAGCCGTCAGGCTGATTTACTGGCGCTCCCCGCCCGCCGCGCGCCGGCAATCAGCCGCTGCAGCCAGATCTATAATTGATGAACTTTCCGAGCCCCGCTAATTAACTGCGCGCAGCCTCGGCGTGGTGGCTGAAATACGGGCCTGGATGCTCCAGCCAATGTCACGGGCGCCGTGCCCCCTGGATGCGTCCAAGAACGGAGGGTGGACAGGGGGCCGCCCAGGGGAATCTCAGCTGGCTCAGACCCAGCCCCTCCCTGCCCCAGAGACCAGCCAGGCTCAAGCCAGGACGGCCCCCCTCCTCCACCCCCCAGCAACCTGCTGTGTGACCTGGGGCATGACGCTTAATCTCTCTGATCCTCAGGCTCAGATCACCTACATCATGCAGCAGGGGACTGGACCTGAGAGCTCTTCAAATGGAAGAGGTATTATTCCTGTTAGTCGTGTGAAAAAAAAAAAAAGACTGAAAGGACAGTACAGTAGTTAAGGTTCACAAATTTGGAGCCACAGAGACCTGGGTTCAAATCCTAGTCTGCTGCTTCCCAGCTGTGTGACCTTGAGCAAGTTCCTTCCTTCTCTGAGTCTCAGTTTCTGCATCTGTAAAATGGGTTGCAGCAGTCCTTGCCTGTGGGTTTTTTTTTTTTTTTTTTTTTGCAGTACACGGGCCTCTCACTGTTGTGGCCTCTCCCGTTGCAGAGCACAGGCTCCGGACGCGCAGGCTCAACAGCCATGGCTCACGGCCCCAGCCGCTCCGCGGCACGCGGGATCTTCCCGGACCGGGGCACGAACCCGTGTCCCCTGCATCGGCAGGCGGACTCCCAACCACCGCGCCACCAGGGAAGCCCTTGCCTGTGGTTTTTGAAGGTGTTAATAAGTTAAGGGTTGTGTGGCAGCTAGTGCACAGATGAGTAGACAGTAGGTGCTCAGTCATGCTGCCATGCTCCCTTCCCTCTGTCTTGAAAAACAGGCACATCTGGCCTTCTGCCAAAGATAGCCGCTCCAGGGTTCCCAGCTCCCCCTCCTCCCTCTTGAAAACACCTGTGCAGACCCCCTTTCTGGCCTCGCGGAATGAAAATTATGTAAAGAGGCCCACACTTCTCCCTTGCAGACAAAGACTGAAAAATAAAAATTCCAAACTGTCCCAGGAGGCAGCTGGAGGTTCAGGGAAGACCCTAGCCAAGACTCCTCCCCCAGAGCATGAGGGCTGGTCCTCCGGGATCCCAGTTCATCCTCACAGTTGGTCGAGAGGCAGGCAGAGGTCCCAGGTAGGTACCCCATTTACCAGAAGAGAAAACTGAGACTCTGAGGAGCCAGTCTGGCCCCCTAGACCCAGAATTGCCCCCTAGAGAGTGATGTAAGGATGCCGAGGAGTGACCAGGGGTGACCAGAAGGGACCAGAAACATGCTTAGCTCCTTCCTGGAGACCAGAAGGTTGTGGGCAGGAAAGCAGATGCCACAGAGTGGGCTGGCGGCTGTTCACAGACATCGAGACAAACACCATTGAACGTCGGGGTGCCACAAGCCTCGTGGTTCTCTTCCAAGTCTCCTGATATGGCCCGGAAAGCCCCACCTGAGGGCTGCTGAGTCTTAAACATCTAACAGAGGGAGCTGTCAACCTGGACCCTCAGAACAAGCCACCACTGCCAGCTAGCCTGAAATGCACTTGCATTTCCAAGTCAGTAGTTAGTTTTCCTTTATGGCAAATTGTCAATTCAAAATAGTGATCGAAAGTTTTGAACTGAAATGAAAAGGATATCCCTTTAAATACATAGTAAGTAAGAAACAGTCCAGATGAGGTGCAGAGAAGGGCAATATTGGGAAGGAGGGATGGCAGCTGGGAAGCGTTTTTTTTCTCAGCTCAATAGATGGGTAGCTTTTGGGCCTCCCCTTCCCCCAGGAGGGCGCCCACACGGGCCATTCACCAGCCTTCAGCTAACATTTAGTAGGTACCCGCCACGTGCCCGGTGCTGGGCTGGTGGCTTGCGATACAGACATGGCCCTGCCCTCTGGAGCTTATGGTCCAGCAGGGAAACCAGTACATCAGATCCTCATGGATGGTAATGAATGTCCTGAGGACCCAAAGTTGTGCTAGAGAAATCAAAGGATGGGTGGGGGATGGATGGGGGGATGGACAGGAAGTCTTGCCATACTTAAGCACTTAAGCGGGACCCAAGGGACGAGAAAGTGCAGGCTTTGTTGAGAGCAAAGGGAACAGCAGATGCAAAGGCCCTGAGGCAGGGAAAGGCCATCCCTGCCCCTTGGAAGAATTGAAGAGGGAAAGGGGTGGGGCAGTGGGAGATGAGGTTAGGCAGACCTTGAAGGTTCTGGGGAAGATTTGGGGTTTTGTTCTGGGTACAATGGGGAGCCACTGGGTTGTTTTTATTTTGTTTTGTTTTTCTTAATCAGGAGAGTGACTTGCTCCAGTTTGAATTTTAAGCAGACCCCCTACCTCCAGCCACTGTTTGGACAGTGGACGGAAGTGGTCACCATGGAAGAGGGGAGGTCAAGATGAGGGGGCTTCAACTGGGCTGGTGAAAGCAGGTACGGGAAAGGGGTCAGATCTGAGGGTTATACTGGAAGAAGGAGCAGCGGGACTGGGTGATTTGTGTGCTGTTAACAGATATTTATGAAGCACCTACTATGTGCCAGACCCCAGGCTGGGCACCAGGGAAACACTGAATGACACTGAGAAGGAATCCTGTCCTCGTGGGGCTGACTGTCCAGGGGGGGCCCACGTCACAGATACACCCACATCTGTGAGTGCCACACACACGCACCTGCACACACCTATACAAGCTCACTCTCGCGCTCTCCCGGGCCCACGTGCACACACACATACACACGCCTCAGGCACCCGCATGCACACGCCTGGCCCCGATAACGTTTGCACACGCGCACACACGCACATATTCATCAGCTTCGCTTATACAAATAGCCTCGGTGATTACACTTCATGGGGCTGACGTTGCCGGGGAGTAACTGAGATCCCCTTGCTCCTGCTTTACCAGGTGATTCACTGAGAATGCACTTCGCCCTCGCCTCAGCCCCGCTGAACGCTGCGAGCGCTAAGAATACTTTCTTTTATTGTAACGAATGACATTTGAATTCATTTTCCTGCCCATTATGCGCCGAGACGGCGGAGACTGAGTGGTTATTACCTGCCCGCCATTATGTAACGTGACAGAAATCCGCCACGGCTCACTGCTGTCGGATGCCTCTGGGGCCCCCGACCCGCAGGTCTCCTGGATAAGAGGCGACAGCATCGTTATGTGAGCTAGGTCCCCACGCGGCCATGGAATCGCCACATGGCTTCGGGCGAGTCACTTTTTGCTCAGGGTCTCAGTTTCCTCATCTGCTCAAAGAGGGTGAAAGGGATGAGCTAGATGACCTTTGAAGGACTTTTCAACCATCCTGCATGTGATCTAGGGTTCAGACGAGGAGCTTGGTCTCCTCCTAAGCATCCTGTCCTTAGGGGGTGAGGGTTGTCTTTGTCAAGGTTGAGAGAGTAAATCCTCCCCTATGAGACCCCCCTCAGACCCTGGGGGTTCCCTGGAGCCCCTCCAGCGCCCCTGGGGTGTGTGGATGGGAGGAAGCAGAGGGGGTTTCCAGGCTCCCTCCCCTCCCCAGACAGGACAGCCCTGCTTATCTGATCTCTGAGATCCTGGAAGATTTTGCTTGAACCACAGTATCACTGATGAATAGAAAATATCAGAATAACAACCAAGCCAGGCAGAATAGAAGGAGAGGGGAGAGCAGGAAAGGAGACCAGTGTTTCTCCAAGGAAACGCAGTGCAGTCACAGCTGGCGTTTCAACGCGTCAAGGATGAATTTCCCGGTTCCTGAAGAGAAATCAGTAGTTGTTTTCTTCCATCATACAGGCGTCACCCCAAGAATACAGGCTCTGGCACTGTGGAAACTTGACAAACAAGTTGGGGGGCTGCCTCCTTCCCCATCCCCAGGGGTCAGAAGGGGGCCCAGCTCTGGGAAGGAAGGGTAAAGGGGGCCACTTGAACCCTGGCTGGAGGCGTGGGCGTCATCTGGAGCACACTGGCTGAGCCCGGGACCTATGGCCCCACTGCGAACCCAGAATTCCGGGGACTGCTGGGCGATGTCTGCGGGGTACCCAGGTATACCTCCCGCAGGCTCTGGCTATGTGGGCACATCTATCCGGGGTTCTTCCTAAGGGCAGCCTGGCATTCTGGGCCCGGCCACACACACAGAAGTGACCTTCAGGCTTCCTCGAGTGCATCCCCAGCCCCAAATCACACTCTTCCCGTTCCATCCCCGCGCTTGGGCCTCACCTCAAATTGTCACACTGTAATAATAAATGATGTCTCCCTCTGTGACCCTGTCACCAAGGACCCACAGGCTCACTGAGGGTCGTCATGAAGCCACGGTATGGGCACTGGAAGGCCTGGGAAGTTTTCCGGGGCCCCGTCCCGTTAGAAACAGGTGCTGGTTTCTAACATTGTTGTGAAGCATCCAAATGGCCGTCGAGGATTTCCTACGAAGGCCTGGTGATGGGACCCACAGGCAGTCCAGTGAAACCTGAGTTTGACAAGACACCACTGCAATTTCGACCTTAGTATATTCAAATCCCACGATGGGAGAGAAATGTACAGAAAAAGAAAAGAATAAAAAGGCAATGACGGGGCTTCCCTGGTGGCGCAGTGGTTGAGAATCTGCCTGCCGATGCAGGGGACACGGGTTCGAGCCCTGGTCTGGGAAGATCCCACATGCCACGGAGCAACTGGGCCCGTGAGCCACAACTACTGAGCCTGCGCGTCCGGAGCCTGTGCGTCCGGAGCCTGTGCTCCGCAACAAGAGAGGCCGAGACAGTGAGAGGCCCGCGCATCGCGATGAAGAGTGGCCCCCACTTGCCACAACTAGAGAAAGCCCTCGCACGGAAACGAAGACCCAACACAGCCAAAAATAAATAAATAACTTTATATTTAAAAAAAAAAAAGGCAATGACAGGGATTTTTCCTACTTCTTAACAATTTCTAGTGTGTCTGGTGTAGCTGATTTTACCTGCAAATGGAGAAAGCCTCCTTCACCTGGGATGGGGTCAGGGGGTACTTCCCTCTCTCCCTCCCCCCCTACCCCGCCTCCCACCTACAAAGACTTCCCCTCTCCCTCCCCTTTGTGCCCTGATGTCTGAAAATCCTTTAACCAATAGTGTTTGTTTGTTTACAAAGCTCCTTAGGTTATTATGAGGTCTAACCCCCCACCAGCCCCACCCCACTCCCCATCCCTCCTAACCCCTGAGCACCTTCTCCTGTGGGTCCTGGGGGCCCCCTGAGGGCATCAGGGGACTTTGCCCCAATCCCAGCCTTTGGGGAAGCAGGGTTTGGCTGCAGAGAGAGGCTGTGCAGGCCAAGACCACGTGGATCCTGAATGCTCCATCCAGATGGGGGTGGCGAGGCTCCTTAATACTCAGAGTCCAGAATTTCCACAGTGAAACAGGAGAAATCTCCTGCTATGTCATGGATTAAAATTCCAGGTTTGACATCTTGGTCATGGAGCTTTGAACTGACAGTTAAAGCATAACCCAGAGCTGGATGGTAAGAACCTGGGGCTCCTGGCACTTGAAACCACATGTTCTCAAGGAGTTGTGATCTCTGAGTTTTGGAAGGTGTGAGCTCTTCAAATTGGAGAACTTTGAATCTAGACAGTAGAGACCTTTCATCAAAAGGGTCGGAAGGCTGCCTCGTCATCATCCTATATGTGATTTCATAGTTTCACCAAGAAATAATGTGTGTTATTTCTTGTATCAGATGTAATACATTTATTGAATAAATTTTAGAAAATACTTATAACTGTAAAGTCATGAAGGAAAACCACCTAAAATCAGCAAGTCTGGAAATCACCAAGCTTATCATTTTATTACCTTTAAACTTTTTCTCCATATACACATTATGCATCTATACACAAAATGGGATAATATGGATAATTTGACAACAGTAAAATGATCTTGCCATGTTGTTAAGCATTCATTCATGCACTCTCCTTGGACAAATTATTGAGCATCTACTGTATATCAGGCACTGTCCTAGATCCTGGAAATATAACAGTTTAAAAATGAATGGATGAACTAAATCCTTTCTCCCATGGAGCTGACATTCTTCTGTTACATCCTGTTAACCAATGGGCTGGTCGTATGATATTCCATTGTGGGGATGTAGCATTATTCATTTAACCAACCCCCTGTGGTTGAGCAGTTAAGTTACTTCTTCTCAACGTTTGCTGAGATGAACATGCTTTTATAGCTGAATCTTTATGAGACACTGTGATCATTAATTTCTTAAAGATGGAGCCCTAAAAGTGGAAGGGCTGAGCAGAGAGATAAATAGATAGATATTTATATACAATGCTTTGGATGTCTACTTCCAAATTGCCCTCCAAAATAAATTGTATCAATGTGGACTTCCCCAAACAAAGGAGCAGGGGACATGGTGGGACTGGGAGGAGAAAGTTAAGGATTTTCTTAGTCTTAAGAAGCAAAAGTATGTGATTGTTCCCAAGACGTTGAAAGCATGGGTTAAAGGCCATTTTCTATGAGACAGGAGGCAGGGAGAGAAGTGAAGGATGAAGAAACCCCGTCGATGCAACAGGGACAATTTCTTTCTCGCAGACGCTTTTGGAGATCCAAAGTCACTTGTGTGTTTCCAGAACACAACACCATGCTCTCCAAAATGTGCTCAGCTCAGAAGGATATCTATATATATATCTTCCACGTCATATATAGTCAGGGATACCAGGTCTCAGAAAGATAAATTATGCAAAAAGAGATTTTTCATCCCAATTTTTGAAACGTCTTTGACAGTTCCCTCTCTGACTTCCTGACCTGTATCACATGGGATGCGGACCCAGAGGCCCACCCATCGCGGGACAGGGACAGGTCCTGGGGAAGATGCCAGGGAGTGCTTCCTTCCTCTGTGATGCTGTTTTCTTCAAGGCAATGTGATTTCAAAGTACATTTGGTAGGAGCCTCATACATGGGAAATTGGTATCGGTTGTCACAAAATAAAAGTAACCATAAAAATGAGCCCAGTAGCAACGTGTGACTAAGTTCCAGCCAGCTGCCTCTGTCTGCCACCTCTCTGGACTGCCACCTGGTTCTTCTTGGTTCAAAAGGAAGATGAGGGCTTCCCTGGTGGCTCAGTGGTTGAGAGTCCGCCTGCCGATGCAGGGGACGCAGGTTCGTGCCCCGGTCCGGGAAGATCCCACATGCCGCGGAGTGGCTGGGCCCGTGAGCCTATGGCCGCTGAGCCTGCGCGTCCGGAGCCTGTGCTCCGCAACGGGAGAGGCCACAACAGTGAAAGGCCTGCGTACCGCAAGAGAAAAAAGGAAGATGAGCAAGTGTCAGGGAGGTGTGAAAGCTACCACGGCATCCAATTCGATGCTTGCTTCCACAGCAAGTCAGGACCAAACAGGAATTTACAAAGAGAATACATTTCTCACTGGGGTTTGATGTTCCTCATTGCCATGTCCAATGTGCCATGTAACAGCCACCCTTGTCTCACCGGCAGCATATGTCCCTTGCTGTGAAATAAATACAGGCAGACCTCGTTTTATTGCGCTTTGCAGACAACGGTGGGTTTTGGGTGGGCGGGGGTGGGGGGAGGTTATTTTTTTATTTTTTTTGCAAACTGAAGGCTTGTGGCAACCCTGGGTCAAGTGACGCCGTATTTCCAACAGTATTTGTTCACGTTGTGTCTCTGTGTCACATTCTGGTAACTTCCACAATATTTCAAACTTTTTCATGATCATTATATTTGTTATGTGATTGGTGATCTTTGCTGTGACTGTCGCAAAAGGATTATGGCTCACTGAAGGCTCAGGTGATGGTTGGCATTTTTTAACAATAAAGTATTTTTTTAAATTAAGGTATGTACATTTTTTTAGACAGAATGCTATTACACACTTAATAGTATAGTGTAAACATAACTTTTATATACTCTGGGAAGCCAATAATTTCATGTGACGTGCTTTATTGCAATATTTGCTTTTTTGTGGTGGTCTAGAACTGAACCCGCGATATCTCCAAGGTAAGCTTATGTGAGGATATCAGTGGCTCAAGGGGAGTTTCTTCTATGTCCCGCCCTGTTCCAAGCACTTCACTTCTACTAGCTTATTTAATTCCCCATTTTGCAGATGACAAAACTGAGGCTCAGAGAGATTAGATGACTTGCCTGAGGTCACACAGTGTGTGCAAAGCAGGAATGAGATTTGAACCCACCCAGGCAGTGTGGTGTCAGAGACCTCACTTATGATCACTAGATCATTCTTCCTTCCTGGTGAGTGGGGAGCAGGGGGTTTGGGGCCCATCCAGAAGTCCTGGGTCCCATTCCCTCCCCAACACCTTCTAGCTGAGTGGCCCTGAGCAAGTCCCTTTCCTGCTCCTAGCCTTAGTTTTTCAGTCTGGGAACCAGGATAACGCCTGCCACGGGTGCATGGTGGGTGGAAGGCCTCTGGGCTCTGCAGCCCTGAGAGGGTTAGGGAGGGAGGGCTCTCGTCAAACCCATCAGGCGGGGAGAGAGAGGCCAGCCTGGAAGGAGGGGGTCTAGGCCTGCAGGGCTAGAGCATGGCTGGCTTGTTTTCTGGCTCTGAGTGGCTCTCAAAGAGGAGCACTGGGCATGAGATGAGCACAGCTGCCCCTCATCAGAGTGAGAGCCCCACCCCCTGGGACCACCTGGCAGGGTCCACAGTCACCTGATGCCCACGTACAGGTCGTTAGGTACATCCCAGAGCTGTGCCCTTCGGTCTGATATAAGAGGGCCTCTTCTTTTTTGATCCTGACAACCTTGCACCCTAGAGGTTTCGCATACCCTCTGATCTCTCCCCTCCCGTCCCCGACCAACAGCAAAAGGGAGCATTGGGTCTATGAGAACAGACGGGGCTGATCAGGAGGCCCAGGGTACAGTCCAGGGCCTGGCAACCTCACACTGTGCCACCTTCAGCAAATCCTCTCGGAGCTCAGTTTCCTCATCTGTGAAATGGGAACAACCCAGGGTCGATTGCCTACTGGATGCCTCCCACCTTTGGGCCTGTGATTGCATTCAATTTTATCCTCAGAAGGGCCCTGGGAGGTGGATGTGTCCCACAGAAGGTGACTCAGTTACTCAAGGTCACACAGCCAGGAAATGGCAGAGTTAGGGGTCCCTCAAGACCCCAGTACCCATGCTTTTCGGAGGTGCTCTGAGTTAGGGCCCAGCTCATTCCCCAGCGAGGCAGGTCTGCTATCTTGCTCCCTCCCAGCATCTGAAGATGCTTCCAGCTGTGGCTGAGCAAGGTGCTGGGGAAGGAGGTTGTGGCTGGGTCCTCAGAACCCACTGAGGTTTTACAATAAAACAGCCCAGGGAGACATCTGGCCGCTCTGCCCTGGATAAACCTCACATCAACCCCATGTGGAAAGGAGGACCATCTCCATTCCACAGATGAGAAAACAGAGGCCCAGAGATTTTAAGCAACTCACCCAAGGCCACTGTATTGTTTCCTGTTGCTGCTGTAACATATCACCACACATTTAGGCTGAGAAAAACACAAATGTATTATCTTACCGTTCTAGAGGTCAGCATCTCAAAATGAGTTGCATGATGCTAAAATCAAGGTATCAGCAGGGCTGCATTCTTCCTGGACATTTTAGGAGAAGACTGGTTTCCTTACCTTGTCCAGCTTCTACAGGTCTCCTGTATTCCTTGGCTCATGGCTCCTTCCTGCATCTGCAAAGCTCATCACTCTGACCTCTGCTGCTCTCATGATATCCCCTTCTCTGTCTGACCCTCCCCCCTTCCTCTGGTAAGGACCCTCGTGATGACATTGGACCCACCCAGATAATCCAGGATAATCTCCCGTCTCAAGATCCTTAACTTCACGGTCTCTTTTGCCATGTAAGGTAGCATGTTACCGTTTCCAGGGATTAAGACAAGGATGTCTGGGGTGGGGGGTGGTGGGGGGGCACTATTCTGCCTTCCATAGCCACACAGGAAGAAAATACCCAAACCAGTTTGAACCCAAGCCTGACTGGCTCCAAAATTTGTTTCTGCTCCTCCCAGACTCCACAAGTCCCTTAAGAATGGTAGACAGTGCTGTCAGATAAAATACAAAATAAATACATTTTGTAGTATAAGTATATCCCCAACATTGTATGGGATATACTTATACTACATTTTATTTCTTGTTTATCTGAAATTCAAATTTCACTGGGCATCCAGTGTGTTTTTATTTACTAAATCTGGCAACCCTAAAAGCCAAAAACTATCTCAGGAAGAAAAGAAGCACCTGTATGGGAATATCTGGGTCTAAGTCTTAGTTCCAGCCAGGGACTCCTTCATCTCCCTTCTCTGAGCCTCAGTTTGTCCATCTGTAAAGTGGGGATGTAATGGTAACCCCCCCACACCCCACAAACAGATGGCATGGTTAGCACAAAGGAGAGAGTGTTTGCACACTGCAGAGAGCTGTGCCCACCCGAGGAGCCTGCTCTACCACCAGCCCCCTCCCCCCCACCAATCCACTGGACCGGGAGAAGAGGTTATTCCCAGGGCCCAGCCCAGATGGGGCTTAAACTCCAGTCAGACAGGAGCCAATTTCCCCAGCTCATTATCCCCAACCAAATTAGGAGCAGCCTGGGCTGCGCCACTCCTGGCTTAATTGGGGCTCACAGATGCCCTTGCCCCTTGCCTTCTTTCTTTTCCCACTCCCCTGTCCCCAGCCGGGCCGTGCCTTGAGGGAGCCAGAGGTGCCCAGGCCCTGCCACCTGGGCCCTCACAGACGCCCTGGTGTAATCAATTAGAGCCAGGCCAGGCCGAGCACATAATGGGGCACCGCTGGGCAGCTGGGCCCCGCATTGATCCCAGCCCCTGGTGACCCCCAGGGAGGCAAGGCAGCCAAGACAGCCCCGCAGATGGCGGTCTCCAGGGTCCTCTGCCCTCAGCCCGACCCAGGGCTGGCTGGTGGATGGATAGACAGGCCTCTGCTCCTGGTGGACCCCAGATGAGCCTGGGAGGCTGGACTTTGGTGTTTGATCCCCCAAAAGAATCAGAAATATTCAGGAAATACTGTCCTGCTGGGGTCCAAGTACCGCCCCCCCCAACTGGAGCATCTTTCATCCCTCCAAACCCCCGGATGCCCCCTGTGGCCCCTATTCTGACCAGGCCCGGCCCCCCGAGGGGAGCCACGGCAGAGGCTCTGAATGCAGCCGGGCAGAGGCAGACGGGAGCTTTCTTTGAAGAAGCCTCTCCCCGGGCCTCCCCGGCTCCCTTCCTATCACAAAGATTGGTCAGACTGGCAGGGGGCCTGGGGGAGGGGCCAGCGGTGGCCACCGGACTCCCATCTGGGGACCATGAGGAGGCCTGGCGGGGGGGCCTCTGCCTCTGTTGCCACCATGGATGCTGCCTGAGTCCCACCCAACTCCCGTCGCCCCAGGAAGGAGGGACGGAAGCTTTGGAACCGGAGAAGGGTGTGGAGACTCAGGAAGGCGACATGGGCCTCCTGCATATGTGGGGACTGGGGGTAAGGCCGTGAGGGGATATTGTGTGGGGTTCAGGGTTACACTGCCCGAGCGCAGGGACTTCTCTGCGTCTGGATTACTCTGTTATCCCCCATGAGGACACACAGTAGGTGTTAAGAACTATTTACAGGATGGGGGTCATGTGGGGTCTGTGTTGCTGAGCGCCCATGAATGGGCCTGTAAAGGAGTGTGTGTGTGTGTGTGTGTGTGTGAGTGTGAGAGAGAGAGAGAGAGGGTATGTATGCGAGTGTACGTGACTATGTATGACAGTATGTGATTGTTTGTGTGTGTGTGTATTTGCGTGTCCATGTGGCATTGTTTTCTTCCTCTGGGTGAGCATGTATATCTAAGAAAAGACCTGAGGGCTTTGCTTCCTGCCTGGGAGACTCCAGGCCCTGGAGCACCCCAGCCGCCTGCAGTGGGAGCTTCCCTGCCCAAGTGCAGATGAAATACAAATTTGGAAAGACAAGGTGATATAAAAAGAATAAAATAAAAATCACCTCTAGTGACACCACTTAGAAACGTGCCTGAGAGGAAGTGCTCACCTCACAGCCCTATGGGACAGTTACTGACAAGAGCTCATTTTACAGATGAGAAGCGTGAGGCTGGGAGAAGCCAGGGGTCAGGGCTGAGGTGCCAAGTGGGGGTGCCGAGACCAGGCATTGAGGAGAACACTGCCCTGCAGACAGAAAGGAACCTAGGTTTCCCTTTGGGACTGAATTTTTTAAGTCACATGCCCAGCGCAACAATGTTTGTGGAATTGAATTGAACCCAACCCAAGAAGCTCTAGCAGGCTTTAAGTCTCACACCTGCCACCAACTGGCTGTGTGACCTTGGGCAATTTCCTCGCCCTCTTTGGTCTGTTTCCCTCAGCACCACTTCTTCCAAAAGCTTAGATCTCAGGGAGAATCCATTCCATTCTCCTTCCTGATATAGGACTCACCCCCTTTCCCCTAATAACCAATGAGAGATCTGCCCAACTGCTGCTTACACTCCTCCCCAGATGGGGAGCTCACTCCCTCCAAAAGCACCAGGTTGCACTGTTGGCCAGTTGAGCCACACAGGAAGGGCATATGGACTCAGAAGCCAGACTGCCTGGGTTCTAGACTTGCCTCACGTCATAGCAGCTGTGCCTTACTAACCTAGCAGTGCCTCAGTTTTCCCATCTGTAAGATGGGGATATTTAATTCACAGGACTTTAGGTGATTATAAGAGATCCACTCTGCCTCAGTAGCTGTCTTTAATGCTACATGAAATGCTGTGCATCCTTCCTGCACCCACACCCCCAAAAAAGGAAGCATTGGAGCCAAAGAAGGATGGCATGGGGATGAATAGTGCCGGGCACAGAGCGAGTGCCATCAAAGTGCTCATTACTATTATCACTCATAGAACCCTTCCCTGTGTTCAGATGCATCCTCCTCCTTGTCACTTCCACTTACTAGTCCTCAAGCAGGAATGATCTCACCCACTTGACAGATGAGGAAATTGAGGCCAGAGGGAGAAAGCTACTCTCCCAGGTCACCCCTTGGCATCCTGAGCAGCAGGGTTGCCACCCCTCTAGGGGCTGGTCCTGCACCGTGTCCGTCTGTCCTTGCCTGTCTGAGGCTGAGCGGGTATGGGCTGGGAGGCCAGAGAGAGGGGGTGGGGTCTAAAGCCCCACTCCCCAGTCAGGGACTTGGTGCCGGATGAGTGGGTTACAGTCCATCCACCGGGCGCAGGCTGGTTAATTGCCGACGCGCGGCCGCTGCCCTGGACCATGACACAGGGCCCTGACAGACGTGATTTATGAGGGTCCTCGGCAAAGCGGAACCCACTCAATTGCCTATTACCTCACTTAGCAGACACCTTGTCACCGCCAGAGAGCCGGGTGTTAAAAATACAAACCAGGCGGCCGGCAGGCCCTGCATACCGGCCCTCCACCTGCTCCGAGCCAGATAACTGCCCCCTCACCAACCCCCACTGGCCAGGAGGCCTGCTGATCTCCAGCCAGGCTGGGGTTTGGGAGAAGATGATGAGGCCGGATTCGAGATGTGGATGTCATCGGGCATCAGCGTCTGGGTGGGGAGCAGGATGGCCAGAGCAGGGACGGAGATTGAATTTAGCGTCTGTGGGCCCAGCCCCCTCAATGCAGGAACAGTGGCTGACCCAGATGCCTGTGTTGTTGTCAGGGACAGAGAGGCCCTGAGTCAGAACCTGCCTCTACCCTCTACCAGCTCTCTGACCTCAAGAGACTCCCTTAGCCTCTCTGGGCCTCAGTTGCCTCATCTGTAAAATGGGTTATCCAGAGGATTAAATGAGTTAATACACGAAGTGCAATTAGGAGAGTGTCTGGCACATTGCAGACGCCCAGGAGTATGGTCACTGTAATATTCTTTTTCTCCTCCTCCCAAGCACTCAGCACTGGGCCGGGCTCTCGTGGGTTCTAATCAATCAGTATACCATCATCATCATCATTATCATCATCATCATCATCACCACCACCATCAGCAGCAGCAGCAGCAGCATCACCAACATCACTCAGGAAGATGGGTCAGGCAGTTCCTGGTAGTGGGAGCCGCTCATCTTGACGATGACATTAACCCCTGACATTCACACGGGTTTGTATAGCTACCAAGAGCTTACCCTGATGCTGTCCCACTTCCTCCTCCTGGTTCTGAGGGGACATGGAAGCCCAGAATTCTCTCCAGCATGGCTTTGAGGCTGTACTCAGCAAACTCTCCCACTGCTTCTCCACCCATTGTTGTGTGACTTCTGGCCAGTTTGGTCCCTCTCTGAGCTCTGGGAGGGGTCAGCTCGGCTTCTGGGGGTGTCAGTGCAGCCCCAAGTCAAGGAACCACTCACTGTTCAGTGGACAAATGGCCTGAGGTCCTGGGCTGGTGGCTGGCATTCCCAGACCTGACAGGACCTATCAAAGTCCCTGCCCCAGAGCCACACCTGCTTCCGTCATGAATCACCCACCTCCCTGGGGCCCCAACCCAGGTCCCTCAGCCACACTGGGGTTTTGAGCCAACATAAAAAGAAGCCACAGTTGAGGTTTTTCAACAAGGTCATATTTTCATTCAGCAAATATTCCAGCTGAGATAGAGGCAACATGTCCTCTGCCTCAAGGAGTTCACACTTCAAGCAGTAGGATAGTGGCTTCATTTGGAACAGGGGGCTCTGCAGGGACAGACAGGGACACTCACAGCAGAGGCACTGAAGCTGTGATGTGAAGGAGGAGGAGGGAAAAGGGGAACTAGCTATAGGGGAAGGGGGTCTCGGGTAGGAGGAACAGCACATACAAAGGCTTGGGGGCTGGAGAAAGTGCCAAGAACTCAGTGCAACAGGACTGGAGCAAATCGAAAGAAGGGGAAGGTGACAAGAGAGGGCAGCATTTTCCAAAACTTCCCACATTAGAGGGCAAAGCCAGGGAAGGATTCAGTCATGTGGGTCCTTCTTTCATTCACCCTCTTGGTCATCCAACAGTTACTGCTTACCTACTCCCTGCCAGGCCTTGTTGGGAGCTGGGGAGAGGGAGACAAACAAGGGATCACATGAGACAGGTGAGGGAAGTCCAGAGGTCATGAGCAGAGCCAGTGGGGAAGGCATCAAGGAAGACTGCTTGGAGGAGGGGGCCCCAAGCAATCTAGAAAACGCCTCCTCGTGCCTCTAAACTGAGCTCAGGTGTCAAGGGCAATATCGGTCCCAAAGTTCTCCCTGCTGTCAAGGGCAAGGAAAGTCCAGAATTCTCTGGTAAGCTGGGTATTCACTCATTCATTCATTCTCCCAAGCAGAATGACAGGCAGAGAAAACTCAGACCCAGGCCTGTGCTCAGAGTCCCCCAGTGCTTCTGGGAGGGAGATAGGTGAGAATAAACAAATGCAAATCGGTGTCAAAGGTGATAGAAGGTGGACACCCAATACTAGCTGGCAGAAGAATCACTTGGGAGCCTTGAAACAAAAAGACTGCCAGGCCCGGCCTCAAGCCGCTGACTCTGCCTCTTGGGATCAGGGCAGGGAATCTGGATCCTAAAAACCCACACTGGGTGGAGAGTGCTCAGCCTGGCACCAGCCTGCCGACTGTCATTTCAGAATCTGGCCGTGCCAAGAGCACTGAGCCCCTGAGTGGCTGGGCTGATCAGGTGGCAGCCAGGACTGGCTCCTGCTGACTTCAGGTCTTATTTTAGCCTCTGGTGTGTCCCTGGGAGGCCCAATGGGAGGAGACTGAGTATTTTATAAGGGAGATTTGCACGGGTATTTTCAGTCCCCATGGAGGGTCAGGTTGGCCCTAGCCGGCCGGCCCTGCAAAAGAAGAAGCCAGGTGCTGAAACAGAATATGACCCACCACCCTTCATTCACCCTGGAGAAGCTGGTCCCCTTGGGCCCTGGGCTGGGGGCTTTGCAGTGAGAGATGGGCCGGAGAAGCCCACGTGGGCTGCGTCAGACCTGTCACCTGGTGGTTCCGAATAGCTTGCGACTCCATGGTCGCAAAAGAATGGCCAGGCAGGTGGCATCGTCCCCTTTGCACAGGTGCAGAAACTGAGGCTTGGAGAGGCCAAGGCCAGTGTCATAGACCAAGTCAACCCCAAGTCCTTGTGACAATGAACTAGACTTTTGCTTAAAAGGCAGCCTCAGTGTCTAACAAACACCACGCCAAGCTGGTGATTAATAATCCTTGTGACAGCCAGCACTTACCTGGCCTTGTACTAAGCACCGAATACCTTTTATTACTACCTCATTTTCATCCTCATGACCACCTACAAAGCAGATACTAACAGGGTGCCCATTTGATAGCTGAAATAAAGCCGCTACCCACCTTGGGAGTCAGGCGGAGGGTCTGTGGAGCCCTGAGTTCTCAGTGACCCTTTCCCTCCCCAGACCACCTCCCCAAATCCTCCCAGCCCTAATTCCTGCTCTGACGGGCCCCTGAGGCAGAGGCCAGCAAGGGGGTTAAGAAGATACAAGAGGCACAGCATCCTCTGGGCTTGGTTCTACCTGCCAGGTGGAAGCCGGCAGGCTAGGGTTGATAGGCAAAGCCGGAAGCCTGGGTTCAAATTCCGGCTCTGCCCTAGACTAGCTGTGGTTCCTTAGAAAGGTCTCTGGCCTTTCTGAGCCTCAGCTTCCCCTTCGGAGAAGTGGGAACATGTCTTCCCACCCAGTTTACCTCCCAGCATGGAGCACTGGGTCAAGTGAGCAGGAAAATGCTTCCCTGCCTACAGACCAGGAGGGGCTGGGAGATGCCCGAGGCCCCCCAGCTGGGCAGGGAGCAAATGGGCCCTTACGAATCACACACCACTGTCAGAGTGACCATTGAGGGGGAGACAAGGACCAGTGGGGGCAAGTTAGCAGTGCTGAGAGGCAGTAGGCGAGAGCTTTTCTGACCCACGGGCTGGCTGTTCTCAACAACAGAAGCGGGGGAAGCACAGGCGCTGGAGTTTAATCCAGGCTCCTCCTAACCAGCTGGGTGACCCTGGGCTCATTACTAAAGCTTTCTGAACTCTCTTTTCTCCTCCTGGAAATGCGGACAATCATAGCAGGCCTGTCATGAGTACCCAGTGAGGCAGGGGGTGTGGAGTTGCCTTTTGAAAGGGGAGGCACCAGAAACTCTGGTGGAGTGAAGGGACTTGCCCGAGATCACAGTGAGTTCCCGATGCTCCTACCCGGCCCACGGGTCTGAGGAGGGAGGGTCAGGGAACATGGGGATCAGGGAAGGGCCCCCAGGAACCTGGGCATTGGAAAATGCAGGATTGGCATTTTCAGGAATAGCCGAGAAGGGCACTCCGGGTGGAGGAAGCAGGCAAGGCAAAGGCCTGGAGGCTGGACAGCAGGGAGCATGCGTGGAGAACAGCAAGGCATTTGGATGGCTGGAGCTCAGGATGAGTGAAGGTCTGCAAATAGGTGTGTGGAAGGTGGCTTTTCATCCGTGCATGTGTGTGCGCGCACGTGAGCGTGAGCGTGTTTTTTCTGCCATGGATCCCCCGTTAACGTGCCCGGTGTTTGTTTGCTCAGTTCCGGCTCTCCCGAGCCCCCTGCTGCCTCCTTGCTCCCCGTTTGCCAGTCCGCTCTCTCTCCCTCTCACGGGGGCTCCATGGGTCACTGAAACTGAAACAAGCCCCTGCTCTGATCGTGAAACCAGATGCCCAGGCCCCAACCCGCCTGGGCCCCATCCCAGGTCAGAAGGAGCGATGGAGCGGCTGGCGAGGCCTCGCCCCAGCAGCATCGGACCATGGGGGGCCTCGGTTCCCAGAGGGACAGGGCCAGACGAGGGGAAACCCAATCCCTGACACATGGAGATCATTTGCAGAAGGAACAAAATCCACGACCAGCTCCAAACGGACGCAGTGGGGAGGGAAGGGGGGACTGGCTGGGGAGCACTGCGGCCAATGGGAGAGGGGCTGAGGCAAGCTCTGGCTGGTGCCAGACCAGGCTCCAAGGCTGGGAGACTCGGGCCAGGCTCCCACCCTCTCTGGGCCTCCAGGTCCCCCTCTCAGATATGGTGAGGACTAAGAGAGACAGCTCACAGCCGTACCTGACCCTGTGCCCAGCGCACAGCCAGCCTCAGCAAACGGAGTTGATATATAGATGAGGCAACTGAGGCCCAGAGAGGTTGTGTGACTTGCCAAAGGGCACACAGCGAGTCAGCATAAGACCAGGACTGGAATCTCTCAGAAGGCTCTGGGGAAATGATATCTCCACAGGGAAGGGTCAGAGGCGGGTGGCCACCATTTGCCAGACTGGACACGGAGTGGCCTTTGTCTCCCCAAGGGCAGCTTCCCCTTCTACTCATTTCACTCGGAGCCCGAGGGCCCCCAGAGTGGCTCCCACCCGTTTTGTTTTGTTTTTAATTCTCATATGACACAATTTACCCATTTGAAGTGTAAACTCAAAGGGTTTTGGTATATTATATAAACTTTTTAAATTGTGGTAAAATATATATAACATAAAGTTTGCCATTCTAAACAATTTTAAGTGGACAATTCAGTAGCATTAAGTACATTCATAACGTCATAATCTTGTGCAACCGTCACCACTATTTTCAAAACTTTTTCATCACCCCAAACAGAAACTCTGTACCCATCAACAATGACCGCCCCCCCATTCCCTCATCCCCGCAGCCCCTGTTAGCCTCTTTTCTACTTTCTGTCTCTATGAATGTGCCTATATAAGTGGAATCACACAATATTTGTCCTTTTGTGTCTGGCTTCTTTCACTTTGGGTTTTCAAAATTCATCCACATTGTAACATGTATCAGTATTTCATTCCTTTTTTTTTTTTTTTTTGCGGTACGCGGGCCTCTCACTGTTGTGGCCTCTCCCGTTGCGGAGCACAGGCTCCAGACGCGCGGGCTCAGCGGCCATGGCTCACGGGCCCAGCCGCTCCGCGGCATGTGGGATCTTCCCGGACCGGGGCACGAACCCGTGTCCCCTGCATCGGCAGGTGGACTCTCAACCACTGTGCCACCAGGGAAGCCCTTTCATTCCTTTTTAAGGCTAAATAATACTCCATTGGATGGATAGACCACATTTTGTTATTTTCATCTGCTATGGGCACTTGGGCTGTTTCCACCTTTTGGCTGCTATGAATAATGCTTCTGTGAACATGGGTGAGCAAGTACCTGCTGGAGTCCCTGTTTACAAGTCCTTTGGGTGAGTGAGTACCTAGGAGTGGAATTGTTGAGTCACAGGGTGACTCTATGTTAGCTTTTTTGAGGACCTGCCAAACTGCAGCTGCACCAGGAGCCTGTGGCCCCCTGGCTCGGAGCCCAGCCCATGAGAAGATGTAGGGACCGTGTCCCAGCACTGGTCACCTCTCACCTGAACCTTCCCGGGAGACTCCTTGCCGCCCCGTCTCTGCCTCAGCTCCTCCAGCCTGGGGAGATCACCTCCAAACTCTCAGGCTCCAAGGCTGAGCCATACATGGCACCCCATTGCTCTCTGGATAAAATTCTCAGGCATGGTGCCCTCCATGGGGCCCTCCTGACTCCAGGCTGGGTGAGGGTCCCCCCAAGGTTCCACTGCTGCTCTGTCCACCCACCACAGCACTTATCTCGTGCACTGGGCTTTCTACTGACTCACCTGTCCCCCTACTTGGTGGAGAGCTCCTCGAGGTTGGAGACTGTGTCTGATGTATGTCTCCTCGTGGTCCTGAATATAGGAGGTGCTCAATAAATAAGCGTATTTCATAGATGAAGAAATGGGGCTCAGAGAAGGAAATTAACCCCCCTGAGGACACAGAGCAGGGAAGCGAGGGTAACCTGAAACAGGTTACCTTCCAACTCAAGAAGAAGGTGGGTGTCAAGTGCCCGGCACATAACTGATATTCAGAACATATTAAGTGCCAGTTCCTTCCCACCCCTTGCCTTGTGGAGCCTAAACGAACCTGCGTCCAGCCCAAGCCCTACCTCTAACTCGCTATGTGACCTCGAGCAGGGCTGTTGCCCTCCCTAGGCCTCAGTTTCCCATCTGCGATCTGGGGGCTGGAATTCGAGGCTCCTCCAGCCAGCCACCACCCCCCCACCTCCGAGCGGATTCCTAACAGCTCAGCTGGACCCCTCAGCCGGCCCCTCCTGCCCACAGGTAATTAGAGGAACTCAGTGGGGGTCGAGGGCAGGGGGAAGCCCCAGCAGGCAGCTCCTTCCTCAGAAAGGGGCCCCTCAACGCTGCCCGCCCAGGCCCTGCTGTGAGAACAAAAGGCCTTGTGGACGTTCAAAGCAAGGCACCGGGCGGGAGGCCAGCGTGGGCGGCCGCAGAGATGGCCACGGGGCTCGTGGCGGGGATGGCCGGCAACTGGAAGCTGTCCCCATCCATCAGTCAGCGGTGACAGCTCCCGGGGCCCTGCGGCCCCCTGCAGCCCAGCCAGCTGACCATCCCAGCTACAGCGGGCCCTCCCTCCCCCACCTGGTGGCTCCAGCCTGATGACCTGAATAATGGAGCTGCCTTGAGCATCCAGCCACAGTGACAGACACCTCTCTGACCCAGGCCTCTCACACTCTGCCACTGAGGGTTACTTTCTCGGCCACAGCCCTGGCCACTGGCCACCAATGTGGAGAGAGAGATGTGACATTCTGATGGGGCCATGGAGCCTGGGGCAGTGTGGCCAGGGGCCTGGGTGTCCAGGAGATGACCAGAGCTTGGCCTTGCTTGCTGCCAACCTTCTGTGTGACCCTGGGCAAGTCCTGGTGCCTCTCTGGGCCTCAGTTTCCCCTTTTGTGAAATGAAGGTGTTACATCCCAGCTCCAATGTCTGTATTCTGTGATGCTCAAGTGTCCGGGGAGACAAGTAAAGGCAAGGGTGACGTGAGCCAGGTGGCCTGGTTTCAGATCTCGCCTCTGCTTGCCCTTGATGTGTGACCCCAGGCAGGTTACTCAATGCCTGTGAGCCACTTCTCCTTCTCATCTGTAAAATGAAGACTATCCCCTCACTTCAAGAGATAACTGTGAGGCTGAAATGAGATCACAGCCGTAAAGCACTCAGCGCAGGGCCTGGCATGGAACTTACAGACACAGACCATCAACCACGTGGCTAGTTAATTATTGTGTCGTGAATGCTGGGAAGGAAAAAGAGTAAAGGGTCCAGGAAAGGGTACTGAGAGGCAGGGTTGGAGATAACGCTGGAAGAGCAACCTGGGCCGAAGGAACAGCTGGTGCAAATGCTCAGAGTTGGGACCAAGATGGACAGTGTTTGAGGGATTGGATGGAGGGGAGAGATGGAGGGAGGGGGACCAGGCAGTTTCGAGGGTCTGGGTTTGCTGGGTGGCCTTGGGGAAACTGCCTGACCTCTCTGGTCTCCACAGCTGTGTCTGTTACACAAGCTCCATGCTGGGATCTGCCTCATGGAGTACGAGGAGGAAAAGGAGGCGATGGGCTAGAGTGCTTGGAACAGCCCTGAATGAACTAAGCACTCAGGACCTGGAAGCTATTTTGTATCATCGTCGTCCTCGCCATTGTGCAGCTCACTGAGTAGTTTGACAGATATTATTGGCTTTCTGTCACCAGGTGCTTATCTTTCAGAGAACACTGGAGGCCGGGGGTGTCGATGGGTACAAGATAGTTCCTACAGCTTGGGTGGTAAGAGAAAAAAAAAATTGGAAACAACCTAAATGTCCATCAGCAGGAGGATGACTCAATGAGTAATGACATATTCATACTGTGCACGAGTCTATCGCAGTGACAGTGTGTCAACTGGAGCGTCACGTATCAACAAGGATCAGTCTCAAACGAGGATGTCGAGCCAAAAAAGCCATCATGGAAAACACATATGGGACGCTTGCATGTACAGAAAGTTTTAAAACATGCCAAGCCGTGCCATAGACCATGTGTGGATACGCACGTAGATGGTGGAAATGAAGACCGGGTGGAGGGAGTGATAGAAACCAGCTCAGGAGAGTGGTTCTCCTGGGGGGCCACCCCAAGGCTCCCTTTCTGTCCCCTCCGCTTTAGTTTTATTATTATCTGACATATGTATTTTAACCTTTTTTGTTTATCATTAGTGCTCCTTACAGGAATGTAAGCCCCATGAGGTTAGGGATCTTGTCCTGATTAGGTCTGTGCTGTGTCCCCAGAGCCTAGAATGGTGCCTGGAATAGAGTAGGCTCTCGGTAAATGAGTATTGAATGGGAAGGAGGGAGGGAGGGGAAGAGGGAGGGAGGGAGGAAAGAAAAGATGCTTGAGAGGGAATAAATTAGCATTGCAGAGAGAAACACAAGGCCTTCCTTATACAAAAGAAAACGCCAGAACCCCAGGTGAAACCAGAGGGTGGCTTGAGAAAATGGAGAAAGACCACCCCCTTATCACTTCTGCCCCGGAGGGTCCTCACTGCCCCACCTCATGACTCAGGGACCCCCAAGCACCTGACACCCTCCCTGGAGCTGGGACAGGACCCTGTGGTACGAGGACAGCCCTTGCTCCCACCTATTGGGAAAGAAGGCAGGACACGGGGTCCATGAGGCCACGGGGAGTCCGCCTGCCTGGTATGAAAGAGGTTCGTCATCTCTGAGTCAGGGTAGCCCAAGAAATACAAACACAGTGACACTGGGCCCAGAACAACCGTGTTCTTTACCATCATGGTCTCCCCCGATGGCCTGAGGTCAAGGTCGCCCACCCGACGTAGACCCACCAAGCCAGACACCCTCTGCCCGCAAGCCCAGGTCGCCTGGGTTCCCCCCTCCCACAATTTTTCCCAGGCACTTTTCTCCATCCCTAGTTCCCATCTCTCCCGGACCCTGCAGCAGCCTCAGGGCTCATCCCCCTAGGACCACTCTGACCACTCCCAACCCTCTCCTACAGCTGACCAGGCCCCTCTCCTGGCCCTGCCTCCACGGCCCCCATGACCCTGGGGCTGCGGTCTGTGCTCCAGCCAGAGGCCCTGTCTCCCGCTTCCCAGAGTCACCCCTCCAGTCCCCCCCACCCCACGCTGTTGCTTCCTCAGAGGTCCCCTCCCTCTTTGCAAACACTGTTACCTTCACTCCTTTTCCCCTCCCCCTCCCCCTCCCCCTTTGCAACCCCCAGCCACCAACCCTGGATGGTTCCTCCTTGTCCTTCAATAACTCAGCTTATATGTAAGTCCCCACACCACCACCACCACCACCAGGAAGCCTTCCTAGACTTCCCAGGCTAGGTCAGGTTTCTCCTGGGGGCTCTCTCAGCACCCTGGGTTTCCTGAGACAAAGCCTGTTGCGCTCGGAAGTGTGAGCTGCAGGGGGGCAGGAACCATGTTCTGTTCATAACTGTAACCCCAGTGCTGGGCCCAGGGCGGGGACTGGTTACATACCTGTTGAAGGAATGAATGAATGAAAAAGCCACACCCGTCACACCTGGATTTAAGTCCCAGGATCCTTTGGAAGGTCCAGACACAGGTATTCAAAGCCGTCTGAACTCAAGGCCTCCGGGGGTCTGCACGGCCCACAGCCCCTTCCTGCAGGGAATAAAGATGTAGGAAGTTTACCGCCTATTCCGAGCACTCGTCCAACCCCACCTGTAATTCCCCCGCCAAGTAAAGTGAGCATGATATAGCTGATAAAACTGCATTCAAACTCCCCTCAGCCCGATTTCCCTACAGGAAAATGGTGGAACCCTAAATCTTGATGGGCATGAAGTATAGCCGGGGGGTGGGTGAGAGCTGCAGTGCTGGGAGGAACCAGGGAGGGGAGAGCTGCAGGCTCATAAATTGCCGGGAGCTGCTGCCCTAGAGGCTCAGCCCAGAGGAGGCTTCCTGAGCGGCTCCCATGGTGGCAGGGAGGTGGACCCTCCCCCATGCAGCCTGGAACACTATCCAGATCAGCCTGGAACATTCAGGGGGAGGAATTACTAACCCTTTTAAGCCTTCAGCCCCTCTGAAGCACCTGCTTGAATTAATCCCTTCAACAGCCCCAGGAGGAAAGTGCGTTCATCATGCCCCTGTTTCCAGATGGGGAAACTGAGGCTCAGAGAGGTCCGATGACGTGCCCCGGGTCACACAGCTAATTAGTGCAGAAGAGGCAGACTGAGACCAGACTTGAGGATTTCAGTGGTATGGGGAGGGGATCTTTAAATAATAGCTTTTTCTTTTTCACCCTCTTTATATCCTTACAACTTCCTGTCTTTGGCAGCTCCAACACATGCCCACCCCGCTTCACAGCAAAGGGAGTGCAGACCTCGTGAGATCTCAAAGAGGCAGGAAACACCATCAAGGCAGGTTTCTCATAACAGTGTTTTCTTTCCATTGTGTTTATTTTTGAAGACACCTTCTGTTGACGGCCACTGATACTGATTTTCTGTTATGTTCAGCAATATAAAGCTTCCTTTTAAAAATCTCTTTGTGTGCTTGAAGTGAGTGACTTAAAGAAAATATTAGGTAAATAACACAGGTGGTAATGAGTCATCCCCCAAATCCACAGACATTACCTCTTCTTCTGTCATATGTCAGTGTGATGTCATTGCCTCTGCCCTGAGGCAGAAGGCAGGAATTTTTGCCTGCTTAGTTCATGGATTTATCCCAAGTGGCCTAGAACAGTGCTTGGCATATAGTAGGTGCTCAAGAAATATATGTGAAATGAAGACGGTGGAGATATAGGAGTGGGGTATTGAAAACTTGTGGAGCCAGCCCCTTTCTCTGCGATTCTAAAATCCTCCGATCCAGATATTCTATTGTTGTCCAAGATTCAACAGACCCTGATTCTGGAGTCCTAGGGTGCTGGGAGCCCAGGATCTTGGCTCTGTGGTTCTACAATGCTATTGTTCTCCATTCCTCAGGCCCTCTGCGGCTCAGACGTGTACGCGGTTGCTCTAAGACCCTAAGAACGTGGCTGTAATCGTGTGATGCTTGCTATGAGGCAGCCAGGACCAAGGCTGCAGAAGCAGGTCCTCTGGCTGATGCTGAGAGAGTGAGTGGGGGTGGGGGGGGAAGAGGAGGGGGCAGACACGCAGAGAGCAAGAGGAAGAGGAAAAAGCAGAGAGACAGAAAGACAGAGGATGGGAGTTGGAAAGACAGAGAGCAGAGAATTGAGGGAAGAGAGAGAGAGCAGAGAGAAGGGAGTGAGGGGGAGACAGAAAGGAGAGAAAGAGAGGTGGGGAGATCCGGGGAAAGAGAGAGCAGCCCCCACCTCCACACACACCTGGCCCCTCATGAACCCGCGCTTCCTGCCCTTCCCCAGGGCGAGGGGACAGGCTGCCCTAGCCCACCCCTCCCTGCCAGCTGTGGGTCCTCGCTTGCCTCCCACAGGCGTGGTGAGGTGTGGCCTTGCCCTCTAGGAACGAGCTTGCTGCAGGAAGAGGCGGTGGAACCCCAACAAGCACACGGACCGGGGAAGGGGGATGTTCCTGTTTTCCAAATGCAGGTGCTGCTGCCAGCGCTTCTGAGAGGGATGCTGCCTAAGCCCTTCCTCTGAGCCAGGCATGCCTTAGGCACCATGCAGGCATCAGCTCCTGTGATCCTCACGGCAGCCCCGTAAGGTAGGTATGCCGGTTCCATTCTAAAGAAAAGAGAACTGAGGTGCAACAAGTTTCTACATCTTGGTCAGGTCAGTAAACAGAGCTTACTAAAGATTGGATGAATGGATGAGTGGGTGGATGGATGGATGGATGGATGGACAGGTAGATGGGTGGATGGATGGATGGATGGGTAGGTGGATGAGTGAGTGGGTGGATGGAGGGAAGGGAAGGAGAGAGAGAGGATCGTTTAATGGATGACTACAGGACAAACAGCACATCCTCATGAAGGGTGCCTCTGCCCTTTTCCAGAATCCTCCAGTCATCTACCACCTTCTTCATCCCGATCCTGTCCAAGACACATCCCTATAACGTAATATCAAGATAATGACTGCAGGAAAGAACTGTAAGGAAATAAGAACAAAGCTTCAAATACTGGTGAGACCTGCCAAACAAGAGGAAACCAGCCCTGAGAACATAAAGAAGAATGAACAGCTTAAGCAAAGGCCTGAAGTGGGAACCTAGTGGAACTGGGCATATTTAAGGAGCAGAACTGAGAGCTGTGGGGCTGAGGCCTTGCAAGTAAGGAGAAGAAGAAGTCATCACAGGTGGAGTTTGCACTGGGTTTGAAGCCACGGGTTTCGGACAGAGGACTGACCTGACCACTGACACGGTGCCTGGCTCACCGTTGCTCCCAGAGGGGAAGGGGCAGGGATGGGAGTGAGAGATGGAGCAAGGCGAGAGAGGGTGGTGAGGCAGGCGGGGCGTGGGCAGAGGGTGGGCTCGGGCACATTTGGAGGTGGAATTGTCAGGTCTTGGAGGTGAGTGGCCTGTAGAGAGTGGGCCAGTGCAGGAAGCAAGGGTGACGCTCAGGCTTCTGGATTTCAGCTTTGAGATCATGGTGGGAACATAGATTGAGCTGGAGAAGCCTGTCTGGGATTTTAGGTGGGATGTCAAGTGCTCTCCCGTTTATCCATCCATAGAGGCACGCTCATGGAGCACCTACTATGTGCCTGGCCATGCACTGGACTCACAAAGAATGTACCAACTTCCCCACCTCCCAGCCACTCAGCACAGCATGTACCCAACCAGGTTCCCACCAGCTCACCAAATCCCCTGGGAGTGACAGGGCCAAGTGTCCAGGGGTGTCAGATTCTCCCCCTCCTCCCCCCGAGACCAGCTGGCCCAATATCCACGGCACTAGGCTTCCCAGGGAGCGGGCGGGCTCCTCAAGTGGCCAGTGCCCCTGGGTGCCAATCCCTCCCCCTCCTCCTGGACAGACACACAGTGGACTTACACAATGGTGGCCCGTCACCCCCAGGGTCTGTGCCCTCACAGTGGAGACAACAGCTACCAGCTGGCCCTCACCAGCTGTGTGACCTTGGGCGGGCCACATTCCAGAAATTATCACCCCTAGAAGGTGTCATCTGTTGACCCCCATTCACACGGCACCTTCTGTGTGCCAAGCTCTGTGGGAATAAAAAAGACCCCTTTTTTTGGTCCCCCACCAACACCCTACCCAGCAACAGATTAATCAATGGAGATTTCTAGAGCTAGGGCTTCTGGAGAAACTCAGGAGAAGCTGTAGTTCATCACAGATCACAGACACCCTCACCTTTCACACCACCCTCAGGACAACCAGGGAGACGTGGGGAAATTGAGGTCCATGGAGCTGAAATGTCCTTCCCAAGTTGCATAGGTATCATTCCAGCATCTTACGACTTCTAGCGAAGTGCCCATGTCTTGGCATCAGCTTTATCTGACCAAAAGAGAGGCAAGTGGCCACGTGGCCTGGAGGCTCTTGGACAGAGAGGAATGACTAAGAAAGGGGATGTGTTCCAGGAGGTGTCCGACAGGGACTTGAGGGTCTCTTGCTCCTCTGACCCCCCTCCTGACCATTCCAATCCTATCCCTTCCAAAAAGGTTCTGAGAGGTCCCCAGATCCCACACGGGAGCCAGGTTGGAAAGATGAATCTGTCAGAGTTACACAAGGCTTTGCCTGTTGCTAAATTTAAAACTGCAATGTGAACCTCGGGACAGAGTGAAAACACTTGGGGGAAAAACTGGGGCCTAATGGAGAGCTTCAGACACCTCCCCAGGCCCTCTGAGTACGGCAGAGGGAGGTAGTTCCCAGGTGGACCCAGAGAGAGGCTCCCAAAGCCAGCCTTGCAGATAGCAGGAGAGTTACCAGCTCGCTTTGCAAGCCTGCCCTGGTCGCGTGAGATGCTCTCTGCTCTCTGGTTCCTGCCTGGAGGGCACTGTTCCTGATTCCAATATGGAAGGAGAGAGAGAGAAAGACCCTCCATACTGGCCCTTGAGACAAATACTAATACTTTTTGCAGAAGGAGCAAGTTATTTTTCCCTACAAACACCTCCACACAAATTAAGGTATTAAGTTCATGAATGCTGATATGAAATGTTCGGAGCAAGCACAAATCCATACCTTACAAATGTCTCTTGTCTACTAGGTTTGAACTACTCATCGTGAATGTGCATTTCACACAGATGCACACAAGTACATAAAATATGGACGCGTGTGTCTGCACATGTGTGTATAACACTCACCCACATGGCACGTGTGAACATGCGAGTGCGATGAGCACAACACATGTGCTCGCATAAAATTCTGGACCCAATTTGCTGCACACATGCACACAGACACACAGAAACACACACTCCATCATCACCATAAGTAACTCATGTAGAGAGCTAACTGTGAGCCAAACACCATTCTCCATAGTTGTATATATGTTACTCATTCTATTCTCACAAGGTTAAATACTATTATCATCCCCATTTTACAGAGGACACAACTGAGGCTCAGAGAAGGTAAGTGGCTTGCTAGAAGTCACACATCTGGTGACTAGCAGAGTTGAGATTTGAACCCAGGCAAGCTGGCAGCAGAATCCATGTTCGTAACCACCATGGAGATACAAGGGCCCTTGCACATACATCAATGCACACAGACACTCACTGAGCATGTTTCTTCAGCTCGTGGGATAGACACACACACACACACACACACACACTGAAATCAAATGTATGAGAACAGGCGGGAGAAAGGCCCTAAGGTGTGTGGACTACAGGGCTTTTGCACCACATTCACTCATCCAGGACCCTGAAGGAGGAAGGAAATTTAGGGGTGTAGTGAGAAATGAGGGGCAGACAGTTTTAGAGGCAGGGTCAGAATCAGGGCTTGGGGGAATCACAAGGTCAGGGACAAACATTTGTGACCTTCCCCCACCCACAAGGCACTCCAAATTCTTGCCCAACAAGCCCCAGGCCCGCCCTGCCTAAACAAAGGCTCCTCTGGGCAAGGCCCCCCTTGCTGAGAGAGGACAACCCCAGCCCGCTGTCCCTTGGCACTACCAGGGTACAACCCAGCCCCAGTAATGCACTGCAGGGGCGTCTAGTGGCTGCTCTGTGGGCAGGGAGGTGGCTGGAGTCCTTGCTTGTGAGGAGGGGAACGGGAGGGAAAATGGTAAAAGTCCTCTAGGAGATGAGAGGTTTGCCTGAAGAAAGCATAGGCTGAGGCCTTGGTTTGGACCTCCATGTCCTTGTCTGTAAGCTGGAGATCGTACTAAAACACGGACCACACCATGCTTAGGAGAATAAAGTGAGCAAACACCGGTACAAGGCTTGGCCCAGTGGTAAGTTCTCACCTATATACACTATTAGTATTCATATTATCTTCATCACCACCATCAGTACCATAATTGTCATCACTATATACCTTGCCTCTTGACCGAAAGGGAGCCAGCCCTTGGGGGGAGAAACCCAAGGTGCAGAGAGGGGAAGGGGCAAGGCAGAGGGGAGTGGGCAGCGGCCAGCCCCACCGCAGAGCCCCCTCAGCCCCTTCACTTCCTGGGCTCTGCAGCAGGAATAAACGCGGAAGCAGGAGCTGGGGGGTTGTTACATGCCGGCAGGATCCACACGCTGGCGTGAGGCTGCCATTTCTCGTATGGGGAAACAGAGGCACGCGCCTCACAGTCACCTGCACAGGATGCCAGGGTCAAGTAAACAAGGAGGCTGGCAAGTCTAGCATCTCCTGCTCCAGCCAGCCCCCAGGCCCTGTGCCCCATTGCCTGCTTCCCCCTGGGTTCCAGCTCCAGACGGTGCCATTTTCTTCCTGCTACCCAGATGGTGCCCATCTCTTTGTCTTGAGAGGTTTTCTCCCTTTTCTTTTTTCTCAGCTTTCTTTTTTTTCCCCCAGTTCGAAGGATGAAGGAACAACTCCCTGGATGGCATGTGAAAGCAAAAGTGGCTGCTGTCAGCCAGCCCTGCGGCGGCTGCTGCCACCCAGAGCTGGGGGATATGGAAATGAGCTGATGGGTATGCAAATGAGGCTCCTGGGTGTTTTGCATGGAAGCAACCTGGGTGGGGCCTAGGTGGAGCAGGTGGGAGAGGCTGCTGGGAAGCCCTCCTGGGGGCCCTTCCCCCAGGTACCAGGCTTCTCCAGGCCAGCCTCCCCCAGGGAAGGTTTCCCTCACTGCCCTGGCCTCTGCAGCACAAGATACCTGGACAGCTGTTGGGGTTTAATCATTTCTATTTGTGTAAATAAAACTAATTTCCTGTTTGTTATCTTATGGTGCAACCCTCGGCTAGTTGGATTTTTTTTTTTAATCAAATTTGGAGTGTAAGTCTGGGATGACTTAACAAGATAGTCCTGTGTGACAGCTGAGTTAAGAGAGAGTACCATGGTAAGGTGCCGTGGATGAAAGATGTCAAGGTGTCCCATCCGAGCCCTGGGCTGAGTCCCAAGAGCAGGCTTTTTAATGCTGTGGTGCAGGTTGAGGGTGTCAGGCAGGGCTGCAAAAACCCTCCCCAGCAGTGCCGGGGTGGGATGGAGGAGAGGTGGTTAGAAGGCAGGATGGGGCAGAAAGATGGGTGGATAGGTGGAGGGAAGAAGGAAAGGAAAAGTAGAAAGGAGGGAGGGAGGGAGGATAATAGATGGATGGATGGATAATGGATGGATGGATGGATGGATGGATGGATGGATGGATGGATGGATGGATAGATGGGTGGATGGATAGACGGAAGGAAGAATGAAATGATGGAAGCATGGGTGGGTGGAAGGAAAGAAGGAAGGGGAAAGCGGAATGGAAGGTGTACTAGTCAGCTTGGGCTGCCATGACAAAATACTATAGACTGGGAGGCTTAAACAACAGAAATGTATTTCCTCACTGTTCTGGAATCTAGAAGTCTAAGATCAAGGTTCCAACCAGTTCAGTTTCTGGTGAGCCCTTCCTTCCTGGCTTGTAGATACCTGCCTCCTCACTGTGGCTTCACAGGACCTTTCCTCTGTGCATACCTGGACAGAGAGAGAGCGAGAGAGAGAGAGCTCTCTGGGGTCTCTTTTTTTTTTTTTTTTGTGGTACGCAGGCCTCTCACTGCTGTGGCGTCTCCCGTTGCGGAGCACAGGCTCCGGAAGCGCAGGCTCAGCGGCCATGGCTCACGGGCCCAGCCGCTCTGCGGCATGTGGGATCTTCCCGCACCGGGGCACGAACCCATGTCCCCTGTATCGGCAGGTGGACTCTCAACCACTGCGCCACCAGGGAAGCCCGGTCTCATCTTTTAAGGACACCAATCCTATTGAATCAGGGCTCCATCCTTAGGATCTCATTTAACCTTCCTTAGAGACCCCATCTCCAAACATAAGCGTATTGGGGCTTAGATCTTCAGTGTATGGATTTGGGAGGATACAAACATTCAGTCCACAGGTAGATGGGTGGATGGATTGGTGGATGGGGAAGCTTAACATCCTTCCCTTATTCCTCCATTTATCCAGCAAGCCCTCCTGAAGCGTCTGCACTGAGGGTCAGTCTGGGTACTGGGGTTATAAAGGGGAAGGAGGCAGGCATGGTCCCCACCTTCACAAATCTCACAGAAGAGCTGGACTCTCCCTCAGCAGAGGGTCTAGCAGAGAAGGGCCAGGCTTCAGGATCTGACATGCCTTGAGGCTGTCACCTTTACTGGCTGAGTGACCTTGGGCTAGGACACCTTGTGGTTCACAGTGTTCAGAGGAAAGCATATATTACGGAGCCACCAGTTCAGGAAGGTCACACTTCGTCCCCATGTCTGGTCGCCACTGCAGACAGACCCACCGTGTGGTCCTGGACATAGTCCCTCTCTGGGCTTCTGTTTCCTCCTCTATTAAATGAGGAGCTGGACCATGTCTGGGTCCTTCCAGCTCCCTAGATTTCTCTTCCTCTTGCCATGCTCGCTTTACCACTGGGGAACTCAGCAGAAAATCTAGAAATTTTATTAATCCACTATTTGATGTAGCCCAGGATCATAGTACCATGCTTATGTCACTGCTGTCAGCCAACACCAAATCTGGCCACCATCGTCGCAGTCATTATCAAATATGGCCATCATCACTGAGACTACCATCATCATCATCTGAGGGTCCTTGTAGTAGGCTCAGAGGTCCTCGCTCCCTCCCCACACCTCCAGTGAGTGCTCCTGAGCTCACAGCCTGCTCACACTGCTTCACAAATAAAATATGAACACAAACTCACCCTGCCAGCACCATAGGCAGGGCGTCCTGGTTGTCACATTGCCAGGCCTCTGGTAATCCATTTGAAAATCAACCTTCCTCAACTTTCTGCAAGGTGACCCATCCAAGAGAGCAAGGGAGCACTGGACAGGGAGTCAGGCACCCCGAGAGACAAGCCCAGCTCTGTGGCAGGGCGACACGTGATCCCCACCCCGTCCTCCCATGCTCTGTCTAACCCCAGCTGTGTAGCCCGGGCACATCACACTATGCCCTGGGGTTCATTTTCATCATCGGTTCAAGGGCTACAGAGCTTCTGAAGATCCACTGAGGCAACATCAAACAAGTTCCAGAGACTAACTGGGGGTGGGATTAGAAGCCCCTACGCTGAGCAGTGCCTCATCTCTGACTCGGAGATGCCAATCTTAATTCCAAGAGTGTGAGACTCTGGGCCCTAAATTTCGATCCTCTCTGCTAAATTCTTGTTTCATCCAAAACCGCTTCTCAGGAGTTGAAGCAGAGAGAAGGGCAGTTTCTGGTGAGCCTCCTGGTGCTCTCAGCCCCCTTCAGCACCCCCCAGACCCCCAGAGGCCAAGCTGCACCCTGGCCCTCCTCCAACGGTTGAGGCAGGCAGTGAGGCTGTAAAGGCCCAGGAGGCACAGGCAGGTGAGGAAACAGGTGATAGATCATTAGTTAGGCCTGCAGTGGGCAGAGAAAGGAGGCCCAGTGGCAGATCCCTCTTACTGCCTCATGCCAGGGGAGGGCGGGAACAGAATGGGGCTGGAGAGAAGCCTGTTCTGCCCACCTGTGTTTCTGCCCCTCAAGATTTGTCCTCACCAGGATCCCCACCCTGAGAAATCCCAGACACGCACCACCAAGGTGATGGGAACAGGGAGCCTGTCTAGTGGTTAGCAGGTGAAAAAAATCAATAATAATATCACTGTTGTTATTATATTAGCTAATGTAATCATGGCCAAGATGTAGTAAGGCTCACTTTGGATTCAGACAGCTCTGGGTTCAAACATAGTCCTGCTATTTAATGACCTTGAGGGCCTCTTTGCCCCTGTGAGCCTCAGTTTTCTCATCTGTGAAATGGGTATAGAGATCATTCCCATTAGTGAGATGTGTTGAGACATTCCCACAGGCCCAGCAGCAGCCTGGAGAACAATGCTTCATTTGCCTTTCAGAACAACCCAAGGAGGCTGGTTCCCACTTGGTTATTCTCACTTCAACACAAGGGACCTGAGTGGTGAGACAGGAAATAATGTGCCCAGGATCACACAGGGCAAAGCTGGAATTCGAACTTGGGTCAGCCTGACTCTGAGTCCCAGCTGGTTACCACCACATCCTCGCCCATCTACCAAGCACCCCACTGGGTCCCAAGCAGAGCATATAGCACAGACCTTGGAGACAGAGATCCAGGAGTCCCAGAACTGGGCTCTGCTGTGTGGCTTTGGGGAGGTTCCTCAGCATCTCTGGGTCTCCTCTGCCTCATTCGTAAAATAGAAGAACTCGTTGTGCGTTGCAGGTTGGGTGCGAGAGTTAGGTAATTCACACGGAACACCCCCCACCCCCCGTTCACACTTGGCAAAGAGCTGGCTTTCCCTCTGGCTCCTCATCTCTGCCCGCAGGCCCACCTCCCTCTGCCCACCATCCCAGCCCCCACTCCCTGGACTACTCCATCAGCCCACAGCGAAAGCCGCTGCCAAAACAACAGAACCCCATCCTCCCAGCAGCAGGTACCTCTTATCTACCGAATGCTCACGACGTGTGCAGCCCTCACCTCACGTTAACCTGGGATGGCCTCGGGACAACCAATCCCCATCTTACTGACAGGGACGGAGAGTGCCAGCCGGGTCCACAGGACTCACCGCACACCTGGCGGTGTGACCCAGGCCTGCCACCCATCCACGCCACGTGGCCTCCGTGACTGACAGCTGCTGACGTTTAAGTGACCCTCCACATCAGGCAGAGGAAGATGGGAACTGGCCCTTAAAGAAAGTTCCACTGAGACCCCATTTTCTGGCATTGGGAACCGAGGCCTCCAGGTGCTCAAAGACATTTGTTGAGCTCTGTTTCTGTGTCAGGCGCTGGAGATCAGTAAAGCTGAAACACGGGAGGAGCCTTATTTTCAAGGTCACATGTGGGGGGAGTAGGGACAGTCCAGGTTGCCTTAGCCTCCAGCCAGGATGAACAAGGTGTGTAGGCAGCCAGAATCCAGCTGCTCCAATCTCACCTCCTCCCCTTCCCAGAGGTAGATGGACACACGTTTCTTCCTTTGTCTCCGTCTCTGCCCAACCTGTATGCCATCAATCCCCCTGCCAGCCACGGGACAGCCCAGCCACCTCCTGTCTCTGGATGTGCCCGGTGAAGACAGTTATACTTCTGGGTGTAATTACTGCCCAGCCGTCTCTACTGGGTTCTTCAAATGGATTTCCCAGTGATTTAAGATCTTGTTCCTATTCTATCAATAAATGAAGTTCTCAGGCCCACATTTCGATGCAAGCAGTCCTGAGCCTCTGGAAGACGAAAAAAATATCTCATAGCTAAAATGCAATGTCTCATCGAACAGGATTCTGTGACTTACAGTTCTCTCCTCTTCGCTGCACTTGAATATTAAATGTTGTATTAATAGCTCACTCTTAATTATCCATGAGTAATGTACTACGGCTCAGAAATTAATGAAGGGAAGGACCCAAAGGAGAATATTTCCCACTCCTCTGGGTGCCGCAGGGTGGATGGGAGGGGAGAGATTTGCATATGATTTGCATAAGCTGCAGTGGGTTTGGTGGTCCTGGCTGGGAGGGTGATAGGAAGACGTGGGCTCAAATGTGGGGGATTGTGCTGTGGACTCAGTCACTTTCCAGCACTTTCCAAAGAGAGAATTCACTTCTCTCACTCCCACCTCCCAGCTTTTACCCATATCATCCCCCTGCCAGGAATGCTCCACCCACATACCTCAATCAATAGGACAGAACTATCACAATAGCTACTATTTGAGGCCGATTCATCTCTCAGACACATATACAAATGTATTTATATACCTAACACGCATGTGCAAATGCAAATGTCCATGCACACACATTCACACACACACACACACACACATTTGCTACCATTCAAAACAAAGTTCAGAAAACAATCTGGTGGTTCCTCAAAAAGTTAAACCTAGATTTACCATATGACCCAGCAATTCCTCTGCTGGGCATCTACCCAAGAGAAATGAAAACACATGAACACAGAAAAATGTACATAAATGTTCATGGCAGCATTACTCATAACAGTCAAAAGGTGGAAACAATCCAAATGTCCATCAACAAATGGATAGTAAACAAAACGTGGTGTGTATTCATACAATGGAATATTATTCAGCCACAAAGAGGGATGATGTCCTGATGCGTGCTACAATTTAGATGAACCAGGAAAATCTTATGCTGAGTAAAAGAAACCAGTCACAGAAGATCGTGTTGTATGGTTTCGTTTATATGAAATGTCCAGAATAGGCAAATCTATAGAGACAAAGTAGATTAGTGGTTGCCAGGGGCTGGGGGATGAAGGAATGGAGGGGGTGGGGAGAGCTAGGGGTACAGGGTTTCTTTTTGAGGTGATGAAAATGTTCTAAAATTCATTGTGGTAATAATTGTACAGTTCTTGAATATACTAAAAACAACTGAACTGAGCACTTCAAATGGGTGAACTGTATGGTATGTGAATCATATCTCAACAAAGAAGTTACAATAAAAATACCCACATATTTATATCCTGTCCTATCTAGGACTTGGCATTCGCTGTTCCCATTGGTGGGAACACCCTTCCCCATCTCCCTTCCTCTGACCAGTGGTGTCATCCCCCTGGTGGCTGAGAAGCAGAGCCTAGGGTGGGGCATGTGGGGTCTGTGGAGACCTGTCAAGCAGTCCAGCTGCGCCCCTGCTGGGCTGTGTGATCCTGGGCAAGTGACTTCATGGCCCCGCAGATCTGTTGAGCCTGAGCGTGTGGGGCAAGTGAGAGGAAGGCACTTGGTCCAGGCTCTGGCCCCACCTGGGTGCCCAGTGAGCAGTGGTCATCAGGCCTTCTCCTGCCATGACACTGAGGTCAGAGGGTGACTGGGAGGCTGAGCAAAGCAGGGTACAGCCAGCCCGGCTCTGGGTGATGCCCGGAAGCGGGGGTGACACCGGGGCCTTGCAAAGCAGGCAGGCCTTTGGCCAGGCCGGGGAAGGGATTTGCTGTTCCCATCCCCCTGCAGTGGGGGCAGGCTGTCCGCCACTCCCACAGGTGCAAAGGGCCCTTGGCCTGTGGCCCAGCTGATGGACCCACCCACTGTGCAGTCCTCCCACGCCAGGGATGCCAGAGGTGTGGGTGTAGGGGAGCGTCCCTGCCCTGGGAGGCTAGAGGTACAGGGCCATGGCAGACTGCCAGCCACGGCCTCACAGCAGCGACCTTTCAGAACGTGGATCCGGTCACATCCCTCCCCTGCTTAAACCCTCTGCTCACCTCTGACGGTGGCCTGTGTGTCCTGGCCCTGCCCGGGAATCTGACCCCGCCTCCTCCTCGCTCAGCCAAGCCGTGCTCCAGGCCGTGTCCCTTGCTGGTCCCCCTGGCCTTCTCACTCCTCCCGTCCCTTCTGCCCCAGCTCAGAGGTCACCTCCCAGAGACACCATCTCTCGCTCCACTCCGTCTTCTCCATCTCACTCTGTCTTCAGCTCCCATCCCTCCAATCGCAAACTGCAACCGTTCAATCCTTTGCCTGATAACCAGGATTTTGCAGCTGCCCTCGTGGAACAGAAGTTTCAGGAGAGCAGAGACTGAGTATGGTTCAGTGCTGATCCCGCAGGACCCAGCCCAGTTCCTGGCATACAGATGGTGCCCACTAATGATTATCCGATGAACGTGCGAGGAAGGCAGCCTGGGTTCCAGCCCCAGGGCTGCTCCTGATTTGTTGGGAGACATTGAACAAGTCACACCTCCTTTCTAGATGACAGGTCTGGCCTTTTCGAAGCAGAGGAATTCTCCTTTATGATCAAAATTTTGGGTGGCCCTGCAATATCTAAAGCAACCCAGACACAGTTGCTCAGAGGGGAGGGTCTGGGACCCCGGGTGCCCAGTCCCTCCTTGGCCATCCTTCCCTGCAAAACTGTGGGGCTCCTCGGACGCCAGGGACTGGTCATCTTCCATCAGGGATCCCCACACTTGGAACATCCCAGTGCTGTGTTTATATCCACATGGACTTCTCTCAACGTGACATAAAACTAGCAGGGTACCAGATTGCACCTCCAGGATGAGGCCAGCTGTGTAAAGAGAAATATGGGGGGTGCCAAACACACCCAAATGCCAACCTTGATTATTCTGATGGTAGAAATATGGGGGGGGGGTTCTTCTCCTTCATACTTTGATCAATTTTCAAATTTTCCACAATGAATAGTTCTTTATTCATCAGAGATAAAAGATTACTTAAAGAAAAAACTCTAAAAATCATCTGAGAATGCAGGGCTAGATAATTTCTCAGGGTTCCTCCAAGTCTAGAAAAGGCAGTGAGGAGCTTGAACGAAAGAAGGCAGGAAGGACCTTGGTCTATTTTGAAACAGATGAAGCGCAGATGGGGAAATTTCAGGGAGTACAGCAGCCTGGTGGGGCAGACATCAATATGTGTTCCTTTATTATTTCTCATTCAAGGTCCGCAGAACCCTCCCCTCATCTTGGCCACAGGCTTCTGATTTCATTCATTCATTCATTCACTCATTCTCTCCCTTAACTCACATGCACTGAGCTCCTCCTGACCTTAATGTTGCCATCTGAGAAATGGGTATAGTCCTAGAACCCATCTCTATGGTTCATTGTGAGAACTAAAGGAGTCTCCAGATGGATGCCAGGTACCTGGCACTGAAGAAACTCAAAATACACATGTTAATATGAAGAAGATGAAAAAGAGACACATAGCTTCACCATCAGGGACAAACCCAGACATTTTGGTTTAGCTCCTTCCAGATGTTTTCTCTGCACAGGTTTATAGAGATAGAGATATACAATGAAGTTTTACAGTTGGGATCATGTGATAGTTCTATTTTGTAATGTGATTCTTTCTTTCATTTAATAGCCTGGACATTGTAATGTCAAATTCTCTTTGAAACCTGATTTCTATGGCTGAACTGTATTTCAGCATATAGCCATATCCTAACATATTCAATTAATGTTAGTAAAAATTAGTGAACAATAAGAAATAGTAAATAAACAGCAAATAAGCAACCATGGTTTCTTTTGTGTTGGTCTTTTAGTTTGTTTCTACTTGTTCAATATAAACAATGCTGCAGTGGGCATTCTTGTTGATAAATCTTTGTCCACAAAAAAGAAATGTTTTAGGATCTCCAAAGAAACGAATCTCCAAAGCTGAGACCATAAATAAGCTTCCCTGAGTGTTATTGTCCTCATGATATGCTAATAGAGAAGCCAACCAACACTTTAGGGGCATTTCTTGAGTGGCAAGTGTTAGGCTGTGCATTTGACCCAGTCACTGAGTCTCCACAATAACCTGTGAGATGGGTACCCTTACCCCCATTTTCCAGATTAGGAAACTGAGGCCCCCAAATTATAATATCACCTTGCACTTGTAAAGCCTTTTCATGTTTAGTTACTTTAATGGATATGCAAAATGTTAGCTAACTGCTCCCCTGGCAGTTACATGTGATTAAGCCTATTTACCCCCACGGTTACCCATCGCCAACACTGGGTATTATGATTTGTGTCAGTTAGCTATTTCTGCATAACAAACCACCACAAAACTCAATGGCTCAAAACATAAGCATTTCTTATTGCTTCTGTGTCTACAGGTCAGTTAGGCAGTTCTACCAGGCTCGCTTCTGCACCGCTGGTTGGCTTTACTGGCTTTGAGGGGCATCCTCATGTGTGTGGAGCTTGGCTCTGCACCACAAGGTCCCTCATCCTCCAGCATCCGAGCCCAGGCTTGTTCACAGGGTGTCAGCAGGATTCCAAGAGAACAAGCAGAAGCTGCAAGGCCTCTTGAGGCCTGGGCTCAGAACAGGCACAGCATCACATCTGCCACATTCTATTGACCAAAACAAGTCACATGACTGAGCCTGATACCAAGAGTGGGAAATAGACTCTATCTCTTAATGGGAAGAACTGCAAACCTCATTGCAAAGGGAATAGAAACAGGGAGGGCCAGAGAATTGAGAACATTTTTGTGACCAATTTATCGTATATTTTTTAATCATTTAAATTGTTTTAAATTTTTACCAATTTTGTAACTTAAAAAAAATTTGTTTTAATGTGTATTTTTGGATCACCTATTACTGAGATCACCCTTTTTTCCTCCCATCTGCTATTGGCCATTTGTCACTTGATTCCTTGCACCCAAACACTAGTCTTTACATCCGCCCTGACCACGGTCCCCTTGGAAGTCCTGCTCGTGCCCCTTCTGGAAGCTGGCCGTCAACCCCACACATCAACTCCTCCTTCCCATAATGAATAGCCCAGGAGCCTGCAGGAGAGAGAGCCATGCCCAACCCCCGGCTGCACTCCCCGCTGGGCAAGCCCCATGATGACACCATCCATCACTGTCACCCTCGGTGGCTGGGCGCCCCAGGCCCAGCCAAGGAGGGGAGGAAATGCTGCCCACAGCTCAGTGGAGCCCTTAATGATTACGTCAAGTGGCAAGCCATTTATTAGTCTCCTTAGTGGCCAAAAAAAATAAGACCTGAGAAGCCGGCAAGAACATTGGGGGACTGTGGTTTAATTTTTTACGATGGCGTCAAGCCTCAAACACTGAGGGGGATACAGGCCTTGCTGGTGGGGGGTGGCGAGCAGGAGTTCTGGGCTCTAAGCCCGTCTCCGCCGATAGACTGTGGGCACAGAGAGTTCGTGTATCCTGTCCAAGGTCACACAGCTCCTAGGCCACGTCTGCATCTGTGTTAACAGCCCCTGTGTTTTACAGTAAACTGCCTCAGACCATTTTTTGGAGTTTGGCGGGTGGAAATCAGTTGAGTGGACACAGGTGGGGAAAAATATAGGGTGCTCCGGAATGGGTGAGAATACCAGGGCTGTAGTCCCCTCCATGTCACTCTCCGGTGCCTCACTTTTTCTCATTTGTGAAATGGACTCAACCAGAGTTCGCTTTATGGACATGTGTTCTCTGCGGTCAGAAGGGCTCCACACCGGCTTTCACATTTTGCTGTTGCCTCTCGATATTTGTAATAATTTTATCTTTGAACCTGTGTTTTGTAAATGAAGTCTGGTGGGATAATGGAAGGTGAACAGAGGACACAGGCAGAAAAAAGGGAAGGTTTTATATTTTAGTACCTTTAGGGGGAGGACTCCTGCTTTTTGAATAGGGAGCCCTGCATTTTTATTTTCCACTGGGCCCCGCCAATTACATAGCCAGCCCTGGGCAAGACGACCCCTCCCAGGCTTTGCCTGGCACCTACAAAGCTCCCTGCTCCAGATCCCCCTTCCCCGCTTGGCTCTCACCTCCACTGGGACCTGGGGGTGGCATACTGGGAGATGCCCCGTCTTCCTCCTGCCACATTCAGATGAGCACCAAGTCCTTCCCTTCCTCCTCCTTCTCTACCCTGCCACTGCCTCTGCTCCAGCCCAGTCCCCCAGTATCATCCCCCTGGATTGTTTCCACCTGACCTCCCCCAACCCCACACACTCACCTGCCAGGGGCAAGTCAAACCACAGGACCCCTTCCCTGGTTCCCCAGGCTCCCCCACTGGACCACCACCTCCCACTCTGGGCTCCAGACATTCCCCACCAACCACTGGCTGGCAGTTCCCAAGTTCCCAAGTCTTGTATTCCCCACACCCTCTTAACAACTCGTATTTATTGAGCATCTACTGTGTACCAGGTCTCATGGATTATCTAAACACCTTACATGGATTATCTCATTGTCATCCCATGATATAAGCACCATGAATACCTTCAAATTACAGGTGAGGAAACGGAGGCACAGAGCAGTCCATCTACCTGCTTCAGGTCACACAGCAAGTGGCAGAGCCAGGATTTGACCCCACAGATCAGCTCCAACACCCACACCCTTAACCATCATAGGACTTCTCCCCTGTACCTTAGTATAAGCCAAGGCTTCCTCCAGGAATGCCCTTCCTGAAAGACTTAACCTGCCCCCAAATATTTGCCAAATTGGTGAGTGAGTAAATGATTTTGCCCCTTTCTTGCTGTGTGGCTTCGGGTAAGTCACTGCTCGTCTCTGGGCTTCGATTTCCTCTCACATCCAAAGAGGGTGAGCTCAGCCCCACTCACTGAGCAAAACTGAAGCTTCAGATTCACTGGCATTGGCCACAGCTGCTGGGAGGAAGCTAGACAGAGGTAGCTGCCCCTGGGGCCAAGGTTATATCTGGGCCATGACTAAGCGTGCTCAGCCCTGCCCCATCTGTCTGTCCACGTCCGTCACTGAGGGGAGGGGGTGGAGGGCCATGTCCCTGAGCTCCAGCCCCACATGACACCTCCTCCCAAGAGGGTAGAGCTGGGCGGCTCACCCTGCCTGCTTCTCCATTCCACTGTCCCACAGCATGACTGCAGCCCCTCCGAGGCTTACATCCTTCCTTCCTGGGCAGGAAGAGCCAGGAGGAGTCCTGGGCTGATCCCAGCTCCCCCTCGGCCATGACCCTGAGAAAATCCTCTGTGCAGCCAGCAAGCAGATATCCATTGTCCTGCTAATCCTGCTACCTGGTGCCAGGACTCTGTTCACATTATCTCCTTGAACTTTCCCCACAAGCCTAAGACGTGTGTCCTCATATTAGATCCATGTCACAGAGGGGGAAACTGAGACATGCTGAGAGGTTGGGACCAGCCAGAGGTCAGACAGAGGCTGTGGCTGGAACCACTGGGCTTTCCTGCCCACCTTGTGCAGGCACTGGGGGCCGTGGTGACCCAGGGCAGACACAGCGCCCACCACCCTCACGAGGCTCCTAGGAGCCAGTGCACTCCGTGCAAGTGACACCTGTCACTCTTCCTCGCCAAGGCAAAGGGCCTGCCTCAGACCCAGCCCCTTGCAGATGGAGACAGACAGGTGCCCATCTCCCTGCCCAACCACCCATGGCGAGCACCTGACTTCTTCCCCTTTTCAAGGTCAAGCTGTGTAACCTAGGGCAAGTCACTCTGCTTCTCTGGGCTGTCCTTTTCGCCTTCATCAACAGGACTTACAGATGCGATCAACCACATGGCTCATCTGGGTGGAGCCTCAAAACAATCCATAGAGGTTGGTGGGTGATTCCCATTATCCAGATGTGGAAACTGAGGCTCAGAGAAAAGGAAACTACTTGCCCAAGGTCAGGAAGTACATTAAGGGCGCAGCAGAGGGTGTGGGTGTCCACAGGGCATAGGTGCTTCCTGCCCAGAGCTGAGTCCAGGGTCAGCCAGAAGGGAGGGACAGTAACCCTTTCCTGGCCGTGCTCCTCCCTCCCACCATCCTCCCCCTCCCCCCTCCTGAGGCCTCCAAACAAAGCTGCCTTTATCCAGACTGTAGCTGCATTCCTCAGTGACACATGAGGACAAAGGCGGGGGCCACCGCCAGTGGCAGGAAAGCCTTACCGCCCCAAACCAGTTTGCAGCCTTCCCACGCCCTGCCCCCACCCGCAGGGCCTCCCCGGGGCCTCCAGCCCAGCCCAGGGGAGGTCTGGGAGGAAGCCTGTCGGGGCCTCTGGCCTTGCCTGCCCCCATTGGGGCTGGGCTGTTCATCCTGGTGAGAAGGTGGGCTCACGCAGCTGAGGCCTGGGTCCCTCCACAAGTCTCCTCCTCTCTGGGCCTCTGTTTCCTGGTCTGTAAAATGCGGGTGGATGTCTGGGAGGGCTCAGTGAGATAATGCATACAGGGAAGGTGATTATTGTTGTTATTACTTGTTTCCCATCTGCAGCCATTTCTGAGCTGGTTTCCGTCCACTCTCAGAGCTTTGCACATGCCGTTCCCTCCCACTCCTCCCCTGCTTAACTCCCACAGGTGTTTCCCTAAACACCCCCTCCTCCAGGCAGCCTGCCCTGACAGCCACCACCCGCAGCTGATTTAGGGGCCTCTTATGGGCTCCCGCATGCCCCGTGTGTCCCCATCACAGCCCCCAAAGCCCTAAATTATCGTATCTACGGACCTACTGTCACCCCCCACCAGGCTCAGAGTCCCTTAAGGGCAAAACCACAGCTGTTTTGCTCCCTGCTGCATCCCCCAGAGCCCGGCTTGGGCCTGGCCTAGCCCTGCCAGTGCTTGTGAGGTAGATGGGTGTGTGTGGTGGATGGATGGGTGGATGGATGGATGGATGAATAGGCAGATGAGTGGATGGGTGGATGAGTGGATGGATGCATAGTTGAGTGGATGGACGGACGGGTGCGTGGACGGATGTGCGGGTGAAGTAACAGGTGAATGTGCAGGGCCCTATTTTCTGGAACGGGAGGAAGGAAGTAAAGTAGTGGGGTGAGGACCCTGGGTGGGAAGGAAGGGTAGGGATGGTTCTCTCTCCAGCCCACCAGAGGATTGTGGCAATTTTGGGGGGGCGGTTCTCTGAAGCCAGAGCTGGCCCCTTAATCCCACCCCATCTCCATTTTGCCCTGCCAGTAGCAGAGGCTGAGGCTGCAGTGTTTCCATGAAAATAAGAAGTGCAGCAACCTCTCCCATTCCACCCCCTACCCTGGTGCAGCTCTAACAGGAGAATGAGCTCCATTCTGCCAGCCAGAGCCTCCCAACCAGATCTGTACAATTTGGGACCCAGACATTGCTAATGACCCACTCACCTCATCTCCACATTCCTTCTTGGAGCACCTTCTACGTATCAGGCAGATAGAAAGATAGAACTGAGTCCAGTTCCCCCAGGAACTCACAACCTGGGTGGGTCTTTGAGAACAAGCCTTTGAAATGATCCAACCAGACCAGAAAGGGACAAATGTTCACCCAAGGTCACACAGCAGGGTACTGCAAAGTGAGAATGAGGACCCAAGGTTCTAGACTCCTGGCCCGGTGCTCCTTTCTCTACAGCACAGGTCCAGGTGGGGAGAGAGGCTGGGTAATAGAGACCAAGAGAGATGGAGATGGAGCGGGACAAGAGAGGAAGAAATTCTGAGCTCCTACTGCATGCCAGGTTGGTGCCAGGCATTTCTCTCCCATCCAGGGTGTTGGGACACCCCCCCACAAACAGTCACGTTTGGAGGCTGGCTTTATCATCCGCATTTAGTAGACAAGGAAGCTGAGGCACTGCAGGAGGGGTGGGACTGGGATTCAAGCCCAAGTCTGCTGAGTTTTAGAGCCTGGTCTTTTAACAACCAAAGGTTGCCCGTGGATTATTTCACACAGAAAACAAAGGCACTGGCGCTGCAAGCACCTGGCTCATAGTAGGTGATTAATACACGTGGTTAAAAGAAGGGAGGAAGAAGGGAGGGAGAGAAGGCTGCCCAAGTGCTGCTCTCAGTGGAGGGTGGAGGGAAGGATCTCACACAGGACAAGTCCAGGGCTGCCTCGATGCAGGAGCACGGGGTGTCCTCCCTGAGCTCCCAGAGTGACCACCTTTCAGTGCGAGCAGCCCCACCTGGGCCACCATGCCCAGCCAGCCCCGGCCTTGGGGTCAAGTTTCCCCAATCAGCAACCCCCAGCCCCGGGAAAATCTTCAGCCTGGCTCCAGCTCGGATGGGTGGCTCCAGGGAAGCCGGTGGCCTTTTAGCTGGACATAAAGGCTGTGTCTAAAAACAAACAAACGACTTCCGGAGCAGAGGGCAGGGAAGCGGTTCCAGTGGGGTGTTTGGGCAGCACGTCGGCCATTCAGTCAGACCCGCTGGGCTGTGAGGGAAACGGCAGAGAATCAATCATGGGCCATGTGTGTTTGCTAAAGGACGTGTGTGGCTGTGACAGCAGCAGAAGCCCCCGGGGAGGCCCCCCGGGGACACGTGTCCACCACCTGGGCTCCCATGGCCGCCTAGCCCCAGAGGCTGAGGCTGCTGAAATACAGATTCCCAGGCCCTGGACCACAGCCCTACCGCCAAATTGCCCGAGTTGCAGCCTAGGACGCTGTAGTTTCTTTGAGGGTCTACCAGACACTTCTGGTGAGCAGCCACGCTTGGGAACCCCTGGGCCCACCAGCAGTAGTTGGGACCACCCAATCTCCGGCCGGGTTTGGGTTGCTCTATGGGGTCAGAAAGGAATGTTGGGGCTGAGGAGAAAGCCTTTGTGCTGGAGAAGCTGCCCCCTCCCTGCCCCAACCCTGAAGCCGTAAGCACGTTGCCTGAACCCAGGATTCCATCTTGCAAAAGCGTGGCCTCTGTCTTCATTCCAGGCAATCCGTCCTCCCAGACCTGGCCATCACAGTCCTCTTCTGCAGCCCTGGAAACCACCCCTGTCCAGTGCCACAAAAAGAAACCCACGGGACCAAGCCACCCATGCAAAGATGGAGAGATGGGTGGGGAAGGGAACATTGGTCCAGAACCACCCAGAAAGTCTATGGCAGCCCTTACAACCTGGGTCGTGGGTGGTTTTATCTCACAGAGGGCAGCTTAGAACCCCAGACTCTCAAAGTGGCAGAGGGCACCCATTTTATTCAAGTCCATGCCTCCAGCCATTTACAGATGAGGACACGGAGACCCAGAAAGATGTGACTTGCCTGGGATCACATTAAGACCACAGTTCAGGTTTTCTGACACAACCCTGATGCTCCGGATGGTGTAGGGGGCATTGGAGTTAGAGGTGAAGAAGAGTCGGTTAATCAAGAGTTAAGTCCTTCATATGCTTGGCCTTGAATCATACGTAAATTGTTAAATTTAATTGTTAAATTGAATTAAGTTCAATTTGGTTAAGGTCAACCTAACTAAACACATTGGCTGCCCCCCTCCCAAGGGGGGGAGGTTTATAGGATGAGGGATTCCCCACACCCCGGGCTTTGAGGTGTGTCTTCCCCAAGGCAAGACCTCATCTCCCATCCCACATGTCCCTCTGAGTGTGAGCGCTGACAGCTCTAGCTTCTGTGACAGTCACAAACTTCTACTTCATCTGGAGTCTGACAGGAGAAATCGTAATCTGTCTCAATGTGGAAGGAAACCCTGGCTACACTGGATTTATCGGGAGATGGCAGTTGACTATACGTGAATTTCCCCTTACACGCTTGTCCTCCGCATAAGATGCGATCCCACTGGCTTACTGGCAATTAGAAAAGAAACAAGAGAACCGGCATTTTTTTAATCTCTACCAAGGGATAGCCTATATGCATAGAAATGCACATGTCGTACGTATACAGCTCAACAAAAGTTCACCAAGTGGACATACCCAGATAACCAGCCCCTGGAAGTCCTCCCACATCCCCTCCTAGTCACTATCCTTCAAGGGTAAGCACTATCCTGACTTACCTCATCATAGATTATTTTCCCCTATTTCTGCACTTTTTGTATAAATGGAATCATACAGTACACACTCTTCTTTGTTGAGCTTCTTTTGCTCTGCAAGGTATCTGAGATCCATCCATGTCCTGCGGAGCAGCAGTTCATTCATTCTCTATGCTGTATGTTATTCCATTGTGCAACTGTACCACAATGTATCCATTTTACTCTTGATGATCAAGGAGCTATTGCTGTGTAACAAAGCATCCCAATGCTTAGTGCCTTAAAACAACAGCCATTTATTTAGCACATGCTTCTGCTAGTTGATTTGGACTGGGATCGGCTGGGTGGTTCTTCTGGGCTGGGCTGGACTGGGCTGATCGCAGCTGGGCTTGCTCATGTGTTTGCCATCTGCAGCTGGGGCTGGAGGGTCTAGGATGATGTCAACTGGGAAAGCTTATCTCTGCTCCACCCGTCTCTCATCCTCCAGCCGGCTAGTCCGGACTTTTCACATGGTGACCACAGAGCAAGGAGAAGTGTGTAAGGGCTCTGGAAGTCTGGCCTTAGAAGAAGCACACATCATTTCTGCCACATTCTATTGGCCACAACAATAGATTCAAGGGGAGAAGAAATAGACTCTGCCTCTTAATGAGATGGGCTGTAAAGAATTGGAGCTGCTTTGCAATCTACCAAGATGGGCATTTGGTAATTTCCAGTTTTCAGCCAAGATAAATAATTCTGTTGTGAACATTTTAGTGCATGTCTTCTGATGACAATGAGATTCATTTCTATTGGGGATTTTCTTAGGGGGTGGAGTTGCTGGGTTATCGAGAATGCCTTCACTCAGCCTACATAACTATTTGTCAGGATGAACAGAAGCTGCTATGAGATTTAGCTTAAGGAAATCCCCCAGAGGGGCATGTGCACATTCTGAAGCCCCTCCCACCTCCAGACAAGCCCCTCCTTTATGCAAGAACTGCCCTGTCACCCTCTGTATTCCATTGAATAGGGCCCCCTTCTCAAAATTCATGTCCACCCAGAACCTCAGAATGCAACTCTATTCAGACATAGGGTCTTTGCATAACCACATTAAGATGAAGCTCTTGGGCTGCCCTGGTGGCGCAGTGGTTGAGAGTCTGCCTGCCAATGCAGGGGACACGGGTTCGTCCCCTGGTCTGGAAAGATCCCACGTGCCGCGGAGCGGCTGGGCCCGTGAGCCATGGCCGCTGGGCCTGCGCGTCCGGAGCCTGTGCTCCGCAACGGGAGAGGCCACAACAGTGAGAGGCCCGCGTACCGCAAAAAAACAAACAAACCAAAAAAGAAAAAAAAACAAGGAAGCATTCTCCGCTAGAGCCTTCAGAGGGAGCACAGCCCAGTGGGCACCTTGATTTCAAACTTCTAGCCTGCAGAACTATAAGAGAATAAATTTCTGTTGTTTTATGGTACTTTGTTACAGCAGCCTTGGGAAACCATCTTCTTCCTGCTCTGTCTTCTGGTCCAGAGCAGGAGCAAAGGACAAGTTCCCTTTTGCCCCTTGTACTTGACCTTTTCATGCTGCTTGGTCCCCAGGGTCACACGTGTAAGCACGTTACTCAGAAGATTTATCCCAAAGCACGCACAGGGTGCAGGCCCCGTGCAAACACTTGCTGCTGGTTTGCTGTGATTTACTCACAGATTATGCTCTGATGGGGGGGGAGTGCAGCTGACGAGCCTCTTTCATATATCAAAAAGGAAATCCTGAAGACATCCCTATAAACGCAGTGGGGAGGAGAACCTGCCGACGCCATAAAGTTACACGATGTGGTGGAGTCAGATGGGCCATCTGCTTTGCTCCCCAATCCAGATGCTCGCAGCAGAGTGGCTTGCTTCCGAGACTCCATGCATACCCCGGACACGCCGTTCTCCCATCTTCTCTCTGCGCTATCGGCAGCAGGGCAGACCATAGGAGGAGCACATCAGGGCATGGAGTGGATCTGAATTATAAAGCAGAGCATGTTCAAATCTTGGCCACGCCACTGCTGTGCCATGAATCCTGGGCTTGTGTCATGCCTTCTCTGAGTTTCAGCCATCCTGTCTACAAAATGAGAGTGCTCCCCAAGTTCACAGGGTTGAGGGGAAACTTGAATGAGAAAGTGTCCTGCCTGGCTCAGTACATGGCAACACGTCCCCTGCACTACTTACGGCTAGATGGCATTACCAGGACTCCTGGTTGCAAGTAACAGAAACCCAACTCATTGTAGCTTAAGAAAAACGCAAATAAGAACAATAATTTGTTTTCTCACACGTATCTGAAAAATTCCTGAAACTACAACTTCAGGTATGGCTGGATCCAGGGTGTCAACGATGCCAACAAGAAATTTCCTCTCTCTTTTTTCATTTCCTTTTTCTTTATTTTCCAAGTTTATTGAGATATAATGGACATATAACATTGTGTAAGTTGCTGCCTGTCTCTTTCAAGTCAACTTTCCTCCTGATTCACTTTGTTCTCAGGCAGGCTCCCCTTGGGGTCGCTAAGCAAACCCAGCAAGAAGAGAGATAGATCTCTCCAGTAGATCCTGGACTGACATGAGAAAATTCTGATTAGCAACAAGGATATCAGGAGGTGGAAACAAACGCCCAGGCTCACCTAACAGGATATTTGTGAGATATTCACCACTGCTTTTTCACCCTAGTCAATCTTTGCATCCTCTCAAAAGAAAATGTGCTCATCTACAGGCCCATGCCTTCTGCTTACTAGATGAGGTTCCCATTGCCCTCCATGGGATACTGTCTCATCTCCCTCTGCCCCCAGCCCAGTTGCTGCCCTTTCTTCTGGGATGACAATAATCACCTTTGCCTGAACAATCTTCTACATTGTCTATTATAGTCAGAATTTTGTGCCCTGGGTCCTTTAAGACTTAGACTACTGAAGCTCAGAAGCCAGATTCTGGGAACTTAAGACAGACTTTTGAAATCAAAAAGCCACAGACTTAACTCTTTTTTCTTCTTCTTTGTTGTTACATCCATCCCAGGCCAGAAAATGTCCTGTGGCTGCCTGAAATGGAGGAAGGATGGGTGGGGAGCAAAGGAGACATTGGTTAATGTATTGAAGCATCACCCTGACACCCTCAGAGCACAGTTCCCACACCGAGCTGGGGCTCACTCTGGGACAAACTGCCTGACCACAGTCTCCTCTCAGGGAGGAGACCCCACCCCATCCCAGCTCACCTGGGTCTCTCTCTCTGCCCTCCAGTCAGCAGAAATACCTTTTCCTCCACGATGCCCTTCTTGGTTTGCCCAAGTGAGAATGATTCCTCTATTTCCTTCCTTCCCCATGCTTTAAGCAACCTGGCATTTATAATTTAGTGTTATAGCATGATAATAATATGTCATATGAGATCTGAGTATATCTCACTTCTCCTAAAGACCCTGAGCTACTTGCCAGCAAGGGCCTGTTTTATTCTCCTTCGTGTCCCTGACACCTGGAACCCAGTAGCCACCCTGCTCCCATAAGACAGAGGGAGTGACTTCCTTATTTACTCCCAGAGCCGCTGAGTGAAAGTGAAAGTCCCCAGGAAGCAGCTTGAGGAAAGACTTTGAACCATCAGAACTGTGCAGAGATGCAGTGGCCTGCCTCATTAAACGGTGAGCTCCCTGTCACTGGAGACAGACAAGTAAAGGCAGCCTCGCGGAGACACTCGAGAAAGGATTCAAGTATCAGATGGTCAGTAGGTTACCTAGAGTCTGAGCAGGAGAATTGGACAGCCGAATGAAGGAAGGAAGGAAGGAAGGAAGGAAGTGATCTTTCACGTATCTTCCAGTTCAAGATCTCTCATAAAATTCCAAGTCCTGCTGGTCCAGGAAATCTGTCTGTTCTGTTTCATCCACATTGCCAGAATGACAGAAGACCAGGGCTCCGGGCTGAAATGTGCAGCCCAAGGAACAGTCAGACAGAGCCTCTGGGGCCTCCTGGCCCTAGGTCAAGGCAACCCCAAAGATCTGGGCTTTCCCAAGAGGAGCTTACAAGGAGCAGCTCTCATCCCTGCAGAGCAAGCGAGAACTGAATCTACGTGCTGGGGGTGACCCCAGACTAGGCTCCACCTGAAATCCAGAAGGCCTGGGGGTTTGGGGGGGCCGCCCTGGGGGTCCCTCCAGGGCCCCCAAAGAGTTTAGCCCCAAAGGCATCAGGAAGCATTTGAAAGCCTTCCCTGTGCTAGTTACTTTCTGCAGGAGTCAGTCCAGGGAAGTGTTTGGAGGAGTGCCTGGTACACAGTAAGCGTTAACTAAATGTTTGCTGGCATTACCTTTGTCACCTTTGTCACCCTTCACGGTGACTCCATGCATCTGCTCATCCGCCTAACATCTATTACACGCCACTGCCCTGCATGATAATGAACAAGAGAGAGCCACGTGGAACGTTTCAACAGACGTCAACCTTGCCGGGCGGAGCTTCCAGTCTGGAGGGAGACCGACGTCACCCAGGAAAGGCACCAACAGAAGAAATAATGCCAAGTCGTATGTGCTACGTAGAAGGTGCCAGAGCTACTAGAGAGAGCCCAGGGGATTGACCTGGCCAGTGGAGGGGGAGAGTCTGGAAAACACACTCTGCCTCTTTTCTCTCTGATTTCTCAGTCTGCTCTCGAGTGCACTTTCAGGGCGGAGGTTCCCCTAGACGAACCCTTCATCCTGGTGAGTATCCAGAAGCAGACTGAAGCTGGCAGCTCCAGCCTATTACAGCGCCCACGGGTTGGTCCTCCCCTCCCCACGGCTGCTGCAGCCACCCTGCAGTGGGGGGGACTTGCTGAACTGGGAGAAGTCACCCCAGAGGGGTCCAGTGGCCACAGGTCAACGGGCAGAGTAGAAAGCAAGGCTGGTCTTGGCGCTTCCTGGACCTGTAGCCCAAGATGGAATTGCCCAGTCCCCGGGCCACCTGAGGAAGGGTCATGACCCCTGTGTGTGTCTCGCTGTGCACACCAGTAGCTGAATTTCTTCCTGTGTACCTCTGTGTGCATACCACGTGGCTGTCTCAACTAGTTGGGGCCCTGGGTTCCCTAAAACCTCTCTCTCACTATTCGCTGGTGCTCTGTGGATCTTTCTGCACAATTGGTTGACTATCACATTAACCTTGATTTTGTAAAGGCCTTAGAATGAATGAGGGGCAGGCATCTGGAAGGGTTGATCCGAGGGCTGAGAAGGGGGGATCTCGTAAAACTGGCATTTTTGAGACCCCGAAGGAAACCCCATGGAATAGGCCCAAAGTGGCAAATCTCTCACCTCCATCGGCTGCTTATCGCATTGAAAGTCGTCTGGCTGTGTGCTCAACTGTTAGGGGATAGAACTAATGGAATTTTTCCATAAAATTCTAGAAAAAAGGCTATCACTGACTTTGCCTAAACATGGTCTGCTCAGGGATTTAATAATACAGTTTAGCTCTATGGGAAAAAAATCCTCACCTTCTTCTAACATACGAGCTTATTGTTCAATTTTCACACATTTGAATTTCATATCATGCACACACATCTGTAACATAAAATTGGGGTGTTGGAGGGAGCTGTGTCCTCAGCACAGGGCCTCCCCCAGGGCTTGCACAAGCGCTGCCAAAAGCCCAGGGACCCTGGAGGTCTGGGAGGAGCTGGAATTGGGACCAGGGCCCAACCACCAGACCCCAGAAAAGTTTCCTCAGGGAGAAGACCACCAGATCTGGAGGCCCTGAGTCCACCCCCAGGAACACAGGCCAGCCAGCCTCTACCCGCTGTCTGCATCCAGCCCCAGGAGCAGGTGCCGGGGGCATCTGTCCCTCCATGAGCCCCCAGAGGAGTGAGGAAAGGGATGGAGTATGTAAGGAGTCTGTGCCTCTTCCTTGGGAGGCCAAGGGCACCCGGGACGTGGAAATTAAAAAGGGGGAGGGGAGGCCCAGCATATTAACCTCCTTAATCTTTCATTTCTGACACAGATTGTGGTCCCTCATTTCAAAGAATTTCAAGCTAATGTCTGGAGGGCAGAAAAATCTATTTCCCAATATGCGGCTGCAGCTTTTTCACCAATCGACTACCCTTCCTGGTACAATCAGCCAAGCATTGATTTTCTTTTTCTTTTTTTTTTTTTCCTTTCTCTCTCTCTCTCTCTCTCTCTCTCTCTCTTTTAATCCTAGAGCATCATCCAAAAATCTATCAATACAAACAATATCTTTGGAGAAAATACCAGCAGTCCCAGGCTGCTTCTCCACTAACCCCAAAGATTCTGGCCTGAGATGGTGGGGCCACTTCCGGGACACCCAACTCTGGGGACACATTTGTGTCCCTTCTCAGAATGTTAGTCTCTCTGAGGATGTGTGGATGTTGGAATCTTTAGATTCCCTGGGTTGGACCCTTTAGTCCTGGAGCTACAAGAGGCGATTTCAATGTAAATTAATTTGCATTAGATAAAAAAATACAGTTTCTCAGTCAAATGAGCTACATCTCAAGAGCTCAAAAGCCACATGTGGCTCATGGTTACCATATCAGATAGCATGGACCTAGAATATTCCTAGAAAGTTCTGCTTTAGAACGGGTTTCAACACAATTTTTCTCTACAGAATCAGATATTTTTGACTTTGTGGACCATACAGCCTCTGTTGTAGCCACTCACCTCTGCCGTTGCAGCACAAAAGCAGCCATGGACAATATGTAAACAGATGGTTGTGCCGCATTTCAATAAAACTTTATTTATGAAAACAGGCAGTGGGCCGGGAGTCGGCCCACAAGCCAGACTTTGCTGATTCCTGCTTTAGTGGCTTCTTCAGAAAACTTAAGGATCTCAGAAAGTTAGAAGAATTTAGAACACTAGAAACGGGCATGTAGGAGCTGTCAGGGGCTGGAAATATTTCTTATCTTGATTCGGGTGGTGGTTATACAGGGGAAACGTAATCTTTGTGTATTTTATTGTGCACAAATTGTCTCTCACTTTTAAAAAATCTGTAGAATGTTAGACTGTCTTAGGGAGATAGAATGCCTTGGGGTTACGAGACAGGACTTGGAGCCAGAACCCCTGGGGGTAGGTTTGTGGGGGGTATGGGACTGGGCACGGAGGTCTCTGGTACCCCAAGTCCCACTTTGGCCAGAGCAACTCCCATCTTCTGTATTTGGCTATTGGGTTTCTGAGTAAGAATGTGGCTGTGGAAGGTCCAGCTGCTTTTCAAGAGTTTGGTAACTTCTGCCTTTTGGTCTTGGAGTCAGAGTATTTTAGCTCAAAACAAGCAGCAGAGTAGAGGGCTAAAAGCACAGATTCTGGAGCCAGAAGAAAGGTTTGAATCCCAGCTCCAGCTGTGTGACTTTGGGGCAGTCACTTCCCCTCTCTGTGCCTCAGTTTCCTCCTCTGTAAAATGGGTTTAATGATAGGGCCCGAATTGCATGTTGCTACAAGAATAAAATACATTCATGTTTGAACAGCACTTTGAACTGTGCTAAGCATCTCGTGTTTGCTAAAGAAAAAGGATGTTGGAGTCTGTCTAGGACCACCTCCTCATTCCTCAAAGGTTCCCTTAACAATCTTTACTCATGGAGATGCCAGGCCTTGAGAAAGGGGAGTCCTGGGCAAGTCATAACAAACACCCCTCTCTCCTTACTCCCAGGTCCCACCTGTTTCTCACCTTCCAGCTGCCCCACCACACAGATCCCTGGAGCCAGTCCCGACAAAGATTAGCAGGACACTGAGCCCTCAGCAGGACGCTCAACCGGCCCTGCTCCAGGAGCTGCCAATGTCCGATGTCCCCTGGCTGAGCTGGAGAAAGGAGAGGTCACCCTGTCCCTGACCTGGACCTGGCTGCCTTCAGCATCCCTGCACCTGCCTGACTCCCTCTCCCAGGACTTGATCCTCCTCCCCGTTCCCTCACAGCTGGAGGAGGACCCACTCCAGGGCACGCAGGTGGCCTGAGGCTCTGTTCCCGCAGACATTCACCTGCCCGTCCATCCTGGTGGCTTCTTGCCCCTGAGGATCCCTCACCCTCAGTCAGTCACTCACTGAACAACTATTTATAGAACACCTACTATGTGCCAATTTGGCTCCCCAGAGCCACAGGGAAGAAGAGAAACACAGTCTGCCCTCATGGAGTTCCCATCTAGTGGGGGAGACAAGAAATAAACAAGTAGAGATAATTTCACCTGGAGATCAGTTCAGAGAAGAAAATAATCTGGGCAGATTGGGAATGGATGTGGTCAGGGAAGGCTTCCTGGACGAGGTGATAACGACACAGACACCCAATGGAGGGGAAGGAGCCAGACATGCAGATCTATGTGAGGAGCATTCCAGGCAGAAGGAAAAGCACATGAGAACAGTCAGAGCCCTCAGCATGCCTCTTTCCTGCCTACTCAGCTGAAACTCTGCTTTGATCTGCAAATGAGCTACTAGCTACCATTCATAGACAGAGCCTGGTGGTTACCCTCTGAGGGCTACAGCTGCAGGGATCTGGGTTCAAATCCTGCTTCAATCACCTCCCAGCTGAGTGATCTCAGACAAGGCCCCTCCCGGGCCAGGCCACAGTTTCCTCAGTGGAAAATGGAGAGGCTCCTGCATCTGCCAGGGGCTTATAGTGAGGGTCAGACTGAGGGTGGAAAAGGCTTAGCACAGTGCCTGCCACAGAGTGAGTGCTCATCCAACATGAGCCAAGACAGAAAATCCGTCACCCCTGACACCAGGCAAGGCCTAATTATAGATGCCCAGAGGTCACTTTTCTGCCCCCTGTGAGTCAGGACCAGGGCCAAGGAAGCTTGGGCCACCCACCCAAGGGAGGTTCTCCCTCCGGTCACATGGTCTCTGCTCACAGGCTGGCCCACTCCCATTTGTTCCCAGCTCTGCAGGACCTGGACCACAAGAGGAAGCACCAGGCAGCTCACAGGGCAAGGGACAAGGAGCCCGGCAGGAGGGGAGTGCCTCAGTTTCCCTGTCTGCTAAGTGGCGCCATCAACGGAGCCTACCTCCCAGAGCTAAATGAGGATTCAGGGGTCTAGCACCTAGGAGGGGCTCTGTCAACCTCCACAGCCCACAGCAATGCACACAAACATGAACGCCGTTGTCATTTGGATAAATTTTCCCTTGAGGCTTTCTTTTCTTTAATTCAGCAAATAGATGCCGAGCCTCTTGGTGTGTGTCTGGCTCCGGGTTAAGTGCTGGATGGACAAAAATGCCCACGACAACCACCCAGGGGTTTACAGAGCCGATGAAGAGGGTCAGCGAGGTTGCGGGGTCATGTTTAACCTGCTCAAAAAACAAACTAGAGGTTCCGGAATGAACAAGCTTTTTTCTTTGTTCTTCTGCTGGTTTGTTTGTTCAGCCTCGTAGGAGCCAGGCCTTGTCCATCAAGCCTTGGTGTCTGAAACCTCCTGGGGGGTGGTGGAGGGTCCCCTTCCCCAGCCCCAAGTATGGGACCCTCTGTGTGACCCTGGCCTCCACAATGACTGGATTCAACTCGAGATCTGAGTTCAAGTCCTGGGTCTTCCCCTGCCCCTCTGTGATACCTTGGGCAAGGCACATAGCCATGCTGTGCCCCAGTTTTCTCATCTGTGACATAGGTGATGGTACTAATAAAAATACTCCGTTCGGGCTAGTTAGGGGGTAGTTGTGCTCGGTGTCCTGAAGGCTCCAGTGGGAATCAATGGTCTCATTACTGTCTGTCTAGGGGATGATGGTGATTCCAGCTCCAACATCATCCCGGCTCAAGGAGGGGAGACACACCCCTACACAGCCCCCAGTTCCAGCCCACTGGACTATCCCACTCTCAGGCCATTTCCAGGTCACCCTCTGGAAATGAGGGTGCTGGACTAAGTCGAGGTGACCACCAAGGAATCTTGCTCTCTTTCCATATCATAGAGTTGTTGCTGGGAAGTGGCTGATCAGGCTGGGACTACATTTCCCAGCACCCCTGGCATATAGGTAGGGTCATGTGACTAGCTCTGGCCAATAGATGGTGAGAGGAAGTGGTGTGCATCACTTCAGGGCTGATGTAGTTAACAAGTGGGTGTGTCTCCCCAATGTTTCTTCCCCATCTGCCAGCTGAATGGGGTGGACTCCAAGCCACATGTTGAAGATGGTAGAGCCACAAGATAGAAAGAGCCTGGATCACTGCATGCTGAGGGCCACCTACAGCAGTGGGCTGTGACATTAGCAAGAAATCAACTTTTATTGTGTTAAACTACGGAGGCATCGATTTTATCCCTTAATGCAGCCAGCATTGCCTTAACTATTACATATACATTACACGTATATTTTTTCAGCTGTATATGCATTGTCTGCTTTAATACTCACCAAACTTTTAAACTTAATTTGTGCCAAGTCTGGAACAATCTGGGCTAAGTCCTTTGCACATATTTTCTTCTTTGTCTTAACCACAATTCTATAAGGTGGACTCACAGGATTATTATTATTCCCACTTTATAGATGAGGAAACTGAGACTCAAAAACATTCAGAAGCCTGCCAGGGTAATCAGCTAATAAATAGAAGTATCTGGATTAGAACCCAGAGTTTACATTCTTGGTTGCTACACTCATCGCCCCACCCCCACCCCCAGAGAACCCAATAAGGTAGCTATTACAAGCCCTGATTTACAGGTGAGGACACGGAGTCTCACAGGAGGTCCATAACTTGGCCATGGTCACAGAACTAGTAAGAAGCAGTGACTGGCTTAGAACCCAGAGTTGTCTGGCTGCCAACCTAGTGTGTTTGCCTTAACCACACTGCTGCCTTGGTTGCCCTCTCCAGTGGGCATTTAAGCCCTGACCCCGCTTTCACTCACCAGCATTACCGTGCCATGGTTGAAGGCAAACTTGGCAACCACAGAGCCTGTTATGATGTTAAATAAATTTTTCTCTTGGCAGCCTTGGCACTTATTAAGCACCTGAGAGGCTGTTAGTGCCTTGTGCTGTCCAAAACATTCTTAATTACTGCCTAATTAAGATATCTTTCATTGTAGAAAAAAAATAAGATAGATGAGAAGGGGAAATGTTCATGCATGCAACTTTCAGGTCCTTCATTGTGCATTTCCCCTAAGCCATCACATCCCCTGAATCTTGGTCAGGGAAGCCGGTAAAGAAAAGAAGATGGAGGGAAACGGTCACTGAAAGAGGCTTTGCTTTCCCCCAGCAATGCGACTTCCTGGACTTGGTCTGGAGGTAAACTGGAATGAGTGAATGGTGAAGATGGACTTACATGGCTTCTGGTCACAGTAGTGTTGGTCATAATGAAAAACTGAAAACATCTGAAATGCCCACTGACAGGACGTGGATTAAATAAACTCTGGTGCATCCATGCAAGGGAGTCCTATACAGCTATTAAAAAGAATGACCTGGAGTGCTTTGGGCTGATATGGAACAATCTGCAGAAAAAGCAAGATGCAGAACAATAAATTTCCTATGTTCCCACTTGGGTAAAAACAAAAGGACATTTGTTATCATTCCCAGCATCAAGGGCTTAATATACCACATTTATTGCTTCACTTAACCCTTTCAAGAATCCTATGATGTAGGAACTGTTACCATCCACAGATCAGGGATGATGATATCGTGGCAAACCAGGCAGAATCAAATGCTAAACCTCCCCAGAGAGTACCAGACACACCCTCAGCCACAGCACCCAGGATTTCCACAGATACAGCCATGCCAAAGATGAGCTCGCAATCCCAAATTATAAACCGTATGAGAAAGCAAACCACCACACAAATGCCTGGCAAGACACAGGAGGAACTGACGGTAGCTGTTGCCTTTGAAGAGCAGTAATGAACCGATAAAGTGGAGCCAGGCTGTGGCTTTTCACTTAATACACATCTAAGGCAGGTTGAGTTTCTTAAAGTAATGAGTTTATACTGCTTTCCTCTTTCCATTTTAAAATAAGAGATACCTGAGTTGAAAAGAAAAAAAAGGGGGCTTCCCTGGTGGCGCAGTGGTTGAGAGTCCGCCTGCCGATGCAGGGGACGCGGGTTCGTGCCCCGGTCCGGGAGGATCCCACATACCGCGGAGCGGCTGGGCCCGTGAGCCATGGCCGCTGAGCCTGCGCGTCCGAAGCCTGTGCTCCGCAACGGGAGAGGTCACAACAGTGAGAGGCCCACATACCGCAAAAAAAAAAAAAAAAAGAAAAGAAAAAAGGAAGAAATGCAGGAGAGTGATGGGGAAAGAGGGAGGGAGAGCAGCTAGCTTTTGTGCCCCCATCCCCCCTCCAAGACTGCTCCCTGACTCTACCCTTGCCAGCTGTGGCTGTAACCTCTGGTTTTAGTGATGCTTCATAGGATAGGGCCGGGAACCTTCCTACTCGCCAATGATGTTTTCATACACAGTGATCAACCACTTGATCTAAGATCCATACTTGGGGTCCAGGCCCCCAGATTGCCTCCAACAGAAGGGAAGCCCTTTTTAACTCCTCTGCTGGCATCAATCCATCACCATCTCCTTCTTTCTACCTCTGAAATATTCCTCAAGCCCCACCACCTTTCTCCTTCCCCAGTCCTTCCTCTGTCCGGAAACCATCTCAGGCCTTGCTGAGAACACTGTTCTCCCAGCTCTTCTGCTGACCCCACTAGCCCACCCTCCAACCAGCAGCCCGAGTGATCTTCCCAAGATACAAATCAGATTACCCCCTGTTTGAATTGTTCCATCGGTTTCCCTCATGCTCAGAATAAACTACAAGTCCCTGGGTGACCTGGTCCCCACTGGCCAGTCCTACGTCCTCACCCACTCTGCCCCTTCTACCCACCTCCACTCACTCTGCTCCATTCACACTGGCCTCGTGTCAGGTCTACGATGACATCAGCTCAGGCCACATGAACAGAGGCACGTTCACTGCCCAGTCACCTTTCCCTACAAGGAATCTCCTTTTCATCTTTTAGTTCAGCCTAAATGCCCTTGCCCTTGGAAGGCCTCCCTGCACCCACCTACAGGTGCTATGGGTGCCTGTGATAAATAGAATAAAACGGCTCCCAGAGATGTCTGTGTCCTAATCCCCAGAGACTGGGAATATGTGACCTTACCTGGCAATAAGTTCTTTTTTTAAAATTTAATTTATTTATTTTTGGCTGCATTGCATCTTCATTGCTGCACGCAGGCTTTCTCTAGTGGCAGCGAGCGGGGGCTACTCTTCGTTGCAGAGCACGGGCTCTGGGCACACAGGCTTCAGTGGTTGTGGTACGCAGGCTCAGTAGTTGTGGCTCACAGGCTCTAGAGCACAGGCTCAGTAGTTGTGGCACACGGGCTTAGTTGCTCTGCAGCATGTGGGCTCTTCCAGGACCAGGGCTTGAACCAGTGTCCCCTGCATTGGCAGGCGGATTCTAAACCACTGCGCCACCAGGGAAGCCCTGGCAATAGGTTCTTTGCAGATGTGATTAAGATAAGGATCTTGAGATGGGAAGATAATCCTGGATTATCTGAGTGGTTCAATGTCATCACGTGGGTCCTTATTAGAGGAAGACAGGAGGGTCAGAATCAAAAAAGGTGATGTGATGACAGATGGAGGATGGGGCCATGAGCCAAGGAATGCAGGTAGCTTCTAAAGTAGAAAAGGCAAAGACACGGATTCTCTCCCTGGAGCTCCCAGGAGAAACCATCTCTACTGTTAAAAACAAGACACCAGACCCAAAATGAAATCTCTGATGCTAAGGCCTGTATCACCAAACCTAGATTAACGTAATTACAGTTTCAGCTCTACCAGAAATGGAATCTTAAACCAGTCAATCAGGAATCACCTGATCAGCACTAGTTAGGTTATCTGCCTGATAGACTCCATGCCCTAAAGGAAGGTAAGCTTGCAATAACCAACTTGCTTTTTTGTCCAGGACAACTTCTTTGTTCCTGCTCCTTTCTACCTGTAAACATCTTCTATTCACAGCTCTTCAAAGCTCCTTTCTACTGCTTCACCAGAAGCTGCCCGATTCATGAATCACTGAATAAAGCCAATAAGATATTTACAATTTTACTCCGTTGAATTTTGTTCCTTAACTCTGCTGACATCTTGATTTTAGAACTTCTGACGTCCAGAACTATAAGGGGATAAATGAGTGTTACTTCAAGCCACTAAGTTCATGATAATTTGTTACAGCAGCAACAGGAAACAAATACAGTGCCCCTCTGTATTCCTCAGACCTGACTCTCTCCGTATTCTCCAGGGATATCCAGCTGCAAGTCCCAGCATCACTTATCTGAGGGTGTTCCAGACCTGCAGAAGGCACAGCGGAAGTGCTGGGAAACGAACGTGTCTGGGAGCTGGTATATAAACACCCCAACTCCCTCTCCCTGAAGGGAGCACACCTCTGAGGGGCATGCTCTACATGCCCCCCCATGGGTCCCCCCATGCTGTAACTTCACTTGCCCATATGGTAACTGGCTCAACTCACCCACTTTATATGAGCTGTCTTCGCCTGCCTGTCTCACTGCCTCGTTCCTCTTTATGTGTTCTCTAAAATCATCTCTCAAATAAATCACTTGCCCAAACCAAACCAAGTCCCTTCCTGACCCATTTTCTCTCTCATCACCCCCTCCTCTGCCCTCCCAGCGCCTAACACAACTGTAATCCCGTGTCTTCCGGCTGGGAACGTCAGCCCCATGGAGGCAAGGCTGTGCCCCTCTCCTTTACCATGTGTCACTGGAGCCTGGCACAGGGCCTGGTGTGCTGGGCACCCTGGATAAATCTTTGTCGAGTGGCTGACAATAAATCAGGTTTTTAGATAAAGCAGAGCATCCTCCGGAAAGCACAAGGCACTCACACTGCCAACAGCCTCCTAACTAGTCCTTGGGGGCTGCTTTAATGGAGCCCAAGTTCCTGCTACAATTAGCGACCTCCATTTGCATGCAAATAACAGAGATGCCAAAATACTCCAGGGACTTTATTCTCCTAAATGGATTAAATGTGCCCCCTGCAACTAGTACCTGCTAGTACAGACCAGGCTTCCTGACCTCTGTGGGTAGTACTAAGCCACCCGGGCAGGGTCACCAACTCCTGATGAGGGGCTCCCAGAAAGATCTCTCCTCTCAGCCAAAGTCCTTGGCCTGCCCTCCAGGGCTTTTCATGGCTTTGCACCTGCTGAGCTTGCGTGCCTCGACTTCCATGTCCCAACTTCCCCTCCTCATTCCAGCCTCACCAGACCAGTCAACGGTTTCCCTTTATCCTCTGCACCTTTGCACATACTGATCCCTCTGCCTGCAACATCATTCCTCTCTTTCTGACCCTGGAAAGTTTATGCTCAATACCCAGCTAAAATGTCTCCTCCTCCAGGCAGTCCCTCTGTCCTGAGTCTGTCTCTGCTTCCAGCCTGTCATTCTGGGTCCACCTCTCTCACTGGCCTGGGAGGTTCTTGAGGGTGGGGACTGTGTCTGACACCCTCATGGTCGGCTGGCACCCAGTACCGGGAAGTCCTTTGGAGCCTCACACTTTAAAGTCCTGAGCCTCGGTTTCCTCAACTGGAGAATGGGATCATCACGCAAACCTCTCAGCACCGTGGGGAGGAGGAAATGAACGAGGCACGTGAAGCCCCCCATGGAAGATGCACAGGTCAGGAGAAGCCACTGGCCACCCCTCACCGCAGCCTGGGAGGCCGAGCAGGGCTAGACCCCACCCGGGGTAAGGGTGAAGGGGACACCGGTGTGCATCAGACTCCTGCTGGGAAAAAAGGTAGCAAGTACAAACACAGACCATTTACTCCTCCGGGCCACCTTCCTCTTCTGTCCTCCCCATGACCCTGCCGAGCCGTCCCTGCCAGGTTAACACTCACTGGCCTCATACCACGCCGGGCAAGAGACCAAAGGGAGAACTTGTCCCCAACCCGGGGCCAGCTATCCTCACAGACGTCACAAGGCTGGGCACAGGTGAAAACTGAGCCCAAGAGTCACTGAGGTTCATGCCTCCTGCCCGAGGCCTGGCCAAGACCGAGACAGAAGCAGGCAGGGCACCCCCAGTTCCAGAGGGCCTCCTGGAACCATGAGCTTCCCAAATGCCAGCCCAGTGAGGTGTGTACCCTTAGCATCCCCACTCTACAGATGGGGAAACCAAGGCTGAGTGTCGAGTGATGTGCCTAAGCTTTCACTGATAGCAAGTGGGGGAGTCAGAATGTGAGCCCGTGTCTGTAGGACATCCCGACCCTCCATGCTTCCTAAACTTGGCAGTTTCCCCCGGTGGTGTTTTCAGCCAGGGAACACCCTCCCCCACCTCCACGTTCGCACTTTTGTTCTGTGTGTACAGCCAGGAGGCCTGGGAGGAATGGCAAATAAAGACGTGGGTTCTCACTCAAGGCCCCTGGGGAACGTCCGTCTCCACCAAGGGTCCGAGGGCTCCTCCTCTCAGGACCCCAGCTGAGCTGCCCCTGTAACTCACAAATGGAGGGGACTTGTGCCAGAGGTTGAGTCCAAGTTGACCCAGCTGCTGCCTGGGGAGGGTCAGGATGAGGCCCAAATCTACCCTCCTACCCATGACCTGCATTTATTGAGTACCTACTGCGCTCGCCGCCCAGGGCGTGGCTTTCTGTCACTTCCTTGCATGTGCCCTTCATGATCCCACCTCCCAGACTTTGCACTCACACATCCTCCCTCATCCCCTCAGCGCACATCCATTGATCCTTAGGACAGAACAGGGCAGAAGATGGACACAGTCCTTGCTCTATCATCACATGGAGGAGGCAGACAATACACAGGTAAGCGAACCAATCGCTAAATAAGTAAAGGTTGGGTGAGGCATGGGAGAAGTGACCTGGGCACTGTGTAGAGAGCACAGCCCGTGGGGAAGTCAGGGAGGGCTGCCTGGAGGAGGAGGCCCCCGCGTTGAGAGCTCAGAAATGAGAAGGAGCTGCCATGCAAAGGTCTGGGGGAGGAGCATGGGTGAGAGGAGTAGAGTGAGAGAAGGATTTGCCCAGCCCCTGCTCCATCAGGGTCAATCTTGGTGTCTGCCTGGCTCTCCACTATGTGACCATACCATCCTTCTGCTGCTGGTCTCATATTGCAAAGCCCTTCATAGTTTAAAAGGCATGTTCCTACTCAGGATCTTTTTAGCTCCTCACATCTGCCCTGAGGAGCATAGATGAGGAAACTGATGCTCAGAGAGGAAAATGTCAGCCAAGGTCACACAGCCAGGTGTCCCCCTCCTGGTCCAAGCCCCTGCTCCTCTCTACCTGCCTCTCCACCTTTTCCAGAGGGCAGTGGCTCGAGGACCCTTGCCCACACCCCTCCCAAGCCCACCAGCCTCCCGGGAGCGGTGGCAGTTCTGCACCAGCCCATATATAACCCACTCCACACGCCTTCTCTGCATTAATAAATGGGGAACCAAAGGGTTATAAATCCTGGGGCTGCAAATGTCCCTGGGACCAGCTCTTTCTCTGGCCACGCACTAGTACTTTTTACAACCCATTAATTAGTCCCTCTAATAAAGTTTGACAAAATGATAACTTGCCCATAAAAAGTGTTGTAATAAATACATTTTCCCTAACTTTCAGCCATTCGAGCATGGCCACGTCATAAACCCTCCACCATGGTTCACTGCCTTATTGTCTCTCTCTATTTCTCCATCACCATGGAAGTTCAGCACCTGGGGCCTCATGGACCCCGGACAGGCCTGGGCCTGACTACGGGTCCCTAGCATCTCCAGGGAGACAGTCATGGGCAGCCCCTCCCCTGCTCCCAGACCTGCAGTAGCTCCCACCGCCCAGGACAACGGTCCCCAAACTCCAGTCCCGCCTTCCTGAGTCCTGCTTCATCCACGGGGCACCTAAAGGAACAGTGTCTGGACATTATTTTTTCTTCAAATCGATTCCCTTACATAAATCTATTTTGCAAGAAAACTTTATATCATCATTAGAGGAAACTGGAAAAGCAGAATAACAGACCCTGAAGAGGAAATAAAGATAAATCCAATGAAACAAAAGGATATCACTAAGTCCCAGGCAACTAGTACTGCTGTTTGCTTCACACGCTGAGCCGGGGACCTGCCTGCTCTCTCTCTGAGGTAAGTGGGGGTCAGCCAGAGCTAGAGAGGAGCCTCCACACATGGGCATCTCGTGGAGACGTTCTCCTCGGTGTAGACAGAGGGTCTGAAAGAGGATTTCAGGCACAACCACCTTCTCCCTCGGAAAACCTCTGTGGTTGAACCCGGTTTGCCGCCCAAGAGGGGTTTCACAGCTGGGGTGGCACCCAGATGGGCCTGGGGGTGGGAGGGGCTGGAGACCCGTCTGGAATCCCCAGGTGCATCGCCAGCCCAGCGTGTTTCAGATCAGTAACATGAGACAGGGTTCTTCACATTTTACAGAAAGTGGAGAGAACAGTCATCATTCATATGACAGAGTAAGAACCCCAAGGTGTGGTTTGTGGGGTGCAGGCTGGAGGAATATCAATGTTCACTCTCAACCCCCTGAAATCATTTGTCCCTTCCCTCCTCCCCATGGAGGAGAATTTAGAACTACTCCTAAGCTTGCCATCAGATTAGCACTGACCCCTGACCTGCCTGGGGTCCCCAGATTCCAGGCCCAGGATCTCGTAGACCTCCCACCCCCCCACAACATCTTGACAGCAGGACTGGGTCACCATCTGCCTCTGGGCACCAGGCAATTCTCGCTCCTGTCACCTAAGGTGAGGATTTGGATGTAGGGTTGCTATTCTCCATCTGTTCCGGCACCTGACCCTGCACGGAGGAGGGGCCCAGTCAGTGTTGCCTGAATGAGTGACTGAGGGACAATTGGGACGTCTGGTGATGGGTCATCCCCATTTCACAGATGAGCAAAGCAAGGCCCAAGAGGAGGAACGATGGGTCCAGGACCCCAGTGAGTCTGGAGCAGAGCAGACACTGAAGCTGCCCCTGCCCCTGCCCAGTGCTGCTTCTCCTGTGGCCACAAAAACCACCAGGACATTTTGGCTCCAATCACTGCCCACATCTTGGGACCCAGCCCCCTTGAGCCCACCTGGACAGGCAGGGGCTTCCTACTTCTGTGCTAACCTCAGAAATTTGCAAATCCACCAAACCAGCACTGCTCATTGTTAAACTACACTTGCTGACACAGAGAGCCCAGCCTCAGGCCCAGGCCCTCACCCAGCACAACAATGGCCTTGAGTTCTGTGAGCCACATTGATGGCGGGCACCCTGCCCATGCCTGCTCCAGTGCCCCAGGTGGGCACTGCCCATTTGTCACTGCTGAGCCTCTCAATAATCCTTCCCAGATGGGGTGACTCTGCCCATTTAACAGGTAGACAAACTAAGGCTCCAAGAGGTGAAGGCACAGACCCAGCCCCAAGCACATTGGTCCTCACCCCTAAAGGGTAATCATCAGGGTTGGCTCTGTTCTGACAGTGTTGCACAAGAAGCATGACTTGTCTGCCACCCAATGCCTAAAATCCCACCATTAGTCTCACCCATTTGGTATAAAGCAACGTATTGCCTGAAAGCCTCCTTGGCATAGCAGCAAGGGAGTCTAGTACAGTAGAAAGAGCCTTGGATTAGGAATTAAAAGAACCAGGTTCTAGTGGCAGTTTTTCTATCAACTCTGATCTTGGCTGAGTCTATCCTGCCACCTACCCTGGCCTCAGTATTCCAGGAGTAGAAACAGGGGAGGGGGTTGGATGAGAGCATGGTTTCCCACGGTGTGCCCTGAGAGATGATTTTAGGGAGACGTGTGGACCCAGCATTAAGAATTACCTAATGAAAACATTGTCTCCTTTCTGATCACTTCCCGGATTTCTAACAAGAAGAAAGTTTCAGTTTGGTGCTAATGTGTCTTTAACACCTCCCCTTTGGCTACCTCCCTTTTTAACAAAAACTCAGCAGGGCTGAGAGCCCTCTGCGGACTGCAACGCCTGGCTGGATTCTCAGAGAATCGCTCTGCTCTGTTTTCATTGCATTTTGGTTTAAGGGTGCCCTCTATTTAGGGCAAGTGAAACGCACTTCCCGTTTACTACAGCAGTATAAAATGTCTTTTGTAAATACACTCCTTTGAGTTGAAAGAATGAATTGACATAAAGAAAAGCATTGAATAAATGGGAGCGTTGGTGGATGTGAAATCAGGGAGACTAGCAAAGTGGCAGATGAGTGTGGATGTCGGGGAGACCCCGGCCCAGGGGCTCTGTTTGGGGCACATGGGGGCAGCCACTACCTGGCCAGCTAGTCATGAGCAAGCCCTCACGTGACAGTTGACAGAAGCCCAAGCACGGCTATGGTTGATGCCTCCCATGCCTAGTGACCCCACTTTATAGGCCCTCGTCCACATCCTGTAAGCACCCAGCTGTCAATCACAGGCTGTGATGGGCATTTTGCAGCCATCATTGAACTGTGTCTTACTCCTAGCCTGGGAGGGGGGCAGGACATGAACCCCACCTGCCAGAGGAGGAAACTGAGGCTCAGAGAGGCTGAAGGACTTGCCCAAAGTCATACTGCCATGTATTAGTGTCCTGTGGCTGCTCTAACAAGTGACCACAAACTTGGTGGCTGGAGACAGCAGACCTCAAGTCCCGCACACTTCTGGAAGCCAGAAGTCTGAAATCAAGGTGTCAGCAGGCCCACAGGCTCTAGGGGGAAACTGTTTCTTGCCTCATCCCGTTTCTGGTGGCTCCAGGGCTCCTTGGCTTGTGGCTGCATCACCCCAATCTCTGCTTCCATCTTCCTGTGGCCTCCTCCTCTGTGCTATTTCTTCTTCTTCTGAGGACACTTGTCATTGGATTTAGGGCCCACCCGAATCCAAATTGATCGCATCTGGAAATGCTTAACATAATTACATCTACGAAGACTTTTTCCAAATAGTGCCATTCACTGGTTCCAAGGGCATCTTCTGGGGGGACTGCCATTCGATCCACTATAAGTGGGATCAGGATTGATGCCTAGAATGAAGCCTCCTGGTTCCCTCCACTACACACACACACACACACACACACACACACACACACACACACACACACCAGAGCCTCCCTCCCCTGCCCATGCCATCATGGGCTGCCTGTCCCGCCACCCTCATGCCCAGGGACAGGGGGCTCCAGGAGCAGCGGGGCCCAACTCTCAGGTCAGCCTGGCCCTGCACAGGCCCGTGTTCCTGTTTAATTAGGACAGAAGACTGAACTCTGCTCAATGATACCAGCATCAACCCACCCACCTGCCTGGGGACCCACCTCTTTGAGGAAATTTATGGCCATAATTTAGTGGGGAAGTTCTGGCTACCGGCACCTGAGCTCTGACAGTCACCCAGGCACATTAAACCCACCCGCTGATGCCCCTTGATGCCAGAGCCACCCTTACAGAGCCTGTAAAACAGGGGGTGGCAGAGAGTGGGGGCCCTTGTGGGAGCCATTGAGCCCCCAGGACTGCAGCAGCCTCTGGAGCTGGGGGCAGAGGCCTGGGTTTCCTCCCAGCACTGCCTAGCTGTGGTGGGCCCTGTGCCCATCCTGGGTGCCAGTGGCCTGGTGGCACCACGTGGTGGGGAGGCGTTGCATGGAGCAGCAGCGGCAGCATCTCGGAGATGGTTAGAGATGCAGGAACTCAGGACCCCACCCTGAAGGCAGGCCTGTGTGAGCACAGTCATGTTTGAGAAGCATCAGCAGAAAGCACAGGTCAGAGCATAACCCACACAAGCCCAAAGCACCCATGAATCCAGACACCTCCACGGCCCCCACCCAGCTCATAGCCCCGGCCACACGCGTGTGCCCTCCCTTGCACACAGAGACACACCACACTCTACTCCCCACCTGGTGCACACACGCCCCATTTCACACATGCCCACCCATGTGCACTCCAGGCTGCCCACGCACAACACACACACACACATGCACCTGTGCACAACTCGTGCCCCAGGCCCAAATGTCTCCCTGATGGTGGAATTTCAGGCAACCGAGGAAGACGGTCTGAAGCTTCATTCACGTGCATTTGTTCATTCAGCAAACGTGTACCAGCCAATGACCAGATGCCAGGCACACACCGGGTGCCCGTGTGCGAAACTGAATGTGGAGATGAGGAAGGAGTCCCTGGCCTCACTCATGGTCCCTATGTGTCTGATGCAATAACAGGTGGACATGCACAGTGATGGGGGGAGGGGAAAGGGAGGGGGAGGGAAGAGAAGAGGAGGGGAGGGGAGAAGGAGGGGAGGGGGAGGGGGTAATCAACCCAGCCTGTGGGGAGAACGTGGACCAGAGAGACTTTCCAGAAAAAGACACCAGAGCCGGATCTCAATGAATAAGTAGGAATGTCCTTGGCAGACAAAGTGAGGAAGAGCATTCCTGGCAGAGGGAACAGCAGGAGCGAAGGCCCGGAGGCATAAGTAGATGGCTCAGTGTAGGCAAAGGTGCGGGTGTGTGCCATGCCCTGATGGGAGTCAGCCTCCCAAATAAGACTCGAGCCCTCCCATCCTCTCCACCCTCTGCCACGTCACCCCCAACTCCCTTGGACCCCAGCAGCAGCCCTTCCTGAGCTCTTTTTTGGACTCCAGTCTCACTCCCTCCAGACCCACTCACCTCCGTCACAGAGGCGGGGAAATTCCTAACATGCAGATCTGATCATATCACCCTCTGCATAAGCTCTGCCTTGGTTGCCCAGTGCCCTCAGACTAAAGACCAATCTTTCCAGACTCCTCAAGTTCTGGTCTGGTCTTGTATTCAGTTGCATCTGCCATGCTGTTTCTACCTTCCACAGAGCACACCTTGTATGTGCTGTTCCTTCTGCTTGAGAAGCCCTCTCCCAACCCCTTTCTAGAGTTGTCGAACTCCTACTCATCCTGCACAATCCATGCTGTCAAAGGTCTCCTCATCCACAACACCTTCCCTGACCTTTCAGCCTAAGAAATGCTTGGGAAAGGAGAAGTAATTAAGCCTTGGGGTCAGATCTTTAGCTGTTTCTCAGCAATTCAGTCTCCAGGACAAGACAGGGACAGGAACAGGCACGAGATCTAAGGTTCAAATACATGCACTAGGTGGCTCCAAAACTTCTTACAGTTTTTCTTTCTTCTTTTCTTTTTTTTTTTAAATTTTTTATGTATTATTATTTTTTTTAGTATCTTTTTTTTTTTTTTGTGGTACGTGGGCCTCTCACTGTTGTGGCCTCTCCCGTTGCGGAGCATAGGCTCCGGACGCACAGGCTCAGCGGCCATGGCTTACGGGCCCAGCCGTTCCGCGGCGTGTGGGATCTTCCCGGACCGGGACACGAACCCGTGTCCCCTGCATCGGCAGGCAGACTCTCAACCACTGCGCCACCACGGAAGCCCTCTTCTTTATTTTTAAATTAGAGATTCATGTCTCAGGGGTTAAGAAGCTCAAAACATTTTCGGTGATAACATTTCTCAGCCCCATTAAGACTGCCACACTGATTTGACTTTTTATCTCCTCAGACCTGAGCTTTTAAAGAGCTTAGGATAAATTAAATCCTATTTCACGAAGAAGATATATATACAAAAGCCACTGCCCTGTGGCACTGACTAGATTGAGGACAGAGGTAAATAATAATAGGTAAATAACAGCAATAATGATAACACAGACTACAGTCTCCTTGAAGGGGTGTTGTGGACAAGGTCTCTGACCACAAGAGAGGTTACTCAGATCCTCATAAAACAACCTCAGACCACTGAGGCAGGAGGCCACAAGCTGAACTGGGATGTGGGGAGATTCCAGAGGCTGATGGAGGGGGCTGTGGCAATCTAGGAGGACTTCTTAGAGGAGGGAAGCCTCTCCTCCCCTACCTCAGTGACCTCCACTCCCTCCTATGACAACAGATAGGCCTTCTGTCTGCCCAGCTGGGGCCTGAGCCTGGGTTTGCTGGCTCCGGACCCACATAAATCGCCCTCTGCAGCTAGTTCCAGTCTCCCGCACTTGATCCAGGCAAAGATGCACTCAGAAGTGAAGTCCCAAATTAGGTTGTTTGGAATTCCTAACCAGTGCAATTAACAGATCCCAAACACTGTTAATTATGTTTCCCATGGCCAGTGTACACAGAGGCTGATTGATCCGCCCAACACTGCCAATTATGGAGGTATCAAGACTCCTGGCGGGGGGGGGGGGTCTGAGCAAGGCTTCAAGCAGACCCACCAGCCTGCCTTTGGGGTGTGGCAACAGCAGGGTCAAGCTGGCCAGAGCTGGACACTCAGACCCAGAGAGCAGGAGGCCGTGAGACCATGTCACTTGAGAAAGAGCAAATGTCCTGATTTCTGTGTGATCTACTGTGTGTGAGCATTAGAGTGCGCATGTGAGATGTGTGTGTGCAGGATACGTGACTGCAGGCTCACGCGTGCAAGTGTGTGCAGGGGCGTGACTGGAGGGATCTTTGAGGGTGTGAGTGTATGTGTTTGTGTCTGAGGACTAGATGTCACTGTGAGTGTGGGTGCGTGTAGGTGAGCGGACCAGGCTGAGCGTGGGAATGAGTGTGATATGTGTGCATGTGAGCGTGGGGCCCAACCAGGAGCTCACAGACTACTGGGAGAGACAATGTTCGTGGAGTGTTTCAAAAGAGAGATGCATGGAGTGATGAGAGTGTGTATCCACTTTCTTAATTCTTCCTACTTAAAGAAAGTTCTTCCCACTTTCTTTATCTCCATAGCCCAGAGGCAAAGAACAAACTTCCCCCTGGAGAAACGAGCACAGAAAAGGGGGCGTTTTTTTTTTTTTTTTTTTTTTTTTTGCGGTACGCGGGCCTCTCACTGTTGTGGCCTCTCCCGTTGCGGAGCACAGGCTCCGGACGCGCAGGCTCAGCGGCCATGGCGCACGGGCTCAGCCGCTCTGCGGCATGTGGGATCTTCCCAGACCGGGGCACGAACCCGCGTCCCTTGCATCGGCAGGCGGACTCTCAACCACTGCGCCACCAGGGAAGCCCCAGGGGGCGTTTTTAAAATCAACTTATTGGATGAATGAATGGGCCTTGGACATCCAATCCATGGATATCACTCAGGCCCCAACTGCCAATCCCGTGCCCGTGGCAGACATCACTAATCAATCCCAGCATGCTTTGCCATGGAGCATTGATTTGGTTTCTATATTCTCAAGTCAACACCCCAGGTAGCCACCTCCAATCAATATCGACACAGAAGAAGAAATGAGATTTAGTTGAACCTACCTATTTTGCAGATGAGGAAATAGAAACAAAAGAAAGTCCCGTGAGAAGTCCATATGGACCAGCTGGTGCCCTTTGGCTGCCTGATTCACCCAGCCTCTCCAGAAGCTCCAGAGAAGCCCTTGTCTAGCTGGACAGGCAGGGATGCCAGAGAGGAGCACAGCTGGGCAGCTGGCGTGGGCTCCTTGCAGCACTGCCCTGCACGTCCACGCTGTGATCGCCGCTCTGGCGACGTCCCTTCTGTTTTCCATTGCCTGCTCCCCACAGCTGCTCTTTTGAAAGCCCTGCATGGGAAGCTGTTGATGTGTCTCTCTGTTCCCTTTTCAAACCATTGTCCCCTCATTGGCTCCAGCCGTGTTCTTCTCTTGGCCGCTTAATTAACAGTATTATTAATGCCAAGAGGAAAGAGTCACCCAGCTCCTTTCTCATAGCAACTCACGCTTGTGAGTACGAGCTGCAGGCAGACAGGAAACAGGGGCTGATGCCAAGAGATGCTCCCCTCCCTGCCTCTGGGGCCCTTCACTTGCCAATGCCCAGCTGGATCACTTGGCCCCACCTCCCAGGGGCAGCCATCGAGGGTCAGGGAGGAGATGGTTTGCAGCAAATCTGTCTAGAGGTGCCCATGCCTGGTTGATAAACCCTGCTCTGAGCAACGGGAGCAAGTTAAATCTTTGGGGAGAGGGGTTAGGGCCCCATCTCTGGGATGGGCTCAGAACCCAACAGTCATGCCTTCTACTTGTAGAGAAGAAGCAGAAGTAGATGGAAAACATGCACAGTAGCTGTGTGACCTGGGGCCAATCCACCACTGTCCCTGTGCTCAATTTCTCCCGTGTAAAAAGTGTTTCCTACGCACGTGGTCCTGGGTTAAGCCCCCTAAGTGCATTATTATGTTACCTATTCCTGTTCCAGTAATCTACTGCTACATAACAGATCACCCCAAAACTCAGTGCCTTAAAGCAATAACAATCATTTTGTTTGCTCATGAACCTGTAATTTGTGCAGGGCTCAACAGGTATAGTTCACCTCTGCTCCACACAGCATTAGCTGAGACAACTCAACTATGGGGTGGAGGATCAACTTCCAAAAGGGTTCACTCACATGGCTGGCAGGTTGGTCCTAGCTGTTGGCTGGAAGCTCAGCTGGGAGGTCTCCATTCCTCTCTCCAGGCTGCTTGGGCTTCCTCACAACATGGTGGATGGGTTCTAAGGATAAACATCCCAAAAAAACCAGGCACAAGTATCGATAAATGGCATTTTTATGGCCTAGCCTTGGAAATCATACCATCACTTCCACTGTACTCTATTGGCTGAGGCAATCACAAATGCCCATCCAGGTCAAGGGCAGGGGACTTAGACTCCACCTCTTGCTGAGGGACTGGTGAGGTTCTCCAAGGGCATGAGGGATGGGAAATAGTGTTGGGATCATCTCTGGAAAATACGGTCTGTCACGTCCTTCAAAACAGTTGTGAGGTAGGTAGGATTCTTATTCCCATTTTACAGATGAGGAAAAATGAGGTTCAGAGAAGTTAAGTAATTTGCCCAAAGTCACAGCTAAGTGAGCAAGCAAAGATTTGAACATATGCAGCCTGACTTGAAAACTTAGGTTTTCAATCATTATATTTTCCTCTTTGGCTGCAAAATGTTTCTTTCTAATAAAATCTTCTGGGGAAAGATCTGTGAAAGGGGGAGGGGGGAGGCAGTGAGGGGAGAGCTGTGATCACATTCGGTCTTTAGGAGGAGTCCTCTGGCCATGGTATGGGCGATGGATTTGGGGAGAGGGTGTGGCTGGACTGGAGGGGGTTTGGTCATCCTGGGGCTGAAAAGGACAGCACCATCAGCCCTTGGTGCTCAGTGGAAGCCAGGACTCCGGTTAGAAGATGGAGTGGAGGGTCCCTTGTCCTTAGGAAACTCCAACAAGACAGCCCCATGGATAGAAGAGATGTGAGGAAGAGCGGATGACTCATCAGAGCCTCACTCCAGGCTGCCAGCAGGGCTGCTCTGACGTCAGCCTGAGGCCTCTGTCTGCCCGATCGTCACTTCCCAGGATGCCTGGGGTGCTCCTTACATGGTGGCTTTGACGTGAACATGTTTTAACTATAAAAAAAGGGGTTTAAAAATAGCCACCTTGTCACGAGGTGTAGGGAAGAGAGACACCCCCTCCCCACCCACAGGAGTGAGGTGGAAAGTCACCATCATGTGGCAGAGCTGTGCCCGTCACTGCCGCCCCCTCCTCACCACCCAGAGCTGCATTGAGGCAACTTTGCGGAGATTTACTGAAGCCCTGAGCTCGGTAATCTTCCTCCTGCTTTAGGCAAGTCATCCTGGGGATCAGTGATATGACTCCTGCCAGCTTCTTTCTCTCTCCTCTCAGGACTCAGCTAGGCTGAAAAGAAATGCCTGCAGTCATCAAGGGGCCAGCTGGTATCCAAGGGAGCCTGGGGGGGTTGAGGGTAGCACTCGTAGCCTGGCTCTGAACACCAGTGCACCTGGGTTCAAGTCCTCTCCCTCTCCCTTCCTTGCACAAGTGATTTGACCTCTCTGGGCCTTGGTTTTCACATCTGTAAAATGGGTCCCATAATACAAGGAGACCAGAGAGGCATTGGCAGAGGGGGGAAGGGGATGTGGAGACATCTAGAAGGTTGGAACTGGAATTCCCCACATCCATCATGCAGGTCCAGCAAGACCCTACTTACCATCAAGATACTCGGCAAAGAGCATGACCCATGGGGACAGCCTGAGCGCCTTCATGCTGCTTGATTAATGTTCCATTTAGTGAAATAAACAATACAATTACTCAACTCCTGCGAACTCCACTCTGAGTGGGGTGGACAGTCAGGACAGGCCTTCTGAGTCAAACCTGCTATTAATTGAGGCACTTAAGCACAGCTCTAGAAACCTGTGTCATACCTTCTCAGCTGTTGAAAGGGTGGGTGTGTGAGGGGGGATGAAGACGGTGTCTCATGATCCTTCCTTATGGCGCCCACAAAGAAGGCACAGCCAGAGATGGCCTAAGAAAGATATTCTCCCCTTCTCCCCCACTGTTACTGCTTGTTCTCTTGGTCCCAATAAACCCATGTGACAAAAGAATGACAACCTCAGTGGCATCCAATGCTTGGCTGGGTTTCCTCTCTGGTCTGGAGCTCAGCTGGCTGTTGGCTGATCTAGTCTGGCCTCGGTGACTCAGTTCTGTTCCACGTGACTTTCATGCTCCAGAAGTCTAGCCCAGGCTTATTCTCATGGCAGCTGGGCAGGGGTCTGAGAAAGAGTAAAACCGACAAACCCTCTTTAAACCCAGCTTGGAACTGGCATAGTCCCATTTTTAACCCATTCTGTTGGCTAACACAAGTCACACGGCCAAACCCAGATTCAAGGGATGGGAAGAGACTCCGCCTCTTGGTGGAAGAAGATGCAAAGCCACATCAGAAAGAGGCATTGATAGAGGAAGGGGCCTGGATAAAGAACTGAGGTCTTTTTCAATCAATCTAACATCACCAGCCACCCCGGTATAGAATTTATGTGCACCATCTTGGAATAGCACAGGCATCCCGAGTCTGCCATTTTCACACCATGTGACATTTGGTAAGTTGCCAGCCTCGCTAAGCCTCTTTTCTTCATCTGAAAAATGGGGATAAAAATGGGATCTACCTCATGAGGTCATCATGAGAACTAAAAGACGTTGTATTTGAAGTGATGGCTACACAGTATGTGTTCAGTAACTCTCTGCTCACCATCATCAACACCACCCTCACAGACCAGTAACAAGAGGGTGGAAAACTTGACCTGAGTTTGAATTCTGGCTCTGCCACTTGCCAACTGTGTAAACTTGGGTGAGTCCCTTAACCCCTATGCATCTCTATTTCCTTATCTGTAAAGTGGAGATGTTAATAAATACTACCTCCAAGGGCAGGATATAATGCAATAAAATATTCCAGCTAGAGGCTTAGTTCAGTGGCTGGTACAGCACTGAGTTCTTGGGAAATAGGAGGAGTGATTATGATCATTACTATCTGTAAATAGGAATATTAATACTTATTTCAGAGAGTGGCTTTGAGGAACAATGTGGGTAATGAACCATGGAGACACCTTGGAAGCCAGGAAAAGCTTGCATTTATCAACACTGCTTTAGTTTTATGGGACAGAAACACAAGTCCAATTAGCTTAAGCAAAGCAAAAGATGTTCTTGGCTCTTGTCACCAAAAATTCTGTGAGGAGGACAGGTGTGAGGCAGGCCTCCAGGATTCCAACCTCACCTGGACATTTCCTTTGTCTTCATCTGCTTCTCTCTTTACTGGTCACCTTCATTCTTTCAGACCAAACTCTCCACAGAGCAGGGAACAGCTCCCTCTATGGAGGAAAAGGAGTTACCTTCACCCAGCCTAAGAGCAGAAATCCCAGGGAAGGCTCTGATTGGCCCAGTGTAGGTCACATGCACATCTTTAGACCAGTCACTGCAGTCAGAGGGTGGGATATTATGATTAGCAACCCCCATTAAAAGCACATGTTAAGAAGAGGAGGAACAGATGCCTGGAAGGAAAAGGAAGTTGGATAAAACCAGAATACTTGCTTTGGCTATGCTTGATACTCACCAGTTCTGCCTGCCCCATTTCACAGAGAGAGTCCCTTAAGTTTAAACAAGGTCAAGGGACACAGGTCACACAACCGGAAAAAAAAACCTCACTCCCGACACAATGTGATACTGTGTTTCCAAGAGGGAAGAGTCTCTCATGTCTGAGCAGCCCTGCTCAGCACCTCATCCAGCCTGGCTGAATTCCCCTGCATCTTGGTCCCTGTCCATGTGTCCCTGGCACATTCACAGGATGAGCCGTGGCACTTGGTTCCTCATGTCTGGACCGGTTGCCATAGCCCAGTGCTGCCGGCCATTCTGCTGAGTCTTGGAGTTGTCAAACATCTCAGAAGCAATTGCCCACATATTTTAGGTCCAGCCAAGGCCGCCTGCCTTTGTCCAGCATCATTTGCTGTATATTCCAAGAGAAATTGGATCCACATGGACCAAATTCCTCTACACTCATCTCACATGGGCAAGGTTTTGGCACAAAAGAACTAAGGACCATGGAAAGGCTTCTTCTCCTTCCCTGGGGACCAGAGAACAGGCTCCAAAGCCAAGAGGATGACAAGCTCCCAGCCAAAGGTGCAGTCAATGCCTTCAAAGTCTAAACTCATAGGGTCAGAGAAGGACAAAGGCCACAGATGAGGGAAACCTGTTATCTCGGTGCCCTGGGCTGGGGGAAAGCTAGGGCACAGACTCTCCGACCTATTGCCTGGAAGCAGGAGGTATGGAGTCCAGAGCTCAGTGCTCAGTTGTTAGGCCAGCCTGGCACCCCACCCCCACTCTGCCATTCTTTAGCTAGCTGGCCATGGGCAAGCCTCAGTTTCCTCATCTGAAAAATGGGGATAAAAATGATGTCAATCCCATACGATAGTGGTTTAATAATATCAGTGAGGTGAGGAATATAAAAGTCAATGTCAGTTGATAGTAGTGTTTATGCTATTACCACCACAATCACCACCACCATAACCAACGCCATCATTACCACCATCAACATCATTACTATAATCACCATCATCACCATCATTACCATCATCACCATCATAATCATCATAACCACCAGCACCACCAGCACCATCACCACCACATTATCATCACCATCTCATCATGACCATTATTGTCACCATATCATTACCATCATCAACACTATCTTCATCACCATTACCATTAGGCAAAGCCTACTTGTCAGGCCAGCTCTGATATCTTCTTCCCCAAAGCCACCATCCTCCTCCAAGTCCATATCATCGTTAGACTGCCTACCTACCTCCAGTCTCACTCTGTCCAAAACCCCTGCTCCTGCTCAAAGCCCTTCCCCAACTCCCATCAGCCATAGACCAAATCCCAAGCCCTTTTGTATATGGTACTGGGGCCCTTCCCCCTCGAGACCCTTCCCACTTTTGTCACCCACACCCTACAGTCCTAGTCACATCAAATAGTACCCCTCTCTCCCAAATATGTCACACACACCCAGGCCTCCAGTCTGTACCCCAGGTGTTCCTTCCACTCAGAATGCTTCTCCCTGTTCCCTGGCAAACTCCCAGTGACCTTTCTGGGATCAGCTCAGACAGTTCATTCTTAACCAAACTGCCACTAAAGTCTAGCCAGACAGCACTGCCTGCAGAAGGCTCTGGGCTTCTTTGTTAAAAAGTGAGATGAGTAAGAGGTGGAGAGAGATGTTAAAGACACATTCGCACCCGCAGGAGTCTTTCCCTGATGTCATGGAACTGGGAAGAAATAGCCGTCTCGCTAGGGAATTCAAAATGCTTCATCACATGTCCCACTGAGGGGTCTGCACCCCACCCTTCAAGACCCAGTGGCAGCTGTGACGTGCCCCACAGGTGCTTCATGCAGGACTCTATCTCCCCAACATCCTCTCTGAGCAGCACCAGTCCCACACTTTTAGAAGTTTCGCCTTATTTACGGCTGAAGTTACATCATTTACCCTTCTCCGAAGAAGACATTCCTAGTTTAAATCCCAACTCCGCCCTTTCCCGTCTATTTGAAGGACCTAGTCTCCTCAACTATACAAGGGTTGATTGTAGCAAAGGACCTCAGGGAACCCTTCCTGTCCTGAGCAGGGAGATGCAGGCTGTGAAGCTGGCAGACCTACCTGGCAGAGTTGCCCACCCTTAACATGAGAATAGGAGTTTCCCTGCCAGTGTGCTGGAAGCCGCACGCTTTGACCTGTGTGGACAGTGGCCTCCACCCTGCTCTCGTGGAGACTGAGCAGTGCTTTTTGAACATGGAGCCTGGCACGGGGGGAGCCTCCACAAACACTAGCTGTGCATGACTCACAGCTCTTATCCCCTCTGCTCCAAGAGTGCAGTTGCCTTGGGCAGGAGAAGGGATTGGAGAGGGAGCCCAGTAAGGCTAGACGCCCAGAGGGGCCACAGCCGATGCCCACTAGCTCCCCTGATGCTCCTTTAAAGCTGTAGCCTTCGTGACAGAGCATTTGGCTGGAACCGTAAAAAATAAATGATTTCAGAGAAAATGCAAATGACACAGGAAAATGAGCTGCAGATGCTGCCTGCCTCCCAAAAGAGTGCCTCCCTGGCCCTCTCTCAGGTCCTACATCAGCACCCCTCATGTCCCCCCACCATCCAGCTGACCCACTGTGCCCCTCAGGAGGTGCCCCGAGGGGGCAGCCAAGTGGGGAGGGCCCAGCTGCCTTCCTGAGCAGAAGAGAGGAGGGAGGGGGCAGAGCTGCCTGTCACCTACCTGCTGACCACCTCCTAGTGTCAGGCCCTGCTCTGGGGACACCAGGAGGATTTAATCTGATCCCTCTGCTCCAGGAGGGAAGCAGAGACCCCAAAACCTCAGTGGCTCAGGGGACGACTCTATGTGAGGCTTGCCCATCTCATGGGTATGAACCTCCAACCACCCTTTCTTCTCTCCTTCCACTCTAACCGCCCTGGCCTCCTTGCTGTTCTTGCCCACATCAAGCACTTCCTGCCTCAGGGCCTTTGCACTTGCCAGTTCCTGGGCCTGAAAGGCACTTTCAAACCTCACCTCTTCAAAAGAACTTCTCTGATCACCTAGAGTAATCCAAACCTATCATTCTTTATTAAAGTACACAGTTCATGTCCTTCATACCTGTTTTCACAACTAGTAACAATGTATTGGTTTGTACTTACTTCCTACTTGGCAGAACCAGGTAAGTTTATTCATCAGTGTTTCCCTAGGACTTGGCACCATGCCTGGAAGATAGAGGAACTCAAATATTTGCAGGAGGGAGAAGTAGAATGGTCCCTGCTTGGGAGCTTAAAGACACAAAGAAAAGGCCATTTGAGCAGGGTTCTGAAGAATGAGTAGGAGTTCAATAGGTGGAGGGAAAAGAGGTAAGGAGGCAAAAAGGGCAGGGAGATGGGAGCAGGCAGGCCTGTGACAGTGTGGCCTGGTGGTTCCAGGCCCACAGGGGAGCATCAAATGGCCTGGGCTTAAACCCAGTTCCCCCGTTCACAATGACTTTGGGGGAGTCACTTCAGCTCTCTGAGCTCAGATTTCTCATCTCTAAGATGACGGGGTTCGGAGGATCTGGGGAGAAGACACACAGGCTTGGCCCAGCGCTTAACACACTGTCAGCTGGATAAGCAAAGTCACTGGTATTTTCGTGCAGGGACTCAGTGGAGGAATGTCTAGGCCCCAGGCCTGGGAAGGAAGGAAGGAAGGAAGGAAGGAAGAAAGGAAGAAAGGGAGGGAGGGAGGGAAGAGGGAAGGAAGGAAAAAAGGAAAGAAAGAGAAAAGAGAAAGAGGGAAGAAAGAAAGAAAGGAAAGAAAGGAAGAAAGAAAGAAAGGAAGGAAGGAAGAAAGAAAGGAAGAAAGAAAGGGAAAAAAAGATAGATCTGGCACATCTAGGCCATGAGCCAGGGCTGTCAGGGATCCTTCAGCTCTGTACAAAGAGCCAAGTTCCAAGGAGAAATCTTGGCTGGAGGCCTGGCCCAAGAATTGTCTGGATGGGGGATGGGATTTAGAGTCACATGACCCCTGAGGATCTCCTTTGGGGTCTCTGGCTCAAACCTCCATCTCTGCCTACACCTCTCCTCCTCAAGGTTCTAGGCTTTGGCAGTTTTCCCCTGAAACCCTTGCTAACCCCTAAGCCTTTGCCCGGGCCATGCCCTCTTCCTGAAATGCCTTCCTTTAGCTGTTGAAACTCTCAGCAAATTCGCAGCCTGTCCCCGATGACACCTCAGTCAGTTGCTGTCATTAATGTGCCACCCTCTGGCCACTTATCAAGGGGTGATCAGAGTTGTGGCCTCTGGTTTCAGGGTCTGGACAGTGTCTGGACTACACAGTGTCTCCAGGCTTGGAAGAAGGGCCCTGTCCCCAGATGGGAAGTTCCTCAGGGCTAGGATCAGGTCAGTCTTGCCCGGCACATAGTAAATAGTCAGCCAACATAATGAATAAATAAGCAAGGGTTTGAACTGCAGAAGGCAGGAGGATTCTCATCTTCTGTAAACTCAGTCCCACTTCTGTTCCTTACCAGCACCTGTCCCCATGAGGCAAATCCAATCCAATCACGAGGATGCTGAGGTACAGAGAGGTCCTAGTTTGGCTATCTATGACCTCATCTGGGTCCCTTCCCCTCTCAGGGCCTCAGTTTCCCCATCTGCAAGGGAAGCAGTGCCCCTGGAACAGGGCCAGCTTCACAAGCATGTGATGTGTACAGTCTACACACCCCACGCTCACCAGGGCCCCACGCTTGGTTTAATGTTTTGCTGTCGCCGTCTTAAAATTCTTAATAGTTTTATCTGCAAACGTGTTTTAAGTGAAGTCCCATGGGACAAAGGAGCATGTGTGCAAGCAGATGAGATACATATAATGCATGTCCGCTGCTGTTTCTTGTTGCCCGGTACCCGTGTAGCTTTCACGATGCTCTGTGAGCACAGAACTTGGGCAAACACCCCTACATTATGGGAATTCAGTGAGAGGCAAGTCAAGTACAAGGGAAGCAGTTTGCATCTAAGATTGAGTCAGTGCAGGTGCTGCCAGCCCGGAGAAACCTCCCTTTCCACCAAACTTACTTCAAATACAGAAGGCACTAAGAAACACAGACAGCCAAGGAACACAATGGTATCCTTTCCAATTTGTGTTTACTGATGCCGAAAATGATGGCAAAGGGAAGAGAGAGTAACCCACAATTCCTCTTCCTTTCAGTAAGCCTCTCTCCAAAGGGAGAGTCTTGGTAGAATGTGCGTGTATCAAGAAGTGAAATAAAAACAGTTGAGTTCCAAAAAAAAAAAAAAAAAAAAAAACCAGTTGAGTTCATTTTCAGCAGCATTTCCATAGTTCTGGTTAAAACAAAGTACACATGCATGTACCAAGTACAAATACAAATTGTGTAATTTCGATGATTCCACACATGAACTAAATGCTCTTATATTTGTTCTTTGAACTGGCATTGCACAATATAAAGATGAGTGGTGAAATTCATGCTAATAATTCACAAGTTTAATTTTTCTTCACTTAGACCCACATTAAATAACAAATTAAAAACCCCAGAAGTTGAGGGAGTCACCACAGAAGAAAGGGAGAAGCTCTGTATGTTAGTGCCTTTTTTTGTGTTTTTTTTCCTGCCTTTTGAACAAGGGGCCCACATTTTTATTCTGCACTGGGCCCCCCAAATTATGTAGCCAACCTATCCTGAATGGTCAATAAGCCAGCCCAGTTGTGTCTGAGCTCATGGTTCACAGTCCTTGGTCCTCTATCCCCATCCCAAGCTGGCCTGGCCACCCACTCTCCTCCCCACTACAAAGGGTCAGCTGTCACCAAGACCGAGCAGCTGGAGGTGAGAGGTGCTTTCAACCTGAGGCTCACCACACGGCCCAGAAGTCAGACCCCACAACCAGAGGATCAGGTCAGAGCATCTGGACAGGGACCTGGGCCTCTGTAGCCTCTTATAGGTCCCTCCGCCCTCGCTCTAAGTAGTACAGCTGCTCACTGAAGGGGGAAACCCTGCTCCAAACCCCAGAGACAAAAGCCACTTTGTTTCAGAGTTTGAGCTGCTACAGGCCTAAAGCATCCAGCTCAGTAATTCAGTTTTCTGGAAGCCCTTCAAAGGAATCATTGAGCCCATTTTACAGCTGAGAAAACTGAGGCCCCAGAGGCAGCCTCTCCTGCCTAAGGTCACACAGCCAGCAGGAAGCCCAACAGGACTCAAACCCAAGCCCATCCAACACCCCAACATCCACACAGCACTCCTCCAGCCCCAAATGGAGCTGGACTCTGGGGACCACAGACCACTCAGGCCCTGCCTTGCCTGCCATGAAGTCACTTCATGGCAGGCCTGTTCCCTCATCTTCAAGCTGACCATGACCATGGGGTCCACTTCAGAAGCCCATCACTATCCCATCCCCATGTCCACCTTTAACATGATACAGGGAAAAGATTCTAAGAAAGTGTGAGTGTTCGGTGTGCATAACACTGGCTTCCTCATCGGTAAACAAGGTGTGATGACCCCACAAACCTGCAGGTACCTGTGGACGCAGGCATAGCCATCACTCCCCCAGACCCCAGTGTGAGCTCCATGGGGCAGGGGTTTGCTCTGTTCCCTACTGGGTCCTCCAGACTTGAAGCAGTGTCTGGCACACAGCAGATGCTCAAATATTTGCAGAATGAATGAATAAATGAATGAGTGAATGAATTATAGCAATAAAAGATCACATTCCATTATATACAATCCTGAAATCCAAAAGGGCTCTAAAAACAGAAAGTTCTTGTCAAATTCTCATGCCTGGAGGTCCCACTAATCCCACTAATGAGACTATTCTGATGGTTTCTAACATTTGACTGCAGCCCCCCAGGCGTGTCGCTGAGCATGTGATATAGGTCCTACTTTACCCAAACTTTCTAAGTTCTCCCAAATTCTAGATTTGGAAACATAGCTGGTGCCAGGAGTTCCACACAAGATGGTAGGCTCAGTATCTATATCAACAATATTCAACCCCTTACATGATGAATATAACAGCCACAGGTAATAAGCAGCCACTGTGGACGCTCAGCACCTCCCAGTCACCCTATCTCACAGATGGGTAAATCGATGCTCCCAGAGACAAGGTCTTCAAGGTCCTGCGGAGTTTGTGTGGCACAAGCAGCCTTGTCAGCCCTCGTCAGTGGCTCTGCCCTCCTCCTCCCCTCCCCCTCTGTCTGGCCTTGGAGCCTCAGTGAGCCCCTTTTCCTCCAAGGGGCTCAGAACTCTTGAGGGTTCCTCCATGGGACAAAGCCTGCTTGGGGTGGCTGGTGGGGCTCCGGAGGCACAGCCAGTAAGAATGTGCTCCCACGGGTGAGATTCCCATGGGGTCAGGCTCCCCCAACACGGCAGGAGGGGCTGTAATGATGGGACCAAGGCTGCAGCCACAGCACTTGGTGACACTGATCCGCAGTCCCTGCGGCACCCCAGCCCCCCACTCCAGCCCCCATCCCACTGGCCAGATCTGCAAGGCTCCAGCCCCAAGAGGAGGGAGTTCCCACCTCCCACAGGAAGGCAGGAGGGGAGGCTGCCAGAGCCAGAGCCAGAGCAAGGGAGGCATGAAAATCAGGAGGTTCCTCCTCCCCAGCCTCTTCTCTTCACCTCCTTAGCCCACAGCAGTCCAAAGGATGGGAGATTTGACCAGAACCTGGCCTGGGCAGGGAATAGACAGAGCACTGGTCCAGTGACTACTGCATGCAGGGCACAGAGCAGGGCAGGCAGAGCAAAACCGACCTGACGCCTTAAACCTGAAAGACCCAAATTGGGCCTGTGCTCTGTCGCTGGCAGGCTGTGTGCCCTCAGGTAAGTGGCTACACCTCTCTGAGCTTCATTGTTATTACCCATTAGGGGCTGGCCTATCTTGGCCCTACGCTGAGCATGACTGGGCCCCAGGATGGGGAGCTTGGCCCAGGTGACCTCGGCCAAGTGACTTCACCTCTCTGTGTCTCAGCTTCCTTCTCTGGAAAATGGGGCTCATAAGAGAGCCGGCCTCCTATGCTGTTATTATAACTCATCAGTGGAAGTAAAATGCTTCGATCAAGCCCTTGCACATAGCATCACATGAGTGTTTCCTAGTATTGTTCATTATCACTACCTCCATTTTGCAAAGGGAGAAACCAAGGCACATAATGGTTAATTCTACCACCAAGAGCAGCTGACATGTACCGGATGCTTGCTCAGAGCAGCCCTGTGCAAAGCCCTCTTACTGCATTTAATCCTTGCATCTCTATGCAGTAGGTGCTAAAATCAGCCCCATTTTGCAGATGAGGAAACTGAGGCTCAGAGAGCAGCCGTCAGCCAGGGAGCAAGATTTAGAGCGGATGGGCTGTCTGCCACCCAGCCCCTCCCTTCTCCCCGTTACCTCCCACATCATAGAATGAGGCTAACACCCCTATCTGAACAACTAAGGGGACAATGCCAGACCTGGGTTCCAGTTCCTCCTGGGTTCCCTAGAAAAACAAGGTAGTCATAGGACCTTGCAGGAAGGGGAAGTTTATTCCTGCTTGCTCAAATCCCTATAAAAAGTACAAATAGAAGAAGAGCCCCACCACCCCCACAGTCAGCCCCAAGCTCGGAGCTCTGAGCTTCCCAAATGTGCATCCAGCCAGCCACTCACCTCCTGGGCGACCTCAGCCTGCAGACTGCAGGTCCCTAAACTTCACTTTCCCCATCTGTAAACTAGGAAGGATTCTGAGACCGCCTCTCACGTCTACCTGAGCATTGAATGTGCTGGGCGAGCACCTAGGCAGCACTTGGAACACTGCGGGCGATCAATAACCCTTGGCTGGACAGGTTCTGATAATGGACAAGGGTGTTCCCCCAACTCCCGCTGGAGTTCACCATTTTCACCTTTCCCCCTTTCTCTTTTTCTCTCAGGGAAGCCTTGCTTTGGGAGGTTCTGAGGCAGGTACTTGCTTAAGCCTATTTTTCAGATGGGAAAACTAAGGCCTGAAGAGGGGAAGCTCGACTGGTTAGGGGGGAATTCAGCACAGGCTTCCTCGCACCATCTGTTCAAAACACACCTCGTGCACACTGCTGGACCAGGGCCTTCTGGTGGTTGCAGAGCAGCAGGCAGAATTGTGGATGGGGAGTCAGGCAGGCCTGGGTTAGAATCCCAGAAAATGGGGACAAGAAGCCTGGGCTTATGGTTGATGCTTGGGAAGTCCCCGGGCATGTGCTCAGTGAACGGCAGTCAGTATCAGCAGCAGCAGCAGCAGCATTATTTGCAATTCCCTCCCCATCCCTGCAAGCCAGAAATTGTACTGAAACCCCAAACCATCAACACCTAAAGTTGAGCTCCCAGCTCAAGTCAGGGAGCATCACAGCCATTCCCTGGGTCCCCTTCCCTGCATCCCTAGACCCTGGTGCTGTCCCCTTGGGCCTGGCAGCCTCTGCACACACAGATCTTTGTATCACTTCCATCGGCAAAATAAAGTGGGTTGAACGGCTGATAACCAGTGAGGTTTGAGTGGAGCCAGAGACTCAGAGACCCTGGGACACAGGTCAGGCCCAGGTAATAAGGTAGCAAGTGGGGTCAGAATCAAAACTCTGGAATCCCAGGAGAGAACGGTGAGAAAAAGAGGATGTTTATTTCAGTTCTTGTCTTTTAATGTACCAGAGGAAGAGATTCAGAGGACGGGGACTAGTTTCTGAAAGCTCTTTGCTGTTCTGCCTCTCTACAAACTCTCAGCCCATCAGAACATTATCATCCTGGCCACCTCACTCTTCCTCCAACGTGCCAGAGATACTCCCACCACAGGGCCTTTGCACGTGCTGTTCCCTCTGTCCTGATATCTGCTTGGCTCGCTCCCCGACTTTCTTTGTCTCTTCCCCTGGCCTTCATCAGGGAGGCATTCCTAAGCAATCCCTTGTCACCCTCTATCTCCTTCTCCTTCCTCTATCTTCTGTCTCATAACAGGATTCACTTATCACCTGTTGTGGGTTTTGTGAGCACAGGCGTGAGTGGCCCCAGGAGTGTACATCAGCCAGAGTCAGAGTCTGAACAATCAGCTCCCACCCCCAGACACAAGCCCCATTCTCCACCTATTAACCCAACAGCAGCCAAAGGCGAGGAGGGCTTCAAGCAAAAAAGAGGGAACCACCAACAGCGCCTTTCATTCGACCCGTATCTAGTGTGGCTCTACTGTGTGCCAGGCCCTGTGCTGGCTGCTGCAGATACTGAGGTGAACAAAACAAACTTCCTCCTGTGTGGAGCTGCCCTGCCCTCCAGTTAGCTTGGGCCCAGGTCTTGGGACAAGGGACAGTTAGTGGCAGGAGGCAGGGAGGCAGGGTATTTGGTTCTGGCTCTGTTGCTGACCTGCTGCACGACCTTGAACTGGACATTCTGAGCCTCCATTTCTTTGCGTATAAAATAGAGAGACTGAGCAATGTTTCTGGGATGCCTGGGGCAGGATGGCACATGAGGTGCCCAAATGCAGCCTTGAGCAATCCCCAACCTCACAGTGATGAAGTCACTCCTTTCTCAACTCCCTCCAAGCCTTTCCACTGGTGTAAGAAGGATGTCTCCACTCATGGCTGCTCAGTCTCCAACATCTTTCTCAGATGAGTTGACCTCATTTTCCAAAAAAAAAAAAAAAAAAAAAACGAGTTCTCAGGCCAGGGGCCTTCATCAGGCAACAGTGACATTGTCATGTTTTCAAAGTGTTTATTTTAGAATTATGGTAGGACACACTGATCCCTTTCTTCTAGACTCCCTCTCTTGTCCATTCTTCAGAGATAGCATACCAAAATTCCCATGTGACCCCAGCTTAACATTTATCCATGTGGCAAAAGAGGGGCAACTAAATCAATAGAACAGAGGGTCCAAAAATAACCCTTCACATATACAGTCAAATGATTTTCAGCAAGGGTGCCAAAACAGTCTAATGGAGGAATGGAAAATCTCTTCAACCAATGATGCTGGGACAATTGGATATTCTGGAAATACAGAACTCTTACCTTTGCCTCATGCCATATGCAAACCTCAATCAAAATGTATCATAGAGGGACTTCCCTAGTGATCCAGTGGCTGGGGCTCCTCACTGCCAATGCAGGGGGCTTGGGTTCAATCCCTGGTCGGGGAACTAGGTCCCACATGCCGCAACTAGCAGTTTGCATGCAGCAGCTGAGAAGCCGGTATGCCGCAACTAAAAATATCCCGCACCCAGCAGCAAAGATCCTGCATGCCTCAACTAAGACCCGGCGCAGCCGAATAAATAAATAAATATTTTTTTAAAAATATATCATAGAAAGCTCAATGTGAAAGCCAAATGTAAAACCATAAAGCTACTAGAATAAAGCAGGACCCCAGGGAAGACACAAATGGCTCTCACCATAAAAGAAACTTGATAAAATGGACTTTGTGGAACTTGTGAAATTTTAAAACGTTGGCACTTCAGAAGACACTATGAGAAAAACCACAGACTGGGAGAAAATATTTGCAACACACAAAGAAGGGGCTTGCATCCAGAATATATAAAGAACTTTTAGAATTCAATAACAGAAAGACAAGCAACTGAATAAATAATTGGGCAAAGGATTTGAACAGACATTTCACCAAAAAAAGATATACAGAGAGCAAATAAACACATGAAAGTACATGAAACATCATTAGGGAAATAAAAATTACAACCACAATGAGATATCACTACACACACACACTAGACTGGCTAAGTTAAAAAGATAGATAGTAGCAAGTGTTGAAAAGGATGTTACAAGGAACTGGAGCTCTCAGATGCTGCCAGTGGGAATGCAAAGTGGCACAACCACTTTGAATAATGGTTTGACAGTTTCTTAAGAAGGAAAACATGCCCCTCCTATATGACCCAGCCAAAAAGTTGTACACAAATCTTCATAGTAGTTTTATTCCTAGTAACCCCAAACTGAAACCACTGACATGCATATCAACAGGTGAATGAATAAAAAGACTGTGTTATATCCATACAATTAAATACTACCCAGCAATAAAAAGGAATAAACTACTGACTCATGCAACCTCAAAAGCATTATACAGAGTGAAAGAAATCAGACCCTTAAGAGTGCAGGCTGTTTGATTCTATTTACAGGACGTTCAGGATTAAAGAACAGGCAAAATGAAGCAATGGTGATAGAAATCCGATCCATTGTTACTTTAGGGGTGGGTTGGTGACTGGAAAGGAGCGGGAGGGAACTTTCTGGGAAGTGTGTCATAGTGTATAATATTGATAGAGCTTCAGGTTACACAGGTGTAGACACGTGAGAACACATCTGATTATACACTGAGGATCTGTGCATTTCTTTGTACATAAATTATCCTCAATTTTTTTTAATGTGAAAAAGGGGGAGTGGGGAACCCTGGTTAAGTAAACAAACTGAAACCTCCTTCCAAGCTGTAAAATGGTGTAGCTGCTGCAGCCAACAGTGTGACAGGTCCTCAGAAAGTTAAACATAGAGTTTCTATGACCAGGTAGTTCTGCTCCTAAGGAGATACCCAAGAGAATTGAAAGAGTACATCCACACAAATACTTGTATGTGAATGTTCATAGCAGCACTTCCTACAATAGTCAAAAAGTAAAGACAACCCTAATTACCTACCTGGTGAATGGATAAACAAAATGCGGTATAGTCATACAATGGAATATTATTTAGCCATAGAAAGCCGTGAACCTTGAAAATATTATGCTAAGTAAAAGTAGTCTGACAAAAAGGCCACATATTATATGATTCCACTTACATGAAATATCCAGAATAGGTAAAGCCATAGAGACAGAAAGTAAATTAGTGGTTGCCAGGGGCTACCTAGGGTAATTGGGATTGACTGCAAGTGGGTATGAGGCTTCTCTTTGGGGTGATAAGAATGTTCTAGAATTGGACAGCAATGATGGTTGCATGACATTGTGAATATACTAAAAGCTACTGAATTATACAGGTTAAAATCATTAAAATGGTGAGTTTTGTGTTATGCAAATTTTTATCTCAACAAAAATTTTTTTCCAAGGTTCCTGGGATACCTCATCAGACTATATTATAATTGCCATATTAGGGTCTTATCCCCATCCTATGATACTTTGTTATAAATGCAGAATTGGGTATTCGCTCCCAATCACTTCCGGGTCAGGTCAGCCCAGTCTGGTGACAAAAGCTTGGCATCTCACACCTTCTATCTCCTTTACAGTGCAATTGTGGTGCCCCAAGTGGGGTCCTTCCTACTAATTCCCTCGTCAGTTAGGGAAATCATGTTTTATTCTGGTGTTGGGATCCTTTTCCAATCTTTTTCAAAAGAAAGTGGGATGGGGTATCTTTTTTGTACCACCCCCCATCTCTGGAAGGGCTGAGGGCCACCTTCCACCTGACTGCTCCTTCATCATCCCCTGTGAGACAGACCCTCAGCCCTCTGGATCGTCATGGCTTGGTGGAGGAGACAACCATTCCTCCAACCTGCAAGATGCACCAGCCTGAAGCTGGAGTCCCACCCTGCCCTTCCCAGGGCCAACACACACCTCAGTGTTGCAGCCCCATCCATGTCACGTGATTCCCCCCGCCAACAATACACCAGTCCGTGGTCCTTTTGGTTCACGAACCCTCTGAGACATGAATCCCTTCACCCATTCATCCATTCATTTCACACCAACCTGAAGGTTCCCAAATGCCCACCCCCAGTGGTCACCATTCTGTCACTTTTCTTCCCTTCCTTGGGTACTGAACACTGTCACATACTACTGTCACTTTGAGTGGAGACCTTTAAAGGTTGAAGAGATTTTTAAGCTCCTCCAAATTACAGTGAATATAGAGGCCATGTCCTTAAAACTTTACATTCTAACAAATAAGCTGTTGCATATACTGTTGACCCTTGAACAATGAGGGTTTTGGGGGTGCTGACCTGCCCTCAGCCGAAAATCCGCATATAATTTACAGTCGGTTTTCTTTATATGTGTTTCCTCCATATCTGCGGCCCTGCATCCATGGATTCTACCAGTTCTGATCGTGTAGTACTGTAGTGTTTACTATTGAAAAAAATTTGCATATAAATGGACCCACACACTTCAAACTCACATTGTTCATGGGTCAACTGTATAAAGAAAACTTTAGGGACTTCCCTGGTGGTCCAGCGGCTAAGGCTCTGCGCTCCCAATGCAGGGGGCCTGGGTTCAATCCCTGGTCAGGGAACTAGAGCCTACATGCTGCATCTAAGAGTTCGCGTGGTGCAACTAAGAACCCATGTGCCACAAGTAAGATCCGGCCAAGCCAAAATAAATAAATAATATTTTAGAAAAAGAAAACTTTAGAAACTGAAGGGAAGAAATTCAACAAAATTTCTGCCAAATTAGGGTCCATTGTATGTTCCAATGAATAAGGTGAACACCTATTCATCCTTCAAAATCCTACCTGGGCATGACCTGCTTGAGGAAGCCTTACCTATGCCTCCTACATGGGGTTCATGGCTCTCTCAGAGTGACATTCATCCCTTGTACCACTATGGGTTATTGGGCATATCCCCCTCACAGTTACCTGTCAATTTACTCGTCTTGTTTATCTCCTCCCCACCACAGTTCCCCCTCTGTAGACTAAGGCTCTGCAATGACCTCAAGTCTGAGTCTACAGTTGCCAGAGTGAAGCTGCTGCCCAAAGAGTGGCCCATAGGACAGCCAGAGCTTTTACAGGGCCTGTGAGCTAGTGCTCATAGTGACCTTCAAGCTAGATGTGATTTGCTCCATTGTAGAGACAAGAAAATGCAGATGGGTTAAACCACTTGCCCATAGCCCACGGCTGTAAGCCGAGGAAGCAGCATCCAGCACAGAACAGCCCACCTCCAAAACACTGTCAGCTGTGCCGTGAGCTGATCATGGCGTGACGTCAACAGTTTATGCATATGGAGCCCTCCCACGGGCTGCGTCCACACAAACCATCTCCTATAACGACTCCACAAGTTACTCATTTCACGGATGAGGAAAAGCAGGAGCTGAGAACCTATGAAACTTGCAAGAGGTAACAAAGCTTACTGGGATCTGAACGCCGGGACCCAAAAGAATAACCATCACACAGCACAGCCACCTGGATAGTTTCCCCCCCCGCCCCTCCCCTTCCTCCTTCACCAGTGGTTCTCAGCCCCAGGGGTCATGCCCCACACAGGACATTGGGCAATGTTTGGAGACATTCGGGGTTGTCACAAGGGAGGGGGGAGGAGAAGAGATGTTACTGGCATCTAGTGGGTAGAGACCAGGGATGCTGCTAAACATCCTACAATGCACAAGGCAGAGGCCCCTCCCCCACCACAAAGAATTATCCAGCCCAAAGGTCAATAGTGCAAACTAGAGAAATTCTGAGATCACCCAATTTAGAACAGCATCAACATACACATGCATGCGCGCAGGCGCGCGCACACATACACACACACACACACACACACACACACACAAACACTATACAGCATCCAGACCCCCATGGAATTTGAAGAGACCCATGGAAAAAGGGGAGGGGGTGGAGAAAAAAATGAAGCAAGCCCCGCCCACAAATGTACCACAGTCACCATTAACGTCATATTTATTGTTATTTAGCTGCTCAGGAAAACATATACAGGTATATACAATATGCATGAATACAGAAGACTGCACTTTACATATTTTTTTAAAAAAAGAAAGAAAAAAATAACACTCAATTTCATGAGCTATTGTCACAGTCTTCCAACCAAGCATTTCAGAAATGAATTTCTTTTAAGAGTCAAAAAGATTACAGGATTGCCTAACACACAGCAGAGTTAAGTTTTCATATTTTACATGTGCAATAACGTTTTCATATTCTTTCCCGAAGAGTTTTGCTATGCAGTACCGATTACCAGTGTTTGTGGAGTCTCGTGGGTTGGGTGTGTTTTTAATCTGCTTTTATTCTTTCCATTAAACCAAATTTAATGAAATAACATCCTTTTGCTTAAGGCTATTTTTAAAGCTGTTCAATTCTGGGGTCGTGGGGAGCGAGAATTTTAAAACTTCAGGGGTTTCCGAGGTTGCTAGGACCATGAGATGATGGCCATGTGCTGACGGACTCAACACAGGGCGAGTCAAAGACAGAAGTCAAGACACTTGGCTCCCCGGCCTTAAGCAATTAAGGAGAAATCATGCCTGTTTAAGAAATAAAAGGATGAAGCTCTCCAACAGCTGTACGTTGTGGAATCAGAGGGGGCGTGGAGTTTCGCTCAGACTATGGCTGGCTCTCCTGCCGCCCGTGGCGGGAGGTGGGGAGGGGGCTTTTCCTCACCTTTTCTTTCCTTTGGTGGCAGAACCCGGGGCTGAGTCAGCTCCCACTTTCTTCTCACTGATCAGTTCACACCACCTGCTTCTGCCTGCCCTCTGTGGGGACCAGGGTCAACCCTGGTCAGACTGCCCGTGCAAGAACCTCGGACCGTCCAGACTCAGACCCGAGCCGAAAAAGCCGGCCCAAGGAAAGACAGGAGGCGGGAATGGAAAGAGACAGATTTTTCTGTACGCTCTTCTCCCTTTGTTGAAAAGTTCTTTGAAATAAACAACGTGAGTGTTGTACGGTGAGCCCAAAGCCTTCAGGTCACTTGCTAAAAAAAGCCGGGTCTGCAAACTCTGGGGACGTGGGGCGGGGGGAGGATGGAGGGGGCGCAAGGCTCAAAATGGCACATTTAGCAAGATGCTTGTTCACAGAAACTGAAATCGACTACAAGAGTTACTGATTTGGGTGAAGTGATATCCGTCACTTCTTGTCTGGCCCACCCTGGAATCTGGGTGCCTCGCGCCACCCCCATGAGTCACACAAGCCCTTGGGAGTCATCAACAGCACCCAAAGGTGCCTCCCCTGCCAACACTGGGCCTCCACTGACCACCGCCCTGGGAGGACCAGGTGACAGGCCTCAGCTGGGTCCAGGAGCCCTGCTCTCTGCTGCCCTGCTCGCCCAGCTGCTCCCTCACCTCTGCTCAAAGAAGTTATTCCTTCATGAGATGCACGGGACGTGGCTCTGGTTTTGCAACAGGCTGAGGTTAAATCAAAAGGGGTAGGGAGGATTCCTGGGTTTAAAAAAAGGCCCAAGAATCAAAGTCACTAGTTCCAGTCCCTTTCTCCGTCCTCTAGCCCTCAGGAGTCTGCAAACCCCTGCAGAGAATACACACAGGCTTGGAGGAGGGGGGCTTTGTAGGCAGAGCCTGGGGGCTCCTTCACTCAACAAGCCCCTCGAAAAGTGCCGGTGAAAGCCTGGTCCTTCCCAGGGATGGGGGGCTGCCCAGGTTGGAGATGGAACGGGAGAAGTGGGGAGATAACCCAGTCCTGTTCCTTCTTCCCCCAGTGCCTGGCTGGGAACAGATGTCAGGAAAGGTCAGGGCTAAGAATTGATCCTTCAACTCCAGCACCCAAGACCCAGCTGACCTGGCCGTAGCAGAGCCGGGAGCCTGCAGCCTCTAGAAGCTCTGCAAGCTGGACAGGCACCATCCCCACGCGGACGAGGGCTGCTCGGCACAGCGTGAAAATTCAGAGCTTGGGCGTTTTTACAGAGGCCCAGAAAAGGAGAGAAAACACCACTGTTGAACATTCCGACTCCTTCCCACAGAGCGGACTGGATACGTCATCACCTCCATGGCAGTGAAAGGCAGCTTCCAGCAGAAGAGAGAACAGAGCTGAAGGCTGAGGGTGTGTTTGTGGGAACGAAAATATATATCTCTATTTTCTTAGGGAACAGACAAAACAAAATCCCAGGCGGAATACCTAAGGGGGGCATTAATTGTTTGGCTCCAGCCTGACTGATGACAGTTGGGTGTCAATATATAATATTGTGATGACAATTTGACTCTCACCCGGCAATATTCCAGAACTACTATTCTCCAGGATTTCCATTTTAATAAGCAGTGAACAAAGCAAAAAGGAAAAAAAAAAAAAAAAAAAAAAACAGGCAGTGGGGAGGGAGGTGGGGAGGAACAAGACTAAAAGAGAATAAAAAAGGAAAGCAACTCTTGTCTTATTATGAAATAACAATACTTGGACATACAGCAGCACGAAAATAAAACAAGGAAAGAGGTCATCTAAAAAACGTATGCCAAGATTACAGAAAAATGGGAATTATCTAGCAGGAAAAAGGCTTCAGCAAAAGTTTGCTAACTGCAGAAGGGTTAACACTGGTAACATACCGTGGCAGACAAATTTCTTTTTTAAAAAATTTTTTTGAGGTTTTTTTTTTTCCCTTTAAATTAACCCTTTCCGGTCCATATGCCACTAAGCAGGTACCAACCTAGAAAAAAAATCATCCACTCAGCAATAGTGGCCCTTTCAAATTAACAGGGCGGGTAGGGGTGGGGTCAGGTGGAGGGGGGAGAGGAGAGAAAAGGGGGAGGGAAGGGCCTGGTTGGGGAGGGGGTATTTCTTGTCAATTCAAGTTAGGGCGGCCACGAATGTCCCGAATCTGTTGGAAATGTCGGAGTGCAGGGACCGCCAGGTGGGCACGGAGGCTCGGGCCTTGGCATCGCCCACGTCATCTGTGCAGTGGACAGACAGGCACTGCAAGTGGCTGCCGGGCTGGGTTGCCGAGGCCTTGTTCGGAGGGAGGTCGTGGGCTGCAGAGAAAGGAGGAAGAGAGGACGTTAGCTGCGTGCTTGACTCTGCAGGAGGCCCTAATGGGGGTAAAGTGGCAGAGCAGAAGAGAGGCCATGTCCAGGCCCTCTTTTCACACCTAAAGATGGTCCAAGGAGATCTAAAGACGTTTGGTTCAAATCCTCCTGCCGTCACCTCTGACTTGGGCTGTGAGGCCTTAGCTAAGGGAAGACCTCCTGTTGGGTCTGTTTTTCCCCTCCCCCTTGGGAAATAGGAGAGTTAGACCAGATAAACTCAGGGTTTGCCACCTCTGATGGACTAGAGTTCCCAAAAGATTAACTGGACCTGAAGTAAGTTGGGAAGGCTTCCTGGAGGAGACACATCCAAACTGGGCACTGAAGGATGTATAGGAGTTCAACAGATGCAGTGAAACGGAGGAGGGGAGGATTGTCCAGGTCTCGAACACAGCCCATTGTCTTGTCATCCTCCAGACAGACATTTGCTAAGGGCCTGCTGTGTGCTGGTAACTTCCTTACACAGTGTCAAACTGCTCAGAGCCACAGAGACTAAGAGTGTGGACTCCCCAACCACACCAGTGCCCTTTGCCCCTCCCCAGCTGCTGCATGAAAGGACTTTAGGTGGTAAGGGTGAGGGAGTCTATTCCTCTCCTACACCCTCAATGAAAATCCCCTCAATTTCCTTCTCATTCAGTCACACAGCACCAGAAACAGCACAGACCATAGTAATGTTTGGATTAGACTCACTTGACAGGAAAGAAATTTGACAACCATTCACACCTTAGCACGAATTATATTAGAGGAGAACAAGGAATTGGGAGTCCTGAGGCAGGGAAGGAATGGAGCAGTCATTTCAGAGGACTTCTAATTTACTGCTGCCCAATGACCAATAGTTCTGTTCTGAGGCCTACTGAATCATGATTATTCTCGTTATTCCTTTTTCAGGGCCTGACTCTTAGAGAGGCAAGGTGACCTGCCCAAGGTCACACAGCCAAGATGGGACAGAGCTGGGTTTGAAGATGGGCTGATGGTGAACTTCTGACTCAGCAGAAGTGAGAAAAGCTGGAATTGGCGGTGGGGGCCCAGCTCCGGCCGAGGGAGCACACCCAGATACTGAACTCCATGACTGGCCCGCCCTCCTCAGTACACTGTGCAGGCCCAGCCAGGGCCCGGTGCCAAGCAGGAGTCACCCCGCCCATCCCGCCCTCTGGGATCCGCCTTGAGGCTTCCCCCAAGAGCTGAGCCATGGCCTGCAGAGAAAATCCTCTCAGAGGGATGGGCCCAGGCAACCAAGGCCAGGCGTGACTAACTGGGTTTGGGGTCCCCACCCTGGAGCCGCAGAGACACCCAGCTTTGGGACCTGCATTCTTGGGAGGAGCTGGGGCTGGGAGGGAAGATTCTCTCCTTTGCCTCTTCCTTCCTTCATTCAATTAATAAGCTGAGTCCCTACTGTGTGCCAGGTGTGGTGTAAGCCTGCAGATTCCAGCAGGAAACAAGGCACTGTCTTCCTCCTCCTCCTGCATCTGACGGTGAAGCTGGGAGACAGTATTGTAGCACAGTCATCTTAGAGTCACAGACTGCGGCTTGAATCCAAGCCCCACCACTGTGTGGATGAGATCCAACAATTTCCCTCTCTGAGCCTCAGTTCTATTCACTGGCAAAGTGGGGGTGATGCTGTCTCCCTTGGGGTCTTGTAACAGATGTCCTGGCATACAGAGACATCCCCAGACAGGGCTGCTGGGACTGTCATTCATGTCCAAGGTAGGGGAGGGGAGTCAGGAGGTGAGGGGTCCTTGCAACCATCTAGAAGCCTCCAAGCCTTGTCCCTTCCTTGAGACTGGCCAGCTGGGCACGTTCCTGCCCATAAATCTGGAGTCTTTGTACCCATTTCATGGACGGGGAAGCTGAGGTTCTGAGCCTGAGGTTCCCAAGTTGGTTAGAGGTGGTGGAGCTGGGATGCTGTGACCCCAGCTAGCTAGAGATACCAGATTCAGGGTCCCCTCACCCACAGTGGGCCCTGGGTTCCAGCCATGCTGATGCACAGCCCTCACACCTCTGCTCCTGAGCCCACGCTTGCCTTGCTCCCAGTGACACCCTGCTGCTTAATACCTGCAAAAGGAATTTAGTTCTGAACATTGCGAGATCTAGATTGGGGGAAGGAGTAGCATCTGTCAGAGAGAGAAAGAGAGAGAAATTCTGAAAGGAGTTCCTTATTTCACTTTAGACACATTATTTCAAGGAGCCAACGCAGCAATGCTTGTGCCCATTTTACAGGTAGGAAACCGAGGCCCCTTGCCAAAATTTGCAACAGCTAAACAAAGACAAGACCCACACGTGAGCTCCTGACACCCGGCTCCCTCGCTCTGTGGCTGAAGCACCAGGAAGGTAGACACAGGAGGATTAGGGCTCTCATGGGAGCTGGGTTTGCTCAGCAGTGGTTCCAGACTACTCCAAATGGCCAAATTTCCTAAAGATGTTTTATTCCCAAGTTCCAGACGACTCAAACGCATGCCGTGCGCCAAAACCACAGACAGCTGCTCTTCTTACTTGGGGTGGATTTAATGAGGGCATTGCAGGCACACAGTTGGACACTTCCGTGTATTATCTAACTCCATCCCCCAGCAAGCCCGGCAGCTGGGTGACCCTTCTCCCCACTTTAGAGGGGGCACCTGGGGCTCAGAGAGGGTGAGGGCCTTGCCCCACATCACAGAGCATGGGCACAGGATTCCCCAGCCTCTGCCTGGAACAAACAAGCGAGTCTGGTATCCATGGGGAATGTTTTTAGGAGAGAATATGACTCTTCAGTTCTTGACAACCCAAGCATGACCAAACTCATCCTCCCGCAGGATTCATTCCAGCTGGGGGGACCCAACACACCCTAGGACTGCGGCTCCCCTGGGCTGCCGAGTGGCTGCCGATAAATCAGTCCCACGGGAGCCGCCTCAAGTCAGGGCCTGCCCCGGCCTGGCCCAGGAGAGGCCCTCCATCCCCACTCCTCAGGGCAGCGGGCATGCCGGCTCCCACACCAGGACCCAGAGATAAAACCGCCTCCTCGCCCAGCTCCCAGGGCTGGGGAGACCCTGGAGGTACTCAGTGCCCGGCACTGGCAGACACCGCAGTACCTGATGGGTGTTGTCCTGTTTTCCACCGTTGGCTGTCAGACTCCCCTATCAGACTGTGGCTGTGTGGGGGAGGGGCAGATTTGGCCTGTTCAGCTCAGCTGGGGCCTGTGCATTGACTGTGAAGGGCCGCTCAGCCCTATTTGACAGATGGGAAGACTGAGACCCCAAGAGACAGGGAGCTGCCCAGGGGTCACCCGAGGCCAAGTCGCCAGCTTTGGGACCGGCCCTCTCCTGTTAGCCCAGGATTCCCCGCAGGTCCAGCCGAGATGGAATCCCGGGTCCCCCAACCTCGGCAGCTGGCCCCCATTTCCTCATCTGTAACTTGGGGATGGTGATTCCCATGGGCCTGGCTCAAGGCAGCTGGGGGAGACCATACAAGAGAAAGAGCTGATGATGCCCTGCCTGTGGGTGGTCAGTTCCTGAGGCAGGGGTGACATTCACTCAAAATGTATAACCATGAGGTGCCTCACCCCGGGCAGCATAGGAGCTGAGATGAGAGGCTTCCTGGCGTGCCTGCCCAGCAAGGAAGGACCATGGGGCGGTTTTTAAGGTCATCCCCCTATTGGCCAGAACAGACCACCTGAGTCCCCACGCAGAGGGGTGGGGCCTGGAGCTGGGATGCCTCGCTCTTCCTTCCCACAAAGTCTCTCCCCGCCCTTTCTCCACGTGCACAAGCCCTGGCTGATCCATCCAGCCCCTTCCCAGAACCCCCTCGCTGAACGCTGCAGACTTGGTATCATGCTCTCCGGGTACCGGCTGCTTTGGGCTCACCCTGCCACCAACATGAGACCACATCAGATTTTGTCTTCAGTGCTTCCCTATCCACAAAGGGGATAGTAAATTCCACAAAGGAAAGGAAAGAACCTTGAGCCCGTGCCCATAAAGTGACCGCGTGAATAACGGATGGAATTCCACTCCTCCTACGGTTCCACAATGATCATGCCTACCGTTTGGGGAGCACAGACTTTCGTGCATCACTTCAGCTCTCAGAACCTCAGTCCTAGGAAACGGGGGAAATAATAGGACTGGCCGTCATGGAGGCAGTTACGAGGATTAAGTGAAATGACCGTGTAAAGTGCTTAGCACACAGTGCACTCCCACCAGCACCAGGACTGCCTTGTGTGGTTGTCGACCAGCCTGCAGGGACCAGCGGGGCTGGGACGGCTGGCTGGAGTGCTAACTGGGACGGCTGAGTGACCCTTTGGCTGGCCACGGCTGAGGTAAAGGGAGAAGGGGAAAAAGATGTGCATGTCTTTACCTGGGGACATCTCATTGTTAGTTTCACTTCTGGAGGTGCCACCCGTGGAGGGGGCTGAGTTTTTTTTTAAAGTCAGCAAAACAGGCCTTGTCACTGCCTTGCCCTGCACTCAGTATCCCCGGGAATGGGTTCCAGTTTGGGTGGGCCACGTGCTCAGGCATCCTCAGCTCCAGGCGGGGAGGGGGTTGGGGTAGCTGCAGCCCCCCCAACCCCCAGTAGCTGAAGTGCTGCCTTGGTGGTACGCACGGCCGCCACTCTGTCCTCAAACCCTCAGAAAGGGGACTTCTGCTGGGCCACCTCCTGTCCCTCTGCCCCCCAGAGGGAAGGCCAGATTATGGGGGTCAAATGTGGGCTCCAAGTTGCACCCAGGTCAGGGGCTCCCTGGGTGCTAATCCAGGGTATAACCTAAGCAAGGTGTTAACCTGGGCTGTAAAATGGGAACCTACTTCACAGGCTTGGAGGACGATGAAGTGACATCACATGGGTGAAAACTTCAGCACATGATGAGCCTTCAGAAGAGGTTAGCTGCTCTTAGGATTATTATAGTTACTATACTTTAACAGCCCAGGGCTTTGGAGGCAGGCAGAGCTAATATTGCCGCACACCCGCCTTGTGCGTGGGGCAGTTTCTTCATTTCCTTGGGTGCCAGGGGCCTGCCCCACCCCCTGCCCTCCGAGGCTGGGAGGCCCCCCGGGGTGCGATCCCAGGCAGAGAGGCGAATTAGAATTCCGTGAGTATTTTTAACCTGAAGCTTATGTAAGGAGCAGTGTGGGCCCCAGAACACAATAGCGAATGACTCTCGCAGGCTCACCCTCGCCAGATTCCGACAAAGGGAAATGTATTTTGGTTTTTCCTTTATTTGGACCTGGCAGGGGGTGTAGGGGGGAAGACGCTGGTGTCTGTGACAGCTGCCACTCAGCTGGGGGCTGGGCCGCTGGGCCCAGAAGCAGAGGCAGGCCGGCCGGCCTGGAAGCCACAGGGCTGAGCCACCTGTTCTCGGCACCTCTGTCCTGCAGCCCGGGAGTCCCTTAGGGCCCCCAGACACATCCATGTCCCCCCAGAAGCTCCTAGCTCCTAGTCCCCATCTCCAAGAAAGGCCGGGCCATCACACCCAGGCTAGCTCTGGGCATCACTCTTCCCCAAGCCTAGAGTCAAGCACCAGGGAGGGGAGAGCCTGCCTTCAAAATTCACCCACTGCTCTCCCGCCCCGTTTCCCCTACCCTGGTCCAGGCCCCGACTCCCGCCTGCAGCAACAACCTTGCTGCTCTCTCTGCTTCTATGCTGACCCACACGTCCATCTTCCCCTGTGAGCCAGGTGAGAAACTCTGAAGCACCAACCAGAGCAGGCCCCTCTCCTGCTTAAAACTTCCATGGCTCCCCAGTGCCCCCAAGATAAAGTCTCCAGCTTCCCATGATGCAGCCTGCTTCCATCTTGGGCCTCCAGCCTCACCTCTCAGTGAAGAAGTCCTGATCCTTCCCACCTCCACCCCTATGCTCCTGATGTTTCTTCCGCCTAGAACACACTCCTCACCTCTGCTGACTCCTACCATCTACCTGGCTGTCAGCCTCACGGTGATGTTTCTCCAGCACCCCCCGCCTGCAAATGGCACCCCACCACCAGCCACCATATAGTAATGATGCCACCAGCGACCGCCTCACTGGGTACAGGGAAGTGCTGACACATCTCCCCGGGCAGAGAGGGAATCCTGAGTTCCGAGCCCCTTAGCAACAGGCCACCAAAGATGGAAAACATCATGGGGAGACTTTGGAGTCAGATGACCAAAGCCTGTAACTTGGTCCCTGGCACTTTTCCCAGCAGGGCAACTTTGGGCAAGTCACTTTTCCTCCTTGAGACTCAGCTTCTTTCCCTACGAAATAGGATAAGGTCAGCACCCGGGTCCTCACCGAGTTCCGTCAGGTTCTATCAGGTAAAGGCCACAAGCAATCAGAGCAGGAGTAGAGAGCCTTGTCGGTGGTTAACAAAGTCCAAGGCTTTTTTAAGGCAACACAAAGGCCCATCTCCAAGAACCCACCCCTGGGGATGTGGGGGACCCAACCTTAGTGGAACTGGTCCCCAAACCCCAACTGGAATCCTTCTGAAGAGCCTCACAACCCCAAGGAGGACCCCGCCTTGGCTGCCTGTCCACATTCAGTCCCTGGGTCGTGTCCCCTCCTTCAGAGAGCTAGACGGGGTGTGGGGGACTCACCGACTCTAGCCTCAGGGGCAGGAACAGCGACTCTAAGCCAGATGTCAGGTGGTACAAAGCTGGTCTATAATGCCACCAGCCGTGCAGGAAGACAGCACACCCCAATTCCCACCCCCTCCTTCCCCATAGCCGGCAGCTTCCGGATGTTCAGGAACCTGGACTCAAATCCTCCCTCCTCCCTCTGAGTCTCAACTCTGCCCTTCACCAGCTCCATGACCTTGGGCAAGCTCAGCTTGCCGAGCCTCAGTTTCCCCACCTGTAGAAGGGGATAACATTCCCACCAGTAAAGACCAGACAAGCCTGGCCTGGATGGAGACCCTGAGAGCAGACACGCCCATGGGGCTCTCCGAGGTCTCTCTGGCCCTGGCATGCAGTAGGCACCTGATAAGCATTTGTGAAACATGTGAATGAAGACTCACATTCTCATCCCAGCTCTCCACCTGCTTGCTGTGTGACCTTGGGTAAGTCACTCCCCCTCTCCAGGCCTATCTGGTCCTCTCAGAAATGAATGGTGGTGAGTAGATGTACAAGTCCCCTGAATCTTTCTATCCCTTTGGGGTGATCAGATTTTACATTCAAAGAAGGCAGGAGGCTAAGGCAGGTGCCCTCCCAAAACAAGGGACAGTAAGATACACTGACCTCAGGCTCCCTGTGGGGCCGGGCCTCGGCCGATCTCACTGGACCAACCCAACACCCAGGGAGAGAGGGCATTTTACAGGGGAGGAAACCGAGGTTCAGGGAGGGGACGTCACGGGCTCACAGTCTCACAGCCGGCCTGTGGCAGAGCCAGGGTAACTCCCAGGTCTGTCTGATGCCAAAGTCACAGGAAAAAGTAAAATGTCGCAGCCAAATGGCAGGTACACCCAGTCCCTCCTCCTCTCTCCAGCTCTCTCGTTCCCACCCCCCTCTCCTTCTTGCTCAGTCTCTCTCTCTTGTTCCCTCCCTCCCTCTTTATCTTTTTCTCTCTTCCTCCCCCTCCCCCTCCCTCCCTCCCACCCTCTCTCTCTGGATCAACACTCCTGCTTTTGGGGAAAGGGCCCTAAAGCACACAGGTGGGATGAGAAGGACCCTGGGTGACACAGCAGCCAAGGACAAAACCCGAGGCCCCATTCAGTGCTTTCTCCACGGACGCTGCCTGAGCATTTCCACATTGGCCCCATCAGATGGGGGGCAGCACACGGCGCACACACGGGGGCTCCTGAGGGGCTGGTAGGGCCCCTACCAACAATCGGGAGGCCCCATGAGGGTGAGGAAGGGGCCTTGCTCCAGCCGCTGGGGTAGCTCAGCCTGGGGAGAGGCTCAGCCAGGCCCCTGAAAGCCTTCGGAAATTAATTGGAGTTGACTTGGCTGAGGGCAGCTGTCATTTAGATTGAGAACTGGCTGAGGGCTCCACTGAGGCGAAGCAGCAAGGGCATCACTGGGACCAGGCTGCTGAGAGCTGGGGGCTGGACCGGGACTGGGGCGGGAGGCTGAATTCCAGGGATCCTCCCCAGCCCCAAAGGAGGGGGCACTGGGGTGGTGTTTGAGGACCAGAGCCCAAGGATGGACGGGGCAGGTCCCTCTCCCTGGCCTGAGTGCCTCCATCAGGCTCCTTCTCCTGGTGCCTGCGGCCCCGTGGCCAATGACCTGTGACAGATGCAGCCCTGTGCACCCCCCGGGCCACTCCTTGCCTGCCTGCTGCTGAGACGTGACAGGCTGGGGGGCCGGGAGCCGACCCCTCAGCCTGCACCTTCCTTCTGACAGTGTCCACAGGGGTGCATCAAGGGTGCTTGTGCAGGGGGAGCTCTGCGCCACGCGTCCAGAGCACCAGGCTTCAGGATTGGCTTTGGGGATGTTAACTCCTCCCAGCCTCAGTTTTCTCACCCATGAAATAGGGCTGGAGACAGTATTATTCTCATAGGGCTGTTGGGAAGAGTCCAGTGATAATGCAAGCAAAGCGCTTAACACACTGCCAGGCACCAAGGCTGCCCAAGAAATAGTAGCTGCTATTAGTATTTCTAGTATGGTTATTATATTGGAGATTCTCTCCAGCCCTGTCTCCAGCAGAGCCCTTCCCACTCTGTTTTCTTGCCTTCTCACCCACAATTCACCCCCATGACATTGGGCCCGGTGCTGTGTGGCCCTGGACAGGACACTGTCCCTCTCTGAGCCCCAGTATCCCACCCGTACACTGGGGGCAACTTTACAGAAGGGCCAACACCTCACCGAGCTCCCCACTCTGCCTGCTGTGCGGTAAGCCATTCAACCATTATCTTTATAAAACAAGACAAATATACACATGTATTTCTATAGGATTAGAACAGCATTCCTTTCAGCCCATTGGGAAAAAAAAAAACAGATTCAGTGACAAGTCTGAATTTTAAAAAGTATGTTTTCGAAGCACTGATGCTTTAGGTGGAGGTTCTTGGGGACATCTGCCCCGGTCACCCATCCACTGGGCTGTGGAAGCTTTGTGCTCTTTCCATGGCAGGTCGGCAGGGGGGCAAGTGGCCCGTAGGCCCAGGTAACTTCCCATAGCACCACTGCGTCTCGAGGAAGGGCTCTGCGTGGGGGTCAGTCATGGGACAGTCATGCACTTTGGAGACAGAGGCTTAGGTTCAAATGCCAACCCTGTCACTGCCGGGCTATGTGACCCACGATCAGCTGCTTTTGACTCCCCGAGCCTCCGTTCCTTCACCTAAAAAGTGAATTTGGTCATTGCTGCCTTGCGGAGAGGCGGATGAAATGCCTGGTGCCCAGGGGATGCTCAATATCCAGTTACCATAATCATTTCCCCAAACCCGGGCCTGGGGCAGCCTGTAAGAGGGAGTCCTCGAGACGGTGATGATAGCTAAAGCATCACAAGCAAACATGTGCTCCCAGCTGTGTGCTGGGCGCTGGGCTCAGAGAGCCCCCAGCCTGGTGGATAGACGTTCTGATAAACACGGAACTGCAGAACAGAGACAATCCCTGTCGGAGCAAAGTGGACCCAGGGGGCGGGTGGGGATCCAGGAAAACTTTGTAGAGGAGAGAACACACTAAGGGGACTTAAGGATGAGTGTAAAGCTCTGCATCAAGAGAAGCGAGAGGGGGCGCTCCAAGCTCTGCTGTGACTGTTTCAGAAGAGCAAGAGGCCAGCCCAGGGACCCCGATTTAGGGCCTGGGGGACCCAGAGGAAGAGGAGGCAGCAAAGCTCAAATGGAGTCAGTCACGGAGGACTGGAAGCGTTTAGCTTTGTTCCTGCAAAGAGGAGACAAGAAGGTTTCGAGCAGGGGAGGGGCATCAGGAATCTGTCAGAATTAACAAGAGGCTTGCACCTTATCCATTCCGGCCCTGGCATAGGACACCCGATGTAGAAACACACCCCCTTGTTGGGGACAAGGTCCCTTGCTCCCCAACTCTAAGCAAGTGGGAGGATTGGATTGCAGCCCCATGAGAATGGTACTCTGACAGAGCTCTGGTCCAGCTGGACCTGCCATTCCTCCCTGGCAGCTTCTGAGTCAGACGCCTGTAACCCACATCTCCAAGAAACCCAGGCTGGGTCCTAATCCCAGCCCTGCCACGTCTCAGCTGGTGGCCCAAAAGACTCCACCTCTCTGTGCCTCCACGTCCCCTCCGCACAACGGATGAGATCATCATGCCCTGTGATTTTACATCAGTGAATCCTCTCTGAGGATACAGGTGGGGAAACTGGGGCACCAAGCGGGCAAGATTGCATCCCAGGTCATCTATTGATGAGTAGAAGGGTTGAGGGCAAGTCACTTGATCCCTCTGCTTCTCAGTTCCCCTACCTGTGAAATAAGACCATACACCAACTGGGCAGTGCTGCTGGGAGATTGGCATTTGATAGAATTAACCAACAGACAAGAACTAATTAGCACCTATCACGTGTTTGTTCTTTTAAATTCACTCCTTCCTCACCATAACTCTGGAGGGCAGCTTCTATTCTCTTAGCCCCATTTCACAGATGAAGAGCCAGCCAGGGTCAGCACACTACAGCCCACAGGGTATGTCCAGCCCACAGGGTATGTCCAGCCCACCGTCTGTCTTTATAAATAAAGTTTTATTGGAACACAGCTATGCTCAGATGTTTACATTTTGTCTATGGCTGCTTTTATGCTACAGTGGCAGAGCTGAGTCATTGTGACAGAGGTTGTATAACCTACAAGCCTTAAATATTTACTATCAGGCCCTTTACAGAGAAAGTTTGCCAACGCCTGAACCTGAGGCTTAGAGAGGTGATATCACTTGTCCAAGTTCACACAAGTAGGAAGGAGCAGCCAGGCACCCAGTAGGTGCTCAATACATGCTCCTGAGAAAGGTGTTTGTATGTAAACAACTCTGATCTGTGAGGACTTGCATGGTGACCCTTCGGGAATCAGAAATGTCCTCCCCGTTCATGTGGCCCTGGTCTTCCTCTGGCTATAGTGGAAACCGTCCTGCCTTCCTACTTAAAAATTAATAAAACAGTAAAATGCTGCTTGTAGAGGAGAGGGGTTGTTGTAAAAAAAAATTTTTTTTTTTAATCATTCAAAAGCACATCCATAAATGCAATGAAAGAGGAGAAAGGTGAGCTCTCTGAGGAAATGTGAGTCGCCCACATCAGGCGGGAGGAGCTGGGCAGCCACCCAGCACTCACAGCCCCTGAGTCCACCCTCTCAGCTCAGCCTCAACTCAGGGAAGGACAGAGGGATGCGCAAAGTGGACGGTGAGAGGCCAGGCAGGCAGAGCATCCGCTCCGGGGCTGGGCCAGGACCTTCTCCCTGGCTGATCTCATTTATCACCTCAACAGCCCCATGAGGACCAAGGTCACACAGCTAGAAAGTGGAGAGCTGGAATCTAAACCCAGGCCTGTGTGAGTCCTGAGTCTGTATTCTTTTAACCACCCCATGGCATCTGCTTGGCCTGGGAAGGGAGACAGGTGGAGCAGTAGAAGCTGGTCTGGGCTTGGAAGAAGCTGGTTGGTCACTCCCATCCAAACAACAGGGACCAAAGTTCCTGGGGCGCCCGGCCTGGCACACCCACCCAGGGGTTCCAATAGGTCCGGACTTGGGCTTTCTGGGTTAGAGGTGTGTCTGCCAAAAACAAACCCCAACCTGCTTTCCCTCCACACTGGGCTCTCCTCCCCTACTCCAGGAAGACAAGCACCAGCCCTACCTGAAGCTGGCTGTGTGACTTCAGGTGCATCGCTTGCCCTCTCTGGCCTGCCACTGTAAGTGTCAGGAGTCCCGGCTGCCAGGCCTGTAACTCTATGACCTAAAGAAGCCACCCAAGGGACTTCCCTGGTGGCGCAGTGGTTAAGAATCCGCCTGCCAATTCAGGGGACACAGGTTCGATCCCTGGTCTGGGAAGATCCCACATGCCGCAGAGCAACTAAGCCCGTGCGCCACAACCACTGAGCCTGTGCTCTAGAGCCACAACTACTGAGCCCCCGTGTCACAGCTACTGAAGCCCATGCGCCTACAGCCCGTGCTCCGCAACAAGAGAAGCCACCGCAATGAGAAGCACGCGCACCACAACACAGAGTAGGCCCCGCTCACTGCAACTAGAGAAAGCCCACGCACAGCAATGAAGACCCAACGCAGCCAGAGATTAATTAATTAATTAAAAAAAAAAAAGAAGAAGAAGCCACCCAACTAGGTGTTCCCTACCCTAAATTATGCTATAGACTGATGGGAAATGCTAGCTAACCTCTACCTTGGAATGGCGGAGGGGACAGGCTCAGCCCTGTGTGTTCCTGCTGGGCGTACAACGCACACAGTGTGTCTCTGAGGTCGACCTGGGAAGGTGGGGGCCACTGCATTCCTTCCAGACAGGGAGTGTGGGAAGAGGCAGGCACAAGGGTGGGGGTTAGGTGACTAAGCCGACCCCAGTCTCACCTTCTGTCACATTTTCCCAGGACCAGACACATTTTGCAATACCTGTACCCCACCTCTTGGAAGGATTTTCTAGATTTGGCCTATGTCTCAGGTATGGAGAAGCAGGATTAAGACTCAGTGCCTCTCCTCCCATGGCAGAGATCACAGACCTTTGTCCCTGTGATCTGAGGAAAGCAGAACTGGATCCTAGGAAGACTGGGCTGGCTGGTGCTGTACACTGGGGAAACTGAGGCCAGAGAAGGTTAAGCTGGGTGAAGAAGTGTGACCAAATCAGAGGATTCTGGCCTGCCTGCCAAAGCCAGCACTCAGTTGACTCCTCATTCAGAAGGCTTCACAGTGGAGTTTGCAGTAGGCTGTCACCAAGTGGTGGCAACACCACTCTTGCCAGCTCTCCCCTCTTCCTGGACCACTACTGTCACTTCTCCCTTCACCTAACTAACAATTCCACTTTCTCCTTACTCAGGTAGGTCTCTCCAAGCCCCTCAGTGGGCTCCAATGCCCACCAGGCTGTAACATCTGGTGCTAACACCAACTTCTCATAATTGTCCTGTTCTGTGCTACTGCCTCTAGAAGGTGAGTTCCATGAAATCAGGAGCCTTGTCTCTCCTATTCACCACTGTGGCCCTGGCACCTGGCACATAGAAAGCTCTCAACCAATATGTGCTGACTGTACCAATTCCTGGGGGCAGGAACAAACCCTAAAGAAGCATTAAAATAAGGAAGATTCAAACCACATCACCTGGGCCTCCAGACAGACCTAAATAGGAACTTTTCAAGGCTTCCTGGGTGCCAATGAAGCAAGAGTTCTTTAGGAGGTTTGCCCACTGCCCCTCCCCAAAATCTACTGAGGAGGGCCACCCCCTCCAGACTATCCAGAAATGGAGGAACTGCAGCCATTTACTCTCCAGATCCCCAACCCAGCCAACAGATTTCCTTCAAAGTCTGGAGGTTAGAATTCTCTCCTTTTATTTTAGACCCCACCGGTGTGCGAGGAAGGCACAAGAAGCAGGTGCCTTTAATGGAGAGAAAAACGGCGAAGGGTCGGCTGACAAATGCCAGCAATTTCCTCCTGCTGGAGGATGATGACAGGGAGTCCCGACCACCACCCTCGCGCGGCCACCCTTCCTGCCTACAGACCCTGAGCCTGAATCTGCTGGGATAACCTCTGAGATGAGCTTTAAGTTGACACCAGGCATGGGAATCAGTTAAATTACCCTCCAGGGAAAGGAACCACACCCCAGACACCATTCTACACATTTCTTGCATATCACTGCATTGGGTCCTCTTGTTAATCTTTGGAGGGCGGAGCTGTTATTCCTTTTTTTTTTTTTTTTTCAGTGTTTGCCCTTGGGTATTGTTTGGCTCATTGTGTGTACACACGTTATTCCTTTTAAAGGATGTAGAAACAGGTTCAGAGAGGCAGGGTGACTTGCCCAACATCACACAGCTAGGGAGTGACCAAGGCAGGATGAAGCCAAGTCAGTTTCCAAAGACTTTCTACTTTTGCCCCACGCCAGAAAGAGAGGGAGAGGGAGGGAGGAAGAGAGAAGGGAAGGAAAGAGTAAAAAATGATGCTCACTCTCCTAAAGGCCATCACCTGGCCTTCCCTCTTGGCCCATCCACTCTGTGTCTGGAAACACCTGCCTGTTTCCTGGGGTACCACAGGATGCGGAGATGCTGGCCTCCCTGTCATGACCTGACGGGGGGATCTGATCCAGACCAGGCCTTGCCCACTGCAGGGTCTGAGTCCTGGGGAACCAGGCCCCCTGGGGAGGCGAGCGGAGCAGAAGGGAAAAGCATTTATCGTCCTGTGCAGAGCTCACCCACCTGAGCAAAGCTATTGCAGAGGTGGTTTCCAGCTGCCTGGGGGCAGGTGGCTGCTGCTAAGCAACAGGCTTTCACCCAACAACCTATCCAGAGCTCATGGCACGCTTGGGGTATAACAAGCTGATGATCTTGCGGGCCGCTACGAATTCAGGGGCTCTAGGAGTCAAGAAGCAGCCTGTCCGATATGGTAGCCACTAGCCACATGAATTGTTTTAAATTTAAATAAAATTTAAACATCAATTCCTCATTCACAACTAACCACATTTCAAGTGTTTGACAGCTGTCTGTGGCTAGTGGTTACCATACTGGACACTGCAGATATAGGACATCTCCATCACTGCAGAAGGTTCTATTGGACAGCGCTGGTCCAGAATTATAATCTACAAAGTCTCTCCCAATCTGCGTCAGTGGCTGCCATGACTACCAGTTTTCTTACAAAAGGAAAGCCCTATCATCTTTCAAATAGGAAGCTTCCATAGATTGAGGTAAATTTTGGGCTGGAAGGAGCCACAAGGGTCATGTTTTCCAGGATCATCAACCACCTGGCACTCACACCGAAACTTATTTCCTCTTGAGCTCAAGGAAGACATTGCTCATCAGCCTTGGCACTCCCTCCCATGGAACCCAGATACAGCCTCAGAGTCTTTCTCAACACAATGCTCTAGGCAGCCAGAACCAATCCATCCAGATTAGCACTTGACATTGAATCTGTAAATCTGACCTAGTCCAATCACAGAGGGGAAGAAAGTGAGGCCCAGTGAAATAAAGTGACTTCCCTGAGGTCAGACGATGGGTCAAGGTCAAGCTAGGATTAAAACTCACACCTCCTGGGCCTGTGCTCCGCGGCGGGAGAGGCCACAACAGTGAGAGGCCCGTGTACCGCAAAAAAAAAAAAAAAACTCACACCTCCTGCTTCCTGTTCTCCCCATCACATCTCCCCCATGAAAGCTCTGGATAGTCCAAGTTCACAATCCTCAAAAAAGAGGCCAGGAAATGCAGTGACTAAAGACTAAGAAGAGTGATGGTAATATTAGCAATAATAGTGATGATGCCAGTTCTTGATCACCTGCTCTGTGGCTGACCCCAAGCCTCACTTCTCACCAGTACCTTCCATTATTCTCATGACAACCTATAATGTACACATCACTATTCCCGTTTTCTAGATGATGAGTAAAGGGAGATTGGAAGACCCACAGGGACCCACCCAAGGTCGCATCATCACTAAGTGACAATCATAATCTGATATTGATAACTGGCATTCAGCACTGATCACGCACAGTTCCACAGTCCTCACTCCAACCCAAGACAATCACTGGTCTCATCTTACAAGACACTCCCCCAAGTCCTCTCTGGCCAGCACAGCAGACAGATCCCACAATCCCCCACATTAATTCATGGAATGATCAAAATTGCCCCCATTTTACAGATGAGAAAAACTGAGGTTCAGAGAAAGAAGGTATTTTGGCCAAAGTCCCAGAGCTGGGAAGTGGTGTTGCTGGGCTTTGAACCCTGGAGAGAAAACACTAAATCTTGGATTCCGTTTCTGGAGGTCAACTATTAGGATCTTCCAGAGAGGTTTGTGGGACAGGACGCATGTAGGGCCACCTGCTGGAAAAACCAAGCCCAGTACTGCTTGCTGAAGCTCCTCAGATATAAAATATGGGGAAAGGGGCTGTTTGTGTCCTCCTGCTCAGGCCTCCCCAGCACTCTCTACCTTAGGGAGAAATCACCACAGCGGGTTTAAGTCCTGGTGTCGAGCACCTTCGGGGGCAGCTCACACCCAGCCACCAACAAGCCCAGCACCTGGCCCAGCAGGCACCAACTCAGGCTGTTCTCACCCCAATGCTTCACCACCTCTTGGTATAGAAATTGCCCAAGACGAATTGTAAGTAATATTTAATTTTATCAAGGATAATTACATGAAATTAATTCAGCTTTATCTGGAAGTACTTTGTTATCATTTGCTTTCTGAGGGAGCTGGGGTGAGTACTGAGGCCCCCCAGGAGCAACCACGGGAGGGGAGAAGGGAGAGGCTGCTGAGACTGGGACTGAACAAGCAACAGGCATCACAAAGTAATCGAGTGAAGATAACGGCTAGCACTTCAGTGAGTGCCAACTGTATGCTTGTGAGAAATGCTCCTCGTATCATGTCACTTTAACTCAGGACAATCCTGTAGGTGGGCATGTTAGAACACACCCCCCCATGCCCTCCATTTACAGGAGAGGCCACTGGATCCCAAAGGAATAGGAGGAGACATCTATGTGCCATCAAGGAGAGAGCCTGGTTGAAGACTCTGGTTGAAGACTCTGTTTGAAGCCCTGCCTGGCCACTTCCTAGCAGTATGATCTTGGACAAGCCAGCTTGGGCCTCAGTTTCCTCATCTGTCAAATGGGAATAAGGACAGTAAACTGCCCCGGTGGTTTTGAAGAGTCAATAAGATAGTGCAGACGACACACTTAACACAAGGGGCGCTCAGCAAATGCTCAAAGGATGCTGCTGGCACTTTCATCATCATCATCATCCAGCAGCGCTGCATGCAGGCTGGGGCCTCCTGCCTCCATGGGCCCCCATTTGAGGCTGGGTTGGGGGAGGATCAGGAGAAGAATCTGAAGAAAGCCTAGCTTTCTCGGCCTCCCCACGGAGGCCTCATACACAGAACCTCTGAGCCAAGAAGTACAAATGAGGCCCCGAACAGGCTGGGAAACCCAGGCCGCCCCTCCCCAGGCTCCAGCCCCCAACCCGGTCCTCCAGGAGCCCCCATTTGGGGGCACAGGCTCCCCCGGGCACCAAGAAGAAAAGGGGGCCCCCCTCCCACAGCTGCTATCGTTGCCAGCCTCCCCAAGGCCCGAGGGAGGTCTGGAGCTGCTCTGAAAGGGCGCCGGGCACCGGGGGTTCATTCAGCTGTTTTCGGGTGGCTCCAATGAGTTCATTTTACCGCGGCGGAATATTAAACAGCTCCTGGGGAAACAGATGCTGGGCTTTGGCTTCAGAGGGAGGGAGGAAGGGAGGCCACAGGCCGGCAAGGAAAGAATTCAAGTTCCGCTTCAGGCGGCTCCAAAGACCTTTCCAGGCTCGGCTCAGCCTGAGTCGTCACGCTGACCGGTGCCTGGGGACCAAGTGCAGGGCATCATGTGGGAGTCCAGGCTGACACCTTGAATGTCTCATTTCACTTAGGCCTCACAACCACCCTAGGAAATAGGAGCTCTACTATGCCCACTTCACAGATGAGAAAACTGAGGCACAGGGTAGCAAAATGACTCACTCAAGGCCACACAACAAAAGAGGGCACCGAGATTCAAACTCAGGACCTAAAACATCATCTTGGTCCTTTTATCTACATAACTATCACTCACCACCCTCAAGGTACCCTCTCAGGGGCACATACCAAGCAAACGGACCCCTGAACAGAGGTGGAGCTGCCGGGTGCTGTGCATCCCTTGTGCTCAGATTTCCCTCCACTCTGCAGAGAACGATCCCACGTCCTATTATTCTAATAATCCCTGACATCTGAGCAGCTTTCTTGGAGGCTGCCAAACGCGTCTGGGTGTATCACTTCCTCGAAGCTTCATAGCAGCTTCCCCATTCCAGACGGGGAAACTGAGGCCCAGCCAGCAGGGTGGATCACAAAGCCGCTGCCCAATTAAAGGCAAAGTGATGAAGCAACGCTCCTCTCCTCCCCCTGCAGACTCAAGGTCCAGATTCATCCCACTGCCCACCAAGGAAGTTGGCACTCCCTCCTCACCATGGGGGCACAGAGAGGTGAGGTAACTTGCCCAGAGCCACGGAGCTGGGTTCCAAGGTCAACCCCTAGAACTGGGCTGGGTCAGAGCCCCCCCACTCCCAACTCTCACTGGCTCCTGGCTATCCGAAGAGGTGCTGATCATAACATGGGGCTTCTTCCCTTTGGGACTTCATCAGTGCCTACATTTTTTTCCCTCCATGATTAGGAATAAATAATGATAATAACAACAAGTAACATGTATTGAAGCTTACCAGGTACAAATCACTGATCATAAGGCTTAATGTGTATGAATGGGTATAGCCCCCCCTACAGAACCCCGCGAGGTCGACACTGCCATCATCCTCACTTCACAGATGAGGAACCGAGGCTCGGGGATCAACACCATATGGTCTCGCCATTGCCCTTGGGCAACTCCATGGGTGATGGAGCCCAAGTGGTCTCGAGGCACGAGCTCTGTACTGTTTTTCCTGTTTCCATGGACTGTCAGTGTCCCCATGCTTAGGGGCAGCCTGGCCCAATGGGCAGAAAGATGGGTGTTGGGGGGGCAGATCCGGCTACACCACCTGCCGGCCACACCCACAAGCAGGTCTTTTTCCTTGCTGCACCTCACCCTTCTCGTCTGTAAAATGGGTCAACAGAAGTAGCTGCTTCATGGTGGGGTGAGGATGCCATGGGTGGCTCACAGGAGGCACTGGCACAAGCTCGGCTCTCAAACTGCCCCCGCTGCCCTTTCAATGGCTGCAGAGTGATTAAGGAGTCCAAACGCCATCCTTGAGTCAGGCTTCTCCTTTTACTGGACCCTAGAGGTTTGCAGGGGGGAAATCCAGTAAATAGGAATCAAAGGTTCAGAACAAGAAGAGCTGGGCCCCAATCCCAGCCCCACCTGTTATCAGCTGGGAGACTCAGTGTGTCACCACGCCTCCTGGGCCTCAGTTTTCCCATCTGTGAAGTAGGACGCCTCCTGGGATGCTGACGGGGTTAGAGCAGTGAATTTGGGAGTCCCACTGTGACTCCCCTTCCCCCTGACACCATGGGAGTAGTTTTCAGCCCAAAACCCTAAAAAAGAAGTCTCAGTGACAAAGTCTCCTGACTCTAGTGAAAAAGAGTAGGAGGAAGTTCCCAGAACCTACAGGCAGGGGCTGGGCTCCAAAGGGTTAAGCTCAGCTCTGATTTCTCCCGAATGGCAAAGACAGCAGCTGAGGCTGCCTCCCTGCTCCCCGCTGCATGAAGCCTGACCCCTGACATTTCCACTCCCAGCCGCACTTGTATTTAAAAAAGGGAAGGAAAAAAATGTAACCATCCACACAGACAGTTTGGGTAGGCAAGGAAGGAGGGGGCATGCTGCAGATTTCCTTTAACTGAGTTCAGTTCACCCAAAAAAAATTTTTTTTAAAGAAAGACCTAGAAGGGAGGCAGAAGGGGGAACAGAAGAGTGAAAAGGTGGCAGACAAGTTCTCTGGAATCACCGGGTACCACTACATTTTCTGATTAATTAACCCTGAAAGGGGCCTCTCTCCCAGCTCTTCCTGGGGGAGGTTCTGGCTGGCAGAGCCCCGTTTTCAGAGCGGGACAGCCTCTCTGGGGGGGACTCACTTAGAGGTCCCGGAGGAGCTCAATCCCCTCTCCAGGCCACACTGCAGTTAAAGCCAAGGATGATAAGGAATTTATCAAATGAGATTTACACAGGGAAACCCTAATTAAGAGGTTAGTCTCCAGTTTAATTGCCTTCAAACCTAGGCAGGCAGGCCCAGGCAGATGGATTTTCAGTCTGACCTCATTAAAAATTAATAATAACCAAATAGAATACAGAGGAAAATCTGAAGTCCAAAATGTGGCTAACAAGTAGAGGGGGGCAGGGGTTATGAAGGGCCGGGGACTGGCCTGACCCAGAATCCGCTGGCTTGTGCCCCCTGGGCTGGCCTCAGACCCTGAGCTTGTGGTCCTTCTCTCTCCTCTCTTGAAATCTGGTAGTTCTGGGCTCTCTGCTCCTTGAAGCCTTTTCTCCCCCAGCCGCTGCTCCCCTTGAAACTGGCACACCGAATATAAATTGGAAGCATGCATCTAACCCCAACCCCAGGCGGACGCCACATACCAGACAAAATGACTACAGGCCTTGGTCATCTGGGGTTAAGAATGGTTTTTGTTTTTGGCAGGGAATGTGGAGGAGCCCAAAGGAACTGGCCCGGACAATTGTTCCAGGAATGAAAGGCAGAGAAGGAAAAAGAAGGAGGAGGGGGGAGACGGCAGAGAGGGAGATGGGGCAAACACCTGGGGAACCACAGCTGGAGATGTTTTTCTGTCCCTTGGGGAATGGCCTGCAAAGTTTTTGCACCAGTCTTTAAAACACAAGGGGGACATGGATGTACCCCACTCTGGGCAGATAGGATTTTGCTCCTTATATGTACCCTTTTCACTGCCCCACACCCCACCCAGCTTTGTTTGATTAAACTATAAATTAACGCTTGAGGCAGAGAATGAGAAGAGATTTCTTTCCAAGAGCAAAATCTAGGAAAAAATCTCCAGCAAACAGACTTGCTCATTGTCACATGGATCTGGGGAGAAACACAAGCAAGAAGCAAAGTCTTACAGGGTATGGGTCACTTCTGTCCCAAGTCGTTGACCCAGGCCAATGACAAAGTAGCAGGTCAGAGTTATGGGTGCTTCCTCCCAGCCAGGCACAGTTTTGAAGGGCGACTCACGGTTTGTCTCGTAACTGCCCACGGAGAACACATTACCATCCACATACAGTGCAATTAACATGCTTTACATGTTATTAGCATTGCTACTGTGATTTTTCGAAGTTTCCTAACATTAGCAAGGGACTGATTTTCCAAACCTTACACAAACAGAGATGCTAAGAAGTAGGTATGCGGGGCCAGGATATTGAAAACTCTAAGGGGCTTCAGAAAATGCACGATTTTTATCTCAGAGCTGTTTCTCACTGACTTGCATTCTAAAACATCTAGCCTGCTGTCTGGGGAATTTCTGCCAGCTGCAGTGGCCACCATCGCTACCATCCATGGCACCCAGGATCACCCTCCAAAACTCTGTAGGCAGATTTCCCAGGAGTCACAGGAAAGGAGCGATGCTGTCAAGGGGCCCCCGCTCCCCCACTTTCTGCAGTGTGCCACCTCTTCCCCTTGTAGGTTCTCAATTCCTCTTGTCCAGGAGGTGGAAAGCATCTTACTTACGCCAGGGTTTAGTGACCACTGTGATGTGCCAGACACTGGACTGAGTGCTTCTCACTATTTCCCCTGATCCTCACCAAGACCCTGTTTAGCCCAAAAAACAGATGAGGAGACTGAGGCCCAGGGCGGGCAGTGAAGGGATCGATGCAGGGAGAGGCAGGGCTGCTACAGCTGCAGCACTGACTTCCTGAGCTGCCCTCCTCCCCAAGGCCTGGGATGCAAAAGCCAGTTCCAATGGCCAGTGGTCAGGTGACTAACAGAGGACATTCCAGCCTCCTCTCACAGCCCACCAAGGTCAGTCAGGCCCTGATGTCTCTAACAAGCCTTGGCTGGGACAGGGGCTATGTCCTGGGCCCCTGGGTCTCAGGCAAGCAGAGCCTATGGAAGGGAGGGGCTGGTGAGGACCAGTGTTGGGGATGGAGAGAGGGAGCAAGTGAAGTGGGGATGAGGAATTCCGATGCCCACAGCTCCCTCCCTTTCCTCCTCACCCCTGCAGAGACGGGGGCTGGGACCTTGACCCTGGACCAGCTCCTCTGGAGGAAACCCCCACCATCCCTGCTAGGTCTCAGGAGAATTCGGGTGGCACTGACTCCCAGCCCTGGGACCACATAAGGATGCACCCCAACTGCTGACAAAGCCCCTTCCTTCATTCATCCAATCACTGGGCATCTACTGGCCATGGAGCCAACGCCAGGTCCTGGGGAAAAAATGCTGCTTTGTCTCCATTTTCCACTCACACATCAGAGCCCCCTGCCATCCTGGCTAATGGGCCCGCCCCAGACCCTCTCTCCTTACACTGGCCAAGTTCCTGTGGATCATTAATGCAACTGTCCTTTTTCTCTATATATTTACTGGGTAATTCCCTCTCTCAATAGGTGTGGTGTCTGTTTTGTTCACAGCACCGATTCCAGCATGGTGCAGGGTGCAGAGAAAGAATGTGACAGATACACAGGCAGATGCTCCCTGCTCACGGGGCTCTGACTGCTGGGGATTCCAGAATTGACCCACTTGACAGGCACACTGAGGCTCAGCGAGGTTGCACAGCCTTGCCCCGATCACACCAAGCCACCTCCTGGCCCCCAGGCCTGGGGCTCTGACTGCTTTCCCTTCACCCTTGGGGAACAGATGGTGAAGATTTGGATAATCAGTGACATGACTGACAGTTGTCAGGAGGAGGGTGTGCGAGACTGGGAGCTGGTCTTTGGTTTGGTTTTGGTGTTTGTTTGTTTGTTTTTGCCAGTCTCTGTTTTTATTTTTTATTTATTTTTTTATTGAAGTATAGTTGATTTGCAATATTGTGTTAGTTTCAGGTGTGGAGCAAAGTGATTATTTCAAGCTTCTGTCGGTGAGAAATCAGCTTCTCAGCTCATCCTTAGTGGTTCTGAGCACGGGCTCCCAAGTCAGACAGGCCCAGGTGTGAATCCGCCCTCTGCTCCCCACTTCCCAGTTGGGTGACCTCAGGCAGGTCACCTTCCCTCTCTGAGCCTCAGTTTTCTCAACTATAAAATGGGGCTTGGTGTGATTGGCACTCAGTGACTGCAGCCTGTTAGGATTCCTTTGCAACTCAGAGAGTGAGGGAGGAAAGCAAAAGAAAACCCTCCAGAAGGTAGACGCCAGGCCAGGGTCACCCGGAGGCTCAGTCCGGCTGGTCCTGTGCCTTCCTGTCCGGTGACCTCTGTCAGGCCTGGAGAACAATGCCTGGGAAAAGAAGGAAACAGTCTCCCTGGGCTAGGACATGAACCATGCCCTGCCCAGATCAGGGGAAGGACAGACATCCCGCACGACCCCCACCTGTGGCAGGTTGAGTGCTCCCCTGCGGCCTGAGTGCCCTGTCCTTGGGGAGGGTGAGGACACACCCTACCCTAACCTGTGGCCCGGCCCGGGTGCTGCCAAACTATTGGAAGAGAGTTTCTGCCTCCTCAGAAGGGGCCAGGCAGGAAGGAAGAGAAGGGAAACACATTTCTCAGCTACTCTGGGCTCAGATGCAACCACCATTAATCACACATCTACTATGTGCCGTGAGGTCCCATCCCTCTTGTGGCCAAGGCCCTCCCCTGCCCCCCCCCATCATACTTGGAATCAAACCCACCCTCCTGACTTGAGTGTGATGACAAGTCCCGAGTGGTCCGGCCCCTCCTGCTTGGACAGGCTCTCCCCCTACGCAACCCCTTCCTGTTCCTGGAACTTGCCAGCTCAGTCCTGCCTCAGGGCTCCTGCTCTCCCCTTGTCTGGAACACCCTTCCTGCAGAGCTGGACCAGACTGGCTCCAAGGTGTGGGAACCTATTGTTAAATATTCAGGAATTCTGCAAGCCCGCTGACAGCTGACATTACAGCTTGACATGGGCCATGGTTGGAGTATTTACACCCCGGGAATCGGCAAATGCTCTAAGCCGAACTTTCCCCCTCCCTGGAGAGCCAGTTGTTGAACGGCTAGCAGCACACCACTGGCTGACTCCTCATCATTCAGGGCTCAGCTTAACCATCACCACCTCACAGAGGCCTCCCTGGTGGCCCCATCTAGAACCTCTCATGCCCATCCCCTTCTGATTCTCTGTTTGCAGCCCTGCTCACCCTGTGACATTCTTCTTGTTTGTTGTTTGTCTGTCGGTCTGTCCCCTCCCCTAGAATGTAAGCTCCGTGAGGGCAGGAGCTTTTGTCTATCTGGTTCCCCACTGCATCTCGGCACCTAGAACAGCATTGCCGCATGGTAAGTGCTTGATATGTGTTTGTTGAATGAATAAATATGCCGGGCCTTTTGCATTCAGACTTTACTACCATGCTTTCAGTATTATTTTGAACCTCACCTCAATCTCTCACTGTAGTTCAGGGATTCTCAACCTTGGCACTTTTGGCATTTGGGGCTGGATAATTCTTTGTCGGGAGGAGGTGGAGTGAGGACCGCCCCTGTGTGCTGTAGGATGTATCCCTGGACTCTACCCTAATGCCAGTAGTGCCCTCCTTCCCTGCAGTTGTGGCAACCAAAAATGTCTCTAGACACTGGCAAGCATCCTCTGGGAGGTTACATCACCCCAGGGTAAGGACCACGGCCAGGGCCCGCAGGGAGCGGTGTTACTCTCCCCAGTCTGCCACTGAGGCTGGGAGAGGTGCTGGGACATGGCCGAGGGTCCCCTGTGGGAACAAAGAATGACTCTCCTCCAGCTGAGTCCAAAGCCCTCGCGCTCACCAACCTACCCTGCTGCTTGCGGCCCCTAGGGCAAAGGGCTCAGCAACCCTCTGAGAGGGGCCCAGGGATTACACCTGTGTTGTGGGTCCTGTAACCTGTGATTCACCTGCCCAAGGTCACACAGCACCCAAGTAGCAGAGCTGGGATTCGAACCCAGGCCTGTGTGACAGCTAAGCCCTCCCACCCTCTCCTGGAGCAGGGACCTCGCTCACTCACTCCCTGGCACATTCTCTCTCTCTCTCTCCCTCTCTTTCTCTCATGCTTGCTCTCTTCCTGTTTAGCCCGAGCCTGCCAGGTTCCTGAGGCCCCACCTGAGGTGCCAGACATGGGGGTCTAACTTCTTTATTGCCAGCTCCCAGACTGTTTAAGGCTGGCACAGGCTCCTATCAAAGTGCTCGGGGGCCGTGGGTCAGCTCATTTCACAGATTCCTTCCACGAGAAGGCTGACCCTTCCTCATGTGTATCAGAAAACTGTTCCTTCAGAGCCTATGAGAGCTGTCAAGTGAAAGAAAAATACCAGACCATTGCCATCCCACCGCCAGGGACCCGGGCCTCACCATGGCTGCCCACACCAGGCTGGGGCCAGCTCACCAAGGTCCACACGCGGTCTGACTGCCCCCCACAAGGACAGGGTCTGACGGTGAGGCCTCAGACAGCTGCTGCAGGAGCAGCAGGTTCCAGACCAGCCCTGCCCTAGGCCATGTAACATATACTGAGCATGGCCCCAGGCGCCGGGCCCCGTGCTAAGGGCCTGATGTACAGACTGGCGTGGCTCCCCTCCAGCCGGCATGACTCCATAGCCCAGGACAAGTCACATGGCCTCTCTGCTATTCATTTCCTCGCCCTTAAGACAGGACAAACACTAGCAGCAACACCATCTTGCACTTCGAAGGGTCATATGACACTACAAATGAAACACCGGGCATACAGCAGGAGGTTAATAAAAGCTGGTGCTGGCACAGCACTTCCTCATTGTTGGGCAGTCTTCTGAGCATCTACTCAGGCATATATTAACTCACCAAATCCTCCCCAACCCGCACCCTGCCCACGAGGTATGAACTATTATCCTCTTTCCCTGATGAGGAAATGGAGGCACAGAGAAGTTCAGTAGCCTACCCAAGGTCACACAGCTAGGAAGTGGAGTTGCTTCGGTTTGAACCCAAGTAATCTGCCAGAGCCTGTGCTCTTAACCACATCATTATAATCATCCTATTTAGTCCTCTTTAGCTAAAATCATCCCATTTAGTCTTCATAATACTTCCATGAGACATGCACTATTTTTTTTTTCCTTTTTTCAATTTTATGAGGAAACCAAGCTGGAAGCACTGAAGAGGTGATAGTCACATAGCTCAGAAGAGTCAAAGAGCCCGGCCTGAAATCTAGACCAGCCATCTGGCAGGATCTGGTGCTACTGTGGCTTCCCCAAGGTCAAGAATCATCTCCTATACAGCCTATACCTCCTGTAGCTCTGAAAGAGGAAGGGGAACCGTGCTGCTGTCATCAGGAATGTGTGTCCTACATTGGTGTTTCCTACAAAACGTTTGGAAACTTCTGGCTTAAGAAGACCTGGACCCTGGTTTGCACAGGCTCAGCAAAATCAGATCCTAGCGCCCAGGTGAGGGGTCAAGAGGCAGTAAGGCAAGGTCAAGGCTGAAGTTCAGCTATAGTGCAATCCTTGCTGTGCAGCTGTGCTGTGTGACCTTGGCTGAGTTGCTTGCCCTCTCTGGGTCTTGGATCTCTCGGATGGAAAACGTTGTGGAGAAGGGGCACAAAAATGAGAGAAGTTTTTTTCCCATTCTATAATTTTGCCTAAGCGTTCACCTTCGTGCTATTTCAATAGTGAAAATTACAAGCATATTTTCCAGGATATCCATCTACCATGACACTGCAGCTTCACCCTCCATCACGTCTGGACATCTCAGTTGCCAACACAAATCTACCCAGTATCTCCACATACGCACACCCTGGCAGGAAAAATTGGGTCAGCAGACAGTGGCCCATGGCAGCCGGCAAAATAAGCTCTCAAAGACTTTCCACAGCAATGCTGCCGCAAAGATCTGCTGGAATGCACAAAGTAGGCCTTCTAAGAAGTTCTGAATTTCCACTCCTCCCAAAATGGCCACAGAGGCCCTGGCAGAGAGCTGACCCACAGAACCGCCCCTTGGTGGGCTAAAAGCATCCTCTTTCACAGTTGTCACATAAAGGGGAGCAGGCAGTGAGCACCCAGGCTTCCTCTGAAGCAATGAAAAAGCAGGGGAGAAAGGGACACACCAAGAGGATGATGGGGAGTTCCCTGGGGCAAGAGAGGTGAGCCTCCTACCCAGGGAAGGTGAGGGGTTGAGGGGCACCAAACACAGACAGTTCAAATTTCAAGACCAGCTTCTCTGTTTGTGGAAACCATCAAACCCTCCCAAACCCACCCCAGGAAGAAGGACGAAAAAAACCAAAATGTGGGCGAACCCAGCCCCTCTCCCTGTTCTCAGCCTTAACGTGGACAGGAAAGAGACAGAATCACCATTCCATCCTCTGCAGGATCTAACTTCAAAAGTCTTGCGCACAGAGTAGGGAGGCAAGGGGCCTACTGAAAACTGGGACACCAGTTTTTGCAGGCTTAAAAACAGATCAATTTTACGCTAAAGTTTAAAATGAAACACGTTCCTGTTTGGGAAAAGAATTTCATTAGGAGGAAAATATAATATAAAAATACCCATTTAGAAAGAATACGCTATTAATTCTTAGCACTCTATGCATAAGGGAAAATTGCATTTTTATCTAAATGGTTTTTCTGCATAAGCCATTTACAATATTCTCTGCCTCTCTATAATAGGCCCTGCTACCATTAGTAGTGGGACGACCAGGCTGAGGGCTGAAATCGCCCTCAAACACATTTAATACATAACCCCTGAAATCTATTCCAACAGGGACCTCAGCAAACAGGCCCGGCATTCCTTTTTTTAAGGAAGAAATAAATATTGCTGAGGGGGTTGGGAGTGGTGTGCTGATGGGAGAGAAAGGGACAAGATGGTTTAAGTTAAAAGCAAGCGCTCTGGGTCCCTTTAGCCAGCTTTAAAATTGCAACCGATTTTTGGCTGCATGATTGCAACCATTTGACTGCCTGCGTGTGTATCCACCCCAAACACACACACACACACACACACACACACACACTCACTCACGGGTTTCCATCAAACAAGCAAACAAGGAAAGATGAAATTCAGGATATGAAAACAAACTATTTTTAAACACTAAAGCAAACACACCAAGATAGCAATACTGCTATTTTCCCATTAAACTAAGTTTCTCTCAATTTGAAAAGTGAGAATAATCTAAACAATACTTCCAAACAAACTGCAGGGAGCTTGGGTGTTGCGGCCTCCGACGGCTTTAACAATGGAAAAATCCCCTCCGTAGAGAAGCAAAAACACAGGCGGGAATGGGGCCGGTCGGTTTTGCCACGTACTGCCACGTACTGCCACGTCCCACCACGTCCCACCAAACGGGTTGCCCCAACAGTAGCACATGACTGAATGCCCAGTGGTCTCCAACTTCAAAATGCAATACTTTTTCTTTTTTCCAAAAAGTTGTTTTTTGTTTTTTGTTTTTTTTAAAAAAAGTCTTCCAGCTCTTTCTCTCGTGGATTTCCAAAATAACTACTTACTTAATACCAAATGTCGGGGAGCTAAATTAATTTATTAAGGAAATGCAAGGGCTGTGATGGACACCGAGCGTGGGGCCCCCTGTGATTTCGCTGCCGTGAGCCAGAACGCCTTGGGCCGCTCTCTTCCGGCAAAGCTTAGTCCATAAATTCTCCCTTTCAAACCAGGAGCCCAGAAATGTCATAATTATAGCTGATACAGGTAACAGGTGTGCCCCTCTGTTCCTCCCACCTCTGCCCCCGCCTTCCAGACAAGCTGCTGGAAGATTTAGTGGTCTAGCCAGGGGTGTCGTAATTACCGGAAACGATTCTGGTTTTAAGGGTTAGATAAAGACCCTCTCCAAATGTAAGGCCAGACCGATGTCCATTAGACTTTAACGGGCCCACATAAAAAAAGAAATTGTATCCTCATCTCTCCAAATGCCTGTTTTCCCAGCGCCTCAAGTTCATTTCAGGCTGGCTCAGCGCCGAAAATACTCCTGTCCAGCCCTCGCTCTGCAAAGGCAAGGACTCAGTAGAAACTGATGTTCAAGGAATTAAGCAACTGGGGAGGGGAGGGTGGCTCAGGAAACCCATTTGCTCTACAACTGTTAAGCCAAAATCTGTCTTTTAAAAAATAATAATAAAAGTGGAATTTTAACCCATCATCCAGAGACAGAGAGACAGGAAGGCTGGAGGGAGCCCAGGAAGAAAGGGAGGGGGTGTACCCAGCGATGCCTGGATAAAGAGCCCGCACCATCAAGAATGACACACTCTCCCCTTCTGAGACTCGGTGTTGGGAAAGGCCAAAGCTGCAGGCTGTTTTGCTCTGGTTTTCTTTTTCCCAGCTTTCGAGACTTACGCATACTTTTTCTTCCTTCTTTGAAAGTCAAATCACGCATTTCCTTAAAAGTTACGCTTGCGCGTGCGCGCACGCGCGCGCGCACACACACACACACACACACACACACAAACACCCAGCACCACCGTTTGTCAAGGAGCAGCATGGAAGCTGCCCCAGAGAGGTTTAAGATTCTTTACTCTTCGTCTGTGCTCAGCTCCCAGTCAATTAAGAATTAATGCTTGAAAACTTTCCGGGGACCAAGACACCAGAAGGAAGCCGATGGATGTTCTTTGGCCGTCTCCAAGGTTCTGGGGGGCTGAGTTTGTTGGATTGGGCTTTTCCTCCCTCCTCCCAGACAAGTGATGCTTGGAGGGGCCTCGCCCTCCCTTCCTGTCCTGAGGAAGTGGTGGGAACCTCAACTGGGGGCCTTTATTCCGTGACGGCCAAGGGGGCCCATTAGTGCACACAGTCACACACACACACATACACACACACAGTTCTAATCCCGGCAAAATGCTTCACACACACTGAGCACAAAATAAATGCTTATTAACTAAACTGACCCCAAATAGTGAAATGTACAAGTAAATTAATCACGCCTCTCCTGGAGGCCTAACAGGATTACAAATTCGGCAAAAATTGACCACACGGAGATCAATAAGCTTCTACTTAAAACTGAACAGGGCCAAAACTTTGCATGAGCTGCTTCTTGGGGAAAAAATTAATTTATTTTTTCGTTTCTTATTAAGACTTCTCAGGCCTGTGTGTGTTCATGTGTGTGTGTGCGCGCTCATGTGTATACTCGAGTAGGGGTGCGCATGCCTGCATGCACAAGCAGAAACCGGCAAAAGGCATCCAGAGCTTTATGCCCAGACAATTTAGAAATAGTCACGGCATAAGGATCGTGAAATTGCTCCTGTTTAAAAAAGCCAAATTTTGGTCCACAGCCTCCCTTCCCTCAAATACTAAACAACCACCAAAAGTTACATCGCAGGAGATGAAAATGGTCAATTTGCTTTGAGCCAATTAGGCCTGCTGATGGCTGGACCGTGGGTCCCCTGAAGGGGAGGAAAGTGAACCTCTAATTCATCCAGCTCCTTTCCACACTTGGCTTATCTCGAGTCAGGGAAATCTTCTTCTTGCTGAATTTGTCATTTACTTGCCTTCCCTTTTTGCCTACCATTCAGAAAATGGAAAAAAATGTATGTATTGTGTGGGAGGGCACTGCTTGCGTTTTAAGACAGTGGGACCTGCCTGCAAGTTCTGTAATAGGCAAGATTATCCCTAAAGAGGCTCAGTGCTGGGAGAGAAGCATCAGTGGTCACTTTACGGGGTCATCAGGGAAAAGGTCACTCATTTTTCCCACCCCCATCGTCCCTCTTTTATGGAAAGATCTGGGTGCATCTGTGAAACTCGATGCTTCCGCAGCAGGCCTCGTGGGACCAGCTTCTCTGCAGGAAGAGTTAGCCACAGCCACATTACGAGGCTCGATCCACCCAGGGCCCATCTGGGTCTTCATCCCCACGCCCCGGCCCCGCATGGCTAGCTTGGCCACCAACTACACAGAAAGGGGCTCTGACTGCTAAGAGACCCATGACGTGGTCATCCGCCCCAGGCTGGGTTCCCCACATCTATTTCCCCCATACATCTGTGGTCACGTGGAAGCCCCAGGCCCAGCAGGGAGAGCTGAGCCAAGAACTTTCTGTCCTTTATGATGGCCAACACCAGCCCCCAAGCAATTCCCTCACTCCCAGCCTCGCCCGGGAGGTGTTACTATAAATGACTTCCACACTTACAAATTATTTTCCACTCCTAAACCCCGTGTCGGTAAATAACATTTCGACTCATAGAGACACACTTCTCCCCTCTCCATCTATCCCTTGATCACCTGCCCCCGCCCCTGGAGAAAATAAACTGCACCCCCATCTCCATCCAGTCTTCCTAACTGGGGCTGTTTCTCTCTCTGCCTTCCGGCTCAGAGGAAAGGACAGAGTGTCCACATCAGGACTCAGGCCCTTGAATTTCAAGGACTTTTCCAACAGCCCATGCGGTCAGGGTAGAACCCGCTTACTTCCCAGTGAACTCTCAACCAAGCCTGGCTTTCTCTGGAAGGCTGAGCTCTGGGGATTTCAAAGCAGGCTATGTTTTCTGCCGACTTCCCCAGCCCTTCTCTGATCATAAGATGGTCCCTCAGAAGTATTTTATTCCTGGTGGTCGTTGCCAATCACTCGACGATACTTGTGTTCCCAGATCCAAGGGCATCTGAAAAACACTGCTTCATGGTAACTTTAAAGGGTCATATCCTTTCCACATCTCACCCTGCCCTCGATGATTGGATGAACAGGGGGCAGGGTGTGTGTGTGTGTGTGTTGTGTACAAGTGCGTGTGCATGTGTGTGTGTGTGTGTGTCTCTCCTCTCATTGCAGGAGCTCCCAAATACAACCAGGAGCACCACCAATGGGGCTCTCAAACTGGGGGCAGACAGATTCCTCCAGTCATACCAGGCAAAGCCAGCTGTGTCAGAAAGGCCCAAGCCCACCCCATTCCAGTGAAAGTGTTGACCCAAGCTCTGAGAGCAAATGAAACCTTCGTGTCCAAACACTCTTTAAATTATCATCAGCAATTAGAAGGGAAAACTTATTTTAAGTCCTCAGATTGCATCTCTGGGCCACTTAGTTCTCACAAGATGGTCTGCTGGAAGAGGGAGCAGGGTGGGGTAAGGCCCAGAAGGGTCTCAGCACCCAAGTTAGTCCGCATCTCCTCTGAAGGCATGACAATGTCGTCTGTTTCTGAGTCACCCTGGAGGGGGGTTTTGACACGTGCAGGATAAAAACAAGAGCCGGTTCCCTCCAACTTTCCAAAGACCATCCGCGTCAGTGGGCCCCAAAGATGCCTTCACAGAAAGGTCTCCTTGTTTTCCTAAATCATTTTCCAACACACCTGATTCACTTAAACTGAACACTAGCAGAGGTAAGTCATACTGAGACCCAGAAAATCAGAGATCTCACCCAAGAATCAGAATCCCAGGGCCAATCGTTCCATGAAGGGTCCAAGATCTTCCACAGAGATGTCAAAGACAGGAAGAAGACAGAGCCTTTGGGTCACACAATCCATCCTACCAGCTACAGAGGAAGTGGGACGAGCTGAGTTCGCTGGACCCCTGAGCTTTAATGCTCAGAACGTAAAAACCTGCTTTCCCCCTACCATGTGAGTTTGTGTTGGGATGTTTATTGGAGGTTCCCCCTCTTTGGAGAAAAGTCTATTCCACATAAGATGTTCCTTCTGGGACATTCAGAGAGCCAATTTGTTATCATGAATGTGCTAAGACCTCCAAACTGTTTAAATTCAATTGCCGTTATGTTTAAAGGGCATTTGGGTCCTTATGATGATGCATAAATTGTGAAAGGATCAGCACACGACCACTATAAAGTTCTCCCTCTGATCCTGCTTGGCGAGGATGCGGAGGTGATGAAAACCTACCAGCTTTCTCAGCCAAGAAGGAAAATGAGAATTTGGGATGCTGGGGCTATGATGGACCCCCCAGTAGTAGGTATCAGGGATGCCAGTTTGAAGTGGCCTTGCGGGGCCAAAACTTGAAGCTATCAGGGCCCAGAAAGAGCCCCTTGGATTTCATGATGCTGGGAAGCCTCTCCGCCACTCTGCACCCCATGTCCTTTCTGGGCAAACATCAGGTTGGGAGCAGACCCTCCACTTGCTTCCCAAACCTCAGAGGCCGCTGATTAAAATGCAAGCCAGCAAACAAAGCAGGCCTCGGAGTCCTGCAATAATTACCCCCCGTGAGAATGATGGCTCTCAAACGCCCCTCCTCATTCGAGTATATTAAACTTAACTCTGCCTTTCCATCCCGGTCACAAAATAAGTTGGGGGTTCTGGGCCCCTGAAGTGCACATCCATGGGGTAGCTTCTTACCCACACCCTAAAGTCACTGATGGCCCCGTGAGGCTGCGTGTGGATGTGTGTTGTCGTGTCACTGGAAGACGGCAGAAAATGATCAGGGCCGCCTCGGCACTGGGCGACCCGTCCAGCAAAACGTGATGTGCCAGGGTCCCAGAACCATCTCTTCCTTCCGGTCCCATTCATGAGCTGAGGAGACCATCGGCTGAGCTGTTGTGCACCAGGACACAGAGGGTCCCTGAAGGCAAAGCTGTGACTAATTCAAAAGCCCACCGTCCTCTCCGCCAAGTCGTTGGTACCAAAAGATTACAATAAAGGAGAGGAATTTCCATAAATGAGAAGCAGCGCCCGCTTCCCACAACTGGGAGGGGGCGTGGGGGAGGGGTGGGTGGGCACCGATTCAAAGATTCCTCTCCCGGCTGGAGAGTGGTGTTAGCTGAACTCAGACAGAGAGACACCTCCACGCGCAAAACTCAGCAAGGGGCGACGTACGTCTGCTACTGAAATACTCCAGATCAAAGTCACCCCAGCCCAGGAGGCCCGGGAGGCCGAGATTTCATAATTAGGATCTTCAAAATCCTCCTCTATTTTTAGGACTTGCGCTCATTCAGTCCTTTACAGAATCAGAACCTGTCAGCTAAGGCCAAAGAGACTGAAGCTTTAGTTTCTCTCCCTGCCACCGCAAGCCCCCCAACTCTGCTTTCAGAAAGCAGATTAATGGTAAACTAAAGGAGTAGCTGGATGATTTGATGGAAATACACTTGGCCATGCATATGTATATGTGCGTACACTGGGGTGGGGTGGGGGGTTTGGTGGGGGGGGCTCCTTCCCACGCTGAATTGCATGGGCCCTGCTCTCCTCCTGTGGGCTGCAGATAGACCCAGACCGGACATCGCACCTCAGCCACACCCTTTCAAGCCAGCCCCCAGACCACTTTGCTGGGCCCCAGGGTGTACCAGAAGGCAAGGAAACTTGAAAATTTTTCCCCAAATGTCTCTCTTCTCAATCATGCACTCATGTATGTATCAACATGTCCGCCACTAGCAATCAAAACCCACACTCAAATCTGTCCACCCAAGACACGCCTAAAAATAGACATCATCCTAAAACAAACACATCGCTGGGCAAGTCAAAATCTGACTTGAGTCAAAACGATGAAGCTGGATTATTCCAGCCCTTCCAGACTGAAGACTTGGGTGGAACAAGCAGAGGGGCATCGAGGGAAGAATATAAGGTGCACCCACTAGTTACAGGGGACCCCCCCCCATAGATTCAGGTCCCCTCTGGCACAAGAGGTTTGGTGTTTTTATACTGCAGTGTGCTTGGGAGGCCTACTTGCCCTTACACACTCCCGGGACATTTGATCCTATTACATAAAGCTATCGACTTTTAATCTCTAAAATTAACCAAACCGAGGCAAATACAGTATTCCTAACTAGAAATATTTATCTCCTAAATGCTTTCGGCAAAGCATATCACTCCCTGGGCAAAGAACACGACCCAAGGTTATTGTCACTCAAGTGGACAGAAAGGTGATTTTGCTAAAGCTTCCAGCATAGTGTGAGTTCAGGAGATCCTGTGAAATCCCAAGGATACACTCAAGTTTGCCCTTCCAGAGTGGGAAGAATTTCCCTCCTCTAATTTCACCTGGTCCTCCTGGACTGTTTATTAAAGATGTATATTTTATATCAGCAGAGAGTATCAAGTAACTTCTTGGCAAGGGCAGCCATATTTTCAGGACCTATTAAGATTTTTGGGGGAAATTTAAATACCTCTGTCAGGCAAACAAAATCATATCAGGAATCACAGAATTTCATTTCTAGAAAGAGAAATTAGATTAACCAACCCTCACTCCTTTCCTAGAAATCTCAATAAAATAGAAGCACATTGCAACAGTCTCTTACTTCTGGTCTGAAGGGGCCTCACAAGAAATCTAAATGAATTTAGATTTAAATTAAGAAAGCTAAAGAAAGCAATCCTGAGAAAATGCCTTCCAATCTACAAATATTGTGTATATATATATATATATATATATATATATATATATATATATAGGAGAATATGTAAGTATATATTACATATAAGAAGGCAGAGGCTATTTAAAATCAAAACAGCCAGAAAAATCCAGAGGCAGAAACCATAAGTTCAACACCAATAAGCTTCAGGGCCTTAGAAATCCTTGTCCTTTATTAATATTTAGTAGAAATGTATAATTGCAGATGTGTGCTAGGTGGGGATTTTATGTCAGGATGCGGGCAAAGAAGACTGGTTTATTACAACCATGAAATATTGAACAAGCACCAAAGAAGAGTAGCAGTATGTCCCAGACCAGCCAGGGAGCAGGCAGACCCAGACCGTCAGCTGCACAAAGGGGGCTCCTATCTGTTTACATTACCCCTGATTAACACCTGCGAAGTTTTGGGTTACATCTTCCGGATGCTGCAAAAGTCACATGAAGGCATGCAACCCGTGCTGGGTGATTTTGGGGGGAAACAGGAGTGCGAGGCTCCGTGCCTTCCCAAAACCACTTTGAGGGAGCCTTAAAAATTCTCTCCACGGTGTAAGGAGTGAGGGAAATGACTCAGAAAAACAGCACTAGGAGCCCTCCCGCTCTTAACCCAAGCCTGCCCCATGTCTAAGGAAATTCAATGTTCAAATCCTGCCTGACTAGTATTTCTTAGCACTGCTTACTGTGCTCCGACTGGAACACTGAGAGAAGCATGAAATTCCAAAAATTTCTCCCGCATCACTGTAAAAATATCATACCTCCAAAAAGGGCAGAATTGCATGCAAAAGTGTATACAGAGACCTCTCCCTTTTCACTGTGTTAAAGAGCGTTTCTAGACATCTCCAGATTTCAAGATAGAGAACAACCAACGGAATAGAAGTTTGGCAATGGTAAACTTATTACGGGAATACAGTTAATTCAAGTTTTGAAAATTGTAAGGGGCTGGGGGAGTGTGGGGGACATACTTTTTTAGGCTTAATATCCTTTATCTACAAAGTATCATTATTTCTCCTTCTCTGTTTTGAAATTCCTCCATAGCTACACAGCCATTACAAAGATAGGTGGATGATTTTGCAAACTAATTTCAAATTTATGTGATCCTCACTGATTTAATAGATATCTGAATAGACCCAAACTCAGGCTGGTTTTTTTGTTGTTTTTTTTTTTCCCCTTTGCACAACCTCACCCTTCCCCCACCTCACCTTTGTGCAAACAGAATCTCATGATGAGACATAGAGTTTTATGATATGAGTTGTTTGGCGGGTTAAGAAGTCAGAGGAAGCATAATTTGGAGAGGCTTACTTTCCTGGTTAAAAAAAAAAATCATCATCACATGTGATTCTGGCCTAGACTTTGTGAGAAGTGTTACTTGCCAGTAGAGTTCCCTCCCCTCCAAAGGACATCTAAACCCCATAAGACAATCCGGGCACGTCCCAGTGGCTACACAGCTTGTGCAGTTCTAAAGACTTATTCGTTCTCTCCAACCTGAGCACGATCATTCTGTTAAAGACTGACTAGTATTTTGTCATCGGAGCGAAGAATTTCAGAAACAGTGTTAATATTTAATCACATTAGTACTAGCGTGTTTTATGGCGTGACAAAATAAAACATCATTACAAAATTGGGCTTTGCCTGAAAGGCGGGGGGCAGGCGGTCAAAGAAAGTGCTCGCTGGGGCTGGAACCTGGGAAAGGTATATTCAAAGCTGCTTCATGGCTGATGGGACCCTGGGCATGTGTTTATGGAAAAGCAGGACGCTTTCCTTTCAATTCTTTTCTTCTCAACTCTATTTCAAAGTGGTGCACTTCACTCTGATTTTCAGCCAGGGCACTCGGGGGCCCGTTGAAGGCTCTGTTTACCTATTTATACAACATGTGCAGATGGAGCTGCAGGGTGTTATCATAATGAAAAGTTTAATCATCCTTATTTACTACCAGTAAGGGAGCAGGAATCACATGCAGATACCTTATAAAGCCTTAACTAGCAGCCCCAAGGCTGTAGAAGCTGCAAGTGACCTCAATTCGGGGCTTTATCTAGGAAACTGTCCTTCCCACATCACAGAGTGGAAAACAAAGGAGGTCAAGTGGGTGTCCCTACCGAGGCTTCTAACGCGGCCAGCCCCGACGCGGGTCCCTGGAGGAAGTTTCCGTCTCCCGTATGCAGGGGAGGCCTGAGTTTAGTATACAGGGGAAATCAACCCCAAAGTGACTAGCATCTGTTTCCAAAAAAATCTTTTCCTTCGTCTGACTGTGATAATGAAACAAACAAAACAAAACATTTCTTTAATGACATTTCTTCATTCACAGTCTGCATTTTTTTTTCTGCAGAGGACATTAGTCAGACTGGGAAGGGAACAGTGCAACACCTTAAAAAAAATCTCGTTAAAACCACCCAATTCCTCTGCACCTAAGGCTCTTCAAAAGACTTGCAGGCAAAGCGCTACTGGTTTTTCTTTATTAATTCTCTAAATCGTGGGGTTTTTTTTTCTTTTTAACTCTTCTCACCCCATTTTGGCCAATGTGGTCTTAATTACTGTGGGGGCGGGGGGGGTGGGAGAAGGGGGAGGGGGAGGGGCAGCCAGACCAAGCCAGGTAGAAGTGACAGGGGCTGGGATTTGTGCTAACCAGTTATTGATCGGCAGGCCCGAGATGTTGTGTACAAGAAAATACAAGAGAAGGGGGGCAGAGCAAACAGGATGCTGGGTCCAACTCCATTTTAAAAAGGAGGGGGGGGGAAAAAGAGAGAGGCAGCGGAGGGTCCCAAACTAACCAATTTATGGCCTTGCCTGGGAGAAGCCTGGAGAATGCTGATGCTGGCCGCAGCGTCTGCTGTGCATGCTAAACACCCAGCTTCAAATGAGAGAGCGGCGTCCCGGGCTGGGCAGTAGGCGAACAAAGAGAAAAGCAGCAAGGCCGCATTCATGAATTAGAAAACCCAAGCGGGAAAGCTACCCGGGACAGGCAGGCTTGAAAGCCCAGAGTTCTGAGCCACCCAACTCCTGCCGCACTTCTCCTCCTCCTCCTCCCGCCCTCATCCCCTTCTCCTAAAACCTACCATCACCTTAAACCCTGGGTCAAGAGATGGCAAGATGCAGGATGTGGACTAGGAAAACTAAGGCAGAGGAAAAGAACCTTAAGAGAAGTCGAGGATGGGGGATGTATTTTTTTAAGACACGGTTAAATCGCCAGCTACTGACTCCATGGTAATATTCAGCCTGGTGAAACCAAGGAAATTCAGTGAGTATTTAAAAGAAAAAGGTAGGAATTGTGGGGGGGTGGGGGGGTGAGGTAGGAAATGATGTTACGTAAAAAGGCCCCATTAAAAAATAAAATGGATAGCTACCGCAGCCCAGTCGTGTTTAGGTTAAAAAAAAAACTATTATTATTTTAACGGCAACGGTGGTCCATTTACTGACCCCCACCCCACCCTCCTTAAAGGCCTCCAGGCCTGGTGGGGAAAGAGTGCTTAGAATGCAAAGGAGAACTGGGACCGGACATCTGTCACCAAAGCCAGGCGAGATATTGACAAACGCGGGTCCTTTGTGTCTTAAGAATATATATCCATATCCCCATACACAAATGATGCCCTGGCCGATTGGTCTGGTCTCTGCCAAGTAGACCCCACTCCAGCCCCGGCCCCCCCATCAAGTGTCAAGGAGGTGCACTCTGAAGACTGCCTGCCTCCTACCATCCCGACAGGTCTCCAGTTTTTCAATGAAACTCTAATAGTTAAGAAGAGACAAAACAGTTATTCATTAGGAACAAAGGTCAAATTAGGCGTTGCCTCTGAATGATGCTGCAGACACCAGAACTGGTAACTTTTTTTCCCCAAAGATGCTGGCACACAGAAGGGAACTCAAGCTGTAGGTTGGCTGACTAGGAAAAGGTGGGGAGGCATTAACACAACTTCCCAGGTGTCCTGCCAGGAAGGGGGGGCGGGGTGGCACGTAACTCCTGAAAAGTGGAACGAGCCTGAATGTTGCAGGTGAGGAGGGGGTCTGAGTGTGAAAGGGAAGGGGCCTAGTGCTCTGGGCACCCAGTAACTCAGCTAAAACTTGAGGGGGTGGGGCTCTACAATAATCCCCAAAGGGCTGCCACCTAAGTTGTTACCACCCTCTGGAACCAGAATCTACCTGGCAGCACCTGGGGGGAGGGAAGGGGTCTGCCCACAGAGCCCTAGGTGTAACCAAAGGAAGGGTACCCAGCTCTGAGCTGGGCATAAGGAAGGCCCTGCACCCTCCTGACCCCAAGGGACCCTCCCCTTTCATGGAGCCTTCAAGGCAGAAGCTAAGGCCTGCAATGGGGGTGGGCCGGGTATCCACCAGGTGAGAAGGGAACAGGGAATGAGTGCATATACCTTCTTTGCTGTTGGGGTTCTGGGGTTTGGCCTTCTCCCAGGGTGCCAGCGTCTTGTCCTCGTCTGCGCCGTCCACCAAAGCCTTGTCGGCCGGCAGGTACCAGGTGGCGCTGTGCTCTGCCATCAGCGAGTCCAGATCGATGGTGCTCATGGCGCTCTTGACGGCCTCGGAGCAGCAGCTGCCCAGCTCGCTGTCACCATTCTGCGCACCAGAAGCCCCCACGGCACACTCACCCTTCTTGCCACCCTTGAGCCCCAGGGGCTGGTCCTCAGAGATGCTGAACTGCTGCCTCTGCAGCTGGATCTGTGCCTGGAGGATCTCCAGGGGGTGGATCTCGTCAGGCGGCGGTGCACCGCTGCTGCTCGTTGGGGTCCGGACCTGCTCCAGGCCCGGCGTGCCGGGATGGCCCGTGCCCCCGCCGCCGTAGCTGTCGGGGGTGGAGGTAGAGGTAGACAAGATGCCCAGGCCAAGTGGGGCTGGGGGCGCCTTCGGTCCATGTTCCCCGGCGCCCAACCCGCGGGGAGGGAGTTTGGGCGAGCCTGTCACCAGAGGGCTCCTACTCGCTTTGGCCAGGGCTGGGGGGTTGTCGGAGCTGGATGACACCTCGTCCTCGTTGGCGTAGCTCGTGCTCACCTCGTCCGAGGCGAACTCGCCCGCGTGTGGGGAACTACCGTCCGACTTTGCCCCACCGTCCAGGGACGCCATGAGGTCCGGCTGGTCCCCCAGGAGCAGCTCGGCCCCCTTCCCCCACGAAGGCGACGTGAGCGCCTTCTCATGAGGCGTAGGCGCCCCGCGCGCCTCGCCTGTGGAGCTTCCCCCGACGGCTGCGCCTGGCGCCTGCTGTTGCCCTGGGCTCACTCCAGGCGCGCCCCCGCTGTCCGGCGCTGCCGAGTACTTGTCGAAGAAGGTCCCGGGGCTCACGTGACCACTGTCCCTTTTTCTGCGACCCCGTCCCCGGCCGCCGCCCCCGGGAACCGGCTTGCCGTCGTTCCCCGATGTTGATTCCAGGGTGTAGTTGGGGGAGAGGCTGGTGCCATCTCCCTGGGCGGGCGGATTGGGCGGCCCAGAGGCTTTGGAGCCGCTGCTACTGGTCCCCGACTGGCCTCCGGGCCCTGGGGCCCCAGGAGCAGTCCCTCCTGGGAAGTAATCCGAGCCCGGGTTGCTGGCCATGGCCGCGCCGTCGGTCTCGTTCTGGCTCAGTTTCCTCTTGCCCTCGGGCGGGTTCTTCTTGTTGAAGGTAACGTTGAGGTTGGGGGCCCCGAGGCTGGCGATCATGTTCTGGCAGGCGGTGGAGAGTGCAGCCAGGCAACTCTGGCCGAACAGGTTGTCCTTGGAGCTGGGCTTGTTGAAGGAGCCCAGCGAGAGCGCGCCCAGCTTACTGGCCGAGGTGCGCTGGCTGGGCTGGAAATCAGGCTGCGGCGGGTATGCGCCCCCGCCGCCGCCGCCGCCCGTGCTGCCGCCGCCCCCGCCCGCGCTCGGGGGCGAGTTCACGCCTGGGCCGCTGTGCGGCGTGGCCTGCCGGTTCGCTGCGCCGAACGGGAAGCCAGGCTGGCCCCCGAGCGTGGGCGCTGTGAAATCGGGCGGCTGGGGCCGGCGCTCGGAGGGAGCGCTGGGCAGCCCCACCCCAGCCCCGGGCGACTGCAGCTGCCCCAGGCTGGCCAGGCTGCCCCCGAACTGCAGGCCAGGGGAGGGCAGCGCGGGCACGTGGCCCTCTCCGGGCATCCTCAGCGGCTCCTGCAGAGAGCCCCGGAACAGCACCCCCGAGCCACCGGGCGGAGGGGGCGGCGCCAGTCCGGGGTCGTGCGGGCCGCAGTCAGCGGGCAGGCCTGAACCTCCCATCCTGCGGGGCAGCAAGTCACCCGGCGGCGGGTGCGGACCTGGGAACCATGCACTCTCCTGCGCCAAGTGCTGAGCCTGCTGCTCGAACGTGCCCAGGCGCCCGGCGCCCGCGCTCGCGCCGCCGCTTTCGCGCTCAAAGTTCGGCTGGGCCAAGCCGCCCACTGGGCCGCTGTGCACCAGGCCGCCCTGGCCCACGTCCCCGGGGTGGCCTAGCTGGGCCAGGTTGGGCTGGCGCAGCCGCTGCTGCTGATTCCGCGACGCCATCTGCTTGATCATGAGGGCCGCGTTTTGGCGTTGCTGCTGCTGTTGCTGCTGCTGTTGCTGCTGCTGCTGTTGCTGCTGCTGCTGCTGCTGCTGCAGGGACTGGTGGTCTGGGGCCGGATGCTGCAGGGGTGGCCCCGAGGGGAAGCTGTCGGGCACAGGCGGCGTGAACTCGCCGGGTAGGCCGGAATAGGCGGAGGGCGAGAGGTGGTTGTCCAGAGCGCCGTTGTGCATGCTGCCGTTCCACGAAGCGCAGCGATCCACTCCCGCGCTGCCCGGGAAGTCAAAGCGCGGCCTCTTGGCCACATTCATGTAGGGGGGTGCGTCGAAATGCTGCAGCCGCTGGTTGGGCGTCTGCTGCGGAGGAGGGTGCTGCATGTTGAATACAGGCTCAGAATAAGGGTGCATGCTCCGGTTCTCCAGCCGATGGATGGGGTACTCGAACTGCGCGTGTTGGCTGGGCAGCATGGGGCCCCCGTCCTGCAAGCCGCCGCTGGGCGTGCCCGCCTCGCCCTGCTGGGGACGCGGGAGCGCAGGCGGACACGAATTTTGCCGGACCAGAAGCCCAGGCGGCGGCGGCGGCGGCTGTTGCTGCTGCGGAGGCGGCGGCGGCGGCTGCTGCGGGGGTTGCTGCGGAGGCGGCGGCGGGGCCTGCTGGGGAGGCTGCATTAACGGGTGCCTGGAGCCTACAGCAGGCTCCAGACCCACGGGCATCTTGCGGGTCCCGCCGAACCTCTCGAAGAACACTCCGTGCTGCTGCTGCTGCTGCTGCTGGGCGTGCATTTTGGACAAGCCCACCATGCCTGCAGCTCTAGGCATGGCCGAGGCACCCGGGAAAGAGCCCCCGGGAACCTGACGACCCGCTGCATAATGAGGCAGCTGCCCCTCAGAATCAGAGGGGGAAAACATGTCGAAATGTCCCGAGGGCGGCTCGCCCGGGTAATTGTATTCCAGCGAGTCGACGGCTCCTTGGTTCGCCACCCTCCGGGGCTCCAGACTGTGGGAATCGGAGCCACTGGAGGCGGGCAGGCCATGGAAGGAGGCGGCTCGGTTAGGGCTCTGGTCCAGCGGCAAGCATGGGGCAGGCACGGCGTGGCCTGAGGCGCCCGAACTGTGGAAGTCTGGGAGGTTCCCAGGTCGCTGCGGACCGAAGCTCTCCGGCCCCTGGCTCTCCGCCAGGTGATCATAACCCTCGGCGAAGGGCGGCTGGCTGCCCAGGCCGCCGGCCGCGCCGCCGTAGCCGAGCAGACGACCCCCGTGCAGGCACGAGGCCCCAGGATCCGACCCGCCGAAGTTGCCCCCGAAGTGGGGGTGATGCTGGTGGGGGTGGTGGCCTCCCGGGTGGCCGTGGTGCGGCTGTTGGCCTCCAAAGAATCCGTGCACCGGCTGCGCCTGCAGCCCCCCCGCGTGCAACTCCGAGTGGCCGCGCGCGTGAAAGCCGTAAGGCTCCATGTTCATGCCCAAGATCGGGGATTCGCCCAGCCCGCTCATGGCAGGGTCCACGGGGCCAGGGGGTCCCCCCGCGTGGAAAGCCGGGGCCTTAAAGTGGGCGTTCATGCTTAGTCCGGCCTCGTTAAAGTTCCTCTCGCCCTGGCCAGCGTTCCTGCTGTTGATCTGGGGCTCGAATTGGTCCAGCCCAAACATACTTGGCGGGGGGCGGGGAGATCAATAGGGCATGACAGCCTGCTCTCCGCGGCGCGCCTCCGGCCAGCTACTCGTTCCGGCCCTGGGTTGGGCGCTCCGGGACGCTCAGCAGCGCGGGGGCGCAGCGCGCACCGCCACCTCCCCTGGCTTGTGAAGGCTGGGGGTTATCAGCTCCTCTCCCGAAGCTCTCGCTCTGCCCGACGCGGGCCTCTCACATCTTGCGGCGCCGCGGGGCCTCCAGGAGCCGTGTTGGGGGGCCCATGCCCGGGGACGTTAGCACAGCCGCGGGTGGATTTGCGAGGAGGCGACGGAGCTGCGGGTGACTGAAGACAAAAAGTTAAGTGGGGGGAAGGAGGCGGGAAGGAGGGAGGGAAAGCAGAGCAATCACCTTCTTAAGTCCGATCGGTTTGGGTGGGGAGCCCCTGGACGCTGCCTGAAGCCTCCCGGAGTCCGTGGCGGAGCTGCTAAGGGGCCAAGCAGGGAGACCCTTCAAAGCCGTGGCTGGCGCCGGGGCAAAGACCGAGCGGTCCCTCCCCCCTCCCCCCGAAGTCCCCGCGCTCCGCAGCCCGAGCCTCAGCCAAGCAGGATCCTCTCGCACAGTCCCCGTCGGCCCGAGCAAGCGGCTACTGTTTCTTCAGCGTGTCGGAGGACTGGAGGCTCCGCTCTGCATCACCGGTGCCGGTCCCAGAGCCGAGAGCTCAGCGGGACTGAGGAGGCGGCGGGCGCCCGGGGTTGAAACCGAGGGTTGGTGGAAGGCGCGGCTCCCCTGTTCCGCGGCGGGTGCGCTGCACCCCGGCGCGCCGCTTCGCGGCCACGTCCGCCGCCTGACGCTTCTGTCCTCTGCTGTTAGGTCTCTGAGTTCGCAGGGATCTCCGCGCCCCGTTCCAGGCGCGGGCGGGCAGCAAGACGAGGGGTTGGGTCGCTCCAAGGCTAGGGTTCCCTGCCTCCGCGCCGAGGTGCTTCGCAAGTCGCCCTCGGACCCAGGGAGGGGGGCGTACGCTGGTTGGGGGCCACGCTGGGCTAGCAGGCTAAGGCTTTCCGGCTGCGCTCTCGGAGCCCGGAATGGGAGGGAGGCGGGGGCAGCTCTGGGGGGTCCGCGCACCCCTCTCCTGGCTGGCGGGGGGGGGCTCTGCGTGGGGTGTTCCGAGGGTCTCGGCTCCCCTCTCTGTGTCTGCCTCTCGCCCAGAGCCGGGAGAAGCAGCAACAAGTTTTGCATTTCAGCAATCAATTTCAGCCATTACATTTGCACCAATCAGCGCAGCCCGAGCTCCGGGCCCGGGGCGGGGCCCGCTTTTAAGGTGGTCCTGGGTGCTGACTGCTGAGGCCCCCACCGCGAACCCGCACTTCGCCAGCTCGGGGGTCCCCAGCGCCGGTCAGCCTCGGGGTCCGGTGCCAGTGCGCTGCGGGCGCACCCTGGCCTCCTCGCGCATCGGTCTGGAGAGGGCGCAGGCAGAGAATGGCGGGAGCTTGGCTTTGTTCACCCCCCTTCCCATTCACCACAGTTCCCAACTCCCCACCCCCAACTGAAGTGAGACCTGCGGTGTGAGTAAGGGGCGGGGAGCTGGGCGGTAAGCGGTGCGGGGCGCTCAGACAATGGGGTCGCCAGGCAAAGATACTGGACTCACCGCGGAAAGTCGTTAAGTGTCGACTGCGCTTCAGCTGGAGCGAACCCTCGGCTCTCCACTGCTGTCTGATTACTTGTCGCACCCAAGTTAGCCGGCCCTCGGATTTTCCTGGAGGTGAAAGCAGACGGGGAACCCTGAAGTTAGGGATCTCCTCCTTCACTAGGGCGCGCACAATTGTTTCCTATCCCCACTGTCTAGAGTTCCCGGTTCTCAGTGGCCGGCTTCCGCCCGGAGGAACCATAACCACTGGGCCACTTTATGGGGGGCATATCGGAGGAGACCAGCGCCAGAGCGGCGAGGCAGTTAGGAGCCCCGAGAAGACCAGCGCGCAGAGGGCCACACTGGCCGGCCGGATCACCCTAGTTCAGGCACCCCGGTCAAGGCCCAGGCCCTCTTGGGGCGCGAGGTTGGCCTCCTTAAGAGATCAATTAAACTGAAGAGCCCAAAGAACGGAATTGGGTTGTGATACTAAAATCAATAGGAGTAATTTAATACCTGCCCTGCTCTTTATGAAATATTTATCCCAATAATCTTAGTTAAAATGTTTAGATCTTCCTGATCCCCACTGAGTCTGCAATCTATCTTGCAATTAGAAGTTGGGAGTTAGAGGTGATGGAGGGTAGAGGAAGTATTTATTCTCTGTGCCTGCATGTGTGTATTTTCCTCCCTAAAGCGTTTGTACGGGAGGAAGGGGGAGCAGGCTTTTAATTTTCCTTGCCATAAAATAGCACGAGGCGATCTTGCTAGCAGACCAGCATTCTTAGGAGAAGGGGAGAAAAAGGAACTTTCTTTGAAGTGCCCCTGATATCGCTATTAAATCTAAATAAAATTAAGCATGGTGTATAAAAATGCCTTTTCCCCCCAACAAAAGAAAGTGTTTATCGCCCAAGACTGTCTAGCGTTTGCTAAATTGCGCATGAAATCTGAAATGAAATAAACGTTATAATAAAACCAACCCCTGAGCCCTTTTTATTTAAAAACCTCAGATTGCACTTCACCGTCGCGGGGCGGGGAGTTAAAAAGTTACCAGGACGAGCGTGCGGATTCATCGCTCCCCAGAGTTCCTGCTGGGAAGGCAGACGCTGGGTGTTCCAGAACCGAAAATGCCAGGAAAATGGGCTCAATTTAGAGGGAGGGGAGGAAGAAGCAGGGTCTTCAGGGACTCCGGGAGAAAATAACACCCCGATAACCTCGATAACCTCGATAAGAATAAAAATAAAAGCAAACAATAAAAGCCTGCAACTTTAAAACTCAGAGAGCAGAAGCAAGCTCAGATCCAAGGCCCTTCATGGTACCTCCCTGTTGTGGAGGTCTACAGATATTTTTTTCCTTTTTGAAATTAAAAATGAAAATTACCCCCACCCAAAATTAGGTCCATAAATAAGCATCCGGGAAGAAGTATTTGTACAGGGAGGTGGAGTTTTAAAAGGATTTTTCTGCAGGATCAGGTTGTTGGTCTGTGATTAAATATTGATTTTGTGTAATTAGTTTTCATGTGAACTATCCTCTTGCTGATAGCTTAGAGGTTTCAGAACTAGAAAAGAAATGGAATTGGACATGGAAATTATTACTTAGCAAAGTGACAGGGAAGTGAGAGCCGAAGAAAAGACTGAGGCTTGGCTGATTTCAGCACAAAGAAATAAAGGGCGTGGGTAAGCCTCCAGTGACCTCCCCACCCCCACCCTGGGGCCCCAGGCCAGAGCTGGGGAGGCCCAGAGCCTCCTGGGCAGGAAGGAGACCAGTAGAAGGAATGGCTGCCAGAAGGAGGACCCTGCATGGGCAAAGACCTTTGCAAAACCCATGACATCTGGTCACATACCTGGTCCAGAGTGGTGGGTTCTGGGTTCTGGGTGCCTCAGGAGGCACCGTTTAAGGGCTTTATGTCTCTGTGTGTCTGGAGAGAACAGGGACAGTTGGGGCCTGTCTGGAGCCCTGGGTGGGCCAGGGCAATGGGAAAAATGACCCGCAGACCTGCAGGTCTGGGGAGACCCCGGTTGGGGTGTGCTGTTCGCTGAGGCATGACTTCACACGGTGCTGGGAGAGGGTCCCCTGAACACCTGGGCAGGTTTCCTGTGGAATAATTCTGTGCATTCCAGGGAGGGGGGTGTGGGAGTATTTTTCTGGGGCTGTTTCCAAGAGTTAAGTCTACAAGGTGTGTGAGTGTCTGAAAGCAGAGTGTGTTTGGGCCCGGCTGTGTTTCTGTTCAGAATGTGTGTCTGGGTCACCTTTCCTTAACACTAAAGAATGTTGTGCGGGTGTGTGGCTTGTGCCTGCATTTGTGTCTTGGCCCTTGTGTGCCGGTGCAGGGCACCTGTGCGTGTTTGTGTCCATGCCTGTGTGTGCCCACATTCCTGTGTCTCTGGGTGTCTCCGTGAGCGTCCCTGTCTGCCCCCCAGACCCATGCTCCTCTCTGTGGATGCCTCTGTGTTTGTACCTGTGTGTGTGTGGCTGCCTCACACCTTGCCTGCCTGCATCTCTGCTCACGTGTGTCTGTTTTCTCTGCGAGTGTGAGAGGCCGTGCCCCTGCCTGTGCCCATCTGTGCCCGTGGATGTGCTGGCGTGTGCGCCTCCACGGTGTGGGCGCCCCTGCGTGTGCCTGTGTGTGCATTCTGCCTGCACCGGCCCGCAGCTTCTTTGAAACAGACACATTGCCCCCTAGCGCTCAGACACATTCAAAGTTCCCGCCCGCCGGTGCAGAGCCTGGAGCAACAGGAGCAGCAGGGGTTCCAACCCCAGGGCCTTTCCCTCCTCTTCCCCTTCCTTCGGCCTTTCCCTCGAGGGGTACTGAGTGTGCTGGCACCAGTCACAAGGGGCCTCCCGGGCAAGGAAAGGAGGAGACACAGCTGGACTGGGGCCCCAGAGCTGAAGAGGGATGCTCCCAGCTGGTGACAAGTGGGGAGCTGCCCGGAATGGCCCCAGGAGCTCCAGTCCCAAAGGGGACTGCAACTAGTGAGCCCCCCCTCCACAAAAAAGCACAAAACAACCCACACTCAACACCCTTTCCTCAGTGGGCACACAGCCTTCACCCTTGCTCATCAGGCCCCCAAAACCAATACAGGCACACGCACTCACAAACACACTCACACACACCTCCATAGTGGACAGATCAGCACACTGGCTGCTGGCTATCGAAGCCTCCCTGCTTTACATCCAGGGTCCCATTTCATCCTTGTAGCAACCCTTCAAGGTTGGGACTCTGAACCCATTTTACAGATGAGGACATGGAACCTCAGACTGGTCAAATGGCTTTCCCAAAGTCAAAGAGTGGCAGAGCTGGGATTCCAAACCAATCTGCCAGACCCTGACCCCTGGCTCTTAACCACCACCTGTTCTACCTGAATGTACTAGTTCAGGTAAAGCGATTAGCACAGTACAGGGAACAGGGTAAGTGCCAAGAAATGTTAGCTACTTTTATCACTACTGCCATTATGATCATCATTAATATTATTGTGATGATGATTAGTACTATTCTCTGGGTGTCTCTCTACCACACCAATGTGAGAAATTAGTGCACGTGCACGCATGTGCAAGTGCGCACACACACACACACTTTTGTTCTCAGCCGTCTCCCCACTAACCCCCATCCCATTTAGAGCTTGGAAACTCACAGGAATCACAGCAGACCTAGTCTCTCTTGCAGGCAAAGTCCCCAGGAGGCCCAGAGGGGAACCTGCTTCCACTGACACCTCTCTCTCCTGAGTCAGTGGTGGAAAGCGTGTGAGCTTTGGCATTGCACACCCAGAGTCAGATCTTGGCTTCACCACTTCTCATCTGTGTGACCTTGGACAAAATACTTTCCCCTTCTGAGCCTCAGTTTCCCCTGCTGGGAAGGGGACTCATAGCCAGTTCATATGGAGCATAAGGATTGTCTCATAAGGAGACAAGGTTTTAAAAGTGGCACAGAGCATGGCAGATGGCGGGCATTCATTAGATGGTAGCCTCTTATTACCATTAGTATCATTATTATTTCTTCTGTGTTTGGATCCAGGGAGGTGAAAAGCAGAACAAGGATGCCAGAGCAATTGGGTTTATTTAACAAATCAGCCTTGCCTCACCAGCCAGTCTTTGAGAGAAAGAATGACTCTCTTAGGTGGTCACCTCAAACTCCCACCCCCAACTGTGCTGGCGTAAATGGGTGCAGGCCCAGCATCTGTTCAGGGAGCATCCAGGGCTGAAGCCTTTGGGGAAGGTCCAGCTATGGCCAGGATAGAGGATATGGTAGCTGGCTAGAGGTTAGAAGGGATGAGACCTTCATGTAGCCACAGGCTGCCAGTTGCTAAGCAACAGTATCCCCTCCCTCTCTCTATGCATGATGCCTGATATCTTTTGGGGTCTCTTCTCCATTGAATAAATACATATTGAATGCCTACTGAATGTCAGGGTTCAGCCTAGGAACTTGGGGAAAAAGTAGAAGATCCAGTCCCAGCCAGATCAAATGAGACTACGTTACACGCTATAAGGGATAAAATAACTGTCTTAGGAGAGATGGATAATTGAGAAGTGTTCCCAGAGGTGGGTTTTGAAGGTAGAATAGGAGTTTAACAACCCAACCAGGGTCAAAAGACTTCCCAAGCAGAGGAATCAGATTAGGAGTGTGGGAAGTTTTAGGCAGCACTTTATTTAGAGTAGGACAAGGGAGGGGCAGGGCCTGAAGCTCAAGAGGTCAACGGGAACCAAGATCAGGAGGACCACAAAGGCAGATGGGATGTCGTTTTGGACATGGTTCTGGGGAGCCAGCCATGAAAGCGTTTTAAGCAAAGCCAAGTGACATAATCAGAGGTGAGCTTGAAAAGGACCTCAGGATCTCCCTTTTCTTTGCCTTTCAGGGTGACCCCAGAAGCCATCTTCACTGGTTTCCCGGAAAACAAGGCCTGGGAGAGGGAAAGTCCCAAGTTTGTCCCCAAGCAGCCAGCACATATCAAGACAATACCTGCTGGCTCTTCCACCCCAGGGCTGCTTGCACAGACAAGGGTCCCCTCCTGCCTCAGGGACGACAGATGCTGCTTCCTGCTGAGTAGGACTTCCCACCCTCAGCTGGGGGAGGCCAAGGGGCATTTCCAAGAGAGACATTCTAGGTTCAAAGCCCAATTCTGCCACACACACAGTTCTGACCACATGACCCTGGGCAAGCCCTGGACTGGAGCTCCATTTTCTGGATCTATAGTAATACCTGTGTCCCAGGGTGTCCGGAAGGCTAAAAGTGTGGGAAAGCACCCAGCCTACACTCTATAACATGTATCATATACAATAGATATTCTCACAGTATATTATATATTCTATTATTATATTATATAGCTACCCTGTGAGGCGGGTTTTGTTAGTTTTCCCATTTTACAAAGGAGGAAGCTGAAGCACAGAGAGGTGAAGGGATTTGGCCCAGGTCATCCAGCAAGTGAAAGGCAGAGTGGGACTCACACCAGTCCCAGTGTGACCCCACCATCAGCCTGCAAACCAGTCCACAGTCTAAACAACTTGGGCCCAGGTCTGAGTCCCAGAGTTTGGGGCTAGGGAGGGGCATGGGAAGGGCCTAAGAAACGCCCCCTCCTCTGCCCCAGGAGTGCCCAGCCTGGGGAGGGATACCCCTCTTCTGCTTCTTCCTGCACCTCCCTGCTTCCCAGAGGCCCCCGGGGTCTGACACAGAGTTTCAATACAAGGGAGCCACTGACCTTCCCCTTGAATAATAGCTGGACAAGAAGTGGCTGTTTCCAGCTCACCTGGCCAAGTAGGGCCACCTGCACAGGACAAGAGCTCTGGCCACCATAAGGCATTTCGACTTCCCAGGGAACCAGACACACAGGGGCCTGCTTCCAGCATCAAGCCCTCCCTGACAACCTAGCCTTTCCTCAGACACACTCCCTTTCCAGGATCTAGCTCAGAGCCAGCATGGACATTCAAACTGCAGGGCAACCTGCTTAGCTGTGACCTGGAGGATCAGAAACAGGACCACTGCCTGGAAGTATGAATAGCAACCTTGATAAGAGCTGCCCCTTATCTGAGCACAGAAGCTCTCCCAGACCTCGTTTAATCTTGAAAGCAATCCCAGGAGGACAGAATCTCCATTATCCTTGGGAACTTGCTGGAGGCCACAAGGCTTGTCCATGGCAGGGCCCAGTCTCAAACCCGGGTCCATAGGATCCTGAGGTGATTCAGCGGACCTCTCCATCTATGAGGATTTCTCTTCCCCAGATGGCATCCAGCTATGAGCTTCTATTTTCCATTCTCTAACCGGAGTGCACTGAACCCAGGCCCTGGTCCCAAAATAACTCAAACCAGCCCCACGAGCTGGAACTGAGGCCCCTGGCGACTCCAGAGCCCAGTCCAGCCTCCCCTTGAAAAAGTTCCCATTCAGCAAAAAAAAAACAAAAAAAAAACAAACAGGCATCGTACATAAAGCATCACGCACCACACAATTAGTCAGAAAATGGGAAGTTCGGGAGGGTTCATAATTATTCAACAAACCTATTTAGCTTGATCCCCCCCACCCCTACGTTTTCTCTCCCTGCAGCAATCAGCAGTGTGGGCTCATTACCACCGAGAATCTAGCTGGCAAACCAGCTTCATAAACGGAACCAAACAAGCATACATGATGGGAAAACTTTGGACCAGCCAGTCATTAGCCAAAGCTTTTCAAGTCACGTCTCTGTTGCTCCCCCATCCCCACCCCTCCCCTGCTGGGAAGGCTGCTGCACGCGGTGTCTCTATAGGGCTGGGACGGGGGCTGGGAGAATCACCCCCAAGGCAAGGGGAAGGTCACCCAGACTTGGTCCCGCAGTGCCCAGGGCCAAGGACTTCTCTCCCAGAAGGGACCCGCTCTGTGTATCAGCAGCAGCCGCAGCTGCCAGGGTGGCCAGGTAGGTCCCTATTTGCTCAGCACTATCCCATCCCTCTTTGCTTTCCATCACAGAGGGGCAGGCTGGTGTGGCTCGGAGCATCACACAGATCTGAGATCTGTGACCTTAAACAGGTCATTCCCTTCCCTGTGCCTCAGTTTCCTCATCTGGAAAAGCAGTTGTCAAAGGGCACTTGTGAGGATAGATTAAGTGTCACAGTCTCGCACGGAGGACACGGAGGTGTCCTCTATAGGGCTTCCTGGAAGTGTGAACCCCCGTGTAGGAAAGGCACCCCCTCCTCCAGTGGCTCACAGTAAGAGGGAAGTGGTCTCCAGTCTTGACGGTGTGCTGAGCTCCATGCTGAGTCCTTGCCATAAGGTTATTTCTAATTCCCACAGCAACCTTACAACAGGGTCCTATGCATGTGCCCATTTTGCAGAAGGGAACGTAGAGGAATGCACACCGCTTTGGGAAGGAGCGTGGGGAGAGTTCCTCCAAAAACAAAGCCCACACCTGTCACCCAAAGGGCCCCAGCAGGAATCAAACAGAACTCCCAGGGAAGCCTCAGACTCCCCCACCCCAACCCCCAACCCAGGCACTGAGGCTGTGAAGCGGACCTGGGACCAGTGGGCTTTGAATGCCCTTCCCACTCTGACGAGGAAAGAGAGCCCACAGAGAGTAAGTAATGTGCTTATTTGAGTCAGATCCTTGGAAAAGTTCACAAATTCTCACTGTTTGGCCCGTGACAGTACGAACAGATCTTCTTCTGAAAGTTGTTTTGCTTGTAACCAGGAGGACAGTACCGCCTAGGAGTGAATGGGGTCAACCTCAACCTCGGCCGCTTATAGTGGCTTATAGTGGCTTTCCCTCTCAGAGCCTCAGTTTCCCCATTTGTCCAATGGGGAGAATGATAGTTCCTAGGGTTGTCAGGGAGGGGGGACCCAGCAGAGAGAGCACTTAGCACATAGTTAACACTCAATAAACAGCAGTGCTACTGCACGGAGCAAGGCCCCTGCAGGGCGGGCCGGCTCCCACAGGGCGGCCCTGAGATGGATTGATGAGGTGCCTGTGTCACACTTTTGCTCCCTCTCAGACCCTGGCTGTGCGGTCCCAAGGCTCCCAGCTTGCATCCAGAGGCCTCGCAATGCCAACCCGCTGCCACCTCCGAGGAGGGGCAGTGCTCCGGCGACTCCACCCTGGGTTCTCCAGGCTAGGCCGCAGCTGTGCGAGGCCCACCCTCCCCTGGCTGCCGCCTCCCCAGCTGAGGCCCAGCAGCCTCTGACATTTGCCACCGGGCCACCTGGTGAGCTCCGGGTGGGTTCCAGGCGCCAGCTGCCCACCCCCGCCCCCCATCTCTGGCTCAGATGAGCTCATCTGGGTTTGGTAACTTCCAAAGCGGCCAGGAATGTTTGCTCAAATGTTCCAGGCCCAGCGAGCAGAAGAGCAAAACTCTGCCCTCCACCCCCCTCGAACACGCAGAAAGCAATCTGCTATAACTCAGACAGGCTGGCTTCACCAGGCCCGGGAGATGAATGCAGCATTATGGAATCTATATCACCCCAAAGGAAAATGCCTCTTAAATCACAGGGAGCCGAGAGAGTACAGGGGCGGGAGGTACAGGGACCCAGTGATGCTCCAAATGTGGGGCCGTGAGGGAGAGACTGTTACCGGGCACCAGACCTCCTCCCACCATTGGTCACGGCCGCCCCTCCTTTGGAGGAGTCTCAGGTGGAGGGACGGGGGCCTGGAGGTGCTTATCCAATGTGGACACTCACCGGGAGTGTGTGGACCTCCACACACACACACGCACTCACATGCACACACATGGGCACACTAATCCTATCCCTCCCCAGGTCCTGCTGAAATCTCTCTGGGCTCCATCCCTGCTCTGGTCCTGGTCACTACCCTCCCCACCTGGACAAGAGCCAGGATCTAAATCTGATCAAATCCAGTCACACTTGTCCCTCCTCCGGCTCCACCTACATCGTTAAAACAGCCAATGGATCCCATCATTTGGGAATAAAGATCAAATTCCTCGCCACAGTCTGCCCAGCCCTGGAGACCTCACTGTGCCCACCCCAGTCTCCCCAGTGGAGTCACACTGGCCCTTACTCTGTGCTTCTTTCCTTCCCCCTTCACCGGACTTTGCAGGTGCTGTGCGCAAGGCTGGAGAGCTCCTTCCTGCCCACGCCCCCTTTGCCCAGGTAAGAAGGCACAGCCATCCCTCTGCTCAGCTGCCACATCCTTCGGGAAATCTTCCCAGCCACTCCTGCCAATCAGCCGACTTAGGGATGCTTTCCCAGCCTGAGGAGCAGGGAGCGTGACATCCAGTAAGTAGCATTACCGCTTGGGATCCTTTAATGAATCTCTGTCCACCCCACTCAATAGCCGGCGCCCGGTGGGCAGGGACTCTTCCTGTTTCTGGGCCCCTGCTGTTTGCTAGTACCATATAGGCACTCCATAGGCATTTGCTGAATCAATGAATGAATGAATGAATGAAATGAGACACTTTCTCTGGGCCAGACAGAGAAAGTGACAAGGTTAGGTCCAGAGCAGCATATCTAAGACTTATTAGGTCAAACCCAACAGATTTGCCGGCCAAGAAGGGCCCTTACATTCCAGTTTTCCCTGTTCAGCCCCATCCCCTCTGTGGCCTTTTTCTCTGGTCTCACTGTTACTTTCCCTTCCAGGCCCAATAAACTCCTATTCACCCTGCAAGGGCCCACTCAGTGCTTGTCAAACTGCAGGTTGTGACCAATCCATAGATTAAAAATCATTTAGGGAGTGTGGTATATACATACAATGGAATATTAACCATAAAAAGAAGTGAAATTCTGGTACATGCTACAACACGGAAATACCTTGAAAACATTATGCTAAGTGAAATAAGCCAGACACAAAAGGACAAATATTGTGTGATTCTGCTTACATGAGGTAATTAGAATCAGCAAACTTGTAGACAGAAAGCAGAACAGAGATTACCAGGGGCTGGAGGAAGGGGGCAATGGAGAGTTATTGTTTAACGAGGACAGAGTTTCTGTCTGGAATGATGAAAAAGTTCTAGAAGTGGACAGTGGTGGTAGCTGCACAACATTGTGAATGTACTTAATGCCACTGAACTGCACACTTGAAAATGGTTAAAATAGTAAATTTTATATTATATATATTTTACCACAATAAGAAAAAACCCCATTAAGCTAGCCAAGTAAGTACACAAGTAAGAATTATCTGGTGAAACTTTTGTTTCGTGTGTGTGTTAGTGTGTGTAAAATATATTTCCGACGTAGGGTCAAGGTCAAATGATTTTGAAAAACATTGCACTCAGGGGTCACGGATCCTCAGAAGCCTGCCCTGACCTCGGGCAGAGTCACGTTCTGCCCCTTCTGTTCCCAGGCCCCTTTGTGCTGGCTCTCAGCACTCGGCAAGCTTCCCCTTGTGGTCTAATCTCACGTTTATCTGTTGGTCACCAGAACTGGACCACAAGCTCATCAGGGCCAAGGACTGTGTCTCATACCTCTCTGTGCCCTCGAGATACCAAGTCCAGTGCCTGGCACATAGTAGGTACTCAGCATTTTTTAGAAATGATCAGGGAGTAGGTGAGTACAGCAGTCCCAGCTTCAGATTCACCGTGATGCCAAGTCCCAGCTCTGCCACTGATATGCTGTGTGAGCTCAGACGAGTCACTTCACCTCTCTGGGCCTCCAGTTCCCATTAATAATAATAATAATAATATTACCTACGATATTTTATTGAGCACTTACTACATGCAAGGCTAAGTGTTTTATAAACATTGACTCATTCATTCAACAGATGCTTGAGCACCTACTACGGGCAGCCCTGGAGCTTAAAAGGTGAGCAAGACAAGCAGGTCTTGGATCTTTATCTTTATGGAGCTTTATCTTAGCAAATCTTCCCAGGACCCATTATACAGACAAGAAAACTGAGGCCAGGAATTTTTGTCTGACTCTGAGCCCGGCCTCTTTGCTGCCTCCCATCTCCCTACAAGGGTCATGTGGTCACAGCCCCAGGACTAGAGAAGAATCAATTTCTTCCTCATCCCACAAAGGCTTCATGAGCCCTACTGTGTGTCAGACCAGCCCTGTGCTGGCTGGGGAGATAAACACATGAACGGTCACTGATGCCTTTATGGGGGAAGCTCTGGGCCTGCAGAAGCACGGAGGAGACCCTGGAGGGGAAAGGGGGTCAGGGCAGGCCCCCTGGAGGAGGTGACACCCAAGCAGAGTGCTGTAGAAGCAGAAAGGACATTCCAGGCAGTGGAAGAGCAAGCCAACTGGGAGGAGCCCCAGATAGCTCCCTGTTTCCTGCTTGGAGGGCTGGATGGCAAAGCTGGTCCTCGCTCTAGTTTGCGTGTGTGCGTGTGTGTGTGTGTGTCCTGGATGCACTAGCTGGTGGGGAGGCAGGAAGAAGCAGAGAAGAGGTTAAGGGAGGGATGGCGGCAGAGTGGAGGAGTGGAGGGAACTCAGCTAGAGGGGAGGCAGGAAGGCACAAGCCCTGCCTGGCCCCAGGGAACCCAGAATCTTCATTCAAGATACCCCCTGGCTGAATGAAAGAGCAGGAGAGATCCCTTCCATAGCCGCAGCTTCTTTCCCTTGAGAGGGTCGGACAAAGTCTTAACTACACATCGAGACCACCCCTGAGCCAGACACCATGCAAAGTGGGTTCTAGCAAGCCCCTGCAGTTGGGAAAACTGAGGCCAAGAGATGGGAGGGGACAAGGTTAGGACTCCTACAAAAGGCAGTTCACGTCAGCGGACTTTAATTGAACACCTACTATGTGCCGGGCACAAGGAATATGATGAGTTCAAACAGGCATGGTTCCAGCCTTCAAGGGGCCCACGGTCCAGAGGAAAACAGGTATTAATGTGACAATGAGAAGAACAGCAGAGTATTACAGAGAGGTCAGAGCCCTGAAGGCTCTGGAGGGAAACTGGACAATAAGAGCCCACAGCAAAAGACACTGACTAAACCTGGGGCACAGGGTGAACAAATAAGAGTTAACCAGGTTAGAGAGAGACAGAGACAGAGAGAGAAAGGGAAACAGTGCTCCTGGCAGAGAAAATGGCATACGCAAAGGTCCTGAGGCAGGAAGCAGGATGCAAAGTTCAAGAAATGATCAGAGGGGCCAGAGACGATGACAGGGTCCAGGCCTGCAGGACTCGCTGACCAAAGGCAGCCTTTGAAGATTAAGGGGCAGTGATATCTATTCATTTATTCATTCATTCATTCAACAAATCAATATGCATTCAGCATCTACTGTGGGCTCCTCTTTCTCAGCTCAGTTCTAGGCTCTGGAGATACAATGCTGAATAAAATTGACAAGGACCCAACACTCACAGAGCTGACTCTCTCGAGACCAGATTTGTGATATCACCTAAGCCTTTCTTTCCCTCCTTCCTTCCCTTCCTTGCTTTTCTCTCCCTCCTTCCTCCCTCCCTTCCTTCCTTCCTTTCTCCCCTCCTTCCTTCCTTCCTTCCCTCCTTCCTTCCTTCCCTTTTCTTAACTTAAGCCATCCTTTCCCACCAATCTCAATGTTCTTATGTCATATCACCAGCTGGAGAAAAATCATCTTTAAGCAGCTGAACAAGATGGGTGGTGACCCCATGTGTTAGTGTCCTAGACCTGCCATAACAGAGTACCACAAACCAGGTGGCTTCAAACAGCAGAAAGTTATTCTCTCACAGTTCTAGAGGAAAGCAGTCCAAAATCAAGGTGTTGGCAGGGCCATGCTCTCTCTGAAGGTTCTAGGGGAGGCCTCTTCCCTGCCTTGTCCAGCTTCTGGTGGCTCCAAGAAACCCTTGACATTCCTGGGCTTGTAGACACGGCACTTCAGTCTCTGCCTCTATCTTCATGTGGCATTCTCCTTGTGTGTCTCTGTATTCAAATTTCCCTCTCCTTATAAGGACGCCACTCATATTGGCTGCAGGGCCCAGCCTATTCTAGTATGACTACATTTTAACTTGATGACATCTGCAAAGACCCTGTTTCCAAATAAGGTCACATTCACAGGCTCTGGGTGGACATGAATTTGGGGGGTACACTATTCAAACCAGTACACTCTGGTTCTTTTAAATCAACTAGAACGTTTTCCAGTGACACCAGCTTTTTTTCTGATACACACTGGAAAAAACCCACGGATAAAAATTTCATGCCACTGTGTGCAGATTCAGCATGTGTTATTCAATTAGGTGTTAAAATACCTTTTGTCGAGTAACATCACAAAGCATTTCATTTCCGTCACAGTCAATCTGCATTTCATCTCATACAACATTTTAATAGGTTTGACCCACAATTAACAAAAAAATTTTTTTTAAAATCTAACTGCAGACTGGTTAGGTTTGAGCAGCCTACACATTTATCATTCACTCAAGGCAGAGGAAAAGTTTGATTGTGATTCACCTCATTATGGGATACAGTTCCCAAAATATATAGTTACAAACTATTTCATAAATAGTTGTTTTATACTTATAATCGTATAGTATTATAGGAAATGTTTTATAATATTTACTATACTATGTATAATCCATTTGTTATTTTGATCAATTGTATGCTAATAGTTACTAAAATAACTACAATGATAACTCAAGACAGAAAAATACACTGTAACTCTTAGAGCTTTACAGTCACAGAAAATGAGACAGATATTAAAACTTAAAAAAAAAATCTGTGTGCAATACTTTGGCCTGGAGAGGACGAGGGCTGGGTCTGAGTGGTGACAATAATATTTCTATAGCACGTGGCATGGGCTAAAAGAGCCGGCTGAGACCCCACTCACCTTTCTGGATCCTTCTCATGCTTGGGCCAAGACATGGCACAGTGAGAAAGATGCAGGACTTCCAGGGATCACCAGCAACTCAGAAACCACTCCCCACCTGGGCAAAAACCAGATCTCCTGACCCCTGATTGTGAAATTCTTTAGACCCAGAAAATCAGAACCCCCTTCCTGCAACCCTTAGAAGGAGAAATGTCAGCACAACTCCTCCAACCAAAGACAACCGCCCAAGAAGTACTTGAAGTCCTGCAGGATCTAATTTTGGCCTGGAGGTGACCAGAGCTCGGGGATTAGTTCTGCACACATGTGGAGAAGCCAGGGTTGGAAGAGTCAGAAGGGGCTGCTCTCCCTTGCACATCTCACTGCAGTCATGTTTCCACTGCACCCTGGACATCTGGAGAAACATGAATTCCCCAGGCACAGATGTTTGGGTATCTCCTGGCAGCCTGAGGCATAGTGAAGGCAGCTGATGAGTATGGTTCACCTTATCCCATGGAAATATATTTCAGTAACAGCAGACCCTTCACCTTGGTTTGATGGGCTCCCTCCAGACCTCTCTGGGGTCCTCATTGTTAAGACAGGTTCCTGACAGGACCCCACACTCACCCTGACCTTGGACCATTGGGGGAACCATGTAGAGGGCTTGACACAAGCCCGGGGGCTGGGGAGGGGACACAATGCAAACCCCTTTCCAAGGCCACTGTAGGGGGCATGTGGAAGACAGGCCAGGACTGCCAGAAAACCACAGGCCAGCCCCTGTACATCCAACAAGCCTGGAATCCTCCCAGGACCTCTACTTTCTCACCTGTAAAATGGAGCTGCAGAAATCCTATCCTTCCAGAGTCACTGTGAGAGCCACATTTTTAAAAATGGGGGTGAAATTCCCATAACATGAAATTAACCATTTTAAAGAAAACAATTCAGTAGCAATTAGTACATTCTCAATGTTGTGCGACCACCACCTCTATCAAGTTCCAAATGTTTCCATCACCTCAAAAGGAAATCCTGTATCCATATTACTCCTTATTCCTTCTCCCCCCACCCTTCCCCAGCCTCTGGCAACCACTAGTCTTCATTCTATCTCTCTGAATTTGCCTATTCTGGGCGTTTCTTATAAATGGAATCATTCAATATATGACCTTTGTGCCAGGCTTCCTTCCCTTCGTATAATGTTTTTGAGGTTCATCCATGTTGTAGCCTGGGTCAGTACTTCTTTCTTTTTCATGGCTGAATAGTAGTCCATTGCACAGATAGACCACTTTTGTATATCCATTCCTCCACTGATGGACACTTGGATTATTTCTACCTTTTGGTTATTGTGAAGGGTGCTGCTATGAACACAAATGTACATAAAGTTGCGGCTTTTTGAAGCCATCTACTATGTGCCAGGCATGGTACTGGGCTCTGGAAAAGCAACAGGGAATAAACTGGAAACATATCTGCTCCCCTGAGCTCTTTGCAACGCAGCATGAGATGAAGTGTGTGAATTATAAAGTGGATTACCTGCTGGGCAGTTTCTCTTTTGGTTCTCCAGCTCCTGGCACAAAGTAGGAGCTCAATAAATATTAGTTGAATGAATGAGTGAATGAATGGATGGATGGATGAACCAATGTCTTTGTCTTGTTCATTACTGGATCGCCAGTGCCTGGAACCGGGGCTACGTGTAGTAAGTACTCAACATACAATTGCTAAATGATTGGACCTGAAACCCGATACCTGGTCCCAGAGAGGCACTCAGAACTTTGTGTTCAGAACCAAACACAAATTCCAGCTGTGCCATTCACATGTTGGGTGACCTTGGCCAAGTCCTTCGCCAGCTCCTCATCTAGAAAGCAGGGATGAAGCTAGTGCTCCTTTCCCAGGCTACTGATGGATCACCAAGGCCGGGACACACCAGGGAAGGGGGTTGTCAACCCCTGCAGGTTTAAGGCCCTGCCGTGTCACGTGGCTGGTTGCCCTCCTTACCCCGACAAAAGGCCCAGTTTAATCCAGACGCCATCACTGCTGTGGCAGCTGGGGCACAATGCAGCAGGTTTGTGGCCAGCATCTGCCGATCAGGTTTCGAGTAATATCCCCGCCAGGCTGCCCAGTCCAGCAGACAAAGGTCTCTTTGTTGCAAATATATTTTTTTAAATCCCTAAAGATATTAGCAGCGCTGGGGAGCTCACACTGCAAGCTGGTTCAGAAATTGTTTAAGGAACGTGTTTCAAATTTGGGGGTGATTGTTTAAATGGAATCTGCCCTGTGCTTTCTTATCAGGAACAAGATTAGCTCAGGGCAGACTTGGCCCTTGGACCTGGGCTGGGAAATCTCAGTGGCGAAATAATCCTAACAGCCATCATAACAACAAAGCCAGCTGTGATTTACAGAGCCCTGGACAGGTGCCAGCCCGCCTACGCTTGTTACTTCCAATCCTCAGAAGTTCCTCAGTTACTTCCAATCTTCAGATTTAGACTTATGCTACCATTCTGTGGATGGGAAAACTGAGGTTTAGGGAAGTCTTGGCCCAAGTGACAGAGCCAGGCTTGAACTGGGTCTGCTGGATCTTCTAAACTGCTTCCCGTGTTCTCTCTTCATGCTGTTGTTGGTCACAGACGTAAAGTACCTCCCCACCTCTGAGCTCTGTCTTACTGGTCACCCAGGAGGACAGCTGATGGCCACTTGACCCCATACGCACCTTATTCCTTCAAGTTCACACAGGAGCACCTCCCTCAAACCTCTCCCGCCAACTGGTCTCACCTCCTCTGAAGCAACTCCACTGGTTCCAGACCATGCCTACCCTTGAGTTTTTAATAAATGACAGTGACAGTTCTTCAGGGCTGTGCGGTAGGCTAAAGCATGCAGACATTTCCATACCCCTCAGCATCGGGAGAGCACTTAGGTGAAGTACTTGGACCTGGATCAGAAACACCAGCTCTACCTAGATTTTCACAAACTGTGTGACCGTGGGCAAGTTAAAAGTGAATTCAGTTCCTCTATAGTTAAACTTAGAATCACCTTATGACCCAGCAATTCCACTCTTAGGTAGACACCCAAGAGAACTGAATACAAGTGTTCCAACAAAACTTGGACATGAATGTTCACAGCAGCATTATTCATAATAGCCAAAAGGTAGAAACAACGTAATGCCCATCAATAGAAGAATGGATAAGCAAAATGTGGTCCATTCATATAATGGAATATTATTCAGCAATAAAAAAGAATGAAATACTGATACAAGCTACAATATAGATGAACTTTGAAAACATAATGCTAAGTAAAAAAGCCAGACACAAAACGTCACATATTATATGATTCTATCCATATGAAACGTTCAGAACAGGCAAATCCATAGAAACAGAAAACAGATTAATGATGGGCTCGTGCTAGGAGGAGAGGGGGATAGGGAGTGATTGCTCATGGGTACGGGGTTCCCTTTTGGGGTGATGAAGACATTTTGGAAATAAATAGAGGTGGTGTTTGTACACCATTGTGAATGTACCACATGCCACTGAATCATTCACTTTAAAACAGTTTATATGGTGAATTTTATGATATGTGAATTTTACTATTTCTTAAAAATTTACTGGGCTTCCCTGGTGGCGCAGTGGTTGGGAGTCCGCCTGCCGATGCAGGGGGCACGGGTTCGTGCCCCGGTCCGGGAGGATCCCACATGCTGCGGAGCGGCTGAGCCCGTGAGCCATGACCGCTGGGCCTGCGCGTCCGGAGCCTGTGCTCCACAACGGGAGAGGCCACAGCAGTGAAAGGCCCGCGTACTGCTAAAAAAAAAAAAAAAGAAAAAAATTTACTTGCTGTCTCTGTGCCTGTTTCCCTTACTTTCACACACTATTGTGAGGATCCAAGAAGATCACATATTTAAAGAACTTGACACCAAGCGAATGGCAGCAGCTCTTTTATTTTACTTTAATTCTTAGAACTGCTCTTTGGTTCCCTTTGTAGAGCAGGGAGCCAGTACTCAGGGGTGAGGTGTGGCAGGCCCTGAACGCTACTCTGTCTGGACCTCAGCAGTGTCCACCCTGTCATGGTTACATCTCAGGAAAAGAGGACGTTCCGATTAAAAGTTGCCATCAACTCCCCACTCTTTGTTGGGTATGTTGCCACTGACTGATCTTTTCAGTGCAAAGTCAAACCAGGACTTGAGACCCTGTGCCCAGTCTGACCCTTGCTTCTGAATTTTCTCATCGAATCAGGGCTCTGTGCATTGCAAGCATGTGAGAAGACTCTCCACGTTTATGTACTGAGAGATTACTCTGTGCCTGTATCAGCTGGGGTCCAGCAGGAGCTGAGAGTGGTGGGGGGATGTGATAGGTTTAATAGGAGGCCATTTGTAGGAGCAAGGGCCAGGGAACATGCCTGCAGAGGAAGTGTGTGCACCAAGCACTTCACACAAACAGGTGCATGCACACGCACATGTGTACACACACACACGCTCGCCAGGAGGACCCAGGGGACAACACATGGAGGCCCCTCTCATTCTCTTAAAACTGGCCAGGATCCTCTCATTCAGACTACGATCAGTAGCTGGTGTGGACACAGGCCATAATTTAAACTTTACCCATGATAAGCTTTGGACCAGCCCCTTCCCTTCTCAGAGCTTTGGTCTCTCCCTCTTTATAAAAGGGGGTGAGTTTGGGTGACAGAAAGCTCTCTCCAGCTTACAGGTCATTGCAATGCTGTCCCCTCTGCCTGGAATTCTCCTGCCATTCCTCTTCCCCACCTCTCCCTCACCTGTCCCAGCTCACCTGTATGCCACCTCCTAGTTGAAGACCCAATATCACACAGCTCAGTGCTTCCTCAGGGGACGCATCATATTCACTTGCTTCCTAGATGGTCCATGAGGATGAAGGACCCATCTGCCTAGGGAGCTGCTGCAGCCTCAGCCCCAACCGCAGTGGCTGGAATTTAACAGACGTCTGCAAACATTTATTGACCTTCAGGGGTGCACCCAACCTCTGGTGGCTCAACTTGAACCTGTAGATTTCTTGATAAGTTTAACATAGTTACCCATATGACCCAGCAATTCCATGCCTAGGAATATACCCAAAAGAATTGAAAACAGGTGTTCCAACAAAAATGCGTACATGAATGTTCATAGCAGCATTATTCACAATCGCCAAAAGTGGAAACTACCAACGTCCATCAACAGATGAACGCATAAGCAAAACATGGTCTATCCATCCAGTGGCATATGATTCAGCCATGAAAGGAATGGAATACTAACACATGCATGCTACAACAAGGATGAACTTGAAATCATTATGCTGTTGAAAGAATTCAGTCACAAAGACCACATATTGTATGACTCCATTTATATGAAATGTCCAGAAGAGGCAAATCTATAGAAACAGAAATAGATTAGTGGTTGCCAGGAGCTGGGAGAAGGGGAATAGGGAGTGGCTGTTAGTGGGTATAGGATTTCTTTTTTTTTTTTCTTATTTATTTATTTTTTTTGGTACGCGGGCCTCTCACTGTTGTGGCCTCTCCCATTGCGGAGCACGGGCTCCGGACGCGCAGGCTCAGCGGCCATGGCTCACGGGCCCAGCCGCTCCGCGGCATGTGGGATCTTCCCAGACTGGGGCACAAACCCGTGCCCCCTGCATCGGCGGGCGGACTCTCAACCACTGCGCCACCAGGGAAGCCCTAGGATTTCCTTTTGATGTGAAAATGTTCTAGAACTAGTTAGAGGTGATGGTTGCATAACATTGTAAATGTAATTAATGCCAATGAATCATTCACTTTAAAATGGTTAAAATGATTATTTCATGTTATGTGTATTTTCCCACTCACACACACACACACGCGCACACACACACGCACCTGTATGTCAGTCCCCTTTCAGGCAAGAGGTGACCTGAGAGAACAAGGAAAAGAGCATCAGAAGACATAGGTCCCAGCTAAGCTCTGTCCAACCTGCTGGGCACCCTTGGGCAAGTCAGTGCACCTCTCTGAGCATCTTTGTTCTCCTCTGTGCATCAGGCCTGTTGCCCTTGGCCCTGCAGATCTCACAGGCTCAGGGCAAGCTCATGCAGGAGACCATATTGTTCAAAAAATTCATATCATGACAATGAGAGCAAACAGGAATAGAACCCTTGGGCTCCACGCTAACATTGCTCAAGCTTCCCTCCTTTTTCCTGCTTCACTTTATTCTCACGAAATCCCTGGAAAGAAGGCAGGCCAGGGCTGAGGGGTGTTCTCCAAGCACAACATGCCAGCGCATCCACCCTGGCCAGCTTTCCAGAGCACACCCCATGGGTGTACCGAGGGGGGCCTTCAGATGCCTGCCTGTGCTGGTTGCTGCCCACCCATCTCACTGGCAATATGTCTTGGCAAGTAAGGGCACGAAGTAGGAGCAGGCACACCAGCCTCAGGCCCCCTGATGGCTCTGCATGTTCTTTCCCACCCCCAGGCCTTTGCATATGCTGTTCCCTCTGCCTGGAGCTCTCTTCCACAGTATTAGTTTCCTGTTGCTGCTGTAATGAATTACTACAAACTTAATGGCTTAAACCAATACAAATTTATTATTTCAGTTCTGGCAGTTAGAAGTCTTTCCAGTTCTGGAGGTTAGGGTCTCCCTGGGCTAAAATTAAGGTGTATCCTTCTGGAGGCTCTAGGAGAGATTCCAGTTTACTGCCTCTTGGAGCTTCTAGAAGCTGCTGCATTCCTTGGCTCATGGCCTTCTTCTTCCATCTTCAAAGCCAGCAGGACTGTATCTCTCCAAGCATTCTTCCATAGTAACATCTCCCTCTGAACAGAGTCAGGAAGGGTTCCCTGTTTTGAAGGGCTCATACGATTACATTGCCCCAGATAATCCAGGATAATCCCCCCATCTACAGATCCAGAATCTTAATCCCATCTGCAAAGACCCTTTTGCCATACAAGGAAATGTAGTCACAGGGTATAGGGATTAGGATGTGGGCTTCTTGGGAGGCTGTTATTCTGTCTGCCACAAGCACCTCCTCTTACCTTAACTAACTCCTTCTTATTCAGTGATTCAATGCATACATCTTGTGTGCCTACAATGTCCCAGGCACCGTACTGGGGAAACAGTGACTAGGACAAATGCAACCTCTGCCGTCATGGATCTCTTAGACTGGCAGGTCTCAGCATAGACAATCACCACCTCCAGGAAGCCTTCCCTGACTGTCCCGACTTCTCCTTTGGACTCTCCTGGCCCCCTGTGTCACCCCCATCTCAATACCATCATCCTGTAAAGTGACTGGCCCACCTCCTCAACTAGGTTCCTTAAAGACAGGGAGTGTGTTTCATTCACCTGCATCTCATCAGGGTCCCCATCTAGATCCTAGTGAACACTCGGGAAACATTGGTTGAATGGGTGAGCTTGGGTTCCATCCCAACTCCATTGCTTCTGGCCACGTGACCATGGGCAATCCCTTTCCTTCTCAGAGCCCAGTGTCACCAGCTCTAAAGTGGGTATATTCAGCAGCACCTGGCCTCAGAGGTTCTTGCAAGAATTAAGCCAAAGTCCATAATGCACATAGTAGGTGTTCAACCGAACAGCAGTTCTTTTATCTCTTTGACCTATTTCATGGAGGCAGATTCTGAGTTAAGCAACTCTTTGGGTTTGATTCCAGGCCTCAGATTTCTCCATCAAAGATGTAGGTTATAGGAGCATTCTTCATAGGCCCAGCTGTCCAAACCGCACAGTGTGGTTACAGGTGTCACTTTCCCAAACACAGCTTCCTCCTATGGAAACACCACATGCCACCTTGGGAGGACTGGTTAGAAACCTGGAGCTGTCTTGGTTGGATATTCAGCAAGAAAGCAACATGAAAGATGAGAATGTATCTATCTGCACACAGTAGGTGCTTCCATCCAGGATCAGGCAGTGGTGAAAGTCTGGACTTTGGAGTCAGGTAGAACTGGATTCAAATCACCACTCTCCAATAATCAGTATACTGACCTTGGATAAGTCCCTTCCACTTATCTGAACTTGATTTTTCTCCAGCAAGATGGGGATAAGAAGAGGACCTGCGTGTGAGGAAGAAATAAGATAAGGAATAGAAGCATGGGGCACACAGTAAGGACCAGATCATTGCGAGTACAATGGTCAGAGAAAAAACCCATCACCGTTGAGGAACTGGCCAGGAGACAGGGCCCCTGGAAATTACGCAAGGTTGGTCTCTGATTTCCTGTAACTTGGAGACTCCTACTCAACTCCTAACTTTGGAAAATATTCTCTTAGCGTTTGCAATTCTTGATCTGGGACCAACACTGAAATTATTGCAGCCCTTTTTTTTCTTCTTCTTCTTCTCTTCTCCTTTTGACAGCTTGAGCAAAAGGAGTTGTTTTTGTATTTCAGAGGGGAAAAACACACACACGCACACACACACACCCCAAACAGCATCATTTTGCAGGACAAAATATCCCCTGTGCTCCAGAGCGGGCGGCCCAGGCCCCTCTCCACTGGCCTCACAAACACTTACTGTCACTGGCGGTTATGTAAGCGCGGTTTGGGCCTGCGAGGTTGGACGTGGCCTTGGGTTTTAAAAGGAGGCAGAGGAGTTTGGGTGAGGAGACGTTTGGCTCAAGATAAGTCCAGGAACTCAACACAGAAAAGAAAATCCCCAAGACTCTAATGGAGGGAATATTTAGATGTATAGTTTGGAGCATCAAGAACTCAGAAAAATCAAGCCAGAGTTTGGCCAGCGTGACTTTCTCAGCCCCATCATGCACGTGGGAGAGGCTCAGAGGCCAAGGGAATGAGGGGTCGGGGGAAGGTTATAATGTGACCCCCTCAGGGAGATAAAGGGCAACATGCAGACCACATCACTCCTGGAAGGAAAACACCAATTCTTAATATTTTCAAAAACTGTGCTTTTGTTTACTGAGTTTCCAGCCCTTTCATTGGGGCCCCAGATTCAATGATTCCTACTGGCCAGTGGAACCAGTGCAGGCAAGCAAGATATTTGATCTGGGGAGAAGAAAGCAAGATATGTAGGGCGCCCAGATGCCCCCAATTTGCCCGAAACCTTCCCAGTTTTAAAACTAAAAGCCTCACATTCAAGGAAACCCCTCAGTCCAGGGTAGATGGGGGCAGTTGGTCACCCTACAAAAGAGAGTAATAATGACAACCATCATAACCATTATAGAGCATCTGCTAAGTGTCCCTTGTCATACTAGGGTTTATATAAATACTGTCACACTTCATTTCCCCAGCTACATTTTCATGTCGATTATGCTCATTCTACAGACCAGGCAACTGGGACCCAGAGGGGGAAGTCAAACAGCAGGGCAGCAGAAGACCACTGGGGGCCCCAACTCGGTAGTTGGGGACCCGCACTTATAACACACACTCCCAGTGATTCTATGAGCAAGTAATTTCAATGTGCAAAACTCAACCAAGCTCTGCTGGGAATGGCCTCGGAACGGAGCGTGGAAAGGCAAGTTCAGTGGGGACAGGCATTTGAGCTGAGGGAATAGCATGAGGACGGGCACAGAGTTGGTGGAGGCTGGTGAGTGTGTAGCTGAACATAATCCCCTGGAGGGACAGAGCAGGAGAGGAGGCTGCTGTTGAGAAAGCCAGGTCTGGAGGGCTTGAACGCCAGGCTAAGGAAGTTTTAATTCATCCCGAGGGCAACTGGGGAGCTGTGGGAGGGTTTAAAGAGTAATGACAAGATCAAATTTGTACTTTTGTAACCCACCCTCCCAAGTGGGTCCCCAGCAAGGGTCTTTCTGCCCAGTGTCGTTTGAGCCAATAGAATGTGACGGAGTTCGGTTCAGAAGCAAAGGAAAGCTTTATTCTTTAATCTAAGAATGGAGACAGGGGCTGCCCTGGTGTCACAGTGGTTGAGAGGCTGCCTGCCAATGCAGGGGACACGGGTTCGAGCCCTGGTCTGGGAAGATCCCACATGCCGCGGAGCAACTAGGCCTGTGAGCCACAACTACTGAGCCTGCGCGTCTGGAGCCTGTGCTCCGCAACAAGAGAGGCCGCGATAGTGAGAGGCCCGCGCACCGCGATGAAGAGTGGCCCCCGCTTGCCACAACTAGAGAAAGCCCTCGCACAGAAACGAAGACCCAACACAGCCATAAATAAATAAATAAAAATTAAAAAAAAAAAAAAAGAATGGAGAGATGTGAGGTTGAGCTCTGCACTCCAGGAACTCCCCAGCAGCCTCCCCGCCCCTGTTGGCGGGGCTGCTTTATAGGGTCAGCGGCGAGGGGGCGGAGTTCTGCACAGAACAGCTCCAGATCGCCGTGCCGGGTGCAGCGTCTCTGCACACAGCCCGCCACCACCATCTTGAATTAAGTGTCGCGTGCAGCGCTTCGGCACACCGCCCGCCGAGCTGACGTGTCTGCGCAGCCATTTTGCAACAGGAATTCTGGTCTGAAGAGCCTGGTGCGAGGCCTCTGCACGCGGTCCCCTATGAGTGAGCGAAACTAGACTGACCCCAGAGGAAAAGGAGAAAAAAGGTTAGACGTTATTATACCCGGATTCTATTTTTATTTCCCAGGAACTGTTAGTGGGCTTTGCCGGTGACTAACGCCTCCTCTGCCTTTTTCCTGCTCCTCATTCTCCAGGGGCGCTGAGGGTACAGGTCCGTCTTCTGTGACTGCTTTCTGCCGAGCGCGGGCCTCGTGGTGACCGGGTGGAGGAGCAGAACTGCTTCCCTGGCCGCCTTTAGATGTGTTTGGTGTTCACCCGTCCTCGGCCCTGACTGTCCGCATCCCTCAGCAACCCATGGTGGCTAGAGTGTTACTGAAAGAGATGAGCCCCAGTTTTGGGCCTGTGGGGTGGCAAGTGCATCCCGGGAGTCTGTGTAAACATTTAAGATCTTCCGCGTCCTGAGCTGGGGGGAGGGCTGTCAGCTCAGCCTTTTTGGGGGGAAGTCCCTGGGGGAGGCTTCGTGCCTCTATGACTTGGGTCTGGGCGGTCACTGCGTGTCCCACCAGCCTTTTCCCTTCTCTCCGTCTGTGCATTATTCCCCTTCTCTCTTGAATATAAAGGTCAAGGGGTTTACCTAAATCTGGAAGGGTCAGGGTGGGGCCTGAAGTACAGTAATTGCTTTTTTGACTCTTGAAAGGCCCCTTTGCATTCTGAATTCATTCAAAAGGGTCATCATCCTTTCCTTTCAACGTTTCATTTGGAGGCCTAGGTATTAGATCATAGTTAGGGATCCAGATGTGGCAAAACCCAGCCATCCCCAGGAAACCCCTAAGCTGCAAATTACTTCTTTCCAGGGGTAGGCTTCTCTGACCTTCTGTGAGAATGAAACCTAGGTAGGTCACCCTAGTTTGTGACATTTGAGCCTTTTGCTTGGACACCTTATATCCTTTATCAGCTAGGTGGCTCAGGGTGGTTACAGTATTTTATCAGAGGCCTTCTTGGTGGGGCTGGTGATCAGAATGTTGTCTACATGTTGGAGGAGGGTTCCCTCCTACAGCTGTAGATCTTTTAGGTCTTTAGCTGAAGCTTCCCCAAAGGTAGTGGGGAAATGTTTGAGCCATTGGGGCAGGGCTGTCCAGCAGTATTGTTGTTTGTGTTGTGTGTTTGGGTCCTGCCACTCAAAAGCAAAAATGTCTTGTGATTCTGGGGCTAACAATGCAGAAGGCATCTTTTAAATCTAATACGGAACATCAGGTCCTGGTGGATGGTAGAGTGACTGGCAAGGTGTAGGGATTAGAGACCACCAGATGTATATCATTGGTGGCCTCATTGGCTGCCCTGAGGTCCTGTGCCATCCAGTATTCCCCACTGGATTTTTTTTTTTTTTTTTTTTGGTCGCGCTGCATGTCATGCGGGACTTAGTTCACCGACCAGGGATCAAACCCACGCCCCCTGCCGTGGAAGCACGAGTTTTAACCACCAGACTGCCAGGGAAATCCCCCCACTGGGTTTCTTTACGGGGAGAATGGTGGTAAAGGCTGATTCTCCTGGTCTAATAAGGCCCTGGTCTATTAAGGTCTAATAAGGTCAATTAGGCCCTGTATGACGGGGCAATGCCCAAGAAGGCCTCCTGACAGAGAGGGTACTGTTTTCTATTAGCTGTGTACGTTCTGGTTTTAGATGGACTATCAACAGGACTGGCTCCTGCAATTCGTCCCACCGGTCCCTGAGCCCAGCCTTCGGGATTTACTCCAGGGAGGTCGACTTGCCCTGTCCGGGGAGGTTTGTCCTCAGCTATTAACGTTGTCATCTGTGCCCACTGTCTAGGGGACGCCAGTCTCCAGTTTGCCTCCCAATAGGTGGACAGCAACTCCCTATTTATGTAACATATCCCTTCCTAGCAGGGGTATAGGGCATTCGGGGACGGATAGGGAGGAATGGAGTGTGTTCATCCAGTTTGCGTTCTAATGGCTCTGTGAATGCTTGTTCTTGGGCCTTCCCACATATCCCCATAATTTTACAACTCTTGTGACCAAGTTTGCCTGATCTGGTGTTCAGAACCAAGAATAGACCATGAAGGGAAGGAGCGAAGTAGCCCAGCCTTGGGCTGGAACCACCGGATTACCATTCCCTTTTGCCTGAAGCGGAAACAGAGAGGTGAAGTGACTGGCGAAAGGTCACACAGCAACCCAGGGTCTCCAGACTTTGTTCAGACAACTGTTAAGGCCAGCAGTCCGCCTTGTGGGCCCTGCAGGGTAAGAGTTATGCACACTCCTTGAAAACAGCCTAGAGAAGCTGCCCATGGACTCTCAGAAGTTTAAGAAGTATCTCTAAAAGCTGCCCTCCTGCACACCCAGTCTCAATATCCAATCATTCTGCAGGCATATGTTAAAAGAGCGGGAGCCTCAAGAAATCTCTGGTCTAGAGTCAGGATTGAACGGGTCCTGGAAGCCCCCCGGACAAATCACTTCCTGTGTGAGGCATGAAGAAAGGGCTGCAGATCATGGAGCTGGGGTCCATGAAGCATGTGATACCACAGTGAACCGTCGCCAGGGCACAATTCATTCCGACATGCAGAGCTGTGTCTGCCTGGAGCGGGGGCATCGCCGTGTGAGCAGGGGAATAAATAGCCGTGAACAACACAGCACAGCACACGCTGCGAGGTCTCTGTCCTTTACCTCTCTGTCTCCTTCCCAGGCTGTGAGTTCCAGGAAGGCGGGGGTCATATTGCCTGTGTCCTCAGCGCCTAACACAGGCCTGGCACACTGTGAGGCCTGACAAATAGTTGTTAGATCAATGAATGGCTGTCTCAGTTGTCTTGCACACCCCCAGGCACTGGAGGCTCACTGCCACCAAGATGGTCTGTCCCTTTGTTGAACAGCCATGCTGGAAATGCTGTCCTTAATACCACCCCCCTCCAATGGCAAAATGACAGAGCAAGACCCAGGGATCTCCCAATTTGAAATTCATCCTCAGGAGAGAATTTAAAAGTGGCAAAAACAAATTATCCATATGAAGATGTTCATTCTAGTGTTGTCTACCATGGTGGAAATCTAGGAGCAGTCTGAACACCTCACAGGTGGCAAAGATTGTATATATGTGTATATTTGTGTATACATTGTGTGGATGTGTATATGTGAGTGTTTGTGCTTTAGTTACTCCTGAGTCAACTATAGAGGACAATTAAGCAACCATTAAAAATGCAAACCTCAAGAACCATGTAGAAATGTGGGGAATTGTGATCTAACAGAAGGTTAGGAAAAGCAAAATGCATGTTATGCCTGCAGCCACATAAGCCAAGTGTGTGCAGACAGGATGGAGTGGGAACTTGCAAGGAAGGAAATAGCTGTGGGGTCAGAATGGCAGCACCTTGGGTTGTTTTTAAAGTTTCTTTCCAGTTTTATTCCCTCATCCTACAGATACTATTATTCCCATTTTAGGGATGAGGAAACTGAGGCTCAGGGAGGTGAAACCATTTGCATGTGGTGGCTGCTGGGACGAACCAGGCAGTTGGCTCTGAGCCCCTTTGTGATCCTATCCGCTGTCCCCACCTGGCCTGCAACTTCCGCAGCCCTCCTGGGACCTGAAGACAAAACTCCTGCCTCCAGGGCCTTCTCTCCTCCTCCTAGACTGTTCCTGCACCCTCACTGTCCCTGCTAAGACTTGGCCTCAAGTCCCCCATCGCAGACCAAGAAGGAGCAATGGCCAGAGAAGCCCCCATGACAGATAAGAATTGCCTGAAAAATATCCACATGGCCACAGCCTGACTTTAGTGTGAGTCTCGGAACAAAGGCCCCTGTGCTCACTGGGGCAGCACTGCCAGTCGGGCAAACAGAGCGATGTGTCACAGCCGCCCGGCATGGCCATCTGCTCTTTAGAGCGCAATTAAATCTGACCCAGCAATTATGACTTCCCGGTAGGCGACGGCCTCATAACCACAGCGTGTGCATCCCCAGGCTTCAGGCTCCAGGCTCTGCAGAGAATTCTAGAGCGTCACACACTGGGTGAAAAGCCCCTTCTTTTAAGGCAAGTGGAAGAAGTAACTTGTGTCTACAGATAGAGCTGGCTGTGCTAGGCCAGGCTCTCATGTTAACTTATTTACTCTTCCTGAGATCTCATTAAGGTACATGTCTTTCTCCCTGTTTCACAGACAAGGAGCATGAAGGATGCTTGTCTGGCCCTCAATATGCCCCTGTCCTCCAGCCCAGGTAAGCAAATACAATTGTCTTCCCTCCCCTACCCCAGCCCCAAATTCTTTGCTTCTGAGTCACTCTTTCAGGAGTTTTCTTTAGACACAATCCCCGTTTTCAGACATTCACTCAACAAACATTTATTGAGCGTTGACTATATGCCAGAATCTGTGCCTGGAGGAAGGGAAGGTGTTATGAGCAAAAAAGACACAGCACCTGCCCTCATGGAGCTTATAGACCAAAGAGAGAGGCAACATTCAACAGCGCAGGAAGCTATAGTCTGAACAATGAAAGGAGGGGTACACGATACCATGAGAATGTGGGGGCCGTGAAGGGCTTCTCCAAGGAAGTGCCACATGGGCTAAGAGCTGAAGGCAGGTAACAAAGCAAAGAAGTGGTGGGGGGGGACAGTATTCCATGCGGCAGAAACAGCATGTGCAAAGGCCCTGTGGTGAGACCCAAAAAGGTCAATGTGACAGGAGCACAGATGTGTCCAGGGAATAAGATAAATGTTGATAAACTCCTGACGCAAGTGATTCCAGCTAACATTTGCCCTGTGGCCAACACACGCTGGCTCTGAGCTGCTTGCACAAAATCTCTAAATCCTCCCAGTGCTTCCATGGTGAGGGTATTTCCCTAAAACTCTTAGTTGACTGAGGGGGTGTCACACTGTGCCTGGCTCTGTGTGAAGCACTTTGCACACATTATTTCAATGAGTCTGTGATCTGTGAAACAGGGACCTTTACTACACCCATCGTAGAGATGACCAAAAGTGAGGCTCAGGCAGGGCGTGTGACCCTTCCAAGGTCACAGAGCTTGGAAGCTGCAGAGCTGGGGTCTGAACCCCGGTGGGCTTGGCCCCAAGTCCAGGGCGGTTTCTACAGTATCAAAGTTGCACCAGCTTCAAAATGTTTGTTGGCTGAAGCCAGCCCCGCCCCTGTGCACAGACATGGGTGAGGGATTCATGTTTGGCTCCACGTCTCTTTGCTGCTGTGGCTTTATCTGCAGCTTCTGCAGATCCGTGGGCTGAGCAACCTCCAGCTGATGAACTAGGTGCTCTCTCGGCGGCCAGTGCCATCTCGCTGTTAGTATCTCAGGGCCTGGCCCCCCCCTCACATTATCACCTGATTCCTTCGACACCCCCCCAACCTTATCAGGCATCTAGGCACACTCATTCTGGGTTCCCCTAAAAGCAGGCCCCAAGGAAAGGACTTGGAGGCAAGCACTTCGATTGGCAGATGATACAGGAAGTAGAATGGGGAGCGAGGAAGTGAGACGGGGGAGAGCCATTGAGGTTGCATTCAGGAGTGGGTTTCCACTGTGGGCAACTGGGGCACATTCCTGTTGGGACCTCTGGGAGAGTGTGTTGCCCCCACCCACCTGGGTTGCCCCACCCACCTGAGTTGCCCCACCCACCTGAAGGATGAAGGAGTTGGGGTATTTATCCCCCAAAGCCCATCCTGCTATGGCTGAAGGCTGTTTCTGGGGTGGGTGTTTACTCTCCAGGGCTTCTAGCCAGCCTGCCCACTCATCTGGCCAGAGAGCACAGAGGCTGTCTGCAGGTGACTTCCAGGGTGGGCCGGGAGATATGGCTGGGGCATCGATTACAGGAAGTTTGTCCATCCATGCAGTCTGGCAGGCAGCAAACCTTTCTTGAGGCCCCAGGTGCCTGGTGGTGCTAAGCTCTGAACAGAGACAGCCTGGAAGGGTAGAACAAATAAGCACCTACTGTGCATCAGCTGAAAACCTAAATCCATAGTCTTTTTAAAAACCATGTCACCAGATTTTGCATCCTCTACTCACTGGCTGTGGAACATAGGGCATGGGAATCACCCTTGAAACCTCGGTTTTTCCATCCACAAAATGGGCGTGACATCAGTATTCGTTTCAGAAAGTTGTTGAGAGGATTAAACTGCAAAGTTCTTAGAAATGGTACCTGGCACGGAGTAAGCATTCTATAGACGGTAGTGATTCTTGTATTTTTCTCTTCTTATCACCATATGTCACAAATCTAAGACACCACATCCCAATTTTAGAGATATTAAAATGCGAGAGAGGAAAAAAATAACTTTTTTAAATTGATGGAATACAGCATAATTCCTGTTGCCCAGATTAAGGCGTGGAGGCTTGGGGCAGGGATATAATTTGCCTGTTTTTCCCCCTATGTTCCCTGCTTCTTGCCCCGGGACAGGGTCCTCACCAGGTCATTCTGGTGTCAGGTTCGGTCAGACTTTGCTGTTAATGCTGTGCTGCAAGAGGAGACTCAGCCCTTTTTGAGCCATGGATTAATTTATTTTACTACGTGTCAGAGAAGCAGAAGTTGGGAGCAATTATGCTGATGGCGGCCCCACCCACCCAACACCCTCCTCCCGGCCTCTGCCAAGATGACTCAGCCCAAATTATCCTGCTAATTGTATCAACCTGTGTGGACTCCCAGCTGAGGCCCTCCTTCCCCCAAACAAGCATTACTGGATCCTGGAGGGCTGCAGGCAGGTGGAGAGAGCCCCTCTCTCTGAAATGGACTTTGGACTTTCAGGCCCTTCCACCATTCCTCATAAACCCAGTTCCCACTGCCCGCCCTCCTCTGCACGCATGCCCTGTTGTTGATGACATTTTTGAAAGTTCCTGCTTGGAATGGAGAATCTTTCTTTGGGCATCCCTGTTTCTCTACCCCCGGCCTTGCCCTATGCTTGTTGACCTGCCTGGGGAAGGAGGGGTATTGAATTTGAAGTCCCATGAGAAGAGGAACTATCTTGCTTTGACATCTGAATCCCACCCAGCCGAGTTTATGGCACAGAGAAGCTCTTTAAGACAAGTGGGTTGAATAAAAGAGAAGAAAGGGGGCTTCCCTGGTGGCGCAGTGGTTGAGAGTCCGCCTGCTGATGCAGGGGACACGGGTTCGTGCCCGGGTCCGGGAAGATCCCACATGCCGCGGAGCGGCCGGGCCCGTGAGCCATGGCTGCTGAGCCTGCGTGTCCGGAGCCTGTGCTGTGCAACGGGAGAGGCCACAACAGTGAGAGGCCCGCGTACCGCAAAAAAAAAAAAAAAAAAAAAGAAGAAAGAGAACCAAAGAAGAACTTTGGTCACGGAAGAGAAAAGAAGGCCGCCCAGGAAGGGGATGCTATGGCTGAATCAAACTCCTGTAGTGAGAATAAGCAGACAGCAAAACAAAATGGGTACAACAGAAAGAACAAGCAGACATACCAATGTTCCATGCAAATCAAGGGATCAATAGAATCTCACAGGGAGAGAGGAGAATGCACTAAGTGGTGGATTTTCACATTTAGGGTTCAATAAAGGATCTTTTGTTGGCTGAGAAAATGCTCCTAGTATATCGGTTTTATGAAGGCAGGAGTCCCATGAATTGAACAGATATTTATTAAAGACCCACTGAGAAGGCAGACTGAGGCTCCAGGGACCCAGGCCCAGGCTGTGCCACAATAGGCTGGGAGATGCTGGGAGCCTGATTTACTTATTTTTAATTGGCAGATGCGCAGGGATGAACTGATTCCCTCAAGGACACTCATCTGTGAGCAGCTCAATATCATCATCAGTCTAGCCAGACCCTCCCCCCCGATCTGTTCCCCTCCTTGCTACCATAGACATGGGCATAACGTATTTAATGTAATTTCAAACTTCAGGATGCTGGCCACCCCTTTATGGACATTGCCTTGGGTAGGTGGTTTTAAAATGAATGTAAGTGATATCACCCTCTGTGGTTCATTTGCAATTTTCTTTTCTTTGTCAATATAAATTTTCAAGGTTCATCCTTGCCCACTCCTTTTAGCTACTATATAATACTCCATTTTACGAACATCCCTTATTTTACCTGTCCATTCCCCCACAATGTAAGTTATTTCTAGCCCTACCCTACCAGACACCTCATTTCCTTTTATGAAAATGAGGTGCCACAGATGACTTCCAAGTTTCCATAAGCTGGCTGCCTAAAATGCAGAACTCACCCCCAGGAAGTTCACAGTCCAGTTGGAAAAGTCATGATTTGTACATACAAACGAGGGATTTCACTACTTGGCTGAACTGGGCGCCAAATATATGTCTTAATTTTCATCTCTGTTTTCGGCCCCTCTCACCCTGAGGATGCTTTGCAGAGCGCCTGGCACTCCTGAGTGAGGCCAGTGAGTGATCTGGCATGCGGGATGGGGGTGGCGGGGGAGGGCGGAGGGGTGTGCAGCTCCACCGATTCCATAAGGGGCCCAGTCTCGTCCATCAATAGCAGCCCGGGCTGGGCAGCTTCCTGCCCCAGACCAGCAGGACGCACCTCACGTCACGCAGCAGGAATCCTCTCGCTGTTATTTATGTTGGCTGCAAAATCCAGGAAATCGCCACTGGATATATAGCCCAGTGTGTCAGGATTAAATCCTGTTAGCATGAATCTCATTCCCCAGTATTCCCCTGTGATCCAGACCATGGGGCCCACCCGATGGTGCATCCAGGTTGTTGTTACGGGGAAAAAGAAAGAAACCAGAGCCCACGTCGGGGAAGCTCAGAATCAGATCTGTGGCCTGGTGGAAACACTGCCATATGCTTAATTGTACTCCAATTACACAGATTCCTCCAGAATCGCTGCTCTGGGGTGGAGAGATGCTAATGGCCATCATTACATTTGGACAGCCCTGTTCGGTTATGCTGTGATCTTTGCATCTACCGTGTGGTTCACTGAGAGTCACCAGCCTCTTCTCACATGGGAGAAACGCCGGAGTTACTCATTTGCAAATGCTTACTGAGCACCTAGTACAGACCACACAGGGTTCCAGGCATGGAGGGCAGCACAGAATTGGCTCTCATGGAACTTCTAGTCCAGTGGGAAGAGACAAGCAATACACACACACACACAACACACACCATGCAGGTAGTGATAAGTGCTATGAAGGATAAAGAGCTATGACAGGTGGGGGGAGGGCTGTTTTGTATAAGGTGGCCTGGGAAGGCCCTCCCGGACATTAGAGCATCTGAGTGAGGCAGGAGAGGGAACTGGGAGGGGCTCTGGCGGAAGTGTTCCAGACGGTGGGAGCAGTCAGTGCAAAGGCCCTGGAGGTGACTTGCCTGGTGTTTTGGAGAACTGGCCCGCAGGAGGCCAGTGTGGCTGGAGTGGAGCGAGGGGGAGGAGGAGCAGGGGCCGGTAGGGACAGAGAGGGGTCTAGCGGGTCGCTGTCAGCTACGCAGGGGCACTCTGAGCAGAGGGGGGCACAACTTGTTTGATACTTAAAAGAACCACTCTGGCTTCTCTATGGGAAGAGAAAGGGCCAGTTAGGAAGGTCTTGAGCAACAATCCAGGGAGAGAAGATGGTGGCTGGGCTGGGTTACGGTCGTTGTGGGTGTGGTGAGAAGGGTCGGATGCTGGATGCGTGTTCAAGATGGAGCCCACAGGAACCGATGCGGGGATGTGGGGTGGGAGAGGCGCACTTGACGCACTCGGTGGGGACGTGGGGGGCTGGGAGGGGGGAGATGGAGGGCGGTGTGGAGGCACATCTCCTGCTCAGCTGCACCCCGGGCTCCCTCCACTGCAGCCTGTCACTGGGCTTTGCTTTATCCACTTGGACAAGCATGCTGACAGCCACCAAGCCCAGTGGGTTCAAGCCAGTGGGCGTGACCCCTGTTAAGGTGATCCCTGGGCTCCCTTTTACCTTCGCAGACTCTACTCGTGTGCACTCCCTCTTACCAACGGGATTATCATGAACAGGGTTTGGGACTAGGACCCTGGGTCAACCTCAGTGTTTTCACAGACACATAAAACCCATACAAATAATCCTTTATGTTGCACCCACTTTAAAGCCATAACCAGAGAAGAATCTTTCCATCTTTATTGAAAAGACAAGGAAACTAAATTAGGAAGCAGCAGGGTCCGCTGCCCGAGGCAACTCAGTTAAGCTGGGGGTTGCACTCAGGTGATGGGGAGACCGCCATCACCTGGCTGAGCCCTGTCCAGGCTGAGGGGTGAAGGATTGTGATGCTGGGATCCAGCCAGGGCCAGACACTGGCTCCCACTCCTTCCGCTCAGCTCAGCCTGTTTTCTGGGCTCCCTGATCCCCACTGCCCAGCCTGGAGACCTCACACTTGAATCCGTCTTCATGCACAGCTGTGATTATTTGAGGCGCTGCAGACTTTAAACATTTGAAAGCACTAAGGGATGCTAGGCTTTGATAATCAGGTACAAGGCATATGGCCTCTTGTTCTCTCTGCCTGCAGAAGCTCCCATGACAATTAAGGAAGAAAACAATTCTGTCTTAGGACGTTCACGGTTCCAGTCCATTCCATTTTAGAATTTCTTAGATCTAATTGCTTATTTGTTCCATCTTGGAACGTTCAAGGTTTTCACTCCCTTAAAAAAATATCCTAGATCCAATTCCTGCCCTACTAGAATTTCCTTGATCTAATTTCTAATCGAGTCCACCCTAGAACTTTGGAAAAGTACGTGGGAAACAGGTCTGGGTCACTTTCCCCAGCATGGATATTTGCTTGTATCCAATTATTTCTTCCGTCGGTCTGTTCTGAGTGTCGAGTGTGGGCCAGACACAGAGCTGGGAACTGAAGGCAAAAGCAAACTGGGCTGATCCCTTCCCTTGAGGATCTCACAGTGAGGGAATCAAACACTCTACCAAAGAAAGTGATGAGGGTATCGTGTGCTACATTCATGCAAAGTGAGAGAACACGGGCCCTGAGGGTACCTGTGGTCCCAAGCTTCTCAGAGTCACCTATGGGAACTGATCAAAACTAGATCCCTAGGCCTGAGCCCTCAGAGGTTCTCATTCTGGGGTCTGGGGTAGGGCCCAAGTAGGGTGACCAACCGTCCTGCTTTGCCCAGATCTGGTGGGGTTTTCCAGGACACAGGACTTTCAGTGCTAAAACTAGGATAGTCCTGAGCAAACTGGGACAGTTTCTCTCCCTCAATCCAGGCGTGTGCATTTTTAACATCCTCTGGTAATTCAAATGTAGGTGGTTCCCAGGGACCTGGGTGGGTACAGAGAGGAGGCCCTGAGTCCCAGTCTTCCCCAGGGTAGATGGGGAACCATGGCTGGGCTGGGAAGTCCAGGGTGAGTTTGCAAGGGCAAGGTTGGCTGGCGGGGGTGCGTAATTCCGGCAGATCAGGCAGTCAAGACTCGCGGGAGTGGAAACACAATTGAGACTTAAGCCCCCGAATCTGCTGACCTAGATCTCTTTCAGAGCATCCCATCCCCCAGCGTGGCAGGCCAGTGTGGGCAGAAATAAAAGTAAAAACGATTGATTAACCCAACCGGGTGGAGATGTCCAAGCTTGTTGATACCACTGGGCCAAACTTCCCGGCAGCCCCCAGCTGGGCACAGCTGAGCCACAGCTTCCGTGAGCGGCAGGATATTTGGAATCAAGGCTCAACCTTGAAGAAGTATTAATGAAAATGTCACAGGCACTAAAGTCAAAGCAGATGTGAAGCCGGCTACATGGGCAGACATAGCTGATAAGAAACAGCCCAGGAGAGAACAAAATCTCTTGAGATTAGGTCACGGGCAGACCAGAAAAAAAAAAAAAAAAGACATCAGGGGTCCCCCATGAAAACTCAGAGGAACACTGTCGCTCCTGTGGACAAGCCGACATTTTTTTGTGCTGCTGCATTATATACTGACATCCCGACAGGGCAGCATTTGGAGGCTTCCACATCAGCAAATAAATATTACGTCTCCATCTTCAGCTAAGCAGAGCTGTGGTGCATTCCTATTACTTCATGTGGATTAACCATCTGGAAGTTGAATCAAGCCACAGAGTAAAGAATGGGATCCAATTTTGCATTCACCAAAATAAGCCGTACTAGTCTCAATTTATGGCAGATGGTTATGCAGTCTCAGCGGGCCAAAAAATCTCTCTGCAAAAGAATAAAGTTTATGCCAATTACTGTAATAGGAACCAGCACAACAACTGTGTGGGTTGACTAAGATCGCAGATATCGCTGTACAGCTCATAAACCGCAGGGGGCCACGGGAACGATGGGGACCCAGTTAATTCATTAAGATAACGCGAGAGAAATGAGGAGCAGAGTTTAGTCATAAAACAGAAATATTTCTTCGCAAATGATGGGAGGAGAGCGAGGTGGGGTGGCTGTTACTGGGATGTGGCCTCAGCTGGGCTGCAGGCAGGGTCAGGGGAATGGTTAACAGGTAATGACGGAGAGAGACTGCCTGCTGCTCGGTGGGAAAGGCGTGGGAGGAGAGGGGTTAAATTTGGGGCTTCTCGGCTCCATTCATTCAAAACAGATCTGTGGAGTGTGGATGACTCCGTGGCAGGCCCTGAGCCTACGGTGGCGAGTGCCGCTAGTGCTCCTGGTACCCGCCTTTATGGCGCTCCCGGCTTGGCTGAGATGGCAGCACCCAGTAGGGATGCTGGCCTATTCGGGAGGTCAGGGGAGGCATCTTGGAGGACGGGGCCCCTGGGCTGAGGTTGAAGGATGAACTGGGGAGGGAAGGGGGCTCCAGGCCTAGAGGGCACCGTGGGCTTTGGTCTCAGAACCTGGAATGAGGCACATGTGGCTGAAGCCTGGAGGTGAGGGTGAGGATGGAGAGGGTGCCGGGCCAACACACAGCGAGGAGGTTGGTCTCTGTCCTAGAAGCAAAGATGGAATGACCTGACCCACCTGCTTTGGGAGAGAGGCCTTGACTGCAGGAGGTGCAGCCTCTTTTTAGCCGAGGACAGCTTCTTGACCTATGGGAAATGTGAGAACTTCCTGTTCCCCAGGATGGTGTCAGGGTGAACCTGTGAGCTGGCGCAGAGGAGGCCTGGGAGGAGAAGGGATTTGCTCCGTCCTTGATGAGGCATCCCACCTGAGGAAAGCCCTTCCAGGCCCTCCTGGCCAGCACCTCCTCGGGCTGGAGAGAGAGAGGCAGTTAGTTTGGGGCACATCAGGCTACAAAATAAGTCTGTTTCCTATACAATTTGGCTTCAGTTTATTTATTTGTTTTTTTTTTTTTTTTTTTTTTTTTTTTGCGGTACGTGGGCCTCTCACTGCTGTGGCCCCTCCCGTTGCGGAGCACAGGCTCCGGACGCGCAGGCTCAGCGGCCATGGCTCACGGGCCCAGCCGCTCCGCGGCATGTGGGATCTTCCTGGACCGGGGCATGAACCCGTGTCCCCTGCATCGGCAGGCAGACCCTCAACCACTGCGCCACCAGGGAAGCCCTATTTATTTGTTTTTAAATGAAAGCTGCTGGCTTTAAGAATCTTGACATTTGGGGCTAAAAATAAGGTGACCAATGGTCTTAATTTGCCCAGGACTGTCTTGGTTGTAGCACCCAAAGTTCAGCCTCCCAGGAAACCCCTCCATCCTGAGCGAACCAGGGTGGCTGGTCACCCTAGCTGATTAGTAGACCAACCCAGGGGCAAATCCAGTGCTGGAGAGATTTTCACACACTACTTACACATTTGTGTCTCCTGGCCACACTCCATGTTGGTATTATTACCCCAACCTTCACTGGCAGGACAGTGAGGCTCAGAGGGGCCAAGACTTACTGGCTGGCCCGTTGCTCAGTAAGTGGACGTGGCAGGCTTGGAATGCAGGCGGTGGATGGCAAAGCCCCCATGTCCAGCGGGGCCTCTCTGGGAGAGTCAGCGGCAGTGACCATTAGTAAACCCCATGGCAGTGGTCATGGTTGCCGACCTCCACATTCTCTGGTGGGTTGACAAGGAAGGGATGGAGCTCTTTGCAAGCAACAGTAATCCCACTGTTCCTCTCCTGGCCAGAGGACTCTTCCATACTCACTCTTAGGCCTGAGCAAACACAGGGGCTGCATCTCAGCCTGGTGGCCCAGAGCCAGAGCTGGGCCAGGCTGTCCCCAGTCTCCGATGGAGCCTCCCCACCCCATGGGTGGCAAGCAGGATGGAGAGGGCCAACTAGGGGAGTGAATTCCAGGGCAAATGAGAGAAGCCCCTGCCTAAGGCCTGGCACTAGCGTATGTGGGGAGCTCGCCAGCCGGAATGCAGGCACTGACCTCAGTCACACAAGTGGAAAATCTGAGCCTGTTGGGTTGGGAGGGGCCAGGAGGAATCGTGAAATCCCCCCCCGCACCCCCCCCCCCCCACGACGGCTTTCTAGCACGCACCTAGGAAGAGGAGTGAGCTCATGGGCCACCAGATGCCGAACTGAAAATTCTTATCCCCAGTGATAGAAGGCACGACTGGGCATTCACATATGGGGAAGTGCTCTCAAGGTCTCGTGCGTTACAAAAATAGTTTCAAGGAAGAGTCTCTTGTAAAGTGAAATACTGAGGACAATTCTTGGAGGAAAAAACTACCCACAAGCCCGCAAAGCTAACAAAACAACCCTGGTGGCTCCCCTCCAGGTAGTCACAGGCCTCAAGATTTCCTGCAGCTGGAGTGATTGCCGTTCTTCTGATTTCTCACCTCAGTGGAACAGACGTGTTTCTACATACATCAGAATCATCACTAAACCTTTCCCCCCAAGGAGTTTGAGGGGACTTACCTAGCAGTCGTGGACACAGGAGAACCACAAACCCTCAAATTTCACAGCACCGTCACAGAATTCAAGTATGAGGGGTGGCAAGTGGGACTGGGTGGGTGGGGGTGGAGTGATGCCAGTGGAGTGACGCCAGGAAGCCTGCCTAAAGAGGTTACCTCAGTTGCACATAAAATGCAACATGGGAGTTTCCTGACACCAAGACTGAGGGGGAAATTCAACACTGTTGAGGAAGTTTTCTTGGCTCTGAGCTCTGGGAAGAATCGGTCATGGAATTTTGCTCCTAAGTGGTGTTTAAGAACACAGAGTGTCCTCAGTAGAATTTTTATCGTGATGGCTGCTCCTTATGTTGGCCTTAGTATATGCCACAGGCATGGAAACTTGCAACTCTCAAACACAGGGAGACGGGATGATGGGCAGTGGTTGTGCGTGACTCCGGAGTGGTCCCTGGATTATAACCCTGGCTCCCCTGCATTCTGTAATAATACCTAGCAAAACTACACTTACCTGGGTCTCAGTTTCCTCATCTGTAAAAAGGGGTGATAACAGCACCTACTTCATAGGGTGGTAGTGAAGATTAAAGGAGGCCATTTACGTGTTGTGCTTATTAGAACAATGCCTGACATACACTACTAAGTGTTGGCTGCTTTGGCCAGAAAGAATCTAAAGTAGAGCTCGGGAAACTAGGGCCCTGGGGCTAAATGCAGCCCACCACCTGTTTGTGTAAATAAAGTCTTATTGGAACACAACCCCACCCATTCATTTACACAACATCTGAGGCTGCTTTTAAGCTACAAAGGCAGAGTTGAGTAGCTGCAACAGAAACTGTATGGCCCACAAAGCCCCAAATATTTACTATATGGCCCTTTATAGAAAAAGTTTGCCACCCTCTGATCTAAATGAACGAATGGCTGTTCTGGGCTTGATCCTAAGCCTCCCTCCAGACTTACTTGAGAGAAGTCTCAGCCTACACAGTGTCTCTCTGGGAACATTTTTGGACTGATGGCTACAGAACACCCTGCACGGGAAGCACTCACAGCACCTCTTGGCAAGCTGAGTTGTTTCAGGCCTTCCAGGGCCATGGGAAAGTAGAGGCGGCTCTGAGAGAACATGCCATCAGTATTCCAGGCTGCAGGGAGCCGGCGTGCAACGGGATGCCCAGAGGCGAGGCTTTTGTTTAGCACATACATTAATAAACACTGTAAGCCACTCCTCCGTTCCACTTCATGAAGCTCCCTCAGTCTGGAGTGCAAGGCAATTCTGCTATCGGCTGATTAGCAGGTGGTGTCAGAATATATAAGGGATCAAAGAGGCGGAGACATGTCACGGTGCTTTACTGCTTCTCAGAAATCCAAGGAGTAAACAGATTCGACCCAAAGTTGAGTGTCACTGACTCAGGGAAACTCCGGGCTGCTTTTCTAGGCAAAGGCCTAACCTTACCATGCCCAGTCAGGAGCCACGGAGCCGAGCTCAGGTTAACATGTCGGCAGTGGTATCTAAGGAGCCAAACTTTAATTGTGGAAAATGTATAGGGCATCTGTGAGCTTTCCCATGAGAATAGCATTTTAGTTTAACAGCCACAGATGGTATTTTCTGGACAACAGACATACAGCGATATAAAATATGCCAATCGAGAAGAGTTTAGCTAACCAGCATTATCTTCATTGTATTTTATACATCAACAGCTTTCATTAGCACACCACAGCTCTACCCTTCAACTTCCGGTTGGGTATTGGCTGGGAATCAGATGGCAAACAGCAGCAACTGTCTTCCTAAGCTCAGAGCCTTTCTAGGGACAGCATCCATGCCAGGGCAGCAGAAATCCGCTCAGTCCCTTTCACCCATCCAACAGCCATGAGGTGGGTGAACATCACTGGCTCCACTTTACAGACAGCAGAATGAGGCTCTCACTGGTCACTGGCCTTGACTGCACTGGTCTTTTGGGCCTCACGGAGCCATGCAGGTGTTCAAGCAGGGGTGTAGCACCATCAGGGGCATTCCAGAAAGTCACCTCTGGCAGAGACTGATTAAGGCTTTCCTTGCTCTAGACCAGGTCTTGGCAGCTACGGCCTCACCAGCCAAATCTGGCCCACTGCCTGTTTGTGTAAATAAAGTTTTATCGGAACAGACACACTTACTTTACATATTGTCTACAGCCGTTTTTGCATTGCAAGGGCAGAGTTGAATAGCTGTGACAGACCATGTGGTCTATAAAGCCTAACATATTTACTGTGTTTACAGACCCCTGCCCTAGATAAGAGGACAACTCATCGGAGCATGGCTTGGACCAGGATATTCAAGAGGAGCAGGATTTCACAAGCGTTTGGGGGCACTTTTAAGACTCGGTGACCAGCTAGGATTTCTAGCTTGGGCAGCACAGCCAGTGACACAGTTAACTGATGGGAGAAAGAAGTACATTTAGGGGAAAGAGGAAAGACTTAAGAGTTTGGTCTTAGGCTCCTTCAGTTTGAAGACTCTACCAAAGCTCCTGTTAATGTCTGGAAAGTGAGGAGGGAATGCGGACCTGGAGCTCCCTCGTCTGTTCTCTCAACGTACTTAGTACTCTGAGCTACCAGAACTGCTGCCTCCTGCTGCAGCTGGCTGTCAGGATTTGATTCTCTGAGGGCAGAAATCTGATCTTACTGATTTTTTCATCATACTCCCCTCCACTCTAACTCCAGGACTCAAAGGGGGCCTTGCACAGCATAGGCAGGAATCTGTTGTGGGCAGAAGGATCAGTTTCAGAGTCAAACTTGCCATCGGGAGAGGTGATTCTGGGGTACAACTGTGTGACTCCTGCCCATGAGGAGTTCCTGAGCTCACTTGGGAAGCAAAATATACAGATGTATTAACCAAGGCGGCAGAGTCTGTTAAGAGCCAGGGGAGGGGTGTAGACTGCTAGAGGTCACTCCAGGTTAAGGAAGGCTGCACTGGGCTTTGAAGAATGGGCAGGAGTCTGATTACTTGGAGAGAAGGTCTTCTCGATCTTCCAGGAGCAGGAATTCTCTAAGCTCTCTCCATGGCCTTTGAAAACAGGGCACACTGAACCCAAGCCATAGAAAGGCAACTGGTGGGCAACGGTATTTTTAAAGGCTTCCCCCATGATTCTAAGTGGAGCCAAGGTTGAGAACCTCTGGTTGACACATGCTGAATTTTTTTTGAACCAGTAGCCCTAGCATAACAGAACACTCAAAATTTTCTACTTTACCTAATCCATTCTGGTTTAAGAACTGGTTTTGAAGGGATCGCTGTTGTTTAATATTTCCAAGTCAGAAAACATAACCCCAAGTGATGTTGGCAGGGTTCCTAGGAAGCACGCCCTGTAGATGCTCCAGGATCAGCGGGACAATCTTTAACCTATCCCCCAGCACCTTCCCTCCCTCCCTCCAGTCACGTGAAGTCCCAAACTCTAAAGTTGACAGTGAGGGCAACGTTGAAAAAAATCAAATTTTGGACTCACTGAACTCTACCTCCTAACATTCAGTGGCTCTCAATGGTACCAGGTGTGAGGGTCTAACAACAGTCAGACCATTCTCCTTCCAAATCGTCAGGAACAGGGAATTCTATGCCGACCTCTTGTCAACTTGACTGCTGAGGGGAACTGGACAAAACAACTGTTAATAAGTGTCTCTTACTTCCTCAGAGACAAGATCTGAGGGGGAAGTTGGGCTGTGAAACTTACAGCTTAGCGAGTTGAAAAGGGGAGAGAAAAGTGAGCTATTTAAAAGCCAGGTGTTAGGTCCACAGTGATTTTTAATCAACCAGGAGGCAGTTTGGTAAACGGATAGAACGGGAGGGGAGAAATCACACTGAAGAGGACACAACATATGCTAGGGGATACAGTGCCTCAGCTGACCCTGAACACTACAGGGCACCAGGGCCCCAGTGACAGAAAAGGAGTCCAAGACTCGGCGAGGGGCCAGGAGGGGGCTCCGAGGGTCCCCACTGCCAAGCTGCCTTTGGCCTGGACTTTTGCTTTCTCATCTGTATGATGTGGATGACGTCTTAAGATCTCTCTCCACCAATTCTCTACTGTCAAACGACTACTTATCAGACTGAGCTGTCATCTACCTATTAACACGTCTGTCTCCCACCCTGGATTCTGCACTGCTGCTCACTCTGGCACCTCCAGGGGACCCGAGTACTGGGCGTGGAACAGCTCACACTGCTGAACACACGAATGACAGACGGTCCATGTGAATGCAAACACTACCTCTGAAATAAAACGCTAAGAAAATCACCTCAGAAAGCAAACACAAGAACACCCTGGAAATATAACATTTTATTAAATCCATCCCGATACCTGGCCACCTGTCTGAAGGTTGAACCGTTCTAGAATGTAAGTTGGCACCACAAGAAAATAGTTGTTACATGTCCAAAACTGGAAGATTGGAAGTGACCAAGTCCTAAAAGAGGAGATGTAAAACATGGCCCCAAACCAAAAAGCCACGATCTTGAAATGAGCAGAATCTAACAGCAAAATGCTTACTGAGTACTTTAAAAAATACTATGGATTTTCCTTATTTTCCCCCTTTAAGAATAATTTTTATCAAACCCCTGAGACTAATATATAATCTTTCTTTACTGCTCAGATTTTAAAGACAAATTAAAAAAAAAATTTTTTTCCCAGAGTGGTAGTGCTGCAAATTGGAGAATTCTTGAAAAAACAGCAGAGAAGTGGTCCACAGTGTTCTAAACCAGGCGTGGCATCAGAGAAACAACCACTCAGGCACAAAAGTGGCATTTTGTGATCAAATTTATTTTTTGTTTAAATTTCATTTACTTTGTTTTACTGTAATTTACACAAGAGACTGCCAAGTAAACTAGATATTTTACATTCACCACACATTCCCTCAAATCTCCACAGTTGTTAGAAAAACATTAAAATCCATGCGCTGGGCTCTCATTTCCATGTGCGCCTAAGCTCCCAATGATGCTACAGACGCCAGCGAGAGTTAAGTTCATTAAAAGGAGAAGGCTAGACTCTTTATTTCACAAAATTAGCAATAATCTTCCTGGCATCACTTTGCAGACAATGATTATGCTTTGACAAAACCTATCTTACAACAGTGCCCAGAGAGTAAACATCAGTCTTGATCCTGAGTACACAGAGGACATGTGCGACGTGGGGTCTGCAGCCGAGGATAAAGGGTATCACAGCGCAGGAGTGATCCTAAACATCCTTGTCTAAGTCACCGTGATCACTTCAGTGGGGACACAGGTCGTGGGAAAACAAGGAGCAGGGAGGGCAGGACTGTCAGCAAATCAGATTACTAATGTGATATGACCACGTAGGGGCCTGTGTGCTGTAGGAGGGACGGGAGGTTAAAGAAGATGGTTTGTGACTTGAAGGCTTCAACAATATCACTCTATTCAAGCTCCCAGGACTGACAGGAGAAAAACTGGATTTGGACAGAGAAAGATGATAAAAATCTTACCTAGCTATTGTTCCTTTCTTTAAAAAAAAAAAAAAGGAAAAAAGAAAGAAAAAGGGGGCAGCAGCTTCTAACCGGCATTTTCATGATGCTTTTTCAGGATATGTTCTAATGACGTCCTACTTGAGAGCACATCCCAACGGGTGGAACTGCGCTGGCCCCTGGCAGGGCCTCCTAACCATGTGCAGACAAGCCTCATGCTGCCTCTGAACCTCTTCTTATCTCAAAGGCAGCATCTCCTCCTTAAAGTATATTTCAACATGAAAAGAGCAGAATGTCATCACTATCTATATTCTACCGTGTAAGCTGTGAGGAATCTAGATCCTTTGCATAGTTTCCAAGCTGTAATTTCAGAAAGCAGGCATTTCAGAAACAAGACTCCATGGAAGTGCTGTACGTCCAATTTTTCTAAACAGCCTACAATCCTATTAATTTCTTCATCAATTTCTTTCTTTGCCTAACAGAAGCCTGAAAATTGTATAGTGTTTGTTATAAATCACAGACTGTCATTTCCATTTTTGCTAGACTTGATGTAGAAAAATACTTGAAATTCAACATACAAAAATCCAATAAAAAATGGAATTTTTTTTAAAAGGATCCTTTCCTTGGGGCAAACAAGTAAAAACTGGTCTGTAACTCTACTACTTACTAATAGATATTATCCAGTTTGGCTGTATGATGATGAAAATCCAGAAATAAATGATTATAAATACATTCAGAGTTACATTCCAAATTCCTTGGAATACCAAAAGATTTCTAATAAATTTTTCTGTGGGAGTCTGTTGATTATGGCACTAAAATTAAAATTTATAAGAGACTGATTTAAAAGAACAGAAAAGTAATAAAAGGCTATATATATATATTGGTCCACAACTTGCCATTTATGAAACATACCAGCTAGTATTACACTGCAGTCAGTTCGTCCATTAATGGTATTACTCTGATAATTATTAAAATCTGTTCCAGGTATATATATTGAAAATATTTTCTTTTGCATTCTTGCTGAAGATAGGTACAGTACTTTGGAGAAATTGTACTAATCCCTTCAGTATGTTTGTATGTACATATATACACTAGTGTGTGTATTTTGATCTGCAGCTCTACATGCGTTTTATATACAGCTACAGATAGACACACATATATACACACGTGGTTGGGACCTGTGCCTGTGGGCACATAACCACAAGCACACGTCTGGGAAACGTCAACACTGCAAGACATGGTCAGATTCTTCTTCACTCATCACTGGCTGCACTTGTTCCCCTTACTTGACCTTGATTACGTAACTGTAAGGAAAGCGAGACAGTGCAATGTGTTAAAATACAGAGAGACGCAAAAAATGTTAGACCGCAGCTTGTCACAAACATTCTCTAGGAAAAAAATCCTCAGTGTAACAAAACTTCTGGCAGACAATGCACCCCAACTACTGCATTTTTAACATTTAATCTCTTGATTCTGGTCTTACTAAGGGCATAATGTTTTGTTTCATCAGAGGGAAAATAAATTAGAAGCAGAAATAAATCACAGAAACTCAGAAGACCTTAATGAAAGTAATAATAAATTTAAAAAAAATTGTAAATGAACACTAAATTTTAAGAAAAGGGCTTTGGAGGAATCCTGGCAGAGTTCATCCATTCTTATTTGGTATTTTTCTTCAGGACTGAACATTTCGTTTCTCCGGTGTTCAGTAATTAAAGAGCAGGCAGCACATGTCAGGGGGCAGCCAAGAAACAGTGGGGTAAGAAGTGTGTTCTGTCTTGTCATTTTTCTCAATAAACATCATAGCTCAATATTAACAAATGACGACAGTGTACTGCCGATTTTTGTTTTTCATCCTGGTTTCAATATGTGGGGTAGATTTTGAGGTTCTTTTTTTCCCCTCTAGGAAAATCTCTTATCTAGGCATATAAATCTGTGTGAAAGAAATAAGACCATAGAAATATTTTACACTGTAAACAAAAAGCAGTGTATTTACACATATTAAAGCTAAATGTAAAGATAACTGAAAAGTCAACATGAAGGAAGACTTCCTGATATTCAAAAAAATGTCTACTAAAATGAATTATTGAGATTGGCCCTTATGGCATGGGATGAAGGATCTTTGACTTTAAATGCTTTTACGTATTTCCTTACTAACCACAAATGGTCCTAGTGAGAAATAGGTCAATTAACTGGCTATCGATGAAAACTCAGCTGGTTTCTAGGACAGTGCTGCATGATGAGTAAGTGTACTTGGCAGCTGGATTCTAACCCGTAACACTAAGAACTAACTTAGGATTACTAAATTCAATCTCTTCCACAGATAAAATTCTTACAGAATAATAACTCAGGTGTTCACTGTCAAGGTCTGAAATATATACCTCTTACATTCTAAAAATTAAACCGTACTTAATATGTTGTCTCCACTCAGCAAGTTAACTACCCATTACCAAAAAGGTATTATTGGTTTTTAAACATTCTTTTTACCCAGGTCTTCACTTACACAGTTTGATATTGTCTCTGACCCTACAGGGGACTCATCTAGACATCAGCAGCCGACGTGCCTCGGACGGAACCCTTCTTACGCATCTAAACGTAAAATAAAATCATGAGCTGCTGAAATCACAGACTCTAAATTGGGTTAGTAAGCAAGGGGAGAAAAAAGATCTAGAAGAGATTGTGAAGTGACCGCTGCCTATTTACAAGCATATCCACGTTAAAAATGAAGTTCCGAGGCCCTTCTAGTTACCTAGATCTAAAGTAAATCTTGCAAAAGGCTTTTCTTACCACAGCACAAAAAATGTATCTATTCTCGAATCTAGGAAACAAAAGCCTGCAGACTGATGATGTGAAATTATCAAAGATAGCCAGGGTAAATGAACTGTTCACTAATACAGTGTGAGAAAATGCCCCGATGGTCTGGTTCACCTTTTCATAGTCCCTGGACCAGACAGGAAGCCATGAGGTGTAGCCACCTCTGGCTTCTGAGACCAGTGTCCCTCAAAGGAGTTCTTTACAGGAAGTTTATTAAAAAGAGGGAGGACAAAAGGAAGAACAAGCAAGCACAGAAACAACATATGATAAACAATGGACACAAGGACAGGCATCAGAAAGGACAGGCATTCATAACAACGGCCTAGAGACAACTCAGTGAGAAAATTAGAAAAGAATGGACAGAAAAGGAACACATGTAATAAACACATTTCTGAAGCTCAACCCTTCCCCCTCTCCCGACCCCTCCTGAAGGTCCAGTTGAGCACAGGCATAAGGTTGCCCTAAGTACTCCTTCAGTTGCTGGGCCTAACCCCAGTATGCCTCTGCAGGATTACAGGCAGGGGCATTCCTCTCATGCCTAACCTCTCGAGATGCTACGCCTTCTCTCCAGGGCCAAAACCCATTTGAAAGAAATCCAATTCTTCAGATATTTGCAAGTTAAGAAGAGAATATAACACATCAAATTCTATCATCAGGTGTGAGGGAAACAGGACCTCAAGAAAAGGGGAAATTCCTCCGTGGTGAAGAGGACTTGAAAATGTTAAGCCTCTTCAGGAGGCAGGTGTTTTCTGGGTAGGCATTTTGGCCTGTGGGCATGATGCTGCCCAGATTGAGATGCTCACAAACCAACTGTTAGGACTCAGAGCAGCAGCAATGGGATGTGGAATAAAGCACTCCCCAGTGACCTAGAACAAAATAAATGGGGTTTAACATTAAGATGATCAGCATTTAACCCTGCAATTTGACTTGGAGTATTTTTGAAATATTTAACAAAGAAACTGCCATGGATTCCCAACCCTGAACCAATGACAGATTTCTACCAACTTTATGAGGGAATTTGTCAGTTTAAGCCACGTGGATACAATAATGATGCTTTCTAATAAACTGGGCTTCTGTATAACACTTCTTACACCTTCTTTTCAAGTGCGATTCCCAACTCACAAGTAACAGATGTGCATGGAGAAGCAGCTGAGCCTGCAGGCCCTCTGCCACAGGTGGCAGCCAGAGTCACCACCTCCTGTCAGGGCTCTCCCATTGGCGCTGTGTTCAGGCACCTTGAGACTAAAAAGTTGTGAGGGAAGTAAGCACTCCCCTGGGGGAAGACAAGGCCTCGGCCAAGTTCGGTCTGAGGGATCCAGAGCCCAAACCAGGGAGGGCTCCATTCGTTACCCCTTCAGCCATCACCACTCTTCCTCGTGTTATGGACGGGCCTTCAGCATAGAAATCAAAACCAAATGAAAGCCTCCTTCCTGAGAGTTCGAATCAATAAATATAAGTCCATTTTCTGTTTCTTCTTGGTGTTGGCAAATCGTTTTTTGGAGATGCCAAGGCTATACCATAAGCTTAGTGAGAATGAGTGTGTAATCCTGCTGCTTTCTTTTTGATGTTCAGCTGACGCCGGCTGCTCGGAGGGGTTGGAGGCAGAGGTGGCAGCTATTACGGGAGCCTGGAGCACCTGGAAGGAGCAAAACCAGGCAAGGCAGGAGGAAAGGGACTAAGACTGGGTGGTGGTGAGGGGTGCTTCTCAGAGAAGGGAACCTGACTCTTGAGAAAGGGAAGACAAAAGTGGGAGAGAGGCATTGGAAGGAAGGTAGCAAGTACCCATGACTTACTCTTGTCCGTTTAAATATTTTGCCTGGGTCCAGCCTAAAAATAAGGGTGTAAGGGATGGTCTTCCATGCTTGCCATCCTATCACCTTACTCCCAAGATCTAGAACTCAGAGCCATACTATTAGTATGAGAAATTGAGGTCAGAGAAGCCTCTATTGTCTGGCCTGCAAACCAAACCCCAATTTATAATGTTGTCACTATGGGAGAACGTGTTCCAAATCTCAAAAACTGAACTTAAAAACTTTTGGAACAAAATCCATTCATAAGCTGGAGGCTGCTTAAAGTTTACTTTATGTATAAGATAAGGTTAAAACATTTTATTGCCTTATAAAGAAAATATGTCCTAGTCCTCTCAGAAGGTTTGTATAAAGCTAATTAGAAGCAGATCTGCTGTAATCACCAAAAGTAAGCAATTTTAAACACAGATTCTTTACAATGCTATGTGCCAGACAAATAGATTTCCTTCTGTGCCAAAGAACCTGATTTGTTGCCATTCTCCTGTGATTAAATGGAGTTCCTGCCTCACACACAGGCGTTCGTCAAACACTCCCGCCTGCCCACGGGGCTTCCCAAACTGGGACTGCTGGCAGGACTCTGGATGCCTGCATGGAAACCACAGCCTACCCTGGACATTCCTCGGGTTTACTTCCCCCGTGGGGCCTTACTTCCAACAGAAAAGAAGCGCAGCTCAGAGCAAAAGCAAAACCAGACGCATGCAAGAGTAAGTCGGGGAAGAAACCACTCTGGGAGAAAGGGGGTGCTCTTGAGCTGCAGGGCTGGCTCTCTGGTGCAGGAGGAGCTGGGGTGGGCTTAACTTTGAGAAACGGCACGCAGACCTCCAGCCCAAGGATCACCTGAACTTCTGCCTAAAGCTTGTAAGAAATAAGGAGACACTGCTAGTTGTAGGATGGGAGGAGGCACTTCTGCAATCAATGACAATACTACTAGCCTTGCCTTATCTACAGAATAGGGAACTAGGACTTACTGTGCTAGCATTAATAACTTACTGCGATAACAAAATGACAAAGGCAACTTGGCCTGATAAAGTGAATGCCTAAAAGGACTGCGAACCAGGCACCAGCATGGACAACCAATGCGTGAAAAAGAATACAAGACCGCTGAACATTTTACACGTAACAAATTCTGGATCAACAAAGTTCTAGTTTACTTTCACGAAAGATGCCTAACAAAAGAGAAATCGGAATAAAAGGATATTAGTGTCTGAGAAACTGGATTTTGATTTTGAGGATACAGAGATTAAGAAATGGCTTTCAATAACAATTTTCCTAATTTTAAGTCTATACTTATTAAGCACACAGTTTTAGAAAGGGGAAATTAGAGAATTTCCCCAGAATGGGAAGTCTTACTGTTTCTAGTTCTTTCTGAGTTTCATCTTCCATTCTCCTAATGTCTTCCATTGTCAGATCAATCCACTTGTCAATCCAACAAAAAAGCTGGCGATGAAAGTTTGTAAATATCCTTTTTTCTTGCTTTTAAAACAAAGAAGAAAATGATTATAAGACGGCAAAACTCTAACATTTATAACATATTAACTTTATATGCCCCAATTAACCCATGAAATCTACATATTCTTGGTTTGGCAAAGACCACTATTTCAATTAGTGAAAATCTTAATTCCGTCCTATTAACATTTTGTAAAACAAAATAAAAAGAAAAATCTCCCTTTGAAATGTGAAACAGTCCTTGCAAAAGCAGAATGATTTACCAGAAACTGAAAACAAATGTGGTGGGCATTCTGATCCAACACAAACTCCTGCTGGACCCGACTTATTTTTACCTTTTTCTAATGTCAGTGACTAAAGGTCAACTCAATTTCTTCTGCTATAAAACCATACACTGTCATTCTTAACTTCTCTGCAATTCAAAGAAATATTGTGAGGTAGAATACAACATGTACCTAAAGAAGATAGTCCTGGGTTCTTTAGAATAAAGTGTTTTATTAAATTAAGAACTCTTATATACTCTCCATTAATTTTTCTGCTCTATTGTTACTAGGTACACACACACACACACACACATATATATACACACACACACACACACACACATATATATATATATTTAGTGGCTTTAACATATATAATTAGTGGCTTTAATTACTGGATTATTTAAGTTTTACTATACTTTCCCAAGAAGCGAGAAAAGTGCAATGAACAGTGAATAATACTTTAGTATGTTTGGACAATCGACTTAAATTTTTTTTTTCCATGAACAGGATGGACTTCATCAATTACATGTGTACCTTCTATTTATCAGAACTGGATTATTAATCTATTATTGTGATCCAAGAGGAAGAAAAGAAGCCAATATTTACAGAGTGCCTACTGTGGCCAACGGCAAGCAGGCCCAAGAATAATGAAAGTTTCCAGCACTTTAAGATCCATTTTTTTTTAAACATCTTTATTGGAGTATAATTGCTTTACAATGTTGTGTTAGTTTCTGCTGTATAACAAAGTGAATCAGCTATAGGTATAAGATACTTTTTAAAAAAAAAGTTAGAGCAGTTACAGTTTAAAAGTAGAAAAGTTACAGTAAAACTCAGATGCAACTAGTTGTGGGAAGTTCAGAGATATAACGGGGGCCTCTATATAATGATAATGGAATGAACTATTCACCCTATAGGAAAATTAAATACCAAAGAAACTTTCCATGTTCCTCACACGTTTACAACCATGTGTTTCTATGCAACTGCAATTCTCCCCTCTTTCTACATCAAAATACTTGTGTTACTTTCAGTTGAATAAAGAAGACATAAAAAAGAGGTAATTAGAATTTGGATCCTCAGATTATGTCACCCTAGGTTCAGCGTAACTATTCTCAGTGAGGATCTCTGAAGAAGGCACAGGGCACAGAAAGTGTGTGTCAGGAGAGACCTGTGTGCAGGGGCTATCAGCTGAACTGGGACAGAGGAGCCTCAACATCAAGGCGTGGCCTCTCCCTCCAGCCAGTGCCAGGACCCCAGGTCCCCTTGGAGACATGCTGGACGTGGAAAGGGCGCTCTACAGAACAGCTGGGCAAACCATCAGGAAAGCACTTTGCACCAAAAACCGCTGTGCTTTTCTCCAAAGAAAGCCCCTTAAAACCTCTGCTGGCATCTGTTTTTGCTGTTTGTAGGCAGAAAAAGGAGGGCAGAGAGGAATTACACAGAGGGGCAATAATTTCACCTAAACAAGAAGGAAAAAGTGGCAAAAGAGAAAATATACCATTAATAGCTACTTCAACTCTTAACCTAAATTTAAGTCACCACCCTCTGAACAGACTTTACCTTCTGAATGAAGTTTTCTACTTTGCTTTGCAGTCCCCACCACTTGAATTTGATGGTCACCAGCTTATAGGCACACATCTGAGGACAGTCAGGGTTGCTTGCCAGCTCCTTCTGCATGAGGAAAATTGAAAATGGGCAATCGTGACTTAAAATTGACTGTTGCGTAACAACATCACAGACGTACATGAAGAAAATTACAATCTCATATGTGTTTAATTCAGGTATTTGGAAATTTGAAATCATTTTAGCAAAAGCAGCAGTATTCCCCTGCTGCAAACCCTCCTTCCACAGACCAAGTTACTTCCTGGCTCTACAATTTAATAGGCGCAGTGCTCCGCCTCAAATTACACTATTCATATTTCACATTAAACACCAAATTCAATTCAGTTCATATCAATAGTGAGCCTTTAATACGTAAAGGTTCTCATAACACCATTATCGCACTCCCACCGTGGATGTGGTGAGGTCTCATCCATTTTATTGAGCCTCAATAAAAAAACCATGAGGAAGATTAGTCATCGTCTTGCCTTCAAACACTGGCAAGTGGAGGGGCACTGTTTTTTGTGTGTTTTTTTAAATTAATTTATTTTTAAATTTTTGGCTGTGTTGGGTCTTCATTCTGCGCAGGCTTTCTCTAGTTGCAGTGAGCAGGGGCTACTCTTCGTTGCGGTGCACAGGCTTCTCATTGCAGTGGCTTCTCTTGTTGCAGAGCACGGGCTCTAGGTGCGTGGGCTTCAGTAGTTGTGGCTCACGGGCTCTAGAGCGCAGGCTCAGTAGTTGTGGTGCACAGGCGTAGTTGCTCCGCAGCATGTGGGATCTTCCCAGACCAGGGCTCGAACCCGTGTCCCCTGCATTGGCAGGCAGGTTCTTAACCACTGCACCACCAGGGAAGTCTGGGGCACTGTTTATTAACTGAGGTATTTTTCAACCGAAAGGGGGGACATTTAAAGGGATGTAGCAGCAAAAGTGATCTATAACTATCAAGTATTTGAAGGCAAATTCCATACATCTGGACTTTAACTTCCATAAATGATTACACCTCATAGTTTAAATGTAGTAGGGAATCAAATCAAGAGTTAGGGTAAAAAAGGAAAACTATTAAAAAAAAAAAAAAGAGCAAGGGAGAGAGATGGGGGACTATATGGACAGAAAAAACAGAAAAAAATGTTCGCAATTTACTTTCATAAGAAAACATGAAAAAGCAATTAGAATTTGGATCCTCAAAACATGTCACCCTAGGCCCAGAGTATAGAAACTTACTCTGGATTTTTAGGTTCTGCATGCACGCATGCATGAATAAATAAATAAATAAATAAATAAATAGGTAGGTAGGTAGAGAGGAGGAGAGAGAGGAGGCAGAAAAGGGAGAAGAGGAGGGAAAAAACAAATACGACAAAGTGCTAACAACGGTCCAGTCTAGGTGGAGGTGTTTACTGTTCTACGGGTTTTATGGCTGCCTCTGAAATTTTTCATTATAAAAACTGGGTTGGGGGGGATTGCAAGCTATAGTATTGCTGATGATTTCTGTGAAACTTAGTGCAGGCTACTGTCCTACTAAGCACAATATACTAGCATGTTTACTTGGGGGAGAGGGGTGAGTGGTGTGGGAGGGGTGAACCAGGAGCTCACGGCACACATCAGTGTCTTCACCACGGACCCACTTAGCACCACTGTTCTCCCAAGGTGGTATATGCGGGAGACCGATCCACTCCCGAGCTGACCGAGGAGAGAGCCTGGGACGGGCCCAGAGCAAAGGCAGCCATCGTCCTGCCTCTGGAGCTCCCAGTCTAGCATGGAAGGCAGGTATGGTTCAAAGAATCCCAGGTGGCAGAGGCAAACTGCAGGTGTGGTCTAGGGAAAGGGCCATCCAGTAAACTCTCAGCCCCAGTTCTGGTGTAATTCCAAGAAGAAAGCTATGTCTCAGGACTGTTGTAAAGACTAAATAAGGCAGAGTATGCTCCGTGCTTAGTTGGTAGGACTCGGAGCTTAAAACAGATTAGTTCTCCCTCCCTTATTCTTTCATAGAGTTGTACCTACCACCTTGAATTTGCAAAACAATTTTAAAATAAAGTTTCTCAAAAGAGTAGAAAGTTACGGGGACCCTTTTTGTAAAAACTAAGTTACAGAGTGAAAAGATTAAGCAGCCTTTTACAAGCGTTCTTCCCTTTTTCACCACTGTTCTTAGCTTCACACAGCACTCAAATTGCAGTGCTGGCATCAGTCACACTGTGTGCCACTATCACTTCTTGTCAGCTTGCACTCATACACACACCCCACTTTCAGTAAGTTCGTTGTGTGTGAACAAATATTACTTCGATTCAGCCACACGTACATAAAATTTTAAAATGATGAACTTCTAGGTCTTATTCTAAAACCTCACGATTATTCTTCATTTACACAATCATAGCAACCAGACCACATTTTCCCCCCAAACCCTCAATAATGTTCCAGTGTCAAGTGAATTCTATGATACAATATATGAAAAAATTCTATTTTGGTATTATTAATAGGACTCAAAGTTCTGTAGAGTCCCGCATGACTGATCAACTTTTCTCAGAAAATGTCTTCTGTAATAACATTTCATCTTCTGAATAATGACCTGGTACATGGATTAAATCAATGAGGCAACACCACAAGCATTTAAATACAAACATTACATACAGCAAACTGTCCTTCTGTAGGTGAGTTCTATGGCAACAGAAGGACTTGGCTAGCTCAGCTCTAGTTTTCCAATTTCCTTCCCATTAAACAAGAGTACCAATGTGAAAATTCAGCATGGATGTGTACGTGTGCACATGTGCGCACACACACATACCCATACTTTATGAACAAGTTTAATTCAGCAAGTATTAAGTGGGTACCATTTACAATCCAATTTGTGCTAGGTGGTATGAGAGGACACACATGTGGTTGGTAGAGAGGAGAGTGACTATGTATAAAAATGATGAAACCACTATCCTTGTACCAACAATCCCTATCAGAAGGGACACACCTCTGTTGTGGACACTGTGGCCCCAGACTAAAATCACATATTTGTAACTCCCCCTCCCGTCCCTGACCTGCAGACCCAGCACTTAAGCTGGGCTCTGGTGTCTCTAAGAGCAGTCCACAGCCTTCCCCAGGATGTAGCGAGCTTCTCAGTACCCAGCCTTGTTGAAATAATGACAAGGTTGGTCTTTTACAGATCATTTTTTCAATAAGCAGAGAGCCAGAGTGGAGGTACTCTCTCATCCAATGAGTGTCACTGACATGAAACTTTCACATGAAATACAATTTGGGTGTATGTAGAATAAGGCACTTAAAACTGTGAGGTACACCTGCCAAACGGTAGTGCTAGACTCAGAGTAAGGGGACTTGGGTTGCAGTTCCCATTATGCAAAGTAACTTCCCATGTAACGTGGGCAGGATCCTTTACCTCCCCAGGCCTTAACTTCTCTGTCAGTAAAAGCAAAGGATGGGCTCCACTAGAGCTTTTCATCTTCCACTGACGTGCCACTAAAAGCAGGGGTGAAGGAGTTGAGTGTGAGGGTCGGGGTTGGCCCAGGGCTGCAGGGGGTAAGCTCATGTCCCTGACATTCGATGGCTTGTCTTACAACTTCCTATAATTTTGCATTTTATTCTATAATATGCTTAGGCTTAACAAAATAACCTCCTGCCCACCTACTCAGGCTGAAATTTCCTCTTGACTGAGAACCTCTGATGCACCACTGATTAGTCCTAAGATACCTTCCAGATGGAACATTCCAAGGTCCTATTAATTACGGGCTACTGAGAGCTTCCTTCTCAAACTCCAAATCATTGGACACCTTGTGCTAAATGAAAACCCTGGGTGTTTCTAAAACACCAACTCTTCAGAATTTCCCCACCATTTTATAAAAACAGCAGGATGAAGCATGGTTCTAATTAAAGAGTAAGCTAAATTTAATACACACATGCCTATACCAAACTGGGGCTCCAAGAACAAAGCACACACACGTGACTTCAATAATTACCCAAGTTTGTTTCTCACATTCTTTCTAGTGACTTTGGCAGGCTGCTCAAGCCAATTAAAGTACTACTGGTAATTTACAAAGTAACACTGGTCTATAGCACTTAGTTTAAAAACTATAAGTGATGGGACAACAAGAACCAGTTCACCGAGCTATCTTCCATGGATCTAAAATGTACATTCAGTCTCAATTTGATTTTTCTTTTCCATCCAATTTACAATTATTAAAAAAAAAAAAGTGCAGGGAAGAATATGTAAACCAATTAAAAAAATGTAACAAGTGAACAAACAGCCTGCTGCCTTTATTTCTTGGCCTAATTCTCCACAGTATCAATACTCTAGTGTGAGGTACAGAAGGTGACTTACAGAAACATAATCTCAAAGATCCCCAGGAGAAAGATGAGAACATAGAAGCTATATATTTTTCATCAGCTATCATTATTAATATGTGTGTGATATTTAAGGTCTCATCCAATTCTAAAAATGACTTATGCAATTCACCTCTTAATCTGTGCTATGGTCTTAAACTAGTGACTAAATTAAGAAAATAGCTTTAAAAGTCTCTTTTGGGACTTCCCTGGTGGTGCAGTGGTTGAGATTCAGCCTGCCAAAGCAGGAGATGCCAGTTCGATCCCTGGTCCAGGAGGATCCCACATGCCGCAGAGCAACTGAGCCCATGCGCCACAACTACTAGGCCTGCGCTCTAGGGCCCACGAGCCACAACTACTGAGCCCATGTGCCACAACTACTGAAGCCCGCGCGCCTACAGCCCATGCTCTGCAACAAGAAAAGCCATCGCACTGAGAAGCCCACGCACCGCAACAAAGAGTAGCCCCCGCTCGCCACAACTGGAGAAAGCCCGCACACAGCAACGAAGACCCGACACAGCCATAAATAAATAAACAAACAAATAAATAAAAGTCTCTTTAATGATGACACAGAAAATAGTAAACTTGACTACATGTGGTAAATAAAAGGTAAAATAATCCTTTTGGCATAATCTTTCTGGGGTGGGGTCTGACACTACGTAATTAAAAAGTTTTAAAGCTGCTCGTATCCTATATATACCATATACCCTTTAACCTGATAATTCCACTTTCAGAAATGTATCCCAATTCATCAGGTAAGAAAATAACACTGTAGATTACAGCGAAACCTTGGACTTACTAAACTCAACACCCACTGAAAGAGAGTTGGTGAAATACCTCATAGTTCTTCCAGTCAATCGGCTACTATGAATACAGCCATTAAAAACCATCTTTTCAAAGAATGTGAAGAAAAAAAATCATAATACGAATATAAATAGGTATCTATGTATAATATAAATATCTACAGCAAAATAAACTATGTGAATTAAGAAATATAACAAATAGCGGTAATGCTGAGACTACAACTGACTTTTATTTTCAAAACTTCATAAATATGTATTATTTTATAATCAGAAAAAAAAAATTAACACGCTTGAAAAACAGACTCTAAGAAAGTTTTTGCCTTCAGCTGAGTATTTTAGGACAAAGATTTACTTTGCCCTAAATTATCTGGGTACTATTTTAAATCATTCATCTTTGACTATAAACAATCTAAATATTTTCCTGCTTCTTTTCTTTTTGATGTTTCATAAATCAAAGCTAAACAGAATCAAGCTAAAAGCTGAATTAAGATCTTTAATACGTAACTTTAGTTCAGCCCACATTTAATTTTTCCTCATCTTAAACTTCTAAAGCAAAAACAAGGTATACATGTAAAGTATTATCAGCTTCAGAGACAGTTATCAGAAGTAGTCTTGTGAAAAAATGTGTAACCTTTAAAAAAATGTGAAAAATCTCAATGGGACAAGTATTTGCGACCCCACATTCAGAGCAGTGTTTTAGAATCCAGAGGGCCCAAAGGACTTTCAGCTTGTCTGCCCAGGCTTCAGGGGGCTCGCTGCTGGCGCAAAGCAAAGTTTCCTCTTTGGCCTTAAACAATACAAATGTTTTCTGATTCTTTCCTCCTTCATCATTTGAAAAAATAACCCCAAAGCAAATAAAGGCAAAATCTGAATTCAGATCATTCACACCTAATTCCAATCCAGCCCAAACCTAACACTTCCTAACCTAATGTAGCAGTAAATAAAATTATTCTGCTAATGAAAATACAAGTTTTATACAGATTATAGCATGAAAAATTTTAAAAACAATTGAAAATAAAAGGTAAAGAACGGTTGGTCACCAAAAGATAAGAATCAGAAGTTCTATAAAAAATAAAGTCATGGGCTAACATAAGAACCCAAAATGATCACCCATCTCTACACGATTTAAATTTCATCTGTAATACTAGCTCGCTGTGAAATGTTTCCAAAATTGTATTTAAATAGTTTGTGTATTCACTGAATTCCTTACGTTTCACTTTTCTAACTATAAATGAAACCCCTAAGCTCAAATCATGTTTTTAATTTAACGACACATATTAGGTTACTCTGAGGTATGTGGATGAGGCCTAAGGGAGAGTAATGTATACTGAAGCCACACAACGTAACTAAACAAAACGCAGGGTGTTTAATTGGAATGGTGAGCAATCAGCCCATGCTCTCCACAAGAACTACTTCCTCATATCTGTGACAAACAAATACATACAAATGCAAAAGAGGGGGGAAAAAAACCACCCAAAGGCATTCTTCAAACTCATTTCCTAAAAATGTAGTCCTCTCACAGCTTCATCCTACATGTCAACTGCACATACACTTTTTCCTATTTAAAATGTGTTGGGATAAAGACAGAATAGGTATAAGCTACATCTAACCAGCGTTAATATTTTGCAAGGACACAGCAGTTTTTATAAGGCTCCCTTCATATTTCAATTTTTCAATTTTAGGCAATCTGAACGCTCAATTTCAGCTGCTGATTTCATAATGTTAAGTTTCCAACCCAGATTTCACTAAGAAAGTTAAAAATAAATGCACTGCTGGGGCTGTTACCAGTGCACCCATCAGTAAATATCAACACAAGATTACAGAATGTATGTGGAGTGTGCGTACCGAAATTTCAAGCAAAGCCTGATGCTACAATTCACAGCCATTCCCTCAATTTGGTTTAGATTTTGGAAGCCATTTGGACAGACCAACACTGGACATTATATTCTCTGTAAGTACATGGCAAGTCCAACACTGATTTTTATTTGGTTTAAGATAGTTAACTTGAATTCAGCGAATACTTACTAAGTATCTGTAAATATCTACTATGAGCAAACCCCGTGCTCAGCACTGCACATATCAAGTGAGCCGGACACAGAGCCTACGGCTGAGAGTTCGGAGAGTGACGGGGGGGATGAGGAGGTGGGGGAAGGAAGGGAGCATGAACCCGTGAACCGCCACCTGACGCAGGACACACCAAGCTCCATGAGCAGGTCATCAGCAAAGGACTCGGAAGGGTTCAGGGCAGGAGATTCCTAACTGGTTGGGCAAATGCTAACTGTTAAATGGAAGAAGTAAATGTGAGATAAAGTTCAAAAGATTAAACTAATCGTAGGTTAAACTAATTTCACAAAAATAGACAGTAAAGCTTACTTACTGCCTGTGAGAGAATGATCAGTCACATTTTCCATGCCTCCAAATTTAGTATTTTTGTAGCTCACACTCATTTTACTAATCAGAACTTTACTAAGCATGTGCTTCATGCCTGTGTCCAATTACTTCCAGGAGTGACACCAGGTACAACTGAAATCACAAATTCACACTTCAAGTGAAACTCATGAAGAAAACTTTATGGCCCTGACAGTGTCAGGAGGACACTCCACAAGAGGCCCATCCTGTCAAATCACTCCTTGAACCTGAGTGAGACATACCATCCGTCCACGCCTAGTCCTTGGGCTCTGCCTGAGAACAGAGGCATTCGGTACCCGAGATAAAGCTAGAACTAAACATGTACCGCTCCTGGGGCACTTAGCTTCTGGAAGACACAGAACGGCTTTTTTGGTGTCCTCTTAGGAGTTGCATAATTGATACATACTAAGGGCAAAATGCCTATTTTTTATACTGAATTAAAAACCTAGTTGCCAAACCAAGTACTCAAAAAAAATGAGCCATGTTCTAAGGTCTGCTTTAGTATACATAAGCCACAGTGTGGTCAACTAGAAACTAATTATTAAGCCTCTTTATACCACCCACTATGGGTTTCAAATGTGAGATTACAGGGAGGGAGCACGTTTAAAATGCCTTCACATCCCTCCTGGACTCAGAGCCAGGTCTAGATGAAGACACAGGAGAGCGCCCTCAGCCTTCCTCCTTGGGCGGCTCAGTAAGAGACAGTGCTCATTAGCCTCTAGAGGACGAGGATGGATGATCTGGGCTGCTTTCCTGCCGGTCTCTACCTCGAAGAGATTTCCACAGAGGGGTTTCAAATTCTCCCTCATCCCCTACTTCCCTTCTTCCCATCCCCAGCCAACAGAACCTTGTGGTATCTCTACTTTAGGCCACAGACAACCAAAACTGCCTTCTTTTCACAGGTGTGGGGGGAGAAGAGAAAGGAGTCTTGGCAGCACAGCAGGAAACAAATCAGCATCCCCATAACCCAGAGATGGCTGCCCTCCACCGGCTTGGAGAATCCAGAACAGCCTCTGCGGTAAGTCCAAAGGAATCTAAAGCGTGGCTGCGCAGGTGAACTGTACAACAAACTGCTCTGCAAGACCAAGCTCCAACTGCCAGAGCTTTTACATAGAATCGAATTAACTGACATAGAAGACTAACTGCACATGTCTTTATGATTAGAAAGAGAATATTTATATAAAGATATATAAAAAGATAATATAAAAGCCACCACAATTTCTGCATCAACTTCTTTACTCGACCTGATCCCCTAATACCCCAATGTTCAGACACCACTGAGTCTTCTGAAACATGTCAAGCACTGTAAGGGCTCTGCAGATGCTTCGGCAAAGCCTCTTACAAAGACCTTTACAGGCCTAATTATTAACTATCATATATGTGTAGACACAGAGGCTGAAGTCTTCATGAGGCATCTGGATTAAATGAAGAAAAAAATGAGACCTTGCCATAATCTTCAAAAGTGTTGTTTCAGTTGGTTAAAATGACAGCTCCTCACCTCATCAGAGAAGGCAAACTGGAGAGCTAAAGGAATCCACATGCAAATGGGTAAACCATTGGTATTGGTAGTCATACCAACATCACAACCCCCGAAACATAAAATGAACCAAAACATGGACACATGCACACACACACACACATGCATGTGTGGTGCTACACAGAAGACATTTACGTCCATGAGAAATGCACAATTTTGCCTTGAAGCCAAAATCTTTATAGGTCATAAATCACTCTCCTATTACTATGCAGAGTCATTTAATCTTAAGTGTTGAACCCTAAATAACAAAATATAATTCACATGCTCAGATTTAAAAAATTCTTTTTTTAGAGGGAAAATGAATACGTATACAACTAAGGTCTGCACCTCTGGGTTTGTAGTTTTAAAAAAAATTTTAAAGTATGTATCATACCATAAACTAAAAAAAAGTCTGTACTCCTAATACATACAGGTAATATGAAAATCTATTCCCTGGCAATCCCGTGATCCCCTGCTAGCAAAGGCTCTCTAAACTGTGTGGCCTCTGCTTTATGGCTGACCCGAGTCAAGCACTCATTAAGCATTCATAACCACGAGGGGTAAGGACAGGTGAACCAGGACACGTTCGACAGTCCCCAGACACAAGAACCAAGGGAACCCTGGACACTAGACAAAGAAAAGGAATAACTGTGTCATAAATAGCGTAGCATATTCACTGACCTCATTAACCCCAGGAGATGATAGAGGATTTTTATTTCCAAAGACAAAAGCATGACAACAATGATAAAAGCTACCATTTATTGTGCACTTCCTCTCTGCTGGGATTATAACATTCATTATTTAGTCCTCACACAAACCTGAGGCAGTTACTAATATCATTCCCATTTTAGAGGTGTGGAAACCGAGGTTCAGAGTTAGGGTTAAGTTATTTAAGTCACAACTTGTGATAGATTCACGATGGGTTTTTAATGGATCTCCCTTAGTGCCACTGTCACCTAACAGATTCCCTGACCACTGGAAACGTATGACAGGTATTAAGAGAAGTATCAAATTCTGGAAAATACCATGAATAAGAGAGCCACACAACTGCCATGATGCAGGAGGGCAAAACGGTGCAGATTGGTGAGCCGGGGTCTCTGGATTAAGAGCCAGAATCTGCTATGTCTCCATCCTTTACACATCTCTGTGACTAGCACTGAATCAGGTGCTACAGAAATGGCAGACGTTTCTCCTGTAACTATTATTCATGTTTCTCTGGCCAAGTTTCTAATCTATAAAGTGAAGCAGCTGTATTTACCCCACAGGAAGGTTGTGAAGATTAAATACAACCTTGTCTAATGCCTGGCACCAAAAAAAAGCTTCTTTTCCCTCATCCAGTCTGGTGCAGACAAGCATTAAATACTGCAATGATTCAGAAGGAAAATATCACTGTGGGATAAGTAAGGGAAAGTTTCAAAGCGATCACGGGGTGTGCACTTAGCTGTGACTACCCTTTGGAATGTGTGCTGGTAAGGTGAGTCTCCGCTGAGGGGCATGGAGGGCCTCTGGAGCGGCAGAGGAACCACCAGGCAGCACTTAGACTGGAGCATTCTTCTATACGATCCTGGGTGAGTGGGTCCAGAACCGGGTTTCTTCTTCCTTTTTGCCTTAAGTACCATGTATTTCTTCCCTATTCTCATACTTCAGAAGTACAGAAACCTTCAACTATTATCCTTCCCTGGTGCTCCCTTTGGTGCCAGGCAAATAGGGCCTGCTGAACAGCTGCAGGAGATGCTGATAAGAGCAAGTCAGTGCACAGGTTCCTGTTTTTCTATATGTTGTATCATCAGCTAGTCAATCCTTCTTACTCTTTAGTTTCTATCTCAGCAGTAAGCGATGCTTTTAAGGCCAGTGTTAAATCTCAGAGGAAGACTTCTCCTCTGACGTACTCTTGACTACCTGAGTTATTTCTGAGATCACAGTAACTCACTGAAATTCAGTTAAACAGTAACCCAACTTATGAGAGTAGCTGCACCTACTATCTTTTGGCTTAAGTCAACAACCGACAGGCAAATAGGTAGAATGGTATTACTACCAGCCAGCACTCTCCCTGAGAAGTAAGCTATTGTTTAACCCCCTCACCACACACACACACACATATGCACACACATGTGCACACACACAAAATGAGGCAATAATTTGCTATACTGCAACCTGAAAAAATGCAAAATTTCACAATTTCTAAAAACAAAACCTATTCTAGAATTTTAAGTAACCATTAATGGATAATAAAAGACAAAGCAATGTTAGTTAAAAAGGTAAAAATCATAAATAAAAAAGCAGTAAAACTCATATTCCAAGTTCCTAAAGGTTGGAAATCAGGTAAAAGTCATAGTGTCAAACTACCCTTGCTGCCTGTTATAAAACTGGTTAGGAGGTCCTACAGGAAAGATGTGCACCCAGACACAACAGCCCACCACATAATATAGCATCACCTTTTCAAGTTTATACCTGAAAAATTGACAATTTGAAGAAAATTCAATATTTAATCCACCTCCAAGTCTCAATTTCATGGCCCTCTATTCCCTGAAAAGTATCATCAGCTAAAGAGCTGGTACTTATTGGGGCCAGAAGGCCTTTGAGAAGATATGGCAACCTTAGAAGCAGACACCTGTCTGCTCTAGCATAGCACTCTCTTTTAAGGCCAGTGTTAAATCTCAGAGAAAGGCTTCTCCTCTGACTCAGGGTGAGTTCTAAAGTTCACAGTGAGAAATCTTGAAAGGGGTGGGGAATTTTTTTTTTTTAATCCATGAGAGTAAATTTAGAACATGCATACTGAACTTGTTCCTTAATTTTTTTTTTAAGTGACATATATCACTTTCTGGGTATTAAAAGTCTCTAGTCATGGCCATTAAACTGAGAGAATCTTGAACCAAACTCTATCCAGAGAACAAATGTGAAAATAATTATGAATCATTTCTTATAGAAGAAAGTCAGACTTATTCTTCATTTTAATTGATGTGCAAGACTGTCCAAAATAGTCTAACACCCATGGAGAACCACTCACTGGGTTCTTCTTGTGGGGCTGTTACAGTAATCCCCTATCTGCAAGCAACAACTTGAACCTAGACATCATTTATCGATGACCTGTGACTGGCTTCAGCTTAAACAGATTGGTTACCAAGTAAAACCCTGTTGGCGGAAAATCTGCTCTGGGCATGTTTAGGTTTTTATGCTCCTCTTCTCCTGTCAAATTAGCTGTAATAACTTGCCATCAACACATTAAGCCTTCTCTAAGGGGCTGTCACTTAGTTTAGCGGATGTCTTTAAAATCCATTATATTTCTATAGCAATTTAAATTATTACCTTAACATTGCTTTTCTTACTTCCATGAATAAAGTAAGGATGTGCTTTTTATTAGAAAACAACTACTTGCCATCAAAATTGTTCTCTGGTGCCCTGCTTTCCGAAATATAACTATTAAAAGGCCAGGAACACGAGACCGGGGAAGGGGAACTTGTTCAGTTTTTACTAAGACTAAATTTAAACTATCAACCTTCACTTAACATGGATTTTTGTACTGCTTCAAGTCTCAAAAGAGAACATTACAATCCCCAAAGACTAAATCACTTGTCTCTTTTAAGAGTTATCAGAATAGCATTATGCTGAAAGTGACAGCCTGGCTCTGTTCTGTTTGTTAATGCAGCACAGACTTGCTGGCCAACTGCAACTGGCTGTGAGTCCTTATCGCAAATAAAACTATTTTTGTGCCATTTCTGTTTTTCACTTAAACGTCACCAGCTCTTCCAGACTCAGGACCTGTCAAGTGTTCTGTTGCCAAGACTCTGCCTGTCAGAAAGGTCAGCATCCAGTACCTTCCAGTTGGGTCCCAAAGGGCCTCTCTTGGTTTTGACTGACTGGAATAACGCTGGGTCTTCATCAGCTTTGTAGTCCTGCAAAGCAAAACAAAGTCAGAAGCAGAGAAGAAAACCAGAGAAAATTCTTTAACCTTGCCAGAACAGCCCTTTGCAGCTACTAAACACATGACAGAAACTGACGGGGCTTACTGTGCTTTGCATAAACGCAGGAAAATGTTTCTATATGATATTAAGTTCTCAGTTTGGTTCTCTTTGCTTTAAGCTTTTACCTTGTGGCAAAACAACTACATAATAAAAAGTAATAAAAGTCCTGACTAACAGTCCACCATGACTGGTTGCTGGATAGCTATCTCTAAGAAATCTTCCAAAACTTTTCAACTGTTTCAGTATTTTGATATACATATAACCACACTCAAGAAATACAGCCGACCCATACCAGTTTTCACAACACCCATAGATGAAGACACTGGACTCTAACGCCTGCTGGAGAGCAACCACCATGACTGGGAACACCGATCAGAACCACAGATGCTGTGGCATCCCCTTGAGCCCTGCCACGGCTGGGTCTGTGGTGGATGCCTCAGTTAGGAGGCCAGCCACTCCAAAGCCTTGTTCGTGGAGAGCCATGGGTACACAGGCAAACCTTACGGACTACACTCATGTCAGCCCTGCAGTGCCAAGTGAGGTGAGTGAGGGCTTTACGACTCCATATGGGACTCAGTTATATCATGCCATAGGGAACAGCCCTAAAATCTAGGTTTTATAGGAGGTTTTGGTATGTAAATTCTGTTTCCCTTAATATCCTCTTTCTGATAGAATGGAAAACACGAAAGGAGTAAACCTTTTTAATCCCATCTGCTTTACAAAAGTTCTTTTGTCATTACACACATACATACACACAATCTACAGACAGAAATAAAAAACTACTTTTGAAGAGCTAACATCCAGATTTAAAAAAAGAAATGAGTTGTAACAGTAACAGTGAACAGAGGTCAGTTGAAAATACTACAAAAGGAGAGCCTCTTTCTTCTTGAGCAGAATTTTTAAACCAGGGGTCCTTCACAGCACTTATGTAGGGACCGCATACTTTGAGAAAAATGCCCAGACAAGTCAGTATGAAAAAAAAAATCATTGTTTTAGAGATAGGGGCAGTGCAAGCACTGAACACATGCCAAAGCATAATACAAACTTTCAAAATCAAAGAAAACATGCTGAGAAGCAGCCAATCAAGACTCAACAGTTATTCAGTAAATGCATATGACATGTTAATAATTCCTAAAGAGAAAGTTATAAATAAATTACGTGAGGAAGGAGAAAAGTGAGGTTCGGTAGACAACAAAACTTTAAAGAAAGATAACTGGCAAATGTGTGACCTTGAACTCCTACCGCTGTCTTCTAAGAAGCTACAAAAAGGCCCCCCAGAGGGTCAAGACTATTACACAGGCAAACTTGGCTGGCCATGCTGGGCCTTACTGCTAAAATACGCAACAAGGCGCAGCTACAGGCACAAGGTCAGTCAGCACTGTCCAGGAATGACAAACTGGGATGAGCCAACTGCAAGGAGTCAGACAACTGGAGTTAGCTGGTGTGTCTGGGCACATGAGCAGAAAGTTCAATTACTGTCAGCTAACACGAATTCTTAAATTCCAATTTAGAACCGCACCCTAAAAATTAACAACTTCACTGCTGACTGAGAAAAGAATCAACTGTACAGGTGGTCTCAAGACCTGGATTCAGTGAGAAATCAGCTGTCCTACTAACAAATACTTGTAACCCCATAACACATTTTCTTCTAGGTTAGAGGCTTGGAAACCCAGAGATAAACTCAGTTTCCTCCAAAACTGAAAATATTTAACATTATATCAAATAATCACTTTTGACATCATCTCCCTCGATTCAAGGTCTATTTATTGAACAGCCATCACAGAAAAGGTGCATTACATATGCAACATGCAGTGCACAGGATGCTAAGCTAAGAGGTAGTCTAAGGGATCTAAGGACACAAGGAGAGCCAACACCTGGTTCTGGCTCCTAGAAAATCAGTCTAGCTGGGAGCAAAGCAAGAGAGACAAAGAAAAGGTAATCGAAACCCCAGGAACTACATGTTGACTGCCAACAGAGAATGGAGAGGAGAGTTATAGAAAGAATTGAAAGCAACCGACACCAGCCAAGGAAATGTATTTTTAAAATGAGTTTTAACATCATGTTTAAAAGTAGAAAAATCTTACTGCTAAAGAACACTGTGTTAAAATTTTTGATGATAAAATTTTAATTATCTGTATAATGCCCAGAGGTCTGACCAGTGTTTAACATTTAACAGTTCATCCCATTTGAAGGAAAAATACTTCCTTTTTTCTTTTTTACTAACTGGGGTGTGACCTTACTGTGGGCATGATGCTCAAGTTTTTGTTTTTTACAAAACCGAAGATATTATGGAGCCTGGCATGAGTTGAATAGTAAACACCACATTTCCTGAATCTAAGAGGCTGCCAGTTACAGGATGCTCCATTATTTTATGTACCATTAAGAAGGAAAACACTAAGCCAATAAAACATGCCACAACTGGAAGACAAATCTGACAAAACAGAGACTGCAGAACTATCTCTGAGGATGCTAAACTCACCAGCTCCAAGAGAAAGAAAAAACAAAATCCACAAAACAAAGTGTACTCAAGTATCAGTAGGGCTGACAGTATACAATAAGGGTAGTACATAAACCAAGGCAGAACTAATTTAAGAAAAGCGAGCTTGGTCTAAAAATTGTATCAGCATAAATTATTTTCATGTAGAGGTAAACGAATTAAGGGGTGACTCACCCCAGGAGGTGGGTCTAAGCATGATTACAGCACCAGTGAATGTGAAAATGTAAGCAGTTGGATTAGATGGACTTTTGGACAACACTCCTTTCTCCTTCCTAACCCTACCCAGCTCCATACCAGGGCGACACCTTAAGGGATTTTCAATACCTATCTGACATAGATTAATTAACTGAAGAACATGGAATAACACTTTAAAAGTTCTCCACTCTGGACCTAATATACTGATCCTGAAAGTTTATTTCCGAGACTTCATTATTAGTGCTGTTTGCTGGATAACTTTTCTGAACTATGGATTCACAAAATTATAGAGGTGAACTGCACCTTGAAGACCACCCAAGTCGCTTCAATTCACAAATGAGGAAACCACAGTCCACCAAGAAGGTGGCATGGCTCACCTACCTGAGGACTTGAACACAAGCCTTCTTACCCTCTGTCCTGGGCTCATTCTAGTCCAGCACACAGGAGGACAGCAGAAAAGTGTCCACAAAAGCCAGATAAGCAAAACACATTTCAAAAACACCAAGAAGCAGCAGCACCAGAGATACCAAAGTGGATTTTCCTATAAGGCATGAGTGTGTGCATATAAAATATCACACATACACATATATACATATATCTCCAAAGCTAAGTCTTCCCTCTCTGCTTTTTTCTCTTGAATACAAAGCAGCAAACATTAAGGATATACTGAAAATGCAACAAAACCCAATTATTAACAATAGCACCTTAACCTTGACAGATGAGGATAATGCATCTTGTCAAAACCTAGGAATTTTTTTGTGCTTTTTAATGTTAGTTTGAATACGTAAATGTTTAATCAGTTGAATTAAGTAGCAAGATATTAAAAAGCAGGGAGCAGGTGTGGTTTTAACAACCTCAGTTTTGTATCTCTATAACAAACATTTAATTTTTTGAACAGTATCTTTTTTGCTACAATTTTATTGTTGGGTAGCTAGTTTGGTCTTTCTGTATATGGAAACCGGCCGATTTATATCCGTATCACAATGAACAAATATATTCCTTCATGTATGACAGTTTCAGCATACAGAATGCAACCTCCGCTACCAATTATAGCTGCAAATGAGCAATAGTGTGGAATGAGACAGCCTGCTGGCTTTGTTAGTATTCTGTCTCCTTTGGGATCCCGTGGGGAAAGGGGAGGCTCTGATGAAGAGAAGCCCTTGGCTCATGGTTTATTGTGCTTGCCACCAGCTGCAGACTTCTCATCTCATTAGTTCTTTTAGAATACTGTGGGTGAAGACAGCTGTAGCCTACTTGAGTCTTCAGCTCCTGGGTATTCTGAAGGCTGAATTTGCTATGCACTTTCTGTAATCCTTGGGAAAAAAAAGAAAGCAAATTCACTAGGCCAAGGAAATGTTTTTTTTTTTTTTTTTTTTTTTTCTTTGCCGTACGCAGGCTTCTCACTGCCGTGGCCTCTTCCGGCCGCGCAGGCTCAGCGGCCATGGCTCACGGGCCCAGGCGCTCTGCGGCATGTGGGATCTTCCCGGACCAGGGCACAAACCCGTGTCCCTTGCATCAGCAGGCGGACTCTCAACCACTGTGCCACCAGGGAAGCCCAGGAAATGTATTTTTAAAATGAGTTTTAAAATCATGTTTAAAAGTAGAAAAATCTTATTGCTAAGGTGCACTGTGTTTAAAAATTTTTATGATCAAATTTTAATTGTCTGTATAATGCCCAGAGGCCTGGCCAGGATAAGGAAGAGTTTAGTAAAACCATCATTATCAAGTTAGGTGTAATGTCCCCAGACACTGCTTGCTCCACCAATGCTAGCGCCTGAACAACAGAAAAACACAATGGTATCAGCATAAGGTAGATTCAGATAAGTGTTAATACAGCTCTATTTAATTGAAAACTCTTATTTAAGTAAAAAAAGGCAAGTCAAGACACCCTTTGGAGAACAAATAAAATAAAATATGGTAAATAAATGGATTACTGAGACTCCATGCTAGAGCCACAGAATACATTAATTAAATTCTTATAAATAACTGTTTTCTGTCACTGGAATACAAAAGTTGTGCTACCTCTTGGGTGTACATCTGTTACTCACTACAGTTCTCAATAGAAACTCTCAACAGAAACCAGATTCATTTTGAAGACAAAGAATATTAGTTTTATGAATCTTTTAGCATAGTGGCTGTCCCCCAAAATGCAAGTAAAAAATCTGTGCTGAGCCAACCCAATGTCCTCAAGCCAGACTGAACTCATGATTATAAATGGGGGAGTGAGGAGGTGATGGGGGTAGGCTGGTAAGAGCTTCTTAACAGCTTGTGGAAAAATCGAGATGAGCTCCAGATACCAGAAACTGCTTAAAAAACCATGCCTGGGGCTTCCCTGGTGGCGTGGTGGTTGGGAGTCCGCCTGCCGATGCAGGGGAAACGGGTTCGTGCCCCGGTCTGGGAAGATCCCACATGCCGCGGAGCGGCTGGGCCCGTGAGCCATGGCCGCTGGGCCTGTGCGTCCGGAGCCTGTGCTCCGCAGTGGGAGAGGCCACAGCAGTGAGAGGCCCACATACCACACACACACACACACAAAAAAAAAAGCCTGGATTACCACAGGTGAGGTTACAGTAAACTAAGGAAAGGAAGAGTGCCCAATCCACATGCATTAGCAACTCCTTGACACCTGCTCTCCCCAAAGAGAAACAATCCTACAGGGTAAACAAAAACTTGAGAGAGATATTAGGATCCTGCAGCCTGCTGTAAAATGCCTTCCTTTAGCACAAGATGATTAATTAGGTGTCTATTCAAATAGCTCAAAGATAATCATTAAGTTTAAAATGCACAGGTATTGCTGCTCAACTTAGCAAAGCTCATTTCTTCTAATCACATCCTAAAAGTAAAGACCAGGATGGGGGAAAGGGATGAATTAAACATGTAGATAAACAAGCAACATCATTTATTAGCACTGCCCTGTATTTTCCAGTACTGTGGCACTTAGAAAAAAGGAGTTCCCAGATCCTATCACCATTGACCCAGTGCATAGCTAACTGGAGCTGAGAAAACTCAAGCCAGACTCTAAAAGGGAAGCCCATTAAAAAAAAAAAAAAAAAAAAAAAAGTTTGCATTAAATTTTGCAAGTAACAGAGGTGTAAAGAGAAAACATTTACTAACTTGTTTAAGAAACTCATTTCAACAGTTATTTTCAAATAAGCAGTTTTCTTTCCTATTTTTAATCACATCTCCCCAGTGACTCCTCACCCTTTCAGGTTCCCATAGAGTACCATTAATGTAGTATAAGTAAATCTCATTAATTCAGGTCCTACCACCTTGGAATTCATAATAATTCGGACAGGGGCTAGACTGAAGTTTATCTTTGCATGATCTATGAAAAAAAGATTTGCTACACAAATTAATAGAGTAACAAGATCTCAGGAGGGCTGTTTAAACAGTTCAGAAGTGTTTTAGAGCAATTCAGAAGCATTCATTTGCATATAATTATTATGCTAATTACAAATCATTCTTATCTATTCATTAAAGCAGATTCCCAAAGGACCACTAATTGTCAATAACTTGTTGGCCTAGTTTCTGTTACTGAATGTACCTCAGAGGAACAAAACTGCATTAAAAAATATTCTCTAATTCAACACTCTCATTAATCCTTACTGGCTTTCCACCAGTGAATCCTTAAAGCTGAATTTTTAAACAACTGCCCTGAGAACTGAGAAATGCAGTCAAACCTACACACCCAAACAGAACACTTTCTTGTAATCTTTTCAATCTCATAGAGACGCTGCACAGAGACCTGGGGTGGGTGAGCTTGGCAGACAGGGGAGGGGGACAGACGCTGTCAGCAGAGGTCTGTGCTGAAAGGTGGCCACAGCCTAGAGCACTGCTGGGCTAGAGCACAGCTAGAGTAATCGCCTCCTCCATTCCTTCTCATCTTGTCCGAATCACAGCCAGAGCCTGCCAACACTGTCATGTTTATGAAGGCAGACCCCCAAAGCCTTTGGAAGGTTGCAAATTGATAGAGAAAGAGAAAAAAACTCAGAATTTCAGTTACAAAAAGAAGTTACAACAAAAAGCCAGATGTGACAGACTCCATCTCCTACAACCTGGCAGGGAAACTAAATAGTTGGGCTCCAGAGGCTGGGCTCCTGGAGGGCCCAGGGCTGGAGGGTACTCCCCAGCCCTCCTCTCAGGGGTCAGTAGGCTACTGGTTTGGATAAGCCTGTGTTTCATACACAAATATACAATATATTTGTTACTGTTACATTATATTTATTATTATATGTTTATATAGTATAGCATTTTAAAATGAAGACATTTTAAACTCTTAAAACCAATGAAATAAGTTTCAACATACCAACAAGTCAGTTTTATTAAAGATGATTGTTAAATATATATTTTAAAATTAAACCGCGTATGCCTAAAACATAAACAATATGTTTAGGAAAATTCTGCTGAACATAAATGCATTTATTTCCTTAAATGACAGCAGATCACAGAACATATTACATCAAATTCCTTATAAAATGGGAACGTCCTTTTGAAAATTCACAGGGTGAGCCCTCTCCAGTAAAATGTCCATTTTGGTTCATGATTTGGGCTTCAGGCACAGCTGCATCTAAATCCCAGGACCCCATTAATTCCATTAGCACCAATTTAACAAACACTAAATGGGAAATAATTGCAGAAAAAATTTTAACTTTTTTTTTTTTTTTTTTTACAGCAAGAGCAAAATCTGATAAGCAGCATCATTCTTGCTACCATTTTAGGAAAACTTACTTATGTTCCAGGCACACACTTTCTCCTAGTTAACCCTCACAACCTTGGAACAAAGTTACTAACACTGTCACTGGGGGTGAGGAAGTGAAGTTCCTTGCCCAAGTTCACGGTGGCTGAGCAGAGCCGGGACTCAGATGCTGCTCTGTGGACACCCAGGCACCACTAAACTTTACTGCAAAAATGCGATGTGATTTACACTTCATCACTTGATAAGACTCAAGTACCCTAAGGGATGTTTACTCCCACTCAGTCTAGAGAACCTCTCCTTGAGGGCTTTACACAGCTGAAAAGGGCTTTTATAAGGAATAGACTTTAAAAACTTGATTTGGAGCTGTTTACGCTAATTTCTTTAAAAATATCTGCCGTTAGCTGCTCAAAAAAAAAACCATTTTCTAACTCTTACCAGACAATTTCTCCCCCCTAGGAACTACTTCACACCTGACCACCTCCACCACCCTCCCTGCTTTTTTTACTTTGAAATCATGGAAGAGATTAGAAGTAAACACCAATAACAGGTTCTAGTGGAAAAAGTATTTTCTGCAACATAAGCTCGTACACACAGAGTTTTCAAGAGAAATTTTTAAATTCTTGCTAAGATTTAAGCAAGCATGAAATAAGCAATGTGCTCTTTTCCCACAAGAGGGCACTGCCATCCAACTATGCCTTCAAATACACAGGACATTCTCTAAATCCACCGCTGGATGCAAATCTAAGTGTTCCAGAGTACCATGTAAGGCAGCAGAATAAAGTGGGAAACATTTTCACATTTCTTTTTAATAAGAACCATGCTTACATTTATTTATATCTTCTTTGAGAATGGAGAAAAGAAAAAACCCTCTGTAACTCACTACGAAAAGGATCTTGACAATGATTTGCTTCACAGCACAGCGAAGGGAGATGAGATAAGCCTTTGACGAGTGAAGTTTCTTAAGAAAAAGCAAAAGCAAAACCACCACTACCTCAGAACTTGTACTTGAGTTGTTCTGTTTTTTCTCCAGAGGTCAAGGAGGCTACTACTACAAGTCAGAAGCTGGATCCCAGCTCTCACCTCTTTATGAGGCACACACTTTAATAAAGGGCTTTTGGAGCTCTTGCACGTATACCGGGGATAAGTTACACCCTTTCAAGATAGAAATGAGTGTCTAGGTTCATTCTAGTGGCAGAAGGGAGAGGTACTCTACTGGGTTGAGTGTCTGCTCATGCCAAGGAGACCTGAAGCATCTGGCAACCACAGGCTCCTCGCACTTGCTGGAGCCCGGCCACAGACTTCCAATAAACAAAGGCTCTCTTCACGGCTGAAGAATGGGGCAGCCACAGCTCTGGGAGGCAGAAAGCCCTTCTTAGGAAGTGAGAGGCAACAGCTGGAACAAAAGTAACATCTAAGATGCAGGCGCTTTGTGAAAGCTGTGAGCAAGAATGAACTGGAGTGACGGTCAGCGCCGACCATTTAGGGTTATCAGCTATCAATGGTTAATTCCGAAGTCTATTAGACTGACCCCAGAAGTGTCACTTTTGTGGCTCAAAAGCTGACAAATATTAACAATTTCATATGGTCTGATCAAATATTTAACTTTTTCCAGCCGAATTTCATCATGTTTCTGATTTTAAAGAGAAAAAATTTTAATCTTATAAAGATTATTTAGAAAGCATATTTTATGATTCTTACATTTCTTTAAAATTATGAAGTTTTTTTTTAAAGGCAGTGCAATAAAGCATATGTTGCCAAGACTATCTACTCAAATGTGTAACATCTGGGTACTGTCTCACAGAATGTCTGATCAAAAGAAAAGATATGCCCGAATCCTTCCTAGAGCACAAGAAACAAGCACTGCTTAAAAGTGTGACCAAAACTTACATGCCTAAATAAATTAAACCAAGTTTCATCAGCTTTCCATGGCTGACATTTAGGAAAAAAGTATGTTTAAAACGAGCAGTAACTTTAAAACAATACATACTCATGGTTTAAAACAATAATAAAGTGCCAGATTGTTCAATACTCAAATAATGGAATGGTGTTCAAAGTGAAAACAGCTAAATGGGTGGAAAAGCAAGTCTTACATGTTCATTTCCAAAGGCAACCAAGATTTCAGGAAATCAGATACAGCTTAGCATACTTCTGCTCTCAACTAAAATGGGCCCACCAAAACACATTCGCCAAACAAATGGATCATAGCCGGAGAACAAATGGTCAGTGCTGGAAAGAACAAGCAAAAAGCACAAACTTTAAAAGCCAATTCATTTTCCTGGAGACCACCATCACCACGGGACTCCTACAAGCGGCTTGGATGAGCCCAACAATCCCATTACTGCCTTTGGATACGCAATTAAACAGTGGGGGCTCTTCATTTAGTAAAGTACTAAACTCCAAATCTACCATCTAGTCAGCCTTTGAACCCGGACTTTGCAGGCACCCTGGAGCCCAGCACTGGTCTCTAACAGTTGTGAGAAAAAAAGCTCTTTGGTGGAGGGCACTTGACACCACCAGACTACACAATCAGAAAGAACGAACTCCAAGTCACTTAGAAACACTTTTAACATGTTCACTGATTAAGAATCTTGTAGGCTCTTCAGACAGATACAATTATTACTTTATCTGGAAAAATATTTACCACGCCAACACAGAGCAAATAGCAAGTTCCAATAAATGTTTGCTAAATGAACATGAAAATATATGAGTGGTGCTCACCGTTAAGTACCCACACCAAAAGACATCTTAGGGTCTCCAATCCTTCTATTCTGTTGTATGTATGCAAATTTCCAAATATGCCAGAGTTTAGCAGTTATGGATGGCGGTAACAAAGGCCACCGACGAAAGCCGCTATTTCCGGGGGCGAGAGAAGATGGATGGAAGAGCCAGCACTTGCTTGTTTTAAATAAATTGAGAATGCTCTTAATCAACATAATGCAAAGGAAGGAACAGCATACAGTGAGATGTTCTAGAAAAATAAGTCAGCAGCCCTGCTTTTGAGTCCATTGGTAACGTGGCTTGCGGAAAAGTTACAGCATTTCCCTGAGCTGAAACTCCTAAACAGTAAAATTAGCGACTGGTGTGAATGTTTTGGGACCATGGCCTCCAATTGAGATTCCTTCTGCTTCCAAAATCCTAGAAGGAGAGTGCCCCCTCTACAATGTTGCCCAGTAACAGCGTACTAGAGCACTTCCCAAGAGTGAGCAGAAATCACCTAAAGAGCTGGACAGAGACAGCCCAGGGCCTGGAAGGCTCTGACCTGGGAGGAGGAGAATTTACATCTCTAACAAGCTGCCCACTGGCAGACCTTGCTTAAAAGGAAAGCGTTTTGGCCAGAGTCCTAGCTAAGGTTCTGAGGGGCAAGCTTAGGACTTAGCCACAGCGTTCCCCAGAGGGCCTCAGGGGCCCTAAAAAGAAGCTTGTAACCTCTAAAGAACGTTCAGAGAACTGGACCAGTGGGCAGATCAAGCCACAACTGAGATCCATACATGTACGGCCTTGTGGCCGTGGTGGGGGTGTTCTCCAAAGGAGCCCAAACAAGTGGGGAAACTACGTAGGCTGGAATGGAGCAGAGGGGTTCCAGGCCCCACGAGGGAGTGAACTTTATGAGCAGCCCTGGCCTCTCACCTGGGAGTTCCTGTGTCCCTTGGGGTAGCAAGGAAAGAAGCGGGACTAGTGAGTGGAGCCACACTTTGCTCCAGGAGCTCCTGCTGAAAAAGCTGCTCAGGAGAAGTTTTCTACTGGAAGGAGATGGCACAGAGCCGTCTGGAGTCCAACAGTGGCAACCCAAGGAGCACAGCCCAGGGAGGGAGGTTTGGCTACTGGGGGCAGGCATCAGGGTTGAGGGCATAGAGCTCTGAGTCCAGAGTGTGAGATACTTCCTCCCCACCACTTCCCGGGGTGGACAATCACAAATGTGGAGGAAAAAAAAAGGACTTGGGGTAAACACGACATGGCAACCAAGGCAATTATACTCACGAGCATGTAAGGATAAGGACCTGAGAGTAACAAATGGGGCAGAGGGGGGTTAAAAAGGACAGAAGAATGAAGAGATATGTATGAAATCTGAGCTTTATCTTAAGAGCACAAGCTTCCTGGGTCACTCACAATGAAAGTGCCCCTCTGAGCTCTTTGAGGAGTCTCCACTAAGGACCTGATCAATCAGACCACACCTTGCACATCCTTTCTGTGACCCAGAAACAATATGGCATGTGAGTTTCTAGCTTGTGTCTCTTCCTTTTAGGAATACCATCTTCAGTGAAACAACACTAAGGTTAAAAAACTGGGCAACTCTTGGCTTTGAAATGCCTCATTTGGGAAAAATCTTTCACCTTTAATTAATACACCCTAAGATGATGAAAAAGGGAAAAAAATTATTCTCTCTTTAAACCTGCTGCATTTTAATTTGGCAAAGATCTATATTTTTCAACTATATCTCCCAAACTTTTATGCCATTAATATTTGCTTATTACTGACATCTAAAAAGCAGATGTTCAGCTTTATCAATTTTAGACCTGTGAGCCTTAAAAATTTGAATTGAACATTTATTTCCATGAAAAAAAATATAAATTATAAAAATAAAGTCCCATAGCAGTACTTCAGAGGAAGCATAGACTACAGAGGAAGGCTGATACAATCCTTTCCCGGTTACACATAAATACCTAAAATGTGGTTCCAATTTCTTTTTCTTTTCTTTTCTTTTCTTTAAATTGTGCTCATTTTCTTTCAAATTACTTCCAAAAACGAAGGTCTCTCTGATGTTAATCATGTGTACACTTCGGCTTACACTTTAAAGACTCTTCCTCTCCTGGGAAGTGACTTTTGTATACAAATCATGGAAAGCTACTTAGACAAAGTGCTGGAGATGATTAAAAGGGGCCAGATTCAAATTCATACCTTAAAAAAAAGCAGAAGCAGATGTCAACTGACTCATTTGTGTATATTTTGGAAATGAGTTGAAGATATGCATGTGCATTTCATCAGGACATTTAAAGAATTCTCAACTTTTTATTGTGGTTATGTATCAACAACGACTTTAGAAATTAAAAATACTTTAAAACTTGTATTCTGGTGTTTTACACTGGACACCTTGACTCCTCCTTACAATCTGATCTAACTGAAACACTTTTTAATCTGACAGAAAGGCATCTGCTCATTCAGAAAGGACACAGTTTTTAGAACTGAAGGCACGTCACATATACTTCATGATCCAGAATTAGTAAAGAATGGGCTAAAGTAGCATTTGTCCATTTAATATTTGAACAATAAAAACTTCATTTCCTCCAAACTGTCTCCCCATTGCCCTGCTTTTTTTTTTCACACCACAGAGGAAAAAATCTGCAAATTCTCTTTGACTGATCAAACCTTTACTGAAGAGCTCTCTGCATGTCAGGCGCTGAGCATCTTGTTAGGTCCTAGAAATACAGAGATGATCAGTACAGTCCAGGCCCCCAAGGGGCACCCAATTTACTGAGGAAGGCTTTTCAAGAGTGATATCTGGGTTATATTTGAAATGAGGGAGGGGCAAGAAGCTGAGGGGATGGAGGAGATGTGGGGGCAGGGGGTGTGTTCTGATGGAACGTGATGTGCTCAGTGGCTGCTGCAATTACAAGCAGAAGGACCCTTCCCTCTAAAAGGATATAACATCTTAATACTTCACTCCAATGCCTCTTTCCACTAAAACAAGAAATCTGTTTTGCATGGTAGCCAAAAGAAATTGGGTGGGGACATTTAAGCAGAAATCTCAGACTGCTCAGCTTGTTTCATTAGGCAGTGCTGTTATCTTCTAGAAAATACCAGAGAATGGTGGCTATAGTAACAGTCCTATGCAGACTTCCCATAAGTCATCAAGGAAAAAACCAAATAACCCATAAATTTAAATGTATATATGATTTCTGTAGCAAATTACTCTGTGACTCTGCATCACACTGACAGTTTTTACAACTCCTTGTTCCTAGAGTTATTTTGACAATGTCATCCTTCGATTATGTAAATATGTCAAAGCATCCACCCAAGTATTCAGTTACACTGTGGGTCTAATCACATCCCTTCTATGCATGGTGAAGTACAGTGCATAAGCATGACCAAAACCCAGCAAGTCTATAAGGAAAGCAACCCAGCAGAGACAGTTAAATCTCAACTAGAATAACGTTCAGGGCTGTATTTGTATTAAATCCAGCTGCAGTGACAGAAACCCCCCACCAGGTGGAGTAAAAAGATTCAAGCTTCACTTGCAACTTCCTGGTTTCTTAACTCCCAACCATTTCACATTTGTCCTGATTTGGGAGAGTTGACTACTTATCCTCTCAAAATTACTAACCGACTGTTTTTACTTCTTTTAAGGCAAGTAATATGCAGGACAGAAATTCAACCATTTAAGACGTTTTAAGAAAATTTAGCTCATTCAAGTAAAAACAGAGTTCATTAAAAACAAAATAAAAACCAAGGAATTAAGTCAGACTGAGACTAAAACCTCCAGGAGTTAAGGTGCCAGGCTGAGCATGGAGAGGTGACTACACCTTCAGGTCTCCCTACTGAAAATCCACCTCGTTGGCCCATGCAGTTAACCAAGCTCCCAATTCTAGTATCACTTAATCCTTAAAGAGCAAGCTTTAGGTACTAAAAATTGGCCACTGGTATGGCAGACGTATCCTAAGATGACCCTTTTCCCCCAGTGAGTAACAATCTTGTGTGATCTCCTCCCCTGAGAACAGGTGGAAGCTGTGACTTCTAACCAAGAGACTATGGCAAAGGTGATGGGCTGTCATTTCTTTGATTAGGTTACATTACACGGCAACTCAATTTGTGGTGATCTGTCATGTAGCAACAGAAAACTGAACACTGAGTGAGGACATCCCCCCACCCAGTCCACTGGGCATGTCTCTGCCGGACCCTGACTCGTCTACCCCATCCCCCTGCCATCTAATCTAGCTGCTCCCGTTTGCTGAAGAATCACTGTCACCACCATCTTATACACATTTCTTGACCTCTATACGTAAGCAAGCAAATACATGCATATAGATATTATCTTTTTCCCTCCACATTGTCTTGGAAAGGATACCCTATCAGTACAAAAGACTCACTCCCTTCTGGTGACTACACTGAACTCCACCATACGGGTGGAACCACATTTTTCATCAGTTCCCCATCGATGGAGAAACATTTAAGACTTCAGACTGTTTCCTTATAAAAATCTTATGCTTATACATTTGGTACTTCACATCGAGTAGGACCAATTCCTAGAAGTGGAATTTTGCTGGGGCAAAAGGCGCGTGCATTTGCAATTCTGCAACAGAGGTTGTGCGACTTCCACGCCCACAGGGAATGTATGTGAGTGCCTGATTCCTCACCCCCGGCCAACCCAGGTGTTATAGGTTAGTTTCTTCATTGCCCTCAAGCTCATCAGGTTCATTTGACACCTATTCACAAGTCACCACTCTGTGAAGAGGGGATGGGTTCCTGAACACAGAACAAGGCACAGCAAAGAAATGAACAAGAGCTGAAACTCAGCAGAGGGGAAGACTGATGCCAATGAAAGTGAAATCCCCCGGAGGCAGATCCTGCAGGACACACAGGCTTTGGACAGAGAGGAAGGTTCCCAGAAGGGAGGCCAGAACAAGCAGTGTGACGTGGCCAGTGGCAGACCAGCTTGAGGAGAGGAAGACAGTGCTCAAGTGGCAGCTTGAAAAGGGACAAAGCAGACAGGGCCTCTGCTCGGAAGGAGTCAGGTCAGTGGAAAGAATACTGGACTGAGTTAGAATTTCCACTTCAGGCATCAGCTCAACGACCTTGAGAAAAATGCAGTTTATCTGGCCTTAGTTTCCTCACTTGTACAACAGGACTTCCCTGTTTAGCCCTGAAACCAAACTATTTGTAGCTGCAGAACTGTGTTCAAAGTAAACCGTATGGTGAAGACTAGTGTAAGACATGCAGAACTGTGCTGGGAGAGGGCCAGAGGGAACTTCCCAGCCCCATGCTCTAGGCACTCGTCCTAACAACCAGAGTGGTTTCCAAGAAACTTAGGGTTCTGGAAAGCACAGTTTGAAAGCACTGAGGCCTAGGTAGCTAAGGTTCCCTTCAACTCTATTATTCCAACCTCTCCCTCAGTGTTGGATAACGCACCTGTACCTCTGCTTCTATTCTGCTTGCCTGCAATTCACTCATTCAGTCAACATGCATTCACTGAGTACCTATTACAGCCCAGGCACTGTTCTAGGAGCTGGGGAGGCAAGGGTTAACAGTACAAAGATTCTTCCCTCTGGGGTTCAATTTCTATTTAGAAGGGAGAGAGAAAAACAAACAAACATACAATACATCAGAGCAATGCGGGTAAGAGGGAAAACTGTAGTGAGAGTGGGGGTGGGCCGCTCCACCCATCAAAACGCTACTCGTCCTCATATTATGACTCTTCCTCAGTCTTTTCAGACCTCTGTCCTCACAGATCACTTCTTTTCTCTGAAATCCTGATGCGCTCTGGACCAAGCATACACCTCCACCATTTGTTAACTATTTCACTGTACGGGGTTTGTCTCACCCAGAGTGTTAAGCCTCTTGAGGGTACTGTACCATCTTGAGGAGCTACCAGGGGCTATGCCAGCAGCACAGACTGAGCCCCACGATGTGAGTTGACTGCTGTGACAACATGGCCATTTCAGAAACGCAAGTGCGTTCTTAAAGCTTCCTTTGACACCGTGGGCTATAATTTCCAAGGAACATAAAAGTGCAGAATCAAAGGAACAAATTAATTCAACAGAAAACCAAACTGGATCTGGCAAGAAGTAAGGATAGCCAGGTGGTCCAGGTGTTTGCAATAGAAGCTAATCCTAATGCAAACGTTAACTAGTGGAGGCCAAGCAGATGGGGGGTGGAATCTGAAGGGAGAGTGTGGGGCAACCGTCTGTGCCAGCAGAGGGGGCGGAGGAGGCTGTGCAGAAGGCAGAGGCAGAGCCCGAGCCCCGTGACTCCCCCTGCTCCGCCCACTGCTCAGCCTTCACATGCCCCCAGGCAGCTCGGTGCCCTGCCCCTCACCCCAAGCCCCAAACATCCAAGGGCACCCTGACCTCCCACCAGAGTTCCCCTCCCCCCTTTATAGCAGAAAATAGGCATGTCAAGGTTCTTTCTTTCTTTCTTTTTTTTAATGCCAAAAGGTTTTGAGAATCCCTACACGATATCATTTGTACTTGTAGTTTCCACAACTGAGAAAACACACAAACAAAAAGCTACTGTGCCACACATGTTCACAGTAGCACTATTTACAATCGCCAAAAGGTGGAAACAACCCAAATGTCCACCAACAGAATAATGCATAAACAGAACGTGGTATTCATACACTGGACTATTCTTCATGCATAAAAAAGAATGACAAAATGACACATGCTACAAGGTGGATGAACCTTGAAAACATTATACCAAAGTAAAAGAAGCCACAAACAGAATGCCAGATATTGCTATGATTCCATCTATATAAAATATCCCAAACAGGTAAAACCATAGGGGCAGAAAACACTTAGTGGTAGCCAAAGGTTGGGGGGAGGGAGCAGTGAGGAGTGATGGGTACAGGGTGTCCTTTCGGGGAGGTGAGAATGTTCTAGAACTAGATGGTGGTGATGGTTGTACAACACTGTGAATGTATTAAACGCCACTGAGTTGCACATTTAAAATGTTTGAAGTGGTAAATTTAATGTGTATTTTATTACAATAAAAAAAGGTACTGTGAATTCAGTAAACTTTAAAATAAACTAACTAATCTTTAAAGTGTAACTTGGAAAACAGGAGCTATGAACGGTGAAAAACAAAACCACACATACATATGTGAAAACTTATTCACTCCCCAAACAATGCTTGGTGTACAGATTCTCAGAACTCCTGCTAAGAATAATGACAATAACGGCGAACATTTATTAAAGCAGGCACTGCTCTAAGTGCTCAAATTTAATCCTGTGAGATAATTAGCTCCATTTTTCACAAGATAAAACAGGGAGAGAGGTTAAGTAACTAAATAGCCAGCAGGCAGCAAGACCTCAGAATTTGAATCTGAAGCCCATCTAGTTTCAGAGTGTATGTTCTCAGTGACAGCGCCATGGACTCAACAATGCAGACCCCTCTCATCTGGGCCCAATCCATTCTCTCTCACTATCTATCCCACCCACACATCCTTCCAAAAAGAGAGCCACCTGCTGAGCCTCTGCACTGTGGTGCCTTCCAGCCAGAGCCCCTGTGGCAATGCTGCTATCATGCATCCCAGGCCAGCAGTGCCTTCCCTCCTCTCTGGAGGTGAGGCTGGGGTGGAAGGAAGGGAATGAGGGCCTCCAGGGCTCTTGCACAATCGGCCTGAACTGTTCTTTCCCCTTGCACTGTTGCCTGCAAACATTGTTTGGGAGCCCATTTTAGCCTGAGGACAGGAACAAAGAACTACTCTTGTGCCCCCAGCAAAATCAAAGGTGCCTTGTGCTCTGCTGGAGAACAAGGTGGAATGCAAACCTCTGAGCCACAAGACTGGACCGTTTTGCTTGGCCAGCACAACTTAGTCAAACACCCTCAATACGATCCAAGTGCCTTCACCCAATCCCAGTGGGCAGCACTGCTGCTCCAGGCATCTGAGCTACCCTGACCTAGCCATTAGTGACCCCACTCCCAGTGATCTTTCACCCTATCACCACTCTTTAACATACACGAACTCATGGCTGGAAGAGATACCAAGAGAGATAAAGGGGCCAAACAGACACCTGAATATTGTTTTTAAAACAGAACATACATTCATTTCTAAGGATAAAAAAGTCCAATATAACTTCAGAGGTGGAAATATCACTAAAACTGAAATAACTTCAAATCACAGCATGACTAAAATTTAAGAATTTCTATGACAAGAGTCCCTTATCAGTGCTCACACTTCTTATCGGGGAGGGGGCCCTAAACAGAACAGGACCTGGCCTAGCAGAGGGTCACTGCTGGCAGTCCCAACCCCAGTGATTTCTGAAAAAAGGTCGAACCTTTGTTTTTGAAAGCTTACCTTTCCATTTCAATGGCAAAACCAGACATTTATTATCTGGGTTATTTCTGTTCAGCTTACAACACTGCTCAAGTTCAGGGAACAAGCACAAAATTGAAATGGAAAGGGATCCTAACTGAATGTGCCATGCTTTGCCATGACAAAGGAAGGGGTGCCACTCTTATGCAAAGCTTTAGTTCTCTAGACTAGCAGGAAGAGGGCCACTGGTTATTTTAGCACATAAAAAATCCACAACTGTACCCCACACACTATAAGAACTAAGTTAACATTTATAAACTGGGGCAAAGTAATAACAAGGGTCTTAATTGCTGGGGTTGGGGTGAGGAGTAAGGGTCCTCACTTTTTGGGAAAAAAAATTTTTTTTAAGTCAAAAGTCTAGAGTACAAATAATTACATCTAGTAAGACTCAAAAGAGAAAGCTACACAACTGTCAGACTGGGATATTCTACCATCAACCATTTCCCACAAATGACAACTTTAGCCCTGAATTACTGAAAATTTGTATGTAAATTAAATTTTTGCTTTCTTAATCAGACTTTAAACATATAAGGGAGCCACAGTATTTAAAGACGCTCAAGAGAAAATTCTTTTGTAAAATAATGTTATTTTCCCCCCCAATGAAAACAAACTCATATGTATATCCTGGGTATACTGGGATTCCTCAGAGGGATCACTTGTGCAAAGGTGAAATCTGCACGAAAAAACAAATCACATTCTCTCTTATTCTCTGATCGCTTTTGCTGCTCTGATCTCTTTTTGGACCCAGACCTAAGTTCCAGGCTTATTTCAGTGTAGAAAGGTAGGTCATACCAGAAAAAAAATAAAACAATTTTTAGATGTAAAAGGCAACAGGTTAAAACGTCATCGAGTTGTACATCATACTTACTGCTGGTTCAACTTGACTTCGATCTGCAATATCTATGTGGACAATTTCAACAGTTTTCCATGTGTTCGGATCTAAACCGTGTACCTATAAATGACAAAGAGAAAGGAAACAAAGCAAACTGTTAGGCAAAACTACTACACTTACATACATAATCTTTTATCTTTAGACTCTCGGAGTACATTATGAGGAATAAAAAAAATCCAAATTGCTATTTCATTAAATTAGTTGTCTGAAGGCTGGAGGGATCTCAAAATCTTTTACCCCTGTAAAAGGGTAAGGGGGAGAGGGAAGAGGATAATGCCAAATTAACAGAAATCTGTCACCATTATTTTCTGGTAGCCCTTAGAGATGATTTATACAAAAAATGTACCTGACCTATGTTTAACCCAAATGGTACATGACAAAGTCCTTGTAACCTCTAAGTCCTAGACAAACAGAGGGTGACATTATAATTACATTTTAAGAGGGTGCACTGTATGGTTTAAATCCTCTCCTGTATTTGATTATCCTAAAGCTATTCAGTTTCAGTAGGATGTCAATTCCTCTATACCTCATGTTGTTCAATCATTTATTTCTGAAACTCCATCTACGAACCCATAAAGAACTGTTTAAAAACTGCCAAAGATACGCCCATTTGAAAACTAAAAATGGCAAATTAAATCATGCAGACTAAAGCATACCAAAATACCTCATTTCGACTCTAAATTTTAGAGCTACTGTAAAAAAAAAATGTGAAAAGTCAAATGATCATCTCGAAGAAAAACTCAAGTCAAATACTACAAATTATCATTAAAGTTCTACTGATTGGCACCAATAACATTAAACCACAGGGAGAAAAGAATCTACCACAATTACCATAAACTTACTTTCCCATAACAGCATATCATAAGGTTGGAACGGTAGTTCTCAAACTGGAATGCCCACCATGCTGGACCCCATTTCCAGAGATTCTGATTCAGTGGGTATGCAGTGAGGCCTGAGCCATCTGCATTTCTAACAAGTTCCCAGATGCTGCTGCTGGTCCAGAGACCACACCTTTGAGAACCACTGGGCCAGGGCGTCAACCTATACCGGATGCCCTCCCAAGTTCCCTGCCAAACCTTACCAAGTTAATGACTACACTGAGTCTTAACTGATTTTTTGGTAATTTACTTTAGGGATAAATGTGCACCAATTTGTAAAAGGCGGGAGCTTGTCAACATTTCTGTAAATCAGTCAAAGTACCTTCTCCCTCCTGCCTTTTGGCCATTTCTCTGAAATCAACCCATATTCCAGCAAAATGGAATGGAGGTGAAAATTAAAGCAATCAATTTTGCTACGCAGAGCAGCTCTGGCAAATACATAGAGGAAAAGATGAAAAAAATTATCTGTACATTTTTATCTATGCTCTCCCTGTCCCAGGAAAAGTTGCTGATAAAAACAGCAACCTCACCAAAGTCCACTCACACACCAGGGCAAGGGACTGACAAGGAAGGCCCATTTGTTTCTGGCTGAGTGCTTGCCTCACCGCAATCTGACACACACCCCGGTGTGGCCAGGTGCTCATCTAAGGCAGGTGGCATCACTTTGGTGATGACAAAATGACTACAGTATTCCCATTTCCAGGGCCTTCTACACTGAAAGCCCAGAGTCAAAACTTACATTTTCTAATGTTCCCAAGTCTGGTTTGTGCCATGTTTCAATTTTAATGAAGAAATCATCTTTCATATATTCATTCTGCAGAAAACACAACAGCAAAATGATAGTGATCTTTCACTGGTTCTTGGGGCTCATGTCTGCAGGAGCTTTCCCCAGCACAAGTATCCATGCTTTGACTCTACAGGAAGACTGACATAGGAACACTGATCCTCAAGTGACAAAGAATCATTAGCTGCCTACTTTTAGACTTGTCAGGCAAACCAATTGCTGCATGCTTTTAAATAATGTAAACAACCCTGCTTGTCATGCAGCACACAGGGCTAATATTAAAGAAGCTGTGAGGTTTGGCGAGTGAATCTGGCATTCAAAGGAAGTAGCAGAAGCAAAATAAAGTGAATAGGGAGAGTTTTGAGGCAAGGCTGGAAAGAGCCCCTTAACAATGGAGCACGAGGTGGAGCGCAAGCTGCTGCCAGGAGCACCGAGGAGCAGCCATGCAGCAGTGGGCAGTTTTAAGAAAAAAGCAAGAAATAGCTGAAAATATTACTATGTAAAGCAAAGTTTAAAGATGAAGAGTATGTTACACAAGAAGAGTTTTACTCACCGTTACAACTGAGGCATAACGAACAGGTAGGCGACAAAAGGGGAAAAATGTCAGAATATTAATTGGAGCCAAAATAGTCTGTCACAATATTTAATGTCACAAAGATTAAACTACCTGCCAACACAGAACATTTGGTTTATATCTGCAAAACACAACTTCTAAACAGTGACACCATAGGATACTTTAGATTGTGGAATCAATAATCTAATTTTAAAACAATGGTAAAAGAATAATGTCACAAAAGCAAAACATCATTTATAAGGCTAACTTAGCAAACAACAGGAAGCTGTCTGAGGAGTCTGTCCATCATATTCCTCCTCTACTATGTGGCAATACAAGTAAAATACTGTTGAAACTACATCAAATGACACTTGTGCATGAGAATGACCTTTCTTTAAGGTTTCTGTATTCCTTTTATTTGCTCCCCGTGGAGCCTGCTTGGTCAACGGAGGACCTCAAGGTGCCTGTCATCTGGGAATGAACACGTGTCCCTCACTAGGGCCTGGGGGTGGGACCCAGCACAGCTGCCTCTCTGCCACAGTGCGTGCAGTGACTCCCCGACAACCCAAAGAAGGCCTTGCTTCCTGTTACCTTTCTCTAAGGCGCGGGCACCGCAGTCCCTTTCCTCATTAGCCGCAGGGTAGAAGGGTGAAACGGTTTCTGGGAACCAGACTTACTTGTTCTACAGTAGGGATATGCGTTCCAGGCTTTCTCATGAAACACCAAGGAGCCCTCGGGAGCAATCATCCTCACGAATGCTGGGACTTTGCTTTGAGGAGAGAAATACCGGATACGTTTTCAACAGCACCATTAATTCCTTGTTGGCTGCTATCAGACTGCTTCAAAGAGTACTCAAATATAAAATTATTGTAAAAACAACAAAATGATTAAGAATGTGTTTAACCAAACAGAGGGTTGTTTTTTAAAATAGAAGCAATTCTTTCTTATGGCTTTTAACCTACTCCCCTAATATGAGATCTAAGGGTTAACTGAAGCTATTCAACCTGCACATAATACAACACAGAAGTTCTCTCCTGCAGTTTAGACTACACCACATTGTTTCTTAATGCAGTATATAGTCGCCAAAATAAGATAACGACTCTGAATAAAAGTCCTTTAATACATTTTACAGAATAAACTTAAAGAAAAATGATAATGTGAAGGATCCATGTAGAGAGTCAGATATTCAAATATGTTCAAGTATAAAATTTTGTAGACTTGGAAAATGAATGTTAATTGCTGCCTCAAGTGTGGTCAGAGTAGACGGGTTAAATATGTAATTAATACATGATGAGTTTCTGCAAATTCATGAGATAATCAGGAAAGATTCCAACAGATAAATGGGCAAAGGACATCCACAGACACACCACAAACAGAAAACACAACTGGTTAACAAACATGGAAAATCAGTTTTATCAGTCTTCAAAGCAGTGCACATGAAATGACCATTTTACTGATCGGTACCTACAGTACAGAAAGCAGTTTTACATGCACAGGCTTTCCACAGGTTGGATTCAAATCCCAACATCACCACTTAGTAGCTGTGTGACCTGGGGCATATTACTTGGCGCTCTTAACTTCCTCCTGTGTTGAACGGAGTTCATACTATCTACTCTGCAGGGTTATTGAGAGGATTCCATCAGATAGTATCTGTAATGTATTTAGCAATGGCGCAGTGCAATGAGAGCTCACTAAATGGTGGTTACTGCTTTTTAATTATAATTTGACATGCAGCTGGGTGCTTTCACATGCCTTTCTTCACTTTAGTCCCTCAAGAACACTATGAGTTAAGCATTAATTCATTATTTCATGTAACCAGCATTTAAGTGGCTGAATAACTGTATGTCAAAATGATATCCTCCAACTTGAAGCCCTGCGTATATTTTTTCCATCAGAGCTGCTTTCTGACAACTTTCAAGCACAACTTAATTTCCTAAACTAAGAGAAAGAACAAACTAAAGATACATGAGACCCAGAGAGGACTGCTAGCCCCATAGTAAGATTGAGCAGTTGACCGAAGATCTTCTTATGTTGAATTTTGGAGACTAAGCAAGGTAGATGGAATGAACCCCACACCAGCCAGAGAGCTGCACAGCTACCGTAGTGTGCACAGTCCTTTCCTTGCCTCTGCAGTACCAAGAATGGTACAGTTTAGGAATTCCCTACAGTTTAACTCACCTGATTTAATATGCATTTTAAAAAATGCCGTAACTATTAAATGCCTTGTTTACAGACAGATGAAATAAATGTATTCCAACCAAAAGAAAAAACAAACAAAGACAGGATACGTGACAATAATATCACATTAAAAGTCAAGGAATCTCTAAGCAGTCCAAATTATTTCTTCCATTGCTAAAAAACTGGAACCAAAACTCCTTTAAATGTAGGAGAGGTCTAATCAGGGTATAACATAATACATATGGGGAATGTTTTATAATACTAGCTACAAGATTACCTGTCATCTGAGAGAATGACAAACAGATTATATCAGTGGTTCACTTGGTCAACTAAGAAAAAGGCAGGAGAAAAATAGCTGTGTACCTGCTCAGGAACATACTCTGAACTACTGTATTTATTCCTATAGTGCCCAATGTTCTAAAAACCTTAATATTCATCAAGTTTTAAAATTTGCTGATACAAACAAGAAAATTGGCAGTCAGTTACTGAAGGCCAGCATGAGCCAAATCTGTAAGGAAGTTTTAGTATTTCATCGTCTTGCTTCCAAATGCCTATTGTCTTATTTCCAGCATGTTTTTTCTACCATGCGAATTCCAATTCGTTTTATGTTTTGACTTAGTTAAAAACGACCAAACCTTTGAGCTAGTTTTGTTTCAAATTTACTGTTTTTTTACGTTTAACATGAGAACATTAACATACATCTCTCCTCAATGAATCTGACTAAATTTAGAGAAAATGTATAAATGGAGAAAATAAAACTGAATTTCACTTCTACTTTAAAGGAGAGGAATTTTCATTAATGGCAACTTTAATATATTCCTAACAAGGCAGGTCAAGTGTGCCATTCGTACACAACTGAAAGCATATACCTTGTTTTCTACCTCAGTATCACTTAGGAGGTCACTTTAGTTAACATGCAGGAAACTCTGTTTTAGAAGCTTAGAGTCTCAGAAAAGGGACAAATATTAACCAAATTAACAAAATAGAGCTAGACCTTCAAAACCAAACAAATTAAAAAGGACATTCCTCCTCTTATTCCCCCAAACTAGTCACAAAATGTTGTCCTCTCATGATAAACCAACATTCATGACAGTGCTTACCTCAAGGTAAACACATCTCGATTTCAGAGTTTAAGAGTTAGCCATAGTATAATGTCCAGATGCACAAAGGTACTTTGCCAATACACAGCCCTTCCCCTACCCCATCTCTGAATACAAAATAAGAATACTTAACTTCAGGGTAAAATTCAACTGAAGTGTTTTATCAGTTGTGTTATCAATATTAAGATCTAACCTCAATATACCAATGGTTGTGAACCTATCTGTTGTGCAGTAAGACAACTTCGTCATAGTTGCAGAAGAAAACAAAGGGCTTATATGATTTAAAAGATACATAATAAATGACCATTGTGTTCACTGAACTTTGATGTAGGAGCTTTTTTAAAAAATCTTGCTCCTGAGATAAATAATACCTTGGCAAATCATTTCAAACTGCACTTTTTCCAATGAAATGTTTACATCTTCTTGTAGACAAAACGAACAAAACCGTTCAAAGTTCCATTTTTCCATCCTTCTCCATCCTACTGTGGATAAACATCAAAATGTAGAAAAACATAGGGAAGAATTTGAAGACTACATTAATTTGCCATAAATAAAGTAATCTTTCATTTTATAACCAACTAAAATATACCTTAAAGACACTGGAGACCTCATTCATTCATCCACTCAAGTATTTACTGCCTGTCCATTTTGCCAGGGACCATGTACATAATGGTATACAAACAGGGACAATTCTTACCCAGAGCTCACCTTCCAGGGAGGGAAACAGAAAACAGGCCAGCAAACAACAAATGACAATGAAAATTACCTTTCCTGAAGGCTATGAGTTTTAAGGAACATGGCAGTGGGCAAGTGAGTACCTGCAGCAAGGGTGCTCAGAAAGGCCTCCCTGAGGAAGTGACACTACAGTGGCGACTGGAGGGTGCAGAGGGCCAGCTACATGAAGAGACAGCGAACACCAGAGCAGGCAGAGGGACCAGCATGACCAAAGGTCCTAAGATAGCAAAAGATCTGGTCTGCTTGGGCCACTCGGGAGGCCTCCAGCATGGCGAGACTGTCGTGAACAAAGAACAGAGGAATACAAGACAAGGATGATGAGGTGGGCAGGGTGCAGACAGATCACACGGGGCTCCTCTCACAGGCATAAGAGTTTGGATTTTATTCTTTGTATGATGGGAAGCTACTGAAGGCTCTAAGGAGGGGAATGACACAACGTGATTTAAGTTTTAATATCATTCTGGCTTTGTGTGGAAAATTAAACGGAGTGGGCAAGAATGGACGGCAGCAAAAGTTAACTAAAAATGGATTAAAGAGCTAAAGGAAAGAGCTGAACGTATAAAATTCTTAGAAAAAAACGTAAATTGAATGTCAAAATTAGAAGCTTTTTAAGCCTCAAAGGATATAAGAAAATGAAAAGACAACTCACAAATGGGGGAAAAATACTGCAAATCATGTATCTGATAGGAGACTAGTATCCGGAATATACGAAGAACTCTTACAATAAAAAGCCAACCCAATTTAAAAATGGGTAAAAGATTTGAACAGATATTTCTCCAAGGATCTACAAATGATCAATAAGCATATGAGAAGATGCTCAACATCTTTAATCAGCAGGGAAATGCAAATCAAAACTACAATGAGATACTACCTCACGCCCATTAGTACGGCTGCCATTAAAAAAAAAATTCCAAAAATAACAAGGGTTGGCAGTGATGTGGAGAAAATGGAGCCTTCACACACTGTTGTTGGGAATGTAAGATGGTAAAATCACTTTGGAAAACAGTCTGGCACTTCTTCAAAAAGTGAGGAGTTACTGTATGCAATTCCAATTGTAGGTACATGTACATGTGTATGTACATACCCAAGAGAAATGAAAACATATGTTCACAGAGAAACTTGTACACAAATGTTTATAGCAGCATTATTTATAACAGTCAAAAGAATGAACAGCAAGAGATGAATGCAGGGAGGCAACCGGAGAAGTTTGAGAGACATGGAGCTTGCATTAATGCAGTGGTGCTAGAGATGGAAGAAAGGGAGAGATATAAGGTGGAAAAAATTAAAAACTGACTTAAAATTCCCCAATTTGTGGGAAAGGAATAAAATCGCCAGACACAAATTGAATAACTTCTGGAAGGTATAACAAGACTCTAAAATTCAAGAGAATTATAAAAAACAAAAGGAGAAAGAAGTATTTTTCACAGAACAAAAGGAAAGTAGGAATGAGAAATGAAAAATACCATAAAGAAGAAACTACATTGGAAAATGTCTGACATTCTTCTGAAATAGGGTCACTCCTGATGTAGAAAACTTTGAACTATGCAAATCTTAAGACTCAGGCCTATATACAGAGAAAAAAATTATGTGTTGACAGCTAATTCTCGACTAAAGAACGAATTACTCTATTTGGCTGGTAGTTATTAATTTCTTACTTACTATACTTACTCAGTGATGCTCATATCTCTGTGAAACATCATACGTAATCAACCTTTGCATTCTCAGATGATTTAAACTTCTCATTTTTAAACACGAACATAACTTAAGTTCCTGGCAAACGACTCTTGTTGATTACACAAATGAGCTCTTAACTTGAACCACATGAAACTTTTAAACAATGATTTTCAATAAAACCTCTGCTTCAACCTTTGAGGAACGAGGCCATTTTGGAGCTGGTAAAGCTTTATGAATTCTCCATCATCCAGGACTGACTGAAGTGGGCTAGATTATAATGTTTATGGGGAATAAAAAACAGTAATGCTGATTTTCCCCAAGAAGGAAGAGAAAACAATAGCAAAAGGATTGGTCAGTGTGTCTGTATGAGGTCTCAGGACAGCTGCAAGTTTTTCTCTGAAATACCATCTTAAAAGCTGCACATTTCCTTGATCAGCTTCAAAATTCTTCGACCAATAAATTCTGTCTCCCCTCCCCACCATCCACTATTAAGTGTATATTAAACAACCTTAGGAAACGTCCTCAAACTTTTTTGGCAAACGGGGTACACAACAAGACAAATATGTATGCATACAGAAATACCGGATTAGGTGTGAAATGGAGAAGTGACAAAAAGTGATGGTGTTTAGGGAAGAAGGATCAATATGCATGAAAGTAGTCAAGGAATGCACGGGACGGATCTGAGCTGTGCTCAGGAAACCAAGCAGGTTATGAGCAACCAGACAGAGGCGGAACAGGTCACTTCTCGAGGACAATAAAGAGACGGGCTTGCTTAGAGCCACGGGTTTTTACTTTGGACAGAGTTATAACAATTGGAGATACATGGGTAATCTTGAGTAAGTACCTTGTTAAGTTCAACTTTATTTTGGATAAAGACTGGCGACTTTAAAGACTTAGGAGAAAATGCGATGTGGTGAAATCCATGGTCTTTGGAAGAAATTTCTCTGTAAACTCTTTTGGAGTTCACTTTAGGAAATGGAAAATTTCCTCCCACAGGGCTCAGCAGTAAGGAGAGCAATAAAGAGGAGCCACAATGCCTCCTGGGTTCCTGGGCTATCTCTGCTACCAAACAGCAGTGACATATCAGCCAGCTACTAAAATCTTAGTTACTGGACCTAGTTCCCTCACTAGCAAAGATTGACATGGGGAATGAATGAGCTCCCACTTAGAGCACTTACAGTGACCAGTACACAGGAAGTACTAGATCCTCTGCTTAGAATCACAATGGGTGAACACTCACTGTAAGTTATCAAAGGAAATGGAAAGAATATCATCCCATAAGAGGACTATTACCTGAGACTCAGGGAAACCAGACATTTGAAATGTCCCTTGCGATGATCACTAAATTTTGTATTTATTTTATTTTTATGTAGGAAAAATATACTATTCCTCAACCTCTACTGTAAGGCTGGTAGCCCTGAGAACTCCTTCTTTAACGTAGCATGTTATGGATGTATTAAATTTTGAATTTTTAAATACTTCACCAAGATTGTTTCTCAATCTTCTGGCTGAGATTAAGTGTGTATATCTTACCATGAAGTGTTTTTTTCTGAAATGGGAAAGCATACTGACCAGGGAATTCAGAGACCTCGATAACACTGGGTAAAGCAGACCTCAGAATTCAAGTGTCCCAAATGTAAAGTAAGGTGCTGGCAGCCTCAGCCAACCAACTTACCCAGCAAGGTTTGCCAAGTTTGCAAGCCTATCTATCGATGCTATACAGTGACAGTGCACAGAGCACTATAGGTTTCCCAATGGAATAAATCCTGGAAAAGGGAACATATATTTCTGGATACAAATTTAACTTCCTCAGGGAGAGAGAGCTCTAAAACTCTCTGGGGACTGTGGGTATGTCTTCAGCATGCTGAACGGATGCCCTTGCAGGACACTGAAGTCTGATGGGGCTGTACTGCCAGCCCTGGGCCATGCCTGGGCTCAGGAAGGCCTGAGCACTTGCTGCTAAACGATTCTTTACCTTTCCATAACAGTTATCCTGGGGCTACTGTGCCTTCAGTATGACACTGATGACTTTGAGCGTGCACATCTGATTGCCCTTGCTCCATGACCTCCCCCACGGGACCACAGTGACAGTGGGTCCCTGTTTTGTCTTTATTAACGGACAGCTTTTTTATTGTTTTTCATTACCACCAGAGTGGCTATTATCTGCCACACTGTCTGAGATCCATTACTGCCACCTTCTTTCCTTCTCCCCTTTCCTGTCTCATGCCTCTCCATGCTTCCATCCAGAACTGCCATCTCGGTGTGACAAGGCCAGCCTTCTATGAGCATCAAATAGTCCTCACCATCCAATCAGACCCCATCTCACCCTTCTCATGGGACACCTGTGCTCATCAGCGCAGGCCCTTGAGACTGTGACTTGTGACCAGAAGAGCATGGGATTAGAAATCAGAGAATCCAGGCTCAGTCTCCATCCCACCACTTACTAGCTGTGTGACTTCGAGTAAATATGACACTTAGTGTCTTCTTATGTATAATGTGTATACTGCCCATGTCTCAGGACTGCAATGAGGATTAAAGGAGTGCATGAAACGGTGAAACCAAAGGGTACTGTGGAATGATTCCAGCTCCTTCTAGGAATGAAGAAGCAGCTCCAGAAGCCAGATTGTGCTGAGAGGCTGGCCTCCAAAGCCAAGGTTTTCCTTTATTTAACTGCCTAAAAGGAATTCCGAACCTCATCCCAATAATCCCTCCAGAATAATAATATCTCTTGCACTAACCATATTTATACAGCCCTCTTGAACTTAACAGATCCATTATGTATGGCTGGAGTGTCACCTAAATCAGATATTTCAAAATTAATATTTATCATTCTTTACTTTCTCATTAAGCAAAAATACAGAAGAGTAAAATAAATTTAATCACCCATAACTCCACCACCAAGGGAAAAACATTCTTAACATTTTAATGAATCTCTTTCTAGGCGTTTTTCTGATTAATTTTTAAAATTATATACAACATATTATTTATGTACAAATTTAGCAACTGGTCTTTTCCATGTAATAATATATCAAACATTTTCTCAATATTCCAACTCTTAGTTTACAAACGAAGGATATTTCGAATCTATTTCAAGTTTATATGGACATCGTAGACCAACAGAAAATTTTATATATCAAACTTTTTGGTTTATTTTAAATGCTCCAGAGAGTTGAATGTTTATAATAAAGGGAGTTTTTATATATTGGTAAAATTCAATTAATGAGTAAATGTAAAATGCTAGAAAAGTAAGCTGAGTAAACATAAGTAAATTCAATACTATAAATATTATATAGGCTATACCATCTAGAATGCTAAAATTCTCTCAAATGGCACATTTTTAGATATGCTTAAGGTGCTAACAAATTAACAGAAACCATGAATAACACAGTCTTTATGGATAATTGATTAATCAAAGTTACTGCCTTCATTCAAACCTGCATCAGAAACAAAGAAATGCTGTGTTCTAAGTGAAAATAAAAGTAAAATTTAAGGTTCTACAAAGTGATGACCCACTTTATATTCATGTGTCATTATAAATGAAGCAATAGCCTCAAACTGAGAAAATATGAAAAATACTAATCATCACAGCTTATCTGCAACTTTAAAAACCTCTATAAAACCCTGGCATTAATCAACATGAAGAGAAGAAAGCCAAGAGCAGAGCAGATTCCCTCTTCCTTTGATAAACTGGGGACACTACTGACAAAAAAAGACTCTTAAAAACCATTACTGATCTTTCGCCCTTGGATAAATATTGGTATGCATTTTCTATTTTAAAATATTTATGCCAAAGACAGAGATTAGACTGCCAAACTTAGGAGAATGTGCAAAAGAACCTCTGCAAACAAAAGAGATAAAAACAATGAACAAAGGATTTGAAGGGTCAAGTCACACAGGAAATTCAAAAGGCCAAATTAATATGAAAAGACATTCAAGTTCACTAATAAAGAAATGCAAATTTAAACAAGGGGCTATTTTTTGTGTATCAAGTTGGCGAAAATTAAAAAGATAGAAAAATATGGTAAAACAAATGTTCTCAAATTCTTGGAAGGCAATCTGGCAATAATATCAAAATTTTAAAAGAGCATGGACTTCCAGCAATCCTACTATAATGAATTTCTCCTACAGAAATAGTAACCTAAGGCATAAAGACTTACAGAAATACTACCTGTAACAGACAAAAAGGAAAATACCTAAAACACCTAAATCAACTTACCATTTAGAGAATGGTTAAGTAAACTATGCTTATGTCCACACCAAGAAATTTTACTCAGCTTTAAAAAGAATGGAAAGGGCATTAAATAATAACAACATGAAAGGATGCTCGTGATATATCACTGCATGAAAATTAATGCAAAGTGCATAACCATATGTATGGTATGATCCCATTTGCTGTGGGAAACAATAAATGATACAAGTGACATATTTCTATGTTTTTTAAAAACTTATTTGAATATGTATAGAAAATGATCTGTAAGGATAAACTCTAGGCTGTTTCTAGTTTCTCTCTGGAGTTATGGGTATGTGATGATGTGAGATGGGGACTAAGTTTTTAATTTATAATCTTCTGTTTGAATTTTTTAATAAGCAGACAGATCACTTTTTAATTTAAAAATAACTAATAAAGGGGGAGAAACACTCTCAAAAAATTAAAATGCAACATATTAGCACGATGAAAAAAAAATTTTTTGGGGGGGGCTCACAATAAAAATTTTTTAAAGCACCTCAGCACATCTACTAGTGAGTTAGGTAGTTACATACTGAATAAGTAGGCTGGGTAGTCAAAGCGTGATTGTTTAATATGATGACTAAGCACCAAATGTGAACACCCTGCTTACCTCTTCAGGTGATAAATTTTGTGTGTATACTGTCCCTTTTCTCCATCCTTTTCATAAGGTTCATTCTTTAAGACTTCAATTCCTTCTCCACCACCAGTCTCATTCTTACTGGCTTCTGCAACAGAGTAAAGCTGCCCAACCTGATACTGAAATATCAAAGAGTACAGAATTTCAATAAGTCAGCATAAACGCAGAAACCTCCTGTGCTAAAATCTTATTGTAGATATAGAAAAGCACATCCGAACAATTTAGCACATATGTTCTATATGAAAACATGACTCAAATCAGAAATCAATATGTTTAGAGAGACAAACACCAGATGATCCTACAGCTTCAAGAAACTATAATATTTCACAAGATTTCCATTATTTAAGAAAACTGTTGGTTACAAATATTCTGGTGCTTTAACATATACTATCCACTTATCAAGACATCTTGACACTTGTTTCAGTTTTTTGAATAATAAATACACATTGTATTTTCCAAAGCATTTTCATATCTATTATACCTCATCTAGTTTCACAAACTTCTAAAGAAGGTATGGAAGGAACATAATTGTTACTTCGCCAAATAAGGAAGCTGAGCAATCGGAATACCGTTCTCAATAATGAGGAGGGATATAGAGTGTAATAATAAAAGCCTACAAGTACAAAGAACCATTACAGTCTACTTTTAGTAGACCTCTGGGGTGTTCTTTTTCACGCTTATGTACATGACATGGCTGATCTGGTCCTTGCCCACCTAAACACAAACAGTACTGGGTATCCAGGGTCAGAACGGTTAATTGTGAAGTTCTCCAGTAAACAGAAACTGTTTTTTAAGTATTTATAAATATGCAAGTATTACCATAAAAGGCAAGAAATTGCTGATAGTGGTTTCTATTTCATTTTAAAGTGAATGAGACTTCTCAGTGGACTTCACCAATACCTGTGGGTGGGCAGTATTGTTCTATGCCAACCTGGAGTTTCTAACAGTTCCAACAAATGATAAAAAGCAAAGTTCTTGTGTTCTAATGACTCAATCATGGCATTATCTCCAGTCTCTACAAATTTGGCTAAATTTCTTCTTTCCAATGAAGACAGCCTGAAGAAAGGTTTTTTTCTTTTTTAAGCATATTTTCAAAGAAAAGCTACCTCTCAAAAGTAATAATTCAAAACTAACATTTTATTTGAGGAATGAAAAGAGAGGGGTGGTTGTAAGCTCAGTAAATATTCATATCTAAAAAGCCCATGGGAATATGATGCTATCTTGCAGGTTAATCTACACACACACACACACACACACACACACACACACACACACTCAATTTGGAAAGGTTTCTTAAACGCATCAAAAAAGTTTTTGTAGAGATTTTAGACTGCAGAAAGGGCTATCTTTTTTCTTTTGGTTTTCATGATACAACACCAGGGTTAGTCCAGTAATGCTACAATCCTTACCTCCTTCAAAATATACTTCTCAACACTGTGATATTTTGAAAACATGATTAAAATGTCTCTAAGCCAGAGGGTAAATTTGATCTTGGTCAGGAATGGAGTAACAAAAACGTACACAGAAAGAACAACAGTATCCAAAAATATGTTATTAATGGACTGATATTTTGCCACATGCTACTAGGCTTTCATTCTCATTTTTAAGAATAACTTAAAGACAAGAGGCATGTTTATTAACTCCAAATATAACAAAAAGCTGAGATTATTCTGGGTGACAATACCAAGACTCAGAAACTAGCTGAAACCAAAAGAAAAATTTAACAGAAACAAATGTCAATTTCCACATTCAAGTTCAAACAATTGTACAAGTAAAGAATAGGGGTGCCTGGCTTGTCTCGAGTGTTCTAATTCACTTTAATACAGAAACCTCAGGCACTACTGAGGTACATGCGGCTATGTTCAAGTCTACATGAAACAGTGACAGACAGCTAGCTACTCCTTTTCAGTTCCTGCATTTCATTTTTTTTCTGTCTGCCTTCTGTCAGCTGTCACGTCTTAGGTTATCAGTTTGTTTTGTCCCACTTCCAGTTCACTGCTTCTAATCGAGTGTCAGCTCTAGGAAAACCAGATAACCTAGGAGTGCAAGCTGTGCGCAAGTTACAGGAGGACCCAAAGGCCTTTATGGGTTTTCCTACATGTATCTTGATTTCTCAGAAGCCGTCTCTGCTTTTATCCTCATTCCTGGCTATACTACAGAGAGCTACAACTGCAGGACATGGAAGTTCTGAATAGGTGATACATTTCTGTACCGTGCAGGTCAAGGGAGACAATGATCTCTCACGGTTCTGTGGTCAGACTGTGTTGGGAACACTTTTTCAGTTGGGAGCAACAACTACAGCACGTGCAGTGAGCGGTGAGACGAGCTTGTGAGAAAGTCTGGAGATCACATTATATTAGGCCAAATGAATGTGCTGGGAATGTTTAACCTTGTGACCTCACGCAGAGAAGATGGAACAAAAAGGCCAGGAGGAGGAGAGAGAATTGTCAAAAAATACCCTGAAAGGTCACCATGTGCAAGGACAGAACAGGCTTACTTCTCTTTGCTCAAGTGCAAGGAACTGTAAACAACAGGCAAACTTTACAGGAAAGCAGATTTTGGTTTAAAGTAATGACAAATGTTTAAAATATGCAACAGTAAAGTAGGCTGCTTCTCCAAGCAGCAAGTGACTTAACCCTAAAGTGCCTAAGTTGAGGCTGGAACCTTCTTTCTCTGGGATACTGTAGATAGAATTCCTGCACCAGACAGGAAGTTAATCTACATTCTGAGACCCTTCCAAAACAAGGCAGTGTTAACAGAAATTCATTTACAATTAATTATCTCTAACACATCATAATTCACTCTGTCACATAAACTGCAAAGTAAAGGTAAATGAATACAATGAGAATATGTCTTTAGATTAGCATATCAAAATAAACTATGTAAGCAAGACTTACCTCCTGAACCGAACATGGCAAAACCACACGGCTAAAAAGACAAAAGAATAACAAATATGTTAAACATGAAATAGTTGGCTTTAAAACACAGATCTCCACGATTAAAGAGCTTTCGTTTTAAATCCAATGATAGCTTAGTACAAGATGTATTTTATGGAAGAGGGTCTTTGCAATGACTACAGCTCTAAATAAGAGTTTTTAAATGGGGGAAATAAAACTACCCATTCCTGGCTGTCAACAATCACTTACATTTAGCATCCTCATTATACCAGGATCCCAAAAACGCAGTTGTAGAGATTCTTGTGAGGAGTAAAGGAACAAGAGAAAACTCATCACTGAACATTGCAGGGTACAGGATATATTATTTGTAGACTGCCTGGTCAGGTTGCCCTTGTGAAACTTTTAGTATGGTTTCATTCTCCATCTATATATTATGCATTTTGTTTTTATGATACTTTCTCCCAGAATACATGTCTTGAATCTCACGAATGAATGCCTCCAAAAATTGTTCCCCACTACCCAATTATTTCTCAATTTTATTGAGAAAAACAAGTAAAAGGTCCTTTAGACTTAGTAAGAAAAAACTTTACCATGGAAAATACATTGAACTTTATAAACATGACCCCTTTTCAATATAAGGTTTCTGTGTTTGATCTTGTCCAAGAGTTTGTTACTGTACATACAAAAGGACCAGTATAGAGGCATAATGCTCCTAAAGATGAATTCGAAAAAAGAATTCTATGATGAATTATTTTATATATCAGGATATTGCATTTTATCTCCAGATTTTTATAGGGAAGTACCCTCACACTTATTTCCACAATAAGCTCTGAAAACCAAGGCCATCACTGAATATCAAATGTCTCATGATAATAGTTGATGTCCAAGATAGCAACTTTTTCTTTTTTGGCCTCGTCATTCTCAGACTTTTCCCTCCTAACCATCGAGCTACCATAGCAGTGCCATTTAAAATCTTATTTTAACTCTTTCTACTATGAGGAGAGAAAAAAAAAATATCATGGCATTTACCTCAATTTTCATTTTACAGAAAATTCCCAGTAGTTTTCCTCATTCCAACTTCTCTTCAGCTCACTTTTCACCTGTTTCTCTCTCCTTAGTCTCCTCAAACAACGATGCTTGAAAGCCCACATCACCTTAATCTCCAACACGTGTAAAAACACGTCTCCTGTTACTCCCTCCTCCTTGACTACTGGGGGTTACTCATCACTCTGTCTTTCTGATAACGGTCATCTAAAGACAACAAACATTCTCAAAGTCACAATGGTTACTAATTTTTATTCTCATCAAGAATAAACTTGTTATACAAAATCCTTCCATACCTAATCATTTTAGCTGTCTCCTCAGGGTACACAGTAACTTGCTCACTGCCTCAGTAACAGAAAATGAACTACGGCGGAGGCAGGGGGAAAGACTATGATACAGGCTGGGAGCATATTTTGGGAGATACAGACAAAGATACAGTTTGGGAGCATATTTTCAGGGTCTGGAATACAATGGTAAGAAATCTATTAAATTTATTAGACAACAAGGAATCCTGGAAGGTTGTTCCAAAAGGTAAGTGACATAACTACAGCTAACCTGAAGACGTCATCTGTAGGTGGTTAAAAACACTGAGAAGCAGGAAGGTGAGGAAAAGCCATCTTTTGGGAGGCAGGGCAAGGATGTACAAAGGTCCAAATGAGGATGCTGGGATGCGGAGGAAATGGAAGGAAAGAACAGAAAGGAAACAGTTAAAGACTTCCCTAAAGTTCCACAAAACCAAAGAATCACTGCTGAGTAATTTTAACAACTACTCACTAGTAGGAAGATCCCTATTTTTATATACTAACACTTTCAGGGAAACTTACTTCACAAAATGAAAATGACTGATAAGGACATTGTGAATGAATGATGAGTCAAGTAACTTCTTCAAGATTTGCTTAAGAAAAAGTAAAAGAGAAAAGAAACAGGCTTTGATTTTGTATTATTATTCTAAAGGCAGTATTCAACTTTTAGAGCAATTTGAAATTTTTCAAACTTCTCTGAAAATCCTTCTAAAATAATTTTCCAGATCGAACTACAAATAGTTCTTTAAAGCCAGGACTTTTACACTAATGGCAATTTCACCTATTGCTTAAGCAACAACCTGAAGGGAACTCCCCAACCTGAGAAAGTTATTTCTAACCTTTTAATTCATGTCAAAAATAGATGGCATTTTTTAAGACAACAAACATTTGCCAAAGTATATTACAGTTTACCAACATCTTCACATAGGAATGACCTATTCATTGCTCCTGACCAAAAACAATTTTAGAAAGTTGACGTGTGAGTAGGAAGAACCATTTCTTTTGTTAAACAACACTGAGTTCTTACAGTGTGCTAGACTGGATGTCTGCTGTGGAATACTTAAATAAAATAAGCAACAGCCTCTGACCTCAAAAAGTCTAGGAGGAAAATGGGAATTCCCTAGCGGCCCAGTGGTTAGGACTCCATGCTTTTACTGCCAAGGGCCCAGGTTCAATCCCTGGTTGGGGAACTAAGATCCCACAAGCCATGACTCAGCCAAAAAAAAAAAAAACTCTAGGAGGAAAAAAAAAGGCTAGGGGAGACATACATGAGGAGTGAACATTAAGAAATGTAATTGTATAACTCCTCCAGAAAAAGTATTACACCTTGAACACATTTCAACACTTGTTACCTCGGTACATTAAAATTTTTATAAAGAAAGTAATGATTCACAAAAAGCACAGCATGCAAATTCCCAATGAGAATTTCTTTCCATGATTTAGCCTGATACTACTCACATAACTGTCGAAGGGATCTACTGAACACTTAATTCACATTTTAGGAGGGAGGAAATAACTAAGAAAAATGACTAGATCTATGACCTAAAATCAGTTCTGCAACGCACTTGCTATGTGACTTGGGCCAAGTCAATTTCCTCCTGTCTTATTTCCTCCAGAAGTCTTAATACCTGCCACTTATCAGTTACAAAAACTTCAGAGTAATAAATGAGATAACACTTGCATGATACATTGTACAAACGACTTGGAAGAAAAATTTTATAAATCCAAAGTTCAATACTATAAATAAGCTTTAACTGAAAATGTGTCTTTTCTCAGGATCCCTGTCACTGAATAAAGTTATAATTTTTCATTAATTTATTTAACAAATATTTATTGAACACTTACTATGTGCTGGAGACTATTCTAAGAGCTGAGGATGTGAGAGTGAGCAAAACAGACAGATTCGTGGAGTTTACATGCAGTGAGAGAACACATCTAGTAAAATAGAAAAAATAATCATTGTGTTGCATGTTAGTGGTGATAACTGCTATGCAGAACAATAAAGCAGGGACGGCAAACACCAAATGGGGGGGGGGTGCAATTAGATCTTCAGAGAGGGATTCCCTAAGGTGATATTTAAGCAAAGACCTGAAAGGAGGTGAGTTAGTGAGATGAGGGAAGAGCTCTTCATGCAGAGGGAACAGCAAGCAGAAAGGCCCTGAACTGAACTTTTCCTGGAGTAGTGGAGGAACAGCAAGAAAACTTGTGAGCTTGGAAGGGGCAAGGGAAGGGCAGTAACTGAAATCACAGCACAAAATAGTGTTAAGACCTCCTAGGCTATAGTAAAGGCATTGGCTTTTATTCTCAGTGAGATAAGGAGTCTGAAGGATGTTAAGCAGAGAAGCGACAGGAGTGACTTTTTAAAAGAAGTTTGAGAACTAACACTAAAAATAAGCTGTCCGGAGTTAGCTAAATTAAGCCAAGAATTTTAAGAGTTTAAAATCAAAAGAGCATTTGAAAAACCCAAGAACGGGCTACACTCGAAATCCCTAGTTACCCAAGGGATGCTGACAACACGAACCAGCTGTGACAGCTGAACACAGATTTCCTGTGATATTCACAATCCCTGCTGGTAGGAAATGCCGTAACTTTTCAACAAAACCACTTCGCCGGTCTGATGCACCTGGAAACCCTTTTATCTGACCAACCACATGTTAACGCCTCATCTAAACCCCGGGAAGTACACGGAGCCCAGAGTGTCACCCCATCTTAAAGATGTAGAAACTGAGACTCAGAGCAGAAAGATGGCTCTCCCGTGAAGGGAGAGCTTCACTGCCCAGTGAAGAGCATGTTTTCCGGACTCCCGACTCCAGCATGAACTTCAGGGCACCTACGTCCCACCTCCAGCCCCGACACCAGGGCTACCTTTACCTGGCAAGCCCACCTCCCGCGGGTTACAGACAAGCTCTACCCCGGACGAAAAATCACAGACCCGCCGCGTCTCCCCCACCCTTGGGCTTCGGCTGGGTCCCACCCGAGAGCCTGGGGATGGGCCCAGGTTCAGACGGGGGTGAGGGGGTTAGGGAGAGAAGGCGGGTCCCAGCGGAAACTCCCGGCCGCGCCTTCCTGAGCCACGCGCTGCGGCTGAGACCCTGCCGCCTCCGCCCCTGGGTGGGGAGAGGGCAGCACTGTTACCACGACAACGCCAGGGGAGCCTGGGGGTGCGCCGCGGAGGAGCCTCGAGCGGGCCGGGGGCGCGGGCCGGGGGAGGGGGTGCGCGCAGGGAGCGGCCGGCCCGAGGCTCGTTCCTTCTTAGGAATATTCCGCCACTTCTCAATCAATGAATCTCCCACCACCGCCGTCCCGGAACCTCGCTCACGCCCACCGATCATACTCACAATTCTTTAATCAGCACCATCTTCCCGGAACCCCTTCACAGCTGCCGCCACTACCTCTACCACCGCCGCCGCCGCCGCTACCGCCTCTCACGGCGCCTGCGCGGCCCCGCCCCTGCCTCCCGGGCCGCTGCGGCGCCTGCGCGTCCACACCCTTCCGCCACGACCCGTCACGTCAGCGCGCGAGAGGAGCTGGCCCCGCCCCAGTTCCGCGCCCCACCCTGGGCGCGCGAGGCTTCTACTGCGGCTGTGCGGGCTTAGCGCGCACTAAGCGCGCTCTCGGTCGTCTCGCGTCGCGTTTCCTCCGTTCAGTCAGGTTCTCGAGGCGGCTGTGCAGCCTACGCTCTCTGGTGAGTTTTCCAGTCGGTTCCCTCGAAGTCGTTTTCTGGTGACCAGAGCTAAACTTTCTCTCACTGCTCTTGAGAAGGAGGCCCGCCTTCTTCACAGACCCCTCACTTCAGAAGTCCGTGTTAAAGACTCGAGACGGGTCGGAGAGGGGTTGGACGGGTGGGCGCCTCGCGCTCCGGTTCCACGAGCCCAGAACCAAGCCGCGTACAGCTGTGGCTGCACGAGTTCCCAATGCCCACACCCTCCTGCCCCCGAATCCAGAATCCCGCTGTGGCTGTGACCCGACCGCAGGGGCGTCCGACCCTCCCGACCAGCCCCCAGGGGGGAAAGGGGGTGCGCGCCCTTAGGTCCCGGAAAGGGGGCCTGTTGTGGGGAGACGCTAGCGGGTCCCGGTGAAGGCCCCGCACGACCCGGGCGCCAGCCTGAAAGCCAGGAGGTGGCCTTAGGAGGAGTTGTAGCGCAGGGTCACTCGCTTGCTCTGTGCTAGTCTCAGGTCTAGGCCCTGGGATACACCTGGAAGCAAAATAGACACGGTCCGTGCCCTCACTTGGAAACAAATAAGAGAGAATTTGGCGTAGTGGTAAGTGCTCTTCCACGAATACGATAACACAGGGTAGAGGCGAAGGCAGAGTAATCAAGGGAAGGACTCTCCGGAGGCCACGGTTGAGCCTGTTGTTAGCCCAGCCTGTGAAGATGGGGGAGGCATTCCAATTAGAGGAAAATAGACCGGGAGGCTGAAATACGCTTAGAGTAGTAGTTGAGGAGCAGGTGGAGGCCAGGTGTGGCTAGGACGTCTTAAGTGTATGGGGCAGGGGGGGAATAAGCTGGGACTAAGCAACTAGGCCATAGTAAAGAGTTTGCGTTGTATGCTGAGAACCATGAGAAGTTGTTGAAAGGTTCTTAAAGGAATTTAAAAAATCATTAAAACACTTCTACATAAATTTATATGGAATACACCCAGTGGAGTTAAGGCTGCCTCCAAAAAAAGTAATAGTAGTGAAATATTTGCCTAAAGCTGGAATCTTCTCCTAAGGCAGTCGCTGGGATCCACTGAGTTTCTTTGATGTGTGAAGTACTATGCTAGCTATTGTGATGGTGAAGATTCAAGGAAACACATGCTCTTACTTTCAGGGAGCTTAGAAACTAGGAGTAGCTTCTGTTGATTGGGAATCTGTTGTATGCCTTCTGTCAGTATGCCTACTGACTTTTTTCTAGATAAAAATAAATAAAAAGTTGAGGCACGTAGACTATATTTAGGACAAGTAATTGTTCTCAGTTATGGGAAGAAGGAGGTTATGGTCAAAACATAGAAGATACTTAAAGGTAAGAATAGACAACCTACAGATTTGAATACTATACCAATGAATATGAGCACTGGAAGATTTTTTTTTTTAAGGTCCAAGGAGGTAATATTAGTTGCCAAACTTATAAGTAGTCATTTTAGTAGTTTCTCCCCAGATGTTATGCAGGCTGAAGATATAAATAGCTTTAAAAACGTGAATAAAGTTGTGGTTGACGTGCTTAATTAGTCATTAAGAAAAATTAGAACGTTGCAGAACATTTCTGTAACTTCTGAAGTCTTCCCACAAGTGTTCACTAATTCCATTCTCTGCATAGTACGGGTGCTGCTCATAGTAACTCTCATATGTTTGTAAAGTAAATGAAGAGATAGTGTGCTGGGTGGAGCATAAGTCTGAACTAGGGTACAGCATGGACATTGTCTCCGTTCCCCATGTGAAGATTCATAGTAAAACAGTCATTTGAAAACCACAAGATACGGACTTCCCTGGTGGCGCAGCGGTTAAGAATCCACCTGCCGATGCAAGGGACAGGGGTTCGAGCACTGGTCCAGGAGGATCCCACATGCCGCAGAGCAACTAAGCCCGAGCACCGCAGCTACTGAGCCTGTGCTCTAGAGCCCACGAACCACAACTACTGAAGCCCACGCCTAGAGCATGTGCTCCACAACAAGAGAAGCCACTGCAATGTGACGCCCAGGCACCGCAGCAAAGAGTAGCCTCCACTTGCTGCAACTAGAGAAAGCCCATGCGCAGCAACAAAGACCCGGTGCAGCACAAAATAAATAAATTTTTTTTAAAAAAAAAAAGATAAATTAGCCAGTTTAGATGTATGTATTTGTGGGCAACAAAAGATACTAATTCAGGTTGATAGAAAATATGAAATCTGTATACCTAAATACCTGTACATCTGTTTAAGAGCTAAAAAAGGCAGAATGAGGGAATATTGAAGAAGACTAGAGAGTAGGAAAGACGAACCATCAACCCAAAATGACAGAGAAGGAAATATAAAGAAAAAGATTATGACACATGAAAAAAAATAAGCTGATGGATTGTGTGGCATTTTCTTGTTTTAAAACTAAAGATGTTGAATCTTATGCATTTTTGCAAATACGGACATACGATGGGATATAACTTATTAGTAATTGTTTCCGGATGTGGAAAAGATCCACCCTCTTTTTTAAGCCTGGTATCTGTTGTCCCTTGTTCTAACTTTCATCCTTCAGCAAAGGTAACCTTTACACACAAGATGTCTAATTGAATTTAATTCTACAAGCCTCATATAACCACCAGTCTCATTACTTCTCGTATACAGTTGAACAGAGCTTGTTACAGTAAGAATGATAGTAGATTTTACTGCGGCAAACCAAAAGATTTCTGAACACAAGCAATGTTTGGAACATTTATGCACTAGTTGATAAAGTACAACTCTGGTCAAAGAAATTTGGATGGTCCTTCAAATACTATAAGTGAATATGGCCTGTTTTTTCCCCCCTAAGGAGACGTTCTTAACCTGGATCTAAAGGCCTTTTCGTGGGTGTTCCCAGGGAATTTGTGAACCACTGAAATTATATACATAATTTCATGTCTATGCACATTTTTCTAGGGGAGATGTCTATAGCTTTTATTTGCCTTGCTTACTCTGTAGTTTGCCATCCTGTTTTCTTTATCTTCTCCCCATTCCAGAATTATCTTGATTGAGATACTTTGATGAAAACCAGAAATATTTCCAAGAATGCATTAATATTGTCAAACATTAGGGCATAGGTCATAATATTGTACTGCTGTGGGAGAGACAGGATTGGACCTTGGAGTGGAAAGCCCTTGGCCCGAATCCTGGCTCTGCCACTAGCTGGCTCTGTACCTAAAGAGCTACTGATATCTACAACATAGATTTGTTGTGAGGAATAAAAGTATGAAGTGTCTCTTACACATTACCTGATATGTATTAGGTGTTCGGTGAATGGGTATCATTTTAAAACTTACAGCTTTCAGAGAGCAGAACTGTAATTTAAATTAAGATATAATTAAGTTCCTCACCTCTCCATCCCTAGGGGTAACTAATGTATGAATAGGAATGCATATATTGATATATGTACATACATTCATATATGTATTGATATATGGCTGTAATTTACTCTTTCACCTGCAGTGTATAGTGTAGATTTCTGTTCTTCTCTATTGCACCAACATTTGGTGTTGTCACAGTTTTTCGTTTTTACCACTTTATTGGTTTAAAAATGCTGTCTCACTCACTTTGTATTTTTCTACAGGGAGAGGATCTTTTCATGTTTACTGGCCATGTTCTTATTCTTTGCTCATTTTCCTGTTGGTTTTGATTTTTCTTTTTGATTTGTAGAAGATATATACTATAGTCACTTTGGACTCGAAATTCTATGTTGATTATGTGCACTTTATATAATTTTCTTTCTATATGTGGATTGTTGTGTCACTTTGTTTACAGCAAGATTTCTCAACCTCTGCAGTATTGACATCTTGGGTCAGATAATTCTTGGTTGTGAAGATTGTTGTGTACATTGTAGAATGTTCAGCAGCATCCCTGACCTCTATCCACTAGATGCCATAGCAGCACTCCAGTCATGATGATGCAAAATGTCTCCAGACATTGCCCATTGTCCCCGGGAGCAAAATTGCCCCTGGTTGAAAACCACTGGTTTATAGTGACTCTTGTGCAGAGTTATTTATCTTTAAGAAAACTTTATTCCACTAACATTTTTTGGGTTTATATTATACGGCAGGTCCTAAGTGTTTCATATGACCTAATGCTAACCTTAGCCCATTTACTAATCACAGCACATAGAAAATAGGTACTATTATTATCCCTGTTTTATAAAGAGAAATCTTGCTTATGTCTTCCAATATAGAGGAGATGTTAATCAACTTTACTGAGCTATAATTTACAGACAGTAAAATGTATCCATTTTAAGTGTACAGTTCGAAGTGTTTTGTCAAATATATATACTTCTGGTGATCCTTACCAAAAACAAGATATGTGACATTTCCATCGTTCTAAAAGGTTTCCTTGGGGACTTCCCTGGTGGTCCAGTGGTAAAGAAACCGCCTTCCAATGCAGGGGACTTGGGTTTGATCCCTGGTCAGGGAAGTAAGATCCCACAGGCCGCGGGGCAACTAAGCCCGCACGCCACAACTATTGAGCTCACGTGCCTCAACTAGAGAGAGAATACCTGCACACCACAACTAGAGAGAAGCCCATGCACTGCAATGAAGAGCCTGTGGGCCGTAACAAAAGATCCCATGTGCCAAAACTAAGACCCGACGCAGCCAAAAAGTAAAAAATTAAGATAAAATAAAAGGTTTCCTTGTGCCCCTTTCCATTCGGTTCCCCCACACTCCCAGCCCCAGGCATGCGCATAACTGCTTTCCATGACTATATTAGACTTGCCTTTTCTAGAGTTTCATATCATTGAATGATATACAATTGACCCTTGAACAACGCAAGTTTGATCTTCACGGGTCCATTTATACACAGATTTCTTTCAATAGTAAATATGGTATGATCCTTGGTTGAATACACAGATGCAGAAATTCAGATATGCCAACTATGGGACTTGAGCAGCCTCAGATTTTGTTATTCGCAGCCAGTCCTGGAACCAATTCCCCGTGGATACTGAGAAATGACTGTACTATGTCCTTTTTTGTTTCTGGCTTCTTACACTCAGCGTGTTTTTGAGATTCATTAATGTTGTGTGTAGTTCAGTCCTTTTTGTTGCTGAGTGATTTTCCTTTGTATGGATATATCAGCTTTTGTTTATCCGTTTCCTTGGTGATAGACTTTTGAGTTCTTCCCAGCATTTGGCCATTATAAGTAAAGCTACTATGAATATTTGTGTGGAAGTCTTTCTGTAGATATGTTTTCATTTCTCTTGGGAAAATTTCTCTTTAATTATGAGGGAAGTAGACATTTAACTCTAGGAGAAACTGCCAAGTAGATTTCCAAAGTGGTTGTGCCATTTTACATTCCCACCAGCAATGTATGAGAGTCCAGTTGCTTCACATCCCCTTCAAAACATTTTAGCCATTCTAGTGGATGTGTTGTAATATCTCACTGCAGTTTAATTTGCATTCTCCTGAAGATTAATGATGTTGAGCACTTTTTCATGTGCTTATTGGTCATTTGTACATCATTTGTGAAGTGTCTGTTCAAATCTTTTGACCATTTTTAAATTGGTTTTCTTTTTATTATTGAGTCATAACAGTTCTTTATATATTCTAGATATAAGTTCTTTCTCAGAGGTATTTGTTGTGAATATTCTCAGCAGCTTACCTTTTCACTTTCTTGATGGTATATTTCAAATAGCAGAAGTTTTAAATTCTAGGAAGTCTTAAGTTATTTTTTCTTTTATGATTCATGCTTTTTGTGTCCTATCTAAGAAATCTCTGCCTACCCCAAAGTCACAAAAATCTTATTTTATAATGTTTTCTTCTAGAAGTTTTAAAGTTTTACCTTTTACATTTAGGTCTGCATTCTATTTCAAATAAGTTTCTTTTCCTCTTTTTTTAAATTGCAAAATATACATAATTTATCATCTTAACCATCTTTAATTTTTAATTTCATAATGTTGTGAATCCATCTCCATAGCTCTTTTCACCTTGTAAAACTGAAACTCTCTGCCCATTAAACAATAACTCTCCATTCCCCCTCTCCCCAGCCCCTGGCAACCATCATTCTACTTTCTGTCTATATGATTTTGACTACTGTAAATATTATATAAGTGGACTCATTCAGTCTTATCTTTTTGTAACTGGCTTCTTATTTCACTTAGCATAATATCCTGAAGGTTCATATTGTAACATGTGTCAGAATTTTCTTCCGTTTTAAGGCTGAATGATATTCCATTTATATGTATATACACGTTTTCCTTATTCATTCATTGATGGACACATGGGTTGCTTTCACCTTTTGGCTATTGAGAATACAGGCATACCTCTGAGATAATGCAGGTTTGGTTCCCAACCACCGCAGTATAAAGCGCATATCACAATAAATCAAGCCAAATGAATTTTTTGGTTTCCCAGTGGATTTAAAAGTTATACACTATACTATAGTCTGTTAAGTGTACAATAACATTATGTCTAAAAACATGTACACACCTTAATTTTAAAATACTTTATTGATAAAAAATGCTAACCATCACCTGAACCTCGAGTTTTAATCTTTTTGCTGGGGGAGGGTCTTCCCTCGATGTTGACGGCTGCTGACTGATCAGGGTGGCGGTTGCTGAAGGCTGGGCTGGCTGTGGTGATTCCTTAAAATAAAATGACAGTGAAGTTTGGCGCAACAATTGACTCTTCCTTTCACAAATGATTTTTCTGTAGCAGGCAATGCTGTTTCGTAGAATTTTACCCATGTTAGAACTTCTTTTAAAATTGGAGTCATCTTCTTAAACCCTGCTGCTGCTTTATCAACTAAGTTCACATAGTATTCTAAATCCTTTGCTGTCATTTCAGTAATCTTCATAGCATCTTTGCCAGGTATAGATTCTGTCTCAAGAAACCACTTCTTTGCTCATCCATAAGAAGCAGCTCCTCATTCATTAAAGTTTTATCATAAGATTGCAGCAATTCAGTCACATCTTCAGGCTCTACTTCTCTTGCTATTTCTACCACATCTGCAGTTACTTCCTCCAATGAAGTCTTGAACCCCTCAAAAATCATCCATGAAGTTTAGAATCAGCTTCTTCCAAACCCCTGTTAATACTAATATATTGACCTCTTCCTCTGAATCACAAATATTCTTAGTGGCATCTAGAATGCTGAATCTTTTCCAGAGGTTTTCAGCTGACTTTGCCCAGATCCATCAGAAGAATCATTATCTATGGCAGGTATAGCCTTAAGAAATGTATTTCTTAAATAGTAAGACTTGAAAATTGAAATGACTCCTTGATCCATGGGCTGCAGAGTGGATGTTGTGTTAGCAGGCATGATCGCAACATTAATCTCATTGTATATCTGCATCAGAGCTCCTGGGTGACCAGGTGCATTGTCAATGTCAGTAATATTTTGAAAGGAATCTTTTTTTTTCTGAGCAGTAGGTCTCAGTAAACCATGTTGTAAACAGATGTGCTGTCATCCAGGCTTTGTTGCTGTTTATAGAGCACAGGCAGAGTTGATTTAGCATAATTTTTAAGGGTCCTAGGATTTTTGGAAGGATAAATGAGCATTGCCTTCACCTTCAAGTCACCAGTCGTGTTAGCCCATAACAAGGGAGTCAGCCTGTCTTTTGAAGCTTTAAAGTCAGTCATTGACTTCTGCTCTCTAGCTATGAAAGTCCTAGAGGTGATAAAGATACTCTAAAGTTTTAAAGTTCCACATTTTACATTTGGGGCTTTAATCTACCCTGGCTTAGTTTTTGTGTATGGTGTGAGGTGTTGAGATCCTGTTTCCCCCTCGACACACACACACATGGATAACAAATAATCTTAGCATCATTTATTGAAAGAAATGTTTGTTATTGTTGAAGTGGATGTTTGATTTTCCCCATTTCATACTTTATAGCAGAATGTGGCTTAACAAGGTAGCCAGTAGTATCATGAGATTCAGATAGTACTTTACAAAGAGGGGCAAATGATACTTAAAACAGTAGTTTGAGAAGTTTTTATTTCTGCACAACTATGCTGGGTTGAATAACTTCCATAATCCTGTGAATTTTTGGTTCTGTCAGGTGAGGCAGCGACCCTGCTGTATTTAAAGACCATATAATTTTTGTTGTGTGCAAACATCTTTTAAAAGCTATTTGATGATCACCTGCATATATGCACGTGTGTTACCTTCCCCTCTGGATCACTTCTGTTAATGCCAGCATGTTACGATGGAAAGAATGTTGGCTTTGGAGCCAGAAAAACTCTGGCTCACCATTTATGGTATCTGAATCCTATTTGTGACACAGTAATAATATATGATTTAAAGCATTTCATAAGATTAAGTTGAAGTTTTTTTTAAAGCATACATAATGGGCACTGTACAAAGACTGGTTTTCTGCTCATTCTCCTAGGCTCCATATCTGAAGAGATGTTCTTAACTACTCCCACTTCCTCTACCTTCTAACTAGGATTTTCTTTCTCAAGTTTTCACATCTTTTTTCTCTTTTTTTTCCCTCACGTGGTTAACAATCTTAGCACCATTTACTGAAAGAAATATTTGTTATTGTTGAAGTGGATGTTTGATTTCTCCCATTTCACACTTCATAGCAGAATGTGGCTTAACAAGATAACTAGTAGTATCATGAGATTCAGATAGTACTTTACAAAGAGGGGCAGATGGTACTTAAAACAGTAGTTTGAGAAGTTCTTTATTTTTTTCTTTCAGGTGAATTGATACTCATATGTAATGTCCTTCTAGCAATGCTTTTACCTTTTATCTGATATTCATTTAGCTATACCAAGTTACTTTGTGTTAGTACTCTCCTGGGATATCTTTTTGTCTTTTTAAACTTGTTTATTATTACAAAAGCAATTTTATCATATGCAAAGTTGGAAGCATGTAATGAATTCCTGTGTGTCCATCACCTGTCTTCAACAATTATCAATTTGGCATTCTTGTTTCATCTACTCTCCCTCCCCAGTTTATTTCTTTGAAGGGAATTTTTTTTTTTTTTTTTTTGCGTTACGCAGGCCTCTCACTGTTGTGGCCTCTCCTGTTGCGGAGCACAGGCTCCGGATGCGCAGGCTCAGAGGCCATGGCTCACGGGCCCAGCCGCTCCGTGGCATGTGGGATCTTCCTGGACCCGGGCACGAACCCGTGTCCCCTGCCTCGGCAGGCGGACTCTCAACCACTGCGCCACCAGGGAAGCCCCGGAGGGAATATTTTAAAGCAAATCAAAGACATATAATTTCTCCTACAAGTGTTATTGTTTGCCATCTCCTTTCAACCTTTATGTTTTAAGCGTGGCTCTTGTTAACAGATTGTATGTTTGTTTAACATTCATTCTGATTTTTTAGAGTTCTGATATCTTGTCTTTTAATGTAATTGTCCATTTCATTCATTGTGAATTTATTTCTACAATTTTAGGTTCACCTCACTGTATTCCTTTTATTCCTCCTTATCATCTTTTGGGTTGAAGGGATTTTCTTATTCAGTTTTGCTCCTTTTCTCCATTTTGTTCGTCTGTTTTTGCGGAACTTATATGCTTTTGTCTATTTCAACTATTATTCTAGCTTTTATAACATACATGTAAAGTATAAAAATAAGCAGTATTTTTACTCTCATTAATAGTACAAGGAGCTTAGAATAGTGTAACTTTGAATACAAGTTTGAACAATACACTGGATTTTGTATTGGTCCCATTCTATTTTTCTCTTACAAATCAAACATTTTTTGTACCACTTTATACAATCAGTATTTTATTTAGATTTGTCCATATTTTAATCAGTATATCTGCTCATCATTCCCTTTCACATCTCAGCCCTTCCATCTTAGATAATTTTACTTTTGCCTGAAATTTGTCTTCTAAAATTTACCTTAATAAGGGTCTATCAGTGGCAAATGATATTTTCTTTGTCTGAAAATATCTATATTTTGTCTTCATTCATAAAAAACACTTTGATAGAGAATTCTAGGCTGAGATATGTTTTTTCTTGGCATATTTGAGATACTATTGCCCTGTCTTCTAGCTTTCATTGTTGAAGTAAAGAAATCAGTCATCTAATTCCTGGTCCTTTGTAGGTGATACATCTTTCCTTTCTAGCTTTTTAAGAAAAGGTTTATTGAAATATAACATGCATACAGAAAAGTGCAAAAAATCATAAATATATTGCTAGGTGGATTTTCAATAATAAAAACACTCACAAAACCACACGCAGAAATATAAAGATAGCATTACCAGAACCACAGAGGTCTCCCTTTGTAGCCCGTTCCAGTATTTACTATCTAAAAATGATCACTGTCTCACCTTATATCATGATAGGTTAGTTTTTTCTTATTTTGAACTTTTACATAAATGAAATAATAGGCTTTCTTTTGTGTCTGGCTGCTTTTGCTCAGCACTATGTGAAATTCTTCCACAGCAGTTTGGTTCATTCTCATAGAATATTCCATGTTACTGTTACTAGTCAGTCATTTGAGCTGTTTCCAGTTGTTGACTGTTATGAATAGTGACACTAATCTTTTAGTGACATTTATACTAACTTCTATTGTGTATATACTTAGATGTGAAATTGCTTGTAGTAGGAAACTGCCTAATAGTTTTCAAAAGTGGTTATGTCATTTTATGCTCCCACCAGAAATATATGAGGGTTCTGATTGCACCATAAACTCATCAGCTTTGGTGTTCTCAATCTTGTGGCTTTAATTTGAATTTCTTTGATGACTAATGTGCTTGTTGGCCATTCATATATCTTCATTTGTGAAATATCTGTTCACATCTTTTACCTAGTTTTTAATTGAGATGTAATTAACATATAACATTAAATTAGTTTTGGGTGTAAAATAATGACTCGATATATGTATATATTGCAAAATGATCACCACAATAAGTCTAGCTAATATCTGTCACCGTAGTTACAGATTTTTTTCTTGTGGTGAGAACTTTTAAGATTTACTCTCTTAGCAACTTCCAAATATGCAATACAGTATTATTAACTATAGTCCCCATGCTGTATATTATATCCCCATGACTTATTTATTTTATAACTGGAAGTTTTTACCTTTTGACCCCCTTCACCCGTTTTATGCAACCCTACACCTCCTATCCCCCAACCCCTGCCTCTGGCAATCACCAAACTCCTCTCTGTATTTATGAGATCTGTTTGTTTGTTTATTTAAGATTCTACATATAAGTGAGATTATGCTGTATTTGGCTTTCTCTGTCTGACTTATTTTACTTAGCATAATGCCCTCAAGGTCCATCCATGTTGTCCCACGGGGCCAGATTTCTTTCTTTTTATGGCTGAATGATATTCCATTTTTAAAAATTTAAATATGTGTATGGCATTTATCCATTCATCCATTGATGGACACTTAGGTTGCTTCCGTGTCTTGGCCGTTAGTCTAAACAATGCTGCAGTGAACATGCGGGTGTATATATCTTTTCAAATTAGTGTTTTCATTTTCTTCAGATAAATACCCAGAAGTGGAATGGCTGGATGATATGGTAGTTCTATTTTTAATTTTTTGAGGGACTTCCATACTGTTTTCTACAGTGGCTGCACCAATTTATATTCCCATCAACAGTGCACAAGAGTTCCCTTTTCTTCACATCCTTGCCAACACTTCTTATTTCTTGTCTTTTTGATGGCAGCCATTCTAACAGGTGTGAGGTGATCTCTCATTGTGCTTTTGATTTGCATTTCCCTGATGACTCGTGATATTGAGCACCTTTTCATGGTATGTTGGCCATCTGTATATCTTCTTTGGAAAAATGTCTATTCAGATCCTCTGCCCATTTTTTAACTGGATTGCTTATGTTTTTTTGCTGTTGAGTTACATGAGTTCTTCATATATTTTGGATATTAATCCCTTATCAGATGTATGATTTGCAAATATTTTCTCCCATTTAGTAGATTGCCTTTTCAATTTGTTCATGGTTTCCATTGCTGTGCAGAAGCTATTAAGTTTGATATAGTCCCCCTTGTTTATTTTTGTTCTTGATGCCTTTGCTTTTGGTGTCAAATCCAAAAAAATCATTGCCAAGACTCATGTCAAGGAGCTTATTGCCTGTGTTTTTCTTCTGGGAGTTTTAAGGTTTCAGGTCTTATGTTCAAGTTTTAATCCATTATTTTACCCATTTTTTGAATTGGATTATTTTTGTCTTGAGTTGTGAGTTGTTTTTTAAAAATATATTCTGGATATGGGTTCTTTGATATATGTATAATTTACTTAATGTATTATTTACTAAATGGTGGGGCCTTTTTAAGGAACAAAATTTTAAGTTTTAAATTCAGTTTATCAGTTTTTAAATCTTAGAGTTCATGCTTTTAGAGTCCTGTCTTAAGAAGTCTTTTCCTACCCCAAAGTTGCAAAGATTTTTCTCTTACATTTTCTTCTTAGAAGGTTTGGTCTTCCATCCTTTTCAGGTAAAGTTTTGTCTGTGGTATGAAGTAAGGGTTGACATTCATTTTTTTATACAGTTGCGTATTCAGGTGTTCCAGAATATATGGTACCCAATAACAGCTTTGATTTTTATAAGTTTGTTGTAAATCTTGAAATCAATCTCCCATCTTTGTTCTGTTTTCCAATATTTTGGCCATCAATTTCTATATAAATTTTAGAAAGAGCTTGCCAATTTCTGTGAACACAAACCTGCTGGGCTTTTGAGTGGGGTTGGATTGATTAATCAGTTTGGGGAGAACTGACATCTTAACAATACAGTTGATCCTTGAACAACACAGGGGTTTGGGGCCCCAGTCCTCTGCACAGTTGAAAATCCACATGCAACTCATAGTTGGCCCTCCAACTACATGGTTCCTTCAACTATGCAGTCCCTCTGTATTTATGGTTCCACATCCACAGATTCAACCAACCAGGGGATTGTGTAGTAATGTAGTATTTACTGTTGGAAAAAATATACATATAAATGAACAGCACAGTTCAAATCCATGTTGTTTTAACTGTATTGAGGTTTCCAATCCATGAACATAGTTTATCTCCAGTTTTTTTTAGGTCCTCTTTAATAATTCTCTGCAGTGTTTTATACTTTTCAGTGTAAAGGTTAGAAACATGTTTTATGAAATTTATCCCTAAGCATTTTATGTTTTGGGATGCTGTTGTTATTTTTTAAATTTCAATTTCCAATTGTTAATATGTACATATTATGGTTGTTACATGTTCCTGGTGAATTGAACCTGTTATCATTATGTGAATGTTTCTCTATGTCTTTGGTAATATATTTTATCTTGAAGTCTACATTATTTGATATTCATGTAGACACTCCATCTCTTTCACACTTTTTATTTTATTTTATTTTATTTTTTGCGGTACGTGGGCCTCTCATTGTTGTGGCCTCTCCCGTTGCGGAGCTCAGGCTCCAGACGCGCAGGCTCAGCGGCCATGGCTCACGGGCCCAGCTGCTCCACGGCATGTGGGATCTTCCTGGACCGGGGCACGAACCCGCGTCCCCTGCATCGGCAGGCGGACTCTCAACCACTGCACCACCAGGGAAGCCCCACACTTTTAAATTTTTTAATGATATGTCTTTTCTTCGATTCACATTCTGCATATTTGTGTCTTTTATTTAAAGTGTATCCCTCACAGACAGCATCTAGCTGAGTCTTTTTTATCCATTTTGACAACCTCTGCCTTTTGGAATGTTTAATCCACTAAAAATTAATGTAATTTTTGATATGGTTGTTGTTTCTTTCCTTTATTTTTTGTTCTTCTGTTTCTGCTTTTTAACTATTCCCCTTTGTATTTTTAAAAGTGGTTACGTTAGGAATTAAAATATATAAACTTTTTTTTATAATCTACTTAGAGTTAAAATTTATGTACCACAGCATATAAAATATAAGAATCAGCCAGATAGGTTCAGTTAATCCATTTCTTTGTAAAGGTCTGTTTCCATCTGGTATCCTTTACCTTCTGCCTAATGACTTCCTTTAGCATTTCTTATAATGCAGATCTGCTGACAGTGAATTTTCTTGTTTTCTTTTATCTAAAATTCTCTGTTTCACCTTAACTCTTTTTTTTTTTTTGGCTGCCTTGGGTCTTTGCTACACGCGGGCTTTCTCTAGTTGTGGTGAGTGGGGGCTACTCTTCATTGCGGTGCACGGGCTTCTCATTACGATGGCTTCTCTTTGTTGCGGAGCAGGGTTTCTAGGTGCACGGGCTCAGTAGTTGTGGCTTACGGTAGTTGCTCCACGGCATGTGGGATCTTCCTGGACCAGCGCTTGAACCCATGTCCCCTGCATTGGCAGGTGGATTCTTAACCACTGCGCCACCAGGGAAGTCCCTCACCTTGAGATATTTTTACTGGATATAGAATTCTGGATTTATTATTTTTTATTCTTTTGGAACTTTAAAGATGTTGATCCATTGTTTCTTCTGGGCTTTATTGTTTCTGATGAGAAGTAAGCAGACATTTTGAATCATTCATTATTCCTTGCATGTAATGTGTTTTTTTCTTTTGGCTGCTTCAAGATTATTCTCATTAATTTTGATTCTCATCGTTTTGATTATGGCTGTGCCTAGGCATATTTCTCTTTGTGTCTGTTGGGGTTTGCTGAGCTTGCAAGTTTATATCTTGCATATTTAGTCAGTTTTTGGCCATTATTCATTCTTTCAGGTATTTTTTCTTTTGTATTTTCTCTCCTTCTAGGAATCCAGTTACATACATGTTATACTTTTTCATGTTCTCCCAGAGGTCCCTGAGGCTCTGGGTTTTTTAAAATATTTTTTCTCTCTAAATATTGTCTAATCTCTGTTGATGTCTCTTCAAGTTTCCTATCTCCTCCTGTTATCTTCATCTGCTGTTAGCTCATCCAGTGAAGTTTTCTGTTCAGATATTGTAATTTTCAAATCTAAAATGTCCAATTTATTCCTTTTATATAGTTTCTACTTCTCTGCTGAGGTTTTTTGTTTTTTGTTTTTTTTTTTCCTTTGTGGTACGCGGGCCCCTCACCGCTGCGGCCCCTCCCGTCACGGAGCACAGGCTCCGGACGTGCAGGCTCAGCAGCCACAGCCCACCGGCCCAGCCGCTCCGCGGCACGCGGGACACCCCCAGACCAGGGCACGAACCCGTGTCCCCCGCATCGGCAGGCGGACCCCCAACCACTGCGCCACCAGGGAAGCCCCTCTGCTGAGTTTTTATCTTTCCATTCCTTACAAGCATATTCTCCTTGATGTCCTTGAACATAGCTGTCATAGCTGCTTTACATTCCTTGTATGTAAAGTTCAGCGTATGGGGTCCTCTCAGGGTCAGTCTCCATTGAATGTCTCTGAGTATGGTTCACATTTTCCTGTTTCTGTTTATGTGGAGTACATTTGGATTGCATCCTAGACATTGTGAATGATATATTGTAATGACTTTGGATTCTGTTATGTTCCTAAGAGTACTGATTTTTTCTTTTTAAAAAACCAGACCATTAGGTTGGCTGAACTGAAACTGGAAACTCATCTCCTCCACAGTGGGCAGCAGGTGAAATTTTTCTTTAGTTCTTTTAACCTTTTAGGGCCACTTGGAGTCTGCTTTTCACATATGTGCTTCAGGGGTTAGCTAGAGATTTGGGCACTGTTTATAAACACTTTGGGGATACTTGTTTTTTGCTCCCTCCTTTGTAGCATTTTCCTCCTTAGGAAATGGCATTTGCCATTTGCCCTGAAATCTTTCCTCTGAGACAAGAAAGTAAGACTATCAAGTTTTTTATCTGAGCCTCTTGGCATGGCACGGGTTGGGTCCTGCCCAGCTAGAAAATGAAAGCTCAACCCTCCACTACAGAATCTTTCTGCTTCTGATTGCTCTCCAGTGCTTTTAGGGAGTTGTTGGTGTTTTGTTTTGTTTCTGTCCAGAATTTATAGTTGTTATATGTAGAATTGTTATTCCAATAAGAGTTACTCAGCCATGATTAGAAGCAAAATCTCTGGGCTCTTTGTAATGCATGAGCTTTATAGATGCTCATCTGAGGAGAGCAGTAGGCCTTCATTAGTACCTATTTTAAGACATGAGTTACATGACAGGCAGACGTAACATTAGCCGTGACTTTACTCCAGAGTTTGGCTGTTAGATTTGGCAGTAGTAACTGAACCAGGAACCCTTTATTAGAGTTAGTTAGATCAGGCCATTAGGTCAGGTCAAAGTATTCCTCCAAACTGTATGTATTGAGAACACTGCAGACTTACAGGGCAAGTAGTTTCAACAAGCGTCTAATTTCATATTCATATAGAGCCCAGTAAGGCAAAAGCCCATTTCATGTGGTCAGTAAATGTTAAATCACTCTGATAAACAGCTTCAGCCCTTATAAATGATTCAAAAATAATATATAGTATAGAGTTGTGATGGATTGGAGTGTGCCTAAGGAAAAGAAAATTGCCTACAATATTAGTAAGTTCAAGAAACATAACCATCTGTGGCTTGATGGAGGGGGGGTGTAACATAAAGATGCATGATGCCATTTGTAAAACTAATTTCTCTTTCCGTTTAACCTCTTGTTGCCTAAGAAAATGCAGCTAGTAATTAAGATACCATTTTGGTCTTGCTTGTAAATGCTGTTGCCTTCATTAAATTTCACACTTGTGAAAAGGAGCTATTAAGAGACAGCCTAAGGTAACACTTTTTGAATAGCTAGCTTTGTTAAAAATACTTTTCCAAATTTCTTACAATAAAATGTAATTGCATTTTCTGTTTTCACTCATGTGGAATTTTCTCACATGTTATCTGTTAGAGATAAGACTTGGTGATAGAGGGAATATTCTGTTAAGCCCAAGTAGTACAGTGACTTTGGAGTTCTCCTTTCCTTGCCATTTGTAATAAATAAAGTTTTCTGGTTTCTCTAATTTTTCTTACAATTCACTTCTCATAAGGTTTAGCTGGTGGCAGGGGAGAGATTCCAGAATATATACTATTTTGAAAGTGTCAAATTTTAAAAGATTTGTTATTGAATTAAAGTGGTTAGGAAGCAATCAGTAAATAATCATTGAGTCTGTATTGAAATACTAGTGTACCTTGATAGCACACCTATAAAGTTCAAAACAAAACAGGGTGGGGGGAAGAAGAAAAGAAAGGAAAAAAATCTATATAGTCTTTTTATTGTTGATAGTAATATAATCATGGACAATGGAAACATGTTCTACCTTATAAAAATGGGTACATAGTAAAGTTGTTGCTGTTGTGTATATGAACAGTGAACTTCTTGTATGACATGTCTTTGTTTCACGTGTTATGATTTTTTTCCATTGGAATTCTAAGTCTTCACTTCTGTGACTGGTCTATCATGAGTATAGTTGAATAGACGAAAATGTTTTTAGATTAAACGTTAGTATAACCCTCAAGCATTCCTGTATCAGGTTACCTGAAGACAGATCTTAATTCAAATGTCTTTATTAGTATCTCTGTCATATAGGAGAAACAGAGAGTGCTTCTTTCTCTCCACTCAATTTTAAGTACATTTCATGTTTTTAAAAAGTGACCATAGTAACATGCTCACTTCTGAAGTTCTTTCTCCAAACAGATACTGATATGAGCATTCTCCTCCATTTGCATTAATTTTAACCTAAAAAGACCATCTTGCAGAAAAGATGTCTAGTTTTATCTTTTAGGTTTATTTTGTCCTTTACTTCTTTCTAGGATTATCAATAGAATGTGCTGTTAGTGTGGATGAATTTTGTGATATGAATACTTGCTACAGAGAACAAAACCAAGACTCCAAACCTACTTTGAACTCAAATGTAACATGCTTTTGAATCCAACAATTTTTGATCTAGTTTGAAATCAAATTACTAGGTTGTACAGTTGAAAGTGTTTTCTTCAGGTTAATACACAAAAATCTGTAACCTTTATGTATATACAGTAACCACCTAGAAGATACACTGGAATAGAAATTCTCATTTTCAGTAGCAACAAAAAGAAACGCTTAAGAATGAAGTTAATGCAAAGGTTTAAAAGCTATATGAAGATAACTTAAAGATATTCCTAAAATATACAAATGTGGACTTGAACAAATTGAAAGATATTCTGTATTATTGAAAAGGATGTTTCAGTATCACAAAGTTGTCACTTTCTCCCCATGTTAAAAAATAAACACAATCCCAATAAAAAACTCAAATTTTTTTCGTTAGGACACAGAAAGATTAATTATAAAATTTATATGGAAAAATAAACAAACAGGCATAGTCAGGAAATCCGTGAAAGAGAAGAGCAATAAGTTGCGTGTGGCTAGCCCCAACAAATATTGAAACATACTATAACTATAAAGCCTCTAAAATTAGAAGAGAGTGGTGTGGTAATACCATAGATAAATCAATGGAACAGAATAGAAACTCCAAAACTAGACTTTCATACTTAAGGAGATTTGGTGTATGGATATCACCATCTCAAATCACCATGGAAAAGATGAACTTTTTTTTTTTTTTTTTGCGGTACGCGGGCCCTGTCACTGTTGTGGCCTCTCCCGTTGCGGAGCACAGGCTGCGGACGCGCAGGCTCAGCGGCCATGGCTCACGGGCCCAGCCGCTCCGTGGCATGTGGGATCTTCCTGGACCGGGGCATGAACCCGTGTCCCCCTGCATCGGCAGGCGGACTCTCAACCACTGCGCCACCAGGGAAGCCCAAGATGAACTTTTTAATAAGTAGTGTTGCAATCATCGGATAGCACTTTGGAAAAAAATAATATTGGATCTAAACCTCATACTGCACACCAAAATACATTCAGGTGGGTCAGAGATAAAACAGTTGACCCTTGAACAACATTGGTTTGAATTGCAGTTGGTTGAATCCATAGATGGGGAACTGCCAATAGGGAGGGTCAGCTGTAAAGTTACATGCAGGTTTTCGACTGCAGAGAGGGTCGGCACCCTTAACCCCCTCCTCACTGCCCCATCCCCCCCACGCCATGTTCAAGGGTCAACCGTAATGTAATAAGTGAAACCATACAAGAGCTAGAAGAAAAAAATGGATGAATTCTTTTATAACTTGGTAGTGTCAAAAGCCTTTCAAACTGTGACTTGATGAGTACATAAAAATAGCATTTGCATACCAAAAATACTATCAAATCAGTGGCAAACTGAGAAATAGTATTTGCAAACTCTGTCACAAGGGGCTAATCTCAATATACGAGGAACTCTCAAAAAATGAGAGATCAGAAACCCAATACAACACTAGGCAGAAACTTGAACATTCCAGTTCATAGGAAAGAATGTCTGATGGCATTTGAACATATTTAAAGATGCTCAAACCCACTCATAATAAGTGAAGTTCAAATTAAAATCACTATGATGTGATACAGTGAAGTACTACTCAGCAATAAAAAGGAACAAACTGTTGATACCAAAATTATGCTATGTGAAAGATGCCAGACACAAAGGCTTCATACAGTGATTTCATTTATATGACATTCTGGAAAAGGCAAAACTGTAGGGACAGAAATGAGATATGTAGTGGTCAGGGGGGTAGGGGTGGTGGAATGGGACATGAGGGAACAGTTCAGAGTGATGAAAATGTCTTATACTTTGGTTGTAGTGTTAAACGAATATATGTTCGTCAAAACTCATCAGACTGTAACCCAGAAAAGATGGGTGTTATTTTGTGTAAATTATACCTGAATTTAAAAACAATCAAATAAAAACCACACTATGGTATCATTTCTTAACAGTTTATTAAAAAAATCTAAAAGTTTTACTGTTGGAGATGCTGTGGAGAAACAGGCATTCTCATGCCTAGCTGGTGGTAGTGCAAAATGGTAAACCTTTATGTAGGGGAGTTGGTAACATCTAACAAAATCACATGTGCATTTATCCATTGGCCTGGCGGTTCCATTTCCAGGAGTCTACTTGCTTGCTGCTTAAGTCCTATCTCATCAAACGATAAGAGACTGCTGCTGTTAGTTGCTTGTGTATGCTATGGAGATTTTATTTAATGCATATATATGCAAGTAGACATTAACATTTTCCCCCTTTCACACAGATTTCTGCCTCATTTACACACTGTTCCATACTTTATTTTCTTCACTTAAGATATCTCAGAGATCTTTATATATTAGTACATAAAGGGGAGCCTATTTGTAGGGTTTGGGAGTCTTGTTTTTAAAAAAGTTTATTAACAGCTTCAGAATATATTCCATTGGGTATGTAATTTATTATGTAACTACTCTCCTTCTGATGGACTTTAAGGTGTCTTTTTTTTTTTAATACAGTCTTGATATTACAATGCTGCAAGGCAAAACCATTTCACATGTTTGCAATATATTTGTAGGATAAATTCCAATAATTAGAATTGCTAGGTAAAATGAAAGGTACATGTTTAATTTTGAAGAGTATTAACAAATTGCCATCAGTAGGGATCATACCAATTTTCACTGTTACCACTGGTGTATGAGAATAACTATTTCCCCTCAGCCATGCCAGCAGAATTTGCTTCCAAGTCTTTGGATTTATTGTATTTTAGTTTTACCCATTGGTTGGTTTTCTATTAAGTTGCCGATCTTATACATTAGAGAGATTAAATCTTTTGTGATATGAGTTACAGATATTTACCCCACTTTGTCAGTTGTGCTTTGACTCTGCTTTTGGTGGGCTTTTTTTCCCCCATATATAGAAGTTTCTTATTTTTATGACGTTAAATCTCTTTCATAGTTTGTGGCTTTTTTATTTTTTTTGAGGCCACATGCTTTTTTTATTTGTTGAGGGGAAATTGGGTAATTAAATTTATTTCTAGTTTGCTTTGACTTATTTTTTCCTTTTGGTTTTATTCAGTTATAATTGACATACAGTACTGTGTAACTTTACAGCATAATGACTTACATATATTGTAAAGTGATGACCACAGTAAGTTTAGCTAACTTCCATCATCTTGTATAGATACCAAAAATAGAAGAAAAAAAATTTTTTTCTTGTAATGAAAACTTTTAGGATCTTCTCTTTTAGCAACTTGTAAATACATCATACAGCAATGTTAATTATATCATCATGTAATACTTTACATCCCCAGTAGTTAGTTATCTTATAACTGGAAGTTTGTACCTTTTGACCACCTTCATCCAGTACCCCTACCCCTACCCCTACCCTTCACTTCTGGTAACCACAAATCTGATCTCTTTTTCTATGGGTTTGGCTTTTTTGTTCTGGGTTTTTGGGAGTTTGTTTTGTTTTTTAGATTCTATACATAAGTGAGATCATACAGTGTTTGTCTTTCTCTGACTTGTTTCACTTAGCTTAATGCCCTTGAGGTCCATCCATGTTGTCATAAATGGCAGTATTTCCCTATTTTTATGGCTGAATAATAATCCATTGTGTATATCTATACCACATTTTCTTTATCCATTGATCTGTAGATGGATGCTTAGTTTGTTTCCATGTCTTGGCTATTGTAAATAATGCTGCAGTGAACGTGGAGGTGCAGATATCTCTTCAACATAGTGATTTCATTTCCTTTGGATATATACCCAGAAGTGGAATTGCTGGATCATGTGGCAGTTCTAGTTTTAATTTTTTGAGGAATCTCTATACTATTTTCCGTAGTGGCTGCACCAATTTACATTCCCACCAGCAGTACACAAGGGTTCCTTTTTCCTATATTCTCACCAGGACTTGTTATCTCTCATCTTTGTGATGATAGTCATTCTAACAGCTGTGAAGTAATACCTCATTGTGGTTTTGACTTGTATTTCCCTAATGATTAGTGATGTTGAGCACCTTTTCATGTACTTGTTGGACATTTGAACATCTGAACATCATCTTTGGGAAAATGTCTATTCAAGTCCTTTGCCCCTGGGAATTCCCTGGTGGTCCAGTGGTTAGGACTAACTGCCAGGGCCTGGGTTCGATCCCTGGTCAGGGAACTAAGATCCCACAAGCCATGCAGCGTGGCCAGAAAAAGAAAAATCATTTGCCCATTAAAAAAATCAGATTGGGCTTCCATGGTGACTCAGTGGTTGGGAGTCCGCCTGCTGATGCAGGGGACACGGGTTCGTGCCCCAGTTCGGGAAGATCCCACATGCCACGGAGTGGCTGGGCCCATGAGCCATGGCCGCTGAGCCTGCGCATCCGGAGCCTGTGCTCCGCAACGGGAGAGGCCACAGCAGTGAGAGGCCTGCGTACTGCAAAAAAAAAAAAAAAAAAAAATCACATCAGATTATTTGCTTTTCTGTTATTAAGTTGTATAAATTCTTTATATATTTTGGATAGTAACCGCTTATCAGATACATGGCTTGCAAATATTTTCTCCCATTCCATAGGTTGTCTTCATTTTGTTCATCATTTGTTTTGCTGTGCAGAAGCTTTTTAGTCCCACGTATTTATTTTTTATTTTGTTCCTTGTGCTTTAGGTGTCATATCTAAAATATTGTTGCTCAGACCCACATCAAGGAGCTTTTTTCCTATGATTTCTTCTAGGAGTTTTATGGTTTCAGGTCTTACTTTTTTTTTTTAATGTAAATTTTCTGTGTCCCAAAGTGTATTACTGGTAAAGGGTCAAGGCTGCCTTGTACTTCCTGAGTCTCAGACCAGTTCTGCATGTGAAATTCTGTCCCCTTAACTGAATTCTAATTTATATTCTTTTTTTTTTTAACTTCAATCATTCTTTGGCAAAGACTAGTCCTTTGTTTTATTAATTAATTTATTTATTTTTGCTGTGTTGGGTCTTCGTTTCTGTGCGAGGGCTTTCTCTAGTTGTGGCAAGCGGGGGCCACTCTTCATCGCGGTGCGCGGGCCTCTCACTGTCGTGGCCTCTCTTGTTGCGGAGCACAGGCTCCAGACGCGCAGGCTCAGTAGTTGTGGCTCACGGGCCTAGTTGCTCCGTGGCATGTGGGATCCTCCCAGACCAGGGCTCGAACCCGTGTCCCCTGCAGTAGCAGGCAGATTCTCAACCACTGCACCACCAAGGAAGCCCCAGGTCTTACATTTAATTAAATCTTTCATCCATTTTGAATTAATTTTTGTGAGTGGTGTCAGATAGGGGTTTAGCTTCATTCTTTTACATGTAAATATCCATTTTCCCAGCCCTACTTAGTGAAGAGACACTCTTTTCTCCATTGACTTTTCTTGGCTCCCTTGTCGAACGTTAGCTGGCTGTATATGCATGGGTTTCTTTCTAGTCTCTCGATTCTGCTCCACTGGTCTATATGTCTGTTTTTATGTCAGTACTGTACTGTTTTGGCTACTATAGCTTTATAACATAGCTTAAAATCAGGAATTGTGATGCCTCCTGCTTTTTTCTTCTTTCTCAGGATTGCTTTGGCTCTTTGGGGTCTTTTGTGGTTTCATATAGATTTTAGGATTGCTTTTTCTACTCCTTTAAAAAATGCCATTGCAATCTTGATAGTGATTGGATTGAATCTAGATGGCTTTGTGTAGTATGGACATTTAAGAATATTAATTCTTCCAATCCATGAACACAGAATATCTTTCCATTTATTTTTGTCAGTTTGTGGATTTTGAGTTCAGTTAAAAAGGTCTTTCTCAGTCTAAAGTTATTAAAGACCTTTGCCATATTTCCTTCTAGTGTTTTTCATTTTTTACATTTTACTATTTGATTCGTATGGAATATATTCTGGTGTATAGTGTTCTTGTTTTTTTAAATAGTGAGTTATCCTAACAGTTTATTGAACAACCTGTTTTCCTCCTAGTGATTTGAGATGTCACCTTTACCACATATTAGCTTTTCAAATGTTAGTCTATTTCTATTCTTTCTATTTTGCTTCATTGGCCTTCCTGTTACATGCTAGAACCACACTTCTTGAGGCTTTTACTGTTTTGTATGGCTTGTCCTGTTACTCACTTATTTGTTTTTAAGAAATATATATATTTTCCCCCCTCAGAGTTTTTCTACGTTTTATATTTCCAAATGAACTTTAAAGTCACCCTATCTAGTTGAACAGCAACAAAGCTCTCCAAAACAAAACTCAGTACTAACCAGAAGCTTATTTTTTTAGATATATTTTCTTCCTAAACAACACATAGCATACCATACACTTTGAATACTGGAATTTTTGGCTTTACATTTGAAGGATTAAAATACTCAAAATAACATTAAATAAAGCAGCAGTAGCTATAATAAATTGTTACTGTATCATAGTAGTGTCTCACAGCATCTATAAAAGCATTCACAATTATATTCACTAAGTTGCTTTTAGCAATTAGCAATGTCTCTCTCCTTGAGTATAACTGTTTACTTCTCTGACTAGCCTGCATGTGTTCTCATGAAGCAAAATTTCTTTTCATAAACATCCTTAAGTATTGGCTTGATGCTGTGATAACAACTTTTAATCTCCGATTCCTATTGTGTTCCTCTATCCCTTATCATACCACTTACTTAGATCAAACTGCGTCCATTAAAACAGTTTATAGTTATTTTGAAAATCCAAAAGAATCAACTCAAAGAACACAGAAACATAGCCAGATATATGCAGATTTTTTAAAACTTAGTAGTTTTTTCTGTATGTATATCAGAACTAATAGTTTAGAAACTATAATGTGAGAAAGACCTCATTTGCAGTAGCAACCAAACTATAAACTATCTAGGATTAATAAGTTTAACAAGAAATATGCAGCGATCTATTTGAAGAATATTGTAAAATTTTAATAAAGAAAATGAAAAACATTTGAATAGATGAAGAAACATACTTGAATGGGAAAACAGTATTGTAACACTCTCCTAAATAATATTTATACTTAATGCAATTCCAACAGAAATGACAACAGAATCATTTGGAAGTTGAAGAGTTTATTTTAAGAATAAAACAGGATTTTTTACTTTAATAAGTTTATTTTAAAGTTCATCTAGAAGAAGAGAGCATGGAAAATTTTGAAGAAGCATGAGAAGGATTTTCTCTGTAAATATTAAAATGCACTAATAGAGCTGCGGCACTTTAAATAGTGCGAATATCTGGCAGAAACAGATTGGATTTTTTAAAAAAGAAGAAACCACTAAAGTACCAGAAGCAAATGGGGGGGTTTTCCAACCATTTTATTATGAAAAATTTCAAAATTCAGAAAAGTTGGAAGATTTTTAAAGCAAACACTTATATACTCAGTACTTAGATTTTTAGTGTTTTTGATGTGTCACATACCTATCCATCTATTCATCCCTCAATCAATCTAATTTTTTTATTCATTTCAAAGTAAACTTCAGATATCATATTCCACCTAAATATTTCAACACTTACAGTTGACCCTTGAACAACTTGGGGGTTAAGGGTGCAGACCCTCCAGGTGGTCCAAAGTCCACATATAACTGCCCTCCTTGGTTCCTTATCTGCAGATTCAACCAACCATGGATTGTATAGTACTGTATTTATCATTGTGAGAAATCCACATATAAGTGCACCTGCACACTTCAAACCTGTGTTGTTCAAGGGTCAACTGTATATTATTAACCAGAGTTCAAGAAAATGTGGCATGCACATTTATAATTTTGGAATTGGGTCTGCCCTTGTAAGCATATCATAAAATTTTAAATTTTAAAGGAAAAAAACAGCTATATTAATAAAGAAATGGAAGTTAATAAAATGCAATCAGATTGCCAAAGGTTAAGATTCAAAACATGGACAAAACTCAATCTGGTCACAAGATGGGGAACCAAGCAGCCTCAAGTGTTGTATGTAAGAGTATGAATGAATTCAGCTTCTTTGAATAGCAGTTTGGTTACATATATCTACATATAAAATATGTAAAACCTTTCACCTAGTAATCTCACTTAAATTTATTTCAAAGAAACAGATACACTAGGTTTTCTCAGCACTAGTTATGAGTGAAAATTGGAAATCCAAATATAAAATAGGGAACTGATAAAGTTAATTGTGGTCATGTATACTGTAGGGTCTATGAATCCATTAATAATGATAACAGTGAGTCATAGAAAAAAAATAGAAGATTGGCAGATGTAAATCCAGCCATGTATAATTACATTAAATATGAATGGAGGGACTTCCCTGGTGGTCCAGTGGTTAATACCCTGCGCTTCCAGTGCAGGGGGTGCAGGTTTGATCCCTGGTTGGGGAACTAAGATCCCACTTGCTGTGTGGCACGGCCAAAAGTTTTTTTAAAATAAATAAATAAATAAATGTGACTGGAGTAAATATTCCAACCTCAGACAAGGTTTGTCAAACTGCAAGATCCAAAATATATGCTATGTACAAGAGACTTTAAATTCAAAAACACAAATATGTTGAATACAAAAGGATAGAAAAGGATACAGAATGCAAACGACTGTAAAAGAGCTGGAGGAGTTGTAGTAATATCAAGCAAAATGGACTTCTAAAAATACTACTAGAAACAAAAGAGTAACATTTCACAATGATAGAAGAGCCAAAAATTCAGAAAGATTTAAAAATTATAAATACACTTAACAACAGAGTCCTGAAATATATGAAGCAAAAACAGATAAAATTCAAAGGAAAAAGACAATTCAACAGAGTTGTAGCGTTCAATACTCTTCTCTTAGTAATTGGTAGGGAAACTAGACAGTGTCATTAAGGATGCAGAAAACTTGAGCAGCATTATCAGCTAACTTGATCTAACTGAAATAGATCTCTCCACCCAACAATGGTAGAATACACATTCTTATATAGTGCATATGGAGCACGATTATTAACAAATTTTTCAGGATTGAAATTACTCAGATTATGTACTTAAGTGCAAGAGAATTATATTTGAAATCAACAACAAATTATTATTTTCAATCACAACAGAATTAACAGTAGAAGGAAACTTGGGGAATCCCTGAATACTTGAATATCAATATACTTTTTTTTTTTAGCAGATATTCATTTTTAATTATTAATTATTTATTTATTTTTGGCTGTGTTGGGTCTTCGTTTCTGTGCGAGGGCTTTCTTCAGTTGCGGCAAGCGGGGGCCACTCTTCATCGCGGTGTGCGGGCCTCTCACTATTGTGGCCACTCTTGTTGCGGAGCACAGGCTCCACACGCGCAGGCTCAGTAGTTGTGGCTCACGGGCCCAGTTGCTCCGCGGCATGTGGGATCTTCCCAGACCAGGGCTCGAACCCGTGTCCCCTGCATCGGCAGGCAGATTCTCAACCACTGCGCCACCAGGGAAGCCCTCAATATACTTTTAAGTGATCCATGAGTCAAAGAAGAAATAACAAGGAATATTATAGATTACTTGAACTGAGTTAAAATGAATATACAACATTAAAAATGTATGGATGCAGCAAAAATAGTGCTTAGAAAGTTAGTGCTTTAAACACCTTGGTAAAAAAAGAAAGATCCAAAAGTAATAACCTAAGTTTCCACCTGAAGTTAGGAACAGAGGATTAAATAAAGCTCATGTAAGGAAGGAAATAATTCAGAACAGAAGTCAGTGAAACAGAAAACAAAATCAAAAGAAGGGACTTCCCTGGTGGTCCAGTGGTTAAGAATCTGCCTTGCAACGCAGGGGATGCCAGTTCCACCCCTGGTCCGGGAACTAAGATCCCACATGCCGCGGGGCAACTAAGCCCGTGTGCACAACCAGAGAGCCCATGTGCTTCAACTACAGAGTCCACATGCTCTGGAGCCCATGCGCCACAACTAGAGAGAAGCCTGCACATGCACCACAATGAAGTGAAGAGCCCGTGCGCCACAATGAAAGATCCTGCGTGCTGCAACTAACACCCGATGCAGCCAAAAAATAAATATTAAAAAAAAATAAAAGCAGATCAATGAAACCAAATAATAGTTCTCTGAAAAGATTTTAAATATTGTCTTTTGCTATACTAACCAAGAACAAAGAAGATACAAATTACCAAAATTGAGACTGAAAAGGGGACATGATTATAAGCCCACATAAATTAAAAGAATTGGAATATTATGAACTTCTTTAAGTTCATAATAGACATTAGATAACTTAGATATCAGAAAAGACAACTTAGATGAAATAGACAAATTCTTAGGAAAACACAAATTACCAAAACTAAGAAGAAATAGTAACTCTGAAAAAAAAATATTTTTTAAAATTTTATTTATTTTTGGCTGCGTTGGGTCTTCGTTGCTGCTTGCGGGCTTTCTCTAGTTGTGGCAAACGGGCTACTCTTCATTGTGGTGCATGGGCTTCTCATTGCAGTGGCTTCTGTTGTTGTGGAGCACGGGCTCTAGGCGCACGGGCTTCAGTAGTTGTGGCTTGCGGGCTCTAGAGTGCAGGCTCAGTAGTTGTGGCGCACGGGCTTAGTTGCTCCATGGCATGTGGGATCTTCCCGGACCAGGGCTCGAACCCGTGTCCCCTGCATTGGCAGGCAGATTCTTAACCACTGTGCCACCAGGGAAGCCCCTGAAAATATATATATTTAAGAAATTGAATTAGTACTTAAGTATCTTTCAGCAAAGAAAAGCTCCAGTTCACATGGAGAACATTACTGATGAATTCTACCAAACACTTAGAGAAGAATTAATACCAATTCTTCACAAACTTTTCCCCCAAAATAGAAAGGAACACTTCACAACTTATTCTTTGAGGCCATTGCTACCCTAATACCAAAAACAGACATACATTACCGAAAAAGAAAACTATAGACCAACATCTCAAATACAAATGCAAAAATCCTCAACAAAATGCTAGCAAACCAAAGCCTGCAATATATTTAAAGTATTAAACACCAGAACAAGTGAGATTTATTGCAGGAATGCAAGGTTGGTTTTAACATCCCCAAATCAATTCTTATAGTACTCCATATAATAGAATACAGGACAATAATACATGATCACTTCAGTAGATGCAGAAAAGGCATTTGACAAAAGTCAGCATAACTTGATGATAAAAAATCACTCAACTAGGAATAGAAGGGAACTTCCTCTGTGGTAAAGGACATTTTAGAAAAACTAGCATCATACTTAATGAGAGAGAGACTGAATGATTTCTCCCTAAGATCATGAGCAAGACAAGAATGTCTGTTCTCCCCACTTCTGTTCAATACTGTACTGGAGGTTGTAGCCAGGACAGTTAGCAAAAGAAGGAAATAAAAGACATCCAGATTGGACACAAGGAGAAAACCATCTCTATTTGCAGATGTCATGGTCTTGAATATAGAAAATCCTAAGGAATATACTAAAAAAAAACTATTAGAACTTAATAATCAAGTTCAACAGACTACAGGATACAAGACCAGTATTCAGAAATCATTTATTTCTATTCACTTGCAATGAACAAACCAGAAATGAAATTAAGAACATAATTCCATTTATAGTAGCTTTGAAAAGAGTAAAATACTAAGGAATAATTTTTTTTAATTTTATTTATTTTTGGCTGCATTGGGTCTTTGTTGCTGCATGTGGGCTTTCTCTGGTTGCGGCAAGCAAGCTTCTCATTGCAGTGGCTTCTTGTTGCACAGCACAGGCTCTAGGCGCGCAGGCTTCAGTAGTTGTGGCGCGTGGGCTTCAGTAGTTGTAGCTCACAGGCTCTAGAGTACAGGCTCAGTAGTTGTGGTGCACAGGCTTAGTTGCTCCGCAGCTAGGAATAAATTTAACCAAAAATTGCAAATTATATTGTATTAACCTGCTAGGAGTAGCGTAACAAAGTACCACAAACTGGGTGGATTAAAAAACAAAATTTATTGTCTTATAGTTCTGGTGGCTAGAAGTCCAAAATCGGGGTTTCAGCAGGGTTGGTTCCTTCTCAGGGCTGTGACAGAGAATGTATTCCATGCCACTCTCCTAACTTGTGGTGGTTTGCTAGTAACCTTTGGCCTTCCTGGCTTCTGCTGCAGCACCCTGATCTCATGGGGTTCTCCCTGTGTGTGTCTGTCTCTGTGTCCAAATTTTCTTTTTTTTATAAAGACACCAGTCATACTGAATTAGTGTCCACTCTAATGATCTCATCTTAACTCATCTCCATTTCCAAATAAGATCATATTTCCAGGTACTGGGGGTTAGGATTTCAACGTCCTTTGCAGGGGACACAATTCAACCCATAACACTTACACTCTGAAAGTACAAAACATAGAAGTTAAGGAAGACTTATATATATGGAAAGACATTCCATGTTCATGGGTCAGAAGACTTAGTATTTTTGAGATGGCAATACTATGTAAATTGATGTACAAATTCAGTCAATCCTTATCAAAATCTCAACTGGCTTCTACACAAAGATTGACAGACTAGTCCAAAATTCATATGGAAATACAAGGGACCCAAAATAGCCAAAACAATCTTGAAAAAGAACAGCGTTGAGGAGACTCGTATTCTGATTTCGAAACTTACTACAAAGCTATAGTAATCAAGCAGTGTATTGCTGGCAAAAGGGTAAGCATGTTGACTGTGAGATGTATATATGTATATATTGGTTTCTGCCCCCAGTTCCTGGCACAGAGCTCCTAAAATCCTTGTAATTTTCTTTACGATAAGAGCCTAGGAACATCTTTTGTTCTAATATTTGGTCTTTGACCCCAGTTCCTGACAAAGGGCTCCTGAAACCCTTGGTTGATAGGAGTGTCTTTTGTTCTAATGAGGCAACTCTGGGTACACTCCTGGATGAGAGCTGGTTGCCAGAGAGACCAAGCCATGATTAGAAGCTTGGAATTTTCAGCTCCATCCACCATTCTCTTGAGAAGGGAGAAAGGCTAAAAATGGGTTTAATACCTACGTGAGGAAGCTCCCATAAAATGTCAATAGTATGGGGTTCAGAGAGCTTCCAGGTTGTGGAACACAGCCATCCAGAAGGGTGATGCGCCCCAACTCCACAGAGACAGAAGCTCCTACACTCAGGACCCTCTCATACCTGGCCCTATGTATCTCTTCATCTGGCTGTTCATCCATATCATCTGTACTGTTTACCATGTTGTTTAATGAACTGGTAAACATGAGTAAGTGTTTCCCTGAGTTCTGTGAGCCAATCTAATGAATTAGTCGAACCTGAGGAGGGAATTGTTGGAACCTCCCATCTGTAGTCTGTCAGAAGCCCAGGTGATAACCTGAGCTTGAGACTGGTGTCTGAAGTTGGGGTGGGAGGTGCAGCCTGGAGTCCTTACCTGTGGGATCTGATGCTGTCTATGCGTAGATAGTGTCAGAACTGAATTAATTTGTGGAATACCCAGCTGGTGTTGGAGATTTGCTTGTTGTGGAGAAAAAAAACCCACACTTTTGGTGACCAGAAGTATCCGAAGTGAAGTGTTCTGTGTGAATAGTAAAGGAGACTCACAGGAGGGAAACACAGTAGGGAAGAACTGAGTTTTTCCCTACATAGGAAGGAAAAAACTGAGGTTTTCCACTATATAAACCAATGGAATATGATTGAGAGTCCGGAAATAAACTCACACATATGTGGTCTACTTTTTTTGACAAGGTTGCCAAAACAAGCATGCAAAAGAATAGATTTGGACCCCCTATTATATACAAAAATTAACTGAAAATGGATTAAAGACCTAAATATTAGCTAAAACTACAAAACTCTTAGAAGAAAACATAGGCATAAAATCATTGTGACCTTGGATTAAGCAACAGTTTCTTAAGATATGGTACCAGAAGCACAGGTAACAAAAGAAAAAACGAATACAGCAGGTGCTTCCAAAGACACTGTCAAGAAAGTGAACAGCAACCTACAGAATTGGAGAAACTACAGGCAGACCTCATTTCATTGCACGTTGCTTTATTGAGCTTCACAGGTACTGCATTTTTTTAAATTGAGGGTTTTTTGCAACCCTGTCAAGCAAGTCTGTCGGCACCATTTTGCCAACAGCATTTGCTCACTTCAGTTCTCTGTGTCACATTTTGTAATTCTTGAAATATTTCAGACTTCTTCATCATTATATTTGTTATGACGATCTGTGATGTTTGATGTTACTGTTGCCAAAAGATTATGACACACTGAAGGCTCAGATGGTTGGCATTTTTTAGCAATAAAGTATTTTTTAACTAGGGTATGAACATTGTTTTTAAAGACATAATGTTATTGCACACTTAACAGACTACAGTCAACATAACTTTCATATGCCCCGGGAAACCAAAACATTTGTGTGACTTGCTTTCTTGCAGTGTTTGCTTTATTTTGATGGTCTGGAAATGAACCTGCAATATCTCCAAGGTATACCTGTATTTGTAAATTATATTTGAAAACAGGTTTCTATCTAGAATATATAAAGCATTCCTACAACTCAGTAATAAAAAGACAACCCACATAAAAAATGGGCAAAGGATCCCAATAGACATTTCTCCAAGGGATACACAAATGTCAATAAGCATATGAAAACATGCTCCATATCATCAGCCATCAGGGAAATGCAAATCAAAACCACAGTGCTGCTTCATACCCACTAGGATGGCCATAATCAAAATGATAGATAATAGCAAGTGGTGGTGAAGATGTGGAGAAATTGGAAACCTTATATACTGCTGCTGGGAATGTAAAATGGTGCGGCCACTTTGCTGCTTCATGTGAACTATGGAAACTGGACCAGTGAATCCAGAGTGCTTCTCAAGTTAAGAAATTTAGAATATCCTGGATGTTTCCGTAAGTCATACTGAATGTTCTTGTTGGCAAATTATTCTATGATATAATGCTCTGAGAAGGGAATTCTAAGCTTATTTGGAAAATAAAAGTTGGGAAATGTTTATCTGTTAACCATATTCTAATCCTGATTAATTAAAATGTTTACTTTCATTATATTGTTTAAAGGTTCAGCTTAATTTTCAGAAAATGAGAAGTGGAGATACTATTCACTGACATTTTGCCCTTTAAAAAAACTTTTTAATACAAGATTAGCAAGATATTAGAGCTGTGGTAATTGGATGTCTTTCAGGGAAATAAACCATTAAAGTTTATGAGTCACGTTAACAGAAAGCCCTGTCAGTTCCACCATTTCCCTTTATCAGTTCATTCTACAATAAACATAAAATCCTCTGCCTAGAGTTCAGAGCACAGCAAGGGAGAGAGGAAAAAGCCAGAACAGAAAATCCAGAAAGTAGTAAGTAGGAAATATTCAGTAACCTTATGATCCTCAAGCTCATGACACGATGTCCAGTGCTTAGTGCACTGCTGGGACCAGCAGAATTTGGCTGTGGTGAGACTCCTTCTCAGTGGCTTAGTAACTCATCTGTGGTCTTAAAGATTCAGGGATTCCCCAGATATGTTTTCTGGAAGGCGTCTCAGAGCCTTTTTAGTCATTCAAAAAAAAAAAAAAAAGATGAAAGGAAGCAACAGCATCATTAAGGGCTTTGGCCCTTTGTGTGGAAGGAGTCACTTGATCGTTCCTAGGTGCCTGGGCAGCTGGTGGAAGCCTCAAGAAGGAGCACAGTGTGGGACTCAGACCCAGTCTCTGAGCACAGAGATTGGATGCCACTTGTTGCTAACAGATTCAAAGAGAAGAGTGCCATTGCAGCAACATGGATGGACCTAGAGATTATCATACTAAGCGAGTAAGTCAGAAAGAGAAAGGCAAATACTATATGATATCATTTATATGTGGAATCTAAAATACGACACAAATGAACATATCTATGAAACAGAAACAGACTCACAGACAGAGAACAGACTTGTGGTTGCCAAGGGAGAGAGGATGTGGGGAAGGGTTAGATTGGGAGTTTGGGATTAGCAGATGCAAACTAGTATATAGAGAATGGATAAACAACAAGGTCCTACTGTATAGCACAGGGAACCATAGTCAATATCCTGTGATAAACCATAATGGAAAAGAATATGAAAAAATACATATGTGTGTAACTGAATCACTTTGCTGCACAACAGAAATTAAAACAACATTGTAACTCAACTACACTTCAATTAAAAAAAAAAGAAGTGCCCTGCCATGCTTGCTGCTCTGTACCATCCCTACTTGGAGGAGATGGGAGGAGGCTGTGTGAATGATCACAGACAACAAAATCCTCGTGTGTGTGTAATTCACTTATTTTCTTCCTCGGCCCTCCTCATTACTTGACTCTTATTTTTGCTTTTATGGATTCTGTGCTTTTATTTAGAGCTTCTCAAAACCTTTTTGGAAGTTGAAGAATATGTATGTATTTCTTAACACATTGTTGTAATAAGAATATACAAACTGATACACATAAAAACAGGTTCTTCATTTATGGAAAACATTATGCAGATTATATTGCATGTGGGTTTTCTTTCAAAAGAATTCTTTGATTACAGATTTTCAAAGAAAAAATGTCATTGTTTGCAACTTATTCTTCAAAAAGAATATGCTAAATGCCAGATGCTCTTTTGTGGCCAGGAAGATGTATCAAAAACATATCCTTCTGTAGAAATCTCAGCATCCTTCTGTGAATTCTAAAAGTTTGAAAAGTCACATACACAATTCTGTATATGTCAGGATCTGGGTAAGAATAGGGGACAGAGAGCTGGGAATTGGGATAATCTCAGAAAGCAATCTGACATCTACTCAGTCAGTTGTGAAGTCACTGGCATCTTTAGAATCCTGTACACAGAACCACTTTTACTGATTTAAAAAAAAAAAATCAAAGTAACCATTCTTTGGCCTCCATATCCAGCCTAAAGGAATTTTTCACTTCTCCAGCAGTTGTTTTTACCCTAAGACTAGGAAAAAAACAGCTCTACCCTGTAACCTCGGATAGAAAACGTTAGATGCCAAAATGTTCTCTTATCTTTTATACTCATCTGATGTGTGTGCATGACTCCTGAGTAAAAATACAATTCTTGGTTGGTAGGCTAATTTTTTTAATGAAGTTGGATATATACAGCTGTCTTACTAGTCAGTTCTGGATGGCCTTCCCACTCAGTCTTTCAAGATGTATTAGAGCTTTATCAGTTACTCAAATGTGGACTAATTATCAACTTGGTCAGGTTCTAGATGAAGTTGATGATCTTGCTACACTGTCAGAATCAGCTAAATTATCAGGAAATTATCATCTGATATCAAACTTCTTTTATGAGTACGTTTTTCAGAAAACTGGTGGTATGCTAAAATAAAACACATTTTGGTTTTTATTTTAACCACTTTGGATGAAAATTTTTCAACTTAAATTAGTAAATTTTTTAATATAAAAGTTTCAGGCTTAAAGAATGGTAAATAGAATAACAATGGAAACCCATGTGTCTACCATCTATCCTAGGAAATAAAACATTATAAATAAAATTGAAACTGCTGGTATATTCCTCCCAGATTATATTGTCTCCGTTATAATTCCCATGCATATCTGTAATAGATTAATTTTACTCATTATTGTTGATGGGTTTTATCTGTGTTGGTGTGTGTAGCCCTAGTTCCTTCTTTATTTATATATATATATATATATATATATATATATATATATAATTTATTTATTTCATTTATTTATTTTTGGCTGCGTTGGGTCTCCGTTGCTGTGCGGGCTTTTCTGTAGTTGTGGAGAGTGGGGGCTACTCTTCATTGCGTTGTGCAGGCTCCTTGAGGTGGCTTCTCTTGTTGGAGAGCACGGGCTCTAGCGCGTGGGCTTCAATAGTTGTGGCACACGGGCTCAGTAGTTGTGGGTTGCAGGCTCTAGAGTGCAGGCTCAGTAGTTGTGGCGCACGGGCTTGTTGCCCCGCAGCGTGTCGGATCTTCCCGGACCAGGGCTCAAACCTGTGTCCCCTGCATTGGCAGGCGGATTCTTAACCACTGTGCCATCAGGGAAGTCCTAGTTCATTCTTTTTCATTGCTCTACTTCATCATTTTCTTCTTGGTGGGTATTTAAGTTGCTTTTAACATTTTACTATAATAACACCATGATGGACCTTCCAATAGGTCTATTCTTGTACACATGTATGAGTTTCTCTGGAATAGGTATTTAGGAGTTCAATTGCTGAGTCATAGAGTAGAAATACCTTTCATAGTTATCAAGTTACTTTCTAAAATGTTTATGCAGTTCACAAGCCAGTTGTAGAATGTCTTTCAATTTGAGTTTCTCTGATGTTTCCTCATGATTAGATTCAGGCTGTACATCTTTGGCAGGAGTATCACAGAAGTAATGCTCTACATCCAATGAGGACCTTTATAAAATGGCACATGATTCCAAATTGTCCCATTTCTGATGATGTTTATTTTGTTCACTCCATTAAAATGATGTCTGCTAAGCTTCTTTATGTAAAGTCATTCTTTTTCTCTTTGTAATTGGTAAATATTTTATGGAAAAGTATTTTGAAACAATATAAAACATTCTGTTCTCCACATCCACCTCAAGCCATGATGAAATAACAGCATCCAGACTTACCACTACAGCTTAATAACAAAAAATCTGACAGAACATGGGAAACAGTGGTTTCTTGACATTGGATCCTAGGCCATGTGGATGTTGATCTCTCAGATGAGGTGAGCCCCATGACTGCCTCAGCTTGGTGCCCGGAGAGAGTTTCCAGGCCTTATCACAGGGAAGGGGAACTTATATAAGCTCAAAGGTCTCGGTGAGTGAGGCTGAGGATTTGGAGAGGTCGACATGGCTGGAATTTACAGGACAGAGTATCAGAGAGCAGAGAGCAGCAGGGAGAGAGCTCTGGAGACCTGCAAACGATTCTCCTCGAGTCTTCAGCACCTCTGTGAGGCTGGGGATAGAACCACCATAATGAACAGAAAGGACAGTTTGTGGAGCTCACAGGGTTGGGAATACAGTAGTCCCCCCTTATCCGCAGATTTGCTTTCTGTGGTTTCATTTACCCACAGTCAACTGTAGTCTGAAAATATGAAGTGGAAATTCTAGAAATAATAAGATTTAAATTGCCTTGCTCTTCTGAGTAGCGTGATGAATCTCACTCCATCCTGCCCAGGACGTGAATCATCCCTTTGGCATATCCACACTGTATATGCTACCTGCCTATTAGTCACTTAGTAGCCCTCTTGGTTATTAGATCGACTATCGCAGTATTGCAGTGCTTGTGTTCAGGTAACCTCTGTTTTACTTAGTAATGGCCCTATTGACCTTTGAAGAAATTATTGACAGGAGACCTAGGAAAAAACATAGTGTATATAGGGTACGGTACTTTCCTTGGTTTCAGGCATCCACTGGGGGTCTTGGAATGTATCCCCCTCAGATAAGGGAGGACTACTGGAGTTTATGTTCCCAACAGCCAGGATGGAGAAATCTCATAATACATGGCATTGGATTGTTCTCAGAAGGTGATCACCTCAGTGGTGGAACTGAATTTGAATTAGCCTTGGACTACAGGCTGCTCTGGTCCTAACCTGACGAAGCTCAAAAGCAACCTCCAAAGGATCAAACTGTTTCCAAGTAACTTAACCATGTCCCAGAACAAAGTGTAAAACATTTTAAAGGAATACCACCCCCCCACCAAAAAAATCCAGCACCCAACAATGTAAATGTTTCAGCATCGAACCAATTATTAGGGGATGCAAAGTAGGAAAATATGACCCTTAATGAGGAGAAAATGCATTCAAAACTGACAAGAAATGGCACAGGTGGTGGAATTAAAGAAACAGGGACATTAAAACAGCACTTACAAGTGTACGTCATATATCCCAGAAGGTAGAGGAGAGCATGATGCAGAGTGACGTGGAAAATCTTTAAAAAAAAAAAAAAAATTCTACGATGGAAACTATCTCATGTCTCATCAAATGTTCAATTTATTCATTTATTTATATCAGTTTGGACTTTTGGTTTCCTATTTTATTCAATGGATTATACATTGTTACTAGTACTATTTATTTTGATATTCAAGTTGAACCTGACTTGGCCAGTGGGAGCCCATTCAAGTTGTCATCTGTGTGCTTTTGACATGTCCCAAACATTTTTTGAGAGCTTTTTAACTTTCAGATGCACAAGATGTTCCAGCCCTGGAATCAGGCATTTTCCAAAGAGCCCTGGTTCCTTTCAATGAAGAATGGTATTTAGAAGCCACAATCTGAGTGTTTGGTATTTTCATTCCTACTGGGGTGTTGCTGCTGCCAGGCCCCCCCAAGTTGGAGCTAGGGAATATATCTATATAATTTATCAATTGATGAATCAACAAATTGTAAACAGTTTACACCAGTACCTCCAGTTCCAGTCCAACACCACGTAGGGTTCATTCTAGTTTTCTATATTTGTAACTCCTCCTCCATCAGTGAGAAACCTGACTCCCATTATCCTTAATATATTTGTGTATTTGATCAGTCCCACTGCTACCACTGACCTGGGTGGATGCTCCCTTCACCCACTCAGGCCCCAGCACCCAACATGGGGCTGTCGTCACCACCACTCCTTCACGCAGGCATCTCCTCCCCCAGCCTGTGCTCTGACACCCTGCACTGCCTTCCTCATCCTGATGAGACTGTTATCGCCCCCACCGCCCCGCCCCCACCCCCGCCCCGGGCCACCACGCTCCTCCTATGTGGATACCTACCTTGCTCAGAACCACCCCAGGATTTTGTTCTGAATGTGAGGGAAAAGAGGAGGGAGAGAGCTTAAGATGCTTTTTGATGCATAGAAGTTAATTTCCCTTATGGTTTATGTTTTTTCTGTCTTATTTTAAGAAATCTTTTCTTCGAAATGATAATATTCTTCTATAAAGCTTTTATGAAAAAGTTATTTTTCACATTTAAGGCTTTAATTCACCTGGAATTGGTTTTTGTGTATGTAAGTAGTAGGGATCCAGGTTTTTTTTCTTTTGAAATAGGTATTTCTTATGAAATGGGTCCAAGCAATCTTTAATGAATAGTTCATATTTTGATCTATAAGCTACTGTTGATCTATGAACTATCCATGAAACTGATCTGCAGTTTCACTTCTGTAAATACCGAGTTTCAATATATGCATGAGTCTAATTCTGAGCTTTCTCTTTGTTTAGTCTAGATATTTATTTCTGTGCTAATCATTACCACTCTGTCTTATTTACCATAACTTTTCATTCAGCCAGGGTCCATTCAGGAGAACAACCACTCTAAGTATTCAAGCAAGACCGGACTTAGTGTGGAGAATTGGGTGCTTAGTGAAACAGTGGCGGGACTGGAGGACTGAAGGTGCAGGAAGTGACTGACTGCTACCTCAGGTTCGCCACTAACTTTCAGGGAGTCAGGAAGGTGCAGAAACTACAGAAAATCTCTGGAAATAATCAGTTGTCACCAGTACTGGTGATTTACAAAAGAACACCTGAAAGATGCTGCAAAATCTCACATCTGCTAAAGTTTATTGTGCATCTGCCCATCCTTACAAAGGAGCAAAAATATTCTTCTGCTTCTCTTTTGCCATCAGGTTTTATGAGTGCCTTTCATTGGGAATCTAACCAGAAACCTGCTGGCAGGGCCCAGGGAAATGTAGCTCCTGGACATCCAGCCCTGTGAATTGGAGAAGGGGCGTGAGGGTATGAATTGCCCGCAGGCGTTCTGGCCTAGATTCTTGTTAGACTCACTACATCTAGAACAATCCTCCCTTGGCTGCACGCACACACACCCTTTCGTTATCAGGATTTCTCTGAGTCCTTTGCATTGCCATATGAACTTTGAGATGATCTTGCTAAATGTTATGAAAAGCTCAGGATTTTAATTGAACTTATACCTAATTTTCAGACTAATTTTGGGATAATTGACTCTTTATGATATTTGGGCTTCCTGTCCATGAATATGATCCATCTTTCTTTTTACTGTCTTTAAAGCTTTATGTCCTTCTACGTGAAGGTCTTTTGTCTCTTTCATTATATTTAGTAATTAAACACTCAGTAAAAAAATATGTGCTATTTACGTGGTGGCGGTATACGTAGTTGTGAACAAAACAAAAAGTACCTATCTTAATGGATCTTACACAGACTATTAATATATTATATTTGATAGTAAGAACTGTGGAGAAAACTAAAGTTGGAGTAATGGGGATAGAACGTGATTGCAAATAAAATAATACAATAATACAGGGACGGCCTCTGAGGGGTGAGCGAGCAGGAAGCTGAACGGGGCCAGTGAGGAAGCCGTGTGGACATCAGAGAGAGCAGCATGTGTCAAGGCCTGAGGCATGAGCATGTTTGGCACGTCCAAGCAGCAACAAGAAGGCCTCTGTGGCTGGAGTGAGCAGGGAGCACAGTGGTGGGGTCAGATCATGGAGGGCTTCATGGGCATTAGAAGAGCTTTGGCTTTGAAGGCTTTGGTGCAGACACGTAAGGTGAGCCGATGTATGTTATAAAATGGTTGCTGTGGCTGCCATATGGAGATCAAACTGAAGGGAAGAAGGGTGGGAGCAGGAGAGACCAGGGAGGAGACCTGACGGGCCAGTCAGCAGGTGGCAGAGGTGAGAGAGCCAACAAGTTTGCGATGGATTATATGAGGCGCTTGAGAGAAAGGAGGAAGGTGAGCATGGCTTCCCTGGTATTGTCCTGAACAGCTGGATAGAATTGCCATTCTACTGAGATGTGGAAGACTTCAGAGGGAAGAAGACTGGGGAGAAAAATTAGGTTGGTGGTTTTTTAACTTTATAGATATTGATGTATAACACACAGAAGAGAACACAGATTGTACTTGTACAGCATGATGGGTTTTTACCAAGTGAACCCATCCAGGTAAGCAAGTCCCAGTCTTCCACCACAGAGTAAACAATATCCTAACTTTTAACAGCATCAATTCATTTTGCTAGTTTTTGAACTTTATATAAATGGAAACATATGGTATATATTCTGTCTGGCTTATTTTGCTCAACCTTCTATTTGAAATATTCATGCTGTTACACATGGTTGCCATAGAATTTTCCATTGTCTGATACACCATCATCAATTTGTTCGTTCTATAGTTGATAGTCCAGTTTATCAACTTTTTTTTTTTTTAAGAAAGCTGGCGAGGCTAGAGAATCCTGGGCCCAGTAGGATAGGGAGCCAAGGCTCAGACAACTTTATCACTGGGCCTTAGGCCAGTGATGTTACAACGTACTTTTTTTTTTTTTTTTTAAGAAGATGTTTGGGGTAGGAGTTTATTAATTAATTTATTTATTTTTGCTGTGTTGGGTCTTCATTTCTGTGCGAGGGCTTTCTCTAGGTGTGGCAAGCGGGGGCCACTCTTCATCGCGGTGCGCGGGCCTCTCACTATCGCGGCCTCTCTTGTTGTGGAGCACAGGCTCCAGATGCGCAGGCTCAGTAGTTGTGGCTCACGGGCCTAATTGCTCCGCGGCATGGGGGATCTTCCCAGACCAGGGCTCGAACCAGTGTCCCCTGCATTAGCAGGCAGATTCTCAACCGCTGTGCCACCAGGGAAGCCCTATCAACTTTTTATATCCTGTGTAAGAAACATTTGCCTACCTTAAGGTTATGGAGGTAAAGTCTTGTGTTTTATTCTTAATATTTTCCCTAGATTTTCTGCCTTTTAGTTTTGTATAGTCCACCAAAACTTGATTTTTGTGTATGGTGTGTGGAGGTCAAGACTGATTTTTAAAAATATGTATATCCAATCGAACCAGCTCCATTTATTGAAATTTATTCTTTCTCCACTGTACTGTAGTGTCATCTTTGTCATAAATCAGGTGTGTGTGTGTTTCTAGACTTTCTATTGTGTTTGACTCATCTGTTTGTCTAACCTTGCACCAATCCCATTCTGTCTTTATTGTAGCTTTATAATAGAGCTTAATTTCTGGCAGTGGAACTTCTCAATCTTTGTTCTTTTTCTAGACTCCCTTGGATATTCTTGGCTCCTTTGCATTTCCATATAAAATTTAGAATCAGCTTATTTCTACCCACCCCCTCTTCAAAAAACCCTTCTGAAGCTTTTATGTAATTTACACATAATAAAATATGTAAATTTTAAGGGTACAATTCGATGAGTTGACAAATGTATACACTCACATAATCAACACTCCAGTCAAGATATAGGACCAGTTCCATCACCCTAGGAAGTTTCATCATGTTTCTTTCCCGTAAATCCCCTTTTCTTCCCAGAGGCAGCTTCTCTTGATTTTTATCACCATAAATTCATTTTGATTGTTCTAGGACTTTATATAAATGGAATCATAAAGTCTGAATTCTTTTGTGTTTGACGTCTTTTGCTCAACTTGTTGTTTCTGATGTTGGCTCCCGTTGCTGCCTGTATCCTTCATTCATTCTTACTGTAGCACAGTGTCCATTGTATGACGATACCACAGTTCCTTATCCAGCCACCTGCTGACAGCCATTTGGGCTTCCCCACTTGGGGGCTCCTATGAATAAAACAACTATGAACATTCTTGTATGAGTCTCTTTGTGGGCATCTGTTTTCATTTCTCACAGGCAAATACTGAGACATAGGATTGGGTGGCTGTATATTAAGTTTTATGAGAAATTGCTGAACAGTTTTCCAAAATGGTTGTATCATTTTACACTCCTACTAACAAGGTATGAGAGTTCTAGTGGTTCTGTATATGCACCAACACTTGGTGTGGTCAGTCTCTAGCCATTCTAAAGGTGGGAAATATTATTTTCATTGTGATTTTAATTTGCATTCCCAGATGACTAATGATTCTGAGCACATTTTCATGTGCTTATTGATCATTTGTATATCTTCCTTCATGAAGTTTCTGTTCAAATCTTTCATCTTTATTGTTTGATGTTTTATTGTTGGTTGCCGGTGATATAGATATTCATTCCAGATACAGGTCTTCTGTCAGGTAAAGTTACCATGAAAAATTATCATGAATATTTTCTTCTAGGCTGTGCTTGCCTTTTTGTTTTCTTAGTGATATCTTATGAAGAGCAAAAGGTTTTAATTTTGATAGATTACAATTAATTTTTCTTTTGTAGTTGGTGCTTTTTGTGTTGTAAGAAATCTTTGCCTGACTTAGGGTCAAAGAGGTATTTTCCTATGAGTGAAACTTTATAATAACTTCACCTTTTATGTCTAGGTTTATGATCCATTTTGAATTACTTTTTTTTTTTTGCGGTATGCGGGCCCCTCACTGTTGTGGCCTCTCCCGTTGCGGAGCACAGGCTCCGGACGCGCAGGCTCAGCGGCCATGGCTCACGGGCCCAGCCGCTCCGCGGCATATGGGATCTTCCCGGACCGGGGCACGAACCCGTATCCCCTGCATCGGCAGGCGGACTCTCAACCACTGCGCCACCAGGGAGGCCCTGAATTACTTTTTGAGTATGGTTTGAGGTAGTCATTGAGGTTTTATTTTTCTAAATGAAATGTAGTTTTAATGCCATATGTTGAAAATACTGTTCTTTCCCCTATTAAATCACCTTGGCACCCTTTATTGAAAATCAGTTAGTCATCTACATTTGGGCCCTTTTCTCTCTATATATATTTCTGGACTCTCCTCTGTCTACTACTTGTTTATATGCCAAAACTACAGAATCTTATTTACCATAACTTCAAAGTAAATTTTGAAGGCAACTTCTTTTTCAAGTTTGTTTTGACTCTTCTAGATTCTTTGCATTTCCAAATAAATTTTAAATTTAACTTGTCAGTTTCTAATAAAAAGTCTGCTAAGACTTTTTCCTGTTAATATTTTCATTACAATTGTGTTGTCTCTATAGATAAGTCTCGAGAGAATTGACATCTTAACAATATTCAGTGTTCCATTCATCAACATCTGTCTCAACTTACGGCTTCTTTAATTTTTGTCAGTAGTGTTTTCTCATTTTTAATATAGAAATCTTACTTGCCCTTTGTTAAATTTATCCCTAAGTATTTTTTAATCAACTTTATTGAGGTGTAGTCTACATATTATGAACTGTAACCATCTTGACTATAGAGATCAGTGTGTTTTAATCAATTTATGTTTATTGACCTAATGGTAAACAGAATGGGTTTTAATTTTGTTTTCTAGTGTTTGTTGCTAGTATATAGAAATACAATTGTATTTACATTTGGTTGTGATGTCACTTACTTAAAATTCTTTATTCTTGAAGAGTTCATAGCCTCCTTTTTCTCTATATTATTGGCTTAAGAGACCAGTCCAGACCACTATATGTACAAATAAATTAGAATAAAAATTCATATCCTTGGTCACACTGAATGTGTTGTGGCTGCTCAGTAGCCACATGTGCCTAGTGGCTGCTGGATTGGACAGCCCAGCTCTTCATCATTGCAGAAAGTTGTATCCAGAAGCACTGTGTGGAGTGATGGGGTGGCCCCACCTTGGGAGTTACCTCACTGTTTACTCATGGTGTTGTATAACCCATTCTAACAATCTCTGTATTTACAGTAAATTGAAAGTTACATACCTATATTTAAAAGCTTAATTAAATGCAGATTACACTTTTATTTCAGGTCTACCTCATATGTGATGCTATGTGATGCTATGTGGTTTGTACTGCATTACAGAGAACTAAGACCACTAGATTTTGCAACATTTTGGATGTAGCTCCTGATCTTGTGTTGCGGACAAAAGCGTGATTTGAGGGGGTGGTTTAAGAGAGAAGAGGAAGAGTGGAAGTGGTGACACTGAGTATAGAGCAGTCGCTTTGTTCTGAAAGAAGCGGAGAAATGACATGTTTGCAGGACGGGGATATGGGGCCACACGAGAGAGATCACAGCACGTTAATATGCTGATAGGAATGATTTACCTGAGAGGAAAAATCAGTGCGGGAGAGAGAGGGAGGATTATTGACATGCTGTCTGTCCTTCAGCGGGCAACCAAGAGCGGGTCTAGCAAGTAGAGGTGTAGGCCCTGGAGAGGGGCCCAGGTTTCTCCACCTACAGTGATGGGAGGGCAGGCTGAGCGTAAGCCACAGGAAGGGACGTGGGGCTTCTCTTCTGATTGATTCTTTTTTTTTTTTTTTTTTTTTTTTTTACATCCAAGCATCCAAGATCATAGAGGCCCCTCACTGGATGGCCTTAGACTTATGTGTTCTTCCATTTCACATGTGTTTCTTATTCCTTTGCTGTAGTTTCCGTCTTCAGTTTGCCTCCTCTACAGCCTTCTTTCCTGCTCTACGTCTGACTTGCTCCTTTTATACCATATGTTCAAACATCCACAACTCAGGCCATTAAATCGAAAGGAAAAAAGTCCCATCTAAGTTAACCCAAGTGGGAAGTAACTGAACATTGAAGTGGAGAGCAGCCTGGAACTTAGCTACTTCAGGGACTTTGTCTCCCTCAAGGTGCCTTTGCATCTGCTCTTTTCTCCTTTCTCCACTGCTGGCTTCCTCTTCTCACTCAGTTTTTGCACCTTTGCAACTCTGGCCTGCATATGGCCATGCTGGCCACTGACCTCAGTTTACATCCCTACCTTTGGCTTTGGCTTCAGCTGCAGAGACCTGATCTAGACCTGGACTGAATTCATGAGAAAAGGAATCTGGTCGCAGGGGCTTTTCCTAAGGTTCTGACCTCCCACAGGATTGGTGGCCCTGCTCAGGACTCATCAGCTGCAGCGGGAGAGTAGAGTCCTTCCACATAGAACACCTCTGCCTCCATATGCTGTCTCATCCCTCAGGCTGAGCCAAGGCAGTTCTTAGCCGGGGCACTGGGTGGGGAGGCACAGTGATTGGCATTTTCATTCATCAAGCTGTTTGGACTATTTGTAATACAGGAGAGAACAGAATCTAATTAAGTGAAGTGCACAAAGTTTGTTTTATGGACTTTTTAACACCTATTTTAACTTTCTGCTTGTTTAATTTTTATTGGCTACATTCTATTTATCACAACAAACCCTCAGCAAATATTTGTAGAATGAATGACTTTCGAGATGTTAGGTAAGAACTGCCTCTTTTTTCTTAATTACATTGCAATTTTATTTTATGTTTGCATTTTTGGTTCAAAAAGAAAATGGCTACAACTTCAGAAAGCTCTGGGGACTTCCCTGGTGGCGCAGTGGTTAAGAATCCGCCTGGCAGTGCAGCGGACACGGGTTTGAGCCCTGGTCCCGGAAGATCCCACATGCCGCGGAGCAACTAAGCCCGTGCGCCACAACTACTGAGTCTGTGCTCTACAGCCCACAAGCCACAACTGAGCCCGCATGACACAACTACTGAAGCCTGCGCCCTAGAACCTGTGCTCTGTAACAAGAGAAGCCACTGCAATGAGAAGCCCGCGCACCGCGACAAAGAGTAGCCCCTGCTTGACGCAACCAGAGAAGGCCCGCGCACAGCAACGAAGACCCAACACAGCCAGAGATAAATAAATAAAATAAATTTATTAAAAAAAAAAAAAGAAAGCTCTGTATATGGAAAAAAAGGCAGACTTTTGGCAGAATGCTGCCAGACAGATCAGAATTCAAACTCATTTACCTGTCCGAATTAACTAAAAGGGCAGACTTTGAGCCCTGCTATTGGGATTTAAAGTTATTTTAGAATTTTAGAACTTCTTATTTAATATAAATATATTGAGAATATTTATATATTTAAGAACACTATTGTTCCCTTAAGCCCAAATACACAATTGCTACAAATCTAATAAATATCTTGAGATTGGATGCAAATTCATTTGGGAGGCAAAATGTTTCCTTAATGCCAACATGTCCCTTTAATGTATTTGGATCCAGATGTTTCGGCCTTATTTGCTGGAGTGGATGCAGCATTAGACTGTCAGTTCCCTGTTTGACATTATTTAGTATTAGAGGCTGTTAAGCATGCATACTCATTGGGAAAGTTGAAGAAAGGCTTTAAATTGAAAAAGGTACCAAGCTGTGGTCCTTGTCCAGACATCCTGAGGTTAAAAACAACAAAACAAAGTAACTATAAATAAAGCATTAGAATACTAATATTAAAAAGCACCACAGGGCTTCCCTGGTGGCGCAGTGGTTGAGAGTCTGCCTGCTGATGCAGGGGACACGGGTTCGTGCCCCGGTCTGGGAAGATCCCACATGCCGCGGAGCAACTGGGCCCGTGAGCCAAAATTACTGAGCCTGCGTGTCTGGAGCCTGTGCTCCGCAACAAGAGAGGCCGCGATAGTGAGAGGCCCGCGCACCGCGATGAAGAGTGGCCCCCGCCCTCCACAGCTAGAGAAAGCCCTCGCACAGAAACGAAGACCCAACACAGCCAAAAATAAATAAATAAATAAAGCAAACTGTCAACAAGTAAAAATAAACACTAAAAAAAAAAAAAAAAAAAAAAAAAAAAAAAAAAAAAAAAGCACCACAGTAGCTAAGAACAGTCTTGGTAGTACCTGTCTTTCATATTAGCTGTCAGTCAAGGTCCCCAGCACATAACTGGATCTTCACTAAGGGCCAGTCTCTCCTTCAGGGAAGCATCTGACAAAGCATGTATTCCATAACTGAACATGCAAATTCTCGAACATTAACAGATAACATAAATTATATTTCCTAAGGTAATAAACACCACACGATTGTGCTCAAGAATCTTTGCATGGTGCTATGTTAACCTTGCGTCCTTAGACCTACGCTATAGATTATTGTACTAAAGTCAATTTCTACTTTAACATTAATAGCAGGGTACAGTTCTTACGTTGTTTCTTAAGAAATGATAGAACTGCTTGGAATTTCCCTTACATTTGCATACATATTTCATTGTTCTTATACTAGGAGTGTAATAGATTTGCTTCTTGTCTAATTACAATGTAAACTGTAGGATTCAGCACTCCAGTTCTCAGGGTGGTAATGTGCTCTGTAGTTTCATGCTGATTGGTTTTCCTTATATGAGTGTGTTTATAGATGCTCCTTAGGGCTGGAGCTCTGGCCCTTAAGAATACCATGTGCATGTTCATCAGCAAAGATAAGCACCAGTGACCAATAGATAGATCCACTTTCAACCTGTTTTCCTAGTTTTAAAAACAGAAGGATTTAATGGCCAGTGTTTTATTTTGGATTTTTATGTCTAGATTCATAAATGAAATGGGCCTATCCTTTTCTTATACTATCTATTGATCTTAGAATTAAGAATACCATCATGGAGTGATTTTAATATCTTTTATTTTTATATTTTCTTAAACAATTTGAAAATACAGAGTATCGCTGGTCCCTGAAAGTTCGGTGAAATACATGTAAAACCATCTGGGCCTGTATTTTTTGGAGAGTTGGATAAAGGATAAGGAGTTAGGATTACCATTTTAATTTTATGGGCTCTGTTTTTTTTAAGTTTTCTTTTCCTTCTTGCACCAGAGCTTTTAATAGTTTTTCTAAAAGTTTATATAATCTAATTTATTGTTGTATAGTTGCTAATAACATTTTTCAATCATTCTTAAATTCCTTATGAAATAGTTTGTATGTGTGAACAAGGAGATGTATGCTACAGTTCTTTGCAGTTGAAGTCACTTGCTTATCACTCCTGATTCTAGTTCCATTGCTTCCCTCCACAAAGGTGGCACCACTCCTGCATCTGAGGTCCATCGTCCCCTGCATTTTGGGATTCCTCAACTACATATGTATGCCTAAAACATACTAGGTATTATTTTTCATTTTCACATATATTGGCATAAACGTATTCATAGTATTTTCTTATTAATTTTTGCTGCATCTTTAGCTGTAACCATTTATCCTTTGCTCTTTCTGTCTCAAATACACACACGTGTGCACGCATGCACACAGTCAGCCTTCCCAGGAATTGGTGTATTTTTTCTTTTTGGCAGACTTTACCCTTCTTGATCTTCTGTACTATCTTTTTTAAAATTAATTTCTGACTCTTGTTATTCCCTCCCTTCTTTTCTCTCTGGATTTTCCCTTCTCTCTGGGTTTCTCTTGTTATTCCTTTGCTAACTTCTTGGATCAGTCACCTAGCTCAGTGGCATCATTCTTTACGCACTTGTACCACATCACTGGCTATTTAGGACGGCATCCCTCCTCATTGGTTGGGGCTTAAACAGTTACATGTTTAAAATTAACCTTGAAAATAAACATTTAGGGCTATAATTTTTTTCTTTAAAATGCCACTTTAATCGCTTCTTGGCCTTTTGGCTAAGATCAAGTGTAAAATGCCACTTTAACTGCATCCCACTAATTTTTATGAAATTTTAAGTTAATTTTATTCTTAAGCTATTATATAATTTATAGATTTCCTGAAAGTGGCATGTAACCAGAAATAAAAATAAGTATATATATTTTACTTTATCAGGTGAAAATGAGATTGTTTGTAGTCTATTGTGCAAACTTCTGGTCTTGAGTAGAACAAATAAGAAATATCTCTGTCATTAGTAAAAGTAAACCCCAGAAACTCCCAAGGTGGCACTGGAGGCATCTATCTGTTTAGATACATAATATTTTCTCATTTCTATTATGAATTCCTCTATGGTTCATATGTTATTTAGTGCATTTTAAAATATCTAAGTGGTTGGCAACTTTTCGATTATCTTCTTGTTATTGATGCCTAACTGAATTGTACTCTCATTAGGTTGGTGGCAATGATATTGATTGCTAGAGGCCAGAACATGGTCTATTTTTCATGAAATATTTTGTGTGTGCTTATGAAAAATGTTGATTCACTATCAGAAACTAGGTTCACTCCCAAGTCATAGGCCTGTTTGCTGATTGTTTAAACCCACCGTATATACTTTCTAAATATTTGTCTAATTAACCCATCAGGTACTGAGAGTAAAGGGTAATATCTCCCGTTATAGTAGTGTAGTTTTCCAAACTTGTAGTTCTGCCAATTTTTACTTTATGAATTTTGAGGCTATAATGTTAGCTGCATACAAATTTAGAATTCTGCCTTTCTACTAAGTTTTTTTTAACATTAGAAAATGGATCTTCTTTGTTTTTATTAGTGCCTTTTACTTTAGCATCTATTTTACTGATTCTTTACTGTCAGTTATTTGGGGCCCTTGTGCTTTGGTAGTTGGGTTTTTTCTTTCCAAACAGCATTTTTTTTTTAAAGAACATGGGGCATGTTGCCATCATCTGTCAGCCTCCTTTTCAATTAAGTTTAGTTCACTTACATTTTTAATGATTATTGGTTATCACTGACTTTTAAAATTTATTTCATCTTTCTTTTCTCCTTTTAAAATGGTTTTTGTTGTTCCCTCTTTTTTCTTTTAAGTCAACTAAGTTTTTTAAAATTTATTTCTCCTCCGCTAATTAGTTTGGTATAATCCTCTGTTTCTATTTTTTGTGTGTGGTTATGCATACTTAACATACTGTCTCTAAAAATCTACTTTTCTCTTCCCAAATAACACTTTAACTTCCTTATTTTAATTTTTTATTGCTACCCAAATGAGACATTACTCTTTTTGTATAATCAATACTTGTTTTGATTTTTTTTCACATTCACCTAATTCTGTGTTCATTATTTCTTCATGCATCTCAGACTTTCACAGGTAGGATTTTTTTCCTTTCTGAAATACAGTTGTCCTTTGAACAACGTCTGGGCTGGGGCACCAAACCTTTGCACAGTAAAAATCTGCGTATAACACGTAGTCCGCGCTTTTTATATGTGGTTCCTCACGGCTCCTCCATATCCGTGGCTCCACATCTGCACATTCAGCCAACTGTGGATCGTTTAATATTGTAGTATTTACTACTGAAAAAAATCCACATCTGCGTGGACCCGCGCACTTAAAACCTGTGTTGTTTGAGGGTCAGCTGTACTTCCCTTGGAAGTTTCTTTTAGATACAGGGATCTAGTGGTACTGAACTCTGTTTGTCTACAACCATAGAATTTTCTGTCCTGCAACACAGAAGATCAGAAGCATTTAGCCATCTAAACCACTGCCACCGACCGGTACCCAGGCCTCGGGGCCAGATGAGCTGCGTGCAGGTCCGCTCTGCTATGGGCTTTCTCTGGCTGTGCTCCTGGCAAACGTGAGGCTACAGTGTGTCTATAAGGATAAACTCCGGACAGAAATACATACTCATTAATGACACATGACCACTTTGTGTACTGCAAAGAAACCTAGGAAGTGTGGAAAATGCATAGAAAGTGATTCAGATACAGTACTTAAAACCAAAGGAACTCATGCTTTAATAGACACTGAAATCACAAAGGAAGGCCAAGTGCCTTAGCAATCTCAATAAAAATATGAAGTTCTTTTTACATGGTAAATTTCATAATATAAAAAGTTTAATGCCATCTGGAAAACTGTAATTTACAAAAAAAAGTCCACATAGGCCAAAGATGGCTAACACTGCATACAAGGGGCATGAGTGCCAAGTGGGGAAGGCGTCTGAGGAGGGGAGATGTGACCACGTGTGTCCTTACATGGAACATCTTTGACAAAGGGGTCTGGCACAGACAAGGGCCCAGTTCACAAAGCACATGTACAGTTCTTTTAGGTAAAACAACAAAATATGTGATGAAAAGTATACATTTTTCACATTCTGCCTACTTACTAAATGCAAACCAAATTATTGTGTGGCATTTTTTCCAGCCTGAACTGAAACTAACGAAGTGACTGTTCTTCTTGTGGTGGGGGTGGTGGCAGGACAGGCACTGAGCTGGGGACTTGCCGAGGTGACCGCCTACCGGGATTCACCGGGACAGACAAGCACAGCGAGGACAGCGTGTGCAGCAGCACGTGGACCAGGGACCGTTTCGAGTGGATGGAGGTGAGAACTTCTTCATTTTACTACACACCAATACCAAAATGCAGCAGAATGTAAGCTTGAGTAGCTAATTTTGTCTTGGTATATTGACTTAGTTAAAGATCACTGAAGTAGTTGTGTGGCTCACTGGTGAGAAGTAAGACAGATTCGACTACCTTGCTCTGTGGTCACACCAGGGTTTCTAGGAGAGGGAGATTTTATTGCGCTTGTATTTGGTGTATTTGCATCTGACGGAGTAGAGTAGGGGCAGGGGTGCCAGTTTCCTGCTGAAAAAGAAGTAAAATCCCCAGTGCTGTCTGCATACCGTGAGGAAAAGTAGTGTTGTAAATTCCACCCACACCCATCGACTCCTTCCAAGTGGGGCAAAGAGCCGAGGACTATGCAGGGGTCATTCGCTTCCATCCACATGGCTCAGGTTCCCACGCATTCCTATCAGTTTTATCCACAGCCTGACACTCACTTTCCCTAGATTGTAGAAACAAAACATTATGCTAATTGTGTTTTCTGTCATCTATACCAGGAGTCAGCAAACTTTTTCTTAAAAGCCTAGATATTTTAGTTTTTGTGGACCAAGAGGTAAAATCAAAAATATTATGTAGGTACTTATTTATATAAATATTTTGAAATGTAAAATCTATTCCTAGCTCATGGCTGTAAAAATCCGGGCCTCTGACCAGATTTAGCCTGTGGGTCATCATTTGCCAACCTCTGATCTGTACAAAGAATTTGCAAATTATACAATCTCACATAATTTTTAAGTGCATACTGTTTTCAAGGTAGCCTGAAAATTTCACCTTGATTTTACATCCATTTCACTTGTATAGAAAACACCAAGACTGACAGTAAACATAAAGAAGCGGCGACTCTACAGTGATTTTTAGATTGGTCCTGTTATTTCATCACCTTTGCTTTTCTTCCTTGAAACTTATATCTAGGACCAAAAATAAATCATATATTCCATTTGGCTTTTCAACATGAAACCTACAACAACAAATGTATTTAGGACTAAAACCAGGTTAGGGTCCACGAGTCCTCCTCGCTGGCTTGGTAACCACGGGGAGGCCGTCTGGGTGGTGGAGGATGTGCGCTAGAGGGTGGCCTACGGGGTTATGCCCTCGTCCTCAGGGATGGAGCAGAGACCCGGCCTTTCCTCCAGGGCTACTTGGCACTTGGGAAAGAGGCTGAGAGTTGCTGAGAAAGGAATAGCCCAACTATCTATATGTGGATTCAGAAATTTACTTTGAGGTTTATTTCTTGTTGTTGAGGACCTGATTTTGCTATCTAAATGCACAGTGCTATAAACTTGGCTTTCATTTGCTACACTGGTACTTTTATTACCATTTATAAAAGACATAAAGACAACCTCATAGTTGCTTGCTTCTTTATAAAGTATTTCTCTTCCAGTGTTGGAATCAGGGTTAGAATGTGACATTCTTTTGCTTTTGTCAACATGGCTGTTGGGTTAAACACAAAAAGCTTCTATGACATAGCTCAGGAGAGTAAGACAAATTGAATAAATATTATCTCTTCCTCTTTTCAGAGTACAGTGAGGAACAGGGCAACTAACTGGTCACTGTATGTTTATAAAGTGAGATCCTATCCAGGGTTAAAAACTCTCCCTGGAGGTCTTGATGTTAGTGTCCCTCCTGCCAGGCCCCTCCTGTCCACTCCCTGGTGGCTCGTGTCCTGGGACAAGAGGCTGCCCACCGTTGTATGATGGACCCTCAAAGTGAGGATGGTAGGATTTCAATTTTAGAATTACCTAAAAGAGGCTTATGTAAATTCTCCAACTAAACTTAGGACTAACATGATTTTCAGCACTTCTTTTCTTTATTTAAATATGTTAATGGTTACCCCTACCTAGACTGTTCTTTTGTCTTGTCCCAGCTGGCAACAGTATCAGTGAACTGTCATAGCTATAGGAAAAGTCCCTCTTTTTTTTTTTTTTTTCCCCCTATGACAACACTTTTAGGAATCTCTCTTTCCCTGTTCAGCAATAATTCAGATGTATATCCCAGCAGAAGGCTCCCTGCTTCTGAGGCTGTGGACATTAAAGTCTTCTGTGGCGGGGAGGGGATTTGTCCTTCGGACCACAGGAGCAAGGGGCACTGGTCACACTAAGATGAGGGTCCAAATGCACCTCACAGATGTGAGGTACTGGGATTGTGGGAACCTGGTGACAGATTTAGACAGAAGGGGTTTTAGAAGCCTGGGTTGGGAAAAGATAATAAAATTAAGCAGGTAATAAAGGGAATAAGAGCTGGAAGGCTAGATTCTGGTTAAATCTGGTTAGCCATGGGATTTTTCTTTTGTTTTTTTTGTTTGTTTGTTTTTTGGGTTTTTTTTTTTTTTTTTGCTTATAAGGAAACTGAATAATTTCAAACTCCCCCCTCCAAACTTGATAATTGCTTATTGATGACTATTCAAAATTTGACATTTTAAAAAACTTTTTGAGCTTTTAAAAATAATAGCTATAAATGCGAAGTACTATTGATAATAAAACCAAGTTGTTTATCCACGTACAAAAAAGGTCAGTAATGTTTTAAAAGCACAAAGTTGCATTTTTAAATCACAATTGCATAGTTCTAAAATGCCTGGATAAGAGTTACATAAATTTTTTTAAGAAAATTCAAGTTTGGTTGACAGTGGGGCCCCAGGGACATTTGTAGCCCTCAAAGAGCAGAGTTCAGGAAGTGAATTATTGCCTTGTTACTCTGATGTTACAATATCATGAGACCAAAACTGCTACAATTTAATTATAAATCATTGGCATTTTTAAAACCAGTATCCTGTTTTTTGGCTACTATAACACTTTCATGTAGAACTCAACTTAGATTTTTATATACCCTACCCCCAACCAGCACCTGAAGGCCTTAAAAAAGCTCTGTTTGTATTTCTATGTATAAAAGGTACTGCATATATACCTCTTAGCAAAATATGTGCTCCCTTTCTCTCCCCACCCCAGAACCATGACCATTTTTGTACAAAAATCCTGTTGAAGAATCACATCAAAGATGAGAAGCAGGGAGTTCCAAGGTAAACAAACATTTGGTGACATGTGTAGAAAATTCCATGAGCCTCCTGTACCAATCCCACAGAAGTCCTGGCTTTTGGTGAATCTGGCCCAGAGTCCCAGAGGGGCTACCAGTGTGTGTGTGTGTGTGGCGTCTGGGAGTGGCGGCGCCCGCGCCCCGAGAGCACACCCATGCTGGGGCGGCCACATTCAGGAGCAGGCCAAGTGAGTGCAGAGAGCTGGGCTGTGGCCGCTGTGCTCCAAGCCGGTGTTGGTGGGTGTAAAAGATGTTTTAGCATTTAGAGGAAGGAAAAAATCTTCCTGGGGACAGAAACTTGTAGCCGTTTCCAGAAGGAAGTCTCAAAGGGCGTGTGGGCACTGCGGCAGGAGGGCTGGCAGGCAGCGGCAGCGTGCTCAGCGAGGTGGTCTCCGTATGCCAGTGTCCGTTGGGAGGGGCTTTTGGGGGCGTTTCTCCACATTGCTGCAAAGACAGCTCTTTAAGTTCCAGCTTGTCTGCTCCTTCCTCCTTCTTGTTGTGCCGAGGTGACAAGTTTAATAGACTGAGGACATCTCTCTTGGAAGTCATCGTTCCAGGGGTCCCCCGGAATATTTTCATTGGTCCCGTGGAATGCTGGGGCGTGCTTTGCCAAAACATCTTCAGGTTGTGTACAGCCTGCACCTTCTCGTCGATGGCTGCCATCTTCAGCTTGTCTATGTCAGGAGCGTCGGCTGGACTTGAGCGAGCGGAGCCAGCTGAGGAATAGGAGAGAGCTGGGGACGGTGCACTTCCAGCAGGAGACTGGTGGCCTGAGCTCGGGGACATGTTCCTTGGTGATTTAGAAATGTGAGCACTGTAAGGAGAGCTGGGATACTTCAGCTTAAAGAGAGGCTGGTCGGTCAGGGAGGTCTGGGAGTCAGAGCCGGGCGACGGCCGGCCACTGTTCTGGCTTGGGCTGTCTTTGATGGACGCCTCTGAGGCGGTGGGGCTGCTGTATCCTGAACTCACCTTGGGTAGGGAAGAGCTTCTGGCTGGGGGCTTTGGTTTGATAGTAACTGGCGACGGCTGGCTCTTCTGGTGGGAGAGGGCAGGCCTGCTGAATGCACTTGTTTCTGACGCTCTGAAGACAGCAGCGCTGTTGGGCACGGAAATGCCATCCTCAGGATTAGTGCCCTTACCTTGACCACCGCCCCTCTGAAGACGTTCCACCGCAATGAGATGGCTTTGTGTCTCCTCTAGAATCTTCTGGGCCAACTCTTGTGGATCAAGCTTTGGGTTGCTTTCTTCTTGGGATTTCACAGTACTATCTGTTTCTGTGCTAGACTGGTCTGATTCTCCCGTATCTGAACTTGCTAGTTTTCCAACCTTCTGGAAGGGTGAGTTTGGGCTGGGAATCAGAGTCATTTTAACTGGAGAGTTTGGAGTGCTTATGCTCCCCTTGGAGCTTACCGAGACTTTCACACCGCCAGCTGTCCCGACGCGGGACTGTTTGTGATCTGGTGAGAAGCGAGTCTTTCTGTTTTCTTGGTAGGCTGCCAAAGGCTCAGTGCTGATGATGGAAAACCCTTCGTATTCTTCTTCATCTTTGCTGTCTGCAGGGCGGGTCGGGGGGGACAGCTGGCTCCGAGGCAGGGTGCATCGCTGTGGGAAGGCGTTCTTGGACCGGTCGTAGTCCTGCCTTCCTCGAGGACCTCCGCCCTCTGACCCACCCTCAGGCTTGGACACAAAGCTCATGGAGGAGGCGATGGAGCTCAGACTGTACACAGAGATGGCATCTGAGGCTATGCTCTCTGCACTGGTGGGAGAGAAAGGAGGGTGCTGGTAGGCCAAGGGCAGAGCATTGGAGACAGACTGGGCTGAGGCCAGAGACTCCAGGGAAGACGAGCTGTCAAGGCTGAGGCGCTTGGGCAGCTCAGTGGAATCTAAGACAAAACATAGGTGCCCAGAGGACAGTTAGAATTCTGTATGGTTATTTTTCTTTCACAAGCATCCTTATATGCATAGAAGCTAGCAAAGCATTATGCAAGTGTTACTTATACACAGCTTGAATTCATCTTATAAGCCTGAAAAACACAGACCCGTTGGAAAAGTAAAGCTTACATTGGGAACAAAAACACCCCGAGAGTGCCCACAGCCCTGTGTGCTGCGGACCCCACCATGTGCCCATCTCCACTCTGCTCCCTATCTCACGGGACCCCATGGCAGCCTCCTGCTCTGAATGGGGCGATCTGTGATGCCCCCTGTCCTAAACCCTCACGCGCCATCCCTTCCAGTTCCGGCCCCATCGCTCCACACCCCAGCAACCTCCTCTCCGCACGGCCTCTCCTCCCAGCTGCTCTTAACCCACTCCAGTCAGGCTTTCGTCCTCCCCAGTGCGTGTAAAGGTTAACAGTGGCCACCAAATTTGGTATTCTGCACAATCACACCTGGCCCTCGTGGACTGATCCTTCCCGGGCCCCTCCTTATCTCTGTGACCTCTGACCCCAGGAGTGCCCACAGGACACAGCCCTCTTCCCCTCAGACCTATGTGCACATTTATGTCTCCACGCTGGACTCGTCTAACCAGCTGCCTATGAAGGTGTCCAAGAGGGAACTCAGACCCATCCCATTCCTTCTGCCACTTTCAAGATCTCAGCAAAGGCAGCCCCATTCTGGCAGCTGTTCCAAAGAACAAGATATCACCTTTGGCCCTCTTTCTCTGAGCACATTCATCAGCAGGCCCTGCTGGTTGCCTTCAAGCCTTGGCCACCATCCGAGCCAGCATTTAGCCTCACTTGGCCTCTTGAGAATGGCAGGCAGGCAGGCAGGCTTGCCCCAGGGTCTGAAAAGTGCCTCGCAGGCCCGGCTCTGGGCACCACTGCTCCCTCATCTCCTCTGCTGCGATGCCACCCTCACTTCCTTAGTCCCTTAATCTGCACGTTTTCTGCAGAGCACATGGTGGCACCTCATCTAACACATACTACATGTTGCTCATCGTAAGTTGAGTTCCACGAGAGCAGGGAGTTTGTTTCCTTGACCATATTCCGTATCACACAGAAAAGGTTCGTTCACTTAATTCTTCCTCTTCCCAAACGATAATCAGGGTCATGCCCGTGGCTCCTGGGGGCCACTTGGGGTGGCGCCACACGGAACTCTTACCGAAGAGTGCGAGCAGGGCTTGGAGCGCAAAGTGCATCGTCCGTCGATTGGCTTGTTTCCCGGTCTTCAGGATTACTTCCTCCTGACCAACCTCACAGAGATCAAAGCCTATAGAAACAAAGAATATAAACACCTGCTTCCTTAGGGAAGATTGCATGTCCTAAAAAGGATTAGGGCTCCTCGTACAGTCCCAGGGGAGCCCCTGCAGACCCCTCAGAAAGCCCCGCCTGGGCCCCCCACCTGCACGTCAATCATGTGAACGTCAAGTCACGTGAACCAACGGGGGCCAGCTCTGCGACCATCACACCTGCTCAGCGTGGCTCTCCCCCTTGCTGTGTGTGGACCTCTGTCCCTTTGTAGAGCGCTGAACTGCATTCTCCAGAGGGAAGGGTGGGAATTAGTGAGGCTCATTAACACTTGTCTCCATTCTTTTGCAGAGGAACAGTCCACTTAAAGAATACTGTCCAGGACAGACAGTGGCCACTCCATTCGGCATTAGGTCCAATATTTAAAGCTAGTGCAGGGGAAGGTGGAAGCTTCTCAAGGGCAAGGACAGTGTCTCCACGCGTGGTCAGTGTCTGCCACAAGGGCTCTGAGATGAGCTCTCTCTGATGCTGCAGAATCTGCTGTATTGGCTGAACTGCCCTGCAGGCACTCCATTCCTCTCTGCCAGAGCCTAAGGGGCTGCTCCTGAGCCTAACAGTTCTAATGAGACACGGAGCTGGCACGACCAAGGGGAGGAGCCTCCTGAGCAGGAGGCTGCCTAACGAGCTGTTGCCACAGCACTTAGACTCATCAGGGGCCATTACAGAGGCAGCCAGCACGTCTCCCGGGAAGAATGTAGGAGGAAGAAGCCAGACAGACACCACAGCCAGTGCTGCGTCCATAGACAGTGCCACCGAGCAAGGAGTTAGGGCCTGCCTGGGAGCCTCAGCATGGAACGTCTTCACTCACCTTCTCAGCGGATCACTGAGCTCTGCCTGAAACAGTGCAGATGCTCGGTGCTGGCAGCCAGGGGGCAAGGCCCTGTGATCCCAGGCCCTTCCCCTCCTCTGACCTCACAGTGTTCCCACAGTAGGGACCCATGATACTTGATGGATGACGGAGAGCATTCGCCAAAGGAGAAATCTGTCTCTGCCTTTTTTATTCTTGTAACTCTGATATTGGTTCTGACACTATCATTCCTTTGGGAATTAGATTCAGTAGAGTAGCCACTCAGCATTCGGGTTGCTATGGGACATTTTCCTCTCTGAACTCAAAAATAAACAGTCCCTGAAAACAACAGGAAGGTCTCAGAGACCTCAGCACTTTGAAAACGAATATCTAATAATATAAATGTAACATTTTTAGTTAGAAAACTCTATCAAAGTAACTTGAACTGGTTGCTCTAATAGAACTGAGTTCTCTAAGTAAACCACAGCTCTGTGACGGGTGGGATGGTGCCAAGGGCTGGAGGGGGCACTTCTCCCCAGTCTCAGTCAGAGGACTTAAAAAATCAGAAGTATGTGCACCCAACTCACCCCTTGAGTATCACTGGGATTTTCAAAATACAGAGACGTAGAGGAGCATCAATGAAAGTCACCCAGGATCCCAACACCAGAGAGAGCCAGTGACACACCTGGTAAAGGGGCATCAGAAACAGCCTGTCCACAGGGGAGGAGGGCTGGCTCCGTCACACCCACGCTCAAAGCGGGGCTGAGGCCCTGCTTGAGGACAAGAGCTTTTCCTTTATACAGAAGGGCCTTGGCTTCGTTCTTGCCTCACCCTGCGGCCTGTCACAAAGATGAGACCCAGCCTGGGTGTGGACCTGATCTTTCTCAGCCTTGCTCCATCTGCTCCTGACTTACCTATTTAGATATAAATTTACTATGTTTACACCAAAAAGCCTATGTTTTAAGTCCACAGAAAACAAGCAAATAATACAAATCATAAAGGACATCAAAGCATCTACTCACAGGGGATTTGGAGCCCCTGCGGGGCTGTGTAGCTTTCCCCCTTTACCTTCAAAAACAAATGGAGCCTGCCCTAAGCTGAGTTGGGCGGGGAAAGGTCATCTACAAATGGGCTAGCAAAGATGGCCCAATACTGAATATCCAGGCCTCCCAAGCAGAAGAGAAGTTCCTTAAAACGGAATCTCTGCCCTGCCATGTTTGATGGCTGGTCCCTGTACCAGTGTATCCAGGCCATGTCAACCTCCAAAGACGCCCCACTCCATCAGGTTAAAAACCAAGGGCCTTCCACTGGCCTCACAGCCCCAGGATCTACCCCATCCTCTGTCTCATCTAACCCCGTGTCCCCTGCACCTTGCCCAAGCTCACCGACACTCTTCCCTCGGCCTGGATCTTTCACCCACAGGCTCTGGGCCTGCCAGCCTCCCTGCCTCCACCCCTCCAGCACATCACTGTGACCCCGATGCTTTTGTCTGTCATGGTGCTTCCTCACCTTCTGAGGTGCTCCCCTTAGATTAGGTCTTTCTATGTCTGTCAGTCTCCCCCTCTAGCATGAAAACTCTGGTAAGAGGGCAGGGCTTTTTGTCCTTTGCTCACTGCTGCATCCCCAGTGCCTAGAACATTGCCTGACGTAGAACAGGTGTTGAAAAACAAACAAAAAATGTGTGGAGTGAATGGCTCTCCGGCAAGTCACACAGGCACTAAAGTGGGGCGGGAGGAGAGCAGCTTAGCCTCTCAAGATGTTTTGTCAACAAACGCACCTGTGGTAAGAAAGGAGCCATATTTTTGGGAGCTGCCTCAGTTGGGTTACAATGTTGAAAATGGAAGAGTGTTCTGGATTGAAAGGGGATCCTGGAATAAGCAGTTCTAGGTCCCCGTGGTCAATCAGAGGTGGTTTCAGTTGTATTTTTTTTCTGCCAAGTTCCAGTAGCCAGTGATAGGGACCAATATTGAAATCATTATTTTATGACTTGACTTTATTTTCTTTAATCATGGCCTGACTCCCAACAATACCTGAATCTAACAGATGCATCTTAACGCAATGACTACAAACGGGAGAGAGGAAATCATAATGTAGGGAGAGTGGGACAAAGCTGGAAGGCCATTTGGAAATTGTGCTAAAGCACTAGAGCCTTTGCATTAGCTATTTTTAAGTAATAAACTAAGAAAACACTAAGACCCCCTAAGAGTCTATCAACTTTACCCAATAGAAATTAGAAAAATAGGTTTTTAAAAAATAGAATGAAAGAAGCCAATGAAGTCAAGGATGCTCCATCCTACCTAGAGCTGCCAGGAATTCGTGACATCCCGGGAGCCGCCACAACTGGACGCTGATGGAGACCTGAATGGGGGCTGATGCGAAGTCCTGCTCCTTCTCGCCGGCCTGCAGCTGGACCAGCACCTGGTGGAGCTGAGCGGGGAGAGCGTCAGCAGCGTCGGCTGCATCTGGCCCCCAGGGGTTTGTCCCCAAGTTTGTCTTGTGTCACCTGTCATTATCATCGCTAATGACCTTACACGTGGGTAGCACCTGAAATTCTCTTTACAGTGCCTCCATGCCTACTGTCCTGCTGTCCTCTCTGTGGGAGCTCCAGGGCCAGCCCCTAGGCAGGGTTTCTGCTTCCAGCCTCTTCCCTCGCACACTGGCCACGGGGCTATGAGTGCAGGAGGGGACTCGGGGCCTAGAGGAGGGGTGGGGTCTCCCCGACACAACCTGCTGAATGTGTGAACTCCACCCGGGGCCTCGTGTGGGTTCACAGTGTGTTGCTCCTGCCCCTGCTCTTCTGAGGGAACTTGAAAGGTCAAATCAAGAGCACAAGAAGGGTGGAGCAGGAAAGGGGAGCCAGAGCGGAGACGGGGCAGACCACCTGAGCCAGCGGCACTGCCCCCCCAGCCTGAGCGCGTGTTGGCGAGACAGCAGTGCCAGGGGAACCTCGGGGTGGGCGGGTTGAGGGGCTCACCTGACAACAGTGCTACTCAGAGTGGTACTCACCATTCCAACCATATTTTTAACAGCCTTCGGCCAGCAGATTATAAGAAGAAGAAAGAAAAAGAGAGAAAGAAGAGAATTTAGACTTAAGCACAGGTAGTTACGCAACACAAGCTGATCACTGCTGTAGGAAGCACCACACCGGGCCCGCGGCTCTGACCCGGAGGGGAGAGGAGTGAGAGTCAGCAGGGACACACAGGAGAACGCACAGCCACGCCCAGGCCAGACGTGGTGGGGGTGGGGGTGGGGCCAGGGTCGGCCAGGCCCTGCCCTTCCTCGCCAGGAGAGGGGGAGGGGCACAGTGGGCACGGATAGGCCACTCTGTAGAGCAAAGTCCACTCTGGTTCCAGAGTGACTCGGAAATGCCTACCATCCCCCAGCCACTGGGGGCAGCCCAGGACGCTTCCCTGTGGAGGTCCCTGTGCTGCCACCAAGAGCTAGAAATTAAGCTATTGGCTGTTTGGATGCTTAGCCTGGCCCTGTAAATGTAACTCTAGCTTTCTCTTTTTGTAGAGCATAGGCTTGTAGCCCTCCTGGGTTCAGGATGTTTAAGTGTCTTGCTGATTCTATTCGACAAGCAGGTCTAACACACTTTCTACAAAATGAGCAGAAACTTAGTGAAGGGGCCAGATCAGTGAGCTACGTTCCAAATCCAAGCTGGAAACCACCCCAGGTAGGGGGAGGCTCCAGGAACCAATCAGATTTGCAGAGGTTAACCCTAGATGGAGCAGCTTTATTTCCACATAGAAACAGCTCTGCTAAAATGAAATCTGCTGATATCTAATAACATGTATTTTTCAAATTATTACATTCTAAGGTGACTGGAGAAGATTGCTCTGTGCTCTTTAGGGATTGCTATGCTGTCACCCCAGTGCTTGTTCCAGACCCTCACTGGCCAGTAGGAAGATCAGAAGCTCTTAGGCCAAGTTGGGAAGGGCCTACATGATGCTAAGGGTTAGAATCCTCCGATTCTCTGAATTAGATCTACATTCTCCTAAAAGAAATCACTTTTTGAAAACCTGCTAAGCAGTATCTTTCATGAGACTTGACTTTGTGTTCACCACTGTGCCTCAGTGGTGGTTTTGTTTCAGGCAGGGTTCATACTTTGACCTAAGAATAAGTATTGGAGCACCTGTAGCCACCCTGACGGGATGGCCCTACACCTGCTGGCTTGGGTAAGGTGGCTGCAGCACTTGTCAATCAGCAGAAACAGTTGGTGGTTAGGGATGATAAGGTGCAGGAGACCACTGAATGGAGAGTTCAGGAAATGCCCTGAGACTACAGGTGACTGGGGCCCCTTAAGCATCCTCTGAGGCCCTTGGGACTCAGTGCCCAGGGAGGACACTGGGAGAACTTGCTCCTCTGTGCCTGCACCTGCCAGAGAGGGCAGTTCTACTCCCAGCCCTTGCCTTTTCCTTCTCATTACAAAAGCTGAAAAAAAGCAGTGAGGCTGCATCACGTGCAGGTTCCTATTTGGGGCCAAATCACTGTCTTTCCAACCCGGCACAGTCCTCAGACCTGGGCTCAGCTGTCCTGGCTCAACTCACCCGGCTGATGAGCTGCTCGCCCGTCTCCGAGGCAGTGATGAGCTTGCAGAGGGCCTGGAGGGCAGGGTTGGGCAGACCTAAAGCAAGGAGGAGGCAGGCGTTACCCGGAGGGGCCTCTGCACCCCCAGCCCTGCACCTTCCGAGGGGAACGCACCCAAACGCTCAGCTTTGGTGGCACTTTCAGAAGCTCGGGACAGCCAGACGTGTGTATCCGTGTCTGACTTGTCTCTGAGAAGGGCAGATGGAGGCAGGGCCAGTCCTGACCCTGCTGTGTCCTCCAGGCGTACGGTCACATGCCAGGACCCCAACTAGTTGCTCAGGCAGCATCACCCGCTTCGAGTGAAGCACAAAGGGCAGCCCTGAGCCTCTGTGCCCCGCGTCACCCTGGGGTCAGCCACACAGCTCTGTCAGATCCGAAGCTGCGGAATAAATGTTAATAGCAGCTACTGTTTGCCCAGCAAGACCTCATGTCACCCCAGGAAGGGGTAAGAGGATGTGTTGCCATCAGATGGAAACACCAGGTCAGGAGCACTCCTTTCTCCCAGATCAGGAGGAGTCTGTGTCTGGGACTCCGCAGCACTTCTCAAGAGACCCTCGCTCCTCCCCGTCTGAGACCCAGCAGGGACCGCGGCCACCCACTACCCTGCTTGAGCTGTCAGCTGAGGCTCACCCAGCAGGGACTGGATGGTGCTGCTGCACTGCTGGAGCCGGTCGCCCGGGTCGGAGGTTGGGAAGAAGACGGCTGCCGGCAGGCCGCTGGCCGGGGGGTCCAGCCGGAAGCCCACAGCGGTGAGGAGGGCCTGCCAGCCAGGGATGCCACCCACTTTGTTCTCCACGCTCTGCTGGGATGTGTACATGGCGTTGCGCTGCCCGTTCTGAATGCGCTGCAGGGACTTCTCCACCTGCAGGGGAGGGGGGAGTGAGGTGCCACTCTGCGCGGGGTGGGCGGGGGCGTACCCTGTTTTCTCTCCAAGTGGCTTTGGGGGAACACAAAGCCCATGTGGGAAGCTGTGCAGGGCTGGCAGCTGCCACCAGGCACCCAGGGCTGAGGACCACACTGCAGCAGCAGCCAGTGTCTTGCAAGGGAGGGGCTGCTACCATCAGAGCCGAGGCTGGAGACTCAGAAGAGTCCTGTCCCTTCCCTAACCCAGCTCCGGGCTGTCCTCCACAGACACTGAAGTGACTTGTCTGAAAACCAGTCTCCGGCCAGGGACCTGCCCAAACCCTGCAATGGCTGCGCCCCATCACTAGGATGAACCCTCAGGCCTTCAGGACCCTCTTCATTGCTCGTGCACCTCACACACACCAAGCAGTGCCCACCGTGGGGCCTTTGTCCCCCAGGCCTCCAACTCCTCCTCCATCCTATAGCGCTGACCTCTGGAACCTGTGTCCACCTGCACACGGGCCCCTCCCACCTTCCAGGGCCTAAATCAGTGCTGCCAGATAACTGCCACCTTAACTCTCCCAGGGAGCATCCACAGCACCTGCAACAGGCACAGGCCTTTCCTTGGCGGTTTTTCTCTCTAAGGGAAACCTCAGTCCCTCTGAGATGTCACCTGCTCTGGGGTACATGTGCTGTCACTGGAGGGGAAGGAGAGTTGTCCAGGATGTCACTTGAGACTTTTTTTAGAGTAAAACCTTGGGATGCTGGGGGCTGACATCAGAGGCAGGAGGAAACGCACGTTCCCGGGCAGGACAGACAGGCAGCCAACTGGCTGTGCCCTGGGCTAGAAGGGCCCTAGAGACACTGTCCAGTGGATAGAAGGAGGAAAAGACTGGTGAACTTGACCCATGGCCCCTACACTCACCCCAGAAGATGAAGCCAAGAAGAAAGAGAAAACCCTTAGATGTACTCGAGGGGCCTCAAGGCCGAATGGGAGCGGAGAGGCCTGGCTCTTGCTCCACGGCCTGGCCTGGGAGGAGAAAGCAAATGGGCTACAGCAAGGAAGGAGGGCACCTCTCGGGGCAAGAGGGACCTGACAAGGGTCCTAGTGCTGAGCAACATAAAGGCTCCGTGCAGCTTCCAGGCACAGGTTAAAGTCAGTTGAGAAAGTCTTCCCCCAAATTCTCAAAGCACAAGAGCACGTCCACCCGGTGGCAGGCAGCGTGGGTGCCTTGTGGCTGGCCCAAGAGCTGTCGGAGGTTTCAGGCTCCAGCATTCTTGTTCACACACTGATTTCTGTCAGGCCTGAAAAAACCTCCTTCAGGCAGACCTGAGCTTAGGAAATGTCCGTGACTGATCCCTCACTGGAGTCCACACAGAGCTGATGCCCAGCCTCATGGGCCGTGGCGTTCCCCTGGCCAAGGGAACATGCCCACCCAGAAGCCGGCCCCAGCCCACTGCCAGGACCCGTGGAGAAGCCTTCACTGGGTCCTTCCCTCCTGAGCACAGGCAGAGCCGTGTGTGCACCTCTAAGCTACGGGGTGGCTGTTGCCTTGGGTTTGGAAAGAGCTCAGCTGTGGCGTGGGCGGTACCCCACCTCCCCCTGCCTCATGGGGTCTGGGCTGGGGCTGCACTGGTCCTTCTGGCACAGAACTCCAAGGAAGCTAAGAATTCTAAATTATTTGAAACTGCCTGCCAGGTTATCAAGGTGGAAGGGTGGAACAAGTTTTATGTCACTGTTTCCTGGCTAGATTTATCTATAACCTTTCAATTCTGTAGAAAATGGCGTATGGCCTCTGTGTTCTCACCAGGGCCCCACCAAGAGTAGGGTTGGGCTTGGACTCTTCCAATTGAGTTTAGGGAAAGGCCAGTGTCCTTTGATTATAAAATACCAGTTCTCAGCTACTAGGACCCTATTATGTGCCAGCTACTCACCTTTTCTCTAACCCTCACGAGGACCTTGTAAAGTTTTATCCTCCCTTCTACTCAAGGAAGTTGAGGCTCGGAGAGCAAGGTCACTTGCCCAAAGCCATGGGGCGGAAGCACCTGTGGTCAGGCCCTGCTCCAGGGCCCCCCTTGGCCAACCCCCACAGGGTCTGGGCGAGGATGGCTGCAGCCATCGGTGTGACACTGCACACTGTGCCCACCGCACAGACGTCTGGGGACAACGTCCCCTCCACCCGCTCACGCCTCCTGGTGCTGTGGGATCCTTCCAGCCGCGCCCTGCTCCTTGTGCATCTCCAGCTGCCTCCCGCGAGGGCCCTGCGCCCCTTACCAGGTGCAGCAGCACTCGCAGGGCATCCCGCGCCCGCTCTGGGTGCTGGAGGATCTCGGTGAGGGCCTGGCCGATGAGCGAGGAGGGACTGTTGAGCTTCACATCGCTCCCGATGAGCAAGAACCCTGTGGGGAGCCCAGAAAGCACTTCAGAGCCGCCCTCACCCAGCCCAGCTGGTCTCTACAGCTCATTTGTGCCAGAGAGAGAGAGGCCTGCCAAGGACAGCTGCTCCACGGGCTGGACCGGGACGGCTAACTCAACTGGGGCAGTTTGATACTCTTTTGCTGGGTGAGCTGCTCAGGAAAGCTGCTGAGGTAACTGTGCAGTGAGCGAGGCAGGAAAAGGCTGTGTGGCCCCCAGGGCCCCTCCCTGGCTTGGCCACCATCCCGAGGAATGATCCGCCTTGTTTTCCCTGAAATTAATCTGTGTCGGTCTGGAATGTGCCCGGGGATGGAGGGGCGGGTGTGCCTGACTCCTCGGGGCCACCAGATGAGGGGACAGGAGGAGGTATCCCCCAGTTGTAAGATGAGCAAACGGAGCCTAGGCTGGGGAGGAAGGAGCCACACGTCTGCCTGGATCCCGTCCCCCTTCCTCTTCCCCAGCACCCACTTCCATAAGCAGGGCCTGGGGGAGGTACACAGTGGAGCAGCCTCCCCCGGCAACTTTAGGACCAACCTGCCCCAAGTAATGGAGGGGAAGGGTTTTCTGAGAATGAATGTGCCAAGGCTGTTTTTAAGGGTAACAGGGCCGCATCATTAAACACCATTTCCCACAGAACAGTTGGCTTTTCTATTGTCTGTCACTGAAACTAAACAATGACAAAAATACCATGTCCATAAGCACACTGGGAAGATGTGGGGTGGGGTTGGGAGGCCCTGTCAAGAATAAATGGCCAAGGGCTTCCCTGGTGGCACAGTGGTTGAGAGTCTGCCTGCCGATGCAGGGGACACGGGTTCGTGCCCCGGTCCAGGAAGATCCCACATGCCGTGGAGCGGCTGGGCCCGTGAGCCGTGGCCACTGAGCCTGCGCATCCGGAGCCTGTGCTCCGCAACGGGAGAGGCCACAACAGTGAGAGGCCCGCGTACCGAAAAAAAAAAAAAAAAAAAAACAAAGAATAAATGGCCAAGCACAGGGGGGTCCCCACAAACCCTGCAGTACATTCTGCGGGACCACATGGTGCTCAGAGCCCCTTCTGACTGCTGAGAACAGATATAAACGGACACCATGTGCTGAGAACAATCATGGAAACCACGGGCGTGATCGCCTCTGATTTCCACATCTCCTGGCAGAAGAAGTCTGGCAACATGGCCAGGCCCAAACCCGCAGGGCCTGCCTGCCCCCTGCCTCGCAGAGGGAGGGCCCAGCCGTGAGCTGAGGGCTGCCAGAGAGGAGGCCTGCTGGACCAACTGAATGCTTCTCTTCAGCCACGTGAGGAAACAGGATAGATTCTGCTTTGAATTTTGAATACCTTTTTGAACAAGACCACAGCTATGATGTATTTGTGAAGTAAACACGTTCCACTCCTCAACAACATGGCTCACCCACCCGGCACCAGCCCTTGGCCGTGGGCAACTCAGCGCCACGCCCAGGGCGGCCCCCACAGGCTCCTGTTTGCTGGCCACTGGGCCCGGGACGCCACGGCCCCACTTCAGGGCTCACCCGCCTTTGGGGAACAACACCAGCAACCTCAGCTCACGTCAACTGGATTTACTTTGAGAGGAAGAGTAAGGTGAAAGCCATTTTGTTCCCACCTTTTAAACATATAAATGAATGGTATATTTTTTTTGCCATTAAAACAATAAAATATAAATGTTTGAAAGTAGTATTTTTGGTGTGCCTCTGCTTCTCAAGGTTTAAGACACTCATTGTGGCATTGGTGGGATTGTCTTCTGCTCTGGAGGTCCTGGGGAGGTGTAGGGGCCAATTCAGAGAGACCACCGCAAACCGAAGGATCATGAAGCGTGTCAGCAAAATGGCCCTGCCACATGAGAGGCCTGGGTCTGGGTTTGGACTCTGTCTCAGCCTGTTGGGGAGGGTCTCCCACATGGGGGGGTCCAGAGCGGGTCGCAGATCATCGCACGGAGCTGAGCGGCAGACCAGATGTCACAGGGAACATGCTCCCTCCACTCCCAGGCCCTCATGCCCCGCACAGGGCCCTGCGGTGGGACCACTGGGCACACACATGCCGCCGGCCCCTCACGCATCACAAGACGTTCAACCCACTCCTCAGATTGTCTCAAATGTGGACAGGGAGATGCCGGCACCACCACCGTCATCCCCTTGGTACCACTGAGGACACTGAGCTTCAGAGAGGGTAAGGAACCTGTCTCAGGTCACACAGCCTGATGCGGAGCTGGACCAAACCCAAGTCCTCCGATGACCAAATCTCAGGTCTTTCTAAACACACTGACTGCTCTTTCCTACAGTCTGGGATTTCCTATGAGGGCCGTAAAATGGGTCACCCAGTATACACGACATCAGGAGGGGCTTGACACGTGCTCTGACGGCAAACCGTTCTGACGCTCCTGCTCACAAGGCCACTTTAATGCCACAGTGAGGAGAGACTGACTTGGCTCGGCCAGCGAGGCCCCCTCCCTGAGCCTCTCCGCACTGTCTTTCCCAGCCCCTTCCCCGCCCCCATCCTCACCCCCCACCACCCCTGACTGCACCCCCAGCCCCTCTGACAGGCGCCCGAGCCCCTACCTGACCAGTTGGAGGGGTGTGAGAAGGCCTTGCTGCTCTGTACCACCTTCATGGCCTCGCCCAGGGCCGCGCTGGCCTTCAGGCCATTCAGCAGGGACGAGTACAAGGCGTGCAGGAACATCTTGGAAGCAGCCACGGGCACAGGCCACAGAGACACGAGGACACACTGTGCGCCGGCTGCCAGGAAGGCCCGCGTCAGCGCGATGACCCCGTCGGCTGTGACCTTGCTGTTGGACTCCTGGGAGGAGCCGAGGACCACCAGCTTCACAGGCAGTCGCAGGTCCAGGACGTCGGCGGCCGTGAGCAGCAGCTCCTGCAGCGGCGGGCAGTCCGAGATGCTCTCGCCATCGCTGGTGTCATCCTGCACCCGCAGGGACTCAGGGATGGTGTAGGGGTGGCCGAAGGAGCTCTTGCTGCCAGCAGGGGTGCCTTCCACACTGGGCGTGAGGACCAAGGCCGACAGTTTCCAAGAGATGTGGGTGGCAAAGTGGACGCACTCGGCCTGGGTCAGGGCGCTCATGACCCGCTCTTTGGTGGCCACGCTGCCCACCAGCGGCTGGCAGCCCAGCAGCTCGGACACCATGTAGGCCTCCTCCTCGGCTGACGGCATCGGGCCCCACAGCCACCTGTCCATCACCGCCGATGGGAGCTTGGGGTTGCCGACCACAGCCGCCATGGACGTGGAGCTGGAGTAGGCGGGAGGGTTCTTCCGCAGGTGAGACTGGAGGGGAAGGAAGACAGCGGGCCACCCATTAGGGCTTCTCTGGGGCAGGCAGATGCCAGCACTCCAGCAGGGCTGCATCCAGCGTGGCTCCACCTGTTCTCCTGATAACCTTGTTCACTCTACTTTTCAAGACCTTTTTGACACAGGTGCATGTCTGACTGAGAATCACACCTGCTAGTGACAAGCTCTTGAAAACAATGAGACCAGATAGATGGCAGGAAGACCCCTTGATGTTTGTCAAGCCGGAGGGGGGTGGGACAGGGCGTGTAGGAGGCGAGGGTGTGCAGGGCAGGACCACCTCCATCTCCCTCCCACAGGCTCCCCTGTGAGCCCCTCAATCAGGGGGAACCCACTCCTGATGCAACAGGGGCTCTGAGGGGTGATTTTGTTTAAACTTGCAAAAAGCAAGTCACAGGGGAGACAGGGCCAAATTAAGTCCTTTAGAGGCACTACAATTGGAAAGATGAAAAACATCACTGAATTATCAAATCAGCATAAAGAAGCCCAACAAAGTTCTGATTTTCCCCCACGATGCCTTCTGATGTTTTTTGGGGAAAACATCACGTATCAAATTATTTCAAAATAATTTTTTGGTGCTTCCACCTGGTGATGCCTTAAACTGGGAAAGAGAAATGCCTCTCGGGTGCCTGTTGGGAGACGGGACTCTTCCACTCTCTGGTTCATCTCTGCCTCCCAGGGTGCCCTGACAGCAGGAGAGGTGAGTTGACCCCCCGTGCCGGACGGCACACAGCTGGCTCACGGGTGGGATTCACAGTCAACCATGGACATGAGGAAAACTTGGAGAAAATCATTTCTTTCACCTTGAACTGATTCTGTCCCAGGAGAAGTACAATTCAGCAACAAAAACAGTCATAACTAAGATCTCCAAGACCCATGAGGCAGAAACTGACCCGGCTGGAACCATGCCAATGACCAAGGTCAACGGAGGCCAAGGCAGGTCCTGTGGGGGCCGCCCACACCCAGGCCTGGGGCAGGAGTGTCGGGGCAGGAGGGAGCCCGGGTCTCAGGGTACCTGGGCGAGTCTAGAGAAGGGAAGAGGGCTCAGGGCTGGCTCCGAAGGCCCTCTAGGTAGGTGGGCAGGGCCAGGGGTGGCTGTGGGCTAAGCCCTGACCTGCGGTGGGCCACTGTCACCCCCTTGAGTCCACAGAGTTCATCCCACGCTGATTCGTGCTGAATGAGGCCCAAGTCCTGAAAGCCACCCATTTGTTTTCGGTTCTTTGTCGGCCTGTGGGGTCCTTGCCCACTTGGCGCTAATCCCATCTGTCTGCCCTCCCTGCCTGCGGCCCCTCTGCGGGGCACACTCGGCACCCACTCAGCGGTCAGCTTGGCGGGTGAGCGCGGCCCCCAGGGGGTGACCCGCTTCCTCAGACAGGCGGCACGGCCTCCAGCCTGACTCAGTGCTGGGAGTAGCTCCCAACCCTGGTGTCACAGCAAAGCAACGCAGAGAGAAATGACACACATGGTGTGTCCTGGGGTGGCAAAGTGTTCGGGAGGCTGTCCCCCTGCCTTCGGATGGATCTGCTCCAAAGTCACCCCACCAGCCGCAAACTAGGGAGTCCATACCTCCTCCTTACAGTCGCCAGCCCAGCCAGAGGGACAGCGCCCCAAACACCCAGGCGGGCCTGACTTACCTTGGCCTGAGGACCGAGGGAGCGGATGGAAGGGACGGCGATGAGGGCGAAGCGCTCGTACAGGTACTCATTGGAGGAGCTTCCCTTCAGGAGGGCGAACGGGATGAGGTAGAGCTCCCCCTCCAGAACCAGGACCAGTTGCCGGTGCCGGCCCACAGGGCCGCTGGAGTGCATCAGGCCCTGCGGGGTGAGTGGAGTGGCTGACACACCCAGCGGGGGGGATGCCTGGGGAGGACCAGGCACCCCCGCCCCCAGGGGGTCCGCTCAGGGAGTGGGGGCGATGGGCGGGGCTCCCTCCCACCTGCCTCACAGGCGCCACCCGAGGAGGAGGGTAGAGGAGCAGGGCCAGGAGGGCGACTGTGGTCCCCCGTCACGGAGGGTGTCCCACAGAGACAAGGATCAGCCCGGGTCATCCAGAGGTTTCTACAGAAGGCAGGGCATTCATGCAAAGGGCAGCTGTCCCAGAAAGCACTCAGTGAGTCACGGTGCACCCGAAGGACCAGGGCAGGAGAGGCTGCGTTGGCACAGGGACCTACGGGCAGCGTAGGGATGACCCTGTAACACAGGCAGTGAGGTCTCAACTGAAGTGGGACGTGCTGTCCATTTCAGCGGACAGGAGGCGAGAGAACTGGCGTGCAGACAGCAGCTTTGGGAACCAGGATGACATCCCCGGAGGAGAAGGGTTCCAGATTCCAGGACCTCAAGTCACCTCAGGCCTCTGTGTCCCTCCCCCGAGGACAGGATGGCCCCATGGCCCCAGGCTCTGCAGGGGCTGTCCCCACTCGCTCCCCCGGTGCTGGCAGGGAATCTGACACTGATGGGACCCCCATCACTCACTCCTGAAAGGCCCAGGCGGGGACCTGAGGGAAGGGTGAGTGCATCGGACCCATAGCAGACAGACACCCCTCATGCCCCAACAGGATCGCTCATGGAGACTAGGGCCGGGTGAACCTGGAGAACGCAAGTGGCAATGACTGTGAAAACCAGACTAGACACAGGCTAGGTGTGAATAAAGAGACGAAGCGGCCACAGGAGCCTGCGGGGAGAATGTGCAGGGCCCACAGACCGCGGGCACCAGGTGCCAGGTGCTGGGCGGCCCTGAGCCCTGGGGTGCTGGCTCGGGGGAGGGTCACAGCCGGGTCCACCCCCCACCCATCCCTCTGTTGCCCAAGCCACCGCGCTCTGGAGGAGCGAGTGTCCACGGCCGCGCTGCTGTGGGCACTGGGCTGAGGGTGCAGAGGGCATTCAGCTCACCCAAGGGGACACACGCCTGGCGGGACATCCTGTCTGTACACACCCCCTGTGGCTTTCTTTCTTTTTTAAAAAATTCTAGATGCATCTAAAGAAAGAAGAAGTAAAAATTATTGGGCCAACTGTTTCTTTTTTTCTTTAAGAGCTACTTTCCAAGAAAAGGTAAAAGTATCGCTGCACGTACGACCCAGGAAGGAAGAAGCAGGGTGTGCACAGTGCCCACTCCAGGGGTCAACTCCTGGGCTCCGTGTCCCCACCGTGGGCCACACCGAGGCCCCTGCTTGGCCTGGCACAGGGAGGAGGCTCTGGAAGGCCCTCTGGAGGGCAGACTGCTGGCTGCTGCAGTGCACCCAGAGGCCCTGGGGGCCGGGCCGGAGCAGCTGGGCTGATGGTACCCTGACCTCGGGGATGGGTCAGCAGCTGTGACAGTGATCACTGCCCAGCCGGAGCACTGCTGCCCGGCACGTGGGCAATGGGGGGCTCAGGCCACCTGCCATGGGAAGAACCAGACCCATCCTTGCCTGATCCGGGGTCACCAGGCATCACTGGACAGGGCGGCAGCCCTACCCCTGCAGACCTTCCCTGGACTCCACCTGCCAGGGCCCAACCCTGATAATTCTCTGTCAGCTGTCATTCCAGAGGTCATGGACTTCACGGGGACACAGCACTCTCAGACAAGTCCCCAGTCACAACAGCACCTGTCACGTGAAGTGAAGGTAGTTGAGGGGTGCTGGGCCAGGTAAGAGGCTGGATGCTGCTTAGAGAAAAGGTCCACAAGCAGAGTGCCTCTGAAGGGACTCTGCTACCTCTGCCCACAAGACTGTCTTGTCTGAGGCACAAGCCTGAAGAGGGTGATGTCACGTCCTGGGAGGAGCTCAGATGTCTTCTCCGATGACTGATTTCTGATCTCTCCACTAGTGTCTAAGGTGGGTGACTGGGCGACGGGGAGCCACGTCAGTTCAGGACTCAGTCCCTGCTTGAGAGCTCACGATGATGCAATGTCTCAGAAAATAAAGCGTGCACAAGAAACCACTACTGAGTGAGACCACGGAAGTGTAAAACACCAGCCCCAGAGGGTGGGACACGATGCTGGGCCCCCCCGGCTGCTGCTCTGCACGTGAAGGTGGGGAGGCCCCACCTGGGCAGACGAGGCCCATGGGGCACACGGAGGGCAAGGCTGCAGAGGGACTCGGGAGCCAGATGGTGGAGGCCTGAGGCTGAGCGGGAGTGTGGCTCTCGCAGGCTGTGGGGACCTACATCCTCTGCTGCGGAACCTTGAAAGGGAGCCTGCACCAACGAGACGGGCTGCACGTGGTAATTCAGACGAGGAAACGCAGCGGAGAGAAGGGGACAGAACTTGGTGAAGAGTGGCCTTAGCAGCGAGGAGAGGGAAACACCTCTGAAACTCTAGCCTGGGAGCTTGCGAGCCTGTCTCTGAACCATGTACCCGAATTCATAGGTCCAGGTCCTCCCGGGACAGCACCTCGCAGCAGGTACTGACCTGGCACGCACAGCCCTGGGTGAGGGCTCCAAATGGGACCCTTGTCCAGCAGAGGGGAAGGAGGTGGGTGGTGGCAGACGGGCTGCATAGCAGACGGGCAGCTCTGGTTAAAGGCAGCGGGAACACTGACCGAACGTGTTGGAACAGAGGCCCTGAAAGCTGTCCTCTGCATCCTGCCTCCAGGACACACGAGCGTCACCCTGGCACGGAAGGATCAGCCATAATCCAATGTGAACTTAAACACAGAGAGCACAGTGATGTCTCTATGCAAGCTACACCTCGTCTGTTAGACGGAAAAGGAGAGGGAATTCAAGGAAGCGCCATTCTCCGCCTCCGTCTGTCAGTCTGGGAAGGGCTCGCTGGCTTCTGAAGCCCTGGGTCTGAAGGACAAAAGGGCTCCACATCGCCCCCACACCCGCCACGAGCACAGTCCAACAAATGCCAGCAAGGACTCCGACTCTCTGACCCCTACAGTTTCTAGAAAGGTGTCTTCTGAAGTAGAAAACACCAGGCCAAGTGCCCTAAAATCTGTTTACTCCCCCAGGAAGCGTCCCTTTGCTCTCACCAGGGCCATGACCCTGCCTGTCGCAGCAGACACGGCTGGAGGGCTCGCGGCGCCAGGCCGGCCGGGCTGGAGGGGAGGTGGGCAGTGAGAGGACGAAAACGGGTGAAGCCCAGGCTTTGCAGAGGAGAAGGGGCTCCTCTCCACAGGGGGCTCCAGGCGGCTGTTCTCAGCTCCCACCTCAGCTCCCAACGCCCTGTCCACACCTGCTCTTGACACGCTGCTTCCTGCAGCCGGTTCTCCCGAGCGACACGTGCTGCCCTGAGGCGGGCGTGTGCGTGCGGGCGTGTGCGTGCGGGCGTGCGCATGCGCACGTACTGAACGCAGCCCCGCTGTGGCCCCGCCGGCGGTGGCTCCTGGCCTCCTCCCCCCCGCACTCAGGGGTGGCCCGGCTCTGGCCTGACCAGGGCACAGCCCGCTCCCAGGGAGTGGGTGGAGGAGGAACCACACCTCATCGGTGTCCGTCCTTCCTGGGTTTCGCTCCCTCAGCCCAGGAGAACCGCACAGTCTCCTGTATCTCAGTTACCCCTTCACCACAGGGAACAGTCTTGATACTGATCTCCCCTGGTTAACCCACCTGTGCTTTCTAGCTCCGGACCACACCCAGACCCTCTGTTGAGCAGGGTTTGGAAGGTTGGAAAGCCTTGCCCAGTGACCAGGAAGGGAAGGCACATTCCAGGAGAGGCCTTCGCCACGGGGTCTGGGCCCGCGTGCTGGGTCGGGAGCTCTGGGGGACCCAGAACTGCTAGATGATGGGGTGTGTGGTTAGGGGAGAGGTGGAGGGGGTTCTGAGAACATCGACAAGACTCTCACCTCCCTGCCCCTCAGTTCCCGAGCCCACGGGACAGCACTGACGCCGCGACCTCACAGGCAGCGTGTGGGGCTCTAGGCGGGCCCTCAGCACATACCGGTCAAACGTGAATTCTCAACTGCCTCCAGGTGCTTTAAGTAAGAGGAACACAGGTCCTATTATTCATACTATTCTTTCCTGCTGGGTCTCGATCATTTTTCTAGTACAACTCATTCCCTTTCCCTCCTGTGTTTGTAAACATGCCCAAAACACGTAAATGGCCTCTTTGGAGCATCCAGCTCCACATGGAACCCAGGGACTCAGGGATACCGCCATCACCACGGTCCTCCTCACCTGCACGTCTCCACCACCATCATCCACAGCTCTTCACTGAGTATCCACCACACCTGACACCTGTGAAACCCACCGCCGAGCAGTTACCCTGACGTCCAATTTCCGAGTCGGCAGTTCCCCCAGGCAACCCCCACGGGTCCCAAGTGTTTGCCTGGGTGGTGAACTCTGATTCGATCACCATTTTGGTTAACGGGATCTCCCATATACACTCATGGTGACCGGGGGGTGCTGAACCGTTTGGAAAGCACCGATATCAAACGTGATGTTGCATGCGTCCTAACTTTGGCTTCAGCACTACGTGCTCTGTGCACAGCACCAGGGTTCAGAGGAGCAGCCTGCAGCCCCCATACGCGGGGAGTTCCATTTTCATGGAAGGACAGGAGGCCTCTCAGAGCCTCGCAGCATCACAGGCCAGAGAATGAACACCCCTGATCACCACGGGGGAGGGCAAGAAAATTCCTGGGTCCATGAACTTTCCAGCAGATTCGATTTGGGATGAAATGGACTTCACTGTGTACAACAAGGATTCCAGAAGCAAAGAACTGACTGCTGGGAATCTGGATACCCCAGAACCATGTACGGGTCTTGGGATTTTTTTCCTGAATTATATTTTTGATTGAGCGAATTGATCAAACAGAACTTTTTAAGGTAGAGAAACCTTTTATGTGACGCTTCTGAGAAATATTGGTGTCATGGATGGTGGTATCAGTCTCAGTAAATATCAAAGCTGTTCAAAACAAAACCCTGAAACCATGACTACAAGCTACCAGGACTGCAGACACTGTCTTCCAACCAGAAAAATGCAAAAGTGCAAATTCGACCCACTCAACTGTCCTCTCTGAGCAACAAAAATCAAACCACTGGTTTGCCTGGAGATTCTGAGAAGGGGCAAACCAGAGGAATCTGGCTATGGGAGATGCATGACCAGTGGCCAACCAGAGCCAGAGGGGCCTGCCGGCCACCAAGGGTCCAGTCTCAGCCAAGTCAGCCCAGGGGTCTGCTCATGCACAGAGGCCTCTCTGTGGCCGAACTGGTGAAAACGAGCCCACACGCCCTCAGTGGAAGGCGTGCCTTGGCTCCCCCAGAACCTACTGGGGCCAAGCTGCTGAGACGGGGGCGGTTGAACATCAGCTCGAATCGACCTAAGGGGCCCTGACCTAGGTGAGAACACCGCTTGCCTGGCAGGAGCTCGCTGATCAGTCTGGCGCTCTCACCACTGCTTCAGCAGCCCAGACAGCTTGCGAGTCGTTGCCTCTGTTTTTCCTTCTCCTAATCAGCTGTGGTGACACTTGTGGTCTTTGGGTGACGTCTGTCCTATCCATGTGAATGTTACCACAGAGTCCCAATCAGAAATCAGACAGCCTGGCGGTGCCCATCTCGCGGGCCTTGTCCCCCCTCCACACTCTGGAGTCAAGGTCGGACTGTTGTGTGACAAGCCTTCGAAGACGACCTCCAAAGCCTCCAGTCTATTCACAAACCAGGCAACTGACCAGTCGGTCTCATCTACCGGGTAAGGATAAGCTAGGTTATCACACCGCTTTACAAGAGTCCCTTTCCCCCAGAGCAGACATCACAGTCACGACCCTGCCAAAGCCAAGCTCTCCTCCTGGCCAAGCCCCTGGCAGAGCCAGACCCCTACCTTGAGTTCTCAGAGGAGAGGTCCTGGGCCATCCTGGAGCTCTGGTGTCTAGGAAGGCAGTTTACCAACCTAACCGATGTGAACGGCAAGTTTTAAGTCCGTTTCTGGGGTCCGGAACCAGATAACTCCACTTAGCCTGGAGGCTTCTTTAGTCAAGAGCAGAGGTGGACGAGGGGGACCATTCCTTCTGACCAGAGTCGTTCACTCCTCCCACCTGTCCTATCATCTTGGCTTTGACGACTGTAAACTTAGCAAACAGGGAATTTAAATAAATGGAAATAATTATAAGGATGACAGAGACTATAACTAGAACAAGCCCAGGAACTTGTTAAATCACATTTAAAGAGTGATTTGACCAAATCCTAGGGAATTTTAGACTCTACACCCGGGTCCTTAATGCTAGCAGCTTCTGGCTTTGGACGAAGCCCCGTCTGCAAACTGAGGGGTAATTCGGGGCCTGCGCTTCACGTGGAGCAGCCCTGGGGGCGCGTGGTTCTGCGTGTCCCTGTGGCGAGTCCAGGCTCGGGCACGAGTTACTACCCTTCACTCCACAGTGACGAAGAACGAATGCCATGGACACAAACTGGGTCCCGGTCCCTCTCACACTAGCACGTGCCACTTTGGTGACATTTTCTCCTTTGGGTCTGAGACAGGATTTGACTTAATGTTTGATGATGGCTCATGTGCAGATGGAATGGGGCCCCCTCAGTGATAACTGGACACGCTCACCCGTCCTGACAGCAAAGGACAGCGTGCTTCAAGGAAAGAGCCACGGCAGTGTTTCCCTTCAGCTAAATTAAATCAAGTCCTGGTGCAAGCCTGCGGTAAAATATTATTCTGTTCCACTTTTCATACCGTCTGACCTAGTCCCTTAGCAACAGGACTGCGGCTAAACAAAGGCAGTTGTTCAAATAATTATACGTCCCATGTGAAGAGGCTAATCGTTTTAGTCTTGAAGTGTCAGTAATTCATAATCTTGGACTTTCGGTTTTGATTTGTATTTTCATTGAAAATGTGAAGAAGGCCTGGCTCTGCCTGGCAGCTGACAGCGGCGGGAGCAGCGGACGGTGCCGTGTCGCCCTCTAGTGGCCTCCGGAGCAGGGCGGGAACCAGCAGTCTTCGTCCTCCGCCAGGCAGTGCGCTGAGCGGGAGCACAGTCCATGAGCATCATACCCGGCAAACCACCCCCGCCCCCAGTCTCCTCTGTGCCCGGTGTGCGCCCGGCTGTGCCTGGCACGTGTCAATAAACACGTGAATGAGGGGATGAAATGGGGAGGGAAGGAACTCCTGATCAGATCCCAGCTCTTCGGTGAAGTGGTTTTACTGAACCGCAGTGAGTCCCATCAGTCGGCCAAGGAAAAGCTCTTGCCCTGATCATTTACTTTAACGACCTCTGAAAGGTTTTACTCCACATCTCTTGTGAGGCAGCCTAACTCCTTCACTGTGTTCAAACTCCTCAGTCACAAAAGGACTAAATATCAGGAACTAAATGCTTTCAAACTAAATGCCTCACTTCAAGACGAGACGCACCCCTGAGGGTCACACCCGTTCACACATGCAGTTCCCGAGCACAGAAGGGCCGCCACAGCCTCAGGACGCCGGCACGCACCTTGGGGGGCCGGGGTTTCCTTCCTTAGTCAACTGTATAAAGACATGACTTGGATCACAGTTCTAACTCGTTTGGGGCTCAAGTCCATAAATCTTCCCCCTCCCGGCACCCCTGGAGGAGCACAGATGTCCAGACACAAGCAATCACTAATCCCACTGGCATGTTTATATTCTTTAAGTCAGAGGGGAAAGTCCTCAGAGAGAAAAACTGTCTAAAAAACACAGGGCAGAGTTTATGAACTCATGGGACCCCTTCAAGGATGACTCGTGGCTGTAGCAGCCTCTCTCCTGGGTGGAAACGCTGCAATGGATGGAAGGAGGGGTTGCCTCTCTCCGCCCCCAGCCTCTTCCCGCTGCTCTCCACCCCGAGAATTTCTGTCTTTGATACAAGGGAAGAGCCCCTTCCCTGGTCAAAAGGGTTGGTGTCAACCAGCGAAACAAACAACGCTCAGGTGTGGGTCCCCTGCAGGCACGTCACTGGACTTGGGATCTACCCAGAAGTAAGCGGGAACCAGCAGGGGGCTGGTTGACAGGGTCGGGGGCTCACAGACTCAAAGTGGCTCCAGGGCAGGCCCAGCCCCTTTCTGCTGCTTGATAACCCTTGAAAAGCTCCCAGCTGCCACAAAAGAGTGGCCACAGAAAACCCATTAGCTGACTTCTGCCTTGGGTCTTCTGCTTTGTATCCAGACTAGACCCAAAAACCAAATGCAGCTTTGGACCACGTACCATCTATAAATTTTACTGAGTGCCAACATGCACCAGTGCCAGCTGCTAGGGACGCAGAGATGGCTCTGCTCGGTGGCATCGTCCTCAATTTCTAATGAGGACACAGGTACTCAAGGAGGGGTACCAGCTTGGCCAAGGTCACCTAGCCAGGAAAAGGCAGTGCTAGACACGAGTCCAGGCTTCCAGCTCCTAGAGGCTCTGTGCTTCCCTCCACCCCTGTGTCCCTGAGCAAGGGAAGTCCAGAGGGCACCACCAGGCAGTGCAGCCTCCTGAAAAATATTAGGCAAGTTGACACACATCCTGGGAAGGCCAGGCCAGGAGATGCACTGGCATTTCCTGAGGGTGAAGGGATCACTGTCAAGGTGAGGACACCTTAAGGATGCACCTCACCTCTGTCAGTCGGCTAAAGTGGAAGAGAGCTGCTGATGGGCCACTCCAACACCTGTAAGACAAATCTCCCACCTGTCTGTGGGGAGCTGCTAGGAGGGACACACAGGCTGGCTCCCTGAGGGCCCGTCAATCCCCACCCTTCCCAGCTGAGAGCTGGGCCCCCCAGGAGCACAGCCTCCACTTGCTGCAGGTACCTGGACTTTCCTAGGGGTCTGTTATGAACTGGATGCTTGTGTCCCCCCCAAATTTATATGTTCATGCCCTAGGCCCCCAGTATGATGGTATTTGGAGGTAGGACCTTGGGGAGATAATTCAGTTTAGATGAGGTCATGAGGGCAGGATCTCCATGATGGGATTAGTGTCCTTAGAAGAAGAGGAAGAGACCTGAGTGTGCTCGCTCTCCCTGTCTCTCTGTCTCTGTCTTTCTCTCCATCACGTGAGAACACGTGCAAAAGTAGCTTTTTCAAGCCAGGAAGAGGTCTCCCACCAAGAATCTGGGACTTCCAGCCTCCAGAACTGTGAGAAATAAATGTCGGTTGTTTAAGCCCCAGTCGGCAGCATTTTGTTACAGCAGCCAGAGCTGACTAGTACACAGTCGCGTACAAAAGCATCTGATGGGCTCACCATTCAGATTCACAAGATCCCTGAGCCCTTTGGCAGCCCTCCCCCCACACCCTCCTGCCAGTTACATAGCCACGTCTGGATTGAAAAGTGATGTGCAAAGACTAGGGCCACAGAAACCTGTCAGTAGCCGCACTCAACCTTCTCGAGAAATCACAAGTGCAAGGGCGTCTCTGCCGCTGGACCCTGTGGTGGAGTGAGTCCTGACAAGGGCAGAGGCCAAGGGTCTGTTCTCACCAGGAAGCGGCCCTGGGCTTGAAGCTGCTCAGGCAAGACCCTCAGATGAGCAGTGGGCGGGGGAGCGCTGACTGCTGAGGAGATGGAGGAGATGCGTGCAGCCCTGCGCCCCCAGGCCTCCCCAAGTCTGACGAGCAAGGTGGGAAGGAGCAGCGTCTCATTTGCACCTGAGGAGGTCACAGAGGCCAAACTGACCAGCCAGCCAGTAAGGAGCCGGGCTGGGACCTGAACCCGGATCTGCCCACTTGGAGCTCAGGGTCCATCCACTAACCAGCAGCCAACCCAGAACACACGTCCACTTGGGCTTCCGGATGCTGACTGAGAAGCTGGACGGAGAAGCCCCATGTCTGGAAAACCTCTTTTGTCTCAGGAGCCTGTTTTTTGTCTGGGGGGTGTGGGGGTGCTGAGCAGGAAGTGATGCGTCCTGACGCCAAGGAGCCCTGGGCCGGGCACTTACCCCTTCCATGGGTGCCACGAGCAGGTCGTACAGAGCGCGGAGTGGCGGCCTGGCGAACGAGCTCTGCCTCCTGGGAAGAGAGGAGGTCCCGTCCTTGACGGGCGACGTGGCGTTGCTGACCAGGCTGGTCATGCTCTGGCAGCTCCTGGGGAGAGAAGGACATGGGTGACGTCGGGTACAGGCTGCGTTCCTGTTCCTGGAGGAGGGAGCGGGGAGGCCTCCCAGCAGGACGCGCCGGCCTCCCTCCCTCTGGCCTTGCCCCCTCCCCCTCAGGTACTGTTCACAGCACAGTGAGCACTGACAGACACCACAGGGCGGACCAGCTGCACACAGCAGCTTACACGGCTATGGAGCTTTTCTGCATAATCAAATGTCCTGAAGTGCTCTTCAAAGGATTTAATTACATCCTTGTGTAGAGCGACTGGGCAGGCAGACATGAGGACCATGAGAATCGGGGCAGCCACCAAACTGCTCGGAAGATGGTGCCCCAAGACCAACTAATGTCCAGGGCGTTGGCCTTGTTGGGGCCAACGAGGATTCTGTTGGCCCCAACCTGGGCTCAGGTCAGCCTCCGGCCCCCACTGGAGCCCCAGCACAGCCCGAGGCCCTGCATGGTGGGCGGTCAGCTCAGGCGCAGCTGCAGGGTTTTGTTTTCCTTTTAAATTTATGTTCCAAAGTTTCCAAGCAAAATTTTATTAGTACAGGTGGTATTTTCAACCCCAAGGACCCCAAGTTTCACTCCCAACACAGGCGAACAACATCCATTGAGTCACTGATGCACTGAGAAAATGTTTCCTGAGCACCGGCTACCTGCCAGGCACTGACACAGGCCCTGGGGACCAACAGAGGACAAACGGCACAGGTGAGCAGAAGAGATGGCAGGTAGGGAAACAAACCCATCTCCACTGCAAGGACCAGGCTGCCCCCACGAGTCTTTCTGAACCAGCCCCTCGGCGTGGCTAGCGTGGCCTCAGCACAGCCTCTGGTGACGGTCTCCACATGACTATCGGATAGTGAGTGGTCTCTCAACCTTGATCCAGACACTGTGCACAGTTCTGGAGTTTCTGCTATGCACTCAAGGACCTTAAGGCAGAGACTAGGTCTCACACCAGACACATGGCCAAGTAAGTACTCTGGGCGGCTGGCAGTGGCAGCTCTGTAGTTGTTACCTAAGGAAAAGCAGAACGTGGCTTTCCCTCCTGGGCCAGGCCAGGATCCATGACCATCTAGAGAAATGATCTGAAAGATGCGTTTGCGTTTTTGAGGCATGGCTTCTGTCCCTGGCCTTCCCCCGCCCTTTGCGGTGTTCTCAGCAATGTCCCACTTCTAAATCCTAGGGTCGTGCCAAACCAGGCTGTGAGCACCCTCAGCCCCTACCCTGCTCCAGCAAGAGAAGAAAAAGGAGAGGGCTCGGAGGGGCTGCGAGCCCGCTCATGGCTGCTCCTACATCACCCTCACTCAGAAAGCATGTAATTACAAGCGACTGGGGCTGCGGCATGTCTCTGCCATCAGAGCCAGTGAAGCACAGATAACCCTGCAGTGACACTCAGAGGCTCACTTAATTCCCTGGAATACACGGCAAAGAGCATCGCTCCCCTGAAGGAGAGAGCACCATACTGCCCTCCAGAGATGTGCTGGAGTGACGCGCAGTGTCTGTCATGGCACCGTGTGCTCCTACACACGGCCTGTGTGCGCTTGCAGCCTGGGGAGCCCAGGCTGCCACCAGAACAGCACGGGGTGGGTGGCAGGACTGCAGCACCCTGCCCCACACACCCCTCACTTCACTCCTTAGACATGTGTCTCCTGGACTGTGGGCTTGTTACCCCACTTGAGGCACCTGAGTCTGATTAATCTGTCCACAGACATCCCGGGAGTGCCATGTTCCCAGACAACGGTGTGGCCACAAATCCTAACAGTGACCGATGGGGCACTCCACAAACCCCAAGGCCCTAAACTAAATAGCTCCAACTGGAGAAAGAGACCCAGCTCCACATCCCGAGCTCCCCTGGTACAAGGAGACCAGCATGACCAAGCTGCACAGGGAAGGCAGGAGGGGGTGGGGAGCTGTGTGATGGACAGACCTGTGGGCACGGGTCCCAGCCTGGGGCAAGTCTCTCGCCCGCTGGGCCTCACTTTTTGCATCTGCAAAAAGAGAAAATGCTACAGAGAGTGTCAGATAGGGGAGGATGGCTGCAAAGCATCCAGAACCTGAAAGGTGTTGGGAGTCTCAGCTGATGGGACAATGAGTGAGAAGCCCTGGGCAGGAGGGTGGGAGTGGGCTGGGGTGCCTTTTTATTGAACCCATGAAGTGCCAGAGGCATCTAAAGGGGCCCAACAATGCTAACCCACTCCACATGCATCACTGCCCCGTGATGTGCCAGGCACGTGGGTCCACAGAGGGGCTGACCCATGGGTCCCGGCACTGGGCTGTATGTAGGGAAGGGAAGAGCGCCAGCACGGGTCCGGGGCATAAGGCCCTGACTAGCTGCTGGTCAGGCAGAGCCGAGGGAGGGCTTTCTGGGAGAGGACCATTTGCTGTGGGCACAGGGGACGATCTGGAGTTAGACTGCCTGTGGACAAGGAGGGGGAAGGCTGTTCCAAGCCCAGGGAACAGCGCAGAGGGAGGCACCAGTGTTGGGAATGGAGCACTGGGGTGCTTGGGGCAGAGTGTTGGGGGCAAATGTATGGAGGGTGGGGCTGCGGGCTGGAGAGGTGAGGCGGCAGGGCGGCAGGGCGGCTGGTCTCTGGGCTTGCGATGCCGCGGCTGGCCCACCCCCTGCAGCACCAGGCCTGCCTGAACAGGAAGCTCCTCCCCCAGGCTGATTCCTTGCAGGGCTCATCAGAGGAAGGCCTCCTGCTGGTCTCCAGGGCTGGGACCAAGCTGGGACTCAGTGCCCTCACCCCCGGCCAGTTCAGGTGGGAAGCCAGTCGATGTCCTTAGTCAGGGCTGGTAAACACACGGCCAGTCGCGTCACGTGTTGCTTGGCGGAGGTTTCCAGGGACACTCTCTCTGGGCATCTGTATGCTTCCGGGGGCTGGGGGGTGGGGCGGGTCTCAGGCTAGGACCCACCAGGGTCACAGTAGCGAGCAGTGGTTTCCTCACCTCCACAGAGCTGCCTTGGACAGACTGCGATCAACAAGCTCCCTGGGCTTCCCTGGTTGTGCAGTGGTTGAGAATCCGCCTGCTGATGCAGGGGACACGGGTTCGGGCCCCGGTCCGGGAGGATCCCACATGCTGGGCCCGTGAGCCATGGCCGCTGAGCCTGCGCGTCCGGAGCCTGTGCTCCGCAACGGGAGAGGCCACAACAGTGAGAGGCCCGCGTACCGCAAAACAAAAACAAAAACAAACAAGCTCCCTGTGTGTGTTGCTTCTGTTTTTGCTACAACATTCACAGTGACCTACAGCGGCTCTCACAAGGGTGCGCTTGCCCGGAGATCTGCACAAAGGTGCGCCATATTTCAGAGGAGCCGAGCGGTCAAGCTCCTTCCCTGAGCCGGGGGGACATTCCCGGACAACACAGCTGCCGCCGTGTGACTCTGCCAAGGCATGTCACTTCTGTGCTCCCCACTTTTCCTTGCTTGTAAAACGAAAGGGGTAGACTAAATGCCTTGCAGTCTCTTCTAGTTTTAAAAAATTAAAAATCTACTCACTCTAGGAAGCCATCAAAACTGCGGTGGCTCTTTTAACTGCTCCGCTGGCCACAGCCCTAGAGCCCTCCCTGAGCTTGCCGGTGTCGGTGGCAGGGCCTGAGCACAGCCCTCCGGCGCTGCGATCTGTCTGGAAAGTCGGCGTCACCAATGCACGTCCCCGTGGTCGGGATTCAGAGTCACAGCCAAGCGGCTGCAGCCCCCTGGGCTCTGAACCCCGGGCCGGAGTGGTTGACAGGTGTGAGCGGATGTGTGGGATGGTCCGCTCCCTGCTGTCCTCCTTCCTGGCATTGTCGCCACGGCCCAGTGCATCCATCACACTGCGGAAGCACGGCCACGGGGTGGGGCCTCGGTGATGGCACTGCTCTGATTTCTGCGGACCCTTTCAGCCTGGCTGACTTCTCTCTGCCTGGGCAATCTGGACGCAGATGAGAGGATGGTGCTTTGACAGGGTGGAAACGTTTCCCTGTGGCAAGAGAGTGAGCCGCAGGAGGGGCTGCGCCCCTATTCAGGCTCCTGCCAAGCCTGCCACACCCACATCTCGCTCTCAGGACCCTAGGAGGTGGGGAGGTTCCTCTTCTATAGATCAGAGAGGCCAAGAGCCTGGACGAGGCTGCCGGCCAGGGCAGGGTCAGGCCTCCCACCTGCCGGGGAGGGAGGGGTTTTATTGTGTCCTCCCAGCATTCAGGGCACACTGAGAAACCTGCACTTGCCTCTGATCCCTACCCTCCCTGCTGCTGGGTCCACAAAGGCGACGTTGACAGCGGGCGGCCTCTCCCAGATTTCGTGAGAGCAGGAAGGAGGGCCGGGCTCCCGGGACTCCCAGCTGCTCCGCCATGCGGCTCCAGCAGGGGGCGCTGGCTCGCTTTCCTTGAGGCCTCCATTTATTGGCAGGGATCCCATCGGGCTAATTGACAGTCCAGCTCTCAGCAGAGAGGATTTTCTCACACCACATCGTGGTCTTTACCAGCTCATTCCTCAGATGTTTATTAATCTACTTCTGGAGAAATATTCGTTTTCTCTGCGGCTCGGCCATCTGTGTGGTAATGGGAAACGGAGGGACTGAGCACGCATCCAGGGAGACGGCAGGCAGGCAGGCAAGGGGGGAGCCGCCTGGTCTCTGCACCAGCAGGACGCAGAGCTACGAGGTGATATGTGGAGCGCTCCCGGGCAGGGCAGAGGCATCGGGGTAGTTTATGTCTCCGGAATGATGACAAAAGCCAGGCGGTCTGGGTAGCGCTTGCGGCTCATGAATCTCCCTGCAGGGATGAAGAGATCTATTCCCCAGGCAGGGGTTTTATAACTACCTGGGCCTGCAGAAGACCCTGTGCGCTGGGACTCGCTCGGGCTCACACGCTGACGCGCCCCACGCCGAGGCCCTGACTGGGGCAGGCGTGCGCCTACCGGGCATCCGGGGAGGCCGTGGGACACCTGGGGATGTGCGCTTGGAAGTCTCGGCCCGAACTGCCGCACTCAGCACAAGCTGGTTGCCCTGTCTGCTGAGGAGGGGAGTGAGGTCACGTGCAGTCAGTGTGTGTGTGGGGGGACCCAGCGGGACCCACCCCAACACACACACTGGTTTCTCAGCTTTCACAGTCAAAGGCGGAGAGCGAGGAGAGCAGCGCACATGGGGGAGCAGGGACTCAGCCCCCCTCAGGTGAGACTAAGGGAGGGGCCCCACCCAGGCTGAAGACCCCAGGGATGGTGGCAGCCAGCCTGGCCCAGAGGTCCCGCCCGTCCGCCTGTCTCTCGGCGCAGAGGGAGGAGCCCAAACCTAAGCTTGGTGCATCCCAGAGATTCGCAAAGGACTTCCCAGGGCTCTGCACACACTTCCACCCAGAGGCGGGACTGGGAACAGGCCTCCCTTGTCTGAGGAGGGGCAAGGACCAGGCGGAATACAGGGGAGCAGCGAGGAAAGGGGCGTTTCATGAAAGCATGACAGGCGAGCTGACCGAGGAGCCCGCTTTGCTCTTCCAGGTGCTAAGAAGCAGGGATGCCTGCCTCGCAGACTTCCCTCCTGCGCCTTGGAGGGTCTTCTCCTTTCCCACTTTCCCGTGTCCTCCCCTCTGTGCTCAATTCCCCGCCAGGCACTCGGGTCCTTCCCATCTGACAGGGCTGCAGAGTGAGCTGAGCCAGGAGCACTCACTGGGGCACGTCTGGCATCTTTAGGGCAACTGGAGGGAGAGGACAGGAGAGAACCATGGGACAGGGGGCCTCTTCTGGGGTGGGCCAGGCCGGGCTGACCCGTGGCCATCACTGGAATCCTCCCACCAGGCAGGTCTCACCCGCACCCCCCGCACCTCCACTGTCACAGCTGAGTAAACAGAGACTCTAGGTTAAGCATCTCACCTAAGGCCCAGGTCATGGGCAGGGCCCTGCTGGCAATGCAGTCAGGCAACAGGGGGCTGGGGAGCCCAAGGTCCAGCGCTGCCATAGCCTCAGGCCCTGATCCCTCATCTGGAGTGCCCCGTCACCCAGGATGGCAGACGCTGCACTGAGCGCTGTACTCCAGGCTGTCTGCGCGCGGGGCGCACCCAGGTCAGGCTGTGCAGGGCCAGGAGAAGGAGGAGGCCTCCCGCCACAGTGCTGAGCTCATTCTAGGGGCGGCTGCTTTGCCCAGGCACCTGGCTCCTCGCCTTCTCTGAGGCCTTTATCACATGTTTTCACTTTCCAGTGGCCAGTTCAGGAGGCTTCCTCTCTGTGCTCCCAGCAGCAGGGTCCCGGGCCTGGGGGGGATCCTGCCTCCACTCCTCGAGAGCCCCCCACCTTTCTCAGGGGGGCCTCCTGCCTCACAGCCAAGGAGCTGGGAGCGGCCCTGGCAGACAGAGCTGAGCTCCTGTTCCATGGGCACCTGCTGCCTGTGAAACCACTTGGGTTCCTTCCTTCCCACCCCCAGCCCTGACCTGGATGTTCCAAAATCCCCTCCGGGGCTCTGAACTGCGTCTTCTGAGGGAACAGGGGCTGGCTGGCCTGAGATTTGAACAAGTACCTGGGTTTTAAGGTACCAGTGGAAAGATTAATTGGCAAATCCATTATATTCAAGCAGCCAGAGATGCCTCAATTCAATTAAAAAAAAAAAAAGGACCCTGATAGTATTCAGTGACTCTCTGCCATGAACATCCTCACACGAAGGGTTGTCTCCTCAGGGAGATGAAGGCTGTCAAGTGCTGCATTTTAAGTGCTTATTCAATAAGCTGTCGGTGCTTTCTGCTTGCTCACCTACCTAATCACCAAGCGCCTGGCTCACTGCTCTGGTCCCTCCTCGGGAGGTGGGCTCAGGCAGAGACCCCTGCTCTTCCAGTGACGCCAACTCCTCTCAAGCCCAGGGATGAATCTGGGCTGCACGAGGCTTCTCTTCTCTTGCTCTTGGTCTCTTCTGGGAATGGTGGTCAAGGGCTGTGACACACGTACCACCAAGGGGCCCGGGACTGCCCTCCTGCAGAAACCACAGCTGCTGCCCACTCTGCTCTTTGCTGCAATGTGCATGAGGCTCCATGGCCAAGCCTGGGGATGGTCGCCTTGGAAAAGCCTGATGCCCAGGCCAGCCTTGCACAGGCTTTGCCTGCTGACCCCATTCAGGGCCCAAGCTGGGCAGTCATGGGGGGACGGGCTTATTATGTGCTCAGGGATGGAGAGAAGAGGACCCTGTGTGTGGTGGCCTGCCCAGCTGATGCTAACACAGAAACCCCCTTTCCAAAGGGCCTTGCACCCATGGGTGATTTGTGGGTCCAAGCCTGTCCCCCCACAAAGCCATGGAGTCTCACTCACTCGTTTATAAAGAACCCAGAGCTGTATTAGTCAGTGTTGTCCAAAGACAGAATGCACCGCCTCAGGAGGCGGTGAGCTCCCTCTCACTGGAGGAGTTCAAGCAAAGGCTGAGTGATCATCTGGCAGGAGCATTAGATGGGTGGGGATCTGGGAGCTAGAGCACTGTCTTGGGACATGGCCAGACACAGATCCTAATGCTAGCTCTGTCGCTGAGCCCATGTGACCCGCCCATTGGGAAGCCACGCCTCTGTGCCACACTAGGCGTGGGCACCCAGACCACACCATGGCTGCCCCTCTCTTTGGTCCCACAGGATGGTGGTGCCTCCTTCTCTTCCTGCAGGACCCCCAGTCTTGGTCACTGACTCTCTTGGAGGACCCCAACCAGGCCAAGGAGGCTCACTTGCCGATTCGCCCACCCGGTCTTCTTTTGGGGGGGGTGTGTGGCCGGGGTGCTAGCTGGAAGCTGCAAAGCTGAGGGAGGGCTCTGGCCCCCTCTCTAGAATGGGGAGCCCTGACACTTCGTTGCCCTCTGCTTTGGCTCTAGCCACTGATGTCTGGGCAACAGGAAAGCCCCTTTCTGCACCATATCACACATACTGCCATAAAGTGAAAAAGTAAAGACCTAGCACGCATGTTGCACCAGTGGTGGCAACAGAAGTCAGAACATTTCTATGGGATTCTGGTCCTAATTGATCCTGGCTGGGTGCACCTGCAATGCCAAGGCACAGCCCTAGGACCCAGAATCCGGGTGCAGCTGAAAGCCTGTCCTGCTCCTCTTCCTCTTTTCTGCAGCAAATGTGATCTGCTGACTGCCCCCAGGTTCACACACACACACACACACACACACACACACACACGCACTGGCCTTCCAGCCCTCAGCATAACTTCCCAAGCATTCTGCAGGATGCAGGGTAGAGCCCTCTCTGGGGGCTGCTGCTTTGCCCAGTGGGGGCCCCCAGGGTCAGGTGCTAAACGAGAGAAGACTGCTCATTTCCTCACTAGCAGTGCCTGCCCTGGGCTTGACATGCAACTGTGTTTTCTGCCAAAGTGCACAGGCAAGAAGAAAAATAGTGGTTGTGGAGACCTCAAGAACAAAGACCAAGCTAGCTGTGCAGTGGGGGGAGAGAGAGAGAGAGGGGGGGGGGGAGGAAGAGGATTCTAAGGCCAAGTCTCACTTGACTTGCCTCTGCTGCAGCAGCCTCATTGCCAAACCAGTCCAGCAAACTGCCTGGAACAAAAGAGCCAAGCAGCCCATGAATCACGGGGCTGGAGGGCCCTGCAGAGGGGAGCTGGTGCTGCTACGCACACGGCTGCTTCCACTTCACCTCTGTGGGCTCCAGGGACAAGCGCTCTGCCGTCCCAGCCAGTGACAAACCAGCCCACCTCCTGGTCACGAAGGGGCAGCAAGAAAGGCCTGCCTGGGACCCCACGCAGGGCAGCACACAGGCCGGCAGGGCAGCTGGGAGGTGGGACCTGAAACCCAGCTTTGCACCTGCTGCGGGGGCAGGTCTCCACCCTCCCAGCCTGTGCATGCCCCTCAGCTGCGAGACTCGAGGATGGGCTGGAAGTTTGCAAGGGCCCACACCATCCTAACCAACAAGGATACCTTGGCCTCTGTGGGTCACTTGGCAGGATGGAGGCCAGAGAACCCTCTTCCTGGGCTTGTCGGGAAACAGCAGAGAGCACACAGCATGGCAACTGTCCTAGGCCCTTGGCTCCCTGCACTGAAGCTGAAAGAATGCAGCCTGTTTCCCCTCATCTGATCTGCCCTCAGAAGTCTCTAGAAGGTCAGGATTGGAAAGGTGAGCAGAGACCACTTCTAACCCCTTTGTTTTCCTGAGGGCAGGCCTGAGGCTTCGAGCAGGTCATGCCCTGATGAGGGAGCTGGGCACAAAGCAGCCAGGCAGCGAGGCCCAGGCGCCCGTGCTGCAGGCCTTGCTGCCCCCTCCCAGCCTCAGGGCTGGCCTAGTCCTCAGCCTGGCCCTGGGCACAGACCGCATTGTTTAAATGAACCAATGAACTAATCCATGGTATTGTGCTCACTGGACCTACCCCAGAGCTGCTCAGAAAGACAACAAATATTTTCCCAAAGGAAGCAACTCCACGATCCAAAATTCACACCACCTACCATCCAGGGGTGATAAGCTAGGATCCCGGGTACACCTGGTTTGACCCCTTTCTTGCCTTGGCACCCGAGGCCCTGGAGGAGGGGCTCCTGGCCGCAGGCACGCCTGTGATCCGGCTGGCCATGGATGCCTGCTGGCCTGCCGCTGGCTCGCTCTCTCTTGCGAGCAAAGGACATGACGTGGGACAGGAAGAGAAAGGGCGGGTGAGGCTGCACCCCACAGTGGTCAACAGCTGTCCCACAGGTACGTACAAAGTTCATCCCTTCTAAAGTCCATCCACCCACATTATCATAAGAATCCACGTTTCGCACTGCCCTTCCCACCTAAAACAGCAGAAAGTCAGCACGAGTACATGTGCGTCAGGAAGCCTGTCACGTGCTGTTCATACATTAGCTCCTCAACTCCCATGTTAAGGAAACCCTGAAAAGTAGGAAGCTTGTTCCCACTTCAGCAACGAGGAAACAGGCTGACAGTGGTGAAGTCACCCGCCTAGGGTCCCACAGCTGGCACGTGGCAAGGCCAGACCTGAGTCCCAAGCTCTTCACGCCCTAGTTCACAACCATGGATCACAGCACCAGGCAGAGTCGAGAATCACCCGCCTCAGAGGCCGAGGAGCAGCGGCAGAGGGCGGAGCCAGGCCCAACCCGCCTCCCCGCGCCTGGTCCTGTCCCTCCACAAAATTAAAGCCACGAGGGGCACCTGCAAAGGGGGCAGGGCCGAAGAGGAAGCTGGGAGTGAACCAGACGGAGGTTCTGGCGTCCTTTCAACCAAGTTGCCACTTCCTACAGACCCAGCTCCTGGCTCCTGTCCCACTCGGATCGCCCCTGGGAAAGTAAACACACGTTTGTCACCGTGACAGCACAATAATGAGAGGAAACCAGGGCCTGGAGTAGGAGCAGACGGGGCACACAATGCCCCCCCACACAGGGCAGTCCGGCAGAGGCCGCCTCCACCCAGAGCACAGTCACTCCCTCCTGGGTGCCTAGCTCAACCTGCTGCCCTTCGAAGGCAGGGACCTCAGAGAGTCTGAGATGTCTTTCTGGAAAGGTCTCTCCAAATGTGACTCCCAGGTTGTTGCCAGGCAACCAAATGACAGCGGGACAGGTGCCCCTCAACCCCAACCTCCTGCCCCTGTTTATCTGGATGCAGCTCGGCTGTCACCCCCGGTGAAAAGGCACAGGGGTATGCTGGTTGGCAATTTCAACCCTGACCCATCTCGGAGCCGCTGAGGTCTATCTGGTCAAGTAACGGGGAGATGGGGCCTGGGTCTGGACGGGCTCTCCCCCAGCAACGCTGGCATCCACTCTTCCGGGCCTCCCTCAGTCTCAGGCCAGGAAGGTCAACACAGGGGCCTGGCCGTGAGTTACTGGCAAAAGCTGGCAAAGAAGTATGTGAAGTCACTCCGTGTGGCTTCTGCCTGGTGTCCGGGAAATCAGCTCCAAGGTCACGGGAAGAAGCGGCCGACCATGCCCTGGGCCTCCCGTCCCAGCCAAGGCGGACTGTCACATCAAGCCTGTTACCGCTTCCTCCCCTCACCCGGAGGGGCTGCTGTGACGCCCAGGCCCTGGGGAGCGGGGGCCCGGGAGTACCACGCTCACTCCTGCAGACTCACATCCCAGCCAGAAGCCCAAGCAGCCAGAAGGAGCATCCCCCGAAAGCACGCTATCCACGCTGCCGGGCCGCCCTGCCTGGCACCAGCCCAGGAGGCAGGGCCACACATACCTGTTAAAGAGGTTGTTGCGGCGAACCATCCGAAGAAAGCCAGTGGGGTCGGTGACCGAGTTGAGCCTATTGTTCATCTCCTCAAACTGCTGGTCCATGATGTCTCCGGCTTCACTCTCTGTCTCACTGCTGGCACAGGCCCTGTGGGGGAATGGCAGAGGAAGGGCGCTGAGCACTGCTGCAAGCCTGCTCCGAGGCCCCGTCAGTCCAGCAACCAGCGCGGCCCCACACGGCACCTCCCGAGTCCCCTCCTGCTCCCCCCAGCCTACACCCTGCCCAGTCGTGTCGCACTCCGCTGGCTGCATTCCCTGTGAACCTGCTGCAGGAAAGGGCTGGTCCGGCACCCAGGCTGCACTCCCTGCATCCAGCGTGTGCCCAACACAGACCGGGTGCTCAACCACCACTTGCTGTGTCCTGACTGCCAGCCGGCCGCTCCGCCAGCGCAGAGCTTGGGCGAGTGTGCTGTGCGGCAGGAGCCCCAGTCCATTCCAGCCCAGAACCAGTAATTAAGCACCTACCTATGCCAGGCACCATGCCATGTGGGGGCACACACAGCCCCCAAAGGCATTTTTCCAGACGAGGAGACAAACATGCACACAAGTGGCTGCAGTGCCAGGCAGAGGAGGACTTTGAAATGTAGGCTTGAGAAACGTTGCTGACTGGAGCCCATTTCCAAGCTCAGCATGAGGGTGTTATAATTTTTGAGTTAATAAATTCATATTTCCCCTGTGACAGACTGTAAAAGAACATCTCACAATGGATTTTAAATAAATAGAATTACCCAGAAGTGCCCTGATTCATCAGTATGATTAAAATAACAAAGGGCATATTAAACGTAAAAGCTGTGTCCTGTGGCCCTGTGAGGCCAAGACAGACGTGATGACATGGTCATGAAGGTGTCCGAGGGGGCGCTGGCCTCCTCCGGTCCTCACCGCACACCACTCCACCGAGGCTGAGGCTCAGCGAGGGCAGACCTCTGTGTGGAGTCCCGTCTTCCTTCAGCATCCTGATTACATGCAGACTTTGTGGAAATGCTGAGTGATGTCTGGCCCATGGATGACACCCAAACCACGTGGCAACTTTGTTTAAAGTCTCCTGCTGCCTAAGGAGCAGAGGGGAAGAGCGGAGAGTGCCAGGGCACTGGAGGCAGAGGACAGGCGCACAGACCAGCCACGTAAGCCACTCACATGCTGGAGAAGTGGGATCTGGAAAGGAACAGACTTCCTGCTCCCCAGAGGGAAAAGGCTCGGTGCCTTGAGATTTGGGTTTAAGGTGAGCATGGCCTGCTTCAAATGGCTAGGCTGGTGAGCCCGTGGCATCAGGATTACAGGACAGAGAAGGGGAATGACCCCCTCACTGGGTTGTCACAGAGCCAAATAAGACGCAGCGTGTGAAGCTGCTTAGTAAACCTGAAGGCTCTAAGTGAACGTCAACCCTGGTGAGATGTCCATTTTATGTGTCAACTTGACTGGGCCCTGGGGTGCCCGGATATTCGGTGAAACGTTATCCTAGGTGTGGCTGTGAGGGCGTTTCTGAGAGATTAACATTGGAACCTGTAGACTGAGGAAAGCAAACTGCCCTCCCCATGTGGGTGGGCCCCATTCAATCCACTGAGGGCCTGAATAGAACAAAAAGGGGGAGTAAGAGAGCACTCCCTGCCTGCCTACCTGCCTTCGAGCTGGGACACGGGTCTCCTCCCCCTTCAGATGTGGACAGATTGGAACTTACATCAACGGCTCTCCTGCGTGTCCAGCTCGCCCACGACAGATTTGGGACTTCTCAGCCTTCATAACGGTGTGAGCCAATTCCTCACAATAAACTTCCATGCATGTGTCTGTGTGTGTGTGCATGCACGTGCCCTATCTGTTCCTCTGGAGAACCTGGCATCAGGCACCAGATTCCGACTCAGCCATGCTCCTTGCAGAAGGTCACGCAAACGTCCCATCACTGGGAGAGGATCCCAGGAGCCGGAGCCCCAGAGAAGTGTCAGGACTGGGGCAGTCTTCAAGGGCGGCAGAGAGGTATGATTTCTGAGCCAGCTGCTGTCCTTCGTCCCAGAACCACACCGATGGCTGGTAAAGGCATTAGCCTGCCTTTCTTCCCAGCCAGACAATCTGGACATGACCCTTCAAACCCAGCACAGTGCCCAGCATACAGCAGGTACGCAAAGAGGAACTGCTGAACGAATGCCTATACTGGAGAGCATTTTACAACATGCAAAGTATTTTTACACAGATTTAATCCTATCTGTCCAACAAGCCTGTGAGGCAATCCTCGTCATCTCCACTTTATTTCTGAGGAGACTGAGGTCTGGAGAAGCTGAGGAACTTGGCCAAGGAGCACTAAGTGGTAGAGCCAGACCTGACCTCCTCGCCTCTCCCCCTCTAAGGCTCTAAGTGTCTCACACATTCCAAGTCTCTCTTTGCTGGGGTTTGACTAGGGGTAGAGGGGATGAATACAGGAAACAAAAGGAACCAGGAAACTTCCGAGCACCTAAACAAATCACCATGGCTTCCATCCTGTTGGAGAGCAGGAGCGAGGTTTTATTCCTCTCGCCACCCCACGGGCGTCAGTCGACAGGGTGAGCAGCTGAAGGCTTAAAATGCTCCCTTGGGAGCTGAGGGCCCTTCACAGAGACACTGGTAAATATCACTCAACAGGCTCTTCTGTCCAGGGACACATTTATCATCTGAACACGACGGCCTGCTTGGAGCTGAGAAATCTGCCTGTCATTCGGTGCTTTGCAAAGGCGAGAAGAATTGACTGGAACCGGTATCGGCCTCCATTATCTTGCAGCTCCGCTCGTGCTGTCAGCTGCGGACTGAGCCCTCAGAATCTCATACTTAATGGGGTTGTTTCCTATTTCCTGACCCTTCAGAGTATTAACACTGAAGGGAAAAACAAACAGGCGATGTCACAGATAAGGGAATCTCCCATTTACAAAACAAGCCTCATCTACACAGCAGGGATCCCGAGTGTCTTCCCATCAACGGTCGCCATATCACAATCACAGCCCCCTCGTTTCTCTGAGAGACTTTCTAGAGATGGCATATCAGCTAGTCTGATGTCATTCACTTTGATCCAGCAAGGATTACTGAGCAGGACCTACGTGCAAGAACCACAAAGGCCAAACAGAAGAGAGCCTCACTACGCCTGCCTTCAAGGCACATACCATCCTGTATGACTAGTGACTACTGGCTAAGGTGGGTTAAGAAGGAGGCAGGAGGGTATCAGCCTATAGCCAAGAGAGGGAGGGCATAAGAGCTTTCCTGGAATTAGCTGCATCTGAGCAGCATCTGAAGGATACAACTTTGACAGGTAGAGGCTGGGGTGGTGGCTGGGAGTGGGGGGATGGAACAGTATGAGGAGGTGTGGAGATAAGACAGTGTGGGGACTCTCTGGGGCCCAGGGAATAGCCCAAGTGAGCTGGAGAAGAGGGAAAGAGTGGCAGAGAGGAAGGAGAGAGTGGTGGAAGGCCTTGAACTTGGAAGGCAGTAGAGAGCTGTCAGTCCAGGCCTCTAAGCAGGGCATAGTGGGCTCAGGGCTGCTGTCTGAGAGATAGTCAACTGGCCCAGACTGCAGAATGCCGATTACAAGGGAAGGAGAAAGTCAGGTGGCTATTAACAGCACCTACTCAGAAGCAGCCCTGAAGGCCCGGGGTCGAGCCCAGTGGGGACTGTTGGTCCCTCACACCTACTAGAAACCCCATTCTCAGGAGTTACTACTGTGTTAATACATTAATGTGCCCTGGGCCTCAACACGCCAGGTGAGGCAAGCTTTCCACAAGCCCTCGGGCTCTGAGATCTGGGTAGTGGCTCCCTCCTCTGCCCCGAGCTCCCATCCCCTGTCTCCCTACAAATGGACAAGGCTGGCTGTAAACCCACCTTCCTGGTTCCTCCTCATTCTTTGCCCTCTATTATCACCAACAATGGTTCTGCTTGTCCTGTGGTTGGGCCGCCTATCTCATTAGTCTAGACCTGTGAACTAGGGTGGCAAGGTTGAGAGTGAGAAAGTGAGAACGAACAGGAGAAACATTACCAAACAGAGAACTTATCTTCCTGAAACTCATTGAAGGGAAAGGGTAAAAGACAACTAGCAGTTAATTTATGGCACACAGAGAAACTGAAAGTAGAAGCTAGTCTTCAGTGGAAGAGGAAGGGGTTCAGTTTGGACATGCTGAAAGTGCAGACAGGACACTGAGTTGGTGATGCCAAGTATGCAGATACTGATTCAATTATTTAGATGGTCTTCCTTCCAGAAGGGCTGGAGACTATTAGAAATCCTGGTGCTGAGGAGAGAGGTTGGGACCAACTGTTTGATATCTCATTCATTTATTCATTTAATAAATGTTATTAAGAATTTGTTATAAATATCCTGCTATACCACGCTCTGGTTCTAGGTAAAATGGAGTAAAAACACATTCCACCCCACCTTTCCGACTGAATACAACTATAAATTCTTGATGGGCTGCACAAAACAGGATATCTGAGGAATGTGAAAAGTAAACAATATCAGGCAAATGAGGGAGGAAAACCAGAATTCAAAGTGCCACCAAATCAGTACTGAGCTTCACATTCTTTGTCCCATCAGACAGGTCTCTCTGAAACCCCCAGATGTAGAAGCAGGAATCAGTGTGAACAGAGACCTCCAGGAGAAGCCCTCTGTTTCTGGCTCAGAGACACTACAGAAAATCTCCCATTTTTCTTATTCTTTCATTTCTGTTCTCATGTTCCAGGCCACAAACAAATCCTGTCAGTTGACCTACTCTAAAATAATTGCTAATGGAAGTCATTCAGATAGAACGGAAATGACACCAGAAAGAACTAGGAACATCAGGAAAGAAGGGAGAGTAACAGAAATATCAAATGTCTAAGTAGATATAATAGACTAGTCTTCTCCTAACACTGTCTGTTGGAGTTTTATTTATTTATTTTTATTTATATATTTTTTTATAAATTTAGTTTTATTTTTTATTTATTTATTTTTGGCTGTGTTGGGTCTTCGTTGCCGTGTGCAGGCTCTCTCTAGTTGTGGTGAGTGGGGACTGCTCTTCATTGCGGTGCATGGGCTTTTCATTGTGGTGTTTTCTCTTGTTGTGGAGCATGGGCTGTAGGCGCATGGGCTTCAGTAGTTGTAGCACACGGGCTTCAGTAGTTGTGGCTTGCAGGCTCTAGAGTGTAGGCTCAGTAGTTGTGGTGCATGGGCTTAGCTGCTCCACGGCATGTGGGGTTTTCCCGGACCAGAGATCAAACCCATGTCCCCTGCACTGGCAGGCGGATTCTTAACCATTGCACCACCAGGGAAATCCCCGGAGTTTTAATGTAGGTAGATGTAGTATGTAAGACAAATACAAGATGGGGAGGGGTGCTGGTAAAGGTTCCCATATGGTGATAAGACTTTTATATTTCTCTTGAATTAATAAAGTATCAATAGTAAGTAAACTGCAGACTATAAAAAGTATATATATATTATAATCTCTAGAACAACTACTTAAAAAGCTATAAAAAGAAACATAGTCAAACACACAAGAGATAAATTAAGGGACTTCAAAAAAAAAGTTCAAATAACCCAAAATAAGGCAAGAAAGGGGAAACAGAGGAATGAAAAACAGAGACTTAAACGAAAAACAAATATTAATATGACATACATAAATCCACACATATCAATAATTATATTAAAAGTAAATGGTCTAAATACAGAGACTGACAGAATGGAATTAAAAACACAATCTAATTAAATACTTTTACAAGAAATTCTCTTCAAATATGATACAGGAAGGTTTAAAGTAAAAGGATACAAAAAGATGTATCATGCAAATAGTATTCAAAACAAAGCTGGAGTGGTTACGTTAATATCAAAGTAGACTTCAAAGCAAAGAAAATTACCAGGGATAAAGAGGGACATTACACACTGATAAAAGGGCCAATTCACCGGAACATAAAATGGTTCTCAATGTGTATTCACCTATCAGCAGAGCTTCAAAATACATGATGTAAAAACTGACAGAACTGAAAAGAGAGGTGGATAAATTGACAGGGATTTTAATACTCCTTTCTTAGTAGTTGACAGAACTGGTAGACAGAAAATCAACAAGATACAGAAGAACTGAACAATACCATCAACCAACTGAATATAATTGAAATTTAGAGAAAACTCCACCCAACAAAAGTAGAACACATATTCTTGTCAAATGCATGGAGAATATTCCTTAGAATAGACCATACCTTGGGTCATAAAACAATCTTAACAAATTTTAAATAATGCAAAATATGCCCTCTGCCCACCATGGAATTAGATTTGAAAGCAAAAAAATGAAAGTTAACAGGAAAATCTCCCAACACTTGGAAACCAAACAACACACTTCTAAATAACTGTCAAAGAAGAAGCCTTAGGAGAAACTAGGAAAATATTTTGAACTGAACAAAACTGAAAATACAACATAAATTTGTGGGACACAGATAAAGCCTTAGAGATAAGTAAATAGCATTAAATGCTTATATTAAAAAGGGCTGAAATGACAAGAAGGTGGGGGTAGCAATACTCATATCAGACAAAACAGACTTTAAAACAAAAGCCATAAAGAAAGATAAAGAAAGACACTATATAATGACAAAAGGATCAATACAAGAAGGTGATATTACACTCATTAACATAAAGGCACCCAATATAGGAGCACCTAAATACATAAAATGAATACTAACAGACATAAAGGGAGAAGCTGATGGGAATACAATAACAGTAGGAGACTTCAACACCCCACTGACATCAATGGACAGATCTTTCAGACAGAAAATCAATAAGGCAACAGAGATCCTAAATGACACAATAGAACAGTTAGACTTAATTGATATTTTCAGGACATTACATCCAAAGGCACAGAATATATATTCTTTTCAAGCATACATGGAACATTCTCTAGGGTACACCACATACTAGAACACAAAACAAGCCTCAACAAATTTAAGAGGATAGAAATTATTTCAAGCATCTTTTGTGACCACAACGGCATGAAACTAGAGATCAACCACAGAGAGAAAAACAAGAAAAAAACGATTACATGGAGACTAAAAAACATGCTACTAAAAAACCAGTGGGTGAAAGATGAAATCAAAGAGGAAATTTTAAAAATGCCTCAAGACAATAAACACACAACCATAAAAAATCTATGGGATGCAGCAAAAACGTCCTAGAGGTAAGTCCATAGTGATACAGGCCTTCCTCAAAAAAAGAGAAAAATCTCAAATAACCTAACCTACCACCTAAAAGAATTAGAAAAAGAAGAACAAAACCTAACATCAGCAGAAGAAAAGAAATAATAAAGAGAGCAAATAAATAAAATAGAGATAAAAATAACAATAGAAAAATCAATAAAACCAAGGTCTGGTTTTTTGAAAGGATAGACAAAATTGACAAACTTCTGGCCTGGCTCACCAAGAAGAAAAGAGAGAGGACCCAAATAAACAAAATAAGAAATGAAAAAGGATAAATAACCAATACCTCAGAAATACAAAGAAGCATAAAAACAATTATATGAACAATTATATGCCAACAATTTGGACAATCTAAAAGAAATGGACAAGTTTCTAGAAACATACAGCCCACCAAAAGTGAATCAAGAAGAAATAGATACTCTGAACTGACCAATCACTAGAAGGGAAATAGAATCTGTAATTAAAAAGAAAAAAACTTCCCTGCAAACAAAAGTTCAGGACCAGATGGCTTCACTGGGGAATTCTGCCAAACATACAAAGAACTTATACCCATCCTTCTCAAACTCTTCCAAAAGACTGAAGAGGAGGGAACATTCCCAAAGTCATTCTACGAAGCGAACAATCACCCTGATACCAAAACCAGACAAAGACACTACCAAAAAAGAAAGTTATAGGCCAATATCTTTGATGTATAGATGCAAAAATCCACAACAAAATATTATCAAACCAAATCCAACAACACACAAAAAGGATCATAACCATGATCAAGTTGGATTCATTCCAAGGTCACAAGGAAGGTTCAACATATGCAAATGAATGTGATACATCACAATAACAAAAGACAAAAACCACATGATTATCTCAATAGATGCAGAAAAAGCATTTTATAAAATGCTTCATCCATTCATGATAAAAACTCTCACCAAAGTGGGTATAGAGGGAGCTTATCACGACATAATAAAAGCTATTTATGACAAACCCAGAGCCAACATAACACTCAATGGTGAAAAGCTGAAAGCCTTCCCACTAAAATCTGGAACAAGACAAGGATGCCCACTATCACCACTTCTATTCAACACAGTATTTTGGAAGTCCTAGCTACAGCAATCAGACAAGAAAAATAAATAAAAGGCATCCAAATTGGAAGGGAAGAGGTAAAATTGTCATTATATGCAGATGACATGATACTCTAGATAGAAAACCCTAAAGACTCCACACAAAAACTATTAAAACTGATAAATGAATTCAGCAAGGTAGAAGGATACGAGATTAACATACAGAAATCTATTGCATTTCTCTGCACTAACGATGAAATATCAGAAAGAGAAAGTAAAAAAAAAAAAATCCCATTAAAAAATACCTGGGAGGGCTTTCCTAGTGGCGCAGTGGTTGAGAGTCCGCCTGCCAATGCGGGGGACATGGGTTCATGCCCCGGTCTGGGAAGATCCCACATGCCGCAGAGCGGCTGGGCCCGTGAGCCATGGCCACTGAGCCTGCACGTCCGGAGCCTGTGCTCCTCAACGGGAGAGGCCACAACAGTGAGAGGCCTGCGTACCACCAAAAAAAAAAACCTGGGAATAAACCTGACCAAGGGGGTAAAAGATTTATATGCTGAGAACTATAAAACATTGATAAAGGAAACTGAAGATGATTCAAAGAAATGCAAAGAAATCCAACGATCTTGAAGTGGAAGAATTAATATTGTTAAAATGGCCGTACTGCCCAAAGCAATTTAAGATTTAATGTGATCCCTATCAAATTATCCCATGGAATTTTTCACAGAACTAGAACAAACAATCCTAAAATTTATATGGAACAACTAAAGACCCAGAATTGCCAAAGCAATTCTGAGGAAAAAGAACAAAGCTGGAGGCATAACCTTCCCAGACTTCAGACAATACTACAAAGCTACAGTAATCAAAACAGTGTGGTATTGGCACAAAAACAGACATATAGATCAATGGAACAGAATAGACCACACATGGTCAGTTGATCTTCAACAAAGAAGGTAAACATATACAATGGAGAAAAGATAGTTTCTTTAGCAAGTGGTGTTGGGAAAGCTGGACAGCCGCATGTAAATCAATGAAGTTAGAACTCTCCCTCATGCCATACACAAAAATAAACTCAAAATGGCTTAAAGACTTAAAGACATGACATCATAAAACTCCTAGAAGAGAACATAAGCAAAACCTTCTCTGACATAAATTGTAGTAATGTTTTCTTAGGTCAGTCTCCCAAGACAAAAGAAATAAAAACAAAAATAAACAAATGGGACCTAATAAAACTTATAAGCTTTTGCACAGAAAAGGAAACCACAAACAAAAGGAAAAGACAACCTACAAACTGGTAGAAAATATTTGCAAACGATGCGACCAACAAGGGCTTAATTTCCAAAATATACAAACAGCTCATACAGCTCAATATCAAAACAAAAAAAACCCCAATCAAAAAATGAGCAGAAGACCTAAATAGACATTTCTCCAAAGAAGACATACAGATGGCCAAGAGACACAAGACACTCAACATCACTAATTATTAGAGAAATGCAAACCACAACTACAATAAGGAATCACTTTACACTGGTCAGCACAACCTTCATCAAAAAGTCTACAAAGAATAAATCCTGGGGCTTCCCTTGGTGGCACAGTGGTTAAGAATCCGCCTGCCAATGCAGGGGACACGGGTTCAAGCCCTGGTCCGGGAAGATCCCACATGCCGCAGAGCAACTAAGTCCGTGCACCACAACTACTGAGCCTGCACTCTAGAGTCTGTGAGCCACAACTACTGAACCCACATGCCACAACTAATGAAGCCCGCACGCCGAGAGCCTGTGCTCCGCAACAAGAGAAGCCACCGCAATGAGAGGCCCGCGCACTGCAAGGAAGAGTAGCCCCCGCTCACCGCAACTAGAAAAAATAAAGCCCGCGTGCAGCAACAAAGACCCAACGCAGCCAAAAATGAATGAATGAATGAATTAATTTTTTTAAAAAAAGGAATAAATCCTGGAAAGGATTTGGAGAAAAGGGAACACTCCTACACTGTTGGTGGGAATGTAAATTGGTGCAGCCACTATGGAGAACAGTATGGAAGTTCCTTAAAAAACTAAAAATAGAGTTACCATATGATCCAACAATCCTACTCCTGGGCATATATCCAGAAAAGACAAAAACTCTAATTCAAAAAGAAACATGCATCTCAATGTTCATAGCAGCACTATTTACAATAGCCAAGACATGGAAATACCTAAATGTCCATTGACAGAGGGATGGATAAAGAAGATGTGGGGTGTGTGTGTTTGTGTGTGTGTGTGTGTGTATGTATATACATATGTGTATATATGTGTATATATATACATACATACACATATATACACACACACAATGGAATATTACTCAGCCATAAATAAGAATGAAATAATGCCATTTGCAGCAACATGGATGGACCTAGACATTATCATACTAAGTGAAGTAAGTCAGACAAAGACAAATATCATATGATATCACTTGTATGTGGCATCTAAAAAAATGATATAAATGGACTTATTTACAAAACAGAAACAGTCTCACAGATATAGAAAACAAACTTATGGTTACCAAAGGGGAAGGGGGGAGGGATAAATTAGGAGATGGGATTAAAAGATACACACTACTGTATATAAGATAGATAAACAAGGATTTACTGTATAGCACAGGAAACTATATTCAATATCCTGTAATAACTATAATGGAAAAGAATCTGCAAAAGGATATACATATAACTGAACAACTTTGCTATACACTTGAAACTAACACAACATTGAAAATCAATAATACTTCAATTTAAAAAAAAGAAAAAAAGGGCTGATATTAATAACTAAGCTTCCACTTTAATAAACTAGAAAACAATAGAGCAAAATAAACCAAAATAAACAGAGGCAGTAAAATAATAGAGCAGGGATCAATGAAATTGAAAAGATCAATGAAATTAAAACAATACCTTTTTTAAAAAATGATAAAGGAAAAAGTTGGTTCCATGAAAAAAATTTTAAAAATCAATAAAATCTCTATCCAGGCAGACCAAGAAGAGAAAAGGCAAAATTTATCAATATTGGGAATGAAAGAGGAAATGTAACTATTGACCCCACAGAAATTAAAGGGATAAAAAAGGAATACTACAAACAACTCTACACATATGGATTCAACAACTTAGATGAAATGGATCAATTACTCACAAACCGCAAAGTACTAAAATGCATCCAAAATGAAATAGATAACCTGAATAGTCCTATAACTACTAAAGAATTATATTCATAGTTGAAAACCATCCAAACTAGAAATCTCCAGGTCCAGATGGTTTCAATGGCAAATTCTACCAAACATTTAAAGAAGAAATAATACCAATTCTACACAATCTCTTCCAGGAACCTGAAGAAAGAACACTTCCCAACTCATTTTATGAGGCTTATATTACCCTGATACCAAAAGCAGACAAAGATAATATGGGGAAAAAACCCCTGCAGACCAATATTCCACAGATCAAATGCAAACAGACATAACAAACAAAAAGTATTTACACCACAGTCAAAGGGGAGTACGGTTATTCCAGGAATGTAAATTTGTTCAATATTTGAAAAATCAATCAATATAATCCACCATATTAACAGACTAAAGAAAAAAATACATGTTTAAATCATTTGATGCAGAAAAGCATTTGACAAAATCTAACACCAATTCATAATGAAAACATACAAACTAAGAATAAAAGAGAACTTCATCAACCTGATACAGAGCAGCTACAACAAGCCTACGGCTGATACCATCCTTTATGATCAAAGACTGAATGCTTACCTTGGGAACAAGGTAAGGATGTCAGCTCACACCATTCCTGTGCTTATTTGCACATCAACACAGTCCTGGCAGTCTTAGCCAGTGCAAAAAGGCAACAGAAGGAAATAAAAGAGTAAACAGATTGGAAAGGAAGAAAAGAATCTACTTACACAAGACATTACTGTCTATGTAGAAAAGACTCTATACAAAAAGACTCCTAAAACCACTGAGTTTCACAAGGTTGTGGGATACAATATCAACACAAAAAACTCAGCATTTCTATATACTAGCAACAAACAATTACAAAATGAAATTTTTAAATGGTTCCATTTATAATAGCTCCAAAAATAAAATACTTAGGTGTAAATCTAACAAAACATGTATATGGTATGTATGCTGAAAACTACAAAATGTGATGGAAGAAATCAAAAAAAGATTTAAATAAATGCAGAGACATACAATGTTCATGGATTTTAAGACTCAACACAATAATGACAGCAGTTTTTCCCAAATTGATCTATAAGTTTAACGTAATTCCAGTCAAAATATCAAGCCATTTATGTTGCTGTAGAGAAGCTGATTCGAAAATTTATATGAAAAGGCAAATGAACTACAGCAGGGAAAGCAATTCTGAAGAAGCAGAATAAAGTTGGAGAAATGACCCTGCCAGATTTTAAGACTTGCTATAAAGCTACAGTAACAAAGATAGTGTGGTATTGGTAAAAGGATAGAAATATAGATCAATGAGACAGAATAGCGTCCAAAAATAGACCCATCTGAATATGGACAATTAACTTTAGACAAAGGTGCAAAGACAGCTTAGCAGAGGAAGTCTTTTCAATAAATGGTTTGGGAACAACTGGACATCCACATACAAAAAAATGAACCTTCTAAAAATGAACCTCAGACTAAATCTTACACACTGTACAAAAACTAAGTCAAAATGAACCACAGATCTAAATATAACAATGTAAAACTATAAAACTCTTAGAAGAAAATATAGGAGAACATTTCTGTGACCTGGGGTTAGTGACATATTTCTTAGATTCATTTCACCAAAAGCATGATCCAGAAAGAAAAAATTGATAAAACTGATGTCATAAAAATTAAGAACTTTTGCTCTGTGAAACACACTGTTAAGAGAAGAAAAAGACAAGCTATGGACTGAGAGAAAATATTTGTAAACCCATATCTGTCAGAGGACTTATATTTAGAATATATAAAATATCTAGAATATATAAAGAACTTTTAAACTCAACAAGAAAACATACAGCTCAATTTGAAAAATGGGCAAAAGACTTGAAGTGACTACTTCGCCAAAGAAAATATACGGATGGCAAATAAGCACATGAAGAAATGTTCAATATTATTTTGCCATTAGAGAAATGCAAATTAAAAGATGTCACTACACATCTATTTGAATGGCTCATATTTTAAAATGCTGACAATATCAGGTGCTGGTGAGACAGATCAACTGGGACCCTAATATACTGCTGGTGGGGATGCAAAATGGTATAGTCATTCTCAAAAATACTTTTCAGTTTCTTATAAAATGAAATACATATTTACCATATGACCCAGCAATTCCACTCCTGAAGAAATGAATTTATTTACCCTATTTACCCTAAAGAAATGGAAACTTATGTTACATAAAAACCTGTCAATGAATATTTATAGCAGTTCTAGTCATAACTACCCCAAACTAGAACCAACCCAAAGTTCCTTCAGCAAGTGAATGGATAAGCAAACTGTGGTACCTCCATAAAATGGTCGCCAGGGGTTAGGGGTAGAGGGAGGTATAGGATATGAGTATAAGAAGACAGAGGGCTTCCCTGGTGGCGCAGTGGTTGGGAGTCCGCCTGCCGATGCAGGGGACACGGGTTCGTGCCCCGGTCCGGGAGGATCCCACGTACCGCGGAGCGGCTGGGCCCCTGAGCCATGGCCGCTGAGCCTGCGCGTCCGGAGCCTGTGCTCCACAGCGGGAGAGGCCACAACAGTGAGAGGCCCGCATACCCGGGGAAAAAAAAAAAAAAAGAAGAAGACAGAGTTATTTAGGTTATAGAACTTTTCTGTATCCTAATCGTGGTGGTGGTCACACAAATCTATACATGTATTAAAACTCATAGAACTGACACCAGAAGAATAAAATTTACTGTGTGCCAGTTATCCATTTATTGCCTCTGTGCTCCAAATTCACCCTGTGTTGCCTGCTCCGAGATAATGGACCACAGCCCTTTAAATATTTTTTCCTTTGCCAGCGGGCAGAGTTCTGAGCACTGTCAGTAGGCAGCTCTGGAGAGACAGGCAGGAGGAAGGGGTTCTGCCCTCCTGGTTCTGCTGTGCTTGTTTGGCGGGCTCCTGCTGGGCAGGTACCTTCTCCAGTGTCCAGTGCCTGCAGCTCGGGTGGTTTCCCTACAACCCCAGTTCTGCAGTGCATGGCAGCCGGCAGCCTCCAGTGACCATCAACTTGCCCTGGTGACCACCCCTAGGGTGGTTCTGTAGTGGACTGAGACACCTCCCTGTGAACAGCTTCCCATAGCACCCTAGACAGCATATTTCCAGCAAATTCTGCGGGTGGATTTCCAGCAAGTTCCACTGGTGTGGCACCACAGCAACTTCTCTGCCACTGGGTGAGCCATGGCAGTGCCGCTCCAACAAGGTCCTCAGCCCTCAATGGGGGTGGGTTGGGCTGGGGTCTTCCTCCGCAGGTACTCAATCTCAGGGGTAGTGACTGCTCCTTACACCTGCTATTCCTGTATTCTTTAGAATACTTTTACTAGCCAATCCCTTTTCATTCTAATCTCTGTTAGAGTATCTATCTATCCATGTTCAAATTACTGGGTGGTTTCTTGTTCTTGCCTTGATTCTGACTGATACATACCGTACGTTAATTAAAAAACATATACTAAATCCTGCTATTACTAAATCCTGAAAGGAATTCAGAAAAGCAAGATAAACTTTGGTGCCACTCATTCATCCATCTGGCCATCAGGTCAACCAACCCTCAAAACCATTCATTGTGCAACCAGTGTGTGCCAGGCCCTAAGCTGGGGCTGGGATCACTTCAAATGAAGACAGCCTCTAACCTTGACAAACTAATCTCTGCAACACAAAAAATAAATTATTACATAGTGCCACGTATGTGTATAGAGATAGATTAAATGAAGTATCAGCAGGGGATGAGAGAGAGAGAGAGAGAGAGAGAGAGGGAGAGAGAGAGAGAGAGAAAGAGAGAGAGAGAGAAAGAGAGAGGGGCCAAATATGAGAATATGAACGGATAAGCAGCCAGTGGTTGTGCAGAGAGAGCCCCTGGAGCACTTGGACACATGGCCTGGTTTTGATCACCCTTCTGATGGCCATGATCTGAAACAGAAGGAAAGGCAGAGAAGCGCCGGCTTTGCAGACAAAACTGGTGGTCACAGTTCAGCAAAGGGGAGACCAGAGGCCTGGAAGGAGAGAATAGATGTGGGCTGGGTGGCAAGGTGGGAGAAGAGGAGATGGGAGGCTGCACAGCACTGGGAAGTTGGGGCTGCACTCAACGCCTTTCTCCCTGTTCTGCCCACATTCCAGTCCTGTTGGCCCAGCTCTGGACCCTTGGCCTGCCTGCCTGTCCTGCCCCCTGGGCCTGACACTATCTCCCCACCCCTCTGGCTCTCCAGGCCAAAGGATTCTGGCTCTGACTTGCCTCCCTGGCCCTTTCCTGGACGTTCGACGGAGGTAGAGTTCTCTGTTCTTGCTCCAGGCCCCTGACTTAGCATTTGCCCAGCAGCCAGAGTCCTGGCTGGACCTGGCCCCAGCTCCCTGCATGGGGATGGGCGGGAGGTTGAGGTTTAGATCATTTTGGTCATGGAGAACAGTGAGGGCAAAGGTTAAAGTCAGTACAAGCTGGCCTAGGTGCAGGACGGTGGCACGGGTCCTGGTGAGGGGCTGAGAAGGAAGCTGGAGAGTCCAGTAGGTGGGCAGTGGCTTCTCCATGGCGCCCACCTGCCCTGCCAGCATCTGCTCCTGGGACCCTGTGAGAAGACCAGCGCCCCCTGCTCTGGGGAATATAAATCATGCCGTCACAGAGGCAAGCTCCAAAATGCTGTTCACACGCAGCTTTCCCCAGAGACAGAAACGGCCCATGAATCAACCGCCACAGAGCCGTGCCAGAGCTGTCCTATTCTCGGGGACAGGGCTTGGCTAGAGGCTCCAGAGAGGATTTTCATTTGCAAGGATGGCCTCCTGATCTCTCCAAGTACACGCTCTCTGTCATCCCTCTGACAGTTGTGACTGAAGCGCTACACAAGTACACTTTATGTTTCAACAACCCTTCGCTAACTCATTCCTTCTTCACGCCCCCACCGTCTCTAGGCTTCTTTTGCACTGGTAACCAGTTACTTGCCAAAGACCAACCATTTGCAACCCTGAAGCTAGAACAATGGGTGAGAAGCCCCATCTTCAGTTTCGGGTGCACAGGTCAGTGAGGCAGCTCCTGTGTCACTAGTCCCATGTCTGATGGAATCAGCTCAAGGGCAGGAAATGTCCCTTCTTTCAAAACAAAGACCTCTTTATAACTGAAAAAACTTGAGGAGGCAAGAGTTAGCTCATTTGCTGCCACTGTGTATAATCATTTTGGGCTTCCTCATAACGAGGCCAGGTCTGACTGTGCCAGCACCCTGCGTTACAGGAGTCCAGAGCTAGGTGGCAGAGAATGTCTTGGAGATATGAAAAGATGCACAGAAGACAGGTACGATGGGCATTTACTGGGCTTTGCACAGCCAGTCAGCCAACAGCTGAAAAGACCAGAAACTGAAAATCCCAGAAGCCACTTAGCAAGAGTCTCAGAAACTAAAGACATGCGACTTTGGGAACTCGAGATTTCTGAGACCTTTGAAATTTTCCCATGTGAATTACTTGCTAGTCCCTGTGTGTTTTTTTGTAGTGATTATAAGTGAAACTTAAGATGAAAAGAGCCTGGGGCTTACTTTTAGGGACAGCAAGGAAAGGAGGAGCTGGAGAAGAAGCGTCCTACTCCGTGGTGTCTCATATAGAAGAACCAAAGAAACAGAGGTGCCGATGTGAGGCTTTAAAGCAGGAAACAGGCTATAACTTCAGGATGGGAGGAGGTGGTGGTGTAGTAGACAACTCTGGGGCATCTGCCCTGGTCACAACGATTCTACTTCTAGAAATTGCCTCCCTGATCCATAGTGCCACAGAGGAGAGTTCCTAGCACCAAGTTTATACCTGATGATGCCCACTGCTGACTGGACCAGAGATGGACATCTGCTCTAAGCGAGCCAATCAGATTCCTTTCCCGAGAGTTCGTGTGTCGGAATTCAGGGAAAGCTGAGGGTGACTTCCTGTGGCTGTGAGCACAGCAGCTGCTTAGGGTGGCCCTTTTCCCACTCTGGGACTAGAAGCAAGGAGCAAACCAGAGGGTCTGCAGCAGGGGGTGCACAAGGAAGTGGTTGAGCAGTGATGGGAACCAGGCTGCCCCGTGCAGCCCAGGGCTCCCCACAGCTTTCCTTTCCTATCCTAAGCTTGCCCTTGGGTTTCACGGGACTCCTCGTCCCCATAACCTTATTATAAATCCCCCTTTTTGGTTTAAGCAAACTTTTGAGAGGATTGTTGTTGGGGGACAGGAAGAGGAGGATTGAGAGGTGTCCTTGGAGACCTATGTAGCGTTACTGCAGAGAGCCGGTGCCACAGCTGCCCAAGTTGCCCTGGCATCATTCCACATGGTGGGGCACACAGAAGATAGGCCAGCAAGAGTTCAGTGGGTAGGAAGGGTGTGAGCTGCACACCAGAGAAAGATGTGCCAGAATCACCCGGGAGGGCAGGAGCAAGGTGAAGGCTATTCTCAGAAAACCCTTCCCAGTGAGGCCACTCATATCATGTACCAGACTTCACAACCAGAGGGAATTCGTACAGCAAGAGCAGACTCTGAGGTTAAATCCACTGGTTCAAGTCCACACTACTGGTGTCCCCTGCCTCCCCCCACCCCACCACAGCATTCACTGTCAGCACTGCCCAGGGGTATTGCTGTTTCTTATCAGAAAGTCAAAGTCACTGGCACCTCCTCATCTCGCTGGAAATGCTTCTATTAGGATGAAACTAGGTGTAGTTCCTTGCTCCTCTACTTGACTCTAGAAATTACTTTTCTTTGCGTCGTCTCAAGATGGTAATCCACACTATTATCTAACAGTTAGTATTTACAGAACAAACCTTCTGTTGGTCTGAAGACAAATGATTATATTCACCTTCCAGGAATCTACACACACACACACACACACACACACACACACAATCAGTAAGTTCTGATATGTGCTATGGTTGTTAAAGTGATATTAGAAGTCCTCTTCTGAAATGCCTTCTTAAAGTGATCATTTGAATTAAAAACAAAAAAGCCTCCTGCCTTTGGGATCCAGCACAGTTTTAACTCAGAAGCACTTTGTGAATACCCTGAGTATATCACGGCCTGGAATTATCTAGTCTGTACTTAAGAGGAGGAACATGGGTTTTTTCCTAGTTTTTCTTCCTTCAGTAAATACAGTGATCAAACAAATGAGAAGGTTTCACTTCCACTACTAGCTCAATAGCCTCTGTGCAGGAGGATGGAAAGACTGTAATCAATTGGAAGGTCCCATTACTTGGTCTCTCATTTTTGAAATCTCTGCTGAGAACGTGTTGGCAATGGAGAGCTCTCCTGACAATGCAACTCCAGAACCCTCTCCACTGTCGATGTGGCTTCATCACATCAGTAAAGACCCTTTCAGCCAACACAGACACCGTGTGCTGTAGTGGAAAGAGCCAAGGCCCAGCATTGGGGAGACCCAGGCTTGACTCCCTCTCTCCTGGTCACCACCTGTAACCAGGGTAAGCAAGCCTCTCTTCTAAAGTGGGGATAATGATGGGACTGCTGAAATGATGGAACCAGCAGGCAATGGAGGCTTTTCTCTTTCCAATTCTGCCAATACATGTGTGCACTGCATGAGAAGGAGACACATTCACAAGCTCAGGTACATCCAGGAAAGAAAGTCATCCTGACCACAGAGAATTGCTTTGAGCACCAAAAGAGAGTATAGGTGAAGCCCTTTGTAAAAGGCAGACTGTACAGTTAAGAGTTATCACTGTGTTGTACTACAAGCACTTAATAGGATTTTTAGCCATACCAATATGCGCTTTCCCTGTTGAAAACGCCAAAAGCTAGGGAAAAAATAGTATGGTGGCAATCTTGTTTACTTTCTTTTAACTCTAGAAGTAAAATATACTTGAGGTAAATATTTAAATTGGTTTAAAAGGAAACCAAGTGAGGATGAAAAAGCCCCTCTGTCCCCCCACCAAGTGAACGCTGCTCCCATCGTGTGGGCAGAGAAGCCTGTAGGATAGCCGCGCGCGTGCGTGCATGCGTGTGTGTAGGGAACAGAATGTCAGAAAGAGACCTTTTTAACTGAGGTGCCAGTTAACGTCACCACTGAGGGGCAGGCACTCTGCCTCAGCTCCCCATGTGCGGATGCCCACAGGAAATGGCTCTGAGAACCTGTCCTAGGACTCTAGGACTCTTGGGTACCCAGCAAGATCAAGGGTCAAAGAGGGCCCAGAGAGTAGGGGGTAAGGAGACTTGTGAACAGATTCTTTGGTGAGAGCTCCCCCCACACAGTGAGTCCCCATCACACCCTCTTGGGAAAGGAGTGAAGGGTGCCTCTCCCACCTCGAGCCTGGTGGGGGTGTTTTCAGGGGGTACCACTCACAGAGCCTGGAAATGTGCACCTGAAGCTGGGAGAGAGACTGGAGGGACAGGAGCCCAACTCTTGCTGGGGGAGGGGGAGTCTCACTGTCCCACTCTTGCCCCTGCCCAGCTGGGGAGGGACCAGCCGGCACTACTAGAGTTTGCTGGGGTTGGGCCCACTTGTGGTCCACAGGGAGGGGACAGCGGACATGACTCATCTCAGCTTCTGTCCAACAAGGCCACCTGGAGAGGCCCGAGGAAGTGCAGCACTGGCTGCCAAGGGCTGAGAAGGTATCTCAGGGAGCATGCATGAGAAAGATGGAGGACTAGAGGTACATCCACATGGGTCCAGCAAGCTGCAGGGCAACTCCAAAGAGCCTTCAAAGGGCCCACAAGGAGCAATATTCCACTTTAACCATGTGTCAAACGCAACATTCCCAAAGCCTCCTACTGAGCAGGAACAGTCTCCTGACCTGCCCTCCTGCCACCCCTTGAGACAGCAGTAACGGTGGATGGAGGCCTGTCCCTCACCCTCAGCAGCCTTCCAGCCCAAGGCAGGCCCAGGCGAGTGTCTCCTAGGCCATAGTGGGACCAACCCTGGCTGCTACAGATGACCGCATTCAGGTTAGTGGCCAGTGGAATTTAAATGGGCTCCTAATTTACTTGATAACAAGAGTGTATCTTGGGCTTTCTTCTCTTCTGGCCCAGGAAACCATCTTGCCCTTAGCCATGGAGGAAGGAAAGCATCCTTATCCTCTTCCTGGATTCTTTCCTAAAGTCAAGCTTTTGCTCAAAATTGAGGAGAGAACTGCCCTGCTCCTTCCCACTCATCACGTGGGGCCCAGCACTCAGAGCCCATCCTGTGCAACAAGCCTTGGGGTGGCAGCCACTCTATCTAGGCGGGAGATGTTTTCTGCCAGGAAAATCCACAAACAAATGGGTTTCTGCTCTCTGAGCAGTGAAGTAAGGGAGCTAAAGTGTCAAAAACACATAGTCCCGGACGGGGTGCGCTCATTCTCCCAGATATTCTGAGGGCCTGCACGGTGCAAGATGCCAAAAGACCCCACAAAGTTTAAGAGTCTGTGGCCTCAGGACCCCCCAGCCTGGGGGCGGGGAGCTGAAACGCAGACAGACTTAACTCTACCACAAGCCAGGAGCTGCGAAGTCTGCAGGGCAGGGGGACTGGGGGCTGCAGGGCAGGGGAGTAGTCAAGGAAGTTCCTTTCCGTCCCCTCAGAGGCAGCGGCACTTGAGACACATGAAGGAAAGATCCAGAGCTGGGGCAGGTGGGGATGACAGAGTGGACTATCTGGCGGGGAGGACGCAGCTGAAGTGAAAGGATAAAAATGGCATTAAGGGAAAATGCATAACTATTGTCAGACTAATCTTCCTAAAACCAGCACCCTGATTCAGCATTAAGTGTGTGAGTGCCACAGATGCTGTCCCAGGAGACGGGGTGCAGACGCAGGCTGTTCAAGGTCACTGTCATCTGGCGCATGTCCGCCTTTCGGGTCTCTCCTCCCACCACCGCCTGAGACAAGCCTGCTCCATCCAGACCAGGGAGTGCTCCAGTCACGCCCACACCGAGCAGCATGCCACCTCTCGGCTTTGCTGCGGCCGTGCCCTCGGCCTGGACTCCCCTCCACACCAACCCCGCCCTGCCTCCACACGTGGAGACCACATCTTTCTGTCAAAGCCAGCTCAGAGGCCTTCTCCTCTAGAAAGCTTCCCTGAACGCCTCTCCATCCCCTGCATATTTCTAGGTGGACAACTCCTAAGGTCCAGACAAAGGAGCCTTGCAGCCAGCTCATCTTCACCCCGCGCTGGACAGACAGGGGTGGAGGTGCGGCCCTTTCTCACATGTCTCCGGCCCTCACAAGGCCTAGCACAGTGCAGAGCTCAGCTCCTGGGAGACACATCTCAGCACCAGCACTGCACCACCAACACCACGGAGAAATGCTTCACTGCAAAACCCACCCACAGGTTAGCCTCAGTCCCCTCCCAGGAGAACCGCACCAGTCACTGGAAAAGCAAAACATGCACCTTTAAGTAAACAGTGCCTACAGCAACTGTAAAGTGCCTTTCTTCCATTTCCTTCCTTGAATCTTGAACTTTCTTTATGTGAGGTGACCAAAGAAAGGCGGAATTGCTACAGAAAGGATTTTTTTAAAGCATGGTTGGGTTTGGGGCCAGAATTCTGGAGCGCCAGAGGATCCTGTGCCCTTGGAGGCTGGTCCCAAATGCCCGGCGCTTTCTATAACAGGGCGTGGCTATTCTTTTCCCACCCTGGTTGGAGACTAAGGGCTCACGATGGCCCTGCTTCACTTCGTCACGGAGCATGTGAGGGTGTCCAGAGCGTGTGGTGGTGAGGACACGAGATGAGTGCGTGTGTCACTGTGAGAAGTGAGCGTGTCATGTGAGAGCTGTACATGTGAAGGGTGTGTGTTGTGAGGGTAGGTGAGGGTGTGTGCAGACAAAGCATTCTATCAGGGGAGTGGCTCTAGGACCTTCCCCAGGCATCTGAAATAAGGTACCCATTCTCATCCGTAGAGCCCCCCAATTCCCAGTCCAAAGGGCAACAGAGCTAGGACATGTTCTTAGTAACAGCAGAAGGCAGTAACTGAGCCCCAGGGCCTTGATGCTGAGAGGGAGACTCAGAGGAGTGCAGGCACCTGTCCTAGGCCCCATAAGGAATAAGCAGCAGAACTGGACCCAGGAGCCAGGGGGGTGCGAATTCAGGCCTGTGCCTTCCCACGCCGCCATCCCTGCCTCCACGGGCTCGGAAGCTGCCTGATCCAAGGAACATCCAAGGCAACTGGGGACTGTGGAGCCCAAAGTCCACAGAGGTGGTTCCATTACCTCAGCCCTCTCAGCAGCAGCCCTTCCCGTATGCTCTGCGTGCCTTTTAATTTCATTTGATCCTATGTTCTTGCGGAAAACACAGGCTATTATAACTGAAAATGGTTTTCGAAGATTACCACGAGGTCCATTTCCCTTGTCCACTAAGAGCCAAGAAGGTCTGTGGGAGGAACATTTGCATCCATGACGAACACCCTACAGATCATCTAGGATCATGTAAACGTGGAGGGATTGAGGGCAGGAAGCTGAAGTGTGGGGTGTGGGCGTTCCTTTACCAGCTGTTAATGAGAGACCTGCCCGAGTTAGTCTTTAAAGTTTTTTGTTTCCTACAACTGCACTAATACAAATTATATTAAAAAGCCAAATGAGCCCTTTAACAAATGAAAAAGAGATGAGGGTTTAGGATAATGAGAATATTATAGCAAAGCTCCTACTGTGTCTGCTTGTAATGGGAGCCCTGCAGCTAGACCTGCATGTGATGCTGTAAGAAAGCCCCTCAGAGTTGTGACGAATGCAACCAGCCCTAATATGTCATAATGGAAATGCATATTCCAATGCAACACAGTCTCTCCTTACCGAGGAAAATGGGAGGGGCTGCATGGTAGTTTTATTTATAATCCTCTAAATCTAGGTAAATTGCATGCATTTGAAATTTCTATACAAATTATGTCACCAAGAACTACCAAACTGAGTCTGTTTAATAGGTCTGGGTAAAGAGACCAGTGGACAGAGAAGGTCAAGGCGTGGCTAAGCACTGGGCAAAGGCCGTGGGAGGGGAGTTCTTTTTCATGTGGGGCACAGTCCCTTAAAGCTTCTAAAATCACTTCTAAAATCACTCCCTATTCCTGAGATCTTTTGTTAAGACGTTTAATTAAAACAGAGAAACTAGTTGAGGGGGAATGTGACTCCTATGCTTCTAGGAGGAATGGTGAAAGGTCTCTGATTTCCCCGACTTCTGTGATGATTTCTGAATAGTTATAGTCACGTTTGTTATTGCTAAACTGAACTCTGGGTGGAAACAGTTCCCTGTCCACTTGCAGTGTTTGTTTCCTGAGGAGAAACACTGGTTTTCTGAAACAAGTCAAAGTGATACAGGATTTTCCTTTGTTAATATCAAAGTCTTTGGCCTGGGGGTGGGGGAGAACTTGTTCCCTCTCTCTTTCTCTCTCAGCAAAGCATATTTCCTTCTCTCTCTAATTGGATTTTCTAAAAGGATCCGTTTCCCCTCCTCTATTCCAGATGCTTGGAGTACAGCACTGTACAAAAAGCCACTGGCTGGTGTTGTTCTTGTCTTTTTCTGCCACATTAACCCAGTAGGGGGTTTAACAGCTCGAGATTTTGAAAAGCTGTTGTCAAGTCGTGAAAGCCCCCAAATGCAACTTAAATGGTTATTAGCTGGTGGGAAACATCTCCTGCATTCTAATACCTCCATTTAAATAACAATAATAAATAAATAATAACAATAAGAGTAAACTCCATGCCTTCGCAGCCATGATTATACCCTACCACCCACAGTCCATGGCTAATTCACAAAGGGCCTGGGGGTGAGGGTGCAGCTTTGGCTGGCTGGACGCTCCTGATTTTGCAGCCAGCCAGCAGGGGTCGCCCAAGCCATTTAACAGCTAACTCAAGCTTCCATGACACCGTGGATAATTCCTTTAAACAATCCAAGGCATAGACAAAAGAGCCAAGGGGGTTCCTTGCTCTATTAAAAGCCCTGAAACACATGTATTTGCCAAATGGAAAGGTGCAGAATTAATTGGAAAAGAGATGAAATTTGTATTCCTTAGCAACCTTGGGCGTTTTGTAATTAATAAATATTTGTAAAACCTTTGACAAATATGAAGTACCATATATGTGCTAAACAAAACAAGCTTTTGTGAGCATCAGAATATACCTGTGGTACATTCCATATTAGATCAAAAGACATAAAAGTTAAGAATAAGAGAAATGATAACAGTGCCATATAGTGGCCCTTTATCACGTGCCAGGTATTTTCCCTATGTTATTGCTTTCATCATGATCTATCAAGGAAGATATTATTATTATGACCATTTCATAGGCTTTTGTCAAAAGCCCCTGAAGGTTCTGTGAGATTCAGTCACTTGCCCTAAGAAGTCCAGCCAGTTAAGTAGAAGAGCCCAGATTCAAACTGGGCTTTACATCCAACTCTTCCCAACTCCCAAACTGGTGTTCTTTCTACAGCCCTCTTGTATAGCCACCATAACAAAATGTATGAATTCCTTATGCCAGGGATTCTCTAAAGGAAAACCTATCACAGAAAAAGAAAAAAAGGACCAGCCATTTTTAGAATAATTAATGAAGTGCAAATTGTATAAGTAATACGAAAAAAAAAAAAAAAAGAACTGAGTTGGCTATGGGGCTTCTAAAATAATGTCTCAAGTGGTTTTATTTCATTATGTATATTCAATACTCTATAAACTGTCTACAGATGTGAAAATTATAGTAAATATGTTCTACAGTCTTAATTGCTAAACGATTACAAAGTAACTAAACAAGAGGTGGCATGCTGCCCTGTGGTTTTATTCTTCTCTTTCCGGAGAGCAGCGAAATCATAAAGTCTTCTCTGACACAACAGGTTTCTATGGTTACACGAGACGTAAATATATTATATGTCCTGTGCGATGTGAAAGGACCAGGCAGGCATGCTGTGTGTGCGGCAGACCCCCAGAGGGAGAGCACTCATGTAGATGGCACTCCACAGCTAGCTAAATATTTGTTTCCAGGTTTACAACAGGGTAGGAGCAGGAATAAAAGCTGGTGGTGATAGAGAGACTATCTACAGAGCTTGGTGGATGTATAGGCATGTTGGTCACAAAGAAACGCAAAGAATGAAATGGCTTCTGCTGTGTCAGGCATGAGAACCAGGCTTTAGTGAGCCGTGGGAGGCAGAGGCTTTATCCACCGCCCCTCTGGATGAGGGTAGCCTATCTTCTCCCATGGGGCATCTGAGCAGAATCTACATGGATCCAAATTATTCTGCTGGTGGTCTGCTTTTCTTCTTCTTCTTTTTTTTTTTTAACTTAAAGAAGCATAACTCGATAGTGGCTGCTGAGAAACCAAATAAGAAAAGTCGTTTTCATTCAAGATACGATAGGGTTGAGAACTGCCACCTCTGAATCCAGGATTTACTATGTGTATCATGAAAAGTGACAAACTGCAATAATCTCCATCATTAAGACTGAGGATGGAATACTGGAAAATCCAAATTCAAAGACCAAGGATAATAACAGCTTATCCAGAGCTATTTTTATTGCATAAATTGTGAAGCAATGTTAAATGGAGAAATGCTGTTGCCCATTAAGCGGAATCCCTAAGACCGTGAACTATGGTCTCTCCCTGCTTAACCCTGAAGTGTTTCACAGATCACCTGCTCTCGACTGTACATACTCCAAGGGGCCCTGGAATCCAGGAAAGCAGTTACTGGGGTAGCTACGTTTCTTTTTATTTTTTAGTGATGAGAAAAGAAAAGGAAGGATAGGCAAAAAAATCCCTAGGACAAAAAGAGGCAAGCTCTTCTGGAGAGAGTTTTTACCTGAAGAAAGTGTTCATTGGTACCTTTTGGAGAAAAAAGTAATGCCTCTTGGTGGACAGTTTTGCTTTTAAGGTTTTTAGAATACATTAAACAATTCTTTTAAATGTAAATATAACCTGATGCCTGTTAGCCAGAGGAAGGCTTATACAAACCCCAGTTAAAGGGGATGATCTGAGTTAGGAAAATAGCATATGGACCCCTTTAGGAGAAGAAGGGGGCACATATGCTGGGTATCTGGCCCTCCCAGAGAGAAAGTAAGGAGGCTGGTTTCCTCAGCTGTCTTCCAGGATCCAGAAATGTGGCAAAGGCAGGAATGGAGAAAGAATGATGAGATGGACCAAAGGGAAGGCTCTGGTGATCCCAGGATGGGCCCACATGCAGCACAGCACTTGCTGAAACGAGGCCTCCTAATGAGTAGCTTGGATTGATTTGAAGACAAGGAGACATCAGGCTGAGGCTGTGCTAAAGGTCCCTCCTGGGTTTTGGGCCATTTCAGCTGGCTTCCATCTATGCCAAACACAATGCAAAACCAATACTTCCAGGCTGAAATATAGGGTTCCAAATGGGTTATTTGGATTTCATTTAAAAATCAGGGTTTGAGCCTGTCTTTGGTCCAAATAAAAGGAGGAGGAGGTCAGAACCAAATCAAGGATGCGATAAGGCTGTTACAAAGGACAGAGCAGAGAGGGGAATGGCTTCCAACCAGTCCACTAGCCATCTTGACCCCTTTAAGTCATGTGATAATCCTGATGAGCAGCTGGCACCCCACTGTGGGCTCCCCTCCAGCACATATCTGCTGCCATCACCAATCCCCAGCTCATGTCACTCTACATCCTTGGAATGTTCCTCCCTCTCTTTAGACAACTTACATCTCTCCCCACCGATAAACTCTACTTAATATTTACCTCCTCCATGAAGGCACTCCCACTGACTAATCCCAATTGGCTTTAGATCCTCTCATCTAAATTTAGTATTCAAGGGTTTGATTACATAAAATCTAAGATCACTTCCAGCTCTAAAATGTTATCCATAGTTTAACAGAATAACTGAAAAAAACAGCCATAGTGCTCTTTTACCATAGTAAAGAGAGGGTCCCTGTCTTTGAGTCCAGTGGGGTTTCTGGAGTGCTATCCTGCAGCAGATCTGGACTGGGCTCATACAATTGCATCAGTATGTTTGGAGAAGTTCAGCAAGTCTGACGGTTGGTAAAAGCAATGATAAATCAATGTGCTTACCAGACAACGCTGAGTTAAAAGAGCAGTGAAAAAAAGGTAATGTCTATTCTTTCATACATTCAACAAACATTTGCTGAGCCCCTTCCATGTGGAGACAAAATAGGGGGTAATACAGACACTGTCCCTGCCTTTCTAGTCAGGGAGAGACACACAAGTGACTAAACAACAACAGTCCTGGGTAACAACTGCGCAGAGGGACACTCAAAACTACAATCTGAGTCCTCAAGAAGCTATGGAATGATTAGTGAAGAGATAAGATAGATATACAGAGAGCAACTCTACACGTGTGAGACAAAATGGGATTGAAAGGAATGGTCTGCAAGTACCAGTGGTCTTTGGAAAATAGGAAAAAGAGGCATGGTGCTGTAGACTTAGAGAAGGTAAGCCCCGTGAAGGACACCGAGGATTTAGATGAGAGGAAAGAAAAACAAAGGGTGATAGACCTTTGCTGCGTGTCTACCATAGATTAGGGGTTGTGCTAGGAACTTCCTGGACACTCTCATTTTAGGGCTCACAAAAACTCTGTGAAGTAGAGATCATAATCCCCATTTTATAGTGTGAAAAGTGAGTCTAAAGAATGTTAAACAACTTGTCTAAAATGGCATAGTTAGTAAGCAGTGAGGCCAAGATTTGACTAAGTTTAATGCTTTTCCATCTACCCATCCACCCTCTCTCCCTCTTTCCCCATCATCACCATTTAGCCGTACAAATCCTACCTATCCAACACCCAGCTGTCACTTATCCTGTCATCCCTAGACCCCACTCACATTCCTTTTCCCACTGGCAACTGTTTTAATGTGTTTGTTGTATATCATTTTGCCTGAATTTCTTCCCCCAAATCTGGATGTAGGTATTTTAATCATGTTAATAATATTGTATTATATACTTCCTCCTCTTTCTCATTTTTCCACTCTATTTTTAAGATCCATATGTCCATGTTGCACTTCTACATTTTCCCAAAATTTCATTATGGAAGAATTAAACATATAGAAAAGTTGAAAGAATTTTATAGTGAATACCCAAATACTTACTGCCTAGATGATTCTATCATTAACATTTTAGTAAAATTTCTTGATCACATATCTGTTCAATGATTTTTCTCTCTTTCCATTCATCAATTCAGTTTGTATTTTGGATGCAATTCAAAATAAATTTACAGACTTCAATTAAAGTTCCCCTCAATACTTCAGAAGGCATATTATTAGCTAGAGTACAATTATTTGTTTACAGTTTTTAATGTGAAATTTATATATAGTAAAGGAATAAAAACAATTACATGAAATGAACTACACAGATCTTCATTATGGATTCAGTGAGTTCTGACAAAGGCATGCACTTGTGTTCAAAAACCCGATCAAGATACAGAACACTACTTTCACCCTAGAAAGTTCCTTCATGATTCTTCCTAGTCAATCTTTGCCCTCCCCACCCCAGAGGCAGTTGCTGTTCTGATTTCTTTCCACCATAGGTTAATTAAACCTGTTCTACAACTTCATATAAATAGAATAATATACATACTCATATATATATATATATATATATATATATATATACTCTTCTGTATAAGGCTCCTTTCACTTAGAGTATTTCTGAGATTCATCTATGCTGTTATTTGTACTTGCAGTTTGTTACTTTTTATTGCTGGGTACCATTCCATTGTATGACTACAGCACAGTTTGCTTAATCGTTCTATTGACAGACACCGAAACTGTTTCTAGTTTGGAGATATTATAAACAAAGCTGCTGATAATATTCACGTAGAGTTCTCTTTGTGAACATATATTTTCATTTCTCTTGGGTAAATACCTAGGAGTGAAATTGCTGGCTTATAGGGTAGGTATATGTTTAGTTTCGTAAAAACTGTTAGAACTTTTTCCAGAGTGATTATATAGTTACAGTAGCTCCAATAATACATGAGTGTTCCTGTTGCTCTATATCCTCACCAACATTCGTGTTGTCAGTCTTTTAAATTTTATCCATTTTGGTGGGAATGTAATGGTATCTTCTTATGATTTAAACTACATTTCCTCAAAAACTAATGATGTTAAAAAAATTTTTTTGATGTGCACATTGCCATTCATATAACTTTTTGTGTGTAAAATTGTGGGGTTTTTCTTAGGTATTTAATAGAATTAATCAGTGAAACCATCCAAGCTTTAAGTGAGTTTGTTGTTGCTGTTAAACGGTTTTTTACTGAATTAAATTTCACTAATAGATGTAGGTCTATTCATATTTTATTTCACCTACTGTTGGCTTTCATAAAATGCATTTTTCAATGAATTCTTCCATTTCATCTTAGTTGCAGAATTAATTGGTATGAAGTTGTTCCTAATCTTCTCTTATCCTTTTAGTGTCCATAAGATCTGCAGAAACAATGCTTCTTTCAGCTCTTACATCCACAATCCATGTTCTCTCTCTTCTTAGCCAGTCTCACCAGAGGTTTCTGCACTGTTTGCTCTTCTCAAAGAAGCAAGTTTTAGTTTTGTGAACCTTTCTATATCATTTTAATGCTTTCTCCTTCACTGATTCTGCTTTTATCCTTGTTATTTCCTTCTTTCTACTGTGCTCTTCTTTTTCTAGCTTCTTTAGGTGTAAACATAGGTCACTGATTTTACATTTCTCTTTTTGTAATATAAACATTTAAAGCTATAAATTTCCCTCCATGTATGTTTAGCTACATACTGTAAATTTTGATATATTTATTTTCATTATTATTTATTAGAAATATTTTTAAATTTCCTTTTTGTTTTCTTCTCTGACCTATAAATTATTCAGAAGTGTGTTTAATTTCCAAATATCTGAGGTCAGAACACATACTCTATATAATATTTCAATCATCTTTTAATTTGCCGAGATTTGTTTTATGGTCTACCTCATTGAATGTGCCATAGGCACTTGAAAAGAATATGTACAGGCAGACCTTGGAGATATTGCTGGTTCAGTTCCAGACCACCGCAATAAAGCAAATATCTCAATAAAGTGACTCACATAAATGTTTTGGTTTCCCAGTGCATATAAAAGTTATGTTTACACTACACTGTCGTCTATTAAGTGTGCAATAGCATTATATCTAAACAATGTACATACCTTAGTTAAAAAATACTTTATTGCTAAAAAATACCAACCATTGTCTGAGCCTTCAGTGAGTGGTAATCTTTTTGCTGGTGGAGGGTCTTGCCTCGACATTGATGGCTGCTGACTGATCAGGGTGGCGGTTATTGGAAGTTGGGATGGCCGTGGCAACTACTTAAAATAAGTCAATGCTTCAAAACAATTATAATAGTGACATCAAAGATCACTGATCGGGCCTCCCTGGTGGCGCAGTGGTTGAGAGTCCGCCTGCCGATGCAGGGGATACGGGTTCGTGCCCCGGTCTGGGAGGATCCCATATGCCGCGGAGCGGCTGGGCCCGTGAGCCATGGCTGCTGAGCCTGCGCATCCGGAGCCTGTGCTCCGCAACGGGAGAGGCCACAACAGTGAGAGGCCCGCATACCACAAAAAAAAAAAAAAAAAAAAAAAAAGATCACTGATCACAGATTACCACAACAAACAGTAATGAGAAAGCGTGAAATATTGCTGAGAATTACCAAAATGTGACATAGAGACACAAAGTAAGCAAATGCTGTTGGAAAAATGACACCAATAGACGTGCTCAACGCAGGGTTGCCACAAACCTTCAGTTTGTAAAAAATACAATATCTGTGAAGCGCAATAAAGCAAAATGCAATAAAATAAGGCATGCCTATATTCTTCAGTTTGGGGATGTAGTGTTCTACAAATATAATTAAGTCAAGATGATTGGTGTTTTTGTATCACCTATGGTTTTTTTGGTTTTTGTTTTTTTCTAATTGTTCTAGCAATAAAAAGGGGTGTTAAAATTCCAAATACAATTGCAGAAATGTCCGTTTCTCCCTTTAATTCTGTTAAATTTTGCTTCATGTAATTTGAAACTTCGTCATTATGATTATGATTACATTTATGATTTTTATGTATTTTGGGTCAATTGATCCTTTTATCATTAAGAAATATCCCTCTTTATCTTTGTTAATACTCTGTCCTGAAGTCTATTTTACCTGATTGAAGGCAGTTCATCCTTCTTTATGCTTACTTTTTGCATGGTATATCTTTTTCCATGCATTTAATTTCAATCTATTTATAAATAGCAGATATTTCGGTTCTGCTTTTTTAAAAATCCATTTGACAATGTCTGTCCTTTAATTGGTACATTTAATTCCTTAATATTTAATGAAAGTGCTAATATGTTGGATTTAAACCTAGCATTTTATTATTTTCTGTTTGTCCCCTGTGGGTTTTTTTCTGCCTTTCCTCCTTTCCTACCTCCTTTAGGATTACCTGAATGTTTTCTAGAATTCTATTTTAATCTATATTGGCTTTTTACTCTGACATCATTTGTCGTGTACAGTGGTTGTGTGGGGATTAGAACATGTGTCCTTAACTTTTCAAAGTATCACACAACTGGTCCATTGAACACCACCTCCAACTTTCACTGTATAATTGTGATATGTATAGCAGCTATATTCATTATGAACACCATAGGACAATATGATTTTTTTGTTTATTTTATATAGTCTTATGCACTTTTTTAAAAATAAGGGAAAAATAGGTCTTGTTTTTACCCATTTATTTTCCATTTCTGACCTTCTTCTTTCTTCCTGAAGATTCAAGTTTCCACCCAACATTAACCTTTCAACTGGAAGAGCTTCTTTTAGTACTTCCTATAGTACAGGTCTTCTGATTATCAATATTCAACTTTTTAAAAAAATCTGAAAACATATTTATTTTGCCTTAATTCTTGAAATATTTCTTTTGCTGTTCCTAACATTCTGGATCAATGATTTCTTCCTTCAGCATTTAAAGATGTCATTCCAATGTCTTCTGCCCTCCATCCTTTTGGATGAGAAATCCACATCACTCAAATCACTGTTCCCTTCCATGCAATGTGTCGACTTGCTCTAGCTACTTTCAGAATTTTCTCTATCTTATTTACAAAAGTAAATATCTTATTTATTTTGCTGGGGGTTCTCTGAGATTCTTGAATTTTTAAATGTATGTCTTTCACCAAATTTGGGGATGTTTTTCTTCAAATATTTTTTCTACCTCATTCTCTCTCTCTTTTTTTCTTGGACCCTAATTACAGGCATGTTCGATCTTTTGGTATTATTCCACAGATCTGTGAGGCTCTATTCTTTTTTTTCTCCAATCTTTTTTTATCTCTCTTTTCTTAGGATTAGATATTTTCTATTGATCTATCTCCAAGTTCAATCTTTCCTTTGTCAACTCCGATCTGTTGTTAAGCCCATCCAGTGAGTTTTAAAGTTTAGATATTATATTTTTCAGTTTTAGAATTTCCATTGTATTCTTTTAAAAAGTTTCTCACTCTCTGCTAAATTATATTTCTATATTTTGTTTTATATATTTTGCTTTATATGTATATTTGAAATATACTCGATAAATTTTTATATTTTTTATATACTTAAATATAATATTATTCTTATATTTTCATTCACTGTGAGCATAGTTTATTTAACATTATAAACGCTTTGAAATCTCTGCTAATTCCAACATCTGAGTCAGCTCAGGGTTGACATCAGTTGACTATCTTTTTTTTTTTTTTTTTATTAGTTTCTGCTTTATAACAAAGTGAATCAGTCATACATATACATCTGTTCCCACATCCCCTCCCTCATGCATCTCCCTCCCTCCCACCCTCCCCATCCCACCCCTCCAGGCGGTCACAAAGCACCGAGCTGATCTCCCTGTGCTCTGCGGCTGCTTCCCACTATCTATCTACCTTACGTTTGGTAGTGTATATATGTCCATGCCTCTCTTTCCCTTTGTCACAGCTTACCCTTCCCCTTCCCCATATCCTCAAGTCCATTCTCAAGTAGGTCTGTGTCTTTATTCCCGTTTTACCCCTAGGTTCTTCATGACATTTTTTTTTTTTAATTCCATATATATGTGTTAGCATACGGTATTTGTCTTTCTCTTTCTGACTTACTTCACTCTGTATGACAGACTCTAGGTCTATCCACCTCATTACAAATAGCTCAGTTTCGTTTCTTTTTATGGCTGAGTAATATTCCATTGTATATATGTGCCACATCTTCTTTATCCATTCATCCGATGATGGACACTTAGGTTGTTTCCAGCTCCGGGCTATTGTGAATAGAGCTGCAATGAACATTTTGGTACATGTCTCTTTTTGAATTATGGTTTTCTCAGGGTATATGCCTAGTAGTGGGATTGCTGGGTCATATGGTAGTTCTATTTTTAGTTTTTTAAGGAACCTCCATACTGTTCTCCATAGTGGCTGTACCAATTCACATTGCCACCAGCAGTGCAAGAGTGTTCCCTTTTCTCCACACCCTCTCCAGCATTTATTGTTTCTAGATTTCTTGATGATGGCCATTCTGACTGGTGTGAGATGATATCTCATTGTAGTTTTGATTTGCATTTCTCTAATGATTAATGATGTTGAGCATTCTTTCATGTGTTTGTTGGCAGTCTGTATATCTTCTTTGGAGAAATGCCTATTTAAGTCTTATGCCCATTTTTGGATTGGGTTGTTTGTTTTTTTGCTATTGAGCTGCATGAGCTGTTTATAAATTTTGGAGATTAATCCTTTGTCAGTTGCTTCATTTGCAAATATTTTCTCCCACTCTGAGGGTTGTCTTTTGGTCTTGTTTATGGTTTCCTTTGCTGTGCAAAAGCTTTGAAGTTTCATTAGGTCCCATTTGTTTATCTTTGTTTTTAGTTCCATTTCTCTAGGAGGTGGGTCCAAAAGGATCTTGCTGTGATTTATGTCATAGAGTGTTCTACCTATGTTTTCCTCTAAGAGTTTGATAGTTTCTGGCCTTACATTTAGGTCTTTAATCCATTTTGAGCTTATTTTTGTGTATGGTGTTAGGGAATGATCTAATCTCATACTTTTACATGTCCCTGTCCAGTTTTCCCAGCACCACTTATTGAAGAGGCTGTCCTTTCTCCACTGTACATTCCTGCCTCCTTTATCAAAGATAAGTTGGCCATATGTGCGTGGGTTTATCTCTGGGCTTTCTATCCTGATCCACTGATCTATCTTTCTGCTTTTATGCCAGTACCACACTGTCTTAATTACTGTAGCTTTGTAGTATAGTCTGAAGTCAGGCAGCCTGATTCCTCCAGCTCCGTTTTTCGTTCTCAAGATTGCTTTGGCTATTCGGGGTCTTTTGTTTTTCCAAACAAATTTTGAAATTTTTTGTTCTACTTCTGTGAAAAATGCCAGTGGTAGTTTGATAGGGATTGCATTGAATCTGTAGATTGCTTTGGGTAGTAGAGTCATTTTCACAATATTGATTCTTCCAATCCAGGAGCATGGTATATCTCTCCATCTATTTATATCATCTTTAATTTCTTTCATCAGTGTCTTATAATTTTCTGCATACAGGTCTTTTGTCTCCTTAGGTAGGTTTATTCCTAGATATTTTATTCTTTTTGTTGCAATGGTAAATGGGAGTGTTTTCTTGATTTCATTTTCAGATTTTTCATCATTAGTGTACAGGAATGCCAGAGATTTCTGTGCATTAATTTTGTATCCTGCTACTTTACCAAATTCATTGATTAGCTCTAGTAGTTTTTCGGTAGCATCTTTAGGATTCTCTATGTATAGTATCATGTCATCTGCAAACAGTGACAGCTTTACTTCTTCTTTTCCAATTTGGATTCCTTTTATTTCCTTTTCTTCTCTGATTGCTGTGGCTAAAACTTCCAAAACTATGTTGAATAAGAGTGGTGAGAGTAGGCAGCCTTGTCTTGTTCCTGATCTTAGTGGAAATGGTTTCAGTTTTTCACCATTGAGGACAATGTTGGCTGTGGGTTTGTCATATATGGCCTTTATTATGTTGAGGAAAGTTCCCTCTATGCCTACTTTCTGCAGGGTTTTTATCATAAATGGGTGTTGAATTTTGTCGAAAGCTTTCTCTGCATCTATTGAGATGATCATATGGTTTTTCTCCTTCAACTTGTTAATATGGTGTATCACATTGATTGATTTGCGTATATTGAAGAATCCTTGCATTCCTGGAATAAACCCCACTTGATCATGGTGTATGATCCTTTTAATGTGCTGTTGGATTCTGTTTGCTAGTATTTTGTTGAGGATTTTTGCATCTATGTTCATCAGTGATATTGGCCTGTAGTTTTCTTTCTTTGTGACATCCTTGCCTGGTTTTGGTATCAAGGTGATGGTGGCCTCGTAGAATGAGTTTGGGAGTGTTCCTTCCTCTGATATTGTTTGGAAGAGTTTGAGAAGGATGGGTGTTAGCTCTTCTCTAAATGTTTGATAGAATTCGCCTGTGAAGCCATCTGGTCCTGGGCTTTTGTTTGATGGAAGATTTTTAATCACAGTTTCAATTTCAGTGCTTGTGATTGGTCTATTCATATTTTCTATTTCTTCCTGAGTCAGTCTTGGTAGGTTGTGCATTTCTAAGAATTTGTCCATTTCTTCCAGGTTGTCCATTTTATTGGCATAGAGTTGCTTATAGTAATCTCTCATGATCTTTTGTATTTCTGCAGTGTCAGTTGTTACTTCTCCTTTTTCATTTCTAATTCTACTGATTTGAGTCTTCTCCCTTCTTTTCTTGATGAGTCTGGCTAATGGTTTGTCAATTTTGTTTATCTTCTCAAAGAACCAGCTTTTAGTTTGGTTGATCTTTGCTATCGTTTCCTTCATTTCTTTTTCATTTATTTCTGATCTGATCTTTATGATTTCTTTCCTTCTGCTAACTTTGGGGGTTTTTTGTTCTTCTTTCTCTAATTGCTTTAGGTGCAGGGTCAGGTTGTTTACTCGAAATGTTTCCTGTTTCTTAAGGTGGGATTGTATTGCTATAAACTTCCCCCTTAGAACTGCTTTTGCTGCGTCCCATAGGTTTTGGGTCGTCATGTCTCCATTGTCATTTGTTTCTAAGTATTTCTTAATTTCCTCTTTGATTTCTTCAGTGATCACTTCATTATTGAGTAGTGTATTGTTTAGCCTCCATGTGTTTGTATTTTTTACAGATCTTTTCCTGTAATTGATGTCTAGTCTCATAGCATTGTGGTCAGAAAAGATACTTGATACAATTTCAATTTTCTTAAATTTACCAAGGCTTGATTTGTGACCCAAGATATGATCTATCCTGGAGAATGTTCCATGAGCACTTGAGAAAAATGTGTATTCTGTTGTTTTTGGGTGGAATGTCCTATAAATATCAATTAAGTCCATCTTGTTTAATGTATCATTTAAAGCTTGTGTTTCCTTATTTATTTTCATTTTGCATGATCTGTCCATTGGTGAAAGTGGGGTGTTAAAGTCCCCTACTATGATTGTGTTACTGTCGATTTCCCCTTTTATGGCTGTTAGTATTTGCCTTATGTATTGAGGTGCTCCTATGTTGGGTGCATAAATATTTACAATTGTTATATCTTCTTCTTGGATCGATCCCTTTATCGTTATGTAGTGTCCTTCTTTGTCTCTTCTAATAGTCTTTATTTTAAAGTCTATTTTGTCTGATATAAGAATTGCTACTCCAGCTTTCTTTTGATTTCCATTTGCATGGAATATCTTTTTCCATCCCCTTACTTTCAATCTGTATGTGTCTCTAGGTCTGAAGTGGGTCTCTTGTAGACAGCATATATATGGGTCTTGTTTTTGTATCCATTCAGCCACTCTGTGTCTTTTGGTGGGAGCATTTAGTCCATTTACATTTAAGGTAATTATTGATATGTATGTTCCTATTCCCATTTCCTTAATGGCTTTGGGTTCGTTATTGTAGGTATAGTCCTTCTGTTGTGTTTCTTGCCTAGAGAAGTTCCTTTAGCATTTGTTGTAAAGCTGGTTTGGTGGTGCTGAACTCTCTCAGCTTTTGCTTGTCTGTAAACGTTTTAATTTCTCCATCAAATCTGAATGAGATCCTTGCTGGGTAGAGTAATCTTGGTTGCAGGTTTCTCTCCTTCATCACTTTAATTATGTCCTGCCACTCCCTTCTGGCTTGTAGAGTTTCTGCTGAGAGATCAGCTGTTAACCTGATGGGGATTCCCTTGTGTGTTATTTGTTGTTTTTCCCTTGCTGCTTTTAATATGATTTCTTTGTGTTTAATTTTTGACAGTTTGATTAATATGTGTCTTGGCGTATTTCTTCTTGGATTTATTCTGTATGGGACTCTCTGTGCCTCCTGGACTTGATTAACTATTTCCTTTCCCATATTAGGGAAGTTTTCAACTATAATCTCTTCAAATATTTTCTCAGTCCCTTTCTTTTTCTCTTCTTCTTCTGGAACCCCTATAATTCGAATGTTGGTGCGTTTAATGTTGTCCCAGAGGTCTCTGAGACTGTCCTCTGTTCTTTTCATTCTTTTTTCTTTATTTTTCTCTGCATCAGTTATTTCCACTATTTTATCTTCCACCTCACTTATCCGTTCTTCTGCCTCAGTTATTCTGCTATTGATCCCATCTAGAGTATTTTTCATTTCATTTATTGTGTTTTTAATCGATGCTTGATTCATCTTTAGTTCTTCTAGGTCCTTGTTAACTGTTTCTTGCATATTGTCTATTCTATTTCCAAGATTTTGGATCTGGGAAATAGAATCTTGAATCAGCTTTACTATCATTATTCTGAATTCTTTTTCAGGTAGACTGCCTATTACCTCTTCATTTGTTAGGTCTGGTAGGTTTTTATCTTGCTCCTTCACCTGCTGTGTGTTTTTCTGCTTTCTCATTTTGCTTATGTTACTGTGTTTGGGGTCTCCTTTTTGCAGGCTGAAGATTCGTAGTTCCCGTTGTTTTTGGTGTCTGTCCCCCGTGGCTAAGGTTGTTTCAGTAGGTTGTGTAGGCTTCCTGGTGGGGGGGACTAATGCCTGTGTTCTGGTGGTTGAAGCTCGATCTTGTCTTTCTGGTGGACAGGTCCACGTCTGGTGGTGTGTTTTGGGGTGCCTGTGGCCTTATTATGTTTTTAGGTATCCTCTCTGCTAATGGGTGGGGTTGTGTTCCTGCCTTGCTATTTGCTTGGCATAGGGTGACCAGCACTGTAGCTTGCTGGTCGTTGACTGAAGCTGGGTGCTGGTGTTGAGATGGAGATCCCTGGGAGATTTTCGCTGCTTGATATTATGTGGAGCTGGGAGGTCTCTTGTGGACCCGTGTCCTGAAGTTGGCTCTCCCACTTCAGAGGCACAACACTAACTCCTGGCTGCAGCACCAAGAGCCTTTCATCCACCCGGCTCAGAATAACAGTGAGAAAAAGTAGAAAGAAATAATTAGTAGAAGAAAGAAAGAGAGATTGAAAGAAAGGAAGAAGGGAAGTAAGTAAGGAAGGAAGGAAGGAAGAAAGAAAGGAGGGAGGGAGGAAGGATGGAAAGAAAGGAAAGAAAGGAGGGAGGGAGGGAGGAATGAAAGCAAAAGGAAGAGTGAATGGAAGAAGAGAGGGAGGGAGGGAGGAAGGAAAGAAAGAAAGAAAGAAAGACAGGAGGGAGGGAGGGAGGGAGGAAGGAAAGAAAAAGAAAGTGGAAAGAAGAAGGGTGGGAGGGAGGGAGGGATGGAGGAAAGAAAAAGAAAGAAGGAAAGGAGGAGCGGAGGGAGGGAGGGAGGAAGGGAAGGGAGGAAAAAAAGAAAGAGCAGGTAAAGTAAAATAGAATAAAGTATGAAATATAGTAGCGTTATTAAAATTAAAAAGTAATTATTGAAAAAAAACACGGACCGAAAGAACCCTGGGACATATGGTGGAAGCAAAGCTATACAGAGAGAATCTTACACAGAAGATTACACATACACATTCACAAAAAGAGAGCAGGGGGAAAAATCAAAAATCTTGCTCTCCAAGTCCACCTCCTCGATTTGGGATAATTCGTTGTAAAAAGAGGAAAAGGGCGAAAAGTCTGAAATCTTGCTAAGTCCACCTCCTTAATTTGAGATAATTCGTTGTAAAAAGAGGGAAAAAAAGGGGGGGAAAGTCTTAAATCTTGTCCTCAAGGTCCACTTCCTCAATTTGGGATGATTCGCTGTCCATTCATGCACTCCACAGACGCAGGGCACATCAAATGGACTGTGGAGCTTTAATCCGCTGCCTCGGAGGCTGCACAGAGAGATTTCCCTGTCTCTGCTCTCACAGCTCCCGGGTCTCAGCCTTGGACCTGGCCCCGCCTCTGCGCGTAGGTCGCCGGAGGGCGTCCGTTCTTCGCTCAGACAGGACGGGTTTAAAGGAGCCGCTGATTCGGGGGCTCTGGCTCACTCAGGCAGAGGGGAGGGAGGGGAATGCCCTCTCCTCGCGCACCAGGCAACAAAAGGGAAAAAAGTCTCTTGCCTCTCCGGTAGCTCCAGACCCTTTCCCCGGACTCCCTCCGGGCTAGCACTAACCCCTTCAGGGTCTCTTCCTGCCGCCAGCCCCAGACCTCTCCCTGCGCTCCGACTGAAAGCCGATACCCGAGCCTCAGCTCCCAGCCCCGCCCGCCCTGGCGGCCGAGCAGACAAGTCTCTCGGGCTGGTGTGTGCCTGAGGGCACCGATCCTCTGTGCCAAAATCTCTCTGCTTTGCCCTCCACACCCCTGTTGCTGTGCTCTCCTCCGCTACTCCGAAGCTTTCCCCCTCCGCCACCTGCAGTCTCCGCCCTCGAAGGGGCTTGTAGTGTGTAGAAACCTTCCCTCCTTCACGGCTCCCTCCCACTGGTGCAGGTCCCGTCCATAACCTATTGTCTCTGTTTATTCTTTTTTTCTTTTGACCTACCCAGGTATGTGGGGAGTTTCTTGCCTTTTGGGGGGTCTGAGGTCTTCTGTCAGCGTTCAGTAGGTGTTCTGTTGGAGTTGTTCCACGTGTAGATGAATTTCTGATGTATCTGTGGGGAGGAAGGTGATCTCCGCGTCTTACTCTTCCGCCATCTTCCCTCAGTTGACTATCTTTTCTCTTAAAACTGAGTTATATTTTCCTGGTTCTTTGTATGTCAAAATTGTTTTCGGTGTATCCAGGGTGTTGTGAAAGCTATGTTGTGAATTCTGTTACATTCCTCTAAAGAGTGTTGATTTTATTTTTTTAAAAGCAGGCAGTTCACTTGATTGGATTCAAATGAAAAATTCTGTCTCTTGAGTGGCAGTTCAAATCTCAGTTCAGTTCTTCTATCTTTAGACAGAATCTGTCCTGTGCATTTGCAGTTCAGGGGTCAGCCAGAGATGGGGCAGAGTTTCACAGGCTGTAGTTGCCCTGGGTACTGTCATCCGGTTCTTCAGACCAGAAGGGTGTCATGTTTTACTGGAGTTCTAAATGCCAAATGTGGCTGCTGACTGTGGTCTGACCTTATGCTAAAAGCCATACACATGGGCCTCTGTGCCATCCCTTTCTTCCAAGTTATGACTCCACTCCAGAATCTGTTTGCCTCTGTTCACTCTCAGTACCTTCAGGTACTTGGTATTTTTCTTCCCCACAGTTTTAGTTGCTTTTTGTGGGAGGAGCTTATTTTACCATACTGGAAGTGGAGCCACTGCAACTGCAGTATCCACTGCTGCACTCAATGCCACGGTGCACTCCCACTGCACTTTCCCAACCCTCTACAGTGATGGACGCTCAGGCTGACTCCAACTCCCCATCAACACAAACGACACAGTCCAGGGCCCTTTCTCCCATATGTCTCTGTGGTGGGAAGGTGGCTGGACGGAGATACCTTCACATCCTGGATGTGAATCTGGTACGTGAGGAGGAGGAGACAAGACTAGCACAGCTGAGAGGAGGCTGAGTAAGAGCTGGAGTGGGGACCCATGCAGGAATGGGTCTCTGCAGCCTCCATCAGGGGAGCAGCAGGATAGCCATGGTTCAGGAGGAATCCTGTGCCCACAGAGAGTTTGTTGTCCTGGATTGCACAGAGACTGGGTGCAATTTTTTGGTGTCCTTTTTTCCGCACACATTTGACAGGATATGAACCAGGAGAAGCATGCTTGGCAGGGTTGGACATGGAGGTGAAAGGACAGACATGGGCTTATTACTTTTCCTGTGGACAAGGGAGGGGTATAGTAGCGACGGCCGCTTTAAATTTAGTTTGCAAGGCTGCTTCTCAGAAGACTGGAGATGAAGGAGTGGAAGGAATGTACTAGAACTCCATATCTGTGGGTTTGGTGTCTTGGGAGGCTCATGGTATCACTGACACACAAATCAGAGGGAAAGGGATGACTTCAGTCTTGGATGGAGTCTCTAAATAACCTCCCGGGCCCCTCTAACTTCAAACCTCTCTGATTCCATGTTTCCGAGTGTGGTTTTATGATCATGTTATGTTCTGAAGCTCATTTGTGTTACTTCTATGCCTTCAACTTGATGGTAACATCCTGAAAGCAGGAAGCAAGCTTTTACTTCTTTAATATTCTATGGTATTTTAAACTAGAGCTTGACACTTGAATTTTTATCATCTTTTAATAACTGCTAATAATCAAGACCCATGTTCATTTGCTGGATCTTCAAATAAATAAAATACCTGGGACTTCCCTGGCAGTGCAGTGGTTAAGAATCTGCCTGCCAATTCAGGGGACACGGGTTCGAGCTCTGGTCCAGGAAGATCCCACGTGTCCCAGAGCAACTAAGCTCGTGTGCCACAACTACTGAGCCTCTGCTCTAGAGCCCGTGAGCCACAACTACTGAAGCCCATGCACCACAACTACTGAAGCCCGCATGCCTAGAGCCCGCGCACCGCAACAAAGAGTAGCCCCCACTCGCTGCAACTAGAGAAAGCCCACGTGCAGCAATGAAGACCCAATGCAGTCAAAAATAAAATAAATATAAATAAATAAATAAATAAATAAATAAATATATATATGTATTATGGAGATAATAATCATTTCTGCTCTGGCCACCCAATCTGGGGACACGGCACTTCATGGCAGAAATAGACACAAACTGGATTTGAATTCCATTTCTACCACTTTCAAGTTGTATAACCACTGGCAGTTTACTTCATCTCTCTGTATCTCAGTTTCCTCAACTGTAAAATGGGTGAATATCAGGAATTAAATATATGGCAATACATGGCATACATAAGGCACCCAGCATAACGCTAAAAGAGAGGAGGGCTCAGAGACTAGTTACAATGAAATAGTTTTCTTAGTATAGGTCTTTAATAACCCTTCACAATATTGCTTGTTCCAATATTTTATTGAAAGCAAGAGACAAAGTATTTCTAAAATCACAACAGATTCCATTACAACTCAAAATATACAGTAATGGAGAATCCATGCCCCTAAAATCAGGCTTGCAACACTGGACAGAAGTATGAACACAAGGGGAATCATCTCTAATCTAATTCTGCCACCGATCAGCTATAAGACACAATGAAAGGCACTTACTTTCTCTTCACCTAAGTTTTGCGAACTGTAAAATGGGAATAATAATACCTGCTCTTATCTATTTTCTAGATTGTAATAAGGGTAAAATGAGACATGGAATAAAAATATTTCACTGCTATAAAATGTCATGTAAAATTAATATTTTATTGTTAAACAGGCCTAATTACACCCCTCCCCCAAATAACTTCATATACTTTCAATATCAGCTCTATGTTCAGAATGAAGGTTGCAAAGTAGTTTTACCACACCTATGGTCAAACACTATCACTGCCCTCAAGAAGCAAGAGACAGGGACTTCCCTGGTGGTCCAGTGGTTAAGACTCAATGCTCCCAATGCAGGGGGCTCAGGTTCGATCCCTGGTCAGGGAACTAGATCCCACATGCATGCCGCAACTAAGACCTGGCGCAGCCAAATAAATAAATAAATATTTAAAATAAATAAATAAATAAAACAAATTCATGCTTGAAGAAAAAAAAAAAAGAAACAGCAAGAGACAGACGTATCAAAAGTAAATGGGTGAGATTTTCTCTGGGAAGGTACCTGGGAAACTGGAACACTGGCAACTCTGAGGAGGAGACTTAGGTCGTGAGAAAATGAGATGGGAGGGAGACTGTTCACCATTTTCTCTTTTGAACCCTAGAATTTTGTACCAAGTACTAGTTATTCAAAAAGTAAGATAAAAATGTAAATGGTGAATAGGAGATGCATTGAAGAGAGCTATCAATGCATCAGTGCATCATTTTGATACATTACACACAAGAATGTGTGGCCTTCCCTATCGCATCCAGAAACCAACAACGCCTCTGGTATTCCAACCAGGCCACCCCCCTTGCACGGCGTCTTGGCAGCAGCTGCTAAACCTCACGAGGCCAGCCAGGACGGACTCTGACCACACTGGGTATTTCCTTTCAGTGATTATGGACACACGTTCTCTTCCCAAAGTGGCATATGCAAGGGTAATTATACTTCCCACCAAGATGAGATTCTTCCAAAGAAGGAAGTGAAAACCCGTGGATGCCGAAGAAAGTACTGGTTCCTCTGTCACAGTACACAGTCTACATACTTAGCCCTCCACTGACTTAGCATATGCTCCGAGGTCACTGAGAATCTGTGACCGAGGCGAGCTGACATTCTTTCCAGACTGCTCTGCCATATAACATTATTATTCTTCATAAAATTATCGGGCCAACAAGGGTCAGGCATGCTAACTGTGATCATTTTTCATTTAAGAAACACCCTATAAGGCCAAAATAATTTAAGAAAACATGTTTTCTATGGTTAAACTGAGGACAAATTAGCTCCTTTGACAGCTGTGCTGCTGCAGTGTTTAAAGACAGCTCAAGCCTCACAGCCTCGTCTGCCCTTCAGAAAAAGGAGACCATTTCTTCCTACTGTCTTCTTTTTTTATTTATTTTTACTGACACCATGATGAAAGTATTCAATTTTAATTCTAATAGAGAATAGGGTAAAAAGAGCATTTGATACCATTTCATATTGCAGGCTGTCACGGAGTCAGGCCCTGGCCCTGGGTTTAAAGAGAAGGGATTTTGGTTTGGACTATGCACAGCTAAAACCTTGCTTGTCCCCTGAACATTTACCCAAGATAGGCTATTTTCTGCCAACGCAATCAAAGACATTACCAGGAAATGTACATATTTTATACTTGACTTACTCTTACGGCATTTGCTGGACCAAATCAGAATATTAATTTTTCTGGTTTTCTCTAGAACTAAAAAGTGGGGCTTCTCCCTTATATGTACAATATTTCTAGGTTGAAGGCAGATGCTCAACATGACTTTTAACTGTCCAGGAGGTTTTCAAATGGTTCTCTTTTCCCCTAAAATAACAGACCATGTATAATATTTAACCCAAGAGCCTCAGAGAGAACAGGGCAAAATGATCTTGAGTTCTCCTTGGACAATTTGGACCATGTGCCTTTCTCAAATGCAAACCTCCTGCCCTGGCTTTGGAGTGACACCACCCTCCATGGCCACACAGCATCTGGCCCCTTCACACCTCTCCAGCCTGTTTCTAGGGGTGTTTGGGTCAAAGTTCTCCCTGTACTTGATACTCCAACTGTGCTGCCCTCCTTGCTTCTCCCTGCATGTGGCAGCTGTCCCACATCCCAAGCCTCAGCTTGTGCTGCATGCTCCACCTGGGTTTCACACTGCCTTGCCGGCCTGGCAAAAACTCACTGCATCTCCAATGCAGCTCAAGCAGCACCTCCTCCAGGAAGCCTCTCCTGACTAAGCCCTCCTGGAGGCACAAGTGGCTCCCGTGACCTCTGTGTGCCTCTCCCGCTTCTCTCATAAGTCACAGTGGCAACTACATGAAGGCTTCTTATGTGCCCAGCTCTCTCCTGCTGTTTTTCAGGCATTATCATTTTATTGTTACAAAAACTCCATGAGATTAAATTGCTTGCCAAAGATCATGCAGCTATAAGTGGCAGATCCAAACAGGGCATATTTGTTTATCGTCTCTCTCCTTTTAGATTGAGAGCTCCTTACTGCAGGAAATCTATTGGTTTCATCTCTGCAACCCCAATACACAGCAGACAACCAGACACATAGTATACATTTGACAAATGTTTGCTGAATGAATGAATGTCTCAATAATTGGATTTCTCACAAATTAGAGTGATTGCATTATCTCTTGTAATATGAAATACTGAAAATCCCAACTTCAAGAAAATAAAAGACTTGAAAATTTGGGAGCAGGTAAACTTGGTGTCCACCAGAAGATGAATGACCTTTGTGAAACTTTCATCTGTGCTTTCGAGTGTCTCTATTCATGACACCCACAAACCTACTGGCCTGTGAACTCCTAAGGACAGGAAACGTGTCTTTTCTCTGAATTCTTGGGGCCCAGTATAGTAACTGGCATTATGGGGATACTAAGCAAATAGCTGTTGAACAAATAAATGGATAAAAAATTTCAAACTCTATTTGAAAGGCTAAATTACTCAGAAAAAATGCTTCTAAAACTGTCCACGCTATATTAATTGCAAACCCTTCAGAGCTGTTCTTTTAACTAGAGTTGCATCACACTAAGTGACATCTCCTTCCTTCCTTCCTTCCTTCCTTCCTTCCTTCCTCCCGGCCATGCCACGCGGATTGCAGGATCTTAGTTCCCTGACCAGGGATCAAACCCATGTCCCCGGCAGTGGAAGCACAGAGTCCTAACCACTGGACCGCCGGGGAATTCCCTGCTGCCTGTTTCTTATCCCACTTTGTTTTCTGTGTGTTTGGTTTTTGTTGTTGTTGTTTTGGCCACACCTCACGGCATGTGCGATCTTAGTTCCCCAACCAGGGATCGAACCCACGCCCCCTGCATTGGAAGCACAGAGTCTTAACCACTGGACTGCCAGGGAAGTCCCTCTCATCCCACTTTGATTTAAGTGGCTTCAGGTTTATCCTGGAACCCACATGCCCAAGCCATGTAGAAGTTAAGTAGATCAGTTTATTCATATAATATTGACTTAAATTTAGCTCATCTGAAAGCTTAGTGTTACACAGAAAATAATTCAGAACTTCATTATTACAGTTCAAATTCCATCTCTATAAATACTGTTACAAATCCCAGGCAATGCCCATCTGTCTCAAACATAGGAAAACTTCTATTATAATCAGAGACTTTGCATGAGCCTTGGCAAATCTAACAAAACTTTATCCTTTAGCTTTGTGACCTTGGATAAGTCAGTCTTTGAGGCTCAACTTCCTTGTCCCAAAAAGAGGTATCCTAATAGCTGTCCTTCCTATCTCCAAGGGCTACTGTAAAGATTAACTGAAGAATATATGTGAAGATGCCTGGTAGATGTTATATAAAGTCCACCTATAGAACAGGTGGTATTATTATTGTGAGAGCTGATACCTCATTCCATTCTGGGCTTGTACACACTTACTTTTCTCCTCTCCTCTAGTCCCTGTGGACAAAGGGTTTAAACCTCTGAAGTCTCTATTTCCTTATAACTGTTTCTTTCTTTCAAATGAAATCAAATATACAACAGATGCAAGTCTGTTTCAAGGTTGAGCTAAAATCACCAAAGCAATTATTTAGGGAGAGTTCAGGGAATTGTATGTAAGATTAAACAATCACTTTAATGTTTGAATGGAAACTAGGTAAATTCTCAAGGACTGCTGAATTACTTCTTTCATGATATAGCTTGATAAATTGTACTCTTTTCATTTTAAGAAATACCTTGTGTAATGAAGGATTTATTTTTTGAAAATATTCTTTAAGCCAAAGGACTTTTATTTCTCAGTGAGAAACCATTCTCCTTGCTTTCAAATTCACCTTAGTAAGATTATTTAAATGCTGTGTTGGATTGCACTGTGACAAAATATTTCTCTACTTTTTCATCTTGTATATTTTTCTACATTTCTCTCTGCTCCATTTTACTGCCAAGACCAATGAGACTGGAGAATACCCAGTACTTGGAGACTCAATGGAAGTTTTCAAAAGGGGAGGAGACAAGTGTACCAAAATCTCCAAAGGGACAGCAAAAGTCTGGAAAGGCAGTGAATGGGTCATTTTCTGTCAGTCTTTTTCTCATCCTCAAACAAAATCAATTGAAAACGCAATTCTAGAGCCCCAGGAGGTATAGCACTCTGATTTTGAGGAACCCTTTCTAAGGCCCACATCTGAGTTCCAGTTCTACCATTTAACTAGCTGTGAACCCCCGACAATTCCTTGAATGGCTCTGAGTTTCTTTAGGCTTTCTGCTATGTAAAATGGGACCACAATCACCACCTCAGAGGATGTTGCAAACATCTAGCAAAGTATGTATGCCTGTGTCTGGCACATGGCTGCTATCAGCCACAGAGGCCATTTCTCTCTTCTTTCCCAAAGAAGCAAGCTGAGTGGTTCTAATAGGGAGTCAGAGTTAAAACATGAGCATTAACTTGGCCTAACAGAGCACTCAGCAAGGCATTGTATGCATCCTGGCTTGTTAATATTATTTAGCAGTGTAAGATGAAATCAAAGTTGCATGCATATACTGAAAAATCCTACCTGCCATGGGAAACTGAAACAATTCGTATTTTACAAAACCTGGATTCTCTTGCCTATTTGACTAATTTTCAAAGATAAGTTAGACAAATAGCTTTTTTCTCCTTGTAAATGTCTTCCAACTATAATTCTCTATCCTTCTAAACTTAGCCATTTCCAACATTCAAAAACACTGTAATCCAAAGTCCTTACTCACTATAAACTCTGTTGAGTTTTTCTCTCCAGGACTTAAAAGTCAACATTGGACTAAAGTAGGAGGAAGCAGACAAGAAGAAAAAAAATAATAAAGCATTAGCTTATGCTTGATTGAAAGAAAGGTTGTATACATACACACACACACACACACACACACACACACACAGAGAGTCCCCGCCTGTCTTTTTTTTTTTTTTTTTTTTTTCCTCATTTCACTCTAGTATTAAGTCCAGTTTGCTCGATCTGTGTCCTTCTTTGGAAATTTTTTTTTCTCGTGCGTAGCCAGATCAATTCCAGCATTGATGGGAAACTTTCCTAACTTCAGCATTAACATAACTATGAATTGACAGTGTTTATATGTGAGAAAAAAAAGGTAGGTCCATTTCATTTAGTCATTCAATGACTATTTCCTGACAGCTGACCACATTCCAGGTACTGTACTGATGGTGGATCAGACAACCCAATCCCTCCACTCAATGGACTTCTAGTCTGGTGAGAGAGAGAGACATTACAAAATGAACTCCATACAATAAATAATACTGTGATTAGGGCAGCCTACAAGGCACTGAGATAGAAGGAAACAGTAGAAACCCACAACACTAAAACTACACAGACCTAACAAATAGCTTTTTTGGAAACCCCAAAGAGCTCTCTTAGTTCTCTACAGGGATGTGGCACCCAAGTCTGGAGTGGCTAGCTAAAGGAAAGGAAATCAATGTTGTATCTCACTCAGTCTTTCCATTTAATTTTCTCAAGAAAGGCCATCTCTAACCTTGAGGTGATAATCAGTACATGACACATACAGTGTCAACCTCATCAGTCTAAATTAGTAAATGTATGTATTAACTTATAGTGAGATCTTAAAGTTATCCCATGGCTCTATCATTTCCTGGATGGGATGTGTCAATCCAACTTCTAGTTTTAGGTGGAAGCATCCACTGTTGCTTGATCCACCTGTGAGGCTGGAGATGAGGACACAGAAAATGAACTGAAGCCCATATCAGCGACAGGCTCGCAGGAGGCCCTGGAGCGGAGGCAGGGAGGGGACGAGGGCAGGACAGCTACGGGCCGACTCCGGAGATGGGAAGGGACCCAGTCCCTCCGAAAAGCAGGAAGCTTCTATGAGGGCTGCCAGAAAATGAAGTGTTATTTCCTGATGTTTCTAATTAGCAGGGGGATGAGCAGCACACATGGGAATAAAGGAAAAGACTAGTTTACGATGATAACTTTGTCTCCATCAGACAGTATGTTTTTGGAAGTGACAGGTTCTTAAATCAATTCTGCCACTCCCTGTTTATTAACAGTGACTCCTCACTGCATTAGCATAAGTCTACCAAAAGCCAGCAAAGAACATCTCATTACTTTTGAAGCCTTAACTAGTTTAGTGTGTTACTGACACTCAGATGAGTTTCATGTGCTGGCCTAGGGGCCAAGTTTTGTAATGTGGATGTTAGTTCAAAGTCTGCACTAATTATCTGATCTGGGTAAGTCCACCTCTTTGAGTGCTGAGGATAACATTGTGCTTTCACAGTACTTCACAGGGGTAGAAGTGGGAAGAAAAGGGCTAGAGCAACATGAGAAGTAACTATGAAACATGCTCTCACTTGTGTCATGCTTTGCTACATTGATGATGCCACGCTGACCTTACATTAAGGATGCTATACTGACCATGTGCTCAGGGGAAGCAGTCCTCCCAACCCCCAGCAGTTTGTTCTCTCCCTCCTTTACTCATCCACTCATCCAGGGAACATTCATTGAGGGCCTCTTAGGTACCAGGCACTATTAAGAGCTGGAGTGTAGAGATAAGACACGATCACTAGACACGATCACTATTCAGGGACATCACCACTGGGACTGAGCCAATTTGTCCTATTTAATTCTAGTTACCCAACGAGTATACATCACAGTTCTATGTACTATGTGCCCAGACTCTTCTAAATTCTGGTTGAGAGTACAGAAAAGGGGAAAGCCCCAGCAGGTATCCCCTACCTTGTCCTCTCCCCTTAATAGTTTCCCCCACTTTGGCTTCCACCCACCTGTGTAAGCAAATCCTGCCTTCAATGTGTGCTTAAGACTTCCAGGAAAAGCAATGCCCTGGGGGACAGAACTCCAGGGGATCCCACACTGGCAGAAGAAGACAGTATTTGCAAATTCAGGGGAATGTGCATGGTGTGGAGGTGGTAGGGGACAAACCTGGCCCCTGTGGGAACAGAGGGTTGACTCCAGGAGCTGGAGTGGGACAAGCCATATAGAACAATGGGGCCTGATGACCAACTCATCTCAGGGACTCCTTGGCCACCAGCATTCTCTGTAGGCTATGATGTGTGCAGGAGCAGTCAGATGACAGTGGAGCTTCTGGAAAACTTCTCAGTCAGCAGAGGGCCAGGAGAACTGAAGGAAGAGGAGGCAGGAGGCAGGAGGCAGAGAGCCAGGCTGGTAACGTGGACATGTTCTTATAAGAGCCTGGCCCAGAGCAGAAGAGAAGAAAGGGGGATTCTAGAAGCAAATGGGTAAGATCAGAGCTAGTGACAGATTACATAAACAGCAATGAAGGAGAGGGAAGTTTAAGGACACATGATTCAAAGGCCTCAAAACTAAGGAATTTGGGGGGAAAAGATGGAGACTTTTAAATAAATAGGAAAAACTGGAAATAAAGGTGAAGCAGATTGGGGTGCTACCTGAGAAAAGGTATGACTTTGGATGTGCTGAGCCTGAGGTGATTTCCAGGGGTCCTGCTTGTATACAGGGGGAAGGTCAAGCCTAGAAATCAAGCGAGACACTGGGCCAGGCATGCACATCTGTGTCCGTGAGGAAGACTACATTTCCAAGGGAAAGCCCAATAACCAAGTGTGAGCGAGGGGAAATGCCCACAGTTTCAGAGCAAGAGGAAGATGAGAAGCCATCAGAGGAGACGGAGGAGCACTTGCACACCTGGGTGTGCACTGTGTTCAGAAGGGAGAGAGAGAAGCAGAAAGTGGTCCACATCAGAAGCTGAAGGGAATGGGAGCATGAAGCCTGAGCGAACATCATCCCCATCTCTCCCCAATCTCCAGGGGCGGTGGGAGTGGGAGGCTGGCCTACTGTTCAGCACACAGTCACTTCGGGAGGGACTCCCATCCCATCGCTGTCCCGCTTGGTACGTGACTTGCTTTAGCCAATGGAACAGGAGTGAGCGGTGAGCAGGGCTTTAAATGTGCCTGATTGTTTTGCCTGGTCTCTTGTGATCCTGACTTCTGCTCTGAGTGTTGTCTGGTCACCACCAGTCACAGAAAGACGAGACACAGGGACCTAAGCCCACAGGCTGCCTAAAGCAGAACCACCCCAGTTGACCTGCAGACCCAGAGCAAGGAATACATGTTTGTGGTATAAGTCTCTGAAATTTTGAGGTGCTACATGGCATTACTAGAGGAAAACCTCACCAGCACCATGTGAGTTGTGGGTCTGACACAGTAAAATGTGCTCGTGTAAAATGTGCTTTAAGGACGGCACCTCTCCAGGGCCTCTTTACCACTGTGCTCAAATGATAAAAGTACAAAGGGATGAAAACAATACCTATTTTAGCCAGTTCAAAGAGGAACGTGGTGGCTATACTGAGGCTATTTTCCCAAAGCAAGCTAAGTCAAGAGTTATATATTAAATGTCTTAAATATTGATTGTTAGATAAAGCTACACAGAATCAATCAGAAAGAAAAGGCCAGGGAATTTCACTGGGGCAAAGGGCAGGATATACAAAGTCAGAGATATTGAGATTTGATTAGTTCAAAGAATTTTTATAAAATTGGTTACGACAACAGCCAGCCAAGGTTGATGTGGACCTGAGGGGAAGCAGTGACTGGATTGGTCAGTGGATTCACCCCACCCCTTCTCCCCCAGCCCTTGTTCTAACAGAAATGTCATTCCAAGCTTTGGGACCATGAACAAAGGATCTGGGGCAAGACATAAAAGAAGTGTCTGGTGTCCAATAGTGCCCCTGCCAGGGCTCCATGACACCCACCAGAGTGGCCCCTGCCCTGTGGCCCAGGTGCTGAAGTGTCAGCCCCTGGCCCAGGGAAGCCCAGGCCATTCACAGTTCCAGGCCCGGGGGCCCCACACTTGCTCAATGACAGGCACAAATGGTTTTCCCTGTATCACCACTGTCTGCTTTTTGTCTTCAGGCTGATTCTACCATTCATCGATTATCCCTCCCATGAATAATGGGAAAACTCATATCTAGCAATTTCAAGAACTCTGCTTTTAAAAAGTGCATGAGAAATACAAAAGGGGATTCAACTTAGGCTATTTCAGAGGTCATACAGAAAGACCAGCTACACTTATCCTTCTCGCTAAGCTGCTGAATTACACTAAGAAGCTTACCAGAGCCTTCTGTACTCATTTTGTACTCAGCTCTTTGGAAGGAATCCAAATTCAGGAATCGGGGCATAAGACCAGAGTCTACAGAGCGTTCCACTCATTTCTGCAGCTGTGTCTCTTAAGTGCTCTAAGCCCTAACCTGGCATCATCTTTTTTTTCCCCTCAAACAGATACAGCTGAGCCTGAGTGAGTCACCTCAGAGATAAGGCCTGCCCTTTGGAACTGAGCCGTGTCACAGAAGACAGGACAAAAGAGATTCAGCCAGACAAACCCACCCTATCAGAAAGGGAGCTGGACTTGGTATATTACAAGAAAGAGGTGGGGGCTTCCCTGGTGGCGCAGTGGTTGAGAGTCCGCCTGCCGATGCAGGGGACGCGGGTTCGTGCCGCGGTCTGGGAAGATCCCACATGCCGCGGAGCGGCTGGGCCCGTGAGCCATGGCCGCTGAGCCTGCGCGTCCGGAGCCTGTGCTCCGCAACGGGAGAGGCCACAGCAGTGAGAAGCCCGCGTACCGCAAAAAAAAAAAAAAAAAAAGAAAGAGGTGGGCCTCTGGAGGCAGCAGCTGAGTGGCTGTGACGTAGAGACTACAGTTTCTGCAGCAAAGGATGGGGGCCCTCCTCTTGCAACGACCACTCATCACCTGAAAGCCTTTTCCCTTTCCTTCCTCCGTGCCCTTGCTGGGTGAGGAACTGCCTCTGCCTGTGATGGTTTCTCTCACTCTTCAGGGCCCAGCTCAAATGTCACCTCCCAGGAAACCTCTTGAACTACTGCCTTGACCCCAAGTAGGCAGATCGAGGCATGGCCTTCTTTTTTAGACCTTTACCATAGCATTTCGCACATGGTGGATTGATAATTTACACATCTGTTGCATGTTCCACACTGTGAGCTACTGTAAGGCCAAGAATTCCTGCCATTATTCATGCATATATTTCCAGGCTCAGGACCAGCTCTGGCACAGACTGACTACATGCTCATAATATATTTTCAAAATGGCACTGCCCTAATTTAGAATGCAATTGGAAACTCTTTGTTTTAAAGGACAAAATAAATGCCCCAAAATAGTATATCCACTTTTATTTATTTATTTATTTTTTAAATTTTTTTTTTTTTTTTTTGCGGTACGCGGGCCTCTCACTGTTGTGGCCTCTCCCGCTGCGGAGCACAGGCTCTGGACGCGCAGGTTCAGCGGCCATGGCTCACAGGCCCAGCCGCTCCACGGCACGTGGGACCCGCCCGGACCGGAGCACGAACCCAAGTCCCCTGCATCGGCAGGCGGACTCTCAACCACTGTGCCACCAGGGAAGCCCAGTATATCCACTTTTATTCCACAGAATTCTGAAAAAAAAATTGGGGGTAAAAAAATTTGATTTGTAAAATAAAACCTTACTAGTTGGGATTAATTGGGAAGTCAGCCCTGATTAGCAATTTGCCAGAATTAGAAAATATTGTAAATATAGTGGGTTTTTTTTTTTAATGAATTTATTTATTTTTGCTGCATTGGGTCTTCGTTGCTGCACATGAGCTTTCTCTAGTTGCGGCGAGCAGGGGCTACTCTTTGTTGCAGTGCACAGGCTTCTCATTGCAGTGGCTTCTCTTGTTGCGGAGCACGGGCTCTAGGGCGTGCGGGCTTCAGTAGTTCTGGTTCGCAGGCTCTGAAGCGCAGGCTCAGTAGTTGTGGCGCACAGACTTAGTTGCTCCACGGCATGTGGGATTTTCCCGGACCAGGGCTCAAACCCATGTCCCCTGCATTGGTAGGCAGATTATTAACCACTGCGCCACCAGGGAAGTCCCGTAAATATAGTTTTAAACTTTCAAAGGCCCACTGTAATTTAAAATAAGCCAACGATGTAGCAGTGACCAGTGCTTGGGTACTTGCTTAAAAGAACAGATACAAATAATTTAAATCAGTTTATCAAGTATCCATTTACATCGACTAAATATGTCCTAGTTGCAATCTTGCTTTTGCAATTCATTTGTTTAAAAAACCCCGTTTTGGGTTTCCCTGGTGGCGCAGTGGTTGAGAGTCCGCCTGCCGATGCAGGGGACACAGGTTCGTGCCCCGGTCCGGGAAGATCCCACATGCCGCGGAGCGGCTAGGCCCGTGAGCCATGGCCGCTGGGCCTGTGCGTCCGGAGCCTGTGCTCCGCAACGGGAGAGGCCACAACAGTGAGAGGCCCGTGTACCACAGAAAAAATAAATAAATAACAAAAAAAACCGTTGTGTTTTTTTTCCTCTTTTAGTGGAAATGGGGGGCGGAAAATCTCTTTGGAACTGAATTAATCATAATCTTTGGTTCATCATTGATCCATGAACAGCCTGTTTTCATGTATTTATTGAGTAATTTTTAATAATGTAATAAGTACTCACAAACCCACCAGCCAAAACAAAAAACAGAGAATAACTGACATCTAATCATTCGTTGCCTCCCCCAGAGCCCATCCTCCCCTTCCCAGACTGAGGCAAGTGCCATCCCAAATCCCATGGCCATCATTCCCTACCTGTCCTTTCCACACAAGTTTTATTGCATCTAGCTATATTCCTAAAAGTATATTTTTATTTTATTTGTTTTAACTCTATCAAAAGGATGTCAACCTATAGGTAGTATTTTTTTTTTTTTTTTTTTTTTTTTTTTTTTTTTTTTTTTGCGGTACGCGGGCCTCTCACTGTTGTGGCCTCTCCCGTTGCGGAGCACAGGCTCCGGACGCGCAGGCTCAGCGGCCATGGCTCACGGGCCCAGCCACTCCGCAGCATGTGGGATCCTCCCAGACTGGGGTATGAACCCGTGTCCCCTGCATCGGCAGGCGGACTCTCAACCACTGCGCCACCAGGGAGGCCCTATAGGTAGTATTTTGGGACCTACTTTTTCACTTAACATTATACTTCTAAGATTTAGGCACATTTTGGGGTTCACTATGACTCATCTCTTTTGTCTGCTGCCTAATATTCCATTTGGGGACTAACTGTTCATCCATTCTCTCACTGATGGCATGTGGGGGGTTCCAGGACTTTGCTATTGTTTACAGTGAAGCTCTGAAAATTCTTGCTCATGTACAAGATCCTGTCTTGGATATTACACCTAAGGTGTGTACCTGGGTCAAAGGGTTTGCAAATATGCAGCTCAGAAGGTGATGCCAAACCATCTTCCAATGCATCATGCCAATTTACTTTCTTCCCAGCCACATATAATATACCCTGTGGACCCACATCTCCTCCAACACTTGGGATTGTCAGACTTGTTAACAGTTGCCCTGTGTTATCAGGCTAGAACCAACTGGAGTCATCAGCATTTATGAATTGGTGCAATCTAAATTAATACATGTTTTGAAATAAGAAAATACATTTGATTATAAAAAATAACTTTCACTGTAGAAAATTCAGCAATATAGAAAAGCACCAAAAGATAAAAATTGTTAACAGCTATAGTTTATCAAGGTTTCATATTCATTTACAATAAAGGAATATTTACCCTATTATCAGGGCAGTCTACAATTGCAATTTATTTAGAACCCCTGAGGAAGCACACCTTTCAGACAAGACCTACCACTGAACACAGCCCTGCTAGTGTTCTAACCAGTCAGCTTAGCTTCCCCAAAGTGCCACTGCGCCATCCCAGGTGCCCAGGAAGCAGCAAGACTTGGGCTAAATATCAGAATTAAAAGCTGAAGATGTGCTCTGAAATTCATAACATCTCCCTTATGGGAGGTTCGTATTCTATATGGTGGTTTCAATCTATGCCTCTTTTGATCTGGGAAGAAGGGACTGGAAGTTCTTATTAAACACTTAATAAAAGCAGTTCTTTTATTTTAAATCCATTTTCAGAAACCCTTTTGTAGCACTGTACTTCCTTTTAGCAGCAATATGCCATTAAGGACAGCAAAAATGGTCTGCAGAATAACAAGGATATCATGGCCAGACTGTGGGTAATTGAATGAAGGTGTTCCCCCAGGCACCGAGACTCAGTGTCTAGGGGCACACTGTGTACTTTACATCCACAAGAAAAAGAGAATCAGTGAGCCAGCCCAGCATAAGCACAGAGTCTACTCACAGCACACCTTCTGGTGACTAAATTTCAAATTCACTGATGTCTCACTGTGGGCCAGGCACTGTGTTAGACAGTGAGAATTCAGAGAGAAGGACACTGCACCTGCCTTCCATGGCATTACCATCTGCTTGGGAAGACACACAAATCAGGTGATTATGAAACAAGGAAGAATGAAATAATTGCTATTGTTAGCGACCACAGAGAACAGCAAAGACTGATTTAGACTTACAGGGATTGGGTGGTCCTGATAGAAACAGTGTGAGATTTGAACAGGGATCTAAAGGGAGATTAGACTATCTACAGGAAAAGTAGAAGGACAGTTCTTGGAGAAGGGAGAAGTACTTCATTCACAGAATCAGTTGGCTGTTCACACAAACTTTTTTTTTTTTTTTTTGCGGTACGCGGGCCTCTCACTGTTGTGGTCTCTCCCGTTGCGGAGCACAGGCTCCGGATGCGCAGGCTCAGCGGCCATGGCTCACGGGCCCAGCCGCTCCGCGGCATATGGGATCCTCCCAGACCGGGGCACGAACCCGTATCCCCTGCATCGGCAGGCGGACTCTCAACCACTGCGCCACCAGGGAGGCCCCACACAAACTTTTAATAAACATCTACTATGCTGTAGGACTGCCTGAGGGCCTGGGTATGAAGAGGTGAATAAACCTGACAGTGAAGCTTCTGAAAGGCCTTTTTGAGGAGTTATCATTTAAGTAGGAACTTGAAGGATGAGAAGGAACCAGCCATACCAAGAGCAGTGGGCAGAACTTTACAGAGAGAAGGAAGGGCATGTGCAAAACTTTAAGATGGGAAAGCCCTCGATTTACCCTAGGCAGTGAATGGAGGCTGGGGCGGCCACAGGGAGATGCCAAACTGAAGAACTAGAGGTGTCATTCAAGGGACAGACAGAAGCCAGAAGCCAGAAGACACGGGCTTACAGGCCAGTGTGAGGAATGTGAGCTGGAGTCTGAAGACCATCAGAACCTTTGAAGGGATAAAGTGTGATGGGGAAGCTCTGGGATGGGTGGGAAAAAAGGGAAACATAGTCCCAATACATCTATGAAAGGTCACTCTGACCGAAGGGGACTGGAAGGCCGTGAGAGGGAGCAGAAAGGGCAGAGGGGAGGTAGCAGCAGTGGTCCAGGGAGAACTTTGACCCAGAAACCCCTAGAAACAGGCTGGAGAGGTTCGAAGGGGCCAGATGCTGTATGGCCATGGAGGGTGGTGTCACCCCACAGCCAAGGGCAGGAGGTTTGCATTTGAGAAAGACACATGGTCCAAACTGTCTGAGGAGAACTCAAGATCTGCTAATGTGGTGCATTAGAGTGACTGATTTGGGGGAGAAATAGTGGCCTTTAGATATATTAGACTAGAGATGCCTGGAAGATACCGAGACAGCTTTGGTTAGTGGGCAGATGCAGCTACAGATCCAGAGGTTAGACATGCCTGAGCTAGAGTGGAGGGGGGAGTCACAGGGTACATTTAGAGAACAGAGAGGAAGGTGTGGTGGCTGGAGCATGGCGCTCACGAAGAGGCAAGCACAGAAAAGAAACACAGATTGCCCTCCTACAACTAGATCGTGGTGTCAGGCTCCAAACCTTGGATTTTATTCTCTGTAAATTGAAATTACAGAAAGGTTTCTTTTTTTCTCTTTGAATTGCAGAGTTGTTTATACATGGCTATTTATTTCTGACTTTAAAAATAATATATGTTCATTGTTAAAAAACTGAAAATAAGGAAAAGTACAAAGAATAAAATACCAAGCAACTATAATTCCATCATCCACCGGTAATTACCCCTAACACTATGGGCTATTTCCTTCCAAGGACTTTTTCTTACTTTTCATATCAGTATTTTGTATACATTACAAAATTTGAATTATACTATATACAATAATTCTAATCTTATTTTTTCACTTACTATTTTGTCACAAATATTTGACTATGTGCTTAAAAATTCTCTGTAAACATGATTTTAATTGCAACATAATATTATATTGATATAAATAATATTATATTGATATAAAATAATTTGACATTAATTATGGATATTTCAGTTGTTTTTTTCTATAATATATAGAACTATTATAAATATTCTTATGTATACATCTTTACTCCATTTCTAAAATGAGAATTTTGGGGTCAAAGGGCCCATTTTTAAGATTTCTCATACTATTAGCAAATTATTTTTAGAAAGGCTAAACCAATTTATATCCCTAGAGTATGAGACTGTTCACTGCATCCACACTTTAAAAATATTTACTAATTTTATAGATGAAAAATAATTTAGCTGTCATTGAAATGTTTTCTTGAAACTGAGGCAGAAGCCAGTCTCACAAAAAACTCCACTTTAGTGAATTCAAACCATGCCACTAAAGTATTCAGTTTTAATATCAAAATCAAGAACTTGAGTTTAAGTTCACAAAAGATGAACCAATTTCTAATAAGACTAGTCCAAAGCAACAGGAAAGACCTCACTTCTGCCTTTCAAACTGGGGATCGAAGATACCGAGGGCAGCCCCCCAAATTCATCCTGAGCGTCAAGCCACCCAACATCCTAGAGACCCCTGAGGACTCATCCCTACTTGTGAGCTTTCTGTACAAGGTAGAGGGGAAAAGATTAAGGTGGGGAACAGAAGCAAGTTACAGTGCTTCCTCTCTCCCTGCCATTGAAGAAGAGCTGAACTATAACCCCAAAGTCATTTTTTTAATTCAGAAGGCACCAGGAAGCAAACTTAGTCAACCTCCAGTATCATAAAAAAGAACTGCTGAGGCACAAGTGTTTGGAGTTAAACCATGGTGTCCAACAGGAGGGGTGCTGGGAAGAGTCAAAGGGTAACCCCCTTCCTTCTCATGATGAATTTTAACCTAGGTACATGAAAATTGGGATCAAGGGAAATCTGTATTTTCACACAGACTGAGCCCTCTCAGTGGTTTGTGTGGACTGCAATGCCCTGGCTGTGGCCACCACGCTGCAGTAAGGGAGAAGCGCACCTCTACATGGGCAGGGTTTCAGATGGCAGGTATTGCACACCCGGGTCCCTTCACAATTTCATCTCAGTGCAAGCTCTGGACTGTGGCCTTACAAGCTTGAAAACCTGCTGTTGTTAATGTGCTCAAAGAGACTTTGCCTCTTGGGAGCTCATTTTCATTAACCAAGGTCACAGAGTGGTACAAACCAGAATGCCAGTTTGTTAGGTACATTTTATATCTGCAAGTATATGTCATGAGAAGCCAAATGATAACCAGAAAGCAGAGGCCTGAACAAGGGAAGGGAGGGGGACAGCCTGAGAGGTCTCCTCCTGCAGACCTTGCACATCCTGCCTGGGGTGGCCGTCATTTAGTTTATTTCTCATCATCCTTCTGAGCTCAGCTCAAAAACCCCCTCCTCAAGGAAGCCTCCCCAACTCCCAGTATAGGTTTCCCCACCCCTGCTTATACATTTTCACTATGCCCTGCATTTTCATTTAAATACTTACAATGATTTTCATTACAAGACTGTATATGCTCTGTGTCTACTTTCTTTCAGTTCTCTCAGAGCAGGAGCTATTCCTGCCTCATTCATCACTCTTTCCCCCATCTCTAGTAGACACAGCACATAGCAGGCACTCAAATATTTGTAGAAGGGAGGGAAGGCAGGAAAGATGAGAGCATAATGACAGCGAAGTCCACCACAAGAACAGCCTTCCAATGGGACTTGGAGCCCCTTAGCCAAGATTCTCTCCCCCTTTTCACAGTGTCAGAAATGGGCACTGCTAAAGTCTGCCCTGCTTTCGCTCCCCCCTTTTTTTTTGTTTCTACTGCTGGCCATCCCCTCCCCTCTAACACTCGCTTTGGATATGCAATACCTTTGATCAGGTTACAGATTAGTCAGACTACTAAGCGCCTTTCTGTCTGCTGAAGCAGTTCTGTGTACCCCTGGCCTAACCTATTTTATGGTCATTTATAATTAAATCTCAGGGAGTAGCCTTACTTTCCAAGTTCGTGGGGTTCCCACACTGTGAAGCCCCTGTGAACACCACACCATTACCCAGTGTTAAGGACAGGGATGCTCCAAGACGCACGGCAGCCATGGGAGAAATAGGACAACAGTGTGGGCATGTGGCTGACGCCTGTTCATGCTTCATAAAAACAGAAGCTAGAGATGACATTCTTACATGCTTTGGCTATTGTCTCAAGTGTGATATTAATTTTGATAATTAAAAGCAGAACAAGCACCGGCCCGGGAGTCTGGGTGAGATCTAGATTGTTTTGATCCCAGCTCTGACACTAACTCACTGTCGGCAAGTCCCATTTCGGTGCCGAATAAGGAGTTGGCCTAGATGACCACCAGAGCCCCTCCCTTCCGGCCTTGACATTCCATTATCGAATGGTTACTTTTCATCTAAGAGCTTGTCTCAGACTTCATAAACACCCAAAGATCAATCCAGCTGCTGGCAATGACTACCACACACTCGGGGAGTCTGAGTTAAGCATCTCTAAAGAAATCACAGCGATATCTTAGGATTTTCATGATTACAAAAGAAATCATTCAAGAGAAAAGCAAATGTCCTTGGAACCTGACACCAGTTCACACAGCAGATTTTCTGACACAGATCTTCTCAACATTTGTTAATCACAGGATGGGGGGCTGAGACGCCTGGGAAATCTGGCTATGACCCAGCTCTAAGGGACTCTCTTCTTTCTATTTTCCCAGAAGCAGGGTCCTTGTGTAAATTATTTTCTATATATAAAATAGCCAATCACGATAAGACATTTCCATGAGTATATAACTTTTACAATATTTGCAAAAAAGCACTTTTCCTCCCTATCCTCGATATTGGGAGTTCAACTTCTTTCACCTCAGCCCCTCAATGCACAGATCCTGTCACTGGTAATACATTCTCAAACAGGCATTCAGCTATAGTACAAACAAACTCATCATGAATCTGTTTATAACCAAAAAAGCATCTCAATTTTAATTAGCTAATATGTTAAATTCGAAGTCGTGTTTATGTTTAAACATTCTACAAACCCATCTTAGAAAATGGGCATGTCTGATAAGGCCCTTCCCTGTCTGAAAGGAAATTACCAAAAACAATAAAGATGTCCTGCTAAGGGGTTTGCACTCCAGAGACATGTATTTGTTTCTGCTGCAGCAACTGTGAATAGACTGAGCACAATGTGTGAATGCCAGAAGATTTCTTCCATTAGCTCAAGCAGGACGTTTACAAAAGAGAAAACAGACAAAAACCCCTGAGATCATATCTGAAGGTGGGACTGGGAGCACCGCACTACTTGCCTTGAGTAGTAAGATTCCACACCCAGGGCCTCCCGGACGCTGGCGATGTGCTGCTCTAGGGCCGAGCTGGTGGCTGTTGGAAGGGCTGTGCTGTTGCCAGCCTGGAAGTCACTGGAGTTTTCCACCGTGTTGTCTCCCAGGTAGTGTTCGTGAAACTTCAGAATCCCTGAAACAAGACAGGCACAGGCACAGCCAACGTTATACATGATTGGGGTGGGGGAAGGGAGGGCGGAGGACAGTGGGCAGCAAGGTCGAGGCTATGTGACCTCTTTGACAAGCATGCTGTCCTCCAAACCATGTGAAGAAATCCGGAAATCCGAGGTGTCGAGAGGGTTTTCAGAAGTCTGGTCAGTACGCTTTTTACAGCTTTCACCAGAAGGTTTGGTGCTTGAAAACAGGGAATTCAAGACAGGGCTTTTGATTTTGACGATATATATTCAGAAGCTCCTGGAATGATGATTAGTTCACATCAGTTCACGTATTTCAAAACAGATGCTTCTCAGAAGCACCAAACAGGGAAAGTTTCCTTTCAGGAATAGTGCATGAGCATGCCAAGGTGTATTCTCCCCAGAAACTGAACTCCTGACAAAAAATACAGCTAGCCAAATGGAAACTGTGTTACTCAGAGACCTTTCGTTTCACAAAAGCAAATCAAAATAAATATGTAGTGTAAAGGCCAGATAAAAACATTTTAAACCATCTTTAAATAAGACCAACTGGTCAATGGTCATTAATGGATTAAAGGAGCAAAAAATGATGGCTGTATGAAACTGAGGCAATCCGCAGTGGTTTTCTAGCAATAAACACAGGACATATTCTCAAATGGTGATGAGGTGTGTCAGCCCTGGAAAATGCTGGTCCTCTCTGATTGGATTAAAGCCCTGGTGAAAGCTTCAGAGTCTCATTAAGAGCAAAGAGAAATGGAAAGAGAAACAATAGGAACCTCATTATACATGGCTCCTTGATATAGGGATTTGGATATACCACCTGTCAAATCATGTTCCCAAAACATAACAACCACCGAGAGAAAGAGCTCAATGCCTCCATCATCAGCTGTGTCCTCCTGAGCATCAGGGCCCTCCGGGGGCTGGGATACACAGGGATTCATCCCACTGTGCACGATGTTCACCAAGTCACCATGAACACCACAACTTAAAACCTTTAGCATAAAAAGGTCAGAGGCAAGAATGTTCTTTATGGAAAGCCCATAAAAAACATGGAATTAAGGGTAAAATTATAGAAAGTGAGGCTGGGGCTTCCCTGGTGGTGCAGTGGTTGAGAGTCCGCCTGCCAATGCAGGGGACACGGGTTTGTGCCTCGGTCCAGGAGGATCCCACATGCCACAGAGCGGCTGGGCCCGTGAGCCATGGCCACTGAGCCTGCGCGTCCGGAGCCTATGCTCCGCAACGGGAGAGGCCACAACAGTGAGAGGCCCGCGTACGGCAAAAAAAAAAAAAAAAAAAAAGTGAGGCTGAAGCATAGAACATACAAGCATTCTCAGAATGTAATCAGAACCCAGGAAGCATCTCAGATCTGTCATCCAGCCATCATTTTCTTTTTAAATCAAAGGGACAGAAACGTAATCAAGAAAATCTTGTCAGTTCTCCTTGGCAGTTGAACTTTTTGAAATTGGCTTACAGGTATTCAAGAAGCCCATTCTTCAAGATTCCCAATTATAAGATCCACTTCCCCAGTCAATAAACTCTAATTGGATCTGGTGTGTCTCCAACATGGTAAAACCATCAGCATTTTGTTATGCAAAAAACATGGCCCTAACAGCTAATTAGTGGTTCTGTATTTAGTGAAATTGTTAAAGCCTGAACATTTAATCCTGATTTAATCAAAGGGAATTTTTACTTCTGAAATAGATTTACAAATGAACTGGTTAAAAATGGGTTTTGCTAAACTCAGAAATTTCCAGCATAAGACTTCATTTATATACTGTGATAGAGTTGCCATTATCATTTTAGTCTCTTTAACTGTACCATGACAAAGGGTCACAATTATTAAATCATATCTAGAAAGAACTCATTCGGACTTATTACTTTATTAGCTAATGAACAACAGCTGCCTAAAAATAGGGCTGCTGGTGAAATTAATCCTCCTGCTCTCAGTCGTCCTTGATAAATGCTTCCACATTCACCAGCGAGGAGCCGTGATTTCTTGGGGGAATGAGAAAGCTGGGCTGTCTTATTAATTGAATGCCCCACCACGGACTACCCACCGTGGCGGAAGACTTGCTGAAAGCCGACATTAGCTCCTTGATCTGATCTATGGTAATGCACCTCTCCCACCTCTATTCACTAGACTTTCACAACCTAGTGTCTTAATTGCCCTGTTCCCACAGAAAGAGATCTTACCTGCCCCAGGAGCAAGCAGCCAGCTGTACAGGTAGCCCGCAGCCAGGGAATAGTAAAGCACTAGTCCCCTCTGGCCATTAACCATCTCTAAGATCTGATCAATAGTGACTGGGGAGTAGGGGTCGGAGTCCTGTTGTCCTGTCTGCCGTTCTACCAGGAGATCTGCAAACGCCCTTGTCCGTCCTCTTTCTGCCACAGCCAGGGCTTCATCATGATGGCCTAGGAGACAAAGGGATAGGCTGGGAGTTCACGGGGAGTATGCTTATCAGAGAGGGCTATCAGGTACAGAGACCCCCGGCAGGGAGAAACCCCACTGCCTCTCCACGCCAACGTGTGGCAGACTCTCAGTGAGACTGTTTCAAATTCAACCCCCTGCCTCAGATGACAGGTGCAGTGACCACTCTGCTCAAACCCCACATTTTCAGATTCCACACCACCGTAAGCCACCAGTCTTCCCTGTCTGGCAGCCACACCACAGGAAAGCTGACTGTTCAGAGCAGCCATCCTCAGCCCTGCCCACTCTCCCCCCACATCCTGAGTTACTCCCCGGCCTCCTGGCTTCTGACCGCATTCACTTGGCTCTTTGGACCTGATGCTCTGCACTTACCCTCTCACTTCCCTGCTCAGCTTGGATTCTGATTTGGCCTTGGCAGATGAGCCCTCCAGGACATAGCTCTTGACCATCTTTCTATTTCTCCTCGATGCAGCCCCTCTGTGCATCACATTGCCCAGCCCTGTTTCCACATTTCCCACCAAATTATACCTCTGTGCCCTCCCACATGCTGGTCCATCTGCTCAGTGTGCCTTTCCCCTGTTTACTGAAAACAAGGAACCCCGATAGCTGTCCTGCCTATCTCAAAGACTAAACGAGGCCCTATATGTGGAGGTGGTTGGTAGGCATTATTCAAAGCACAGTATATGTAACAAGTGACATTGTAATCACTAGAGCTGATACCTCATTCCATTCTGGGCACCCACACACTTGCTTCTCGTCTCTTCTCATTCCCATGGGCAAAGGGTTCAAACCTCTGAGGTCTCTAATTCTTTGAAACTGCTTCTCTCTCCTTCAAGCTTTTCCTCCGTCTTTCGATCCAACCTCTAATCCCACTTCATCTAAGAAACTAGTCTGATATCTAGTTTAAAAGCTAATGCTCAAATATGAGAGTACAAAAGATAAAGCAACATCCCTTCAAGTTAGGATTATCAGAAGGAACACAATGCAAAGGATCTGCTTGCATCATAAATATACAAATGGAAGAGTTGCTAGAACTAAGGTCCAAAGAGAGGGCAGGCAGAGGCAGGAGACCAGATGCCGCAGCCCCAAAGCCCTTCAAGGATGCCCTGCTTCCTACCGTCTGAGTATCAGTAGAAAGTGGGGATTTGTAGGTGTGTATGCAAATGTCTTCTTTTACCCTATTAAGTTATTAACTGGAACAGCAGGGCCGATTTCTGTACACATTGGAAAATTGCCCCAAAGTGCTAGACAGACTTAACACTGTGATTATAGTAGATAATAAACTGTAATCGCAGGCAATGAGCACAGTTACTAGATACATTTTTCAAGGGGAAGTTTGAGTATTCATACCCATAAAGCAAAGGACAGGTTATTGATAAGGCCTCAAAATCCAACTTCAAAGACATTGTTAATTCCAATGAATACCTCCTTAACCCAAGTTCTGGGTTGGCGAAAATGGTCTGCAGAGATGGACAGGCCTGAGGAGAGGCAGAGGACAGGGTGGCTGGAATAGGGTGGCTGAAACAGTCAAGGCCCAGGTAAGGGAAGGTGGATGCTGTCCCAGTGCAGTGCAGCCCACAGGCCTGGGAGTGTCGTCACTGACTATGTCACAGCCTTGGGGGCAGACAGTATAAACATTTATTAGACAGCAACATTAAAAGATGTGTGGCAGTAAAATAGGGAAGAGACCAGTGTCTTCTCAGGTACCTGTCCCCAGGTACTAATGGGCAGAGGGAACCTGGTGGGAGCACCTGTTTCAAGCATCCCTGTCTCCAGGACACCTTCTCTGGCTCCTGGGTCTGCCTGGCAAGCCACTTCGTTCCCACAGCACCCGAGCCCCTTTTACTCTAGTGCCAATCACACCCTCCTGGGCTCCCGACTTCTGTCTCCTGATAGGCTAAGAGCTTCTAGAGGTCAGGAACCGGGACTTCTTGACTGGCACTCGGCACATACAAATATTCGTTGCTTGAATTAACGAATGTTCAATGGCTGCGTTGTGGTTGTGGCTTCAGTCTGCCGGGACAACAAGTCATATTTCATCACAGCACTCACTAAACGACTCAGACGCAGGGATGCACGCACACAAGGGGGGAACCCCCACTGCTCTCACCGAGGCTGACGAGCACTCGCTGCAAGGCCTGGTAGGAGGATGTCTGCAGGTCAAAGAGGGAGAGCTTGTAGTCCGTGCTCAGCTGCACCTCGTGTCGGATCGTTTCAAACAAGGCTGATGCTCTATAGAGCTGCAAGGAGGGGAAGAGAACGTTATCTGTTTTCCAGAAACCACTGTCTAGCCGTTCACCGACGAGAGACAATTTTTGCTCACATCTTGGTAGACAACAGAAAACTTGTTTTAAGAGATTTGAAAGGACGAATCTTTATTTCCAGGTAGGTCTTTGTGGACCTGAAAAGGCATCAATTAGATCCTACTCAGTAAATTATAGTTTGTGTAATCAATTTTTGACAGACAAGGGGATCTAAAAGACAGGGGTTATAGACTCATAGTCTGAAACTTGTGGGAAAAAAATCAGCTATGTACGCAATCAAGTGCTGATTTTGATTAAAACAAATGAAAAGCCTCTCCTCTTGTCATCAAGCAACTGTAATTCACCACCCCAACGCCTCACAGTGCGGAAGGGCTGCAACTGGAGCAGGTGAGGGGGAGCCAGGCTGGGGGGGAAACCCTGACAGCAGCCGCGCTCTCAGGAGGAAGGCTTCTTGCAGGCAGTTCAGCTGAACCAGATGCTGCTCTGCACAGCAGTGCTCCAGGGAGCCACGTCCACTCACAGGCACACCCTGGTACCAGACACACGACACTCCTAAGGAGACACTGTCCTGCTGCTCTGAGGGGACCACAAGGTCAATGGGACAAGGCCTTTCTCTGATATTTATATGTGGAAACAGTATCAAATTTTAAATTCAAGCAAATTTAAAGAATAGAATTCTAAGACTAAGGGATTTAGACTAGGAGAGAGGAATGTATTCCCAACCCTGCCACTAATTTGCTGGGTGACTTTTGGTAAGATTCGGAACCTCAGTTTTTTCTCTGTAAAGGGATGGTTATCACTCTACCTCACAGGGTTATTAAGGAATAAATCCAGTCAGTGAAAGTACTTTGAAAACTATAAATCACTATATCAATACAAACTTTAATTTTTGAAACCAGAAAACTAGAGAATTAATTCTTTAAATTGTAAAACGTCATAACATCCCAGGATGCTGTGGCACAAGTTCAAGCATATCATGTCCTCACTCCCTGTGAGCACCTACGACAGGAGCCTGGATTCACCAATCCTTGGCCCCCTTTGCTAGCACAGCACCCTCCACAGCAAGCGCTGCCTAAGCAGTTGAGTGTGTGATTTTAGATGCCATCTCACAATTCCTCCAACCTGACAGAGGAACCCATAATTCCAGGGATCTTTCTAATTTGCAGAGCCAGCACAGAGCAGGCTTCTCTTCAACTATTTGTGTGTATGCAGAAACATGAACTTTGTGTGTGTGTGTGTGTGTGTGAGAGAGAGAGAGAGAGAGAGAGAGAAGGGAGGGAGAGGAAGAGGGGAGAGAAGCATCTAGTGATATAACTAGAAACCTACAAAAACAGTAAATCCAATAATTATGAATACTTGGATTATTTACTTCTGTCATACAATGTATATAATTTCATATTAAGGTTTAATGAGGAACAGTAGCACATAATACAAGAATTCCAAAGAAATTATTGAGAAATCTATCATACAAGTGAGTAAGAGTCTTTACTATGGTTCAACACTTCTGGGCTGATACAGGCTGGAAATCTTGTATGTCAAACCCAAGAGCACAGGTCAACACCCTCTGGCAAATGTCATCACTACTAGGATAGTAATCCCAAGGTCTTCCATGCTTCTAGAAACAAAATCCACTCGGGACAGGGTTCTCCTGCTCACCTGATGTTGGGCTTCCTCCAGGTTCCCACTCGCCCAAAGGGAGAGGCCAAGACCATGGCGAATTTTGGCTTCATCTTCTCTTCGGCCCAGCTGCTCTGCTAACCTTAAACCTGAATTCAGATAGAGAAATTTTGAGGACACATAAAAGACAATTCCATCCTGCCGAGGAGTTCTGGAGGGTAACTGGCTCAGGTGTATATAAACAGTGTTAGCAACACAGCTAGTTAAAATGCAGGACAAAAGCAGAATCAGCCAAGGCAGAGTAAGCATTCTTTTCAAATTCTGTGTCGGTAGTGACCTTTCCAGGTCACTCCAAGTTGCCCCAGCAAGAGCTCAGGTGATGGCTATCAGCAGGAGACAGGTTTGCAGGGCAGGCAGAAACACTGAAACAAATGGAACCTAACTGGCAGCCCTCCCAGCTGTGAAATCCCTAGCTTTGCAAATGAAAACTCCTGGCCTGTAAGTTTACCTAACCCAATTCTCTGGCTGGCAAAAGTCTTTCTTGAAAGTTCCATAGTCAAGTACAGAAGCCCAGCTAATACTCTTTCCTATCACATGTGCACAGCATCCAAGCAGTGTTGACAAGAGACACATCAGGTGTCCTCCTGGAAGCAGAATGCTCACACCGCCTGACCCTGCCTTCTGTTACTGATGCCACTGAGGCATTTCGCACCCAATCTGCCTTTCCTTTAAGGCTGAGACTTTGATGTGCCTCAGCGGGGTTGCAGAGCAAGAGCTATTACGAGTTGAAAGCTTTAAATGAGATTGTTCTCATTCTAATGGCCTTCAGATAGGCACCTGCAGTTTGGGTCACTTACTCACAGCAAGCTTCTGGATTTCAGGACACCAGCAACCTCCAGGGCTTTGTGGGAGTCAAATATGAAGGCAACCATTTATTGTATTGGTCACTAAGCAGTTCTCAGCATCACTTTGCCCTCATTATCCTGCTCTCTGTACACAGGAGTTAGCTTGTGCTGAGACAGCAGGAAGGCTCCCACACTACAACTGCACACACAAAGGAAGGTCTTCTTCTTTCTAATCTAATTCCGGGTGCATGGGAGCCTGCCTCTGAGCATGCTGGGCCCACACAATTTCAGACTTTCGAAAAGGAATTGAGTCAGTTGAGAGGCTAATAAAAGTGATACTCGGGTTCAAACTCATAAAATATCATGCATCTCAAAATGCACATAACTCAGAAAACTTAGAAACAGCATTTTAAATTTAAATCATGTCACCGGGTAACAAAAACAATATGTATTTGCAAATTATTCGCATTTTAAAATACTTCATAGAGTAGGAACAGAAATAAAAGAAATGGTTTTTGGGTGAAAACCAGGAGGAGACCGGTTGTTTTAACTTTCAACAAGCTAACCATATTCATTCAGCAATATAGCTCTCCCTGCTAGGCCTGGGCCTCTGAGTTGGAAGTAAAAGTCATTGAGGCAGTTCCTCCAGAAGGTATGTTCTGTGCAAGGAGGGAGTTGACTTTGCTCCCTGCTGGATCCCCAGCGTGTAGGACACTCCCTGGCCCATAGTCAGAAGTTCAACAATGAAGAGCTAAAAGCCCACTGGACAGACATGGTATCTGTCCTTCCCCAGTTTCTACCTGCTTCTGCCTCTTAGGAATCTGACCCACCCATCCAGCCCTCCTGGAGCCTAGTTTGCCAGAAACTAGTTACATGACTCCAGGTAAGTCACTAAATTGCTCCAGCCTCCCTTTCTTCATTTGCAAAAAGAAAAAAAGCTGGATGAGACCAGTGGTTTTAATCACGGGTAACCATACAAATCACGTAGAGAGCTTGTTCCAAAGGCTCTGACCAGGCCTGCCTGTGAGATTCTATTGCATGTGGGCAGGGGGATGCTAGTCCACAGGCCTGTCTGAAAGCCAGGAGGGAGAGAGAGTACCAAAGTGGTTTCCAACTGAACTGTCCCCTCACTTCAAGAGGCTGCAGACCCAACTCAGAGCACTCAGAAAGGGCCTTCCAGGTGTCCTGCACCCGAAACAACTCATGCAAAGAGGCATCTGGTCAGGTCCACAAGGTACACCAGGCTCTCTGGTAGAGCACATCCACGAAAAAGACACTGTGGAGATGGCGCGATAAGAATTTAGATCTCTGCAAGACTTAAAGTTACAATAAAAATAAACAGAGTTTTCCATAAATATAGAATTATGTTACAATATCTTAGGCAAAGCAGCTGCTTCATGGAAATAACATTTCAGGAAGTACCAAAGAACACAGTTGAAAGGTTGTCATACACTGGGTCTGAATTTAGTAGTTTTCACATATTCAATTGAAAATCGCCCCTAGTGTGTTAGAATTTTACCAGTCTAGTTTCAGGAAACCAAAAGCCACCTCTCATATTTAATGCATTGAGGCAGAGCTCCCACTGAGTGGGAGCCAAATCGTGTCTGGGAAGTGGCTTCTAGCCTCTCAGTAATCCCTCAGCCTGCAGGCCACAGCAAGACTGGTCTGTGCAGAGGACCACAGCGACCATCAGCCCCTGGCCCATTCTCCACTTCATGTGCTGCTTCCCTCTCTCCCAACTTCCAGCTGGGGATCAGAAGTAATCGTGGACATGACTGCCCCAGCCCTGCTCTGTTCTTGGGAGGTTGAAAGAACTGCATACAAGGTCTTGTGTGGTTCCTGAGGTCAGGAAACCTGGGCTGAACCCCATGCCACCACTGACTGACCGCATGGTCAGGATCAAGCCACTATAGTCTCTGAGCCTCAGGTCACTTAGCTGCCAATGGGAATACAAAGATACAACTCTCATGGTTACTATGAGAATGAAATCCAATTAGATAAACTATATATGCCAAAAAATTTTGGAAACTATAAATGACAGTTTTTGCTTGAAATCAGCAACCATTTCCTTTTACTAGTGAGCCAGGAACACCGTATCTGCTGTTTTTCCCTCCCAGGATGACAGGATGCCATGTGCCCGTGTGAGAGGAAGTGCTTTCCAGAGGAGGGTTACAAAGGGGTGGAGGGCAAACACCCTGCTGTGGGGCTCCTGCTTGGCGAGGAAGGAAGCATCCAAGGCCTGACTGTGCGCAGGTAACTGCATGGAGCCTGCCGGCGAGGAGAGGGGGTGGGGAGGGGGTGAAACAGAGGGGAGGGAGGGAAGCAGCCACTTTCTGGGCCTGCCTGAGATAAGCCTACTGTGGCACCAGCCCAGCACCGTGGGTAACCAGCACCAGGAAACCTGGCTGATGGCTTGAGTGACCCTCAGACGGGTGCTTCTGGAGTAGACCCCAGCTGCCACATTGAAATGGACTTCTACACAACTTTGATACAGCTTATTTTCTAAAGGGACAATGGGCCCGGAACAGCTGCGCATTTTTCCTCTGATTCAGACACTTAACTTGTACACTATTAGATCTAACTTGACCTTGTGTAGAATGTGTTTTTTACTCAGTAGAGGGCCCTGAAAAGCAAGGAGGGTGTCAGCTCCTTGGACAGCTGGCAAGCAGAGCGAGACAAGCTGGGTAATGCATCCTGGACAGTGGAAAGCCTTTGTACTACTAAGGAACGCCCAGTGGGGGACACCATGGTTTTGGAGTTGAACTGATGATGTGGCCTCTGAGATCCTCACTCCATGCAGAGGTGGCCACTCACACCGTGCACACCTCCTTCTGAGCAGACTGTGAGCTCAGTCTCAGGGTAGACCGAGAAGCCGCAACAGACCTTTTCACTTACCTTCCTGCAAGTACATGACTGCCTGGGAATAGTTTTGCAAAGCATGATGGGTCCTTCCAAGGCTACTATAAGACACCGTCTTGGCCACCAAGTCGTTCATTTGTGCAGCGATGCTCAAGTGCTGTTCTTGATAGACCACAGCCCTCTCAAAGGTGCCCAGGGACTCGTAGGTCAGGCCCAGGTTCCCATAGGCCCGTCCCTGGCACGTGGGGTTGTTGGTTTCCTCTGCTATCTGCAGATCCAGCTGGTGGTACTGCAGGGCTGTATCGTATTCCCCCATTTGCTGGTAAACGCCCCCCAGGCCACAGGCAGCATCACTTTCCAGAGCTCGGTCTTTCATCTCTCTAGCAATGTTCAGCTGGCGTTCAAGGCAGGAAATGGCTTGTTCGTAATTCCCTAATTGGCTGTGCAGACTTCCCAGCTCTCCATAGGCCTGGGCTTTATTAAAGGCCTCCCCGAGCTCATGGGCAACCACGAGCCTCTTTTCAAAGCACACAAGGGCTTGCTGCAAGCTCCCCATTGCCCTGTGGGGGATGTAGACAGAAAAGCAATGATATTATTTTGTGCAGGTGCAGACATGCTGAAGCCCCTGAGAAAATGAAAAGCATTTGTCACTGTCACTTACTATAGAAGCTCTTAACTTCTCTTCTAGCTAAAATCTATCATGTGCCCTTAGAGTGAGATGCAGGGGAATTTCATAATCTGGAAAGCAATTCAAAAGTCATCCCTTAGTGACCTTCCCAAGAGCTTGAGATTCAATGGGATATATACCCCAGAGGAAACATAAAATATATTAATAGGCACAATGATAGCAAGTGAACTGTTTGGTTCTTTGGGCCTCCCAATTTCCACTACTGCTTAGACTATGTTTTTGAATTCACTTTACAATGGCTATAAATCTTTCACCCTTAGCTTCTCAGAGCACTCTGTGGGTGATGATTTAGTCTGACCCTTGCCCTTCCTCCACTCCAGGAGCCCTAATCCCCTGCCTATCTGGAGAGGCCGTATATTCTGCAGACACAGACACCTTCTTGGTTTGCCCACATTCAGAAGGAAAGCACCACCTTGGCCAACAGTGTGTCTTTTTGTGCTGCTAAGAGATGACACGGTAAGAGTGAGAAGAGCATGGATTCTGGTGGCAGACCAAACCAGTTGTGTAGGACACATGAATCCCTTTTCCTGAGCTTCAGTTTCTGGATGCTAATAAATCCCACATCCCATAGCAGATGATAATAAATGTAGACTAATACAGGATTGCTATAAATAATAAGCAAGGTATCTATGCAAGGTGGCTAGCATGACAGTATAGATTTATTCACTCCCACTATTATGAGGTGGCTTTCCCTAAAAGCAACAAAATGGGGTCCAAGTAATTGGTGGGTATAGGTGTTATATTAATGAACACCTCCATATAATGTGAGGGGCATTCAGAAAATATAAGTTAGATCGATTCATTCATCTTTCCCGTTCCTATTATCTCTTTTATTCTGCTCATTATGATGTAGTCAAAAAGGTAGTGCATTTGGAGTCAGAGAGCCCTGGGTTTAACCTCAGCTGTCCCTTTTAAGCTGTGTAATCTTGGACATAAACTCTGGGCCTTAGTTTCTTCCTATATAACATAAGGGTAAAAATATACCCTGCTAATTTCACAGAATTATTGGAGGAACAAAATGAGGAATGCATGGAAATGATTTGTAGTCAATAAGCTGCCATGCAGACATTAAGTGGCCATTACTTTCACAACTGCTCCTTGTGCAGGTTTACCAACCACATTTGTCCTCTGTCATTTTTACCTGTGTCCATTTCCCAGGCCCCGGTAAGCCTTGGCTTGGTCTTGCATGCGATTTAGACTCTGGGCAACAGATAAATATTGTTCATAGTACTTTATAGCTTCCTCATAGTCACCCAGGGCCTCGTAGCAATCCCCCAGGTTGCCATAGGCCCGGCCCCTGTCGAGCACAGACTCGTTTCCACTCAGCTGCTGCAGCATGGCCAGCTGCTGCTCGAAGTAGCCGATGGCTTCTTCCATCACATTCATGTTCATCTTTGTGATGCCCATGTTGCCATAGACCTGAGCTTCTAGACTCGGATCTTTCAGCTTCTGCCCTAGATCCAGCTGCTCTTCATAACACTTGAATGCCATCGTGTATTTCCCAAGGGCCATGTAGACGGCTGCCAGGTGCCCATGAGCTCTGCACTCTCCCAGCAAGTCACTCAGCTCCTGATATACCTCCAGTTCCTGTGTGTGATAACCCAAGGCCTTGTCGTGTTTCTGGATCATTCGGTATGCAGTGCCCAGGGCTGCATATGCACTGGCCTCCAGTCTTCTGTCCTTTACATGGTGAGCCAAGCCCAGCTGCTGCTCATAGAATTTTATTGCACCACTGATATCTTTTTTACAGATGAATATATCACCCAGGTTCCCCAGGGCTCGAAATTTAGCCTGGGAATTATTCAGGGACTGGGCTAGGGACAGCAGGTACTTCTGACACTCTTCGGCTTTGTTAAAATTCAGCAGAGCCTTGAATGCCAAGCCCAAGTTGCAGTAGGCTTTTGCTTGGCTCAATTTGTCATGAAGGTCTTTGGCCAGGGCCAGATCCTGCTCATAGTACTTCACCGCCTCCTGGTAATTTCCAAGGCAGTAATGGGCGTAGCCAAGATTGTGGCAGACCTTCCCTTCTCCTTCCATGTCTTGAAGCTCAGGAGCAAGCCGGAGGTACTGTTCGTAATAGGGGGCGGCCTGGACGTACTCCCCTCGAGAGCAGTGGAAGTTGCCCAGGTTGCTGAGGGCCCGGGCCTCGCTCTGGATGTCACGCAGCTCCCGAGCGATGTTCAGGTGATTCTGATAGTGCTGCAGGGCCCGGTCGTGGGCACCCAGGGCCTGGTAGGCCACGGCAAGGTTCCCATGTGTGGATGCCTGTGAGGCACGGTCATTCACTTCCATGGAGATCTGCAGCTCCTGCCGGTGGTACTTGACAGCCTGGTCGTACATGCCCAGAGCATTGTAGGCATTGCCCATATTCCCATAGGCACGGCCCTGGGCGGCGTAATCACTCAGCTCCTGGGCGATGCACAGGTGGGTCTTGTGGAGTTTCAGCGCAGTATCATAATCACCTTTCATCTGGTGTATGATTCCTGAGACAGAGAATAAAACAATAGAAAAGGGTTGAAATGACTGATTAGCAATATAGAAAAAATGTAATTTGCAACTCAATTTATACTCAACTACAATCCAGATGAATTAAAGAATTTAAAATAACAGAAGGTAGAATTAAATATTTATCAGCTCTCCAGAGGGGGGATAGCTTTCTAAGCTTCAAAGCAACAGGAATAAAAAAAAAAACCTGACAGATTTGGTTACAAAAATAATAAGTTTTATACTATAAATATATATCTAAAATTAAAAGGCAAACACAATACTGGGATATGAATTATACAAAAAAATTCAATAGCTATCTTGTATAAAGATTTCACTTGTTTCATTTTTTAAAAAATCAAGACCCCAATTTACTGAAATAGGCAAAAATAGTAAAAGTGAGCAGACAACTCACATCCAAGGAAATACAGAGTAACCACAGGGGAAAATGTTAATTTCTTTTAATAATCAAAGAAATGCAAAATAAAGCAACCCTGAAGTACCATTTTACTTCTACTAAATTAGCAAACAAAAAATTTAAACAATACCCTATACTGATGAGGTGGCCCTCAAGCTGGTAAACACATCAACTGCTGGACACAAACGGGAACAGCCTTTGGAGGAGCAGCATGGCAAGAACCACACACGGTGCTGCTCAGACCCTGCGGTGCTGCTCAGACCCTGCAGTCCTGCTCAGGGGAATGTCTTCTAAGGCAATCATACGACAAATGCAAAAGCTGTATGCATAACAATCTTCACTGCACCATTATAGATTAGTGGAAAATCAGAAACATCTTCAATGGCAAACAACTTGGGGATTATATGAGTACATTTTGGTATATCAACTCACCAGGGGATTATGCAGTCATTAAGAAGATAATTATGAAGTCTATGCAGAAAAATGGGGAAAAAAGAGTTCTTGCAATAATGTTAAGTGGAAAAAGCAGAAAACAATGCTGCACGCTCCCTGACAATGACTAGGAAAATGAATGTGTGCACATGGACAAGACCTCGAGGGTATTATGCAAAAATAAAAACAGTTGCCTTGTTAGGTGATAGGATTTGAATGATTTTTGTTCCAGAATTTCTTGTAATTCTGCTATCTAGCTTTTACAGTCAACAATAACAGCACTTCAAACAGCCCTCATAAACTATGCTATAGCTGCTAAGCTAAGCTGTTGTTTTTACAAGCAGTTCAAAATGAGATATATCATAAATATCATAAATATAAAGTAGTTCCAAACGAGGGATATAATAAAAGTAACTTGGGAAGCGCCTTTAAGGACAGCCTGGTTCATTTCAGTTGGGGCTGGGATGGGGAGGCACAGAAAAGGTGGAGGGATCTAGTATGCAAATAGGTTTCTCTTTGCCCTTGGTTTTGAACATGCTTTTCTGTGCATCAACGTGTGAACTTTGCACTGGTGACCAAAACCTGCAGAAGTATAAGAACTCAAAAACACCAGGACGGGTTGCTAAAATGTCTGAACTGAAAATAGAGGCACTGAAAAAGCAAGCTATCGAAATCCAGCCTCTGCAATTTGCTTATCTCTACACCTTTCATTCTTTCCTTCCTTCCTTCATTTACTTACACACTGACCCAACAAATATTAACTGAATATTTATTGTGTACTAAGCCTTGTGGAGGGCAGCACACAGAGAGAGAAATGAAGACACGTGTCTGCCCTCAGAAAGCACACAGGGTCATAAGGGAGACAGTCATGAAACAAATAATGTCAATACACACAAAAAAAGCTGAAGTGAGCGGGGCGTGGGAGAGAGAGGAGCATGCCAGGGCCACTCCTCTGGTCCTGACTTCCTCCCCTGCCTGCAGTGGAGGTCTGCCCTGCCCCAGGAGTCCTGCTGAGCTCTGGGTCCAGCCATCTGTATTAACTGGATTTAGGGCACTGGATAAATCATTTAGCCTCTTTGAGCTTTTTTTAGTTCATCTATAAATTGAGGAAAATAATAATCTTGATACCAACCTTAGAGGATAGTAGTGGGGATCAAATGAAATAATGTATGTGCAAGTGCACTGTAAACTATAAAGTGAAATTCAAATATTAGTTACTGAAATTACTATATGCTTCTAGGAAAGGGAATTCTCGAGGTGGTAGAGATTAAACAAACTATGGTAATTCTGTGTATTTTCTTTTATGAGTAAAATATTTCATAGTTTAAGCAAATCATGGTACTCTATATGACGGAATAACATGGTGCCATTAAAAATGGTGAAGTAAAAAATAATAGATGAAATAGAAGTTTATATACTGACATGGGAAAAATTATAATATATCAAGGGGTTATATGGGCACAGACAGTACACTTAATAAAAACATTAATAGGATGTATGTATATACATACATGTTTACACTTATACATACAGCATACATTTTTTAAAAAGGTAACAGTAGTGATCTTTGAGTGGTGAAATTTTGCTTATCTGTGGTTTTTTTTTTTTTGCGGTATGTGGGCCTCTCACTCTGTGGCCTCTCCCGTTGTGGAGCACAGGCTCCGGACACGCAGGCTCAGCAGCCACGGCTTACGGGCCCAGCCGCTCCGCGGCATGTGGGATCTTTCCAGACCGGGGCACGAACCCGTGTCCCCTGCATCAGCAGGCAGACTCTCAACCACTGCGCCACCAGGGAAGCCCGCTTATCTGTGTTTTAAATGGTTTTTCTATGATGAATGCACAACACTTGGTTAAAAATTACTCAAATTTTTGAAACTCTGCTCTAATTAGAGCAACATTCCTGAGGACTGGAGATGTCACTGGCGTCCTAGCTGGAAAGGTCAGGTCTTCAGAGCCTGTCTCAAGGTTAGAAACTCTAAGGTGCCAAAAGGCACTACCTTAGCATCACCTGAAGGAAGCCCTCTTAGTGACAGAAACATTTCAGTTCTGAAGACCTGAATGTGGCCTGTATCCCTAAACGGCTTTTATCTAAAGAAAAAACTTGTAGGTTTCAAATTTCCAAGTATCCTTAGAGGAAATGAATCATTTATTCCCTCTCTCCTCAGCTTCTGCATAAGGAGAAATAAGGGGCAAGACACCTGACCCATCATGAGTGCACAGTCATGAACAGAGCCAGAGCTGGGGAGGGCAGCATGAGTGCCCACACATCCCTCTGAGCACTTTGCCCCCCAGCAATGCCTTCACATTGATTTTTTTCCCCACAGCTTTTGGATTTCACTGCAATGATTTTTAAGCCAATATGATCACTGATTGGTTGCTAAGGCAGTGTTAAGAGGAAGCAAGCAGTGTGGGACCTTCAGAGAAGGAAACTGAGGAAGCTCAGGTTTTTTGTATGCACCCTACCGCTAAAGAAACAGGTCACCTGGCTAGCACCCCATCCTCCCCACTTGTACCCCATCCTATAAGAAGCTGGCTAAGTATCTGGAAGGCACACTATAATGGAAAAGGCACAGAACTTTAAGTCAGAAGCCCCATTTTACAAGCCTGGCTCCCACCTCATTCAGCTGAGTATTTTGAGACCCTAAGTTTCTGTCTCAGAGCCTTTGTTTTGTTTTGTTTTTTAATTGAAAACTTTTTGGTGTTTTTGGTTTTCTTATTAATAAGGCCAGGTTATAATCATCTCAAAGAAATGGTATGAGAAACACAGTAGTGTATATCAATAGGCTTTGCTAACTATCGCATGCTTCCTAAACACAGTATGAACAGTATTCAGAGAGTGAGCGTTCAAAGGAAAATAATTCCATTTCTCTTGCTCTCAGGGCCTCAAGAGTCTGGCTAGTTAATAGGGAGCAGTTGGGATGATAATGGCTACCCAGGGTTCAATGATTTGTGAAAGAAACTGCCTGCTGGTTACAGCAAAATGATCTGACCCCCAGCCAGTTTGCCCACATACTCCCTTTCGCCCCCGCCTTCCCCCTCAGCTGACACTTCCAAGGGTTTCTAGAGAAGCATAGGAAGATTCTCCAGGCAAAGACTTCCAGACACAGGCAAGGGTAGAGGAGATGGGACGGCAGAGGTGGGAATTTTTTCTTCTGCCCTGTGTCTGCTCTGTCCCAGCAGCTGCCAGCCTGGAGAATTCTGAACGGAACATTACACACTCTTGGCAGCTCTTCTCTTTGTTGAGGCAACATAAAAGCGGCCCTGAGAGCTGCCAGCAGAGTGACTGCGCATGCTGAGGAGATAATCTGCAGATCCTCCTTCCCTTTCGAGACCACAGCTTGATTTTCCAGGGCTGTCACTCAGATGAAGACTTACAGAGGGCCTGTCAGAGGGCATGCTAGGTGACAACGTGCTGCAGGGAGGGGAATTAAATGAAGATTAGTGGGGCAGAAGATCCTCACAAAGCCCAGTTCTCACAGGGCATGTAGAAAAATGACACATGCTTATGGATTTATACATCCATCCCCACAGTAAACCTCCACCTATGCATCAGGAATGGTCACTGCCATAGGAATAATAAGAGCTACTGCAAAGACCTGTTGTGAGGGCCAAGGAGTCATGCTTATGAGAAGCTAGCACAAGCGCCTGGGACATAATAAGTGCTCAATACATTTTGCCTCTATTGTTAACCATTACCAGCAAAGATCAAGGGAGGTGTGAACAGGACAAGCCTAACAGAACTCTACTGAAACTAGAATAGTTAGCATCTTAGCAGTGAATTCTGGCAGCCTTTTCTCTTGCAAATTCTCTAAAAGTAGGGCCTCATTGTACTTCTACAAAGGATGTGTGCATTCTTCTCATTTACTGAAAATATTATTATTTTGATTATTAATAGTACACAATCCAAATGGGGCTTTAAGAGCTCATCTATTCTTTCCCACTGCTTTCAAACAGGTTGAGTTCGGCTACATTCTAGCCAAATCACCAGCTATTCTCAAAGGAAATATCAAGATTTGGGAACTGGAAGAGTCCTCCTAACTTTGTAAATGACGTGACCCTGGCCCAGTGAGAGGAAGTGAGTTAGCGACAGAGCAGAGAGAAGGACTCTCGACCCACAGACCTTCAGCTATACCAGCCCACCTGCTTTCAAGATAAGCAGAAGACATAAAGGAACTGTATTTAGTCTCACTAGGTGTGACACAGGACAGTAGCTATACTTTTAAAAACTTCTCATCTGCTAGGAATACATATGGAATTACTTACAGATGAAACAACACAGTGTCTACTATTTGCTTTAAAAATACTCCAGCAGAGGGGAAAAGTAAGTACATGTTTGTGTTTATGAAAATAGATGAAATGATATTAGCAAAATGTTGATAATTGGGAATTGTTGTCATTTGGGGATTCATTATACTATTTTCTCTGTGTGTATATGTATGTGTCTGAAAATTTCCATAATAAATAGTTAAATCAAATAACTGAGATAGGCAGAGAGGTCTGTAGCTCCTTTTGGATCAGGAAACTTCCTCATAAGTAAGTCCCAATATGAACGTTTAAGTTTACTTTTCGTCTTCGGGACCTCAGCAGAAAAAAAGAAACCAGCTGGTCACCAGCCTCTACAGCTATACCAGCCTCCATACATATCCTTCTCCAGGCTGGGAGGAAGACATGTGTAGACAAAGCAACACAGCACTTTGTCCCATTGCCCTGATTTGTTTATCGTCATGATATTTAGTTTTGTCTTTAATTTCAAATCATCTTAAAGATAGGGTGATACTTTGTCTATCAAAGAGGCAGAGTGGGAAGGGATGGTAAAAACAGCTGAGAAAACCTGCTCCACAGAATACTTTGCAGCACTGCATATTCTCAGCTGCTTCTCCCAATCCTCCCCCTCCCCAGAAGGGGCCTCAGTTTCTCCTGGGGAGCCATTATTCCAGCTCCAGACATCTCTAGGTTCCCTGGACCCTCTCTCTCCCTCTCAAGTTTCCACATAAGAGTTCTCTACAGTGTACTTAAAATATCTCAAAGCTTGGGGTGGGGAGGAGGAGACAGATCTTGTTAGTAAACAAATGTCTACAAAGGCAAAAGAGCATAGTGCTCTGTGTTATAAATACAACCAACCGGATGTCTTAACTAACTCATTTTCAGGTGACTATTTATGTTCCCGGAGACAAGTCTCCATTATTTTTGCCAGTGGAAGACAGCAAAGGTATAGATATTTTTAAATGTCAGATCATTCCAAAATTGCTTATCATATGATTTCAGCTACAAGCATTTTCCTGGTAGGTAAGTTTTTCCTGAGAACCTGTGCCTGGCTGTCTACTTGATGATCTCATTCACTCCTCAAAACAATCTTGCGAGGTCAATATAGGGTTCAAGAACTTAATCAGGCCCATATGGCTCTAAGTGGCAGGACTGATACAGGAGCCTGGTTCTTCTGACTCAGGAGTCCATGCTATTTCACTTGCTCCCCTTCTGTAATGAAGCTGGCATGCCTTCTAGTGAAAGGTGGTCATGATTTTATACTCACTTCTTCTTTATTAACATTAGTATACTGTTGTGGCAAACCAACCCTCTGGCAGCTATGTAAAAACAGACCGATGGGCTGGCTAAATTTGTTTCTAGAGCAGAGAGGTATACATTAGAGACCAGAAAACCCTAAGAGACTCTGGAATGTAGGGGGAGGCAGCAGATGTAATTGTCGGTGTGGGCATCACCTCCGGAGAACTCTTGGGCCATCATCTGTCTCTTCTGCCCTCATTTATCTTAATTACATTCTGTCTACTTTTTCTACCAAACCCACCAGGCTCTTCCCGTTCCTCCAAAGGGTAAGTGAAGTTAAGAGCCTGTTATCTTCTTTTGTTTCAACAGCAACTGAGGATGTCTTCAGTGACATTGAGAGTACAGTGGCACTTCTGTCCCAGATCCCAACTGCCCTTCCCTCTGTCTCAATCCTGAGGAGGTGGCTATAATAAAGCCGAGGAAATCCTTGCACGTGCCACCTCTCCCTCCCATAAACACGTTTCACTGGAAACTACCTGTCCTACCACCCTCCAGCTTTACTGAGGTATAATTGACAAATAAAATTATATACATTTAATATGTACAGTGTGACTTGATATACATATACACTGTGAAATGATTACCACAATCAAGTCAATTAACACATCCATCACCTTTTTGTGGTGAGAATGCTTAAGATCTACTCTCTTACAATACAGCATTATTAACTATAGTCACCATGCTGTACATTAGATCCCTAGAACTTATTCATCTTATAACCAAACTTAATAAAATGAAGTCGAAAGAGAAAGAGAGAGGCACTAGCTGCTCCATCCCCAGCCCTCAAGGCTTCCCTTAGGCTGAACAGAGACAGAGGCAGCTCCTCTGTAGTCCCCTCCTGCCACCGCCCCAAAGGCCTGGGCTGAGTGAAGGCGACAAGAAGCCAGCCTGGAGCCACTGGAGCTCACAAATACTTCACTGCCTTCATACATGGCCCCACTTCCTACCTTCCCTCGGATAGTTAAAAACCAAGACTGCAGGTGAACAGCTCAGTAATTCCCTGGGCCTGTACGGCTGTAAATCCTGAGGCAGTGGGGAAGATTAATTGTGCCATGAAGTAGGGGAAATAATAATTAAACCTATTAAAAAGAAGGTGGCTGCAGAGGGGGCTCTGGAGATGGATGATGAGGTAGGAAGTGCTAGGCACAGTCATCCCTAACGGTTGTGACCAGGCCACTGTGAGGGAACTTGGTGAGAAGCCCAGAGCAGAGTGAAAAATATGCTGGGCCTGCCTGGCCAAGCCTGGCCATTAGTCACTGTTTGGAAAAGGCAAAGTATGCCTGGTTTTCATTCTGGTTCACAATAAGAGGTGGGAGGCACCCTCATAAGTTAACAATGCTGAGAATGTTACAGGGAGTTAGTTTCAATATGAAACAAACATTTCTTTTGTTTCAAGCCCTGGGGTAGAACCACTGAAATGCAGAGATAGCTGCTTCTGCTCCTCCCTTGAGCTGAGCCTCTAGACACTGGACTGGTCCCACCTCCCTGGAGCACCTTCTGAGGGTTCCTCTGGCCTGTAGTGTAAAGAATAAGCCAATTAAAACGGCATTTACAAGCTTTCTGGATCCAGGCCAGCTTTCCGGATTCAGGTCCAGCCCAGCCATCCCTGCCCTGTGCCCCCTGCGCTGTGCCAGCCACGAAGCAGCCCCCTTGCCCTGTTGCTCACTCCCACGCTGCCTTGGATGCCTGACTTTCTCATCCCACTCACTTGGCTTGGCCTGCCTTTCTCCCCATTCTGAGATGGACTTTACTAATGCTCACTGTTCTCTGGTTCTCTTCTACATCCAGGTACCTATTTTCCCACTCATTAGAAGTTAGGCATGACCAAGTGACTTGCTTTGCCCCATGAAGTGTGAGCAGAAGTGATATGTTACTTCCAGACAGAGCATTGAAGGGCTGGACTACAATATTCCACACTCTCCTCCACTGCCCCACTGACTGTGGAAGCTGTGTGTTCCAGACAGCGCCGCTGTAGGGAGATGGAGCCACGGCAGGCCTGGATTAGTGAGTTGCCCCAGAGGGCTACATGAACCTGTGGTAGGCTGTGCGTGAACACAACACTTTGTTGTTCTGGGCCACTAAGACTTGTGGGCTGTTGTTACTGCACCAGACCCTAACACATCCTGATGGATGTGCCTTCCAATATCAATACTCCAAGCCTTGTCATACCATACAATTTCAAACTGTCCTAAAAACTCTGTGTCAGAAGAGAGATAGCTATTAATAGACATTTATTTCATGAGTGGTTTTGGGGTCATCCACACCTCTGGATGTTCTAAATTCTAGCCCTGGATCAAGTGAGACCACTAAAATCTATAAACTTGAACCAAATTACCTTCGACTCACACAGAATAGGCTTAAGTGAATTGAGGTTTAATCTTAATGCCCTAATTAGTTGATTTGTTTTTGATTCAAGTTTGACAGTAGAAAAAGCGCACTGAAATCTATTATAATCTTTGCTGTTAAAATTTTTTGACAGGTATAAATTTTGTTACCAAATTCCCTTACATAAAACCTCTCTTGAGATATTTCTTTCAGAATTCTGTTTTCCTTCCTCTGTGGAATTCTATGCTCCTATCTTTTAGGTAATGAGAATTATGTGTTTCTATTTTTGCTTTTGGTCACCAGGAAGCTCTGACTCGAATATGAAACTGTTTAACAACTAAATATTTTAGCCTTTATGGGCTGCATGTTTAGGCTCTTTTCTTTAATTTTGGTTTCCTACTTTTATTTGTATTTCCTTGATTTTCTATTTCTAGTGTATCATCATTTGATAAGTTAAGTAAAATCCTTTATGGAATGAAACAAGTTATAAACAAGGAAGCAATCAAAAACCCCTTCCACATCTGCTGTATGCTCAGCTGACTTTACCTCAGTAATCTGCCTACCCCCCTAGCCTGTCACTTCTTGACTTTGCTGCAATTTGTTTCATTGGTCTTGTTCTACCAGCTTTAATAACCCAGAAATGCCAGTTACTTAGAGACAGTACTTTATGATGGAAAGACATTGCGACCAGAATTAGAAGTTCCCTATTCTTGGTTCTACCATTTCATTGTTTCATGCTCTTAGGAAAGTTACTACTTCTCCTGGCCTCAAGTTTTCATCTATCTCAGATGGCTATTATGAAGATCAAATAAACCGGTGAATACCAAGGTGTGATACTCCATTTGCTAGGGTATCAGTATTATTCCAAACAGCTCAATTACCATAGCGCTTGATATTTTACATAACAAAATCAAAATATGCCACTCCCTCTAACATTATTTTACTATAGAATATAATTCACTTTACCTTAAGATGCCGTCATATTTCCAAAGTGAGTGCACCAAAGGGAACTTGATACCAGGTCATATCATCTAAGGAGAGTGCAAAATCAAGGGCTCTGAGAATATTAGAGCCAAGCTCTGCATGTGATGAGAGAAATGGAGCCCATTTCCTTAAGGGTCTCAGAGTGTGCATGTGGGAGAGGAGGCCCCCCAAGGGCATGTAGAAATGCAGAGGGGCAATTTGGGTTGTCAGAATATCTGGGGGCCCACCATGGCAGGCTGTGGGTGAGGCCAGGGGTACCAAACAGCCTGCACCATGTGGGTAAGTCCTGCACAATGAAGAACCATTGCATCCCCAAATGCCAAGAGACTACATTGAGAAACACTGGATGCTGAGGTGATTTTATACCCTGGCACTCATTAATAATCTGAAAAAAACAACTTCACTTCTGTACTGTCATATAGTTGAAGCTGTTAAAATAAATCAGCAAAACTAATAAATTAGGAAGTCTTTTGGCTGGTATCCAATAATTTAAGCAAAAGACTAAGAAACTGGAAACCCTAATTTTAAAATCTGGTGTACTGACTGATCCCCCTTACCAGTTTCTTACCTGTGAAATATAATTCACTGAGAATATAAATCAAAAGACACCATATATGGGCTTCCTCCCAATTTCATTATGATAATTAACAAGGAAGAGGGGAACCTTTCCCTAAATAATGAAAATAGTAGTAGCAGTAATAATGACACTAATATACAAAATTCTCCTTGGTGATCTCGTTCAATACTATGACAACAAGAACCAATTATGTGACTCCCAAATATGCAGTTCCAGCTCAGAGTTCTCTCCTAAACATTAGTCTCATAAATCTAACTGCCTAATGGATATACTGCAGATAACCTAAAACTCACTGTTTCCAAAAATGTTCACTGAATTATTGAACAGAATTAAATCTAACATTTTACAGCACTTTTCAGTTTGCAAAGGCTTCAGGCCTCCATTATCTTATTTGACTCCAGGACAAAGGCAGGGTAGCTGGGCCTGCTTTTGAAGACACTCACAAAGGCCACATGGTCACTAAGTTATACAGCTAGGACCTGAGCTCAGGCCCACAGCCTCCCAACCCAGCACTTTTCCCCTGGATTACTTCGCCCCTCTGAAAGTCTGAGGCAGCAACTGCTACAGAATTCAACTGTACAGTCTGCAGTGAGGACAAAGCCCATCTCCTGAGGCCACATCATTCCGTCAGCCCAGAGAGGACGAGAGGATGGCATGGTCTGCCCAGACCAACAGGAAGCCCTGGAAACGAACAGGGAAAGGGAGGAGGAGCAGAAGAGCTGGCCAAAAGAACAGCTCTTCAAAATGACTTCACTTTGCAAATTCAATTGCAAAGACAGATGGATTTTCCAGCAAGGCTGGAGAGCAAATTATGAAATCTGCTTTCCCAAGGCAATCGGGTCTGAAAAGCTTCATTTTAAAAATTCACACTGGATAGAAAACTCAAACGCTATGATTGTGTGAAGTGCTCTAGCTAGATTAAGCATAATGCTATCAAAACAAGTGATTCATATATTCTGCTCATTTTTCTATTAGAACATGGGCTTTTGGTTAGGGCAATTTCAAAAACATGGAATGGGATTGAAATTGCGAATCCGTTTACTGCTTTCAGTTTTTCTCCCCTTTCTGTTTAATTGAGAGGAATTTACTTAGGAAATTAGAGGCTCCTGAGGCTGGCTCACTCATGCACATCACAGAAGATTTAAACGCGTATTCCTCTTGTGAACCGCTTTAAATGTGAAACCCCATTTCCCTCCTTTATTCAAGGTGTAAACTCACAGGATCAGAGAAATCTGTAGAAATCACCTAAACTTGGGCTTCCCAAAACATCTGTTGGTTCCTGACACACCTCAACCCTGCTACATCAGGAAGGGGTGGGTCCTTGTCTGTCTATCCTGCCAGACCAGTCCCCTGTCCGTCTACACTCCTATCTCCGGCCAACCACTTCTTCCATGTTCATATAAATAGAGGAACCACTCAATCTCTCCCCCTCTATCACACACAGAAACACTAATGCAGAATACTACTGCTGTTGAGACCCAGAGCAGACAACTTTAATGCTTTTATGGCTTTCTTTTTGTCCTTTTGGCATGCATATTTTTACATTATTTAGATTCTATAATCAAAATTGAACATAATAATCTCAAAAATATTTTTCAATTATAAAAATAGTACATGTTAAAAAAATGTTTCTAGCAGACCACAAAGTTTGGCTCACCCAACATTCATTTTCACTTCCTCCTCCTCCCTTGCTGCCTCTGAATATGGAGCTGGAAAGCTAAATATTCACTTTCCCAGCCTTCTTTGCAGTCAGGGTTGGTTAAGTGACACTACTGTGGTCAGCAGACAAAAGCAAAAGTCTGCTGGCATTTTAGAGAAAGTTTTTGCTTTTCTGGTAAATGGATACAGAAGCAGCTGGCTCAGCATCCCTTGCTTCTCCTGATTTGAACAGGTCATGATGCTTGGAGTTTTAGTAGCCACTGTGTAACCATGAGGCATAAGAGACTAGGGTGAGAATTGCAGAGTAACAGTCCCTGTTACCCTTAGCCTCTGAACCAACATCAGGTGCCTCACACTTGCTGTTTTATGAGAAGAATAAGTTCTCATTTGTTTAAGCCATTGTAAATCAGATTTCCTCTTTTTTAGCCAATGGATTATTGTTACTATATTCAATGTAGAAAATATGAAACACAAAAACTCTTTATTTATGTATGTATGTATCTATCTACCTACCTATCTGTCTCACTTCATGACTGTCTGAGATAATCATTGCTAACATTTTAGTATAGTTCCTGACGATCTGTTTTTGTGTTGGTGTAGATTGTTTCATTTATATTATTGAGATCATACTATACGTACCGATTTTTAAACATAATTAAAACAAAACCAGGTTCTTAAAGGAAAATAAGAATAAAAGAATTTTGATGATGGATATCTGCCTAATTTAGGTCTATGCTCTAAATTAGGTCATTCAATACGGGTTTAAAGGATGTAGACAACCATTTCTCAAGTTTCTTGGTAATGAAAATAGTTATTATGTTGCTCTCTACAGCTCTGCTTTGTAGAATAAAAACTGTTTTTAAGTTCAGTAACTCTTCTGATAGTGTTTTAACAATGCAAAGATAAGCCATTCTTAGGAAGTGCTGGGACAGAACTCCATCAGTTATAGCTTTCCAGTATCTGGACAGTATAGCTGTCCAGTATCACACTGGACAAGAGGTTTCATTTGAAACGGGGGGTAAAGGATGTGGCAAAAGAAACATATTTTCTGGTGTTGGGCAGGAGCCAAAGGGCAGTTGGCAGGTACACGGCAAGATCAAACTTCTCTTGGCAACAGAAGCCACCTCACAATACACCAGTCAACTGAAATGTGGGAGCAAGATGAGGAAAAGACCCCTCAGAGCCCTATACTAACACTTCCTAATTCTTGTCTTTGTTTCTTGGTTCTTCTCTTCTATATCCTGATAGAGCTCACTCTCTACTTCACTGATTCAGCTTCCCACCACTCAGTTCTAATTTTATTTGCAGATTTTACATTTTTAGGTTCCCTGCGCTTCTTCCTTCTATCACCCATCTTCTTTTTCATCTGATCCTTTTTTCCATATTAACCTGCTTTCTTCTTCTAGTTTTCTACTCCCGTCTCATGTCTTTTTGCATCTACTAAGGATGCCAAACTCGTGTAAACTTTTCTCCTAGTTCCTATGGTAAACAATATTTAAATGTCTGCTTACCTTCTGAGAATGACTGTTGCCTCTCCCTTATTTTGTAGCAATTTTTCATTTATCTCTATTTTTTTCCTGTTTAACCTTCAAATGAAGCAAGCTGTATCTAATATTTACTCATAAATAAAGTACAGAGTTTGTGCTCCAGTGGGATTTGGCCTCATCCTCCATGTGCCTGGGCTCTAGCCAAATCCCGGTCCCAGATCTATCATTAGATGACAGAATGATGATGCACATAATGCCTCGCTCAATTCCCAGTGTATAATAATATCCATTTTAATAGTGAAAATTATTGAGGACTTACTATGTGCCAGGCACTATTTTAGACATTTTACATGTGTCAGTGTGATTCTCACAAGAGCATATGATTTAAGTACTATAATTATCCTCATGTTCCAGACGAGTCACGGAGAGGCTAAGGAACTTGCCCAAGGTCATATGACGAGAAAGTAGCAAACTGGGATTTGAACCCAGGCAGCCTGATTCTAGAGTTCAAGCTCTTAGCCAGTATATTTGATAGCATTTAATGGCATCTGGGCAATAAACCAAGGCTTCTGTGAGCAAGATACAGGTAGAGAAGGTGGGATTTGGGGAGGCACTATCTATGCCTGGTGACTTCTAAATCATCTCTAGATCACTTATCTGAGGCTTTCACTTCATCACCTTGGGATGGAAGTGTGGGGGGGTAACTCTTTAGGACAAAGTCCCATAGGTTCTCCAATACTGAAAAAATGGATTCTAAACTGGGTGAATTCTAAACTGCTTAACCAACCTCATCTCCCATGTCTCACCAGTCAACCCTCCACTCCAGCTAGCTCTCTTCTGTGCTCTTCAAAGGAGTAAGTTGAATACACTGCACACCCTAGAGAAATAATAACAGTGGCAATTACGGTGACTGAGTGTTACACAGATATCGCCTCCAAAAAGCTCACCGTGCTCTCATCTCTCTCTCCCCTTTATCTTTATAGCATTACTCGGGGCGGGGGGATGCAAAGTTATTAATCATTCATTTTCCAGATGGAGAAATTGAAGTACAAAGAAGGGGAGCAACCTACCCAAAGTCAGACAGCTGGTTACGGTTAGTATGAACCTGGTTCCTATCTCATCTCCTTAGGATGAGGTCCTGTGAAGCCTCCAGAGTAAAAAATAATTTATTCACCTCTGTTGGCTGGGACATAATTTGCTAAAATGCCATTATCACTCGTTCAGCAAACATTTACCACAGTGCCATAGTGGGCATTGGGGATGAGAGACGATGATCATGGGTTCCTGCTCAGGACCTGGTGGGGGAGGCATGATCACAACATGGGGTAACAGGTGTAGGAACGGAGGCACCGCAAAAACACACAAAGCCCCCTAGCCACTAGGTGCTCGCTTGAACGACCACCGATGCCACTAAAGGCTCTGCTACATGGGGGAAAAAGAGAATAAAGAATGCTTTTACACCTTGAACTCTGGTAACAGAAAACAGTACAGATCAATACCGTGTAGGCTTTACAGCAAGAGGATTCATATTTCTTTTTATGATGTGTTTATCTGTAATAGTTCCTAAAGGTCTGTTTGAAAAAAAGGATTATTACCAATCATTAATAAAACAGGTTAATTTGCTTAACAATGACTTTTTAAAAAAATGATGAATGAAATTTATTCAGCATAAAAATATGTACATAATTAATTCACACATGCTTTAAACATACCCATCCATTAAATTACAAAAATGTTGCACAGCTCATTACAAAAAACTGGGTAAGAGACAAAAGGATAAGTTTTCTATTATGAGGCATCTGCATAAATTAGGTGAAAAAAAAAGCCACACTGGGAGCTTAGAGACTGCACATACCCATCTACAATCCTTAGAGGAACCGAGGAAATGGAAATTAGAAAGCAGCAAAGTCACTATATTCTTTATCACTGAAATACATTGTACCCCAGAGGTAAAAAGCAACAGACGAAACAAGAGAGAATACTTTGGTCCTAGAGAGGAGTGGAGAGAGAGAATGAGTTTGGCTCTCTGTCCGAGCAGGTGTGGAATGACTGAGTGCAGCACGGAGCGGTTCCTCCATTCAGTCTGAAGTAATGAACATCCCATCCTGAAAACAGTTCCTAACTACATGGTGCCAGGAGTTGCCAGTGAAGGACAAGCATGGTTCCCCAAAAAGAGAGCTGCCATTTCTTCAATATAATGAAATAATCTAATCATGAAATTGTTTAATTATTGGGCTGGACCCTGGACATACCACTCAGATTCATCAAAATCACAAAGGTAACCATAGTTGGGCTTGACCATGGAGAACTATCGGTTTCCACTGTTTCTAGCCCATTTGGGGCAGCACTTCCAGTCTCTCATGGCATTTGAGGTCAATCCATGTCCCACGTTCCTCTTCAAGTCTCACACTCTACAGCAGTTCACCTAAACAGGTGACTCCAGCAGTCAGATTGACTAAGTAGGTCTGTTGGCCTGAAGAGTCACTCAGTAGTCTACACTGTAAATTTAGACTGAAAAAGGAAAGGTTCTATGCCTTACCCTTCTAGTGGGAGAGGCTGCCATTATGTAAATATAGGGTCATGGCAAAGTAACAAAAGTAATCAAGAGTAATTTTGTGTTTTCTGAACCTTGCTTTGGGAACAGCTGTGTCCCATAAGACACTAAAAGATGTCATGAGACTCATGTGCCTTCTGTGGTCAAGTGAGTGTGAAACATACAGGACTTCTCAAAGCTTTTCATATGCTAACATGCAGGATAAATTTCCTAGAGAGAGATCTAGTATCCCAAATTGTTTGATTACAGAAAGACAGCCTTATCTACATCTCCTGGAAGAGGGGTTCTATAGAACAGTTTGTGATCTTGCCAATTTTTAAAATATTCTAATAAAGTGAAACACTATTGTTTAGATTGATTCTTAAAAGGTTTGATAAAACTATAATCATTACAAAGTTAAGCCCGATTAAAAACATTAGTTACCAACAGGAGAAACCAGTGGGTCACCAGGCCTGGGAGACACAGGTAACTCTTCTCTAGGCTAGCTTGGGAAACACTCTCTGTCAAGGGTTGAAATCAGCGTTTTGCTAAAATTTTGATATATGAGAGCATTTACAACTGAGGGTCTCTAATGCATACTGCATTATTTCACTGCATGCAAAGATACAGCATAAGGAATACAGCATTAATACTTAGCCCGAGGTGGGGTTTTTAGGTACCTTTTAAAGTAGGAAAATGGTAGCAATAAACCACCAACTTCCCCAACCCCTGCTCCCCCAAAAACAACTAAGATGTTTCCTCGACGTTTCCCTAGTTGCACACTGTCCAATACAGTGGCCATATGTGGCTACTCAGCACTTGAAACGTGGCTAGTCCAAATTGAGATGTGCTGTAATATAAAACACACCCAGGATTTCAATTTTCATATTGATTAATGTCATTAATTTTCATATTGATTATATGTTAAATGATAGTATGTTTTATGTAGTGAGCTAAGCAAAATATGTTAATAAATTTATTTTCACCTTTTTTACCTTTTAAAATGTGGCCACTAGAACAATTTAAATTACGTATGTGGCTCACATTATCTTTCTAGTGGACATGCTGCCCTGGCCCATTTGTCTACCCTTCAAGACGATGAGCTCCGTGAAGCAAATGACTGTACCTTCTTCATTTCTGGAGCCCTGGGACTTAGCTCAATGTTTGGCTCACATCAGAGACTCCAAAAGTCTTTGTTGAACTAACTCGAATTGCAGCTCCAGCAAATAGCTTACTTTCTCTGAACCTCAGTTTGCTCACCTGAGAAACAGGGTAAGGTGAGGATTCAATGAAATACTTATGTAAAGCAAACAGCCAACTTCTGTTGCCAAACCATGGAGCTGGATTCGAATTCTGGTATCTATTTTTAACACTTCTGTGGCTAATAATGAGATCCACTTGCAGACCTAAACATGATTTCAAGTAAGTGGTGGTTGGAGATGAGGGCCAGGCTGTGTGAGGAGTAAGAAAGGGGAACTTTGCAATCATCACAAAGATTGGAAAAGATGCTTACTCTGCCTTTAGACATTTAGCAAGATCTAGATGGCCCTAATCAACCTCTCTCTCCCTGAACACAATGAGGTTATTGCACGTAGCAATGCATCAAATGCTTTAGGTATTTATACCACCACTCCAGTATTCTTGGTGCTGGCAATCTAAAAGCCTACCCAGGCAACAAGTGAACCAAGGCAGGTGAGCTATTCCCAGTGGAGGTCCTGTCAACAGTGCCACATAGAGAGACATTTAGCCAGTCTGTAAACTAGTGGGTCTCAACCCTGGGGAACATGTTAGACTCTTAGAGGGAGCTTTTAAAAATCCCAGTGTCAAGCCCAGACCCCAGACCAATTAAATCAGAATCTCTAAGGTGGGGTTGCTATGGTCTGCATGTTTCTAACCCCACAAAATTCCTATGTTGAAATCCTAACTCCCAAAGGTGATGGTACTGGTAGGTGGAGCCTGTGGGAGGTGATTAGGTCATGCAAGTGAAACCCCCATGAATGAGATTAGTGCCCTTATAAAAGAAGCTCCCGAGGGATTCCTAACCTCTTCTGCCATGACCCAGAAGAGGGTCACCCAACCTCACCCAACCATGCTGGCACCCTCACCTCAGACTTTCCGACTCCAGAACTGTGAGCAATAAATTTCTGCTGTCTATAAGCCATGTAGTCTGTGGTACTTTGTTACAGCAGCCCGAACACACTAAGAAGTGGGCATCAGCACTTTGTGATGCTCCCCAGGCAATTCTAAAACCAGCCAAGGCTGAAGTCCACTGTGATAATCTCTTTCTCATTCTAGCATGTTCTTAAATGAGGAAAAAGCAGAGGCTCTGAGATCAGGGGGCTCTAGCATTTCCTGGCTGTGTGATTTTTTTTCTTTTATTTTTACTTATTTATTTATTTTATTTGTTTATTATTTTTGGCCGCGCTGGGTCTTCATTGCTGTGCGGGCTTTCTCTAGTTGCAGCAAACGGGGGTGCTACTCTTCCTTGCGGTGTGCGGGCTTCTCATTGCAGTGGCTTCTCTTGTTGCAGAGCACGGGCTCTAGGCACACGGGCTTCAGTAATTGTGGTGCATGGGCTCAGTAGTTGTGGCTCGTGGGCTCTACAAAACAGCCTCAGTAGTTGTGGTGCATGGGCTTAGTTCCTCCACGGCATGTGGGATCTTCCCGGACCAGGGCTCAAACCCATGTCCCCTGAATTGGCAGGCAGATTCCTAACCACTGTGCCACCAGGGAAGCCCTGGCTGTGTGATCTTGGGAGAGTTATGTACTTACCCTCAGGAGCTTCATTTTCTTCAGCTGTCAAATGAAGCTAATAATACCTCCCTTGAGGGTGTGATGAGGATGAAATGAATATGATCACCTGTGCAGACTGACTGGTGTGCACTGGGGGCTTAAGGAACCACAGTTGCGATCACTGTCATTATTCCCTCACCTCAAGGGAAATGATTCCTGTGTGTGGTCAGGTCAGTATCACTTTCTCCTGTGTTCATGCTACGGTGGCAGGGGAGATGATGCACATAAAAGTACTCTGCAGACCAAGGTTTCTCAAACCTTAATGTGCATAAGAATCACTGGGGACCTTGTTACCATACGGAAGCGTATTTCCTAGGTCTGAGGTGGGGCTGAGAGTCCTCATTTCTAATAAGTCCCAGGAGATGAGACGCTACTCATTCATGGGCCACAGTTTGAGTACCTGGGCTATAAATGGTAAAGCTCTTCACCAAAGTAAAGCGCTAATAGTACTTCCTTAACTTACCTTTGGGAAGTATCACCATATTACCTACTCTCTTCAATCTTCAAATGTTTTTATTTTTTTTTTATTTTTATTTTTATTTATTTATTTTTTTTTGCGGTATGCGGGCCTCTCACTGCTGTGGCCTCTCCCGTTGCGGAGCACAGGCTCCGGACGCGCAGGCCCAGCAGCCATGGCTCACGGGCCCAGCCGCTCCGCGGCATGTGGGATCCTCCCAGACTGGGGCACGAACCCGTGTCCCCTGCATCGGCAGGCGGACTCTCAACCACTGCGCCACCAGGGAAGCCCCAAATGTTTTTATTTTGAGAGACTTTATAGCAAGTTTAATGCCTATAAAGGAAGCAGTATACTTAGAGATCCTATATGAAAAACTTGAAGGTTTAAGCTCATTGTTTTTCACCTTATGGTTCTATTCCCTCCATTAGTCACCACCTGATTGAACTTAATAAACACACATCTGAATCACAAGTGTGAAAAACACACTTACCCTCCTATTTCTCCCTTTGCTTGCTCCTGAAGAGTCAGAAGATTCATTACAACCTCCAAGGTGCTTTGGGCTTCTTCTACCACTTTGGTAAAATAACAATAAACTCTCTGATGTTTCAGAAACTTCTCTAGCTTTATCATAATGATGGTGGTATTTCTCAATGTCAACAGTTTCATTTGAGCATAATAATCTTAGTCCTGCATGTGCTCTATCTGAATGATAATGGAATTTTTGTTTTATACATATGTATCCAGCTTTACATATAATTATGTCCTCAAAAAATTGAGCGTGAGAAACTTCTAGGTGAATCAAACCATATTTTAGATGCAGAAAAGTAGCTGGCTATTTAAGGTTTCTATGAAAGATAATTCTGAAAACCACCTTTGAAAGTCTACTTTGTCTTTTGGAAAATCTGGATTTTGATTTTTTCACATAAGTGGATTAAATCACCTCAATTAGTGATCACCTCTACAGTGGTTCCTCCAGCCCTATGGATTCTGGGTATTGGGGTTTTGTTTTTTGCTTGTTTTCTCTTGGCTTAGCCATGAATCTGTTGTGTGATCTCAGGTTGGTCAATAAATCTCCCCAAACATAAGTCCTCTTATCAGTGAAAAATATTCACTTTCTTATAAAGTGAAGGAATTAGACTGAATAATATTTTATAAAAAGCCTTTCCAGTTCTAACATCCCATAGTTCTAAGATGCTTTTAATGGTAGGATACGCCAATATTCTGATTTTCTAACGTGACTCTGACAATGTTTGGCAGCACCCCACTGACAGCTTTATTCGGGTCACAAGCAAAGTGCACCAAGGGCAAAGGATGCCTCAAACTCTTCAGCAAAAACAAGTGCAATAGACTATAGAATATACCAGAGGCTCTTGAAAATGGCTCCAAGTGCTTCTGGAAGTCAAGGAGGCTGAAGAACTAGAAGAGTTCACCAGTTCTGGCATCCAGACTCAGCATTTTGAAATTGCAGAAGCAAAAATCAGTTAAATTTCTCGATAATCAAGCTTTTGATAAGAGCAAAAAGACTTTGTTCTCAATCCTGGCTCTACCTTAACTGACTCTGTGATCTTTTTTTTTTTTAATAGCTTTTACTTTGAAATAATTACACTTTCCCCATTCTCCATTGATTGATATAATCATGTGATTTTTCTTCTTGAGCCTGTTAATGTGATAGCTTACACTGACTGATTTTCAACTATTGAGCAAGTTTTGCATTCTCCGTATAAACTCCTCTTGTCATGGTATATAATTCTTTTTATATGTTGCTGAATTCTAATGGCTGATATTTTGTTAAGAATTTTTCATTAATAGGTATATTAATTACCTATACATGTATGTATATATGTATATAATTATTTTAAATGTCTTTGCCTGGTTTTGGTATCAGGATAATACTGGCTTCACAGAATGAGTTAGGAAGTGTTTCCTCCTCTTCCATTTTCTGGAAGAGATTGCAGAATTCATGTTAATGTTTCTTTAAATTTTTGGTAGAGTTCTCCAGTGAAACCGTCTAGGCTTGGAGATTTCTTTGACAGGAGGTTTTCAGTGAAGAATTCAATTTCCTTAGTAGTTAGGACTTAGTAGTTAGACTATTCAAATTATCTAGTACACATTGGGTAAGCTGTCCTGGTTTGTACTTTTCAAGGAATTAGTCCATTTGATGTAAGTTGTCAAATAATGGGTGTGAAGTTGCTCATAGTATTTCCTTATCCTTTTGATATTTGCAGGATCTATAATGATATTCCCTGTTTTATGCCCAATAATAGTAATCTGTGTCTTCTATTTTTCTTTGTCAGTGTTGCTACAGGTTTTCCAATTTTACTGATCTTTTCAAAGAACCAGCTTAGTTTTATTGATTTCTCTATTGTTTTTTCTGTTTTCAATTTCACTGATTTCTGCTCTTACATTTATTATTTCCTTCCTTTGGCTTGCTTTAGGTTTATTTTGCCTTTCTTTTTCCAGTTTCTTCAGGGGGGAGCTTAGATTATTGATTTGAGATTTTTCCTCTTGTCTAACATAAATATTTAGTGCTATAAATTTCCCTCTCAGCACTACTTTAGTTGATTCCAACAAATTATATGTTGCACTTTCATTTTCATTCAGTTTAATGTACTTTTTCATTTTCCTTAAGACTTTCTCTTTAACCCATTTATCATTTAAAAGTGTGTTTAGTTTCCAAGTGCTTGAAGATCTTCTACCTATCTTTCTGTTATTGATTTCTAGTTTGATTCCATTATGGTCAGAGAATATACTGTGATATCAACTGTTTTACATTTGCTGAGGTTTGTTTTATGGTCCAGGATACATATGGTCTGGTTGTTTTCAAGATTTTTTTCTTTGTCTTTAGTTTTCCAAAGTTCGACTAGGATGTGTCTTGATGTAGATTTCTTTGGGTTTTTCCTATAAAGTTTGCTCAGCTTCTGAGGTTTATATTTCTTGCCAGTTTCAAGAAATTTTCCGCCATTATTTCTTCATATTCATTTTTAGCCCCTCTCCCCTCTTTCCAGGACTCAAATGACATAAATGTTGCATCTTTTGTTATAGTTCCAAATGTCTCCAAGGTTCTGTTCATTTTTTTTTCCAGTCTCTTCTCTCTGTTGCTCAGATTGGATAATTTCTATTGTTCTATCTTCAAGTTCATTGATTTTTTTCCTTTGTCCTCTCCATTCTGCTACTGAGCCCATCTGTTGAGATTTTTATTTCAGTTACCGTATTTTTCAGTTCTAAATTTCTATTTGGTTCTTCTTTATACCTTCTATTTCCTTGCTGAAGCTTTTCATTTTTTCCATCTGTTTCAAAACTGTTCATAATTGCTCACTGAAGCACTTTTGTGATGTTTGCTTTAAAAATCTTTGTTAGATAATTCTAACATCTGCGCCATCATGATGTTACTGTCTATTATCCCTTCTCATTAAGTTTGAGATCTTCCTGGTTCTTGATATGATGAGTGAGTTTCAACTGAAACCTGGTCTTTTTAGATATTATAAGATTCTGGACCTTATTTTAATCTTGTGTTTTAGCGGGTCTCCTCTGACATCACTCTGGTGGGTAAAGGGGGCGGTACCACCTTATCACTGCGAGGTGGGGGAAGAAGTCCAGTTTTCTCCACTTAGCCTTCTGAGGGAACTCACTATCAGGTAACTTATTACCTTGTCATTCTTTGGACCCTGAGGTCCCTAGCTGGTCTACCTTCTCTCTACCTTTCTGAGCGTTCTTATGTTTGTTTTACATATAATGTTCAGGATTTTTTAGTTGTACTTGAGGGGATGGAGGAGGCATTTCTTGTTTGCAGGATGGGGTGAAAGTTCAGGCCTCCACCTGTATCACCCTGGCTGGGAGGGGTAGGGTCATCTCATTATTGCTCCCCACATGGCCTCCCACTGACACCATGGAGGGGGTGGCCTTGTTACTACTGAGAGATGGTGAAAGTCCTGACTCTCCAATAAGCCTTCAGAGAGGAGATGAGAGAGGTACCTCATTATTGCTGGTAGAAGCCCAGGCTCATCATGTGTTCCTCACTGACATGGAGTAGGAGTGGGGGGACAGCGGCCTTATTACTACTGATTGATGATGAAAATCTTGACTCTCCACTATGTCTCCTCAGACCCCACCTCAAGAAGGAGAGGGAGGAGTGCATTGTTACTACCAGGTGGAGGTGGAGGTCTAGGCTCCCCACATGGTTTCTGCTGTTACAGAGCTGGGAGGTGGGGGAGATTAAAGTTTCACCTGGCAGGGACGAAAGTTCTGGCTCCTCACTTGGCCTTCTCTGGCACTACCCCAGCAGGTGCGTTGAGATGCCTTGTTACAGCCTGGCAAGGGTGAAAGTTTAGGCTCTCCAGTCAGCCTTTCCTGGTGGGGGAGGAGCCTCAATTCTTTCTATGGTGTTGTACTGGAGTAGAGCAGATTGTCTAAACGTTTTCTGTCTTGGTAGACTGATCCTTCAGCTAGAGAAGCTTTTCTTGGGGCTTTTTTTTTTTTAATGCACTCATGGCAGTCCCAGGTGGCTGGCTTCTCCAATGTCCAGTCTGGGGTATATGAAGCAAAACGTGACACAGGGAACTCACCATTATGTTGTTTCTTGGGTCCTGAGGTTCCCTAGCTCATCTGCTTTTTTCTCTCTACCTTTCTGAGTCTTATGTTTGTTTTATATATAATGTTTAGAGTTTTTAGTTGTACATAGAGGGAGAAATAGGGAAAGTATGTCTATTCCATTCCCTTAAAAGCAGAAGTTGGTGATGCAACCTTGAGTGAGTCATTTCACCTCGCTAATAAGGAATTAACGTGCCAGTGCTTAACCAATGGAAAGGACTCAGTAAATGATGATTAAAGTAATTCAAATGAAATTGAAATGTCTTAAAATGAAGACACAGTTTCATTCATGCTTTGGAGTGAAGAGAAACTAAGAGTGAATCAGGTCATGTGTGTGTGTTTGATTTCCAAACAAAAAAAACTATAATTTTTTTAAAACTTACCATTTAAACCTAAGACAATGCTTATTCACATTATAAAAGTATTCTTCATGAAATAAGCAGAGTGGTTTATTAAATCCATTAATGAACTAAATTTCAAAAGATTTTACCCTCCCAATGGTTTATGTCCAGTTTTTGCTAAGCAGAGTTGTTGAGAAGTAAAACCCCAGGGCTAAGAGGAGCTCTGGAAGCCAAGTGAAAGTGCAATCTGGGAAAGGGTGTCAGGGGGGCAGACAGGGAGGGGAGCTCAAGTAAACAAAGTACAAGGCAAGGTGGACAGATCTGACATTTAGAAGATCACTGAGACTTTAGCAAAAGAAATTTAAAACAGTGGTAGGGGAAGAAGCCAGATTTAGGGTGTTGAGAAGTAAATGGGAGTTGAGGAAGAGGAACCCGAGAGGAAGAGGAATAAAGAGATGAAGCCAAGTTTGAAAGTGAAGGGGAGGAACTATGGACATTTACATCCTGATATCACTACTGTAATTGTTACTATATTAGAGTCATTTCCAAAGAAAGATCAAGAAGACTTAAAACAGAATGGACATATGGAACAAATACAAAGAAGAAATAATTCCAAAATTGATTACTCTTTTAACTATATCAAAGACTGATCTGAATAGACTATTAAGTAGTACTTATTCTAAAACTATCTTGGTGAAGGGCCAGTTTGGGGATTCTTTGCTTTTTACAATCTATTGCAAACTAATACTATTATAAAATGCAACAAAATATCATAGCAATGTCCAATTGCTATAAAGGTTTCAAAACGCTTACCCTCGCTTTCTTTCCTTATCTTCTTGTGGACAGGGAATAGATAGTTCACGGACTGGCACTGGCTCAGCTTACAGCAGTGCTGCTCTCTAAAGCTGGACTCAGGCTTCACAGACCTCAAATTCAAAACCTGACATCTCAGCCAAGCTCCAGATGTCCAGGGAAATGTCTAACATGAGGGCATTCCATTTCTGTGCCCCTGCTTGTATTAATCAGGGTAGGCTAGGTTATGCTGTCACAAAGAACATTCTGGTCTCAGAGGTTTACCACATGTGTTTCTTGCTCACTCTGCATATCCAAGGTGAGTCAGCAGGAGGCTCTATTCTGCACTCCCACCACCCCAGTGGCTGCGGTAGAAAAACAGACACTGAAGAACTCCATGTGTGCTTTCCATGGCCTCACATTTTATTGGCTAGAAGTAGTAACACCCGTATGTCAAGGAAGCTGGGAAACTTCAGCACACCGCTTTAACCATAAGCAACACAGAGGAAGGTCTGTTGAAGTTCTACTGTAAATCAACTGGTGGAGAACTACTTCTCTCTTCCTCTCATTCCTCCAATGTACTGGGCAAAGAGATTTGGAAAGGGACGGTGACTCTTACTTAACCAGTATTCTCTTGATTATGCTGACTTTTTGCCCAAGACTAGCTACTGATGCTGCCTTTATGAAGGCATCGAAATGCTGCCCTCATTTTTAAGGGTCTTGTACAAGTTCTCTGGAGCTCTGTGGGGAGATCTACTCACTGCACAATTCCCTGATGTGGGAACCCTCTTTTGGATCCCATCCAGAGTTACACTCCAGAGCTTTGTGCTGCTAGGGACTGCTCATCCAGAGGTAGCCCTCTTGGGAGGGATTCTGGAGAACTGCCTCAAACCAACTTCTTTACTCCTTGGTCCATGGGAAACTAGTGTGTGCTTGACTTGCCAAACACGGGAATGCAGTTCTCCACTACTGGCCCCTCTCTCCATCTTTCTCCTCTCCCTTTCAGGAAGGTACAGAGAGCAGACCAGCAAGTTCATTATGTAGTCAGACACGTGTCTGCAGAATGTGACTCCCATTTCCGCAGGTACCTCAAGCACTGTGAGTAGTTTTCTTGGAGGCCCCTTCTTGGTTTGGAGGGTAAATACCCACTTCTGTCCACTGGGAGGTTAAGTTTGAGCATCCTCACAATATGGCAGCTGACTTCCCCCAGAATGAGTGGTCCAAGAGGGAAAGAGTCAAGCAGAAGTTGTATTCTTTTTATAACTTTGCCTCAGAAGTCCTATAGCATCACTTCTGTCATATTCTATTATTTAGAAGAGAGTTATTAAGTCTGGCCCACATTCAAGGGAAGGCAAATTAGGCTCTACTTTTTGAATGGAGAAGTGTTAATGAATTTGTGGACATATTTTGTTTGTTTGTTTGTTTGTTTTTAGATGTTGGGGGTAGGAGTTTATTAATTAATTAATTTATTTTTGCTGTGTTGGGTCTTCGTTTCTGTGCGAGGGCTTCCCCTAGTTGTGGCAAGCGGGGACCACTCTTCATCGCGGTGCGCGGGCCTCTCACTATCGCGGCCTCTCTTGTTGCGGAGCACAGGCTCCAGACGCGCAGGCTCAGTAGTTGTGGCTCACGGGCCTAGTTGCTCCGCGGCATGCGGGATCTTCCCAGACCAGGGCTCGAACCTGTGTCCCCTGCATTGGCAGGCAGATTCTCAACCACTGCGCCACCAGGGAAGCCCTGTGGACATATTTTAAACCACAACTCTCCTTAAAAACTTTCCAACTCAGTCTGTGGAATGAACTATAGTATCAACCAGCCAGAGTCTGAATCAAACAAATGTCTGACACAGAAATCATTACAATCTCAAGATACTGTCAAAAGCTGTTAGAACTCTTTGCTTTTATAAATAAGGTGGAGAGGGATGTACTGCTAGACTCTTGGGAATGAGATCCAAACTCTTCAAATGCTCCAATAAATCTCTTTCTGCACAAATTTTTTAAAACACTGAACAAATGTTTATAAAGTATTTGCACAAGGGAAGCTTTAATAACTAATAAAAGAGTTGAAGGTGTGATATTCTGTATCTTTCCTCCTAACCAGTACCACCATCAAGATGCCTACTCTGGCAGAAGCCCATCTCTCCACCTGCATGGGTGATCAAAGCAGAAAACAACCCAGGAACACATTGCTATTTAGAACTGTAATGACACTGATTTGGTCAAAGCAGCTCTGGCTTTAATAGTTTGGGAAAATCCTGAGGCTTATCAAGGCCTAACAACTTGCCCAGAGATAACCCCACAAGCAGAATATGAGCAACCCTATGCCCCTCTGACTCCACAGCCTGAACTCTTAATCACTAGGCGGCATTGTCTCTCCTAAACACCAAAACATAACTCAATATGCAGCAAAGATCTGAGGTGGCTTCTATTCCATTAAAAGGAAATCAATATCGTTGAACTGAACTCAAAGATACGAACAAAAATAGAGTATAGTTCAAATGAACAAAGAATAACAATGACCACTACTTCTCAAAATACAGATACTTAAAAAAGACAAACATGAGCATGAATCATGAGGCTGCAGTGTTTCCTGTCTGTTAACTATTAGGATTATAGAACAACTGCTTTCGTCCTGAGTTTGGGGAGTAGGGTGGGGTGCAAAAGGGGATGGGGTGGAGTTGAGGGGACTGAGGGAGGTGCAGTGTTAACCTGCTACTAAAACAAGCACATTTTTATTTTTTTCTTAGATTCCATATATATGTGTTAGCGTACGGTATTTGTTTTTCTCTTTCTTACTTCACTCGTATGACAGACTCTTGGTCCATCCACCTCTCTACAAATAACTCAATTTCGTTTCTTTTTATGGCTGAGTAATATTCCATTGTATATATGTGCCACATCTTCTTTATCCATTCATCTGTCGATGGACACTTAGGTTGCTTCCATGTCCTGGCTATTGTAAATAGCGGGGGAAGGGTAAGCTGTGACAAAGTGAGAGAGTGGCATGGACATATATACACTACCAAACGTAAAATAGATAGCTAGTGGGAAGTAGCCACATAGCACAGGGAGATCAGCTGGGTGGTTTGTGACCACCTAGAGAGGTGGGATAGGGAGGGTGGGAGGGAGGGAGATGCAAGAGGGAAGAGATATGGTAACATATGTATATGTATAACTGATTCACTTTGTTATAAAGCAGAAACTAACACACCCTTGTAAAGCAATTATATTCCAATAATGATGTTAAAAATAATAAAATAAAATTAAAAATAAAAATAAAACAAGCACATTTAATGAATGCCTTCTGAGGGTCACACATACATAATCCACAGGCTCAAAAGGCCTGGTGCCAGGCCTTCAAGGAGCTCATAGCCTACATGGGAGGACAGACATGGAAAGAAATAAGAATACCACGCTGTAATACAAGAAACACCAGAAAACAAAACATGGTTCTGTGAAATGAGCAACTGCCTCCAGGCCCCAGCCAGCTCCGTTTCTGTGGTACATTCACAAATCGAGGAGATGGTAAGGAGAATAAACCCACAATAACAAGGATAGGATGCCCTTAATCACTGCTCTTGTTTCAATTAGAGACATTTTAATCAGGACTTCTTTTAGGAACCATGAGCACCAGATGAACAATTTTAAAATATGAAACTGTCAAAAATTAAAGGGCTTTCTGTTGCAGGAAGGAGATTAGGGCGAGTAAGCCTGATATGAGGAAGGAAAATACTACAGAAACCTGTTTGCCCAGGCATTAAAAGCACCAGACTCTCACACTGCTTGGCCTCAAACCAGCTCTGTGATGTAAATCCCTCAACTCCTCTGAGCTGTGGTTTTGTTTTGCTTTCCTAACATTAAGGGGACTGGATTATACAATCACTACAGTCCCTCTCTAGCTCTAAAATCTGAGATCCTAGTGTTCCAAGGAAAGCCTCTTTCCCCTCTCAGGTGCCATCTCCCCTGCAAGGTTCTCATTGGCTTCAGGCCTTGAGCCGAACCTCCTTTCTCTCCTCTCCTGACTTACCTCCTACACACGACCAGGATCATAGCACCAGCTGTAACCTCCCAGATGACTTCTTAGAAGGATCTGCCACATGGCAGCAGCTCCCATGCTAAGGAGGGTGGTCCTTCCCTGCATGGTGGCCCAGGGGAAGCTTTCTCATAAGCTTGAATCTGGGTGTAGTCCTGGCTTCTGGGTGATCTTGGATGTGTGAATTCCCCACCCACCAGGGAAAGAGGGTCTGCCCTGACTCTCTGCAGGGTTGTTAATGGGGGTTGTTAATGGGGACAAAATGAAGTGATTCATAAAGCACTGTACAAATACAGAGTATTACAATGATGACCATGATGACTGAATGCTCTGAATTCAGGGGCTCCTCCAGCCGGAAGTCTTGCCAGGACAGAACTGTGTGCTTTATTGCTCCCTGAGAGGAAACCTGATGGAAAACAGACACAGCCTTGAGGCTGATGTGCCTCTGAATGTCTCCCCAGAGCAGCTAGTGGCTCTAGAACTAATAAGGTCCCAGCGGATTCTTTCTCTAAAGAAGCTTTTAATGTTACTGTGAACTGACAGTAATGCTGTCCACATCAATCCCATTATCATAGTTTCCAGAACATACCACATTAGAACTCTAACTGTAGAACTTTTCTGTCACTTCCCACTTAGGTCAACATTCATGCCACCCACTGTCCCATGCAGAGTTCTAAGAAGTTAAGATCTCTATCCTGTTAAAACTGACTTCTGGATTCCCCCAGAAGAGTTTTATGGGACTGTGCACATTTAACGTAGTTAAAGTACCCATGGGCCTGGACTTTCCAGAAATGGCCAATTTCATGCAATCTTCTTCTCAATAAAGGCAAAGATTAATTACATGTATAACTAAGTATAATTAATCTTTCTAACTCCTTTGGATATTTATTCATATAAATAAATTCATAAATCAGATTTAAGTATTTTTTCAGATCAGATTCTTGAGTCTTGAATTTTTACTTGGAAAATATGATTACTGTAGATATTGTAAACTCTGGGTTAACCTGCATGGTCAGAGAATATAAAGCTGTATTCAATTTTTAACTGCAAAAGAAGAAGAGGAGGAGAAGGAGGAGGAGGATAAAGAATATCAACAAACACCAAATACATTCATGCAAGCAAGAAGATGAACCTAACTCAGAGAGGTCCGACAGCGAGTAAGTTATAATGATGGAATTCAAACCCAAGTCTGGCTCACTCTGCTTCATTCACCACCTAAAATATCCCAGCGGGCACCCTGACTCCCTCCTTCCTCTCCATCCATTCGCTGTCCTTTTCTGTCCTCCTTCCCCAGCTTTATTTTCCTGCACTGTACTTATTTGTCTGTTTAAAAATATGTCTCCTGTACTAGAACGTAAGCTAAGCAGGGATTTTTTTGTTGTATTCACTGCTTTATCTCCAGTGCCTAGAAGAGTGCTGGAGACATGGTGCTCACTAAATATTAAATAAACAAAAGAATAAAATATCCTAAGTGCATGTGTTTTTCATCACATCTCACTGGAGGGTATAGTGAGAAAGCAGACATGTACATACATACATACATATACATTCTACTTCATAATTCTGTCCATGATCTGGGTGGTATGGTCACAGAGTAAAGGTTCAAATTGGTTGTGGAGAAAACTCATCAATCTTTTTACCAAGAGAAAAGAGCAGCTGTGTCCTAGAAGCTGGAGGACATCTTTACATCTGTAGCAGCACGTTCTTGCCCACACTATATTTATGTCCTTTGTTACAAGAATTAATATACAGTACTCTTTTCATGAAGAGTCCAAAAATTTGGTAAGATGATTTTTATCTTATTTTTCCATACGAAGAACAATTTAACACCAAACACACCTCCCAGATCCTTCATACAGTTAATTCCACAACCACTAAACTTATTCTGACTCACCAACAAAGGCCACATCAACATGGGAGCAAGGGATTCATTTATTACACCAAAACAGTCTCTTCAGAACTTCTGAAGTAACTGCAATTTTTGGTCATTTAAATAATTTTGCATTTAATGTAGGCTCTATTTCCAGATCTTTCTGAAATAGTTGGAAGATATACCTAATAAAAATACATTTCAACAAAAAGGAATTTAGCAGATTATGGAGCTCTTGGGTCATCACCCTGGGAAGGTAAGACCTTAAAAAGGAAGTGATGCTTCCAAGGGAACATCATTAGGGCACATACCTACTTTATTCAGGCAAAATGAGTGTCCAATAAATGTTGATTCACCAATCATGTATACCTTTCACATAAGAGATACCCTGAGATCTAAATCACATACCCAATATTCAGCAATGTGGCCTAGAATCAAGGGGTGAACCATGGGGGGAGGGAGATATGCTCTTCTTCCTGATACCTATAAGCAGAACACTGCTGCGCAGACCCATTTGGTGTTTTTATAATTACCCAAATTCTCCTCTTTTGTCAAAATTCATTCTCAGTAACAGCTTGAGCAATGTAGCAATCGTGCTCTGAAATGACTTGTAAACCACAGACACAAATATTTGGGCCAAGAATGTGGAATCCATTGCTGTCACATTCCATTATTTCTGGTGGAGCAATTCACTAACATTTTGGAATCTAGATCATAAATTATGCAGAGCCTCAGCAAAAGAGCTGAGGACACAAACTGCTGTAATAAAATTCCTGTTACTGGAGCCATAAAAACAGAACAAAAGAAAGGCAAAGAAGAAAAATCAGGGTTGGACTTTTCTGACATTTCTTGTCCGCCATTGTTAATGCTTTCACAAAATGAAAATGTAACTTTCGGGAAACCATCAGACAAGCCAAAAATGATATGATGGGCATACGGTCATTTATACACACCAGCACCACTATGAGATTCCCCAGAATAAAGTGAGCTTTGTGAAGAAAGCTTGAATATTGATATAAATTAAAGTGCCTAAATGTACAACAGAGCCATCTGTACATTTTTCATGATTCTCAAGAGGTGTGAAATGTCCTTCAATCATAGCACCCAGGCAATGGTCGAATTTTCTGTTGAGATATATTATAAAATGTCAGAGGGAAAGAGCTCTGAATCGCCAGGTCATTTCTCCTCTCTGTGGAAACTGAGGTAATGGCAGAGCCAGAACTAAAACCCCATCTCTTTTTTTTTTTTTTTTTTTTTTTTTTTTTGCGGTACACGGGCCTCTCACTGTTGTGGCCTCTCCCGTTGCGGAGCACAGGCTCCGGACGCACAGGCTCAGCAGCCATGGCTCACGGGCCCAGCCACTCTGCAGCATGTGGGATCTTCCTGGACCGGGGCACGAACCCGTGTCCCCTGCACCGGCAGGCGGACTCTCAACCACTGCGCCACCAGGGAAGCCCTAAAACCCCATCTCTTGACTCCCAACCCACTGAGTTTCATCTTGCAGAATGATGCCTTAAGCATGGTAGGTGTTCAAAAATTATTTGACGGGCAGATGGATGAAAGAATGGGTGAACAGATGGGTAAATGGATGAATGAATGAAATAAAAAACCATCCTCTATGGGTCAATGTCAAAGAGAACATACCGTTGAAATACTTTAGAAATAAAATAAAGAACTGAAAAGCCAGTTGGATCATGCTTAGCAACCATTCACAATGTGACTCCAAGAATTCTTTCTTTTCAAGTATAACTTGAGAGCACTGACATATGTATGTATGCATACATATGTATGTATATGTGTGTATACTCCAAAAGGAGTAATGAGCATGAGAACAAACATAGGCAAACATGTTTCTTAAGCAGGACTGATATTATTGGGCAGTATTTAGTATGACTCCCTTCTTCAAGGTGCACCATAAATGAGGGAGAACAGAGGAGGTGAAGGGGGAAAGGTCCCAGCACAGATGGATGAAAAGTCAGGCATGTACTTTTTGAGCACAGTACTGCTTCTGCAATTATTACAAACATATTTAGAAGAAAACAAAATGCTTTTCAAGATAGAAGGTCTAAAATGTTAAAACAGGAAAAGGGGGCTCAGTACAAGTTAAAACCATATAAGGGAAGAAAGTTGTTTTTTCACCAGGATAGGAGGAAATTTTTATTCTAGCAAATCCCAGAGCACAAAAGAAACTAGCTCCAATCATCTGTCTAGGTTAGGAATCCTCAAGTTTTCTACAAAGAAGAACTGCTTTAAATTTCCCCAGAGTCTTAACATCACTCAGAGGAGGAGGGAAAAGGAGTACAGAAGAAAGAAGGAAAACAGCCTAGTGGTACCATTAGTGCCCTGAGGCGTGGGAAGTCTCAGCGCAATACCAGACACGATTTCTGAGCCTGTACTGTGTGCCAGGCACAGTACAAAGCACTCACATACATCGTCTCATTTAGTCTTCACAAGAACTCTACCCCCACCCCCACCCTGGAGATTCTACTCTTAACTCCATGTTTCAGATGAAGAAATTGAAGTCTGAAGAGCTTATATAACTTTCCCAAAGCCACACAGCTCATAAATGGCAGAGCTATGATTCAAGCCCAGTCCGGTATGACATCAAGGCTCAGGTTTTTCTGTCTCCTGGCTGCCACAGTCTCCCTCCCCTCTGAGAATCCCAGAAAGCCATGGCTTTACCAGGCTTAATACATGGTTTGGAAATCTACCAGGTATACCTTCAAGTTCTTTCAAGACTATGATCTGAGATTGCTGGTCAGAGTTTCAAAAATCTGGGTTTACCATTACAAAACAACTGGCAGTTGTTGTCTTTCTTTGGTAAAAACCTTCTGGAAAGCCAAAAATTGCTGTGCTATGGTCATTCCTTACCCAAGTCTGTATTTTAACATCCAGCTAATTGAGATGAGTGGAGACATCTGTAAGCTGATTTTAAAAGAGACAACTCTCTTTGGAGCATAAAAACAGCAGAACCATTTACTGAGTGCTTGCTATGTGCTAAGCATTGCTCATCAATTCACGCAGCATCAAAGACTAACAAGCAGAGCACTAAGCCCTAGGAATACAAATGCATCAGAGGGGGAGCCTGCAGCTTCTCCAGGGGCCCGCAGCTTGCAGAAAGCCAACCACGCAGAGCAGTGAGAAGTGCACCCCCTGCCTGTCGGGCACAGAGTACTGCAAGGGTGCCAAAGAGCACCCATGTGGATCCTGGAAGCCTCCTTAGAGGCAGGGTCTCCTCACAACACCTCAGGATGGAACCTGAGGGTCAGAAAATTTAAGTAATGCAAAGGGGCACAGCTCTGAGGTGGACTGTGCTCAGGTTCGCCTCACTTCAGAGCCTTGCTCTTCGCATCACTTGCTGTGGCCTCACAGGAAAATATGCTCCTTAAAGCTTCTGTCACAGGATTACCTTTATCTTACAGGGCAAACACTAAACAAAAACCTACACTAACTTCTAGGTTCGCAGTAGAGTCATATTGACATGACTCTTATTTAGTACCTAACAGTCATCAAAGCATTTTCATGTTCACATTCACATTTTGAGCCTAATAACCATCCTGTAAAGAACAAAGATATTATATGGTGCTCTTCTTTGCATGTAAGAAAACTGAGGACCAGGAAGGGGAAGCAACTTGCACAAGTTAAGGTTCAGAGCTCAGTCTGGGGGCCCTTGAATGTCTAACTCCCAGTCCAGCCAATCTCCAAGCCACAGAACGTTAGCTTATCATACCTGCTTGAGTTTTTCCTTTCTTGGTATCTCAAACTACTTGCCTTACTCCAAAGATCAGTGAACAGTGTGGCAGATTTAGAATCTGGGGTCAGGTCTCTGTAGTCAATGTTTTGGTTTGGATGTTTTTTTCATGGGTCTCTTTCATTTGAAATGTTTCTTATCAGAAAAACGCCAGGCAGGGATATCGGAGAGTTTGTCAGCAAGAGATGAAAAGATCAGGGCTTCCCTGGTGGTGCAGTGGTTGAGAGTCCGCCTGCCGATGCAGGGGACACGGGTTTGTGCCCCGGTCCGGGAAGATCCCACATGCCGCGGAGCGGCTGGGCTCGTGAGCCACGGCCGCTGAGCCTGCGCGTCCGGAGCCTGTGCTCCGCAACGGGAGAGGCCACAACAGTGAGAGGCTCGCGTACCGCAAAGAAAAAAAAAAAAAAAAAGAAAAGATCAGAAGTAGGAGTGATGTCACCAAGATGGCAGAGTAGGAAACCCCAGCCTCTGTCCCTCACAAAGATCAATAGGGAGCTATCCATGAACAAAAACAGCTCTGGGGGAGCTCTGGAGTCCACTTAAGAAATTTCAGCAACATACTGGAACAAAAAAATTTGAGAATAATCACACAAAAAGTGAAGGAAGAACAGCTTCGACTTGCCTGCATCATCCCATTCCCCAAGCCAGCATTGCTCAGTACCAAAAGGGAACCGTTCAGCTAGCAAGAGTTCCTTTTGTTGAGAAAGGAAGAGTGGAGTGAGCATCTAGCTTCCCCAGCACCACATGAAGGATCTGTTTCCATTTCACTCCACCCAGAGACCAGCAAAAGCTTAGATGTACAGAGAAGACTAGGAACAAGGAAGAAGAGCAGGGGCTACCAGTATCCACCATGCAGCAGGAGCATCTGCGCTTCCTAGTGACCTGCTCTGCAGACAACCCCAGCGCTTTTACCACTGAAGAGACCAATGACCAGCGCATGGACCACCTGTGGATTTCACTGGATTTCACCCTACAGATATACATGTTTGCTGATGCCAGCCACCTGAGTGCCTCCCTACTTCTTCAACCAGAGCCTGGGAACTGCACAGGAAGCCAGCCCCGGCCTCTGCAGCTGTGCTAGTGCAAGAAGCCAGCCTAGACCCCTGCAGCTGACACCCACCACCGTGCACATGCTCAGGGCTAGCCCCTCCAGCCATCCATCTGCACACCCCCAACCCAACCCTCATCCATGGCCTCTACTGTTGTGCACACAACCAAAGGGAGACTGTGCAGCCATGAGAGAACATGCCAAATTGTAAATGGATTAAAGTTTCCAATCAAAAGGCACAGACTGGTTGAATAGGTGAAAAAACAAGACCAACTCTATGCTGCCTACAAGAGACTCACTTTAGCTTTAAGGACACATATAGGCTTAAAGTGAAGGAATCAAAAAGATATTCCATGCAAATGGAAACAAAAAGAGAGAAATGGTAGCTTATATCAGACAAAACAGACTTTACGTGAAAAACTGTAACAAGAGAAAAAGAAGATCATTATTTAATGATAAAGGGGTCACTTCATCAAGAGGATGTAACAATTGTAAATATATATGCACTGAACATAGGAGCACCTAAATATATTTAGCACATACTAACAGATCTAAAGACAATACAATAAAAGTAATGGACTTCAATACCCCACTGTCAACAATGGATAGGTCATCTAGACTAGAAATCAATAAGGAAACACTGGACTTAAATAACACTTTAGATCAAATGAACTTAACAGACATATATAGAACATTCCACCCAACAGCAGCAGAAAACACACTCTTTTCAAGCACACATGGAACATTCTTCACAATAGATCATGTTTTAGGTCACAAAAAAAGTCTCAGCAAATTTTAAAAGACTGAAATTATACCAAGAACCTTTTCTGACCACAACAGTAAGAAACTAGAAATCAATAACAGGAGGAAAACTAGAAAATACACAATATGTAGAAATTAAAAAACACACTCTTGACCAACCAATTGGTCAAAGAGGAAACGAAAAGGGAAATCAAAAAATATATTGAAACAAATGAAAATGCAAACACAACATACCAAAACCTACAGAACATGGCAAAAGCAGCTCTAAGAGGGAAGTGATAGTGATAGCTTATCACTTTATAGTAATAAGCACCCACATTAAGAAAAAAGAAAGATCTCAAATAAACAAGCTAACTTTACACCTCAAGGAACTAGAACAACAAGAACAAATTAAGCGCAAAGTGAAGAAGGAAGGAGATAGTAAAGATCAGAGTAAAAATAAATAGACAACAGAAAAACAACAGAAAAGATCAGTGAAACTAATAGTTGGTTTTCTGAAAATATAAAGAAAATTGACAAACTTTTAGCTAGATTTATCAAGGAAAAAAAAAGGGAGCAGATCCAGATAAATAAAACTGTAAATAAAAAGGAGACATCCTAACTGATATGACAGAAATCCAAAGGATTTTAGGCAGTTACTATGAACAAAAACCGTGAGACACTGATGAAATAAATTGAAGAAAACACAAATAAATGGAAAGATATCACATGCTCATGGACTGGAAGAATTAATATTGTTAAAATGTCCATACTACCCAAAGCCATCTATAGAGTCAATGTAATCCCTATCAAAATTCAAATGGCATTCTTCACAGAAATAGAAAAAACAACCCTAAAATTCATATGGAACCACACACACACCAAAAAACCCAAATAGCAAAGAAATTTTGAGAAAGAACAAAGCTGGAGACACACATGGTCTGAGTGCAAACTATATTACAAAGCTATAGTAATCAAAACAGTATGGTACTGGCATAAAAAGCAGACATATACACCAACAGAACAAAATCAAGAGCCACAAATTAAACCCACACATATATGGTTAACTAATATTTGACAAGGAAACTAAGAAAACTCAATGGGGAAATAATGACAGTCTCTTCAATAAATGGTGCTGGGAAAACTGGATATCTGCACGCAGAAGAATAAAATTGGACTGCTATCTTACACTATTCACAACAAATTAAGTGGAAGTGGATTAAGGATTTAAACATAAGATCTGAAATCATAAAACTCCTAGAAGAAAACATAGAGGAAAAGCTCCTTGACATCAGTCTTGGCAATGATTTCTTGGATATGACACCAAAAGCATAAACAAGAAAAGCAAAAGTCAACAAGTGGTACTACCTCAACCTGAAAAGCTTATACACAGCAAATGAAATAACAAAATGAAAAGGCAACCTAAGGAATGAGAGAAAATATTTGCAAACCATATATCTGGCAAGAGGTTAATATCTACAATGTATAAGTAACTCATATAATTCAATAGCAAAGAAACAATCTGATTAAAAAATAATCAAGAGGGCTTCCCTGGTGGCACAGTGATTGAGGGCCCGCCTGCCAATGCAGGGGTCACGGGTTGAAGCCCTGGTCCAGCAGGATCCCACATGCTGCAGAGCAGCTGGGCCCGTGCACCACGGCTGCTGAGCCTGCGCTCTGGAGCCCATGAGCCGCAGCTGCTGAGCCCGCGTGCTACAACTGCTGAAGCCTGCACACCTGGAGCCCGTGCTCCACAACAGGGGAGGCCAACGTGGTGAGAGGCCCATGCACCGCGGCAAGGAGTGGTCCCTGCTCACCAAAGCTGGAGAGGGCCCATGAGCAGTAACAAAGACCCAACACAGTCAAAAATAAAATAAATAAATAAATAAACTTATAAAAAATAATAATAATCAAGAGGATTTGAATGGACATTTTTCCAAAGATGACAATTAAATGGCCAACGAGTACATGAAAAGGTGTTCAACATCACTAATCATCAGGTAAATGCAAATCAAAACCACAATGAGGGGCTTCCCTGGTGGCACAGTGGTTGAGAGTCCGCCTGCCGATGCAGGGGACACAGGTTCGTGCCCCGGTCCGGGAAGATCCCACATGCCACGGAGCAGCTAGGCCCGTGAGCCATGGCCGCTGAGCCTGCGTGTCCGGAGCCTGTGCTCCACAACAGGAGAGGCCACAGCAGTGAGGAGGCCCACATACCGCAAAAGAAAACAAAAACAAAAACAAAAACAAAAACAACCACAATGAGATATCATTTCACACCTTAGTTAGAATGGCTATCATCAAAAAAACAAGAGATAACAAGTGTTGGTGAGGATGAGGAGAAAAGTGAACCCTGGTGCACTGTTGGTAGGAAGGCAAATTGGTGCAGGTACTATGGAAAACATATGGAGGTTCCTCAAAAATTAGAAGTAGAACTACCATATAATGCAGCAATCCCACTTCTGGGTATTTATCTTAAGATGAAATCACTATCTCAGAGAGGTATCTGATCCCATGTTCACTGCAGCATTACAATAGCCAAGACATGGAAACAACCTAAGTGTCCACCAGTGGATAAATGGATTTTTAAAATGTGTTTTACATACATACAATGGAATGTTACTCAGTTATTAAAAAAAGAAGGAAATCCTGCCATTGTGACAACATGGATGGACCATGAGAGCATTATGCCAAGTGAAATGTCATACAGAAAAAGACAAATACTGTATAATCTCACTAACAGGTACAGTCTAAACCCTTGAGACTCACAGAAACAGCACACTGATGGCTACCAGTGGCTGAAGAGTGGGGGACATGGGGAGATGTTGGTCAAAGGGTACATAACTTTAAGTTATAAGATGAATAGGTTCAAGGGATCTAATGCATGGCATGATGACTAAAGTTAAATACTGTATTGTATACTTGAAACTTGCTATGAGAGTAGGGCTTTAATGATCTCATTACAACAACAACAAAACAGTAATTACGTGAGATGGAGGGTGTGTTAACTAACCTTACTGTGGTAAAACATTTTGCAATATATATGTGTATCAAATAATCACACTGTACATCTTAAACCTACACAATGTTAAATATCAGTTATATCTCAATAAAGCTGGGGGAAAAAGAGAGGAAGAGATCAAATAACAACATGTATTGCTGGCCCCAGATAACCACCTTCAACTTTCAATAGATCAGAATATTCTGAAGGGTAAGCAATGCTACATATTTCAGTAGCATTTTCACCTTTCTCTTAGCATCTTCCCACACATGATATAAAACTATGATGATGAAAAGGATGAAAACATTTTTGAGTGTTTACTATGTGTCAGGCATTGTTCTAAGGGCTTTACACACATTAACTCACTCAATCCTCACAGCCATCTTGGGAGATTGGTGCTATAAGTATGCCCATTTCACAGATGAAGAAACTGAGGCAGAGAGCAACTAAGCACCTTGTCCAAGGTCACAAAGCCAGTAAGTGGCATAGCTGGCATCTCAAGCCAGGCCATCTGATTTCAGCAGTAAGGCTCTTTACAAGTACACCAGATATAGGCTGACTCTATATCCTATATCCTGCTGGTGCTTGGGACTGTCCCAGTGACAAATTCTACAGCCACCCTAGCTATACAACACTGTAAAAGCCATAACACTGGCAGTGAAGGGGAGCCATTTGTGAGTGGGGCTTCTTAGTGATCAAAATGGAGAGAAATCAGCTTATGAGCTGAGTGGTTTATATGTCACCAGGGTAAAGAAAAAGAACAGTCCAACAGGATTCTTATGCAGAACGCCATAGCCCTGAAGGACAGAAGGGGTAGAGGAGAAAGATCATAAAAGTGTTCACCGAGAGATTTAGCACATAGGTGCTCCTTATTCACTTTGTCACACACCAAGTGATATGAGTTCTTCACTGATGACAAAGAGAATGTCTTGCTCCATCAGGCATTTAAGAAGTACCAGGAGTTGTCAAGGCATACATGCCAGCTCACCGGATGGTGCCACGAACTGGAGAATACCATCTGTTTTGTTAAGGTTGACAGTCTGAAATTTCTGGTTAAACTCCAGATCTCCTTGTTGTGAAGGGCTTGATAACTTTTAGTCCATTACCTTCTGCTTACTGAGTCACAGAGCATATTATATCTCCCTCCAGAGCACACCAACAGCTGGGCCATGTTATAAGCTGTCTTTGTCTTATTCGATATTAAATAATGGATTTGATAGGACCTTCCTTTTGAATCAAGGAAACTCAATTACAGAATTGCTGTTGTTTCAAATAAGTGGCCAACTCTGACATTCTGGCTCAAGAACACAAATCTGTTACTTTTTTGCCACTGGGGCTGTTCTGATGAGGGCTTGCTTTACAAGCGCATTGGACACATAACAACAAAGCATTTACTTCACATTTTAATTGCTCTTGGAAACATTCTAAATGGCACCAATGCAATTTTTACTTGAAAATGAAACTGTTTGCTTCCCAGAGTAACTTAACTCTTCAAAGGAGGGCAGAAAAGACCACTTTTTGAAATCCCTTGAAAACTGAGAGCCTGTCTGTATTCAGGAGCTAACAAAGCTGTTTGAAAGTCAAGTGGGGACAGGCTGAGTCAGCAATACCAACTAAAAAGTCGCATTTCGGCTTTAATCCAATTCAACAAATGCATTTTCTGCTGTGTCAGAGACAGCCTTAAGAAGAATTTCTGGAACAACATGCTGAAAATTGTTCTCGATGAAAGTTACTTTTTGAAGGCACCATGAAATTACTAATTATGCTGAAGAGAGTCTTAAACATTTGAGCCTCTTGTGTATTTCATGCTGGGAAAGAGGGGTGAGTTCAGGTAGTGGTCTATGAGCAGCCACATGTCTGCCTGGCATCGGTCTGAAGGTGTGCCTGTGTGCGCCCAGCATGAAGTGGGGATGAGTGAATGAGTATGAAAAGAAGCTGTGAGTGGACTTTCCTGGTGGCCAAGGGGTTAAGGATCCGCCTGCCAATGCAGGGGACACAAGTTCGATCCCTGGTCCAGGAAGATCCCACATGCCGTGGAGCAACTAAGCCTGTGCGCCACAACTACTGAGCCTGCACTCTAGAGCCCACGAGCCACAACTAGAGAGCCCGTGCACCAGAACTACTGAAGCCCGCGCGCCTAGAGCCCATGCTCCACAACAAGCGAAGCCACCACAATGAGAAGCCTGCGCACCTCAACGAAGAGTAGCCCCTGCTCGCCACAGCTAGAGAAGGCCTGAGTGCAGCAACGAAGATCTAACGCAGCCATAAATAAATTAATTTTTTTAAAAAAGCTGTGAAAAATGCTCATTTCCAGTTTTTTTCCAGTTACAATGTCAAACTGTCCTAGCCACTTCAAAATCAAGAGCTTCAGCTCTTTCCTAAATAATTGTAGCCACTCTCTTTAGAGAGGCAGGCAGCATGACATAGTATAAGAACACAGACTTTAGATCCAGAGAGCTCTGGGCTCAAACCCCACACACTTGCTGTGGGACCTTTGACAAGTTAACCTCTCTGTTCTTTAGGTTTTTTATTTCTAAATGGGAATAATAAGCTCAATCTTTCTGAATTTTTAAATGAAACAATGAAACTGCAGAGGAAGCTACCCCAAGTATAGTGTTTGGAGGCATTCCAAAAAGTGAAATGACTTTTATTATTATCATGACTTTTATGCCACTTCAAAGGTGTGTTAGAGAGATCACAAAGGCCTTTCATATATTCTCTAGGGAACCTGTAATTTGAATACGTAAAAAGTGAAACTAGTATCAGTTTCCTAAGACTAGATAATAAATGCAGAGGACAATAAACTGCTAAGTTTATGCACTTAAAAGAAGAGAGAGTGTTGGGCTTCCCTGGTGGCGCAGTGGTTGAGAGTCCGCCTGCCAATGCAGGGGACACGGGTTCGTGCCCCGGTCTGGGAGGATCCCACATGCCGCGGAGCGGCTGGGCCCGTGAGCCATGGCCGCTGAGCCTGCGCGTCCGGAGCCTGTGCTCCGCAATGGGAGAGGCCACAACAGTGAGAGGCCCGCGTACCGCAAAAAAAAAAAAAAAAAAAAAAAAAAAAAAGAAGAGAGAGTGTGATATCTTAGTGATTTTCTTGTCCAGAAGTAATAAATATTACGGTTCTTCAAACCTGCACAAAAGGCCTCATTTTAGCCACGCTTTGTAAACTTCTTAGATAAAGATCCAAAAAGGTTAATATATTATTTAGTTTGCCTGCTACTCAGACTGCCTCATTTAGCTATAGGGCAAAGAACTATGTAAAAGAAAGAGAACTATCTGCTCAATTCAGTATCCCTACTAGCTGTAAGGAGTAAAATTAAAATGGCGTCATAAAACCTAATCACCACCTGCTGGTTTAACTATTTCTCAAGCTGATTACATTTTTGGTTCATTTAAAAGACTTTAGGACTCACATTCCAGCTTCCATATACATCGTTTTTCCATGAAACTCCAGTTGTTAGTTCCTGACATTTCCCACAGGGCTCGGCTCTTGTCGCCCTTCGTCTACTCAAGATACATGTATGGGATGGCCACTTATCAGCCACTAGGAAATAAGGCCACAAAAAAGCAAAGAAACATATCCTGTCCATTCTTGGCATTTATGATCTAGTTGGTAAACAATTATGATACTTAATAAGTGCCATATACAAAATGTTAGGGAACACAGATGAACACTAAATTTCCTGGAAGAGCCTGAGAGGCTTAAGAGTAATGTGACATTTGACTGAAGTATGGACAAATAAGCAAGACTTCAAAGGCTTAACAGAAGGAGAAAGATTAGTCAGAGCAGTAGAAATGGCATGAGGAAAGGCATGGAGGAGTGACAGAGCACAAACGTTTGGAGGACAGTGAGAGTGAGGGGTGAGGGGGCAGAAAACGGCGTTAGTAACACAAATTGGGACCAGTTCCTTAGAGAAGTTTTCTGACACCCCCACCTCAATTAAAATTACACCCAATGTAATAATTTCTGAAATCAGTAAGTACTTCTTCTCCTTTAAGCACTTAAATTTGTCTACCATACAGCCACTGGCAATAGTTTTTGGCCCATAGTAGGCGCTCAATAAATACTTCTTGAATGTTCAGCGCTGTTGAAAAATATATATGCCAGGTGTAAATGGAAAACCTCAGTTTTTTCCATCCTGTGTAGGGAAAAACCCAGTTCCTCCCTACGGTGTCCCCGCTCTGAGACTCCTTTACTACTCACACAGAACAATTCACTTCCAACACTTCTGGTTACCAAGTATGATGGGAGGGGGGGTTTCCCCACAACAACAAGAGAGTCTCAGACACCCCTACAATTCAATTCAATTCTGCCCCTGTCTACCCAGAGCTGGCATCAGATCCCACAGGTACAGGCTCAGTCTCATAAGACCAGCCCCCCACCCCTACTTCAGATGCCGGTCCCAAGCTCTGTGCTTCTGACCAACTGGCCATAGATTGGAGGTTCCCACAATCTCCTCCTCAGGTTTGATTAACTTGCTAGAGCAGCTCACAGAACTCAGGGAAACAGTTACTTACAAATACCAGTTTATTAAAGGACATGATAAAGGATATAGATGAACATCCAGATGAAGAGATACATAGGGAGAGGCTTGGAAGGATCCTGAGTGCAGGAGCTTTTCCATAGGAGTCTCTGTGGCATTGGGGTGCATAATGTTTCTGGTGTGGATGTGTTCCCCAACCTGAAAGCTCTTTGAACTCCCTACTATTGGGATTTTATAGGCTTCTTCATGGAGGTGTGATCAATTATTAACTCCATTTCCAGTGCCTCTCCTATCTCTGGAGGATGGGGAGGGCAGGACTGAAAATTCCAAGCTTCTAATCATGGCTTGGTCTTTCTGCTCCCACATAGGAGCCCACCCAGAGTTGCCTCATTAGAACAAAAGATGCTCCTAGTGCTCTTATTCCTTAGGAAATTACAAGGGCTTTAGGCGCTCTGTGCCAGGAACTGGGGGCAGAGACCAATATACATATTTTCTATTGTCTCACACCAGGCCAAGGATTTTGGACTTCATCCTGAAGGTAATGGGGAACCACTGCAGGGTTTTAAGCATATAAATGATTGAGTATAGATAAGATTGAGCACTTGGGGTTTTGAGAAGGTTACCTTGGAAGCCATGTGGAAAATGAACTGAAGGAGAAGCTGGGAGACCAGTATGGCGGGATCTGTTGCAATGATCCAGGCAAGAGTTGATGGAAGGCTGAAAACACAGCTGGGCAGATACAACAGAACTTGTTTGGAGAGGCAGAATTCTCAGGACTTTTGACCAACTAGATCTGGGCTACGAGGGAAGGAGGCAGGCGTCCCAGGCTAACTTTGAGATTTCTAGGTGGGGCACTGAGTTTGTGCTGCCATTCTCAGAAATAGGGAATACACAACATGAAATCACAGACTTAGAGAGAGGCCTATTTGGAGCAGATGGAGCTGTCTAGGAAGCAGGAATAGAAAGACATTCAGATGGAAGTAAGGTCTGGGTTTGGGGAATTGGTGTATGGTGGTAAAAGCCATGGGCATGGATAGGATCAAGAAAGGCATACCATTCCAATTCTACTCTGCCCTCAGGAGGCAATGTGTTTTTAAAAGTAAACCTTTAGTTAAAGTATAATATATAGTCAGAAATGTATAAAATTTTAAGCATACAACAAATTTTCAAAAGTGAGCACAGCCATGTAACTACCACCCAGATCAAGAAGTAGAACATTCTCAGAATCCCTGCAATGAATTTACCATCAGACACATTTACTGCCAATACTGTATTGGTGGCTTAGAGACCTGGAATCAACACCTGTAACAATAAGCTGTCTTTAAACAGAACTCACCATGAAGAAGAACAACAGAGGTGATCTGAATGTCTAAGAGACCTGGTTCTAATGTTCTACTTTTTCCACTGTTATTTGATTTTCTCAAAAAATTAGTCAAAAGTAAATTCCTCCAGAGTCACCTCAAAACAGATGGTTTCCTTAAAGAATGAACATGAGACTAAAAGCACAGCCAAATGATTCCAGAAGACCCCCCCAAAGCTCATTGCAGTCACGTGGCATAGGTCCAATATGAAGTGTCCAGCACAGATGGCAGGACCCAGGGTCACATCTGCACCCACCATTGTTGGCAAAGCAAATGGCTACACAGGAGCTGCTACAGATGGAAAGACTTAGGGACGGGCAGGTGTGGGAGGTGCCAGTGCCAGGTATGGGTGGCAGAAGCCAAAGACTAGCATCATTGCGAGGCTCCCCTGCTTACTGCATGGTGCCAGGCAGCACTGCTCACAGGAAACAGCCACACAAGAAGAGCTGAAGGTAGAGTGAATGCCCAAGTGGCAATACCCCCAGAAGGCCCACCTAAGTCTGGGAAAACAGAATGGTGTTCGGAAATCAACATTCTCCAAAGTGATCCCTCAAATGTTCCCTTCTGAAGTCCTAACAGAAGTGTTATCAATGCTCAGGACTGGGCTGCCTAATGGGAAATGCCCCCATGGGGGCCTTTTGACTCATACACCTATTCAGCCTCACATGTTCATAATCATTTGTGTAAAGAAGAAAAAACCTCCAAGCACTAATTAGAAAGACAGAGCTGTTGTATTTTCCTCCTGATCACCTTAACTTCTTTATTCAGTTCTTGAAGACTCAGCTATTAAAAGAAATTAAGTAATTCATCAAGCCCATTTCAATTACCTGCTGCTGATAACATCAGATTACAATTAGCAACTACAAATGAACCAAGTGCCAACTGCCAAGCTGAAACATAAGCTAATTTACTGCTAGACTCTGCCTGCTGGAGACAGAACTCTAGGACCTGGCAGTAAGCATCCACTTCATTATTCCAACAAGAGTTTTGCAGCCTCTCCTGCAACCATCCAAAGTGCAGCTCTGACCAAGATTTACTGCTCTGTCTGCCGCTGCTCACATGTTTACAAACGCACTGTATCTGTAAGCAAATCACAGCTCCTTTTAAATAGCAATGTCTAGACAAGCAGGGTGACAAATCTTGACCTAAAGGAGAGAATAAATATTATTAATATTTATTAGGTACTGATAGGTGTGGGGCACAGCACAGGATGTGCATGTCACAACTGTAATGAGGGTCTGAATCATTTTCTGTGAGTCCTCTGGTGCTTGATCAGAAAAATCTCCTGCTTTGGTTGATGCTCTCCATTTTTCATTTCTCCTTTCAAACAGGGAAAGTACATTCTTGTTACTTTCTTTTAGATGTCTAGAAAAATCTGTTTCAAGCTCTGGGACACATTTTTCTCCTTTTCATGACCCGAACAGGAACTGCTTTGAAAGAAAAGCAGAGGTGTGTGGTTTGGCTTTCTGTATTGTGGACATTATTAGACTTTGACAATCTGTGTAGTCTCGTCTATGCTTCTCAAGCAGAAGAACTAACAGTTCAATAAACGTGTGGGGTTCAGAGGGGACCTGTGGGCTGTCGTAGAAGACAGCACGCAGACCAAGGTTTGGATCTTGCCTCTGCTGCTTATAAACTGTATGATTCTGGGCCAGTACCTTTACTTCTGTGCCTACCACATAGTTTTGTAATGGGGATGAAATGAAATAATGTATGCACAGTATCTAGCTCAGTGCAAGTAATCAACAGAAAATAGATTCTCTAGGAGAAGAAGAGAAAGGACTGTTCCATCCTGACAGGGCCTGTACTTCTCTGGGAGCACTGGCTGTCTTGTACATGGGCACAAGCAGGGACCACTGTTGCAAGGTGGCCTAGAGCCCTTCCAGTGGTGTTTCTTCTTTCTCATCTTCCTGTATATGGAGGGTGGGGGTGGGTGCAGAAGAAACATCTTTGGCTTTTAGCCCTAGGCTGAGTGATCTCAGCACGGCTCCCACTGGAATCTACCATCCTAGTGGGAATGTTTCCTCATGGCAGGATCTGTGGACATGGAATCAGAGACCTGAAGTCTAACCTCAACTCTGCCTCTACAACCCTGGGTGAGTTACAGACATTCGTTAATCTCTGGATCCTCGTCAGTGAAAAGGAATAATAATACTTTAACTCATAGCATACTTGTTTGCTATTAGAAAGGCAAACAAGTACCATAAGACACAAATATAATGGAACTGCATTGCTGAAGCAAGAATTTCTATGTGAGGTCTCATGGACTCTTCAACATCTTGAATGGTTATTCTGAACATGGTTCCATAATCACACTGTGGATTTTCAAAGAAAAACACCTAATTAGTGTAAATTAAATACTACCTACAATTATTATTAACATTTTACTCATAAAGCTAGACCTCTCTCCACCTAAAGAAAACCCAACATATAAAAAGAAAACCCAACATATAAAAATTGAAATGTGAAAAACAGGTAAAAGAGAGTGACTGCCATATTATAAAATATTTTTCTCTTACAAAAAAAATTTATTATAAGATTTTTTCAGGATACTGTGTTTTACATGTGTTCACAGTATTTATTGAATATTTAATTCATAAAATGTAATCAGGAATACTATATAATTAAGGTGCAACGTGTGTTTGTTATGTATACAACATGTAATACTGTTCCACCTTTCCTTGGGAATTCAAAGTTTTCTGATTTAGATTGCCAGAATTTAATTTTTAAATATAATTTTTATAAAAGTTACTTAGGTGATATTTCTTAAATCCTAGAATTAGAACAGCTGAGAGTCACCATTTCTGGTGACTATCATTTTGCTGCACTATAAATAAGAGGAATGATGTATACCCACCAGAGTTGCTACCGAACGTTTACTTCAACACATGACTACCAGGTTCGTTTGAAAACATGGAAAAAAAAAAGCCAAGCGTCGTTTTATGAGATCTTAATACATCTTTTATGCTACAGGTCTCTTGAAATTAAATGGGTCAAGATTTTTTTTAACCTACCTGGGCTGTGATTTTCTCATATGTAAAATTAATTAATACTCTTGACCTCATAGGTTTGTGGAGATGATTAAATATGAAAATGAATATAAATATGTGACACAGAGCAGGTCTCAATATATGCTTGTTAAATGAAAAACCATAAGCTCCATGGGGATGGGAACTATGTCAGTTTTATTCATAAAATGTAGCACAGTGCCTATCACATAACTAATGTTCAATAAATATTTGTTGAGCAAATGAATGATTAAGTGAACAAATGAATTAATGAACAGTAGTCCCACACTGCTATATTTAAAATACATAACCAACAAGGACCTACGGTATAGAACAGGGAACTCTGCTAAATATTTTGTAATAACCTAAATGGGAAAAGAACTTGAAAAAGAATAGATACATGAATATGTATAACTGAATCACTTTGCTGTACACCTGAAACTAACACAACATTGTTAATCAACTATACTCCAATATAAAATAAAATAATTAAAAAAAACACTAGTCCCATTTCCCTTTCTTTCCCGAAAAAGCTACTTTGTAGATAGCAAATGTCTTTTTGACTAAAAAGGTACAGATATTTTAAATTTTGAATTATTTTCCATAGATAGATTATTAGATATTTCACCCTAGGCCTTGGTGGGAGGAACTTTCCATCTCTCATGTTTGACCCAATACTAGAAACAGAACAGCTCTTACACTGCTGTACATGGGAAGTGGCTCCTCCAATGTGTTCACTTTTGTAGGTATTCTAGGGACATGGTGGCAAGCTAAGTGGTCACCATCAGCCGGAAAGAGAAAGAAAGAAAAGGAAGGGAAGGAGGGAGGGAGGAAGAAAGGGAAAGAGAGGGAGAAAGAAAGTGAGAGAGAGTGCAAGAGAGCAAGTAGGAAAGAAAGAAGGAGGGAGAGAGGGAGGGAAGGAAGGGAGGGAGGAGGGAAGGAAGGGAGGGAGGAAGGAAGGGAGGGAGGAAGGGAGGGAGGGAGGAAGGAAGGAAGGAAGGAACAAAGGAAAGAAAGAAGGAAGGAAGGGAGGGAGGGAGGGAGGGAGGGAGGAAGGAAGGAAGAGGCTATCCTTCTAATTATCTCCCGTCTCATTTTCCTAATTGCAGTTTATCTCAAAGTAAAATGAGAGGCATTTCTGCCTGCCTCCCCAGTGAATGAGAAGATCTGGGATGATCAGAGCGAGAGCACTTTAACTGAGGCTTTACTCTAGTGACCTACTTTGCAGCCTAACTGAGATTTGACTCCAAACTGCCTAAATCAGAAGAATAAAGAAGGCTACCAAAAAACCAGAGGCTACAGAAACACTGTCATGCAACTACAGTTGTTTTGAGCATAAAAGAAAAGATGGACATTTTCCAAGCCAAAATTTGCATTAGCATTATTTTCACAAGTAAGACATACTTAGAAAACATCTAGGCTATTCTTTGTTGTTCATAAGAAATCTAAAGAGTCTAAATCATTTCTATGTGTTTTATTTTAAAGCATCTAAAAGGTGGATAGTAAATATTAGTATATGCTGATCACCAAAGGATAAAGATTTCTCATCATCTCTACCTTCTCTTTTTTTTTTTTTTTTTTTTTTTTTTTTTTGTGGTACGTGGGCCTCTCACTGCTGTGGCCTCTCCCATTGTGGAGCACAGGCTCCGGACGCGCAGGCCCAGCGGCCATGGCTCACGGGCCCAGCCGCTCCGCGGCATGTGGGATCTTCCCAGACCGGGGCACGAACCCGTGTTCCCTGCATCGGCAGGCGGACTCTCAACCACTGCGCCACCTGGGAAGCCCTCTACCTTCTCTTTTTCTCCATCTCCATAAGTTCTATCCACTACCCCTCAGATGTGCACAGAAAGCTTCTAATGTCAAAAAACCTTCTTAGTGACTCAAATCTCATTCTCCCTGGCTTCTCTGATTTAAGTGATAAGCCCTCCAAATCCTGAAGCTCTCTTCTCCCTGAACTCTACCTGGGTCACCTCCACCCTCTGTGATCATGACTCAGTCTCCCTGACTGGCTTTCCTCCCTTATCTCATAGATGTCATTAGGATGATGCCATCTTAATACTTGTTTCCAATTCTATTTGCTCATGTTACATTGCGAGAAACACATACTGGGCATGTACAAAACAAACTTACCATGTTTGATAAAGAACTACTTTGGGGAAGTTCCTCCTCTCAGCTTTCCTGTTTCTTTCCAAAGGCACCACTGTTCTTCCAATCACTGGGGCACAACATCTTGGCATAAGCTTGGACTCATTCAATCTAACCATATAAACACTGAGTACTCACTGTGTCTAAGGGGTTATACTCAGAGATACAGAGACTGTGGAGTAGAATAGTGTTTACACTTCCATTGAGTTTTAATCCAGTGGAGGTAACTATACAAGTACACCAATAACCATATTTTATGATTGAATAGAAACAGAATAAGAGAAATTTTAAAAGTGGACTCAGGACTCAGACAAGGTAAAGAACTTGCTATCAAGAGAAGCTTCAAGAAGTGAATAGTTTAAAAAAAAAAAAGAAGTGATAGTACTTGGGATAATCCTAAAAAGATGGGTAAACTTTAGATAAGCAAGATAGGGACAGAGAAGTTCTTCTAAGCAGAAGAAATAGCTTGAGAAAATACATTAAAGCAAGAAGTATAGCCAGTGTGGCTAAATTAGGGAAGATGGAAAAACACAGTTTTAGGTAAAGAGTATGTATAGAGGAGTAGTAGAATTAAAGAATGGAAATCAAGATAGTCCCCATTTTAAGGTACAGTTTAGGAAGGTCAGTCTACTATTGGTGTGTGGGATGGAGGAGACATGGGAGGGAGGGAATGGTAGCAAGGAAAACCCAACTAGTTGGTTATTGCAGCAGACTGGGCAACAAGGAAGGAGCAAGGGAAGGAAAAAACCTTAATGAGAATACTTACTTGACAACTGTTAGATTGAGTGTCAACTGAAAAAAAAGGGGGATAGGGTAAGAAATCAATGATGACTTTAGATTTCTAAGTCAGGACTGTATAACGGGCTGAATGATCCTCCCGCTCCCCGGTCCCCAATCTCTGCATTCTAATCCCAGGAACCTGTGAATGTTACTTTACATGACAAAAGGGATTTTGGAGGTGTGATTAAACTGTGGGTCTTGGGAAGATTATTCTGGATTACTCAAGTGGGCTTGATGTAATCACAACAGTCTTTTTTTTTTTAAGAGGGATACAAGAGGAGTTAGGACAGAAGAGAAGGCAATGTGATGACTCAGAAGCAGAGATTGGAGTGATGCACTCTGGAGTTGGAGGAAGAGGCCGCAAGCCAAGGAATACAGGCAGCCATTAGAAGCTGATTCTCCCCTAGAGCCAAGAAACCAGGCTTGTTGACATTGACCTTAGCCTGGTGAAACTGATTTCAGACTCCTGATCTCCAGAACTGTAAGAGAAAACATTTGTGTTATTTGAAGCCACTAAGTTCATGGCAATTTGTTACAGCAGCAATAGTGAATTAATAGAGATAACTACAAGAATGGGCCTGTCATCAACAGAATAAGGAAAGCTAGGAGAAGCAGTTAATTTAGGAAAAAGATATTTCACATTTGAACTCACAAACTTGGACTGATCAGCATGAAAATCAGACGAAGCATCTACTAGGCATATGAAAATGTGAAAATGATCTCAGGCAGGAGGTCAGAGCTGGTGAATATAGATTTAGAAACAATGGACATTGAAGCAGTAGTTGAAGGTATAGTGGTAAAAATGATAGAGAGATACAAAGAAAGAATGGGAAAGAATCAAGGAACAAAATACAAGAACTCCCACATTTAACAAGTGGCAATACAATGGAAAAGAGCCATTAAAAATAATGTAGGGAAACTGAATAATGACACAGAGGGAAGCCTAAGAGGGAAGGCGGAATAAAAAAAGCAGGTGGCAGAAAAGCACATATATTATGATCCAAGTTTTTATAAAAGGAACAATCTGTACACACATGTGTATATTTACATATATGATTATACTACCATGTGTTTCTGTGCAGAGTAAAAAGGTCTGGAAAGAGTCTAACCAAATTGTTAACAGTACTTAACTCTGAAGAGTGGGACATGGGAAGGTATGCAAGGGGGTGGACTGAGGTGGACCTCCTTTTTCTACTTTATACACTTTCATACCATAAGAATTTTTACCAAAGTAAGTACTGTTTTTGTAACTTTTAAAATTGTTCATTTTTTAAAAAGAAGGATAAGAAAAGCCACTGAAGATGGTACAGAAAGAGCAGCCAAGAAGAAAATCAGGACAGTGGTGCTTCACAGAAACTAGAGGAGGAGAGAATTTCAAGGAAAACTTAGTAAAGGCTGCCAAATGTTGCATACTGATTAGGGAAATTTAGAACTGTCAAGAGATCTCTCAACTGAGCCATCTGGAGATCACTGTTGATCTTTTTCAGGGGACAAAAGGTGCAAATCAAATTGCAATGGGTTAAACATGGATAGGAGGAGTTCCACTTCCAGTAATGGAGAAGTACCTCCTTTCAGAGCCACCCTCCTATAGATAACAACTATAAAGTCTGACAGGGGGCAGGGCAGGAGGGCTGGCATGGAGGGGGCAGGAGGCCAGCATGGAGGAAGCAGGGGGAGGAATTTATCTAAAAACACTGGAGTGCAACCAAAAGCAGTGAGAAACTGTAGGGAGGATGGAGTTGACTCTTTGCAGAAGGGAAAGGCATTGGGTAAGTTTCCCATTTTGAAATGCCAGAGGACATTTTGCAGGGGCAGGGACCAGAGGGCAAACCCCATTAGTGCCGTGTGGTGAGGCTAAAACTCAGGTAGAAACACACCATCTTTCTGGCTTGAAGAACCAAAGGAAAAATCCCAGAGAGAGCCACAGTGGAGAGCCTTGGATTTGTAATTCTACACAAATCTCTGTTTAACTCATGAAATATGCATGCGCAAGGCCAAATCTAAGCAAGCTGAAAGACCTGAACAGAGATTTCAGCTGCTGCCCAATACAGGGAAGACAGAATTTGGAGCTTGAATTAAGTCAAGTTAACTGGTAAAACAACTACAACAAAAATCAATACTATTAAGAGAAATATATCAGAGTCCAGAGTCTCTATAAAGTATCACTGACAATGTTGGATATAATCCCTTTTCAAAGAGTACATTAAAATGTGATTAACAACTCAAAACAAAAGGCAATCAATGCACAACTCTGTGACTATACTACAAACCAATGAATTACACACCTTAAATGTATAAATAGTATACTATGTGAATTATATCTCAATCAAGCTGTTAAAAAAATAACAACATCAACAACAGGCAATCAATAGGGTCTAACTCTGAGATGACCCACATGGAATTAGCAGACAAGGTTTTATAAGCTTTTGTAATAACTAGGGCCAGTTATGTGAAAGAAAATATACATGTAATGAATAAACACATAAATCTTAGCAGGAAAACTGAAATGTTAATTAAAAGAACCAAATGGAAATTCTAGAGCTAAAAATATAATATATATCTAAATTTTAAAATGCACCAATGCAGTAAAGAATTAACCTTGCCCAGAGAGGTCCAGCCTTTGCCCCTGGCTCTGGGAGATAATCTTGAAGCCCTCAGAATGCCCAGCCTAAGAGTCTTTGTTTACCTGAGGGTGTTGACCATGCCAGAGAGTCAATGCTAACAGTATGATTTACAGTGGGGGCTCTCAGCTCAACCTCCAGAGAGGCAGGAAACTAAGGTCACTCATGCAGGTGGTCAACCATATCTCTGTGACCAAGATCCAATAAAAACTTTGGAAAAGAAAGCTCAAGGGAGTCTCTGTGCATACTGTCATGTATTGCTGCTTGGAAGAGTTAGCACCATCCATGACACAACTGGAAGTTTTGTGCTTACAATTCTCCTGAACTCTAACCCATGTGCCTCTTCCCTTGGCTGATTTTAATCTGTATGCTTTCACTGTAATAGACCATAACCATGAGTATAACAATAACTTCCAGTGAATTCTGTGAGTCCTCCTAGTTACTGAACCTGAGGGTGACCCTTGCTTGCTGTTGATGTCAGAAGTGAGAGTAGTCTTGGGGAATCCCAAACTCTGCATCACCAGATAGGTTTAACAGAAGATTGGAGATAACAGAACAGTTAGTGAACTTGAAGAAAGATTAACAGAAATTTTCAAATCTGAAGAATACAGAGAAAAAAAATTAAAAACATGAACAGAGCCTCAGCAATATATAGGACAAAATCAAAAGACCCAAAGTAATGCAGAGACATAAACAGAGGAGAGAGGGAGTGAACAAAAAGAAGTATTTTTAAAATAATAAGTAAAAATTCCCTAAATTCAGACAAAGATATATATGTGCTGATTCAAAAGCTCAAAGAACCATAGGAAGGAAAAAATACAAAGAAAGCCACATTTAGGCATATCATAAACTGCTGAAAACAAAATTTAGAAGAAATCTTGTGAACTGTCAAGAAAAAATTAGCATATACCATACAGATTATTAATACCACTGACTTCTTATCAGAAATAATGGGGGCCAAAAGACACTGGAAAGACTACTTTAAGCCACTGAAAGATTAAAAAAAAAAAAATCTACCAACCTAGAATTCTGTATCTAGCAAAAAATATCCTTCAAGAATGAGGTGAAATAAACACATTTTAAAGTAAACAAAATGAGAATTCATCACTAGCAGACCTGCATTACAAGAAATGCTACATGAAGTTCTTTAGGCTGAAGGGAAATAATACCAGATGGAAACTCATATCTTCAAGAGTGAATGCAAGTACAAGAAATGATAAATAAGTGGATAAACAGAAAACATTATTTTTCCTCTTATTATTTAAAATGATAATATAAAATAGAACAACTAACATTGTACTGTGGAGTTTAAAAAGAATATAGGTGTAGTTATAAATGTGACAACTACAGCATAAAGTATAGGGAGTGGGGAGTAAGTGGACCTACAAGTACATTATAAAATATAATGTACTTATATTTTACAGGAAGTGGTACAATGGTAGCTCAAAGTAAACCATGAAAAGTTAAGGATATATAATGCCATCCTTAGAGCAACCATTAAAAAATAATGCAAAGATAGAGCTAAAAAGCAAATAGACAAGTTAAAATAAAATCTATATTATTAAATTAACCCATAGACAGCAGGAAAGGAAGAACAGAGAACAAAATATAAACGGGACAAGCAGAAAACCAACAGTAAAATAACAGACCTAAATCTAACAAAACCAATAATTATATTAACTGTTAAATGATGAAATTCTCTAATTAAAAGGCCATAATTGTGAAAATCAAAAAGAAGCAAGACCTAGCTAGATGTTATCTGCAGTTGACAAACTAAAGACACCGAGAAATAGAAAGTAAAGACAGAAAAAAAAATGGAAAACACAAAAAGTAAGCATAAGAAGGTAGGAGTGGATATATTTGTATCAGATCAAGTAGTTCAAGAAAAAAAGACATGACCAATGATAAAAAGGGACATTTCATAATGATAAAAGGGCCAATCTGTCAGAAAGACAAAAACGATCATAAATGAATATTTGCCCAAAGAGAAAGCTTCAAAGTACATGAAGACATGTTTCACAGAATTAAATGGAAAAACAGACAAGTCCACACTAACAGTTGTAGATTTTAACAACTTCCTTCTTAGCAACTGACAAAACATATAGACAAAGAAATCAAAAAAGACAAAGATGATCTGAACAACACCATCAACTACCTAGACCTAAACAACATCTGTAGAGACACCTACTGCAATCCTACAAAGTATGTTCTCTGACTGCAATAGAAGTAAACTAGAATTTGATAACAATAAAGTTTCTAGGAAAATCCCAAATGTTTTAAATTAAACAGCACTTCTAAACAACACGGGGGTTAAAGGGAAATCACAGACAATTTTAGAAAATATTTTAAACCCAATGAAGGTAAAAACATAATACATCAAAAATTATTAGATGCAGCTAAAGCAGTGTTTAGAGGAAATTATATATTTTTTAATGCTTGTATTAGAAATTTAAAAAGTCTAAAATCAATGACCTAAGTTTCAACCTTGAGAGGCTAGAAAGAGGACCCAAAGAAAGCAGCAGGAAGAAAATGATAAAAATGAGACCAGAAAAATGAAATTAAAAAATAGACAAGCAATAGAAAAAACTTAACAAAAGCAAAAGTTGGTTCTTTAAAAAGATCAAGAAAATTGATAAATTTCTAGCTAGAATGATGCAGAAAAGGGGGAGGGGGTTAGTACAGGTACAAAACACAAACTACCAATAACAGAAATGAAATAGGACATATCACTATATATCTTATAAGCATTAAAAGGAAAGCAAGTATTATAAACAACTTTATGCCAATAAATTCAACAATTTAGATGAAATGAACGAAGTCTTTGGAAAATAAATACAACTAATCAAAATGATAGATTTCTGACACAAAATGATAGAGAAAATATGAATTGTCCAATATGCACAGTCTTCTACACTCCAGGTGTCAAGCCCTCCAACCTATCCTATGTGCCACTGCTTGACTTGTCTTCCTTAAATATCTAGTCAATGTTCTCACTTCTACATTTCAAAACCTTCAGGAGTTCCTGTTCACTAACAATTCCTTGCCTAGTTTTCATAATAATCTTTTACCATCCTCTAGCACATTCCTGAAGGCTAATCATGCCACTATCCCTCAGATATGCCAACCTATTGCATCAAATTCTTCTTTCACATACCCCTTGCCATCAATGCCATCCCATTTCTGACCAAATCTCAGCTATTCTTCAAGGTCCACCTGGGCGTCATCTCCCCCAAGAAGCTTTCCAGACTATTCCCAGCCCTCAGGGCCTCCCTTCTGGGAATTTCATGGCAACACAACATCATTAACACTGTTGTCCTATGTATTAATCTTATTTTCCCAACTAAATTATAAGCTCTTTGAGGGCAAGGATTTTTTTCAAACTTCTCTATCACGTAAGGCAATTATTCCAGGATTCAGCACATAGTAATGATTCAATAAATACTTGAAATCTGTTGAATGAATATATCATACCAAGAACTTATTTCTATGTTTTTTATCAGGCTCTCTAGATTCTCATTCTGATCTCAATACCATCTTCAGCATCATCTCCACGGATTTGCCAGACTTTTTCTAACAACCATATTCACGAAACATATGGTTACAATAAGCAGAGGTAGAGGGGAGGGAGAAGTAGTGCTAAAATTATATAAAGAGAAATAGGGTTTTGTAGGTCACAAAGAAAAGGGGACTGACTTTTACAGTGCATTGCCACTAATATCTGCTAAGCATACACTAATAAGAATAAGGTCACCGTCTCCTTGTCCTCTCCCCCGGCTGAGTCCCTGTGGACATAACAAACCATGGGCTCCAGGCACAAGGATGAGTTCCGCTTATACTTCTGAACACATCTGTTCCTTTCATTCATTATGTACCAACATCTGTTTGGGTACCAAGAAAAGATAACAATATCTTCTAAAAAGTAGCCAGTTACTAATACTTATCACCTCTTACCATTCCACATAAATTCCCCCAAATCTATAAATATCTTAACTGTAACCAAGTACTATCAAAACATAGACTGCAAATCTATCTTATTTAAATTTTTCAAAAAATAATTTTACATTTACACTATAACTATCAACATCATTTGTGAATACAAATACATTGAGGGGAAAAAGTACATTTCCTTTGGGGTTAAAGTCACCAAGTAAAGAATTCCCTCTAAACAAAAATCCTCTCAAATTCCCTTCCATTGATGACTTCCTAGCAAGCTTCCTTTTCATTTAAACCAAACATAGCTTTGTCTCTTCATTTCATCCCCCTTCTCTCTAATTAGATAAATCTGGTCGTTCTTCTCTCTAGACAGATTAAAAGGTTGGGGTGTTTTGTTTTTCCAGTATTTCAGAGTTCTAATCCTCAGAGCACTGTGATGACAGAAAAGATCCTGTGATTTAGAGCAGGCAGGCTCCAAGGAAATATATCTGAAGGAAATATAAAACACACACAATGAGGAGATTCTTTTGAATATAAACACACAGATTCCTGTAAAAGATAGTGGGTTACTCCAGCTATTTCCAGCCCTTGGCCCTGACCCTGGGTCCCGCAAGCAATCCTGTCCTTACCCAGATTGGAAGACGCTCGCCCCTCTGCAGCCCGGTCCTTGAGATCCTCAGCGATGCCCAGCTGCTGCTCATGGTACTGTTTAGCTCTCTCCAAATCCTGCATGCACCTGGCAGCATGGCCCAGGCCAGCATAGGCCCGCATCTCAATGGCCTTCTCCACCAACTCCTGAGCCAGCTCCAGCACATAGTTGTGGTAAGACATGGCCTTGTCAAAGTTCCTCCTGTAGTGGTAGGCACTGCCCAGATTGCTGTAGGCGCGGGCCTCTTCTCGCTTGTTGCCCAGGTCCTTGGCTATCTTCAGGTGCTGCTCATGGCACTGAACAGCATTCTCAAAATCACCCATGGCAATATACACAGCTCCCATGTTGCCGAGTTCTCGGGCTTCAGAAAGCTCATCTTTGGATTGCTTGGCGAGAAGAACACACTGTTTGTGACTGGCCAGTGCATTGGGGTAGTCTCCAATGGCTGTGTACACGTGGCCTAGACTGCTCAGGGCTGATGAAGCTGCCTGGAGAGAAAGGATAAGGCAGAGAAAAGAAAGCACATCAGAAAATGGCTTTGGTTTGTTTCAGCAGATAAAATGTTAGAGAGTTTGCCCATAACCATCCAATCCTATCTCTAATGGTGTTTCTATCAGTGGTCCGCAGACCTATGCAGAACTGAAAAAGAGCACATCCAAACAGCAAGTTCCTAATAAAAGACAATGGCATTTTTTTCAGGAACATTCAATACCGAATCTCATAGAAACAGGTTGTGTGCCATATATAACTTTCATCTTAAAGACTTGACATTTCTAATATTGTGATATTATATCTCTGTTAATAGCTATTAACCTCTGCAGCATAAGAAAATATTGAAGAAAATCGAAATTAATTATTACGTGTAATATAGCATAGGAAATTCATAGGAGAAATCCATGCTAGGCTCTTTGCACCCCAGGCATTTCTCAATTCTTGTCTTCTCCCAAAGCAAATGGATACATTAACGGCAAGGGAGATCTTTAGATTGATGATTGATAATTTTGTGACCCAGGACCCACTGGAGGGTCCTGTTCTCTTATCTTTGTTACCTCAATGTAACTTCATCAGTGCTGGTTACTGTGGAGGGCTTAGATTAGATGAGCCCCAGAGGGAAGTAACGGGAGTTACAACTACATCTCTACATCTCTGAATTGGGTAGCCTCCACGGGGCCTCACCACCCCTTTTTAGGCTCACATTGCTCTTCGAGCTTTGCTTTTCTTGCCTAGAGGCTCTCTCTTCTGACCCCAGCCTCTGTGCAGAAAGATGCTATCTTCCTAGTCCCCGCACACTGCTTGCCACTCAAGTAGTTCTTGTCTAAAGAAAAGAACATGAGCCCTTTTTGTTTTAAAGGTTTTAATGAAAATGACTCTATATTGGCTTAGTGAACCAAAGGGAAACAAAAATAACAAAGGAGATGTTACACAGGTTCTAGAATCTTACCAAGTGCAGATAGTCTTAGATTCTCGTCTTTAGTTTCTAACTCCTTTGCAGAGACATAAAAGGGAAGTTACACCGAGCTCTCCTGCACTTCTTTTCATTCAACAACTTGCCTATCCTTCCCTTCCTTCACACCGTACCTACAGCTAGAGCCACGTAGCCCCCTTTCTTCATGATGCTCCTTCTTCGTACCATGAATATGTGATCCTGGCAGAACAAAGGGTAAACTCTGTCACAAGTAGGCAAGTGATCTTCACCAGGGCCTCCAGGCTAGGGAATAACAACGAGGGAAGGCCGTCCCACCTGGAGTAAGGGTATTTCTTTATCAGATGTGTTCTATGTGCACTTCAGAACACTTTTATTAATATTTCATAGTTGTGAGTGATTTGCTACCCTATTTCTTTGCCTGTGAAATAGCAGTTTTGATCAAAATGACTGAGACTGACCATCTTTACAATGCTTGCAAATTGTGTATCTGCAAAAGGTTCCATATAGTTTTAAGTTGCTTTTATCATTTCACAGATGTTCCAACAAAAAGCTTGAGGAAAATAGAGATGAAATAAACACTTAGAAATGTACTTTTGGGTTTTTGGTTTTTTTTTTCCTGAGTGGTGGAGAGCAGAAACAATTCCATGAAAATCACAATCCTGTAGCAATGTGATTCTGGCAGACGCAGCAATGATGTCACCCAAGAGCATGCCACTTGGACGTGTACTGGCCTCAGGTTCCTACTTTGGGAACCTCTTCAGGATCAGAGGTTAAGACTTCTTGTTGGCACAGTGCACATAGGCCTTTCTACTGCTCACAACTCCCCTCCCCACACCTGACAATCTCCTTTCCTCCGTTGCTGCAGGATGGGGGACTCAGTCTCTTTCCTTTTCTTCTGTAATTGGCCCTCCCCTGCTTACTCTCTGAGGTCCTTCTGTGCCTAAGCCAGGCTAGAGAGCAGGACACAGTCCACAAACCCTCCCACCTGCAAATCTTTGTTGCCCTCAAAGTAGAACACATGGCTCTTTCACTATGGAGCTAGTGTGACTTAGAATCAGACACCCTTGGTTCAAAACTGCACTGCTGTTTACTAGCCCTGGGACCTTCAGAAACTTAACTTCTCTGAGCCTTGGTTTTCCAGACAGACGTTTCTAGGTCCCAGGAACTGAGTATTTTCAAACTTAGCCACGAGCCTCTGTCAAATGTGTAAACCATAAATAATTCACTAGATAATTCCAAATAGTAGATCTGGTTGGAGGCAATGAGCCCTTGAACACTGCAGGGAATAGATTAATAAGGCCTGGGGCAGGCACAGCACCCCAGGCATCACTGTTCTTAGAAACTTGTGGTATGTGGCAACTCCGAATGATAGCCCAGGGATCTTCTGCTTCTGGTTCTTCATTTCTGTAAATGCCAGGGAGACACAGGAGCTCATTTGCTGAAGCTCCCCCAAACATAAGGAAAGGGAGTATTGGGGCATTTCCCCTCTAGGGCTGTGAGGAAAGAGGGAAGGGCTACTGCATTAGCTCTTCCCTGGCACCATCCAGTTACAAAGCAGCGCTATCAGGCTGGGACTCTTCACGCAGGTGTCCTGGAAACCGGCAACTCTAGAAAGGTCAATATAGTTTATGAAGCACACATCATAGCCTCTGAAATTAGAAAGGCAGCTTGATGTAGTATAAGCATGGAATAGAATTTAGAGTCAGAGGCCCTGGCTGTGTAACCCTGATAAGTCATTTCACTTCTTCACCTGTATTTTCTTTATATGTAAACCGTTCTGATAATGACAGCATATGTACTTTCCAAGGTTAGGATGGGATCATATGAAGCAGTGCAAGTGAGTGTCCTGAGTAAACTGTAAAGTTCTCTGTAAATGCATCATTAAGGTGTGGATGGATGTTTTATGACTGCAGGCCGGCTGGGCTGAGCTCTGTTACCAAGCAGAAGCTAGTAACGGCACCAAAAACATCAGTCATTACAACCAAACATCTATATTCCTATCAGTTGCCACAGGAAATGAAGTCCAGTGTTTTACAGCTGCTGGGCAAATAACATGTGATCATATTTATCAGCTAAGTGAATTACAAATTAATCACTTGTCTTTGTTCCTGTTCCTGTGGAATAAGCTTAGATCTGAAACATGGTTTCAGGCTGTTAAGAATCTGAAGACCCACTATCTACAGGGAAACACAGGCCCCACCTCAAGCAGATGCTGCACTTGCCACTAAGGTTCACACTGCCTTTGTATATTAATCTCTTTGAGATTTTTGTGCTAGAATAGCAGCAGCTGCTTCCCACAGTGGAAACATTTTGGAACATCTGTATTTGAATACCAAAATGCACACAAACAGTTATGCTAACAAACTCTCTGGGTGGAATAAGACAATACTTTTCTCTTTTTACAAGATATAAATTACTCATGTTCTTGCCAAAGCATGATTTCCAGCTGCAGACTTAGCACACAGCAGTCATTACCCCTTGCTCTGTGACCCAAATATTTGCAGAAGAACTGCACCTGATGAGTCAGTTTCGTGGGACATGGAGCTAGAGAAGGAAATTTGCTCATATTTTTTCAAACCACCTTTAAGGACTTTCAGTTTGAGACAAGAAATAGAGAAAGTTTAAACTACCCAGAAAACCACATTGATGATACTACCATTAAACATTATTTTTCAGAATTAAACGTGTTCCTCACAACTAGCATGTTTTTCCCTTTATTGTATGTATTTTATAAGGGTTATATTTTGTGGGATGATTAAATGCACATATAGAGAATATCTGATAAAACTGCTGATTGAATAATTGCATGTAGTTTTAAGAAAAGGGGAAATACACCCACAGCTAGTACCAGAAATACAGTTTTTCATCTTCACTGTCCAAATCCACATGCACCTTGTATTCCTTGCCAGTTCAGTGGCCACGAACCCAAGGTACTGGGTTAACCACCTGCAACCCAAGAGGCAGAGGGATGTAGAAGAATAGGGGCAGACTCTGGAATCAGGCATGCATGGGTTCAAAGGACAAACTGTGTGATACTACACAAGTTCTGCAACATCTCTGAGCCTCAGTTTCCTCATCTGTAAATGGGAATATTAATATCTCACAGTGCTCTGATGAGTACTAAGTAAGATAGAACTTGTAAAGAGCCCATTTCAAGGCTCACAGAAGATGCTCAAAAATTTTAGATTTTCATTTCTCTTCCTACCCTAACTTAGCTTTATTCATTTCAAAGATGTGGTAGAAGATGACCAGAAAATAGAACATGATGTTATATGTCACCACAACTAAAAACAACACAAGAAGCGTGTCCCACTGATGGCAGGAAGGGTCATTATTTTCATACGCTAAAGCATATTACTCGTATTACTCTTCTGCAAGTATAGACATAAGAAAATTCACCCTTTACTCCGGGGCATTTTGGAATCATTGGTATATCCAACACATAATGTTGGTAAAAGCACTTTAAGTGGTCAAAGCTTACATGGATATTAGAGTGTTTTGGGGTCTGTTGGTTGGTTCATTTGTTCATTCATTCATGTACTCAAGAAAATTCTCTAGACACAAACAGAGTCAACTAATTTTTGACAAAGGAACAAAGGTAATTCAATGGAGAAAGGACAGCCTTTTCAAAAAATGGTGCTGGAACAACTGGACATCCACATGCAAAGAAAGTGAATCTAGACACAGACTTTACACTTTTCATACAAATTGACTCAAAATGGATCATAGACCTAAATGTAAAATGCACAACTATAAAACTCCTAGAAGATAAGAGAAATTCTAGGGGACCTAGGGTTGGGAAATGAATTTTTAAATAAAACACCAAAGGCATGACCCATGAAAGAAAAAATTGCTAAGTTGGACTTCATTAAAATTAAAAACTGTTCCCTGAAAGAGATACCATGAACAGAATGAAAAGACAGGCTACAGACTGGGAGAAGATATTTGCAAAATACCTATCTGACAAAGGACTTGTATCCAAAATACACACACAAAAAAAAAACAAACTTAAAACTCAACAAGAAAACAACCCAATTTTAAAATGGACAAAAGACCTGAACAGATACCTCACCAAAGAAGATACAGTTTTCCCTCAGTATCTGCGAGGGATTGGTTCCAGGAACCCCCATGGATACCAAAATCTGCGAATGCTCAAGTCCCTTATGTAAAATGGCATGGTATTTGCATATAACCTATGCACATCATCTCATATTCTTTAAATCATCTCTAGATGACTTATAATGCCTAATGCAATGTAAATACAATGTAAATAGTTGCTGGTACATGGCAAATTCAAATTTTGCTTTTTGGAACTTTCTGGAATTTTTTCAAATATTTTTGATATGTGGTTTGTTGAATCTGTGGATGCAGAACCCATAAATATGGAGGGCCGCCTGTATGTAGATGGCAAAGAAGCATATGAAAAGATGCTCCACATCATATGTCATCAGGGAATTGCAAGTTAAAACAACAATGAGATACCACTACACATGTATCAGAATGGTGAAAATCCAAGACAACTGACAATATCAAATCCTGGTGAAGATGTGGAGCAATAGGAACTCTCATTCATTGCTAATGGGAATGCAAAATGGGACAGCCACTTTGGAAGATGGTTGGGTAGTTTCCTACAAACATACTCATAGCATATGATCCAGCAATCATGCTTCTGCGTATTTACCTTAATGAAATGAACGTTTACATCCACACAAAAACCTGCACACGAATGTTTGTAACACCTTTATTCATAATTGTTAAAAACTGGAAGCAACCAAGATGTCTTTCAATAGGTGAATGGATAAATAAAATTTGATACATCCTTACAATAGAATATTATTCAGCACTAAAAGGAAAGGATCTACCAAGGCACAAAGAGATATGAAGGAAACCTTAAATGTATATTCTTCAATGAAAGAATCCAGTCTTAAAAGACTACACACTGTATGATCTCAACTACATGACACTCTGGAAAAGGCAAAACTATAGAGAAAGCAAAAAGATCAGTGTTTTCAGCAGGAGAAAAGGATGGATCACAGGGGATTTTTAGGGCAGTGAAACTATTCTGCATGACACTATAATCATGGATACAGGGCATCATACATTTGTCAAAACCCATAGGCTTTACAACACGAACAGTGAACCCTAGTGTAAACTATGAACTTTAGTTAACAATATTATATCAATATTGGTTTGTCAATTGTAACAAATGTACCACACTGATACAAGATGTTACTAAGAGGGGAAACTGAATGGGGAAGAGAAAGGGAATGTGGGAACTCTCTGTACTAGCTGCTCAATTTTCTGTATATCTAAAACTGCTCTAAAAATGAAGTCTATTAGTTAAAAATTAATAAATAAATTGGAGTTTTCCTCGTTGGGGGAGTGGGTAATTCTAGGAAATGGAAACAGCACAAGCAAAGGCATGAAGTATTACAGAGTGTGTAATGATTAGAGACCAAGAAGCTGGTTAGACCTGGGAGTGGGGATAGTGGTTGGAGGGGAGTCTAGAAAGGCGGGTTTGGATGAATTCTGTCTGTCCATCAATTTGTAAAATCTAACGCATTTTCCATGTATGTTGTTTCATTTAATTATTAATAACAATCCTTTTAACTGTGTGTTGTTATTATTAAATCCATTTGTGAGATAACGCTAGACTCAAAGAGATAAAATGACATGCCTAAGAATACACAATTGATAGCACTGATGGCAAAGCCAGGGTTCAGGTCCACAGACATCAGACTCTAGCTCTCATGCTCATTTGACTACATACAGTTTATCCTCTATTGAAGAATTTACAATCCACCCAGGGAGCAATAACAGCCACAGGTTTAAGCAGGGGACTGACAAGATCAGATTTATACTTCCATGTATTTCCATGAAGTAGCTGAAAAGGAGGGAGATTGGTCGTAACAACAACAACAAAATGCTTAACTAAAATAACAACTAATTAGAATACAGTAAGATCAATGTTAAGCACTAATGATATTAGGGTAGGTTTTAGGGATATTCACAAATATGCTGGCATCTCTGTTTCGAAGCAGGTAAGACTGCACATCACTGACTGCATGAAGTCAGGTGTGAGTGGCTACGTGACCTTCTTTGGCCAATAAATGTGATCACATCCATGTAAAGCTTTAAGAACCAGTGCGTACTTCACCACATTTTCTCTTCTCTTTGCTACACACTGCTCCATCAAAATTGAAATTTAAGTGACAATCATAGCAATGTGGGCCCTGGCTGACCTGTAATGAATACACAGCGGGCACAAGAAATAAGCCACTAAGATTTGGGAATTTACTGTTATTGCAGCATAACCTGGCCTAGCCTGACCAGTACAATACTGAGCATAAATTAATAACTTTCATGCTCCAGTCACTATAGTTATAGTTAACACTATCTAGTGGTTCAATTATTTGAATTACCATAGGTTTCCGGGTGATGAAATTTTAGTCATTTTTATAGAAAAACTAAATTTGAGGAGAATTAGGTACTAAAAACGGAAACTTAGCTAATCTTTAAAAATCTGTATTAACCCAGATACAAGGGTCTACCTGGTAGTAATTTACGCACACTGCAGATCTATTTAGCGGGAATCAATAGCCACTCAAATACAAACCTGTAGAAACAGAAGACTGAATCATGTTCTATAAGGTCTATACACTTCCTACAGTCTTAAATACCATTCATTCCCTATTTAATGAGTGTACTATAGCCTGAAAAATCTACCCTTAGTCAGCAACTGAGTTGATAAAGTAATTCTGTATAAAAAGTTAAATGATAGTCATGAATGTCTAGAGTTGCTTACTCAATAGCCACACAAAAACAACTGTACAAAAATAATTTTTAAAATGTATAATCTATATTGTTGAGGACGTTGTCCATGATACCACCAGATGTCATCTTTATAAGGACCAGTGGAAAAATTTCTTTCAGATTTCAATGCAGCTGCTATGGTTTTATCTTAAGAAAAATGTGAATCATATAAGCAGTCATGTTTACCTTTTTGTTTGAGTCACCAGGAAGCTTATAATTTAATACAGAGCCTCCTTTTAACAGCCAGATAGAATCCCATAGTATGTTCAAACTCTACCCTGGCTTCAGCATATGATATGATCCTAATCCTCTCATTACTCTGATTTCTTCCCTTTTATGTTTTGTTTCCTGCTCCCACAAATCCTTCTTGGATTACAATAGAGAAAAAACAAATCAGCAAAACAAAAACAAAAAACAGTTAAATGTTAAGGCTCTTGGTAGGGAGAAAGCTCCTGAAATGGGATCTCTAAGAATTGTGAACTCACAGCCACAGCCTGAAGAAGAGATTTAAATACCACATAAACAGGGAAATTTTTAATTACATGGTCTTTAGTAGTCTTCAATCATTTCATGCTGTACATGCTCAATAACTGGCGTTGGGTTTATGATAATCAGTCTAACCAGTTTGTCCCAATTCCTAAACTTAGCATTGGAGGAATATTCTGCAGTTGTTACTAAAAAGTAAGACAGTGATTTGTGTACATCAGAATTCTTTCTACCATATTACTATACCATAGTTGGAATAGTTGGTTTGAATCTATTACTATGAGCTTAGAGAGAAGTTAGTGACAGTTATAGCTTCTCCATAGGTAACCTGTCAGCTTTTCCTAATACTGTGGGACCAGAGGAGCTTTCACAATAATTATTTTTATCAAAGCTATATTAGGGTTGGAAGAATAATACAATGTCAGAAAGATCTATTACCTAGACCTAAGAGTTGCTATCACAGGTGATAAATTACTTATAATGCCCAGCATTAATAGAGCAATGTTTTCAAACCAAGTATTTGTAAATGTCCTTTGCAGATGCAAATTAACAGATTAATAAGGAAACAAGCTTTCTTGTTTGAGAAGCTGGGATGACAGATTAGCTATTAAGAGCAATTTATAGGTCATAAGATATGAAAGTTGGCAAGAAACACTACCTCTGCTGGCTCTATAAACAGTAAAACTGCATTTAGTTTCCCAAAGGTATCCTGTTAGACATTTTAATTATACCATAAAAACTGCCAGAATTTATAATGAATTCATTTTTTTTAAACTTGATGCTCCATGTAAACTTGATTCAATACAACAGGCATCTGTGCTATGTGCTGTAACTGCCAAGTTGCAGCCAATGCAAGAGTGTGTGCTACTTCCTCATGAAGGACTGCAAATGATGAGGTTGATGCTGAACGACAGAGGAAAGAAGATGTTCCTCCCTAACATCTCTTCCAGGTTACTTAAGGATGCTCCTCCCTCCTTTACATCTTAATACCTTCCACTGCAGCCATATGCTATCCCTTTAGAGAGATTTTTATAAAGAATTCCATTCTACATAGCTCTTTGGCCACAAGATGGTGACCCAGTAATAATCTTAGAGACTTGGTAGTCCTATTAGGGAGTTGAGTGTGATTGGGGATAAATTCTCTCACTCACTTGAAATAATCAATTGAGATGATTTTTGGAAAGTTATTTCCCACTCTCAGTTTCACCTACATCTTCAGTTTTATTTGGGGGAGTGACAGGCAGATAACTTAGTTTCAAATTAGTTTTTTACGACATAACTCACTCAAGTTTCTTATGCAATAATTTGACCTGGGTTAAGAGACATTCTCCCATAGTGCTGTTTTAGTCCAGTCAAAACTATTCCATTCCACACTTGCCAGCCAACCTGAATTTTAGTAGACTATAAAACATCGTTTTGTAGGGAGTTGGAATGTAGTCAATCACCCTTTGAAGACTGAATCATAAAATCTGGCTTTGGCTGAGCAGGATATAATGGAGAAATGTGGAGAGAAAGAAAGATGGAAAACACATATGTGTTCAAGTACAAATACAAGAGGCAGAAGAGACATTTCTTGGAAGGAAGAAACCCCAAGCAAAGGACAGCTTATTTGCTAGGACAAGCAGATAACAATTTAAACAAGAAATCTTTTAATTGGATAGAAAGGAGTCCTCAAGGATCCTGGAAAGATGTTAGGAAATTAAGAAACAACCGAGAACTTCTGCTACCATCCATGAAGGAATATCATTATGGCCCTCCCACATTAAAGAACAGGCCTTAATGCAGGCTGAGGGCTTCTGAAATTCATGGCTTCTAACTGTTCAGGAATAAATGGTCCACAATCTCAGCTCTCTGTACTTTCGCTTAGCCTGGCAGATTCAACTTCTATCCCTGTTGGATGATTCCAAACTCAGATTTCAGAATAAGAGACAGGATTTTAGAGCTGGAAGAGGCCTTATAGATCACCTAATTTCATTGGTTTTCAAACTTTGTTTAAATCAAATTAAAAATACAGGGCTTTCCTGGTGGCGCAGTGGTTAAGAATCCATCTACCAATGCAGGGGACACGGGTTCGAGCCCTGGTCCAGGACATACCGAGGAGCAACTAAGCCCGTCCGCCACAACTACTGAAGCCCGTGCGCCACAACTACTGAAGCCCACGCGCCTAGAGCCCGTGCTCTGCAACAAGAGAAGCCACCCAATGAGAAGCCCGCGCACCTCAACGAAGAGTAGCCTCCACTCACGGCAACCAGAGAAAAGCCCACGGGCAGCAAAAAAGACCCAACACAGCAAAAATTTTTTTAAATAAATTTATTTTTAAAAATATATTAAAAAGACATGTGATTTACGTGATTAAAAGTGTTGTTGTTTAGGTTACTTAGACTAGGATGCACTTTTCTCCCCAGCACCCTTGGGAGAATCTATGGCACCCTGCAGGTTTGAAAACCACTTACCAATGTTACTTCTCAATGTCTTTAGATATAGAAACTAAGACCAAGAGATGTCAAGTACCTTGGCAGCAGGTCAACCTGCTAATGACCAGCAAAGGCAGGACTAGAGCCCAAATCTTCAGGCCCCCAGCTGTTACCCTCCTCACTGTGCTTTGCCCACATTCCATCACACCATCTCACAGTCACCTCAAACTCAAGCCCTCACTGCCTTTCCTAAGTCTGTCCTGTGATTTCCATGATTAATGAAAGAAGTGAACGTTATCACTATTTCTTCCAACAACTAGTTAAAAGCTCAGTGTTAGCATTGACTTTTTCCTTTCTTTTGGCCCTCATATTCGGCAGCCACCCAAGACCAGCTTTATTAGACTTGTGAAATTATAATTATACTAGGTTTTATTTAATAATCTTCACTTTAATGCCAATTATTTATATAAGAGAACCACTTAGAATTAATTTCTGACGGTGTTATTTTATTTTATTTTATTTATTTATTTTTTTGTGGTATGCGGGCCTCTCACTGTTGTGGCCTCTCCCGTTGCGGAGCACAGGCTCCGGACGCGCAGGCTCAGTGGCCATGGCTCACGTGCCTAGCCGCTCCGCGGCATGTGGGATCTTCCTGGACCGGGGCACGAACACGTGTCCCCTGCATCAGCAGGCGGACTCTCAACCACTGCGCCACCAGGGAAGCCCCGGTGTTATTTTAAATAATAAGTATTATCTTTAAGGTTATGTGACGATGTTAACAGATGAGGTTTGTAATATATTTTAAATACATACTGCTCTTCCCTCTAAAATCCAAGCCAGCTATTTAGTGACAAATTCAGTGGCAAACTTTAATAACTTCAGTAAAACTTTAGTAACTTTTCTAACAGCGACTGATTCTGTCTCCTGAATAATAATGAACTTAGTAATTCCAGGGTAATACAGTGACTAGAACTGTCTAGGTTTAAATCCTGTCTCTGCTGGCCATCTTCCTGACTCTTTGTCCTTGTTTCCTTATCTATAAGGTGGAGGTAATGATATCTATCTCTTGGGATGGTTTTAAGCATATACTTAAAGAGCTCAGAATTGTGCCTGGCACATTATAAGTATTCAATTACTGCTAGCTGGTATTATAGATGCTAAATACCAATAAAATTGAGTAAATTAAGTAATTTTAAAGTCATATATTTACATTCATTTAACCTGTTTTGCACATTTATTTAAAATTTAAATGTACTAAATTAGTGCCTGCCTTCCTCTCTCTCATTATATTAATTTAAAAACCTGAAAATGTCATTTCCCTTGTGTGACATTTGTCACTGTTCCTTTGGCACAGAAATTATTTGGGCATGCAAGCACATAAACATTCCTTTTTGGGAATCCCCAAAGAAAGAAGACATCACACCAAGATCTAAAAAAGGAACACAATAAGTTCACTGAAGAAAAACTAAAATTTTAATTAAGATCCTAAATTACATTTTAAAATATTAGCTTATTATAAAAATATCGAAACTGATAGGTTTGGATTAAATACAGGTTACACTGATAGATAAAAATTTTAATTACAACTGTGACCAAATTCTTCATCCTATTAGTTATTAAATTTGTTTTTCAGTGGTATGCTTGTTTGGATAAAAGTGAATATCAGAAAATGTACTAAAGTGTTAAAGGAACTATGTTCTAAAGCAAAAAGACATGATTCGTATATTTTCTATTTAAAGCAATAAGAAAAGATACAGGATATGGGTGAAGGGAAGAGGAACACAGCATGCAATAGGTCAGACTGGGCCTTCTTGAAGCCAGGAGTTGTCATATTCATCTCTGAAACTTCAGAGTCTATCATAATGCCTGGCACATAGCAGACACTCAGCAAACACTTGAAGAACAAACCAAACTGACAGTCATGGGACTTTCAGTCTGCACAAGGATATAAAAGAAGAAAACTCCATCCTCCAAGGTAAGAATGCCAGAATGAATGTGCGGTACCAATACCTCAACGTCTAGTTCTATTTAAGCAAAATTCTGATGCACTAAAACTTTCCTACAGCTCTAAGAATAGGAGGTCCATAGACATAGGTGTTTCTCAGCTGCCACTTTGGGGTCTGTATACCCAGAACTCACAGTCCTGCATCTCTGTCCTTGTTCTTCTACCTGCTGCTGCTCATCTAATCAGTCACATTCATGCTAAGTCCTATGAAATCTTCTCCCTTTTACCTTTAAGTTGTTCACATGAGACATGAAATGATTAAACAGGAGCAACTATTATTTTTATTATAATACTGTTTTTCCTAAGAATGATTATAATGGTACCCCCAATTGGAGTCTAGGAATTTAATCTGGGAGCCATTGAAATATTTCTTAGAAAAAATATATCATAATAATAAGTATGATTATTATTCATTGAGAGCCAGGCATCCCACATTTCATCAAATCAAAGTTGCCATAAATTTAAGAAGCACTTTACAATATGTACCACAAATAAAGGGACCAAAATGTTACAATTAAACAATGAAAGCACGCTTTCTTATTGATTGTAAAATCATCCTAGAGATTATCATACTAAGCGAAGTAAGTCAGAAAGAGAAAGACACATACCACATGATATCACTTATATGTGGAATCTAAAATACAACACAAATGAACATATCTACAGAACAGAAACAGACTCACAGATACAGAGAACAGACTTGTGGTTGCCAAGGAGAGTGGGGAAGGGAAGGATTGGGAGTTTGGGATTAGCAGATGCAAACTATTATATATAGGATGAATAAACAACAAGGTCCTACTGTATAGCACAGGGAACTATATTCAATATCCTATGATAAACCATAATGGAAAAGAATATGAAAAAGCATATATATATACGTATAACTGAGTCACTTTGCTATACAGCAGAAATTAACAACGTAAATCAACCATACCACAATAAAATTTAAAAAAAAATTTTTTAATCATCCTGATTTCAGAGATACTAAAACACGAAACAATGTGTATTTCAGAGTCAATAAATTATGATATATCAGGTGCCTTATTTACATCATCCCAAATCCCCACCAGACCTCTCAGAGGTAGGAATTTTTACCTTTATTTTGCATATGAGGAAACAGACCACATTAAGCAATTGCTCCAAAGTCAAGGTAACTAATAAAATGACAAGGTTGGGGTTTAAACGTAGGCCTACCTGACTGCAAATCTGAATATTTCCATCATACGGCACTTCCTCCTCCAGAAATCTCAGACAAAAAATGAGGAAAACGGGGCTTCCCTGGTGGTGCAGTGGTTCAGGGTCTGCCTGCCGATGCAGGGGACGCGGGTTCATGCCCCGGTCCGGGAGGATCCCACATGCCGCGGAGTGGCTGGGCTTTGAGCCATGGCCGCTGAGCCTGAGCATCCGGAGCCTGTGGTCCGCAACGGGAGAGGCCACAGTGGTGAGAGGCCCGCGTACCGCAAAAAAAAAAAAAAAAAAAAAAAGAGGAAAACGGCAACAGCACTTGTTCTGAAAAGGACTAGTTATTATTGCTGTTCACAATTAGGTGCTTAGAACAGCTTAGCAGGCAGGTGTTTCTAATTTGCAATATTTAATAAAAATGGCTATTGTCAAATTCTATCACAAACTGGATACAGACTCAGAATTTTTCCAGAACCAAAGGAAAAAATAACCTGCAACAATTAGCCTACATTGTTGTTTTCTGAGTAAAATTATGTTTTACTCTCTACCTCCTAGATGTAAAAACTACCTTTGGATGGCTTCAAGTTTGCCAACCAACCTTTGAGTCTAAAAAGAGATGTATTTTATTTGATTAATATTATCCTCAGGATTATATATAAACGCTGAGATATGAAATGAAAAGTTTAGGAATGTGCCAAGTCTAGGACTGGTTAATGTGTCTGGCATGCCTGAAAAATCCCAGAAAGCTGCTCCCAAATGTCTGCAATTACAGACATTCGAAAGATGTGTTATGATTCAGGTTTAAGTTTATTCTATTTAGGGACAGAGATGGCTTTCAACAGTGGTATTGGGCTATGAGTTCAGGCAGGACCGTTTAAATGTGCCTTAGTAATAATGTATGTGTGCTGGGAGAAAGAAAGAACAGGAAGAAAGAATTAGCCCAACTTTTTGAATGGCAGGGTCTATTTCCAGAAGGTTCCATTCAAAGTATTATGGTATTAAATAGAAACCGCTGTAAGTTGTATAGTTTTATGGAAACCTCAGAAGCCTCCTTCTGAAAAAAATCAGGGATTAGAATGGATTGGTTTACCTTGCTCATAGTAAATGGTGAAAGGGGAGGTGATGATTCGGTCACCGTTAAAGAGAAAAAGCAGTGGGAGGGAGAAGAAGAAGTGGTGAGTGATGACACTTCTGTCGATGCCCCCTTCCAGATGGGGGTGGAATACAGCCTTTTCCTGCTCTGGCTTCTGCCCAAGAAAGTAGCAGCACATTTCCCCCAAAATAAAGCACATGTTGTATCATATTTTATTACACCTAAAGCTTATTTTACCTAATTTTTATAGTTCAGAAGAAGAGGAAATGAAGGAGAAAACAGGAGGATAAATAAAGTTTTGCTTTCCAGGTTCTAAGGTTACTCTACTGATAGCCACTTCATTCTGTGCTTACTTATGTGGCTGGAATCTAAGAAAACTAGATAGAAATGTGGAATAGAGGGAGTCGTTAAGTGAGAGTAAGGGTTAAGATTAACCTCTTTTGTATAGAAGGGGTGCAAAATAAAGAATGGAAAGAAGTGGAAAATGACAGTACTAAAACATTAATCTACCAGAAATAGTTTTTCATAAATGTGAAAATGTGACAACTTGAATTTAATTTAAAAGAAACACAAAGCCTTGATTTGCATTCAGTGAGTTGTCAAAAAGACAGAACTTGGATTTTTTAAACCTAATTTTTAGTGTAACAACATTAAACTTGCTGAACTGGTGATAAAAGGCAAAGGCCACTATCCACAACCACTCTAGGCTCCAGTCAGGGATTTACCCGTCTTTTACAGCAGCATCCAGATGTGCCCTAGTGAGTTACATTTCCCCCTGGGATGCTTCCTCTAACATCTTCTAACAAGATAAATAGTGGTCTTCACACTTCTCATGGGTGCCATCAGAGGCAAAAAAGAGAATAGTGCTTTAAACATGTGTTGGGTACTTGAGAGCAATGTGGTGATTAAGTCAGCTGGGGGCATCAAGGACGTGCTTCAGGGGGTTGGTAATAAGAGACTGGGAGATATATTCATCATTGGATACTTAATAAAATCCTCCATATAACAATGCCTGCTAGGAATTCTAAGTAACTTGAGCATACTGTGAATACCAGCTGCATTCAAAGGAGACTGGCTTCATCCAATGGCAGAATCTAGAATGGCATTGTAGGCACTTTGCTTCCAGAGACATCAAGAAAATGAATGTTTTGCAAAATTAACAAAGAAGAGTTAAAATTTATTTATTCACTCATTCATTCAACAAACATTTGAGAGCCTACTATGTCCTAGGCCCTGGGAAGATAAAGACAAATGAGACAAGGCATCTGCTGCAAAGTCACTCCCAGCCTGGGAGACAGACTGGGAAAAGTAGATGCAATAGACCTTTGGGTGACTAGGACACATAGAAATCCCCAAGTTTCTCAGCTTCTGTCAGAAATCTCAGTAAAACAACAGTGAAAGAATAAAAAACCCTGCAAACCCATAAAAACAAAAAGATTGAGAAAGATGCCAGCAGAAGACAGATATCCACCAAATTCTGGAGGATGGAAAGCAGATGGATGAGTGGTAACTGATTTAGTAGGACAGGGAAAACGGAAACTAAGCTGCCTGCAAGGAGGAGTGCCAAGTCCAGCTGCAGAAGGCTGGAAAGAAGCAGGAGTTGCGCACGGAGGCTTCTGAAGTTCAGGGGAAGGGATGCAGGGTTGAAACAGAGGATGGGATATAAATTTATATAAGAAGCAATGAGAGCTTAGATCTGCTCCCCCAATCTGGCAAAAGATGGAAGCCTACTTTCTGCAGATGTTTAGAGATGAAGATAGAAGTGAAACGCTATACTAAAAAAATGGGGAGATCAGTAAAAATCTGCATTCTGAATGTAGAGATTCTCCTCACCCGGCACTCCTCTCCACATAACAAGTCCCTTTGCTCTGCTCAGTTTCTGCTAAGCTGGCAGCTACATGTATATCTTCTGGCAGCGGACTGGAAGTTTCTGGGGAAATTGGTCCAAAGAAAAGATGTGCACATACTAACATGAGGGGATTCCCCAAATTAAAAAAAAAATTCTCTGTCTTTTCAATGTGCATTGAAGACCCACCCAACCATACAGAGGCTCTCATCAGTTCTTAGTGACTCACTCCTAATGTGCGCAGCTGGCCAAAGATTACCAGACACTTGAGGAAATCTCTGACATGAAAGACAACAACCAAAACAAACAAACAAACAAATTAAGAGGGAAGAGATACAATTAGAGGATGAAAAAAAAAAAAACCTTTCAAAATAATATCTTCAGGGACATAAAATAACATGCTGCACCCATGAACACAAAGTACCACACAGAGGAACATTCAGAGAGAAGGCTTCAAAATTTTAAATGACAGCAGAAAATAAGTGTATGAAGTAGAACAAATTGAAGAAGAATATTACATCACAGGAAGTAGGATTTGAAACAATAACAAAGAAACAGAAAAGAGGGAGAAGGAGAGATAATCCAATTAGAGGATCAACCCAAGAAGCCTAACGTCTGACTAATAAAGCTCTAGCTGTGGAGAACAAAGAAAAAGGACAGGAATAAACAGTCAAAAAAAAATTTTTTTAAGAAAATTTCCCAGGGGACTTCCCTGGTGGTGCAGTGGATAAGAACCAGACCCCACACGCACGCTGTAACTAAGAGTTCGAATGCTGCAACTAAGGAGCCCATGAGCCGCAACTAAGGAGCCCTCCTGCCACAACTAAGACCCAGTGCAACCAAATAAATAAATATTAAAAAAGAAAGAAAGAAAGAAAATTTCCCAGAAATTTTACACATGAGACCTAGACAATGAAAAGAAAAGGAAAAAGCCCACTATGAACAAGAAATATTCCAGAGAAAAAAATCTGCTAATAAACAAATAATTAGGAATCAGAGTAGCACTGGGCTTCTCAACAGCAATTAAAAGGTAAAAGACAATGGATCAAATACTGTCAAAATTCTGGGAGAATATCATTTTAATCTAGAATTCTATTCCTAGCCAAACTATCAGTCAAGGTTGAGAGCAGAATTAAAGAATTTTCAGACATTTAAAGTCTCAAAAACTTTACCTATCATGCATCTTTTCTCAGGGAACTAATGAGGGTGTGCTCCAGTAACATATGGGTATAAACGAAAAAAGAAGATGCAATCTAGAAAACAAAGGCTACAAGACAGGAAAGAGGCAAAGGGAGTTCTCAGAATCACAGGGGAGGGCAGCTGTGCAGGGGCCTACAGAACAACGGGTTAAGTTTGGAGCAGTACAGAAAGGCCTGCAAGAAGGATTTCTCTAGACAAAATAAAAGGTTTAGATTATCTGGTATGTTTGGCACTCAAGAAAGGAGTTTTCTAGTTTAGTTGGAAAGTCTTATGTTAGTGACTGGCACACAGAAAAGCAAGCAAAACCATAGCAACAACAAAAACTAAAGTAGTAATTAATTCTGATTTTGCAATAGGGAAAGATCACTGGGCAGTGTGAAGAATGGACTGTGGCAGGGGCAGGACTGGAGGCAGGGGAGATAGGTTAGGAGTTGAGTGACAAAGTGTGGAAGAAGTTACAGGGCTTGAACCAGAGCAACAGTAGTAGGGATAAAGGGGAGGCCAATTTAAGGGAATGGAGAGCTAGGAGGGTAACTTCTGATGCAAGTTCGATCTGTAACCTTAACCACACAGTCTTGCTGATGAACAGCTAAGGCAAAAAGAGAATTTTAAAAGGAAAAAAAAAGGGGGGGGGAGCATCATCATAATCAGTTAATTAACTGGGTGGAATACTAAGCATTGTTTTTCTCATTACGATGCCTAAGTAGTTTCAAGAGGACTCAACAAATCTAGCTACTACTAGACCACTGTGCTGGCCCTTCATAAGCAACAGGATTAGGAAGGTATTGTTATTCCCCATTTTACTAATGAGGCCTGGAGAGGTGAAGTAATGCACCCATGGTCACCCAGCTGAAAAGTGTCAAAGGATTCAAACCCAAGCCAGCTGTCCCCACAACCTAGTCTCTTAACTGCAGGGTTCATTCTAATAACTACTTAATAATTAACTGCAGGGTTCATTCTAATAACTACTTAATATAATAATTATCACCTCCTGAGTACTCTGTGTCAGGCACTGGGCTAAATATTTTACATGTGTTAACACATTTAATCTTCAGAACAATCTTATGAGATAGATACTAGTATCATCCCCATTTCACAGGTGAGAGATAAAGTGATCTGCCGAAGGCCATCTAATTAGTAAGTGCTAGGATTCAAGCCCAGCCACTCCAGCTTATTAAGAATGAGCTGCGCTATAGGGTGCTGCCTCCTGTACCACTGGACCATATCACCTTCTCTGAAGTTACCTTGATTCCTCTAAATCTCCTTCTTTCCCTAGATCCAGTAATGGGCAATGATGGGCAAATCTTACTGAGGTATGTATGTCTAATGTAGCACATGGCCTGGTGGCCAGCAAACACGCTTTATTTGGTTCACGCAGGGTTTTTTGTTTCTCTTTTAATTAGGAAATTTCATACAAAAATCCAGGTTTTCAACTTCCCTAGGGAAACACAAACAAACAAACCGAGATCTAACAACACCAACTCATATTCTCTCTCACACAGGAAAAACCACCTAACTGAATAATGGCTGTCCCTGTCAGATACTGCATGTATGTGCTTTCAAGTTCTCCATAGATTCCACCACTCACCTGTATTGCTTTAACAGCCTCTTAACAGGTCATCCAGCCTCTACCCCCTCCATCTACTACTCCATTAATTTCCCTAAAGTGTAGCTCTGATTATGCCATCCTTTGCTTAAAAACCTTTGATGACTTCCCAATGCCTACTAATCCAACCCCTAGGGTTGGCAAGTAATGATTTTCACAATTGTGATGCCAACCTTCTTTTTTACTATTATCTCCCTCCTAACAACCCAGACCTCCTGGCATATTTGTTGCTCTCTAAACATCCACCTCATTTCCTGCTTCTAGGCCATGGTCCATATTTGTGTTAAATTTTTAATGATAAGAAATATTTAAGTGCAAGTTTATTTTTTCAAATTATGCTAGAGGCTTCTTAAAAACTCCTGGTTTATAAGATCAATGCAGAAATAAAGGATTATCAAGTAAATGGAGGTGGAACAATTGGTTAAAAATATAGAATTTTTAAAAATCAGATAGATTAAAAAAGGTTAAACATAAAAAATAAAACACAAAAAACTAGAAGATATAGGAGATTACTTAATCTCTGAATGGGAAGGGCTTTCTAAGCCTAGAAACGATAGAAATCCCAAAGAATAAAATCAAAAGATATGACTGAATAAAAAATTTAAATTTATTTATGTCACAAACATCATAAAGGAAATTAAATGGCAAAAAAAATCTGTCACAAATAAGAGATGAAAGAACATATAATTTACCAAAAGAATGTGAAAAAAAATCAAACATGAAAAATGTATCTTCATTAGTAATTAAGGAAACACAAAAGAAAAGATTCAACTTCAACTTTCAAAAAGCAAAGAGTAAAAACATAATTTAAAAAAACTCACTGTATTGGTGAAAATGGAGTAAGGCAGGTACTTTAGGGCACTGTTGTAGGAATATAAACTGGTTAAGCCTTTCTGAAAAGCAACCTGACAGAATCAAAAGCCCTAAAAATGTTCTTTGACACAATAATTTTTCTTCAGACTCAAGACCAGGAATTTTCAACTTTGGCACTATTGGTATTTGGGGTTGCATAATTCTTTGCTGTGGGGGTGTGTCCTGTGCACTGGAGGATGTTTAGCAGCATCCAGGACCTCCACCCATTAGATAACTCGTAACAACTCTCTCCCACTCCACTCTTTAGGAAGGATACACACCAACTGGACAAAAGTGTTACTTTAGAAGAAAAAGGGGGAGGAATAAAAGGTACATTCATTTTACCTGTAATATTTTTTAAATTTACCATGAGAATCTACCCGTGTATTTTTTTTCATGTCTACTTGCTTTTTAAAATTTTTTAATTTTCTTATTTTTTTATAGAGCAGGTTCTTATTAGTCATCAATTTTATACACATCCGTGTATACAGGTCAATCCCAATCTCCCAATTCATCACACCATCACCACCACTACCCCCACCGCCACTTTCCCCCCTTGGTGTCCATACGTTTGTTCTCCACACCTGTGTCTCAATTTCTGCCCTGCAAACCAGTTCATCTGTGCCATTTTTCTAGGTTCCACACATATGTGTTAATATACGATACTTGTTTTTCTCTTTCTGACTTAACTTCACTCTGTATAACACACTCTAGATCCATCCACATCTCTACAAATGACCCAATTTCGTTCCTTTTTATGGCTGAGTAATATTCCATTGTATATATGTACCACATCTTCCTTATCCATTTGTCTGTCGATATGGTTTTCTCTGGGTGTATGCCCAGTAGTGGGATTGCTGGTCATATGGTAATTCTATTTTTAGGTTTTTAAGGAACCTCCATACTGTTCTCCATAGTGGCTGTTATCAGTTTACATTCCCACCAACAGTGCAAGAGGGTTCCCTTTTCTCCACACCCTCTCCAGCATTTGTTCTTTGTAGATTTTCTGATGATGTCCATTCTAACTGGTGTGAGGTGATACCTCATTGTAGTTTTGATTTGCATTTCTCTAATAATTAGGATGCTGAGCAGCTTTTCATGTGCTTCTTGGCCATCTGTGTGTCTTCTCTGAAGAAATGTCTATTTAGGTCTTCTGCCCATTTTTGGATTGGGTTGTTTGTTTTTTATTATTGAGCTGCATGAGCTGTTTACATATTTTGGAGATTAATCCTTTGTCTCTTGATTCGTTTGCAAATATTTTCTCCCATTCTGAGGGTTGTCTTTTTGTCTTGTTTATGGTTTCCTCTGTTGTGCAAAACCTTTGAAGTTTCATTAGGTCCCATTTTTTAATTTTTGTTTTTATTTCCATTACTCTAGGAGGTGGATCAAAAAAGATCTTGCTGTGATTTATGTCAAAGAGTGTTCTTCCTATGTTTTCCTCTAAGAGTTTTATAGTGTGCAGTCTTACATTTAGGTCTCTAATCCATTTTGAGTTTATTTTTGTGTATGGTGTTAGGGAGTGTTCTAATTTTATTCTTTTACATGTAGCTGTCCAGTTTTCCCAGCACCACTTATTGAAGAGACTGTCTTTTCTCCATTGTATATCCTTGCCTCCTTTGTCATAGATTAGTTGACCATAGGTGCGTGGGTTTATCTCTGGGCTTTCTATCTTGTTCCATCGATCTATATTTCTGTTTTTGTGCCAGTACCATATTGTCTTGATTACTGTAGCTTTGTAGTATAGTCTGAAGTCAAGGAGTCTGATTCCTCCAGCTCCCCTTTTTTCCCTCAAGACTGCTTTTGCTATTCCGGGTCTTTTACCCGTGTACATTTATATACATTTTTTTTTAATTTCAGAAATAAAATATACAAACATATTAACAGTAATTATCTTTGAGTCATGAAACTGGATGACATTTGTTGTTTCTGTATAATTCATCTAAAAATACTGATTTAAAAAAATTTTAAATAACATTAACCTTATTTTTGAAGAAAAGAACAAAGACTGAAAAAGATATAAAAATGTTAATAGTGCTTTCAGATGGGAAAAGAGATGACATGCCATTTTTGTTTGCCTTTTTGACCATTGCTTTCAAAATTTTCTACCACAGCATGCACTTATTTACAATTCAAAAAAGTTTTGCTTTTTAAAAATCCTAGTCTTAGCTCTGTTCCAGGAGAGCTAAGGCTAGCACCCGGGTCTGCTGAGAGCCAGTGCTCATGGCAGACTCTGTTTGCTAAGGTTTGAGGCAGTCACCATTGCCATGGGGCTGGTCCTGGCAGAGGGTAAGCCCAACCCAGCCCCATATTCCAGGCTCATTGTATGGGGGTGCTGTTTTCCTGCCCTGTGTCTCAATCCTGGCTGCCTAAGCCCGGGACACTCAAATGCTTCCTTCCTTTCCCCTCTTCCTACCACTGGGAGGCCTCTGGGCCTCCCTTTGTTCCTTGGGTCCTGAAGCCCCACCCATAGTATTGAGAAAGGTGGCCCCTGGTGGAGTGAAGGGAAAGGCCCTTCAACCCCGAGCCACGTCTGGATCCCCATCCTCTCTAGTATCTGCAGGATTTTTCTACCTGCCCCCAGAGCTGAGGCTCACGTGAGCCTCTGTGCCCAGGGTCCAGAGGGGAGCCTCCAGCCAGCAGTTCGCTGTCCTCATCAGCCATAGGATGGTTCTCACTGCCTGGACCTCCATCCCTGCCACCTCCAGCTCATCTGCCCCTGACCTACCTGTCACTTTCTCCCAGGGGGAGAGAGTGCTGCTCTGAGGTTCTGGGCAGTAGGCTGGGCCTGGCCCCAGAACCAGGGCAGCTCTTGCCTACTCCTTCACTTTTGTAAAGCCAACCCTTTCACCAGAATAGTATTAACTCCTGGTTCTTTGTACTACTGGTCCAGCTGCCTTGGGATCCTTTTCTACATTAATAAAGAAATGAGTCAAAAAATAAATAAATAAATAAAATAAAAATCCTAGTCTTATTAACTCTGAGTTAAAAAGAACAGTACCAAAAGAATAAATTAGGACCAAATGGGGTCAGAGATAGTGTGGTATATGGCTCCTCTTTACAAGGCAGTTCAAAATCCTGGCCTCCAAGATCAGACACCAGGGTTGGGAAAGAACTGTTTAGAACTGGGTTTAGAACAGCAAGGCTAGGAAGATAGCTCCTCTGAGAGCTTAAGAACCATGGGAAGGCAGTTAGGGCCCTGAATGGGGAACAAACAAATGGGTGTGATGCAGTCTTGAACATGCCATCTCCGACTAGCAACTAAGGAGCAATATAAACAGAGAGACTAGTTAGAAGGCTGGAAATGGCCTGGTAGGAAAAAGACTGCAAACTCTGCTGAGATAAGCAGCTGAAAATAGGTTCTCAGAGACTTGTTCTACTTGATTTACAAGTATAAAGTCATATTGTATGTTACTATGCAAATAATTTTTGGTTGTTTTCTTTCTTTTTTTTTTTTTTTTTGCAGTACGCGGGCCTCTCACTATTGTGGCCTCTCCCGTTGCAGAGCACAGGCTCCAGATGCGCAGGCCCAGTGGCCATGGCTCACGGGCCCAGCCGCTCTGCGGCATGTGGGATCTTCCCGGACCGGGGCACGAACCCACGTCCCCTGCATCGGCAGGCGGACTCTCAACCACCACGCCACCAGGGAAGCCCTGTTTTCATTTTTAAAAAGTACAATTATATTTCTTGGAAAATCTCTATCTTCTGGCTTATCTATTTATGAAGAAAAAATGTACTCACTCAGCATCCACTATGTGCCAGGCAGCTGACACATGTTGGCTTACTTGAAACTCAGAACACACTAGGGTTGGATGGTGTTATCTCACTTCAAAGGTTGGAAAACTGAGGATCAGTCAGATCATTTAACCAAGAACACACAGTGAGTAAAGTATAGGAGCAGCACTTGATCAATCTCAAAATTAATTCATTCAAACAACCAAAGCAATATTTTTGAACACCTATTACCTGCTAGCTAGGCCAGGGATACAACAATGACTGTGATAAACTCTGCTTTCATGAAGAGTGTGAGGCTAGTGTACAGCATAGACTTCACACAAGAAATTACAACACAGTGTTTGATGAAGACTGGGGAAGTGTAGGAGATGAGGTGAAACAGCAGAACTCAACCTCGGGCAGTGATCAGTGGAGGCCTCCCAGAGAAGCAGATTTAAAATGAAGCCTGGGCCAACAGGTATATGAAAAAGTACTCAACATCACTAATCATTAGGGAAACATAATTCAAAACCACAGTGAGATATCACCCACACCTGCTAGAATGGCTTTTATCAAAATGACAAGAAACAACAAGTGTTGTCAAGGATGTAGAGAAAAGGGAAACCTGGTGCATTGTTGGTAGAAATGTAATTTGGTGCAGCCACTATGGAAAACAGTATAGAGATTTCTCAAAAAATTAAAAATAGAACTACCATGTGATCCAGCAATTCTACTTCTGAGTATTTATCTGAAGAAAATTAAAACACTAACTCGAAAAGATACACACCCCGCCATGTTCACTGCAGCACATGGCCAAGACATGGAAGCAATCTAAGTGTCCAATGATGGATGAATGGATAAAGAAGATAGATATAGAAATAGATATAGAAATAGACATAGATACTCATATATATCTCAGCCATAAACAAGAATGAAATCTTGCCATCTGGAACAACAGGGATGGACCTTGAGGGGCATTATGCTAAGTGAAATAAGTGATCTCAGTTATACATGGAATCTAAAACAAAACAAAAACAAAAACAAAACACAACCAAGCTCACAGATACAGAGAACAGACTGGCAGTTGCCAGAAGCAGGGGTAGGCGTAGGGATGGGGACAAAAACAGTGAAGGGGGGTGTCAAAAGGTACAAACTTCTAGTTATAATATGAATAAGTCATGGGGATGTAATGTACAGCATGGTGACTGTAGTTAATAATACTGTATTGCATACTTGAAAGTTTGCTAAGACTGATCTTAAAAGTTGGCATCACTAGAAAAAAATTTTTCTATGTATGGTGACAGATCTGAACTAGAGTTATTGTGATGATCATTTCACACTGTATACAAATATCAAATCATCATGTTGTACACGTGAAATTCATGTATTTGTTATATGTCAATTATACCTTGATTTTTAAAAGGGAGAAAAAAAAGAAGCCTGAAAGACATGTGAGAATTAGAAAGGTGAGGTGGGGCAAGGTCAGAGGGAGAAGGACAACAAGCAAGAGGCAAAAAGAAAGCATGAAGCTTTCAAGTTACTGAAGAAAACTCAGTATGGTTGAGTCATGCAGTGCGACTGAGAGTTGTGAGAAAGAAGATGAGAGAGGACGACAGGGACAGCTGGGAGCACCCAACAGGCTAAAATAAGCAAGGCCCAGTTTGGGTTTCTGAAAGATGTGACTAAAAGGAAGCAAAAACTTGGAGGGGAGCCAGCGTGGATACAGAATTATCAGTTAAGTGGCTGTTCATAGAGTCCAGACGAGAGATGAATGTAGCCAGAACAGGGGTGATGGCCCTGGGATTAGAGAAGTGAGCAGACATGAGGAACACTCAGAACATAGAACTTAACGGAATTAGTATTTGTATAGCGCTTCAGAGGCCAAATGAAATAACCTTCTCTGAGTGCACATTATGTGCTCAACTCTTCAAACATGTCCTCTCTAGCCCACGACAATCCTATGAGCTAGTGTTTTCCTCACTTCACAGAAGAGGCAGAGGCTCAGACAGATTTCATAACTTGTCCTCAGTCTCATGGTTGACAAGTGGCAGGGCTGGGATTCAGACCTTAGTCAGTCTGACTTCATAAAGCCCCAGCTCTTTTCAAAATAGTACTGCATCTGAATAGATTCAGAAACTTTAAACTCCTGCTTTTATTCAATAGTTTAAAAACAAGAGAAACAAGGATAGGAAAAAGAATTTTCTTTGCATCATCATTCTGTACCTTAGATTTATAAAGCTATAAAGATGTCAAACTAGCAGGGACCTTTGTCATCAGAGGACTATAGAGTTTTATAGCTGTCCTAGAGGGGCTTCCAAGGTGCCTGCATTGTCTAGCTCTTTTGTCCTTCCAATGCAAGGGCCACCAAAGCTTTGTGTTGTAATTCAGGACTGGTTTTCTTTCTGTTTTTAGTTTTTGAAATTTTCAAACAGAGAAAAGTAATACAATGAATACCTATGATTCAACTTTAATAAATCTTAATGGTCTCCCATATTTGCCTCAGGTTTTTTTCTTTTCTTTTTTATGGAAAATAAATATTACAGATGCAGTTTACCCCTTTCTTCCCTTTCCAGAGTAACCATTATCCTGAGTCTGGTGTTTACCACTCCCATGCATATTTGATACTATTACTGTGTAATATGAATCCACAACAATTGTTAGCATTTTTGTATGTTTTCAAATTTTATAGAAATGGTAACATACTGCATACATCATTCTGTAGATTTTATTATCTACATGTATTTGCATTATTATTATTATTTTTTTTTTTTGCTGTACGCGGGCCTCTCACTGTTGTGGCCTCTCCCGTTGCGGAGCACAGGCTCCGGACGCGCAGGCTCAGCGGCCATAGCTCACGGGCCCAGCCGCTCCACGGCATGTGGGAACTTCCCGGACCGGGGCACGAACCCGTGTCCCCTGCATCGGTAGGCGGACTCTCAACCACTGTGCCACCAGGGAAGCCCTATTTGTATTTTTTGGTAGAAGTCAACATGGTAAAGTGAGGCAAGCATGGACTCTGGGAGAGCCAGGTAGACACTATGGCTTTTTCACTTAAGCCCTCAGGCAAGTTACTGAACCTTCCAGAGCTCCAGCTTCTTGATTTGTAAAATGGAGATAAAGAGCTACCTTGCAAGGCTATTGGGAGGTATAAGATAATACCTATCTTTAGGCCTGGCACCAAGCAGATATTCAATAAATGTTAGCCATTATTTGCCACAATAAAATAGTATACACTCAATAAATAGGAGCTATTTTTATTGTAACCTGTAAAAGTTCTTTATATTTGTTTGAGAATCCTAAGCCTTGAATGGCCCCAAGGTCCCCAGTGTCTGACTGTGCTCATGTAAGAGGAAGTGTGATAATTTCCAGGTCAAGTCTCTGTGAATTTTTACGTAGTCCCCTATCCAGCTGGGCTTGGCTTGTTTATTTTTTTATTTTTTTGCTGTACGCGGGCCTCTCACTGTTGTGGCCTCTCCCGTTGCGGAGCACAGGCTCCAGACGCATAGGCTCAGCAGCCATGGCTCACGGGCCTAGCCGCTCCGTGGCATGTGGGATCTTCCCGGACCGGGGCACGAACCCGTGTCCCCTGCATCAGCAGGCAGACTCTCAACCACTGTGCCACCAGGGAAGCCCCCTTGGCTTGTTTATTTTAATGGTAGAATTAAACTGCTAATTCTTTGATCTCTACCAAATGCCATTCCATATGACTGTGTATAACTTGCAGAAGTCTTTTAAAGCCTAATCCTGCCCCCCAGCCCCTTCACCTCTCCCGTGGACAAACCCATCCCACTACAATTCTGTGTTATCCATAAATTTAATGAGCATTCATCTGTGTTTTCAATAAAGCTGCTAAACATGGGCTCAGGACTGACACCAGCAGAAGCATAGTGGTGCTTATATAATCTCGGCTTCACCTGTCACAAGAAGATTGATATTGTGCCTTCAAAAGCTCTTCTAATTATGTTATTGCTCCATTTTTAAAGAAAAAAGAAAAATACATTTATTCATTGCCTTATTTTTAATACCTCAGTCTGACTTATGCTTAACCTCTGCTGGTCAAAACTTCACCCATTCTTCATGATTCCTCTCAACTACCAACTCCTTCACAAAATCCATCCTGACTCCACCCCTGCCCCAAGGGGGTAATCTCTCTCTCTCTTCTGAATCCAGAGCCTGTGCCTGTTGCACAGAGCTCAGCACGTACTTAGCCCTATGCAGCACTGATTAAACTGCAAGCTTCTCCAGGGAAAGACATCCTACTTCTCTCACAGGAGTTAGAAGAGCTTGTTAAGAAGGTACTGACAGGAACTCAATAACTATTAGGACTTGGTACACTGTGATGGGACAGCAGCCAATATGCAAACGATAACCACCACTGAGTGCAGGCCAACCCGCTGATTCTGATGTCCACATGGATTCAATCTCTCTGTCTAAAGGTTATTAGTAATAGCTAAAATCAGGAACCTCTGCCATGCCTGGTCCTTTATATGCATCAATTCTATTCTTATATTAATCCTGTAAGAGAAGTGGAATTGTCCCCATTTTTCAGACTGCAGTGAACTATAATTGAAATCCAGGTCTGTCTAACTCTGAAGCCCATGTTCTTCCCACTTCAAGTGTCCAACATTATAAACACTAGTCTGACTCTCATGGCTCTGCAAACCGGCTACCCTGCCACACGTAACTGAGCTTGAGGCAAGGAACACATTGAATAAGTCAGTTGGGATGCCCTCAGACACAGCCAAACAGTAATTCATAAAAAACACACTTAATCTTTCCCAAGACTCCTAAGCCTCTGGTCCTTCCATCCCCCAGAGAAAATCCCAATATCCATTCAGGATATTAATTATGATAAAAAATTATTAAATACTCATAAATGCTAGACACTACAGGGAACACTAGAAAAATGCTGCTATATATCGTCACTCTTATTTGAAGAAAATTAAGTGTCTAAATGATGAGGACTCCTGGTAGCAGTAAACACTACTTTATTACTTGCATTTTCCCCACCTTTCTCTTAAAACTGTATATTATTTATTCTCTTGGATTTCAGACAAAAGGCCAAAAAATAAAACGTGTTCCAGTAAAATACGATCTTAGTGGAGAGCATACCACCAACTCACTATCAGCCTTATCTCCATCATAAGGGTCCTTGTGAAATACTACCTACAGTGTTTTCATGTTTCTTTGCTACTTCTTAGACTGAAACAGGGAAAAGAAGGGCTTAGACCTTTTATATGAATACAGTGAAGATGAAAAGATGCTCTTTTACGTTAATGCTAGAATCACCCCCCAACACACACACACAGAGAGAGAGACAGAGAGAGAGAGAGAGACAGAGAGACAGAGAGAGACAGACAGACAGAGAGAGAGAGACAGAGAGAGAGAGGGAAAAGGCTCTATTCAACCTAATTTATTTCTCCATAGTAGATCTGGATATTTTTTCCTTTAAATATCCTCAAATTTCAAGACTCATTTTTTCTCAGAACTTCTGTTCAAGGTGGTATAGCACAGTAATTAAAACACGTGACAAGACCAAAAAAGATCATGTGCACCTTGAAACCCAGACTACAATTTACACCTGATGATAATTCTGCCCAGCTGCCCCACACTTCAGGGTCAAGTTGATATTAAATTTTAATAAAATGAAACTTCCATCTAGTGGTTTTCTAAGTACTGAGGGAAATGATATTAACATAGGAAAATATCAGACAGATGAATGATTCACCTATTTGGCTGGTATGAATTAAATGAGAATTTTCAATGATGAAGATGTTAAATGAGTAACAGAATAAAACATTTGGTGGGATCAATATATTCAAATTAAACATTTGAGAACATCTGAAATGAAGGTATGATTTCCTATATCAGGGAAGGAGCCCACATAAGCCCAAATCTTCTTCCTTTCCCCAGGCATGAATTCCTTTAACAAGCCACAGAATCATTTATTTCACCATTAGAGATCAGGTTTAAATGGACATAACCCCTTGGAAGAAGGAGCACCTTGATTTTCATGAAATAATACTGATTTATTTCCACCCCCCCCACCCCACAACACACTGATTCATGCTGAGGTTTAAGTAATCTGATGAGTAGAAGAGGGTTACTGTAGACTGTCTGCACAAACCTCTAAATAGCCATGGGATGTCAAAAAAGAGGGGAACATTACTAGAAATTGGGAAAGGGAGAGGTTAGAGTCCAAGGACCTGAAGCAAAACATTTAAAATTCCACCTAAGTCCCTTGGAAGCCAGCTTGCAAAATCTACTCCCGATTTTTCTAATTATGCATTGGGTCAGCTGTGAATACTCTGCAATAACTGCTAATTAAAATACAAAAGCCCATGATCACGGACTGGTAAGTGACGGTAAATGCATGCATTTACAAAAGATGGGAGAAACCTAAGAAGATTTTGGTTAATAAATGCTCTAGCCCCCTCGGGTTTCTTTGTATAAAATATTGGCTCACTGTGGGCTCTGACTCAAGTTATGGTCATACAGCACCTCCAGATCTTTTGTTGTTTAATTCTTTGGAGAATTAACAAAATGTGTCCATTTTCTAATCATCTTTCAACGTTAATAACATTAGATGCTAATTAGAGTGTTTGTGCTAGCCCAAGCAGCAGTTAAGTGTCCAGAGCTAGTAAAGACAACCTATTCTATCATATTGCTCAGAGGTTAGGCCAAAAGGGAAAATTCAGCTGACTCTGCTGAAGCACAAATCTGGTTAACATGTCCCTTGCAGTAGATGAGCTCTGATTAGTATTTTCTCTGTTAAATCATTTAAGACCTGAGAGCTGCATTTTGCCTTAAATAGCACTAGGGCTTCATAAACAAGAGATGGGTCCTCTTACCAGGGGTTTGAAAAATCATTGAATGTTGGCTACAGGGAAGCCAGAAAAAAGAAAACTGACACATTTCTACCCTGGGAGCCACACTACATTCTAGTTGCCATCCTCATTAGTACTTTAGTCAGCACTATCACAAGAAACAGGCACTCAAAAGTAATTTAAGTGCAACTGACTCACGTTGTTTCAGATAATGGGGGAAAGTCTCCACTCGGGGGGGGGGGAGTTGGGATTATCTATTACTGGACATTATCTACAAGTTGAAATATAGTACCCTTAAGAAGAAAATTCTGAGTGCAAATAACTAACAAGTCACTAAGCCCTTTGAAGAGGATGCCACTTGATTTTGTGGAGGCCAAGTAGCTGTAAAAGGGGCACAGTATATGGGCCTTCAATAAGTAACTGTTTACTGCTGTGACATAGTACAATCACTATGGGTTAATTCATCCTGAAAATCACTGTAGCATTCCACTAGAGGAACACAAAAACACTGACTCTGAAACACTATCCTTGACTACATGGTACACTGAAAAGGGCAAAAGGCCACACCTTTGGAATCAGATAGATGTGGAAATGAATCTAGACTCTACCACTTATATGTATGACCTTCAGTAAGTTATTTATACCTCTGGATCTCAGTTTATTCAGGCTATAAGGTCAATAATACCTGCCCTTGTAGATTCTTGACAATGTAAACTCCTAGCAGAACACCTAGAACACAGTAGGTGTCCATAAGAAAAAGATTTTTCTAAGCTCAGCATTAGAACCATAAATATCTACATCAAAGTGTGGCTTCAGAGACACTGGAAAGCTGAAGGCAGAGACATGATTCAGGGACACAGAGGAATGTTCTCTATTTTCTCTCCATCAAGAATGAGTTGGCCTTGCTCACACTAAGCCTGATGGAGGATCCAGGAGAGCACTACCTTTGTAAATATGTACTTAAAGTACATATACTCTACATGTAAGCTCTTCTGGAACAGCGATGAAACCCTCAAAATAAAAAGATGTGACTCATCAAGTTGTATACATTAAATATGTAGAGTTTTGTGTGTGTCAATCATGCCTTAATAAAGTGGTTTAAAATAAATACATAAAATATGATATTTCAAAAAAAATACTGTAGGGCTTCCCTGGTGGCGCAGTGGTTGAGAGTCCGCCTGCCGATGCAGGGGACACGGGTTCGTGCCCCGGTCTGGGAAGATCCCACGTGCCGCGGAGCGGCTGGGCCCGTGAGCCATGGCCGCTGGGCCTGTGCGTCCGGAGCCTGTGCTCCGCAACGGGAGAGGCCACAACAGTGAGAGGCCCACATAACGCAAAAAAAAAAAAAAAAAAAAAAAAATACTGTAGAGTAGGAGGTACTCAACCTGGCAGAACTTGACTTGCACAGGGATTGTCTTAGGAAGCTGTGTGCCCTATAGGCAACCAATGGGCAACAAGAACACTACGATGCACCTATGACTACTCTGCATAGCCACTTGTTCCCACGAGTCCTATACACATGACACAATAAATCTAGAATTTGCAGTAGGTATGTGGCTGTGTGTACGTGGAGTCTCTTCCCTTCATTCTGTAACCTGCCTAAAATGCTGCAAGGTGCTTAAATAAATAAAGGACACATGGACTTCCCAAGAAGCACCCACTGATATCCACGAACACTACTTTCTTAGTAAGTAAAGGCAAAGTAACTTAGCATTAGTCAAGCCTAATGGTGCTTTTCTGTGGTTCGAAGTATTCTCCTTCACCAGCCCTGGCCACAAAACTTCATACTACATTTGGTTCTTCATCCACATAATAATGTGACTAATACAAAGAAATGGCAGAGATGCTGGAATTGCCATACACTTCCAGGGTGGGTCAGTGAAAAGGGCACCACACTAGAGGAATCAGAAGAACCAATTTCAAGTCTCAGTTTAATCAGAACAGTGTCTAACGCTTTTGTGCCACAACCGGAAAACAACGGAATTCAAAGATTCTGGAAATCTATGAATAAAAATAGCCACACACCCACATATGACCTTTATGACCTCCCCTAGTTTACCAGGCACAGTTATAGTCCACACTTACAAAAAGGTAACTTGTCTTTTTCTACATAAACTAATATCCTATGAATTCAAGTTACAAAAATCCATGGTCTTCTAAAATATGGTATTTTGACCTCTAACCAAATATATATATTTCAAACCTTAAAAGATGCAAAAAGGCTGCAGTCAACACCTGGAACTAACTCAAAGAACTGACAGACCTAAAACCAATTTCAGCCTCTGAGAAAAGGTCTGTTGGAAAATTGTGTGCTCAGATTTGAGATTGAAGATACTTATCCTCTACATACTAGAGGGTCAGTCTCCAATTATTCAGAAGAGCAATTGCTCATTAGAATCATCTGGGACCTGCCAAGGAAAATTACGTGCTTTGTAGCCACTGACTCAAAACAGATCAGTTGAATTAAAAGGTTTCTCAGACACACACAGCCTTGTAAAACAGGTTTAGCATATACACCAAGAAACCACGGCTCTCATAGTTTCATATTTTCACACCAAGTGATCTAGAGATGAGACTTCTCTGTACTTCAGTCCCCTTAGCTATAAAAAAGGAGACTGGATCAGATGGTCACATGGTGCCTTCTGACACTGCAATCCAGTACTTGGCTCACTCATGAGGGCCACCGCCGTGCTACCATTTTCCACACTACAGAAGGAAGGTAGAGGGTCCAGTGACGGATCACAGTAATTGGACTTTACTGTGAAAAATAATGCCTCCCCTGCCCTTTTTGTTCCTTGTCTCCTAATTTGGCAGTTAATTTTCTTTCCCACAATAGTGGCCTCACTCCGGAATTTATCTCTAAGGAAATAAAAGCAAGGCCATATCAAGCTGACAAATCTCTAAAGTGATTTTGAAGCGTGCACACCTGTGTGAGGATAGGTCTGTGGGTGTGGGTATGTTGGGGTTGGGTCAGAAGACTACGACGCTAGTGATCATGTGCAAAAAGAGGATGAAACCATCTTCACTTATCTTAGGGATACTATAAGAATCAAATGAAAGAAGTACAGAAAAAGATTTGTTAGGCATAGTGCAAGCATGAGGCATGTTTTTATTAACTTTTCTTACTCATATATACAACAGGTACCTTGAACTTAGAAAAAAGCCAGACTTACAGAGTACAGGCTCATTAAATTGTAACTGGCTACAAACTTAAATACCAGAGAACACTGTGAATGAAAAGCATCATACAATAGACAATCTTTGTTTAGCCCTTACTGTACAGCAGACCCTGTGGGCTGAGAACCACACACCTGGGTCACTGCTGCATCCTCAGCACCCGGCACAGCAACGGAGACAGAGAGAGGCACTTGATGTTGGCAGAGTGAAGGAGCTGCTGAAGAGAGGAGAGTGCAGTCTGGACACTGGGCACATAACAAGTGCAGTAATTATCATAGCTGATGAGAAAGAAGTTCACATGGTCTGGGCATGAAGGCGGGAGTGATCAGTCAAGCTGGACTGGGTTCACTGAGTGGGGGTGGGGTGGAGAGAAAGTCAGAAAAGCCGCAGGAGAGGAGGTGAGCTTGGACTGAGCGTTCAGTGCACAAACTCACTCTTAAGTGTAACTGTCCTTTAACCACAAGGTGTTTGGAGTGAGACATGTGGTAACACATGAGTTGTGTGTTGTGAAGTGGGGTACAGTAAGGAATAGATGTGTTTATATCATCTTTGCCATGTGTAAGCCTACGGTGACGAATTTATATGCCTTTCATGTCCTCGTTTACAAAGTTAAAAAAACAAGGCAAGAGGTAGTTACCAAGGGAGAAAAGATATTGGCAGCTTCTACCAAGGTCCAGCAAGACCACAGTTGTTACTGATCCTGAGGTCCACTAAAGATGTTAATGACAGCAAATATCATTTTCAAGAATAAACTTCATGTGATGAAAACTCAGGTTTGGAGAAAATATTAAATACCCTCAGATACAGGCAAGAGATTTGCTGTAGTCAGTTCTAGCATATTCATTAGGTGTCATTAAATGGTCCAGGTCAGAGAACTCATTGCTCCTAATAGCTGAGTGTTAATGACTACACAAGATATACATCATCCTGAAGTTGTGGTCTCAAGAATCACTCTACAATACAGGAAAGATGGAAGGGGAGGAATTAACAACCCCAATTTATATTGCTTTCAAGATTGCAAAGCTAAGGAATTATTTCAATGGCAAGTTTGATTGCAACCTACATAAACTGGTCAGTAAAACAGTCTACAGTTTTGCACCATTAAAATTGAGTGTAACTTACCAGAAAAATCTACAAATGACCTAACAATAAATTCACACATGAGTATAAAACGAGTTTTACCACATACCTATTTATATCAGTTCAGCCAAGTCATGTCTAATTTATGAATTCCATTCAATTAAAAGGAATTGTGGTGATGGAGGAAAGTGGTAACTGTATATAATCTATCAAGGTGAATAGTTTGAATAAAGGTGAAACAGGCTCAACATCATTAGTGACAGGACTATGCATCTTTAAAGTGCCTATAACATTTCACTTTAGTTTCAGAATAGACGTGTAGGTACAGGAAACAGAGTATAAAGCATCAGTTCTAAAAAACATGTTTTGGTCTCAGGACCCCTTTGTACTCTTGACAAGTACAACACTAAAGAGCTTTTGTGTGTGTGGATTTTACATTTGAATATTTATTATATGAGAAATTAAAACTATGAAAAATTTTAAATATTTACCAACCATAAGTATAAGCCCATTATAGGTTTAATATAAATAACACATTTTTATGAAAACTAACTAGATCCTCTAAAACAACAACAAAATAATGAAAAGAGTGGCATCGCTGCATTTTTTTTTTAATCTTTAATACATGCTTAATGGAAGACAGCTGGATTTTCATATATGTTTCTGTATTTAATCTGTGGCAATATGTTGTTTGGATTGAAATATATGAATAAAATCCAGCCTCACACATATATGTAATTGGAAAAGGGATAATTGCAGATATTACTCTTTAATACTGTACCAAAACTTGACAAGTGATATTTTTTAAAGGTTAGCTACAATGTGGAATCTGAGACTATATCAACAAAGTTTTCGTACTCTGTTCTGTTAAAACACATTGGTCTATCTTGCACTTTGAATGGACCTTTCACCTACTCATGACTTTGTACCATCATGCATTGGTTATTTGCAAATACTGTTCACTCAGTCTTCAGATCTTCCAAATGTTGACACATTTCATTATACAATATCGAACACTCACCACCAATCTCATCAGAAAAATCTTTAAGAATTGGGAAATTGTCAAGCTCACAGTTACAGTGGTGAATACAAGTTTTCCAAAATTCTAACTTTTCCTTGAAGCCTTGAATTGAAAATAAATAGTTTTCCTTGAGGCAATAGGCTCATTCTGTTTTTTTTTCCCACTCATTCATTTTTGATAAAACCTCTCCATATATTCAAGTCTGGGTGACCACAGTCTTTTTGTCAGTTATTCTTTTAAGTAAAAAATGTGCTCCATGAAAAAAAACAGCCACTCAGCCCACAAATCAACAACTGCACACGTACTTTTCTTTGAGACAGCCACAGTACTTTGGTTGGTATGCAGCAGAGTTGATTTAAAAATACCACCTAAGATAGCGGAAGAGTAAGAGATCACCTTCCTCCCCACAGATACACCAGAAATACAGCTACACGTGGAAGAACTCCTACAGAACACCTACTGAACGCTGGCAGAAGACCTCAGACCTCCCAAAAGGCAAGAAACTCCCCACGTACCTGGGTAGGACAAAGCGGAGAGATTCCCGCACAGAGGATCGGTGCCAACTGGCACTCATCAGTCCGAGAGGCTTGTCTGCTCGCCTGCCGCCGGGGCGGGTGGCGCTGGGAGCTGAGGCTCGGGCTTCAGTCGGAGCGCAGGGAGAGGACTGGGGTTGGCGGCGTGAACACAGCCTGAAGGGGCTAATGCGCCACAGCTAGCCGGGAGGGAGTCCGGGAAAAAGTCTAGACCTGCCGAAGAGGCAAGAGACTTTTTCTTGCCTCTTTGTTTCCTGGGGTGCGAGGAGAGGGGATTAAGAGCGCTGCTTAAAGGAGCTCCAGAGATGGGCGCGAGCCGCGGCTGAAAGCGCGGACCCCAGAGACGGGCGTGGGACGCTGGGGCTGCTGCCGCCGCCAAGAAGCCTGTGTGCGAGCGCAAGTCACTGTCCACGCCCCCCTTCCGGGGAGCCTGTGCAGCACGTCACTGCCAGGGTCCCGGGATCCAGGGACGGCTTCCCTGGGAGAACGCACGGCGCGCCTCGGGCTGGTGCAACGTCACGCTGGCCTCTGCCGCTGAAGGCTCGCCCCGCACTCCGTGCCCCTCCCTCCCTCCCGGCCTGAGTGAGCCAGAGTCCCCGAAGAGGCTGCTCCTTTAACCCTGTCCTGTCTGAGCGAAGAACAGATGCCCTCCGGTGACCTACATGGAGAGGCGGGGCCAAATCCAAAGCTGAGCCCCGGGAGCTGTTAGAACAAAGAAGAGAAAGGGAAATCTCTCCCAGCAGCCTCAGAAGCAGCGGATTAAAGCTCCACAATCAACTTGATGTACCCTGCATCTGTGGAATACATAAATAGACAACGAATCATCCCAAATTGAGGAGCCAGGAGTCAGTGCTGTGCCTCTGAGGTGGGAGAGCCAACTTCAGGACACTGGTCCACAAGAGACCTCCCAGCTCCACATAATATCAAATAGCGAAAATCTTACAGAGATCTCCATCTCAGCACCAGCACCCAGCTTCACTCAACGACCAGCAAGCTACAGTGCTGGACGCCCTATGCCAAACAACTAGCAAGACAGGAACACAATGCCACCCATTAGCAGAGAGGCTGCCTAAAATCATAAAAAGTCCACAGACACCCCAAAACACCACCAGACGTGGACCTGCCCACCAGAAAGACAAGATCCAGCCTCATCCACCAGAACACAGGCACTAGTCCCCTCCACCAGGAAGCCTACACAACCCACTGAACCAACCTTAGCCACTGGGGACAGACACCAAAAACAACGGCAACTACGAACCTGCAGCCTGCAAAAAGGAGACCCCAAACACAGTAACATAAGCAAAATGAGAAGACAGAAAAACACACAGCAGGAGAAGGAGCAAGATAAAAACCCACCAGACCTAACAAATGAAGAGGAAATAGGCAGTCTACCTGAAAAAGAATTCAGAATAATGATAGTAAAGATGATCCAAAATCTTGGAAATAGAATAGACAAAATGCAAGAAACCGTTAACAAGGACCTAGAAGAACTAAAGATGAATCAAGCAACGATTAAAAACACAATAAATGAAATGAAAAATACTCTAGATGGGATCAATAGCAGAATAACTGAGGCAGAAGAACAAATAAGTGATGTGGAAGATAAAATAGTGGAAATAACTACTGCAGAGCAGAAGAAAGAAAAAAGAATGAAAAGAACTGAGGACAGTCTCAGACACCTCTGGGACAAAATTAAACGCACCAACATTCGAATTATAGGGGTTCCAGAAGAAGAAGAGAAAAAGAAAGGAACTGAGAAAATATTTGAAGAGATTATAGTTGAAAACTTCCCTAATATGGGAAAGGAAATAGTCAGTCAAGTCCAGGAGGCACAGAGAGTCCCATACAGGATAAATCCAAGGAGAAATACGCCAAGACACATATTAATCAAACTGTCAAAAATTAAATACAAAGAAAACATATTAAAAGCAGCAAGGGAAAAACAACAAATAACACACAAGGGAATCCCCATAAGGTTAACAGCTGATCTTTCAGCAGAAACTCTGCAAGCCAGAAGGGACTGGCAGGACATATTTAAAGTGATGAAGGAGAAGAACCTGCAACCAAGATTTCTCTACCCAGCAAGGATCTCATTCAGATTTGATGGAGAAATTAAAATGTTTACAGACAAGCAAAAGCTGAGAGAGTTCAGCACCACCAAACCAGCTTTACAACAAATGCTAAAGGAACTTCTCTAGGCAAGAAACACAACAGAAGGAAAAGACCTACAATAACGAACCCAAAACAATTAAGAAAATGGGAATAGGAACATACATATCGATAATTACCTTAAATGTAAATGGACTAAATGCTCCCACCAAAAGACACAGATTGGCTGAATGGATACAAAAACAAGACCCAGATATATGCTGTCTACAAGAGACCAACTTCAGACCTAGAGACACATACAGACTGAAAGTAAGGGGATGGAAAAAGATATTCCATGCAAATGGAAACCAAAAGAAAGCTGGAGTAGCAATTCTCATATCAGACAAAATAGACTTTAAAATAAAGACTACTAGAAGAGACAAGGACACTACATAATGATCAAGGGATCGATCCAAGAAGAAGATATAACAATTGTAAATATTTATGCACCCAACATAGGAGCACCTCAATACATAAGGCAAATACTAACAGCCATAAAAGGAGAAATCGACAGTAACACATTCATAGTAGGGGACTTTAACACCCCACTTTCACCAATGGACAGATCATCCAAAATGAAAATAAATAAGGAAACACAAGCTTTAAATGATACATTAAGCAAGATGGACTTAATTGATATTTATAGGACATTCCATCCAAAAACAACAGAATACACTTTTTTCTCAAGGACTCATGGAACATTCTCCAGGATAGATCATATCTTGGGTCACAAATCAAGCCTTGGTAAATTTAAGAAAATTGAAATTGTATCAAGTATCTTTTCCGACCACAATGCTATGAGACTAGATATCAATTACAGGAAAAGATCTGTGAAAAATACAAACACATGGAGGCTAAACAATACACTACTTAATAACGAAGTGATCACTGAAGAAATCAAAGAGGAAATCAAAAAATACTTAGAAACAAATGACAATGGAGACACGACGACCCAAAACCTATGGGATGCAGCAAAAGCAGTTCTAAGAGAGAAGTTTATAGCAATACAATCCCACCTTAAGAAACAGGAAACATCTCGAATAAACAACCTAACCTTGCACCTAAAGCAATTAGAGAAAGAAGAACAAAAACATCCCAAAGTTAGCAGAAGGAAAGAAATCATAAAAATCAGATCAGAAATAAATGAAAAAGAAATGAAGGAAATGATAGCAAAGATCAATAAAACTAAAAGCTGGTTCTTTGAGAAGATAAACAAAATTGATAAACCATTAGCCAGACTCATCAAGAAAAAAAGGGAGAAGACTCAAATCAATAGAATTAGAAATGAAAAAGGAGAAGTGACAACTGACACTGCAGAAATACAAAAGATCATGAGAGATTACTACAAGCAACTCTATGCCAATAAAATGGACAACCTGGAAGAAATGGACAAATTCTTAGAAATGCACAACCTGCCAAGACTGAATCAGGAAGAAATAGAAAATATAAATAGACCAATCACACGCACTGAAATTGAAACTGTGATTAAAAATCTTCCATCAAACAAAAGCCCAGGACTAGATGGCTTCACAGGCGAATTCTATCAAACATTTAGAGGAGAGCTAACACCTATCCTCAAACTCTTCCAAAATATAGCAGAGGGAGGAACACTCCCAAACTCATTCTACGAGGCCACCATCACCTTGATACCAAAACCAGACAAATATGTCACAAAGAAAGAAAACTACAGGCCAATATCACTGATGAACATAGATGCAAAAATCCTCAACAAAATACTAGCAAACAGAATCCGACAGCACATTAAAAGGATCATACACCATGATCAAGTGGGGTTTATTTCAGGAATGCAAGGATTCTTCAATATACGCAAATTAATCAACGTGATACACGATATTAACAAACTGAGGGAGAAAAACCATATGATCATCTCAATAGATGCAGAGAAAGCTTTTGACAAAATTCAACACCCATTTATGATAAAAACCCTGCAGGAAGTAGGCATAGAGGGAACTTTCCTCAACATAATAAAGGCCATATATGACAAACCCACAGCCAACATCTTCCTCAATGGTGAAAAACTGAAACCATTTCCACTAAGATCAGGAACAAGACAAGGTTGCCTACTCTCACCACTCTTATTCAACATAGTTTTAGAAGTTTTAGCCACAGCAATCAGAGAAGAAAAGGAAATAAAAGGAATCCAAATCGGAAAACAAGAAGTAAAGCTGTCACTGTTTGCAGATGACATAATACTATACATAGAGAATCCTAAAGATGCTACCAGAAAACTACTAGAGCTAATCAATGAATTTGGTAAAGTAGCAGGATACAAAATTAATGCACAGAAATCTCTGGGATTCCTATACACTAATGATGAAAAATCTGAAAGTGAAATCAAGAAAACACCCCCATTTACCATTGCAACAAAAAGAATAAAATATCTAGGAATAAACCTACCTAAGGAGACAAAAGACCTGTATGCAGAAAATTATAAGACACTGATGAACGAAATTAAAGATGATACGAATAGATGGAGAGATATACCATGTTCTTGGATTGGAAGAATCAACATTGTGAAAATGACTCTACTACCCAAAGCAATCTACAGATTCAATGCAATCCCTATCAAACTACCACTGGCATTTTTCACAGAACTAGAACAAAAAATTTCAAAATTTGTATGGAAACACAAAAGACCCCGAATAGCCAAAGCAATCTTGAGAACGAAAAACGGAGCTGGAGGAATCAGGCTCCCTGACTTCAGACTATACTACAAAGCTACAGTAATCAAGATAGTATGGTACTGGCACAAAAACAGAAAGATAGATCAATGGAACAGGATAGAAAGCCCAGAGATAAACCCACGCACATATGGTCACCTTATCTTTGATAAAGGAGGCAGGAATGTACAGTGGAGAAAGGGCAGTCTCTTCAATAAGTGGTGCTGGGAAAACTGGACAGGGACATGTAAAAGTATGAGATTAGATCACTCCCTAACACCATACACAAAAATAAGCTCAAAATGGATTAAAGACCTAAATGTAAGGCCAGACACTATCAAACTCTTAGAGGAAAACATAGGTAGAACACTCTATGACATAAATCACAGCAAGATCCTTTTTGACCCACGTCCTAGAGAAATGGAAATAAAGACAAAAATAAACACATGGGACCTAATGAAACTTCAAAGCTTTTGCACAGCAAAGGAAACCATAAACAAGACCAAAAGACAACCCTTAGAATGGGAGAAAATATTTGCAAATGAAGCAACTGACAAAGGATTAATCTCCAAAATTTATAAGCAGCTCATGCAGCTCAATAACAAAAAAACAAACAACCCAATCTAAAAATGGGCAGAAGACCTAAATAGACATTTCTGCACATAAGATATACAGACTGCCAACAAACACATGAAAGGATGCTCAACATCTTTAATCATTAGAGAAATGCAAATCAAAACTACAATGAGATATCATCTCACACCAGTCAGAATGGCCATCATCAAGAAATCTAGAAACAATAAATGCTGGAGAGGGTGTGGAAAAAAGGGAACATTCTTGCACTGCTGGTGGGAATGTGAATTGGTACAGCCACTATGGAGAACAGTATGGAGGTTCCTTAAAAAACTACAAAAAGAACTACCATACGACCCAGCAATCCCACTACTGGGCATATACCCTGAGAAAACCATAATTCAAAAAGAGTCATGTACCAAAATGTTCCTAGGAGCCCTATTTACAATAGCCCGGAGATGGAAACAACCTAAGTGTCCATCATCGGATGAATGGATAAAGAAGATGTGGCACATATATACAATGGAATATTACTCAGCCATAAAAAGAAACGAAATTGAGCTATTTGTAATGAGGTGGATGGACCTAGAGTCTGTCACACAGAGTGAAATAAGTCAGAAAGAGAAAGACAAATACTGTATGCTGACACATATATATGGTATTTAAGAGAAAAAAATGTCATGAAGAACATAGGGGTAAGACAGGAATAAAGACACAGACCTACTAGAGAATGGACTTGAGGATATAGGGAGGGGGAAGGGTAAGCTGTGACAAAGGGAAAGAGAGGCATGGACATATATACACTACCAAACGTAAGGTAGATAGCTAGTGGGAAGCAGCCCCATAGCACAGGGAAATCAGCTCGGTGCTTTGTGACTGCCTGGAGGGGTGGGATAGGGAGGGTGGGAGGGAGACGCAAGAGGGAGGGGATATGGGAACATATGTATATGTATAACTGATTCATTTTGTTATAAAGCAGAAACTAACACACCATTGTTAAGCAATTATACTCCAATAAAGATGTAAAAAAATAAAATAAAATAAAATAAAATAAAAATACCACCTATTTGGTCACACAGAATATTAAAAAGACATGTACTCAAGGGTTGAAACTCAATAAAATTAATGTTTTTTATTGCTTCACTGAGGATATTCTTAAGTGAAACTGGCTTTTTTCCCTTTTAACTGCAAGTTTATGGCAGTGAAGAATATAATAACTTCTAGTAGTTTGGTGCTACTGCCCAGATTCATGCTAAGATGCCAGCAGTTTTTCCACCATTGCTTTTGTACCACTGGTGCAAAAAACATCAGCATGGCTTAAAAATAAAACAACCCAAAAATAACATTCTAGTATTAATATGAAACTAATTTTGACCTCATGAAGTCCCTGAAAAGATTTCAGGGACCCCAGGAGTCCATGTACCAAACTTCGAAAACTGCTGGTGTATAAGAAAGACAGCTCTGAAGGCATGAGGATTAAAGTTCTGTCTCTGAGACTTACTGGCTGTGTGCTCTTGGGCACATAACTTATCTGGCCTTAGTTTGTTCACTTAACGAAATGAAGATTGAAAAGAAAAAAAAACCCTCATTTTATAGACCTGCTGTGAAGACCATATGAGATGTGAAACAAGTAGCAAAGTACTCAGTAGGTGTTTACAAAATATTCTTTTTTAACTCTCTTTCCCCTACATGAAATGAATATTAGCCTATTTTCAAATATATTCAAAAGCCAGGAGAGGTTAAATGATTGAAGATCAGAAGAACTAAAATAAATGGAAAAATTACTATGAGCATGATGCATAAATAACAGATCAATCTAATGCTGTTATGAAACTGATTTTTAAATAAATTGGACAAATGTTTATATTTTCTATTAGTAAGCATTTGTGAACTGCCTCAATTTCAAGCGATGGTACTCACCCTGAACCACTTATTACTGCTTCAGACACTACTGACACCTTCCCCAACACTCTCAAGAAAATCTTTTAAGAATTCAGTTTTTTCTTTGTTCTCTGCTACACACAAGGTTACACTCAATATAATCTCCATGATTTTATAGTTTTCCTACCCCAGCTGCTGGATCCCACCTGGTGTCCTTTATCTAGGACACCTGCTTCAGGAATGAGACAATTAAGGTGATGAACCATTTCCTCGCAGAAAATAAAAATTTCCCATTTCCTTAGGAATGTTAGTAGGAGAGAGAAAAATGTTTAATAAAGCACAATTACACATCTAATTACCAGATATCAAGTATTTAACTAGAATAGACATTCTATTGGCTGTATCTTGTTTTGCTCCACTGAGACATTGTATTAGTTATCTATTGCTGTGTAACAAAATTACCACAGACTTAGTAGCTTAAAAATAACACACATTTATTATTTCATGGTTCTTTGAGTCAGGAGTCCCAGGCACTGCTTAGCTGGGTCTTCTGCAAGGGTGTTGACCAGGCCTGGGTTCTCATTTGGAGGCTCAGGTAGGGAAGAATCTGCTTCCCCTCCCCTCATGTGGTTGTAGGGAGTGCAGACTGCCTTCAGCTCCTCAAGCCACCTGCAGTTCTTTACCACATGGAGTTCTTCAACATGGCTATTTGCTTCCACATAGCCAGCAAGGAAGAGACTCCAGCAAGACAGATGCTACAATCTTGTAGAACATAACCATGTACACATAATCATGTATATTCCGGCACCGTTGAAATATTCTATTGGTTAGAAGCAAGTCACAGGTCCCGCCCACATTCAAGGGGTGGGGATCTTACAAGGGCATGAATATCAGGAAGCAGGGGTCAGGGGGATCATGGGGACCACCTTAAGAGTGTGTTTACCATAGACATATTGCAGCATACTATGTGGCTAGAGGGGAATAAGAACTTGGGAAGAGCCAAGATTAGGGTGAGAAGAACCAATGAGTTTAACGAGCTTGACAGTTATGGAAAAGGAGGGGTACAGGCTTATTACCAATATAAATTTATGTCCATAGAGATGCAACAAATCCAGACAAGAGCTGAGATAATACTAATATACAAGAAGGTCTGAGTTGGTGAGTTGGATACCACTGTAAGAGTAACAGGCGCTCACAATAAGCAAGTGACAATGGTGTGGCTCTGGGAAAGTGTCAGTTGGAACAGCTGGGAATATGGAAAGAAGAATCTAGGCTTGAGGAGGATGACTGGTAAGACAGATGCAGTGTCTGGGCTCTAGTTGAGGAGGCAAAAGCGTGAAGCAAGCTCTAGCTCTGGGAATCAGAGAGCTGAGTAAGAAACCAAACAAAAGCCCAGTCACAAGGACCTGGTGAACAAGAATACAGTGAGGTTCCAGTTACAGAGCTCAGGGAGCTAGGGAGTTAGGGAACATCTGGGCACACCACAGTTTAGGGCAGCAAGACTAACTGTAGATCCCACTGGCTAATAACCCAAAGCTACCTTAGCTCCAGAGACTGACTTAGGGACTGACTAGGGAGGCTGAAGTTTAAGATATTGGTGTTGGGAGCTTAGCAAGAGAAGACAGGAACTGGCTTTGATGGTTCTCCATCACTTACGACACTGGGTGGGGTCTGAATCCACAGTATAGTATGAACACCACCATAATCCAGCCTCAGTCTGCCCATCTATGTTGACACTCCTTAGATTGAAACTACTGGACTGGCCTGCCATGCTGTGAACCTGGCATGAACCTGCATGCCTCTGAGACTCATCCTCTGCTTACCCTGCCTGGAGTGCCCTATCCCCTCCATCTCCATCTGGAAAATTCCTACTTGCCTTTCAGGACCTAGTTCAAATGTTACTTTCTCTGTGAAATGTGCCCACTGTCCAGGCCACTCTTGCAGCACTTATCCAGTTTTACTCTTTACTCAGTGTGTCTTTACCCTACAAGGCTATGGGTATGAGAGGGAAAAGGTTACATCTAACCATTCAAGTTTGTATCCTTCCCACCTGGAATAATGGTGGGGCTTGCATGGTTACTCAATAAAAATTATTGAAACAACAAATCCAGGAAGGAATTAAATCACTCTTTATTGATCTTGCCTTAGGAGCCTAATTTTGTTCCCCCACCCTCACTGACACCCTTCTCATCCCTTTGCTACACACCCACTCTTGCAGTATTGACGGGAGCTCTGTGTATATGTCTGGGTTCACATAACTGCTGCTCTTTAATGAGCATTAATGCAGTTGAAGCCTGACAGAGAGGGCTGAAAAAACAGCACTAAATCTTTTATGGACAAACTGCAAATCTGCATGCACAGTCAGACATTTCCCTTGTTGACCCTGAGCTCTGATCACCAGATGTGAGAGGTAAAGCAGAACACAACACCCACATGTTTTCAAAAGAGAGTAAATCCCAAGTGTAGTTCACGGCTGCCACTGTGGGCAACCCAGAAAGTCCACATGACCTGAAGGTGATTCTAAGTCCCTCTCCCTCTGCTGACAAGAAAAACATAAGTCTTGGCACTTGGTATCTTTAGTGTCTGAAGCTCAGTAAAAGTATTTCCTCTTCAAAATTCATTCTGCATGTGAGAATGGCTTCCTTCTGCCCTTGCATGTGAGACTTTAATGACTAAACCTAATGTACAAGCATAAAGCTGGATCACAGACACAGCCATGACTATTTCTAAGGCCGGTTATTGAGTTCGGCACTAAATAATGTTCAGAAGCTGTCTGCCTTCTACTGGGCAACAGAGAAAAGGGTTATTCATCATCATCAGACATGCAGAACAGTATCAGTCAATTCTTTTCTGTGCTGAAAGATTTTAAGTTGAAATGAATCTTTCAAATCTGATTGTTAATGCTCAAGATGACCCCAACAGGGAGTGGCTGGAAACAAGGCCTCAGCTAATTTGCATGATGCCTTTTAGGCCTCTTAATACAGACATTAAACCCTGGAAATGGGAACAAATTATGCACACATCTGATCATTTTATTTTAAAATATGCACAGATCCATGTTTTAAAATGGCCCTTTGGCCTATGACAATGAAAGAACTTCATTCATAATGAGGGACAAGCATTAGATATGCAGAGAAAAAAAAGAACTAATTTGCTTAATATGTCCTTAGAGTTGGCCTTGTGGAGAGAATGTGTCCAGGAACTGGACTGCCCTTCTGTCAAGATACCCTCAGCATGACACTGAACACAGTAGGTGAATCCTATGCAGGGTGTCAGCTAGAGCCAGCATCTCATGTACCATTGTGCCTTGTCTGCTTGCTCTTCAGTCCTTCCTTCCATTCCACAAATATTCATTGAAAGCTTATTCAATGCTATTACTACGATAGATTCCTTCCTCCAAGAATAGAATTTATATAGTAGCATAAGTAAGAAATTAAAGACGTAAAAAAGGAAGTTTTAAACCACATAAGGTGAAGGTGACAAAGTCCCTTTGGAAAGCATACTTGGCTTACTTCTCCAAAAAAAGAAATCAAAATTGCAAAAATATTTACTTCCACTGTTCATTGTTAAAAGTTTAAGGAAAGCTATTAAAATGATTCTGGCTTTTATAATCCATTTCTATGAGCTTCAAACATCTGTGCATTAGAACTTAATTATTTGAACTGGATTTGATCTGTTTTTACATCTCCACAGTTGGCCACAGCAGTGGAACTTCCTGAATGATTAGAGCTTGAACTTCCCAAAGAGATTTCTCTGAAAAGATCTCACTGTTAAATGACAAGAGGTATTTTATAGAAAACAAATATAATTAAACAAGTGGCTAAGTTCAAGATTTAATGTGTACATGATATCTATGTGAGTAAACATTTTACCACTACACCAGAAAAATGAAAATAAATGGCTTTCTAAATTAATGCAGTAAAGTGTACAAGAATGTCACAAAGGTTAACATTATGAAGAAATAAAAATTCACCCAAATCCTGATATTAAACCTACCCTTTTACATGGCCTTTGGCTTTTGGAGGGAAAATCCCATCAGACCGACTAATGTTTATGCAGATATTTATAGTTTATAAAACACTTTACCTGTTATTTCTTTTAAGCCTCTATTGCAATGGTTCTTAACCAGGGTGATGCTCCCCCCAACCCCAGGGCACATCTGGCAATGTCTGGAAACATGTTTGGTTGTCACAACTGGAGTAGGGGTGGGCAGAGGTCAAGGGTGCTGATAAACATCCTACAAGGCACAGGAAAGTCCCCCACCGCAGATAATGATCCAGCCCCATATGTCAATGCAGAGATGGAGAAATCCTGCTCTAAGCAGTGCTGAGCTTTAAAGTGCATGTGTATCACTTGAGGTCATGTCAAAATGCAGTGTCTATGACAGGCCCTGAGATTCTGCATTTCTCTCTGCTCCCAGGTGATGCTGATGGCTGATCAAAGGAGTATCAAGGTTCTGTAGATCACATGTAGTATTCAGTGTGCCTATCCTATGCAGCCCTTCTCAAGAACCTGCTCTCAAAGCCCATAGTGAGTGGGCTACATGACTCCAGCCTTCCAGCCGTGGTTCTTATACCTCAACGGACCCCAGAACCCAGCTGAGCAGTCAGATGACCTAGGAATTTGTTATCAGGCCTCAGGGACTCTAGAGAGTTTCTGCTGAAAGCTAGGAGCTAGCAATCAATTCTGGGAGCCAGACACTAAGGCAGAGCTAGGTTTCAGGATGGCTTTGTGTCTGGTCCATGTGCACAGAGAAACAGAAGGTTCTGAACTAGGGAGGGAAGGCAGGAGAGGAAGAAGAAGGGAGGGTGGGAGTGAAGGAATGCCAGATGAGAGGCAAATATGAGTGACCTCACCCTGGTTCCAGTCCCTCCTGAGGCTCCAGCGGAACTTCCTGCCCCAGAATTCATTAGATACCTCTACATCCTGTGATTACATTCCTTTTTTTTTGCTTAAACTAATTTAAAGAGGTGTCTTCACTTAAAACAACTGATACCTGACTAAAGTGTGTTCACAATGACTATCCTCAACGCTGTAGTGTTAACTATGGCTCAGAGGTTAACAAACTTACCCAGTGTTAGTAAGAACCAGTAAATGGCAAAGCACAAGTTCTTTGCCTCCAAACCCCCAGCTCCTTAAACTACATAGCCTGCCCTTTAATGATCCCATAATAAAACGCGAAACTATGCCACATCTCACAGAAAAACAAGAGTGACTCAAATTTTCATTCCATGATTCCAAGTTACTCCTTCTTGCTTCCACCTGGAGGAATGTCTCCAATTGACTTTTCAAATTGAGATAAACTAACTTTTCTGCCATGGACAGACAATAACACGAATATGAAGGAAAAGTATAACAATGATCTGAGGAAGGGTAGAATTGCACAGATAATTCAAAATAACATGCAATTTATTTACTTAGGTAACTGACAAAATAAATAGCATATATTTGAAGTAGAACTTGATAAGCTCTGATATCAACACCTGTGAAACCATCACCACAGACAATATAGTGAACATATCCCATCATCCCCAAAAGTCTCCTCCTGCCCCTTGGTAATCCCTATTCTTTTGCCCCTCCCCACTTGCCCCTATTCCTAGGCAACTACTGATTTGCTTTCTATGCCTAAAGATTTCCAGAGTTTTATATAGGTGAAATCATATAGGGGGAGGTTCTTTCATTCAACATACTTATTGAGACTCATCCATGTTGTTGCATGTATAAATAGTTTGTTCCTTTTTATTAGTGAGAAGCATTCCATTGTTTGGATATAACCACAATTTGTTTATCCATTCACGTGTTAATGGACATTTGGTTGTTTCCAGTTCTTTTGGCTATTACAGATAAAGCTGCTATGAATATTCATGTACAAGACTTTGTGTGAACATGTGCTTTTCTTTTCTCTAGAGGAAATACCTCAGAGTTATATGGTTGGGTCATATGGTAGGTATGTGTTTAACTTTTTAGGAAACTGCCAAACTGTTTTTGAAAGAGGTGGTATAACTTTAATCTCTCAGCAGCAGCATATACAAGTTCCAGTTCTTCCACATCCTCATCAAAACTTGGCATAGTCAGACTTTTTAATTTTAGCCATTCTAATAGGTATGTAGGGTTTTAATGTGCATTTCCCTAAAAACTATTAATGTTGAACATCTTTTTATGTTGTTTTTGTTATTTGTTGCCATTATTTGATCAAGTGTCTGTTCAACTCTTGCCAATTTTTAAATTGTTGTTTGTTTCTTTTTATTCTCTCAACAGTGTCTTTCAAAGAGCAGAAGTTTTTATTTTGGTGAAGTCCAATTTATAAATTCTATTTCTTTAGTAAATACAGGGCTATCCAGGTCATCTATTTATTAAGTGAGCTTTTCTCGTCTTTATCTTTCAAGAAATTTGTGCATTCCATCTAAGTTGTCAGAATTATTGGGATAAATTGGCATAAATCATAATATCCTCTTATTAACTTTTTAATATTTGTAGTGATATCTGCTCTTTCATTCCTGATACTAGTTATTTGTGTCTTTTCCTCCCCTAACTAGTCTGGCTAGAGTATCAATTTTACTGATTTTCTCAAAGTACCAGCCTTGAGGTTTATTGATTTTCTGGGTTTTTTTCTTTTTTCTATTTCATTGATTTCTGATCTTTATTATTTCCTTTCTTTGGCTTACTTTCAGTTTAATTTGCTCTTCTTTTTCTAGTTTCTTAAGGTGAAAGCTAAAGTCATTGATTTGAGACCCTTCTCCTTTTAATAATATAGCCACTAATGCCATGAATGTCCCCCAAAAGTGCTGCTTTAGCAGCATCCTACAAACTTTGATATGTTGTGTTTTCATTCAGTTCAAAATACTTGTTAATTTCCATTTTGAATTCTTTTTTTTTTTTTTTTATTCATGTGTCTGAAAGGATAAATGACTGACCCAGGGACATGGAGTGAAGAAGCAGAGCAGCTGGAATTTGAATCCAAACCTACCGAATTCCAAAGCCCATGTCCTTAATCACTATGTAGTTACCCAACATGGCAAACCTTTTCATGCCTCCATATCTTCATACATGGGCTATTTCTGCTGTAACACTCTTCCTTTACCTAACTTCTAATTGGTTTTCAAACTCACTTCAATCACTACCTATTTAGGAATAACAGTGAAATAAAAATTTTAAAAATAAACAAATAAACAGAATGAATGCTAATATTTGTTGAGGGGTACTAAATTCCAGATAATATACATATTTAATCCTTACAACAACCCTGTATGATCAATAGTAGAATTTCAATCTTAATTCTGAAGAAATGTCCAAGGTCATAAACTGGTAAATGGATAAGTGGTGGAGGTGAGATTTAAACATTTTCTAGCCCCAAATACTACTGGGAAGTTTGGAAAGGCCAAGGAGGACGGTGCCTAACCAAAGACATGCATTAGAACTCCGAAAAGCTTTTCAAAAATACACATGCTCAAACCAGTTGCATTTCTATGTATTAATAATGAACAATACAAAAAGGAAATCAAGAAAATATTTACAATAACATCAAAGGAATAAAAATAACTTTTAAAATAGTAAATATAAATTGAATAAATAAATAAATTTAACCAAGAGACAAAAGACACAAACATTGAAAACTTTAAAATATTACTGAAGGAAATTAAAGAAGACATAAATAAATGGAACGACATCCCATGTTCATGGGTTGGAAGACATAATATTGTTAAGATGATAATACTACCCAAAATGATCTGCAGATTCAATGCAATTCCTATCAAAACCTCAATGGCACTTTTTTGCAGAAAGGGAAAAATTCATCTTAGAATTCATATGGAATCTCAAGGGACCCTAAATAGCCAAATAATCTTGAAAAAGAAAAACAAAGTTGGAGAATGAATGCTTCCTAATTTCAAAACTTACTAGAAAGATACAATAATCAAAATATCGTGGTACTGGCATAAAGACAGATATATAGACCAATAGAATAGAACAGAGAGCCCCAGAATAAATCCTCACATATATGGTCAATTGACTTTCCATCACAGTGCCAAAACCATTCAATGGGCGAAATGACAGTCTTTTCAACAAATAGTGCTGGGAAACTGGATATCTACATGCAAAAGAATGATTTGGACCCTCACGTTACACCACATATAAAAATTCACTCAAAACGGATCAAAGACCTAAATGTAAGAACTAAAACTATAAAATTCTTAGAAGAAAACATAGGGGGAAATCTTCATGACCCTGGATTTGGCAGTTGTTTCTTAAGTATAACACCAAAAGCACAAGCAATAAAAGAAAAAAAATAGAGAAACTGAACTTCATCAAAATTTAAAACTTTTGTGCAAAGAACACTATCAAGAGAGTGAAAAGACAATTCCCAGAATGGGAGAAAATATTTGCAAGTCATATACCTGATGAGGGATTGATATCAGAAGATATAAAGAACTCCTATAACTAACTCAACAACAAAAAATAAAGAACCCAATTCAAAAATAGCTAAAGGACTTGAACAGACGTTTCTTCAAAGAAAATATACAAATGGTCAACAAGCTACATAGAAAGATGCTCAAAATCACTAGCCATTAGGGAAGTGCAAATCAAAATCATGATGAGATACCACTTCATACTCTTTAGGATGTTATTACATGTAAGAAAGGGAGGGAGGGAGGGAGGAAGGAAGGAGAGAAGGAAATAAGTGTTGGTGAAGATGTGAAGAAATTAGGACCCTTGTGTACTGCTGGTGGGAATGTAATAGTGCAGCAGCTGTGGAAACCAGTCCGGCAGTTCTTCAAAAATTAAACACAGAATTACCATATGATCCAGCAATTCCACTTCTAGGTATATACCCAAAAGAACTGAAAGCAGGGACTTGAACAGATATTTGTATAGCCATGTTCATAGCAGCATTATTTACAACAGCCAAAAGGCAGAAGCAACCCAAGTGTTCATCACAGATGAATGGATAAACAAAATGTAGAATATATACATACAATGAAAAATTATTCAGACTTAAAAAGGATGGAATTTCTGATACATGCTACTACATGGATGAATCTTGATGACAGTATGCTGTGTGAAATAAGCTAGACACAAAAAGACACATATTATACGATCCCCTTATGATAGATATTTAGAGGAGCCAAATTCATAGAGAAAGAAAGTATAATAATGGTCACCAGGGGCTGGAGGAGTGATGGGGAAGGGAATGGGGAGTTAGTGTTTTAAGGGCACAGAGTTTAAGTTCAGAAGATGAAAAAGTTCTGGAGATGGATGGTGGTGATGGTTGCACAACAATGAGAAGAAACTTAATGCCACTGAACTGTACACTTAAAAATGGTTAAACTGGTCAATTTCATGTTATATTTTACCACAATAAAAAATAAAATTTAAAAAGTACACATGCTCAGACTACACCCCAGATTTGATGAGAGTCACTCTAAGACAGTGAAGATCCCCTCTACTGGTAGGAACCATTTTAAAATTTTTATTTAAATCAATAAATGGAATATAAATATTTCCTAGATGGTTTAAAAATAAAAACAACCCCCAATAAGATAATAAAGTTAGTTTCAAAGGAAAAGATAGCTAATCTTGTATCTCTTTTTTATTTTATTTATTTATTTATTTTTTTGCAGTACGCGGGCCTCTCACTGTTGTGGCCTCTCCCGTCGCGGAGCACAGGCTCCAGACGCTCAGGCTCAGCGGCCATGGCTCATGGGCTCAGCCGCTCCGCGGCATGTGGGATCTTCCCAGACCGGGGCACGAACCCGTGTGCCCTGCATCGGCAGGCAGACTCAACCACTGCGCCACCAGGGAAGCCCTCTTGTATCTCTTGAATAGAATATCTACTGCCTTTAAAAATCACATAAAGAACAAATAAGTTCTCCATTTGGCTTTAAAATACAAACCAAAAAAATTAAGTCAGGCTAACTAAAATAAAGGAGGGACCATGTGGATCAAGAAGATAATTAACTTTTAACAGGTATCATAAAGAACTACTATCAATTGTTCCCAGCAAAAGCCAACTCAAAAACTATTAAATTCAACCTGGCAGCCCTATTCTAATATAGACATATAAAATATGGAACCAACTAGCTTACTTAAATACTCCAGATTCAACTAATTTCTCTATTTTCATTTTCCCCTAACCATTTATTTGTGATTGTATAATTAAAGTCAAGCAGTCCTCAGAACAATGTTATAGGTTTGCAGGGTGGTTAGGCAATAAGCAGGTTCCTAAGGGCTGCTAGTCATAAAAGTTTATTCCCCACCAATCCCTTCAATTCTACAACCATATGAATCAGGAGTTAAGACTGATCATCCAGGGTGGACAGGAATAACTCTGAAGCCTCATTCTGAGTTCTCTGGGTTAGACACAGCATAACATCTCAAAAATGTCCTCTTCTACCAGATATAGATGACAGTGTTTTCCCTGCTCAATGAGAGGATTTTGAAAATTACAGTTCCATAAAACATTTTGAAATGCTTAAATTCTTCTTGAAGAAAAATCTAAAGGAAAAATTCTATTCCTAATGACTGCCTCATGATATGGTAATAAAAAGGATGCACACATACAATGTGTCTGGGCTCCAGACGGAACATTCAAATAGTGGGAACCTGCTCTCCAGCCTGGTCACCAGCTGACAGACACCAGTTGGAAAGGAAAGAATGGAAAAAGCCATTGTGGCAGTAGCCTGCATCCTGCAACAGCAGATTCTGACTGGCATCACTTCTACTGTGAAAGGTAAAAGAACTTGACAAAGAAAAATGCAGGCTCTTTTTCTACTTGCAATGGTCACAGCAGCCCAAGTGGCAGTATGATGTACAAGAGTCAAAGAGTGAAAGCAAATATCCGTAGCCATGGAAAGGCCCCTTCTAGCTAAGCTGAGACAAAATTTCATGTGGATAGGCAGCAGTACGCATAGAGCTCTGTTGGCTGTAAAAGGCTTATTGATCCTGCTGAAGCATTCTGCAGGTTATTAAATCTAACTCAAGAGATCCAGACAAGACTTATTACTATCCATTCACAGGTGACTGCAACGTAAGACTGCACCTTCACAGTAGGGGAAGTTTTTTGTCTTTTCATTGTCCAGAAAAGAAAACAACCCTCTTATTCTCAAGTGATACCTGGACACCACAGGAGATTCTTCAAAGGAGATTCTTCCACAGCATTTCCTTCACATGCCATGACAGATTCATCCAGAAGCTTTTACTGTATTACAGAGAGAGGCTAGGAGGAGTTCAGAGAAAACAGGATATTTTCCCTTGGAAGTATACCCTATAGTGTGCCAGATGGGAAGGGCCTGAAAATTAAGTCAAGTGTGAGTTGAACAAAAATTTTTTCTTTATGGGCAGGAGAAGCTTCCCATAACTGTAAACTACTGAGCTCTCATTCATTCCAATCCCAGGATTCTACCCCTCCTTAGCCAAGAGGAATGACCTAATGCGAAGTCTAACTGGAATTATGCAATTCTTTGTGTGAGTTTTAGGCAAAAATGTTTAAGAGAGACATGTGTGCCTACATGGGAAGTGTGTACTGGTACAAATGTATCAAGTATTTTACAGGTATGAATTATAATAAATATTAACATTGGTGATCCTTCTATTTGCACGTATTTAGGTATATTCTAAAGTTAATATCTCTAGCTTGCCTTTCAACAACCTATTCATGACACAAATGCTGTCTACAGACCTAGCACATATATTACTGCACTAGAGACAGAGGCAGGAGGGTGAGGGGCGGGGAGGAGAATGAGCAGATGAATTAAACCTGGTCTTTGCACTTGAGGAACCAACAGTCTACAGAAGGAGATATATATTGGGTTGGCCAAAAAGTTCGTTTGGGTTTTCCTAAAATCTTATGGAAAAACCCAAACGAATTTTTTGGCCAACCCAATAAAACAAATGGCTATATAATATGATAAGCACTTTAATACAGGAGCTAAGGAAACTCAAATAGAAGATCATAACACCTGAGTCTGGGTTTTGAACAGGAGACAGGACAATGAGCCTAGAGTCTTATTTCTAAATTTTAATTCTAAATCCCTGCAGAGGTCAAAATGCACAGCTTGTATCTAACTCTTCTAACTCCTCCTAGAATCACAAGATAAACCCAATACAAGAGGGGCTGGTGCCTGCAGATCACAGCTGGGAAGAGCTCCGGGTTCTGTTTGTTTTACAAGTCCTATGGGGGGTCATGGAATGTTAGCAGTTTACACATGTCTGATGGGGAGAGGCTGTACAAGAGCCATCAGGAACTCAGCTCTAACAGACCAGGCCTGGCCATGAGGAAAGTCCATGAAAATAAATGTCTGGAAGGAAGATATTTGTTGTTCTAAGGATTCAAAGAAGTCAAACATCAGGTCATTTACCCCTCTAATCATACATTAATTCCAGCCTTGATAATAGCAAAGAGACAATGGAAAATGGTTTGTTTATATGAAACTTAAAGTATCAATCAATGGCTTGAAAACTTAAGGGACATTTTCTTTCTGATTGGATATAAGGCTTAAATACTTATTCCAGACTTACACACCTAGGGGCTACAGTGGTGCATAATGTCTGAGAAAGTATCCAGCAGAGAATTAGGGGCCATGGATTATTTTTTAAAGTATTAACCTATAACCATGTAGGTCAGGTATTGGTTTTCTTATATCAGACAAGACAATGACTGGGCATGCCAGCCCACAAGTCCTTTCTAAGGTAAACTGCTTCTTCATCCCAGCCCCTGCTGAGCGCCACAGCTGGCCATGTTGAGTACCACAGTATTTCAACCACCCCTCATAGCTGATTGAATCAGGTGTCGGAATCTGACTGAAAGACAGCCAATCAGTTGGATGGCCAATGACCTGTTTTGTGGTCTGGAATGAAAAAAAGAGCGCCAACCAATCAAATCAATCCACTTTCAGGAAATTAAACTAATAAATATTAAGAGAATTAGGCAGTTAAAAGTGAAACTAAAACTGAGAGAATGCATAAAAAGAGAAGCCTCATGAGGCAGCCTTGGGGGCATGGGTGCTCATGGCAAGGCCAAATGATGACAGATTCTCAAAGAGCAGCAAAGATCTAGAGAGAACACAGAAGACATTAACTGACCCGTCAGATAGAGAAAGCTGGTGGTCCTAACTGGAGTGTCCATTCCAGGGTAAATGTATCCTCATAATAAATCCTCTTTCACTTAATGTGTTTTTCACAGATTTCTGCGTCTTGAAACGAAAAAAATCCGAGTACAGTTTCATTTTACAAATGAAGAAACTGAGACTTAATGTAATTAAATTATTGGTTAAGTGGTAGAGCTAGGACTGATTCCTGTATGTGGCTCAAGACAGAAAAGTAGCATAAACAGATAAAATAATTTGACTAATATCTTTTGCAAATTTATGGCTGTTTTTTCTTTCTTTTACTTAGGGTTCCTTTCATGACATTACATTGTTTAGTTTCTTAAAATTTCCATTTTGATTTGTATTTCCTTTTATTGCTTTATATTTATTATAATACAATATTATTTGAGCATTTAAATTCTGGATTTTTTCAGTGATAATTTTGGAGAAAGTTAAGTACACTGGTAGAAAGAACAGTTGCAAGTGCTCCTCATCAATTTATATTTGAATTTTAGACAGTTTTTCTCATACTTTATGACTTTTAAATTACAACATATATATCACATAATTATGCTCAGATTTCAATTAATTTACCTTCATTATAAGATTTCTCTACACCTCACAAAATGCACACATTTTTTATTAATGCATTATTTATACACTCTTCTAAAATATTACCATATTATTTAATACATGAATATTTGTCCATTATACAACTAGTAAAATAGTGGAAAATAAAATAACAAAAAACAACCCAGGGGTTAATTCCCTTGTTGAACATATGTATTCCAAGTATTGTTCAGACATTAAAAATTCACCAGCAATACATCACACCACTCAAAGCCATGTGTGTTATTTGTTACAAGAGCACAAGGAGCCATAACTAATGTGCATTCTACAGACTCATACATCACTGGCTAAATGACAATGGAAGAATTTGCTAAAATTGTTAGGGAAAGGGAATTCACTAGGATCTCAAACTCCATTTTCTATTATGCTAGCCTCATCTTCTAACGTACAGACTATATAGAATTAGAGGCTGAGATCCCTTGAAGTGTTTATCCATACATAGTGAAAGAAGTGGGTGAATAAAACCCTTGAACTCTAAGAGACATGCTAAGAAAACACCAAAAATACATAATTTACTTCTAAATTAGAACTGCAATGCTGAATTGTTCCTGTGGGGTTGTGAACTTACAGGTAATAAGCCTTTAAAATATACTCACTGATAGACAATCAGCCAATGATTACCTCCCAACTTGAGTCGTGATCTTTTACATTATCTCCAAGGAAGATGCTCTTATGTATTACAAGTGCTTCCTCTCCGAGGCTTTTTTGATACACAGTATTATAAGGTTTAGTCATATAATATTAGAAAAGGAAAGACTGTTTGAAGTGTTTAATCTAGCCCACTCATACAGCAGATGGGAAATCAAAGCCCAAAGAGATGAAACAACTTTCCCAGAGTCAAAGCTACTCCCAGTCCCCATATTACTTTCTCTTCATCCAGACTTTACTGCTCCTCCAGTTATTCTCATTAGATCCTCATTCGTTTTTTGATTGTGTGGGGTTTTTTTCCCTGTTCTAAAATAGGCAAGACCAAGAGACCAGGGAAGGAAGTAACATTTGGCCTAGCATTTGATGTCTGGTCTTCGCTCAACTCTGAATAGGAAAGAAGCTTCACCCCAGCTGAAACTCCACAGTAATCACTGGCAAAGTTAATCAGTCTCTAAATCTCAAATTTCTCCTTTCCATTAACAAGTTCTAATATTCAAGGTGAAACACTGATCTAAGTGAGAGTTTAACTAAAGTAAGATAAGAGTAGTGTTCAAATATGGGCTTTCAAACTTATAAAGGAAGACTAGCCCTATCAGATATGAAAACATACTAAAAGTCTCTAGGATGAAACAATGTGGTATTGGTACCTGAACAAACAGAAAGAACAATGGAACAGAGTACAAAGTCCAGAACCAATGCAGTACATAAGGAAACAGGATAATGGTAGCATCTCAAGACGGTGAGACAGAGATGGACTTTTAATAAATGTTGATGGGGAAAACTGAATAGCCTTGGGAAAATGATAAAATGAGATCCATACCTCCGACCATAGACAAGAATAAACTCAAAATGGATCATAGATAAAAATAATATAAAAACTGCAACCATGTAATTGTTCTATTGTTACCTTGGTTAGGTCTGGAACGACATTTCCTAGATTCCTGTTCCTTACGTGGTTTCAGGTTAGAGGAGGCCAAAAGAGGAACTTATGGGAAATTTGGGGGGGTGAAAGTGAGCAGCAGCTACCACTCTCTGAGAGTCTTCATGATCTGACATGACGGTGAACAGACAGAGAGGCGCCTAGTGTGTTCAAGCTTGTCTTCCTCCTCTGCTCCATACCCAGGTTTTCTTCCTAACTGCTGGTCTTGCTGACCAACAGCAGTCCCAGGTCCTTCCCCAGAGGCTTGGCAGTAGACAGAGGCAACAGCTTCCCCACAGACCCTTCCATGAATTCCCCCTTCACAGTCCGTCAGTAGCCGGACACGCTCAGCTTCTTAGATTCTTCCACAAGCTCCAACTAGTCCACCTGTGCCAGTGCTTCAGGAGGACAGAGTGTGACTTTTCCACTCATCCTCCAAACCCCCTTCTTGACCTTCATTTCCTTAGCTACTCCCACATTTGTGTAGTTCTAATTCCTATATTAACTCCCTTATCCCCTAACACTCACTGTGGATTTGCTTGCATGACTGATATAACTACCAGTCTTGGAAGTAGAATTCCAAGGTAATAGAATGAAAGGGAATCTAGAATTAGTTCTCTGATCTAACTATACTCAAAGGCATTAGTGACCTTTTTGCCAGTTTTGAATGGGATACTGAGTGTATGGCATATAGAGGCAAAATACATTATAAAAGTATTACCTGGAATCACCTGAAGTCAAGTGCCAATAAAGGGGAAGACTTTGGGTGACCAAGAAGCTGCTGCCATGGTAGATATTAGTGGAAATAGAGTATAAAGACTGTAGGTTTGGTTGCTCCTAAGGATGGTAGAGAACTTGAAGGAAGAAAATTATGAGCTCAGCACTTTAAATTTCCAGCCCAAAGTCAGGGGAAGGAACCAGAAAGCTTTTATGACTGTCCTGAAAGAAGTCCTTATTTTCTAAAGCCAGGTTTAAGATTTCTGAAAACTAGTTACAACACAGACCGAGAAGGAATGCGACCCTGAAAAATAGAATGAAGACATATAGGCATATTCTGATGAAACTGAGGACCTCAAATTGCAAGGGTTAGTCTTCCTTTGCCTGATAACCTATAGTGAACAGCCTCTCCTGAAGCAATTGCCTTGAAGAAGATGCTGATCTTGAGACCAGACCCCAGCACCATCACCTCTCATTGCTTCTAGACTAGGGTTTCTCAGTTGTGGCACTATTGACATTTGTTGGGTAGGAATGTCCTATGCACTGTGGGATGCTTAGCAGCACGCCTGGCTTCTATCCACTAGATTCCAGTAGCCCGCACTCCCAGTTGGGACAACCAAAAATGTCTCCAGACATGGCCAAAATTGCCTCCAGTTGAGAACAACTGTTCTAGGCCAATAACTAGTCACAAATCCTGGCAGCTCCAGGGGGTCAGGTACAAAAGTGTGACATGTGGAGGTAGCAAACACCAGTAGAATTATAAGATTTTACAATTCCTATCAACAGAAACCTGAGGACTATATGTAAGAATGATCTTAAGGGTGTTAAGATGAAAGGAATATAACGCAGGACAAATTTATTCATGGAAGTTCACTGAGCCCAAGCAACTGGGAGTGGGTCTAGCAATTTAGATGATTGAGACTAAAACCTGGAATTTTCGTCTCTCATTTGCTCCTTTTTCCCCTTTTTATCCTGCCTTCTTCTGGGTCAAGTGAGCAGTTTTTAGAATTTATTTAATCTCTTCTATTGGCTTATTACTTTCTTTTTTCCTCCTCCCTTCCCCTCCCCTCCCCTCCCCTTCTCTCTTCTCTTCTCTCTCTCTCTCTCTCTCTCTCTCTCTCAGTGGCTGCTCTCACAGCTCTCTTTGACTGGGATTCTACAGCAGATTTAAGCCCCGATGCCCTAAGGCATCCACTGTATGTCATGATTTTACTCTTCTCCTATGCATCGTAGAATGGTACTAACTACATTTCATCCTTAGGAGAATTGAGATAACAGTCACTCAAATAATTTTCTGTGTTCTGATGTTGAGACGAGGAACTCCAGTTGAGAAAGGCTGCTGGGTCTACACTATACATCTTTAACTTATCAGGGTCCACCTTTAAATATTACACTGCTTCATGAATAATGTGAGAACTCTACAAGAGTACACTTTCATTTCCCCCTCTTGTCCTTTGAGCTATTGTTATAATACATTTTACTTCAACATGTTATAAGCCCCACAATACACTCATATTATCTCTGCTTTACACAATTATCTTTTAAGTAAATGAAAAAATGATGGGAAAAAGTCATTTCTATTTATCTGCATATTTGCATGTTTAGCTCTCTTCTTTCCTTTGTGTAGACTTGAGTTTCTCTCTGGTATCATTTTCTTTCCACCTGAAAAACTTCCTTTAACACTTCTCTAGTACAAGTCTGCTGGCAACAATTTTTCTCAGCTTTTGTTTGTCTGAAGATGTCTTTATTTTATCTTCATTTTTGAAGTGTATTATTGCTACATATAGAATTCTAGGGTGACTGTTTTTTTTCTTTTAACACTTCAGAGATGTCATTCTATTGCTTTTTTGGCTTGTATTGTCTCTGACGAGAAGTCAGCGATCATTCTTATCTTTGTTCCTCTGTATGTAATATCTTTTTTCTCTGGCTGCTCTTCAGTCACTCTCTTTATCATCTGTTTTCAACAGTCTGATTATGGTATGCCTTGGTGTGGTTTACTTTGTGTTTATCCTGTATGGATGGGATTCATTGAGCTTCTTGGTATAATTTTCACACTATTAGGAATTTCCTTAGTCTTTATTTCTTCAATATTTGTATGCCTTATTCTGGGAATTCAATTACACATATGATAGACCACTTGACATGTCCAATACACCACGGAGGCTCTATTCATTTTCCTTAGCCTTTTTTCCTTCAGTTTGGATGGATTCTACTGCTCCATCTTTAGAGGTTTTTTTTTTTTATCTTTTCTTCAGCTGTGTCTAATCTGTTATTAAGCCCATCCAGTAATTCTTCATCCTCGGTATTGTATTTTTCCAATTTAGAAGTTTCATTTGGTTCTTTCTGATGTCTTCATTTCTCTCTTCATTATATCAAAAGTTTTCTTTTAAATCCTTGAAAATATTTACAACACTTGTTTTAAAGTACTTGTCTGTTAATTCCATCATCTGCATCACTTATTTGCAGATCAATTTATTTTGAGACTTCTTTTTAAGTTTGTTAGTTGAAATAATATGTCTGGATATATATGTATCCTTGTTATGATTTCTATTCTAAATGACTTTTTACGTTAATCAATCAATTAATGGTACTGAGTGGGTTAGATAAGTTTCAACTTTATTTACCATCTACGACAAATAGCCTGTAAAAGGTAGAAGTAATAATAAGCAGATTCATTTTAGATAACATGCTAAAATTGAACAAACAGCAGATTGAGCAACCACGCCCTAACACAGTGCTTCTCAAACTGTGGTTTATACCTCAGTCCTGATCTGCAAACTGTTTGTTACTGGTGTGCACTGACACATGTACAGAAATTGAGAGTAAGTATTTAGAAATATTTTTATCAGTTTAACAGAGTAATATTATGCCTATTTAATCTAATAATTTAAAAATTGGGGCTTGTATCTTTTATAAAAATTTTATTTCATTTTTTTGTTTTGTTTTTGCTTTTTTTTTTTAGGAGGGTTGTACTTTACGAATGTGTCAATTTGTGATAAGTTAGAAATTTAAGACTAATCCTTACCCACAGAGAGTTTGAAAAGTACTGCCCTAATACAGTGTAAGCTTTTTTGCTCCTATCATGACTGCAGACTACAGAGCTAGATAAGGAAAGATCTGAGCCAGCAGGAAAATTCTTAACAGTTTTAGGCTTAAGTTACAGGGAATAGAGAACAGATATCCACTGTACACCCAGCTCACTGCTTTAGTGACTTCACAAGCTCTGTGGGGTAGGAGGGGGCCAGATAAAATGAGAGTGTCCTCTGGCACAGAAAAGACAAGCAAGCTAAGATAAAGGTGAACAGGAATAAGGAGGTGGGTGGTGAGACAAGGATAGAGGAGTAAATGCAGAATAGCTTTTCCCCCAAATCCCTTGAACTATTCAATTCATTCAACAAATATTTATTGAGCACCTATTATGTGACAGGCACTTCTAGAGGTGCTGGAGATACAGAATGTACAACATAAACAGAAATCTTTGCCCTCATGGAGCTTATATTCTAGAGGTGAGATTTCAGAGATGTTAAAGTGTGAAATATAATATATAAGCAATAAACATGGCAATAAGTTAGATAGCGCTAAGTTCTGAGGGGAAAATAAAGCAGGGCAGGTAGATAGGCAGGATTGGGGTAGGTTTGAGTAAAAACCTGGAGGAGGTGAAAGAGTGAGCTAAGTGGGTACCTGGGAGAAGAGCAAAGGGAAAGTACAGAGGTGAGATGGAGACCAGCTTTACCAGGCAGAATGCTTTCGCAGGGACCATGTGGGTTCCACTCAAATAAATCTCTTCCAACCACCAGGTCTACAGTTACCCTTTGCCTCCTTTCAAGTACAGGGGAAAGATTTTACTGAGAAACAGCTTACCTTGGTTTTCGAATCAAAAGGTAGGCAAAGAATGATTTTGCTATAGAGAGGAATAAAGCTCATGTAAACACACCACTACACCTAATCAGTGAACAGACAGATAAGTGCTACTGAATGACTCAGCTGATTGCAAGATTGTCCTCTTACTAGTAGGGTATAAAGAAGGCAAATGAAAATCTGAAAAAGCTTCAAAAGAGAAACCTAAAGCTCCACATTTTCTTTTCCCCAAGTACTAAATACATGCTCTGAATTCTCAACACCTCTGCTTCCAGGGGCTCTTGATACATTATTCAATGTTTTTAATTCATGACAAATTACGTCTAAATTTCCTCGCTCATGTTCATTTATGGGACATTTTTATCTTGTCATCTTTTTTCATGTACCATGCAAGCAAGAAGAGAACATCCAGCACAACATACCCTTCAGAAACAAGCTAATGGCACAATTTGGTGTCAATTTCACAGCTCAGTGAAGTGAAAGTGATCTAGCTGGCCATCCACATACACCTAGGAGGAGGTCTACTGAGAGTACCCAGCCTTGATGTTGCTTGTGTCATGCCTACAAGCAAGATAAGTTCAAGTGGAGACATTATGTATTAAGAGAGAAAGCAGTTATCATTCAGATGCCCTTAGAGCTCACTAGAACAGAAGGTAGAGAGAGAAAGCAAGCCAGACCTTTCATTTTTATATTGTGGAAAGCTGTTTTTTAGAAGTCATGCTTATATTCACAAATGGCAAGGAACAGTAGCTTCCCTTTGGGGTTTTGATAACATTTAGAAGCCGAAATTTTCTTTAACAGAAGCATGAGAACTGAATAACTATTTTAACAGTTTTCCATGCTTCATGATGGGGAAAAATCATAGACTTCCAGCTCTATTTAATACAAAACCAAAATGCAGTAGCAAGATTATGTGGCTCCTATTATTAACAGCAATACCAATATGATTTTTTGCTAGCACACGGTAATGACACCATTTCACCCTTAGTCCACTTTTGCAAAGTAAAGGGGTACAATTAATGATTTTCCCTGTTTTGTAGATAAGGAAGCTGAATCTGAGGTGACAGTTAATAAATGTAAAAAAGTCAAAACTTAAACTCTGGTTTTTAGAGGGCAATTATACTAGACAGTCTCTAAGGCTCTCTTCCAGTCTTTAACATTCTGTGATTCTGTGAGGAGCTAATCTTGCCACTCTTCATATATAATACATTATATTGCTACTTACTTGTTTCATGTGACAGTATTTCATATCCCACACAGACCCTAGCATAGCTGCATATGGTAATGATCACAGTGACCGAGTACTTGGCGTTTTATGTGTATACATTATCTCACTGAATCCTCACACTAACCCGATGACATAGGAACTATCTCCACTTTCAAATGAGAAAACTAAGGCTCACAGATGTTAAGCCACAGGCCAATCACAATCTAGTAAGTGGTGGAGTTCTGCTTTCACCCCAGGTCTTGGACTTTGAAACTCCTGTTGTTCCCATTGTGCTATGTGGCCTCTTGAAAAAATGACAAGTAGAAGGAAGACCAAATATAGCAAACTAGTAAAAATATAAGACAATAAAAGGTGGGGATGCACTATCCTTCAGTGAAAACCATTTTTAAACTGTTGTGCATACCTGCCAGAACCTGGCTAGGAAGAAGATGCACTTCGTGAAAGTAAACAGCATGCAAGCACACATGGAAGCAGTGAGAAACTTGACTAGACCCTTGGCTGAGGACAAGATCTGTTCCAACCTGGGCAGCCATGCCAAATAAGATGGGGAAACAAGAGCATTAGGATACCAGGCACTCTTTTAAGATACTACCTTTCTCCTAAGTGTAAACAAGGTGATGCGGCTGCTAGGTGCCTGCTAGGACCGCCAGAGACAACACCCAGTAAATAGTGTCTCTAGTGACAATACCCACGAGGAAAACAGATTGTACCGTTTGTATATCTGGGCTCCTCAATCATGGAAAATTGAGGGAGTCACACTGCCGGCCAGTTCTTCAATGTGAACTTTCTCATCGTGTGGGTGTGTAAGGCCCTGGGATAAGGAGCATAATGAGAATCATATGTGACTGCCTGAGTGACACTCAGAGCCGCTTACCAGGCAGTTCAAGTCAGTTCAAGAATCACTAGTGGCTGCCTCTGCACTGCTCAAGGCACCGGACTGGGCACCTGAGGGCAGGCAAGAGAACAAACACCAGCCAGACTTCAGGCTGCCCACACCATGAGACAGAGACAGAAACATTATTTCAATACCGTGAGATAAGAGCTACCCATGACCGATGGCATCTCACCATTCTCTGAGCACACAGAGCAGGTGCAAACCCAGACTGAGGGAAGAGAAACAGAGAAAGGCTTGCTGGGGGAGGTGATATCTGACCTAAGTCTTATAAAATGAGAATGCTTCATGTTGACAAAGAAGGCAGAGAAAGACTTTTTCAACAAACGGAACAAAGAAGCAGAGGTCAAGGAAAGGCCAAAAATTGTATGATATATGTGGAGAGCTAACAGAATTCTGCCTCCTAGAGGTAATGGAAGAGGATGAGGCTGCAGAGAAGGCAGAGCCCAGTCTTGAATGACTTTGACTATCATGAGTCACTGAAGATTTAAGCAAGGTAGACACATAATCAGATTTGTATTTTAAATAACTTCTCCTCAAGAAGCAGCTAGTAAAATGCTTCTTCTTTACAAATGAATCTGTGAATTGTTAAGAAATAATATCCTTGTATGATAAACATTCTAAAAGAACTAAGTCACACCGTTTGTTGCTTACTTGTAGCAGGGCCTGAGTGCCAGTCAGTATCAGTAAGTGGCCTATGATAAATGACCCATTCAACTCTGCAGTAAGGCTGGGGACAGAGAGGGGTCTGAAGTGTCCCTAATGGAAACAGCATGTGTTCTTGTATTTGTATTCACTGAACACACCACATGTGGTGCCCACACATGGCTGAAAACTCCAGGAAACCTTAGAGCCCCCATCTATCTCCCTGACAGTTCTCCTTGTAGCCAGCCTGGAAACCAGGGGCCAGGCTGGGGGTGGAATTTACTTTAATCTCTTCAACTTTCTCAGGTTCTTATTTGCCATGGAAAAATGAGAGTTAATTCCAGAGGTGCTCTTTAATTAAGGAGAACATTAGAATTTAAGACAAATCACAGTTCTCAACACTCAACCATCAAAATATTGTGAAGGTAACCAATACATACCCTACTGTATGCACTACCCAAATAAAGAGGGTTGTTTTTAGTTCAATAGTTAGTAAAAAGGAGGAAAGACTTGGAATATGATCCCACTTTTCTGGTTGCAGCTCTGTCCTTCATAGTAGGCATCCACTGAAGCCACACTAGAGTTAGCTCTCCACTGATGTTTACTTGGGAAGAGAGAAAGGATGCTACCTGAAGTGCCCTATAAACCTATAGGGGCCTTCCATGGCGCCAAGAATTAAAGGTCCACACTCTGATTTCAAATCAAAATTTTCTTGCAGGTTTGTTTTCTGTTTCCATCAGGGCTTAATTATTCACTAGTTTAGCTTTTCTAACTTTTCCATATAATAAGACAAACAAAAACTTAAAGCAGTATGGGGTATTCAGCAAAGGAGAAATTGCAGAACTATGAAAATTTTTCCTTTTATTCCAGCTTTACCATGTAAGTAAATATGTCCTTCCAACCATAATGAACATGTTAATTAATAATAGGTAGGACTCATAGAAATAACATTAATTCTTTAATCCCCCAAATTCATCAATTTGCACTGTTACATAATTCTTTATAGAGCCTACTAATTTATTCCCAGAAAAAAAAACCACAGTAAGAAGACAAACTAAGTACCATAACTGGTGAAGGCAGAATAACACAGAGGCTGAGAGTACAGTTTTTTAAGTGAGACAAACCCAGGTTTCAAATCCCAAGTCTGCCACTTGGGAGTTCTAACCCTGAGTTTTCTCATTTGTAAAATGAGGACGAGAACAGTACCTGCCCCACTGGGTAGCTGTGAGGATTAAATAAGTGAATGTATAGAACGTTTTTACTTCAGTATCTGGCACACAGAAAATGCTCAATATATGTAAGCTCTAATTATCTTTATCATCGTTACTTCTCAAAGGGTAGCAAGGTGACTCAGCATCCCTGCAGATCTTAGGAGCAGGTAGAACAAAATCTCCCACAGGTAATTTTTTTTAAAGTACAGCTTTAAAATTAATTTTGAATTATGTAAGTAGTACATGAAGACATTCTCCTTTGCCAGAGATAATTTAAGTGAATTCCTACTTGGAGTCAGAGGGATGAATGAGATAATGTCTTGCAATCTCTAGTAGCTCTAGGAACTGACGAATTTCCCAAGGACAAGGGTAAAGGGCAGCACCTCCACCAGGACTTGTAATGTCACCGGGACTCAGCCAAGCTTCACGTCTCCTGTGGCAGGGCTACATGCCTTCCATGGACGCCTTGAGCGCTCACTGAGACGGGCGGGCCCTTAATGGTAAACACATTGTTCAGCAAAATGAGAGGATGGATGTGTTTCCAGCTCAGGAAACTTAATAAAAATTCTTTATCTATTTTATTGAAAACTCAGTTCTGAGACATTACCTCAGAGGTCAGGCCTGAAGACCAGCCACTCACTTGCTATTTCATGTTGAGACCAATTCACTGTGCCTCCGAGCAGCATCTCTGAGGTTTCACTCCTCTTGTTGTGATTAAAATGAAGACTCTCAGCCACTTAAATATAACACTTCAATTAATACTCAACTAAGAAGTTAATTCTACACATAAGAGAGGTGTCTAACGTAAGTAACTGACAAATCGCGGTCCTGGAAGACAGTTGTGCAAATTCATAAACCATTTTCAATACTTCAAAAGCCTCTAGGAAACTGTAAACTGCAATCTAAAATGTCACCTTTCCTCGCTGTGCCTGGAATACCATCAGCATAGTCACAATATTACTCATACTGATCACTTCAGTGTGAGGTTTTTCCTTTTAATGCCCTAGAGGACATAAACAGAAAACACTTTCAGGCATCCTTTGGTTTATTTATCCTTTTGCTATATTTCAAAATTCAAAACTCTACTTCACTCTTTTTTTTTTTTTTTTTTTTTTTTTTTTTTTTTTTTTTTTTTTTTTTGCATTACGTGGGCTTCTCACTGCTGTGGCCTCTCCCGTTGCGGAGCACAGGCTCCGGACGCGCAGGCCCAGCAGCCATGGCTCACGGGCCCAGCCGCTCCGCGGCATGTGGGATCTTCCCAGACCGGGGCACGAACCCGTGTCCCCTGCATCGGCAGGCGGACTCTCAACCACTGCGCCACCAGGGAAGCCCTCTACTTCACTCTTAAGATTTCAAGTTTACTTTTCTTATTATTCTCTCTATATCAACACTTAAAAAAATTTTTTTTTGTTTTCTATAACATCACCTTTAAAGAGAGACTATTATAATGTTAACTTATACTCACTAAAATGCATTAAACTACATTTATAAATTTAACATATTCAGTTCTCTTAAGTTCTCTAGTTACCTGACTGACAAACAAGCCCTTTCAAAGAGTATAGGTAATTCTTATAAATAAATGTTCAAATATGATAATTCTTGGGCTCTCTAAAATATTCCAATATAGTTTATAAACTTAGAGTTCTAACTCAAGATCATAAGTCTAATCAATTACTTGAATATATTAAGAACACAAGGCTGACCCATTGATCTAATAGGCCAAATTCTCTTAAACTTTAAAGTACATATTGCCTAACACAAAAATATTAATACTTGGGTTTGAATCACCTCTATATTTCAATATATAATTCTGAAAAGATGCTTACACCTAAGGAAATGATTATGCCATCACGAACAAAATTGAGAGTTATCTTTGGAAGCAATTTTGGGTGTTAAGTTAGCTAGGTAAGGCTGCATGGCAATTGAGAGACTGGCTGGGATGCAAGTTTACAGACGCAGATATCAGGGAATTATTCTCAGAATCTGATGGGAAGGTGGGCCCCTTTTTGCAGTTGGCACATAACAGGTTACAGAAGCTAAAGAGGGAGGTAGTCATCTACCCTGGGGGCTCAGGGCTTGAGTTATATCATTATCTAATTTTCAAGTCATCATCTAGGTGACTGTGCCCTTGACAGGAAAATGGACTCTGGGTATCACAAGACAACATGTGACTCAATGGTCACAGCTTTTAAGAAACATGGCCATGACAGGTTTTGATTGGTATTAATTTTAAAATGAGAGAGTGAACTCATTATTATTTAATATTGAGTTTGTTTGAAAGTCCAACTTTTAAAATATGGGGACTAGAAGGAGTCACAGATGGAAAACATATCAGACCCTTTAGTAAGGAGAAGTTTGGCAGCTACTGGTTTATAAAAAAGGTTGGCAAAATCCTGCCCACCACATATTTTTGTAAATAAAGTTTTACCAGAACACAGCCATACCCATTTATTTACTCTCTATGGCTGTTTTCATGCCACAATAGCATTGCAATGGTCTGGCCAAGAGAAAAAAAAAAAAAAAAAAAACTGAAGTATTTACCATTTGGCCCTTTACCAAAAAAGTTTGCCAACACCAGGTTTAGAGGAATAGCCACAGAACTGGAAATGAAAGAGCTGGACTCCATACCTAACTCTGACATTGTTGGGAGAAACAAAAGTACAATATGTATGAATTACTAATAAAATGTAAGTGATTCACAAATATATGGTGGCATATGATTAGTAATTAATTGAGCAGTCTTACCCAACTTATTTAACCTGTTTTTAGCTGTGTTTCACAGCCTAATGTAAGTAATAGTAATATTTACTCTAATCCATGATAAGAAAACATGAGAAAATACAGACTTTGAAACACTACAAGGGCTATGAAATAGGGTAGTCCCATTCCACTATCCATTAAAAAAGTATCTTGAGAGGGGATATATGTATATGTACAGCTGATTCACTTTGCTGTACAGCAGAAACTAACACAACATTGTAAAGCAACTATACTCCAATAAAAATTAATGAAAAAATAAAATTAAAAAAAAGAAATGCTTAGCTTCTTGAAAAGTACTTAAAGCTGAGTTCAATTGACTTTTCTTTTTTGTGTATTTAATAATGTTTATTTTCCTTAGTATTGAAAGTTTTTTAAATAAATTTTTAGATGGAAAAAAAAGTATCCTGAATCTGAATCAATTAATTTCTCCCCTCTCTCTTTCTCTCAGTATTCCATATTCCATGTGATTAAAAGCAAAACAAACACACACAAAGACCACGAGCATTTATCCTAGACCCCCAACACAACTGGTTATTAGCCATGTCAGCGAGCTGCTCTTCACTCAGTTACTAATTTTTTTTTCAGAAGAGGAAATTAAATTGGATTATATGCAGTGAGGACACAATTCAGAAATAGCCACAGAATGATTCAGTATCATAATTTGTGCACATGAGAGGGCTACACGGTAACATGCTACATCTCTCTTTCCAGAACAGCCCTGGGCCAGTATGGAGTAATTTTATTTCTGTATTTTGCTCCAACTCATTTGACGGGCAATTCCAACAGACTTTCAACAACTCCCGTCCCATTATCCAGGAGTAGTGATAGTCATTGGCTAACATCAGCTACAACTCCCTACAAAAACAGAACTCCAGAATTCACTGTGAAAAATGAGATGACGAAGTCTCCCAATCATCATTTTTAACCTGCCACACCTGCTATTCTGTAGTTCAACTATTGAGATGTACTGAGTTGAGAATGACTGCAAGATCAAAAAAAGGAGGGGTGGAGGCAGATGATGGTATATATTTCTACAAAACTGAAGCCAGATAGTTAAGCTCTAACTGCCATGACTAAGACCATAAATGCAAATGGTATTGTCTCATCTTCCTAGCAGCATTTATCTAATTGAAACAACTGAAACCAGAGAGAAACTATTCATGTGCAATAAGTTGGATGCTCGGATCTTTTTTTTCTCATTTCACACTGCCAGGTTCATCGTCATTGGCACTGCTGAAGTCTTTAAAGGTGTGGACATTAGGGGAAAGACTCAGGTTTGCGTTCAAAGGTCACAAAATACCTGGCACCATCCTCTGGCAGAACCTGACTGACTGTGGGGACAGGTGTGACGGTAGTTAACCCACCCAGCAAGCCTAGATCAATGTTCTGACCCTCTGCTCCTACCCCAACAGGAGTTATTAGTTACATGGTTCAGCTACTGGTTTTAGAAACACGTTGACTGATTCATCACCAGCTGTAGCAAGCCAAAGAACAGCATAATGTGGGCATAAAGATACCCAAATATACACCCTTCTTGTTAAATGCTGAGACAGGATTTGAGTACTCCAGTGCTCACTCACTCAACAGCTATAGTTTGTTGTTTTCTGAAAAAGTCACACCACTTTAAAGATACCTACAAAAAGTTTACATAGATATTTCAGAAAATGGACTGAAAAAAAAATACTACAAGAAAATTATAAGTACTCTTGAGAGAGAGCATATATTCCTGGGAAATTTTCTAAATATAAAGAAAAGGCTACCACATAAAATAACATACCTATATAATCAAATGATTATTTAAAGGAATACATTTCAATAATGTAAAGGAAACAACTGTTTAGACTTCCAAACAATTTTAAGTAAATTTATGTTTTGCATATCTAAAACTCAGAGAAATAGTTGTAGTATGGCATTTTCTGGAACTTATTTTCATTATGGATTGAATCTTCAAGAGAGATTTTATTCACATTCCAAAAAACTAAATCTGCAATTTACCTAAATCACCAATAAGTAACAAAAGAACGTCATTGCAATGCAATGACTTATTGATCTCTAACATCATATTATATGTTATATATTTATTTGTTCACTATCTCTCACATGTGAATAAAAACTCCATGGGACAGGGACTTTGCTGTCTTAGTCACAACTGTGACTTCAGTACGTAGCACACAGTACTGGGCACATAGTAAGTATCCAATACATACTTGTTGTATGAACAAATGAATGAATAATGAGGAACTTAGCCATGTATGGTAGTAGGGATAGAGAGAATACTGATTTTTAAAATATTTAGGAGCAATAAGAGCAATTCCTGGTATCTAACTACACAGTGGTTGAAGGAGAGGAGGCCTGATTTCCTGTTTGAATGACCAGGAAAAAGGGGATGTCTGTAAGTGACATCAGGAATTCATGGAGAAAATGAGTTCTGAGAGGTAAGTAATGAGTCCAGGTTTAGATAAGCTTAGTTTTGGGCACCTAAATACATGTCAGTGAGCCTCTGAATATACAAGGGAAGGATAGGATAAGGTTGGAAATATAGTTTGGTAATAGTTATAATCATGAAGATATATGGGATCACACAAAGAGAGAATGTGGAGAAGAACACAGTGAAAAATAAACTAACTTGAAGAACATCAACACTTGGTGAGTGGGAAAAGCTCAGGAATGTGAAGAAATACCAAGTACTGAAAGAATCAGAAAAGTCAAGGAAGAAGAACATTTCAAAAAGACTGCTTATTCAGGAATACTGAACGTGCAGAAAAAGTCTGGTAAGACAAGGCTGAGATTTGATAAAATGGAAGTCAATCGGTAGCCACTGAAAAAAGGTTGAGTATATAAGGGAAAGAAAGGATGTACTGGAATAGTTGAAGAGTGACTGAAGCCTAGTGTAGCCCTCCTTCCATTAGAACACACAGAAATGTCAGATATAATAACATGTTAAAGTCCCCCAGGTGCAAGAAACAGAGGAAACGCAAAACCAAAATATCAAGTATAGGAGCAAATACAGTGGTGGCCCAGGGTCCATCTGATGAGGAATAATACCGAATGGTCTGGAGGAATCTGGTCTTAGGTTCACAGAAGGCAGAGAACCAGAACTGATACTCTTGTATAAAGCAAGGACTCTGAAAAGGCCTTCTCCCTTCGATGAAAAGGGGACTAAAAAACTATCTTTGGAAGACATAAGGAACCTAGTCATCTGTCTTCTATACAGAAACGGTGTATCAACCTCAGAAATTAAAACCCCAGACCCGTGGTATACACAGCTGTGGAGTATGAATTTAAATCTCACAAATTGTATAGAATCTCAAAACAAGAAATCAACACTGAGAACAAGTCCTAGACCAGAGAAACCCCTGAGTTTCTTCAGCAGAAGCAAATGCAAAGCCAATCTGTAGGAACACTTCTGCAATCACTCCCAATAAAGATGATCTTGCAATTTGAGAAAAGCACGGATCACACAAGAAAGCCATTTACCAAGAGGGAGTCACAAGACACAATAAACTGAGAATTAGCACCCCTGAAAAGTGACATAACATAACTGTGGTTGTCATTAGTGCTGATACCAAATATTTCCAGCCCTTTGCCTCCAGGACATATAAGATTGCACCTCTGGGCCAACCTGCAAGTAACATGTGTCACTTCCAGTGTGAGACCCTCTTTTCACTCTGATATGACAACTGGAGATGCTCAAGATGGTGGCTGATCTCTCAGTCTGCGTCTCTGAGTGACTATAATGAGCAGAGACTCTCTAATGACCTGCAAAGAACATACAGCATAAACAAAACATGCACCTGAGTTGTTGTAAACGACTGAGATTGTTTGGTTGGTTGTTATTGTAGGATAACCTAGCCTGTACTGTCTGAAATGAAAATAATTTAGAAAAGCTAATAAAATAAATAATTTAACATGATCAAAGAGGTTTTTTTAAAAAAAGGAAGAATGACTAAAAAGTCAGGAAGTATTGATACCAAGTGTAGATTATGTTTTTGAGAAATGTGGCTCACCTTGGTGGTAAAAAAATAGCATAGTAGCTAAAAAAGAACACAAGGTCAAGGGAAACTTTTTCCTAAGATAGGAGAGAACTGAAGATATTCATAGGGCTAACGGTGAAGAGAAAGAGGTTAACGTAAGGGATAAAGACAGAAAGGAAGAACTATATATCGTTTATTCACCTCACCTAAGCTCTTTAAGCAAATCTTACAGGAAGTCTTAACTGATTTTTACCACCATTGTCCTTATAGAAATCCTACTTCTTTTCTTTATACTAATTAAATCCTACTTCCTTTCTTTATACTTCTTCTTCCTTTGAAGGAGACGGCCCCCAAATTTTCCCCATAGAATAAAATAATTGCCCTCTATACTCTTATTTTAGTCCTCCCATTTTCCACCTTCCTTAGCAGAAACCAACATACTATAAATTAACACACTATAGTTGGAATTAGTCGGTGCCCTAAAGCGGTGGACGTTACTTAGCAATGCCCTTGTAACCGGTCTCTCAGACAGAACTCTTGACTTTTGGTGCATAATTTGCACCAAATGTGAACAAAGGCTGAAAATATGAACAAAGGTTTACTGTGCACAGGTCAAACAGTGGAATTTCATGTTATAAGGGAAGTTCTGGTTCTATGATTACACCCAACCTATTAGATAGGATCTTCACAGTTATATTTTCAGCATTTTATAAATGTTCTTTAGCCTTAATCTTTTCCTTCCTTTACCAGGACACGTCAAAGAAAGTCAAACTGAGGATAAAGGTATACTATTTTGAGCAGGGCCAATAGTTTTCCATCTTTATCTCAACTGTATTAGTTTATGAGACCTACATATCTTTTTGTTAATATTAGCACTTTTATATTTAAATTTCCCACTCATTTTTATAAAATAAGGGCAATATGCAATAAAATATACAAATAATTACACGAACTCATGCACAACAAAGATGGCAATAGGAGAAAGCATTTGCAATGTCTAAAACTGGCAAGTGACCTGAGCCCTAGAGCATAGCAGGGTGGCAACCCCAACACCGCCACCGCCAACAGCAAAATGTCTAACAACTTACAGAAGAGGGAACTTAAAGGCAAACAAGAATGTAAGCAGATGCTCGAATCGGCTAATAATGAAAGAAATGCAAATTAAAACAATGAGGAAGCATGTTACAGTTTTTAGACCAACAGAAATTAGAATGTTGAAGAATGCCAAGTGCTAATGGAGATGTAGGACACAGGAATACGTATGTGGAGATAAATACTGATACAGCCACTCCAGGGAAGAATCTGGCAGTTTTTGGTTAAATCTAGTATATGTATATTCTACTACCTCACACTTTCACCGCTGAGTATATATTCCAAAGAAATTCTCATCAGGTCCAGAAGGGAACAAATCCAAAGGTGATCTTCAAAGTACTGCTGTGGTGGTGGGAAGCTGAAGACATTTTGGTGTCCATTACAGGAGGCTCAATTGGTAAAATGTGGTGGATGTGCACATATCACAGACAGGCAATAGCTCTTTAGAAGCAATTTATTATTGCTGTAATTGTAATTTTTCTGTTTAGCTATCTGTCTTTTTCTCTGGACTGTGAGCTCTTCAAAGGCAGGGACTAAATTTTGTTCATCTTTGTATTGAAGTCATCATACACTGTCCCTAGCCTATAATAGGTGTTCATTAAATATTTAATGAATGAATAAAAATGGATTTAATAAAACTTTAAAGATGCAAAAACAAACAGTGTATACAATGTCTCAGGATACAATTTTCACTTCTACATAAAACAACAATGTGACAGTAACTGCAATAATGGTGGCGATTTAACATTTTGGGTTTGTTTTTTTTTTCCCCCAGTTTGGACTCAGAGTACCACAGATAACAAAGTAATTAATGTTAGTTCAGAAATACTTAGGTATGTCACAAAACTATGAGAAATGGCTCTATCTCTAGGATATAAGACAAATGCTAGAAAAATCTAGTCCAGGCTGTTGCAGATATCCTCAGATCAAGTCACATTTCTAAGAAAAAATGTGTTGCATGTTCATGCTCAATGGATGGAGCATCAAATATAAAAAGACAGCTCAATGGGTTTGCATCATGATTTTTAAAAAAAAGAGTCAGCTAGCCACCTTTATGTATGATGTCTAGAATCTACTAAGAGCAGCTATAATGGAAATGTCAGATGAAAGCACTTCACTATTTGCCTTTAAAAGGGTTGTGCTGCATTTTAAAGACACTTAGATATTTGGCATCAAAAACTGTGGTGACAGGGTCACATGATTTCTCTCAGAAGAAATCACGACGAGAGGGGAAAAGGGCACAAGGAGACAACTGTCTGGTAGTAGAGGCAGAAAGTCAGTTTTCAGCCCCAAACTCTCTACTCCTGAGGTTTTCTTCTAATCACAACAAATCAACTGTTAATGCATTTATTAGAAAAATGTCTTCCGACAATTCCGGTATTTTCAGGTAATGCTGTGTTCTCTTGGATGAATGCTTCAGAGAAAAGACAGGAACAGATGTGGAAGACGTAATAATTTATTAGGAATTAGCAGAGCTTGTGCTTTGTTCAGGGCAATCACATGTCCCAAAGCATAATCTCATGGGACATAAACATACTTTGAAATAATTCTCCTTTTATGAAGCAGGAGTGGAAGAAGTGGAAAACTAGTAGTTGTGATTTTGTACTACAACATGTTGCATTAAAGGGGACAAATTTTAGACTAACTCTCGAGGACACTACTGTATTCATTCTTTTTAGCTAATGAAACAGAAAAGAGTGAGGTTAAGTTTTTCATTTGTATCTTTTTCATAAATATATAATAGCAGAAAGGAATCCCAACAGCTAAAAAATAAAAGCTCTATTTCTTGGTGGCAAGAACTAGAATTATCATTATAGTCCTAAATCGCCAACTTAGCCTTCTATTATTTTTTGAAAGACCAAAAAGGAATTCATTTTTAACATGAATTTTGGGGAAAAAGGTGAAATTATCAAAATCCAGAAACCAAATGAACAAGCTTTGCAAAAACAACAACAAAATCAGTCACTGGAAAAACAGTATCCCCCAAATGAATCTGTTCTTTCTATAACTTGTTTGGCATGATTTGGCATCCTGTAAATATGTACTTAAAGAATGACAGGCCAGTGTTTCCCAGACTCAGGACCACTCTAGACTCAGGGCTCACCATCAAGCTGCGCCAGAGGGCTGCCTGTCCTTTCATGGGACACTGGCTGTAATTACAGGAGAGCCTAGCATACTAAGATGAGCACCATCACTCCTATTTCAGGAGCATCATTCCTATTTCCTCCTATTCCCCTTCTCATCCTTGGTGCTGAGAAGGATATCATCACCACATTCATGGTACAACATCATAATATGACTCAAATATGACTCATTTCCTTATACAGGGACTTTGTAGAGGGGGTTCTTCTGCTCTGCTTGTGCCTCTGCTCAGCCCACTTGGGATGGAGGTGGTAAAAATCTGTACCTTTCCTCCTAGCCTCAGGAATACCACCCTAATCTAGATGCTTGATTTCTCTCAAGGACAATTAGCTCATTCAACAAATAATTATTTTTCAACAAATAATTATTCAACAAATAATTATTGAGTATCTACCTTGTGTGAAGCAGTATTTTAGATGCTGGGGATACAACAGAGAACAAAATACACAAAAAATTCTGTCGTTGTAGAACAACGTTCTAGTAGAAGGAAACAGATAATAAAAAAATAAATAAGGCAATGATGTAGTTAGTATAGTAGAAGACATTATGTGCTATGGAGAAAAACAGAGAAGGAAGGGTGGGTAGGGAATACCTGCGTTGGACAGGATGATCTGAGCAGGCCTCCCTGAGGAGGTGTAGCGTGCCTGGAGCAGGGCAGGGAGAGCCAAGAGAGGAGGTTCGAGAAGAACAGAAGATCAGGCCTTGAAGAGTCTTGGAGGCCACTCTAAGAATCCTGGCTTTTATTCCATGTGAGATGGGAACCTATTTCAATGGTTTTGAGCATCAAAGAGACAAACTCTGTCTGTCTGTTAGTAAGTGTTCCACTAAAAAGAATTCAAATAAATTTGAGTCACGCTCCCTACTTAATAAACCCTCTCTAATTAATCCCTTTATGATTAACAAAGTACGTTAGCACATTTAAAGGTCTGAGAGCTCCTGCAGAAAGACTCCTACTAAGCTTACGTTTTAACCTTGGATATCACACACCTACTATGCCCATACAATTCTTTAATTATTCAAATATCTTACAGAATACAGTGAAGAATACAGGAAATACTGGGGTAGATCATCTTTAAGGTCCTTTGAGATCTAATATTCTAAGATTTTTTAATCAGAAACATTTTAATAGAAGTTTCCTAACTAAATTGGTATTACACAGGGTCAAGGAAATGGGTTATGAAAAACAGATGAAACAACTTGGGGCTTTAGATGTCTATCCTTTTTCTCTCTCTTGCTACAGTGAAATAATAACAAAGAGAAGGGAATCATGAATACTTGGAAGCAAAATCAGGGCTAAAATCTCCCTCAACATACTGTGATACTAGGCAAAATCAAAGTTAAAGTCACCAGTTCAAGCAGAGACCCCCTCAGTGGCTCTGTCACATAAGCGTAGTTTTACAGCTTGAACTATTAACAACTAACACAACCCTGAAGCCATTTATATCTGACACAAATGTTTATCTCAGCTACTGACTTTGTAAATTAGACTTTATGCAAACACTAGTTCTGAGCCACTAAACTAGAAAAATAGAGTTTTCCACACTGCAGCAAGGCTAAATTAAAGTTACATTTTTCAAAGCAATACATTCATTTTGCAATTTATTTCTTTGATCTTCTCTTATTCACATCATAGTATCTCAAATGTCTCATATATGCACAATATTACTTAGTCACTAAAACTTAATATAAACTAACAGCTTATTTCTATAGCTTCATATCTGACACAATTAACTATGAGCTTTATATATATATATATATGTGTATATAAAGCTCATATATATAAAGCTTTATATATATATAAAATCAGTCTTAATGAAGGGACCTAGACTGACAGATCTAGGCATAAGACTTCTACTTGCTAAGGATCCCAAGGAGTAACGTATTATACACAGATAACTCAGTTAAGCTCTAAGGCAGAGATTGGCCAAATATTAGCCTAAGGGGTCTAACTTTTCTCTCCTAAGGGCAAGCAAAGATGACAAGTATGTTAACCCACAAGCCCCAGTGGCAATGAAGAACCAGGGCTTTTCTTATGGGGAAGGGTAGTTCATAAGACCTGAGAATGACTACCAGAAGTCAGCTCCTCATGAGATCAAGAGAGGTGCAATGTGGTTGACAAGTGAGCATATTAGATGCAGGGTGGAAGCCAAGTTACAGAACTTAAATAAGGGGTGAGAGGCAAGGATGAGTCAGGAACTAGGACTGGCAAAGACAAGGAAGAGGAAGGCAGACAAGCAGAGAAGGTGGTCTGGAAGAATTCCAGAATAAGGGTTAAGATATGCAAAGTGGTTTCTAAGGGAGCCGCAGGATAGGTTTTCATGGTGAAGTTTTATGTTGGGTGTTGAATAAGATGAATAAGAGATAAATGAGATGGTTTCTGGCATCAAGAGACAAACAACAATAATAATGGCTAACATCTATTACATCCTTACTATGTACTATGCATGATGTTAATGTGTTATGTGCATTTAATCTCTTTAATAGCCCCATGAAGTATTTACTGTTTTTATCCCCATTCTACAGATGAGTAAACAAAGATTTAGAGAGTGGTTGAGCAGTTAACTCGAATTTTTTTAAGATAATAAGGCTCTACGAATACAACTCAATAGCAAAGAAAACCAAACAATCTAATTCAAAAATGGGCAGAAATGTCTATTCAGATAGACATTTTTCCAAAGAAGACATACAGATGGCTAACAGGTACATGAAAAGATGCTCAATGTCTCTAATCATCAGGGAAATACAAGTCAAAACCTCAATGATATATCACCTCACACCTGTTAGAATACCTGTTATCAAAAAGACAAGAAACAACAGGTGTTGGCGAGGATGTGGAGAAAGGGGAACCCTTGCGCACTACTGGTGGGAATGTAAGTTGGTACAGCCACTGTGGAAAACAGCATGGAGGTTCCTCAAAAAATTAAAAATGACCTTATGATCCAGCAATTCCACTGCTGGATATTTATCCAAAGAAAATGAAAACACTAATTCATGTTTACTGCAGCATTAATTACAATAGTCAAGACATGGAAGCAACCTGAGTGTCATCAATGGATGAAGAATATGTGACACACACACACACTAGAATATTATCCTGCCATTAAAAAGGAATGAAATCTTGCTATTTGCAACATGGATAGAACTTGAGGGCATTATGCTACATGAAATAAGTCAGAAAAATGAAAAGCATATACCGTTTTATCTCACTTATATGTGGAACCAAAAATAAATAAATAAAAGCCAAACCAAAACAAACAAACAAACAAACAAAAACCCAAGCTCATAGATACAGAGAACAGATTGGTGGTTGCCAGGGATGGTGGCAGGTGGATGGGCAAATGGTACAAACTTCCAGTTATACAATAAATAAGTCATAGGGAGGTAATACACAGCATAGCAATTATAGTTAATAACACCATATTGAATATTTGAACGTTGCTGAGAGAATGTCTTAAAAGTTATCATCACAAGAAAAAACATGTGTAAATATGTATGGTAACTAGACTATTGTGGTGATCATTTCTCAATATACAGAATTAGCAAATCATCACGTTGCACACTTGAAACTAATATATGTCAATTATACCTCAATAAAAATTTTTTAATTATAAAACTCTATTATATTTGTGCTTTGCATATTACATTATATACAATAGTCCAAAATAAGCATCTCATGCCTAGTGACACAAAAATGAATAGCAACCAAAAAAATCAGCAATATGTACATTATTTTTTCTTTAATAATAAACATCCAGTTCTGAACTGGGACAATTTCACAACATACAGATGCAGTCTGCCTTTTATCTCATATAATCATTCTACTTTCCTATATCTACACTATTCAATAGGTTCCTATGTCAATTGTGATATACATGTGAAGCAAAACAGACAAAAGAATGTAGTGCTGTGTATTCTTAATGGGGTGTTGTTGACAGATCAGTGAAGCTGGGATGCATAACGTTCTTTCATTAAACCTTCCTCAGAGTCTATCTGGCAAGAGATGACATTGACGCAGTATTTAGGGAAGGCTAACCAGAGAGGATGAGCCTTGATCTAAGGTTTGATCTCAGGACAAAGAGAGCAGGAGACTAGTCAGGCTAGAGGATAGGCTCCACACAGAGTAGCAGTAAATTACAGTGGAAAGGCAAGTAGGAGCTGGACCAGGAAGGGCCAGAGCTAAGGAGTTTAAACTTTGATTTGTGGCCTATGGTGAGTCACTGGTGGATTTGATACAAGGAAATGCTATGTTTAGATTTGCACTTTGAAATTCTGCTCTGAAGTCTTTGGGAGGATGGGTCAAAAGGAGGGAGAAGGGAGGGAGAAAGACCAACTCAGAGACTGTTGTCCTTTCCATCATTTGTGGAACAACACGGAACATAAATTAAGGGAAAGATAATGAGGGTCTGCATGATGGTCTCCTGGAAAGGAGAAGAAAGGATATTTAAAAGAGATACATATATATCTCATTTATCACATATGATACATATGAACACGTGTGTGTGAGCTTAGACAGGGCCTGAGGACTGTCTTGGCTGTGGAGAATGTGAGAAGCTAGTACGACTGCCGGGTTCCTGCACTGGGCATCAGGGGAGCCAGGAGAATCAGAGAGACCACGTGGGAGGGAGAGGAGCTGAAGAGCTCGGGTTGAGACCCGATGCGCTGAAGGTGTCTGTAACACACGCTGGTAGAGTTGTATGGAATGAAGCCGGAAATAGGGATTTGAAGCTTAAGAGCAAGGTCTTGGATGAAGATGTGATTCTAGTGATTTCTGAGTGATTCCTCATTTTCCCTCACAGATGACAGTACTGAATATTAGGTTAAATCATATGAAACTACCAGTATTCTATTTTTTCGATCTACTAAAATGGCAATTTCAATAAGATAATCTACTTTATCCACGAGCTCTTTGGAAATATGACAACATGTGAATATACAGTATTTGTAAAATAGAATATGCAATAGATGTTTCACAAATAGCCTGGAAGAAATAAAGCAATTAACATACATTTATGTATCCTGTGCCCATTGTTTGTTTAAATGTGATTTTGAGAAATTATTATTATTAGCAACTTGCACAAAACATAATTAATGGAACTGTAAGACTGATGGATTGCTCAACTGTAATTTCAAGCAAATGTGTTTTGTAGGGTCATGCATACCATGTTATCCATCCTGTGATTTTTCTGCTTATGTGAGGAACTAGTAACTATGCATAGCTTTTCGAATGGCTTATCAGTGCTCACTAATTTACTCCCTCCCAATCAGTCTTTGTGGAAGGAAGAAATGAGAAGAGGTGGGTACCAGATCACCTGCTGAAATACTTCCTTAAATAAGGCACCTCAGTTTCCACATATGTAAAGCAAAGATTATATTCTGTAACTTTGTGGCTTATTGTAAGGATTAGAAGAGATACTGCATGTACCCCATGGGACATAAGAAAGGCTTAGTAAATGGTAGCTGTTGTTATTATGTCACAGATTTGCGAAATGACCAGCAGTACTACTCAAAAATCATCTCCTATGCCAGGTTGCTGATGAGTGACCTATACCAACTTACCTATACACTTAAAATTCTTGGGACAAGACAAATATTAGAGAGAGTAATGTTGAAAAATTGAAAGTCATTTGGCCAAGATAACATAGTAAATGACACAAAGACTCAGAAAAACCACGCAGTAACCACTGAATCATAAATATCTTAGAGTAGAAAACGGCCTTTAAAAGTTATCTCATCAACATTCCTTCAACAGCACCCAGATAGGAGTGAGAAAGCCCAAGTATTTCAGGGATAGCAATAATTATTAGAGTTATTAAAAGGGTTCTTCTTGTAGGTTTTTGTACCGATTAAATGGGAAAAAATGTGAAAGTGCCAGATAAACTGATTCTATTCACCTTTTGTCCTGTTCTTAAGACATGGACAGCAAGTTAACGGGAATCATATTAAAAACAATACATATTAAGGAATTTGTAACCTGGGTATATCATTTTCAGATAATTAAGCCACCACACTGTGGTAGAGTGATTACACTGATAGTCCCAATTCTTTACTCCTCTCACTGAGGTCGTGGTAACCACTCAAGGCTCAGTCAAGTTTGCTTGCTTAGACCAATAAAATGTGCAAATGTGATTCAAGCAGAAGCTTGACAAGGACTTGCTGCTCTGTCTTTATCATAAGAGCATGCCCAGGGTGACCCTCTGGAGAATGAGACACACGGAACAGAGCCTGCCCTATATGGTGGTCCCAGGGGATGTCTCAGATATGTGAGAAAGGCAGGGCAAGGTCAGGTAAGCTGCCTAGCCAGCGTCCTGCTGATTTCAGCTGATTGCAGACATATAAGTTAGCCCTGCTGAGCCTAGCTCTGATCAGAGATATATAAGCAAAAATAAATGTGTATTGTTTTAAACCACTGAGGTTTTGTGGTTGTTTTGTCATAAGGCATTTCTGTAGCAACAGAAAACTGATATACATGATTATTAATCATGTGAAAATTGTTTACTCACTAACTCTATAAAAGCCCAGACTCCACCAGAATGACTACATAACAGCATCTCAACTATGACATGCGTTGTGTGTGTTTGAACAAGGGTCTGGGAAATCACTTTTCTTCAGGTGTTTGTAAACCGTTAGATTTTAACAGAGTTTCATCAGACATGGGACCTTTCCTATTATACTACTTTTAAACTCAAAATCAGCAGGCGTCAATGATACTGAGTTGCTAAGATTATATCCATTTGAAAAAATCTTGTTTGCTGGTTGACTTCCTAGTTGCATGTAGGGGAGTAGCAGGTTACTGTACTAAACCCTGGGCTAAATGCTTACAGTATCTTTCCTATTTCCAGTTTCTGTGATTTCTCATTCTATACCTTGATAGAACCCAGTTGCCTAACTATACAGAAACACTAGTTTCTAGTGAGAAGAAAAAGCAGCTGGATTTCTATTCCTATTTCCTGGAAAGTCTTCTCCAGTATTCAAGAGCCTTATCTTCGCATATCAATCTAGAAGAAACTTTATAAGCTGGGAAATCCATTGCTTTTAGTAGCCACACAGGACACTAAAACAGCCAGGTGCCAGGGCAAATCACACTTAGTAAACGGGAATAAAGCAAGCCAAAATATCTGTTTCTAAAATTTGGTAGGAGAAGGACCCAAGTCACTGCTTTCTTGTGATCCTTTACCTATGTCCAATTCCTTCTGTAACCAAGAGAAATAAAGTAGAACAAGAAGAAAACATGAATGTCTGAGAGTCATAATACTGAATGTGCTAAGACAAATAAAATATTTTGAGTTCTTCAGAGAAGATCATCATAGTAATTAACCTAGTACTATTAATCCTATTGTTCGATGACCACACAGGAATTAAACCTGCAGAACTTAATCAGAAGTGGGCATTCTTCTGAAATAATAAAACCAATAACACGAATTAGTTTTTCTAAATTCAAATGTCTTTGCTCAAGATTTCAGTAACTGTTTTTCAAATCTCTCTAAAATGATTCATTTCCCACATTTCTAAGTAAGAGTACAGGACAGAGATCAAGTCCTTTGAGACTAGAGCTGGTCAGCTGCAGTGAAATCCTTTTACAGACATTTTCAAAGTTTAATATCAGATATTTTATCCTATTTAAACCTAAAGGGCATGTCAAAGCCTAGTGTGCCATCAAGAATGAGCTAACGGGTTCTTTTCTGGTCATTCAGACTGGAGATGCATACTCTATACACTCAAGAGATTAAAAGCAAATGGAGGGACTTCCCTGGAGGTCCAGTGGTTAAGCCTTCGCCTTCCAATGCAGGGGGTATGGGGTTCGATCCCTGGTAGGGGAGCTAAGATCCCACATGCCTCAAGGCCCAAAAACCAAAACATAAAACAGAAGCAACACTGTAACAAATTTAATAAAGACTTTAAAAAAATGGTCCACATAAAAAAAGAAAAAAATCTTTAAAAGCAAATGGAGTATATGAACCAGATTAATGGTCTGGTCCCTGCAGCCCTAGGGGAGAGTTTACTTAAGATGAAAGCTTTGGATGCAGAACCAACTTTTTATTTACATTTAACAAAGGTTCTCACTCGAATGGCCCCCATAATAGTATTAGTACTGAAATCCTCCAGCTTATTCTTTCCAAGGCTGCTAGAAACAAGAACATTGCAGAAAAATCTGACCCAGATTACTGCCTGCAGTGGGTACAGGAAAGGAGTGCTACAAGTTCAACAGCAGAAACAGGGTGGGGCATATGCCAACAGAAGTCCTTTTAAAACAATGATTCATGAGGTTAGGGAAAAATCTTTTCATCCAGGTCACTGAAACACATCTTTGAAGGCAGATTTACTTCAAGACTCATCTGTGTTAATGATATATGTGGGAACGAAAGCCAATTGCCATGGTAATGCATATTTAGTAGCAAGAACCATTGAACCAGAGCAGGCTCTGTGACATACTAGTTTGAAAATATCTGATTCTAAGAGAGAATCAGTTTTCCTTTCAAGTGGTAATGAGAATTCCAGATCTTCTACAACTATGCATTTAATGGGAAATGCAATGATCCTCACCATACCTTTATGTCTAATTCCCCTTTACAGATTACTTTTTTCCCCTTTACAAATTAATGAAGAGCTAGTTTTTTGTTGTTGTTGGTGGTGTTCCTTAACTAGACATCTAGTTTCTTACATGTTAGCTCTTAGATACCCTTCACTGAATCAGTCTTTTTGAGAAAAGCAGTAATATTACTTCTTCAGTCAAAGTTATTTAATTTCTACTTCTCTATTTTGGCGAAAAAGAGTAACACATTTATTATGACAATCTATTTTTTCTGATCCATTTTCTATTACTTACAGAAAAAAACCTTTTACACCTTTTACATGATCACGAAGAAAAGACACTCTATCTTTAATAAAACGCCTAATACAGGTCTCAGCGTGCTGGCCAGTGAATGCTTGAAAACTGCCAACACCCAGCAGCCTTCTGGCAGCGCTGGGCCTTCTAAAAGCTGTTCTCTGGCAATAGTCTTTCACGCAAGCACTAATTTTATTATAGCTAGTTTATGATTTTCCCTCATTTCCCTGCTATTTTTAAACGTGGGGCTGTAATAGGAGGCGGCTAGAGGCCCAGGAGATGAAGGAACCATTACACACGGGCCTCTGTGGTATCAGTGGCCTTTGGAAGCTAAGGATTCAAATGCAATGTCAAAGAGTATTTGAACACAGGGTCCCTCATGGGAACTCTGCCCAACGAGAAACACATTGCTTTGCTCTCTGCATTTTCCTTTTAATTTCTGCTTTCAAGTCCTTGTGGTCTCTCAACACTCTTCCCAGTTTTGTTCTTTAAAGTTATTTTTGTACATTGCTCATTCTAGCCAGACCTATTTAGCTACTTTTAACAACACTGTCTTGAGGGATGAGTTTTTGACATTTTGCATAATGTACCAATGGTGATTTCTGTAACACAACAAAACAACATATGACGTAAACAAGAACTTACATGAAGAAATACCAAATTTACTTCATGTCATTCTACATGTAACTTTGGGATGTGAGGTTTCAGGAAGACTTGCTCTGAATTTATGCTAATCAGAAAAAAAGTTTGAAGAAGTAGAGTGGTTTTCAAGGATGGTTTACTGGGAAAAAGGAAGATATTTATGAAACGGTGGGGGGGAGAACCATGTGTTTTTCTTAGAAACATACTTTTAATAACTGAGATAAGCAGAGCTCTCACATAGGAAATTGACAATCAAATGCCCTGGACCCAAACTGCATCATCCCAATCAATTTCTTTAATCAAAAAAAAGGGAGGGGCTTCCCTGGTGGCGCAGTGGTTGAGAGTCCGCCTGCCGATGCAGGGGACACGGGTTCGTGCCCCGGTCTGGGAAGATCCCACATGCCGCGGAGCGGCTAGGCCTGTGAGCCATGGCTGCTGGGCCTGCGCGTCCAGAGCCTGTGCTCCGCAACGGGAGAGGCCACAGCAGTGAGAAGCCCACGTAATGCAAAAAAAAAAAAAAAAAAAAAGGGAAAAAAGCCCAAGATATAGCCCAAGCTGCACGTTTATAAATACCAAAGCACCCTGACTTTCAGTTGAAAGAAAACACAGGTGGAAGAGCAGGGACTGATCGATCATAAGAACACGAGTTGGGAGTCAGAGGGGCTGTAGACTAGTTCCAAATCTAGTTCTAATCAGACCCATAGACAACCCATGCACCTTGGTTCTCATCTATAAAATGAGAAGAGTGCTATAGATTATCTCCCTAAGTCCTTTCCACCTCTAAAATTCCATGTATCTAGAATTCTAACAGGTCCCTCCCAGGCCTAGATACAAATGAATCACTGGTTTACTTCCTGTTGCTTACCTGAACTATCTTCATTATTCCTTTAATTCTTGTGAAAAAAACCAAGAGGCAAAAGACAAAAAGAGACACATTAAGGAAGCATCTGAATCTTAAAACTACATTAAAAAAAGAGCAAATATTAGAAATGTTACTCTTCAGGGTTACATTTATTCCAAAACAAAATAGAGACAGATAAGAAAACTCATAAGCACACAGAAGTATGGCTCTGGCAATACTATTAAATAGTAATAATCTCCGGATCAGACATTGCTTAACAAATGTACTTTGTACAGAGAAGCTTAAAGCCCAAAGCAACACTAGAATTCTTTTTCAGACTGTCATCAAGTACAGATTACATTCTGTCATTAAAAACAAAACACTTTAAAGTAGCTTTTATATGTACAGAGGTCAAACGCTAAGCAGAATTTATTCCCCATAATGTCCTTTTCTATTTACCTATTTCCATTACCTGTGTTTCACTTTCCCTAACATAAAAACTAAAAGGCAAACAGATATGCAACCCAAACGCTACCTTATACATCCTTGTACAGCATGAGAAAGCGGGTGATCAAGCTATGTTGCCATAAAGCCACTGTCAATGGCTCCTCTGTGGGATCCATAAACCAGATCAAACTCTAGCCAGAGTCAACTCCATTCATTCTACAGTGTATCCTCCAAACTTACAAATAAGTTTATCCTTTGTTAAGAGAAGCTAGCAACTTGACTGATAAATAAGATTAAGATTATTCAAACATTCTAAAAGTAAACTGCAAAAGTCCAAAACAATATTCTTTGGTTTAGCACCCTTTGACTGTATGTGATTCCATAGTCATATATACCTTATTCTTCTCTGGCATAACCTCTGAGCTGAGCTATTGTAGTTAATAAGTACTCCTCTATAGCATGATAGATGGGCATAATCTGGTAATGTTCTTTATGAATTATCCACTCTAGATTGGAAAACAATTCATTTTACATGTAGAGTCTAACAAAAGGGGAAAAGATAACTTTAGAGTCTTAAATGTGGGTGTATTAAATAGCCCAGATAGGGCTTCATAGATGTGCCTGCAATTTGACAATGTTATCACAACTTCAAAATGTAAGCTCTTTTCTCATAATATGAAGTCCATCAGAGCACTATCATCACTCAACCAGATCAAGGTTGAGTTGATTTTATAGAATGCTGGTTAGACATGGTTTATGACCTCAGTAAGTGAGTACAAGACACAAACACTATATTACCAGTGATGCAGTGTAAAACTCAATGGACTAGAAGTTGGGAGTCCTTGAAATGAGAACAGCTATTAATGGGCTGTGTGTCCTTGGATAGGTCTCTCTAACTCAGGGCCCTCACTATCTCGCTAAAAAATGAGGACAAGTTACTCTTTAAGATTCTTGTTTGGATCATCTCAATAGATGCAGAGAAAGCTTTTGACAAAATTCAACACCCATTTATGATAAAAACCCTCCAGAAAGTAGGAATAGAGGGAACTTTCCTCAACATAATAAAGGCCATACATGACAAACCCACAGCCAACATCGTCCTCAATGGTGAAAAACTGAAACCATTTCCACTAAGATCAGGAACAAGACAAGGTTGCCCACTCTTACCACTATTATTCAACAACCTATAGATTCAGTGCAATCCCTATCAAACTACCAATGGCATTTTTCACAGAACTAGAACAAAAAATTGCACAATTTGTATGGAAACACAAAAGACCCCGAATAGCCTAAACAATCTTGAGAAAGAAAAATGGAGCTGGAGGAATCAGGCTCCCGGACTTCAGACTATCCTACAAAGCTACAGTAATCAAGATAGTATGGTACAGGCACAAAAACAGAAATATAGATCAATGGAACAGGATAGAAAGCCCAGAGATAAACCCATGCACACATAGTTACCTTATCTTTGATAAAGGAGGTAAGAATATACAATGGAGAAAAGACAGCCTCTTCAATAATTGATGCTGGGAAAACTGGACATGTAAAAGAATGAAATTAGAACACTCCCTAACACCATACACAAAAATAAACTCAAAATGGATTAAAGACCTAAATGTAAGGCCAGACACTATAAAACTCTTAGAGGAAAACATAGGCAGAACACTCTATGACATAAATCACAGCAAGATCCTTTGTGACCCACATCCTAGAGAAATAGAAATAAAAACAAAAATAAACAAATGCGACCTAATGAAACTTAAAAGCTTTTGCACAGCAAAGGAAACCATAAACAAGACGAAAAGACAACCCCCAGAATGGGAGAAAATATTTGCAAATGAAGCAACTGACAAAGGATTAATCTCCAAAATATACAAGCAGCTCATACAGCTCAATATCAAAAAAACAAACAAGCCCAGCCAAAAATGGGCAGAAGACCTAAATAGACATTTCTCCAAAGAAGATATACAGATTGCTAACAAACACATGAAAGAATGCTCAACATCATTAATCATTAGAGAAATGCAAATCAAAACTATAATGCGATATCATCTCACATCGGTCAGAATGGCCATCATCAAAAAATCTAGAAACAATAAATGCTGGAGAGGGTGTGGAGAAAAGGGAACCCTCATACACTGTTGGTGGCAATGTAAATTGATACAGCCACTATGGAGAACAGTATGGAAGTTCCTTAAAAAACTAAAAATAGAACTACCATACAACCCAGCAATGCCACTACTGGGCATATACCCTGAGAAAACCATAATTCAAAAAGAGTAATGTACCACAATGTTCACTGAAGCTCTATTTACAATAGCCAGGACATGGAAGCAACCTAAGTGTCCATCGACAGATGGATGGATAAAGAAGATGTGGCACATATATACAATAGAATATTACTCAGCCATAAAAAGAAACGAAATCGAGTTATTTGTAGTGAGGTGGATGGACGTAGAGTCTGTCATACAGAGTGAAGTAAGTCAGAAAGAGAAAAACAAATACCGTACGCTAACACATATATATGGAATCTAAAAAAAAATAATAATGGTCATGAAGAACCTGGGGGCAAGATGGGAATAAAGACGCAGACCTACTAGAGAATGGACTTGAGGACGTGGGGAGGGGGAAGGGTAAGCTGGGACAAAGTGAGAGAGTGGTAGTGTATATATGGACATATGATAGCTAGTGGGAAGCAGTCGCACAGCACAGGGAGATCAGCTTGGTGCTTTGTGACCAGCTAGAAGGGTGGGATAGGGAGGGTGGCAAGGAGGGAGATGCAAGAGGGAAGAGATAATGGGGATATATGTATATGTATAACTGATTCACTTTGTTATAAAGCAGAAACTAACACACATTGTAAAGCAATTATACTCTAATAAAAATGTTAAAAAGAAAAAAGATTCTTGTTTGATCCAAAAGTTGTGATTCTAAATAAATAACCATCAGGAATCTAAACATTCGTTAGTAAAAAGCAAATAATAAACTACTCCTAGTCATGACAGACTAGTTTGTAGCAGAAGAATTCATTTGCCCAGAACAATTAGGAAAAAAATGGATTTAAAAAAAAATCCATTTAAGGGCACTAGAGTGGTATCAAGGCATTCAAGATTTGAGACCAAAATCCTGGGCAAAAGGAGACTCACTGAAGTGAACATGACATTCTCTGGAGAAAATTTCCAATTTGAAAGAGTCATGGGCAGAAAGTTGAGAGGTCAAGCATGAAGTGGTCACTATGAAGCACAAAAAAGTAGCAGAGCTTTCAGCAATCACATGGGACTAGGGAGATAAAACCTAAAGTTAAAGACTTACCAAGGAAGTCAGGATATGGCCAATATTACAGAAAAGCGAGCCCAAGAGTCTGAGCCATCTTTATCCTTAAGATAGTCACTATTTTATAACTACCACACACCCCAAGGAAGAGAAGTAAAAAGTAATTGCAATAAACCATGTTAATGGTACTGGTAAGATAAAAATTGAAGTTCGGAGCCCACAACAGCTGGGGCCTGGTAAGTACCTCAGGCTTAAAGTTCGGACAGTGGAAGGACTAAAGCCTAGGAGGAAAATTGAACCAGAAATTGATCTGATTAAACCCCAGCTCAGAAATATCTCATTCTTGCCTAGATTAAAATGATCTACTCCTGCTCTAGATGCCAACAAGATAATTAAGAAAAATTCTACCTAGAGGAACATAACAACATTGAGATCTCAATATTTTCATACACAATGGTGAGCAGTCAGTAAAAAGCTGAGCCAGGCACAATATAAATAGGACCAAGAGAAAAAACAGAAAAAGAGAAACAAACCCACAAATTACTAGACATGGAATTTAAAATAATTGTGCTTTATATGTTCAAGAAAAAAAATGATAAGATGAAGAATTTCAAGAGAACTGGAATCTATAAAAAAATAATCAAGTTGATATTCTAGAAAAATAACTGAAATTACAAATGTAATATACAGCCTTAACAGCAAGTCAGACATAGCTAAAGAGAAAATATTTATGATCATAAATATAGCATAGTAAAAAAAATCTAGGCTGAAACACACAGAGATTAAAAACTTCCCAAAGATGGAAAATACATATAAAGCATAAGAGACAAGTGGAACATTATGAAAAGGCGTAAGTTACATGCAATTGGACTCCTAACAGGAGGACAGAAAAAAATGGGGTGGAAGCAATACTTGAAGAGACGATAGCTGAGAATGTTTCAACACTGATAAAAGCAACAAGCCACAAATTTAAGAAGCCCTGCAAACTTCATACAGGATAAATACAAAGCAAACCACATCTAGGCAACTTCATAGTAAAAGTGATACAAACCAAAGACAAAAAGAAAAAGTAAGAAGAGGGAGAAAAAAAAGACATCTTCAAAGGATCAACAGTAATGCTGAGACAGATTTTTCAATATAAAAAATGGAAATAACCAAAATGAAGTGTATATATTCATATAAGAATACTCTATAAAAATGAGAATACATAATAGTACTGCTATAGGTATCAACAATAACGAATCTAACAAACATTATATTCAGCAGCAGAAGCCAACTACAAAGGATATATTTTATGAATCCATTTGTATAAAGTTCAAAAACTAGAAAAACTAACCCACGCTATTATAAGTCAGAATAGTGGTTATCCTTTGGAGTGGGAGACAAGAACCAGACTACTGGGTTGCTGGTAACATTCTAGTTCCTCATCTGGGTAGAGGTTAGATAGATATGTTCACTTTGTGAAAATTCATTTAAAAAATGATTGGTGTACTTTTCTGTGTGCATGCTATACTCCAATACATTTATTTAAACAATACACACATTAATGTACAACAGCAGTCCTTGAATTGCAAATTCTTTTCACAAATGATTCATATACAACTTCTTTCCTCCTTTCCTCCTTTTTACTCACTGCTTAATGTATCTTCAAACTACCCCATTCTTTGGGTTCAGAAGACTCTCAGGAATGAGACAGTCTTAAAAATAGGAGCTTCAGCTTATAATCCATCTATAGATTATGAAGTGACTAAGGTATTAATGGCCAGGCTGGGAACTTGATTGCAAAAGACATCTGTTTCTATGAGGAACCAATTTTAAAGATAAGCCAAACAAAAAGAATTTAAGAGAAGAGGGAAAGAATTGTTTATTAAGAGTAACAAAAGAGACAGAGAAAAAGAGAGAGGGAGAGAGAGACGGAATGGATTGCAGGAAAATATTCTAGTAAGGAGCATTAGGAAATGAGTAATTTGATAAGGTGGTTCAATAAAATAAATACAGTAACTTAAACTTCACAGTAAGGTGTCCATTTGTAATAGATTTGAACATTTATCAATCACTAGAAGAACAAGAACTTTAAAACAGGATAGACTATTTAGGCTGCATTACATAAGTTTTATAAGAAATTCTACATTTCTAGAGGAACTTTCGAAAATCCATCAATCTGGTATAAACGCTTTAGCAAAGCCCTTCCCCACCTCATGCATATTTCACTTGGAACAAAGAGAGGGCCCTTAAAGTAAATTCCTGCCACCACCATGAGTTTGCCTAAAACAGTAAAATCATTATGTGTTTTGTGAGACAGACTGTTAATAAAGCAATCTTACTGATTTGGCAGTTCTTTTTTTCTAGTCATTTTCTTACAGGATCTCATATGCAGTAAAAGTGGCTTTATAACTGAACAATGTTAGGAACCAGAAACCCAGTACAGGCTTTACAGGTATTGAATATTCTTCCACTCCGGTAATTTAGAAAAGGAAACTCTTTATCAGACTCTGCTAAACCTTGGGAAACAGTCACTGATAGAAATATTCATACTTGACCTTATAATTGTTCTTACATGAAAATTCTCTTTTCTTCCTCTCTTTTATGAAAGAAAGCACTCCAGCTGCTTTTCTGGAGAGTAAAGGTATTCTGCAGTAGAGCAAAGTAATAGGTTTTTAACCTATTTGTGGCAGAAGAGGGAGCTTAAAAAAATTTTTTTTCCAACTGTTGTCTACCGCTCCACTCTCTTATGATGCCGAGATGGTGAAAACATCAAATCACTAGATGGAGTATAAGGGGGGAGCTGGTAGGTTTGGTTTAGAGATGCTGGCCAAGTCATTCTTTTTTTTTTTCTTTGGCTGTGTTGGGTATTTGTTGCTGCGCACGGGCTTTCTCTAGTTGCAGTGAGCGGGGGCTGCTCTTCGTTGCGGTGCGCGGGCTTCTCATTGCGGTGGCTTCTCTTGTTGTGGAGCACAGGCTCTAGGTGCAAAGGCTTCAGTAGTTGCAGCATGCAGGCTCAGTAGCTGCAGCACATGGGCCCTAGAGCACGCGGGCTTCAGTAGTTGTGGCACATGGGCTCAGCAGTTGTGGCTCGGGGCCTCTAGAGTGCAGGCTCAGTAGCTGTGGTGCACGGGCTTTGTTGCTCCGTGGCATGTGGGATCTTCCCAGACCAGGGCTCGAATCCATGTCCCCTGGATTGGCAGATGGATTCTTAACCACTGCGCCACCAGGGAAGTCCCAGCTATAAGATTTGATTAGATAAACAGGTAGAGTTATGATACTGTCAAGTATACATAGTAACTAGAACTTCTCTAATAGCTTTCACGGCTAGAGGAGGAAGATGAAGATGATGAGGATGGTTGCAGCGACTCCTTCGGCTTACCAATAGACCACAAACTTTATGCTAAACACTATGCTAAACACTTTATTGCCTATTATCCCTGTTTTAGGGATGAGGAGATTGAGGCTTAAAGAAATGTAAGTTACTTACTCAAGGTCACATAACCAGATAAGTGTCAGAGTGAGAACTCAACCAAAGTCTATTTGATCTTAATTACATTCTGCTCATAAATTCCAATCAGCATAATCAACTCCTTATATGCCTAACATTTCCGGAGAATTTGGGAATGCTTATTGATCTTCAAGATTTATTCGTCCTGTAATATTTTAACCTCTTGGTTTGCCTAGAAAACCTCCTAAAAGATAGTTAAAAGTAAAAATTTAGGCTTAACCAATTACAAATTTTAAATAGAAACAGTTTAACTAATTAGTGAAGTGTTATCAGAGACTAAAATGGTAAAAAATTTAAAAGATTCTTAGCACTCTCAACCTCTATCTTCCAGGAAAGGCCCAAAGATGTGCTGTAACACACCTCCAGAAACCAGTGGACACCTGGCTAGTCTGCAGGAAAATGTGGATTAAGGAATAAAAGCGATAAGCAATTCAACGGTGATTTCTTTGGGATGTGATTTCTCTGCAGAAAAGGAGAACTTTGAGATTCATATGTGTTTTATGGTAATTAAAGAAAAGTGCTTTTATTCAGAGGGAATAAAAGATTCTGATTACTGCTTTGAAAACCAACTTTTTTTTTCCCCAACAGTGAACTAAAATTGAAAAATAAGAAAGGATTCCTAATTTGGATCATCTGTAGCAATGGATGGGAAGGGCATTGTACTTACAATCTACTTTCATCAGATTTTAATTGTTCTAACCCACCATAACATAAAATTAAACAAATCTCAGTGATGTCCTTACAAAATTAAAATGGACTGTAGGAAATTATGGTTTTTGTTGTTTTTGTTTTGGAAATTATCTTTTTAAAAACTGGACACACAGGATAAATTTCATTTCAGCAAGGATTAATCATTTGTACCAAAATTCTATTCCAAATAGCTAGCAGAACATATTTCATATTGTCTTCTTCCAAAGCCATGATTCTATCTCTTACCAGCTGTGTGGCCTAAAGAAAAAGCACCCATACTCTTTAAGCCTTCATTTTCTCATCTAAAAAACAGATATAATATCACTAATTTGCTTCAGTTTCTGAAGTTTCCATGGTCCCTAGAATAGATAAATCCAAAGTTAAAAATCAAGGAAGTGCAAGCTAATCCAGCAGCTATTCTGTCAGGACAGCTCGCCGCCATCATACTGGAATGACAGCGTCTTAGCATTACACATGGTCATCAGTACCTTCAGCAACAGTAGCACTCACACTCCTCCTCTCTGTCCTCGGATGATGCTGCAGTCTCCAATATGTCACATTCTACCTGTCTCTGAGTCTTTTAATTTTGACTCTTTATGCCCATATCTCTCAGCTCTTGGTTCAGTTCGCAGTCCCTCACATGGGGAGGACATGCATAATCAAACAAAGTCTTTTTGTATAGCCCAGGGAGCCTGTCTCTCTGGAAAATTACTGAACTATATCAAACGATACAAAAGTCCATTCTTGAAATCCAAAAAAATGCTCTGGGGTTTTGTGACAATGAAGTAATGTATAAGAAAATAAGAAATGTATTTGTAAATGGTAAACATTAACCACATACATATAATTAATTAGTTATCACTGATAATCATGATTTCAAATGACTAGGACTCTGTTAACATTCTAAAAATTGCATCATTATAGAGAAAATACTTGACAAATTTAGGATCTTTAGAAGTAAAGTGCCACATAATGACAAGAAAAAAAAACTATTCCTAAATATAACAACTTTAAGCAACTCACTGTTGATCTTGGGGCAAGTCACTTCATTTCTATAAACTTCTTATTCCTTAGGATAAAAAGAGAGGGCTAGATCCGGTGATTTTTATTAAATTGCATAAAGTACTTTTTCCATGGGACCTACATCTTACTCCCTGCCCCAACCTATCACCTTTTTGCAAGGAAGAGGTGGCTCCTCACAGACAGTGTTTTAAGAAAAGGCCACTGGCCATGAAATCAAGGTGAGCACTCCCACCTTCACTGAGGCAGAGACGATGAGATTGCCACTCCCTCCTTCCGCTTAGACCATCCAAAGTGCCCTAGAAGGCTAATGTGCAATTCATTGGTTTCTGACATTTAGTTGAAACTATTTTCACCCATATATGAATATTTTGCTGTGATGGTATTCCAGGACACACTGTGCATGTATAGCCAGGAAGGAAAGGGGAGGTGTGGTGTGATTTTTTTTTTCTTGGCATTGGGGGTGGGGTGGGTAGAGACAGGGGCATCCAGTGAAATTTATTCCACATGGGTCAACTCCTACCAAGAGGTCTGATCACTGGAATTACTGCTCATCCCTCTTTCATCACCAAATCCTCTGTTTTTTCTAACATTTTTATGGTAAAAAATTACAAAGACACAGAAAACTTGAAAGAATTACACAATGAATAGCTACATATTCACATTAGGACGCTACAATTACTAATATTTTATTAAATATGACTTTGCTAAACGTGCTTTATCACGTATCTATACATCTTTTCATCAATCCATTTTTGGATACAATTTAAAGTAAGTTTCAAACATTAGTATACTTTCCCCCAATACCACAGCATATATGTCACTAACTAGAGTTCAATATTTACTTTTCTATTAAAAATTTACACATAGTGAAATGCATAATTTTTAAGTGTTACCATCTGATGAGTCTGACAAATGCGTATATCTAGGTAACCCAAACATACATTAAGAGAGAAAACATTCCCATCATCCTAGAAAGTCCATTCATAGCCCTTTCCAGTCAATCCTACCCTCACTTCTGCTCCCAAAGGCAACCATTGATCTGTTTTCGCCACAGATTAGTTTTGTTGTCCTAAAACTTGTTGCTAATGGAATCATAAAATATCAATATCTTCGTTTTTGTGTTTGACTTCTTTCACACAATCTTATGTTTTTGAGATTTGTTCATTTTGCTGTATGTATTTTACAACTATACAGCAGTTTATATATCCATTCTTCCACTGAAAGAACACCTGGGCTATTCTCAGATTTTTCTATTATGAATAAAAATACTATAAACATGCTTACACACATCATTTTGTGGACTTATGTTTTCAATTCTCTGAGGTAAATTCCTAGGAGTGGACTTGCTGGACCACAGGGCCAGTGTATGTTTCCACTCTAAAGAAACTGCAAGACATTTTTCTAAAGTGGTTGTACTGTTTCACATTTCCAACAACAACATATGAGAATCAAACATATACATCCATGTATGCCATGCATCCTACAATTTAATGTTATAATTTTGCTTTAAATAGACATATACATAGAAAAGAAATAGAGTCATCCCTTGGTATCTGCAAGGGATTGGTTCCAGGACCCCCGTGAATACCAAAATCTGCAATGCTCAAGTCCCTTATATAAAACATAAATCAATCCAGGTTGGTTGAACCTGCAGATGCAGAACCCACACAGATAAGGAGGGCCAACCGTATGAGGAAAAAATGTAAAAGTAGTCTTTTATACTTATCAACATATGTATTATTTCTGGTGCTGTCCCTCTTTTCCTGAAGATCTGAGTTTCCACTGGATATCATTTTTCCATCAGCCTGAAAATCTTCCCAAAGCATTTCTTATAGTACAGATCTGTTGATAATTTTCTCGGTTTTCACTTATCTGAAAATGTATTTTAGTTTCATTCTTAAAACATATTTTTGCTGGTTATGGAATTCTGGCTAGACAATGTTTTGTTTTGTTTTTTTAATTTTATTTATTTATTTATTTTTGGCTGCATTGGGTCTTCGTTGCTGCACGCGGGCTTTCTCTAGTTGAGGTGAGCAGGGGCTACTCTTCATTGCGGTGCGTGGGCTTCTCGTTGCAGGGGCTTCTCTTGTTGTGGAGCACAGGCTCTAGGCACGTGGGCTTCAGGAGTTGTAGCACACAGGCTCAGTAGTTGTGGCTCGCGGGCTCTAGAGCGCAGGCTCAGTAGTTGGGACGCACAGGCTTACTTGCTCCGCAGCATGTGGGATCTTCCCGGACCAGGGCTCGAACCCATGTCCCCTGCATTGGCAGGCGGATTCTTAACCACTGTACCACCAGGGAAACCCCGGTAGACAGTGTTTTGAGTTTTGGGGTTTTCATTTTTCAGCATTTTGAAAATTCTGTTCCACTGTCTTCTCCATTCCATTACTTCTCATAAGAAATCAGCCATCATTTGTACTGTTGCTCCTTCTCTTTCTAATATGTCATTTATCCTGGTTACTTTCAAGATTTTCCCTTTATAATTGGTTTACAGCAGTTTGACTATAAAGTGCATAGGTATGGTTTCCTTTGTATTTATTTCCTTGAGCTTAGCTGGATTTTTAGAATCTGCAAATTATTTATTTTTACTAAATTTAGGGAGATTTTAGCCACTATTTCTACAAATATTCTTTTTTTCCATTATTTTCTTTATCTTGTCTTTCTGCAACACATTTAACTATACATATTGTCCCACAAGACACTAAGGCTCAGTTAATTCTTTTCAACCTATTTTCTCTGATTTTCAGGTTATATAATTTCTATTGACCTGTCTACAAGCTCATGCCTCTTTCTCTGTCATCTCTAATATTCTCCAATTTCTGCCACTTTTGGTCACTCTCCAGTACCTTCATATAGTTGTTTGTTTTACAGTTTGCTTAGAGTTTATAATTGTTATGTGTAGCTGAGCTGATATAAGCTACTTTGCCATTATTAGAAACTGAAACTTCCTTCTTTCCCTGTGTATCTACAAAGAATACAGGTGATTCTACTATAAGTAGCAGTACTATGGAAAAAAGGTGTTCTATGATTCACACTGATGTACTTTTTGTCTTCTGATTAAAGACTAGAGCCACAAGAGACTCTAATAACACTATTCAGTAGAACTTTCTGAGATAATAGATTTTTTTCTGTGTTGTCCAATATGCTCCACTTGGCACACAGACTACTGGGCACTTAAAATGTGGTTATTGTGTTTGGGGAACTGATTTTTTTTTTACTTTATTTAATTCTAATCAATTTAAAATAACCACATGAGGCTAATGGCTACTGCATTGGGCAATATGACTCTAAAGATCATCTGATGTGGTCTTTCTGTTTACAGATGATGAACCAGCAACTAAGAGTTTCCAGAAGTGGCCTGCCCATGATACATGGCTGCTAGTGACAAAACCAGGATTCCAATTTAGATCTCCCAATTCCTAGTCTGAAGCTCCTGCTACTCTGTAGAGGAAGAGAATGCAAAATGCTATGGCTGGAAGAGGACAACCAAAAATATAATAGGTGAGTGATGATAAATTAGAACTTGAAAAAATATAGCTGGAAAAAATGGAACAGCTGAGAGCAGAATGATTTGCAAACACATCATACATTACACATACATACACACATATTCACTGGGTGTGCTCATTTCTTTTAAGGTAATAACTGTTTTGTTAGTAGGAGAAAAAGAGCCTTTTATAACTCATTACAGGCCCAAAAGGTCTGACTCAGACAATTTATACAAAGTACAAAGAGCACAATCAAGAAGTTGATGTCCTACCTCCATTCTTCACCAAGTGTCCACTTTCCAAGTCCTACAGTCTTCAGTGACTTGAAGAGTTACACCTTAACACTTATTTCTCAAAAGCCTGTAAGACACACACCACTGGAAAGGTTGCCAAGCATTCCCCTCCTGAACTTAATACTCCCTATGAGGATACGGCTCTCTGCTAAAGTGGAATGCTTTTTACCTTTTAACCACTCTCCTATACTGCTGGAAGTAAAATAATTACCTCACTACATTCTTTCTCTCTGTCTCTGTCTCTCACACACACACACCCCACAAACCTTTGTGTTGACTTCATACTAGCACTACTAATATATTAATATACATGGTGTAGAAAAATGTCTGTAAAAAGGTCCAAGATAAACAGCATTGTTTTTGGAGAAAGTGCCGTGGTCAGGATGATGTCATAAAAAATCAACTAATCAATTTCCTGTACCACATCCTGAAGGAAATCCAGACAGCTCAATTTTCTCACAGTCGAGTAGTCTTTCTGGGGGGACACTAACTGTTCCTGTGAACCCACCGGTGGTAAATTGATAATGATTATTATTTACCTTAAATCTTCAAAATCACAAAGAGTAAAATTTCATTGTAAAAGATCTTTAATGTGGGAGGCATTATGAAAATACAAAAAGTATCCTTATTAAATGTGAATTTCAGATTTTAGTTACTGACAGCAAAGAAAAGAAAAAAATGAGTAAACTTAGTTGGTATTTACTACTGGACTTCAAAACGCTTCCTCTCCAGATCTGAGTAAAACAAAGACCACCCTTCACAAGAGCCAAGGAGAGATCACTCTTTACCTACTATACACCCTCAGTGCTTTTCCTCCAGGCAACAAGCACTCACCAACACTGGGCTGGCACACCGCAGGAGACCTGCCAGATTTGAGCTCCTTGAGGGCATGAACAATGGCATATTTAGCTGTATACCCAAAGGCATTAGAGCACCTGGCACAAAGTAAGTGCCCAGTAAGCATGTGTTGAATGAATGAATGAATGAAATTATCAATATAAATAAACTATTCTCCTTTCCCTCCAGAAGCTGCCAGTTAAAAATGAGAAGACCACCATTACAAACAAATAATCAATAAGCACCATAACTGCGGTATCACTAAGGGCTGTGATTTGCCAAACAATTTGAAAAAAATCTAAAGATTAATAAGAAGTGCTTCTGGCTTTAGAACAGCCTTTGTGGTGAGCAATTTGGGAAAAAACTTTTAATTTAAAATATGTATAACACCTGTTGACCCAGCAATTCCACTTGTTACACACTACTCTCGTCCTAAATGTATACAGACAGACTTGTAAAAGGTCTTTTTTCCTGCAACCATGTTTGTAAAAGGAAAAAAAAAAAAACCTCCCTGAACATTCCATCAGCAGACAAAGGGTACATCCATAATACATATCACTACACAGAAGTTCAAAAGAACGTAGTTGATCTGTATGTGTTAACATGAAAAGAGGTTCAACACTATTAAGTGAAAAAACATTTGGAAAACGTATCATATTCCCACCTATGAAAAACAAAACCATAATAGAAAATGGGCTGGGGGCTTCCCTGGTGGCGCAGTGGTTAAGAATCCATCTGCCGGGGATTCCCTGGTGGCGCAGTGGTTGAGAGTCCGCCTGCCGATGCAGGGAACACGGGTTCGTGCCCCGGTCCAGGAAGATCCCACCGCGGCTGGGTCCGTGAGCCATGGCCGCTGAGCCTGTGCTTCCGGAACCTGTGCTCCGCAGCGGGAGAGGCCACAGCAGTGAGAGGCCCGTGTACCGCAAAAAAAAAAACAAACAAAAAAACCCCCAAAGAATCCACCTGCCAATGCAGGGGACACGGGTTCAAGCACTGGTCTGGGAAGATCCCACATGCCGTGGATCAACCAAGCCCAGACACCACAACTACTGAGCCTGCACTCAAGAGCACGCAAGCCACAACTACTGAAGCTCGCACACCACAACTACTGAAGCCCACGCACCTAGAGCCCATGCTCCGCAACAAGAGAAGCCACTGCAATGAGAAGCCCATGCACCACAACGAAGAGTAGCCCCTGCTCACCGCAACTAGAGGAAGCCCACGTGCATCAACAAAGACCCAACACAGCCAAAAATAATAAATAAATTAAATAAATAAATTTATCTAAAAAAAGAAAGAAAATGGGTTAGAGCCATGCTATCTAACACAAACACAATAATTTAAACTTTCTAGTAATGTAAAAGAAAAGTGAAATTAACATATTTTATTTAACTCAATGTATCCAAAATATTATCACTATGTTGTCATCAATATGCAAACTAAGTAATGAAATACTTTACATACTTTTTTTCATTCTAAGTCTTCAAAGTGCAGTGTGGATTTTACATTTATGGCACATCTCAATTAAAACTACACACATTTTAAATGCTCAACAGCCACATGTAGCAGTGGCTACCAAAGTGGACAGTGTAGGTCTAGAAGGATACACTTCAAACTGGTAACAGTGGTCACTTCTGGAAAGGATTGTGTTTAATCTTTTACATCAATAACTAACTCATATATTACTTACATAATGGTAAAAACACAACAGTAAAAAACCAAGCAGTATGGGAATATAGATGGCTGAGCAAATATACCTATTCCAAGAGTTACTGAATATCCAGGTAGAGTAAGGGGGACCAGGGAAAAATAAAATTTAACAATATCATTTACAATAACACACCCATGTGTGTGCATGCACCCATGTACACACACACACACACACACAAAACCTAAGGATAAAACTAAAGGAAGATATGCAATAGTTCTACACTGAAAACTATAAAACATTGCTGAAAGAGAGTTTACATGGCCTAATAAATGGAGAAATATACCATGTTCATGGACTATGAAATTCAAATATATTTATATATTCAAAGTTATCCCAATCAAAATTCCAGCAGGATGTCTGAGTGAAGGGAGGGGGAACTATAAGCTAATTCTAAGACATATATATGTTTTATAAATTTATATAAATATATACTTGCATATACATGAATGTAAAGAACCTGGAATAGCCAAAACAATTTTGAAGAAGAACAAAGCTACAATAATTTCTAGAGTCATTAAAAAGCTACAGTTATTAAGCAATATGCTATTGTCATAAAGACAGACAAACAGATCAACAGCACCCATCACCTTGTTTCTGACAAAAGTGGCACAGAGTGCAATCTTGTGAATATATGGTGCTGGGTCAACAGGGTATTCACATGAGGGAAAAACTGAACTTTGATACCTGCCCCAAACCAAACACAAAAGTAAATTCCAGGTGGCAGCAGAGCTAAATGCAAAAGGTAAATAATAAAGCCTCACAGGAAAATATCTTCATGACCTTGGGATACATAAACATTTTCTTAAACAGGACACAAAAGGCACTAACCATTAAAGAAAGGAATGGTAAACCGGCCTTCACCAACATTGGTATGATATTGGGTAGAAAAGACAGAAACTGAGAAAGAGAGCTTTTTTTTTTTAAATATCTTTATTGGAGTATAATTGCCTTACAATGGTGTGTTAGTTTCTGCTTTATAACAAAGTGAATCAGCTATACATATACATATATCTCTATATTTCCTCCCACTTGCGTCTCCCTCCCATCCTCCCTATCCCACCCCTCTAGGTGGTCACAAAGCACCCAGATGATCCCCCTGTGCTATGTGGCTGCTTCCCACTAGCTATCTATTTTACATTTGGTAGTGTATATATGTCCATGCCACTCTCTCACTTTGTCCCAGCTTACCATTCCCCTTCCCCGTGTCCTCAAGTCCATTAGAAAGAGAGCTTTAGTGAACAGAGACAATTCAAACAAACCAGGATAAGAAAAACACTGCTGAGGAGTCAAAGATAAGGTCTTCTATGCAGAGGGACCATAATAAGTAAAGATACAGAGGATAAAGTATAAGGCATGTTTAACAAAGTATGGCAAGTAGACTTGTATGAACAGATTATAAGGTGTTTGACACGCAAAGCAGCTGAAGAAAAGTAATAGGAAAAGGTTATGAAGGGGTTTGGACTTTATCTTAAAGGAAACAAAAATCTGTCAAAGGCTTTTAAGCAGGAAAATTACATGATCAGGACTAAAGTTTAGAAGGGTAACTCAAAGAGCTCTGTAGGTGACGGACTGGATACATAAGAAACTAGAATCAGGGCAGAGTTAAAACAGATTTCACAAATTAGAATCTTTACATACTCCAGTGTGACAAGAGGTATGCAAAGCTCCTAACAAACAGCGCTTTTTCAAAGAGTATCCAGTTTACGTGAATATCTGGGGGAAAACAATTTTACACTACAATAAACAATGATGTTATACAGGCATATGCAACATTCATCATTTAAATGATGATGGCAATGATAATGCCAATAATAAGGATTTTTTGAATCTTTATGTCTCAGGCATTGTTTAAAGCAAGCCCTTTATATAAACTAACTCACTTAATTCTCACAACAATAAGCAAGAAGGTACTATTAGAATAACTTCTATCTAACTACGATATAGTTATTTACTCAGACATTTTGAATTTCTATATACCTTTTTACTTTTTATTTATTTTTTAATTAAGGCTTAACAATCCCTTATATTGCTTATGATAAAACTTGGTACAACTACTTTGGAAAACTGGTAAAAATCTAATGAATCTAAACATATATACGACCAAACATTTAACAGATATAAGTGCTGATGTTTACCAAAAGATATATATGTTTATAGTGGCTTTTTCATAACAGCCAAAAATCAGAAACAACTCACATGTCCATCACACTTAGAAAAGTTATGTAATTTTCAGGGTCAGAGTAATAAATGGCCAAGCCAGAGTTCAAGCCCAAGGCTGTCTAATATCTAAGTTCACACTCTCAGCCACTACACTACACCTGAAAGAAATTATATTCCTATGGCAGTGGCTTCAGGCTATGCTCATAGATCCAGGTAGTAGACACGCTCTCTTCTTTGCTTGGAGGAGAGCGTTAAAAAGTATAGAAAGTTCTGAGAGGAGGTTACTGCAACAGTCCAGACAAAAGATGATATGGCAGAAAAGAGATTTCTTTCATAGAAAGAAGAGAACCCAGTAACAAATCAAACATGCTAGTGAGGTGGCTTGGGCAACAGGACAAATGGTGAATGCAGAAGTAGGCAGAGATTGAGGGCTAAGTCAGGCATGTTAAATTGAAGACGGGTGTCCAGGAGGCATTTGGATAAAGAAATATGAAGCTCAGGAGAGAAATCAGACTGATTTAAAAAAACTTCAGATTCATCAGCATATGTGCATATTAGAGTCCCTGAATAGAGAATAAAATCTCTAAAACAATATAGTGTATTCTTCTGACAATTAATATTAGCTCACAGGAAGGTCTCTGTGGCCATCTGAAATGAATTTTGAAACTGTTAAAGCAGACAGAAGGTTAGTTAGAATGAAAAATCCTGTGGCGAAGGTATCACCTCCGCTATTAAGTATCTGAGAATAATCGTACAAAAGAAAAACATTTTTTTTTTTTTTTGCGGTACACGGGCCTCTCACTGTTGCGGCCTCTCCCGTTGCAGGACACAGGCTCCGGTCGCGCAGGCTCAGTGGCCATGGCTCACGGGCCCAGCCGCTCCGCAGCATGTGGGATCCTCCTGGACCAGGGCATGAACCCGTGTCCCCTGCATCGGCAGGCGGACTCTCAACCACTGCGCCACCAGGGAAGCCCAAACATTTTTTTTTTTTTTTTTTGCAGTACGCGGGCCTCTCACCATTGTGGCCTCTCCCGCTGCGGAGTACAGGCTCTGGACGCGCAGGCTCAGCGGCCATGGCTCACGGGCCCAGCCGCTCCGCAGCATGTGGGATCCTCCCAGACCGGGGCACGAACCCGTGTCCCCTGCATCGGCAGGCGGACTCTCAACCACTGCGCCACCAGGGAAGCCCACATTTTGCTTTTTAAGGTAAGTGGCCAAAGTGGTTTGAGGCTGCTATCTTGCTACTTGGGAAAATCTTAAAATGTATTATAGCAAAGATGTAAGAGGCAGAAAGATGCAGCTTGGTTTTCTCACAAATCATAGCATTCATAGTGATTAATTTTTGCTTCAAAATGCAGCTTCCTGTATTTTATTTCAATATCAAAATAATGCAAAAGGAAAACCAAGATAAAATTTGAGGTCACAGATACAATGTAAGAGTAGAATAATCATTAAAAAGTACATCTTCTGAACTTTTTATACTCAAAGGGTATGATTGCTTTGGGGGAGAGTTCTCAAAGTTCTAACCAGTGCAATAATTAAGAGAAAAAAAGTAGGGGTATAACATAAGGAAAGAAATACACAAAATTATCATTATTTGCAGAAAGTCTGCATTACAAGAAAATCCAAGGGAATCAACAAAAAATACTGAGCTATAATGACAATTTTCACATAGTTAATTACAAAATGTGCAAAGTAAACATCTTCCCTCTTTGGCATCAATAACTAATTTTTGGAAAAGACACAATGGAAAAAATATCCCATTTCCAACAATACATATTAAATATCTAGGGAAAAACCTCTCCAAAAGTGTAGATCAGTGAGGGAAATAAAGAGTAAATGAAAGAACAGACCAGGCTCTTAAATAGAAGATAAACTATTGAAACGACATCAATTTATCCATAATTAACAAGTAAATTTAATACACTTCCAGTAAATACTACAATGGGAGAGTCTCCAAAATTTGGCAAAATGATTTAAAAATTCATTTGATGGGGGACAGAGAGACAAGAATACCCTAGACATTAAAAATAATAATAATGATATGGGACTTGTGGCAGATGTAAAATATATTATAGAGCAACAATAATTAAAACTATACATTAGAACACAAATTGCCCAACTACTCAGTAGAATGATACAGTAATGCCCAGAATCAGATCAATATAAAATAACCAATACTGCAATAGAAAAACATATTTTGAGTATTCAAGATCTTTATAAAAGAAATTTTTAAAAATAGTAAACCCAGTAGTGACCAAAGAAATGCAAATTAAAACAATAAGATATCATTTTTTAAAATATCAAACTGACTTTTTAGTTTTAATAGTAATGCCTAGTGTTAGCTAGTGCAAGGAAATGAAAGCTTTTATACACTGCTTGTAGAACTGAAAACAGATACAGCCCTTCTGAGAGCAATTTAGCAATAAGTATCAGAAGCCTTAATGTGTTTTTTGCTAAGCAAGCCCACTTCTGATACATTAACCAAAAGAAATGATGAGAGATATGTTCAAAGATTTATCCATAAAGATGTTTCTCCAGATTTTATAATACCAAAAATTTTTAAACAAACTAAATGTATAACAGTAGGGAGAAAGATGAAATAAATTATGATAAAGCCAAAGACCTTCAGTAGAACATTTAATAAAATGAAGAAATGTTTAAAAATAAGTGGAAGACAGGCCAAGATGGCATACTATCAAGACGTGGAATTCGCATCTCCTCACAACTAGGGCACCTATCAGGCACCGGTGGGGGACCACAGACACCTAAGGAGATGGGAGGAACCCCCAGCAACTGGGTAGGACATGGGGTGTCGGGGGAGTGAATCGGGAGGAGAAGTGGAGAAGGGAAGGGACTGGTGCCCCTGAGAGGCAGCTGGGGGAGGGGAAGGGATCCCACCCCCGAAGGGGAAAACTGGAAACCACTGGGAGGGCAGAGGATCAAAAGGGAGCCATGGCCAGGTTTCCCCTGCCCACTTAGACCCCTAGTAACCTGTTGAGTTCCTGGGCCTGATCCTCTGCCCACCGAGGACCCCGCACAGGTCCTGAGGGAGTGGGACGGAGGGAAGGGGGAGCAAGAGTAAAGGCTGGGGGCTTCCCCGGTGCCGCAGTGGTTGAGAGTCCGCCTGCCGATGCAGGGGATACGGGTTCGTGCCCCGGTCTGGGAGGATCCCATATGCCGCGGAGCGGCTGGGCCCGTGAGCCATGGCCGCTGGGCCTGCGGGTCCGGAGCCTGTGCTCCGCAACGGGAGAGGCCACAACAGTGAGAGGCCCGCATACCGAAAAAAAAAAAAAAAAAAAAGCAGCAAGGGAAAAGCAACAAAGAGCATACAATGGAATCCCCATAAGGTTAACAACTGATCTTTCAGCAGAAACTCTGCAACCCAGAAGGGAGTGGCAGGACATATTTAAAGTGATGAAAGGGAAAAACCTACAACCAAGATTACTCTACCCAGCAAGGATCTCATTCAGATTCGATGGAGAAATTAAAACTTTTACAGATAAGCAAAAGTTAAGAGAATTCAGCACCACCAAACCAGCTTTACAACAAATGCTAAAGGGACTTCTCTACTCAGGAAACACAACAGAAGGAAAAGACCTACAAAACCAAACTGAAAACAATTAAGAAAATGGTAATAGGAACATACATATTGATAATTACCTTAACTGTAAATGGATTAAATGCTCCAACCAAAAGACACAGATTGGCTGAAGGGATACAAAAACAAGACTCATATATATGCTGTTTACAAGGGACCCACTTCAGACCTAGGGACACATACAGACTGAAAGGGAGGGGATGAAAAAAGATATTCCATGCAAATGGAAACCAGAAGAAAGCTGGAGTAGCAATTCTCATATCAGACAAAATAGACTTTAAAATAAAGACTACTACAAGAGATAAAGAAGGACACTACATAATATCAAGGGATCAGTCCAAGAAGAAGATATAACAATTGTAAATATTTATGCACCCAACATAGGAGCACCTCAATACATAAGGTAAATGCTAACAGCCATAAAAGAGGAAATTGACAGTAACACAATAATAGTACGGGGACTTCCGGGTAAGATGGCGGAAGAGTAAGACGCGGAGATCACCTTCCTCCTCACGGATACACCAGAAATACAGCTACACGTGGAACAACTCCTACAGAACACCTACTGAACGCTGGCAGAAGACCCCAGACCTCCCAAAAGGCAAGAAACTCCCCACATACCTGGGTAGGGCAAAGCGGAGAGATTCCCGCACAGAGGATCGGTGCCGAGCGGCACTCACCAGCCCGAGAGGCTTGTCTGCTCGCCCGCCGGGGCGGGCGGCGCTGGAAGCTGAGGCTCGGGCTTCGGTCAGAGCGCAGGGAGAGGACTGGGGCTGGCGGCGAGAACTCAGCCTGAAGGGGGCTAGTGTGCCACAGCTGGCCGGGAGGGAGTCCGGGAGAACTCTGGAGCTGCCGAAGAGGCAAGAGACTTGTTCTTCCCTCTTGGTTTCCTGCTGCGCGAGGAGAGGGGATTAAGAGCGCTGCTTAAAGGGGCTCCACAGACGGGCGCGAGTCGCGACTGAAAGCGCGGAGCCCAGTGACGGGCGTGGGACGCTGGGGCTGCTGCTGCCGCCGCCAAGAAGCCCGTGTGCGAGCGCAGGTCACTGTCCACACCGCCCTTCCGGGAGCCTGAGCAGCCCGCCACTGCCGGGGTCCCGGGATCCAGGGGCGGCTTCCCTGGGAGAACGCACGGCGCGCCTCGGGCTGGTGCAACGTCACGCCGACCTCTGCCGCTGCAGGCTCGCCCCGCACTCCGTGCCCCTCCCTCCCGCCCGGCCTGAGTGAGCCAGAGTTCCCGAAGAGGCTGCTCCTTTAACCCTTTCCTGTCTGAGCGAAGAACAGACGCCCTCCGGCGACCTACACGCAGAGGCGGGGCCAAATCCAAAGCTGAGACCCGGGAGCTGTGAGAACAAAGAAGAGAAAGGGAAACCTCTCCCAGCAGCCTCAGAAGCAGCGGATTAAAGCTCCACAATCAACTTGATGTACCCTGCATCTGTGGAATACATGAATAGACAACAAATCATCCCAAATTGAGGAGCCAGGAGTCAGTACAGTGCCTCTGAGGTGGGAGAGCCAACTTCAGGACACTGGTCCACAAGAGACCTCCCAGCTCCACATAATATCAAACGGCGAAAATCTTCCAGAGATCTCCATCTCAACACCAGCACCCAGCTTCACTCAACGACCAGCAAGCTACAGTGCTGGACACCCTATGCCAAACAACTAGCAAGACAGGAACACAACGCCACCCATTAGCAGAGAGGTGGCCTAAAATCATAAAAAGTCTGCAGACACCCCAAAACACACCACCAGACGTGGACCTGCCCACCAGAAAGACAAGATCCAGCCTCATCCACCAGAACACAGGCACTAGTCCCCTCGACCAGGAAACCTACACAACCCACTAAACCAACCTTAGCCACTGGGGACAGACACCAAAAACAACAGGAACTACGAACCTGCAGCCGGCAAAAAGGAGACCCCAAACACAGTAACATAAGCAAAATGAGAAGACAGAAAAACACACAGCAGGAGAAGGAGCAAGATAAAAACCCACCAGACCTAACAAATGAAGAGGTAATAGGCAGTCTATCTGAAAAAGAATTCAGAATAATGATAGTAAAGATGATCCAAAATCTTGGAAATAGAATAGACAAAATGCAAGAAACAGTTAACAAGGACCTAGTAGAACTAAAGATGAATCAAGCATCGATTAAAAACACAATAAATGAAATGAAAAATACTCTAGATGGGATCAATAGCAGAATAACTGAGGCAGAAGAACGGATAAGTGAGGTGGAAGATAAAATAGTGGAAATAACTAATGCAGAGCAAAATAAAGAGAAAAGAATGAAAAGAACAGAGGACAATATCAGAGACCTCTGGGACAACATTAAACGCACCAACATTCGAATTATAGGGGTTCCAGAAGAAGAAGAGAAAAAGAAAGGGACTGAGAAAATATTTGAAGAGATTATAGTTGAAAACTTCCCTAATATGGGAAAGGAAATAGTTAATCAAGTCCAAGAAGCACAGAGAGTCCCATACAGAATAAATCCAAGGAGAAATACGCCAAGACACATATTAATCAAACTGTCAAAAATTAAACACAAAGAAATCATATTAAAAGCAGCAAGGCAAAAACAACAAATAACACACAAGGGAATCCCCATCAGGATAACAGCTGATCTCTCAGCAGAAACTCTACAAGCCAGAAGGGAGTGGCAGGACATAATTAAAGTGATGAAGGAGAGAAACCTGCAACCAAGATTACTCTACCCAGCAAGGATCTCATTCAGATTTGATGGAGAAATTAAAACCTTTACAGACAAGCAAAAGCTGAGAGAGTTCAGCACCACCAAACCAGCTTTACAACAAATGCTAAAGGAACTTCTCTAGGCAAGAAACACAACAGAAGGAAAAGACCTACAATAACGAACCCAAAACAATTAAGAAAATGGGAATAGGAACATACATATCGATAATTACCTTAAATGTAAATGGACTAAACGCTCCCACCAAAAGACACAGATTGGCTGAATGGATACAAAAACAAGACCCATATATATGCTGTCTACAAGAGACCCACTTCAGACCTAGAGACACATACAGACTGAAAGTAAGGGGATGGAAAAAGATATTCCATGCAAATGGAAACCAAAAGAAAGCTGGAGTAGCAATTCTCATATCAGACAAAATAGACTTTAAAATAAAGACTACTAGAAGAGACAAAGAAGGACACTACATAATGATCAAGGGATCGATCCAAGAAGAAGATATAACAATTGTAAATATTTATGCACCCAACATAGGAGCACCTCAATACATAAGGCAAACACTAACAGCCATAAAAGGAGAAATCGACAGTAACACAATCATAGTAGGGGACTTTAACACCCCACTTTCACCAATGGACAGATCATCCAAAATGAAAATAAATAAGGAAACACAAGCTTTAAATGATACATTAAACAAGATGGACTTAATTGATATTTATAGGACATTCCATCCAAAAACAACAGAATACACATTTTTCTCAAGTGCTCATGGAACATTCTCCAGGATAGATCATATCTTGGGTCACAAATCAAGCCTTGGTAAATTTAAGAAAATTGAAATTGTATCAAGTATCTTTTCCGACCACAATGCTATGAGACTAGATATCAATTACAGGAAAAGAGCTATAAAAAATACAAACACATGGAGGCTAAACAATACATTACTTAATAACGAAGTGATCACTGAAGAAATCAAAGAGGAAATAAAAAAATACCTAGAAACAAATGACAATGGAGACACGACGACCCGAAACCTATGGGATGCAGCAAAAGCAGTTCTAAGAGGGAAGTTTATAGCAATACAATCCCACCTTAAGAAACAGGAAATATCTCGACTAAACAACCTAACCTTGCACCTAAAGCAATTAGAGAACGAAGAACAAAAACATCCCAAAGTTAGCAGAAGGAAAGAAATCATAAAAATCAGATCAGAAATAAATGAAAAAGAAATGAAGGAAACAATAGCAAAGATCAATAAAACTAAAAGCTGGTTCTTTGAGAAGATAAACAAAATTGATAAACCATTAGCCAGACTCATCAAGAAAAAAAGGGAGAAGACTCAAATCAATAGAATTAGAAATGAAAAAGGAGAAGTAACAACTGACACTGCAGAAATACAAAAGATCGTGAGAGATTACTATAAGCAACTCTATGTCAATAAAATGGACAACCTGGAAGAAATGGACAAATTCTTAGAAATGCACAACCTGCCAAGACTGAATCAGGAAGAAATAGAACATATGAACAGACCAATCACAAGCACTGAAATTGAAACTGTGATAAAAAATCTTCCAACAAACAAAAGCCCAGGACCAGATGGCTTCACAGGCGAATTCTATCAAGCATTTAGAGAAGAGCTAACGCCTATCCTTCTCAAACTCTTCCAAAATATAGCAGAGGGAGGAACACTCCCAAACTCATTCTACGAGGCCACCATCACCTTGATACCAAAACCAGACAAGGATGTCACAAAGAAAGAAAACTACAGGCCAATATCACTGATGAACATAGATGCAAAAATCCTCAACAAAATACTAGCAAACAGAATCCAACAGCACATTAAAAGGATCATACACCATGATCAAGTGGGGTTTATCCCAGGAATGCAAGGATTCTTCAATATACGCAAATCAATCAACGTGATACACCATATTAACAAATTGAAGGAGAAAAACCATATGATCATCTCAATAGATGCAGAGAAAGCTTTCGACAAAATTCAACACCCATTCATGATAAAAACCCTGCAGAAAGTAGGCATAGAGGGAACTTTCCTCAACATAATAAAGGCCATATATGACAAACCCACAGCCAGCATCGTCCTCAATGGTGAAAAACTGAAACCATTTCCACTAAGATCAGGAACAAGACAAGGTTGCCCACTCTCACCACTCTTATTCAACATAGTTTTGGAAGTTTTAGCCACAGCAATCAGAGAAGAAAAGCAAATAAAAGGAATCCAAATTGGAAAAGAAGAAGTAAAGCTGTCACTGTTTGCAGATGACATGATACTATACATAGAGAATCCTAAAGATGCTACCAGAAAACTACTAGAGCTAATCAATGAATTTGGTAAAGTTGCAGGATACAAAATTAATGCACAGAAATCTCTGGCATTCCTATATACTAATGATGAAAAATCTGAAAGTGAAATCAAGGAAACACTCCCATTTACCATTGCAACAAAAAGAATAAAATATCTAGGAATAAACCTACCTAAGGAGACAAAAGACCTGTATGCAGAAAATTATAAGACACTGATGAAAGAAATTAAAGATGATACAAATAGATGGAGAGATGTACCATGTTCTTGGATTGGAAGAATCAACATTGTGAAAATGACTCTACTACCCAAAGCAATCTACAGATTCAATGCAATCCCTATCAAAATACCACTGGCATTTTTCACAGAACTAGAACAAAAAATTTCACAATTTGTATGGAAACACAAAAGACCCCGAATAGCCAAAGCAATCTTGAGAACGAAAAATGGAGCTGGAGGAATCAGGCTCCCTGACTTCAGACTATACTACAAAGCTGCAGTAATCAAGACAGTATGGTACTGGCACAGAAACAGAAAGATAGATCAATGGAACAGGATAGAAAGCCCAGAGATAAACCCACGGACATATGGTCACCTTATCTTTGATAAAGGAGGCAGGAATGTACAGTGGAGAAAGGACAGTCTCTTCAATAAGTGGTGTTGGGAAAACTGGACAGGGACATGTAAAAGTATGAGATTCGATCACTCCCTAACACCATACACAAAAATAAGCTCAAAATGGATTAAAGACCTAAATGTAAGGCCAGACACTATCAAACTCTTAGAGGACAACATAGGCAGAACACTCTATGACATAAATCACAGCAAGATCCTTTTTGACCCACCTCCTAGAGAAATGGAAATAAAGACAAAAATAAACACATGGGACCTAATGAAACTTAAAAGCTTTTGCACAGCAAAGGAAACCATAAACAAGACCAAAAGACAACCCTCAGAATGGGAGAAAATATTTGCAAATGAAGCAACTGACAAAGGATTAATCTCCAAAATTTATAAGCAGCTCATGCAGCTCAATAACAAAAAAACAAACAACCCAATCCAAAAATGGGCAGAAGACCTAAATAGACATTTCTCCACAGAAGATATACAGACTGCCAACAAACACATGAAAGGATGCTCAACATCTTTACTAATTAGAGAAATGCAAATCAAAACTACAATGAGATATCATCTCACACCAGTCAGAATGGCCATCATCAAAAAATCTAGAAACAATAAATGCTGGAGAGGGTGTGGAAAAAAGGGAACACTCTTGCACTGCTGGTGGGAATGTGAATTGGTACAGCCACTATGGAGAACGGTATGGAGGTTCCTTAAAAAACTACAAATAGAACTACCATATGACCCTGCAATCCCACTACTGGGCATATACCCTGAGAAAACCATAATTCAAAAAGAGACATGTACCAAAATGTTCATAGCAGCCCTATTTACAATAGCCCGGAGATGGAAACAACCTAAGTGTCCATCATTGGATGAATGGGTAAAGAAGATGTGGCACATACATACAATGGAATATTACTCAGCCATAAAAAGAAATGAAATTGAACTATTTGTAATGAGGTGGATGGACCTAGAGTCTGTCATACAGAGTGAAGTAAGTCAGAAAGAGAAAGACAAATACTGTATGCTGACACATATATATGGAATTTAAGAAAAAAAAAGGTCATGAAGAACATAGGGGTAAGACAGGAATAAAGACACAGACCTACTAGAGAATGGACTTGAGGATATGGGGAGGGGGAAGGGTAAGCTGTGACAAAGTGAAAGAGCGGCATGGACATATATACACTACCAAACGTAAGGTAGATAGCTAGTGGGAAGCAGCCGCATAGCACAGGGAGATCAGCTCGGTGCTTTGTGACCGCCTGGAGGGGTGGGATAGGGAGGGTGGGAGGGAGACGCAAAAGGGAGGGGATATGGGAACATATGTATACATATAACTGATTAAATTTGTGATAAAGCAAAAAATAAAAAAAAAAAAAAAAAAAAAAAAAAAAAAAAAAAAAAAAAAAATAATAGTACGGGACTTTAACACCCCACTTTCACCAATGGACAGATCATGCAAAATGAAAATAAATAAGGAAACACAAGCTTTAAATGACACATTAGACAAGATGTATTTAATTGATATTTATAGGACATTCCATCCAAAAACAACAGAATACACTTTCTTCTCCAGTGCTCATGGAACGTTCTCCAGGATAGATCATATCTTGGGTCACAAATCAAGCCTTAGTGAATTTAAGAAAACTGAAATCGTATCAGGGATGTTTTCCAACCACAACACTATGAGACTACATATCAATTACAGGAAAAAATCTATGAAAAATACAAACACATGGAGGCTAAACAATACACTACTAAATAACCAAGAGATCATTGAGGAAATCAAAAAATACCTAGAAACAAACAACTATGAAAACACAACAGCACAAAACTTATGGGATGCAGCAAAAGCAGTTCTAAGAGGGAAGTTTATAGCAACACAATCCTACCTCAAGAAACAAGAAAAATCTCAAATAAACTACCTAACCTTACACCTAAAGCAATTAGAGAAAGAAGAACAAAAACACCCCAAAGTTAGCAGAAGGAAAGAAATCATAAAGATCAGATCAGAAATAAATGAAAAAGAAATGAAGGAAACAATAGCAAAGATCAATAAAACTAAAAGCTGGTTCTTTGAGAAGATAAACAAAATTGATAAACCATTAGCCAGACTCATCAAGAAAAAAAGGGAGAGGACTCAAATCAATAGAATTAGAAATGAAAAAGGAGAAGTTACAACTGACGCCGCAGCAATACAAAGGATCATGAGAGATTACTACAAGCAAATACATGCCAATAAAATGGACAACTTGGAAGAAATGGACAAATTCTTAGAAATGCACAACCTTCCAACACTGAACCAGGAAGAAATAGAAAATATAAACAGACCAATCATACGCACTAAAATTGAAACTGTGATTAAAAATCTTCCAACAAACAAAAGCCCAGGACTAGATGGCTTCACAGGTGAATTCTATCAAACATTTAGAAAAGAGCTAACACCTATCCTTCTCAAACTCTTCCAAACTACAGCAGAGGGAGGAACACTCCCAAACTTATTCTATGAGGCCACCATCACCCTGATACCAAAAGAAGATAAAGATGTCACAAAACAGAAAACTACAGGCCAATATCACTGATGAACATAGATGCAAAAATCCTCAACAAAATACTAGCAAACAGAATCCAACAGCACATTAAAAGGATCATACACCATGACCAAGTGGGGTTTATTCCAGGAATGCAAGGATTCTTCAATATACGCAAATTAATCAACGTGATACACCATATTAACAAAGTGAAAGATAAAAACCATATGATGATCTCAATAGATGCAGAAAAAGCTTTTGACAAAATTCAACACCCATTTATGATAAAAACTCTCCATAAAGTAGGCATAGAGGGAACCTACCTCAGCATAATAAAGGCCATATATGACAAACCCACAGCCAACATCATTCTCAATGGTGAAAAACTGAAACCATTTCCTCTAAGAGCAGGAAAAAGACAAGGTTGCTCACTCTCACCACTATTATTCAACATAGTTTTGGAAGTTTTAGCCACAGCAATCAGAGAAGAAAAAGAAATAAAAGGAATACAAATCGGAAAAGGAGTAAAACTGTCACTGTTTACAGATGACATGATACTATACGTACAGAATGCTAAAGATACTACCAGAAAACTACTAGAGCTAATTAATGAATTTGGTAAAGTAGCAAGATACAAAATTAATGCAGAGAGATCTCTTGCACTCCTATACACTAATGATGAAAAATCTGAAAGAGAAATTAAGGAAACACTCCCATTTACCATTGCAACAAAATGAATAAAATACCTAGGAATAAACCTACCTAAGGAGACAAAAGATCTGTATGCAGAAAACTGTAAGACACTGATGAAAGAAATTAAAGATGATACAAACAGATGGAGAGATATACTATGTTCTTGGGTTGCAAGAATCAACATTGTGAAAATGACTATACTACCCAAAGCAATCTACAGATTCGATGCAATCCCTATCAAACTACCAATGGCATTTTTCACAGAATTAGAACAAAAAATTGCACAATTTGTATGGAAACACAAAAGACCCCGAATAGCCAAAACAATCTCGAGAAAGAAAAACGGAGCTGGAGGAATCAGGCTCCCAGACTTCAGACTATCCTACAAAGCTACAACAATCAAGATGGTATGGTACTGGCACAAAAACAGAAATATAGGTCAATAGAACAGGATAGAAAGCCCACAGAGAAACCCATGCACACATAGTTACCTTATCTTTGATAAAGGAGGTAAGAATATACAATGGAGAAAAGACAGCCTCTTCAATAATTGATGCTGGGAAAACTGGACAGCTACATGTAAAAGAATGAAATTAGAACACTCCCTAACACCATACACAAAAATAAACTCAAAATGGATTAAAGACCTAAATGTAAGGCCAGACACTATAAAACTCTTAGAAGAAAACATAGGCAGAACACTCTATGACATAAATCACAGCAAGATCCTTTGTGACCCACATCCTAGAGAAATGGAAATAAAAACAAAAATAAACAAATGCGACCTAATGAAGCTTAAAAGCTTTTGCACAGCAAAGGAAACCATAAACAAGACGAAAAGACAACCCTCAGAATGGGAGAAAATATTTGCAAATGAAGCAACTGACAAAGGATTAATCTCCAAAATATACAAGTGGCTCATACAGCTCAATATCAAAAAAACAACCCAGTCCAAAAATGGGCAGAAGACCTAAATAGACATTTCTCCAAAGAAGATATACAGATTGCCAACAAACACATGAAAGAATGCTCAACATCATTAATCATTAGAGAAATGCAAATCAAAATTACAATGAGATATCATCTCACACCGGTCAGAATGGCTATCATCAAATAGTCAACAAACAATAAATGCTGGAGAGGGTGTGGAGAAAAGGGAACCCTCTTGCACTGTTGGTGGGAATGTAAATTGATACAGCCACTATGGAGAACAGTATGGAGGTTCCTTAAAAAACTAAAAATAGAACTACCATACAACCCAGCAATGCTACTACTGGGCATATACCCTGAGTAAATCATAATTCAAAAAGAGTCATGTACCAAAATGTTCATTGCAGCTCTATTTACAATAGCCAGGACATGGAAGCAACCTAAGTGTCCAGCAACAGACGAATGGATAAAGAAGATGTGGCACATATATACAATAGAATATTACTCAGCCATAAAGAGAAACGAAACTGAGTTATTTGTAGTGAGATGGATGGACCTAGAATCTGTCATACAGAGTGAAGTAAGTCAGAAAGAGAAAAACAAATACCGTATGCTAACACATATATATGGAATCTAAAGAAAAAAAGAAAAAGAAAATGGTTCAAAGAACCTAGGGGCAAGATGGGAATAAAGATGCAGACCTACTAGAGAATGGACTTGAGGATACAGGGAGGGGGAAGGGTAAGCTGGGACAAAGTGAGAGAGTGGCATGGACATATATACACTACCAAACATAAAATAGATAGCTAGTGGGAAGCAGCCGCATAGCACAGGGAGATCAGCTAGGTGCTTTGTGAACACCTAGAGGGGTGGGATAGGGAGGGTGGGAGGGAGGGAGACGCAAGAGTGAAGGGATATGGGGACATATGTATATGTATAACTGATTCACTTTGTTATAAAGCAGAAACTGACACACCATTGTAAAGCAATTATACTCTAATAAAGATGTTAAAAAATAAAAAAAATAAAAATTTACAAACAATAAATGCTGGAGAAGGTGTGGAGAAAAGGGAACCCTCTTGCACTGCTGGTGGGAATGTAAATTGATACAGTCATTATGGAGAATAATGTGGAGGTTCCTTAAAAAACTAGAAATAGAACTACCATATGACCCAGCAATTCCACTACTGGGCATATGCCCTGAGAAAACCATAATTCAGAAAGAGCCATGTCCCACAATGTTCATTGCAGCACTATTTACAATAGCCAGGACATGGAAGCAACCTAAGTGTCCACCGACAGATGAATGGATAAAGAAGATGTGGCACATACATAAAATGGAATATTACTCAGCCATAAAAAGAAACGAAATTGAGTTATTTTTAGTGAGGTGGACGGACCTAGAGTCTGTCATACAGAGTGAAGTAAATCAGAAAGAGATAAACAAATACCATATGCTAACACATATATATGGAATCTAAAAAATAAAAAGGTGAACCTAGGGGCAGGACAGGAATAAAGACATAGACGTAGAGAATGGACTTGAGGACACGGGGAGGGGGAAGGGTAAGCTGGGACGAAGTGAGAGAGTAGTACTGACATACATACACTACCAAATGTAAAATAGATAGCTAGTGGGAAGCAGCTGCATGGCACATGGAGATCAGCTTGGTGCTTTGCGACCACCTAGAAGGGTGGGATAAGGAGGGTGGGAGGGAGATGCAGGAGGGAGGGGATATGGGGATATACATATGCATATAGCTGATTCACTTTCTTATACAGCAGAAACTAACACAACACTGTAAAGCAATTATACTCCAATAAAGATGTTAAAAAAATAAGTAGAAAATATTAATGAAAAAACAAGTTAAAACAATATATAATAGGATTTCAGTTCTTGTGTGAATACATATGAACAATTATAACTGCATATATGATCAAAAGATTATACCCAAAATATTAATAGGATGGTAAGCTTACAGTTGGTTATTTTCATGTATTTCTTATGTAATTAGATAAAACTAGTAAATATCACCTTTTAAAAAAACCATGGGGACTTCCCTGGTGGCGCAGTGGTTAAGAATCCGCCTGCCAATGCAGGGGATGCGGGTTCGAGCCCTGGACCCGGAAGATCCCACATGCCACAGGGCAACTGGGCCCGTGCACCACAACTACTGAGCCCATGTGCCACAACTGCTGAAGCCTGTGCACCTACAGCCCATGCTGCACAACAAGAGAAGACACCACAATGGGAAGCCCGAGCACCGCAATGAAGAGTAGTCCCCACTTGCCGCAGCTAGAGAAAGCCTGCGTGCAGCAATGAAGACCCAACGCAGCAAAAATAAATAAATAAAGTTCAAAACTCAATTTAAAAAAAAACCAAGAATCTTTGACTATATATATAATATATATAATAGAATGGTGGAAAATATCTGTTCTTTGCTAAAGGAATAAACTATCTTATCACTCAGCAAAACATGACTTATCTGCTGACCAGGTTTTAGAAGCCCATATGGCAATTTCTACATCTCACTTGGGGGCCAGCTTGATTTCTACCTGTTTCACAAAGCTTCCTCAGGTCTGTATCAGTCTCTGTTTCCTCTGGAATTCCAGAATCTTGGCAGCAATTGAGTGTTCTCCTTTTTAATACCTATCACAACCCTATGTCCCTAATTAAAAGTCTTTCTAGCTTATCCAGTAATCGAGCTAATATATACACCTCAAAGGTTAGGAAAATGTGGTATAAATTCAGCTCTTGACATATTTATAGCTATCTGTCCCTACACTAAATGGCTCTATCTAGATACTGATGCTGTTTTAGTTCTTAAACCTGCTCTCACTTCTTAATGCCATCAGTATATCTGCCTCTAGAAATCTGAGCCCTTTTGTCATTCTCTTAACATCAAGAAATCAGATAATCTTCCTTATAAGAAATGTTTGTAAACTAAGAGTAAATAGGTAAAGAGAAAAGTGTTTAGGCAACTCTCCTGAGAATAAAATTGCCAAAAATTCACCGCCCTTGGAGCTTTCAAAGGCTTTTTTCTGATACCCATGGATGAGAGAGACTTTCTAGGAGTCCAGTTTTCCCAAGGGGAGATTCCAGCATGCCACTGAAGTAAAGGTTTTTTTCTTTCCCAATTCCTTTCTAGTGCCTGACTGTGTTATGGAGACATGAAGATGCTGGGTCATTTAAATAATATAGTTAATCTCCATAACGTCCTACAGTGACATTCTGAGATGTAAATGTAACTAAACATATTTCCCAACACATAGATTAATTCATGAATTTATTGTTGCCTCTGCTATTAACTTCATTCTTATTTATAATATTATATTACTACTACCATTTATGAATTCCAGGTACCATGCTAGGTACTTTACATGTATTATTTATAATCCTATCACAACTGTGTATGGAATAAACAGAATCGTCATTTTCTAAATAAGAAATAAGAGGCAAAGAGAAGTTAAATAATAACTTCCCCAAGATCCCCGAGCCAGGAAGAACTGAAGCAGGGATTCAAATCTGGGTCTGTCTCCTACCAAACCCCACCCTCTTTCCACTCTGCAGGCACCATCATGTTGCATCTACTGGATATCAAGTTTCTGAGAATATTTCATTTCATTTATCTAGAAAAGACACGGATGATATTTCTCTATCATTACGATTCAGGTCTCTCAGTGAGACTTAACATGCTTCTACCACCAGAGTTAAAAATCCACCAAAGAAACAATGTGAAGGATTCACAGCAATAATACTCCATCTCAGATAAAGCATAATGTGTGCTTCTTTAATTTAATGAATATATCATAATGATATAGCTTTTTGCTAATTTTACATATATCCATAGCACATTTGAAGAGAATAAGAACAATGTATCTGACCAAGCTGTTAGATCCTGAGGTCAGAGACCATGTCTCATTTACCTCTATATCCCCAAGTCCTGTATGTGATAGATGTTCAACACCTCATTGTTGATGAAAGTTAGAAGCAATGATTATCAACTCCTGAAAGTAATACTTTAAGACACCTAAAACATTTTGAGGAGCAAAAAAAGACCCCATGTTTCAAAAAAACTGGTTTTGGTCTGCAGGTAAACTTCCTACCTCTCGATCCTTGAGTTTCATGGCAAGCACCAACTGATGCCTGTGGTTAGTGAGAGCCTCCCGGTAATTTCCTTTGGAGAAGAATGCAGAGCCCAGATTCCCATGAGCTCGGCATTCTCCTGTCTGGTCACCTGAATTGGGTTTAAAAAGAAAAAAAAGATAAAATTTATCTAAGTTACAGCATTATTTATAATATATAATGGCCATCCTAATTCAAGAGCCACAGATTTACTAGCTAAGATTTCACTTGCCTTCTTCTCTTCTTCTAAAAGACTCTATGTAGGAAGTTATGGTCCTAGAAGTTAAATCTCTGGACAACTGTTATTGATGTTATAACATACAACTGCAGTCAGGGACATAAGTGTTCTGGAAATGAGAGGTCATTGCTTTGTTTCTGAACAACTATCAGCTTGTTGGTTCAGTCACTTTACTCCACACCTACCATAATATGTTGCTTCTTTACAAGTATGCTGATGGTAGACTCACCATATCTCTTCTCTTACTGCAATCCTGCAAGTCCTTGAACAATCACTGTGATGATTATCATAAACCACATTTTTTTTTAAATGAGGAAACAGCAGCACAGAGATTAGGCAACTTGCCGAAGGTCACACAGCTAGTTAAGTGGCAGCGCCAGGATTCTAAACTCAGCAGTCTGGCTCCATAGTCCACAGTCTTAACCACTGCACTGCACTATTTTGTCCAACAAAATGATGGTGCATTCTAACGTAGGCAAAAATGAAAATTAAGGTGAAAGATTCACCCACAAATCTATCATTTGAGATATTAAATCTGTGAGCCCATATCTCTGAGGAGGCAATGAATATGTTAATCCATATCTTTTGGCCTTTTGGGAGCTTGATACCTTGTTAAATGAAAAGCCCTAAAGACCTAAGTACTCTAAAACAGAGAATGTTCCCGAGGTACAATCACTTTTCATTGCACATATTACTCCCATTCACGTCAGGTTAATCGGCTTTCTTCATTTCCTTTCTGTACTGAAATAAAGGAGAAAAGCATAACTCTACCTAAGGTCTTGGCTACATCCAAGTCCTGCTGCATGTATCCAGTGCTCTTCTCTGTGTTTCCGAGAGACCAGTAAGCACTGCTCAGCGCAGAGAAAACGGAACCTCTCAGTTTGAGGCTGCAGGTGCCAATCTTCAGAGCGGCTTCTAAGACAACCACAGAGGCCCCATGATGGCCAGCTGTCAGGAGTTCTTGCCCAACCACAGACACGACCACAAAGGGACTCTTGTCCAGTTTCATTTTCTGAAGCTGTTGATAAGTGGGCTCGAGGGAGTCTGAAGAAAAACAAAAGAAAATAAGAGAATGTAGGCTTATACACAAAACAATCTTTCCCAACACGCTCTAGAAACAAATGTTTATCATACCTTTTTATGGCCTGTTTCAGGTATAAACTCTTCAACCTTCCGATCTAGCACCACCCTTACTGTCCACTCATTCATACGACTGGGTAACACCAATGTCTTTCCAGTAATTTCCTTACATCACTTTCACATGCATACGCCACACTAGTCCTCTCTTCTGGTCTTTCTTTGATCAGGACCCACCACTTTCCCTGAATGGTTCTCCCTTATCTGACCTCCTGCCCTCTCAAAATATTACAGGCACATCACTCAAGTCCCACCCCTATTATATACAGGCAGACCTCAGAGATGCTGTGGGTCTGCTTCCAGACCACTGCAACAGAGCAAGTATTACAATAAAGCAAATCACATGAAATTTTTGGTTTCTGTGCATATCAAGAAGAAAAAAGAAATCGTCTGGGTTTACTAAGGTAAGATGAAAGACAAAATTAATGTTTATCTCATTTTATTTTCATGCTGTGGAAAGGACACAGATTAGGGGTCAGGAAGCCCCAGGGAGATTCTTTCCATTTGAAGCTAGGTTTCAAAGTGGATGACCTCTAAGCTCCTTCTTCCTTCTCTACTTTTATTTTTTTTTTTTAAAAGACTGTTGCAGAGCTAATGACTATAACCTTACAATGAGGTAGCACTTGTAACACTTTTGTTGTTAGCTTTCCTGAAAAACTGTTTCACATTAGTTGTTCCACTGTGCCTATGTGAAAAAAAAAACTATTGAAAGGTTGGTCTCTTTAAACTGTGAATCTCTCAGCCAACAGTACTGCATTAAAATGTAATTTTTACAATTTATGACTTCAAATCCCCACTTGCCACTAAGGAGCTCTCATCCGAATCAACATTACCACGGAAACCTCGAAACCTATTGGTGCCTAAAGCATTTTTCCCTTCAATCAGATCACTAAACAGCGAACAAAGAACATTTTTACACCTATCAAGATGCAAGCAGTACACAGTACCAGTAAACACTTGCTAACCAATAGGGTTACATGCAGGCACAAGAGCCCAGGAATTGCTAGAACAGGAAAAGAACAATGCCATACTGAAATAACTGTGAGCAGAATTTTGGTGGTACCCACTGATGGATTTGGTAGCCAGTGATGATCACACATTAGCATCCCACTGGCCAATTAGCAGAAGCAAAAATAACAGAATTTTGGAGCTGAAAAGACCTTGAAAACACCCTTATTTTATTTATTTATTAAAGTTATTTATTTATTTTAATTTTTTTTTTTTTTTTTTTTGCGGTACACGGGCCTCTCACTGTTGTGGCCTCTCCCGTTGCGGAGCGCAAGCTCCAGACGTGCAGGCTCAGCGGCCACGGCTCACAGGCCCAGCCGCCCCGAGGCATGTGGGATCTTCCCGGACCAGGGCATGAACCCGTGTCCCCTGCATCGGCAGGTGGACTCTCAACCACTGCGCCACCAGGGAAGCCCTAAATTTATTTATTTTTATTTATTTTTTTGGCTGTGTTGGGTCTTCGTTGCTGTGCGTGGGCTTTCTCTAGTTGTGGCGAGTGGGGGCTACTCCTTGTTGTGGTGTGAGGGTTTCTCACTGCGGTGGCTTCTCTTGTTGCGGACCACAGGCTCTAGGCGTGCGGGCTTCAGTAGTTGTGGTGCGTGGGCTCAGTAGTTGTGGCTCATGGGCTCTAGAGTGCAGGCTCAGTAGTTGTAGCACATGGGCTTAGTTGCTCCGCGGCATGTGGGATCTTCTCGGACCAGGGCTCGAACCTGTGTCCCCTGCATTGGCAGGCATATTCTTAACCACTGCACCACCAGGGAAGCCCAACACCGTTATTTTAGAAATGAAGAATCTGAGTATTTAAGTATTGAGTATTCACGCAAGGTCAGATAGCTTGGGACAAAGCCAAGACAAGAACCTATTGCAGGGCTCTAAGTCCAGGCTCTCTGATACCATACCAGGCAAAATTCTTGTTCACACAAGAAGTCAATTCCAGCTGATTTTAAGCAGAGAAGAGATGCACTGAGTGGCTACTGGGAAGGGTGGAAAACCAGGCCTCCAGACCCACAGTCAAAATCATGTCACAAAAGCTTCCTGGTGAAGGCAACATCACCACTGCAAGTAAACACAGGACACTGCAGCTTGTAATTCTGCCTCCACCACTACTAAATGCCACCCTTGGAAAACGGATGTCACTATTGCCACCTGCCACCACTGGAACAAATTCTGTATATCCTTTCTTCTTTCAGCCTTTAGCTCCTAACTCAAATGTGGAGTCCCAGCTGCAAAGGAGGATGCGAAAATTAGGATCTGATATTTTCAAATTTTATAGTGGAAGGCAAGGAGGCAGAAGTAAAAGACAGGGAGTTCCCAAAACACAGGAAGAGTGTTCAGACACAGATGGCACAAAATGACTGATGGCCAGCAAAGATTCTACTTTTCAGCTGGTGATTTTTTTAACCATTGCAACCATGGTTAAGTTAAAAAAAAGAGCCATCCAATAGAGCCTCTAAAACTACACAAGAGTAGAAAGAAGAGAGCACATTGCCACAGTTAGAGGACCAACGGAAATACCTGGAAGATTTTCAAAAGAAAAGGAAATCTTCATTTGTACAAATTTTTACTAAATAAAAATGAAACAGAAGGATTAAGAGGTAAAAGATCAAATTTCCATTTGTAGTACACAGGGAAGAGACTATACATATATAAAAAGATAAATTATAATGCAAGCTCAAGTACAGTATATGTTATAAGAGTTTGGAAAAGGGAATGATTATCAAGGGTAATCAGAAAGCTTCATAAAAACAGAACCTGATTTCTTAAAGAAAGGGTAGGACTTAGACAAGTCTTTGTACTTTTTTCTGTGAGTAGAGGGTATTTTAGGCAGAAGGTTTGTCCTAAACAAAGGTGCATGGAATGAAAGATAGGTACATGGAATGAAAAGGAATGATAAACAAGGCAGCTTGAATGGCCCAGAGAATATTTATGGGGAAGGAAGCTGATGTGGAATAACACAGAAAATACTGAGCTAAGGATAAAGAGACCTGGATTTCAAAGCCACATAACCTTAGTTTCCTCACTTTGTCAAATGTATCACAATTATGATTGTGGTGATGGCTACATAAATCTATACACGTTATAGATAAGTATATGTCAATATTAAATACATATGTGTATATACATGCAAATGTATCTATGTTTGCATCTATGCATGTGTAAAGATATATACACAAAACGTCCATTTCACTTGACGTAAATTTAAAAAAATTTAATGTCAAACTTCTCTGCTTTGGGCTGTAATTACGTCTCATTTGTCCATATTCACTAATCAGAAGGTCTGGTTAGCAGTTGTACACTCATTTGATAAATAAAAGTGGTAAGATAAGTTTTTTTAATGTATAAAAACTATATAGGCTGCAGAGTGAAGTTAAGTCAGAAAGAGAAAAACAAATATCGTATATTAACGCATATATGTGGAACCTAGAAAAATGGTACAGATGAACCGGTTTGCAGGGCAGAAACAGAGACACAGATGTAGAGCACAAATGTATGGACACCAAGGAGGGGGAGTGGCAGGGGCGGGGTGGTGGTGGTGTGATGAATTGGGAGATTGGGACTGAGATATATACACTAATATGTATAAAATAGATAACGAATAAGAACGTGCTGTATAAAAAATAAATAAAATAAAATTCAAAAATTCAAAAAAAAGAAAAAAAAACTGTATAGGCTGGATTAGGTGATCTATAAGATTCTTCCCAACTATACTATTCTATGGTTCTAAGTCCTATTCTACATTAAACTTAGGCTGTTAGCAAAAGGACTAATTGTGTGATTTTCTCAGGCTAGATGGAACAGAGTTTTGGCAGCCTGTAGATGTAAAGATGTTTTTCTTTATAGAAATCATGCATAATATATAAAATATCCAATGTCAAAACAACTTCATGAGAATGTAAAGGCACTTTGCAACAATCATTGAACACCAGTTATGTGCTTTCAAAATGTAAAGGCTTTAAGAATTTAAGATAAACAAAGTCACATTTCCTGACACCTGAAAACCTTGTAAGAATGTAGTAGAGGCTAATAATAAACAAATAATCACACTCAGCTAAAAGATATACTATATTTATTTCATCAGTTCTGCACATTTATTCATATATTAACATTTCTGAATTTGAGATTTAATGTCCATGAACTCAATGGTGCCTCACAATGGTTGGTTATTTCTATGCCTAAATGGGGCTAAAAGAATTCTTTCAGTTTATATAAAATAAAAAGTTAAGTGATAAGAAAGAAATGTGTCATCATTTACTTATCAGCATTTTCTTTTTTCTTAGTAATATACAAAATAATGACACAACTTTCAATCCAGATTTCTCAGCATTGGTAGGATGTGCTATGGGACCACAGAGGAGAAAGGTGCTAGCCCTACTCAGGTAGGTCTAGGAATGCTTTCCAGAGGTAATGACATCTGAATAGAAATCGGAGCTATGAGAAACTAGTGTTTTCCAGGAACTGCAGGTAGTTTTAGCTGGGAATATCTTGGTAATGAGAATAAAAGAGAAGCAAGATCTTTTATACTAAGGTAGTTGACCTTTATCCTGTAGGCAATGGGGAAAATGCAGAATTATGAATAAGAGAATGACAGATCAAACTTACACTTTAGAAAGTTCATTCTGGAAGGGAAGCAAAGCATGGACTGATTTGGAAGAGATAAAAGCCAGGAAAACCAGTTAGAGAAAAAGTCCTGTATTTGCAATGACAAAACAGATGGACAGCAAGGGATAAATTTCAGACATATTTAGAATGTTAAAATTTACAGAATTTGAGGAATAAATGCATTAATAGGCACAATGCCTTATTCCAAAGTCATGATACTCTACTGACTGTCTCCTATGAATCACCTTCAAGGTAACTAAAATTTTTACAGACTTCAATCTGTCTCAGGTACTATGAAGACATTCTGGAACCTTCCAAGTTATCCTTATAATATTTAATTAGCATACATGACTAAAAAGCTTCAACTTTCCTAAAAACCTAGTGATACCACTACCAATTATTACTGGATATAACATAATACTGTACTGCAAACTCAGAAGACTGGGAGAAACAATTCTGGAATGAATCTCCAAAACAGGGATCCAAAGAGAGAACAGCAACTACTGACAAGGTAAGAAGGTAAGCAAAGTATAATGAGAGTAAAGTATAGCCCCAAAACCAAAATTTAGAGGTATGGTTCATAATATCTACTTAATTTTAATTTTTACCTTTTCTTAGGCTAACTCCTTATAGGGGAAACTAAATTAAGAACCACTGGGCTTGTCACAAATGGACAAATATTGTACGACTCCACTTATATGAGGTACCCTGGTAGTTGCCAGGAGCTGGGGTGGTGGGGGACGATGAGGAATTATTGTTTCATGGGTACAAAGTGTCAATTTGGGAAGATGAAAAAGTTCTAGAGACAGATGGCAGTGATGGGTGCACAACACTGTAAATATACTTAACACCACTGAATTGCACAACTAAAAATAGTCAATTTTATGTTATGTACATTTTACCACAACTGGAAAAAAAAAACTTTTGGTTCACACTAAAAGGAAAACTTAACCCTCCCCCCCAAAAAAGAAAATAAAAACTGACATGTTTAGCTCTTTGTCTAAGCCACTTCATATTTTTCTGGGTTCATTTGTGAATTTATTTATATCCTACTTCATTACAAAAGGATTCAAAGCCTTCTATAGAAATAAGGTGGAAAACACAGAAGTCAGAGTGAGTGGAAAATAAAGTAGGAAAACTCAGCTTAGAGACTATAAGTCCTGGCACACTTCCTAAAGGTGGACAGGACACTAGGCTCTAACGCTTCACAGAGGACAAAGCAAAAGAATAAAGGATCACTTCAGATAATTCCCAGACCTTTTAGATAAAAATACACCAATGCTCAAGAGAAATGCAGTTTTTCCAGGCACCATGTGCTCAGCAAAAGGACGATGTGTGCTGTGCAGTGTTTGTTCCACACCCACAACACAAATACAAGAGCAAGCTTACCACTGCTGCTACTTCTTCTCTCCACAGAGAGAGGAAGGGCATGACACTGCACAGGGAAACTGTCCTAAAGGGGCCTGCCTTTACATGCCAAGGCTTGATTCTCAAAACAATTATTAGGGGACTTCCCTGGTGGTCCAGTGGTTAAGAATCCACCTTCCAATGCAGGGGACGTAGGTCCAATCCCTGGTTGGAGAACTAAGATCCCCACATGCCACAGGGCAACGAAGCCCATGAGCCGCAACTACTGAGCCTGGGCACTCTGGAGACTGTGTACCACAACTAGAGAGAATCCCACTCGCTGCAACTAGAGAAGCCTGCATGCCACAACGAATATCCCGTGTGCCACAACTAAGACCCAATGCAGCCAAATAAATAAATAAATATTAAAAAAAACAATATGAGGAGGTACTTATTATCACACCCCTTTTACAGATAAGAACTGAGGTGCAGAGAAAGGAAGCAACCTTGCTCAGTCAAGGGGATAGCAAATGGCAGTATTGGAATTAGAGTCCAACCTTTGGGGGAAAAGTCAGGGTTTTTTTAACATAACATTTCAGAAACAGGCCCTCTGTGCAAAGTGACTGCCACTTAAAAGAGAATCAGAGGGAAAAAGTTACCAAGGGTGGACAATCAGGTAAATAAAAGGTGAGCCCCAATTTGACTCTGAGAGAAAAGCTTATACATTCGAGCCATTTTCTACCAGTACTTCATAAAATCAGCTTCCTGGATCCTCTGAAGCTGGTAGAAACACCACGACAGGTGATAGCCCATAAATGTAATAGTCTTTAGATTACCAAATTAACAAGAGGAGAGAAAATATACACAAGAGAACCCTCAGCAAGAAGCAGCCCTAGCGTCTTTAGAGGAACAAATAAAGGTAAACACAATCTCACTTTGTAATTATATTATTAAATCTGCGGTTGGCAGTAGTACTATGCTACACCATCCAAATTTACATAAACATTTATAAGATACAACGAACTGAAATTGCTGAAAGACTATCTAAAGAGGAGAAATGGAAAATAGTAAAAGGATAATTTGAGGGTCATGAAAGAGTCTCATTTTATATTAATACTTATTTGTACATTTACATAAATGATTTAAGGGAAATACATTACATATAGTGATGTAAATATATCTACAGGAAAAGTAGATTATCTGATATCTGGTTGGTGAGCATGAATGAAACCACAAAAGTAAAGTAAAAAAGACTTAATGCAGTTAGCAATATAGGCAACAACAATATTTTAAAAATCAAGTAAGTTCCAAAGTGGATTAATATATTTATTTGGGAACAAGAGTATATTACTATAGATTAGCCCTATCTATAAAAAAAATCTTGAAACGTCCCCAAAAGGCCAAACCACAGGAACGCTGTGCACACCGTGGGAGCTTTGTTTGCTTACAGAAGCACTGGACGAGGGAGCTTCCCTATTGCATTTCAGAATTTCAAAACAAAAACTGACACAACAGATCAGACCTACATGTAAAGTGTCCTGGACTGCACAGTTACGCAACAATGGCAGAAACTGAGAACGCTGCAGGAGGCTAAAATAAACAGTGGGTAAAAAATGGGCAGCAAATGATGACAGATTTTGTGAATTATAACCATATGACAAAAAGAGAGGTCATTAAGATGTTAAATGATGCACAGAACAACACTGTGCAAAGCAACAGTCTTTCTATAAAATGTTGATGAGAAAAGCCCACCTGGAATAGCTACAGTGGTAAAGGCAATACCAAAAATAAGTAAGTTAAATTGCTTTAAGGAAAGAGAAAAAAATATTACAGCGCTCCAGGCACCTGTAAGATGCAGCTTTCTCCAGGGTCGCCCTTAGGTCACTCAGTATAAGATGGGAAAGAACATGGCACAGAAAACCCTAAGGCTGAAAGAAGCACTGAGCTGTTTCTTGCAGTGTAGAGAAGATTTTCTTATATTTATCTAAACAAATTGCTTCAAAGGTAAAACGGTAAATATGATTCTGCTGATCTCAACACATTCACTCCAGTATACTAAGGCAGCAGCAGAAATACCTCAGAATAAAGAAGGGATATCTTCATGAACTAAATAAAAAATGTTCCATGTAAATTACTTGCAGAGGGATATAGGGAGAGAATGAGAAAATACTAGAAAAATGGAAAGGAGAGACAGATTGATTTTTTTTGTTGTCCATTCCCCCCCCATCCTCAAGTCATGGAGCTCCAAAGTACATCTGCTTTAAGTCAGAGTTTATTAACAGCAGGTCCCCCAGTGGGAGAAGCCATTAGGTTCCTGCAGCAAAGACTCAGCTTTGTATGGGGTTATAAAATCGCATGAAGAGAGGCTTCCTTTCCACTTTTTTTCTGGAACATGAAATCTTCGCTTTCAGGAAAGTATTTTTTTATAGCTATGAATTGCTCAGAGGCCATACGAGTACCATTTAGTTAATCAAACTTTTACTTAGCACATATTTTGAGCCAAGTACCATACTAGCCTGTATATTAAAATTATCTAATGCTGCAAACATTTTCAAAACTAAATAAATTACCTAATGATACTGCCACCAAAATTTTTAGGTTAATTCAAAAACGTACCATTTCAGAAACAAAAATAGAGTTCTGCTTGACGTACCTAATTAGTGTGGAACGTCATTAGCTGTCTACTATTTGCCATCAACCTGCCTTAGTGTCTCCATCACTCTGCAAAGATGACAACTGGTGTACACTTTCAACCCAATCTTCCCAAGAACTCCTTCCTCAAAAATCAATGTTTCTCAAAGGGAAGCCAATCTGATTTGAGCCTTAGAACTCCTCCAACCTCCACAGTACTATTTTCAATCTACTGTTGTCCCAGAATACCAACTGGTATAATACAGAAGTAGTATAGGAGAAAACCATGTATCTACCATGTTTCTCTCTCTTTCAAGTCAACATAATCTTTTAATGCTCCTCTGAAAAATGTTAGACATAGCCTACAGTTAGATCCATATTTCCTCTCATGAAATGTTTAATGTCTTCTCTTATCTGTTTATTTCTAGATGGCATATTGGTCCAACTGAGCAGATCAACTTACTAGTAGAGGTGTTTTGGTTTAGAGGTACAAAATCTTAGAACTACAAAAAACATAGGGATTCCTTATGTAACCCTAAAATCCAGAGAATTTGATTCATTTACCCAGTCATACAGTTAGTTAACAAAAAATTCAAAATATAATCTAGGTCCACAAACTTCCAGGCCAGTGGCCTTACCACCATCCCATTCCATTGTGCCTCATTAATGTCACCTATTGACAGTGATTCCTGGTCTTCTTTGGTCTAAAATATCCAATCTTAGCTAATTTCATAACCTATCCATTCTCAATGCCTGAGTCTAAAGTCTTCAAAGCCTAGAAATGTTCTAATGTAAATTAGTGTTGGACCAAATACTTTCATCATATTTACCTCTCATGGGAGATTTCATGGCTGCTTCTACCATCCCCACCAGAAGCTGGAGACTCTTGGGGTCCTGAGCCAGCCCAGATGCAAAGGCTGCCAGGGCATCGGCATGACGTCCAAGGTACTGGAGGGCAACACCCTGTCGGAAGTATGCCTGGAAATAAAGAAAAGATAATGCATGTTTTACTTATACACAATGCTCCACCAAGGCTGATGAGGATTCTTGATTAGAACAACAGGTCGGCAGAACTAAAATTGAGGCGGTCTTGGTTCAAAAACCTAGTAAAGTGTTTATAATCAAATCTGATTTCTCTGAACATCATAAAATGTAAGCATACTTCTTTCAGGCAAATTACGTTTAAAACTTTCATTCTTTTCCCTTCTAGAACACATTGATTTTATCACATTCTTTGGTATTTATTCATATAGTACTTTTACTTTTTTTGATGATTTTTAAAATCTTTTATCCTTTAATAGCATAAGCTCCTCAAGGACAGGGGTTTGGAGATTTCTTTACATGTCACCAAAGTATCTGGTATAGCGCAAGACAAATGAGAGATATTCAAATTCCACGTATTTTATACTTCTCCTCATTAATTAAAGGGATAAATCAATATGTGATTAGTATTAAGATAACTGTAATGAGTAACACAACATGGTTACATTTAATGTGGTGTTTCAGACATAATATTTTAAAACTGTTATTAAAAATACATGTGCTTTGCTTAGAAACAGAATAAGGTTGCTGTCCTTTGTATTGTTTAATTGGATTGGTTAAAAAAACTAGTATTATCAACTGTGAATATAAGGAAACAACCCTCCTTCCAGCTAATTGCAGAAAAGGCCAGAAAATTAATAAAATATTTAAACTTCAGAATGATCTTAAGAATGTGTAGTTTGTTTTTGAACACAGAGTAAAAACAAGTAAATGATCAATGTGTTACCAGTATTTAACCAGCAAAGGACCTTGTACCTGATTAAATAACACATAAAACTGACATATTATTAATGCATTCATTGCTTATATGACACCTGCTTCTAAAATACCTGGCCCCCTATTTAACTTAAATACTTTTACAATACTCTATGTTTGTAACACAAATGTAACTTTTTCAGTCCAGTATACTTTGCAATTGTAACAAATTGTATTCATGGAATATAAATGAAGTTTCAAACAACTCCTAAAACAACTACTCAAAAAATTTAATACATAATTTTATAATTTTATATTATGCACACATACAGAGTGAAAGAGAGCACCTTTCATGTTTATAAAACATATTTACTTATTTCATTTTTGTAACTACACTTTGAGGTAATGTAAGATAGGCAATACTATTCAGTGTTTCTATTAAGAAACAATCCATAAACAGAATGAATACTCACAATTATTATGAGCTATTCAGACTTCTATTAGTTTAAACTACTAGCAGCTGTTAAAACTCAGACTCCAGTAAGACAATAACCTGTAAATGCACTTTCATTACTAATTGATAAGATCACTTCCTTTCACTGGACTCAGCCACTTTTTAATCTTTAATGTCTCTATACACATTTTTCACCACCCTTTTCATTTCACATTTTAGGTGATTTCTATAACCCAAGAGGCAATATGTACCACATTCCAACTAAAATTAACTATAGTTTACATAATTCTATAAATTCTATATTAAAACTAAACTTAAAAAATGTATTTATATATGTGTGTGTGTGTATATATATACACACCAAATATCTGTAAACTCTATTATTTATGGAGAGAGACAAAACGTGTCTGTAGTAATGATTTTAGGTATATATTTTAAGAAACACAAAAATCTACTGTGGTAATCATTTCACAGTATATGTAAGTCAAATCATTATGCTGTACACCTGAAACTAATACAGTGCTGTAAGTCAATTAAATCTCAATAAAACTGGAGAAAAAACACAAAAATTTAAATTAGTCTCAATGAATTTTGATAATTTCTTGCATGTTTAAAGCAAAGCATTATGGTTCATTACTTCACTGAGAAAATAACTGATTTTACTATCTGCCAAATGAAATCACCAAAAAGTATGACATCCACTCCCCATGTACCCACTCCCTAGTAGGTAGGCAAAGTTCAGCGTTAATGGCAAGTTATGGTGTCAAATACACAAAGGAGTTAAAGAAGGGCATGCATGTTTTGTTTTCTTAGGACACTCATAAATTAGATGAAAAAAGGTATGACTGGACCATGCTGCTCATAGTCTTGGCTTCCTTTCTCCAGAAGATTTTGAAAAGAGATATAGGTGAGAAGGCTCCAAGGTCTCCCTTGATCCTCCATTACGTCCTTCCAGAATCCCCAGTCCAACTTTATAAGATTTTCTCAGTTAAAAGCTTAGAGTTGCATTCTTGTCAAGATAGCATAGTGAGTCAAGCTCTGACATATCCCTGCACCTAATTTACAAAGTGGGGCTCTCCCAACTTACTCCCATGCAATATTAATTGCATGTATGAATAGCTGTTGAATAAAAATTAGTTATCTATACTTCTGTGAGAGATATGCCACTATGGAGTTCAAGCTGATGACGATAAAACCTAGATTATGGGTTACTGTGATAGAATAAAAAGAATCCAGCACAGTGCCTGACATAGAGTAAATACTTAATAAAGTGAGCTATTTTGATTATTAGTTAATGAGAAAATAATCATAACAAGAAAACATAATTATAGACTAAGAGAATATAAGGAGAGTCCAATAAATATTGAAAATATTTCATTATTCAATATATTATCCAATTCCTATCACTGCTTTATTCACTCCTCCCCCTTGCTCCATATAAGACTGCTGGCAACTGGAAAATTCACAGCTGTAAGGCTCCCAGACAAAATCTGAACCACCTGACTAAAAGAAATTGGTACTAACAGGTCTTGGGAGGTGTAGCAGCCACCCAGAGGATTCTCCACCGGCCTCTTCCAAAGCAAAGGTCAAGTGCTGAGTTTCACAGCTGTTTACTATAACTTCAAGAAGATTGATGTGACCTAATATTTCTCTTACTATCACAGGTTTCATAGGAAGCAGCGTCATCTGAGAAAGGGGCAAATTTGGGTCACTTAGGATTGAGGAGAGGCAGTATATGTGCAGCACACCAAGGAATAGTGGGGTCTATGAAGAAACGTTGAACACTTGGTGCCCAGCCAACCTCAGATAACATACCCCCTGCCTCAGCACTCCCCACGCATATACCCACATTCTGGTCACTGGTTATGTAGCAGATGGAGAAGGGAATGCAATAGGGACTGACTATTGAGAGCACCTAAACCCTGAGAACAATGGTTTTAACCTGAAGCTTTAGCCAAGAAGAAAGACTTAGGGTTAAGACTCTGCGCTTCCAATGCAAGGGGCACGGGTTCAATCCCTGGTTGGGGAACTAAGATTCCACATGCCACACAACTAAGATGCCACATGCCATGCAGGGCAGCCAAAGGAAAAAAAAAAAGACTTATAGGGAGCTAGTTAATACACTGGACTAAAGGGGGAATGCCCAGATTTTAAAGTGTTGCAGAGTCATTCATATATTTTTTGTTGTTCACCACAAAGAACTTTCAGTGATTATTCCACACATGCTACTTAATCTCACAAATAACAGAAATACAAGTAGTTTACAAGTATAAGTTTTCATTCCTTCCATCCTGCCTTCAATTAACATTCTCTAAAAATCTACAGCACCAGTCACTGTGATGTGTACCACAGGACTTGTATCCTCAAGTGCTCACAGTCTAGAGGGGAAGAATATAAAAAGCTATAAATGTCTTGACTGCTACCTACAGTAACTGTTTACTAATAGTTAGGGTTTGTAACATTTTGGCAGGAATAAAAATGTAACTAATCACCAAAGTATTTATGCCTTTTTGTTAAAATTGTTAGTATTTGGTCTTTAATAAGTGGACATTCTTCTCATCTCAGAGAGTTTGCTATAGACTAAATGTTTGTGTCCCTACAAAATTAATATGTTGAAACCTAATCCCCATTATGATGGTATTTGGAGGCAGGGCTTTAGGGAAGTGATTAGGTAATGAGAGTGGAGCCCTCATGAGTGGGATTAGTGCCCTTATAAAAGTGACCCCTGTGAGCTCCCTCTTCCCTTCTACCACATGAGAACAGGCACAGCAAGAAGACAGCCACCTATTAACCAGGAAGTGGGCCCTCACCAGACACCAAGTCTGCCATCACCTTGATCTTGGACTTCCCAGCCTCCAGAACTGTGAAAAATAAATGTTATTTAAGCCACCCAGTCTATGGTATTTTGTTACTGCAGTCCAAACAGACTACGACACGGTTAAAGTAAAAACACTCAAAGACTAAACATGGGAAACAGTAAGCCATTTCACCCTTCAAGTACCTCTGGAAGCAATGAAGCACCTTTAAGTCTTTTCTTTCAACATTTTATTACTGGGTTCACAATTCTAAATCATCACTGAACCCAATAATAACCTAAACTTCCTACTCTCCCATGGCTCAAATGAGTAATGAGGTAAATTCCTATGCTCATAGGTACACATGTATATTTATAACATAAAATATAGAACAAATGTATATAATATGTAATGATATATGAAATTAAGGACTTCCTTGGTGGCACAGAGGTTAAGAATCCGTCTGTCAATGCAGGGGACACGGGTTCCAGCCCTGGTCCAGGAAGATCCCACATGCCGTGGAGCAACTAAGCCTGTGCACCACAACTACTGAGGCTGTGCTCTAGAGCCCGCGAGCCACAACTACTGAGCCTGCGTGCCACAACTACTGAAGCCTGCGTGCCTAGAGCCCGTGCTCCGCAACAAGAGAAGCCACCACAATGAGAAGCCTGCGCACCGCAATGAAGAGTAGCCCCCACTCGCCACAACTAGAAGAAGCTCATGGGCAGCAACAAAGACCCAAAGCAGCCAAAAATAAATAAATTAGTTAATTTTTTAAAAAATTAAGTGTTTACTTATATGTACAATACAATCTATTACTTAGTTCAAGTGCTCCCAAATATTCTGCTTTTGATTTAATCTGCACTTTTAAATGTTATACTTTAATGTTCCTAACCTGTCTTTCACTGTTTGAATTTGAAATTTTTTACATCTTCTGAAGAATAAATATCTCTAACTATAACCTGCTAGCCAATCCAATCATACCACCTGCTACCACATCATCACCATCTTTGTCAACAATGTTTGTAAATTACATAACTATTTTACTGACTTTTCCCTTATTATTTTATTTAAAAATGAGTAGAGATTGGGAAAATAGAAATGCTGATTCTAGTTTTTAAAAAGCAGCAGCATTAATCTATAATTTAACCACAACTGGGTCAAAAATGAAAATGATTACAAGGTGCCAAAAGCAGAAAAGCTTTAACATCACTGGATGAACAAAGAACAGCTAACTATGTTCATTTTTGATGGAAAATATAAAATTAGAGAATATATATATTAAAAAATGATTCTTAAAAGGAAAGACATGATTTGAGATTTTATTTTTCAGTTCTCTAGGAATTAACGCTCCCCACTCACTGAACATGTCAATCTCTTGTTTAAGATTTGTATGTTTGATATTCCACATATTTGACTTTCATATCATTTTTCAGGAATGCATTATACAGGAAAATAAGACTGCTTGTATTACTTAAAACATATCCATCGTACAAGTAAAATGTAAATAAACACATATTACCCACTATAAAATTTATAACATATTACAAATCATACATTATGTCACATTAAAATATGACATATAAACATGAAGGGACAGAACCCATGTCCTCAGTAAGTTTCCACTGTCTCACATGAAATAGGCACCTACATGGATACATAAGCACAAATTATTTTTGTAATATATTTTGTTATGTATGTTCACTTAGAACAAGGGGGAAATTAATAAAACTTTCTACAATGATGGAACTGTTCTCTGTACTAATAACATTAGCCTCTGGCCAGCCACATGTGGCCATTGAGCACTTGAAATATGGCTAGTGTGACTAAGAAACTAAATTTTAAATGTCCTTTCATTTTAATTAATTAAATTTAAATAGCCACAACTGGCTAGTAGCTACTGTATTGGAAAGTGCAGCTCTAGAGTTTGGTCTTCCTTTAACAACAAACTTCCAAACACAAAGTAAAAGGGTATATACTAAACAAATAAAAATAACTACTACAAAAGCTTTGAACTGAAACTATGTGACTTATTCCCAGGGCAGCTGTTGCAGAAGAGAAAGGACTCATAAGGCTGACATTAGAATCCTATCCCAGATGCTTTTTAGCTGTGTGCCTTTAGCCAAGGCACTTAACTTCACCCAAATTCATGTGCCATTTCCACTTACAGAGAGGATGATAGGGATGACCTCAAAGGGTTGTAACAATGATTGCTAACTGATATCACATATGATATATGAAGAGTGGGTACATTTTTAAAAATTGAAGTGAATTTCTCACTATTCACTCTCAGTTTGGCATTTGCTATTTAATCAGGTGGCTCATCTGCTTTACCAGCTTGCAGAATAGAAATTACTTTTGGTAAAGTGGGTGAGGGGCTGACAAAAATTAGGCATAAAACAAAAATTAATGATCTTAATGATAACCTTCAGTCATTAAGGAAACAGTTAACTTATGTTTGGCAACTTCCGTTTCAAAAGCCTATAAAGTAGGTAATACGTTTAAGGGAAATTTTAAATCAAAATTGCTTTTAAAAACGTTTACACTTTTGGGGACTTCCCTGGCAGTCCAGTGGTTACGACTTCACCTTCCAATGCAGGGGGTGCGGGTTCGATCCCTGGTCGGGGAGCTAAGATCCCACATGCCTCAGGGCCAACAAAACCAAAACATAAAACAGAAGCAATATTGTAACAAATACAATAAAGACTTTAAATAATGGTACACATCAAAAAAAATCTTTAAAAAAAAATGTTTACTTTTGGCAGTTGATTGGGTAGGCTTCAATTATCTAGTAAATTTGTTATTTGGGAAAAACGTCATATGCAGGTTAAATAAAGTCCTTTGGCCTAGGTGGAAAAGAAGAAAGAGGTGGCAAAAATAGATGACCAAAAATCTATCTGTAGAAACATGAAAAAGTCCTTCCTCTCAGAGACTTTACCCTGATCACTGATTATTAGAATTACTACAAGGTGTTCTGAGGCCCAAGCCTGACATCTATTTTAGAATTAACAAGAGCCCAGTCTTACCATAGCAGTCTTGCCACTATAAATTATCATAACTTTTAGTGCACAGATGTTTTATTTTCCAAAACCCTTTCTAGCTATCATTTGTTGAACCTCTACTCTGTTAGCTGTTTTCCATAGTTTATCACTAACTGTTTTCCATAGTTTATCACTAACGGTCACAATATTCTGCAAGAAGTTCTTATGACAACTATTGCACAAAAGAGGTGGTTATGAAACTTGCCCCTGCTGCCAAAAACTCTTTCCACTATCCCACACTACCTCTTTGATAAAAGAATTAATGGTGTGCAATTAACCTCTAAATCAAGCTTTTTGTTTGGGAATTCTTATACTTGCAAAATTCAACCTATGGAGGCAGAAATGAAGGAAAATCAGAAATGACACAGAAAATTTATGAACATGAATATTTAATCTCTATTCCATTAGCAACCGTTGATTGTAGAACAATTTTTAATGAATTGAATGGAAGGAAAATTCATTTCATTAACCTTTCATATAAATGTGTTATTACTGAACTAAACAGACCACTGTACTTGCAACTCAGTTCGATGTTAATTAGATTACAAGCATGAGGCTTTAAATCAAAGAGAAACAAAAGGAGCCATTAGCAAGCTTCTCAGCCAACCCTTGTTTGTTTGCTGGCTAAAATGGATTTTTACCTGCAATACAATTTGCTATGCTTCTTTTATTTTCTGACATTTTCAAGTGGATTTTCTTTTGCTTCTATTTGCTGACACTTTATATTAAAAATAAAAATAGGGGCTTCCCTGGTGGCGCAGTGGTTGGGGGTCCGCCTGCCGATGCCGGGGACACGGGTTCGTGCCCCGGTCTGGGAAGATCCCACATGCCGTGGAGCGGCTGGGCCCGTGAGCCTGCGCATCCGGAGCCTGTGCTTCGCAACGGGAGAGGCCACAACAATGAGAGGCCCACATACCGCAAAAAAAAAATTTTTTTAATTAAAAAAATAAAAAAAATAAAAATAAATAAAACGTTGAGAATCAGCAAAGAACACATTCTTCATGTAGCAATGTTTTACCTGCTCAGCTGGGAGTAATCATTCCTATCTCTCCAGAAAACTATGCTTCTATTTTTTACTAGTCTGTCTTATATGCTGAAAGTACATGCAAGAGATTGAAGGCTATTTTAGAAAACACCATTATTTAGTTTGCAACCCAGAGTCAGAGGCTCAAATGGCCTAAACGTAATGTTCTAACCAAATCTGCAGCTGTGAATTGTTTTTCTCTTCAACATGGCTTTTGGTACATTGAATATCAATTTCCAAAAGAAATCTGCTCTCAATCATAATTGTTTCATATCATATCAACTTTTTTCCCAAAATTAGTTTTAAACTAATTATATCAAAAGTGTTAAAGTAACAAGCTTATGGGAAAATCATATTTTGAAAAGAAACCAGAAATCTGATAAGCAGTTAAAGATGAAATGACAACCAGGAGTTAAATAACTAAGTAGGTGTCAATTTCTAGCACTGGAGGAATTCCCAGTGTTAAAGTTTATGTCAAATTATAAGATGTGTCTACTATCATCTGGAGTTTCCCTTTTAAACTTTAAAAGTAAACAACAAAAGAAGTCTGAAGTCCCCTAGAGTAATGGTTCTGAACTGCCCATATCTTGTGCTTTGGTGTGGCATAGGAGGAGTGTAAAGTCATGCCAAGAAGAAAACCAGGGAATTTTCTGAACAATCGCCAAGAAATCATCTGGCTTCAGCATGCGTTCTGTGCCCATGTCCTACCCACCCTCCCTCTACCCCAGAACACAGAGCATGTGTGCCTTCACGCATATAGACTGGTCCTGGGGAAAGTGCTAAAACCCGAAGCAAAATGGAAAAAAAATAATGGTGGGCAGAGAGAATTACGAAAAACACTGATGCCAACAATGTGGGAATTAAAGGATTCACTAACTATTGAAAAAAACACTTGGTATCTCACCTACCATAATGTAACTCTACCCAAACCATGCTAGATTAATCAGAATCCACTTCCACCAGAAAGCAGTCTATTAAAAATTATTGCCATGAGTGCTGTATATTAGGATACAACAGTTCTACATAAGGCTTCCCTGAGCAGATGAAATACCACCATTAGTGGCTCACTCCCTGATCTTTCTGAGGTGATAGCTGATAGTTGATAACTCTTGCTTTTCTCATCAAATTATAATTCAAATGGGAGTCCACAGCATTATACCACACAGAAGGTCAAAGTCATACAATAACATAACATATCTCCTGAAATGTCAAATCTATTTGAAGTTTCTGGGAGATAATCTTTTTAATTAATAAACTTTGTTTTTAGAGCAGTTCTAGATTCACCACAAAACTGAGTGAAAAGTACAGAGAACTCCCATATAACCACTGTTCTGACACATGCATAACCTCCTGCACCACAGTGGTACTTTCTTATAATCAATGGAGAATTATTTTTATAGGAAAATTATAGAAGAAAATAAAAGAGTTCACACAATTTTCAAAAACATAAATAAATACCCATCTCTGTTCCATCTATAGCCCCAGTCCTTGGAACAGTACCTCTCTTCTGACTTTTTAGGTATTTGGGAAAGCAAAGTTTCAGAAGTGCTGCCTAAACCACTGATAGCCTTTACCTTTGTCAATTGCTAGCTCACACAAAGAGTCTCCAGAAAAGAATATGTATTGGGGAGAGGGACATGACAGGGTGACATAAGCAAGTGGTAAGAGCAGGGCTGAAAGGCAAGAATATATGCCCCAAAAAACTTACACAAATATTTCACACATGCTTTTCTAAACAATAAACTTCACAGCCTACCTCTTTCCCCTTCCTATATTAGGTAAGCTTTCTACACTGGCACATGTGTTAAGGTGCCACACATCAAAATGAAAAACAAGAAAAAGGAAAATGTCTGCCTCTCAATACCTACCAGCACAAAAACATAACAATACACTTTACATCTTTTCAAAAGAGAAGGGGTTCCATTTCTAGGCAAGATAGAGTAAGCATCCAATCTCTCCCACTGAATACAACCACATCCTGGAAAGACTTCATGGAAGAGCTCTCTGTAAATGGCAGCAGATGAATTGAGGAAGGAGACCAGAATTCAAAGCAGTACCAAATCAGCAATGGGTTTTCTGTTGGTCTGTTTATTCTTCCCATCTGGTATCACCCATCTTGGATTCAAAAGCAGCTTAAAATGAGGAAGTATTCATTGGTGCAAGCAGAAAGCTCTCCAAGTAAAGTCCTCTTCTTCTGGTCAGAGAAGCAAAAAAGAGAACTCCCAAGGGTCAGAAAGAGTGGAGAAATTCCATTTTTAAAATCCTCTTTCCATTCTTTCCCAGTCCACACCCCAGGCAAACCAACAGTGCCAAGGACAGTAACAGCAGTGGCTGCTGGGCAGGCATATAAAATTCTGAGGAAGAGGACCCTCATCACAGGAGCTGTGGTCCCCAGAGCTCAGGATGAGTCCCTAATGCTTTTTTTTCTCTCTCTCTCTGCCCTCTCACTACTTGATGCCTCATAAAGACATGATTCTAGGACATGCATGGCAGAGCAGGGAAACTAAAGCCCTAGTTTTGGCTAGAGGATGGAAAGGGAGGAGGGCAGCCAGAGAGCTGGAAAGTGTTGGGGAATTTTTGAAAAGACATAGGAGGGAGCTTATGAGAGATCCCATAAAGAGGTGTTTGGATCTGACCTTAAATAGCATACCAAGACTTTGAGAACTAAACTACAGAACAGACTACCACCTGGTTCTCAAACTGGCCATTGGGTGGTGCATACAAAAGAAAGGTCCCAGTAGAACTACAAAAACTCTGAAAACTTAACGGACTTGGGAACCAAAGTCCACAAAATATGGGCTGAGACTTATAGCCTGAACCTAACCAGGTAAATTGCCTATTAAAACAAACTATATTCTTCTTAAAATGTAAACAAGATGCAATGAATAATACCAAAGCATTCAGGATATAAGCAAAATTACTTGGCCTATGAAGAACCAAAAAAATATCTACTCACAAGGAAGTAAGGCAATAAACAGATGCCAACTCTGAAATGACACAGAAATTAAAATAACCAGGCAACTATTATATCCATGCTGCAAGAAGGGCAAATAGTCTTGTGAAAAATGGAAAGACAGACATTCCCAGCAAAGAAATAAAAGATATAAAGAAAAACCAAATAAAAAATTTTAAACATAAAAATACAATAACTAAAGTGAAATATTTAGGAATGGGCTCAATAGCAGAACTTTGATTACAAAGAAAAGAATCAGTGAATTTAAAGATAGACCAAAAGAAATTACCCAATCGGAACAACAGAGAGAAAAATAATTGAAAACCAAAAATATTCAGAGCCTCAGGAATATATGTTGGGCAATAACAAAAGCTTTAATATTCATGTCATTGGTATCCCAGTAGGAGACGATAAGAAATGTGGAGCAGGAAAAAAAAAAACTTGAAGAAATGATTTAAAATTTCCTACAATATGTGAGACACAAACCTTCAGATTCAAAGTCGGCAAACCCCACATAGGATTAACCCAAAGAAATCCATGCCTAGAAGCATCATAATCAAAATACTGACAACTAAAAACAAAGAAAAACATCTTGAAAGCAGTCCGAGAAAAACGCCATATTATTTGCAGGGAAATAACATTTCAAATGACTGCAGACTTCTCATCAGAAACCATGGAGGCCAGAAAGCAGCGGAAAGACATTTTTTAAAGGGCTGAAAGAAATGTAAACCTGGAATTCTATAATACTTCAGGAAAACATCCTTCAAGAATGATGCTGAAATACAAAGAACTATGAAAACTTAAGAGTTAAAAAACAAAGGGGCTTCCCTGGTGGTACAGTCGTTAAGAATCCACCTGCCAATGCAGGGGACACAGGTTCAATCTCTGGTCCATGAAGATTCCACATGCCGTGGAGCAACTAAGCCCGTGCACCACAACTACCGAGCCTGCGCTCTAGAGCCCAGGCTGAGCCCACGTGCCACAACCACTGAAGCCCGTGTGCTAGAGCCAATGCTCTGCAACAAGACAAACCACCGCAATGAGAAGCCCGTGCACAGTAACGAAGATCCAATGCAGCCAAAAATAAATAAAACAAATAAATTAAAAAAATAAAAATAAAGAACCCAATAAAAAATGGGCAACAGATTTGAACAGACACTTCAGCAGAGAGGATATTCAGATGGCAAATAAGCACAAGAGAAAGCTGTTCAACATCATTAGCCATCAGCCAACATTAGTCAAGAAAATGCAAAGTAAACCACTATATACCTATTTGAACAGCAGACAAACAAAGACAATACCAAGTGCTGGTGAAGATACAGAGCAACTAGAATTCTCATACACTGTTGGTATAATGCAAATGTCTGGAAAATAGTTTTTCGGTTTCTTATAAAGTAAAATACAGATTTACTATATAATCCAGCAATCCTACTTCTAGGTGTTTATCCTAGAGAAATAACAGACGTTCACACAAAACCTGTACATGAATGTTTACCACTGCTCTATTCATAATTTCCCCAAACTGGGAACAATCCAAATATCCTTCTAATGGATGAACAGATAACTTTTATTTTTCAGGTCTGATTTTTTTTTTTTCGGTATGCGGGCCTCTCACTGTTGTGGCCTTTCCCGTTGCACGCAGGCTCAGCGGCCATGGCTCACGGGCCCAGCCACTCTGCGGCATGTAGGATCCTCCAGGACTGGGGCACAAACCCGTGTCCCCTGCATCGGCAGGCGGACTCTCAACCACTGCGCCACCAGGGAAGCCCTCAGGTCTGATTTTTATTACTAGCATTTTGCCCATTTGCCAACTACTCCAGACAGGGTCAAAGTACAACCCAAATAAAGTCAAGGGATAAATCTATTAAGATCAATTCAGGATTGTGAGTCATGTGGAAGATTTAAAAATTTTAAAGGTGTTTTTAAAAGTAAAATGATGCTTTGGGCATCTCAATGAGAAGCATGCACAAACACACACAGACAATACACACTGCAAACCCTATAATGAAACAAAAAGAATACTTAAAAATGAAATGCACTTTGTATAAAACAAACAACAAAACTACCATGGAAGTAGAGTTATTTATATAAACATTATATTTATATAAATTATTATTTAAAGTAAAGCCAAAAATATGAAGTTATGAGATTAAATATAAAAAATGGATAGTAATATGTATAGTTAATCTCATTATTCACAGATTCTATATTTGTGAATTCAACTACTTACTAAAATTTATTTGTAACCCTAAAATCAATACTCCTGGTGCTTTCATGTTCATTCAAGGACAAGTGCAGAGCAGAAAAAATCTGAGTCACCCAATCCACATATTCCTAAAACAAGCTGACACTGTCTTCTTACTTCAGCTGTCATAAGTAAACAAGTATCCTTTTCACTGGTGTTTTCAGTTTTAAATGGCCCCCAAGTGTAGTGCTAGAGTGTTCCTAAGTACAAACCTGTTATGTTCCTTAGAGAGAAAATACATGTGTTAGATAAGCTTTGCTCAGGAATGATTTACAGTGCTGCTGGCCATGAGTTCAATATTAATGAATCAACAATATATATTAACTCAGGTATATTTAAACAGAAGCACACATAAAACAAAGTTATGTGTTGATCAGTTGACAAAAATGTTGTGACCAGAGACTTGCAGGAACCTAACCCTGTGTTTCCCGTAGGAGCAATGGTTCAGTATTTGCTAACTCAGTATTTGCTCAACTCATAGAACATAATAACCACCTTGAATAACCAGAACTGACTGTTAATTTTAATTCGAGGAAAAGGAAACCATTTTCCCCTTGGCTGTGACACCCAGTGAAGTGGCAAATGTGCAAGAGCTCTACTGTTCTTTGCTCTCTCCTGGAGCACTAGGGCAGGAAGCAGAGAAAGAATGGATACCTACACCTATAAGTAGAGGTACAATTACTAACAATAACCATAGTAGCTACTACTCATTAAGTGCCTCCTAATTTACCAACACTCTCCCAGGTTCTTTACATTCATTCACTCATTCTTTAAACAAATATTTGCATGATTAGCTCCATGCCAGGCCCTGTGCCAATGAAACCCAAGGGAGAGAAGATAGACACTGTCTCTGCACTTCTAAAGCTCGTATCTAGTGCAAGAGTAAACAAATACACAGTGAAAAAATAAAATAAGTTGTGAAAGTACAATAAAGAAACAAAACATGTAGAGTAATAAAGAATAACTGGTGGGGGAGACATACGTTATTTTAAAACATACCCAGAAAAGGTACCATTTAAGCTGAGAGTTAAGGATGGTAAGAAGCCAACCAAGGAAATAGCACTGCAGGAAGGGGTGCAAAGGCCTGAGACTAGAAAGAGTGTAGTATGCTCATGGAATTCAAAGAACCCCTCCTCAGTGGGAAAGAATGGCATGAGATGAGTCATTTAGTTCCCATAATGACTTTGGAAAGTAGGCATTATCAACCCTATTTTTAAAATGAAGAACTTGAAGAGTTCAGAGAAGTAAAGAAACTTGCTCAAGTTGCACAGCTCGTGGGCAAAAATTCAATCAGGATGGATTGATGCCAAAATCCATACTCTTTCACTTACATCATGCTGCCTCCCACTTTCTTCCTGCTATACTATGACTCACCCCCAAAGATTCTCCTGTCTCACTAAGGTAGATATATTTATATACCTTAAAGAAAAATAACTAAGTCACAGAAATGTAATAAATAGGACTTGATGCCAACAAGTACAGTTGATATATGCTCTTTCTCTGTGTACATCCTGGGACCTTATGCACTTCTAAATAGTCACATCCTACTGCTGACACATGTTCAGTAATTACGTTATTATCCTCATTACATCTCTGTAACCCCTTAATGCCAGTGCTTTCTCTCAATCATGAGCTAATCTAGCTTTCCCCTATGAGACATGAAAAGAAAATGGCTTTTATTTTTACAGATAGAAAAACTAAGGTAAAGAAAGGTTAATAAAGTTCACAATGTCTTCCTCTTAGCACATCACAGTTACCCTAAACCGGCAGTTCTGTTTTGCACGTAGTATTTACAGAGATTTAATCCTGAAAGGGTCTATGCCAGGGATTCAGGTTTCCCATTTTCCTTCTTTGTTTTTGTTTTCTTAGGTAGTTATTTATGTGACTGTCCTCCTAACTAAATGGACCAATCTGGGCATAAACCATTTTCTCATTTTCTCTGCTTATAGAAAGGAATGGTTTATTTCAGCACTGCAGATAACATCTTGAGGTCTCAGGAGGATGACAAATTGAAACAGTCTCTTTCTTGCCTAACATTTCTTACCCAAGAGTCAAGTGATGATGTTAAGGAACAAATTTCTCTTCTCCTGACAATTTGTACTTATTTTCTTAATAGCCCTGCTAAGATTCAACGAATTTCAGTTTGCTTAGAGCCTGCTTAGTGCCTGCCAACAAGCACAGGATGCTTTCATTCATCTGTGTAACAGTCCTACTGGTGAGGCATTCCTATAAAATTATGGCAGCAATTCCAAAACAGAAACAGCAGAAATAGGGTTAATGAATTATCTTTCAAAAGAGCCATCAGAATAGCACAGCAGTTCTTACATAACTAGAAAACTTAATAAGTTATTTTGATTGAGAAATATTCAGAAATTTTATTGAAGTATAATATCAATGTGCAAAAAATTACCTCTTCAGTGGTAATTACCTGTATTTTACAAAATCATGTGAAAACAAGCACAACAACTGAATACAACTGCATAACTCCACTAATAAAACTATGTCTTGGTAATCATGCACAAAGAATGACATTCACAGACAACTGATGCCTCGACTGGCTAAACAGTTCCAGATTAATGCTGTTCTTTGACCTGTTAGATTATTCTTGCACATAATTCTGGTGTGCTATTTGACAGGTACCTTTGGTGCAGCAATGGTGTGATTCGCACCTCTTCCAAAGATCAAAAATTGCTAACATTGTACCCTCTATCCTTTAAGCTCTCTTTCTATAAAACTTTTAAATTGAAACATTATTTTCTAGTGTTATTTGTTGACAAGTTTTAAACTGCAGAGTCAAAATGATTTCATATTTTTAATTAAATTCATCTTTGGCATTTTTCTGTAACTTTAACCTTTCATCAGTAACATATTCTCTACCATGTATCATGTATTCAGTGCTACAGAGGTATATAAGAAGAGATAATTAATCTCAGCTTTCAGAAAGCATATAATCAACTTGGGAACATATGTAAAAGCTGCACATTAAATAATTAAAGAATTATTTCAAAGTAACATATGAACAAGTGCATATAAAATTGAATGTGGATCCTCCCCAATTTACAGAGGAATTGTTTTCTAAAAGTTCATTTTCAAGCCAGTTGTTCAGAATGTTTTAAGCATCTTTCCATTAAGAAAAAATTATCCTGTAAAGGGTAGTTATATTATCTAGCCAGTTCACAATGACCTACTTCATAGAAAATGCCACTGGATTACAAGACTAGCAATATTACGGAAAGGAAAAGAAATGGAACTGATATTCATTAGTATGTGACAAGCACTTCCACACAAGTAATGTTATTTAGTCTGAATAATCCTGCAAGGTAGGTTATTATGTCTTCCTTTAAAGATAAGGACCCTGAGGCTGATAAAGGTTAAGTAACTTGCCCAAGGGAATAGCTTGTAAATGACAGAACAGATTCAAACCCAGAACTGCCTGGCTCTGAAGCCAGGACTCCATTCCTACAACATGCAGCTTCCCTTTAAAACAGCATTTATAAGGGAACACTTTTTCCGTGTTCCAAATGGGAATGTCAGAAATATATTTCACAACTCAAAAGCTCCTGAAGTGCAGAAACAATGACTTTTCATCTTTGTATCTCCAATGTGGTGTTTCACACAGAGTAGTTACCCAATGATTACTGAATGAATGAATGAACAAACAAACAAACAACAAATTAACAGAAAATGAGTTCTTCAAAAGCAGGGTTTTTTTTTTATTCATATCTAAATACATATAGCCTACCATAGACATATAATCTATCCATCAGTAAATATTTATTAGTAAAGAATTCCATCCTGCTAGCACACCTCTCATTCTGCTTTTCCTAAATTTGTAATCCTGACTGCTTCCAAATTCATTCCTTGAACTCAATGTCTTTCAAAATCTCAGTTCTCTCCTCCTTCCTGTCCTTAGACACTGAAATCCAGAAGACTAAATCTATATTTACATCTCTTATGGGCTCAGCAAGCTCCCTAGCCAGGACAGATATGAATTTAACCTAGTAAGCTTTACCCATAATGCTCTTGGACCTCGGAGTTTGAAAAAGATGCACTGCCCCTTGGGGAGAAATTATCCAAACCAGTATCAATGAAGTGGATTTATTTTGTCCAGAGGAAATGCAAATGAACTTAGTTGCATCAAGTTCCTGAAAGTACACTTCTTAAGCAAATTAAGAAACCCATTTCAAGTTGTTTGAAAGGAATTTCGGCTGACACTTGCAAATGAGTCTTCTACAGAGAAGTAGCTCTGATTCCACAGCTTTTCATTTCATATGGTCTTAGAGATGAATATTCAGATCCCACATCAACATTTAATGAAATGGATAGAATCCCAAAGGCTTAAAAACTAGGTTCCACTTCATAATCTGTCATTCTCTCTACCTTCTTTCAGGATACATTAATTTTTTAAGAAGTTCTTTTAACTAGCTTCTAAGATACATTTTTAACCACTACAAGTTCAAAAATGATGTACAAAGCCCCTAATTTAATTGGTATCTTATGTAAAGAATCCTTATTAATTATACAATTGTGACTATAATTAAATAAAAATATAGAAGTGATAGAAATAAAGGTTCTGAATTTCTCACGTTAAAAATCCTTGAGGGCTTCCCTGGTGGCGCAGTGGTTGAGAGTCCGCCTGCCGATGCAGGGGACGTGGGTTCGTGCCCCGATCTGGGAAGATCCCACGTGCCGCGGAGTGGCTGGGCCCGTGAGCCATGGCCGCTGAGCCTGCGCGTCCGGAGCCTGTGCTCCGCAATGGGAGAGGCCACAACAGTGAGAGGCCCGCGTACCGCAAAAAAAAAAAAAAAAAAAAAAAAAAAAAAAATCCTTGAAAAAAAAGACAAATCATTTTCTTAAGCTCCCAGAGAGTACACTTAATATCCTATAACAACCATGTTGATTATTTTCAAAATTATCCTGAATATTATTAATGGCAAATGTTAAACTACCAAATATCCTGTACTATTGATAAGTTCTCTCTGATGACATGGCTCAGCAATTTCAGTATATACACTGTGAAACAAGAGAACCAGAAGTACTTTCAAGAAAGAACAACAAAATCTTCATTCCCTTCAGCAATTGGCTCAGAGCAATGAAATAGAAATACGTGTTTTTAAAACATACTTTATATCCACATTTAAATGCCTAATTAATCCTAATAATTAAATGCAGCCACTAACCACTTTCTTTGCAAGATCTCTTTTTTATTTCCATAAACTCTGGAATTTAATGGAAATCATTGTGTCATTATGGCCAGGGTAATAAATGCCTATTGGTCAATAAGCTCTGAACCTTAACAGGCAGTTAACTAATTCAGTCGGAAATAAGACCAATAGTTCTAATGGCCTCTAATTTCACTGCAAGAGTCCAGTCTTATGAACTATAGATGGTTTTCATGAGCTCTTCCTACAGCAGAGAACAGCAATTTAAATGTAAAAGACATGCATTTGAAATTCAAGTGCTTACACTGATTTCATTTGCCAATGAGACCACAGATCAGAAGAGGTCCTTCCAGAATAAATATTTAAGTGCAATAAGTAGAGCCAATGCAAACAAAAATAAAACGATTTTAAATCACAAGAGGTCAATTTAGTCTATTTGAAAATCATTCAAATTTTCTTTTGTTTATTTCAAACAACCTGAATAATTTTTTTAAACTGGACAAAAGTAACAACTGTACAAACACCTTGTAATAAAAACAAAAGGGAGGCTTAGAAAGTTGATCTCTTCCTGCTGTCTCACTCATCCTCCCCTGAGAGTGAAGGCTTCTAGATTTCAACATAAATAGATATAACAGTATACAGATATCAGTATACTTGAAATAAAATAGTTTGGAGACATTAGTATCCACTCAAAACCTGATCTTTTCAGCTGTTTGTCTCACATTGAAACAGCAGAGAAAGCACTTCAAGCGATGAAGTAAGAATGTCCCTCCGTCCTATACCAGGGGGTGTCTTCCATATGAAAATGAACCTAGGTTATGTTCACTGTTCTGCTAGCATTCAATTCTGACCTGATCATTTTGTGCCTCTATCCACTTCCATAGTAGCTACATTTATACCTAACAGGAAAATCTCTTAAATTACACAATTGGGCTCCTTATTCCTATGACATTTAATTTAAAAAGCATTTACATGCCAAATTTTAAAAAATCCTTATACTTATTCATCACTTACTTTGTCAATTATGGTGAAAGAAGTTAAAGTTCTTTGGCCTAATTTTATACCAAACTTCTGACAAACCTAAAGAAAACAAATCACTGTATTTTCTAGCCTCTAGTTCAATCATAATCACATTTAGCCTAATCTTCCTGATCGCACACTAATTAAGACAGTGATAATATATGGTAGTGAACTAGAACACTAGACAGGTAGTAAAGAAACCTTGGGCTGGTACTAGTCTTGTAAATGACCAGTTACATGAATTCCAATTACTTTCCCTCTCCCAGCCTCAATTCCATCATTTCTAAAGTGAGGGGTTGGGTTAAATGATCTCTTAAGGGTCTTTAGAACTGTGTAACATCCTAAAATCCTGTTCTATGAAATGTGATCTTCTTTAATTATTTATAGAGTGGTTAACTGCTGAGGCATCCTAAATTTCTCCTTAATACTTCCACATTCACTATCATTTGGAATCTTGTGATTATTATACTTGGTTTCATTTCAATGTCTCCTTTTTCAAACATTTTTTTCCAAAAAAGAAAACCTAACATAAGAGTCCTGGATAAGATATCTGCCACCACCATCCTTCCCCCAAGGCAGGGCAAGCTTTCCCTTTTAACAAAAACACTTGCAATTGGCAAGAAGGGTGTGAGCCAGTCTATTTCTTTCCATGTGTTAATGAACCACCTACTGCCAAATGGAATTCTTTCCTTAATTCCAGACCAGTAAACACCATTTTCTGATGATGTAAAATGACAAAGTACTAATTAGGAGGAATCTAATATGAAGTCACAATTCTCATTAATTGGAAGTTATTAGAGTAATTATTAACAAGTCACATTATCATTAGACCAAAGAAAATGACAAAATTGATTTACGCATTCAAGAGTCTCTAATAAACAGGGTCTACAATCAAGGTCCTCTATAAAATGACCAGAGTAGAGAAAATAATATTTTACAGGTTTAATGAATGCTCTAAAAAATATCACATTTTTTTATTGTCCAGATGTCATTTTCCAGCGTTAAATATAGCCTGAAATATTGAATTAAACTAGATGACTAGGAAGAGAAAATACTTTGAAGTCTCCAAAGAGTACAACCTGTAGCATCTTCAAGAGGCTAAAACAATCCTAATGATGGCTAATGCCCTGAGGATCCCAAGAAGCATCTAACTCTAAGGTCAAAAGAGTACTGCCTTTGTTCAGCTCCCTAATTAAGATGAATTGAAGATAAATGCAAACAAAAATTGTGGGCATTTGGAGACCAATACATCAAAACAATAGAGGAGGAAAAAAAAAGCTGCTCAATTAATTGCAAAGTCATAACAACATGAGTAAATTTTATGTTTCTTTTGGAATTTGTCAGACTTCCTGATTCTTTCCCTAGGGGTTTTTGCAATTTTGAACTAGCTCAGATTATACCATAAACACGTTTTAACATTAGTGAATTTTGGTATGTATTTGTACTCTGAACATACTTCAAAACTCTGTAATAAAAAGTTACTGATCTGAGGAATTCCCTGGTGGTCCAGTGGTTAGGACTCTGTGCTTCCACTGCAGTGGACACGGGTTCGATCCCTGGTCGGGAAATTAAGACTCCACAAGCTGCGTGGTGCAGCCAAAAATAATAATAATAATAATAATAATAATTTACTGATCTTTGGTTTATAAAAGCTAAAATTGTTTCTTGTGTTAAATTCCCTAATTGCTACATATGGTCTAGGTTAGAGAACTATGTTCTCAGAGCATAATTAACATGCTAATCTGATGATGCAATAAAAAGTTAACATTACTAAAAAATTATTTTACAGTTAATTTCATAATTTAAACTCAAAAATTTTATGCTAATATATTTATTACATTAGTAATCAAGTAAAACACATTTCTCAACTAAAAGGTAGAATAAATAAATTTCAAATGTTCCTTTCAAAAAAATTTAAACTACATTTATCTTATTTGTTTGTTTGTTTGGTTGGTTTTTTTGGCCTTACCGGGTGGCTTGTGGGATCTTAGTTCCTCAACCAGGGATTGAACCTGCGCACTTGGCAGTGAATGTGCAGAGTCCTAACCATAGGACTGCCAGGGAGGTCCCGACATTTATCTTATTTTAAAGATTTAGGGACTCCCTGGTGGCGCAGTGGTTAAGAATCCGCCTGCCAATGCAGGGGACACAGCTTCGAGCCCTGGTCCAGGAAGATCCCACATGCTGTGGAGCTACTAAGCCTGTGTGCCACAACTACTGAGCCTGCGCTCTAGAGCCCGTGAGCCACAACTACTGAGCCCACGTGCCACAACTAATGAAGCCCCCACACCCAGAGCCCGTGCTCCGCAACAAGAGAAGCCACCGCAACAGAGTAGCCCCCACTTAACACAACTAGAGAAAGCCCGTGTGCAGCAACAAAGACCCAATGCAGCCAAAAATAAAAAGATAAATAAATTTATTTTTTAAATGATCTATATTATTCTAATTAAAGAATATATGTTCATTCCAGAAAATTTAGGAAAAATAAAAAGCATAACAAAAATTTAGCTCATCCTTTAATCTCATTACCCAGAGATCATCACTTTCATTTTAGCTTATATATTGCCAATATTTTTCTATTCAAACATATATTATTTTACAAAATTTGGAATTTCTCTAATTTTTTATGTTGGTTTAAATTGGTTTAAAATAGTCATTTGGTTATATAAACTCCACAGATCAAAGTGGACAAAGCAAGATGAAATTAATTTATAAGACACTTATGATTTTATATATGTATGATACATGCAAAAAAGTATGTGTAAAATTATATGTACATGCATATATGTGTAAAAGCATGTGTTAAGAACATATCTTTCATACAGATCCAATCAAATTTGTATATCAGAGCTGAAGGCATACCACAGTTTTATCAGATAAATGTATCCATGCAGCATGTCTAATTTGTAGAACAAACTGTTGATCGTATTATAACTATATAATGGAAACTAACCAGATAAGAGAAACTGGAATAGCTTAAAGTATAAAGTATTTTTCAAATGAATGTGAGAAATTAACATATACAAACTCAGACCTAAACTACAAATTTTATTAGACCCATGAGAGGAAATTCCAAAAAACTTTTAATTCACATCAGCCTCTGCTAGTAGAGAACCAGGCTAATTCTCACCAAAAAAAAAAGAAAGTTAAGCAAAAGAAATATTTTCACTGTGACAACTTCTAATTGGTGGCAAAGGGAACATACATACACATGTAAACATAATGAAAAAGTACAACACCTTATGAATGATGCATATTAAACTTACAGATTTACTTAATAGTAAGAACCATCTCCAAAATTGTTTAAATACAGAATAAAATACAATAGAGATAAGACAGAAAATCCTGGATGGGGAAAATCACATGTGTCTTTAAAAGTTTCTGATACAGAGGAGTAACACTGTCCTAAGTCTAATTCAAGAATTCCAAAGGATTACTTTTATCAAGCACAGGTAAGTCCTTTTTGTGAGACTTGTAGAACGTGGCACTGCAGATGAATATAATTTAATTTGGACATGTGCAACCATCTATAAACATCTATTGGAGTCTGTATGCAGCAACATTTTCACTGAGTTATGTATTCTGCACACCAGTACAGCTGCTCTATAGCTTTCAAATGCTGATATAAAACTAGCTTCTACCTATTTAAAAAATTACATGAACAGTAAAAACTTGGATTAACCCAGTGTTCTGGTATTTTTAATTTCCTTGGGAGCATACAGAAAGGACAAATAAAAGAATTCTTTATTTCAACATTAAGTATATGCTATTGCTTATACATGAACATAACCACATATGTATATATCCCCGATTACCCTTTAGCAGTTATAAAATTCAACAGAAACAAATAGCATTTACTATTTTAAAAAAGCCTTAGTCATTCTACTAGTCATTTGGCTTCTGCTCTCTGTCTATGAAAAAGTGTGCTAACCATCACCAATCCTGTGATCACAGGTCCAGAAATTTAGTGTGGTGTCTTGCAACACAAGTCAGAAATTAGACTACATTTAAAACAAGTGCCTTCAAGCTGAGTCTTAAAGAACAGCCACTGACCAGAGAGAATAATGAAACATTCACTACCTGAAGCAGCATTACCAAGAAAAGAACAGCAAATTCAACCATGCTTCCTTTAAAATAATCTCAACTCAAAATTTCTTCAGCTTTCCTTCCTGATTAAAAAAATCAGATATTAAGGTCTTTTTGAAATAGGCTTAAGAATGAACATACAACAAATACCTTGTTGCTAGTATTAAATCATGATACCACCTGCCAAACCAAAGAATCTGAAAGCATTAAGGAAATTGTAGGACTGAGTCTCTAACATGTTAAAAGATTTGGAATGTTTAAAGAAAACATAACTGGGGCTTCCCTGGTGGCGCAGTGGTTGAGAGTCCGCCTGCCAATGCAGGGGACACGGGTTCGTGCCCCGGTCTGGGAAGATCCCACATGCCGCGGAGCGGCTAGGCCCGTGAGCCATGGCTGCTGGGCCTGCGCGTCCACAGCCTGTGCTCCGCAACGGGAGAGGCCACAGCAGTGAGAAGCCCGTGTAATGCAAAAAAAAAAAAAAAAAAAAGAAAACATAACTGAAAATAATAAATCCATTCTTCTGATTGGTATTATTAACGATGAGAACTATTACAATTAACAACCACACAGGCACTCCACTTATGCCCTATTCTCAAAGTTATTTTACAATCATCCTAATTCTATAATCTGCATGAAATAAGATATAGCCCATTGGGATAGGGAAGTTTCCCAAAGGGGTGAGAAAATGAGTCTCTCTGACCTTAATTAGGAGGAGAAAGGGAGGGTTTTTTCTCTCCTTTCATCTCCAAAGGAGGTGGAAAGGCCCTGGCCCCACGTGAAACCACAGGTTGAATTCTTTTATGAATAAGGAGTGGAAGGGGAAGTAGAAGAACATGGAGATACCTTTACATATAGGACACTTGACATAAATCAATGCTCTCGACCACCCTAAACCATAAGAATTACCAATTCATTTTTCCAGTGAGGGAGAGGAGCCTCTGAGAGGCTGAGCAGCTGCCCCATGTCACACACACTCAAGCAATTCAGTTGGGATTCAAACTCAGATCTAACTTCAAAGGCCCTGCTCTTTCCATGAAAGTACGCTGCTGCCCTGACTGAAGTTTTATTCAGCACAGTTTAGTCATAATACCTTTCTCTATTGAAATAAATAACTTTAATCAGCTGGTCTTAATATCACAGGAACTGAAATTAAAACAAACAAACACAACAACCACAAATATTTGTAACCACAAAGGGATATGTCATATTACAGCCAATGAAGTGCTGGTTTAACAGAACTTCCAAAGCTAGACCCCTGAAAAAAAAAAACTCACAGGTAGGGAAAAAAAATAACTGCTGCCAAAATGCCAATAATCACCCCCTGAAGATCCTTACACAGCACGTGGGACTACTGAGTCCTCATGTCCTGAACCATCTCCTTTCCCAACCCTCCTGCCCTCCCATTTCCCTCAGCCTCACTCGTCTCAGAGAGCTACGGTCACTGAATTAGCTGAGGTGTCTGCAATGACCTTTTATGGATCTGCCAGCCTAAGTTTGCTCACAGAGCCCAAGGCAAAGCAACTTTGAGAGTTTGGCGAAGAAACTCTAAATTTTAGTTGTTTTTATTTTTAAGAGAAAACAACATCACAAAAACATTAATGCTCCGGGTACATAAACAAGAAAAATTTCTTATGAAGCTCACTCTTCTTTTTCAAGGACTTTTACTGCATAAATATTAGAACGTAAAATCCAGAAAGGCATATTATATTGGTTTTTCAAAGATAACAATGAATTATAAAATTACCGGGCTTGAAGGGATCTTAAGTAGTTACACAGATCATCATCTTTACTTCAAACAAAATTTATTGAAGCATTTTAAATAATAGGGAATTTATTCAATGTTAAAACCTTCTCTCAGAAAAAAAAGTCAGCATTCACAGGCAAATTATTTCATATAGCTAATGTGAAACACTCATTTTCCCTTATAAACTTGTGAGTTCTTATTAAATCTTTGGGGTGGGAGTTGGTGGTAGGGATGGCTTGTGTGAAAGAAAGGAAAACAAACATTAAATGTCAGGCACTACCCTGGCTACCTTTCATATATGGTATCATTTCGTCTCCACAACAATCTGTGAAATAGGTACTATTAGCCCATTTTACTAGCAGATATTAAAGTTCAGAAGGGTAAATTAAATGTCCGAGGCCAGAAAGTAATAGGTGGCAGATTTGGGACATTACCTCAGGGTTGCCTAACTAACTATCCCCCTGTCAGTTCATAGTTCATCATCCTTTATGCCAGAGATTACCAACCTCGTCAAAGTGATTGTGTGTTGCTTTCACTCTAATGTGTCAGACTGGATCAGGGACAGCAACTTGAATAGCTGGGGATGAAGACATGTGCTGGCCAACAGCTCTTATTTGAAACACCGGGTCTACTTCATGATAATTGGAAACTTCTAAAAGCCAGGAGGGCCACACCAACTCCAAACTCTCAACAGAGTTTGAGAACAAGAGATCCAAGCTGGCTGAAAATGGGCCACAGACTATGGGGGAAAGGTCCAAAAGCTACCACCTGCTAGGGCAGGTGGCCGACAGTAGCCCTTGCGAGTGACAAGGAGTGGGACTTGTTGAAATAAATATCCATGAAAACTGTTTAATAGCCATCCTTGGTATACACTCCACAGATCGACAATCTCTGTACCATACAGGACTTTTTACATACAGACAATGCAGATAATATAGAGGAAGGGGAGCAGGGAGAGAATAGGGTAAACATAAGTGCCCATCCCCTTGTTCCAGGAGATGGGGCAGGAGCTGCAGGAGAGCACTGGACAAGCACACTGCATAGCACAGCAAGAAAGAAATCAACTTAAATCAAAAGGAAAAGAACAAAAAAATTAAAAGTCAAAAAACAAGCAAGCAAACAATTCAAAAAACATTCAGTGACATGATCAGGGTAGAAACAAACTAAGATTTTAAAGGAAAAGCTCTTGAAAATCACTTTTCTCCTCAGTACATGCTCCTTCTACTTACCACTCTTCTTCATTTACATGCACTCCATTTGATTTCATATTTCATCCCTAGAGTTTCATAATAGAGTCTCACCACAGGCAGCTTGAGAAGCAATGATCAATACATTACTCAGCAACAATATACGTGCATAGAACACCTAATGCCCCAGATCATCAAATTTACTCCTAACCCATTTGGGGCAGGTGAGGCCCACTAGGAAGGGCAGTGGGAAGAACAGCACCTATGCAATCTCACACATTGTGAGAGAGAGAGACTTAAAGCAATGGGGTTTTGACATCTCCCTTCAGAACTATCAGATTGGCATCAACCAATCAAAACCAAAAGCAGGCTTGCCACTTGAGTCTGAAGCAAGCAGGAAAGAACCAAACACATGCCTTTCCACGATTCCAAGTCAGTCTAGATAGAACCTGTACCTTGATTTCAGAGAGTCCACCTAGTGCTTGAGGGCTGTGATAGGAGAAGATTCACCCTTGGGTAAAATCTATAGAAGAAAATAACCATTACACTCCTAGATACTAGAAACAACTGTAGAACTTATAGATGTGGTCTCAGGTTGTCAAAAAAAATGTGAAAGCAGTAGATGAAACTCTAGCCCTTCCCCACATGCACAGTGGCCTCAATTCCTCCCATCTGCCTCCTGTCCTTGAAAGGTGGAATGTAGCTGAAGGGTCAAGGGAAAGAGATGATATTCAGCACTCCCTGGGGCTCCCAGAGGGTACCAGGTGTGGGCCTAGCCTCACAGGCCTCCAGAGTTACCTGAGCCCAAGACAGAGCACAGAGGTTTCCTAAAATCCTTGGAATTAGCTCTCACCTGAGAGGAAGTAAGCTTTCCCTGAAGCCTAGAAGAACTAGAACAACTTCTTCATGTTTGAATCAGAACAGAGAGACCTCCACCGGCAGTAGATACACTCAGTTGTTTGGGAGCTGACTTCCAAACATGTGGAGCTTTCATTCATGATCGAATGCTACTTAAGAGTTATAGACTACTTCTAACCAATCGATGGCTTCTGATCCCATACTCCCTGCTCAAGTGAACATGGAGAAACGAAATGTCAGCCTCTTTAAACATGCCAACTGGAAATCAAAGTGAAACGCAGAAGGAGAAGTGACAGCTCAGTGTTTCTAGTATAAATTCCCTGGTGTCACTCTTAAAAGAATCGTCCCAGTCCTTTCCTGTTTGACATTTCCTTCCTCGCTCAAGCTAAAGTGGGGCCTGTGCATAATCACTGATGAACTAAATGCCCACACGACCACCTCAGGTGACACACACAGTGCTCTGACACAAAAAACAAAATCAATAATCTGCTGCTCTATGTCACATGGAAATCCTGACTGCTGTCAGCAGACAGGAGGAGGCTTGGGGGTTGCAGTAGAGACAATTAGAGCCCTTGGAAAAGCAGAGCAGAAAGTAATGAAACCTCTCCAAGTTCATCAGTTACACACACACAAACACGCACATGTGCGCACATAAAATGAAAAGGCCATGTAGCCAGAGGTCATATTTTTCCAGCCTGCTAAATTAAAGTGACTGAAAAGCTCTGTAATTACATAGAAACAGATGAAATTGTTATCTTAACTGAATTGTAAATGTACTTTAAATGTCATAAGTTTTGATGCAATTTAATATTTTAAATGGACATTGCTCCATATAGTCATTGATTGTATACCAAGCAGGTGGGGACATAAGCCATGTCCATTACCATGACTGAACAAAAGCTCATCCATCTGCCTGAGTAGTACAAAAAGATACTACAGAGAAACCAAAGAACAAACCCTCTCTGACTGGAGTTACAGAAAAGAGCACTGGAAAGGAGCCAAGAGGCACGAGTTCCAGTCTCAGCTCTGCCACAGTCACAACCTCTCTGGGCCTCAGTTTCCTTGTCTGTGAAACAGAGAAAAATAATCCCTGACATACTCATGTCACAAGTTACTGTGAGGATAAAATAAGATCAAATAAGTAAAAATGTTCTGTAAACAGTTAGATACAAATGTAAACAATCATTATAATTTATGCCATTATGTACTTGGGGCAAAATATGAAAACAAATCATTACTTACTGTAGCCCAGAAAAGATGTGAATTAACTTTCCACTAACCAGTTGGTTAAAAAAAAAAAAAAAAAGTGGATGAATGACACATTCTCAGTGCATTACTATTAACCCCTTAGAGTGCTTAACACTTCTAAAAAAATTAACTCAACATTATGTTACAATGAAGATGGGACAATAATCTTCATGTACAAAACACAGACATACCTGTCTAGTATGTACCTAGGAGGGGAAAGAGTAAATAAATATACTGCTTTTCATATCTAACTCATTAGCAGAGAGTGGCATAAGCACTGGAGAAAAACAGATCCATTATCTCTCACCTTTCTTGGTCCCTTCCTACACACATTGTATATAAAAAAGCAACTAAAGAAGACTATAAGAGCAGTACTAAAGTGGCAAGTTTAAACATTAACTGCATTCCAGATAAAGTACAATTTTCTCAAAAGTATATCAACTTCTTTTTCTATTATACATTTTGTGTATCTAGCAGATTTACTAGCAATTTTAGGACTCAAATGTATTGTGTGTATGATTAATGCTGTTAAGAAAATCTTTATTTCAGTTTCTAGTCTTTTTTTTTTTTTTTTTTTTTGCGGTACGTGGGCCTCTCAGTGCTGTGGCCTCTCCCGCTGCAGAGCACAGGCTCCGGACGCGCAGGCCAGCGGCCATGGCTCACGGGCCCAGCCGCTCCGCGGCATGAGGGATCCCCCGGACCGGGGCACAAACCCGTGCCCCCTGCATCGGCAGGCGGAACCTCAACCACTGCGCCACCAGGGAAGCCCCAGTTTCTAGTCTTTTTAAAGTACTAATAGTTTTTAGTTATCTGTTCATCAAAAAAAAAGAGGTTTTTTTTCCGTGCTTAATGTGTTTTGCTCAAACTCTCCAAAAATTTTCTTTGGAGTTAATCACAAGAATGGAAAGTTTTAGCTTTGATGGGATATTGTTTGAGGTCTGGATTAGGTTAAACTAGAAGATACTTCACACTTTGAGCTGTACAGGACTCCATGGATGGAACTGTATTTCTACAATCATTCTCTCTTGTTATCACAGGCTCCACCAGAATGCTAAGGCAATCCAACACACACACACACACACACACACACACGAATCTCTGAGTTAGGGGGAAGCCATCACAGCAATGCTATCAGAAACAAAGAGGGCTGGAGTTAATGTACTGCTAGTGGAGAAACAGAAAATGATTCAAGGAGTATTTAGGAGACCCCCTTGCTCAATTTTAAATCTTAATGCACCACTCTATGCACATATAGGAAACAGATAATTCTGTATAGTACATAAAGGTTGAGAATTACTGTTAAAATCCTCAAGAAACATTTCTCCAGAGGTGTCAGGAAAGGACTGGCAACACTGCACAAAGAGAGTGTCTCCTAACAACCTGTGTTCTGCAAACAAAAGAGCTCACTCTCACAACAAACAGATTCCATTTTATATGTGTAGAGAAAGGATTGTTTAGTCCACTTAAAAAGAAAAATACTACCAAAACAGAAAGGAGAACATCATGTCTTAATATAGTCTTCCACCGTTTCAGCCTTGGGCTCACTTGATCTGAAGAATTCCATATATGCTTTGAGAGGTGAAAAGCCTTTGTGAATAATTGAAGACAAAATAATGAAACCCTAGAACGTCAGAGACATAATATAGTTTTGTAGAATTCATCATGGAGCTTTTAAATTCCCAAATACTACATGCTGAATAATTTATTCCTGTGTCAATATGGGGCCAGCAGATGTTCATTCAGAGCCAATATTAACCCTCCTCAAGCTGAAAAAGCAGGAAAACAGGCTCTGTCTGAGATGGAAGGAGGCACTTAGTTTAAGTGAGATTATCTTGGTATTTATGAGAAAATTAAAGCAGCTTTGGAAGTCAAGAAAAAACACACTACTTAGTTGGCAATCTTTTATCAAAGTCTGCTTAGAAAGATAAGGAGTTGAATTTCATGAAAAAACACAAATGGTTGAAAGAGGGGGAGCTGATAACACTGCTCTCTCCTTTCAAAAGGGTCCCTGGGGACTTTTCACTGATTCTGTTTTAGTGGCTTATTGATATTTACCTTCCTCTTTGGATCACTAATTCTTGATGCAATTTTGAACTCTACTGTGTTTTAGTTTCTGGGTATTCTCCCCTCTATGGCTCACCTCTAATTCTGTTCACTTTTTTTAAAAAGAGAATAAGGCAGAAGAAAATTGAAAAATTAAGCAACAGGGAAGTTTAAAGTTTCACCAATGGGCTATTAAACTTCAAAACTGGAAACCAATGCCTTAGATTTCATTCATTCATTCACTCATTCAACACCTAGTTACTGAGAACCATCTCTACAAAGTATTATGCCAAGGCTAAAAAAAGATGAGATGTTTAACCAAATATTCTAAAGATTTATTAAACAGGGGAATATACATGTACATGTCTAGATATCTGCAGAGGCTTCCAGTCAATATTGTGAAAATGGTGTACTAGACCTCTGCAGAAAGAGACGGCTCTTGATCTGAAAACACACAATGTGTAGAATATATTAAAATAGTTTTAGGCTACATGTCTGAGCTCATATCCAAGGAAGGGAAATACCTCAACTGCTAGAAGAAAAGAGGAAATAAAGACAGAATAATGAGCAGGAGGTGAAGCCAATAAAGCTCCCAGGAAAAGTAATAGAATCAGCCACTGGAGGGGCGCCCTGATGCCACCTCAGTGAGAGGTGCCCAGGTTGCAGCTTCACACATGCTGCTCGGTGGACACGAACTACCTGAATAAAATCAAGAATCACCAAGGTCTATGCATGAAATAGAGACTAGGAAAAAACTCTACCTACCACCCAGAATGGTGATGTAGATGGGACCATCTGCACCACAAGAGTTAGGCATAATTCAACAGACTAAAAAATTTTAAAACAATTATTTTTAAAATGTTAAAAGAGATAAAGACAGGAAGAGAAGTAATAAGTTTTTTTTTTAAAAAAGGACAGTATAGAAAATTATCAGGCAGATCTGAAAAAGAATCAAATAGAAACTCTAGAAATAAAAGAGGAGGGAGACCTGATTTAGGGGGTGTAGGACCTCAACAGGTGGTCTGAACAGTACACAGCTGATAATTAGAGACTAGGAATATTAACTCAAGGAAATAACCCAAAATTCAGGACAGACAAGGAGATAAATACAGGAAAAAGAGGTTGAGACAAAGAAGACAGAATAAGATAGTTCAAAATACATCTAAGAAGGATCCCAGAAGAGAATAGAGAGAAAAATGAAAGACATAATTGAAAAACAGTATCTAGAACAGACCTTATTTTATAATGAGAAAATCACAGCCCAGAATTGTCTTCAATCATACAGCATGTTAGAAGAAAAGCTGGCAGCACACAGATCACTAGCTGATCACTCTTTCGTTATCAAACATCTTTCTAAATGGAGAACCCCATTAAAAAAAAATACATCAGCCTGAAATTTCTTTTAGTTATTAAACTATTTGAGTATTTAAGTGTATCATAGTGCTAAAATCCTTGTATGTTACTACAACTGTTTTTCAAAACAACCCTATTATTATTTTCATTTTACAGATAAGAAAACTGAGGCTCAAAGAGGAGTAACTTGCCCAAAATCATACAGGTGGTGAATGGCAGACCCAGGATTCAAATAAATGCGTGTCTGATTCTAAAACGCATACTTTTTTAAAAAATTGAAGTATAGTTGATTTATAATGTTGGTTACTCTCTGGTATACAGCGAAGTGATTCAGTTATGTATGTGTGTGTGTGTGTGTATTCTTATATACACATAAATTATTTTTCATATTCTTTTCCATTATGGTTTATCATAGGATATTGAACATAGCACCCTGTGCTATACAGTAGGACCTTGTTGTTTATCTATTTTATATATATAGTATTTTGTATCTGCTAATCCCAAACTCCTAATTTATCCCTCCCCCATACCCTTTCCCCTTTGGTAACCATAAATTTGTTTTCTATGTCTGTGAGTCTGTTTCTGTTTGTATATTTTATATTCCACATATAAGTGGTATCATATGATATTTGTCTTTCTCTGTCTGACTTATAATCTCTAGGCCCATCCATGTTGCTGCAAAGGGCATTATTTCATTCTTTTTTATGTCTAAGTAATATTCCATTGTATATAGATACCATACCTTCTTTATCCATTCATCTGTTGATGGACATTTAGGTTGCTTCCATGTCTTGGCTACTGTAAATAGTGCTGCTATGAACACTGGGGTGCATATATCCAAAAGGCATACTCTTAATCACCATATAACAATGTTTCTATAGTGATATAGCTTTAAAATAATAAGGCATCCCTAAAATTTACATTCAAAGATCAATTTAATTACATCACGGTCTCACTGTACACTTGGAGTATGATCTTTAAAAAATACAGTCAGCCCTCTATATCCACGGGTTTTGTTATCTACAGATTCAACCAACTACAAGTGGAAAATATATATATTTTTTAAATTCCAGAAAGTTCCAAACAGCAAGATTTGAATTTGTCATGTACTGGCTACTATTTTTTTTTTTTTTATTTTGCTTTATAACAAATTTAATCAGTTATACATATACATATGTTCCCATATCCCCTCCCTTTTGCGTCTCCCTCCCACCCTCCCTATCCCACCCCTCCAGGCGGTCACAAAGCACCGAGCTGATCTCCCTGTGCTATGCGGCTGCTTCCCACTAGCTATCTACCTTACGTTTGGTAGTGTATATATGTCCATGCCGCTCTTTCACTTTGTCAGAGCTTACCCTTCCCCCTCCCCATATCCTCAAGTCCATTCTCTAGTAGGTCTGTGTCTTTATTCCTGTCTTACCCCTATGTTCTTCATGACATTTTTTTTTCTTAAATTCCATATATATGTGTCAGCATACAGTATTTGTCTTTCTCTTTCTGACTTACTTCACTCTGTATGACAGACTCTAGGTCCATCCACCTCATTACAAATAGCTCAATTTCATTTCTTTTTATGGCTGAGTAATATTCCATTGTATATATGTGCCACATCTTCTTTACCCATTCATCCGATGATGGACACTTAGGTTGTTTCCATCTCTGGGCTATTGTAAATAGGGCTGCTATGAACATTTTGGTACATGTCTCTTTTTGAATTATGGTTTTCTCAGGGTATATGCCCAGTAGTGGGATTGCTGGGTCATATGGTAGTTCTATTTGTAGTTTTTTAAGGAACCTCCATACCGTTCTCCATAGTGGCTGTACCAATTCACATTGCCACCAGCAGTGCAAGAGTGTTCCCTTTTTTCCACACCCTCTCCAGCATTTATTGTTTCTAGATTTTTTGATGATGGCCATTCTGACTGGTGTGAGATGATATCTCATTGTAGTTTTGATTTGCATTTCTCTAATGAGTAAAGATGTTGAGCATCCTTTCATGTGTTTGTTGGCAGTCTGTATATCTTCTGTGGAGAAATGTCTATTTAGGTCTTCTGCCCATTTTTGGATTGGGCTGTTTGTTTTTTTGTTATTGAGCTGCATGAGCTGCTTATAAATTTTGGAGATTAATCCTTTGTCAGTTGCTTCATTGGCAAATATTTTCTCCCATTCTGAGGGTTGTCTTTTGGTCTTGTTTATGGTTTCCTTTGCTGTGCAAAAGCTTTTAAGTTTCATTAGGTCCCATGTGTTTATTTTTGTCTTTATTTCCATTTCTCTAGGAGGTGGGTCCAAAAGGATCTTGCTGTGATTTATGTCATAGAGTGTTCTGCCTATGTTTTCCTCTAAGAGTTTGATAGTGTCTGGCCTTACATTTAGGTCTTTAATCCATTTTGAGCTTATTTTTGTGTATGGTGTTAGGGAGTGATCTAATCTCATACTTTTACATGTCCCTGTCCAGGTTTCCCAGCACCACTTATTGAAGAGACTGTCCTTTCTCCACTGTACATTCCTGCCTCCTTTATCAAAGATAAGGTGACCATATGTCCGTGGGTTTATCTCTGGGCTTTCTATCCTGTTCCATTGATCTATCTTTCTGTTTTTGTGCCAGTACCATACTGTCTTGATTACTGTAGCTTTGTAGTATAGTCTGAAGTCAGGGAGCCTGATTCCTCCAGCTCCATTTTTCGTTCTCAAGATTGCTTTGGCTATTCGGGGTCTTTTGTGTTTCCATACAAATTGTGAAATTTTTTGCTCTAGTTCTGTGAAAAATCTGGCTACTATTTATATAGCATTTCCATTGTATTTAGGATTATAAGTAATCTAGAGATGATTTAAAGTATATGGGAGGATGTGTGTAAGTTACATGCAAATACTATGCCATTTCATATAAAGGACTTGAACATCCCCAGATTTTGGTAATCTGTGAGAGGTCCCAGAACCAATCCCCCCAGATACCAAGGGACGACTGTACTATGAATCAATTTAATATATTGTGTATTACCTTATATGTTGACAACTATGGGAAGCCTCAAGGATTTTATTTTTTGGAATACTCACAAACTATTTCAACCTGTTATTTTTAACATATAAATTAATGACTATATTAAAAGAAGATAGAACAAAAACCTATCCTAGGGCTTCCCTGGTGGCTCAGTGGTTAAGAATCCGCCTGCCAAGGCAGGGTACATGGGTTCAAGCCCTGGTCCGGGAAGATCCCACATGCCGCAGAGCAGCTAAGCCTGTGCACCACAACTACTGAGCTTGCGCTCTACAGCCTGCGAGCCACGGCCGCTGAGCCCGTGTGCCACAACTACCAAAGCCTGCACACCACAACTACTGAAGCCCGCGCACCTAGAGCCAGTGCTCCGCAACAAGAGAAGCCACGGCAATGAGAGCCCATGCGCTGCAATGAAGATTAGCCCCCACTCGCTGCAACTAAAGAAAGCCCATGCACAGCAAAGACCCAATGCAGCCAAAACTAAACTAACTTAATTTATTAATTTAAAAAAAAAACTATCTGAACATTCATATGGATATCTCAAGGAAGCCCAAATAATCAAAACAATTTTGAAAAAGAACAAAGTTCTAAGACCCATACCTGATTTCAAAACTTACTACAAAGCTACAGTAATCAAAACAGTGTCATACTGGCATAAAGACAAACACAGACCAGTGGAATACAATACAAAAGCCCAGAAATAAAGCTTCACATACATGGTCAATTAATTTTCAACAAGGGTGCCAAAATCATTCAATAAGAAAAGGACAGTCTTTTCAACAAATTGTGCTGGGAAAACTGGATATCCACATTCAAAAGAATGAAGCTGGATCCTTATCTTATACAATATATAAAAATTAACTCAAACAGGATCAAAGACCTAAACATAAGAGCTAAAAGTATAAAATTCTTTGTTTTTTTAAAGTATAAAATTCTTAAAAGAAAACATAAGGGAAGAGATTCACGACACTGGATCTGACAATGTTTTCTTGGATATGACACTAAAAACACAGGCAACAAAAGAAAAAAAATAAACAAATTGGACTTCATCAAAACCAAACACTTTTATGTAACAAAGGACACTATCAAGAGAGTGAAAAGACAACCCACAGAATGGGAGAAAATATTTGCAATTCATATATCTGATAAGGGATTAATATCCAGAATATATAAAGAACTCCTATAATTCAACAAATATATATATATATATAGCAACAACAAATATATTTTAAAATATATATTAAAAATGGGCCAAGGACTTGAGTAGACATTTCCCCAAAGAAAATATATACATGACCTACAAGCATGTGGGAAGATGTTCATGTGCTTGTTAATTATTAGGAAAATCAAAACTTCAATGAGATATCACTTTATATCCATTAGGAAGGCTATTATCAAAAAATGGCAGGAAAAAAAACAGATGTTGGCAAAGATGTGGAGAAATTGGAACTCTGGTGCATTGCAAGTGGGAATATAAAATGGTGCAGCCACTGTGGAAAGCAGTTTCACAGTTCCTCAAAAAGTTAAATGTAGAATTCCCATGATCAACCAATTCCACTTCTAAGTATATACCCAAAAAAACTGGAAAGCAGGGACTCAGACAGATACTTGTATGTCAATGTTCACAGCAGCATTATTCACAATATCCAACAGGTAGAAATAACCAAGTGTCCATCGACAGATGAATGGAGAAACAAAATGTGGCATACACATACAATGGAATATTATTCAGTCACATAGAGGAACAAAATTCTGATACATGCTACATCATAGCTGAGCCATGAAAATATGCTGAATGAAATAAGCCAGATGCAAAAGAATAATTTATGACTTCACTTATATTATGTACCTGGAATAGGCAAATTCATAAAGACAGAAAATAGCACAGAGGTTACTGGGGACTGGGGTAACCTAAGAGGAATGGGGGGTTAGTATTTAATGGGTACTAAGTTTCTGTTTGGGGTGATGAAAAGTTCTGGAACTGGAAAGTAGTGCTGTTTGTACAACTGTGAATGTTCTTAATGCCACTGAAATGTACACTTAAAAATGGTTAAAATGATAAATTTTATGATATGTATATTTTACCACAACAAATAAATAAAGCGAAATGGCATGTGACTCACAGTATGCCTCCTCCTAATGTTATTGATATATACTAACATATCATAAACATCTTTAAGAATAAAGAATACTCCTTTACTATCACAAATATGGGTATACGTATTTAAAAATACTGGATCCCTAAGTCTCAAAATAATATGCAGTTGAAGAAAATAATAATTATTGCTCATATTTATTGAGCACTTACAATGTGCTAGCCACCATTCTTGCAAGAACTTCATAACAACACATACAATATATCACATTGTATATTATTATTCTGACTTTACAGATAAGAAAAGGGGGAGCCACAGAGGCTAAAATCTATTTGCCATTACACAGAAAAATATTTTTAAAAATATACTGGAGTTATTTTCTTTACAAAAGTACTTCCCTCTCTTTGGAAAAGGAATTATCACTGAAAGCTTTCTTTTAACAGAAATTTCATCCAACCTAACTAAAAATTCTTAATTAATTTTGTACATAATTTATGCAACCATCTGTTGCATCAAGAAAGGTATAGTCACACAACACTTACCTTTTTTTAACCAGTAATTTTCTTCTTATTTAAATTTCTTTTAAAATATAGGTGTTACTATATTTATCCATGCACATTTTGCCAATAATTTTTTTAACATCTTTATAGGAGTATAATTGCTTTACAATGTTGTGTTAGTTTCTGCTGTATAACAAAGTAAGTCAGCTATATGTATACATATATCCCCATATCTCCTCTCCCTTGCATCTCCCTCTCACCCTCCCTATCCTACCCCTCTAGGTGGTCACAAAGCACTGAGCTGATCTCCCTGTGCTATGCGGCTGCTTCCCACTAGCTATCTATTTTATATTTGGTAGTGTATATATGTCAATGCCACTCTCTCACTTCATCCCAGTGAGATGAAGAGGGATGAGGAAGGAAACTAATATTTGTCAAGCATCAAATCATATGCCAATGTACTAAGCATATTTTATCTCATTTAATCTTCTCAACAACTTGTGAAGTAGGGATTACTATTCCCATTTTACAGGTAAGGACAAAAATATAGTAATCCAAAATACTCCTACTCACTACTTTCAAATTCTGATAAATATTTTATTCATGTAGGAGCCAATTAATTCCAGTTCCCTAGGAAGTCAAAGAATAGTGGTCACTGCCAAAAGCAATCCCAGATACCTGAAGGAGCCAATATGACAGCTGCCCCTAGCATGCTGCATGACTGAGTATTCAAAAGCCCAACAGATCTCACACCCAAACACAGTGTGCAAGGGCAGAAGATCACCCTCTCGTACTATTGAGTCAAGAAAAACGGACTGTGTAGCCTTCTGCTCCAGCACCAGCCCAACAGCGGAAAAGACAGCCAAATATGGATGACCCTGAGCCACATTAAGGGGGCTCACACTGCTCTCTCCGACTTGGGTATAAAGAATAGAATCTAAGGCACCTTCTGTTGCTTTGGAACATGAAAACTTTTGAATGTCAAAAATGTATAGCAGGGGCTTCCCTGGTGGCGCAGTGGTTGAGAGTCTGCCTGCCGATGCAGGGGACACGGGTTCGTGCTCTGGTCCGGGAAGATCCCACATGCCGCGGAGCGGCTGGGCCCGTGAGCCATGGCCGCTGAGCCTGCGCGTCCGGAGCCTGTGCTCCGCAACGGGAGAGGCCACAACAGTGAGATGCCCGCGTACCGCAAAAAAAAAAAAAAAAAAAAAAAATGTATAGCAAAAACTATACAATAAATTTTTAGTAAATATTTTGGAAATGATTATATTTAACTTTTCCCTCTGGACTAACTTCATCTTATTAACACTTAAATATTCTCAGTTCTCTTTAAAAAACAGAAAACAAACAAAGAACACCTCCCTCTATTTTATCTCCCACCCCAGCTACCACTCTCTTCCCTATTCTTCAAAGCCAGTCTTTTGGACAACTTTGTTTCTGTTTCAATTGCTATCAACACCCTCACCTTTGACTCACTCCTCCATACACTCCTATCTGGCTATACCCTACTCCACACCTACTAAACTGCTCCTGTCAAAGTCACTCTTACCTACACCATGGGGATTGGAAGGTGCCCAGAGAAATCCCTAAGGGCTCTGAAGGGCAGAGTTTGAAAACTACTATACTTGGGTCTGGTTACATATTTTGTACGGCAGCTACATTATTTGTGGCGGCCAGTACAAAGTGAAAATGCGGGACCCCTTGTTTAAAAGCAGGAAAAAGAGCTTTTTCCTTTTTTTCCCCCTGTGGTCTCTCTATATACAAGTTATGATGTTTATTTGCTACTTAATAGTGTACTCCCTAGGGCATGAGGATGTTTGTATGACATTGCAGATTCTCATAGGCACCCAGGCAACACCCACAACTTGGTGTGTAGGGTACACACCAAATCCCACTCCTCCTATGCCCATACCCAAGGCCCTGCCAAGGGTGGAGAGTGGCATCAGTCTCTGGGCAGGGGAGGGGAAGTGGGCAGCTGAGAATTCGTCCCAGGGAAGTGATTAAGAAGTAGAAAAACGCTAGCTCCTAGAAGCTCCATGCCCCCAGCATAGCTGCCATTGTCCCATCTGACTTCACTCACAAAATACAATTTCAAAGATACAGCTAGGCAGAATGTCAATATGATGACCATACAGCATTAAATTCCAAGCACAGGACCCTCTTCTGAACATGATATTTTAGGTAACTACAATGATTGCAAACCCTGATCCTGGCTACACCACATAATAATCATAATAATACCACCTTACATCTGCATAAAACATCACAGTCCACAAATAGTTCCAATTTAATTTTAACCCCACAATAAACCTATAAATAGAAGTATCTCATTTTACAGATGAAAAAGTGACTTAGAAAGGTGAAATGCACTGCCCAAGGCATGGAAGAGCAGGTGTTAAACCCGCCTCCTAACTCCAAGTCCAGGATTCTTTCTAGTGTAACGTGCTTCCTAAGCAAAGGGCAGATGGGAAGGGACTAGAACAGTGACCATTTCTGTGCATGAGCCACTGGTTTAGTCATTAGGTGGAAAGTATTTCTGCCAAACTTCTGTCAATTCCAGTCAGATTTTTAAAAACTTGATCTTTTACTCTCTAGAGTTCAATGGCTTTATATAAATATCTAGTCTAAAAAAGAAAAAAAAAAGTAAAAGCAACAGGTGTAAAGTTAGCTTGTACCCCATCCAATATGCACCTTGAGACCAAGCCACTCTGAGATACAATACACTTTCACTATAGGAGAGCTGATGATTCCTTGATTTCATTGGGTGAAAGTTCATCAAAATGCCAGACAGTAATAACAGAGACAATGGGGAAGCATGTAGCTAGGAGATACCAATATCAAGGAAGGAGCTAGTTTCTTCAACGTGACTCTTCCTTACCCACATTCCACATACTTTATATAATTCAATCTTTCCAGATAGTGAAATTGTTGCTAAACTTCCTCAGGTTAATGTAAAGGATAATACTTTATCTCAATTTCCTAATTCAGCTACTCAAAATTCTCCCCTGAAAACAAGAAGAGAGCATTTTTTGTGGTTGAACTAATATGCATTTGTTACAACCATTGGCAGTGTCGACCCTTCACACTGGCTGATCAGCCAGAAAATATCCAAGGAAAAACAAGTGCAACTGAATGTTAGATCCAAATAGCACAATCTCTCAGCTCACTAGAGCAGAATCTCTCTCTAATACACTGGTCACAGGCTATATTACTAGCTCTTTTTATCCTATCTCTAGGTAGAAAAGCTATAATTTAAACTGACAGCATTACTTGTCATGAAGTCTGTGGGTTTACAATTTCTAAATGTCAGTTTGAACTTCTGACTAGTTACTTAGAGCACTACCGTTTGTTTCTAAATGAGGCAACTTGTCAGCTCTGCATACATAAAAGCAGTTAATCAGCAATTTGCAGTGCAACACAAGAGGGATCAGCTGGTATGCTAATAGTGAGCCCACAAAGCACCTCCAATTAGGAAAGAAAGCCTTGTCCTAAGCCAATAATATCCTCATGTATCACAAAATTCATTCTACTACTCAATAGATGAAACATTTCATGCCAACGAACTTATTATCTTGAAGTAATTGTCTGCCTCCAGCTTGATGTACACATGTTCCCATGGGCCTATAATGGAGGAGCTACAGGAAGTAAGGACCACTGTGATTCCTGACCCTCCTCTCACTTGTGGCTTCTTTTCAGTTCCCAGTGGGTTCTTATTCTTGACTCCCTCCTTTTTACTATTCTGCTGTCCCCTTTTCTATGTGGCCTTCACATCTCCTGTCTTCAGCTCTCTAAGTAAAATGGGATGGGATCTTTCCCAAGAATTACCCTGTTTCCTCTAACCTTTTAGAAAAACTACTGAACTATATAACAAAATCAATTCCAAAGAGAGGAATAATGATAACTCTAACAATCAGATTATTTCATTAATAAGAACACCCCCCCAAAAAAAAATAAGAACACCCCGCTTCAAGGGTAAAAACACTTCGGCATAATTTTAACGACTAATAGGTTTGAGCCTATGGACTAAATTCTAGAATATGGATTGGAATGACTAAAACTAAATAGTAAGTAAAGGAAATATATCTAAAAGACTTCTTAAAATCTTTCCCATTATCCCTAGTGGCTATCTTAGGTGTTATATCAGGATAATATCAGGAAAAAAAATGTTTGACTGTAGTCATGTACCTCACCCATTTAAACAACCTTTGTGGACTTCCCTGGTGGCGTAGTGGTTAAGAATGTGCCTGCCGGTGCAGGGGACACGGATTCGAGCCCTGGCCCAGGAAGATCCCACATGCCCTGCAGAGCAGCTAAGCCTGTGTGCCACAACTACTGAAGCCCACACGCTTAGAACCCGCGAGCCACAAGAGAAGCCACCACCATGAGAAGCCCATGCGCCGCAACCAAGAGTAGCCCCCGCTTGCCACAACTAGAGAAAGCCTGCGTGCAGCAATGACAACCCAACGCAGCCAAAAAATAAATAAGAATTAAAAATAAATAAATTTTAAAAATTTAAATAAAATAAACAACTTTTGTGTAGCACTCAAATCAGATTTTGAATTGATCAGGCAAATCTGGTTTAGTGATTGGGTGTAGTAAAAGAGCTACCCAGCCCAAATCCAATAATCCATTTTACCTCATATGAGACACATTTTTTGGAGTTAGAGAATAAGTGCTTCTGCGTATGCTACAGTTTTTCGTAGTGGCTAAGACTTTTGGGAGGGAAATCCTTTCTGGACCCAGTGGCATTCACCTGCCTGTCAAGTAACAGGTATGGGCAGATCCCAAGAAACAGAACCTGGTTCATGGTAGGCCCATGTGCCACCTGCCAACTGTCAAGCAGATGCATGTTGGTAATCAGAGAAGCTCTGTTTATGGATCAGGCTAGGCTAGGCTACTGGGCACCATTCAGCACAGAGGGAAATTCTGAGACACTGGAGTGCCCTCTTACTAATGTTAGGCTTCAATGTCTCTTTATGAAATCATTTAGCCTGGGGGTATGAGAATGACAAGGCCAGGGCAAAGAGCTCTGATCTGCGTGTGCTCAGCCTGCCCCTATTCTGAGCAATACACAGAATATTATATGGTATACCTGGAGATCATCTACTTTAAACCCTCTCTCCCTCCATTTACAGAAATGAAAAGTAAGGCCCAGAAGTCATTTGCCCAAGATGACACAGAGATAACAGAGTAAGGTCTGATTCTAAAACATCTGATGCCTAGACCAAAACTTTTCTCTTCTTCCCTCCCTTCTTCTTCTCCTCCTCCCTCTCTCATTCTCTTTTCCTCTCTTCCTCCTTCCTCTCCCTATCATCATCATCTTGAAGCAGCCAATATCTTCAAACAAAATCTTAACCAGAAGTCCAATATACAAACCAGATTAAAAAGGGCCTGCTTAGATTCAGACAGAGAAGGGAGACAGAGTGTATGTGCTAGAATCCTACTTGCTTAAATGAGCCTGCAGCCTCCTCTGGGATCCTGGGCAGAACCCTGTGAATAATGTGCCTGAGATCAGGCAAACTTCTTCCTTAGTAACTTGCAATAAAGCTAGTTTCAAACACTAATTGGGATTGTGTTATTTTTACATAAAATTAATATTTTCTGAAACACTGGTAAAATATACATTGGAGTGGCAGTTATTTTCTTGCATTTGGGTTTTTTTTTTAAGACATCAACATTAAATCTGAAACTGAGAAACATTAATTTTCTTCCAGTACCATCAGCACACACGAACAACCATCTGATGTGACAGATTTATTTAGGTGATATTTAAAATTAGGAAATAAAGACATGAGATGATTGATAGTAATGAAACATAAGGGTCATTCCTAAAAGCTACCAGGAAAAAGGCACATGAACCTGACAACACAGAAGCAAGCTTTGGGAAACTTCAGCATAAGACATACATGAGATTACCACGTGCAAACACAAAACATCCATCTTATTCCCTTGGGTGACTCTTTTCATTAGTGTTAATGGGCTCAGGGACTCTGTTTAGAGGCTCTTTCTACAGATGCTAGAACACAAATCTTGTTCTCTCTGGTGAAGTCCATTCTCATAAACAAGAAAAAAATGAAATCTATGTGTTGAAATCGACATATGTACACATGCACATAAGTCTGTGTATTACTTCTGATCACTTTTCCCTTTAACTTGAATTTATTAGTCATTAGAAATCCTGCCAAACATTACTGAGTAATATAATGTAAAATTAGTACCAAAATCAGATCCCATGGACATTTTTAATTAAATCCCTTTCATCAGGATTAAGAGTTTTAAAAAACTGTGTAAAAAGTAGTAGTACTGAAAGTCATTCACCACAAGAGACTTAAAAGCAATAATACAAAACACAGCACATATCAATCATGTTTATTAAACACCAATTTGCACATGGTTAAGTGCTAAATAATATATAAAACTGAACCCAAAAGGAAAGGTATGTGCCCCAAATCAAGCAGCTACTGATTCAACAACTTCTTTCCTCTTCCTTTATGTATATATATGTGGAAAATACCATTCTCAACATACCTTTCCTGATTTTTATCTTCTGTGATTTTCTTCTGTCACTTACTAACTGCATTTAACTGTATAAAGAAACTATGCCAAATTTCAACCAAGAAGTCTGTTGATAAAGAAACCCATGGAAAAATATGCAGTTCTAAGATTTCCTATAGCCCACTTCACATTCTGCACACAAAGGCAAATGAAATCTAAACACCATGTATTTTCTTCTCGATTAATTTTTCTCTTAAAATATTCACTCTTAATTTCTTCTCTCCTCTCTCAGTCACCCATTCTTTTTTTTTTTTTTTTTTTTTTTTTTTTTTGCGGTACGCGGGCCTCTCACCATTGTGGCCTCTCCTGCTGTGGAGCACAGGCTCCGGACGCGCAGGCTCAGCGGCCACGGCTCACGGGCCCAGCCGCTCCATGGCATGTGGGATCCTCCCGGACCGGGGCACAAACCCGTGTCTCCTGCATTGGCAGGCGGACTCTCAACCACTGCGCCACCAGGGAAGCCGTCACCCATTCTTTTAACATTTTCTTACTTAGTGAGTTCTACCTACTGGTATACAAAGATGAATTAGTCATGATCCTGGTCCCTGTCTTCTTAGGAGCTCACAGTCTGTTAGGAAAGACAGAAATGCATGCAGACAATCACAATAGAAAGTAATAACTGCTCAGCAGAGGTCTATCTATATTGCTTTGGTGATACAAAGGAGGGAGCAGTTAACTTAGGAAATAAGAGGTTTCTCAGAGGTGGCATTTGGATGGATTTAACAAAGGAGTTGATACTTCACTAGGGAAAGGATAACTCAGGCAGAGGGAAGAGCTTGTGAAAAAGCACAGAGACCAGAAAGCCAATGACACAGTCAAGGAGCAATTTCACACAGTAAAACAGGGGTAGATGGGAAGACACCAGTTATGGCAGGAGATGAACAAGCATAAATTGGGCATGATTATTAAAAGTCTCGTTTATTTTCCAAAGAGTTTTGTCTTTATCTGTTCTTTTGTTTTCATAGTGCTAAACAACACAGCAGAAAAGCAGAAGAGAACAATCCACTGGTTTTAGACAAAGGCACAAAAGCAATGCAGTAGAGAAAAGAGGGTGCTAGAACAACTGTATATACATGTGCAAAAAAAAAAGAATGTGGATCCATACCTCACACTATATACAACAATCAATTAAAAATCAACCATAGCCCAAAATATAACATCTAAAACTAAAAAACATCTGGAAGACATAGGAGAAATAGGAGAAATCTTTATGACTTGGGTACTCCCAAAGATTTCTTATATATGACACCAAAAGCACAATCTATAAAATACAAAAATTTAAAAATGCATTTCAGGGCTTCCCTGATGACGCAGTGGTTAAGAATCCACCTGCCAATGCAGGAGACACGGGTTCGCAGCCTGGTCCTGGAAGATCCCACATGCTGTGGAGCAACTAAGTAAGCCTGGGTGCCACAACGACTGAGCCTGTGAGCCACAACTGCTGAGCCTGCGTGCCTAGAGCCCGTGCTCCACAAGAGAAGCCACCACAATGAGAAGCCTGCGCACTGCAACGAAGAGTAGCCCCCACTCACCACGACTAGAGAAAGCCCGTGTGCAGCAACGAAGACCCAATGCAACCAAAAATAAAAAATAAAATTTTAAAAATAAAAAAGTGCATTTCATCAAAATTAAAAACTGCTGCTCCTCAAAAGACAATTAGGAGAATAAAAAGATAAGCCAGAGACTGAGAGAAAATCTTTGCAAAGCATATATGTGATAAAGGACTTATGTTCAGGGCAAGAAGAGCTCTCAAAATTCAACAATAAGAAAACAAACAACCCAATGGGGAAAAAATGCTAAAAGATTTAGACACCTGACCAAAGAAGATATATGAATGGCAAATAAGCACATGAAAAGATGTTCAACATCATTAGTCATTACAGAAATTCAAATTAAAACCATAATGAGATACCACTACACACCTATTAAAATGACTAAATTAAAAAGATTGACCAGGGCTTCCCTGGTGGCGCAGTGGTTGAGAGCCCGCCTGCCAATGCAGGGAACATGGGTTCGTGCCCCGGTCTGGGAAGATCCCACATGCCGCGGAGTGGCTGGGCCCATGAGCCATGGCCGCTGAGCCTGCGCGTCCGGAGCCTGTGCTCCGCAACGGGAGAGGCCACAACAGTGAGAGGCCCGCGTACCGCAAAAAAAAAAAAAAAAAAAAAAGATTGACCATACATACTAAGTATTGGCAAGGACGTGGAGAAACTAGAATTCTCATAAACTGACAGTGGGAATGTAAAATGATACAACTATTTTTTAAAACAGTTTGGCAGTTTCTTAAAAAGTTAAACATACACCTACCATATGATTCAGCCACTCCACTCCTAGATATTTACCCAAGAGGAAATAAAATATATATCCATACAAAGATTTATATACAAATTCTTATAGCAATCTTATGTATAATAGCCAGAAACTGGAAACAATCCAAATTCACATTAACATGTGAATAAATAAATACATTGTGGTATATCCGTACAATGGAATACCACTCCACAATAAAAAGTAATGAACTACTGATATAGCAACAACATGGATAAAATTCAAAATAATTATGAATACTTATGCTGAGTGACAGAAGCTAGACACAAAAGAGTACACACTATATGACTGCACTTATATAAAAATCTAGAAAATGAAAAGCAATTTATAGAAAGGATACTGGTTGTTGCCTGGGGAAGGCATTGCTAGGAGGAACTACAAAGGGCACACAGAAGGAAACTTTCAGGCATGGTGAATATGTTCACTATCTTGATTGTGATGATTGTTTCATGGACATATACACATATCAACCCTATCAAATTGTACACTTCATATATGTGTAGTTTATTGAATGTCAATATCTCAGTAAAGCTGTTTTTAAAAAGTATTGAGTATATTCAATCATTAACAATCATTTCATTTCTACCCTGCTTTCATACTTTCTTTGCAAGAGAACTGAATACGTGAGACAGTACAACAAAGGCACTATCTAAGGTTTGCGTTTTCTGGTAGTTTTCCATATTTGTGACAAAGTTACATATGATAAAGTGAATAAAGTAGACAAGGATAGAATACGCAAGTTGGTAGAGACCAAACTTTTTAGGCACCTCCATAAGAAATCTGGTATCTATAAAGTAGCTACTTTTCCTTATTTTGTTTCCCTTAAACTACCCAAACAATTTATTTAGTTCTTTATTTTTCCCATGACTGCAAAAAATTAGTGATACAAGTAGTTTTATTTTTTAATTTTTTGACTATAATGATGAAAAACTACAAAGAATATTTCCAACCCGGCATGGTAATAGGAGGCTTCAATATTACTGTGAAATCACATTTGAATGTGTATACAAAAACATGTAAATACTCTGTCTAGTAAGATGAGTGTTTAAACTGATAAAACGGTGGTACCGAAAGAACGTGCAAAAACATTTTAAAAAATGGGAAGACAAACATTTTTAAAATCTATTTCAGGAGTTTATAAAAATATACCAACAAAATAAATACCCTTCAATACTTTGGCTTTCTCCTCTACGTGCCCTGAAAAAAAAAAAGTTCTCAAAAAGATAACTATTAAACAATTCTAGAAGGGAAAGAAATCCAGCAGTCCAGAATGAGGTCATATCCTAGCTAAGGTACATACACTTGAAGTTACTTTCTCAAACTACAATAGTATGGTAAGCCAATGTACTTTAGATCTGAATCAAGGACTTAAAAGGATGTCTGGCTTTTCAAAGAGTCACTAGTTAGAGTATCCACTGCTTTTTGTCTGTCTTAAACCACTTTTGAGACAAACAAAAACAAAAAACATCAGCTCTTTTCTTAAAAGTTTAGATATGAAAAGCTAATAATAGAGTAGTACTATGCTCTAAAGAGTGTGATGATCAGGGACTAGAAATGAACCAAGGTGACTGGCAAGATATCTGGCCCCATTATCAGGGCCGGGGTATTAGTTCTCAGGGGTAGCTTTCTCTGAGTGGACAGTGCAAGAGAGACTCACCAGGCTAGGGAACTCTCATATTGTGAACACAAAAGGGCTACATATAAGGGCAGCAGACTGAAGCTCTTGCTTATAAATGTAATAAACAGTTGTTGGATTTTGTTTTGTTTTTACCACAAAACTGTCTCATTCGAGGGATAAGGTCTCACAGCACCGTATGGGACTCTGATGGGCCACAAATAAAACTGGGCTTGTAAACCTCTAGAAAGATAGGTTATAGGAAGATCCAAGTTGAATCATGAAGGTATATCAACTACAGAAATAATTGAAAAAGGTTATCCACTGTGTGATCAGTTGTAACAAGTACTATAATTAGATTAGCAACAAATCACCCAAAAGATTGAATACTAAAGTAGAATCCTTTCTTCATACAGTCCATATACAGGCTCTTCAAATTCATGCTTAATTTAAAGTATCTTTCATCAGCTTTAAAAAAAGTGTCAGCCTGATCAACTAGCACATATCCTTTTCTTGAGTATAATAAAGATTTGCGGAAATAAACAAAATCTACAGAACAAGCTGATTTTGGCTTTTAGAATTTATATAGAACTCCCTCTTCCTAAAGTATTTATAAGGCATAGTGAAAATTATTATTTGTAAAAAGTTTAAAGGATAGATACTAAAATATATATATACCTAAGATTAACAGGAATATACAGTAAGCATGAGAAGAAATCATAGATGTGCTTCATTTTACATTAAAGCTCGCTTCTATTTGTAAATCAAAATGTATCCTTTCTGTGCTGATTATTCTGTCTGTCTCCCCCCACCCCCACTTAATCATATCTGCCCTTGTCTGGTCCCTCTGCACCAGGAGGCCAACCTCTATGGAAAACTAGGGCACCCTCTCCCCTTGGCTTTGGGTTGGGCTCAGCCAATGGGAGGCACTGGCAAGAAATCAGAATGCAAGAGAAGAGAGGTATCAGAGTATTTATTCCTGATCCCTCTCCCAAGACCCCCTCAGCTTTCTCACTCTGCCTCGGTGCAGTTGTTTTCAGTGGCTTCATCCCTCTGCAGCTACAGCTTCTACCTCATAGCTCTTCTTCAACAATAGCAGCTCTCATCAGGCTTTAATAACACTGTTCCTTCCTTTTCTACTTCTGAACTAGGGGAGGTGGTGACAGCTTCCCAGGGATGCTAATCCCAGATATCTCACTATCATTTTCCAGTTTCCTTAACCCTCCCCAAACCTATGTAAATAGTGTCCTCATTAAATTCTCTTCAGTGAACCCCTGACTTTCTACATACTGCATGTCTTTAAAGCAAGACAGTCCTGTTTTGAGGGATAAATGAACATTTTACATAAAGACTATGCTACATCTTGGCCAATCTTATATTCCCTACCTATCTGAACCTTCATTGTGATACAAGTGACTGCACACACCAATCTGCATTATCACATTTACAATTATATATTTATCCAAAGGTTTCCTGGGAAAAAATCAAATATCTTATCTCAGAAAATAATCATCTATGGTTTCTTGGTAATTAAATAATTTAATAGAAAACATATCATCTGTGAAACTTTAAGATGTTGAATCCGAGGAATATTCAAACTAGTGCTAGTATATGAGTGCTGCATCTAATAAGTATACAGACTGTTTATAGAAGAAAAGCTCAGATACATAAGGAACTCAGCTTTTCAGGGCCCTATTCATTCTACTTTACATCATCATTTCTTCTCCACCAAAACCAAAAGAAAATACAATGGGTGTTTCCAAAATCCATGGTATCTTCTAAGATAGTTATTAATTCTACTTCTGTCCAGTGACAATAAGTACAAAGTAGCCAGAGCACTGAAAAGTAAAAGGCACTCAGCTGGGCTTTTTTGGCTTTAGATTAACTAGTGTTAAATTTTATATCTGTATATTGATAGCTCCAGGTACCTCCAAAATACAAACTATACCCAATATGTTAGCCCAGGCAAACCTACCGTTTGTAGGTTTCCGTTGTAATTAGATAATATGTTCTAAAATAAATAAAAATGATTTTTGGCTTACATTACCCTTTACCTATATTAGTAGAGATAATTGAGAGATGAATGCAATATATTGATTAATCTTCAAATTAAACCGAGAACATATCAAGTCTAGCCCCATTCTACAGAAAAAGGAGCCGGAGGAAGATGGCGGAAGAGTAAGACGCGGAGATCACCTTCCTCCCCACAGATACATCAGAAATTCATCTACACGTGGAACAACTCCAACAGAACACCTACTGAACGCTGACAGAAGACCTCAGACCCCCCAAAAGGCAAGAAACTCCCCACATACCTGGGTAGGTCAAAAGAAAAAAAGAATAAACAGAGACAATAGGATATGGACGGGACCTGCACCAGTGGGAGGGAGCCGTGAAGGAGGGAAGGTTTCTACACACTACAAGCCCCTTCGAGGGCGGAGACTGCAGGTGGCGGAGGGGGAAAGCTTCGGAGTAGCGGAGGAGAGCACAGCAACAGGGGTGTGGAGGGCAAAGCAGAGAGATTTTGGCACAGAGGATCGGTGCCCTCAGGCACACACCAGCCCGAGAGACTTGTCTGCTCGGCCGCCAGGGCGGGCGGGGCTGGGAGCTGAGGCTCGGGTATCGGCTTTCAGTCGGAGCGCAGGGAGAGGTCTGGGGCTGGCGGCAGGAAGAGACCCTGAAGGGGTTAGTGCTAGCCCGGAGGGAGTCCGGGGAAAGGGTCTGGAGCTACCGGAGAGGCAAGAGACTTTTTTCCCTTTTGTTGCCTGGTGCGCGAGGAGAGGGCATTCCCCTCCCTCCCCTCTGCCTGAGTGAGCCAGAGCCCCCGAATCAGCGGCTCCTTTAAACCCGTCCTGTCTGAGCGAAGAACGGACGCCCTCCGGCGACCTACGCGCAGAGGCGGGGCCAGGTCCAAGGCTGAGACCCGGGAGCTGTGAGAGCAGAGACAGGGAAATCTCTCTGTGCAGCCTCCGAGGCAGCGGATTAAAGCTCCACAGTCCATTTGATGTGCCCTGCGTCTGTGGAGTGCATGAATGGACAGCGAATCATCCCAAATTGAGGAACTGGTCCTTGAGGACAAGATTTAAGACTTCCCCCCCTTTTTTTTTCCTCTTTTTACAACGAATTATCTCAAATTAAGGAGGTGGACTTAGCAAGATTTCAGACTTTTCGCCCTTTTCCTCTTTTTACAACGAATTATCCCAAATCGAGGAGGTGGACTTGGAGAGCAAGATTTTTGATTTTTCCCCCTGCTCTCTTTTTGTGAATGTGTATGTGTAATCTTCTGTGTAAGATTCTCTCTGTATAGCTTTGCTTCCACCATATGTCCCAGGGTTCTTTCGGTCCGTGTTTTTTTTCAATAATTACTTTTTAATTTTAATAACGCTACTATATTTCATACTTTATTCTATTTTACTTTACCTGCTCTTTCTTTTTTTCCTCCCTTCCCTTCCTCCCTCCCTCCCTCCGCTCCTCCTTTCCTTCTTTCTTTTTCTTTCCTCCATCCCTCCCTCCCTCCCACCCTTCTTCTTTCCACTTTCTTTTTCTTTCCTTCCTCCCTCCCTCCCTCCTGTCTTTCTTTCTTTCTTTCCTTCCTCCCTCCCTCCCTCTCTTCTTCCATTCACTCTTCCTTTTGCTTTCATTCCTCCCTCCCTCCCTCCTTTCTTTCCTTTCTTTCCATCCTTCCTCCCTCCCTCCTTTCTTTCTTTCTTCCTTCCTTCCTTCCTTACTTCCCTTCTTCCTTTCTTTCAATCTCTCTTTCTTTCTTCTACTAATTATTTCTTTCTACTTTTTCTCACTGTTATTCTGAGCCGGGTGGATGAAAGGCTCTTGGTGCTGCAGCCAGGAGTTAGTGCTGTGCCTCTGAAGTGGGAGAGCCAACTTCAGGACACGGGTCCACAAGAGACCTCCCAGCTCCACATAATATCAAGCAGCGAAAATCTCCCAGGAATCTCCATCTCAACATCAGCACCCAGCTTCAGTCAACGACCAGCAAGCTACAGTGCTGGTCACCCTATGCCAAGCAACTAGCAAGGCAGGAACACAACCCCACCCATTAGCAGAGAGGATACCTAAAAACATAATAAGGCCACAGGCACCCCAAAACACACCACCAGACGTGGACCTGTCCACCAGAAGACAAGATCGAGCTTCAACCACCAGAACACAGGCATTAGTCCCCCCCACCAGGAAGCCTACACAACCTACTGAAACAACCTTAGCCACGGGGGACAGACACCAAAAACAACGGGAACTACGAATCTTCAGCCTGCAAAAAGGAGACCCCAAACACAGTAACATAAGCAAAATGAGAAAGCAGAAAAACACACAGCAGGTGAAGGAGCAAGATAAAAACCTACCAGACCTAACAAATGAAGAGGTAATAGGCAGTCTACCTGAAAAAGAATTCAGAATAATGATAGTAAAGCTGATTCAAGATTCTATTTCCCAGATCCAAAATCTTGGAAATAGAATAGACAATATGCAAGAAACAGTTAACAAGGACCTAGAAGAACTAAAGATGAATCAAGCATCGATTAAAAACACAATAAATGAAATGAAAAATACTCTAGATGGGATCAATAGCAGAATAACTGAGGCAGAAGAACGGATAAGTGAGGTGGAAGATAAAATAGTGGAAATAACTGATGCAGAGAAAAATAAAGAAAAAAGAATGAAAAGAACAGAGGACAGTCTCAGAGACCTCTGGGACAACATTAAACGCACCAACATTCGAATTATAGGGGTTCCAGAAGAAGAAGAGAAAAAGAAAGGGACTGAGAAAATATTTGAAGAGATTATAGTTGAAAACTTCCCTAATATGGGAAAGGAAATAGTTAATCAAGTCCAGGAGGCACAGAGAGTCCCATACAGAATAAATCCAAGAAGAAATACGCCAAGACACATATTAATCAAACTGTCAAAAATTAAACACAAAGAAATCATATTAAAAGCAGCAAGGGAAAAACAACAAATAACACACAAGGGAATCCCCATCAGGTTAACAGCTGATCTCTCAGCAGAAACTCTACAAGCCAGAAGGGAGTGGCAGGACATAATTAAAGTGATGAAGGAGAGAAACCTGCAACCAAGATTACTCTACCCAGCAAGGATCTCATTCAGATTTGATGGAGAAATTAAAACGTTTACAGACAAGCAAAAGCTGAGAGAGTTCAGCACCACCAAACCAGCTTTACAACAAATGCTAAAGGAACTTCTCTAGGCAAGAAACACAACAGAAGGACTATACCTACAATAACGAACCCAAAGCCATTAAGGAAATGGGAATAGGAACATACATATCAATAATTACCTTAAATGTAAATGGACTAAATGCTCCCACCAAAAGACACAGAGTGGCTGAATGGATACAAAAACAAGACCCATATATATGCTGTCTACAAGAGACCCACTTCAGACCTAGAGACACATACAGATTGAAAGTAAGGGGATGGAAAAAGATATTCCATGCAAATGGAAATCAAAAGAAAGCTGGAGTAGCAATTCTTATATCAGACAAAATAGACTTTAACATAAAGACTATTAGAAGAGACAAAGAAGGACACTACATAACGATAAAGGGATCGATCCAAGAAGAAGATATAACAATTGTAAATATTTATGCACCCAACATAGGAGCACCTCAATACATAAGGCAAATACTAACAGCCATAAAAGGGGAAATCGACAGTAACACAATCATAGTAGGGGACTTTAACACCCCACTTTCACCAATGGACAGATCATCCAAAATGAAAATAAATAAGGAAACACAAGCTTTAAATGATACATTAAACAAGATGGACTTAATTGATATTTATAGGACATTCCACCCAAAAACAACAGAATACACATTTTTCTCAAGTGCTCATGGAACATTCTCCAGGATAGATCATATCTTGGGTCACAAATCAAGCCTTGGTAAATTTAAGAAAATTGAAATTGTATCAAGTATCTTTTCCGACCACAATGCTATGAGACTAGACACCAATTACAGGAAAAGATCTGTAAAAAATACAAACACATGGAGGCTAAACAATACACTACTCAATAATGAAGTGATCACTGAAGAAATCAAAGAGGAAATTAAGAAATACTTAGAAACAAATGACAATGGAGACACGACGACCCAAAACCTATGGGACGCAGCAAAAGCAGTTCTAAGGGGGAAGTTTATAGCAATACAATCCCACCTTAAGAAACAGGAAACATTTCGAGTAAACAACCTGACCCTGCACCTAAAGCAATTAGAGAAAGAAGAACAAAAAACCCCCAAAGTTATCAGAAGGAAAGAAATCATAAAGATCAGATCAGAAATAAATGAAAAAGAAATGAAGGAAACAATAGCAAAGATCAACCAAACTAAAAGCTGGTTCTTTGAGAAGATAAACAAAATTGACAAACCATTAGCCAGACTCATCAAGAAAAGAAGGGAGAAGACTCAAATCAGTAGAATTAGAAATGAAAAAGGAGAAGTAACAACTGACACTGCAGAAATACAAAAGATCATGAGAGATTACTACAAGCAACTCTATGCCAATAAAATGGACAACCTGGAAGAAATGGACAAATTCTTAGAAATGCACAACCTACCAAGACTGACTCAGGAAGAAATAGAAAATATGAATAGACCAATCACAAGCACTGAAATTGAAACTGTGATTAAAAATCTTCCATCAAACAAAAGCCCAGGACCAGATGGCTTCACAGGCGAATTCTATCAAACATTTAGAGAAGAGCTAACACCCATCCTTCTCAAACTCTTCCAAACAATATCAGAGGAAGGAACACTCCCAAGCTCATTCTACGAGGCCACCATCACCTTGATACCAAAACCAGGCAAGGATGTCACAAAGAAAGAAAACTACAGGCCAATATCACTGATGAACATAGATGCAAAAATCCTCAACAAAATACTAGCAAACAGAATCCAACAGCACATTAAAAGGATCATACACCATGATCAAGTGGGGTTTATTCCAGGAATGCAAGGATTCTTCAATATACGCAAATCAATCAATGTGATACACCATATTAACAAGTTGAAGGAGAAAAACCATATGATCATCTCAATAGATGCAGAGAAAGCTTTCGACAAAATTCAACACCCATTTATGATAAAAACCCTGCAGAAAGTAGGCATAGAGGGAACTTTCCTCAACATAATAAAGGCCATATATGACAAACCCACAGCCAACATTGTCCTCAATGGTGAAAAACTGAAACCATTTCCACTAAGATCAGGAACAAGACAAGGCTGCCCACTCTCACCACTCTTATTCAACATAGTTTTGGAAGTTTTAGCCACAGCAATCAGACAAGAAAAGGAAATAAAAGGAATCCAAATTGGAAAAGAAGAAGTAAAGCTGTCACTGTTTGCAGATGACATGATACTATACATAGAGAATCCTAAAGATGCTACCGAAAAACTACTAGAGCTAATCAATGAATTTGGTAAAGTAGCAGGATACAAAATTAATGCACAGAAATCTCTGGCATTCCTGTATACTAATGATGAAAAATCTGAAAATGAAATCAAGAAAACACTCCCATTTACCATTGCAACAAAAAGAATAAAATATCTAGGAATAAACCTACCTAAGGAGACAAAAGACCTGTATGCAGAAAATTATAAGACACTGATGAAAGAAATTAAAGAGGATATAAATAGATGGAGAGATATACCATGCTCCTGGATTGGAAGAATCAATATTGTGAAAATGACTCTACTACCCAAAGCAATCTACAGATTCAATGCAATCCCTATCAAACTACCACTGGCATTTTTCACAGAACTAGAACAAAAAATTTCAAAATTTGTTTGGAAAAACAAAAGACCCCGAATAGCCAAAGCAATCTTGAGAACGAAAAACGGAGCTGGAGGAATCAGGCTGCCTGACTTCAGACTATACTACAAAGCTACAGTAATTAAGACAGTGTGGTACTGGCATAAAAACAGAAAGATAGATCAGTGGATCAGGATAGAAAGCCCAGAGATAAACCCACGCACATATGGCCAACTTATCTTTGATAAAGGAGGCAGGAATGTACAGTGGAGAAAGGACAGCCTCTTCAATAAGTGGTGCTGGGAAAGCTGGACAGGGACATGTAAAAGTATGAGATTAGATCATTCCCTAACACCATACACAAAAATAAGCTCAAAATGGATTGAAGACCTAAATGTAAGGCCAGAAACTATCAAACTCTTAGAGGAAAACATAGGTAGAACACTCTATGACATAAATCACAGCAAGATCCTTTTGGACCCACCTCCTAGAGAAATGCAAATAAAAACAAAGATAAACAAATGGGACCTAATGAAACTTCAAAGCTTTTGCACAGCAAAGGAAACCATAAACAAGACCAAAAGACAACCCTCAGAATGGGAGAAAATATTTGCAAATGAAGCAACTGACAAAGGATTAATCTCCAAAATTTATAAACAGCTCATGCAGCTCAACAGCAAAAAAACAAACAACCCAATCCAAAAATGGGCAGAAGACTTAAATAGGCATTTCTCCAAAGAAGATATACAGACTGCCAACAAACACATGAAAGAATGCTCAACATCATTAATCATTAGAGAAATGCAAATCAAAACTACAATGAGATATCATCTCACACCAGTCAGAATGGCCATCATCAAGAAATCTAGAAACAATAAATGCTGGAGAGGGTGTGGAGAAAAGGGAACACTCTTGCACTGCTGGTGGGAATGTGAATTGGTACAGCCACTATGGAGAACAGTATGGAGGTTCCTTAAAAAACTAAAAATAGAACTACCATATGACCCAGCAATCCCACTACTAGGCATATACCCTGAGAAAACCATAATTCAAAAAGAGACATGTACCAAAATGTTCATTGCAGCTCTATTCACAATAGCCCGGAGCTGGAAACAACCTAAGTGTCCATCATCGGATGAATGGATAAAGAAGATGTGGCACATATATACAATGGAATATTACTCAGCCATAAAAAGAAACGAAACTGAGCTATTTGTAATGAGGTGGATAGACCTAGAGTCTGTCATACAGAGTGAAGTAAGTCAGAAAGAGAAAGACAAATACCGTATGCTAACACATATATATGGAATTTAAAAAAAAAAAAATGTCATGAAGAACCTAGGGGTAAAACGGGAATAAAGACACAGACCTACTTGAGAATGGACTTGAGGATATGGGGAAGGGGAAGGGTAAGCTGTGACAAAGGGAAAGAGAGGCATGGACATATATACACTACCAAACGTAAGGTAGATAGATAGTGGGAAGCAGCCGTAGAGCACAGGGAGATCAGCTCGGTGCTTTGTGACCGCCTGGAGGGGTGGGATGGGGAGGGTGGGAGGGAGGGAGATGCATGAGGGAGGGGATGTGGGAACAGATGTATATGTATGACTGATTCACTTTGTTATAAAGCAGAAACTAATAAAAAAAATAAAAATAAAAATAAAAATTAAAAAAAAAAAAAAGAATGATACAGAAAAAGAAATTTATATTATGATGTGGAAGTGATCCAATCAAGAATTTAAACAAACTACCAGCCAATATTTGAAATGTTCTTTACCTAATGATTTTAAAAATCACAGAATGTAATAGCTAAAAGGAGGCTTGGAGACCATCAGTTAAACTCTTATTTTACAGATGAGGAACTTAATGCCCAAGGTTTAAGTAACTAGTTCAAAATTACTAGCTAGTTGGTCTGAACCCTATCAGGACTGGGGGCAAGAAGATATATGGCTATAAGAAGTATGACTCCTTGAAGGGGAGTGCTTAAATTAGGGGAAGAAATTCCGCTAATCAGCTAAGATTGCTGGATTCTGAATTACCAGTGTAAGCTTTCTGTAATGATCAAGCCAGCTTGGGGAATTTATGTGCTTTTCTAATACTTTTAAGGGAACCATGATCACCCGTAGAAGGATGTCTCAGAGTCCAGAGTCTTGATGCTGAATAAAAATTCAGACTCCCCATGCACCCTTGGCATTGTTCCTTATCTCTGAGAACAGGGAGAAAGGTTTGGCTTAGACTCAAAGTGGGAAATACATCATCAACATCATTAAATACTGGTCAACATTCTTCACTGAGAATCTCTGTTCCCTAAATTATAACTCTGAGTGGTGTGTGTGCCTGTGTGTGGGTGTGTAAGAGAGAGAGAAATAGAATGAGAGTGAGAGAAAGGGTAGGTTAAAAGAGAAGATAAGCAGAGAAGTAGGCTGTCACAGAGAGGAGATAAAAAAGGGGAAAGCAGAGGAGAAAGCAGAGAGAAGCAGAGAAAGAGACAGAAAGGCAGAGATACACAGAGAAGGTAAAACAGAAACAGTGAGAAACAGAAGCAGAGAGAGAGACAGACAGAGATGCAGAGACACGCAGATCAAGAAAGAGAAAAGGAGGAGAATAAGATAATGAAGCCGCACTATAAACCCTTGTTAGACAATGCTGTCCTTGGCCCAGAAGCTTTAGCACCTGAGAATTGGTTAGAAGGCAGGAACTCAGGTCTTGTCCCAGGATCCACTAAATCAGAATCTGTATTTTTAAGACTATCCCAGGTAATTCAGGCGCCACGACAGTTAACTCTATTTACTCAAGGTCATTTTAACTGTCTCCCTGTAAGAATACTAAAGTATCGGCAAAAACCATGAAATAAACGTTAAAGGTGCTCTTTGTTTTGTTTTGTTTCTGAAAGCAAACATGGAGGAACACAGACATTTTTCAAAATAAGGACTATTTTTCAAAAGAAACACTTGGAAATGTCCATCATTTGAAACATCTTGCCTCCTTTCTTTGTTTTAAATTCCATGTAGGTTATTTTGAGCTTATTGCTTTGATCAGATTTAGCTGTAAGTAATTATATTTAGTCATAGACATTTGATCTATAAATGGAATCTACTAAAGGAATTATCATAACTTCCATGAAATTGGCAAATAGCAGCTCCATTTGATGTGATTCTGAAAAGAAAATGCAATAAATTTACCTACATAGAAGATATTTGCCTTCAAAATTAAAATCTTTCAAGAGTACAGTTACACATCTACGTTTTAAAGAAAGAATTACCATTTAACAGTGTCACAAATATGGATTAATTACTCAATAGTCATTCTCATATTGAGGAAGTAGTGGGTAAAAAAATTATGTTTTTCTTTTCATAGATATCATGCAAATAATATCTATAGATTGAATGCTGTCACTAAGCAAAATAAAAAGAGTAAGAGTCCTCAGGATCCTTGCCCTGAAAGAATATAAACTCCATTGTTGATGAGACAGTATGTAAATCTAGACACAAGTAAAATGTTTCACTAGGAAGCGACATGAATAGTGCAAAAAATAGTTAAACAGTTGTTCTCCCATCACTGATATAGTCGTGGTTCTGTAATTTACTAGATGTTTGGCCTTAAGTTCACTGCTTATATTCTCTGAGTCTCAGGTTCTTCCTTGGAAAACAGAGACAAAGATTCAAGCATCAAATAAGATAATATACGTGAATACATTCTATTAACTATAAGGTGATATACAAATATTATTAAGTAAGTTGTATATTAAAAAGAGTAGGCCACTAAAAATAAATCATGGCCTAGAAAGTTGGAGTTAGGTGGGTTATTTCAGTTTTAGATCTCTGGTGTGAACTTTACTACTAGTAAAGTTTATAGTCATCATTTATTAAGTCCTAACTCTGACAGACACTGTGTTAAAGGGCTTTATATACATTAACTTATTTAATTCTTCCAACAACCATATGAAATATGTGATATTGCCCCATTTTACAAATGAGGCAACTGAGCATTAGGCAGGCAGAATAACTTTGCTGCAGATTAGTAAAAAGGGAAGCAAGGATTTCAATTTAAGTCTGATGCTATAGACTATGCTCCTAATCACTATACTATTCTGACTTTGAAAATAACAATGGTTTCAGAGAAAGTTACTACTTTCTATAATGATTAGAGTATTAAGAATGATATTTTAGGCCTGGTAAAAATAAATAAATACAGGAGGGAACAGGAGGGGAGGGCAGGGGAAGAGGAGGGAGAAAACCACTTTTACTATAGCTCTTGCTTTCCTTTTTTCTTTAACATTATTTATTTATTTTTGGCTGTGTTGGGTCTTCGTTGCTGCACACAGGCTTTCTCTAGCTGCGGCGAGCAGGGGCAACTCTTCGTTGCAGTGCATGGGCTTCTCATTGCAGTGGCTTCTACTGCTGTGGAGCACGGGCTCTAGGCATGCAGGCTTCAGTAGTTGTGGCTCACAGGCTCTAGAGCGCAGGCTCAGTAGTTGTGGCTCACAGGCTTAGTTGCTCTGCAGCATGTGGGATCTTCGGGGACCAGGGCTCAAACCCATGTCCCCTGCATTTGCAGGCAGATTCTTTTGCTTTGTTTTGTTTTGTTTTAACATCTTTATTGGAGTATAATTGCTTTACAATCGTGTGTTAGTTTCTGCTTCATAACAAAGTAAATCAGCTATACATATATCCCCATATGTCCTCCCTCTTGCGTCTCCCTCCCACCCTCCCTACCTCACCCCTCTAGGTGGTCACAAAGCACCAAGCTGATCTCTCTGTGCTATGCGGCTGCTTCCCACTAGTTATCTATTTTACATTTGGTAGTATATATAAGTCCATGCCACTCTCTCACTTCGTCACAGCTTACCCTTCCCCCTCCCCGTGTCCTCAAGTCCATTCTCTATGTCTGTGTCTTTATTCCTGTCCTGTCCCTAGGTTCTTCAGAAACTTTTTTTTTTTTTTTTCAGATTCTGTATGTATGTGTTAGCATTCGGTATTTGTTTTTCTCTTTCTGACTTACTTCACTCTGCATGACAGACTCTAGGTCCATCCACCTCACTACAAATAACTCAATTTTGTTTCTTTTTATGGCTGAGTAATATTCTATTGTATATATGTGCCACATCTTCTTTATCAATTCATCTGTCGATGGACACTTAGGTTGCTTCCATGTCCTGGCTACTGTAAATAGATGTGCGATGAACATTGTGGTACATGACTCTTTTTGAATTATGGTTTTCTCAGGGTATATGCCCAGTACTGGGATTGCTGGGTAGTATGGTAGTGACAGGTGGATTCTTAACCACTGTGCCACCAGGGAAGTCCCAGCTCTTGCTTTTTAATACTCTGAATTGTATGTCAGAGAAAGTGAGTCAGAATAGAAAGGACTGGCTCGCGATCTTAGTTTCCCAGACTAGCACAAGCCATTCTCTCCCTTTTTTGGTGCCAATAATAACAACAACTAACATTTACTGAGCATTTACTATGTGCCAGGAACTGTTCTAAGAGCTTTATGTGTATTATCTATTCAATCCTCACAAATCCATAAATATTAGCTACATTTTATAGATGAGTAAACTAGAACATAAGGAGATTGAATAACTTGGCTCAAATTCTGCCTCCAGGCAAGATGGAGTAACAGGGACAAGACTTTTTTTTTTTTTTTTTTTTTTTTGCGGTACGCGGGCCTCTCACTGTTGTGGCCTCTCCCGTCGTGGAGCACAGGCTCCGGACGCGCAGGCTCAGTGGCCATGGCTCATGGGCCCAGCCGCTCCACGGCATGTGGGATCCTCCCGGACCGGGGCACAAACCCATGTCCCCTGCATCGGCAGGCGGACTCTCAACCACTGCGCCAACAGGGAAGCCCATGGACAAGACTTATTTATCTAATTACTTGAACAACTAAAAAACTGGGGAGAAATATACAAGAAATAACAGTTTTCAGACATTGGGCAAGAGGCAGCAAAGGACAATGATCCCTGAAAAAGGTCTAAAAACGAGGTAAACTCTATGAGTGCCCAAGCTCACTGCATGGAGAGTTTTAAGCTGCAGCTCTGGGAAGGGGAACCCAAGAAAAGCACAGAAATCTCCCTTAGTTGAGACGACAGAGTGGGAAGCTCAAGGAGGCTATGATGGGTAGAATTCACAGGGCAGAATATTGGAGAGGAGAGAGCTACACAGAGAGAAAAGAGGGGCCCCCCACCCCAAGCCTTCACCTGAGAACTGGGTAGTGCAGCTACGTGAGAAAACTATCCAAGGCTGGGAGAAGAATCACCAGAAAAGAAGCAGGTGGAACACTCTTAGAACTCACACAGGGCCAGGAATAGCCTTCTCATGAGCCAGAGTGAAAAAGCCTCACAATACACAGGTCATGAAGTATTCTAAAGGGCACTGCCTCAATAGTGGGGCAAAATTTGCCTAGATAAGGCTGCTCTGTCCCACCTAACAAATGTTAAAAGAGAGCCTCAGAAAGATCAAACTATTTCCAAAATAATTTGATAGCAACAAAGCTCCACAACAAAGTTCAAAAATATTCTGTGAATACAGGAGTGCCTAGCATTCAACAAAGTAAAATTCACCATGTCTGACATCCAATCAAAAATTATTAGGCAAGCAAGTAAGCAGGAAAATACAATCCAAAATGAGGAGAATAATTCAATAGAAACCAAACCAGAAATGACACAGATAAGTAGACAGGATATTAAAAGAGTTATTATAACAATGTTCTATATGTTCAAGAAAATAGAGGAAAACATGGTCATGTTAAGTAGAGACCTGGAAGATATATTTTTTAAGATATGTATCAGAGGTATAGAGATAAGACCATAATGTTTCAAACTTAAAAATGCAGAGAGTGTGACTAACATCAAATTAGAAATTAAAGAAAAGATTAGTAAATTTGAAGATATACCAACTGAAATAACTAAAAATGAAACAGTGTTTCAACAGAACATAAGTGAGCTGTGTACAACTTCAAGCAGCCTAATGTATGTGTAATGGGAATCTCTAAAGGAGAAGAGAAAGAGGAAAGGGCAGGGAAAACATCTCCTTATTTAAGGAAATAAGAACTAAAATACATCCAGGTTTAATAAAAACCATTATTTTTAAAATAAAAACTATTTAATAAAAACTACAAGGCACATCATAATCAATGTTCTTAAGCACATTAATAAAGAAAAAAAATCTTATAAGCATCCAGAGAAAATAAAGATTTTATACAAGAACAAAGCTAAGAATGACAGTGGACTTCTCACTGGAAATCGTAAAGGAGAGACAAGTGAAGCAACATCTTTACATCTATGAAAGAAATCTCTAGACTTAGTAAAAATATCTTTCAAATAGCATAGCAAAAAACAAACATTTTCAGACATATAAAAGCTGAAATGGAAAACAGTATGGTGGTTCCTCAAAAAATTAAAAATAGAATTACCATAGCATCTAGCAATTCCACTTCTAGGTATATACCCCAAAAAACTGAAAGCAGGGACTCAAATAGATATTTGTACATCAGTGTTCATAGCAGCATTATTCACAATAGCCAAAAGGTATAAACAACCCAAGTTTCTACCAAGAGATGAACAGATAAACAAAATATGATATATACAAACAATGGAATATTATTTGCCTTAAAAAGAAACTCTGATACACAAATACACAGGTTCATGCTACAACAAAAGATAAACCTTGAGGACATTCTGCTAAGTGAAATAAACCTGTCACAAAAAGATAAATATAGTATGATTCTACTTATATGAGGTACCTAGAGTAGTCAAATTATAGAGACAGAAAGTAGGATAGTAGTTGGCAAGGAATGGGGGGAAAGCAGGAATGAAGAGTTGTTTAATGGCTACAGAGTTTCAGTTTTTGCAAGATGAAAAGAGTGCTGGTGATTGGTTGCATGACAATGAATGCACTTAACACTACAGAACTGTACAGTTAAAAATGGTTAAGATGGTAAATTTTATGTTTTGTGTATTTTTACCACAATAAAAAATAAATAAAAAGTTTTTTTAAGCTGAAAGAATTCATCAGCAGCTGACTTGCACTACCCCCAAAAAAAAAAAAAAAAGCTAAAGGAAAGACTGATAAAGACAAGGAAGACAAGTCACATATCAGAGGCCACTTAACGGAGATACGACAGTTAAGTGCAATGTGGGATCCTGGATAATATCCTAGAGCAGAACAAGGGCATTAGGGAAAAACTGGTAAAATCTGTATGGGCTATAGTTTAGTTAATAGTATTGTACCTATGTTAATTTATTAGTTTTGATAATTATGCTATGCTTATCCAAAATGTTAACATTAAAGAAAGCTATGGGAAGGGTATTATAGGAACTCTCTCTTCTGTTTTTGCAACTTTTCTGTGAGTCTAAAATTATTTTAAAATTAAAAAAATTTTAAAAAGAAGAAGAAAGCATGCTTAGCATACCACCTTCAACAAGAGTTAAAAGTTCCCCTGTTAATATAGGTGAATAAAGTCCAAAGTGAGCACATTTTAGATCAACTTAGAGGAGAGAGAGGCAATTTTGTTTTGTCTGTTTATTTTTAAACAGGAGTATAGGGGAGAACAAGGTCAACAAACACTGTTGGAACAGCATAAAAATCATGGTCTATATATAACAATAAAAAATGCCTCCTTACCAAAGTTGTGATACCTGTGACAGTAAAACAAATTCCAAAATTAACCCAACAAATGTGGGGATCTAGGTTCATAAGAAATGTAGGAGGAGCCAAGAGAAAGGAAGAGGCTTTTAGGATTGGTTTGCATAATTCTGTGTGCTGTATGAAATCCAATCACTTATAATCAATCCCTTATGCTAAAGAATAATAATTTATTGGTTAAATTTCCATAAGAAGACAGATGTTTTCCCCCTACTGTTCCTGTCCATGAGATCCACGTATCAATTCTCAACCTTCTTACCCACTTCAATCTGGAGAGGCAGTTTTATGGAGTAGAAACAGCATGAAACTGAAACTAGTATTTATTGATCAGCTACTCTGTACCAGGTACTGTTCTAAATACTTTACACATGGATTATCTGATAATCCATTTAATCCTCACAACAAGCCTGAGAAAAATGTACTATTATCCCCATTTTTACAAATGAGTGCTCCAGCCCTGGCTTTTCTACTATGTCACTGGGAAAGTTTACCTTGAATCACGTCTCTGGGCCCTCAGAGATGAACACCTGCTAAATGTCGCTGCTAGCATTTGTTTCATGCCTGCCTTACCTCTCCTACTCTGAATTCCTACAAGGTGGGACAGTATTCACCTTGGTATTAGGCATATATGTGCACAAAATTTGCAGTTGCTGAAAGAAAGAATGTTAGGTGAGAAGACTGAACTAACTAGAAAAATGAACCACTAGAGTTTCCTACAGCTCTGCCATCACATTCTTCAAAGAAAAAGCATCAGAGGAAGGAACAGACTAGGGATGAGGAATTTGGGATCTGGTCCCAACTCCACCACTGATTGGCTATGTGGTCTTAGGCAACTCACAAACCTCTCTCTATCTAAGATTCCAAACCAATGCAATAGAAACTATAATATTTGACCTTTCTGATTCAGCATATTGCTATGAAGAATGAATGAGCCTACCTTAGAGGCTTATTGTAAACCTAAAAGAGATAAAATATGTAAAGCTCCTGGTACAAGATCAGTGCCCAATGGTATCAGTTCCCTCCCTTCCAACACAAGGATTCAAGGATGGAGCTGCCTTATTAGTAGATGGTGCCTTCCTGTCTGCTGCATTTTAGTAACCTGGCATTTTCACTCTGATGATATTTTCTTGTGGTATCCTACAAATGTTGGTATAGAGTGTGATTCATCATGTAAACTAAAATCACTGCTTGCTAGTAAATGCAAACTGCAAATTACAGAGAGAACAGAGGTTTAAAAATGTACTTAAAAATAATAAAAACTCAAGTGAAGTCACTTAATCCAATATTTTATTGGAAATTGGACCACCTCCAATTCTCTTAAGGGTACCACAGTTTGGTAACAGATGTTAATACTGTTCTTCTGCCAAAGAAAACTGCAAGATTTAAGGACTACTTTTCCCTTTAAAAAATTATATTTATATTTCAAAACATATACCTCTCTGATACCTTAACAGATTAGATTAAAAACTAAGTATCCCTTCGATCTCCATGCTACTCTAAGATATATTTGATGTGTACTGGCAGGAGGCACTGGAAGAGAAAGGGTCTATTTGTTATTTGGCTAAAGAATAAAATGGACACCAGTAGATAGCCAGCCTGACATTCAGATTTACAGCCAAAAGGTAAGCATTGTAGAAGCAGCCCAGACCCAAGAAGAACTTAATTATTCTATTGTAACTAGCAACATGAGCCTTATTAAGGGATGGGCACTGTAGTCATGAAGCAACGTGATTGCTGGTATGATCCAAGCTATCAAAAGGAATAAAGTAAACCATCATCCAAATCAACCAAATGTCAGATTAAAGTAAATTCTCTGCAACTTCCCTCAAGATACAAATATGAATATCCTAATCCACAGTATCAGAGCAGCAATTATGACAACTACACCAAGGCATTTTATTACTCTCTACTAGACTTGGCAAGAGCTCTGAGCTGCTTTCATCATCAGTTGAGCATTCCCTGAACCCCAAGGCTGTTTCTGACACAAATGATGCGCAGCAAATGATATTCACCTTGTGTCATCTTCAAAGTATAGATAACAGGGTAGATTTGATTCTTTGACAGGATTATCTATGGACCTGACCTTTGGTAACTATTCCTAAATTCATCAGCTATCCAACACAAGTAAATGAGCAAATGAACAGGAGAGCTAGAATAAATGACATTAGACCAAACCCATATCACTGTGCAAATACCTCCAACTTAAAGTCTTAATTCCTTAATCAAAGTAATATGAGAATTAAATGACACCAAATAGATATACAAGTGGCTATAGCAAATGGCTACATTAATATCAGATAAAGCAGACTTCAAAACAAAGAGATAAAGAGTACATTTCATAATTACAAAAGGGCAAATTCATCAGAAAGACATTACTGTATCATCATAAATGTGTATGCACCTAATTAACAGAACTTCAAAACACAGGAAACTATCTATTCTTTCTGTCACTAGTTCATCTTCCACTTTCTTGAATCCTCTCCACCAAAACTTCTCTAAGCAAGATCAGTGATCTCCATGCTGTCAAATCCATTGATCAATTCTCATTTTATCTTACTTAACCTACCACTTCCTCACCCTTGAAACATTTTTCTGTTTTGGACTCAAGGGCTCCATTCTCTCTCCATTCTTCTAAAATCTACCATCTTTCCAGTTAGGAAATGCATTAGACAAGAGACTGGATGCAGAAAGAGCAGTTGTAATCATTCATCCATTGGCCATTTCTTCGTGGTTTCCTTTCCTGGTTTCTGACTCTATCTTCTTTTCTAAATATTCTAGTCCCTAATATGTACTTGGTTTTGACTCCTTCTCTATTATGTCTATTGCTTTACTTATGCACTTTCTTTGATGAAAATGACATTGTTGAGTTTGAGACACTTTCCTTTGCCCACATTGGTGATGTGTTTATCCTAAACTGTCCACATCCCCTTACCTACCTCCATTTACAGTTTGTGATTTTAGGGTAACTGACCATAGTTAAAACCTACAACTCTCAAATTTATAGCTGTACTGAATTCCAAACGTGTACTCAAATCTCCACTTAGATGTCTAATAGGAGTCAAAAACTGAAATCTTAATTCCAACCTCCCTTCCCCTCAAACCTCCTTTATCTATATTCTTCCCCTTTCTCAATAAATGGCTCTGGCCAAAAAACTTGGCTCCATTCTTTCTCTCATACCCCTGATCCAATCCTTCAGGAAGTCCAGTTAGTTCTACTTTCAAAACAGATCCAGAACCTGACCACTACGTACCACTCTACCACTACCACCTTGGGCCAAGCCTCCCAATTGGTCTCATGGCCCTTAGGCCCACATAGCCTATTCTCCACATAGCAACTAGGATAACCCTTTTGAGCATTAGTCTGAACATGTCATTACTTTGCTCAAAACCCTCTGATTTCCTCTGATTAGAATAAAATCCTGACTCCTTACCATGGCCTTCAAATCTTACATGATCTGCCCTCCCCTCAACAACCTCTTTGACCTCATCTTCTACCATTATGCTATTCATTCTCTCCAGCCAAATTGTTCTCCTTCCTATTCTGTGAGTACAGCAAGCACACTTCCTACTGTGGGTCTTTACCCTTGATGGTCCCCCTGCTTGGACTACTCTTTTTTTATTCCCAGAAACCACATGGCTTTTCCCCTTACTTCTTCCAAGTCTTTGCTCATACATCACTTCTTAAGAAATGCCTTTCTATTCCACTCAAGATAAAACTGCAACCCATCCCAATGTATTTATGCATTGTTTCCCTCTAGAATATAAACTCTGTGAAAGCAGGGCCTTTGTTTTGTTCAGTGCTGAATCCCCACTGCCTAAAGCAGTATCAGGCATATGGTAGCTGTGCATTAAATATTTGGTGACCATATGAATATATTCTCTCAGTTAAATGGGTATCTTCAATACTTTCTCTCCCTTATTACCCTCATCCCATTAGTCTCTAAGATCTTTCAAATCTGTGTCCATTACACTTCTTCACATCCCTCCATTTCCATTACCAATGCTAGTTCAGCCCCCTTCATCTATCTTCTGCAACAGGCTTACCAGTGCTCTTTCTGCATCCAATCTCTTGTCTAATGCACTTCATAAGTGGAAAGATTACGGACTTTAAAAATTAGACAGGTATAGACTTTCCTTGAGCAGTCAATTACCAGCTATGTGACCTTGAACAAAACATTTGGAATTTTCAGGGTTTCAGTTTGCTTATTTGTAAATGGAGATAATAAAACCTACTTTAAGAAAATTTTACAGGCTTTATTTTTTTAAACAATGTTAGGTTCACACCAAGATTGAGCAGAAGGTACAGAGAGTTCCCACATTCTCCCTCCATACATAATACCTACTTTTCAGAACTATTATGAGGAGTAAATAAAATAAGAATATAAAGCATGCAGTGTTAGTAGCAATGTACATAGCAGGCACTCAACTATTATGAGGGTTTTTTTTCCTTTCCAAACTCTGATCATGTATTCCCTGGCTCAAAACTTTAACTGGCTTACCACTATATACAGATAAATCAAATTCTTCAGTCTGGTATCCAAAGACTTCCACAACTTGGCTCCAACCTAGTTTTCCAGCTTTATCTTTTGCTAAACACCACCATCCACTAGCCCCCCACGCAAATTTTACTCCACCCACAACTCTACTCGCTACTTCTGATCACATTCAGCATTTTCCTACATCTGTTCTTTGCCCCATCTCTGCCAAAAATACTTTTTTCTCCTCCAGTATGTCTGCCAAAACCTGAGATCCTTCTAAGCTCAGCTCAAATCCCATTTTTTATAAGAAGACATCCACAGTTTTACCAGTTGGCATTTATTTCTCTTTCTCCTATACTTTCATGTTATTTTGTTTATGCCTCTTTTCCTACTCTCTCTTGATGAGCAGGGAACACATTTTATTCAGCAATTAGCACAGTGCTGTGCAATACTTGGCATTCAGAAAAACTCTGTTGAATTCAATTGAACATATTGACTACAAAATCACAAGTTACTCAACATTAGAGGAGAAAACTAAAGATCCATCCCTAGAATATTTATCTTTGAATGAGTACTGAGTCAGGTATAAGTATTCTTTCTGTACTATGACTCCATGAAGTATTCTACTTTGAGAACTTTTTTTTTAAATGCCTTGGAGTAAAAAGGAAGAAGGGAAGAAGTACGAGGAAGGAGAACACTAAATATCTAAGAGCTATAGAATCTTAAGAATTGTATAACTCCTCAGTAGCATTAAGTTAAATGCTTTTATTTAGCTTCAGCCAGAAAGTTAGTTAGAATAAGAAACTAAAATCAATTTGTCATAAACTGTCCCTGACCATCTCTCTCTGAAGAGCTCTTTTCCCATCTCTAGGTTCCTAGAGCAATTATATTCACATTAATCATCTGATAATCATATCCTGCATTTTGTTACTATTGCAGAATTTCCTTGAGCCATTTTTAAATCTTTCATCATTTAACTTTATTTCGCATATTCTCAACTAGATGATCAATTCTATGGAGGTAAAGTTCATATCTTGCACTTTTACAGTCTGTTCTGCTACAACACATTTCCACAACACCACTTAGCTCACGTCAATAGAGCATGGAAGTTGTATTGGTTCATATGTGATTTTTTTCTTAGGCAAGAAGAGCTGGAATAGTAGAATAGAATTATAACCTTCAGAAGGAAAAATAAAATGGCTTCAGAGAGTCTGCTACACAGACAAGACCCTTTGCTCTACTTAAGGAAAATGAAAAGTGAATGCCTGTATACAGGCTAAGAGAGGCATAATTTCTTGTTCTCATCTCAGGGCAAGTCTTACTTCCTTCTGTGCTCCTTAATGGCAACCCCATTGGCTCAGGGCTCCACTTTGAAATGCATTATCTCACATTTCTGGAAGTCAGCATTTTTTTAGTGCATTTTTAATATCTATGGCAACTTCCACCCATGCTGAGCTACCTGCCTGGGCTGTCCAAGCTACTGTTTTTTTGGTTCCATGGTTCAAAGTTGCATACATTTTGAATAGTCCATATCTAGCCCTATTTTTCTCATAATCCCTATTATTTTTATATATATACACAAACACATTGCATATATATCATGTTATAGTAAAATGCATGATTATCCCAAGTCATTAGCACATTACCTTGAATATAACACTTAAAGGTTATTGCATTTAATTCTGAAAACAACTAGTAAAAACACTGTATTTTGCCATTGTTCACATGATCTTAAATCTAAAATCCATTTTCTGTGATTCCTAAACCCCCAGTCCCAACAAGGAGTCCTTCCCTGCTAAGGTATCTATTCATCACACGAAAATCACTACTGAAATTAAACCACTTCTGTTAATATAAGATTCAACTTATTGTTATAAAAAGATCTAACCTGTAACACCATCAGTATGACTCTCAAACCCCAATAAGCAATGTGACCTCTCTGCTTGGTGATGCTAAACTTCTGGACACAATGAATGGAAAAGCGGAGACAAACAGGCTCAGTTTTCTATTCACTTTCACAGCTGCTTGGGCTACTGTCCAATCTCCATAATGAGGGTGGTCTCTTGCTTTGTTTTTATGAAACCGATAGCATGTAGAACACACAGCATTTCAATAGTGAAGCCTTCAGGATATTATATTGTCCCCAGTTGCTTGATATTTTGTCTCTCTCCTCCTCAGAATAGTCAGAAACACATTGGAGCTGTAATAGTAACTATGACTCCTACTGAACCAGCTTAAATGATCTACTTATTGTCAACAAGATGAATAATCAACATATCATTTTAAGTGAAAGCCTCCACACTTTGATCTTTAAGACTTGAGCTTCAATTAAAAAACTTGGAGATCAGAAGTATATTGTACTATATCGCAAATCAGGCCTGAGGACGCTCCTTTAACCCAATTTAGACATGTGCACATATATGTGCATATCTTCAAGGATACGTGATTTTTTTTTAACACACACAAATATCTGCCATACATAATTTAGAGAGAGAGAGAGAGAGAGAGAGAGGAAATCAATCTTCCCTCCTTCCTTCCTTCCTTCACTCCTTTCCTTTTTCGTCTTGAGGGAGGCGGGTGTGGTGCCAGAAAACATTTTCCTTTACAAAACAGTAACAATCCCAATGTTCACTGTTATTGTGTATTTATATAAACCCTGTGTAAACAACCCCCATGTCCTTGTAGGGTTATTTCATCCCTGACATATGCTGCTCAACCAAATTATTTACATTACAAAATATATTCAAACAAAAGCAACATTTTTAAACACCATGCAACCATGCACCATGGATATGAGCTGTGGCTTATCTTTCATCAAAGCAGGCAAAATCAGGAAAGGCACTAATAAATTTCATATTTCTCAGAATCTGAAAAATATTCACAACTATGGCTAATACAGACAAACAAGAAACCACTTTCAAGTTATGCTTTTAGGCCCTAAATCCTGGAATTCTAAAATATCAACTTGAAGGTACTTTAAAGATCAGATATTCCAACCACTTCATTTTCACGAGAAAATTAAATCTCATAGCAAGGAAGTGACCAGTATAAAGTCACAACGCTAGAATCCCAGGTCCACTGATTCTTGAGTGCCATAATGCCTCTTCTCACAGAAAACAATGATTTTAAAACAGATTTTGAAATAAATTGAAGCACTGGTAAAATATTATTGATAGAAACCTTTGGCAAGCTTCTGAAATATATACGCTAATTCAGCTAATGTACTTGGTTAACTCTCTATTTTCTTCTTATAAATTGTTCCATATCTGTTAACACCAATATGACATTCCCCTGCAACTCCAAACAATTTTGGCAGCCTTTTCCATCTATTGGGATGTGCTCAGAAAATATATGCTACATTAAATATTTATTGAAGTAGAATCACTAGTGAGGCAAATTCATTGGGAAAACAACAAATTAATAGTAACACTTAGTAAGCACTTAAGTGCCAGGCACTATAATAAGTGCTTTACATTTATTACCTAATTTAAGCCTTACCAGCCCTAGGAGGTGGGCATTACTAATATCACCATTTTATAGATGAAGAAACTGAAGCACAGAGATAAAATAGCCAGGATTGATTATCAACTAGTAAACTGCAGAACAGATGTTCTAGCTTCTGAGCCCATGCTTTTAACCACTATACTTACAGGGCCTCTCTAAAAGGAAATCATACATTTCAAAAGAAAACACATTTTTTTTTGATTAGCTGAAAGTTGAAAGTTGTATTATTTCATAGAATGATAAAATTTCTTTCACTTTAAACACAAAGAAACTGATACTCAGAGAGGTTAAGTGATTTGTCTAAGGTCACACAGCTGTTTGGTGGTAGAACCTATTTGTCATTACAGTCTAATATTATTCCTCATTGCCCTCCTATGCTAATACACAAGCTAGAGAATGTACTATTTAAAGTAGCAATACTAGGTATCAGACAAATAGTCTAAAAGGAAAACCTGACTTTGGGGAAGTAGAATTTCTAAAGAGCTACACATCAAAGAAAAAGTATGTGTGTAATTTGGTGATTACATGTTCCACAAACAGGCAGAAGAGATTTCACTAGTTCAAAGAAAGCCAAAGGTTACATTCTCCCTTAGAAAATAAGAGATATTTTGCTAGTATTGATTGTCCCTAACTGAACATGGCCCAAACTGAGGCCCGACAGTAAAAGCAGTCCACTGTCTGGCTGCTCCCACTTGGCCACGTAGCTCAACTTCTAGGGCTGTAATTCTGAGTTATCAGTTTGAGGATGCAAGTGTTAAACAAAGCCTACAGCAGCCGCCCAGATCATTTCCTCCTCCCCACTTTTTTAATGAAGCCACAAATTCAGTGGAGTCTGGAGATTTAAATTCTAATCATTTTCCCTTTGCCCTTTAACATCAGTGCTCCCAAGGGAAACTTTACTTCCAAGCATTACTATTCTGGGCCCCTGAATCAATAACCCACAGCTCTAAAAGGCAAGAATGCCAAGTAAATGCTGTTCTCTCTATCCCTTCCCATCCCAATTAAAGAAAATGAAATCTATAAGGCTGTGGAAGAGCCTCCAACAGACATACTATCATAATAAAAACCACTTAGAACATCTCAAACCAGACTAAAAATGCTGCATTCTACTTGTACACAGCAGCCATGAGATAATCCAGCAGACTATATTTAGGAAGAATGCTTCTCAAAAGAGAGCACCTAAATCTGATTGCCTTTTTGTCCCTGCTCCCCATCCATACCCACCAGAAGCACCAAACACTCACCTTGTTCCTGTACACAGGATGAGATCTACCAGTATGCAGCTGGGTCTCTGCATTATTGATACCACTTTGCACAAAGGATATTGGCTGTGCAGCAAACCAATCCAATATTAAGAATAAAAATAATTTTAAATTTCAGTTTAATGAATATTTATTGACTATCTTTAATATCCCAAACATTGAGTTATATGCTGGGAACAAAGTAAAGGAAAAATATCCAGTCCCTGGTTCCAATAATCTTACTGTCTAGTAAGGCAAAGAGACAAGTGAGCAAACAAAAATCTAACAAAAAAAAAATCCCTTACAGTTCTATAACCCTTCATAACTTTACAAAAGTTTGTATAAAACTTTTGCATCCTTTATAGCTCACTGATCTCTACAACAGTCCTGAGGTACGTAAGACTGTCCTAACTACTCCTCTTAACAGATGAAAGCACAAATTCAGAGTACAAAATTGCTATGAATAAAAGGCAAGAGTAATAACGCACCACAAAGCTAGTGCCAAAGAAAATATATTTAATGAAACCACAAATACTGTTGCATCATGATTATATGAGAGAGCCCAGTCTGGCAAGGTGAACAGCTCCAACAGCAAAACAGCACTGAAAGAGTGATGACGTAAGTAGTATACCAACCAAGGATGCTTTTACAGGTGCCAGGACCACGTGCTACTCTAATTCTAACTCTACTGAACTGCTACTGATTTGTTTAGTGCTGTTTTGAGATTTTATTCCCTTCAATTATATCACAAAGTGCCATTTAAAAATATGCCACAAATATATAAATTTTTTTAAAATGTTGCACAAATTAAAAAAGCTGAGGAACACTGACCGAAGAACACAGAGGGGATAAGTGGTGGTATAAAATCAAGTTTTTGATCTCTCATTCAGTGCTCTTTTCACTATTCTCAGACAGTACCAAGGAAGTCCAGGTCACACGAATTTCCCCTTGGAAAAGACTCCTTTAATAATCCAGAAGGCTTTCAGTCCAGGATCCCTGCATACATCCCAAGTCTCAGCCTCACAATTCATCCCTAGGATCCCACACATCCTCAGAATTTGTAAACCAGGCCTTAACATCTTTTTTTAAATTGCAGTACAGTTGATTTACAATGTTGTGTTAATTTCTGCTGTACAGCAAAGTGACTCAGTTATACATATATACATGCTTTTTTATATTCTTTTCCATTATGGTTTATCCCAGGAGATTGGATATAGTTCCCTGTGCTATACAGTAGGAGCTTGTTGTTTATCTACTCTAAATGTAATAGTTTGCATCTACCAATCCCTAACTTCCAGTCCATCCCTCCCCATCTCCCCTTCCCCCCTGGCAACCACCAGTCTGTTCTCTATGTCTGTGAGTCTGTTTCTGTTTTGTAGATAGGTTCATTTTTAGATGCCATATTTTAGATTCCAAATATAAGTGATCTCATATGGTATTTGTTCTTCTCTGACTTGTTTCACTTAGTATGATAATCTCTAGTTGCATCCATGTTGCTGCAAATGGCATTATTTCATTCTTTCTTATGGCTGAGTAGTATTCCACTGTATATATGTACCACATCTTTATCCATTCATCTGTCGATGGACATTAAGGTTGTTTCCCTGTCTTGGCTATTGTGAATAGTGTTGCTATGAACATAGGGATGCATGTAACATTTTTAATTATCGGTTTGTCCAGATATATCAGGCCTTAACATCTCAAAGGCACCTAGACCAGACTGGACACCCTGAGAGCCCAGTTTAGACCCAGCTGCCCCAAGACTAAATGGGTCCAGAAACATGGGTATTGTCAGATGCAGTGTAAACCTTGTCAGGCCAGAACAATAGCCCCCAACCCATTCCAAACCAAAGAGGATCTGGTAAGTACCTAAAATGGTCACCCTGAGGACTGTGGAGTTCAGTGGTTACACTGGCCCCACATGAGTGCTCAGAAGAGATGGTGAGAGGGGGTGAAGAGAGAGAAAATATGGGGGAGGGGGAAGGAAAATGTGGGAACAAGAACTTTAAGTGTGGGATGGACGTTACAAATGTGCTCCCCCTTCAGTCAGCCTCTCATAGTGTGAACCCTTGGCCACGCTGAGGGTGGTTCTAGTGTGTAGAGCATTACTTTTCCCTAAACATCATGGCCCATAAACGCAAGCTAGGTTGGGGCTCAACCAAAGAAATGTTGCTTTGTCCTAACACTGGAGGAAAAATCTGCTGTATTAAACTTACTAATTTCTAACATGGAATTTTTAAAGAGATTTTTCAAGGTAATTTTGATTATTCCATTTTTCACTTTAGGTAGTGACCTTGGAACCTACTGCCCAAGTAAGGTGTAGGTAGGTAGCTTCATAATATTTTTCTCAGGGCAAACATGACTTCCCTACCCCTGCATATCTCCAGCTTTTTGCCATTATTCCTTCTTCTAATTTCCAGTTTATTATTTCTATATCCTTCTTCCTACTCCAACCTAGAAAAATAGGACTACAATAACTGGTTCAAGTAGAATATGATGCTTTTAAGCTTAAATATGGACTAAAGAAACCAAAACAGTTTTTATTATTTCTAACTTTAGTGATTTGGCAATGAAAATTCATTGCATTGCTGATGATCCTAATATATGATGCACTTCAACTCTACCAGACTTTTTCATTTTCCAGCCAACTGTCTCCTGTCAGTCTTTGTTTGAAATTTCTTAACTCCTGGGGATTTCTGCCAAACTCTTAATACCATGAACTCTGCATTATCTCTGTAAAATTTAAATCCATCCAGCTCATTTCTGAGCCCTTTCCACTACAATCTGTGTACAATCTGAGAATAGAAACTAATTTTATTATCACTGTGAAACATAATGAGGAAGGTAAATTTCTCATAATCGCACAAGTTGATAAATTTATCTTAAATACTATCAGTTAAAAGATAAGTTTGTTATTCTGATGTTTTGTATTATCAAAGACACTAGATTTAAGCCTTCAAGGCACCCAGTTCCTTGTCTTGCCTTGCCTGGGCCCACACCAATAGTCATCCTCATCCACTACCAAAAGGAGACGCTACAATATATTCCTCTTCAATAGCCACTTTTGAAGACAACCTTCTATTATAACAGTATAAGCACATGCATTGCAGAAATTAGAAAATAAAGATGAGCAAAAATTTTCTAAATAAACATTTCACATTTCCATCATTCAGAGATCAGCCCTTTTAACATCGTGAGCTAAACCCTGTTAGGTCTTTCCCCTTGCCCCATATACACATATTCATATATGTTTTCACCAAAATAACATTATATTCTACACATTCTTCTGCATCCTGCTTTTTAAAGCCTCTGCCTCTCCATTTCAATAAGTTTTCATCTTATCTAATATCCAAACCAAATTCAAATATCCCAGATGACTCCAGCTGGTTTGTCTCAATTAGTATCAAATCTAGAATCATCATCAACAAATTTTTACTCTAAGCTATCTCTTCCAAGTCTGGTATGACCTGCCTTCTTCCCTTTGCAAATCTGCACAGCTCAAGTCCTTCTGTTCAATATCTCAAAACGTGCTCCTCCTCTAAGCCCCATTACATGTATAGTTGTATATAGTAGCAGTAGTAGCAGCAGCAGCAGTAGAAACAATACCACCACCTTTCACCTGGAAACATTTCCTTATCACACACATAAAAAGCTTAATGCAAAGCAAAATCTTTGAGTTAGTAAGCAGCTCATCCTCAACCTGGAAAAAACAGAACCTTCGAGTTAGAGACCATATTACCCAGACTGATCAAGAAGATCTAAATGAATTTGTGACTTAATACATAAATATTGGCTAAAATACTTAGGACAGACCAGATGGTAACAGCAGTAGTGCCAACTCCTCAGGCCACTTATTAATATATTTCTAGTATTACTCTTTCAGCCTTCTATATTCTAAACAAGTATGTGTACGTAAGAAATCCAACAAGATCCAATTTAGTTTCTTCAACTCTTAGACTCTGAAACATTTTTAAAAATACACATACTCATCAAACATTGAAAAGGCATAAGTTTTATTCTTATTTCAAATTAATGTTTCAGCTTCTTTAATTCTCATTTATATTTGGGTTGAGAAAGAAGATAGGAGTAGTAAGGGCAGGAACAAGCGGGGATCAGGGAGGTATGATAAGAAGATAACACAGGATACCTGACAGTCTAAAAACGAAGCAGAAAGAAACATTGCTAGAGGGCCATAAACAAAGGGAAACAAAGGGAAAATTCAAAGGCGTATTATAGCCAGTCAGGGAACCAATGAGAGAGAAGCAAATATACAATGGTTGAACTGGCCTTTCCATTACAGGTATCTCCTTAGATTAGCAGTAACAGGGTTACTGCTCACTAAGTGATTATCCAAGACCAAAATAAAAATAAAAACCAAAGCTTTTAAATGTGCTTAAAAGAAATTCAGAGAAGTCAGATTCAGAAATACATGGGTACTCCTCATTCATTCCCAACTGTTTGTTGAAAGCACTATGCTGAGCAATAAGCATGCACATGTCACACACCCCTAATGTCAAGATAATTATTCCCAAATTAATGTTGTCTCTATACCAGCATATCAATAGGATTTTTAAATCATAAAATGTACTTAAGAGGAAGAAGAACAAGAAAAGGAGTGGGGAGGGGGGAGAGAGTGGAGGGAGGGGGAGAAGGAAGAGGAGCAAAAGGAAGAACAGGAAGAAGAGGATGACAAACCACCACCGACAACAACTTATCACTTTACCCAGCTCAAATAATATTCTCAATGGGCTAAAGTCTCCTAATGAAGATCAAAGTCATCCATTATCAAATTAAACCATTAGACTCACAGCATAACATAGACATAATCAACTAATTTAGAGATCCATGCCAAACCTAAATATCAACTTTATGGAGAAGATCTGTGCATTTAACTCACAGCTGCTATGTTTCAGACACAGGATTTTTTAATTGACCCTTTTTTTTTTTTAGATAAAAGCCAGGATCTCCCACCCATCTGCTTACTGATTAAGTTCCCCTACCCTTAGTCCAAATTTAAAGTCTAATTTCAGTACTAATTACACTTATATATGGGTTCCCAAAGAGTACATCTATCTATAAATGCTGGTACACTGGAGACTGAAGTCTTCTAACTCTTGAAATGGTAAGAACAGCAAACACAATACCACCACTTTATGCAAGCTTGTCAGAGGAAGCACTGGCATGGTTGGCTTAGGGGAACATCTGTTTCCAGTGGCAGCAGTAAACGGATGAAGGAGAAAAATAAGTTCCTGGTGTCTGCACTGAATAATGCCTAATGCAGTGAAAGGACACACAGGGCTCACAAGCATTGTCTTTTTTTTTTTTTTTTTGGTTGCATTGGGTCTTTGTGGCTGTGCTCAGGCCTTCTCTAGTTGTGGTGAGTGGGGGCTACTCTTCGTTGCAGTGTGCAGGCCTCTCACTGTGGTGGCTTCTCTTGTTACAGAGCATGGGCTCTAGGCGTGCGGGCTTCAGTAGTTGTGGCACACAGGCTCAGTAGTTGTGGCTCACAGGCTCTAGAGCGCAGGCTCAGTACTTGTGGCGCTCGGGCTTAGCTACTTTGCAGCATGTGGGATCTTCCCAGACCAGGGATTGAACCTGTGTCCCCTGCATTGGCAGGCAGATTCCTAACCACTGCTCCACCAGGGAAGCCCCACATTGTCATATTTAAAGCATAGAAAATCAGTTCCTTAAAAATCCTGTGGTGGCACATGCAAAACTAAGAGCTGTTAATACTTTCCTTTACCTGAAATTACCACAGAATGTTAGTTAAGTAACTCACTCTCTAATTCATTCTGATCATCACATGTTGTTAGCTTGTGATCTTTGAAAACATGTTGAAAGCTCTGCTTTCTGGGCTTCAATGCCTTAGAAGTTTTGGCACTACTTCTTCATAGGCCTGTCTGTAATTTTTTTTTTCATCTTAAAGCTCACAACTACAGGAATTGTGCACCACACCTGTGTCAGACAGATCCGGGTTCAAATCCCAGATCACTACTTACTAATTTCGTGGTCGTCAGCAAGTTACTGACCCAGTTTTAGACTCAGTCTCCTTCCCTGTAAAACAGTCATTCTAAAACCCTCCTGCAGTATTGCTAGGATGTGAAGGAGGCAATGATGTCAGCACAGTGCCGAACTCACAGGAGGTGCGAAGTAAATCGTAGCTATTATTAGCATTAGCATTGACAACTTTTCTCCTGTTTGTCTATGCCTCTGCTTTACCTCCATCTGCGAAACTGGAAAAGAATTTCAAAAGTTTTATCTCCATCATGCTCTTACAACCAAGATTTTCAGATTTTCTTTTTATTGTAAGTCTAATTATTCTGTGGTCACAGACTAGTAAGAGTCTATATAATCTATACAATCTCCCAGTCTCCAGAAGGCAATTTAACCTATGGAAGTAGTCAACCTCAAACGTTACAGATATTGTGCTTTTATATCTTTTAACTGTACATCAATCTGTTCGTTAAGTAAACCAAGAGACATACACAGAAGTTTACCAACAGGCTCTTGACAAACTTATGGAACCCAACACAGAATACAATCACTGCTCTTTGCTACCGGCAGTCACCTATTGCTACTGGGATTAGATCCCCAACATGACTACTACTAGGCTGACACATGGAAGAAAACTGGCCCAAAACATTTTGTTTTAGCCACAGGCTATTAGGTTATGAACAAAGCTGTTACCTCCCTATAATATTAGAGATACTAAGGTCCAAAAGGGGACATGGAAGTGAATGGGCAGATGGATTCCACAATTCAACTCATTAAGTGGACAACTGCCCTGATCCCTGTTAAATATGACTCGGGGTCTAAAGTCGAAGCCTGGCTAACATTTGTTCATTTACCTCCTGTTTTAGGCCCTTTGTACAGATACTATCCCAAGTCAGCAAGCTCCATGAAGGCCCATTTTGCCTTTCCTCCAGCTACCATACCCAAGTGCTTCAGGAGAAGCATTAAATCAAAGCCAGTCAAAGCTGTCTCTTGACTCTAAATAGCATCCTATCTCACAAAGGCCCCATTTCTTCTGCTTCACATATAACAAGGTTGTGAGAGGCTATAGGAGAGCCTTAGACAGGTTTTGCTTGGCTTCTTGCCATCAGAGGTAAACAGCTTTGTGTGGTTCAAAAGAGTGACGGGTCCCATTTTGTCATGAAAACCATCTCTGCAGCCATTCACACTGTAAGTCTGAGGAGGTCCGCCAGAGCTGGGGAGATAGACAAATTTTCTTAAGTAAAGAATCATCTGCCCCAAAACCTGAAGTAATAAGCTTCCATCTTCATGTGACTGTGCCTTGATTTTTGATCTCTTTGTTTCTACAATGACAGGCTCCAGAAGCAAAGGACACAAAACCACTAACAAAAAGACATTCTGAATATTAATAAGATGGGAAAAAAAAGTGAATATATGCTTTGTTTTAAGACATACACACAAAAAGGAATGATGTTGGCAGATGTGAACCACTGTTCTCCTACACACACTTATCCTCTCCAAGGCACTGGCCTGCCTGTCAGCCTGTCCTGTATCTCCTCTGCTGCTTCTCACTCACAGCCTGCATGCCAGCACCCAACCTCCAGGTTCCTCCCTCTCTCCAGTCATTCTATCACCTCTCTCCCACCCACCCTTGATTTTCTTTCTCACTATCTTCTCAGGTGTCCCTACATGACTTCTTACTAGGAGCATTAACAATGGCATTATCATTAGCTGCCCAAATCGTAATGTTTGTTTTATGAGAATTATCTAGGAGGGCAGAGCTTTAAGGAAGATAAGGTCTGGGGAGTGAGATGATAATGATCACCACCAAGGGGCAGAAAACTATCAGACAGCAGTGGTACAATTTGTTTTCAGAGTCATACAGGGCTGGGAATGACCAACGACTAATGGAAGCAGGGCTTGATCAAATATTTTATTTTCTAATACCTCCTCAGATGCATGGTGAGTTTCTTCTGTTTGCCCATAAGTTTACCATTTAATAGTATGTGTTGTTAAGACAGGAGACTTTAGTGATAGCTCTGAGCTCTGTACAATTAATGAAGAATTCTATTTCCATACAGCATTTTCTTGAAGAAGGCTCACACACTTGTTATTCAGTCTGCAAGACTGTTGATTCTGCTAAGAGGATCATATGTCAGTTTCTTCTCATATAAAATTCGGCATGCAAAAGTTTCTTAATTATTTTGATTAGTGTTTTTGAGATTTAAAAATAAAAACATCCGGGCTTCCCTGGTGGCGCAGTGGTTGACAGTTCACCTGCCTATGCAGGGGACACAGGTTCGTGCCCCGGTCCGGGAAGATCCCACATGCCGCGGAGCAGCTGGGCCCGTGAGCCATGGCCACTGAGCCTGCGCGTCCGGAGCCTGTGCTCCGCAATGGGAGAGCCCACAGCGGTGAGAGGCCCGCGTACCGCAAAACATAAATAAATAAAAATAAAAATAAATAAAAGAATAAAAACATCCTCATGTACCTAAGAACAGGTTGTAAGTCCCTTCGCAAGACCTGGAATATGATTATGTAAAACAGATTAAAGTCAATGGGAAAACGTTATTTCTTTCTATTGGTCATTCACTCAACAAATGTTACCGAGTAAATCACAATGTGCAAGCCATTGCTGTAGGCTACGTGGAAGACAAGAGAGTCGTCAGTCATAGAGCCTGCCTTTAAAGAGAAGCATTTGTAAAATGTGTGTATATAAACAGCTACAGCAGAAAGTAGAAAGTACCATATGAAGAATATAGATAAAGCACCCCAGGAGTTCAGAGAAGGAAGTGATCAATTTCAGTTAACAGACTCATGGAAGAGACAGTAGTAGTGGGACAGTTCAGACAGAGGCTCTTTCACCATATATTAGCATGTCAATTTCTGTGAACTTCTCTCGGTAGCAAAATCTCCAAGATTTGGTATTACATCTGTTGTTAGTATTCCTATCTATAACATTTCTCCAAGTCACCTCTTCCATTCACAGAAATGAAAATATAAGAAAAAAAATAAGTATTTAAACTCTTAAATTACAATGAAACTGGTAAAGGGACTGGAATACAAACATAATTCACTCGGCTAAGCCTCATGCCCTTTGTATTTGTTAGCAATAATCCCATAGCAACTAGAAAACATACTTATCTTATTAACGACACTGGAATTATTTTAATTAGTTATCTCCACATGCACCAACTGGTATAAATCAGACTGTTTTGAAACAGTTGTTAATGACTTAACACGGCAAACGTTTTCCTGAATTTCAGGAGGAAATCTATGATTGAGACAGATGGGGAAGAGCCTGTCCCTGCTGTGTAGCAGAGGAACAGCCTTGTGGGCCTAGAAACGCATTTTCCACTGGGATTCAGCGAAACAAGCCTAGAGACATCCAGGAAGACAATCAGAAACTTTGGTAACATCTGCTACATTAAAAGTTCAAAACTGGCACTAGCAAACATCTAATAATGAAGAAATGCTTCATCTCAGAAACAAGTCTCTAAATTTCAAAGTCTCAGAACACCTAATAAGAACATCAGGAGTCCAAGGTCTAAGCCCAGGCTTCTGGTTAACCTGGATGAGTGTGCTCTCTACCTCTACTAGACCCTTCCCTCAGACAAGAAACAGGACTCATAATGGAGTTCTGTTCTATGCTTCACATTCTGTTGGAAATGAGGTTGTTTTCACTTTATTATTAATTCATGGAAATGCTTTAAACCTTGGAAAAGGCTGTTAGCAAAATTTACAGAAATATATACGGTACCTCTGAGGAGGTACATGCCCTGGAAATTCTATGTTAAAGAGGTATGTATGTGGCCTGCCTAATTAAGATGGAAATGTGTTAGAAAGCAACAACTAAAAAGGAATATATTTTATGCTTTAGCAGCTGGATAAGTACTATCCTTTGTGGTACTTCATAGGTGAGTCTCTGCCTTTCTACTGAAAGCAAATACATCAAAAAATGGCATATTAAATTCCTTTAACTTATTTTCTGGCCTAAGTGGGAAGAAAAGTAATAGAGTTCTCTTCCATCCAGTCTAGTCTTTTTCTAGACCTGGGACAAAGATACATCTGGAGAAAGGAAGAGGGAGGAAAGCAAACACAAGCATAATAATGCTTATTTCCAAGGTTTATGGTACTCTGTACCTGGTATTTCTCCAAGGGTGTGATGAACGAAGGTTTTTCTGTCTGGCATGCCCAGGCTCCCTGGGCTGCAAGGTTTGGGAATATGAAAGAATTGCTATGTCTGTTCTCTCTCTCTCTCTCTCCCTCTCTCTCTCTCTCTCTCTCTCTCTCTCTCTCACACACACACACACACACACACACACACACACACACACGCACACACACGCAGTGTTTTATACAAGGTTTTGCTATTTGGACAAGACAGAAGGTCTTTTGATTATAAGCCTGAGGGTCAAGGTAGGTGTGGCTTATAATCCATTTAACTGCTTCACTGATTAAGTTTTTCAGAGCTCTCATCTTATTTTACAAGAAAGAAAAAACTCAGTTGTTACTAGGTACAATAACATTTTTAGTCTAGGTATTTTTGTGGTATAATATGCATTGTGATTTGCACATATAATGAATACAAGGACTGAATCACCCTGGCGACAAATGTCTTATCTCCTCTATTTTTCTAGTTCTCGCACAGCCAATCACTTCTATTGGTGCTTAATGACCAAAGGGCCAGTCTTTTGACTCTGGCACATTGCCAAGTACACAAGGAAATGAATGCTACAGAGTCAACATCCTCTCTAAGGGATGTGAGTTGGATAGAGAAGTTAAGGCCATAGCGTGTCAATTAACTCTTAAAATGACAAGTAGAGGTACAGCTGATTCTGTTTAGTAATCGTATTCCAGAAAAGATGTTTGTGAATTCTTAGTAATCTCACTTATATTTTAATAATTTCTCTTATAATTTGGTTACATTATGGAAGAATTACTGTAAACTAAGCTATAGTTTCTGTTTTCCCTGCTTTGTAAACACATTTTTATAGGATAGACTTAATAAGATGCTAGGAAGCAGACTCCCTAAAAGTTGAAAGGATGGAAGAAAATAATAATAAATAAAGGAAGTTTCTAAAACATCACCATTGCATGTGGCAAACACACAACTTTCCAGTTCCACTGAACTGTTTTAGCTCCTCGGGAAGAACAAGGAGATTGGATCAGGTGTCTTCTAAGGTCCCTTCCACCTAGAAGATTCCATGATTCTCAAAAGTAATGTTTCATTTCATAATACAATCATCAAACATTATGAGGAAAAAGTCCCAACTTTTATTTTAAAAGCTCAGTTTTAAAGCCAGTACTTTTCTACATCTGCCCGGCAATGACCATAGGCCACCAACATGTGTTGGAAATTAACCTGCAATTAAAATAAGCTTTGCAAGAGACTCCTGAACTATCATCTCAAACTCTTGAAAGAGAAGGTGAACAAGAGAACTGCTGCTCATGTAGAGCAGAACATACAGTTACTAGTCACTTAAGAACCAAGCAACAGAGTATTTCTTGCATAGAATTTCTTCAGATCATGTTTCATTATTCATTAAACTTGGAGCCGAATCCTTTCTGAGCTACCGCAGGGTAAAGGAATCAGTTCCAAGCTTCCAGCTGCAATTTATGACTCTTAGCCTTGCTTCCTTGTCCTCCTTGCAATGTTATACAATATCCGCCTTCAAGATGTGGGAGTTTCACTCCACCCTTCTCCTGCTGTGAAAAATTGGTGATAATCATGGGAAGAAAAATAACAATTGTTAGAAAATATGGTTCTAAACTTAAAACTAAAGAAGAGGTCACTCTCATAATCATGCCTATTGTCTACTGACTCCTATATTATTAGAGCTGAGAATGTGGAACATGGCTAATGTGGAACACGGCTAATTCCTCTTCTACATGATAATCCTTCAAATACTTGAGGACAATATTATATGCCCCTTCCTACTACTAAAGATATCCATTTCCTTCTACCATTCCTCATCTGAAATCGTTGAAAAGCCACATGGTCATCCAGTCTTGGCTGTGGTGGCTAAACTGAGCATACTACAGTTTATCTTCATCTTAAATTACATCTGCCTTATCATAAACATGCTAAATAATGAATAAAAATAAATTATAGAACTCTAGAAAACATTTCATTGTGAGAAGGAACATGGATTGATTGTATTGCTGTGAGGGAAGAGGCAACTGTGACTTCTAAGCCCAGACCTTAGTAATTAATAGATGAGGTCTGGGATCCAGAAAGAAAGAGTTCACTGAAAAAGAGAGTAGTCTAGTAGGTTGGGAGGAGCCCACGAGAGGCTAAGGCAGAATGAGGATAACACAACTGGTATTTACTGAGATACAAACAAGAAAGCATAACTGAAGAGTTTAGGATACATTTGTGAGGATAAAAAGATAAGATGCCTAGAAAGAGAGATCACAAGAACAGTTACAATGTCAGTTTAATGGCCTTCACTATTGATGATCTCCTCAGTTCCAAAGGCAGTGAAAGTAGTGCCTTAAAAATAGAATAGTTCTAACCACTGTAGGAACTACAACTACTACAACTAGAGCTAGGTAGCAGTATACAAGTAGAAACACAGGTAACACCTGAATCATTTGTTTTCCTCACAAGAGATATGAGAAACAACCAAAACCAAAGTTTCCAGTCTGAGATCTGGCAAACAGAATCATAACACACAAGTCTCCAGAATTCTGCTCTCCAAAAGTTCTAGACCTTGCTGGAGTTTCCTAAAATAAAGACCCACATCAATATTATTTCAAAATAATCAAATATTTTGAAGCACTGTAATTTCAAAGAAATAAAAATAGTACAATCACACAAATTATGGGAAGAGGGTAGTAAGGCCAAGTTCTACAAGCAGGTTGGCAAGTCACTGACCCTTATACCCTGTTCCAGCTGGAGAGGGAAGCTAGGACTTCAAAAGGTTCCCCAAATACATGCCTTGATAAAGGACACAAGATCTGTCTTTCAGACATCTGAAGATCTGTCACGTAGAAGATGAATGAAGTCTGTGCCAGATGGTCAGATTCAACATCTTAGTCCAGCTTTGTTACCCCTTGATTAGAAATATTAGTGCCTCAGTAGTTAGCAGGTCTTCCTGCTACCCCTTCTCCACAGCTGCTTCTTTCCAGTTCATCTTCTACCATGCAGCCATAAGGAGACAGAGAGAGAAAAGGTGATCATGGTTCTCTACCAAGTTCGGAAAACATTTCTTGTATTTTCACTTGCTCCTAAACAAAACCAAAGCTCCTCATCTTGGCATACAAAGCCTTCACAATATGACCCAGTCTCTCTTTCCTGCCTTGCTTCCTTATAACTTTCCACCAAACTCATGAAGAACCAGCCACAGTGATCTTCTCCACCTACCAGGTTTGCCAGGTGTTTTCACAATTCTGTGCCAGAATACCCTTCCCCCATCCTTCCGCCACCTGACAAAATTTTACTCCATTTTTAGTGCCAACTCTGCTCTCAGAGTTAAAGTTTCTTACTCTACTGCTCTTCTGTTCATTTCAGTTTTAGCACGTACCGTGTTTCTCTATAATACTTTCTCTGTATTTGGGAATGGTGATGCTTGGTGACAGAATGGGCAGGGAATGGGGCAGGTGGGCTGCAAGCAGACAGGACTGCAAAATAGTTGCAGGCAAACTTTCTCCATTTAAAATATTTATCTAAACCCTTGGTTGTCAGCTTTTAAAAAAATCATCTCACTTGCTGCATTATTTAGATCACTAACGCCTGGGGGCACATTCAGGTAGGCTTCTATAAAGAATTTGGGCACCAACATGCTTAACAACTCCTTTAAGATCAGACTATTTCTAGGCATCTGATGTATTACTGAAAAACAATGTGAATTGGATTTTATTTTCATGAAATACTGAAAGATAAAAGCTTAAATGCTACAATGAACTCTGGTACTTATACTGATACCAGAAGCAGCCTGGAAGGCAGCCACAGGGGTTAAAAGAATCAATTCTGTTATAGGAAAACTTATTTTAAATGTATAATGCAGGAGGAATGTGTTATACTTCAAAATACCTTGTCAAAATTATTTAGAATCCTAAAGAAACAAATCTATGTTTTTAGAAATTTTCAATTAAGATTGAGGGTTCAAAAAAAACTGGGCAACTTCTCCTCACCATTCCCATGAGCTGTGGTCTATATCACTTATGATAATACTGACAGCAGAATAAAAGAAGGAGGACTATTTGATTTGGGTTGTTCAAAAGCAAAGTACAATGACAGCCAAATGACATAAAAACCAACAGAGAGGTGGAAAGCTATGTTATCTTTAAGCTTTGAAGGGGATATTATAAACAATGAGGAAAAAGATAAACTACTGACTAATTCAAACTCAGAAACAATTCTCTAATTCACTATGAAACCTAGAAACATGTCAAAGCTTAGATGATCTTAAATATTCTTATTTTTACCTATTTCTGTCTGTCAGTCATTAATATGTCACATCATCATCTAATTTTGTTTGCTGTGCAGCACATCTGAATGGAACCTTAATTTCTCTTCCACGTAAAATAAGTACACAAGAGAAAAAAGGCTGTACTCTGGCTTGATCTCCTGTGGTTAGAATTCACACCAGGAAAATGACCTTTCAGAAACAAACACCCTGCACAGATGCAGCATAGCTCTCTAGAGAGCAGCAGTAAATCTGAAGTTGATCAGACTGTCACTGGGGAGTGCCTGCAGGAAGGAATATTTGAAACATCTGGGATACTAACGGCAACCCTCTAAAATAATGTAAGGTGATGGAGAATGTGAGGAGAGCCCAATGTGTTATGTTCTTAGGAGCTGGCTCTTTTCAGACCAAGATATCTGAAGATATTGAGAAATCGGTTCCGAGTTGAAAACTGCAGCAGAGTTGGCCTATGGTGGGAAAAGCATTCTCCCTGAAGACAAACCACCCAGAGGCATGTGCTTCAGAGATGCAAGGGCAATGTAGACAATCAGGATGGAACAGGAACAAGTGTCTCAAAAGTGAAGGTTGTCTGTCCAAATATTTATACTAGTGGGTGGGAAGGGGGAAGAATTGGAGAGAGAAGTATGGGCAGGACGGGGATGTAAGTCAGTCCCTGAGGGAGGAAAAGTGAATATGCAATGATCTAAGCACCAAAAGTGGAGCAAAATTCTTCTAATTGTCCAGTAAATTCACAATCTGTATAGTTCAATTTCCAATTCTGTATAGAAACTTCAAGAAATATTTTCCTTCGAAATAAATGGAGTAAAAAGCAATAATCAATACAATACTTACAACTTTTAAAAAACATGTAATCAGGTTGGACAGACTTGACCAATTTACTTTTAATATTTTAATTGCATAATTTGTTGAATTATGGCAAAACCAATGATCTAAAACTGCATTCTAGTAAAATATCTGAGACAGGGTCTCAGAGACTAATTCACAAGCTTAATTAAAATTGGCCTAATATGAGCACTACCAGATGGATTGAAAAGTGGCTCTGAGATAGAGAAAAATGATAAAGGAAAATATGTCAAACGGGAGGAGGGTCTGCTGCATGTGCCAGGGTTAGTATTGGGTCTGAGTTTAATTAACACATTCCTTAAATGACAAGAGAAAAATAAGATAATATCAGATAAATGAAATTCCCTTGGGGTAAATAAGAGAAATTTTAATTGAAGAAACAATTATAGAAAAGTGGAGACTATTCTTTGGAGGCATGCAGATAAGCAATTATAATTTTTATTAGAAAAAAATAATATATGGCACAGATTTAAGGGAAAAATCTATCATTTTACTGAATCAGAATTGAAACATATGTTCAATGTGACTCTAGAACTATGGTGAAATCACATTTGGAAATTAATAAAAAGAAGTTTAAATAAAGATTTTCTTGTAATAGGCCATATCAACCAAAAAGTAAATATGATTTGAAACTCCCTTTTACAGAAATGATAATAATGTATTGCTTTACAGTTTCCCAAATGCTTTCACATATATTATGCTGTGAGATCCTCATAACAGCCCTCTGAGACAGGCAAGGTTCCTTATCCAATTTTACAGATAAGCAGCCTGAGGCTCTGAATGGGTATAAAATGTGCCTATGATCATACAGCTAGGACACAGAAGAAATGCCAGCAAACCTCAATTTGCTGACTTCTATTCCAATGAAAGGAAAGGGATCACATCACTGGAAGAAAAGCTTATGCTACTATAGACGTAAATCTTCCTTCAGTGCTTTATCAGGCACTTCAGCCTCTAAACTGGGCAAAATCCAAATAATGATGTAACTTATTAAAAGGGCCAAAATAATTTTTTAAAAATATTTAAACACTAAATGCATATATTTTCTATATTTTGCAACCTTCAAAAAAGTTTAAGAATGTTAAAGAGTTCCAACATTTCAAGATTAAAATTTGAATTTTCCTAAATATCTACCTATCTATGAAAGAAGACTATAAAAATTGCCTGATTTTTCTTTATGCAAGTATACAGAACTCGAAAAAATACACTGGAGAAGCCAATATCAATGGTTATAAAGAATATATTCTCCATCTCTGGTTCCATTGATTTCAGTGTATTAGATCACAATATTCTATGGATTGATTAGTTGTTTTTTCTCTGCACTTTGAAAGATTTCCTCTTAGCAAAAATATTTATTAATTGAGAGGATACTAGAGGAAAATAGCCTACTGGTGCAGTCACAATTCCGTATAGAATTCTGAACAGTCTCACAGGCACTGCCCCTCCAGGTATCAATCTGAAGTGATGGAAATTACTTGAACATCATGTGGTCATTACATACTGAATACAATTCCCCTCAACCTCCACACCCAAAGAACTTTTACTTTGCTGGAGACAAACCAGAGGAAGATTTGTCAGGCTGTAAAAAGGAACTTGTTGCTGTTGTTGTTGTAATATTCCTAGAATATTCTTTTCTTATGTCTATCAATCTTATTGCTTCAATAAAACATGACAAGTTGGGGTGAGCTCCAGAATGGCTTGGCTCAAGTTTCATCACTCCAAGGTTTTAAGTTACCCCTACCATTGCTCACGAGCCATTTGGGAAAGCACAGCACACAACACTGAAACAAAAGAGATAGTAACATGCTCTGCAAAGGAGCTGGGGACACTTCAACCAAACAGGAAGACTGCACTGAAAGGAAAGATTTAGAACTCCTATGATAAAACTTCATTACATGCATTCAATCAACAGATACTCATTGAGTACCTTCTCTCTATATAAAGAACACATTCATAGAAAATAGCACATCCATAGCACAGGCATAATATTAATAACTTTCCATAAAGCAATTTTTCAAAGGAGTTTCTTTTAACATAGTCATTTTTTTCCCCAGTTTGGAAAAAATTCAGAAAAAGACACTTACTTGTGCAGTTCCAATAAGGACTACCTTATGTTGACATGGACCTTAGGAAAAAGAATGAAATCACTGTGTTCTATGTTGGAAAGAAATTCTAAAAAGGCAGACAACATATGGCTGACTTAGATGACTCAGGAGTTTACAAGATTTAGATTCTGTCTACCTACCAAACACTGTGGTAGACATGTTCACATAGTTTTATTACCGAGGCATATGCACATGCATTTTCATTACATTAGTAAATTATAATACCCCACGTCAAGCTTCCTGACAGAAAAATGGCACTACATTTGATTACTAGTCTACATATCAGGCCAAGCTATGGAAACCCTAGTAGCTCTGAGCCTGAAACCTCAAGCCCTCTCACTACATAGATGTGGACAGTTGGTATGAGTCTTAAGCCAGGAATTACTGTGGCTTTGAAAATATTAGCTATCTCTTGCTCTGAGTGGTACTACGCCATGGTTTCTCTAAAGTACGATCAACTTCTTACAGTACTCCCAACACACTAAAATACAGATAGATCTTTATACAGACATTTTGTCTGACTGTGACTAAGAAAACCCAGTTTTAAACAGCACACAACCATAATCTACAATGGAGGCAATCTCTCAAGACTTGAGCAAAGTAGAATTAAAAGGGAAAACCTTGAGAAGACAGTAATTGGGCCATTGGAGTCTCTTCTCACTAATTATCCCAGAGTGGCCATTAGCTATGTAACCAAGGAGGAAACTGTGTCAGACTTCAGCAAAGCTGTGTCTTCAGCATCTTATGGAATGCACCCTAAAGCCACTGTGTAATTAACTGCCAGGAAAATGCTGAGCGAGTAGAATAAAGAAGCTACAACAAATCAAATATACTGCACAATTCAACCCCCAATGACAGCAGTTGAACTGCTTAGAACTTCAAAATACTCATCAGCATACATTCCCTGTTCAGAATCTCCAGAAAACAGATTCTTGATTAAGAAGCAAAAATACATGCTACAAAAGAGGCTTAAAATTATAGAAATCCTCAGCAATATGACTCACTTTATCTAGCTGCCCTTCATAACGTTACAGGAACACAGCTATCAGTGGTGCTCAAAACATGGGCCACAACAGGGAACCTGTAGGGCTTTTCCAAAAATCTAAGAGCATGATACACTGTGGTCAAACACAGAACAGACCAAAAAAAAAAAAAAGGTGAGTCTCTTGAATTTATTGGGGGTACTCTCCATTAAGATTTTTTAGTACATTCATCTATTCAACAAATATTTATTGAGCACCTAAGTGCCTATAGCTAACAATAAACTCCAACCCCACTTGAACATTGAAATTTCAAGGATCAAATAACTAAGCATAGACTGAAACATGCCCATTTGTTTTATTTTGATTTGGTAACACAGGAATGAGAGGAGGAAGGCTGTATGTTCTGTGAGCAATGAAAGCTCATAAAGAAGCTTATCTTCCAAACCTGGCAGGGCAGAATCACAGAGAACTTAAAATCAGAATTTTGAACCCTACCCAACATTTACTGAGACAGACTCTAGAAGCAGAGTACAGAAACATATAGTTTTTAAGACTCCTAGGCCTAGATAATTATGATGATTGGCTAGGTTTAGAAATCACCAGTGAATACTGTGTCTCTCTTAAGAATCTAAATAACCCCTATTAAACATTGAATCATACGAGCTTCCCTGGTGGCGCAGTGGTTGAGAGTCCACCTGCCGATGCAGGGGACACGGGTTCATGCCCCGTTCCGCGAAGATCCCACGTGCCAGCGAGTGGCTGAGCCCGTGAGCCATGGCCGCTGAGCCTGTGGGTCCAGAGCCTGTGCTCCGCAACAGGAGAGGCCACAACAGTGAGAGGCCCGCGTACCACAAAAAAAAAAAAAAAAAAAAAAAAAAAAACATTGAATCATAACCAAGAATTCTATAGAACTATCTGAAGCCATAATTTCTCATTTTATCACCATCTCCTTCTTTCAAACTCACTACCTGACAAAAAAAGAATATCATTGTTTTAAAATACTTTCCTGGGGACTTCCCTGCTGGTGCAGTGGTTAAAAATCCACCTGCCAATGGAGGGGACACGGGTTCGAGCCCTGGTCCAGGAAGATCCCACATGCCACGGAGTAACTAAGCCCGTGCGCCACAACTACTGAACCCGCGCCCTACAGCCCTTGAGCCACAACTAGTGAGCGCGCGTGCCACAGCTACTGAAGCCTACACGTCTGGAGTCCGTGCTCCGCAACGAGGGAAGCCAGCACAATAAGAAGCCCATGCACCACAAAGAAGAGTAGCCCCTGCTCGCAGCAACTAGAGAAAGCCTGCATGCAGCAACAAAGACCCAACGCAGCCATAAATAAATAAATAAACAGATAGATAGATAGATAAATAAAATACTTTCCTGGGACTTCCCTGGAGGTCCAGTGGGTAAGACTCCGTGCTCCCAATGCGGGGGGCCCGGGTTCGATCCCTGGTTAGAGAACGAGATCCCACATGCATGCCACAACTAAGAGTCTGCATGCCGCAACTAAGAATGTGCATGCCGCAACTAAGAGTCCGCATGCCACAACTGAAAAAAAGATCCCACATGCTGCAACAAAGATCCTACATGCCATAACTAAGACCCAGCGCAGGCTAAATAAACAAAATAAATATTTTTAAAAAATACTTTCCCATATCTACTTGTTGAAATTCTACAGATTATTCATGACAAATTAAAACACAATTTATTCCAATAACTCTCCTCTGATCCCTCAGCAGTAATTGTTCCCTCCCCTGTGTTTCACAGCACTTTATGTCTCTTTTTTTCAATATAAATTTATTTATTTATTTATTTATTTATTTATGGCTGCACTGGGTCTTTGTTGCTGTACGTGGCTTTCTCTAGTTGCAGCAAGCAGGCGCTACTGTTCATTAGGGTGATCAGGTTTCTCACTGCGGTGGCTTCTCTTGTTGCCGAGCACGGACTCCAGATGTGCAGGCTTCAGTAGTTGTGGCACACGGGCTCACTAGTTGTGGCTCACGGGCTGTAGAGCGCAGGCTTAGCAGTTGTGGTTCACAGGCTTAGCTGCTCCACGGTATGTGGGATCTTCCCGGACCAGGGCTTGAACCCGTGTCCCGTGCATTGGCAGGCGGATTCTTAACCACTGCGCCACCAGGGAAGTCCTACAATATGTTTCTTATGTTCTGCCTGCATTACAATATGTTGCTTACATTGGTCACCCTAACAAGAAGTTAATATCTTTAACAGATGGAACCTCACCTACTGAATCTCTATATCTATTCCAGCATCTAATTCCTTGCTCAGTGCATGTTCCATACATATTTGTTTAATTAAACTAAACTTATAAACTAGAAGAGAACTTGTCTTTTCTTTCTGTCTGGGGGCATTATTAAGAAACACTGCTGATTCAGGACTCTTGTTGAAAACATGATGTTAAACAGCAAATCAACAGTCTAAATAAGAAAACCACCACCTTCTAGGCATGGTATGTCAGCATTCTGGTTAAACCAGAGCACTCAATTAAAGGCAAACTGACCATGACAAAGAAATTGTTTATTTCACTTTAAATAAAATCTCAAAGTTATACTCTAAATGTAAGGTTGTACAGCTTTTCTCTGTTTCACTTCTTTCAAGTATTAGAAATACCCAGATAGCTTAGAATGCTATTTTCCCACTTGCAGCTCTAAATGAGACTAAGACTCAGTGTATTTTCAAGAAAAAGGGCTACAGATGATTAAGTAAAAGGAAATACCCCCAAATCCCAATTACAGGATATTAATTTAAGATTTATAAGAAGTAAAGTAACCAAGTTACCAATCTTATCATGAAAGGCTGATTTATTTTGTATTAGGCAAGTTTGATTGTAAAAAGTTACATCTTTGATTCTTTGGCAGCTGCTACTGTTGTTTGTACAGTGCTTGTCATCACCCCAGATGACTGCGGATCGACAGGACTAATAGATTTTGTTTTAATTGTAAAAGAAGACAGATGAAAGCTTTTGGCCAGATGACTAACTGCTCATCTTGAGTAATAAACTTGCCTATTTCTCTCCCTCCATATTAAATATCTATTTTAAATTCACTATTAACTAATCAAGTAGGGCTGCAGTAAAAAAAAAAAAAAAAAGCAAGGATATAATATAAAAGTTCAAGCGTATCTCTTTGAAAAAACAGGTTTCTTCTTCTAACTTTGATACCAATTAGAAATTACTAAATAGAAACAACCAGGTGAAAGTTAAGTACTTTCCTGGTAGTTTCTCTTCTCTGCAGTTACAATAATTCTCAAAATTACACTTAAAAATATAGAAAGATTGAGAGGGAGAGCGTGCACATGGCTTAACTCTCTGAACTTCTTTTTTTCTCCCTAAGCACCTGAAAGAAAGCAACTTTAATTCTGTTTCTACAATCACAAAACCAAGAAAGTCAACATTTTAAACACAATTTTAGCTGAGATACACCTGGAAAAGAAAGTAGATGTCTTCCTTCTTTTTGCTATATTTTATATTAATTGATATATATTCAAATCTATAATGCCACATTTTATCCAAAAACTATGTATCATATTTGTGGCTGACCTAATAAAAAAATTCTTTACCACTAAAATGGTGTAAGTACAGAGAGACCTTACTCTGCTATAGAGTTGCACGTGACCTGTAGAGGCTAGTGCTTTGCTAACCAATAACCAGATGTTCAAGAAAGAGCCACAGCATTTCTGGTTTACCTGACGAAGCAATCTATAAAGATGCTCTATGGCCTCAAATTGTGCTCCCATGTATTTTCAAAGTATTTCTTTTTACTTTCTTCCTTCCTTTTGTCCTATATCCACTAACTATAGAAAAGGAATTGGCATATCCTATCCTGTTCCATCCTTATATGCACACATCCAAAAGCATGCTTAACATACATTGTCTTTCAAAATGAAACAAATAAAACTTCAACCCTAGAAAACTAATTTGTCTCAGTCTAGGAAAATATGAGTAGTAGAGTGAGATCTTTAAAAAGAATTGTTTTGATTCTACTTTACGTGGTAATTTACTGACTTTTTGAAGAAAATTACAAATAAGCATAACATCAAAAGAAACAGGAGCAAAAAAAAAATACCCTGTATCATATTTCTCTGTTGACTAATGAGGTAGGAATGGTTTTTTTCCATCTATATTAGCAATTATTATTAATTTATGGCTGATTATCTGCTTAAAGAAGAAATAACACACAAGAAATGATGAAACTATATAATTGTTAAACACATTTATCAAAATGCCTACAGTTACTATTTCAAATCAAGATGAGTTATAATAAATGCCTAGTCAAGGAAAAAAAGAGCAAGAAATGTTGTTTAATATAAGCTTTAAACAGATTTGATGGGGATGTTATGGTCTTCAGTTGTATTTCTCTTTAAAAATTCCAATGATTATTTTTAAGAGGAAGGGAGTAAATGAACATAAGCATTTGTTAAGTCAGCAAAGCAGAAAATGTTATACTCAACAGTGTAATAGTAATAACGCAATGCTCAAAAACATGAAAAGCAAGCTATCTACCTCTCACTTTATACCTGAATGATGTCCCTGCTAAATGACTTTGATGAGCAATAAGGGGTTCTATATATAAAAGGACAAACGTATGGATGGGTTTCAGAGGTTAGTGGTCAAAAGCCTTTTTTGGAGTCACATAACTCACACTACAACCACTGATCCTCACATCTTTTCACTTGTGATTTAAAACCTTAAATATACCTAAAGTCTATGTAGTCTGCACCTTTTGCCATTCAATAATATTAAATAAGTTATATTTTATTCAGGCCTCAGTAAGAAGCATTTTAAAAGTCAGAGAGAAAGCCCTTATTTCATAAACACTAAAAGTCAAATTTTTATTTTAAAAATCAATTATATATTTTTTAGAATGTATTGATAACATTAACAATTCCTATCAATGAAGAATACAAATTGCCATTTTCTTATTTCCAATCACCTACTTACTTCTTCACTCAAATTACTGAAAGCATAGTTTGGTATTTTTCATGAAGAAATACAGATATTACAAACCATGTATCTGATAAGAAAAAGATTCCAGATTAATAGTCAAGAACTTAAAAACTACTATAGGTCCCTGACATTCCTAAAGATCTCTGGATCATTCTAACACCCCAAATTTGCAAAAGATACTATAGCATATACCTTCCCCCATAAAATTCACTAAAATATGACTGAAATTTTTAGGTGACCCTTTTCAGACCCTTGATGGTTCTATAAATAATGGACTAAAGTAATTTGTGATACCATTAAAATAAATTCTGCCATGCAAATAAACTAAAGTCCATTAAGTTACATCATTACAGTAGCTACATTAACCTTACCTGTCTGTACAAAACCAGAGCAGTGCTTCCAAGAGCTGATGATGGCCACTATACCACTATATAGCACATAGGCCATCATGATAAAGAGAAGGATGGCAGTGGATACTGTATAGCAGGGAGAAGTCAGTTTACACTAGCAGTAATCCAAAAGTGGGTATATTTATAAAGTGGCTGAATACAAGGTTGCTGGGTAGCCAGCTATGCTCACTCATTAGCTAAGCAACTCACAGGTGGCACATGGGCCACTGTGTGCTTTATCAAGATCACAAATTTCTATATCACTCTCTGGGATCACTAGAACAATTTAAATCTTAAATCTTAATACACCTGGAAATGCCAGGTGCTTTGGCATACTTATGTAAAATTAACCTTATGAAATAACTTGAAAAAATACCTAATAAAATAACTGCACATAAAAAGATGCAATGAAAGGTTGTCCTTTCACAAGAAAATTAGGCTCTAAGTAATTACTTGCACCTCACACTTTACATTCCCACAATAAACAAATAAATAAGTAAATAAATAAATGTGTCCTACTGTTCAACATCTTCCTGCCTTTGCCTGTGGTGATGGCCTGCCTGAAACAAAACCCTCTCACCTCCCTCAAGTGTGGGGAACCTTCTCTATTTCCCTCACACTTCTTTCTCAGTGAACCCATGATCCATAGTACATACTTCCATTAGAATACTCAGAACAATGTATTATAATTGAATATTAATACATGCCTCCCAACTACACCCTGGCAAGGATCATGCCTTTTTTAGGCTGTTTTGAAGTATAATTGCTTTACCCAAGCCATAGTCTGATAGCAATTTCCTTTTATTATAGTCCGAGGTAAAAGCATCTCATACCCAATTCTGTGTTTGTGTCTTAGCTGTTTCTAGTAAAGTTCTTTCTTACCACTTGGCTTTGATAGGAGGTGATTTCTCACCTCTGGCCTTTACCATACCAAACTATAACCACATTTAGTCAAACATTTATATCTTTGCTAATTTCCAGTTAGCCCCTATCCACATGTTCCCCTTTCACAAACCTCCTGGATTAGATCAGTAAGGAATGGCTGCTGGCAGCTGTATGCCGTTCAATTTTGCTACCACTAAAGCATGTGAATATTTCATTGTTTAGGCATTGCAGAGACTCTTAGCAAACATTTACTCTGGGTTCTTGGATTAGAAGAACATTTGTGGTAGGCAAAAGGTAAATAATAAACCACAATGCTACTCAACCAGTGACCTAAAAGCCTTTTGACATCTGACTCTATTGCTTACTAAATCATTGTGCATATAAACAAAGATTCAACCCTTTGTTGCTACTACCATTTATATTTCTAAAACACAGTTCCTTCAGTTATTTGGTTTATTTAAAATAAGCTAAAGTAAGGCACGATAGTTCAGTGGCTTGCAAACTAACATAAAAAGTATCAGAAGGGCTTCCCTGGTGACGCAGTGGTTGAGAGTCCGCCTGCCGATGCAGGGGACACGGGTTCGTGCCCCGGTCCGGGAAGATCCCACATGCCCCGGTCCGGCTGGGCCCGTGAGCCATGACTGCTGAACCTGTGCGTCCGGAGCCTGTGCTCCTCAACGGGAGAGGCCACAACAGTGAGAGGCCCGCGTAACGCAAAAAAAAAAAAAAAGTATCAGAATATGAATTCACGTGTTACTGACTGGCTACATACAGCTGGATGCGTCATAATATAAGCTGTCAGGGCTTCCCTGGTGGCACAGTGGTTAAGAATACGCCTGCCCATGCAGGGGACATGGGTTCAAGCCCTGGTCCAAGGAAGATCCCACATGCCGTGGAGCAACTGAGCCCGTGCGCCACAACTACTGAGCCTGTGCTCTAGTGCCTGAGAGCCACAACTACTGAGCCCGCGTGCCTCAACTACTGAAGCCCAAACGCCTAGAGCCCATGATCCGCAACAAGAGAAGTCACCGCAATGAGAAGCCTGCGCACCACAACGAAGGGTAGCCCCCCGCTCGCCGCAACTAGAGAAAGCCCACGCACAGCAATGAAGACCCAACACAGCCAAAAATAATTTAAAAAATAAAAATAAATAAATTTATATAAAAAAATAAGCTGTCAGAATGCTGGTTTCCTCCAATATAAGTCTATTATACAAATTTCAACTATAATGAAGCAATATCCATGAATCTTCAGTTCTGTGTGTCAGAAACAAAAACAAATTCAATATACTCAAAGGCACTTGCTGAATGCCTTGTACAGTCAAGCACTATGCTGGGCACATGGGAGAGGATGAGTAACAGCCATCACTGCTCTTTAGGGGTTTAAGATCTAGTGGGACAAACCGATATAAACAAGCAATGGCAATGAACAATTAGCTCCCTGAAGATACGATTGAAGATAGCTCATCAGTCCCTTCCTGATATGTTGTAAGGCTGATATATGGTGTGCAACAAACACATGTTGAACAAATAAACTAATCAATCAATCAAACTGTAATAATTGCTCTAATAAGAGTAAAAGAGTAAAAAAAAAAAAAAGAAAGAAAAGAAAAAGGGATTAATTCCAACTTAGTGGGTCTCAGAGAGCCTCACGGAGAGGAAGGCTTGAATTAGGTTTTGAAGAATGAGCTCCATTTGGGCAAGTTGAGATGAGGTGGGGTACTCTGGGGACAGAGTAAGGGAAACTCTTCCTCACTAAAACAACACAGACTAACAATATCTCCTTCGTCTCACTTTCCCCTGGGGTCCATTCACTTTGATAGTGGCTGTCATCATCTTACTGGCACCAAGAGATGTGTTGCTTCCCTCATCAAACTTCAACAGGCACTTGGCAAACATTTGTTCAGTGAAAGACCCAACTAGTGGAAGTAGAGAAAAACAATAATAAAACCTTCCTTTGATTCTCTTCAGTTACAGCTGATGACATTTTCAAAAAGACTCAAAATGCCAAGGTTAAAAAAACTAAGCAGAGAATATCATTCATTAATTATTTAACTAATTCAATTAACTAAAAAGTCTGACTTACACAGTCAGCTTTCCAAATCTATCTTCATATAGTTAGGTGGTTTGCCCCAGGAGTTGGATCAGGTCATTCTAATTCCTAAAATAGCTACATTCTAACCCCAAAGGTTCCCTGCAACTTCCCAAGTTTCTTACTTTCTACTTCCTAAGGTTGCTTTGATGTAAAGGGACCACTTGGTGATGCACCATGCAGTAGCTAACTGGAATATTTTGACAAGGCTTAGGGCACACTACTCCCACTATACTCCTGTTCTTATCTAAGCTATCTGGGAAGACTAAGGTGAACAGACTCAATGACTCTCCCTGACCTCTCCTTAACCAAGTTCAGGAATGGCCTTTCATCCCATTAGAGCTCCAAAAGAATGACAGCACTCCATCAAAAAAAGTAACCAAACAATTGAACAATTCATACCTTCATTCATGACTTAAAGACAGTCTACTACAGTTCACACTATCACAGGCAGCATCACAGAGATTCTTTTCCTACCACCTCAAACTTATTGGCCCTTAAAAAGTCAGGAAGGGAAAATGTTTTTTCCCAATTGTTAAATTCACCAAAGGAACTACACCCTCTTATCTAACTTTATATTGTTAAAATTTTTAGTACTTTAATAATAAAGTGAAACCCTCATAATGTTTTTCAAGAAAAACAGTAGGGAAATGTTTTAAGCACTGTAAAAAATTAAATGTGAGAAAAATAGTTTGGCACTTAGCAATATGTTCATTATCTCTGGGGAAATGTTAAATCCAAGAACCTGATAAGTGGATTTTACTACAACACATTTTAATGACACTTTCTAACTTTTACAAGATAAGTTTTCTTTTTACCTTCCTGCTGCTACCAGTATTTTTCTCACATCTCTATACCTATAGTCGTCTCATTTTATTTCCTTCTCTTGCCTTTTCTTCTATTTCCTTCTAATTAATTTCAGCCATAAGAAGAAAAGAATATTTCCATATTGACTATGTGTATGAATTCTTATACCTAATCCAAAACAAAGATATGTTAAGAAAGCAGTTCCCAACACATATATTTTCATGTTATTAAAAAAGAGGCCATATTTGGGAAATACTTGGTTGAATAAAGGTAAAGAAGTCTCTCTTCTCCCCTCCATTCTTATTTTTTAAATTATAGGACTACTCAGAACCCTCACAATATGCCAAAGGAGATACTATGTACACCTCCTTCTAAATTTATTTAACCATAGTATTTTTTCATCCTCAGTGAATCCAGTAGAATGTACTTTAAGAACTGTTTTCCTAAATTGAAAAAAAATTAAGGAAAAAATTTAATATGGGTATAATACATTCAAAAGGTGTGTATATTAAAGTTTTGGGGAAAAAAGAGGACATTATGCCACAAGGCAATAAAAAAAGGGGGGGCGGTGACTACAGGTAGCACTCATTTTATTAAGATCCAACTGTGAAAACTAATCTAATTAGAGGTGAATATGCAGGAAATCCATCAACCTTCCAAAAGTATTTAAGAGGAAATCAAGCTATGAACAACAATATTACAACATGGAAGTAATAAATGAAATAGGAATGCGGAACTCCTTTAAAATTAGTTTACTTTAGTTACTTTTAAAAATCACTGTAATAAAAATGACAGGATAAGTGGTGAGACAATCTATACTACAGAAAATACATGGTAGTTATTAACCTAGACAACTTCCACACATAGTTCAATGCTTAGCTCACATCACCCCACCTTCCTTCTTTCTCCTGCTTTTCAATGTTCCCATAGCACCCTATAAGTGGTATTACTGTTAACATATTGTATTGAAATAATTTATTTTCTCATCTGACTTCCTGTCTAGACTGTAAGCTCCTTGAGAATGGGGATATTATATCTGAATCTAACACTTCATAAATTATTAGAGTGCTTATAGTTAGTAACTTAATTGGTTCTCTCAAATTCAGTAATTACTAACTTACTTAGCAAACATTCATAAGGATTAACTGAATATCCAAAATGTTGGTATAATGGAGTCACCATTAAACATTACTCATTTTTCCTCCTCATGATATAAATAGCCAGCATCTGGCACATAGTAGGCCCTCAATAAATGCATATTGAAATAATCATTCAATCAATTAACCCAAGTTTGACCGCAAGTTTAGGTCTTAGTAGAGGGGCAGGATAGTTCAAAATCTAAGAACAACTCTTTAATCGCTCATGAGTTTTGCATCTCAGAACTAGCTCTACCTGATCCTTCCTAAAAGCTGCTATACTCAAGCCTGGCTTCTGACTGCTGCTGAGCACTGCACTTGGCAATAGGAGAGACAGAAAATTCAGCACTAAGGCACCATTCTCAACTCCCTGCAGCCAAAAGAAATTCCTATACAAGGTAAAGAAATAGGTGCTAATTGAAAAACTCAGAATTTTTAAAGCCACCCCAACAGCTCTGAAGACTGAAATCACTTTTTTATAGACAATCACAGCCTAACAATGAGTTAATTTCCCATATTTAGCACCTTTGTCACCTATGTAGACGTATGTCCGTCACTTCTTTTTCAATATTCTTTCCAATTAATTATATTCTAGTGTAAACCCATTCTTTCCACTCCAATATTCTCCTTGTCTTAACTACATACACGTTATCTTTCCCAGATGGTATAATTAAATACTTAAAAATAAAAAAGTAGTCAGAATTCTGTCTTCACAAAAATGCCCAAAGATACAGCATTTCTTTTAAGCTACAGCAATTACCCATCAGCCTAAAGGCCATCTAACTTTTAAAATCTTCAGGGAGAAGCATGACAGGAGAATGCTCCAAAGATGAGTTAAAGACTCTTTTCACCATACAGACTATGACTTCTTTGGAAGTTTATTCTCCTAGTAGAGATGTACTATTCTTTCACAACTTGCTTAGGATGGACATATAAGTTCTCTCCGACAAGGGCTCTGGAATGTGATTTTTTAAAAGTAAAGACTGCATTTAACAGAAATTCAAACAGAAATGTGAATTAAAGGGGTAATTTCAGATGTAGTGAAAAGCTGTAATGTCCATTCAAAGTAACGAAGGCACACAGCATTAATCTCCTAAAAAGATTCAAATGCTATGAGTAGAGCAATTCTATTCCTTGGTAGGAACAAATTAAGATGATTTCCCTTACAGAAATTGCCATAATTACAAGTAATTATCTTGTACTCTCTAAATTTACCACTATAGCACATTTTGCAAATATCATTCCCTTCAAATACTTTATTTGGAAATACAGGAGAGATTGTTGCTTTATGAATTGTGCTACAGACCTCAAAATGATTGTTTAAGAGTTCTACATAATATGTGTAGTAAAGAGATGACATTCTGAAGTTGGAAAGGCTTGAAATTCCAAATTTATGATATTCCTATCATCAGGTAACTAACATTACCCAAAGGATTACAAACATGAGAATGGCAAACATTCAGATATAAACTTGAGTCAAGTGTGACTTATGCATGAAACAATGAGGAAAATCATTCTGATATGCATAGGGCAATCATGAAAAACATGTAAACAGCTGCTGTAGTATTTATAAAAATCCTTGCAGAGCCAAATAAAATCCCATCATTTACAACCTACTCAGTTTTTCATTTCTCTTTAATAAGAAATTGTGAGAAAGACCAGTTACTCACCAAGCATTAGGAGGAGAATAAGCATGTGAAAACCTAATTCACCATGTTTGGGGCCAATTACTGTCTGGATTTCAGCTGGCATATGAAGTTTATTCTCCAGCCATACTGGGATTCCTTACCATGTTGTAAAAACATGCTCAGAGCTTGTTTTTCCCTCCATTATTCTCACTGCCTAGAATGGTCTCCTTGTCTCCCTCTAGTAAGCCCACCAAGTCTAGCTGAAATGCCACCCCACCATGCAAACTCTCTTGGTCGACTAATTCCTACCCCGAACTCCAAACCCCTCCCTTTCTTCCACCAACTCAGCTGTGCCCTCTCCTTTAGTCACTCTCTCTGGTGATACTTAACATATGCCACCTCACATTTCAGACATTTGTGCACTTCTCTTAACCTCCCTTCTAGAGGAAATGTATTTTATTCATATTTGCATCTCCAACAGCTTTAATAAATGCTTTCTAATTTGATCATTTAAAAGAAATTTGATTTTTAATATTATTATTGAAATAGCCTCTAAAAGGGCTACAGTGTCCATTAAGAAATCATATATTTTTTAAACTCTGAATATCTGGTTCTATTTAATCAAAAATCGTACATTTTTATATTAGTGTTTAAAACTCGTCCACGGTGATATTATAACCTCTGTGCATATCAATCTTCCCTAGTTTATTTGGTCAGTATAAATGTTAATTATATTTGCATATGTAATTACATATAGTCAATAACCTATAATTTTTTTAACATCTTTATTAGAGTATAATTGCTTTACAATGGTGTGTCAGTTTCCGCTTTATAACAAAGTGAATCAGTTATACATATACATATGTCCCCATATCTCTTTCCTCTTGCATCTCCCTCCCTATCCCACCCCTCTAGGTGGTCACAAAGCACTGAGCTGATCTCCCTGTGCTATGCGGCTGTTTCCCACTAGCTATCTATTTTACGTTTGGTAGTGTATATATGTCCATGCCACTCTCTCACTTTGTCCCAGCCTACCCTTCCCCCTCCCCATATCCTCAAGTCCATTCTCTAGTAGGTCTGCATCTTTATTCCCATCTTGCCCCTATCAATAACCTATAATTTAAGATCCTTCCTTTAGCTGGTATCTCTTAAAGTTAGAATTTTTAATTTAAATTTTAAACAAAAAGATAAAGAAATCAACTCACTTTCTCCACATTTAATCCTATTTTAATCAACTTCTAAATGTCAGCAGTATATTCTGTAGACTTATAATAATTTAAAAATTAGCTTTAGGGATTTTACATTCTCATTCATTCTTAATCCAGAATGATGGAGTGCAACAATATATTATGAATTCACTTTTAAAAATTAAGTCAGAGAGTTCTGTTCAAATTAATACAGACGATTTACCCACAGTTATAGTTATACTAGAAACACTGGTTCCATAATAGCCCAGTTCTTCTAAATTGTTTGTTTCATGATGACTAAAAATGGGGTAGCATTTATATGGTTCATTAAAATTTCCTGAGAACCATAGCTATCATCAGAAATAATTAGAACCGTGACAAGTATATTCTGATAAATGTATTATCAATGAGGTCTATTTCATATTTGTGTTAACCTACATAAACTGTTTGCTTTTCAGATAAGTTATTCTGTCTTTATTGATAGTGATCATTAATTTTTCTTCCCTTACTCTTGGTCCTTTTGTGTCACCTACTCCCACCGAGAGCTGGTCTTACCTTAAAATTACAAAGTACATGGAGTTTGTGGTCAATGTCCTCTATTTCTACTCTCAGCTATCTTTTTCTCCTGTCCCCTCAAATGCTACCCGTTAATGCTACTTCTTTTCTACTCAGGGTCCCCAACAAAGTGATCCCATCCTCCACTTCAAACTAGGCCTTTCAGTGACCAGGGACCTGATGTTTCATGAATCCCTCCCTACCAGCTATATCAAGAGGTTATAAGGATCCTGTTTCTGAATGTCTTGCTGGGTGACAGAGCAGCAAAGCTAACAGACAGCAAACAAATGTTACTGTCATATTTGCATTTTACTACAGATTTTTAAAGCATTGGCACAAAAGAATTTTAGGAAAATAAGTCACAGAAAAGGTGTCTGAAAGCAAATAGATTTCTTGTGTCTTCAGAATATATCATCTATATAACTGTTTTTTGTTTTGTTTTGTTTTTACAAAACAAGCCCCACCCTAGATTCTGAATTCCTAGAGCAAAGATAGAAGCAGTACAGCCCAGTGGATATGGCCCTCTCCTTAGAGTACCCAGGTCTATCGCCAGCCTCTGAATAGCTACATGATTCTGAGGGAGCCAGCTTACCCTACTGGTACTCCACTTCCTAATCTGTAAAATTAAATGCTCCTTAAAGTTCCTCTCATTTCTAAAAAATGTTTTAGTCTCAGTATTATAAATGCTGACTAGCAAGAGCCTGTGCTAAAACAAAAAGGGTTGTTTAAAATTAATATTTATGTAGCTAAAGAGATAATGTTTTAGTTAATCAATATATAACTAATTAATATTTAAATAAACCCCACATTCCTTGGTCATTTCTTCTCATAGGCAATCAACTATAATCCCTAAGATATACAAATCTACCCTTCACATAAACTACTAATACTAGTTCCCTCTACAATAGTTGATTATTATGTGTATATATTTGAACAAGTTATTGAAAAAAAATGCCAAGCCACACACTAAAGCAAAGTCAGAAAAGGAAAAACTGGAGTGGTATTTATCAAATCATTCAAAATGTTTTCAGTCCCTGTGACCAAGCACCCTCAAATGTATCTAACATTCAGTAATCAATAGCATAATAAATATTTCACTTATCAAAAGGTCATTTATTGGGCCTCCCTGGTGGCGCAGTGGTTGAGAGTCCGCCTGCCGATGCAGGGGATACGGGTTCGTGCCCCGGTCTGGGAGGATCCCATATGCCGCGGAGCGGCTGGGCCCGTGAGCCGTGGCTGCTGGGCCTGCGCGTCCGGAGCCTGTGCTCCGCAACGGGAGAGGCCGCAACAGTGAGAGGCCCGCGTACCACAAAAAAAAAAAAAAAAAAAAAAAAAAAAAAAAAAAAAAGGTCATTTATTGGGCTTCTCTGGTGGCGCAGTGCTTAAGAATCCACCTGCCAGTGCAGGGGACACATGTTCAAGCCCTGGTCCGGGAAGATCCCACGTGCCGCAGAGCAACTGAGCCCAAGCGCCACAACTACTGAGCCCGGGTGCCACAACTACTGAAGCCCACATGCCTAGAGCCCATCCTCTGCATCAAGAGAAGCCACAGAAATTGGAAGCCTGTGCACTGCAACAAAGAGTAGCCCCCACTCCCCGCAACTAGAGAAAGCCCGCACCCAGCAATGAAGACTAAATGCACCCAAAAATCAATAAATAATTTTTTTATACAGCAGGTTCTTATTAGTCATCAATTTTATACACATCAGTGTATACATGTCAATCCCAATCGCCCAATTCATCACACCACCACCCCACCCCCCCGCTGCTTTCCCCCCTTGGTGTCCATACGTTTGTTCTCTATAACTGTGTCTCAGTTTCTACCCTGCAAACCGGTTCATCTGTACCATTTTTCTAGGTTCCACATATATGCGTTAATATATGATATTTGTTTTTCTCTTTCTGACTTACTTCACTCTGTATGACAGTCTCTAGATCTATCCACGGCCCAACAAATGACCCAATTTCGTTCCTTTTTATGGCTGAGTAATACTCCATTGTGTATATGTACCACATCTTCTTTATCCAGTCATCTGTCGATGGGCATTTAGGTTGCGTCCATGACCTGGCTACTATAAATAGTGCTGCAATGAACGTTGGGGTGCATGTGTCTTTTTGAATTATGGTTTTCTCTGGGTATATGCCCAGTAGTGGGATCGCTGGGTCATATGGTAATTCTATTTTTAGTTTTTTAAGGAACCTCCATACTGTTCTCCATAGTGGCTGTATCAATTTACATTCCCACCAACAGTGCAAGAGGGTTCCCTTTTCTCCACACCCTCTCCAGCATTTGTTCTTTGTAGGTTTTCTGATGATGCCCATTCTAACTGGTGTGAGGTGACACCTCATTGTAGTTTTGATCTGCATTTCTCTAATAATTAGTGATGTTGAGCAGCTTTTCATGTGCTTCTTGGCCATCTGTATGTCTTCTTTGGAGAAATGTCTATTTAAGTCTTCTGCCCATTTTTGGATTGGGTTGTCTGCTTTTTTAATATTGAGCTGCATGAGCTGTTTATATATTTTGGAGATTAATCCTTTCTCCGCTGATTCATTTGCAAATATTTTCTCCCATTCTGAGGGTTGTCTTTTGGTCTTGTTTATGGTTTCCTGTGCTGTGCAAAAGCTTTGAAGTTTCATTAGGTCCCATTTGTTTATTTTTGTATTTATTTCCATTACTCTAGGAGGTGGATCAAAAAAGATCTTGCTGTGATTTATATCAAAGAGTGCTCTTCCTATGTTTTCCTCTAAGAGTTTTATAGTGTGCAGTCTTACATTTAGGTCTCTAATTCATTTTGAGTTTATTTTTGTGTATGGTGTTAGGGTGTGTTCTAATTTCATTCTTTTACATGTTATTGTCCAGTTTTCCAAGCACCACTTATTGAAGAGACTGCTTCCTTTGTCATAGATTAGTTGACCATAGGTGTGTGGGTTTATCTCTGGGCTTTCTATCTTGTTCCATTGATCTATGTTTCTGTTTTTGTGCCAGTACCATATTGTCTTCATTACTATAGCTTTGTAGTATAGTCTGAAGTCAGGGAGTCTGATTCCTCCAGCTCTGTTTTTTTTCCCTCCATACTGCTTTGGCTATTCGGGGTCTTTTGTGTCTCCATACAAATTTTAAGATTTTTTGTTCTAGTTCTGTAAAAAATGCCATTTGTAATTTGATAGGGATTGCATTGAATCTGTAGATTGCTTTGGGTAGTATAGTCATTTTCACAATATTGATCCTTCCAATCCAAGAAAATGGTATATCGTTCCATCTGTTGGTATCATCTTTAATTTCTTTCATCAGTGTCTTATAGTTTTCTGCATACAGGTCTTTTGTCTCCCTAGGTAGGTTTATTCCTAGGTATTTTATTCTTTTTGTTGCAGTGGGAAATGGGAGTGTTTCCTTAATTTCTCTTTCAGATTTTTCATCATTAGTGTATAGGAACGCAAGAGATTTCTGTGCATTAATTTAGTATCCTGCAACTTTACCAAATTCATTGATTTGCTCTAGTAGTTTTCTGGTGGCATTTTTAGGATTTTCTATGTATAGTATCATGTCAGCTGCAAACAGTGACAGTTTTACTTCTTCTTTTCCAATTTGTATTCCTTTAATTTCTTTTTCTTCTCTGATTGCCGTGGCTAGGACTTCCAAAACTATGTTGAATAACAGTGGTGATAGTGGACATCCTTGTCTTGTTCCAGATCTTACAGGAAATGCTTTCAGTTTTTCACCACTGAGAATGATGTTTGCTGTGGGTTTCTTGTAAATGACCTTTATTATGTTGAGGTAGGTTCCCTCTATGCCCAATTTCTAAAGAGTTTTTATCATAAATGGGTGTTGAATTTTGTCAAAAGCATTTTCTGCATCTATTGAGATGATCATATGGCTTTTCTTCTTCAATTTGTTAATATGGTGTATCACATTGATTGATTTGCGTATATTGAAGAATCCTTGCATCCCTGGGATAAATCCCACTTGATCATGGTGTATGATCCTTTTAATGTGCTGTTGGATTCTGTTTGCTAGTATTTTGTTGAGGATATTTGAATCTATATTCATCAGTGATATTGGTCTGTAATTTTCTTTTTTTGTAGTATCTTTGTCTGGTTTTGGTATCAGGGTGATGGTGGCCTCATAAAATGAGTTTGGGAGTGTTCCTTCCTCTGCAATTTTTTGGAAGAGTTTGAGAAGGATGGGTGTTAGCTCTTCTCTAAATGTTTGAGAGAATTCACCTGTGAAGCCATCTGGTCCTGGACTTTTGTTTGTTGGAAGATTTGTAATCACAGTTTCAATTTCATTCCTTGTGATTGGTTTGTTCATATTTTCTATTTCTTCCTGGTTCAGTCTTGGAAAGTTATACCTTTCTAAGAATTTGTCCATTTCTTCCAGGTTGTCCACTTTATTGGCATAGAGTTGCTGGTAGTAGTCTCTTTGGATGCTTTGTATTTCTGTTGTAACTTCTCCTTTTTCATTTCTAATTGATTTGAGTCTTCTCCCTCTTTTTCTTGATGAGTCTGGCTAACAGTTTATCAATTTTGTTTATCTTCTCAAAGAACCAGCTTTTAGTTTTATTGTTCTTTGTTGTTGTTTTCTTTGTTTCTATTTCATTTATTTCTGCTCTGAACATTATGGTTTCTTTCCTTCTGCTAACTTTGGGTTTTGTGTGTTCTTCCTTCTCTAGTTCCTTTAGGTGTAAGGTTAGATTGTTTATTTGAGATTTTTCTTGTTTCTTAAGGTTGGCTTGTATAGCTATAAACTTCCGTCTTACAACTGCTTTTGCTGCATCCCATAGGTTTTGGATCGTCGTGTTTTTATTGTCATTTGCCTCTAGGTGTTTTTTGATTTCCTCTTTGATTTCTTCACTGATCTCTTTGTTATTTAGTAATGTATTGCTTAGCCCCCATGTGTCTGTGTTTTTTACATTCTTTTCCCTGTAATTCATTTCTAATCTCACAGCATTGTGGTCAGAAAAGATGCTTGATATGATTTCAATTTTCTTAAATTTACTGAGGCTTGAGTTGTGACCCAAGAAGTGATCTATCCTGGAGAATGTTCCGTGCACACTTGAGAACAAAGTGTAATCTGCTCTTTTTGAATGGGATGTCCTATAAATATCAATTAAATCTGTCTGGTCTATTGTGTCATTTAAAGTTTCTGCTTCCTTACTAATTTTCTGTTTGGATGATCTGTCCATTGGTGTAAGTGAGGTGTTAAAGTCCCCCAGTATTATTGTGTTACTGTTGATTTCCTCTTTTATAGCTGTTAGCAATTGCCTTATGTATTGAGGTGCTCCTATGTTGGGTGCATATATATTTATAATTGTTATATCTTCTTCTTGGATTGATCCTGTGATCATTATGTAGTGTCCTTCCTTATCTCTTGTAACATTTTTATTTTAAAGTCTATTTTATCTGATATGAGTATTGCTACTCCAGCTTTCTTTTGATTTCCATTTGCAGGGAATATCTTTTTCCATCACCTCATTTTCAGTCTGTATGTGTCCCTAGGTCTGAAGTAGGTCTCTTGTAGGCAGCATATATATGGGTCTTGTTTTTGTATCCATTCAGCCAATCTGTGTCTTTTCGTTGGAGCATTTAATCCATTCACATTTAAGGTAATTATCGATATGTATGTTCCTATGACCATTTTCTTAATTGTTTTGGGTTTGTTTTTGTAGGTCCTTTTCTTGTGTTTCCCACTTAGAGAAGTTCCTTTAGCATTTGTTGTAGAGCTAGTTTGGTGGTGCTGAATTCTCTTAGCTTTTGCTTGTCTGTAAAGCTTTTTATTTCTCTGTCAAATCTGAATGAGATCCTTGCTGGGTAGAGTAATCTTGGTTGTAGGTTCTTCCCTTTCATCACTTTAAGTATATCATGCCACTCCCTTCTGGCTTGTAGAGTTTCTGCTGAGAAATCAACTGTTAACCTTATGGGAGTTCCCTTGTATGTTATTTGTTGTTTTTCCCTTGCTGCTTTCAATAATTTTTCTTTGTCTTTAATTTTTGCCAATTTGATTACTATGTGTCTTGGCATGTTTCTCCTTGGGTTTATCCTGTATGGGACTCGCTGCACTTCGTGGACTTCGGTGGCTATTTCCTTTCCCATGTTAGGGAAGTTTTCGACTATGATCTCTTCAAATATTTTCTCTGGTCCTTTCTCTCTCTCTTCTCCTTCTGAGACCCCTATAATGTGAATGTTGTTGCATTTAATGTTGTCCCAGAGGTCTCTTAGGCTGTCTTCATTTCTTTTCATTCTTTCTTCTTTATTCTGTTCTGCAGCAGTGAATTCCACCACTCTGTCTTCCAGGTCACTTATCCGTTCTTCTGCCTCAGTTATTCTGCTATTGATTCCTTCTAGTGTGGTTTTCATTTCAGTTATTGTATTGTTCATCTCTGTTTGTTTGTTCTTTAATTATTCTAGGTCTTTGTTAAACATTTCTTGCATCTTCTTGATCTTTGCCTCCATTCTTTTTCCGAGGTCCTGGATCATCTTCACTATCATTATTCTGAATTCTTTTTCTGGAAGGTTGCCTATCACCACTTCATTTAGTTGTTTTTCTGGGGTTTTATCTTGTTCCTTCATCTGGTACATAGCCCTCTGCCTTTTCATCTTGTCTTCCTGTGAATGTGGTTTTTGTTCCACAGCCTGCAGGATTGTAGTTCTTCTTGCTTCTGCTGTCTGCCCTCCAAAATAATTTTTTTTTAAAAAAAGGTCATTTATTTAACCATCTTAAACATCTAAAACATAGCCTAAAACCAGAAAGTATTAAAAAAAACGAAAACCCTTAAGTAGTCAAAATAGAAGTCACAGTTCATACTCTAAAGTTCATACACTCATAAGAGAAACCCTCATTCATTCAGAGTCTACTTACTTTCATCTCAGTCACAAGCTAAGGCTCAGTTAGCTGCACTTCTCACCCACCACAGACAGGAAACAAATACATAAAACAGAACTGCAAGAAGTAGGCACATGACAGCAACATTACTTTGGGCAACATGGAAAGAAAGGTAAAAACCACACAAAGACATCATAAAAGTATTTCTTTTTAAATAAAGTTATTTATTTTTGGCTGCATTGGTTCTTTGTTGCTGTGCGCAGGCTTTCGCTAGTTGCGGCGAGCGGGGGTTACTCTTCGTTGCAGTGTGTGGGCTTCTCATTGCGGTGGCTTCTCTTACTGCAGAGCACGCAGGCTTCAGTAGTTGTGGCATGCGGGCTCAGCAGTTGTGGCTCACAGGCTCTAGAGCATGGGCTTAGTTGTGGCGCATGGGCTTAGTTGCCCTGCAGCATGAGGGATGTTCCCGGACCAGGGATCAAACCCGTGTCCCCTGCACTGGCAGGTGGATTCTTAACCACTGCACCACCAGGGAAGTCCCAAAAATATTTTAAAAGACACAAAAAAACAATCTGGGGTCAGTCAGTATAGGAACAAATAATTCTACATTCCTTAAAAGCTCCTATAGTAGTGCTGCATTATGCCAAAGTAGAATAATTCATGTTTGTGATAATAATCCTGAGTAATCAGGAGAAGCTTAGTACCTTCTGTTTAAGAAGACAGAAAATGTGTTGTATATTTTAGAAAATTTCACATTAAAAAATGGTTGAAATTTAACAAGGGCTGGCAGTTAATGAATTAAGTTTGAGTTAACAAGAAATTCACAAGAACACCACAGATAAATATTAGCATAGTGATTTTCCATAAAAACCATGGTGACTACAGAATATTAAAATTCATAACTAATCCCTCAAACACATTTTAGTCTTAATTTCAATATTTATCACCACCATTCCTAACCCCCCAATACTAATTGAACCAAAGTAAATTTCTAGTTTTGTAGGTAAAAGATGGTGAAACATCAGCAGTTTCACATGGTTCAACCTAATATATTTACCAAAATTATTAACAATAAAGTAGTTTGCATTTATCTTTTATTTCTCCAGCCCACCCTCTGTTGGAAAAAAACTAATTATTAAGTAATAAAGACCCAAAGTCCACCAAAATGATCATGAGTCCACCATCACTCACTATGACATTTTCTTTCTACTCCTCAAAAACATAATAATCTTATTTATTTATGCCTGAGAATCTCAACTCTGCAAACACGTTTCCAAAAATATCTGACGGATCTGGGCTTAAGCATTTCAGCTTTTCACAGATAACCACAATTTAACATAATCCTGAAAATGAGTGTGTTCATTTCCATTATGTTCATTTATAAATATTTAAAATATAAAATATGCTTAACAATTAATTGTCAGAGCAATGACATAATGAACCAGATAAATATAATGGACATTCAAAGTTTTTAGTTATATAAAACAAGTTGGCATTCAGTTTGTTTTCAGATTCAAATATTGTATTTTGATTTTCCTTAAAACAAGGAACGCCTACATTGGACAAGTCAAAATAAGGAATCACTTATCAATTTTAAAATCCCAATTTCTTATCTATTGATAATAAATGTTGTTTTGTCAATATAGGACATAAGTTATCCCAGGATGTACAACAAAGTTTCCTTGAAGGTTTCTTCCTTCTCTACTCCCACTATTACCTTTCTAGGTTCAAGTCTACGTATATTGTGTGTTTAGGAGAGTATATATCCAAACACAATGAGTTCCCGCAATAAGCTCCTGGCTCCCAACTCCACTTTGTCCCTATGCCAAATGGTACCTGCTCTCTAACTCAGAACTACCTCAAAAATCTGTGTTTCCACAAGCCTCAGTCTTCTAACTTGATGTAAATCCAAAATGTTACCTCCCACAAAGTAAATAATGCTGGAAATATAAGTGCATTCATGAATGGACATTGGCTTACATAACCAGACGTAAGCTATAGAAATTTCAGTCCTTTGATAGTCCAAACTGAGAGACGTCTACCAGCAGAAAGCTTATGTGCAGCTTTAACAACTGAGATCAAGTTTATTTCAGGTACTTTTTCCAGAAATGTTAAGTTTATTACACAGAAGGTGTAAGCCAAAGGATACAATTTTATGTTTTTCCTTACGATATATGCTAAAAGAATAGAATACTCAAAATAACAAAGACAGAACACTCTAACAGAATAAATAACAAAGTGTGCTGAAAAAGGAATATAGTTAAAGGGCTCAATCATGTGAGAATATGTCTCTTAGCTACAAAAATCTAAAAGGGGGCACTAACAAGAAAGTACAGGACAAAAGCGTCATATATATCCTAAAAATGTCAGTTGAATGATATAATTTTTATAGCTTTCAATAAAACTGCATGGTTTTAGCACATCAATAAAAAGCAGTCTTAAAGCTGAGACATACATTGTTATTAATGATATAATGAATTCGCTGTGGAAGTTAAAGCTGACAAGGCCGGCTGGGATTTCAGGTTTTCTCTTGCTTCCGCTGTGTTTTCCACAGCATGTCACCACTGTGACTGACCAGCAAAATGAAGGTGGCTGCTGGCATCTTTTCTTGAAGTTGGGCCAGTTCAACTCTGTAGCCTCTCACAATGGCAATGTTTACTGGCTAGCTCCTGAACAGTAAAGGTGCCAAATCAGATTTCCTCATCATTGACTTCTTTCACTTCGTATCAAGTCTATCAACTATTCCCAGCTTCTCAAATGTCCCTGGAAGTACTTTTCTATAGATGACCATTCCCTACCAGTTTTACAAGATCCAAAATATTTCAGGCTGAAGGGAATAAAGATTTACTCCAGTGGTTTACAACCATGGTATTGCTGCACTTGTATCTTGTGATCCAGCTGTGAGATGTATCACAAATAACTGTAACTTTTTCCCCCTTTTTTTCATTTGAGGTAAAGTTCATATAACATAAAATTAACCATTTTGAAGTGTACAATTCAGTTGCATTCAGCACATACACAATGTTGTGCAGCCATCACCTCATAACTGGGACTTTATTTTTAATAGGTAAGGAGTTAAGATTATCCCTTTAATGAATCACCCTGACTCATAGTCAATATGGTGTTCTGAGAGGGTAAGAAAAAGAGATAAACTTGCAAGTTAGGCATTTCCAATAACTGGCAAGTCAGAGAATCTTGCCAGCTGGTTGAAGATCACTGACCATCATATTCCATAAATGTTGCATTTTTTCAAATATTCACTCTTTCAGTTCCTACTCTGTGCCTGTGCCCTCAACCTTACACTGATAGAGGCAGACATACTGACAGTTACAGTACAGAGCTATGACTATGGCTCATACAAGTATGGTCAAAGGAGGGTGTGGCCAACTATACCCAGCAATTATGTAGAAAGATTCACTAAGGAGCAGAAGATTGAGTTAGTTCTTAAGGTATGAGCAGTGACAAAAGGAAGCAAGTTAAGAAGCGCATAAGAAGACATTCTATGCAAAGGAAGAAGTATGTACAAATGCACAGAAGCCCGGTAAGCTGTGTCCAGCTAGATTACAGGGTACCATAATACTAACAGGAAAAGTGTAGTAAGCACATTTTATGTGCCAGACACTCTCTGTAAGCATTTTACATTATATCTTCAAAGTCACACCAAGAGCTAGGTGGCCACTCGTATTAAATAGATGAGACATCTGAAGTACAGAGAGGCTGAATAACTTGGCTATGCAGCTACTAAGAGGCTGTACTGGAATTCAAACCCAGGTAGTCTAGCTTCAGAGCCCATCCTCTTCATCACTATACTATATAACCTACACTACACTCTTCTTCTGTTTTCTTCTCCTCTTTAATAAAATTAATCACTTAAGGCAAGATCTTTTATGATGGAAACTAAGTACACCACAGCACACTGAAGGTGAACGAACGACTGGCATGAACAATGAGAGGGCACCACTAAGAACCCCTTGTGGCCCCCAAACAAACAAGGGAAGAGTGGCAAACTGTATTGAGAGTACAGCTTAATTTATTTCTTATTCTTTTAGATTAAAAAATACACAAAAACAAAAGTCCTCATATTTCCCCATAACCCAGTCATTTTCTTGCACACTCCCTAGCCCAAGGTGTGTTCATCCCACTTTGGAGACATCTACTAGACAATGGAAAGACATGGCAGAGTTTTAAGAAGGTGAATAAATACATGTGTTTCTTTAAACAATTACTCTAGAAGGAATAAGAAGGGAAAATTAGAGGAAAAAAGAGACAAGAAAAAGAAAAATCATTAGGATACCATTTGCAATAGATCCAGCAAATGATAATGAGGTGCTAAACTATAACAGTGGGGAGTCAGATGTGAAAGATTAAATGACATGCCCAAGGACACAAGTCATGGGAACTGCCAGAACCAAAACCTGGGTCTCTAGATTGCACTGATCTGGGAATGGTATATAGACGATCTGCAGAAAGACCTTTATCATGAAATTTCTAAGACTTCTCTTTAAAACTTCTTTTGTCCACAATGCTTATTTTTAAGTCTAATTTTATACTATAAACAAACTGTGTTCCAAAGTGAATAATATAATAATATCAACTAGCACAGCATTTAGGCAGGTAACTAAGTAATTTAGTATAGCTGTATTAAAATTTGAGACTTAGCTTTCTAATCCAGAAACAAAATGCTTTATCATAGAAAAAGTTCAGGGATTTGAAATACACTCTTTTGTAAAAGCAATAAGCTATTCTGAGACACAAATTTACAGGACACAATCCTTATTAGTGAGCTTTGAAATAAATGAAGCTCTATCAGAGAAGTCATTTAAGAAGCCAGATTCACATTATATTAATGTGACAAGTAGAACAAGATAAATACATCATATAATTCTCAAATGACATAATTAATGTAGCTTATATGACATATTCCTATTAATGATCTTTTATTATGTGTGAGCAGTAAAATAACATTAGATAAGGAATGAAAAAATCCAATCAGCAGCAGTTTTCCTGAAGGTTTTGACTGCAGTCTTATTTACACAGTGTTATCTGATACTAATCCTTGGATTTTAAAGAGCAAAAATCACTTCAGAATTGTAAACAAACATGTTCCTATGAGATGAACATTTTAATTACTATCATTTCTGCAAATACAAGATAAAAATAATGTGCTGCATGATAGCCTATTAACGTGAAAACATGGGAAAGTATATTTTGCCAGGCCAATAGGTTATGTTAATAAAAGGATCATGATAGTGGATCCGGAGCCTGATAGTGTGTCTTAACAATGACTGCCACGGAGTCTGTGTGGAAAGTGTAGCAGTCCCCTCCCTGAAGTTGTGTACAATAGATTAGAAGTGAGTGCCAAAATATTCTGGTTTTCTTTAATAATCCACTACAGTCTAATACCTATGAGTCAACTGAAACATTCTGAACCTTTTTACATTTAAAGATCACACCACTCTAAAAATAAATACAAGTTTTACAAAGCAATAGTTCTTATTTACTTTTACATCAAATAAATATTTACTGAGCAACTATATCATCCCTGGCACCATAAAAGAGGTGTGAAGTGTGGTTCCTGAACTCAAGGAGCTTGAAGAATGACTGAGAGGCTAAGATAAAAAAAAGTTTACTATCAGTAAAGGACAATCAGCCTAAAAGGGCATAGATTCTAAATGCTCCAGGAATTCAGAGGTAGATAAAAATCACTGTTTCTTCAGGAAGGGGAGGGAAGAAGAGCATCTTGGTGGTAGTATCCAGAAATGAGGGAGCAAAGCTATGGCTAACTAAGCTCCTCACTGGTCCTGAGAGTGAAACATGATTAATCGTGTTCTGGTGGTTTCTTTGTGAAAAAGGTAGCAGACCCTAATTGAATACTCCAGAGCCCACATCTTGAATTTCAGTATTTAGTTAAACCCAGCAAATAAGCAGAGGAAAGAAGAGTAAAGGACTCCCCTTCAATCATGTACCCCAGCTGCATGCTCAGTTAGAAACAAAGAAACCTAGAACCTATGGTCATTCTCTTATAGTGAGCCCAGAATTTACAAAAGCCAGCACTGGTAGTGGCTGACAGGGCACCATGATAGCAAGTTACCATCAATCCTAGCCATGAAGCCCAGCTATAGCAAATGCTGCTTGGGGCAGCATTCTATGGATGATCTTCTTAGCTTTGTTAAAATCACATCAGTGTAGTATCACTTTTCATCTGTGGTGTAAATGGTTTTTATGAAACAGTTTGACAAAACACATGGCATGTGACTGTACCACTACAAATGTGTTAGCAGACCCAGCCAGAAACCACAGCAATGATCTGATCATGTGAGTATTCTTGCAAGAGTAAAAAAATAAACCTAATCTTTGTAAAGACTTATTGGTGCCCTACAGGAGTTGAATATTCTTCCAAGGAAGCTTCCGTTTCCAATGTAGAAGAAGGAAGAATTGTTCTCAAGCCACCACCAGATAATCACACAGTACTTAATGGCTCAGCTTAATTTTTAATCTTGTATGAACTTTGCAGAATTATATCTGATAACATGATGATTTGGGATTATGAATGTAGTGAAAAAACACAACCTTCTGGTATAGCAATTTAAGCAACACAGAGTGAGTAAATACTGCAGAGTGAATCCTAACACTTGAAACAGAATCTTCCAGAGTCCAGAAATCCACCTGACTGCCAAGAATAATACTTCCGTGGTTCAAGCAATACCAGTACCCAGAGGGGTTTCCACAGACATAACCACATGAGTTACTGCATATTGGGTAAAATAGAAAAAACAGACATTTATGAATGTATAGTTTGCAGACATCTTAAAAGTACTCATAAATATGCAATTTACAAATATAGAAGAAATTGGGGGGAGGGCTCCAGGAATACACAGAATCTGTTTAAATTTCTTAATTATATGGTTTCTTCTATGGGTTTTCCTCATCCTAACTCTGATTTTTATGGGTGGTGGGGGGAGACGCATGGATCTCTTAACTAAAACACATGAAACCAATATCACTGAAAGAAGCTCTATGAGAACTAATATATGAGAGATTCTGACTTCAGAATGCAGTAGAAATGACTTCGTTTCAGATAGCAAATTAGATATCAAAGAAAACCTTTCAATTCACCAGGCTGTACTGAAGCAGGGTTTGTTAGATTTTCTAGCAATAAAACAAATGCACAATATCTTCTCATGCATTTCACACATGATTTCTATTTCAGCTCTGATGTAAAACATGGTATCACACATCATGCCACAAAGAAAGAGTCAGTTTAGCTAGTTCAAGTAAAACACCAGGCAGCTGCTAACAGAGACAGGTCATGGCTGGGGAGAGGCACAGCACGTTCAGTTCGCTGTTTTCCTTCAAAAGAATGTCAATAAAAAACACGGCCAAATGAGGTATTTGAAGTGGGGGGGAAAGTCCTGCTATGCAGTGAACCACTGGGTTCACCTAACAGCGCCAGTCAGACAAGTTAGCAAAACGGAGCCCTAGCCAAAGCTACAGCCGCCAACAACTTGAAGAAAGCTGTCTTTCTCCCTGAACGTCCTGGGGTAGCGACCAGTCCCACATTTAGAAACGTTATTTCTGGGACCAATAGCAATTTATTTTGATAGAACCACTGGATTTTTTTTTCTTGAGTTCTCAACAAAGGAGCCATATTAGGAAATAATCTCGCAAAAAGCAAAGTGCCCCCTCCCCCTCTTCCCCAAGATCGATGCACACACGCCCGTGCACGCTGCCACGCACAGACACACACCCGTGACAATGGCCGGCGCGTGCACTCGCGCGGGCCCACGCAGCCGCCCGGGAGCCCCGCGGGCAGAAGGCCCGGCCGGCCCGGCCCCAGGAGCTCAGGCTGGAGGCCCCGCGGCCCCCGCTGCCCAGGAACCAGCTGCTGGGCGGTTGTGCTAGGGATGCTCGCCCCCCAGCGGGGCCCTGGGGAAGCGGCTGCCAGCGGCTCAGAGCCTATTAACCCCTTGGGGAAGTAGGTGCTACAACACCCACCTGCGGGGACACTGGAATGTGTCGGGAATACAACCCCAAATGGCTCCCCGTAGACAAGGCGCCACCGAGTCCTTAGACCCTGGCAGCTCTTGGCTGGCTCCTGCAAAGCTAATCGTGTGGCTGGCTCCACTGGGCTTCTAAGGCAAAGCGATGTGTCTGAGCTGTCACCCCTGAAGAGTCTGGGCATACCAAGAAGGAAGAACTTAAGAGGGCAATGGACGCAGATCAGACTTGGTAACCCGTCCCTAAGGGACTGGTGTAAGTCCCTAAAGGGACAGAGCTACTTGGACCTGCCCGTCCAGCAAACTACGGAAGGAGTGGAGGGACCCGAGGGCAACCGCCCCCTGTCACCCCTCCCTGGGTCGGGCATCAGGGCCCCGTCCCCACTCCGGGACACTTACCTTCTTCCGGGGCTGCCATTTCATCATATTTGTACAGCCGATACGTGGAACATCAAGATGCTGGCTGGGGGCTGGGGACAGATGCAGGGCAGCGGCGACTGCAAGTCATGCTGCCTCCCTCCCACCCCCTAATTCTTTCCCATATTCACTGCGAAGGGAAAGAGCCCAGGAGAGTCCAGTCTTTTCGCCTTCAGTTCAATGAAAAGTATCCCCAAACCACGAACACACTTCCCACGGGGCTAGGAAGTCCCAGCAGCAACCAGCGTACTCCTGCCAGAGCGGAGCATTTTCCCCTCAGGCCAGCGCCAGGAAAAAGAGCCTGCGGCAGGGGGTCTCCAAGCCGGCTGCAAAGACCCTCCCTCAGAGAAGAGAGGGAGAACGCAAGCTGCTGCACGAACCCAGCCGGGCTCCTGCCATCCAAACCCCTTTTGGCGAATTCTCCTCTTCTCAAAAAAAGATTAGACAAGCAATCAAACCCTCACGCGCAGCCTGGAGCAATTCCCAAAATTCTGGGTGTATTTCTTGTTTGTAAAATTTAGCAAAGAAAATTCCAAAGATCTGTAATCAGAGCTTCTTTACGCTGTTTTCTCTTCTTTCTTGGATAGCTTGGGGAAAGGATCTGCCCTTCCCGAAATGCCTACCTTCCCTGAACACTGTAAATAGGAAAACTTGGTTTGTGTGTTTAGATTTTTTTTTTTTTTTAATTCCCAAGAACCTTAGTGGGGAAAGGCTGGAAGGAAATCCTGCAAGAACCCAACTCCACAGCTCAGTCTGCACTAATGACTTCCTTCCCTTCAGTGTGAGCACAGCCTGCCCAGCTCCAGCCACACAGAGCAAATGGTTTCTGGGTCTTAGTGCCACGACATCTGTTCCAAAGCAAAAAGTAAGCACACAGTTTCAGAGGCACCTAACAGCTCCCAAGGAATCAGAGCCAGAATAGACCTACGGAATAAGGAAATCATTTCAAAAGATCTAGATTTGTGAATTATATCGAGAGAAAAAAGGAATAGAAAAGGTTTCTAGACCAAAAAGCTATATAATCTAAAAGTGTGACTTGAAGGAAAAAGATTTAAGATATTAGACAAAATAAAAATTTAAATCAAGAATAGACTCTGCTTCTCTAAATTTAGCACTAATTTTATTATTATAAAAATATTGCTATCAAGATTGAGTTTCATTCAGCTTCTATAAAAATGATTCCATCCTATTTAAGGAGACACATCTCCAAATACAAAATACAATGTAATTCTATTATTTGTCATCCAACATGTCTAGTAATTCTTCTCTCACCATGAGGCTACTTTGATAGCTGGGAATTAATGGGTAGTGTAAGCTGCTAGAATACTAACTGATGAACATAATAATAGCAACTGATGTACCATCACTCCATTGTTTCAACAATATTTAACTTATTAATGTCAGAGTTCTATAATGCATTGGCAGGACTGGCTGATGTGGATGATTATAAGCAGATTGGACACTAACTATATCAGATATACTGTAAACATCATTAAAATACCCAAAACAGTTAACTAAAACAAATTACTTTTGAGATTTTTTTCTAAGCCTAAGAATCTGAAATTCAACGGTGAAATCATTGTCTTTTACAAAATAATATTAACAAGTATAGTTAAGCCATGATATGCATCATAGCTACACACCAACCTTACCTCTCTGCTCAATAAAACTATTAAGTGCCTATGATTTAAGCACCTATTATTTGCCAGCCCCTGTTCCAGATGCTAGAAATATGAGTAAGAGGCTATCCCTGCTCTTGAAATTACATACTGCAGGCAGCAGTCACAAATAACACCAATACTCTGTATATGTCCTAACATATCCAAATCATTCTGCACAGCTTAACTTGGATATCCTACTAACATGGAAGTTCAATAAATTCCAAACTAAATTCATCAATCTACCCCCAAATCAGTTTATCTTCCCAGCTTTCCTGTATCTGTCCATAGCACTGTTATTCTTCCAGGATCACAAACTAAAACCTTAATTAACATCATTCCTATGTCTAATCTATCACGAAGTCCTTTCACTTCTTTCTTAGACATTGCTTTCAAATTCTTACTGCTGAAATCTGAGGCTGGAGCCTCACAAAACAAACATATATTAAGACCCAACTAGGTGCAAAACATCATGTAGGATAGAAAGGTATAAAACTAAGTCCCTACGCTAGAGGAAGTTACAAAGAAGTTAGGACAGAGCTGAAGACCTATAAGAGGACAATCAGACATTGCGTTGGTCAGTTAAACAAATGAATTACGTGGTAAGTAGCATTCCAGGAGATAGAAGGAGAAACAATTGTAAACAGGGATGGTCAAGGAAGGTGTCACAAAGGAATCTGAAGTAGAAATTCAGAGGAGATACAACTCATTCTAGAGCCAAAAGCCAAGGTCCTTACCACAGGCAGTAACGTTCTTCAGGATCTGGACCCGCCTACCTCTCAGAACTCATCTCCTACCCCTCTTCCACTCCCTTTCTCAGCCCCTGCCATACTGGCCACCTCACTGTCCCTTGAATATATCAAGCATATATGTGTTGCACCCTCTGCCTGAATCACCCTTCCTCCAGATACCCTCTTGGATCCCTTCCTTAGTTCCTTCAGTTCAAATATCATATTAGAAAGGCGGTCTCTCATCATTCCTTCTAAAATAATAGCACTATGACTGTTACCTTCTATCTTCCTTACCCTGCTACATTTACTTCATAGCCTTTATGACATATATTTTATTTATTTAATGTCTTATATCCCCAAGAATATAAATTCCAAGGGAGCAGGGACTTTACTCTATGTAATACCAACACTCAGTGAACAGTGCCTGATACAATAAGTAATCAACAAATATTTGTTGAATGAAATAATGAAAGAAAAAGAAAAGGGAGACTAGTGTGAGCAAAGGAGGCAAGCCTATACAAGATGTATTCAAGATACAAAATATATTGACCTGCCTAAAATATAAGGCTTAAGAATGAGAATGTTAGAGGCAGAAACTTTGTCTTGTTCAGCTTTGTAATCCTCAGTGCCCAGCATAGTGCCTGGCACAGCAGACGTGCTCAATATTTATGGGCTAAAAGAATGAAGGGAGGGTAGAGATTGAATGATGAATGAGGGGAATTCCATTCCATTTCATATAAAGTAAAAGATACTTTGGCAAGGTATGTTGGAACCAAATGGTAGGGAACACTGTAAGGCAAAGAAATTTGGACTTTATCCTATAGGATGCAGGTCATTAAAGGTACTAACAGTAGTAGTCAAGAGGCATGACTGAAGCAGCATTTTTAAGCAATCTAATATAACAAAATATTAACCATGATTTTATGAGGCTGTTTTGTATATAAACCTTTGGATTTTTAAATTATGTGCATAATTAAAATGCTTATAATGACCATTTGACAGATATGATAGATATCAAAACTGAAATTCACAGGAGTTAAATGACCCCTTCAATGCCACCCAGCAAGTCAATGGTAATGGGAGGACTAGAATCCAAAGCTTAAAAACCAATGCCTGAGTGATGGGGGCAGGAACCTACAATTGCTTAGAGGTCAAGATAAAAATTTCTATTTTTTACTCTGCCTCTAACTTGCTATACAACAAAAATTATCAGAAAGGCAAGGCAGATGACATGAATAAATGAAACAGAGTCAGGTGTAAGATAAAAGGGAATTGTAAGGATTGTAAATCTGGAGAAAGATAAATCATGTAAAAGAGGGAGTTGCTACATGCTACATAATGCTAGTCAATTGATGTCATACAGGAATATCAGTCCAACAGTGCCAGATCCTCTAAATTTTCATGAGAAGCTAAAATTTTCCTGATTTTAATTGTTTGCTCAAAAGTTTTAAAGCATCCTAACAGGCCAAACAAAACATGCCTGTAGGTCTAAATTCCATCTGCAAGTCATAATTTGTGACTGTTGATTTAACCACTCAAGGCTTCACTTTCCCATATGTAAATTAAGAGACCTACATGGTTCCTAATCTATGGGGTGGTTTTTTGAGGGCATCTGTGAATCCATATGCATACCACGCATGGTCTGTGGACTGAAGAGCAATCTCCCATGCTCAGATGTTGTTGGACTTAATAAAAGACAAAGTTACTTAAATTGGGGGAGAGGGAGTCTGAGAACAGTGGACTGTAACAAGAAAGGAGACAGAGGAAATATATTTATGTTTCGACATAATCTAAGACTTCAAAGTGAAGTTTTAAACTGGTTTTCAATTTTTTAGGCATATTTCCTTTGGGTCACTTATTTATATGGCATTTCTTTCCCTGCTGACTGGTGAGTGTTTCAGCTTTCATTTAGTAGGTACCACTCGAAAGAAGACCATTACCTAGAAGCCTGTAAATATGAATACTATATTAAATCATCTTGCTTTTTTCTTTGTGCCTTTGTTTATTTATTTTGCTTAATCCAAACTGACTTGGTAATTATATCTGAAATATTTATAGAATTACTATTATACCAGTGTACTTTCTCCCTTAGAGATTATTTATATAGAGGTACCAAGCTAACACAGCTCAAAATGTTGTAATTTAGTTTATTGTTTCAAAGATCCAATGTCAACAGTAAGAACACAGTTTCTCAGATATGCAGCTACTAAAAGGCATTTGTACCACTTCATTTTTAAACATAGCACTTTGCAAATCACTTCCCTAAAGGGAGATACTGTAAAACAGTCTATTAAAGTAGTATTTTCCTCAATAACTACTTGTCTATTCAAATCTTAACAAAAGCAAGAAAGAGGAAATGAATGGAGAAAACACACCTTTTTTCATTGTTGTGAATTTCTTCAAGATTTCCTAAGGACTGATATGTCTGACATTGATCACAGGGTAAATGTTCAGAAAAGCTAGTTTTGTAGTTATTTACATTTATTGTGTTTTAGAATATTAAACTCAATGTGAAACAGTATTTGGAAAATATATTAATTTTCCCAAAGACCTCTAAATTATTTTCAAGTATCTAAAGAGATATTAGAAAATAAAGAGACAAAAATAGAAGCACATTTGAGACCAAAAAATTTGGCCTCATTAGTGATATTTCACACAATTGGGTGCTTTCAGAATATTAAAGGCCTTGCTTTGCTAAAAAAAGAAAACTAAAATAACCTGTTGCATAAGAATTCTGCCACACAGCAAAGTAGATATAGGACCATGCTCCCATTCCTTGGGAAGTAAACTGTTCTACAACATCCAGGGAAAATCACCTCTAACTTTATCCACCTCACTTCCTTCCACTACATCAGACAGTGTCAGACAGGCTGAAGCCCAATTCTGTAAATTCAACACAACACATATTGACTGAGTACTCATTCTATACAAGGGACTGTACTAGGTACTGTGAGAGGAGACAAAAATAAATCAGATGATTTTTGCCCTTAAGGACAGAGCAGTCTTGTGAGGTTGAAGGAGAAGACAGGTACACAACTAATAACAATAACAATAACAATAGCAGCTAACCCTACTGATCTTGCCATTCATCTGACTTTGAGAGCCCAAGTTCTTAGCGCAAGCTAAGTGCTAAAAGAATGAAATAACTGGGCTTCCCTGGTGGCGCAGTGGTTGAGAGTCTGCCTGCCAATGCAGGGAACACGGGTTCGTGCCCTGGTCCGGGAAGATCCCACATGCCACGGAGTGGCTAGGCCCGTGAGCCATGGCCGCTGAGCCTGCGCGTCCGGAGCCTGTGCTCCGCGACGGGAAAGGCCACAACAGTGAGAGGCCCGCGTACCGCAAAAAAAAAAAGAATGAAATAATTAATGACATATTCTCTCATTAAGACTATGGGAGCCCTAAAGAGTAATTAATTCTGACTGTGGTAACAGAGAAAGGTTTTACAGAAGAGGTGGCACAGTATCCTTTCAACAAGCTGAGACAATGTTTGGGGAGGAATGTGCCAGACTGAAGGAAAAGAGCATGAGCCAAAACATGGACGTATGAAAAAATGGGCCACATTAGCAAGTCATCTCACAGATCTGACACATATAACACAAGGAAAGGCATAGTGGACTTAAGGTTAGAGGGCTGTGAATGCTATTACCTTAACAATAATAATAATAACTATCATCTGTTGAGTATGTGCTAAGTAAGCATTGAAGTCTTTTATATCTTTTTTTTATTCATTGATTCTTCCTAACACCTTTATGAGGAGGAACTATCATTATGCCCATTTTACAGAAGAGGAAATTAAGGCTAAAGGGTTAAGTAAATTCCCAAAGAATCATGGCTAGAAGAAAGGAAATTGGAGTCAGACTCCAAAGCCTTGTTATTAATCCCTGACTTAGAATACAATGATGAGCGGCACAGGGTTTTAATCAAGGCATTAGCAAATCTATTTGAGTTTTATGCTAACTCTGGAAGTACTGTGAAGGAGAGGAAGAATATGAGAACAATAAAGACAGGAAGGCCAAATAAGTTTCTATTACAAAAGATCAATAAGGGATGAAGAGGTCTTGAATTAGGGCAGCATAAGCGGGAAAAGGCCCTTCTTGAGAGACATTTCACAAGTAGAACAGGTCCTAAGAACTTGTTACATGAAAGAGACAGAGAAGGAAGGATTTAAAGATGATCCCCAAATTTTTCGTCAGCTTTTAGAAAAAGAGATACCCTACTAACTAAAATATGGATCACAGAAAGAACAGGTAGGTACTGAATTCAGTTTGAGACTTATAGGTCTGAGGTAGTGGTAAGAGATACACAGGAATGTAAAATAGGTAGGTGGAGGGATTGTCTGGAGGTAAGGATATATATCTATGTCTACAGCTATAGCTATAAAGAGATTTGTGGGTCATTCACATAATGGTGACATGTATAAAGCTTTGGTGTAAAAAGAAAAAAATACAACATAATTCACTGCTCAGTTGGGATGGGTGGGAGACCTACCCAGTTTCCTGAGGCAGCAATTTTTATTTGGCTAATAATGCTGGTTCAAACCTTAGATCCACCATATACTAGCTGTGTGACCCTGGATTAATTCATTTTTCTGTACCTCAATTTCCAACTCTGTAAAATGGAGATAATCATAGCAACTATCTAAGTATGGTTATTGGGAGTATGAAACTATATATGTAATTATACACATATATAATATAACCTGTATATAATGTTATATGTTTAGCATTGTTGTTATTGTGGTTGTTTTACTATGCTAACCCTAATTTTTTTCTCTTTCTTCATCATACCATGGATTTTGTGTTGATTATATATTAAGGGCCACAAGCTGCCAGAACTGATCTTCATGTGTTTCAGTGGTAAAATCATTTTTCTAATGGAATTTCTGTTCATAACAGAGCAACTGGGACCAGGCTTACTCTCCTGGCATAACTAGAAAACTGGATAAAATACAGGAAAAACACTGTTTGCGTACTGTTTCAGACAACAATATGCACACAGTATTATGAACCTTGAGAGAAGCAAAACAAATGAGGTAACCCCTATGATCACCCTGGATTTCTGCCTGGAGGCACTTTCCGGACCACAGAGCAGGAAGGGGATCCCAAGCAGAGCACAATGGTCGTGAGGAGACAGAGATCAGTTTGAGGAAGCCAACGAAGCTGGAACATTCCAGGTAGAGAAACGGAGAAAATGAACTCTAAGGGGGCTACGTGGACAGGTGCTCCAGAGATCAACACAGGGGCTTCTTGAGTTCTGGTTGAATACAACGTTGCCCAATGTAGGGCAAAACTCCACAAGGCTAAGTGAAGGGAAGCTGTAAGCAGAACAATTGTCAGAACTCTCTAGGGCTGCAAGTCTTTCAAGTTCCAATAGCCAGAGTGGAGGGAATACCTGGGACATTCAGTAGAGACCTCAGAAAAGTCATTTCTTAACAGCAGAGGTTAACTAAAATATACTGTAAACTCACCCTAACAAAGCTTAAAAACAAATCTTGAAAAAAGCACATTTAATCTACAAGTAACTTAACTGTCTGGCAGAACAAAGTTCAGCACTCTTTGAAGGAAGACAACAAAATCTAGCACTCACTGAAGAAGTCCAGCATTCAGTCATTTTCCAATGAAGCTTATTAAAGGACATGGGTACTAGCCTGGAAATACTTTGTTATCTCTTTGGTAAGCAATTAATCTTTTTTTTAATGTATTTATTTATTTATTTTGGCTGTGTTGGGTCTTCATTGCTGTGCATGGTCTTTCTCTAGTTGCAGCAATCAGGGGCTACTCTTCGTTGCAGTGTGCAGGCTTCTCATTGCGGTGGCTTCTCTTGTTGCAGAGCTCAGGCTCTAAGCATACGGGCTCAGTAGTTGTGGCTCTTGGGCTCTAGAGCGCAGGCTCAGTAGTTGTGGAGCACAGGCTTAGTTGCTCCACGGCATGTGGTATCTTCCCAGACCAAGGCTCGAACCCGTGTCCCCTGAATTGGCAGGCAGATTCTTAACCACTGCACCACCAGGGAAGTCCTAATCTTCCATCTGAAGAATACTATGACTGTGTTACAATTTTCTCATATAGATCAGATCAATGGACTATAATATTTTGGGCTACAATCTTGTTACTTCTCTCTACCAGGTAGCCATAGCTACAGGGCATGTGTAATTTTTCTATTACATAATTTATCAATCTGGTAGAAACTTCAGCATATGTTATCTTTAGTTAAAATTTAGAGAATTTACCTGGAGTAAATTCAGTGGTCAGATATTTGGGGCAGAATATACAGCTTTGGGTTTATTAAACTTCTTAAAGGAATCCTGAATGTGCAAGGGTAGTAATTACATGTATGTTTTAATACATTAAGGTTTACTTAATAAAGATGCTTGAACTGGGGGCTTATTTACTTGTGTGTTTTTAACCAAAAGAAGCTATATTTCTCTGGCTATGCTTAAAAGGAACACAGGAAAAGTAGATCTCTTTTCAATCCTATGGCAGGAAACAGGCTTTGAGAAAAGAGTCAGTAGAAAAAAAATATTATTCTTGAGGTCCATTTGGAGGCACTATACTGACTTGTTGCTATGAATTTATAAGCAACCAAATGGATCACACTCACCAAATGGACACCTGTTTATGGTTGTTGAACTGCCTGGTATCTTAACTCTCATCCTCTGTTTTGGGGGAATTCTCCATTATCTGAGTCTTGGTGGAATGTAGGAAATATCTCTCATGACAGTAACCAAAGAGGTCAGATAATTACTTGATATCCACCACCCGATAGCTGGGATAAAAACATAATACCTCTGGCAAAGTTTTTTGCCAGAAGTTTGAAAGTGAAGCAAGTGACTCAAAGAATAATGACAGAGAGAATTTACTCTAGCAGGACCCACAGAAACATCCGGTTGCTACGGTCATCAGTGCCATGGAGCTCATCACCATATACAACATCCAGCCACAGTGGTGGTTCCAGCTCTGGCAACCAGGATACAGCAGTTACTGTGAGCCCATTATGGCTGAAATCCAGGTACCTTTTGATTAGAAGTCACAGTTGTTTTCTGTTACTTGCAACTAAGAACCGTGGCTGACTCACACAGACACATTTGATTTTGTTTATATTGGGACACAAGTTTTTCTTGCATGAATATATATGCATGAACAGATATGTTTGTACGCTGGAGAGCTCCAAGGCACAGTCTTCTGCTCTCTTTTCTGCCTGTAATTACTCCCTCAGATCTCAGCTAGTCCCAAGCATCTAAATACCATCTCTTAATTGATGACACCCATATTTATACCTCAAATTCCTACCTCTCTGAGCTCCAGACTTGTATAAATAACTGCCTATTCAACATCTTCACTAAGACATCTCAACAAAATTCTTGATTTTCCCCCAAGAATCTGGTCATTCTTCAGTCTTATTTTATCTCAATTAATGTCATCAATATTCCTCCAGCAGCTCAAGCCAAAAACTTTAAACAGTTACCTCTGATTCCGCTCCTTTCCTCGCCCTCAACATCTAATCCAATACCAAGTCCTCAGCTCTCTACCTACAAATTCTAATTCATATCCTGCAACTTCACATCACCTCTACCCCTTCTTCTTTAGCCACAGTTGTCATTAATATCAACTGGACTACTACAGTAGCTTCACTTTGCTTCCTGTGATCCAGTCTCTCTGTGTAGCCAGGATGATCTTTCAATCATGTGAATCAGATCATGCAGTTCCCTGTCTGAAACCTGCTTAAGGCTTCCCTTTGCACAAAGAATAGAAATACTAAGCCTTTACCACATCCCACAAGGCCCTCCCTACATCATCTAGCCTCTACCTTTCACCCTCATCTCTTACCATACTTCTTTTTTTTTACATCTTTATTGGAGTATAATTGCTTTACAATGGTGTGTTGTGTTAATTTCTGCTGTATAACAAAGTGAATCAGCTATATGTATACATATATCCCCATATCCTCTCCCTCTTAAGCCTCCCTCCCACCCCCCCTATTCCACCCCTCTAGGTGGTCACAAAGCACTGAGCTGATCTCCCTGTGCTATGCAGCTGCTTCCCACTAGCTATCTGTTTTACATTTGGTAGTGTATATATGTCAATGCTACTCTCTCACTTTGTCCCAGCTTCCCCTTCCACCCACTCCCCCGATACTTTTCCTTAACTGTGCTGTGGCTAGACCTGCCTTCTTTTGTTTCCTTCATGACCTTGGTAGTTGCAGTTATGTCTGCCTGGAAATCTCTTCCTCCAGAATAGATATTCCTTCTCAATATTCAAGTCTCTTTTCAAATAACAAGTCCTCAGGGAAGTCCTCCTGAACAAAATCAACTACCCTCCCCAAATTGACTACATACTCTCTTACTTTGCTTTGTTTTCTTCAAACCACATATTACAATTTGAAATTGCATTATTATTTTTTTATTTTATTTTATTTTATTTTGCAGTACGCAGGCCTCTCACTGTTGTGACCTCTCCCGTTGCGGAGCACAGGCTCCAGACGCACAGGTCCAGTGGCCATGGCTCACGGGCCCAGCCGCTCTGCGGCATGTGGGATCTTCCCGGACCGGGGCACGAACCCGTGTCCCCTGCATCGGCAGGCAGACTCTCAACCACTGCACCACCAGGGAAACCCTGAAATTGCATTATTTACTCATTTGGTCACTATGTCACCCAACAAAATGTAAGGTCTAGGGAGTGGTATCTGTATTGTTCACCACTGTTAAGTCCAGTATTTAGAACAGGTCCCAGCACATATTAAGTACTCATTAAATACTCATTCAATGAATCAGTGAAATTAATGTTGGTTATATGATAAGAATACATAGAATTTCCTTTTGCAATAAAATTTTCAGCATGGCATTTATTCATTTACCAAAGGATGCTTGTAATTACATTCAGTTCTGAAAGATACACTCTCCCAGGTAACGCCAGAAGGGGCTTTTCCCGTTAAATTAGTACTACACCCTGGCCTAAGTCTGAAGATGCTTAATAGAAAAAAATATAATCTTCTGAAAAATAATTATTGCCCAATAATGTTTTTTATTTAAGAACTCCAGTGCTATCACTTTCTATTTTCATTTCTATTAAAGAGAATCTTACATTAACCCAAAAATGGGTAGATAAAATGATCTTTAAGATAGTTTAATAAATAAATTAAAAACACTTTGAAAACCTTAGATGAAGTACAAATCACTTGTCAAAAGTACAATCTCATTTGTCAAAACATGAAAATGAGAAAAGAGAAGACACAGAAATAACAGGCTCAGAGCTGCCAAACTGACAGGCTGTCTTAAGTGAGATAGTCAAAACATTCATATGCTAATTTTTAAAGTGCTGTCTATCTGGCCATCCATATAAAAACAAGAGAGGGCTTTTTCTCCTATTTCAAAGGTATATCAATGGGTCAGATAGTGGACACTGATTACAAATTAAGCAATAGCAATTAAGATCATAAAGAATTTTCTGTTTATTCTGAATGCACATATAAGACAAAAACTAACTTGCATGGAAGGTAATTCAGAAGATCCAACCCCCACAGAAACACTCTTATCAATTATACCATCTAACACAATTATTGGCAGTCTTCTGCACGTAGAATACAGTGCAAAGGATGACTTTCCATGTTAGTAGCTGGGGTTAGCTATATACTGTAAATGACAAAAGTTGAATAGCAAATAACTACCAAAACAGGGTTAAAGATTTAACCAAAATATACAAATACTATTTTAAATTATTTTCCTTTTTCATTTAGTATCTTAAAGGGTTTTCATGTTCACATTTCCACTAGGTATTCCACCAGGTATTCCTCCTCCCTCTTGCAACACTAATAATTCTAAACAAAAGAGCATCTCCTTGAAATGTTCTGTTTACTGGGTTGATGAATCTATCATCAAATCGACACTTTCGTGTATCATCCCACCTGCTGGGATGAGTAATCCAGTCTAGCAATATTACTGAAGTTTTGCTCAAATTTGCTTTGTTAAGAATGCTGGTGTTTCAAAGTGGCGGGGAGAGGGGGGAGTGGTGGTGGGATGAACTGGGAGATTGGGATTGACATATATACACTAATATGTATAAAATGGATAACTAATAAGAACCTGCTGTATAAATAAATAAATAAAATATGTTAAAAAAAAAAAAAAAAAAAAAGAATGCTGGTGTTTCCAGACTTGGATTCAGATGTTCTGCTGCTAAAAAAAAAAAAAGTGACACATACTGTATGATTCCATTTATATAAAATGTCCAGAACCAGCAAAAAGTCGATTAGAGACAGAAAGTCGATTAGTGAGTGGTTGCCAGGGTCTGGGCAGTAGGAGAAAGGAAGAGTGGCTGCTAATGGGTACAGGGTTTCTTTGGCGAGAGATTAAAATGATTTGGAATTGGATAGTGGTTGCACAATTTAGTGAATAAATGAAAAACCACTGAATTGTACACTTTAACAGGGTAAATTTTATATGTGAAAAATATCACAATAAAGTTGTTATTTTTTTAAAAGGTGATCAGCTTGCCCCAATTCACAGAAAAATTAAGTTAATACATAATTCTCTCTACTTAAAACTTTTTCTCTCATAATTTTTAAAATCTTTGGCATGAGCTATCACTCATCTTCTAGCACCAGACAACAAAAGTTAAAAATTAGCAAACTAATGTCAGTATGAAAAGTTGAGAAAACAGATCAACAACATTCTTGGTTAAATGGGTTATTTTATTTATGGACATGTGCTGATTATATTAATTTATTGTAAGTATGTACCACAAAACCATTTTCTGTAATTATCATCTATAGAGCATTTGAAAGATATAATAAAATGTCAATATTTTATAGCATTCCACTAAGAACACCATAGCTCTATATGGTGTCTTGTTTAGACACATTAGAACCAATGAAACAGAACAAAGCTAGTAAGGCCAAATAAAGATGAAACTAATCTGTATCTTTATAACAACATATGCTAGCCTGATACGGTTCATCTATGACTACAATCTCTTTAAAAAAAAAAAAACTGCACACAAACCTTTCTCAACTGCCCCCAAAAAAGTAGGTGGAAACGTTGTTTCTTATAATTCTCACCAACTTTAGCACCACCATTTCAAACATAAAATTTTTTAATTTCAATCCTAAAACACAGTGACTATTCTGTGTCAGAATCAGTTCCAACTTAAGAAAAAGAAATCTTAAAAAAAAAAAAAAAAAAAAAACCTCTGCTTCCTGAAGCAGTCAGATCATAATGACAAGTAACAGTCACAATTTTCATATCTGCTAAGTGTAATGCTATTTATTTTATTGAACCCTCATTTTTTCTATATCTTAATCAACTTATTTGGACTTTCTAGGTATAAAATATGTTTCCTGCAAGTATTTTTGTCTTAATTTTATATGAAACCGTTTAAACGTTTTACCTCAAAAAGCTTAGAGTACAATTCAAAATAATAATAAAATGCATTTAAATGGATAAGGAACCTGGGTCTGAGGATTGAGACACAGAAAGAGAGAGGAAGGATGAAAGGAAGGAAGAGAGAGAGGGAGGGAGGGAGGGAAGAAAGGTAACAAATTCATCCAAAAAGAAATACAAAACCTAGTAGAGTTTAGCTTGAAGGTAGTATGGACTTCATTCAAACTTATATCGAAAAACCACTCTGAAATGGGTGAGACAATTTGAAAAATTCCAGATGTGTCTAAGCCTGGTTTTCAATAACTTTCTCAATAATCTCCCCAGAAATAGAAGTTCTAATACAAACCAGGATTTGGTAAAGACAGAAACATCAAAAGATATGTTCCTAAACAAGAGGCTTAATCTTTTTTTAAAAGTCAGTTTCTGAAAGGTAGTATTGAGATATTTACCCCAATAATAACAGTGTAGTCTTGTTTTATCAGATCATTAGCATATCATGCATTCCAGTAAAAAAGATCTCCTACCTGTAGGGGTGTGTGTGTGTGTGTGTGTGTGTGCGCGTGTGTGCGCTGTGTGCGTGCATGTGCTAGGAGTGGCTCGGGAGTTTTTATATTCCTACTCGGAAGATCTTATTCTTTTTTTTCTAATAGAAAGCCTAAAGAAGGTGAGTGGAACCCGACACAAACTGCCTTGCCCTCCAACCTTTCTCTCAAAGTGCCACCTGCTTCCCTCTTCCAGGTCAAGTCGGTCCACCCATACTCCAAGATCAGCTTCTGCTTTTTGCAAAAAAAGTATATATTAGCAAGCTCTTTTCTTTCTTGTTACTGCTGTTGTTCCATATTAACGATGCAATTATCTTGTGTTCAATCTCCTAAATTGATGCCTTGGTACCTATTCCTTATCCAAGTTTTTTCCTCCTTGTCTCCAAATACCCAGAAACCTGAACCAAAGTCTGGCTCTTGCCCTCAAGAACAACTTGATACCTACTTATATACTATCTGACTCTGATCTTTTGTATGTATCTCCTATTCTGGATTGTCCTCTTGGCTGTAACTATCAGTTTCAAGGCTGTCCTTTCAGGAAATGTTGCTTGTCCTGTGGAGGAAGAATAGGGAGGTGGAAGAATATGTTCATTGAGAAAAAGGGTTAAATACCAACAAGTTTTATGTTACATATGTTTTACCACAATAAAAAAATTGAAAATAAAACAAAACAGATAACAGAAGTGAACCTCAGAATATATAGGAAAAGAGTAGCTCTTTGATGAGACCCTAAAAGGAGATACAACTAGGATTATCAGGATAAAAGTTGAATAAATGAAAGAAGCCAGGTCAGAGTTGAAGTATGTGAACATGAAGGTTTTAGGATTAGGATGTTTGAGTCCAGAGATAAAGTCATGGGTAAAGGTTGATTATGGTGAGATACTTTTTTGTTTAATTAGTTGTAATTATAAAGTTAAAATATATTATGGTAAAATGTGAACAGATAGAAGAATATAAAATAAAAATTTTAACTTGTCCTCCCCATCCCTGAACTCTTGTATGCATATACAAACATTTTTTCCAACTCACATGAGATAATACTTTACATATGGACCTACAGCTTGCTTTTCCACCCAAAAGAATATATATGACATCTCATGAGCTACCTCCACTAATTTAAAATAGCTACAGTTAGGGACTTCCCTGGCAGTCCAGTGGTTAAGGCTCCGTGCTTCCAATGCAGGGGGTGCAGGTTCAATCCCTGGTCAGGGAACTAAGATCCCACATGCCATGTGGCGTGGCCAAAAAAATAAATAAATAAAATAAAATGGCTACATCATATTCAAAATACAATAATTTAATTGACCCATTGGTAGGATATGTTTTTCTACAGTCTGCCTCTTCAGGAGTATCAGGCACACTACCGTGCTTGTTCCTCATTGTGGCCTCCTTGCCTATTGTCATTATTTCATTTTCTATAGTTAGCTTCCAACTGCCTAAAACTTTGTTAAAGATAGGATCTCTATCATTTCAACTTTATATCTCCAGTACCTGTAATGGTGCCTAGTACACAATAATACTAAATACTTACTTTGTTGAATGAATGAATGAATGACCATTGACTTATCCAAAGAAAAATGGCTGGGCTTCCCTGGTGGCGCAGTGGTTTAGAGTCCACCTGCCGATGCAGGGGACACGGGTTCGTGCCCTGGTCAGGGAGGATCCCACATGCCGCGGAGCGGCTGGGCCCGTGAGCCATGGCCACTGAGCCTGCGCGTTACGGAGCACAGGCTCCGCAAAGGGAGAGGCCACAACGGTGAGAGGCCCGCGTACCCCCCCCCAAAAAAAAAAAAGGCTAATAAGTAGCAGAAATAGCATTATAATTCTCAATCTAGCTCTCCCTTTCAATTGGATCATATGGTTCTACTGAATCTATCTTTAAAACAAATAAACAAAACACCCCACTACCTACAATATCAAATCCAATATTTCCCTTGGTTTTTGAGGTCCTCCATAATCTGGGACTACCCTCTCTCACCAACCCTATCCTCCCTGACTCTAAAATCAGGTCACTTGAGTCCATAACCCTTGGTCTCTTCTCTGTCTTTTCCACCAGTTATGCTTACCCCTACTCAGCTCATGGCTTAATCTGTTGCCCCGTTCTGGAACCCCCTCCCTTCTCATGTCCTGCCACCCCAATCACAGCCATCATTCACCATGCAGATTGTCTTAACATCTCTTCTCTAAACCCATGGTTTAATTATAATTCATGTATATATTTTGGTATTAGTTGTTCTCTGATTGTTGCATATTTGTTAGTATTTACTCTCCTACTATATTTGAAGGGAGGGACTATATTTTAGCAATAATATAATAGCTACAATTTATTGAGCAATTGTGATAAATTGTGTTAACTGTTCAAAATACTCACTGCTCTACTCTACCTGGCCCATCTAAAAAGAATCCCTCCTTTTGAGATGAGTATAATTCTTGCTCCAGTGATGTCAGGCTTGGCCATATAAGTAGCTTTGGCCAACAGAATATGAGTAGAAGTGGCATATGAGTAGAAGTGCCTGCTTTTCCTCTGTCATGAAACTGGCATGTCTCAGATATGGGGCTGAGTCCAGTCTAGGTCCTGGAAGAAAAAGTTGTGGAGCAGGCCTACAGTTGACCTGCAACCAATGTGAATAAGCAATTCATGCTGAGTGAGAACTGAACCTTTGTACCTGTAAACCACTGAGATTTGGAGATTATTATCCCAGCATAATAGCAAATAATATTCCTCCTCTTGCAGCTGCTTTCCCCACCCCTACCTTTCCAGTCTACACAATAACATTAACAACAACATTAGAAATTCCAAGAAGTTACTTGGGGAGTCCTATGGCTTTCTCTACCCCTAGTCAAAGTGGAGCTGGGGGCTTCCAAGAAAATTAAGCATTGGGGTGGGAGGGAGACGCAAGAGGGAGGGGATATGGGAACATATGTATATGTATAACTGATTAAATTTGTTATAAAGCAGAAACTAACACACCATTGTTAAGAAATTATACTCCAATAAAGATTAAAAAAAAAAAAAGAAAATTAAGCATTGAGAGTACCTGTGGTAAGAGAATCTCATTCCCCATTTGGATAATCCAATCAGCTGTTCAGGCACATCAGAACACAGACCAATGGGCCTCACCAGGCCCAAGAATTTACACCTCTCACAAATTTCTAGGTGATGCTGCTGCTGCTCTAGGGACTACACTCTAAGAACTACTAGGTTAAGCAATGAATAGTTGATCTGCCCCAATAATTTGAGAGAACTAGCAGAAAGGGGGCAACAGTGGAATAGCTTAAACTCCCATTGTTTGGCATGGCAAAGATGCAAGAACTTCCAAAATTAGGTATCAGAGAAGGTGGCTTGGGATATCTTGCCAAGATATCTTAGGTATCTTGGGATACCCTACCCAAGAGGACTGCCTGGAGACGAGGGGATTCTGGTAGCAGGAGGCTTTAGATTATATCTCTAGAGATGGACACTGAGAGAGGTTGGAAGAGACAGAACTGGAACTTAGTCTCTCATATTAAGATACAGAGAAACTGCAACAATCAACAGTGAGTGAGCTACAAGTGCACCAGTAAAGTGAGAGACATTAAACTCTTTCCATTTCCCTCCTTCTAATACACTGGAAGAGCTAGATATCCAGAAGAGATGGGGAAAAAAATTTCATGATGGGCCACTGGCTCTGGAGAAAGGGGAAGGGAAGAACTTTAAACTGGAAATACTACTGGAGTTTTAAATTGGAATTTTTTAAATACCCCAAAGTACACAGAAAGTTATGGAACTGGGAATCTGCCCAGAAAGAGGGATTTGACAGAACGTGGTTGAAGGAAGTGATTATAGGAAAATAAAGCCATGTCATGGTTGTAGCCCCATAAGCCAGATGCTAATTTACCATATCAGCACCTTTGTTTTCCTGATTATGTGCATATCTTTTATAATCTGTTGATAATGCTTACCTTTCAATTTTCTTTAGGAAAGATTTTTCCTATCTATGAAAAAAGACTAAATTTGTGTATGATAAGATTTTATTGGTCTTCATTTGCTCACTTCAAAAGGCAAAAAAATCCTCAGGCTTGTATATTCCTTAGAACAGAATTTAAAATGAAACATCCTCTTTCTCTTTCAGGATCAGGACTTATTCTTTATCTCTACTTTTTCTACTATCTCTAAGTTCCTCCTGTTATCACTTCATGTTCAACACTGGAAGAGATGATACTTACCTGGTTATCCCTCCCAGGATTTTTACATCTACCTAACTGAACTACAGCATTCTTCACTGCTTTAATATCTTCTTCCAGAACAGAAGGAAGCAATACCACTTGGAAGCCATTTATATTAAGCCAAACTTCAACTCACAAAAGAATTTGAAATGACCTGATATTGTAGTCTTTTATAGACTTCACACCAGATGCTTTCCATTTTATAGACTCCCCCAAATTTCTTACTGCTACTCTGTGCCTCTGTGTCCAATGATCATATATAATCAGCAGAACCATAAAACATCATAGATTTACATTTCTGGTTACTCACTTAGGTTTACAAACTTTGGTTTCTCTCATTTGGGGGAAAAATTTTTCTTCAGCTGTCTTACTGAAACACAATCATTAGGGTGAACTCTACATGTAGGAAAATTACAGGAATACAATAGGTCAGAGATAAATAATGAGAAGAAAACCAGAAGCTAACTTTTAATTTTCAAAACTATATATCTAAATTCTAGAAATGGTCAATTATCCAAGTTTATAATAGGCACAAAATAAGTCTTCTCTTGGGATGATTATGTTAGCCAGGGTTAGATTTAGCTCCAGGTAGTAGATAACTCAAAATAACAGCGGCTTACCTAAGAGAGAAGTTTAATCTTCTCCTATATAAACAAAGTCCAGAAATCAGAAGTTCAAAGTCCAGAGATCAGTTCCAGCTGATCTATTATGTCCACTATCATCAAGAATCCATTTCCCTATCTTGCCTCCCCCAATCTTTAATACATGGCTTTCACTGCAGTTCAAATAGCTACTTAAGCACCAGCCACCATATCTACATCCCAGCCATCAGGAAGGAGAAAGCAAGAAAAGCACATCTCTCCCTATAAAGATGTCCTAGAAATTGTACTAGACACTTCTGATTACATTCCACTGGCCAGAATTTAGTTTCATGAATACACACTAGCTATGAGGTTGAGTAGTCTTTATTCTGGGTGGCCAAAGGTCCAGTTAATAACGGCAGAGTTTATTCCATTTAATAACGGGGAAAAAAAAAGGAAGTGAATACTGGGGAAGAGCTAGCAATTTCTGCCTCAGTGATGATCACATTTTGTTGTTTCTGAGCACCAGGACTTAAGACCTCAGGCAAGTCAATTTCATTTTCTCAATCAAAAGTCTCCCAACTCTTGGCATGAAGAATATCAACTAGAAAAATATAAAGCATACAAACTTTCAGTTATAATATGAGTAAGTTCTGGGATCTAATGTACATCATGGTGATTATAGTTAATAATACTGTATTATATAATTGAATGTTGCTAAGAGAGTAAATCTTAAATGTTCTCATCACAAGAAAATAAACGGTAATCATGTGACCTATGGTGGTAATCATTTTGCAGTATATGTGTTTACACAATGTTATATGTCAATTATACCTCAATAAAGCTGGGGGGAAAAAAAGAAAGAAAAATACCAGAATGTACAGGGTTATATTGAGAATGCCAAGAGATTCTTAACTTAGACACAGCAGTAAATTTCCCAAGGATTTTAAATAGCATTTGAGCAATGGAAGGAAATAAAACAATGCTGATTTGATGCTCTCTGTTTCTTCTTTCCCCTTGAGATCTTTCCGCCATGTTGCAGGTATAGACATCAAAAAATTCCACTGTAAAGCATCAATGGTATATAAAAGATGGCATACCAAACAAAAGTAAAGAATCTAAAGAAATCATACAGAGTACCAAGAATGTGAAATGTGATTTGGCACTAAGACTAGCAAAGAGCAGCACAGTGTGTGATTAATCCTGCATGGCCACATTTACATCTCTAATTTGCTCATATAAATGCATTAAGCCAGATGGTTTTAGAGACTAGCACTCTGCATATACTCGTGGGTCAGCACCCACATCTTCTGTACTTTACGGGTGCCCAGGCTTTGGCAGGACCCACCCCTCACCCTTCATTAGTTTCCTAGCATAACCCCTTTATTCTTATTTTTCCCCACTTCCCATGATCAGCATTCTCACATCCAATATCCACCTATGCCAACATCTGCTGCAACCTTGCTAAGTAATATATTAGGAGGACGTGAAGAGGCAACTATTACTTTAACTTAGAACACATTAGGAAGACAATTTTGAAAATGGGCATTTTATTCTGTTTCTGAAAAATTAACACCCCCTACCAAAAATGAGAGTTACATATTTTACTAGTATAAATCCTATTCCACCTTTTAAAGAAAAATCTACGCTAATATCTGATATTGTCAAAAATTCAATAAAAATTATAAAACCAAGGCTTTTATTTGTTGAATTCTAATACTGATTTTCAAGTATTATAATAACTCTATACTTATTGATCTGTTGGCATCTAGTTCCAACCAGACACATCATGTGAGCCTATTCAGTAAGGCAGCTGTGGTAGCAATTTGTTTCTAGACTAACAATATACTGTTGAATATGGTCACTTTCTTATACCTCAAGTGCCAGCAATTAATGGATCCTCAATTAGTTTTCAGTATGGAACTGTCGTGTTAGGAACTATACATGACAAGCGGATATAAAATAAAGATGCGCCTTAAGCATTCACAAGCTTAGAATTTTTGTCATATCCTAAAATGAAAGAAATCTGAAAGAGCTCAGAAAAGACCTGTTTATTTTAGAGAAATAAGCTACACAGTAAGAATGTTACGAAAATATGATGGTGTGTCCAAAAGGAAAATATCCTCAAAGGTGTGAGCATGATTGGTGGGTGGGGCAGGGTGGGGGACAACAGACACAATCCTCTCAGAGAAGAAGCTGAATCCCCATGGCAAACCTGCAGCTGCTCTACAAATGGTGGGAGCAGTTAAGGGGGGTATCTTCAGGTTCACAATGAAACAAGGAGAGGTCTGGGTTGCAATCCCAAGACCCAGAGGACCTACCTATTTGAGTCATGGGAAAAGCTATTTGAAATCAGCAATCTCAGGGAAATATAAATAGTAAAGACACACAACTATCTAAATCTCTGTCTGTGGGTCCTATCTCTCCTCCAACTTTGGATTATCATTTCTTTCTTCCTCTACTTCTTTTATACATATAAGAGTTTACCTCTTATGCTATGTTGAGGGTCACAATTGCAGGATTGTCTCTCATTTGGTTTTGAGAGCAAAGGGATAAAACTCACTAAGAAATCTGTTATTTCTTGTTAGAATTCATCCTTCTTGGTACAGTCAGAACACTCCAATTATGATTTTCAAAAACATGCAATTATTCTGTCTTTAGTTTTAACTAAATTAACAACCTCAGTTTAGGTACCCTACTTATCCTTCTTTCTCTGAGAAATGCACCTTATCAATAGGATTGAGAGTCTGAAGCTGTGTTTGTTCTGCACCCCCTGGCCATAGGAAGCTGGACCAGTGTTGGACATCTGACCAAGTTAGGGCTTCAAACTACCTTGTAGGAATCTGGAATCAATACTCAATTCTATTACCTACTATCCTATTAGTCTGGACGATTCTCCTGTGAATTCAGGACCTAAGGCTGCCATTGTGGGTTAGATATGCTTGGTACCTAGGTCAGGCCAAAACAGAGAAAGGTGGTCTTCAGAAAAAAACAGAGCAGCATGAACAGCTACAGATAGAGCAGGAGTGATTAGAGATTGGTAAACTAAATAATAGCTCCCAAAGATATCCAGGGCCTAAGCCATGGAACTTGTGAAAATTATGTTATATTGCCAAAAGTACTTTGCAGATGTGATCAAGTTAAGGATCTTGAGCTGGAGAGAGTACCCTGGTTTATCCAGGTAGGCCCTAAATATAATTACAAGTGCCCATATAACAGAGAGGCAGAGGGAGATTTTTCTACAGAAGAAGAAGGCCATGTGACCACTGAAGAAAGATGTCATGCTGCTTTGAAGATGGAGGAAAGGGATGTGAGCCAGGAATACAAGAAATATAGCTCTAGGGCTTCCCTGGTGGCGCAGTGGTTGAGAGTCTGCCTGCCAATGCAGGGGACATGGGTTCGTGCCCCGGTCCGGGAGGATCCCACATGCCACAGAGCGACTGGGCCCGTGGGCCATGGCCACTGGGCCTGTGCGTCTGGAGCCTGTGCTCCACAGCGGGAGAGGCCACGGTAGTGAGAGGCCTGTGTACCGCAAAAAAAAAAAAAAGAAATATAGCTCTAGAAGAAGGAAAAGGCAAGGAAACAGATTCTCCCCTAAGCCTCCAGAGGGAACACAGCCCTGACAACACCTTGATTTGAGCCCAGTGAAAGTGTTTTTGGACTTCTGAGCCTCCACACTTTTTTTTTTTAGTTGGGGTATAGTTGTTTTACAATGTTGTGTTAGTTTCTACTGTACAGCGAAGTGAAATAGCATTCCCTGTGCTATATAGCAGGTTCTTATTTGTTATCTATTTTATACATATTAGTGTATATATGTTAATCCCAACCTCCCAATTCATCCCACCCCCTCTTTCCCCCCTTGGTGTCCATATGTTTGTTCTCTACATCTGTGTCTCTATTTCTGCCTTTCAAACTGGTACATCTGTACCATTTTTCTAGATTCCACAAATATGCATTAATATACGATATTTGTTTTCCTCTTTCTGACTTACTTCACTCTGTATGACAGTCTCTAGGTCCATCCACATCTCTACAAATGACCCAATTTCATTCCTTTTTATGGCTGAGTAATATTCCATTGTATATATGTACCACATCTTCTTTATCCATTCTTCCGTTGATGGGCATTTAGGTTGCTTCCATGACCTGGCTATTATAAATAGTGCTGCAATGAACATTGGGGTGCATGTGTCTTTCTGAATTATGGTTTTCTCTGGGTATCTGCCCAGTAGTGGGATTGCTGGGTCATATGGTAGTTCTATTTTTAGTTTTTTAAGGAACCTCCATACTTTTCTCCATAGTGGCTGTATCATTTTACATTCCCACCAACAGTGCAAGAGGGTTCCCTTTGAGCCTCCACACTTTTAAGAGAATAAATTTATTGTTTAAGCCACTAGGTGTGTAGTAATTTGTTACAGCAGCCATGTGGCCCTAGACAGAGAGTCTGGGAAAATGGATGCCTGAGTTCTAACTGCTTCCTATATTATTCCTTCAAGTGGCCTAGCTGGCACATCTTGCCATTAGGTTCCACAAAACACCAGTGTTTCACTACAATGAAACCAGTGTTTCACTACAATGAAACAACATTTTGTTTAAGTCAACCAGAGGCTTAGTTAAGATGTAAAGAGAGCCAATAAAGTAAAGTATAAGAAGCTATGCAGACTTCCGGGTAAGATGGCGGAAGAGTAAGACGCGGAGATCACCTTCCTCCCCACGGATACACCAGAAATACAGCTACACGTGGAACAACTCCTACAGAACACCTACTGAACGCTGGCAGAAGACCCCAGACCTCCCAAAAGGCAAGAAACTCCCCACATACCTGGGTAGGGCAAAGCGGAGAGATTCCCGCACAGAGGATCGGTGCCGAGCGGCACTCACCAGCCCGAGAGGCTTGTCTGCTCGCCCGCCGGGGCGGGCGGCGCTGGAAGCTGAGGCTCGGGCTTCGGTCAGAGCACAGGGAGAGGACTGGGGCTGGCGGCGAGAACTCAGCCTGAAGGGGACTAATGCGCCACAGCTAGCCGGGAGGGAGTCCGGGAAAACTCTGGAGCTGCCGAAGAGGCAAGAGACTTTTTCTTCCCTCTTGGTTTCCTGGTGCGCGAGGAGAGGGGATTAAGAGCGCTGCTTAAAGGGGCTCCACAGACGGGCGCGAGTCACGACTGAAAGCGCGGAGCCCAGTGACGGGCGTGGGACGCTGGGTTTGCTGCTGCCGCCGCCAAGAAACCTGTGTGCGAGCGCAGGTCACTGTCCACACCGCCCTTCCGGGAGCCTGTGCAGCCCGCCACTGCCGGGGTCCCGGGATCCAGGGGCGGCTTCCCTGGGAGAACGCACGGCGCGCCTCGAGCTGGTGCAACGTCACGCCGACCTCTGCCACTGCAGGCTCGCCCCGCACTCCGTGCCCCTCCCTCCCGCCCGGCCTGAGTGAGCCAGAGTCCCCGAAGAGGCTGCTCCTTTAACCCTGTCCTGTCTGAGCGAAGAACAGACGCCCTCCGGCGACCTACACGCAGAGGCGGGGCCAAATCCAAAGCTGAGACCCAGGAGCTGTGGGAACAAAGAAGAGAAAGGGAAACCTCTCCCAGCAGCCTCAGAAGCAGCGGATTAAAGCTCCATAATCAACTTGATGTACCCTGCATCTGTGGAATACATGAATAGACAACAAATCATCCCAAATTGAGGAGCCAGGAGTCAGTGCTGTGCCTCTGAGGTGGGAGAGCCAACCTCAGGACACTGGTCCACAAGAGACCTCCCAGCTCCACATAATATCAAACAGCGAAAATCTTCCAGAGATCTCCATCTCAACACCAGCACCCAGCTTCACTCAACGACCAGCAAGCTACAGTGCTGGACACCCTATGCCAAACAACTAGCAAGACAGGAACACAACGCCACCCATTAGCAGAGAGGTGGCCTAAAATCATAAAAAGTCCGCAGACACCCCAAAACACACCACCAGACGTGGACCTGCCCACCAGAAAGACAAGATCCAGCCTCATCCACCAGAACACAGGCACTAGTACCCTCCACCAGGAAGCCTACACAACCCACTAAACCAACCTTAGCCACTGGGGACAGACACCAAAAACAACGGGAACCACGAACCTGCAGCCTGCAAAAAGGAGACCCCAAACACAGTAACATAAGCAAAATGAGAAGACAGAAAAACACACGGCAGGAGAAGGAGCAAGATAAAAACCCACCAGACCTAACAAATGAAGAGGTACTAGGCAGTCTACCTGAAAAAGAATTCAGAATAATGATGGTAAAAATGATCCAAGATTCTATTTCCCAGATCCAAAATCTTGGAAATAGAATAGACAAAATGCAAGAAACAGTTAACAAGGACCTAGAAGAACTAAAGATGAACCAAGCATTGATTAAAAACACAATAAATGAAATAAAAAATACTGTAGACGGGATCAATAGCAGAATAACTGAGGCAGAAGAACGGATAAGTGAGGTGGAAGATAAAATAGTGGCAATAACTGCTGCAGAGCAAAATAAAGAAAAAAGAATGAAAAGAACAGAGGACAGTCTCAGAGACCTCTGGGACAACATTAAACGCACCAACATTCGAATTATAGGGGTTCCAGAAGAAGAAGAGAAAAAGAAAGGGACTGAGAAAATATTTGAAGAGATTATAGTTGAAAACTTCCCTAATATGGGAAAGGAAATAGTTAATCAAGTCCAGGAGGCACAGAGAGTCCCATACAGAATAAATCCAAGGAGAAATACACCAAGACACATATTAATCAAACTGTCAAAAATTAAACACAAAGAAATCATATTAAAAGCAGCAAGGGAAAAACAACAAGTAACACACAAGGGAATCCCCATCAGGATAACAGCTGATCTCTCAGCAGAAACTCTACAAGCCAGAAGGGAGTGGCAGGACATAATTAAAGTGATGAAGGAGAAAAACCTGCAACCAAGACTACTCTACCCAGCAAGGATCTCATTCAGATTTGATGGAGAAATTAAAACGTTTACAGACAAGCAAAAGCTGAGAGAGTTCAGCACCACCAAACCAGCTTTACAACAAATGCTAAAGGAACTTTTCTAGGCAAGAAACACAACAGAAGGAAAAGACCTACAATAACGAACCCAAAACAATTAAGAAAATGGGAATAGGAACATACATATCAATAATTACCTTAAATGTAAATGGACTAAATGCTCCCACCAAAAGACACAGATTGGCTGAATGGATACAAAAACAAGACCCATATATATGCTGTCTACAAGAGACCCACTTCAGACCTAGAGACACATACAGACTGAAAGTAAGGGGATGGAAAAAGATATTCCATGCAAATGGAAACCAAAAGAAAGCTGGAGTAGCAATTCTCATATCAGACAAAATAGACTTTAAAATAAAGACTACTAGAAGAGACAAAGAAGGACACTACATAATGATCAAGGGGTCGATCCAAGAAGAAGATATAACAATTGTAAATATTTATGCACCAAACATAGGAGCACCTCAATACATAAGGCAAATACTAACAGCCATAAAAGGAGAAATCGACAGTAACACAATCATAGTAGGGGACTTTAACACCCCACTTTCACCAATGGACAGATCATCCAAAATGAAAATAAATAAGGAAACACAAGCTTTAAATGATACATTAAACAAGATGGACTTAATTGATATTTATAGGACATTCCATCCAAAAACAACAGAATACACATTTTTCTCAAGTGCTCATGGAACATTCTCCAGGATAGATCATATCTTAGGTCACAAATCAAGCCTTGGTAAATTTAAGAAAATTGAAATTGTATCAAGTATCTTTTCCGACCACAATGCTATGAGACTAGATATCAATTACAGGAAAAGATCTGTAAAAAATACAAACACATGGAGGCTAAACAATACACTACTTAATAACACAGTGATCACTGAAGAAATCAAAGAGGAAATTAAAAAATACCTAGAAACAAATGACAATGGAGACACGACGACCCAAAACCTATGGGATGCAGCAAAAGCAGTTCTAAGAGGGAAGTTTATAGCAATACAATCCCACCTTAAGAAACAGGAAACATCTCGAATAAACAACCTAACCTTGCACCTAAAGCAATTAGAGAAAGAAGAACAAAAACATCCCAAAGTTAGCAGAAGGAAAGAAATCATAAAAATCAGATCAGAAATAAATGAAAAAGAAATGAAGGAAACGATAGCAAAGATCAATAAAACTAAAAGCTGGTTCTTTGAGAAGATAAACAAAATTGATAAACCATTAGCCAGACTCATCAAGAAAAAAAGGGAGAAGACTCAAATCAATAGAATTAGAAATGAAAAAGGAGAAGTAACAACTGACACTGCAGAAATACAAAAGATCATGAGAGATTACTATAAGCAACTCTATGCCAATAAAATGGACAACCTGGAAGAAATGGACAAATTCTTAGAAATGCACAACCTGCCAAGACTGAATCAGGAAGAAATAGAAAATATGAGCAGACCAATCACAAGCACTGAAATTGAAACTGTGATAAAAAATCTTCCAACAAACAAAAGCCCAGGACCAGATGGCTTCACAGGCGAATTCTATCAAGCATTTAGAGAAGAGCTAACACCTATCCTTCTCAAACTCTTCCAAAATATAGCAGAGGGAGGAACACTCCCAAACTCATTCTACGAGGCCACCATCACCTTGATACCAAAACCAGACAAGGATGTCACAAAGAAAGAAAACTACAGGCCAATATCACTGATGAACATAGATGCAAAAATCCTCAACAAAATACTAGCAAACAGAATCCAACAGCACATTAAAAGGATCATACACCATGATCAAGTGGGGTTTATTCCAGGAATGCAAGGATTCTTCAATATACGCAAATCAATCAACGTGATACACCATATTAACAAATTGAAGGAGAAAAACCATATGATCATCTCAATAGATGCAGAGAAAGCTTTCGACAAAATTCAACACCCATTTATGATAAAAACCCTGCAGAAAGTAGGCATAGAGGGAACTTTCCTCAACATAATAAAGGCCATATATGACAAACCCATGGCCAGCATCGTCCTCAATGGTGAAAAACTGAAACCATTTCCACTAAGATCAGGAACAAGACAAGGTTGCCCACTCTCACCACTCTTATTCAACATAGTTTTGGAAGTTTTAGCCGCAGCAATCAGAGAAGAAAAGGAAATAAAAGGAATCCAAATCGGAAAAGAAGAAGTAAAGCTGTCACTGTTTGCAGATGACATGATACTATACATAGAGAATCCTAAAGATGCTACCAGAAAACTACTAGAGCTAATCAATGAATTTGGTAAAGTTGCAGGATACAAAATTAATGCACAGAAATCTCTGGCATTCCTATATACTAATGATGAAAAATCTGAAAGTGAAATCAAGGAAACACTCCCATTTACCATTGCAACAAAAAGAATAAAGTATCTAGGAATAAACCTACCTAAGGAGACAAAAGACCTGTATGCAGAAAATTATAAGACACTGATGAAAGAAATTAAAGATGATACAAATAGATGGAGAGATGTACCATGTTCTTGGATTGGAAGAATCAACATTGTGAAAATGACTCTACTACCCAAAGCAATCTACAGATTCAATGCAATCCCTATCAAACTACCACTGGCATTTTTCACAGAACTAGAGCAAAAAATTTCACAATTTGTATGGAAACACAAAAGACCCCGAATAGCCAAAGCAATCTTGAGAACGAAAAATGGAGCTGGAGGAATCAGGCTCCCTGACTTCAGACTATACTACAAAGCTACAGTAATCAAGACAGTATGGTACTGGCACAAAAACAGAAAGATAGATCAATGGAACAGGATAGAAAGCCCAGAGATAAACCCACGGACATATGGTCACCTTATCTTTGATAAAGGAGGCAGGAATGTACAGTGGAGAAAGGACAGTCTCTTCAATAAGTGGTGCTGGGAAACCTGGACAGGGACATGTAAAAGTATGAGATTAGATCACTCCCTAACACCATACACAAAAATAAGCTCAAAATGGATTAAAGACCTAAATGTAAGGCCAGACACTATCAAACTCTTAGAGGAAAACATAGGCAGAACACTCTATGACATAAATCACAGCAAGATCCTTTTGGACCCACCTCCTAGAGAAATGGAAATAAAGACAAAAATAAACACATGGGACCTAATGAAACTTAAAAGCTTTTGCACAGCAAAGGAAACCATAAACAAGACCAAAAGACAACCCTCAGAATGGGAGAAAATATTTGCCAATGAAGCAACTGACAAAGGATTAATCTCCAAAATTTATAAGCAGCTCATGCAGCTCAATAACAAAAAAACAAACAGCCCAATCCAAAAATGGGCAGAAGACCTAAATAGACATTTCTCCACAGAAGATATACAGACTGCCAACAAACACATGAAAGGATGCTCAACATCTTTACTCATTAGAGAAATGCAAATCAAAACTACAATGAGATATCATCTCACACCAGTCAGAATGGCCATCATCAAAAAATCTAGAAACAATAAATGCTGGAGAGGGTGTGGAAAAAAGGGAACACTCTTGCACTGCTGGTGGCAATGTGAATTGGTACAGCCACTATGGAGAACGGTATGGAGGTTCCTTAAAAAACTACAAATAGAACTACCATATGACCCAGCAATCCCACTACTGGGCATATACCCTGAGAAAACCATAATTCAAAAAGAGACATGTACCAAAATGTTCATAGCAGCCCTATTTACAATAGCCCAGAGATGGAAACAACCTAAGTGTCCATCATCGGATGAATGGGTAAAGAAGATGTGGCACATATATACAATGGAATATTACTCAGCCATAAAAAGAAATGAAATTGAGCTATTTGTAATGAGGTGGATGGACCTAGAGTCTGTCATACAGAGTGAAGTAAGTCAGAAAGAGAAAGACAAATACTGTATGCTGACACATATATATGGAATTTAAGAAAAAAAAATGTCATGAAGAACATAGGGGTAAGACAGGAATAAAGACACAGACCTACTAGAGAATGGACTTGAGGATATGGGGAGGGGGAAGGGTAAGCTCTGACAAAGTGAAAGAGCGGCATGGACATATATACACTACCAAACGTAAGGTAGATAGCTAGTGGGAAGCAGCCGCATAGCACAGGGAGATCAGCTCGGTGCTTTGTGACCGCCTGGAGGGGTGGGATAGGGAGGGTGGGAGGGAGACGCAAAAGGGAGGGGATATGGGAACATATGTATATGTATAACTGATTAAATTTGTTATAAAGCAAAATAAAAAAAAAAAAAAAAAAAAGAAGCTATGCAGTATAATTTGAGAAGAACAATAATGCATGGTCTCCAGATAAAAATGTATTTGCCACAAGGTGGAAAACAGTGTCCCAAATCTCCATCCCAGCAGTCACTCTTGTAGCTTTATCTCCAAAAGGCCTTGCTTTAAAATGAAACTCTCTTTTTACCTGAAAGTGGAATTCCCCAATATAATTGCATCAACTGAACACATCAACATGGATTTGTCAACAAAATAATGTAACAAAGTTTATATTTGGCCCTAAAGAAATAGAACAAAGAAAAGTTACGTTTGCAGGAAGGAACTTGTAAGAGGCTGGAAAATAAAACAGCATGTAAAAAGGCAAAATTCAGTAAGGTGGCTGTGATACAATAAGAAATATATATTTGGCCTTTGTCTTTGGTCCCTGGCACAAAGTTCCTAAAACTCTTGGTATCTCTGCAGTGGTGAGAGTGTCTTTGGGAGGCGAAAATTCTACCAATGAACCTCCAATGCCTCCCAAAGAGTGTCTTTTGTACGCTAATGAGATGACTGTTTGCTGGGCCCTGGTTTTCAGAAAGATCAAGGTGTGATTAGAGGGTTAGAACTTTCAGCCCCACCCTCTGACCTCTAGGGAGGGGAAAAGCACTGGAGGTTGAGTTAATCACCAGGGGCAGATGATTTAATCAATCATGCCTACATAATGAAACCTCCATAAAAACCCTAAATGGTAAGGTTCTGAGAGCTTCTGGGTTGGTGAATACACTGAGGTACTATAAGGGTGGCACACCCAGAGAGTGCCCCTCCCACCATATCTTGCCCAGTGCATTTCTTCCATAAACTGTTTCCCTGAGTTGTGTGAGCTGTTATAGCAAATTATCAAACCTGAGGAAGGGTCATGGAATCCCTGATTTATAGTCAATTGGTCAGAAGTACAGGTGGCAAACCAGGACTTGCAAGTGGTGTCTGAAGTGACTTTTGTGAAACTGAGCCCTTAACCTTGTGGGGTCTACATTAACTCCAGGCAGTTAGTTCAGAAATGAAATGAATTGTTGGACCCTCAGTTGGTGTCTGGATAATCAGAGAACTGGTTGTTGGTGTGGGAAAAACTTACACACTAGCAATGAAAAAGGCTTTAGCAAGTAGAGAACAGTGTAGAGAAGTGGGTACCTAGAGAAGGTTAGACGTAAAACCTGGAGATGACATGAGCAGATTTTCCCCACATTTCAGCCTAAGGCCTACAGATTCAGAAGATCAACAGAGAAACCAAAATGTGCTTCAAAAATGAAACCTATTTTAAAAGCTCAGTACAGAAATTGTACTATCCCAACATGAATCACTACATTTCAGTAGAATGAGAGAAGTAGTTTTCCATTTTCAACAATGAGAAACAATCCTTTCATTTTTCAAAGCTTGGAAAGTTGTACTTCTGTGAATAATTATTAGTCTATCAGTCTGTTATTTACCTTTTTATGGTATGTGTGAATAGCTCTTTCTCCTAAAAGTGTTATCTTTCCTTGCAGTACCTTTATGGGATAGGTCTTTGTAGTGCTGAAATTCCTAGTATTCAATCTTCAATTCACATGAAAAGAAAGATGTCATTAGAAACTGTTTGATTAGTGATGCAGAAAAACAAAATCCTAACATAACAGAAACCTAATCTAGGTTGAAATGCTACAGCTAAAAATCATGGGAAATAAAGATATACTTACCTAGAAAGGAGTCGATGACAAAAGAAAAGACCTAGGGGAGAAAATACATGCTTAACATAAATTGGGAAGATATTGTATCATTTAGTGAAGAAAAAGCAGAATTCCTGAAAAACAGATAACTAACGTGATCATTTATCTCTTGGAAACAACAGGGAGCATGGAAGGTCAGAACAGGGGAGCAATCACCCAAACAGGATTATTCATGAACTCTAAATGCTTGTCACTAATTACAAATTACCTAGTAATACTGTGAAATGATCAAATAGGTTAATACAGGATTTGAATTAATCTTCCTGGGTTTAAGATTTTCCTTTAATCCACTGAACCTTAGAATCAGTGAAGTGTGATTTCTGTGTTCTGAGAAAGAACACCGGGAACATTAACATAATATTCCAATCTCTTGCCAGGCTAGTCTCAGATACAACTCTTTTGCCAGGGTAAAAACTTAATCCTTCGTGTTCTGATCTCTCTTAGGATCTACTTTTTAAAGAAAGGTCCATTTGAAGTCAGAGAGCCTCTTTGAGCCTCTGGAGGGCAGTGACTGTGCTCAAAGCATCTTTGAGTCTTCAGTGCTTAATAATTGATATGTTTGATAAATAAATGACACAAGTTAATATCTAAAACCTTTCTTCAAAGATTCTGCTTTTCCTATATACATAATTAAAGCCCCCAAAACAATACCATACTCTAACCAACTAAGAAACATTTATATCTATCATTCCTTTATTAATTTATATCAACATCATATCTACCATTCATGTTCCAATTCTCCACCCTGGATTATTTCCTTCCTGATGTCCCTATCACTCTTTTTTTTTTTTTTTTTTTTTTAGTGCAATGACATTTCTTAGGTTAAATGGCTACTATTCTCTTTATATAGAATAATGGTAAAGACTGACTTGTATAGTTTATTCTTTTATCAGTGGGGGTTATGAGCCTCAAGCAGTGAAGAAATAATTCTTACAGGGGATAGGAGGTCAAAAGGAGAGGATAGAAAAACTGCATTCTATTACTTATCTTGGGTGGTTGTTTCACAGGTGTTTGCTTGGTGATAAATTATACACCTTGTTTTGTACACTTTGTGCTTGTAGATTACCACATTTTAACAAAAAGAAAATGTGTGTGTGTGTATCCCCAAATATATAAAAAGAGAAACTGCAACCACGAAATAAGAACAGGTTACTTAAAAAACACACACACACTACAGAGGATCAAAAAGAACTCTTAGAAATTAAATATATAATAAAAATTAAGGACTCACTAGGAGGACAGTAATACGATAAAACCTAGGAAAGTCTCTCCACAAGTATAATGAAAAGGAAAAAAGTTTGAAAGCAAGAGACAAAAGATAAGGGAAAAAATTACCAGTCCAGAGTGCCAATATCTGCATAACAAACATTCCAGCAAAGGAGAGTAAAGAAAACAGGGGGAGGAAATCATCAAAGAAATGATTCAAGAAAATTCCAAAGGATATTAATTTGGAGATTGACAAAGCCCACCAAATACCCAATGCAATGGATGAAAATACACTCACATCAAGGCATCACATCAGAAATTTCAGAACACTCAATATCTTACAAGCTTTGAGAGAAAGGAAGATATTAAAGAGTCAAGAAGAAAGGATTTAGAATCAGAATGGCTTTAAACTTCTCAACAGAAACACCCTATTTAAGCTAGCTTGGGTGAGTGTCTAATCCTTGCAAAAGAATGGCAAAAGAGCCTTAGCTAAAACATTACTAATCTCATTGTGCTTGGGGAAAGCATAATCAAAAAATAAAAAGAGAAAGTGACCCATAATTATTCCTATAAACATAAAACATTTTTTTACATTATAATGAAATAAAAATGAAAAGGTGGGATTTCCCTGGTGGTCCAGTGGCTAAGACTCTGTGCTCCCAATGTAGGGGGTCCAGGTTCGATCCCTGGTCAGGGAACCAGACCCCACATGCCACAACTAAGAGTTCGCATGCTGCAGCTAAAGACCCACATGCTGCAACTAAGACCCAGCACAGCCAAACAAATAAATAAATTTAAAAAAAAATTTTTTAATGAAAAGGAATACAGGCTGAAAGTACTAAAATCAATTCACTTAATAAATGTCAAAAATATTTTTACTATGGACTGAATCCATATATTGAAGTCCTAACCCCCAACACCTCAGAATGTGACTGTATTTGGAGACAGAATCTTTAAAGAGGTAATTAAGGTAAAATGAGGTCATATGGGTGGGCCCTAATCCAATATGACTAGTGTTCTTTTTTTTTTTAATTAATTAATTTACTTATTTTATGGCTGCGTTGGGTCTGCATTGCTGCATGCGGGCTTTCCCTAGCTGCAGTGACCAGTGTGCAGGGTTCTCACTGCAGTGGCTTATCTTGTTGCAGAGCATGGGCTCTAGGTGCACAGGCTTCAGTAGTTGTGGCTTGCGGGCTCTACAGCACAGGCTCAGTAGTTGTGGCGCACGGGCTTAGTTGCTCCACGGCATGTGGGATCTTCCTGGACCAGGGCTCGAACCCACGTCCCCTGCATTGGCAGGTGGATTCTTAACCACTGCCACCAGGGAAGTCCATGGCTAGTGTTCTTATAAGAGTAGATTAGAACACAGATACCAGATACCCACAGAGTAAAAGCCATGTGAAGATAGAAGGAGAAGACCACCATTTACAAGACAAGGAGAGAGGTCTCAGAAGAAATCAATCCTACTGACACCTTGATCTTGGATTTCTACCTCCAGAACAGCGAGAAAATAAATTTCTGTTGTTTAAGCCATTCAGTCTATGATACTTTGTTATGGCAGCCCTAGCTAGCTAATACTCCTAATACTCTGCTAAAATAATTACTACTAGTTAAACATGGTGGATTAAACATAAGCATTTAGGTCTCCTTTCTCCTAAAATTCCACTAAAATGACATTAAAAGGATTTTATAAATGGCATAAACTCACAATGGAAATAAAAGATCAGAAGATGAGGCAAAAACAGCAAAGTTTTAAAAGCTAGAAAGCAGATGCACAAGTGGTAACTGACTTGACAGAACCAAAACTTAAGCCACTAAGAAAAGCCAATATATAGCAGAATCTCTATCAGGCTCAGGAAGTAGCAGAACCATGTACCTCTGGAGCTGAGATGAAGACAAGCTAGAAAGCAAAAGATAGGTTGAAAGTCTATTTAAGAAGCAGTTACATTTCCAGATGACTGCTCCTCTCTCTTCTGGCAGAAGCCTGGATAAAGGAAAACAGAGATCTCTGGGCTGAGAGATAACAGGCATGGTTGGAGGGTTCCATACTAAAAATATATGGTTGAATTATGGGCTTATATGTTTGGCTCTCAGAACACTCAGAACAGGCAGTCAAACATAAATCCTCAGACAGAAAAATGGAAGAGCTAGTGCTGGAGAATCTGACTACATGCAAGAAGGGGGAAAAAGACCCAAAGGAATTCTATCTAGTCAGATCACCATGTGATGAAAAGCAGTCAGTCTCACCCTTGCTTAGAGAGCTTCCATTAAGTATTATTGTACCTCAAGCTTAAATCTAAGCAGAAAAATAAGGATGGTAGACATTTTTGAGAAAATGATCTCATATAAAAAGCAGACACCAAAACAAACAGAAAGTAACTTGGAGAAATTAAAGAATATGCACATAGATAAAATTTCCAAAAAGTTACCATTAATACCCTTAAAGATAATAAGAGAAAATATTGCTTGAATGAAACAAGAACAGGATGTACTAAAAAAAGAACATTCAGGAGAAAAAGGACATATATACCCACTACAACATGAATTGACCCTGAAAAGATTATGCTAAGTGAAAAATATGGGAAATAAAAATTCACATGTTATATGATTCCACATACAAGATAATGTCCAGAATAGGCAAATCCATAGAAGCAGAAAGCAGATTAGTGGTTGCCAGGGGTTGGGGAGTAAGGGGAATAGAGACTGACCCACGGGTAGGGGTTTCTTTTGCAATAATGAAAATGTTCTGAAATTAGAAAGTGACAATGGTTGCACAACCTAGTGAGTAAACTAAAAACCACTGCATTATACATTTTTTAAATGGTGGATTTTATGGTATGTGAATTACATCTCAATTTTTTAAAAAGGAATTTTTGAAATTAAAAATATGATAACAGAAATGAAATACTCAATATAAGATTTGAAAGGTAAGGTAGAGGAGATGTCCCACAAAGTACAGCAAAATGAAAAAATAATGAAGTTAGGAGGAAAAAAAAATTAAGAAAATTAAATGGCAGGCCCATGAGGTTCAAAATCCCAGTAACGGAAATTCTAGGAAGAGAGAATAGAAAAAACTAGAAAGAGGTAAACTGTCAAACTACATGTCTGTAAGTTCTGTAAAAATTTACCTGAACACAGAGAATCAAAACAGATCCACGGGCCTCCCTGGTGGCGCAGTGGTTGAGAGTCCGCCTGCCGATGCAGGGGATACGGGTTCGTGCCCCGGTCTGGGAGGATCCCATATGCCGCGGAGCGGCTGGGCCCGTGAGCCATGGCTGCTGAGCCTGCGCATCCGGAGCCTGTGCTCCGCAACGGGAGAGGCCACAACAGTGAGAGGCCCGCATACCACAAAAAAAAAAAAAAAAAAAAAAAAAAAAAAACAGATCCACATTAAGGCATTTTGTTGTAAAACCGCAGAATGCTGGGGATAAAGAAAAGATCTTACAAGCTTCTAAGGAGAGAGGGGGGAAAAAAACAGCTTTCAGGGGCTTCCCTGGTGGCGCAGTGGTTGAGAGTCCGCCTGCCAACGCAGGGGACACGGGTTCGTGCCCCGGTCCGGGAAGATCCCACATGCCGTGGAGCGGCTGGGCCCGTGAGCCATGGCCGCTGAGCCTGCGCGTCCGGAGCCTGTGCTCCGCAACGGGAGAGGCCACAACAGTGAGAAGTCCGCATACCGCAAAAATAAAATAAAATAAAAAATATAAAAAAATAAGCAAAAACAGCTTTCAAACAAAGAATCAGGAATCAGAATAGTACTGGACTTTGCAGTTGCAACAATGAAAACTAGATAGCAAAGAATCAATGCCTTAAGAATTCTGAGGGAGGGGCCTCCCTGGTGGCGCAGTGGTTGAGAGTCCGCCTGCCGATGCAGGGGATACGGGTTCGTGCCCCGGTCTGGGAGGATCCCATATGCCACGGAGCGGCTGGGCCCATGAGCCATGGCCGCTGAGCCTGCGCATCCGGAGCCTGTGCTCCGCAACGGGAGAGACCACAACAGTGAGAGGCCCGCGTACCGCAAAAAAAAAAAAAGAATTCTGAGGGAAAATAATTTCTAAACTAGAAGTAAATTAATTGTGAGAGTAAAATATCTCTTGTGCTCTCTTTCTTAGGAAGGTACTGAAGAGCATGCTCTACCAAAATGAGAGAATAAACCAAAAAAAATGATGGGATCCAGGGAAAAGAAGATCCAAAAAGGTAAGAAGCAAATAGATTCCCCAAATGATGATAAAGGGAAATCCTCTGACAACAGCTATGCAGCAGAGATAAAATAAGAAAGGGAAGAGAGAGCAGGAGACAGGGGCTTAAATTGCAAAGTAAAATACTATTTTGGGGGGTTGGCTCTTATACATGTGTAGAATCAGGCTTAGTTAATCAATCCATCAATAAAGGTTTATTCTTATTTATATTCCTAGTGATAACATAAATGCTATAATTAAGGAGATGCCACTCAGACACTAAATGAATTAATAAATTATGAATTAATGTTATAAACGTACTTTAAATAAATTGTTTCCACATTTCTAAATGCCGATTTAATGGAAACTTGGACCTACACACTGAAGTATGAATGGGGAATCACTAACCCAAGAACCATAGTGTTCAGGATTGGTTGCCAAGCCTGTCCACTCCTGTCAAATACAGTATCCCCTTCCAAGTAAAAGGCATGAACTAGTTTTTTCCTGCAATAGTTGCAACAAATTCTGATTTGAATGAAATCAGTTCTTCCTTTGCCTCATTATAATCTATTCTTCTACACAAAAGCCAGAGTACTTGTTTAATTTGTATGATCAATTAAATTTTTGATATACCAAGAGCTATACTGACAATTATAGTTTAGTTATAACGCAATCCAAGACCAGAACATTGCCAATAATTTGCACCTACCTCCACCATTCCATCTACCTCCCTCTACCTCCCTCCTGACTGAGGAAATATCTTACTGCTGTATTTATCATTTCCTTGCCTTTTTTGCCACAGTTTTATCACATCATGCCTGAACAAAATATTATTTAGTTTTGCTTGTTTATTAACTTTACCAATGATGCATATAATTGTAGTTCATTCATTTTCCCTAATGTATAATACTGTAAGTGTGACTATGCACAATTTATCCTTTATCCTGTCAATGGACACTTGGGTAGTTTCCTGTCTCTTTGCTATTGTAAACAGTGTTACTCACAAAATTCTAATGCACAGCTCCTAGTACACTTGTATAAGAGTTTCTCTACCTAGGAGTTGTAAAGTATAAAGTTTAAACTTTCAAAATATTACCAAACGGTTTTAAAAATCAGTTATACCAGTTAATATTCCCACTAGCAAGTTTTAACAGTTCCTCATGATAATCATCCCCTGCAAAACTGTGTTAAATGGCACTTCTATAAATCTAGTAGGTGAACATAGTATCTCACTGTGGTCTTAATTTGCATTTTCTTGATTGTAATGAGGTGGTACAATGTTGAAAAGCAGTTTGACAGTTTCTTATAAAATTGAAATATACTAAACCATATGATTCAGCAATTCCACTTTTAAGTATTTGTTCAAGAAAAATGAAAACATGTTCACAAAAAGACTTATTTGTATACAAATGTTCATAGCAACTTTATTCATAATAATCAGAAAGCTGGAAACAACCCAAATGTCCATCAACTGGTAAATAAATAAACTGTGGTATAGTCAAACCATTACATATCACATAGCAATAAAAATAAATGAATTTGCTAATGCTTGAAACAACATAGATGATTGTACAGTACAGACATTATGCTGAGTGAAAGGAGACAGATACAAAAGTATGATATTAGTATGATTCCATTGATACGAAGTTCTGGAACAGGTACAACTAATCTATGATAATAGAAATCAGATCAGTGGTCACTAGAATGGAAAAGAGACTGACAGCAAAGCTTCAAGAGGGCACTTGTTGCGGTAATGGAAATGTTTGATACCTTGATTGGGGTAATGGTTACATGAGTGTACACATCTGTCAAAACTCATCTGTGTATTTTACTGCATGTAAATGTACCTTGGACTTACCCAAAACAAAATAAAACATAAATCGATCATGTCATTCCCCAGCTCCAAACCCAACATGGCTGCCCAAGACACTGAATGAATTAGCCTACACCCTCCAAACCTTGCCTATCATTCAATCCCTCATTACTACATTCCAGTCACATTGGCCTTCTCAATATTTATTAGAAATTCCCAAATTTGTTTTAAAAAATAAAATACGGGCTTCCCTGGTGGCGCAGTGGTTGAGAGTCTGTCTGCTAATGCAAGGGACAGGGGTTCGAGCCCTGGTCTGGGAGGATCCCGCATGCTGCGGAAGCAGATAGGCCCGTGAGCCACCACTGCTGAGCCTGCGCGTCTGGAGCCTGTGCTCCGCAACAAAAGAGGCCGCGATAGTGAGAGGCCTGTGCACCGCAATGAAGAGTGGCCCCCACTTGCCACAGCTGGAGAAAGCCCTTGCACAGAAACGAAGACCCAACACAGCAATAATTAATTAGTTAATTAATAAACTCCTACCCCCAACATCTTCAAAAAAAATAAAATAAAATCATAAAATAATAAAATAAAATACAAGGTAAAAAAGTAAAGGAGGAAGAATCTAGAAACAGTAACTAATCATAATGTGTGAACTTTATTTGGATTCTAATTCAAACAAAATGCAAGAGAAAATCATTTACAGCATTTGTGTTAGATTGATTGTGTCAATAAATTCAATGAATGGCTTTCCTGAATTCACTCCACTTTGTCCTGAACCTTTGTAGTCCCCTCCCACTCTGACTTGCTTTGACCAATGGAATGGTAGCAAAGGTGAGGCAAACAGAAGCTTGAAAAGCACTCACTCATTCTCACCTGCTCTCTGGCACAATTGGGCTTTGCTCTTACTTCTCTGCTTTCACCATGAAAACATGCCCAAGATTGCTTACTGGAGGAAAAAACATGTGGAGCAGAATCAAGATGGTCCAGTCCAGGCCCTAAATATGTGAAAAAGCCCAACCAAGATCAACAAAATCAACTACATCACCCACAGCTAACCACAGGTACATGAGTGAGTCCCTCCACGCCCAGCTTAGCACAACAGAAACACCCAGCTGTTCCACAGACTCCATGTTTGCTCTTGTAACTTCTGAGGTTTTGTGGTTGTTTGGTATACTGCATAATTGTGACAAGAGAAAACTGATAAAGCATTTTCAGACAACTGGAAGTTCAACACTGACTAGATATTTGATGATATTAAGGAACCATTATTAATTTTTTTCTAATTATGATAATAATATTCTGGCCATATTATTTAAAAGAGTCCTTATATTTTATACACACACTGAAATATTCTTAGATAAAATAATATGATGTCAAAACAATATGAAGGTGAGGTGGGATGGGAAGGCCTATCTTGCTCAGTTCTGATTTTCCAGCCACTAGAACACAGCTGGCTCATTGTAGGTGCTTAAAGAAAGAAATCAAACCACAGCTGACTGAACCAAGTTTCAAATGCACAAGTTAAGGCAATGAATATAGACTAAGTACAAGGGAGAAGAAACACCTCTCAGGTATCCTCACAGAACTACAACCAAAAGGGGTACTCAATGCAGAGTGGCAAGCTGACCCAATCAAACTGTCTGTCCTGAAAATACACAAACGGTAGATGGAATGAGGAGAGCCACTTTGGCTTAGGTTGTTAACTACTAGCAGGCTGGTTTCTCCATAACAACCCTTGCATTTCCACTGTTTGCATCAGGTGTGAGTACAACCCCATTACAGTAACTTTCAGTGCTATGCACATATATCCTCAAAATAAATTCTCATTCAAAAGGTAATAAGTATTTCTTTTCTTTGGGACCATAAAGACTTATCTAATCACAAGACAATGACAAATCTGACCTTAATATGATCTTACACTAGTCACTGCTGTTGCACCTAAGACAATTTCCATTCTAGTGGGCTGCTCTGATTTACCCATTTGGAATAAAACCTCTAATGACTTAAGTATTAGAGCTGATGAATCATAATTAATAAACATTTTCAAAGGCCAATAGGTAACAGATGATAATCAGAACCTCAAAGCTTAAAATGAGAAGTGTGTAAATTCTCACTGACACCAACCTCAAAATAATCATCTTTGTTCTCTCTCCCCATTCTCCCCACCCCTACATCCAACACCCCAGTCTCTTCATCTTTGCCATTCTGCCATCCATTCTCAAGCTATCTCTTTCATTCCCTTTCTTTTTTCCTCCACACCCATTTCAATCCCTTTTTTTATCCCCTCTTTCTTCCCTTCCCCTCCAAGCTTCCATTAAAATGAACTCATTCACATTTTTAAAATATTTATTAAATAATATATAAGAAATGAAAAATAAAACTATAAAAAGATATCATTTTTACCTATCAGACTGAGCATCTCCTTCCTGAGGGAGAGAAAAAGGCAAACAGAAAGCTCACATTACAGAAAATGAGGCAAAGCCAAATGGGGGTTATCAATATGCAGATTTTACAAGTCTCCAGATGTGAACTGTCAGTCACAATGATTACCACAGCAATCTCACAAAAGCTATATATGAGAAACAAGAGTGCTGCTATAAGCATTCATTCTAAAAGCATTTGTTTAATGAGTTGGGGAAATTTTTGCAAACATATCCAACAATTTTCTTTCTCTTGTTTTTCAGATACTTGTCTCTCTTGTAACTAAGCTATACATAGATCCTAAAGTTTTATGCCAGCAATCTTGCCATAAAACTAAAGTTTTACACTTATGACCTCACCATCAACTTTCTGGCAATAATATCAGGTCACAGACTCTACAGAAAGACAGAAATATACACTCAGTAGGAATTTTGATATGTTCAGAAAATTAATTAGTATTTGGCATGCTGTTTAAAAAGCCTTTCATTCTGGTTCTGTCAAAAGCAGTCTGGCACATTTCTCTAGCATACTAACAATCTGATGATTGGTAAACCAATGTTTTATTTAGGTCCTTTCTACAGTTCTTCAGTGTTGCATTTGCATACATACGTAAGAGCCAAGTCAAAAACTGAGGTTCTAGATGAGGAAAGGACATTTCATTTATAGATTAGCATCCTTTAATGCTTTTTTATGCTTTTAAGACTGTTTCCTATTGAATCAGACAACAGTAAGAAAGCAAACCAAGAACAAGAAAGTGCAGTCAAGTGTTCACACCTGCAAAAAAGAGAAGTTACCTTGCAAATTTTCTTATTGTATTTTCAAAATCACTAATTTAAAAGAATAATCACCCCTGACCACATGTCAGATCCTATTTTTTTAAAGAGATTTACATACCAAAGAGATAGGTTGATCATCCTCATTCTATAAATGAACAAAATGAGTATTATTAAGGTTAAATGGTTTCTCCAAGGTCACACAGTCAGCAAATAGCAGAGAAGGGATGCACGTTCAGGTCTGATTCTAAAATCCTATACCCTTAACCACTATGCTACTCTTATTTTATTCTTTGTTATATATTGCATTACATCTGTAAAATTTACTCAACATAAAAATCTAGCTATATCAAGACACGTACTTTTGCAAGAATGAAATGTTTCTAATTTTTATTTCTGTCACTTATATGACAGGTGACATGTACAGAAATTCTGGTTGTTCATTATTCATTTCCATAGAAATGCAGTTATAATCTACATTTAAGAATAACCCTCGGCTTATTGCTTGGATAGACTCCCATTTTGAGAGATGCTTATAATAGAGAAACTATTGTTAATAATTAAACATGGAAATACGAAACAAAAAAGAGAACACAAGTAAATTAAGAAAAAATAGCACTTTATGATTATAGAACATACATAAAAGGCTATACTTTAGTATGGAAAACACCAAGTCTGGACACTTGCTTATAATTTACAATAATCCAAATTAATCTAGATTCTGATTAGCAAAATGCAGACATGTGCATGTGACAGACAATCATTGTGGAGCCCAACAAAGCTACTGAATGAAACCAGGTGAAAAGATGTGAATAGGAAATTTGTTCTATTTTGAAGAAGGGCAAGATTTTCTAACTGCTGGGGTAAAATGACTGAATTCAAATGTTGAGACAGAATTTGGATTAATTTCTTGGTGCTGTTCTCCTTCATTCCCCTAGGACGAAAAATCATGTCACTCAACAGTGATACTTCCAGCCAATTAAAGAATGGGTTTGGGTTGCACCTCCAAGCTGGAAAGATTTCAGCTGTAATATAGGATCCACAACAAGGGTAAAGTAAGGAAGAGTAGGCAAAATGAGCTCTGTCACACAGGCAGTCAGTCTCATGGGAAGGAAAGAGCCAAAGAATTAGCATTTCTGAACTTGACAAGTGAACGTCACAGTCACAGAGACTCTATATGCACCAGCAATTGTATTCTGCTCTGTCCCTTATATTACATCAGGTTTTAGGAACTATTTCTAGGTGTGCTCCATGTCAATCAAGGATTTTCCTTCCCCCATATGAACCAAAAACTTCTGTAGATTTTTAGCCTAATCGTTGCTTGTTCCCACTCTCCCATTTTGCTCAGATCACAGGGCTAGTGATTGGCAGTCTTATTCACAATACCCTACACAGCAGGCCCTCAAAACAAACTGACCACTTTCATTATTCAGCAAGCAAGCAAGCATTTTTAAAATTAATCTACTGAGGTGAAATTCACACAACATAAAATTAACCATTTAAAGTGAATAATTCAGTGGCATTTAGTACATTCACAATGCTGTGCAACCCCACCACTGCTCCAAAACACTTCCATCACTCCAAAGTAAAACTCCATCCCCATTAAGCAGTTTCTCCCCATTTCCCCCTCTCCTTCAGCCCCTGGAAACCATCAATCTGTATTCTGTCTCTATGGATTTATCTGTTCTGGACGTTTCACGTAAGTGGAATCAAGCAATATATGACATTTTGTGTCTAGCTTTTTTCACTTAGCATATGCTTTTAAGGTTCATCCATGTTGTAGTACGTATCACATATTCATTCTTTTTATGGTTGAATAATATTTTATTGTACATATATATCACAATGTGTTTATCCATTCACTCATTGACAGACACTTCCACCTATTGGCTAATATGAATAGTGCTATGAATACGTGTGTACCTGTATTTATTTGAGTGCTTGTTTTAAATTCTTTTGGGTATATACCTAGGAATTAAATTGCAAGATCATACGGTAATTCTATGTTTAACTTTTTGAAAAACTGCCAAACTGTTTCCCACAGCCAAGCAAGCATTTCTGAGCACCAACCATGCATTAAAGTCCCCGATCTCATGAAGTTTACATTCTAGTGAGAAAAAAATAAATAACCAAGTTAATCACTAATTTTATTATATAGGTAAATATATATACATATAAATGTCATGTCAGATGGTGGTAAGTGATATGAAAAAATTAAGCAGAGTAGGGTACAGAGAGTTATGGGAGGGTACTATTTTATATAGGATGGTCAGGAAAAGCCTCTCTGATGTAAACAACATGAAATGAGATCATTAAATATTTTTAGAATATCTCAATAGTCAGTGGAACATTATTTATTTTTTAAGAAACATTATTTCTTATGTTACATTTTTCCAAAGTAATACTTTCATCTTTTTGGCTTGAATAATGTTACCTTTGTGATTTTTTTCTGAATGTTAATTCAGACTAGTAACTTTATGTAAAGATTCTTGCTATTTATTTTGTACAACACAAAATAAAACCCACCTGGTGAATTTTGTTGATCACCAGTATGCCCTACGGTGACAAACCTACATTTCTGATATCATCACAGTTAGAGGTAATCATCAAATAAAATGCTGTGGAATGTCAGAACTCTATAGTAATTTCAAACCATTAATTTCCCAAAAGAATGTAACTAGCAAATTATGAATAACTCAGATAAAGTATTAAATCCCAAATGTGGGGAAAATACACTTGGCTAAGGGTTAGGAACCCCAGTTCTACTTCCTGCTTTACTACCTTGGCTAAGTCAGTTACCTCCTCTGTATCTCAATTTTCAAGAAGTGCAGTGGGGGTGGGGGGACAAGAGATGATGTCTAAGGTCCCTTCTAGTCTAAAGTTTAAGAAATACATTTGAATAGTATATCTGGAAGCCTCTAAGAGGGAGCTAAAGGATCGCAAACACAGCTGTGCCTTGGCTGTCTTTAGTCAATTTAGTTGAGTGAAAAAATGGCTATCCATATCGGACCTAGAGAATAGCCCCAGTTTAAACAGATGAATTGAGAAATCAGAAGTTTACAGCCCAAAACAAGGATCACTGTCCAAATTGCTAAGGAATTCTAGAATCAACATAATATATAATGAAGGATAGTAATATACAGAAAGAATTATAAGTAATATACAGAAAGAATTATAAGCTTCTATATAGTAATATGCAAAAAGAATTATATTCAGCACAGAATATCATAAAGCTGTCTTCTGAATGCCTAGTACATGCCTGGTATAGTTAGGCAAAATATATATAATATATATCATCATATACATGTATATGAACATATATAGAAATACATATCTAATATGCATAAGCATCCTCACTCCCATTTTACACATGAGAAACTAAGACTTAGATCAAGTAAATGTTAACGATCACACAGACAGACGTAGTAAAAAAAAAAAAAATGGGATTCTGATCCAGACAGGACTGAATGACTCAAAGTTTGCTATCATAGTGAAAGATCTTAACAATATGACTGAAGATACCATTCTTCACCTAAGTTCTTAATATTTTATTTATATTAATAAACCTAGGATGTAAACACAACCCAAAATCCTAGCTAAAATCAAATCAACTGTAAGTTTCTTTATCTAAAAGTTGCTTCCATTATTTCTACATTCTAAATTCAAAACTACCTTTCAACTACTTAATTGACTTTTCTTTTTTTCAGACAACATATCTTTTAGAACAAAATTCTCCATAACATATTTTCTACCTACACTCTCTCCCCAGGTGATTTCATTCAGTCCTATCATCTACATGTTATGACTCCCAAATTATATCTTGAGCCTTAACCTCTCCATTGAGGTGCAGACTCTCATATCCAATGGCCTCCAAAATGTTTCCAGTTAGATGTTTCAGAGCATCTCAACTTGAATAAAGACAAGACATAATTTTATCTTTTCCTTGCCATATCTGTTCATTTTCTAATCTTCCTATTGCAATATATAGCACCTCTATCCAACTGATCACTCAAGACTAAAACTTAGGATTCATCCTTGATTCTTAACTTTCCCTCCTCCCCATATCCATCCTATCACCTAGCCCTATCAGCTCTACCACCAAAATATATTTAGAATCTGTCCTCTTTTTTTTTTTTTTTTTTTTTTACTAATCAGCACTTTTTAAGGTTTTTTTAAAATTTTTATTGGGGTATAATTGATTTATAACGTTGTGTTAATTTCAGGTGTATAGCGAAGTGACTCTGTTATACATATACATATATCCACTCTTTTTTATTAATTTTTTTTTTTGGCCATACTGCATGCCATGTGGGATCTTAGTTTCCTGACCAGGGACCGAACCCATGCCCCCTGCAGTGGAAGTGCAGAATCTTAACCACTGGACCACCAGGGAAGTCCCTAGAATCTGTCCTTGTCTCTTCTTCTCTACTGCTCACCACCATCACTCACTCAAACTATGCAACAAGTCACCACCATCACTCACCACCATCACTCACTCAATCTATGCAACAAGAATCACCTCTTACCTGTTCTCCCTTTCTGACTCCCTATAATCCACACAGTAGCCACAGTGATCTTTCCAAATCACTGATCAGATGATGGCACTTCCAGGCTTAAAACTCTTCAATGGCTTTCTACTGCACTTCAATAAAACCCAAATGTCTTGCCATGTCCTACTACAAAACCTCATGACCTGGTCTCTTACCACACTCCCTTACATCATTTCCTATCATAACTCTTCAGTCTCTGTGCTCCAGCATGCTGCTCTTTCTGTACCTCAAGTACACCAAGTACATTTCTGTCTCAGGGTCTTTGTATTTGTGGTTTTCCCCTATCAGGAAACTTTGTCCCCAAATCTTTATGAAGCTAAATCTATCTTGTTATTCAGGTCTCAGTTTAAATGTTACCTCCACAGTGAGACCAAATCACTACCTCATCAAATAATTTATTTCTTTAGAGCATTATCACTATCTAGGATTATTTTTCTAGTGTATTTATCTAGCTTCCTCCCACAAAAACATAAGTTCTTTGAGAGCAGAAATCTGGTTTGTTCTGTTTATTGTTGTATCCCAAGTACCTCAAAAACAAAAAATCCCTATTGCATAGCATGCACTTGATAAATATTTAATAAAGAAATGAATAAATGAACAATATTGACACAACAGACATAGTATCAATATTTTTTTACAAGTCAAAATTATTGCTATACTACCCTATCAACTTGAAGGTAGAATCTATGTCTAATTCATCTTTCCATCTCCAGAGAACTTATACAGCACCTTGTATTATTGTAGGTTCTCAAAAAAAAGATTAAAATTAATGAAGGAAACTTTGTTCTAAAGTGTTTAAAATAGGGGCTTCCCTGGTGGCGCAGTGATTGGGAGTCTGCTTGCTAATGCAGGGGACACGGGTTTGAACCCTGGTCTGGGAGGATCCCACATGCCGCGGAGCAACTGGGCCCGTGAGCCACAACTGCTGAGCCTGCACGTCTGGAGCCTGTGCTCCGCAACAGGAGAGGTCGCGATAGTGAGAGGCCCGCGCACCACGATGAAGAGTGGCCCCCACTTGCCACAACTAGAGAAAGCCTTCACACAGAAACGAAGACCCAACACAGCCAAAATAAATAATAAATTAATTTAAAATAAATAAATAAATAAAGTGTTTAAAATATACTTAATTATATACTTATACTTAATTATATATACTTATATTGATATTTATTGAGCATTTAGTACATACCAGGCCTTGTTCTAAATGCTTTATGAATGCCTACCAACTCTGTGAGATAAGAAATACCATTATTCATGGGGCCTCCCTGGTGGCGCAGTGGTTGAGAGTCCGCCTGCCGATGCAGGGGATACGGGTTCGTGCCCCGGTCTGGGAGGATCCCATATGCCGCGGAGCGGCTGGGCCCGTGAGCCATGGCTGCTGAGCCTGCGCATCCGGAGCCTGTGCTCCGCAACGGGAGAGGCCACAACAGTGAGAGGCCCGCGTACCACAAAAAAAAAAAAAAAAAAAAGAAATACCATTATTCACATTTGATTTGATATGCCTAACAACTCTGTGAGATAAGAAATACCATTATTCACATTTTACAGATGTAGGATCTAAACAAAAAGAGCTTAAGTAACTTGCCCAATGCAACACAACTACTAAGTAGCAGAGCTGAAATCTGAACCTAGGCATTCCTCCCCAAGACAAATATTAGTATCAGCTAATTGAGGATTCTCAGAAAAAGCTTGCCATTTTATCTGTTTGAACTCATGACTCTTCAGAGAATTTGAGGTTCTACTAAACTTAAGTAAGCCAAAAGTTTATTTAGGTCATAGTTGTGACATAATCATTACATGATATTAGAACAGAGTAACCTTCCAGAATAGTTTTCTCTGCTATGAGGTCCAGAGCAATGCCAGAAGGATCTTTGAGCAATGAAAGAACTGTACAGCAGAAACTTAATTCATAATCACTGGAGGAAGAAATTGGGTTTATAGCTTACTATTAAGTACATGATCCAATATGAAATTCAACAGGGTACTGAAGAAGTGTAAAAAATTCTTAAATGGGGCTTCCCTGGTGGCGCAGTGGTTGAAAGTCCGCCTGCCGATGCAGGGGACACGGGTTCGTGCCCCGGTCCGGGAGGATCCCACATGCCGTGGAGCGGCTGGGCCCGTGAGCCATGGCCGCTGAGCCTGCGCGTCCGGAGCCTGTGCTCTGCAACCAACGGGAGAGGCCACAACAGTGAGAGGCCAGCGTAACGCAAAAAAAAAAAAAAAATTCTTAAATGTTTGGCTAATATAAAAAAGTGATATGAAATATACTACTTCACAACAGGAATTGTGAAGGTTATGAGGTTAGTATGAGTTAGTATAAGGTTATGTTTTTTCATAATATATAATTCAACTTTGTGAAGACTGATAAGCAATATCCTTTTGTCCTTGCTCTTCAAAAGCTCTGCTATAGTCATTACCCATCACCCCCAAAGTTTTATTGAAAGTTTTATGATTCTAGCACTTGAAACTTTTTTATAAAAACAGGCAAACCCCGTAGTTTGTCATTTTTAATATCTGGAGCTCCTCTGATCCTTCCCTGGAAGCCTAAGGGGTAGACAACCTCAGCAATGTTCCCTACACACACGCCCCATGTCTGACTCTACGATTATTCTCTTCCCCGGCTCCCTAGGTCCTCTACCAAAGATCTACCCCATGGATATTAAACTCATGATAGACTGGGGCCAGAAAGGAAAACCCTCCATAAGTCCAAGCCCAAAAGAACCTCGAATGACAAAATTATATAGATTTGTACCGAAATAATTCAATGAAAGTATATAGTAAGAAGAGTAAGTAAGCAAAAGGTAAAGAGAAAAGAATAGCAGATAAACCTCACAACTATTCTCAGAAATCTGAATACTCTTCTGGGTTATCTTAGAATCCTCAAACATGATTTATGTGTCTGATCTGTCTCCTCAGCTTGACACTAAGTACACTGAATAGCATAGCATCTGTAAATCGCCTTAATAAAAATATCTGTAAACTGCTCCCCTTAGAATGCTCCTCAAAGTCCAGTATATTTTTACTACCCTGTCAGTTTTCTGCCATGATATTATGACAGGGTTATTTCATTTTAAAGGTTACCATTCCTTCAACTGCCAGATATCAGCTATCACAGGAGCAAATAATGGAGTAGTATTTCTGTAATCTACATAGAGTCAACATTTTTTTAAAGGTTGTGAGTGAATGAAGTGATCCAACAATTCTAAAACCCAGTCTGATGAGAAAATTAGAAAAGACTACCAAATCTTAGGAAAAATAAAATCCTTCCATTGTTAAACTAGTATCGTATCATGACTGAATCAAGCCATTTCGTTACATTTCATTTTTAGTTATATGAAGTCAATATACTACATATATTATAAAATAATCTGAAAACCAAAATAATCTATAACAGTGACTTTTATATTGCCTTTATTTAATTTTAATATTAAAATACAAACTGCTATCTTAACATGAGGTATCTGCTTAATTCCTAATTAACTTCATTTCCATCCATTCTTTCCCATATCTTTTCTCGTTTGGTTAGCTTTAAATAAACTCCAATTCTCCATGTCTCACCAGCATGATTAAAAATTTTTTATACAACATTGGTATGGGAAATGATTGATAACAATCTTATTTCTTTCAAACTGATTCCTTGCTGGGTCTGTGGGGTGGTAAAAATGTTAAAAGTGATTTAAAAGCTAGTTTTTCTGAAATCCTACTTTTTCAGATGAATATCAAAAGAGAAAGAAAATGAGCATGCAGTCATTTATCTTTAAAATGAGAAGTCCACACTGTGAAAATAAAGAAAAATACAAAGAGACTGAGTAACAAACTGCTCTAGCCATTTCCTGCAAAGAAATTACATTTGTGATTATAACTATTAAAATTATAGAAAACAACTCCCTGTTCTTCAAAAATCACTAAAATATGGCTCCAAAATCATAAGTATTATTATTCTTAAAATGTAAAGGTTTTAAGAGCAAAATCATGTTATTAATAAATTTAAGTAGTGAGTTGTTATGCTGGAAGACAACTGTGGTAAGACATACACAATACTAACCCATCTTGCCAAAAAAAGACAAAGAGTAATAAAGACAAGTATAAAAGAAAATTGATTAAATCACTTTAAAAGAGGGGTTGATGCTTTCGAAATTCTTTAGTATGGAATTTTCTTCCTATGGGATATTGTACAAATGTCTTTGTCTTGTCTAAAGTGTACTAAAATTACAAATACACTCCCATACTGAGGAAAATTGCTTTTACTTATCAGGTTGAAAGAAACAAGGAAGCCTTGGAAAAACAGATATTTCCAGGGAAGAAAAGTAAAGCAGGAAAGTGAAGGTATAATAAAAGGACTATAATCAGAGATATGGGAGGAAGACAAACTGCATTAATTAATTTTCTTTAAGAAATGAGACTAGCTGCACACTGAGATGAACTGTCTCATTTGCCAAGTGTCCCAAGTGGCAAAGTCAAACAAATAACTCTGTAATTCTTTATTAGTATTTCATCAAGTTTAACCATTTGAAGACTGCCAAAGTGGGGTAGGAAAAAAATCCTTCAAGTCTCATGAGAATTACGACTAATCAACTTTTTTACGTGTAATTTTCAATATCTTCCTTTGTTGAAATAACCAAGTACCAAATGGAAATGGTAAAAAAACAGAGCAAAACCAAATAAGATAAACAGCAGGAAGGGTATACTCTTCATGGGAGGCCATGCTGGACAGAGCAAAGCCTTTCAAATCCCTTAGAACTGGGTTTAAATTCTGACTCTTCCACTTCCTAGTTAAATGACTACGTCATGTATTTAATCTCTCAAGTCTCAATTTTCACAAATGTACAAAATGAAGGATACATCAGCTCTGCAGGAATGTTGTGAGATTAAAGATGGCTGTGATTTAAATATCATATACATAAAGTACCTAGCTCTTTCCTTAGTAAATGTCAATTCCTCCAATAAAGTACACAAGTCAGGCAAATATTTATTTAAACATTGGGATATATTTTTAAATGATCAAAGTTTTGAGTATACTGTGTGATCTTCTGAAGCCAAATGACTCTCACTCGACATTTAGTTGAGAAATTTAGTCTTCAATTTTTATGTATTGATACTTTCATACAGAGGTAAACTTATGGAAAGATTTGTTGTAAATTTCTTTTTCCTTTACACGTAAACTTTTTTTTCCTCAGCCCCACTAAAAGATAAAGTTTTAAATCAAAGCCTAGATTTAACAGTACACGGGGCATTTTTTCCAAAATGAAAATAGCTTTATCATTTTTCTCATTATAAAATTAATAAATTATTCTGATTTTTAAAAACTGGATATTACAAAAATATCATAAAGAATAAATTTTTGAGATCATTTGAAATCCTACCACCTAGAGATAATAGTGATTAAGATTGATAAACATACACACATACCCCCATCTTAGACTTCTTTCTCTGTATAAATGTATATATAGGTTTTAATAAAAACTAAGAGAGTAACACCCTTTGAATAGGTTTTGGATGTCTTTTTTTTTTTTTTTTATTCTGGCCATACCGCGCAGCTTGTGGGATCTTAGTTCCCCAACCAGGGATGGAATCTAGGCCCCATGCAGTGGAAGCTCGGAGTCCTAACCACTGGACCGCCAGGGAATTCCCTGGGTGTCTTTTATTAACTGTACAAGATCATAAGAATAACACTAAAATAGGGGCTTCCCTGGTGGCACAGTGGTTGAGAGTCCGCCTGTCGATGCAGGGGACGCAGGTTGGTGCCCTGGTCCAGGAGGATCCCACATGCCACAGAGCGGATGGGCGCGTGAGCCATGGCCGCTGAGCCTGCGCGTCCGGAGCCTGTGCTCCGCAACAGGAGAGGCCACAACAGTGAGAGGCCCGCGTACCGCAAAAAAAAAAAAAAAAAAAAAAAAGAATAACACTAAAATAAATAAAACTTCCACAATCCCAACACCTTAAATGTTTTTATTTTTGCCACTTCCATTTCTGATGCTTGTTCATATAAATATGTAACTGACATAATTATAATCATAAAAGATACAATTTTATATTCTTTATCCATTGTAAGCATGTTCTATGTTGCTGCATGAAAAAACTTAAGTATAATACAGCAAATGAGATACTTTGTCATAAGAACTAATATCAAAGTATCCTTCCTGACTGTGATTTATAAAGCCAATTCCTCATTCTTGGAAATGATCGTTTTAATAACAAACATACCTAGCTTTATTTTTTAAGGTTTTATACGTTGTTGCTATGGAGATTAAATGCAATGGGAGGTGAAAACTCTTGGTAAACCTGGATTATATGAATGTAACATATCATTATTATCAAACATAGTAGGTTCTGAATGAACATTTCAAGTATATATGCTGTCTCTTGATATTTGTAGGAATTACTTTTCTAGGACTTTTTTGCTCCATGGCAAACAAGACTCTTCCTCTATTCTATAAATAGATCAGGATATGTTATAAAAAATATATTTTAATGTATTTCTGGGTTTACAAGCAAGTAAGTAAGGGAAAGCTCTAAGGGGGAGAAAGGAAGAAGGAGCTGAAATAGAATAGGGGGCACAGAGAAACTAAACTTGGATGAACAGAATGAGAATCTCCTGCCTCAAAATTCAGCCCAGACTCTTGAATGATACTAAACTGGTCCCAGATCTATAGAATCCTTAGCTTCAGATAGAAATAAATGCAAATTCTCCCTGAAATAAACAATCCCCAATTTAGGCCGTAAGGATTCTCCAGATTAAGTTCAAATATGCACAAAGAATTTGTTTTTAAAAATCACTAAACCACTCAAGGAAATAAGCCACCATGAGTGAGAGTAAAAACAATACAACAGATTTAAACTTCCAAGTGTATTATTGCTTTTTATAAAAAGAAAGCTATATTTTATCACTACATTAAAAGATATTTACCTTTCCACAAGGTCAGAATTCAAATGTTTTATTTCTGTGTCCTATGACACAACCATAACTATCAAGGATCTGAAGAACATATTCCTCCAAAATCTCACCTTGAAAGCACTGAAATCTCACCCTGAAATTTCATCCTTCATAAATTGAAGCTTGATTTTTAAAATAGCCATGAAATTAAAAACAAACAAACAAACAAACAAAAACATTCATCTCTATCTTTTTGTTCTTAACTGCCTAAGCAGGGATCAAGGGAAACAATGGCGCTTTTTTTTTTTTTGAGTAATTAAGTCTACATTACAGTATGGTTAGTAAAGAAAGTCTAAGTTACACCACAGCAACACAACCTCCAAATCACTGAGGCTTTAAGTAAGAAGGTTTTTTTCCTGCCCTCCCTGCATGTCCACTGCTCTGCTCTTTACAGTCCTCACACAGGAATACAGGCTGCAAGAGCTTCTATCGTGTAGAACAAGACAGATCACAAGACAGAAGAGAACATGGCACATGGCAAATTGTGAGCCTATCCCTTGACATTTACTTGGTCAGAGCAAGTCATATGACCATGCCTAAATTCAAGGAGTAGGGAAGTACCAGCCTACCACATGCCTAGCATGCGGAGAACCAGAAATACTGAACAGCACTAAGGGACACCACATACAGTTATTTCAACTCACCTTCATTAGCAATATAAACAAAGAAATGCTGAACTGAATGCAGTTCAAAGTTTATGTAATAATTCCACTGCTAGGTTTCCGTGGAGAACCACAAGGTGGTCTCAGAGAAGTGTGGGTTTGACAACAGCCTCAGGCGTTCACTGTTTCAAGACACTAGGCTCCCTTATCAATTGAGTAAATGCAGCAGTTATCCGGGGCTCTACTGTTCCAAGTAATTTACCCCTCTTACTTAATGTTTCTCTAATCAGAGAAGAAAATGGTTGACATACCACAATAGACAGAAGTCAAATAAAAATCACCATTATATACTGTGCACTTAAAAGAAATTCCTCTGATATCACTAGCAATGCCTTTTTGCCTAAAACATAAAAGTCAATCATATAGTAGTTTAAGCCCCTTTTAGTCTAGAAGGTTTTTTTAAAGACATGGGCAATAAAACTGTCAAGCTTTTGAACTTTAGGCATGATCTATGAAATCCTCAGCCTTGTCATTTCTTCCTGCCCCCTTGCTTCTCTCCCTCCTATCTCTTTGTCTCTCTTTTTCTCCTCATTGAAGGTAAGTGATAAAAGATACTTTTAAGAGTTTCTCTTAAGGAGAGCACTGTCTTGGTTTAAGAAAATATCCTAATATGTAGATGGTTTGAAGAGGGTAAAGTCAAGATAGCCAACCTGTTGCTCATAAGAAGTTAATGGGTGGCTTCTAGTTAAAGATAACAGATTAAATATAAGTAGTTAGCACAAAAAAAAAGACTGTAAAACTAAAATGAGAGAGTTTGTCATAAATCCACAAGAAAAAAAAAAAAAAAAAGAACCAACCTGGAACAGAAAGAAAAAAAGGGCAACAAAAATTTGGAAGTTGTAAAGTCAATGAACTAGTCGTAACAGACTAAGCATATCCAAGAAAGTTAAGCCAACAGTAGAGAAAGCTAAGAAATAACCAATTTACAACAATGAATCTCCCAAAGCCTGGGAAGCAATAGCACCAGGTACTTCTGAAAAAAAAGATGTGGCGGTTGGTTTAAAAATAGAAGGACTGGGGAATTCCCTGGCGGTCCAGTGGTTAGGACTCCGTGCTTTCACTGCCAAGGGCCCGGGGAACTAAGATCCCACAAGCTGCACAGCATGGCCAAAAAAAGAAAAAAAAAAGGAAAAGGAAGGACTGGCTGAAAATCTGTGTAAGAAGCCCTAGAATATAGACTGTGGTCTCTAAATATCATGTCCCCAAAAAGGAACAGAATTCCCTAGCGAAATGGCTGATTCCAGGTCTGAGACAGAAAATGTACAAAATGTGCACAAAACATCTTGTCATTCCAAAAAATAAGATAGCTTTCAAAGATCACTGGAGTCATGTCAAAGGACTCAGAAGCCAACTTGAAGAGGCTTCAAGGCCCAAAGATTGGTCACTGACAAGGATAATAATGGCAACAGACTGATACACATTGAGTCCACTTAAGTACAAGCGTTCATGATAATACTTAAAAAAGAAAAAGAAAAAAAATTCACTGGTCTCCTTTGGAGGACATGAAGGAACCAATTCATAACTGTGAAAACAGGAAAATAAGAGAAAGAAACATTCATCCTGCTTTTCTATAGGAACCACATCGCAGGTAACCAAATAACTGGTAAGTGGAAGACTGCTTTATAGAAGTTTTCTAGTTAATAAATGCAGATGGAATAAAATTATTTAGAGTATCTTCATTTTGCAACCCCAAATTCATTTAAGGATCTAGGCAATGATCATCAGTGGCTGCTAACAACACAAAAAGAGAAAACAAGGCATTAGTGCCTCACGATAGACTTATGCAACACTTCTGGGGTAGTCTCCCCACCCCCCAAATTGTAATAATGAGTCTGACAAAGCATCTAAATCCAACTCTCAGTTTTTAGGAGACAGAAGAGACACCATAACCACAGGGATACAATCAACAAAGTCCAGACTGAAAAACTATATGACAATTGACTCTGTTTCTTCAACAAGTATTTGCCAGGGGAAGGAAAAACAAGAGAGCAAGAAAGCCAGAGTGATAGAGAGCAAGGGCATATACAAGAGAAAAAGAGAGAGTGAAAGTGAGAGAGAGAGAAATTAAGAGACTTAAGAGCAACATATGGATATTAATTTAGATCATGAGTCAAACAAACATGCTATGCGGTGGAAATAGGAACCATTACTGAAACAATGAGGGAAATCTGAACACTGATTAAACTATCTGTAAAGAGAAATGACTGTTTATTATTTATGTGTGATGATGGTATTGTGATTATGCTACTTGTTTTTAAAAATGCCTTTTTCCTTCAGAGATATATATAGAAATATTTATGAATTAAATAATGATGTCTAGGACTGCTTCAAAATAACAGATAAAAAACGATTGGACATGAGTTAGTAACTATACATGCAAACTGTTCTATCTCTTCTTGTATATGCTTGAAATATTCACAATGAAAAGTTTAAAAAGCAGTTAGATACTCCCCTACCCAGATACCTATTTTCAAACTATGTCATAACTCCTCCCCCTATACCAGCAGAAGATGGCACAGATTTATCCTCTGGAGAGGTTAAAACACTTGGGCCTCTCATATAAAGGACACCAGGAACAGTTAAGTGTAGGATACTGCATGAAATGAGAATTACTTGAAAGTTTACTTGGTGAATGTTGAGATTCTTCTCTAACCTCCTTCTCCTACTTGACTTCAAAAGCATTGGAAGTCAGAAAAATACCCCTTGGGCCAGAAATTGAAATAGTCTTCACTATAGAGCCTCACAAGCCCAAGATAAGAGACCTAAAGAGACTGACATCATGAGTTCCTCCCAGGTAAGCAGCCCAGTCACTCACCCTGTGGTGATGACTTGGAAGAAACAAACTGAGGGAGAAAATTTCAAAACTACCCTTTGAGAGATGAGAAAATATTACATTTAAAAAACAAGAATGGATGCTAAAAAGAAAAGAGAGACTAACCAGAGAACAAAGGTCTTATAAAAAATAAGATAGAAATGAAAAAGCTAAACAGAAGGGTTGGATGATAAAATTGAAGAAATACTGCAGAAAACAGATTACGGAACAAGAGAGATGGAAAACGAGAGAGACAAATATCAGAAGATTAGCTAATGAGATTTGATATCTGAATAAAAGTAGTTAAAAAAAGAAAACAGAGAAAACCATAAAAATGAAATCATTAACAAAATCATTCAAGGAAATTTGCCAGAATTAAAGTACATGGGTTTTTAGATTGGGAGTTAGCCATCAAGTGTCCTGCACAGTTGATGAAAACAAATCCTCCTTAGACAACAATTAAGATTCTATATACTTCCTAAGAAATTTTCCATATAAACGATAAAGGTTTTAAATTGCATCAGGATTCTCAACATCAAAAAGAGAAGAGGACAATGGCTAAATCAATTTCTTCAAAATTCAGAGGGGAAAATAATTCCCAACCTAGAATACCATAACCAGTCAAACTATTCATCTCCTGTGAGAGTAAAATAAAGACATTTTCAGCAATGCATGCAAACTTTGAGCTATAAGATGAATAAGGTCTGAGAAGCTAATGTAAAACATACTGACTATAGTCAATAACACTGTATTACATAATTAAAATTTGCTAAGAGAGTAGAACTTAAGTGTTCTCACCAAAAATAAATAAACAAATATGTGAGGTGATGGATATGTTAATTAACTAGGTGGGGAGAATCCTTTCACAATGTATACATATGTCAAATCACTACCATGTACTTTAAATATCTTAGAAATTTATTTTTCAATATCTTGATAAAGCTGAAAAATAATAATATATCTTACTTCTACCACCTTTCCAAACAATACAAATAGGATGTATTGAATAAATATTTGTTCAATTGATGTGCTAACCCTTTGGAGAGACTGCAAAAGTGAGAGAAGTCTCCAGGAAGGAACCATCGCCACCTAAACCTAAAAGACTGCCATGAGCTGTCTGACATCTGCAGCATGTGTCTAATATCATCCATTCACATGTTCTGCTGTTAGAATTCCACTGTCAGTGCATTTAAGGTCATTTATTTTAATCATTATGTCCATATAGCTTTATCAAGCTTGCTCACAAAGTAGGAAGAATTCAAAAGTGATGTCAGATACATGTAATAACCTTTCAAAACTATTTTTCTTACAGAAAGATCTATTATTACAAAGAGAAAATAATTACCAAATGGTAACAATAGAAGTAGTCTAATGTAGGTCCAATTTATCCTTAATATTCAGATTAGTTTTATCTTCTTGAGTAATATAAAATCTTGCTAGGACACAGCTAATTACCTTAAAGTCTACAATATGCAGAAACCTCAACATTTACAACAGACAATTCCTTATCACAGTAATCCCATAACTTTCATTAGCAGTAAAAATTTCTATTTGTTAGCATTAACAATCTTCTGCATTATTCCTGATAACATGAGTTTCATAAAGCTGTACAAAGAATAAAGATTTAGTTAACAATTTCACAAAATGAGACAGGAGGAAGAGAGACTAGAACAGATCACTTGAGGCACTACACTCTGTGGTTGGAATAAAAAAAAAACATATAATACTCTGTTATACTTGCCTTTAATTTGCTTGCAAACATGAAAAATGGGGTATCTTATTTGACTAAATTTCAGAGGCCAGAGGAATATTTCTTAGTAGCATGAAATCTGAACATTCTGGAAAATATTCTTCCATCTATTTCTAGAGCTTTTGCAAAAACTCATAAAATATTTGTACAGCACCTACTACATGCCAAGCATTGTATTAGGCACTAGATATACCAAAAACAAGGAAAAAATGCGCCTTAAACCTTACCTCACACCATACATAAAAGTTAACCCAAAGTTGATCATGGACCAGATGTAAAATCTAGAACTATAAAACATCTACAAGAAAATATTCACAGTCTTTGAGTACACAAAGATTTCCTAGACATAACACAAAAAGCATGAATCATAAGAGAAATACATGATAAACCCGACTTTACCAAATTTAAAACTTGTTCTTTGAAAGATGCCATCAAAAAATCAAAAGGCAAGCACTACAGACTAGGAGAAAACATTCTCATGCATATGCCTGATGAAGGACTTGTATCTAGCATAAATTTTTTAAATTTCAATAATAATAAGGAAGCAACCCAATTAAAACTTGGGCAAAAAATCTGAGCAGATATTTTACAAAAATAGATATACTAATGGTCAATAACCACAGAAAAAGATATATAATGCTACAAATTCATCAGGGAAATGGAAGTTTAAAAACACAATAAGAGGGGCTTCCCTGGTGGCGCAGTGGTTGAGAGTCCGCCTGCCAATGCAGGGGACACAGGTTCGTGTCCCGGTCCGGGAAGATCCCACATGCTGCGGAGCAGCTGGGTCCGTGAGCCATGGCCGCTGAGCCTGCGCGTCCGGAGCCTGTGCTCCACAACGGGAGAGGCCACAACAGCGCGAAGCCCACATACCGCAAAACAAACAAACAAACAAAAAAAACACAATAAGATACCATTACACATTCAAAAGAATAAATAAAATTAAAAAGGATGGCAATGGGTCAAAGGAGAAATCACAAGGAAAATTAGAAAATATCTTAAGACAAACAAAAATGAAAACACAACATACCAAAACTCATGGGATGTAGTGAAAGCAATGCTAAGAGGGAAGTTTGTAGTAATAAATAAATTTAAAAAGAAGAAATATTTCAGATAAAAACCTAATTTACGGGCTTCCCTGGTGGCTCAGTGGTTGAGAGTCCACCTGCCAATGGGACACGGGTTCGCGCCCCGGTCCGGGAAGATCCCAAATTCCGCGGAACGGCTAGGCCCGTGAGCCATGGCCGCTGAGCCTACGCATCCGGAGCCTGTGCTCCTCAACGGGAGAGGCCACAGCAGTGAGAAGCCTGCATACCGCAAAAAAAAACCAAAAACCTAATTTACATCTCAAGAAACTAGAAAAAGATGAACAAATTAAACCCAAAGAAGGAAGGAAATAATAAGGATTAGAGCAGAAATAAATGAAACAGAGAAAAGAAAAACAACAGAAAAATTCAACACAACTAAGAGCTGGATTTTTGAAAATATCAACAAAACTGAAAAACCTTTACATAGACTAAGAAAAAAAGAAGACTCAAATAACAAAAATTAGAAATGAAACAGGAGACACTACATCTGATGCAACAGAAATAAAAAGATTATAAGAGACTACTACAAACAGTTATATGTCAACAAATTGGATAACCTAGAAAAATGGATACAGTCCTAGAAACATACAACCTACTAATATTGAATCACAAAGAAATAAAAAATCTGAACAGAACTATAACTAGTAAGGAGATTGAATTGGCAATCAAAAACCTCCCAACAAACAAAAACTTCACTAAAGAATTCTAACAAACATTTAAATAAGATCTAACAGCAGTCCTCCTCCAACTCTTCTTAAAAATTGAAGAGAACACTTCCAAACTCATTTTATGAGGCCAGCATTACCCCGATACCAAAGACAGACAAAGATACTAGAAGAAAATAAAACTACACACCAAATGATGTAAAAATACTCAAAAAAATACTTGCAAACTAAATTCAACAGCACATCAAAAGAATTTTACACCATGACCAAGTGGGAATTATCCCTGGAATACAAGCATAGTTCATCATATAAAATTATTCAATGTAATAAAACACATTAACAGAATGTAGGACAAAAACCACATGATCATTTCAAGTGATGCAGAAAAAGCATTTGACAAAATTCAACACCTTTTCATGATAAAAACACTCAACAAACTAGGAACAGAAGGAAACTACCTCAACATAATGAAGTCTATATATGAAAAGCCCACAACTAACTTCATATTCAGTGGTGAAAAATTAAAAGTTTTCCCTTAAGATCGAAAACAAGGCAAGATCGCCCACTCTTACCACTTCTATTCAACATGGAACTTTAGGTCCTAGCCAGGGCAATGAGGCAAGAAAAAGCAAAGGCATTCAAATTGGAAAGGAAGAAGTAAAATTATCTCTGTTCACAGATGATATAATCTTATACATAGAAAACCTTAAAGATTCCATAAACAAACAAATTTTAGAACTAATAGATGAATTTGGCAAAGTTGCAGGATACAAAATCAACATATAAAAATCAACTAACAATGAAGAATCTGCAAATGAACTTAAGAAAACAAGCCCATTTAACTAAGTAAATTTAACCAAGAAGGCAAAAGACCTATATACTGAAAACTACAAAACAATGCTGAAAGAAATGTAAGATGACACAAATAAATGGAGAGACATCCTGTGTTCATGGACTGGAAGACCTAATATTGTTTAAATGTCCATACTACCCAAAGCAATCTACAGATTCCATGCAATTTCTATCAAAATCCCAATAGCATCCTTTGCAGAAATAGAAAAAAATCCTAAAATTCCTATGGAATCTTAAGGGGCTACTAATTGCCAAAATAATCTTGAAAAAAAAAAAGAGGCCCCACATTTCCTGATTTCAAAACATATTGCAAAGCTATAGTAATCAAAACAGTGAAGTAAAGCATAAAAACAAACACATAGACAAATGAAACAAAACAGAGAGACCAGGAATAAACCCTCATGAATATAACCAAATGATCTTTGACACAGGTGTCAAGACCACAAAATTGGGAAAAGACAGTCTGTTCAACAAACAGTGGTGGAAAAACTGTATATCCACATGCAAAAGAATGAAGCTGAACACTTACCTTACACCATATACAAAAATAACTCAGAATGGATTAAAGGGCTTCCCTCGTGGCGCAGTGGTTAAGAATCTGCCTGCCAACGCAGGGGACACGGGTTTGAGCCCTGGTCCAGGAAGATCTCACACGCCACAGAGCAACTGAGCCCGTGTGCCACAACTACTGAGCCTGTGCTCTAGAGCTCGCGAGCCACAACTACTGAAGCCCATGCACCTAGAGCCCATGCTCCGCAACAAGAGAAGCCACCGCAATGAGAAGCCCGCGCACCACAACGAAGAGTAGCCCCCACCCGCCACAACTAGAGAAAGCCTGCGCGCAGCAACAAAGACCCAAAGCAGCCAAAAAAAAACCCCAAAAAAACAAAACCTAATAGTATGCATGGGAGGAAGTGTGTCACATATGTGAACAAAAAAAAGAATTACCCAAGAATGATCACAGTATCATTATTCATAATAACTAAGACCTAGAAACAATCCAAATATCCAACAACAGGATGTAAAAGTAAATTGCTGTATATTCAGCAATAAAAGTGAACAAACTACTGTTACATGTAACATAAGTCAATCTCGCAAACATACAGTGAAGCTAAAAGAGCCAAAACACACCAAAAGCTACCAAACAATACATATTGTTCGATTCCATTTAAAGAAAGGTCAATATCTATTCTTCTAGATATCAGAATAGTGGTTACATTTAGAGAAGAATGAAGTGGGTGAGGACTAGGAGGGAGCAAAACGATGTGCTTCTAAAATGTTGGTAATATTCCATTTCTTCAATCTGAGTGGTGGTTATATGAGTATGTTCACTCTTGATTCACACTCATGATTTTATACTTTTCTGTATGTATATTATATGGAAACAAAATGGAGTTTTCTCATGTTAATGTGGTTCAGAACAAGAGAAGTGGCGGTGAGAATGGACAGCAGAAGATGGAATTTTTTTAATTGCAAATGCTGTATCTGATGTAATAAGGGATACAAAATAAATATAGGAGCAGGACATTACTTCAAAACACAAATAGCTTATATTTCACACTTCTATGTAGAAAAAAGCTTCACATTTTGAATCTCAGAATGTCTGTACTGCAGATCTGATAAAAGTCAGTTTGAAATATATGATATATTCTACTTCTTAACAAGATCTCCTCCAAGAACAACTTTTACATACATTTGAAGAAATCCTATTTGTTGATCCAGATTTAAAAAAAATGAATTAGAACCTTACTGAGCAGTTCTTTCCCAAGTAAATTTTGAAACTTCATATTTTCACAGTAATGCAAATAGATGAGCCAGGAGTCTTTTTTTTTTTTTTTTTTTTTTTTTGCGGTACGCAGGCCTCTCACTGCTGTGGCCTCTCCCGTTGCGGAGCACAGGCTCCGGACGCGCAGGCCCAGCGGCCATGGCTCACGGGCCCAGCCGCTCCGCGGCATGTGGGATCTTCCCAGACCGGGGCACGAACCCGTGTCCTCTGCATCGGCAGGCGGACTCTCAACCACTGCGCCACCAGGGAAGCCCCAGGAGTCTTTTTTTAATGCTACTCTTTTTGCTTTTTTACATAATTTATGCAATGTTGGAAAATATACTTTTTAAAAATTATCACTTACCTATTCACTTTTTTATAACTATTCTCTGTTGATGCAATGAATTTTTTAACTGCCATTAAGTTTGGGGTTTTACAGTATGTTCTGATGCTTTAAGTTAAAGAGGTGATTGGTACTAGAAGCATTCTCTAGTATCTATAAAAGCATTATGTTTTTTCACCAAATCTTTTAAGACTTACATAATTAATACAGTATTCTCATACATATTTCCCAAATGGAACAGAATAGCATTACTATTTTTGGTGATGGTCTATAACTGAAGCCTTGAAAATTATCTGATAACAACCAGTTAAGAGAGAATTGCTAGAATAGGAGAAAATATTTGCAAATGAATCAATAGACAAAGGATTAATCTCCAAAATATATAAACAGCTCATGCAGCTCAACATCAAAAAAAACACAAACAACCCAATCAAAAAATGGGCAGAAGACCTAAATAGACATTTCTCCAAAGATGACATACAGATGGCCAAGAAGCACATGAAAAGATGCCCAACATCACTAATTATTAGAGAAATGCAACTCAAAACTACAATGAGGTATCACCTCACACTGGTTAGAATGGGCATCATCAGAAAATCTACAAACAATAAATGCTGGAGAGGGTGTGGAGAAAAGGGAACGCTCTTGCACTGTTGGTGGGAATGTAAATTGATACAGCCACTGTGGAGAACAGTATGGAGGTTCCTTTTTCTATTTTAAAAAACTAAAAATAACGAACCAATCAAGAAACAGTACGCTCATTGGGATTTCCCATCGCTTTGGTGAGCCATGTTGTATGACCTAGTAAACTTTGTATCAATTCAAAAAAAAAAAAAAAAAAACTAAAAATAGAATTACCATATGACCCAGCAATCCCACTACTGGGCAGATACCCAGAGAAAACCATAATTCAAAAAGACACATGAACGCCAAGGTTCACTGCAGCACTATTTACAATAGCCAGGTCATGGAAGCAACTTAAATGTCCATCGACAGACGAATGGATAAAGAAGATGTGGTACATATATACAATGGAATATTACTCAGCCATAAAAAGGAACGGAATTGGGTCACTTGTAGAGACGCAGATGGACCTAGAGACTGTCATACAGAGTGAAGTAAGTCAGAAAGAGAAAACAAATATCGTGTATTAATTAACACATATTTGTGGAATCTAGAAAAGTGGTACACATGAACTGGTTTGCAAGGCAGAAATAGACACAGATGTAGAGAACAAATGTATGGACACAAAGGGTGGAAAGCGGGGAGTGGAATAAATTGGGAGATTGGGATTGACATATAAACACTAATATGTATAAAATAGATAACTAATAAGAATCTGCTGTATAGCACAGGGAACTCCACTTCACTGTACCGTAGAAACTAACACAACACTGTAAAACAACTATACCCCAATAAAAAAAGAGAGATAATTGCTGTTTCTATACTGGAGCACCAATATCTGTCTAATATGGCCAAACCCCTGTTATCCCTGCATCTGAGAGAGTTGCAGCTTGGAAAATGTTTATCTACTGACATCAATATCACTAAATATCACTCAGTGACTGGCAACACATTAAGAATTGTGCAAACCCCTTTCTAAATCATAAAGGAAAATGTACATGTAGCACCCAAAAGTCCTTCTACAGAGCTTTCCACAAGATTCTGACAATTAGGCTGTCGATGCAGAAATCTTGGATAATGCAGATCTTCTCCAATTTTTATAAACGTCAGAGGAAAGGGATTGATCCTTCAAAACAAGGATAAAAGCAAGCATATCCTAGCTTGGGTTATATATATTGTTAATAAAAATTGATCACATAATACCACAATACCCATAAAAGTCCATGGCCAGCTTTGGGCAGCATTTTTATTTTTGCATTTTTTAATTTAGATTGGACACTTGTATTTTTTCATATGGCTTCACACATTGCCTCATGGAAGGTAGTAGGTACTAAACAGTTTGTTGAGTTTTTCTGCTGAAAAGCATGAGATTTGGACCCTGACCCCTAACTACCTCACCAGACATCTTTTTCACACATTCTTTGTGCTCCAAACACACCTATAATTTCAGATTCTTCCCCTGCTCCTCCCACCTCCTCCGCTTTCTTCAGAATTCAGATGAAGTGTCTCCAAGGAATTCTGCACTAGGTCAGGTCTTCCTGTTGTTTGCTCTCTTTTTACATTGTACTCCAGACCATTAATCACAATTGTAATTAAATAATTATCCTGTGATTGATTAGTTTAATATCTGGCTCTCCCTGGAGATGTAAGTGCCGTGAGTTTTCACAACTTTACCCCCAGGGCCTTTAACAAGCAGAATCAAAATGAGTTTTTGTTGATAAATAAACGAGTTTGAACCCTAGCTGTACAACTTACTAGGTAAATTTGAAAAGGTCACTTAATATCATTAAGCTTCAGTTATTATATCTATGAAACAATGATAATGAAAAGGCTACCTTACTGAGTTGTTGGGATTTACGGTGAACTCTAAACTTTAAAATGTTGTATAAAAATGTTAATTTATTATTATTCTCAGCAAGGATATTCCACATCATATTATAGCTAATGTTGTCTTTAGCTATATCTTAATAATCTTAGCTAAGGTCTTCAAAAAATCGTACAGATTATCAAGATGCTAATAAATAATGGAACTATCTGGCAAAAATTAATAAGTGGTCATTAGTTCCAGTCAGTAGCAGCCTATGACAGATTCCAAGCACTGATCTAACGATTGCCAGTTTCATAATAACTGTCCATCTCACATGAAAGCTGGCAGGCCCACTGTAATTCATGCCTCAGAAAGAAGCATTTCCTATGGAGTCAGCTTCAGATGAACAAATACACCAGTTAAAGTGTGGATCAATAGTGGAAAGATGAGCTTTTCCAATTCACTCACAACTATGCTTGAGTCAACAGACTCATGTAAACCAATAATTTGTTATTTTTGCTACATTTACAGACTTGCTCTTTAATATAAACCTGGCAATAAAACAACACACATTTCTTTTCCTGTGTTCTACAATGAATATGGTAAGGGAAAAAAACTATTTTCCCTCTCATCTGAGTAATAAATACAAATCAAATAGTCCATTAACCTCTTTCAGGTATCTCTGGTAACTGTCTTCATGAAAAGACTTTAAAAAAATATACGTAAACAACTAAAAGCTAGATACACAAAGGGCAATTACTAATCATATGTAATTTTACATCTTGGGTTATATGCTTCTCATAGGTATTTGTATAGTATCCTATATGTGTGTGTAAATATATATGTATATATGTGTGTATATGTGTACATATAAGTATGTATAAATATTCACCTCACATCAACATACATACATTATAAAGTACAATACATACACACACACACATATATATAATGTCAACCCTTGCTCTATTGTATTATAATTATGTAGTATTTATCTGTATCCTCTCCTAGAAAGTGACCTCTTTGAAGGCATGGTCACTGTCTTTTAAATCTCTATTATCCTCAGCACCTAGTACAGTGTTTCAACATAATAAACATTCAGTGAATGTTTGCTAAATGGATTTTACACCTTCTCTCCATCATAATATTTTTCTGACACCTGATTCACAGTCAGCCTCTGGGGTTGTCCATTCCCAGCTCTGAAGGAAGACATGCTCTTAATAAAAAATACTTTCCCAATATAATGTCTGTTGTTTCCTTCAAGAAAATCCAGTGGAAGGGGGAAGGATGATGTAAAACTGTCTATGAGCTGATAATTTATGAATTTTTGATATTAGTTCATTATACTATTCTCTCTATTTTTGTATATGTTTGAAAATTTCCATTATGAAGCTTTCTTAACTGAAAAAAAGTAATTTTCCATATGAATTTTATATATCATGCTTCTTTGAATATTTTCACCTGAAAATTTTTTCTTTAATAATCATACTCAGGACAACACAGTTAAGTAGTGGTTATTAACCAGCCCACACTTTGAATTTCTGATGTAAAGTCAGGAAGGTATTAGTTCTTGCTTTTTACCTACAGCAGTCATGCTGATACAGAATGAAAAGAGCCAACAAGACAGTTAATGTGTCAAGTGATAGCTTCAGCTACCTTACTATTTAATCCTACCCACTGCTTCTTTGGTTCAAATTTTAGGAGCTGAGAGAGAGCCCGGATAAGCTGGGACGAGCTTTCCAGAAAAAAATAAAATTAAAAAAAACCAAACAAATTATTTGAAATGGTATATTGACTTTTTCTATTCCAAAAGGTAGCATTTCCTTTTAAAAACAAAAACTCAATTCTCATTAAAAATGAGATTTCTAAAAACATTTTAATGACATGAGAAAATCTCATGCTATTAAAGTAAAAATAGTCAAGAAAATTTCAAAGGGTTAATTTCAAAGGGTTTCCAAATTTTCTAAAAATAAAAGTATATATCCATATTTATATACACACACATATATTCATGTATTTATGTATGTATACATACACAGGAAAAAATCTAGAAAGAAATATATCAAATATTAACAGAATTCTGTTATATATATAAAATATACATAATAGTTTTTATTTTATTATTTACTATATGTTCTAATGCCCTATAATGGGCAAATATTGCTTTTTTTCTTTCAGTTTTATTGAGATATAACTAACATACAGCACTATATAAGTTTAAGGTGTACAGCATAATGATTTTGTTAGGGGAACCACTGACCAAAACCACCTGCCCTGGCCAGGCCTGATAGTGACCACTTGCATGAGTTATTTTACAACAGGACGCCCTCGTAAGGAACGCAGAACTAACAAGCTACCGCCAACCGGAAGAATTCGGGAAAGGTCAAAAGGACAGAGGAGGTGCCAGTCCGTATGTCCTACCACCCTCCCAGAATCCTTCTCGCTGGAATCCATCTTGGCTGAGCGATGCACGCGCCACCAGGAAGGACCCTGAGTCAGAATGATTGGCCAGAAACAACCCAGAAACTAACCCCATCACCATAAAACCCAAGACTGCAAGACACGTGGAGGAGCAGTTCTCCTGGGTTCCCTTATGCTGCTGCTCTCCCGGGTGCCCCTTCCCAATAAAGTCTCTTGCTTTGTCAGCATGTGTGTCTCCTCGGAAAATTCGTTTCCAAATGTTAGGCAAGCGCCCACTCTCGGGCCCTGGAAGGGGTCTCCCTTCCTGCAACAATCTGACATATATAGAACATGAAATGATTACCACAATAAGTTTAGTGAACATCCATCATCTCATATAGATACAAAATTAAAGAAACAGAAAAAAATATGTTTTCTCCTTGTAATGAGAACTCAGGATTTACTCTCTTAACTTTCATATGGAACATACAGCAGTGTTAACTGTGTTTATTGTGTTGTACATTACATCCCTAGTACTTATTTATAACTGGAAGTTTGTACCTTCTGACTACCTTCATCCAATTGCCCCACCCCCCACCCTTCTTTTATTTTTATATGATTTTAAAATCATACTGTTTATGAGGTGGTCTTTGTATATAATACAAAACAGTTTAAGATTTTAAGATAGCATATATTCAAGCTTAAGAAAAACAACACTGGACTTTTACTAAGGACACTATGAATAAAATAACTGGGTACTTCACATTTTTTGCATCTCCATGTATTCTTCTATTCTATCTTACAGGTTGTAAGTTCCCAATAGAAATCAATTGCCTTACTTATGTGACATATCCATTACTGACATATTCATATACTGTTAGAGCATAATGTCTTAAATAATAGTAATGAGAATAATTAAAGCACAACAAATATATCCTTTCTGATATATTAATAAGTGGAACAATGATCAGCAGTACAAATCTCTCAGATAACCCTGTTCTACGGGGAAAAAGAGAACAATTTGGCAAGTTAGCTAAATCAATTAATCATTTCCATCTGCTACAAACCATGCACACTAAAATACTCTCCCAGCTTTACTTAATGGAGAAAATGGAACTTTCATTTGGTGTTCATATCATATCAATAAAAAGAACATGCTGAATAAGGCCTTCCGAATGGACTGCTTTGAGAGCCAACAAAAGGCCGGAAGCTGGAGAATTAAGAAGAGAAAACCTTATAGGGAGTATTCGTACTTGGCAGCTACTGGTGATTTGATCAGGCTCGGGACAGAACATTCTTGTTTTACTTTTCTGTATTTTCATAAAAATGATTTTTCCATTCCAACACTTACATATGCCTGTGCACGGCAGTTAGAATAGTATTCAGTGACTCTCGATACATATGGTATGCATTCAATGACATCATTCACGACTACATTTGCCAAGTCGAACCTCTCCTATAGACCACCAAAACACAGCTTCACAGTCCCTGTGGGGCTAAGCGAGTAGTTCCAAAGCAACAGGTCGGTCCTGCAGAATGGAGAGGTTATTAATGTTTCATCCCATATATTCCATACCCTCCCTATCCCCTAATAAATAAAAACCTTTGTAATCTTGTAATGTATTCATCTTTTATTAACTCTTTCACTATTGTTTTGCATAGTGAAGTGAATACACACTTGATGGCACTTACTGCTACAGTACTCTGGCAGGTGTTGTTTACTGTCTTTTTATGCAAGAGATTACAGAGTGAATTTTTATTATGAAGACAGATGAAAATTACTATGTGAGTTGTAAATCATAATTCATGTAACTGATATTTTATTAATGATTATGAAATAAAAATCAAAGCAGCTTTTTTATCAAAGAAAAGCTTTCAACAATATTGATTTTTCTAATTTAAACATCCCATTTAAAAAAATTTTTAAAGATTATATAATGGATTCATGATCTTTCAAGATAGTTAAAAACCTCAATAATAATTTTCAAAGAGGTATTAAAGGCCCTGCTTAATTACTTTTCAAACCAGTGAAAAAATTAGAGGAAAAAGCAACATTACTCACATAAAATTTTTTCCAGTGGTCTATGATATAACCACGTGTAAGTACAGTATAGGAAAGCTAAAGTAAAAAAGATACTGTTGAAAGATTTCAGGTGGGGTCTTGCTTCACAGCATGCTGGTTACCTGAGGTAGTTTAGCAAATAGCAGAGCTTTTAACACAAACTGTTCAGGGTTTTAAGGCAAATGTCAAGAAACCTAATCTCTGGGCAATGCAACCGAGTAGAGCACTCCCTTTTGAAAGGCCTCAGCATCTCTGTTCAGCCAGCATTTCTCACATGAGCTGGGTTACAGGCTAACCACTATACATGAGGTCTGAAATATCATAAATTACAAAATAAGCCAGGTATTACATAACAAACATATTATATCTTTTTATAAAAATGGATAGTAACATCTCCATTTACAAAAAATTTCAGTGAAATCATGTGATTTGCAAAAGAGATGTAACAAATTATTTACATTATTTGTTTTAATGTAAATAAGAAACTAATATGGAGATGCTATGAATTTTCAGAGGCATGAGCATTCCTACTAGATATTATGATGCTTCTTAAGAATTGTGTAAGCATTTCAAAACCAAAATCTATTTAGAAATATATGACCCAAGGATGATTCTGAAAAATCAATGATTAAAGTGTAAAATCCATGCCATGCCATGCTCCAGGATAATAGAATAGTTTTCATATGTTATCAGTAACACTCACTACAACTCACTACTCAATAGCAAGTAGATAATACTCACTACAACCCATTTCACAGCTGAGGAACCTGGGCTCAGAGACAATAAATATCTTGCCCAGGGTTGCAGAGTTAGTAAGAAGCCGACCTAGGTTTTCAAACCAAGTGCTACTGACTCTAAAGCCTCCCAGCTTTCCTCTATATGAAACTGACCACATGTAAAGAGACTTACTATAAAAGTATAAAGCTCAAATTCTCTAAGGACTAGTTAGCAGAGAAGACTGAGACTGGAACTATAGTTTCCATAATATGAAAGTAAACAGGATAAAAGCAGAATTTTCCAGCATTCTTTGACAGCCAAAAGTAATGATAAATCTATTAACTAAGATCAAAGGCACATTCTAACTATTTGATTAAAATATATGTAATTCAAAACACTAAGCAAACTACTCCCCAACCCCCAATATTTACTGGACTCCTTGATACATTCCACTTCTAAAATTCTGCCATTCTATTTGTTATCCAGTGTTTGAGGAAAACAGTCCCCTAAAACCAAGAGATAAAACTGCCTTCCCAAAGGTAAAAATTGATGGGTCCTAAATATTAAAACAATCTAGTGTAAATAAGTGGCTAAAGAGTTTCTTCCAATCAGTTTTTGCCCAACATAAAACAGAGCATCATTAAAGATGTGGTATACCCAAGAAAATCAGCAATCTAAAGTGAAAAAGAAGATTTCCACAAAAGATACTCAAGTACCTACCCTCCCCTCCACCTCAAAAAGGAATATAGACAGAGAACTCGAGGCAGAGCCTAGGGGAGACAGAATCATAGCCAGTGAACTTCCAGCTGGGTCTAGCATACAAGCCAATGGCAAGGCTATCTTTGTGGTAAGGAAACTCTTTTAAGCTCCTAAGCTACAGAATGTCTCAATCATCAGACTTCCCAACAGCTGGGTTAACCTAAAGTCCCACAATTCATCCTGACTGGAAACATTTCATAAAGTCATTTAAATTTCTTAAAAATACTTGTTGAATACTTATTAGAGCAACATTCTGACTATTCTAATTAGGACTGCTTTCAACTCTTTACTTCCTCAACATTGCTTCAACGCTTGTGAATTCATACAAAGTGACTGTTGAGCAATTTTTCCCTTTTTTGAAGTTTTTCGGAAAGAGCATTTTTTCAAACATTTATTAAGCATCTATGACATATCTACTACAAATATTAGATATATTATGCTCAGCAGTTTTTAGAGGATATCTTTAAATATTCCTGTCATTGGCTTTTTCTGGCTTCAGCATGGAGATTTCAGATTCATGAAAATGAAGACTGCCATAGGGTTTCAATTGCATGGGCTTCAGCAAACTGAGATGTTAACTGGTTTATTTATAATAACAGATACCTGTTCTAAGATCACAGATGACAAATTTAAGTTTTTAAGAATTAGTATATGTGATTAAATAAGTATAAACACATACACACAAACAAACCAAACTCATGTTGAAGCACCATGTCTGGCAGAATTCATCTATCAATTAGGAAGGAAGGACAAGGTCTCTAAATATTCAAGAATGATGTGCTTTATCCATTAGAGTCTTCTAGGCCCTCATTCAGGCCCTAAACAAATAAAAATGGTGGAAAAATTGAAGACCATACTATAGTCCATAGAAAAGAATATTTAGTTCTTCTTTTCCTAACTGTGTTAACTAACTGGCTGTGCATCTGGGCCAAAGCACTTAATTTCTCTGGACCTCAATTTCATTATGTATAAAATAAAGAAAAGCTACTTCAGCTACCCTCTAAAGTCCTAAGATGGTATTCTTATTTTTAAAGACATTTTTAATTAATTAATTTATTTTTGCTGTGTTGGGTCTTCGTTTCTGTGCGAGGGCTTTCTCTAGTTGTGGCAAGCGGGGGCCACTCTTCATCGCGGTGCGCGGGCCTCTCACTGTCGCAGCCTCTCTTGTTGCAGAGCACAGGCTCCAGACGCGCAGGCTCAGTAGTTGTGGCTCACGGGCTTAATTGCTCCGCGGCATGTGGGATCTTCCCAGACCAGGGCTCGAACCCGTGTCCTCTGCATTAGCAGGCAGATTCTCAACCACTGCGCCACCAGGGAAGCCCCTAAAGACATTTTTAACACCCTTGGTTATCTAGTTTTCTGAGAAATAGCAGATCAAAAATAGTCAATTACAGAGAGAAGAGGAAGGTATAACAAGAAGCAAACCATTGATAATGGCATAACTGGCAGCTGACAAAGGAGGAGGTGACTGAAATATTTTAACAATCAGACCCAGGAACCCTCACAATAATCTGAGTCTGTTAGGAATAGAAGAAAACAGCTGTTCTAGCTATAGACTATTCAAGGGTCTTATTTCTATTATGGCACTTCAATTTTGCTTTGGTCATTTTACTGAACTAGATGATGAAGAAAAACAGACAAGAAAAATAAAATTTATCACTTTCAAGTGCTGACAATTAAAGTAAGACACAAAACTACTTGTGAGCTTATGTTCTACTTAGAAAAAATTAAAGAGAAAGTGTGTCCTCTGAGTATATCTGTAAGTTAGACACTACTTTACAGTTATAATAACCCTATTAGGCAATAAGACATATTTATTTACACAAGAACCAGTTTCTAGAGTTCCAAACGGATGTATGTGAGAAAAAACACCAGATCTGGGGTCATATATTCTGGGTTTGAGACCTAATTCTACCCAAAAGCAGCACATGAAAGACAGGAGACAAGTCATAGTCTTTACACGCTCAACTCTTAACTGGAAAATGAAGAAGATAATAATAATACTTATCCTCACAAAATTGAACAGATCAAATGAATTGAAATCTTTGAAAGTGTTTCACAATTATATAAAAGCCTTTCACAAACTAGTGTCTCACATACACATCTTACAAATCTCCATCTCCAAGGTTTGGAGTAATTCACATCAAAACTTTACCTTCTTACAGAGAATAACTGGAGATCAACTGCATAGATATGAATAAACTATAAAAGTTAGTATAGGGCTTCCCTGGTGGCGCAGTGGTTGAGAGTCCGCCTGCCGATGCAGGGGACATGGGTTCATGCCCCGGTCCGGGAGGATCCCATATGCCGCGGAGCGGCTGGACCCGTAAGCCATGGCCTTTGGGCCTGTGCTCCACAGCAGGAGAGGCCAGAGCGGTGAGAGGCCCGCATACCACACACACAAAAAAAAAAGTTAGTATAAAATAAAATAAGAGTTAGTGTTTCTCTGACCAACACTGCTTTGACCCACTCGTAAACAAAAGCAGAGAGATTATCCAGTTAGGTCAAATTACTGATTTCAGGTATGATGGAGTGGCAGACCAACTCTCCCATCAAAAATACTCCAAAATATCTAAATAATACATATTTTTAAACTGTTTAAAGGCATCAGAGAGAGCTGATAAAGGAACCAGCATTAGAGCAGCCAAGATTTCAGAGAGGAGAAAGGAACTGAGGTGAGCTGACATTCTGCTGCCTCTTTCCCTGCGGGTATTGCTAATTCTGGGCAAAGGTCAAGAGGCTGAGAATCCATCCAGGCTTTCCTCTTCAGAGGAAAGGTTGCTTCTGGAAAACACAGAAACATGCAGAGCTTTTGCTTGTCTCCTGGGACTAGTAAAACAAAATTAGAAACTTGAGGGGCCAAGATCCCAGAAAGAAGAGGGAGGTAGAGAACTAAGCCTGACACAGAGCCAGCTTTCTCCTTAAGACATCTGCTAAATAGCGCAGGACAACAGCCTAAGTAGAAAGCCTTCAAAAAGCAGGAAAAAGTTTTCAGCAGTCTCAGAATGCTGAGGAGACAAGAATTAGAGCTCAGAACCCATGGGGAAAGAAGCCCTGATGAACACACAGAGCTCTTCATAGAAAGTTCTAGAAGGCTAGCCTCAACTCAATATCTCATTGGATTAAGATGATCAGCCCCACTTTATGTGCCTACCTTAGGAAAGAAAGAACCTCTCCAAAAGAAAACATTATCTGAAGACTCACCAATTTTTATATACAATAGACACCTTTCTATCAAAATTTACCAGATATGCCAAGAAAGACAAGGCAGACAACCAAGAGAATCACAGGCAATTGAGAAAATAGGGTTAACAAATAAGAATTTTTAAAGTACCATAATTAACATGTTTAAAAAAATGAAGAAACAGATGGAAAATGTTGAGAAAAAGATTGAGAATTTCAGCAGAGATTTAAAATATTAAAAATATAAAACAGAAAGAGTAGAACTGAAAAACAACTACTAAAATTAGAATTTAACAGATGAGTTTAACAGTAGACTACTGATGAACTAGAAAGCCAGCCAACAGAAAATTAATTGAAACAGGGACTTCCCTGGTGGTCCAGTGCTTAAGAATCCACCTTCCAACGCAAGGGATGCAGGTTCAATCTGTGGTAGGGGAACTAAGATCCCACATGCTGCGGGGCAACTAAGCCCATGCGCCACAACTTAGAGAGCCCGCGCGCTGCAACTAGACAAGCCCATGCACTGCAACAAAAGATCCCACATGCCCAACGAAGATCCCACGTGCCACAACTAAGACCCGATGCAGCCAAATAATAATAAAATTAAATTTAAAGAAAAGAAGTTGAAACAGAGCAAGAAAAAAAATACTAAATAAAGAATGAAGTACTAATACATGCTATGATACAGATGAGCCTAAAAAACAATCTAAGAGAAAGAAGCCAGGCACAAAAGACCAGATACTGTATGATTCTATTTACATGAAATGTCCAGAATAGGCAAAACCACAGAGACAGAAAGTAGATGAGTAGCTGCCAGAACCTGGGAGGTTGAGGCGGGTAGGGAAAATACAGAGTGACTGCTAGTGCGTGTAGGATTTCTTTTTGGAATGATAAAAATGTTCTGGATTTAGATAGTGGTGATCCATGCATAACTATACAAATATACTAAAAATCACTGATTTTAAAAAGGATATAATGGCATGTGAATTATATCTCAAGAAAGCTGTTATTGAAAAAAATGGAACAAAGCTCAATATATGACTTACAAGGGACACACTCTGAATAAAAAATACAGAAAGATCAAGAGTACAAGGATAGAAAAAGATGCAACATGTAAACACAAACCAAAAGGCTGATATAACTACCAGAGTATCAGACTTTAACAAAAGTAATATCATTCAAGATAAAGAGAGACATTTCATAGTAATAATTTTTTTTTAAGATTTTTTTTTTTTTTTTTTTGGCTACGTTGAGTCTTTATTGCTGTGTGCAGGCTTTCTCTAGTTGCGGCGAGCAGGAGCTACTCTTCGTTGCGGTGCACGGGCTTCTCATTGCGGTGGCTTCTCTTGTTGCGGAGCATGGGCTCTAGGCGCATGGGCTTCAGTAGTTGTGGCAGGTGGGCTCAGTAGTTGTGGCACGCAGGCTCAGTAGTTGTGGCGCACGGCCTTAGTTGCTCTGCAGCACGTGGATCTTCCCGGAACAGGGCTTGAACCCGTGTCCTCTGCACTGGCAGGCGGATTCTTATCCACTGCGCCACCAGAGAAGTCCCCATAGTAATAATTTTAAAAGTTAATCCATCAAGAAGATATCACAATTCTAAATCTATATATATCCATATGATAAACTGGGTTATTATTCAGCAAATATATATATCCCTCTTCATCTCACTGAAGGTAGTCTCTCCACTCTCTTTAATGTTAGGCTTGGCCAGGTTACTTGCATCAGCCAATGGACTGTCAGTGAGCATGACATGAGCAGAGTCCTTAAATGTATCTGCACAATTTGGACTGAGTCTTGTGCTCAATGATCTACTACAAGAAGAGAATGACCCAGATAGCCTTACCCCATTAGCAGGAGCTACAAAACAATACCACATGAAGTAGAAATAAATTCAATCTGCAGCCTGAAGCAAACTACCCAGTCAACCACAGATCCATGAACAAAAAATAGATGTTTATTGTTATATGCCACAGAGATTCCTGAGGTTGTTTGTTATGCAGCAAAAGTCAACTAACATAACACAATACTATATCAAAATATATAATGCAAAAAATTGACAAAACTAAAAGGAGAAAGTAGACAAATCCACAATTACAGTGGAAAACTTCATACACCTCTTTTTTTTTTTTTTAGATGTTGGGGGTAGGAGTTTATTTATTTATTTATTTATTTTTGCTGTGTTGGGTCTTCGTTTCTGTGCGAGGGCTTTCTCTAGTTGTGGCAAGCAGGGGCCACTCTTCATTGCAGTGTGTGGGCCTCTCACTATCACGGCCTCTCTTGTTGCGGAGCGCAGGCTCCAGACGCGCAGGCTCAGTAGTTGTGGCTCACAAGCCTAGTTGCTCCACGGCATGTGGGATCCTCCCAGACCAGGGCTCGAACCCATGTCCCCTGCATTAGCAGGCAGATTCTCAACCATGCACCACCAGGGAAGCCCCATACACCTCTTTTAATGGCTGATAGAGCAAGCAGACAGAAAATCTACAAAAACACAGAGGAACTGAATATCCAGCTAGGTTTATTATAACAAATTGGTATAACATCTCCTTGGTTAATAATAAAATTGTAATCATTTTAACAGAAGAGATTGCAGCAGAAGGTATTACCTGTCATATTCTGATCAACAAGGCTAAAACTGAAGTACAAGTCCTATGTATAGTTGACTTTTAGATTGAAGTTCAGCTTTAAAAAATGTGACCTTCAATGCCTCCTTCACAGGTTTGGGATAAAGTCATGTACTATGCTTAGGCATGTAAAGTACTAAGTATCACCTCATTTTTCTGCTTCCCTTCAAAGTTATACTTCCCCCAAAATATTGTCCCCCCAACTTGGTTAACCTCCAACTTTCTCAAACCCTCTCTCCCCCTTCACTCTTCCTCTCATGCGAATATAGTATCTGGCAGCGCCATTCCACTGAAACCACTTACCAAAGCCAACAATATTTCTCTATTGCCAAATGCAATGGTCACTTCTCTGAAATCATCTTATTCAACCTCTCACTTGCCTTTGACACATCTGACTGTCACCCTTCATTGAAACGACAGTCTTTCTCAGTTCTGATAACACTACACTCTCCTGCTTTTGCTCCTATTGCACTGGCAGCTTCCTCTCAGTCTCCTTTGCTGGCTCTTCAGCTCAGTCTTTAAATGCAGGTGTTATACAGGATTCAGTACCAAGCCCTATTCTCCTACTGCAACTACACATAATCCATAATAATCTCATCCTATCCCATGGCTTTAAATACGATTTATATGATTACTATCTCCAGCCCTGACCTCTTCTCTGAGCTACAGATTCACATATCTGACTGCCTATTTGATATTTCCCTTGAGTCTATTAGAAATATCTCAAATTTAACATGTCCTAAACAGAACACTTGATTTCATCCCTCTCCTTCCTGAGTCTGTTCCTTCCCAACAGTTAATAAGGACAGAAACCTCAAAGTCATTTTTGCCTTCTTTTCTTTTTTTTTTTTTTTTTTTTTTTTTTTTTTTTTTTTGTGGTATGTGGGCCTCTCACTGTTGTGGCCTTTCCCGTTGCGGAGCACAGGCTCCGGACGCGCAGGCTCAGCGGCCATAGCTCACGGGCCCAGCCGCTCCGCGGCACGTGGGATCCTCCCAGACCGGGGCACGAACCCGCGTCCCCTGCATCGGCAGGCGGACTCTCAACCTCTGCGCCACCAGGGAAGCCCTGCCTTCTTTTCTTTATACCACATTTCATTAGCAAGTCAGGTCAATGCCACCTCCAAAATTTATCTCCTACACCTACACTTCTTCCCATCTTCAATGCTACTACCAAAGTCCAAGCTATCACCACATTTCACTTAGACACTACAGTAGTCTTTTATCTCCTCATTTCCAATTCTGGCCCCCTTATAAGCTATTCTCCTCCCAGCTTCCAGAATGACTTTTTAAAAATGCAAACGAGGTCATGCCACTTTCCTAATTAAAACCATCAAATGGCTTCCTACTGCTCTTAAAATAAAGCTTCTATATGGTCTGGCCCCTGCCTACCTGCCCAATTTCAACTCCTACCACTCTGCCCCCAAGCGCTACACTTCATCGTGGAGTCCCTCTGTTAGTGCAGAGAACAAATAGAATTTTTCTTACCTCAAAGCATTTGTTCTCCAGGCTTTTCACAAAGCTGGATGCTTCTTAGCTTCCAGGCCTCATGTTAAAAGTCATCTTCTCAGAAATGTCTTTCCTAAACACCCTATCTATATTAGGTCTCTCCTGTTTTTCTAATACTCCATGTATTTACCTCTTAGCATTTATCACAACTTATTTTATTTATTATCTATCTTCTCAACTAGTATATAAATATGAAAAGTCTGTAATCACAGATTCTGTATCTATTTTTTCACTGTTGCATCACCAGTGCATAAAAGAATGTCAAAAGTAAAGCAGGTACAATGTGAAGCTGATAAGTGCCATTAAAACGGGCCCAAAGACACAATCCCATTTACCAATGCATCAAAAAGAATCAAATACCTAGGAATAAACCTACCAAAGGAGGCAAAAGACCTGTACTCCAAAAACTATAAGACCCTGATGAAAGAAATCGAAGATGACACAAACAAATGAAAAGATATACTGTGTTCCTGGATCAGAAGACTCAATATTGTCAAAATGACTATACTACCCAAGGCAATCTACAGACTCAGTGCAAATCCTATCAAATTAACAATGGCATTTTTCACAGAAATAGAACAAAAAAATTTTTAATTTGTATGGAAACACAAAAAACCCCGAATAGCCAAAGCAATCTTGAGAAAGAAAAACAGAGCTGAAGGAATCAGGCTCCCTGACTTCAGACTATACTACAAAGCTACATTACTCAAAACAGTATGGTACTGGTACAAAAACAGAAATATAGATCAATGGAACAGGATAGAAAGCCCAGAAATATAAAAAAAAATTAAAATAAAATAAATAAATAAATAAAGCCCAGAAATAAACCCATGCACATACGGTCAATTAATCAACAAAGGAGGCAAAAATATACAATGGAGCAAAGAGAGCCTCTTCAATAAGTGGTGCTGGGAAAACTGGACAGCTACATGTAAAAGAATGAAATTAGAACATTCTCTAACACCATACACAAAAATAAACTCAAAATGAATTAAAGACCTAAATGTGAGACCAGATACTATAAAACTCCTACAGGAAAACATAGGCAGAACACTCTTTGACATAAATCTCAGCAATATCTTTTTGGATCTGTCTCCTAGAGTAATGGAAGCAAAACCAAAAATAAACAAATGGGACCTAATTAAACTTAAAAGCTTTTAAACAGCAAAGGAAACCATAAACAAAACAAAAAGACAGAATAGGAGTAAATATTTGCAAATGAAGCAACTGACAAGGGATTAATCTCCAAAATATACAAACAGCTCATATGGTTCAATATCAAAAAAACAAACAACCCAATCAAAAAGGGCAGATCTAAAAAGACATTTCTCCAAAGACATAGAGATGGCCAAAAGGCACATGAAAAGATGCTCAACATCACTAATTACTAGAGAAATACAAATCAAAACTACAATGAGGTATTACCTCACACCAGTCAGAATGGCCAACATCAAAAAGTCTACAAATAATAAATGCTGGAGAAGGTGTGAAGAAAAAGAAACCCTCCTACACTCTTGATGGGAATGTAAATTGATACAGCCACTATGGAGAACAGTATGGAGGTTCCTTAAAAAACTAAAAATAGAGCTACCATATGATCCTGCAATCCCACTCCTGGGCATATATCCAGAGAAAAACATAATTCAAAAAGATACACGCACCCCAATGTTCATAGCAGCACTATTTACAATACCCAAGGCATGGAAGCAACCTAAGTGTCCATCAACAGATGAATGGATAAAGAAGATATGGTATATATACACAATGGAATATTACTCAGCCATTAAAGCAATGAAATAATGTCATCTGCAGCAACATGGATAGACGTAGAGATTATCATACTAAGTGAAATAAGCCAGAGAGAGAAAGACAAATATCATATGATATCGCTTATATGTGGAATCTAAAAAAAAAAAAAAAAAAAAGATACAAATGAACTTATTTACAAAACAGAAATAGACTCACAGACATAGAAAACCAACTTGTGGTTACCAAGGGGGTGGGAGGGAGGGATAAATTAGGAGTTTGGTATTAAAATATACACACTACTATATATAAAATAGATAACCAACAAAGACCTACTGTAGAGCACAGGGAACTATACTCAATATCTTGTCAAAACCTATAATGGAAGAGAATGTAAAAAAAAGAATATATATATGTATATGTATGTATATATATATATATGTATAACTGAATCACTTTACTCTATACCTGAAACTAACACAACATTGTAAATCAACTATATTTTATTAATTTTTTTAAATAATAAAAGAATAAATAAAATAAAAGGGGCCCAAAGATCCCTGTTCTCAGGTACTTAGTATATTAATTTTAAAATAAATAATTCAGTTTAAGCTCATGGCTGATTTACACAGATCTTTTCTCACTATAGCACTAATGAGGCTTGACAATTCTAAAATCCAAATTCAGAAACACTGGGGTCTTCCCACTCTGTTTGCCAGGAGACCTCATTGTTGAATCTTGGTGTGTTTGCTCCCTTCCAACTCCATGCTATTAAAAGCTAAGTTATCTGTGTGCTTACTGCTACTAATAGAAAGTTTTCAGTAAAAAGGGTGTGAGCCTGTTTAAAAAGAAAACCTGCAGAGCCTGAAACAGCTGCCACCATCACTGGGACAGGATTGGCCTGACCTCTGAGGACACTCTTCCAGGTAGTACTGAAATCACCAGTGCTCAGCCTGGGCAGTCACAGGGATCTACCCTTCGGGCACCTCAGTGAGGACGAACTTGCTCTAGTCCTGCTCTCTCAGGCTCTCAAAGGGAAGTCAGGGGTGGTGGGGATGAGGAAGGAAAGTCAGTATCTGCGAGGCTTCTATGTGCTCGGCACTTCACATATGTTGTCTCATTTAGCCTTGAAATGGCACAGTCAGAGAGCTGTATCATTACACCCATTTTATAAACAAGGACACAGACCCTCAGAAAGATTGGGGGCTAAATTCATGGTCACACAGCTAGCAGAGAAAATAGTAGAGCCACGGTTCAATGCCAAGCCTATTGTTTTGCTTTGTTTTTTTCAATTTTATTTACTTTTTTATACAGCAGGTTCTTATTAGTTATCCATTTTATACATATTAGTGTATATATGTCAATCCCAATCTCCCAATTCATCACAGCACCACCACCACCCTCCGCCGCTTTCGCCCCTTGGTGTCCATACGTCTGTTCTCTACATCTGTGTCTCAATTTCTGCCCTGCAAACTGGTTCATCTGTACCATTTTTCTAAGTTCCACATATATGCGTTAATATATGATATTTGTTTTTCTCTTTCTGACTTACTTCACTCTGTATGACAGTCTCTAGATCCATCCATGTCTCTAAAAATGACCCAATTTCGTTCCTTTTTATGGCTGAGTAATATTCCATTGTATATATGTACCACATCTTCTTCATCCATTCATCTGTTGATGGGCATTTAGGTTGACAAGCCTATTGTTAAAATGACCACATTCTTTCCAGAAAACCTAAAGGAATCAAGAAAAAAGGGCAACCAGCCTAATATGATCCAAGGCAAGTCCTGCATGAAGCCTTTGCAATGGATCATCTATAAACTTCCAGCAGGTCCTCCATCTAATTTAGGCTTTATCCAAAAGGCAGAAACAACACTCTCTAAGGCAGTACTTTCCAAACTGATATGGAAACTTCTTGGCAAAGAGGCAATGATGGTGAGGAAACTCAAACCATTAAAAAAAAATGGTGCATCTTCCTGTAGTATCAATTTTGCTCACTGGATAGTAACCAGAATCGTCTGTTATTAAAACAAATACCAATATGTTATGAAGTAAAATACAAAATTCACATGAATCATTAGGTTTAAAAAAGAATTCACCCAGTCACAGCAGCCAGCTCTGACCAAACCTCCCAAGAAGTAATAAACTCTGTCTGTAGGGATACTTTTATAGGAAAATTTAAGAAGCATTTAGGCAATGTATCCTACCTTAAGACAATTTAGGTAAAGTGAGGAAAAAAGAACTATAGTTTTTAATTTTTTATTATTTTCTCATCAAAAAAAATAGAAAATTTAAAACGCTGGCTGATAAATAGAGCAAATTAGACATCTAAGGAACAAGATAAAAGTATAAGTCTCTAAGCCAAACAAAATCACAAAGAACTGGACAAGTTGCCTTTAAGTGAAAGCAACTGAACACAAATTACTTAGAAGATCATAGTAATAATTATTTAACAAGGAATGAGATAATGATGATGTTGCCCCTCCATTTTTCATTTTTTTCAGTTCCTTATAATTTACCAAAGCCCGAGGTCTGTTGAGTTTCAGGAGAAAGAGAATTAACTAGCCAAACATTATTTATATGGCAGTCTCCCTGTGCCTTTTGTAAACCACTATCAATAAAAACTTTTAAGCCTGCAATACTATGTAGCAGGAAACTATGGAGACTAATCATAACTTATTATATCAGGACCTAGATTAAGATAAATCAACCTTTCTAGCTTCATTAGTAAGTCACTTCCCTAAAGGATATGCTTTAGGAAAATAAAAAGCTAATGATGCCATTATTTAATAGTTTTTTGTCCACTCTTATCAATCTATGCAGTCATTGTTGAGCACACATTTTCACCATTCAAAATGCACCACAACAGTGGCAACTATGAAGGTGAGAGCTTCAAGCTTAATAATAGCTGACCTTTTTTTTTTTACATCTTTATTGGAGTATAATTGCTTCATAATGTTGTGTTAGTTTCTGCTGTACAACAAAGTGAATCAGCTATATGTATACATATATCCCCATATCCCCTCCCTCTTGCGTCTCCCTCCCACCCTCCCTATCCCAGCCCTCTAGGTTGTCACAAAGCATCGAGCTGATCTCCCTGTGAATAGCTGACCTTTCATACAAAATTTTTCTCTGTATTAGTGAATTTTCTTCTTCCTTTTCAAAAATATAATTACTTCCCTTAGGCTTCCTCCTCACCACCAAAACATGCTCCTTTACTCAAAAAGCTTTCCCCTACCACCTGCCACATTGTCTGAAATCCCACGCCACCAGTGAAGTTACTTCTTAATGGAAGCATGATTTTCAGAAAGACCATTTTACTAAGAAAACATATAATTGGTGAGACCTTGTAAAGATCAAGAATAACTTTTCAAATACAAACATTGATCACTTACTATGTGCTAGCACTGAGCTAAATATTATTCATTTTCAAATTTAACCCTCATAAGAAACCTATGAGATAAACGCTATTTCCATTTTAGAGAGGTGAAAACTGAGGCTCAGAGAGATTAGGTTATTTGTTCAAAGTCACATCTATAAATAGTAAAGCAGCAAACTGAAGCTAGATCTGCATAACTCTAGGACCCAAAGAGATAAAATCTTAAAAAGTAGGACCTAAAGAAATTCAACAGAAAACAAGTGTTTTTATGGTAATAACAATAACAGCAGTGGCAATACTAATGATTTTTGTAAAGTGCTTAATAAATTCCAAACAACTTTACATGATCTTATGTTGTCCCTCCTTTTCCTTCTTTTTCCCCACTTTTCCTCTGCCTTCTTAAAATATTACATAAAGGCAAAATAGTACTTAGTAGGAAAACCTGGCAGGAGGAAGAATATGAAAAAACAGATTCTGAATAATTCACAATTTCATCAATATTTACCCTTATTTAAAATTATTTTAATAGAATCTCATTGAATTTTTAAAGTCACTCTCAAAGGGTGATGAATGAACATGAGTAAGTAATTTACCCTCAAAAAATTAATAGTAGCCAGTAAATATATGCAAAATGTTACCCTCACTAGAAATCAAAGAAATGCAAATTGAAAAGAAACCATTCTTTACCTCACGAAAATATGAAGTTTTTTTTTTTTAATTATAACCTCCAGCATTGGCAAAGGCATGGTGAAATAAGTACTCTCATATGCTGCTGATGAAAATATAAATTAGTATAACCTTTTTGGAGGACAATTTGGAATTACATATTGTTGGCCACAAGAATCATAACACTCTTGAACCATGTAATTCTAATTCTGGGAATTTATACTAAGGAATAATCATAGGCACAGATTCATGCATGTATTATTTTAATGTGGAAAAATTGGAAACAATCTTGATGTCCCCAAATAAATCATAATAAAATTATAATATCTGTATATAATGAAACAGTATTTAATTATTCTAAGTCACATTTTCCAAAAGTTTCTATAGCCATGAAAAAGTGCTCAGGACACACCAGATGGAAAAAATGTTTATTGGACTTACTCCTGGGGGTTAAATTATTTGTAATGTATCTTTAAAATGATCTACAACTAAAATGTGCTGTATTTTAAAAAATCTTTTAATCCGAAGTTTTGTTTTTATTAGTTATTCTCTAGTACAGATTTTTCAGGCAGAAACACATTCACATCTTTTTTAATGGATGACTAAAATTAGGATCACTCTGGGGAATGGGGAAAAATATTTAAGCTTAGACAAGAGAATGCATTTTTTCTTTTATAAATAATTTTATTTGTTTAAATAGTCTGATTATCTATATTCCATGAGGTTTCCAATAAAGAGGACATAAATACTACAAATGGAGTCTGGGCAGGTGCCAGGAATATAATAAAGGATTCATTCTCGTATCCTGAGTATTTATTAAAGCCTCAAGGGAACATGAAAATAAATCTGAAAACCAACAAAATACATATTTAAGAAGAATAAACTGACCTATTAAAAACCTAAAAGTATTTTTATTTAATAACTTCATAACACAATACTTACAAATATTTGTATAGCTTTTTAGATTGAAATAAATCCAATTTATTAAATACCTACTGACAACCTACTATGCTCCATGTCCTATAAGAATTCATCACAAAAATGAGACAGCATACCATTTTTGCACTTAAGAGACTAGAATTATAATGGACAAGTCAAAACACTAATTATAGAACATATTTTTGGCTTCCTATACTAACACTATGAACAAAGTTGTGTTCATGCTTACATCTTTAAGTGTGGGACGTGCACTGTGGAGTGGAACACGTGCATTCAAATACTAGCTCTGCCATATGATCTCAGTAAAATGAGAACCTCTCTAAGCTTCAACATCCTTGATATGAAAAACTACTAGACATAATAACTACCTAGCTTTAAGGTTGAAATAAAATAACACATTACGTTTGATATATGGTAAATGTTCAATGTATGTTAGATATAATTATTCTAACAATACCTTTCACAGCTTTAAGTTTTTCTTTCCACAATAAAAATGCAGGTTCTACTTCCAGTAATGGTAGAGTAACTTATATGGACACTCTCAAAATAAACATTATAAACTGTGAACAAACTATACAAAATAACTATTAAAAGTAAGATAACAACTGAAATCAGACAGAAGATGGAAAGGAGTCAACTCTTGAAATAAGAGAACTGCAGCTGACAAGAATTGTTTATATATGGCTTTTCATCTGAGAGCACTCCCAGTCCACACAGCACAGGGCAGCTAGAACTCAAAGAGAAAGTCAGTCTTACTGGCCCGAAGGGTTAGAGGATGAAGTTGTCTCTCGGCTCCTAATTCACCCTTCAATACCTGTTCCGCAATAATGAATGGAATTCTCCTTTACAGTCAACATATAGAGCTTTCTCAGTAGAGGGCACTAGAGGACCACTGCAAGAGGAAGGAGCTCTGATTTTTCCCTGGTTGGGGCACAGGGGAAGAGTGGTGTCAGTATGAGGATATCTGGCAGCACTCTGCCCCCAGCCAAGTGCTAAGAACGTGCAGTCCCTTAGCAAATTCACAGTCCTCAGCTCAGCCTGGTGATTACCTTCCTGCAGCCCTCTCGACACACATACTGCATGCCCCATGTCTCCTGCCCACACTGGTGCCTCAACTCCCTCTGCTTGCTCCTTCCCCTGGAGGTTTGTTTCCTACAACCATCTCAATGCCACATGCCTACCTATGTGGACACCATGTACTCTAGGTCTCCTGCATGCACTGGTGCCCCCACTCCCTCTGGATTCCCATCCTACTGGTCACCAGAGTGAGGTGACCAGTGTAAGGCTTGCCTGTGCCCAAGAGTTGCTTCTGCTTGCCTAGAAACTACAGACCAGTTCTGGCCCAGGCAAACTGGAAACTTCGCTGCCATCCAATGGGCTATAGCTACACCTTCCCTAATAAGGTCTCCAGCCTTGGGGAAGGGACACCCTTCCAAGTCTGTCCTTTCTTGGATATTCTCCCTAAACTTTAGGATACTCTAGAGAGTCCTTTTAAATCTTACAGACACACTTTTATCATAGCTTAATAATTCTTTATACTAAACTTCCCTGTTTAAATTACTGTCTCCTGACTGGAACCAGAATGATACAGAATTATTACAGGGTGTGGCCCCAGAAAATAGACTCCTAAAGATGAGATTCTGGGATCGGTCTGTTTGGGCCCTCAGGTTTGAGGGAAGTATGAGCTCCTTGCCAATAGAAAAATGGGATGTTAATAACCCAGAGTATACAGTGGTGTCACAGCTAATCAAAACATCATCTGTTGTTGTTTGTAATAAAGTGCCAACTAAAGCAAGTGTCGAGACCTTCAAGATGGCGGAAGAGTAAGATGTGGAGATCACCTTCTTCCGCACAAATACATCAAAAATACATCTACATGTGGAACATCTCCTAAAGAACACCTACTGAACACTGGCAGAAGACCTCAGACTTCCCAAAAGGCAAGGAATTCTCCAATATCCTGGGTAGAGCAAAAGAAAAACAGAGACAAAAGAATAGGGACATGGGCTTCCCTGGTGGCGCAGTAGTTGGGAGTCTGCCTGCCGGTGCAGGGGACACGGGTTCGTGCCCCGGTCCGGGAGGATCCCACGTGCTGCGGAGTGGCTGGGCCCGTGAGCCATGGCCGCTGAGCCTGCGCGTCCGGAGCCTGTGCTCTGCAACGGGAGAGGCCACAGAGGTGAGAGGCCCGCGTACAGCAAAAAAAAAAAAAAAAAAAAAGAATAGGGACAGTACCTGCACCTCTGGGAGGGAACTGTGAAGGAGGAAAAGTTTCCACACACTAGGAAGCCCCTTCACTGGCACGGACAGGGGGTGGGCTGGGGCAAGCTTCGGAGCCACAGAGGAGAGTGCAGAGCAACAGGGGTGCAGAGGGCAAAGCAGAGGGATTCCCGCACAGAGAATCGGTGACGACGAGCACTCACCAGCCCGAGACGCTTGTCTGCTCACCGGCCGGGACAGGTGGGGGCCGGGAGCTGAGGCTCGGGATTCGGAAGTCAGACCCCAGGGAGAGGACCGGGGTTGGCTATGTGAAGACAGCCTGAAGGGGGCTGGTGAGCCACAACTGCCCGGGAGGGAGTCAGGGAAAAAGTCTGGACCTGCCGAAGAGGCAAGAGACCATTGTATCAGGGTGCGTGATGAGAGGGGATTCCTGCTCCAAGTGCCCACAGAAGGCAGAGCACCGCCTAAGCAAGCTCCAGAGATGGGCGCAACCTGCAGCTGTCAGCTCGGACCCCAGAGATGGGTATGAAATGCTAACGTTGCCAACGGTGCCACCAAGAATCTTGCCACCAAGAATACCCACACCCTCCCGGGAACCTGTGCAGCACGCCACTGCCAGGGCCCCGAGATCCAGGGACAACTTCTCCAGGAGAACACACGGCTCCCCTCAGGCTGTTGCAATGTCACACTGGCCTCTGCCGCCGCAGGCTCGGCCCACATTCCAATGATGACTACTGTACCCCTCCTTCTCCTCAGCTTGAGTGAGCAGGAGAACCCTAATCAGCAGCTGCTTTAACCCCCTCCTGTCTGGTGGGGAACAGATGCCTGAGGGCGGCCTACACACAGAGGCGGGGCCAAAACCAAAGCTTGAACCCCAGGAGCTGTGCAAACAAAGAAAAGAAAGGGAAATTTCTCCATGAAACCTCAGGAGCACCGGATTACATCCCCACAATCAACTTGATGAACCCTGCATCTGTGGAACAGACAACAAATGTTCCCAAAATTGAGGCGGTGGACTTTGGGAAAAACTGTAGACTTGGGTTTTGCTTTCTGTACCTGATTTCTTTCTGGTTTTTATGTTTATCTTAGTTTAGTTTTTAATGCTTGTTACCATTGAAGGATTGGTTTATTGGTTTGGTTGCTCTCGTCTTTTTTTTTTTAATTTATTTCCTTTTTTATAAATTTTTTTTTCTTTTTTCTCTTTTTCTGAGTGTGCATGTGTATGTTTCTTTGTGTGATTTTGTCTATTTAGGTTTGCTTTTACCATTTGGTTTGGGGTTCTACCTGTTCTTTTTTTTAATCCTTTTTTTTCTTCCTTTTCTTCCGAGCTGTGTGGCTGGCAGGGTCCTGGTGCTCTAGACAGGTGTCAGGCCTCAGCCTCCGAGGTGGGAGAGCTGATTCCAGGACATTGGACCACCAGAGACCTCCTGGCCCCACGTAATAACAATCAGCGAGAGCTCTCCCAGAGATCCCCATCTCAACACTAAGACCCAGCTCCACCCAATGGCCAGCAAGCTCCAGTGTTGGACACCCTATGCCAAACAACTAGAAATACAGGAACACAACCCCACCCATTAGCAGACAGGCTGCCTAAAGTCACACTAAGTTCACAGACACCGCAAAACACACCACTGGACACAGCCCTGCCCACCAGAAGGACAAGATCCAACCCCATCCACCAGAACACAGGCACCAGTCCCCTCCATCAGGAAGCCTACACAAGCCACTGAACCAACCTCACCCACTGGGGGCAGACACCAAAAACAATGGGAACTACGAACCTGCAGCCAGCGAAAAGGAGACCCCAAACACAGTAAGTTAAACAAAATGAGAAGACAGAGAAATATGCAGCAGATGAAAGAGTAAGGTAAAAACCCACCAGAACAAACAAATGAAGAGTAAATAGGCAGTCTACCTGAAAAAGAATTCAGAGTAATGATAGTAAAGATGATGCAAAATCTTGGAAATAGAATGGGGAAAATACAAGAAATGTTTAACAAGGACCTAGAAGAACTAAAGAGCAAACAAACAATGATGAACAACACAATAAATGAAATTAAATATTCTCTAAAAGGAATCAATAGCAGAATAACTGAGGCAGAACAGATAAGTGACCTGGAAGATAAAAGAGTGGAAATAACTGCCGCAGGGCAGAATAAAGAAAAAAGAATGAAAAGAATTGAGGACAGTCTCAGAGACCTCTGGGACAACATTAAATGCAGCAACATTCGAATAATAGGGATCCCAGAAGAAGAAGAGAAAAAGAAAGGGTCTGAGAAAATATTTGAAGAGATTATAGTTGAATCCTATAATCCTATAGTTGAAATCCACACAGGATTTCTTTCCCTAACATGGGAAAGAAAATAGTCAATCAAGTCCAGGAAGCACAGAGAGTCCCATACAGGATAAATCCAAGGAGAAACACACCAAGACACATATTAATCAAACTATCAAAAATTAAATACAAAGAAAAAATATTAAAAGCAGCAAGGGAAAAGCAACAAATAACATACAAGGGAATCCCCATAAGGTTAACAGCTGATCTTTCAGCAGAAACTCTGCAAGCCAGAAGGGAGTGGCAAGACATACTTAAAGTGATGAAAGGGAAAAACCTACAACCAAGATTACTCTACCCAGCAAGGATCTCATTCAAGTTCGATGGAGAAATTAAAACCTTTACAGACAAGGAAAAGTTAAGAGAATTCAGTACCACCAAACGAGCTTTACAACAAATGCTAAAGGAACTTCTCTAGGCAGAAAACACGAGAGACAGAGAAGACCTACATAAACAAGCCCAAAACAATTAAGAAAATGGTAATAGGAACATACATGTCAATAATTACCTTAAATGTAAATGGATTAAATGCTCCAACCAAAAGACACAGACTAGCTGAATGGTACAAAAAAATACAAGACCAATATATAGGCTGTCTACAAGAGACCCACTTCAGGCCTAGGGACACTTACAGACTGAAAGGGAGGGGATAGAAAAAGATATTCCATGCAAATGGAAATCAAAAGAAAGCTGGAGGGCTTCCCAGGTGGCGCAGTGGTTGAGAGTCCGCCTGCCGATGCAGGGGACACGGGTTCATGCCCCGATCCGGGAAGATCCCACATGCCGCAGAGGGGCTGGGCCTGTGAGCCATGCCCGCTGAGCCTGCGCATCCGGAGCCTGTGCTCCACAATGGGAGAGGCCCGCATACCGTAAAAAAAAAAAAAAAAAAAAAAGAAAGCTGGAATAGCAATTCTTTTTGTTTGTTTGTTTTTTTTTGCGTTATGCAGGCCTCTCACTGTTGTGGCCTCTCCCCTTGCGGAGCACAGGCTCCGGACGCACAGGCTCAGCGGCCATGGCTCACGGGCCTAGCCGCTCCGCGGCATGTGAGATCCTCCCGGACCGGGGCACGAACCCGTGTCCCCTGCATCTGCAGGCGGACTCTCAACCACTGCGCCACCAGGGAAGCCCCATGGAATAGCAATTCTTATATCAGACAAAATAGACTTTAAAATAAAGACTATTACAAGAGACAAAGAAGGACACTACATAATGCTCAAGGGATCAATCCAAGAAGAAGAGATAACAATTGTAAATATTTATCCACGCAACATAGGAGCACCTCAATACATAAGGCAAGTGCTAACACCCATAAAAGGGGAAATCGACAGTAAGACAATAATAGTAGGGGACTTTAACACCCCACTTTCACCAATGGACAGATCATCCAAAATGAAAATAAATAAGGAAACAGAAGTTTTAAATGACACATCAGACCAGAGGGACTTAATTGATAATTATAGGATATTCCATCCAAAAACAACAGAATACACTTTCTTCCCAAGTGCTCATGGAACATTCTCCACATTCCCAGGATAAATCATATCTTGGGTCACAAATCAAGCTTTGGTAAATTTAAGAAAATTGAAAACGTATCAAGTATCTTTTCCGACCACAACACTATGAGACTAGATATCAATTACAGGGAAAAAACTGTAAAAAAAAAAAAAAATACAAACACATGGAGGCTAAACAATACACTACTAAATAACCAAGAGATCACAGAAGAAATCAAACAGGAAATCAAAAAATACCTAGAGGGCTTCCCTGGAGGCGCAGTGGTTGAGAGTCCACCTGCCGATGCAGGGGACACAGGTTCGTGCCTCGGTCCGGGAGGATCCCACATGCCATGGACTGGCTGGGCCCGTGGGCCATGGCCGCTGGGCCTGCACGTCTGGAACCTGTGCTCCACAACGGGAGAGGCCACAGCAGTGAGAGGCCCGCATACCGCAAAACAAACAAACAAACAAAAAAAACACACAAAAAAAAACCAACCTAGAAACAAATGACAGTGAAAACATGATGATCTAAAACCTATGGGATACAGCAAAAGCAGTTCTAAGAGGGAAGTTTATAGCAATACAATCCTACCTCAAGAAACAAGAAAAATCTCAAATAAACAACCTAACCTTACACCTGAAGCAATTAGAGAAGGAAGAACAAAAAAAACCCCAAAGTTAGCAGAAGGAAAGAAATCATAAAGATCAGATCAGAAATAAATGAAAAAGAAATGAAGGAAACGATAGCAAAGATCAATCAAACTAAAAGCTGGTTCTTTGAGAAGATAAACAAAATTGATAAACCATTAGCCAGACTCATCAAGTAAAAAAGGGAGAAAACTCAAATCAATAGAATTAGAAATGAAAAAGGAGAAGTAACAACTGACACTGCAGAAATACAAATGATCATGAGAGATTACTACAAGCAACTATATGCCAATAAAATGGACAACCTGGAAGAAATGGACAAATTCTTAGAAAAGTACAACCTCCCAAAACTGAACCAGGAAGAAACAGAAAATATGAACTGACCAACCATAAGCAGTGAAATTGAAACTGATTATAAATCTTCCAACAAACAAAAGCCCAGGACCAGATGGCTTCACAGGCGAATTCTATCAAAATTTAGAGAAGAGCTAACACCTATCCTTCTCAAACTCTTCCAAAATATAGCAGAGGGAGGAACAATCCCAAACCAAAACCAGACAAAGATGTCACAGAAGAAAAGAAAACTGCAGGCCAATATCACTGATGAACATAGATGCAAAAATCCTCAACAAAATACTAGCAAACAGAATCCAACAGCACATTAAAAGGATCATATACCATGATCAAGTGGGGTTTATCCCAGGAATGCAAGGATTTTCAATATATGCAAACCAATCAATGTGATACACCATATTAACAAATTGAAGGATAGAAACCATATGATCATCTCAATAGATACAGGAAAAGCTTTCAACAAAATTCAACACCCATTTATGATTAAAAAAAACTCTCCAGGGTTTCCCTGGTGGCACAGTGGTTGAGAGTCCGCCTGCCAATGCGGGGGACACAGGTTCGTGCCCCGGTCCGGGAAGATCCCACATGCCGCGGAGCGGCTGGGCCCGTGAGCCATGGCCACTGAGCCTGCGCATCCGGAGCCTATGCTCCACGACGGGAGAGGTCACAACAGTGAGAGGCCCGCATACCGCAAAAAAAAAAAAAAAAAACTCTCCAGAAAGTAGGCACACAGGGAACCTACCTCAACACAATAAAGGCCATATATGACAAACACACAGCCAACATCGTTCTCAATGGTGAGAAACTGAAACCATTTCCTCTAAGATCAGGAACAAGACAAGGTTGCCCACTCTCACCACTATTATTTAACATAGTTTTGGAAGTTTTAGCCATGGCAATCAGAGAAGAAAAATAAAAGGTATCCAAATTGGAAAAGAAGAAGTAAAACTGTCACTGGTTGCCGATGACATGATACTATAAATAGAGAATCCTAAAGATGCTATCAGAAAACTACTAGAGCTAATCAATGAATTTGGTAAAGTAGCAGGATATAAAATTAATGCACAGAAACCTCCTGCATTCCTGTACACTAACAACGAAAAATCTGAAAGAGAAATTAAGGAAACACTCCCATCTAACATTGCAACAAAAAGAATATAATACCTCGGAATAAACCTACCTAAGAAGAGAAAAGACCTATACTCAGAAAACTATAAGACATTGATGAAAGAAATTAAAGATGATACAAACAGATGTAGAGATATACCATGTTCTTGGATTGGAAAAATCCACATTGTGAAAATGACTATACTACCCAAAGCAATCTACAGATTCAATGCTATCCCTATCCAACTACCAATGGCATTTTTCACAGAACTAGAACAAAAAATTTTACAATTTATATGGTAACACAAAAGACCCTGAACAGCCAAAGCAATCTTGAGAAAGAAAAACGGAGCTGGAGGAATCAGTCTCCCTGACTTCAGACTATACTACAAAGCTACAGTAATCAAGACAATATGGTACTGGCACAAAAACAGAAATATAGATCAAAGGAACAGGATAGAAAGCCCACAGAGAAACCCATGCACATAAGGTCACCTTATGTTTGATAAAGGAGGCAAGAATATACAGTGGAGAAACGACAGCCTCTTCAATAAGTGGTGCTGGGAAAACTGGACAGCTACATGTAAAAGAATGAAATTAGAACACTCCCTAACACCATACACTAAAATAAACTCCAAATGGATTAAAGACCAAAATGTAAGGCCAGACGCTGTAAAACCCTTAGAGGAAAACACAGGCAGAACACTCTATGACACAAATCACAGCAAGATCCTTTGTGACCCACCTCCTAGAAAAATGGAAATAAAAACAAAAATAAATAAATGGGACCTAATGAAACTTAAAAGCTTTTGCACAGCAAAGGAAACCATAAACAAGATGAAAAAACAACCCTCAGAATGGGAGAAAATATTTGCAAGCTAATCAGCGGATAAGGACTAATCTCCAAAATATACAAGCTGCTCATGCAGCTTAATATCAAAAAAAACAAACAACCCAATCAAAAAATGGGCAGAAGACCTAATTATATATTTCTCCAAAGAGGATATACAGATTGCCAGCAAACACATGAAAGGATGCTCAAAATCACTAATCATTAGAGAAATGTAAATCAAAACCACAATGAAGTATCACCTCACACAAGTCAGAATGGCCATCATCAAAAAATCTACAAACAGGGCTTCCCTGGTGGCGCAGTGGTTGAGAGTCCGCCTGCCGATGCAGGGGACACGGGTTCGTGCCCCGGTCTGGGAAGATCCCACGTGCCGCGGAGCGGTTGGGCCCGTGAGCCATGGCCGTTGAGCCTGCGCGTCCGGAGCCTGTGCTCCGCAATGGGAGAGGCCACAACAGTGAGAGGCCCACGTACAGCAAAAAAAAAAAAAAAATCTACAAACAATAAATGCTGGAGAGGGTGTGGAGAAAAGGGAACCCTCTTGCACTGTTGGTGGGAATGTAAATTGATACAGCCACTATGGAGAACAGTATGGAGGTTCCTTAAAAAACTAAAAATAAAACTACCATATGACCCAGCAATCCCACTACTGGGCAGATACCCTGAGAAAACCATAATTCGAAAAGAGACATGTACCGCAATGTTCATTGCAGCACTATTTACAATAGCCAGGACATGGAAGCAACCTAAGTGTCCATCAACAGATGAATGGATAAAGAAGATGTGGCACATATATACAGTGGAGTATTACTCAGCCATAAAAAGAAACAAAATTGAGTTATTTGTAGTCAAGTGGATGGACCTAGAATCTGTCATACAGAGTAAAGTAAGAAAGAGTAAAACAAATACTGTATGCTAACACATATATATGGAATCTAAAAAAAAAAAAAGAAAGGTTCTGATGAACCCAGGACAGGAATAAAGATGCAGACGTAGAGAATGAACTTGAGGACACAGGGAGGGGGAAGGGTAAGCTGGGATGAAGTGAGAGAGTAGCACTACTATATACACTGCCAAATGTAAAACAGAAAGCTTAGTGGGAAGCAGCTGCACAGCACAGGGAGATCAGCTCTGTGCTTTGTGACCACCTATAGAGATGGAACAGGGAGGGTGGGAAAGAGATGCAAGAGGGAGGAGATATGGGGATATATGTATATGTATAGCTGATTCACTTTGTTATACAGCAGAAACTAACACAACATTGTAAAGCAATTAGATTCCAATAAAGATGTTAAAAAAATAAATTAAATAAATAAATAAATGAAGCAAGTGCCTAGGTAACTCAAGTGGCTGATGTACTTCACAAATTATGACAATGACAACTATAAGGACTGTATTATGGGATGAATTCTTTTGACTACATTTCAGTGCTAACAAAGAGAAAAAGGACAAATTCAAGTCTGTTGACTCTCAGCCCAAGTCATGGTCTGAGATTCACAGAGCTTCCATGACCACCCTAAAAGAATCTTTTATTCCATGTAGACACAGGGAAGATCTTGCTAAAAATCAAACACAAAATTTAATTGTATGGTTTACTGAATTACAACAACTGTTGAATTCATAGTCTCACCAAATTTCTCATGTGAAATTTAGGACACTGATTAAGAATGGGATACTGAGACTTGAAATAGGAAAGATTTCACGTAAGAAACAGTGAGGCCAGAAGACAATGGAATATCTTTAAATGTTGAAAGAAAAAACTGCACATCTAGAATTCTATATCCAGTGAAATCATTCTTCAAAAATTAAGACAAAATAAACTTATTTCCAGAAAAATTAAAACAGAGAATTTATCATCTACAAGCCTTCCCTCTGAAAATTCTAAAAGAGGTTTTTCAAACTGAAGGGAATTAATACCATATGAAACACATTTTGGGGAAAGAGTGAAAAGCACAGGAAGTGATATATTTGTGAGTAAATGCAAAAAAAAATCTTCTCTTAATTTCTTAAAGGACACATGACTGCTTACAATAGCTTTTGTTTTTTTTAATGTTTAAATTTTTATTTTGAAATAATTTTAGACTTAAAGAAATGTTGCAAAAATAGTACTGAGATTTCCTGTGTATCCTCTATTCAGGCCCGCCCAAACGTTTTATATAACTATAGTAGAACTATCAAAATCAGGAAATTATCATTCGTGCAATACTATTAAGTAAATGATAGACCATTTTCTGTTCCAGGATTCAATCTAGGACCCCACTTTGCATATAATTGTAATGCTTCCTTAGTCTCCTCCAATCAGTACATGACTGTTTAAAGCAAAAATTAAAGCACTGTATTGTGGGGTTGATAGTGTATGGTGCAATATATATGACAACAATATCACCAAGGACAGGGAGGTGATAAACATAACTACACTGTTGCAAGGTTCTTACATTTTACGTGAATTGGTACCAGTAGATCTCAAGGACACATATTATAATTCCTAGAGTAGCATATTAAAAACTGCAAAGAAGTTAGCTAAAAAAGTCAATGAAGGAATTGAAATATTTAAAGTTCATATATCATAATTCTGTAATATTTAACATGATGCAGAAATACTTTGATTCATATTATACTAGTGATTTTGCAAATCTATCAGTCTATTTCCAATGGAAATAAATTTAATTTGCTATCCAATCTCTATAATACCAATCATGCTTTGATTTTCTTTTTCATTTTTCAAACAGACTGCTTTAAAGAGAATAGTTTGAACACTTGTCTAAAGTATGCATGGAAATTAAACTGAAATAAATAAGCAAGGAAACACATAAATAAAAATACCAGTAACATGAAATCAACACAAAATGGTAGAAACTTGAATTTTTAAAAAATCTCAGTAAGGGCTTCCCTGGTGGCGCAGTGGTTGAGAGTCTGCCTGCCGATGCAGGGGACATGGGTTCATGCCCCAGTCCAGGAAGATCCCACATGCCGCAGAGCGGCTAGGCCCGTGATGGTCGCTGAGCCTGCACGTCCGGAGCCTATACTCCGCAACGGGAGAGGCCACAACAGTGAGAGGCCCACGTACCGCAAAAAAAAAAAAAAAAAAATTAAAAATTAAAATAAAAATCTCAGTAAATTGAAAGAACATAGCTATTTCCTTAACATAATAAAATAGATATATGTATTTATAGAAATCTCAACCTAAAAACCAGCATCATATTTAATGAGGAAACTTTAGAAGTATTCCCACCAAAGTCAGGAAAAAGCCAAAAACATATTCACTATCACCATGATTACTTAGCATTGTTCTAAAACACTTCATGCAGTTAGATAAGAGAATGAAAGTTTAAAAATTGCGAAGTTAAAGTTATATTTGCAAATAATATGGTTGCATTCCTAGAAAAACTTTTTTAAAGGCAACAAAATTAATATTAAAAATGATTTTCAAATATATAAGCAACAACTATTTCTTATAAAGGAAGAAACTGTTCCATTTATAGGAACAACAAAAAAAAAGATGAATGACCTAATAATCAAGTTATCAAGAAAAGTACAAGAGCTACATGATAAAATCTTTAAAACTACTGAGAAACACTGACTAAATGTAATGACCTATCCTATCTTGGATAGAAAGACAATGCTATAAAGGCATCAATTCTTTGACATACAATTTTATTGTTTTATAAATGTAAGTCCCTAAAATAATCAACAAAAAATTTAAATTAGACATCTTGATCTTTAACAAAACACAAACATGCAAGTAAAACTGGAAAGATATTTGAAAAAAGGAGTAATGGGTGGGGGGGGACTTCCCTGGTGGCGCAGTGGTTAAGAATCCACCTGCCAATGCAGGGGACACGGGTTTGATCCCTGGTCCAGGAAGATCCCACATGCCATGGAGCAACTAAGCCCATGCACCACAACTACTGAGCCTGTGCTCTAAAGCCTGGGAGCCACAACTACTGAGCCCATACGCCTAGAGCCTGTGCTCCACAACAAGAGAAGCCACCACAATGTGAAGCCTGCGCACCACAAGGAAGAGTAGCCCCCACTTGCCACAACTAGAGAAAGCCCACACGCAGCAATGAAGACCCAACGCAGCCATAAATAAATAAATAAATAAAATTTTTTACAAATAGGTATAGGGTTTTCTTTTGAGGTGAAAATGTCTTGGAACAATAAGATAGAGGTGATGGCTGCATAATATTTAAAATGTACTAAATCCCACTGAACTGTTCACTTTTAAATTGTTAATTTTATATAGTGTTAATTTCACCTCCATCTTTAAGTGTAAGATATTTGAAATAAATAATTTTTTAACAAAACCTAAGGTTGAACTCAAATTAATGTCGAAGAAACTACAAGATGTCACTTCAAAGAGTACTCCACAAATTTAATGGTCTATTCAGACTTAATCATTATACCTGACAATTTGGTTTTACTTGAATAAAGGAAGTAACCATTAATTTATTAGTGTTTACATTCAAATGACATTAACATAATGCTTTATAGGCAATTGTTCTATTTTTGTCTGAGATAGTTTTCCACACTTTTTCCACCCCAACACTCTGAACATCTGAATAATAGTACACAATGCATAAAGAATAGTTATTCACTGCAACAGAGATTTTCAAATGGCTAGTCATATCTACCTAACAAGGAATATGAGAATACCTCAAATAAGAGAACATGTACAAATTTCAAAATATCCCATATCATTCTGATCCCTCTCTCCCCATACACATCTCACCTTGCCCCAACTCTGCTACCAATCTTGAGAACCACTGCTCTACAAATTATATATATTCCAATGCAAAAAACTAAAGTAGAAACAAGTGTGTTTAGGTACTATTTTGGGGTGAAGGTACCAGGAGGGAAGTGATAAATAGCCTTCATCAGACTCTCAAAGAAGAATATGACCCCCCCAATCAAAGATGAGGATCTTTGCTATATTCAATGAGGCTCATCCATATACAGAACAGTACTTAATAGTCCACAGCAGAGAACAACTATTACTCACTTCAGCTGGAAAGACAAGAGAAATCATATACCTGGGTAATACTTGGCTATGCTCTGTCTCCAGAAAAAGAAAATTAAGAACAATTTTAATCTACCAAAGTTTCATACAAAATTAAATTTCTCCAAAATGTACCAAAGAAGGCACTTTATGATACCTGGCAGGAATATTAAAGAATTAATAAGATAGTGTGCTTGGAGTAGTAAGTCCTAAAAGTACTTGAACACTATCAAAAGGGATTCCTTGATTACACATTTGATACACTCTTAAAACATACTTAAATACTCACATAATCCATCTTTCAAAGAACTGGATCTGATACAAGAGTTCCCAAATGAAAGGCAGCTATAATGGAATCTGCACATCCCAGCCAACTTCTGGAAATGCCATAAGAATATAAAAATCACTCTTTACTAACTGCTTACTAATTTCAAATTTTGTTTTGAGATTACATCTCACAAATCATGACTGAGAACGACTGATTCAGAGTTGGAAAAGTATATTTACTATTAAAGATGGAAAAAATTCAGAAGTGCTTAAATAATTTTAGAAGATGACAAAATTTCTCCTGCTATATAATGAAATGATTAGTTAATATAATTGCGATAATATTTTCGGATTTTCCCTTATTGGTAAATTTCTCCCTCTGTACCCCTTTATGGCTCCAGTCAAGAGGGTTGGACAAATACTACTTTGGAAAAGAAAGGGCTATGAAATAATGTTCTTCCAAACATTAGGAAGAAAAAGAAAGCCTACCCCTTCCTCTCCTAGTATGTAAACAAGAGAAAAATCAAAAGCAGTGGGAGGTTTTTGCCTAGCTCCCCACATTAAACCCTAAGAGAAGACCATCATGCAGGATGGTCCTGGGGCAATACAGTCTGTTAGAAGGAACAGCAGAGCCTTAACAGAGGAAAGTAGCAAGTAAAGGAGCTTGAGGCAATAATCCTGACTCCCCATGGCCTACGTATAGAGAGAGGATCCAGAAGTTCCATAAGCTCTAGAAACATCACTCCCAAAGGACAAAAAAAAAACATCTCAGCAGTCAAATCAGTCCAGGGCAAGACTGGAGAAACTATCCCCAGCAGATACCAGTGAAGACTGGTACAGAATTCCAAGATATTCTCTACCACTATCACAAAATCAACTAAGGACCACACCCCATAGCACTTAAACAGCATGTTGAGGCACAGCAAGCATAAAGGGATAGGGGGAGAGACTATCTGAAAGACTGAGCATATACCTAAGAGAAGCTGAACTACCTATTGAAACAGATGTTAACTGGCAAGTTTAAACTAATACTCTGCCCTCTCCTTGCCTATCACTACCTGATTGGGTAAGATACTTATAAGAAAGATTAGAGCTATCACAAAAAATAAAGAAGATGTATTTTCTTTGAGCATCTGAATGTAGGATGAGATATTTTCAATCCAGCTACACTAACAATGCTTACTAATTTAGTTTTTTCTCTTTTTTTTCATTTCATTTTCCTTTGTTTCCATTTCATAAAAACAAATCAAGATTCAAAACTCTATCATAAATATCCTCAGGTAAGACACTACATCCATGAAACAAGACAGGGTAGTTTAAAAAAAAGGGAGGGAAGTTCTCAGAAATTAAAAATAGGATAGCAGAAACAAAAAGCTCAATGAAAGGACTGGAAGATAAAACAGAAAATATCCTACAAGCAGAGCAAAAAGACAAAATCATAGAAATAAAAAAGACAAGAAAACTAGAGAGTCAATCTAGGAAATCCGATATCTGTAAAAGAGAAGTGTCAGAAAGAGAATTTTTTAAAAACATTAAATGGGTCTAAATCAACAATAAAGAAAAGAGAATTGATGACATGAGTTTCCACACTGAAAGAGATCATCAAAGACCCAATACAGTATTCTTAAAATACATCACCAAGAAATGTCATAAAACTATGAATAAAAAACAATGCTTTAAAACTTCCATATGGAAAAACAGGTTTCACACAAGGATAAGGATTCAGAATGTCTTCTGATTAAGAAAGCCTGGTAGAAGGGCAACCCAGGCAGAAGACAATCAAAATCTGACAGAAAATTATTCTAACCTAGTATTCTACAACCGGTCAAAATATCAAGTGTAAGGCAGAAGAAAAAGGTATTTTTCAGACTTAACACTGTCTCAAATAATTTACCTCCTATCCCCTCCTATCCACTCTTTCTTAGGAAGCTACTAAAGAAAGTACACAACCAAAACAAGGAAATAAATGCAGAATGAAGAAGATACGTGACTGGGAACCAGGATTCAACACAAGCTACAGGCAAAGGGAATTTTCAATGAGGAAGTGAGACTCCAGATGACAACTGTGTATGTGGGGGAAGAGCAACAAGTCCTAACTGAAACCAGTCAGAAGAGATGTCCTCCAGAAGATGAACAAACGTCATTAAGAAGGTGACTGACATAGCACAGGGAGATCAGCTCCGTGCTTTGTGATCACCTACAGGGGTGGGATAGGGAGGGTGGGAGGGAGACGCAAGAGGGAGGAGATATGGGGATATACATATATGTATAGCTGATTCACTTTGTTATGAAGCAGAAGCTAACACACCATTGTAAAGCAATTATACTCCAATAAAGATGTTAAAAAGAAAAAAAAAGAAGGTGACTGAACATTCAGTGTGCAATGAGAGGAGACTTAGAGAACTAGGGGCTATTTGGGAATGGAAAGGAAACAAGAAAGGAAATGTAATCACAGTATACCAAATGATTCAGCTGTGAATGGCCTTTTCAGAGTAACACTAACATAATCAACTCTAACCTACACAAATTTATGATATAATTATATTGGGAGAATAGGAGTACAAGAAGTGTGCATTTGTGCCAGAAAGGGACAAAAGAGTTAAATCCTCATCTTTCATTTCGGGAAGACAATAGATAATACTTTAAAATTAAGTAACAGCAAAAGTGGTGATGGTTGTACAACAGTGTGAGTGTATTTAATGCCACTGAACTGTACCCTTAAAATTGGCTAAAATGGTAAATTTTATGTTATGTATATTTATCACAATAAAAAGGAAAAAAGGTAGAAACAAAAGCATATGGGAAGTAAATTACAAAACAAATTGCTAAGAGAAGTACTTTGTTGCCTCTAAAAGCACAGGAAGGGCTTCCCTGGTGGCACAGTGGTTAAGAATCCGCCTGCCAATGCAGGGGACACAGGTTCAATCCCTGGTCCAGGAAGATCCCACATGCCGCGGAACAACTAAGCCGTGCTCCACAACTACCAAGCCTGAACTCCAGAGCCTGCGGGCCACAAGTACTGAAGCCAGCGAGCCACAACTACTGAAGCCTGTGTACCTAGAGCTCATGCTCTGCAACAAGAGAAGCCCCCACGATAAGAAGCCCATGAGCAGCAACGAAGACCCACTGCAGCCAAAAATAAATAAATAAATTTATTTTTAAAAAAAAAGAGCATGGGAAGCTAAATGGTTAAGGGAGGGTAAGGAGGGGCAAGGCACTGCAGGGGAGTATAGGAATCCCTTGAGCCTTTAAAAGAGTTATATGGATAACTCTGATGAAAATGAAAGCTAAATTTTAAAAAGTAATCAGAAAATTTTAAAGCTTGCATATTTTCTTCTGTCTGTATGGATAAGATTTAGACTACTCTTTTTTTTTTTAATAAATTTATTTATTTATTTTTGGCTGCACTGGGTCTTCATTGCTGCGCACGGGCTTTCTCTAGTTTCAACGAGCAGGGGCTACTCTTCGTTGTGGTGTGCAGGCTTCTCACTGTGGTGGTTTCTCTTTGTTTCGGAGCACGTGCTCTAGGCATGAGGGCTTCAGTAGTTGTGGCACGTGGGCTCAGTTGTTGTGGCTCGTGGGCTCTAGAGCGCAGGCTCAGTAGTTGTGGTGCACGGGCTTAGTTGCTCGGCGGCATGTGGGATCTTCCCGGACCAGGGCTCGAACCCGTGTCCCCTGCATTGGCAGGTGGATTCTTAACCACTGTGCCACCAGGGAAGTCCAAGACTACTCTTTTCATTTGCTCTTAAAGTACAACATACAAAATGATATGCATGAACATGTGAGGAAAGCATATGTCCTGAATAGGTCTATGCTCACAAGAATATGTTTATGCCTATTACTCAAAGCAAAGTTGTATGAGGCTACATGTAATTTGGGGCAGTAGCCAAATTAAGTAAAATAAAATTGTGCAGAGTAAATCTCTAGCACCATCTCTTCCACCTGTCTGAAATTTCTATATCATAACTGAAGCCCTGGATATCTATTCTAATTGAGAGAAACAATCTAGATAAATGAATTTAATATGAAATTATGTAAATTCTCCCTTAGCAATTTAGATACCACAAAATCAAAGTTTATAATAATTCAGAAAAGACATTCTTTTTAAGAACATGTTTAAAAATTAAGGATTAATTTCCTGTGTTTTGAAATCAAGACTCAGACATAGCTGTTTAAGTAGTTAAAAATGCATTGTAACTTATCCATGGCAAATAATTTAGATTGTGATAGCCAAGTATTGGCAAAAATGTGGAGCAAAAAGGACTATCAAAATTTATCCTGCTGGTGGCAGGGTACATTGGAACAAAACTTTGAAAAGCAATTTTGCATTATATAGTAATGGTGAAGACGTGTGTCCTCTGCAACCAGCAATTTAACTCCAACAGAAACTCTTTCATAAAGAATTGTTCACAGCAACATTCAGAATGTTTATGGCAGCATTGTTCATAATAGTTAAAACCCACCTTCACTCATTTACCCATCCCCAGACCCTCACCTCTGGTAAAAACAAATATAGAAATTACGTAAATAGATTGTAGTATGCTTGTAGTAATGGAATTTTATAAAGAAGTGAAAATGAACAAGCTATGGCTACATTCATCAAAATGGATAAATATTAAAATATCACATTGACCTAAAGAAGGAAGTCACAGAAGAATAATTACAAGATCACTCCACATATGAAAATTTCAAAAAGAAGCAAAACTAGGTAATATATTGTTTAGGAATCTACATATAGATAGATGGCAAAACTGTAAAGAAAAGTAAGAGAATGATTTATTAAAAAAAACAGAAGTGTTTACATTATTAGGAAAGTGAGATGTGCAGAGAAGAGCATACACGTGGCATCTAAGGTACTGGTAATGTTCTATTTCTTTTGGGGGTGGTTAGAGAACTGTTCACTTTATAATTAATCTTTAAAGTTAAACATATTTTATGTAAAGTTATATATTTTTTATGTATAGTTATATAGTATTTCACAAAAAGTAAAGAAAAATTAATTCTATAAAGAGAAAGACATTAAAACATCAAGAAGAGCTAAGTGGGGCCTCCCTGGTGGCGCAGTGGTTGAGAGTCCGCCTGCCGATGCAGGGGATGCGGGTTCGTGCCCCGGTCTGGGAGGATCCCATGTGCCGCGGAGCGGCTGGGCCCGTGAGCCGTGGCTGCTGGGCCTGCGCGTCCGGAGCCTGTGCTCCGCAACGGGAGAGGCCGCGGCAGTGAGAGGCCCGCGTACCACAAAAAAAAAAAAAAAAAAAAAAAAAAAAAAAGAAGAGCTAAGTGTATTGCAGTTAATGTGAACCTATTGTAAATGATAACTTTTTCATTAATTATTTCATTTTATCTACTAGCACTTAACAGTGTGGTTCATAATGTGAACTGTACCTAAAAGTAACAGAATTTTACATTCCTTTATTACTTTTTTTTTTTTTTTTTTTGCTGCATTGGGTCTTTGTTGCTGCATGTGGGCTTTCTCTAGTTATGGCAAGCAGGGGCTACTCTTCGTTGCAGTGCACGGGCTTCTCATTGGGGTGGCTTCTCTTGTTGCAGAGCACAGGCCCTAGAGCATGCGGGTTTCACTAGCTGCAGCACACGGGCTCAGTAGTTGTGGCTCGCAGGCTCTAAAGTGCCGGCTCAGTAGTTGTGGCGCAGGGGCTTAGTTGCTCCACGGCATGTGGGATCTTCCTGGACTAAGGATCAAACCCATGTCCCCCCGACCCCGCCATTGGCAGGCGGATTCTTAACCACTGCACCACGAGGGAAGTCCCTATTACTTCTTTTTAACTTTAAAAGTTAATTTGATTAACTTGATTAACTTGATTCAGTTCAACAACTACTAAGAACCTATTATGCACCAGGCATGGATTAAGCACTGGCAGTACCATAACAGAGAAGTCTCAGTCCACTGCACTGCCCTCCAATGGCATGGGGACACAGACATACAAACAGATAAATATTTTAATTAATACCTATTTTTCCCTGATGATTAAAGCAACATATTCTCAGTATTTAAACCTTCTAAACTCTAGGAAAGTAAAAATGAGGTAATAAAATACACCTATTATTCCCACTACAAAATGTAACCACTCTTAACATTTTGTATATACTGTTATAGCAGTCACTGTAATTGAATCCTTTTCATCATAGATCCTATCACCCTTGACAATGCCTGGGCCTGAAACCCAATTCTAGGCTGTGAGAAATAAGGCTGGGAACTTCCAGGAAAGATTTTCAACTGCTAAAGGAGTGATAGGAAAATAGAGTTCCTCTTCACCCTCTGGAGGCTGTTGTGTCTGGAACTGTTGTGGGAAACTTGCAACACAGCACATTCCCTCATGTGGATGAACTGAAATTTATAGACCACCTACCTAATATAGGACTTTTGGGTTGTTTTCAGTTTTTCATTATTTTTAGATAATGCTGTGATAGACATCTTTTTTGAAAAAAAACTTTGCCTGTACTTTTTATATTCTTTCTTTAAAAAAACATATATATAAATAGGCAAACATAATTTCAAGGTATTGTGTGATAAAGACAGTGATAAGCACACATACAGAATAACAAGGAAAGACAGAGAAGGGGCACTCTGTCCAAACTGGAGATAGTTTTTGACTTATTATTCCTTCTCTACCAAATAATAAGTAATGATATAAGCTGAAAGGATATTTTTCTATTTCTATTTTTCTCTTACAGTGCTGTTACTTTTAGTATGACTCTTCTGCAAATCTTAATCTACCATGCCACCTTTTTATTTTTTCCTCAGTGAATATTTTCACTTTTTTCCCAGTTTTATTAAGATATAATTGACATACAACATTGTATAAGTTTAAGGTATACAACATAATGATTTTATATGTGTATATATTGCAAAATGATTAACACAATATGTTTAGTTGACATCCATCACCTCACATAGCTACAGTTTTTTTTCTTGTGATGAGAACTTTGAAGATCTACTCTTAGCAACTTTCAAATATACAATACAGTACTGTTAACAATAGTCACCATGCTGTTCACTAAATTTGCAGAACTTATTTATGTTATAACTGGAAGTCTGTACGTTTTGACCACCTTCACTCATTTACCCATCCCCAGACCCTCACCTCTGGTAACCACCAATCTGTTCTCTGTTTAAGGTACCATGTCATCTTGCACTATCTCTTTACCTCTCTACAGAGATTCCCTTTAAACTGTATTCAATTTATTTTTTCAGGCGTCCCATGAATTTACCTATCTCCTCCGAAATAATGTCATTTTTATACAAATTTCAAACATAGCTATGTTTAATAAAGCATTTACTAGAGACATTATAAAAATAATATTTACCAAATACCAGTAATATCAAAGTACTGAACACTGCATAAAATCTAGAATTAAAAATTCTTCCTACTGAATATAGAATTGTAACTATTTTCACCTGACTCTACTACTCTTCTTTGACAAATCTGCTATGCATTCCTGAAGTAATTTATAAAACATGACATTTTGGGTCTTTAGGTTTCAGTTATCTAACTCACTCTAAAAGCATTGCAAAGATTGTCTTAGGTAACTTAAGTCCCAGAGGCTTCAAACTATATCATCTTGGAATAAATGAAAATTAGCATTTCTTCAAGTAAATTTTCTCATTCTATCATTGTCTGATTTTGCAACAGTGCTCTTCCTCAAAAATAATTAAGAAAACTATATTTATATGAAATAAATTTTACTTTAAAGAATTTATATCATCACTTGAGATAACTAACATACCCTAGAATGTCACAAAATAGGACTATGGTAGTGACTTAAGAAACAGCAGTAAACTCCAAGGAATAAATATATAACATGTTATGATTTAGTGAAGAAAAGTCTAATAACTATTCAAAGTATTTAAGGAAACTAATAACCATGAGCAATTATCAAACACATACATACAATCTGTAATTTCAACAGGCAGGAGCAGGATACCACTCACAAATAAAATTATATGATTTTTATCTACGGATATCACTGTAAGAACATTCTTCCTTTTGTCACATGGCTACTTTCCTAGGTATCTATGTTACTTGCCATCATCTTATTAGTAGTCCGTACATCATAAACAACCCACTGGTATATGTGGCATCTCAAGTAACTGATATAAGGCCTAAAACAGTTATGGGCTTTATAAATTTTTGAAAGGGTGCATTATTTAGAATGCTTTGACAAGCACAATGTTTTTATCTCTAAGTAATATTCAGTATTAAGTGGTGTCTTTTTTTTTTTAAGTGGTGTCTTTTTTTTTAAACAAAGCAATAGTATTGAAACAATTTTGTGGCCTACAAAGCAAATGTTCATATCTATAATTACTACCCATTTTTCTTAGCTAAGAATAGATGATTACTATACAGATTTTTAGATTTATTTTATCTGAATATATCAGGATGATTACCTGACCAAGCTCTGTCCCAGTGTTGGGACTTAAAATATCTTAAATATTTGCTACAACACTAAGGGGCAATGCGAAGATCCCAGAAAACAGAGGAAAAAAATAACTGTTTCTTAGTGCCACCAAGAAGATACAGTAGAATTAAAAAGTTTCATACTTAAGCACAGAGCAGCCTTCAAAATTCACATAGATTATGCCTCACAGAGGATAAGTAAACTGAACTAAATGATCCAAGATGTTGAAAATGCTTTCATACTTCTTTCAAGGAAGACCAGGTTGGTAACAACACTATAAAAACAGTCTAACAGCTGCAACTGTGTATTACTTAAGGAGGACTAAGGTGAGATGCCATCTAATCACTTTTTCATATCAAAGTAGTAAATGTAAATGTGCAAATAAGAAAAGGAGATTGAAACCCATGAAATGGTATACGCCGAATTTCAGGATAACCCATCATGACTGGAGAACCAGTGAATCCAAAAAAATGCATTAAAAAGTTTTACGTCTGAAAAATTGGAATGCAACTTTTTCACAAATTAAAGACAGATTGTAAAGGGAGGGTTACAGTTGGAAAGTTCCCTGCTCATCAAATTAAAAACAAGAGCTCTATTCATAAAAATAAAAAAAAAATTAGAAAAAAAAAACTTATGTGGTCAAGTCACATTCTTTGTTCTAAAGTTTTTATGCAACTAGGGGTGAGCATTCTACTTGTGATTCATAAAGAAAAATGACCAGTATAACAGGGGCTCCTAGAGCATGTGAGTACATTCTAGGTGATATGTAAGCAGCCATTTAAGATACCACAGGAAAGGAGAAAACACACCCTTAATACTTGGAGGAAAGAGTGTGTTCACATGACCAACAGCTGGACTTGATTAAAAAGAAATACCAGGTTAGGTTCTGGTGGTTCTCCCATAGTTACATGACGACACAAATGAGAAATGCTACATTTCTCACAGCCTGTTGCCTAGTGATTTCAGTGCCTGCTTCCTTATCCACACTCACAATGCAACCACTTCTCCTCCCTTTCTTCCTCTATAGCATTTCAGTATTCTCATTTTACAAAATCATTATTTAAAAGGACATAATGAGAAAACAGAGGAAGTATAAATAAAAAGTCAGTTTCACTTATAATTTGTGATTCATTTTCACTTTCACAAGCATGATAAAATACAAACTAAACTTTCCTTATCAATATGTGTACAAAAATACTTTAAGTAGATTAAATTGTGCTGGTACAGCAGAATTCCTGCCTTCTGAGGACTGAAAGTTAAAATGCTGGAGAGGAAGCAAGTAACAAATGTAACACATCTTTCCTCCTTAAAATTAACTTTGCAATACAGCAGAAGGTTAATGCAGAATGTAGTAATATGGAAACAACACGGTTTTATTGAACTGTGAACTAAAGAGTTACATTAAATACCCACAATTCCCTGTGAAAATCTCTTTGTTTTTCTGCTTGTCAGCACCTGCATTTTACAGCTGCCTCCTTCAGTATGGACCCTGTCTTGCAGAAGTTCAGGAACTTAAAACATTAATATCCAGAAGCTTAAAAATCACAGCAATAATAACTTATTCAGATGGGAATAAAACAGTCACAGAATTCTTGACTATAGCCGAACAGAAAATAAATCTAAAGACTGGAGATAACTATTTACAGAATCTAAGGATAAATATATCTCTTCTGACTCGGCAAGATCACTTGAGAAATTCGTTTAAGCCAAAAAAGCAGATGGGTTAATAGCAGGTTTGAGGTATTATTTACCAAAAGGTTAAAATCCCAAGAAAACGTTTCCCAATCACTTATTCTTTTCTCTTAATAATAAAAGCAAACACCACTTTCTTCTTCTGAGATAAATGCTTAACCTGATGCAAAAAGGATAATTTCCAGCAATATTCCATTTCTTTCTCTCAATCAATAAGATTGCTTTTACTCCTCATCCATAGTCCAACATAATGACAGAAGTAGTTCCTGCCTTTCCTAGTGATCACTCCTGGTGATCTTTCAAAGTATTCCCCAATTCAAATGCAAATCAAAACTACAATGAGGTATCACCTCACACCTGTCAAAATGGCCATCATCAAAAAATTTACAAACAATAAATGCTGGAGAGGGTGTGGAGAAAAGGAACCCTCCTACACTGTTGGTGGGAATGTAAATTGATACAGCTACTATGCAGAACAGTATGGAGGTTCCTTAAAAAACTAAAAATAGAATTATCATATGACCCAGCAATCCCACTACTGGGCATATACCCAGAGAAAACCATAATTTGAAAAGATACATGTACCCCAATGTTCACTGCAGCACTATTTACAATAGCCAGGACATGGAAGCAACCTAAATGTCCATCAATAGAAAAATGGATAAAGAAGATGTGGTACATATATACAATGAAATATTTCTCAGCCATAAAAAAGAACAAAATAATGCCATTTGCAGCAACATGGATGGACCTAGAGATTGTCATACTAAGTGAAATAAGTCAGACACAGAAAGACAAACATCATATGATATCACTTATATGTGGAATCTTAAAAAAGGGTACAGGGCTTCCCTGGTGGTGCAGTGGTTAAGAATCTGCCTCCCAATGCAGGGGACACGGGTTCGAGCCCTGGTCCAGGAAGATCCCACATGCCACAGAGCAACTAAGCCCCTGCACCACAACTACTGAGCCTGCGCTCTAAAGCCTGCGAGCCACAACTATTGAAGCCGGCACTCCTAGAGCCCGTGCCCCCCTACAAGAGAAGCCACCACAACGAGAAGCCCACGCACCGCAATGAAGAGTAGCCCCCATTCGCCGCAACTAGAGAAAGCCCACACACAGCAACAAGGACCCAACTCAGCCAAAAATAAATAAACAAATAAATTTATTTTTTAGAAAAAGGGTACAAATGAACTTACTTACAAAACACAAGTAGAGTCATGGATGTAGAAAACAAACTTATGGTTACCAGGGGATAAGGGGCTGGAGGGGAAGGATAAATTGGGAGATTGGGATTGACATATACACATTACCATGTATAAAATAGATAACTAATAAGAACCTGCTGTATAGCACAGGGAACTCTACTCAGTACTCTGCAATGGGTTATATGGGAAAAGAATCTAAAAAAAAATGAGTGGATATATGTATAACTGATTCACTTTGCTGTACACCTGACACTAACACAACATTGTAAATCAACTATACCCCAATAAAAATTTAAATAAATAAAGCACTCCTGGGCTTCCCTGGTGGCGCAGTGGTTGAGAGTCCGCCTGCCGATGCAGGGGACACGGGTTTGTGCCCCAGTCCGGGAAGATCCCACATGCCGCGGAGCGGCTGGACCCGTGAGCCATGGCCGCTGAGCCTGCATGTCCGGAGCCTGTGCTCCGCAATGGGAGAGGCCACAACAGTGAGAGGCCCGCATACCGCAAAAAAATAAAAAATAAAATAAAAAATAAAGCATTCCACATTTCAAGGCAGCTCCAGCTTCTCTCCAGGAGCCTTAACTCTTCCAGTTAACAATATGAGCTCTCTAGCATCATCAGCTCTGCTTCCTTTGCTCAACCCAGCTAGGTCTGGTACAATGCCAATCTGTCTCCCTTTTTTAAAATGTCTTGAATCTAGATCAGCACTGTCCAACAGAACTTTATGCGATAATGAGAATGTATCAATAATATGGTAGCTATTAGTCACATGTGGCTATTTAATACTTGAAATGTAGCTAGTGTAACAGAGGAATTAACTTTTTATATTTTATTCAACTGTAATTAACTTGAATTTTTTTATCAAGGTATAGTTGACATACAATATTATATTAGTCTCAGGTGTACAACATAGTGATTTGACATTTATATACATTACAAATTGATCACCACAATAAGTCTAGTTACCATCTGTCACCACACAAAGTTACTGCAATGTTACTGACTATATTCCCTATGTTGTACACTACACCCCCATGACATTTATTTTATAACTGGAAGTTTGTACCTCTTGATCCTCTTCACCTATTTTGCCCAACACCACAGGCCCCTCCCCTCTGGTGACCACCAGTTTGTTCTCTGCATCTATGAGTCTGTTTCTGTTTGGTTTTCTTTGTTCATTTGTTTTGTTTTTTAGATTCCACATTTAAGTGAAATTATACAGTATTTGTCTTTCTCTAACTTATTTCACTTAGCATAATATTCTCAAGGTCCATCCATGTTGTCCCACACGGCAAGATTGCATTCTTTTTATGACTAATATTCCATTGCATATATATACCACATCTTCTTTAACCATTCATCAATCGATGGACACTGAGTTGCTTCCATATCTTGGTCACTATAAATTATGTTGTAATCAACATATCATTTTCAATCCCCAGAGAAAGTTCCACCAGATTCCTGCCTCTTACACCCTAAATTAGTCAATGAGTCTCCTTCTCATAGGACCCAGGCACTTTACAAGCTGCTGCCTCTGTGCTGGAACTCAGAGTAAGTGGGTTTATCCGCAAGCCCTTCAAAAATGAAGTCTCAGTTGCCCACAGCCTTATAGTTCTCTTGGATGAAAGCTCCACTGGTTTTCAAAGCCAGATGTTATGGGGACGTGTCCTCCCAGTGCAGGATCCCTAGGCTAGGGAGCCCGATATGGGGCTCAGGCCCCTTGCTCCACAGAGGGCACCTCCATGGTTGTGATATTTCTCCTGCTTATAGGTCACCACACCAGTGGTGTGGGTTCTGACTAAACCATGTCTCTACCCCTCTTACCCATCTCAACGTGGCCTTTTCTTTATATCTTTGGTTGTAGAAAATGTGTTCTGCAGAAACAGTTGTTCTATATGTAGTTGTAGTTTTGGGGTATCCATGGGACGAAGTGAGCTCAGGATCTTCCTACTCTGCTATCTTGATCCGGACCTAATTAAATTGATTTTAATTTTAAATAGCCACATATGACTAGTATTCTACCATATTAGACAGTACAGATCTAGAACAAGAGTGTCTTTTTCCCTACCAGAAATGACTTACTTTACCATGCAAATGATGGAGAGCTACTAAAAGATTGAATTTACATTTTAGAAAGCTTTTTCTGGCTGCTTTAAGGGAGTATGATTTTAGGGGTTGGGAACAGAAAGCAAATGCTGAAGGTCTGGAAGGTGCTCATTCGATCTGGCAACTAGGAGATCACTGCTAATTTTAGACTGAGAAGTTATGGTAGAGTAGCAGAGTTGTAAACCTCACTGGAAAGAGAGCCTGCAAATACAAACCATTCTTTCAAGAAATCTGGCTCTGAAAGAAGAAAGGAAGTGGGGAAAATACATCATGAAGAACCCATCATGTGCTAGAATTTGAAAGGAGGAACTTCACATTGATTACTCCATTTAACTTTACTTAATTCTCAAAACAAATCTGTAGTAAACCTCATCTCCATTTATAAAAAGCCTCAAAGGGGCTAAGTACCTTGCCTAGGGACACACTGGTGTGGCTAGGATTATAAAACTAGTGTCTTTTTCAGGCCAAAATTCATTCTCTTAAAGGTCAATACAGGGCTTCCCTGGTGGCGCAGTGGTTGAGAGTCCGCCTGCCGATGCAGGGGACACGGGTTCGTGCCCCGGTCCGGGAAGATCCCACATGCCGCGGAGCGGCTGGCCCGTGAGCCATGGCCGCTGAGCCTGCGCGTCCGGAGCCTGTGCTCCGCAACGGGAGAAGCCACAACAGTGAGAGGCCCATGTACCGCAAAAAAAAAAAAAAAAAAAGGTCAATACAGAACTGACAAGAGAAATGCAGGATTGAAGCAGGATCGGTGGAAACATTAAGGATGAGAGTGATAGAATAATTGATGGAGCAAGGCTCTGTAGGAGATAGGTAGAAATGGAACTCAGTCTAGACAAGAGATATTAACCTTGGATGAGAAGAGGAAAATCACCTCCTCTGAGACGGAAAGATAGAAATCAAGTGAGTGTGAATGTGTATATGTTTATAGTACAAGGGGCTTAGGAATGACAAAAACAGATGAAAGTAAAACCTGATTATCTCTATTTTCCCTGCGAAGCAGAAGACAAGACCTTCTGTGAGGAGATGAGAATAAAAGTTTAAAGATGATGGTTTAATCTAGCCGTGATGGGAAGACAGAGGAATGGATGTGAGACCAGAAAAGGTACTTCTCTTTTATCATCAGTCCTTTGATCTTTTTTTTTTAATTGAAGTATAGTTCATATACAATATTGTGTTAGTTTCAGGTGTACAGCAAAGTGATTCCATTATACATATTTTTTTCTGATTCTTTTCCATTATAGGTTATTATAAGATATTGAATATAGCTCCCTGTGCTGTAAATCCTTGTTGTTTATTTTATATATAGTAGTGTGTATCTGTTAATCCCATACTCTTAATTTATCCCTCCCCCTTCCTCTTTCCCCTTTGGTAAACATAAGTTTGTTTTCTATGTCTGTGAGTCTGTTTCTTTTATACATAAGTTCATTTGCTTTATTTTTTAGATTCCATACATAAGTGATATATCAGTCCTTTGATCTTGATGTTTAGCTAATATTGGGTAGCTGACACATTAAAAGCATATGTAGAAAATTCTTAAACTAATGTTTTCTTATGTGCAATCAAAATTCTTTTGACACATAATTTTCAGCTATATTTTTTCCAAATTTTTATTGTAGTAAAATAATTCAACATAAAATTTACAATAGCTATATTTTTTCATAAATAATAGAAAGGTATGAGGCATCACCTTTCACTGAACTTGTCACAAATTAGGGGAAACTAAATGTGTTTGATAATTTTTCAATTAATCCTAAAACCATGCATTTGCTCCACAATTTGAATTTTTTATAAAGACTTTTCAGATCATTTATCTTAAATTCTGAACTGTAAAAGAATCCTCGTAATTTAAACAAACATTTAAAGATAAATACTTTTTAAATTTCTAACTATGAGTGATTTTCCTTAAAGTAGAAAAAATATACTTATATGTATATGATGTTATATGATGTTATTAAGAGTAAAATATAATTTAAAGTACATATAAAGCTGTAAACTTCAGTAATAAAGCATTACACTTTCTGTCATTAATGACTAGAACTAATTTATCTTTAAATGTCAGTTAAGCTTGGGAGTTCCCTGGTAGTCTAGTGGCTAGGATTCACAGCTTTCAATGACGTGGCCCGGCTCAATCCCTGGTTGGGGAACTGAGATCCCACAAGCTGCATGGCACAACAAAAATTTAAGCTTGGCTATGATAGAAACAAAGTTTAAAATTTTAAAACATCATAAATAATTCCTGGCTTCAATTTAGGATGTAGAATGCTGAAGAGTTGCTCCCACTTTTACAACAAGGAAAAAATGGATAAGCTAAACAAATATAACTTTTCTGGAAACCGTTAGAGAGCTAAGGTTGTAGGATAACCAACTACCCTGAAATCTAAGGAAAGACAGATGCCTCCAAGGAGAAATAGGTGGTGAGAATTTCCTTACCTGGAGCAAATATCAGGTACTACACATCTGGTAGAAAAAAATTGGCTAAAATTGTTTAAAAATTGCTAATAGCTCAGTGTGTGGGCTAGGAGTGTAGAACCCATGGGAGTCACAGAAAAAGGGGAATTTGCACCCACTCACAGGTTCTTCTCTAGAGACCTTACCTGGTGCTGGGGAGGAAATGGGGAGTGGGGACAATGTGAGAAACCAGAGAAGGCCTCCCTTGTGGTGCAGGCCCAGGGGAGGGAAGCAGCAGCTGCTCCAAGAAAAGCATGAAGCCCCATCTAAACCCTTCTCCCCTACAGAACAAAAGCCATAAGGTGACTGAAGCTGGGAGAGGGAATCAGAAGAAGACCTGAGGTGGGGGAAAAGACAGCAAAATGTTCTAGGTCCAGACCATTTCCCACCTCTGAGGGGACTTGGGTCATGAACACCAAGAAGGCCCCAACACAGTAACTGCCAAAGGCTGAAGCTGAACCAGGACAGGGGAAAACACCCCCTCCCTGGCCCCCAATACCAAGTTAAGAGGCACTGAGTAACAAATAGTGGCAGATCTACTGCTGGGGGAAAGGCAAGAACATGAAAAGGACCCTCTCTGACATGCAGGTACAAAGGGAAGCTGAGGGTAGATCAGACTTTGAGAAAAAGTCTGGTAAACCAGCCCCCCAGCTAAGCACAAGGTAACACTAAAGGAATTTGAAGCCTGTGGTAGACTGAGAATAATAACAGCAACGACAAAACCAAAACTCAGCTGAGCTTCTGACTAACCTGACACAACTCCTACAACAAAGGCCAAGCAAAAGAAGAGGCATGACCCTTTCCAGGCATAACTACTATTGACTCCAGTGTCTGCTGTTCTACACAACATGTCTGCTTTCAAACAAAACATGTAAGACTCACAAAGAACCAAGAAAAGATAACACACTGTCAAGAGATAATGCAATCAACAGAATCCACCCAGATATTAAACTAACATAGGGAATTTAAAACTACTATGATTAACTACTGGAAGGGACCTTTTTCAAAATGACAATAGTTGAAATGGAAAAGGCATAGCTTTATGTCTATCTCCCCAACTTGATTCTTAGTTCCTTCAAGGAAAGAGCTAAGTTCATTTCTCTTTGCTTCCCTAGCATCAAGTACAAATACCGCAGATCTGACATTAGCACAACAGTACAAAAAAATGAAATACCTTCTTGAACTTGAAGACCCTCAACCACCAGTAGCAGACAAGGCACTATAGATCAAACTCCATTCTATAGCAGGGCTATAGAAAACGCTTCCATTTTGGATGGACTTTTGTACCCTTACTCCTTTACAAATTGACTAGGAATGCCTAAACCCAGGGTATGTATGCTGCTCATGGGGCTCTTGAAAACCTGTTCATTCCTATTTTGAAACTGCCTTTTGGTTAGTTATTCTCCTCCAAAGACTAGAATCCCTAAATAAATGATTTTTTAAAGTAACATCTCAAAAATAATTTATGAGATATATTTATATAATCTAGTTCATGTTTTCAGATACTAGAGAAAAAAACTATGCATCTTTCACTGAGCATCACCCTTAACTTCCGTATATACTAGGTTCAATACTTCTTAGCTCTCATTTCTCTTTTACCACTTAAGGAAAATAAAGTGGCACTGAGATACTCTGAAATGAGTCCCTCCAATTCTTACCTCAGGCATTCCTAAGTCCTCTAGTTTATCCTCTAGTTTATCTAAATAAACTTGTTGTACATTCTTAGTGACACTTTCCCTGAAAGGGACTGTTGTACTTAAATCCAGTTTTATGAAATCTATGGGGCTTTCAGTAACTTCCCACAATTCTCACTATTTGAATTACAAAAATAACAAAGTTCTTGAAAGATTCCTATAACCTCCTATTTGATTTCATGAGCATCATCCAATTTCTAAGTCTTCTGGGAGGCCTCAGTAATCTTCTCCATGGAAAATTTTTTTTTTTTTTTTTTTTTTGCAGTACGCGGGCTTCTCACTGCTGTGGCCTCTCCCGTTGCGGAGCACAGGCTCCGGACGCGCAGGCTCAGCGGCCATGGCTCACGGGCCCAGCCGCTCCGCGGCATGTGGGATCTTCCCAGACCGGGGCACGAACCCGCGTCCCCTGCATCGGCAGGCGGACTCGCAACCACTGCGCCACCAGGGAAGCCCTCTCCATGGAAAATTTAGAACAAATTTGCAAGAACTCCCAAAATCTCCAACAATGATGCAAAATATTTGCTTATGCAATGAATGAGCAGGATTGATGAACATTTGCAAAACAATTATAGAAACTGTGATTTTTTTAAATTTTTCAATTAAAGGACATTTATAGAATGCTATCAGCAACTTCCACACCCACTTAAAGTAAACCCACTACTTCCAGGAATGATATTCACAAAGCATCTTCTGATATAATATATTGAATACATTTCCTGTATCTTGATCATGCTCAATGACAGTTGACCCAATAATGAGTTATATTACCGCCTGCAAGATGCCACACTCTTTTGTCTATTTCTTCATTGCTCATCACTCCTCCTCAATCTCCTTTTTGCTTGTTGTTTGCCTTCTCCCTGACCTCTAAATGGTAGAACACTTCCAGACTCAGTCTTAGACATCTTCCCTTTTCTATCTCCCCTCGGTTATTCCATCCAGTATCATGGATTTAAATACAAATTTGGTCCGCCTGCCGATGCAGGGTACACGGGTTCGTGCCCCAGTCCGGGAAGATCCCACATGCCGCGGAGCAGCTGGGCCCGTGAGCCATGGCCTCTGAGCCTGCACGTCTGGAGCCTGTGCTCCACAACGGGAGAGGCCACAACAGTGAGAAGCCCGCGTATGGCAAAAAAAAAAAAAAAATTGAACAATTAAATACAAATTTGTATCTCCAGTTCATATCTCCCTCTAAAATCCCAGGCTCATATATTTAACTGCCTACTCAACTTTCCACATGGATATCCTTCAGGTATCTCAGATTCAACATGTCCAAAACTGAGCTCCTGATCTTCCCAATCCAACTCCAACCATAACCTTCTGCATCTCAGGTGATAGCAAATCTATCCTTCCGGTTACTCAGGCAAAATGCCTTGGAATCATCCTTGACTTCCTCCAAATTGTTAGAAAATATTGTTGGCACTACTTCAAAATATATCCAGAATCTGACTACTTCTCACTACCTCCACACTTCCACCCTTATTTCTCACATAGATTACTTCAATGGCCTCCTAACGGGTCTCTTATTCCTATACCCCATAGTCCAGTCTCAAAACAGTAGCCAGAGTAATCCTCTTAAATAGTAAGTTAGATTATTACTTCTCTGCTCACATTTTGTTTAGAAAAGCTAGAGTTCTTAAAATAGCCTACAGTGACCTACATGATCTGGTCCCCCTAATGTCCCATTAATTTCCTCTCTGCTCATTCCTCTCCAGCCATATGAAATTCCTTCTTTAAATGCACCAGGTACCTCCTGCCTAAGGGGCTTTGCTTTAGATCTTCCCTCTGCTTAGAGTACTCTTTCTCCAGATAACTTCATAGTTAACTTCCTCACTTCCTTAAACTCTTTGCTCAAATATTATGTTTTGCATAAAACCTACACTCACTCTCACCCTCTCACCAGCACTACCTTTACTTTGCTTTTTTTCCCCTACAGAACTTATTACTTTCTAATGTACCATATATTGATTTTTATTATTGTTTATTTCTCTCCTGTCCCATTAGAAAGCTCCATCTCAGTTGATGACAGTTTTTTCTCTTGGTTCACAGATGTATCCCAGGTTTCTACAACATTATCCAGCATAAAATAGATACCCAATTAATATTTGTTGAATGAAAGAAACAAAACTCATAAGCCAGTGGCCTGTTAGTGACTAAAGAATGATAAAAGACCACAACTACTAAGAGCCATGACGCCCTATTCTTTCTGTTCAATCTAGCCTAACAAATAGATTATAAACCTACTGGCCCTGCAAATAATGACAAGTCTTGCAAATTATGGCTTCACGTTGTTCCTAAGACCATAAAAACATGTCCAAAAGGGACCTTATCCCGTTGCAGATTTTTGGTCTATATGTAGTATTGAGAGCAAACTCATTGTTTGCAGGTAAAACCAAGTTTAGAAGAATTATAAATTTAATTCTACTTTAGAAAGTAGAATTAAAGTTCAAAGCTTCAAAGTGACCTTGAATTTGTGAAATGGTCCATAAAAAAAACAAAAACAAAACAAAGCAAAACAAAAACAAAAAAACAGGGCTTCCCTGGTGGCGCAGTGGTTGAGAGTCCGCCTGCCGATGCAGGGGACATAGGTTCGTGCCCCAGTCTGGGAAGATCCCACACGCCGCAGGGCGGCTGGGCCCGTGAGCCATGGCCGCTGAACCTGTGCGTCCAGAGCCTGTGCTCCGCAACGGGAGATGCCACAACAGTGAGAGGCCCGTGTACAGCAAAAAAACCAAACAAACAAACAAACAAAAAAAACCCAAAAAACAGGGAATTCCCTGGCAGTCCAGTGGTTAGGACTCAGCGCTCTCACTGCCGGGGCCCAGGTTCGATCCCTGGTTGGGGAACTAAGATCCTGCAAGCCACGTGACATGGCCAAAAAACCAAACAAACAACAAACCAAGATGACCCTTAATAGGTAAAAATATTCTTAATAATAAAAAGTATATAATTTTAAGTAAGATTCACATAGAGCTCCACTGTCTATAAACTGTTTTCAGAAAAAAACCTTATTTGATCCTTACATCGATCCTGAGAGATGTATTATCACCAACCCCATTTCATTGACAGGTAACTGAAGCTAACAGAAGTTAAAAGAATTTCCCAAGGAGACTTTGCCAATAAGTAGATTCTTAGATTCAATTCCAGGTCCATATATCTTTTTTTTAATTTTGAAATAATCACAGATTCACAGGAAGTTGCAAAAATAGTACAGAGGACTCATGTGCCCTTAACCAGGTTCCCTCCAATGGTTACATCTTATATAAGTATTATATGATATCAAATCCATGAATGTACTTTTTAATATAGTATTTGGGAATAATAATGGATCACAAATAATATGATTCAAAGATTTTTTTAACTCAAGTGAAAATAATTTACATAAATAAGCTAAGAGGTAATTCCTAGGTATATACTATTTTGCTCTGATAATTATAGGAGTATTACACTCCATTTTGGGTATTTATACTTAATAACATAAACATTACAACAGAAAGGGATTTGAAGATATGATTAATGGTAAAGGAGGGCAAAGTTGATTTGATAAACTTTTCTTCATTTATGTGATTTGTTATTATGATGCTACAGACCAATTATAAAGACATCTCTGCTCTGACTAATCCACAAAAACTCCTCTTGAATCTCATTAATGGCCATCCTTCAATTTCAAACCCAGTAGATTTATTTTTCCTCCTCCTTATCATCCTCATGACAGTACTGTTTACAATTAACTGCTTAATTCTTATGGAAACTTTCTCCTTCATTGGCTTTTAGGACACTGCACTCCCTTGACTCTCCTTTTTTGTTGTCTTGTTTTGTTGTCTCTAATCTATTGCCTTTTATCAAAAACCTCAGACCGCTTTCACAGAGTACAAGTAAGAATTACAGTCCCATTTGGGACACAGCAGTTTTCCCAGGTCAAAAATCTCATTGGCCATTGTCTGGGTAACCTAGCACAAACCATCCACTCTTCCGAGACTCCTCTATATTTCTCAGAAACCCCTTCCCTATATCGATCTGGGTTACACTGTACTAGTGAAAGGAATGCATGTGAGATATGGAAAGAATAGAAGCCATTACATTACTTTTTGGAGTGGCTGGAGGCAGATGTTAGATTCATAGTAGCTTTGGGGCAAGTGCTTGAGAATCACCTGCTTTATTGCTGCAGCCCAAGACACATGACAGAAGCATTCTCAAAGATACTTGATGGGCTTCCCTGGTGGCACAGTGGTTGAGAATCCGCCTGCCGATGCAGGGGACACAGGTTCATGACCCGGCCTGGGAGGATCCCACATGCCGCGGAGCGGCTGGGCCCGTGAGCCGTGGCCGCTGGGCCTGCGCGTCCGGGAGCCTGTGCTCCGCAACGGGAGAGGCCACAACAGTGAGAGGCCCGTGTACCACAAAAAAAAAGAGAAAAAAAAAAAAAAGGATACTTGATGATTGCAGCAATTTCCTAATCAGCTTTTGAGAACCCTGAAGGTCTTCAGTGTCTACTTCCCTGACCTTCCTGCAGAAGCTTCCCTGACTTTCCAAAGTAACTCCCCTGACATTGACTCCCTCAGCTCTTCCAATATTCATGTAAGCCCTAATTCCCAGATTTAAACTCTTATTCCTAAGATAAATGCCTTTATTTTCCTAAAGATATTAAATATCTTTAATATTGTTTATATAATTTATTATTATTTAATATTATTAATATCTCTTAAATATTCCTAAGATACTTGCCTTATCAATCCCAAACTGTTAACAACCATAAAGAAATAGATTAGGGAGACCCGGACTCACGTGGGGAGGAGGAAGAAGAGGAGGAGAAGGGAGGAAGAAAACAAGCGAGGAGGATCCGGGCGGGGGGCGGGAGGCTTACCACCTTCAGTCCCCCCCGCGAGCGCCCAAGGTGCGCACATTTTGACCGACTCAGCAAGAAGGTGGATTTTCCTTGTGTCTAAAGAGAAAAAAATGTCCCCGTGTCTGTAGAGATGCTTTGCAGTTCAGCCCGGCTGAAGCTGACCGAATGAGACTATGGGCTGTGCCTCTGCGAAGCATGTTGCCACTGTTCAAAATGAAGAGGAAGCCCAGAAAGGGAAGAACTACCAGAATGGAGACGTGTTTGGTGATGAGTATAGGATCAAACCAGTGGAAGAGGTCAAATACATGAAAAATGGGGCAGAAGAGGAGCAAAAAATAGCAGCCAGGAACCAAGAAAACTTGGAAAAAAGTGCCAGTTCAAATGTAAGACTTAAAACTAATAAAGAGATTCCGGGATTAGTTCATCAACCCAGAGCAAACATGAAACAACTCGAGTAAACAACCTGACCCTGTACCTAAAGCAATTAGAGAAAGAAGATCAAAAAAACCCCCAAAGTTAGCAGAAGGAAAGAAATCATAAAGATCAGATCAGAAATAAATGAAAAAGAAATGAAGGAAACAATAGCAAAGATCAATAAAACTAAAAGCTGGTTCTTTGAGAAGATAAACAAAATTGACAAACCATTAGCCAGACTCATCAAGAAAAGAAGGGAGAAGACTCAAATCAATAGAATTAGAAATGAAAAAGGAGAAGTAACAACTGACACTGCAGAAATACAAAAGATCATGAGAGATTACTACAAGCAACTCTATGCCAATAAAATGGACAACCTGGAAGAAATGGACAAATTCTTAGAAATGCACAACCTACCAAGACTGACTCAGGAAGAAATAGAAAATATGAATAGACCAATCACAAGCACTGAAATTGAAACTGTGATTAAAAATCTTCCATCAAACAAAAGCCCAGGACCAGATGGCTTCACAGGCGAATTCTATCAAACATTTAGAGAAGAGCTAACACCCATCCTTCTCAAACTCTTCCAAACAATATCAGAGGAAGGAACACTCCCAAGCTCATTCTACGAGGCCACCATCACCTTGATACCAAAACCAGGCAAGGATGTCACAAAGAAAGAAAACTACAGGCCAATATCACTGATGAACATAGATGCAAAAATCCTCAACAAAATACTAGCAAACAGAATCCAACAGCACATTAAAAGGATCATACACCATGATCAAGTGGGGTTTATTCCAGGAATGCAAGGATTCTTCAATATACGCAAATCAATCAATGTGATACACCATATTAACAAGTTGAAGGAGAAAAACCATATGATCATCTCAATAGATGCAGAGAAAGCTTTCGACAAAATTCAACACCCATTTATGATAAAAACCCTGCAGAAAGTAGGCATAGAGGGAACTTTCCTCAACATAATAAAGGCCATATATGACAAACCCACAGCCAACATTGTCCTCAATGGTGAAAAACTGAAACCATTTCCACTAAGATCAGGAACAAGACAAGGCTGCCCACTCTCACCACTCTTATTCAACATAGTTTTGGAAGTTTTAGCCACAGCAATCAGACAAGAAAAGGAAATAAAAGGAATCCAAATTGGAAAAGAAGAAGTAAAGCTGTCACTGTTTGCAGATGACATGATACTATACATAGAGAATCCTAAAGATGCTACCGAAAAACTACTAGAGCTAATCAATGAATTTGGTAAAGTAGCAGGATACAAAATTAATGCACAGAAATCTCTGGCATTCCTGTACACTAATGATGAAAAATCTGAAAATGAAATCAAGAAAACACTCCCATTTACCATTGCAACAAAAAGAATAAAATATCTAGGAATAAACCTACCTAAGGAGACAAAAGACCTGTATGCAGAAAATTATAAGACACTGATGAAAGAAATTAAAGAGGATACAAATAGATGGAGAGATATACCATGCTCCTGGATTGGAAGAATCAATATTGTTAAAATGACTCTACTACCCAAAGCAATCTACAGATTCAATGCAATCCCTATCAAACTACCACTGGCATTTTTCACAGAACTAGAACAAAAAATTTCAAAATTTGTTTGGAAAAACAAAAGACCCCGAATAGCCAAAGCAATCTTGAGAACGAAAAATGGAGCTGGAGGAATCAGGCTCCCTGACTTCAGACTATACTACAAAGCTACAGTAATTAAGACAGTGTGGTACTGGCATAAAAACAGAAAGATAGAAGAGTGGATCAGGATAGAAAGCCCAGAGATAAACCCACGCACATATGGCCAACTTATCTTTGATAAAGGAGGCAGGAATGTACAGTGGAGAAAGGACAGCCTCTTCAATAAGTGGTGCTGGGAAAGCTGGACAGGGACATGTAAAAGTATGAGATTAGATCATTCCCTAACACCATACACAAAAATAAGCTCAAAATGGATTAAAGACCTAAATGTAAGGCCAGAAACTATCAAACTCTTAGAGGAAAACATAGGTAGAACACTCTATGACATAAATCACAGCAAGATCCTTTTGGACCCACCTCCTAGAGAAATGGAACTAAAAACAAAGATAAACAAATGGGACCTAATGAAACTTCAAAGCTTTTGCACAGCAAAGGAAACCATAAACAAGACCAAAAGACAACCCTCAGAATGGGAGAAAATATTTGCAAATGAAGCAACTGACAAAGGATTAATCTCCAAAATTTATAAACAGCTCATGCAGCTCAATAGCAAAAAAACAAACAACCCAATCCAAAAATGGGCATAAGACTTAAATAGGCATTTCTCCAAAGAAGATATACAGACTGCCAACAAACACATGAAAGAATGCTCAACATCATTAATCATTAGAGAAATGCAAATCAAAACTACAATGAGATATCATCTCACACCAGTCAGAATGGCCATCATCAAGAAATCTAGAAACAATAAATGCTGGAGAGGGTGTGGAGAAAAGGGAACACTCTTGCACTGCTGGTGGCAATGTGAATTGGTACAGCCACTATGGAGAACAGTATGGAGGTTCCTTAAAAAACTAAAAATAGAACTACCATATGACCCAGCAATCCCACTACTAGGCATATACCCTGAGAAAACCATAATTCAAAAAGAGACATGTACCAAAATGTTCATTGCAGCTCTATTCACAATAGCCCGGAGCTGGAAACAACCTAAGTGTCCATCATCGGATGAATGGATAAAGAAGATGTGGCACATATATACAATGGAATATTACTCAGCCATAAAAAGGAACGAAACTGAGCTATTTGTAATGAGGTGGATAGACCTAGAGTCTGTCATACAGAGTGAAGTAAGTCAGAAAGAGAAAGACAAATACCGTATGCTAACACATATATATGGAATTTAAAAAAAAAAATGTCATGAAGAACCTAGGGGTAAAACGGGAATAAAGACACAGACCTACTTGAGAACGCACTTGAGGATATGGGGAGGGTGAAGGGTAAGCTGTGACAAAGCGAAAGAGAGGCATGGACATATATACTCTACCAAACGTAAGGTAGATAGATAGTGGGAAGCAGCCGCAGAGCACAGGGAGATCAGCTCGGTGCTTTGTGACCGCCTGGAGGGGTGGGATAGGGAGGGTGGGAAGGAGGGAGACGCAATAGGGAAGGGATGTGGGAACAGATGTGTATGTATGACTGATTCACTTTGTTATAAAGCAGAAACTAAGAAAAAATAAATAAATAAATAAATAAATTAATTAAAAAAAAGAAATAGATTAGGTATAGATATACAGATATATTTATATATCTATGTGTAGACAGATATATAGATATATAAAATTTTACTTTTTGTTGTGTGTATATTTATATGTAGATATAAATATAAAAGGAGAGATTTATATATCTATGAAATACCTGGGAAGGATACAAAACAACCTAGTAACAAGTTACCTTTGGAGAGGGAAACTGAATATCTAGAGGAAAGGAATGAAAGGAAAACTTATTTTTTACTGTATACCCTTTTGTACCTTCTTGAACTTCATACTATAAGCATGTATCACCTATTCAAAAATGAAGTAATTATTTGAAAGTTACCTACCCACATAATTATTGTTTTATGCCCCTAAGGGCCCCACGGACCCAGAGGTTTTTTCTGCCTGTGGTCATTTATTAGTTTTACTGTTCAAAGCTCTGAGCTGGAAGGAGTAGTAGAATAGGGAGAGGATGAATGACTTCTCAGGAATGAGGTTTTGTACTCACAGGGGAAAGATCAGCTACAGAGCTGTTGGTCAAAGCTTCTCAAGCTTGGAAGAAGATATCTTCTCATTCATTCACTGGTATATTTAACAACCCCCCTTGAAAGATACAAAGATAAAAACAAGAAGTCCCCAGTGCTGGGCTTCCCTGGTGGCGCAGTGGTTGAGAGTCCGCCTGCCGATGCAGGGGACGTGGGTTCATGCCCCGGTCCGGGAAGGTCCCGCATGCCGCGGAGCGGCTAGGCCCGTGAGCCATGGCCGCTGAGCCTGCTCATCCGGAGCCTGTGCTCTGCAAGGGGAGAGGCCACAACAGTGAGAGGCCCGCGTACAGCAAAAAAAAAAAAAAAAAAAAAAAAGAAGTCCCCAGTGCTATAATTAAGGCACAGATAAAGTGCTGGAAATTGTGATGAGAGACATCTATACTGTACCTAAAACTTTAAAGACAATATGAGTTTTAGAGACCATTCAGTCTCCAGCATTATTGTTTAATTATTAATAGCTAATCTCATCTCTCATCCCCAAGGAGAATTATAGCTTTTTTAAAAAATATTTATTTATTTATTTTACTTTTGGATGCGTTGGGTCTTAGTTGCAGTTGGATCTTTGTTGCAACATGCGATATCTTTCATTGAGGTGAGCAGGTTCTTCGTTGTAGCCTGGGGGCTTCTCTCAAGTTGTGGCTCACGTGCTCAGTAGTTGCAGCGCGGGCTTAGTTGCCCCACGGCATGTGGGATCTTAGTTCCCCGACCAGGGATCGAACTCATGTCCCCTGCACTGGAAGGCAGATTCGTAACCACTGGACCACCAGGGAAGTCCCAAGTTATAGCTTTTTTGACCTTATTATGAGATAATTCCAACATTTAATAAACCCTGAAAGTAGGAGACTACTCAGAAGTATAATTTGGGAATTTCAATAAATTGAAGATTTTAATCAGGGATTACATAAATTACCACAGTTTACTAGATCTTTTAACCTAAAATACACATTCTGGGGAATCTAGGAAAATGAAGCATTAGAATATTTTCCCTAACTTCCAATACCAAAGTCATTACCAACTGGTAGTATCTCTCTCCCAGGGAATTCAGGGTTTCTATGTGGCTTTTAGAAGAGAACAGGGTTTTTTTAAAGTTCTTTTTCAATTCTTGTAAATCACAATGGGGGAAAAATGTTCCTTACACTTATCTGTCAATGAGCCCCAAACAACTAATCATTGTAGTGAGAAGTCTTATTCTAGAGTTTCAAGTATTTTTAAAAGGATTTTCTCATGTTCTGGATTTCAGGAAACAAAGAGAACAAAAAGCAACCTAAGCAACACAAAGCTGTGCAGTTTTTAGTACAGATGATAGTAATGAGGGTGTAATTATCGTAACTATAAGCAAATGAAAGTTCAGACAATCAAGCTTTAGCCAAAGACTATATTTCTAGAACTAAACAACAGAACAGTACCTTATGTCACTGATCTATTTAAGCTACCTGAGTTGACAGCATGGCCTAAACTATTCATGTGCTGACTCTACATGTATTGGTGTACCACAGAAGGAAGAGTAGGGGTTTCACAACTTAGTATCTCCATAGAGAATGTAGAATGCCTTTTACACAGGCATTCCACATTTTAGAGTTAATACTGGACTTCCCTGGTGGCACAGTGGTTAAGAATCCACCTGCCAATGCAGGGGCCACGGGTTCGAGCCTTGGTCCGGGAAGATCCCACATGCTGCGGAGCAACTAAGCCCGTGCACCACAACTACTGACCCTGCGCTCTAGAGCCCACCAGCCACAACTACTGAGCCTGCGTGCCACAACTACTGAAGCCAGCGCACCTAGAGCCCGTGCTCCGCAACAACAGAAGCCACTGCAATGAGAAGCCCGCACACCACAACGAAGAGTAGCCTCCACTCGTCACAACTGGAGAAAACCCGCATGCAGCAACAAAGACCCAACGCAGCCAAAAATAAATTAAATAAATAAATAAAGTTAATACTAAACATTAAAATCAAGCCTCACACCTATTTTGAAATTTAAGTTAAAATGCGGGACTTCCCTGGTGGCACAGTGGTTAAGAATCCACCTGCCAATGCAGGGGACACAGGTTCAAGCCCTGGTCCGGGAAGATCCCACATGCCACAGAGCAACTAAGCCTGTGTGCCACAACTACTGAGTCCGCGCTCTAGAGCCCATGAGCCACAGCTACTAAAGCCCATGTGCCTAGAGCCCGTGCTCCGCAACAAGAGAAGCCACTACAATGAGAAGCCTGTGCACCACAACGAAGAGTAGCCCCCACTCACCGCAACTAGAGAAAGCCCGCATGCAGCAACGAAGACCCAACACAGCCAAAAATAAATAAATAAATAAATAAATAAATTTTTTTAAATGCTAGTTCTCATCAACTCCATGTAATTTCCAAAAATTAGTAATCAATGAAACAATGTGCCAAACCACCTTCAGAAAATATTATCTAGCCTTTCAGCATCCATATCTTTGTCACAGAGGAGTAAAACCAGTTTTAAATGTCCATTGGTGCTTTCAGAAAGCTCTGAAACCAGTATTCCCAGCAGGATTTCCTAAAATTTCACTGATACAATGCATTGTGTAAAACAACTCCCAAACACCCTCCACAGCAGAAGACCTCTGTAAATGGCATCTTTCTGTTTCTGCATGAAGTATCTTTATTTAAAATATTTCAAGTTTACACAAATCCAGTATTCATTTACAACATTTGTTGAGCACTTACTATGTACCAGGCACTACGGACCTGGAACACATACGTGAACAAGACAAAGTTCCCACCCTCAAGAAATTCACAGTCTAGGGATACAGAGAAGGTTAACAGTTATAATACAGTGTTATCAGTCAATACTTAGGGTAGGGATAAGGATAGAGTATTATGGGAACACACATAGGGACCCCCAAGAAGAATCTATAAATGCCCAAATGCTCCACAGTTAAGAATCTTTTAAATTTCCATACTTTATAAAACACTGTTGCTGGTGTTTAATATAAAAAACCCTTAAGGATAAGTGGGATGTAGGGGTAAAGCATTTAAAATAATATTCTTTTTGATGACTGCCATCCCTTATTTTGTGAAGATGAATGACCCTAATTCTCTGAAGTAGGAGTCTTTAATTATATAATGAAACATGAAGCCCTCTAAGATCTGGAAAAAAAATTGCCATAAGTTGAGAATCACTGAAGCAGCAAGTCACTGTTAGAGGTTTAAATATATCTTATCCCTTAGTACTTTAGGCTAGAGACAAAGGTTGAAATTCACTGCCAAAATAAATTTAAAGTAAGATTCAATTTAAATTTAGAATTCTAATCGATTCATAACTTTTAGAGAAAATCTATAATATAGCATAGGAAAGGATAGTATAGTATAGTATAGTATAAAGTGAGGTACCCCTGTGTGTATAACAATCCCTAGACATCATTACACTTCAACTACTGAAAGAGATAGGATCCTCTCTTTAGGAAGGAAGAACTCTTAAACACAAGATAACACAAATACTATGGGAAAATGAAAGGCAAAATATTTGTTGCAGCCTTCACTATCTGATCAATAAGAAGGGAAGTCTCTACATGGTAAATCAAGTCACTAATCACTAACAGACTTGCACTGCTATTTACCTTGCCTAAGCACACAATCTTCTTGGTATACTACTGCCTCCTGGGGGTTATAGTATATTACTACCCTTCTGAGAAAACTGGCATAAACAGAAAACACAAATATTATTTTCTACTAAAAACACAATACAAAAGGTTCATGTCAAATAACAAGTAGGCCTTTCCTAAATAATCTCTATTTTTAACTGTCATATTTATTTCTATCAGAATAATTGGGAACAAAGTACATAACAAAACTTAATTATAGAAAGTGGTTGTTGATATGATTAAGAACATCAGGACTTATAAAGCATTTTGCATTTTCAAACCACTTAGCCAACATTAAATGATTAATCTTTAGAACATTCTTGAGGTCAATATCACCACCATCTTTTTACAGAAAAGTAAACAGCAAGGTTAAGTGAAGTATCAGAAACTGAAGAACTAGTCAGTTCTCTAATCAGCAAAGTGCCACAGAATGGTTTAATGTAAAATATGAAGCATTAATACATTAATTCATCTCTAATACCCCATGACCTATCTCTAGGAGAAATTACTCTTTTAACTGTGGCCCCATAACATTTTATAGATCCCTCTATTATAAGACTTAACACTTTTGTATTATGGTTATTGAATTGGCAGTCTCTGTAACTAAAGTCTGTACCTCCACAGGACTTTGCACAGTGTCTAGCACATAGAAAGACACAGCAATGAACCATTCAGGCATTTTCCAGATATTAAAGTCAGGGGCTGTTTTGGACACAGGGGATTCAGCGGTGAAAAAGAAAGCCAAGCTCCCTACTCTCATGGAACATGCATTCTAGGAGGCAAAGGCAGATGACCAAAAAAAACAAAAACAAAAACAAAAAACTATCAGGTAGTAAGAAGAGCTATAGAGAAAATAAAAATAGGGCAATGTGACTACAGTTGGCTATGTAGTTACAATAGATTAGGCAGTGATATTCAAGCTGGTATCTGAATATAAAAAATAACCAGCCATAACTATATGAGGAAAAGACAATTCCAGGTGGCAAATGCCAAAGTGGGCAAGAAATGGAAATATTCAAGGAACAGGGGAAAAAAAGATCGTGGTTAGAGCAGTGGGCCAATGAGTGAGTGATAAAATATGAAATCAGAGAGGTGGGCAGGGGCCAGATCACAGCTTTCTTGGGCCATGATAAGAATTTTATTCGGAGTGAAACAGAAAATTCTTTAAGGCTCCATAATATGTATTTGCCAATTTGAATTGCTGCATTTGTGTAGTTGGTAGCACTAAAGGAAAATTAATTCTGAGAAAGGAAAATTACTATGCTATTGGTTAGGGAGTCTTTCTGTTTTAATAAATTACTTTTTAGTGAAAAGTTATTTTATAATTAAATCTTCAGACTGAAGGATAAAACAGCAGTGTCTACTAACATGTTAATAGAAGTTAGAATAATGAGATTTTGACAATCATTATTGGAAGAAATTGAAGAGCTCCTGCATAAACCACTGTACATTATAGATGACTATACTAGGATCTTATGCTAATCACTTATTAATTTTGCAAAGCCTAAGATCTCCAAATAGCTCATGATGAGTGCCAGACAGACATCTGGAGAGGAGGTTCTGAGTGAAAGTATGGAAGTGTCATTAAACATAATAAATCTCTTCCTCTTACCAGAGAAACCAGAATGAAAAAAGGAATATCCACTTAGAAGAGAGAACACTTCTCACCATGTTAACTGAACAAAATACAGCAATAGCCTAAAAATTAAGTGCAGGTTTAAATTTCACCTGAGATGATATAGGTGCTGTGGAAGCCTCAGGGCTAATTCCAAGCTACAACACCAAGATTCAGTTAAATTTAACCTCACAAATAGTCAATGCAAAGAAAATATTATCATTTGCACATTCTAGGTAGCAGGTTCCGGCACATTTGATATATTATACTTTATGTATTTTCTACCTTTTTAATGTGTTATTTTTATGGTAAAAAAAAAAGTAACATAAAATTACCATCTTAGCTATTTTTAAGTGTACAGTTCAGTATTGTTAAATATATTCACATTGCTGTACAACGGATCTCCAGAACTTTTTCATTTTGTGAAACTGACATTCTATACCCACTGAACAACTGCCTGTTTCCCCCTCCCCGTAACCTCTGGCAACCACCATTCAACTCTGTGTTTCTATATCATTTCCTGGTGTTTTTTACTTATAATATTACATTGTAATACTACACAAGCTCCTACAAAAGCAACTATGTATACAAGCTTTTGAGTTGGTATTTTAGTTGGTTTGCTTTTGTTTAAACACAATTTCATCCCTGTTTCCTAAACCAAAATGTGGATAGTAGAGGGCTAAGAATTGCCTCCAAAATGTAGGCAAGAACACAGAAGTGACCAGGAATTACACTGTAATACACACTACACTATTTCCAATCCACCATAAATACTAACAAAATTATTATAGAGAAGTAAGGTTACTGGCCACTATACAATGTATTTATATGGAAAAATACATAGTACATAGGAAGGATGAACACTGGACTTAAAATAAAAAGACTTAAGTTTGAGAATAGCCTAATAGACAATAATAAACTTCTCTTTTATTTTTATATTTTATCAGGAACTTCCACATACAACAATTCATTTAGTTAAGTCACAATCCCTCCGGATGTTTTCTTCTTCTGTAAAAGAGATAAAAATGCCTACCATGCTGACCTCATAAGGTTGAAACAAGGAAAAGAATAAAATAATAAATATAAACACAATTTGAAAGTTGTAAACACTTCTATACATATATAAACTGTCTAAAGATAAATCAAAAAATGTATCACTTGTAACAAAGAAATAGTTAACACAGTGCTATGCATGCAATTAATATTTATGAAATATTTGTCAAATAATTTATAGAGTGTCCTGAATATGAAGAGACAGCAAAATTTCCTCTATCCATTTGGTGCAAAGAAAATGAACTGTCTTAAATCTGCTAATGGTGAGGTCAAAGTTAAACGAAAATCAAAATACAAATCTAGAGACTGCATATAATAAGAACAAAAGGGGCAGGATTATAGGTGTGGTTATTCATGATACAGAACAGTGAGGCTTTAGAAAAATATACTATGTGTAACTTTTTCCAAAAGTACTTTCTTTATGAATTGGTGATTTGGTAGATTGAACAACTATCAGTGGAATGATTGTTTGATGAAAATTACAAAGGCACAACTGCAGGCAAGATTCTGTACAGGACAAATTAACACTAAAATCAAGAACACAAGTACTTCTCTGTGACATTATATAGTTACAAAACTATGTGGAATTTACATGAAAAATCCTATATCTCATTCTTTAAAAGGTAACTTGTATTAAAATTGAGAATATAATCAAGAAAGCCATATAAAGTCATTTATTTCCAGCTCTAAATTGTATGCGTTAGTCGATAATTGCCTATACAAATCAAATGTAAGAGGGTTTTATCATCTAGTAGGCAGGCAAGGCATTCTCAAATTCTGAACCTCTGGTAGCGAACCCTTTATAACCACCTTTTAAATTCCTCCCCCTTTTGAAAGGAATGCTTTGTTTATGACACTATTTGCTAAGCTCCTACAATCAGTTGGCACAGTGGCTCATAAACCTGCACTGAAGTTGATCTGATTCTAATGGATCAACAAAATCAATCACAGTAATTCTGTCCATGATGAGTCCAGATAAAGGGGGGGGGGGTTCCATGTCAATTAGAAAAAGGCTATAGTGTGAGATTTTAACATGATTATAAGTACCATGGGGTATAAAGGTCCTGCTTCAATTAAATACTGACCCAAAGATCAAAAGCCACTTATTCTCCAGGTGCCTTTGGAACCAGAGCAACAAGCTGTCCTTCAGAATACAGCAAGGTGGCAATTATCCAACTAATTTCAAATCTTTTGGTCAATAAGTATCATCAGTTATGATACTTCCATTCTTCCTTTCAACAAATATTTATTGAAGGCCTACAATGTGCCAAGCACTTACTATCTTGATCACCCAATAGAACCTACAACAGCCATAGAACCTTCATATAAAAATAATGGTATAATTAAATCTTCTTAGCCTCTTTTCTTTTTTTTGTATGAGTTGGGTCTTTGTTGCTGGGCGCGGGCTTTCTCTAGTTGCGGCAAGCGGGGGCTACTCTTCGTTGTGGTGTGCGGGCTTCTCATTGCAGTGGCTTCTCTTGTTGCACAGCACGAGCTCTAGGCATGCCAGCTCCAGTAGTTGTGGCTCGCGGGCTCTAGAGCGCAGACTCAGTAGTTGTAGCTCACAGGCTTAGGTGTTCCGTGGCATGTGGGATCTTCCCGGACCAGGGCTCAACCCGTGTCCCCTGCATTGGGAGGCGGATTCTTAACCACTGTGTCATCAAGGAAGACCCTTCTTAGCCTTTTAAAAAATAATTTATGTTCAGAACCATATACTTCATAAATGCATTAACTAAATATAATAAAATTTGACGTGGAGTATGTGAAAGTAAATGTAGGGAACAGAACCAGGGAGACACTTAACATTCTTTCCTCTTCTAATAATGAAATTAGGTAATATGCATTGAATAGTTATCATTATACTTGAAAATTTTTAATCTCTTCAAAAAATGCACATATACCAACCCAACCCATCAAACTACTGAAAGTCAGAACAGTCTTAACTATAAATAAACACAAGAGGGCGCACAAGTCTAGGAAATTCATAAAACCAAAGGCAAGTCACATTTGCTCAATCATCTACATAGGCACATGGATTTACAAAGGAGTCTTCGTGCACATACTAGAGGCCAATTGCAATGAAAATATTTCCCTTTCTCAATATACTCTCCAGAAATCAAATCACTGCTTCTCTTTGTAACACAAATTCCTTATGCAAATAGATTTTAAACTTAAATTTTAGTATTTTATCATTAAGAAAAAGTATGGGGACTTCTCTGGTGGTGCAGTGGTTAACAATTGCCTGCCAGGGACTTCCCTGGTGGCGCAGTGGTTAAGAATCCGCCTGCCAACGCAGGGGACATGGGTTCGAGCCCTGGTCTGGGAAGATCCCACATGCTGCGGAGCAACTAAGCCCATGTGCCACAACTACTGAGGCTGCGCTCTAGAGCCCGCAAGCCACAACTACTGAGCCCATGTGCCCCAACTACTGAAGCCCACATGCTTGGAGCCCATGCTCTGCAACAAGAGAAGCCATCGCAATGAGAAGCCCGTGCACCGCAACAAAGAGTAGCCCCTGCTCGCCGCAACTAGAGAAAGCCCGCGCGCAGCAACGAAGACCCAATGCAGCCAAAATTAAGTAAATTTTTTAAATAAATAAAAGAAAAAGTATGACTTTTAATCAGAAGTGTACGTCACCTTTTAATCTAACTTCTCCTTGGAAAACCTACTATTTAGAAGCTAGCCAACTCTTAAAATGCCTATTTTCAAATAACTTAAAGCTTCTCCATTTAATGATTAGAATCATAATAAACTTAGTTATAGGAAACAGACCTCCAACTTTGGGAAACTGATGCAAATTTATGTCATACTAATATCAGCTATTTAATTCTCGAGTAGTTAATATTCTGTCTATAACATTCATTCCAAAATTGGTTGCAAGTCGCTCCCAAATAGATTATGATTTCATTAGTTCACTCCCTCATAAAATAATAAGCTACCATCTGAGAAGTTTCTGTATGTAAAGCAATCAGACTAAGATTACAGAGCCTATAGGCAGGAGAATAATCCAAAATAACTGCAGAGCACGTTCAGCCTACCCTAAGATTCACAGCAGAATATACTCTATACACACACACACACACACACACACACACACACACACAGTTCTAGGTATGTAATTCAGTTTTATATAGTCCTAATGCAGGCTGTGACACATGAAATTATTCTGAATGCCAGTAGTTTCATATGTTGTCTACATCCTACACAGAAGAGGCACCTGAATATTACTTATCCCATACACATTACTCTGTGAAGGAAACAAAAAAGAGAGATGAACTGGCTGCTAGGATCAAGAGAGTCAGGCAAAAAGCCCAGACCAGTAGCAGTGAGCTACAGGTTAGGTAGGATGGGCAAAGGCTGACAATCCAGAACAAAGGATAAGGATTATTTCAGCGATCAAAAGTCAGGGCACAAATCAAGGGAATAACAATCAGGAACCCAAGACTGGTCAGAATCCAGTCAATTAAATAAGTTACTTGTAATCCAAGCAGGTGGTACAGACCTGACACTACAGTTTATCTATCTGAACTAGACTAATATACTTCTTGCCAGGTACTTGATCCTGGACCAGAAAGGAAAGGGCATCTATAAAAAATATTACTGGAACCTCACTGAAATTTGAATATGGTCTGTGGATTGGACAGCAGTATTGCATCAATGTTAACGTCTTGATTTTAAGTGTTGTACTGTGGTTATACAGCAGGGTGTTCTCAATATACTGAAGGATTTAGGGGTAATGGGACATCATGTCCATGATTCACTCTGAAATGGTTCAGAAAATAACAATAATAATTATAGGTAAAGAAAGAATTATAAGCCAAATATGGTAAAATGTTAACAATTGGGGGATCTAGATGAAGGACATATAGGAGCCCTTTGAACTAATATCACAACTTTTTTGCATGTTTCACATTATTTCAAAATTAAAAATATAAAACTAAATAAGTAAATAAAATTTATAGATGCTTTGATAATGGAGTGTAGCATATTTTAAAATAAATTTGCACAAAAAATTGCACAATTTGTATGGAAACACAAAAGACCCCGAATAGCCAAAGCAATCTTGAGAACGAAAAATGGAGCTGGAGGAATCAGGCTCCCGGACTTCAGACTATACTACAAAGCTACAGTAATCAAGAGAGTATGGTACTGGCACAAAAACAGAAAGATAGATCAATGGAACAGGATAGAAAGCTCAGAGATAAACCCATGCAAATATGGTCACCTTATCTTTGATAAAAGAGGCAGGAATGTACAGTGGAGAAAGGACAGCCTCTTCAATAAGTGGTGCTGGGAAAACTGGACAGATACATGTAAAAGTATGAGATTAGAACACTCCCCAACACCATACACAAAAATAAGCTCAAAATGGAATAAAGACCTAAATGTAAGGCCAGAAACTATCAAACTCTTAGAGGAAAACATAGGCAGAACACTCTATGACATAAATCACAGCAAGATCCTTTTTGACCCACCTCCTAGAGAAATAGAAATAAAAACAAAAATAAACAAATGGGACCTAATGAAACTTCAAAGCTTTTGCACAGGAAAGAAAACCATAAACAAGACCAAAAGACAACCCTCCGAATGGGAGAAAATATTTGCAAATGAAGAAACTGACAAAGGATTAATCTCTAAAATATACAAGCAGCTCATGCAGCTCAATAACAAAAAAACAAACAACCCAATCCAAAAATGGGCAGAAGACCTAAACAGACATTTCTCCAAAGAAGATATACAGATTGCCAACAAACACATGAAAGAATGCTCAACATCATTAATCATTAGAGAAATGCAGATCAAAACTACAATGAGATATCATCTCACACCGGTCAGAATGGCCATGATAAAAAAATCTAGAAACAATAAATGCTGGAGAGGGTGTGGAGAAAAGGGAACACTCTTGCACTGCTGGTGGGAATGTGAATTGGTGCAGCCACTATGGAGAACAGTATGGAGGTTCCTTAAAAAACTACAAATAGAACTACCATATGACCCAGCAATCCCACTACTGGGCAGATACCCTGAGAAAACCATAATTCAAAAAGAGTCATGTACCACAATGTTCATTGCAGCTCTATTTACAATAGCCAGGAGATGGAAGCAACCTAAGTGTCCATCATCGGATGAATGGATAAAGAAGATGTGGCACATATATTCAATGGAATATTACTCAGCCATAAAAAGAAACGAAATTGAGTTATTTGTAGTGAGGTGGATGGACCCAGAGTCTGTCATACAGAGTGAAGTAAGTCAGAAAGAGAAAGACAAATACCGTATGCTAACACATATATATGGAATCTAAGAAAAAAAAATGTCATGAAGAACCTAGGGGTAAGATGGGAATAAAGACACAGACCTACTAGAGAATGGACTTGAGGATATGGGGAGGGGGAAGGGTAAGCTGTGACAAAGTGAGAGAGTGGCATGGACATATATACACTACCAAACGTAAAATAGATAGCTAGTGGGAAGCAGATGCATAGCACAGGGAGATCAGCTCGGTGCTTTGTGACCACCTAGAGGGGTGGGATAGGGAGGGTGGTAGGGGAGGGAGGGAGATGCGAGAGGGAACAGATATGGGAACATATGTATATGTATAACTGATTCACTTTGTTATAAAGCAGAAACTAACACACCATTGTAAAGCAATTATACTCCAATAAAGATGTTAAAAAAAAAAAAAAGAAATATCTGGGGGACTTCCCTGACACTCCAGTGGTTAAGACCCTGTGCTTCCAGTGCAGGGGACGCAGGTTCAATCCCTGGCCAGGAAACTAAGATCCCACATGGAACGCGAAGCAGCCAAAAAAAAAAAAAAAAAAAAAACTAAAGTAATAAACACATGAAATTATTTTTAAATAAAAAGTAAAAAAACAAAAGAAATGAAATGCTTTGACAACAGAGTATAGTACTTCTCAAAAAGCATCTACACTGGGCTTCCCTGGTGGCGCAGTGGTTGAGAGTCCGCCTGCCGATGCAGGGGACACGGGTTCGTGCCCCGGTCCGGGAAGATCCCACATGCCGCGGAGCAGCTGGGCCCGTGAGCCATGGCCGCTGAGCCTGCGCGTCCGGAGCCTGTGCTCTGTGACGGGAGAGGCCACAGCAGTGAGAGGCCCGCGTACCGCCAAAAAAAAAAAAAAAAAAAAAAAAGCATCTACACTGATAAACACATGGAGCAATTCTAACCTCAATTCCTAAAAGCCTCACTGGACTTCAATTAACATGAAAAAATATTTTCCTCAAATTAATGAGACCATGCTCCTTCAAGAGAATTCAAATGAAGGTAATAATGTACACATTCTAGACAGCAATCTGCAGGTAAAATACTTTTTACCTTTTAAAATATAATAAGTAAATAAATATAAAAATAATGCTTTTAGTAGCCTCCTTCAAAACTGAAACAGTTTAATCTCCTATAAGTGAAAAAAAAATCACTAAATTTAATCAATGACTAGCTTTACTCAATGACTTCCAGTGTTGCTATAGTAATACAAATGTAAAAAGAATTCCAATTCTGGTAGTAGTAATACTTCAATTTCCAAAAAAAAAAGATTCATTTTTTACACATATTGGCCATCTACCAATCTTATCATTTAAAAAAAAATTTTGGAAAAACACTTCTTTGCCATTGTTTCTGGAGTTGCTTTCATAACTTCTAATCTGAAACATTCCTTTGAGACTATTGGAAAATACTTTAATGAAATGACTGTGGAAACCCCTAGGATAGTTTTCTCTTTTCATTAACATAAAAAATGCTACCAACCTTTTATTACAGAACAAGACAAAGAGAAATCTTTAGAAGTTGAATGACCTAATACATTTTGAACAATATCACCCACAAAGCATACAACCACAGCTTAATCAACTGTCAAGTATAAATGACAACAAAACTTTCACTTCATTTAAAACAATGCATTCACATTCCTTAGTGATAAATTCGTACCATCTGGGAGCTGGAAGTGAAACTTGTTACTTATCATGTGTTTATAGCTTGGTCATTAGAACATTCTTGAAATGAATTATGACAAACAAACCTGAGACTTTAATAACTGAGCTCCTATTTCCTGAATTTCGTTTACAGCATGACTTCCCTTCTTGCCACACTTCCTGAATCATTTCCTAAGGATAAAGCACCCATCTTAAATTACTTGGTTCTATCCCACAAAAGGCTGGTTTCCAAGGAGATGCTGTGGACTCTGCATTACTTCAGGCTCACATTAATGAGAAAAATTCCTCTCATTAAAAACTGTGATTTTCATATAAAATCAACAATAAAATAAAAACTTAATGTATACATAAGTAAACAATGACCAATGAGCTTAAAACTCACTTCATCAACAAATATAAAAAGCTACCAATCAAATGGTGGCAACTAGGAAATATACTTTTGTTCGTCATCTTTGTAGTCTTTTCTGGAATAACAAAGAAACAAAGACTACATTGTACCCTCTTAGATGCACCCAAGAAAATACAGAAACCCTCTACCACTTTTACCTCATCTCTTACTACAGATTATTATCTTCTTCTTAAATAAAAAATTAAAAATATTAAATTGGCATATTCATAATGTGGAATATTATATAGCTGTTAAAATAATTAGGTGTATAAATTGAGAAAAAAACACATTATAAATCTAACATTTAAAAAGTATGTAGGTATATGTGTGTGAGCATATGTGTATGTGTGTGTAGAGTTGTACATATATCACAAAATATCTCAAAAAATATTTAAATTGAATAAAAACAGTTAACTCTAGGACTGGAATGAGGAATGGAATGAGAGGAATATAATTTTTATTGTCTGAGATTTTTCCAAAAGTAATTTTGACTTACTTTTGTAATAATAAAAAAATTGTGTGGGTGAATGTACAATTTATAGATTAATCCAAAACACCTGAAACATAGCTTCAAATGCATACAAATAATAAGCCTGTCATAAAATCATGTGTTTTAAGACATATGAGTTTAGGCCTGCAACACAGCTCACCTTCTGTCTGCCCACCCTGCCTCCTCCCCTCCCTTCCATAGGGTCTCTCCTGGGCCACTCTCTAATAAACATCTTGCACACAGGAAAAAAAAAAGACATATGAATTACTGGCCTATATTAATAACAAGAAACCATTTATTCCCAAAGATAAATTGGTAATAACATTTGTTTTGGTAATCAATAACATTAAAAGAAGAAACAGCTGACTGTGATGGATTTCACTTATGGTAAAATATAGAGTCCACTTAAATTTAAAGGAAGTGTTATATTCTTGCATATGAAAAATCCCATTTCCTGATTATCATTCCAACTGTCTACCAAAAACTTCTGAATAACTAAAGTCTCACCTCCTTAAAAGCAAGAATAAAATTATGCAAAGAAATTATGTAAGGAAGATGGTCAACTTTATTGTAAATATTTATTGTGAATTTAATATTTGACTCGTAACTTTGATTTTAATGTCATGAGACAGAATGCACAGATGTTAAGAAAACTGGAGTTAGATAAATAGAGTTTCTAATTCTGATTTTTTTTCTTACTCTCTGACTATGGACAAACTGCTTAAATCTCTCTGAACCTCACCTTACCTATGAAATAAAGACAGCACCACCTATGATGATTGTTATGAGAATCAGTGATGGCCTTACAGTTATGACATTCAGTGAGTTTTTACAAAGCTCATCCCAAGTCCTTCAATTTCTTTCCATTCCCCACCAGAACTCTAGTCCAAGTTAGCATCATCACTGGTCTGCCTGCTTCTGCTTTCACCCTCCTACTTTCCATTTCTCTCACAGTGGTTTTTTATATTTTTCCATAAAGAAAATTATGAAGAAGCACTTCCAAAATAGCAGAGTAAGGACCTCCAAAAATCTGCTTTTCCATAAAAGCAGTGAGAACATTAGCAAAACTTTTCAAAATCAACTTTCTCAGAATTCTGGAAATTAACCAATGACTTGCAGCAGCCCAAGAAGTGTTTCTTCAAAAGAAACAGCTGAATCTCAAAGAACAACAAGTTTGTGGGGTTTTACCCTATACTATTTTTATCCCCTTCTCCCAGTTCTGTGGTAAATGTGAAAACCAAGCAGCCTCCCAAGCAAAATACTTGTGAAAACCAGAAGTTTAGGAGCCAATGGTGGGAGTAATAATGGTTTGGGGCTTTCCAAAGCACGCTATCCCCAGAAAAACACCACTATCTGACCTGTCTGGCAGCTTCTTAAGAAAGCTCCAGTCATAGGACTTTATTTGACCTGACTCAAAGATGGCTCAGTGCAAACAGCCCTCCCCTCAGGGCATGTGTCAAACAAAAGCAGTGGCAATTGCTTAACATCACAGCTGCCTGAAGTTGCAATACAAGTTGGGTAAACAAGAGGCCAAAGAAAAAACTTAGAAGAAAAATCTGGAGAATCAGATGTTCATAGGAGGCTTTGAAAATCTCCAAAATATCCTTGGGAATCTAGGAATGTACACAGCTCTGTGCATGCTCAAGAAAGAACTGAGAATGTACTAATCTCTCACCGCTGGCTGAACATGAGGTTTTACACAAGCAGGAAGTGAAGGCTAAGACAGAGTTGCAAGTTGCCAGAATGTTGATAGTATGCCCCAACACAGAGAACTCTTCAACAAAGGCTGGGAGAATTATTGGTTCAAGGCATTTAAGGAATCTCTGTCCAATCAACAGCTGACCACTAAGCTAACCAAGCAGAAACTTCAGTGGCTACACATGACAAAGAATATAGACTTTAAAAAATTAGTCCAGGGGCTTCCCTCGTGGTGCAGTGGTTGAGAGTCCACCTGCCAATGCAGGGGACACGGGTTCGTGCCCCCGTCTGGGAATATCACACATGCCGCGGAGCGGCTGGGCCCGTGGGCCATGGCCTCTGAGCCTGTGCGTCCAGAGCCCATGCTCCACAACAGGAGGGGCCACAGCAGTGAGAGGCCCGTGTACCGCAAAAAAAAAAAAAAAAATTAGTCCAGGAAAGCCACTAATTCACAAAAGGCAGGAACAACAACAAACAGCAACAATAAACCCGGGGAAGGGGGACAACAAGGGAACTGATTTTTTTCAAACTTGCTACATTATGTTACTTAAAATGTTCACTTTTCAACAAAAAATTATGAGATACCCAAAGAAACAGGTAAGTATGGCCCATACACTGCAAAAAAAAGCAGGCAAGAGAATCTGAGGAAACCCAGATGTTGGACTTAGAAGACAAAGACTTTAAGTCACTTATTATAAACATGTTCAAAGTACTAAAGAAAACCATGTCTAAGGAATTAAAAAAAAAAAAAGTCAGAGTACAATGTCTCACCAAATAGAGAATATCAATAAAGAGGTAGAAATTGTTTGTTTTAAAAGAAAATGGCATAGGGCTTCCTTGGTGGTGCAGTGGTTGAGAGTCCGCCTGCCAATGCAGGGGACACAGGTTTGATCCCTGGTCCAGGAAGATCCCATATGCTGCGGAGCGGCTGGGCCCATGCACCACAACTGCTGAGGCCCGCGCACCTGGAGCCCGTGCTCCACAGTGGGAGAGGCCGCCGCAGTGAGAAGCCCCACACGCCATGGCAAGGAGTGGCCCCCGTTCACCACAACTAGAGACAGCCCGCACGCAGCAATGAAGACCCAATGCAGACAAAAATAAATAAATAAATAAATGTATTTTTTTAAAAAAGACAATGGCATAAAGCAATAATTATAAGATCATGCTGAAGGGCTTATAATGTATAAAGATGTAATTTGGGGCTTCCCTGGTGGCGCAGTGGTTGAGAGTCCGCCTGCCGATGCGGGGGGCATGGGTTCAAGCCCCGGTCCAGGGGGATCCCACATGCCACGGATAGGCTGGGCCTGTGGGCCATGGCCGCTGAGCCTGCGCGTCCGGAGCCTGTGCTCCGCGACGGGAGGGGCCACAGCGGTGAGAGGCCCGCGTACCGCAAAAAAAAAAAAAGAAAGATGTAACTTGTATGACAATAATAGCACAACAGAAAGAGAAAGGAATGAAGCTATATCACAGCAAAGTTTTGTATACTTTTGAAACTAAATTGATATAAATTCAAACTATATTATTTTAAATAAAAATGTTAATTATAATGCCTAGAAACCAAGAAAATAACTAAAAATATATACAGTAAAAAAAACAACAACAATTATAACACGGGAACATAAATGGTATACTAGAAAATATTTAACATTAAAAAAAAAGGAAGTAGTGCAGGAAGAGAAAAAGACGTATAGAAAACGTATGAAAGACTCTGAAAAAGTCATATAGAAAACATGTAACAAAGAGGCAGGTGTAAATCCTACCTTATGAGCAGTTACATTAAATATAAATGGATTAGACACTACAATCAAAGGAGAGGGACTGGCAGAATACTTTTTTTTTTAAACAAAACCATGATGTAACTATATGCTGTCTACAAGACACTCACTTTAGTTTCAAAAACACAAATAGGTTGAAAGGAAAAGTAAGAAAAATGATATACCATATAAGCAGTAACCAAAATAGAAATGGTGTGGCTATGTTAATATCAGACAAAATAGCTTTTAAGGCAAAAATTGTGACTACAGACAAAGGATATTTTGTAATGATAAAAGGATCAATCTTTCAGGAAGACATAAAATCATAAAAATATTAGCACCAAACAATAGAGCTCCCAAAATACATGACACAGAACTGGCATAATTGAAGGGAGAAATAGACAATTCAACAATTCAACTTCAATACATATTCCACTTCCAATAATGAATAGGACCATCCATCATATTAACAAGAAAAAAGAAGACTTGAACAACACTATAAACTAATTAGACCTAATGCACATCTAAAAAACACCCCACTCAACACATCAGAATACACATTTTTCTCAAGTACAGATGGAACATTCTTGAGGAAAGATATGCTAAGCCATAAAGCAAGCCTCAATAAATTTAAAATGACTGATATGACACAAAGTATGTTCTCCAACCACAATGGGATGAAATTTGAAATAAATAACAGAAGAAATTTTGGAAAGTCACAAATATGTAGAAATTAAACACACCCATAACCTTTAACTAGACTGACCATAAATTAAATATGTTATCCATCTAGTTAAAATCTTCTGATCACATCCCATCATTTTTTGAATAAAATATTACAGCCCTACAAATGGCTTAAAAGGCCAAGGTCCTACATGACCTGGCTCCTGGCCACATCAACAACCTCATCTCCTACTATCTCCTCTTCACTCACTTATTCATTGTGCTCCACTGATCTTCATGCTATTTTCTTCAATTAGCCAAGTTCAAATTAGCTGTTTACTCTGCCCAGAATGCACTTTGCCCAGATCTTCACATTTAGTTCTTTCAGGTCTCATCTGAATCTCATCTCCTCCCATAAACTCTCCCATAATTCTGTCATTCTCTTTTCTCAGTACTCTTTCCCTTTAGTCTAGTCTTTTTAAGTCTTCTGAGCACCTGTCACTTTCAATCATTTTCATATGTATTTATTACTCTATTTTCTGCTTCTCCCCACTAGAATGTTAGCTGTAACAGCGCTGTTCTTGGCTGAATCACTGAGGTTTAGAATAGTGCCTAGCACATAGAAATGCTCAATAAACAATTTTATTTCTTGCTGAAGAAATGAATTGAAATTATAAAAAGGACACATACCCCAAAAGTGCATAACAAATGCATACTATCATCTATAAAAATGCAGCATTATTTTGTGCATTTCTGTTATTAAGTTCCAAGGCATTTAAAACACTTTTTTTACTTGTAATGACAAGTAAAAGGCAAATAAATTGCAATCTCAGACTCTGGTTTATACCACAGGAATCTGAAATTGAATAGTCTGCTCAACATTATATGGACATATCATGTTAACACTTGAAAGAGAATTCTGAACTCTTAAGATTCCTTAATTAATTAACTCCTTTGTCCAGGAAAGTAGTATAGTATACAGATTAAGGAAAAATTCTTTAGAATCAGACAGACTTGGGTTAAAGTCTAACTCTTCTAGTTACTAACTGGATGTCCTGGACAAGTTATTTAACCTCTCACTGAGTATAAACATTTGCTTTTGCAAAGTTAGGATAATAATATGTACTTCATGAGCTTAATGTGGTATAAAATTGATATCACAAATAAAAGGATTCAGACAACACTTTGGTAAATAAGCATTCAATAAAAGCTATTATATTTTGTTACTATTATAATTTAGGTAAACCAAAAGGAAACATGAGGCCATGGTATTTCTTATATTTTTTATTACATATAACTCTGTCATCAGGTATAATACCTGACAAATAAGGTATAATACTCTGTCATCAAGTATTATACCTGATGATAGGATTCTGTCATCAGGTATAATCAATGAATGAGAATATGAGAAGAGCTGTACAGAACGAGGAGGTATTTACGGTATGCTTAAAAATTAATCGGTAAGTCCCACTGTGAAACTTTTCCTTATGTAGTGTTATACCACATGAAGACTATCATTCCTTTGGGTTTCTCTTCCTATGGTAACTTTGAAGAATATAACTATTTCTGTAACTCATAATTCACACTAAAATGATAGTAACTACTTCACAACTAACTTGTCTGAAAAAATGTGATTCAAGAAAATTCCAAAACAGAAAGATAAAGGGTAAGAAATCAAACTAAAGTATATACAACTAAAAAGTGATATGGTATTTTAGGAATGAGGGTACATGAGGGTATGTGCATCATGATTAGCGACCAAACATCATTTGTTTCAAAGTCTGTCAGTGATTTGTCACTGCACATCTGTTATTCAGCTCATACACAAGCAGCAAAGAGGTAGTTGCATTGCCTTCTTATCTCAAAGTGATAAACCCAAGTGGACATTTTATAAAAATGAATTTTTGAAAGAGAGAACTGACCAACAAAGATGAGTGTAGCAAAGAAATAAAAAGTGACAACACTGAAGGTAAAATTCAAATCAAATATAAAGAGAGCTATAGGAGAAAGAGCTGACTGTGGGAATGTTGACACACCCACTGTTCAAGGGATTCAGTCAGAAGAACTTAGTGACAGTGAACTTAAGGACATAAATGAAGAAAGCAGTTCTGACAAAAAAGCTGAAAATGTTCCAGAGAAAGTGATGCTGGTAAAATTACTGGAATTATAGGAATTCTCAGAGATATTTCACAAAACTGAAAGTACAAAGATTAAAACATTAGAAGCTGATCCAAATTAGAAAGGCGTATGAGAGTTTGCCAAGGCATATTGTCATTGGTATTTGCTCACTCTGTATTGAGAATTACATGGTGAGAAGAAGGCAGTAAGCACTGTTCAAATAACTCTGGATAAGCTTTTTATAGAAAAATAAAAAATAAATATAGTTTTAATATTTTCCATTCCTTATATACTTATAATCTATAATAAGAAAGTTTTTAATATTTTGACAAAAACTGGTAAAGGTCACAGAACAATCAAAATTGCTACAATGATCACACTGCAAGATTTTTCAGCTTGCACAGTTGTTTCTATGGTACTGTGCTACCATGCAAAGCAAGGAGTGCCTGTATATGCTGTTTCCATTATACTATGCTATCTTGCTAAACATACAAAAGGCTTCAATGTGGGAGATTTGAAAGAAATGTTAGATTGCTTCCAGAACTGATTAAAAAGTAGACTAAAACTATTGAGGTCTTCATCTAACAATAAAAAAGAACTTCTAAACATCAAGGTGGGGACTTCTCTGGTGGCACAATGGTTAAGAATCTGCCTGACAATGCAGGGGACACGGGTTCGATCCCTGGTCCGGGAAGATCCCACATGCTGTGGAGCAACTAAGCCCATGCACCACAACTATGAGCCCATGTGCCACAACTACTGAAGCCCGTGCACCTAGAGCCCGTGCTCCACAACAAGAGAGGCCACCACAATGAGAAGCCCACTTACCACAACGAAGAGTAGCCCCTGCTTGCTGCAACTAGAGAAAGCCCACTCGCAGCAACAAAAACCCAACACAGCCAAAAATAAATTAATTAATTATTTTAAAATAAATAAATAAACATCAAGGTGATGTTTATGGTCTGTGACATTTGCATCCTTAGAAGTCTTCAAGAAAAAAACTCACAATTATGTCTCCTAATTTTCTCATTGATTTAAATTCTGAGGTTTAAAAAAAAGTACACAGAAATATCAGGACTATAAAATAAATAAACAACAAACTTTCAAGGGATTCTCAAGCTAGTTTAAGACTCAGATACATTCAAGTGACGTGTTTATATAACAATATAAATAATTAAGTGAAGTTAGCAACAGACAATGAATGATATTCACAGAAGCTCAATGTAGCTTCCAGGAAAAAGTAAGAGTTGACAGCCATAAAAAAGAATGAAGTAATGCCATTTGCAGCAACCAAGGCTGGACCTAGAGATTATCATGTTAAGTGAAGTAAGTCAGACAGGGAAAGACAAATATCATATATCACTTACATGTGGAATCTAAAAAAATGACACAAATGAACTTACAAAACAGAAATAGACTCACAGACATGGAAAACAAACTTATGGTTACCAAAGGGGATAGCAGGGGGGAATGGGGGAAAAATTAGGAGTTTGGGATTAACATATACATACTACTATATATAAAAGAGGTAAACAACAAGGATTTACTGTATAGCACAGGGAACTATACTCAATATCTTGTAGTAACCTATAATGGAAAATAATCTGAAAAAGAATATATGAGTATCTATATATACGTATGTGTGTATATAAATATAACTGCATCACTTTTCTGTACACTTGAAACTAACACAGCATTGTAAATTAACTATACTTAAATTCAAAGAAAAAAAACAAACAAAAGTAAGAGTTGAACTGGACCTATCCTATGTAGCCCAATAATATTGGGAGCAGGGAAGAAAACTCCAGGCACAGAGCTTGGCATAAACAAGAAGTAAGAAGAAAAAGAAAAAGACTGGACCAATAGGAGCAGGTTTATCAGCAGAGTAGCAAGAAAAAAATGGGGAAATGTGACCACTTGTGCAGAGTCTTGAATATCAGACCAATTGGCAATATGAACAGAAAGTTTTTGATGAGAAAACTGTTACAATAAAAGGTTATCACAACAAAATAAGAATGAAACTATAAGAACTTGGACTATAATACTAACTATGGAAATAAACTGTATAAGATATATATGAAATATATTTAAGAAAGAATGCAGAGGGGTTACTGACCAATTTGATAGAAAGAATGAAAAAGGAAAAAGAGATAAATAACCTAAATGTATGAGACCAGGTAACTAGGAACAATGACCCCAATGAGAGAATTCAAAACATCAAGAAAGCCACCTTGTCCAAAGAAGCAAGATGAGTTTGTTGGGGGGATCCACTGACCATGAGGAACCTTAGATCACAGAAAAGATGTCACTGCCACTTCCAGTAATGACTGAGTAAGATCCTAGTGGATCCACTCCCACATAGAAAACAACTGTAAAGTTTAGACATAATACCAAAAAGAAGCTACCTGAAAGCACTGGAGAGTAACAAGAAGCAGGCAGATTCTGGAGGAAGAAAGCTGTGAAATGAGTTTCCATTTTCAGGGTGCAGAGATGAGGTGCTGACTGCAGGTCAGCAGAGCAACAGGAGTGCTGTCTTTCTGGTCTGTGGAATCAGAATACTGAAGCACAGGAAATCATAGCCTTTGGCCAAGGAGGAAGGGGATTCCAGAAGAAAAAGAACCAGAAAAGGGATACACAAATTCTATCTTCCAACATCTTTGGATAACCCTTGAATTAACATGTATGAAACAAATTCAAAGCAGTTCAACTAAAGACAAAATATCTGTACTGAAGCTGGAGCTTCAACTAAAGAAATAAAGTATGCAATTCTATTCTGACCAAGAGAATTACTGGCCAAACAACAACTTCAACAACCACAGAAAACAATGGAAAACTTTCTCAAGAAAAAAGATCAATTCCAAAAGTATTCAAATAAACCAACAAATAGTCAGAAAAGAGTAACAGAGGAACAAAAACAGAGAAGACAAACAAATAAAATGGTAGAGGCAAGGGCTTGCCTGGTGGCGCAGTGGTTGAGAGTCTGCCTGCCGATGCAGGGGACACGGGTTCATGCCCCGGTCCGGGAAGATCCCACATACCGCGGCGCGGCTAGGCCTGTGAGCCATGGCCGCTAAGCCTGCGCGTCTGGAGCCTGTGTTCTGCGACGGGAGAGGCCACAACAGTGAGAGGCCCGCATACCGCAAAAATAATAATAATAATAAATAAAATAAAATAAAATGGTAGAGGCAAAATCAACAGCATTGATAATCATGTTAAATGTTAATGGACAAAGATCCAATTAAGAGACAGAGGCTTCCAAAACTGATTTAAAAAGCAAGACACAATTATATGCTGTCCAAAAGAGATGAATTTTAAATGTAAAGGCCCAGAGAGATTGAAAATATATGGATAGAAAAAGATACATAATGCAAAAAGTAAGCAAAAGATGTCTAGAGTGGCTATATTAATATCAGACAAAACAGATTTTAGGACAAAAATTAGTACCAGAGATAAAGAGGGACCTTGCATAATGATAAAAGGATCAATAAGACATAATAATAATAAAAGTGCATATGTTAATAATAGAGCTTCAAAAAACATGGAGCAAAATTTGACAATATTAAAGGGGAAAATCACCAATTCCAAAATCTTAATTGGAAGAAAAAGGAAAAGACTGGAACAACAAGAGCAGGTTTATCAGCAGAGTAGCAAGAAAAAAATGGGGAAATGTGACCACTTGTGCAGAGTCTTGAATATCAGGCCAATTGGCAATACGGAACAACAGAAAGTTTTTGATGAGAAAACTGTTACAATAAAAGGTTATTACAATAAAATAAGAATGAAACTACTTATTTTATGAATAAAGTGAAACTATTTATCTTTATTTCAGCAATTGATGGAATAACTAGACAAATATAAGTCAGCAAAGACAAAGAAGATATGAACAACACTATCAACCACCTTGACCAAGTTGATATCCATAGAATTATACCTCACAACTGCAAAATACACATTCTTTTCAATTGCTCATAGTAGGTTCACCAAGATAAATCATATGCTGGCCATGAAACAAGCCTCAGTAAATGGAAAAGCAGTAACATCATACCAAGTATGTTCTTTAACCACAATGGAACTAGGTTAGATATCAATAATAAGATAACTTTTTTAAAAACCCAAATATTAGGAAATTAAGTAACAACCTTTAATAATTCATGGATGAAAGAAGTAATCATAAGGAAAATTAGAAAATATTCTTAACTGAATGATAATCAGAACATAACATGTCAAAATTTGTGGGATACAGCAAAAGCAGTGATTGGAGAGAACATTTTAGCTTTAAATGATTACATTAAAAAAAAAGAAAGATTTAAAATCAATGGCCTAACCTCCCATCTCAGGAAATGAAAAGGAGAACAAACTAAATGTAAAATAATTAGAAGAAAATAATAAAGAGCAGAAATTGATTAAAGAGGAAATGTACAACACTGAAAATCAATAAACCCAACAACTGATTGTCTAGAAATAAAATTGATAAACATCTGGGCAGACTAATGAGACAAAAGAGAGAAGATACAAATTAAAAACAGCAAGAATGAAAGAAAGGACATCATTATAGTTCCTACAGAAATGAAAAGGATAATAAAGGAATGTTATTAACAACTTCATGCCAATAAATTTGCAACCTAGATTAAATGTAAAAATTAACTGAAACAAAATACCAAAACTAACAATTAGAAAACTTGAATGGCCTCATATCAAACAAAGAAATTGAATTCATAATTAAAATCTTCCCACAAAGAAAAGTCCAAGTAAAGATGACTTGACTGGTCAATTCTATCGAATACTTAAGGACAAAACAATGCCAATCCTACATAAATTTTTTTCAGAAAACACAAGAAGAGGGAACACTTCACAACTCATTGATGAGGCCAGTATCACTTTGATACCCAAACCAGCAAAGACATCATGAGAAAAGAAAACATAGATCAATATCCCTCATAAACACAGATGCAAAAATTCTTAACAAAATTATAGCAAATCAGATTTGACAATATATAAAAGTGATAATACATAATGACTAAGTGGTATCTATCCCATGAATGTAAGGTTGACTTAACATCCCAAAACAAAATCAATTTAATTTACCACATTAACACACTAAATGAGAAAAAATATGTATTGTAATTTCAATAGATGAAGAAAATTTTTGACAAAATTCAACACTCCATTGTAATAGAAGTTGAAGGGAATATCCTTCATCTGATTAAGGGCATCATCATCAACAATAAAAAGCTCACTACTTTTGCACTAAGATCAGGAATGAGTAAAGGAAGTTTGCTCTCACCATTTCTACGCATAATTGTAATGGATATCCTAACCAGTACAATGAAGCAAGAAAAAGAAATAAAAGTCATATGCAAAAAAAAAAAGGAGGAAGTAGAAATGCCATTACCTGCAGATGACATGATCATGTACAGAAAAGATCCTAAGGGATCTGTAAAACGTCCTACTAGAACTTAAAAGAAAACTCAACAGGGTTACATGACACAAAGTAAAAAATACATTTTTTTCTATAGACTAGCAATTAAAAATTAGAAAATGAAAATTTTTAAATCCATTTATAATAGCATCAAAAAACAAAATACTTAGGAATAAATTTAATAAAAGATGTGCAAAACCTGAAAGCTACAAAAATTTGTAAAGGGAAATAAAAGAAAAACTAAATAAATGGAAAGATATACCATATTTATGGACTGGAATTTGAGATAGCAATTCTCTCCAAATTAAAAATTCAATGCAATCCCACTAGTTTCCTAGCAGGTTTTTTGAAGAAATTGGTAAGTTGATTTTACATTTATATAAAAATGCAAAGACAGAAGAGCAAAAACAACCTAGAAAAAGAAGAATAAAGCTAGAACACTCACAGTATCTGATGCTGAAACTTAAAATAAAACTACAGTAATCAAAATAGTATGGTTTTGATAAAGATAGATAATAAATCAAAGAAACAAAATAGAGAGTCCAGTAAATACCCCAATACTTTTATGATCAAATGGTTTGTGACAAAGGTGCCAAAGATAATTCAATGCGGAAAGGATAGTCTTTTCAACAAATGTTGCTGGAACATGGTTATCTATATGGAAAATAAATAAACCTTGACCCTTACTTCATACAATACTCCAAAATTAACTCGAAATGAATCACAGACTTAAAGGCAAAAACTATAAAAATCCTAGAAGAAAAGATAAGAAAAACTTTATAACTTTGAGTAAGACAAATATTTCTTAAACAGGACACATATGAACATATACAGACAACAGCTAAGAGGCAGCTGGAGATAAGGTATCATAATGGGACTGGGCTTATTCTTTTCTGCGGGTGGGGGGGCTCTCATAGTGCTTTTGCTCATACTTCTTTTGCAGCCCATATAACATCAAAATCATTCTTTCATTCAGACAAAATAAATGTGAATAAAAAACTCTCCAACCAACCTCTGAAGCCCTTGCATCTTAATATAAAAAATTAACTTTTACAGCGAGAGAGAGAAATTGGAAGGTATGTTTTACCACATCAAACTAGACAACAATGACATTTCAGAGAAAGATTTCAGAAAGGATCATAATGAAAAAGTCAGTTAGAAAAGTCAAAATTAAAAGAAAAGGAATTGATAAAAATTTACCAGGCATATCTTCATGACAGAGAGTATAAATGAACTTTCTTTTACATAATGAGTATATTCCCAGAAAAGTAAGTATAAAAGCAAGTTTTTATAAAATGCAACTTTTTATGCAGTAGTAATTTCTTTATAAATTAATTTTATTATGAATCATATTATACAGAAAGACCCTTCATGATTTCAATAACAAACCCTAATTTATATTTTGTATAATTCTAAATGTTCCTAAGTTAGATTGCTTAAGGCCAAATATGGAGTTGAAATAGTAATGCAAATTATAAATATACAATAAATTTACTTATCATAAGGGAAAAAAATCAGAGACTAAAACTTGAAATTATCCAAAAAAGTTGATTTTTCATCTATAATCATAAAAGTGCAACTTTTCAGCCATTTTCTGTGTAAAAATCACAAGAGGTTGACAAGAGAAAGTAGAAATGACATAGAAAAAGGAAAAAGATAAAAGTTTATAGCTATTCACAAATATAAGAAGGACACAAGTTAAGTGGACCACAATAAAAAAGGAATGAAGATACTTGATCTGAAATTTAAGCTCTCTGTATTTATCAGGCTCATTACATCAATCACAGGCTTAAAAAAAAAAAGAAAGAAAGAAAAAGAGAAGACACAGGCCAAGCCTTGCTAGAATAATTTACTAATTTGAACATTTAATAAAAATGCACAATCATAGCTATTATACACCAAACACCAAGTATGTACAAGTAACATATTATCTCTAACTCTTAAATAACCTTACAAGATAGGTATTATCATCCCATTTATCTTAACCCCACAGAGGTTAAGAGATTTATCCAAAACCATATTGTCATTAATAGAAGAGAAGGAACTTGAACCTAGGTCTGTCCTTTGAAAACAGCAATCTAACTCCCAAATGTTGGCATACAACAATTTTTTAAAACAGATTTTGTTTCATTTACAATAATTATACTTATCAAAGAAATCCTTTAGGGAATTACAGAATACTAAACAACTCATAAGGTAGCAGCAATACTAGAAATACCACTGAATGAAGCCAAAAATACCCACCAGAATTAAGGTAGAAAGCTATGACTATGACATATTATTAAGACAGTAAGAATCTTTTTTAAACTTCTAGGAAATTTCTATTAACCTTTGTTAACCCAACAGAAAGCCAAAAATAGGATGAAATGGTTTTGTGGTTCAATAAAAAAAAAATCTCAACACTTCAAGTCACATCTTAAGAAATCATTTCTAAAATAAACTGGGGGTTAGGAGGTGAAGAGGCACAATGAAAATAAAGCATATACAAAACAAAGATAACAACTCAAGACAAACTATTCAAGGGAAAATAGATAATTACAATGATTTATTAGGAAAAAAAAGTTTCTCTGATTAAATAACATTCTGAAAATAAGCAGTCATTGACAGGGAATAAAATTATTTTAAATTGAAGGAAAGAAACACAATCATAATACTCCATCTAAAACATCTGTGCAAAAAAGAGATGTCCAAAACCTATAGAAATAACTAGAACACATCCTATCAAGAAACTGAGCGAAAAAAAAATTTATATCTCAAACATACAGGAAAAAAATTAAACTTAGACATAGAAAGCATACTTCCAAAGCATAAAAAAAGGAAGCTATTCACTAGTGTACCAGCTCAATGAAGCCATTCCATATCTTGCTGAAAAGTACAGACTATTTAAAATTAATAACTGCACTCAGTCAATAAAGTGTTACATTAAAATACGAAATCAGCACAAAAGATTCTGTGAAAGTAAATGAAATTTCTACCTTTGGCCATTTGGGATTGAGAAGTCGGGCTTTGATTGCATCGTCCAGTGCCTTGTCATACTGCTGGATTTTCATATAGGCTGCAGATCTATTGCTGTATAAGATGCAGTTCTGAGGGTCAACAGCTAGGGCTTCATTGTACAGAACAATAGCTGTGTGGAAATCTCCATCATGACAGGCCTGATTACTCTGACGAACTTTCTCAACAAATTCAGCTTTGCTCAGCACTGGTCCATCAGGACTTCTCCGGCCAATAGTCTTAGCACCAAAGAGAGGAATCTACAAACAAAGAAACTTTGTGAGACAAAGTTTAGATAATCCAGAGAGGTTACTTGTCTGAATTTCAAGAGAACATGGACATTCTTCATAGTCTGCTTTATATTATAGGTAACTTTTGTGCCGTGAAAGACAATAAACTTTCTAAGAAGCAGCCAACATAGTACCTTAAATACAAATGTATCACTATATATGTATGTGTGTTCATATATATATACATATAGTTATAAACATACATATTTATACATGTATATATTTTTAAGAGAATGAATGAATAAATGCAAAAACGTACTCAGGCTTTTCTTTGGCAATTTAAAGTTATACTAAGAAAAAAAACAAAAAGGACTTACTTCCCTGGTGGCATAGTGGTTAAGAATCTACTTGCCACAGTGGTTAAGAATCCCCTTACCAAGGCAGGGGACACAGGTTCAATCCCTGGTCCGGGAAGATCCCACATGCCACAGAGCAACTAAGCCCGTGCGCCACAAGTACTGAGCCTGTGCTCTAGAGGACGTGAGCCACAACTACTGAGCCCGCATGCCACAACCACTAAAGCCCACGCGCCTAGAGCCCGTGCTCCGCAACAAGAGAAGCCACCGCAGTGAGAAGCCCTTGCACCACAACGAAGAGTAGCCCCCGCTCGCCGCAACTGGAGAAGGCCCGTGCGCAGCAACAAAGACCCAATGCAGAAAAAAGTAAAATAAATTAATTAGTTAATTTTTTTTAAATCTACAAACAATAAATGCTGGAGAGGGTGTGGAAAAAGGGAACCCTCTTGCACTGTTGGTGGGAATGTAAACTGATACAGCCAGTATGGAGGTTCCTTAAAAAACTAAAAATAGAATTACCATATGACCCAGCAATCCCGCTACTGGGCATATACCCAGAGAAAACCATAATTCAAAAAGACACATGCACCCCAATGTTCACAGAAGCACTATTTACAATAGCCACGTCATGGAAGCAACCTAAATGCCCACTGACAGATGAATGGATAAAAAAGACGTGGTACATATATATAATGGAATATTATTCTGGCATAAAAAGGAACGAAATTGGGTCACTTGTGAAGACGTGGATGGACCTAGAGACTGTCATACAGAGTGAAGTAAGTCAGAAAGAGAAAAACAAATATTGTATATTAATGCATATTTGTGGAATCTAGAAAAATGGTACAGATGAACCTGTTTGCAAGGCAGAAATAGAGACAAATACGTAGAGAACAAACGTATGGACACCAAGGCGGGAAATGGGGGGTGGGATGAACTGGGAGATTGGGATTGACATGTATACACTAAAAGGTATAAAATAGATAACTAATGAGAACCTGCTGTATAGCACAGGGAACTCTGCTTAGTGCTCTGTGGTGACCTAAATGGGAAGGAAATCCAAAAAAGAGGGATATATGTATACATATGGCTGATTCACTTCACTGTACAGCAGAAACTAACACAACACTGTAAAACAACTATACCCCCAATTAAAAAATATATATATATATAAACTATGCTAAGTTATCTTTGGATATAAGATTGTGAGTTATTTTCTTAAAATTTTCTCTTACCCAAATGTTGGGCAATAAGCATATATAAGTTTTAAATTTAAAAAAAATAAAACTTTTTAAAAATAAATTTTCACGTACCAATGAATCTTTTTAGACTGGCAAATTTGGTAACTATAATTTTGCTACTACCATGGAATTTCAAAGACAAACATCAGTTTTTGGAGATCACCAAAAAGAAAAAAAAATCTGCTGTAAATTGTATCTTGGCAATTTAAGACCTGCCTTTGATGTTGATTTTTCCAAATCACTAAGTTTTCTATGACTTTATAGCAGTGACTTTAAAATGAAAGGGAGTGAATGAGTCAAATGTTATTCATTTTTAAAACAGGAAAATTATAAACTGCATTAGAGTCCTGAGGATAGAAGCTTAAGACAGCAGTATCAAGAGAGACAGCTTGCGATTTCAAGCAGGCTTGCCCTAAGTGAAATTACAACAAAAAGTGTGATTTCCTTCCCGGTGTCTTCCTTTAAGACTCAGTCCAGTCCCTCTATTCAAAAGTGCATAATCGGGGCTTCCCTGGTGGCGCAGTGGTTGAGAGTCCGCCTGCCAGTGCAGGGGACACGGGTTCGTGCCCCAGTCCGGGAAGATCCCACATGCTGCAGAGCAGCTGGGCCCGTGAGCCATGGCCATTGAGCTTGCACATCCAGAGCCTGTGCTCTGCAACGGGAGAGGCCACAACAGTGAGAGGCCCACATACCGCAAAAAAAAAAAAGTGCATAATCTTTTTTTTCTTTTTTTTGGCTGCATTGGGTCTTTGTTGCTGCGCTCGGTCTTCTAGGTGCAGTGAGCGGGGGCTACTCTTTGTTGCGGTGCGCAGGCTTCTCATTGCAGTGGCTTCTCTTGTTGTGAAGCACAGGCTCTAGGTGTGCGGGCTTCAGTAGTAGTGGCACGCAGGCTCAGTAGTTGTGGCTCGCGGGCTCTAGAGCACAGGCTCAGTAGTTGTGGTGCACGGGCTTAGATGCTCTGTGGCATGTGGGATCTTCCCGGACCAGGGCTCGAACCCGTGTCTCCTGCATTGGCAGGCAGATTCTTAACCACTGCAAAAAGTGGATAGGTCTAATATGTGACACATCAGCATACACAAAAGTAATACATTCCTCACAGAGGTATTTGCATTAAAAAGAGCAGACTTCACAGAGAGCAGGAAGAAGGCAGAGCTAATCTCTCACACAGGCAACCAGATTTTTTCCTCTGCTTATAGGGGTATCATATCCTAGATTTCCAGAACAATTTAAAATATCCTATAAGTTTCAAATATCAGTGCCCAAGTTATATCCTTCAACTACCTCATACTAGAAGTGACCAATAATGTACTCTAGTTAGGGTTTTGTTTTTTATTTTTAATTATGATCATGAAACATATTGCTTGAAAGTGAATGGACTATGGGACATTTACCAAACAACCAGGATTTTCCTAAACAACCTTGATGTTTATTTATTCCATCTGCATCATCAAACTAATACGTAAGACAGTGACAATGTATAAGACTGATTTCATTTTGGAAAATACAGTCATCATGACTCTACTTAAAGGCAGTACTAGCCATACGTCATAGAAACAAATTTTACACTTGAAAATTCAGGGGTACAACATAAAAATAGCAATAGCAGCCTTTAAAAGTAAAATCGTTAGGTTCACAGGTAGCCTAAAAGTGAAAAAGACATGATCCTACTATTACAGCATTCCCTGCTTCCCAGGGTAATTTGGTTCAATGCCAAAATAGATAAGAATCAAATTAAGAAAGAGTCTGCATTCTATTACCTCCATATACATTAACATAAAGGAACATTTTCCAAAACACGTTCCAAGGAACCCTAGGTCCTCAGGAGACTAGGATGAACAAAGTTAAATTAAGTTTCTTCTTTAGTGGAAGACCTCTAAGAGCTTCTATTTTTCACACTGTGAACCTGAGAGAAGAGATACCATACATTATGAGATCAAAGTATCTTTTTGGTGGAGTACCTAGCTGGACCAGAAAATGCTTGAAACACTGATGTAAACTATTAAATATAAGGCCTCTGAGAGCAAAGAAAAACGTCATGGAAAAGTCAATGCTAGTGCAGAAAGATTATAAATACTAGAGGAGAACTCCAACACCATCATCACCACCAAGTACCCACAAATTTAAGAGAAAATGCACTCTAGTTAAGTGTCCATAGAAGAATCTAATTTGTCAAAATATGCCTGTATCTACTCAGCTGGTTACAATGTGGTCCTTAGGAGGCTAAGAAATAGCCATTTTTGTGTATGGTTTTTAAAAACGGATATCATTTGCCTAGTCCTTCTCTATCTTCTCGGCAATTGAAAAACTTGGCAATACAGAGAGATTAAAAAAAGACTTGCATGTATTTCTCACATTATATATATATAGTACTTGGAACAAGCAGCCATATTAACTTCATAGACTACTAGGGTGAATATACAGTACTACTTAAGGAGACAAGGAAAAATAAAATTCTGAAATACTCATTTAATTCCTCTGATATTCTTTCTTTCCTCATATATTTCATATAGGTATAGTTTATGGATGTCAACATATATTAACATTGTTGATATTTTCTTCTCACCCTCTGACAAACTCATCTTAAAAGGGTAGAAGAAGTGTCAATAACATATGGACCAGGGCTTCCCTGGTGGCACAGTGGTTAAGAATCCACCTGCCGGCGCAGTGGTTGAGAGTCTGCCTGCCAATGAGGGGGGCGCAGGTTCGTGCCCCGGTCCGGGAGGATCCCACATGCCACGGAGTGCCTGGGCCCGTGAGCTGTGGCTGCTGGGCCTGTGCGTCCGGAGCCTGTGCTCCGCAACGGGAGAGGCCGCAGCGGTGAGAGGCCCGCGTACTGCAAAAAAAAAAAAAAAAAAAAAAATTCCACCTGCCAATGCAGGGGACACGGGTTCGAGCCCTGGTCCAGGAAGATTTCACATGCCACGGAGCAACTAAGCCCATGCACCACAACTACTGAGCCTGCGCTCTAGAGTCGGTGAGCCACAACTACTGAAGCCCGCACACCACAACTATTGAAGCCCGCGTGCCTAGAGCCTGTGCTCCGCAACAAGAGAAGCCACCGCAATGAGAAGCCCATGCACCGCAACAAAGAGTAGCCTCTGCTCACCGCAACTAGAGAAAGCCCGCACGCAGCAACAAAGACCCAATGCAGCCAAAAATAAATTAATTAATTAAAAAGAATAAATTATTTTAAAAAAGAAAAATACTTATCATCCTTTACATTAAAAAACTATAGGGGAATCAAAGAATTAACTGTTTAAGATAAGATAAAATTATAAAAGTACTAAAAGGAAACACAGAATTTTTTACCATGTAAACTGAAGAAGGAATTTCTAAGTACAACACAAAACCTAAAAACATAATAGAAAACACTGATAAATCTGACAACATAAAAGTTTTAAATATCTGCATAGAAAAAATGATTTTTAACTAAGCAAAAAGATAAGTCACAAATCAGTAATAAAAAAAACTATTTGTAACACATGATAAAAAACTAATTTGCTTACTATATAAAAATCTCCTACAAATAAATCAGAAAAAAATTCTAGTGGAGGACTTCCCTGGTGGCACAGTGGTTAAGAATCCGCCTGCCAATGCACGGGACACTGGTTGGAGCCCTGGTATGGGAAGATCCCACATGCTGCGGAGCAACTAAGCTTGTGCGCCACAACTACTGAGCCTGAGCTCTAGAGCCCGTGAGCCACAACTACTGAGCCTACATGCCAAAACTACTGAAGCCCACATACCTAGAGCCCGTGCTCCACAAGAGAAGCCACCACAATGAGAAGCCCACACACCATGACGAAAAGTAGCCCCCACTCACCACAACTAGAGAAACCCCACACATAGCAGTGAAGACCCAACGCAGCCATAAATAAATAAATTAAATAAATAAATAAATAAATAAAATTTTAAAAAATAAAATCTAGTGGAATAAATGAACAAAAAATATGCACAGACAGATCATGAGAAAGGAAATCTATATGGCTTTTAATCATATTTTTTAATGTGTGGTTTCTTTTATTTTAAAAGAAAATCAAACCTCAAAATATCATTTTTCACCTCTCATACTACTGGAAAAAAATTATCAGTACGCTTTAATAAGGGAACAAAGAAAAAGTTCCACCCATACATTGTTGGTGGAAGTGTAAGCTGATGTAATTATAGAACAATTTAGGAATATTTATAAAAATGTAAAAGACACATACCCTTGGAATTCTAGAAATTTTTCCTACTTCTGGTAAATTAGCCTTCAGATACATTAACCTATGTAAACAAAGTTACATAAACCAGGATATTAATAACAGCCTCATTTGTATTAGCATGAGGTTAGAAAAAAACCACAATGTTGGACAACAGGAAAATAGATAAATTAGTTTTAATAGATCTATATAATTGATACTATAAAGCCAGCCAAAAGAATGAGGTAGATTTTATATACTGATATGTAAAGTTAGAAAAAATCAAGATGCAAAACAGAGAGGTGGGATATGTAATCTTCTATGAAGTAAGTGGGAGGAATAATGCATATACATGTACATACACTTGCATACTTAAATATATTATAGATTAATTATGCCAGAAACAATATAAAAACCAGAAGAGTAACTGACTCAAAAGAGAGTTGTTTGAGGACTGGAAGGTAGAGGTTGTAGGGAGACCAACTTTTCAATTTTGTACTGTCTGATATTTTACTATATGCATATATTACCTACTTTTTTAAAACATGAAAAGAATCATTCTGAAAACAGAGCATAGCTTACTTTTATATATCAAGGTATCCATATATGGTTGCAAAATCTGTTCACTTTCTAAGGGTATCTGGCTAAGAAGATGAAAGGGAATTAAAAACCAGTCTTTGCACCCTGGCCCAGAGCTACATAAGCCTAGAATGGAGATACCACTTTCTTACAAAGTCACTCTCTACTCACCAAGCTATTCTTATGGCTAGGGAGTAGGATCTTTCTTGAATTCACACAAAGGCCAAATATGGATAAGCTGCTATATATTAATTATGTATTTTTTTAAATAGATGATAAGACAAAATTCACTGGAGAATTGACCATATAATAAAAGAACTCAGTGTACATTCCAAAATATATGTAGAATATATAATATATATTACATGGTATATAATATATGTATTATATATAAAATATATAATACATGAAGTTAAGAACTTTGTGGATGGGTTCACAAGATTTGACCCACAACTGACAGAATAAACTGAAAGAAAAGTCCATAGAAAATACCCAAAATTAAATATACTCAAATAGAAAAAGGAAATGGGGAAAAATGACAGGTGCATAAGAGATAAGAGGAACATGCCAAAGAGGTCTAACACATATAATTGGGATCCCAGAAGGAAAGAAAAGGGATTAGATGCAATATTTGAATACCGCATGACCAAGAATTTTCTAAAACTGATGAAAGACATCAACTCAGAATACTGAACCCACTGAACTTCATCCAACCTCAAGCTATCACAAAGAAAACTAGACCAACACACATCACAGTCAAACCACTAAAAACCAAAAACAAAGAAAATGTTAAAGCAAACAAAGGAGAAAAAAAGACACATTACCTTCAAAGGGGCTACAAGCTGCAAACTCAACAGGAATGATGGAAGCTGAACTAGCAGCTAGCCTACAATTCTACACCCAGAGAAAATATTATTCAAAAATGAAGTGGAAATATGATTGATCCTACATTACTGGTGGAATTTTAAATGGTTCAGCCATTGTGGAAAACAGTTGGCAGGTCTTCAAAAAGTTAAACATAGAGTTACCATATGACCCAGAAATTCCACTCCTGGGTATCTACCCAAACGAATTGAAAATGTATATCCCCACAACAACATGTACACAAATGTTCATAGCAGCATTATTCATAATGGCCAAAAAGTATAACAACACAAATATCCATCAAATGATGAGTATATAAACAAAATGTGGCATAGCCACACAATGGAACCAAAAAAAGGAACAAAACACTAACACACACGAGAATATGGATGAACCTTTAAAACGCTATGTTAAGTGAAAGAAGCCAGAAACAAATGGCCATATTTGTATGACTCCATTTATATTAAATGTCCATAGTAGGCAAATCCATAGAGGCAGAAAGCAAATTAGTGGTTGTCAAGGGCCAGAGATGGGGGAAATGGAACACCTAACAAGTACTGGAATTCTTTTTGGGGTGATGGAAATTCTTGGGATTAAACAGTGGTGATGGTTGTGAATATACCAAAATCCACTAAATTGTACGATTTTAAATGGTGAATTTTATGGTGTGTTAATTTTTAAAATGTAAAATAAATACTTTTTCAAACAAACAAACACTGAGGGAATTCATCAACATCAGGCCCACACTAAAATAAATACTAAAAGAAATACTGCAGGAAAACGATCTTAGACAGAAATATGGAAATGTAGAAAGGAAGGAATAATACTGGTAAAGGCAAATATATGAGTAAATATAAATGAACATCAGCTATACAAAACAGTAACTGTAATGTGAAGTTTAAGATATATATATAAGACAGGGGCTTCCCTGGTGGCGCAGTGGTTGAGAGTCCGCCTGCCGATGCAGGGGACATGGGTTCGTGCCCCGGTCTGGGAGGATCCCACATGCCGCGGAGCGGCTGGGCCCGTGGGCCGTGGCTGCTGAGCCTGCGCGTCCGGAGCCTGTGCTCCGCAACGGGAGAGGCTGCAGCAGTGAGAAGCCCGCGTACCGCAACCAAAAAAAAAAAAAAAAAGATATATATAAGACAGAACCTGAACCAAGATGGCGGAGTAGAAGAACATGCTCTCACTCCCTCTTGTGAGAACACCAGAATCACAAGTAGCTGCTGGACAATCATCGACAGGAAGACACTGGAACTCACCAGAAAAGATACCCCACATCCAAAGACAAAGGAGAAGCCACAATGAGACGGCAGGAGGGGCGCAATCACAGCAAAATCTAATCCCATAACTGCTGGGTGTGTGACTCACAGACTGGAGAACACTTATACCACAGAAGTCCACCCACTGGAGTGAAGGTTCTGGGCCCCACGTCAGGCTTCCCAACCTGTAGGTCCAGCAAAGGGAGGAGGAATACCTAGAGAATCAGACTTTGAAGCCTAGTGGGATTTGATTGCAGGACTTCGACAGGACTGGGGGAAACAGAGACTCCACTCTTTGAGGGCACACACAAAGTACTGTGCACAGTGGGACCCAGGGAAAGGAGGAGTCACCCCACAGGAGACTGAACCAGACCTACCTGCTAGTGTTGGAGAGTCTCCTGCAGAGGCGGGGGGTGGCTGTGGCTCACCATGGGGACAAGGACACTGGCAGCAGAAGTTCTGGGAAGTACTCCTTGGCGTGAGCCCTCTCAGAGTCTGCCATTAGCCCACCAAAGAGGCCAGGTAGGCTCCAGTGTTGGGTTGCCTCAGGCCAAACAACCAACACAGAGGGAACCCAGCCCCACCCATCAGCAGTCAAGCAGATTACAGTTTTACTGAGCTCTGCCCACCAGAGCAACAGTCAGCTCTACCCACCACCAGTCCCTGCCATCAGGAAACCTGCCCAAGTCTCTTAGACAGCTTCATCCACCAGAGGGCAGACAAAAGAAGCAAGAAGAATTACAATCCTGCAGCCTGTAGAACAAAAACCACATTCACAGAAAGACAGACAAGACGAAAAGGCAGAGGGCTATGTACCAGATGGGGGAACAAGATAAAACCCCAGAAAAACAACTAAATGAAGTGGAGATAGGCAACCTTCCAGAAAAAGAATTCAGAATAATGATAGTGAAGATGACCCAGGACCTTGGAAAAAGAATGGAGGCAAAGATCAAGAAGATGCAAGAAATGTTTAACAAAGACCTAGAAGAATTAAAGAACAAACAAACAGAGATGAACAATACAATAAACTGAAATGAAAACTACACTAGAAAGAATCAATAGCAGAATAACTGAAGCAGAAGAATGGATAAGTGACCTGGAAGACAGAATGGTGGAATTCACTGCTGCAGAACAGAATAAAGAAAAAAGAATGAAAAGAAATGAAGACAGCCTAAGAGACCTCTGGGACAACATTAAACACAACAACATTCGCATTATAGGGGTCCCAGAAGAGGAAGAGAGAGAGAAAGGACCAGAGAAAATATCTCAAGAGATTATAGTCGAAAACTTCCCTAACATGGGAAAGGAAATAGCCACCCAAGTCCAGAAAGCACAGTGGGTCCCATACAGAATAAACCCAAGGAGAAACACATCAAGACACATAGTAATCAAATTGGCAAAAATTAAAGACAAAGAAAAATTATTGAAAGCAGCAAGGTAAAAACGACAAATAACATACAAGGGAACTCCCATAAGGTTAACAGTTGATTTCTCAGCAGAAACTCTATAAGTCAGAAGGGAGTGGCATAATATATACTTAAAGTGATGAAAGGGAAGAACCTACAACCAAGATTACTCTACCCAGCAAGGATCTCATTCAGATTTGATGGAGAAATCAAAAGCTTTACAGATAAGCAAAAGCTAAGAGAATTCAGCACCACCAAACCAGCTCTATAACAAATGCTAAAGGAATTTCTCTAAGTGGGAAACACAAGAGAAGAAAAGGACCTACAAAAACAAACCCAAAACAATTAAGAAAATGGTCATAGGAACATACATATCGATAATTACCTTAAACGAGAATGGATTAAATGCTCCAACCAAAAGACACAGGCTTGCTGAATGGATACAAAAACAAGACCCATATATATGCTGTCTACAACAGACCCATTTCAGACCTAGGGACACATACAGACTGAAAGTAAGGGGATGGAAAAAGATATTCCATGCAAATGGAAATCAAAAGAAAGCTGGAGTAACGATACTCATATCAGACAAAATAGACTTTAAAATAAAGACTATTACAAGAGACAAAGAAGGACTCTACATAACGATCAAGGGATCGATCCAAGAAGAAGATATAACAATTGTAAATATTTATGCACCCAACATAGGAGCACCTCAATACATAAGGCAAATACTAACAGCCATAAAAGGAGAAATCAACAGTAACACATTCATAGTGGGGGACTTTAACACCCCACTTTCACCAACGGACAGATCATCCAAAATGAAAATAAATAAGGAAACACAAGCTTTAAATGATACATTAAACAAGATGGACTTAATTGATATTTATAGGACATTCCATCCAAAAACAACAGAATACACATTTTTCTCAAGTGCTCATGGAACATTCTCCAGGATAGATCATATCTTGGGTCACAAATCAAGCCTTGGTAAATTTAAGAAAATTGAAATTGTATCAGGCATCTTTTCCGACCACAATGCCATGAGACTAGATATCAATTACAGGAAAAGATCTGTAATAAATACAAACACATGGAGGCTAAACAATACACTACTTAATAACGAAGTGATCACTGAAGAAATCAAAGAGGAAATCAAAAAAAACCTAGAAACAAATGACAGTGGAGACACGACGACCCAAAACCTATGGGATGCAGCAAAAGCAGTTCTAAGAGGGAAGTTTATAGCAATACAATCCTACCTAAAGAAACAGGAAATATCTCGAATAAACCTAAACTTGCACCTAAAGCAATTCGAGAAAGAAGAACAAAAAAACCCCAGGAGGAAAGAAATCATAAAGATCAGATCAGAAATAAATGAAAAAGAAATGAAGGAAACAATAGCAAAGATCAATAAAACTAAAAGCTGGTTCTTTGAGAAGATAAACAAAATTGATAAACCATTAGCCAGACTCATCAAGTAAAAAAGGGAGAAAACTCAAATCAATAGAATTAGAAATGAAAAAGGAGAAGTAACAACTGACACTGCAGAAATACAAAAGATCATGAGAGATTACTACAAGCAACTATATGGCAATAAAATGGACAACCTGGAAGAAATGGACAAATTCTTAGAAATGCACAACCTGCCAAGACTGAATCAGGAAGAAATAGAAAATATGAACAGACCAATCACAAGCAATGAAATTGAAACTGTGATTAAAAATCTTCCAACAAACAAAAGCCCAGGACCAGATGGCTTCACAGGCGAATTCTATCAAACATTTAGAGAAGAGCTAACACCTATCCTTCTCAAACTCTTCCAAAATATAGCAGAGGGAGGAACACTCCCAAACTCATTCTACGAGGCCACCATCACCTTGATACCAAAACCAGACAAGGATGTCACAAAGAAAGAAAACTACAGGCCAATATCACTGATGAACATAGGTGTAAAAATCCTCAACAAAATACTAGCAAACAGAATCCAACAGCACATTAAAAGGATCATACACCATGATCAAGTGGGGTTTATCCAGGAATGCAAGGATTCTTCAATATATGCAAATCAATCAATGTTATACACCATATTAACAAATTGAAGGAGAAAAACCATATGATCATCTCAATAGATGCAGAGAAAGCTTTCGACAAAATTCAACACCCATTTATGATAAAGACCCTGCAGAAAGTAGGCATAGAGGGAACTTTCCTCAACATAATAAAGGCCATATATGACAAACCCACAGCCAACATCGTCCTCAATGGTGAAAAACTGAAACCATTTCCACTAAGATCAGGAACAAGACAAGGTTGCCCACTCTCACCACTCTTATTCAACATAGTTTTGGAAGTGTTAGCCACAGCAATCAGAGAAGAAAAGGAAATAAAAGGAATCCAAATCGGAAAAGAAGAAGTAAAGCTGTCACTGTTTGCAGATGACATGATACTATACATAGAGAATCCTAAAGATGCTACCAGAAAACCACTAGAGCTAATCGATGAATTTGGTAAAGTAGCAGGATACAAAATTAATGCACAGAAATCTCTGGCATTTCTATACACTAATGATGAAAAATCTGAAAGTGAAATCAAGAAAACACTCCCATTTACCATTGCAACAAAAAGAATAAAATATCTAGGAATAAACCTACCTAAGGAGACAAAAGACCTGTATGCAGAAAATTATAAGACACTGATGAAAGAAATTAAAGATGATACAAATAGATGGAGAGATATACCATGTTCTTGGATTGGAAGAATCAACATTGTGAAAATGACTCTACTACCCAAAGAAATCTACAGATTCAATGCAATCCCTTCAAACTACCACTGGCATTTTTCACAGAACTAGAACAAAAAATTTCACAATTTGTATGGAAACACAAAAGACCCCGAATAGCCAAAGCAATCTTGAGAACGAAAAATGGAGCTGGAGGAATCAGGCTCCCGGACTTCAGACTATACTACAAAGCTACAGTCATCAAGAGAGTATGGTACTGGCACAAAAACAGAAAGATAGATCAATGGAACAGGATAGAAAGCCCAGAGATAAACCCACGCACATATAGTCACCTTATCTTTGATAAAGGAGGCAGGAATGTACAGTGGAGAAAGGACAGTCTCTTCAATAAGTGGTGCTGGGAAAACTGGACAGGTACATGTAAAAGTATGAGTTTAGAACGCTCCCTAACACCATACACAAAAATAAGCTCAAAATGGATTAAAGACCTAAATGTAGGGCTTCCCTGGTGGCGCAGTGGTTGAGAGTCCGCCTGCCGATGCAGGGGACACGGGTTCGTGCCCCGGTCTGGGAAGATCCCACATGCCGCGGAGCGGCTGGGCCCGTGAGCCATGGCCGCTGAGCCTGCGCGTCCGGAGCCTGTGCTCTGCAACGGGAGAGGTCGCAACAGAGAGGCCCGCATACCGCAAAAAAAAAAAAAAAAAAAAAAAAAAGACCTAAATGTAAGGCCAGAAACTATCAAAATCTTAGAGAAAAACATAGGCAGAACACTCTTCGACATAAATCACAGCAAGATCCTTTTTGACCCACCTCCTAGAGAAATGGAAATAAAAACAAAAATAAACAAATGGGACCTAATGAAACTTCAAAGCTTTTGCACGGCAAAGGAAACTATAAACAAGACCAAAAGACAACCCTCAGAATGGGAGAAAATATTTGCAAATGAAGAAACTGACAAAGGATTAATCCCCAAAATTTACAAGCAACTCATGCAGCTCAATAACAAAAAAAAAAAAACCCAATCCAAAAATGGGCAGAAGACCTAAACAGACATTTCTCCAAAGAAGATATACAGACTGCCAACAAACACATGAAAGAATGTTCAACATCATTAATCATTAGAGAAATGCAAATCAAAACTACAATGAGATATCATCTCACACCAGTCAGAATGGCCATGTTCAAAAAATCTAGAAACTTGTAATAAGTGCTGGAGAGGGTGTGGAGAAAATGGAACACTCTTGCACTGCTGGTGGGAATGTGAATTGGTACAGCCACTATGGAGAACAGTATAGAGGTTCCTTAAAAAACTATAAATAGGGCTTCCCTGGGGGCACAGTGGTTAAGAATCCGCCTGTCAATGCAGGGAACACGGGTTCGAGCCCTGGTCCGGGAAGATGCCACATGCCGCAGAGCAACTAAGCCCTTACGCCACAACTACTGAGCCTGCTCTCTGGAGACCGTGAGCCACAACTACTGAGCCCATGTGTCACAACTACTGAATCCTGTGCGTCTAGAGCCTGTGCTCCGCAACAAGAGAAGCCACCGCAATGAGCCCGCCACACCGCAAAGAAGAGTAGCCCCCAATCGCCACAACTAAAGAAAGCCCGCGCGCAGCAATGAAGACCCGATGCAGCAAAAAATTAAATAATTTTTTTAAATTAAAAAGTTAAAAAAACAGTATCTATACACATTTGAAAAAAACAGAGGCATGTGTAAACAAGTTATTTTATTTACTCAGTCTACAGATGGTCTACATATGAATTGAACCATGACCTCCCTTAGAATCCACAAAACAGTAGGAAGCAGTGATCAAGGTTTCCTTGCTACAGAGAATAAAAGGTTATGCTGGTTAACCAATTCTGCTGTTATCAGAAAAAACGTCTTGATAGCAACTACTCTATTGTTTTTGCCAGACATCTTTCAAAATGTGGTAGGCCTATACAAGCATACTTTGGTAACATTGCCGGTTCAGTTCCAGACCCCAGCAATAAATCAAATATCACAACAAAGCGAGTCACATGAATTTTCTGGTTTCCTAGTGCGTTTAGTGCGTTTTTCATGAATTTTCTGGTTTCCTAGTGCATTTAGAAGTCATGTTTACACTAAACTGTAGTCTATAAAGTGTGTAATAGGATTATGTCCAAAAATATATCTATATATACCTTAATTTAAAAATACTTTATTGCTAAAAATGGTAACCATTGTCTGAGCCTTCAGTGAGTGGTAATCTTTTTGCTGGTGGAGGGTCTTGCCTCAGTGTTGACGGCTACTGACTGATCAGGGTGGTGGTTGCTGAAGGCTGGGGTGGCCATGACAGTTTCTGAAAATAAGACCACAGTGAAGTTTGCCTCGTCAATTGACTCTTCCTTTCATGAACCATTTCTCTGTAGCACACAGTGCTGTTTGATAGCGTTTTACCCACAGTAGAACTGTCAAAATTGGAGTCAATCCTCTCAAACCCTGCTGCTGCTCTATCAACTAAGTTCATGTAATATTCTAAATCCTTTGTCACTTTCAACAACCTTCACAGCTTCTTCACCAGGAGTGGATTCTCAAGAAACCACTTTCTTCACTCATTTATAAGAAACACTCCTCATCTGTTAAAGTTTCATCATGAGATTGCTACAATCCAGTCACACCTTCAGGGTCCACTTCTAATTCTAGTTCTCTTGCCGTTTCTACCACATCTGCAGTTACTTCCTCCACTATCTTGAACCCCTCAAAGTCATCCACGTGGGTTGGAAGCAACTTCTTCTAAACTTTTTTTAATGTTGATATTTTGACCTCTTCCCACGAATCATGAATGTTCTTAATGGCATCCAGAATGGTGAATCCTTTCCAGAATGTTTTTCAATTTACTTTGCCCAGATCCATCATTAGAATCACCATCTATGGTGACTACAGCCTTAAGAAATGTATTTCATAAATAATAAGACCTAAAAGTCGAAATTACTCCTTGATCCATGGGCTGCAAAATGATGTTTTGTTAGCAGGCATGAAAACAACACTAATCTCCTTGTATATCTCCATCAGGGTGCTTGGGTGAACAAGTGCATTGTTAATGAGCAGTAATATGTTGAAAGGAATCTTTTTTTCTGAGCAGATCTCAACAGTGGGCTTAAAATATTCAGTAAACCGTGTTGTCAACAGATGTGCTATCATCCAGGCAGAGTAGATTTAGCATAATTCCTAAGGGCCCTAGGATTTCTTGAATAGTAAATAGCATTGGCTTCAACTTAAAGTCACTAGCTGCATTAGTCCCTAATAAGAGTCAGCCTGTCCTTTGAAGCTTTAAAGTCAGGCACTGACTTCTCTCTAGCTATGAAAGTCCTAGATGGCATCTTCTTCCAATAGAAGGCTGTTTCATCTACATTGAAAATCTACTGTTTAGTGTAGCCACATTCATTAATTATCTTAGCTAGATCTGGATAACTTGCCGAAGCTTCTACATCAGCACCTGCTGCTTCACCTTGCACTTTTATGTTATGGAGACAGCTTCTTTCCTTAAATCTCATGAGCCAACCTCTACTAGCTCAGACTTTTCTTCTGCAGCTTCCTCACCTCTCTCAGCCTTCACAGAAGCAAAAAGAGTTAGGGCCTTGCTCTCGATTAGGCTTTGGCTTAAGGGAATGCTGTGGCTAGCTTGATCTCTTATCCAGACCATTAAAACTTTCTTCATATCAGCAATAAGGCTGTTCTGCTTCCTTATCGTTTGTGTATTCACTGGAGCAGCACTTTTAATTTCCTTCAAGAACTTTTCCTTTGCATTCACAACTTGGATAACTGGCACAAGAGGCCTAGTTTTTAGCCTATCTCAGATTTTGCCATGCCTTCCTCACTAAGCTTAATCATTTCTAGCTTTCGATTTAAAGTGAAAGATTTGCAACTCTTCCTTTGATTGGACCACTTAGAGCCAACTGAAGGGTTTATTCATTGGCCTAATTTCAATACTATTGTGTCTCAGGAAATAGGGAGGCCCAAGGAGACAGAGATAGACAGGAGAACGGCCAGTGAGTGGAGCAAGTCAGGAAACACACAACATTTATCAATTAAGTTCTACATCTTATGTGGGCACAATTCGTGGTGCCCCAAAACAATCACAAGGGCTTCCCTGGTGGCGCAGTGGTTGAGAGTCCGCCTGTCGATGCAGGGGACACGGGTTCATGCCCCGGTCCGGGAAGATCCCACATGCCGCGGAGCGGCTGGGCCCGTGAGGCATGGCCGCTGAGCCTGCGCGTCCGGAGCCTGTGCTCCACAACGGGAGAGGCCACAACAGTGAGAGGCCCGCGTACCGCACAAAAAAAAAAAAACAAAACAATCACAATACTAACATCAAAGATCACTGATCACAGATCACCATAACAAATATAAAATTAATGAAAATTTTTGAAATATTGTGAGAGTTACCAAAATATGACACAGAGATACGAAGTGAGCAAATGCTGTTGGAAAAAAATGTCGCCGACAGACTTGCTCAATGCAGAATCGCCACAAGCCTTCAATTTGTAAAATATGCAATATCTGCAAAGTGCAATAAAGTGAAGCACAGTAAAATGAGGTATGCCCATACTTTAGCCAATGACAAAACTGCCAATATTTATATTAAGAGTAGATGTGCTTAAATAACTCATGATTTTGAAATGTAGTGGAAGCAACATGGCTTTCTTACTTCCAGTGGAAATAAAATTTAAAATGGCCCCTATGTTCAGGAATTACTGGATGCAATACTTTTACCTACCACTTTAGCTATTATTAAGATTCCAGGGCATTCTAAACTTGACTCTCTGAAATTTAAGGGAAATCACCTTGCTGATATTTCCGCAAGGAAAGCTGCCCTTAAAGGAACCAACAATAGCCAAACCTCTGTCATGGTCGAAAGGAATATTTCTCCAAATGATAACTTAGAAAAACTGGCTAGAGAAGCCCAACAATTGGCCTCAGAAAAAGAAAAACAAGATTGGAAACTCAACAACTGTTGACTTGATAAAAAGAGAAAGCTCTGGTTTGGACCAAATAACAACCAAGTCCTACCAGAGGCTCTAAAATTCCCAGTCCTCACCATTGTACACGCAATAAACCATTGGTCTACTGACAAAATGATAGCCTTCGTGAATCAATATTTGTAAGAAATCATTAATAAGGCCACCAAAAGTGCCTACCTCACTTGTCCCATTTATCTGAAGTACAACCCAGGGAAGCCTGTTCGTACTGCTCTCAGACATTTTAAACTGCCTAATGGACCATTTGAGGTCTGGCAAATGGATTTCATACAACTTCCTCTGTCTCATGGATATAAATATGTTTTAGTTATGGTCTGTATGTTATCACACTGGACTGAAGGCTTCCCTGGCAGACAGGCTACTGCCTCCTTTATGGCTAAAAAGTCCTTTTGGAAAAAATTATCCCTACCTAGGGAACGCCTCTCAAACTTCATAGTGATCCAGGAACCCATTTAATGGCCAGGTACTTCGACAAGTCTGTGCAGTTTGGCCAGTTTTATAATACTTTCACTGTGCTTACCACCCTCAATCCTCTGCTTTAGTCAAATGCACTAAGGGCTTTATTAAGACTCAACTGGAAAAATCTGTAGAGGCTCTCCAAATACCTTGGCCAGAAGCATTGCCATTGGTTCTCTTAAATCTTAGATCCACCCCTTTTGGAATTCATAAACTCTTACCCATTGAGATAGTCACAGGATGCCTAATGCACTTGGCTCCTGGTTCTTTTGATGCACAACTGATAAAAGGAGAGATACTCCAATATTGCAAAGGTACAATTGCTTATATTAAAAATAACCATGCTGGGCTTCCCTGGTGGCGCAGTGGTTCAAAATCCACCTGCCAATGCAGGGGACATGGGTTTGATCCCTGGTCCACGAAGATCCCACATGCCATGGAGCAACTAAGCCCGTGCACCACAATTACTGAGCCTGCGCTCTAGAGCCCGTAGGCCACAATTACTGAGCCTGCGTGCCACAATTACTGAAGCCCACATGCCTAGAGCCCGTGCTCTGCACCAAGAGAAGCCACCGCAATGGGAAGCCCACACACCACAACGAAGAGTAGCCCCCGCTCACAGCAACTATAGAAAGCCCATGTGCAGCAACGAAGATCCAATGCAGCCAAAAATAAATAAATAAATAATAAATAAATTTATTTTTTTAAAGTAGCATGTCATTAAATAAATAAGTAAATAAATAAAAATAAAAATAACCGTGCTTTGGTAGAGTAATCTTTTCATAGTGCACTCTCGGGAGACAAAATACTTAAGCATCACACCTTGAAACCTGAAGATTTCATCTACTGGAAAAGACACCTCCAGAAGAGCTCTCTTCAACCTCACTGCAGAGGCCCCTATCAGGTACTGCTAACCAACCCTTATACCACCAAACTTCAAGGAACAGACTCTTGGATTCATGTGACACACATAAAGAAAGCACCAAACCCTGAATGGACCTGCACCATCATCTGGTGATCTGAAAGTAAAGATTTCCTGGAATTGAAGCAGATGACATCTGATGAGACAGCTTTCCCAAGATATCTGGACCAAGCCTGTTGGAAGCTTGCCACCAAACCTTTGATGATAACATAGAACTTCAGATGATCTCCAGTGTCTGTGATCTTGATAACATATGGATTTTAGATTAAAAGTACCTGAGAGTTTTCCCTCCTAGCCCTCCTTGTTACTCAAATACGACATCATTAACTTTCCAATCTGTGCACTTTCCCTCCAACATGAGATACTACACCCAGGAAAGGTCCTTCCTGGCACTGAGGGACAAAAAGCCACTGAAACTAGAAAACCTGACTCTTGATAAAAGATGCTTTCAGAGAAAGATCTTGATCAAAAGGGAGAAATGTTAAAAATTAATAAACAGGGGGCTTCCCTGGTGGCGCAGTGGTTGAGAGTCCACCTGCCGATGCACGGGACACGGGTTCGTGCCCTGGTCTGGGAAGATCCCACATGCCGCGGAGCGGCTAGGCCCGTGAGCCATGGCCGCTGAGCCTGCGCGTCCGGAGCCTGTGCTCCGCAACAGGAGAGGCCACAACAGTGAGAGGCCTGCGTACCGCAAAAAAAAAAAAAAAAAAAAAAAAATTAATAAACAGAAACCTCAGTTAAACAGAGTTGGGAGACCAGGAAAGGGAGCTCCCATACCCTGTAACGATAGCAGAGCCCAACAGGAAGAGGAAAGGTTCCTCTTCTTTCCTGGCAAGGACACAACCACTGAAAAGCCATGGACTCCTTTACTACAGTCCTCCCAACTTCCTCTCTATAAAAGTGTTCTCCTTCCCTTGCCGTGCATGCTCACCATGGATGCCCACCCCAAACTGCAATTCTCTGCTGATCCCAAATAAACCCGTCTTTCCTGGAGAAATATCTGGCAGTCTATTTGTTTTAGGTCAACAATAGTAATAACAACAACAAAACACACACACACATCTAGCATTTATTTAGCACTTACTATGTGCCTGGAAGTGTTTTAAATAATATATATGTATTAATTCATTTAATCCTGACAACAACCCTGTAAAATAAGCAACGGTAGCATTCTCACTTTATGGATAGGACAATAAGGTGCAGATCTCATGCTTTTGACACTACATATGCTACAATGCCATGACACACAACTCTCTAAATTTAAGGCAGCCTTTGAAATGCAACACTTAAGCACAACTTGCTTACATGCTTTTTAAAGTTCATATCTGGACTTGCAGCTATAAGGGAAATAATTTTCTCACATATGGAGTGATTTTTTAAGACTCTTGGTTGAGAACATCTGACCTGACAACACACACAGGACAAAATGGGTAGAAAATCAGGCAATGAAATCATCTTCCACACTGCAAAATAAAACTACTACCTTCACTATTGTCCCATTCAGAAATCAAAAGTAAGGTAATTCATGGTAGGTATACACAATTTATTTTATAAATTATGGTTTCTGTTTACTGAAGCTCAAAAATATCTTGGGCTGAGAATATAAAATTTAAGAGTTCGTTATCCTTAATAGTAAATACATGTCTTACATACAAACTTTGTATAAGTGGAAATTTAATAAAAGTAACTTTTATTTTCTGCAGTATTGTTAAACATAATATGTGTTTTTAGTGTCATGATTTTTAAAGGCCAATGTTAAAATACTGCTGTATCTAAACTCACTATGAACAAAAAGTGATAAAACACACAAGAAACAAAACTTTTTTTAAATGTCTGAGCCAAATTGACACAAATTCACTTTCACAACTCCCTCTATAAAATCAATCAAAATGCTATGACAATGGTGGGAAACCAACCACATTTTGAAAAAAATTAACTACCAAACACATCGACTAATTCTATCTCTTCCAACTTCAACTAGAAATAAATATGTACTCTAAAGTAGAAGAGTAATCGTATTTCTCAATATCTGCCAATTTGTTTACAACCCATCTCACAAAGGATAAAAATTTTAAATCCTTCTCTAAATAGCTTTGAGTTCACAAAGAGACATGACTTAAAACAAAGCAGTATAGGGAATTCCCTGGTGGTCCAGTGGTTAGGACGCAGCGCTTTCACTGCCGGGACCGGGGTTCAATCCCTGGGTGGGGAACTGAGATCCCACAAGCTGTGCAGTGCAACAAAAACAAACAAACAAACAAAAAAGCAGTGTAAAACTGTCTAGACATTCAATTATTTCAACTTTTTCCTTCAAGAATAAGGAAAAGCTCAAAAATTGATATTTATTAAGCAAATACTTACATTTTACTCTCACAGGAAATTCAAATGAAGAATATATTTCTGGAATCCATTTTTTTTTAAACAATCAAAAACTTCTTTCAGGAAACTAAAATTATACGTTAATTTCACAAACCTGACCTTGGGCTAAAATTCTGAATCAATAAATGACTTACAGGGCTTCCCTGGTGGCGCAGTGGTTGAGAGTCCGCCTGCCGATGCAGGGGACACGGGTTCGTGCCCCAGTCCGGGAAGATCCCACATACCGCGGAGCGGCTAGGCCCGTGAGCCATGGCCGCTGAGCCTGCGCGTCCGGAGCCTGTGCTCCGCAACGGGAGAGGCCACAACAGTGAGAGGCCCGCATACCGCAAAAAAATAAATGAATAAATAAAATAAAATAAATGACTTATAGTATTAATTTTGCTTTGGTTTTAAGTTAACAACTTTTAATTTGTATTATAAAGACTGATTCCCTTCATCAATAAACAAGGAAGATACAAGCTATGATTTTATTTTATAATTCCTTTTATTTCAGAGATGCATATGAAATTAGAATCATTCCTCTACTATCTTAAAAACTATTATTTTTATATAGACTCATTTCGTTTAATACTTTTCTTCATTATCTGGTTTAATTCCCATTATTCATTCAAGAAACATTGATGTCAGGTACTTCATTAAGCATTAGTTTAATAAACAGCTTTTATAATTTTAAATACTTAAAAATAAACTGCTTACATTGTAGTTAATTTTATCTTTTGATTGATAAAATGAAAGAATAAACTTAGTATCAAGTACTCATTCTTTGGCTCTATCATCATTATAGGGACTCAAATTCCAGAATACTGTGCCAACATAACCTTAAACCCCACAATGAAAACTAGATTTTAACAAAATATCCAGGGGAATTCCTATACTGCTGTTCTGCAACAAGTCTAACATTCAGTAGCAAAAGTTCTAATTGATGACTATATCCTTAATGATCATTCAAATCAAAGATAGTCTAGGGCAATGGTTAAGAACGTAGACTCCAGAGCCAAACTACTAAATTAGAATGCAGGGCAACTCAGCTTCCTAACTGTTGAGCTTGAGTAAGTTACTACTTAGTAACCTTGCTGTATCTCAGTTTCCTCATGTGTAAAACAGTGATAACGATAGTAACTACCTCATAAGATAGTTGTGAGGATTAAATGAGTTAATTTATGTAAAGGACTTAGAAGAGTGCTTAACACATAGTAAGCATAACATGTTACTGATAATAATCTGAAACCAACAAACCTTATACTTATGGAAGGAACACTGCCTACACACAGTACTCTATAATTTACATGGTTCTTCCAAATATACCTAACAAAAATTTTATTTTTTTATGAAATATATTTGGAATTTATGATCAATTTCCTGAACAATTTTTATAAATGGCTTTCATAAATCTTTGTGGCGATTAAGAAGCAATGAATTTGGGACGTCCCTGGTGGCACAGTGGTTAAGAATCCACCTGCCAATGTAGGCGACACGGGTTCAAGCCCTGGTCTGGGAAGATCCCACAGCCAACAGAGCAGCTAAGCCCATGCAACACAACTACTGAGCCTGCGTGCTGCAACTACAGAGGCCCGCACACCTGGAGCCCGTGCTCTGCAACAAGAGAAGCCACCACAATGAGAGGCCCACACACCGCAACAGAGTGGCCCCCGCTCTCTGCAACTAGAGACAGCCCGCGCGCAGCAACAAAGACCCAACGCAGCCAAAAATAAAATAAAGAAAGAAGCAATGAATTTAAGAAGAGCATTATTTGACAGTGGAGCAACTTTCAAAAATCCTGTTTCTACATAAGCTAAAACCATAAGGATCCAAGACAGCACTCTACACAAAAACATTACATACAGAACAAAAGCATTTGTGGCAGTGTTTTTGGTACTTTTTTAGTACCCTCAGGAAATTGTGCAATTCCCTGTCAGATACTTTTCCCAAGGACAAGAAACTACACACAGAACCAAATGTCCAATAAAGGTGCCTGAATTCCAAAATTATATTAGTAGCATGCAAATTCCTGAGAGGGAAATGGGAATGACCAACTAACTCCAAAATAAAAGGTACTGTTTCAACCTAAGTGTTTGCCCTTATTAAATATACACTCTTCAGTATCAAACTGCACTAACAAAATTTCAGGAAACTAAGCTCTTAGTAAAAGACGGTCACAGGGTTAAGTCTTATGGAGTTGATGGCTTCCTCTGCTCTACAACTTGGCATAATATCTCATAAGCACATGGAGGTTAACATGCTTGCATTAAAAATGTTGTCATGGGCTTCGCTGGTGGTGCAGTGGTTGAGAATCCACCTGCCAATGCAGGGGACGCAGGTTCAGGCCCTGGTCCGGAAGGATGCCGCATGCCGTGGAGCAGCTGGGCCCGTGCACCACAACTACTGAGCCTGCACTCTGGAACCCACGAGCCACAACTGCTGAGCCCACATACCACAACTGCTGGAGCCCACATGCCTGGAGCCCGTGCTCCACAACGGGAGAGGCCACCGTAATGAGAGGCCCACGCACCACAGGGAACAGTGGCCCCCGCTCACCGCAACTAGAGAAAGCTGCACACAGCAATGAAGAACCAACACAGCCAAAAATAAATAAATAAATTTATAAAAATGTTGTCACTTATAGACCTGTGTTTTCTGATAAGATTTTCATTGTTTTTGCTCTTACATTTAGGTCTTTGATTTATTTTGAGTTAATTTTTGTGTATGGTGTGAGGTAGGGGTCCAAATTCATCATTTTGCACGTGGATATCCAGTTGTCTGTTGTCCAGCAACATTGACTGAAAAGACCATTCTTTCCCCCATTTAATGGTCTTCACACCATTGTTGAGAATCAGTTGGCCATAAATGTGAGGATTTATTTCTGGACTCTCAATTCCATTGACCTGTGTTATTCTTAAGCTAGTATCACATTGTCTTGATTACTGTTGCTTTATAGTAGATTTTGCTTTTTTTTTTTGCAGTATGCGGGCCTCTCACTGTTGTGGCCTCTCCCGTTGCAGAGCACAGGCTCTGGACGCGCAGGCTCAGTGGCCATGGCTCACGGGCCCAGCCGCTCCGCGGCATGCGGGATCCTCCCGGACCGGGGCACGAACCTGTATCCCCTGCATCGGCAGGCGGACTCCCAACCACTGTACCACCATGGAAGCCCTATAGTAGATTTTGAAATTGGGAAGTGTTAGACCTCTAAGTTTGTTCTTTTTCAAGATTGTCTTGGCTATTCTGGGTACCCTGCATTTCCATATGGATTTTAGGATCAGCTTGTCAATCTCTGCAAAAAAGGCAGATGGGATTTTGATAGGTATTGCACTTAACCTGTACATCATTTGGGGGAGTACTGCGATATTAACACTGTTAAGTCTTCTAGTCCATGAACTTAGGATGTCAAGATTAGACTTATTATTTTAAAACCACATTCCTTAAACTGCCCAGTCCAACTGCTAAAATAAAACAACCAAGAAAAATACCTTCAGCCCCAAAGAACTGAATCCATTCCAGCTTTACTTGATGCTGCAGAGTTCAATCACAAAAGAAAGAAAGGTCACACAAGAGATCCCAATAATAATTTTTAGAATGTTTGTCCTTTAAACTTAATAATTACCCTCTTCTCTCATCTCCACTTGCTCCTACTTTCTATTTATTTGGATGATTCTTTTCCAATGTCTTTTCTTTTAACCTATTCTTACTTGCCCCTCTTCATCTTCAAAAATCATTTTTTCTTACATCTATAATCTAAAAATGGGCACCAATGGCTTTCTATATGCATGATTTGGCAAAATATAAGTATCAAGGTTTCTGACTTTCCTTTTATGATGACTGACAGAGGGAAATAATAATCATAGTAAGTTTCATCTTCATCAAAGTGATGTTCTTTATGCGATTCTGGAAGTGCTGAGAATACTGATAAGAAAATTTTCCTACCATTTTCTGAACTAAGTCCACAGTAAGTTGAAACACTAGTATGGCAATTTTTGAACTTCTACTATGGCAAACTTAGCCAGTGACAGCATGGCAATGCCAGATATATAATCATGAAAAGGAAAACCATATACAATAAGATGCCTTCCATATTTAACAGTCACAGCTAAACTTTCTTTTCACTCTTGCAAAGCTACAACAGAGTCAGGTTTGCTGTTTTACTTAGACCACCTGCTATTTCTTAGCAATCCGTTCTTTATCCACAACATAGTACCACATCCTCATTACAAACAGTTATTTGTCAGCTAGAATCTCAACAACTCACATTTCAGATTACTGCAATTTAACCTTACACTATTAATTACTAAATGATGCATGTTCTCCAGACTGAAATTTCCTCTCCTAGAGGTAATATAGCCATGAGAGAAAAAGGGGGTTTTTGGTAGTGGTCACAGTAAAGGCAGTTGGAGCCATACTATGACACCTGCTTCCCCTCTTTTACTGTTCTACTCTCTAGTTACTGTTACTGCTTGTTCATTCTCCCAATACTACTTTTGACCTCTAGTAAAAGGGACTAGTCTCTGATCTCTAGTTAAAGAATAGAAGGATATTATAACTGCTTTCTGTATCTCAACAGCAAGAAAATATTAATGATAAAACAAGCCTTATATCGCAACATTAAGTAGACATTACCAGTGGTATAATCTAGCTAAAATATTTAACTTGGATCCATCAAGTCTTTTAGTTTACAGGAAAAGAAACAAGATAAATGGCACCACATGGAAGCTACCAGACAAATCCAGAAGTTAACTGCAGGACAACTGGTTTGGTCCCCCCAGTGACTCAGAATCACGAAAAAAGGGACCATGCTACGTTAAAAGAAACTTAAGTGACATTAATTAAGGCATGATCCTGGATTAGATACTGATTTTGACATAACAGCTTCAAAGAACATTCTTAGATAGGCAAAAAAAAAATTTATTTATTTATTTATTTATTTATGTATTTATTTTTGGCTGTGTTGGGTATTCATTGCTGAGTGCGGGTATTCTTTAGTTGCGTTGAGCCAGGGCTACTATTCATTGCGGTGCACGGGCTCACTGCAGTGGCTTCTCTTGTTGTGGAGCACAGGCTCTAGGGCACAGGCTCAGTAGTCGTGGCGCACGGGTTTAGTTGCTCTGCGGCATGTGGGATCTTCCTGGACCAGGGCTCGAAGCCATGTCCCCTGCACTAGCAGGCGGATTCTTAAGCACTGCACCACCAGGGAAGCCCCATAGGCAAAATTTTTAATATTGTCTGAGAATTTATTAAGAGGAAAATTTACTTAAATGGAAAGTTGGTGGGGAGGGGGGTCACTGCCTGAAAAAAAGGGTTTCAAAACAGTATCTAGGGCTTCCCTGGTGGCGCAGTGGTTGAGAGTCCGCCTGCTGATGCAGGGGACACGGGTTCGTGCCCCGGTCCGGGAAGATCCCACATGCCGCGGATCGGCTGGGCCCGTGAGCCATGGCCACTGAGCCTGTGCGTCCGGAGCCTGTGCTCCTCAACGGGAGAAGCCACAACAGTGAGAGGCCAGTGTACCGCAAAAAAAAAAAAAAAAAAAAGTATCTATATAATGTTCACCATACAATCCAGCAATCCCACTCCTAAATACTTACAATATATATATATGTGTGTGTGTGTCTGTCTGTATGTCTTATAAAACACACAAAGACTTGTACGTGAATGTTCATAGTAGCTCTATTCACAATCACTAAAAACCAGAAAAAAACCCAAATGTTCATCGACTAGCGACTGGATAGCAAATTGCAGGACACATACATTGGAGCAGTACTCAGTAATAAAAAGGAAAAGTCTTCTACAACTTTTACTGACTGTGATGGTGATTATACAACTATACATATTTGTCAGAACTCATACAACTATACACTTAAAGTTGATAAATTTTATTTTTTATAAATTATACCTAAATAAAGATGATTTTAAATATAATTAGAAGTAAAGACATTTTGTGCAGTCTTATTTTAGTTAAAATACCTATATACATTTGTCAGTATGTGTGCAAATATTGTTATATAGAAAGATGTACAGAAAAAGTTCCAGAAAGTTATGTATTAAGGTATTAATAGTAGTAATCACTGTATTAATAATTTTACAGGAGGGGGGTATTTTTGCTTGTCTTATGTTTTCTAATTTTATACCATGCACACATGCAGTTTTTGTAATAATAAAAGGCTGTGTGTGTGGTTTTTTTTTAAATACAGACACTTTGATTTAAAATTTTCTTGGGCTTCCCTGGTGGCGCAGTGGTTGAGAGTCCGCCTGTCGATGCAGGAGACACGGGTTCATGCCCCAGTCCAGAAAGATCCCACATGCCGCAGAGCGGCTAGGCCCATGAGCCGTGGCCACTGAGCCTGCACATCCGGAGCCTGTGCTCCGCAACAGGAGAGGTCTCAAGAGTGAGAGGCCCGCCTCCCGCAAAAAAAATAAAAAATAAAAAAATAATAAAATGAAATGAAATAAAATGAAATAAAATAAAATAAAATAAAATAATAAAATAAAATTTTCTTATAGGGACTTCCCTGGTGGCACAACGGTTAAGAATCCGCCTGCCAATGCAGGGGACACAGGTTCGAGCCCTGGTCCGGGAAGATCCCACACGTCTCGGAGCAACTAAGTCCATGTGCCACCACTACTGAGCCTGCGCTCTAGAGCCCACAAGCCACACCTACTGAGCCCGCGTGCCACACTACTGAAGCCCACGCAACTAGAGCTCATATCTGCAACGAGAAGCCACCACAATGAGAAGCCACCACAATGAGAAGCCCGTGCTCTGCAACGAGAAGCCCGCGCACCACAACGAAGAGTAGCCCCCCGCACACTACAACTAGAGAGAAAGCCTGTGCGCAGCAATGAAGACCCAACACAGCCATAAATAAATAAATAAATAAATTTTTCTTATAGAAATGTCTGTGAGATCAATCTGTGGATCTGTGGGTTATAAATTTAATTATAATTGTGATTCTGAAGGTAAGTTTATATTGTTTAAATAATATTTACAGTATAAGCAATTATTTTCTTTGGTTCATAGTGAATACACATTCAATGAACATGATATGTTACAAGCATCATATCTGCATTATATTGTTGTCTCTGGTTTCCTCCTGCACAAAATAGCAATCTACTCCAGCTACTGAAGAAGCACCAAAATAAAAATAATACTATTAAATTTCAATTCAAACATCAGGCTTTGTCTCTAAGAGTTTTTTAAAAACAGCAATCATTTTATGGCTGAGTAATATTCCATTGTATATATGTGCCACATCTTCTTTATCCATTCATCTGTCAATGGACACTTAGGTTGCTTCCATGTCCTGGCTATTGTAAATAGTACTGCAGTGAAGGTGGATAGACCTAGAGTCTGTCATACAGAGTGAAGTAAGTCAGAAAGGGAAAAACAAATACCATATGCTAACACATATATATATGGAATCTAAAAAAAAAAAAATGGTTCTGACGAACCTAGGGGCAGGACAGGAATAAAAACGCAGACGTAGAGAATGGACTTGAGGACACAGTGAGGGGGAAGGATAAGCTGGGATGAAGTGAGAGAGTAACAGTGATATACATACACTACCAAATGTAAAATAGATAGCTAGTGGGAAGCAGCTGCATCACACAGGGAGATCAGCTCAGTGTTGTGTGACCACCTAGAGGGGTGGGATAGAGAGGGTGGGAGGGAGATGCAAGAGGGAGGGGATATGGGGATATATGTATACATATAGCTGATTCACTTTGTTATACAGCAGAAACTAACACAACATTGTAAAGCAATTAGACTCCAATAAAGATGTTAAAAAAAATAGCAATCATTCAAAAGAAGCAAGAATTGTAATCAACAAACTTAATGAAAAAATACTGCTTCTGCTTTTAGTAAAAATAAGTAGTAAAAGAACAGGACATTAATAAGAACTATGGGGTAAGAGCAAACAGCTTTCAGTTATACTTTTATTATTTTTAATAATACATACAAATACGTTGTCAAATATCGTATAGAGCAGCCTAGATTTAGCAGCCTTTTACAATACAACTGTGTGGTGTGAAAGACTCTTTCACTGTTCCTCAAACACTCACAGGGATTTCTGGGGTCACAGAAAAGTGACGGGGACAGGAAGAGGTTTGAGGTTTGAGGTTTTTGTTTTGTGGGGGGAGGGTTTGGTGTTTGTTTGTTTTGGTCTGAGTTTTAGGTTTGTTTATTTTGGGGGGGAGGGATTTTTTTTTTTTTTTTTTTTTTTTTTTTGGTTTGGCAGTTTTGTTTGCTTTGGGGCTTGCTTTTAAATAGAGTTAATTAGCAAAAGAAGATAAACAACAAAGTACCAAATCCCTACCACATGCAAGGCATTGTTCTAAATATCTACCTACATTATCTTTTACTTAACAATTCTTTGAGATGGATATTACTGTCCCATTATACATATGAGAACACTGGATATATAACACTTAAGATTTGTCAAAAACTCAACTAGTAAGTAGCAGAGCCAAAACTTAGAGATATGAACCTGGATTTGCATCCATACTTGAGCTTTCAAAGACCATTCTTCCTCACTATTTTCGAGGAAAGATCTGAAACAGAAAATTGGAACAGACTACCACTAAATGATGAAGCTAAAAGATATATCCAAAACTCAACTGTATTTTTTCTATACACTAGCACGAGCTAGTGATGAACAATGATGTGAAATGAAATGTTAAAAACAGTACCATGTACAACAGCATCTAATAGAATAAAATAAATACTTAGATAAATTTTTGGAAGAAATGTAAGACTTGGGCCTGAAAACTATAAAACATCATTGAAAGGACAGATTAAACACAATCTCTATAAAAATCCCAGCTACTCTTGGGCAGAAATTGATAAGCTGATCCTAAAATCCATATGTAAGGGACCCAGAAAAGTCAAAACAGTCTTGAAAAAGAACAAAGTTATAGAACTTACACTTAATTTCAAAACCTATTACAAAGCTACTGTAACCAAATAGTGTTGTACTGGCATAAGGATAGGCAATAGAATAAGGTTGAGAATCCAGAAAAAAACCTAACACATATTCAGCTGATTTTTCAATAAGGGTGCAAACACCACCCAATGGGATAAGAACAGTCTTTTCAATATATAGTGCTGGGACAACTGGATCACAATATGCAAAAGAATGAAGTTGGACCACTGCCTTACACCATATGCAAAAATTAACTCAAAATGGATTGACGACCTAAATATAAGAACTAAAAACATAAAATTCTTAGAAGAAAGCAAAGGGGTAAACCTTCATGACCTTGAATTTGGCAACAGATTCTTAGATATGACACCAAAAGCATGAGCAACAAAAGAACTTCATCACAATTAAAATGTTTTTTGCAACAAAGGACACTGTCAAAAAAGTTAAAACACAACCTACAGAATGGGAGAAAACATTTGCAAATCATATATCTAATTTAGTATCCAAAATATTTTTAAACTCCTACAATTCAATAATAAAAAGACAAATAACCCAATTAAAAATTGGACCCCCCCCCCAAAATGGACAAAGGATTTGAACAGAAATTTCTCCAAAGATATACAAATGGCCAATAAGCACACACACAAAAATATGCCCAACATCATTAGTCATCAAGGAAATGCAAATCAAAATTGCAATAAGATACCATTTAACACCTACTAGGATGGCTAAGTTAAAAAGACAAACCATGGGACTTCCCTGGTGGCGCAGTGGTTAAGAATCTGCCTGCCAATGCAGGGGACATGGCTTCGATCCCTAGTCCGGGAAGATCCCACATGCCGCGGAGCAACTAAGCCTGTGAGCCACAAATACTGAGCCCGGGTGCCACAACTACTGAAGCCCACACGCCTAGAGCCGGTGCTCCACAACAAGAGAAGACACTGCAATGAGAAGCCTGCGCACCACAACGAAGAGTAGCCTCCGCTCGCCACAACTAGAGAAAGCCAGTGGGCAACAATGAAGACCCAACACAGCCAAAAATAAATAAAATTAAAAAAAAAAAAAAGACAAACCAATAACAAGTACTGGCAAGACTGTAAAACTCATACACTGCTGGTGGGAATGCAAAATGATGCAATGACTTAGGAAACAGTTTTTCAACTCTTCAAAAGGTTAAAATAGAGTTACCATATAACCCAGCAATTGGGATATGCCCAAGAGAAATGAAAACATATGTCCACACTAAAGCTTGTACACAAATGTTCATAGCAGCATCATTCATTATAACCAAAAAGTGTTGGGGGGGAACCTATGTCTATCAATGCATGAAAAGATACAATGTGGTATATCTGTTCAATTAAGTATTATTCAGCTATAAATAAATGATACAGGTACAACATGGCTAAACCTCAAAAACACTGATAAGTGAAAGAAGCCAGTCACAAAAAGACCACATATTGTAAGATTAATTGTATCTCAACAAAGCTGGGGTTTTTTAAGACACTTTAAAAAAAAAAAGTCATGGGGATGCACAGCATGGTGACTATAGAACTATAACACTGTATTGTATATTTGATTGTTGCTAAAAGAGTAGATCTTAAAAGCTCTCATCACAAGAAAAAAATCTGTAACTATGTATGGTAATGGATGTTAACTAGACTTACTGTAATGATCACTTTGTAATATACATAAATATCAAATCATTATGTTGTACACCTGAAACTAATGTTACATGTCAATTATATTGATATCTCAATTAAAATAAGGAATTTTTAAAAAGACATGTGCATGAACTACAAAAATGAAACGCTGAGAGAAAAAAAAGCACCTAATTTTCAATTTTTCTTCTTCACATGCATATTCCTAAAATTTTGTCTTCGTATACATTCATATTTTGTCCATGAACAACTACTGAAATTAAATCAAGTACTGAAATTCAAAAAACATGAAAAAAAAGCTCCTGAAATATCAAATAACTTTCAAACAATTCTACTTCAGCATTGACTCTGAACTAAACATAAATCTCAATTTCAAAATACCACATAAAAATTACAAATACTCAGAGGTTTAAGCAAATTGCCAGCTTTTCTGAATAAACAGTAATTCAGATTTGCTTTGATGAAAATGTAAATATTTACCTGCCTGAAAAGAACAAAATCCTATAAGCCTAGTGTTCCCAAATGATGAAAAGAAAGAAAAATGTAATTTTTTAATTCAGAATTTAGTTTCAGAATTAATTTTAACCTAGCTAGGATTATACATAGTTGATGGTTTACACTAAGCAAAGTATACCCTGTTTTTGCCTAAAATATACTGAAAACAAGGCATTTATAAACAGTTACAAAAGTTAAGTTGGGACTGAGAAAAATCACATCATACAGTAAATGTGACAGAGATAATAACTTCAAAAAGCTCCTGAAAATACAAGAACTCCTATTTTGGAAACTCCCTAAGTCATTTAGTCTTTCTACAAATATTTACTGACCATCTACCATGTGCTAAGCACTGCGCCTGATACCAGGATGCCATGGTGAGCAATGAACAGATCAGGTCCCTGCTCGCAGGAAGCTTACACTAAAACAGTGCTTGTCAAATGTGCCTGATATAATCACTCAAGAACTTGTTAAAAATTCAAAATCTGCTCCTCTTCTTTGGAGAGTCTGAGTCCGTGGGCCTGGGGTGAGTTATGACGCCTGTATATTTATCAAGCGCTCCAGATTATTCCTATGCCCTGGCTGTTTAGGGAGTCCGATGCTCGGCGGCATCCCATCCCATCCAGCCGGAGCCACACCTCCGAAGTCCATTTCACTCAACTTCCTTCACCCTGACCGATAAATACCCCAAACACACCACCACGCTGAGATGGATGTAAAGCATTCCAAAATCACTCTGTGCTGAGACACCGACAGACTTGCTTCCTTCCGGGAACGGACAGCTCACTGCCTTAGATTCCACCTGGGGCTGTCTGCACCTGAGCCTCCCGGGGCTGCGCCGACACCTGTCTCCTAGCTGCTGCGGTCTACCTCTCCCGTGGGCCCGAGTCACGGGCAGCCACCGCCCAGCGGGGACGGAGGCAAGGGATTGGCACCGCGCGCATTAGGCGCCGACTGTATACGGCCCCCCGTGCGCGCACACACACTCCCGCGGAAACTGAGGTGGGCAGGCAACAGACCGGGTCCCGCTGCCGAGCGGCTCGAGGCAGGGCTCGAACCCGGACGACAGGGCGGGTTCCGCCTCGCGGGCGCTCGTCAGCCGCCGAGGCCCGGCCCGGCTCGCACCGACGGAGTTTCACAAAGAAAGTCTCCCGGCCCGCGCCCCTCACGCACTCACCGGAGGCGGCGCCGGCGGTGACTCAGGCTCCCACCGCCTACGACTCCTTGCCGGGGTCGACCCCGGGGTGGGCTCGAGCGCCGGCGGCGGCGACTGCTCCATCTCCGCGGGGCCCGGGCCGCGTCCGCCTCGAGCTAACGGTCCCGCCAGCTAGGCGCGCGCGCCGGCCCCGCGCGCCATGTTCCCGCCGTGCCGCGCGCCGCCGCGGCGACCCCCACACACCCCCACACACCCAACACCGCGCACGCGCGCATCGCCGCGCCCGCTCCCCGCGCGCCTCCGCTAGTCCCCCCGACCGCGCAAGCGCGCACTCGCCGCGCCCCCTCCCCGCGCGCCCCGCCTCGCGCCCTCTGGAGCCGGCCGCTGTTCCCAGCGTTGCGCCCACCCCCTCTGCGCCGTCCTGCCGGGCCAGAGAGCTCGCCGTTCCGGGCTGGGCGCCGCCGCCTGCCGCACTGCGGACGACGCCAGACCAGACCCCTCGGCACTGCCCTTTTTGCTTCACCTACTTGGGCTTGAGGAGATGGTCCAAGCCAAGAGGGAATTATCCCAAGAAGTCCCGGGGGAAGACGCCGCTAAGGTGATGAGAGCCCCATCGCGAAGGTGTGTGAGCACGTGCGCCAGCCTAAGTAGCACAGTTGATGTCCATGTCCCTGGAAAGCCGGACTCAATGGAGAATCCGAGTTCGAGTCCCGCATCTCCACTCACCTTTGCCTGATTAAGGTCAGGTCTCCAGGAGCCTGTTTCTCCTTAATCGGGAACGTCCAGCAAGTTAGGAGGACTTGAAATAATCCAGATAAAATGTCAACACCGCACCTAGTGCTCACCAAATGGTAATCCGGTGACAAGACCTCTTAAGTAATTTTGTTTTATGGTAACCAAGGGGCCTTGAAAAAGGACATTTCGGTTCAAGTCTTGCCTCCGGTTCTTGCAAACTGGGAAACCTTGAACAGGTCGCTTGACAGACCCAGAGAGCCTTGATCTCTAAATCTGCAAAGGGAGGAGCGGCAGTAATACTTCACGGGGTTGAGGTGAGCTTTCCGATGAGGCACACACCTCTCTGAGCACAATGCCTGGCACACACCAAGCTATCCAAGCTTCAGTGGTATAATTCCAGCCCTATCTTCCAAGACTCCTAAAGTTTAGTGAAGGGGGCTCTGCTCCCAAACCCTGTGGTATAATTAGCTGGGAGGGGGCTCGCTCAACCTTGGGGCTGGAGGGACTTAGTTCCCACATCTTCACTTTCCATTCTCTGCCCCAAACCTCTCTGGAAACCCTAAAGTTGGCACAAAAACAACAGCAGAGAATGTTTTCACTTGTAAAAAGAAAAGAAGAAGAGTGCCTGAGGGTCTCCTGGAGTTTTAAGTGGTTGAATTTATTAGTCTGGCCTTTTCCAGACACAAGTAACCAAAAATTTTTAAAACAAAAATTTTTTTAATTTAAAAAACTCAACCTGGAGTAAAACAATTAAGGGAATAATTGAAAAGTCCTGGGTGGTACCTCACTTAAGGCATAGCTGGATCCAGGTGCTCAAACGATAACCTCAGTGTTTCTACAATCTCTCAGCTCTGCTTCCCTCTGTGATGACTTCATTCTCATGCAGTTCTCTCCACATAGTGTCCTGGGCAGCTCCTAACTCACACCTACCATGGTAGGGTGAAAAATGGCTTCCAAAGATGTTCTCATCCTAATTCCCCAGAATTTATGAATATGTAACTTTACATATTCAAAGCAGGAGCTGTTTCCCAGTAGTTCCAGTTCCAGCCAAAGTCTTGGGTTTTCTTTCACTGGACCCATTTGGGTCATGTGACCTGCCTGAGCCAATCACAGCAAGATTGGCCAGATCTGACTATATGGAGCCCCTCTAGGAAGGGGGTGGGGTCAACCCTGCCAGAAGGACCTGGGGTTGGGGCAAGTGGGAGGAGGGATTCCCCTACCCCAGAAAAAATAGGGTTGCAATTACCATAAGAGGCATCAGGTTCAGGACAGACACAAAGTACAGCTGTCTACTGCACCATCATCAAGGCACCGGAGGTCCACCACCAAGCAACATGCCTGTTCTTCAAAAGGGACTAGCAGTTACTTCAGTCACTGGGTGGTACCCCTCCACCTCTGCTCCCACCACCCACCCCAGACCTGGCATTTCCCAAATCTGTTTTGTCAAAGGAATCTCAGTTATCCACCCATCTTGTGTGAACCCAAAAAAGGTAAACAGGTGATGTTACTTCCTTGCTCAAGAACTTTCTATGGCTCCCTCTGGCTATGTATGTGACCCTCCCACCTTTAATGATAGAAGCCAACGCTGACAGATGCCCTACCAGGCACTTTAAATGAAACCTCCACCACTGAATCCTCAGAAATGCTGTATTAGGATGGTACTCTTATTGCACCCATTTTACAGATAAGGAAATAAAAGCTCAGCAATTAGAAGTAACTTGTCCAAAGCCAAAGGTCAGGAAGTTCAGAGAGCTCAGATTAGCACAATATTGCTCCCACTACTGATGTTGCCATCCCAGCTCCATTTGCTCACATTTCAAAATCCTGTGCCCACCTCCAGCTGGGTGGGCAGTGAGAGGAGCTCTACCAGAGGAGCCTCTAGGCACCCCTTTGTCTTCTATAGCGTGCGAGGGGGCGGGAGGGGGAGGCAGACACCTAGGTACCATCTCCCCCTCCCTCTATGACTTCATGGGATAGGGAGAAAGAATTCCCCAAAAAGAAAACCAGAGTATAAGGTTAAGAAGAGGAAGTGGATGCTGGGTGTCCCCAGATTGGCAGCTGATGTCTCCCCATTAGTAATGAGTGTATTAGCTTCCTCTGGCTGCTGTAACAAATTACCACAAATTGGGTGGCTTAAAATAACACACATTTATTCTCTTAACTTTTGTAGGTCATAAGTCTGAAATCAGTTTCACCTGGCTAAAGTCAAGGTGTAAAATAAAAGGACTGGTTCCTTCAGGAGGCTCCGATGGAAAAATCCAGTTCCTTGCTTTTTGTCAGCTTCTAGTGGCTGCCTATAGTGGCTTGTGGCCTCTTCCTCTGTTTTGAAAGAGCACCACTCCATCTCTTCTGACTCTGACTCTTCCTGTGTCCCTCTTAAAAGGAACATTGTGATAACACTGTGCCCACCTTGATAAAACAGGATGGTCTTCCCATCTCAAGATCCTTCACTTAATCACATCTGCAAAGTCTCTTTTGCCATGTAAAGGCACGTATTCATAAATTCGGGGAATTAGGATAAGAACATCTTTGGAGGCCATTATTCATCCTACCATGGTAGGTATAATCAAAGAGCTAATACAAAGTGCTCTGGAAACAGAGAAGGGCTCCCTGACTACCCCAAGAGGGAAAGATGCCCTAAGAAACCACAGCCTTCACATTAAATATTCAAATGAGCTAAAATCCATCTAACTTGGCAATCTCAGCCTCATTCCTTTAAATAGGCAAACCACCTAAATCCCCATCTAGCCCTCAGCAACAGGCCAGCCAAGCCTCAGAATGCTTGCACACCCTTCTAATTTCCATTGCCAACCACCACCCTCATTGCCTGGGGCAACAGCTGTGTGCCCCTCACCCTCCCCTGGCTGGCTCACCAGTGGCATCTGAACCAAGACACTCAACTCATGGCATAGTCAGCAAGCTACAATATGGCCTAGCATCAGTCAGCCAAAGTTACAAAAGAAGCAAAATCAGTGGGTCAGAAAGAGACAAGAGCCAGCCATTAGAACTGCCTGGTCTCCTGATGGCTCCCAGGCCCAGCCCTCTGTAAGGCTGAAACAGATCCCCTTTTCCATGAAGTAATTTGAATGGGCCTCTGTTCCTTGTCATCAAGATGTCCCAGCTTCCACAGATCATGGCGTTGTACCCATTCATCATGATTGAACATACTGGCATTCAAGATTTAGAAATCAGTCTCATGTGAGTTTTGTCAGTGTGAGTCAACATCCCTGAGTCTGAATGAATAAGGGATGGAGGAGATGAGGAACATGAATTTGAGTCAGAAAGCCCTGGGTTGGGTCCCAGCTCTGCCACTTCCTAGCTGTGTGACACTGGGTAAGTCACCTTACTCCTTCAGCCTGGGTTCCTCACCTATAACATAAAGGTGATCAGAGGACCTAGCCCATAGAATCACTAGACAAGACCAACCTAGGGAGGCGCTTTACACAGGGCCTCCTTGGTCATCATTGGGTCAACATGACATGCCCACATGCCTTAGTTACATTTCCAAAATCCAAACAGCTCTGAAACTGGAGAGTCCTCCATAACTCTCGTGGCAGAAAAGATGGACCTGAAGTGACATGAAGCTATTTACAGTTTTCTCTATTCCTCTTACTGTGAATATTTGCTGCAGAAATATTAAAGTGTTTGGTTATAGGATTTAGTGGGGTATTACATATAAACACAGTTGATGTGCCTGATCCTCTTCCTAAAATCAGGAAATTTTTGAATTTCACAACTTACCTGGCTCTGTGATTTCAGAGATGATGAGGGTGAGAATGGGACTCTAAAACTGGCCCATGGGGGAATTCCCTGGCAGTCCAGTGGTTAGGACTCCACACTTCCACTGCAGGGGATACGGGTTCGATCCCTGGTCAGGGAACTAAGATCCCGAAAGCCGCATAGCCAAAAAAATTAAAATGAAAAATAAAATTTTAAAAAATTAAAGTTAAAAAAAAATAAAACTGGCCAATAGTAGATGCACCAAGGTACCGACCATCTTGTAAGGACTCTGGCCAGTCTCGACAAACCCCACCCTGACTCACTGTGCCCCAACCCCTGCAACTTTAGAATTTGTATGAAGCTCACCCAGGGATACATCCCAAGAAACCTGCCTGGTTACAGCCAAGGTAGAGGCATCAGACGAAAGGCACACAACTTCAAATATGCACACACTAAAGGCGTGTAATTAAGAGCTGACCAACAAGCAAAATCACAAAGCCCAGGTTCCATTACATTTTGAACTGTGTATCAATGATTATGGAAAAGCAACTGTTCCCATAATGAAAATACAAGCTATGCAAAACAGATTTAAAGAACATGGCAGCAGGGTTCAAGAAAGTACATTTCTTTCATGGTCAACTGGTGTTCATGAGACAGCAGCACACACAGCCAGGCGCTTTTTGGGGTCGGCATCCTCTGCTTCCCCTTCAAGAAGCCGCTTTCGACTTGTAGAAGGCTGAAAGTAAAGGAAAAGGGAGAAATGTTCAAAGAAAACCTCCAGCTTGGTTACAATTTATCAAAGTTTCCCTATATACTTCCAGTAAACTTGGAGCCTTTCAGGTGAAACTTCTAGGACCAAGAATACTGGTTGTCCTCATTGACTCTGAATCCCCACCACACCCCTCCCAAACTCAGACACCCTGATCGGACTGACATTTCTCTCCCTTGGGGCTTCCAACCACTCAATGATGTCTATTCAAAGTAAGCAGCATAACCAGGCTCCTCTTGGTTGTCTTCTAAATTAGGAAATGTAAAGGGACCACAATACCTCTCCCAGGAGCCTCAAGTCTTGCTCTTTTGTGAGAAGACAATCTTTTTTGTGTCTTTGTTTCCCCATTTATAAAATTGCAAGGGAGCAGTAGGAAGAGGAGTGTTACCGAAAGAAGGCAGGACAGGAATGAACAGATATTAACTGATACCTACAAAGAACTTTAGAGGAATAAGATTATAATCAGAAATCATCAACCACTCCCCCAAATTTAAAATTTTTCAAACAAATTTAAAATTTTTCAAACAAATTTAAATCTGAGCCTCTAATAAGTCTTCCAATCTTGCCTTACAGGAGACTTCCTGAATGATAACCCCTAGCTGTGCTTCTCTAATGCATTAAACATACTCTTCATTATTAAATCTTCTAAAGGTGCCAGAGCAGATCAAGCTGAAACAAAGTATCTACTACATTATTCCTTACCAAAAAAATGTTAAGCAATCACTGCTAAAGAGACTATTCAAATTCCTTATCCTCCACTCATTGGCTCTTTAAACTTAGCCTACATTTAATGACCAAGATCCAGAATACCTGGGCGGGAACCTGGGGCAGAGTCATCGACTTTTCTTCTTCAGAAAGCAAATTCTTAAATTTTCTCTTCATGTCCTCATCCTGTGAAGAAATGAAAAACATAAGTAGGCTGTGAATGAGGGAAAGAAAGCTCCTGAAAGGCAGTGCTAGGATGCCCCTGGAAACAGGGAAGTAGGCTAAGATGGGGATGAATGTGGAGAAAAGGGAAAAGTCTAATCAGCAGTCGGTGCTCAGTCAACACTGGCTGAACCAAACCCATACACTTAAGAGCTCTGGGTGAATGTCTACTACTAGCAGACTGACTACAACATAATGAGCAACTGTCACCTTTCCATTATGTAACTAGGTAACAAAAGGATTGGTTGACTAAAATATACTTATGGAATTACATAATTTCATCTGTGAAAACAAGGGAGCAAAGAAATAGTTGCTTATCCAAACCTGTCATATAAGTTTATTTTCATTATATGATCCTTGAAAATCTGTGGTAGAAAATGCATTACACTATGTCACAAAGCCCCATCAAACTATTTCAAATGGTTTCAAGTGTTTTGACTAGTGTTAAGGTAGGAGAGAATTATTAAAGACTTTGTAAACCGAAAGGTGATATACAAATAATAAAAATAGAAGTAATTATTATCAGTAGAATATAGCGGAAATATGATAAAATCTTCTGAAAGAGCATTTTCTTGGTTTTCACTATATTTTAATTTCATTAGCAAATAAATTTTATTTTGCAAAAAAAAAAAAAAAAAAAAAGAGCTCCGGGTGGGTCAGAGAGAACCATAGACCTTAGTAGTCAATCTTTCAGAGCCAGCATCCCAGATCCTGAGAGATGGCGATCAGGAGGTCAGAGGCTGGGGTTGGCTCCATGCTGCTCCCCAGATCTTTCCAGGAGGTCCCCCCTCCCACTGCCAACAATGAGACCAGTTACCAGGGCCGCCCTAACAAAGCAACCCTGCACCCTAGGAAAATTCACCCAGCAAGCACTGCACAAGTTGCCAGAAGGACTTCAAGCCCACAATATCCCAGAGCTAATGAGAAAAAAAAGTGAACAGGTGTTTATTGCTGCTGGAGAGGGAAATGAGGGGTGGGGCAGGGTACACCGAAAACTCCTGCCCACCTCCATGGATAATCACTTCTGCAGGGCCCACTTCTGCATCTGGGAGCCCTGAGAGGTGACAGCCCTCCCTACCTTCAGAAAGGTGAAACACCCATGACTAGGACTGTGGGCTTTGGGGCCAGCTGAAAGCTGAGCTCAGCCACTCACAAGTAGCATGTGCAGAATACAGACCCAGAGCAGCCCACTTCCAAACCCCCATGTACTTTTCCATCCAACCCCCGCTCCACTCCTCCCACTACACCAAGTGCACCACGGTGGGTGCAGAGAAAGGACCTAGGAGTGAAGGCCTTCAATATTCAGCAATTTGATGGATATAGAAAAATTAGTGCTCAAGGATGAATTCACCTGTTCTACATCTAGTAGCTAGAATCACCTGCTTCCATCACTCTGTTTATTGCATCATTCAGTGTAGCTCCCCACTGCCCAAGTGCGAAGTTCATCTGGATTCCACTCCACACTGTCTTCTAGGATCTCACTTCTCAGCAAGGCCACTCTCAAAGGTCCATCCCTTATTTCCTCCTACACCTGCTTACAGCCTCCGCCAGAAATGCCCTCTGTGTCTCCCTGCCACCCACCTTCCTCATTCACTCAGTGAACAGTTGAGGACCCTTAGATACCAGGCACTGTAGTAAGCACAGGGGCCTCCATATCAGAGGGACCCAATCAATGTTGAAAATGCTATTCCCCCGTTGCTGTGGCAACTGAATTGTGATTGTCATGGCTGAACTGTGTGAGTTATGACTGAATTGTGCCCCCCCGGACCCCATTTATATGTTGAAGCCCAACCCCCAGAATTGTGACTATATTTGGAAGACAGGGCCTTCAAACAGATAATTAAGTTAAAATGAGGCTCTTAGCTTAAATATAAGACATGACACCATAAAACTCCTAGAAGAGAATATAGGCAAAATATTCTCTGACATAAATCGTACCATTGTTTTCTTAGGTCAGCCTCCCAAGGCAATAGAAATAAAAGCAAAAATAAACAAATGGGACCTTATCAAACTTACAAGCTTTTGTACAGCAAAGGAAACCACAAACAAAACCAAAGGACAACCTACAGACTGGGAGAAAATATTTGCAAATGATTCGAGCAACAAGGGCTTAATTTCCAAAATACATAAACAGCTCATACAGCTCAATAACAAAAAAAATCAAAAAATGGGCAGAAGACCTAAATAGACATTTCTCCAAAGAAGACATACAGATGGCCAAGAGGCACATGAAAAGATGCTCAACATCGCTAATTATTAGAGAGATGCAAATCAAAATTACAATGAGGTACCACTTCACACTGGTCAAAATGGCCATTGTTAAAAAGTCTACAAATTAAAAATGATGGAGAGGATTTGGAGAAAAGGGAACCCTCCTACACTGTTGGTAGGAATGTAAATTGGTGCAGCCACTATGGAAAAACAGTAAGCAGGCTCCTCAAAAAACTAAAAATAGTTGCCATATGATCCAGCAATCCCACTCCTGGGCATATATCTGGACAAAACTATAATTCAAAAAGATATATGCACCCGTATATTCATAGCAGCACTATTTACAATAGCCAAACAACCTAAATGTCCATCGACAGATGAATGGATAAAGATGTGGTGCATATGTACAATGGAATACTACTCAGCCATAAAAAAGAATGAAATAATGCCATTTGCAGCAACATGGATGGACCTAGAGATTTAGTATGATATCACTTATATGTGGAATCTAAAATATAACACAAATGAACTTATCTATGAAACAGAAACAGACTCACAGACATGAAGAACAGACTCGTGGTTGCCAAGGGGGAGTAGGGGTGGGAGAGGGATGGACTGGGAATTTGGGATAAGCAGATGCAAACTATTATATGGAGAATAGATAAACAACAAGGTCCTACCATATAGCACAGGGAACCATATTCAATATCCTGTAATAAACCATAATGGAAAATAATATGGAAAAGAATGTATACATATATATAACTGAATCACTTTGCTGTACAGCAGAAATTAACACAATTTTTAACATATAAATTTATTTATTTATTTATTTACTTTTGGCTGCATTGGGTCTTTGTTGCTGTGCACGGGCTTTCTCTAGTTGCAGCGAGCGGGAGCTACTCTTTGTTGTGGAGGGTGAGCTTCTCATTGCGGTGGCTTCTGACGGAGCACGGGCTCTAGGCACACGGGCTTCAGCAGTTGTGGCTCACGGGCTCAGTAGTTGTGGCTCGCGGGCTCAGTAGTTGTGGCTCACAGGCTCTAGAGCGCAGGCTCAGTAGCTGTGGTGCACAGGCTTAGCTGCTCCATGGCATGTGGGATCTTCCCGGACCAGGGCTCGAACCCGTGTCCCCTGCATTGGCAGGTGGATTCTTAACCACTGTGCCACCAGGGAAGCCCAACACAACACTGTAAATCAACCATACTTAAATATAATAAATTTTTTGTTTAAATTGGGCTCTTAGGGTGGGGCCCTAATCCATTATGGCTGATGTCCTCAGGAGAAAAGAAGAAGACACCAGGGATGTGAGCACACAGAGAAAAGACCAAGTGAAGACACAGAGAGAAGGCAGCCACCTGCAGGGCAATGAAAGAGGCCTCAGGAGAAACCAAACCTGCTGGCACTTTGAAATTGGACTTCCAGCCTCCAGAATTGTGAGAAAATAAATTTCTATTGTTTAAACCACCCAGTCAATGGTACTCTGTTATGGCAGTCTGAGCAAAGTAATACTGCTATGTCATCCCCAGGCCACCCTGCCCTTAGACAGTCTCCACACCGTGTGAACTTGCGGGTACCAGAAGCCCTGTGGGCAGTCCTTATCCTGGGGATCCTCCATACTCTGTGCCTACCCCTATTACCACATGTATCTCACTGCTCTGTAGTCAGGGTTGGCCGCCACCTAGACTGTGTATCCACAGTGCCTAACAGTGCTTGACACATGAGCTCCTTACCTGTCCTCTGAAAGCATGAATGAATGCATGAAGAGATGAAACCATACAGCCAAACAGAAATGATCACAAGCCTATTTAAGCCTGTATTTAAAACAAGTCATCAGTTGGGAATTCCCTGGCAGTCAAGTGGTTAGGACTCGGTGCTTTCACTGCTGGGGCCCAGATTCAGTCCCTGGTTGGAGAACTAAGTTCCCACAAGCCATGGCATGGCCAAAAATGAAAATAAAAAGAGTCATCGGTAAGCAGTAATATGAAAAAGGAGATCATTACATACCACAGATAGAATGTGTATCTGTAAATACCCTTCCTTTGAGATGTCTACAATCTATTCAAAAATATGACATTGTAATATGTCTCCAAGTTAAGCAGGAAAAAATCCTCTATTTCAAGAAGTAAACATGGACTTCCGTGGTGGCGGAGTGATTAGGAATCTGCCTGCCAGTGCAGGGGACATGGATGCATGCCCTTGTCCAGGAAGATCCCACATGCTGCGGAGCAACCAAGCCCGGGCACCACAGCTACTAAGCCTGCACTCTAGAGCCCGCATGCCACAACTACTGAAGCCCACGTGCCTAGAGCCCGTGCTCCACAACAAGAGAAGCCACCGCAATGAGAAGCCCTCGCACTGCAACGAAGAGTAGCCCCCTCGCGCCGCGGCTAGAGAAAACCCATGCACAGCAACAAAGACTCAACGCAGCCAAAAATTAATTAATTAATTAATTAAAAAAAAAAAAAAGAGGTGAACGTGAGGTCAAAGGTGGATATAAGGGATGCTCCCAAAATTGGACACTGTTAATAACAAAAAAGAGATCAGAACTCACATTCCAAACAGTCCAGTGCCAGACCCATAAAACCATTTAGTTTCCTCAAAAACACTGAATTTTCCCAAAATGAAACCTAAACTGTCACCAGCAGGTGATTTACGTGGGCACTTGGCATCCTCGTCCTCACTGAATGTTCACTCCACCTTCTGCTGCAAAAATAAAATGTGGACAAAAGAGTATTCAAGTGAGACCCCTGTGGCAGGGTTGAATTTCACCTTTTCCTTAGTTGTTAACAATTTTGAGACAAAAAGTACAAGAAAAATAGGCTATGCCTGTTTGTACATTTTGGGCAGATGTAAACCCTGTTCCCAGGCCTAACTGGCAAGCTCTGTTTTCCTCAAGACTAACACAGCTCCTCTACCTCCATATCTGTCCCCCAAGAGTTTCCCTATTAAGGCACATGAAAAGAGCCAAGAGGAATGTTTTTCTTTTTCATCAAAATTAAGTCCCCACATGCAAAGGCACCCTTTATTTCCAAATTCCTTTTCTCCAGGGTCCTGCAATTTCAAATCTGTGTGGTCTATTAAGTGCTAAATCATCTGACAGATTTTTTCCTGGAGGGACTGCTGTTTCCAGGGCAACATCCCAAACACATATATCTACTTTTTGTTTCTTGTAAGGATTTCTTGTTCTCAACCTGAGCTGGCCTGAGCAGAACTGTTCGGTGTGGAGGGTTGGAAGAGAGAAAGAACGAGGACACTCTTCCCAGAGCCCCAGAAGCACAGTGCTGAGACTAGATAACCCAAGGAGTTCCTGGACTAGAAATTCCCACAGTATGTGAGCCTCCAGCTCAAGCAACCTGGTTAAGTCCCCCATCCCCACAGGAAACAGAGACCAAATGAAAGTTAACAGAAAGGCGTATGGCTATGCTAAAAGGAACTCCACTTAACAGAAGACCTGGCATCCATCAAAAAGCCTGCCCGAGGCCGTAGTGAATTCTAAAACCAAAGGCTAGCCCACCAAAGCCACTAAGGACTTCCAACCCTGGCAGCTCGAATGAGATCAGTACATAATCTAATGGCAGCCACAACCCCCAGCAGAGGAAATGCAGACTTGAAAGGCACAGGTGACAATCTGCTAACGGCATGCTTACTCACCATGAACGAGAAGGGGGACCCGTCATGCCCGATCACTTGGGCTTAAGAAATAGCCAAATTCTCCCCCAACGAGGCTGCTCCCCTCCTCCCACCCCTGCTTCCCTGATCTAAGGTTGAAGATGGCTGGAACGCAGCCCATCCCACCCATCTGGGGTACGGTGTTTGAGGGAAGAGAAGGACATAGCTAGGGTGGAAGTTTGGAGCTAGAACAATCTCTCAAAGGAACACAATGGAACACAACTGAACCGCAGACTCAGGGAAGCCAAGTGGAACCAGGACAGGCCATAAAGTGAGCTTGTCTATCCAAGTCAAGTTGTAAAGGTTGCACTCAAACATGAGACACACCCACACTCAGACCCATAGACAAACATACACATACCCACACACCTAAACCTGTCTTTAAAAATTGCATTAAACAGACCCAACAAAGCAAACATATGTTTTCATCCTCTTCCCCATCTCTCAGGCACAGTTCAGGGCTGCCCGGGTATTTTAGGCTGGCAGGCACTGCCCCATACACACCTGAAGCCACGGGTGTCTTAAAGCTTCTTCTGTCGTAAAACGTGCCTTTGGATCCACTATCAACAACTTCTTGACGAGGTCCAGAGCTAAAGCAGTAAGATAATTTGGCAAATCACAGTGAGAAGGATAAAGGCATTAAATCAACAAAATTAGAGTGTGCCAGAATCACAGGCCAACATCCAGAAAGAGGAGAGAGGGGCTGAGGTCCTTGTGATCAGTAGGCATGGTAGGCAGGGCCCCCTAATCCTCCCCATTCTGTATTTGTCCACGTGCTCTAGAACACCAGGAATGACCATGATGCTCCCCAACACTCCCTGCTCAGACATCACAACCTCTTAGCTCTCCGTCCCTACTCTCCTTGCTGGACTCAAGTTCAAACTAATTAAAGCTGAACTTCCCCCAGTTCTAAAACTCAGGATGTTCAGCCAACTCTCTCCAAGACCCACAGAGTGATGGTGAGAGCTCCTCAGCCAGCGAGAGCTCGCTCCTTGAAACCCCAGGCTTGGCAGAAACAAAGCTTGACAGCCAGCAACAAGTGGAGGCTGGCTGTATATTGCAATATTATTTCTTAGACACTGTGACACTTAGCACAATCATCTGTGGTACATTGTTTTAGCTTTCTACTTTTTGTTTTGAGAATTACAAAGTTACCCTTTTAAATTCTAAAATACAAATTACATTTAGCTCTTGCTGTGCTTACTAATTCAAAGGAGACCTTGTAACTAAAAAGTTACCCATTATTTTGCACACTTAAATAGATACCAGGCACAGTGAGCATATTACACTTAACCCTCACAAAACCCCTTAAGGTAGGGGTTCATTGTGCCCCTTTTACAAATAAACGAAATGGAGACCCAGAGATGTTAAGTAACTTGCCTAAGGTCACACAGATAGGAAGTAGCCGACCTGGGACACGAGCCTACCTCAGCCTGGCTCTGGAGCCCAAGTTCCTAATAATTTCCTTTGCCTCTCAAAAGGTGCAAAACTAACAACAGAAAATAAGAACAGAATTGACAGGAGAAAACATCACAGAATTTGAAAAGAAATTCCCACCACGGCACACACACATTCTAGCAAACCACAAATTCTTAACCCTTTCATATCCATACCCTTCTCTGAGACCTCTGCCCAGACTTCAGGAATGAAGTTGTATTTTCCACTGGTGATCTGATCCTTCAGTGACACGTGAGTCTTATGCTCAGAGAAAGGTGGATACCCACTAAGGCTTAATATTGGTAAAGAGAGAAAGGAAAAGAAATAAAGTGGCATTCTCAGTGGCATTCACGGATATATCGATTTCTTTTTCAGCATCATGAAAAATTAGGTGTTGCTTTAAATCGATGGTCAAAAAAAGTGACCTAGGGCTTCCCTGGTGGCGCAGTGGTTGAGAGTCTGCCTGCTGATGCAGGGGACACGGGTTCGTGCCCTGGTCCGGGAAGATCCCACATGCCGCGGAGTGGCTGGGCCCATGAGCCATGGCCGCTGAGCCTGCACGTCCAGAGCCTGTGCTCCACAACGGGAGAGGCCACAACAGTGAGAAGCCCGCGTATCGCAAAAAAAAAAAAAAAAAAAGTGACCTAAATTGAACAAAGCTCTCGACCTGGACACATTTCTGATTTCACCTAAATACCTCCAACCAGAGTCTGAAGAGATGAAAACTTTTTCTTACCAAATGAAAAGAATAACTCCTAAACTCCAGCAGTCCACAGCACGGTTATATCCAGCAGTCCCAAAAGAATTAAGAACCTCAGGAGCCAGGTAAGTGGGGGTACCACATAAGGTTCTCATCAGAGAGGTCTCCCCCAAAATCTTGGACTGCCCAAAATCAGTAATCTAAAGTAAGGACAAAAGGGAATCACTTTTAATGACATCATAAAATAAAGAGTAACATAGTCTGCCAGTCCCAAAAGACATGCAGATTAGAACAGTTCCTATCCTATGGTTCATGCTGCCATTAATCTGGAATCTACACACTGATGTTTTGGTAAGGTAATTTTAAACTCTGCAAGTTATTTAATTTTGCTTAAATGAAAATTCCTGAGCCAAGGAACTTTAAGGTTCAGGTTTTCTCAACTTAGATCTGGGTTTTCTGTAACCTTACAAAAGGCTTATAACCCTAAACAGACACTCTAGAATTCTAATTAGTTATTCCTGGTTCTCCTTAGACCCCAGTTTCTCAACCTTGGCTGCAAACTGGAATACCCGAGGAGCCTGGGGAAAATATTTACACCTGGGTGCCACCTATAGTGATTCTGAGGCATAGCCTTGGTGTCATGGTTTGTTTGGTTTTTTTTTAAATCAACAGAGGATTCTAAAATGAAGCCAGGATTGCGAAGTACTGTTTTAAACAGAGGAAGACAGGGGATGTGTTTCTCCCATCTAGACCCCTACTTCCTCCCTCTGAAGATGAAAGTGGCTTATACACAATGGAGCTCAATAAATGCTCATTACATCTGGATTGGAGCAATAACACCTGATCTCTGAAAGAATTGCTAAGAGTGGGAAGGTCAAGTTCTCTACCTTTTTACGCTCCCACTTTTTACTTGATGAATTTAAAAACAGTTTCTGAACAGAAATCTACTGGAGTGGCCACATATAGAACATACATTTCTTACCTTTATAAGGCAGTCCTCTTTTTGAGATGAGAGTAGAACATTCTCTGGCTTTAAGTCCCGATGTATAATGCCATTTTCGTGAAGGTACTGCATAGAAAGACAGGCATGACCCTTAGATATATGGAGTAGTATGTGAGTAGAGACACACACACATACACACACACACACACATTTTACAGCTGGATGAAACTGTAAGCCATGTTACTCACAACCATATTCCCCCAAATCATAGAAAACCACTGGATAAATGGATTAGTGTTTACAAATTTGTTTGCAAGAAACTTTAAAAAAGTAGAAAAATGGGGGCTTCCCTGGTGGCGCAGTGGTTGAGAGTCCGCCTGCCGATGCAGGGGACATAGGTTCGTGCCCTGGTCCAGGAAGATCCCACATGCCGCAGAGCGGCTAGGCCTGTGAGCCATGGCCACTAAGCCTGCACGTCCGGAGCCTGTGCTCCACAACGGGAGAGGCCACAACAGTGAGAGGCCCGCGTACCGCAAAAAAAAAAAAAAAAAAAGTAGAAAAATGAAAAAGGCAACTTATAACAGCAGACACTTTACTTCACTCTTCAGGATAATAACTATCCCTTCACATTGGCAGAAACAGATGTCAATTTCAATAATAAAAATGTAAATCGGTGATATAAAATATTATGAGACCATCTTAAACTATAAAAATTCCACCAAAATAGTATATTTGGTTATTCCATCCCTGAGAATATTTTTAAAGGGACTCTGTAAAGTACACATGTGTAGATTATCTGTTTGAACACCCAGAGTTAACATATTCCTTGATGCAAAGATTAGTCTTTGAAAACTATCACTGAAATAGAATGGTGATATTTCTTTGTGTATTCATTTTTTTTATATACTAAGTCATATTTCTTTAGGAAAAAAAAGTTTCCCACATCCACTGATCTGCACTCAATTCATCTTAATATTCTTGGTATAATATAAGGTTGGGAAAAACCATTAAGAGAGTAAAGCAGTGGTTAGGTATTTATGGGCTTCAATTTTCTCTGGATATCCCTCTGGCCTAGAGGAAAAATCCTCCAAGACCCCTCCACTTGGAAAGGGATCTGGTGAAGCCCCCAGGGTGGGCACCCAGGTAGACCAGCCCCTGGAAAATCTCCCTCAATCCTCACCCAATGCAAGAGCTGCTCCCAATCACTGTGTCTCTTGCACACAGTAGGTTCTCAAGGGAAGAGGCCTTGGCAGGGAATCGCCACAACCAAATCTGGGTTGAGAAAGGGTGATGTTCTCTGAAGCATGCAGGGTGACATCAGCTGTTCCTCCACCCAACACTTGCCCCGAATATTGAAGAGAAGGCAGAGCGTGTGCCTGCCCGCGTGCCTGCCACAGTTAACAAGATGCTACATGTGTAAGAAACCCCTAGCACTGTGCCACGGGGGTGTGATCTGTCCGCATACCTGCCCAGCCACCCCCTTGAGAGGTAAGGGGGATTTCTGCAAGGATCAGGCAGCAGTAGAGATCCCTTCCCCTCCAGAAATACCTCCAAGCTAAAGAGAGGCCATGTGTGACTTTATTTCTTTAACTTCCTTTTTTTTTTTACTCTCTTAAGCCTCACAGCAAGAGCTTTCTCATCTGAGTCAAAGGGGTGGGATGTTTTTGCCAAGAATGGAACAACCCACACACACACTCTGTTCTCTGGGTTTTTATACCTGGTCCCTCATCTTCTGCCTAACTGGGAGAATAACACTTAAAAGAAAGTACACTGTCAAAAGCAGCAAGGGCTTCTCTTACCTGCACAGCCAGGAGCATCTGGTAAAAATAGAGTTTGCATGTAGCTTCTTTCAGGCGCTTACTTCCCACCACCCTATCAAACAGCTCTCCTCCTTCCATCCTGAAACACACAGGCAAAGCAGGGGGTTCATTCCTGGAGGGAAACTCACTTGGAGGGAAGAGAATAACACAAACAAAGCAAACTCATTAAGACAAGCAAAGTGTTCATTCACTCTTGACTCCCATTTGTAAAAGCAGTGAGGTAATAAGCCTCATCCACAACAAAGATGTGCCCATTGGAAGCTAAGGAACAAGGAAAGATGGAGGAAGAGCACGGTGGGAATTGGAGACGCTTGGGGAGCTTTTTAAAAATCTGATGCAGTAGATCAGAGGTGGGACCCAGGAGTTTGCATTTTTATTGTGCACCCCAGGTGGTTCTGAGATTTGTGTAGAGGAGAAAGCAGGAAGCTACAATCTGACAACTGGGGTCTGAACCCCAGCTCCACCACTTCCCAGCTGTGGGACTATGGGCAAGTTACACAACCTCTCTGAGCTTGTTTCTACCTCCTCAAAAAATGGGGATAAAATCCCACCTACCTTGATGGCTGTTGTAAAAATTAAGAGATAACTGATGTAGGTAAAGCACCTGGCACAGTGGAGATGCTTGGCAAGATTATTCAATCCCTCTGCAATTCAGTTCTCATTTCTGTAAAGTGGACCTAAAAATAGTAACTCGCCAATAACTTGTAAGTAATCTGGATGACAGTTAGGAAAGTTAAATGAGTCAATCCCTGTGACGTGCTTAGAGCAGGACTTGGCTCATATTAAGTGCTTAATTAGTATCAGTTACTGTTATTGTATTATTATTACTATTACTATTATTATTAAAATGTTTTAACTAGATCCAGTCAAATAACAATCTCCTATTTCATAGCAACAGATATTCCCTTAAGTACAAGGGCCGTCCAGTCTCTCCTAGTGCTATGACTGGGGCTGCTGTTTACTCTATAATCTTAATGGTCAGCCAGCAGAGCCACTGTTTCCCGCTCAGGAGTAAAGCCTTGTCTGTCTGCCATGACAGCCACTCCCAGAAACACTGCACATTTATGCAGAACGAACATCAAAACAGGTCTCTTCCAGGAATGAGACAGGAAATTATTTTAATCATACCAAATAAACCTGCAAGAAAACCAGCACCTGAAAGATACTCAGGTGCCACCATGCAACCTGGTACTGTGATCCCAAGCAGCAAGGGCCACCCAGGCCGGTTATTTCAGAGTAATAATATGCACCTGTGTTTAAGCACCTAGTGTGCCAGGTGCTCTGCTGGGGGCTTTCCAGCCCTCACAGCATTTGAACCTTATGCATCTGTGCCTGGGGGTATCATTATTACCCCAATTTAACACAGGGAATACGAGACTCAAAGAGGTGAAGTAAACTAACCCATGGGTAGACAGTCAGTCACCAGCAGAGTAAGATTCAAACACAAGCCTCAGATCCACATGCCTTTGGACACACTAGAGGGATTTTAGAATTGATACTAACCCCCCACCACATACATACACTGAGGGTCCCCAGGATGGATAAATGCAAGCCAGCATTAGGCTCTTTGGTGGCTTACAAACGTTTAAATGGAAACAAAAAAAGTTTACTACTCACAATTCCAAAACAATATAATAATCTTCGGCATCAAAAAAGTCTTTAATCTTGATGATACAAGGCTAAAAGGGGAAAAAAGAGGAAAAGTATTGAGAAGCTCCCCAAGAGGAAAACCACAAGAGCAGAACTCAGGATATCCACCCAAGGTGTCAAGGAGGCCCAGACCAGGCCTCTGGCCCCCTGCCTTGGGACACTCTGAATTCCACGCACAGGGGAAGGCAGAACACAGCACAGCTGGCTCCTGAGTGAGAAAATACAAGAAACTCTCCACCCCACCAAGCTGGTAAGAGAGCAGTCCACGCTTTGTATACAAGGCTGGTGCCAAGGAAGGAAGGCCAGTCTCCTCCCAGCCTTCCTCTCCTCACTGACCCCCGAGCACAGGGACTCAAGGACACCTAAGGAACCTGGGAGCCTAGCAGGTAGCATGAATAAAGGGAGCGGGCCAGGTGGGGAGCCCAGCCATCCTGCCAGACAGCAGGGCTATTCAGCTCCAAGCAACTGGCACCACAGGGGACCCCATGTGACAAGATCCTCCATTTTCCAAGAGAAGAGGGAAATTCCAGTTTCATACGAACTCTACAGCACATCTGTGGAGTGGAGGAGAGAGAGACACACACACACCTTTGGCTCATAGTTTGTGACCTCTGATTAATGCTGGGTGCATTTGCTGAAGAACAACAGAGAACAGTATTGTACAGTTTAAAATGCATATTTAATAGCATGATTTTATACTTGGAAAACACACCTATTGTTTTCATAGTACAAATGACTGACAGTAAAGCTAGTGGTCGGGGTAGAAAAATGATGTGGTGAGTATCTATTAGGGACATACACTCCCACCCAGCAGAGAAGAGGATTGTGGTTATGTCTAAATTAAAGGGAAGGGCTTCCCTGGTGGCGCAATGGTTAAGAATCCACCTTCTCATGCAGGGGACATGGATTCAAGCCCTGGTCCGGGAAGATCCCACATGCCGTGGAGCAGCTAAGCCCATGTGCCACAACTGCTGAGCCTGCACTCTAGAGCCCGCGTGCCACGACTCCTGAAGCCCATGTGCCTAGAGCCCATGCTCTACAACAAGAGAAGCCACCACAATGAGAAGCCCGCGCACCGCAACGAAGAGTAGCCCCCACTCGTCACAACTAGAGAAAGCCAGAGCGCAGCAACAAAGACCCAACGTGGCCAAAAGTAAATAAATAAATTTTAAAAAAAAAGAATTAAAGAGAAGAAAGCTGTAAGATTTTTACTTATTTATTTATTTATTTTTGGTCACGACCTGCAGCATGTGGGATCTTAGTTCCCCAACCAGGGATCAAACCCGTGCCCCCTGCATTGGCACCGCAGAGTCTTAACCACTGGACCACCAGGGAAGTCCCATAAGATTTTTAGATTTTAGATTTAAAAGAATAGCAAAACCTACCAGGGTGATCTTGCTACAAAGCAAATTTCATCACTTCCATCGCTGATTAAAATCCTCCAAGTAGGGACTTCCCTGGTGGTCCAGTGGTGAAGAATCCACCTTACAATGGCAGGGGACACAGGTTCGATCCCTGGTTGGGGAACTAAGATCCCACATACTGCGGGGCAGCTAAGCCCGCACGTCCCAACTACTGAGCTCAAGCACCTCAACTAGAGAGCCTGCATGCCACAAACTAGAGCCCATGCGCCAGAATGAAAGATCCCACACACCTCAGCGAAGATCCCACGTGCTGCAACTAAGACCTGATGCAGCCAAACATAAATTAAATAAATAAATAATAAATAAATCTTAAAGAAAAAATCCTCCAATTGGTACCTCCCCATGATGAACTGTTAGACAGCGGTGAATGAATGCCCCACAGCCTCCCCAGCATGATGGATCTTGGGAATACAATACCGAGTGGAAAAGGCAAGTCTCGACAGACATCAAAGAGTATGAGGTAGATTTAATTGTATGGGCAAAGTTTTCGTTGTTAAATTAATGGTGAGTTCAAAGGTGTTTGCTTTATAATTTACACTTATTTTACATGTGTCAAACATTATATAATTTTAAATTATTTAAAGGAAGGAAGGGAGAAGAGTGAGGAGGAGGAAAGGAAGGGAGGAAGACAAGAAAAAAGAAATCCTTTAGCACCTTGCTGCCTAGAGGCTAAATTCCAACTTCTCAGCAGGGATTAGCAAGCCCTTCAAGACCCAGCCTCGTCCTGTCCCCACCCACCACCCCAGCCTCATCTCCTGCGGCTGGTCCCATAAATCCTCCTTTCCAGGCCGCAAAACTCCCGGCCCGCCTCAGATTCTCTCCCTGTGTCACACTTTTGCTCACACTACCCTCCAGGCCTGGTGATCCAGCCTTCTGGGCACCCTTGGCCTCAGGCATCAAGCCCCAGGTCAAATGTCCCCCTTGGAATTGAGATCCACACTTCCTGCAGTGGCTCTAATCTGTGTTGCCCCATGAGGAAACTGACACCCACGACAAGTCTCCTTTCATGAGGCACTGCATGGGCTGAGTCAAGTCTTATTTATCTTTCTAAGACCAACACTCAGCAGAGCAGCTGGCACACAGGAGACACCCATATGCTGGCCAGATTAATACCATCAACATCAATAACAGACACACCACCCACTGAGAGTGAGCCCTGCCAGCCACATTTTGGTCATGGACTAAACAGCCATGGGGTCAGGCTGAGAGCAAACCATTTCCACCTCTCCTTACCTATGATCATATCATAGTATACTTGGCTCTGCATGACCATTTGTTATTGTCACAATAATGGAAACACTGAATATGCACTGTAGTATTACATTAAGAGGAACAGAAAGGAAAGGAGAGCTGAAATTTTCATATAACAGGAAGGCAATGAGCTATTATCATTAATAAACCAAGAGAGAGCAGTTTATGTGTATTATGTAGAAATACAGAGGTAAATTCTTTAAAAATCACCCCGATGTTCACTACAGCACTATTTACAATAGCCAGGACATGGAAGCAACCTAAATGTCCATCGACAGAGGAATGGATAAAGAAGATGTGGTACATATATATACAATGGAATATTACCCAGCCATAAAAAGGAATGAAATAGTGCCATTTGCAGAGATGCGGATGGACCTAGAGACTGTCATAGAGAGTGAAGTAAGTCAGAAAGAGAAAAACAAATATCGTATAATATTGCTTATATGTGAAATCTAGAAAAATGGTACAGGTGAACTTATTTGCAAAGCAGAAATAGACTCACAGATGTAGAGAACAAACTTATGGTTAGCAAGGGGGGAAGGGGAGGATGGGACGAATTGGGACTGACATACATACACTATTATGTACGACCTAACGAATGAGAACCTACTGTAGAGCACAGGGAACTCTACCTAATGCTCTGTGGTGACCTAAATGGAAAGCAAATCTAAAAAAGAGTGGATATATGTATACGTATAACTGATTCACTTTGCTGCACAGCAGAAACTAACATAACATTGTAAAGCAACTATACTCCAAAAAAAATTAATTAAAAAAAAAAAACGCTGAGGGCTTCCCTGGTGGCTCAGTGGTTGAGAGTCCACCTGCCGATGTGGGGGACACAGGTTCGTACCCCGGTCCGGGAGGATCCCACATGCCACAGAGCAGCTGGGCCCGTGAGCCATGGCCACTGAGCCTGCACATCCGGGGCCTGTGCTCCGCAACGGGAGAGGCCACAACAATGAGAGGCCCGTGTACCGCAAAAAAAAAAAAAAGCTGAAAGAGTTTTAAAATGCAGGTAGGGAGATGCATGTGATATTTTGATAAAATGAAAAGCAGAAGCAAAGACACACACATGGAAAAGGAATAGGACATGAGAGGAAAGAATGGAAACTGCTTGGTCTGCTTGGCTTCATCACTGGCAGTGCCCTTCTGGGAATGGGTGGGGCTGGGAGCTGACAGAGCAAGAACAGGCCCCCCCCCTAGATGGAGCCAGCATGGGCTGTCTCCAGTCCCCACTATCTCCAGGGCCATGGGCTACAGCTGTCATAGCTGAAAGTGTCTCTGAGAAACCAGAAGCCACCAACCCAGACCCTCCACTTAGGTCCTACAGGGCAAAGGGTAGGGAATTACAGACCACTGTCATTCCCCTAGTGTGTTCCCTGTGCTGAAACCTTTATGAGCACATCTCATTCAAGTCTCACACTGACCTTTGAGGTAAGTATCTTACTGACTCCACTGTACAGATGAGGGAATAGAGGCTCTGCAAAGTGAAATGACATGCTCAGAGCAAGGATGGAAATCCAGGTCTGTCTTCCCACTAGACTGAAGCCGCATAAGAGGAGGGATGACCAAGTCCATCTGTGCTCACTGCCCGGAGCCTAGAAAACAGGCTGGCACAACAAACATTTGACAATTGATAAATCAACACCGGACTCCAAAGGCCAGGGTCTACTGGACTCTGCTAGGCTCTACTCATTGTCCCCAAACATCAAAATGCACTCATGAGCCCATCTTTAATTCCCCAGGGCTTCCAAGTGCCCCTGTAAATTGCCAACAAATACCTCCAAGGATCTTTTCTAGGGTTTTAAATTCCTCTCCTCCGCAGCGGACATTGGATTTGTATAAATGTTATGTTTGGGGATCTTCTGACATCAGAGAAAATTTTCTGAGGATTCTAAGTGTTTATCTTTGGGGAATGTTTGAAGCAACACCACCCCAGAAAATTAGAGGGCTCCTCTCTTTAACGAGATTCCAGATCCCATGGAAAAAGGAGGCGAATGCAGGGAAGAGGAAGAAGTTGCAAGGGCATTAGAAGAAAGTCAGGCAGGAAGGTCAGCCACTCACATTCTTATGGGTTTTTAGATCCATCACGAGTTCTAAAGGAAGCTGTTGAATTACTGTGTCCCTGTGATATTGTTCTTAGTTTCTATTTGCTGTTAGGATGGTCTGAGCAGGTCAGAGAAGGGAGAAGAAACCTTTTGTTGTTTGGAGGTTAAGAACCAGAATCAGACAATCCTTAGCTGGATAGACTGGAGGTTTCATTTCAAGTTTAACTCCAGTGCCTACCTAGCTCAGGACTGCATGGGGGCCCATGAATTAATGACAAAACAGAAAGAATAAAAAGGAAGATGGGATCAGTCCCACTAGTACAACTTTCTCTTTTCACATCTTTAGATTCTTTCCATTGAGACAAGGTCATCACTGCACAAAAAAGACAAGAACTATTTATACTCAATGAGGCCACAAGCACCGTTTAATCATCCAGGGTGTTGTCATACTTATTGGATACCCTTGGATTTATTTGATTTATTCCAACTGAGGTGAATGGAAATCAGCACCATCAAGAGGTATTAAGAGGTGTGAAAATTTCAGGTATAATTAAACCAAATGTATCAAATGAGCATTGTCTCCACAAACATAATCAGTTGATCAAGCACCCATAAGACATTATATTTAGGAGACTTACTGTGTCTTTTGGTCCAGAACTAACTCAGTAGAAATATCACATAATTATTTAATCATAAAGATCTTTATAAAGTATTGTCCTTTCACGGGGAGGGGGAAGGATAAACTGGGACAAACTAAGAGAGTGGCATAGACATATATACACTGCCAAATGTAAAACAGATAGCTAGTGGGAAGCAGCGGCATAGCACAGGGAGATCAGCTCGGTGCTTTGTGACCTCCTAGAGGGCTGGGATAGGGAGGGTGGGAGGGAGACGCAACAGGGAGGGGATATGGGGATATATGTATATGTATAGCTGATTCACTTTGTTATTCAGCAGAAACTAACACAACATTGTAAAACAATTATACTCCAATAAAGATGTTAAAAAAAAAAAAAGTATTGTCCTTTCAAAATTTCAGGGTAAAGCTCTTCCCAGCTAAATGATAGCTAAACACATGCATGCATGCATACACACACGAACACACACGTACACACACACAATTAAGGAACCCAGGTTAATACTAGCTTTATTACACTGAAGTGCTTTGCACTCTCCCCATATTTTGACATAAATGAATTTAAGTATGGGTCATTTTTTACAGCAGTACTTACATGATTTAGTTTTTTCAAAATTTCTATTTCTGTTTCAACATTGAGTGCTGGATCCTTTGAAAAAAAATAACATTAGAGTTTATTAGTAATAATAATAACCAATATTCAGAAAATACTTACAGTTCAATTTAGCTGAGTAAAGGCTGCCTGGACTTCCCTGGTGGCGCAGTAGTTAAGAATCTGCCTGCCGGGGCTTCCCTGGTAGAGCAGTGGTTAAGAATCCACCTGCCAATGCAGGGGACACGGCTTCGAGCCCTGGTCCAGGAAGATCCCACATGCCGCGGAGCAACTAAGCCTGTGCGCCACAACTACTGAACCTGCGCTCTAGAGCCCGAGAGCCACAACTACTGAAGCCCTCGCGCCTAGACCCCGTGCTCTGCAACAAGAGAAGCCACCACAATGAGAAGCCCGCACACCGCAACGAAGAGTAGCCCCCACTCACCACAACTAGAGAAAGCTCGCACACAGCAACAAAGACCCAATACAGCCAAAAATAAAAACAAATAAATAAATAAATTTATTTTTTAAAAAAAAGAGGGCTTCCCTGGTGGCGCAGTGGTTGAGAGTCCGCCTGCCGATGCAGGGGACACGGGTTCGTGCCCTGGTCTGGGAAGATCCCACATGCCGCAGAGCGGCTGGGCCCGTGAGCCATGGCCGCTGAGCCTGTGCGTCCGGAGCCTGTGCTCCGCAATGGGAGAGGCCACAACAGTGAGAGGCCCACGTACCGCAAAAAAAAAAAAAAAAAAAAAAAAGAATCTGCCTGCCAATGCGGGGGACATGGGTTCAAGCCCTGGTCCAGGAAGATCCCACATGCCACAGAGCAACTAAGCCCGTGTGCCACAACAACTGAGCCTGTGTTCTAGAGCCCGTGAGCCACAACTACTGAGCCTGCACGCCACAACTACTGAAGCCCGCCTGCCTAGAGCCCATACTCCTCAACAGGAGAAGCCACCGCAATGAGAAGCCCACACACCACAATGAAGAGTAACCCCCACTTGCCGCAACTAGAAAAAGCCCTCGCGCAGCAACGAAGACCCAACGTGGCCAAAACTTAATTAATTAATTAATTAATTTTTTTTAGAAAAGGCTGCTTGAGTTCCAAAGTCAGCACTGTTCATACAGAGAAATCAAGGCACAGAGGTGGATGAATTACACAACTCACCTAAAATCACCCTACAAAATGCTTGGCAAATAGTAAGCATTCAATAATGACCAAGCTCTATGCCAAGCTCTTTATTTAAAAGGGTCATCTCACATAAGCCTCATAATCCAAGTGAACTGGGTTCTAAAAGTATCCCCGTTTCACAGATGCAACAACTGAGGCTCAGAGAAAGGAAGCCACTTGCTGCAGTTCCCACAGCCAGAAACAAAGTGTGTTTCCACTGTTCTCACACTGACCTGGTAAGCTCTGCTTGTCTCATCAACTGTGGAATTGCTTACATTCATAAAAATGATACAACAAACAAAAACCATAGACAAGAAGGTATTCAATTAAAATGTGTAAAGAAAACGTCAAGTCACATTTTTAATAATAGAGCAGACCCAGGTTCCAATTTCAAGTGCAAGCTGAGATATTTACTGAGACTCTAACGGGAGGAGGTTTCAGAGTAGCGAAGTTGCTCTCCGTTACAATTCCAAAAGGATGACTCGAGTTATTCAACCTCACGGGCTACACCCTCCACAAGCAAAGAGGATATAGAATTACATATTTATGTAAAATGGACTTCAGCGAAGAAACCCAGATGTTTAATTTTAAAAACCTGCCTCTTCCTGTAAGCCGGTAAACTTATTACCAAATCCGGGTGTACTCTGATGATGGAGAGGTCTAAAAGAGTCCGATAGGATTTGAAAGATGAAATTAAGAAGTAAAATTGTGCTCCAAGTCATTAAGAATCTGGTAGGTTATTTTCTTCCCCCAAAAATGGGAAACAAATCCAGAATCACAGGGGAAAGATCTATAACAATGTGAACACTGAAAGGAAATTCCTCTTGCTGTGTGAGAATGGCATTGTCTAGGGAGAAAAAAAAAAAAAAGAAATTGATCTTTAAAGAATGTTAGAGTATAATAGCCAGAAACAGCTGGCCACAAAGGAAAACGTGATTAGAGGCTATGTTTTACATTACTTTGTTGGGTCATGTGTTGAAAGACAAATACACTTGGCCACTTCAGCAATGCATAAGCGTGTATTACAGAAAATGTAATAAAATGAGTGGTTACCATATAAAGAGACTATTAAAATAATTTAATTAAGATTTTTAAAAATCTATAAACATGAAGGTATTCATTGCCACGTTATCAGGAAGAGCAAAGAATTAGAAATTACCTAAATGACCTAATTTATCTAAATGATCAACCAGAGAAATGGTTGAATAAATTATGATAAAATTGGTGAAACAGAGACTCGATCATCAAAAAGGATATATTGGGGAAAAGTATATGTATTAATGCTTATGTGAAAAAGCAAAATGCAAAATTGTATACACAATATGATCTCAACCATCTAGAAATAGAAATTCATAGGAACAAAGACTAGAAGGAAGGAGAAAACTGAAAACAGCTGTGGGGTTACAGTGGTGGGGATACGGCTGGATTTTTTTTTCCCTAATTTCCTTTCATTTACTGTAAAAACAGTCTTGTAACAACTTGGAAGGGAAAAAAAAAGCAAAAACAAGTTCCTGCTATGTGTATTATAATGTATAACCAAATATTTTTGGAACCAAATTATCTATAAGTGTTTAGATTAGTTGAATATACTCAAAAATTTTCAATGTTCTTTGATACAAATTCTGAGCAATAAATCCTTCCTGACATTGAAAATCACCACTCTAAAATTATTTGGGGAAGGTAAGAAGTGTTAAGAATGACCAAACAGCCACAAACAAGGGTACTTACTGCATCTCTCTCGGAGCCAATAGCAAACTTCCTTTTGCTGATGATCTTTATGGCTACTTTCTTACACGTCTTCCTCTCGAAAGCTAGCTTCACCTCACCACAGGCGCCACTACAGGGAAAAACACAGAAAGTGACTGACTGTCAAAATGTTTTTAATCCTGAGACCCACCACTCCTGAACTGGGCTCAACCATTTCGAGTTAAAGACAGCCCATTGTCTCTGTTTTCAGAAACCTCACCAGTGTAAAATGTCAAAGGCATAAGTGAATAGGGACCATCCAGCAACACCGAGTCAGCTCCAAATGCCACTTTTTGAGCTGAGTGATATAGACTTAGGTCTTGATGTCACCCCAGATTGTGAAACTCTCAGAAAGACACTAAGAACAAATCAGAGAGAAATGATTTATCCCAGGGGCCAGAGAAAGACCAAATACAACCAAGTCCAAGTTAAAAATGAGTGCCTGAAACAATAGTAAACAGCTACTGCAAATGAATTACTTTCACTGATCCGTTTCTCTTCTTTCTTATCCTCTATCTTCAAAGGAAGTGCGTAAGCAGTTGATGCCATGAATTGCACCCGAAATAAAATCAGAATACATAAGAAATCAAAAGTGCACCATGAATCTGCTTGCAGCAAGCTCTTGAAGATTTGCAATTAATTGAGATGCTAAAATCGAGGACTGCTACCCAGGATGACAGACACCCAGTACAGTTAATCAAGCATCAGTCACCCGTTACCTGCCGCAAGTAGACTTTTCTAACCACTGTGGGTTGGGGGATGGGGTGAGGGGGTTGCCAAGACATCTTTTTTACTATGTATTGTGTATATACATAACATAAAATTTGCCATTGTAACCATTCTTTTTTGTCAATCCTATTAACATTTTATTAACAAAAATCGCATTTTATTTTTTTTGTTTTTGTTTTGTGGGGTTTTTTTTTTGCTTTATCTTAAAGATTCTTTTTTTTTTAAATTGGTGTTTAGTTGCTTTACATGCCATTATATCATTATAAAGTGTACAATTCAATGGCATTAAGTACATCCACAATGTTGTGCAGCCATCACCTCTATCTAGTTCCGGAAATTTTTCATCAGCACAAATGGAAACCCCAAACCCATTAAGTGTTCACTCTCCTTTTTCCCTGCCCCCAGCCCCTGGCAACCTCTAATTTGCTTTCTCTCTCTATGGATTTGCCTGCTCAGAATATCTCGCATCAGTGGAATCATACACTATGTGGTCTTTTGTGTCTGACTTCTTTCACTTGGACTGTTTTGAAGGTTCACCCATGCTGTAGCATGTATCAGTATTCCGTTCCTTTTTATAGCTAAATAATAGCCCATTTTATGGATATATCACATTTTGTGTATCCATTCTTTTGTTGATGGACACTTAGGTTGTTCCCACCTTTTCGCTACTGTGAATAGAGATGCAGTGAACTGTTCGTGCACAAGTTTTTGTTGAACATCTGTTTTCAATCTGGGGGGTATATACCTAACAAGGGGAATTACTGTGTCATACAGTAATTCTGTTTAACTTTTTGAGAAAACATCAAACTATTTCCCACAGTGGCTGCACCATTTTACATTCCCAACAGCGGTGCATAAGGGTGCCAATTTCTCCGCATCCTCACAAACACATGTCACTTTCCATCTCTTTATTATGGCCATCCTAATGGGTGTGAAGCAGCATCTCATTGTGGTTTTGATTTGCACTTCCCTAATGACTAATGATGCTGAGTATCTTCTCAAGTGGTTTTTGGCCATTTCTGTATCTTCTTTGGAGAAATGTCCTTTGCCCATTTTTAAATTGGGTTATCTTTTTGTTGTTGAGTTGTAAAAGTTCTTTATTCTAAATACTAGATTCTTATCAGATATATCATTTGCAATATTTTCTCTCATTTTATGGCTTGTGTTTCACTCTCTTGATAGTGTCTTTTGAGGCAAAAGTTTTAAAATTTGACGAAGTCTAATTTTGCTATTTTTTTCGTTCGTGGCTTGCGCTTTTGGTGCCGTTTAAGAAACCACTGCTGGGACGTCCCTGGTGGCGCAGTGGTTAAGAATCCGCCTGCCAATGCAGGGGACACGGGTTGGAGCCCTGGTCTGGGAAGATCCCACATGCTGCAGAGCAACTAAGCCCATGTGCCACAACTACTGAGCCTGTGCTCTAGAGCCCGTGAGCCACAACTACTGAGCCCACATGCTACAACTACTGAAGCCCTCAAACCTAGAGCCCGTGCTCCTCAATAAGAGAAGCCACCTCAATGAGAAGCCCACACACCGCAATGAAGAGCAGCACCCCCTTGCCGCAGCTAGAGAAAGCCCGCGTGCAGCAACAAAGACCCAACGCAGACAAAGATAAGATAAAATTTTTTTTAAAAATGCAGTAAATGTTTCTTTATGGAAGGTAATGAAAGTGCTCTAAAACTGATTGTGGTAAAGGCTTCACAGCTCTCTGAATATACTAAAAACCACTGAACTGTATATTTTTTAATGAGTGAATTGTATGGTATGCAAGTTATATCTCAATAAAACTGCTTTTAAAAAGTTATCACCAATAAAATTTATAAAGAAAAACTACTCAACTGATCGTTATAATAACATACCTATCACAAATAGGTACCCTACAAATGTTATGAATACATAATGAATGCCATAAAACCAGGAACAAAAAACTAGCCAATGACAAAAGTTTAGAAAGAAATTAAGTGCAAGTTCCATAAGAAAAAAAAAAATTACCTTCCAAGAGTTTTTGACATGATGTATTCGTCTCTTAAGTCCTTGGGATAAACTGACTGATCATCTACAGTCAGATCAAAAAATACAAAAACTAAGGAAAAAATGGCAGAAATAGGTCTCATTAATCCATTTGATAAAGAAAAGATAAATGGTCCTATAACTTAGTAAACATATGGAATATAAGACAATCGTTCTAAATTCCATTTAACATCTAACCCCAAAGAAATCATTTAGCTAGGCTAATGCATGTCGTGAAACCCTTGAAAAATGATGACAGCCAAGCTTCATTCCACAATGGAAACACACAGCATCATTCTCACTATAATGCAGGAAACTCATACATAAATGCTATTCTTATTCTTTGACCTCAGAACAGTTATCAACTGCACAGGCCCAGAACCAAAAGGCAATTAGTTTGAATCTAGAAAATATGTTCTAGGCAAGTAAATATCCCCAAAAAATCAGGCCAGAGGTCACATACTAGTATTATCTTCTCTCAACCATTTCTACCTTTACCTAGCTGGTATTTTATAGTGCAAACCACCTTGAACTTACTTGTAAAATTAACTAAATAACGCTTTCCCAAAAAATCCCCTTTATTTCTTCATTATTCGGCCTGTGACTCAGAAAAAGAAAACCAAAAAACCGCTCATTTCATAATTTAACCATCCATTGGGCCAAACCTGCAATCAGTTATCAAACATTCCAGTTCAACAAAGTGGTAAATTTTCAACTGCCTATAATATCTGGAAAGAGTGAAATTTGTTAAGACCCTTGAGTTTCTCAGATTTCAGGTGATGGGTCTTGACCTCCCTGGAGTAACATAGAGATCCAGTCTCTGGCATAAATCTGAACCAGCTCAGCATGCTTCAATCCAGGCTGGTCCCCAGAAGGCAGACAGCTGCCTAATGAATGAGACCTGCTGGCTACCTAGGATACAACCATTCCTCCCTGCTTATTGATATTGATGAACCCAGATGTTACAGTGACACCTGAGAATCAGGGAATTTGAGGGGCTCTGGAGATGTATTTTCCCAAGTGTCGAGGTCTACTTCAGGGGCTGTAAACTCAGTTGCCTACACAAGCCAGGAAGGTCATACACACAGGTAAGGCTGGAGTGAGTGTAAGATGTGGAGCAGTGGAGACTTGAACAGGAAAACATCATCCACCTAAAGGAGGCAGCCTCTACTTAGCACCTGCAAATCCTCGAATTAGGGATAATATGCTCAAGTACGGCCAGATATTCCATCTTTTCAAAGAAAACTGGATTTTCATATTAAAGCACAAATATCAGCAAAGGCCTAAAACAATGTCAATAGGCTGAATCAGTCTGCAGAGTACCAGTTTGATCGATTTCCATCCGGCCAGCTTCAGACCACATAACACTTTTGTTCAAATAAGAAAAGGTGCCCTTCAGATAGAACAATTAGAAAAAGATGGCACACCAATTGTCAAGTAGAGGACAGGCCACATTTCAGCGACCAGTTGCCCACCTTAACCAGGTGCTCACAAACAGCAAAAGCCTGTGCAGCTGTCCTGACTATAATTATCAGACAGGAAATAAAAGTCAGAAAACAGGAGAAACTAAGGCAATCATAAAATACACTACAGGACGTCCAGAATAGCCATAATTCCGAGATGCCAGTCTGAAGACTGGCTGCATGAGAATCACCTGGGCAGGATTTTTTAAATCCCTGGAACTAGTGGATCAGGATTTATGGGACAGTGCCTCTGGGAATCTATATTTTTAAGGTGTTATCCACACAAACACATACCATTCCAAGCCGCTCAACTCTCAGATAATTTTGGGAAGTTCTGTGAGTTTTTTTTCAAATTAAAGAAATGAGGGTATTCCTCTTGGCCAAGATTTCAAAATCACTGTGAGCTATATTTAATTCTGTAGATGGTTTTTATTCACAATGAATGACAACTGTTCATTTTAGATGTGATATTCATGAAGTTTTAGGAATAAATGCTTATAAAATACTACCCGATAATGATGATAAACATCTCCACTTTCAAAGGATAACCACGTCATATTTAAGAAGGTGGAAGGTCTAAATTGAGATTGTTACAGAAAAACCCATAGCCTAATGCCGGGTTATATATAATAGTTCAATAAATATATGCAGAAATTAATGACCGAAAGGAATAAAGAAAGGGAAGAATAAGGAAGGAAGAGAAAAAGAGGGGGAAGGAAGGGATGAACTAATGGCCTAAAATAACAACTCATAGATAGTTAAGACTGATGTAACAAAAGTGAATCAATTAATGAATGATAACTAAGCAAAATGATAATTTAAAACATATGGCTTTAAATAAAACTAATCAAACCAATTAAACCTTAGAAAATCTGTCTTGATAGAACTTTTGATTGTTAAAAAATGCAACTAGGATTGAGGTGAATCTTGAATACTAACCTACTTACTTTATGTACCTAACCATACTCTGCAAAGGACACAATGTCATTTTTCCTTTTATACAGGAAGAAAAAATTCCAGTAACCAGACGATAATAATATTACCTTTATTACTCCATACTGAAAGTGCAATTTCAGAATTGTTATTCAAAGGAAGGCGTCTTCCTTTCCCTACAAGATCTCTATTTACAAAGGTTCCATTCCCACTGTGATCTTCTATGTATGCGATGTAAGAGTTTTTAGGACCCATTTCCTAAAATAGAAAACATTTTATTTCAAAGTTTTAATGGTGGGGCGTTTCAGTGGGGAGACAACTAAGAGTGATGTCTAGACGACCAGTTCTCCCAAATGTATGAATATTTGCCACCTACTCTGAAGATCCGAAAGTGCTTCTTGCTGTAAGTCCGGTATTTATCGGTTCTTTTCAGCAGGGGCTCATCAAAGCAGTATTCACAGTTTCTATCCCTCCCAAACCAGTAGCTGTCGTTAACACACTCTGTAACACAAAAGCACACCCCAGAGGGCTGTTGAATTTCATGTATCAAACACCTTTAAAAACTGCTCATAAAATCTGCTTGTAGGAAAAGAGCCTAAGAAGGCAATCAAAATTATAGATTTGTCCATCAAGATTTTATAAGATTCAAAATCAGTGGGGAGAAAAAAACCAAATATTTCCAACGAGTTTAACAAATTATGGTTTATACATAGCCATGAAATGCTAAGCAGTCATTAAAATTCTCAAATAATTTTTAATGACTTAGAAAAATACTTATGATATAATAATAACTTCCTACTTATTACTCTCCTGAGGCTTCCCATCATACTTAGTATGAAATCTATACTCCGCATGGCAGGCTAGATGCTCAGGATCTCGCCCCTGCGTCCCTCCCAACTTCACCTTGTACCTCTCCCCTTGATCGCTACACTCAGCTCCACTGGCCTCCTTCCACTGCCCCAAATATGCTGGGTTCAACCTACCTTGTGGCCTTTGAATTCTTCATTCCCAGTGATTTGAATGGCCATCTTGCCTTTTGTGTCTGCAAATTATCATCTTCCACTCAGCTTTCTGTATAAGCACACTCCCAGCTCACCACCCACCCACCATAATCACAAGAGCCTGTTCTGTTTCCCTCTATAACTGAAAATTATCTTTATTATTTGTATATTGTCTCCTGGCATCCCCGTTAGAACAAATTCCAGAAGGGCAGCCTGGAGTCTCTAGTTTAAGAATACAGCTCCAGCACCTAGGACGATGCATATGGTAGGCAAGCAAAATGTTCATGGAAAGACAGACTAGGGAAAATATTACCAACTCATGCCACAATCAAAGGACTATTTCCCTAGTATCTGTAAAGTTTCTTTTTTTTTTTTTTTTTTGCGGTACATGGGCCTCTCACTGTTGTGGCCTCTCCTGTTGTGGAGAACAGGCTCCAGACACGCAGGCTCAGCGGCCATGGCTCACAGGCCTAGCCGCTCCACGGCATGTGGGATCTTCCCGGACCGGGGCACGAACCTGTGTCCCCTGCATCGGCAGGCGGACTCTCAACCATTGCGCCACCAGGGAAGCCCCTGTAAAGTTTCTACAAAGCAACAAGAAAAAGACAAACAATCCAGTAGAAAATAGGTAAAGGATACAAAAAAAATTTATAAGAGACAGAAATACAAATGGCTCAAACATATGAAAAGATGGCCAAGCTAACTCAATACAAGAAATTCTGAAAATCATACATTAAGATTCCATGTTTCAACTTTCAGATTGACAAAAATCAAAAAGTTTCATATTATACTGTGTTGGCAAGAGGCATGAAAAAGCAGGTATTTCCCATACGTTTCCAGTAAGAATGTAATTTATACACCATCTAGGGAGGCTAATTTGGCAAGACCAAAATTACATATGTAGGGGCTTCCCTGGTGGCACAGTGGTTAAGAATCCTCCTGCCGGTGCAGGGGACACAGGTTCAAGCCCTGCTCCAGGAAGATCCCACATGCCGCAGAGCAACTAAACCCGTGCACCATAACTACTGAGCCTGCGCTCTAGAGCCCGCCAGCCACAACTACTGAGCCCATGCGCCACAACTACTGAAGCCCGCGTGCCTAGAGCCTGTGCTCCACAACAAGAGAAGCCACCGGAATGAGAAGCCTGTGCACCACAATGAAGAGTAGCCCCCACTCGCCGCAACTAGAGAAAGCCCGTGCACAGCAACGAAGACCCAACACAGCCTAAATAAATAAATAACTTTTAAAAAAAATTACATATGCAACCACTTCACCCCATGAAGATGGCTTTAATTTTTAACAAAAGGAAAATAATAAGTGTTGGCAAGGATGCAAAGAAATAGGAACCCTCATACATTGCTAGTGGGAATGTAAAATGGTACACCTCTGTGGAAAATTTTGTGGTTCCTCAAAAAGTTAAACATAGGATTGCCTTATGACTCAGCAATTCCACTCCTAAGTATATACCCCAAAGAACTGAAAACATGTACCCAAACAAATCCTTGTACACAAGTGTTCATACCAGCACTAGTCACAACAGACAAATGATGGAAACAAACCAAATGTCCTACAATGGGTGAATGCATAAACAAATTGTGATATTTACATACAATGGACTATTTTTCACCCATAAAAAGGAATAAATGCTAAAACTCATACATCTACAACAAGGATGAACCTTGAAAACATTATGCTAAGTGAAAGAAGCCAGACACAAAATGCCACAGACTGTATGACTGTATTTATATGAAATATCTAAAATAGGTAAATCCATAGATATGAAATGCAGATTGGTGGTTGCCAGGGGCAGAGGAGGAAGGGATGGGGAGTAACTGCTTAATGGATATAGGGTTTCATTTTGGAGTAAAGAAAATATTTCAGAACTGGACAGAAGTGGTGGTTGCACAATGTTGTGAATGTACTAAAGGTCACTGAACTGTTCACATCAAAATCGTTAATTTTAGGGACTTCCCTGGTGGCGCAATGGTTAGGAATCTGCCTGCCAATGCAGGAGACATGGGTTCGATCCCTGGTCTGGGAAGATCCCACATGCCACAGAGCAACCAAGCCCATGTGCCATAACTACTGAGCCTGTGCTCTAGAGCCCACAAGCCACAACTACTGAGCCTGCGGGCCACAACTACTGAAGCCTATGCTCCTAGAGCCTCTGCTCTGCAACAAGAGACGCCACTGCAATGAGAAGCCCGTGCACTGCAGCAAAAAGTAGCCCCCACCCGTCGCAACTAGAGAAAGCCCACACGCAGCAACAAAGACCCAATGCAGCCATAAATAAATAAATAAATAAATAAATAAATAAATAAATAATTTTTTTAAATGGTTAATTTTATGTTATGTGAATTTCACCTCAATTCCTTAGTTATATATGCACACACCCATTGGTCCAGAAATCCCACTTCTAGGAATTTATCCTACAGATAGAATCATGTGTATTATGAAAGGACATGAGGACATATGTGCAAGGTTATTCACTATAGCATTATTCCTTTTTTTTAATAAATTTATTTATTTATTTATTTTTGGCTGCACTGGGTCTTCGTTGCTGCAAACGGGCTTTCTCTAGTTGAGGCGAGCGGGGGCTACTCTTCGTTGCGGTGCGCGGGCTTCCCATTGTGGTGGCTTCTCTTGTTGCGGAGCATGGGCTCTAGGCATGCGGACTTCAGTAGTTGTGGCTCCTGGGCTCTAGAGCGCAGGCTTAGTTGCTCCGCAGCATGTGGGATCTTCCCGGACCAGGGCTTGAACCCATGTCCCCTGCATCGGCAGGCAGATTCTTAACCACTGTGCCACCAGGGGAGACCTATAGCATTATTCTTATAGCAACAACTTTAATGTCCATTAGTAAGGGGCTAGTTCAATAAATTTATATATCCACAAAAGAAATGGGGATCTTTACATTCTGATAGAAGAATGTCTAAGATACATTGTTAAATATAAACAACAGGTTACAACCAGTGTGTTGTAAATTACAGTTGGTATAAATAATAAAGGGGGAAAAAAGAACACATAGATACTTAGTTGCTTATATGTGCACCAAATATTTCTGGAAGGCTACATAAGAAATCAGCAATCCTGGGAAGTAGTTGGGGGAAAGACAGAAATTGGATGAAGGCCTTGCACCTGTTTTGAATTTTGCACCTAATGCAAATATAACCTCTTCAAAAAGTTAAATTAATCGCTTAAAGAGTTTGCAGTCTGGTGGGGAGACAAACAGGGAAGCAAAAACAATACAGCATGTAGACTCTCCAGGGGAAGCACAGATGCAAGGCTCTGGCAACTCTGCCTGGGACTATCAAAAAGGCTTCATGAGGCAAGACAGGAAGGATAGATTGAACAGCCCTTTGGAAGGCAACATGGCAGTACCCATTACAAGGTAAAGCCATGCCTAGTCTATGCTCCAGCAACTCAACACAGGCTCTACCCTAGAGAGACATTTGTCCAAATGACCAAGGAGACAAGGACATTCATTGCAGTCTTGCTTGCAGGAATAAAAACTGCCAACAACCTAAGCATCTATTAACAGGGAAAGGTATGAATGAACCATGGTATTTCTACTAGAAACCAGGAGCTTCTGGGACAGTTGAGAAGGAAAGGCATGGAGATTTTATCAGGACACCAACAGTCCAGGGATGATGGACAGAGAGTGGAAGGGGAGGCTGCCCATGGAAGAGCCTGCTCTGACCTTGGCTCATTAGAGGAGCCCTCCGGCAGATGTGTGGAGGAGGGCGGGGACAGCAAGGCAGGAGGCAAAGGGACCAAAACTCTCAGTGAGGCAATTAGGAGTAAGAACCCCAGGAAGGATGGGCCCCTTCTCCTAGTAGTGAAGAATGGGGCACAGGTGAGATGGTGACAGGGGAGAGGAACATCACAAACAAGACAAGGATGTCTGCTCTTAAAACTTCTATTCCGTGTGAGAAGTTCAAGCCAGGACAGTTAACAGAGTGAGGGAGAGGGAGATGAAAAGCCAAGGCATCCATATTGAAAAGGAAGAAGCAGATCTATCTAATCCTATTCACAAATGATATAATCTTATATGTAGAAAATCCTAAGGAACCCACTAAAAGAGATTAGCCCAAATAAACAAGTTCAGCAACATTACAGGATACAAGATCAATATTCAAAAACCACTTGTAGGGCCTCCCTGGTGGCGCAGTGGTTGAGAGTCCGCCTGCCGATGCAGGGGATACGGGTTCGTGCCCCGGTCTGGGAGGATCCCATATGCCGCGGAGCGGCTGGGCCCGTGAGCCATGGCTGCTGAGCCTGTGCATCCGGAGCCTGTGCTCCGCAACGGGAGAGGCCACAACAGTGAGAGGCCCGCGTACCACAAAAAAAAAAAAAAAAAAAAAAAAAAAAAACCACTTGTATTTCTACACACTAGCAATGGACAACTTAAAATGAAATTAAGAAAATAATTCCATTTACAACAGCATAAAAAGAATAAAATACTTGGGAATAAATTTAACAAAAGAAGTGCAAATCTTATACTCTAAAAGCTACAAAATATTGTTGGAAAAAATTTGAAAGACCTATGTAAATGTGCATGGATTGAAAGACTTAATGTTGTTAAGATGGCAAAACTCCCGTACTATACACAATTCCTATCAAAATCCCAGCTGCCTTCTTTGCAGAAATTAAAAGCTCAAACTAAAATTCCTATAAAAAAGCAAGGACCCGGAATAGCAAAACAATCTTGAAAATGAAGTACAAAGGGCTTACTTACATTTTGCAGTTTTAAAACTTACTACAGGACTTCTCTGGTGGCACAGTGGTTAAGAATCCACCTGCCAATGCAGCAGACACAGGTTCAAGCCCTGGTCCGGGAAGATCCCACATGCCACAGAGCAACTAAGCCCGTGCGCCACAACTACTGAGCCTGCACTCTAGAGCCCGCGAGCCACAACTACTGAGCCCGTGTGCCACAGTTACTGAAGCCCACGTACCTAGAGCCTGTGCTCCGCAACAAGAGAAGGTACCACAATGAGAAGCGCACGATGAAGAGTAGCAATGAAGAGTAGCCCCCACTCACTGCAACTAGAGAAAGCCCACACGCAGCAACAAAGACCCAATGCAGCCAAAAATAAATAAATAAATAAAAATTTTAAAACTTACCACAAAGCTATCATAATCAAGACAGTGTGGTACTAGTGAAAGGTTAGACATACAGATCAATGGAAAAAAATTAAGAGACGGAAAATACATCACATTTACAGTCAACTGATTTTCAACAAGGTGCCAACACAATTCACTGGGGAAAAAATAGTCTTTTCAAATGGTGCTAGGACAGTGGATATCTACATGTAAAATAATCTAGTTGGAACTTACCTCACACCATATGCAAAAAGCAACTAAAAGAGAATCAAAGATTAATTGCAGGAACTAAAACTATAAGACTCTAAGAAGAAAAAATAGTGATAAGGCTTTGTAACCTTGGGTTAAGCAATTCTGTCTAGATATGACCCCAAAGCACAAGAAACGAAAGAAAAAATATAAAAATTGGACATAATTAAAATTTAAAATGTGTGTGAATCAAAGAACATCATCAAGAAAGCGAAAAGAAGTGAATGGGGGAAAATATTTACAAAACACATATCTAGTAAGGGATTTATATCTACCATATAAAAAAGGACACTTACAACTCAATAATAAGACAAACAATCCAATTTAAAAATTAGCAAAGATGGGGATATATGTATATGTATAGCTGATTCACTTTGTTATAAAGCAGAAACTACACACCACTGTAAAGCAATTATACTCCAATAAAGATGTAAAAAAAAAATAAAATAAAAATGAGCAAAGGACCTGAATAGACATTTCTCCAAATACATAAAAATGACCAATAAGCACATGAAAAGATGTTTAACATCATTAGAACCATCAGGGAAATGTAAAACAAAATCACAATGAGATACCACTTCACACCTACTATGATGATGAAAATCAAAAGACAGATATTAAGTGGTGGCGAAATGTGGAGAAATTAGAACCCTCATACATTAGTAGTGGGAATATGGAGTAGTGCAGCTGCTGTGGAAAACAGTTTGGTGGTTTCTTAAAAACTTAACCATATTATCCAGCAATTCCACTCCTAAGCACTAAATACCCCCCAAAAAATTGAAAACAGAGACTCAAACAGATACTTGTCACAAATATTCATAGCAGCATTTTTCAAAATGGCCAAAAGGTCCAAATGTCCATCAACAGAAGAAGGGATAAAGAAAATGTGATATATTTATACAATATTATTATTCAGATATATTATTCAGACATAAAAAGAAACAAAGTTCTGATACATGATACAACATGAATGAACTTTGAAAATATTATGCTACATGAAAGAAGCCAGACATAAAAGGACAAATATTATGATTTTACTTAAACGAAATATCTAGAATAGATAAATTCAAAGACAGAGAAAATAGGTTAGAAATTACCAAAAGAACTCAATGGGGAAAGGATAATCTCTTCAATAAATGGTGCTGGGAAAACTGAATAACCACATGCAGAAGAATGAAATTGGACCCCTATCTTACACCACTCACAAAAATTAATTTGAAATCGATTAAGGACTTAAACAGAAGAAGTGAAACTATAAAACTAGAAGAAAACAAATGGTAATTATGTGACGTGAAGGAGGTGTTAGCTTAGGCTATGGTGGAGATCATTTTGCAATATATAAGTGTATCAAATTGTACACCTTAAACTTACACAATGTTATATATGTCACTTATATATGTCTCAATAAAGCTAGGGGGGAAAAGAAATTACCAGAGGAAAAAATTTTGGAAATAGATAATGGTGATGGTTGCACAACATTGTGAAAGTATTAATGCCAATGGACTGCATACTTAATGGTTAAAATGGCAAAATTTTATGTTATATATATTTTATCACAATGAAAAGAAGTAAACATTAAAAAATACTAAAGAATAAAGTTTTTAAAGTGCAAGACTTGTACCCTGAAAACTACAAAACACTGTTGAAAGAAATTAAAGAAGACCGAAATAAATGAAAGCTACCCCATGTTCACAGGTTGGAAGACTTAATACAGTTAAGATGGGAATATTACCCATATTGATCTACAGATTTAATCCCAGCTGCCTTCTTTGCAGGAAGTGACAAGCTTATCCTAAAATTCCTATGGAAAAGTAAAGAACTATAGTAGTCAAAATAATCTTGAAAAAGAACAAATCAGGACTCACTCTGGATTTCAAAATTTACTACAAAGCTACAGTAATCAAGATTTTGTGGTACTGGCATAAGGACAGACACATAGATCCATGGAACAGAACTGAAAGTCCAGAATTAAACCCCAACATTTATGGTCAAATGATCTTAAATGAGCGTGTCAAGACCATTCAAGGGGGAAAGAATAGTCTCTTCAAGAAATATTGCTCGGGGCGCTTCCCTGGTGGCGCAATGGTTAAGAATCCTCCTGCTAATGCAGGGGACACGGGTTCGAACTCTAGCCCGGGAAGATCCCACATGCCGCGGAGCAGCTAAGCCCGTGCGCCACAACTACTGAGCCTGCGCTCTAGAGCCTGCGAGCCACAACTACTGAGCCCACGCTCTAGAGCCCACGTGCTACAACTACTGAAGCCCTCATGCCTAGAGCCCATGCTCCACAACAAGAGAAGCCACGGTGATGAGAAGCCCATGCACCACAACGAAGAGTAGCCACCACTCACCACAACTAGAGAAAGCCCACGTGCAGCAACAAAGACCCAACGCAGCCAAAAATAAATACATTTATAAAAAAAAAAAAAAGAAATAGTGCTCGGACAACTGTACATTCCCATGCCAAAGGATGAATTTGGACAATACCTCATACCACGTACAAAAATCAACTCAAAAGGGTTAAGAGCTAAAACTGTAAATTATTTAGAAGAAAAGATAAGTGTGGGGGCTTCCCTGGTGGCGCAGTGGTTCAGAGTCCGCCTGCCGATGCAGGGGACACGGGTTCGTGCCCCAGTCCGGGAAGATCCCACATGCCGCCGAGCAGCTGGGCCCGTGAGCCATAGCCACTGAGCCTGTGCATCTGGAGCCTGTGCTCCGCAACAGGAGAGGCCGCAACAGTGAGAGGTCCACGTACCACACACAAAAAAAAAAAGATAGGTGTGAATCAATAACAAATAATAACAATAAAATATTATAGCTTCTCTTTATTGAGCAATTACTTTATGCTGGTCTCCCTAACAAGCTCTTTGTGTATGTAATCTTAAGTTTAAAGGAGATACACCCAACTTCACCCTAACTCACCATTTCTGTGTCCCACTCACCATACATCAGCCCTAAGCCTAGCTTAAATATATAGCTTAAATGAGTAAAAATTAGCTTCAAATGCTTACTTCTAAATTTAAAGTTGTATGTATGAATATTGCTATTTCTCCATTTTTCACTGTTTTTTCAAGTCATCAAAGTTGCACGTGACATAAAAGGGAAGGGTGAGTGACAAGGTACAAAACGGTACATTAGCCATTCATTTCTTTACATTATTATTTTCTATTCCATTAATGTCAAGTTCTTTTTTTTTTTTTTTTTTTGTAATGAAGAGGTCATTTTAATTCAGGACAGAGGAAAAATGCTACTTAAAACATACCGAGAGCAAAGCCTTACTGTTGGAACCAGGTGTCAGAGAGGATGAGTATATTTAAACAGCAAGGTTGGCTATTTTGAGATAAAAATAAGTAACAGGGAGTCAACAAATAACCTTCCCCATTCTGAAACTGTAAAACTGATGCTCTGAAACTGCTGCACCACCAGCAGGAGATAAGTGGTGAAGTTTCTGTGATTAGAAGACAAATGTTTGCAAGCTTGCATGAATCAGCATTTTTCTAGGGAAAAGATCCACAACCCTCTTCAGATGGACAACACATGGCAGACGCCCAATTAATGTTTGTTGAAAGTATAAATGAAGGGGCTCTACAGCAAGTAAGAGCCAGTGCACAACCCAAAACTGCTTCCTTGGTTCCATTTTTCATCACTTTCAAACTCTAGAATCATTCCAGGAGTGTCTTGAGCTGTCTGTTGCAACAACTTTCTAAAACTGTTTTTCTGAACAAAATATTACAAAGGGTCTTACCAAGATTAGAGAATCCATCCTGAAGGGCCCATAATCGAGCCCAAGGGGCAGGGACAGGCTCCTCGGGTTCTTGGTCCTCGGGAATAGAATAGAGTTCCTGCGTGGACACTGTGTCCAAGGAGCTCAGCGTACCCGAGCTGGAGTGAGAGGACTGGCTGGACGTGGGCACCGTGCTGGTGGAGGAGCTGGACGTGCCCTGGGACTGTGAAGAGGAGCCGTGTGGCTGTGAGGAGGGACCGTGGGACTGCGAGAAGCCACCTTGGGACTGCGGGGAGGCACTGCCATGGGGCTGATGACACTCCGCATCCGTCTCCCGAGACATCACCACCTCAAAAATAAGTGTCCAACAGTAAGGTGAATTTCAAAGAACAAGACATCATAAAGGTCAAGAGTAAAGGATAGGTATATTACAACAGCCAAAAAAAAAAAAAAAAAAATCCAAGATACGCATGCTCTGCAAAAATTAAAATTCTAACAGTTTAGACCTATCATTCTTCTGGGCTGAGCTTTTCATCACATCATTTTCACCTGACAAGTTTTTGTGTGACAGCCACAACCACAGAGGACAGAAACAAAGAAATTATTTGAAGGCTGTAAATAAGTAAAAAGCAATGAAACCGAACTGGGGAGGGGGAGAGACTCATAACAGCTTACACTCATCCAATTTTTTTTTTTTTTTTTTTTTTTTTTTTTTTTTTTTTTTTTTTTTTTTTGCGGTATGTGGGCCTCTCACTGTTGTGGCCTCTCCCGTTGCGGAGCACAGGCTCCGGACACGCAGGCTCAATGGCCATGGCTCATGGGCCAAGCCGCTCCGCGGCATGCGGGATCCTCCCAGACCGGGGCACGAACCCGTGTCCCCTGCATCGGCAGGCGGACTCTCAACCACTGCGCCACCAGGGAAGCCCTCATCCAATTTTTTTTAAATTAAAAATAGAGGGCTTCCCTGGTGGCGCAGTGGTTGAGAGTCCGCCTGCCGATGCAGGGGACACGGGTTCGTGCCCCGGTCCCGGAAGATCCCACATGCCGCGGAGCGACTGGGCCCGTGAGCCATGGCCGCTGAGCCTGCGTGTCCGGAGCCTGTGCTCCGCAACGGGAGAGGCCACAACAGTGAGAGGCCCGCGTACCGCAAAAAAAAAAAAAAAATTAAAAATAGAACCTAAAAATGTAGTCATTAATACAATCAACACTACACTTAAACTTCATATGTATTTTTGAAAAAGAAAGAAAGGGAAGAGTCAGGTGGCTTGGCATAGACTAAAAGAAACTCTACAGAAATTTGCTGCATCACCCCAGGGGTGGCTATTTTATATATAAAATGTCACTGATGCCCCCTCTCCCCCAAACCAGCTCCTGGAGGGTAGGACCTAAGTTCATTCTAGATTCCTTGACTCCAAACTAAGAGCTGGGCCACTTAAAGAGGCGTAACACAAAGACTGCTCTAAACAACTCCACCTATCCCTTTGTGATTCTAATTAACTAGGGGGCTCATCTTTTCAGCATCCTAAATGGCCTCCCAGCCCAACAGAAGCCTGAAGAAAACCATGATGAGACACAGACCATAACAGAGGTTCCCACCCCAGCTTTAGAATTCATTTGATGGACAGTTAAACTCCAATAACAGAACCTACAGTAAAGTCAAAGTAACTTTCAATCCCTAACTTTAAATCCCTAATCTGATTTTTTTTTTAAAAAAGCGCTTTCTCTCCTGAATCCCACACTCAGGCTACCCCTCAAGGAGAATATAGCAAACATGACTCACACTGATTATTGCATTTACACAGCTTTCCAGATGCAAAGGTCCTGATGAGTTTTCCTGAAAGCACACCAGGGAGGTAGGTGTTGCCAGAGCTAGGTCCGCCACTTCAGGACCTGCTGCTCTAATACCACCTCAGCCGAGCTGTGTCCTCCTGCAGCTTCTTGAGCAAGACTTCTCTGCCCTGAAAACTGGCAAAAGACAGTATGTCAAAAGGTAGCTGCTATCATCGTTCATGACAAAAAGGGTCCACCAGACCAGGACTACATTGGCCTCTGCCATGAGGAAAAAGTATAGTGGAGAGGTTATAAGCAAACAGATCTGGAGTCGAGTCAGATGTCTAAGTCAACTCTTTGCACAACCTTTACGTAGATCGCAACCTCTCTGAACCCAGAAAAGTAGATAGAGCTTGCGAATCAAATGAGATGATGCATCAACGTTCCTCCCCCCACCCCTCGGTAATGCTTCATAATTGGGAATTCCAGGCCCAAAGAATCTGAAAGCAGGAAAAGGCCTTACAAGTGCAACACAATTTTTTTTTTCCAATAGAGAAACTGATTCCCAAGGAAGACTGGTGCCCTCCTACCCTCCCCTCGCCACCCCGTCCCCCACACTTCCTTAGGAACACTCGCAGAGCATCTTCCTATACAAGTCGGTGTGTTTCCAGTTCCTGCAGCGCCTTGCAGCTAAGAATGGGTTCTCAGTCAGCATTTTCCAGATTGAACCTAAATATGGAAATAATTACTAACACCTATAAAACTCTCTACAGAGCAACTTCGCTCTCATTTTGAAGGGGACAACTTTGTTCTTTCTTATCCTTTACGTCTGGGCCAGTTTCAGCTTTAAAGTTACAAGGGAAGTGACCTTCACCTCGAAATTTATCTACAAAGAAGGAAGAGAGTCGCCCACGCATTCCTCTCCCCCTTCCCAAGCTCAAACACAGTACAAAACGGAAGCTCGGGAAATTCAGCTCGCAAAAAGACCCTGAGGACAGGATTCGAACCCCTCAATACCCAAGAAAAGTTCCCACTATAACTCACCGCAAGCCCACCTAGAACCGCACACTCAGAGCAGCCGTAGCCAGCGGAGTGGCGCTAAACCCGCTGATACAAACTCCACCCTCAGCCAATCAAAACACCCCTCCGGCCCCGCCGGACCAATGACAAACAGCGGATGTGGCGGCCCACATAGCCTCAATGCTTTCTGGGAGTTGTAGTTTAAAACGCAGAGCGGGACTCAGAATCCAGGTTTCCCCTGGGTAGTCCCGCCCCCTCAGCTTCCCGGCCAATCAGCAGCACCAGTCTGGTTGACCACTTTCTCTCCCCCACAGGTGACCGCGGGGAGGCCGGCCGCCGGCCAGATGTGGTGCGGAAGGACCAGGGCCTTGCTCCGGGTGTCGGGGTTATGGCCGACAGGGGTGCTAAGGAGGAGACCGCTAAACTGCAGTGCTGCGTCACTGGCGGGGTGTTGGAACTGCGGCGGCCTAGGGGGCCCCTTGCGGGGGGACCGGTTCTTCTGCCCTCAGTGCCGCGCGCTGCAGCCACCTGACCCCACTCGAGACTACTTCAGCCTCATGGACTGGTACGAGAGGCCGTTTCGGGAAATGCGTCGGGGAGTGCGAGATGGAGGGCGGGTCAGGCTAAGGGAGGAGAAGGTGGGACCAGTTACATGGGTGGGCGGAGCCCTAGAGAACAGGGGCTGGGGGTGGGGCCTGGGAGAAGGTGGGTGAGATGTGTCGGGAGAGGAAATCGAGGGGCCGGACTGAGCGGCGAAGCTTTGTGGGATGGTGACGAGAGTGGAGCGTGGACTGGTGGGGCGAGGAGTGTGATTAGGGGAAATTGAGGTTTGGAGCCTGCAGTGGAGGGAGACTTGAGGGGCGGGATCTGAGAGAAGGAAGTTCAGAGGTGGGGCCTGAGGGAAGGGTGCTTGCGCGGCCCTTGGCGGATGGAGTCTTGAGGAATAGGTTCAGAGGTTTAAAGTTGGGTTGAGACTTTTAAGAAAGAAATAATGAGGTGTTATCCAAAATGAGAGAGTAAGAGCGAAGAAAAACTTAATGCTGTGGGCAGAGTCTAAGGGAAAAGTGAGAATTGGAAGGTCTGAGAAATAGATGTTTTTTCTGTTTACCTCCGAAGGTTGAGGAGCTTGGAGAGGTGGTGAAGTTTGGGCGAAGCTAAGCTAATAAGATAGGGCACGCTCTGGGAATAGAAAGCGAAGAGGATTCGATTAAAATAAAGTGAGAGGTAAAGATGAAGGGACCTGGGCCTTAGAAAAATAGAGTGGGATTCAGGAATGCCTCTTCCCCTTAACTCTGGGCTCTGGCCCCACCAGTCACTGAGCACTTATGAAGGGCTGCAGTAACACTGCTCTTTACGTTGTTCAAGCACGCTAATCTTGTTCCCACTTCAAGGCCTTTGCATGTTCCCTGTGCCTGAATGACTCTTTCCTGTGATCTTCGATTACTCCTCATCATCATTCAGGTCTCAGCTCAAATGTCATCTCTTTGTCCACCACATCTACTATTCTCTGATCCTATTCTGTTTTCCTTTGCAGTACCTACCACTTTTTGAAATAGCTCTGTCTATATGTTTATTGCGTCATCCCCCATGAGAACAGGAACCAGGCCCATACTATACAAATCTATAAACATTTGATGCATGAATTTCATCTCCTGATTTCCTTCCAGCAACCGCTCCTTCAGAGTTGACACTGCGAAGCTCCAGCATAGGTACCAGCAACTACAGCGTCTTATCCACCCAGATTTCTTCAGCCAGAGGTCTCAGGTAGCCTATTGGCCACCCATAATCACACCCAAACACGTGTGTACCCTGGGTGGGTGGCAGTGTCCTTATGGTTATGTGATTATCAGGGACAGAGCTGGACAGCCAGCTTCACCCTGAGGCAGCCTGACCCCAGCCATCCAGACGCTGGACCTGTCTTACACTCAGAACTTTTACCTGATTTCCCAGCAGAATTAGAACCCATCACCTGAAAATAAAAACAGCTTATCCCATACCAGTTCTCCTTTGGTCACTTCCTTATGTGCTTGCCCTTCAGTATTTTATGAAACAGTTTGTGAATGTAAGATGGCCTATTTGCGTGGTAATATGACTATCTTCATTTCCACTTACAGACTGAAAAGGATTTCTCAGAGAAGCATTCGACCCTTGTTAATGATGCCTATAAGACCCTTCTGGCCCCCCTGAGCAGGGGACTATACCTTGTAAGGTGATTTTCCCACCCTTCTATCATGACAGCCTGGTCCCATTGCTCTGTAGGACAGCTGCTCCCCTGTGTTCAACAGAAGAGTGCTTGAGACCTGAGCTAATCTAGGGACCCAACAATAATTAACCTCAAAGATGCTATTACATGAGTATAGTTTTCTCTGAGTATCTCTGTAAATCTTACTTGCCCAATTGCCTCTTTTTTTTTTTTTTTTTTTACCATTTTCTATAAATTTCAAGGATTAGATGGTGCTGGCTTTTAGGGAAGAGTAATTTTTGTTTTTTGGGGGGGGAGAAGTGAGCACCTTAGAATTTTAGGATTTAATAGAATTTTTACAAATATCTAATTCAACCTCCTTCCACTTTTTCCCAAGTGGAAGAATGACTCCCCCAGGGTCACGTAGTTCCAGGTAGCAGAGAGTGATCCCATCCCAGCACTCCTATCTCAGTCTAACTTTCCAGCACCCTACCCTCACACTTTCACTATTGGGACAGTTCAAGTTTTCCCTGTGAGTGGCATTCTGTTCTGAATGGTGAGGAGGATTTATGACTCTGGCCATAGTTTCTTGAATTAAACTTATTTTCCCTGCTTTATGCCCCAATAGCTAAAGCTCTGTGGAGTAGAGATTCCCGAAGGGACAGATTATGAAATGGACAGTCAATTCCTCATGGAAATAATGGAAATCAATGAAAAACTTGCAGAAGCTCAAGGTGAAACTGCCATGAAAGAGATGGAATCTATTGTCAGAGGTAAAACATAAAATACCACCGACTGCATTTTATTGCTATTTTGAGTACATGTAGGGGCTAAGTGAAAAATGGATATAAAGAGTACATACTGGCCTTCATAATGATTCAGGGAATTTTTTTTTCTTGATTACGCTGAAACCCATTTTGTCTAGAGGTTAGACTTGCAAAATTCCTAATTCTCTGGCAGGCGGGCTTAAACCAAGAATGTAATAGTATTTTGCAGATTGCTGTGCTCCTTCCCACCCATGACATCCTTTGGATAATAATATTATCTCTGACAAGAAAAACAGGCCTCAGAAGTTCATGGGAATGCCCATGGTCACACAGCAGATATAGCAGAGCAAAGATTGAAACCTTGATCTTATGATCTCATATTGCTTTACTTTCCACTTTATTCCATAGTGTATCAGTCAGGATTCTCCAGAGAAACAGAATCAGTAGTGTATGTGTATGTGGAAAGAGAGAGAGAAATTTATTTTAAGGAATGGCTCATGTGATTATGAGAGCTAGCAAGTTCAAAATATGTAGATAGACTAGCAGGCTGGAAACTCAGGCAGGACTTCTATGTTAGTCATGAGACAGAATTCCTTCCTCAGGAAACCTCAGTTTTTGCTTACTACCTTCAACTGATTGGATGAGGCCCACCCATGTTATCAAAGATAATCTCCTTAAAGTCAACTGACTGTAAATGTTAATCACATCTACAGAATACCTTCACAGCAACATCTAGACTAGTGTTTGACCAAACAATTGGGCACCACAGCCTAAACAAGTTGGCACATAAAATTAACCATGCCATATAGAAAAGGCTCCAGGTTTCTCATTCAAATTGTATGCAGATACGAACTTTCACAAATGTTATGGCATGCCTACTGTATCAGGCACTGTGCAAGACACTGAGGATACAGCAGTGAACAAGAAAGACATGGCCTGGACCTTCTTGGAGTTTATATATTCCAACTCAGTGTGTCCCAAGTGGAAGTCATGAGCGTGTCTCTTCTGCTCCTCTGCTGATGTTCCCTTTCTAAGTGAATGACGCTCTGTGGTTGTACAAGTCCAAAACACTGAGGAGGTGTCCTTCACAACTTATTCTCCCTTACCCCCATAAACAGTCCATCACCAAGTCTTGAAAAGCTGACCTTCTAAATGTGTCTCAGATCCGTGTATACATTTTTCGTTGCCACCACCCTGTCCCAAGCTACCATTCTCTCTCACCCGGACAACTGGAGTAACTCCACACTGGTCCGTCTCTACCTTCAATCTGATATATTCCTACACTGTCACATATGTGGTCTTTTTGAAACCCAAATCTAATCATATCACCCTTGGCCTTGCTTAAAAACTTAAAGTGGCTCCCCGCCCCCCACCTCAGGTTAAAGAGACCTGCATGGCTTGGCCTCTGCTTCCTCCCATTTGCTCCTTCCACTCCAGCCACACAGATTGCTTCCAGTTCTTCATCTGTACCTTGTACCTCCCTACCCAGGGCATTTGCGCATGCTGTTTGTTCTGCCCGAAACCCTCTTCTCCTCTACCCCATCTATTTAACTCTTCCTCCTTCAGATCTGGGGGCAGTCCTCACTTCCTCAGAGAATCCGCAGAGGACCTCTCTGTCTATACCTTTTGGTTGTGGGTACCCCTCCTTTGTAGGACTAATCACTGGTTTATGTGAGATTACTGGACCAATATCAGCCTCCCCTACTAGACCAGAAGTTCTATAGAGGCAGAAATTGTGTCTTCTTTTTGCTTCCCTCACATCCTTAGCACATGCAGTAGTACTTGGAGTATAATAGGGGCTCAGTAAATATTTGTCAAGTGAGTGAATAAATAACAAAGAAGTTAAAAGAAGTAAAATAGAAGTTGTGGTGGGGGAGCTGTCAGCTAGGGTTGTACCAGCAACATTAGGGCTGGGTGGTGTTGGGAAAAGAGAAACTCGGGATTTTTCGTCAAAAGACCCAGCTGCACGGCTTTGGAAGGCAGAGGTCCATGAAGCTCTGGGTGAGGTGGACTTGGGTTCAGTCCCAACACTGCCACTGACCTTTTGTGTGACCTTCAGTAAAGTGACTTCACCCCTCTGAGCTTCAGTTTCCTCATCTGTAAAATGGAGATAATATTAGTACTGGTTGTTGCAACGATTAAGTTAAAGCATGTAAAACACTTGACACAGTACCTGGCCCGTGGTAAGTTCCCAATGAATGGTGGGGGTTATTTCTAGCTCTATAGTTAACATCTGGTTTTGAGCAGGTCACTGACCTTCATTTAGAGTAATTCCTAAATTTCATTTTACCTGCTAAGGCCCAGGTAATGTGAACGTTCAAGCGCATGAGCTAGATAGTTTTGGGGTCAGGACTTCAGAGCCTCCAGACTCCTAATCCAGTGTCCTTTTGTTAACACCACATTGCTACCTGAGAAGCGAGTTTCCAACCACTGGACCAGAAGTCAGGTGACTTGGGGTCTGCTCTTAGCTCCTCCACTCACCAACCATGTGACCATATACGTTCTCCCAGTACCTGTCATTGCTTACCATGGGGATATAATGTATTTGAAAGTGCTTTGAAAGCAGGCACCATATAAATGATTGATACTGTTTGTATCTGGAAAAGGCACTTATCATACAATTTTCTTATGAGGAAACAATAAAAATGTGAGGTAGCTGCTGCTTTACTTCATCTGGCATCTTCTCTCTTAAGGTGGTACAATATGATCGAAATGTTTCATTTTCCTGAGAGGCTGTATAATTTGCTAGTAGTTGCCTGACACACTCTAATGCCCTGCTGATAGGCAAGTCCCGCTTGTTAATTTTCTCCTAGCTGAAATCTGGAAGACTCAGAGTGCTTGGTGGAGATAATCTAAGGCACTTCCTTGTCTTTTTTTTTTTTTTTTTTTAATGCTTCTATAGCCATTTTATGAGCTTTGGTGATTGCCCCTCAGACCTTTCATGGATAGAAAAACAGTGTAACTAGGATCAGCCAGAGCTGCACTAAGCAGGAGCTGCCATCATGGAACTGTAGAGACAGAGGTTATGAGGCCTTACCCTTGAACCCAAACTCCCTGCTATGTTGTGTTCACAACAAAATGACAAAGTGTTGTCTTCATGTTATGAGTCTATTTAAGTAGAAAAATTAAGATAATGTTTTTCTTTTTCAGCTAAACAGAAAGAATTGGCTGACAATGTGAACAGAGCTTTTGAAAGAGGTACTTCCTTCATTTCTTGACTTTCTTAAATATGGAAAGAAATTGTAAGCACTGAGGTATAACCATCCATTCAATAAGTAGCTATTATATGCCCATCCTATGACAGGTACATGGGAGCTATGAAATATAGATGAGTCTACATTTCTGCCTTCAAGGATTCACAGTCTTGCTAGAGAAACAAGGGGTGTGCCAAAACCAGTGATATGCCCATTGAAGATGAGATGAGAGAAAGTGCTCCCATTCCCCTTTAGCAAGTAGGAGAAGATAAGGTGAGGGATGTGGGCTGAAGCCAACACAGGCAGACTCTGAGGGCAAGGCTGCACAGTCAACATTTGGCAAAGCCCACACACCCCTTTCTTCTGCAAAGCCCAGGAGGAGAATCCCATGGCCGAGCTGTGCCCAGATTGCAAATAGGGCATGTTCATCCTTGTCCCCACTGCTCCTGGCTCTCAGGCTAAAGAGACTAGATCTATTTCTAGCTATTTTTAAGCAAGAACAGCCTTTCTTTCCATCCTGACTTGTGCCACTCCTTAAATAGGAGATTAATAGCCCTTTGGCTTAGGGATCGTTTGACTACAGAAAGGAGAATGCAACTCATACTAACCCAGATAAAAGGAGGTTACTCTAAGGAATCAGGGGTGTCTCTCAGAATCCAAAGTCCCTGAGATGAGCATAGTATTGTGTGATAAGAGCTTTTCTAGAACAAGACCTGGGAACCAGAAAGCAGTCTGGAACCAAGACTGTGGTCCTGAACTTGGTGGCCTAGCTGGCCACTCCATCCTTCTCCCCACCGCTATACACCAGTTCCGTCTGCTTCCTTATTGGTGTACAGTGCTCCAAACTGGCCTCCCCCACTGGATGACTCGTCAGTCCTCCTTGGTCTATTACCTCATAAGAACAGGGCCTTTTACCATCTGACTAGAATCTTCTAGATCCAATCTAGATTCCTGGGAGGGAGGATTTGATTGCCCCAGTTTGAGTCAGATGTCCACTCCAGTCCGATCACTGAGGGCCAAGGAGATAAGCTTGCACAGTGTACTGCCTACTTTGTAGGGACTGTAGGAGTTTATTCTGAGAAGCAGGCAGAAGGTGGCGGGGAGGGAGGGGTGTCTCTAAAAAGATGGGGAGGAATATAGATTAATAGCAGAAAAGACAGGAACGTGGCCCAACGTATCTGCCGAAATCCATGTCCCCAGCCTACTGGTTAAGATGGTCAGATTATGTTCCACCAAGGCCCACCCCCAGCTCCTGTTATACCTTTGTGGGCTTTTATTTTTTTAATTATAAAATGCAATTTCTTAAAGAATGAATAGTACATAAGTACAATGGAAGAATAACAACAGAAGAAACACCCGTGTCCCCACCACTCAGGTTAAGAAATAGAAAAAAGGTGCTCAACATCACTAATCATTAGGGAAATGAAAATCAAAAACCACAGTGAGATACCACCTCACACCTATAAAGATGGATGCTATTTAAAAAAAAAAGAAAATAGCAAATGTGGGCAAGGATGTAGAGACCTTTGTGCACTGCTGGTGGGAATGTAAAATAGTGCACCCACTATGGAAAACAGTATGGCAGTTCCTCAAAAAATTAAAAATAGAATTACGGTGCAATCCAGCAATTCCACTTCTGGGTGTACACTTAAAGAATTGACAGCAGGAACTCAGAGAGATGCACTGTCACAGATAAACAAAGCCAGATACTAGTTAACGTGGTAAGGACAGATTTGAATCAGTAATAACTATGGTGATAGGGAAAAGAGTCCAGCGTGAACTGAACTCAATTTCGATTTGTACAGAGGCAACTGGGCATTTTAAAGGGAGAATGAGGGAGTAGGGCGGGGGTGCAGAGGGGCTCAGTAGAATTGGGGAAGTGAAATATTACAAAAAGCGGGAAGAAGGAGTTGGTTCTATGAAACCCATCTGGGTTTGTTAATTGGCCCTTATGGAAGTTAGGCTCCCACCCTCGCACAGAGCCTGGAGACAGGCCCTATCATCAGGTGTTGACTGGAACAAACAGCAAGAAAGAGACAGAAGAGACCTTCTTTCCTCTGAACGACATAAGTCCATTTCTCACTCAATCGTCTTTTGTTTATGAAGGACTAGCTGAGCCATCTGTTGAGGCCTGATAGTAGAGGATATTTGGGGGATGACGTGAGCAAATGTGCATTTAATGAGGAGCATCTCTATGGAAACGAAAAGGAAAACAAAGGTCAATGTCTGGAGCCGACTATAACCCCAGTTTCTGAGTCCAGAGGGCAGCCACCTGAGAAGACACTGACCACTTAAGTGTCTTTAGGTGGTGGCATGAGGACAGCAGAGGCAATCTGACGCATCTCCTGGCTTGTAGTTTGAATGTTTGTGGTGATGGCAGAGACATCAGCATCACAGTCATGGTTATTCCCCAGAGCACAGTGTGGAAGGTGCGCGCTTTCTGAGTGGCCCGTGTACCAGCAGCTCCAGGCACAAAGGTTGCCCGTGATTTGTTGTGATGAGTTCTTTGAAGTTTCTATCAAGTCCTCCAGCTTCAGCTTGCAGGACTTTCCCAGATCCTGGAGGAAAGGGGCAGCTATAAGACAACCTGAGTCCCACTGAGGATCTGGGCAGTCAGGTTTTAGTTCTTAGTGACAGTAAGTCAGGAGGGAGGGAGGAACATTGGAAACATTGGTTTGGAAAGTTGTAGCCAGATGTTGAAAGAAACTAGAAGAATTGAGGATTTGCTGAGGGCCAACAAAATGTGTAAGGATCCAGTTCAGTTTACAAGTAGATAATAAAACCTTAAAGACAATGAACAGGACGGGATTCTGATAACTCGCAAGGTTGTGTTATTCTTTTCCACTGAAACATAAAATTTCTCTCCACAATCACCCCCTTTTTTAAATCAAAGATAAAGTAACTTTGTTCTTGTTTACAAAATAAATTTAGTTTCATGAAATTTGGCCTGATTATTTATTAAGTGCAGCAAGAATGGTAACTGACCATAAAGGCCTTTTTAAGTTTTCCTAATGGAACTTTTTACAGGCATAACTGGTTTTATTGCACTTTGCAGATACTGCATTTTTTACAAATTGAAGGTTTGTAGCACTCCTGTGTTGTCAGATGATGGTTAGCATTTTTCCGCAATAAAATATTTTTAATTAAGGTATGTACATTGTTTCTTTAGACATAATGCTGTTGTGCACTTAATAGACTATAGTACAGTATCAATATTTATATGCACTGGGAAACCAAAAAATTTGTGTGACTTGCTTTATTTCAACATTCGCTTTGTTGCAGTGGTCTGGAACCCAGCCCCCAGTATCTCTGAGGTCTGCCTGTATCTCAGATTAGAATCTGCCTGGAATCTCAGATTAGATTTGAAAAACCTCTCTGCTAGGAAGTCAAGCCAAGATTTCTCCATCAGAATTCTTCACCTGCATTACCTAGAGTTTCAGGTGAATTCCTCTCTTCCCAACATCCCCCAAATATTCTAAGATTCATGGGCCTGCCAAGTGCCCTTAATCACCTGTAAGGCTGGGAACCCTGTAAACCAGATACCAGGCCAGTTTTTGCAACAGGGCTTTGAAAGCATTATCTCTATAAAATCAACCTTATTTCCTTAAAATTGATGACTTTATGCATCATTTTCAAATATGACATTCCCTTCAAAGCCTTATTTTTAATTATGTCCTATCACAAAGAGGACAGATTCTTACTGAAGCTATGCAAATAACTATATTGCCGTGAAAACAAGAATACTCAATAATAGTTTCTAACTTTTTGAGGGATCAGGCAGGGAGAAGAAGAAGTTTTAATTTTGTTTACAAAAGTGTATAATTTACTAGATTGTTAATGAGTCATAGATAGCTTACGAGAAAAGGAAAGGGGATTTCCTCGTATTAGAAAATAGAACATTTAAAAGCCAGCAATAGTTTGAATAAAAAATTATAATCAACTTATCAGTTTACTCAGTCCTATGTAGTTAATTTTGTTCTGCTTGATCTTGGGTTAGCAGTTTCATGAACCCATCGGCTTTTTCATTAGCGTTTTGGAAATCCTGACTTAGTCGACTGATTTGAACTCAGTAATGTAAGCAATGCCATCAGAAGCCTGTACCACAGAGTACCTGGTACAGTACCTGTTTATTGATCACAAGTACTCTGGCTTACAGCTGGTTGCAAGAGCTTTTAGGAAAGCATCAGAGTAAGGTAACAACCCTCCGTGGATAGCAAAAGACTTAAAATGGCCGTAGTTAAAGATCTGATGAGAGGTTATTATAAAAATAACACAAAGGAAATCTGGTTGTTTCTGTGACATATCACATTTTAAAATAATAACTGGGGGCTTCCCTGGTGGCACAGTGGTTGAGAGTCCGCCTGCCGATGCAGGGGACATGGGTTTGTGCCCCGGTCCGGGAAGATCCCACATGCCGCGGAGCGGCTGGGCCCGTGAGCCATGGCCACTGGGCCTGCGCGTCCGGAGCCTGTGCTCCGCAACGGGAGAGGCCACAGCAGTGAGAGGCCCGCGTAATGCAAAAAAAAAAAAAAAAAAGTATGCTTGCATTATATTTAATGTTAACAACTCTGAAGACATATCCATTTTATTAAACCAAGAACATCACACTAGTTTTATTTACCAAAGATTTACCCAAATTACATGAAATTGAAAACATTTGAGTTGGTTCTTATATTTCTGAAAGTTTTAGGAAGATTTAATTTATGTAAGTACTAATTTTTCTCTAAGCAAATTAGGATACAGTTCCTTCAAAGGATTTTATAAATTAATTTCATAATACCATCTGAAGGTAGGGAAATATATGTTTATGTATATGTATAGATACATAAATATACAGACAGATGCAAATAGATCTTACAGTTTTCGTTAAAAAATTCTGCCATAAGTCAGGCACAAATAAGATAATATAAAACTCACTTTATGTGAGGTGGTGGATGTTAACTAAACTTTTTGTGGTAATCATTTTGCAATATGTACATATATCAAATCATGTTATACACCTAAAACTAATATGACTTTATGTCAATTATATCTCAGTAAAACTGGGAAATTAAAAAAATTTAAACTCTAGTTTATATGGGTAGTTCTCATTTTTGCTCTATTTTATATACTTATCTGAATTGAGTTTCTGGCAGATGGAGCATGTTTTAAAGGTTGCCTGCTCAATGTGAGTTGTAGAGGTTTTTTTAAGGGTTTTTTGGTTTGGTTGTTTGTTTTTTTGTTTTGGGGCGGGGTTTTTTTGTCCTGATATATAATCTTATGGAGTCTGTGGACTAAATATCTGCTTCCAGTTAGCTTTTTTTTTCTTTTCAGCTTCAGGTGGTTGCTTTTGGAGGTACCTGAGTCCTTGCAAGCCCCTAATGGGGACAGGAAGCCCGAAAGTCCATTGCTTGTAGGGAGTTGGGGGGCGGGAGTGGGAAGGGAAAGGTCTGGTATGATGGACAGAGGGACTGAGGAGGTAGGGGCTCGAAGGGGGGCATATCAAAGGATGCGAGGGAGCGGAAGGGAATATGGAAGGTGGTGAGAGGAGGGAGGAGGAGGCGAGAGGTCTTAAAGGAGTCAGTGTGGGGAATCTTAAGTTTCCCAAAGAAGCCAGAGAAGTTCCAATTTTTCCTAAGTACAGGTAGACCATGGAGATACTGCGGGTTTGATTCCAGACCACCACAAGAAAGTAAATATTGCAGTAAAACAAGTCACATGAATTTTTTTTTATTTCCCTGCATGTCAAAGTTATGTTTACACTAATTGTAGTCTATTAAGTATGCAGTAGCATTATGTCTAATAAAACAAATTAATTAAAAAATACTTTATTGCTAAAAATTGCTAACCATCCTCTGAACCTTCAGTGAGTCATAATCTTTTAGCCGTGGCAACATCAAAGATCACTGATCACAGATCACCAGAACAAATATAATAATAATGAAAAAGTTTGAAAAATTGGGAGAATTACCAAAGTCTGACACAGGGACACGAAGTGAGCAAATGCTGTTGGGAAAATGTTATACATAGACTTGCTCGACGCAGGGTTGCCACAAACCTTCAATTTGTAAAAAACGCAGTATCTGCAAAGCGTGATAAAACAAGATCTGCCTATAAAGTCACAGCAACAGGAAAAGAGGTAGACCAATCACCATGGTGACACACAGTCAGTAGAAGTTCAAGAAGGAGGTTTCAGAGGACTGACAAGTTCCCATGGGAGGAGCAGGGTCAAATAGAGCGTAGAGGCCTCTCAAGGAGCCAGGAAAAAGAAAATGTCCAGCCCGGGAGTAAATCCCTACTCAAAACGAGGAGCCGGGGCTTCCCTGGTGGTGCAGTGGTTGAGAGTCCGCCTGCCGATGCAGGGGACACGGGTTCGTGCCCCAGTCCGGGAAGATCCCACATGCCGCGGAGCGGCTGGGCCCGTGAGCCATGGCCGCTGAGCCTGTGCGTCCGGAGCCTGTGCTCTGCAACAGGAGAGGCCACAACAGTGAGAGGCCCGCGTACCGCAGAAAAAAAAAAAAAAAAACAAGGAGCCGGAAAGAATTCCAGCCTGGAGCTACCTTTCAAAAGAAGGCTGGGACTCTATCCTTCTGAGAGGATACTCAGAATCGTGAGAATCCAAATCTGTCCTCACCATGCTTCAACAGAGGTGTGTCTGCAGAATTTGAGCAGGAGTCAGACTCACCCCAGGTTCCCAAACAAGCAGGTGGGCCGGAGAGGAGACCAAGGTCTCTATGCTCACTGAAAAGTCCAGCTGTCGTGTCTGAGGGCCTGATGGTGTTTCCAGTCTAGATCCAAGTCACGGCACTAGATTACTGTCAAAGATAAACAAAGCCAGACGTTAGTTAAAGTGCTAAGGATAGGTTCTAATCAGTAATAACCATTGCAGTAGGGGAATAGTCCAGCATGAACTGAACTCAGCTTCGATGTGTGACTGGGCATTTTAAAGGGAGAATGAAGGAGTGGGGCGGTGGGGGGTGGGGTGGCGCACAGGGCCAAGGAAGTGAAAATGTACAAAAAGTGGGAAGCAGGAGTTGGACCATGTGAAACCCATCTGGGTTTGCTAACAGGCACTTCTTGAAGTTAGGTTCCTACCCTCCCACAGACCCTGGGAGACGGGCCCTAGCTTCGGGTGTAAACTGTGATAAATTCTTTTGGCAGCCCTGTGTTCTCAGGCAGGCATTTTAAGGTGGGGCTGGGGTCATCCTAGGGATGCCGCCTTTGAGCTGTAAGTAACTATGTTATTGTTTGTTCAAGTCCCTATAGGCCAAGGTGGAGGGCTAGTCAAGAAGAGGGCTCAGAGGAGCCTGGCTAGAGTTTGGTGAAGGAGATAATTTTTGTCAGCACCAACGTTCATAGAATTTTTCATAATAGCTAACAGGTGAAAGCAACCTAACTGTCCATCAACTGATGAATGGATAAACAAAATGTGGTCTATCCATACAAGGGAATATTATACAGCCTTTATTTATTTATTTATTTATTTATTTATTTATTTTGCGGTACGCGGGCCTCTCACTGTCGCGGCCTCTCCCGTTGCGGAGCACAGGATCCGGACACGCAGGCTCAGTGGCCACGGCCCATGGGCCCAGCCGCTCCGCGGCACGTGGGATCCTTCCAGACCGGGGCACGAACCCGTGTACCCTGCATCGGCAGGCGGACTCCCAACCACTGCGCCACCAGGGAAGCCCTATACAGCCTTTAAAATGAAGGAAATTCTGATGCATGCTACAACATGGATGAACCTTGAGGATATTATGCTAAGTGAAGTAAGCTAGTCACAAAAAGATAAACACTGTATGATTTCACTTACATGAGGTCCCTAGAGCAGTCAAATTCATAGAGACAGAAAGTAGAATGGTGGTTGCCAGGGACAAAGGGGAGTGGGGAATAGCAAGTTTATTGTTCATATGTAGAGTTTCAGTTTTGTGAATGTACTTAATGCCACTGAGTTCTACACATAAAAATGGTCACAATGTGGGCTTCCCTGGTGGCACAGTGGTTGAGAGTCCGCCTGCCGATGCAGGGGACACGAGTTCGTGCCCTGGTCCGGGAAGATCCCACATACCGTGGAGCGGCTGGGCCCGTGAGCCATGGCCGCTGAGCCTGTGCGTCCGGAGCCTGTGCTCCGCAACGGGAGAGGCCACAACAGTGAGAGGCCTGCGTAACGGAAAAAAAAAAAATGTTCACAGTGGTAAATTTATGTCATGTATATTTTATCATAATTAAAAGAATATTTATAAATACAAAAAAATAATCATGAAATAAAGAAATAAAAGATGACCACTGCCTTCAAGCCCCTGGTAGGCCCTTTGTAATTGCATTCCCCTTCCATGGTAGCAACTATTCTCCTGAATTTTTGTACTAACCATTCCCTTGCTTTTCTTGGTAGTTTTAACCATATATGAATATAACGGTGTATTATTTTATTACACATAAATCTAAGTCAGGGTTTCTCAGCCTTGGCACTACCAACATTTGGGGCCAGATAATTCTTTGTCGTGGGGGGCTGTCCTGTACACTGTAGGCTGTTTGGCAGCACCTCTAGCCTCTGCCCACTAGATGTCAGTGCCACCTCCCCAGGGTGACAACCAAAACCGTCTCCAGACATTGCCAAACATCCCCACAGGCGAGAAATCACCTGCAGTCAAGAACCACGGGTCTAAGGGCATCTCTTCTGAACCTGCGAGCCTCCTGGGGGCAGCTCTGTATCGCAGCACCTGGCACAGAGGAAGCACCAGGTGCTTCCACATCCTCGTCAGGGTTAGACCACCGTGTATGACAGGGGAAAACTCTTAAAACACAACTTAGTTATTGGGTATTGTCCTGAAGAAGAAGAGCAGCTTCTCATTTAAACTCTGAATCCTGTGAAGAAGCATGCTTTTGCTCCCTTTGGTTAAGCCCTTTATCCCCTGAACAATCCAGATGTTTTCTCTTTCTCAAATCTACTGAGTAATTGATCAGCCTTCCAGAGCCCGGGGCTTAGCTTTGATCCAGCTGCCTTGGATAATAGAGTGATTTTATTCTTGCTTGAAATGAAGCCTCGCATTAATGTCTCTCTTTATTTCAGATGATTTTGAAAAAGCCAAGGAACTTTTAACAAAGATGAGATACTTTTCAAACGTTGAAGAAAAGATTAAGTTAAAGAAGATTCCCCTCTAATTGTTGCTAATTTTAAAGTTTTAAAAATAAAGTTCTTACCTATTTCTTTTCTGGACTCTGCTGATTCAGAGTAGAGGTATTTCAACCGCTTTGACCATCTTTCTTTTCTTTCTTTTTTTTTGGCTATGTTGGGTCTTCGTTGCTGTGCGCAGGCTTTTCTCTAGTTGCGGTGAGCAGGGTCTACTCTTCGTTAGCGGTGCGTGGGCTTCTCATTGTCGTGGCTTCTCTTGTTGCGGAGCATGGGCTCTAGGCACGCAGGCTCAGTAGTTGTGGCTTGCGGGCTCTAGAGCTCAGGCTCAGTAGTTGTGGCACACAGGCTTAGTTGCTCTGCAGCATGCGGGATCTTCCCGGGCCAGGGCTTGAACCCGTGTCCCTTGCATTGGCAGGCAGATTCTTAACCACTGCGCCACCAGGGAAGCCCGCTTTGACCATCTTAATTAAACCTGTGGCTCAAGCATTAGTGGACTGCAAAGCTTGTCATGTCAGCAGAAGCACAGCCCAGCCAGGGTTTGAGTGATCGGTTCTTCATGGGATACTTGATATACCATGTTCCTCATCTAGGCCTGTGGATGAGGAGTTGGAAACAAGGCCAATTTGAGGCCCTCGAGGGGAGGGGAGTTTTTCTGCAAAGGGCCAGTAGTAAATATTTTAGACTTTGTGGGCCATACCGCCTCTGTTGCAAATAAACTCTGCCCTTGTAGCACGTTATTTACTAAGCAGGCAGTAGGCTAGATTTGACATGGGTTTGCCACCCTCTGCTGTAGAACCACATCTTCCTTCCAATGGCATGATGTTCACAAATAGATAGTCTTGTTAGTGTGTTCTTCAAGGAATTCTGTTTGGCAACCGTGCAAAGCTGCCTAAGGGTCTCTTTGGTCTACACTTAAATACATAAATGCATTTTATCTACATGAAATATAGATAATATTATCAAGAATTAGTCTGGGAACTTCCCTGGTGGTCCATTGGTTAAGAATCCGCCCACCAATGCAGGGGACACGGGTTCGATCCCTGGTCAGGGAACTAAGATCCCACAAGCCACGGGGCAACTAAGCCCACGTGCCGCAACGAAAGGTTCCGTGTGCCTGCAACTAAGACCCAATGCAGCCAAAAATAAAAGTTAGTTTTAAAAAGTTAGTAACTTTTTTTAAAAAATGAATTAGTCTGGTATTAAACACTAACCACATGTTCAGCTCCACCTTGGTGGAGTGGAGCATTTTTAATTTATCTCTGAACAGCTGCTCTCCTGTCACCGGAAGCAGCTTCCCTTCCCTTTTTGGATCTTCAGAAATTCAGTTTAAGCTCTTGATTCATTTCCAGAAGAAAAAAAAATTTTTTTAAGTCTCTGGATCAAGGAAGATTAAAATAGAAAATTCGGATTAAAAATTCTGAGAAACAGCCTTCAAATTCTTAGAGAAAATTGCTTGTTTATAAGTGAAAAAATTCAGGGTTCTGAACCAAGGTTTAAATACTACTCCTAGAGCTTTGCATCCTCCCTTGTCATTGTCTAAGAATTTATATCTTGTGAATCCTGATCCAGTTATACTCAGTTAACATTTCAGGATTTATGGATCTTCTGAAGGCAGATGAACCACAGCAGCTGTCTGGCTTAATGGTACTGGGGAATATCAGTACAATCTCCAGCCCCCTCACAATTTACAAGAAGAGTGAGTTAACTTGTCTGAACACACACACGGAGTCCTTTAAGTAAATAATTACAAAGCAAGCAAATGTCCTGATTAGTTTGGGTGCTTCTGAAAAGAAGGAGAAAATGAAAGTAGTGTTTGAATATGCCTGTAGGCAGTCTTCCATCCTTCGAACAAGGATAAAAACCGAAACAATCTGACCACAAAAAGAAATCAGATAAACAAATTTGCTTCAAACAACTTCTTTGGAGGAACTTCAAAGAAACTTTCCCTTACCTGTTGCCATCAGCTGAAAGGCCACTGGACCTCCCAGCAAACCATTTCTTTTATTTTTCTTTTTTTTTTTGGCTGCACAGCACAGCATGTGGGATCTTAGTTGCTAGACCAGGGATCAAACCCATGCCCCCTGCATTGGAAGCACGGAGTCTTAACCACTGGACCGCCAAGGAAGTCCTGAGCAAACATTTCTGATTGGGGGAATAAATTAAAAAGACTTTATTTCTGGGCTTTCCTGGTGGCGCAAGTGGTTGAGAGTCCGCCTGCCGATGCAGGGGACACGGGTTCATGCCCCGGTCCGGGAAGATCCCACATGCCACGGAGCGGCTGGGCCTGTGAGCCATGGCCGCTGAGCCTGCACGTCCGGAGCCTGTGCTCCGCAACGGGAGAGGCCACAGCAGTGAGAGGCCCGCGTACCACAAAAAAAAAAAAAAAAAAAGACTTTATTTCTGAGACATGGCTTCTGAGGCAGTGGAATTACTTATTTTTCCCCTCTCTTCCAAATTCTTTCCCTTTTAATCTAAACTCCAAGTTTAGCTGGACTTCTAAATCCAGGAACCCTTTCAAGTGTTCCCTGACAAAGCCCTATGGGAGGGATGCTTCTAGACCTCTGAAGGGTTAGCAGCCCTACTTGGGTTAAAGTTTCTGAGTGAAGGAAATTAAGCACCCACCTCCTAACCCCACATCGTTCTTAATATGGCATCAGAACAAGTCGGAAGTTTTGACTAATTTGTGACTGCTCCAGTGTCAAATAGGCCTGGTGTTACGGACTGAATGTGTCCCCCCCAAAATCCATATGTTGAATCCCTAACCTCCAGTGTGGCTGTATTTGGAGATGGTGCCTCTAGGGAAGTAATTAAGGATAAATGAGGTTGTAAACATGAAGCCCTGGTTTTATAGATTAGTGTCCTTATAAGAAAAGACACCCTTGCTCAGTCTTCCCACACTCATGCACCAGGGAAAGGCCCTTTGAGAAAGCCAGGGAGACACCTACCATCTACAAACCAGGAAGAGACCCCTCAACGGATAGTGAAACTGACCCTGACAGCACCTTGATCTTGGACTTCCAGCCTCCAGACTGTGAGAAAATTAATTTCTGTTGTTTAAGACACCCAATCTGTGGTATCTTGTTACGGCAGCCTGAGCAGACTAATACACCTGGGTTTTTTTGTTTATTTGTTTGTTTATTTAATTTATTTTATTTTTGGCTGCGTTGGGTCTTCATTGCTGCACACGGGCTTTTCTCTGGTTGCAGTGAGCAGGGGCTACTCTTTGTTGCAGTGCGCAGGCTTCTTATTGCGGTGGCTTCTCTTGTTGCGGAGCACGGGCTCTAGGTGTGTGGGCTTCAGTAGTTGTGGCATGCAGACTCCGTAGTTGTGTGCACAGGCTTAGTTGCTTCGCGGCATGTGGGATATTTCTGGACCAGGGCTCAAACCTGTGTCCCCTGCATTGGCAGGCGGATTCTTAACCACTGCACCACCAGGGAACCCCCTACACTTGGTTTTGAATTACAGCTCTGCCACTAATCTGCTGTAAGTCCATGATTGTGCTAAGCTTCATTTCCTCATCTTTAAAATGGTGATAATAATAACAGTAACACACTCACAGGGTCATTGTGAAGATTAAATGGAATAAATTATGCAAGTTGTTTAGCCCTGTGCATGGCACATAAGCACTCAAATGTGATTTTTTAAATGGTAATGACTACTTTTGTTTTTATTTTGGCAACAAAGTCATGCCTTTCACTGCAGAGTAAATATTCTCCTTTCAACAAAGTTTCAAGCACCTACTTTGTGTAAAAGAATGCTCTAACCTGAGAGAGTAACACAGAACAGTGAGATGCTCCCTGTCTATTGGGGGAGAAGACTTTTACACCAATAACCAAAACAATGATAAAAGTTCCCATTTGCTGTGCACTAACTGTGCCAGGCACTATGGGCAGTACTTTGCATGATTCCATCAAAGTAAACCCAATTCCACCAAAGTAAACCCAATTCTTCATTTTACAGATGAAGAAGCAAGCTCCCAGAAGGTAAGAGAGTCAAGAGCAGGGGTTCAAACCCAGGCCTTGTCTGCAAAGCCTCTGCTCTTAGGGAGGCTGAACCGGCCAAGATTAAGTACCAGCCAAGGGGACTAAACAATCTTTACAAGAGGGGCCATTTACCAGGGCCTGATCCATGCCAAGCCAAAGCAGGATTTGATCCAAGTCTCTGTTTCCAAAGTTTACACATACAGCTTCACTGGGCACAGGGAAAGATCACTCCCAGGTGTGGTAACCAGGGAAGAAGTCTTCAGGGAAGAGGGGAAGTGGCATCTAGACAAGCAGAGAGAGACTGTCAGGTGTCCCCAAGACCACCCCCAATTTCAACGACTCAAGGGGAGAACCCACAGGACCCGGTACATAGTCCTACTCATGGCTATGATTTATTACAGCAACAGGATACAAAGTTAAATCAACAAAGAGAAAAGGCACATGGGGTGAAGTCTGACGGAAACCAGGCACAATCTTCCAAGGCTCCTTTCCCTAGTGGAATCACAGAGAACACACTTAATTCCCCAGCAACAAGTTGTGACAACACGTGTGAAAATGCTGTCTGCAAGGGAAGCTCGTTAGAAACTCAGTACCCAGAGTTTTTCTTTGGTGCTGGTCACATAAGCACTCTTTGTCTAGCATGTGCCAAAATTCCAGACTCCAAGAAAGAAAACAGGTATTCAGCATAAATTACATTGTTTGTACAAACAATTTAGGCAGACTGAGCCACTCTTTTTTTTTTTTTTTAAAATATAAATTGTTAACAGATCATTGGTTAGGTAGTTTTTGTTTTTTTGGGTTTTTAAATTTTATTTATTTTATTTTTGGCTGCATTGGGTCTTCGTTGCTGCACACGGGCTTTCTCTAGTTGTGGTGAGCTGGGGCTCCTCTTCCTTGCAGTGCGCAGGCTTCTCATTGCAGTGGCTTCTCTTGTTGCGGAGCACGGGCTCTAGGCGCGCGGGCTTCAGTAGCTGTGGCTCACAGGCTCTAGAGCGCAGGCTCAGTAGTTGTGGCTTACGGGCTTAGTTGCTCCGCGGCATGTGGGATCTTCCCGTACCAGGGCTCGAACCCGTGTCCCCTGCATTGGCAGGCGGATTCTTAACCACTGCGCCACCAGGGAAGCCCGACTGAGCCACTCTTATCAGTTCTGGAAATAGGGAAACCCTCCCCAAATCCAAGTTCCCAGACACCAGCCAAGGGCCAACCTAGTAAGCAGGACTTTATAAGGATGTGCAATCTTGGGGCTGCTGGGTTAACTCTTTTCTGCACAGAAGTCAAGGGGCGGTCCTGTCACAGTTGAGGGAATTATATAACAAGTAATCTGTAATCAGAGAGGAAAGCACCTCCGTTGCAAAAGGGCTTTTTCCTGTCTCCGTGGCCTCCACCAGGCAAAGAGAAAGATGCTGCTGAGTGGACAAAGCAGTCATGCCACATAGTGTGTTCAGCAGCAAGTGACAAATAGCTGCAGCAGACTCAGACCGAAAGCTTTGCTTTGACAAAGAATTCCTTTGGTCCTGTCACTTTTGATAACATGTTGGATATATCAGATGTGGCCAGATGAAAAAATAAAGGGAAGACACCATCTTTTCCTTTCTAGGAATCACTGTTGGGAGGCAAGAGAGACTCAGCAGAGTTCAGAGGGGTGAGGGCTCCAGGGAGGAAACACACACGGGTGATGGTGGCGGAAGTGGCTGCTATCAGAGAGGGCTGAGGTCTTTGAAGAATTGCGAGCACATGCCCCATCTCAAAGCTGGGGAAGAGGCGGGAGATGCTACTCAACCCTGGTAATTGCTGCCATGGCGAGATTCAGATGTGTTGACAATCTCTGGATTGTTTCAAGAGAAGCTGGAACTGGGATTTTAACAGGAAATTTCCCTGGGGCTGCCCATGGAAACACCAAGCAAGAAAGAGCTAAGTCAGCTGGGGAAAGGAGAGAGGTGAGAAAGGGCTGCAGAGGAAGTGATATGAGAGCAGTAGGGTAAAAAATGAGACAGTTCACCCAGTGAACCAAGGAAGGAAGAAGTTAGGTTACAAATTATATTTGTGATACTGCAGATTTCAGAGAATCAGACAGAATTGGTTTTTGTATCTGGTAGTTCCTCTCACTGTATGACCTTGAGCAGTTAAGTTCTCTAGGTTTCATTTTTCTCATCTGTAAGACAAGGATAACCATAGCACCAACCTCAATCATGACAAAGTACAGATATGACATAGGGAGGGAAGAGAATATAAAATAATGCACACAGAGTGCTCAGCACAAGACCTGGCAGTACACTCAGCAAATATTAGTGGGAAGCATAGAATGAGTTGGGGGCAGAGAGGAGGGGTCCCTAACCTTGACCAGTGAGCTAGATCTTGAAGGATTAGAGGCATTTGCATTTTCAAGTAGGTTAGCAGGAGAAATGGCATGCATGCAAGTAAAGAAGAATCTTACTGCAACAGGGTGAGGGTGGGAGTGGGAAGGGGTAGAGATGCTGTTGAGAAGGAGGCAGCCAGATCAGTAGAAGCAGTGTAGACATTGGAGTAAAGGAGACCCATCTGGGGACTTCGGTAGAGTTGAGAGCTGATGGTTTCTTAATGAAGGCAGCATTATGGTAAGGGGACAGTAAGGGGACAGATTCAACAGCATTCTAGGAGATGGGACCATTAGGACTTGGCAGCTAATAGGGCTCTGATGAGGGCTGAGTTAAGGGGACTCAAGTGTCTGGTGTGAGCACTGGGGGGATGGAGAGGCCTTGACCCAGGAAGAGGGGCTGCAGCTTGCGGTGGGGGAGCGCTGAGCTCCACTTTGGCAGGTTGTATTTGTGACCTTGGAACTTCCTGTAGATGTTCGATAGGCACCTGGAGGATGGCTTGTAGCTGAGGAAGACTGGGCAGGAGACACAGATCTGGTGGGTGGGCATTTAATAAGCACGTTACACTGCGCTTCTCACTGAATCCTCAAATGGGCCCTTTCAGGCAAGAACTATCATCCCCATTTCATGGATGGAGAAACTAAGGCTTTGAAGAGCAGAGGAGCTCTTCCAAGTTCACATAGTAATAGTTTGGGGGAAAATCAAACTCAGGTCACTAACTTCAGAAAATGGGCAGCTGGTACACAGTGTAGGTTTGGGAGATGAAAAAGTTCTGAAGGTGGATGGTGGTGATGGTTGCACAACACAAATGTGCTTAATGCCACTGAATTATGCACTTAAAATTGTACACTTAAAAAGGGTCAAAATGGTAAATTTTATATTATATATATTTTACCACAATGAAAAAAAAAGAAAGAAGGAAAATGTGATCCTGACCACCAATTATATTGCAAGTATTGGCTGAGGAGCCATCATTTCCCTCTATGCTGTTTTTATAATGTTTGCTTTCATCCCTATGATAATATTTTCTATTTTGTCTGGCTTCCTTAGTTTCAAATTCTCAGAGGAGAGGAAACCTCACTATAACACCTATGGATCTCTTAGTCACAAGAGTTACCAAATTCCCTAGGAAATTTGGTATATATTAGGTATACATATATATATTAGAACATACCAGTAACAAGCAAGGTAGTTTGTAACACACACTGACCTAAGCCAACTCGCTCATGCATAACTATAGGGTTCCTTTCAGTAAGTGTAAGAAACCACCAAGACTATAAGATAGGTGAGGTTGGCTATTCCCCCACTACCTTTCTACTGGGTTTGTTTTTTTAAAAAGTTGCATTGAGGGCTTCCCTGGTGGCGCAGTGGTTGAGAGTCCGCCTGCTGATGCAGGGGACACGGGTTTGTACCCCGGTCTGGGAAGATCCCACATGCCGCGGAGCGGCTGGGCCCGTGAGCCATGGCCGCTGGACCTGCACGTCCGGAGCCTGTGCTCCGCAATGGGAGAGGCCACAACAGTGAGAGGCCCGCGTACCGCAAAAAAAAAAAAAAAAAGTTGCATTGAGATATATATACCCTGAAGCTCACCCATGCAAAGTGTACAATTCAATGGCTTTAAGCCTATTTACAGAGCTGTGCAACCATCACCAGGATCTAATTTTCTTTTTTTTAATTTATTTATTTATTTATTTATTTTTGCCTACACTGGGTCTTTGTTGCTATGCATGGGCTTTCTCTAGTTGCGGCAGGCGGGGGCTACTCTTCGCTGCGGTGCGCTGGCTTCTCATTGCAGTGGCTTCTCTTGTTGTGGAGCATGGGCTCTGGGTGTGAGGGCTTCAGTAGTTGTGGCATGTGGGCTCAGTAGTTGTGGCTCACAGGCTCTAGAGTGCAGGCTCAGTAGTTGTAGCGCATGGGCTTAGTTGCTCCTCGGCATGTGGGATCTTCCCAGACCAGGGCTCGAACCCGTGTCCCCTGCATTGGCAGGCAGATTCTTAACCACTGTGCCACCAGGGAAGTTCAGGATCTAATTTTGAAACGTTTTTGTCATCTCAAAAAGGAGTTTGTACCTTTCCCAACCCACCTCCCCTTCCCCTCCCTACCGCCTGCCCTAGGCACATAATAATCTGTAGATTTGCCTAGTCTGGACATTTCACATAATGGACAAATGGTCATTTGTGACTGACTTCTTTCACTTAGCATAAATGTACACGTTTCTGTGTGGGCATATATTTTTTACTTTTCTTGGGCATATGCCTAGGAGTAGAATTTTATATGGTAACCCTGTGTTTAATCTGTTGAGGAACTGCCAAACTGTTTTCCAAAGTGGTTGTACCATTTACAATCTCACCAGCAGTGTATGAAGGTTCCAATTTCTCCACACTCTTGTAAACTCTTGTTATTGTCTGTCTTTTTAATTTTAGCCATCCTGGTAGGTATAAAGTGGTATCTCGTTGTCTTGATTTGCATTTCTGACTAATGTTGTTGAATACATTTTCATGTACTTACTAGACATTTGTAAATCTTTTTTGAAGAAATGTCAATTCACATCCTTTGCCCATTTTAAAACCGGGTTATCTTTTTATTATTTATTTATTTATTTATTTATTTATTGGCTGCGTCAGGTCTTAATTGTGACACACAGGCTCTTCGTTGTGGTGCACGGGCTTCTCTCTAGTTGTGGTGCGCGGGCTTAGTTGCCCCGTGGCATGTTAGTTCCCCGACCAGGGGTCAAACTTGCGTCCCCTGCATTTTAAGGTGGATTCTTAACTGCTGGACTACCAGGGAAGTTCCTGGGTTGTCTTTTTATTGCTGAGTTGTAAGAATTTTTTTTATGTGTTCTGGATACAAGTCCCTTATTGGATATATGACTTGCAAATATTTTCTCCCATTTTGTGAACCGTCTTTTCACTTTCTTGATGATATCCTTTGAACCACATTTTTTAAAAATTTTGATGAAGCCCAACTTATAAATCTTTTCTTATCCTTTTGGTGTCATATCTAAGAAGCCATTTCCTAACCCAAGGTCACAAATATTTACTTCTAAATGTTCTCCTCCATTTTGAGTTAATTTTTATGTATGATGTGAAGCAGGGGTCCAACCTTGCTCTTGCAAGTGACTATCCAATTGTCCCCAAATCATTGTTGAACAGTCCATCCCCCCAACATTGAATTGTCTTGGCACCCTTGTTGAAAATTAACTGATCATAAATGTAGTACATTTCTGCATTCTGAATTCTATTCTATAGATCCATATGTCTATCCTTATACCAGTCCCCCACTGTTTTGAAATTGGAAAGTGTGTTGAGAAGCTGGAGCCGGTGTATTGAATTAAGAATATGCAGATTATGACCTGCTGAATAAGGGGGCACAAACCACCCACTTGGGATCCCCAGGTAGTTCCCTCAGCATCCGAGCTCCCACTTTGGGGAAGTGAAACCCACGGGGTGATTTTGATTAAAGGCAAAGTTTCAATATACCCACACAAAGGAAGTAAAGTCACAAGAATTTTTACTTATAGATCCCAGAAAGAGAGGTGGTTTACAATGAGCTGGGGGAAGGGCAGTCCTCCATCCCAGGTCAGGAGTAAGCAGGAGACAGAGAGCAGGGTAGTAAGCACCGATTACTTATTAGGTAGTTGGGGCAGAGGTGACTAACTTTTTACAGGCTTAAGTCTCAAGTAGTTACTTTAAGAGGTGCCCTGGGGAAAGCAAATTGGGAACTTAACAGTGGGGATGCTAAACTCAAGTCCTTATCTAGATGTTCAGACTCTGGATGTGAGCAAGGTTATCACATTGTAAAATGCCTGGGCAGCAGCTCAGAGCTCTGTGTGTTTTTCTCACTGCAGAAGAGAGGTTGAATGCACCAACTTTGTTCTTCTTTTTTAAGATCATTTGGCTTTCTGGGTCCCTTGCTGTTCTGACACCAGTGCAATACTGCAGTGTAATTCTGACACTAACCACCTACAGTTAGCATCAGACTCCACAAGTTTAAGGGCACAGGATTAGGTCAAACAAGATTTCCCTTATTTCAGATGCCAGCATCATGTGGGGTCCTCAGGTCACCTATACTTATGACAGACCAGCTACAAATCCGGGAGGTTCCTGTGACACCTCTTAGGTTCAATAATTCACTAGAATGATTCACAGAACTGAGGAAAAAGTTATGTTTATGATGACAGTTGCATTGTAAAGGATACAAATGAAGTGACACATAGTACAAGGTATGGTAGGGTCCTGAGTGCAGAGTTTCCATGCCCTCTCCCCATGGATTCAGGGTGTTTCACCCTCCCAGTATATCAATGTGTTCACCAATCAGAAAGCGCCAATGAGCTTTGGTGTCCAGAGTTTTTATTGGGGTTTTATTGTGCAAATATTATTGATTGAGTCATTGGCCCTGTGGTTGGATTCAATCTTCAGTCTCCCTCCTCTCCCTGGGGGCTGGGCTGGCTCAAAGCCACAGTCCTCTAATCACGTGGGTAGTCTGTTTGGTGACCAGCCCCCATCTGGAGTCACCTCATTCATTAGCATAAACTCAGTAGTGATCTGAGGAGCTCATGAATAACACACACACCTATCACTCAAGAAATTCCAAGGCTTTAGAATCTCCCTCCAGGAACCAGAGACAAAGACCAAATTCTTTTTTTTTTAATTAATTAATTAATTAATTAACTTTTGGCTGCATTGGGTCTTTGTTACTGCACGTGAGCTTTCTCTAGTTACAGCAAGTGGGGGCTACTCTTCGTTGCAGTGCGCAAGCTTCTCATTGCGGTGGTTTCTCTGTTGCGGAGCACAGGCTCTAGGTGCATGGGCTTCACTCATTGTGGCACATGGGCTCCATAGCTGTGGCTCTCATGCTCTAGAGCTCAGGCTCAGTAGTTGTGGTGCACGGGCTTAGTTGCTCCGCAGCATGTGGGATCTTCCTGGACCAGTGCTCAAACCCATGTCACCTGCACTGGCAGGTGGATTCTTAACCACTGTGCCACCAGGGAAGTCCTAAGTATTTTTCTATATGATCTGAATAGTCAAAATTTATAACAGGGTTGGAACTATGTTAAGTAATTGTATGTGGCTGATCATAATACTCCATCTAAAACATCTGTGCAAAAAAGAGATGTCCAAAACCTATAGAAATAACTAGAACGCATCCTATCAATAAACTGAGTGGGACTTCCCTGGTGGCGCAGTGGTTGAGAGTCCACCTGCCGATGCAGGGGACACGGGTTCGTGCCCTGGTCCGGGAAGATCCCACATGCCATGGAGTGGCTGGGCCCGTGAGCCATGGCTGCTGAGCCTGTGCATCCAGGGCCTGTACTCTGCTATGGGAGAGGCCACAACAGTGAGAGGCCCACATACCGCAAAAAATAAAAAAATAAAGAAAAATAAAAAATAAACTGAGTGAAAAAAAAATTTATATCTCAAACATACAGGAAAAGAATTAAACTTAGATATGGAAAGTATATTTCCAAAGCATAAAAAAAGAAGCTATTCACTAGTGTACCAGCTCAATGAAGCCATTCCACATCTTGCTGAAGTACAGACTATTAAAAAATTAATAATTGCACTCAGTCAATAAAGTTTACATTAAAATAAGAAATCAGCACAAAAGATTCTGTGAAAGTAAATGAAATTTCTACCTTTGGCCATTTGGGATTGAGAAGTCGGGCTTTGATTGCGTCATCCAGTGCCTTGTCATACTGCTGGATTTTCATATAGGCTGCAGATCTATTGCTGTATAAGATGCAGTTCTGAGGGTCAACAGCTAGGGCTTCACTGTACAGAACAACAGCTGTGTGGAAATCTCCATCATGACAGGCCTGATTATTCTGACGAACTTTCTCAACAAATTCAGCTTTGCTCAGTACTAGTCCATCGGGACTTCTCCGGCCAATAGTCTTAGCACCAAAGAGAGGAATCTACAAACAAAGAAACTTTGTGAGACAACGTTTAGATAATCCAGAGAGGTTCCTTGTCTGAATTACAAGAGAACATGGACATTCTTCATAGTCTGCTTTATATTATAGTTAACTTTTGTGCCGTGAAAGACAATAAACTTTCCAAGAAGCAGCCAACATAGTACCTTAAATACAAATGTATCACTATATATATATGTGTGTTCACATATATACATATAGTTATAAACATACATATTTATACATGTATATTTTGATTGAGAGAATGAATGAATAATGCAAAAATGTACTCAGGCTTTTCCTTGGCAATTTAAAGTTATACTAAGAAAAAACCAAAAGGGACTTCCCTGGTGGCATAGTGGTTAAGAATCTGCCTGCCACAGTGGTTAAGAATCCCCCTGCCAAGGCAGGGGACACGGGTTCAATCCCTGGTCCAGGAAGATCCCACATGCTATGGAGCAACTAAGCCCATGCACCACAAGTTCTGAGCCTGTGCTCTAAAGCCCGTGAGCCCCAACTACTGAAGCCCACGTGCCTAGAGCCAGTGCTCCACAACAAGAGAAGCCACTGCAATAAGCCCGTGAACCGCAATGATGCAATGAGAAGCCCCCGCTTACCACAACTAGAGAAAGCCCACGCAGCAACAAAGACCTAATGCAGCCAAAAATTAATTAATTAATTAATTAGTTAGTTAATTAATTAAAAATAAAATCTGCCTGCTAATACAGGGGACACGGATTTGAGCCCTGGTCCAGGAAGATCCCACGTGCCGTGGAGCAACTACTGAGCACCACAACTACTGAGCCTGCGTTCTAGAGCCCATGAACCACAACTACTGAGCCCGCATACCACAACTGCTGAAGCCCATGCGCCTAGAGTCCAGCTCTGCAACGAGAGAAGCCACTGCAGTGAGAAGCCTGTGCACCACAACGAAGAGTAGCCCCCGCTCACCACAACTAGAGAAAGCCCATGCACAGCAACGAAGATCCAACACAGCCAAAAATAAATAAATAAATTTAGAAAAAAAGAAACAAACCAAAATACAAACCTGTGCAGACAATATGATCTCAATTATGTGAAGATGGTTGCACTTAAGAAATTAATGAAAGGAACAAGATCAAAATATTAACTATGCTGAAGACCTAAATAAACGTTTCTCCAAACAAGACATACAGATGGCCAAGAGGCACATGAAAAGATGCTCAACATCACTAATTATTAGAGAAATGCAAATCAAAACTACAATGAGGTATCACCTCACACCAGTCAGAATAGCCATCATCAAAAAGTCTACAAACAGGGACTTCCCTGGTGGCGCAGTGGTTAAGAATCCACCAGCCACTGCAGGGGACACGGGTTTGAGCCCTGGTGTGGGAAGATCCCACATGCCGTGGACCAACAAAGCCTGTGTGCCACAACTACTGAGTTTGTGCTCTACAGCCCAAGAGCCACAATTACTGAGCCCGCATGCCTAGAGCCCATGCTCTGCAACAAGAGAAGCCACTGCAGTAAACATCCCGCACACCACAACAAAGAGTAGCCCCCGCTCACTGCAACCAGAGAAAAGACCGCATGCAGCAATGAAGACCCAACTCAGTCAAAATAAAATAAAATAAAATAAAAAAATCTATCTACCTGCACACCTGCCAGATTTCCCAGAGCAGAGTGCCCCATTCCTGATCTCTGCCCAGAACTCCTTTCAGAGTGTGTTGAAAGTCAGCTACTGCAGTGGCTAATGACCTAATCCTTATAAAGCTGGTGAGTGACATTCTTTAGTTAGTATTTGATTTAGGCATCAAGGTAACACTGGCCTCTTATAATGGATTGGGAAATTTTCCCTCCTCTTCTATTTGCTGGAAGAGTTTGTAAAGGATTGCTGTTAATTTTTCTTTAAATATTCAGTAGATCTCACTGGTGAAGCCATGTGGACCTGGTCTTTTCTTTGTAGGAAGATTGTTAATTACTAATTCAGTCTCTTATTATAGGTCTATTCAAAATTTCTATTTCTTCTCAAATCAGTTTTAATTTGTCTTTCTATGAATTTATCCATTTCATATAAATTATCTAATTTGTTTATGATTTTCCCTTATAATTCCCTCTTTCATTCCTAATTTTATTAATTTGAGTCTTTGCTCTCTGTGTCTTGATCCATCTAGCTAAAGCTTTGTCAGTTTGTCAGTTGTGTTAGTCTTTTCAAAGAATCAACTTTTAGTTTCCTTGATTTCTCTCTATTTTTTTCTACTCTTTATTTCTTTATTTTTGCTCTAGTCTTTATTATTTCCTCCCTTCTGCTTGCTTTGTATTTAGTTTACTCTTCCTTTTTCTAGTTTCTTAAGGTGGAAGTGTTTATAGCTAAATTTCCCTCTAGGCATTGCTTTTACTGAATCCCATAAGTCTTGGTATATTGTATTTTTGTTTTCATTCATCTCAAAGCATTTCCCAGTTTCCCCTGGGATTTCTTTTTCACCCTTTGGTTCTACTAGGGTTTTTGGTTTTTGTTTTCTTTTTCTACTAGGTTTTTAAAATAAATTTATTTATTTTATTTATTTATTAGTTTTGGCTGTGTTGGGTCTTCATTGCTACGTGTGGGCTTTCTCTTGATGCAGCGAGTGGGACTTCTCTTGTTGCAGCGAGTGGGGCTTCTCTTGTTGCAGCAAGTGGGGCTTCTCTTGTTGAGGAGCACAGGCTCTAGGGCATGCAGGCTTCAGTAGTTGTGGTGCGGGGGCTTCAGTAGTTGTGGTTCGCAGGCTCTAGAGCACAGGCTCAGTAGTTGTGGTACACGGGCTTAGTTGCTCTACGGCATGTGGGATCTTCCCAGACCAGGGCTTGAACCCTTGTTTCCCATACTGCGCCACCAGGGAAGCCCTCTACTAGGTTTTAATGAAAGCAAGTTTCACAAAAAATTCTTCTTTCAGTAAGGACATTTAGCAAGCAGGCACAAAATAGTGATAAGACTTATTCTAGAATCTCCAAGTCCCAGCTCTGTTCCTCTTTGTTTCTCCAAAATTCATTACACAAAAGGTTCATCTGAGGCAAATGAAAAAGTATTCCAGTGGCAGGGTATGACCAAGAACCCTCCCCACTAGTATGGAGCACAGGACTAGTTAAGAATCAAACCAAGAATGCTATCTTGAGTACAAGAGGGTGAAGGGCTCACTAGATTTTTATACCTTATTAATGCCAGGATGAAGACACCCCCAAAGTAATTCCAATTAGTCCATGTCTTAAACACCACTCATCTTATCAATGAAAAACTGATTTCAACATTGATAATGTTAATGAGCAGAAATTCTAGAGTTCAGAAAAGTGAAAGACAGCTGAAGCACTTGTAAGAGTTGCCTTTAATTGAATCTCCTTGCCACCCAGGAGTGTGTATTGTGGTTAGGGAGGAACATACCTGCCCTGGGGTGGACCAATGCCAACACAAACATTCCATCACACAGTCTGTGGAGAAATAATAGAAAGAAAATTGCAGGTCACATCACAGTGTAATGCATAGGAAAATATCTCTAGATAAAACTTTATAAATAAATTCAGTTTTATTTTTTTAAATACATATCAGAGCTATGAGAACAACACATAATGAATAGCTAAGAATGAGTATGGGAGCTCCTCCATTGTTCCTCAGGACAATGTGGAAACAAGGCTGTTGCTTCATAGCCCACACCTATTGCCCATTTATTCTGCCTGAGTCATGGGCACCAAGGAAACCAACCAAGGTCCTGGGCATTCTCATTGATGCTAACCCCAAAGAGCCGTGTGAAAATCCTTCATTTCCTATTTTCAAGCCTACCCCTGGCAGAATACATTCTCCAGAGTACTCCAAGAGCTTCAAGTAGGCCCACTTGTCATTGCCTGCAATCTATAGTACCTCCCCTCTTATGCCTCCGAAAGCATCACAAACATCTGATATCCTGGATAGGTCGGTTTGGATGCAAAAGAAGGAAGTTGTCACCAGGGAGAAGGAAAAATGTATGCAAAAGTTTGGAGGTGAGAGAGAAGAAGCAAGAGGAAGTCAATAGAAAATTGAAGAAAATCCAAACTGCTGGATGCAGACATCAGGTGAGGATAGAGATAAAGCTCAGGAGGTGGGAAGGGGAGGGAACCTGAAGGAATGTGGAGTCTGGTAAGGAGGTTGGACCCCCTTAAGAGTAATAGAGAGTCATAGAGGGTTTAGAGCAGGGGAGGAGCACATCAAGATTGCATGGTGGACAAATATCTCTGTGGCTCACGGGCTGGAGGGCAAGAGTGGAGCAGGGAGACCAGCTAGGAGGCTCCAGTAGGGAAGAGAAAAACAGAGCCTCTGGAGTCATGGCGATACTGATATCCCAGTTCTTCTGCAAAATCCTAATTGCCTGCACGAGGAAGCTGCCATCCACTGGGACTGTGCTTACCCGGCAGGTGGGAGTATCTGCCCTTTCCTTCCTCTTCTGCTCCAGGCTCCCTTGTTGATGTCAACCCGAGAAGCCATGTGAAGATACCTCATCACCGCCATCAGTGCTCACCAGGACAATGCCAATGACCAGATGACCCATTAGTCAACAAATGATGAAAAAGGGAAAAAGCAGACGGGAGGTCTAGACTAACGGAGACTCAAGAGACAGGCAAGGGCTTCCCTGGTGGCACAGTGGTTAAGGATCCGCCTGCCAATGCAGGGGACATGGGTTCAAGCCCTGGTCCGGGAAGATCCCACATGCCACAGAGCAACTAAACCTGTGTGCCACAACTACTGAGGCTGCGCTCTAGAGCCTGCAAGCCACAACTACTGAGCCCGTGTGCCATAACTACTGAAACCTGCATGCCTAGAGCCCATGCTCTGCACTGAGAAGCCACCGCAATGAGAAGCCTGCGCAGCGCAACAGAGAGTAGCCCCCACTTGCCACAACTAGAGAAGGCCCGCACGCAGCAACGAAGACCCAACTCAGCCAAAAAAATTAAATAAATAAATAAATAATTTTTTTTAAAGACCACTAGTATATTAGAAATGAAAAAAAGAATTAAAAGAAAAAAAAGAGACAGGCAAACCTAATACGAGGTTGAACTGTGATGCCATCAAACCAACAGAAAAAAGACATGTGGGGACATTTGGAAAAATGTGAATACAGATAAGATGATTTTAAAGAATTATTATTAATTCTGTTTAGGTGTGATAAAAGCATTGTGGTTATGTTTTGTTTTGTTTTAAATATTTGTTAGAGATAAATGTTAAAGCATTTACAGATAAAATACAATTCTGGGATTTGCTTTAAAATAATCATGAAAAATTCCCGTGCCCTAACACAGTATTTCCTATTTACATATTACACCCTTTTTTATCCTCATACGCACACATTTTTTTCCATGCCTGTAGGCATAATACGCCAATTCTTTTATGATCTGAGAACAAATGCTGCTTTTGAGAAAGAGCTCCTCTATTTGGAATGTCATTGGCAACACCTGAACGTACAGTTTTCACTCTGTCCTTGACAGCCAAGGTCGTTCTCCTTTTTTAAGCAGGAGCATTAATTCCTTAGGAATTGCGATGGTTAATTTTATGTATTAACTTGATTAGCCTAAGGGATGCACCAATAGCTGGTAAAACATCATTTCTGGGTGTGCTTCTGAGGATGTTTCTGGAAGAGATTAGAAATTGAATTGGGGAACTGAGTATTGCAGGTGGCCCTTCGATGTGAGTGGGCACCCGCCAATCCACTGGGGGCTCTAATAGAAGAAAGAGGAGGAGGAAGGGCAAATTGGCTCTCTCTGTCTGCTGGAGCTGAGACATCCATCTGCTGCCCTTGGATGTCGGTCCTCCTGGTACTCAGAGACTTACACCATCAACCGCCTGATTGGCAAGCCTTCAGACTCAGGCTCAATTACATCACTGGCTTTCTGGTTTTCTAGTTGCAGATGGCAGATGGTGGGACTTCCTGGCTTCCATAACCAAGTAAGTCGATTCCTGTAATAGGTCTCCTCTTATATATACATCCCTGTATATCCTGTAGTTTCTGTTTCTCTGCAGAACCCTGACTAATGCAAGGATCTTCCCTCGAATATGCATTTGAGGATCCTCAGCAGGAAAAAAAAAAGTTTCTATTTGCTTGTGGAAAGCGGTAATGATATTCCTGGTTTTGGAATCAGTCAAATCTTTCCAGAACCATCATTACTAACTGTGAGACCTTGAGATTGGTCCTTCACCTCACTGAATCTTAGCCTCTAATTCTGCAAAGTGGTGATATTAACACCGTAGTACAGAGTTGTTGTGGAGCCAACATGAAATAGTGCCCTCAGCACAGTGCCTGGTACATAGTAAGTGTTCAATAAATGCATGCTGCTGCTGGTGTTTGCTTCTTCAGCCTCTTGTTTTTAACCTCGTGTCCTAGTCCATCCAGGCTGATATAACAAATATCATAGACTTGGTGTTATATAAACAACAGAAATTTATGCTCACAGTTCTGGAGGCTGGAAAGTCTGAGATGGAGGCGCCAGCAGATTCAGTGTCTGGTGACAACACATTCCTAGTTCATAGATGGCCATCTTTCTGCTGTGTCCTCACATGGTAGAAGGGGCAGGGGGGCTTCGTAGGGTCTCTTTATAAGGGCATTTGTGAGGGCTCCACCCTCATGACCTAATCACCTCCCAGAGGCCTAATACTATCCTAATACTATCACATTGGGGGTCAGGATTTCAACACATGAATTTGGGGGGACACAAAGTTTCAGTCCATTGTACCTCATCAATTGTTTATTTCAAAAACATTTATCCTTTATGGCCTAATAAATAGTACATATTCATTGGAAAAGAATAAAAGCTTATACCCAGAAAGTGTAAGTTCTGGTATTGCCATCAACATTTTGGTTTGGTGTCTTTTCTTCCAGAGGGGATGAAGCCTAATATTTTTATATTAACATCCTGACGAGGTTGTTTCTTGCTAAGCCCTAGTAACTAACGACTATTAATTATGTAGACAAATTACCCTCTCTAAGTTTGGTTTTGCTGTCTTTATATAGAGTCATATGAGTATCTGTGGTCTAGTTGCGATAGTGCAGAGCTCTTATGTGTGTATTGGACACTAGCACACAGGTACATGAGTGTGCACATACACACAAATAAGAAAAAAGACTGGAAGGATATTCATAACAATCATGCTTCTAATGGGATGTTATTAAGGTGATTTTTATTTGCTTCTCTAACCTTTTATCACCACTTCAACTAATTTTTTACTAAGAACCTGTGTTAGTTTTTGTTTGTTTGTTTGTTTGTTTTTTGCAACGCGGGCCTCTCACTGTTGTGGCCTCTCCCGTTGCGGAGCACAGGCTCTGGACGCGCAGGCTCAGTGGCCATAGCTCACGGGCCCAGCCGCTCCGTGGCATGTGGGATCTTCCCGGACCAGGGCACGAACTCGTGTCCCCCTGCATCGGCAGGCGGACTCTCAACCACTGCGCCACCAGGGAAGCCCCTGTGTTAGTTTTAAAACCAGAAAACTTTTTTTTTTTAATAAAAAGATAAATAAGATTAGCCACCAGGAAAAAGGAGTCAGGAACGGATTGTCTAAGTGTCTGTATGTCTCTGACCCACCAATCCTATGCGAGGTGATCCAGAAGTCACCTCTAGGAGGCAGGCCTGGATTGTCACTGAAAAGAAGAGATGCTCTCAGTGGCCACTGTTAAGTTCCATAGCCACTCTCCCCAAGCTAGTGTGGGAGACAGTACACAGTGATCCTGTTTTTTTCTTCCAGGGGTCCGAAGCTCCATGTAGTCTCTCTCAGACACATTATACTGAGGCTTTCACTCATTCCCCCAAAGCACTTTTTCCAGGGAATTCAATGAGATGGAGCAAAGCCTAGAAGTTTCAGGCAGGATCTAGGGTCTCAGACCTGGGGCTGAACACTGGCTCCATCACTTATAGCTGAGGGAATTGGGAACCATAACCTGCCTCAATTTCCTTATATGTAAAATGGGGGCATAAAAGCATGCAATATAGCATTATTATGAGGAATACTTGACTTTATCTGGGTAAAGAGCACCTGCAAATAGGAAGTACCTAATAAATTATTAATTCTAATACATTGCTTGATAAGGGGCATGCAACTTAGTATAGAATTGTGAATTAAAGGATAAAAGAATGAATTTGGATAGACATTCAGGAAATATAATTAGGTGGAAAAGAAGTTTCAGAATAATATATAGAGTAGGACTCCCTTTTATAAATGTATATTTGTATGTCTATGTGTATATAACATCATCTGGAAGGATTTTTTTTTTCATGTGAGGAATGAGTTGGCCATTTGTAGAAGTGACCCAGGAGAATATCTTTTATATCCAGTTGAGGTAAGTAGGGTGTTACCTTAAGGAGGCAAAACTGCATTGTAAATGTCAGTAAGAAAACTTAAACTGAATCAATCATATTACATTAGACAAAGGGGTCCATTTACTTTTTCCCAGACTACCATGAAGGCAATGGAGATGGAGAAAAATGAAGAGAAATCTGGAGGCCTTTCACGAGCCCATAGGACTTGCTAACTGATTAAATATGGGGGGGGGCGGTGAACAAAAAAGAGGCATCAATGATGATGCTTAGGGTTTTGGTTAGAAAGAGAAAAGCATCTTCTGACAGTTGAAACTGGCCTGGTACTATCAGGTGGACCCTGGTGTTTCCTGTTAAACAATTTCACAGAACATCAACATCAAACAGGGACTGAGATGTGACCTCTATGGATCAAGATAAAAGCAAGACCCCTTTGTAATCCTGTCTGTAACCCAATCCTAAACATTGTCCAAAGCACAAAAATGACCAAACATCTCCCATCCTGGCTAATGCAAGGACTGTTGCTTCTTTACCAACTGTAGGTTTAGCCTCCCTTCATTCCCCCCACCTTCTAGAAAAGATTAGCTAAGATAACCATAGAATTATCTCTGCTTCCTGACAGTATTAAGTCCAGAGCAAAGCCCTGCTTCTTTGACCTGCCCCCAAATCCCCCTATGACACACCGAAATCCTATAGGAAGCCTTTTCTAACACCCTCTTACTGAGACACTCCCTGACTGCAGTAAGTCAATAAATCCATCTTTGGTCAATTACGGGTGTGTTCTTGGTGGTCTTTGGCTGAAGGGCATTGACTTTGGTATAAGTAACTCAGACTAGATGATGGTGCCATTTCCTGAGATGGGAAAAATGATTGTGATCAGTGGTTTTGGTGACAAATTCTGCTAGCCCTTTAGCAAGACTTTGTCTCTGGATGCCCCAGATAGAGCCTGGAAGTCTTGCCAGTCCCTCTCACAAGAGCTCTGAAGCTTTCCCTCATCCTCCATGCTGTTCCCTCTAAGGCATCATCAACTTCATTTACATTAAAACACAGAAGGGATTAGTAGCTGATTTTTAACGTGTATTATGTGCCAAGAAGTGTCCTAAGGGCTTTAGATGTTTTAATCCATTTAATTCTCCCATCGGTCTTATGAACATACGTACTACTGCTGAGAAAACTGAGGTACAGAGGTTCCATAACTTGCTGAGTGAGGATTCAAACCTAGATCATATTCTAGGTTGGCCAGGGCCATCCCCCAGCCCCGGAGACTGGGACAAGCAGCCATCTTGTTTGTAGTCCGCAAGGACTTCAACTCCCGGCAGACCTCGCGTCAGCAGTTCTCCACACACAACAAATCCCGGCGTGCCCCGGGCGGCTTGGGGTGGAGGGTTCTAGAAGGCGTGACGTGGGGTCGGGAGCGGGCTCAGAAGCTGGCGCCTCTTGGCATCCGCTGTGGCAGCCGCTGCCGGGTCTGGGGCCGCGGGCGGCCGGGGCCGCGGGCGCAGCCTCCTCACCTCTCCGGCCATGGCCGCGCTTGGCCGGCCTTTCAGCGGCCTCCCGCTGAGAGGCGGCTCGGACTTCCTACAGCCGCCACCGGCTTTCCCCGGTCGGGCCTTCCCGCCGGGGGCGGACGGCACCGAGCTGGCCCTGCGGTGGGAACCCCGCGCCGCCCTGAGCAGCCCGGGTGGGAGCGCGGCGCGCGGACGGTGAGGATCTCGGCGGGCGGCGGGCGGCGGGCGGGCGGGCGCGAGCTACTTGACCCTCCCCGCGACCTTCGGCGGGGGCTTCTCAGCCCCAGGTTGCTGATGAGGATACTGAGCCCCACAGTCGGTTACCGTAAGTCATCTGAGGTAGCAAAGCGCGGGGGTCCGCTTCGGACCCTGGCCCCCCTGCGTCCCGGGAAGTGAGGAAACGGTCCGAGCTCGCCCAGGGCGTGCGAGGAAGGGAGCCGGGTCGAGCCGGGTCGAGCCGGGCCTGGAGCTGCCCTGGGCGCGCACTCGCCTCGCTCCCTCCAGACCGCGGCGGAGCCGCCGCTACTGTTAACTTTCAGCGCCTCTCGGACATTGAGTTTTCTCATCCGCAACTTGGGACAAAAGTGGATCCTCCTAGTGGGATCATAAAATAAAGTGCTTAGCCCGGTGCCTGCCCCGATACGTTTTCCCTACGGTGGTCCCCCTCAATTTATCTCCCCCGGTCTTGACCAAATGAGAAGTTTAGATTTCAGTCTCTATACCTGACTGACCTTGTGACCTGTATATCCATTACACTCGGCAAGGAAGGGGACAGCTGGTGGGAATGGGGTGGGCAAGATTATCGGAGCCAGAAAGTGGATGCTGAATGCACCCGCTCAATAAATTTCTCAACTGACTGATTTTCTGGTTTGTTTCAACAGTGTTTCAGTTCACCATAGAAAGAAACACAAGCGAGAGGAGGAGGAGGATGAGTAAGTTTCAGGTGCCTTTTATTCACTTAATGGTCACTTAATTTAACCTGTTTTATATCCATAACTTTGTTTTTAAGTGAAAGGGTGAAACATCAGGTGTCTGAAAGGAGGTCCAAGGAACTGATAACATGGGTTAGGTTTTAGAGAATGGAGCTGGGCAGGTCAGAGGGAAACTTGTCACTCTGTAAACAATTGTATAGCCTGGACATGGAAGCAACCTAAGTGTCCATCGACAGATGAATGGATAAAGAAGATGTGGCACATATATACAATGGAGTATTACTCAGCCATAAAAAGAAATGAAATTGAGTTATTTGTAGTGAGGTGGATGGACCTAGAGTCTGTCATACAGAGTGAAGTAAGTCAGAAAGAGAAAAACAAATACCGCATGATAACACATATATGTGGAATCTAAAAAAAAATGGTTCTGAAGAACCTAGGGGCAGGACAGGAATAAAGACCCAGACGTAGAGAATGGACTTGAGGACATGGGGAGGGGGAAGGGTAAGCTGGGACGAAGTGAGAGAGTGGCATGGACATATATACACTACAAAATGTAAAATAGCTAGCTAGTGGGAAGCAGCTGCATAGCACAGGGAGATCAGCTCCGTGCTTTGTGACCACCTACAGGGTGGGATAGGGAGGGTGGGAAGGAGACGCAAGAGGGAGGAGATATGGGGATATATGTATATGTATAGCTGATTCACTTTGGTATACAGCAGAAACTAACATAACATTGTAAAACAATTATACTCCAATAAAGATGTTAAAATATATATATAAGCGATCGGAATGTTTGAACTTTGAGCCATGTGAATATTGTTATATGCACAAAATAAAAGAATTCGCAGAAGGCTACGTATTGAAAAGTCTTACACTTCTTGCTTGTTCTCCCCAGGAGTTACCCTTGTTGCCTGTTTCCTATGTCTCCCAAGGAAGATAATGTAAAAATTTACAAGTTTATAACTGTATATATTTCTGGTTTTTTACATTGTAAGTAAGATACTGTTCACACTGCAACACATCAGATCTTTTCATTTTACTCTCCTGTAGCTTGTTGCATATGGGCACATAGAGTTCTACCTAATTTCTCTTTCAACAGGTGAGTGGAATTCTATTGTAAGGCTAGGTACAGATAATTAACCAGTCTCCTAGTGATGGATTTCTAAGTTAATTCTAATCTTTGTTATTACTAACAAATCTACCATGACCACCATTCTTTTTTTTTTTGAACATCTTTATTGGAGTCTAATTGCTTTACAATGTTGTGTTAGTTTCTACTGTATAACAAAGTGAATCAGCTATATGTATACATAAATCCCCGTATCCCCTCCCTCTTGCATCTCCCTCCCACCCTCCCTATCCCACCCCTCTAGGTGGTCATAAAGCATGGAGCTGATCTCCCTGTGCGATGCAGCTGCTTCCTACCAGCTATCTATTTTACATTTGGTAGTGTATATATGGCCATGCCACTCTCTCACTTCGTCCCAGCTTACCCTTCCCCCTCCCCACGTCCTCAAGTCCATTCTCTATGTCTGCGTCTTTATTCCTGTCCTGTCCCTAAGTTCTTCAGAACCTTTTTTTTTTTTTAGATTCCATATATATATGTGTTAGCATACGGTATTTGTTTTTCTCTTTCTGACTTACTTCACTCTGTATGAAAGATTCTAGGTCCATCCACCTCACTACAAATAACTGAATTTTGTTCCTTTCTATGGCTGAGTAATATTCCATTGTATATATGGGACACATCGTTATTCATTCATCTGTTGATGGACAATTTGGTTGAATTTTGGAAAAAGTTGTTGCCAATTTATACTCCTTTTACCGTGGGAATGCCTGTTTCTCCATCTTCTCATCAGAACTGTATTTTCAAACTTTTTGATCACCACTTAACTGATAGGTAAAAAATTGCATCTCATAGGCAGACAGTCTTAAAAAAAAATGAGTAAAAGATTTCCCCAAAGGGAATATCCAAATGACCAACTAAATGAAAAGATGTTTGACCTCATCGGTCTTTAGGGAAGTGCATATTAAAGGCACAATAAGGTACTCCACCACCAGATACTGGAGGGTTCTGTAGCACCAGGAACTCTGAAACACTATGGATGAGTATGTAAATTGCTACAACACTTTGGGAAACAGTTTTGCATTATCGCATGAGTTGAAGGTGCACATACCCATTTACTCAGCAGTTCTCCTCTTGAGTATGTACATGTGCTCATCAGGAGATGTGTACAAGAAAGTTCATAGCATCCTTGTTCATGATAGCTCAAAATTGGAATGTCTCTGAACAGTACAATGGATAAAGTAAATTTTTTGCTGAGTTCAATTCAGCAAAAAAAAAAAACAAAAACCCACATCTATCAACCTAGATGTGTCTTATAGTATGAGCAAAAGGAACATTACAAGAATGTATGTGTATGCAGTATAATTCCTTATATATAAGGTTCAAAACCAGGCAAAACTAAAACCTTGAAGATTGCATATCTACATACTTGACCATGTATTTTTTTTTAAATGAAGTGATTACCATAAAAGACAGTATTTACTTACAGGGAGGAGGGAGTAGAGTACCCTTTGGGGATTCTGGCAGCAGTCTATCTCTTGAATATTAGTTTCATGGATTTTTTTTTTTTTTTTTTTTTTTTTGTGGTACGCAGGCCTCTCCCACTGCGGAGCACAGGCTCCAGATGCACAGGCTCAGTGGCCATGGCTCACGGGCCCAGCCGCTCCGCGGCATGTGGGATCTTCCCGGACAGGGGCACGAACCCGTGTCCCCTGCATCGGCAGGCGGACTCTCAGCCACTGTGCCACCAGGGAAGCCCCTGGATTTTTGTTTCATAATTATTGTATGTACTTTTATAAGTGTAGGCATTTTATAATTAAATTAGGTCACTGTTCTAATTTGTATTTTGTAAATTATAGGCGATGTTGAACATCTTTTAAGCCATCTGTGTTTCACTTTGTGTGAATTGTTCATGTTTCTGCAAATTTTTTATTGGCTTATTGGTCTTTTTCTTGTTAATCTATAAGAAATTTTATTAAGGAAGCCAGTTTATTATATATGTTTTGTTTTCCCCAGATTTGTTGTTTGTCTTTCAACTTTGTGTATGATCTTTTTTTTTCCTTTTTTTGCCGGCAGAAACTTTGAATTTTCTCACCTGGTTGATACATACACTAATGAGACAGTACATTTGAAAGTTGTCTCAGTTTAAAAACACTCTGGGACTTCCCTGGCAGTCCAATGGTTAAGACTCTCCCCTTCCAATGCAGGGGGCATGGGTTTGATCCCTGGTTGGGGAACTAAAAATCCTGAATGCTGTGGCGTATGGCCAAAAATTTTTTTTAATAAATAAATAATAAAATAAAAAACCTCTGGACCAGACAATATTTATGTTCTTTCTAGCCTTGGGATCACTGTAGATACACAGGGACCTCTTTGCTTTTATCTTTTGGGGTTCCTTATAGGAGATTATTGAATAAAGGGTTCCAGTGTCATAAATAAAAAGTTTGAAGTGTACAAACAATTAGCTTTAAATGTTAACCATCTTTAATATACACGTGGAGAGATTGAGGCCCTGGGACTGGACAGTTGGATGTCAAATACCTAAAAGTGTGCTGCCTGCCTGCCACTTCCGTAGCTCTTATCAGAACTTTAAAGTCTTTTATATCCCATTTTGTTTGGGACTTACTCATCATTGATCTCTAAGTATTTGCAAAGTGGACCTAGAGGCATGAAATAATTAAGCCCAAATTATGTTGGAGATCAGAGATCAGAACCCAGCTCTGATACTCAGTTGCATTTAAAGATCTTTCAAAAAAAAAAAAATTTATTTAGGCTGCTCCAGGCCTTCGTTGCGGCATACAGGATTTTTTAGTTGCGGCATTTGAACTCTTAGTTGCGGCATGCATGCGGGATCTAGTTCCCCCACCAGGGATGGAACCCAGGCCCCCTGCACTGGGAGCATGGAGTCTTACCCACTGGACCAGCAAGGAAGTCCCTCAGCTGTATTTAATAGTTGAATTGTTAGATATGCTAGGAAATTACCTGTTCCTTCTAGATTTATTCTGCTTTTTCTTACATGACTTTTTTTTTTTTTTTTTTGGCTGTGTGAGTCTTCATTGCTGCACGCGGGCTTTCTCTGGTTGCAGTGAGTGGGGGCTACTCTTTGTTGCGGTGCAGTGGCTTCTCGTTGCGGAGCACAGGCCCTAGGCATGTGGGCTTAGTAGTTGTGGCACGCAGGCTCAGTAGTTGCGGTTCATGGGCTCTAGAGCACAGGCTCAGTAGTTGTGGCGCACGGGCTTAGTTGCTCTGCGGCATGTGGGATCTTCCCGGACCGGGCTCAAACCCATGTCCCCTGCATTGGTAGGCGGATTCTTAAGTATTGAGCCACCAGGGAAGTCCAACATGGCTTCTTATGTCTATAACTTTTTCTTCTGCTTTTGAAAACATCACGTACTTTATCCAAATACTACAGAAATGTTTGATTTATGGATAGACATTCTTAATACTTTCTTAGGAATTAAAAATAATTATACACTAAACATCTCATTTAATAGTTGATTCCAGTCAAAAATCTAGGTTCAAGAGAGCATTATTACTTGTCAGATTTTATATTGCCAGAGACTTGAATGTTGATTTTCATAGTCTTGACATGAGATAGAAATTTCTCTCTAAAATACATGCTTCTTCTTTTAACTCTTAGTTTAGAATCAGAAGCTGTGGTGGCCATTAATGAATTTTTTGGTTGCAGAGCTGTGTTCTGGTCTTGAGATTGTGCTTGGTGATGCCCAACCAATAATGTACTTCTGGTCTAAATACTCAAATAGAGCAGGGCTGGTTGTCTATTTAACTTGCTTCAGGACAGGTCTCAGCTAAACACCAGGCAGGTCATAGTGCTTGCAGATACTAGTTCGTGGTAAGAGCTTGAACAGTTGAATTTCCCTAACAAGGCGGGAGGTTTTAGTGAAAATGGCATAGAGGTAGGATTCAGGGTCTGTCTCTGGGGTCTGGTACCCAAAATATCAATACAACTCACCTTACGTGACACTTTGGAGGGAGCACTTTAGTTTTCGAGGTCCTAATTTCCACATGTGCCAAACAAAGAAATTGGATTTGATGAATTCTAAGGTCTCGAGGAAATACAAAATTTCTAGGAAGTGAGGATAGTTTATGTTGCAAGGCAGGAGAAAAGTGCACCCCATTATTATTCAGGGACCCATAGAGCAAATGGCAGCCTCTGCCATTTTTGGAGAGAACGAAAAAATCAGCAATATCATTTGCACCTGTAGTACTTGCTGCAGACCTGATGAAGCGTATATTTTTGCCCTAAGAGAATATAGGATGCCTGCAGATTACCTCCTCATATGCCCAGTGTAATAGAGCAGCAGCAATATGAAAAAATATGGCTGGCACTGAATTGCTACTTTGTGATTTTTGTATTCTTCTCACTTGACCTTTCCAGGGCTGAATAAGTAAGAACGACTTTAAATTCCCTTTAAATTCCCACATCGAACACTTCTAATCTGGAAAGGCAAAACTCTTGCAGTTGCAACCTAATTTGACAAATGTCGGGAAGGGAAACATCTCAGGGAGGCTGTGAGAATGACCGAAAAGAAAATGTGTGATTTTCCATCTTGTAATCACACACTGTCAAAAATCAGAGGTTTTTCGTAGAAGAATTTGATTAGAGATGGGGATGATACACATTCCATTTATATTAGCCAGGATTTTCATTGATTTTTTTTTTTTTTCCAGTTGTCCATTAAGAAAGAAAAGGCTAACTGAAGCAGGGCTCTGTGCTGGTCCTAATGACTGGATTCTTTGTGCACATCAGGATATAGAGGGTCATGGAGTAAATCCGTGCACTAGTGGGCTTTCTGCACCTGACATGTTAGATGTTATTTGTGAAGAGATGGATCAGACAACGGGAGAACCACAGTGTGAAGTTGCCCGAAGGAGGCTTCAGGAAATTGAGGACAGGTAAATGGGCAGCATATATCTAGCTGCGTATTATTGTTCCTATGTAACATCTCTACTCTTTCAAGTTAGTCTAATTCATCATTTGGTGAATCCTTGATTCTCAATGTATCAGACTATAAAAATCAGAAAGCTCGAAGTATACACTTTAAACGTTAAAGTAAGCTCGTCTCATAGAACTGTACTAAATATTTTCACTTACTATCTCTGAATATTAATTTTTGGTATGAGGGTTTTTAGGGACACATTCTTCAAATTCGATTGCCTCTAATGTAAAACATTTTGGTTAAATGTTGAACAACTCTTTTGTGTCTACTTCTTTCTCTCAGATATAGTCTCATTTTACTTGATATTTTGCTGTAGCACCTGTTGCATTTATCCTTTTTTTATTTTTTAAATTTTGTCCAATTAATAGAATATATAATAGCTTAACTAAATAATTTTTCTTTCTTCCTTCGCTTCTGTCTTTATTTAGAATAATTGACGAAGATGAAGAAGTTGAAGCTGACAGAAATATTAACCATCTTCCCAGCCTCGTCCTTTCTGATACCATGAAAACAGGTTTGAAGAGGGAATTTGATGAAGTCTTTACAAAGAAAATGATTGAGTCCATGTAAGTTTTGGTTTCTGGTTTCCATTCAGTTATGATCTTGGAGGGAAAACCCAGTCTCTAAACACTTCCTGATCGCCAACCAAGTGAAAGCCCAGTACGTTTTGTATTTAGCCCAGGTTGGAGACCTTTTCTTAGTTCATTGGGGTGAGCAAAATGCTGTGCAAGCAGGAGTTGGCTGCCTTGTGTACTCAGCCCTGGGTTGTTTTGAAGCCCTAAAATGCACTAATAGTCTAATATTTAGAAATGGGAGGATTGGCAAGAAAGAACCCATTCTCATATGTATATGTGTAGCTGATTCACTTTGTTATACAGCAGAAACTAACACACCATTGTAGAGCAATTATACTCCAATAAAGATGTTAAAAAAAAAAAATCCATTCTCTCAAATTCCTATGATAGGATGTAGGAACCACATTTCAAAAGTACCTTTTACCTGGCTCTCTCAGTTATCTAGGACCACTATTAGGACCTAGGAAACAAAAGTCTCCCAGCAGTCAAAAAAGTTATCACAAAGGCCACAATCCACAGCTCATATTCTTACCTCATAGTGTGTAGCCCCTCAGGCCTTTAGCTCTAAGAGCCATTTTGCACTTAGTTTAGACCCAGTTTGATCAGCTCAGTTATCTGGTTTCCTCCATCATCAGAGTAGAAACACAAAAACAGCAGAACAGACAAACTCATAGTAGTGAATAGTGACAGTACAGTGTGAGAACAGGAGAGGCAACTGGAAAGCAAACATAAGAACCTGAAAAGCAAAGCAGCCTGGAGCCCATTTACATAAGAACTAATGATAGCCCTGTAATTCTTGTAGTCCTTGAGCTTAGATGATTTCAAGTGGTCATTACCGACTCTGTAAAGTACAGTTGTCTCTTAATATCCATGGGGGGATTGGGTCCAAGACCCCCTGCGGATACTAAAATCCAAGGATGCTTGGACTTCCCTGGTGGCGCAGTGGTTGAGAGTCCGCCTGCCGATGCAGGGGACACGGGTTCATGCCCCGGTCCGGGAGGATCCCACATGCCGTGGAGCGGCTGGGCCCGTGAGCCATGGCCGCTGAGCCTGCGTGTCCGGAGCCTGTGCTCCGCAACGGGAGAGGCCACAACAGTGAGAGGCCCGCGTACCGCAAAAAAAAAAATCCAAGAATGCTCAGTTCGCTTATATAAAATGGTCTGGGGTTTCCCTGGTAGCGCAGTGGTTAGGAATCCGCCTGCCAATGCAGGGGACACGGGTTTGAGCCCTGGTCTGGGAAGATCCCACATGCCGCGGAGCAACTAAGCCCTTGTGCCACAACTACTGAGCCTGCATGCTAGAGCCCTTGAGCCACAACTACTGAGCCCGCATGCTGTAGCTGCTGAGGCCTGTGCGCCTAGAGCCTGTGCTCTACAACAAGAGAAACCACCACAATGGGGAGCCCACGCACTGCAACGAAGAGTAGCCCCCACTTGCCACAACTAGAGAGAACCTGCACGCAGCAATGAAGACCCAACACAGCCAAAAATAAGTTAATTAATTAATTAATTAATTAATTAAAAAATAAAATGGTCTGAATCAAAACCCCACAGATACGGAGGGCCAACTGTAGTTGGCAAGTTATAAAGTGCCATTTAGATGTTGCCTAGAAAAGACTTCAGATGGACTTGGTACTCAGTGAGGGTAAGTGTCAGATATCTGAAAAACTCTCTTAGGATACCAGTCCCACTGATGCCAGGTAGATGAGGCAGTATTGTCTTTAGACACAGTGGGTTCCACTGCTGCTCGATGTTAGCTCACAAGGGTTTTGCATTAGCCTCCTAGCTTGAGCTTATAATTCTGACTACCCAGCCCTTAGGATGGGTAAATAGTTTAGCCAAGAGTAAGCAGGTCACATTGCCCTCCAGCCTAAAACATAGCACTTTCTGCTCTTGGTAGTTTTCCAGAAGCTAGCCTTGTGTGTGTGTGGGTGTGTTCTTCATTGTGTTTTATTTTTCCTTACTTGCCCTTGGGTCCCAGAAACCATCAAACCATCACTAGATGGAGAGGGCAGCGAGGGGGTGGGGGTAGGCACAGACAGTGGCTTATTGCAAAAAGCATTATGTTTCATAGCTGTACTAAGCAAAAGGCATGCTGAGGTATTTTTAGTGTGTTTGGCCAGTGTTTCTTTTTCGTTTATAATGGTTTAGTGCAAGATAGTAGCTCACATCTGCTAATACTAACCACAATTTAAGAAAAAACTATAATAAATCAAGGGCCTCTGTTTTTCATGTTGAATGTTTATATTCTAATCACAGCATCTGTACAACCAGTTGGTTTGCTTAAAAATGCATGCAGAACTGTAAAATTTAATGTACTTGAGTGGCATTTGTAAAGATCAATTTGGATTGTCATAAATCTCCTATTTAATCCCATCAGTTTTTAGATGTTAGGTAGCAAACAATAGTTTTTCAATGTACGTCTTTTATTTTCATGTTACAAAATTATTGATAAAAATCTGTATTTTATGTCTTAGGAGCCGTCCTTCCATGGAGCTTGTGCTCTGGAAACCTCTCCCTGAACTCCTTTCTGATAAGCCAAAGCTGTCATCTAATGCTAAGAACTACACAGGAGAGAGCCAAACTAAGCATGCAGCTGCTGGCACTGCCTTCCCTCAAAGAACTGAACTGTTCTTGGAACCTCGGCAAACAGGGTTGCCTGTTTACACTAGTTTGGAGACAGCTGCTTGCACAGAAGAAGAGATGGAACTCTAGACACCAGTTTCTATACTAAAGTTGTCAAATTTTAGAAGGCTTATGTGTTCAGTCATGAGCCTGCTTGTACAGTATAGGGACTTGAAAGTTTTGAAACGGGTGTAATATCTCCACCTGTGATTTGGGGTGGGACTCTCATTTTGGGTAGCCATTTCTTGAATTCAACTTTTGCCAAGGAAACTTGTCTCAAGAGAAAAGCAGTTTTCTAGGGGTCTTATTAAAGGAATAAGGAGTACATTCTGCAAAGTCAAGTATAGAAGCTATATGTGTAAGCATGACTTTTAAGTCATCTGTCACATTGTCTATATCATTCAGATACTTGAGTTGAAAAAGATGCATTAAGAAAGTAGGATGCTCTCCTACTATGTGTATTTTGACAGTCGAGCCACAACTTCATCTGTAGATATGAGCTCTGTTTACAGTGGTGACTATATATGATCGGGGAGAAGGAGGAAGGAGGCAGTAGCTTAAGCCTATGCTGGGGAAATTAACAGAGGCTCTGAAACCTGTATATTAGTTGTCAATTCAGTGTAGCTATATTGATTAAATAGCCAGTAGCGTTGTGGCTCCCCTCTTTGCCTCTGAAAATGCAATGAAAAATACAAAGAAAAGGTTTTTCCTTTGAGGCTCTTTTGCCTTGTGCTACTGTTGCTCCTTGGTTTCCCTTGCATAATCCATAAGCCCAGTTATTCAGTAATGTTTACAGCTTAATTAACTTTGAGTGATAGTTTAAAAGGTTGTGAGGTAGGGCTTCTCTGGTGGCGCAGTGGTTGAGGGTCCGCCTGCCGATGCAGGGGACGCGGGTTCGTGCCCCAGTCTGGGAAGATCCCACATGCCGTGGAGCGGCTGGCCCATGAGCCATGGCCGCTGAGCCTGCGCGTCCGGAGCCTGTGCTCTGCAACGGGAGAGGCCACAGCAGTGAGAGGCCCGCGTACCGCAAAAAAAAAAAAAAAAAAAAAAAAAGGTGGTGAGGTAAACCATGTGCGAATTGGCTCTGGGAGAAGCATCCCTCAGGTAATCCTGGGGCAGTGCTGTATCAGCTAAGCCCAGCATATAACTTCTGTAGTTAAAAAAAAAGTTGTGCCTGTATAAGCAAGTTTTTTAATGTTAATTTAGAAGACAGTGACTGAATAATTAGCTGAGCACATATGGGCAAGTGACATTGAGATTTACTGAAATAGCCAATTTGCCTATTGTTTCAACTATGGTGCAGTAAGCCTAAAAGTTAGTAGAGGGCTTCCCTGGTGGCGCAGTGGTTGAGAGTCCGCCTGCCGATGCAGGGGACACGGGTTCGTGCCCCGGTCCGGGAAGATCCCACATGCCGCGGAGCAGCTGGGCCCATGAGCCATGGCCGCTGAGCCTGCACGTCCGGAGCCTGTGCTCCGCAACGGGAGAGGCCACAACAGTGAGAGGCCCGCGTACCGCAAAAAAAAAAAAAAAAAGTAGAGAATAGCTTCCTGCTAGCAGGAAATCTTCATCTTGAGGACCTTACCCAGGCTCAAGGCGTCCTCTGAGGGTAACCAGGATTGAAGTTTTTTCTCAGGAAGAGCTTTTCTGCGTGGCAAGGACTCAGTAGTACGAAGTAAAATGACAATTTCTTTAGTGCTACAGAATATCCACTATAACTTATTGAGTGTAATACTAGCTCTTTTATCAGACAATGGGAGACCACCCCAGTTCTTTCTGTTTTGTTTTCTGGGTTTCTTTCGCCTTTGTTGGAATCAGATACCTTGTGTAGAAAACATGGTTTATGCCAAGTAGAGGTGACTTTAGGAGGCAGCTCCCAGGCAATTTTGAAACCCATGCCGAAGTCCCTCCCCTTTTTACAGATGGCGTAGAAGTCACAAGTCTGTTAACTAGACTGTTTCTTCTGCCTGTTGTTCCTGCTTTCTCTATTTCTGTCTGGATAGTCAGGAAAAGATTTAATGTTTAATATTTAAACAAAATATTTAATGTCTACACAGTAAAATTATTCAAACTTCAAACCAGTATTGAAACAGTTGGAAACCAGCTAATAGTTTCTTAATCTCAGATTTAGAGATGAATGTAAACTGTATTCTGTTGAAATGTGCAAGTGTTTGATTCATGCCGTTTAAAAAACTCCTGCCTCTAGGTAATTGTTAATGGGACCAACTTGTAAAGTTTGTAGCCTTAAAGAAACCTCCATGCATTTGTTCTGCTACAGCTCAAAAACATGAAGTGACTGCCTGGAATTTGGAGTTAGTCCCAGTGTTCACGTGAAGGAGAGGTGACAGCTTTCCAAAGAAGGACCCAAGCACACTAACACTGTCTTCTATAGGGATTGTTGGGCAGGCCTGGGATCCAGGTCTGTACAGTGAACAGGAGGAAAGAAGAGCTCTGAAACAAGGCTCAGATACCACGGGTATATGTAGGAGAGAACTAATAAGATTCTGTTAATTAAGATCCAAGCAGAACTTGTTTCAGGAGTCATTTTACCTGACATAATCATTATTTCTGCAGGAAACATGGACGTTCAATGCTCCTTTTTAAACTTTATCCTGCATATGTTTGTACAGAAATTGTCTTCTTCATCCATGTGGTGCTTACTCATCTGAGCCGTCTCCACAGTCCCCATGCCTCTGCTTTGTTTTTCTTTTGTACAGTAAGGCTTTTGCTTTTGCCTTAAGGTTTCCCTAGGGAATTAACAGGTCTTTTCATTTTGTACAGCTTTTGCAGCATGGATCAAACATTGGCTTACTATGCTAATGTGTGAAGAGAAAAAATTATCTAAAGCAGGTGAGCTTTAATGAACAAATGTGTATTTTCTCTGAGTTTGATTAGGGTGTGTGTGGTTTTTTTTTATTTCATATGAAGAAAGTGTGGTTCTCACAGATATTAATCAAATAAAAATTGCTACTCATTCTTGAAAAGGTGCAAATGTAATATTTAAAAAATGAGTGGAAGCTAGAACCATGAGAAAAATGTTCACCAGTGGGTTCATTAATTATTTTGGATCTGGAACTTGGTTTTGTTTTTTAATAGTGATAAGGACGGTGGAGTACTTGGAAAGTTGTGGAAGATGCTGTTAGTTTTACTTTAAAATGAGAATCTGGTGTTTTTTTATTTTGTTTTCAATAAAACTTCTTAAGTGTTTTGGACTATTTGAGATATTGTGTTCCTGCACTTAAATGAAATCAAGTTTGGGACCTTTAAAAATAGGGAGTAGGGGCTTCCCTGGTGGCGCAGTGGTTGGGAGTCCGCCTGCCGGTGCAGGGGACACGGGTTCGTGCCCCGGTCTGGGAGGATCCCACATGCCGCGGAGCGGCTTGGCCCGTGGGCCATGGCCATTGAGCCTGCGTGTCCGGAGCCTGTGCTCCGCAACGGGAGAGGCCGCGACAGTGAGAGGCCCACATACCGCAAAAAAAAAAAAAAAAAAAAAAAAAAAATAGTAGGAAAATTCCTCTTGATGTTCAATTACATGGTCATTCCTTTCTTGAGTTGATGGGTCACTGGGTGGCGGTATTGGGTGCATATTTACAACCATTAGTTGATAAATGTGGATCCCTAATTTGTGGGCAGGCAGAGTTTGAGTTGCGGCTATAGAAAACTCAGGATATTGTTTTCTTTACCAAAATTTGGAAATCACAGCTAAAAGTTATCTATTTTTATAGATTTGGAAACTAAGCCTAAGTAGATAGTGACAATTTAGTATAATAATTTAGTATAATAATCCAATTCACCAGGTCCAGGGTTCCTACTTGACCAGTGGTCTTTTTACAGCAATACCTAACATACCTAACATGTTTAGGTTTCATTGAAATAATCTACAATAAAGTATGGTTCAGGCAGTGTAACTTTAAACTCCTTGAGGGAATATAGTTTTGTATGTATCAGTTTGGTTCAAATATTCTACTAGTGGCATTTGAGAGATGAGCTACATGCAGTTACGTGGTGTTGGACTATAGCTCCAGCAAGACAAGAATGTTGTCTTTCAGCAACTGGTTAGTGGGTAAACAAGCCAGTCTTCCTGTCTCTAATTAACTTTAGAAGTCAGAGGGTAAAGGTTCAATCTTAGAAGATTAGAATTTGATAAATGAAATACCTCTGCCTACAGTTCTATCCCTACTTTGCCTGCTCCATTAGCACACCTAGTAGAAAAGCAGAGAAGCACACACTGGTGTTACAAGGCCCAGGGAAATGGTGTACAGGTACCTGTCACCTGCTTCTTTGAGTTATGGACAACCTTCTGCATTTAATAGAAATCTTGCTTTGGTTTTGCAGAGAAAGATGTTTTTATTTCTAACCATTCCATTTAGTGTTTCAGTATGAAGACAGGATATCCTGAGTGTTTAGTAATTTTCACCCATCTGTGCAGGAAATGAAAACTCTACACAGGTTGTATCCTGTGTGTTATTCCTGTTGTACAGCTGTCTCTTTCACGTGATGTCATTGAATGTAAATTAGTTGAGCCCCAGTCTTCAGATGCTTGTTCTATGTTGAAAGCGAAAATGTATCTGTAATTACATCTGCCTACACAATCCCTAAATAGATTCTCAGCACTTAAGTTTTCAGTTCTAGAAAATCTGGTGATCAGGTTTTTAATTGTGGGGCAGCTGGAGGATTGTTCTTACACTTACAAAACAAACTCAGAGATTAAGCAAGTTTGCATTGCCAAGTACTAGGATTGGGCTCTGGTTTCAGCAACCAGGGACCTTAGGCTCTCTTGCCTACTAGTATGCTTGTGGACACGCCCCCAATCACACCAAAGGCATTCCCTTGTACTTGGCTGGAACCATAGCTTGCTTTGCCTTGCTGCTGGGGATTCTTCGAATCCCACCTCGTTTGGTCTGCTCACTCACTCTGACCACCCCAGAGGTAGTCAGTAAATACTGGCATAGAATGCTGGCACGGGTAAAATAATTTCTATAAATTAGGGGACTCCTTTAATATCTTGTAAGTGGATTCCCAAGGAAAAGATGCACCTTGGATGATGAGGTTATCAAGTCTGTAGTTTGGGGGTTGTAACAGGTTCATTCTTTTGTGAAACATGTCCTAGAGTGTATATAATTCTGTAAGAGATTAAAACCCTTCCAAAGTGGATTAGGAGATAACAGTTAACTTTTGAGTGCTTGGGACGGTGCCTGGCATATACTAAGTGCTTATAATGCATCGTCTCTTTGAATCCTCTAGCAGCCTTTAGAAATACTATTATACCCCTTTACAGATGAGGAAATAAGTGGTAATTTATGCCCAGGGTTACCCAGATGAACTGGTGGCAAAGTTGAACCCAGGGAGTTTGAGTCTAGAAAATGCTCTTAATCTCTATAATAATAGCAAAAGTACTGATATTTAATGGCATGTCCTTCTCTAACATGTTAATAGCAAAAGTTGTTAAGTGTTCTAGCTCTGCCATTTACTAGCTGTAATATTGGTCATTTAGGCTGAAGAAACTGTCTCAAATATAGTAACTGCTCAGAGTGTTTACTTCAGGCAGCCAGGAATTGAAGCAGGAGGTAATTAAGGGGGGAAAGCCTTCAGTCACTTTAAGAAGTGGCATGCTCACTGAAGTGGGATAAATCACTACCATGGCATACAGTGAAAACTGAGAGAGAATAACAACAATAAGACTTGAGGTTCAAGAAGGAATCAAAGAACAAAGACACTGCATTGTACTTTTTAACTGCACAGGTAGTTTTAAATAAATGGAGAAAGCACCTTCCAAAAGTTACACTAGCAGGGAAAGATTCCATCAAGCATTTACATAGTAAATTTCTATTTTACAAAAGATTCTTGATCTTTACTTGAACTGTACATGATGAGGGAAAAGGAGCCCCCTCAGGTAGGTGTTCTCTCTGCTTGCAGAAGCAAACTAAAGGACCTAAGATCAGAGGCAAGCCTGGGATGCCAAGATGGGTAAAGAGAAATGATAAAGGGCCATTCGTTAATTCCATGTCTAAGACACTTTTCTAGTGATGCTTACGTAAATACTTTAGGGCAAACCACTGCCCTTAGATAAAGGTACAACCTCAGAATCTCTAATTCTGGATTATAGTAATGTATCTGTGTACCCTGGACTGCTGAATGTCAAAAGACAATACTTGGGGTGACCTATGAGGTTTGAACAAATACTTTAGAGGAATTCTCTAGGACCATACACCCTCTACTTTGGCTTTTTGAATGAAGCACAGGCTTCTGTGCTATATCCTCCAGCAGTGTAATAGTCAAGAAAAGGGCATCAGTATTGGATCACTCCTTAGACACTAATCAGCTGGGGAAAGAGTTCACTGGCAAAAGTGTCCTCCCAAGAATGGTCTACACCAAGCAGAGAGGACATGTCACTCAAGGGAGAAGGGGAACCTTCATAGCTACAGTCACTATAAGCATCCAGTAGGCAGGAAGATGGCTTCAGGCAGTGGCTGGTTGAAAGCAGATCTGAGATACCCAGCTCTGGAATGAAGTCATCATCTACAAGTTCTTCCTTCACTGAGACAGTGAATTCAGGGTGATCTTTCTCTGAGGGACTGGAAGGTGCTTCCTCAATTTTCACTACCACATTAGCTTGGCTCTCTGTCTCAGAGGGTATCTCTAAGACTAGGGGCTTTGTATATACGTGGTCAAAACGAATCAGTTCATTAATGGCTTCCAGCTTCGCTGATGACGTCCCCAGGGATGGAGAGGGGGGTGCGGGTAAGGAACTGGGTCCTTCTGGGTCGACTTCTGGGAGCTGCTCCAGGCTGGTAGACTCTGGAGAAGGACATCTGAAGAACATAACTGGGTCCAAGTTGAACAAAATGCCCAACAGGATATCAGACTGTAAAAGGAAAAATTAAATGGAGTTCAACTATTAGAATGCACTGAGAATCTACCTTAGTGCTAGGTTCCATAATGTAAATTAATCATTAGGCTATAGGATGACCTCCAGGACCCACCAGACCCATTTATCTATACTCCACTCCATGTCCTAAACCACCTGGAAATAGGAAGGTAGTTAATGTTCACCTCCAACTCAACCGAAACTATCTTCTCTGCCCTCATCTGTCTGGTTAGGGATGTCAGGCATCAAACAAATGGAATTAAATAGTTATACACCTCTTTAGTAAACCTGAATAAGCCCTACCTCAGAGTCTGAAGAGTCAACACCATCAGAATCCATGGGGAGATGTTCTGGAGGGGTGACAACTGGGCCTGCACCTGCTGCAGAGGTGCACGTAGTCTGAGTGCTGCGGACTCAGCAGACCCGGCCACCGGCCTCGCTCCATTCCCCTGGGAGGAAAGACCAAAGTGAATGAACAGCTCCAACAGCTAAGAGTCCCCAGGGAAATACTTGCCAGGAAGCTGTGATTCCTGACTTTCAAGAAAGCTAGAAAACTATTCTTTAGAGCTGAAATCTTTCCCTTAAACCTTTGTTATTTCCATTTTCTTGAGCCCTCCTCAAGAAGAGATAAGAAAAGGAGGGTAAGACTAACTTCACTGTGATTTTCTGTATAATGAAACATTTTTCTTCCCCAAGCAGATTCAGGCAGGACCGATATTCTTAAATAATATCTTACTTATATTCTCAATAAGAATAACGTTCCTAGTAATAAAGTTCTATAGTGAATTTAGGCCCAGAATCTTTTTGGATAGTAATCTTTTAAAAAGTTTGTCCTGAACATTATCTTCTGAGTAGAACTGCCCTGCTGTCAACCTTAGCCCACTTAAATATTATCACTGAATTTGCCATGATTCGTAAATTAAAACCCATACATCACTCTTCTATCAGAAAGGTGTCACTATCACAATGAATCCCTTCTCTTCTCAATCATATTCATCAAAGAACCACTATAATTTTAGTAGCATTCAAAGTCAGGTTTGACTGGCTCTCTTATCCTGGTTCTCCTTAATGTTGGCATGGTAGATATATATCTTGTCGACTACTGGCATTTGTTAGTACTTGCTCTTGGAGAGTCATGTAACTTATTTTAATTATTAGGACCTAGTACTATTCACTACACTCTTGAAAAATGAATAAGTATCATTAAAGAAAGAGGTCATGTCACTTAAAACCAGTTCTCACATACGGCACCAAATAAAGGACATGACTTACTTTGGTCTCTGCCTCCTCTTCAGTCACTAGGGCATCCATCCCCAAGCGCTGTCTCAATTCCTGGTTCTCAACTACAAGGCCATGTGTTTTCTCTCGTAAAAGCTGATTTTCTAGCAAAAGTTTTTGGTTCTGGAAGAAAGTTCAGAAGAGGCTATTAAGACATCTAATTCTTTCACTTAAGAATCCACCTGACAGCGTTTCACTACAATAGGTTTCCTTTCCTTCTCCTGGGTCTTTTGGAAAACTCTATGCTTATGAATGTGTTCACAGTGGGTATTAGAAGGCAAGGTTATAATTACAAAAAAAAAAGCTATTTAGGAAGTGCCATCTCACGGGGTCACATATAACACAATGCCCCCAACTACTAATAGAGACTTCAACAAAGAGTGACTTGTGGCTTTAATTTAGATATGATGTTTAAAAAAATCCTATCTTTTTTTTTTTTTTTTTTTTTAGCTGTGTTGGGTCTTTGTTGCAGCGTGCGGGCTTTCTCTAGGTGCGGCGAGCGAAGGCTACTCTTCGTTGTGGTGCACGGGCTTCTCATTGCGGTGGCTTCTCTTGTTGCAGGGCATGGGCTCTAGGCGCGCGGGCTTCAGTAGTTGTGGCTCGCAAGCTCTAGAGCGCAGGCTCAGTAGTTGTGGCACACGGGCTTAGTTGCTCCGCAGCATGTGGGCTCTTCCCGGACAAGGGCTTGAACCCATGTCCTCTGCATTGATAGGCGGATTCTTAACCACTGCGCCACCAGGGAAGCCCAAAAAATCCTATCTTGAACTGGCGGGTAATAATAAAAGTGGTAGTGGTGGACTGTAAAATCAACATGTTAAAAAAAAAAGAACAACACAAATAATTCTTATGTATTCAAGATGTGTAACTGGCAACAATTTAAGTTTAGGTAACAAGTAGACCCTAGAAGGGGAAGGGAACCGTTAGCGGACTTTTGGATAAGCCAGAAAAGGTCTCAAGTTTAAGCAATGATTTCCTATCTGCTTTTACTAATTTTTTAGTACTAACTGATAAAACATTGTTGTAATGTTGTAATTCACCAGCTTTGAGATAGAGCTAGCACCAAATGCCAAGAGGGTCAATCACTTCTGCTCTCATCAAGCTTCACCACTTAACCAACTACCTATCTACCCTAACTTAGATTAACTAAAAGTTTAACTTTTAATTATATGTCCAATTGTATTCTAAAGGAGATGAAGCAACCATTAACCAAGGAAAGATATACAATGGATCAAAGATACGAGTTTGGCCTTAAGTATTTTTACCTCTTCTTCCAAATCTACCACTTGTTGCTCCAGCTCACTCATTCGAGCTTTCTTTCGGTCTCTGGCAGTCTGAGCTGCTACTCTGTTTTTCAGTTTCCTGAGAACAGAAAGAGATATACCACACTGAGTCATCTCAAACCTTATTTATATCTTTATTTGAAAACTTGGCCACCTGGTGCTTTCATTTTAATTTACAGTATAAGGTAGACTAATGGTAAAATACACTTCAGGCTCCTCCCCTCAAGAAAACCAAACCAAAAAAAAAAAAAAAAAAAAAATCAGCCTTCTGTGGATCTAGCTTGAAGACCTACTTTATTCTCCCCCATACTGAGTCATCCACCTCCATCTCATCCCTGGTCACAGCACAGAGGCTGGACACAAATATTATTCACCTTGCATCATAAGCTATTTCCTCCTCCCCTTTCTACTCCCCCGTTGCTTCCTGACTCCAATCCCCTCAAACAGGATCCAACCTGGACTGATTAAATCTAGTAAAGGCTGCAATCGCGCTAGGACATAAACCCTCCCTCCCTAAACCCAACTCAAAAGAGGGAGAGGCTGATGCGACTTTCGCCCTGGTGCTCAAAGCCTAGGCCCGTGTCTACTCCAGGAGGCACTTCATAAATCACAAAAAGCACAACGATCATAAGAGAACTAATATTTACGGAGGACTAAGTACTAGGCATTTCTCAATCTCCCCAGCAGCCTGATGAAGTAGATACCATTTTAAGGATGCAGAGGCTGAGTTTGAGTAGTGAGCCTTACAGCGCTCCCAGCCCCCTTCAACTGCTGACATTTCAGTTCCGTGCGCCTCCAAAAAAAGTAGGTTAACCAACTGGCTTCATGTCACAGCCCAAGTTCAGAAAAGCTGACCACGGGTTTGTGGTCACAGCTAGAGGGCCTGGAACCCACGTACCCTTATACCCAGCTCTGGTTATCTCTAATGAGATAGAAAGGAAGTAAATAAAAAAGGCCTGCGCGCTGGACTACACCCAGCGCGGTGGATCTGCTAGTCCAGACTTCCTGCCCCGCCCCGCGCCACGCTGGCACCGGACTGGCCCGGCCACCAACGCCTGAGCGCTGCGGACGGGCAGCGCGGCCCCAGGTCCCTGTCTCGCCTTCGGATTCGGTCCCAGACCCCAGGCCCTCGCCCTCAGGCTCCGCGCCTCGACCCTCGCCCACCTCCGCAGCGCCTTCTCCTCGGGGCTCAGGTGCGTGAGGCGCTGTCGTTTGCGCGCCTGGGGCGGCCCCCCGCTCGCCGCCTCCGGGCTGGCCCCTCGCTGGCCCGGCACCATGATCGGCAGAGCCCGGCCGACCGGGGCTCCGGCGGCGGCGGCGGCGGCGGCGGCGGCGGCGGTGCCGGGCTGGCCGGACAGAAGCAGAACTTTGGGTGCCCCGGCGGCCGGGCTCTGCGCGGCTGCCACCACCACCATAGCCGGAGCGTATCTACGCGAGTGCACGCCCCCGCCGCCGAGCGGGCCGGTCCCGCCGCGCCCAGCCTTTCAACGATCGTGGCCCTCCGCGATTGGCTAGCGCCGAGTGACGCAGGCCTATCTTGGCACCCATTGGTCCTGCCGACCCGGAGGGGGTGGGGCCAGGGCGTCCGGCGTGGCGGCCGCGGTGCTGGGCGTTTTTCGCCGGGGAGACCGGTAGGCGTAACTCGGCTCTGGGAGGGTGTGGGGCACCGGAGTGCCGGGTCTAGGGAAGCCCTGTGCTCGTGAGGAAGGGTCCGGAGCCAGGCGGAGTTTCCTCAATAAATGGAATTTCCCCCCTAGGCTGACGCAGAGTTTACTTCCAAACCGAGAGATTTCCAGACCAATTTTTACTGAGACGAACAGATTTTTACCCGCCCCTGACAGAATTGTATCTTGTGCGCCACTTAGGGCCCGGAGCTGAGCAGAAAATCGAAAGACCAGCGCGAATCGGGGCTTGGGTTAGAAAAAAGCCTGCAAAGAAATTCCGCGAAATAAGTCTTTAGGGAATGAGATCGCGCGTTTTAAAACTAGGTTTAACTCATAGTGAAGGCTTAATAAACCTTACGTGGTGTTCTCTCAGAGTGGCGGGAATACGTGTAATTTCATTTTTCTTTGCATCTCTAAACTTTCTGCTATATGAGCGTACAGTATTATTATTATGAAAAAAAATGCCACGTACAAGACATGAGGGGAGGTTCAGGGCTCTTGCCCGCCTGTTGCGGCGCAAAGGGGCGGGGTGGGTGGGGGGGGGACTTGTGAAAGAGGGGCCTCCGAACGGTAGCTAGGGACCAGTTTAGACACGGGAATATTAAAATGGAGAAACCCGAGGAAACACCCCACACGGGCATTTTCACTTTTTTTGAAGCAAATTACAAAATGTTAAGTTCCCTAGAATTACAAAGCAATACGTTCTTTAATAAGTAGTTACTGCTTCCTCTATGCTCAGCACTGTTCTAGGTCCTAAGGATGCAGAGATGAGTAAATCTCGTAGCTGGTGGTTGGAAGATATACAAAAAGTGAAAAGATAGAACCCTGCCAGTAATTCTTCGGTGTTACTAAGTCAGGTAAGCTCTTCAATTATATTTTGGTGGGAAGAAAACAGTATGGGAAGAAGGAATGAATGAAAGCAATTCAGGATTTCGATATATAGGCCCTTTCAAGGGCATAGTTTCCGTCATTCCCAGGACTGGACTGTGAGCCTCGTAATATTTTCTTCTCCAAATTGGCAAGAGTTAAATCAATGACTTTACTTAAACTGAACTGGCCTAGCTCAGGCCATCCTGAACACAGGCTGCTTCTGTGGACTGGGAAAGAGATGGGGGCTAATCAGAGACCAGGACAAAACAGCCTGCCTCCTTTTTAACTCCCATCAGCCTTGAGCTAGCTGGGTCCTAAAGTGCCTGCAGGGGTGGGAGACTCACTCCTGGCCCTGGGACCTTTGGGGAGAATTCTTCAGAATACCTTGTGGTTGAGACCTATTCGTTCCTGTTAAAGGACCTTGGAAAGCTGTAAGAGGTTCTGAGAAAAGTCACGTAATTGTCATGCAGTCTTTAAGTTAATATTTGAGAATGCCAAAAGAACGTCTGGCACTGTGTAAGAAATCTCAGGGAAACTAGAAGAAATTTAAATCATTTAGACATAAAAAGAAAATGCATGAGGCCTCTATTAGTCCATCATGGTGTAAATGAGTAACCATAAGGAGAAGGTACAAGATGCTGGGGCAGAGGAGAAAAAGCCAGTGGATTGCATTTTAGTCTTGGTTAATTGGGTAGAAATGGAATGTTGAAATTGACTCCCCCAGCTTTGTTTTCAAGGCTTTCATCTTTTTGATAAACATGTTAAATCATACTCAAAAACAGTAAGTGGGCCCAGTGCAGATTGCTGTCTGTGGAATCGTGAACACTCGTGTCCAAACCTTTGAACAGTTTTATATCCTCTCTGTAACACTTCTCTAATAATTCTTGCATCAGATGCCAGTAATATTTTAAAACAGTTACTAGGCACTTGTGATAAGAGCTATAAAATGTATAAAATACAAAGTTCTTAGTCTTTGTGAAATGCAAGAAACAGTAGAACATTAAGTCTAAATAAGTAAAAGAACTACACCAAACCCAGTAGCAATCTGAAACTAAAATTCAAGAACTGCTCTCTAATATGGTAGCCACTGACCACAGGTGGCTATTGATTCTTTTTCCCACCTGTCTTTTTCACAGTCTCCATTCTAGCACTCTTCACTCACATCACTCACGCTTAATCTTCCCAAGTTGCACTGCCCTGAGGTAGAAAAATCTCTGGGGCTTCGAACAAATAGACCGGTCAAGCTATTGGTGATGAGATTGAAAAAGGAAATGACCCTCATCACTGAGTATCAATCCCTTTCCACCTCCATTGGTTCTAATTCCTTGTTTTCAACAAAATTGATGGAAGACAAGATTGAGTTGTCAGCTGGGACTGGAATACAATAATTTTAAATAATAGGTCATTATGTGACTTGGCTTCTAACTTAAAAGATGTTCAAACAATTGAAGGACATCGTTATAACAAAATGCCTTCCTTCCCCATCCATTTAGTTACACGAACAATGTTTTGGGGCACTTTTTTTAATTAAAAAAAAAGAATAAAATTAATGCTGAATCCTGCCTCACTATAGCAATAAGTATTATTAATCAACTGATACATGGTGCAAAGATACATTTCCAATATTATTTTACTCTCTACGTTTAATAATCATTTATCAAAATTTGGAATATTTGTTGTTTTGATAAACTTTGTAAAATTTGTACTGATTTTAATTGTTATGATAGCTCCATGTAGAGTAATTTTTTTATGGTTTGAAGAAAGCTTTAAAATATTTAAATGTGTATATTTTTATGCAAGGTAGCCTATTAAGTAATCAATAGTAGACTTTTAAACATAAAACCATATTACATTGAGATAAAAGTCTGTAAGGAAAGTAGAATGGAAATATAACTTAAAAAAGAAAAGAAATAAGGTAAGTTTTCTGGTTCTTAATAAAGAGCTTGTTGATTTTTTTTTAACTTTTGATTTTGATATAATTTCAAACTTACAGAAGAGATGCAAGAATTGTACAAAGAGTTTCGGCAGACTCTTCACCCAGACTTTTTTTTTTTTTTGGCTGCGTTGGGTCTTCGTTGCTGCACGTGGGCTTGCTCTAGTTGTGGTGAGCAGGGGCTACTCATCATTGCAGTGCGTGGGCTTCTCATTGAGGTGGCTTCTCTCGTTGCAGAGCATGGGCTCTAGGCACGCAGGCTTCAGTAGTTGTGGCATGTGGGCTCAGTAGTTGTGGCTCACGGGCTTAGTTGCTCCGCAGCATGTGGCATCTTCCCGGACCAGGGCTTGAACCCGTGTCCCCTGCATTGGCAGGCAGAGTCTTAACCACTGCGCCACCAGGGAAGCCTGCCTCATGTCTTTTCTGATGTTGACATTTTTGAAATGTATGGGTCAGTTATTTTGTAGAATGACCCTCAGTGTGGGTTTGTCTGATGTGACCTCATGATTTATGTGTTTTGGGCAGGAATACCACACAGTGATGCTGTTTTCTTCTCGGTGCATATCAGGAGGCAGGAGATGTCAATTTGTCCCATAACCAGTGATATTAACTTTTATCAATTGGTTAAGATGCTGTCTCCTAAAGTTAATTAGTAGCTTTTGTACTTATTAATAATATCTATTTTATAGAAGGATATTTTAAGATATCTACCTATCCCGTTCCTCATTAGATCTTCACTCACAGTTCTAGGATCCATTGACGATTCTTGCCTAAATTAATTCTTACCATAGTGATTTCCAAATAGTGATTTCCTAATTCTATCATTCCTTCTGCATTTATTCCTTGGAATTCTACTGTGAGGTAGAACTTTCCCTTCTTATTTATTTAGTTATTCATATCGATATCAACTCACAGAGTACTATTTTACTCAGTGGGTTTAAAAAAACTATTACTACATTATTTATTTTGATTCTCAAATTGTCTCAGACTTGACCAGTGGGAGACCATTGGTCTCCATTTTTAACGACCTCCATTTTTAATTTTGGTAAAATATACATAACATAAAATTTACCAGTAACCATTTTTAGGCATACAACTCAGTGGCATTAGGTACATTCACATTGTTGTACAACCAGCACCACTGTCCATCTCCAGAACCTTCTCATCATCCCAAGCAGAAACTCTGTACCCATCAAACAATAACTCTCCACTCCCCCATCCTCCCAGCCTCTAGTTACCTCTGTTCTACTTTCTGTCTCTATGAATTTGCCTATTCTAGGTACCTAGTGTAAGTGGAGTCATACAGTACTTGTCCCTCTGTGTATGATTTATTTCACGTAATATAACAGCTTCAAGGTTATCCACGTTGTAGCATGTATGAGAGCCTCTTCCTGACGAGCGTCCTTTCTGGCATGTCCCAATCATTCTTTGACCACTTACTTATTTTCTGGTAGAGCAAGATATTCCAGACTCATCTACTCTTTCCCAGGCCCAGCCCTTGAATGGGCCATTTCTCCAAGGAGCTCTGGCTCCTTTTCATGGAGAATGATATTTAGTGACAAAGATCTGTGCACTACGTGTGCTTATTGCTACTGGGGTGTCATTGCTTCTAGGTTGTCTCAGTGGATAGAACTAGGAAATAATATTTGTATATATATGTGTATACATACCCACATAAAAAGATATAGAAATATATAGATGTTTGTATGTCTATACCTATCTTTATATCGATCTATCTTATGTATTAAAAACTCATGAGTGCACACCAATAACTCCAACTCCAGTTCAACACCAAAGGGTTTGTTCTAGCCTTCCCTCTTTTCATGATTTTAACTCTGTTCTCTGACAATAAGGAAACAGATGCCCATTAAATTCTCATGTATACAAATGTATGTAATTAATCTGTTGGCAATGGCTGGTTGAATCCTTGGCCCCAGAATATGCAAACCCCCTCACCCCAGCCAGCTATTCTTAGCCAAATCCTTGACTCATATTTCCAAATGTGTGATGACGGATGGCAAATAACTGTGGTATTTCGATTCCATTGAACACAGCTAAAAGAGTGATACAAAAGTTTTACTTTAAAATAATACTCCCAGTTGCATTAGAAATGATATCCATTGCAACTAATATTTAAGCTTATCATGAGAAATTTTAGATGTTTAAAATGTGGGGTGTATTTAAAATGTGGTATCTAGTTTTACTAAATTATTTTAGGGACCATGTGAACAAAAAAGTTTTAAGACCATTGTAGCAGAAGAATAGAACCAAACCATTCGGAGAGAGAAACAGAGGACAAGAGTGAGCCAGTGAGCCAGTGAGAGGCAGAGAACAACAATCATTCCAAAACATATAAGAAAAGAGGAAAACACAAGAAACATGGTAAGGAGAAGACATGAAATAACATGGTAGGACTACGTCCAAATATATAAATAATCAAAAATAAATATGAATGGATTATATTCCCTTCATAAAAGAAGGTGGCTCTGGTTTAAGTGAAAAATCCAAATTCCAGCTATATGCTGTTTATAGGAAATACACATAAAACAAAACAGCATAAGGATGGAAAATGGCTCACCAGGCAGATGTATACAGAAAACAAGCATATGGAGCAAAATTTGTATCAGACAAAATAGAATTTAAGACAAAAGCATTTAAAAAACACAAAGAAGGGTGTTTCATGTTGATTAAAGGCACAAGTTATGAGTCATGCATTTTATAAACAGTAGCATAATTTTGAAATGTATAAAACAAAAACTGAAAATAAATGGTGAAATTGACAGATCCACAATCATAGTGGGAGATGAATACACCTCACTCAGAATCAACCAATAGAGCAGACAGGAAAGATGTGAACAGCACAATTAACAAATGTGATCTCACAGAGAACTTTCCTCTCCACCAGGAACATTCACAACATTTGATGTCATTTTACTCTTGCAGAGTGAGATTGATCTTTGTGTTTCAGGGTTTAGAAATGGAATTGTTTCCAAGTTTTAGCTTTTATGAATAAAGCTGCTGTGAGCACTTGTGTACAAATCTTTGTGTGAAAAAAATCTTTGTATTTTCATTTCTCTTGAGTAAATATTCAATACCCAGTGGGGAAACTGCAGGATCATGAGGTAGGTGTATGTTCAACATTTTTAGAAACTGCCAGCTTCCCAAAGTGGTTTTATCATTTGACATTTCCACCAGCAACTCAAGGCGTTCTTAGACTACTATAACAGATTGTTATTTAACTCTTTCATTATTACCCAACTTTTCATTTATGTTGCTATGTTTTTTTCCAACTGGATTTCAAAAAGCTCATTAGAAACAGAAGCATGGGTTATACTTCTTTGTGTTTAGTATAGTGCTGAGTACACATTAGACATTGAATAAATATATTTTTAAATGATTATTAAACTTAGGTTGTCTGCAATATGCTTTAAAAGACAGAACATCTTTTAAATTACTCTGGCAGACTGCTACATAATACCATTTTCTTGAAAGCAGAATTCAACACAAGGTTGGTCTATCTTGGACTTATTACTAAAGCCTGGAATGTGCTCATTTTAAGGCACTAAGGCAATATTTCTAGTTACTTACATGGTGTCTATTCTACTTTCTTATTAAAAATAATAATAATAATTTTTGTTCAGGGTGCCTAGCTGAAAACACTCAGCTTCTGGATTCCCTTGAAATTATGAGTAGCTGTGGAATAAAGTTCAGGCCAATGTATAAGTGGAAGTTCTAGGCAGAGAGAATTCCAGGAAAGCTTGTTAAATGGAGAAGACTCTACTGGGATGCCTTTCACCTTTTTCCTGTTGCCCGTTTCCCCCAGGCAGTGCTTCTTCTTGCCTGAAATGCTGATGAAAGTTCGAAAGGTTGAGACAGTTCAGCAGCCATCCTGCAAGCATGAGGAAGGAAGCCACAAGCTAAGGATGTCAGAGGGGAAAGACAGAAGGAGTCTGGGTTCCTGATGGCATCATGGAGTGACCATCTAGCCCTGACCTAGCTCTAGACTGCCCACTTCCAGATCCCAAGTTATGTGACAAATAGAAATATCATGGTGGCTGGGTTTTTCTTACATGCCATACAACAAAATCCTCACTTTTACAGGCACTTACCATACTGCCCTAAGTTAGATTTTCCAAATACCATCTTTGTTTTTCTCATGAACAGGCTACTAGCATGGCTGAGGAACTAGTATGCTTAAGTATGGCATCAGGAAGTAGGTGGATCCCAAGGACATAATTTTTATCAGTGGCACTTTCTTCTGACACCAGGAAAAGAGATGCGTCACTTAGCATTAGCATCACTATTTTGTGGCCAGAAAAATTGAGGTTCAAAGGGACAAAATAATCATCTTAAGGCTGTAGATTACCTTTCCAGCTTATCTATCTGTCCCATACTTCAGTACTACGGTTTTCCTGGAATGCCCTTTTCCTCTCTCTGTTTACACCGTAGTTTCTCAACCTCAGCATTACTGACATTTCGGGCTGGACAATTCTTTGTTCTGGGGTGAGGGCTGTCCTGTGCATTGTAAATTTTACTAGCACCTCAGGTCGTACTCACAAGATGCCAGGAGCACCCGCCACTCTTCCCAGTTATGACAACCAAAACTGTCTCTGGACATTGCCAAATATCCCTGAGAGCCAAGACCTCCCCCAGCTGAGATCCACTGCTCTAAACTGTGTCAAACATCACCCTACTGTGCCCCTGCACAGACTTCCAGCAACACACCTGTGATACTTGGCAGTACAATCCACCTGTCTTGATCTCCACATTAGACTGTGAGCTCCCTGAAGGCAGCGACTGCATCTGGCTCATCTTTGTAATCCCCCTGCTCATCTACTAAATAGATTTTTAAATGGTCCAGGAGAAGAATGGGAATAGATTTCAGGAATCCTGGCTCCTTGATGCCATGATTTTGACACTCACTCTTAAAGATTCCTGTGTCCCACGCCTTTGCTTGATGTCATATTTTACAGGCTCCCACGCTGTAGTCAATATTCTAGCAGGAAAGCGCTACGTTGCTCATTGTTCTAAACACAAGTGAAATGGAAATGGAAAGCAAAAATTGTAAGGGGCTTTCCTGGTGGCGCAGTGGTTGAGAGTCTGCCTGCCAATGCAGGGGACACAGGTTCGAGCCCTGGTCTGGGAAGATCCCACATGCCGCGGAGCAACTGGGCCCATGAGCCACAGCTACTGAGCCTGCGCGTCTGGCGCCTGCGCTCCGTAACAAGAGAGGCCGCGACAGTGAGAGGCCCGCGCACCGCGATGAAGAGTGGCCCCCACTCGCCACAACTAGAGAAAGCCCTCGCACAGAAATGAAGACCCAACACAGCCAAAAATAAATAAATAAGCTTATTTAAAAAAACTGTAAGACAACTTTTCATATTCTCACAAGGAGAAATGAAAAACCCTTGAACGATAGGGGAAAGAGCAAAGGTCTATATATTACTATTTTTGTTTCCTTAATGGAATCAAAGTTGCATCTTAATCTTGCAAAAAGTGCTATGTACACCCCTCACCCAGTTCCGATTTCCCCTGATGTCCTTTTACACAACCATGGTACATTTGTCACAACTAAGAAACCGACCTGGATGCACAGGGATTCAGTACTCTCGAGAGATGGATGAAGTCTTTTGGTTTGCTAGGACTAGTGATTCTAGCGCTTTTAATTTCATGACTGTGTTTTTAAAGGCGGACATTTTTGAACCGTTTAAGTAACGTTGAGACGCCAAATGCGTGGGCAGGAAATCCTCCTGGTGGTGTTGGCGGATGTTTCCTTCAATCCTGCGGCTGCCCACCCCTTTCTAGAGAAGAGTTGCAACACTTCTTGAAGTTCATTTGTGTGTATTAGGGTTCTAAGAAATTCAGTACTCCTTTGGCTTCCACAAAACCCTGTAGTTCATTTGCTCGGTAAATTAAACAGAGCCTAAAAGGGCACAACAACAAAAGAAAAAGGTTCGTTTGAAAAGTGAAAAGATATTGCAGGCTCTCTTTTGCACTTGGCATTGACCCACAGCAGTAAATGGCTCAACATTTGGTTTTGTCTCCTTAAAGAAAGCACAAACTCTGCATTGTCGGTACCTTTATTGACACCAAGGTTCAAAGGTGGCAAGAGAAGCAAGTTTTATCTTACTTGAAAGAAGTTTAAGCGCTGTAGGCCCCATTAGTACTAAGAGAATAAACATCAGTTCACCAGTTTTAAACGTTTTTAATAAACTTTTTTTTTTTTTGGTGTAATTTTAGATTGACAGAAAAGTTGCAAGGCCAGTACAGAGAATTCCCATATGCTACCAACCCCCAACCTGGTTCTAGTTTCCCCTAACGTTATCAGCCTACACTACCATTGGTACATTTGTCAAAACTCAGAAACCACACTGACACAGTGCTATTAACTAAACTCTAGACTGTATTTGGATTTCAACAGTTTCCCTCTTAAAGTCTGTTTTCTGTTCCAGGATCCTGCCTTGGTTTTGATTACTTAGCTTCTGTATGGAACATCTATTTTTGCAAAATGTTTCATGACTAATTTCAGTAAATGATATTTGTTTGAAGTTCTGGATTTACTCAAGTGCAGCCTTCCCAGACACATACGTACCCTGAGGCTCTGACTCCAAAATAACAGCAACTGAATCCCTCCCCAACTGGTGAGGTGGCCTTGCCTTTAGGTGATGCTGTGAGGTTTTTCATGACCTGGCTTGTAGGAGACTAGATTTCCTGAGAATGGCCCAGGGACTCTCAACATTAAAAAAAAAAAAAAAAAAAAAAAATCCTCTCATATTTATAGCTGACTTTGTACATCTGATATTCCTGTGGGGAAAGACAGCAAGCTGTACATATTCTGTTGTCTCATAAACTTTTTTTTTTCATGAAAACATCCAGGATTTATGTGATTCCAAGAGTCAGCTGGGTAAAATATAGATGAAACTCTGGTTTGTTGAATAAAGGAGATACGAGAAGAGAAAAGCTTTGGGAGCAGAGGAGTAGAATTGTGATTGCCTCCGAGAATATTGGGACAGAGACCATCCATCTTCCATTTCCAGACACTGTAAGAACAGTCCTTACAACCTAGGTGCTGGGAGCCTGGGCTTGTGACACAGGTGGATGGACATCAGGCAGGTTTTCGGCTCTAACATGCACTAGTTAGGGAACCTTGGACAAGTTACTTAACCCCTCTGAGCCTCAGTTTCCCTGTCAGAAAAATGAGAATCAAGAGTTGACCAAGATAATGTATTAAACACAGTTCATGACACAGAGAAAGCACACCATGCATGTTAAGAATTATTGTTACCGAGGGCCATCCACCTTAATGCCAAGTACCATTCCCACAATCTTCCTAGTTCCCCATTAATCTCATCCATTCTTCTGTCTTTTGATATTTGGCAGCCAGGAAGTTTGACAGGTCCCAGAAGGTTAAGTAGGACAATGGTGGGTCCAAATCTTTAAAATATGTCTGAGTATAAAATTTGATCACTGGTCACAAGCAGGGACAGGGTCCATGAAGCAGGAGATGTGTCATAGCAATGGACACCAGGTGAGTTTTCGCCAGCTGCTCCCTCCCCCAACCAGAGAACAAAATGCCCACTTGATCCCTGGGTGGACTGGACCTGGCCATGGGCTGCTGATGACCGGCTCTGTCAGTGTGACCTAGGACACCATTCCCAGCAGAGGGCAGCAAACATTTCCTGGGTACACAGACCCCTGACCTCCGGTGAGATTCCGGGGCAGGGTCTGGATGACGCCATCCCTGGGGGTGGGGGGCTTATGCGAGCTGCTCTTCACAGAACAGTGAGCCAGCCTGCAGGATCTGGGAAAGAAGAGGGTTGGATCTCCAATTTTAAAAAAGGAAATGTTGTTTCCTACTAAACACAATCATTTTGTTTGGAAATGAGTTGTAATTTCCAGCCTAGAGTTCCAGAATTACAGAGTTTATTATAGTCCTTAGCACCCACAACGTGCTCCCAAAAGCCCTTGTCATGGTCTGTGCCAGAGGTGGGGGACCGACCACCAAACTTGAACAGGACGGTGGAGGTTAGTGCTTGACTCTGCTGGGTGACCTGGAATAAACCATGAACCTCTTCAAGAGTTTTGTTTTGTTTTTTTTTTTTGAGTGGTTCTGAAGAGCCTAGGGGCAGGGCAGGAATAAAGACGCAGACTTAAAGAATGGACTTGAGGACACGGGGAGGGGGAAGTGTAAGCTGGGACGAAGTGAGAGAGTGGCATGGACATATATACATTACCAAATGTAAAATAGCTAGCTAGTGGGAAGCAGCCGCATAGCACAGGGAGATCAGCTCCGTGCTTTGTGACCCCCTAGAGGGGTGGGACAGGGAGGGTGGGAGGGAGATGCAAGAGGGAGGAGATATGGGGATATATGTATATGTATAGCTGATTCACTTTGTTATACAGAAGAAACTAACACACCATTGTAAAGCCATTATACTCCAATAAAGATGTTAAAAAAAAATTTTTTTTTTTCATTGTTGTTTGTTTTACTAGAAAAGACAGGAGTGTGCATGAAAGCAACCTAGGAGAGTGCCTTCAACACAGGAAGGAGCTTCTTGCATTTAGTTCCAGGCTCCAGAGCAAAGGCAGCCCATCCCAGCCTGAGCCTCTTCACTTCACTTGGGAGGCCCTGCCTTGGTATCTGAAGGAGGATGACAGCAGCAGAGACAACCCCCTGTTTGAACTCCCCCTGCCCACAAATGGCCTCTTTGGCACCCGGGAACAAAGTGCAGGTGACCAGAGTGCTCACCCACCAGCCTCAGACCCCCATCCAGGGCAGCACTGTCCAGGGACAGGTGCATCCACGGAAGGAACAAACACAGATTCTCCGACATCCCAAAGATACATACTGGGGGACAGGAGTCCTCTAGAGTCACTTTCCAGGTGACCAGGTAACCTGGGAAGGTTAGAAGGTTATAACTCGAAGGGCCTGGGAGTCTGACTTTTTCTTACCTTCTGGAACAGAGAAAGGGGGTGAGAAGATAGCGGCCCTGGGTACAGCTTTGAATGGGAATAAACATTTCTCAATTGAAGTGTTTCATCAGTGTCTTAAAAAATCAAATTTGTTCAGGCTTGCAGGAAATGGATTGTCTAAGTGTCACTTTAAAAATTTGGCAGGGGGGGGAATTGAAAACAGTTTTCTAAAGGGACTCCCCTGATCTTGATCAGCAAATGTCCCCCACCCCTCCAGGAACCAGGACAAGAGCGAGGAGAGCAGTTTGTACTGACTTGAGGTTCTCCTGAAAATTTCCACCCTTTGCCTGTGCTCAAACGTTTGCATTCAAGGATTTTTAAAAATTTATGTGTCCACGTGCAATAAACTGATATTTCCAGCATCATGATCAGAACCACAGCCAGAAAACCTTGATTTGGGGTCATTCATTCATCCCGAAAGCTGTGCCACCTTTATCTTCTCTCAGGGAGCAGAATCTAGAAGAGGAGAAAGATAATAAGTAATTCTAATGTGGTATAACTGTAACCAGCCCTTAGGAGTGGTACCGAGGAGCGAGGACCTAGGGCCGTCAGGGAAGGCCTCGTAGAGGAGGCAATGTTCGTGAGGGCCTTGAAGGATGAGTAGGAGTTTGCATAGAATTTAGCTTTACTTTTTCCCTTGCCACTTCTCCCTGCTAGAGCTAGATGCCACCTGGACCCTGAGCTAGAATCTCAAGAAAGCAGTAATTGTTCACCTGGGGCTAAAAAAGGCCTGAAACTAACACAACATATATGTATTCAACCTTTGACACCTGCTACTATTCCTGAGACTAAGTTGATAAGAAGATCCTTCCGGATTTCTGTATACTTATTTCAGCTCTCCTGGGACATCCTTTGTCCCTTTCCTACTCTCATCCTTAGTCTCCTTCAAGACTTCTTTGGTATTTTTGTCTTAACCAACAACTTTTCTTTAAAAATAGAGGCAGGAGTGAGAGAGAGAGAGAGAGAGGATTCCCTCCCATCCTCCCCACCCTTCCCTTGTTTGGCTTTAAATTCTGCACAGTCACTCTCTCCCTGGTTCCTTGCTCTGCTTCTCTCCTTAAAGGAGCCAGAAGGGACTTCTGGGTGTCTGAGCTCAGGCAGTGCTGTCACTCTCCCGAGCCCCAGGGACGGGTTATCTCTCGGGGTCAGGAACCCGGTGGGAACCCGGGGTCCTAGGACCGGAGGCTGTGCCCCCCATCCCCTGCAGCTCTCCTCACTTTGTACAATGAGGTAGCTGACCTTTTCCATTGCATCTTGTTTTTTTTTCTCTGCACCCCACTTGGTTTGGCAACCATGAATTAACCCTGTTTCCTCCTTGGCATTTCTTACGCGTATCCCACTGAAATTAAAAACTCAAAAGGAAGAGGCCTCGTAGACCTTGAAACGTTCAGCTTGCTTTCTGGCCTTGGCCGCTAGCTTGACTGGTCCCACCTGCTCTCCTGGGAGAGTGGGCAGCTGACGAAATCCAGAGGCCTCGAAACCTCCCTTCCAGTAAGTGCTCTTGTTTGCACATCCTGGTTCAAAAGCCGGAACCGCTGGTTGGAAATCAATCGGGGTAAAGTTACTGAATTAGTGGATCTGCTTCAAGCTTCAGGCAGTGGCCTTCCTGAGAAAGGCAGAATCTGCATGTTTCTTTCACAGATTAAAACCTGCCTTGTTTGTTTACTCTCTACTTCTTAAAGTTCTTGGAACGCTTTTCCAGGAAGAAGCCAGGTAATGGGAAATCGGGATAATAAAGAACAGTGAGCCTTGTTTGTATCCTCCTTACTCCCTTTATTTTCAAAGGAACCAGCATGAGGATGTGTGAAATAAGTCAGTATTAGGAACATTAGCTAATGAGTACAGGACGTGAGCCAGGAACTGTGCAGAGCCCTTGGCATCTACTCTTTAATTTCTGTAAGGTAGGAATTGGCTCCATTTCTCAGAAGAGGAAGGTGAGGCTCTGAGGGGTTAAGCCCAAGGTCATGTGGTAGAACTGGGATTCAAACTTAGATCCCTGTGACTTCGGAGATTGTCCGATTTCCTGGAGGTTGCACAGGCATGGAAAGAACCCAGGCCTGGCCTATTGCTTTTAGGACAAGATGCTTCTGAGGCAACCCCCACCTTCAGTGATTTGCATTGTATCTAAGAAACTGAAAACCCAAGTCAAGGCGTCTGAAACCAGCAAAAGAATATTCCTTTCGGTCCCTGTTCCCCTCCATCATTGGGGGTATAGACTAGGTGACATTTACTGTGCAAACAGCAGACTGGGATCCAGGCAGAGCCCACACCTAGCTGAGTAAATAGCACCTGGAGGCCCAGGCAGGGCACGCAAGGTCCCCAGTGAGGCCTCATTTTGAGAGGCAAACAGGAGAAGGGGTCTGTGGGCTGGGAGCCGGGAGCCCGGAGCGCTGGTCCTGGTGCTGCCACTTGTACTTCTCTGTCCCTCATCTGGAAGTGGAGGAAATCAACTCAATGATGTAGGGATCTGGCTGCAGGGGTCAGATTGCCTTGGGCAGTGCGGCCTGGTGGGTAGGCCTGCGGAGGGTAGAATCCAGCTCCCTGGGTTCAAGTGTGAGCTTCACCACTTACAAACTCTGTGACCCTAGACAAGTCCTTAACTTTTCAGAGCCTCTGTTTTCCTATTATTCCTCCAAGAATAATAGTAGGACCCACCTCACAGGGTTATCAAGAAATCAGAGTCAGAATGCACAACAGAATTCGAGAATATTCCATCCTGGCTACAAGAGTTCTTTCCTTTGGCTTTTTGTTGTTGTCGTGGAAACTGAGATTCAATTCAAGCAATAGTTAACAAACAAACAAACCAAAAAAGAGTTAACCACTTAGAGTTAAAACTTAGTTCAGTGCTGGTATCTAGGAAACAGATGTTGGGAATTATTAGTGATTCCCTAATTCTGCAAATATTCACTGAATGCCTGGCACCTGCAGGGCTCTTTACTAGTTCTATGGATGATATGAAGATATTAACACACGGACCTTTTCTCAAAGAACCCACTGTCAGCAGGAGATGCGCCCAAATGGTTATGACACAGAAGTAACAGCATCATGCAGAGGATAAGGAAGCTGCCCTGATGCTTCAGAAACTTCTCTGGAGGCCCAGACACAGCAAGACTCAGGGGAGAATGTGTACTTTGTGGTCACCATAGCACGTTTTCAGTCCCGACGTGACACCGGTCAGCTGGATAATCTTGGACAATTTACATAACTTCTCTGAATGATTTCCTCCTCTTATGATGGTTAGTTTTATGAGTCAATTTGGCTAAGCTATAATACCCAGTTAGTCTGTTAAACAGTAATCTAGGTGTTGCTGTGAAGATATTTTGTAGACGTGATTAACATCTGCAATCAGGTAAAGGGGAATCATCTGAGCTGGCCTCCTCCAATCAAAGACAGGCCTTAGGAGCAAATCTGAAGTTACTCAGAAGAAGAAGAAATTCCTTCTCAGGCAGCACTGGCTTCTGCCCAGTTTCCAGCCTGCCAGTCTACCCTGCAAACTTCAGACTTGCCAGCCTCACAACCACATAAGCCAATTCATATACATATATGAGTCTTTATCTATATACACACATGTATATGACTCATCCCTCCTGCTGGTCCTGTTTCTTTGGTGGGAGGCAAGCAGACACGCTTCTTCCCTTTCTCTTCCCTGACACCCCCAGGACCCACTACCTCCTGCTCCTCTCAGTTTTCCCACATCTAGTCGTGAAACCAAAGAATTTGGACCTGGAGGGCCCCTAGGGGCTGTGTATTCCACCCTCCTCTGCATGTGGATGAAGACATTCAGACGGAGAAGACCTGTGATTTGTCCCAGGTCTGGTGACTAGCACTGAAGGCTGCCCTGCAGGGTTGGGACAGGGATGAGGCCAGAGGGACACTTGCCTCAGGTGCAAAATTCAAGAGAAATTTAGTAGTCAAGATAAAGAATACTTTGATGCAATTTTTTTTTTTTTTTTTTTTTTTTTTTGCAGTACGTGGGCCTCTCACTGTTGTGGCCTCTCCCGTTGTGGAGCACAGGCTCCGGACGCACAGGCTCAGTGGCCATGGCTCACGGGCCCAGCCGCTCCGCGGCGTGTGGGATCTTCCCGGACCGGGGCACGAACCCATGTCCCCTGCATCAGCAGGCGGACTCTCAACCACTGCGCCACCAGGGAAGCCCTGATGCAATATTTTTAAAAATCTAAATTGCTGCAAAAGAAATCTGTGATGAACAAAGTATCCCATCTTTTGTTACTGTTTTTTAAAATGTTTTATATTGGAGTATCCTTGATTAACAATGTTGTGTTAGTTTCAGGTGTACAACAAAGTGATTTGGTTATACAAGTATCTATTCTTTTCCCATTTAGGTTATTACAGAATATCGAGCAGAGTTCCCTGTGCTATACAGTAGGTCCTTGTTGGTTATTTTAAATATAGTAGTGTGTACGGGTCAATCCCAAACTCCCAATCTATCCCTCCCCACACCCCTCCTCCTGGTAACCATGAGTTCGTTCTATAGGTCTGTGAGTCTGTTTCGGATCAGTGTTGTTGGTTTTTCCTTGTGCTGCATGCTCTATTGAGGTTGGCACAGCACCGTTGCCCTGTGTCCACTGGGGTCTTTGTATTACACATGGCGTCACGTGCTCCCTCTGGTGCTGTCATTATCATGCGTGTGCTTTCCTCTGGCCACCGAGACCGCACAGAGGCGGCCAAGGGACTGAGGGGTTTTCCGGGAGGCGGGACTTTCAGTGCTTAAATTGGAAGAGTCCCAGCAAACCAGGATGGTTGGTCACCTATCAGAGAAAGAAGCAGGGACCAGATCTTATGCACTTTTGTGTCCCTGAGCCATTTGATTGCACTCAGTAATTTTTCTTGACTGAGTTTGCCCTTTCTGGCAGAGCGCTTGGCAGGCACTCAGCACATCCCTAATCTGTTTCATATCTGAGGCACAGAAAGGAAAAAGGGACTTGGCCGGGACCCACTGGCTAATCCCTGGTGTTCCAGTGCCCAGCCCGCCTGCCTCCTGAGTGTCCGGCCTGCTGCTGCTCACCCATGATCATCCCCCGGGATTCCTGAGATATGGGTGTAACTAGTGTAACCAGTAAAGGCTTAATTGCCTAAAACCTGCCCAGGAGGCTGGTGGTCTTTATTTATTTTTTTAAACAAGCACTAGGTTTGGAAACTCTATGCCTAGACACAATGGTCCTTTTGCTTCTAGGATCAGTACATCCTGCCTTCAGCTAACAGACTTGGTATGAGTTTTGCCCACTCAAGATGGATGTTCTCTTGCTCTCTGTCCATCCCCCTGCTCTACCAGTCCCTGCTTCACTCGCATGACTACCCAACCCTCTTCATTATAGGGCTTCATTAATCCCTGTTTATTGATGAGCCCACCTGATGTCAATTCCCCCTATAAAAGGCAGCCTCCTCCTCCAAGCAAGGAAGATTACTGCCACGTCCTTCCTGCTGTCTGCTGTACATGGTGGCAGTATAGCTCCAGGACCCTTTGTGTAAGATCCTCTGTCCAATAAGTCATTGATGTCTCTGTCGCTGTCTCCAGGCTCTTTCTTTGGTCTCAAGGCTGGGCAACTACAAGGCTCTCAGGCCTGCCAGGTGCAGCCCAACACCTGGGAACATTCCAGGTAGGTTGCTAACTAAACAGCCTTGACTCTGTCACCTGAGTCAAGACCCCTGACTGCCTTGGGCCCGAGTTTCCTCAGTTACCAAACGAAAGCCTTGAACTTGCTATTTCAGGAGATAGCAGGGTGCCTCTGTGACCATCAGTTTCCTCATCTGTGAAGTTGGCATCATGATACCTTTTAAGGTAATTGTGAGGATGAAGTGGGATGATGTATGGAAACTGCCTTGCACAGTCCCTTGTGGGAGGTCATTTGTTTTCCTTCTCTCTAGTTCTGCTGAGTCTAAAGTACGGTGATTTTATGATTCCACTTTTACAATCAGTAGCACAGTTCATTTATTTCACTCCAAAATGTCTTATTGTTCACCTGCTGTGTGCCAAGCATTATCTTAGATATTAGGTGCTAAGCACATGATGGTGAGCAAGAATCTGGTTAGAAAACATCAAAATTATCCAGAAATCCCCTGCAAAGAAAGACCGAGCAAAGAGACCAACAGCAGAAAGCACCTAGAGGTCAGAAATCATCCCTGTGATAACCATTTTAGATTGAGTAGATGCTACTTAGCAGGTGGTCACAATTCTCCCAAGTGGCTGCTATTCTTGTATTTAAAACACCTGCTGCTGTTTCCAGGATGCTAACATTTACTTTGGTCTTTATGTCAATGCCTTTTGTACAGAGAGCCAGCTGCGGGGCTTTTCTGTTTCAACATTGTCCCTGAATTGTGCTTTGTTGATAAGAAAATAAACACCGCTTGCTAAGATAGCACCAAGCAGCCTTTAAGACTGGTTGGAGCAGGAGCCTTACATTCAAGATGAAGAATAGGTTTTCTCTTGCTGGTGTTAGGAATGTTGTTCTTCTTCGTGGCTCGATCATGTGGCTTAATTTTACTTTACCTAGTGTTGCTTCTGTCCTCCTGCTTTCCCTTCCTTGGAGCCCTTTTTAATAATTCCTCTCTACTTGTGGGATTTTACCAGACGGTTGAGGATTGATGAGCCATAAAAAGTAAAGGTTAGAGAGCAGATGAATGGTTGCCAGGTGCTGGGGGTGGGGAAGGACTGGAAGGTGAGTGCTTATTGGGGGCGGGGTCTCCTTTGGGGGAGTGATGAAACTGTTTTAGAATTTGATAGAGGTGGTGGTTTCAAAACATTGTGAATGTACTAAATGCCATGAAACTGCACACTTTAAAATGATTACTTTTATGTTATGTGAATTTCACCTCAACCAAAAACAAAAAATGTTACGAAGCCAGATACAAAAGAATATGATCTGCATGAATCAATTTATCTGAAGTTTGGGAACAGGCTTGTGTCTGGTGATAGAAATCAGAACAGGGGTAGCGGGGGAGGAAAGGGCATGGCTGGAAAGAGGCACAGGGAACTTTCTGGAGTGATGGAAATTGCATCTTGTTTTGGGCAATTGTTACAGAGTATAAACAATTGTCCAAAAGTACTGAATTGTATGTTAAGATTTGTGCATTTTATTGATGTTAATTATACCTCATTAAAATTTTTTTTTTTTTTAATGAAAAGGTGGGGAATTCCCTGGTGGTCCAGTGGTTAGGACTCCAGCTTTCACTGCCGAGGGCCCAGGTTCAATCCCTGGTCGGGGAACCAAGATCCAATAAGCCGCGTGGTGCAGCCAAATAAAAAAGAAAAGACAGAGGCCCCAGCGAAATTTTTTTTAACATTTATTTATTTTTAATTAATTAATTAATTAATTAATTTTTGGCTGCATTGGGTCTTAGTTACTGCGCACGGGCTTTCTCTAGTTGCGGCCAGTGGGGGCCACTCTTCGTTTCAATGTGCGGGCTTCTCATCACAGTGGCTTCTCTTCTTGTGGAGCACAGGCTCTAGGCATGCGGGCTCAGCAGTTATGGCACACGGGCTTAGCTGCTCCGCGGCATGTGGAATCCTCCCAGACCAGGGCTTGATCCCATGTCCTCTGCATTGGCAGGCGGATTTCTAACCACTGCACCACTAGGGAAGTCCTGGTCCCAGCAATATTTGATTTGACAAGTTTCCCTGGAGTCAATTCATCCATTTTTTAAAAATTAATTTTTATTGGAGTAAATTTGATTTACAATGTTGTGTTAGTTTCTGCTGTACCGCAAAGTGAATCTGTTATTCATATACATATATCCACTCTTTTTTAGATTCTATTCCCATATAGGTCATTACAGAGTATTAAGTAGAGTTTCCTTTTTTAGATTCTATTCCCATATAGGTCCTTACAGAGTATTAAGTAGAGTTCCCTGTGCTATACAGTAGGAATTTATCCATTTTTAAAGGTGTTGCCCTGAAGAACTGTTTGCTGGTACTTCATTGCTTGTTTTATGAGTACAGTTTTTGGAGGGGAAGAGGTTGCGTTATTACTCACTTGTGGGCATGTGGCTTTTGTACACACATAATTTCATTTTGGAGAACTCTATGTGCTTTGAGCTAATGGAGCCGGGTCCTGAGCACAATAGTAGGTTTAGCCCTCTCTGGAGAGGGGCTTTGAAAAAACGGTCACCTGGGGACTTCCCTGGTGGCCCAGTGGTTAAAACCCCGTGCTTCCAATGCAGGGTGCGCCGGCTCCATCTGGGAACTAAGATCCCGCATGCCACGAGGCACGGCCAAAGGATTAAAAAAAAAAAAAAAAAAGAAGAAGTGGTCACCAGCCTTGTTTTGTAGTCAGATGCTCTGGGTTTGACCCTGCCTCATCTATCTGCCTCAGCCACTTGGTAGTTGTGTGACTTTGGGCAAGTTGCTTAATCTCTCAAGGCATGCCTTCCTCCTGGGGTAAAAGCAGGAGTGATAACAGCCCCCCTAGCAGCACTGTCTTGAGGACTGAGCCAGCTGATCCCAGAGTCCAGCACAGGAAAAGGTGTCAGAAAGCATGGCTGTGTGAGTAGGATTGTCAGGTAAAATGTAGAACATCCAGTTACATTTGAATTTCAAATAAACAACAAATAATCTTTAGCATATCAGTGTTATGCACTGAATGTTTGTGTTTGCCCCCATCCCCCAAATTCACACGTTGAAGCCCTAACCTGTATTTGGAAGAAGTAATTAAGGTTAAATGAGGTCAGATGGGTGGGGCCCTGATGCAATAAATTTAGTGTCCTTAGAAGAAACACCAGAAAGCTGCTCTCTGTTCTCTCCCCATCCTGTAAAGACACAGTGAGAAGGCTGCCATCTGCAAGCCAGGAAGAGATCTCTCACTAGAAAATGAATTAGCCAGAACCTTGATCTTGGACCCCTAGCCTCCAGAACTGTGAGAAAATCATTTTTGTTGTTTAAGCCCCCACATCTATGGTATTTCGTTATGGCAGCCCAAGCTGACTAATACAAAGCATGTATCAAATATCATACTGTTTATCTGAAATTCACATTTAACTGATCATCCTGTATTTTCATTTGCTAAATCTGGCAACCCTATGTTTGAGGCATTATAGAAAGCCTTGTCATCATTAAGGGATAAAATGAAATGATATATCTGGTGAAAAATAAACAGATTCATTCTCTGAAAAGTTCACCTGTGGAGGTAAATTTAGATTCTGGAAAAACTGAGCCTCAGAGACCTTAGATTTGGGGACCCCGGCACAGCAGAGGATGGAAGTAAGACTCTGAACTAAGAACAAAGGGATTCATGGAAAGTCTTCAGAACAAATGGTTAGACTTCCAGGCCTCATTCTCTCTCCTAGTCCCAGACAGTTTATCCCAAAACAGGAGTTCGGAGGTTCTTCTCCAGAAAAACTGAATTGTCCCAGATAAATGACTTATACGCCCTGTCATTTTGGGAGCCCTCAAACGAAAAAGACGGGCTTTCCCTTGATCACGTTACAGGGAAAACCAAATGATTGACAAGCCCCCCCCCCACCAACAAATACAGAACCTTGAATCAGGTTTCTAGTTCCTCCATTCTTTCCTTTTTAAAAAAAATTATCTATTTATTTATTTTTGGCTGCATTGGGTCTTCGTTGCTGCAGGTGGGCTTTCTTCAGTTGCGTTGACTTCGTTGCAGTGCACGGGCTTCTCATTGCGGTGGCTTCTCCTGTTGCGGAGCACAGGCTCCAGGCGTGTGGGCTTCAGTAGTTGTGGCATGCAGGCTCAGTAGCTGTGGCTCGTGGGCTCTAGAGTGCAGGCTCAGTAGTTGTGGCGCACGGGCTTCATTGCTCCGCATCATGTGGGATCCTTCCAGACCAGGGCTCGATCCCATGTCCCCTGCATTGGCAGGCAGGTTCTTAACCACTGCGCCACCATGGAAGCCCAGTTCCTCCATTCTTAACTTTGAACCGATGGCTAAGGATCCTTAGACATTTGAGGAAATTCTTCACTATGAAAGCCTGAGAACAAAATAAAAAGAAAAACGAACCTGAGAAAACAGAAGCAATGCAGGGGTTATGAGAAAACAAAACAACAACAGTAATAAACAAGTAACCCCAAACCTAGAGTCATTATCCTCAGAGAGGTAGGGAAAATATTGCCATCACTCCAGAACAGGATGTTATGAAAAAGGAACAAAATTTTCACACTACTATGTATAAAATAAACAAGGACCTACTGTATAGCACAGGGAACTATATTCAGTATCTTATAATAACGTATCATGGAAAAGAATCTGGAAAAGAATATATATAGATGTATAACTGAGTCACTTTGCTATACACCTGAAATAAACAACACTGTAAATCAACTATACTTCAATTTTTAAAAAAAAGGAACAAAATTTTAAAAGAGCTCTTGATATGAAGCAGTATGATAGCTAAAATTTAAAAAAAACAACAAAAAACCCCAGAAAGTTTGTAAGGTAGAGACAAAGAAATGCCTGGGGGAGTAGAACAAAAAGACAAAGAGATGGACAATAGGAGAGAAAAAAGTATTCCCTATTGGTGGCTCAATCCAGGAGCTCTAATATCCAACTAATAGAAGTTCCAGTAAGAAAGAACAGAGAAAATGGAAGTGAGGAAATTATTGAAGAAGTAATACAAAAAAAAATTTTCCCCAAAGTAGAGGCCATGAAGCTTTATCTTTAAAAGGGTTTTCTGACTACCCAGCACAGAGAATGCAAAGAGCCACAGGAAGGCATTTTTACATTCAGAACACCATGAATAAAGAGAGAGTAGTACATTTCTAGAAAAAAAAACAATCAAATACAACAGACTGGAAATCATAACGGATAGAATTTCTCAACAGCAACATTCAAACCTTGAAGTCATGGGCAACGTCTTCAAATTTTGAGGAAATTTTTTTCAACTTTGACTTCACAACCCAGCCAAACCCACTAGTCAAGTGTTAGGATGGAATAAAGAATTTCCTCAAACATTCCAGGACTCAAAAAATGTATCTTGTGGGAATTCCTGGCAGTTCAGTGGTTAGGACTCGGCGCTTTCACTGCTGTGGGCCTGGGTCAATCCCTGGTCAGGGAACTAAGATCCTGTAAGCCGTGTGGTGCAGCCAAAAAAAAAAAAAAGTATCCTGCCATCCCATAGAATGGGAGAAAATGTTTGAAAATCCTTTATCTGATAAGGGACTTGTATTTAAAATATATAGTCTATTATAATTTAATAATAAAAAGACAAGCCATTAAAAATGGAAAAAGGATCTGAGTAGATATTTCTCCAAAGAAGATACACAAATGGCCAACAAGCACATGAAAAGATGTTCAACATCATTAGTCATTTAGGGAAATGCAAATCAAAAGCACAATAAGATATCACTTTATACCAACTAGGGTGGCTTTAATTAAAAAGACAGAAAATGACAAGTGCTGATGAGAAGGTGGAGAAATTGGAATCAACTCTCACCCCCTGCTGGTAGGAATGTTAAATAGTGCAGCTGCTTTGGAAAGCAGTCTGCAGTTTCCTCAAAATGTGAAACAGAGTTACCCTATGACCCAGCAATTCCACTCCTAGTTACATATCCAAGAGAAATGAAAACATGTCTATACAAAAACTTGTACACAAATTTTCATAGCATTATTTATAAGAGCCAAAAAGTAGAGACAACTTATGCCCATCAACTGATGAGTAGATAAATAAAACGTAGCTTATCTCTACAATGGAATAATATTTGGCAATAAAGAGTTGAAAGCAGGGACTGAAGATACTTGCACACCATGTTCATAGCAGCGTTATTCACAAATAGCAAAAAGGTGAGAGCAACCCAAGTGTCCATTGATGGATGAATGGATAAACAAAATGTGGTCTATACCTACAATGGAAAAGGAAGGAAATTGTGACACATGCTCTGACACGGATAAACCTGGAGGATGTTACGGCAAGTGAAATAAGCCAGTCACAAATGACATGAGGTCCCCATGAGTAATCAAATTCATAGAGAAAGTAGAACAATGAATGCCTGGGACTAGGGGGAGGGCAAATAGGGAGATGTTTAGTGGGTATAGTGTTTCAGTTTTGCAAGATAAAAAAGAGTTTTGGAGACTGGATGCACAACACAATGTGAATGTACTTAACACTACAGAACTGTACACTTAAATGGTTAAGATGGTAAATTTTATTATGTGTATTTTACCATAATTAAAGTTTTTAAATAAAGTGCTGATACATGCTACAACGTGGATGAATCTTGAAAACTTTATGCTAAGTGAAAGCAGCCAGTCACAAAGAACCATGTACTGTGTGATTCCATTTATATGAAATGTTCATAACAGGCAAATCCATAGAGGCAGAAAATAGGTTTGTGGTTGCCCAGGGCTGGCGTGGTAGAATAGTGAGAGGGACTGGGGGTAACAGCTAAAGGTATGGAGTTTCTTTTGGTGTGGGGATGATTGTGGTTATGATTTCACAACTCTGTGAAAATACTGAAAACCGTTGAATTTTACACTTTAAATGGACTAATTGTATGGTATGTAAATTTTATGTAAATTAAAGATGTCCATATGTAAAGATGTCCACTGCATATGTTTAGGACACTACAGGCCAGATGTGCTTCAGGAAAATAAGAATGTGTCCAAGAAAGAGGAAGTCATGAGATCCAGAAAATAAAGGACTCCCACGCAGGAGCCGGTGAAGAGAATCTGAGGAGGAAGTTTGTACCACAGGCTAAGGAAGCAAACAGTCTACATTGGAGCAGGAAGGCTCTAGATAGGAACAATAACAACAAAAATCCACAGGAGCATTTGGTTAAAAAAATTTTTTTAAAAGCAACAATTACATAGAAAAGTAAGAAAATGAAAAAAACAAGGTTATTATCAAGTACAGGAAAACAAAAAAGTTCCAGAAAGAAAGGAAATCTAATCATCATAGACTGTGCATCTCAGCTGTGACTAATAATAACAATCATAATAACTCACACCACTAATAAAAATGGTGAAATAAAATATATATCAGAAGAATGAGGGGCAGAGGGGGGTGATGGTAAAAAGAGAATGAATTTCTCACCTGCAAGTCAATTAAGGAAGCAAAATAGAACAATATAAGGTTATTATTTACAGAAATAGAGATAAACCCATGACATAACATGAAGTAATGGCAAGGAAGTTGCCTCTGAGGGGTAAGACTCGGGAGAGGGGAGAGGTAGGGTAGGCAACCTGGATTTTGTTGTAAGCCTTTTAAGTCTGCCTTGACTAAAACCAAAACAAGCTATATGCACATGTTACTTAGAATGTAGTTTAAAAAGGGAAACCTAGAATTAGAATGATCAAATTGCATGCCTACTGAACACTTTTGCATGCCTATTTCCTATTTAGGAAAATGGGGGTTACTTTTAGAGCTCAGAGCACCGAAATGGAGGAGGGAGGGGAAAATGCAAGAATTGGAGGTGAGCTGCCCCACGCAGGGACACTCTCCTCCACCTCCAGCTGTGTCTAACTCCTGGGGCCAGCCTCATTTCTTGCTGCCCTTCTCCCTCTGAGGTTATGGATTCCAGGTGCCATACAGTCCCACCCCTTCACCCCCCACCCCTGCCCCCAGAATGTTCTTGCTCATCAATCCCTGTGTCTATGGGAATCTTCCCAGCACTGCATCCCAGACTTGCTGGCTCAGTTTGCTTGCTCTCAGATGACCATCTTGGCTTCCTAGCTGACCTTGCCCAAAACCTACTTTTCTAAACATGACACTTGGGACTTTGCCTGCTTCTCCGCATTTGGGGTTCAGACTCCAATTCCTCCATACACCCCACAGCTGCAGACCAACCGCACCCAGCCCGGCTCCCGAAGGTCTGGCCTAGGGAGAATCCAGGATCCACCTGCATGACCAAGAGGGAAAGTCACATCTAGAGAATCACCACAGCTCTCTGTAGTCTCAGACCCCTCACTGGTAACTTGGGAGAGATTATTTGTGTTGTGAAGATTCAAGGTGTACAGCAATTCTAACTGTGACTGGCACAGAGTGGGCCTAAGGAAATTATTAGCCAAAGAAACACTGAAGGAGAATTTCTAGCCAGGCCAAGAAACAGCAGCAGACAGCTGGCTTTGGTGAGTGCGTGGGCAGCGGGACAGAGCCAACCAAGACTTCTGGAAGTGAGGCCAAGCTGAGTGAGGGTCTCAGATTTTAACAGTTCTTAAGAAAAAACCTAAACATACAGAACAACAGCTGTGTGCATAATTGGATGGTCTTCTACATCCATCCCCAGGGCTCTGATGCCATTTGGCCACACCTAGAGACTCACCATCTTTTTTTTTTTTTTTTTTTTTTTTTTTGCGGTACACGGGCATCTCACTGTTGTGGCCTCTCCCATTGCGGAGCACAGGCTCCGGACACACAGGCTCAGCGGCCATGGCTCATGGGCCCAGCCGCTCCGCGGCATGTGGGATCTTCCCAGACCGGGGCACGAACCCATGTCCCCTGCATCGGCAGGCGGCCTCTCAACCACTGCGCCACCAGGAAAGCCCAAGACTCACCATCTTTAAGTGCAAAACAGAAGCCTGTGTTCATCCAGGATTCCTCTTCCCTGTTCCCCTTCCTTCCATTTCAGAACATCCCCAACCCTGGGCAGGTCTGAGCTTTCTCACCAACCTCTCAGTTGTGTCTTGACCTGCAATGTGATAAAAGGCTTGCTGCTTTACTTTCTCTAGAACCATCTCCACGTATGTTTCTGTTGATACCTTCCTGACACTCCTCCTATTTAACAACTGAGTCAATATTTCCCTTGGGAAATTCCTACTGACTCTGAACTTCCTTGACTTTACGATTCTTCTCTTTTTTTTTTTTTTTTTTTGGCGGTATGTGGGTCTCTCACTGTTGTGGCCTCTCCCGTTGCAGAGCACAGGCTCTGGACGCGCAGGCTCATTGGCCATGGCTCACGGGCCTAGCTGCTCCGCGGCACGTGGGATCTTCCCGGACCGGGGCATGAACCCGTGTCCCCTGCATCGGCAGGCGGACTCTCAACCACTGCGCCACCAGGGAAGCCCAACTTTACGATTCTTTTATCAACATCTCTTCATTTCACTTTTTAAAAAGCCTCTAAATACGGTGTTCGTGACTGTATTGAAATTTCTCAGGTACTGTAGCTTGTTTATTTCAGGGGCCGCTCCTTGGAGGGCTGAGAATCTTTAAACCGTATTAAGATATTTGACTTGGATCCATTTTTCATGAGAAGCTAGTACTTTACTGATCCCAGACTTTCCAGCAGGTCAATTTTGCCAAGGAAGAATATTTGCTAAGGAATGACCATCTATTACCATCCCCCAAAGTAAGAAGGACATGATCTCAGAATAGAGAAAGGTCTTTTAAATTTAGTACATTAAACTTTTTGAAAAATGCCCCACATTGTGCATATTTTTCTCATTTCTCTGCTCTTTTTGTGCCTTGGCCACCAGGAGCGCAGAGGCCAAGGTGGAGGGCGGTGACACCGCAAAGAACTGCAGGGCCATCTAGTGGCCATTTGTTCTCACTGTATGTGCAAGTGACAACTATTCCACAGCTCCCAACAAAGGTTAATTCCCCCCTCAGGGTTTCTGGCATGAGAATCAACCTTGGTCATTTTGTGGAATTTCTGAAATTCATTTTAAAAACGTTCCTACAACCTTAGACTTAAAATTATCGCCTCAGAATAAATCTGAAGATTGCGTTTCCAGCCAGTAAATGGTGATTCTGAGCACTGTTACCCAAGTCAGACAGGCCTGGGTGAGTTTGCTGTCTGGGTGACTTTGGGCAAGTTACCCAAACTCTCTGACCCTCAGTTTCCTCTTACACAATGGAGATAACAGTGGACAGGATTGTTCTGAAGACAAAGGAAAGTGTACATGTTGTGTATTTGCCACTGTTCCTGACAAGTAAACTTCTGCTATTAATTTGTTCAGTACTTATAGAAAGACAGCATAGCCCAGGTAGGGACACAAATCCACCCAACAGGCTCAAGTATTGTAAAAGGCTCACTATGAAGAGCCCAAGCATTGTCTCAGAAATCCTTTACTTCCTCTCAATAATGTTTTATAGATGCTGTTCGTTGCTTTTTGTTTGTCTTTTTTTTAATTTAATTTTTATTTTATATTGGAGTATAGTTGATTTACAATGTATTAGTTTCAGGTGTACAGCCAAGTGAATCAGTTATACATATACATGTATCCATTCTTTTTCAGATTTTTTTCCCATATAGGTTATTACAGAAATATTGAGTAGAGTTCCCTGTGCTATACAGTAGGTCCTTGTTTATCTATTTTATATATAGTAGTATATGTATGTTGTTTGTCTTTGTAAAGAGATCATATACAGCTTTTTAATACTGATTTCTGGGTATTTTACTTTTGATGCCATTATACACGGTGCTTTTTTACATTTCATTTTATAATTGTTGCTTGTGTGTAGAAATGCATCTTTTATATCAACCTTGTATCTAGCGAATTTGCTAAATTAATGTCTTTATTTTAACAGTTTATGTTTAGATTCATTTGGGCTTTCTACATGCACAATCATGGGACTACTGAATACTGGTAGTTTTACTTCTGTCTGTCCATACCTTATGCCTTAATTATTGCCCCTTGAATGGCCTAAAGGACCATGCTAAATATTTGTGGTGAGAGCAGATAACTTGGTCTCCTTCCCCATCTCAGAAAGAGAGCTTTCAAAGTTACCATTAAGTATATTTGCTAAAGGTTTCCAGAGGGTCAGGTTTAATGGGATGTCTTCTGCTTTCTAGACCTTTCCAAATGGTGACTCCTATAGATAAGAACTGAGATAATATAATTCCAACTCTTAACAGTGGTTCTCTCAGAATGGGAGAGAGGTTGTATGACATTACTTGCTAAGATTTAAATTACTTTAGCATCTGAATAATTTACCATGAACCTAGATTTCTTTTGTCATCAGAAAAAATAAAGCCAAAGGACGATTTAATTAAACCAACGTAACATAACAAGCATCAAACAATAAAATAGATCATTCTCAGACAAAGCTTTGTGAAGATATGTCCATGTACATATTTTTCACTATTCCTTTCCCATCAGCACATCCTCAGACTCTGCTTAGACTATTTCTTTCTAATTCACACTGAACTGCAGCGTGTAGGGAGATTTGGTCTCTGGGGTAGATGCTGTTGGTGCCCTGCCCACTGGTACACCCACTTCCTAGCTGCTCTAAAAGCTCATGGCTCCATCCTTCTCTGGAGGATTCTCTTAGCTAATGGGATCTGCCCTGCCAGAAGATACCTGGGAGGTTACAACACACGACTGGCCAGGGTGGCCCATGGCCAATGGCTGACTAACAGGGTGGGATATAAAGCCCAGCTCCCTGGCCTCAAGGCGGGACAGACTCTGCAGTGTAATAAATACCCACCCCCCCCACCCCGCTCCCTCTGGGATCAGGCTGTGGTTAGACCTCTCCTGAAAGCACACATTTTCTCGGCTTCCTCCCTGGCTCTGTCCTGCTTCTTTCACTTCCTTACAGGTTCCTCCCTAGGGTCCTTCCTCAATAAATCACTTGCACTAGAATCCCTGCCTGCTCCAGGCTCTGCTTCTAGGGAACCCAACCTAAGCCTCTGAGAGTGGACTCCCTTTGTCCAGAGCCCACCTGAGCCATCTGTGACTTGGTGGGGGGGGCGTGGAGTTAGGCAGCCAGGGAAGAGCGGGGGGTGATGTTGTGGTCGGAGCAGTGGATGCCCAGGAGGGGCAGCCATGGAGCACCAGGAGGAAACACGTGTGAGAGGGAAAGTGGGAGCTGATGCTAAATCTGCCTGACTCTAAACCCTGGGTCTGTAACTATGACCTTGGAGTACTCTTCACTCTCTGCCCATACTTTCTAGAGTTTTAAACAGCAACTTTTCTAAAAACCATAAAAGGTGTCTCCTTCATCAATGCAGCTTCTAAAGTGTTGGCTGTAAGTTCAGCGCCCAAGAGGGCAGCTGCTCCGACAGGCCTCCCCTGCAGCTGCTGAACTGGCCCACTTTGACTCAGGTGCCAGACCAGCAGGTCAGCATGGAAGGGGTGGTGTTGAGACAACAGACTCTTTGTTTGGAGAAAACCAGAATTGGCTCCCTCCGTCCCATCAGACCATAAATGAATTTCAGATGCATTAAAGCTCCAAAGGTGAAACATGAAACTTTACAATTTTATTTTATTTTTTTATTTTTTATAAATTTATTTATTTATTTTTGGCTGCGTTGGGTCTTCGTTGCTGCCCACGGGGTTTCTCTAGTTGCGGCGAGCAGGGGCTACTCTTAGTTGCGGTGTGCGGGCTTCTCATTGCGGTGGCTTCTCGTTGCGGAGCACAGGCTCTAGGCGCGCAGGCTCAGTAGTTGTGGCACATGGGTTTAGTTGTTCTGTGGCAAGTGGGATCTTCCCGGACCAGGGCTCGAACCTGTGTTCCCTGCATTGGCAGGCGGATTCTTAACCACTGCGCCCCCAGGGAAGTCCCCAAACCTTAAAATTTTAGAAAAAATTTTAACAAATATATTTGGAATGTCAGAGTGGAGAAGGACCTTTTAAATAAGATGCAAAAAGTGCAAACCATTAAAGAAAAGATTCTCAAATTTGACTGTATCAAAATTAAAAACATCCGCGTGACAAATTGCATTGTAAAGGGAAAAGTGACGGTGACCGTTTCTGACTTACTACATGCTTCGTGTTCACAGGGCTTCTGCCTGGAGAGGTATCTCACCCTTCAAGCCATTTCCTCCTCTGTAGTCTGTGACCACCCATAACTAGGTGAGACTATGAGCTAGGCCAGACGTTCTCCAGGTTCAAGGACTGGTGAGGCAGATGACTTGGACCAGCTGCCAAAGAGCTGCATGAAGGAGATAGTGAGATGGAAGGTACCCCCGGCCATGGATTTATACCCCTAGTCCCCAGAGGTGCACCCGAAATCCAGTGGCCTCAGCTTTCCTAGTGGGAAGAGGAATGTTACCCACCAGAGTGGTGTAGAACCCTGGTGGGGGGCATTTGTCTCTTTTTATTCTGGAAGAGGGACCTCGGTTAGCCACTGTGCCATGAGCCTGATATTGGTAAGTTCAAAATTCCTTACAAAGTTCAAAATGCCCCAGTCACCAGTCACTTCTGCATTTTATTTCTCGCTGCCCTACTAAACCCACTTGAGGTTTCAATGCAGCAGGGCTAGTCTGGGCTACCACAGCCTATAGGTATTTAAAAATTGAATCGAAATTTTCAGTTACGGTAAAAGGAAGCTATCAAGCTCTCTTTAGCCCGCAGTTCTCTGGGGTTGTTTTGTGACTTTAAACCTGCCCTTGGAGCACCTGAGCAATCAGCTTAAGCTCTCTGCTTTCCATAGATCCCCTTTTCAAATATACTAGCCTTCAAGAAAAGGAGGCAGGATTTCCCTGGTGGTACAGTTGTTAGGACTCTGCACTCCCGGTGCGGGGTGGTGGGGGACCCAGGTTTGATCCATGGTCGGGGAGTGGGATCCTGCATGCATGCTGTGGCCGGGAGTTTGCATGCCACAACTAAGGAGCCCATGAGCCACAGCTAGGACCCAGCACAACCAAATAAATAAAATAAATAAGTATTTTAAAAAAAGAAAAGGAGGTGACGTCTTAAGGCAAGTGACTATGGTGACAACTTCACACCACTCTATGTTTGTTGCTAACTCTGATCACGATATGTATTTTTAAAAAAATAAACGTAATTTTTAAAGAAAAATTTTAGATATACCAAGAAAAATTTCAAAGATAGTACACAGAGTCCCCACACACCTGATACCCAGTTTTCTCCTATATTAAAATCTTACATCAATGTGGTACATTTGTTACAATGAATGACCCATAACAATATGTTTTTATTAACTAAAGTCCATACTTTATTCGAATTTCCTTAGTTTTTACCTAATGTCATTCTACTCCAGGATTCCATCAGGAAGACCACATTATATTTAGTAATCATGTCTCCTTAGGCTGCTGTTAGCTGTGACAGTTTCTCGGACTTCCCTTGTTTTTGATGACCTTGACAGTTTTGAGGAGCCCTGGTCAGGTATAATTTTCTGACGATTAGACCAGAGTTATGAGTTTTTAGGAGGAAGACTCCAGAGATAAAGTGCCACTCTCATCACATCCAGTCCAGGGCACACACTTCCAACATGAGTCATCACTGTTGATGTTGACCTTGATCACCTGGCTGAGGTGGTGATCCACATTTCTCCACATTTCTCAGTGGGGACGAGGGAGTAACAATTATTGAGGGTCAAGTATGTGCTGGGGCCATTTTGTTTTTACCCCATTTAGTCATCAAAGCAACTCTGCGAAGTACTGTTGCCTCACTTGCCAACAGTAGGATGGCCAAGCCTAGCTGCCTGGGGGTGCAGGGCAAGCTGGCATCTGGGGCTGGGGGCTTCTGGGATGGGAAGAGTGTTCTTCCAAGATTTACCTAGCAGGGAACTCCACACACACAGAGGGGGGAAAGGGACTCCTCCTCCACCCTGGGTGGAGGGGAGAAGAGGCCAGGACATTCAGGACATGAGTTTGAACTTCAGACTTGGTTCTGCAGGCATCATGGAAGTAGGATTTTGAGAAGTCCTTCAATCCAAAAATCTAACACAGCTTATGGCGTCATGAAGATGCGTCGCTCAGCTCTTCTGCTTCAGGAAGCATCACTGACTGGCCTCCCAGGTGCTGCCCCCTGGGTCCAGCCTACATTCACACCAACACCTCCCAGCCAGTGACACAGCAAGTGGGGTTACTGGTGCACGCCCATTCCTAGGAGACTTGGGACACCTAAAACAGGCAGCCTTGGCTCCAGGCCTCCCCGTTGGCCTGGCTGAAACTTTACTAGAACTGCATGGTCATCGGAGAGTCTTCTCAGCCAGCCCTCCTTCCGGCCCCTCCCTTTCACATGTTTGAGACCTGTGTGGAGGTCTAAAGACTCTCCTTTCCTTCTCTGTCTCCTCCCCTTTAACATCCACAGCTGTTTCTCCGATAAATCTCTCCCACGTCTAAGCCTATCTCACCATCTCCTTCTTGGAAAATGTGACAAACGCATGTGTATTTGGGGGACTTTTTGCAGTAGAAGCAGCCATTGTCCAGGATGTGGAAATCCTTTCCATTTTCTCAGCTTCACCGGAGAAACTGACAGTCACCGCCAGCAGGTAAGCAAACGTTTCAGAACCTGGTGGCCAAATCTAGACATGGTTGAGGTGGCATGTTGAAAGCAACAAAGATTAAATGAAAAAGTGAGTTGTGACTGGCTAGAACCTAATAATAAATTAAGTTTGCCCAATATAAAAACCACTCCAGGGACTTCCCTGGTGGTCCAGTGGCTAAGACTCCATGCTCCTAATTCTGGGGGCCTGGGTTCGATCTCTGGTCAGGAAACTAGATCCCACATGGCGCAACTAAGGGTTCACATGCCCCAACAAAGATCCCGTGTGCTGCAACTAAAACCCGGTGAAGCCAAATAAATAAATATTAAAAAAAACAAAAACAGAAAGCACTCCAAGTGAGAGAGGCTATAGCAAAGGCAGAAAAATTCATGCAGGTCCTACAAAAAAGCTGCAAGTCGATAAGAAACATAGTTTCCTGAGGATCTTACAGTGCTAGCTTTGCCCAAGTCCATCAGAGTCAAGGGCCAGGTAAAAAGCAAGATGCAAAAATAGATCAATTGGACAGCATCAAAATTTAAAACTTTTGTGTGTCAAAGCACTTAATTTCCAAATATACAAATAGCTCATTCAGCTCAATATCAAAAAAACAAACAACCCAATCAAAAAGTGGGCAGAAGACCTAAATAGACATTTCTCCAAAGAAGACATACAGATGACCAACAGGCACATGAAAAGATGCTCATTATCGCTAATTATTAGAGAAATGCAAATAAAAACTACAATGAGGTATTGCCTCACATTAGTCAGAATGGCCATCATCAAAAATAATAAATGCTGGAGAGGGTGTGGAGAAAAGGGAACTCTCCTACACTGTTGGTGGGAATGTAACCTGGCTCAGCCACTATGGACAACAGTATGGAGGTTCCTTAAAAAACTAAAATAGAGTTACCATATAATCTGGCAATTCCACTCCTGGGCAGAAAAGATGAAAACTCTAATTCAAAAAGATACATGCATCCCAATGTTCATAGCAGCACTATTTACAATAGCCAAGACATGGAAGCAACCTAAATGTCCATCAACAGATGAATAGATAAAGAAAATGTGGCACATATATACAATGGAATATTACTCGGCCATAAAAAAGAATGAAATAATGCCATTTGCAGCAACATGGATGGACCTAGAGATTATCATACTAAGAAAAGTAAGTCAGACAGAGAAAGACAAATATCCTATGATTTCACTTATATGTGGAATCTTAAAAAATAATACGAATGAATTTATTTACAAAACAAACAGACTCACAGACATAGAAAACAAACTTATGGTTATCAAAGGGGAAAGGAAGAGGAGGGATAAATTAGGAGATTAACAGATACACACTATTGTATATATAAAATAGATAAACAACAAAGACCTACTGTATAGCACAGGGAACTATACTCAGTATCTTGTAATAACCTATAATGGAAAAGAATCCGAAAAAGAATATATGTATATATCTTATATATAAGATATATACATCAAAAAATATATATGTGTGTGTGTATATATATATAAAAAACTGAATCACTTTTCTGTACACCTGAAACTAACACAACATTGTACATCAACTATGCTTCAATAAGGGGTCTCTGTTGGCATCGAGGAGCCACAAACAAGCACTCGGCTGCCCAAATCTGGGCTTTCTGTTACATGAGAAGAATAAGGCCCCCATTTGGTTAAGCCACCATAAGCTGGGCTTTCTGTTATATGGAGCCAAACCAATTCCTAGTTTATTCAAGGCCTGAGAGAGCAAGATATGTTAAGCTGCGGAGCTAGAAGTGGTTCAGGGGACTGGAGAAAAGGGGCTGTAGAGATGATGGGGTTGGACACATGTGCAGGGACCAGATCACAAAGGGCCTTTGATGTTTTGCCCAGGGATTTGGGCTTTATCCCAGAGGCTTCTGTTCCTTAAACCTGGATAATGTATAAATGGACTTCTTTAAAAGGAAGATACTTCTTCCTGCCCTCTCCTTGCCATAGTATTCACTGAAAGTGCTTTTATGATAATGCAGAAACATAGCACTAGCTGTACACTCCTCACGGAGCTATAAAACCAAATTTGCAAATAAAAATTAGTTGTCAACAATCTAATGTGACAGATGATGTTGTTTTGTTTGTTTGTTTGTTTGCCTGCACCTCACAGCAGGTAGGATCTCAGTTCCCCAACCAGGGATCGAAACTGTGCCCCCTGCAATGGAAGCACGGAGTCCTAACCACTGGACCACCAGGGAAGCCCCAGATGGTGTTGCTTTGCTCAAACTGTATTACCACTCAAAACAAGGAGGTGATGCTGACTGCAATGGCTCAGTTCTTTACATGTGACCTGCTTATAGTCCAGTGGGTCAGGCTGACGCTATTTTCCCACGACTTTTCTGAGTATCGACCCCACCTTGTCTTTGTAATGTGAGCTCTGGAGTCAGGCTGCCCGAGGTAGACCCGGACTCTTACCACTTACTAGCTATGTGCTTTGGGCAAATGACTTGACTTCTCTGAGTCATGGTTTTCTCAGGAATAAAATGGTGTGATGACACCTATCTCATACGGATAACAAAATGAAATAATTTGTGTAAGATGCTTAGAACAGTGCTTGTATTAGTGACAGCAGAAGTGCTAGGAGGCAGAGGGGGTGGAGGGAAAGGAGGAGATGGGGGCTCTGAAACCTTCCACTGTTCACCCTGCCGGGATATCACCAGCCTTTGCTTGATGCAAGCATAAATTTTAAGCATTGAGTCCAACTCTTTTCTTTCCTTACTAGCCCATGACAATTAAGGCAGTGCTGTCTCATCTCCATGAGGATCAAACACAAACAAAAACTTGAGCATTGTGTTGCTCATTAACTCTGTTCACCTAAATTTCTGCCTCTCTGACTTCTGGCCACCTATGGACCAATGAGAGGTGAACTGAGCCAGAATATTTCATTGTTGGTGTGAGAGCTTTCAGAGCTCTATTTTCTGCTGTCATGACAACCAGCAACTTTCAAAATGGGGGCTACTTTGGTATTATGCTGGCTTTTGAAGGGAGGTGGTGTGGAACAAAGCACCAGTCATCATGCAATGAATATGTAGCATAAGATAGTAATAAAGATAGTAACTTTGTTGCAAGACACTGAGGTTTGGAGTCTGTTTGTTACTGCAGTATAATCTAACCTGTCTAATCCAGGCACTGAATTTGAGTGGCAATGCTATAATATAAAGAGGTCATCTGGATGATCCAGAATACGTTTATATCAAGTTTTTTATATTATTAAAACAGAACACTAAAATGGTCATAAACATAAAAATATTGTGGTTATATAAGAAAATGTCCTTATTCTTAGGAGATGTATTTTGAAGTGTGTAGGAGTAAAATGTTTTCATATCTGTAACTTACTTTCAAATAGTTCAGCAAAAGTGGAACAGAAAGATAGGGAAGGAGGTTAATAATTTGTAATTCTAAATGAAAGCTATATAGACTGTTCTTGACACTCTTCTGTGGGTTTGAGATTTAGAGAGAAAATTATCACAGACAGCTCAGGGAGCCCCAAGAATACATCATTAGCTCTTGGTTTCAGAAGCAGTTCTTATTAGTGGGGGACACTGAAGTATTTTCAGTAAAGAAGGGGCAGGATCATATTTTCAGTCCAAAAGATCAGTCTGGCAGCAGCAGGTGAGCAACCTGCACCAGGTTTTGGCTGTGATGTAAGTCAGATTGACAGTGGGATGCGGAGGAGGCTGTGGATTTGGAACACCCGCAGGAAGCAGAGTGGACAAGTCTTGGTAACAGCTTGTAAGTGGTAAGTGGGGGATCAGTTGCCTCTCCAAAATTCAATTTAATTAATTACAATTAAGGAAAATTGAAAATTCAGTTCCTCAGCCACAATTGTCACATTTCAAGCCACACTTGGCTACTGGCATAGGACTGGACAGAGCAAATAGAGCACATATCCATCATCACAGATGTTCTCTTGGAACGTGCTGGTCTATACCTTTCCCACTTCATCATACTGCTTTCCCCGCCCACTCTCAAAGGAATCCAATGTTGTTCCCTGTTCTCTAGAAGCTCACAGATAACCAGATAACCAAAGGATTTTAACACAATGTAGGACTGTGCTGAGATACAATAGAAAGATGTGGAGAGCTTTCTGTGGAACTTCAGAGAAGAAAGCAAGCATTTCTGGGAGAAAGTCGCATTAGTGGAAACTTGCTGATGACATGAAGGTGAGGAGAGGAGTATGGGGAGGCATGGCAACCTGATGGAGCAGGATCTTTGCCTGCTTGCAGGAGAGAAAGATTGAGGATGGCCTCTTGGCTTTCTATCAGCCTTTCCCCAATAGATCTATAGCTTCAGTATAATCCCAGTCAAAATCCCAGCAGGTGTGTGTGTGTGTAAATTGGTAAACTGATTGTAAAATTTGTATGGAAATGCAAAAGACCTAGAATAACCAAGGTAATAGCAAAGAAGAACAAAGCTAGAAGACCTGCACTACCAGACATTGAGACCTTGTAAAAAGCTGCTGCCAATTAGATAATTTGGTACTGGTGCCAGGTGGGCCAACAGTCCAACAGATGGAACACGGGGTCCAGAAACAGACCCTCACATAGTTCATCACCAGATTTTAACAAAGGTGACACTGCAGTGCAGTGGGGAAAGGATGGTATTTCAATAAATGATCTGGGTGAACTTGGTTTCTGTATGGAAGAAAATGAACCTTCTCTCATACTTCATACCGTGCACAAGAATTAATTAGGGATAATCACAGACTTCAACTTGAAACAAATCAAGCATCTAGAAAAAGATACAGAAGAATATTTCATGACCTTAGGATAGGCAAAGATTTCTTAAATAAGGCACAAAAAGCACTATTAATATAAAAGACTGATGAACTGGATATCATCAGAATTAAGGACTTTCGTTCATCAAAAGACAACACTGAGGACTTCCCTGACGGTCCAGTGGTTAAGACTCCGTGCTTCCACTGAAGGGTGCACAGGTTTGATCCCTAGTCGAGGAACTAAGATCCCGCATGGTGCGTGGTGTGGCCAAAAAAAAAAAAAAGACAACACTGAGAGTGGGAAGGTAAGACACAGAGATGAAGAAGATATTTATCATAGATATATATTGCAAAAGACTCATATCCAGAATATATAAAAAAACCTCTTACAAATGAATAAGAAATGACAGACAACCCACTTTTTTGTATGGGGTAAAATATACATAATATAAAATTCGTCATTGTAAATTGTAAAGTGTACAGTTCAGTGGCATTAAGGACATCTACAGTGTTGTGCAACCATCACCTCTATCTAATTCCAGAGCTTTTCCATTACCTCAAATACCCATTAAGCAGTCACTCCCTATTCCCCCCTCCCTCATCCTCTGGTAACCACTAATCTGCTTTCTGTCTCTATGGGTTTGCCTTTTCTGGATATTGCATATAAATGGAATTACACAACATGAGGCCTTTGGGGTCTGGCTTCTTTCACTTGGCATAATGTTTTCAAGGTTCATCTAGGCTGTGCCTCATTTCTTTTCTGGCTGAATAATATTCCATTATATGGTTGCACTACATTTAATTTATCCTTCATCAGTTGATGGACACTTGGGTTGTTTCCACATTTTGACTATTGTTAATAGAGTTGCTATAAACATGCGCGTACAAGTTTTTGCACAAGTGTGGACGTATGTTTTCAATTCTTTTGGGATATAACTGAGAGTTGAATTTCTGGGTCGTATGGTGATTCTATGTTTAACTTTTTGAGGAACTGCCAAACTGTTTTTCACAGGAGCTACGCCATTAGACATTCCCACCAGCAATGTGTGAGGGTTCCAAATTCCCTGCATATTTATTATTTTTATTATTATTATTTTGTTCTAATGGCTATCCTAGTGGGTGTGAAATGGTACCTCATTGTGGTTTTGATCTGCATTTCCCTATTGACTAATGATGTTGAACATCTTTTCACATGCTTGTTGGCCATTTACATATCTTTGAAGAAATGTCTACACAAGTCCTTTGCTCATTTTTAAATGGGGTTGTTTGTATTTTTGTTGTTGGGTTGTAGGAATTCTTTATATATTCTGGATACTAGACCCTTATATATAATTTGCACCTCCCCTTCTGTGGGTAAACAATCCAATTTTCTAAATGGGCAAAAGAATTGCACAGATATTTCACAGAAAAGAATACCAAAATGACCAATAAACTCATGAAAATTTGCTCACCGTCTTCATGAGAGAAATGTAAATTACCACCACAAAGGGCTAGCACAGTATACTCACCAGAATGGCTAAAGTGAAAAAGACTGACATACCAAGTGTTGCTGAGGAACAATGGAATCTTCTCATTCTGTTGATACCGTGTTGATACCGGGAACGTGTTGATACCGCTTTGAAAAAGTATTCAGCAGTAGTTACTAAACCTAAATATATGTATACTCCATGACCCAGCAATTCCATTCCTGGGCACATACCCAACAGAAGTGAGTGTTACATCTACCAAAGGACATGTTCAAGAATGTTCTCTGCAGCTTTATTCATAATGACCTCAAACTGGAAACAACCCAAATGTCCATCAACGTAAGATTCCACTAGTATAAAGTTTAGAAACAGACAAAATTAATCCACAATGATGGAAATCAGAATAATGGTTACCCGGGAATTCCCTGGTGGTCCAGTGGTTAAGACTTGGTGTTTTCACTGACAGGACGGTGTTCAATCCCTGGTTGGGGAACTAAGATCCTGCAAGCCGAGAGGCACGGCCAAAAAAAAAAAAAAAGTTACCCTTAGGTGGGTACTGACTGTCAGGGGCCACAAGTGAGTGTGTTTAGGTGCTAGAAATTTCATATCTTTTTAAAAAATTGAAGTATAGTTGATTTATGGAAATGTTTCACGTCTTGATCTGGATGGATGTTCCACAAGTATGGTATATGTACACTGGCTCCATATCAGAAAGACTTTTCCTCACAACTTCAGTGGAAGTAGTATATTGCCTCCCCACATCCTGATACTGTGGCACTGTCTTATTTTTCTTCACAGTAATTATGACTACTCAACTGTCTTAGTCAGCTCGGGCTGCCATAACATAGTACCACAGACAGGGTGGCCTAAACAACAGACATTTGTTTTCTTATAGTTCTGGAGGCTGAGAAGTTTGAGATTCAAGGCTCATGCTGATTCCGTTTCTGGGGAGAGTCCCCTTCCTGGCTGCGTGCTGCTGCCTTCCCACTGTGTGCTCACATGACCTCTTTGTGCATGAGGGGACAGAGAGCAAACAAGTGCTCTTTGGGGTCTCACCTTATGAGGACACTAATCCTACTGGATCAGGGCCCCATCCTTATGACTTCATTTAATCTTAATTAGTTCCTTATAGGTCCTCTCTCCAAAGTCACACTGGGCTTAGAGCTTCAAGATTAGGAATTGGGGTGGGAGGACACAAACATTCAGTCCATAACACCAACATGCCATGTGTTTGGTTATTGACCTGTTTACCACCCATCTTTCCAAATTAGAATCTAGTCTCCCTGAAGGCAGGGACTCCATTTGGGTCAATTTGGCATCACCAGAACCAATAACAGTGCCTGGTACAGAGGAAGAGCTCCATAAGTGTTTGTTGAGTGAATGAAAGAAGGAAGATGGGGTGGTGGTCACAGCAGCCTAGTGCTACTAAGCTCAGTGTCTGGAACATAGCATAATAGGTAGTAAGGCCACCATCATTGTCATTAATCCTCGGGGTACACCACCCAAAGTTCTTGCCTTCAAATAATGTGCATTCTAAAACGAGAAAAATATTTATGTGAATTTGTCTGTCTTATATCATGTTCTATATTGGGTTTTTGAGAAAATTATTTCTTGGATTATCGCTTTATGGTAGGCATCCAGAATATGGGAGTCCAAGTTTAGGAGGTGGTTCTAGTCCTGGCTTCACCATTAAGTTACCGTATGTCCTGATGATTTCCTTTCCCTCTGTGGGCCTTGCCTTCCTCAACTTCCTCTCTAATCCAATAGGATTAGTGTCCTTATTAGACTTGAAATGAAGGGTTTTGATTGAATTAAGATCTCTAAGGGCAGTTTTTTGCAGCTAGAAATTGTTACAACCCCCGTAGTGTGCTGTTCTTGTTTCTAGCACTAGGGGGCGGTCAGAACATTGGAACGCATTCTGCTATTGCAGTTCGTGCTGTTAGATGCAGGGGTTGATGCAGAAAGATGATTGCTCTCTGCTTTGGTTCCCTTACCTCTTCTGAAACCTTAAGCTCACAAACCCGAACCTTCTACAGGGATGGCTGGAGACTCAGACTTCCATCAAAGGGAACAGGGTTGAATTGCCCATGAATCTTGGATTCATCACTTTTCTATCTGTCATGGATCACACATGTAGTTGGAGGGAAGGCATGTGAGTGATAAATGGCCTGTGAATGACAAACAGACAACCAGAAGGAGGAACACTAGGGTGTAGACTGAGATTTTGTTTAGAAGAGAAAACAGTTTAGCGGTACTCTCTTGCTGTGATGTACCGATAAGACCAGCACGTGATAGGAAAGTCCACTGAGGCCATGCATAGAGAAGAACCACAGCCTGAATGCGAGGAGAGCATGTACGCAACTTTGCCCTTGACCTTCAGAACTTTGCTTGGAATTTTCACATCCAGGTACAGAATGTGGCTACATTTAGGCACAAATATCAGGTTCCTCTAAGGAAATTTGGAATTAACTAGGGTTTCATTCCTGAAAGATATGTCCATTGTATGATGTAGCCACCATCCATTTAAAACCGGATGCAAGTAAATGTGTCCTGTTAGTACTAGAAGTCAGAAGACCTGGGTTCTGTTCCTGGCCTCACTATTTATAAACCTAATGACTAAATGTCTCAGAACCTCAGTCTCCCCACCTATAAAATGGGGATAATTATACCTACTTTACCTATCTCAGGTTATGAAGGTCAAAGACCATATACCTGAAACTACATTGCAAAGGGCAAATACACCATACAAGTCCAAGGGAACGTGATATCGATTTTTGTAGGGACAATTTTGGGGACATATTTATCATCCTTTTTTTTTTTTTTTGCTCTTCTTTCTACTTTAAAAACATTAAAAATTTTTAATACAATTTTTAAAGGTTACTTTCCATTTACAGTTATTACAAAATACTGACTATATTCCTCATGTACAATTTATCCTTGTAAACTATCTTACACCCAATAGTTTGTACCTCCCATTCCTCACCCTCTCCCCACTAGTAACCACTAGTTTGTTTTCTATATCTGTGAGTCTGCTTCTTTTTTGTTATATTCACTAGTTTGTTGTATTTTTTTTTAGTTTGTTGTATTTTTTTAGATTCCACATATAAGTGATATCATACAGTATTTGTCTTTCCCTGACTTCTTTCACTTAGCATAATGCCCTTCAAGTCCCTCCATGTTGCCGCAAATGGCAAAATTTCATTCTTTTTTATGGTGAGATAATATTCCATTGTATACATATACCACATCAGCTTTATCCATTCATCTGTTGATGGACACTTAGGTCATATTTATCATTGTGGACTCAGTAAAGGAACGCCAGATTTCTGAGCTCTCATGCATTGTTGGCAGAAACAAAATCAGAGCAGCTCTCCAGAGATATACTGGGCAACATGAATCAAAAGCCTTTTAAAAACGTGCATGGGGCTTCCCTGCTGGCGCAGTGGTTGAGAGTCCGCCTGCCGATGCAGGGGACACGGGTTCGTGCCCTGGTCCGGGAAGATCCCACATGCCGCGGAGCGGCTGGGCTCATGAGCCATGGCCGCTGAGCCTGCACGCCCGGAGCCTGTGCTCCACAACGGGAGAGGCCACAACAGTGAGAGGCCCGCGTACCGCAAAAAAAACCCCAAAAAACCAAAAACGTGCATGTCACACACCCACTAGATTAAGATGTGTTAAGATGAAAAAGGCACACAATACCAAATGTTGGGGATGTGGAGCAGTTGGAGCTCTCTCATGATGCTGGCAGGAGTGATGACTGGGACAGCCACTTTGGAAAACTGTTTACTGAAGTTGGCAATATACACAAATTTTATGACCCAGTAGTGCCACTCCTAGGTATTCACTCAACAGAAATGTGTGCATATGTGCACCAAAAAGCAAGGACCAGAGTGTTCACAGCAGCATTCTTTGTAACAGCAGCAAACACTGAAAACTGCCCCGAAGCTCATCAACAGTAGAATGGATAAATAAACGGGTATATTTGCACAATGGGATTCTATTCAGCAGTGAGAATGAAAGAACTAAAATTACTTACTGCAATAGGAGGAATCTTATAAATGTCATGTTGAATTAAAAGTGCCAACTCAAAAGACTATGTGTCATGTAATTCCATTTATATTAAGTTCAAAAACAGGCAAAACTCATTTGTGGTGATGAAAGTCACGATACTGGTTACTCTTGGGGAAAGGTAGGTATTAAGAAGGCTTCTGGGTGGGGCAGGATAATGTTTTGTTTCTTGATCTAGTAGCTGGTTACACAGATGTGTTCATTTTGTAAAAATTCATCAAGGTGCACGTTTATGATTTTTTGCACTTCTCTGCAAGTAGGTTAATCTTTGATAAAATAATGTATATGCCCCCGACACGGAAACTTTAAAGAGTTACATTTTTTAAATAAAATATTTATTAAGCAAATATTGGTGATAACTAGCTTAGATTCAACCCTGTGTCACTTTGCTATAGTATCTTTTTAAAAAAAATACAGTCACTACAGTTTTCTTTTTATTAGAATTTAGTTGGTATATCTTTTTCCATCCTTTTATTATTATTTTTTAAATAGCTTAATACCAACTTTTGTTTTTAAGATTTTTTTTTTTGATGTGGACCATTTTTTTTTTTTTTCTGCGGTACGCGGGCCTCTCACTGTTGTGGCCTCTCACGTTGCAGAGCACAGGCTCCAGACACGCAGGCTCAGCGGCCATGGCTCACGGGCCAGCCGCTCCACGGCATGTGGGATCTTCCCGGACCGGGGCACGAACCCGCATCCCCTGCATCGGCAGGCGGACTCTCAACCACTGCGCCACCAGGGAAGCCCCGATGTGGACCATTTTTAAAGACTTCATTGAATTTGTTACAATATTGCTTCTGTTTTATGTTCTGTTTTTTTGGCCGGGAGGCATGTGGGATCCTAGCTCCCTGACCAGGGATCGAACCTGCACCCCCTGCCTTGGAAGGTGAAGTCCCAACCACTAGACTGCCAGGGAAGTCCCCATCCTTTTACTTTTTTGGTGAATTTTTTTTGGCCATGCAGGGATTGAACCCGTGCCACTGCAGCGGAAGTGCAGAGCCTTAACCACTGGACCACCAGGGAAGTCACAGTGAATTTTTTTTTTTCTTTTTTTACGGTACGCGGGCCTCTCACTGTTGTGGCCTCTCCCGTTGCGGAGCACAGGCTCCGGACGCACAGGCTCAGCAGCCATGGCTCACGGGCCTAGCCGCTCCGCAGCATGTGGGATCTTCCTGGACCAGGGCACGAACCCGTGTCCCCTGCATCGGCAGGCGGACTGTCAACCACTGCACCACCAGGGAAGCCCCTATATTTAACTTTTTGAGGAACTGCCAAACTGTTTTCTATAGAAGCTGCACTATTTTCCATTCCCACCAGCAATGCAGAGTGTTTCAATTTCTCTGCATCTTTGCCAACACTTGTTACTTTGTGTTTTTGTTTTTTAAATCATGGCCATCCTAGTGGCTGTGAAGTAGTATCTCACTGTGGTTTTGATTTGGATTTCCCTGATGGCTAAAGACATTGAGAATCGTTTCATGACCTTGTTGGCCATTTATCTATTTCTTTGGTATCCCCTCTTTTAAAAGTATGTAGTATTTGGGCTTCCCTGGTGGCGCAGTGGTTGGGGGTCCGCCTGCCGATGCAGGGGACACGGGTTCGTGCCCCGGTCCGGGAGGATCCCACATGCCGCGGAGCGGCTGGGCCCGTGAGCCATGGCCGCTGAGCCTGCGCATCCTGAACCTGTGCTCCGCAACGGGGGAGGCCACAACAGTGAGAGGCCCGCGTACCGCAAAAAAAAAAGTATTTGATGTGCCAAAATATATAAAGGATGATACAATAAACACCTGTATTTCCACCACATGGCTCAAGAAATAAAACATTCTCCAAGCTGCAGGATTCCCTCTGCATCCCTTCCCATTCACTTCTCCCCCACGTGAACCCTATCCCAAGCCTGATGTCTATTATTCCCATGTATTTCTTTATAACTATATTACATCTATATGTATGCCCTACCAAAAAGTAGTATTGTTTTGCATGTTTGTACAGCTTATTTAAGTGAAATCATGCAGTGTGTCTTCACCTTTTTATTTAGCATTTATGAAACAACCAAGTTGAGGCATGTAGCTTAGTCCATTCACTTCCCCTGCTCTATGCTGTTTCATGGTGAATGAACCACATCTATCCATTCTTCTGTTAATAGACATTTTCTCCCCAATTTTTTGCTATTACAAACAATGCTCTTTGAACATTTTGACTCACCTCCTTGTGTGCATGAGCACGACTTTTTGCAGATATATGCATGTAGGCGTGTGAGTGAGAGGTGGTTTGGGGCACACATCTTTTGCTTTACCAGATACTATGAAATTACTCTCCAAACCCACCATGCCAACTTACATGCTCCCAGCAGTGTGAGTTTCTGTGGTTCCACATCATTACCAACACTTGTTATTGTCAGCCTTTTTAACTTTTGCCAACTGATGGCCATGAAATGGATCTCACCATGGTTTTAATTTGCACTTCCCTTTTCATCAGTGAGTTTCTTCACACATTTACTGGCCGTTCACATTGCCTCTTCTGTGGCTTGCCTGATTGTGTTGTGCCCACTTTTCTATTGGATGCTTATCTTTATCCTATTTGTTCATAGATGCTCTTTAGGTCTTCCTGATACCGATATTTTGTTGATTACATATTGCAAAAGTCTTCCCATCTGTGGTTTGTGTTTTCCCTTTTTAATGATGTCTTTTGTTGAAGAGAAGATTTAAAGTTTAATTTGTCTCTCTTTTCCTTTATGGTGTGACTTGTTTAAGATATATTTTCCTACTCCAGAGTCAAAACAATATTCGCCTTTTGAAGTCTTGCTTTTTAAGTTGAGCAATTTAATCTTCTTGGAATTGATTTTTGGGGATGTTGTGATGCAGGGATTCCCTCCCCTCATTTTTCTATTTGGATAACAAGTTGTCTGTTCACCAGATGTTCAATAATCAATGACAATTGGCTAATGTCATTCCCCTACTTAAAACCCTTCCGTGGTTCTCCATACCATGAGGAGAGGCCCCAGTTTCTTTGCTTCAGTCTGCAAGGTCTTGCACATACACCCCCCGCAAAGTTCCCTCCTCACCTCTCACCATTCTGTGCTCCAGCCACATGGACCAGGCTCTCTATTACCTCGGGCCCTCACTGGTTTTGTTCTCATTACCTAGCATGTCCATATTCTTCTGGTCTCAGTTAATATTAGTTGTGGTGGGTTGAATGGTGCCCCCCCCGCCGCAAAAGATACATCCACCCAGAATCCGTAACTATGATCTTCTTTGGAAAAAGTGTCTTTGCAAAAGTAATAATGTTAAAGATCTCAAGATGAGATCATCCTGGATTACCTAGTAGACCCTAAATCCAATGCCAAGTGTCCTCATAAGAGACAGAAGACAAAAAGCCACACAGGGAGAAGAAGAAGGCTGTGTAAAGATGGAGGCAGAGTTGGAGTGAAGCAGCCACAAGCCCAGGAACTCAGGCAGCCACCAGAAGCTGGGAGAGCCAAGGAAGGATCCTCTCCCGAGAGTCTCTGGAGGGAGCATAGTCCTGGGGACGCCTTGATTTCAGACTTCTGGCCTCCAGAACTGTGAGAGACTATATTTCTGCTGTGGTAAGCCCCCAAGTTTGTGGGAATCTGTTCTGGCAGCCCTAGAAGACTCATACGGGTGGGTAGCTGGAGTGGGGGGGCCTGATGGATGGGGAACCCAGGCTGGAGGGCTGGAGAAGATGAGGTGGGCAGCAGGATGCAGCCTGTCCAAACTCCCAGCCAGGAGGAAGTCCACTCGCTCACTTCTAGGAAGAGGGCACAGTGGCCAGGGAGAGGATGTGAGTGACAGGACCACAATGGAAGGAAACTTGGCTCCCAGTGTCCCCAGTGAAATGAATGAATCCACTCCAGACCCCTTGAGATACCTCACCTACAGAGGAGAGAGGCAGGAGGGACCCCAGGGAGGCCCAGGGAGCATGGGGCAGTGAGGGAGTGGACAGTGGGCCAGAGAGCGGCAGACGAGTCTCAAAGACAGGCTAAGGGCTAACCAGTGCGCAGCTAACGGCAGAATAGGTAAGGTCCAGGGGGCAGCAGTGCAGAGGTGGATGCTTGCAGACTAAAGGACAATTCCAGGACGGGGCAGTGGGAGGCTCGCTGTGTCTTTGAGCTTCTTTGATCCCTGGGCCACTTTGGTGGAGATAGAGCCTTGGGCACCAACAGGGTCATGTCTGTTTAAACATAATTAAACACTGGAGGTAAATCATTAACTCACTGAAGAAACAGGAGCGTAGGCCACACCAGCATGAGGACGTGAGAGCCGCCTGGACGTTAAGAAGTCCCACTTCTCAGGAGAGGCTGCCACTCAAGGTTCCCACAGGCTGGTGGGAGCATTTTCTGAGCAACTTCTCTACAAAGGAGTCACAGTGCAGGTGCTGTGCGGACAGAGGCATGGACAGTCAAAATCTGCCCTCAGCTCAGAGCTGGGGGTACCAGAGCTCGCAGCCATTGCGGGTATCCACGTGCCACCATGGGTATGCCATCACCGTGCCCTCCACGACCCATCATGATCTCATCTAATCCTCATGCCAACCCTCTGAGGTAGGGTGAGGACTGCCCACATTTCACAGACCAGGAAAACCAAGCCCAGAGAGGGAGAGAACTTGGCCCGGTCACACAGCTTATCAGTGGTGGGGAAAACAACAGATCTGGCTTTAGCAAAAAGGGGAATGAATTAAGGTTCAGGGTGTGTTTAGGACATTAAGGGCAGCAAGCATAGCTGGGCCTCTTAAAAGATAGGGGCCAGGACCAGCAAAGCCATCAGGAGGCCAGGAGGCCACTGTCCCCTTCTCTCTCTTTTTCTGGGATTACATAGTCTCCCAACTCTACTTCTAACTGAACATTAATTTTATTCCTCCCTCTATTTTTGGGTTAAGAGCAAGGGTGATAGCATCAGAGCTGGGTCCAATCCTAGCCTCACCATTTATTACCTCTGCAACCTCAGGCACGCATGCCACTTCCCCAGCACTAAATGGGGTTGTTGTGCTTCCCATGGAGGGATCAAAGGTGATAACATGTGCAAAGCCCTTGGCACAAAGCCTGGCACATAATAAATGCTCAACAAACAGGAGTTGCTCTTATCATCTCACATGGAAGGAAACAGCCTCCCCAGCCCTCCCGGCTCCAACACTGCCCATCAACTCACTAGCACCTGGTCCTGACTTCTTCAGTCAGAGAACTAGCTATCGCAAGGGAGGGTGCTTTTGTTCAAACAGTCTCAAGTGAGTGTGGATTAGCTTTAAGAAAAGTGGAGATGAGGGATTTCCCTGGTGGTCTGCCTTCCAATGCGGAGGACATGGGTTCGATCCCTGGTCGGGGAACTAAGATCCCACGTGCCGTGGGTCAACTAAGCCTGCGTGCCACAACTACTGAGCCCGCGGGCTCTGGAGCCTGCGCCACAACTAGAGAGAAGCCCGTGCACTGTAATGAAGAACCTGCATGCTGCAACAAGCATCCTGCCTGCCACAACTAAGACCCGAAGCAGCCAAATAAATAGATAAATAATTTAAAATAATAATAATACTTTATAAAAAAGAAAGAAAAGTGGAGATGAGAAGTTGAGCAGATAGTCAAAAGGTTTCTATTACAGAAATTTCAACTGCAAGATCCTGTGGTCAGAAAACTGGTTGGTCAACCTTTCCAGATCCCTCCATTGTGAACCCTTTGGGTGTGGAGGGAGGGCAATCAGGCCAAGGGAGTAGCAGGATGAAGACTTAGAGGTGGTTGCTGACCTATAGGCTGTGGAAGGCGCAGAAGAGGCAGGAGGGATGGTTTGAATGTCAGGACTTTATTTTGGCGTAGACTGAAGAGCCATTCATTCATTTAGCAAATATTTATAATGTGCCAACTGTATGTAAGGCATTTTGGCAGGAATTACCGCCTAAGTGAAAGGCATAGTCGTTGTCCTCAAGGAATTAAATGGTCCAGTAGGAGGAAACAGACACACAAATGGAGGAATGTTGTCAATGTGATCGAAACTCTAAAAGGGATCTGCTTAAGGTGCCAGGAGAACAGGGGAGGAACACCTGTCCATGCAGGGGTAGGGAGCCGGGGAAGGAGGAGGTGACTATGGCATCTAGTTTTGCTTTTGTGGGTTTTGCCTGCACAGCATCCATTCCCCCTCCAGTCATCTGTCAATCTCAGTCCCTGTGGCTGGAAAGGACTGACCCTCTTCTCCAGCGCCAAAGAGCGCCTTGAGCCAGGCCTAGTCAATCAGCATAGTCCATCCCCCTGGCCATAGTGATTGGTTCACTGAGGTGTACGTAAACCAGCTCTGGCCAATGATAGTCAAGTTATGACGGGGTGGAAACGAGAGTAAAGAAGCTCTGCCTTCCCTGGGAGTGTTGGCAACGTGGATGATGTGAGCCTGGAAGACAGGCGTTGCTGAGTAGAAACCGAGAAAAATGACGTCATAGAAGAAAGCAGAGCTGAGAGCTGGAGAAAGAAGGTGCTTGATAACATCCTTTGAGCCCCTAAACCCAGCTGTGTCTGAAACCAAAATTATCTCTGGACCTTGCGGTTATGTGAATCATTAAATCCACCCGCCCCCCCCCCCTTTTTTTTTTGCTTAAGCCTGTTTGAGTTGGATTTCTGTTATAAGAGAAAGGATTATGTTTAGCCTCTCTCCCATCCCAGACTTACAATTTTTTCCTTTATTCAAACAATTCTGAATAAGTTTCTTCTGTACATTCCAGGGAAAAAAATGTATATATACATATATGTTTGTTTGTTTTACAGAAATGGAATATCTAACCGTAAGATACCTCCATCTCATGACCCTGCCTTCCCCCATTGAGTTATTCATCTTGAATCCCTGGCTTTCCTTTTATATACTTTAATTGCATTTATATATAATGCTGAGTTTTTTCCCAAATTAGTTACTTTTAACTTTATAAGAGGATATCACAATGAATATAATCTTTGCGGATCTTTTTTCACTTAATATTATATTGCTAGTATTCATCCATATTGTTCTAAGTCGTTGAAGTTTACTTGTTTTGACTGGTATAATATTTCATTGCATAGATATGTCAGAGTTTATTCATTTCTTTCTTATGTTGATGTGCATTTGGGCTATCTCACAAGTTTTTGCTCTTGTGAGTAATGCTTCTCTTAACATAATTCATGTCACATTATACAATAGCCTATAGGTTATTTTCAAGGTCCTAGTTTTCATTTCATCCAAAATGAAATTCAGTGGGATCATGGGTGGTATTCTATTATTAAAACTAATTAGCTAACTAAATAAAAGTGGGCCATATATGGACCAATAATGTGTCCAATAATGTGTGTGCCAAGGCTAATTTAATTCTATATACCTGAGGACCAGAGAGAAAAATAAATTGGGAAAATACTGTGTATGTTATAATGCACACTGTATTTTGTATGTAACAATATGTCTTGGAACTCTTGCTGTATCAGTGCATATAGCACATCATATATAATTTTTAACTGTTACAAAATATTCTGTTAATGGACATATCATAATTTAAATACTTAAAAATTTTTATCATGGAAAATTTCAAACATATACAAGAGAACAGCAAAAGGGAGTTCCATGTATCCAACACCCTGCTTCAGTAATTATCATCATCTGGCCAATCTTGTTTCATCTGTACCCTATCCCTGCTCCCTCCCCCAGTGCATTATTTTGAAGCAAATCTTGGCTATCTTATCATTTGTCCATAACTTGCGCTCTATTGGTGAACACAGGTTGTTTGCACTCTTTGGCTTCTATGAACAGTGCTACAGTGAACATCCTTATAAATAAATCTTTACAGCAAGTGTAAGGGAATCTGTAGAATAAGTTTACACTAGTGGGCTTGTTTGATCCAAAGGGCAAATGAATATTAAATTCTGATAGATTTTGCCAGATTGTCTCCTAAAGGGGTTGCCCCAGTTCCCACTCTGCATCATCAATTCTTTGGCATCTTTTTTTAAAAAAATATTTATTTATTTATTTGGCTACACCGGGTCTTATTTGTGGCGTGCGGAATCTAGTTCCCTGACCAGGGATCAAACCTGGGCCCCCTGTGTTGGGAGCATGGAGTCTTAACTGCTGGACTACCAGGGAAGTCCAGTTCTTTGGCATCTTTTAAACCTCTTTCTCATTCAATAATGAGAAATTCATTTCAGGTTGCTGTTTCTTGATTTTTCTCTTCTTCCTTCTATCTAAGATGAAAACAGGAAAGATGCCCAGAGACAAGAAAGAGTATGAAAGGCAGAAGTAAGACCACTCATAAAGCTGTTCTTGGGAAAGGACTGTTAGCTCCCTGGGGCCTGAGGGCTGTGGCTTCCAAGAGCCTCAAGGCTCCAGCTGACCAGGGCGGGAGAAGGTGGCACTGCTGCAAGCCAGTGCCCCAAACATACAAACAAATAAAGCAGAAGTGTGGGATTTCTCTCTTCCACAGCACTTCTGTGCCCAGTGTTTAATTGTTGCCAGACAGCACTTGTACATAAATGAGGAGATGTCGAAGGCTGGGGAAAGCTGTACTCTATAATTTGTGTCCATTATTAGCTTGCTGTGGGTTCTAGGTCTTGGTTTTCTTATCTGTCAAACAAACAACACTTATATGATTTCTAAGGTGCCTTTGAGCAGTAAAATGGGAGGCCTCTCTGAATTCCATGTCACATTTTGGAGATTACAGTTTTGTTGTTTTCTATGTAGTGAGCTATTTCCTCCAAGTTTTCTCAAATTGAAATGACAAGGAACTCTAGTCTGAGTATGTACTCATTCATTCATTCATTCATTCATCCACTCAGTTAATATATTGAACACTTCTTTATTTTAGATCTTTTGTTTTGGAATTCTTTCTTTCATTTTTCTCGACTTGCAAAAATTTGGGGGGGGTGATAGATACTAGAGATCTCAAGATGAAACTGATTGACTCAATTGCTTTTAGCAAAATGTGGGTTTCTCAATCTACCTCAATCTCAGAGTTTCTTTGGTTTTATGGGTATGTGTGTGTGTGTGTGTGTGTGTGTGTGTGTGTGTGTGTGTGTGTTTACTTCCTATTGCTGCTGCTGCAACTATCATTGAACTAGGCACCTTTTTTTTTTTTTTTTTTTTTTTTGCGGTACGCGGGCCTCTCACTGTTGTGGCCTCTCCCGTTGCAGAGCACAGGCTCTGGACGCGCAGGCTCAGCGGCCATGGCTCACGGGCCTAGCCGCTCCACGGCATGTGGGATCTTCCCGGACTGGGGCACGAACCCATGTCCCCTGCATTGGGAGCAAGGAGTCTTACCCACTGGACCACCAGGGAAATCCTATGAGTCTTTTGTCATAGGGATGGATCCAGGGGATCAAAGGATGCAGCCAGTACCCTTCTTATTCTTGTTTGTCTCATCTCAGCTTGCCTCTGTTTCTCTTTCTTCTCCTACAGTAGCAGCATCTTCTCTGTGGTTGGGGAAAATGGCCACAAATACCTTAAATTTACATAATTCTTAGGGTTTGAGATCCCATGGGGGAAGACAGACCTTCTCTCCCTCAGTTTCCAAAAAGATCAAATTTTAGGGAAGACTCTGGTTGCCCCTGCTTTGGTCACATGCCTACCTCTGAACCAATCACTGTAGCTAGAGGAGTGGAGTACTCTGGCCATTCTGGGCCACATGCCCACCTAAGCTGGGGAGCTGAGTCCTGTGTTTGACAGCCCCAGAGAGATGGTATGGGCCAGGAAGAGGTGGGTACCCACAGGAAGAGGTGCTGACTCAACAATTCCTGTTCATTACCACTTCTCTGCAAGCTGATGGGGCTTTCCAGCCAGGGTGAATGGAGAATACATTTCTGCATTCTCACCCCAATCCCTCTTCTCTCTCTCACCTCTGTTCTAAGCCACCTTGTCCTATACAGTTGGAGAAAAACAAGTGATTGGCCTTTACTTTCTTCTAGTGTTTTCACTCAATCCCTTTTTACCTTCAAATAGAGGTATAATCAGTGTTAAAGCCACCTGACTCATCTATCTTTCAAAGCTCCAATGACCCCCTTATCTGCTATCAGCCTTTCTTTGTCAAGTAGGTATGTGATTACATTTCCACCTCAATTAAATATTGCATCCTGAAGATAGGTTCCTCCTGTGGTCAGAGGTGCAGCCCACACATACAGCTATCTCCTTTATATAGTGCAGCATTTATACTTCTCAGATATTGGGGTTTCTTCCTCTTCTTCTAACTTAGCAGCCTAGAAGCAACAGTTTCATGACCTGGTCCAATCAGCATCTGCTTTGTCACTCGTCTGTGTCTTTTGAGCGCAAAATATGTTGCTTTTTGGACCTGTAGGTGTGTTATTTGGCCCCACACAGCAATATAAATATTTTAAATCTATTGTAAACATTTTAAAACCAGGAGACACTACAAATACATTTGGAATTTTGCTTGTTTTGAACAACTCGGAAGACCTGTGAACCTGGGCCCACGTTCCCCAGAGCAATGATGCTCAGGAGTGGCCCTCTGGACCGGCCATGCGTTCCCAGGCCACCACTCCCAAGGGTGTTCCTGCCTGAGGCCCCTTTGCCATTTACCTTCTTACTTGCTGGTTATTTTTGCTTACACCTGGCCCACCTCACTCAGTCACATTCCCTGCCTGGCCCCTGGAGCATTGTTTGAGTTTGTGACTCCTGGTTGGGTGGCCATTGCAAATCAGGGACAGGTTGAAGCAGGGTTTAAACCACTGATGAATCGGGCCCAGATTGGCCTTCTGCCTCAAGGCTCAAAGTAGACGTAGATTGATGGTATACTTCAAAGGCGGAAGAGACACTTCTAAGAGTTTTGAAAGAACTGCCGCTACTTGTCCGTGTAACATCTATTGTACCTTTCAAGAGAATTATATGATCTTTAAATACAATAAATTAAAGTTTCCAGAAATAGATATAAATACTGTGGAAGAATGCTAGCATGTCTTAAATTTGAATCACCTTAAAGAAACAAGATGAGATTCAAACTCTTAAAATTACTTTGTAAAATAAAGTAGACTTTATTGTAATCTTTTATGACTTCTCTAACTGCCCCATAGAGACATCAATGTTTGCAGAAGGATGGAAGGAGAGAAGAAAGGAAGGAAAGAAAAAGGAAGGAAGCTACTTGAATATGGGGACTTGCCAATTGATTTTTTTAAGACTTTTTTTTATGTGGACCATTTTTTAAGTTTTATTGAATTTGTTAAAATATTGCTTCTGTTTTATGTTTTGGTTTTTTGGCCACGACGCATGTGGGATCTTATCTCCCTGACCAGGGATCAAACCTGCACCCCCTGCATTGGAAGGTGAAGGCTTAATCACTGGACCGCCAGGGAAGTCCCGTGGCCAATCCATTATTAAAATTTTAATTTTTACTTGTAAATAACTAGAAGAAGAAGTTGCAAAAATAGTACAGAGAGGTCCCATGTTCCCATTACCTAGATTCCACTAATGCTAACACCTTCCACAACTGTAGGCCAATCCCATTTCATATTCCAGTGGCACGTAGAAGGTGTTCAATATAGTTTTTTGAGGGGACTTCCCTGGTGGTCCAGTGGTTAAGACTTTGCCTTCCAATGCAGGAGGTACAGATTCAATCCCTGGTCAGGGAGCTAAGATCCCATATGCCTTGTGGCCAAAAGCCAAAACATAAAACAGAAGTAATATTTTAAAAAATTCAGTAAAGACTTTCAAAAAAAATTTTTTAAATAAGGTTTATTGAATGAATATGTTTGCATATGGAAAATGAATGTTATCTGTTGACTTAGCGGGTTGGTTGCTCTATTTTATTTTATTACCTTTAAATAGGTAATATACGTGCAGGGAACAAATTCTATACGTTCAAAGGGTATACAGGGAAGAGTACATCTCCTTCCTTTCCCTGCCTCCCAGTCACCCAGATGCCTCCAGAGGCAACCATTTATTCATTTCTTATAGCTTCTTCCACACATTGTTCATGTTTGCAAGTTCATACCTCACGTATCTGTTGCCTCCTCACCACCCCCCTCCATTGTAGAATACCATATGCACATCTTCTTCACTGGGCAATATATATTGGAGATCATTCTATGAAAGTTCATAGAATGCTTCTTCATTCTTTTTAATGACTATTTAATATGTGTTCCATGATATAATAAATGGATGTATCATAAAAGAATTTATTTAACTAATCCCCTATTGATAAGCATTTAGACTGTTTCCTGTCTTTTATTATTAAAAGCAATATGGCTGTGGGACTTCCCTGGTGGTCCAGTGGTTAAGACTCTGTGCTTCCACTCTTCCACTGCAGGGGACGTGGGTTTGATCCCTGGTCCCTGGTTGTTGAACTAAGATCCCGCACGCCAAGGCTTGGGGTTAGGGAGAGGGGAGACAATACTGCTGTGAATATCCATGTCTGTTTTGATTTAAGCAGACACAGTCTCTCTCTCTTTTTTAAAGATTTTATTGAAGCATAGTTGATTTACAATGTTGTGTTAATTTCTTCTGTACAGCAAAGTGACTCAGTAATATATACATATATATATTGTTTTTCATATTCTTTTCTATTATGGTTTGTCACAGGATATTGAATATAGTTCTCTGTGCTATACAGTAGGACCTTGTTGTTTATCCATCCCATATATAATAGTTTGCCTCTGCTAATCCCAAACTCCCATTCCTTCCCTCCCCTCCCCACCTCCCGCCCGGCAACCACAAGTCTGTTCTCTATAACAGATACAGTCTCTTTAGGTACTAAAGCATATGTTTTATGGATCTGAAATCCCCAAACTTCGCTATTTGGTCATGTAAATAGAAATTTGATGGCAGAAAATTTCCTGAAGCTTTGTGTGGTTTCTGGCCTAAGTCAGTGAGATTTGTTCAAGGTCTGGCTGGCAGCTTTAACTGATGCTGATGCACCTGTTCTCCGTTATTTTCATCTGAGCTGTGTCTGATAAGTAGAGAAAGGAACAAGGTAAGTTATACTCGGGATGACTAGGGATGTGCCTTGAAGGATAGTGAATGTGCATTGCTTCTCTTCACTCCTATCACTTGATCCAGCTTGCTGAGCCAGCCCTTGCTCCTGGCCTATGTGTCTTCCCTCTTATTTGAAGTTATCTTCTATCTTCCCTTACTGCCCAGCAGATTTTGGTGACATTTCGTTACTCGGCAAACACCTCCATTTCTAAACAGCTTTACACTGCTGAGATGAATAATATTACCTCTGTGTTGATGACCTGTGTCTTATTAACTGTACCTTTCTTTAAGCAGATTAAAAAAAATCGAAACCGGTTTCTTTTTTGACGCTTGACTGGGTTTTCATCACAGTCCCTGAGGGAAAGACTGTTGCTCTTCTCCATGTTCAGAGTTTATTTTGGTTCCATGAAGCCCAGTGCTCCTAAACAGCTGTTAACAAGCTGCCCCAAATGCCTGCAAAATGAGAGGGTTACACAACAATGAGCTTATCACTCATTCATTTAGTCATTAATTCATGCAACAAATATTTATATTGAGTGTGGACTCTGGGCCAGGCAGCCTCAGCCTAAGTCAGTGAACAAGACAAGATCCTTGCCATTATAGAGTTTGTTCTCCAGCATGTGTGTTTATGGGGCATGGAGGAGAGACAAAAATAAATAAGCAAGTTATTTAGTATGTTAGGAGGTGATAAATGCTACGGGGTGGGGGGATGAGCAGGCCAAAGGAGGTTGGGATTGGGGGGACAGGGGGCATACTGCTGTTTTTGCTGAGGGTGTGAGATTTGAGCTAAGACTTCAAAGAACACAGAATATCCTTACACAGTATCTTGTGTGTTATGTGTATGTTTGCATGAAAAAGACCACTAATGACTTTGTACTTGTTGAACAACTGTACTGAGATATAATGCTCATACCATTAAACTCATCCTTTTAAAGTGTACAATTCAATAGTTTTTAGTGTATTTACAGAGTTGTGCAACCATCACTGTTATCTAATTCTGGAACATTTTCATCACCCCCAGAAGAAACCCATTAGCAGTCACTACCCATTCCTGCCTCCCCCCTGTCCCTGGCAACCACTAATCTACTTTCTGTCTCTGTAGATTTGCCTATTTTGGACATTTCATATAAATGGAATCATGTACTGTGTGGTCCTTTGTGACTGGCTTCTTTCACTCAGCATGTTTTCAAGGTTCATCCATGTTGTAGCATGCATCAGTACTTCATTCCTTGAAGAATAATATGCCATTGTATGGATATACCACATTTTGTTTATCCATTCATCAGTTGATGGTGACCTTGAATTTTAAATATTGCGGAATGTCACGGATGGGCTGTAGTGATGGACCTCCCTGTTAAGGACTGGACTGTGCCATGTAGAGGGAGCCCATTGTCAGGACTGATGTTGCCCAGTCCAGTCAGCACTGGTTAGGCTTGGCTCTGGAGAAACTAAAAAGCCACGATACTCAAAACCCTGCTTTTCCAGGTGCCTCCCTCCTGAGCAGTAGCTCTGGGTGGTCCAAATGCGGCAACACAGACCTGTGGGTTTTTTTCAAGTGTATTTTCTATTCCACATTTTTTCTACTTTAAATTGTAAACCTTGGTAAGTCGTTTACCCAAGACAATTTGCAATGAGTTTTCTTTTTAATATTTTGGGTGTGGTAGCAAGTAGAAGCAGATCATCCTAACCAACTATTTGCAAATATCTGAACAAAGTCATTCTGGTCATACAGGGAAGACTCCACGGAGAAAATGGGAATTGAATCTGGATTTTGAAAGAAGGTTCGATTCTCAGAGAGGAATAGATGAGGAAGGAAAAGGCATGTTCCAAAGAGAATTCAAAGTTTATCTTTTGGGTGACTGGGAACCCCTGGGCTCTGGAGCACGTGTCTTTGGTATGATAATTTAGCATCTATCCTCTGCGCATAAAGTGCGATGGTGTTGGAATCCTCTGGACTCCTGCACAGGAGACAAAGTTTCAGAACTTCTATCGAGGGGGATGTTTCAGTTACAGCCTCTGGGGCTGCAGACAGATTATTTCCATCAGAGTCCAAATGACTTAATGGCTTTCTCACCCCCGCCCCCCTCCTACACACACAGTTGAGAGTAACTGTCTAAGCGACACCAGTGCAAGAACCGGACACGCCCCGTCATGGCCCAGCGGCACACCTCCCCAGACCGCCGGAGTCGTTCCCGTTCGATCCTGGGGGTGGGGGTGGGGGTGGAGGACCAGGTGCGGTGGCTCCGCTCCCAGGAACTGCAGATTGGGGAGGGGGAGCCGGGAAGGACAAGAATCTAAATCTTGCATGGGAGCAGGAGGCGTGGGGTCTCCATAGAGGACACACATCGGCCCAGAGCAGAATGCGGTCCCCATTCCCGCCGAACTTCAGCAACCGCGAGGAGAAACGTCTGCCGCGGAGGGCGGAGCGCGGTGGGGGCGGAGCTCGACCCAAGGGGTGGAGCTAGAGCGTGGGGGCGGAGCGAGGATGAGGGGGCGGAGCGAGACGGTGGGAGGTGCGACAGCAAGGGGAGGAGCGCAGACGGCGGGCGAGAGGCGGGGCTGGGATGAGGGGCGTGGCTAACACGGGGGCGTGCCTGGCCATCCGGCCCCGCCCCCGCCGCAGGCGCGCCCGCCCCGCCTTCCCTCTCCCCCCGGCAGCAGAGGCGGTCGAGCGCTGAGAGGGAGGGGAGAGCGGGTCACGACGTTGCCGGGGCGGGGATAACCCCTCACGTGGAGCAGATGAAAGGGCCGCGGCGCGACGCCCGGGGGAGCCGAGCTGAGCCTGCGACCCACAAAGCCGCCGCCGCCGCCGTCGCCGCGATGGGGCTGTGAGGCGTCCGCCCGCGCTCGGTCCTCCGCCGGCCCGCGACTATGCCCGGCCGCGCCCGCCCTCCGCGCCCTCCCGCCGCAGGACCATGAGGCCGCGCTCGGGCGGGCGCCCAGGGGCCCCGGGCCGCCGCCGCCGCCGCCTCCGCCGCCGCCCCCGCTGCCCCCGCGGCCGCCGCCTGCCGCCGCCGCCGCCGCTGCCGCTGCTGCTCGGGCTGTTGCTGGCGGCCGCGGGGCCCGGCGCGGCGCGGGCCAAGGAGACGGCGTTCGTGGAGGTGGTGCTGTTCGAGTCGAGCCCGAGCGGCGACTACACCACCTACACCACCGGCCTCACGGGCCGCTTCTCGCGGGCCGGGGCCACGCTCAGCGCGGAGGGCGAGATTGTGCAGGTAGCTGCCCGCCGCCCGGGCCCCGCGCCGCCGCCGCCACAAGATGGCTCCGGGGGCTGCGCCCGCCGACCCCGCCGCGGGCTGGCGGGCGGGCGGGCGGGAGGGGCGGCGAGGAGGCCAGCGGCATCCCTCCCTGGCTGGCGGGCGGGACTCGGCCTCCAGGGCGCCGCCGCGGGGGGCGAGCGCACGTGGGGGCTCGGCCTCCTGTGGGTCCGGGGAGCGGGAGGGGGACCCAGGGTCCGGGCACCCACGTTGGGGCAGCCGCCTCGGGCCGTTGGGGCTTTCGGTTTGCCTCAGGTGGAAGTCCCGGGAACTACCTGTTGAATGCCAACTTCGGAAAGATAAGTGATGAAGGATGGGGTGGCTTGTTCCAGGTCGCAGGCTGCCCTTACCACCCGTGCATGTTCTTTTGGGGAGTAGCCAGCCTTGTCTAAGGGGCTGCACAATATCAGGTTCTCCCCTGGAACCTGCCGCCAACCTCACCTGGGCGCTGACCCTCCTGTGGGGCTCTGGACAAGCAGCGGCAGGAGAGCAGCGGGAGCCCGCCGAGGAGTGGGGATCGCGGGTGCCCTGGAGTGGACGAAGCAGGCAGCTCTCGCTGCGTGCTTCAGATTACAGAGTGTGGGAGGGAGGCAGCCTGCCCGCTTCTCGGCCAAGGACTTCTGCAGAGGGCCTGCAAATCGGGAGACGGGGTCGCTCACTGACAGGGCCTCCACCTTGCTCCAGATGAAAGAGGTGTGCATTCCAAAGGCTAGGGAGAGCTAGCTTTAAGCTGACCCCGCTCTTTCGAGGAGGAACTCTGAGCCCAAGCCTCTGCAGATGGTGAACTGGGTAGATGCCTTCCTGCTTCGGGGCTATGATTTTATCAACTTGTTAGTAGACAGCCAGCGCACTTACTGCGGTTAATATGCGTGCCTGGGATGGGGGCGATTTGAAACGGTTGGCTTGTCTTTGAACCTTTTGGGGGAGAAGGGTTGGCTGCAGGGCTCTAAGCTTTGGGCCTTCTGCACTTCACTCTTGGATGAGTTATGAATGAAGAGAGGGGGACCGAGTGGAATAACTGCAAGCAGCCTTTCCTTTCCCCTCTCCTGGTGCAGACTCAAAAGTCCTGCATGGTTAGGACAGGGAGCCTTGCACCTTGGCCCTTAGAGGTGTGTCCTTACATCCCTATCTTAAACTTCTGCAGGATGAATAGAAGGGAAAACACATGTTGTTTGAGTTCTGTGACTACATATATGTTAAAGGATTTTGGACTTTTTTTTTGATAATGTTATAATTACGGTCTTTATAAGATTTAGAGACCATGGTCTGCTGAAGATTCCTACACATTTCATTCGCAACCTTCAAGCACAGTTTGAATCTTAAAGCTTACTCGTTGTGACTCCTTGTTTCTCTTTGAGGCTTTCACTGTGGCCTGATGCCTACAGAAAATGTTTGATTTACAGCCTTGAAAGAGAAAAGATGTTTTAACGTGGCACTTCACTTTTTGAAGGAGACTTTTGAAGTTTGCGATTTTTATCTGCAGTGTTTTTTAACTTGTACTCTTTCTCCCTGGTACTTTGTCTGGCGAGCTATCCGTTATGAGTAGTGCTATGCTTTGGAGATAATCTGGGGTTCGCCATTTAATACAAAATTAGCAGTTTAAACACACCATTTGTAACTATTTTATCCTTGTGAGTGGAGAGATAATGTGTGAATTTGGCAGAAGGAATCTATTCTCTTTTAAAACTTTTTGAAGTGCTTATCTAACTCCTTTGTAGTCCATTAGCCTCGCCAAAAAAAAAAGTCAACAATTGCTAAGTAAAGAAAAATGACTTAAATGGTATTTAATAAGTTTACCTGTTAAGCAGTCACTAATAGGTGTCCTTAATTCCCTTATAACTGCAGTAGTGCTGGTGAGTTTATCTGAGCTGTCTGAATAGTCATTTCTTGGCGTTCTCACTCTATATCTTTGATAACTTTATTGTGAGGCCTACTTGCCGAACCTCTCCGTGTGCACAGAAGGAGCTCAGCGTGGCTTCTAGGGCTGTGTGTGTACAGAGGCTGACATGCTTTTATTATTTCTCCGAATACGCTTGCGTGAAGGAACTGGTGTGGCCCGTCAGCCCTGAAGAAGGTTTTTGTAAGGAAAGCTGATGTTTTAGGACTGCTGAGAAGGAATGTCACATTTTGTGTGAGAAATGAGAATGTACAAGAAACAAATTGGTGTTCAGCTTCAGATTAATCAGGTTTTCTAAGTGCCCTTGTTGAACTTTTCAAGCCTCTTTCTATTTACTATCTTGGAAAAATCTCTGCATAATTTGCTATTTAATATTTTATGGTCTTCAGAGCAGAGTTCATTTTCCTTTAACGAAACCTAAATAGTAGCACTTATAAGATTGCTTTTGTTATTTCCCGTGGGATTCCGCAGCCCTGTTGTTCTTGCTTTAGGGGAGAAAAGAACCATTTTGGGAGACTCTCTCCTTTAAGAATTCTAAGATAGGAAATTGGTTTGTATCACTGATTTTTTTCCCTCCCTATTGTATGCAATGGAAGTATGTGTGTGTGTATGTTTATAGAGTAGATACCTTATCATAGTCTGGTTTGCCCAGATACTCCTAATTAGAGTACCTGTTCATTCATCTGCATGAGTTGGAGTAGGGGGAGGCCTGGTTAAGAAGTGTGTGTGTGTGTGTGTCTGTGTGTGTGTGTGTGTGTGTGTGTGTGTGTCTGTGTCAGTGAGAGAGAGAGAGAGAGAGAGAGAGATTCGAACTTGGGATTAGTCATAGGAGCCTTGGTTCTCTCCTTGTGCATTTTAGGCTTAAATAACTTTCCCAAGGTCATCAGTGTGCTCTGGAAAAAGAGAGATTTTTTTTGACATCTTCATCTGTGAAAGTTGTGAAAACAATGTGTTGCTATGAAATGCTATTCATTACTTTTATTATCTTATTTATTCATGCAGCATTAAAGCCCATTTGCTTTTAAGTGTCAAGCATACAGTGTGAATGATGGCAGAAGTAATTACACTTCTCCCATAGTTCTGAAGTGTGGAACTTTAAAGGGTTCTTAGACATATTGATACATATTTCATCATTGAACCAATTTGTTGCTATTAATGAGATCCTTATCTGAAACTTTCAGACTTGGTTGTTCAACTCACATGGTTAGTGATGTTAAATAAAGGCCCAATTAAACACTGGCTAGCGGTATGTGGATTGGTTAAGCAAACAAAGAAAATTTGCATAGAGGTGGAAGATTGTTTCAAAGTGGAAACGCATCTTTTCCCCTCTTGAAGTCAGATATTTGGAAATGCTTGAGAAATTCATTTGTAGAAGAAATCTGAATGGTAGGTTTTGTGTAACTTTAAAATCGGCCTCTCTGGATTCTGGGTTAAGTGTTGAATGGTCTTGAAAGCAGAGCTTACTGAGAACATTTAGGAACTAAGCCAGTGGGACTTCCCTGGTGGTGCAGTGGTTAAGAATCCACCTGCCAATGCAGGGGACGTGGGTTTGATTCCTGGTTCGTGAAGATCCCACATGCCGCGGAGCAACTAAGCCCGTGCGCCACAACTACTGAACCTGCACTCTAGAGCCCGCGAGCCACAGCTACTGAGCCTGCGTGCTACAACTACTGAAGCCCGTGCGCCCAGAGCCCGTGCTCCACAACAAGAGAAGCCACTGCAATGAGACACCCGCGCACTGCAAGGAAGAGTAGTCCCCGCTCGCTGCAACTAGAGAAAGCCTGCGCACAGCAACGAAGAGCCAATGCAGCCAAAAATAAATACATTTATTAAAAAAAAAAAAAAACTAAGCCAGTGCCTTAAGCCATGAGGGGTGGGAGGAGAGCTGAGTGGTGGGTTAGAAAGGCTGAGTGAGGTCCTTAAATAGCCAGTGTTAACTAAGGGTATCAGAGAGAATAATTTTAGGAAACTAATTCCTCTGCCTTGTTTCCCTGTCAGTTTGTTTCTGCAGTTTAGCGTTTGATCAAACACTTTCTTTTCATCTCCATTTTAAGTTAACTTAACAGGCCTGCCTCTAAAAATTGACTTGGCCTAATAGAACAATTGCGTGCTGACAGCTGACCTGGATTTACACAAAAAGGGACTGCTGACTGTCTTGTCAGAAGGGCCTTCATAGGTTAAAACCAAGCATTTGATTTTGGGAAAACATTAGGGCTGTGTTTTGTGACCTTGTGAATTCTTAGGGGCTCTTATTTTCTGTCTTGTTCTCTGAGATGCCCTGGGGGTTACTAATACAGCTCTGTATGGAGATGAAGATGGGAGTGGGAGGTAAGTGTGGGGTCTGGAGACTAGAGAGGGTGGTGATGGCTTCCATTTAGGAGCGTTTATTTTGTCCCGGGCACTGTGCCAAGCACGTCATGTGTTTGCTCATCTAATCGTTACTTTCACATGGAATCAACAACTGTTGTTAACCCATTTCACAGATGAGGAAATTGAGGCTGAGAAAGGCGATTTGACTTATTCGACCTCACACATCTAGCGCATGATAAAACCTGGATTGAAACCCAGGTCTTTCTGGCCCCTTTCTTCCTATTATCGCCACATAAATAGGACTTGGCCGGCTAGGTCTTGACATTAATTCAAGTCTAATTTTTTTTTAATTTTTAAAATTATTTATTTTATTTATTTAATTTTATTTTTTTTGGCTGCATTGGGTCTTAGTTGCAGCATGCGGGATCTTCGTTGAGGCATGCGGGATCTTTCATTGCGTTGCGGGCTCTTCGTTGTGGTGCGTGGGCTTCTCTCTAGCTGTGGTGCGGGTTTCTCTCTAGTTGTGGCTCAGGGGCTCCAGGATGCACGGGCTCTGTAGTTGTGGTGTGCAGGCTTAGTTGCCCCATGGCATGTGGGATCTTAGTTCCCCGACTAGGGATTGAACCCGTGTCCCCTGCATTGGAAGGTGGATTCTTTACCACTGGACCACCAGGGAAGTTCCAAGTCTAATTTTTTTTTTTTTTTTGGTGGTACGCGGGCCTCTCACTGCTGTGGCCTCTCCCGTTGCGGAGCACAGGCTCTGACGCGCAGGCTCAGCGGCCATGGCTCACGGGCCTAGCCGCTCCGCGGCATGTGGGATACTCCCAGACCGGGGCACGAACCTGTGTCCCCTGCATCAGCAGGCGGACTCTCAACCGCTGCACCACCAGGGAAGCCCCCAAGTCTAATTTTTAACAGCCTAGCACAGGGGTTCTTAACCCGAGGGACACAGACTTCCAGAGAGGGCCTGTGAACCCCTGAAATTATACACACAATCCTGTGTATGTGCACTTTCATTTCCCTGAGAAGATACATAATTTCTCCCCTTGGTGGGTTCTGTGATGCCCCTCCTCTCCAAGAGGAAAAAGAGAAGCACTCACCTAGTACCTGTCATCAAGTAATGCATCACTGAGGATTTGAGTGGCGTGAGTTGTAGAGAGATCTACAGGTTTATGTGTCTCCATCGAGCATGTTCATTTTATAGATTTCTACCAAAGCCCTATTCTGTACCAGATACTGTATTGCTGTTGTCTTCTGGAGTTCACAGTCCCTTACAGAGCCAGACGTGTGTGGATAAATGATAATTCTTCCCAACTGGGTTTCCCTACACAATAAAGCCCTTGGTCCTGAAGGCATCCATTGTCTCTAATGGATTAACTTCTCTCCTGTGCGTCTGATAGTAGTTAAATGCATCATCCTTGGGAGAAGTGAGAAGATGGTCACTCCAAGAATTTTGTGCATTTAATATCGAATCACTATGTTGTGTACCTGGAACTAACATAATGTTGTAGGTCAGTTATACTTAAGTTAAAAAAAAAGAATTTTCTGTATTTAGCTGGTGAAGGGCAAGAAGGTGAGGCTCAGTGCAGGGTGTGAGAGTGCGAAGTGCACATGTTTGTACCTTTGCAGTAATTCACTGGAAAATGAAACGGAATGTCCGTCGATGTTGAAATGCCTTAAGAGCAACTCCTTACATCTTCCTTGTGGACGTGGGCACAGGCCTATTTGCTTTTGTTCATCCCTGGGTCCCCGGTGCCTGCTGCTTATCAGACACTCACTATTAGTGAATGAAAGATGGATTCAGAGTGGACACCAGGCAGGCAGTGGGTCTTATTGGGCTTGGATTAATTGATGAGAACAACGTCATTTGCTTTGGCTCTACATTCTGGGATTAGCTTTCCTTTTTGGTTGTTATTTACAGAAACTTGCTTGATTAGATGCAAAGAATGGTTCTGGTGGACCCACTGATATTATAATACCAGGTTGTATGAAAGTGACCTGTGTGCGTGCACATGTTCAGGGGCAGGGTACCTGACATAAAGGTCTGAAGACGTGCTTTTTGTGGTAAAACACTGATTACTGAGAAAGCCCTAATGTGGACAGCTGTTATGGATGGACAGACACATGGAGAATAGTTCACAGCCAAGCCCTAGTGTCCCTGGGAATAACTATAAAGGTTTGGTATTCAGAATCATCATTAACCTGAATATATGTCATGTGAAAACTTTGCTTCTTGATGGCGTTTCCCACGTCTGGACGATGCGGATTTGCAGTTCATGACAAAAATGACTTTTAAATCCATCTTAATAATCTGAAGAACCAGACTCAGCCCTTTAATATGTTCGATAGGAAGACCAAGGTCTAAAGAAGTGAAGGGCCAGGGCCACGTGGTGAGGTATAGATGTCCCTGGAGAACTGTCTGGGTCTCCTGACTTCCAGGCTTGGGCCTTCATGTCATCCTCGGCTGCACCTCGGCTGAGTGTGCCAGGGAGAGCCAATAGAGAAGCGTGCTTTATGATCAGGTGTATAATTGGGGAAAGCCAGACCTTCTAAATCTGCACATTGGGTTTAAGTGGTTGCTTTTCTCCTTTAATTTAGATTTTGAGTCGCTCAGTTTTCCTCTGTCAGAGCTTTTAAAAATAGGTAGTAATGATCATATGCTTCTGCATGCCAGGCCTTGGGCCAGTGCTGTGCTTACACTTAACGGACGAGGTAAATGGGATGCCCCAGGTTTTCAGATGAAGAAACTAAGTTCAGAGAGGTGAAGTCACTGAGCAGGTCGGTAGCAGGGATCAGATTCAAACCCAGGTCTGTGTGATTCTAAGCCATTTCTGGTTTTACAAGACTGCTTCACTTGGCACTTTCTTCTGCTTGGGATGAGATTATGGCAGCTGATGGTGTAATTTAGAGTCAGTAATCCAGACCGATGGACCAAGAGTCTGTAACTTCAACTGAGAAAACTCTCCACTCTTAGAGATCTCTTCCCTCCCTGACTCCCTCCCTTCCTTCCTTCCTTCCTTCCTTCCTGCCTTCCCCTTTTCTCTCTTCTTTTTTTAATCACACAGTCTTACTCTACCTTGTTTTTTCCACAAAGAGCCATTCTGCCAAGGTTGGGAAGAGGAACCAGTGACTTGAGTACACAACTGTCGCTCCGTGGCACGTCCGTTGTTTTTTGGCTTTGGGAAAGTTGGAATGGCCATGGCGCTCTGGCATTTAAAGGGATTTCTGACGTGAGACACACCTCCTTCCTGTGGCCAGCTTTTTAGAGCCATTTCGGAGCCTGCATGGCTTTCTCCAAAGAGGCCCCATCCTATGTCCATCGCCTTTCTTACTTTACACAGTCTGCATGCTCCCTGTGATTTGAAATTTGATTTAAAAGATTGTAAGAACCTAAAGCTGTGGCTTCTCCCCGCTCATGCCATCCTCCTGGCTGTTAAACCTTCCCATAGGTCTGCATTTCCGCAGTGGACAGGCATTCACTGCTGCCTTCTGTCCCCCAGACCCTGTGTGGGGTGAGGCAGCAGGTGGGGACGGGTGAGACACTGGCCCTGCCTGCATGCAGCTGAGTGGAGGGGGTGGACAGCGTGCCAACCACAGGTCCTCTGGTGGAACATGCCTATGGGATACTGAGGGTACGTCTGGCCCAGGTGCTACGTGTAGGCCTGGGCAGCCCATTCTGAAGAAAAACGTCTGTAATGACACAGTTCATGGATTTGCGCCTTCTGGCCCTTTCTGACTCATCTTTGACCTACCTTTGAGGTTAAAGCTGATAACCCCTTCGTGGAGACGTGCCTTTATACCTGTCAAACAGGATGGGGAGGCCGTAAAGAGTAGAGGTTCTTTGTTCCATTTGCAGCTTGAATGAGATGTTTTAAAATCTGACTTTTAGCGGCTCTGTTGACTCATGATAGTGTGAAGAGAATGAGGTCAGCTGGCCTATTGTGGTTCAAGGGAGAGCGTTTTATTTTTATTACCCTTAAGATGTGTTGTAAGACTTGATATTAACCCCCTTCTTTCCCCAGCAGCCAGTCTGTTATGGTTGTTTAGAAACTCAGTGTGTAGAGCTGATTTGGTGAAAACAGACTTTGATGATTCTAGAAGTTTCATGGGGGAATTTTTGTTGAAATGGGGACTTCTGGTCTCCTGGTGCAGAAGCTGCTGCATTTTAAAAATAGGAGAGTAGGGGTGGTGCTCGATTAGGTGTGTGTACGGGAAGCCATTCAGTGCTGTAAGAATTTAATTAAAACTTGATTTTCTACTTAAACTGAGTACTCTAACTTGTCAGCAGACATTTATTGAATTCTTACCATGAATACAGCCTAGAGAAGAAACATATACACCCACAATACAGTTTGTGATTTACAGATGTCATTTTCATGATTTCTCCCATACATATTTGGGCAGTTGAATTAGCTGCACTTAACAGAGGAAACCAGGGCTGAGAGTGTAAGTAAGCTTCTCAAGGCCACAGAGCTGGGATTGAACTTGGGTCACTTGAAGACAAAGCTCACTGACCCTCTTGCTTAAGGACCTGGGTGTATTTTGATACAATTTGGGCAAAAATGTTAGAATAGATTCATTTTACATTACTTCTTGTCAGGGCCAAAATTTTCCTTAAAAGAAAAAATCATCTGGGCTTCCCTGGTGGCGCAGTGGTTGAGAGTCCGCCTGCCGATGCAGGGGACACGGGTTCGTGCCCCGGTCCAGGAGGATCCCACATGCCGCGGAGCGGCGAGGCCTGTGAGCCATGGCCGTTGAGCCTGCGTGTCTGGAGCCTGTGCTCCGCAACAGGAGAGGCCACAGCAGTGAGAGGCCCGCGTACCGCAAAAAAAAAAAAAAAAAAAAAAATCATCTAACCTATTTTTTAATTATAAAAATAATATATATTTATTGTAGAATACTTGGAAAATACAGAAAACTATGAAAAAGAAAATCAATCCCGCTGCCTACATGTACCCCTGTTAGCCTTTTGTGTTTTGGTATAGATTTCCTTTCTTTTTTTCCTATGAGCTTGGAGGGATTTTTAAGAAAATTGGAAAAAACATTACATAGTGTTTATAACCCTTCATGTACCTTAAGTATTTTCCTCTTACTAATAAATATTCTGAAACATTCTTAGTGTCTTGTTTTTCTTTATTGTAAGTAATGCTGTGAGGAACATCTTTTCTCTCTCTCTTGATTGTCTTCAAATAATCAAGTTCTAGAATTGGGACCACTGGGTCGAGAGGTATAAACATTTTTCATGCTCTTGTTATGTATTGTCAGTTTGCTTTGCAGAAGAGTGGATCTAGTTTACACTCCCCAACCAGGTCCACAAACCCCCACTCACAATGGGTAGTATCTGTTTCTTAAAAAAAAAAACAAACCCACATCAGAAAACAATTTCATAAAAGTGAAAGGCTATATATTCCTATCACTTAGTAAATGGTAAAGTACTGGCTTTTTCCCTCTGCCACGAGGATCCGAGTTATGACAAATGTCTGCATCAAAGGGAAGGTACCTGGCGTGGTACCTGGGTCCCTCCCTTGTAGGCGTATCTGAGCACAATCCAGGAGCTGCTACCCTAGCGTTCTGGGCAGTGTCCGGCCAGGCAGATGGCCATGCTCAGAGGCCTAGAGGCGACCTCACGGGAGGGACCACTGTGCTGTCGGCACACCCTGTGGCAACTGATTGTGGCCCAGGTGGGTGCTGCTGCACTTGATGTTTTCGGCCCTGTCTCTTTCCCCGTCCTCTCATTCAGAGTGAGGCCGTAAGTTTGTGGTGGGCAGAGATGCATTAGAGCCAAGCACCAGACCGTCAGGGTGCCTCCAAACAGCAGGCCCATGGGCTGAAAATGGCTTCCTGCTATTTTGTTTGATCCCTGTTAAAAAAAATCTAGAAATTTTACGTAATAATCTGGAGCTTTGGCTCTTCTTGAAAAATGAAAAGATCTGGCAACGTTGGGCCCACATTCCCACATGGCGACAGCCTGCCCCAGTGGAATAACAGCTGCCCTCTTCAGATGGGACACAGACCCCAGTTTATAAGCCTCTGTTGCATTGCTGCGGCTTACTGTGTGCACTGTAACGATCCTGTGTCTACCAGTGCCTGGGCCCTGTGGGCATTGATGTTTGCCATCCATTCTATCGCTGGAAGTTCTGGAGCTGAAAGCTTTTAAGTTGCGCTTGGCAGGTCTCTGTTCTCTCCTTTCTCGGCCATCTGCGTATCAGATGGCCATTAGTGGCTTTATGACACTTCACCGGACCATGTGAGCCTCAAGTTCTCCTACCAGGGAGGGCTGCACCGGCCCTAGGGTGACCAGAGGGTTCTCTTCACTTTGATGTAGGTGCTTTCGTTTTCTAGAGCCATTTGGCCTGTGCCTTCATTGTGATCTTTGTCCCTTCTCTCTTTTTGCTCCTTGGTTTCTTTTGACTGCGAGAGTCCTTCATTGAGCTGGAGGGCACCCTGGAATGCTGTAGCTCTGCTCTCCTTTTATAGTGAGGGCGCTGTGGGCAGGCTCCTCAAGCCTTTGGTCACTAGAGGAGCTGGGGTTAGAACTCGGGTCTTGGTGTTCCCAGGTGCTGGTCTTTCTAGAGCGGCATCCCACTCTGATGCTCAGGTTCCAGCAAATCTTCCACATGCTTTAGGGGCCCCCATGAACTTTCACCCGTATTATCTTGTTTCATCCTCCCAGCTAGGAGCACCTTCCCTGGATTCTACCCAGAAGGCCGTCTGCTGTTCAGGTTGTCCCGGTTGCCAAGGCTTGTCCCACACTTGACGTAGAATGCTTTTCTTTGTACCTATTGTATGCTTTTACTTAAATGCATTTGACATTGTGTGTTCAGCACCTTTATGCGATTTTTGGAACCTTCAATGGGTACTCGGCGACTTGGCATCTTTTCAGAAAGTGCCTCAGTCTTGGAGTAGGTGGGAAGCAGGCAGCTAATGGCATGTAAAGAATGTTGCAAGCTTGACTTGCAAAGCCATTTCAAAATTTAAATCAAGGTAGCTTGTGGCCAAGTCAGAGGAAATGAACTTGCTTTTTCCTTGCTGACCTTGCCGCTCCGTGCCATGTGCTCCCTAAGCATCTCCCTGCCTCACAGTCTCACTCCTCCCAGCAGTTCTTCCCCTCCCCACCAGATTCATCTTTCCAAAGTAACCTCTGATCTTGTCATTCCCTTGATCAAAATTTTTCAGTGCCATCCTGTTGTTCACTAGTGAGCTGAGCACAGAGATGGCCTGGGATGCGGGCCTGGGTCCTGTGTGTTCCCGCCCTTATTTCCTGAGTGGGTCCTGGGCTTTCTTCCCTCTGTGCCCTTCGTTTTGGATGGCCCTTCTGCGGGAATATGTTTCTACGCCTCCATGTTCCTGACCCCCACCTCTGCCCCCTACCCTCCTATACTCTCTCCCAACGCTTTCACCTGTGGTCAAACTTCCAGCTCTTCCCATCAAGTGTTTCCAAGTTCTACTGGTGGGTTCCTTTGACTGAAACACTTCATTTTTCACTTCTCAGCTGGTCTTCAATACCTTATTCTTTGATTTCTCTTCCCCACAAAATCACAGCTCCCAGCAGAGCGGGCTTGTGTCTTACTCATCCCCCTGTTGCCCTGCAGTAAAACTTAAATATTTCCTGAGCTGAAATTCTTCTAGATCATGATACTTTGGGATAGGGTAGTGATGGAGATGTTAGTGTAGCCAGAAGAAGACTTGGCTTTTTGAGGGAGAGCTTTCTGTGATTGTAGAAACAATTCACAAGACATGGGTGTGTCCTAGGGCTATTCCAAGTAGTTGGGAATGGACCAGACTCTGAAAATAATTTCACCTTGCCTCTGTTCTCCAGGCCTGGAAAAAGGAGGTGGGATCAGGATGTAGCACCATTTGACTCTTCCCAGGCTGGCGTGTGGCTGCCTGGGTGCAGTGTTCAGAGCATGGTGGAGAAGAGACATCTCAGCCTGACTGTAGACTTTTAGGGGGTATGTTTTATTTAAATATGAACAATATTTTGGTGTCACTTAGAAAACTGGCATTTTGGGGAATAGTAAAAGTTACATGTAGTTCCAGAATGACCCATCCTTACTTAAATTTATACCATATTGTTTCCTCGATCCCCCTCCCTCCAGCCTTGGAAGTTCTGGCTGAGCCTGTGTTGAGGTGCTGGATGGGAAGCAGTTTTAAAGGACTACAGTAGTATTTCTAAAGAGACCAGCAGACTGCGAGTGGAAGAAATTTAGATTTCAGTTTAATGAATGTGATTTTCTACTCTTTAAGGGCCCCACTATAAGCATTTGGGAATTATTAAGTTATTGCTTCATTATGTACATGTTGGCATGTTGAAATTTTTTTTGGTTATTGTTGCTGTTTGTTGTGGAACAGTGGTTATTATATGGGTGCTGGGGCCTCCAGGAATATTCCAGAGTCTATCCATGACGTGTTATATAGTTCACTTGTACTAGAGGGTTGTCATGCCTTTTCACGACATGTCCACTCCAGAAATGTTCCAGTGCCCATCAGTAAATGTCACCCTCACTCAGGGAGTTAAATGAACAGCTAATGTGTAGTTTTGAAACTTTGGAATTATTAGGTGTAAATCTCTAGGACACATATAAACTTGCTTGGCATTAAATGTGCCATATGAGTGATTCAAGTTCGAGAGGCAGTTTTTGCATTTCCTGACTCTTGTGTTTAAATTTGCAGTCTCAACATTGCATCACCATAGGATTTCACATTTAATGAATATTTATGTTGAGCCGAGTTCTATACAAATGCGATGGTTTCTGACTTGATTATAGCTTGCTGTGTGCTGTGGCCAGGAGTGCCCTACAGACAACAGAGCTGGCACACGTCTTAGCAAGCCAGGCCCTGGCGGATGTGGTTAGGGACCACAGTGACTGGTGCTCTGGTTGCCATGCCAACCTTGTTTTTGGAAGGGGGAGGCTCTGAAACAGCAGTGGGATGGGGGTAGAATAGTTTTGAATATTCCAAGTGAAATTATTCCCTATATGTATTCCTACAAGAAGACATAGAAAACTCTAGAATTCTTACAACATGCTCAGATGACATTAATTTTCTTAATAATTAATTTTTAAAATTTACTTAGGCAAGGCTGTTTTAATTGTCCTCTTGCAAACTTGTCTAAGTTCACGTATGAATGTCTTCCCTACTTGCTGCAGGGTAAATAAGGAATCTTCTGTGTCTTACTATTTACAAACCCTTCCTCCCACCTCCTGCCAACATCCCTTGCCCTCTGGTAACTCTGATCCAGTAATGGCTGATTGGGGGAGGGGAAGGGAAAGAACAGTAGGTGGGATGGTTGGGGGACTCCCCCTCCCCAGCTCCTTATCCTCATTCCTCCCTACTTCCATTTCAGGAAGGCTTATCCTCTCCCCTCCCTGATCGTGTATATTCAGCAAAGACCATGGTGGCAGGTGCCATCACCCATAAGTGGGATCTTAGGATGCCCAGCTCTCAAGGTTTGGCATTCAAGAGCTGGGGGAGGAAGAGGAGTGATGTGTCTTGGCATCCAGCACTGGAATTCTGTCGGCCCCTTTACATATGGTATCCTGCATAATTAATTCTGTGGTGCTTGGTGTTGTGCAGTGGAAGGTCCAGAAGGGAAATGATCAGGCCTGGTAAGCCAGATGGGAGCCCCGGATGGCAGGATGGGATGGGACGCTTGGGCACCATCCTCTGTCCTAGAGCCCCTCAACAGAAGGAGACCAAAGCCACTGGAGACTGGGCTTATGCAGCTTCAGTAGCTCAGGCAGTCCCATGATGTAGAGGGCCTGTCCTCAAGGCTCATCCCACAGAAAAGAAAGCACCCCACCCCTTTGTAAATTTATTTATTTATTTATTTATGGCTGCGTTGGATCCTCGTTGCTGCCCGTGCTACTCTTCGTTGTGCGTGGGCTTCTCACTGTGGTGACTTCTCTCGTGGAGCACGGGCTCTAGGCACGCAGGCTTCTGTAGTTGTGGCCCGTGGGCTCTAGAGCGCAGGCTCAGTAGTTGTGGTGTATGGGCTTTGTTGCTCCATGGCATGTGGGATCCTCCCAGACCAGGGCTCAAACCTGCGCCCCCTGCATTGGCAGGCGGATTCTTAACCACTGTGCCACCAGAGAAGTCCCTGCCTTTGAATGAAAACTTACTATTTCAGAAGTGGAAGCTGACCACACATCTAATCGTTGCTTGCTGGCTTGGAGTCGCCTGTGTGACTCCCCAGTAGATTGTCTTATCTTCAGCACAGGGCTGGTGTCTCAACCTTTTAACATTTCCCCACTCCAACACAAAGGGTCCCTGTGCGTGAATTAGGAAAAGCTGTCCCTTCCTTAAGATACCTGGCTTCTGTTTGCCATAATGTGAATCTAGGATGACTCCAGAAGTGGACGGCACCCACTAGAGTTGTGCAGGCTTGAGGCACCTGTCTGCAAGTCATTCCCTCCTCTCCAGCGCTTCTCTCTCAGCAGTTGTGATTTGCCGCTTCTAATTTCTGTAGTCTATTCCTAGAACACCAGGGAACCACGTTTGCCAGAATTGAGTGTAACATTAAAAAACAAGATACCAAGGTGAGTAAGGAGTTTAGTACATGGATTCTTGACATCTCCTTTGGCTGCTTTTTTGCTTTGTGCTGACCGGAGTGGGGTCCTCAGGCCTTGGGTGCATTACAATTAAATGGATAGGCTTTTTGTGGAGCAGAAATGACATCACCATTTTATGGGAGAAGATACACATGTCTTCCTAGTAACCAACTTAAAAATTAACTTTCTGGGGCTTCCCTGGTGGCGCAGTGGTTGGGAGTCCGCCTGCCGATGCAGGGGACACGGGTTCGTGCCCTGGTCTGGGAGGATCCCACGTGCCGTGGAGCGGCTGGGCCCGTGAGCCATGGCCGCTGGGCCTGCGCGTCCGGAGCCCGTGCTCCACAACGGGAGAGGCCACAACACTGAGAGGCCCGCATATAGCAAAAAAAAAAAAAAAAAAAAAAATTAACTTTCTGTCTGTAACCTGATTTGGGTGTAAGTTCTCTTTAGTTCTGTGTTACAACCTTGAACCAGCTGTATTTGGGAGGAGTTGGGACAGCACTTCCGTGTCATGGGACACTGATGTGGCTGTTAGAAGCAGGAGTCTGCACCTTTGCTATGCAGACACCCAAGGTTTGTCGGGTTCCTTAAATTGTGTTGTAAGTTTTGCAGAACAAAGTGGTTCTGGATTTCCTTTGCTGATGGGAGAGGCAGCAGAGCACCAGGTCTGGAGCCAGCCTGTCTTGCCTTGGACCCGACTCTGCCAGTTACCTGCTGTGGAAAGGTGACTTTGCCTCTCTGGGTCTTAGTTTCTTCATCTCTACAATGGAGTTGAGTTACACCATGCTCTTTGTGTCTAGTGATGATAACGATGATGATGAAGAAAATAACATGCAGAGTTACGTAATGTTCCTCACATATACTAACACTTATGTTGTAGTTCCCAAGTGGCTGGAAATTTTTATTCTAAAGTTGTAGTTTAGGGCTTTCCTGGTGGCGCAGTGGTTGAGAGTCTGCCTGCCGATGCAGGGGACACGGATTCGTGCCCCGGTCCGGGAAGATCCCACGTGCTGCGGAGAGGCTGGGCCCGTGAGCCATGGCGCTGAGCCTGCGCGTCCGGAGCCTGTGCTCCGCAACGGGAGAGGCCACAACAGTGAGAGGCCCGTGTACCGCAAAAAAAAAAAAAAAAAAGTCGTAGTTTATCAAGGTTAAAGAATCCAAAAATACTAGTCATTGACAAGAGAAGTGATCATATTGTAGGTATCATTTCCAGCATGCTCAGTGCTGACCACTTGCACCTGTGTCCTTTCTCCCCTGGAAGCGCTCTGCGAGGGGCCGGGGTGTTCACACCTTGCTGATCCCTGGTTCCCTCTTTCAGCTCTGTGTCCTGGGCCGGGGGTGTGGGGGTGTTTGCTGCGGCTCCATCTGCTCACCCCTGCACGCTACAGCTAGATCACCGTCCAGGCTCTGAGCTCTGTCACTTGGGCCCGTGCGCACACACACACAGACACACACACACACACAAGCGTGTGAACTGCAAGTCCGGTGCAGAGGAGGCTGGGTTTCTAGGCCAGCCTGTCTGTTGTTCCTGAGGCCGCTTGGCCTGCACATGGGCATGACTGCTCTGAAGGGAAGCCGCGTTGTGGCTTGCTTCTCTGGATCCAGCCAGGTCATGTGGAATGTTGTGATGTGCTAAGGCTGTGCTCTGGGGGCCTAATTATGTGGGACCTGTGGCAGGCACAGGTGACTTCAATGCTTGATTTGATCCGCTGTGCAATTATGCCAATGCAAATACTGTATTAATCTTAACCCCCCAAGTTAGGCACATGGACTTTTTCTAAAAATGGGAATGATAGGAGTGCATTGTGGGTTTTTTTTTTTTATAACTCCCCCGACCCACTCTGCCAAGACCGTGCAGTGCATTCCTCTCCTTGAATGGAGACGGTAGTTTCCATCTCTGTCTACCCCCTTCTCGCACATTCCTGAGACTGGGTGACAGAAAGATGCCCTTTCCTCTTCTGTGCAGGTGTGTTTTCTCCTTGCTTTCTCCAAGAGGTACCGCTTCTTTCTACTTCAAGGCCAAAGAATCTTGCTCCTCAAAGGATCTGCCGTCCTGATGTAACTTTCTTAAATGGGGACTCTTCTGGTTTCCTTAGGATCCTGATCCTGAATGTGTGTAGGGAAACTGCTCGGTGACTTCCTGCAGTGACCTTGAGTGTGCCTGGTGGGGCTCAGCCATAATTTCTTGTGAGGCACTCGAGCGAGGTCAGGGCTTACACTCGACACCCTCGCAGTGTCTTAGGTGAAGGGCCCACTCACAGTGTAAGTAGAATGCATCTGGTATCAGGAAGTGAGGTCATTCTTACCCAGTCCAAACTGGAAAAAAGAAAAGCCTCTAAATAAGCAAGCAACCTAACCTCACCTTGAAAATGATTCTGGGCCAGCCTCCTCCCTTCTCTTCACTCGGCCTCTGAGCAGACCTGGTGGGATTTACCAGCTTTGAAGTCCTAAGGTGCTATTTTAATACTTTTCTTTTACACTGCAGGTTTCGAGACCGATTTAGCTAGATTCTGGAGGGAGCTCACTTTACAGCATTCTTAAGAGCTCGGACAGTCTTGAAAGAGTTAAACTCTAATTAGCTCATTCCTAAGGTATTTAATGCCCTTATTAAAACTCAACTGCTCGTTCGCTTTTTTCTTTAGTGAATCAGATTTCTCGAGGAGCTGAGCCCTCACTCCTCAGATCACAGGCTCACATGTTGAAGCTGGCAGTGCTAGAGGCTAGTTCCTATCTGTGTGACAGCATTTTTAATTTAACAGGACCGCCTTTGATGTTCCCAAATATTTATAGGCAGCTTTAGATCATTTCAGCGTGTGCTTTCTTTTTCTTTTCTTTTCTTCTCTCTCTCTCTCTTTTTTTTTTTTTTCAAACTGGAGCAAAAGTTCTTCCTCATGCAACAGCCTTCCTTTTATCCTGTTAGTTTATTTTTGTTTCCTTTGCAGCTTTGGCGAAGGCTCTTTGGCTGCATTCACACACACAGGATTGACTCTTCCTTTTGCTTCTTTGGTAAAGGCTACCTCTGTGTATCATCTGCCTGCTTGAGATTGCTTAAGGCGCTTCTCTTTGTCCCTTGACTTTCTAGAGACTGAGGTTTTTTCTGATTTGGCTCAGGAATCTGCTTTCTGGCTGAACTGAAACCTTTTAGATCCATGCAGAGACCTGGGCAATGTGTGTGAAGGTGCCTCTTTATGGATGACCAGGCTGCGCTGTCCTACTCTGCCTGTGCGTCTTGACCGGGCCTCAGCAAGTTATGATTTATGATGTAACTTTGGCAGAGACTGTTGTAGCTGGGGCAGGAAATACAGATAGACAGAACTCTGTTCTGATCATTGCAGGCTTGCTCCATTTGGCTTTGCTGGACTTCCTGGCCGAAAGTAATAGAGATCGTCGACTTCAGACTCAGGAATGAGAAAAACAGAGCTGTGATGTAGATTTGTTAAACCATTAAGGAAAAGGAAAAGGAAACTTTGTACCAATCAAATCAAATGACAGGACAGAGGACAGTGGTTTTCCCAGCCTGGACTCTGGGTAAACATTCTGCTTGTGAAACAATCTAAGCTTTTTTTATTACCTCTCAGCTGCTGTCACTTACCCGGGCCTAGAACCTTTCTGTGGCTGCCTTCATCGCTGCTGGCTGCCTCCTCCTACATGGAAGGCTTTTGGGGCTGAAGGTCACATAGGTGGTTGGTGAAATATTTGAATGAATGAATACTGTGTCAGACACTGTCCTTGGAGCTTTACATCGTTGGTCCCACTAGATCCTCAGGACCATTCTGAGTGATAAGAGGTTCCATCCCTGTGTTTCTAGATGAGGACACCAAGGTGCAGAGAGGTTTAACACAACTAGTGAGTGGAGAAGCTGGCCTGGAGCACAGGACTGTGTTTCCAGCCTTACCATAAGGTAGTCTGAGGTGGGTAAATCCGATGGCGGTCTGCTGATCTCTTACAGCTAAAAACCTTTTACATCTAACATCAGCTGTGAGTTGCATTCTGAGAGTTCAGAGTTGACCAGACTTTTGCCACGTAAGGGGCACAGTAGTGGAGAGCAGGGTCCTGGAGTCAGGCCAGCATTTGCATCCCGGCTCTGCCACTGCCAGCTCTGTGACCTTGGCCAGGTCACCCAACCTCCCTGAACTACTGTTTCCTCATCTTTAACATGGGACAGTATAATTTGTATCTCCAAAGGATTGTGAGGATTAAATGAGATAATATATGTAAGGCATCCAGTAAGTGCTTAATACGTGTAGTACCCGTGGCTTTGCTGCTATAGAATCATCACCCTCAAGGAATTCACAGTCCTGCTGGAAGGACAGACAGGTAAAGCAGGTGAACGTGGTAGCTGCAGCAGAGATGTGCTAGTGCTTAGCACGGGCCCAGGACAGAGCCACCGGCTTGGTTTTCTGTCTTCTTTCATTCAGCAGATGCGGATTGAGTGCTTGCCCTGTGCGAGGCAGAGCTTTAGAGTCACACTCCCCCCCCCCCGAAATTTCCCTTTCCCTTGGGGGAATTTGAGTTAAAATGTTAATTGCCACCACCTGGAGAAAAATTTCCAGAAGTCATTTTCACATGAAATCCTAAGGTGCCAAATGGGCATTTGACAGTTTATCTCTTATGGCTTTGTGTTATCCTTCAACTGTTATTTTAACCTTATCTAATTTTCCTGGTCTCTCATAGATGAAAACGGTACTGTCCTTGAGAATGTTCAAGCGACTTGCCGAGGGAGCAGGTGGTGATCCCTTTTGTTCCTCACAGTGCCCAGATGGTGTCCGTGCCTTCTCGTGGTCTGGTTCCGTGGGGATTTTGTTGATAAGATTTTGCTTTGATTTGGTTTTCCAACCCAGTGCCATATTCGGATTTGATTACCGGCACTGTAGCTTGTTTCTCTGCTTAGTTTCATTGTCTCTGTCATTGGCTGTCTGGAAACATAGGTCCCATTCTTCACCTCCCTACCCCTTCACAAGCTGCGGGGATGGTTGTGCAGGAGAACTTTTTAACTAACCACCGTGTGCGTGGTACAAAGTGGATGTTCATAACTTTCATTTGTTGAGTTGATTGATAACATATTTAACCAAATATGTTAAATATTTTTAACAAGTAGTACAATTGAACAAAAGATACAGTTGAAAGGCAGTTGCTATTGTCTTCTATATACTTTAAGAAACCAAATAAGCCTTTTTTCTAAAATAGATTTAAGGTAATTTCTGTGCCTTTCTCATAGAGTTAGTGAGCTTTCAGTGGGAGGTGGATGTTTTCTAAATACCCTGTTGATTTGAAGCTAAGATGATGCTCTTAACTACTTTTGGACCATGAACATAATGTTAATTTTTTACCTGGCTCTGTTTGAAGGTACCACCAGGGTGGGTCAATCTCTTCAGCATTGGTACCCGTGCTTTCTTTAAATAGCATGCTTGGGCTTCCCTGATGGCGCAGTGGTTAAGAATCCGCCTGCCAATGCAGGGGACACGGGTTCGAGCCCTGGTCCAGGAAGATCCCACATGCCGTGGAGCAACTAAGCCCGTGTGCCACAACTACTTAGCCTGCACTCTAGGGCCCACGAGCCACAACTACTGAGCCCACACACCACCACTATTGAAGCCCGCGCGCCTAGAGCCCGTGCTTCGCAACAAGAGAGGCCACCGCAATGAGAAGCCCACGCATTGCAACGAACAGCAGGCCCCGCTGGCTGCAACTAGAGAAAGCCCGCGGGCAGCAACGAAGACCCAACGCAGCCAAAAATAAATAAATTAATAAATAAATCTATTTTAAAAATAAATAAATAAATAGCATGCTTAACTTCACATTAAAGTAGCTTATATTCAGCTAAATCAAGCACTGATTGATTTAGGAGGAGGGTTTGGAAGAAGGGTGAGTGAGAGAGGGAAGGCAGCATGCGACTGAAATTTGCTGCAGGTCAGCTCCGTAGTGTCCATGAGAATTGAGCAAAGCCGATTTCTTTCCAAAGAACCCCCAACAACCCTCGATGTTTACTTACCTTCTCTTGGGCATCTTGGTGGCGTCCTTTTGTCCTTGGTCCCCAGTACACTCTAGCCATGGATAAGGATAAGGCAGTAGTGTCTGGAAGCACATCTCCAAGCAGTGTTGGGTAGTGTGCAAGGCTGTTTTGGAGGGGAGAAGTGGGCGTCACTAACAAATTTGGACAGAAAGAAGTCCAAGAGGGTTGAATTAGTCCCCTTGGGGCCTGAACGTGCGATGTTTATGTTTTCTAACAATGCTTATGGACCATTCACTTGCCCCATGTCCTATGGGGTGTGTCTGCCCCGACTCTGGTTGTCAAAACTAGGAGCAAAAGCCATTCCACATTGCACCCCTTCCTCCGGCTCAGTTGGACTGCCGCTTGCACAGTCAGTTGGACGCAGTGTGGTTTTGCTCAAGGAGGGGAAAGCCCGCACTGATGATACAGTGATAGGACCTGTGCTTGCAGTTTGGGTGTTTGTAATTGGGGATTAGAGCTGTCTGGGCAGGGAGCAAAGATGAAGGTAATGGTTGAGTAGAGACCATGGGTTACCAGGCCAGCCCTCATGTCTCAGTTGGGCTTTTTAGGCACCCTTGCCTGCAGAAGCTTTTATGGTTTTGAACCACTTTCCCAAACTCTGAAGCCCTTCCTGGTCTTAAGTCTGTGGAAACTTGCCCTTTGCGGTTGGGCAGCACCTAGGAGCCGACAGCCTCTTAGCCTCGACCATCCTGTGGCCTTCCTGTTGGCCTTGTTCACTGCCCTGCTGTGGACTCTACCTCTAGACCAGGACGGTTTTCACTTGTACTGATTTTCTCAGAAAATAATCAAACTAAAATTTGCTCTTGCCGGTATAGGATGATTATGCAAATCAGGTCCATATGCTTATGTTCCTGGAAATGTTCAGCAAAAAGAAGAAAAGGCCTTCCTCTGGCTCATGTACTTTCCTCATTTACGCAATGAATTTGATGAAATCTGGTTTGTGCCCGGGAACCTCAGTTTCTCTGGTAGACTTTGGGTCTGAAAGGTAGTAAGGGGAAAGGTGAGGTAATGCAGTGCCGTCTTCTGTGGATTGGAGCAGCCCCAGTGCCTTCACCAAGGTCTCCCCTGTTCCTGTGTTCTTGGGTACAGCGGTAAGGAAGCCTCGGGTGTATAAAGGTGTGTCTGGCCGTGCTTAGTGCCCTCTTTCCTGGAGCGGTTTGATGGATATGGGCTTGACATCTTCTGGATAGTGTTCACAGAATCACTGCCGGCCTCCTTCTGAGTGTCTGGGGGCCGGGGGGAGGGCTTATGGGCCAGTGGGAAAGCCAGCATGTGTCCCTGAGATGGTGACATGGCTGGACTGAGTACCACGTGCCTGGGGTTGCGGGAAAGTGCCTAGAATTGCTGAGAAGCTCCTGGGGGCGGACCTCCAGCTGGGTTCTTTTTTTTTTTTTTTTTTTTTTTTTGCTGTACGTGGGCCTCTCACTGTTGTGGCCTCTCCCATTGCGGAGCACAGGCTCCGGACGCGCAGGCCCAACGGCCATGGCTCACGGGCCCAACCGCTCCGCGGCATGTGGGATCCTCCCAGACCGGGGCACGAACCCGTGTCCCCTGCATCGGCAGGCGGACTCTCAACCACTGCGCCACCAGGGAAGCCCCAGCTGGGTTCTTAAAGAGGGCTGCTGCTTGGATCTTAGCCCTGCCAGCTCGTGGGTGGGTGGGTGGGTAGGTGGGGGGCATTCCTTGCTGAGACCCAGGCTGGCTTGGCATCCGATGGGGCTTTTCCTAGCTTGTGGGGGTAACAAGTAGACCGGAGGCCACCTGGCGTGGAACGTGCTTGTGGCAGAATGAGGCATGGCTAGGAGACAAGACACCCGATCTGCTCCCCGATCTGCTCCCCGATCTGTCACTTAAGTGAGACCCGAGGGGAGCCAGCCTCCCTGAGCCTCAGCCCACACATCCGTAAACTGGGTGAGAAGCCTGGGGGCTTAGATCTGTGTGCCCGTGGGGGGGCGGCAGGAGCAGGAAGGGGGAGAATCACCCAAACTGGAGAACCAGGGAGGGAAATGAACTTCAGAGGGCGAGTAGGGGATGGACAGGAGGGGCTTTCAATGCCAGGGAAGGTGTTTGACTTTTTTTGTAGAGACTGATGGGTCCCACAGCCATGTGCGGTAGATGAGGTCTATGTGCACGGCCAGATTTTTGATAATACCACCTCCCCCGGTCTGTGTTCCCCAGCAGCACGGTTTGTAATCACACCAGCCTGGAGGCTCAGTTGGGAGCTGTGCTCTCCTCTCCCGAGAACAGCCTGGAATGTAAGGGAGTAAGTGGCATTCAAGTGAAAACCTTGAATTTGCTTTATTAAAGATAAATAAGTTACATGCCAGCTTTGGCCTTTAACTGTTATTACTAACAAATTGCTCTCCACCCATACTCTCAACCATTCATGACACCCTGGGGAAATTTGCTGTTGTGGCTCTTTTTTCCGAGAGTTTTTTTTAATATACCATGAGTGCGTAGAAACTTTGGGAGGGCGATTCATCAGCTGCCATTCAGGTTCTGCCCATAACCCATCAGTTGGGGCTCCACCTGTTGACACTCCTGGGTTTCAGAGGAGAGATTTCGAGGTCCGTTAGGATTAGGCAATAGAGTAACAGGCTGGTTTGGACATTTTTCTGGTTATTGACAGGCCTTACTGTGGCTTCTCCCAAATGAATGAGGAATATATTTTTCTAAATCCAGCCACTGAGCCAAATGAGCCACACTAGGATAAACTCTGTTTGTTTACAAATTATGTAAGAGCAGGGCCTGACCATTAAATTCTTCTGGGCCAGAATTCCTACCCCTCTTCAAAGTTGTAATCAAACTAAACAAACACTTTCCACAGGAACTAACTCCCTCCTGAGAAACAGGAGCAGATGCTCCTGGGAGGCCTTTAGCAACTTTGGAATGTTTAAAATAGAAATATGTAACCAAGGTGAAGTTGTTCCAGAAGTGTTGCTTGCTCTAGCCAGGACCAAAGCACGTGTTAGCTTTTTAATTTAGGGCAGGAGGTGCAGAATGATCTGGGCCAGTCCAGGCGGAATTTTCTCTAGGATGTTTAATTTTCTATTTTCATCTTTCCCTGCTTCTCATAATTTCAGCTCTTTATGACCTTTATTCCTTTCTGCTTAAGTAACTTTTTTTTTTTTTTTTTAGCTTGATCCTTATCTCTTAGCTATGCTGGATTACATCTGGGGATCAAGGAACCCTCCTCCTAACCAAAGCACTTAATTATTTCTTCTCTGTCCCTAGGAAAGATGTCAGGTGCAGAGCAAACACTCCAGGGGAGGGAGACAGAGGCTGCCTTGCCTTTGTTGTTGTCCCATAAGATGTGCTTCTGGGGATAGGCAAAGACCATCAGGCTCAGGGACAGAGTTTCCCAGCTCTTACTGATTTGGGTCTTTACCAGCTGGCTTGATTTATTTTGGTTTGGGAATGCTGTGAATTTTTAGGGCCTCAGGCACACCTGTATTAAAATAGAGGTACAGTTTCTAATCCCAGATGCAGATTTCTCTGGATTATGCCTCAAAATGAGCTTTTTCAAGGCGCCTTCTGAAGGATACCAGTCCTACAGAATACTCTGGAAAGGGTTCCTTGGTGAGCTAACATTGAGAATGCTGTTTATCATCATTGCCTTTTGGAGATTTAGATTGCACAGTAATAATGGCTCTGAGAAATGCTGCTGAAAAGGAATTTAAATGAACTCTGTTCAAGCTGGCATTTTGCAAATATCCTTGATCCCAGAACTCCTTTTTCAGAGGCCCCAAGGTGCTGGGGAAATTCCACTCTCAAATAGCTTGTGTTAGGTTGGTTTAGGGGCCGCGCTTGTCCAGTTGGTGTCCCACTGGATTATGAGCGCAGAAGCCCAAGACTGTGTTGATTTCCAACTTCCCACAGGGCCCTGGGATACAGTTGTGCCCACCAAGAGTGGTCAGAATGCCTTTCAGCTGTGATGGGACCTTTTCTCCCATTTGGGCTTAGCAGGTTTGTGGTCTTCTCTGTACTTGGGTGATGGATGGGGTAGGGGTCGGAGTATAAAAGAACCAAGAAACAGCACCTCTCTTTGAAGAATTTAATTTCTACTAGGATGGGAAGATTCATGAAAGAGTTAAACAGAAATACCTTCCAAGTGGATAGGAAGTGATACCAAAGCAAGCTTAGCACCGGGTCCAAGCAGCCTGTCCTCTGGGCGCTTGTCAGGGGTGGGAAGGAGTGCGTATGTTGCAACTGAGCGAGCTGTGGGGAGATAAGATAGAGGAGCACCCTGGCAGCTGGGACGTCCTAAATGACTTGTCGTTAGACTTGGCGCTGTGTTTAGCACATGTTCATGTGGAACAATCCCTTAGACTCCCCCAAGGTTGGCGTGTTAAGAGTTGGATGAAATGCAGCTCTGAGAGCTCTCTGGAAGGGAGCTGTCTCTGGCTGCTCTGCTGGATTTGGGGTTGGCCACCCTCCCCAACTCTGACTCTTAAGCTGTTAGTTTGGCTGCCGGGTTTTGGGGGCCAGCTGCCTTGGAGGCGCTGGGCTGAGGTGAATGGATGTGCATTCTTCAACTTTGTCTACCTTGGTTAATGCACAAAAAGATTAAATATGCTCTTCTGGCTCTAGTTGCCTTTAGGAAGAATATGATGTGAGCAGGGCTGAGATGCTCCTCCCCCTGTGAGGTGCTAAGAGGAGACTCCAGATGAATTTAAATTCTTCTCCAACAGCGTGTCACATTTCATAGAGTGTTGACATAGGGCTTTTTTTTTTTTTTTAACTTTTTAAAGTTGGGTTGACCTACCTGATGGATATTATCAGCAGCAAAGTTCTCTCCATAGCCTTGGGCATCCAGCCCTTTGCCTCAGTGGCTTTTGATGAGGCCCCAGGCTCTGCTACTGCACTAAGGGTGGGGCTCAGCCCCTCCTCAGCTTCCCCCCTCAACACACACACACCCCTTAAGGAAGCATCCTCTTCTTGCAGGGTGCTGATTGTCAGAAAGTTCTTCCTTATACTGAATCAGACTTCTGTGCCTTGGTTCTGTTTCTGCTTTCTAGAGTATATTAGTGTCCTAGGGCTGCCAGAACAAAGCACCAAAGAGTAGGTGTCTTAAACAACAGAAATTAGTTTTCTCACAGTTCTGGAGGCTACAAGTCCAAGATCAAGGTGATGGCAGGGTTGATTTATTTGGAGGCCTTTCCCTTTGGCTTGTAGACGGCCAACTGTCTTCTTCCTATGTCTTCACATGGTCTTCCCTCTGTAACTGTCTGTGTCCAAATTTCCTCCTCTTAAAAATGACACCAGTCATATTGGATTAGAGCTCATCTTTAACTTAATTACCTCTTTAAAGACCCTGTCTCCAAATAGTCACACTGAGGTCTTGGGGGTTTGACCTTCAATATAGAGATTTGGGGAGACACAATTCAACCCATAACGTAGAGCCACTAAGACACGATGGTCCTTCGGATCCTGTCACCCCCTACCCACCACCACCACCAATGAAACCAATAACATTTGTTTTCTCCTTGCTGAGCACCCCAGTTCTTTTCATTATTCTTCACGTGAGATGGTTTTGAGGTTCCTGACCGTCTTGGAGTCTTCTAGACTTGCTTTCAGTTAAGAGACAAAGTCGAGCACCCTGGACTGCTTGCTGTATTCTAGATGGAATTCATCCCAGTATCTGCTCCAGCAAATGGTTTTGATGATTTTTTTGAAAAATTTAAAAGGCTAAAAATGGACCTGAGTTTCAGTGGCAAGTTTTATATATTCATCTTTAATTGTGCCTGAATAGGTCTGACCATTGACACATGCACACGTGTGTATACACACACACACACACACACACATACTGTCTCTCTCTCATGAAAGCAGTGCTAACCATAAGTCTTCTTCTGAGTCAGGCATTGATGTTTAGAGTTAAGTGCTCAGGGTCCAAGTTTATTCACCACTCTTGTCCTTCCTTATACTTCAGTTTTAGGAAAGCCAATGCAGGTAGTTATTTCAAAAGAACAAATAAATGTAGAGATGTGTTTGTTCTTTTGAAGTGTAATTGCTGTCTGGAGAGTCTAGAAGTAACTCAGTTACTTGAATATAACTCCTTTTAGGTACAGACTCTTATGCCAAGTTCTAGTGTAATTAGATTTAAAATTATAAGGTATCCTCTTCACTTTTGGAGATTGTTTTACTTCTTGTTGCCCACATCTCCTCCACCAGAAATTAAGTGTCAAAAGGCTTATCTGTTTTGTTCTTCGTATTTTCAGCACTTGGCAGAGCGAAGTTTAAAAAAAAAAGTTTGTTGAATGACTGAATGAAGCCTCTGAATCATCTTTGCTTATTTAATCAGGAGTGTCCTGTTGTGTCTCAGAGGCCTAAATGCGGCAGAAATATCAGCTTGGGGTTTGGGGGTTATTCTGGTTGCTTCTCCTTTTGCTGTTGAATTGTGGATCTTTCCACGAAGAGACCCTCAGCGCCATTCACTTTTCTGCTAAGTAGTGGTTTGTAAATCCTGATGGATAGTTCTGACAGACTTTCTCCCTCCACTGTAGTCTGTTCAGATGGAGTGCGACACTCTTGGAGTTCCTTTCTTTGAAGATGCTTTGACTACACCACCCAGGGTTTCCAAATTGTAGCTCTGAGATGCCCAGAGCCCTGGCCCCACACAGCTGTTAGGCCCGACAACATCAAAAACACCAACTATTTATAGCATACTTTTCAGTGTCAGGAAATTACAGGATGCTCTTGCCAGTGGGACAGGGCAAACACCCACCTGCCCGCCACTACACTGCTGCCCAGAAGCTTGCAGCCAGGTGGCAGGAGCTGAGTCCCACCTGAGTGCTGCAGGGGCCTCCCTGGGCTGAGGCCTGCTGGGATGCCAATTACACTTCAAAAGAATAAACACATCTCTACATTTATTTGTTCTTTTGAAATAAGTATCCCCACTGGCTTTCCTAAAACAGAAGTATAAGGAAGGACAAGACTGGTGAATAAACTTGGACCCTGAGCACTCTAAACATCAATGCCTGAGGCAGAAGAAGACTTATGGTTAGCACTGCTCTAGTAGAGCCCAGGTCCTTGGAGATGGTGTGGTTGGGGGTAAAAGAACAAAGGGTGCCGAGGTATGTGGACTCTTGAGAGAAGCCCACGCTGCTCTAACTGCCAGCCCCCAGGTAGCTGTGTCTTCAGTGGTCTGTGCAGAGAAGCTTGTTAGTTTAGATCAGTGTGCAGTGCAGTGTCTGTGTAATCGTCCCTGGAAGGATCCCTCAGATTTCAACCCAGGAACTGAAGATGCTGGCTTTGGATTTGGGTTGGTACAATCTCCGGAGGGTGAAGAATCTGGAGAGAATGTGAAAGCTCTCGAGAAGGCCTGATAGGGTCTCGGGTCTTAATCTTCCCTCACCTGCCCCTGTGGAAAACTTTGCAGGCCGCCCTTGAGAGTCCAGGGGAAGGGGCAGCCCCCCTCAGGGCGCTGCTTTGAACGTTCAGAAAGGGCTCAGCTGCTAGGATGCTGCTGAGGGCGAGCTCTCCCCTGGCCTCCAGGCCTGAAGGGGTCGGACTTTGGGGGGCAGGCTTCATGGTGCTGGCTTTTGAGCCCTTCATCCCCTCGCGTGGCTCAGGGAGGGACTGGGTGTGAGAGAGAGGCCTGTTCTGTTAGTTGGAGTTTCCACTGAAGCGCTGGCTGCCGGAGCCTCTGAACCTCCAGCAGGAGGGGATTTATCATGGGCTGTTTGCGTGCTCGGAGGAAGCGGGGCGGCCTGGCTCTAGGGGGTGAGCAGGCTGAGCAGGCGTGGCTCCGCTCCCTGCGACCCCACCAGACCCCCACGGCCCTCTCAGGGTTAAGGGCTCTGCTTTGGAAGCAGCTGGCCAGTTTACACTCCTCCCTGGGCTGTACAAAAATACTTCCTTTGAAGTGTGGGGAGAAGCGGTGAAGGGTAAAACCTGGTGGCGAACCCAACCTGGAGCGGGGCCTGCGCGCATGTCTCTCCCAGGAAGTTTGCCGGGGGACCGAGCCCCCAGGCTTCCTGGTGACCCACCGGCCGGTAGGGTCTCCCCACACATTTCACAGCTCACAGCCGGGTCGCAGCTGGCTTCCTCTGTGTGTATGTATGTATTTGTGTTTAAAGTCTCTGCGAAAGGAGTGTTTCTCCACGAGAGAGATGGTTAGACTGCAGCTCCTGGCCACGGCAGGAATCCCTTTGACCACAGGGCTCCCTGGGGCTGCTCCAGTGGGGGTGGCCGGCTGGCATCCTGGTTCATGGGAAGCCCTGGTATCTCTACTTGGTCCTCAAGCGGTGAGCCTGGCTCCTTGCCCCCCACACCGGTGTAGGACAGCCGCCACTGATTCACATCAGAGCTGCTCAGCCCAGAAGACCCGTGGGCTCAGAGCAGGGAAGTTCTGGTTCTGACGCTTGGGACTACTTGCTGAGACCCAGCACGATGCTCTGGCTCCTCTTAACCTTGGGTTCCCATTCTGTAAAGTGGGGCTGGCAGCTCCTGCCACCAGGATGTTGTAAGGATCTGTGGAAATAAAGGGTTGGGGGCACCCTGAGAAAGTACAAGACACTTTTCCAGTGCAGGGCCTGCTGTTGAGCAGAAATGGCATTTAGGAAAAAGGGGCCGAAGAGAAGAATGCCAGAGCAGAAATGAGACGGAACAAAGCTTGAATGTCTTCTTAATCCTTGAGTATTTGCAGCCGAGGAGGGGTCAGGGTGAGATGGGAGGAGAGGCAGCTGTTATATTCTAGAGAAGAATGCCAACCTGTTTCTCCCCACAGATGGGGCCACACAAGTTCTTTCTGAGCTGGGGTTTGCAGTCCTTTCTTCCTTGGGAGATGCCCTTATCATATGGATTTCTTACTTCTCATGACACTACTTCCTGTCTCTCTTAGACAAGGCGTGAGGGCCACAGAGTTAAAATATCACAGGGCTAACATTTATCGCTGACTTGTGCCAGGCATGACGTTAAGCACCCAACACAAACGATCATATTTACTCCTCATAGCAGTCTTGTGTTGTAAAGCACTTGTCCCCGTTTTATAGATGAAGAAACTGAGGCTTAAAGAAGTGAAATGACTTACCCAAGGTCTTACTACCTACTGATACAAGTATGGAAATACAGGCCCAGTCAAGCTGATTTTAGACCCATTACTCTTCATAGCTCTAAATTACAGTAAGTGTTGAAGGATGAAATTTAATTCAGTGCCCCAAGCCCGGTCAGAAACTGCTTTTAGGGAAAGAAGCAGAACGTTGAACTCTTCAGATGGTTACGTTCATCTGTTGACTCTTGCTGATCAGTTGTATTTGAATAAACATAAATGCTTTTTCCCCTTGTCATTTCTGAAAAGGAACTTTTCTAATTTCTAACTCTCTGTGTTGTCTTTATAACATAAATGCTGTTTTCTTTCTCATTGGGAAGGAGGGACGATGGTTGTAGGGCTCTGTAGTCGTGGCTTTCCTACAGTTGAAGTTCTTGGTGTAAGGGATTGATGGGTAGTCTGTACCTCTAGGAATCTTAGCTGTAGGCTTTTGGTCTTTTCCCCAACCTAGATCCAGACTTGGCACTTACTACAAGGGACTTGAGATCCCATCCTGACCTTCCTCAGTTAAGGAGGGAGAGGGGGAGCGAGCTGGGAAAGCTTGAGTGATTTGCCCCCTATTGCACGTGGGGCCAGACCCAGGGCTGGCCAGCAGGCCACTGGCCACATGCTTCTCCTTTTCACCTGAATTTCAAACAGGAGGGAAGATGAAAGGAATAGAAATGACAAGTCAGAGGAGTAGGAGGGCTGTCGTTTGCAAACAGTTTCTTTTGATCTTCACCCCCTTGTTATATACACACACACACACACACACACACATATCCACCAAAAAAGCCACACTGGTAGTAGCCTGAGCACATGATTCTCTCTGGTTCATTGAGGGACAGTCATTTTTCTTTTAGCAGGAAGCCCCCCACCCTCCAGTGGTCTGTTTCAGTTAGGGCCCACATCCCCTCTTCGATTCTGCTACTTGGCTGCCAGATGTCACGTTGCTCTTCACAAATCTTTAAGAGCTTTTTTACTCTTTGTAGGATGGAGTCTAAACCCTGTCTTAACCCTAATGTTAAAGCCCTTGGCATTTTGCTCCCCATGTGTCTTTGCAGTTTGATACCCTACTGTAGAACCACTCACCTCCTCCAAGCAGGCTCTGGCCTTTATTTGCCTCTTTGCTCACATTCTGCCCATCTTTCAAGGCTGCCACCTCCAGGAAGCTCTCTTGGACCACTGCAGCACCCAGTCATCTCTGCTGCCTCTGAACTTGAGACAGCCTGGTCTGGTCATGCGTTTGACACTTCATAATATGTTATTTTTTGTTGTTTAATTTGTGGGTGTGTCTGTCTTCTCACTAGATTGCAGGCCTACTGAGGTCAGAGGCAGGCCTTCTGAACTGCTTTACATCACACCAGCACTCCATTGGGCCTAGGCTGGATGCTACATAAGGATCTGGGACTGTAATGTTAACTTTTTTCTGTTAATAGGAACGAAAGACTTGATAAATGAGTTTCCAAAATAAAATAATTAGCAGAGAGATTTTTATGCCAGAAAGATCTTGAGATCTTGCTATGCCAGAATCAGTATGCTTTTAAATCAGGAGTCCTTAAATGAATCGGGGAGTTTGTGTACATTTTTTAATATGTGTGGTTTTACTGGGAAATGGTCTATAGTGGGGATTTTGGACCTAGACCCCTTCAGGATGAAAGCTAACAAATACGTGCAGTTTTAATCTGCTCTTGATGTTTTGCTCCCCAGTTAGTTGCCCTTTTATTTTTAGGCTTTTACTTCAGTGTTCTGGTAACTTCTCCCCCAAACTCATTTCTTGGATCTCTTCTCACACTGTTATAGTTGTGTTCTTCTCTTAAAAATATCCCTAATCTTTTCTTTTTTTTTTGCTGCATGGCATGGGGAATCTTAGTTCCCCGACCGGGGATCAAACCCTTGCCCCCTGCAGTGGAAGCACGGGGTCTTAACCACTGAACCACCAGTGGTTAGATTAGAAGTCCCCCTAATCTTCTTACCTATTATGATACTGTGTTTTGTTTCCTTGACACTTTCCGTAGTTTGTGGTTTTGCCCTAGACTCTGAGGGGTGCAGGTAAGTTGGTGGTCTTCACTGGATTCTTAGTTTGACCTCCCAAAGGTGGATCCACCTGTATGGGAAGGGTATATTTTCCCTTCTCCGCCCCCTCCCATTCCTTCCCTCTGCCTTCTGGCCTGTGTGTATGAAATTCTGGCTTTGAACACACCTAACAGTCCTAGACCTTTCCTGCTTCTGAGTTAACTCTTTTGTGCCTGGTCTCCGTGTGGCTTGTTCAGCTGCAGCAGTGGATAGAATTGTGTTTGCATCCCCATATACCTTTTCCTTCTTGGCATTTTTTCCACTTCTTACTCCCCAGTTAAGTGTGTAGTAGAAGAGGTGGTGGCAACACAGGTCGTCATTAATAGCTCTCCATTTACAAAATGCAGGGACCGGCTGGGAGTGGTTCACGACTTACCCAAGGCCACAGGGCTAGTAAGGAGCAGAATTGGCCTTGTGAGGCAACTCAGAGATGTGCCATGCCCCACGACGGCCCTGTGTGGTGGCATTGGGAGGCCATTGACTGGTTGGGTACCTGTAGCCCTTTGAGGGAGGGAGTTGTCCAAATGGAGCAACCTTGAGTGCTTAGTCCAAGGGCCATTTCTATTCAGATTTCTATACATAATGGATTTTGAGGGTGGATTTGGTATTTCCTCCAGGTTCTCCTGTGTTTATGGGTGTTTTTCTGGAGAGATGAGTTTCACAACATTGATCTTTCTGTTAAAGAGGGCTGAGATCCTTCAACCAGTGAAGAGCCCCCAAGGGGGGGGGGTGCCATTTGTGCCCCTCCCCCTGCAGGGATTGCACTGGGGAAGCTGGCCCTGTGGGCCTGCTGTGCCCTGGTAACTCCAGGGACTGCCCTGGGGGCACAGTTGGAAAGTCTGATGTGATCCACCCTCACCCCATCCAGTGTCAAACTGCTGTTTTCTTTCCTAAAATAAAAGTCTGTGAGGAATAACCTTTTAAAATAGCAAAGAGTTAGAGGTTGGTTTCTTTTTCAAGTTCTTATTATAGAAAGTGTTACATGTATTCACAAGTAGACAGTAGGTGTCCTGTACACAGTGTACCTCTGCTGTCACGCCCCACCCAGTCACCATCACCTGCTTTAGAAGTTGTCAACTCCTGGCCCCTCTTGTTTCATCTGCACCCCAACCTCTCATGTTCTTTTGAAGCAAAGCCAGCATTATCATTTTTTAATCTGTAAATATTTATAAATCTGTAAATATCTGAGTTTTTTTTAAACGTAATCTCAGTGCTGTTCCCACAACAGGTTAACGCTAAGTTAGTGGTGTCCCCCCAAAGGGACAGTGCCCCTTCCCCCCACTTCGTAAGCCGTCAAGTGTCCCTGGCACTGGCGCCCTGATCGGGCGGGCGCTGGCGGGGACAGAGAGCTGGTGGGGACAGAGGCGGGCGCGGGCCGGACGGTCCCAGCGTGGACGGTGGGTCCCTGCGTGGGCGCGCGATGGTATCAGCTTGGCCCCGGGGCTGGAACCTCAAGATCAAAGGGCGCCGCGCGCTCAGCGCTTCAAAGCCGCCGGAGCAGCCTGGACTGATGCAGAGAATGAGAGCGCTCTGCTGATGTAATCATAGCCTGTGAGACAGGTTCTTTTTTTTTTTTTTTTTTTTTAATTTAAACAAAGACACCCCTTGTTTGTTTAGAGAGGTGAAGCGTGTGCCGCGGAGGGCAGGCGGCATCTGGAGGCTCTAAGCCGGGCTGGGGTGGGCGCGGGGGCGGGAGCGGGGGCTGTCGGGCAGGAATGCCCCAAGCGGAGGGAGTTTTCTTAGATGGACTTCCAGATTTTTCCGTAAAAGACAAACTTTCTGTTAAGAGCAGCTGATTTTTGTCCCTTTCTTAGGGTGGTCGGGTTTGTTCCCAAGTGACCCTCCTGAGATTTTGAAAGCATCCTCCTCTGGGGGTGAGTCAGGCTTTGGAACACACCTGATGAACCAGGTGGGAGACAAACCAGGAGTAGGCAGGGGCGTGTGTGGGCTGCCTGGGGTCGTTCCCGCTCATCTGTCGCTTCCCAGTGGGTGTGAGAGGCTTGCCCGAGGCTGGTGAGTAGGGCTTTCTGTTGAGGGGGGTGGTCCCCAACAATATGGCAGAATGCCAGGATCTCCACCACCCCAGCCTGAATATTTTCCAAGTCTTTATAAGAATCACAGACGGGTGGCTGATTTTCTAGGTGTTCCCAGCTTAAGCTGGTGTGTCTGCCTTTAGCCGTTTGTTCAGTACACACATTGGCGAAACCCTGTGCCATGCATACCTCCATGATAGCCATGCTCCATTGTCTTACAGACAAATAGTTGCACAGACAAAGCAGTCTTCCAAATTGAGCCAGCTTTTCAAGATCTTGAGCTCCTTTCCAAGATCTTTCTCACATCAGAAGTCGGGATCAGTGGGGTCAGTGGGGTCTGAGGCACTCAACCAGGCTAAGTCGTGGTGACTAACGTCCACCTCGGCATCTTATGGGCACGCCAAGCAAACCAGCACCTGTAAAACCAGATTTCTCTTCTGTCCCCAAATCCTTTTCTCTTGGGTTCTTGCCTGTAACTCAAGCTCAAATTCTGCTGTCTGTCTAGATTGTCTTCTCTCTTCTGGCCCCAAAGATGCCTCTGTCCACGCATGTCAAATTGTCTGTAAGCTCCTTGACAGCAAGACTGGGAGGGTTTTTTTATCCTTTTTTAAACTATAAATCAGATTTCCCCCATCTTCTACACCCCTCCCCCCCAGTATTTTATCATGAAAAATTTCAGACATAAAGGAAAAGGAAAAGAATTTTATAGTGAACACCTATATACTCATTGTCTATATTCTACCATTAACATTTTACTATACTTGCTGTATCACGTATCTGTCCATCTGTTCATGTGATGTGTCTTTAATATTTGAAACCTGGGTACATGTATATGGTAGGTGCTCAGATGTTTTAATGGATATGACAGGGTTTTTTGAGGTTCCCTTTTTATTCTGGTTTTACAACTTTTAGATCCAAATATCTGCCTTTCTCTCTCTCTCTCTCTCTCTCTCTCCTCAAGTTGGAGCAGCCCCAGGGATTTTGCTTCTTGATTTGGACACTCAAGGGAGAACCCAGAAGCTTGCAGTGGCCAGAGGACAACCTGGGGCATGGAGTTTGCCTTGGAGACCTGTTGTGTTTGAGTGGCTTGCCTCCTCATGCTTCCTGGAATGGAGCCCATTGCTCTTCCTCGGTCTTGTCCCACCCTTTGCTGCCTGTTGGTTACAGGGCTCAGAGACTGTAGGTTTTCGTACAACAAGGGTGCTACTGTAGAGTGAACGGTTAGCCAGCTGGGTGGAACTTCTGGTAGGTTTTTTTTTTTTTTTTTTGCGGTACACGGGCCTCTCATTGTTGTGGCCTCTCCCGTTGCAGAGCACAGGCTCTGGACGCGCAGGCTCAGCGGCCATGGCTCATGGGCCCAGCCGCTCCGCGGCATGTGGGATCCTCCCGGACCGGGGCACGAACCTGTGTCCCCTGCATCGGCAGGCGGACTCTCAACCACTGCGCCACCAGGGAAGCCCCAAGCTTTGCAAAGTTTAGATGAACCACAGCTTGTTGCACTTAAACTGGCTTCCCGTGAGCTTTCCTTTTTCTTTGCTTTGCTCAGCTTTGTGTCTCCTCCGGAACAAGCCGGTGGGATTGCGGGTGTGTGCAAAGTCTTCTAGAGCAGAAACCCTTTCTTTCACTGTTATAAGCAGGAAATGGACCAGGTCTGCAAGCTTACCAGGTTCTTTCTCTTTATAGGATGGGTAAGCTCTTCAACTGGCGCGTGGTGAGCATATTTTCATTCCAGCCTGTGGTTTCCTTGCTTAAGGGTTTGGGTTCAGAGAGGTTTCAGTTTTAGGGGTGTGTGTGTGTGTGTGTGTGTTCAGAAGATCGACCTGACTTTGCCATGGTCTCCAGGGTGCCAAGTGGTGTGTGACATGGGTTGTGTTGTGAATCTGCTGGTTGTGCCTTATTTTTACTCCAGGGTTATACCTATTTTATTTTGCTGTAGCGGTAGAAGGCAGCTATGCAGCCTTTTAATAATGAAGCTAAGAACACCATCTCCAGTTTGATTCTGTTTGGAGACCTTTTTTTTGTTCGGTCTAGATTCATGATCCAGGGGTACTTGTGATTTGATTGTCTCTCTAACCCCCGTCTTGGTCTGTGTTTAATTTTTGCCTAGCTCTTGTATTTTGAAGTTTTTAAGCATTTAGAAAAGTTGAATGAATAGTCGAGTGTGGCAAAATGTTAACAGTGGCTCACTTTATACTCTAACATATGCTCTGTGTGTGTGTGTGAGTGTGTGTGTATTTTTTTCTGTTTTGGCTAGACCATTTGAAAGATGCCAATACCATGACCTTTTACCCCTTAATACTCCAGCATACATCCAGCTAAGATTAAGGACATGCTCCTAACCACTGTGTCATCATCACACCTGTGAAACTGACATGTTTAGATTTCTCTAAGTGTCTCAGACATGTCTGAAATAGCTGGACTTAAAAAATTCACGATGCATTCAGGCTTCTCTCATAGTATTCGACTTTTAAGTAGTTATATTGTGTTGATGCACAGATACTGTAATGCTAATGGGAAACAAAATAAAAGGAAAAGCTTCTTCCACAATCCTACTATCGCAATAAACCAAACCAATTTCACTTTTCCATCTTTTTATATTTAAAAACGAAGCTCTGGACAAATTTTTTAGTTCATTTTTATCGTCATCCATGAGATAATTGGAGGTATTGTGGAATATAAAAGAAAAAGAAAAAGGAAAACTGACCAAGACTCTTGCGCAGTTTCACCACATAACCAAAAATTGTGGTCTTTGAAAATTCTAGCTGAGAGATTGGGAGTTTTACTAAGAATGCCAAGAGGCCGGTGGCCTTTGAGTACTGTTTGAATCAAGAGGGAAGAAATCAGCTCTTCCTTTGGTTTGTTCAGAAGGCTTTTTTTTTCTGATGATGTAACAGTGTCTGTAGGTCTTGGATCTCCTTTTTCCAGGGTGGCTTCTCTACTCTTGGCACTTCAAGCTGGATCATTCTTTGTGGTGGGGGCACTGTCCCACGCATCAGAGGATGTCGAGCAGCATCCCAGGCCCCTACCCACTAGAAGCTGGTAACAAGCTTCCCTCTCAGTTATGACAGCTAGAAACGTCTCCAGATATGTGTGTGTGTGTTGGGGGGCGGGGGCACAGCACAAAACTGCCCGTAGTTAAGAACCATTGTTCTAGAAACTCTTTAGGGTTAATTATTGAGTTGGGGTTAACTATGCTACTGATGAATTTCTGTGGAGAGACATTTCCTATTACAGTGAGAATTAAACTGTGTTAAGCCCTATCCCTGTCTGAGAACCCAGAAATTTCTAGATGTCACTGGCATCTAGAAGGGATTGAAATCACTTGGCAGATGACAACACAATGTGTGCCTTTTGTGATTTTCACACTTTAGCCGGAGCTTGTTACCTGATATTATTGGGACCTGTGGATAGTTGGATGATTGAAAAAGGTCAGTTCAGTTGAAGCTGGGAATGATTTTAAAAGTTTAAAATCATATTTTAATTAAAGTCTGTGAGCAGACAGTCAAACCCAGGCTTTTGTGAATGGGACCACTGATCTGTATTCCTTAGAGTCTTACTTTAGCCCTCCTCTTGATTTAGCACTTAAAATTCACAGTTCTGGGCTTTTTTTCAAAGTGAAGGGAAAACTTACAAGCACTTGCAGACTATCAGGAGCCTTCTAGAAATTTGCCGTTTTTCCCCTTTTTGTCTAGTCTTCAAAAGTTGCACTTAGTTCTCAGCCATTTTTAGTTATTTGTCTTTGTTTAATCTTTCTTTCCAAATTATTTGACTTAGTTTTCCTAGGGTAAAACTCAACTTTTTGCAACATTTAAGATTTAGTTTTGTTATAAATTTATATCAGATAAAGTTAGCATAAACAGATCTACACATACAGCCTGGCTGGTGGGAGCAGTGGCGTGTGGTGGTCCTGGTGATGGTTTCCTGACCAGGCATCTGCAGTGGGAGCAGGTACCGGCTCACGGCATATTGGGCTGGTCTGTCAATAGCCCCTGCTCTATTCTGAAGTAGTGGAGAGGCTCCAGACAAAGGCGGTGCCCTTTCTAAGTGTGGGCCTCCTCAGGAGTTGGAAGATCTGGGGGAAAGATCTGCCTTAGAGGCCCCGAGCTCCTCGTTGCTCATCTGTCAGGTGGAAGTGACAGTTATGCTTAACTATCAAGCAGGTTATCCTGCAGGTTCCACGCAGGTCACCTAACGGACACGCAGGATGTGCCTTTGCAAATGTGCTGTGGGCCCCTGGGGTGTTACTGATGAGTCAGCTTTTGCTGAGTCTGAGAATGGATTGCTCTTCTGAGGATGTGTTGGCTGCTTCTTGCTCTCTGACCAGAGGATACTTGAACCCTCACACTGAGAGCTTTGGGCCAGAGTAGGAAACAAGCGGCTTTGCTCAGTGTATGTTCATACCCATCCCTGAGGAAATCGCTCTGGGCTCCTACCATGCTGATGGCAAACCCACATGGCATGACTGAGTCTTCGTTGCAGGTCTTGCTTGAGTGGAGATTACTGGCTTCTCAGTGATGAACCCAGAGAGCAGGCGGGAGTGAGGAGGCAGGAGGTGGGAGGACAGGGGCTCGGCTGGGGTGTCGGAGACTGGCAGGGTTCTCATCACGGGTCCTGTACCCGTGCTTTGATGTGCATGCAAAGCAAGTGACTTGTGGAGACTGCACCACCCCGGAGGAAAAGAAGTCATCGTTGCAGTGCAACATTCTACGGTCTTCTGGACAGTAAAATTTATTTATTTTTGCCAGGATGCCTCTTTCATTCTTTCATCATCAGGCTGACCAACGTTGGATAGGTCAGCAGAGTCTTGTGCTGTTGAATGAATGGTTAGATAAATCTCACACTGATGTTCAGACCTTGAAGGACCGTTTGTTGTGGAGTGTCACCAGTTAGGGAAACTGAGCCCATCCAATTGCTTTTTTTGTAACCTTCCTCCGTCTCCCATCAAGGGAAGCTAGAATCTTCCCAGTAAGTGAAGACGTTACTTTGTAAGTATGTTTGTAGCTTGAAGAATAACGAAATTGTGTCGCAGTTAGCATTAGGGAAACCCTGGAATTATTGGTGCAAATTGTTATTAATACAGCACAAATTCTGCCCTGAAGCTAGCACTAGTCTTTTGACATGGGAAGTGACAAAAGAGGAATCAATCCAGGAGGCTACTATTGGTTAGGGAGCCCGTCCATCCTTGCCAGGCACTAGGTCAGGCACTAGGAACACTGCAATGGAAAAGACATGGATCCAACATCGCACTGGGGAACCTGTGTCCCAGTACAGTCATTCTGGAAACAGAGGGACTCTTTCTGTCCAGTTCCACGGGGCTGTATGTGTAGTACATGTGTGATCGAGAAACAGCTAAGCTTTGGTCACATGGCAAAATACAGGTGAGGCTCCCGTGGTCAGAGAAGGCGTGATGGGGACATGCCGAGCTTGGTGATGCATTGGTGTGGAGAGCCTGGGAGACCCGAACTCGGTGACAAGTGTAGGCTGTCAGCCAGGCATGGGGCCAACTTGGAACAGAGGCTGTGGAAGGGACAGGGGTGTGTGTGGTACCTATAGCTGAGGCTCAGGTGATGACCTTACCCTGCTCAAGCTCGGAGAGGACGAGTTGAGCCACGCACACAATCATCCCTGAGCACCTATTTGAAATCAAGGGTGAGAGCCTAGAACAGGGAGGTCTGCCTGGGGCAGTAGGGTGTGGAGGAGCTGATGCTTATCTTAGCTGGGGAGGGGCCTGGCCCTCTCTGAGCTTGGTTTCCTCACCTGTAAAACGAGGCCTACATCTCAAAGGTCTCTCCTGGTTTGATTAAAAAAAAAAAACAAAAAACTTAACATTGTTGAGTAAGAATGTAACCGCTTGCCTCTTTGATCTTTGATCAGTGATCCAGGTGAGTGGAGGGGACCTGGCTTTTCCCGGCTCGAGCTACCTTTGGAGTGAATGCAAAACGTCTGTTTGTAGATGGCCAGGCCCCTGTTGTCATGTACAGAAGCTCAGGCAGTGTGAGAGTGCAGGAGCCACACAGCAACACAGGGTCATTGTGTGCATGTACTCGTGGTCTTTCCCCGGGCCGCTCTGCCCGGCAGTGACTTGAGCTGAGAGGCAAGACTGAGCAGAGAAGTGGTTTCTGCAACTAGAGCCCTGAAAGCTGGTGCAGGGCTGATCCCTATTTACTTCAGTCCTTGTCTTGGGTGTCTCTGGCTGTGGTTGGCTCCCCTGAAGACCCTGCCTGGAGGCAGTGTGCCCATTGTTCTCCTCTTTACCAGCAGTGGTGGGTCTTCAGCTGCATCCCCTCTCAGACGTGCTGTTCCCTCTCGCCCCTCGGCCCCTTGCCCCTTGCCTCTCCCTCCCTCTGCCTGAAAGACAGAAAGCAAAACTTCTAATTATATGGGAACAAAGATGCCAAGGTTTATTAGAATGAAGTGTTTTGTGTGTGTGTGTGTGTGTGTGTGTGTGTGTTCCACCTATAATAACGGCCAAATCTTCCAAAGTACATCATCTGACATTTTAGAATATAGACCTTTTTCTCATGGCAAAGCTGTATTTTAATAGCTTGTGGTTTTTTAAAATATCATCTAAACTCACGAACAAATGCATTCTTCTCAATTATACCCTGATTCTACCATGATCTTCCCTTTCTTCTCCTTAATGTCTCTAGAAATTATTGGAATCTACTGGGGGATTGTACATTATAAGTGTTCAAAAATGAATCAGTTCAAGTCTGAGCAGTATGGTAGTTAAAAGGAGTTTTAGGTGTTATTCTGATTCTCTTTTTTAAAGGAACATTCCTGAACTTGATTGAAGCCGTCAGTGTTCCTGATGAGCCATGGGCCCGTGAAGCAAACGTTGGAGTCTTCTGGCGGGCATCATAACTGTTAAGGAGTTAGTGTTACCCCTGCCGTGTTTAAACATTAACCAGAGGGCTTCCTCTGCCGTTATCTGTTATCAACAATTATTTGGAACATTTTCTGGCAGTCGAGCTTTGTTTTTCCTCCGAGGAGATGCTAGAACAGGATGAGAATAGACATTAGGCCTCAACAAAGGAAGATTCTTGATTATATCCAGAGAAACAACTGGCTTTGTGGATACATAGAGTTTGCCTTCTTAACATTTTGTAACCTCCTCTCAGCACCCCCTGCCCCCCAATACATACACACACACACACACACACACACACACACACACACACACACACACACACACACACACACACACACACACACACACACGAGTTATCTGGATCCGGGGGAGAGGGCTGTAGTAATTATTTTATTGTATAAAAATGAATGGTACCTTTTTTCCTATTAGGGATACTCATTAAAATTGCTTTGTGGAGACAGTGATGGCAAGGTACAATGAGACACAGTCGAGTCCTCTCTGAGGTATTAATGCTCTGAGGCCACTAATATTTGGGGGGACACATAAAGGGGGTACTGCTCTATTGCAGATGTGTTCATTTGGTTATTAACAAAAGGCTGGGGTGACCCAGAAACTTAAACCCGGAGAAGAACAAAAGTACTTTCAAACTCACAAATGGGACAATGTTGGAGGTTCCTGAATAGCCCCTCTGGAGTGCTTTCTCTGCCACCTAGCTGCTTTGGAGCTGTGGCTTCTAATAGCTTCTCAGCCTAGAGGGCCCCATAAAATTTTAGCCTGTTTCTGTATAGAGTGCTTTGGAGTGGCCATTTCTCTCTGCCTCTTATTTACTCTCAAATACCCTCTGGAAAAAGAGCTGATGAGGTGCATTGAGAGTTGGCATCAAAGGCCATTCATTGATCACCACCACTCAGTGCTCCTGTATTTTTGGCCTTAAATTTTGTTTTAAAAAATTGTTTTAGGGCATAACTCCTAAAATTCAAGCAAGCATTAAAGTCTAATCAGTGAAAAAGTATATAGATTAAGAAAGGAGAAGCCTTCCCACCTGTAGATGCTGCCATGACCACCTGGGTGCCTGGTTTTTCTTTTTGGCAGTTATCTGTGTGCCCTGTTCCTAGACTTGCTGACCCAGGGCTTCTCCGAATGGAGCAGGGGCACCGGAGCACCATAACCAAGCCTCAGCGTGGCATGCAGTGTGGGTCGCGTGAAACAGGACACACTCGCAGGCATTTGTGGGGCAGTGGTGCTTACCTTACGCCCCTGGGTTTCATGTCTCTTCTGTATGCTTCAAATGTTGCCCCAGTTTCTGGGTATGGCTGTCAACGATTCTTGATTCTTCTGGTGGTGTTCTCCTAATAGGGCACTTCCAGAATGGAATTTCTGAATAAATATCTCAATTCCTTCCATCTCAGATACGAGCACACAGACCCTGTCCCTGTACCCGTCCTTTGTCCCTAGAGGCATCTCTGTGGGAGCCCTTCAGCCGCAGCCCATCTTGGTGTCACAGGTGATAAAGCCCCGTTGTTTTCAGGTTTCTGGTCACTCGGCCCCGACCTCGGTATTGCTTCTCTGTGGCTTGGATTTCGCGTGCCCTGCCGGTGCCCTCGGTTCATCTGTCTTTATTCTGGGTTCTTTGCTTGGCATGCATTCACCAGGCTCCGCTCCCTGAGGGCAAGGCTGCTGTCTTTGCACCTCGGAGGCTGACCTATCCACTGTTGATCCCCTGACACCCCACACATCTGGCCAGCTGCCCCAGGTCAGCCTGCTGCCTCCTCCAAGGTTTGTTGGGTTCCGTCCTCCAGTGGCTGCAGAAAATGATTTTCTACAATTCCATCACAGTGGTTTATGAGAGAATCCATTTTCCTAACCCGGATATGGGGTCCCTTCCACCAGCAACAGAGTATTCCCTGAGGGCCTCCAAAGAGGCTCCCCACCTGGATTCCCAGCCACCTCACCAACCCCAGGAGTCTGGGCAGGTGAGTAGATGATCTTTTTATTAGAAGAAGCACTGCTTGTACTTTTGCCCTTCCCCACCGTGCACTGAACCCCACCAGGCCTTTCCTGGTCCCCTCCTCGGTGCAGGAGACTCCAGGGGTGCAGACCAAAGGCCCAGTCGAGGTGATTTAGGAAGCCAGACCCTCACTTCTCTGGCATAGGTTTCTCTGCATCTGTCAGGCTCTCCCAAGAGCTGTTTTGATTCACCCGGCACCTTTATTGCTGGTTTCTGCTCACTGGCTGGCCTGCTGCTCCCAGACTCATGTGAAGGTCTTTCAGCTGTAGGTCCCTAATGGGGAGGACAGTCTCCTATTGGCTCTCCAGTGTCACTCTCCTTATCCTCTGGCTGAAAGTCCTGACCTGACCCAGCCATGACCCAGACTCGGACCCTAGGTGGCCTTTCTAGCTTGGTCGACCTTCCATCTCTACTTGTGCAACCTGGGTTTTGTGGCTGTCATGCCCGCCCCGCACGCCACACCTGTGCAGTCTCTTGCCTTGAGGACGTGCTGTCCCCGAGCCCTGGAATCCGTCAGCGGCAGGTCCGACACCTTTCAGGTCCCAGTGCCTCAGCACCTCTCTTGGGCTCCCGGGGCCCTGGCAGAGCAGCAGGCTCAGTGCCTGGGAGTGTGGCCCTCGGTTCCTGGGCCTGTGAAGTGCCCTGAGTGGCTGCTGGGTCGTGGGTGGCTCACTTCTGATGGCTGTGGTCTTGCTCATCTCCCATTCCTCCTCCCCCTTGGCTCTAGGAGGTAGTAATTTTTTTTAATTAATTAATTTATTATTTATCTTTGGCTGCGTTGGGTCTTTCTTGCTGCGCGTGGGCTTTCTCTAGTTGTGGCAGGTGGGGGCTGCTCTTCATTGCGGTGCGTGGGCTTCTCATTACGGTGGCTTCTCTTGTTGCAGAGCACAGGCTCTAGGCGCACGGGCTTCAGTAGTTGTGGCACGTGGGCTTCAGTAGTTGTGGCTCGCGGGCTCTAGAGCACAGGCTCAGTAGCTGTGGCGCACGGGCTTAGTTGCTCTGCAGCATGTGAGATCTTCCTGGACCAGGGCTCGAACCTGTGTCCCCTGCATTGGCAGGCGGATTCCTAACCACTGCACCACCAGGGAAGCCACAAGTAGCATCTTGATTGAGCATCATTTACCTCAGATATTCAACCAGCAGTACATTTTTTATGGAATCTTAACCCATATCCTATTTGTTACCTCTCAAAATATTGGTAAACTATTATTTTAGCTTTACTCTGTATTTCGTGTCAGTGTTTTGGGCACAGGTTGTTGTGCTACCGTCAAATTTTACTTGCTCTTTTTTTCTGCAAGTATTTAACAAAAAGTTAAAAAAAGAAAACAAGTCCTATAAAACCCCACCTTGGGTAAGTGATTAAGTATTGTACAAATAAAATGTGTGCTATCCCCATCCCATTCCCAAGTTAAAAAAAATTGTATGATTCGCATATGAAGTTTTTCTTCAGTTATATGTTCTTAAAGAGAGGAACAGTAGCTTTATAATTTATAGTGAGGCTTACACCTTGAGATTTGCAAGAATGGGGATAGGTGAAAGGGAGGTTTGTCAATTGTGGCATTTCCCTCCTTTGTTGTGTAAGCAGATTGTATTCCCACAAAAGTACATATGTTGGTCCTGTCAATTTTAAAAGAGGCTAAATGGCATTCGTTATCTTGTCTTTTCATACAGAGATTTTTAAAAAGTGGCTTAGGAAGTAGATATCAAAGATATAAACTACACTTGAACAATTGAACGGAAGAATTCTGGTATTTTCACTTAGGGTGATCACCAAGGAAGCTAGCTTTCATTTACATTTTTAGTGTTGCACATTCTTTCGTTTATCCCATGACTTTCAAAGAAAATGGGGGTGAAGAGCCCCACCTAGTCACATTGAGTGTCATTGTTCACACCAATGGATTCTCAGTTTTTTTAGGGTAAAGGTGAAGGAAAGGGCAACACTTAGGTTATGGTGGTTTGAAAGAACCTGCGTTGTCTTCTAAAACCAAATGAAAATGCAAACCACAGTGGAATCTGCAAGGAATCTCTGCAGAAAGACCAAAACTGTTTCCACAGCGCTGCTCTGCAAAACAGATTCTTCAGGAAGTTAATTGTATATAATCATCATATATAGCATTATGATGTGGTAAATTTGAACCAACAGCTCTTAATTCCTCAGAGCCATTCACATGCATGTCCACAAAATTGGAAAGACTTTTTGTTTTTTTTTTCTTAATAAGATCCTGTTTTTGGTAGGGCACTTGGAGGGAACACATGCGTGAAAACTGCACCAGTGCCGCTAACATTCCTCCTCACCTGTTTTTCAATCTTTTGATTGTGCTGTTAACAGGCTACATTCCTCCTCTAGTAAATGAAAATATCTTTAAGCCATATTTGTTTACATTATTCTCAAAAGTTTTTTACTAGGGCTTTTTCAGATTTGGTTTTATTTTATTGATGATGGTTTAAACAATTTAAGAGATGAAGTTAGTTTAAAAAATTTAAAGTATATTTTAGCTTCTCTGTATTAGGGAATATGGAAAGGGGAATATCAACATTCCTTCTCTGAAAAAATGCCTTTGAAATGTAGGCACGTGCTTCATTTGTATGACTTTTGCTAACCTATTTTTTCTAGTTTGTTTTATAGCTCTTTCACTGATGTTGATGGATTTTCTGTAGCTCTTATGGAGCCAGGGAGGCAGATGAGTGCTCTTAACCTTTTAGTGGAATCTTAAGCTGATAAAAATTTGCAGTCTTCAAGCCAGTTCTTTAGGTACTTTTGTGGTCAGTGCCTTTAAAGCAGAGGGTACTTCCCTAAAACAGTTCAGAAAATTTTTTAAAGGGACAATTTTAGCTCAAGTGCAAAATCCTTGCTTCTAGTAATAGTGAATCTACGATGGTAAGTATTTTGGCAAACTGTCCCCTAAAAATCTATAGACTGTTGCATAGAACCAGGATGCAAGTCTTAGCTTTCATGAGACACTGCTGAAAAGTAATTGACAGTGATCTGAAAACTTAGAATGCCTAGAATAGGTTGCAACTACTGAAGAGCTATTTTTATGCCCAGAAATCTCATATTCCATTCTAAACGCAATACTTCTTAAAAACCAAGTAAATAATTTCTTCGAGTACACTTTTAAAAATACATGGTAAGGAACACGTTACTGAGCTTTGGTGTCAACGAAATGAGTTGAATTCCAGGGTCTGTCAATCCTCTGGACAGGGCCACTACTGTGTTAGTTTTCTCACCTGTAAACAACAGTAACTAAATATCATAGGGTCTTTGACAGTTAAAAGGATTACAAACTGCACAAGGATAGGGACTCTCTCTTTTGTAAACCTTCCATGAAAATAATAGGCAATCAAATATTCTTGAATAAATGAAGTCACAACACTTAATGAATGCTTATTAAATTTCACTTTAAACATACACCAGGGACTTCCCTGGTGGTCCAGTGGTTAAGAATCCGCCTTCCAGTGCAGGGGACGTGGGTTCAGTGCCTGGTCGGATAACTAAGATCCCACACGCCTCAGGGCAACTAAGCCCACACGCCGCAACTACTGAACCTGCGTGCTCGCCTGCAATGAAGATCCATTGCTGCCAAAATAAAAATAAACAAACAAACAAACATATACCAGTATTAGTTCATGGATTCCTGAATTTATAAGGTGATGCTTTGACATTTCCACATTCCTCATAGGGGTCTACTTTTTGTTACAAATAGATTTAGTTAACACTGTCATACACTTTCCATTATTTGTGGGAGTAGTTTTACAGGAATTTCCTAAAGTGCCTGTTAGAAAGACAAATGCTAGTCCCTAGAAGAGGCCCAAAAATCTGTATTTAAAAGCCTCCTACAAGAGATTCTTCTGTAGATGGTATGAGTACCATATTTTAAGAAGTCTGGAAGAAAATGTTCAAACTTTTGGCTTTTTTCTTCCATGTGAACCATCTTCTAGCCAAACTGATCAGTCTCCTGAACTAGAAGACCTTGGTCTGGGACAGAAACCCAAATTTCCATGAATACAGAAAAACTGCAGCACCTCCCAATGGACCGAAAGATTACTCATTACACCTCAACTCTTACCATTGTTTCTTTACTGTTTTAAGGATTGTTAAAACATCTGGCTGCTGGGTTGAAATGAACTCTTCAAATGTACCACATACATACTTCACAAGTGTTAAATAAGCACGTGGTTCAATCCCTAAAAGAGTCATACTTATTTTTTTGAACAGCTACTTATAAATAATCTAAATCACTGGAATTATAAATCATGTAACTGCTCGTGATTCAAAGGCAAGGCACAGCCATGATATTGCATATGTAAGAGTCTCCCATAACTACAAAAATACATCTTTATAAATATAGGAAAACATAGTAACATATCTTGTTAAAGGACAATAGCTTTTAGTTCTTTAGAGAAGTATGCCTGAGACTCCATAACTGAAGCCATGGTTATATTTATAACCAGTTTAGGGAGGATGTTGCCCACTGCCTAACATCTGTAGGACAGTTAGGGTATTTCTGCAAAGCATTCATAATTTGTGTATTATCCAGAAGTAGTTTCATCAGCTGGTACTCCCTCTGTGCATTTACTGATGTTCTTTCCAGGGGCCTTATTAATTCTAATTGTTGTAAGTGTTCAAAAGCCTTCATGACAACAGGTTTCTCAAAATTATAAACAGAATGGGCCCTCCTTTGAACAAACTTCTGAAACTCATTATAAACCATTTTAAAATTAAAGGGCTCCTCTTCATAGATGTCATTTAAATGTTTCATTGCTATGATAAGACAGATTTCCAAGACCGACAGACCACGTACAATATTTGCTTTAGAGCCCACGCTACACAGCTGGTTTGCCTCCATCAGATCTGCTGCAGTCATAAATGGTTGTGATGGTGTTACGCGATTTAAAGCAAGCCTCAATAGCATGTGTAATGACCGCAGGTTTTTGCTGACATTGAAATGCTTCTGCAGCACTTCTTGCACACTTCTGTTTTCTGAGAGACTCTGAACCTTCTCATTCCACTTCTCAGCGAAAATCTTGTCTGGAAATACTGCAGATAGAGATAATTGTTCTTTAAATATTTTAAGATCCTGTGGAAAACCAAATGAATTCATTAAGTGTATCTGCCAGTGGGAAAATCGTGACTTCACTCTTTTTTCTAAGAGTTCCATAATATCCAATCTACGTGTAAGACCGATAACTGCTACTGGAGTCTGTGCAAACTGAGAAATGTCAAAAAGATTATAGAGGAGTGTTTGGTTTTTATGATGAGCAAAAAGATCAAATTCATCTAATACGAAGATCGCTGGGCAACTACTAGTCCAGTCACCTTTTTTTAAAGCTTCCGGAAGAAATGAAAGGTTTTCAGCAAAGCTTCCAAAAACTTTATCTCCAACTACAGTTTCCAGATTTAACTGCCTTTAGGGCAATTTTATCATCGATCTGCAGCAGTCCATTTAAGTGAACTTGTAATACATTTTCACTCCCTCTTCTACTTCTATTAGTTCTTTCAAAGCATGGTTTATTAACATAGTCTTTCCTGATCCTTGGGGTCCAATAATGAGAGCAGAGTTACTTTCTCCATGGATAGCAGTTCTTTTCAGCAGCTCAATTAAGTGTTTATATTGTACTTGTACTCCGAATAGGTTACTATGTGGACTCTGATGACAAAATCTTTCACGTAAAATTCTTTGTACCCGCGAAAGGTATTCTGCTTGTATTAAATTGTTACTCTTTGATTTACGACTGCTCATTTAAACAAATTGAAATCCAGGGCAGAGCAGGATTCTGGGGACCGCGGGAGTCCCTTCACAGGCTCCCCTTGCCGCGTCCTCTGCTCTGCCTCACCTGCTGCCAGCGATACACCCATACTCCCTTTCCCATGGCTCTCATGGAGCCGAGCCAGCAGGCAGAGCAGCCCCTTGAGGGCCTCTGAAAGCAGAGCTGAAGTACAGACTCCAGGGGTCTTCTGCACGAGGTGGAAGGAGTCTCGGATGTACCTGGAGGGGAGGAAGCCAGCTGGGCATTATAAATACTCCCGGGCCTCGGAGCAGGATGGCAGAGGACATCCGGGGCCATTCCAAAGGCAGGGCTGATAGGCTCACACCTTGTTCATTTGAGCTGCTACTACATTCATGTTTAGGAATTTTTTTTTTTTTTTTAATTATGAAGATGAATCTCTACCTCTTAAACTGTTAGTTGTCATGCCCTGGCTGGTGCTGTTAATACACAACTGAGACTGGAGGCCATAAATTTGAAGATGAGGAGCTGTTGCCAACAAACTTTCCTCTTACAATAAAAAATTTTTAAAAAAAGAAACCCTCCCCCCATGCCAGATTTGTTTGTCTGAAACTTGTCCCTGTTGGTATCCCAGGGGCTCCCATGGAAGCTGGCCTGGGATGGTGGGGAGACGAGGGAAGGGACAGAGCAGGTCAGTGTGAGTTGGGACTGGCCTGTGCTTGCCTCCCGGTGCACATGCTGTGTCAGGGCCTGCATCTGGGCTTAAAATGCTATTCATTCGTCAACATACTGACCCCCTTTTCAAGTTTCATTGTTCTGTTGTTTTGACTATAGAAGTGACACTTTTTATAAAACCAGTTTCTGTGATCTGGAACAGGGTTCTCAAACTTTTATGTGCATCAAAATCATCTGGCCCCCACCTCTAGTGAGTCTGATTGAATGGCCCTGGGGTGGGTGGGGCCTGAGAATTTGCATTTCTAACAAGTTTCCAGATATCGCTGCTATGGCTGATCTGGCAACCACCCTTTGAGAACCACTGATCTAGAAGGTACAAGGAAATGAGCACCATCTTCAATCTTACCACTCAGAACCATTGTTAACATTTGAAATGTAGTAAATATATATTTATGTATATGGACAGAGTTTTAAAAGCAAAGATGGTTCTGTGCTATACATATTATTGCTTTTTTAAAAAAAAAAAACTTTTTTTTTTTTGGCTGTACCGTGCAGCATGTGGAACTTCCCCCACCAGGGATTGAACCTGCACCCCCTGCAGTGGAAACACGTAATCTTAAGCACTGGACCACCAGGGAAGTCCAAAACAAACTTTAAATTTTAGAATCGTTTTAGACTTACAGATAAGCTGCAAAGATAGAGAGTTCCCATATACCATTCACCCAGTTTCTCTTATTGTTAATGTCTTACATTATTGTGGTACATTAGTCACAACTAAGGAACCAACAGTGGTACATTACTGTTAACTCCACACTAGTTTTGCTTTTAATGAAAATATTACTTTTAATGTTTTTTCATAATATTCAAATATCAGAACTGAATAGTGACAGAAGGAAAAGACCTCTTTACTCCTCCCATCTCATTACCTATATATTTCAGAGTATTTTTCTGTGCACTTGTATACCCATGTAATCACACACACACACACACACCCCTTTTCTTTTCATTTAATGTGTCTTGAAAGTTTTTCTTTATCAGTATATCTAGATCTGTCCCATTGTGTTTCAATGGATAGCACACATTGCTTGGAACTCTTTTAAAACTTAATATCAGTTTCCAGAATTTAAGTCTAGTGGATGAAAGGTGAGGTAGGGCATACCTCCCTTTTATCTTGCATTGGAGGTTAGACATTATTTGCCCGCCTCTGTGGAGTACTTAGCATGTTCCAGGCACTGCCAAGCCTTTAGCATGCATTATCTAACACACTTATCAAAACAACCTTATGAAACAGGTATCATTATTGTCCTTATTAACAGATGAGGAAACAGGGTCAGGGAGGTTAAGCGAGCAAAACCCTTTTGACGACTTTCTAGCTGAAGCAGGCTCTCTGGCGTTTTGAGTGTCATGAGCCACTCAGTTTAGTGTGACCATGGCGTGTTTGTTCAGCTTTCCTGTGTGCCACACCCAGTGCTAGAATATGAAGGTGAAGGATGTCGTTAAGGAACTTGGGCTAGTTGGGAGGACATGCATGTAAACAAATAATTATAGGCTAAGAATTACACCGGAGGTTTAAAATTACTGGTGGGGTTTTGACACCTTAAAAAAAAATCCACTGGAGGAGGGGATGTGTGCTTGGAACTGTTGCATTGCAGAGGTGCAGAGGGAAATGCAGCAACAGACTTGGCAACCTGACCTGAGTTCGAAGTCTAGTGTTACTTTTCAACTGAGTGACCCTAGGTAAGGCACTGAACCTCTCTGAGTTTTTGTTATGAGTATCTTAAAAAATACTTCTTATGGTTGTAAGATTAGATACATAGTAAGAGCTAGCTATAGTTATGCTTAATAAATACACAAATATATATTAAGTATTTTATATATTTAGTGGGCTTAATAAATATAAATGTGTAATCTGTGCCACATCAATTGCTGAGTGGAAACTTGGAGGACTTCCCTGGCGGTCCAGTGGTTGGGACTCAGCGCTTCCACTTCAGGGGGCATGGGTTTGATCCCTGGTTGGGGAACTAGGATCATGCATGCTATGCGGCGCGGCCTAAATTAAAAGAAAAAAAAAATCCTTGGAAAGTTCTAGACAGAAATAAGTAAGGAGCCAAATCTCACAGTCTTTTATCTCTCGAGACCAAATCCTGAAGGCCTCCCGGGACGCCTCATGCCCCCATCTTGCCTTCTCTTGATGGGCCTTGCTCTTGGCACTTACCCCTCACGCCCACGTGCATTTTATTCTTTTCGTGCCTTCTCTCCTCTGTGTAACTGCAGTCTCTTTGAAGGGCAGGATCTCTGCCTTTCATTCTTGTGTCCCCTGCAGTTAAATGGAAACACGTTGAACATCAGTTGCAGAACCAGGTGCTTTAGGAGGGGAGGCGCACGCTCTCCTTGCCAAGGTGGTCGAGCTTAAACAGGATGGTCTTGGAAGAGTTTTCTCATCTCTCCCAACCATTCTTCCCCCCCGGGTTTTTCAGGCGTTGGCCTTTTACACCCAAACTTGAGTTTTTAACATGGATGGGTCACTCAACATTTTGTTCAAGATTTTTAATGAACTGTATCTTAATATATGAGTAGTCTGTGTTATGAGTTAACTTAATCCTCAGATCTTTCACTGGGAAGAAAGATTTATGTTGATATTCCCCGTCCCCAACTTAGAAAAGCAGAACAAAACCTCAGCAGGCCTGCGTCTTGTTGTAGCCAGGACAATTCCGACCAGACTGCCACAGGTTAGATAAAATGCCTTTTGCCGTTTTCCTTTCCTACTTATGCTTGGGGTAAAGAACCTTCCGGCAAAGACTCTGCACCAGCAAAGCTGGAATAATAGTGTAAAGAAGTTTTGGTTGGAGATGAAGCTAAGTGAGTTGAGGGAAAGAGTAGCTTCTTTGCTGTGTAGTGGCTTGGAGAAGTTTCTAAGTTTGTCCTGGGGGATTGGCGGTTAAAACATGGTCCATGTCAACCTGAACTGTCTAAATAGTAATCTTGAGAAGAAATAAGGCAGTGTTATTTTTTTTCTCCTTTCCCTTGAAAATTGGCTGAACCCCACACGTTGGTTGGAAAGTGGGCTTGACTTGAGTATGTGAAAATCCACTTTCCTAGATCCAAAGAGCAGGACTCCCATTTCTGAAGGGTAGTAACAGAGAGCCAGGCGAGGTTTCTGCCGTTTTTTGTGTTTTTTTTTAAGGAGTTTGCTCCCCCTAAGAGAGCCGACTATTCAGAAAACTTAACCACAGGTTCTTGCTCCATTCAGACTTAATCTGGTCATTCAGAGGCCCTTTCCCTCCCCTTCAGAGGCTGCTGGCACCTGACCTGGGGCCACAGAGGTCTTCCTCTGGGCCTTTGGAAGGCTGAGAGGGCAGGAGCAAGTTTGATTCTTTGGGTTAGGGGGTTGGGTTGGGTCTCTTAAACTTAATCTCCAGTTGTGAACTGTAAGGGAGACCAACCCTCAGAGACCAACTCCCCTTTATCATTTACCATTGCAGCCAGAAGCTTCTAATGGTTTCAGCCAAAAATATTTATGAAAATGACCCAATATAACAAAAATGTGTTTAACTGAGGTTGTTCATTTTATGGACAGTTGTTCCTTTTCAGGCACTTGAATCACCCTCATGAATTCCTTTTTTTTTTTTCCCTCCTCGTTTTCTGTCTTCAGTTCTCTAACATGTTCAGTGACAGTGGAAGGTACTCGAGAAGTCTTTCTTCATATAAATAAGTGCCTACATCTCTCCTCATACTTCTCTTTTTTTTTTAATTTTTATTGGAGTATAGTTGATTCACAATGTTGTGTTAGTTTCTGCTATATAGCAAAGTGAATCAGTTATACATATATCTACTCTTTTTTAGATTCTTTTCCCATATAGGCCATTACAGAGTACTGTACTTTCTTTTCTTGACACTAAAAAACAAAACAAAAAACCCACAAGATTGGAAGTAGGGTTCTGAGAAGTCCTGTGTTGGTGGCAGCATTGGCAGCTGAGGAAGAAAGTGATGAGACCCTGGTGTGCTGATTAGGAGCACTCGCTTGTTCACTAGCTGGGTGGCAATAAAAGGTGTCTGGAGTACTGCAGATTTATTTTTGTTGATTTGAATTCAGAGTTTATTTCATTTTTATTTTTTTAATTTCATGTTTACTCTTTTCCACTTGGCTGAGGACAAATACAGATAAAGTCTTGGCCTATTGAAAGAGCCATTTAAATTTGTTTGATTTTTTTTTTTTTAACACAGCACATTTTATATCCACAAAATGTGGTGAAGACAGAGCCATTCATAAAAACAGATTGCACAAGTCTGTGACTTCTGAATGTTTACCCTGGAAGAAATCACCCGTGCCATTTTAGCCTTGCCCTTTCACATGGGATATGGTTCTGTGATTGAGTTTCAGGCCTGAACCCTTTGTGTGTGTACATCTAGCCCCATGAACCTCTCACCTGTTTCAGGAAATCATTTTGAGCAAAATGATACTTCTTTGAGAGTCTGAGCACTTTCTCAGCAGAGCCATGTGATACAGACAGAGCAGGGTGAGGACATACAGATGTGTCCACCTGCCTGTGGGCCTGACTTCTGTGAAAACCCACCAAAACCAACAGATGGACCGTTTTTTGGGAGCACTTTGTTTCAGAACTTTCATATAGCACATCAAGCCATTTAGTAGCAGCCAGAAACGAAGACGAAGCTGTTGCCCCTCTCCTTGTCCCTAGACCTTTATGGCTGTCGCCCATGACAACCAAGAACTTCAGCTTGGGATTTGGGAGACCTGGCTTCCAGGTGAGCTGGGGGAATGTCCCAAGGTCTGTCTTCATTCGGAGTGAAGGAATGGGACTTGATTCTCTAGTGTTCTCTTCCCCCTGAGTCCTGTGTGATTTCTGTGCACCAGTGCTACATCTGGGATTGGAGAACTCAAATGCAAAAGGGACTATTTGAGATGTCCACTTAGGGGCTGTGAAGCCTGTCGACTCTTGTGCTTTTCACCTGGAAAAATGAGGGCAGCTTCTACCCAAAGTAAAGGCCGCCCTGAGATTCCCCTATTTAGATTCTGTGGGCAAGTGGTAGGTCTACTCTTCTTTGTGGCTGCTGTTGCTGTATTGGGAAGGGGGCATTTGGACCAAGGATTTAGAGATTTTTCTGCTGGGAGATGATCACATTTGTACTGAGATGGTGCTTAAAGCTGGTACTTGCCGTTTTATCACTAATGGCTGTATTTCTCTTTCCATAGCCGTGGGTTTTATCTGGCCATCTCTCAGGTACGTTGACAATTTTGACTAGCGCTTAAAAAGGCAAGTTCAGGAAATGCTATTTTCTGTTTCTTCTTTCCCTACTTTCCCTCTTGTTGAGCAGCACAAAACTGCCAGGTTTTATGTTCCACTGGGCAGTTGCTGCTGGTCTGATGTTTTTCTCTCCCCTTCCTCCTCCTCCTGTGCCCCCTCCCCCGGAGACGCCCCTCCCGCATCCGTGCTCTGCTCCGAGGGGAGCTGTACCTTTGTGGTTCTTCTGCAGCTGCCGGACTTTGATGGGGACATGCTTGCTGCCTCTACACTTGCTTCCCGTAGCAACCGGCTCTTTGAAGATGACCTCTTGCTGTTTGCCTGTTGTCTCTTGTGTTGGATTATAGATGAGAGATTTACCAGGCTGGGGGTAGGAGCCTGCTGTTAGCACATTTCTTTTAGGGTTCCCAGCGTCCCTCAGCCTGTGCTTTCTCTTTCCAGAATATGAGGTTTGGCAGGGGTGGGGGTGTGGAGAGGATATTTGTGCTGAATCAAACACAGTTTTGAGTGTGTAGGATTGCCCTAGTTGTGAGATAATGTGGAAATAGTTGCTGCAGTGATTCCTTACTGAAGCTATTTGGTTTACTTTTCATTTTTATTATAATGTGATTAACACTCATTAGGAGGGGAGGGCACTCTTTGGCCCCCCACTCCCCCCAGGTGTTGGTATGTTGGCACGAAACTTGCTTCCCCATATAATTTGAGTACTGGGAATTGCTGAAGTACCTAAATCTCCACACACTTGAACACCCGTGTTTTCCCCCAAAGCATCAAGTTTCCTCTTTACAGCAGCAGAATCCCCTCACATGTGGCCCCTGTCTTGCTTGGACAGCCCCTGATGTGCTGTGCACAGCTAGTGCGTGGATTTCTGTTCAGCTCTGTGAACTTGCCTTGGACAGAATGAGGACATTGTGGAACAGCAAGGATTCCAAAGGAACCCTGGATTAAAACAAAAACTAGCCTTTTTTTTTTTTTTAACCTATCAAAGTGACAATGGCTAAAATAATAGTAGCGCCCATTTTAGTAAAAAGGTACAAGAAAATAGACATTTTTATGCACTGCTGGTAGGAGGGTTGTTTGTAGCAGCGTATGTATCAAGAGCCGTAAAAATATTCATACTCCTTGACTCAACAGTTTTTCTTCTGGGAATTTATCCTAAAAAACAAAAAATAAAAAACAAAATCAGAGGTGCATATCAAGATTTTTCTGTGAGGATGTTCACTAATATGTTATTTATGATAAAAATTGCCAACAATGAGAATATCTGGCTGCAAAGTGATAGTACTTTTGTTCATATAGTAGAGTGCTTTACAGACATTAAAATTGTTTGAGAGTATTTAATGTCAAGGGAGAATGCTCATAAGTGGAAAAAAAGCAGAATATAATAATGTAGTATAGGGAATTCCATGGCGGTCCAGTAGTTAGGGCTCTGTGCTTCCACTGCAGGGGGTATGGGTTCGATCCCTGGTTGCAGAACTAAGATCCTGCATGCTTCGAGGTGCAGCAAAAAAAGTGTAGTATATCATATGATCCTACTTTTTTTAAATTAAAAAATAAGAAAAATTGTATGGCATACATAGAAAAAGACTATAATGAAATACTACCTCTCAGTTTTTTCTCCGGTAATGAGATTTTGGGGTGTGTTAATTTTCTTCATATTCCGAGTTCTTCAATGATCAGATAATTACTTTTATAAGCTGAGAAATTTAAAAAATTGATTCCCTACCGATTAACCCACAACGTACATTGATAATATTTTCTTTCAAAGCTAAGTATTTTTTAAATAGGTGAACCAAGATAATGCATCTCTTCTTTGTTTTTTTGTCATTAGAATGTGCTTGTGTTTTTTTTTTTTTAATTGATGCCACCATCATTCTTTGTGTTAGAGAAATGGCTTTGCAGCTTTAAGAAGTTGCAGTTTTATCCAAGAGGAAGTTCTATCCCTTAGCAGGAATTCAATAAAATAATATATCATCTTTTGTAATCATGCAATGATGCCTGACTTCAAAGTAACTTACTAGTTTATGGGCATTGGTGTTTGGATTGGTTGTTTTTGGCAAAGTCCAGCTGGAATGTCCATTTGTTAAAGGTGGATGCATGGCAGTGGGCTTTGGAAGCCCTTCTGTTTGTTAGTGGTTGAAATCACTAGTTATGGACGTTACCTTTATTTGGAAATATTTGTGATTTGGGAGAAGAATGAGAAGTATTCACAGGTGATGGTTCTATGAGCAGGTTATCTAGGGGCATCAGGGTGGTGGGAAAGCATTTTGGGGACTGGAGGGGGGGTTTCATTTGTGTTTGACAGTAGCCGATGGCAGCTGATGGTAGGAAGGTCTGCACTGTCTGTTAAGGTGAACTTGACTATGAGGTTGGTTGAGTTACTCAGCTATGCTACAAGCCTTATGCTTCTTCAACCCTCACTGTCACCAATTACTTGGGAAGCTCATAAAGCTGGGAGGAAGAGAAATATAGCAGTCATTTCTTGGGAAGACATTGAGAGGCAAGTCTAGAATGCTGGAATATGGGTAAAACTAGCTTCTGTTGGGTTCATCTTGTGGGAGGGACTGGTGAAGTTAGGGTTGGCTCTCCTGAGAGGGTTTAGTTTTTTAATACTCTCTTCTATTTTGAATCCTTTAAATAGATACATGTGGGAATCTACAGGTGTCTAGATGGAGTTTTCTTTTAACTGGTATCCTGTTACTAACCATAGATTACTGAATAACGTTACATTGTATGGACACCACATTTTGTTTATCCATTCATCAGTTGATGATCATTTGGGTTGTTTCCACTCTTTGGTTATTATAAACAGTGCTGCTGTGAACGTTCATGTTCACGTCCTTGTGTGGACATGTTTTCATTTCTCTTGGGTGTAAACGTATCAGTAGAATTGCTAGGTCATATGGTAACTCTATGTTTCGTATTTTCAAGAACTACTAGACTATTTTCCAGTGGTTGCACCATTTCACATTCTTATCAGCAGTGCATGAGGGTTCCAATTTCTCTCTGTCCTCATCAACACTTGTTGTCTGTTTTTTTGATTATAGTCATCCTAGTAGATGTGAAGTAGTACCTCGTGTTCTGATTGCATTTCTCTGGGGCTAATGATGTTAAGCATCTTTCCGTATGCTTATTGGTCATTTGTATATCTTATTTGGAAAAATGTCTACTCAGATCCTTTGTCCACTTAAATTGGGTAATTTTTTTTTTATTGTAAGAGTTCTTGACGCTTATAAAGTTTTTTTTTTTAAATATTTATTTATTTGCACTGGGTCTTAGTTGCAGCACGCATGCTCCTTAGTTGTGACATGTGGACTTACTGGTTGCGGCATGCGGACTCTTAGTTGTGGCATGCATGTGGGATCTAATTCCCCAGCCAGGAACGAACCTGGGCCCCCTGCGTTGGGAGCGCAGAGTCTTACCCACTGGATCACGAGGGAAGTCCCTCATGAAGTATTAAGGTGCACAAAGAGATTTTCTTTATGTGGGTTGTATCTACTGATATTTGCCAGGTGAGAAATTAAAACAAAAACTTTAAAAATATTTAATTTTAAAATATGCTTTAAAATAATAATAAACCCATTACATGTTAACTAACATTTTTTATGAAACAATATTATGCTTTGGAAAATATAGTGAAGAGTGGTCTTTTTAATATTTTTATCTCTTTAATATCTGGCTTAATAGAAGATAGTTGGATTCTCACATCTACTTCTGTACCCAGTTTGTTTTGATATGCTTTGGTTGAAGTATATGAAAAAAATCTGGCCTTACACAGATGTGTAGTTGGAAAAGGGAGAAGTATTTTATTAGTTTCTTAAGATAATTGTGGATATCTTTAATACTCAGCAAGAGGTAGTTTCTTGAAGGTTAATTGTAATGTGGAACCTGAAGCCATATAGATGAACTCTTCATACTCTTTTATGTTGAAATCCATTGGTCTTGCTTGCACTTTGAATGGGTCTGTTACTAATGAATGATTTTGTATTATCGTGCATTGGTTATTTAGAAAATACTGATTCACTGAGTCATACGGCTCTTTCAAATGCTGACACATTTCATTATACAGTATTAAAAAAATCACATTTGTTAATAATCCTCATCATCCTCAATAGGAAAGTCTTTAAGTAGTATTGGGATTCTGTCAAGCACATGGTGGTAGATACAAATTTCCCAAAATGCTAATTTTGCTTGGAAGCTCAAATTTTATTGTTGGCAGCAAATATTGTCAATTGTTTTCCTTGAAGTGGCAGGCTCACTTCATTCATTTGTGAGAAAATGTCTGCCCTATACTTATCTGTATAACCATACTTTGTCAGTTATTCTTTTAAGTAAAAATGGTGTCCCATAAAAAAGTGGCTAGTTCAGTTTGCAACTCACAATTGCACAAGTACTTTATCATGAAGCAACCATGTGCTTTGGTCTGCAGCAGAAGTGCTCCACGCATACTTCCTCTGTCACACAGAATATTAAAAAGTATGTGCTCAGGAGTTGGGAGCTAATAAAATAAAAAATAATAAAAAAATAGTTTTTAGTCATCAATGTTCTTCATCAGTATTGCTTTGTCAACATTCTTAAGGAAACTCCTTTTTCTGATTGCAAGTATACAGTAGTCAGGAGTGCAATCTGGCGCCACTGCCTTGATTCACTCAACAGTATTATCCCACTGTTACACTTACACAATCAGTGCAAATGTCGGCACAATGTAAAAGGCAGTTGTTGTCTTAGTATTATTACAAATATGGTATTGCCCTTGCAGGTTCTCTTAAAAGGTTTAAGGACCACCCCCACTGGCGCCCCACCAGGAGCTTATAGAGTGGACTTTGAGAACCATGGGCTAGATGGCATTTAATGGAAATTGGGGTGAAATTGTTTTGAAGGCACTTGCCTCTCTGTTATCTCAGATGTTAGCACACATTTGCATGATGATAGTGACCGTGTTTGTGTGTGTGTGTGCGAGCATGTATTATGCACCTTGTAGTTGGACATTCTTCCTAGTCTCCAGCAGTATTCAGAATCACAAAGCTATTACCACTGAGGCTCCTTTGAAAATAAAATGCCTTCCCGTTTTCTTTTCTTTTTTTTTCTTCCAAGAAAAGGCCTCTCTTCATCACCCACCTTTGCCAGATGTGATGTTTCCTTATTTCAGGTTTTGAGTTTGAGAAAGCAGGGGCCCTTTAGGGCCTTCCTGCATATGTCTGTTTCTCAGGACACTCCTTACTCTGAAAACCTTAGATGGGTGTCTAGCTCAAGCCCAGGCCAGTGGCTGGCAATGACCTGATCCTTGCCATGTAAATCCTCACTGAATGGCATGAGACTCAAAGTTAGCAGTTCACAGAATTGTAAGGTGAGCCCCGTTTCCCAGCCAATTATGACCCGATCTAAAGCCATAGCTGGGCCATTAATGTATTTTGGGCCTTGTTCTCTTTTATATCTTGCCAAACTTGGAGAGTCTACTGTATAGCTCCTGGCAACAGGCCTCTGCCAAAACTGTTTATGAATATATCATTTTACACCTCATTTTTCCTGTTTTCCCTTGTAATGGCACCTTGCCTGTGTTTCTCTCCCACATCTTTCTGCCCACTTAAAAAAATTATTCATTTAACTTATTCCTGCATAGTGATACAGACTTTTGGCTTCTGCGGTTACTTATTGTGCAAGAGATGCTAAAGAATGAAAATGCTAATTTCTTACAGGACCCTTTCTTTCTCAACTACCAGTGATTCTCCAAGGGCCTTCTTACGGGGTTGAATTATGTCCCTTCCCCCAAATTCATGTGTTGAAGCTTTAACCCCCAGTACCTCAGAATGTGACCATTTTTGGAGATAGATTCTTTACAGAGGTAATCAAGTTAAAATGAGATCATTAGGGTGGGTCCTGATCAAATATGGCTGGTGTCCTTATAAAATGGGGAAATCTGGACACAGACACGAACACAGGGAGAACCATGTGAAGACGGGAAGCAGTGATGGGGTGATGATTCTACAAACTATGGAACGCCAAAGATTGCCAGCAGCCCGCCCAGCAGTGAAGGGAGAGGCGGGAACAGATTCTCCCACAGCCCTCAGACACCTTGATCTCTGACTTCTGGCCTCCTGCACTGTGAGACAGTGCATTGGTGTTGAAACCACCCAGTCTGTGGCGTTTGTTAGGAGAGCCCTAGGACACTGATGCTGGTTTCAAGGCTGACTGCTCTCCCTCGTGGCCCTGTGGTTCTGTTATTCACCTTGGACCTTTGTTCCATAGGTCACACCATGGATGGTCTCCCAGGGCGACCTGTGCCGCCCCCCGTGTGAGGGTCCTGCTCAGAGCAATGCTCCCTTAGTGCTCACACTGATGAGGAATGCAAGGTTGAGGATGGCATCCTCTGGAAGGATGGAGAGAGACGGTATTGGACCCCGGGGCAGGCAGCTTCACGCATCTGCACCCATCCTTTCCCCGGCACTGATGAGAGATGTTGAAATCTGCCTGGCCTCCTCTTGCTCCCCTTTCCTGCGGAGCAAGGAGTGTTGAGCCAGAATGGGTACATTTGGCTTTATTTCCTCCAAGTGCTTTCTCCCTGGGACCCTCCTGCGGGTTCCCAGCTGACCGCCTGTTTGCACCACACTGCAAGGAGAGGTGGCCAAGAAAAGCGAGCTGCTGGAATGCTCGGGGCCCCGAAACATTGCTCTTCGTGGTAGTTTGGTTCTTGCCAGGATGTCCTTGTAAAACTTTTATGAAGATGTTGTTGTACTTGCATTGGAGGTTGAAAATTGCTGTTAACTTTGCTAAGTCCCGTGTCCCCCAGGAATGTGGGCCACTGAGGAAATGCCTCCGGCCCTCCCTTCTGGACGGGCGCTGCGCTGTGGCAGCTGCCTGCGCAGAAAGTTGAGCTGGATGGATGGATTAAGGGGCATCAGCTAGGCCTTTGTTTAAAAATATTTAAAATATGTTTGAACCTCCCTTTATCAACAAAGAACAGTTCCTTTCGGCAGAGAGAAGTTTTTCATTTCCATGTTTTTTTTACGATTTTGTTTGGTCCTTTTGTATATTCGTGACTTTGGTAAAGTGTTCCCATTCACATTTTGAAAGCTGAGTACAAAAGGCACTGCATAATGTTCTATTTTGCTTAAGGGAAAAGAGCAGTTTACTTCTATTAAGAACATAATGTTTATGAAGATAATCTTCTCTGGCTTGAGTTAATTTTTTCTGGTGCTGAGCTTTGACGATTAAAAAAAAAAAAGAACATGTTTGAGAATGTGTGTATTTTAAACTTCTCTGGAATTAGGAGTTAATGGAGGCATATCAGTAATGCGAATGAGCTTTGCAAGTTACAAAGAAATAAAAATGAAAGAGGTTCCTATGTTGGGGTCTGTGCTGCTTTTAGAACCAGGAGTATTAACCAGCTCAGAGTCCTTGACTATTAAGGTATTTTGAGTTAAATGTCAGAATAACGTATTTTCCTAAAATAAGATCCAGGTTTTTTCTTGCCTTCCTCCGTGATGATCCCAGTTTTGTGTATCAGGTTTCTGCTTAACTTCAGATCTTCTCTGGGCATTTGCCCAGAGTTATTAGAAACCTGAGCTCCTTCTCTACATATGTGCAGGAAGGGCCAGCATGTTGCACAACTCTAGGGGCCCCATTCATCTGAGTAGATGAGACCAGGGTGTGAAGGGTGCCGGCTGGAGCCGGCTGCGTGCAGCCCTGAGTGCAGGTGCCGACAGGAAAGGCATGGTGGGTGGGGGCCCCTGCTTTTGGGGTCATTTATTACATAATTACTTTTAGAAACAGACCCTGGGCATAACCTTTGATATTCTGTGCCCTTGATGAACCAAATCATTCATCTCAAGAAGTATTTGGCCAACCCTGGCTTATGGCTTTTGCCCTCCAGCCACTTGCTTAGCCACAGCTTGACAGGGGTGAGGCCACAGCTTGTGAAAGATCAATCCAGAGAATTATCAGTTGTCTCTTAAGGTTGTCCTGAAATTGCTTGCAGGCCAGCCCTGAAGTTTAGGAACAGAACGTACTTGCATTTCTCCTTTTATACCTTTCTCCTGCAAGTATTCCTTCCTGTCCTTCAATTGATTCTGGAGACTGGAATCCAAGTGAAGAAAATGAAAGGGGCTTTAGGTAAACATTCTAGAATATTTCAAAAGTTTCAGGGTTTTGGATTGAGGTTAGGGATGCGCCGCCCACGACCGAGGTTCCACTCTGCCCTGAAAGGAATTCTCTCTAGTCAGTCACGTTTCAGCCGTTAATCAGACATTTAACAAATGGCTGGTGCAGCTATTAGATTGAATCCTTTGAACTTGCCATTTTTGTAAGTCAGAAATAGTTAAATATTGGCAGTTTCCCATGGTCCTACCCGGAGTTCTCTGGAGAGGCTCAGAACAGCAGGGAGCTGGGACCCACATGCCTGGTGCTGGGCTGGGCTTCTCACCTCGGCACCACCTGTGTGTGTGTGACATTGGGCAGGTCACTGCCCCCATCGTTCTGCAGTTCGCTGCTCTGAAGACAGGCATGTCTTCAACCCCCCCTCATCGTGGGGTTGTTTTAAAGATTAAATATTTTCAGTTCTATAAAGCACTTAGGGCAGGGCCCGGCACACGGCTTGCTCTGTGTGCTCTTGTTATATAATGTAGTCATTCTTATAACACCTTCACAGTTCCTCCCATATCTGTGTGCCACACTCATTTAATATTTCTCTTTAAAGTGACTATAATTCTAAAAACTGAAATAACTTATTTTGTTGATTTTTTGTTGATTCTTAGATGCTTTGCTTTTTTTATGTCTTATCATTTCTGACATTGAAATGTCTTAAAATCCATTGTGTGTCCTTGTTTAATTTTTTCCTTGCCACTCAAAGATGTTTGGTTGATGGTGTCTTAGCTTTGGTGAAAAAGGAGATTTTATCAAGAATTTGTACTTATCTCTTCTAATTCATGGTAAAGTGAACATATGTATATTTATGTACTTGAACATAAAACATATGTTTTAAAAAGTCCACCTGTCCACCACCTAGAATCCTCTGTGGATTTACTTAAGGGTGGGTTGATAGAAAGGACTTCCTGGGGCCTCCCTGGTGGTGCAGTGGTTAAGAATCCGCCTGCTAATGCAGGGGACACAGGTTCAAGCCCTGGTCCGGGAAGATCCCACAGGCCACGGAGCAACTAAGCCCGTGCGCCACAACTACTGAGCCTGCTCTCTAGAGCCCGTGAGCCACAACTACTGAGGCTGCATGCCACAACTACTGAAGCCCATGTGCCTACAGCCCATGCTTCTCAACAAGAGAAACCACCGCAATGAGAAGCCCACGTACCGCAATGAAGAGTAAGTAGCCCCTGCTCGCCGCAACTAGAGAAAGCCCACGCGCAGCAACGAAGACCCAACGCAGCCAAAAATAAATAAATAAATTAATTAATTTAAAAAAAGAAAATGAAAGGACTTCCTGTACTAAACATGGCTTGGAAACCAGCAATAAGCCATCCTTCCATTTGCCCCACGGACCGCCTGCTGCGGTCCTAAAGGCTGGGCAGGATGGGGTGCAAAGAGTTCTCTTCATCCCTGGGACAGGAAAAGCACGTTGGCCCACCTGGCTGATGGCTGGTGGCTCTGTTCATTGTTGGAGCATATCAAGTACCACAGAGATGGTCAGAGACAGGGATGTCCGCCTTGGCCAATAGTGCCTTCAAGTAGGGGGTGTGTTCTCTGCAGGCTGCTTTCTGGGATGGAAATTGGCTGGTAAAGTGATGTGGGAGGCCAACCCTGAAATACAAGGGACTGGACAGGTGTGTAGTGCAGATAAGGTGGGGAGGGGTGAGAGATAGTTCCTGCTAATACCTGTAGATCTTCCTGTTAGCCGGAAGTGTCTGATGACATATTTTAGATTTTCTGAGCGGCCTTTGATTTCTGTTTCCTTGATTTTTTTTTCTTTTTTTAGCAGCAGCTTCTTGTATTGGATGAAATCCCGAGCTCCCTAGAAACAAAGAGACCTCCTGACTCTTCTTTCCTTCCCTTTTCTGGGCTGGGGTTTTCTTCATGACCGAGTGTGTAGCATGGAGAATTTGGGGAAGCTGATTTTGCCTTTTCTCCTCCAGGAGGAGAGACATGTCTACAAAGCATGGGGCCTTTCAGTCCTTTGAAGTCATCTGCTCTGACTGAGACCATTTCCCCACTAGCTTCTTGAACCTTGAGCTGAGCAAAAAGTTACTTAATCGCCCCCAAAGCAGTACGTGAGGTGCGTGCAGAGGGCTTCATGCATTCCTGCTTTAACTTTATCTGCCAGAGAGCTGAGAACCGAGTAGGGCACTCCTGCTTCTTAGACCTCTGGGCATCACAGACCTCCTGTAGAGGGGGTTCTCCATGCCTTCAGGTCTGGGGGATGAATAGTCCCAGAAGGCTTTGGAATCATGCTGGGTCCGTTCTGGAGGAAAAATAGGGCCTAACAGCCATGACTGCTTCTTACCCCAAAGTGTATTTAGCCCTGAGGGTCTCAGCAGCCAAGTGGGGTCCAGGGGCGCCACGAGTCCCGAGTGGCACTTCCCCCTCCCAGCACATCTTGATTTGTTAAGAAGGAAGATTTGAATTAGGTCTAGAAAGGTAATATGCATATTGGGCAGACCACAGGGCTTTTTGTTCAAGGCTCTCTGCATTTGGAAGAGAATTGTAGAGCAGTGTAGATTTGTGTGTAGTGTCTTTGGTTTATGACAGTTTTTGGTTTATTACAGTGTTATGGTTTGGAGCCAGGACAGTGCTTTCCAAATTCCATCTTTGGAGCCAGGACAGTGCTTTCCAAATTCTGTCTTTGTCGAAGGGCTTTGCAGTTCTGAGATTCTGCTCTGTTGGCACCGGTTACAAGATAAGACTGACAGTCAAAGAATTCCAAGCTGATTATCATCTGGAGCCCCTCCAGCGTGGGATCCTTGGTCTGACTCTTCACTGTGTCACTCACAGCACCTGTCACAGTGCATGACACCCAGAGGGTGCTCAGTAAATTTAGTGAACGGGTTTATTTATATATTTTTAATAAATTTATTTATTTATTTTTGGTTGCATTGGGTCTTCGTTGCTGAGCACGGGCTTTCTCCAGTTGTGGTGAGCGGGGCTACTCTTCGTTGTGGTGCGTGGGCTTCTCATTGCGGTGGCTTCTCTTGTTGCGGAGCACGGGCTCTAGGCACATGGGCTTCAGTAGTTGTGGCACATGGGCTCAGTAGTTGTAGCTTGTGGGCTCTAGAGCGCAGGCTCAGTAGTTGTGGTGCACGGGCTTAGTTGCTCCGTGGCATGTGGGATCTTCCTGGACCAGGGCTTGAACCCGTGTCCCCTGCATTGGCAGGCGATTCTTAACCATTGCGCCACCAGGGAAGCCCTGAACGGGTTTATAAACTTACATATTGCTTTCTGAGACCTCGTCCATTGCGCTGCATCCAGCAAGATCGTATACTGCCTCCCCCAGGTTGCACCACGTTTAGAGGCGGTAACCAATGTTTATTCTCGGTCTGGCAGTGTGAAGAACTTTGGGATATGGGGTGGGGGAGCGGAGTGGAGAAGGATGCTTTGAAAAGCAAGTGACTCTTCTGTCTAGTTGTTAATAAGAATCAGTTTGGTCTTTGCTGAAACCAGTTGATCTACCAACAACTATTTGAGTGCCTACTATGCAGGCAATAAATCAGTAACTGATTGATTTGGCGATGGGTAAAATTTGGTTTTACTTTTGTCTCCCTCAAATCCAAAGAATGACTAAAAAGTCATTTATTTTTCCTGTTGGGGAAGGTGTATGACCCAGTGACTCGGGGGCCTAGTTGGCAGAGGGGATCAGAGTGGCTGGTTTGAACGTGGGTCCAGCTGCCTCCGTGTCTCTTTGGATGTGTCGCCTCCTGAGCGCAGGCTCTTCCTCAACACACAGGAACAGTAATCTCTGTCATGCACACCTGCAGTGAAGGAGTGGATATGACCTTCATTAAGGGTTGTAAAGACTGGGTACCCCAAAGTGGTTGCCCCTCACTGGGGGAGAGGATGAAAGAGTGGCCCTTGTGGGGCACAGCGACTCCAGGAGCCTCAGGCTTGTGACGGGCTGCATTTGGTGGGTACCGACTCATCCAGTTTCCTTCATTTGGCCCATTTCCCAGTTTGGCTTCTCTCTTAGCTCTAGGTAAACAAGTTACCGTGTTCAAAACTGAATGACTTGCACCTGGTACATTTTGTCCTCACATCTTATAGCAAGAGCTAAATGGTACCCTGGGAGCTTGGCAGAGTGAGTGCCGACTTCATCAGCAGAGAAGAACGCAGTCACGTGGGAAGGCGAGGCCCTGGAGGAGAGTGCCCTTTCTGGTCTGGAATTTCTCACCAGTCACAAGTGCTCATGAAAATTACCTTTTGATACTCACTCTCCCATCCTTCCCAAGGGAAGCTGAGTAGCTTCTCAAGTATGTCTTACAACCACAGGGATGAGAATCCCAGTTTAGTTGAAAAACTAGACCCCAGAAACAGGAAGATACAAGCTGGTCTTTTTGGAGGACGAAGGAGATTCAGTTTACACAAGGCTCTGGCCCAGCAGCTCTGTGGCTCCCACATGGGAAGTGATCCCTTAGCTGTGGAACCAGGCAGTTGGAGGGACGCCATGCCCGCAGACTGCCACACACCCTGGCTAGTGCCACCTCCCCTCTCCTAGGGGAGCAGTGCAGTTCACAATGGAGACAAACCTCTGGCCTGAGTGGACCTCTTATATTGACAAATTAAGGTTATCCTCTTCTATGGATAAGAAGATGCCCATTTGCCAAGGTGCATGCTTGCATCTAGAAGTAATAGTACCTTATTACCATATGCAAGTGCAATTTTTGTAAATAAAGAACTTGGCAAACAGTGGTCATTTCATATCATTCTTTCCACTACTTGGAAACATTGAGTTATGATTTCTGTCATGTAGTCAGTTTCAGGTAGAAAGTGGGAAGCCTAATTTGAATTATCTTCCTTGTCTACACTTGACCTATTTTCTTTGGCCTAGGCAAGTAATTTTCAAAGTGTTCTCAGAAGTTCACCTTCATCAGAATCATGTTCAAATCCCTAGGTCTGTGTCCCAGCCCTAGAGATTCTGCCTGGGGTTCTGTGTATGGCTGGACCGTGCATTTTTTGTTTCTTTACAGTTCTTTCTTCGAGGTTAAAATTTGCATGGAATGAAATGTACAAATCTTAAGTATTCTACCCTGTGGGTTTTGACAAATGTGTCCCCTTATGTAACTCAACCTTTATCTTTTTTGTCAAGATAAAGAACAATATGACCATCAGTTCAGAAGATTCCCTCGTGCCCCTTCCCAGTCAGTCCCCACTGGACTGTGCATCTAGCAGTGCCCCAGAGCTTCTTGTTAATAGTGGCTGAGGCCAGAGAGCCACTGGTAATTAATGAACTACAGCACAGCATTGGAAGTTTGATCTAGCAGGAAGGGTTGGGGATTGGAGTTACCCTCTGAATTCAAGGTTCTTCTGTAGATCTTGGATCCTATTGATAGGGACTATATTTTAAAAAGACATATTTTGGCAACTTGCTTAGGAGTTGCAGGCAACCTCTGGGCCTGCCTTGCTTCTCCCTTCCAAAATCAGGGTGTTTTCAGTTCCAGATGTGGCGTCTACATTGTTGCTTGGACTTTTAACTCCTTTGGGCTGTTTTAACAAAATACCACGGACTGGGTAGCTTATAAACAACCGAAATTTATCATTCACCATCCTGGAGGCTGGAAGTCTGAGATGTGGTTGCCAGCATGGTCGAGTGAGGGCCCTCTCCTGGGTTGCAGACTTCTCGTATCCTTGTGTGGCAGAGGAGTCCAGGGAGCTCTGTGGAGCCTCTTTCATGAGGCACTGATCCCATACGTAACTTTAAGCACCTCCCAGAGGCCCCACCTACTTAATACCATCACCTTTGGGGGTTAGGATTGCAACATAGGAATTCCGTGGGGAGACAAGCGTTCAGACCATAGCAGAGCCCATCGCCTGTCAGGCTCTTGCAGGCTCCAACCCCTTCTTGGCGGCGTCCCCTGCAATTCCATGGTTAGGGTTTCCCAGCTACTAGTTCTTCTGCGGCTGTTCCCAGTCATCCTAAGTGTAGAAGACCAATGCCATTCTTGGCTTCTTCTTGGTGACTCACTTGAGTGCATCAGCTCCCTTTCCTTTATGATGTTGCTGTTTATTTTTCATAATATCAAGGTTTGTCATTTGATCCAGAGCCAGTGATTGACAACCCCCTCCCCTCTCCATGGGGAGAGAATACACGTGCAATAGTTAAGCTTAGAAGAATCCAAACAGGGTAGGCGTTCAGAAGTGGGAGCAGTAATAGTGAGTGGAGGGGTTCTGGAAAGATCAAGCAGAGGCAGTGGGGTTAGAGCTGGACCATGAAGAGTGGATGGAGCCAAGGAATGGGGCACAAGGACCTCCAAGTTACTTGAATTTATGGTGACATCTTGCTTTTTTAGGTAGCATTTGGTACTCTTCGTTACTCATTACTTTTTCTTCTCCTTTCTAACAGCTCTGTGAATTAGATGTATGTATGTGAATCCTATGTATTGCTGAGAAACTGAGGTCCAGAGAGAAGAATTGATTTGCTTAAGACTACCCAGTGAGATCACTGGCAGCCTGAGCTTTCCCTCTTGCTGTCTTAAGTTTCCTGTGTCACCTGACCTCCCACTGGTCTCTGACCCCAGAACACCTTCATTGCTCATTTCCTGTGGTGTTTTGTTTTATTTTGCATTGCCCGGTGCTGCCAAAACAAAATCTTTTTAAAACAGCATTTCCACTGTTAACCTGTAGCAGCAAACACATTTCTTTATCTTCTAGATTTGAGCCAGTCCTGACTTTAATTTGATACTTTTAAGATAACTGTAGGTGGACAGGGTAAGAATATGTTTGGACTTTTGATTTCCTTTCTTTCTTGAGATTGTAGAGGAGTATTAGATTTCGGAGTCTAAAGTTAACATAGCAGTCACTAGCCAGATGTGGCTTCTTAAATTTGAATTAATTAAAATTAAGTAAAACTTAAAGTCCAGTTCCCTGCCTCCAACAGCCACACGTGGCTCACAGCTCCTGCATTGTCAGTGCAGGAACAGAGCTTGCCCATCGCCGCAGAAGGTGCTGTTGTTTGCCGGCCCTGGTCCACAGCCACAGCCCCCACTGAGTGACTTCCCATGACCTCTGACCTTACAAGGAAGGCTCGGAGCACAGAAGGTGTGATAAAGCTGTCTGTGGCACTGACACGTGTTCAGGCCATGTTCTAGCAGTCTCTGGTTCAGCTTCCTAAAAGACACAAGCAGTCGCTTCTTTTTCACAGAGAGGGAAGACCTCTGACCTGAGTTGTACTGACTCTGGTACAAGTGCCCCTGTGGTTGGGCAGCATCCCACGATAGAATCTAGAACCAGTGTCCGTTGGCCCAGTGTAACCACAGGTTCCACATCCATGGGTTCAACCAACTGTAGATTGAAAATGTTCAGTTGGGAAACAAAATTCCAGAAAGTTCCAGAAAGCAAAAAGTGAATTTGCCTCATCATGGTGACTATTTAGCATTTACATTGTATTTACAACTGTTTACATTGTACTGAGTATTATAAGTAATCTAGAGGTGATTTAAAGTATACGGGAGGATGTGTGTAGGTTATATGCAAATACTGCACCATTTCGTGTAAGGGACTTGAGCATCCTCGGATTTTGGTATCCTCAGGGGTTGTAGAACCAGTCACCCGTGGAGACTGAGGGACAACTGTATTATCGTTTGTCCTATGTTTATATGTGGCCATATTACATGTGCTGGTAGTGGTGCGTATTTACACGGTTGTGTGTGGGTGGATGAATGCATACGTGTGAAGATATCTGCCTGTGTTGGGAGAGGTATGGTGGGGAGAACAGCTGTAGCCAGAAAAGCTCCTGTGCAGAGGAACGAGCTGCCATGTTGCCGCCTCCACCCTTAAGAATGTTCTTTGTTGCCTGTCTCCGACTGGAATTTGGTTTGTACATACTTTGGGTTTGCAAGAATAAAAACCTGAATGCAGAGTTACAGGTAAGGGGCTGGTCTTAGTTCAAGTGCATCGAGGTGAGTCGTTTTACACACAGTGGCTTACACTGGGAGTGTCCTTTTGGAAGAGGGAGGCAAAGAGGGCTCTTGTGTGTCTCAGCATGTACACTGCCTCTGACGGGATGGTTAGATATCCCAAGGGCCCTGCTCTAGGTTTTAGTCTTTATTCTACCAAGATTAGGGTTTACGAAGCATGAAGAGCCCAAGCCATACTAGCTGCCTAAAAAAGACGTTGTCTCGTATTGGTTTTCATGGCCCAATTCTGAGCTAGACCTGAATCAGAAATGGAAAGTTTTCTTTTTTCTCCCCTGGGTCATCATGTGTTTATGAATTAAAGCCCACTTACATAACTGAGTGTTGACGCTGGGATACTTGTTACTTTGGGTTGGGTTGAAGAGCTCCATGGTAGAGTTGTTGACTCTCTTTTTAGAATGCTGTCTTTGTTTTTGCACCGAATTCAACAATTTCCTTTAAAAAAAACAAACAAAAACCCTTTTAACTGAAGTATTTATTTACCATAAACTAACCATTTAAAGATGCAATGTAGGTTTTTTTAAAAAATTAATTATTTATTTGTGGCTGCATTGGGTCTTTGTTGCTGTGCGTGGTCTTTCTCTAGTTGCAGCGAGCAGGGGGCTACTCTTTGTTGCGGTGCGTGGGCTTCTCATTGCGGTGGATTCTCTTGTTGCGGAGCACGGGCTCTAGGCATGCAGGCTTCAGTAGTTGTGGCTCACGGGCTCTAGAGCGCAGGCTCAGTAGTTGTGGTGCACGGGCTTAGTTACTCCACGGCATGTGGGATCTTCCCGGATCAGGCCTCGAACCCGTGTCTCCTGCATCGGCAGGCTGATTCTTAACCACTGCACCACCAGGGAAGCCCCCATTAGGGAGTTTTGATAGATGTATACACCTGTGAAACCAACACTACAACCAACATTTTCATCACCCCTGAATGTTTCTTGTCCCTTGGCAGTGCATCCCTTCCTCTGCCCCAGCCCAAGACAATCACTGCATTCTGTCACTGTAGATAACCTTTTATTTTCTAGAATTTTATATTAATGGAAACATGCATTATGTACCCTTTTTTGGGGGAGGGGAGTAAGTCTGGGTTATTTTATTCAGTGTGTTGATTTTGGGGTTCATCTATGTTGTAGCATGCATCAATGTTTTGTTGCCTTTTATGGCCAGGTAGTATTCCATTGTATGCATGTACCAGATTTTATTTATCCATTTACTTTGTTGATGGACGTTGGGTTGTTTCCACTTTTTGGCTATTACAAACAAAGCTGCTATGGCTATTTGAGTACAAGATTTGTGTGGAAAAATGTTTTCATTTCTCTTGTATAAATACCTAGGAGCAGAATGGCTGGGTCACCTGGTAGGTGTATGTTTTACTTTATAAGAAACTGCCAAACTGTTTTCCAGAGTGACTGTGGCACTTTGCATTCCGGAAAGCAGTTCATGAGAGTTCCCGTCACCGACACTTCGTATTATCAGTCTTTTAATTTCAGCCATTCTAGTGGGTATGTAGCAGTATCTTGTGTTTACTTTGCATTTCTCTGATGACTAATGATGTTAAGCATCTTTTCGTGTGCTTGTTTGTCATCCCTATCTCTCCTTTGTGAAGTCTTTTTTCAAATCCTTTGCCCGTTTTTTTTTTTTTTTTTTTTTTTTTTTTTTTTTTTTTTTTTTTTTTTTTTTTGTGGTACGCGGGCCTCTCACTGTTGTGGCCTCTCCCGTTGCGGAGCACAGGCTCCGGATGCGCAGGCTCAGCAGCCATGGCTCACGGGCCCAGCCGCTCCGCGGCATATGGGATCCTCCCAGACCGGGGCACGAACCCGTATCCCCTGCATCGGCAGGCGGACTCTCAACCACTGCGCCACCAGGGAGGCCCCGTTTTTTTTTTTTTTTTAATATTTATTTATTCATTTATTTATGGCTGTGTTGGGTCTTCGTTTCTGTGCGAGGGCTTTCTCTAGCTGTGGCAAGTGGGGGCCACTCTTCATCGCGGTGCGCGGGCCTCTCACTATCGTGGCCTCTCTCGTTGCGGAGCACAGGCTCCAGACGCGCAGGCTCAGTAATTGTGGCTCACGGGCCTAGTTGCTCTGCGGCATGTGGGATCTTCCCAGACCAGGGCTCGAACCCGTGTCCCTTGCATTGGCAGGCAGATTCTCAACCACTGCGCCACCAGGGAAGCCCCTTTGCCCGTTTTTAATTGGATTGTTTTGTGCTTCTATTATTGAGTTTTAAGAGTTCTTTATATATTCCAGATAGTAGTCCTCAGTCTTCTTTTGAGTCTCACAGTAATTTTGGTGTCTTTGTAGTAAGACGAGGCCCAACTTTCATTTTAGTGTTTAAAACTGATCTCCTTCCAAAACAAACCTATTCTGTCATTCTTCCTCATCTCAGCTAATAGCATTTCTATCCTTGGAGTCATTCTTGACTCCTGTCTTTCTCCCCCGCCCACATCCAGCCCATCAACAATTTCTGCTGCTCTACCTTCAAATTATATTCAGAATCCAACCACTTTCACCACCTCTACCCTGTTCTCACCGACCCTCATTTATCCTCTGGGTTCTTGCAGGAGCCTCCTAACTGGTCTCCCTTCATCTAACCTCCCACTTCCTGCCACTCTCCCCCACCCCATCTTTTCTCAAGTGTAGCAGCCAGAACAATCCTGTTAAAACCTAAGTCCAACCCTCTTGCTACTCTGTTGAGAATTTCCTATTGACTTACGAAGGCTCGTAACCCTCCGCGGTTTGGCCTCCTGTCCCCTCTCCCCCTTTTCTCCTGCTGCGCTCCATCCCCCGTGCTCACTCTGTTCTTCAAACATTCCAGACCTGCCTCAGGCTTTTTGCACTTGCTGTTGTTCCCTCTGTCTGGAATAATTTTCTTCCTCCAGGCGTGACTCTCTCCCTTACTTCCCTTTACATCACTGTTTAAATATCACCTTCTGTTCAGTGTATATGTTTAATTTTGGATCACTTCCATTTGCCCCCCAGTTCCAAACACCAAACAAAATTAAAGATGTAATTATGCTCAAAAACAAGATAAACATATCTGTAAAAAACAAATACAAAGCAAAGATTGATGCTGAAGCCACAGCCCCGCTCTGCTGTGAGTCTGGAAATAGGCCGTGGAGCTGGGAGCTCCGCTCTGCTGGGGCAGAGGGAACTAAAAGTAGCCCATGAGCCAGACTCACTGCTGAAAACAAGGTCTGGGCTGGGCTGCTCCAGCTATGGAAGGAGGCTAAAAACATCCAAGACAATTACTGCTCAGGGTGAAGTCTAGGGCGGCGGGAAGAAACAGACACAAGCTTGCAGCCCACTCATGGGCCAACATCACCTGGAGGCATGACTGAAGTTTAAGTGTCACTGTGTGCCAGGGGTCCTGGTCTGTCAACATGAGACTTGTTCTAGGCTTGCAGATCCTGGGAGTAGTGACCACAAAACTGTCGGGGAGGGGTGGTATGGAGAAGACCTCCCCTTCCCCCACCCTACCTCACCCCACTCCACCTCCTCCTGACCAACTCTGACCGTATGAATTTGCAAACCAAAATTCCGGAACACCTAAACTACTAAAGATAGCCAACAAAATCAACAGTGAGAGATTAATTTGTTCAGGATTAAATGAAAATAGAGCCATCTGATACCAAGTGTAAAATGCATGTTTAGAATTATCAGAGATGAAAGGCATTACAGCTAAAAGAAAATATGAAACACAACAGGCAGAAAGTAAATATTAATAGGTAGATATGAACAAAAAACCTGTAACTGCTGGAAATGAAAAATAAGCATCGAAATTTAAATCTTAATAAATGAAGCTCCACGCTGGCCAAAGATACAGATAGGATTAGTGAATTGGAAGATATGCAGAATGCAGGAGGAGGAGTAGAAATGTTTTGACAGAGTAGTTGGGCCACGTGGAGGGCAGACCTAAGCCTCAAACCCTGGTCTGATAGATGTTCTAGAGGAAGAGAGATGGGGCAGTGGCAGACAAGCACTATTCAGAAAGATGAAGGCTGAGAATTTTCCAGAAGCAGAATAAGACATGAGTTTTCAGATTGAAAACACATACAGTGCTTTGTTTAACAAGGTGAATTAAAATAAACCCACAAGTCCACCCCTAGACATGTTGCAGTGAAATAGCCCAATGTAGGGATAAAGCCAAAATCTCCCAAACCACCGAAAGAGAGAAGGCAGGTAATCTACCAAGGAGCGGCAGTTTTAAGGTAGTCTTTTTTTCTGACCACATCCTACTTCATCACAAGCCTCGATCCTAAATGCTAAGGCAGTAGGTTATTGTTTTTGCCCTTAAGCAGCCACAGATTGCCTCGTTGAGCGGGAACGGGACCTGTGTTCAAGTGGCCACCCTCTGCTACACACTGTATCCGAAGATGTACGAGCTGGGGTGTTTCTTGCCATATTTTGTAGACACAGAACCTCGAGGCCCAGAGGGGCTAAATGACAATGACATATTCAAGGCCATGGCTGTAAGAGACCGAGTTGAGGCTGTGACCCAGAGTCTGTGCTCTGTCCACCTCTCTTCAGCGTGGTAAATCAGCTAAGCAGACGTCCTGGGCGATCTGGAATTATTTAGTTCTCCAGGCTAAGGTGTAAGTTAAAGTTCTCTTGCTGGGCTCCTATTGTGGCAGATGATGTTTCTCGCCAGGGCTTCTGGCTGTGTGTCCGCATCCTGATGAAGGAGAAGGTAAGACTGGCTGGTTACCCTCCTGTGCCGACACACAGACTAAATACCTGGTGTAGTCCCTGCTTCTTTGGCCACCTCCCAGTTTTGTTTTGTTTTTTAATGACCTATTTCCTTTATTAACTTGTTGCTGGACCAAGTTGGTATACTTACGATTTGCTATTATGTGTTACTTTTTTCTTCAGGTTAGGAAAGTTGACATAGATTGATAGTTTTCTTCCTGCCAAGGTATTTTTTGTACCCTGTTGAATTTCAGACGTTTAATTTTTTTACACCTTTCCCCTTCATTTAGACAATGACCTAAGAGCTTTGCAGAGGTAGGAATTAGGTTTTTGCCATTCAGGGCTTTGGGAAAAATATCTGAAAGTAGACAGGAGACATGCTAGGGAGATCAGTGATTTATGGAGTGGGTAGAGTGTGCTTGAGATGGGGGTGCTACGGGTGGATTTCTTATGTAATAATGTCATCCGGTTTATGCTTTCTTAAGAAATCAAGGGACTGAGATGTGAAACAATATATCAGATACTTGGGTATTTATGAACAAGCCCAAGAAATAGTATTTCCCTCTCCTTTCCTATAAAATGTGACCACCATCTTGAATTTGGTATTTTTACTTCCATTGCTACATCTATCTTACACGGGTCCAGTGTTTGGCTGAATTATTCTGAATGCTTGCATATTCCTAGATTTGGACCTTTGGTTTGTGGAGGCAGAGGGTCATGAAGCTCACAGTTTGTTCTTCTTAACTGGGAACCTGTTTGATTCTGCTCTGCTCCCCCCACCCCCATCATGTATCACTTCTACAGTCTCTTGTTATCTACATCCCTGCCAAGCCTTCTCTTTTTCTCATTGTTTGTTTGTTTGTTTAAACTCAAGGTTAATCAAATAACTAAGAGGGTATCGGGTCAGGCACCATTCTAAGCACTTGGATTAGATAAAACATGTTACTTTCTTTTCAGCACCAAGAAGGTAATGGGAATATATTTCATGTCTACTATGGCAGGGTGGTAAAGGCTACTTAGGTTTAAATCCCAGCTCTGCCACTGACTTGGGTGTGACCTTGAGCAAATCACTGAACCTCTGTCTTGCTTTCCTCATCTATAAAAAGAGAATACTAAGAATACCTACCTCAAGGCTGTTAGGATCAAATGAGTTGACACCTATAAAACTAGAAAACCAGTGCCCAGAACATGGCAAGCACACAATAAGTGTTAGCGGCTATTACAATCACCGCTCTGGAAGTTTAACATATGTTATCTCTAATCTTCATGACACCCTTATAATATCAGTTCACCGAACTGGATAGAGACCCTTGAAGACAGAGACTCACATCAAGTATAGTTTTTTGTATCAATTTTACACACACACACAATTTTACACATGGCCTTGCCCTCGCTTTGAAACACCGTAAATACAGGTTTCTTTGTATGTGAACTCAGAGTCCACCTGGTTTCGTTAGTTGGTAGCCTTGAACTTAAAACTTACAAAAACCTGTCCGTGAGCCTGACACCCAGGAACAGAGTAGTTCAGTACTCCAGGAGCTTGTTCCTGCTCCCCTCCCCAGCCTGGCAGTCACTCCCCTAGGGCCCTAAATGTTGGGGTGTGAGGGCAGTAACACGAAGCAAAGGGTCTCAATTAAAACCCCAAAGTCCAGAGAGCCTTTTTAACCATCCGTCTCTGGCATCAAATGCTGGGTGCTGTGCTGAACGTTCAAGGTACCCTATTGCTGATGAGCAGGGTGTGGGGAGTGGCGTTAACAAGGTTGGCCAGGCAGAGCAGACCCAGCCTGGGTTATGACCTCCCTGGTCCACTCTTTGAGAGAGAACTTTAATAGCAGACGTAACAAAGCACAGGTGTCATAATGAGGTGAGGAATGGGCAAGAAACTGTCCTAGCTTGTGCCAATAGTGCCTGAGACCTAGTGTTGTCTCCAGGGAGCCCGAACCACAGCTCAGACATTATCTCATTAATCCTCCCAAAACCCCCATGGGGTAGGCAGGTGGCAGGCATTCCCCTTGCTCTCAGGATCAGAGAGAATGGGGCCCTTATATGACTCACCCATGGTCGGGTGAGGGTGGCAAAGCGCAGCATATAATTTATTGCTTTTAACACTGTGGTTTCCTCTCCTCCCTAGCCCCCTGCCCTGTTATTAACAGACTACACGGGACTATTTTAATCAGGCGATTTTCATCAAGTGACCCTTTCTGAAGTGCTCTGGTTTGGAAACTCACCAGTGCAATTACAGAGACGTGAGGATGGGATGGGGGTGAATCTGTAGCCTGTGGGTGGGTGTAGCTAGTGAGTCCTCGAGGAACTTGAGGTGCCCTTCCCCTCCCCGCGGGCTCTTGCCCCCATTCTGGATCTATCACTGGTGTTCTGCTTTCCTGCATTCTTGCGATAGGTTTCTTGTGATAGGTTTCTTGCTTGGGTCCGTGGTCTTGGGCATGGTGAATAGGAGTAGTTCTATTTCCACCTCACTCTGCTCTCACCGATCTCCTGTTGTCACTCTTTTCATGGTGACACTGCCCTGGCTAGAGCCCTTTCCCTCTTAGGCACTGTGCTCTAATATACAGTCCCCTCACCCCCAACCTTGGAATCCTAATTACCGAGTGCATTGGCTTGTGCCATCTAACTTGGGTGATGCAGGTGCTGTCCCTATTTTACACACGAGGAAACTGGACCTTGGGGCTGTGTTCTTTTCAACACGCCATACCGTTGCTCATAATTAGAGTCTTGCCCTACTATTTTTTTTTTCTTTTCTAACTTGCCCTTTATTTGCATTAACTCTTTCACTAACAGCTTTGTTGAGATGTAATTCATACACCATACAATTCACCTATATGAAGTGTACAGTTTAGTGGGTTTTAGTATATCACTGAGTTGTAGACCATCACCACAATCAATTTTAGAACATATAAGTCATATCAAAAAACAAACCCTGTACCTTTTAGCTCCTACTTCCCTATCCTTTTATTCCTCAACCCTCCAGCCTTATGGAACCACTAATCTATTTTCTGTCTTTATAGATTTCCCTATGCCGGACTTTCATATGAATAGAGAATAGAAGATGTGGACTTTTGACTGGCTTCTTTCACTCAGCTTAATATTTTCCAGGCTCATCCATGTTGTAGCATGTATCAATATTGTTCCTTTGTGTAGCCAAATGATATTCCATTGTTTGAGTATACCACATTTTGTTTACCGATTCACCCGTTGATGGACATTTGGGTTATTTCCACTTTTTTGGCTGCTATGAATAATGTTACCATAAACTTTCAGGTACAAGTTTTTGTGGGGGGGGAGGGAGTGTATTTTCTACAGATGGTGAAAGGATTTTTAGCTTTGTTTCTGTTTTGAGTGTCTTTCTCCATCTGTTTTGCGTGTGTCAAAGGAAGGAACCAAAACCATGGTGTAACTTCATAAAGTATTTCTTTGATCAGGTGGCCTCTGGCACAAGCTCATCGTGTCGGGATGACCGATGCTAAACTGCTGTCATCATCCGTTAGGATGGTGTTTATTGTTGGTTCACACTGCTTGCCGGTTTATCATACTTTCCTCTCATGTTTTCTTGCTGAGCCCTTGCAGGCAGCCTGTGCTGCTTGGCCAGCACAGGCTCCCAGTGCCTGGCTGTCCTGTCCAGCACCCACGGAACGCTCTCTCCAGGGTGCGTTCAGCTGCTGGACCATTCTGTGGTGGCGTGTTGCTGTGGGGAGGAGCACATCTGTTTGCGGATGCGTGTCACTACCTAGTAATGCCGTTTGTTACTTTTAAACTGTGTTGTACATAGAGCTGATTTATGTGAAAAAAGCCCTGGTGAGCTTTAAATTTCCGTCACCTGTTGTGTCAGCAAATGCACATACATTTTAGATTTTTTTTTTTCAAATTACTGATCAAACAACAGTGGGTCTTAATTACCTTTTCTTGTCCAGTGTCCGGCACAGCAAATACTGTGCTGGTTTGGATGAATACTAGAATCCAAAAAAGGAAAGTCTCCAGCTACCCTTACTCTCTAAACCCATCAACTTTTAAAATTCTTTGTTCCCTTGTGGTTTTTGCCCATCTGCAGATGGTATTTTTAAATAGGTGTTGTTTTGCACATATGCTTTTCTTAAAATTCATACATGGTACTTTTTATACCATGTTATCTTCATCATTATCCTCTTATAATTATATAATATCCCATAAATTATGCACATTGTTTTGTTTGATTATATAGTCTTTGGGAAGACTTTTTTTTTTCTTTCTACATTTTCATAATTTGGAGAAGGACTGCTTGAAGATTTTATCATGGAAAGTTACTTGTTTTATTTATTTATTTCATTTGTTTTTGACTTAGTTTTAGGTTACTTCCTCAGGATCTGCTCTAAAAATGGAATTATGGGGGAAAGAAAGTCATAGGATCTTGAGTTTGTTGCATATTGATAGACAGATTACCCCAAACTGAGCCGATTTGCAGCGTGGCCAACCAGGTGTGTCCACATACACCCAGCAGCCCATACACCGAGTAGCATTGAGTTACGTTGGTGATTTTACTGTGCATTCATCAGCAACAAGGTTGATGGTCTTTCGGTTTTCTTACTATAAACTATTTATATATATCCCATAACTGTCACGTCATTCCTTTCTGTTACTGATAATATGGAGAAGTTTTAAGAATATATTGCTCTTTCAGCCTCCTTTGTCACTGTCTAGCTTGTTAATTGTCCTAAAGGACTTCCCTTAACTCAAGTTGCCTCACTGATTCTCAGAATAACTTATGGACGGCCAAACTGAGCTTTTCTCTGCATTGCTATCCACCTGTCCCAACAGAATTTATTAAGTGAGTCCTTTCTGCATCCTTATGTTGTCCTGGTTTGCATCATAAGATCTTTTTAAAATTTAAATATGTTTTTGGAATTTCTTTTCCACTTGTTCTATTTTTCTAGTTTCAGACTGGCATCATGTAGTTTTATTGATTTTGTGGTTTTATAGTATTCTTTTTAAGTCTGGAAGAATGAGAAGCCTTCTTTACCATTTCCCCTCCAACATATTTCTTCTTGATTTAATAACTGTTTTGTGTGTACAAGCACCAAATCCTTACCTTTTTATAATAAGAACAATCAAGTGTCCTTTATGATGTTGCCTTGTAATTTAAAATAAGACTATGTGAATTTCTATGTAGAGCTCAATACTTGTCATCTGGTAGCTGTATGTGTCACTTTGAGTCATTTAAAGAATAGATTTAGAATTAAATTTTGCTTAACATTTTCAGATGGTTTCCTATCGGCTATTGAATACTTTTTTTTTTTTTTTTTTTTTTTTTTACAAAATTTAACCTATGAAACATCTCCTTACCTACTTGGAATTGGAAGTTCTAAGTGAAGGTCTGTAAAGTCAGACATGCGATATACACAGGGCCGTATCTAAGTTTCAACATGATTATCTGACAAAATGCAATTCAGGGGATGGGAGATATTCAGGTGAGAAGGTAGATTTGAAATACTTGCTGCTTTGCCCAGATTCCAACAGGCAGCTTCTCATTTGTTCTTTTGGTACCAAGAACAAGAGGAACCAAACAGGGTAGAGGCTGTTCTTGGTTTTTCTCTAAAAAGTGACACCCACTGCGGAAGACAGTGTTCGGAAGACCAGACCCCTCAGCGAAGAAATGCCGGTTTTAATCCTCAGGCAATTCCCATTTGGAAGTTTCCAACAAACAGCAGCAACAGCCAGCTCCTTTTCTGTGTCTGGGGTCCTTTCCGTTCCCATTGCTATGACAACGGGGGGGAAAAACTGTGTTCGGGTACCTCTGGATTCTAGATCCAGAAAAAGGTTCAGGCTGTTTGTTCAAAGAGCAAAAGAGAGTTGTCTGTTTCCTTGTACATAGAAGAGAAAAAATAATCCTTATGATTCAAGAGAAAAATGGGTGGAGCTGTCCTTTTCCATTCTTTCACATAAATTATAAGTCTTGATTCCAGCCACCACACCTTTTAAGAAAAGGTCCAGGGCTGTCGTTTCATGTGAAACTCTGTACCACAGTGACACCCTACCCTGGTCTGCGGCGGCAAAAGGACAAAAGGAAGGAAGTTTCCCTTTTAAATCCCCAGGAATTTTTTGATGAGATAATATTACAGAGTGAAATGTCTCTCCTCCTATTCGTTCCGTGTTTGGCTCCAGTGTAACAGTAACCCACTTAGAAGCAGGCGGCCCTTTTGAAGTTATTTTAAACTTCCAGCAGAGTGTGGAGATATTGTAGCCATGGATAAGAGCACCACCAGCCCCGGTTTCAGTTTTGCCCTTTCAGACGTGTGGAAAGTGCCCCAGTATATCTCCAGGATTTTGTACTGAAAGCTTCTTAAAGAGCTGGTCTTGGTTTCAAAGCTTGGCTTGATGTCCTGTACCCAAGGGAACGTAGTTCTGTTTCTCCACATACTTAACCTTGTCTGACATAGTCTTTTGGCTTTGAAGTTCCCGTAGAGTCTTTGTCCATTAACAAAACAGTGAAATCATGATAGCCAACCTCATTGGGCTCCGAGAAATTTGAAGAAGGTCCATTTTCATGTTTCAGCGTAAAACCAGATGCTCAATACCTGGCACTGATGGTGGCCAGGACTCTGCCCTGCTTATTGTTAGCCATTTTGCCCGAGCAGCTCCTTGTTTGGAAATGCAAGTAGGATGTTCAGCACCCCTTGTAGAGGTTATAGGATCTGTCTGTGTCTGGGAGAAAACTGGGGCTCCCTAGAACAACCACCCTGGTTGTTGTGTCTGCCACCTCTATAACACCCAAATCCACATCACACTCTGGTGCCCCCTGGAAGTTATTTGGCTTATGGGGGTGGTGAGGGCTGCTGGTTCCTTCTGCACCATTCTCCCTGAATCATCCGTGTGCTGTGTTCCAGCCGTCCCCAGCCCAGGGCCTGGGGGCTCCCGAGCGTCGTCCCAGGCAGTCCTCCAAGTCCATAGTCCTGTGCAGGTTGCCTGTTGGGGTCTCTCTTTGGCCTGATGGAATGCTTCCCTGCAGGACCCAGAGAATCTGCTGGAACACCTGGAGGAAGGGGACATCTGTCCAGCAGTGCCTATGAAGATCTTAACCAAAATAAAGCACGTATACATTTAAAGAAGGGAAAGAGTACTTCATGGCTTTTAATTAAAAGAGCGTTCCTCTGGTGTACCCTTTGCCATCCCTGATTGCTCTTCTCAGAGGCAACTACTTTCAATTATTTAGTGGTTTCTTCTGCCGTTCACCTCTGGGAATATTTCTAAATTTCTGTCAATAATTTCTAAACCTGCTTATACTGCCTCATATTTTTAGCCCATTTATACATTTTTCAACTTCCTACTCTGGAAGATGGTGATTTTGTTCTCTTACCCCCCTCATCCCTTCCCCTGTCCTGCCTTTCCACCTCCCCACCCCCATACACACATTTCCCATCTCTGCATTTTCCCAATGTGGTTATATCACAATCAATGTTTAGATCAGGATTTACGTTATTATGGCTGTCACTGTTCCCAGCCAGGCCATGCATGCCATACCCTGCTTATGGTTTACAATTCTGGTGTGACTTTTTGTTTTTTTTCTGGAGTTAATAACTGTCCCCCCCACCCCATTACTTTAGTTTGCAATCTGATTATCACATTTCCTTCTCCTGTTCGGGACTGTAACACTCTTCTCAATACTGTCAGTCCCACTGGGTGATGACTCAGGTTATTGTTGTTTGGTTGCTTATTTTGGGAGCTCTCCTGCAGCCCTCATCCTTCTGACCCCATCTGGGCGGGTCGCCTGGCAGGCTGGTGGCATAGCTGTCCTCCTGGGATTTCCCTCTATTTCTCTTCTCTGTTGGATTCTCTGTGCCCTGGATCCCATGCCTGCCTCTTCCTCGGTTTATTCCCTTGTTTTCTTGGAGCTGACAGCAGCTTCTGAGATCAGACAGGGGCCGGAAATTTTGAGGTTTTGCTTTTTAGGGGAGGAGTCCTCTATTCCTCTTCCCCCTCCATCACCCTCATAAAGCACTGTCATGGGCCTGCCTGAGTGAAGGGCAGTAGCCTTGTGTTTTCTGCACGTGGAGAGTGTTACCTGCCTCTGCAAGCCCAGCGGCCGAGACCAAGAAGGAACAGCCTTTGCTCCTGTGCCATTCCCAGTAAATCTTGAGATTGCCGGTAAAGTCCTGGGGATGTGTTTGGTGACCTGTGGATCAATGACTCTAAGAGCCAGATCTTTTAAAGTTCCGGCAGCAATTTGTTGAAATCCTGACCTCTTTGTCCTGTTCCCTCACTTAACCGAACAGAGACACAAATGGCTTCCCCAAACAGAGCTGAGATGCGGCAGCAGGCCTGTCTCCAGGCTGAGGGCCGGAGACACCCAGCAGTCATTTATTGAGCACCTATTGGGCACAAGGCTCTGGGTGGGGTGAAAGGGGACCTCTGAGAAAGACTCCTTGTAGAAGCAGGTACCCATCCCAGAGGAGAGGCTGAAGGAACTGTGCTAAGCACCATGTAAAGCATTTGGGAATGTAGAGGTGGAAGCAACTAGCTATACTGGTGCATTCAAGAAAGCTCCATGGAAGGGCTGACATTTAAACTGGTCTTGAAGGACAGAATTCTAGGCAAATGCATGAAGGGCAAGCAAACGTGACATGTCAAGAGGAAGTGAAGAAGGAGAGGGCTTTCCCACTGATTGAGCGTCTACCATGCAACTAAGATTATATATTTTATCTCATTTAATCTGCACAGCACCCTGTTGAAGTGGATGGTACTGTCCCCATTTTTACAGATGAGAAAATAGAGGTTTATAGAAATCGAGTCATCTGCTCAAGGAAGTATGCCTCATAAGAGGCAGTTTTCAAAACATGGTTACATGATTCCAAAGCTCTCATCCTCTCCATCCCCCAAACACCCCTCAGAACAAAATCAGGAGTAAGACAGCCAGAGGCACCGCTTCTTAATGTCAAACCTCCCGATAGAGGACTAATTGGGAATTTGCCTTCAATTGACTTAAGCCAGGGTGTTGACATCCTGAAGTTATTCTGAGAGCACAAGACCAAAGTTATAACTCAGGACATATCTTCTGTTAAATCCTCACACTTTAGTGTGGCTTGTTAATTATTGGCATTTTTCTTCTCCGGACCCGCCCCAGGAGTTTTGCTTATCTTCTCATTTCAGGCTGTCCTTCTCCTCCTCCAGTATTCTCTGTCCAGTGAGTTTTCGTCAAGTTCCATTCTCGGTTTCTGAGTTTATTTGGTTTTTCCTTTATGTTTTCATTAGTAGTTCTTTCTGACAACCCTGAGTTCTTATACACAATTTAGCCATTTTTTTTCTTCCAGTTTTGACATACAGCACTGTATAAGTTTAGGATGTAGAGCATAATGATTTGACTTATATACATCATGAAATGATTATCACAAGAAGTCTAGTGAACATCCATCATCTCATACAGATACAACATTAAAGAGAGAAAAATATATTTTTTCCTTGTGATGAGAACTCAGGATTTACTCTCTTAACCATTTCATATGTAACATACAGCAGTGTTCATTATATTTATCATGATGTACATTACATCCCTGGTACTTATTTATCTTATGTCCTGGAAATTTGTACCTTCTGACTACCTTCATCCAGTTCTCCCCACCCCCAATTCAGCCATTTTTAACCTTCTTAAAAATATGAAGGCAAAAACTTCTTAAATTTCAAACATCTGATCAGGTAAACCCCACACACCCAAACATTTTAAGAAAATAAACTCAGAAATTCCTATAATTGTTAAATGCTTATGTGCCGCATTAAGTTCAAAGTTAACATGCTTGAACATCATTCATTGAAATCTCCTAAGATTAATTTTGCACACACAGGTCTTATGTGTAGTCACTGCCTGTATGTCACTGGCTGTCAGCATGTACGAATTCACAAGCGTGGTTTTCATGTGATGACTGGCAGCAATGTCTCACTGAATATTTAGAATATATGTGTTTCATATGTTGGAGGTCTTCATTCTCCATAGATGACTGTGATCCAGAAAAGGACTTTGGGATCTTTTTAAGTTAAGGGCTACTGTTTCTCAGTAGACAGTAGAAAGATTTGGTTGGGGCTTTATCTTGAAACGTGGAACAGAAAATAAGTTTGTATTTGAATTTAACAAGTTAAATTATAATTGCAACTTTGTTCTGATTTCTGAAAACAAAGAGTGAATACCCTGTTGGCAGTGTTGGGATATTTCCAGCAAAACTGTCTGAGAATGTGGATGTGACATCCTTCTCTTACGTTTGACTCCAGCAGCAGGATCACCCAAAGTCATTTTTCCAAAAATGTTAGAGAACTCTCTCTTTTCCCGAAGTTCTGTCTTAATCCTTTGATCATTCTCCATGGAAGCCCCCATGTGGATTTCTTCTTTAATCCTTAGCTAGATTGTTTGCCATTTGCTTTGAGTGGATCCTGTTGTTGACTAATATGACTTTGGTGGACTCTGTTATATTTGCATCATTGGCTGATTTGTGGTTCCAGCTTGCAGTTTATCGACATAGTCTAGTCACTCTATCATCTGATAGACCAATTAGCAAGAGGTTGCTGTAAGGATTAAACAAGATAAAATACATAAACAGAGTAATGTAGTTGATGCTCAATTAACAAGAAAGCCCTCTCCTTCACTTTGCCCAGATGTGGCATATTCGTTTGCATTTTATGCCTTTGCCTAGGGTATTCCATCCTTTGACACACATCAGTTTATGAGTGAATATTTTCATGTTATGGCTTCCTTATAAAACATTCTGCTGAGCTCATAACTTGGCGCCCTTGGGAAAAGAGAACCCCAGGGCATAAATGTTTGGAGACCTAGGGTGGCGGGCATTTCTGGAAGCTGATGCTGTCATCAGGGGCGAGCTGAAAGAGAACTGAATTGTACAAGATTGGCAGGTGAGTCAAAGAGGCCAGTTACACTTGAGACGTAGCTGAGTTTGAATTCACAACCCCAGTAGTTTGGGCCTCTGGAGATACAGACTGGAATAAGGAACTCAGAAGAGAAGAAACTCCGGAGTGGAGCTGGGAAGAGGGAGGATGGTGAGGTCGGTTTTGGTTGCTCTGAGATGTGATTTTGGTGGCCCTTTACCCTCTCTGGGAAAATAAACCACCCACGCCAACCGATTACACCCACCAACACTTGGGAAAAAATTCCTTTTGGTTTTTAAATCTTTGATCCCCGTGCAGAAGTCAACACCCTTGACAGGGCTGACACTTTGAGCTGCTCACAGGTACCCCAGTGACAGTGGATGCTTTGAAAAGGAGTCTTGGGGCCAAGGAGGGGGAGGGCCCCACATGGGGTACGGCCCAGGGTGCCAGGGGGACCTCAGCATGTGTGAGGCTCACACAGTTGGGATTTCCGAGTGCGCCAGACGCCCTCTTGCCATGCCTCCCATGGCCACGTGTCCTGCTCCACAGCTCGAGCCTCAGCCTGGTCTGCTAAGGGCCTTAGCTTCTACTCCTGCTTCTGTTGCTCTGGGTTCACAGTCCCGCCCTCCTCCTCCTCCCGCCCTCCCAGGCCCCCCCTTCTCTCCAGCCACCCCCCACCGTCCCTCCATCTCCTCCCGCTGCAGCCTTTGCTCTTCGCATCATGCGTGTCAGCGTTTGGCTTGGATCACATCTACTTTAGGTTCATTTCTTCTCACACATGTACCTGTGCTCTCCCTAACTTGGCATTTCTCGGAGTGTGTCCCATGAAACAGTGTGAGCATAATTAAACACAAAATGGGTTGATCATCAACAGGTAGGAAATGCTGGTTTTAGCAAAGGTTAAAACCCTTGTAAGTTATTTAAACCTTAGGCCTCTGCAGAGCTTTAATTTCCAAATGTAGATCCCGAATCCCTGTGTCCTGTTCCTCAGCATTAGTTGCATGTGCAGGAACCCATTTATCATCGTGCAGGGCTAGTATTCTGCAGGACACAGTTTCCCGAAGGGCTCTGGTGGTTGGCTTAGGCTCAGGAAGGGTGGAAACCACATCGTCCTACACTGTGGATTCCCATGTTGGCTGAGGACAGTCATTTCTGAGTAAACTCTTAGGACTTTTTTTTTTTTTTTTTTTGTAATTTATTTTGGCTGCACTGGCTCTTAGTTGTGGCACGTGGGATCTTTTAGTTGCAGCGTGCGTGCGGGATCTAGTTCCCCAACCAGGGATTGAACCTGGGCCCCCTGCGCTGGGAGCGTGGAGTCTTACCCACTGGACCACCAGGGAAGTCCCTGATTCTTGGGACTTTTTAAAAAAACTTATTTATTGTGGTAAAATTGATACAGAATTTACCACTTAAGCCATTTTAAAGTATACAATTCAGAGGCATTTAGTACATTCACAATGGTCACCCATCCGTTACTATCATCTGATGCCAGAACATTTTTATCACCGTAAAAAGACTCCTGTACCTATTAAGCAGTCACTCTCCATTTCCCCCTCCCCCAGGCAGGCATCCACTAATCTGCTGCTTTCTGTTTCTATGGATTTGCCTGTTCTGGATATTTCATATCAGTGGAATTATATAATACATGGCTTTTTATATCTGGCTTCTTTCTTCAGTAAAGTTTTAATACAAAGTCTTAAACCTGCATGATTCCTCTGCTTCCCTCAACGCAGTTCTCTATCACTGACCAAACCCTATACAGGTGTAAGTAACAAAAAGCACCTTTCCCTCTGGAAACCTCCAAGGCACATGGCCAGGTTAAAAATATCATGGAGGGCCTCCCTGGTGGCGCAGTGGTTGAGAGTCCGCCTGCCGATGCAGGGGACACGGGTTCGTGCCCTGGTCCAGGAAGATCCCACATGCCGTGAAGCAGCTGGGCCCGTGAGCCATGGCCGCTGGGCCTGTGCGTCCGGAGCCTGTGCTCCGTAACGGGAGAGGCCACAACAGTGAGAGGCCCGCGTACCGCAAAAAAAAAAAAAAAAAAATCATGGAACACTGTAGAAAAGTGTCAGTAGTGGGGCTGCCATTGACGTGACTTGACCTGGGATGTCAGGAAGCTGACTTGAGCCCGGCTGGGAGCCACTTCCTGGAGGGTCAGAAGTGCCTGGCTCTTGGCACGACTGGCTTATTGCCCTTGCCCATCCTCTCCAGTTGGAGATCTGCATTTCAAGCCGCTCATCATTTAGTAACCATCGAACATCCTAGAGTGGGCTGAGTTTTTCAGGGGCAGCTGGAGGGAAGCTGTGCCATCCACTGCACTGCAGGACCCTCCTTGGTCCTTTGGGCAGACTCTTCGAGCCTGAGGGCTGGTGCAAAAATCATATGTCGCAGGCTTCCCCATCTCAGGTCCTGCAATTCCCAGGGCAGGGTTATCCTGTGCCCGCTACGAAGACAGCTGCCGGCCACCCCTTTAGCTTGCGGTGCTCACCGTTCCTTGTGGGTCCATAAACTTGCCAAGGATCTCTGCCCTCTGGGCTGCTCCCTCCCCTCCTCCGCTCACTCATCCTCTCCAGTCCAGGGCCACCATTGCCAGAAGGTGCAACCCGCCTGCCTCAAATTACTGTTCTTGGTGCGCCGCTTTTCCGAAGAACCTGTGGTGCTGTCCTGGTGTCCACATGCCTTCCTGATTTTTGAGCCTGTCTCTCTCTTCTTGGTGTCGACTGTGGCCCCCCATGCTGCTCAGGTAGCCTCTCCTCTCCCCCTGAATCCCTCAGCTCCTCGTCCCCGGGCATGGATGGCCGCCCGTCCTCTCCCCTGCCCCGGACCCGTCCAGCTCTCCCTTTGAAGCTCAGCTCAAGGCTCAGCTGCACCTCTGTCCACCTGCACCAAACTCACACCACCCAGTTCGGAGCTGGCAGGCAGCCTTTCTTTACAGAGATTTTTACCTCTTAATCTTTTCTCTCCAGTCAGGTGACCAGCTCTCAGAGGAAGGGACAATAAAGTTAAGCAAGTGGAGTTGGAAGGTACTGGACTGTGAATTCAAGGGCCAGGCCACCCCTGGGGCAGCCACTTGCTTGCTGTGTTGTCTTGGAAAAGCTATTTATCTTGAACTTCTCATCCTAAAATGAGTGGGGGATAAGGAGGGTGTATTAGTTTCCTATTTGCTACTATAACAAGTTACTACAAACTTAGTGGCTTAAAGCAACACAAACTTAATCTCTCATAGTTCTGAAGGTCAGAAGTCAAAAATGGGTCAGCAGGGCTGCGTTCCTTGTGGAGGGTCTAGAGAGAATCCTTTTCCTTGTCTTTTCCAGCTTCTGGAGGTGGGCCGCCTGCATTCCTTGGCTCATGGCTCCCACCTCCATCTGCTGAGCACATCACTCCAACCCCTGCTTCCCTGGTCACATCTCTTCTGTTTCCACGATTCCCTTTTTTCCTTGTAAGGACCTTTGCGATTACATTGGGCTTACCCAGGTAATCCAGGATATCAAACTTAATCACGTCTATAAAGTTTCTGGTGCCTTGTAAGGTAATGTATTCACAGGTTCTTGGGATTAGGACATAGATGTCTCATGGGCCATTATTCTGGCTAACACAGTGGATTCTTTAGTCTCTTGTATCTCTAACATGCCATGACTCTAAAGACATATTTCTTCCAGTTATTTAAAGAGCTTAACACTGTGCTAGACTCCTTCATGTCTTGGTAAGTTAGGTTTATCCACAAGGACTTCCTCTTCTCAGATGGTTATTAGGGATTCTGGGGTCTGATAAAACTCAATACTAGAACTGTGAGCACAAGCCGTAGTACCATTCTGTGTTCAGGCTTCCACTAAATGCACTTTTACTAGTAAAAATTTGACAGTGCTCTCCTACCTATCTTTGATTTTGTGTTTTGCAAATTTTGAAGAAACCTCAAAGAATTTCACCTGTTTTCCAGTAACCAGGGGTAGCCTTTAAACAGCCTGTTAATTATCCTGGTGATTCTGCCGTATGTCTAGTGGTCTCTCCATAAATTCCTGAATGTGTTTCGAGGTCCTCTTGCATCAGTTGAAGTAGATGTGTTGTTAAGGTCTGGAAGCCAAATAGTTTTGGATGCTAACCTAGCTCGTCTCCTCTGTAGCTGCCACTGAATGTTATGGTATTTCACAGCCATCTAGACCGGGATTTATGTGGGAGTTACGCTGTCTCTCTTTTCCTACATCCCATTGGGTGGTGTCCACCTTGGGTGACCACTGCTTACAAAGCAGTGAGAAAGTATCTGTGAAGTCTATTTGTAATGGCTCTATTGTGTTCTCCCCAGGGCTCAGCTCATTGTACTGAAATAGGATCCACTCAATGGGTTGAAAAATGCATCCCACCGATATGACTTTAAGTTTTGAGGTTGTTTTTGACTGTTGAGTCTGAGACGTGCACACCGGGAGTCAAGCAGGTCTGCAGCCTGCCTACTGAAGTTTTCTTTCCATTTGTTTCCTAGATGCACCCACTGGGCCTGTGTAATAACAATGACGAAGAGGACTTGTATGAATATGGCTGGGTAGGAGTGGTGAAGCTGGAACAACCAGAACTGGACCCGAAACCATGCCTAACTGTCCTCGGCAAGGTAAGCACCAGGCCCTCCGAATTGCTCCCGTTTTGATTGGTGTTCTCCACACCCACATTTCCCCAATTCCTCAAATAGCCGGTTACAGAGAAGAGCCTTGCTGGCACAGCACTCTTTCCTGGCTGAAGTCATGTCTTGGAGCAGCCCCTCATGGTACCCAGAAGCTCGGGCTCTGATGGCAGCTGCCAGCCTCAGAGTGGGCTCCACCCTGCCCACTGTGTGGCCTTGGGCAGGTCACTTCCCCTCAAGGAGTCTCAGTTTCTTCTCTGTGAACTGGGTTGATAATAGAGATTCACAATCCCTATCTTACACCCTTGGGGCCAGATATTTCAGAATTCTGAGATTTGGGGCATTTAGAAAGGTATTAAGATGCACATATTTTGTATTTAGGAACTCCCAGGAGATGTGGGGCCATCCTCAGGAACCAAACACATGCATATTTGTGTAGCAAACTACATGGATATTCACATTAAGTGGGACAACTAAAATCTAAATAGCCCGTGTTAGTTCAGGGCAGCTGTGCCTCCAAATGAGTTCAGGACCATTAAGTTTCGCTGCCAAGTAAGTTCTGAAAAGACTTTGGGGTTGTAGAGCTTTTTTGGTTTCAGAATGGCAGACAGCAATTATGGTCCTGTATTAGACCTTACCTCATAGGATGGTTTGCAGGTGAGATGAGATACAAACGTCTAGCAGAGAAAGCTCTCCAGAAATGTTCACTGCCATTGGCTATTGTTATTCCGTTTAGAAGTACTAAAAAAAAAAAAAACTTTCTTAGCCTCGAGGGTCAGCATTACCTCTGGCTGCAGTATAAGATAAAAGACAGAAATACATTTACTTTGGAAAACCAGCTGTCAATGATCTTAAAATATGACAGATAACACCCTGTTTTGGGTTTTTTTTTTAATTATTTATTTTTGGCTGCATTGGGTCTTCGTTGCCACGCGCAGGCTTTCTCTAGTTGCAGTGAGCGGGAGCTGCTCTTCATTATGGTGCGCGGGCTTCTCACTGTGGTTGCTTATTTTGTTGCGGAGCACCGGCTCTAGGCGCGAGCTTCAGTAGTTGCAGCACGCGGGCTCAGTAGTTGTGGCACACGGGCTTAGTTGCTCCGCAACATGTGGGATCTTCCTGGACCAGGGCTTGAACCCGTGGCCCCTGCATTGGCAGGTGGATTCTTAACCACTGTGCCACCAGGGAAGTCCCAACAACCTGTTTTAAACTGGATCATTTTGTTAAAGGGAAAGGTTTGGAGAAAGTTGTTAGAATTTTGGTTGGAGGAAAGGTAGTATACCCTAAGGGTAGTGTTATTGCTTGGGTATTTTTTATATTCTCAGAAGCTGCTGTTCTAAGTATCATGGGGAGACAGCTGGGGGGAAAACAGTCCTGGTTCTGACCTCTTGAGGAGATTCAGGCCAGAGAAGAGGTGGTTTTGATGTAGGGAGCCTTTCCCACAGTCAAAGCTGTCCCAGCCAGTGTCTCCTGAAAGACTTTTGGCCCAGGAGATCCTCATGGATCTAATCTGTGATGTTTGTGTCCCACTTGTCTTCTGAGTAGCTTCCGACCACTTGTCAAGTTCCCCTGCCCTTTTATAGAAGGAGAAGAAAAAACAACAACAAAAAAACACAGGGACTATTACCTGTTTGGTTTATAATTCCCGAAGTTGAATCAACGTGTTTTAGGCAGCCCAGGCCCCAATACTTCATCGTTTAAACAGTTGGCCAGAGCTGCCTAATGATGCTCAGAGAGCAGTGACCCTCTTGAGGATACATTAGTGTTTTCCTAGGAGAAATGCCAGCTCCATCCAAAGATTAGGCACAGTGCTTTCCTTGTAGGTAGCACTCTCCTAATAGAATATTTTCTCCTGTACTTAAGCTGCTGCTACGCAGGGCTCAGCAGCTCGGCTTAATTTTGTGTGCCCCAGTCTAGTGGGTCTCCACCTTACGCATCTGTCATGTCTGTAAATGGGTTGGAACAGGGCCCCTCGGGGACACCCCATGTTCTCCCATGGCCTAGTGGTGTTGAAGTCCCTCAGAGAACCCAACTGCTCCTCCTCCGCCTGGGACAACCATGTAGTGGTTTGACTTGAAGAGTTTTGTATGGTTGGCCTGCCGGCCTGTGAAGCCACAGGGAATAAAAACCCTCGACATATATTGCCTCATTAAGTATTTCTTGAGTTTATTCATTCACCAAGTATTTATTGAATGCAGGAGCCCAGGAGCTAAGCTCATGGTTGTACCTGCTAACAAGCAGCACCCTGCTCCATGTTTCTCTGTGTTTGGAGAAACATGTTTCTGTTTGGAGAGGCTGTGGTGGTGGCCAGGCCGTATTTGCACGTGGTTAATTACTGAAATTTGGCTTAACACCTGAATAAAATCATTAGCCAACCCGCTTGGGCCAGACAAAGCAAGACGATTTAGCTTTTGCTTAAAACCTGGGTTGGTACAGGAGGTACAAAGAGTCAGGCATGTCTCCCTCTCCCTCCCCTTCCTCTTCCTCTTTCTCCCTCCCTCTCTTCTGCTCTCTCACCTTGTTCTTAAGTGTAGTTGTTTTCAGCTTCAATTTTATTAACTTCGCTGTGTTTTCTTTCTTTCTGAGCCCCCAAGTGCAGTGGCAAGAGGCTAGGGTAGGAAGAGCAAAGTGGTCCTCATGTGTGGCCTGCTCACCTGCAGACACACAGCATGGTTTTCTACCCTTTCTTTGCCCTTAGTGGTGAAGGCAAGAAGGAGGCGGGCAGCTAAGAGAAGCACGAAAGGAAGACGCTATAGCCAGGTCCCCGTGGGGGGTGGGGGAGGGACTCCTCCGTGTAGATGTTGAGACTTGCTGAAAACCATAGACGGGGCTTCCCTGGTGGCGCAGTGGTTGAGAGTCCGCCTGCCAATGCAGGGGACACGGGTTCGTGCCCCGGTCTGGGAAGATCCCACATGCCGCGGAGCGGCTAGGCCCGTGAGCCATGGCTGCTGGGCCTGCGCGTCCACAGCCTGTGCTCCGCAACGGGAGAGGCCACAGCAGTGAGAAGCCCGTGTAATGCAAAAAAAAAAAAAAAAAAAAAAAAAAAACCATAGACGGCGGGGAGGATGCTGTCGGGCGTTTGGAGGAGCCTGGGGGAGAAGGGGGAGGGCCAGACGCAGACCCCTCTCCCTCCGCCATCACCTACCCCCATTACCCACCTGCCCACAGAAAGTGCCATGGGGTGAAATGTTGAAAATAACAGAGGAATGTCCTAAATTAAGAAAACGTAAATGCCTCTCCAGGAGTTCAAATAAAGTTTCATTTTAAAAGGGAAAGACATAAACTCATCACCTTGGTTTATTACTGAGTGCTTTTGAACTCCTCAGAAAAGGAACACTATAAACTCATGAGAGGAAAATGATTTATGATCCCCTCCTTATAATCTTTTTGATTCTGGAGGAGGCAGGGCAGACAGTCGGATCAGCTAGGGGGGCAGAGTTGGGGTGGGGGTGAGCTCCCCCAGAACGTAGCAGGCCAGGGCACCAGGCCAAGCCCTGGGCAAATCCCTTCTGCTTTCTGGGCCTTTCTTTTCCACTTCATGTGAAGAGGCTGCTCTGGGCTCCTTGACTGTCTAACATTTTGAACTTCTGTATCATATTAAAAATCTCCCCTTGACATTCTAGTTTTCGGGGGTTTCTAGGTGCAGCCTCGAAAGGCTCTGTTAACCTGCAACAGTTTACGTCCTTGGAAATTGAAACAGAAAAAAATAGACGTTACTGAGCAGCTTGCTATTAAAAGTAAGGGTCTTAAACCATCCCCAAAGTGCAGGAGTCTGTGTTTATGCCCCAGGCATTTTAACCCTTCAGTTCAAACAGTGTTTATTATTTAAGCATCTTACGGGATTGGTAAGACATTGGAAGGTCGACTTTAATAGCTGTGGTTTTCTTATGACTCTTCCACCTCATGGAGAGCCTCGTGGCAGGGAACACACAAGACGTGCTCAGAGCTAACACAGCCCGCCTGGCCCAGATTCACCAAACGTGGAAGAAAACCAGCCTCCCTCCCTCACACCCCACGCTAGAGTGGACTCATAGGGATGGTTTTGAAGGGCAGGAGGGACAACAGGCATGAAATTGGCTCTTGCCAGTCCTTGGGAGGAGAGCAGAAAGTTAGTAGAAAGACAAGAAAAACAAGGGATTTAGGTCAAAGAGATGCAGCTTTGGCTGAGAGACCTCGAGAAGGTCACTTCAGTTCTTGGGGCTTATGCTGCCCTTGTCACTGTGTTGGGGGTACTGCGAGGGGCCCTGAACACAGAGCCTGGCTCTCGGGGGACGCCCGGCAAGAGTGTAAGAGCAGCCCTCGTGTGGTGGGTGCTCGCCGAATGCCGAGAGCTTTCCGAGCAGCGTCTCCTCTCGTTGTCAGGCCAACTCTGGGACCGTGTCCAGATTCCCATCTTACGATGAGGAGATCTCAACCTAACCTGAGATCCAACGGCTTCCAATTGCTGAGCCGAGATCTGAGATCAGGACTGTCACGCCGCCGCATGAGCGCTGGTTTCTTCCTCCTTCCTCCTTTTGCCTTTGCAGGTTTTTCTAGATAAAAATCGGATGCGTTTCAGTAGTCGCTGGCTGGGCAAGGACTGTTGGTTGCATTGAATAGAAACCGTGCTTGAGCTGTGTTGAGCCAAAAGGGGAATCTGCTCTGGAAGCTCCTGAGTGTCGTCAGGGAGCCCGTGATGGGGGTGCTGCTGCTCCTCTGGAACTGCCGACCGCAGGGCTTAGGTCTTCTGGGAATCTGCGTTATTCCCCACCCCGCCACCTCCTTGGTCGGGGACAGCGCCCCAATATCCCTTGGCCTGTCGCTCTTGGTTTCAAGTCTAAAGGATTCCAGAAAAGGGATTTAGTGGCCCATCTTGGATCAGGTGCTCACCTGTAGTCTGGTCAGCTGTGATCCGGGGCTGGGAGCACACTGCGACTGCCCAGCCGTGTGTGTGGCGTGGGTGGAAGGTGTGCCTTCCAGAAGGAAGCTGGTGGGGGCAGTGCTGGGCTACCGTCCCCAAGCAGCCCCCTCAGTCACCCAATCACGTGTGCACTCACAAGCCGCTGGGCGATGGCCTCAGTTTATCCCAGGTCGGTCAGAGAGGCGCCAGTTAGAAGGCCCTGCTCTGGTTCCTGTGTGCTGGCAAGAGTCACCTCCTCTTGCCCTGAACCGAGGGCCAGTCCCTGGCACAGACGGTAGTTGTGAGTGAGGAGAAGCACGTCCCCGGGGCGGGAGGGGTTGGGGCTCTGAGGCGGGCGTGTAACCTCCAGGAAGAGGGCGGGAAGAACGGGAGCAAGTTCCTCAGGGGGCATTGAAAGTCGCTGGGGCAGGAAGAGGGTTTCGGATGAAGGAGTTTCCTCTTCATCCCCCAGGAAGCTGGGAGCCACTGAAGGTTGTGGGGATGTTCATTTGGCAGTGTGTCTAGGCTGGTGGGAGAGGAGAGGGTCAGGTTACTCTGCTGGTGGGTGCTTCTGGAGCTGAATGGGCCCAGACGTCAAGTCTCTTGAGCACTTTGGTGAGGCTCTAGCCAGTGACGTTGCTTCGCCTTCAGATTTCCCGGCTCTTCATCTCACCTCTCCTGTTTCCACCTGCAGCAGCAGCCTGGCCGAGCGCACGGCAGGTGGACACTGCCGGGAACCACCGTGCCTGTGAGGCAGGGGAGCGGCTTGGCGGTCCTGGCTCTTCTGATGAGCAGCGTGAAACCCGGTGGCGGGTGGGGGGGTGGTCGGTGGAGAACTGAACCCTTGAGTTCACTCCACCGACCCACATCCAGCCCTCGGAGTGTCTAGGTAACTTCCCCAAAGAGAAGACCTTAGTGACCAAAGTGACCGCAAGGCAGAAAGCAGAATCAAAGGAATTTAATTTTTTCAGGATGGTTGGGAGGAGAGGGAACACATAATGGTTAAGACTGGGATTTAGTCATCAAACTAACCTGAATTTAATCCCCAGTTCCAACCCTTTAATCCATGTGACCTGGGATGGTCCCTGAGCCCCTCTGCCCATTTCTACCTCTGGAGACAGGAACCTCGAGGCACCTCAGGGAGAGAGTGTGTGTCAGGTTCACGCGTGGCTGGAAACACAAATTAGCAGCTCCTGGTGCACATCCTCTCTCCCTCCCTCCCTCCCTCCTTCCCTCCCTTATTATCCTTCAGTTTCTTTCAGCACTCACAGTGCTGTTACTTAAATAGTCAGATCCTTAGAGACAGAAAATAGAGTGGTGGTTGCCAGGGCTGCGGGAAGGGGAGAATGAGGAATTAGAGTTTAACGGGGCCGGAGTTTCAGGAGGAGGTGGAAAAGTTCTGGAGATGGGCGGTGGAGGGGGCGGGGGGCTCATCGTGCCCTTCTCGTTCAGAGTTTGGTCACAGATGGGTGTTTCCTGCAGTATTAGGTGCCCCGGCCCTTAGGCCGAGCGCAGCCTAGCGCTCCTGAGAATGAGATTCCCCGCTCTGTCTCAAGAGCAATGGTGGGACTAAAATCTTAGGGTCTGACTTGAAAGGAAGGTGGTGGCTGACTGGAGCAGGGTCTCAGAGCAGCTGCCTCCATCACAGGCATTGGCCTCTTGAGGCAGGGAAGTGAGTGTGATATTTGCCACAGACCTGAGCTCAGGATGCTGTGACTACCCACAGCTCATTGCCGTGGTATCCTTGGGAGCGCCTGTGCTTGGGACACTTACCTGTGTCACACCTTCCCAGAGCATATTACCTGAGGTGTCTTATTGCAGCGGTTCTCAACTGGGGACGTACACAGTGTGTGCGCACGTGCGCGCGCGCGCGCACACACACACACACACACACACACACACACACACACACTGCCCCAGGGGACATTTGGCAATATCTGGAGACATTTTTGGTTTTCAGACAAAAATATCCAGGCAAGTATGGGGGTGGGGCTGCTGCTCAACACCCTACAAAGCACAGGCCAGCCCCCCTACAACAAAGAACATTCTGGCCCCAATGTCAGCAGTGTCACCATTGAGAATCCCTGTCTTTCTGTGACACGTTTTCTCTCCCTAAGAAGACCTTAAATTCCACTTCTTCCTTCATCCTTTGCTTCTCTGCCCTGCTGGCCTCCAGTACAGAGACAGGTTCATGGTGTCCTGTGGGGTGTTCGTTGAAGTGCACGAGCAGTGTTAGAGCACGTTTGCATTTCCACGTGAGGAGTGCAGGGAGCACGGTTTGCAACTATGCCGCGTGGCTTCACGATCTGGGCTCCCTGCGGTCCTCTGCGCCCCTCAAGTTAGGCCAGTTAACCTCTCTTGGTCTTCGTTTCTCCATATTGCCCTCTGTAAAGATAGCTGTGACAGTTAAAAAAATGATGTGTGTCAAGTTCTGGGAGTGTGTGAATACTCAACAAATATCAATTTCCTCCCTTCTCTAAACATACTCCTGAGGTGAGGTGGGTTTCTGGTTGGAGAGGAAGTTTGGAAGGCTCTTCAGATTTATTTTAAGGAGTACTTGGGTAAATACCTTCCATATTTGGTTAAAAAGGAAAGCAAGAAAGGAACTTAGTGAAAGAAATCAGATCAGGAGGAAAAGATTGACATGATATGAATGGAAAAAGGAAAAACTCGGGGGCTGCCACTTTTCTTCTAAGGTCATGTGTCTGATTTGAAAGTCACAAACTTTTAATCTGATGCTTTTCTTCTATGCCTAAATCTTCCAGGAACCTCTTGGTTAAAAGGCTATATTAAGCACAAGACTTTTTTTTTTTTTCTTAAACTAGGTCTGAGACATTTTCAGCTATAAAAGGCTAACTGAAACCATTATTTGAAATCCTCTGAAAGACTTAAGGGAGTTTTGAAGATAGAGTGAGTGAACAGAACAAATAATGTTTCTGCCAACCCAAGGAGCACAGGCTGATGGCCATCTCCCCAGCCTGGGGGAAGCCTGGCTCACAACACTCCTTCTGGTCATTGTCCCCTCTGATTGAGCCAGGCTCTCAATAGAGCAGGGGCCACAAATGAGGCTGTCCTAGGAGACTAGGACTGGTGTGACGAGCCAGCAGAAAGACCATCAAAACCAGCTGATGACCTTGTCGACTTTTGAGAGGCCATTTAGAATAATAAACGAAGTTAAAACCTAACATATTAAGTCATGATAATATGTATAGTACCTCCTAAGTCAGGTGACCTGAATCTCTCATACCTGGAGATAAGCCCTAAAGTTCCATCTGGTCACTGTTCTCAGAGAGAGGGGTCTTGCACACACCTGGCTGTGTGCATGAATTAACCCAAATAAGCAGCAGCGGGCTGCCCCTCGAGTGCGTTTCTGGCCACATCCAGGGGCATTTCAGATTTGGCGGGGGGCTGTCTTGACAGTGACTGCATGTAACTGGTTAACGATCTACGTGGAGAACCTGTGCACGAGGTTTGACCAGCTCACAGTCTAGGGCACTTGAGCTGCACCTGTGCAGGAGGGCGCCTGGGTGCCCAAGCTGGGCGGAGAGACCCATTGGGTGAAGACGTGGAGGAACGGGAATACTGGCCAGATCTTGTCTGCTAACCTTGGTCATAAGACCTTCTCAGACTGCGGACAAAAGCCACTTCTTTGCCTCGTCCTCTGTGTTTCGTGTTTGTTCCCCTTACAGAAAGCACCATATTTCATTTGATAAAAGGTAGCATTCAGCTCTGGTGATCTGATTTTCCAAATCAGACCTTGGGCTGTGTGTTCTAATACTTTCTGTGCTGTTTTAAGTTTGAGGCAGTCTAAACAGTTGGGATACTGAAATCCTTTAAATTCTGCATCATTTTTGCTAGTTATAAAAATAATAAAAGAGTATCAACACATTCCAGTAGTTCTATGTACTGCTGGATGCAATAAAATTCTAGTCAGCCTGAAGAACTTTGGCTGTTTCTTGGCATGTATAAAGCCCTCGGCCTTCACTATTACACCTTACCCAGTTGCTGATAGATGTTCACAAATGTATCAACTCTTAACTGAACCTCAGAGAAAAGAATGTGGAATATGCAAGGAACTTTTGTTACCTTGGCTTGCTCTTAATCAAATTTTAAAGGGTTTAGCTTCAAAAGCTTTCCTTTTCATCTATTTGTAAGCATAGTAGATTGGTTTTTTAAGTGAGTTATTTTCTTAGTGTTTTTCCTTTTTTTAGAGTTTCAGTTTCTAGAATCTTAACATTTTTATAACCCCTAATTTTAAAGGTATACCCAAAATTTATAGCATTAACTTATTTTACTGTTTTTGTAACTAACAAATTTTCTGGTCCCTTTGTCTTTTTTTTTTTTTAAGTGTGTAATTCTCATATTCCTAGTGCCAGGAACAGTGCCTGGTACATATAGTGGGCACTCGGTAGATATTTGTTGCATGAAACAATTAATTATGGAGAATTTAAGAATAGAAGGAAAAAACCCAACTTTAATTTTGCTCCTTTAACACATGTACTGTCAATCTTGGTTTATTCCCTTCCAGTCTTCCAGGGAACCCAAGTCTGATTTTTAACGTAATTATTATGAAGGTATGAACATCTGTTCTGCCTTTTCAAACTTAATAACATATGCTAGTCATTTTACCAGTTTGCTATTATCTTCGTAACCTGTCATTTTATTGGTTGCATAACATGACAATAGAACATACCGTGATGTAGTTGACCATACCCCCAGCGTTCAGTAATTAGATTGCTTCTGTTTTATTTTTAATCCTTATAAAGAAACCCAACTGAAAGCTTTCTTTATGTAAGATGGGCTTTTGGGGTTTTTTTTCCTCTTTGAATTACTCTCTCATGGTAATATTCCAGGAGGAGATTATAGATGAAAGGATATGAACATTTTTTAAATGATTCTTGGTGCAAACAGTTACAAATTGCTTTTCAGGAAAGTTCCCTCAGTTTACCTTGCCACTAGTGAAGCAAGAGTGAACCATTTTCCACAGAAACAATGCTAACATTGACTGTTATCATTAATGTTTCTTTACTAGTTTGAAAGATAAAAATAGTACTTCATTGTTTTCATTTGCATTTCTTTGATTATTAGCAAGTATTAAGCGCCAAGCATTTTTCCATCTACTAATTAAATTTCCTCTCTTGTGAATTGTCTATTCTGGTCCCTTGCTCATTTATGGGTGGTTCTTAATGTGGGTTTTTTTTTTTTTTTTTAATTTTATTTACTTATTTACTAATTTATTTATTTATTTATTTATTTATGGATGGCTGTGTTGGCTCTTCGTTTCTGTGCGAGGGCTTTCTCTAGTTGCGGCAAGTGGGGGCCACTCCTCATCGCGGTGCGCGGGCCTCTCACTGTCGCGGCCTCTCTTGTTGCGGAGCACAGGCTCCAGACGCGCAGGCTCAGTAGTTGTGGCTCACGGGCCTAGTTGCTCCGCAGCATGTGGGATCCTCCCAGACCAGGGCTCGAAGCCGTGTCCCCTGCATTGGCAGGCAGACTCCCAACCACTGCGCCACCAGGGAAGCCCGGGTTTTTTTTAAATAGCAATGTATTAATTCCTTGTCATTTTGGAATTTTTTTTTTTTTTTGCTGTAGGCGGGCCTCTCACTGTTGTGGCCTCTCCCCTTGCGGAGCACAGGCTCCGGAGCACAGGCTCAGTGGCCATGGCTCACGGGCCTAGCCGCTTTGCGGCATGTGGGATCTTCCCGGACCGGGGCACGAACCCGTGTCCCCTGCATCGGCAGGCGGACTCTCAACCACTGCACCACCAGGGAAGCCCTTGGAATATTTTTAAACTGGCCCTTTTGTTTACTAATTTTTTTTTTGTTTTAGCTCTCTTGGCATGCAGAAGTTTAAAATTTTTACATAGTCATCACTCCATCATGATTTCTTCTATTGCTTTTAAACTTAATTATTTTCTTCCCTCCCTTGCAAGCTTAGAATCATTTTTGCCTTTTCTACATTTTCTGTGATCACTGGTTTTAATATATTACACCTTTAAATCACTCAAAATTTATTTTGATGTGTAATATCAGGGAGTGGCTAAGTAGAGTCTCTTTCTTTCTCAAAGTTGTCATTGCCTTCATTTTATGTATCTTCCTCCTTTTAAAAAATAATATATTCTGTTCTACTGAATTCTGTAACAGAATCACATCCTGTGTTATCTACTGTCAAATTCTGTATCCCTTTTTGGGCCAATACCACACTGTTTTAATTTTTGTTGTTTTAGAACACAGTCCCAGAGTTAAGTGAAATATGCTTACGAACACATTTAAAAGAATTAATCCATCGGTAAATCAACAAAGCAAATGCCTGTTTGTGGTATTCTTTAGAGCAGGGAATCCTAGTTAATCCTCATCCTCTCCCACTAAGTGAGTATATCATAACCCTGCCCCAACTCTGTCAGCATGGGGAGCTGCTTTCAGAATCTGTTCATTATTGTAATTGCCATATTCAAGTTTCACTCCATTCCAGCACGCACACAAAATTTTTATTAGGAAATGTATACTGTGGTTAAAACCAACTACTAAGCCTATTTCAACTTTCGGTTACCCAAGATTGTTTCACCACCAAAACTTTTCTACCCATTTCTATTCAAGAAATAGATGATTGGACTCTATACAGAAATAGAACAGAAATGACTGACCAGATTGTTCCCACATGAAGGCTTCTTTTTTTCTAAGTGTCCAGTGGTTTTTAGTATATTCATAGAATTGTGCAACTACTACCCACAATCAATTTTAGTATTTTCATGTTCTTTATATATTATAGATACAAGTCCCTTATCAGATGTCTGAACATTTCCATCAACCCAAAAAGAAACCCCTTACGAGCCATCATCTCCTTTCCATCCTGGACATTCCGTATAAATGGAATCATGCAGAACGTGGTTTTTTGTATCTGTTTCTTTTTGTTTACCATTATGTTTTCAGGGTTCATCCATGTTGCAGCAAGCAACAGTACATTATTTCTTCTTATTGCCAAATAATAGTTCATTGTGTGTTTATTGCTTGTTTATCAGTTGATGGACATTTTGGTTACTAAGAATGATCTGTGAACATTTGTGTACGTGATTTCTTTTTAAAGATTTATTTATTATTTATTTATTTTATTTATTTTTGGCTGCATCAGGTCTTAGTTGCAGCATGCGGGACATTTGTGGCAGCATGCGGGACATTCGTTGAGGTGCGCGGGCTCTTCATTGTGGCACACGGGCTTCTCTCTAGTTGTGGCATGTGGGTTTTCTCTTCTCTAGTTGTGGTGCGCAGGCTCCAGGGCACATGGGCTCTGTAGTTGTGGTGCGTGGGCTCTCTAGTTGAGGCGCACGAGCTCAGTAGTTGTGGTATGCAGGCTTAGTTGCCCCGCGGCATGTGGAATCTTAGTTCCCTGACCAGGGATCGAACCCGTGTCCCCTGCATTGTAAGGCAGATTCTTTACCACCGGACCACCAGGGAAGTCCATGTGTACATGATTTTGTGTAGGTATAGGTCTTCACTTCTCTTGGATAAATAACTAAGAGTGGAATTGCTGGGTCATATGGTGACTGTTTAACCTCTGAGGAACTGCCAGACTGTTTTCCAAAGTGGCCACACATTCTGCATTACCGCCAGCAGAGTATGATTTCTCCACATCCTAGCCAGCACTTGTTATTATCTGTCTTTTTGATTACAGCCATCCTAGTGGGTATGAAGTGGTATCTCATTGTGGTTTTGATTTGCATTTCCCTGATGGCTAATGATGTTGAACATCTTTTCCATGAGCTTATTGAAGGGTTGTATATCTTTGGCGAAATATCTCTTCAGATCCTTTGCCCACTTTTTAATTGATAATTTATCTCTTTATTATTGAGTTGTAAGTGTTCTTTATGTATCCTAGATACATGTCCCTTATCAAACACATGATTTGCAAATATTTTCTCCTATTCTGTGGGGTTTCTTTCACTTTGCTGATAGTGTCCTTTGAAACATAAAAGTTTAAATTTCAGCAAAGTTCAGTTGATCTATTTTCTTTTGGTTTCATGCCTAAGAAACCATTGGAAAACTCATTCTTTTTTTTTTAATTTTATTGAAGTATAGTTGATTTACAATGTTGTGTCAATTTCTGTTGTACAGCAAAGTGATTGAGTTATACATATATATATATATATATATATATATTCTTTTTCATATTCTTTTCCATTGTGGTTTATCACAGGATGGAAAGCTTATTCTTTCACTGAGACCCACTAGTCATCTTTAGTGTGGTATTTTACATGGTCGTATATTTAAGGCCCTTCTGGGATTTGTAATAAAGAATTTATTCTCTTTCCTTCCAGAAGCTTAAAGCTAACAGAGGGCCAGGAAGCACTGGTCTCTCTTCATCGCCAGTCCTTGTCTTGAGCTGCTCTCCAGATCCCTTGATTTCACTGGGGTCATCTGAGCCACTACAGTCTCCACGTATCCTATGGCAGGTGGCTGGTCCAGCATGGGGCAAGGAGTGGTGAGGACTCCTTCAGTTCCAGCTCAGTAGCTGAATGACTGGGTTAAATATATGGAAAGGCAGCAGAGCTACTGCCCAGCCTTCTCCTTTTTTTTAGCTAATGATGGTTCTGGAAGATACTGGCCTGCCACTTCCTAGAATCCCAGCAAATGCCCATGAATATGGGTACTACCGCTGACCAGACTTAGGGACCCGATTTCTTTAGGGTTTAAGGTTATATTCTATCAGGTTTAAGTAGGGAAGACAAGACAGTCTATCAAAATAAAGGGAAAAGAAGAGCCAATTTCGAAATGCTACAGAAAGGATGTAGGCGAGTGACAGCTGTCAGTAAGGCTCCCACCTCCGCTGTGCTATTAGTGCCTTTGAAAAGACAATAGCTCAAAGGTCCCATTTTAGAACACTCAAGATCTTGAAATGTTTCGAAAATAATTTTTCTCTCAAAGGGTTCCTGATGAGCACCAGACTGTGAAAATAATTCCCCCTAACTGATGGCCACGCCCCTGTTCTCAGAAGAGGGTGTAGGTACAGTCTTCGGGGTTGAGGGTCATCAACCAGGATGCTGTGCTCCTAAGAGCAGCACCAACAGGCAGTGCAGGGACCTTCCACTGAGTTCTAGCCGTAACCCACAGCCTGTCTGGAAGGCCTGACTTCACTCAGCCTTGGCAATCAGAAAGCGCCCGGCAGAAGTGGGAGCTGATAGACGGGCACACATGGCAGAGGAGCTGGTGGTGCAGTGACTTCATGCCTGCTAGACCTGAGACTTTCCCCAAGTTCTTTCTCAGGGGGCCAGAAGCACCGAGAAAAGGGAAAAAAGTTTTTGTAGTTATTTCTGTGTCATTTATAGCATCTGAAATTCATCTAAGACCCTGCAAATACTGTTTGTTGTTCAAGCACCCCATTTTTCCTGTTATATAGTCTTGAGTTCCTCTGCTCATATTACAGTGCTGTTAGCTTTTATATCATGATTATGTTAAGATGGATAGATCGATCCATCCATTGATCGATAGATAGGAGACTAGATGCAATTGGCTACCACACAGAATGTTTACTTGACATGGAAATGGACTCTTCCCTAAAGGTCAAAGTAGAATCAGTTTGTTTTGCAAAAGGATTACTTGTAGAATTGCTTTCAGCTATCCACACTGCCCTGCAAACGAACGCCCCCCACCACCAAAAAAAAAGACAAATGCAGTATACACCCATCTCTTAAGCATTGTATTATGTTAAGAAGGTGGTACTCTATAAAGCTGCATCTCTTACCAGGCCCTCACCCTCTTTATCCCTCTGTGCTATTGTCATCTCTGCTTAGTTTGGACTCTCTTCTATGAATGAGAGAAAATAAGAAAATTGCCTGTTTTAGGCAATGCAGGTGTGTTTCAGAGATTTAGAGTTAAGAAGTCAAGTAAATATTTTGGCAGCCCAACAAAGGTAAGCAAGGGAGAACGCACCTCATCGGCTTTTCAAATTACAGGCCTGTCCAAACACTGCCTTCCTCAAGAGCTGCTGGTCAGGGCCAAAGCCTACCCTGCTCGGCGGTGGCGACAAGGCCGACAAGGCCTGGCCGAGAAGTGGGCTCGCTTCTCTCACTGACCCTGGCCCTGTGCCCAGTAGGACGCTGTTGGCCTTTGATCCTTCCGACCTTCCGACCCGAGGGGAAAGATACTTATCAGTAAGGGAGAGATCTTTCCTCCTTAACAGATTCTAATCACATAGCTTCCTCTTCCTTGCTGAAAAAATCCCCAATAGCTTTTTCTCCCTCTTTTAAATTGGAATGCTGAAGAGACGGGGCATAGCATCTCAGATAACTTTTTCAGTGTAACTTCATCCATCTCGAGGGTTAGGAGGTGGACAGCTATGAAAGAAGACCCGGAAGTAGCATGTCTCAGGGGGGCTGGGCATCCAGGCGCACCCCAAGTGCATCAGTCTAGGTGGCTTCTGGGTCTCCTGGTTTAAGAGCAGAGACATCCCAGAAGGAGGTTGCTCTCACCTGCTAGTGGCATGTCTCCTCCATTCAAGCTGTGCTTTGTGTCTCTTCTAACAGAACGGCAGACGTGAAAACTCCCTCTCTTCCTTGCCCTCCCCCAGTGGCTTCCACTGGATCACCTTGGCAGGGCCTCATCCGAGGAGGGCGGGAGGGCTGGCGGGAGGAGGGTGGTGGCTGCACCAGCGGCCCCTTTGATCACCTCCCTCCCGGTTCCAGGCCCCGCCGCCAGCAGGCCAGCCAAAGGCCCGGCTCTACTGATCTGATGAGGTGCTGAATAGGACCCGAGGGGCAGTGACGGGAGCGAGAAGAAAGCCTAGGGAATGAAAAGGAAACCCTGTGAACCTGCTTGGCTTCACTGGCCAGATTTTCCTACCAGGGAGCCGCTCAGTTCCTGCCAGCTCAGCCGCCTGCCCCTCACCCCAGCCCCTCCTGTCTCTGCTTTTCAGACCCAGTGTGTGTTTTGTGTTTGAATCATGGCTGCTCTCCCTGGTTCTCAGGCTGGGAACCCACTGCGCCTGTTTCCATGGTCACTGGGAAGCTCTCAGCGCCATGTGCTTCAAAGGGAACCTTTCCCCTCCCAGCGCTTGAGCTGCCCGCCCCAGGCGGCCACACAATAAGCAGCTCCTCCGAGCCAGGCCTCTGACCCTCGCTTGCCAGGAGGAAAACCTTGCCTCTGCCGAGTGAGGCTGTGCAGCCTTGCAGAAATACCCTCAGCAGAGCGTGTGGATGTGCACAGGGCAGGCGAGTGCACGTGCACGCCCGTCTCGCGTGCCCCTGCTAGATTTGGATGGGATGTAGAGATTACAGGTGGTGAGCCTCTGGGAGCCTTTCTGAAGTTGAAGGAAAAAACAAAGCCTAAGCCCCTTATAACTGGAAGAGAGGTGGCCTCGTTGGGGGTAGGAGAGGGGAAGGAAGAGGAGGCTTGGACTGAGGAAGGTCATGGGACTGGCAGGCCATGTGAGACTTTCTCCGTTAGCCTTTGGGGTCAGCAGAGAATGGAGTCAAGGCAGGTGGCCCTGGCTTCCTGTCCCCAGAGCCAGGGTGAGGCGGGTATCTGCTCACTCCTCCAGGACCACGGATGCCCGAGCAGTCACCCTGCCCCTCACCTCCAGGTTTGACTTTCATCTTTGCTTGTTTGTTGAATAATGCAGAGGAGTGGAGCCTCTCACATTGTTTGGAGAGACAGAATCAGTGTTAACCATCTGGGAGGGCTGCTGTACAGTGATGCTGGAAGTAAAAGGTGAATGTCCTCTGCAAGCTCACCTTTCAAATGTCAAGCCTGCCCCCCTCGCTTGGGGCCTAAGATGTTAATTTCTGCCTTGAGCTTCCTGAACTGGAGCATGTGTGGGAAATTGGATGTTTCTCCAGCTGTTAATTTGGTACCTATCTTTACCTTTTGTAATATTTTGATGGTACCTCCTCTTTTTCTCTTGCTGATTTGCCCCTTCTATAAAAACTGTATCTCTTTCCTTTTTACAAAACTATCTGAAATGGTACTTCTCTCATTTGCACACTCAGATGATGAGGAAGGACATGCAAGGATGGCACAAGTTCTGTGTATTAAAAAATGCCATCATCACCATGTCCTGTTTGGTGGGCAGACTACATGCTCCAAATTGTATTCTTACTAGTGGGAGTTGGAGACCTTGAGCTGTTCAGAGTCTGGCCGTGGCCATGGGGTCCAGGGATAGCTGTTCACCCAAGTGCATGCTCCTGGAGGTGATGGCTTCCCTCATTCCAGGTTCTGAGCCAACTCTCTCGAGATTCTTTATCTACCTCGACATGCAGAAATTAATGGTGGTGTGATTTACTTTGGCCCTTTTAGGTGTCAGGCATGTGTTTTGAAGAAACTAGGAAAGAGAGGTTATAGGGTTCTCGATTCACTTGAACTTTTTGGGTTTTCTGTCTTTCCTTTCTCCCCAGTGTCAGGCCTAACTTGGGCATAGTACTTCAAGGCTGAATCAATGAGCACCATTTTCTTTCTGTGTGTTCTCAGGACAGAACTAAATGGGACGGGCGTGGGATGGCAGGTGGAGAGTGCATTGGTGATGGCTCTTGACTTGAATTTAGCAGTTCTTCAGAAGAAGGTTATTGGATTTTCACCAGTTATGCTAACGACTATCCTTGTTGGCAGCTTTAATAGAAGGATTAGGAGAATTGGATGTCTCTCACCACTCGAAATTGATTCTCCAGTTCAGTTCTATTGTTTGTCCAATTTCTGTGGCTGTGATAGTATAGGGAGCCAATTAATCTTTTTTTGTTACCAAGAAGGTTTATTCAGTTATTGGGCCAGTGTTTGTCATTTAAGGTGCAGATGTGTACAGGATGTTAAATTTACCTGATGGCTCAGAACTACAGCTTCCCACATACTCCTTTGCCCTGGTTGCCATGGTCCCTTGATCTACAGAGGTAGCTTCGGGGTGTCCACAGAGCTGCAACCACCCTCTGGGCACTGCAAGGCCGTCATGGGGAGAAAATCAGGACGGACTCCTTCAGGTCTTTGCTTATACATTGCTTTCTGTTAAAAGTCTTTCTGGGTCTGTGGTGTGTTAGCAAGGGAGGGCTTCACAGAAGAGGTGAAACTGAACCTTCAAGAATGGGTGGGTTAGGGGTAAGAAAGGGATGCAGGAAGAAACGCCAGGAGTGGGGCCAGCAGGAGTAGCCTGCTGGTGTGTAGTTGGTGTGTCCCAGGGTGGGTCAGAAAGAGCGACTTGACCCGGCCCTGTGGTTTTAGTAGACAGGAGATCCCCTTGGTAGGGAAGGCATTTCCAGGGAGTGTGTCAAGAGGTGTGCAAAAGAGGAACACACAGTGGAGGGGAGGGGCACGTGGTCCCAGCAGAGGGAACCAGGATGTGATTAGGCCTAGAAACAAATTCCCAGTTTGGACATTTCTATGATGTTGCTGTAAATTGCTATTCTGTGGCAATTTAAGTAAAAGAGAGGAATAAAACTTAACGTATCAGAGGCCTTAAAATGTAAAATCCCAGAGAAGTTTTACATGATTGAACTAAAGTGGTACTTGGTAGAACCTGCCCGGCCAACGTAAAACACAAACAGAGCTCTAATTTCCCTTCCCTGTGGCGCTAATTCTTTTTACCCTGAATCTTCTCTCTCTCTCTCTCTAAATTGTGGTTCAATATATACATAACATAAAGTTAGCATTTTAGGCATTTTCAAGTGTGCAATTCTGTGGCATTAAGTGCATTCACATTTTGTGCCACCATCACCACCATCCATCTCCAGAACGTTCTCATTTTCTACAGTTGAAACTCGGTACCCGTTAAATACTAACTCCGCATTCATCCCTCTCCCCAGCCCCTGGCAGCCACCATTCTACTTTTTGTCTCTATGAATTTGACTACTCCAGGTGCCTCATGTAAGTGGAATCATATAATATTTGTCCTTTTATATGCTTTTGACTTTGCATAATGTCTTTAAGGTTCATCCATGCTGTAGCACGTATCAGAATTTCCTTCCTGTTTATGGTTGAGTAATATCCCACTGTATGTATACACCAGGTTTGTTTACGCGTTCATCCCTCGATGGACATTTGGGTTGTTTCCATCTTTGGGGTATTGTGAATAATGCTACTATGAACACAGATATACAAATGTCTCTTTAAGACCCTACTTTTGGTTCTTTTGGGTATATTCCCAGAAGTGGAATTGCTGGGTCATACGGTAATTCCATTTTCTACAACAGTTGCACCATTTTGCATTCCCACCAGTAATGTACACGGGTTCAATTTCTCCACATCCTATCAACACTGCTTGTTTTCTGTTTTGTTTTGTAGAATAGTCATCTTAAGAGGTGTGAGGTGGTTTTTCACTATGATTTTGACTTGCATTTTCCTAATGATTAATGATGCTGAGCATCTTTTCATGTGTTTATTGGCTATTTGTATATCTGCTTTGGAGAAAGACTATTCAAGTCCTTTGCCCATTTTTTAATTGAGTTGAAATCCAGATTCTCCAGTTTTTTTTTTCCTTTTGTGGCCTGCGCTTTTGGTGTCTCTTCTCTCTCTTTTGCACTTGCTCCTTAATTCATCATCAGCTAATATTTTCTTACACATAGAAAGTTATACAAGCATATCTTACTACTTGGTCTTGGTTCAGAATTTACTGTTGTCCTGAGAATTCCAGAAAGGAAGAGAAATTTTGCTTCCTGGGCCAGGCTCTCAGGGACTCGACATGTTGGAAGATGCGCTGTTGTGGATACAAAGAATGATACGGAACTGCACAGAAGGTTCCAAGGCTGTTCCTAGGCTGGCCACAGGGGTCCAGCAAGCTGGCTGCACTATTCTGTGGTTGACCCCTTGCAAATGGGGAGCTCCTGTCCGCCTCCGTGGCCAGCTGCCACCAGCCCCATGGTGTGAATGGCGAGGAAGTGGGGGCTGGCAGCTGGCCGGGCTCCAGGATGCAGCCTTTGCTGGCGGAGAACCAAGGTGGAGAGGGAAAACACTCTTGTGTATGAGAGAAGTAGTGCCAGTTCCAAAACCTATAATTCCCAAGTTTAAAAAAGAAAAAAAGATTTTTCAACCAAACTGTGCTTTTATCTTTGGATTCTGAATGGGAGATTGTTCACACAGCTAAGCTGGCTGCAGAAGCCAGGCCAGTTAAAACAATATGCAGGCAGCTCTCCTCCAAGTAACCAGAAACTGTTGGCTCAAAGGACCCTGAACCGAGGAACCAACCTGCTGGGAGACGTTTTCCAAGTAACTCCAAGCAACGGCCTGAATGTAAATTCTCCTGCTGGGGAATGGCACTTTGGCAAATGAAGACCCTAATTAGAGATGGAAGGGTTTCTATTTTGTTTTTCTTTAATCCTTACCCTGGGGCCTTTGCAGGGCTGCCATGTCTCTGCTTGTGTGCAAAGAAATTTCCAGCTTCTCTTTGTAACGAGATCCTCTTTTGGGAAAGAAGCAACAAGCTGACAATGTGGGCCCACCACAGCCGGGGGACCCCACCACCAGCCTAACCCAAAACAAAGAGCTCGGTCTGGGCCAAGAGCTGGGTCACCTGGATTGGCTGGTCGTTTGAAGATGTTGGCCAAGTTGGATCCCGGGCTGTCCCCCTGCCCCATGAGATGCTCAAATCCATGCTTAGATTGCAAGTGAAGTTTCTTAAGTCCCGAAGGAGAACAGTGAGAACAAAATGCAAAGCAGTGAGGGGGAACTGCAGCTCTGAGGTGCCAAGGCCAAGGTCGAATTGGCACTGGGTGGTGGGATCCTCTTATGTCTTCAGCCTTGCATATGAGTCTATGCTTCTCGATCTTGGCCATGAAGCGGAGGGGCTGTGCTCCTTTCAGACTGATCACCTCTTAGTTCTAGATTATCCGGAAGTATCGCGTGTGTAGAGAATCCACATACACCCGTTTTGTTTTGTTGTGGGTACATCATTGACTTGCCCAGGGACCCTCAGGGGCTAAAATAGATGATCTCTCTCATTTTTACTCTTTTGTCCTAAAAAGACAAATGAGTAGTGTTCTCTGGGCCCAAAGTGTAAAGCTGTTGGTAAATGATAGAATCAATTTTAGACAATTCTAGATAATTACCGTGAGCACGAGTGATGTGCCTTTTCCTAGCTGATCTTTGAGGCACATTCGTCCTTCACGTTGGTAAGTGTGGGAAGGGCATGTGAGAACTTTGTGTGCCTGAGCATTTTATGCACAATTGAGGGCTGTTACCTTATTCATCGTTAAGTTCACTGGGTGCTTGTGCCTAATTGACTTTAAAAGTTCATAAGGGGAAATTACACTTTTTGGAGTCAAATGTGTGAAGCACACTTCTCCTGAGTTCCGTGCTGAGCCCTGGGCCGCACTCTGTCCAGATAGAGTGTCCTCTGGTGTTCACAGCTCCGGCAGCCAGTTGATACCCGCCTTTAAGACGAATACACTGAGTCTTGGGGAGGAGACTTACCCACAGCCACCTCCTGGCTCTGTCCAGGTCCTGAGGTAACTTCAGACCTGCTCTTTCTAGGCCACGCCAGCTCCTCTTTGCCCGTTAGTTCTGTCCTTTGAATTAGAAGCTGAGCCTACAGACGGCAGTTCTTCTTCCACTTGTGCATGTGTAACAGGACAGACAGATTCCTGACCAACAGTCCATGCCCCCCACTGGGGGGGAGCCCAGCGCTGCCACCCATTCCTGGTTGTCGTGTGCCAGAGGGACGTGTCCACTGTGTCTGTTTCCCACAAGCCCTCAGCTTGCTCAAACTGTCTGAAGTGAGGTTTCAGGGAATCCCAGGACGTCTGTCTTCCCGCGCCACGCCTGTGGTTAGGCCGCTGTAGCTCGGCCGCTGCCTGGCAAGATGATGCCGGTGGAGAGTATCCTGTCAGTGCCAGCAACTGGCCCTGTTCCAACCTCGCATTCGTGCTTCAATTTTCACTGGGGCTTGTAGAAACTACTTAAAGTCATTGGGAAATGAGTAGATCCAGAAATAAAAAGACAACTAAGTTTTTAGAGGCCACATTGATCCTTTTAAAGAGATAAGACAAAAGAAAACCTTCCCACCATGGCCTCAATTTATCCTGTCGCTCTTTGGGGAGTGTGGTGCTTAGGTGACAGAATGTGGTAGCAACTTGACCCTTGTTGTTATAGAAAATCTTGGCCATGTTATACACTCACAGCTAATTTAAAGCTGTATCAGACCGAAAGGAAGGTATATGATCATTTGCATGTCAACTTGTACCTAATGATCAGCTTAAACCGTTGCCTGCTAAACTTGTGATGACAGTGGGCTTGGAAAGGGACTCACGTGTCAGGAACCGAATTCTATCACAGATTTTCAATTGCTGGTGTAGCTATGACACGGAGAAAATTGAACAATAGTGGATTTACGGCAATGATGCTTCACTCCGTTAGCATGAGGAACTGGTGGGGTGGGCCTGGGTTGGAGTGGGTACCATTCTCTAACATAAGCCACCACAGGCGTCACAGAATATTGGTGGTGGTCTTTCCCAGAACAGCCTAGCATTGTTAATAATGTTAAAATATCTCCATGCTCAGAAGAGAAAAAAACAAAACAGTGCAAAAGTCTTCATAGTCTTAATATTGTTCCCTAAATATCTTTCCCTGTATTTTTCCTCTTGCCCTGGTTATTTCCATGTTGCCAGAAAGTCACACAGACGTGCGAGGGCTGAAACAACAGTGAGGATCCTCGCCCAAATCTTGCCCCTAGGAAGAGCTGAGAAGTGTCACTCGAATTACCACTGTTGTTTTTCTTGCTTTGTGCTTCCCCCTCCCTGCCACTTTTAAAAATTGTTTTTGTTTGTTTGTTTGTTTAACAAGGCAGTTTAATAGTACTGGCATCTTTGGTGTCACTCAGTCATCTGAAGTCATTTGTTAATGCCCTACATGCCCTCAGCCCTTTCCCCCAGGAGCAGTAGCCCCGTGGGCTGCTTGAGCTGTCGGGCAGGCTTGGGTGCTGTGATTTCTCATGTCTGTGGGATCCCTGAGCCAGGGCAGCTCAGCAGCGCACTGCACAGAAGCCAGGGTGGGGACAAAAGCTTGTGGACCATTTTCCTGCAACCCCTTCATGTGACCAGAAGCAAAGACACCCGAGGCTCCCAGCAGTGGTGAAAGGATGCAACAAGCTTGACTCTAAGCAGCTCCCTTTTGTAGCTCAATGTAGAAGAACCGACTGCATCTTTAGATTTCATTCGTCTGTTTATTAAGTACCTCCTATATCCCAGGTCTTCTGCTAAACGCTGCTGATACAGTGGTGACTCAGATAGACAAGTCCCCTGCCCACAGAGGGCTCACAGGCAGTGAGGGGATGCAGAGGACACCAGCAAGTACACACACACACAACAGGCTGAGTGCAGCCTGTGACGTGCATCGCAAGACCAATAAACAGGGGTGGGAGGGTGAGTGGGGTGTCTCTCCAAATAGGCTGCTTTGAGCTGAGAGCCCAGGGTCAAGGTTCCTGGAAAAAAAGAGGGAAATATTCCCACACCCCTCACCACGTCACAGTGTCCCTGCCTCCGCACCTACCCGCTCCGGCACCTGCTCTTCAGCACATCTGCCGCATGAGGTGTGAGCTCTTGATTCCTGTGATTCCTGTCACTTTCTAACCATCAAATGGCACTTTGCTACCATATATATCCTATCTGCCAAGTAGTAAAACAAGAGCACTCAAGTCTTGCAGAAGGTTAACGGCTTATTTTAGGTATCTTGTTAAATATTATCTACTTGACTATTTGGTGACAACTGCTTTCAAACCCTCTAAAAGTTATATAATGTGCTATGTGATGTAAAAGGATGTACTATATGCAAAATCTTTATTCTAATAATTGCCAAAAACTTACCATGTGGGTTTTTTTTTTTTTTTAATGCTAAGTTGTAGCCTAAGAAACCCAAAGTTTAATTGAAACTTAGTCGGGTTTTGGTGTATTGCTTCGAGTTAACATCCTTCCTTCCAGACTTCTTGCCCTCTCCCAGTGGCTTTAAGAAGGGAAGGAAGGAAAGGGGAAAAAAACAACCCAAAACTGATTAACATGCAGACTGGCTTGGCTGATGAGACTTGTATCTTCTACTCTGAATTAAATAATGTTGCAAGAGGTCAGCTGATCATCCCTATGTCTGTGGTCCTGGTAAAGGTCGCAGTCACAGTTCACGCAGAGCTTCCCGGTGCGTTGACTTTGCCTTCGCTTTAGAATCTAGAGACCAGACCACCCAAGCGCCCTCTCAGCCCGCGATCAGTGCATTTGGGAAGGTGAAGTGGTGTCTGACCACCTACGGAAGACGCAAGTGTGGAGACAGGTTGCAATGAGCTAGAGAACTTTCTCTTTAGAAAAAAGTGAATGGGAAGCAAGGCTTTGCCAGGGCAAGGGGTGTGAGCTCTAGCAAATAAAAGGTTATACTAGAACCCACTTCCTTTGTTTGTTCTACTAAGTAAAGTCTTGCTAACACTGAATAATTATAGTAGGAAAAGCCTGAATGAGGCCATCCTTTCACTTGTTCAATGAAGGTTAATTTAAGGAACTTAAATTCAAGAGTTAATTTAATGAGACTTGAGGTAAAGCTTGAATTTAGGGATTTTTGCAAATTACCTGTTAGAGGCAGTGGAAACAGAAGTGTATTTGTTCCTTAATACGTGAGTGACCTCTTAGTATTTAAGTGATTACTGATTAACCAAGGAGTTTCAAATAAGACTTTTCATATTCTGATTTAAAGTACTTACCCCGGCTGAGAGAGAGCTGGCTTATGTTGGGGTGGGCTGGGGGCAGTAGGGGGGCTGCTGTACCTCACAGAAACGTGACTTCAGCCGGAGAAACATCCCTCCCCTTCTGGGTGAGGCTCCCCCATGTCCTCGGGAGTGTGCACAGCAGTGCACAAAGCCACCTGTGAAACTCATTTTCATCCAGGAGACTTGAAATGGGAGAGAAACGTAACGCTTGCCTAGAGAGAAAGGTGGTCTAGTCCCTGTATTCTAGATGAACTGAGACAGAGGTGCTCCGCCCCCACAAATGGTCTTTGGGGGCAGAGCTGGTGAGCGGCAGAGACGGACTCGGCCCAGCTCAGGAGCCTACTCATTTATTTCCATTCCTGAAGTGGGGCGTTTTCCAGGCAGAAATCTGAGGGTTTGTTGAAGGCCAAAGATGTAAGGCACTGGCCACTCAGCGTGCACCTGCACAGTGTTTTAAGTATAAATTAGGTGTCAACAATTCAGTTGGAAGATTTTAATATAAAAACCTGCATTTCTACCTTCTCTTGAAAAATGAGAAGTTCCGGCAGTGCTGGTGCCCCATCCCTGCTGATTAGGATCACCTGAGCTCCATGGATCCTGCCCCCATCAGACAGACGTGCCCCAACCAGTCTGCCACTGTCCCCACCACTCAGCTGCTTTCCTCTCACCGTGGCAGCATATGTGCTGCCGTCAGCCTTCTACCTGGCCCTGTGGGCAGCTGAGTTTGTGATCTCCATTGCGTGATTTTTAAACTGCTAGGGAAATACCATCAAGGTTGTCTGCGGAAGGTTTAGTGAATCAAGTGTGAACACACCACTATTTTCTGATCATACTCAACAGTGAGTATGAAGAAGAATCCAAGATGGGTTGGATTTGCCAAATTCTTTTATGCCTCTGATTTGTTTCAAGCACTATAAGACCAATGTAGGGTGACCACGTCATTTGTCATCCATGCTAGAACACTTTTGAGAATGGAAGGGGATGCTGTCACTATTCATTATGGTGGGAAGACAAGTGTAAATCACGGCTGTCCCAGGCATGCTGGGGACAGGACATATGACCGTGCTAGGCCTATACGACATGAAAACATGAAGCTTACATTCCATCAACCAGGGTGAGTGAAGTAAAGGTTCATAAGAGGGGCTCACACGGAGGCTACAGTGGTATAGAGATGGTTCTGGAAAAAATGGGCAAGACTTTGCAGAGAAAGGAGGCTTTTGGGTAGGTCCTTGAGCATGAGGAGGGCTTTGAGAGGTAGAGAAGGATCCAGGAGAGCCATTCAGGGAAAAGGAATAGCCTAAGCAAGAAGGTGTTTGTGTGTCTTAATTTTTCAGAATTGGGGCGACCATATGTCAGGAGCACACAGTGCTTTGGAGGCAGACAGCGGGAGAGGGTTTCTGGATTCACGTGATGGTGGTTCCATTAATCTGAGACAAGTAATGTAGGTTTGAGAGAAACTTGGTGGCTGATTTTGGCTGTATTGAATAGGGGCCCTGGAATCCAAGAAAGGGGTGGGGGCTGGGGGTTGGGAAGTCATTAGGGGGGGAGTGTGTTTTCAAACCAAGAGTCTGAATGAGCTTGTCCAGGAAGAAAATATAGACCAGGAAGAGAAAAGGGGCCAGCACAGGATTCCAAGGAAAACTTGGAATAAGGGATGACAAGAGGGGAAAGCCAATAAAAGAGATTGAGGAGTAGTTGAGGAGAGCGGTATGTCAAGAGGAGATTAGTGTTTGGAAATTTCCAGAGGCAAGCAGGCAGTGAGTGGGACCACGTAAGGGTCATCAAGGGGAACCTGAATGTGTGAGAGAGGAGAGAGGCCAGCCCGTGAGCACAGAGCAATGTTCACAGGGTTGTGGACCAGCACAGAGGACAACCCAGGCAAGGGAGCATGACCTTGTCATGCATTCAGTTAACACATGTGTGTCCATTAGTTTTTTTTTTTGTTTTTTTTTGCGGTACGCAGGCCTCTCACTGCTGTGGCCTCTCCCGCTGCAGAGCAACAGGCTCCGGACGCACAGGCTCAGCGGCCATGGCCCACGGGCCCAGCCGCTCCGCGGCATGTGGGCTCCTCCCGGACCAGGGCACGAACCCACGTCCCCTGCATCGGCAGGCGGACTCTCAACCACTGCGCCACCAGGGAAGCCCCTGTCCATTAGTTTTTGCTGCATAACAAACTACCCTGAAACGTAGTATCTTAAAAAACAGCAGTTGTTCTCATTTGTTCATGATTCTAAGGGTCAGCTGAGCAGTTTTGGTCTGGGCCAGCTTGGCTGATCCCTGTGGTCTGCTGGCGGTTCTTTGGGGCCTTGATCGGAACAGTGGTACCTTCTCGGTCCGTGCTCTCATCATCCAGGAGGCTGGCCCAGGCTTCTTCATGTGGTCGTCTCAGGGTTCCCAGCAGTAGAAAAGGGCAAGCCCAGTGCACAGGCACTTCCCAAGCCTCTGCAGGCATCATATGTGCTAATGAACCACTGGCCAAAGCAAGTAACATGACCAAGCTCAAGTTCAAGGGCTGTAGAAATAAACTCCACCTCTTGATGGGAGGAGCCACAAAGTATTGTGGCCATTTTTTCCCCATCTACCCTGACAGGTGTGAATTTCTCGTAACAGTTGGCCAAAGGAGCTATTTGATGCTTTGGGTCAATTGTGTAATTCTCAATTGAGCCAGGAAGGATTGAAGATCACAGTGGAGCAATTTAAATTCTGAAGACTCATCTAATTGTGGAGATTGTTTCAGTTCTGCTCCAAATGAAAACTGAAGGTGGTGTAGGGGAAAACAATGCCACTCGTATTCATGAGAGCAAGCTAAAGAGATTACTAAAGACATTTATATACCTTGTTCAGAACTCAAACCCAAGTTCCTTTCTCTCAAAGCACATTGTCCAATTTGCAGCAATCAACACTTCTTAGCGCTGTGACTCATTTAAGACTAGATCATAGCTGCCATTAATTGGTGCCTTCAGTGTGCCCAAACCGTGGCAAGCACTTTACGCCCATGAACTGTGTGATCCCCTGAACAACCTTACGGAGTCCTGTCACTGGCCCGTTTCTACAGATGAGGCGCCTGAGGATCAGAAGTGACTCGACAGTGGGCACCTATTTAGGAAGTAATAGAATCAGGAATTTAAAAAAATCCCTCAGGCCACTGGGCTCCCAGGACTACGGGCAGCAGGAGCATGTGCACAGGGACATGCACCCCCCTCGCTGCCCCCTCCAGTCCTGACCATCCTCACGTTGATGTGATCTCCTGCGTGACCTGGGAGTCCCCGTGGGCTCCCTACTGCTGGTCCAGCTTTACCATTCACCCAGATTCATTGAGAGTGGATTTGTTTTAGGATGCTGGGACACTTTTACATATCAGAAGGAGGTCTCACCTTGCTCAGTCTGGATAATTTTTAAAACCAGCTTTAGAATTTTCCTATATTAACTAGAATTAACAGCATTCACATGATGAAAGCTATTTGTGTCATAAAAATTTCGCTTTAAGCAATAAGCAATAATGGGAAAAGAATGTTCGTACATTCTGTCCCCACCCCTAATTTTTTAAAGTTCTTAATTGAAGTATAGTAGACATAATAAACAGTATGTATTTAAAGTGTACAATTTGATAAGTTTTGACCTACACACACACACACACACGTCCATGAAACCATGACCACAATCAAAATAATGAACTTCCCATCGCTCCAGAAAGTTCCTTCATGCCCCTTTGAAGCCCTTCCTCCCCCTTCTCTCTCTGTCCCTTGCCAATCTCCACACAACCATTATCTGCTTTCTTCTCTCTAGATTAGTTTGACTTTATATGAATGAAATCATACAATATGTACTCTTTAATCCGACTTCTTTCACTCAGCATAATTACTGTGAGATTCATCCATGTTGATTGTATCAGCAGTTTATTCCTTTTTATTCCTTTTTAAATTTTAAACGAGGAAAGGGAACACTGCTTTTTTTAACTGAACTTGGCCCAGGACTATTGAAGTTACCTACAAAATTGTACATTAACTAACTAATGCCAGTGATGAGTTAATCTATAACTTCATCTGTTAGCTGTTAACGTGACCCCCAAACCTAACCTCCTCTTGACTGTCAGACCCTGATCCTGGGCACCCTTTCTCTCGGGGCTAAAACTGAAGTCGGGCTGTGGGGCTTGGGGAACCCAGTACTTGTGAGTCTTGGCCGGTCCCTGCCCAGCATCGTATCTGAATGTAGCACATCTTCATGCGCTCATGACAGTGGGACTTTGGGCTTTATGGTGGTGTGACCAGCAGAATAGGAGGAGCTGGGTGCTCAGTGTAAAGCCTGGGCTTCAGTCAACTCTCTTTTATTTATATACCTGAGCTATGCAAATACCCAGTAGAAGCAAACTCAGTATATGGGCAGAAATTAGGGGACTTCTGTATTGTTTCAAAAGTACTCACTTTAGGATTTATTTTTTTATAGTGAACTCAATTGGTATATTTGAAATTATTTTAATTTGCACTTCTTTTCAAGACTCCATCCCCTTTTAAGGCTAACATACACTTGTCTGCTAGCAAGTTCATTACAGTCAACCTTCTTCCTTTCACAAATCAGTTTTTAATAAACTCTTTCCTTAAATGCTTGGTTTCAGACCTCTTAGTATAGGAATGTTCTAGTAAACGATTGCTTTAAATAATATGCAAAATACTTATATTCTTACTAATAGGTGCTGGTTAAATATATCTTTCAGTTATTTGTGGAAAACTAACATTGGATTTCCCTAAGTTTTGATTTTCTCCAAAAGGGAAAACTTAGACATGACAAAACGTAAGGGACTATAAAGAAGTTGGGGGGCAGGGCTGACAGGATGCAGTCAGCTCTGAGTTGAACACCCTCCCCTGCTGCCAGCGGCTCTGACCTCGGGAAGTCACCGCATCCTTTGCAAATCTGGGACGTGGGACTAGGTGCTCTTTAATCCCATTCCAGGACTGAGAGGCACTTAATCGATTCAGATGGACCGTAGTCAAGGTCATTGTTGCCTAAGAGGCCCCCTTTGTCCCTCTGCATGAGGACTGCAGTGACTCTTCAACTGGGCCATGCTGGTGCTCGGGGCTAGGGAAAGCAGGCTCGGTCTCTCCTCTGGATTTGGCTCACTGGTCCTTCCAAATGTCCAGCCTCCTGCAGGGTACACAATTTGCCAGCCAGCCCCCCACCCCCACCCCCCGCCTGCCTGATAGTTGGGTGCCTCTTGAACCAACCTTGGCATATTCTACAATTGTCTGCTTGTTTGCGGGGGGGAGTCCCATGGCACTTTGTAGTTTCAGCTCTCTCCACTTACCACAAACCAGACTGCCAAGCTCCTAGATTGTGAAACAAAGGGTAAGCACCTGGATCATGACCCAGCTCTTTTCCTGTTCTTCTTTTGAAACTTCCCCAACAGGAAAGGCTCTGGGTAATTGATAGAGATTATCCCTGATTCCCTTAATGTACCCTTCTTACTCTTTCCTTTTCCTGGGATTAAACTGTTCCTTTGCAAGAAGTCCTTTTCTTAATGACACAGTCATCGACCTATTATTGACCAAAGGAAGTGATCCAGCCCAACTCCACCTTTCTGCGGTTCATAGTCCCTTTAGTCTGTTTCATTATAATGACTTTCAAAGTTATTAACTGTTTTTTTCAATTTTCGGCACAGTTAAAGGCTATCAAACTGTACTTTAAAATTAATCTGCCTTCTTGAAGCAATAATTGCCCGTATATTTGTTGTTGGATAAGAGAGATGTTTTAATATTTGCTGAGTGAGGGTTCCGTGCACAGGATGATGAGTTGAGGTCTGATGTAAAGGGGAGACACGTGAGCCCTGTCAGCAGGCACCTTTCTTCCCCCCCCGCCACCCCCGCCTTCCCTTCACTCAAGGAAGTATTTCTTGCTGTGCACGCAGGGCCCCTAGTGTGACTACTGGAGCTCCAAGTTAAGAGGGACTAAATCTTCTAGGACTGAGCCTGTTCAGCATACGATTGTACCATCATGGTAGGCATTCAAGAAATATGTGTTAAATTAACTCCTGGGGAAGACGGTCACTTAGAATTACACGTTTCCCTGTAAGCACATAGTGAGCAGACTGAGCTTGTGTAGGGGTCAGAGAACCCTTTTCCAGAGAAAATAAAATTCCAGTTAGTGATCCAAAAATGTCAGTAAACTATAGGGGCTGCTTGGACACTGTGTCACAAACTAACCTGTGGGTGTGCTGCCTGCTACTGAGAGAAAGAGTCAGTAAGTAGTAGGCAGTGTTTATATGATGGCCTTAGGAGTGGACTGTAATGCGTAATCACCATGCAACCGAGCACCGCCTCTTCCCTTCGTGGGACTTGATGTGTTTGCAGGGTCTGTGGCCTCAGCCAGCGCCTTGTGTGTCCAGCTCCTGGCCAGCCTTCCCTTCCTCTTCATCCGGGCAGCTTGGTCTCCATGAAGCCCTTCCCGACCACGCCAGCCCATAGCACACACCACCCCCACATCCAGGCTCATCTGTTCCAGACCTGTTTGGAGCCTCCCTCAGGGTGGTCCCACACAGTTGGGCTCTTGATCCATTTGCTTCCCCTGTTGGTCCAGCTCCCTCTCTCTAAGTCAGGAGATTGCAAGCTCTGCACAGGTGAGCTCTCATTCCCAACTGCTTTGCAGCCCAGGTGGTGGGGCAGGATGGGACTGTGAACCCAGGAGCAGGAAGTACCATTGCCTGACACCGGGCAGGGATGCCCGACAGCATCTTTTTCCTCCAGCTCAGGTCCTTTCTAGGCCTGAGGAAGGCCTGCTTGGTGCCTATTCAGCTTTTCTCCTTCCCCTTCCGTCATCACCACCATTGTTGTGACTGTTTATTGAGCGCCAGGCCTGGAATGCATTCGGAAAAAAATAAGAGTGTACTTTCAATGTGGCCTTCAGCTTGTTGGCCTATAGAAATGGGATTCTAAGGCTTGTTCTTTGAATTAGACACTAAAATATGTCCTTTCTGGGTTTAACTCACATTGTGTTCTATAGCCTAACCTGTGATCTGAGCTGCTGCAGCCTGTATGCCCCCTCCACACGCATAGTCCCATCACCAGAATCACTCCTAACGGCAAAGCAGTCGTGACTTACTGCAGGGAAGTGGAGATTAGGTGGGCAGTTGGCATCCAAGTTCTATGACTTGGTTAGCTCAGTGTGTGTTTGCAGACTTCATTCAGGAAAGCATGTGTTTTAGGGACTTCCCTGGTGGCGCAGGGGTTAAGAATCCACCTGCCAATGCAGGGGACACGGGTTCGAGCCCTGGTCTGCAAAGATCCCACATGCCACGGAGCAACTAAGCCCGTGCACCACAACTACTAGCCTGTGCTCTAGAGCCCACGAGCCACAACTACTGAGCCTGTGTGCCACAACTACTGAAGCCCACGTGCCTAGAGCCCGTGCTCCGCAACAAGAGAAGCCACGGCAATGAGAAGCCCGCGCACCGCAACGAAGAGTAGCCCCGCTTCGCTGCAACTAGAGAAAGCCCGCGCGCGGCAACAAAGACCCAACACAGCCAAAAATAGATAAATAAATAAATTAAATAAATAAATTTATTTTTTTTTAAAAAGCATGTGTTGGGGCTTCCCTGGTGGCGCAGTGGTTGAGAGTCCGCCTGCCGATGCAGGGGACGGGGGTTCGTGCCCCGGTCCGGGAGGATCCCACATGCCGCGGAGCGGCTGGGCTCGTGGGCCATGACCGCTGGGCGTGCGCGTCCGGAGCCTGTGCTCCGCGGCGGGAGAGGCTACAACAGTGAGAGACCCGCGTACCGCAAATAAATAAATAAATAAATAAAATAAAAAAGCATGTGTTTTGTGAAGAAAAATGGGACTTAAACTTGAAAATAGCATTCTTGAAATTCTTGTCTTTCTGAATTTTCATCATCCTATTATCACAGAAGACTTTGGAACTTACATTCTATTGCTCTGTCCAGTCAGGGGGTGGAGGGCCCTGGACTCAGGGAGGTCCTAAGCTGTGAACCCCAAAGCCTGCCCTGTAAGGAGTAGATAGTTGCTGTTATGCCACAGTGCCTCCCCCCAGCATCTGTGCCCCATGGCATTTGCTGCCTGCTGGGTTCCAGGTACCCTGCCTGCTGGGGGCCTGGTGACCGGAGGATGCCTGGGATAGTGGCTGCCCACCCCCAGACCTTTGACTATGAGAGCCCCAGGCTTCTGCTTGGGGCAGGGGGGAGGTGTATCATTCCCACAGCCAGACATGCCAAGAAGCTCAACTGCTTATTGCCTTGAAGCACATTTTTCTGAGAGCTTTCCTTAAGTCTGAGTTACAGTAGCCCAAGTGGGTTTCTAGAAACCAAATAGTCTAACTGAGAAAGGAATCTGGCAGTTCCAGGAGGGGAGGAACAAGGGATGGGTGAGCTGGGCTTGAGAAACACACTCCCACCACCCTGTCCTCTGACCTCCTTAAGGTCTTTGTCTGGTGGGTCCCTATCTTGGCTGTGCCCAAGGATCAACCCGGGGAGCTTTCAGGCCTACAGAGGCCGGGTCCACTTCTAGCCTAGTGCCCCCCAGTCTCCAGGGAGGGGTCTGCCCCTGTTTTTAATATTTATTTATTTATTTGGCTGCCTCGGATCTTAGTTGCAGCATGTGGGATCTTAGTTCCCTGAGCAGGGATCAAACCTGGGCCCCCTGCATTGGGAGCACGGAGTCTTAGCCACTGGACCACCAGGGAAGTCCCTGCCTCTGTATTGTTAAAAAGCTCCCCAGAACATTCCGATGTGCGGCTCTGACAGCCACTGACCACCTTCTGCCTGTTTTGGTGCCTAAACCGTGAGGTTCCTATGTGTATATGGTATGCAATACACTCAGGTCGACTTCCAGAACCTTCCGAAGGTACAGTCACCATGAGTCCCAAGTGCCTGCCACTCTGGGTGGGAACTGGACCTGCAGGAGGGTTCAGACAGGGTGCCTCAGCTCTCCTTCCTGGAGAGGAGAGGAACCCTGTATGCAGATGGTCAAGGGGAGGGCTGGGCACCCCAAGGAAACACTCACAGTGTATGTGCTGTGTCGAGATGGAGATCCGGCCGAAGTGCTTACCGTGTGCCAGGCATCTTCTCATCTTGCCTGTTAGCATTATCCCCATTGTTCAGGTGAACAAATGGGAGCTGAGAAAGGTGGTCACGTCTACTCACAGCCAGAGCTGGGGAGATGAGCCCGAATTTGGACGCAAGCAGTGTGAGGTGACAGCTCCACCCCCTGCCCTTCCCCCATGGCAGTGCTAAAAAGAACCCGGGTTGGCCCACCCATTCACAAGTCACCTTCAGGCTGTGTTCTTCCTCAGGGCCACCGTGGCTGGGGGCCAGACAAGAATAGCTAGGCTGAGGGGGACCCAGCTGGTAACACTGCCCAAGGCAGGTGTGGGAAGAGATTTGGTTCTGTTGCTGTTACAAATGATTTTGGTGTGAAGTTGAGATAATGAAACTATATCATTCTTAAATTCTAATACAAGTCACAGATACAAGGAATCAATACAATAGGGTATGCCGAGGACCATATGGAAACAAGCTTCGTAGATCCTTAAGAAGTATACAGGGTGAAGGTTGTACTGTTTGTGAACTTGCATTGGCTAAAGAGCAATGGATATAACTCCTCTGAATGAAAGAGCCTCTAATGAAACAGGCATGAGCTTTCAAAGCAGCTAACCTTGTACAAAAGTAGAACTTTCCACCCTGCCATCCCTCCTTATGTTGACTATATGAGCTGCATGACATTTCTAAAGGGAGCTTTAAAGATGGAGTCCATGGGACTTCCCTGGCGGTCCAGTGGTTAAGACTCTGTGTTTCCAATGCAGGGGGCATGGGTTCGATCCCTGGTTGGAGAAGAAAGATACCACATGCTGTGTGGCATGCCCCCCCACCAACGCCCAAAAAAAAAGATGGAGGGAGTCCAGATGGGTTAGGATAAGAGATATCTGGAATTTCCTTGTGGGGTTGGGAAATACAATACTTACATAAGCTGTCAATGGACTACCTGAGTTTCAGCATTCATGTTTATACTTGTGCACATACCTCCATCATGCTTGATTTTTGGAAGCCCCTAGGATAACATGAGTGTTTCTGTAGCCTGGGATTATGGAGAGAGGCTGATGTCAAATTGTCAGCTCTCTACTACTCCATGGCTGTGTGATGTAACTTCTGAGCCTCCAGCTGTGAAATGGGAATCAGCCCCACCTCACCTGCAGATGCTGTGCAGATTTAGTGCTATTTGAAAGCGCTCATTGCCTTGCCCCATACAGAATAAGTACTTTCCTTACTTTTCCCTCTTGGAGTCTGATGCTTTGGGGCAGTAATGTCCCAAGACCAGGCAAGGGAGCCCCTGCTTCTAAAGCTTCTGGCCACCTGGTGACGAGTCCAAGAGGAAGTCCCCTTCTAAATCATTTCCGGGATCCCCACATTGCCCCAAGATGACCCTGTGCTGGCTTCCAGGACCTTGCAGACCTCTTCTCCAAGACCCTCCTCCTGGGCGCAGACTATCCTAGCAGCATACCCATCTTCCCAAGGAGGGTGGACAGACCTTGGCCTCAAGGCTGGGGTGTCCACTCGCATGTGTGTAAGCCCCCCTCAAAATGCACAGTGGGCCAGGGGTGAGCTTTCTCCACACTGACACATTCTGACAAGGAGTTAGAGAAATCTCGGTTGGAACCTGACCTTTCAGGTCTTTATGAAGGTGTATATGTTAAGATAGAGGGTAGCATAGATTTTATTTAATGGTTTTTTAGCTTTGTCCCAAGCCCCAGAAATGTTAGGAGCAAGCCTGCTTCGGGCATGCAGAAATTCTTTCATCCAGATTCCTTTCCTCTTAATAAAAATAAGAAAGTCATATAATCAAAATATCTTGGGTTTTTGTTTTGTTTTGTTTTTTCAGTTTGCCACCTGATTCAGGAATTCTCTACCATGTTCCTTTGCCTCATCACAAGTTTTGCCTGGGGTGCTGGGTAGGCAGCTTCTGGACCTCCACGAGTCCAGCTGAACCAGGAGAGGGTCTGGAATGTGCATCTGACAGGCATTCCAGAGGCTTCGTGCAGTTTGGGGCTCAGTGGTACTCAGCCCTACCTGAATTTTAAAACTAACTGGGAAACTATGAGAAAAATACTTCCGTGGGGCTCCATTCCACATAGATGAAATAGGCATCTCGAGGGGCGGGCGGGGCCCAGTTGCCTCCCCAATGGGCCAAGGTTGAGAAGCAAGTCCACCCAGCTCAGCCTCAACAAGAGCCCCGCCTCCACTCTCCTGATGGAAGGGAGACTGTAGGGTCTTCAGACTTTGCAGGCACTGTTGTTCCTTATTAAGCCCCATTCCGCCACCTAATTAACACTTGTTTATAAACAAGTGTTCGCTGCCATATGCAGAGAAGGGGGTGGTCCTTTTTGAAGTTTCTAGTTGCTGACTTTGTAAGGCTTGGCCTGAAGTGGGACTTCTGGAAACTCAATCCGGGATAGCTAGCAGCTAACAGGTTCTTCCAGAAGTTTCTCTTGCAGCCATAGACATCTCACTAAACAAGCCAACTGCCGATGTTTTTCCATAACACCCCCTGACCCGGCAGTGGCGACGGAGCGGAGGGTGTGGACAGCTTCCTGGGTTTTGGTGCTCCTTGTCAGGTGTTAAAACAAAGAGGATCATTGTGTTTCTTGGAACTGGCCTAAATGTCTATGTTTAAGATTAAGATCTAGGGAAACGCATTTCCGTTTGAGACCCAGTATTTTCTGATTGTGAAGGGCACCAACCTGGTAATGGCGCCGTGACACGGCCGCGGCCTCCAGCCTCTTCTGCCGGTTCATTTAGGAGAAATTAAGTGGGGCTGCTACATATTTTGAGAATAAATAACGCTAAACTTAGGCAGCCTTAACCACTAACTTAACCGCTGAGTTCTCGCTGCTACATGTCTCCTAAATAGATAAGCGTAATCTTCACTAGGACTTAAAATGCATCACCTTCGTTCCGGAGCTCAGAACCTGCAGCCGACAGGAGACTTTGGAGGCTTAATGACTTCAATTATGGCGAGGAGTACCTTCTCCGGGTGGGAAGGGCCCGGCCGGCGAGCTAGGGTCAGAGAAGGCCGGATGGGAGCCCGACCCCGCCCCCCCCCCGAAGGCGGCCCCACCGGGTGGGGGGAGGGGCTGGGGGTGTGGGGAAGCCGAGGGGGAGGGACCGGGGACGGGGGTGGCCGCGGGGCCTCGGAGTTCTGAGCCGTGTTTGTGGCTCTGGCGCTTTGATCTCTGGCCAGGGAAACCTGGAAGGTCAGGCCCGGCTGCAGCCAAGCCCCGGAGCCGGGAGCCGGTGGAGCGGGCCGGGCTGCGCCACCCACCTGCACCCCCCACCCGCCTTCTCCCGCCGCGGAAAGTGAGCCCGCCTGGCTGCCCGGCACCCCGACCTCCACTCCGTTGGGGGCTGTTTTGTGTTGGTCTGCCTTAGGTCTGCCTTGGGTTAGGGGCTCCAAGTCGTGACAGTAAACTAGCCAAATGCCCCGCACGTTTGGTTTGCAAAGATCGTGTTTGTTGTACATACTGTAAAAGAAACCAGGTTATTTTTTAAGCTATGTGCCCCCCTTCCTTCCTACCCCCTACAGATTCCCCCAGAGCTGCAGGTGATTCCCCTGACGGTTTGTGCACGTTAAGGTGTTAGGGTCGGTTTTTTCTGGCCACTTCTGATGCCCCGCCCCCTTCTTGGCACCAGGATTTTCTCACCAGTTACCCATGTGCGCTGGTGTGTGACCTCATTTCCTATGGAATGAAAGGTTTCTGTAGGAAAACAGGGCTCTTGGTGAGACGGGCCTTGCAAGCCCCCTTGCCTGGCAAGAGTGTCCCCTGTTGTGCAGTGACTCATGCTTCAGGGCACAGCAGCTGACCAGAATGCTCAAGAGCCCGGTGCCTGGGTGGTCACTACTCAGTGAAGAACACGGGGGAGGAGGAAAGGAAAAAGTGAGGAGGGCAGCTTTAAAATCCACTTAGTGGCCTCCAGAGGGAGGGGCATAAAGGGACGTGGTGAGCTCTGGATTGTTTGCACTGGGGTGGGAGCAGCCAAGAGAGACTGGTGGCCGTCAGGTGGGGTGTCTCTGGGTCTGGCTGGTGGGTCTCTGTCGTGTTGACAGGCCCTTGCCCCTCCCTGGCTACAGGAGCAGGCCCTGTGGCAGTGGCAGCCTAAGCAGGGCTTGTTACCGGCCCTGGGTTCCTGGCAGTGATGTGCTTGAAGCTCAGGCCTCAGGTGGATGAGCCTCGCAAGCCTGTGCTTTTAGTCACTCATTGCTCCACCTGAGGCCACCACTGAGTTTAGAGTTTGGAATCTGCGGCCAGTTCCCAGGATCTTCACAGCAGGTGGGGAGGGCAGGCCACTGTCCACACACTCTCCCCTGTGTGGTGCAGGCCATCTTTTTCCATCAGTCTTTTAGGCTGAAGAAAAGCAAAGTTCCCCTAAGTGATATCGGGAGAAAACTGTGAAAATCCACATCTCCTGCTGTTTGTCCCTGTGGATATGCCCAAAGCTGATCGTTTGGTCAGCTTTCCTTTGAAGAGAGTTCTCAGGGAGGCTTGCATTCCTCCCTCGAGTAGAAAGGGCAGACTCTGCAAGTGCACAGGCTCGTTTTCTGAGAGCTCTGACATCGGAGATGTGTTCACAAGAGGCCTGGGACCCCATAAAGATCCACCACGAGGCAGAGCCACTTTCAGTGACTGGGGTCGAGGTTGCCCAGGGAGAATAATTCCTACATTAGAACCAACCACCAATTAAAGACCCATCAGCAAGCACTACAGCAGAAGACGTGCATGCGGTTAATAAGAAACCAAATCCCGAACATCTGCAGTGCGGAGAATCTTGAGTTCCAAGAAGATATGGTAGAGAATTGGACCTTCCACAATTCAGGAGTCAAAGGAAACAGGAGATCAGGTGGCCTGGAGCGAGCTACAGCCTGCGTTTGGAGTAGCAGGGCCCAGGGTGTTTGATGCTAACCCCAAGGGCAAAAGCTCATCCTTTTTAGGTTAAGCAACAGACATTTCTTGGCCATTTACCATGTGCCAGGCTCTCTGCGGGATTCTGGGCATTGAGCAGGAAAGAAGTCTGAGGCCTTGGCTGCCCTCTAGTGAGGGAGGCACTTTAAGTAAACAGTTACAGTGTGATGTCTCAAGAGGTGCACCCGTGGGACTCAGAGGCAGGCTGCAGGCCAGGCAGTGTGGAGGGAGTGACACCCAAGGCAGGGAGAGTTAGAGGAGGCAAGGTGGGCTTTGGTGAGACGCGGTGTGTTTCCCCAGCAGGTGGGCAGGCTCACCTATAGAGGCTCCTCCTAGTCAGGCTCTGGGGCTGGAGTGTTGAGTTTGCTAAAAGCCAGGGAAGTCACATCTTATTCTAAGAGCAGACACAGAGTCGTTCGGGGAGAGTGGGGCAGGTCAGATCTGTGGTTTATTGACTAGAAAAGTCCCTCTTGTGCTGCGTGGAGACCCTACCAGGGGCAGGCGGGGTGGACTAAGGAACCCCCAGGGGGGAGTGTTGTTGTGACTCACGTGGAAAGTCTGGTGTCCTGTACAGGGTGGCAGCAGTGGAGATAGAAAAACAGTGGATGGATTTGGAAGATGGAATCAGCAAAACTTTTAGTAAGCAGTTGAGTGTAGGTGTGAGGGCAAAGGGTTGTAGTTTAGCTTGGCCCCCTGGGGGGCGCTAGCGGGGCACCTCCCTAAGGAGGGAGCCCTGGTTGTAGGAATGTGAGGACTGCATGGAGGGTAGGCCAATGCACCTGTATCAGCCTGAGCAAGAACGGTGAGCTCTGCCCCGGGAACAGCGGCAGAAGGAGCTTGGGGACCCTGCTGAAGCAGAAAGCTGATGCCAGGTTGTGGGAACTAAGCCCTGGGACTCTGGTGCCATTTTGGATTCTCCATGATCATGGTTTCTGCCACCTTGGGTCATACTGCTGTATCAATATGCCAGAGGAGAGCTGCAAGAGAACACTCTCTTGGGTAAGAAAGGAAGAGACCTCAGCGCCCTCACCCTGCTCCTTGCTAAGCAAGATCTCTTCCCCCAGGACACCAGCAAGTGTGTGGAGACAGACACTTCTAGGAGGTCCTGGCTTGTATCTTTCTTGGGGCTCCTGGCACACAGTTGGCCCTCTTAAGTAGCTGTCAAATTGAACTGTATACAGTTGACCCTTGAACAACGCAGGTTTGAACCATGCAGCCCACTTATACACGGTTTTTTTCGGTAGTAAGTATTACAGTGCTACACATCCCAGTTGGTTGAATCTGTGGATGCAGAACTGCGGGTACGGAGGACCTTGGAGACAGAGGAACCGAGATTGCGGAGGGTGACTGCATTACACGTAGATTTTCCTTCAGCTGCGCAGAGGGTTAGCACCCTAACCCCCACGTCATTCAAGGGTCAACTGTAATTGAATATACCAGGAACCATCTCATTTAAACTGCAGTGTGTGTATTCCTTAGTAATCATTTTCCAGATCAAAACGTCGATCTGTGGCCCATCCCTCACCCTCTTACGTGAGTTAGAGCCAGGGAGTGGTTAGGGGGTGAGATTCCTGTCACGTGAGCACGGAGCCTTGGGTCCCAGAATTTCTCCCATGGAAGGGAGGATAGGGTGTGGACAGGAGTTGCTGCAAAAAGGGTCCTGTGTCAAAAAACCTGGGGATGCCGGGTAGTTAAGAGCCTTATCACACACAGCATTTCTCAAAGGACACTGACCCGGACAGTCTGTCCCCCCCTGACACCTACTACAGGGATGTGGGATAAGTGACTCCTGGTTGGTAGTTTCTTACTCATTGGCCCTCAGAACCAAATGCTCAGACCTTTCCTGATGACTCCCCCAGCCTCTTCAGAGAGCCCTGTGCCAGCACGACTGGCAGAATGGACACTCATGAGGACGCGCGGCCACCATTCTGCTCACTGTGTGTATCCTCCAGGCCTGGCGCACGTAGTAAGTGGTTAATTACTACCGTTGAACAAATAAAGTAATAAATGGCACCTCAAATAGAATTAAACTCTACTGCCACCTACTATGTTAATTTGTGGAGTATGGGCCGCGCCCAGGGCAGTCTGCTCTGTTAGGCTTTACGGGGCACAGACACCGGTCAGAGATGTACCTCCTGGTTCCATAGACCCCGGGGCAGCTTACCCTGCCACCCAGTCAAGACATTTACATGTGAGATGTTAGTGCCATTCGACTCCACAGGGCCACTTGTAGCGATTTAAAGGATAGATTCCACCAGAATGCTAGTACAAGAAGATAAATACAGCACTGTTCATAATAGAGAAAACGAAGAAATCCCCTGAATGCCTGTCAGAGGGACAGTCTTAAGCTCCATATAATGGAAGAATATATGTAGCTGGTAAGCAGAATGGACATTTTTCTTCATCACTGCATATAATATTGTTGAGTAAATTGTTGAGTTAAGGGGGAAAACAGCAGAGTTGAGAACATTATATACATCCAATTTATTTTTAAGTATATTTTGGTATGTGAGTGTATATAAACATAAGCATTTTATTGCTGCTAATATATGAGTTTTAAAAAAATGGAAAGATATAAAACACACTATTATAAAGCTGGGATATAGGGAGGTAATAGGTAGATTATCTTTTGCTTTCAATTTCTCAATTATTTTAAATTTTTCATGTCAAGCTCATATTACTTTTATTAATAGCAAAAATACTAAAGATGGTCACACTTGCAGGGAAAAATGCATCCCAGAAGGTGATAAGTGGCAGAGGAGAATCTTGACCGGTATTAGAACTAAGAGAGGGATAAGAGCTGCTTTTCACTAAAGAGAAGCACTTACCGGTCTTATGCGGCAGGCTTTGCACATGAACTTGACCTTGAAGAATCAGTAGGCTAGGTAAGATCAACTCATTATAGTTCACTCTGGAGATCTTTGTGCACGTGAAGCATCACACAGAGTTACTCTGAGACTGCCTGCCTCCTCCTAGCCAGCTCACCAATGGGCCACTTTATCCAGAAGTTAAATCTGTTGACAGATTTGTCTTTTACTGTCTGTGTCATCTTATCTTGTCATTACTGCAGATAAATTAAGAGTTGAGTGGGTTTATAAGGAGGGGCATTAAAATCCTATGTGGATTGTATTAAGATTCTTAATAATCTTCATATTCTTTGGCCCTGGGCCTCCATCCTAAGAAAATTGGAAATGTAAGCCAAGCTTCATTCAACGTGGCATTAATTACAAGAATAAAGAAAAAACTGGAATAGCCCGAATATCAAAAAGATATGAGTAGCGTATCTGAAGGGATATATCACAGCCTTAAACATATTAACAAAAAAATTTAAATGACTTGTTGGAAGCTTATGATAAGTACAAAAAGACCAGAATGGGAAATTATATTCAATAGAAGCAAAAAAAAAAAAAAAAAAAAGTCTGCTTGAAGCCCCCATATGTCAGAACTTCCTGTGAGAGGTTGAAGACACAAGCCTTCATATCAGTGCTAACAGTCCAGCTTCCTGGGTTATCCTCTGGTCAGGCGTTTGGGACAAAGGAGATTTGGGGCCATCTTTTGGGTTATTTCCGATTAAGGTTGTATGCTATCGAAAGTTTTCCTACAATAAAGATTAGGCACGGGGGACGCCACGTCCAGTGCTTGACGAAGAAACGGATAAACGGGGAAAGGGAGTCTGTTCCCAGGGGCTCTGTGGAGTAGCTATGGGGTGGGACCAAGCCCCGAACCAAGTCTGGGTGTAACTGCACACACCGGGGAGAGCGCCGGGTCCATTCCTGATTGGAATTCCTGAATTTAATTGAAACCCAAGCAGACTCTAGGCTGTAGGTTTTCTCACCCACAAGGTGGTAATGGGACTATTCTTATCAGAATGCCCCCCACGCATCCAGAAATTCGCGAGCCCCCTGCATTGAGAGTGTGGAGTCTCAACCACTCGACCGCCAGGGAAGTCCCAAGACTCAAACATATTGATAGAAGCACTTTCTTAGGGGAAAACCACATACACATTCAGGGAGCAGTAACCCAAGAGTACGGTCCGGGCAGGTTTGCTTTCAATTAGAATGAACGTTTATTGAATAACCATAGGAGTCTCGCATTGTGATAAGTGCCAGCCACGTAAGATCCTGTCTTCTAGAGCTTGACCTTTTGTACTTTGCAAGATGTAAGTGTGCAGATGTTTGTGCTTTTGCTACGTGTCTCAGTGGCTGTGGCAACTGTCTAGCCTCGGGTCTCACAGCCCTGGAAAGGTAAATGAGAGACCGTGACAACCTTTTATTCCTCATTCTGCTGCGGGGCTTGTGGTCACCTGCTGGCTGGTGCCAACCTGTCCTGGCCTGATGGAAGCAGCAGCAGTGATGAAGGGTGGGGAACACCTGTGTGAGTGGGGTGAGGGGAAGGGCGAGCAGAGGTCAGTAGGCAAGGCCTTCAGCTGCTTCTGGGAGGCCTTGCCAGGACATCCCACCTGCTTTCTGCTGCTCACACCCTTCTCATGCTCTTCTTCCAAATCCAGTCTGTGCACAGGTCAAGGGTAACTGCCCTCTCCAACTGAAGCCCAGTGACCAGTGACCTTCATCTAGCAACAGGCACCAGGCTGCATCTTTCTCAGCCTTTTGTTGAAACAGCCTTATTCTGAGAGATTTGGACATTGGGTGTGTGCCTTTATAAAGATAGTGTTTTGAAATAATATTCCAGCCAAAGCTTGACTAGAGAAAACAGTGAAAGATCTAACATATGAAGACATGTTCAAGGATGCCTCATCAATTTTTAAACTGAAAATGTGGGGCAAGGGGGAAAGTATGGCCAAGTAGTGTTCTATGTTTTCATTTATTTGGGGAATAGTATGATCAACGTGTCATTTTCTTAAGTGTGGATTATTCATGGCCTATTTTCAATCCCAAGCCTTGCTCCTGACAGGCGAGTTCCTGACGTAGTCCTGACTTGCCTCCTGTCCAGTCCTGAGTGCACGAAATACAACCTTACTTTAACAGCAGCTTACATTAAACATAACTTTCAAACTAAGCCAACTGTGAGAATTATCATTTTCTCAAAATATTAGTACTTTGGACCCTGTGCATTAACCTGGTTGTGTCTAAAGTTGAGCTGTAAACAGGATTAAGCACCTTATTCTTGACCTGCTCTTTTCAATCGAGAAACCTGGAGATGAGTCCTCCCGCCTAGATTTTGTTTAAAATGTCTTTTAAAACGTGCCTGGCCCATGGGGGTCATGCCTGGCCTCCAGATCCCCGTGACTTCTGCCTCCTCGTGAAGCCAGGGGGGCTGGAGGCGGGAGCAGGCGGCAGCGGAGGCTTGCACTGCCCTGGGGCCCGCAGCCTCTTGGCCTCCAGGCTCTCCAGATGCACCCCATTGAAGCTCCCAAGCAAGAGGGAGCTGCACACACAGTCCCCTCAGGTGCCGTTCGATGTGCTCAAGCAGGGAACAAAAGCCAAATAAAGGAATGAGAAGTCCTGTTTATTTCCTCGTTTGTGGTGCTGTCCCTCAGGGCCCTCTGCGTCCTTGAATTTGTGAACATGGCTGAGCTACCCCCTGAGACTGGCACCCACTTGCTGTTAGTTAACTCTGGAGCCCCCGAGGGCTTGTTGACCTCAGGCAAAGGGGGCTGTGCCCCTAAAGAGCTTTATGGAGGAAAGTGACACCACCTGGCCCCGAACTTTCTCACTGGGCCATCATGTCCTCTCTTGCGGGAGGCAAGTGACAGCTGTTGCAGCTCTTTCTGCGTCGCTCTGGACAGTCCCTTGCCTCCTTGAGTGGCCAAGACTGCAAACTGGAAGGGACCCTAGTCCTCATGACACAGTCTCCCTCCTCCTTTTACAGATGGGGAAACGGAGGCTGGGGCTGAAAGAGACTCTGACTCGCCCACCACTGGCAGCTTGTCTGGCAGAGCTGGAGACAGCGCCCAGGGGCCCCTCCTGATGCAGCGTGCTGGCGGGGAAACGGGGTGGGACGGGCAAGCGGCAGAGCAGACTAAATACATCGAATCTCAGTTCAACAGGAAAGGGTCCCCAGCAGAACAAGGACAGCTTCTGCAGCACAGCACTCAGGTGTCTGAGCTTGTTCAGGTGCGGAGGACTTGGCTGCATCCCTGACAATCCACCGTCCTGCTTATTTAGTACCAAGTACAGGGAGCTGTCTTGTTGTAGAAGCTGTGAGGTAAGACCGCCCTCTGGTGGCTGATGGAGCTATTGCTCTAGCCACATTCTGGTCTAAGGCTCAGTGTTGCTTTCCTGTGCGGAAGGAATTCAGATTTTATTCTTTCTCAAGCACTCTGGCTCACAGAGACTTTCTTGACCTCTGAGTACTAGCCATCATTTGCCCATCTTATAGGGGGTTTGGTTTTTGTTTTGAGCCCTCCCCCCACCCGTTAGAGGTGTCTCGCTTCCCTAACGAGATTCAGGATCCTCTAAGCAAGGATTATGTCTTACGTCTTGTTCTTCCTCAGCTTCTACCCGTTGTTCCCTTAGCTGGACATGAAATTAGAAGGTTCACTGGGGTGGAAAGGAATCCTTTCCTCCGAAAGAGAATCCCACCCCTTCTCATTTGTTCCTAAAATGTTCTAATCTCATCTCTGATCAGTAGTTCCCCAAGTGGTTGAATCATCAGAATCCCTCAGAAAAGCTTCAGAACTCAGTTTCCTGGGCCTTACTCCAGCCCTGCTGAATCAGTCTCTGTGGTTTGAGCCAGGAAATCTGCTTTACAAACTTCCCAAGTGGTTTTTGATGTGCAGCCAGGTTTGGCAGCCAACTGCTCTAAATCCCCATTTACAATTATTTCTCGTAGCTTTTCCGCTGACAGCATGTCCAAAGGTCTTTAGTTTATGTCACTTATTAAAATTGACCGTTTTGAGATTCCTTCGGAAATATTCAGTACGTTCCTCTAACTGCGGTGCTGGATGATGTGGGGAGGAAGCAGGACCGCAAGAGAAGGACCAAAGGCATTTGCTTTAGCTGCCAATGGCCCTGTGTTCATAGCAGAAAATACTGAAACCAGTACCTTTATGCTGACTGGGCAGGTTGTTGATTTGTAGTTTGACTTTAAGATTTAGGCTGGATAGGGAGACAAAGGTTAATTGAGTACCCAGCTATTTATTTTCACCATTTCTAACTCATTTGTTTCCAGGGATAACTGTACAAGGTGCTATTGCCCACCCCCCACCCCCCACCCCTTTTTTTAAGCAGATGGGCAAGTTGAGGCTTAGGAAAGTTAGTAACTCACCCAGTCACATAAGTTGGTGACTGTCAGATTCTGCATTCAAATACAGGTCTGATTTCCAAGGCCAGCTTCGGAAAGGTAAGGACCAGGGTGCCAACCTGCTCTTTTTCGCTCTGCCAGGCCAAGCGAGCCGTGCAGCGGGGAGCCACTGCAGTCATCTTCGATGTGTCTGAAAACCCAGAAGCTATCGACCAGGTAAGCTCCTCGGGCCAGGCCAATGCTGCAGTGTCCCTGAGAGAAGCACCTCCTTTACTTAGCCTGGCTTCTCACGGTCGTGTCACCCTCATCCTCAGGGTCCTTGCGCTTGTCTGCCCTTGTTAGTTATCCGTGTTTGCACATCATACTCCAAGGCAAGTGTATCAAGAGGGGTAAGAGCCAAGAAGTTGAGGGTTGGTGAGGCATTTTCAAAGACCCTTCTGGGTGCCTGCTCCATCCTAAAAGGGGCATCATCCTCAGCCTCGTCCTTCTGGGAGCTCCAAGCCTATGATGCTTGAGGAGTTTGAGGATTTCCAAAAGGGTATTTCGTGTTCTTTTCCTCCAGCCTTTCTCTCTCCTGCTTCTTGAAGTAATTACGTCTTCTAACCAGGACCTCCTCTCCTTCCTTAGCTAAACCAGGGGTCAGAAGACCCACTCAAGAGGCCAGTGGTGTATGTGAAGGGCGCAGACGCCATCAAGCTGATGAACATTGTCAACAAGCAGAAAGTGGCTCGAGCAAGGATCCAGCACCGCCCTCCTCGAGTGAGCCTCCGCTGGCCACGCCGCCACCTTCCCTGCTGCCGCCTGTGCCTTAATCCCCTTTGGGCTTTGGCCTTTTGCTCCTACCTTCTTTCTGTCTACAATGCTGATGCGCCCCAGGTTCCTGCAGGTTTAGATCAGACTTAAGGCTGGAGGCCAGGGAGAAATTTCACCCGGCTCCTCTAGAGGGGATTTGAAAAGTCCTTCCAGAGATAGGTGATTTGTGACCAAATGTCTCTTCCACCTGGCATCCCCTCTGGGTAACCTCCTGTCCTTTCTTCTCTTCTGTCCTATCTCCCTGTGAAAGGCTAACTGAGGAGCATTGAAGGGAAGGACACCCTGCACCCAGCTTCCTGTATCTCCCTCCTTCCGTCTGGCCTAGACTAGAGGATAAGGCCTGTGCTTCCTTCTTCCTATGGGGCAAATGCATTACTGAAACCCCCTAACTTGTATTTGATTCTGGAAAAGTAAGCTTTCAGCAGGGATTGGGGCTCACAACTTCCAGGTGGTTAATGAATAGCTTCATTTTTTAGGCTTCTCTTAGGTGTATTAAAGGGACACTGCTGGCATCTTTTGCCCAACCTCAGGCTGAAGATTCTAGGAACCTGGGACAGGTGCCCCACAGATGGCTTATTTCCTCCTCACGAATATTGGAATATTCACATAGAGGATGGGTCTTTTGCACAAAATATCCGGATGCCCATAGCATTCAGTTAGCAAAACTCCATTCCTGTTGGCTAAACACGTCCCAGATGAGGTAACTTTAAGGTTTTAGGAGGCAGTGTGCCATGAGGAAAAGGTAAGAACTAAAACTAGAGAGAGTTTGCAAAAGAACTGACTTGCTGGCTGCTTTTTAAAGGAAAAAAGAGCGCTTTGGTAAATATGACTCATTGTAGTGGAAGCTGATATTTGTGGAAGCAGCATACAATTTTCTGAGTTGTTGTAAACCATTAATTATATGGTTAGTAATCACTGTTCCCTCAAAACATGACACTCACTCTTTTGTCCCATAAATGTGATATTTGTGTTTATTTGGAAGGGCCTCTCCTACCGGTTACGGCGAACTCTGCGCTGTTCTTCAGGGAGCAAGGCTCTGTGAACAGAGTTCTCTTGGCTGTTAGGAGGCCTGGCTGAGACCGCCGCGGCCTCCCCGGGCCACACTGCAGGGCACTACCTGGGCCTGGATACCACACTGTGTGTGTGTTAGCAGAACCCCACATGTGCCCTGCAAAGGAGGGGAAATGCAGCCCAGTGGCCCCATCCTTCTCCCAACCAGGGCTGACCCAGCCCGTGTGCCAATCCCCAGGCTGAAGAGAGCTGTGACTCACTGTGTCTGTGTTCTGTTCCAGCAACCCACGGAATACTTTGATATGGGGATCTTCCTGGCCTTCTTTGTCGTGGTCTCTTTGGTCTGCCTCATCCTCCTTGTCAAAATCAAGCTAAAGCAACGACGCAGTCAGGTAACTCAGAGCAGCCTGTGAGTGTTCATCCCTGCTGCCCCTTTGCTGGTGCAAACCCGGTCCTGAGCCCTGCAGCCTGTTCCCAGTGGCCTAGAACCAACAAACATGGAGGAAAACCAGAGCAAAGCTTATAGCACTGTGTCATCTCTGTTCCGAAAGGGCCAGTCCTACAAAGGCCGAGCCCTGGGGCCGTTTCCAGCCAGGGGTTTTTCCAAAGAAATGTTTAAATGTCAACCTGGACCCCTAGAGCCCTGCTCCTCAAATATGATCTGGGGACCAGCAGCATCAGCATCACCTGGGAGCTTGGCAGAAACGCAGAATCTCAGGCCCCACCTCAGACCTGCTTCATCCGACTCTGCATCTACCAAGCTCTCCAGGCGATTCTCAATAAACAGAGTAGCCACTCTAGTGCCCTAGCTGGCACACCACTGTGTGCTTGTAGGAAGGAAGGATTTGGGGGTAGAGAGCAATGGGAGGATACTCGGGAATCTAGACTCTCAGAGGTGTAGCAGTGTGATGTCCACAGCGAGAGACGGTGGACCTGGGCGCTGAGTTCTCTCGAGGATGGGTGGCCATCACCAACGGAGCAGCAGCTGATGTTTGTCTAGCGTGTCTGGTTTGCCAAGTGCTGGGCACCCCCATGCATGGTCTCATTTGCCCTCAGAACGTTCTCCAATGAAGGGAGGCACAGAGCAGAGTTGGCCAAATAATTAGAGTAGACCTCTGCTGGTACTGCTGCTTAGACTGATGTGGTGGACACTTGGGAGTCTAGAAGATCTGTGCTCTTGTGCTGTGGCCTCTGAATCTTTAGTGATTTTTCAGAAGTCTGTCCTGGCCTGATGGAGACTAGTGTTTGGCCGACCATGGCCCCAGGGGTGACTAGTGCTGTTAACATGTCCCAGACCCTAACATGGACCATGTTCTGCTGTGCAGAATTCCATGAACAGACTGGCCGTGCAGGCCCTGGAGAAGATGGAAACCAGGAAGTTCAACTCCAAGAGCAAGGGGCGCCGGGAGGGGAGCTGCGGGGCCCTGGACACGCTCAGCAGCAGCTCCACGTCCGACTGTGCCATCTGCCTGGAGAAGTACATCGATGGAGAGGTAACGGCAGAGGCGGGGCCAGTCCTGGTGGGGATGAGGTAGACAGGCCCGCAGGTGGAAGGGGAAGGGCTTTTCCCACAGGGGAAGGGCCGAGCCGCCTAGGTCTCCAGGGGACGTCCTGAGACCTTCAAACTGCTCTTCCCCCCCGCCCCCCGGAAGTGGGTGGCCACATACACAGACACTCTCTCCAGCGGACCGAGCTGAACATAGGTGATTTCGGAAGTTGATCAGAAATATATAATGGGCCAGAAAACGTCTAGTTGTAAGAATGTTTACACTTAATTTTAGAATTGCTCTTCTGAAAACTCTGGTGCTTGACTTGATACAAACCTCTCTTACAAAGCTGTATGGGATGTTTACGTTTTTACTTATAAAGAGACAAGGGGGGCTTCCCTGGTGGCGCAGTGGTTGAGAGTCCGCCTGCCGATGCAGGGGTCGCGGGTTTGTGCCCCGGTCCGGGAAGATCCCACATGCCGCGGAGTGGCCGGGCCGCTGAGCCTGTGCGTCCGGAGCCTGTGCTCCGCAACAGGAGAGGCCACAACAGTGAGAGGCCCGTGTACTGCAAAAAAAAAAAAAAAAAGAGACAAGGGATGTGATGTCCCCTTTTTCCTTCTAGCTTTTTTCTGAAAATTTAAAACTTTCAGAAAAGTTGCAAGAATCAGACAATGAATGCTGCATCACTCACCTAGAATCACCCATTGTTAACATTTTGCCACATTTGCTTCATCTCCTTCTGGACAGAGGCGTGCATATACACACACATTTTGGGGAGTAGGGAGCAAACCACTTCAGAATTAGTTGCAGGCATTTGATGCCCCTTTGATGAAAGTGTCCCGCCGCTGTGTAGACTGTTGGATGAAAAAAGAGGTTTTGCAGAGGGCTTCAGATGAATAGTCTCACATGGTCTCTACCTGCAGACTGCCTGAGTTCTCATCTGGGCCCAGGAGGGTTCAAGCTTTGTGATCTTGGGCAAGTGACTTTATTCTCTGTGCCTATGCTTGTGACATGGGCCCGAGACTGACCTGTACTCTAGGTGATCACAAAGGTTACACGAGAAAATCCAGGTAGGACTCTTGCCACGGTCAGGCACAGCCTTAGGTGTTAGCTTGAATGTTACTGCATTGAGCTGGTCAGAGAATGGAAAATCAAAGTAAAATTAGCAAGTTTGGAGGGTGCTTTGGGCTCAGCAACTTTAGAGGTGGTTCTGCCTGCCTCAGAACCCCATTACCTCCTCTCCACGTCGGGTGCTTTGTTATTAACTGTGTGCCCCCAGGTGAGTGCTGAGGGTCCAGTGAAGGGGAGGACGGGAGAACTTTGCCCCCTTGCTGCCCCACCTGTCAATCATGAGTCCTGGGCATCTTCCTTTCTACCCGCCCCATTTTGGGTATCTGGAGCCAGCCACCATCCCAGAAGTGTGGAAGGTTTTGGGGTGTATCTAGCCACCCTTCCATACCCCCAGGCTCACCATTTGCACTAGCATACAGCTCTGGCGGTCCCTTGTGTGTGGCGTGGGTGTGAGTGCCCTCCTCACAAGAAAGGAGCTAGCTTCCTCCCTCAACACCAAGCACCGTGGTTGGAGCTGGCTGATGGTCCGTGTCTTTCTCCCTAGAACCCATGTGTGGGCCCTGACTCCAGAGAACGGAGTCCACTCGTAGCTAGAGATGGGGAGGGGGAGCCTCTGGGCACTGCCACAGTGAACTGGGCTCCTTGGTCCACTCCGGGCTCCATGGGAAGAAGCACTGCAGGGCTGAAGACAGCACCGCCCTCTGCCTGTGCCCTCCCTTCAGGCTGTGTGTCCTCTCTCCCTCCCAGGAGCTGCGGGTCATCCCCTGTACTCACCGCTTTCACAGGAAGTGCGTGGACCCGTGGCTGCTGCAGCACCACACCTGCCCCCACTGTCGACACAACATCATAGGTAATTCTCCGCTGCCTCTCTTGTTGCTGGAGTGTCACTGTCTTTACCAAGTACCTAGCAGGAGCAGGACACGTGCTGGGGACCGAGCAAACCACCGCAGCATTGCCATCTGGACTTGGAGGCGTGGGGTCTTGGGGTTTGGAGGCCTCTGAAGAATCACCCTGAGTTTGGGTTCTGGCTTTGACATGAACTGGCTTCCTGACCTTGGGCCAGGCACCCGGCCTCTCCAGGCCCTGGGCCCACAATCTCTTCAGCGGGATGACAGTGGTGACGCTTGCTGTGCCTGGTACCTCGGGGTTGTGATGCTGCTGCTGCCTCCCTGTGGTGGTGGATGAGGGCCCGGAAGGCAGGGTGCCCTCCAGGTAGCTGTTCTCCCAAGAGGGAAAATGCTTTTCCCCTCCGTGTCCCTGTTGCTCTCTCTCGAGCCTTATGCCGTGCAGAGCACCTGGGAGGTGGGAGATGGACCCTGACAGGAGTGACCACCTTTCGAGTGGAGAAGCAGGAGGCCTCTACCCGCGTGGCCGGGTTTGGCGGCAGCGTAGAATGGGCCATGGTCGTGAGACTGGGCACCTTGGCACCGGCCGCCTCAGTCTGTGCCCGCATCCGCCCCTCGAGCCCTTGGCCCCAGCGTGCTCACCCCCCTGACCGCGTTTCCTCCGCCTCTCCCCAGAACAAAAGGGAAACCCGAGCGCCGTGTGCTTGGAGACCGGCAGTCTGGCGCGCGGCCGGCAGCAGAGGGTGATCTTGCCGGTGCACTACCCCGGCCGCGTACACAGGGCCAGCGCCATCCCCGCCTACCCCACGAGGACGAGCATGGACGCCCACGGGAACCCTGTCACGCTGCTGACCGTGGACCGGCGCGGGGAGCAGGGCCTTTTCCCCCCGCAGACCCCCGCCTACATCCGTGGCTACCCGCCCCTCCATGTGGACCACAGCCTGGCCCCTCACCGCTGCGGCCTGGAGCACCGGCCCTACTCGCCGGCCCCCCCATTCCGCAGGCCCAAGTTCGGCGGCCGCAGCTTCTCCAAGGCAGCTTGCTTCTCCCAGTACGAGACCATGTACCAGCACTACTACTTCCGGGGCCTCAGCTACCCCGAGCAGGAGGGGCAGCCCCCTCCTGGCCTCGCCCCCGGGGTCCCGGCTCGGGCCTTTCCCACCAGCGGCGGCGGCGGCAGCGGCCTGCTCTTCGCCCCCGTGGTGCACGCGGCCCCGGCCTCGCACCTGGAGAGCGGCAGCGCGTCTAGCTTCAGCTGCTACCACGGCCACCGCTCGGTGTGCAGCGGCTACCTGGCCGACGGCCCGGGCAGCGACAGCAGCAGCAGCAGCGGCAGCTCGGGCCAGTGCCGCTGCTCCTCCAGCGACTCGGTGGTGGACTGCACGGAGGTCAGCAACCAGGGAGTGTACGGGAGCTGCTCCACCTTCCGCAGCTCTCTCAGCAGCGACTACGACCCCTTCGTCTACCGCAGCCGCAGCCCCTGTCGCGCCGGAGACATGGGGGGCTCAGGCCGGGGGCCCGTGGTGCGCCTCGAGGGCTCCCCGCCCCCCGAGGAGCTCCTGGCTGCCGCCCGAGGCCCAGGTGCGGGGCGGGGAGAGCCCTGGCCCGGGCCCGCCTCTCCCTCGGGGGACCAGCTGTCCACCTGCAGCCTGGAGATGAACTACAGCAGTAGCTCCTCCCTGGAGCCCCGGGGGCCCAACAGCTCTACCTCAGAAGGGGGGCTCGAGGCCTCTCCCGGGGCCGCCCCGGACCTCAGGAGGACCTGGAAGGGGGCCCGGGAGGGGCCGACGTGTGCCTGCTGCTGTGAGCCCCAGACCCCCGCCCCAGACCCCGGAGCGGGAGCGGCCGGGGGCAGCATCTTGTTCCTGGGCCCCCCGCCCTGTGAGGGCTGCGGCCCCCAGGGTGGGGAGTCACAGCCGGGGAGCTCCCAGGGCCCCTATGGCCTTCACCCGGACCACTTGCCCAGGACAGATGGGGTGAAGTACGAGGGCCTGCCCTGCTGCTTCTATGAAGAGAAGCAGGTGGCCCATGGCGGGGGCGGGGGCGGGGGTGGCGGCCGCTACACCGAGGACTGCTCGGTACGTGTGCAGTACACGCTGGCCCAGGAGCTCCCGCCCAGCTGCCACCCCGGGGTCCGGGACCTGAGCCAGCGCATCCCCATCATTCCGGAGGATGTGGACTGTGACTTGGGCTTGCCTTCCGAATGCCAAGGGACCCGGGGCCTCAGCCCCTGGGGTGGGACGCTGCCAGGTCCGGATGCCCTGTGGCCCCACAGGGGCCTGGGAGCAGCCCAGCAAGAAGAGTGGGTTCCGTGCTGCCCGGCCAGGGCACCGCTGTCACCTCCCTGCCCTCCAGAGGATGTGGGGGCCCCTGGGGCCAGCTCCTCCAGTGCCCCCCAGGACACTCAGGACTCCAGTGCCACAGCCACCGAGGCTGCAGGTGAGAGCGGGCGGTGACAGTAGGCCAGGATCTGGGTCTTCTCTCCACACAGTCACTTTCTGAGTGACTTTCTTGGTGCCCTTGGCTTTCAACACCATCCGTACCTGATGATTTCCAAGTGTTACTCCCCAATCCAGCCCTTCCTCTGGGCTCCACACCTGCTGGGCCCTCTGCTTCCACGAGCTCTCTCCCCCAGATGCTGCAGAAGCATCCCGCTTGATCCTGCCACAGCAGTGTCTCGAGTTCCTCCCTCTGCACCCCCTTCTCCGAGGCTCCCTACCCAGATGCTCAGGCCAAAAGCCCAGGCCCCAGCCCTGAGCCTGCCCTGCCCCTCACGCTCCAGGGTCCTGGGCTTCTCAGCCTGTCTGTGAGAACCATATGTGCTGGTTTTCCCCTGGTCCAGAAAATTGAATCCCCAGAAAAATGAAACTTAGCAAAAGACATGCAAAACCCAAGTCCAGATTTTTTATTATTAGATTCAGCAGACATCATCAAATTGTGCTAAAGTTGCCAAACCTTTTGTCTTCAGTAGTGAGCAGTGTGCAGTCTAGCACCTTTGAGTGGCACTGGGACAATTCCAACTCCAAAGGAAACCCCACATGGATCTGCTCTGCTCCCCGCCTGCTGTCCGCAGCCGGGCCTGTTTTCTCTCTCCAGGGCGAGGGCAGTAGCCTTCTGACTGGTCTCCTGTGGCTGGTCTTGCCTTCTGTTCCACGTGGGTGCCAGTCGTCTTTTTTAAAACATAAGTCTGTGTCTTTATACCAGAAAACTCTTCACTGACTTGCCATTACCTTCCAAATTTTAGAAATGTAAACCCCTCACCCAGGTCTGTATGATCAGGCCCTGCCACCACCACCCCCAACCTCCTCCCGCATCCCTCCTTGTTCATGATGTCAGCCGCCTTGCTCCTGTCCTGTTCCTCCAACATGCCAGGCTCATTCCAGCCTCCAGGCCTCTCTACCGCTTCTCTCCTGCAGATCTTGGGTCAAGAGCCGGCCTCCAGCCCCCTCCAAGCTCACTCTCACACCCTCTGTTTACTTCCCAGGTTTTCAGGATCTGAAATTACTTTGTTGTGAGGTGTGGGAGCTCCATGATGGGGGTCATCCCGGTGCCTGCAACAGGGCCCGAGGCACATCTTTTGTACATTGTGTTTTCATGCTGCCTAAGGGTTTCCAGAAGGCTCTGCACAGCCCGATGAGGGAGGCCGGCTCCCTAGAAGGCCCCCATGCCCTCAGAAAGGGGGCTCCGCTTCAGCCCTTTACCATATACACAGTCCATCCAGCATCCAGAGCTGTCACTTCTGAGAGCCCACCACACGCTGGGATGGGCCCCCAGGTCCCTTGCCTCGTCCCTGCATGTGGTGCCCAAAGCCTGCGGGCCCGGCCCCCTCCCCTGACGATTGTTCTCTCTCTCCCAGGACCGAGATCTCGCCCGGCCGACAGTGGCGGCCCTGGAGCCTGAGCTCAGAAGGAACTCTTCCGTGGAAATGGGAACTGTACGGAGACTCCAAACTCTGACTTCCTACAGAAAAAAAAAGAAAAAAAAAAGATTTTTTTAGCTTTGACAAACACAAAAGTGGTAATAAAGAGAGCCCTCCTCAACCCAAAATGTGAGCCACGTGTGGCAGCCCCTCCTCCCAATTAACAAACCAACAGACAAAATTCTCTTAGTCTTTTGCCTCTTGATAACATGTTACTCTTCTGTTTTGTAAAGTGTGTGTGCTTGGGGTTCGAGGTGTGTGGGATTGACTTCTCTGCTTTGTTTTTTAAGATATTATATGTAAATGTAAAAAGTTATTTAAATATATATTTTAAAGAACCCTAACCGCCAACTTTTGCTGAAAAAAAAAATCACTGCTGCAGTAATTGAACCACATCATGTGTAGATACTGTTGTCTCCCTGGAGGGAGCTCAGGCCTTTGAAAAGCTCAGGGCTACACCTGCCTTAGAAAATGAACCAGAAACTTGAAGTAAAGCTAGTTGATATGGGTACAAACTCTGAGGAACAATGCAATGCTGCCTCTTACTTTCTCGTGGCAAATCCCAACGTACAAAATGTCAGGCCTTCTCGGAAGCCATGCCTCTCCAGCCCGCACCTTCAGGCAGCTGATGGAAACAGCCTGGGGTTGGGTGGAAGGTCTGCAGCACTGCGGAGCCGGGACAAGCCATTGCTACGTAAGCCCCGGGATGACAGGGACGATTCTGCGTAGTGTCCTCAGTCTGTCCCCTCTGGTCATCGTCCTAACTAGAAGGACAGAGTTTACAGTCCTGATTTTGGGCTTCCTGCCACTGGCTGCAGAGATGGCTCGACGGGGTGTGTGGGGAGAGACACCCAGGAGGAATGTACGTGGTTTTGCAGCCTTGGTGTCTGCCCCAGCTGGGGGAGAGGTGGGATGGAGGGCGCCCCGGAGCGGGCCTGTGTGCATGCGTCCCTGTGTGCCCGGCCACACACCCCCGGCTGCTTCTGGCGTTGGGCTGCCTTCCTGGGTGCGCGTCGCTGGGACCCGATAGGGTCTGAGCTCCCTTTGAATGACAACGTTTCCCATCCCATTGCTTCAGGGTTGTTCAGCCCTCTGCCTCGTGGCTGAAATTGCTCATCTCGCCTGCAAATGTCTACTATCCTTTCTACCTAATGCACTATTCTGTATTGATTCTCCATGAGACAGTGAAAGAGACTATCAGATAGTTTAGACCCAAAGGGTAGGTTTTTGTATATTGTTCCAACCTTTTGTTGTTTGTTGTTGCTGTTGTTGTTTTAAGAGGGAAGAAGAGTTTAAAAACCCAAACCATTTTTTAAAAGTTTCCATTTTAAAAGGGAGAATCTATTTAAAGCTATTTCAGATCAGGGATCGTTATCCTTTTTGTCCGATGTATTTCTTGTTATTAAAAAATTTTTTAGAAGAAACTAATTACATTAGCCCTTGTGTTCGCTAACTCTTCTGGTCACTTCTGTTTATTCATTTATTCAGCAGGTGTTTGTTGTCATCTGAAATGCTCATTTGCTGAATAGGAACCTTGAGTCCTGGCCCCCTGTAGGTGGGGAAGCAGAGACCCGCCCTGGGCTGCCAGGGGACTGTGACGGCTCTTCTCCAGTCAGGCCCAGGGAAGGTCAGCCCAGGGTCCACATCACAACGTTTTGAATGAGAATCTTACTGAATCCCTTTTTCTTAAAAACCCCAGCCTGTGATGAGGAAATTTACTTACTTCCAGCCAGGATTTGTCAGAAAGAAATTCCAGCATCAAACGATTGAGCCGTTTGCCTTTAAGGAGCTCACTGTGGTGAGATTTGTCGTCCAGCCTCTGAGGTGCAGTCCCTTGGGGGCCGTCCCCACCACCAGCACCGCCTGTGCCCAGCACACCTGTTGGCGAGGGTGTGCGAAATGCCTGAGCCCCACGTGATCTGGGCCGCCTTTATTCCTCGGGCCAGGAGTAGCAGCTGCTGAGGACAGCAGCTTGCATCTTGTGGTTTTAAGGAAGGGGTGGGGGGTATGGCTTCTAACATGAACTACAAAAAGCAGCTTCTCATTGTTGAGATTTTGTTTGTTCGTTTGTGGCTTTGTGTTTGTTTGTTTGTTTTTAATGCCTTTGAGTGCATATTATCTTCTTTGTCTGAAATCATACCCCCAAAGTGGCTTTCTTTAGCCCTGGCTGGAAAACCACTCCTCAGCAGCCTTAAGCAATAAATAGATGAGGAGAGCATGTGGCTTCAACTGGGCTTATTAAAATAAATGAGTCCGATTTTCATTTGAAAGAGCAGTAACTACAGATGGCCAAAAAACCCACATTTAATTTTCATAGTTTATAGGGTGGTAGAAACAGAAAAGTGAAACTTTCAGGCTTTAAACCTCAGTCGTTGTCTTAAATTTGTGTTGGGTCACCAGAGTATGGTGACCAACTATATCGCCTCACCATTCAAATCAAAAGAAATGTCTTTGAAGTCGTAAGACTCCAATAATGATGACAAGTACCTTTTTTTGGTGGCCTCTCAGTGGCATGTGGGAGTTATATAGCTATGGAAACTGGGAGCATCACGTCTTCCATTGAGAGACACACACACACACATGCACACACACACACGCACACACACACATGCAGGAATGTGACTGTTGGGCGTGGTCCCGTGGCCCAACCTCGGGTGTAGGACAGCCATGTAGACTGAAGAGTGCTAGAACCAGTTAAAAATGGGGGTTTGGGAGTTCTGGTCCACCAGGTACCTCTTTGTAGTAGACACAGCCCCAGGATGCTGGCCTTAACTCTCCGTCTCTTTGCCTCTCCCTAACCCTAACCCTAACCCATGCCGTTTTATGACATGTCCACCTCTCTACTGTCCACCACTCACACCCTCCCTTATGTGCTGCTAGTTCCTACTCAAAGCTCATGCAGGACTAATGCTTTTAAAATGAGGTCTAAAAAATAATTACTAATCAAGAGTATTATTTTTTAAACAGAACTGCCTTTTTCTATTCTTTATATAAACTCTATTGTGTTGGTCTAACAAGGCACTATTTTAAAATGTTTTTATAAAAATTTCTTCCATAGCACTTAAAAGATATTTTGTAAAGACTTTGCTGTAAAGATTTTGTAATAAAGTGGTCTAAGGGCTCCTTCTCCAACATTACCATTAAAAAAAATGTTTTAAAGGCTAGAAAACAACTTATGTATATTCTGTATATGTATAGCAGCACATTTCATTTATGGAAATATGTTCTCAGAATATTTATTTACTAATATATTTATCTTAAGCCATGTCTTATGTTGAGAGTGTGACGTTGGAATAATCATTGAAAATGACTAACATGAGGCCCTGTAAATACATGATAATTGCACACAGATTTTACATATTTGCCGACCAAAAATGATTTAAAACAAGTTGTAGTCTTCTATGGTTTTGTAACAAATTGTACAAATGACTGTAAAAAAAAATACAATTTTATCAAGTACATGTTATATATTGTCATTGCTCTATTTGGTAAAGGTCTACAGATTCCACAAAGCAGAGGTCTGCGTGAAGCAGTGCCCAATAACGTCAGCTCGCTCATGGGAGCATCTGTGTAATTTCCTCTTCTGTTAACACAGAGTTCAGGTTATTGGGGATCCAGGTGGTGTCTGGGCAAGCATCTGAGAGACAGCGTTTGAGATTATGTCCCTGAGGTGGTGATAGGTTTTCTGCTCAGCCCTATGGGGGGAATGGTGGTCAATCCCAGCAGTCCACTTTTCGAACATAGGGACCGTAAACTGGGTATAACCATCGACTTCATCTGCTAAGCCTTTTCCTATCTGGAAGACTGAGGCCCTCCAGCCCCTCTTTAAGGAAAAGGGACTTGTAGGAAAAAAGCTTAAGCATCCAGCCTGGAAATGACCAAATCATGAAGGTGGAGAGGGGCCCTGAGTCTAAAGTGAATCTCATACCCATCTGTCTTGTTTCCCGGGGAGGGTAGTCACTGATCTGTAAAGTGCTCTGAGATCGCGTGGAAGGTGCAAAGTGGTGTTTATTCTTCGGACATCTAGCAGAGAATACCCTAATCCTGTGAGCTCCTGTCCCTATTTCTCGCTCTTTAACTTGTGCCATTTCTTGGGAGCAGGCTCCTCGCGGACCTCTGGCCTCTTCCTGCCTGGCAGTGGGTCCTTATGAGCACCTTCAGGGGTGGCAGCCTGGCTGCAAAGAGCCTCCCAGGGCTTTTTTTTGATGGCCTTGCCCAGCTCCTAACTGTACCTCTCGAGGTTCCCCAAAGGATTCCACAGCATTGGCTCCACCACCGTGTGGTGCAGAGCCCGGTGGCCCTCTGTGCAGAGGCCATGGACGGTTAATGCAGCCTCCAACAACTGCTGTCTCTTCCTGGTTTCCGGAAGTGAGGCTCGGCCCTTCCAGGACACTGTCCCAATGTCCCGGGGTAGCACTTGGGTGGCAGCCACATGTTCAGCATATCTGCTCTCAAGATCTTGGCAGAGTGTTACTTTTTTCTCCTTTGAACTTTCTTTACTGTAGCCAGGAAGAAAGCAGAGAAGTCAAAGCTAAAACTTGAGAAGGGAGCTCAGGATAATTATCTGGGATTTGTGTCCCCAAGTCTTGGTTACAGCCACAACCAACATTTGCCTAGCATGTTCTAGTTTACCAAATTCCTTCAGGGAGTGAGCGTTTCCCCACAGCCCTGTAAGGTCAGCAGGAGACAGCTTTAAAGGCAAGGAAATTGGAATGAGTTTGCCCAAGGCCACACAGCCAGAAGGTGGACCACGGCTGTCGCCTACTGAGTGCACCCAGGACCCTAAACATCTACTCTGTGCCAGGCTCTGCTCAAAAGCCCTTTGCATGCATTAATTCATTTCATCCTCATGAAACCCTGTGAGGGAAGGGCTGTTTCTCCGCATCTTATAGATGACGAAAACCAAGGTAGAAAGAGACTGAGCCCATGGTCCCCCTCAATTACGGTCAGAGCTGGGATTTGAACACTGACCACCTAGCTCCAGGGTGCATTCTGAGCTCTGCTGGCCACCATGGACTAACGGAGCTGGACTCAGATCAGGCCTCTGGATGCCAAGTTCTCCATGTGGAAGTTCATGACCAGGTCTGTGGCTCAGCTCTGGGGTTCAAGCATGTGCATCTGAGCCTTTCCCATCCTCATTTTTGCTTCATGTCAAGTTTCTTTTGTCTCCACTTCTGAAAGCTACTTTATCCTCCTCTCAAACTGAGCAAAGGAGAAATATGCATGACCCCAGATCTGTCCTCTCTCTACTAAATCACGCCCCCGCCCCCATCCTGACCCCCCACAATCCTGTCTTTAAGTTCAGGATTTCCTTCTCTTGGCATGAAGCCCTAGCTTACCTTTCCCTTTCCCCACCCCATCACATTTTCTCCACCACCATCCATCACCTACCTAGTTGACGCCTCCTACAGGCCTCCTGTGCCTGGGTGAGCCTGGCCACTGCCCCACTGGCCACTTGCTCTTGGAACTGATGGAATTTCTTATCCCGCCCCGCTGGGCGGCTTTCGTTGCTGAATCGTCCTTGGGCTTTAATCTCTTTGAGGGTTTCGCATCTCCAAACCTGCATGGTACTGGGCAGCATTTCTCCTTCAGTTGTCGCCTGAGCAACAGTTTAACCAGGGAGAAGGAACTGGCAATTAATGGGTTCTTTACAACTTCCCAAGAAGAGGTGGTACCTGGTACGGGAGCATTGATGTTCTGCTTTGCACACTTTCTGGTTGTCCAGATGTTGGTGAGAGCTGGCAAGTCCACATAACAGTCCTGAAGCCTGGTGTTCAGTAAGATAGACTGTCAGAGTCCATAGGTGGGGTTGCTGGGATCTCATCTCACGAGAGATGAGAATTATATGCTAGAATTATATGCTAGAATTATAAGGGGGAGAAAAGGAATAAAAAAGGCCAATTCTCAAGCAGAGACTAGAAGGTCTACTTTGGAGGTAAAGTATTAACATCTTCTTATAGACCGTTCCTTCCACACAGCTCTTAGAAATCTTTCTACACAACCTCTCTCCTGCTCACCTGCTCACCAAAACCTTTTGTACCAAGTAGGGAAGCAGTAGAACTTCACAAGGTCACAGTGATGGTCAGGTTCTCAAAGAACATAGCATGCTTGGGCTGGAAGCGGAGGGAGGGTCAGGGAGCGTTTATAAGGAATTAAAGACCACTTCTGTCCCCTGGAAAGCTAAGGGAACCCATGGCAGGAAAGGAATGGGAGATGGGATCACTCAAGCTTCCTATAGGAGCTGTAGCCACTCCTCAACTATGCTGCAACCCAGAAATGACAGCAGGTAAAATCGTGCCAAGCCCTGAAATCACTTTCTAACCAGACTGCCATGAGCCAAGAAAAGCTGCTAAGCAGGGAAATATACTCTGGGGTCTAAAAAGGCAAAAGCACAATGTAAATGATGCTGGCCTCCATTTCTCGGGACCAGCCAAGAACAAGAGAACAATTTGGATAGATTAGAATCACACACTTAAAGAGACCTGGCTTTCTAAGAAATGTCATCTATAATAAAATAAAATCATCTTACCATATTTCGGTTGCCTTAAATTTTATTTTAGTTAGCTTAGTAGGGGGAAGAAATATGTATTTTCTTTTCCCTTTTTCTCTTTGTTTTTTTTGTTTTGTTTTGTTTTAATATTTCTATCACCTGTCTTTCTCTGCCTCAGTCATGTATGGGCAAATTGCTGTTTGTTTAGATTTTGCCTCTCATGCAGTTTTGTTTTTTTGTTGTTTTTTTTTTGTGTGTGTGGTACGCGGGCCTCTCACTGTTGTGGCCTCTCCCATTGTGGAGCACAGGCTCTGGACACACAGGCTCAGTGGCCATGGCTCATGGGCCCAGCCGCTCCATGGCATGTGGGATCTTCCCGGACCGGGGCATGAACCTGTGTCCCCTGCATCGGCAGGCGGACTCTCAACCACTGTGCCACCAGGGAAGCCCTCTCATGCAGTTTTGAACCATTATCTCTGGTATTTGTGATGTCACTTTGGTTTGTGATGTGAGTGTGAGTGGGTGTTACATCATCAGATTTTTATAGTTAAATTATGTTGGAAGAAGTTCTATTATCTTGTGCTTACAGCCTCAGGAACTTCTCAAGCCCTCATTTTCCCCAGTATGGCGCGGGTGAATTTTGAAGGTTCTGACATTCTTAAGAAGCACACTTTGCACACAATGTAGTCAAATATGCAGACCAGATTTGTGGATACAGGTAGCAGATGCATCCTTACAGGTGCGAAAGGGCCCTTCTCCGTGCACATAAAGAAGGTACTGTTAAGTTCTCAGAATAGCTGCCAAGGTTAGGGACCAGAAATGAAAGAACACGTTCCTGCAGCCCTGGGCACCTCTGCCCACATGTCTCTCCCGGGGAGAATACATGGTTTCTGGAATGTGGTTTTATTTTACATCCCATGGCAAATGCAGTAATTAGAGCTGTTAGCAGTGTCAAGGGCTTGAAACAAGAACAAAGACGCCTCTTCCTGGGAACTCTTGGGCAATGCCTATCTCCTTATCAGGTGCCTGCCCTGTTGGTGGTTTTGATTTTTCATGTACAGAGTGCCAAAGGAGGCTCCCTCTCCGGGGGGAGGAGAGCGAAATGGTGGAAAAACAGAGTATGAGTCTGGCAGGAGTTCCATGGAATCACATGCATTGCCTGTTTGATTTTTTTGTCCCTGGAGTGAATCAAAGTCGCAGGCAGACCGCACCACAGGCTGCCGTGGAACCACCACCAGGCCACCGGCATCTGGACCCACAGATGCTGGGGAGGACGATGGGGTCCATTCAGTGGCAAGCTCTGGCCTCACCTCTCGAGAGGTGGGTCAGTTTTCGAGCTGGGCGTTGGAAAGGGTTTGTCTTTGGGAAGGGTCTGCAAACGTCTGGAGACCGGGCAGGCAGGCATCCTTTCAAAGCCAGTGAACCCTGGAGAAGTGCCACCAGGCTCTGGGGCTACGGTCTTCCTTTACTCTGCACGGCAGGGACAGAAGGGCAAGAATGGCACATGGAGCTGCTCTTCTGCTTTCCTTCTCTCCTTCCCCATCCTGAGGTTGGCTTTCCCACACCACCTCTTTCCAGATACTCCAATGTATTTACTTTCCTAGGCCTTTGACTCAAGGAGCACTCAGTATCTCCTTCTAGCACAGAGCTGTTCTCACAGATGGCAGCTGATACAGACTCTTCAAGTTCTATCAAATTCTTCTCTCCCTTCTGTGTAATTCCCTTCAATTGACCCTGCCCTAGTAGTAAGCCTCACGTTCCTTAGAAATAACTCAGGGTAATTTGGCCTGTGCTATTTCTCCTATTTCAGTAAAATCTGTGTTGATTGAATGCTCACTGTAGTCCAAACATGGTTCTAGACAACACTTTACCAACATCATCTCACTGAATGCTACCAACAGTCTTCTGCATGAGTTTGGGTGCTGCTGCCATCCCTACTTTATAGATGAAGAAACTGAAGGTCAGGGACTTCCCTGGTGGTCCAGTGGTAAAGAATCTGCCTTCCAATGCAGGGGACGTGGGTTCAATCCCTGGTTGGGGAACTAAGGTCCCACATGCTGCGGGGCAACTAAGCCCGCATGCCACAACTACTGAGCTCTTGTGCCTCAACTAGAGAGCCCGAATGCCGCAAACTACAGAGCCCACATGCTCTGGAGCCCATGTGCCACAACTAGAGAGAGAAACCTACACACCACAACTAGAGAGAAACCCATACTGCAACGAAGAGCCTGCGTGCTGCAAGTAAGACCTGACACAGTCATAAATAAATACATTAATTAATTAATTAAAAATTTTAAAAAAGAAAAGAAACTGAAGGTCCAGTTGCTCAAGGACCATGCCTCAGGCCCAAAAGCTAGTAACCAAAAAAGGCTGGACTCAACCCAACCAGGGTCTATACCACCTATGCTCTTATCCACTCAGAGCTATGCTGTGACATTTTGCCTTGCATCTGGTTGGCCCATCCACGTACCACACCTGGGCATGGACCACATCAAGTCCTATTGATGGATCCCAGATCCATTTCTCAATGGGCAAGTGAATTCACATCTCTGGGCCTTACTTTCCTCATCTGTGAAATGTGGATAGTAGGAGTGCCTACCCCAGGATCACTATGAGGAGGAAATGGGACAACACATGTGAAGCACTTGGCATGGCTCCTGGCAGAGAGTAAGTGCTCAGTAAATAAAGTTCTAATTAATGTTGGTGTTTTTTTTTTTTTTTGCTGTGCTGTGAGGCATGCGGGACCTTAGTTCCCGAACCAAAGATTGAACCCACGCCCCCTGTGGTGGAAGCACGGAGTCTTAACCACTGGACCACCAGGGAAGTCCCTAATGTTATTAATATTATGGCCCATTCACTCATCTGACCCCTTCTTGAGCCCCTGTTGCTCATGGTCTGAGTGACTTAACCCAACATTTTATAGGAACTTCATCCCAGGTCCTTAGTTGTGTGCCCATCTGGTTTATGAGGCCAAGCAATGAGCCTCTTTTTTTTTTCTAATTGAGGTACAGTTTTTCAGATTCTTTTCTATTATAGGTTATTACAAGATATTGAATATAGTTCCCTGTGCCACACAGTAAATCCTTGTTGTCAAGCAATCAGCCTCTTGAAACGAGGGATGATTCTGATCTGACTTGGGTATCATGACATTTCTATTCCCACGATCCATCTTCACTAAACATTTGTCAGATTCATCAACCTTATGGAGGTGATGTATCTACAGGAGCTACATTTCCCCCTGGTTTTAGAAGTTGTCCCGAATATCCCTGCTTTGTTAGATGGAAAGGGAAGCGGGTACCTGAGGATACACTAAGGAAAGTAACTAGTCTTTAACAGAGGTTGTTCTATTGAAGGTTGTCCAGAAGTATAAAGTCAGGATGGAAAGACTCTATTTGATCCAGGGTCCTGAAACCATGGCAAGAGTTTCCATTGTTGGTGCCAACACTCGATCCAGAGACCTTGGGGCTGAGGCTGTGGGGCTTCCATGTTGCTGAAAGTCCTGTTTCTGAGTTTGGTTCGCCAATGAACCTTTTTCACTCTGCTGAGATCAGTCTGAATAACCTTTATTTTCCACCCATCCTTTGGAACTGTTCTTCCTGACATATCTAAACCACCGCTTCTGTCTGGAAACACATCTGCCCTTCTCTGATGCTTAGCCAGTCTCTGCTCAATGTATTTTTAGCTCCAATAATCTTTCTTCTTTCTTTCTCTCCTCTACTACCACTCTTCTCTTTAATTTCTCTGAGCTCCTGTTCTCTTTCCGGAGGGTCAGTGAATAAAGAGGAAATTGAGCTGGGCTTTCCTGGTGGAGCAGTGGTTAAGAATCCACCTGCTAATGCAAGGAACACGGGTTCGAGCCCTGGTCAGGGAAGATCCCTCATGCCGCAAAGCAACTAAGCCCGTGCACCACAACTACTGAGCCTGTGCTCTAGAGCCGGCGAGCCACAACTACCGAGTCCACGTGCCGCAGCTACTGAAGTCTGCACGCCTGGAGCCCGTGCTCTGCAAGGAGAGAAGCCACTGTAATGAGAATCCCACACACTCACCGAAGAGCAGTCCCGCTCTCCGCAACTAGAGAAAGCCTGTGTGCAGCAATGAAGACCCAATGCAGCCAAAAATTAAAAACAACAACAACAAAGTTTTAAAAAAAAGAGGAAATTGAGCCAATTTATATGAATTCTCATCTTCCTCTTTCATGCCCCACCCCCAAATTCTAGTGGAATTTAGTTGTTTTTAATTTCCTCAGAAGATGTTTTTATTTTAACACCCAAGCAAGTAAACTTCCACACCCATATGGGAACACATCTGAGGTTTGTGATGTAGCAGTTTTAGGAGAGAAGAGAAAAACTTTGGATGAGAGAACTTGAAAAGATTCCTGAACCATGATGCAAACTCGGAGGACCAGTGATTTAGACCACATGTGCTGAATACACACCTATCACGGGCCAAGTATGTGAAATGAGGGTGCCCTGCCCATCCTGCCGCCCCTTCTCACCTGGCTCTGAGCTCTCAGGTGTGGCCATCTGGATGCCCCACAGACACTGCTAACTCGTTATGTTCAAAACCAAATTCTTTTTCTCCCTTCACCCCCATCAGAACAGACTAACTACTGCTTCTCTTGAATTTTCCATCACTAGTTGCCTGACCCAGAACCTGGGAGACAGGATCAGTGCTGAGATGAGCCTGAGGCTAAAGGAAAATCAGGAATCTAGGTCCTGTTTTTATTTAAAGTTTTGAGATTCTGTTCATCATTAATTTTTTTTTTTTTTTTTTTTTTGCGGTACGCAGGCCTCTCACTGTTGTGGCCTCTCCCGTTGCGGAGCACAGGCTCCGGACGCGCAGGCTCAGCGGCCAGGGCTCACAGGCCCAGCCGCTCCGCAGCATGTGGGATCTTCCCGGACTGGGGCACGAACCCGTGTCCCCTGCATTGGCAGGCGGACTCTCAACCACTGCGCCACCAGGGAAGCCCTGTTCATCATTAATTTTTTGACATTCATTTAGAGTTTTTAAAGATATTGCATTAAAACACTGTCCATTAAATATATTTACTATATTTAAAATTTGATTAAATATTTGTCTTGATTACTGAGTTTTGGGGGGCCCCCTTAAATCTTGTGCCTGAGGCCAATGCCTCACTTGCCTCACCCTAATCCCAGCCCTGGACCGCTCAGTAGGATTGGTTGCTAGAACCCCATAAAGAAAAGAAGGCAATTCACCACGGTGATGAGGAGTAGGGTCCTGAAGTCCCACTGCCTGGGGTCATAGTCCAGCTCCACCACTAGGCAACCTTTGAGCAAGCCATTTAACCTCTCTGTATGAGGGGGCTCGTAAGAGTACCTCCCTCACAGGGCTACCTTCATATGAGAAATGTGATGACAAATATTGCACACTGCTGAAAGCTTAGTAAAATCCTCAGTAAAGGTTTGTTATTCTTGTTATTATAATCAGACTCCTCATCCAGTGCTCTCTCCACAACATGACTGCCCTTTGAGCAGAAATCACCCCAGCTGGAGTTTCAAAGATACCAGGATCGCCCAAACTCCACCAGCTGAGATCTCTCAGCTTCTTGGCAAATCCTGCTGCCCCTGGGAGGAATCCAAGGGCCTGACTGCAGAGCCGGCAGACAGACAGACACCAATATCTTCCTGGAGGCCCAGGGGCTACAGTCAATGCCCTCACTCTTTCCATGAAATAAAGCTGCTTAAGGACTGAGGCATGTGAAGTATTGAAATGAATATCTCAGGCAGCTCCTTGCCAGGGCCAGGGACCACATAACTGAGCAAAGACCTTGAGCCATTACGTGCCCTGACCTAGACCTGCTCGGTTGTATTTTTAGCCTCTGTGTGCTGTTTCCATCACCTGTGCTGGGCTTTACGCTGGAAAAGAGGGGAGGGAGGGCTGGGGACAGCTAGAGAGATGTTCCTCATGGCAGCCAGTGGGGGCAGGAGCTTGCACACTATTTCTGAGCTCTGTGGTACAAGCCAGCTTTCATGGGCTTGCAACATTTCAGGGGTGTGTGTAGTTAATGACACAGGCCCCCGAGCTTAGAAGGACCTCAGGCTTGGTTTAATGCTCTGTTGTCACCATCTTGAAATTCTTAAAAATTTTGAACAAGGGGCCCCACATTTTCATTTTCATTTTTCACTGTAGCCCATTCTGTTTACACAAGGCCAAGAGAGCAGAATAAAGGAAAGGGGCTGGAACCCAGTCAACAGGGGTGCCTTTCTGCAGGGCAGTAAGACAGATGGGAGCCACTACCATGAGGCATAAATCCCCAGACTTGGCCAAATAAACCTGATTTCGAACCCCCCGCCATCTGCCTCTTCTTATTTCCTCCTCTGAAACTAGGATGAGATATGAAAGGACCTTGTAAACTGTAGACAGCTGTGTCCCACTTTGCTAAAACCTTTCCCCGGCACTCTATTTAAAACAGTCCACAGAGCACCCTCTGTCAATATCATCATTTTCTTGTTTTTGTAGTACATTTTGCTCTCTGAAATTCACATTATTTTCCTGTTGGTTGACTGGCCTCTCCCCTCCGTTTGAGTGTCAGTTCTAGGAGTGTAAGTTCTTGTCTTGCTGGTGCTCTTGACAGGCTCCTCACTGAATATTTGTTGAATGGAGGAGGGATCACGCTTACTGAGTACTTGCTTTGTGCTGATGGTTTTACCTGCATCTCCCCACTTTATTCTCCTTCTAGGGCCTCCTGCCTGGGAGGGTGCAAGTTAAGAGTTGAAGCATTCCCAGGTTATGTTGGAGGAGGTGATTTTGGAGGTGGGGAAGGGCCCAAAATGGTGCAGAAGAAGGTAAGCAAGAGTGGGAGACACCAGGTGGGATGTGGAGGGCATCCCCCTGCTCCAATAAGGAGCCAGAGGATTCTCGACCTTGGTAATGACCCAGGGAAAACAGTGATTCAACAAGCATACTCTTGCCGTGGCACTGGGTCGTGTGGGTGGTGTGACGGAGCCAAGAAGCCTCGTGGGAGTAGTTGCGCCTTTGGGGCCCAGCTCTGGGAGCAGCTGGGATGGGGGGATGGTTGGGGGCGAGGTGGCGGGTCTTTGGACCGGGCGAGGGGGAGGGCTAGGGAGCGAAGAGGCCGGTGCACCTAAGGCGGGCCGGGGACAGCCCAGCCCCGCTCAGGGCGCGGCGAGTCAGCACAGGAGGGCTGAGGTTCCCGCCGCCGCGCCGGGCACAGGCCCGCACTTGCAAGTCTGGGACCAGGGACTTAAAAGCGCCCGGCGCACCGCCCGGACCTGCCCCGCGGGGCGTCACCGCGGCGGTTTAGGCTGGAGCCGAAGGAAAATCTCTGCCTGGGGGAGTGCGGGGGAGGAGAGAGGCCCACCACAGACCCCGGGGGCGGGCGGGGAAGACCTTGTGGGGGAGTGAGGCCACGCGGGGCCGAGAGTTTAAGCGAGCCACGCGCTCTCTGCGTCCCGGGATCGCAGTGTCTAAGAAAGCACCATTGCCCCACCCACTTCTGGCTTTTCTTGGTTTCGGGCGCTTCACTTGAATCTATCTAATCTAATCTAATCTCATCTTGTGAAGACCTTTTAATATTCCTATTTTGCAGATGACAAAGAGCAGGAAACTTGCCCCAGCTGACAAAAAATGTGCGATAGGATTCGGAACCGGGGCTCAGTATGCTGCCTCATTTGTGGCTACAAAAATTGGGATGGTGAAAGGAACTCAACATTTTCTAAGTTCCTACTGTGTGTGTGTAAAAGTTTCCACGCATTGTCTCATTTAGTACAACCTCTTTGGGAGTAATTGCTATCAACGTCCCCATTTAACAGATAAGGAAATTGAAGTAAGAGAGCTATTTTTCTTTTAAATCCGCCCAAGATTTTACAGGTGATCAAGTGGGATATGAACCCGGACAGGCTGACTCCAGAGCACCTTTTTTTAAACCGCTGTGAGGAGCCAAGCAGGGAAAAGCGGTTTGCAGACTGCTGTTCTGACTATTACGGCTACGGCTGAGCCCGCGTGTGGGTCACGACCCGAGTGAGGGTGGAGAAGGGGTCACTGAGCGCCCGGCCCGGTCCAGCCGGGTCAAACCTCCGCTTGTGGACTCGGAGGCTGTGCCCCAGGCCCCGCTCCTCACCTGCGGGCCCCGCCCCTCGAACCAACCAAAAAAGTGGTCCGCGGGTGGGCGGGCCCAGGTGCAGGGGATGTGGGCGGGGCCTGGAGCGTGAGTGGCAGGCGCGGGCGGGGCGAGGCGGGCGTGCGCACTCGGCTCCGCCCCTCGGGCCTCGCGGCGGAGCCTGGCGGGCCGCTGGCGGCAGGGGCGGTGGCGGCGCTGGGGAGGGCGGGCCGGGGCGGGGCCGCCGGGCGGCCGGGGCGGGGCCACGCTCGAGCCTAGCGTCCCGCTCCCATGGCCGCCCCCGGCTCCCTGCGTTGCCCCTTCTCCCCCGGGCCGCGCCCCGGGGCCCCGCACTGACGGCCCATGGCGCCGCCCGCCGCCCGCCTCGCCCTGCTCTCCGCCGCTGCGCTCACGCTGGCCGCCCGGCCCGCGCCCAGCCCCGGCCTCGGCCCCGGACCCGGTGAGTGAGCTACCCCCCCACCCCCCGCTCCGCCCGTCCTGCGCGGAGCCCGCCCGGGGGGCCCAACTCCCTCTCCCCTGCCTTCTGGGACTCCTTCTCCAGCCCCTCAGCGACGCCCCTCAGACGGGGCAGCCCCTCTCCTCAGGACTTGGGACTCCCCCCAGACCCCCAGACCCCTTCAGCCGCCCTCGGCCGGCGCTCTGTCTGCCTCAGTACCTCCCAGACCCTTTGGTCAGGCTGCTCAGCGACGTCCCCCCGGCCGGGATGTCTCCTCTGTCTCAGGACCCGGCACCCCCAGCTCAAGTCCCTCAGCGACTCCCCCCGGGCCGGGACGCTCCCCCACCCCGCCTCAAGACGCTGCCCCCCCTCCCCAAGCCCCTCAGCGACACCTCGGGCCAAGATCCCCTCCGCAAGCCCCACAACGACGCCCCCAGTCCCCCCTCCCACCCACGCCCGCGAACCCTGTGTCTACCCGCTCACGAGCGGGTGCGGAGGCGACGGGAGCGGGCGCCCGGCCCCTCTGCCCGGTCCCGGCTGCACCCGCTTGCCCAACACTAATTTCTGAGTACAAGTCGAGAAGAGTAAGGTTGACCTGCCCGCCCTGCTAGAGGTAGACCTGGGTCCGGAGAAGACCGGCTCTACCCAGCCAGAACGTTCCCTCCCTAGCCATCCCCCGCCCCACCGGGGCCGCTTTGAACTTCCCCGTGACTCGGTGCAGGTCCAGCGTGGAGAGGGGAAGAAAGTAAGGGGTGATGGGAAACTTCTCCCCTGTAGAGCTTAGGGTGCTTATCCTGGGAGGGCAGTGCCGAGCACTCGTCTCCCCAGTAGGCCCACACTTTAAATAGGGTAACGCGCTCCCCAGGCCAAGGTCAAGGCCAGGTCTTCCCCAAGTGGGGCCCTAGACCAGGATGGAAGCTGGGACTTTGCTTAGCTCGCCCGCACACCTTTCCTTGCAACAGAACTCTCCAAGTTGAAGAGCAGGCAAGGGGGCGTTGTCTGGCCCAGGTACATTTGTCCGCAAGTTGTTCAGGTGTTGAGACTTCGGCATTAATGGAAGGGACGGGAAAAATGCATTTCAGGTTTGCTGAAGTAAGAAAACCGGCCTCTGGGTTCTCCACCCAAAGTCGCAGGCTGTGATGTTGGAGAGACAGGATTTTGCTGATGAAAGAAAACTCCAAGTTGCTTTGTTTACTTAACAGCTTGGATTTGTGATAAAGATAAGGATTTAGTGTTGTCACTTACTATGTGACTTTGGGTTGTGCCTTCAGCTCTCTGAGCCTCAGTTTCCTCATCTGTAAAGAAGGGATGATGATAACTCCCTTGCAGGGTGTTGTGAAGATTAAATGATGTACTGCAGGTTACACACCCACATATAGCAGGCAGTCACTAAACATATTTAATACTTCTTTTTATAGTGCTTTACAGTTCACCAAGTGCTGGACACCTCCTTTGCCGTGGGAATGCTATGAGCTTCCAGTCTGATTAATCCCTGTTAAAGGCAAAGCTTGGCTTTAGAATGGTAGAAGGGGGCTCTCCAAGTGCTATAAACCTTAGGCTCAGGAAGTGGTTTCTGAGTGAACAGTGGCCTTCTAGGGGACAACTACAAAAACTTGTGCAGAAGTTTGATCACTTCTACTGTTTGCTGTATGTGGGGAATGAAGGAGGGACTTTCTGAGAGCCAGGATATGTCAACATAACTGTAACCTAGTAACCCCTTAGCTCCACTTTGCCATATGTGTGGTCAGGATTTAATGTCCTCTATGGAGAGAGAGGTATGGGTGGAAATAAACTGTTTCCTCTCCTGGAAAGGGCAGAGTAATAGCTCTGAAAAGTGTTCAGTGAGCCAGCTGTGTGCTTATGCTTGTGGAAGGTGGCACCCTCTCCTCAGGCACCTTTGCTTTGCTCGGAAGGGTCAAATGCAACAGCTCTTACGTAGTTTGAACTTCAAACCTTGGTGTGTGCTTTTATTGGAGTCTGGGGTAGGGACAAATAAATAACCATTGTGAAATGATTTATGATAAGTGGCCTATGTTCCCAATTGAGTGAGCCTCACCAGCTTTTTTCCCTCCCATCCTTAGTACATCAGTGCCTTTGTGACTTCTCCTCTTTAGTTCCAGAGGCAGTTTTAGGGAGATACCACATGGTCTTCAGCATCACATCCTGTCTAGAGCCTACCCACTAGTTTTTAAAAATCCTTTCCAATAAAAAACACGTTTTACTCTGAGGATATGACAAACTTGACATTTCATATTTTTGATACTGTAATTTTCTCTAAAATTTTGTGGATGGAAAAAATTATTTCAATACTTATATTCTGCATAATTTTGTAATATTTAAATTACTGGTGGTTTGCATTTTTGAATGCTGACTTTATAAAAAGTTAGCTCATTCCCTATCAGTGCTACTTCTAATTACAGTGTGTAGCCAACCCCAGATGACCTCCCTTCTCTTCATTCTTTGAGATTCTCTCCGTTCCTTCACAACTGATAAGGAGGAAGGTAGAGGTTAGTGGTGGAATCTAGACTCCCTTTTCAAGGAGGAAGGCAGCCAGGGCCGTGGGCTGATGGGCTCTCTGAAGTGAACTCCCATCTGGAATTTACTGACCTGCAGGGGACAACCGAGAGGTAGGAAGAGCAGAGAAGGCTGAGTGGACTTCAGCTCTGAGTTTTCCGCCTAAGGCATATACCTGCTTGGGTGTTTCACCACATTTAGGGGCTTTCAGGTGTGCGTCAACAGAGTGTATCAACTCTGGTTATGTTTGCTGTGAACTGCCTTTTATGCTCATCCTCCTCCAGCTTCTCATGTAGAATTTGTCCCATTAGACAGCAGTGTGTCTTGCCATAAAACCTATGAGTTCAGTTAACAGTGAGAGCTTCATGCTGTACAGGGCCTTATCCCTCCTGGGGACTCCATTAATGTTGTATGGAATTACCTGTATACAACCCAGGGGCTGAGAGGAGTGAAGGGGACTAACGTGCATACCAGTTACTTTTATGTATTTTAAGAAACAGGAAACTGTCAAAACTGACCTGGCATCAAAGAACTCTGATCTTTTTGTGAAAATTTTTGGCCCCTCGACAAAGCTGTTTAAGTGTTTGAGATATGCAGTGAGACCTTTTATAAATCTTAGAGCAAAATGAAGTTCAATTTAGGCTCACTGCTAATAAACAGCAAGTTGGTACACTTAATATAGATATTATTGATATACTTACTTATGATTTAGCATATTTGGATCAAAAGCAATAAATGATGAAGGTAAAATATATTGCTTTAAATTGCTTCACAATATACAGATTAGGAATTTTGGGTGATGGGCAATATACCATCTTTAGTTTAGAATTTTTGAGCCTATAATGCCATCTTAGGCTCTAGGTCAGGTAGGTGTCAGCAAACATTTTTTGTAAAGGGCTAGACAGTAAATAATTTGGGCTTTGTGGGCCATGTACTGTCTGTTGCAGTACAACAGCTGCAGAATCTCAAAGAATGAAGAGAAGGGAGGTCATGTTTGTAGAGCAAAGCAGCCATAGACAGACTGTGAATGGATAGGTGTGGCTCTCTTCCAAGAAAACTTACATGGACACCGATATTTGAATTTCATGTGATTTTTTTTAAAGTTTTTTAAAATTTTTATTTATTTTTGGCTGTGTTGGGTCTTCACTGTTGTACATGCGGGCGTTCTCTAGTTGCAGTGACTGGGGGCAACTCTTTGTTGTGGTGCACAGGCTTCTCATTGGGGTGGCTTCTCTAATTGTGGAGCACGGGCTGTAGGCGTGCGGGCTTCAGTAGTTGTGGCATGTGGGCTCAGTAGTTGTGGCTTGCAGGCTCTAGAGTGCAGACTCAGTAGTTGTGGCACATGGGCTTAGTTGCTCCGCGGCATGTGGGATCTTCCCGGACCAGGGCTCGAACCCGTGTCCCCTGCATTGGCAGGTGGATTCTTAACCACCAGGGAAGTCGAATGTGATTTTTATATGTCAACAAAATACTGTTCTTTTGGTTGTTTTCAACCATTTAAAAGTTTAAAAAGCATTTTTAGCTCATGGGCCATACAAAAACAGGCAGTGGGCCAGAGTTGGCCTGCAGGCTGGACTTGACCAAGTCCTGCTCTAGGTCCATATGTGTTGATTTTTTGCAGTGTTCACTGGTCTGGAAAAGTGACAGGGAGGCTTGCTGAATGAACCTTTTACCTTTTACTATAAACTAACTTTAAGACGCATGGGAGAAATGGTTAAAAAGGTAAATTTTGTGTTATGTATATTTTACCACAATTATCACAGGGAGATCGGCTTGGTGCTTTGTGACCGCCTGGAGGGGTGGGATAGGGAGGGTGGGAGGGAGGGAGACGCAAGAGGGAAGGGATGTGGGAACAGATGTATATGTATAACTGATTCACTTTGTTATAAAGCAGAAACTAATAAAAACAAACAAACAAAAAAAAAAACATATCGAGGGAGGGAAATTTCATACACATACATTTGGATCTTTAATAAGACTTTAAAAAATACTTTAAAAAGTAACTCAGGGGCTTCCCTGGTGGCGCAGTGGTTGAGAGTCCGCCTGCCGGTGCAGGGGACACGGGTTCGTGCCCTGGTCTGGGAAGATCCCACATGCCGCGGAGTGGCTGGGCCCGTGAGCCATGGCCGCTGAGCCTGCGCGTCTGGAGCCTGTGCTCCACAATGGGAGAGGCCACAACAGTGAGAGGCCCGCGTACCGCAAAAAAAAAAAAAAAAAGGTAATTCAGTATGGTTCAGTGTGCACTACATAAAGAAAATAGAGCCTTCTTCGGAACCAGCCCATTGTTTGTTCAGCTATGCAGATGTTGCTTGGATCAAACTGTTGAGAGATTTGTTTCTCAGCGGAAAGCCCAGGCAGCAGGTGGCACCAGCCCTGAGACATTTAAAAAAAAGAAAAAAAAAGAAAAAAAAAGAAAATAAACTTCTATCACTTTCCTAAACAGTTGAATGGTTCTATTGTCATTTTTAAAGTGGCCTTTAAAAAACAACAGTGTGCTTAGCATGGATGATTATTTTGTTTTAATTAAAACATTTTCGAAAAAACAAAATGAAACACTCAAACATACCAAATTGATTGTGTTTGTACTGTGGAACAGTTAATGCAAAACACTTGGGAGAGGCCGTAAGTTTGGATCTGTAGTTTTTTCTTAGTTTTTCCCTCCTGAATAAGGATAACAGAGGAGGAAGTGAGTGTGTTCCTTAGCAAACTACCTGTGCAGGTTTTGAGGTGAGGTCTCCTCAAGCCCCCTTTTGTCACCTGGCAGGTTAGTTTCTGGCTGGCTCACAGTGAATGAGTGAGAACGGTGACTGACATTCTTCCACATTCATTTTGACCTTGAGTATCCAGGTGGAACCCGGAAGCATTAGTCTAGGAGAGGAGCCTGAGGTCACTCTGTTTTTTCCCCCTCTCTGTTGTCTTCAGTGTCATTCTCTCAAGACGGCAGTGCTTCTTCCCCAGACGTCACCTCTGGGACATTATCCTGCATTCGGATGAAACAGGGAAAGGATAGAGGCCGTTGTAGAAACATTAGAAGGGTGTCCATACTTCTCAAAAATAGCCACTCCACAGAAACCTGCCTTCTCGTCCTCTAAGGAAATTCCTTCCATCCCCCTTTTAATCCTCTTTCTAGGTAAACACCTCCCTCTTCTGGACTTGCAACAGTTCGAAGAGGAATGAGGTTGGGGCTAGGAAGTACTTTACAGACAAAAGATTTGAGGCCACCTCACACGCAAGGCTGCCTCTCCCTCCTGCAGTTATGAGAGGGTACTTAATAACAGTACCCTCTCGGGGCTGCCCCTCTGCTGGGCCCAGCTTCTAGTTTTCTTGCCACTGATTTAATTCCTGGCAAGTAGCCAAAGCATTAAACTTTTATTGTTCAATTTACCGCGAGGGCGGGGCCCTGCTTCTAGTGGGCTGAGGAGGCTTCCAAACCCCAGTGTCATACCACATTAGCAACTTCAGACTTTGAGGGCTGGATTTCTTTCAGTTTGGTTAGATTCTTGGTTAGAACCAGAGCAGTATATTCACACTCAAAGTTTGAAAGCTCGGAAACGATAAAAACAGCATAGGCAACTTTTAAAGATGATACAAAACAGTTGTGGCATTGACTTATAGGACTAACTCTAAACAGAGTTAGAGTTTATATCTTTTAAACAGAAATGTTAAATGGCTGTCCATGTTCCTTGGTGTCCTAAAGTTGGATGAAAACATGGCGACCAAGTAGTTCTAGAACAGTAGGGATTGTTAACCAATGTCATCACAGTATGTAAATTACTTGCTGCTGTTCAATCTATAAAAATTCATCTTCAAAGAAAATTATTGGGCTGGTAAAAATATTTTTAATAATGACCACAGAAGCCATATTTCTTTTTCTTTGATGTTCTTCCAAAGACTTCTTCTGGTTTTAATCAGATTGTTCCCACATAAAATACAGTGGAAATCTACAATAATAAAATCCCTATTCCTATGTCTATGGGGAAATAAACAGGATGGGGACTGTCCTTTTAAGGGGCTTTCCCCTTCCTTTTCCCCAGACTCAAAGCCTCTATTACTGGTGGGTGTTTTGGCATCAGTTAAGGGCCTTCAATCCTTCCCTCCCTCCATGTTTTGCTCTTTCATTAAAGTGTTTCTGTTGTCTAATTATATCCTTTCAATCAAATTAGAGACTGCAGCATCTGGTGAGGGCCGTAACTGCTGCCATCTGCACCTCGTATATACAGGCCTTTTCAGCTGAGAATCACTCAACTTCCAAATGGCAGGAAGAGATTTGGAAAAAGTTTAGTTGGAAGGGAGGTTAACTTAAAAGGAACATCTTCAAAGGCTGGGTTCGATGCCCTGCTTGCTGTGATGTGTGCACTGCCATGCAGAGCTTCATCGGCTTGGCTCACCAAAGATTCTTCTCTAGTGCTTCTGGCAGATGAAGGGTTTCTGATTGTCTTAGCTGAAATGACTAGCCCTCTCATCCCGAGGCAGCCCCGGGGCGAGCTGAAAATTTCTCCCTTGAGAAGAATCTTTTGTTGTATGACCACCAGTTGGTTAATGGATATGACACTTTCTGTTTATTTGACCATTTCTTCTAATTCAGTGGTTTCAACTAGAGGAGATTTTTTGCCCCCAAGGGACACTTGGCAATATCTGGAGACATTTTTGCTTGTCACAACTCACTGTGTGGTGGGGAGGGGTGTGCTACTGGCATCTAGCAGGTAGAGAGGCCAGGGATGCTGCTTACGATCCTGGAATGCACAGGACAGCGGCCCCCTTCCCCCCCCCAGAATTATCCAACCTGAAACGTCAGTAGTGCTGAGGTTGAGAAACCGTGTCCTAATTATATTATTCTTTTATCCTTCCCTTCACTGTGGCCTCGGAGTAGGCAACTCTGATCAACATCTTTTTTCACTCTTAAGAAAATAGATTCTTCATTGTCCATATCTAAACTCCTTAAGCATTTCCGTGAACAGTGTTTCAGAAATCTTAATGGAGTAAGGTCTGTGGGTCACCGTATGTTTCCACTTTCTCTAGAGTAAGAGTGCCAGATTAAATACAGGACACTCAATTAAATTTGAATTTCAGATAAACAGTAATTTTTTGTGTTTGTCTCATGCAATATTTGGGAATACTTTAAAAATCATTCGTTGTTTATCTGAAATTCAAATTTAACTGGGCATTCTGTACTGCCATTTGCTAAATCTGACAACCCTACTCTAGATCCATGAAACATTACATGAAACTTTAAACCTTTGACTAGCAAATCAGTCTGTTGGCCACCATCTGCCCTTATTGTTCTGGGTGACTAGAGGTGACAGCAATGCCTGTTCTTGTTTGTAAGTCAGTGCTACACTGAGACTTTCCTTCTGCCTCAAGCTGTCTCCATGGCCAGAACTTCTGAAACTTGTCACTTGAGTCATATTTTTATCTTGGGACCAGCTAACAAATGCTTATCAAATGCCTACTGTATGCCCAGCATCTCCGACTAGGACTAGTCCCTGTACCAGTTCTTAGAAGACGACAACTTTGTTGCTTCGGGTTTTACTTTAAAGATGTGCTCTAGAGATACGCTGTCTACCTGGCAGTCAGCTAGCTCCCCATTCAAGGACTGTTGTATTATTTGCCCATCCCACATCAACCAAGGGAAGCTGAATAGCCCAGAGCCTGGCTTCCATGGAGCGTTGGCTGCCCTCCAGGGCTCCATTATTGGGGAACTTTCTTGCCATCTGAAATTAAAAATAGGGTACAGGCAATACTGATGAAAGTTGTCCAAAAGCTGGATTACATCAGTTTATTTTATCTCCTTTTTAGTCTGACAGAGCTTCAGACAGCGTGAAATAATGTTGCTCAAGTGATGGTGAGGCAAGGTGTAGATTTGAGCCAGGTGTATCCCATTGAAAGCAAACTCAATATCAACATGAGTATTCATTACAAAGAGGGTTGCTTATTCCCTATTACAAATAGCTCTACTGTGGATTCCATTTAAATAGCAGACTCCCCTGGTTTAAATAGCATTTGATTTTCGAATACTTGATTTATATAAGCTTTCCTGGAACTTCTCCCAGGTCATTGCTAGGCAGGGCATGATAGCTAGCCTGGAGGCACAAATTGGTGAGGAAATCAGGGCACTCTGAACATGTCTGTCATGGGTTTTCCCCCCTAGCCCTCCATACACCTGATTCCCTCATTCAACAAAAGTTTGCCAGGCACGTTCTGTGTGGTCTGTAGTTGCTGAGAATACAAAGATGAGTGAAGAAACTTACGGTCTAGTGGAAGCAGGGCCAGGTGCTTCTTGAGCAATTATAGGTCAAGCTGATCAAGTCTTAGAAGAGCTGGGGCAGCAGGTGCTGTGGGACTTGTTTTAGAGCCTCTGGGTTCCATAGGAGTATAGTGCTATCTCCTCTAGACCCTGAGCTTTCAAATAGTTCTCCATCTTTTGTCTTTTTTGTTTCCTTTAAAGTTGATTTATAATGTACTAAGTTATTGTCCATCAGAGAACTGGACTTTGAGCTTTAAAACATCTTATTGTACTTCCTGTTTCCTTATGTGAAAACTCTAGTGTGAAATTTTATTTCAAGATTGAAGAGGATATTTATAAATAAACATCTAAAGTAGATCCATTTATGCTCAAACATTACACTGAGAGAGGTGCCATCACCACACCATGATAGAATATGTTCTGTTGGTATTGGCAGTAAAGTCCATGGTTAATTAATGAAATGTTTTTCGTAGAGTTCTGCTGAGCTAGTGACTTCTAACTTAGTGAGTCCATGCTTTCACTGAGGCTTGGCCTAATCTCTCTGTATATGTTACAGAGCTAGATGTTGATAGGTTAATGGTCATTCTTTCTTAAGAACTATCTCCTGGTCTTCAATTTGATGAGTGTACTTGTATATAATATCCTAAATGATGAATGTAAGGTCCTCAAGCACTACTGCATGTTCATGGTGACTCTTCCTGGCAAAAACACATGTCCTTCACAGTGACAGCCACGGCATGCTTTCCAGTGGGTCCTGCCTGGGTAAGAGTGGAGCATATTCAAGATGAGAGCCAGATGGGAGGAGTGGTACCCAAGCAGCACTGCATTCTGGGCCTGTTCTGCCTCAAGAGTTATCTATTTTTCCAATTTTTATATAACAAATAATAAGGACCCCTCTCTGAAGTGTTTTCGTGGGTCTTCTGAATTTAAACCTGTTGTCTATTGCTTACGATATGTTCAGTTTTTCTTAAAATAGTCTTTTAATTAGGTATCTGTTAATAGAGATGAATAAACTGGAGATTCAAATAGAAGACTTCAGGTCTCCTTCCAAAAGTATGAATTCTTTAGTTAAAATAACTTTGAGAGGTATGGCCTTTTCTTCTGACATTGTTCCCATGAATGAAAAGGAAGATCTAAAAGATATTTTAATGGAAAAGCTACTGATAAATAATTGCAGTGATTATTTTTGTGGTAATTCTACTTTGGGCAAAAGTACAAAAGTACTTTGTCCTCTGGTCATTTGAATACATAGTCCAAGAACATGGTAGGTGAATGTCTGTCTTGATTTTAGATGACTGAATTTATGGCTGATTGAGTTTGTTTATTGTTCTTGAAAAGAAACTAAGGTAGATTAATTGTAAAACAGCATGTTAGTAAGTATTTTCAAGATGTCCTTTCAAAAAATTTTGCTTTGGGAGATTTAGAACATATTCAAAAATAAAAGTGTAAGGAAGTCATGTGTATCCATCTCCCAGCTTCCACAATCGTAAACCAAGGCCAAAGTATTTCATCTCTACCTCTTTCATCCCCCCAAGTAGATTATTTCATAACAAATCTCAGATATCATATCATCTTATCTGTAAATATTTCACTATGTATCCCTAAAGGATAAGAACTCTTTTCAAAAACATAGCAACAGAGACTTCCCTGGTGGTCCACTGGGTAAGACTCCATGCTCCCAACGCGGGGCGGGGGGGTGGGGGGGCCTGGGTTTGATCCCTGCTCGGGGAACTAGATCCAGCATGCATGCTGCAAGTAAGAGTCCGTGTGCCACAACTAAGAAGTCCACACACCGCAGCTAAAAAAAAAAAAAAAAAGGATCCCACATGCTGCAACGAAGATCCCACGTGCCACAACTAAGATCCGGTGCAACCTAAATAAATGAATAAATATTAAAAACAAACAAACATAGTAGCAGTACCACTACCATTATCACAACTGAAATTTTAACAGTAATTTCTTAATATCATCAAATATCCAGTCAGTAATCAGTTTTCAGGTATCCCTGGTTGTCTCATCGGTGTTTTTACCATTCAAACCAGGACCTAAGCCAGGTACAGTTAGGTGATGTGACTTTTGAGTCTCTATTAACCTAGAGGTTTCTCCTCTTTTTCTTTTTTTTTCCTGAAATTTATTTGTTGAAGATGTAGTTTCTTCTAAACAAAAAGAGTGCTTAAATGCCTCTTCAGAAGGAGGGCCCACATGGAAGGTGAGTTATTTTTTTCCATAGAATTCTCACTTCCATTAGAGAAATGGGTAGAATTAGAGAATTTTAAGCCTAGGAGAGATTTTAGCCATCAATCCTTTCCTGTCACACTCCCTCAGACTTTTGAGCCTCAGTTCTATTTTGTTAGAATCTTGAAATTAGAGTTTAGAGTGAAGGGATATTGAGACCACCTATCTCAAATCCCCTTGTTTCACCAGTGAAGAAATGGAGCCCCAAATCCAGGTGATTTCTTCAAACCCCGCAGTGTCAGCTACTTGTCTGGTGTCATTTCCCCTTTCTTCCAGTGATTCTCAGTATGTACCATGTGTTTAGAAGGCCCCTCCCTCCTACCCTCTCTCTAAGTAGTCTAGGTGATCTAGACCTGATCGCCTGCCTCCATGTAATCATGGGAATCTCTTCCCTTGGGGAGCCATTGGCGTTAAAGACACAGTGTCTTTTCACAGGCTCAGCTGTGTTAGGATGGGAAGGTCTGGGAACCCCTGCCTTCCCAAGGCCATGTGCCTCTTTACCATGGGGTTCCACATAACTGAAATAAGCATTCCTGAAGTGCTTTTGAGTGTCTGAGGGCAAAAGGTGATTTTGCCAGGGACCATAGGCTTTGAAGACCTACCCATGAGTTCCCACTGGACACCAGTCTGTACTGGAAACCCAACAGAGCAGCAGATGTGTTGTGCGAACATCTGACGACACTCTTGTGTTGCCCTCTAAATATTAAAAGGAGCTTTTTCCACCTAAGGCTTGTATTTCTATAATCTACCCACCTACCAAATTTTATAGATGTCTTTAAAAGAACAGATGTTCCCACTGGAAAATGTTTCTGCCTTCTTATTTTAAGATGCCATAATTCAATTTAATGCTTATTGATTCATGTTAATTTCAAACTAGGCTAAAACCAGCCAGATTCTTCCAACATAGGATCAGTAGAGATGCTGAGTGGTCCTACATGGAACAGAAAGTCAGCTTTGATGGATTAAAAAGTGACTCTCACAAACATCGTATAATAGAGATCTAACTAGTAATTAGCTACCAGAAAACCAGGAAAATTCAAGACTCAATATGAGAAGAACCTCAATAATGTGGTTTCAGGCAAACAGTGTAGTTAGGAATGACCTAGTTATAGAGCTTCATTGAGAACTTATTCTTCAACTTTATTAAATGTTATCAAGGAATAGAATGTCTTTTGCTTTCCTACCACCATCTCATATATGTCAAGTTTTAATTATTTTAAAACACATCGTTATAGTTTTAAACATGAACTTTAAAAACACAGTGCACGTGCAACCTGTCAGGAGTTAAATTGCCTGGTTCTCTTAACTTGGCATTTTCCTCACTTATAATAAGTACAGATATTGAATTATGTGATTTCAGTAGCATATATAAACAAAGATTTGTTTCATCCCACAGTTCAAATTTTGATTAAGAAAAACATGTACCTTTTTTTCCTTACTTTTTATCCAGTGAATGCTGGGATTCGACATAGGGTTCAAACCATATATATTTTTCCTATCCTGATGGTAGCCTGATAACTGCCCATTTAATCACTAGGTAGACAGACTTTGGGAATTGTATTGTGGAAAATGTATCTGGGAATATTTCTAGGTCCTCTACAGGTCATGCCTCTAGATCAACTGAAATCTTCAAATAATGTTACATACAGCATGCGAGTATGAGAGCCTATGGAATTTGAGGAATAAATATCAAAGTTTTGAATATATATGCCATCAAGTCAATCAGTCTTTATACCAACCCTTCTAAATTCCAAACATAATAAACAATAATAGTTTTATGAGCAAAAACTCAAGCTTGCTTTTATTAGCAATGGGGAGTATTGAACTTTCACCCAGACATGGTCTTTGTCCTCAGATCTTCCTACCATGGGGATGACCTCCAGGCCTTCATGCAGCAGCAGGTCCTGCAGAAAACAGTTGGTCTGCACAAAACCATTTGCTCAGAGATTCTCACCCAAGATTTGTATGCCCTAATGTGATTCCATATATCTCAAGAGAATTTCAATGAAATTAGCATCTCCAGCTTTTTTTAAAATAAATTTATTTTATTTATTTATTTTTGGCTGCATTGGGTCTTCATTGCTGGGCGCAGGCTTTCTTTAGTTGCGGTGAGCGGGGGCTACTCTTTGTTGCTGTGCTTCTCATTGCGGTGGCTTCTCTTGTTGCGGAGAATGGGCTCTAGACGCGTGGGCTCAGTAGTTGCGGCTCATGGGTTCTAGAGCACAGACTCAGTAGTTGTGGCGCACGGGCTTATTTACTCTGTGGCATGCAGATTCTTAACCACTGCACCACCAGGGAAGCCTGCATCTCCAGTTTTTAAAAATAAATGCCATATGCCATATTTTGGAGGGTTTTGGTGCTGGAGAAAAAGATAAGGAATTGCCAACTTAGAAAAGAAGAATTAATCCCGAGTGCTTTGATGTCAGCCTTGGAAGTTTTTATTAAGGAGTTTTCTTCTGTATTTACTAAGTTTTTGTCAGGCTTGTGTCTAACTTAATGGCTGTTTTCATTCAATCCCCAAAGCAAAAGATTTGCAGTTTTCTGATGGAGAGGAAGGTCCAGCAGAGATGAATGGAATGGGTTCCAACTGGAGAAGACAGGGAGGAAATAAAAGTGCTTTCACAGCTTCTTATTCCTCTCTTCTCAAAACACCTTCTCCCTTACCTTCTGAGACCCACATGCTTCCTTAGCTTTTCTCCCACCTCCCAGGCTGCACATCACTGCTGGGCCCTTCTCTTTCCAGGCCTGAAACATTGCAGGGCCCCAGGGCTCAGCCCCAGATGTCTTCTCTCTCCACACAAGTGCTGTTACCTCCACACTCTGGATCTAGCCTTGGCTTCTTTCCTCAACTCTAGGCTCATCTAGCTGTCTGCTTACTCTGTATCTCCATCGAATTTTCCTATCCAAAACCAAAGCCTTGATTCCACCCCAAGATATTCTGTGCCTCTTGGGTCCTCCCCATCGTAGTAAATGGCAGCACCGCTCATCCAGCTGCTCGGTGTTGTACCTAACTCCTCTTTCTCTGGGACCCCAGCAAATACTTTTGGTTCTACCTTCAAAATACATCCGGAATCCGGCCACTTCTTCCTATCCTTCAGCTACCAGCCTGGCCCAAGCCATCCTTCTTTCCAGCTCATCCTTCTGCAGTAGGCACCTAACTGGTCTCCCTGCTGAGTGCTTAGCTGTCTCTACACAGCTCTTCCTCCACCCAGCAGCTACAGTTCTACTAAAAGATAAGTCAGATCGTGTCATTTCTCTGCTCAAAGCCCTCCAATGACGTCCTGTCACTCTTAGATCAAAAGCCAAAATCTAATTTATACGACCGTCAAGACTTTACATGTCCTGGCCTTGCCTGCCTCCTCCTCCTCTTCATTTCCCACCACCCTCCCCTGCACTCACCCTACCTGGTCGGATCAGAGGAGCTGCCTCACAGTTCCCCAAGCCTTCCCCAGCACATTGCTGCTTGCCGGGGGGCGGTTTGCACTGGCTGTGCCCTCTGCCTGGAATGCCCTTTCCGCGTCCTTTCCATTGTTCGCTTCCTCCCCTTGTCCACATCTCCCCTCATCTCCTCTCCAGGCCGTTCCTGACCCACCTCTTCTAAAAGAGAACCCCCACCCTTCCATCTCCGTCCCCTAACTCCATTTTCCCTTGTAGCACTTCTCACTGGCTAGTGTTAATTTTGATTGGTGTATTATGAGCGTGAAGCCCTGTGAGCATGTGAGCTCTAAGAACACAGAGTGTTCACCACTGCTGTCCCAGTGCTGTGAACAGTGCCAGACACATAGTAAGTGTTGAGTAAATATTTGTTGAATTAATGAATAATATCGTAGACATTAGATTTATCACCTTTGCTTGTTCTCTTTCACTGAATGCATAAATATTACAACCAGCCATGTGATATTTTATTTTTTAATGGTTTAAGCCACTCCTTGCTTGTCTAGCCAAAGCTTAGGCCAGTTTCATAGTGGTAGGAAACAAGGGAGGCAGGGTCCTCATTACCTAGTGCACACCCCAGTATTCTGATGAAATCAAGACGCACACATAACTTTAATCCAGAACGTTCAAGTTTGGTTCCCCCCCGCCCCAAATTGACATGCACTGGACAAGTCTGTTAAAAAAAATAATTGTCAAATCTGGTAACACTGCCTCCATTTCCCTAGCATAGCTAAGAACAAGACTGGGTCTAGGCGGAATAGACTAAAGCAAACAGGCCTGCTCTTACCCATTCCCTCTCTCAGATGCCACCTCATTCCATTCCTGAGGGCTGACACTTGTGTGGATGGCTACCACATTCTTTTGTGTTACAAATCAAGTCATCTGAGTCTCGGGGAACACCGACCCCACTGCCCTGCAGGTTGCTGTCTATTGCTAAGGCTTTCCAATGCTTTCCAGTGGTCGGCCAGCATTTCTGGCTCCCAAGCCACTCCTCGACCACTTTTGATAGGAGAAAAAGATGTATTAACACATAGCAATTAAAATTCTAGCAATTGGCAAAGATTGGCTTGATGTTCTTAGAATCATCACCCGGGCAGCTTTCTAGAAATATAGGTTCCCAGGTCCCACTCTAACCTTGGGATTGGGTAGGGCTCTGGTGTGGTACACGCACACACGGCGAGTCTCTCTCTCCCTCTTTCTTTCTCTCTAGCAGATCATATACATTCCTAGTGATAATAAATGCTATGAAGCAAGCAAATGAAGGGCAGAAAAACAGAAGTGGAGATGGTGGGGAAGGGTTTTCTGAGGAGGTAATATTTAGTCTGTGATGGGAAGTATTAGGGAAAGAACGTTTCGGGCAGGAAATAGCGTGGTGTGTTTACAGAATTAAAAGCAGGCGAGTGTGGCTGGAGCACAGCACGTGATGAGGGGAAGAGCTCGGGCCCGGTGGAGGGAGGGCCTGGGGCCACATCGAGGGGGCTTCACAGACAAGGATGACGGCTTTGGGTTTTGTTCCCAGTGCTCACGTTTTCCTGGGAACTTTGAGCCCTGTGCAGAGAATGCGTTGCGGGAGCACGAAAGTCAAAGCTGTGAGACCTGAGCAGGACCGTATTGTCCTCTGATGGTGAACAGGAAGAAGGTGGCAGCACCCAAGATGGAGAGGAGAGGGGGGTTTCAGGGAACATATTCGAAGAAAGTCAATAGGACTTGCTGATGAGCAGAAAGGGGGTGAGGAAGAGCATGGGGAAAGCAAGGATGATGCCAAAGGGTTCTATCGGAGGCAGTATAGGGTGTGATCGAGTGCCCCAGGTGCCTCATCTGTGAAATGGGAGTATTAAGGGACCTCCCCACTGGGTTGGTGGTGAGTTGATGTAAAGCACTTAGCACAGAGCTTGGCACACGGTAGAACACTCTGTAAGCATCAGCAGTGATGCAGACTGTGGTGATTCGTCCAAGGTTGCACAACTGATCAGCAGCAGGTCCAGGACAAGAAGCCAGGGCTTAGACTCTTGGTTCAGTGTATTTTCTGCTACACCGAGCTGCCTCCTTCAATTACCTTTGAACTTTTTTATTTATGCAGACTCTTGGTGGAGGGCTTGGTTGTCTTGGAACATGATGAATTGCACTTCTTGTAACATGTAAATGTCACACGAGGCACGATAAAGTGCTAGGGTGTCCTTTGCAGCCTGGGAGTCCAAGTTATTTTGGCTGTCCATAAAACCGGGCTGTTCCAGACAAAACGCAGGGCCCAGATAGGGAGAGGAAGGGGGTACAGGAAGAGAGATGGTTAGCAGGTAGATTTCAAATAGTAAAAGGAATATCTTTCAGAATATAGATGTGCTTGTGTGGTGCACATGCTTAGGCCAGAGGAGGCACATGCACTGCAGCAGGAGCCGGCAGTGAGAGTCCTTCATACCGGAAGTCGTGGGTCAGCACATGCCAGGAGAGGGAAAGAAATAAAGCTCAGAATGTTAGTGTAACTCCCCCAGATTGTCAGGTTCCTAGTGATACATCTTTAAAACGTGTTTGAAGTGCTTCTATCTGTCAGTTTCAACTAAGCTAATTTTAAAAAATTGCTCTTTGTACTGTGCCTTTCTCATGAACCTCTGTGAATTTAATGCATGCAACATGTGGGGGGAAATCCTCTCAGCTAAAATTCCCATCCCCCCAAAGTCTGAGAGGCATATTTGATTTGATTTGATTTGGCTGCATTGGGTCTTCATTGCTATGCGTGGGCTTTCTCTAGTTGTGGCGAGCAGGGGCTGCTCTTCGTTGCGGTGCGCGGGCTTCTCATTGCGATGGCTTCTCTTGTTGCGGAGCACGGGCTTTAGGCATGCGGGCTTCAGTAGTTGCAGCATGTGGACTCAGTAGTTGCAGCGCGCGGGCTCTAGAGCGCAGGCTCAGTAGTTGTGGCGCACGGCCTTAGTTGCTCCGTGGCATGTGGGATCTTCCCGGACCAGGGCTTGAACCCGTGCCCCCTGCATTGGCAGGCAGATTCTTAACCACTGCACCACCAGGGAAGTCCCTGAGAGGCAGATTTTAGAAGCACATTGCTGCACCTGCAAGGATTTTGTCATTTTATTAAACGGACCTCAGACCATGTTGAATGTGTCCTGTAGGAACGAATTTCAGAAAGAGGTGAGAGAAAATGCCAACTCAGCCCCTGCTCCCTCCTGTTGACTGTCTGTTTTGTGGCACCTCTATCTCAAACAGCGTGGGGAGGACTGTTCTTCATTACCAGGGAATGTGAGTCATTCCCAGACTCGTGTGATTGGGATTCCAAAACGTTTGCTGTATCTGATGGTCTTATTAAATCCAAGTGTCAGTGCAGCCTTTCAGACTGTAGGGGAGAGCTCAGTTACAGCTGGTGACCTGGTTCTAGTTACCACACAGAGATGCTGGCGAGAGCAGTGACCCCCTCCGAGCACCCAGAGTTCCTCACGGATGGCTGTTACCAACTCTTCCCAGAGTTGGGGGTTTCCCGGTTCACTCCATAGGCTTCATTACAGTTCAGCTCCCTGTTTATATCCTAGTTGGGATCTGTATACTTCAGGGGAAAATGTCCTAGTGTCTGTAGACAAGAGAGTGCCAAGATGAGCCTAGCATGTGGAGGGTACCTCGTTTCAGATTTCCTCAGCCCTACCAATGTTAAATCCACTGTGTCCAGGATCTAGTAAGACACTATCCATTTCTAGCTTGGTCCAAACAAAACAAATAAAACATCAAGCAGAGAGGGAGGAAGCTATAGATGTTGCCAGAAAATTAGTTTGCTCTGTCTTTTCTTTCTCCTAGAATGTTTCACAGCCAACGGTGCAGATTATAGGGGAACGCAGAACTGGACAGCACTGCAAGGCGGGAAGCCATGTCTGTTCTGGAACGAGACTTTCCAGCATCCATACAACACTCTGAAATACCCCAACGGGGAGGGGGGCCTGGGCGAGCATAACTACTGCAGGTAAGATGGGGTTGCACAGTACTTAAAAAAATCTCTGGTCTCCTCTTCCCATTTCTTCTGGCCTTGCTCACAACAGGGAAAGCTTCTTTGTCTTCTTTTGCCCAACTCACAAGGCCTTTCTTGTTACTGTTTTAAAAATCTTTCTCCCAAAACTGCACGTGCACACACACAATCTACCCGCTCTTTTCAACTTGGGTTGCTTTGATACTGGTTTTCAGAGCTCTGCTTTCCTGTCTGATAGCTTCCATGTCTCTTTGGGAGGGTTTTCTTAGTTGTCCCAGAAGACAGTACACAAACAGCGCAGCTTCTTAAGCTGCTGTGAATGTCATGGGCAAGCAGAGCACCATCTGTGACCCAAACCTCTCTCTGCTTCTGAGCAAAGGAAGCTGCCCTGCGTTGTACCACCTCCTGCCAGCCCAGGACCACCTTGCTCTGGGAGCAGCCGTAGCCATCAGATTTGTGCTGTTTCCTTCTTTTCAACAGACTAAGGTGTTCCTTTGCTCTTTCACCTCCTGTCTGGCCCTCGCAGGGGCCGAGACCCATGGTGCTTCAAGCATGTACTTGTGATTGGGGAGATGATCCATGGCTTTGATCAGATTCTCAAAGTTGTCAGTGATCCAAAACAAGTTGAGAATCACTGGTCAGTAGGGACCAGAGCACCCTTGGTTATAGCTGTGTTTTAGCTATTTATACCCAGGATCCTGGTAACATGACTCATGGGTCAGCCATGTGTTGAATTTAATTATTAATAGGACAGGTGCAAAGGCAGCCTCTTGAGCCATTGGGACAGGGAAAAATGATCACCGAGCTACTCTTTGAGCTACACACTGTGCCCCCAGTGCTACCAGAATGTTGGAATCTCAACCATGGCACTGTTGACCCAGCTGAGACAACATATTTATATCTGCATTGCATGGGCCACAGTGTTTACCTACTGCCCTCTCCAGGTACCTTTGCTAACACCCTAGGACCCTTCTGCTTATCTTGAAGTCTCAAGGCCTGTAGTCCATGTTATCTTTATCCCTGTGCCTTCAGCTCTTTGCTTCACCTTGGTTCTAATGTGTACCAACTGGCCATTCCCCCATCATTGCTGTTGCACTATTTTTTAGTCTGTTATTTGATTGCTATATTTTATATGTTACATTGTATTATTTGTTTGTTATAAAAGTATTAAAAGTTTTTCCAAAAAAATTCTCAAACACAACAGATATATATATTGTTTAAATAAAAGTCCCCATTTTACCTCTTTCCTCCCAAATCCTCTCCAACAAGGCCTACTTCCCAGAGGTAACAATTTGTATATATGCTATTTCACATTTCGCTATCATTTGTATTTTATTGTTAACATTACACATGCTTATTAAAGAATTCTTTGATGTTTTATTTTCAAAGTTATACATGTTCATTAATTTTTTTCTTGCATAATTAAAAAAATTAACCCCACTCCACTTCTGGCTTATTTCCTTCCCCTAGTTTTCCTATTCATGGGAATAGTTGGCTTGGGTTGGGAAGAGTATTTAGGAAGAGAAACCAGTGTTTGTTTTTTATTTTTACATAGTTACTTATCTTATTGTTCTAAAGTGTCTCTTTAGAAGTGTCTAAAGTGTCTCTGGTATTAGGCTGTTGGTTTATTCTATTATATTATTCTGTTGCCTTCTATCAAGCAAGGCTTCTCAGACGTGCTCCTGACTTTAAGGTAAATTTTAAATTTCCAATGAGGTTTAATTTATCTGACAAGAAAATCTTTTCTTATAGATTAGTACCCAGTTCTACCACTAGGCTCTCAGAAATGCACCAGTAAATATCCATTAAGAAAACACTGAGAGCCAGGGGACCACCTTCCTCCTGAGCCTTGGCTGGCTGCGGTCCTCTCCTTTGATTTGATGGAATGTACCAGACCTGAACTAACAATTTATCCTTCAAAAAAAGGGATACTGAAATTGTCGATTATTATCACATCAGAGAGCTGGGGCCTTTCGTTTTAGCACTGCAGCAGAGTCAAAGATGAATTAGCTTGTTCTTTTTTTAACCTATTCCGATGCTTTTCAAAATGGTTTTGACGTTGATAACAAACAGTTGTTTTCGAAAGCCTTTACCAAATACTACATCAAAGCTGAACACTGAATAGAGGGAGGAAAATGACAGTGAAACTGTTTAAAGAAGGGCTTTGTACAAATTCTCCGACTTTGATTTCTCAGCTGACATCCGACACCATGTTTGTCTTATGCGATGTTTCCAGACCCATCCCAGTTGAGATGTCCGCGAGATGGAGAGTGATGGGAACGCACTTCTCTGGCTCCACGTATCTGGACTGGGGGGAGGCAGAGAGGCCGGGACAGCAGGGTTGGCACTGGTACCTGCCTTTGGGCACAAAAAATAAAAGGACCCTTTGTGCTTCAGGGCAGCTTATCTTCTGGGCCACACAATAGGCTGATCCCTCCCAGGCTTGATAGGGGCTGCTCCAGAGCTCCGGCTGCAGGGTCTTTATGCCCATTTCCGGCCTAACCGGAGTGTCAGGTTTCCAGTGTTCTGAGTCCAAATAAAAGGAGCTTGAAAAGCAGCGGAGAGAGGCGAGGCTTTTCTGTGTGTCCAGTAACCCCTGCCATCTTTTGCTCTGTTTCAGCAGCGCTGCCCATTATTGTCGTGGCATCTCTGAGTTGAAAAGACCTTAAAGGCATTTATTCCAAGCCACTCATTTAGAAATGTGGAATAAGTCTTTTGCAATTATTATTGCCATATCAGAAGTTGGTACCAGGATTATAGGACTGTATGTTCTGAGTGAAACTCTTCGGCATAGTTTTTTTCAGAATTCTCTGAGAAGTTAGTGTTTTGACGTGGAAATAGGACCCATTTCTATCAAACATGAGTTGACTGGCCTGATCCTGGTGAAAGCTTGTCAGTGCAGTCTACATGATGTGAATTTTACTTTATTGCTTAAAAATTAGACAGTGTTCATTGTAGAAGAAATGAGAAAATAAAGAGAATTGGAAAAGAAAAAAATTAAAACTACCAGTAGTCCCATCATCCAGTGATAAATACTTTCAAGAGTCTGGTGCGTATCCTTCCCTAAATATATCTTTTCAAAAATGGGATTGTTGTCATCCATCATGTTTTAGAGCTGCCTTTTAAAAAAATACCTAACAAGACATTGTGAATATCTTTCCATATTAATAAATGTGTCTCTACACCACATTTTTACCAGCTGCCTAGCATTCCCTTATATGGACATATTTGTTTAACCAATCCTTAATTGTTGTTTCTAACTTTTTTGCATTATGAAAATGCTGTGGTGAACATCTTTGTAAGTAAAGATTTCCTTAGAATATAGCACTAAAGGAGAAATTGCCAAGTAAAGGGGGTTTGCGTATCTTCAGGGCCTTTGACTCTAATCACCAAGTTTCCATCCTGACCGTTTGCTCCATTCACATTATTATTATTATTTTTTAAATTTATTTATTTATTTTGGCTGCGTTGGGTCTTCGTTGCTGGGCGCAGGCTTTCTCTAGTTGTGGTGGAGCAGGGGCTGCTCTTCATTGTGGTGCACGGGCTTCTCATTGCAGTGGCTTCTCTTGTTGCAGAGCACGGGTTCTAGGTGCGCGGGCTTCAGTAGTTGTGGCATGTGACTCAGTAGTTGTGGCTCACGGGGTCTAGAGCACAAGGTCAGTAGTTGTGGCGCACAGGCTTACTTGCTGCATGGCACGTGGAATCTTCCCAGACCAGGGCTCAAACCTGTGTCCCCTGCATTGGCAGGTGAATTTTTTTTTAATTTAATTTAATTTAATTTAATTTATTTATTTTATACAGCAGGTTCTTATTAGTTATCTATTTTATACATATTAGTGTATATATATCAACCCCAATCTCCCAATTCATCCCACCACCACCACGGCCCCCCCAACTTGCCCCCCTTGGTGTCCATACGTTTGTTCTCTAAATCTGTGTCTCAATTTCTGCCTTGCAAACCAGTTCATCTGTACCATTTTTCTAGATTCCACATATATGCATTAATATACGATATTTGTTTTTCTCTTTCTGAATTAATTTCACTCTGTATGACAGTCTCTAGGTCCATCCACTTCTCTACAAATGACCCAGTTTCATTCCTTTTAATGGCTGAGTAATATTCCATTGTATATATGTACCACACCTTCTTTATCTATTCATCTGTCAGTGGGCATTTAGGTTGTTTCCATGACCTGGCTATTGTAAATAGTGCTGCAGTGAACCTTGGGGTGCCTGTGTCTTTCTGAATTATTGTTTTCTCTGGGTATATGCCCAGTAGTGGGATTGCTGGGTCATATGGTAATTCTATTTTTAGTTTTTTTAAGGAACCTCCATACTGTTCTCCATAGTGGTTGTATCAATTTACATTCCCACCAACATTGCAGGAGGGTTCCGTTTTCTCCACGGCAGGTGGATTCTTAACCACTGTGCCACCAGGGAAGTCCCTGCTCCATTCGCATTTTTATCTGTAGTTTTGCGAGCACCTGTGTTCTCCCAGCCATGGGACCACCGTGTTCATGGTTAAGGTGCCAGTGCTGTTTGGCATCATCTGTTCAGTGGTTAGTTGTCCCGGTTACACTGCAGTGAATTTGTGTAAACATATTTCACCTTTGCTCACTCCCTACCCCCACCCTCAAACTCTGAAGTTTCTGTTGGAGTGGATAGCTTTGTTCTTGTAGTATTACCACTTTTTTCTTCTTCATAAGAGATGACATTAAAATATATATGAATTATTAGAAACAACACAGAAGCTGAAGTGTTTTTTTGTTGTTGTTGTTTTGTTTTGTTTTTGGTGAGGGGCGTTTGGTAAAACTGAAAAGCAATGAGTCAGTTGACTTAAAACAATGAGAGTGTTACCAGGTGTGTCCTTTTCCCTCCACAGAAACCCAGACGGCGATGTGAGCCCCTGGTGCTACGTGGCGGAGCACGAGGACGGTGTCTACTGGAAGTACTGTGAGATTCCCGCCTGCCAGAGTAAGGCTCTAATGCACCCATGGCAGGTTTCGGGACCCTGAGCACTAGGCGTGCAGGGTGGAGGCCACTACCGGGGGCAGGTAGTGCAGGCAGGTGGATTTCCTGAAGCAGGTGAAAGGAGGAGCCACCTGGGCTGAGGATTTTCACTTCTCTTATGGAGGCTTTTCAGAAACGGGACTCTCAGGTTCTCTCAGGACCCCATTCCCTTGATGGATAAGCCCAACCACAATTTCTGCTTCTGCTTGATTTCCTCATGCTGATTCTTTCATGGATAGAGATGGCACCAGCTCAGTAGCAGTCCAGAAAAAAAAAAGTACCTTGCACTTTGGGGAATTAATTTTTTAGAATGAGGGAATTCCCTGGCGGTCCAGTGGTTAGGGCTCAGCACTCTCACTGCTGGGGCCCAGGTTCAGTCCCTAGTCGGGGAACTAAGATCTCTCAGGCCACATGGTGCCGCCAAAAACAAAATTTTTTTTTTTAAGAATGAATGAATAGCCCTTTATAGACAGTAAAACTAAGTTATGATACTGCTTACTGTTTAGATTTGATGTGATATGTCTCCTGAAAAATGGTGTTCAGTAAATTAGATACCCTCCAAAGCCAATGTGATAGTCCCTTTCCTCACATTAGCATAAATATGTTCTATTGTTATTTTATGGTAACTCACAACTTGTCACTCTCTACTACTGGAAAACCCACTTTCTTCTGTCTTTTAGCACAAGACCTGTTTTCTAACTGGTTCATTCATTCATTCCCGCATTCAGTGTTTATTATCTGTAAGGTACAAAGGCAGAAAGATACCCTGACCCTCAGGGAATATGTGATGTGGCAGGGGATCTTAGAAAGATACTTTAAAACAAGGTGGAAACTGTTGTGGGAAGATTTAGAGTACAGGAACCAAAATCAAACATGGTACTGTAAGGCGTTTACTAATGCAGTGTTCATAATATCTTCTTAAATATGCCAAAGGAACAAGGTTTTTCAGTTCCTAGAGCTGAAGAAAAGGACAGCTCATTCATAATAATTCTACCTGTTTTTTTTTTTCTTTTTCCTTATGATTTAAACCTACCCCTTGCCCTGCCTCCTCTCCCACTCCTCAGGGCAGGAGGGTATGTGTGGAGAGGGTATGGAGGTCCATGTGGGACCCGCGACCCTCTCCCTCCTGCCCACCACAGCAGTCTGAATTCTGCCTCAAGGGGACCAGTGCTCACCTTTCACGAACTAAACTTCCACATGTCACCACTGTCTGGCAGTCAGACCCTCACTTTGCTGTCCTTCCAACCTGATATACCTTGATTCAGTCCCCCAAATTGAGAAAACAGTAAAGACCAGAAGACTAGGCTTTTGCCCAGGCTGCTTAGTCAAATTTTTAAAGTGAAAAACATCTCATTTGGCTCTAGTTATGTAAAAAAGGAAGGGGCAAGGGGAGAGGAAAGCAGATTTTCCTCGGTCCATTTGTTCTACACAAAGATAGTCTTTTAGTACCAGCCTATGTCATTCTCTCAGGAATGGCGAAGAGGGGATTTCAATCCGGTCGCTTTTATTTGGAAAGATAATCCTCACCTCACATTTATAAAATATAATTTGGGCCAATGGGAGTGGACTCGTGTGGTCACTGAGACTAAGTTCCAGAGGAGAGAATTATAGCAAAACAGTGTGAACCACCTAATCCCCCTCTAATTTGTAATATTTGTCAAATGTGCCTCACTGTCCCAAAAAAGAAAAATTAAATATCATTTTTCTTAAGGCCCTTTGGTAACCCTCTCAAAGCTTCTAAAGCCAGCCTTGAAATGGTCAGGGTAGGGAGACATACAGAAGTTGGGAATGAGAACTGGGGAGCCCCTGGTTTGGGGGTGTGGGAGGAATGAGCAGTGTCTGGCTTTGGTTCTTTGGAAAGCCCTTCTGTTCGCCCTGTGGGCACCAGCGCTTCCCATGAAGCTGAGCCTCAGACCTTGAGTCTGGAAGGACATTGTGCTTCTAATGTGTCAGATTAACAAAGTTGAGAAAAACTCCTGTGCTGTTTGCAGCAAGAGACCTTGGTAATTGCCTGGTGGACTCAACTGAGACCCAGCCTCCCTATTTTAGGCCAGTTTTGCCCTATTTCTGGATGTGGAGTCATCATTTTCATGAATAATGCTAACCCTGTGTGTGAAGCCTGCTATTCATGATTAGCACTGAACTTGTCATACAGGAAAAGGCCTGTGACATGATCAGATTCCTGGAAAGTTCATATCTGAATATAACAGACCCAGCAGGAGCCAGGGGGAGTGAATGTTTAGGGACAAAGCTGAGTGTGGTTGAATGGTGGGCCATTGTGTGGAGACCGGAATCTCTGTTACGTAGAGAGCTAAAAGGAGCAGGGAGGCAGAGACAAGCGTGATTCAGAAGGGGGCAAAGAGAGATTTGAACTGTGCTCTTGACCCACGGAACACGGATCAGAACTTACTCTTAAAAGGAGAACAACTCCGAGGTAATTGGATTTGCTGTTTAAACTGCTTCTGCCGTATGTTTCTCAGAAACCTCGTTCTTATTGCAGAGAGAAGAAATACAGATTTTTAAAAGGAAATTCCAACAGCATCAAGTTTACCACTCCTCTGTGTCCCGCCTTCTAAATCTCTCAGTCCTATTGGTTTGGCTACTGAGGGAGAAATCATTTGGCTTAATGTCCACCCCTTCTGCATCTGTCTGTTGTTAAATAATCATCCTTACCAGTCCAATTCCTCTTTATTTTATTGCTTTTGAGGGACATGCTGTGTAATACTCAGCATGGCTTTTGTTTTGTTCTCTTTTACCTATAGATTCTTCTAAAAGTTTTGTACAGTTTTTTTTTGTTTTTTTTTTGTTTTTTTTTTTATGCAGTATGTGGGCCTCTCACTGTTGTGGCCTCTCCCGTTGCGGAGCACAGGCTCCGGACGCACAGGCTCAGCCGCCATGGCTCACGGGCCTAGCCGCTCCGCGGCACGTGGGATCTTCCCGGACCGGGGCACGAACCTGTGTCCCCTGCATCGGCAGGCGGACTCTCAACCACTGCGCCACCAGGGAAGCCCTGTACAGTTTTTTAAAGTAAGTAATCTAGTTGAGGGGGAGCAGAACATGCAAATGGCACTTAAAGACAAATATAATTTTTTTCACATACCTGATTAGGGCCTGAGGCCACAGGCATGAGATATTTATCATGTTGGCTCCGAGAGCTATTTTTCGTTTGCTGTTAAATATTCACCTGATTTCTACAAACTCAACTATAAAAATTCATCTTTGAAATAGGGAACTTTGAATACAGGCTGAGTATTAGATTATATTAAGAAATCACTCTTAATTTTATTAGGTACAATAATGGCATGGTCATTTACATATATAGAGTCCTTTTTTTTTTTTTTTTTTTTTTTTTTTTTTTGGCGGTACACGGGCCTCTCACTGTTGTGGCCTCTCCCATTGCGGAGCACAGGCTCCGGACGCGCAGGCTCAGCGGCCATGGCTCACGGGCCCAGCCGCTCCGCGGCATGTGGGATCTTCCCGGACCGGGGCATGAACCTGTGTCCCCTGCATCGGCAGGCGGACTCTCAACCACTGTGCCACCAGGGAAGCCCAAGAATGGTTTTTTAAAAGTGGCTATTTGTTGATGCTGGGTAAGGGCCTCATATTCTTTCCTACTTTTGTGTATACTTGAAAGTTTCAATTATAAAAATAATTTTTGTAATATTAAAAAATTTTATAACATTTAAAAAATTTTAAAGTGAATGTGTAAATACATTCAAAGTATCTGGATTCAAATGTGTAACATGACTAAGCTAAATTGTAGTACTTTTTAAATATAGCTCACAGGTATTTGAGTTATTTATTAAGGTTAGTTATTAAAGTTTTAGTTATTAAACTTATTAAAACTATTAGTTATTTAAAGTTATTAAAACTATTAGTTATTAGAGTTAGTTATTTAAAATTAGTTATTAGAGTTTAAAATCACAAGGACTTTAGAAGTCATTAGCTGTGACAAATGACATTATTTAAGCTCTAACCATATACTAGACCTTGTACAAAGTAGAGGACACAGGGTAGCATGGTCTGCAACCTGTGGGGAGCCCCTAGTTTAGGACTGAAGGCCAACATATAAACAGATCAGCAAATGTGAGATACTCTGTAATAAGTGAGATGAGCAAAAGGATGGGAGCATTGAAGGGGGGCATCTGCCCTGGCACGGTGGGTGGCAGGGCTGCTCTTTGTCAGAGGGCTTCTGGAAGAAGTGGGGTCTTAGTTCAGGGCTTCTCCCACTGTAAGGTACATACCATCACCAAGGATCTTATTAAAGTGCAGATTCTGATTCAGTAGTTCTGGGATAGACCTGGAACTCTGCATTTCTAACACACCCCTGGGATGCTGGCACTGCAGGACCACACTTTAAGCAGCCAGGTTCTAGATGTTAGGGTTGGGCAAAGGGAACAGTTTACATGCGTATACACACACACACACACACACACACACACACACACACACACACACACGAATTCCCAAGCAAAATCAGTGTTGCTGAGGTATCAGTTTTAAGAAGGAAGGACAGGAGATGAGGTCTGAGAAGAATTAGATGGTGCCAGATAATGTTCTGGGTACAGACTTGACCCAAGAAGATAGTGATGAGGCTGAGGGGAGTGTGGAGGGTCAGAAGGAAACATTTCTCTATAACTTCTTCAGCCTCTGTATTAGGGTTATGGGGTGAGGTTTCTCCCTCCTAATCCGTGAGAAGTTCTCTAGTGATTGTATCATATTCTCCCAGACCAGCCCTAAGAGGATGCCAGCAATAGCACCTCTGCCATATGGGAACTTCGGTCAGTCTCAGCCAGTGACCTCACTGGCTCAATTTCCTTTTATTTAAATGATACCCTGACTTTGTTAAAACAGATTTGTTGTTCCTTACAAAAGTGCAACCCCCAAAACAGGACTTAAAACCTTCCGATTGTGATCCCTAATCAAGTTCAGACTTTGAGTAAAAAGCCAAGGGCACTTTGGCAGTGGTGGTCAAAGCAGTCTCTCAATTATAGAAAATGTTTTGGTTTTGTCAGCACTTTCTGCACTTTAATGTCAGCACTGATTTTTAAACATTTTAGCTTTGGGCTTCCCTGGTGGCGCAGTGGTTGAGAGTCCGCCTGCATATGCAGGGGACACGGGTTCGTGCCCCGGTCCGGGAGGATCCCACATGCCGCGGAGCGGCTAGGCCCGTGAGCCATGGCCGCTGAGCCTGTGCGTCCGGAGCCTGCGCTCCGCAAGGGGAGAGGCCACAACAGTGAGAGGCCCGCGTAACGCAAAAAAAAAAAAACAAAAAAACAAAAAAAAACATTTTAGCTTTTATTTCAGTTATAATTGAGTACCTAGTACGTGTACAGCACTTATATTCACGTTATCTTATTAACCTTTTCAACAATTCTATGAAGCAGGTGGTATGTCCTCTCCCGCCTGCTCCCCTTGGTCAGATGAGAAAATGAAGCTGGAGTGGTTAAGTGATTTGATGAGGATTACCCTCTGAGCCAAATAGGATTTGAATCTAGGACTCCTAATGGCAAGACCAGTGCCCTTTCTGTCCAGTACTGGAGAACAGCCCCATTTCCTTTATTTCCTTAAAAGCGGGAGCCTTGAGATGGATCCAGGCTACTGTTGAGGTCATTCTTGAGAATTTTTCTTTGTGGATTGTTTGGGAATTAGAGTTTGAAATTCTGATAGTATGCTGAATTATTAGGATTGCCTTTTTGACATTGTAGAAACCAAAGGATTAACTCAGTGGCGACAGAGGGTCTGCAGTTCAAGCTGTTAGCTCCAAGTCATTTTCTTTTCTTCTTTGAGTTTGGGAAATCCCAAGCCCTGGGAGTAAGCAGGCTGCGATGGTATCCAGGAAGCATTTGTTGCAGGCAGAGCCAGCTCTGGAGACTGTTGGGCCCATCTCCGCGGGTGTTCCCGGCCCAGCTGTTCTCAGCTGGGAAGGGGCTCCCCAGAAGTGGACCTTTTGTTTGAAACCCTGCATCAGCAGCCTTGTCCAGGCCTCAGGGTCTCTCCCAGCACCGTGTTTCCATCGCACTGGCTGAACCTCACCTTGAAAAAGACACATCTCAGCACGTCACTAACACTTTACAGCTAAAATGAAACCTTAAACTTGAGCTGGTAGCCAAAGAAAAGATGAACATTACTATTATGAATTATGCCGACTCATTTTTTACCTCTTCTCTCTTTCCACTACAATTATTTAATGTTTTTGTCTAATTGAACCCTTTTGGACTACCCAAATTAGCATGGGAAATTAGAATCCTGTTTTTGATTGTTTATTCTTGCGTGAGGTGAGCAGTTTTGTTTTCCCAACTGGACTAAGCGTTCAAATATCGGCACAGGGGTAACTCTGGAATCTCTGTGAAGGAGAGGCTTAAGGTGGAGGGGTACTCGAGGGTTTCTCTGAAAGCTGTGTTTGCTCAGCCGGCCCCCTCATTTTACTTGGACTGTATGTTTATTTACAGAGGGGTACTGATGGAACTTATTGGGGCTTTCCCTCCTCGAGCCATATATTTTAACAATCTTCCACAACATCTAGCACTGTGGAGGCTGTAACAGGTGCTCACCAAATATTCTTGCTGATGTGATGTCATATCTCTCCCAACAAGAGAGACAACACAATCTAGTGGAAAGAATGTGGCCTCCAGAGTCATACCGGCTTAGGTTGTAATCATTACTCGCTTAATAGCTCACGGCCAAATGACTCTCCTCTGGGCCTTGGTTTCCACATCTCTACCTTTCAGGGTTATTTTGAAGATTAGATGAGTAAAATACACATGTCTCTGAGTCCAGGACCTAGCAGAGGGAAGGCATGAAAGTAACAGCGTGGATTGTGGTGGCCTGTGCTTTCTCCAAGGCATAAACCACCATTGGCATGCTCCTGTCATATAATTCCTAAACAGGTTATTCCTAACCTGCATTTTATTGCTGTCTGTTCCTGTTTTATATGATTGGCCCCAGGGCCCCGGAGCTGTGCCTCAGCTGCTTGGAGGCCGTTCCCCGGGGGCCTGATGTGACACTGCACTCAGGGAGCACAGGAGGCCCCGCATTCGTTCTGACAGTGCAGTTTTATGGTTTCAGATCTGGCATATACTCGATTACTCATTGTTTTTGGCAGTGGATATTATTTAATTTTTCACTAAAAAAATACAGACTTTCTGAACCAAATGGACATTTTCCTCAGTGACAGTTATGTATATCACATTTCCAAAATGTTCTAAAGCAAAGTTGTGTAAAGCTTACTAATAACTTAAAAAGGGAAAATCATTCAGATCAATAAGGACAATTTTACTGAAAATCTTTACACCAGCACTTGCCTGTAAGGAGTATACATAAACATAAGTAATAGTCCCTACCCTCAATCTTATGATGTAATTAGGAATCTGAGTTATAAACACAGGAGAAAATTGGAGACCAGCCCACCAATTATATAAATAAGATTGAATTATGAGGTAGAGAGCTGTGAGTTTTTGAAGATGAGAGGTCTCCGTGAGGGTTGGGGAGCTGGAGGCATCATTATGGAGTAAGGCTGGTGGGGCTGGACGGGTCAGGGCACAGCAGGTCAGGGAACAGCTGGACAGAGACTTGGAGGAAGGACACGGGATTGCCATGCACGCTGGTGGGAGCCAAGATGCCTGAGGAAAGGAGCGGACAGAGAGGAACCGGGTCAGAACCTTGAAAGCCAGGGCTGATTAGTTGGCAGCTGACACGCTGAAAGCCCTCCTTCAGGAAGATGAGCCCAGTGTCCCTTAGAGGATAGATCTGGGGAGGGACGTTTGGGGAGGAGAGAATGGGTGTAGATTTCTAAACGCAGGGGATGAGGGCCTGGGCAGTGGTGGCAGCAGTGAGATCGTGCAGGAAGGGTTAATCCAAGATGCGTTTAGGAAGAAGTCAGAACTTGACAAGTGGAATATATAAGGGATGAAACAGCAGGAAGAGTAAAAGATGCCTCTGTGGTTCTTTGCCTGGGATATTTGTGGTGTCCCAGAAAAAAAGTTCAAGTCAAACTGAGCTCTTCTTCCCAGAGACACAGCTGTATCATTCCTCTTGAACTTGGACTGAACTTTTGTCGAGTAAGGTGTTTCAGTTGTCTGTTACTGCATCAGAAACCACCCCAAACCCCAGTGGCTTAAAACAACAGCAACTTGTCATTTCTCCTGACTCTGTGGGTTGGCTGAGTTTCAGCTCGGCCGTGCTTCTGCTGCTCTTATCTGGGCTCAGTCGGGTGGCTGCATCCACCTGGGGGCTCTCCTGGGGCTGGGGCATCCAGGACAGCTTCAGGCCTCTACCTGGGCAACCTCTCTTTCCAACAGCATACTTAGACCTCTTATAGGGTGGCTGGCTTCCAAGAGAAGCTTCCAGTCCCCTTAAGAAGTGAACTCAGGGCTTCCCTGGTGGCGCAGTGGTTGAGAGTCCACCTGCCGATGCAGGGGACACGGGTTCGTGCCCCGGTCTGGGAAGATCCCACATGCCGCGGAGCGGCTGGGCCCGTGAGCCATGGCCGCTGAGCCTGCGCATCCGGAGCCTGTGCGCCACGACGGGAGAGGCCACAACAGTGAGAGGCCTGCGTACCGCAAAAAAAAAAGTGAACTCAGAAGTCCACCATATTCTGTTAATCAAAGCAAGTCACAAGGTCAGTCCAGATTCAAGAGGAGAAGAAATTGATTCCAAGTTTAAAGTGGGGAGTCACACACATGTATGACATAAGTCGGGAGGGGAGAAATGATTAGACCCTCCTTTGGAGACTGTCTACCGCATTATATCACCAGAAATTAAGTTTCAAAGAAGGAACTCCTGCCAGAGGAGAACTATCTCTGTGATACATCAGGGTTATATGGGGGTCAGGATCCTTAGGAACTCTTACTACCTTCCCCTAAAGGTAAAATTTCAAAGGGGAAGAAAAAACGGTGTTTACTTATTTATTTGGGTGAGTCGATAACGAGACTCAGAGACATAAGTAGGGCTGCTTTGAAGAATCAGAGTGACTGAAAACGAGAATTGATGTTTAGAAATAAAGTTATAGAGGTAGAGGGATTCCCTGGTGGTCCAGTGGTTAAGACTGCATGCTTCCACTGCAGGGCGCACAGGTTCAGTCCCTGGTGGGGGAACTAAGATCCCGCATGCTGCACAGCATGGCCAAAAAAAGAAGAAAAACTTTAAAAAAAAGTTATAGAGGTAGAAAGGGGCCATATTATGATAGGACTTGGACCAAACTGGTGGCCGTCAGGTTTGGAACGGAAGTTATAGATGGACAGGATGGGGTACAGTGTGCTCATAGTCATGGACTGAGTGTGTGGAATAATCCACGCTTAACCTATTGATGCTCTGAAGGAGGTATTTGAATTGACTGGTCCTCTGATAGGACACCAGTGGTATCATCTCATGTGTACTTAGCCCTTATTCCCACGGAAGGGAGAATTCAGCTACTGAGGCATCAATGTGGAGTCCCTGAGGCAGAAGATAGTCTCTGCCACACAAGGTTAAATGACATTTAAAATAAGCAGTCACCACCCCCCCCTTCTGTAGCAGGAAACAAATTGCTTGTTCTTGAGAACTTTCCCATCAAGAATTTAATAGAAGCAGGTATACTTATATCATTTTGATGTTTTTGTCAATGTTTCCAAACAATGTACTTTGAAATCAGATCACTTCTTATTCATTTTTATATAATTCTCCTGATGCTCTTCATCACACATTAGTGATCAGAAATAAGATGCAATTCCCCAATCCCTGCCTGCAAGACCTGAGTAGGATCTTACTGTAAGTTGAAGGGAGTTTTGCCTTAACTCATGGATTGTGCAAGAATGAACTGCTGTTGGGTTTGACTGATTGTAGATGGGTTATGGTGTGGTGTATCTGAAGGCTAGTGAATGCAGCTTACAATGCTTAATAAAAATCTTGTAGTATAAAAAAATAAAATAAGCAGTCACTGCATGGTTTCTGAAGAACCAGATTTTTATTTGTAAGAAAAAGTAAGAGGAGTTCTGTAGAGCCAGGGAAGAGTTTTCTAAAATGTAGAACTTTGCTTCTGGTTTCTTAAACAAATATCTCAGATTTGGTCAGAGCACTGGAATAGAAAACACAGTAATGGGTCAGGACTTCTTAAGCAAATTACCATCTGAAGATTTTTATTCAGATTGAGCTTTTACAGTAAAAGCCATGTTTTCTGTGTTTGTCAGGAATTGTTAGATTGCGAGGAATAGAACTCACTCAAGCTAACTTGAGCAAAAGAGATTTATTTATTGGAAGGACACTGGGAGTATATCGCAGAAGCCAATACCTGTGTCCCAAGAACCTGGGAAGGAAGTACCCACTCTCGCCCTTTCTCTTTGGGACCACATGGCCTCCCATCTCTGCCTCTCTCTCAGTATGGTGTCCATTCTTCTTCCTCTTTGTGGACCAATAGAATCAGCTTGCTCATCCACTCACGTGCTCCAGACGTGGCTGGTTGCCTTAATCCCTACTTGACTGAACCCTACAAGTCCAGTGCCTGTAATTCACTTACTGGAATCCTAGTTCCACCTTCCTGGGAGAGAGGATCTGGTGGCCCCAGTGGGAGTCAGCTGTGGCCAGAGGATGGGTGGGGTTCTTTGGCCTGTCCCCACCTAGCAGCAGTTACGGTAGCAGGTAGCAAGCAGGTCCTCTGAGACAGTGGTTCTCAGAAAAGGGCTGTTGGCTGTGGAGGCCCCCATCGAGGTGTGTTTAGCACGTTCACAGTGAGGCCACAGTTATATCCAAATGTAATGGCTATTTAGGAAGCCTGCCTGGTTGCTTCCCAACAGTTCCTTGTGGTAGTAAAAGAACAGTAGTTCCTGGATTAATCCGAAGAGAGAACCATCTTCCCTCAAGCACCTCTAAAACTTTTATCTCTGTCAGGAACTCTGAACATCTGAAGAGGTTGGTAATTAATTGTCACGTTTTAAAGCATCAAGTATGATAAACAAGGGGTCCATTTATATTTTAAGATGATTTTTAAAAATTGAATGTGTTGGAGCCTCTTTGGTAAGAAAAAAATGCATGACCAAGCAACAGGACTTTAAAGTGGTCTTGAAAGTAAAAAGGAATCTGAGGACAAATATCCTTTTTCAAATTGACTTTTCCTCCCTGCTTCTGGGAAGAGCTAAGGGTGGGACACAGTCTGGAAATCCACTCAGTTGACCAGTCATGCTTTTGAAGACGACAATGACGTGTCTTCTCTGGCGAGACTTCGAGCCACACTTTCCAGTGCGAGTCAGAGTCAGTGACAGCCCTCAGAGGCCGGCCTTGTGGGACACAGGGTGCTGAGGGACTGCGTGTTTGCAGATTCAGTCTTTATTCTCAGGAAGTCACTTTCATTTAGCTCCCAGACTGTCCCCACGAGGAAAGGCGGGGCAGGGACACCAAGAAAAACACCGTGGAGTGAGAATCTGCCACTCTAGAGCTGACCTCTACTCTCCAGTTAGTTCCATCTTGTGTGTCCCTATGCAAGGCCCTTAACCTTGCTGAACTGCAGCTTCTCAGTCACCTAGGAAGCACATTACCTGTCCCACCTTCTTGAAAGGGACCTGAGTTTCATGTGAAAGGCTCACATGGCAGTGCACTGTACCTAGCCAGATGTAAGAGGTTAATATTTTAATATCTAGAATCAAACCCAGTTTTCCAAGGTGGCTGCCTTTAACTTTATCTTTTAATTCAATGCTATTTTACTTTTCTTTTTTTAAATTAATTTATTTATTTTTGGCTGTGTTGGGTCTTCGTTGCTGCATGCGGGCTTTCTCTAGTTGCGGCGAGCAGGGGCTACTCTTCGTTGCGGTGCGTGGGCTTTTCATTGTCGTGGCTTCTCTTGTTGCGAAGCATGGGCTCTAGGCGCATCGGCTTCCGTAGTTGTGGTATGCAACCTCAGTAGTTGTGGCTTGCGGGCTCCAGGGTACAGGCTCAGTAGTTGTGGCACCTGGGCTTAGTTGCTCCACGGCATGTGGATCTTCCCAGATCAGGGCTTGAACTCGTGTCCCTTGCATTGGCAGGCAGGTTCTTAACCACTGCGCCACCAGGGAAGTCCTATTTTACTCTTCTGTTAACCGAGCAGGTTATTCTTGTTGGTGTGGTAAATGATGAAAGCCTTGTTGTATATAATGATAACAAACACTGTTTATTCAGCACATACTATATTGCCAGGCCTTGTGGTGTTTACTTTATTTACATTATCTAATTTTAATTCTCACAAGAACCCTTTGAGGCCCATATTGTTCCCTTGTTCCACTGTGGACGAACCTCAGCTTAGAAAGGCCATGGTGGAGGGGCCAGAGTTAAGCCTGGGGTCCTTCTGACTCGAAAGCCCACATTTGTGAATGCTGCAAAATGCTGGCTGCTTCTGGACAGGTGATGGTAGCACCAGTGCTCTTCAGAACGTTGCCAAGAACTGGGAAATGAGCAAGCAAAAAACAACCCCTGAGCTACAGTATGGACGGCCGAAAGTGGGTAGTGGTAAAGGCCTTCCCTCTTTCAGAAACTATTATTTTCCACACAGTTCTAATAAGCTCGATAGTTTTCTTCTAAGCCTAAGAACCAGAAAATTAAGAAGAGGATAAGCAAAGACCACAGGCACGAGCAGTAGCAAGTAGACGCTAAGACTTCTTCCAGTTCTAATGTTCTGAGGGTTCAGCTGCCCCAACAGTCACCACGGAGACAGATTCACTATTAAAGTCAGACACAGGAACACAGAAAAGCACACCAGTCTGGGACCATTTGGTGACGTACATCTGGTGACCTCAAGCCACCAAGAAAAACTTAAAGTACGTAAGTTAAACTAAGTTTTTAAAAAAATAGCTAATGCATTTTAGAAAAGTTTCATCCAAAATGATAAAGATAGAATTTTTAATTTTAAAGTTAACCTTTAATGGAGAACTTGGTTATCTGGAATGGTGTTTCCAGATAGTCAAAGAGGACAGAGAGGAGTCAAAACCAGTGGGTAATGGCTGTAAGTGGACGTCGTGATGCGGATCAGCTCTGCCTTTCACTCTGCTCTGCTCTCTCGACTCCCTGCTGCCTAAGAGGTACCTCTCTCTCTCCATGAGTTCAGCTGGCAATGTGGGACACATTTGTTCATTCAGCACACAGTTTTAGAGCACCTGCTGTATGGCTAGGACCATGCCAGGCCCTGGGAATACAAGTGGGCAGAAGGTACAGTCCTACCCTTAAGTTGTTCATGGTTAACTGGGGAGAGAGACACCTAAACAAGTGTTTAGAATCAAGCTTGGCATAGGCTGCTGTAGGACTACACAGCAGTGGCATATAACCTGTTTTGTGGGATGGGAGGATGATGGGAGGCCCATGGGGCTTCCCAAGGGAAATGATGCTCAGGCTGCAATCTTAAGCAGGGAAGAGCATTCTAAGCAGAAGAAACAGACTTTTGTAAGAAAGTCCAGAGGCCATAGAGCAGTGTGCAGGTGGGAAACTTGCAGATGCACTATGATTTATCTTGACTTTCATATAGAATGTGAGCCGAGGGATAGAGAGAGGGGTCATGCTGATGGGGGTGGGGTAGGGGAACAGCACAGATCAGGCAGGGCCTTGTGTACCATGTGAGAGAGTTTGGACTTTATCCTGAAGGGCAGCCTGGGAGCTTTGAGGGTTTTAGGCGGGGCTCTTGCATACCTCTGCAGCTCCTGCCGCTTTTCCCTCTCTTTCACTGGTCATACTCACTTCTTTGTGTTCCTGCAAAGGCCAGGGTTGTTCTTGCCGTAGGCCTTTGCCCTTGGCCTTCCTCTGCCTGGAATGTACTGTAAAGATTACTCTGCTTGCAGTGTACTAACTAGATTAGAATAAGGTGAGCCTAGGAGCAGGGAAATGGAATAGGAGACCGATGGAATAGTCTGAGTGGGAGAATGGTGGCCTAAACCGGGGAAATGGCAGGCTAGATAGAGACGTGGACAGGTGTCTGCAATGTTTTAGGAGGTAGAATTGACAGTGTCTGGCAAGCGGTTGACTTGGGTGTCAAGGATGATACCTAAGGCCATGGGTATTCCGAGGGGTGGAGCAGCAGCAGCATGGTGTGGTCTGATTTCCAGTGATCTACCTCCCGGTGTGTTTTGGGACCTCACTGCCCCACTAGAACATGAGCTGCCTGGATTTGCTCACCGAATTATTGTGAATAAAGCTTATAGGTTCCAGCTGCATCAATGCAAACTACGACCCTGTTTATGTCTAATCTTAACATTTATGATTATGTGCCTTGGGCTGTCTATAAATGAATACATAATATCATGCTTATTTGTGAGCATAATGGAATAAATGAGAGAGAAATCAGAGTAAATGACCAAGACGATCACGATCAAATAGCTCTTATTAAAAACCATTAAACGCATGGCTCAGGTTTCCATATGTAAAGCCCCTTTAACAAACTTGGCTTATATGATATGCCTCCGACTAGAGATGCTTACTTAACTCACTGCGTTTGTTTAAACTCTAAAATCCAGCCATTCCCAAGCTAGGCCCCCACTGAACACTGTGAGCTCCTACTGCCTAGAGCTTTTCTGTTTACATTTGCTTCTATAGAGATTTGGTTTGTTTCCGAAAGACGCATTTTAACATTTGTGTGGTGAGCCACATTTGTTATATTTGAACCATGTGTGATGCAAAGGAGAAGGGTAACCACTTGGCTTAGCGGGGAAGGGTGACTCTTTGGGTTAACTTCCTGCCAGTTTAAAATGAGCTGGTTAGATGTAGATGGTGACAGAAATTAAAAAGTGTGTATGTGTACATATATATATTATGCACACATATACCTATCTACATATATATGTATATATATGTATATTTTTATATGCCAAAAACTAGTTTGGATATAAAGCTTACTAAACTGGACCATGCTGTTCTCCAGTCTTAAATATAAAGGAAAAGTGCTTCCTAAGAATCTATATGTCTCACTTTGGAATTGGATAATGTATAACTCTTGACTGACCTTCTAGAAGTGCTTCTAGGACCAGGCCTCATTCATGTCTTATTATAGCTGTAGATATGTAAACTGTGAGGAGCCAAACAGAGAAAGTAGGGAAAGAGCTTCATCTGATGGTGAAGTGATTCATAAATTAATAACACAGATGGAAAACTGAGGGGCAGAGAGGTTGATTTGTCCATGGCTCACAATAAATTCATTCCTTCATTCAATGAGCATATATTTAGTATGTGTTATATAGGTGTGTTAGTTGTCTATTGCTATATGACAAATACTCTAAAATTTAATGAATTAAAACAACACAATTTTTAATGACTTTTTAAAAAATTATTTTTATTTGGCTGCGTTGGGTCTTTGCTGCACGTGGGCTTTCTGTAGTTGCGGCGAGCGGGGCCTACTCTTCGTTGCGGCGCATGGGCTTCTCATTGTGGTGGCTTCTCTTGTTGTGGAGCACTGGCTCTAGGCGCACGGGCTTCAGTGGTTGTGGCTCGCGGGCTGTAGAGCACAGTCTCCGTAGCTGTGGCGCATGGGCATAGTTGCTCCGTGGCATGTGGGATCTTCCCGGACCAGGGCTCGAACCCACGTCCCCTGCATTGGCAGGCAGGTTCTTTTTTTTTTGCGGTACACGGGCCTCTCACTGTTGTGGCCTCTCCCGTTGCAGAGCACAGGCTCCGGACGCGCAGACTCAAGCGGCCATGGCTCATGGGCCCAGCTGCTCCGCAGCATATGGGATCTTCCCGGACCGGGGCACGAACCCGTGTCCCCTGCATCGGCAGGCAGATTCTTAACCACTGCACCACCGGGAAAGCCCCAACACACATTTATTATCTCACACTTTCTGTGGGTCAGGAAATCTGGGCATGGCTTAGCTGGGTCCTCTGCTTCAAGGTCTCTCATGTGTCTGCCAGGGCCGGGATCTCCTCTGAAGGTTCCCCTGGGGAAGGATCTACTTCAAGCATACATAGTTGTTGGTGGGATTCAGCCTTTGCAGAAACTGAAAGTCTCAGTTCCTTGCTGGCTGTTGGCTGAAGGCCATTCTCAGTTCCTTGCCATATGACATCTCGGGCATGATATGTTGCTTTAGCAAAGTGTATAAGCTGAGAGGATGATAGAGAGAGTCTACTAGCAAGACCGAAGTCACAGTCTCTTGTAACCCAATCACAGAAGTGGCATCCCATCAACTTTGCCACGTTCTGTCGGACGAAAGCAAGTCACCCTTCCAGCCCACACTCGAGGGGAGGGGATCACACAAGGGCACGAACACCAGGAGGCAGGGGTCATGGAGGGCCGTCTTTGAAAGCTGTCTATCACAGTTGGTATCTATATTTAGGTTTCCTTATTCTCAGTTGCAGGTTTTTCTACTAGACCAGACCATCTAATTGTGTGGTTGTGAAACACTAATATTCACTGTGGTAAACAGAATAATCTCCTTCCCCAAAATGTCTATTTTGGAACCCCAGAAATCTTTAAATATGTTACCTTACATGGCACATGTGATCAAGTTAAGAATTTTGAGATGGGGAGAATTGTCCTGAATTACCCAAGTGGGCAAGTGTAACCACACAGGTCCTTGTAACAGAGAGGCAGGAGGATTAGAGTCAGAGAAGGTGATGTGATGATAGAAGCAGAGGGGGACAAGCAGAGGCTGGGATGGGGCAGCCACAAGCCAAGGAATAGGGGCAGCTTCTAGGAGACGGAAAAGACAAGGAACAGGTTGTCCCCTCGAGCCTGCGAAGGAACACAGCTCTGCTGACACCTTGATTTTAGCCCCAAAAGACCCATTTAGTACATCTGACCTCCAGAACTGTTAAGATAATGAATTTATGCTACTTTAAGCCACTAGATTTGTGGTCATTTATTCCAGTAGCAATAGGAAACTAATACATTCACCAAAGGACCTGGTTAAACCAACTTACGGGGCTTTTTAAGAAACAAGGGGAGGCACAAGGCGTAGGATGGTGGGCTTCCAAGGGCTTTTTTTGCCATCCAGTGACTCTGAAATGTAACTTACATATTGTAGCTTCTCTGTTTTTAGGAAGTTATTCCTAGTTCTTGTCAATACTAAATTCTATCAATATTGAACAGGTGAAAAATTTCTTAGGCTTAGTTATATGGGCCTCACTCGTCAAAATAAAACAAAAACATAACAGCTAGCAGAGGACACTAAGGCTTCCATTTTTAAAGCTTGTTGCTTGTTATTCATTTGCACCTTAGGAGTGGAAATGTTGGCTGAGATGAGAGTACCTGACACAGCACGCTTTTCCCTCTTGGTGTTCGCAGCCAGATGTTGTAAAGTTCTTTTGTTTTTCTTTTTTCTTCAGTGCCTGGAAACCTTGGCTGCTACAAGGATCATGGAAACCCACCTCCTCTAACTGGCACCAGTAAAACGTCTAACAGACTTACCATACAAACCTGCATCAGTTTTTGTCGGAGTCAAAGGTTCAAGGTAATGGTCCTGTGGCTATGTATCTATAGAAAAAGATAAAGGTGTAAGTGCATTCTGCTAAGATACCTTTAAAACATATAAATTTTAAAAAACAACCTGTGAAGCTATATGACTGTATACTTTTCTGCCAAGGAGAAGTTGGAGGAAGAGTGAGGCTTGGGATTCAGGGGCGTGAGGCAGCACTCTGTCCAAAGACTGCGAGAAAAGGGGAGGAAAAGCACCAATATCTGCATCCCAGTTTGACCTCCAACACAGTTACATGTGTCCTTGAGCCCCTGCATGTTATGAGCAGAGACATCTCTGGCTCCATGGGGGATCTGGGAATAAGCCAAGGTAGTGGTTACTTCTTTGATACATTAGGGGGCCCTAGCCTGGACACCAGTCCAAAATATTTTCTTTCCTTCCTATCCATTCTTCTATCTGAAACTCATTCGTCGGCCATTAAGGTTCAATAATGCTCTTGTTTATTATATCAAAAAAAAGAAAGAAAAGTCTTTCCCTCCTTCCCTCCCTCCCTCCCTCCCTTCCTTCCTTCCTTCCTTCCTTCCTTTTTTCCTTCCTTCCTTCCTTCCTTCTTCAGTCAAAAGATCATTAATCAGGCCCAAGCGAGGAGAATAGACTGGCAGGGTTCAGGGCCTCTGTGGGGCAGGTAGCTGAGCAAGGCAGTTAGCCCAACGTGATCAAGTGATTGGTTGCTTACAAAAGATTGAGCATATAAGTAACTATATTGAGGATAATGGGAGCCAGGTTTCTCACAATTAGAGAAGAAAGCCAGGGAAAACTGGAATGAAGTCTATAGTGTTGGACAGGGATTGAAGTTATTAGTATAGTACATGGTTTCTGACACATACAGAGAGAGATAGAAATAAATTTAAGTATAAAAGTGTGTGTGTATGTGTATGTATGTATATACATGTATATTTCCTAGGTCTGTCCACTGAGAAGGCCTGGGAACAGTGCCACACTGGTAGTAAAGGTCACATTTAGCACTCATATCTTGGTTTATAAATACTGTTCTCCATTAAAAAGAACTAGGGCTCCTTGGAGAAAATTCCTGATTCTAGAGAAATCGCAAGATAAGGTTGTTGGTTTCTTTTTTCTGAGAAAGCACAAGATGATCCTGAAACATCTTGTACAAGAAAGTAAGGAATGTGAGGGACTTGTCAAAAGGACACAGGAACCTGCTTGGAGGGACTCCTACTGGCTAAATCTAACATAATTTGAGCTTCAAAACAAATAATAAGAATAATAAATATACTCCATTAAATAAAATAAGAATCCGCAAATTCACACTGATATAAAAAAATAACTGAATACTACCAAATGTAAAATAGATAGCTAGTGGAAAGCAGCCACATAGCACAGGGAGATCAGCTCGGTGCTTTGTGACCACCTAAAGGGGTGGGATAGGGAGGGTGGGAAGGAGACGCAAGAGGGAGGAGATATGGGGATATATGTATATGTATAGCTGATTCAGTTTGTTATTAGAGCCGAAACTAACACACCATGGTAAAGCAATTATACTCCAATAAAGATGTTAAAAAAAAAAAGTGAATAAATAAATGAGGAGAAGAAAAGCATTTCCTTACAGGAGAATGCCAACTAATAAATGTAGAAGAAATGATGGAATTAGAAAATTCACCATTTGGCCACCATCATAGTAATAACTGATTCAGAGAACAAATATCAAGTTATGTAAATATTCCACATCCTCATGGATGGTGAGTAAAAGTTTTACTAGTGAGTGACAGTTGCGTGAGGAACAGGATATTTATATAGCTTCAGAGATCTCCCCACAAAATACTACCATAAAGGGAAAACAAGTAATTCTACAGTGAAGAAAACTGGCGTACACTACCGTACGCAGGTGATCAAAGTTAGTATCACCAGTGATGGGACCACTAGACATTGTGTCTCGCCTGACCTGTCAAGAGCATAACATCACTTTGGTGATTGTCTGCCAAAAATGCATAATATGAATCTAAGCATGAAACACTAGGTAAATCTGAAACAAGGGACATTCTACAAAATAGCCTTTATTCTTCAAAAATGTTAAGGTCACAAAGGTCAAGGAAGGCCTGCAGCTATTCCAGATTGAAGGAGACTGAGGAGACCCGACAGCTAAGTATGTCTGTGATGCTGGATTGGATCCTTTTCTACAAAGGATACTGTGCAGGCAGTTGCCAACTTGAATGTGGGTCTCTAGGTGAGAGGGAAAGGGCAGTTCTTTGTATTATTCTTGCAATTTTTCTGTAGGCTTGGAATTATTTCAAAATGAAAATACAGCATAAGTATTTGAGAAAACACAACACCCATTAATGAGAAAAGTCATAAGCAAACTAGGAAGAGAAGGGAACTTTCTCAATTTGATTACGAGCATCTACCAAAAACCCTGAAGCTGAATTTATATTCAGTGGTGAAAGGTTCAGTGCTTTACATGTACGATCAGGAACAAACAGTGAGGCCCACTGCCATCTCTTCTGATCAGCATTGTACTGGAGGTCGTTTCCAATAAAATAAGGAAAGAAAAGTAAATAAAAGGCATGTAGGTTGGAAAGGGAGAAGTAAAATTTTCTTTATTTATGGACAAGATGATCATGTATGTAGACATAAGGAATCTATGAAAAAGCTATTAGAACTAATAAGTAGATTTAGCAGGGTTGCAGTTTATAAGGTCATATACAAAAATTAGTTGCATTTCTATATACTAAAAGTGAACAATTAAATATAAATTTTCAATTTAAAAATTAAAAATTAATTTTAAAAATAAATTTTAATTAAAGTTTTATTTTAAAAATTTAAACAAAAATTTAAATGCCATTTACAGTAGCATAAATAACAGAAATAAATTTAACAAAAGATATTGAAGACCTATACACTGAATACTACATGGCAAGGGAAAATTAAAGACGATCTAAATGAATGGAGACATAGACATTGTTCATAGATCAGAAGACTCAATATTGTTATAATGTCAGTTTTCCCCAAATTGATCTATAGATTCAATACAATCCTAATCAAAATCATAGCAGATTTTTTTAATTGACAAGCTAATCTTAGAATTTATATGGAAAGGCAAAGAAGTTAGAATAACCAAAATAATTTTTAAAGAGATCATCCTAGGAGGACTTGCCCTGCATGATCTCAAGACTTTCTGTAAAGCTACAGTAATCAAGACAGTAGTATTGGCATACGAATAGTCACATAGATCATGAGTCAGATTTGGCGTGTGGGCCAAATCCTACCACCCACATATTTCTGTAAAAAAAAAAAAAAAAAAGTTTTGTTGACACACAGCCACACCCATTCCTGTATGTATTGTCCAGGCCTGCTTTCTTGTTGAGTCGTTGAGAAGAGACCATGTGACCCACAAAGCTGAAAACGTTTACTGTATGACCTTTTATAGAAGGAGTTTTCCAACCTTTGTTATAGATCAATGGAACTGGATAGAGAGTCCAGAAATAGACCTGCACTTAGATGGACAATTGATTTTCAACAGAGATGCCAAGGTAATTCAGTGGGAGAGAGAATAGTCTTTCAACAAATGATTCTGGAGAACTGGAGCTCTTTATGAAAAAAATGAACCCCTGTCCTTACATCACATCATAACTTCAAATTATACTACTGAAAAAATAGCTATAGTACTGACATAAAGATCGACATATAAGCCAATGGAATAGAATTTAGAGTCCAGAGATAAACCCATACATTTTTTAAGGCCAATTGATATTTTTTTAAAGTTTTTTTTTATGTGGACCATTTTTTTAAAGTCTTTATTAAATTTGTTACAATATTGCTTCTGTTTTATGTTTTGGTTTTTTGGCCCTGAGGCATGTGGGATCTTAGCTCCCCAAACAGGGATCGAACCCACACCCCCTGCATTGGAAGGCAAAGTAGTTTTTTGTTTTTTGTTTTTTTTTTCCGGTACGCTGGCCTCTCACCGCTGTGGCCTCTCCCATTGCGGAGCACAGGCTCTGGACGCGCAGGCTCAGCAGCCATGGCTCACGGGCCCAGCCACCCCGCGGCATGTGGGATCCTCCCGGACCGGGGCACCAACCCGTGTCCCCTGCATTGGCAGGCGGACTCTGAACCACCGTGCCACCAGGGAAGCCCGGAAGGCAAAGCCTTAACCACTGGGCCGCCAGGGAAGTCCCAAGGCCAATTGATATTTGACAAGGGTGCCATATCATTCAATGGGGAGAGAATAGTCTTTTCAACAAACAGTGCTGGGACAACTGTATATCCACATGGAAAAGAATGAATTTGGACCCCTACGTCATACTACATATGAAAATTAATTAAAAATGGATCACAGGCCTACATATAATAGCTAAAACTATAAAAGTTTAGAAAGAAGTATGGGTACAAATATACATGACCTTGGATTAGGCAGTGGTTTTTTTAGTTATGATACCAAAAGCACAAACAATCAAAGAAAAAATAGGTAAATTGGACTTCATCAAAATTTAAAACCTCTATGTATCAGGGACACTATTAAGAAAGTGAAAAAGCAACTCACAGAATAGAGAAAATATTTGCAAAACATATATCTGAATAAAAATCTAATGCCCAGAATATATAAAGAACTCTTACAATATGAGAATAAAAAGGCAAGCAACCCAACTAAAAAATACGCAAACGATTTGTAGATTTTTTCCTAATTTTATTTATTTATTTATTTATTTTTGGCTGCATTGGGTCTTTGTTGCTGCGCATGTGCTTTCTCTAGTTGCGGCTAGTGGGGGCTACTCTTCGTTGCTGGTGCACAGGCTTCTCATTGCAGTGGCTTCCCTTGTGGAGCACGGGCTGTAGGCACATGGGCTTCAGTAGTGGCATGCGGGCTCAGTAGCTGTGGCTCTCAGGCTGTAGAGTGCAGGCTCAGTAGTTGTGGTGCATGGGCTTAGTTGCTCCACGGCATAGTTGTGGCTAGCAGGGGCTACTCTTCATTGCAGTGCACAGGCTTCTCATTGTGGTGGCTTCTCGTGTTGCGGAGCATGGGCTCTAGGCACGCAGGCTTCAGTAGTTGTGGCTTGCAGGCTGTAGAGCGCAGGCTCAGTAGTTGTGGCTCACGGCTTAGTTGCTCCAGGCATGTGGGATCTTCCCAGACCAAGGCTCAAACCCTTGTCCCCTGCATTGGCAGGCGGATTCTTAACCACTGTGCCACCAGGGAAGCCCTGATGAGCAAAGGATTTGAATAGACGTTTCTCCATAGAAGATGTACAAATGGCCAATAAGCACATGAAAAGATGCTGAATATTACTAGTCTTTAGGGAAATGCAAATCAAAACCAATGAGATACCACTTCATACAATAAATAACCTAGGACAGCTGTAATTTTTTTTAAACGACAAAAGCAAGTGTTAGTGAGGTTGCAGAGAAATTACAACCCAGAAATCCCATTTCTAGGTATTTACCCTAGAGAAAGGAAAACTTATGTTCACACAAAAATCTACAGAAATGTTTATAGCAGCTCTATTTTATAATTATGAAAAACTAAAAACAACCCAATGGATTAACAAACTGTGGTACATTCATACAACAGACTACTGCTCAGCAAATTATAAAATACGTGCATCAATTTGGATGAACCTCAGAGACATTATGCTGAGTGAAAGAAGCCAGTCTCAAAACATAAGATACTATATGATTCCATGTACAGTACACAGTGTCTTAGTCCATTCTGGCTGCTGTCACAAAATGGTTGGCTTAAACCAAGCATTCATTTCTCATGGTTCTAAAAGGCTGAGAAGTGCAAGATCAAGGCTTTGGCAGATTTGGTGTCTGTTGATAGCCCATTTCCTGGTTCATAGACGGCCATCTTCTCACTGTGTCCTCACATGGCAGAAGGGGCAAGCAGGTCTCTTCTATAAAGGCTCTAATCCCATTCACGAGAGCAAGCCCTCACTTCCCAAAGGTCTCACCACTAAGTACCATCACATTGGGAATTAGCTTTCAACATACAAATTTCGGGGGTTGGGGGGGGGACATGGGCATTCAGTCTATAGCATATGACATACTCGAAAAGATAAAAGCATAGTGTAGAAAACTAATTAGTGGTTGCCAGGGGTTCTAGAGGGAGAATTATTATATAAAGCAATAGCACAAGGAAGGTTCCTGGGGTGATGCATTTGTCCTGTATCCTGATTGTAGTGGTGGGTGTACAAATCTATACATGGGTGAAAATTCATAGGACTGTGTACCATATAAATAGTTGTACTGTATGGTAATATAAAAAATAAAAATGTTACATGGGGCCTACAGTAAGTTTCCTGTGAGGACTAACTTTAAAGCATTTACCACCTGGCACATAGTAAACATTCAATAAAGTGTTTAGCTGTTATTATTATTAACGTTTCAAGTTAATGAGATTCCCCCCTGCCTTTAACTTACTTAAATACAGTAGAAATGCAAACATTAATGAGGGATGCTTACTGAAGGGGAAGCACCGTGGTGGTGTGTAGTTACCGGTCCGCATGTAATGAAGTGTGGTGAGGGTGGGATGAGGCAGAGGTCCCTGGGGAACGTGGGCTGGGAAGACAAAGTGCTTGCTTGCTAGGGGCCGAACCTGCCAGGCTCCTTCAGGCCACCGACACCCCTGGCTGACACTTACCAAGTGCTGCTTCTCTGTCGTGGCAGTTTGCTGGGATGGAGTCAGGTTATGCTTGCTTCTGTGGAAACAGTCCTGATTACTGGAAGTACGGGGAGGCAGCCAGTACTGAGTGCAACAGCGTCTGCTTCGGGGATCACACCCAGCCCTGTGGGGGCGATGGCAGGATCATCATCTTTGACAGTGAGTATGCCCTGTGCCCGGCACTGTCCAAGGCACAAGAACCCTGGGCCAGGGGAACCGGCCTGCCCCTGCTTCCTCCCTCCCCGTTATCCATTCATTCACTTGGCAATACTTATTAAGCACCTACTGCAGGCCAGGCAGGCACTGACCAGACCCTGGGGATATAGCACTGAACCAGAAGACTCTAGAAGGGAGCACAGACCTTTAACAAGTAATTACTTACAGTTGTGCCCTGGCCTATTGTGAGATGCTCAGACAAGCTAGAAAAGGTAATAGGGACACTGATGTAATGGTTCAGTATCAGCTTTAAGATCCTCTTGTTTAATGTAATTTGCAAGCCCTTTTAGTGTTTTCTGAGGCATCTGAGATTTATATCTTACTGTGATAGAACAGAGAAGAGATGCAAAGCTTCAAGTTGTCTTTCCAGGCCTGGTACTGAGTGTGCCCTGACCCGCCTGTCTCCTCCCTGACCCGCCATGCCGTGAGATGCTGGCCAGGGCAGAGCATCTAAACGGGATATGGCCTGGGGCCTTGACCTCTTCAACCGCTGGCCCACTTGATCCCCCGTAATCCAGCCACATCTACGCGGTGGTAATGAGACTTTGCAAGTGCCCTTGTACCAGTGCAGCGCCAGATTTTAAGATGGCAGAAAGGAGACAGTCACAGATGAGGCAGACAAAGGGAAAGGCTTGAGCTTACTGAGATACACTGTAGAGTCTACAGTGTTGTTAGTCCCCAGGCTAGAGTAGATGCTGACATCTTGACTAGGCTGAGTGACTCAGTTTTAAGCCAGAATGTCATGTGGTGCATCAGTGTCCTGGGGCTGCTGCCATAGCAAATTATCACCAACTGGGTGGCTTCAAACAACAGAACTTTCTTCTCTCATAGTTTGGGAGCCTAGAAGTCCAAAATCAAGGGGTTGTCAGGGCCATGTTCCCTATGAAGGCTCCAGGGAAGAATCTTCCTTTGCCTCTTCCTACTTTCCGGTCATTGCTGGCAGTCTTCGGCATTCCTTGACTTATAGCTGCATCACTCCAGTCTCTGTCTCCTTTACGTGACTGACTTCCCTCTGTGCCTCCTTACAAGGACACTAGTCATTGGATTAGGCCTACCCTAATCTAGTACAGCCTCAGTTAACTTGATAACATCTGTAAAGACCCTGTTTTCAAATAAGGTCACCATCACAGACACCAGGCATTAGGACTTAAGCATATCTTTTTGGAGGACATGATTCAGCCACTACATATAGTGTCTGTAAAACCCAGCCCAAATTTATAACTGATGCTTTCACAGGTTACAGCTTAGACACTGTCAAAAATGTGTTTTTTGTGGGGGGAGGACAGCGGGAGGATTGGCGAGCAGAACTCACGTGGTTAATTGTTGGTCTTTTTAGTTGTGTGCCCATTGGAGACTGCCAGTGGCTTCCTATACATCCTGTTTTGCTCAGTGTTAGTACCTCTGTTAAAGGCTGCACCTTAGCTAATGTTTAAGGGAGAATAGTTAGCAAATAATATGTGCTGCACGTCCATTTAGCCTTTCATCTCCAGAGTTCACTGTTATAAAATCCTCTGCCTCAACACCCCAACCCAGGAGAGTATGTTGGCTGACCTTACAGAGTGCCTGGTATACTCTTAAGTAAAAAAAATAAGAAAAACACTGAGTCCCTAGTATGTAAGGCTTCATAAGAATTGTCACGTTGGGCCCTCCTGGCAGCCATCTGAGGAAGGCATTATTATTATCCCTTTCATTTTACGGAAGAGAGTCCTAGGTTGTGGAGAGGATAAATAACTTGCCAGGACTCACACCACCAACAAGCCGTGGGCATAGACAGTAAACAGAAGCAGGGTGTGTGGGTTCACTACCTCTTTTTCTACTTTAAACAGAATATAGTGTTAATTTTTTTAATGGAAAATAAGTGATGGTGGGAATATGGAGAAATTGAAACGCTGTACGTTGTTGGTATAAATGTTAATGGTGCAGCTCCTTTGAAGCAGTCTGGCAGTTCCTCAAAACGTGAAACAGAATCATCTTGTGACCCAGTAATTCCACTCCTAAGTATATAACCGAGGTAGCTGAAAACATATGTTCACACAAAAGCTTGTACATGAATGTTCATAGCAGCATTATTCGTAACAGCCAAAAAGTAGCAACAACCCAGATGTCCATCAACTGACGAATGGATGAACAAAATGTGGTGTGTCCATACAAGGGAATATTATTTAGCCCCAAAAAGAAATGAATTGCCGACCCCTGCCACAACATGAGGAACCTTGAAAACATGATGCTCGGTGAAAGAAACCAGACACACGGGGCGCATATTTAATGATTCCATTGATAAGAAATGTCCAGAATAGGCAAATCCATACAGACAGAAAACAGATTAATGGTTGCCAAGGGCTGGGGAAAGGGGAGGAATGAGAAGTGATTGCTTAGGAAGTATGGGTTTTCTTTTTGGGGTGATGAAAATATCCTGGAATTAGATAGTAGTGGTGGATGCACAACATTGTGACAGTACTAAATACCACTGAATTGTACTCTTTTAAATGGTTAAAATGGTGAATTTCATATCAATAAAAATAAGCGTAGGGCTTCCCTGGTGGCGCAGTGGTTGAGAGTCTGACTGCCGGTGCAGGGGACACGGGTTCGTGCCCCGGTCTGGGAAGATCCCACATGCCGCGGAGCAGCTGGGCCCGTGAGCCATGGCCTGCGCGTCCGGAGCCTGTGCTCCGCAATGGGAGAGGCCGCAGCAGTGAGACGCCTGCGTACCGCAAAAAAAAAAAAAAGTGTAGTTTTTATATGATACTCTCTTTCATTCATTTAGCACATTTTTATTGGGTATCTTCAGTGTGGCAGGTAAATTATGTTTTATTTGCACAGTGCCTCTACTGGAGTGTTAAATGGAAATAATTCGGTTTAAAGTCAGTCATCTTTGTACCAAGTATCATCTTTGGTACTAGAAATATATCTAGGAGATAGCACTGGGCCTCACACAAAAGTGCCTTAAGACATTAATTACGATGAAAATAATTGCTCTCTATTGAGTGCTTGCTTCATGCTAGACTTGATGCTGGGGCACTTGTTTATTTTGTTATTTAATCCTTGCAACAGCCTAGTTGATAAGGAAGCTGTGGATCAAAAGATTAAATAATTTGTCCAAGCTAATAAGTGCCAGAGCCAGGATTTAAACTCAGGTTTGCCACAGTTTTTAATTTTTCTATTTTCAGCAGCTAAAAATTCCTTTTATTAACAATAACAAAATAGATCATAATACCAGATCCAGTTTAATGCTTTAAGAGTATGTGAACAGGGCTTCCCTGGTGGCGCAGTGGTTGAGAGTCCGCCTGCCGGTGCAGGGGACATGGGTTCCTGCCCCGGTCCGGGAAGATCCCACATGCCGCGGAGCGGCTGGGCCCGTGAGCCATGGCCGTTGAGCCTGCGCGTCTGGAGCCTGTGCTCCGCAACGGGAGAGGTCACAACAGTGAGAGGCCCGCGTACCGCAAAAAAAAAAAAAGTATGTGAACAAAGTTTGCCCGGTTGTTCAGATTATGATCAAACTGGCCCCTTCAACAGGTGTCTAGAAGCTGCCCCCTCTGGCTTCCGTGCCCTTGAGGACTAAAAACAATGGCACTGAGAGGCTGCCTATTCCAGTCTTCAGAGGCCCCGATGTGTGTTGACTGGCAGGGGCCCCTGACAGCAGCCAACTCATAATTCACACCCCACAGCTTTGTAAGAAAGGTACAAAATGCAGCACTGTAGAAATAATCTGTAAAGTTTCATCTGTTAGGAGTAAAATAGTTTAAAGAGCTTAAGTACTGCCTCATGGAGATCCTTATGATCCACTGGATGAGGCTGAGCATTTCAGAGATGGTGACTGCAGACTATCCCATAATTTGGGAGGGCAGAGATGCCTCTCCAAAGAGATTGGAGGAGAGTTAGATGTGAGAAAGGGACCAGGTTGCAATCTCTGTGTCCCAGAACAACAACCTCGGGAGAGAGACTACTCAGGCAGCAGGAGGAAGCTGTCTGCTCAGTGGTTGTTGCCACATCCAGTGATTTGTCACAGGCTCTGTGGCTGATTTTCCAGCAGGCTCTCATGAGCTTAGGGAGGTTGCTGAAGTAGGTTGTGTTCTGTGTGTAAATGTGGCACTGATGAAGGCTTCAGAGCCTCTGCTGACCCCAGAGTTAAATGTATTGAATTAACAGAACCAAACAGAAGATCAGATAGGCTGGCGTCAGCAACAGGTCACAGGGACTGCCCAAGCAGCCCTCTTGGCCTCCTTCAGCTTCTAGGCACTGAAGGGAGAAGTGAGTCATATAGGTTGGGTCTTACTTGGTAACATTAGTGGAGCACATATTTACAGGGCACTGTGCTATCCATTTCCCAGGCATTCTCTCCCTTAATTCTCATAATACTGTGAAGCAGGTACTGTTATCTTTACTTGCCCCACAAGAAAACTGAGGCTCATAAAAGTTTAGTAACTTGCCCAGAGTCCCACAGATAGAGATCCTGCCCTCATGGAACTTACATTTTGGTGGGAAGGGAGGAGATTAATGGTGAAAAAGATTGAGGGCCTAAGGACATGTAGGATCTGACAGCTGGGACTATATTAGTAATTGTATTTCATAGATTCCAAGATGCCATCAGTTGTGAGATGCAACATTATTTTATATGCCACTGAAGGGAAAAAAATGCTTCCAATTAAACAATGACATGCAAGGACTGAAAGACACATCCTAGGTTGTGTGTCAGGTCAATGTCCCCTTCAGAAAATAAGATCTTGAATATATTCATAAGTTTTAAGTTTCCTTATTATCTGAAATGTAAGTTTCCTTTTTTCCTGAATTATCACTGAACTTTAATAATCCATCATAGATGTCATGTGCTTATTCTCAAAATTGCTGAATTGGATGTACTGTCAGCACGGCACGCATCTAGGAATCGAAATTTCTGAGTTTGTCTGCCTTTGCTGTTGAAATATCAGTTTAACCTGGACACTTTTTTCTTTTCTAATAATAATAATAATAATAAAATAGCTAACATGTAACTGAGCTTGTACTCTGTGCCAGATCTCATACTAAACACTTTACATGCATCAACTCATTTTGATTCTTATAACCTCATGAGGGAGAAACTATTACTAATTTCATTTTATAGATAAGGAAACTGAGGTATACAGAAGATAAGTATCTTGCTCAAATTCATAGTTAGTACATGACAAAGTCAAGATTAGAAGCCAGGAATCTTTATTTTTTTAATTTAGGTTTATTGAGGTGAAATTACATACAGTAAAGTCACCCTTTTAGTTGCATAGTCCAGTAAGATTCGACAAATATGTACACAGTCGAAATATAGGACATTTTTGTCACCTCAGAAAGCTCTCTTGTGCCCCTTTGTGGTCACCACCCCCAGCCCTCAGCAGCCACTGATCCTGTGTTCCATCTGTATGGGTTTGTGTTCTGAACAAAGTCATATAAATGGAATTATACAGTACTTAAACATTTGCATCTGGCTTCTTTCACTTAGAAAAATACTTTTGAGATTCACTTGTGTTGTTTCAGTAGTTCCTTTTTATTGCTAAGAAACATGCCTTTGTACAAATGTATCACAACTCATTCATCATTTAGCAATCGATAAACATCAGTCTATGATAAAGATGCTGTACAGCTACTGTACACACACATGTACAGGTGTTTGTGTGAGCATGTGTTTGTATTTCTCTTGGGTGAGTACCTAGGAGTTACAGTATTTCTCGGCTGTACACTAAGTGCATATTCAGCATTTATAAGACACTGCCAGCTGTTTTTTGAAGTGGTTATACCATTTTGCACTCTGGCTGACAAGATATAAGATTTCCAGTTGCTCCTCATCCTCACCTGTACTTTTGTATTGTCTTTTTTAATGTTAACCATTCTATCGTGTGTCGTGGTAACTCATGGTTTTACTTTGCATTTCCATAATTTCTAATGATATTGAACATCTTTTCATGTTCTTATTTGCCATCTGGTATCATATTCTTTCGGCCTAAAGAAGTTCCTTTAGCATTTTCTCTAATGCAGGTCTGCTGTCAATGGCTTCTCTCAGCTTTTGTTTGAGAAAGCCTTATTTCACCTTCTTTTTTTTTTTTTTTTTGGCCATGCCACACAGCATGTGGGATCTTAGTTCCCCTACCAGGGATCGAACCTGGGCCCTCGACAGTGAAAGCGTCGAGTCCTAACCACTGGACCGCCTGGGAATTCCCTTTGGTTTTTTTTTTTGTGGTACACGGGCCTCTCACTGCTGTGGCCTCTCCCGTTGCAGAGCACAGGCTCCGGACGTGCAGGCTCAGCGGCCATGGCCCACGGGCCCAGCCGCTCCATGGCATGTGGGATCCTCCCGGACCGGGGCACGAACCCGTGTCCCCTGCATCGGCAGGCAGACCCTCAACCACTGCACCACCAGGGAAGCCCACCCTTTGCTTTTTAAATTTTTGTTTTATTTGCCTGAAGATTGCTGAGATTCTTAAATAACCTTTTATCAACTTTGGAGCATTCTTAGCCATTATCTCTTCAACTATTTCTCCTATCTTATTCTCTTTTTCTTCTCTTTCTGGGACTCCAATTATACATTGTTAGACCGTTTGATATTGTGCCCCAGTTGTTGGATGCTCTGTTCTGCTTTTTTCATTTATTTTTTTCTCTGTGTTTCATTTTGGATAATTTCTACTGACCTATTTTCAAACGTGTTGATTCTTTTTCTGTTGAATTCTGTTGAATCTGTTTCTAAGCCCATCAAAGGAATTCTTCATCTCTAATATTGTTTGTTTTATTTCTAGCATTTACATGACTCTTTTTTGTAGTTTCCATATCTCTGCTGAAATTTCCAATCTGTTCAAGCATGTTGTCCATCTTTTCCCCTAGATATTTTCTGTCCGGTAGTTCTAATGTCTGGGTCATTATTGAGTCTGGTTCTGTGGATTGTTTTATCTCCTCTTTTAAAAATTGAGATATAATTGACTTATAACACTGTATTAGTTTTAGGTGTACAACATAATCATTCAATATGTATATATATTGTGAAATGATTACCAGATGTTTTATCTCTTGACAGTGTCTTTTTTTTTTAATATAAAGTAATTTATTTATTTTTGGCTGCTTTGGGTCTTCTTTGTGGCACGTGGGCTTCTCATTGCGCTGGCTTCTCTTGTTGTGGAGCACGGGCTCTAGGCGCACGGGCTTCAGTGATTGTGGCACACAGGCTCAGTAGTTGTGGCTTGCAAGCTCTAGAGTGCAGGCTCAGTAGCTGTGGCGCACGGGCTTAGTTGCTTCACGGCACGTGGGATCTTCCCCGACCAGGGATTGAACCTGTGTCCCCTGCATTGGCAGGTGGATTCTTAACTATTGCACCACCAGGGAAGTCCTGACAGTGTCTTTTATTTCCTTTCTTTCTTGCTTGCTTGCTTTTATGTTTTGTGTGTTGTAATATTGTATTGAATACCGTACACTATACGTAGAAGGATAGTAGAGGCTGAGGAAGTGTATTTACACCTGGAAATGGGCAGGCCTGCTCAGTGTGGGGATTGATTGAGCCTTTCTATCAGTGGTCAAGCTGGGTTTGGGTTTCCCTGTTCCTATCATCACCTGCAGTGCATGTCAGCCTTCAGATTCCTCCCATGATGGCTGCTGTTACCTCGTGCTCGATGTGGAGCCTGGGATTCCAGTGGGGTTTTTTTCATTGTTCCCATTCCGCCCTCAGCTTTGAGCAGTTCCTCCTTGCCGTGACCTTTCCCCTCCCTCGATGGTAGACTTCTGCTGCTTGTTACTTGGCGCTGTGCTCGTGGTGTGGTTGGGGGTTCTTGGTTCTCCTGCCCCATCCTCCATCTCAGACACATCGTGTCACTGGGCCTCTGGGCTGGGGTCTTTCCAGCATCCCCAAATACCCCTCTCCCGGCAGCCGAGCACTGCCTTGTATCTGTGGGGGCTTCCGGGAAGAAGAGGGTCTCCTGCCCCTCCATTGGGTAGCAGACCTCTGCTTTGTATTGGTACAGGATCCTGGGGCTCAAGGCAACCAGGGGCTGATGGCTTTTGCCTCTGCTCTTCCCCCAGAAGCAATGAGTCTTTGCCTGGTTACTTTGACAGGAACGAGAGGGTCTCCTGCTCCCTCCCCAGGGGCTTCTACACTGGCCCTGGGAGCAGGAGGGTTTGCTGCCCCTCCCCCTTGCAGCTTAAGGCTTTTGTTTCCTTTGAGAGGAGGGTCCTGGAAGAGGGCATGGTTTCAGGCCTGTCCCCCAGCAGTGGCTCATCACCTCCTACCCGTCACCTCCTGCTCACTGGTACCACCAATGGGGACCCTTTGGTCTCCTGCCCTACCCTGGTCATTCTCGTGGGCCCTGGGTGGAGGCCTGCACAGAATTGCTTGCAAGTGAGTGCAGACTCCTGTTGTGTCTCGGGTCCCCGGGCATCCTGGACTGAGAGGCTAGCCCACATTCAGCCTTTAGAAATTTGTTAAAATTTTAGCTGCTTTCTTCTTACTTACTTTCATGGCGACCCCCTCTTCCTCTTGTGCTCCGTCAACGATGAAACACTTTGTGTGGCCTAACTCTCCTCAGAGGAGCTTCTTACTTTTTAGAATTAAATTGCCTTGGTTGTCTTGAGACCTCAGCTTTCTAATGCATTGAAGAAAAGTTCTGAGCTTTTTCTCATTGTTAGGATGAAAGCAGCTTTCTACATCCTAAAGGGAAGCAGAACTCCCCCAAAGCCTGCTTTTTAAATCCTGGCCCTACCCTCCCTCTTGAGGACTTTCATTTCCAGGATCTTATTTGCACTTCAGCACATAAGATACAGTGAAGTGTATCTGCCACTCAGAACTGGGAGTCCAGAGACATCAAATGTGCTGCTGCAGAGTGATCAGTGAGCTTCCCCTCTGCAGAAAGTCATTCCTTGTGCCACAGTTTCCCACTTGAAAAACAAGTGTGGCCCCTCAAACGAACCTCGCACCCCTAAGGTACTTGGGATGCCCTCAGCTTTTTACAACCTTACCTCATCAGTGCCCCCTGCAGAGAGGTCCTGTGTTTTCATGTGCTTTGTCTCACCTCTCCTCACACATTTATGTGATACGAGAGCAGATAGGTGGTGGTCTCTCCACCCTCAAAGCTGCGAGAAGCTAGAGGCCTGGATGTGAAGTATGGCCCCTAGGATCAATGGCCCAGCTGGTTCCGAACCCAGACTCTCTGACTCCAGCCTGGCCCCCGCCGGGGCCGCACTGCTGTGCTGTGTGCTAACTTTAAGGTCTCCTAGGGGAAAAAAAAAAAGCCTCCAGTCATTTGTTCAGGGTTTAAGCGATTCATTCTGTGATTCAATCCTGAAACATAAGACAGTCTGGTTTTGCAGACAAAAAACAACATCCCGAACTGGATCCCATCAGCTAGGAAGTTTTGTTTGTAACAGGTTGAAAAGTGAGCCCTGTGGCCGAGCCCCAGCCTGAGGGCTGGTGTCCTTTTGTCTCCTGCAGCTCTGGTTGGTGCCTGTGGTGGGAATTACTCGGCCATGACTTCCGTGGTCTATTCCCCGGACTTTCCCGACGCATATGCCACAGGAAGGGTCTGCTACTGGACCATCCGGGTCCCGGGAGCCTCCCACATCTACTTCAACTTTGCCTTGTTTGACATCCGGGATTCCGCAGACATGGTGGAGCTGCTGGACGGCTACACCCACCGTGTCCTGGTCCGTTTCAACGGGAGGAACCGTCCACCTTTGTCCTTTAACATCTCTCTGGACTTTGTCATCTTGTATTTCTTCTCTGATCGCATCAATCAGGCCCAGGGATTTGCTGTCTTGTACCAAGGTAAGACCCCGGCCTCCTTGGGCTTCCCTTGAACCTCATTGTGACGTGTGGACCTCGGGTGCTTCTTGCCGGAAGGACTGTGCGTCAGGATCTCCCCACTCAACGTGCAGGTTTTCCCGCTTCCTATTTTATAACTTGTACCCACTTCATGATAACAGAAACGTTCTGCTGTCTTAGTCATTCTCATGACAGTTTTCATGGGAGAGTTAAAAGACTAACTAAAAGAAAGAGCTGAGGTTGGCAGAATCGGAAGGTTCCAGAGAGGTCATTTGGTCCATCCTCCTGCCTCTGAACATCCTAGCCAATCCCCAAAGCCTGGTTTACCATCTTCAGACCCTCCTAACGTGGAGCTGCACTCCTGTCCCTGGAATGTGGACACATGTGTGCTAGGCACAACTCCTTGCCCGCACATGAGAACACAGCAGGTGTCCACAACCTAGTCTCTGTCCTGGACGTCAAGGGCCTCAAGAAGAGTTCAGTCAGTGTGCGGCTACAGGAGGGAGGAGGAGGCCTCCTCACGGGTGGGACAGGCTGAAAGAACAGGTAGGATTGGGGCGGACAGATAGGAAGGAAGAGCACCTTCAGGGCAGAGGGACCATAGCTGCAGAGGCACAAGAGCAGGAAAACGCTAAAGCACGTTCAGGTGTCCATGCAGAGACACGTCAAATGGCTCCTTCGGAGCCAGAGCCTGGCAGGTTCTGCTTTGGGGCCAGCGGGGCCAAGAATTGCCCAGAGCACTGACCCATAGAAAACTGCCTTCTCTTCATGACCAGTGCCGCCTCCTCTTCGTTATCTCCACCAGCTTTCCCCCAGCTAATTCCTTTTGATCTTGCAGCTGTCAAGGAAGACCCGCCACAGGAGAGGCCCACTGCCAACCAGACGCTGGCTGAGGTGATCACGGAGCAGACCAACCTCAGTGTCAGCGCTGCCCGGTCCTCCAAAGTCCTCTACGTCATCACCACCAGCCCTAGCCACCCACCCCAGACCGTGCCAGGTAGCAGTTCCCAGACACCATCAAAGGGGTGGGAGCCACAGAGCTTGGGGGTAGTGCCCTTGGCGGTTACAGAAACAGAGCTCTCTCAGGTGTTTCTGTTTCCGAGGCAGGCTGGGGGTCCTGGCTCCATGACTCTGTTTGTCCTGGCCTTGGAGGGACATTTTCTCTTTACCTTGATTCCTTAGTCCTTACCTCCAGGATCCAACACGGCTGCCTTTAGTACATGGTGATTAATCAGCTAACCCAGTGTTTCCTTCGGCCCCAAGTTGTAGCTCTCTGAGTGCATCGGCAGTTGCCAGAGCTGTGTTTATTCAGTCATTCGGAAGATGTGTAAGTGCTTTAATGGTGTCAGGCTCTGTCTTAGGCACTGGATTGTACAGAGAACCACACAAAATCCCTGCCCTCCTGTGGCTGACACATGAAAGAAGAAAGACAAAAAGCAAAAGAAGTCAGATAGTCACCAGAGCTGTGAAGGCAGGTCCTGTAGGAGATGGGTGGAGAGAGGGTGGTGATCTTATGGTTCAAGCTGGCTAACTTGCTCGGGTACGTACTGTGACTCTCTTTTCTGCCAAGAAGTTGGAGCCTTTACAAGCTGGTAGAGCTGCAGATACCATTCGTGATTCCCTGGACTAGAGGTTTTCCCCTGCAGGACTCACAGTAGGAAGTCAGGGAGGAGAGCCCCTTCCTGTGTATCCTATTGTTTGTGTATCTGTAGGATTTCACAAGTCACACATCCCATTCCTCAGATGAGGAAATGAGGCCCAGAGAGTTTATGTAATTCGCCTGTGGCCGCACAGTGATTCCAGTGGTAGAGACAGAATGTGCACCACCCCTTTCAACTCCAAGTTGAGTGTGCTTTGGACCACACTGCCTGCCTCTCTCCAGGAGGGAGTCTAGAGCAAGGTGAGGTGCTCAGAAGGTCTGGGACTCCGGGCCAACCCAGCTTGAGCTGCGCCGCGTGGCTACCCCCACCTGCAGGGAGCTCCTCAGCCAGGCCTGCTTCTCTGAGCCACCAGGGCTCACTCAGACCTCCTTCTGAAAAGTGAGCTCACACACACAGTCCGATCACCCCTGTCTTTTGCACTTGCAGGATGGACAGTGTATGGCCTGGCAACGCTCCTTATCCTCACGGTCACAGCCGTCATAGCAAAGATGCTTCTGCACATCACTTTCAAGTGAGTATGAGAGCCACCCGACTCCAGGAGGGGAAGGCTCAGGGCTCCTCTTCTACTACGCTTCAGTTGTCTGAGAACACTTGTAATATCGGAACATGATTCCAGAGCCCTCAGTGCTGGGCAGCGTGAGGCCATAGACATTCCTTATTCTCTGTAGAGTGAAATGTACAACTGGACAAATCTCACTAGGTTTGAGGGATTGTGTGTGTGTTCCTGGGTCTAAAGGATACGATTTCAAGGAGGATTGAAATAGTCTGGGCATAAAACAGGACAATTTCTATTTTTTGGCTTGTGCTGGCCCCCTGAAGAGATCTTTACATAAGAGCAAAGATTCCTAGGACAATACCAGGCATATTTCCTGATGCCTTCTAGAAACTGTGAGACATTCTTAGGAAGAGAATTGCAATATTTTATTAACTATTGCTTAATAATTATTTAAAAACAATTATTTAAGAAGCTTTTAAAAGCTTCATCCTTCAGTTCCAACCAATTTGGAAAAAAATATTTCCTCCCCTTACTTCCGCTGTTCAGGTTTAACTGTTCTGCCTTCCAGGAAAGGGGTGATTGTTCATGCACTGATGTTTGTGTGCCTACAGAGGGGAGGTGCTAATTTTCTTAGCCTTCTGCTCTGTCTTTCCTGTGGTTCCCAGTCTAGGCTCTCTCCATTTCTTTTCTTTTCCTCTCCATTTCTTTTCTTTTCCTCAGTAAACCTTTTTTTCTCAGTTTTACTGAGATATAATTGACATAAGGGCTCTCTCCATTTCAGGGCTTTCCTGAGCATTGGTGTCCTGTAAAAGCTACCTTTTCCCTGACCTTCTGGCTTGCTCTCTGCCACAGACTTCTTTGTACATTAAATGCCGTCTCCTCCATTGCCCTGTAAAGGCTGCCCTTGGCCTCTTTGGCACCACCCATAGGCCTCTGCACCCTGCACTTTACATTTTTCAGTGGAAACAATGTCCTTGTTATTGTCTACTGAGCTTCTATATCTGTGTTTCTCTTTCTTTTTTTTTTTTAAGTCCCAGTTCACACGTTCTGGGGAAGCCTCTCAGGCACAGTCCCGTCTGCATGTCCCCCACAGCAGGGAGAGCGCAGGACACTCTCTCTAGGGCCCAGCACTTCACCGCATGCTGAGGCCCCAGAGCCTGTGTCTGACTCCCATCTGACACTGAGCCCCTCTGCAGCTTCCCTGTCAGGCAGTGCCGGGGGCTGGCACAGGGGCAGGGCAGGTGTGGGCAGAAAGGCAGGTCCCAGTCCAAGAAGAGCAGGCTTGCTTTCATCCTGTTTATCTAGGTGGGTTTCCGAATAAGTGTCATTTGAAAAGAGTTCTTCTGCTTAAAAAGAAAGAAGTATTTTGAAAACTCATAATCTCTCAGACCAGCCTTTTCCAGATTTGAATAATCCTGCCAGCTAGAAGGTTCTTCATTACACTGAGCTGGAACCTGCCCCACTGCACTGCCATCCCACAGGGCGCAGGTCATCCACGAGGCGGTCCCTCGGGTCTCTAAAGGCAGCTATGAGGTTTCCCCTCACCGAATGTCCCATTTTATAGGTGCAGGTATCTCATGAGATGGTAGGTTGTTTCGGACGCTTTGTTCTATTCTACTTGAAAAATTAAGTTATTTTTGTTTGACAGATCCCATCGTGTTCCTGCCTTAGGGGACCTTAGGGGCTGTCGTCAACCAGGGACGTCGGGGGAAATCTGGAGCATTTTTTATAAGCCTTCTACTTCGATTTCCATCTTTAAGAAGAAGCTCAAGGGTCAGAGTCAACAAGATGACCGTAATCCTCTTGTGAGTGACTAAAACCTCCCCGCTCCGTGCCCAGGACATGAGATCCCTCTGAGCTCGAGGCCCCTGGGGACCACTTCTCCCGTGGTTTCCTTTGACTGACTCTTCCTGCCTCTCCCTCGGTCTCTTCTGGGGCACCGGCCACAGGGGCAGCATAGCCTGGATTCGACCTGCTTCATCACTGCACTTAGGAGAGAGACTCACGGTCCCACGGTCCGTGCCTCCTGCATCTCTCTCTCTCTGATCTAGGAACAGGGTGTCGGGACAGTGGCTGAGATGACAGAGATGGTTGTGTCTAGCACTGGGCTCAGGTACATTCTAGACAACTGTCAGGTAGTGGGTAGGTAGTGCTTCTTCTCAGTTTTGTCCACAGATCGCTTTCTCCTGGTCTTTATGGTTTGGAACAGGCTAGGCAGAGTTCTGAGGCTGTCCTGGGGGTTGGCCCCCCAAAGCATGACGGAAGCCCACGCTCTGTGCTGACTCTGGGACTTTGCTCTGTGGGCTCTGGGCGAGAATGGGCCGCCTCCAGCCTGGGAGGGCCTGTCATGTCAAACCTGACACCTTCACCCATGGGCTTCTTTCTATGGCTTCTTCTGCAGCTCGGTGACCAGCAGACAAGTTTGAGGGGTGGTCATAGGAAACATCCATTCATTTATTCATGCAGTAGACTTTACCAAAAGCTTTTCTAGGTGCTCAGTAGCTCCTTGTTGGGCTGGATTTGGTGACCTCTCCCCCAAGCAGCTCGTCCTGTGGAGCCTGAGCCAGGCCCCATTTCGGGATTCCTAAGCTGACTCTCAGTTCAGAACAGGGAGTGTAAACGTGGTTGAGCATCCAGGAAGCAACGTGTGACACAAGGTGCCAGCAGTCCCTCCTTTAATTGTCCCTTATTTTGAAAGAGGGTGAAAAATTTCCCATGGCCTGTGCTCTCTACGGCCTCCATGATTCTTCTTATGGGGACAGGGTGGGCTTCGGAATGGCTCAGTGGGGAAGGAGAGGCCTCTTGTCCCTACTCCCACACCCTCTGCCCCCCAGAAGGGGAGGGGAGCCGCAGAGAGTGGCATGCGGAGTGGAGAGGGAGGGTGTGGGAACGGCAGCCCCACTGAGGAAAGGCCTCCGAAGATTGAGAGCTGCAGCGGCCGCGGGAGTCAGTGCCATCCCGTCCAGAAGCCCCGCCGTCCGTCCGAGAGCAGCCTCGTCCACAGCACCCGGGAGGAGCACCTGGGACCCCGAAGGCCGGGCCTGGCCTCTGTCGGAGTGTGGCTCTCCTGCAGGCACTCGAGCCTTGGGCCTCGTTGTGCCTCTGGCCTCACAGGTTCCTTGTTTGGGGCACTTTGCCCCCCTCGCCGAGCCCCTGAGCTGCTGCCTGCTGTGGCCTTCCCTAGGGGTCTGCCACACCGGCAGGCGTCTGCGCCCAGCTCCCAGAAAGACAGAGGGCCGCGTGGGGCCAGCTGGGAGGCGACACTGGCAACCAGGAGAGGCACTGGGGGCTAGCGGGGTTGGCGAGGTGCGTTTGGAGGGGGAAGTGCCACATGTCCGCGGGAGAGCGGGGGCACTGCCCCAGGCACCGGGTGAGGCTTTGATCTGGAAAGGGCGGTTACCCTGAGCAGCTGCCTGCCGGCCCCAGGGTCTGGAGACAGGCCTGCCGAGTGCAAGGACCACTGGAATATACTGACGTGTGCAGTCTCCCCTCCAAGCTATTCCTGGCCTTTATGGAATCTCCTCTCAGACACAAGTGTCAGGTGTGTGCAGTCACAGAGGGCCCTGTGCTGTGAATAGGTCCGCGCAGCAGAGGGACTGTGGAATCCCACCCGGGAGGGGTCCACCCGGCCAGGGGCAGTTGCTCGCAGCCGTGGGCTCCCTCTGATCACTGGCCTTGGTGCATCCTGTGGGCCCGCCTGCCCTCTTCACACTTCGTGACTTCAGGTCACGGTGTGTCTGAGCACCTGGAGCAGCCCTTTTTCAGAGATCCCGGAAGGGCTGTGATCCCGGTGTTGTCCTTCTTGCCACCCCAGGCACAGCCCAGCACCCTGGGACCCACTTACCATCCCGGGAGCAGCCCCGGGAATCCCAAACCGGCCTCAGGACAGCATGGGGGAAGAGGGCCATAAATTGTCCCAGGCTGACCTCTGTAAGCGTGATCCCTCAGAGGGCCCCCCGCAGCTAAGTAAACACTGGAGCCATCAATTGTCCCAGAAGAGAGGAGATGTACACCCAGGAGCACTGAAGGAGGAAGCACTTGATCTGCTAAGAAACCACTTTAGAGGCAAAGTGGGGGTTGGAGGGGACTGGAAAGGGGTGACCCTGAGAAAAGGGTGAGGCGCCCCCCTTTCTGGGCATGAGCGAGGTAACCAGGTTGCTGTAACTTCTGAAGTGTGGGCTCTGGCTCAAGACTCCAGTCGGCCAGAAACCCACAACGCAAGGATCAAAGCACTCGCAAGCACAGCTGTCCTGGCCCTTAGGCCGAACCCATGGGTGGGCACGGCCCCACCCGCATGGCCCATCATCAGCCCCCGGCAGGAGTGGCCTGACCTGCTCAGTGTCCGGCCAGGTCGTCCTGACACCAGCAGGGCATGCAGCCTGTCACCAAGCCCCCATGCTTCCTGGCACTTCATCTTCCCTAGCACTTACAGGGGGACGGCTGCCGAGGTCCCATCCCCTTGTCTGATGAGCACCCCAGGCCTCCTGCGGAGCCTGGCGGGGGGGCGGGGGGCCCACTCTGTAGCCCGGTCAACTGCTGCCCTCTTGGGTTTCCAGTCTTCTCCTTGCTGTTTGATGTCTGCTTTTGCTACCACCTTGGGAATGTTTAACCTTTTGATTGTTTTCCTCTGGTGTCTTTGTTTACCCTCCTCACTGTTCTACCTCCTGGCCAGGGCTCTCAGCTTAGCTACCCTGGCCCAGGGTGTTTTTCAGACCTTCCAGCCCAGCTGCCTCCCCTCAGGCTGGCTGGCCCCAGGGGATGGGGCCTCACCCTCTGTTTGCAGACCCCAGGGGGCCCATCTCCCAGGTTCCCGTCTTGCCAAGTTGAACAGTATTTAACGAGGCAGGAGTGGGGTGTGGAGGAAAGTCTGAGGTCAATCTACTGCTTCAGAAAGGACATGTCGTCAGGAGCACATGGTTGGGGGGCTGCCGCCGAGGGGTCCACACAGCGCCAGGACCTGCCCACATCCAGACTCACCTTCCCGCAGGGATCCTGACTTTGGATGACAAGGTTTTATTTGTAAATATGCTCTTAATACACAACTTTGAGAATAAAATAGAAACATCATGTATTTTAAAATATAAGATGAAGTGTGACGCACTGTATACAATTTAATATATATTTTTAGGATTGTTATTTAAGAAAATGGAATGTAATGGTACTTTTACAAAAGAGAAAAATGTTATTTTTACTGTCGGGAGAAAATAAATATTCTCATTGTTGTAGAAATCGCTACGGGCCCTAGGTTGTCGTGTTTACGGGAGGCTCCCAAGCCCGAGGCCAGGAAGGTGTCGCTGGGAGGACCTCAGGCTCTCCCTGGGTCAGCGTCTTCCAGTCGCTCAGCTCTCATCGCGTCTCTGACCCACAGCCAATCTCCCGCTGGTAAGGTCTGAAGAGTTGGGATTCCAAACTCACATGGTGCACGGTGGACATAGGGTGGCCACGGGCGAGGGCACAGGGCTCTGCACTCAGAAAACCTGGGCCCGAAGTGGCCTCAGGTCGGTCCAGCTTCCCCTCTTGTAAGATGCACAGCATCTACGTCTCAGAAGGTCAAGAAGGCTAGCATGCTGCATGATTATCGTCCACATGGGTTTCCTTGCCTTTCAGAGCAGCCGACTCTTCCTCTCCCCTTTCCCCCCACCCCTTCCTTTTTATAACACGGAAGAAGCTTGGGTGTGAGTTGCCCTCTCCCGTGAGGAGCCATGCACCCCAGTGGCCCTTTCAGTGGGTCCTGTGGTCCCCGTTTTGATGATGAGGAAGCTGAGGCTCAGATAGGAGTGCGGGGCAGTAAACTAAGAGTACGGCTGAGTCAACCTGCAGGACTCAGCGCCCACCATTGGTTCGCTGTGAGGCCGGGGGTGTAAAACAGGGAGCCTTTGAGGGGTTTCAGTGGAGGAGCGACGCCAGATTCCCAGTGAGAAGGATTTCCTACTTGCATTTGGAAAACAGGTTGGAGTGGGGTAAGACCGAGGGCGAGGAGGCCAGTCGGGAGATGCCGAGGCCCCCACACCAGCGCCGTGGAGGGAGGGGAGGGCCTGAGAGAGAGCTGGCCATCTCCGCAGGCCAGGGGCCTGGCTCATCCCCCAACCCCACCACCACATGACCTCGGGCACGTGGCCCCCCCCAGGTGCCTGTTTTCTCACCTGTCAGGTGAGGGCAATTACAGTACTTATTTACTTCATCGAGTTGTGATGAGTTATTACCTGTGGTATGTTTTCAGTAAGTGGTGGCTGTTCCTTGTTATTTTAGAATGGAGCTGGGGGGTGAAGAAGAAGGGAGTGTCTAGGGTGATGCCCAAGTATCCTGACTTGGGTGCTGGGGGGAGAGAGAGGCCAGTCTTTTCGATAAAGGACGTAAAAGGCACCGGAAGAGAGAGAAGACACGCTGAGTTCTGTTTGGGCTGAGTCGAGTGAGGTCCTGTGGGACATGGAGGCAGAGCTGTCAGGCCCGGACAGGCAGCCTGAGACCCAGGGAGGGTCAGGCCTGGGTTCCACAGCCCATGGAAATGGGGACACAGATGACATCTCCGTGGTGTGTCTGGGGCCACCCAGGAGGCTGCTGAGGACAGTGTCACGGACACACTCAGGCAGATGAGGGGGAGCCTGGGCAGGAGTGGGGTGGGGGGAGCTGGCTCGTGGGGAAGGAGAGGGGGCAGCCCCGGAAGCCAAGCTTTGGACCCGCCTGGTTCAGTCACACAGCCACTGCTGGTTCTGGGAGCCCCGGGTCCAAATTCTCAGGAGACAGTTTGCTGGGGGAGGTCTCCCTGCTCTAGCCGGTTATGGCAAGGAGAAAAGGGGGCACGTTACCACCGCCTCAGATGCAGACGTGTTCCTCAGAGCAGTGCCTGGACCACTTGCCTCAGAATCCCTGGTGTGCTTGTTCGAAATGCAGGTTCCTGGGCCCCACCCCAGACCCGCCAGAATCCCTGGGAAGCTTCTGAGTGATGCCGACGCTCACTGAACTGTGACAGCCCTCTTGTTTGAGACGTTTGGTTGGTAGTCACCTTTTCCTCTAAAACGAATCATCCACTCATAGGCAGTGGCCTTAAGTTCCACTGGCTGCTTCTTCCACCATCCACAGTGTATTGGTTACTCGACTTTGAAGGCCGTATCACTCCAGAGGTTCACTGTGGAACAGAGAGGGGCAGGGGAGGAGCACTGCGCAGCACAGCAGTCATTCCAGACACTTCTCCAGAAAGCGCTGCCTTGACGTGAGGTTTGTGCCCCCCTCCCGCTGTCCCCTCCCTTCCTGACCTCGGCCTGCGCCCAGGCAGTCAGCCCTAACCTGCTGTGGCCTTTGCCACATGATGGCACCTCACAGGCCAGCTTCACTTGAGTGTTTGTCTTCTCTGAGCTCTCCTCTCCCATACGCGCTTTCCTTCCCTGAAGGAAAATATTTTTAATGGCCGGTGGAAGACAAATGGGGCAGCCTAGCTGGTGAACTTCTTAGAGGTGGATCCGCCTGCAACAGAAAAATAAATACACGCAGCCAGGATGCACACCACTGTCCTGCCTAAAGCAGCGCCAGGAGGAGCCCCCAAAACCCATCTGAGTGGACTCTGGAGATCGCTGACATTGACCTCATCTCCTTGTTCCGAACCTGCAAGATGGGACACTAAAACCCACCCATCTGGGAGCCAGCACCAGGGCAGCATCAGCACCATCCTCTGTCAGGCAACCAAGACCCTTCTTCCTATGGAGATGAAAGGGCTGGACAAGGGTGACCTTGTCTCCAAGCTTGGGGGTCATGTGATCATCCCCTCTCCCCGCTGGGCTGTGCGTGCCTGAAGCTGCAGACGGTCTCTGGGACGCAGAGAACTGGGAAGCTTTTGTTCCTCTGGCGGGGTCGGGTCCCCATGGGGGATTGTTTTTGCTTGGCTGAAAGGAACACTTTGGGGATAGAATATTTCAACCTCAAGAAGCAGCAACATTTGCTTGTAGCTGGAAGTCTCCCTTCCTGGTCTCCAGCTGTTGTCTGGAGCCACCAGATCCCTGCTGAATGGGACTACACCTGGCAACTGGGCGCAGACAGCACCGGGCTGTGCTGGCCGTGGACCAGCCTGTGTCCGGGAGGCCCGTCTCCAGGACAGCCCGGTGGCAGGGATGCCCTCAGCCCTCTCAGTGGTGGTTACCAGGCTCTGGAATGAACCTGCCCACTGTGGATGACTGGGCTGGGGAACCAGGCTCCACAGGGAAGCATTTTAGGGGGAAAACAGATCCAAGCTTGAGGTCCAGAGTAATTCCTTGGGAAAAAAGATGGCGGGATCTGAAACAGCCAAGGTTCTTGCAACAGAGAAGCTTCAGGTCTCTTATTTAGCTCTCAGGAACGTTTACCATTGTCCCTGTTCAAGTGAAGCCACTGAACTTCTAGAAACTTAACTGGGGACCTGCTGTTTTGCACACTGATCGTGAGAATGCGTGTAATGAACTCGCCTTAGTTGCTGGTACCAAAGATAAAATCGGATCAAGAGCACTCAGTGGGAATTCAAACCTCAGCCAAATGTGGGGCAGCTTTTTATAGGTCTCAGGAGAGCTGAGGAAATCTGAATGTGCAAGGGTGCTGCTGCTGCTGATAATAATAATAGCTACCATTTCTGCGGTACCTTTGTGTGCCAGACACTGTGCTCAACCCTCAAAGTCATCCCTGGGTCAACCCAGCCTGGGAACCAAGGCTCAGAGAAGCAGTCCGGCCAGTGGAGGGCAAGGCCAGGACTGAGCCCAAGTCTGCTGGCTCCAAAGCCAAGGCTCCTGGTTCCTGTTGCTCTGCAAGCCCCTCCCACTTGGGCAGGGGGTTGGGCTCTGAGGGGAAACCCTGTGGCTCCCAAATATCTCCCCCAAATATCATCCCTGTTGCCTCCAGACAGCCCAGGGAAAATACAGATCAATTTGCCTAGGGTGAGGAAGGCATCAAACCTACACTTCTTTACCTATTTGGCAACCCAGACTCCTTTGGGTATCAGAGGAATGTCACGAAGCCTGTCCCCAAAAGACCTCACCTGCAAAAGCTACATAGAAATTCTGGAGATTCAGAGACGCTCCCCACCCAGCCCCAGAAACCCTTCCATGGACTTCAGGTTCAGAATCTCTCCATTAAGGCAAAACAGGGGTACCTGAAAGTTAAAACTAGACCAAAAGAGTAATAATCATAATAGTAACCATGCATACACTTTACTGATCACTTACCCAGTGTCAGGTGCTCACAGCAGGAGTTAGCAGACTTTTTCTGCAAAGGGCTAAATAGTAACTATTTTACCTTTTGTGGGTCCTATGGTCTCCAGTCTCTGTCACAACCTCTCAACTCTGACTGCACTGGTTGGGGGCAGCATCCACTCGAACCACAGCCTATTCCCAGGGACCCCCAAGGACACTCCCATCACCTCAAGTCCTCAAGCCTTCGGGTGACTGTGAGGGGGTGGGGCACCAAGGCCCACCCCTAAACAGCCACAGACAATATATAAACACATGGCAGCTTGTATGCCAATAAAACTTCATTTATGGACACTGAAACCTGGATTTTGTATAACTTTCACATGTCACCAAAGTATTCTTCCTCTTTTGACTTTCCCCCAATAATTAAAACATGTAAATACCATTCTCAGCTCGCGGGCTGTAGGAAAACAGGCAAGCCCACAGGCCAGCCCCTCCACCATGCCAACCGCTTTTCTTCCTTTTGAATGCTCACAACAGCTGGATGGGTTAGGCCTCGTTATTATCCCCATGTGTCAGATGAGGACACTGAGGCTCAGAGAGGTTAAATAACTCACTCAAGAAGCACAGCAATCGGGACTTGAACCCGCCCCCAAGCCTGTTTGCTTTCCTGAGAGACAAGCTGGGTGAGTTTAAATTGTGGAGAAAGGGAAGGAAAAGGTGCTGGTGGGGCAGAAAGGGAGACCCTAATGCACAGCAGCGCTTGCCCCCTGGGAGCACAAGGGAGGGCGGGGAGGGGATGGGGGAGGCTCTTTGCTTGAATGGGCTGCACTGCAGGGGTGGCGGCTGGTTTCCTCCAGAGGCCCCAGATCCAGGACAGCTGGTGGCCCTCACATTGTTTTGCATCTCCCAGGTTCTCTTAATTATAACTAATTTGCCACCCTAAACAATGCCTTGTTCTCCTTTGCTAATACCCATGAGTTGGAACCATGAGCCAGACTCCCAGCCAAATGTTGGGCAAAAATCACTTCCCTTTCCCACGTAGGGAGCCCCAGTCTCTTAGAAACTGACCTTCTCAGTGCCGCAAGGTGGGCAGGGCGGCCCTTTTGCATGTGGCCTTGCTTGGCTGAGATTTGCCATCAAATCTCTCAGCAAAGGGGCTTAGCAAAGAATCTGCTTAACTTTCTCCAACCCCTTTTCTCCCCGGCTGACTCTCGGGGCAGGAGACTGACTGCACGGGTGGCCTTTCTCTTTGGTGCTGTTCGCCTTTTCTCCATTCCCACTGAGTCATTTGCAACTTGGGCCCAAGTCTTGGGAGCCCTCTACCCCAGAAACACTCCGGGCTCTGCCTCTGTCTTGTTTGGGGTGACAGGGACCGGAAGCTGGGGCTGAGGAAGGCAGCCGCTGCTGAGGGGTGGGGGAAGGAGGTGGGCTTGCCAACATACCTGTGTAGGTAACCCTAGCCAAGCCACCTGGCTTCACTGAGGAAGCCTTGATTCCTCATCAGAGGAGCATTAATACCGTGAGCTCTGAACTTGTGGGGACTGGGTTTAATGCAGGCTCTGCTGTCACCAGCTCCCAGACCTCAGGCAAGTTATTTTACCTTTCTATCCTCAGTTGACTCATCTATAAAATAGGTCTAACAGTAGTTTTCTCATAGAGTTGTTGTGAAGATTAAATAACATAATAAAGGTAAAATGTTCGGCTCTGGCACTGGCATTTTAATGATTTTCGTCAGTAAACTAAGGGTGGTGACACTCTAACCACACAGGTCTGGAGAGGGTCAGCATGTCAAGGGCCTGGTCCATAGTCCCAAATGGGAGCGGAATCACACGGTTCTGCAGCCAGACCTCCCGGGGACCACCAAGAGCATGGGACCTCAGATGCGCCCTGCCTTTGGGATTGAAACTCTGTTTATCAAATTCCAAGCACACAATGCACAAAGGGCAAGTTCGCTCCTTAGAAAAATAATTCCTGACTCGGTTCCTTTAAGTAGCTAATTTCCCCCAATATGTTCAATATATGGCCCTATTTTATAAAAATATCTACTGACCATTACCTTCTCAGTAACGTTATCTATTGGGTGAAAATACCCTTCTCTGCTGGCCTCCTGCCTGCAGTGGATTTCTTCATCTGTTGCTTCAGGTCAGGAACAAATGCAGAATTTTGATGTCCTTTTATTTCCCTCCTGGCCCCAGGTGGGCAAACAGGCAGGCTAAAACCCCAGGCCCAGCTGTCTCTCCGCTGGGCCCCGGCCCTGCCTCCCGCGCCCTTGCTTTCATGGCAGGAGCCGCCCCTGCGCAGCCTTGCTCACCAGCGCTGCTCAGTGGTAATATCAGAGTGCTGCGGCAGAACGTCAGCCCTGAACCGCCACCTCCGTTGCTCTGGGCTCTAACCCTGTCGACTAACCCAGGACACTCTCTCTCACCACGACACCTAGGAGCTCTCGGATTCTCAAACTGTCTGCCCAGAAGGCGAGTCCTCTGTGCCCTGACCCCACGGGACCCAACAACAGGAAGATCTTTATTTAAGAGCATCCTTTTTGTCTGCTTATAAAAGGAACACATCCCATCAGCAGGTACGTGAGCAGATGAATTATTCTACTTCCATACTATGAAATTCTAAGTCACTCTTCAACACATTTTATTTGATGTTTATACGTAGCTTGAATCTTTTATATTATTGAATTACATGTGCAATTTTTTTGGGGGGGAACACATTGATTTTTTTTTTTTAATGGAAAGTGTAAAAAACAAAGAGCAACATTTGCCTCTCACTGGCACACCACTCAGAAGAAAGCAGTTCTTTCTTCTGTCGAAGAGTCAAAATGCTGGGGTGTGTGTTTCCAAGACAGACTAAGCCTGAGAAGCAGCACTTCCCCTGCTTGGGGAAGTCACCTGGGCTCCCAGGGCCGGGCTGAAGCTGCTAGCCTGCCCCACCCCAACCTGAGCCACCCCCAGAGGCACCTGCTTGTGTAGGGGGGGCCTCCCAAAAGGTTCTCCCTGGGGCCAGCAGAACACTTGGGCCACAAGCCAAAAGGTTCTTCTCTTTGTTAACTAGAAAATAAACAACTCCAGCCCCCCGGGCTACTTGCAGTACAAATGTTTATGCCTTTGGAAAGAGAAAAAAGAAAGACTCTTGAGAGGTCTGGAACAGATGGGCGCCAAGTCTGTAATTAACCCTTAGCAATCGGGGTGTCTGATCTTCGGCCAACGGGTCTGCAGCAGTTTGAGGGGGGTGGCTGATCTGGGCTTCTGCTATAACTTTGCTATTGATGGGCTTTTGAGGCCTTGGAATGCTCTCTGGAAATGACGCCGGCTACATCTTTAAAACTCTGAATTAGGCACTAGAGACTCACCCTGAGAAAGCGCCCGACAACACAGCACCTGCTCCAGGTGAAGGGTTGTGAGCAGCTACAGCATTCAAACCACTTGGGGCAAGACCCCCTGATGATGGGTGTGTACACAGAGTCGGAGGGGAGCAAGGCCCACCCACCACGGGGCTAACATTTGCTGAAGAGCAGGTACTTTGTCATATCAATGGTGGACATTGATTAAATGCCCGAGGACCAGACTCCCTGCTAAACTCGACACACTTCATATTATTTCATTTGATCCTCCCAACCACCCAATAGGGTGGGTATGGTTATATTCACATTTCACAGATGAGGAAATTGAGTCTCAGAGAAGTAAAGTCTGCTTTATTTTTTTTTTAGTCTCATTTAATCCTGGCTGGTTAGGTCCTCCTCTTCAGATGATAAGTGTCCCTTGCCCGAGGTCATCGACCTGGTGAGTGGTGGCAGAGCTGGGACTGAAACCCAGGGCTTTGCAACTTCAAAGTCACCTCCGGCCATCCCTGTCCATTTGTGTTCACTAACACAAACGACAGTTATCAACCTTTCAGACTTCCAGAAGCAATGCCGAACTCAAAGGAGTTACCTGTGGGAGCTGAGTGCACAGACAAGCTCGCCCCTTGGGTGTACCCAGAGGGAGTGAGAGGGGCAGCTGTCAGCCCCCATCATGAGAGGCTGGGAGATCTCAAAGGATCCTCCTCCTCCATCTTTCCAATGGGGAAACTGAGGTCCAGAAGGCAGAATTCACGCCCAAGTTGCTACTATGACTTTGCCTCCACAGTCTGTGCCCTTTCCACGGCTGCATGGAGCTTCCTGAAAAAAAAACTGAAGGTGGTGGCAAGCACTGGACTGGGAAGATGGGGAGAAAGCTGATCTGGCGTGTTCCCTGGGCCCTCGGTTTAGATGGAAGGCATCACCCCGTTGCTAAGGTTGTTTCTTCCTTTATGCAAAGGCAGCTGTGGACTGCTTCCATCTTTAGCTCCAGTATCTTGTGGATTCAAGGCACCCTTAATGTCACAAACAGGCAGGGTGGGGAGTGAGTGGGCAGAGGGTCTCCAGGGGATTTTAGGGGCAGGACCCAGGAGTATACTCCTTCACTGTACTTCACTTCCTCCCACATCCCATTGGCTGTAACCAGTCACATGGGCTGGGCTGGATACAAGGGCTTCTGGGAAATATAGTCCTCCTGAGGGGGAGGCGGTGTGGGAAATGAAATGGGTGAATCCACAGCACTGTCTCTGCCATGACTATTCAAAATCTCACAGTCGTGTCAGGGCCTGAAATGCCTCAAGATCTGAGGGAGGTCCAGTGTGAGTGCTGTTCAGTATAGCATGTATAGGAGGAGCAAGTGGGTGAGGCTGGAGAAGTGGGCTGGCCCAGCTTGAGAAGCACCAGTGGAAAAGTAGCAGAGAGAGAGGGTACTGATTCGCAACCAAGCCCCACGTGGCTCAAGTCCCTGACATCAATTCAGCCACGGCAGGAGAGGGACATGATGGTGCCAGACACATATATACAATGGAGTATTACTCAGCCATAAAAAGGAACAAAACTGAGTTATATGTAGTGAGGTGGATGGACCTAGAGACTGTCATACAGAGTGAAGTAAGTCAGAAAGAGAAAAATAAATACCGTATGCTAACACATATATATGGAATCTAAGAAAAAAAAAGTGGTTCTGAAGAAACTAGGGGCAGGACAGGAATAAAGACACAGACGTAGAGAATGGACTTGAGGACACGGGGAGGGGGAAGGGTAAGCTGGGACGAAGTGAGAGAGTAGCATGGACTTATATACACTACCAAATGTAAAATAGCTAGTGGGAAGCAGCTGCATAGCACAGGGAGATCAGCTTGATGCTTTGTGACCACCTAGAGGGGTGGGATAGGGAGGTTGGGAGGGAGATGCAAGAGAGAGGGGATATGGGGATATATGTATATGTATAGCTGATTCACTTTGTTATAACACACCATTGTAAAGCAATTATACTCCAATAAAGATGTTAAAAAAAAAAAAAAAAAAAAGATGGTGCCAGAGCAAGAGGCAGATGAATGTTAAGGGAAACCCAATAGCCCTGAAGATGTCTAGAGGAGGCCACACCAGCCAAGAGTCCTGGCCAGCTTTCCAGAAAAGAAGAGGATGCAAGGGGGAGCTGGAAAATGAAAATAAAGAACAGAGGAGAAAAGTAAACACAGGGCATTGGGGAGTTCTAAGACAACAGGGACTGGTGCCAGCAGGGCCCACGTCACACAAAGGCTACCTCTGCGGTGACACAGGGCCACACGTTCAGAAGGGTCCTGTGCTCGGCTCTGCTGTCACCATCTTGAAATTCTTAATAATTGTCAAAGAAGGGGCCCCACGTTTTCATTGTGCATTGGGCCCCACAAATTATGCAGCCAGCCCTATGTCTAGCGGTATCGGCATGATGACCCTGCCTCCAGGGCAGGGGTGCTACTGAAAGAGGCTGCTTTCCAGCCTGATGGGGTAGCAAGGCAACAGGAGACGGATCTAGAGGAAGATGGGGAGTGGGGGGCTGGTCAGCTCAGGTGTGTCTTGTTCCTTAGTGTTCTCAGGTATAGATATTTAGGAGGGACTGGTTTCAGATTCCACTTGCTCAGGGAGCCAGATTGGGAGGAAACAGGTGCTTGCCGGTGAGAGATTTTTTTTTTTTTTTTTTTTTTTTGGCTGTGTTGGGCCTTCGTTTCTGTGCAAGGGCTTTCTCTAGTTGCAGCGAGCGGGGGCCACTCTTCATCGCCGTGCGTGGGCCTCTCACTATTGCGGCCTCTCTTGTTGCGGAGCACAGGCTCCAGACTCGCAGGCTCAGTAGTTGTGGCTCACGGGCCCAGCTGCTCCGCAGCATGTGGGATCTTCCCAGACCAGAGCTCAAACCCACGTGCCCTGCATTGGCAGGCAGATTCTTAACCATTGTGCCACCAGGGAAGCCCGGTGAGAGATTTTTTTTAAAAATTGAGAATGATGAGCTCTGTAAGAGATGTGATGTTAAGAATGACAGATGATAGATGAAGTCCAGGTTCCCAAATGGGGAAATGGGGACATTGGATTAAAGTGAGAGGGAGGGGCGTTAGACTAGGAGACTTGAGGTTCATCCTAACTTTAGGAGCCTCTACCTTCATAGACAAAGAGACATTCAAGGAGGCCTGCCTGTATGTTTTTTAAAACCAGTCCTGATGTTGGAGACATCACAAAATCAGGAAATAGGTTAACTAGTCCAAAATGGAAATGGCTGTGGATGGTGGTGGTGGGGATCCTCTTCAAGTCAAAGAGGGATTCAGACACAGCTGGCAAACTGATGGGACCAGCCCTCCATTGCATTACCTAGAACAGCCCACAGCCTAAGGGAAGAAGGAACCTAGTACAGTGAGCTCAACCTAGATACAAAGCTTGATTCCAAAGGAGAAGAGTGACTAATAACCGTGCCTTCCTATCATTTGTTGAGTACACGCAGTGCCAGACACTGTGCTGCACACATGTATGAGTTATACTCTGCTGTGTAACGTACCCCACAGTTTAGCAGCTTAAAACAATGAAAATGTATTATTGTCAGTTTCTCTGGGTCAGGATTCAGGAGCAGTTCAGCTGAGTGGTTTTGGTTTAGGGTCTTCCACAAGGTTATAATCAAGATGTCAGCCAGGGAGGCCGTCGTCTGAAGGCTTGTCTGGGGCTGGAGGATCCATGTCCAGGATGGTGCACTCATGCAGCTGGCAAGTTGGTCCTGGCCCCCTCAGTTCCTTGCCTCTTAAACCTCTGCATGGTACTTCTTAAGCATCCTCAAGATATGGTAGCTGGCTACTGAAGCATGTGATGCAAGAGAGAGGAGGATGGAAGCCTCAATGTCTTTTATGATGTAGCCTCAGAAATCACACTTGGTCATTTCTGCAGTGTCCTGCTGGTACAGAGATCAGACCTATTCGGTGTGGGAGGCAACTACACAAGGGTGTGAATACCAGGAAGTGAGGATCATTGGTGGCCACTGTGGGGGCTGCCTACTACAGCATGTTGCTTGCATTATCTCATTTAATCATGACAACAGAGTTGGTAATAATATTTTCCCCTACTCGGAGGAAGAAAGTTTGTTCAATATCAAAGAACTAATAGCAGAGCTGGGATTTGAACCCAGCTGTCCCTTGGATATGTCTGAGCTCTATGGTGAGCAGAGATGATGTAAGCGAGGACTGACAGAAATGCTCACAAACCCTGTTAGACCCTGGACTCCAAGCAGGAAGATGTTGCATTTCTCTCCTTTGGAGAGTCCCAAGTGGGAATGGCATCTTCTCCCCGACTCTCCCACAGGCCATTGGGAGCTTTGGCCCCGGGAGGGCACCAGTGAATAAGAGGTAGAGAAAGGGGCTGCATCTCTCCAATCCCTCCTCACTTCTCCCCAAGAGAGGGGGCTGCTACTTCAAATGAGTCTGATTCCAGAACAGTGACTGAGTAGAGTTTACTAGTCACTGTTAGAAGATCCTTCACATACACATACACTACACACATGCACACACACACTGTCTCTCCATACACATACCACATGCATGCACACAACCACACGTGCACAAGCATGCCCACACTGTCATACAGATGTGCTTATCATGCAGGTGCACATGTGACACACACATGCACACACACCACACACTCTTCTCTTAGGCTTTCTGCCTCTAAGTGACCACATGGTTCATTTTTTCCATAAATATTTATTGAGCACCTACTTATGCCTGGCATGGTGCTGGGTACAAAGGATACAGTGGCATTAAAAATAGGTGCGGTCTCTCCTAGCTAATGCAATAAGATAAGAGAAGGAAATTAAAGGTATACAGAGTGGGAAGGAAGAAATAAAACTGTCTTTGTTCACAGATGACATGATCATCCATGTAGAAAATCTGAAAGAATCAGTAAAAAAAAAACCTCCCAGAACTAATTAGTGATTATAGCAAAGTTGCAGGATACAAGATTAATATACAAAAGTTAATTAGTTTCCTATATACTAGCAATGCCCAAGTGGAATTTGAAATTAGAGAAATAGAACTGTTTACATGAGTACCCCCAAAATGGAATACTTAGGTATAAATCTAACAAAATATGTACAAAATCTATATGAAGAAAACCAGAAAACTCTGATGAAAGATATCAAAGTATAACTAAATAAATGGAGAGATATTTCATGTTCATGAATAGAAGGACTCAATATTGTCAAGATGTCAGTTCTTCCCAGCTTGATCTATAGATCCAATGCAATTCCAATTGAAGTCTCAGCAAGTTATTTTTGGATATTGAAAAACTGACTCTAAAGTTTATATGGAAAGCAAAAGACCCAGAATAGCCAACATGATATTGAAGGAGAAGAACAAAGTTGGAGGAATGACACTACCTGATGTCAAAACTTACTATAAAGTTACGGTAATCAAGACAGTGTGGTATCAGTGAAAGAACAGACAAATCAATCAGTGGAACAGAATAGAGAACCCAGAAAAAGATCCCCATAAATATAGTCAACTTACCTTTAACAAAGAAACAAAGGCAATATAATGGAGCAAAGATAGTCTTTTCAGCAAATGGTATTGGAACAACTGGACATCCACATGTAAAAAAAAAAAAAAATCTAACCACAGACCTTACACCTCTAACAAAACTTAACTTGAAATGAATCACAGACATAAATGTAAAATGTGAAACTATAAAACTTCTGAAAGATAATAAAGGAGAAAACCTAGATGACCTTGTGTATGGTGATGACTTTTTTAGATACAACACCAAAGGCATGATCCATGAAAGAAATCGTTGATAAGCCGGACTTCATTAAAATGTAAAACTTCTGCTCTGCAAAGACATATCAGGAGAATGAGAAGACAAGCCACATACTGGGGGAAAATATTTGCAAAAGACACATCTGACAAAGACTGTTACCCAAAATATATTTACAAAGAACTCTTAAAACAACAATAAGGGGCTTCCCTGGTGGCACAGTGGTTGAGAGCCCTCCTGCCGATGCAGGGGACACGGGTTCGTGCCCCAGTCCGTGAAGATCCCACATGCCACGGAGCGGCTGGGCCTGTGAGCCATGGCCGCTGAGCCTGCACGTCTGGAGCCTGTGCTCCGCAACAGGAGAGGCCACAACAGTGAGAGGCCCGCGTACCGCAACAACAACAAAAAACCCAATAAGAAAATAAATGACCTGATTTTTAAAATGGGCCAAAGACCTTAACATACATCTCACCAAAAAAGATATACAGATGACAAATAGCATGTGAAAATATGCTCCATGTCGTATGTCATCAGGGAAATGCAAATTAAAACAACAATTAGATACCGCTACACACCTATTAGAATGAACCAAATCTAGAATACTGACAACACCAAATGCTGGTGAGGAGCAGTAGGAACTCTCATTGCTGGTGGGAATGCAAAATGGTGTAGCCACTTTGGAAGACAGTTTGGTGGTTTCTTACAAAACTAAACATACTATTACTATATGATCCTGCAGTCATGCTCCTTGGTATTTACCGAAAGGAATTAAAACATGTCCACATAAAAACCCACACTCAAATGAGTATGGCAGCTTTATTCATAATTGCTAAAACTTGGAAGAAACCAAAATGTCCTTCAGGAGGTGAATGTATAAATAAACTGTGCTACATCCAGGCAATAGAATATTATTCAGCACTGAAAAGGAATAATCCATCAAGCCATGAAAAGATGTGGAGGAAACTTAAAAGTGTTTTACTACGTGAAAGAAGCCAATCTGAAAAGGCTACATACTGTTTGATGCCAACTATATGACATTCTGGAAAAGGCAAAACTATGGAGACAGCAAAAAGACATCAGGGGTTAGTGGGGAGGGAGGGGTGAGTAGGCAGAGCACAGAAGATGGTGAAAATACTCTATGGTACTTTGATGGTGGATACATGTCATTATACATTTGCCAAAGCCCATAGAATGTACAACACCAAGAGTGAACTGTAGTGTGAACTTTGGACTTTGGGTGATAATGACATGTCAGTGTAGGTTCATCGACTGTAACAGATGTCCCACAACCATCTGACTTGCTTGAGGCAGGTCACAACTTTCTTCCCTCATCTGGGACCCCCGGAGGTCCCACTGTGTTCTCTCAGTGAAACAGCACACAGCAAGCCACAAACGCCAGAGCAGACAGAAGGAGGGATGCCCCAAAGGAATCCAGCCCTGGTCGCAATATGTTTTATCATCTGGACAAGCACATAAAGCCTTGTGTGGCTTGCTCAGGATCAATGGCCATAATCATTTAATGGCAAAGCAGGACTTGTCACTCGGTGACATCAAAGGCCCCCAAGACCAGTGCGGGCTCCTCTGAGACTGTTTCAGAACCAAGTTGAATATCATTTTTCTGTTTGTCAATGTCTTGGTGTGTATATTTCACTGGGCAACCTCACGGGAAGCAGGATTTGGGCACCCCGGACCTCCCGTCTGGACACCAGCCCTGAGGACCACAGTCCCACCATGACTTCAGCCACAGGCTTTTGGCACCAGTGGGCAGCCTGGGCACCCAGCAGAAGACAAGGGTAGTGGGTGATAACAGGTGGAGTGTGCACCTGGTGGGCAGGCCCATGCATGCAGAGCCTGGAGGCCCTCAGACAGCACGTTGAGACTTTGAGGGAGGCTAACCACCCCATCTGTGGCCCAGGCCTGCCTAATTTACCTCTGGTTACAGATGCTTTCCTATATGCCAGGACCAAGTAATTTAAGTCACAATCAGGAATGTCTGTCTGTCAGAGCTGGAGGTTGTGCTCTGTCCAAGTGCAGGCACCCCCTGTAGCATCCTCAGCAGGTGGCCCTTTACCCCTGCGTTCACCTTCCTGCGGCAGGAAGCTTGTACCTCTGCAGGCAGCTGCTCCTTCACTTGACAGGTGTGACTCTTACCTATCCGGCCCTTGGACTCTTGTTGGCCCAGAAACGTGGGCCTTGTCCCAACCTTTCTCTCAATCCCATCTACTGCCCTTTATCCCTCTGCCACTGCCGAGGTCAAGCCATAACCACCCCTTGCTGGGTGACAGCAGTAGTGTCCTTGGTGGTCTTCCCCCTCCTATCCATTCTCCACCCTCCCACAGAGGTGCCCTCCTGAACCCAGGGCTGACCAGCTGCTTCTTGCCTAAACCCTTCCATAACCGAACACCAGCCCTAAGAACCCCAGTGCTCCCAGGATAACGGGGCTTCCTGGGCTTTTATGATCTGGCTTCAACTGACCTCTCTAACCTCATTAATAAGAAGAAGAAAAAGAAGGTGATGATGATTGCCAACACTTAGCACCTACTGAGCTCCAGGCACTGTTTAAATGCCCCAAACTGCCCTGGTGACACCTTGGTTTTGGCTCAATGAGACCCATTTCCAACTTCTGACCTTTAGAATGGTAAAAGAATGAATTAGTGTTATTTTAAGCCACACAAAGTTTGTGGTAATTTGTTACAGCAGTCATAGAAAACTAATACTCCTATTAGAAATTTAAATTGAGAACTTAAAAAACCTATTAATTTGTTTAAAAATAACAGTAAGTATATTTTTAGCATAAAAATATTTTTAAAGTAACTATATTTTAAAAAACATTAGTGAGAAGATGGCTTTTTAAAAAATATTTTTGTAAATCTTTTCATGTCTGGCTCCACAGATGATAGCTGGATTCCCGTGTCTGCTCTTGCATTCTGTCTGTTGTGATGTATTGTTTTGGTTGAAAATATGAAGAAAATTCAACCTCATACAGATAGGAAGGTGGAAAAAAAAAAGAGGAGCATTTCAATAGCTTTTTCAGACAACAATGGCTATTCTTTGATATAAACTAAAACACAAAATTGGCAGTTTTTCAAAGGTTAGTTGCAGTGTGGAATCTGAAACCATATCAATGGTCTTTGTTATGACGGCCTTTGAATGATTCTGGCCTTGATGCCCCTTTGCTACACAGAGGAGCTGACAGTCCCCTTGCTGGGGAGCCCAGGAAAATGCTGAAGGTAACTCAGCCCTAGTAGGAGCTGGGCCAGGGAAAGGACAGAGGTGACAATGGGGTGGAAGTGACAGAGCAGTTCAGGACAGTGGCATTGGACACAGCCAGCTGAGACCTTTAGAGGCTGCCAATGACAAGCTGACACTGCCCCGTCCCCTCCCCATAGCCAGTTACAACTCAAACAAAACTAACCATAAGCTCCAAACCTTCGTGCATGTTGGAATTAAAATAGCTTCCTGGGCTTCCTTGGTGGCGCAGTGGTTGAGAGTCCGCCTGCCGATGCAGGAGACACGGGTTCGTGCCCCGGTCCGGGAGGATCCCACATGCCGCGGAGCGGCTGGGCCCGTGAGCCATGGCTGCTGAGCCTGCGCGTCCGGAGCCTGTGCTCCGCGGCGGGAGAGGCCACAACAGTGAGAGGCCCGCGTACCACACACACAAAAAAAAATAAATAAAATAAAATAAAATAAAATAAAATAGCTTCCTTCTAAATCTTCTACTATCTTCTAGTCAGATTCTGGCTAAGTCTGTCAAAGCCCATCTCTGCTAATTGCTCTGGCCCTTGGGTATCCAGCCTGCTGGGAGTTAAGACAAGCTGAGTATGAGTGCAGGTCCTGCTATGCACCAGGCCTGTGGCCCTTGGTGTCCTCCTCTGTACAGCAGGCATCTTAACACCTGTCCACCAGGGTTGTGAGGACCCTGAGATGAGGCTTGTGAGGCATTTTAGCCAGCGCCTGGTGAGTGCAAGTTCAAGTTTGCTGTTATTATTGCAGGAATGCAAGTGACCTTCCAGGTGCCTCCAACTGGCTTCTGCAGCCCAGATCTTTCAGCCAGTGCCCAGGGCTTAGTGAAGTCGGCTGAACTGTCCACTCTCTCCACAGCTCCATAGCCTGGGGTTTCCCTGGAAGCCTCAGGGCTGGGGATGGAGGTGTTGATGAAAATAATCAACAATCTATAATAGGAATAGCAAAGAGTTTTATTTGAGCCAAACTAAGGACTATAGCCAGGAAGACAGCCTCTCAGATAACTCTGAGAAACTGCTCCATAGAAGCATGGTTTTCAGCACAGTTTTATGTCTTTTCAGAACAAAGAACATCAAACAAGTCAGGGATATATTCCTTCAAATTTAAAAAAAACAAAAACAAAAAACAGATCAGCGTGTACACATCAGGTCAGTATGGCCTTGGCACCTGGGAAGGGAGTCTTAGATCACAGGAGTGCCATCCCAGGAAGGGAGGCATTTAATCCTTATTTTTAACATGGGCATTCTTTACTTCTGGTCAAAGCGCCCTTTTCTTGAATCAAAGCAGATGTACAATGTATGTTTAATAGGCCACAAACGGGCTGTACTAGTTAGCATAAAATTCAAGTTAACTCATGTATAAGCCAGAATGACTTCCCCAGACCTCAATACGTGAACATTTCTTTCATCAGAGGAATACAAGGAAATGTCTCAAACACAAGCAACTTTGCCATTTCCTCTTCCCACAGAGCCCAGAACCACTGCAGTTGCTTCCAGAAGGATAGGATCTGGGAGGCCAGGGGGAGGAGGGGAGCAGGTCAAGGAGGCAGCACACTTGTCCCACAAACCTGAAGCTTGTGGTGGACACTCTGAGGGGGACTGTCCAGATCCCCCTTCCAGGCCAGGGCACCCAGAGCTCATCCCAGTAGCCCACAGCTCATCCCAGCAGCCCAGAGCTCATCCCAGCAGCCCGTCCAAGGAAGCGGGAACACATGGCTGGATGTCCTCCTTGTCCTCCCTTGGGGGACCTGGTCTCAGTGGCTCACTTTGCACAAGTCCAAAGGTCCATACCAGCAGCAGAGTCCCAGTGGCCGGCCAGCTCCCCCTGCCCAAGCCTGCCTTCCTGCGAACAAGCTCTTATAACCTGCTCTCAGATCTGGGGTCTCTGAGCTGCCCTCGGGGAGCCTCTCAAGGGGCCTGGGTCCTGCTGGGTGGTCCAGGTGAGCCCCTCACCCTTCCCAGTCTCAAGACCTCCTGCAAAGGACTGGAGGAGCCTCTAGTTAGGAAGGGAATGTGCAGCCAGTGGCACATATGTCACACCTCCCTCCTTAGCAGACCCCTCCCCACCCCATCTGAGTCAGAGGCTGAGTCAGAGGAGAAGCGGGAAGTCTCCTTGAAACCTCCCAAGCATGCGGGGGAGAGGGGAGGGATGGAGACAGATATGGGGATGGGGCCTCCTCTGCCCTTTCTGCAGACTTTGGGGACAATCGGCAGAGTGCTGGTTTCTTCTATCCAGCCTTTGCATCTTAAGGGGAACAGAACCCTAACCTTCCCTGGTGGTGGAATGCCACCCTCAGCTGCAGATTTGCAGGAGGCGGTCTCTGAGGCATGGTGGTTTTGCCCGAAGGGGCAGTTCTGCCCCTGGCACAGGGAGGTGGACAGGGAAGCCAGGGCAGCCCCGTGGATCTCTACTGAACTAAAAAGGGGAGGTCAGAAGGGAGATGGGTCAGACTACCCTTGGTTTCCAAGGGTTGGCCATAAAAGGCGTTGCAGTGCCTGCCTTCCTCTCTCTTGGATCACTTGCTCTGGGGAAAGCCAGCCGCCATATTGTGAGGACACTGAAGCAGCCCCATGGGAGGCCTGTGTGATGAGGAACTGAGACCTCCAGCCAAGAGCCATGTGAGCAAGCCATCTTGGAAGTGGGTCTTTCAGCTCCAGTCAAGTCTTCAGGTGATGGTAGCCTTAGCCAATATCTTGACCTCAGTCTCATGAGTGACCTGAGCCAAAACAGCTCAACTAAGCTGCTCCGGAACTCTTGACCCACAAGAGCAACAGATAACTAATAAAGAGTTCCTCAGAATTTGGAGGATCTAGGTGTGGAGGAAACAGGTTCTGCTCCAACCTTTGTTGGTGGTTGGATTCTTCAGCCCTCAGATCCTCGGGCTGTGGCCTCTTGGCCCTGCCAGGAACCAAAAAGATCTGCACCCAGCTCTGCAGACTGGCTGAGGGTATGGCTGGGCCACCTCCCTCAATGGGTAGAAAAGCTTGTTGTGTGTGTGATGAGGGGTGATGATTAATTTGCTAGGGCTACCATAACAAAATACCACAAACTAGGTGGTTTAAATAACAGAAATGTATTTTCTCATAGTCCTGAAGGCTGAAAGTCCAAGATCAGAGTGCTGGCAGGTTTGGTTTCTCCTGAGACCCCTATCCTTGGCTTGCAGATGGCCACCCTCTTTCTGCCTCTTCACATAGTTGTCCCTGTGTGCATGTGCATCCCTGGTATCTCTTTGTGTATCCAAATTTCCTCTTCCCAAAAGGACTCCAGTCATATCAGATTCGGGTCTACCCGAATGACCTTCTTTTAACTTAATTTCCTCTTTAAAGACCTTAGGTCCAAATGTGGTTACTTTTTGAGATACTGGGAGTTAGGACATCAACATATGAGTTTGGGGGTGGGCACGGTTCACCTGACAGGTGCTGAGAGCTTAGTTTTGTCTGAGCCAAGGGGCTGCTGGCAGTGGGGAGGAGTATAAAAGAACTGGGTGTGGGAACAGGACCCGTGATCTGAGGAGGAAGAGTGAGGCTCAGGGTAGGCTGCCTGCCACAGATAACTTTTGGGGAAATAGAGGAGCCAGGACCCAAACATATAGTGCCTGTACCCCACCTGAGTGGACACAGAATCCAGTGGGGGATCTCTCTGTGGCCAGAGTTTCATTGGTAGACCCAGTGGCCACGTCAAGGCCTGGGGCCTTGATGAGGGTGGAAATTGGAACTTGGGTATCAGCCCAGCCCAGCAGAGGGGACCTGTGAAGGAGATAGCCAGGGAGGCAGCCATGAGGGCCACAATGCAGACAGGCCCAGGGCCAAGATGACATTGAACCTGCACCTCCCTCCTAGACCTCTCCTTGCCAGAACCAGGTGTTTACCCACAGACCCTGGACAGACCATCTCTGTACAGCCTCAGCCTTCGCTATGACTGAGAAATATTCCTGCAGTTTCTGCAACAACCCTTGACCTCTTCACTGCCTGGACTCATTCAGGGTTTTTCCACATTCTTTTCAACTTAATTGACATTTATACAACTTCCTACCCCAAAATAGCAGAATGCACATGGAATGTTTACCAAGATAGACTATATTCTGGGCTATAAAACAGACCTCAATGAATTTTAAAGGATTGGAGTGAGCTTTTGCCTTAAGAAACTAAAAGGCAAGAAGAAAAAGGAGAAGAGCAGAAGGAGGAGATGAAGAAGGGGGGGGTGGGGGAGGAGGAGGAGGAGATTAGTGAGACCCCAAGTAAGTAGAAGAAAGGCATAAAAATCAACATGGAAATCAAACAAATGGAAAACAGAAAATCACTGGGAAAAAAAACTGGTTCTCTGAGAGCAATAAAATTGATTAACCTCCAGCCAGATTGGCCAATAAAAAAGAAAGAAGACACACTACAGAGGTGACATATAGATTTTATAGATATTTAAAAAACAAAAAGGGAATATTTTGAACAACCTTGTGCCAAAAATTTTGGCAATTTAGATGAAATAGACAAATTCCTTGAAAAGACATGATTTACCAAAGATCATTCAAGAACCAAGAAATACCCTGAATACCTCTTTATCTATTAAAGACTTTGAATTTATAGTTAAAAACCTTCCTACAAACAAAACTTGAGGCCTAAATGGCTTCACTGGGCCTGCAAATGCCCCCCCAATATTTAAGGAAGAAATAATACCAATTCCATACAAACTTTCAGAAAATTGAACAGGAAGAAATATTTCCCAATTCATTCTATGAGGCCATTAATTCAACTGATACCAAAACCAGACAGTAGTATTTTAAGAATAGAAAAATTACAATATCACTCATGAACATAGAAACAAAAATTCTTACCAAAATTTGGAAAATTGAATCCAATAGTATACAGCAAATGCTCGTTTTTTTGTCTATCTGGGGATGTCTTTATTTCACCTTCAGCTTTGAAAGATAGTTTTGCTGGATATAAGATTCTTGGCCGACATATTTTTCCTTTCAGCACTTTGCCTCCATTGTTTCTTTCTCTTTTTTAAAATAAATTTATTTATTTATCTATTTATTTTTGGCTGTGTTGGGTCTTTGTTGCTGCGTGCGGGCTTTCTCCAGTTGTGGCAAAAGGGGGCTACTCTTCGTTGTGGTGCTCACGCTTCTCATTGCGGTGGCTTCTCTTGTTGCGGAGCACAGGCTCTAGGCATGCAGGCTTCAGTAGTTGTGGCACACGGGTTCAGTAGTTGTGGCTCACAGGCTCTAGAGTGCAGGCTCAGTAGTCGTGGTACACAGGCTTAGTTGCTACGCAGCATGTGGGATCTTCCCGGACCAGGGCTCAATCAGTGTCCCCTCCACTGGCAGGTGGATTCTTTTATTTTTTTAATAAATTTATTTACTTTATTTATTTATTTTTGGCTGCGTTGGGTCTTCGTTGCTGCGCGCAGACTATCTCTAGCTGTGGTGAGCGAGGGCTACTCTTTGGTATGGTGCACGGGCTTCTCATTGCAGGGGCTTCTCTTGTTGCAGAGCACAGGTTCTAGGCGCATGGGCTTCAGTATTTGTGGCGCACAGGCTCAGGAGTCGTGGCGCGTGGGCTTCAGTAGGTGTGGCTCGCAGGCTCTAGAGCGCAGGCTCAGTAGTTGTGGCACACGGGCTTAGTAGCTCAGCAGCATGTGGGATCTTCCCAGACCAGGGCTCGAACCCATGTCCCCTGAATTGGCAGGTGGATTCTTAACCACTGTGCCACCAGGGAAGCCCTGCCTCCATTGTTTCTGATGAGAAGTCAGCTACTAGTCTTATTGAAGTCCTCTTGTATGTGATGATATACTTTTCTTTTGATGCTTTCAAGAATTTCTTTTTGTCCTTGAACATTTTTTTTATTATGATGTGTTTGGATGTGGCTCTGTTTGCATTTTTCCTACTTGGAGTTCATTAAGCTTCTTGGATATGTAAATTAACATTTTCATCAAATTTGAGAGTTTTCAGCCATTATTTTTTCAAATAGTTTTTCTTCCCCCTTTTCTCTCTCCTCTCTTCTGGTGCTCCCATTATACATTTGTTGGTGCATGTAATGCTGTATCACATTTCTCTAACTCTGTTCATTTTTCTGCATTCTTTTCTCTCTCCATTCTTCAGATTGTATAATCTCTGTCAGTCTATCCTCGTTTGCTGATTCTTTCTGATCTGAAATGGGTGGGGTAGGGAGGGAATGTGCCATGTCTCGAATGCTACAGACTCTTGCTGTTCTGAGATTTACTAGATTTTCTTGAATAAATCTTTCTTTGTTTGCTGTATGCCCTTAAGGCAATTTCCAGAGACTTTAAGTGTGTTTTTTGTTTGTTTATTTTACAAATAATTGTTATCAATTATAGTTGTTTATCTGGGGAGAGGGAGCCACAGAGTTCCTCACACCACTATTCCATAAGCCATCTCTGAATATATGACATGTAAAAAGAGTAATACATCACAACCAAGTGAGATTTCTCTAAAGAATGCAAAGTTGCTTTAATATTGGAAAATCAATCAGTTTGATTCACTGTAATAATAGACTGAAAAATAAAAACTGTAAGAGCATCTCAGTAAATGCAGAAAAACATGCATTCCTGTTAAAAAAAAACTTCAAGCAAACCAGGAACAGAAGGGAAATTCCTACACATCTACACAAAAAACACCAAACAACAACAACAAAAATCCTACAGCTAACATCATCTTTAATGACAGAAGACTGAATATTTTCCCCCAAGATCATGAACAAGACAGGCCTGTCTACTCTCACCACTTCTATTCAGCATTGTACGAGAGGTTCTAGCCAATATAATCTGGCAAGAAAAAGAAATAAAAGGCATCTGTATTTGAGAGAAGGGGGGAAAACCGCCTTTATTTGCAAATAACACGTATGTCTACATTGAAAATCTGATGGAATTTACAGAAAAGCTATGAGAACAAGTAAGTGAGTATAATAAGGATGAAAGATACAAGATCAACATACAAAAATCAATAGTATTACTAGCAACAAACAATTGGAAATTTTAAAAAATTTATTTACAATAGTACAAAAATATGAAATACTTAGGGATAAATACAACAGAAAGTATGAAGCATTGTACAGAACGTTGTTCCGAGAAATTTAAAAAGTCTAAATAAGTGGAAAAGTATGCCATGTTTGTAGATCGAAAGACTTAATATTGTCAAACATGTCAATTCTCCCTAAATCAATCTACAGATTCAACATAATCCTAATCGAAATCCCAGTAGGGCTTTTGGTAGACATTGCCACGCTGATTCTAAAATTTATATGGAAATGCAAAGGACTTAGAATAGTCCTTTAACAACTTTTAAAAAGAACAAAGTTGGAGGACTTAAATAAATGCCTTCAAGATATTATAAAGATACAGCAATGAAGACAATGTGGCATTGGTATAAAAATAGACAAGTGATTTAATGGAACAGAACAAAGAATCCAGAAATAGACTCATGTATGTATATGGTCAATTGACTTTCAACAAAGGTGCAAAGGCAATTTCATAGAGAAAGGGTAGTATTGATATTTTCAACAAATGGTGCTAAAACAATGATAGTGTGCTGAACCTCCACCCCCAAGATACGTCCACATCCTAATTCCTAGAACCTCTGGATGTTACCTTATTTGGGAAGATGGTCTTCGCAGATGTAATTACATTAAGGATCATGAAATGAGAAGGTCATCCTGGATTATCTGAGTGGGCCCTAAATCCAATGACAAGTTTGTTTATAAGAGACACACAGAGGAGAGACATACAAGGAGAAGGTAGTATGAAGTCAGAGGCAGAGATGGGAGTGATGTGACCAAGGAATGCCAGGCAGCCACCAGAAGCTACAAGATATGAGGAAGAGATTTTCTCATAGAGGCCCCGAGGGAGCACGGCCCTGCCAACATCTTGCTTTCAGACTTCTGAACTCCAGAACTGTTAGAGAGTTGTTTTAAGCCACCAAGTATGTGGTAATTTGTCATGGCAACCTCAAGAAACTAATGTAGACATCCATATGCAATTTTTTTAAAAAAGAATTTTGATCCACACTTTGCACTGTATATAAAAATTAACTCAAAAATAGATCATAAACCTAAATGTAAAACCTAAAACTATAAAACTTCTAGAAGAAAAGATAGGAAAAGAAAATCTTTGCAACCTTAGGTTAGGCAAAGATTTTTTATTTATATGCTCCTGCATATCCAACACCGAACCTGAACTCGGGCTCCGAGTGGCCACTCAGCAAACGTGTGTGTGGGACGAATGAAGCCATTCCCTATACAGGCCCGGGATGCTCAAGCCACAGAGCCAGCATTGAATCTCCTGGGGATTCAAGTCAGCCACGTTCCACCCAGCAGGAAAAATTCAGAGCTGACATTAATTCAGACCCCACATACATGATTCTTACTGAGTGAGGCATTGAGACAATCTCGCCCTTTGTCAGAACTGTGGGAGTCTTACTTACACGTAGAGAGAAGCCAGTTTAAAATCAGTCGCTTTTTGAAACCATCAACTCAAGAAATTAAGGATTCTGTCAGCGTGCCCTGAATTTCTGAGCCCAGCAATTAATTCCTTCTAGATTAAAGGATTGTTGTGTTTCTAATACATTATTATGCGGAGTGGGCTTGCTGTGAATTTTTAAACTTTAGCTAGAATCCTCATTAACTGGGACCTTTTATCTGTGTGCAACTTCTAGAAGAGGCCAGTGGCTAGAAAGTGAGCTGACACATCCAAAAAGAAAAAAAAAGCATCCAAGGGGGCGTCCCAATGCACATTCAGCCCGGGCAGCTGTCCTCTCTCCTAACGGTAACAGGGCCATTTCCTCATAAGGCACCAGGCCCAGGCTGGACATTGTACTTCACCCCACGAATCCTCGCCCGCCCTGTCAGGTGAACACAGTTGTTATTATCTCCAGTTTACAAATGAGGAGACTGTGGCTGGTGAAGGGAGGTGAGGACCCTTGCTCAGGCCTGTGGTGGCCCAAGTCTGTCTAACCTCCAGGCTCCATGCTTGGTCCCATTTTCTACTGCATCTCCTACTACCTGGACAGTGAAGATCTCTGTGCAGAAGAATGACCTCAAGGCCTTTTGAGTCCACCATACACCTAAGAACCATTCCATTGTGGAGTGGTACCCAGGGCCATTTACATGCTGGGAGGGAGCCATGGAGATGCAGCCGTGCATGAGGCAGACGGTGACCCAGAGGCCAGGGTCTCCATCCCATGTCTGGGAACGTCGGGATTCTTTCAGGCAGGGTCCAGCCTGGCTGCACTTATGGCAGAAACTGAACTCAGATGCAGCCCTTGAGGGGAGGTTTCCAGGACCTGGGTCAGATGCTGGCTGAGCCACCCCACATTAACCTGGGTCCCCTCAGTATTTTAGTCAATCCTCGTTTTTAGTTCACACGGGTTCATATACATAATGTGTGTGCACCCAGCCATCTCCTCATCCCACCCCAGCCCCCGGCAGGCTGGGAACCAGTGCCCACCTCCCCTCGGTCCAGTGCAGGTCCCTGGAACCCTGGGGTCTCCTCCTAGAAACTTTAGAAACTCACAAGGGAGTGGGTCAGGAGCTCCAGCCCCCTTAATAAAATGTCCCCTTCCAGCTCCCCAGACGAGAGGTCGGGAGACAGGCAGCCCCGAGAGCAGACCCATCCCAGGGCCTCCTTCCTCTGGGCCTACGGCACCTACCTAGAGCAGAGGAGCTGCTCAGCACCTCCTGCCAAGGTGGCTGGAGCTCACCACCGCACAAAGCCGCTCACAACATTCTTCTTGTGAAAAATAAAATCTAAAGGAAATTCTGATACGTGCTGCAACATGGATGAACCTTGAGGACATAATGCTGAGTGAAATTAGCCAGTCACAAAAAGACAAATACTGTATGATTCCACTTATATGAGGTCCCTAGAGCAGCCAAATTCATAGAGACAGAAAGTAGAGTGGTGGTTGCCAGGGGCAGGATGGGAGGAGAGATGGGGAGTTAGTGTTTAATGAGGATGGGGTTTCAGTTTTGCAAGATGAAAAGAGCTCTGGAGATGGATGGTGCTGACGGTTGCACAACAAATATGAATGTACTTAATGCCACTGAACCATACACTTAAAAATGGTTAAAAAGGTAAATTTAAATGATGTATATTTTACCACAATTTTTAAAGTAAATTTATGTATTTTATTATTTTATTTTATTTATTTATTGTTTCTGGCTGCGTTGGGTCTTCGTTGCTGCACGTGGGCTTTTCTCTGGTTGAGGTGAGTGAGGGCTACTCTTTGTTGCAGTTCCCGGGCTTCTCATTGCGGTAGCTTCTCTTGTTGCGGAGCACAGGCTCTAGGCGCACAGGCTTCAGTAGTTGTGGCACGTGGGCTCAGTAGTTGTGGCTCGTGGGCTCTAGTGCAGGCTCAGTAGTTGTAGCGCACAGGCTTAGTTGCTCCACGGCATGTGGGATCTTCCTGGACCAGGGATTGAACCTGTGTCCCCTGCACTGGCAGGCGGATTCTCAACCACTGCGCCACCAGGGAAGCCCTACAATTTTTTTAAGTTAAAAAAATATCTAAAATTTCCCTTCATCAAGCATCCTGCTACTCCCATTCTCCCACTGAATGCTGGCAGCAACATTTGGAAGTAACTTCTACTATTATTCTCATTTAATAGGTAAGAAAGCAAAAACGAAGGAGGTGACATGAGTGGCCTGAGTTCACCCAGCAAGTAAGTGTAGAGCCAGGGCTTGACCCAGGGCCAGACTGCAGGACCTGCTGTCTCCCACCAGGAGCCCTGGCCACAAAGGGAGCTGCCCCTCCCTGATTACTTGCTACAGCTCTGCTCTGATTCCCCTGCCAGGGGCTGCAGACAGGATCCAGATGGTGGTTCCCCTGCTGACCAGGATAGGGCTGAATTGGAAAACCCCTCCTCCAGGGTTTCCAAATGCATCCCGGACTTCTGTCCTGGAAGCGCCTGGTGCCCTCTTGCTGGGAGGGTGGGGGGCAGAGAGACAGCCGAGCCTGGCCACTGGCCTGGACGGTGACTGTTGTGGATGACAGGGGTTGGCACCAACCCAAGGTACCCCTACAGGCCCTGGAATGCCCAGTTTCCTCGGACCGTGAGACTCATCTTATCCTCACCTGAGCTCGTGCCCTGGGGCTGCAGTAACAAAGTATCACAACTGGAGGGTATAAACAACACACTTACTGTGTCACAGCTCAGGAGGCTGGGAGTCTGGGAGTCTGCAGCTGAGGGCTCAGCAGGTGCCTTTGTGGGTGGGGAGAGAGAATCTGTTCCATTGCTCTCTCCACCTTCTGGTGGCCTCAGGCGTTCCTTGGCTCATAGGTGGCCTTCTTCCTGTGTCTTCACATCATCTTCCCTCCATCTGTCTCTGTGTCCAAACTTCCCCTTTCGTAAGGACACGGCTGTAGTGGATGAGGACCCACCCCAATGACCTCTTCTTAACTTGATCATCTACAAAGACTCTATTTCTAAATAATGTCACATTTCAAGGGGTGGGACTTCAACATCTTTTAGGGGGACACCATCCAACCCATAACTCTGTTCCACTACGCTCTTACTCCTCTCAGCCTCCCCGGAGGCCAGTGGGGAAGGTTCTGAGGGTTGGGGACGTTTCCAAAGTGAAAGGGTATTTCACATACTCTCTAAGGTTTTGTGAATTTATAACCATCATCGCATGTACTGAATGCTCGCGTGTGCCAGGCACTGGGCATACACATTCCCCCATCCTTAGCTGCAGGGCAGCTGTTACCATCCCATTTCACAAGTGGGTGACACAGCCCTCAGTTGAAGGAATGAAGCTTTGATCATTGCAGTTGGAGTAAAAGACAATGCTTGGGAATTCGGGCAGGAGAGGAGGTGTGAGGGGAGGTTATTTCTACCTCCTAAAAATCTTCGGATCTGGTGACTTCTCTCCATCCCCACGTGCCTGCCTGTGTCTGTGTCCTGGGGCTGCTGTAGCAAATGACCATAGACTTGGTGGCTTAAAACAACAGAAGTTTATTCTTTCACACTTCTGGAAGCCGGAAGTCAAGATGTCAGCAGGGCTCCCTCTGAAGCCTCTAGAGGGGCATCCTTCCCTGCCACATGCAGCTTCTGGTGGCTCCAGGCATTGCTTGGCTTGTGGCTGCATCCTTCTCCGATCTCTGCCTCTGTCTCCACATGGCCTCCTCTTCTCTGTCTCTCCTCCAGTGTCCTTTATAAGGACATTTGTACTTGGATTTAGGGCTCACCCAGGTAATCCAGGATGATGTCACCTCAAAATCATTAATTACATCTGCAGAGAGTCTTTTCCAAATAAGGACACATTCACAGCTTCCAGGACGTAGACATATGTTTTGGGGGTCACCATTCAACCCCTTCTTATAGTCCCAGCTGCCATCATCCAAGCTGGGCCACTGCAACTACCCCGTCTCCCAGCCTCCAGGGCACACAGCCAGAGGAATCTTTCAGAAGCAGAGACCAGACCCCAGTCCCTTCCAACTTAAAGCCTCCAAGGCTCCCAGAGCCTCAGGAAGCTCACTCGGCTGGGCCCTGCTGACCTCTTAGGCCTCGGGTCTCCCTGCTCCCCTCCCCGCACCCTGTTCCCACCACACTGACCTGCCCTTGGTTCCTGCAAGGGTCCACCCGTGCTCTTGCCTTCAGGCATCCTCTGTGCGGTTACCGCCGCTCCCTCTGCCTGGGACTCTTCCCGTGGGCTTCACCTGGATGACTTTTGCTCATCTACCAAGTCTGTTTAGAGAGATTCTCCTGTACTCCCCTTGACAACTGAATCAGGGGCCTGAGTTCCCACAGCCTGTCCCCGTCACAAGTCGTCCCAGGGGGTTATAAGGTGGGTTCACCTGTCTTTGCTCTCCGGACCATGAGCTCAGCTGGAGCAGGGCCCACCTCACCCACATCCATCCTGCTCACTGCAGAATGGCCACCACCCGCTGCAGGGCACAGCTGGCGTCCTGCAGTGTGTCTGGGGTAGCGTGGGGATCAGACATGGCTGGACCTTTCCTCCCACCTCCCACCCCTGCCCATCTTCCTTCCTCAGAGTCTAGGGAAACACTTTTTTCCCACCTTTAAAATCTTACGTTCTGTTTGAATGTATGTATGTGTGTTTTCTATATAATAGCTTTATTGAGATATAATTTACATACCGTACAATTCACCCAAACTGTACAAGTCAATAGTGTTCAGTGTATTCAGAATTGTGCAAGTATCACTACAATCAACTTTAGAACATTTTCATTATCCCAAAAAGAAATCCTATACATATGAGCAGTCACGACCCATTTCCCTCCGACTGCACCCCTTCCCCAGCCCCAGCCTCAGGCAACCACTAATCTCTCTGTCTCCATGGAGTTCCCTATTCTGGACATTTCATACCAACAGAATCTTACAGTACGTGGCCTTTTGTGTCTGGCTTCTTTCACTTAGCATATTGTTTTCCAGATTCAGCCACGTTGTAGCATGTGTCAGCACTGCATTCCTTTTTATTGCCTGAATAATATTCTGTTATATGGATAGACCACTATTTATCCATTCATCAGCTGATGGACATTTGGGTTGTTTCCACTTTGGGGCTATGATGAATAGTGATGCTGTGAACCTTTGTGTGCAAGTTTCTATGTGGATATATGTTTTCATTTCTCTTGGGTCTATACCTAAGTGTGGTGAATGTGTTTTTCTTAATTAAAAATAATTTATATTTTAAATTACAAACGCAAAACAAGAGAGATCACCAAAGCCACAAATTAGAAACAAGAAAATACAGACTCACCCATAATCCCTATAAACAAAGGTATCTGGTGTCCTTCCCTGGAAACATCCCTTTGCTCTTGTTTACTTATATGGATCGTGAACGGGGGGCCGTGTATGTAGAAACTGTGACAACTCCTGGCCCTTGCATTAAGCTTCCTCTGATCTCTCATGTGACTATCAATAAAGAACCATTCAGCGCAGATTAGAAATGAAACCAGCTTTAACTTCAAAGGACAAACAGCTAAGAAAGAAGGAGGATTTTCAGCTGTCTGGAGGTGGGGGAAAGATTTTCAATGGGGCTGGAACTTCTCATTCTTTGGCCAAAAAGAAATCACTAAAAAGAAGGGAAGCCCAAACCCCTAACAAAAATCTAGGGAATCATTACATCAAGATAGATGGATTACAAGTGATTTATTTTCTTTTTGAAAAAATTTAATGATATTATATTATTATAATGTTTTACCACTAAAAAGATTCTAAGAAGGCTTTGAGGGATTACTGATGAAAAAGAGTGATTTTGTAAAACCCAGCAATTCTTAAGGAGAGTGCGGCCAAAAACGCCTTTTTTGTTCTTTTATAGTTTCTTCCAAGAACGGGCTCACTGAGACAGAGGCCGAGTGAGCAGACAGCCGCAGACTTGAGGGAAGCTGTGAACATCTCAACTCCAAGAATGAGAGTTGCCTGTGAGCACATAGGAAAAAGCAGGTAAGAAAAGGCATTAAAGGTGTCTCTCTTTAAAATGGTTGTGGGGAAAAATTGGAAATTCTTAACCATTCATGACCGGTAAGAAAGGCTGAAACTTCATGTTTGCTTTCTTAAATATCTTGCTGCAAACCTTTTCCCAAACTACATGTTCATTATTACAAAAATAATTCTTAGAAGCATCCCTTCTTAAACAGAGATTAGTAATTCTAATATTCACGATCAAGTGTTTTAAAGATTTCCACTTATTCTAAAAAGTATCATTAAACAGAAACACATTCTTATCTACTCAGAAGCACAGTCTAGAGGTGGCTGGATGCCTGGCACAGAAGCTGCTGCTTTCCACTCCTTCATCCAGGGTAGACATTGCTAAGTGATCACAACACTCTTTTCCACCAGACTAAAGACTGTCTCTGTATCCCTATCTATTCTTCTCAAAAGGTAACTTCTAGGAGTGACTCAGGGGGCAAAAAACCAAAAAACAAAAAACACTCGTTAATGTGCAAGTACAAACCCAAGGCGCCACCTAGTGGCAGAGCTTCCTAATTGCAGGCAGAGTACAAATAAAACTATCCCCAGTTTTAGAAAGAACCGGATCCCTGGGCCAGCAAAGCTAGTCACAGTCACGATGACAGTAGATAAACTATTCAGTCTAGTCTTGAGCAAATACAGTAGCCCTCCTAGAGAAAAGTTTTGTACTTCAACATGGGTTTTCCTTGCTTTAGTCCAAGAGATTGGCCAATAGAAGAATGTCAGGCAACAACTAGTAGCAACAAAGGGCCTTTAGAAAACACCAAATTCTTCCCCAATATTCTCTTTGCCAAAGACTGACTCTTCTGTCTGTCAGGTTCCCAAGCTGCCCAGATTTCTCATTCTGCAGACTACATACACCATGCCTCAGAGTCACGTGGGTACTTTTCTTGAGCAGAATATGCCAGGCCCTGCATAAGGAGCTCATCTGAATTCTCCTCTTAGCAACCTACCCTGAGACAAATGCTGCTATCCTCATTTTCCAGGCAAATACACTGAGGCTCAGAGAGGGGAAGCAACTTGGCCAAGGTCACACAGTGAGGAAGATACAGGCAGGATTGAAACATCCTCCTGGCCAAGCGGGGGCTGCAGACCCCACAATGTCAGCCCCTTCCTGACAGCAGGCTGCCCTTCTTGCTGGAGGAGTCTAAGCAGGTCAGCTGTGCTCCTGGGAACATCCCACTGGGGCAGTGCACAAGCAGCCCAGATGGGCCAATGGGCCCTGTCAGGAGGGGGCTGGGCACAGCGCAGGGTCCCAGGGCCAATTTGGGACCTGGACTGTCCCGACCACCTGCTCCAAGGTTGTGCAGCAAGACGTTGAGTCTCACTCTGTGGTCACTAGCTGTGCAGTTTATCAGCCTCCCTGGCCTCCCTTTCCTGGGCAGAACACCTTTGCATGGGAAGCTGTGATAATGCATGCCATCTGCAGGCACATAGATAAAGGCTTGGGGCTGACTCAGTAGAAGACAGGTCATTGCTGCCCACCCCCCTCCCCCTGCTCCTGTCCACCATCCTGTCCTCCTGCTGTCTCTCTGCTCTCTCCACATCGTCTGCCTGTGTCTACTCTGAGCCCCACCTCTTTCCATGTCAGGCAACCACTAATCTATTTTTTGTCTCTAGGGATTTGCCTATTCTAGACATTTCATATAAATACAATACGTAGCCTTTTGTTTCTGGCTTCTTTCACTCAGCATGATGTTTTCAAGGTTCATCCGTGCTGGAGCATGTATCAGTACTGTGTTCCTTTCAATGGCTGACTAATATTCCACTGTATATGTATGCCACATTTCACTTATCTCTGTTCTTTTTACTGGCAATACAGCATTCCACTGATGGGTGTACCTTAATATACTAGTCTCCTGCAAGGGGCATTTAGGTTGTTTCCAGTCTTTTGATACTACGTATAGTACTGCAGTTAATTTCCTTCTGTTCTTTGCAAATATACATGTAAGAAAGTTCCTCACTGTGGAATTACTAGGTCAAAGGAAGACACATTTTACCTTCTATTACATATTACCAACTGTGCTCCAAAGAGGGCATATGTGAAGTGACAATTTCTCCACATCCTTGCCAACTCATTTTATCAAAGATTTTAAGTCCTTACCATCAGTTTTGGAAGGTGCTATCTCACTGTGGTTTTCATCTGCAATTTTTTCTTTTGAGTGAAATTGAATGCCTTTTCATTCTGAGTTGCCTGTTCATAACTTTTGCCTATTTCTCTATTGGGTCATTGATTGATGTTATTGATTTGTAAGAGCTCTTTATATGTGGAGGAAATTTGTCTTTTTTTCTGATTGATATGTTGAAAATTTTTTCCACAGTTAATCATATTATTCTTTTTCAATGCAGAAAATTTTATGTACCCAGTGTATCCTTTATGGATTCTGGGGTATGTAGTTTTCCTAGTACTCTTAGAAAGATTACGGAAAGGGCCCAGCATCTATTTATGATCCATCAGGGGAATCAGACAAATCAACAGATGGCTCCTGCATAGAACGCTGTGAGTGGAGAAGCCCAGTGGACATGTGATCCAGTCTTGGATCCAGTCTTGGATCCAGTCTTGGTATGGGACACCTTCCCAGAGGCAGGGAGGGGGTGATGTCTGAGCTGTGACAGAAGGGGGAGTGGGCATTGGTAGGCACAGGGGATGGGATGGGATGGGAAAGCCCTGCGGTCCAGGGCTTCCCTGGTGGCACAGTGGTTGAGAGTCCGCCTGCCGATGCAGGGGACACGGGTTCGTGCCCCGGTCCGGGAGTATCCCACATGCCGCGGAGCGGCTGGGCCCGTGGGCCATGGCCGTTGGGCCTGCGGGTCCAGAGCCTGTGCTCCGCGGCAGGAGAGGCCACAGCAGTGAGAGGCCCATGTACCACACACACACACACACAAAATGTCCTGCGGTCCAGCTGGAGAGCACAGGGTTGGCTGGGAGGATGGAGACTCGCTTTGGTGTCCCAGGGTCTGGGACACAGGGAGGATGAGCAGGCCAGGCCACATTCAGTTCCCACCCTGAGGGCAGCAGGGACACTGAAGATTTCCCTCACAGGGAACTACCTCCAGTCACCTTTGGGAAGATCCCAAAAGACTGGAAGGGTCAGAGAGGAGGTGAGAAGCCACCAAGGAAACTGAGGCCACATCCCATAGAGGGTGGGGAAGCTGGAAGGGACAGAGCCGAGGAGTGGGCAGATGGAGAGGATCCAGGCTTGGCCCCGCAGGGCTGGACAGGAGGGCAGGGCAGGGAGAGCCTGGAGTCCAGGCGCTCCAGGGGTGCACATCCCCCATATGCTGTCCATCCACTTATGACTCCCTGGGCCAAGCCACAGGCTAGAAATCCATCTCTTCTGGGTCCAGCAGCTCCATCTGCCTAACAGGGCTTCCCAGGCACAATTTATACCAATGCAGGCAGCCCAGAGCCCATTGGTCAGCCAGTGCCAGGCAAGGGCAGCAGATGGCAGAAGGACTAGCTCCTGCCTCTTAGGGGTGTGGGAGTGTGGGTCTGAGGGAGGCAGAGCCTGCCATGCAGAGGATGGTGCTGGGTTGGCACCCTGGTCCTGCCCCCTCTGCCTGGTCCCCACAGGAGCTGAGACCGACAACCTGGGGTCCTCTTCCCCAAGTGCTCTTCTCTCTGTGTCTGTCTGTCTCTTTTTCTGTCTCTCTGTCTTTCCATCTGCCTCTCTCTGCATCTCTCTGGCTGACATCTCTCCCTCTGTCTCCAGCTTGCTGGCTCTCTTTCTCTCTTTCTGAGTATCTCTCTATATCTCTATATCTCTCTCTGGCTCTTTCTCTCTCCCTCTCCTCTTCCTCCTCAGAATCACTTCCTCAGAGTGGAACCCATTCATCCTGGGGGTGTCAGGTGGGGCAGGCCCACATGCTCCTGGCCCAGCAGGCACCTCCTGGGACTGGCAGGGCTGGCAGGCAGCTCCAGGGTCTCCGCTCTGAGTGGCTCCTCTTGCCTGTCCTTTGTGCCTGCCAGGTCCATCTAAACCACAGAGACTTGTGGCCACCATTCCAGATGCGTCCAGCAGGGGGTGGGTTTCACCTCACTGTGGCCGGGAAAAGGATATTTTCCCACACAGAAGGCCCTTTCACTTGGCAGACCTTGTTCCTAGATCCTTGGTCACCAAGCATCCCCCTTACTAGCCTAGAAGTGATTACTAGCCCACTACTAGTGATTTAGGGTTTAAATGAGGAAGAATCCCTGTTAACTGGGCCCCAATATTTAACAACATTCAATATACCAGTCATTAACACTCTAGTGTAAATGAGCCAACCTCTACCCTGCCAGCTAGGTGGATGTTGCCTAAGGAGACCTCATTAGTCTGTTTTTGCAGGAGGAGAGATGTGGAAAAAGAAGCAGAGCCAGGGATACCCAAAGAAGGGAAATAGGGCAAAGATGGGGGGCAGAAAGGAGGGGATTTGTGGGCAAGGAACCAGAAGAAGGGAAGTGGGACAAACATTGTTAAGGAGAAGGCCTCTTATCTGTCCATTTCTTCACAGTCAACAAAGCACAGTCACAGGAAAGTCCCCAAGTCTTGTATCCATCCCTCCCTCCCCCGGTTTCCAGATGGGGGCACTGAGGCCCAGAGAGAAGGGACTCACTGTAGATCATGCAGACATCCAGGTGTCCAAACTCCAAATACAGGTGCCCTGGCTGCCACCCTGTCCTCCTCCCCTGACCCAAGGTGCCGGTCTCTCCCCCTGAGGATTCCTGAGGAGGGCAGGAAAGCCCTCTCTCGGAGCCCTAATTTATGATTTTCCGGCAGCTTCCTTCCTCCCATCACTCCTTCCAGCTCCAGTCCCAGCTTCATGAGGAAGGAATGAACTGGGTGAGAAGGGCAGCTCCATGGAGCATAAATAACTTGGCTGGGCAGCTGCAGGCTCTCTGGGTCCCCCAGCATCCCCGCCCTGGCCCAGCGAGGGGCCGCAGGGCCAGGCCTCCAGATCAAAGGCACAGAAAGCGGGCATTGTTCCCTAACCTGGAAGGCCGGCCCACTGGCCCTGCCCTTTGTCTGGGCAGAGGCTTCGATGGTGCTGGCGCTGACTGGGCCCCTGGGGGCTGCCGCCACAGGCTCTGGTACCCCCAGGCCTCTTGGGCTGCTCCCTCCCCTATAGAATGGGCACGACATGGGTACAGATCAACTGGGGCACCTCGGCTCACACAAGCTGGTGTGCAAGCAGGGCTAATTTTATGGGCCCTCCCCACCCCGAGCCTGGGAGACTGTCCTTGGGACATAGACAGAGGGACGAGGTTTTTAGCACAGGCTCCAGGGGCAGTTCACAGGGAAGGGAGGCTGCGACCCAGGTTCGTTTGCTGTTAGAAGAACAGCATTTCCTGTTTGGATTAGGCCGGCTGGATGTGTCAGTGAATACACAGCAGAAGGGCTGTGTTTCCCAGACCCCATGGCCTGCTCCCGGTGTGTGTGTGTGTGTGTTTTTGTGTGTGTGTGTGTGTGTGTGTGTGTTTATGCATGTGCTCCCTCTCACCTCCTCAGCCACCCGACGGGAGTCTAAATCTGAGCTGAGTTCTCTTTTTGCCCAAAGAAACCCCCTTGCAGGGTCAGAGGGCAGCAGTGTGGCCTAATGGGTAAGTGCAGAGGCCGGCACCCATCACTCACCAGCCGTGGGCCCCGCACCTGGGGATAATATGGAGGCCTCCCGGGTGTGGGAGAAGAGGGCAGGAGACAATGCAAGCAAAATGCTTAGCATGGCGCCTGGCACACGGTCAGCGCTCAGACCGAACCGGAAGCTGCTGTTGTTACTGGCGGTTGTGGTTCGGTCTTGGCAGCTGAGAAGATCAGCCCCCCAGGGAAGAGGCCCCACCCACAGGGGCCTTGAGCCAGCAGGCCCCTCTCCTCCCCATCTCAGCAAACACTGAAACCTCAAATGACCAAACCCAGGTCCCTGCAGCATTTCCTGCCCTTCCTGCTCAGGGGGGAAAGAGGACCAGAAAATAAGCTGATATCCACCAGGAGAGTGCGCCCTTAAAAGGGGGCCTCGTACTGTGCCCCAGGACCACTGCACAGAGACCCAAAGCTTTAAAAACTGCCTTGTTTTTTGTTTGTTTAATTGAAGTATAGTTGATTTACAATGTTGTGTTAGTTTCTGGTGTACAGGCAAGTGATTCAGTTATATATATATATATATATATATATATTCAGTTTTTCAGATTATTTTCCATTATAGCTTATTACAAGATACTGAATATAGTTCCCTATGCTATACAGTAGGACCTTGTTGTTTATCTATCTTATATAAAGTAGTGTGTATCTGTTAATCCCAAACTCCTAATTTATCCCTCCCCTGCTTTCCCCTTTGGTAACCATAGGTTTGTTTTCTATATCTGTGAGTCTGTTTCTGTTGTGTAAATAAGTTCATTTGTACCATTTTTAAAGAATCTACATGTAAGTGATATCATATGGTATTTGCCTTTCTCTCTCTGACTTCTCTTAGTATGATAATCTCTAGGTCCATCCATGTTTCTGTAAATGGCAATATTTCACTCTTTTTTATGGTTGAGTAATATTCCATGGTATATATGTACCACATCTTCTTTATCCATTCATCTGTTGATGGACACTTAGGTTGCTTCCATGTCTTAAAACTGCCTTGTTTTTTCAGGCAAGGAAATGAGGCTCCAAGAGGGGAGGTGACTTGTCCTGGGTCACACAGTGTCCAGTGGTTGCTCTGGAATTGACACCTAGGCCTATGGGGTACTGAGCCTATGTGGTAACCACCAGGCTGCACTGGCATGGGGGTCTAGCTGTAGTTTTAAATAAATATCCTGGACCAAGGGACCCCAGCCTCAGTAAGGATAGGACCCTTTCTGATGTCAAAATGTTGATAACAGCTTTTCCTGGAAGCATCCATTGCTGGAGAAATTCACAGTGGCCTGGAGCACCCATGAGTTTGGTGATAAAGGAACATGTATGCCATTCATCACAGGAGCATCTCAGACATGTTGCAAACAGATGTGGTAGTGCCTCCTCATTCTGTGGCCTTCCTGGGCCTTCCCAGGACAGAAGCCACTGCCCAGCACTTCCCCTTCCTAAAGAGCTGCATACCCTCCAAAGTGCCCTTTGGGGTGTTGGGGTTTTTTTTTGTTTTGTTTTGTTTTTTGCGGTACACGGGTCTCTCACTGCTGTGGCCTCTCCCCGTTGCCGAGCACAGGCTCCGGACGTGCAGGCTCAGCGGCCATGGCTCACGGGCCCAGCCGCTCCGCGGCATGTGGGACCTTCCCGGACCGGGGCACGAACCCATGTCCCCTGCATCGGCAGGCGGACTCTCAACCACTGCGCCACCAGGGAAGCCCAGGGTGTTGGGTTTTGATCGTGGCCACCTGACCAGGCCTCAGATGGGCCTGGGACCATCTCATGAGATGGCCCTTTGAGAGTGACAAGTTATCTAGAGGATTAAGTAACTGATCTAGTTGTGTCAAAAATAAGAGCTGGGCTTCCCTGGTGGCGCAGTGGTTGAGAGTCCGCCTGCCGATGCAGGGGACACGGGTTCGTGCCCCGGTCCAGGAAGATCCCATATGCCGCGGAGTGGCTAGGCCCGTGAGCCATGGCCACTGAGCCTGCGCGTCCGGAGCCTGTGCTCCGCAACGGGAGAGGCCACAACAGTGAGAGGCCCGTGTACCGCAAAAAAAAAAAAAAAAAAAAATAAGAGCTAACCAGAGAGGTGCAAAGCTGCTTTTCTTGGGGGTCAGACAGATGGCACATAGAGGTGACCAAAAATCACAAATGGAAGGGAGGGAGTCAGCTCCCCTAGGGGGGCAAAGTTGGCACCATGATGATGTTGTTGGAGGATGTGAGGAGCCCTTGGGGGAACCACGTGAAGCAGGGGACTGTGCGGGCCAAGGCATATCTCATTCCTGCACCTACCCTGTAAGGAACGTGCAACTGTTCTCCTTACAAAGAGAAACTGAGGCTCAGAGAGGGGCAGGCCTTGCCCAAGCTAACACGGGCAGAGGGGGCAGAGGGGGCAGAGGGAGGGTTTGAACCCAGCTCTCACTGCCTGCCCCCTCGGGGGACAGGGGTCGGCTCTCTCCACTGGCACACCCTCCCCCCTCTGACTCAGCCCAGGGCCCTGTGCTGCTCTGGTGAGTCTAGGAGAGGTAGTCCCAGGAATCAGAGGTTAGGGCCAGCATGCCCTTCTTGCTGGAGTGTTTCTAGCAGAGATCCTAGATCTGGACAAGCCACAGCAGGATCCCGTAGGACAGGTCCCCGGTGCACTGCCAGGGTGGTAGGGGCTTCACCAGCTTGGGACTGCCTGCTGCCCATTAGTTCTGGCAGAAGGGGGTTGGGGGGAGGTCAGAGACTGTCCTGGAGTTTGGGGAGGGTCTGGGTGCCCTCTGATGAGAACATAAACATACACTTCTGTCACAGACACATACATCACACACATGCACACAGGCATCACACATTTCACATGCCTCCATCATACCTGCACACATATGTATCACACACACACACCATACTTTCATACACTTTGGTGGGATTCACATGTACCCCAGATGAAGTAACTCCATGTACCCCAGATGAAGTAACTCCATTGTAAGCCAGTCCTTTCCTTGTCACTGATGGGGAAACCCAGGCCCAGAGCAACTGATGTCTGCACTCTTCCTTAATTGTGCTAAAGAGCTGACACCCCCTCTGAAGTCAGGAGACCTGGATTTGAATCCTAGCTCTTCCAACCACTGATGGGGTGCTTTAGGCAGATGACATCTCCTCTCTGCCTCAGTTTCTCCATCTGTAAAATGGTGATAAGAGTGGACACTGACTTTATGGGGTCAGCCCAGGTCTTCTCCCAGGGGGACTACGAGTGCCTGGGCCTCTTTTTTTTTTTTTTTTTTTTTTTTTGTGGTACGCGGGCCTCTCACTGTTGTGGCCTCTCCCGTTGCGGAGCACAGGCTCCGGATGCGCAGGCTCAGCAGCCATGGCTCACGGGCCCAGCCGCTCCGCGGCATATGGGATCCTCCCAGACCGGGGCACGAACCCGTATCCCCTGCATCGGCAGGCGGACTCTCAACCACTGCGCCACCAGGGTTCTTTTTTTCTCTCTGTAAAATGGGGATAATTGTGCCCACCTCACCCAGAGTGGTTTGAAGATTAAACCGAGAGACGGTGTGAAGCGGAGGTGAGGTGCCCTGCACACAGTGGCGTTCACTGCTCAGGAAGCCTTTGTTGCATGGATGGACCGTCCCTCGTGGCTCGGGAACTAGAACCCTCAAAAATGTCGAGAGGGGATGAGGCCCCCGCATCATTAGCCCAGGCTTGTTGGGTTTGGGTCCTGGCTGCGTCTGAGACCGTGGCCCGGCCTCAGCTCCCCACTTTGCAACACGTGGGAGGGCACCTCGAAACTGGCACCGCGCCCCCAAAAGGGCCACGCGGCGCAGGGCGCCAGGCTCAGGTGGGCACCTGGTGACCTTCCTGGCGGGGGCCCCCGGCCCCCCGGGGCTCCTTCCGGGTTGGCAGCGGCGGCGCAAGGGGCGGGGGGCCGCGCGGAGGGGCCGGGCGAGGCCGGGAACGCTCGCCCCCGCCCCGCGCCCGCCTCCCGCCCGCCCTCCCGCCGCTGCGCTGGGAACCGGGATCCGCGCGTCCTGGGCGGCTGGCTGCGCGGGCGGGGACGCCAGGCTGGAGGCGACGGCGAGGGGCCGCGCGCGGAGGGCGCCGGGCGCAACATGGGCGGCCCGCGGGCCTGGGCGCTGCTTTGCTTCGGGCTTCTGCTCCCGGGAGGCAGCGCCGCGTGGAGCGTTGGGGGAGCCCCGTTCTCTGCACGCAGGTAAGGGCTGCCCCCACCCCCCGCACCACCGCTGTGCCCTGCCAGCCCGGGGTTGGGAAAGGGACTCCAGGCACCGCCCCCGCCCCAAACTCCGTGCAAGCCCGGGATTGGGAAGGGACCCGGTTCCCCACCTCATTGCCAGCCCGCGTTGGGGCAGGAACCCTGGGCCTCCCCGCTATCTGGCAGAAGCTCCAGGCCCTGCGGGGGTCACCTACTTCACGTATACAGAGCCGGCAGTCCCCCGACAGCCTTCTCCACCCCCCACCACTTCACCTCCAGAGCCGCAGGGGGTGGTTTCCCCCGAGGGAGGAAACCACCAAGACTTCCCCCACCCTCTCCCTAGGGCCCCCTTCCTGCACATAGGAGAAGCCCAGGGCACCCTCTAGCTGACACTTGGGGGACCCTCCCCGCTTTACTCTGCTCCTGGCTTTTTTTTTAGTATCCCAGCTGTTTCCCTCAAAGGACGAAGACTGGGGTGGAGTTTCACAGACTGAGGGTCAGTGTCGGCCCCCAGGGACCTGGCATTTTGGACTGGGCTGGGAGCAAGTGCTCTGTCTTCCTGCTGCTCTCTGAGGAGCAGGGAGCATTCTATCTGGTGGTGTTTATGGAGCATCTCCCAGTACCAGTGAGGGGGCCCTTTACGTGCAGTGTTCAAGGATTGAATGAGGTAGGGAACACTTGTCCCCATTTAGCAGATGAGCAAATTGAGGCCCCAGAGAATTAACATAATCTTCTAGGCTCATTGACCATTAATAGAAGAACTGGCATTCAAATCTGTGTCTTTCTGGCCTTGGTGACACTGTTTGAACCTACCCAGGCCCCTGTCCTGGCTGTAGCCCCTGCCCCTGCCCCTGCCCCTGCGGGGGTCCCTTTTCGAGGGCCAGCCGCCGCTCTTGTCTGAGGCAGACAATACGGAGTAGCCAGGCCTCTCCAGGCCTTTTCATCCCATTCAAAGGCCTGCCCGGCCCCCACCCCCTACGGGCTCAATTCTTTAATTCTTTTCAGAAATTCCCTTTTCCCAGTGGTCAGGGGCCAGCGTGCCCCCGCTGGGCTAGCAAGAGCAGGTGACATGGGCAGGGCTGGAGGGCAGAGGTGGCTGTGGCATCAGAGGCCAGAGGAGCAGTTGTCTTGAGACAGGGACGGACGGCTGGCAGATGTTACAGCCACCACCATGCATGCTGACCTGGGCTGGCATTTCACCTGTACCTATCCCCTCCAGAATCTTCCCGACTGCCATGGGAGGCACACATTTTTATGGTCCTCATTTCATAGAGGAGGAAGATGAAGCTCAGAGAGGAGACATGACCTGCCTAGGGCGAGGATGTGAACCCCCAGGGTCCCCAGTGTCAAGCTCAGGATGATGGTTGAGAAGGCATAAGGCCTGGACTGCCCCTTCAGCCAGTCCACTGCCTCCCAGCCTGGGCTCCTTGGCCCCCCAGGACTTGCTATGTGGGAGCAGGATGGTGTCTGTGGGCAGGTGTCTGGTGGTCACTGGGGACTGTCACCCCATCTGGTCATAGAAGGCTCACAGTGGCCTGAGCATCACAAAAGCTCTGTAGGCAATGCTGTTGCTCCCATTTTACAGATAAGAAAACCAAGGCCTAGAGAGGAAAAGGCACCTCAATCTAAGTCAGTCAGTTTCCAGATCCAGTGTACTTTTCACCCCAGCAGCTCTCCTGGAGGAGGGCGAGCTTTTGTCAGCTTGGGGAGCTGAGAAAAGTTTGCAGGTTGTGGTTAGGAATTAGGGGCTCTGGCCTCAGATAGAGCAGGGTTTTATTCCTGGCTCTGTCACCCACTCAATGTGTGACCTCAGGCAGGTCTCTTCAGGGCCCCAGGTCTCAGTTCCCCTCTTCCCTCCCCTCATCCCCTGCACACAGGCCTGTTCTGAGGACAGTCCCCCACGGGAGGAACCAGTGCAGGGCCTGATGTACAGTGGTTCCTGCTATGACCAACATTGAGTGAGGGGAGGGACCCCTTAGCCAAGGAATCTGTGGTTCTTGGCTGCCAGGACCTCCCCTTGTGGCCCCGTCCCAGCATCATTGGAGACGGCATGGGGATGTTGCTCCCCATCAGCCCTCCCTCCACCCCTATCCCGGTGCCCCAGGCACCCCTTGGCAGCCAAGAGACCAGAGGGAGAAAAGAGGCTTTGTGCCTGGGGAGGGGGAGGCCCGGGAAGGCATCCAAGGGGCCGCCCCCAGGCCCAAGAATGTGGCAAGACTTTGAGACCCCCGGAACCAGGGTGTCCAGGGCTGTGCAGAGCTGCCTTGTCTCGCCCTTGCCCCTGTCTGCCCCCTCAGTCCCTGCTGGGGGTGCTTCCTGCCCCTCTGAGGGCCCTTCCAGCCTTTAATGACCCATCTCAGTGTCTCAGTGCTGTGGCTCTAGAGTTGAAGCCGTCACCGGTGTCCTGGTCCAGGCTTCTTCCCCTGCAGTACTGGCTTCCTTTGGGCAAATCCAAGAGTCAAGGAGAGTGGAGAATTTTCTTCCCCACCCCCTCCCTTGGGAGCTCAGATCCCAGCGCTATACCCACAGGGGTGACCTGGGTAAGTGACTTCTCTTGGGGCCTCAGTTTCCACTTGGTAAAATGCAGAGCCTGACAATCCCTATCCCAAAGTCAAGGGGAGGACCTTGTGCAGAAGGTACAGTGCTGGTGTCCCTCAGGGAAGGCCCTGGACCTGCCTGGTGTGGGCCCTATGTCACGGTCCAGGAACAAGAACTACCAAAAGCTGCCAGCACTGCGCTAAGGGCTCTGCATGAAACCTCCCTTGCAGGAGGAGTGTCTGCTGTCCCCATTTGCAGATGGACAAAGTGAGGCCCCGAGCTGGTCAGGGCCTTGTCCAAGGTCACCAACTTAGGAAGCAGCAGAGCCAGTGTGTGGGGTTCGCCTCTGGTGTGGGGTTCGGGCTCTGTTCACCCCACCCCCACCCTGTGGGTCTTCTTTCTTTCCTCTCCTTTTCATAGCGGCCCTTGGCCCCCAGCCCGCTTGGCTGCCTCCTGCAATTAGCCCCTATCACTGTTCCGGATCACAGCCCTGGGCCTCATGGAGACAAAGTCCCCTGAGCTCCTCATGGCAGGGGGTGGAGGGCAGATGCGGGGGGGCCCCTCGTGGGGGCGGCCAGTGCCAGGCCGAGCTGGTCTGGCCTGTTTTCTCTCCTCCCGGCAGCCTCTGGAGGCCCAGGAGGTGCTGAGTGGGCAGAAGTGGCAGGCCCAGGAGAGGTGCTGCCTCCTCCCAGCCCCTGCCATTGTCCCATCCCACAGGAGGTAACCCAGCATCATCCAGTTCCTGGGCAGCTTGTCACAAACCACACCCCAGAAAAGAAGCTCCCAAGGGCAGCAGGATGGGGGCGGGGCCTCCAAGGACTGCACCCATCTCTGGGAACCTGGGTCCTGGCTCCTCTGCCCAGGGCCACTGTCTGTTCTCAGTCATTCAGCAAACCTCTCTGAGCGCCCCCGGGCTGAGCCCCATACTGGCTTGGTCCCCACCAGCGCCCTCCCCCAGCACCATCGGGGGAGGAAAAAGCTCAGGGCTGCTGTGAGTGGCTGAGGGGGGCCCCTGCAGGTGCCCAACTGTGCCCAGAGTCTCAGGACTGAGACCCAGAGGATGAATAGGAGTTTGCTGGAGCAGGGAGAGGGCTTTCCAGGCAGAGGGAATCTCCTATGCAAAGATCTGAGGTGGGGAGAAGACATGCATGGGAGGGAGGGCAGGAAGGAGGGAGAGCAGCAGCGCAAGTGTGCAGGACCCAGCGGTCAGGGCTTGCAGGGCGACGGGCAGCGTGGTGGGCTCTGGACTTCAGGCCAGCAGCGCCCCTGGAAAGTGGCCGGAGGGGTGGGCGGGTGGCGGAGCCAGGCTAGGACCCTGCGGAGGAGCTCGGGCTTATCCTGGCAGCAGTGGGGCTGGATCTTCAAGGCCACGGAGGGGCAGCGTGTAATTACTGGTGACCCCCCAGGTGGAGGGCACGAGGGGCTGACCTTGAACCCCACCTGGCCAGAGTGCCCCTCCTGTCTAAAATGTCTGCTAGCCGGCCATCAGCTCCGTGTCTCCTAAGCAGGGGATTCAAGCAAACTCCAGCTGGTCGGAAATAAACCAGGGAACCAGGCAGCAACTCACATGGGGGAGATTTTAAGTAAGTAAGAAGAAGAAAAAAATTGTTTTCTCTGGCTCCCCCGTGGTCAGAAGAATTGCTAGGGCAATTGTGGGCAGTCACAGGCCCGCCTCCCCCAGTCCAGTCCAGGGGCTGGGCATGGGGTGTGTGTGAACACTTGTGTGTGAAGGTGCATGGCCCTGTGTCTGCAGGTGTGGGCCCGAGTGCAAGTTGGACAGTCATTTCTGTGGTTATGTGTCCTGCCAGATTGATCTTGGTCTGATTGTGTGCTGTAGTGTGTGTGTGCGTGCGCACGCTTCTGTAGGTCTGTGTGTGCACACGGACACGTGTGTCTGGAAGTTGTATATGTGAGCCTGTGTGCTTTCATGTCTGCATGTGTGTGTGCATATTGATGTGTATGCATGTGTGTGAGTCTGTACACTGGCATGGAGTCTTCAGTCCGTGCCCAGGGCCCTCCTCCTGTGTCCCACGCTCTGGCCGTCCTCTGCCCAGGTTGCTCCCTCCCTCCCTCCTTCCTCCACTCACAGAGCCCCTGGGCTAGCCTGGGGGACATCACACAGGCTCAGGGAGCCCCTGAGTCCCCCTGAACTTATACCCCAAGTTTTATGCATTTTTGGAGGGAGGAGCGACAACTCACATCAGTCTCCAAAGGGGCTTATGTCCCCCCCCAACAAGATCCCAGTGGGTTTTAAACCACAGCTCTGGGGACCCAGAGGCTCTAACGGGTGGGGGGCCTTTTTTTCTTTTAACATCTTTATTGGAGTATAATTGCTTTACAGTGGTGTGTTAGTTTCTGCTTTATAACAAAGTGAATCAACTATACATGTACATATATCTCCATATCTCCTCCCTCTTGCGTGTCTCCCTCCCACCCTCCCTATCCCACCCCTCTAGGTGGTCACAAAGCATGGAGCTGATCTCCCTATGCGATGCAGCTGCTTCCCACTAGCTAGCTATTTTACATTTGGTAGTGTATATATGGCCATGCCACTCTCTCACTTCGTCCCAGCTTACCTTTCCCACTCCCCGTGTCCTCAAGTCCATTCTCTACGTCTGCGTCTTTATTCCTGTCCTGCCCCTAGGTTCTTCAGAACCTTTTTTTTTTTTTTTTAATATGGAATGCTTCACGAATTTGCGTGTCATCCTAGCGCAGGGGCCATGCTAATCTTCTCTGTATCGTTTCAATTTTAGTATATGTGCTGCCGAAGCAAGCACTGGGGGGCCTTTTTGAAATGCATCTTTTTAAACGTATAAAATCCCCACTTGCTCATTAGGAGAAACATTTCCAGCCTGTGGTTAAGAGCACAAGCCCTGGGGTTAGAAAAAGCTGAGTTCCAACCGTGACACTGTCGCTCATCGTGGGTGCCCAGGGCACATCCCAGACCCCAGAGCCTCAGTCTTCCCATCTGTAAAGTGGCACTTATAGTTAGGTGTGTGGAAGGCCCTGGGCACAGCTCCTGGCATGGTAAACGGAGGCTGCTGTGAGCACAGGGGACTGAGTGGATGGAACTCATCTAGGCATGTGATTTTTCCTCACTTAATACACACATAGGGAATTCCCTGGCGTCCAGCAGTTAGGACTCCGTGCTTTCACTGCCAAGGGCCGGGGTTCAATCCCTGGTTGGGGAATTAAGGTCCCACAAGCCGCATAGCGTGGCCAAATAAAATTAAAAAAAAATACACACATAGCTTTATATGTACATACATTTACAGTCTTTTGGCTTTCTCTGCTTTTCATGTATTAATAGAAATGTCATTCTCTTGGTCCACACATACTTTTTCCCCCTTAAGCAGGCACATGGAGACCTCGGACTCTGTCACAGCACCTGGTTCTCTGTGTCTAGGGGTCCCACTTAGGCTGTTCCAGTTTTGCGCCATTCCTGACAGTGCTGTAACAAGCGCCTGGCACCTCTGCTGTGGGTTCCCTGGCCGAGGGCTCTTTTGAGCTCCTGCCCCATCACTGAGCTGATCAGAGCCACCCTTCTCTGGCTTTCCCACCTCCGTGTGGTCGGCCAGGGTGTTTCCTCCTCTTGGACTGATTTCAATGTGACACAGAACGGTGAAGGGACTTCTGCAGAGTCCCATAGTGAGTTTGTCAACTGGTCCCCGCCAAAGACTTTCTCCTTCAGGTGGGCTGGGTGGGGGTGGGGCCGCAGCTGCAGGGCTGGGTTTCCGAGGTGGCAGGCACCTCTGTGATGGCTGGGACATTCCAGGTGCTCATCGGCCCTCAGCCCTGCACGGGGTCACGGGCCTGTGTTTTTTTGCTGGTGCTGGGAAAGGAGTGACTGTTTCAGGTGACCCTTCTCAGCTTGAGCCCCCACCCCACCAGACTTTCCTTTGTGGCCTGGAGCCCAGGGTCAGCAGGTTCCCAGGCTGAGGCCTTCACAGATCCACAGACCGTGGCTCAGGTGGTGGGGAGGAGACGGGAGCTGATGGGGCCTCTGGGATGGAGGTGGCGGCCAGGCTGAGCCGTCCACATTCCTGGGTTCAAATCCAGATCCGCCATGCACCAGCTCTTTAACGTGAACAATTGTCTTCCCCTCCCTGAGCCTCAGTTTACCCCTCTGTTAAATGGGGGGGTGGTTCTGGTTCACTGTGGGAAGATGATGTAAATACCTTTAGCATATAGTAGGTGCTCAGTATGTGCAGTGCAAGATGATTATTTGTTGGCATTTGAAAAAGTCAGTCCTCCATGCTTGGGATATTGATTGTGCATCCCAGCTGTCACACAGAGGGGACCTAAGGATAAGTGAGACAGAGCCTCTTTCTCACATGCCTCAGGGAGGGAGGGGGCAGACATGAATCACCAGCTTAATTCAGCATGACAGGGATACAGAGCGCTTAGGATCCCAGGCAGGGAACCATCACTTCTATTGAGATGGGGGTGGAGGTGGAAGAGGACAAGGGAAGAGGTGACAGCACAGCGGGGCTTCGAAGGTAGGAGGTGTCAGGAAGAGAATTGGGGGAAGGGTGCTGCAGGCATCAGGTCTAGCATGAGCAAAGGCCTGGAGGTGAGGGATCCACAGCAGGAGTGGGAGCAGGAGACTTGGAGGGCTGAGGGTAGGGCTAGGCAAGGGACACTGCCAGGTTTCCACTCTCTGACCCTCCCTCTGGGGAGAGAGTGAGGGGAAAGACACTCACTCACTGCCCTTGTCCAGGTGGGAGGTGGGAGGCAGTGGTGGCCTGGACGGGTCAGGGTTGGAAAGGAGATGCTGAGGAGGAAGAGCCCCAGTCAAGATGCCCTGCTCCCGTCTGGCCCCCTGCAGCTCATTCCCCAAGACCTCCGAGAGCACCCAGCACAGCTGTCCCCTCCAGGGTTCTGGAATTCACTGCTCAGCCACTTCAGCTCAGAGACTCCCTCCAGGGCCCAAAGAACTTGGAGAACTTAGGGGTCTCCCTGCCTGGAGACTCGGGGCTCCCAGAGAGAACATGGGCTGCGAGTGGCACCTGAGCTTCCTCTCTGCTGGTCTGTTTCAGGAACTGGTGCTCATACGTGGTGACCCGCACCATCTCGTGCCATGTGCAGAATGGCACCTACCTGCAGCGCGTGCTGCAGAATTGCCCCTGGCCCATGAGCTGCCCTGGGAACAGGTGAGCGAGACCGCGTGGTGCAGGAGCTGCTGTCGGCACGGCCTGGTCAAAGAGCTGGTGCTGGGGCTGAGACCCCGTGCAGGAGATGCTTGGGACCCCAAGGGTGGGCGGACAAAGGGACCATTATCCATTCCCAGCGCCTCCCCTTGGCTCTTGGGCCTTCCTGGGGGAGGGATTCCAGCATTCACCTGCACGCCTTCGCTCAGTGAGCGTTCACCGCTGGGGACAATCTAGCCCAGCTCGCAAGGGCTTCCTGTCCAGTTGGTTTCTAGATTTCCCCGGCTGGGGGCTGGGGAGGGAATGGAAGGGCTGAGGCCCAGAATGCATGAGGAAAGAGGCTCCAGAGGGACCTGGAGGTGGCAGAGGACCCTGGAGGCTCTGGGCTTGTCCCCATGGATGGTGGGAGGGATGGCGGAAGGCCCATCTGAACCAGGCCACGTGGGCGCTCTTTCAGCTACAGAACTGTGGTGAGACCCACATACAAGGTGATGTACAAGACGGTGACAGCCCGCGAGTGGAGGTGCTGCCCTGGGCGCTCGGGGTCCAGCTGCGAGGAAGGTAGGACTGCCCCAAGCGCAGACCAGGTGCCTCCCCTCAGGTCTGTGGGAGGGAGCTGTAAACTGTCGCTGAGTTGGTAGGTGCTCAAGGGCGCAGTGCCACACTTACCGGGGCTGCTGCACGGGGCTGCTGCACAGAGCTGCCGACCAGACACAGCTCGGCCACAGTGGGTGTCTGCTCTCCCACGGGTGTTGACCACCTGCCTCTTGGGACACTGTCAGGACCCCTGGAGGAATTTCATACATGCTGGGTAGCTCACGTCTTAGGTCACACATCCCAAGCCTTTCCTCCAAACTTGGGGACATTTCCATGGGAGGTGGTAACGGTGCAGGGAAGCAAAGCACCACTTAGTGCAGCGGGTCAGCAAGGTCGGGATGGCTACACCCAGTCTGCAGGTGAGGAAAACAAGGCTGTGTGATGGGCACACAAGGGCGTGGATGGGCACACAGCTCCTAAGTGGCAGGATTCGAACCCAGGTCTGCCTGGCTTCTCCCAGGCCCTCAGGGATGGGAGGGCTCAGCTGGGCCCTGTGTGTGGAGTGTGTCCCAGGCAGAGGCCCCCCTCACCCACCACCTTCTCTGCGTGCAGCTTGGTGGTTTGGGGCCAAGCACCCAGCAGGGGCGCAGAGGAGGCAGCCCGCCCCTCCCCTGGCCACACAGCTACCGGCAGCGCCGTCTCCTCGAGGGCGCCTACCTCTGCTGAGGGGTCCAGGCTGCATCCACCCTCACTGCCTGGCTGAACCCAGTGTGCTCCGAAGAATGTCCAGAAAGAGGATGGACTGGCCTAGAGCCAGCCTGAGAACCAGGCCCGTAGGCCCCTCAAAAGAAAGAGGCATTCGGGGCCCCCAAGTAGCACATTAATGTGACTATCGGTGGAAAGATGCATTCTGATTGCAGAAATAGCGATGTGTGAAACACAGCCTCCGAATAAAGGGAAGGTGATGCTTATAGCGCCATTCATAGGTGTTTCTTGAGAGATTTACACACTTCACCTCCCTGAGACCCCACAGCAGCCCCGGTTCACAGATGGGGCAACGGAGGCCAGAGAGGTGAAGTCACACGGGGTGGGGGCAGACTCCCCATGGAGTGGGGCAGGGAGGGAGCCTGGTGGTTTCCATGTGGGGTGGGAGAGCCCCCAGCACAGCGGGGGAGGAGCAGGGCAGCCAGAGGGAGGGGGGAGCTGCCCGACGTCCAGCAGGGGTCCAGTACAGAGAGGCAGCCCTTTTTACAGTTGGAGAAACTGAGGCTCAGAGAGGTGAGGGGGTTGGCCTGGGGTCACTCAGTATGTGAGAGCTGGGACTGGGACCAGCCTGACCAAGCATCCATGTGTCAGTGCCTCCAGGCCTTGGGGCTGGATGGCAGGGAAAGAGACTGGCTGAGACTCTCACCAAGGCAGATGTGGGAGGCTGGGAGGGGCACGCAGGGAGGGAAGGGAGGGGGCCGGGAACAGCGCCCTCCCCTGCATGCTGGGAGGAAGAGGGGGAGGCAGAAGGGCCCCAGGGGCAGGAGGGGAGCCAGCCAGGGGGAACTGTTGCCAAGGAGGCCACAGAGGAGCTGGTGGTAAGGAGGGGGCGAGTCCCCAGGGTGTGGGGCCCCCTGGGTGCAGAGCGCCTGCCCATACATAGGCCACTCTGTCCCTGGCTCCCCTCCCAAGGGCAAACCTTCCCAGGTCTATGGGGCCATCGTGGAGCAGGTGGCGGCAGCGCCCATGCCCTTGAGTGCAGCAGCTGTAGGCTGTGCATCCACGACCAAGCCAAGGGTTGGGGCTCTGCCGCGGGGGTGAGGTGGGGGTGCGAGACAAGGACTGGGGCCGGGCCAACCCTGACGTCTCCCTCGGCAGGGCCTTGGGGTTCCAGCCTGGGGACGGGCCAGCTCTGCCACACACCAGCTGTGTGGTCTTGGGCCGGGTACTCCCCGTGCACCGTGCGAGTCGTTGTGCAGGGGTATTGGGCCGGGAGTGGGGGAGGCTGCAGTTCAGGCGGCACTTGTCTCGTGCCCACTCAGAGGGAGGGGCACCTTCTCTAAAGGGCACCAAGCTGCCTTGTGCTCTTGCAGCACCTAGGGCTCTCCTGCCCTGGGCCTCAGTGTCCTCACCTGTGAAATGGGCAGGATCATACAGTCGGCCTCCCAGGGATGTTGCAAGGGTGAAATGAAGCAGGTGGCGCCACAGCCCATGGAGGGCAGCACGTGGCGTGATGCCCAATGGGACAGGAAGGGCCTCTCCACACCCATGAGGTTGGAGCCGAGTAAAGGGATGCCAAGGCCTGGATATTCTAGAAAACTGCTCTGCTGGGGCCCTGGGAATGGGAACGGGGAAGCTTGAGGACATTGCTGACCCACGCCGGACCCTGCCCTTCCTATGACAGCCAGCTTCAGGCTGGGCTCCCCCAGCTGTTTTCCCTGCTGGTGACTGCCCTCACGGTCTGTCCGGTGTTGTGACATGACCTGAGGTCAAAGAGCTGCGTCACTAGGGGCGACAGGGCCCAGAGTGAGCTGAAGAGGGAAAGGAAACACCTATCATTCCAGAATCCAGCCTTGGATCAGCCGTGCTCTGCTGTGTGACCTGGGGCAAGTCACTTCACCTCTCTGAACCCCGTCTCTATCTGAAAGTCACCTCAGATGGAGAAGTGCCTGCCTCACACCTTATTAAGAGGATCAGAGACATGCCTCCAACATAGCTACTTAATAAATGTTTTCCTCTCCCCTTTGGCCCCCTGTGCTGGGGAGTCTTCCCTGCCTCCCAGCTCTGAGACCCCATTTCTGAGTCAGCTGCTCGGCAAACAGGCCTCTACTCTCTGGACTTGATGTTTGTGAGGCCAGCAGACTTCATGGCTTTTAGTTCTGGTTTTCCCATCTGTACAGTGGGAGTGTTCACTCCGTGATAATGAGTGAGGATGGCTTCTCTGATGTTCTTGACAACCGTGAGGAAGGGGCTAGAATGGGCCCCTTTTTACAAATGGAGAAACTGAGGCTCAGAGAGGTGAGGGGGTTGGCCTGGGGTCACTCAGTATGTGAGAGCTGGGACTGGGACCAGTCTGACCAAGCGTCCATCTGCCAGTGCCTCCAGGCCTTGGGGCTGGATGGCAGGGAGGAGACTGGCCCAGGCTCTCACCTGGCTGCCTGCTACCACCAGAAACAACGGGCAAGGAATGGCCAAGGCCAGAATGCATCACGTGGGCTGGTCCTGATCCCCTGAGCGGCCTGGACTGTTGGGCTCTGCTGAGGGTAGGGCTGTAGTGATCACCCTGCCTCTAGGGGCTCCCCGCAGACCGATCTCTCACCCAACAACCCCATTGTCCAGATGATGCAAGTGAGGCTCAGAGAGGGTATAGGTCTCACACAAGGTCACACAGCAGGTAAACATCATGGCTGGGATTCTCCCAAAGGCTCTGACCTGAGGTCTGCAATGTTGCCCTGCCTCAGACCCTCCTGCAGTCATAATGATGTAGACTTTATGACTGCCACTGACATAAAGGGGGAGGAAAGCTGCCACTGTCCTCTGTGCTGGGCACCATGATTTGTACTCACCTGCATCGTGCCATCATGTCACGGTACAGAAGGTCCAGCTGTGGAAACTGAGGCTGGGAGAGAGGAGTGCCTTGCTCTGGGTCACAGCTGGATTCAAAGCCCTTCAGTCTGACCAGAGCCGAGGTCTTTCCTCTGCAGCAGTGCTGGCCAAGGACTTCGTGGGGCACATGTTCAGACAGCTGGGACTGATGGGAGCCAGCCTCAGCCCCAGCTTCTCCCAGATAGAAAGATAGAGGAGAGGGGGCTCCCTCACCTTCCCCTCCCCATGGGCTCCCCCAGAGCTGGGCAGCCTCCACTTTCCCCCTCACTGTTCCCATCTGTCCCTCACACCTGTCCCTTCCCCATCCGTGGACCCCCACAGCCCTTGTCTTCTGTGGTGGGGAACAGCAAGGGAAGAAGTTTGCCCAGGGTCACACAGTAAAAAAGCTTAAAAGCAGACGGAGATTCCAGCCCAGCACTTCCTGGGCCCCTCGGCCTCTCCACCGTCCAGGGCTGGGCCCTTCCCAAACATGGCTCTTGTGCTCTAACCAAATGCCAGGTGCAGTGCCAAGCCTGTGCCTTACTCTGCCGATTCAGAATCCTGCAGGTTAAATGCTGTTGGAATTTGCCCATATCTGCCACCCATCTACTCCACTCCTGTCTGGGAGGCTCAGTGGCCCCCACCTCTGACTCCCACCAGTGTATCCTCCACCCCCAGCCGGGAGGCTCCCCCTCTGCCCTCCCAGCTGCCCCAGCGAGGTGCCCCAGCCTCACCCTCCCTCCGTTTTGCCCGGGGCCCACTATGGCCTTCTCTCCCACCCCAGAGCCTGGGCAGTGGCTGTCCTCTCTGCCTGTAACCTTCTTGGCGCTCCCGCCTGGCTCCAAGGATCCCCACCCTTTCATCACTAATCCCGTCTCTCTGGTTCCTGGAATGGGTCTGGCGTTAAGTGGGTGCATGGGAAATGAGTGGGAACCTCATTTTACCCGCAGAGGGACCAGGACAGACAGACCAGGGCTTCCCAGAGGGCTGCTGGAGAGTTCTTGGAGCTCCCAGCCCCAGCCCTGACCCCAAACCCTGGCTCAGGCCAACAGTAGCAAATATTTACATTTGTAAAGTAAATTCCCGGGAGGGGAGCTGGGCTGGGGCAGGGGAGGCTGCGCTCATGCGGTCTGTGGTCACTGGACCCAACAGACCTGGGGGGAGGGTTATGAAGGAATAAGCCCCTCGGAGAGAAAGTCAGAACTGGAGCCCAGGGACACCGCCAACATCTCACACCCCCATTCCCAGCTGAGGGCGGGACTTAAGCACCATGCTCTGCTCCCCTCTCCTCCTGCCCTGGTCCTGCTGTGTGGACGGGCAGCCTCTCCTCTCCGGGCCTCAGTGTTCTCATGAGGATCTGTTGAGAAGGAACATGAGACACTGGGCAGAGGGAAGGGCGGCTGCTTAGGGGGGCACAGGGCTAGAAACTGCAGGTGGCACTGGCCTTGTGGAGGTCAAGATGGAGTGATGAGAGCTTGTTGGTGGGGGGCTTTGGTGGGTTCCCTGGTCTGTCCAGGAAGGCTTTCTGGAGGAGGTGACATGGGGGCAGTGGCTGTGGGGATGAGGAGGCAGTGTGCGCGCGCGCGCGCGCGCGCGCGCGTGTGTGTGTGTGTGTGTGTGTGTGTGTGTGTAGGGCTGGCCGGGACCTCCCAGATGGTGGGAAGTGGCCCACAGTCAGGGTCCCAGGGTAGAGCCAGGGTTTGTGGTCCTGGGACTAGCAGGGAGCTCCTTGGAGGTCAAGATTGGAGCTGGGGAGGGGCCCTTCAGTGTGGACCACCAGGCTAGGGTGATGGGGGCTCTCAGCCCACTGGGGCCCGCTCCAGGGGCCCTGGCTCTACACCAGTGGGAGGGATGTGACATTTTTATCCCACAGGAGACCTCCCCCAGCCCTAGGCTTTTTACATACTGGAATTCTGTGTGGTATAGGGCCATTGACAACCTGGTTCATCCCTTAAAGTATTTCTGTCCGTTTATTAGAATTTAGGGGGAGCTTGGGGGGCCATTTTTTGTGAATCTTGAATCTAGAACCAATATTTTCTGGTCTTTTTGACAGTTTTTGTTATTTAAACTTTCTTTTTTTTTTTTTTAATTTTAACTCACAATTTCTTTGAGCCAGTTATGTCTGCACTGCTGGTCAGACCATGCTTTCATTAGTTTTTCTAGTTCTTTCTGACTCCCAGTGAAATGTCCCAAAGCAAGTGAGTTGAAAAAGAATTTCCAACCATATGTTCACAGATTAAAAACTCGGGGACCCCCTGGCGTGACATTAGAACCCTTATGTTCATTTTCAAGACAGTCATGTCTGCCGTCCACATTATTTTGCCTTTTATTTTGTTTGCTTGCTTTAAATTCATTTTCAGCCAGTGATTCATGCATTCCTCAACAAGAGGTTTAGTGAAGCCCTGAGGCCCTACTGCGCGCCGGGCACTTTCCCCAGCCACTCACAAGACGGACGAGGTCCCTGCCTGGTGGAGTTCACGTTCCAGCCAAGGAGGGCGGAAGATCAGACTGGGGAACTGGCAAGCAGATAACATGTTACAGGGTGGAAAGTGCCGTGGAAAAAATGGAAGACGATAGCAGGGTGGTGGGGAGGATGGGCAGGGCGGACGCTCTGCCCAACTTCATCCCAGAGAAAACCCAAATTTCCATGGGGTTGGAGGGACGGCCTCTTCTTTTGGTCGACTTCCTGGAAGCAGTCATCCAGTGGCCTTTTACATCTTCACCTGGGAGCAAAGGGGATGAGGAGGGCTCACCGAGGCTGTTCTTCTCAGGAAGCATTCCTGATGGGCGCCGGGCCTCCCTGCCTCTGCCGAGGGGAACCTGAGGGACTTGCAGTGCCAGGTGGCCCAGGAGAGAGGAGGACGGGCCCTGGAGTTAGACTAACCTGGGTTCCAGTCCAGGCTCCAGCCTTCAGCTGGGTGACCAGTCTCTTTACCTCTCTGCCTTGTTTCCCCCCAAAGGGAAATATTCATATTCACTCATCCATTTATCTGAGCATGGGGTCGGGGGGCAGAGGGGTGGTAATACCAAGCTACTCTGTGCCCCAGTTTCCCCATCTGTAAAGCAGAGGGGTTACTAGCACCCACTCACAGGGCTTTGTGAGGACAGTGAGTTAAGACTGTTTATGAGAAGTGCTTAGAATGTGCCGGGCCCAGCATAAGTACTGCACAACATTGGCTGTTATTATTATTACCTACCTTGTAGGATCGAGCTGGGCTTAGCACCGGGTGTGACTCATGGTGGCATTACCACCCCCCACTGCTGTTGTTCTGCCCACAGAGCCCCCAACCCCTGCCCGAGTTGTGGGCTGCCAACCCCCTTCTTCTATCCCAGGTGAGATTTACCCCCTGTGAGAGGGCAAGTCGCAGGCCCCCAGGGAGGGCATGCTGGGGATGCGGGCCCAGCCTGAGCGAAGGCCCTGTGGTGGGACCCGGAGAGGGTCTGGCAGCCACCCTGCTGGGGGTTGGCCAGAGGGACCCGTCTGGTTTGAATTCCCGGCGCCTCTCACTCCCTGCACCAACCCACAGCCTGGCTCTGAGCTGCCAGGCCCGTGCCTTATTTGGCTCTTGTCTCCCCCCAGGAGACACTTTGCGGCCTTAAAAGGCAGGCCCGGGCTGGCGGTGGGGGGGGCAGTTGCCACTGCTTCAGAGCCCCTCCAGCTGCGCCCCCCGCCCCTGGCTTGGCCAGCCCAACCCTCCAGCTGTGGAGAGAACCAGGTCCCCAAAGCCAGACCAGCCAAGATGGCCTGCTCCTCACAGGGGTGGCGGCAGGGGTGGTCTCCTGGAACAGGCCCCCCGTGCCCTCCCAGGCAGCCAGCCTCCCTCTGGTTTTCATTTAAAACCAGAGCTGGATCCACTTCGGTGTCTTCTTACCAAGTGGGGCAGGGAGAGGGTGGATGGTGACATTGCTGTGTTTATTGAGCACCTACTGCATCCCAGGCCCTGTGTGTGCTCAGCAAGCCCTTTGCATGCATGGCCATCCTCAGACCTCCCACCAGCCCGGGAGGTGTAGAGACCTTATGATCCCATTTTACAGATGGGAAAATCAGCAGGTCCAGGGAGGACAAGTCACACAGGTCAGCAATTAGCAGGGCTGGGACCTGACCTTGCATCTGTTGACTCTAAGCTCTTAACCCATGCAGCTTGCTGGGGTTGTTGGAGAAGCCCCCAGCCTCACGCATGGCCCCCACCCATTGCCAGCCCCTCTCCCCAGCCCCGTCAGGTTGATCGCCTTGTCCCAGCTCAGCCCAGTTCATGCTGTGTGACCCAGGTAAACTGCCCCACCTCTCTGGGCCTGTCTCCCTTTGCACTAAGGGGAGTAGGGATCCCTCTGTGGCTGCAGTAGCAGGTGGGGGAGGGGGGACAGAACAAAATGTCACAGCCAGCAGGGCTCTCACCCTTACTGTCCCTCAGTTGTAGGCTCCTCTGGCTTCGTGGAGCCCGGGTGGTCGGGCAACGCCATGTGGCGGATGGCACTTCGGCCCACAGCCCTGTCAGGTGGGTCCTGGGGCAGCTGCTTGGGGTCCCCCTGGGCTAGGGGAGGCTGGAGGGGCTGGTGGTGACTGTCCTAAAAACCAGCTGGGCCCAGCAGTGGAGGGTCAGGAATAGCACCCTGCGCTTGTCCGCTGCAGGCTGGAAAGAAAACTGGAAGGTGGAGGAAGGGCCCCCAAGGGGAGTCTGACCTGGGCCCAGGCACCTGAGACCCAGGACCACCAGAGTCTCTCAGACACAGGTCCAAGCCCCCACTTTCCTTTTTTTATTGAAATGACACTTTTCTGAGTGTCTGTAGGATGCGGGGCACTGTGCCAGGAGCTTTCCATAATCAACTTGTGTAAACCTCACCCCAGGAAGGCATCATTGTCGCCACTTTAAAGAGGAGGCTGAGGGTCAGAGAGGGGACGTGCCCTGCCTGGGGCCCCGCAACCAAGAAGGGGCAGCGCTGGGCCTCGACCCAGGGTTTTTGCCTGTTACACACTCACTCCACCCTTGCTCTGAGCTCAGCCTTCCCAGGTGTGAATGGGGTGACACTTGTCCTAACACGCAGGATCATGGTGAGGACCGGAGAGGCGAGCTTGTATCGTGCTCGGCGGCTGCCCGGCACTGTTAGGAATAACGTTGGGGTATCAGTGAGGAGGCCAGGGAGCTGGACGGTGGTTCTGGAAGAAGGGTCAGAGCGTGGCACCTAAGGCCATCCCAGTCTGGACTGTAATGTGTCGGTCCCCAAAGCTTCAAGCCGAGGCCAGCCCTGCCCATGTGGGATGCAGTCGTTTTGGATGAGGAGTCAGATCCCTGGTCCTGCTCTGAGAGAAACAGTCCCCTTGGAGGCTCTGGAGCCAAAGGACACCCACAGGGCATGGCTCACCTTGGACAGGCTGTGACTCTTTAGCTCCTTCCCTGTGATGGGCTGTCTCATGGGTTGGGGTCATCAGGTATCTGTCCCCTCCCTCCATCCTGTCCCCAGGGGCTGAGGGGCTCCAAGGGGAACCTGGGAGCCCTGGCCCAGCCTGCTTCCTCCCTGCAGGTTGTCTCAACTGCAGCAAAGTGTCGGAGCTGACGGAGAGGCTAAAGGTTCTAGAGGCCAAGGTGGGTGAACAGCTTCCGGGCCAGACAGGCATCACCCTCCCATCCAGCTTTCTCAGCCTCCCTTCCAGCGCCCACCCCGGGAAGCCTGCGCACGGTCAGGCAGCCTGGCCTGCTCTCCTTCCAGGAGATCCGTGAGGTTCTCCTATCCCCATCCCACCCAGAGACTCCTAGACACCCCCCCAGAGCTCGTGGCTGGGTCCCCTCATTGCCCCGTCACCTTCATCCTTTATCCCACCCACCCATAATGCCATCTTCCCAGTTCCAGAAAGCAAAAACATCTATTGCATGTCTCAAATTATCTCAAGATAAAAAGTTTTTAACCATTAAAAAGTAAGACATTCTAAATTTAGAAACATGAAAAACTCAGCACCATGAAAAACCTACCAGAAAACCATTGGCCTCTGTCACCTGTGCCCCCAGAGAGAGCGATTGCCAACATTTAAGCATCTTTTCTTCCAGATTTTCTAAACACACATAGATGCATTTACATTAATCTGCATATCCATTCCCTCCTCTGGGAATTTATCTCAGGAAGATTAGTTGCAAAGATGTTCATCCAAGTGTTAATTAAGAGGAAAATTTGAAAACCAAACAACAGAAGGGGTGGTTGTGTAATGAGCAAGTGTGGCTCAGTGGAATACTGGACAGCCATTAGCAACGCCTCCATTTTCCAACACAAAAAGATGCCCCTGATCTATCAAGTGGAAAAACCAAGCTTCTAAACAGCATGGGTTAAAACCCCCGTTATGAGGTGTGAGCACCCCAGGAACCCCACCCTGCTCCCCAAGCTCCCTCCCAGGGGAAGCCGGCATGAGGGGCCGCTCAGCTCAGATCTGGGGGCTGGGTCTCAGTTCCGGGTCAGCTTCTCTCTGGGCAGGTCTACACGGCCCCCCACTTCCTGGTCTGCGGACGTTCTGGCCTCTCTTAATCCTCAGTAAGTGGCTCAGGGGACACCGCTGACCCTTCAGGCTCTCCCCTCCACTGGGTCCAAAAGTGGTTTTGTACACACCTCGGCACCTCTGTTTCATGCCAGACCCTCCCACATTTCCCTTCAAATTTAGTAAAAATCCTTGTAGCCTGTGGTGCTTTAACAGACCAAGAGAAGTTTAATACTATGTATGCATATAAATGTATATAAATATACTTATTATCATGCAGGTAAGCATAGGAAAAAACCACACGGCCCAGCAAACACGAGGACAGTCTCAGAACTCAAAGTGGGTGACTGTGATGGTGTGTGGTGACTTTTCTACAATGAATGTGATGAATTATGCATTTTGAAAACCATAGTCACTTCTGATGAAGTTCTGGGCCCCTGTGAGTCCGGGTCTCCACTCCAGGCTGGGTTCCGCCAGCCACGTGGCCTCCTGCCCCCCAACACCAGGGCCCTGAGCTGGCCTGACCCTGGCAAGACCCTGGTACCCACCCCATCCCTATTGTCCTCTTCCTCCATAGGTGGCGGTGCTGACTGTCACCGAGCAGGCAGTGCCCCCGACCCCAGCTGCCCCCGAGGACCCCGCCCCGCTCTGGGGTTCCCCAGCTGCCCAGGGCAACCCCGGGGATGGAGGCCTCCAAGGTGAGTGGGTCAGTGGGGAACACGCTCCCGTGTGGCAATGAGTTGGATCCAGCCCCCTCCCTGCTGCTGACTCCCAGCTTGACCCCCCTGTGGGCCTCAGTCTTCCTAGTTTTCCCTTGGGCCTGAGGGGATGGTCTCCAGGGGCCCCTGAGCACTGGAGTCCTGGGAGGCCCAGCAGCTGGTGGAGCAGGGGTAGGAACTCTAGATACCACTGACCCCTGCCTACCCCTCCACCCCAGGGCTACCAGGAACCAGAGAAAGCATGAGGGCCCCTCTGCTCCCCCGAGATGGTAGGTGCTAGCGGGGCGGGCAGGGCCGGGGGCAGGCCAAGCGCAAGGCCGGAGCTGCGGAGCTGATGAACTTTCTCCCCCAGATCGAGTTGGTGCCCGGGGGCTTCCTGGGCCCTCTGGCCCCAAGGGAGACCCTGGCAGCCGGGGCCCAATGGGGATGAGAGGCCCGCCAGGTGAGTGCCCACAACACCGGCCCTTCCGGCTCCCCTGGCCAGCCCCGCTCAGGTGAGCCCAGGCTGGGGCCTTCCTTACCAGACCCTGCCCTCCGGGACCTCCCAGACCATGAAGGCTAGTGGGCGTGGGCCTAGGCAGGGGAGAAATAGCAGTGCCCCCCACATGTGACCAGGGTTCTTATGGGGGACATTGCAGCTAAGGGAGCCCTAAGGAAGGAAGCCCAGACCCAGCCTGGATGGAGTGGGGGACGGGGAGGGCTTCCCAGTGGGAGCTATACCTTAGGTGAGGCCTCAAAATGATCAGAAGTGCACACCGGGCAGCGCCAAGGGAGGACTGATAGAGGGAGCAGCTCATGCAAAAGCCTAGAAGAGAGAGGAGAGAACATTCTGGAAATCAGCGTCTGCTAGGCACCTGTTGTGTACCAAGTGTCCACTGTCCTGAAGCCCCAGGGGAGGGCTGTGTTCATCCCCCTCACAGACGGCCAGGGAGGGAGTCTGGCCTGTGTGGCCTCTGGAGCCGTCTCGTACCTGCTGCCCTGGTTACCTCATCCCTCCCTCTTGCAGCCACCCTGGGCCTCCCTGCCTCTTGCACACCCACCAAACCCCCTGGTTCCATTGCAGGTCCACAGGGCCCCCCAGGGAGCCCTGGCCAGGCTGGAGCTGTGGGCAACCCTGGAGAGAGGGGACCTCCAGGCCCCCCAGGGCCTCCTGGCCCCCCAGCCCCACTTGGACCACCCTACGCCCGGATCTCCCAGCATGGTGAGTCCCTTGGGGTCACAGCAGGTCCAGGTGGTGGTGGGGTGAGGCTGGCATGACCATCTGCCAGGCACCTTCTGTATACCAGGCTTGCCCTTGGGCCATAAGTCACCTGATTCTGCAATGGGCGCTGTTGTCACTGATGAGGAAAACTGAGGGCCAGAGAGGGGAGATCACACAGCCAGGGCACAGGGGGGCCGGCTTCAGATCCACGAGCCCTCCAGAGCCTGTGCTGGGAACCACCAGCGTCAGGCCCTCCCACCAAGCCTTGGAGCTGGCCGGGATCCAGCCCTCAGAGCACTGGGAAGCTCAAGGCCTAGCAGCAGGACGTGAGCCCTGAACTCCCAAGGCCATAGCCCTGCCTCTGTGATCAGAGAGGCCCTACCCCCTCCGCCCAGCTGGGCCCTGACGCGCATCCTTCACCTTCTCCGAAGCCTGACTTGCACGCGCACTGCCAGGTGTCAGCGCTTGGAGTGCCAGGTTCAACCCCATCTGCATCATACCTTTGGTGCGTGACCAGGCACCATTCATTCATTCTCCCTCTCCAAGGGACTTCCCTGGCGGTTCAGTGGTTAACACTCTGCCCTTCCAGTGCGGGCGGCACGGGTTTGATCCCTGCTCAGGGAACCAAGATCCCACGTGTGGCGGGGCATTGCCAAAAAACAACAACAACAGCAAAACATTCTCCGTCTCGGAGCCTCAGTTTCCTTATCTATATGACACCATGCACAGAAGCTTGGCACAAAGTAAGGTCAAAAATGGTAACTTTTATTATTATTCCCATTAGGCATGTGACAGTACAGGCTCAGCAGGGTAGACACTTGCTGGATGTCACTAGCTAGACTCTGGCAGTGTCTCCCTGCTTCCTGGTCCTGCATGGCCAACAGTCTCCTGACTCCCCACCCTTGGAGTGGGTGCCTGGTGGCCCCAGCCATGCTACAGGCTGTCCCACAGGGCAGTCAAAGCTGGCTTGGCAGAAGAGACAGGTTAAAACTGACTGCCCGGGCTTCCCTGGTGGCGCAGTGGTTGAGAGTCCGCTTGCCGATGCAGGGGACACGGGTTCGTGCCCCGGTCCGGGAAGACCCCACATGCCGCGGAGCGGCTAGGCCCATGAGACACGGCCACTGAGCCTGCGCGTCCGGAGCCTGTGCTCCGCAATGGGAGAGGCCACAACAGTGAGAGGCCCGTGTGCCGCAAAAAAAAAAAAAACTGACTGCCTCACTCTGCCCCGCCCAGCCCAGCCCTGCTCACTCATCTTTCCTCCCCCAGGGGACCCATTTCTGTCCAACACCTTCACTGAGACCAGCAGCTACTGGCCCCAGGGACCGACTGGGCCCCCAGGCCCCCCAGGACCCATGGGTAAGTTGAGTCCAGGTCTAGGGTAAGGGGCAGGGTTGAGGGATGGCAGAGAGACTAGGGCTGGCTATCAGGAGGGAGCTGATGGTGGACTTCCTGGCATTGTACTGTTTCGGACCTGAGGGCATCGTGTCTTATTCCAGGTCCTCCTGGACCTCCTGGTCCCATGGGAATCCCTGGGAATCCTGGACATATAGTGAGTATTTCTCCAAGTACTCCCACTCTTCTGTCCGTCCATCCACCGCCCCCCGCACCCAACCCATCCATCCACTCACCTATCCACCCACCCACCCACTCATCTGCTCATCCATCCATCATCCATTCATCCATCCTTTCATTCATTCATTCAAGCATTTATGGAGCACTTAATGTGCAAAATACTTTCCATAAATCTTCTTATTCAGTCCATGTAACAAGAAGCAAGCATTGTTATCACCTAAGGCCAAGAAAGGTGGAGATTCTTGCCCTAGGTCTGTGGCCAGCACATGGCAGCTTCCAGATCAATGCAGGGACTGTCTGACTCCAGGGCCATCGCTCTGAACACTGAGCTGTATGCACTTCCTGTTGTGTGCTAGGCATTGGGTGTGTGGTGAAGGGCCCAGAGGCCCAGGGCAAGCTGGGGTGCCCTTCCCTACCCCTCTGCCCCCTAAGTCCCTGCCCCCTCTACCCTGCCCCAGCACAAGGCTGAGGCCCTGTCTTGTTGCTCAGGGACCCCCAGGCCCCACTGGACCCAAAGGAATCTCCGGCCACCCAGGAGAGAAGGGCGAGAGAGTGAGTATTGAGGTGGCCCTGGGTGGAGGATTCTGGGGAGTCCTGGGCACCCTGGGTCAGACCCTCTGACAGCATACTCCATTCTTCTCCTCCCTCCTACAGGGACTGCGTGGGGAGCCCGGCCCCCAGGGCTCCATGGGGCAGCAGGTAAGTGATGCTGCCCACCCTGCAGCACCCCCTCCAGGATCCCACAGGCCCAGACCCCTGCTATGGCTCCATCTCCTATGGCCAGAGCCCCTGTCCCTCCCTGTCTGGTCCAGAGCAAGCTCCATCTCCTTTCTCACCCCCTGTCTCAGGGTCCCATCAGCCTCTTAGGATCAGGCTGCCTCCATCTCCCTCTCTCTGGCTCTGTGTCTCTGTACCTGTTTCTCTTTCTCTATCTTCCCTCTGTGTCTCCATCTCTCTGACTCTTTGTATTTCTCTCTTTCTCCATCTCTCCAACTATGACTGTAGATTTGTCTATTTCTCACTCTAGTTTGGTCAGTTTTTGCTTCATGTATTTTGAAGCTTTGTTATTAGGTGCATACACATTCAAGATTTTAATGTCTTCTTGGTCCTTTTATCTTTATGAAATGAATATCTTTCTCTCTGGTGATACTTCTTGTCTTGAATTCTATTTTGTTTGATATTAAAATAGCCACACCAGCTTTCTTATGCTTGGTGTTTGCATGATATATCTTTTCCAATCCTTTTACTTTCAACTTGTTTGTCTTTCTATTAAAAGTGTGGGGCTTCCCTGGTGGCGCAGTGGTTGAGAGTCCGCCTGCCGATGCAGGGGATACGGGTTCGTGCCCCGGTCTGGGAAGATCCCACATGCCGCGGAGCGGCTGGGCCCGTGAGCCATGGCCGCTGGGCCTGCGCGTCCGGAGCCTGTGCTCTGCAGCGGGAGTGGCCACAACAGTGAGAGGCCCGCGTACTGCAAAAAAAAAAAAAAAAAAAAAAAAAAAAAAGTGTGTCTTGGGCTTCCCTGGTGGTGCAGTGGTTAAGAATCCGCCTGCCAACGCAGGGGACATGGGCTCGAGCCCTGGTCAGGGAACTGGGATCCTGCATTCTGTGTGGTGCGGCCAAAAAAAGAAAAAAGACATACTTGAGTCTTGCTTTTTTTTTTAAACAGCCTAACTATTGAGTTCATTTACTTTTTTTTTTTTTTTTTGGCCACACTGCCCACCTTGCAGGATCTTAGCTCCCCAACAAGTGATTGAACCCGCGCCCTCGGCAGTGAAAGCACAGAGTCCTAACCACTGGACCACCAGGGAATTCCCCATTTACATTTATTTATTTATTTGGTTGCGCTGGGTCTTAGTTGCAGTAGGCAGGCTCCTTAGTTGCAGCTCTCAGGCTCCTTAGTTGCAGTTCGTGGTCTCCTTAGTTGTAGCATGTGAACCCTTAGTTGCAGCATGCATGTGGGATCTAGTTCCCTGAGCAAGGATCGAACTCGGGCCCCCTGCATTGGGAGCATGGAGTCTTAACCACTGTGCCACCAGGGAAGTCCCTCCATTTACATTTAGTGATATATATATATATATATTTTTTTTCTTTTTCTTTTTTTTGCTGTACGCGGGCCTCTCAGCGTTGTGGCCTCTCCCGTTGCGGAGCACAGGCTCCAGACGCGCAGGCTCAGCGGCCATGGCTCACCGGCCCAGCCGCTCCGCGGCATGTGGGATCTTCCCAGGCCGGGGCATGAACCTGTGTCCCCTGCATCGGCAGGCAGACTCTCAACCACTGCACCACCAGGGAAGCCCTAGTGATGTATATTATTATTGATATGGTTCTGTTTAAGTCAACTATCTGGCTATTTGTGTTCTGTTTACCCCAATCTCTCCTTTATTTCTTTTTTTCCCCTTCTTTTCCTGCCTTCTTTTTTTTAATTTTAGATTTTTAAAAAAATTTTATTGGAGTATAGTTGATTTACAATGTTGTGTTTCAGGTGTACAGCAAAGTGAATCGGTTATACATATACAAATACCTGCTCTTTTTAAGATTCTTTTCCCATATAGGTCATTACAGAGTATTGAGTAGAGTTCCCTGTGCTATATAGTAGGTCCTTATTAGTTATCTGTTTTATATACAGTAGTGTGTATATGTCAATCCCAATCTCCCAATTTATCCCTCCTCCCCCCTTTCCTCCCTGTTAACCACAAGTTTGTTTTCTACATCTGTGACTCTATTTCTGCTTTGTAAATAAGTTCATTTGTACCTTTTTTTTTTAGATCCCCTGCCTTCTTTTGGATTGAGAATTGTTCTGTGTTGTCTCTACTAATGACTTTTTCACTATACCTCTTTGTGTTATTTTTTTCATGGTTGCTCTAAGGATAACAATATGCATCCTTTTACTTGAATTCGTATTATACCTCTTCATGTATACATAAGAACGTTACAACTGTATAATCCACTCCCTTCTGTCCTTGTGCTATTGCTATCATATATTTTACTTCTGTATTTGTTATAAATCCTCAATACATTGTTATTGCTCTAAACAGTTGACTTTTAAAGAAGTTTAAAAAACAAAGAAAAATAGTCTTTTCCATCTCATGATGTATTTATCATTTCTGTACTCTTTATACCTTCCTGTAGATCCAGATTTTCATATAGTATCATCTCTCTTGAGCCTAAAGAACATCCTTTAGCCTTTTTCATAGTGTGGGTCTGCTGGCAACAAATCCTCACTGCTTTTGTTATCTAAAACTGTATTTAACCTTAATTTTTTTTTTTTTTTTTTTTTTTTTTTTTTTTTTTTTTGCGGTACGCGGGCCTCCCACTGTTGTGGCCTCTCGCGTTGCGGAGCACAGGCTCCGGACATGCAGGCTCAGCGGCCATGGCTCACGGGCCCAGCCGCTCCGCGGCATGTGGGATCTTCCCGGACCGGAGCACGAACCCATGTCCCCTGCATCGGCAGGCAGACTCTCAACCACTGCGCCACCAGGGAAGCCCTAACCTTAATTTTTGAAAGATATTTTCACTGGATATAAAATGATAGGTTGGCAGTTTTATCCCCCTTTATTACTTTAAAGATGTTGTTCCGTGGTCCTCTGGCTTACGTAGACAATTACAATTTCTCATGAGAAACTGACTATCATTCTTATTGTTTTTCCCCTGTACATAATATGTCTTTTTTTCCTTTGGCATTTAAGACTTTCTCTTTACCCTTGGTTTTCGTCAGATTGATCATGATGTGGATGGCTGTGATTTTCTTTTTGTTTATCCTGTTTTGGGTTGGCTGAGATTCCCGGATCTGTAAGGTTGCTGGGTTGTGTTTTTCGTTGGTTGTTTTAATGAATAAAATTCTTTTTTACAGCATTTTTTGAGTTCACAGCAAAATTGAGTAGAAAGTACAGAGAATTCTTATATACTCCCTGTCCCCACACGTGGATAGCCTACCCCACCATTGACATCTCACATCACAGTGGTGCATTTGATGAAGTTGATGAACCCACATTGTCATGTCATTATCCCCCAAAGTCCATAGTTTACATTAGGATTCATTCTTGGTGTTGTACATTCTATGGGTATTAATAGATGTATAATGACATGTATACACCGTTGTAGTATCATATAGAATATTTCACTGCCCTAAAAATCCTCTGTGCTCTGCTTATTCATCCCTCTCTTCCTTCTAACCCCTGATCTTTTAACTGTCTGCACATTTTTGCTTTTTCCAGAATGTCATATAGCTGGAATAATACAGTATGTAGCCTTTTCAGATTGGCTTTTTTCACTTAGTAATACACATTTAAGGTTCCAGCGTGTCTCTTCATGGCTTGATAGCCCTTTTAAATTTTTTTTTGAATAATATTCCATTGTATGTACCACAGTTCATTTATCCATTCACCTACTGAAGGACATCTTGGTTGCTTCCAAGTTTTGGCAATAGTGAACAAAGCTGCTATAAACATCCAAGTGTAGGTCTTTGTGTGGACATAACTTTTCAATTAATTTGGTTAAATACCAATGAGTGCAATTGCTGGATCATATGGTAAGAGTATGTTTAGTTTTATAAACTTTTTTGTAAGTTTTTATAAGAAACTATGGTCACCATACTATATCTTAGATCCTTAGATTAGAACTTAATCATCTGGGAGTTCCCTGGCAGTCTAGTGTATAGGATTTGGCGCTTTCACTGCCATGGGTTCAGTCGCTGGTCAGGGAACTAAGATCCCTCAAGCTGCACGATGAAGCCAAAAGAAAAAAAAAAAAACTTAGTCATCTTATAACTGAAAGTTTGTACCCTTTTACCTGCACGATGATAACCTTTCTCATTCCTTCCCTCCCCACAACCCAGTCCCTGGCAACCACCATTCTACTGTTTCTCTCTGAGTTCAACTTTTCTTTTCTTTTTTTTTTCGCATTCCACATATAAGTGATACCACACAGTAGTTGTCTTTCTCTGTCTGGCTTATTTCACCTAGCATAATGCCCTCCAGATTCATCCATGTGGTCACAAATGGCAGCATTTCCTTCTTTTTTAAGGCTGAATAATATTCCTCTGTGTGTGTGTGTGTGTGTGTGTGTGTGTGTGTGTATAACCCACATAGTATTTATCTGTTCATCTATCAATGGACACAGGTTCTTTCCATATCTTGGCTATCATGAATAATGCTGCAATGAACATACCTCTTCAAGACAGTGATTTCCTTTCCTTTGGATAGATAACCAGAAGTGAGATTGCTGGATCATACAGTAGTTCTATGTTTAATTTCTTGAGGAATCTCCATACTGTTTTCCATAATGGCTGTACCAGTTTACATTTCCACCAGCAGTATACAAGTGTTCCCCTTTTTCCACATTCTCACCAGCATTTGTTATCTCTCATCTTTTTGATAACAGACATCCTAACAGGTGTGAAGTGATAGCTCAAGTTGTGGTTTTGATTTGCATATTCCTGATGACTAGTGATGTTGAGCATCTTTTCACATACCTATTGGCCATTTGTATGTCTTCTTTGCAAAAATGTCTATTCAGGTCCTTAACCCATTTTTTAATTGGCTTATTTGGGGGTTTTGCTATTGAGTTGTATAAGTTCCTTATATATTTTGGATATTAACTCCTTATTGGACATGTGGCTTGCAAATATCTTCTACGATTTCATAGGTCGCCTTTTCATTTTGTTGATGGTTTCCTTTCCTGTGCAAAAGCTTTTAAAATTGGGTTGTTTGTTTTCTTCTTGTTGAAGTTTAAGAGTTCTTTGTATATTTTGCATATACAGAATACACCTTTGTACACCTTTATCAGATGTATCTTTTGCAGATATTTTCTCTGAGTCTATAACTTGTCTTCTAATTCTCTTGACATTCACTTTTGCAGAGCAGAAGTTTGTAACTTTAATGAAGTCCAGCTTACCAATGATTTCTTTCATGGATTGTGCTTCTGGCGTTGTATATAAAAAGCCATCATCAGGGACTTCCCTGGCAGTCCAGTGGTTAAGACTTCGCCTTCCAATGAAGGAGGTGCAGGTTCAATCCCTGGTCGGGGAGCTAAGATCCCACATACCTCATGGCCAAAAAACAAAAAAAACATAAAACAGAAGCAATATTGTAACAAATTCAATAAAGACTTTAAAAAATAATAATAAAAAAATAAAAATAGAATAAAAAGTCATCATCAAACCCAAGGTCATCAAGGTTTTCTCCTATGTTATCTTCTAGGAATTTTATAGTTTTGCATTTTACATTTAGGTCTGTGATATATTTTGAGTTAATTTTTGTGAAGAGTATGAGGTCTGTGTCTAGATTCATGTTTTTGCATTTAGATGTCCAGTTGTTCCAGCATCATTTGTGGAAAAGACTACCTTTGCTCCATTGTATTGCCTTTGCTCCTTTGTCAAAGATCAGTCAACTATATTTATGTGGGTCTATTTCTGGGCTCTCTATTCTGTTCCATTAATCTATTTGACTATTCTTTAGCCAATACCACACTGTCTTGACTAGTGTAGATTTATACTAAGTTTCCCTCTAAGCACTGCTTTCACTATCTCCCACAAATTTTGCTAAGTTGCATTTTTATTTTCATGTAGTTCAAAGTATTTTAAAATTTCTCTTGAGATTTGTTCTTTGGTCCACCTGTTATTTAGAAGCCTTTTGTTTAATCTCCAAGTATTGGGGGAGTTTCCAGTTATCTTTTTTTGTGAGGGGGGCTGTGCCTCGCAGCTTGTGGGATCTTAATTCCCCAACCCGGGATCGAACCCATGCCCCCTGCAATGGAAGCTTGGAGTCCTAACCACTGGACCGCCGGGGAGTTCCCTCCAATTATCATTTTGTTAGGAATTTCTAGTTTAATTCCATTGTGGTCTAAGAGCATACATTGTATGATTTTTATTCTTTTTAATTTGTTGAGTTATATTTTATGGGCCAGAATGCGGTCTATCTTGGTGAATGTTCCATGTGAGCTTGAGAAGAATGTGTAATCTGCTGTTGTTGGATGAAGTGGTCTATAGATGTCAATTTTATCTGGTTGATTAATGGCATTGGCGGATTCATCTATTTCTCTTTGCAGTTCTATCGGTTTTGGCCTCACATATTTTGATGCTCTGTTGTAAAGTGCATACACATTAAGGATTGTTATGCCTTCATGGAGTGCTGACCCCTCTATATCCGTGATAACCTTCCTTGCTCTGAAGTGTGCTCTGTCTGAAATTAATATAGCTACTCCCACTTTTGTTAAAAAATTAATTTATTTTATTTATATTATTTTATTTTTGGCTGCATTTGGGTCTTTGTTGCTCCGCGCAGGCTTTTCTCTAGATGCGGTGAGCAGGAGCTACTATTTGTTGCAGTGCGTGGGCTTCTCATTGCCGTGGCTTCTCTTGTTGCGGAGGACAGGCTCTAGGTGCATGGGCTTCAGTAGTTGCGGCACGCAGGCTGAGTAGTTGTGGCTCGTAGGCTCTAGAGTGCGGGCTCAGTAGTTGTGGCACATGGGCTTAGTTGCTCCACAGCATGTGGGATCTTCCTGGACCAGGGCTCGAACCCGTGTCCCCTGCATTGTCAGGCGGATTCTTAACCACTGAGCCACCAGGGAAGTCTGAGGCTCTGTTAATTTTTTTTTTAAATCTTTCTTCTCTCTGTGCTTCACTTAGAATTATTGCATTGACCTTTCGTCAAGTTAATTGATTCTTTCTTCTGTTATGGCACATCTTCAATTAATCCCAGCTAATGAATTTTTTATTTCAAGTATTATCATTTTTATTTCCAGGATTTCCATTTGATTCTCTTTTCATAATTTTCACATCCCTCCTGAAATTCCCCATCTCATCACCCATTGTATCAATTCCACTAGATTCTTTTATTTTTTTAATTTTTAATTTTTGGCTGCGTTGGGTCTTAGTTGTGGCAGGCGGGATCTTCACCGAGGCACGCGGGATCTTTTGTTGCGGCACGCGGGCTTTTCACTGCGGCGCGCGCGATTCTCTCTAGTTGTGGTGTGCGGGTTTTCTCTTCTCTAGTTGTGGCGTGCGGGTTTTCTCTTCTCTAGTTGTGGCATGCCGCCTCCGGGGCTCACGGGCTCTGTAGTTTGCGGCACGCAGGCTCTCTAGTTGAGGCGCGCGAGCTCAGTAGTTGTGGCATGCAGGCTTAGTTGCCCCACATCCCCTGCATTGGAAGGTGGATTCTTTACCACTGGACCACCAGGGAAGTCCCTCCACTATATCCTTTAACATAGTTGTCACAGATATTTTAATCTCCATGTCTGGTAATTCCAGTACCTGGGTTGGCTATGGATCTGTTTCTAGTGACTGATTTTTCTCTTGCATATGGGTCACATTTTTCCATTTCTTCACATGTCTAATAATTTTGTATTGCATCCTGGACAATATAGACAATATAGTGAAGACAGTCTTTCTCTGAAGAGTGTTGAGTTTTGCTCTACGTTGTGGCTCCAACTCAGCTTTGTGACTTTAGGATGGGCATTTCACGGACCATCCAAGGATTAGAGTGGAGTATTTATACAGATTTTGCTCCCCTACTGTGGCTCCGTGCTTTCCAGCATTTCCCCTCAATTTCCTCCTTCTTTGGCAGTCTTGACCCCGACCTCTGATTCCTCAGGCCAATAAGACTAAAGCTTCCTGCTTGAGCTGTTTGCCAGGCAGAGGGGGTTGGGATGAGCCCTCAGAGGAAAAGCCATAAATATACTGATGTTACCCAGTGCGGTTCCCTTCTTTCTAAGGTCAGATATCCTTCAGTTACTGGCTGCTCTTTATCACTTTCCATTGCCTTCAAACAGTTGTTTTTTTGCATTTTTATCTCACCCAAATGAGCTACTCTCTGTCTCATCCTTGCTCAGCCTCTCTTCCTCTCTCTCTCCTTGCCTCTCTCACTGTTCCTACCTCTCTCTCCTTGCAGGGAGAACCTGGCCCCAAAGGAGACCCTGGTGAGAAGAGCCACTGGGTAAGCTCTAGCGCAGCACTGACCTCCCGCTGCCCCCCGCCCTGGACACTCAGGAGATTATTTGGGGGTGGGGGCACCCCATCCAGATCCCCTTTGCAACCTGATCTCCAAGTGGGGAGCCTTGCCAGTTCTCAGCCCCAGCGTCCTCCCCTACCCTGTCCCTCCCCAGTGGGAAGGGCCAGCCTTATCAGCAGACCCTACATTCTTTGTCTCTGTCTTTATCCCTATCTCTGCCTTCCTTCTGCGGCCTTTCCAGGCCAGGGTGACCCTGCCAGTTCCTCCTGGGCAGTTTGGGCTGACCCAGTCCAGACTGCATCCCCTGCCTCCATAGCCCCCTCCCTGCAAGGGCTTTGGCTTCTGCTCCCCTGCCTGCAAAAGAAAGGGAAGCATGAAAACAATATCCACACAGAAGAATGGGACAGGAGGCCTTAGGAGAGCCATGGAGCAGAGGAAAGGAGGTGTAGAAACGCTGAGGTACACAGGAGCGCTTTGGTAAAAGGGACAGGGCACTAAACACCACCATACACATAGGAATCCGTGAATCACAGGAAGGGAGACCTGGAAACCACCATGGACACATTGTACATGGTAAATGAGGTCAGGGGACTTGGATCCATTGTACCCAAAAGACCTATAATTAACATGAGGTCCCAGACACCATCACATACGCAGGAGACCCATGAGGAGTGGGAGGAGAGGCCTAGAAACTGCCATACGCACCAGAAAACCATGGAAAATGAGATGGGGGATCTAGAAACCACTGTACACAAAGGAAGCCCATGAAGACTGGGAAGGGAGGCCTAGAAACTGTCACATACACAGCAGACATAGAATAAATGGGAAAGGGGACTTAGAAACCACATGTGGGATCCTAGAACCTTCACAATCACGAGAGAGACTTGCAGTGAATGAATTTCAGGGCCTAGAAATCACCCACCCAGGAGACATGGGGGGAGGACTAAAAGCCCCACGGTGCAGGGACCTGGAAACTATCACTGACATAGGAGACATTTGGAAAACTGGATGGGGTGGGGGCAGACAGGAGAGGCAACTGGGGAGTTCTTTTGGAGGCTGGTATTGTGCCTCCCTCCCTCCTCCACCCCTCTCCCTGGTGCAGTCTGGCTGGGACACCCTACTTCCTGGCAGGCATTAGTTAATGAAGACATGGGAAGCACCCAGCGCCTGCCCTGCCCTCTCTGCTCCTGATTGTGGGGTCAGTGATGGATACAGCCGTGGGAGCCCCCCACCCTGCACGAGCCCTCCCCCATGTCGTTCCGTGACTTCTGGGGTCCTGCTACCTCTCTGGCAAGCCTCTCCCAGCCCCTCACTGCCACCCCACTCCCTTACCCACCCTCTACCCCCTAGTGGCTCCAGAGCCTCTTAAGCATACTGCCTGCTTGGGCATGAGCTGGGCTGGGGGTCAGCTAGACCCATGTGATCCCAGCCCTCTGCCACCTCTAGGCCCCTTCACTGGGGACCCCTTCACTGGGGGCCATTTTTCACCCTGCCCAGAGGAGGTGGGAGAGATGGGATGAAGGCTGAATTAGGCTGGGCAGCCCCATCCCTATATGGGGGTCCCAACAGGAGAACAGATGCCTGAACTCTCCCAGAACAGACTTCAAACTCAGGACCACCTGTGGGAGGGGCCCCCACAAGAGGTAGCAGGGCCCCTGCCCATCCACCTGCTTTTCCCTCACCCACCTGCACTTCTGCCCCTGCTTGCCGCCTGCCTGGGAGGGGACCCGCTGGGCTGGGGGCTGCATGAGGCTTTGGGGGCTGGGGGACCAGCTCTGTTGGGGGCAGGTGGGGATGAGGTCTGTGTGGGGAAGAGGCCTGAGGGCTCCTATACACACTCCACCTACCAACCCCCACTTAGTGAAGCTTTTGGAGCCACTGACCTGGCTGTGGCTCAGCATTGACACCCAGTGGTCATGAGGATGCACTGCAGGCACTTCCTGGGAGTGACGGGGCTCAGCTGGCCCATCTAGACCAAAGCTCATACTCCTTATTCAGACAGGAAAAACTGAGGCCCAACTCCACAGAGTGAATTGTTGGCAGAGCTTGAACTGAAGCCCAGGCTTTTCAGCTCCCAGGACTGGGGGAGCCAGCTAACTTTCCCCAAGCGCCTCCTTGGTGGGTGCCAGGCCCCAGGCTGGGCACTGTGGACATAGATGTGATTTGGACACAGTCCCCATCCTCAGGGTGGTCACAGTGGGGTGGGGGGAAACAGACCAGTAACCAGCAGTGACAGGACAGGGGGAGCTCAGCTATGATTGTAGAGGGGTGGATTTAGCCTCTTCTTGGATAAGGAGACCCAGGCCGAAGCCTGGCAAAGGGTGTTCATGCAGAGGAGAGGAAACATCACATGCAAAGGCCCTGGGGCAAGAGTGGGCCCAGGGTGTTTGAGGAGCTGCAAATACTTGGAGTGACGGAGTGTGACAGGCAAGGAGTGAGACAGAGGTCATAGAGGCTTTTAGGACTTAAGAGGCCATGCTGAGGAATTTGAACTTTGTTCTATGGGCAGTGGGGAGTCATTGAAATATTTATAAGTAGGGAAGTGACATGGTCAGATTTTTGTTTGCAAAAGACCCCTCTGATTGCCATGTGGAGAAAGGATGGGAGAAGGGAGCAGAAAGAGAGACTAGACAGGAGGCTGTCCTGGTCACCCTGGCAAGAGGCTGTGGGGGCCAGAACTGGAAGGGGGACAGTGAAGAGGGACAGATGTCAATGGAGCTGAGAGACACTTGGGTGCTTGTCTGGCTATGGAGGGGGGAGCGAGAAGTTAAGGGAGACGTTTACAATAGTAAAAGAGAGAAGAGAGCCAGGAGAAGCTGGCCTGCTGAGTTTTCTCCATGGAGAATGGGGAATGTCTACATGACAGCCGAGTGGGGGTGTCCAACAGACGCTGGACACTCAGGCCAGGATTGGAGGGCACTGGGACGTCATCAGTGCAAACAGCAGGCCACCCACCCAGAATATTTTTTTGGCATTTTCCCCCATATTTTTACTTTGAAAATTTTCAAATATATAGAAAATTTGGTACAATGACTATCCTTGTACCCTTCTTCTAGACTGACCAATTATTAGTGTTTTGCTGCCTTTGTTCTTTCGCTCTTTATATATCTATAGATCTTTTTTTTCTAATCCATTTGAAAGTAAGTTGCAGACCTCATCCACGTCTCCCCTAGCACATCAGCATGTGTCTTGAAAGAATATGGACATCCTCCCAAAGAGCCACAGTAACACTGTCACACCTGAGAAAGCTGACATTAATTCAGTGAAATGATGCCACTTAATATACAGCTTATATATAAATTTTACCCGTTGTCCCCAAAATGCCTTTTGTGGCTGGTTTAAAAAAAAAAAAAACAAGATCAATCAAGATTCATGTGTTGCATTTGGTTGTCATGTCTCTAGGTTCTTTTAACCTAAAATAGGCCCCCTGCCCTTTTCTTCTTTCTCTTGACTGTCATTTTGTGACTGTCCCACTATCTAGATTTGTCTGACTGTTCCCTCGTGATGAGATGCAGGTTAAATACCCTTGGCAGGTGCACTAACTGGGGATGTGGTGCCCTCTTATTGCATCTCATCAGGAGGCTCATGACATCAGCTTGTCCCATTGTCGATACTGGCAGTGGCTTAATGTAATTTTTGAAGGTCATCCATGTTTAGATGGGTGTAATACTTGAAGAGAGATTACTTTAGTGTGACCTGGTGACCCCCAGGCCCAATGGCCAGTCAGTGGCCCCATCCATGTGATGTGGACAGGACAGCCAGATCATAAGGGACAGTCTCAGCATGGCCACAGTGGGCTCGCTCAGAACAGACATGTTGGGAGGACTCTTGATTGTTAGATGTTTTTGTGGGAACAGCTTTCTTGAAGGTAGTAATTGTACCAAGATGCATATTATACCTCATCCCTTCATTTAATCTGTACTAAGTGAAGCACTTTGAGAGACTCCCAGATGTGTCAGGGCTGGAATAGTTCTATTGCTGTCCCGGTGCTCTGTCAGAATTAAGATGTCTACATTCCGGAAATAGCTTTAGTCTGGACTCGGAAAGAGGAAGGAGTGAGGGAGTGTGGAGTTTTGGCAAGACCGTGGACCCTATGCTGGCGGAGGAAAGGACAGACAGACAGACACTGGGAAGAAGTGAAGGTGAGGGCCAGCTGGTGGTCCCTGGCCAGCACCGGCACCACTTGAGACAGGAGACCCCAGAGCAGGGAGGCCTAGGGGAGGGGTCTGAGGGCCGCTGCGGCATCCCCGGGCCTGGAGACTCAGCTGAGAAGAGAGGGCGGGGCTGAGGGCTGGGCTCCGGGATGTGCAGCATATGGACCTGGAGTAGTCAGAGCCCAGGGAGGGATGGGCTCAAAAGGGCTGGGGCAGGGGCACGTGGGCCTGAACTTCAGCTTTGCCGGCATTTTAAGCGTGGCTTCCCAACAGCGATGCCACACAAACATTTTCTGATTTTACTCTTTCATGTTCATTTGGACGTGAGTGGGAAGGATATCGGTAAGTAGCCTGATCCCACCAATGGAGTTAATTAGGGTGAGACAAATACAGTATTTAAGGCAAAATTGAGTCAGTTTAAAGACTGTTAAGTAAAGCAGAGTACAAGTGGCCCAGGGATGTGGCAGGAATCATGCAGATGATGTGAGACCAACTGGTTTCAGGCAACAGAGATGGAGGAGGGGCCGGGGCTCTGCGGCACCCTCTGGGCAGGTTCTGTGGCAGGCTCTGGGACAGCAGTGCCGCCCCTGCAGACTGGCCTCCCCCCGCCCCCAGTGCAGCAGGATTTGCGGGGGTGGGAGGAAAGAGCAGCCAGCTGGGTGGGATCCTACTGAGGAGGTTGCTTCTGCCTGCCTTTTCCCCCTCCCATCCTCTCCTGGTCTTGTCCCTGCTGTCCGTGGGCCCTGGGCTGTGGCAGGTGGTGTGGAGCTGCAGGTGCATGTCCAGGGTGGGGCATGGGCCTCCAACAAGCTTTGCAGGGCCCCCTCCCCTGCCCCCTTCACGGCTGCATCTGTCTCTTTCCTCCACAGGGGGAGGGGTTGCACCAACTACGCGAGGCTTTGAAGATTTTAGCTGAGAGGGTTTTAATCTTGGAAACAATGATTGGGCTCTATGGTGAGTAGAGACAGACAGACGGACAGACAGCCCAGCCCCCGCCTGCCAGGCTTCCCCAGGCCCTCCAGGGTGGAGCTTCCTGGGTCCAGTCAAGAGGCTGGATAAGGTACCTGCCCTTCTCCAGGTGGGGACCTAAAAGGTCAAGACCACCCATCTCTCAATGACTGGTCCCTTGTCCACAGGTGAAGGGGGGGCCCTAGAAACCCAGGCCCCCACCCCTGTGGTAAGACCTGGGGCTCCAGACATTGTGGGTAATGTGGTTTCCAGGCCTGCAGGGGAACCAGAGGTGACAGATTTCGAGTCTGAAAGGCATTATGGGCCAAACTCCAGAGCTGCAGGGGATTGTGGCTAACAGAGCCAGACTGCAACAGTGCAGGGGGTTGTGGGTAATAATGTCAGAGCCCAGGCCCCCAGGAGGATTATGGGTAATGAATCCAGACCCCAGTCAGGCCTCAGCTCAAGAGAAATTGTGGGGAACAGAGCCAGTCTGCAGGCCTACAGGACAACAGGTCATGGGGCTAGACTCCAGAAGTACAGGGGACTGTGGGTGACAGAGCCAGGCTCAGGTCCCAGGGGACTCTGGGTAATGTAGCACCCACCAGTTCTGACCCCAGAGGCTCTCACTGGGCAGGCCATCCTGGCCCCACGGTCCCCCTTTAGTGGCCTGAGAGACCCTCCCCCAGGCATTCACCCACCAGTTCTCCACCTATCTGGTCACTTGAGGAGACAAGCGAGCCCTGTCCCCACTTGGAAGGAGCAGCCAAGGTCCCAACAGAGACTCATGCCCAGGCTCCTGCCCGGAAGCCAGCAGGAACTGGCCCCGCCCCCCACCCTCGGTGCCCAGCCCAGCCCCCAGAGGCCGGACACGCACCGTCTGCTCTTCTCGATCTCCCATCAGGCTCCTAGCTTACAGAGCTTCCTGCAGCAGCAGGCTCAGCTGGAGCTCCTGGCCAGACGGGTCACCCTGCTGGAAGCCATCATCTGGCCAGGTAACGGCAGGGTGGGCAGGCAGGGGCAGCCCCTGCCAGGAAGGGCCTGGGAAGGGCCTGGGGACACAGAAGGCGCCTCCCAATACTGGATCCAGACTAGCAGACAGCCACTCTTCGGCCCTTCCATCCGGCCAGCAGACGGTGTCTGGCACAGAGGAGGTTCTGGTAACTAGTTCTTGAGTGAATGAGCACCTGCTTTGTGCCAGGTACCTCGCTGGCACAGGCTCCAACAGATAAGACAGGGACCTGCTCTCATGGAGCTTAGGGTGCTGGGGGGAAGCCCTGGAACTGGGCGTTAAACCTAGGGTGAGGAATACCACAGTGGAGTGAATACAGGTGGCCACCAAAGCCCACAAGTGCTCCTGATGCAGGCTGGGGGGTGGCAGAGGGCATCTCAGGAGGGCTTCCTGGAGGAGGAGGCATCTAAGTGGAGACCTGAAAGGCAAGGATCGGGGGCAAGTGAACAGGCAGAGGAACAGCATGAACAAAAGCCAGGAGACCAGAGAGAACCCAGAGGGACAGTTCCGTGAGGTTGCTGAGGGTGAGAACAGAGGCTAGAAGATCTGGCAGGGCCCCGTTTGAGAAGGTCCTTGAAAGTAGGTCAGGGAGGCACAGAAGAAGATTAGACACCACCTGGCTGTCACAGTGGGCCTAAGGAGGTCTCTCCACGTTAAACTGGAGCCTGTGGCTGGCCCTGGAGAGAGTCAGGGATCGGCCATCCCATTCTTCACCTACCTGTGAAGAGGCCCCAGCCCTTTTCCCAGCTGCCCCATCTCTCAGCCCAGTCCTAGTGCATCAGTGCACACAGCCTTAGACATCATGTCCAACCTCCCATCTATTTTACAGATGGGGAAATTGAGGCCCCCAGCAGGAAGGAGAACCAAGGTTAGAGCCAAGCCTCCTTCATTTGGCAAAACTGTAGGGCACACCTACTGCAGGCTGGATCTGAGGCAGATCTCAGGGTACCCACCTTGGGGAGCTGCCCATCGGGTGGTGGGAAATCCTCAGCATCTATACAGATGAGGGCCATGGGGTACAGGAGCACCAAAGGGTGTGTGTGAGGAGAAGCCTTCCCAGAAGATGGGACCCTTGCGTTAGTCATGGAAGGTCCCTACGAGTGTGCCAGGAGGAAGAGGTGGGAGGGCAGCCCCCGTGGGGACAAAGGCCTAGAGGTGGGAAGGTGTGTGGGTTCTGCTTCCAAAGCTGCTCTCGCCATGCCACAGGGCTTCCCCAACTTCTGAAAACTCAGACCATCTCCCAGACCTCCTCCCTTCTCCCAGAGGAAGGACCAAGGACCAAATCCCAGGTGCTCAGCTCCTTGTCAGGTGTCCCCCGACTCCCCTCTCAGGAGGATTGGGAGGGGAGCCAGAAGGGACACACTGTGGCCTTGGATCTGTGCTCCACCCCCCTCAGCCGGCTCTGTCTCCAGAAGCCCAGGGAGGAAGTGCCAGGCACCTGGCAGTGTGGCCAGGAGGAGGGGATAGAGGAGATGGAGCCTTCCCCATTGGCCCGTCATCCACAGCAGGTGCCAACAAAAGACCCAGATGGGGCTCCTATTTAGATTATAATCAATAATGATGATAATAGTAACAGCTGTCACACATCCAGTCCACCTGGGCCGGGAAATTTACAGCCATCATCTCCAGTCCTTGCAACAAGCTTTCTAGGTGGGCGATACTGTGCCCGCTTCACAGATGAAGAAACACAGGTTCAGAGGGCTCGTGTGACTCCCCCGGGACATAGGGATAGTAGTGGTGAGGCCAGGGGTCCGCCCAAGGTCAAGCCTCTAAAGCGCCAGCTCTTTGGGCTCCATCAGCAAAGGTTCCCTGACCCCTCTGCTTTGCTAGGCACTGAGTGGGGCCCGGGGGAAACCAAGGCCCTGAATTTGATCATGTCAGAACAGCATCTCATGACTGACTCACAGTGACCAGACCTGCAGGAGCCCTGGGTCGAAAACACACCAACCTAGTGACCATAATAATCCAACATTTACTGTGAAAACCACTTTCCACTCTTGGTCACACTGAACACTCTGCAAGGGTGGGACAACAGGAATGTCATCCCCACATTCCAGATGAGGCTTAAAGGTTCTGGGACTTGCCCAAGGCCACATAACTGGGACATGGTGGGGCCAGGACTTGGCCTGAGCTGATGTTGGAACCTGAGCTTTGAGCTACCCTCCTCCTATGCTCCCTGTTATAGGGCATGAAATGTTCCTTGACTGTGATTGCAGATACCTGTCTGCCCCAAGGGCCCCAAATCTCAGCCCAGAGGTGCATGGGACACAGGGTCAGAGCGCTAGACAGTTATGAGGGTATAGCTCCCTCCCTGGCATTGCCTTCAGTGGGAAGCTGGTGCTCACCAGAGTCAAAGTGTCTCTCCTGTGAACAGGGTTTCGAAGGCTCAGCCAAGTGCTCCATCCTGGGGTCCTCCATCCTGGGGCCCTCCCCCTGAAAAAACAACCCATCCTTCCGAGCTGCCTAACCCCTCATTTAACTTTGAGAGGGACTGAGGTGATAGTTACCTAAGGCTTCCTGGAAGAGGTAGGTCCTGATCTGCGTTTTGAAGGTTGAGTAGTTTTCCAGGTGGGAAGAATGCCAATTATCTGGTTTTACTCTTGGGGGCCAGCTTATTTGCAGGTTGGGGCATATCTCACCATAGCCAAATCAGAACTGACTTCAGTAATTACTGGAGTTGGCCAGGGCCTCTGTATCTGGAAATGTCCCCCTGGTTTTAGAGATGAGACAACTGAGGCCCTGACAGAGGTCCAAAGCCACACAGTAGGTCAGTGGCAGAGCCTGGCCTTCCTAAACCCTTCCCCACTACAGGTGGCCTAACCTGAAAAGAGAGGAAGAGTGAGGCTGATGCCTGGCCTTAGTTTACCCAGCTCTGAAATGGGAATGATTCAGGGCACACCTCTGCTCCAAGATATGTTAACGAAAAAAAGAGCTATACTGTTTATGGGGCATCTACTACACGCTAAGCATTTCAGAAACATGGTGGGTTCATTGATCTCCACTTGACAGAGAAAATCAAATAGAGGCCCTGAGTGTTCTAGTTGGGTTAGGGGCTAATAACTCCTGGGGGGAGGGGCACTAACCAGCTTTTCAGACCCCCTTCTTTCCCACACCTCTGCCTCTCAGACTTGGGCAGAGAGCCCCACCCCCCACCCCCCAGAGGGCCAAGGGAAGGTGGGCACCTCACACAGACGTCACTAACCCGGCCTCTTTCCTTCCCTCCCGCAGAACCAGAGGGGTCAGGGGCAGACCCTGCCGGCACGGGCAGCCCCAGCCTCCTGCGGGGCAAGAGGGGAGGACACGCCACCAGCTACCGGATCGTGGCCCCCAGGAGCCAAAACGAGAGAGACTGAGTGTGGTGGTGGCCCCTTGGCAAGGGCCAGGCCAGGCTTCCCTTCCCAGCCTGGACTTGGCCAGCTGCCTCCAAGGTCTGCCATCCGTATTTATTAATATCCTCAGGGTCCCTTCTGCCACCTAGGCCTTTGGGGTGGGCATGTCTTGGTCCTGGCAGCCCGTGCGCATCTGCCTCTTATGAGGCTGAGCCGGGACTGGAGCCTGAGAGGGAGATGTGGCCCAGGCAAGAGGTGAGGCTTTGCTCAGGGCCCTGGGCCTCAGTTTCCCTCTGTGAAATGGGGTGATGCAGGCCTGTGGGGAGGGGCGGCAGGTTTGGAGCTTCTGTCTTCTCACCGATTGCCCATCCAGGCCCCAAGCAACTGAGGGAGTTGGAAGCTGGGGCTCTGCCCGGCCCTCAGCACACCCAGGGATGATGAGGGCAGGCAGTCTCACCTCCCAACTCCCCAGCCAAACCTGGGGGGCCCACCTGTACCCCTCGTCTCCTTGTTTTCTGGTGCTGGGTTGCTGGCCCTGAGGTCAAGCTACCTGATCTGACTGGACATTCAGGGCTCCTTGTCTCAGTTCTGACCCCTGAACCCTCAGTCCTTCTCATGTCCCAGGCGGAGGGGGCATGGAGAGGGAGGGGCCACCTGTTCCCACAACGGCTTGTGACAGACACCAGGAGGTAGTGTGTATCGGCCAATAAAGGCCCCCAGCCTCATTGCCCACCGACCTGGTCTCAGTGTGTGCTTAGATGAGGGGCAGCCGGGCAGGGCCAGCAGCCTCTCTTCTCAGTGGCCTTCACTGTCCACCTGCAAAGCACTACTGTGAGGCCAGGGCTCCCCTGGCCATCACCTGGGCAGCTGGGGAATGGGGGTAGGTGAGCAGAACAGAGGCTCAGGCCATCCCCACCCCCTGGCCAGGTGTCCAGCAGGAGCTACCAGACCTCGGGGCAGCTTCCCTTCTCTGAGCCTGTTTCCTCACCTGTAAAATGAGACTGATGGTGTAGTCCTCAGGTTTCCCAGTCTGTTTCTGGCCCCTGGCTGGTGACCAACGGCAGGGTCAGTCTCTGCGGCCCCTCCACTCTGGCCCTGGCCTGGGGTACAGCCTCACGGGTGACCAGAGCACAGGCCAATCCGGGACCTACGGCCCCCTGTACTGCCCCTCAAAGTCCAGCTTCCGGGCCCCTCTGCCTTGCAGAGTTCTCATCAGCAACTCACACCCACACCCCACCCTCTGCCCTCTAGGCTCTGGCTACACCTCCCCTTCCCGGGAGGGGGCAAGGACTGAGAGGGGCCAGGAGGGAGGAGCTGCTTCTACAAAGCTAAGGAAGCTTCTCCCCCACAGCACGCCCACATTGCTTCCTGCCCCCGGGGGCCCCACAGGGCCCAGCCACAGGCCTCAGAGCCTGCCCTGGGCCAGGCCTGAGGACACCGACTGAACTGGCCCTTGTCCAGCAGGGACACGGGTCTGTGGGCAGTGAAGGGATGCTGTTCCTGGCAAATCAGGGAAGGCTTCCTGGAGGAAGGTCTCCGTGTAGGCCAAGACCTGAAGATGGGTAGAAATTAGCTGGGAAACACATGACAAATGCTCCTTGGCAGAGGGTCCAGCCCAACAAAGACCCTGAGGCGGAAGCTCGGTAACACTGTGTCTCTGGACATCAGGGAGCTGCTCTCCTGCAGTCGGCTGTTCGTTCACTGCTCATTCATTCTTTCATTCATTCATTCATCCCCCTGATGCTAACGTAGAAGAGTCAGACACAACTGTTGCCTCCAAGGAGGTCCAGGTGGAAAAGTGAACTGGTTTTTATTCTAAATACCAGGGCAGGATGCTGGGGGGCCGCCCCTGAACCCACCCTGACTCTCAGCAGACAGGGCTGGGCTCTGACTTCCCACCCACAGGCCAGGCTTCTTCTCACCTGAGAGCCTGCCTGTGCTAGGGGGGCCCAGGACCCTCAGGGTGGGTGGGCCCACCCCTCCCCTGAGTCACCAGCGCCTCGGTGCCCACCTCCCCGCCGACCAGCAGTGACACGGCACCCTCCACACGGCCCGTGGCTGCCAGGGCCACCACTGCCTGCTCCGTGGGGAAGCCCATGCGCTCCAGTTGCTGCAGCCTGTGGGAAGGGGGGACAGGGAGGGAGTGTCAGGGCCGCCTCCAGCCCCCACACCAGGGGACCCCACCCCTACTTACCCCACCTTACCGCAGGGAGGAGACGGAGGACTTAGACAGCCGGAGTGGGCTCTCGGGACCCTGGACTGGCCCCTCAAGGAGCGAGGCCTGGATCCCCTTCTGCAGCATCTGCTCGTCTAGGGCTGCCCACAGCGGGGTCCCTGGGGGGAAGCTGGGCCCAGACCAGGCCAGTCTCACCTCTGAGGAGCCCTCCCAGAGCGGCTGCACAGGCCCCAGGCCTGGCGGGAGCGGGGCTGAGCCTTCACTGAGGGGCCAGAGGCTAGGGGAGGCCATGTAAGGAGGTCCAGGGGTGGGCGGCCTGGAGGGGCAGAAGCAGAAGAATGCCTGACTGCCAGCCACCGGCATGGCTTCCACCACCGGGGCCAGTGTCCTCAGCATCACCCTCACCTCACTCCAGCAGGATGGGTGACAGGCAGCTCAGCCAGGCTGCCTGGGGTGGGAAGGAGCTGGAGCGGCCAGCACCCCGCCAGGGCCCTGCACAGGACACCCTCCTGCAGTGCCTGCAGCCGCTGCTCAGAGATCTCCAGCCACCGGAAGGCCCCAGCCGCGTCTGTCTGCCCAGGGCAGGGCGGCCGGTCAAGGAAAACCACATCCAGCCAGGGGTGAGCCTGCGCCACATGCCAGGCCCTGTGCCAAGTGTGTGATGGGAATTCCCTCCTGTCTCCTCACTGTGGCCCTGCCAGGGAGGTGTCATCACCCTCGTCAGCAGCGGAGGCTCAGAGAGGGAAAAGGGCCCTGCCTGGAGCTACCCAGCCAATGAGAGGCAGAGCCAGATGTGCCTCATCCCAAAACCTGTCTCATCCCCATTCAGCCGCCCCCTGCCCGCTGTCCCCTGAGGCCTGTGTGCCTGCTCAGGCCTGTGACACCAGGCCCACCCCTGGGCCCTGCCCCAGCCAGGGAGACATGCTCCCCTCTCCAGGATTCAGCCAGGTGTCCCCAATCCTAAACGACTCCAGGGTCAGCCTGCACCCACTGTTCCCTCTGACTGCACTGTTGTCCCCGACAGCATTAAGCATCTTTGGAGCAAAAGCCTGTTTAACACACCTGCACCACCGGCTGCAGGTCATTCCCCCTTTTGGTGCCAGGAGAGCCGCAGGCTCACGCTCACCCTGGTCCTTACACCCTCTGTACTGTCTGCCAGGCCCGTGCTCTCCGTTTCCACTTCTCGTCACCTGAACCCCTCCTTCTGCATGGTCTCGGCGTAGACCCACCTCCACTGGGGCATCCAGATTAAGTGCCTCCTTGGGCCCCTCAGCTCCCAGGCTCTCCTTTAAATTGTAATTGGTACCTCTACATGGCCACAAGCCCCCAGTCCCCAGCCCAGAGCCAGGCGAGAGGAGGACTTGGAGACGCTCGTGGGATGTGTGTGAATGTGGGGGCCCAACCCCTTGTGCCAATTCCTTCCCAGGCACCCTGGGGGCCCAGCCACAGAACCCACACGTCCACACAAGCCCTGGGCCCAGGCAAAGGATACAGGCCAGGCCAGCCAGGAGGCCGCAGAAGAGCTGCAGGAAGGGCGGCTCGGAGCTGAGCAGTGGTGTCAGGGCGAGCAGCAGCCACGGCAGGAGCCATGGTGGCAGTGCCCCACGGGGCCGTCTAGGGTGGTAACCCTGCCCCGCCAGCATGGCCAGGTGGACAGGCATGTATCCACAGCCCCCGGCTGCACTGGACACCCCGAGGCCTGCCAGCAGCACAGCCATCAGCCCGGAGGCCAGGGCGAGGAGGGTGGAGGCATGCAGGAACCGCAGTGTGCCCAGATGGCACTCCTGCCGCCAGCCCAGTGTGGGTAGGAGCAGCAGGCTCAGCAGCAGCCCTGGGAGGGCCTTGTGGCCCAGGGCATGTGTCAGCAGCCGGTGCGCTGGGAGAGAGAATGGGCTTATGTGCCAGGTTAGTGGCCCTAACCCCCAAGACTGGCCCAGGTGTGCCAGATGGGGAAACACCCTCCGCCAGGGCCGCCCACTAAGCCAGCATCCCCTCCCCGGGAGCCAAAGTCTGCCCACTGCCAGTAGTTTAATCACTGGTGGTGGGGACCAAGGGCTTCCAAACACTGTGACCACCCCCCTGCTGCTTTAAGTAGAACAAGCCAGACCCAACACTCAGTCTTCTTAAGAACAACCAACCATGGATAAGTCACTTCACTTCTGTAAGCATCATCTGGGTTCCTCAAATGTAAATGGAAGCTGTCATTCTTGGGAAACAGGTGTTCAGCTAGGGTCACTCTTCAAACCCCTAGTGCCTCCTTCCTGTTCTTGGGCTTAGCTGAAAGTCTTAGTTTATTTTAAGGGAAAGCCACCAGAAAGGGGAGCCGTCTGAAAAGAATTCCTACTCACAGGTTCCCACCCCTGTGCTGGCCCCTCTGCCCAGGTCCTCGGCCCTCCCTTCTTGGCTGTAGTTGAGCTGGGCATGCTCCCGTCCAAGGCTGACCTTCCCCGGGGCCCTGGGTCCTGTCCTTGCCTGACAACTGCAGGGTGCATGCTGCTCCTGCCAACTGGTCTCAGGCCCTACAGCAGGTCTCCTGCCTCCTCCAAGGCCCATGTGGCCGGCCCTCACCCTGCCAAGGGTCCAGCAGCAGCTCTGGGGCCAGGACAAGGCTGGGGCCAGCTCCCAGCAGCCACAGGCCGCTCATGAGCAGCATCAGGACAGAGGAGGCGAGAGGCAGCGCCGGGGTCAGTAGGCCAGGGGGACCTCTGGCATGCATAGCTTGTCTGAAGGTGATCGAAGGTGGTCTTGGGGCTGTGTGCTAGGGGTAAAGGAAAACAATAACAACAGTTATTATTGCAGCTTTTATCTGACTTCCTTTCGGCTACCATATCAACAGCACCATTTTACAGAAATAAAAACTGAGGCTAGAGCGGCGGGTGCAGCAACTTGGCCGTAGAGGACCTCAGAGCCTAACCATGTGTTTAGCCATCTTGCCATCCCACCGATGTGTGAGGATGGGAAGAGGCCAGGCCAAAAGGTCCCTGAGCCCTGATGGGCCCTGGAAAGGGGCCTGGAGTGGGAAGCACAAGGAATGGGAAGTTGAATGGGGGCCCTGGACTCCCAAAATTTTTTGGATTTGTGCAGCCCCCCAGGGCAAATTCAGGGCCATCTCCAGCTTTCCTCTGCCTCCCTCTTCCCTCAGGCTACAGACCAGCTACCTTCCTCCCTCCCTCCTCCCCTCCACTGACTTAGAGCTCCAGGTGGCCTGAGCTGCCCTTGACAGAGCGGGTAAGGCCAGCCAAAGGGCAGGCAGATTAGGGAGGGGGTGGAGCAGAAGGGTTGGAGGAGAGGCAACAAGAGTTTCACACCCTGAGTGCACACAGTGACACTGGACAGAGATGGCCCCTTCCTCGAGCCCCGACCACAGCCCCTCTGACCCTACCCTCCCTTTCACAGAAAGGTTTCAGTATCCACTCCACTTCTTCCTGCTGTGTATCTCTCCCTGGGCAAATCTGGAGCCTCTCCTTCCTCATCTGTAAATTGGGGATTAAGAAAATCCATTCCTCATAGGATGAGAAAAAGGAATGGACTCAGGCAGTCCCACAGCTCCTGCTGGATAAACTGTAGCCATCCTGGCTGTCCCCAACAAGGGGAAGCCTGAACATGGAAGCAGCTGCTCCAGCCCTCAAATGTGCCAATTTCCTGCCCGTGAGGCAAGGCTTTCTCTCCCATTCTCCCTCCTCCCATACAGCCTGTCCTCTAGGCCCTGCTGGAATCCCCTCACTCCTGTACCCTAGCCTGTCTCAGGACTCCCACTGAACTGATTTTATATTGCAGGAAGCAAAATCCCAAAGACAAGAAGGCTGCTTCATCTGCTCCCTTGTCATGGGCATCCTTGGCATCAAAACCCACCCACCAGTTTCCTGCAGGAAAAATATAGAAAACTCCTCTGCCTGCGACGTCCTTCCCTTCATCTCTCTTAACAGCAAACTCCTATTCACCCTTTGAAGCCCAGCTCAAAGGTCCCCTTCTCCTCCTCTGGTCCCGCTACATCTTGGAGCCTACCCTATCCAGTGAGCACTGCTTGGCCTGTTTTTCTCTAGGCAGGTGGTCTGAACTAGGGGAGGAGGGGTGCTCCTCTTACTCATGGTCAAGTTCCCCAGGGTGCTACTAGCACATAGCTCGTGCTTTATGTGTCTTCACTGAAAGAAAGACACTAGCTTTGCTCCAGGCCCCGCTGAAGGATTTGGTGAGCCCTGCCCTTCGCTGGGCCTGGGCATCTGCCTAGGGAGACTGGGTTGAGTCCAAGAAGTCAGGCAGATGCCAGCCTTGCAGGGAGCCAAGGCACCCACTGCCAGCCTTCTCCTGCACCCTCACAACCCCCACCCCCACCCCGTGTACTTTAGCAAGAGTGAGAGACTTGCCCATGGACCAGCAGAACTGGGATCTGAACGCCCCAGGTCTCATCCTCTTTATCTATAAGACGGGGCTGTGCAGCATCAGGCCCTGCCTACTTTACTGGGAAGACGGGAGGACAGAATGTAAAGACAGGACGGGGACAATTCTTCCGGGTGATGGAGAGTGTGTGTGTGTGTGTGTGGGGGGGGGTCCCAGGGTGTGGGTGGGGCTCAGCTTTGTGACTTTAGGAAAAGTATCCCAAGTCCTTGGGCCTCAGTTTCCCCTTCTGTGAAAACAAGGTTGTTGGATGAGAGGTGATTAAAGGGTCTTCTCAACCTTGACCGTTACTGGGGGGCTCTCGGGCCGGGCACTACGTTCGGAGCCTCCCATCCAGCCCACCGGCCTTGGCCCCCTCCCCCGCGGACCGGGCCACGTGTCTGGGGTACTCACAGCGCAGCGCGCCCCCCGCCCCCAGAAAGCCGAGTGGAGCCCTTGGCTGGGAGTCGGTACTCTAGCTTCCCGCCGACACCCGAGCGCCCCGAGCCCATTCTGCTCGCCCTCGGGCGCGTGACCCGGGCCGACCGGTCGGCACGCCACCCGCTCCTCCGCCGCCGCCGCCCGCCTATTAGTCAGCAGTTGTTCTAGGCCCCGGTCCCTTCCCCCAGCCCTCCCGCCGGCCTCCGTTTCCCTCCAAGGCCGACTCTTCAGAGACGGTCCCTAGAGCCAGCGGGAGTAACCATTCCAAACAACCTAACATCGACCGGAGAATCACTCCGACTTGTTACCAAGATCCGCTCGCCAGCCGCTCCCGCCCCTGCGGTGCTTTTTTGGCCCACACGTCACATCCGGTACTCTTTAGAGAGGATTAGGACTAGATTTGCGGGCGCGAAGGGCGAGAAAGCTGTGGTTCGTCCCTCCCTCTCCCACCCCCGTGGCCTAGCCCGATGGTAGCGCCCGAGGTTGCGGGTTTCGCGCCTGCGCAGTGCGGTGCCTAGAGGGAAAGCGAGAGGGAGACGGACGTTGAGAGAACGAGAAGGAAGGAGAGAGAAAATGGCGTCCACGGGTGAGTGTGGTTGAACTGCGGTCGCTCCGCCGGGATGCCCAAATTGGGGACCGCTCGTTTCTCGGGGTGGTCGGGACGACTGAGTGGACCTGCCGAGAGGGGTGTGAGGTACCCGTCGCGGCTCGAGAAGCTCGACGGCCGGCGTCCCCCTCCGCTCCCTCCCCTCCCCCAACTGGGCAGGCCGGTTCTGGAACCTTCCGGCGCCCCCCGCGCGCGGGGGGCTCGAGGTGGCGGGTTCGCGCGGGGCCTGCTTTGGTCTCTATTGTGTGGTGGCCGTCGGGCCCCGCGCCCTGGGCAGCCCGCCACGTGGGCGGGGCCTGCGGCCTCTGGGCCCCCGCGTGGGGGTGGGGGGAGGGTTCGGCTAGGCTTCGGGCCTGGCACCCCGAAACCGGAGGTGGGGGGGCCGGCGGCGGCTCGAGAAGCCGCAGACCCGCTGACCCTCTGACTCTCCCCACCCCAACCCCATTTCCAGGGCGGCAGCCCAAGCCCGAGCGCTCCTCTGCCTCACCGAGAAGACGAGGGAAAAAAGCAAATAAACAAAAAAGGTTTCGCGGATTTGTGAGCCGAGGGGCGCCGACCTATGAGCGGGAGCCCCGTCATTCTTAAAGCCGGGTCGGCTGGGGCGTCCGGGGCCGCCGAGCTGCGTCCTCGGCGGGCTCCAACCCCCAAGCCGAACTTCTGCCCGAAATGGGGTTTAGACGGAGTGCCCCCTCGCTCCTTTACAGCCCCCCAAATCGGCTGCCTCTTCGGGGTTCGCTTTTTACCATTATTAATTCTCTTTACCGCCCCAGAAAACAATTCCCAGAGCCATTTTTCAGCAAACGCCGAGGGAGATTTTTTGTATAAGGCCAACCCGGATCGTGTGGCCAGAAATCCCCACCGAAAGAAATTTCTGGCCTCTTTGACTTAACGGGAAACAAAAGGCCCCAGTCGGCGTTTGAATTATACTTAAGTAATCGTTTCGCACGTTTATTCGCTTAGGTTAAGCCGAGAGGCTTGTTTATTTCGTGGACTGATAGAAGAGAGCGGAAGGAGGCGCGGACTGAACTTTGAAAGCCCGGGGTGGGAGCTGGAATATGATGTTTGGGGTGGTCCTTGACGCCCGGAGTGTGTAAGAGAGTAGCCTAAACGTGACCTGCAGTTTGCAGCCTGTTCCTGCACTAATTTGTGGTTATTGGTCGAGTGGGGCGTTTTTGCCTCCAGGGGTGTTCTTAGGCAGCCTGACTCCAGGCCTTAAGAGGCAGTTGGAGAAGATGGAAGATGGGAAAAGCTCTGGGTCCTTCAGAGTTTTAATTTGAAAAGGGTCCAGAATCCAGCAACGGAATGGCAGTTTAAGAACTCTCCGCAACTATGTGGTCAGTAAACAAGCAGGTAGATGCTGGCTGTTAGTGCCAGGGTACAGAGTGCCCCTAGAAGAAAGAACTCTGAAATAACCACAGTCTTAGACACATCTTGGTGGGAAATGGTTTCCTCAGAGCCCTTTCCACCTTCCTCTTCCCTGCAGTGTTAGGATTTTGTAAGGGGGAGTGCTACTCTCCCTTCCCTGTTAACATTTGGGGAGTAAATATGTGTGTGTTCAAATTTGTGTGTGGCTGGACTTGCCCCTTTTTCGTCCTACTTTGCTCAAGCTCTGTTTACTGGTAACCACCACATACTATATTAGAATTACAATTGTGGATTATGTAGACACACAGTAGCAGGCCTGTCTGGGGGCCCTTTGGGGGGTCACTAACTTATCTGGACTTTGGTTTCCTTTCAGTCCAAATGAAGGGGTTAGGCTAGACCTTTTAAGAGCTTTTTCAGCCTTTAGCTTCTGACTTTTAACTCGTGATGTAGTCTGAAGCTCTAAATCTCTGCAGTTTCGATCGTGACTGCCTTAAAGTATCTAAAAGCCACCACCTTGGGTAATGTTAGTTGTTTTTCCTCCTCATATGTAGCATATATAGAAAAGTACCTAGAGTATATGTCCACTTTAACGAAGAATTACAACGCGAACTCCCAAGTAACCACCATTCAGACCAAGAAATAAAACATTGTCGGTACTCTGGAGGTCCCCCGTCCCACCCCCAGTCACAGCCCCTTCTCTCCTCAACCTGTCCTGTATTTTTAGTAAAGTCTTCAGCTGCAGATTTGGGAGTTAAAAAAACAAAACAAAAGAACATAACTGCTAAATAATCTGACCAATGTGTAACTGTAGATTTTTGAGGCCATATAATGTTTGTATGCTGTAGGTAGATAACGTAAGTTCTCATGAAGCACATTTGCTCCTTCCTGTAGCCCACCAATATGGGGCTAAGTCAGCTGGTTTCCCATGGATCTGAGATCATTCCTTGTTCATGTCAGCTTCGCCACTTTGATGTTTTACATAACTGTTCTTGTGTAGCAGTCCTCTTGCAGACATTGAGCTTACATGTCAGCTATTTAGAATCATTTCTCATACAGAAGCCTCTGCAGAAGGTAGTTTGAAATATTTGATTTTTGATGCTTCATTGGTATGTTTATTTTGTAATTACAACATGGAAGAAGTGATTTGCATTTAGTTTTCTTATATGTCACATACAGAGCTAAGACTGTCTTGAACAAATCAATTTGTTCATTATACATAGCCTTTGGCCGTTGATTTGATAATGTTGATGATTCAGGGTTCTGAGTTAAGGGTGTACAGAGGAAGGAAAGTGGTCAAGTGAAGTGCAGAGAGATGAAAAATGAGCCAAGTTAAAGAGATGGATTCAGCAAAATGCTCTGGGGGCAGGCCAGGTGAACTGTGAAGCAGGCTTTGAATGGAGTGGGGTTAGAAACCCCTCCACAAAGAGCTGTCAACTATTGCTTTCAGATGAGGGACTATTTTCTGATTGGAGAAGAAAAGACTCTTTGGTCTGCCTTAATGACAGTGTTGCCTTCTAACACAGAGTAAGATACATAGTTCTTGTGGAGAGCAAAGAATTGGGCGGGATTTTTAAAAAATAATTACTTTAACTTCTTTAAAAATATATGTTTGATTCAGTAGTGCCATGAAAACCTCTTAACCATTTTATTTTCTGTTTTCACTACTTGCAGACGCCTCAGTGGACCAGAGGGTTTTTTTTTGTTTTCATTTTTAGTCCTTTTTTGTGCATGTTGTAAATTTCTTATGAAAAGGAAAGTTGTAGGAAGCTTTACTTAGAGAGGAGAGGGGAAGATAAGTTGGTTTTTTTTAAGTTGAAATCACTTGAGTTTAAAAAGATGATGTTACCTAAAACCAAGTTATTCCCCAAAAGATTAAATGCTTTCTCCTCTGCCAGTGATCATGATTCTGCCTTGACTGCTTCACTGGTACTTACAATGTGTCTAGTTTTTTAATTATTCTACAGATGTGACCCTTTAGAACACTGGATTGAGATAATTGTCCTCTTGTTTTCTGCCATTTCATTTCACAGTCCTCCTAGGGAATTATGGTTGGTCTAACTTGCTAAAGTGAGGGAGTGATTTTTTTTTTTTTTTAACTAGTTTTTGAGGAGATGTAGCTACTGATGTAACCATTCTGGTGTTAAACATTGTTATATTGTTGCATGCCTCCTTTTTATATGAAGGTAAAACTTCTGATCCTCTTGAGTTTATCTTGTTCTCCTGTTAGTTGTAGGATGACGATCATATATTTGAAATGACGGCCTATGGTTAAGGGAGGTTTGTAGTCATGGGAACATGCAAAGTATCTTTGCCAAATCAGATGATCTTGACCTCATTAGCTGGCACTTTGTTCAAATTTTCTGTTTAACTGGCTCAGATTTTTTTAGTTTGGTGTTGAAAGATAAGAGGTACTCATTTGGATCTGTGTTGTCCTGTAGGTCCTCTCAATACCGTTTTTTAAAAAAATATATTTATTTAATTTATTTATTTTTGGCTGTGTTGGGTCTTCATTGCTGCGTGTGGGCTTTCTCTAGTTATAGCGAGGGGGGCTTCTCTTGTTGTGGAGCACAGGCTCTAGGCACACGGACTTCAGTAGTTGTGGCGCACGGGCTTAGTTGCTCCGCGGCATGTGGGATCTTCCCAGACCAGGGCTCGAACCCGTGTCCCCTGCATTGGCAGGCGGATTCTTAACCACTGTGCCACCAGGGAAGTCCCTCAATACAGTTTTTAAAATTCATCTTCCTGCCACCTGAATTCCTTCCCCCCTTTTTTCCTTTCTGTTTGTAAACGTTGGCTTCACACTATTTTCTCTCCTTGTTTTCTCTAGATTACAGTACCTACAGCCAAGCTGCAGCCCAGCAGGGGTAAGTCAGACTTTTACAGCAGTACCTTGGGTGTGATTGGTTGTTTTTTAGAGTACAGAGCCTCCTTTAATTGTAGAGGATTTAGTAATGGAATCTGGATTTCTATATTCAGTTCTTGCATTTAATTTCTCTTACAGCTACAGTGCTTACACCGCCCAGCCCACTCAAGGATATGCACAGACCACCCAGGTAATCTTTAAGATAATTATTTGTGGCTACATCCCCAAGTTAAATATTTCCATCAGCCATTGAAACAATAGCACGAATCTTTTTCAGAAATTAGGTAGTAGAAGAGTATAATGTGCTTGTAATCATAAAATACACAGGCGTTTAAACTTTCACAGTGGGAGTGCCATTGTAATGAAACCATCCTCAAACTGGGAGTTGCTAGCTCTCCTTTCCTTCCTAGTATGGTTTCTCAAGTTAGGTGTTTTGCTCCATGCTTGTTCCTTCTACATATTTTGTGTTTAAATTTATTTAACTTAATCATACAGCAGTTCTGCAGAGGAAGGTGACATTATGACATTTTGCAGATGAAAAATTGCAGTGCATCGATACTACACCATTCGCCACTGGTCACACATTAAGTGATGGGTTAGCTCTTATGGCTGCCTAAATATAGGGCTTTTGAGCTCTTTCTAGTACATGAGTCTATTCTAAAGTCCAGGCCAACAGATACTAGAAATTAGCCACCTAGTGTTCTCAATATCATCTCAAATTCTGAAATGGTCTGTGGCATAAAATGGATACAGTAGCTCTGCCATGGAAACATAGGACAGGCAGAATGTGATGTCTCTGGCTGATCTTATATAACTGGTCATTCACATCTAGAATGTGATCTTGCTAATATCTGAAAAAACAGTTCATTCCTTGCCAGGTTTTAAGTATTGCTGATGTCCAGGTTCAAAAGACAGCACTCTTGCTTTCTTAAGAAGACATGCAGCGTTCTTGTTCATTTTCTTTGAAGTGGTATGATAATTTTTAAAATTTTGTCTCAAGCTGAAAATATAGTTTTCAAAATTGTCTGACAGATTTTAGTCCCATTTTCATTTTCATTGTTCATTTTATCTTCCTAGCATTGGTTTCCGTTTGCTAAAACTGCTACACTAAGTGCTGGCAGTTATACACCTGTTCCCTCATTGTTAATCATTTGAGGGCATCTTGTTAATCTCCTGTATCGTTAAATTGTGGTTTTGCCTGATTATCTCGGGAACTTTTTTGTAGTTTATGAAAATATGAGTGGATTAGATAAGGGGAAACAAGCATTCGTGATACGGCGATCACTTGTCAGTTTTTTTAAAATCTTTTTATTAGCATATTTTTGACTTTGGTTTTCCAATTTAGGAACTCAGAAGTCAGTCCATTTTATTGCTAAAATACAAGATTCATATATGAAGTTCTTAAATCCATTTTCTTTGAGCAGGCATATGGGCAACAAAGTTACGGAACCTATGGACAGCCCACTGATGTCAGCTATACCCAGGCTCAGACCACTGCAACCTATGGGCAGACCGCCTATGCAACTTCTTATGGACAGCCTCCCACTGGTAGGACTCGAGAGAGACTTGGGGGTTACATTAGCTAGGGTGTTTGCTAAGAAGCTTGTTACTTGTGCTCTTGGGTGTATATTCTGGTTGATACCTTGGCGTTTGGGAATCCTTTATTCTTAGGAGGAGCTGGGGGTTTTTGTTTTGTTTTTTCCCTTTTCCTTATATTCTCCTTGAGGGATCTCTAATAGAATGTGGGTGGGATAAATTCCAAGGGAAAAAAGAACTTTTCCTTTTAACTATTTTATACAGTGTATTGAGTAATCTCACGACAAAATGGAGAATATATAAGAGACTGTGCTAATGCTAATACTGGGAAAGAATGAGCCTTCTTAAACTGAGCTGCTTAAAAATCAAACTGATTTTCACATCTGTTTGCTTCATCTGATAGTGTGCCCTCTACTTTTTGTTTTGTGCTTTCCACAGTAGAAGGGACCAGTACAGGTTTGACTATCCTGCTCATTCTTGCATGGGAATTGCTTTCCATCTTGTCTAACCCTGTAATGTTAACCCTTTAGGTGTTTTCATTTGTTTAACCCTCAAACTTTCTAACATCACACACAATGAGGTGCTAATGGAAAACTGCTTCAGGTGCCATTCGCAGATTCATGTCCCTTTTCTTTATGTAATTTTGGGAAAGGTTTCGCTTTGTTTTATTTTACATTATTTTGTGTCAAGCCTTAATAATAGTTGTTCACCTTCTCAAAGGTATTTCAGGTGACTACTTCCCAGCTGATTTCCCCCTATTCCCTGAAGGATAGATTGCATGATAAGATTTATTCAGAGGGACAGATTGCCACCTTGCATGTATTATGTTTGTCTGTTGGTTGGCTTCCAGTCCAGACACATTTTATTTTCTGTTTAAGTGTTAATGAATTATTTTAATCCATAGTATGTCTTAAATATATATGTAACAGCATTCCAGAGAGCAAAAAAAAAAATTATTTTAAGAATTAGAATAAATTGTATCCTAATACTGGGGTTGAAATGGAGCCTGTGAAAATTTTACAATAACTTTTTTTATGTTTGGTGCTGTGTGACATTTCAGGATCCCTACCTTAAAGATGTAAAAACTTTTATTTTTCAAACTATCTTTAATCCCCAAGTTATATATGGTCTATCAGAGTCATTAGTAGGGAGAAACCCACCTGTAATTTATCTCACTTCGTGACAATGTCCTGGATTTGATGGGAAGTATTTCCTAATCTATCTCATTAATGCATATCATTGAATAGGATGGGAAATGTTTAAACTTTCTGTGGGTGTTGGCAACTGTAGGAAGAGCTGGAACTGAGACTCTGCAGTTTGTATTTTGAGCACAGAATTTTGAAATTGTGGGATGAACTTTACATTTTCAAGCTATTATGTTTTTAATGAGATGTAATTGACATATATAACATTAGTTTCAGGTGTACAACATGATTCAGTATTTGTGTATGTTGTGAAATCACCACAGTAAGTCTAGTTAACATGAATTACCACACATCCTTACGCGGGCCTCTCACTGTTGTGGCCTCTCCCGTTGCGGAGCACACGCTCCAGACGTGCAGGCTCAGCGGCCATGGCTCACAGGCCCAGCCGCTCTGCGGCATGTGGGATCTTCCCGGACCGGGGCATGAACCCGTGTCCCCTGCATCGCCAGGCGGACTCTCAACCACTGCACCACCAGGGAAGCCCCACACATCCTTTTGATGAGAACGTTTAGGATCGTCTCTCTTAGCAGCTTTCAAATATACAATACAGTATTGCTAACTGTAGTCATCATGCTGCACATTACATCCCCATGACTGATTTATTATAACTAGATGTTTTTTATCTTTTTGACCTTAACTTATTTTAAAAATAAGTATCATCTGAAGTAATACAGCTTAGATCTAGCCTTTGGAGCCTTAGGATCATTTTATAAGAACATGGTAAAGTCATTTATAGGAAATAACAGTAGTTTTCTAGATTCTGTGGAGCCATGTTTTCACTTTGTAGTTCATGGAAGACCCTTCATATCTCCCCAAATTCTTCCATCAGCTTTTGGAGTGTAGGAACTAAAACTAAACCTAGTGAGCAAATTGAGGCTGAACCAAACCAAGCAGGACCCTGACAGTAGTAAGTAGGTTCAGGAACATTTAATGCTCTTTTCCTTACCTCTTACTGTCTTTACACATAAAAGTCATTGGATAGGGCTTCCCTGGTGGCGCAGTGGTTAAGAATCTGCCTGCCAATGCAGGGGACATGGGTTCGAGCCCTGGTCCGGGAAGATCCCACATGCTGCGGAGCAGTGAAGCCCGTGCGCTGCAACTACTGAGACTGCGCTCTAGAGCCCACGAGCCACAACCACTGAGCCCACGCGCCGCATCTAAAGCCCGCGCGCTCTAGAGCCCGTGCTCTGCAACAAGAGAAGCCACCGCAATGAGAAGCCCACGCACCACAACGAAGAGCAGCCCCTGCTCACTGCAACTAGAGAAAGCCCGCACACAGCAACGAAGACCCAGCACAGCCAAAACTAATAAATAAATTTATTTTTAAAAAGTCATTGGATAATCATTGGAAGAAATATATAAAAAGACACTTCTAGAATATTTTAAAATTAAGCTTCATGAGAGGGAGCTATATAGATCTCAACTCATTAATTGGAATAGAAATCTTAGACTTTAATTTTTACCGTTGAAGTTGAACAAAAATTCCGGTTCGTTTGTGTGATGTTTCTTACTACCTTTTTCCTTAAATTTATCAACACATATTAGATATGTTGTGTTTTTGCTATTGGTCTTTTTTATTGTCGTTAAATCATTTTGCTCTGTTAAGTTTTGCTCATTTTGATTGGCTGCTTGTGCGGGTACTACAATTAATTAAAAGATTATTAATTTAAAAAAAGATTATTAATTAACCAGTGTCTATTAGTGTAATCTTTAGCACTGCAAGGCTCTGTTGCTGGATACTTTTTTTTTTTTTGCGGTATGCGAGCCTCTCACTGTTGTGGCCTCTCTCATTGTGGAGCACAGGCTCCGGACGCGCAGGCTCAGCGGCCATGGCTCACAGGCCCAGCCGCTCTGCGGCATGTGGGATCTTCCCGGACTGGGGCACGAACCCATGTCCCCTGCATTGGCAGGCAGACTCTCAACTACTGCGCCACCAGGGAAGCCCTGTTGCTGGATACTTTTATGACAGGAGTTACTGCCCTTGTCACTTTTTTGTTGTTGTTGTTTTTTAGTTCTTATAAGTCTTTTTTTTTTTAAATTGTATTTATTTATTTTTGGCTGCATTGGGTCTTTGTTGCTGACTGCGGGCTTTCTCTAGTTGCCGCGGGCGGGGGCTACTCTTCGTTCCGGTGCGTGGGCTTCTCATTGCGGTGGCTTCTTTTGTTGCGGAGCACGGGCTTCAGTAGTTGTGGCTCACGGGCTCTAGAGCACAGGCTCAATAGTTGCGGTGCACGGGCTTCGTTGCTCTGCGGCATGTAGGATCTTCCCGGACCGGGGCTTGAACCCGTGTCCCCTGCATTGGCAGGCAGATTCTTAACCACTGCGCCACCAGGGAAGTCCTCTTCTCGTAAATGTTATAGATGGTCTGTCATGTAGGGAAAAAAAAAAAAATCTGTGTAGGAGTAATAGGGTAGGTGGAATTAGATTCCAGTTAAATAAATGAGTGCTTTATGTGGTTGACATTAGGATTCTGCATAGAACTTTTAAATTAAATAAACAGTTCAGATGAATAACATGCCAACTCGAAAAACGTCCAGTGCTTGGGGCTCCCTGTTTTGTGAAATACGCTTTCATATACACTTCAGCCCAACATATTTGAGAAGGAAGTATGTGTATAATTAATTTCAGAATTTCCCTAAAATGTTTGGGATGGAGAAGAAAGTACTATATTCTGTGCTACAAAAGATGACACTTTAGATTGTACAAAGGGAAGTTGGTATTTGTTTTTGGCTATTTGTTGGTATTTGGCTAAATTGGTATTTGTATTTATTTTTGCGTATATAGTGAGGACATTTTATTCTAACTGAAGTTTAAGTACTGAAACATTTTTACTTTAGTGAGATTTGGGTTTTTCTTTGATGGACATAAATGCTGACAGCTAGACCCAACTTTCTATTGCATGGCTTCCTTGTGCTCGTTGACCATGAGGGAGGAGCAGGAGGGAGGGAAGCCAAGCACCAGGAAAGGTTATAATACTTCTTATAGGAAAGGGACACAAATTAGGAGCTGCAGGTCCAGGGGTGGGAGTTGTCACATTCTAAACCCAAGTTCCAGATGAAAGGGCATGGATCCCAGGAATTCCCTGGAAGTCAAGTGGTTAGGGCTCCAGGGTCTGGGTTCAGTCCCTGGTCAGGGAACTAAGATCTTGCAAGCTGAGCAGTATGGCAAAAAAAGAAAGAAAAGAAAGGGCATGCATACTACCTGGTTTGGCAGAGGCAGGAACTAGGGAAAGAGCCTAGCTTGGTCTCTGCACACCCGTGACAGCAGGTCTGTAACATTTGGTTAGGGAAATAGCAAGGGGGCTGCAGAGTCCATCTCCAGTATTGCTGAGCAGGAAAAAGACTCATTTGCTCGCGGTGGGTAAATAAGGGAAATGGGGTGGGTAATTTGATGACCGGCTTAGAATCTCAAATGGTTTTATTATGTGAAAAACATTTACCTTTTTGATGTTTATTTTGGGAATGTTAACTTTAATTTAAAATAACTTATCAGAAAAGTTAAATAGGGAAAACCTTTGTTGGTCATATGTACGTAAGCAAATATAATTTGTAGCATGTCTTTATTACTAATGTGCCATTTCAAATCTTAGTGCTGGTAACAAGCATTTTCTTAGTTGTTTGTTACCCGAAACAAAATTAGCAGTTCTTAGAGTGTTTAATCAATTGTTAACATCTCACTGAAAATTAAACACATGTTCTCTGCAGTTTCCAGTTTCCTTAAACGTGAACTGCCCACGATGCTTGGGGCTGAAAGCAGATAATTCCAAATGATAGATCATTATTTTATAGCTACTTAAAGATGTTGTGTCATTTGCCTTTTACCTCCCTTTCTGGGACATTTTATTCCTGTTGGGAGTATAGAATTAGTGAAAGCAGACTTGTGCCTTATTGAATGCTTTCAAGGTGGGGGCAAAGGGAGCCCTTTTTTCTATACCAGCACTTTCTGTGGCCTACTCTCTCTCCTCCTTTCTTTTAGGTGTGGTTTAGAGCAAAAGAGATAGTGCTTTGCTGAAAACTGAGTATTTTCAGAGAACTTAGGCTTTAAATATTGGTTTGTTGCTATATTTACTGAAGGGGAAATATTTAAAGGAGCTAAATATCATGATGGTTGAAAGTAGGTGGTTTACAGATTGTCCTGTTAATGAGTGTCTAGGCAGGTCTCTGAGGAGCCAGAAATCTGACATAGCTCTCCTTTATTCCAGGATATTCTACTCCAACTGCCCCCCAGGCATACAGTCAGCCTGTCCAGGGGTACGGCACTGGTGCTTATGATACCACCACTGCTACAGTCACTACCACCCAGGCCTCCTATGCAGCTCAGTCTGCATATGGCACTCAGCCTGCTTATCCAGCCTATGGGCAGCAGCCAGCAGCCACCGCGCCTGCAAGGTAAGGCCTCCTCACCTACTCCTAATGCAGCAACCTCAGGCTTTCAGAAAAGAGAGCAGGCCTCACTTAGAGAATATAGGACTTGGTTCCTTTGTAGTGTGTACTCACATACTTAGGTGTTAACTAGTTATTCTTCACCCGGTGCAGTCACACCACAAACACTACTCTTCATTTAGCAGAGAAATGGTGCCATCCAGGGGCCAAAATGAGGAATGTCACTGAGTGGGTTGTCTAGTTTCAGAAGAGTGGACTTTTCTGTAGGAGGAAGCTGTTTATTTACTTTGCTAAACCCAGAAGAAAATTGAATGTGGTTTCCTCACAACAGAACAACTGATAGAATTGTACTTTGATGCTTTTACCTTTGGTTTTATTGACCCTGTAAATGGGTAACACCTTTCTCTTTGGGAAAAACACTGTAGTTCACAGTTGGGGTAGGGGGTAGAATCATGTGGTTCAAGAAATAGTCACACGATCCAGTTGTCAGTAAAGGGTATATCCATATCCAGAAGTCAAACGTCGGTGACATGATTTTCTCTGTATTATGTATTGGCTTGGTAATCTAAATATCGCAGGCAACTATAAATTCTTAACTGGGTGTCCTGCTATAGGGTGAATATTTGAGCAAAGTTCATACTCCGTGACTGATTAGCAAGTAAACAGTATTAATTATTACTTAACAGAAGATTTCAGGTCTTTGCTTTAGGCAATGCACTTAGGTGGCTTCTGCATACAGTCTTGAACGAACATTGAATTCTGGTTTGAAAGAAGACTTTTTAGGGAGTAAACAAGAGATCAACTTGTAACCTAGACTTTTTGTCTGCTGTAGAGGTAAGAAATAAGCTCTGGCAAACACTCATGAGGTTACTTCTAAAATGCACAGTGAGTAATCAGAGCTACTTGGTAGTTTACCTCTTCTAGACAGCCTGTGCAGTGGTTAGTGTTAAGCTGATTCCTGTAGGGCCCCAATTCAGTTGACCTAGAGTATTCTCAGATGTTTGAAGTCCCACTTGATGCTCCATTGCAACAGTATATCCAAGCCATAGCTGGGGGGTAGGGGTATATACTAATCGGTCTTTGAATAAATCATCCTTTTTGGTTACTTTTTCTTAATTTTTCGATCCTTAACACTTTATAACAGCTGTCTTGTGATCAGTGATAGCTACTCCCTTTTCCCCTGGAAAGAGGGGGCTTGTGACCTGTTTCAGCTCTTTGGAGAAACCAGTGCTTCCACATCCTCCCTGGTCTGCCTGCTGATTCTTGGGCTTTGCTTAAAATAGCATCTGCTCACTTTGCTACAACCCTGTTATAAACTGTTAAGGTAAAGGGATAATAGAAACCTCTTTTTTTTCCTTGGGATTAAGATTGGTTTTCGTCATTTAACAAGGATATTTTCCAGTTCACCTCAGCGTGAGAGGAGTGTGTGTGTTTGTCTCCATCCCTGTGTGTGTCCCTGCCCTACTCTGGTATTTCCATTATGGAGACTGAGGCAGGGTTAGATTAATTTATGGCAGTTCAAGTTAGGAAATGTTTTTTTCAGGTCTCTTCTTAATAGATGAGAAACATAAAAAGAGACATAAACCCACAGATTGTCCAAACTTATAAATGCCATGGACTTATGTAAATGTTACTCTGACCCAGAATTTGCATTATTGTTAAAGTTTCATGTTTGTCTTTAATGGTCCTTTTTGAGAAAAGGCATTTTCTTCCCGAACAAACCACCTCCCCTCCCACATCTCTTAAATGGGCAGTACAAAGTATTGTAACTGCCTTTTGTAGCTGCTGATATGGAATGAATGGAGCATGTTGATGTCTCTTCTGTGGATGAGATTAAGTCTCCCCCATCTTTAGTGTTGTCTTCCAGCAGAAACATTTGGACCGACATTGGGTTTTGATGTAGTTCACTTTGCAATTGTATATATTTCTAAGCTCAGTACTAACATTGCTTATTGCTCATAGATTGTAGAGTTCTTACCCAAGAGTTTTGTGGTTGAGAAAAAAGTCTCACTTTTTTATTTCTCCTTTTAGACCGCAGGATGGTAACAAACCCGCTGAGACTAGTCAACCTCAATCTAGCACAGGGGGTTACAACCAGCCCAGCCTAGGATATGGACAGAGTAACTACAGTTATCCCCAGGTACCTGGGAGCTACCCCATGCAGCCAGTCACGGCACCACCATCCTATCCGCCTACCAGGTCAGTCTTCTCATTCTTGTTCTTGTGTCCAGTGAACTAGTAGAATAACAAAACAGATTTTTTTCAGGCTGGCCAGCTTGCTGCTGCTTCCTCAGGTGGGCTATGTTATCTGATTCTCCCAGTGATAAGCCTGACCACATATTGTACATTAAAACCTCAGTCCTAAGTTCTGATAGCAGTGCCTGACAGTCAAAAACTCTTCTCTCTAAATACGTTTTTATCACTCTAGGTTTTTTCTTTGAATTTTTTCTTTTAGTTTATTCAGATGAGAAACAATGAAAGCAGGTAAACAGAACCACAGAAGCCACATTCTCCAGTGCATTTGAGCTGGGTAAAGTGCAGGGCATTATTTTTTCGAAAAAAGAAAGTTCACCTTAATCATTTTATATTTAAAGGTCCATTCATGCACCAGGCTTTTTTTTCTTTTTTTTTAATAAATTTATTTGTTTATTTATTTTTGGCCGCATTGGGTCTTCGTTGCTGCGCGCGGGCTTTCTCTGGTTGCAGTGAGTGAGGGCCACTCTTAGTTGCGGTGTGCGGGCTTCTCATTGCGGTGGCTTCTGTTGTTGGGGAGCACGGGCTCAAGGCGTGCAGGCTTCAGTAGCTGTGGCTCGTGGGCTCCAGAGCGCAGGCTCAGTAGTTGTGGAGCACGGGCTTAGTTGCTCCATGGCATGTGGGATCTTCCCGGACCAGGGATCAAACCTGCGTTGGCAGGCGGACTCCTAACCACGGGGCCACCAGGGAAGTCCATGCACCAGCCTTTTAACGGTTAGGCCAAGGCCCTTCCTTTTGACTAAGAGTTTACTTGTTGTGTATTTTGTCGTACATTAACCACACCAGCAGCTACAATGTCCAGTTTTGGTTTCTTTAAAGTAGAGGAAGAACTGCAAGTTCTCACATTTAATTTGATGCAAGTTTTCAAATGAATTGTCTGAATTGTGTCCTAAAGTGTTAACTTAGTTTTGGTAGAATTAACAGTTCCCCTTTTTGTACTCATTTCATTGGTTTATACATTAAAGTACAGCAGACATGAGCAGGCTTATGAGCCAATACAGCTGACTGGTAAGTGTCTCTGTTCAGCTTGGAGCAGCAGTGGACAGGGCTTTAGCAGTTCTTCCACAGGGCCCACCCACAGCTGTCATGCTGAGAGCACTTAATCTGGCTAGTGGAATAGGTGCACTTGGTGTGAAGAGAGGCCTTTGAATCCTTACAGCTGTGGTGAGGGAGGTGGTGATACTTAAAATTGTTGTTCTTAGAATTAAAATGTGTCGTCTTTTTGGTTTTTCATTATCGTGGTTCATCCAGAGTTTAATACCAGTTCTTTCAAGCTTTATTTCTGTGTAAGAATGTATCTTTGTTTAGTTTCCCTGCCCTGTAGTTGACATGTGTGAAGATGAATATCAATGTAATATTTATCTTTCATACAATGCCTCGATAACTGATGTTTCCTTGTCCATCTTTTCTTTATTAATGCCTGGATTTCATAGATGATCAGGCATGTCTGAAAGTTTGAAACTGTATACATACCAAAGCAGTTTGAAACTTAGACTTATCCTCAAGAGAAAAGTGGCCAAACACACACCAAGTGGCCTTTTAGCTTCAGAAAAATTGTCATCACTCAAGGGAATTATTGGAGGCAGCCTCAGGACTGAATACCGCACTTAACTGCCTCATTTTTCTCAGTGCCTTTTTGCTGGGGCAACCTTCCCTGGTAGCACATCTGCATATTCTTCCCTTAATACAGGAAGCACCTAAACTCCCAAATTTGCCTTGAATTTGGTTGAGAATAACTATTGTTTTAATGAGGGTGGGGGTAAAGGAGAGGCCCTAGGGTTGTACATTTTATAGATGGGTTGTTTTTAATAATATGCCCTCCCTTCCATTCAGAGCTTTATTCTGAATACAAAAATATTTGCTTATTTTAAATTCATTGTATGTTAATATGTAGAAAGTAACTGCATTTTTAAGGATTTCTATGTTATGTACTATTTATGTCTCATGTTTAGGGGACTAAAAGAAATAACAAGTCTCCTTCCTAACAAGCTTTTTTTTTTTTTTTACTTTCAGCTATTCTTCTACACAGCCGACTAGTTATGATCAGAGCAGTTACTCCCAGCAGAACACCTATGGTCAACCGAGCAGCTATGGACAACAGAGTAGCTATGGTCAACAAAGCAGCTATGGGCAGCAGCCGCCCACTAGTTACCCCCCCCAAACTGGATCCTACAGCCAGGCTCCAAGTCAATATAGCCAACAGAGCAGCAGCTACGGGCAGCAGAGTGAGTTGCTAAGAGAGAAAACCAAATAAGAATGGTTATGTTTGGAGTTTCTGAAATGGGGAAATGCTCTTTACTATTGTGTACTTTTGAACTCCAGGATGCATCTTGAAGGTATCATATCCTGGCTAATATCCTGGCTTTTCTCCAATTTAATTGTTATTAGTATGCCTTACAAGAAAAGAGAGTTTGTAACTGACCAGAGAAAATGTTGTAGACTGCCAGCCCTGCTCTCTTTGGGGAGGTTATATGCAGTGAGTGAAGCCAGCATTTCTTATGGCCTGCCCACCCCAGCTTATTAAGAGAGAGTGAGTGGGTAGCTATTGAAGACTACTGCAATTTTGATAGTTAACAGAATGCTATGTTTTGTTTTTTTTTACATTCGTAAAACAAACCAAAAAAAGTTTCACAGAATGCTTACAGTTTTATGTGGAAAAGCAACCAAAAACAAAAAACTGTCTTCACAGTTTAATCTCTTACCTGGATTGTTGTTGTCTTTTAACTAAATTCCATCCTGAGTATGTCTCATTATGACAATGAGATGAGTAGTGCTACATGATGGAGACTACCCCTTAGCAACCCCCAAGAAACCTGGCTCCATTTTTGTTTCTTGAGTGTGGTTTAAAGAAGCAACTTTTTAAAGACATCTTAGGATACAGAACCCTGTAAACTGTTGACCAGAGTCCCTTTTTTGTTTGGGAGTGGTTTATTCTAGATGAACTATATGAGGTTACTTCAGCCTTAATGAGCCAGCTGTTCTTGTTGAACTTCAAAAAGCCCACTGATCAGGGGTGCTTAATCAGGTGTAAAGAAGATGGTACCTTGGTTTGTGCCTTGCAATTGAGAATTCTATGATTCCAGGAGAAAGTACAACAGGCAGTGGTGTAAATGCTGGTCCACGGCTTACAGATGTGACTCTTTCCTCAGGTTCATTCCGACAGGACCACCCCAGTAGCATGGGTGTTTATGGGCAGGAGTCTGGAGGATTTTCCGGACCAGGAGAGAACCGGAGCATGAGTGGCCCTGATAACCGGGGCAGGGGAAGAGGGGGATTTGATCGTGGAGGCATGAGCAGAGGTGGGCGGGGAGGAGGACGCGGTGGAATGGGGTAAGAGCAAACCTTTTCTCCTTTTACCTAATTTTGTTTCATCCATAGGATTTTCAATGGAAAGAAGGGACTGAAAGACATAAGAAATTTATTTCTGCATTTCCATGGATAATCTGATGAGCCCAAGCCATCTTCCAAAACATGGAAATGTCATCTCTGTGGCATATCTAGAGGCAGTTTGCTTTTTTCAGTGCCAATCTACTTGGTTGGGATGGGGAGAACAAAGAATGGTTTTGAAACTAGAGCTTTCAGTTCCCTTCATGGTTTCCAGAGGTCAAAAGCCTCTGTGGGTAATAGACTTGGGATGGAACACACACAACTCTTATAACAACCCTAGGTATTTAACTAATTGCTTCTGAATGGTTGTCTTGAAATAACCTGGTATATATACTGCAAAAAAGGAATGCAGCTGTCTTCCACAATGTTTGTCCCCAACTTCTGTTTGTACTCGGAACTGTTGAACATAGTGATGAAGATCTTGGTCCCATAACACTTGAACTATGGCTTGAGGTGCATCTGGTACACAAGAAGTCCAATAGCTTTTTGAAGAGTAACGTATATAATTATGGGATCACTCTTCCCATTGGAGATTTTGAGAAGTCTAAATCGGTTTGACCATTTTAATTGATGGCACAATCTGGTTTAGAAAACTTTGTTTAGATCAGTAACATAACCTGTTACCTGTGCCTACCCTTCCCTTCCCTTCTCCCATACCCTCTCCCCTTTCTGGTGTCTATACTTTGATGAAGGTGAGGTATAATGTTGGTTAACATAATCCAGAAGGCTTAGTTCTGTGTGTGTTCTGTCCCTATATAAATAGTTAAAAAAAAAAAAAGTTATGCAGAATGTTAATGTAAGTATAAATTGGATTTGGTGCCACTGTAGGTTCAAGGAAAAACTGAATAGAATTTCTTTAGAAATGTACTTCAAGATTAAATACATTAAAAAGTTGGTCTTTATTTTTTACATTAGCAGTCTGTTTACTATTGAACAATACTGGTTTAAAATACTGTTTTGCATATTCTGCATAACTTAAAAAGTCTTTGGTGAAATCTTTATTGGAAGAAAGTCATTTTACAAGATGCAAAAACTTATGAATAATTTGGTATAAAGTAAAATTAATATTCTGATTTGAAGAATGTCATTCCATTATAAAGGTTTCACCTTCGTTATGGATGTTTTAAATAGATGTAGACACTTGAAATCACTATCATCACGTTCCCAATCACCTAGAATCCTTAGTATTTTTTGATTGCAAAACCAATTTCAAGTTTATTCATTTTAATTCTCCAGAAGTAATAATTCTACTAATTTTGCTAGACTTTGCTAGTAGAGGGGTTCCCTCTTTCTGGGTGAGAAGTCTCTCCTGAAGCCATAGAAAACATCATGGCTTTCCTCATAGGTTTTTCAACAGACTGTGAAGCAGTCGGTTGGATCCTTTGGGGACAGGACAAGGGCTTTCCCCCTCCCCTCCTTTTTATTGTGGTGTGGTGATGGTTTTCAGTGTCTTCTGCAGGTAAGGCACTCAATGTTGTTAACATGCCCTTTTTCATTGCCTCAGTATTTTGATATTTTCATTGGCTGTTAAACGTGGAAACTTTTTAACATGCTTTGTCGCATTTATATGCTACAGGTTACAAAGTGAGAGCCTTGTATACACTTCAATACTTAAAAAGTACCCGTACTCAGTACTCAGCCGGCAGCATAATGAAAAGTGGGACTAGACACGGTGTCCATATGGAGAGGAAAAATATACATAGAATATTTTTAACAAAATGTATTCATTGTATAAATGGAATCCTTCTGTAACTTTGGTAACTGCATACTTGTTGTTTGGTAATGAACCAGAGGAGGTATAATACTCTAGAATTGTGTAACATTAAAGTGTAAACTTTTGTGTTTAAAGAGAGAGAACATTTTATGGTGTGTACTTTTAAAAAGGAAACAAAGCTGCATGCAACAGCTTGAAATTGTATATTCAGGTATTAAAGGTGCAATACTGGTTAGAAAAAGCTCAGGGCCTCCCACTGAGGAGCTGCCTTTATTTAATTTTTTAAAAAACAAAAAGGCCCAACTCATATTTCTTCCCCCTTTAAAATATGTAAGGCGGTGATTTTATACTGCCATTGTCATTGTTTTCAACTGATATGTCTATAAAGTTGCACCCCCAGTCCATGGAGCCTTGGTATTTGTTGTAAATTCTCCTTTCACAGCGATTGTTAAACCCATTAGTGCCCTGAAATGTATGGCTTTATGCTGAAGATCGGCTGGATGCGTCCTCTGGTGTGTGTTCTAGGCCTTTACTTTGGTGTCTCCTGCTTTATTATACTGTGACTTGTTAGGAAGCCCAGGGCCTCACTTGGCTCTCCCCTGGGAGAGGTTGAGGGTGCACCTTTATGAACATGAAAAGATTCATCACAGCAGTTACCCCAGCTTGCTACTTCTTTCCACACCAAGCTCTCCCTGTTTTTCAGCTGACGGGGTGGGTGTTTGGGATGTATTTTTCCCCCAATTTGCCAAGTATTGCACTATTAATACCAGCCCCCCGAAATGAAAGGAACCAACCACAGTGGTGTGTACAATCAGAGGAGCAAGGTTGTATATAAAGGAAATTTGAGCGAGCTGCCCTGAAGAAAGGCATAGTGACAAGATGAGAGAGATGCATTGTTTGGAGATGTGTTTAGCCAGTGCCCTTCTTCCCCACGAGCCCCCCCAAGGCTCAGAGCGGTACTGGCTTTTAAAGGGAAAGGCCTTCATTTCTTCGTTTATCCCCCCAGCAGCGCTGGAGAGCGAGGTGGCTTCAATAAGCCTGGTGGTAAGTTTTTGAGTATTACCATGGATAGTGTTTAAAAAAAAATACAGTCAGTTTTTAGAAAACTATAATTTTATATTAGTTTCATAAGCGGTTTAAAAATGATCTATACAAAAGAGACTAATGGGTACTGCCGGCATTGTCTTAGGGGTAATAAGGTTAACCTATGGTTACAAAACAAAGGGTAACTTGAAGTATTGAGCAACTGCTTCTGTAATATGGGGGAGAATACAGTTTTAAAATTTGGTTTATTTGGAGGAAAAAATTTGACTTAAATTTAACACTAATTTGGCACATAAGCATTGAGAGTGTATTTGGTTAATGGTTTAAAAGCAAACCAGCAAAGAAAAAGCAAACCCTAGCAAACCTTTCACAATGTTAAAGGGGCACTGCTCCATTTTAGCAGTGCGGGTCATTTTGAATTTAATGAAGCCCCATCACATGGTGGTGTAGTAGATAGCTATGTGTGTTTGTAAGGTTTGTAGCTTGCAAGACGTGCACTAACAGTATTTTATATGATCTTTCCTGGTTGGCAGGACCCATGGACGAAGGACCAGATCTTGATTTAGGTAATTCCAAATTCCTGATTTTTATATTGTGCTTTATAAATGAATAGCACAGAAGCAAGTGTGTGTTGGGGTTCAACAGCCTGGTAAATCAATGGGATACTCTTGCTGTCAAGAGCAGTTTGGGGCTTCCTTTATCATGAGTGACTACTCATAACAACCTTAAACAAAAATAAAGTAAACCAAGAGTTCCATGTCATTCTTATTAGTAAGGTTGGTAGTTCTCTTAGCTTTGTGATGAATACCAGTGGGCAGTTGTGACCATTGGTTAATAAGCCCTTATGGATACATGACAGTAACTCCCTTTGTCTACTTTTCTCTGGAAGGCCCACCTGTAGATCCAGATGAAGACTGTGACAACAGTGCAATTTATGTGCAAGGATTAAGTGACAATGTGACTCTGGATGATCTGGCAGACTTCTTTAAGCAGTGTGGAGTTGTCAAGGTAAGTAAAAGCGTGACCATGTGATCTGGTAGATCTTTCAACCACAGAGCATTTTAAAGAGAATTGAGAGTTTCTGAAGTTGCTTGACTTTTCCTTCTGGACTGTCCATATTGTGGTTTGCTCCTTAAAATACAAAAAACAAAAATTTTTTATAGAAAAGAAATGCTAAACATGATTTAAGCATACTTGGTAACTAAGGGTCATTTTTATAATTATCATGTTAATTGTAAGAATACTTAACACGAACATTACTTACTGTGAAATACAGAATATGACATAGTTTTAAAAATAACACTTACGGGGCTTCCCTGGTGGTGCAGTGGTTGGGAGTCCGCCTGCTGATGCGGGGGGCGCGGGTTTGTGCCCCGGTCTGGGAGGATCCCGCGTGCCGCGGAGTGGCTGGGCCTGCGCGTCCAGAGCCTGTGCTCCGCAGCCGGAGAGGCCGCAGCGGTGAGAGGCCCGCATACCGCAAAAAAAAAAAACAAAACAAAACAGAAAAAAACACTTACGTATCCATATCCCAGCATAGGAAGTACGGCTTTATATGAGTACCTTTGAAGTACCTGGTATACGTCTTCCCAGTTTTACCCCTTCTCTCAACTCCCATCCTGAAATTTATCATTCCCTTTCTTTACTTTATAGATGTGTCCTCAGTAATATTTTGTTTTACATAATTTTGAAGAGTATTAAACACTACTGTAAGGCAGTATACTGGGAACAAACAGATAAGAACCCTTGGAGTTTACATATAGTGGGGAACATATTGTAAAAAGGAATATAGTTGTGCTATATTCAGTGATCATGATTGTTAGGGAGGAAAATAAATACAGCAAGATAGAACAGGGATAAAATGAGGAACAGAGCCACTAGGAGCAGGGAAATAATTTCAGAATAGTGGAGGGAATAGTGAGGCAGGAGCTTGCCTGGTAAGCTCAAAGAAGCTAGTGTGGCTAGAATGGTTTGGTCTGAGCTGCTGTAATGGTGGTGGGGTTATTAATTAGATGAGGAAAACTAAGAGAAACTGGGATTTTGAGAAGGGTGGGGTCCCTAGGTCAAAATTTCAAAAGTCTGGGCATCTTGTATTTCATTCATAAATACATCACAAGTTATTCATAAATTCTCTTAACAGGCTGTTGGTAACTTTTTAGTTTATAAGCCATGCTCCAGTGAATGTCCTTGTACCTGTCTCCTGGTGTGCTAGTTTCTCTATTGTGTATATAGTTGATTCTTGTTATTCATGGTAGTTAAGTTCTGTAAAATCACTATAAACACTGAATTAGTGAATGCTGAGCCACTGTCCCTGGGGGAAGTATGTACAAATACACACATCTCACATACATTATAATCATAAATTCGTAAAAAAGTCATCCTGATAGATCCTACTCACTTCATTTTACAAAGAAAAAAAGATTCAGAAATGTGACTTGCCCAAGTTGGTATTCATATTCATCCATCTAGTCCCAGAGCCAGAACTTCTTACAGAACACTGCCCCATCCTCCCAGTCTCTGTCCTCTGGTCTTCTGGAGAGAGCTAGAACGAGAGGGGAGAGCATCATCTTGTTCCTTCTCAGCTGGGAACATGTGCATCTGGCAACATGTGTTTCACGCTCTGTGCATGTCTGCAAGTAACCACAAAAAGTGCCACAAGTTTTGATTTTGGTAGGCAAAATACTGATGAGTAGGCAGATTTGCAAATTGGAATCCACAGATAATGAGAACCCACTATGCCCAGGTGTAGAACTGCTGGTTCTTAAGATGTGTACAGTGTTTAACCTCAAAATAACTGTCTGGCTGACCAGCTTAGACTCCCACTGGCACTCTGACTGCACACCTGCCACAGCCTCACCGGGATCACCTTTTATTTAACTTTCACTAATCTGGTAGAAGAAAATGGAAATGTAATTTAATTTGCTTTTTCCTGATCATTAATAGTGTTATAATGGCACGCTGTCTTCTTTGAAATAGCTGTTTGTGTTTTGTACGCATTTTTCATTGAGTTTGTCCTTTGTTGATTTATTAGTGGTTCTTTATTGTCTGAATGCTGATTTTTTTTTTTTTACAACTTTATTGGAGTATAATTGCTTCACAATGGTGTGTTAATTTCTGCTTTATAGCAAAGTAAATCAGTTATACATATACATCTGTTGCCATATCCCTTCCCTCTTGCGTCTCCCTCCCTATCCCACCCCTCCAGGCGGTCACAAAGCACCGAGCTGATCTCCCTGTGCTATGCCGCTGCTTCCCACTAGCTATCTACCTTACGTTTGGTAGTGTATATATGTCCATGCCTCTCTCTCGCTTTGTCACAGCTTACCCTTCCCCCTCCCCATATCCTCAAGTCCATTCTCAAGTAGGTCTGTGAATGCTGATTCTTGTCTTTGTTGCAAATACAGGTCTCCCAGTTTGTGGCTTTTTTCTTTTTTTGGCCGTGCCACACAGCTTGCAGGATCCTAGTTCCCCAACCAGGGATTGAACCTGTGCCCTCAGCAGTGAAAGGGCAGAGTCCTAACCACTGGACCACCAGGGAATTCCCTGTGGCCCACTTATTCTTTTTTTTTTTTTTTTTTTTTTGGATGAGTAGAAGTTCCTAATTTTACTGTAGTTGAACTTAGAGGTCATTACCTTACTGGTGTGTGTCTTTTTTTTTTTTTTCTATTTGCAAGACCTTTTATTCTGCAACATCTTTTGAAAGAGCCATCTTCTCCCTGGTGGTATATAATGCTTTCACATAGAAAGTACACCTCTGCCTGGAGCTGTTTCTTGGCTGTTTTGTATACTTGGTTAATTTGCGTGATCCTATGCTAGTAGCACTGCTAATTACTCTATGCTCAATATTGATACCTAGTAAGGCAAATTCTTCTGTTTTATTCTTTTTCTTCAGAAATGTTTTGTTGTTTACTCCTTGTTCTTCTATATATATACATTTTATATATATATATACATTTTAGAACCAGTTTATGAAGTTCCTTAAAAAACCCCAATTGGAGGAATTCCCTGGCGGTCCAGTGGTTAGGACTCCACGCATCCACTGCAGGGGGCACTTGTTTGATCCCTAGTCAGGGAACTGAGATCCCATATGCTGTGCAGAGCGGCAAAAACCCCCACAAAAACGTATTGGATGTTTACTGAACCTGTAAGAATTTTATTTATTTATTTTGGCTGCATCGGGTCTTCGTTGCTGCATGTGAGGGCTCAGTAGTTGTGGCACACGGGGTTAGTTGCTCCATGGCATGTGGGATCTTCCCGGAGCAGGGATCGAACCCGTGTCCCCTGCATTGGCAGGCGGATTCTTAACCACTGCGGGGAAGTCACTGAATCTAAGAATTTGAGGAGAATTAACATTTTTATAGTACTGAGTAGTTTTCCCCCCCACTCCCCACTAACATTGTATTTCTCCATTTATTAGGTCTTTGGTAAAGCCAATCTCCTTAAAAGTTTTGCAGATCTTTATTTTTAGATTTATTTTTTAGTTAATGGTCTATTTTGAATGGCGTTTTCTGATCCAGCGATTTTGGTAAATCTTAAATCATATAAGGAGATTTCTCTCTACTTGTGATTTATATGTTGTTTATTTGGGTATGTGGGGTTTATTTGTAGTTAAGAAAGCAGTGTTTACTATCAAAGTTTTGTAAAATTACAGATTTTAAACTGACATACCCCATCATTCATAGCACTATTTCGCCACATTTCCTTTCAGTGTTTATGTGTGTGTCCTTTGTATCAGCATATATATATATCATAATTTATCTATAAATGCAGATAAGAGTTTGATCATATGCAAAAAACACATAAAGCCATATTCTTGTGCAGTGTGGCTCTTGAATTCAAGCCACTTGCATCTGGTGTTGAGCTGAAAAACTAGTCATCTGTTCTGTCTCTGGAGGAAAAACTGGCTGTGTTGAACTTGAGACAACCAAGACTCCTTTTAGCACACTCACAGCCCTGTATGTTGTACTTAATGATTTCAGGGTAATTTTTATGTGAGATGTGTCTTATATGATGGCATCAAAGCCTGACTGAGTCCTAGGTGGCTGCTCACTGGGTGCCTGTTAGTGTGACGTACAGGGTGTTGGGGCAGGTGCAGGGACACAGGAGAAGGTGGCTGGGGACCTGTACTGTTCATTTACACAATTCGGGACTTTGGTTTTATGATAAAACCTATTTTGGTTTTACGATAAAACACATCTAAGAGGGAAAGTCTTCTAAGTACATATTTGTGGTAGCTATTTAGGAAATAAGTCACCCATAATTCCACCACTCAGAGATAAACTATAACAACATCCTTCTGAATGTGTATCTGGAAAATTTACTGCTTTTGACAGTTTAAAGAACTTGGATGGAAAAAAAAAAATTTCACATGGATTTTTTTCCCCTGAAAACTACTATATTCTAGTCACAGCTTCATTATGCTATTTTATGCCTAGATAAACAAGAGGACTGGACAACCCATGATCCATATCTATTTGGACAAGGAAACAGGAAAGCCCAAAGGCGATGCTACTGTATCCTATGAAGACCCGCCAACTGCCAAAACTGCCGTCGAGTGGTTTGATGGTAGGAACCCGAGGTCCACAAGGGTGTGCTCCTAGCCTTCTGAGCTCCGCCTCCTCTGGGGCACACAGAGGGTCTGGTAGCAGGTGTTGCCTGTGTTAGCTTGTGGGTAAAGAAAGGGTCTTGCTCTGATGTATTTAATTCTGGCTGTTAGAATGTTGTTCTCTTAAAGTGGTTCTAGGGACCGGGGACAGATAGGTTCTCCCTCTGTGTGGCTATAGGACATGGCAGGAAGGAGGACCTCAAGAGCCAAAGGAGCAAGAAGACCCTCTGTCTGCTCCTGGAGGAGCACTGGATGGCTGCTGGGAAGTGCTTGTCGCGCTCCCCTCAGCCACACGAGGGCCCGGGTGCTGACCGTGGGTTAAGAGATCCCTTACTTTCCGTCATTGTTGTTCAAAGCCTCATGCTAAAGTTGTAATTTTTATCTAAGCACAGATGTCAGAGGTGCAGAAGTCCCACAGACACCTCAGCCGTATACATTTGCGTTTACATATATATGTGGCTTTGACATTGATCCTGGAATTTCACTTCACACAAAACCAACTTTAAAGTGTCAGAAAGTTCTGCCTCTCCTCTATTGGCCACTTCCTGCTCTACTTGTCCTTGCTTCTCACCCTATTTTTTTGTTTTTCTGTTTGTTTCTTTTAAAGGCTTTTCTGGCCTTGCCTGTCAAAATCTTAGGGAACATCATGGGTGGGCACACTTGATGAAGCAGGAATGGCTGGTTTGATAATAGGGTGGGGTTGGTGAAAAAGGAGTCATCTAACCTTGCCTGGTCCCTCAGGGGGACTAAGAGTTGGAGGTTGGGAGTAATTGGCGTTCTGTTATCTTGTTTCAGGGAAAGATTTTCAAGGGAGCAAACTTAAAGTTTCTCTTGCTCGGAAGAAGCCTCCAATGAACAGCATGCGGGGAGGAATGCCCCCCCGTGAGGGCAGAGGGATGCCGCCGCCGCTCCGAGGAGGTATGTACTGGATGCTGTCTCTGCGCTCTTTCTGTGCTGCTTCGGAAGTTTTTTAGTACACTTGTCTTTGAGGAACTTGGTTTCTAGAGTGAAGGCAAGCCCATTAGCAATACTGAAAAGGTGTGTAGAATTGATACTAGCCTATTGGATGCTGACGGTAAAAGTTTGTGGGAGTAAAAGAAAGAGGATGGGTTCTCTTCATCTGCCCTTCTCAAGTTGTGGAGCTAACTGCAGTGATGATAGTGGCTAGCCCTTGGGCCTGTGGGAAAGTATGGGCCAGGTCATGGGGCAGCGACAGCTGTGATCTCTGATTCCCTTCATGAGACGTTTGCCTGTAGCAAATCTGGTGCTGCAAAGAGGTGGTTTATGCTTTCTTATTGCAGGTCCAGGAGGCCCAGGAGGTCCTGGAGGACCCATGGGTCGCATGGGAGGCCGTGGAGGAGACAGAGGAGGCTTCCCACCAAGAGGGCCCCGCGGTTCCCGAGGGAACCCTTCTGGAGGAGGAAATGTCCAGCACCGAGCTGGAGACTGGCAGTGCCCCAATCCGTATGTACTTCTCTGGGCGCACTGATAGCCTACTAGTGCAGTCTCCCTACATCTTGCCCCATTCCCATTCTGGAGAGGCCTGCTGGATTCTTTTCATCCAGAGGAGTGTAATGATGACCCTGATGGCTCTGCTGGGGGCGGTGGTGGCCTAGTCGGTCCTTTACTGGCTGTTTTGGAGCCTTTGGGAGAAGGTCACAGTCCACTGGACTCAGGCCCACATGAGACTTTGTACAGAGACTTTGCTGGATCAAACTCTGGTGCTGTGGTGTGTTGCTGCCTGAGGCTATGGCTCAAAAGCCGTTTTCTGTGGACTGATCCTCTTACTGGTGTTGGACCCTGGGACTCAGTGATGATGGTGGTTTCTGCTCAGGTGGTGCCTTCACTTGTTCAATAAGTGATACTGTTGTGATGTAACTTTATGCAGGGGGTGTGGAAACCAGAACTTTGCGTGGAGAACAGAGTGCAACCAGTGTAAGGCCCCAAAGCCTGAAGGCTTCCTCCCACCACCTTTCCCACCCCCGGGTAGGTACCCTCAGCTTCTTGGCACTAAACTTCTTGTGTTAACTTGGTGGGCTTGGTAAACAAAATTCAGCTGCCCAAACCAGGTTGGTGATTTCAGCAAGTGCAGCCCTGGACACTGGGGCTCTTTAAGTTACACGGTTGACCCTTGAACAATGCGGGGGTTGGGGCGCTGGGCCTGTGCAGTCAAAAAATCCACTTAGGGGCTTCCCTGGTGGCGCAATGGTTGAGAGTCCACCTGCTGGTGCAGGGGACAGGGGTTCATGCCCCGGTCCGGGAAGATCCCACATGCCGCGGAGCGGCTGGGCCCGTGAGCCATGGCCGCTGAGCCTGTGCTCTGCAGCGGGAGAGGCCACAACAGTGAGAGGCCCGCATACTGAAAAAAAAAAAAAAAAAATCCACTTAGAACTTTACAGTCGGCCCTCCCTCCATATCTGTGGTTCCACATCCTCAGATTCTACCAACCTCAGATCGTGTAGTACTGTAGTTTATATTTAGTGGAAAAAAATCGATGTGTATATAGGTGGACCCATGCACCTCAAACCTGTTGTTCAAGGGTCACCTGTAGTTCAATCATCAGTTCTAAACTGTGACCCAGGTGTTCGGGTGAGTAAAATATCCGTTCTGCTCTGGGGGAAGACAGCAGATCCTGAGGGGACCTCTGCATTCACCCATTTTCTGTCCTCTCCTGTACTTTCCCTTACCTTAGGTGGTGACCGTGGCAGAGGTGGCCCTGGTGGCATGCGGGGAGGAAGAGGTGGCCTCATGGATCGAGGTGGTCCTGGTGGAATGTTCAGAGGTGGCCGTGGTGGAGACAGAGGTGGCTTCCGTGGCACCCGGGGCATGGACCGCGGTGGCTTTGGTGGAGGAAGACGAGGTGGCCCTGGGGGACCCCCTGGACCTTTGATGGAACAGATGGGAGGAAGAAGAGGCGGGCGTGGAGGACCTGGAAAAATGGATAAGTATGTGGTGGTAGAACCAGCTGTGGAGCACAGGGCCCATTGGGCGGCAGGCCGTTGCCATCTTTGGAGCAGGTCTCACCCGCTCTGTGGGAATGAGGCAAGAAGCTCAGCACAGGGCTGTGGAAGGGCTTCCTTTCCTCTCCCCATTTTAACACATTGCCCCTTTTTCCTTCTTGCCCTGCAGAGGCGAGCACCGTCAGGAACGCAGAGACCGGCCCTACTAGACGCAGAGACCCCGCAGAGCTGCATTGACTACCAGATTTATTTTTTAAACCAGAAAATGTTTTAAATTTATAATTCCATATTTATAATGTTGGCCACAACATTATGATTATTCCTGTCTGTACTTTAGTATTTTTCACCATTTGTGAAGAAACATTAAAACAAGTTAAATGGTAGTGTGCCGAGTTTTTTTTTTTCCTTCTTTTAAAGATGGTTGTTTAACTAAGACTAAACAATGGGAATCCCTTGTGAGCATGCTCAGTATCATTGTGGAGAACCAAGAGGGCCTCTCTAACTGTAACAATGTTCATGGTTGTGATGTTTTTTTTTAAATAAAATTCCAAATGTTTATAAACCGTCATCCTTCTCGGCCTCTGTTCTGCAGCCACTGCACATCTACTTGGAGCATGCCCCCAACCCCCCAGATCACAGCTCATTCAAGCGTCATGTGTGAGGAAATCAGAACGGTCAAGATGTGACAGTGCGGTGTTGGTCACGGTGCTGCTGGCAAGGAAAGGGGGTTCGAGTGTCACTTTGACCCTGAGCCGTGTCTCAAGGGGACGTCATAGCCCAGGTCTGTCGGATTTGCAGTGGTGGGGGGGGGGTACTGTGTTGGGGATCCGTGGCTGGGAGCCCTCTGAGGGAGCGTTGGGTCACAGGGCCCTCTGTGAACGCCCCTCCCAGCAGTGGCGGAGTTGGTGGGCCTCTGAGGCTCCACACGCTTCAGGATGCGGGTCTGCCTTAGTGACAGCTAAGGAGGGGAACCGTTTTTATATTTGCCACTCAAGTGGTAGTGGTTATTGTGCTTCCTTGATGTTATGGGGTTAGAGTTTTAAAATTAGGTAAACAGCCTAAGACTAAAATGGAGGCCTTGGTTAAGACTGCCTTGGTTGCCTTGTGTGGGGTCAGAGCACATTTCTGTTGTCGGGGAGGAGATGTGAAGAGCCCCAGACCCATCACCTGTTGGCCTTGTGGTCAGTCTGGTCTCTTCTTGGAGCCGCATGAAGATAAGTATCCAAAGCAGGCCAGTAGGTTTCAGTCATTCAAAGATCCAAGGCTCTTAACACGTCCATCTGGGAAAAGCCATTTTCCAGGTAAGCAATTGTAACTTAGTCCATAAATGTGTCCCCAGGCAGATGCTCAAGAAACAAACTTCGGCCTTAACACACCCACCCAGTCAAAGATAGCTAGTGTCCTAAGGCTCAAGGAGAGATTGTCACCTTCAGCCAGGGGAAGGGGCAAGGGTTTGGAGTGAATTTTCCCTTCCATCCCCTGCCCAGTGGGAGCAGGGCCTGGGGAAGTGGGTACACTGCTCACAGCACCCTACTGGCCTCACGGTCTGACCATTCACCCCGGGTCTTCTGCTCTCTCCCCAGCCCACCTGGATGTACTTTACACACAACTATGTGGGTTCCTGTTTCCTTTTTCTGCATTACCAGCCCATTTCCCAAATGAATACGCATTGCTCTTGCACCTTTGGAAAACCCTCCCTTACCCCTCGTTAATCCCCCTCCAGCCACCAAGCCATTTTACTGTTTCCTCGGCATCCACCTCCTCTCCCTTTCTAGAAACCACTTCCAACCAGTCTTGCCTCTGCCGAGACAGTAGCGATCTCCATGTCACCAGATCACTGGTGGTGCCTTCCCAGCTTCTGCTGCCCTCCTTCTCTGTCTGACCTCTAAATACAGGGGCTCCCAGGCTGTGATAGGGCTCCTCTGACCCCTCACTGCTTGGCTGACCGCCCACCCTTCTCCCAAGTGCCAGCTCTTCCCAGGATCTGATGGGCTGAAAGGGCTGGATCCTGCCCCACACCTCCCTCCACCCCATTCTCAGCAAGTGGAAGTTTGTCCCCTCGTCCTGAACCTTGGAGTTCCTCATTGACTCCTGCTCTCTCAGACCCCAAAGCAAACCATCAGGCTCTCCAAGACGCAGCACCAAAAACCCATGCCTCCCACGGCCCTCTCGCAGGGCTCCCAGCTTCCCTCCACCCCTCTAGCCCTTACCCCACAGAGGCTGACCGACCTCACCATTCTCGAAACCCTCTGGAGGCTCCTGCCACCCTGGCCATGACTCATGAGATCTGGCCTCCCTCAGTCCCCCGTGACCCGAGCTGCCCTCTCTGCCTTTCCGCGGTCCCGCCACACAGGCCAGTGCTGTTCTCGCAAGGAGCCAAGGACGCTCCCACCTCAGTCTTGGCAGGTGTCAAGAGCCAGAGTTCACACTCCTGAGGCCCAAATGCACCCACGACATCACCGGGCTCTGTCACTGGGCTCCTGCATCGTGCGAAGTGCTCATCAGCCCTTGAGGCAGTGTGAGCGCCCCGTGGCTCAGGTGAGGAGTTGGGACTTGCCTTCAGGCCCGAGGGGGCTCCTCAGAGCCTGTGCTTTCCCGCTCCTGACCTGCCGGCCACAGTCATCCTATTTCTAAAGGGCTGGGTGCCCGGTCCACCCCCTCCCCGGCCTGCAGCCCAAGCTAGGGGATCACGAGCAGCCCTCCCAGCAGCTGCTGCAGGGACAGCCACCGAGTGTGACAGGCGTTGCCTAACTCCTGCCCAGAGCTTGAGGCCCCCCGCAGGAGCAGCCTCGAGTCCCTGGCGCCTAGGCCCAGGGTGGAGGTGCTTATGTCAGGCAGGCCAGGTCCTCTCAGCCAAAAGAAACGTCTGGACTGCACTGACCTCAGATGCCCTCAGGCGGCGTGGGTTCCAAGCCCTGTCTCAAAGGGCTGCGCAGAGCTGGCTGAAGCCTGGGGATGGGGTGGGGAGTGGAAACCAGGTTCCTCACGCCGCTCCCAATTCTCAAGAGCTCCTGGTCAGTCACACTTAGAATAAAAATTTTCCGCACACCCTCGTGGTCCCACAAGGCCACACCCCGCAGATCCAGGCCAAGGTTCAGGGGTGAGTGAGAGACCGATCTCTGCCCCTACACGTGGACAAAGGCTCACAGGGAGTGGCTCACCTCCAAGGGAGGAAATTGGAGCCGAGGACAGTGCAGTGACAGGGCCAAACCCCACGCCCCTAGGCCCAACCACGGGCCCTGGAGCGCCCCATCCTGCCCCGCTCCTGACAAGAGCTGCCGGGCGCAGAGTGAGCGTGAGCACAGAGAGATGGAGGCTGGTGGGAAAGTGGGCCTTCCAGGCTTTCCGGTCCTGCTTCTCCGGGGCACAGGAGGCAGCTCAGGGGAGCTTGGGGTCACTCACCCCGCAGCCGGGGCAGGAGCAGTCGTCATGGTTGGACCCACATCTGGACAAAGCATCCTGAAGCCCCCAGTGGGTCACCAACTCATCCTGGGCCATGCTCACAGGTCAGTCTAGCCCGGAGGGCATCGGATGGAACCAGCCAGGCCCTGAGCTGCCCAGCACCACTGGGGCCTGCCGGCAAGCCCATCATCCAACCTCCGGCTGCAACCAAGGCCAGCAGGCTGCGCCCTAGCACCCAGCAGCCAAGGCTGGAAATCAGCCATGAGCCCATTGCCCAAGGGCCAGCCCAAGCCTGCACTGGAGCCACAGCATTCTGTACTCGAAGGTGGCCTGTGGGGTCTGTGGGGATGGGCTCAGGACAACCATAGCCCAAACCTCTCGTCCCACCAGCAGTGTCTGCTTCCCTTGGTCCCGCCAGGAAGAGGAGAGGACGCCTTACGATAGAGGGGGTCAAAGCCAAGGCCCTCCATGGCCTGGGCCGTGGGCCTGGCCACACCAGTGGGCACCACACCTGCCATGTGTCCTAGAGTCAGAATATTGGAGTCTCTGGTCTGCAATGGGCCTCTGTGATGGCAGGCCACAGCTCAGGGGACTGGAGATAGGGAGGAACAATCTCCCCATGGCTCCTCCTCCTCAGAGGAGCAGTGGATATATGCCCTGGCTGCACTTGGCTGAGTAATAACATTTTCACAACTCTGGTGTGACTGCTGTTGTCCCATTTTACAGACAGTGCAACTGACTCAGGGAGCTTAACCGTCTCACCAGTGACCAACAGCAGGGCCTAGGTTCAGTCTGACCTCTCCTGTGTCCAGGGCCCTGCAGTGACACGAGGTAGATATGAGCAGGGGTCAAGTTCCTGCACAGCTGCTGCTGACCACACACATCCCTTGCCCTCTCTGGGCCTCAGTTTCCCAAAATTGTAAAAGGAGAACACAGAAAAGCATTGAGAATTTAATTACTTAGTTTCCACACCCTGATCTTCCCCTGCCCCATCTGCAGCAATCCTGTCCTCCCCAGGTATCAGCGGCCCCAAACCTGGGACTCTGTCCTCACCTTCACAGCCGATTCACCAGCACATTCTATCCGCTTTCCCCTCAAAATACAGCCAGAATCCAACTCCTTTCAACACTGGCACCACCTGGTTTCCTCCAGGGCCCCTGCCCTGCCCACCACAGTACCACAGGGAACCTGTTATGACCTAAGTCAGGTCACACCCCTGCCCTGCTCTAATTCCCTCCATGGCTCCCAGGTCCCTCAAAAGAGGCATGGCCCCCTCAGCCCCGCCTCCATCTGCCTCCACCCAGCCTCACAGGCCCCCTCCCTCTTTCTTGAACACACCAGGCACACACCCACCTTGACCTTTGCCCTGGCTATTCCCTGAGCCTGAAACACTCTCCTTCCAGATATCCACACAGCTACCTCCCTCACCTTTACTGTTCACTGATCAAAAATTACAGGCCCTGGGCTTCCCTGGTGGCGCAGTGGTTGAGAACCTGCCTGCCAGTGCAGGGGATATGGGTTCGAGCCCTGGTCTGGGAAGATTCCACATACCGCGGAGCAACTAGGCCCGTGAGCCACAACTACTGAGCCTGCGTGTCTGGAGCCTGTGCTCCGCAACAAGAGAGGCCGCAACAGTGAGAGGCCCGCACACCGCGATGAAGAGTGGCCCCTGCTCACCGCGACTAGAGAAAGCCCTCGCACAGAAATGAAGACCCAACACAGCCAAATATAAATAAATAAATTAAAAAAAAAATTACAGGCCCGGGACTTCCCTGGTGGTCCAGTGGCTAAGACTCCGTTCTCCCAATGCAGGGGGCCTGGGTTCAATCCCTGGTCAGGGAACTAGATCCCACATGCCGCAACTAAAGATTCCGCATGCTGCAACAAAGATCCCTCCTGTGGGCTTCCCTGGTGGCGCAGTGGTTGAGAGTCCACCTGCTGATGCAGGGAACATGGGTTCGTGCCCCGGTCAGGGAAGATCCCACATGCCGCGGAGCGGCTGGGCCCGTGAGCCATGGCCACTGAGCCTGCGTGTCCGGAGCCTGTGCTCCGCAACGGGAAAGGCCACAGCAGTGAGAGGCCTGCGTACCGCAAAAAAAAAAAAAAAGATCCCTCCTGCCGCAACTAAGACCCAGTGCAGCCAAATAAATATTTTTTAAAAAACAAACAGGGACTTCCCTGGTAGCACAGCGGTTAAGAATCCGCCTGCCAATGCAGGGGACAGGGGTTCAATCCCTGGTCCCGGAAGATCCCACATGCCGTGGAGCAACTAAGCCCATGCGCCACAACTACTGAGCCTGTGCTCTAGAGCCTGTGAGCCACAACTACTGAAGCCCGCGCACCTAGAGCCCATGCTCTGCAACAAGAGAAGCCACCGCAATGAAAAGCCCACGCACCACAACAAAGAGTAGCCCCCGCGTGCAGCAACTAGAGAAAGCCCTCGCACAGCAACGAAGACCCAACGCGGCCAAAAATAAATACTAAATAAATTAATTTAAAAAAAATTGCAGGCCCATCCCACCTCCACTCCTGCTTCCCGCTCTCTTCTCCCCAGTGCCTTGTCCCTGTTGCAGCCCAGGAGCCACCCCTAGACTGTGAGCCTGGGAGCTGGCTCTGTTTTGTTCCCTTTTTTTTGCTCTTGGTTTGCAGTGCCAAAAGACACAGCACCCAGTAGGCTCCACGTCAATGTCAGCCGTTAGTTACTACTTCTAGGCACGGGCCTTCCTCACTCTGCAGTGGATGGAGGGGGCTGTGGAGAGGGTAGAGTGGGACCTGCATGACCTGGGTATTGGGGTAAGAGCCCACCTTTTTTTTTTTTTTTTAGATGTTGGGGGTAGGAGTTTATTTATTTATTTTTGCTGTGTTGGGTCTTCGTTTCTGTGCGAGGGCTTTCTCTAGTTGTGGCAAGTGGGGGCCACTCTTTCTTTCTTTCTTCTTTCTTTCTTTTCTTTCTTCTTTCTTTCTGTCTGTCTGTCTTTCATTTTTTTTTTTTTTGCGGTACGCGGGCCTCTCACTGTTGTGGCCTCTCCCGTTGCGGAGCACAGGCTCCGGATGCGCAGGCTCAGTGACCATGGCTCACGGGCCCAGCCGCTCCGCGGCATGTGGGATCTTCCCAGACCAGGGCACGAACCCGTGTCCCCTGCATCGGCAGGCGGACTCTCAACCACTGCGCCACCAGGGAAGCCCAAGGGGGGGGGGCCACTCTTCATCGCGGTGCGCGGGCCTCTCACTATCGCAGCCTCTCTTGTTGAGGAGCACAGGCTCCAGACGTGCAGGCTCAGTAGTTGTGGCTCACGGGCCTAGCTGCTCCGCGGCATGTGGGATCCTCCCAGACCAGGGCTCGAACCCGTGTCCCCTGCATTAGCAGGCAGATTCTCAACCACTGTGCCACCAGGGAAGCCCAGAGCCCACCTTTTGAAAGGTCACGAGGACTCAGTGAGATAATGCATGTGAGCAGCCTGCCACCAGGAGGTCAGGCACATAGTAGGTAACAAATGCCCCGATCCTTGAATGAGGGTATTCCCATAATAGTCATTGTTCAAATCCCGGCGCCACCAGCTACTCTCCTGACTCAGCCCAAGTTTGGGCATGAGTGTCCCTCATAGAGGTGACTCATTGGTTCCTTCAGGTCAAGGGCACACAGCTGGCCTGGCACACGGTAGGAGCTTTATTAAAGCTCTGAGCATCGGCTGTTGGTGGTGGTGCTTCCCTGCAGCAGCCCCGCCTGGCCAGTGAGGCTGCTGCCCAGCCAGGCCTGGTGTCCCCGCCCAGCGGCAGCTGGGGCAGGATTTCCCGCTGGTCCCAGCCAGGTCCCTCCTCTGCCGTTTGAAAAGAAACCTGCGGCTCTTAACTCTCCAGAGCCAGGCTGCCGCCTAGCCTCTGCCGTTTATTCCATGGCCCACCCCGATAGCCAGAGGTGGTCCAGGACTGGCCTGTCCCCACTGCAGGGTATGGGCCGCAGCATCAGAAACGTGGGCCTCAGCCACCCACCTAACCCACCCCCAGCCTCAGTGTCCTCATGTGAGAAACGGATTCCCCTAACCTGAGGGTTAACAAAGAGCACTCGATAAGGAGCCATTGGTTGAGTGGGGGTAAAACGGAGCCATCCTCCCCCTCCCCCAGGCCGGCGTTGCTGATAGGAAGCCCGCCACCCAAGGCTGGACGGCCTCATTTATCTGAGCTAAGGAGGTCCACTCCGGCCGGAGGTGACTTGCATCGCCAGGCCCCTATCGCTTCCTGAGTTCGTCTTGGGAACTGCCCGTTTGTGCTCACCCGGGGAGGCCACTATCTGGGGAGGCAGAGCAACTAGAAACACCCAACCCCCTCCGCAGGAGACCAAGAAGGGTGGAAGGGGCCGTGGGGACTAGCCTGGCTGAGGATGGGACTTCTGGGCTGGAAGGGTCGCCTGGGGGCCGTGGTCCCGCCTCCGCTCAGGGCTGGGCCGAGTCCCTGGCCCGCCCCGCATCTGGAGACTCCAGCCCTTCCCCAGGCCGGGAACAGCGCGTCCCCTTTAAGAGAGCGCGGCCCCGCCCACCCCCTCCGGGCCGGATCCGAATTCCAGAAAGGCGGGGCGGAGACTGCAGGCGCGGAGGACGCGGTGGTGGGACAGGGATCCGCTGTAGCTCGGGCGGCGCCTCCCTGCGGCGGCCCGGCCCGGCTCCGGCCCCGCCGGGGCGATGCTCCCCGAGGCCGCGGGATGAGCCAGGTGAGCGCGGGGACCCCCAGCACCCACTGCCCAGCGCACACTGAAGGGGACCTGGCGGCGGCAGCCGCGGGCCTCTGTTCCCCAGGGCTGTGTGACCTTGGGCAGCCCCGCACCCTCTCTGGGCCGAAGTCCAGAGGACAGCCAGGACTGGCGAAGGCCCTTCTGAGTCCCGGCTCACAGGCACCAGCCTGGGGCGCTAGAGAGGCTCCTTGGAGGAGGCGGGGCCTGGCCCGGGCCACCGGCTGCCGGATCAGCAACCCGGGCAGGTCGGCCCGGCTCCGCCACCCACTGCTCTGTGACCTTGAGTGAGCTCTGCGCCTCAGTTTCCTCATCTGTAAAATGGAGATAATATCACGCTCTGACCTGGCCAAGGTCATTGCGATTACTTTACTACTGCTGCTGTTCTGTCGTTAGAATGACACAGTCCTTACGGAAGGGGGGCTGAGGGAGGACCTGGGATCTTTCCGGAGGAAGTGGGATCGCCACCAGCCCTGAGCAGTCGACTTAACCCCTCTCTGAGGTCGGGACCAGGGTTCCTACTGTGAGTCCAGGGCCGTGGGCTACATCTCTCCAGGGCTCATCTCTTCACCTACCACAGAGGCAGTAAGGATGGGTGCCTCCCTGCCTGGGCGGGAGGACTCTGTCAAGTCTTTAAATCCCCCCTCCCCCAAAGAACCAAGCAGCAAACACTTATGGACACTAAGTCATTTATAAAAATCATCCCATTAGTTCCTATGAGGAAGATACTATTATTGTAACCATTTTGCAGACGGGAAAACTAAGGCGAAGAGTTTCTCACAGCCAGGGCTCAAACCCAGGCATTTGGTCTGAAACGACAGGCGGGTGCAGGTGGTCAGCGGCATAGCCTGTACTGAGCGTCTGCTGGGTCCTCACAGCCATCCTGACCCGTGTCCCTGCCCACAGTGACTCAGCTGGCCTGGGCATGGCAGACCCCGTGGTGGGCATCGCGGGCTCGGCAGCCAAGAGCGTGCGGCCGTTCCGCTCAAGTGAGGCCTACGTGGAGGCCATGAAGGAGGACCTGGCCGAGTGGCTCAACGCCTTGTACGGCCTGGGTCTGCCCAGCGGTGGCGATGGCTTCCTGACGGGGCTGGCCACGGGCACCACCCTGTGCCAGCATGCCAATGCCATCACCGAGGCCGCCCGCGCGATGGCCGCCGCCCGCCCAGCCCGTGGGGTGGCCTTCCAGGCACACAGCGTGGCACCCGGCTCCTTCGTGGCCCGAGACAATGTGGCCACCTTCATCGGCTGGTGCCGCGCAGAGCTGGGTGTGCCTGAAGTGCTCATGTTCGAGACCGAGGATTTGGTGCTGCGAAAGAACGAGAAAAGCGTGGTGCTGTGCCTGCTGGAGGTGGCGCGGCGCGGGGCCCGCCTCGGCCTGCTGGCCCCTCGCCTCGTGCAGTTCGAACAGGAGATTGAGCAGGAGTTGCGCGCTGCGCCCCCGGCCCCCAACGCCCCCAGTGCCGGGGAGGACGCTGCCACCGCCTCTGCTGCTGCTGCCGAGATCGCCACCGCCCCGGGGGCTCCCACCCGCGGGCCTCGCATGACACCCAGCGACCTGCGCAACCTTGACGAGCTGGTGAGTCCCCGAGTGCGCATGCCCGGCGGCCTGGCTTACTCTCCCTTTACCCAGGGACCAGACAGCAGGGTGGTGCCCGCAACCTCCGGGGGCCTATCCTCATATCTGCAGGACAGCCTGCCCCATGGAAAGAGTGCTTATGTTGAGCACCAAGTGGATACCTGGCCCCAAGGAGTAAAGCAGGCCCAGAGAGGGAGAGGTGCTGGGTGAGGTCACAGGGCCCAGCACGGCCTGGGAGAAAACTCGGGCTCCATTGCACGATCTCCCTGCTTCCTTTCTGTGGTAACCATGCACCAGATAAGTGCTAGGTGTTCCTTCATCCGGGGGGCCCGCGTGATTTGAGCCCCTCCTGTATGCCCTCCCTGCACTCAGCTGCTAGACATTTGCATTCACACCATCACTGAGCTCGAGGTTGAATGGGTGCCTGTGTTGTTTGGTCCTGGGCAAGGCGCTTGGCACACAGTAGGTGCTCAGTGAGTGCCTAGGGAAGCTCCCAGGGGCTCTGCAGGTCCCTCCTTCTCCCCAGGGCCCTGCACACATCACTTATCTGGGAACCCAAGCCTGGAGTAGCTGCTGCTACTGGGAGCTGAAGTCCTTTCAGGAGCTGCAGGATTAGTTCTACCCTGAGCATAGGAGGTGCCAGACCATGACCCCAGCTCCCTCCTCCTCTTCCCGGGACCTAGGTGTCCCTAACACCCCCACAGCTGGGCCAAGAGTTTCCTTCTTATCAGGAGGTTAGAACATGATGTGTCCGCCCTGGAGGCGGGTAGCCGGATGGCTGTGGGCAGAGGCTGCCACCCCACCCCATCCTGGGCCAGGCTCACCAGAAGCTCCACCTGCTCATTTTCTCAGCAGCTCCGCTGTGGCAAGGAGGCGGGCGGGCCGCCCACATAGCCAGCCTGGCAGCTCCCGACCTGGGGGAGCATGTGGGCAGATGTATGCTAGCTGGGCGGGTGGCTGGTGTGCACATTGGTGTATGCGTGTGCCCCATATGTCTGTGGCACTCCTGCCTCCATGGGGTGTGGGACCGGCCTCCACCCCAAACCTGGCCTCTCTGTGGGTCTCAACATTCATGTCTGTGAAGTGGGCTAGAGGGGGAGTGAGGACTCCCCCAGGGCTCAGGGACTTCAAGGATGTGCCTTGTTGGGGTCCCAGGCCCTGGCCCGACCACAGTCCCTCCATCTTTTCCTAGTCAGCTCCCTGACCCCTGGTAGCCAAAGGGGAAGGAGAGCTTCCAGAAGGACTTACTTCCTTCTGACCCTGGAGTTGCTGACATCGGGCCAGGGGAGGAGTGACCTGACTCCTGACCTCCAGCTTCTCTCTGGCCTCAGGTGAGAGAGATCTTGGGGCGCTGCACCTGCCCAGACCAGTTTCCCATGATCAAAGTCTCGGAGGGGAAGTACCGCGTGGGAGACTCCAGTCTGCTCATCTTTGTGCGGGTGAGAGCCAGGGGCTACCCGAGCAGGTGGCAGCCTGAGAGGTGGGGGGGACAGGCCGTGACCTGCCCACGCCGGGCTCCCACAGGTGCTGAGAAGCCACGTGATGGTGCGCGTGGGCGGTGGCTGGGACACGCTGGAGCACTACCTGGACAAGCACGACCCCTGCCGCTGCTCCTCCACGGGTCAGTGCCCACGGGGGGGGCGGGGGGGCACCTCTGTGGCCCCACCTCTCATGCGCCACCCGTCCTCTCTCCTTGCAGCCCACCGCCCACCCCAGACGAGGGCCCGCACTTTCTCCCCACAGCGGGTGTCGCCCACCCACAGCCCCCGAGCTGGTAGCCCGGCCCCCGGGGGTGAGCGCAGGGGCTCCCGCCCGGAAGTGACACCCATCAGCTTACGCAGCTCGAAGGAGGGGCCCGAGACCCTGCTCAGGTGAGAAGCAGGAGGACACGGGGTGAGGGGTCCAGGGTGTGGGGGTGGGGGCGCCCGCCCTGGCCTGGATGACTGTGCTCCGTGACTCACACCCTGGGAAAAGTTCCCGGGGGGGGGGGGGGGGGATGGGGGCGGTGGCGGGGTGGCGGCAGGCCTGGCTTCCCGTCTCCATGGCAACCCAACCAAACGAACAACACAGCTGGGCGGGCCTTGGGGGCTGGGTGGCGGCCAGTCCAACCCTGCTTCCCGCTGGCCTGCCCAGGAAACTGGAGGCCCGGGGAGGGGGAGCTTAGGGCCTTACTTCTGCTGCCCTGGGGCGGCGGGGGTGGCCCTGGCTGCAGGAAGCTGTGGCAGAGCCTCTCACTTCTCCCTGGAAGTCCCCAGGGCAACAGACACCCTTGGCGCCCCCGTCACCACACCACAGGTGCCTCTCCCACCCCCCCAACCACGCGGCTGCTGGTTCCTTACTCTCCCTGCCCCTTCTGCACGCCAGTCTGCTCTGCGTTGCCCCAGCTCTCTCTCTTGCTCCCCTGCCCCAGGGCCCGGGACCAGCTGCCCCCCCATCCCCGCTCCCGCCGCTACTCCGGGGACAGCGATTCCTCAGCCTCCTCAGCCCAGAGCGGCCCCCTTGGTGCCCGCAGTGAAGACTCAGGCACTGGCCCCCGACGGGAACGGCCCAGCCGTCGGGTGACCACAGGCACTCCTGCCTCCCCGAGACGCCCCCCCGCCCCGCGCAGCCAGTCCAGAGACCGGCTGGATCGGGGGCGGCTGCGTGGGGCCCCAGGAGGCAGGGGAGGCCAGCTGTTGGGCCCCAGCCCTGCCCGGCGGGCCCGGAGCCAGAGCCGTGAAGAGCAGGCTGTGCTGCTGGTGCGTCGGGACCGAGATGGGCACCACTCGTGGATGCCACGGGGCAGGAGCAGCCCCCAGACTCCCCGTGCCCACAGCCCCGCAGCCCCCCGGCCTCCCCGGGTCCCCAGCCCCAGTCCAGAGTTGAGCACCACCCCGGCCAGTGTCTTCCGCACCCCGCTGCAGCTTGACCCAAAGCAGGAGCAGCAACTATTCCGGCGCCTGGAAGAGGAGTTCCTGGCCAATGCCCGAGCCCTTGAGACTGCTGCTGGCGGGACCCCGACGGGACCAGCCTCTGACCTGGTTCGGGCCCCAGACCCTCCAGCTCCTGACTCAGCCTACTGTTCCTCCAGCTCCTCCTCTTCGTCCCTCAGCATCCTGGGTGGCAAGTGTGGCCAACCTGCAGACTCTGGCAGGATGGCCAATGGGCTGCCCGGGCCCCGAGGCCCAGCTCTGTCTAGCTCTTCCGATGAAGGCAACCCCTGCCCCGGGGTAGGGGGCCCACCGGATGCACCTGGGAGCCCCATGGCCGGCCCAGAGCCCCTGAGGACCTGGGCACGAGGCCGGATGGACACACAGCCAGACCGAAAACCCTCACGCATCCCCACACCGAGGGGCCCCCGCCGCCCATCTGGACCTACGGAGTCCAGGGCCTGGCATGCCCTGCACTCAGTCAGCCCAAGGGCTGAGCCGGATTCCTGGATGTGATGGACCAGCCCAGCTGCCCCCAATACCCCATTCCTTCTCCTTTTCCTTTGTGGCCTTAACCCCTCTGCATCAGGGAGCACCCCCTGCCTCTTGGGGACCAGACCTCATGGGACCAGACCCCTTGGGACCACATGGCACAATGGGACCTCTGTTGTACATTCCGGTTGGGGGATGAGCATTGCTATTTAATTACTAATATTATTGAATGCCTTAGAGGGGGCTGGGCCAGCCCAATAAGGACACTTCCTGAGGTCCTGTGGCCCTGCAGAGCCTGACAGTAAAGTTTTGTTCCAGCTACTTGTGTCTGCTTCTTGGGGACTCAGCCTTGGGGCCATCACACCCATTTGGGGGCCCTCATTACAGGTTGGGATCCTGGAGTTAATTGCCAGGGGGCAATACCTGGCAGCTCTGACCTTTATGTTTAAGATTATCCTGCCATCCCAGAAGTGCCAGGTGCAATTGAGTTGTTTCCCCCTTTATTTCCTCCTGAGAGGCGGGATTTAACCGTTTGTCCAATGAAACTCCAAGAGCAGTCTGAGAGCTTCCAATCAGATGCATAACCAAGTCCCTTCCATCCAATGGGATCGTGACCCAATGAGGTCCCAGAAAGGACTGTCCAATGGGGCCTAGCTGGGTCCAATGAGATTCAAAGAGAAGCCTGTCGCCCAGGAGACTGGGTGGGAGCGTTCCTCAGCCAATCAGGGAGGAGACTGTCCTGTCCAATCCGAGAGAAGTTGGGCAATCTCGTCCAATCCGGGTCCCTAGTTGTTCCAGTCAAATGGAGGACCCCTCCCCGCCATCAGCGGTGTCGTCCAATTCGATCACATGAGGCTGCAGCGCGCCGGATGCAGCGCCCCCTGCAGGCGCAGGGCCGGATGCGCAGGGCGTGCGCGCACCAAAGCGCAGCGCAGCAGCTCGCGGAAGAGACGCAGCACGTGCCAATTGTACTTGGCCGAGCACTCGAGGTATCCACAGCGCCAGCCCCTGCGCACCAGCGCAGCCAGTGCGCGCCGAGGCCCGAACCGCAGCCGCTGCCGGTCCCGCTTGTTGCCCACCACAAGGATGGGCGCCTCGGGTGCGCCCGCCGGCCTGAGGGCCAAATGGGGAAGAGGGTCGCGGTGCCACGGACCCCATGGCCGGAGAACCCCCCCAAGTGGGTATATACATTCCCCTCTTACGGCCAGAGACCCCCCAGCAAATTACCAGAACCACAAAGACACAAAGACCCAGGCCTAAACGCATAGGGCTAGAGGCCAGGCCCGGAAGGCCTGAGACCAGGCCCAAGATGGCGGAAGAACGCCCTCACTCACCTCGGGCAAAGGCCTGGCCAGACCCGCAAACACTCCCCTCCGACCCGCCGCTCACCTACCTGGTCTCCGCGATGCGCTGCCGCAGCGCCTTCACATAGTCAAAGCTGTCTGGGCTGCAGATATCGTAGACGAGCACGAAGGCGTCCGTGTCCTGCAAGCTCCAGTCTTTAGGGTCCGGCCACTCCTGGGAGCGGGAGGCCAGAATTTGTCGGAGCCCCCCTTCCCACTCTCCCATGCCCAGGCCTCCAGCAGGGGCCTTGACGCTAAATCCACAGTTCATGTTCAGGCCTTGGCCAACCTCATCCTCGTCTGTGCGCCCTCTCTCCCAAGCTCCCTGGGCCCAACTGTCCTCACGGACGCTGGGGTATGAATTTTAAAACCGTGCCTGAAGCCAGTCAGCCCCCAGCCCTCCTTCACTCTGGGTTTCCTCTCCCCTCACTCCTATCTTCTTCCTCCTCCTCCAGTTTCCCACAGTTCAACTCGGGGCAAACCCCGCCCCTCCCCAGACCCCCTCCTTGGTAGTTATGCCTCAGCCTAATTCCAAAGCCCTTGGCCGGTGTTCCCCCAGCCCGCAGAGACCGCTAATTAGCGGCAGCTGTACACGTTTAGGCCTTTGGCCTAAGCACATGCTGCTCTTTCCACCTGGAATGCTTCCACCACTTCATCAAAATTTCACTCATCCTTCCAGGTTTAGCCCAAATGCCACCCCCTCCAGGAACCCCTGCTTAATCCTGCCTGCTCTTTCCTCTTCACCTCTCGAAGGCATCAGCTCTAAGGATTCAAAGTCTGTCCTGGACTTTGCAAAATTACTAGACGAGTCTTTGCTAAAGGTCACAGGAATGAGGGAGCAGAGAATGATCCCCCTAGAAAGTACACCCCTATGTCTGGCTTCAACCTCTCCCAGTGCGGCTCTGCTCAAGGCCCCAGACCCACAACGCTCACCCTCAGGGAGGCAGGACCATGCTCCCCCACGCACGGATCCCCACCCCCCAGCGGAGGCAGGCAAATAGAGAGGCACTTAAGCGAGCTAGAAAAAGCCACCTTGCAAACTCGCCGGGTCTCGGGCCTGATTTGGGGCAACTTCAGGCCAGCAGAAGGGGTGAGACACACAAACGCCAGGACACACATTCATTCTTCGGCCCATGAACACAGTCGGGCACCCCTGGGCCGTCCACGCGGACACGCACGTGTGTACCGAGCACCCACACACATGCTGTCACACGCCCCTGCCCACTCCTCGAGCTGCTACCTCTAGCCCCCCGGGGCTCTGACCGGGGCCAGCACCGTCGCCGTCGCGGATGCTCAGGTCGTAGACGGCGCCGTCGAGCAGCACCGCGGGCCGGTAGAGGCGCGGCCCGTCCGTGGGCCGGTGGCGCTCGGGGTAGTCACCGAACAGGAACTGGCGGATGATGGCTGTCTTGCCCACGCCCGGGGCGCCCAGCACCGCCACCCGCAGGCTGCCCCCCATGGCCCGCGCGTGCTGCCGCGCCCCGCGCTGAGAAGCCTCATGGGCCGACGCCGCTCGGCGCGCGCCGCGCGCCCTGCCCGGTGCGCCCCGGCTCCGCCGCGCTCCTCATCGCCCCTCGGAGCACCCGGGGCCCAGGGAGGCCAGGCCGGAGGACGCCAACTGGCGGTGGGAAGGCAGACAGACAGCCGAGCAGGCCGACGGAAGACGTGCGAGCAGCTCCGGCGGGTACCAAGCTCCGGAGAGAACAGACCGAGCGCGCCGCGCACAGACACGGCCTCCTCCCGCAGCGCGACTGGAGGCGCCGCCCGCAGCGCGGCGCACCGAGGTCGGACCCCCTGCTTGGGTCCCGCGGCGGAGAGGGGCGCTGGGGGCGGCACTGCCTCTCGGCGCCTCCGTCCCTCTGTCCTTCTCTAGCTCCGGCGCCCGGAGTCGCCGCCCCAGCCGGCGGCGCGAGAAAGCGAGCGAGCGGAGCCTCCCGGAGGCGGCGATGAGGTAACTGCCTGCCCGCCCGCCCCTCCCACCTCCCCCCTACCCGCCCGGGACGCCCCTCCCGGGAAGGGTCGCGGGAAGGTGACTGGGACTCGGGGAGCCCGGGGAGGGACCCAGCCCCCTCTGCGTTCCGCACTCCTGTCACCCGCTCCAAAATAGAAGTCCCCTCTCGCCCACATCCTTGTCCCCTCCTCCAAACACCGCTCCCCCAAGCTGGCTCCTCACAAATCTGGCCCGCTGGAGTCAGGGCGCCCGGGTCGGATCCGGCCCAGCTGTGTGACCTTGGGCGAGTTGCCGCACTGCGCCGGCTCTGCTCCACATCCATCAAAGGCAGACACCGTTTCTTGAGAACCTACTATGTGCCAAGCCCTATACTAAGATATGTGACCCTTGAATCAAAGCCTCAACCTGGTGTCTCTGAGAGAGGAAAAGAAAACTAAGGCTGGAGAGGGGACTCTCCGAGGTTGGGGGCAGTGGGTGGCCCCTGACCCGCCGCCCTGTGGTCTCTTCTGAGGAGCTCTCCCACCTCCCTCCTGCCCACAGGGGTAAATGGCCAGCACTAAATAACATGTCAAATGGCATCATAGAGGGGGGCGTGGGACAGAGGGTGCTGAACCCGGTATGCACCAGGTCCCAGTAGCTCAGCCCCAAATCCCTGTCCAAACAATGCTGAAAGATCCAGAAATTGGTCGACACCACCTTCGTCATAGCTAAGGCCAAGTTTTCTGCCTAAGTCTCCACTGTAGCTTCCCTCAAACCCTGCAGCCTCCACGCCAGATTCCCAGAGCCCAAATCCCTCCCTGGAGCTGGCAGGAAGCTCCTTCCCCATCAGGGCTTGGGAAGTCTGGGTTTACTGGCACCATCCTCTGCCTCTGCTTGCCTACCCCCTACAGTGGGGGGCTCCCACATCTCTGAGGCCCAGGTACTGGGGGTAATGCACAGGCATGTCTGTTTCTGCACTGAACAAGGGTTTTTCTTATCTGTCTCTTCAACAAACATCCCCAATCTTACTGCTTGTCAGGATGCTGAGATATTTTTAAAAAGTCCTGCCTTAAGAGAGAAGGTTCTAGGGATGGGATGCAGGAATTGTAAGAGCACAGACAACATGCCCACCCCAGCCTGGGAGAAGTGGGAGAGGGAGAAGGAGCTGAGTCTTGAAGTGGGGAGTGGGGTTCATCCTCCTGGGAGCAGGCGATGGTACCTGGATCAGGGATATGGGTCTGCTTTCACTCTTCTTCGCAGCCACTAGGGAGAGCAGAGCCAGAGTTGTGGCTACATCTGGCAGGTGTTCCAGGTCTTCAGGCCCAGTGAGTGGGGACCCTTGGCTTTATCTTACTTTCTGCTGTGATTTTTCCCTTCACCCGATTTCCCCTCTGACTTTTTAACTTTTCAGGCATCTGGGTTTTGTGAGCTGCCTCAGTTCCTTTGGGGAACAAGGCAGGGAGTAAATAAACTAGGCACCACCTTCCCTGTTGGCACTCAGCAGGGTGTGGGGCTGACATCATTATGGTCTTCCTTGGGGCACTCGGGACCAACCCCTGCCTGGACCACCCTCCCGCCCACATGTGGGAGCCAGCTCTGGGTGTCCTTACCTTGGAAACCTTCCTTGCTTCACTTTCTGACAGAGCGCCCTTTTATTGGGTAGGGCTTCTTTGGGAACCACAAACAGGGCTTGTGTGTGAGGCATCTCAGGGCCCCAGCGCGTGGTTTTTGGAGTGATGGAAGACACTCTGGACAGAGTACATCCAAAAGCTCCCACAAAGTCGTCACACTCCACAGGGGTGACACATTCCCAAGGGAACTCTCCCATCAGTATCACTAGCAGCCGTTCCCATTTATCAAGGACCTGTGGGGAATTCCCTGGTGGTCAGGTGGTTAGGACTCCAAGCTTCCACTGCAGGGAGCATGGGTTCGATCCCTGGTCGGGGAACTAAGATCCCACAAGCCACAAGGTCCGGCCAAAAAAAAAAAAAAAAAAGGACCTGTGATGTGCCAAGCCTTGACTGTAGCTGTGCTCATTGAGGCTCAAAGGGATGAGCAGGAAAGTGGCAGCACAGGGACCAGAACCCAGGACCTTAGGCCACTGAAGCTGACTTTCTGAGAAGCCCAACTTCATTGGGGCTCAGAGACCAGAAGGGCTTCAGAAGGAGGTCAGCTGGAGCCTGTGGCCCTGTAGGGAGGGACTCTGAGGAAGCCCCTGTCACTGAGGGAGCTGAGCTGAGACAGGAGTGGGCCGTCCAGGGCCAGGCTTCCCAAAGACTAGCTAGCCAGAGAACTCGGGTTGCCTGTTGGCCACTGCCTGACATTTGCCCAAAAGGTTTCTTCCCATCCGGCCTGATTCCAGCCCTTCTCTGGGGTTGAACACCGTGGACCACGTCCAGCTCCCAGGGGTATTTGCTCTGGACTCCTCTCGCCCAGCCATCTGCGTCAGTCCACTGACCATTAATCATAGTCTGTCCTGCCTGTTAATCACTTGTCCCAGCTTAACTCACTCCCCCAGAGTCCTGATGGGGGAAACCCTTACCACTTGGATGCCTCATGCATGGTGGGTCCTTGGTGGCCATCGTAAGACTGCCCATTGATTGTAGCCGGTCAGCCCCTTGAATGCCGTGGGGTTTTATAACCATCAGGACACAAGGAGGCAGCACAGGGCAGGGCTTCCAGGCCTCTGGAGTGAGACCTCTAGGGTTTGAAACCTCCTCCCTGGAGGGGTGTCATCTGTACAAGTTATTTAAACTCTCTGAACCTCAGTTTCCTTCTCTAAAGGGGATAATAATGGTCTTGACTTCATATAGTTGTTGTGGGATGAAATGAGATGATACAAAGAGGAAAACAAGACAATTTAGTAAGGCTGGTGGGGGGACTAAGTTTGTACATATAAAATAATTTCATTTTATATGGTAGTTTACAAACTATAACGGATGCATATGTGTGTACACACAGGTAAGTATGTAGACGGATATTTCCTAGTTCTGTCTGCCGAAAGGGCCTAGAAGTACCACCCCAAGAGCAACAAACACACCCAGCACCCAGATCTTGGTTTCTAATTCTGTTCTCCAGGCTTCCTGGAAAATGGCTGATGCTAGGGTTGGAGCAGGATGAATAAAAGATGAGCCTGGAGCATCTTATAGTATTGGAAAGTAAGGAAGTGCTCGAAAGAAGCCAAAGGATGGGGGCATGTCAAAGGGACACAGAGCCTACTTGAAAGAGCTCCCAATAGCCAAAGCTTAAAAAATTTAAGCAACAAAATAAATAATGCACTTTTGGATTAAACCCAAATTATAAAATAAATATCCATGAGTCCAAACTGATATAAAATGATTGAATTAATACATAAATGCAGGAGAAGAAACAAATTTTCCTTACAGAAGAATTCCAAACATTTTATGTAGCTGCTCCCTGCCCCCACGCTCTTTCCCGAGTGTAGGCTGCACTTCGTGACTTGCTTCTGAAGAACAGTGTGTGGAAAGGGGAGAAAGTAACTTCGCAGTGGAGACCACTGGAAACACTGCCTCGGCCAAGTGATCCAGGCTGATGTGATGGCGACAACTCACGTTGATAGCGTGGACCCGATACGATGGGATGAGAAGGGCGCCTCCTTCCTAAAATCCTGTAACCCCAGTCTAACTGTGAGAAAAACATCAGACAGACCCAAGTTGAGGGACAGTCTACAAAATACCTGACCAGCACTCCTCGGAATGGTTAAGGTCATGACAAACAAAGAAAGTCTCAGAAACTGTCACAGACCTAAGGAGACTCAGGAAACATGACAACCACATGGAACGTGGGATCCGGGAACAGAATGAGGACATGAGTGGGAAAACTAGTGAAAACTGAATAAAGTCTGGAGTTTAGTTTTTAAATTATATGTTATATAATTTGTTATTTACTTTATATTATATATATTATTCTTATTCTTGTGTATTATATATTAATAAACATTTACATCATAAACATACTATATATATAGAAAAGAATGGAAAATATCCCATTTACAAAAGGAACAAAAAAATAGAAAAAACACATGTATCTATGAAGAATAAATGTGCATTCAAGAATTTTTTTTTCTGGCACACCACAGCTTGCAGGGATCAAACCCGGGCCCTGGCAGTGAAAGCGCTGAGTCCTAACCACTGGGCTGCCAGGGAATTCCCCATGCAAGAACTTTTAAATGAAGAAAACTTAAAAGGTTATACAGGACTTCCCTGGTAGAGCAGTGGTTAAGAATCCACCTGCCAATGCAGGGAACACGGGTTCAATCCCTGGTCCGGGAAGATCCCACATGCTGTGGAGCAACTAAGCCCGTGCACCACAACTACTGAGCCTGTACTCTAGAGCCCGTGCTCCACAACAAAAGAAGCCACCGCAATGAGAAGCCCGTGCACACAATGAAGAGCAGCCCCCACTCGCCGCAACTAGAGAAAGCCCACGTGCAGCAATAAAGACCCAACGCAGCCAAAAATAAATAAAATAAATAAATTTATTAAAAAAAAGAGGTTATAGAGACGTAAAAGAAAGCATGAACCAATGGAAAGGTATCTACTCCTATATTTGGATGTACAGATTAATATTATTATTATTTGTTTTCGGGGGGTTTTAAATTTATTTATTTTGTTTGTTGTTCCACGGCATGTGGGATCTTCCCAGACCAGGGCTCGAACCCGTGTCCCTTGAGTTGGCAGGCGGATTCTTAACCACTGTGCCACTAGGGAAGTCCAGATTAATATTATTATTATCCTCACATAGTTTTGAGGATGTCAATTCTCCATAAGTTAATATAAACATTTGATGTGATCCAAATAAAAATAATACCATCATTAAAAAAAAAGAAACTTAGTTCTAAAGTTCAAATGGGACCAAAGGGGTGAATAAGAGGGTACTATAAATTATGAAAATATAAAGGTACAATACTTTTTTAAAAACTCAGTGGTGGGGAGTTCTCTGGTGGCCTAGTGGTTAGGATTCTGGACTTTCACTGCCATGGCCTGGGTTCAATATCTGGTTGGGGAAGATCCCGCAAGCCACACGATACAGCCAAACAAAAACAAAAACAAACAAAAACAAATGCAATGACCGAAGAATAGACAAATTCTCTGGTACTGAACAGAGTCCAGAAAAGCACTGATATATATATGGAAATTTAGTATATGATACAAATGGTATTTCAGATCTGTGGGGAAAAGATGAATTATTCAGTAAATGGTGTGGAAACAACTAGGTAACCATCTGGGGAAAGAAAGTTGAATCCCTACCTCGTTCCTAACATAAAGCCCACATGGAACAGGCTCAAAATGCAAAAACTGAGATGAGACAAGCACTGGAAAGAAAGAAGAGATTAGGACTTCCCTGGTGGTGCAGTGGTTAAGAATCCACCTGCCAAAGCAGGAGACACGGGTTCAAGCCCTGGTCCAGGAAGATGCTGCATGCTGTAGAGCAACTAAGCCCGTGTGCCACAACTACTGAGCCTGAGCTCTAGAGCCCGCGAGCCACAACTACTGAGCCCGCGTGCCTAGAGCCCGTGTTCCACAACCAGAGAAGCCACTGCCATGAGAAGCCCGCGCACCGCAACGAAGAGTAGCCCCCCCCGCCGCAACTAGAGAAAGCCCGCGCACAGCAACGAAGACCCAACACAGCCAAAAATAAATAAATAAATTTATTTTAAAAAAAAGGAAGAAGAGATTAAAAGAAGACAATGCCCAACACAATTTCAGCATGGAAAAGTAAAAACATGGGGAGAAATAATGACAAATCAGGAAGAAAAGGACCAATAACCATATCAAAAAAGGGCAACAAATATGAAAACGGCTCACAGAAAAGGACACACAAATGGCTTGAAAACACATGAACGAAGGCATGTTTAAAACACAGTAAGGTACAGTTTTTTGCCCGTCACTTAAACACACTGCGATACGCCGAGTGTGTGAGGGTGTAGGGAAACAGGCATCGCATTCCTGGTTGGTGGGGCTGTAAACTAGAGAAGTTTTAGCAGTAGCTATCAAAATGATGAACACACCTACCTTCGACCCAGCAATTTCAGTCTGAGGAATTTACCGACATGAAAATGATTGTTCTTTGCAGTATCAGTTGCACCAACACCACCAGACACAATTAAGAGGACATCATGGCGAGGACTGGTTCATCACGGTGCCTCCATTCGATGGAAAACCACACAGCTGTTATATAAAGGCATGAGGCCGCTCTCTATAACGGGCTAATAATGGAAAAGTCTCCAAGATACAAGTATGATGCAGATTGGGGTGTATTCCATGCTACTCTTTGTGTATAAAAAGGGAAAAAATCGTATTAGACGTCATTGAGTCTCTTTGGAAGGTAACATTGGTCCTTTTAGGGAGAGGAATGAGAAGGAGGATTATTTCACTTCTACATTCTTTTTGCCTTTTGGATTTTGAACCATGTGAATGCATTATCTTTTCAAAACAAGAACTAAAATTTAAAATGTGAAATGCTTATACCCTCTGGTCCAGCAATTCTGGGGCTAGATCCTATAGCTGCATTTGTGTCTACGAGCAAGGATGTCTAGAAAGATATTCACTTCACCTTTGCTTGGACTCGCAGAAGATGGAAACAGCCAGAATGTCTGTCTGCAGACACCAGCCCATCTGCACAAGAAATTCCAAGGTGGCTCTATTTGTACTGATAGGTAAATAAAGCAAAGTGCTGGTAGCGTCTAGGATGTGCTACTATTTATTTAGTAAACACGTCCCTGGATTTGCTTTATACAGGCACAGAATTATTCCTGGAAAACCAAAATGTAGCAATGAACTTTGCCTCTAGGGAGGAAAATAAGAACTGAGGACGTGTGGAAGGGAGAACTTTATCCTTTGTGTGACTGATCTCACCGTGGTCCAGAAACACTCTCTCCATAAAACAAACCACTAGTTGAAGCTTAAAAAAATGTACAGTGAGGTCACACCGCAGGCCTTGGCAGGGTGTCTGGCACACAGGGAACCCATCAGGCCCCTGGGTGTTTGTTGGACCCTCTCAAATAACTGGTTGCTGTGTTGAATTCCCCGACTGGCTGGGAAGGCTCAGGACCCTGGAGAATCTTCTGCAAGATGCCAAGGCCCCTGAGAAGCATCGGGAGCTGAGAATAAGGACGCCTGAGCACACCAGGACCGGGGAGAGCACGTGAGAGGGAGGAGGCACGTGATGGGTGTCACTGGGGTGAGGGAGGGACAGGAAAGCTGGAGAGAGACAAAATCATGGTAAGTTTCCTCCCACGACCACCTGAGGCCTGAGTACATGAACCCAAGGTGTCCGATGACAGTCCAAGGGCCTCTGTCTGGCCGGGACAGCCTTCCTCATTGGCACTTCCCCCTCACCTCAGGGGCTAGCTTGGTCCTGGGCCTCATCATCACCCCACTGGGGACAGCAGTGCACTCACAAGGCAGGGTGGCGTTGGGTCTCAGCAGGTCAGGACGGCAGGCGACAGGGCAGGCTGTGGTGAGTCCACAGACGGAGGGGACTCCAGCTGCGTTTGTGTGGGGCCTTCTGAGCCGGAACTTTCAGGTGAGGAGAGAACTGGGGTTGTGCAGTCAGGGGCCTTGGTTGGTTCTAGACTCTAGGGTCCCAGGGCAGTATGGTGACACCCCAGGGGTCAGAGGTGGGGCAGTGGAAGGCCAGGCGCCCCTGCCAATTCCTACAGCAGTGTGTCTGGCATGGGCAGGGTGCAGGGAGTGGCCATGGCAAGAAGGGGCTGAGGGCCCACCAGCCACGAGGCACTGACAACCCACTGGCAGCTCTGCCCACAGAGCCCTGCCCAGAGTCCCCCCACCTCCCTCCCCACCCCGGGAGCCAGGCCAGTGCCAGCACTGGGGCCATATGAGGTGTCCCTGGTGGTGGCTGGGGAGGCCGCTGCAGATGCAGGGCGGGGAACAGCCCGCCCAGCCAGGCCTGGTGCTGGGCCTCCCTGACGCTCCCAGGAGCTGAGGAAAACCAAGATGGGCTCGGCCCTCCCAGCATCTAAAGGCAAGACGGCGTGGGCTGGGGTGGAGCTGGGGTCAAGGGTGGGAGAGGTGCTGGGAGACCAGCAGGCCTCAGCAGGCAGTTTCCAAGGACAAGAGAGGGAAAGGTACTGTCAGCAGGGCTAGGGAGGGGCTGACACAGCTCAAGCCCTTGACCCTGGACCCCAGGAGATCCAGGACCCTGCCCAGAAGAGCCTCAGGACCTGACACACTGGCCAGGGACACACTTGATGTCATCATTTTTATTCACTTTCTCTTTTTGAAAATAAGAGTAAACATACAATATATAGTCTCTATTTATATATATTAGACATCGTTACTGCAGGGCTCAAGAAAACCATCCTCAACCACTTGGAAGCAGTTTTTAATTCTGACATTTGGTGGAAGAGGAAAAAAGTGTCCGTGATTGCCAAAAGCAGAATCTTTCTTTATTATTAAACAGCAGTAACAGGAAAACCTAATGCTCTGTCAGACACAACTGAAGGAGGCCAGGAGGGGGGCAGCAGATGCTAAGGAGAAACCCCAGACAGGACGCACCCTGCTCGCCCACATGCCCCACCTCTCAGCCGTGTCTCCGCTCCAGGAACGCTGGGCACATCGAGGAATGTATCAGAGGCAGAGACCGTCCTCGTGGGCAAGAGGGGGAGCGGGCGTGCATGTCTGCCAGGGGAGCAGGAGCCCAGGAGGGGCTCTGGGAGCTTCTGCCTGGTCTTCCCCGAGCGGCTCAGTGCTCGGGAGGGTGGGGTTGTAGGCCCTGGGAGCCCCAGGCCCTGACAGAGCAGCTCTCCCGCTACCCAGTGGACCCTCCACACACGCCAGGATGCCTGCCAGGGCCCGTCCCAAGAGAGAGGTGGTGGGGAGGGCACCACCAAGAGAGACTAACACCACCCCAAGAGAGACTGGGGCAGGGGGCTTCCTGGGCTGGGAGCCTGCGGAGGGAACTGCGTGCTCGCCCTCAGGTGCTGGGAAAAGCAAGAGAAAAACCCTGGATCTCCCCGTCCAGCTCTTGTGCCGCTCTGGCTCCTTTGGTCCCCTCCTCACCTGACGCTAAACATCAGCAGCAATGGAAAGGGGGGGTCTCAAACACGGGAGTATCCTGAGGACCCGGGCAGGCCCTACTGTCAGGACCAGGGAAGCCCGTGGGTGCCAGGAGCCTCACCCAGCCCCTCCCGGGAGAAGGAGGTGCTGCCACCTCCCAGGGGGCTCCTTGACGCGGCTGGTGGAAGGCTAGAGCGGATGCTGGACTGGGCCTCAGTTCTTGAGGATGGTCTCGTAGGCCTGGTACACGTGCTGGGACACCTCCGGTGCTCGGCACTTCAGGGACAGCTGCAGGGAGAGAGGGGTCGGGGGACAGGGAGCGCTCATTCCCGGAGCTCCTCTCCAGGGCCGGGAAGGAACAGGTGGGGAAGGCAGAGAAGGAGGGAACCAGATGGGAGAGGGTGGTGCGCACACATGGCCTGGTGGCAGCAGCGGCTGGGGCAGCTGTGTGGTGTAGGCGAGGGGGCGGCCGCCGCAGCCAGCCGGGTGGGGACCAAATTTACTCGCAGCCCACACGCCTGCTGTCCGCCTGCCACCATGGCCCTCTGCAGCGTGAATCACGAGCCCGAGGCTGCCAGGCAGTGCTGGCCGCACCCTGCAGAGCTGCCAGGACCCCCACAGCCCATGGAAGGCAGAGGAAGTTTGGGGCCAGGAGGGAGGCCATGGGGACGCTGGGTGGTCTTTCTGGTTCCCTGCACAGGAAGCAGGCACGCCAGACTTGGCTCGGCTCTAACTGTGGGAAGAGCCTGGAGAGCCCTGGCAGCAGAGACAAGCGCAGCCACCCATCCTGCCAACATCACTGCTCTGAAGGGGGCCGCTGGGAAGGGGGAGGGGCACGTGGCGCTCTAGCAGTCAGGGCCCCAGTCTCCTCCGAAGGGCTCTGTGCACACTGACTGTGGGAAGTGAAGGCACCAGGCTGGGGAGCACAGGGCAGCCTATCCTCCGGCCTGCAGCCTGCATGCATGTCTGCCCGGCTTTGGGGAGCAGCGGGGTGAGGCCAACTCAGGAGAGCCGGGCCAAGAGATGGGGTGTGCGAGGTATGGCTGGGAGGATGGAGGGGAAGAGGAAGAGAAAAGCAATCCGCTAACCTCCAAGTCCTGCACCACGGGCACCAGCAGGGAAGGTGGACATGCAGCAACCGAACACAGGGAGACGGAAATTACCACCACCGAAGCCACTGCCGAGGCCCCACCCAACCTCTGCACCCACACCACCAGCGGGGCCCAGGGAGCAGCCTCTGGAGGGTCATGCCTGCCCGAGACTTGGGTGCAGGGAGAAGCAAAGCCTGGGCTCTCTGGGGCCTAGAACAACAGCTTGGCCTCTGGGAAGCCACGTCCTGACTGAGGTCTGACTCAAAGGTCAGGAAGGATGAGTTGCTCAGAATCCACGTCCTCCCAGGAGGACACTCAGGTGGGGAAGAGCCGGAGGGCCAGGGCCGGGGCCCAGCGGAGCCACTTCCCAGTCAGACAGGCCTTGGGCCAATGGGGCCGCCTCACAGGGCCCAATTTTACAGAATCTTCTGGTCCAACTCACTGTTCTGAGGCCCAATTTTGTGTCTTATCTGAGAAACTAGATGGGACTGAGTTGGAAGCTTTCTAAGGTCAGAATTCTGATGCTCCTCCAATGCCAGGCTCAAAGGGATCCCAGCTCAGCTGGGCTAGAGTGCCCCCCCTTCAGGGCCGACCCCTGGCCCGGGAAGGAGGGGAACGGGAGAGGCTGCCCAGACAGGAAGGCAGAGGCCCCATGGCAGGCAGGCAGGAGCGGGGGCCCTCACCATGAAGCTGGGGTTGCCGGGCTGGATGCGCAGCTCCGCCAGCACCCAGATGCCATTGGTCAGCTTGAGGGACTGGTAAAGCATGTCCTGCCCCTCCACGTTCCTCTTGGCGATGGTGAAGATGTTGCTGCTCTGCAGCCTACTGCTCACGGCCTCTGGGGGTCAGAAGGCCCCCGGTCAGAGATGGGGAGGCCTGGGGCACAGGCGAGGGGCAGCATGGAGTGGGGGCGGGGTTCAGGAGTCCTACCCGCATTCAGGGGGCAGTCTCTGATCTGGAACTGGGCTTCGTTCTCATTGGGAATGTCCTTCCACGTGGCCAGGAACATCTGCCGGTCTGGAGGGGTAGAGGTGGGATCCTGACACACCTTTGGTCCCGCTCAGTAACCCTCAGCAGGAAGTGGGTTGGGGGGCAGTGCCACCTTGTAGCTGAGGACAGGACTGGCTCTGCCACAGCCCCTCCTGCTTCCCTGAGCAAACCCTGAGCTCTGTGAGGATGGCCACTTGTGCTGTTCCCAAAAGACCGAGGGTTCCTGCCTCTGGGCCTCAGAGCTCTCCCCACTACCACCCACATCCGACCTCCTGCTGCTCTGGAGCCGAGCACCCTGCTCATTAGTCACAGCGGTGTTACAGGGCCTCTGATGTGACAGAGATGATGTGGGCAAAGTGCTCCATGCCCTCTGGGTGCTGGGATGAGTCTTCCCAGGGGTTCCAGCTGGGGCATAGGGGATGGGCATCAGGTGTGACACATGGCCGAGGCTCCCTGCCTCGGGGGGCCCATGGGACGACTGTATAGAGGCTGCAGGCAAGACTGAGGAGGAGAGCTGGCCAGATAAGACCCTGGGGGCCCCGGTGAAGGTGTGACCCTCACTCCAGACTCTGCAGGGGAGCTGGCAACTCATGGACTCTATCGTGGGGCAAAGCCAATCCATCTGTCCTAGGGACCCCAGGGGCACCCTCATGACTCACCCATCTTCCCATCCTCCACAAAGAGGATGTACAGCGGGTACAAAGTGCTGAAGTAGAAGACGTCGATGTTGTTCTTTACGGCCACCTAGGAACAAGGGGGTCCCCGATTAGTCCCTGATGCTCGACACCCTGAGGCCCCAGGAAGTGCCTGCTTCCTGTGAGCCCACCTGAGCAGGTTCCCTCTCATGACTTCCCCGGTAGCCATGCCCAACACCCCCTCCCACCGGCCTCCCCCACTCCCCATCCCCGCCCCCAGTCTGTGTCCAAGAGCAAGATTCCACAGACAGCCCTTTGCCAGCACCAGCCAGGCCCGACGGTTCCCCCAGGCTCCTCCCCGGGGCAGGTGGGAAAGGACTGGGGTGCCAAGCCCTGCCCGGAACACACCTGGAGGTTGTTCAGAGGCTCCATCTTCATGACTGAGCCCACCGTGTTGAGAGGCAGGGAGATCTCCACAGTCTGGTTGGGGCTGAGCGGCGCATGGACCTGGAGGGGGGCGGCGGGGGCCAGGCCAAAGCTGGGGAGAGAGAAGCCCCCGTGGGGTGGCGGGGGAACAGGTGCTGACACAGGACAGGTGGGCTCCTGGGGCTCCGGAGCCTGGGCAGCAGCTGCCGAGAAGCCTCTCCAGTGAGCCGGCCTCATCCCAGGCCTGAAGGACAAGCTCCTGACCCCCACTCCCCACCCCTCAATGGCCACAGGAACAGGAAGAGAAATCTGGGACAGCTGAAGGCCTGAAGCCCATCTCTGTTCCTCTTTCTCCTCTGGGTGAGGTGCTGGGCAGGCCCAGGTAAGCGTGCCCCTGCCCTGCCCTGCCCTCAAGGAGCTCCATTTAAAACCAGGGGAAAAAACAAAACAAAACAAAACAAACCAGGGGGACTTTAAGCTTCTTTTAATTTGAAAACTCTGTGACTGCCCAACTCTCAGTGACCAACCGCCATCTCCCAGGGGGGATGTGACCATCCCAAGCGAGATACTGGGTTTTACTGTCTGGGCCAGAACTGGCTAGATCATAAGATGGCCACAGAGATTCAGAAAAGCCCCGCTTCTTGGTATAGCAGCATGTGAGCAAATCAGGAGGATGCCCAAGAGCGTAAGAGGCACTGGAGTGTTTCTGTGGCCTCTAGGGTTCCCTGAGGGTAAGCAGCAGAGCTGCCCACCCTCCCTGGTCTGACAGAGGGTAGGAAACCACTGGCCCACAGGCTCTCCCTGAGGAAACAGCCCCTTCAGTCAACTTCTTAGAGGCTCAGTTTGCTCATCACTAGAGCCGCTCAGGAAGAAGGATCATCAGGAGAGGCTGCTGGGGTCCCCCAGAGAGCCCTGGCCTAGCTGGCCTGGTCCATGAAGACCCTGATGGTGCCAGACAGGAGAACTTCCCTACTGACAGGGGACCTGGTGGGGGTGAGGAGCCTGGAGCAGCCACCGTTCACAGAGGCCCTGTCTGGTGGTTTAATCCTGCCACATGGGGGAGGCTGGCGGGCAGGCCCACTCCCCATCCTCCTTCTTAGAGACTCCTGAGACGGGAGCTGCTCAGATCTGGAGATTATGTCAGTAAAATGCCCCCCGGGCAGTGGGGGAAGGCAAAAATAAAGGGAGGTGTGCTGCCCCTCCACCTCATACTTTGGTGTCCACATAAAGAGGTTACTGTGGGGAAAAATCACTGCTTTAGAGAGTTTTGGCCTGAGATGTGGTTGTGAGGAATATCCTCCTTCACCAGAAAGAGGCTCCAGGCCCACAGCCCTCAGCGCCTGCCTGCAGTCACCAGCATGGGCTCTCAGCAGGCTGGCCTCAGGGAGCTCACCTGTTGCGGTTGAACTGGATGGCGAAGTCGGTCATGACCTGCAAGGCCTTGTTGGTCAGCTGCAGGTCCATGGAGATGGAGCCCACCTGGCGGGTGAAGGTGCCTGAGATCTCCAATCCTTTGGCCTTCATAGCTGGGAGCCAGACCTGCAGGGAAGACGATGGGAAGGGAGCTAGTGTTCACCATGCCCCCAGCTCCACAGCCCACATGAGGGTCCTTCCCCCACACCACCTTCCCTCACACCTAAAGCGGCCTCTCAGATCGATCACACCTGCCTTTACCATCAGGGGACAACCATGTGAACCGTGGGATGGGAGGAAGGCTCCTGCACAGCCTGCCCAGGACCCCTGAGCCGTGTGGCCACATGCTGGAGCAGCACAGGGCAGGGAGGAACTTGGTGTGCCCAAGGCTGAGCCGAGTCTCCGGAGGTCAGAGAAGGACGACTCAGAAGCAGGGCTGAGGAAGGCGATGAGACAAGCGGGCCCTGCCAGCCTCCTGACAAGCCAAGGAGAGTCAAGAGCCAAGGGCACTCTGGGCCTCGGCCAGAGCCTGAGGCCTCCCTGGCTCTCACAGCCTGCCCTTCCTCGCAGAAGGCAGGGCTGGCCTTTAATTGTACAGACTGGCCTGACCAAGGACAGTACTAAGAGGACCCCTTGCCTGGCAGGCCTTCTGCTGCTTGTTTGGCTGCCCTTGTCATCCGAGTCTCAGCTCAAGCCCACCTCCTCTGGGAAGCCTGCCCCCAGGCTCCTTCTCCAGGCTCCCGCTGCAGTGACGTTTTAGCAAATAAACTGTCTTCTCGGTCCCCAGACAGCTCTTTGAGGGGAGGGCTCTGCTTTTCTGTCTTTGCATCCTTGGCTCGGAGCTTGGTGTGAGATTGGTATGCAGGGAACGTTTGCTAAGCGAACAGCATGAATTAAAGCTCTGCCCGTGAGGGACACCAGTGGGGGCCATCTGTGGACGCGCAAATGCCTCTCAAGTTGCCATTCTCACCAGGACAGCTCACAGCCCCGCCCCAGGCCAGCTTCCCCAGGTGCCCTGTGTCAGTGAATGCCCCACTGTCTCTCAAGTCGCCAACGCCAGGAACCAGAGCATCTGGGCACCAGCCCTCAGCCCACCCTGACCCCCACACCATGGTCATGCAGCTCAGGTCCTGTCAACACCACCTCCTCCCATCTGCTACCACGTTCTCTGCTCTCCCCTCTCCACAGGCACCGCTTGCATCTGAGCCACCATCAGAGTTCCCCAGGTAAGATGGCAGCCACCCACATAGCTGCCCAATTCTTCTATCCCCAATTTCCACAGCAGCCATCTTTTTTTTTTTTTTTGCGGTACGCGGGCCTCTCACTGCTGTGGCCTCTCCCGTTGCGGAGCACAGGCTCCGGACGCGCAGGCTCAGCGGCCATGGCTCACGGGCCCAGCCGCTCCGCGGCATGTGGGATCCTCCCGGACTGGGGCACGAACCTGTGTCCCCTGCATCGGCAGGCGGACTCTCAACCACTGCGCCACCAGGGAAGCCCCAAAGCCACCTTTTAAAATGCAATCTGATCAGGGCACCCTTGAACCCCCTCAATCCTGCAATACTTCCACTGCCCACGGCCTCCGAGGCCTGGTGCCCTGCTCTCCCTGGGCTCTGGTCCTCACACATACACTGTTCCCTCTGCTTGGAAAGCACACCCCACCCTGACCCCGTCCTAATTGCTAACTCTGATCATGCTTTGATTCCCCCAGACAAATCTGTGAGGGCAGAATCTCATGGCTCTAGCCATGAGCTGTGATTTGGCACACAGCACTCAGAGGGCTCCCACGGTGACTTCCCTGCTCTCTGCCCCTCCAAGGAACCTGGCTTCCTTTCCCAGGTTCTTGCAGAACTGGCTCTTTCTGGCACTGTCACCATCCTGACTGCCGAGGGTGGGGACCTCATCTCTCTTGGTCATTGTAGGTTCATGGAGTCTAGAACTGTCAGCATCCACTGGCCCAAGTGCTGAGGAACTCCAAGTTCTTGTACAGAGAGCCTCATTCCCCTTGACCAGGAGGAGCGGGGAATGCACGCAGGACAAACAATTCGAGGTAGTCACAGCGCTGTCAGGAAAATGTAGCCCGCACAGCCACTGCTTCTGGAGGGAGAACACACCCACATCCCAGAACCCGCCTGTGACTACAGTAGCGGGAGGGAAAAAGTCCTGCCCATGTTGCAAAGACTCCTCCTCCAGGCAGCCTGCCCTGATTACTCCTAACCTGGGATCCCATCACCTCTCCTTCCAGTTGGTACACTCATCTGGCTCTCCACTAAGACAAAGCAGTGATAACACCTGTTAAAATGAACCCACATGCAGAGGGCAAGCTCCCTGAGGGCCAGATGATTCTGACAACCCCTGACATTAAGATAGGCACACTGAGGTTCTTAAAACACTTTAAGATCACATAAGGGGGACCTCCCTGGTGGCGCAGTGGTTAAGAATCCGCCTGCCAATGCAGGGGACACGGGTTCAAGCCCTGGTCCAAGAAGATCCCACATGCTGTGGAGCAACTAAGCCTGTGAGCCACAACTACTGAGCCTGGCTCTAGAGCCCGCAAGCCACAACTACTGAAGCCCGCGCGCCTAGAGCCCGTGCTCTGCAACAAGAGAAGCCACTGCAATAAGAAGGCCTCACACTACAACGAAGAGTAGCCCCCGCTCACCACAACTAGAGAAAGCCTGTGCACAGCAACAAAGACCCAATGCAGCCAAAAATAAATGAAATTAAATCTTTAAAGAAAAACAGAAAGATCGCATAAGGGCTGGGGGCAGAGGCTTTGGTGCCACAGCCCTACATTTAGTTCCAGACTCTGTCACTTATCAGCTATGTGACCTTAGGAAAAAGCACTCAGATTTCTCAACTGCAAAAATGGGAATAACAGCATCATAAGGCTGCTGGGAGGACTTAGTGGGATGGTGGCCATGCCATGTTCATGCAGTACCCGGCACGGAAGTGTGTGGTTGCTAGCACTAGACTTGCCGTCTGCTGGGGGCCCCTCAGGCCCAGATCCTGCCAGGAATCCTGGCTGGGGGCTCTGGCCACCAGCACTGTGGTGTAGCGGGCAGGGCAGGGCAGGTGCTGGCTCATAGCTCCCCAGTCATGAGGGAGATGTCCCTGTGCCCCTGAAGCCCTGCTGTGTCCTGCTTTGGGGAGGGGACCTCGGAAGAGAGAGAGGGGCTGTGGCTGGGAACGAAGCGGCAGACGTGGTGTGTGACCTGAGTGTTGTGAGGGATCAGGCCACGTCTGTCCCCTCTGGCAGCTTCCTTGAGGCTGAAAGCCTGGCCCACACTGTGCTCTCCTTAGTGCCAGGCCCCCGTGTTCTCACACCGCGAACTCAGCTCTCCTTCCCTCACCCTGCCCCTTGCCCACTGTTCCAGCTGGAATCCCCCTCCCCGCCAGCCCCATGTCCTGCCACGTCCTGCCATGCCTGCCTCCAGTCCAGCCTCCTTTCCACCCCTACAAGTGCCTTGCTGTCTGGCAGCCATCAGCCAACTCCTGCCAGTCTCCTCACCGGCTCCTTGCTTCTGCTCTAGCCTTTCCAGTCTGACCTCCACATGGTGGCCAGAGGATCGCTCTCAAGTGCAAATCTGCTTCAGCCCTGTTTAAAACCTTCCAATGTCTCCTGCTGAATCAGGATCAAGAACAAAGCCTTAAAGCTGGTGCCGCCGACCTCGCCAGCTTCCTCCCTCCTCAGCTCTAGTCCAGGCGGGAGTCTGGGGGCGGGGGTATTGCCCTGGCTGGCCCAGTGGGCATTGTGGGGCACCGCCAGGCAGGCAATGGTGAGGGGGGACACACTGTGTTTAGTGGGCTGGGGTCAGGGATGCTGCCTTGAGGACAACGGTCTTCACAATGAGCCACTGTCCTGTAGCCCTTGAGTATTTTCTGCATGGTTTCAACATGCCCTGAAATTTCCAGGAAACTAATGATGGTGAAAATCAAGGGAAGCCTGTTCCTTGTTTTGTTTGGAACTTAACTGGCAGTCACCATTTCAGAAACTAATGGCACCTCTGGCCACATCACTCATGGCACGTGAGCTACAAACACTCTCAATAGCTGTGGTGTCACTGTGACTCTGCACTACTGCCAGCACCCAACAATGTGATCAGATCTGGGGCGGGCATGCCCAAGCCTCCACGACACTGAAATATATTATTTTACTCTCTTCCTTTTAAGTCTCTTTTATGCGATGACATCTTACCCTTTTTGAAATTATATGTATAGGTAGGATGTACAGTCCACAGATCTCATTTATTATGAAAGGAGGGGCGTTATAAAACCCCTGTTATCAATAAGGAGCATTGGGTAGGACAGCACTGAGAACCACTGACCCAACTAGATGGAACTTTTGCCAGTTTTCTGGAAGGTGTGGGCTCTCCCTCAGCTCTGGGCCTGGAGCCCTCTCCCCCTTTTTGCCTTGCTAATTCTGACTTGATCTGAAGGCCTGAGCTCCAGCAACACCACCCTCTGCGAAGCCTTCCCCAGGCCTCCACGCCCAACTTAGCATCCCTTCCTTGTGCTCCCTGCTGCCCTCAGCATCGTGCTGGCCAACTGCTGCTCCAGGAGCCCATCCTGGCCGGCCTGAGCCGATCCCACACAGTGGGCCACTTAAGGAGCCCACACGTCCTGCCACAAGAGAAGCCATGGCACTTACTGCTTTGGGAGCCACATATGATCCTGATAAGGTGCCCACGCCACTGGTCAGGTCAAAGAGGTCACTCAGGCCACTGCCCATGGGTGCTCCTAGGTTGGCTGGTACTGCTGCTGCTGGGGGTGATACGAAGTTGGGGGCCCCGATCTAGAAAGGAAGGGAAACGGGTCAGAGGCGGGCATCAAAGGCAGGGACCTCAGGGCCTCAGGATGAGTGTGGCCACCTGGCCCTTTAGAAAACAGGGGGGCAGGCCAGGAGGGGGTATTGCAGGGCTGCCATCACATCAACTCTAAGTTGCAGAAACAAGACAGAGTGAGGTGGGTGGAGAGGAGAGGCCGAGCCCTCCCGTGCTCCGCAGGCCCTGAGGGAAAGGGCTGGGGACACTCACAAACAGCCCATGGATAAAGGGGTACTTGAGACACAATGCTGCGAGGGGGCTGTGCTCAGCAGATGAGAGCACGCACCCCAGGATGTCAGAGAGGGGTTGTGGGGACTGAGAGGGCTGGCAAGCCTCAGGATGACAAGGCAACTTCATTGTAGGGTAGTGAGGATGGGATGAGGAATTAATGGACATGGGGGCCCAACGGCAGCTGGATGCTGGGCAGTCAATGCGGAGGCTGCCAGGACACTGGACAGAGGCCAGGGCTAGCAGGGAGGGACTGCTTTGACATCATCCGACCCTTGGGATGCTGGGTGGGAGATCTAGGAGGAGCAGGGTTGGTGGCACAAGGGTTGAACCATACCCCTTCAGGCTCATCCCCCATCTCCAAGCAGAAGCAGGCAGGGTGAAGAGAACAGGCAGCCACATGCAGAGAGAAAAGCCAGGAAAGAAGACACAGAGAGATAAGAAAGAGAGGGAAAGAGGGAGAAAATTAGTCATTGCTGCTCCACCCAAAAGGGGCCTGGTGCGAGGCTGTGCCGGGCCTTTGAGGGGCTCACATTGTCTCTGTGAAGGGCATGACCCACTGGCCTCACTTGACCACCCTTGTCCTTCCTACCCTTTCCTATACTGTGGCCTTGGGGACCTGAGCCAGGCATGGCCAAGTGACAAGGGGCCCACTGCCCCCTCCACCCGGCTATACCAGCTGCCTGAAGAAATCCCAGGGAAACACCCAGGCCAGTCTTACCACCCCCTTTCACAGGGGAGGAGGGACTGTCCCTGACCTCTCATGGGCCTCTCTCAGGCCTGCTGGGCTGTTACCCCCAACCAGTGCAGCATGTGGGGTAAGTGGATGCAGGTATGGCTCCTCCAACCTTACAGGGCCGAGGTGCCAGACTCAGGGGAAGGGGCTAGGACAGCCCTACACTGCCCCAGGTCTCTTGGGGTTCAGCAGCCCGGCAAGGAGCTAAATCCTGTGTCTGCCACTTAGCAGCTGTGTGCTCTTGGAAGGAAGGTCACCTGACCTCTTTAAGCCTCAGTCTCTCACCGATGTGTAAGGAGCTACATGATCACCTTCGCAGGCAAATGTGCCTGAAGCCCTTGGTTGGCGTCTGGCAGAGAGGGCGTTCAACGATCGCTCCTCCAAAGATCACTATCAACCTCATCCAGAGGGGGCCCCAGGACATACCAGGCTGTCGAGGCCGCTGCCGAGAAGGTCCACAGCTCCCATCTGCACCGATGAGGTGGCCAGGGGTGGGCCACTCACCGGAGGACCGAGGTCCAGGTTGAGGAGGTCGCCCAGCAGGTCGCCCTGGGTGGGGATGACATCCAGCTGCTCGCCAGGGGGCGCTCCGGCAGGGGCCGTCTCTGGGCTCTCCGTGCTCTCACTCCTGCCAGGACAGGGAAAGAGACTCAGCAGGGTGGGGGGTCAGGCTATCTCAGCGAGGCCAGAGCCCCCAGTCTCCAGGATCCACCCTCAGGACAGGCACCTGGGTCTCCTCACTGTCCCAGAAGCCTGTCTATATCCCCCCTTCCTCCCCCTTCCGACGCCTGATCCATCTTGTTGGCTCTCCGAGAGATCCAGCTTCATGGGCTGAGGGAAGGGAGGGTCATCTGTATTCCCCTCACTCAGCCCACTCTAAAGAGAAGAGCAGGTGCTGGTCCCCACAGGACTGGACAACCAGGCCAACAACCCTGGGAGCCGCAGAGCAGGAAGGCGAGAGGAACGGGGCTCTGGAGTCAGGCAGAATCGAGTCTGAGCCCAGCTCTGCTGCCTGGGATGCTGCACCAGGCACTCAAGCTCTCTATGCCTCTTGTTCCCATCTCTTAAGAGGGGACATCTCTCAGAGCTGTTGTCACCAAGTCAATACCTGGTATATAGTAAGCATTCACTAAAAAGTTGCTAGAATCGTAATTTTGCTCAGACTCAGGCCCGAGTGCTTGTGCTACTGAACCGAGGAAGCAGGTGGGGAGGCTCAGGCCAGAGAGTGGCCCCCGGTACTCACGAGGCGGTGCGGGGTGGCAGGCTCTTATGCACGACGCCCCGGCCCCCCTCCACAAAGGCGCTGGGAGGTTTGTGGTAGACGGAGGCCAGGGTGCCGATGTAGCAGATGAGCTCGTCCAGCAGCGTGGGCTCGATGAGGTCTGTCTCCTCCGAGATGAGCGGCTTCTCCGCCAGCACCACCTCCTTGGCAGCCACGGGGTCCGTGGAGAGCAGGCGCCAGTAGATGTAGCCGCGGTCTCGCAGGTCCGGGTTGTCTGAGTCCTGGGAGGTGATGAGAAGCCAGTGAAACTCAGAGCAACCAGGTGAGGGGAAGGGGGAACCCCATCCGTAGTCCCATGACATGGGTGGGATCACAGGGCGACTGATGATGGCAACCTGAGCACTGGCGGGAGCACACCTGTAAACCGCCTGAATAGATGTGGCCCAGCCCCCCGGTTTTCCCCCAGCCCGCTCCTGCCTCCGTTCCCTGCCTCCTCCACCGTCTGCCCTCCCGGTTCTCAGGGACTTCCCTCTCCTCTCTCATGTATGGTCTGGCTCAAAGTCACCACCTGCCCCCGCCCCACCTCTATTTGATTGTGACTGAGCTCCTTGAGCAGGGATCCTGGAATGCTCTGAGGCCAAATCCCAGTGGTGCCAGTTTTAGGGGCAGGACCACCCAGGTCTGGCTTCTTGGACTGAAGCTCCCTCCGTGGAACAAGGGCTGTGCTGGGCACAGCAGGGAGGCTGCGCACCCACCTGAGTGGCCAAGCTGAGGACCTGCTGTACCAGCTCCTGAGTCTCTGTCGGCTTCTTCAGAAAGAGTTTCACGATGGCTGTCAGCAGCTGCAGCTGGACCTGCAGGAAGACAGAGAGGAGGCGAGGAAGGAGTGTAAGCTTCTTGTGGGGACAGTAGGAAACCAGGTGAGGACCTCAGAGGGGGAAAACGATGTTCAAAGGCTGAGAAGAGCTTTCCTGAGTTTGGGGTTGGCCACACAAACAGGCCAAGTCCAGCAGGGGTGAGGTAGTGCTGAGAAGCCTGGACCTTGGCCCGACCACTCAGGAAGGAGCTGGCCACGGTGCTATCTGGCAACCCAAGGCAGGTGGGGGCTGCTGCCCAGCGCTAGGGTCCCAGAAACCCATCAGGGCTCCAGGCCTCACAGCCTTCAGGAGCTCGCAGCTTACGGAGGCAACGCGTGTGCCTGGTATGCTTATTAAAGACCATCTGCCAACAAGTGGAACAGGTGCCAGGGATGCCCAGCAGACTAGGGCAGCAGGGTCCACACAGTCAGCCTGTTGTGAGGAACTGTGCTTCCACCAGAGGGCAGGAACCATTCCTGCCCCGCCCTCACCAGCCCCACCTCTCACCTGCCACTGCCTTCACCTGAACGTACCTCCTGTGTCCCCTCCCCACTTCTGTAGACTCCTGTCCCCCTCACTGGCGCCACCCCACAGTACTGGAAATGCTTTCCAGCCACTGGGCCACCCTATGGAGAGATCCCCTTGAGGGCAGGGATCGTGTCTGTCACTGCTGCATCCCTGGCTATTGTTCATTCTAGTGCCTGGTGTGTAACAGGCACTTAAGAAAAACCTGCTGACTAAAAACACACCTCTGAAAGAACAATTCTCTGTGCATAGCCCTTCCTTAGCCCCATCGCATTTTGTCAGTCCTGGGACAAGAGGACAGCCTGAGGCTCCCCGGACTGTGCTAGGGACAGGCCTGCGGCAGAAGGGTGGCAACGGGGCTGGCTGCACCTCCTGGGCCTGTGTGGCAGGAGGGCACTTACAAAAACAAATGGCTTAGCTACCCTGGTATGCAGGGCAGGCTGACAGCAGGAGGCAGGATTGAGGGGATGCAGTCTGTTTCTGGGACTAAGCATCCAGAGTCCCTGCAATTTGGTGACACATGGGCCAATGGCAGAAGAGCAGGCTAGCTGTGTCCAAGGCAGGAGGTGGCTCGGGGACTGGCTTCCAGACCTGGCTCGAGTCGCTGGCTGGGTAGCCTAGAGAAAGCCACTTACCCTCAGTCGTTGAGGGAGAGGTGTGGCCTACCTCAGGGGGTTCTTGTGAGCTCTGAAGACCAATCTATGGTAGCTTACTTGGAGCCACAGTTAGATCACACCTCATTTGAACTCTGATTCTACCACTTCCCAGCTGGTGACCCTGGACGAGCCATTTAACTTCTGAGTCTGTTTCCTCATCTATAAAATGCAGGCAACACCTCACAGAGTTGATGGGAAGAGTCAATGAGACAACAAACGGAAAGAACTAACTGTGTCCTCTGCTCCATGCACAACAGCTACCATCATCGCCAACGTCACCACAGCTGCCACACAGGGACTCTCTACCAAGTTCTCCCCAACCCCAGGCAGCTGGCTGCCAGCGCTCATTCACCACTGTCGGGTCTGCAGTGCTGCCTGGGAACAGGGCCACCTCAGCTCCCTTCTAGTCTCCCCCCACACACACTGAGGCTCCCGTTAGCCTGCAGGTCAGAGCAGTCCCCCTGCCAAGATGCCGCTGCCCCTGCCCTCAGACAGGCCAGACGCAGCGCTCCCTGTCCACGGCTGGAGAGGCTTAGGAGCCAGGACGAGGGGGCTCAAAGAGACAATCTAAAGTAAGTTTCTAGGACTTCCCTGGTGACGCAGTGGTTAAGAATCCGCCTGCCAACGCAGGGGACACAGGTTTGAGCCCTGGTCTGGGAAGATTCCACATGCCGCAGAGCAACTAAGCCCGTGTGCCACAACTACTGAGTCCGCGGTCCACAACAAGAGAGGCCACCGTAATAAGAAGCCCCTGCTCGCCGCAACTTAGAGAACGCCCACGCAGCAACGAAGACCCAATGCAGCCAAAAATTAATAAATAAGTTCCCAAACTGCAAAGCATTAAGTATTCTTATAAAAGCTCTGAACTGTGCTGTGAACCCAGGAGGCAAAGGAAACAGGCCACCGAATTAAAACACCACCACCACCACCACCCAACTACTGTTTGCTGTGGACACCTAAATATCCATCAGGGGAGGCTGGTTAAACAAACATGGTCCTTCTGCATGAAGGACTCCTCTGAAACTGTAAATTAATAAATTAATAATGGCATAAATTAATAATGGCATGGCCTTCCAATGTAGTTTTAAGGGAAAAATGAAAGGTACTGATCAGTTTCAATTTGTATAGTTTACTATCAGTATTTAAAAATAAGTGAGGGGACTTTCCTGGTGGCGCAGTGGTTAAGAATCCGCCCGCCAATGCAGGGGACACGGGTTTGAGCCCTGGTCCGGGAAGATCCCACATGCCACGGAGCAACTAAGCCCGTGTGCCACAACTACTGAGCCTGCGCTCTAGAGCCCACAAGCCACAACTACTGAGCCTGTGTAGCACAACTACTGAAGTCCGTGTGCCTAGAGCCCGTGCTCTGCCACAAGAGAAGCCACTGCAATGAGAAGCCTGCCGCAACGAACAGTAGCCCCTGCTCGCCGCCAACTAGAGAAAGCCCGTGCGCAGCAATGAAGACCCAATACAGCCAAAAATAAATAAATAAATAAATTTTTTTTTAAAGTGAGAAGGAAATATATATATATATAGTTGATCCTCATTATTCACAGAGGACACATCTGCAAATTTGTCTGCTTGCTAAAATTTACTGGTGACCCTGAAATCAGTGCTTGTGGCATTTTCACGGTCATTCACAGACGTGCACAGCAGTGAAAAATTCGAGTTGCCTGAAGTACACATTCCCAGATGAGGTCGAGTGAGGCGGTGCTCTGCCGTCTGTCTCAGCTCTCATATTGTAAACAAGTGACTCCTTCACAGTCTACTTAGTGCCATGTCTTTCACATTTTGGTGCTTTTAGTTGGTGATTTTGCTGTTTTAAATGCCCCCACCCCACTCCCAGTGTAGTGCTAAAGCGCTGTCTGGTGTTCCTAAGCGCAAGAAGGCTGTGAAGTGCCTTTTAGAGAAAATACATGTGTTAGATGAGCTTTGTTCAGGCGTGAGTTACAATGCTGCTGGCTATGAGTTCAATGCTAATGAATCAACAGTATGTATTAATAAATAAGGTGTCTCTAAACAGAGACACACATAAAACAAGGTTTACCTTGACCAGCTGATAAAAATGCTGTGACTGGGGTTTGTAGGAACCCAACTCTATACTTCTCCTGGGAGCAATGGTTTAGCATTACTAAATTAGTGTTTGACTTTACGGAATATAAGTACCACAAGCGATGAAAATTGTCTATTCATGTCTCTGTAGAGGAACTGGCTAGTGTGTTCGTAAATTCTCTCTCTGGAAGTACCTGCCAGAAACCAATAAATAACATGGTGTTCTCCAGGAGAACTTGTGACCAGGAAAGTGGTAGGAAACAGAATATTCACTATATATCCTTTCGTGTCTTTTCAATTTTGAACCAAGTCAATGTACTACCTATCCAAACATAAATACAAAATTAAAACAAAACCAGAAACTTTAGCAGTCTTCAATATCCACCACCACAGAGTGTCCTCATATGTCCCCCGTAGGTACCGCAGTGTGGGAGGAAAGGGGCCACACCTGTCACCCATACGGCACTCCTGTGTCTGTCTGCACCATCAGTGCAGTTTTAGGAGGGGCAGGGCCCTGAGGCCTCCTGGCTGAGAGGGTTTCAGGGCAGAAGGGACCGCAGGTGCTGAGCTGCCGGCCATGCCCAAGTCGGCCACCCAACGTCTCACCTGGGTGCTCTCGTCATGGAAGCCCTCTAGGAAGCTCTCGAGCAGCTCATCCGCGTTGTCTATCCGCTCAGCGTACTCGCCCACAATCCAGATCATGGCGGCCCGGGCCTCAGGCTCGTCCAAGGAGTCCAGGTTCTCGCACAGCGTGGCGATCACGCTCTCATACCTGGAGACCAGGGCACGGCTGGCACGTGAGCACTGAGGGAGCCCGGGCCACCCAGGGGAGGCCCAGGAGGGGCCAACAGAGACGGGCAGCTGCCCCACAAGAGCCCGAGAGGCTGGCGAGTAACAGGATTTGCGTTTTATCCTTTACATTTCAGTTCTTATTTGGGCCTGGGGAGCAGAGCAGGGGCGGCTCAGGAGAAATAAGAAAAAAATAAACGGTTTCTTTTGAGAATGCTGTTTGCAGCAGAAAAATAAGGAAGAGGGAGAGGCTCCTCCTTGCTTTTCCTCCCCACCAGCCCATCCCCAGCAGAGCCACAACACCCTCATGGGGCGGGGGGGCAGCCACATACTTGTTGGGGTACTTGCGGAAGATGTCCTTGATGACCACGATGGCTTCCTGGACCACGTAGTTGACCTTGGTCTGGATGAGATCGAGCAGCGTGCTCACACAGCGCTCGGCAGATTGCTGTGTGGAAAGAGGAGAGTGTGGGCAAGGCCTTGCACCCACTTCCAGCAGAACCTCTGACCGACATGCCTTGGTCAAGGGCTCAGTCACACCTTGCCCACCTTCCTTTTCACAGTAGGAAAACAGGAGAACCCTCTTTGCAGGTAACAGGTGGGAGAATGAGTACAAAATGATGGTCCTGGGATGGCAGGGACACAGGGAGATAGAATTAAAGTGAGGAGAAGGCCAGTAGAGCTTCTGATAGCAGGAAGGATCTTTGGAGCTCTTCTAGGCCAAGCCCTGAGAGCAGGGCTTCACTTCTACTTGTTTCACAAAATGGGCTCCCATGACCAAAAGCATTTAGGAGGTCTCTGCTTGGACCAGCCCTCCCCACACCCCTCTACTCCAACACACTGCACTAGGCTCTATGGGAGAGATCTCTCAGACTGCCATCACGGGTGCCAAATGGAAAACGTCTCAAGGGGCTGGGCTGAACTGACCAGCTGTCGCAGATCCCCTAGCCTCCAGGAGACCCATTTAAGGAGAGTCAGATCAGTGATCAAGGAACCTCTCCAGAGGCAGAGAATGGGAGGGACGAAGTGCCAGGACACAGGGGTCTGAATGACCCTTGGGAATTTGAAGATAAGGGCACATGGACAGCTGAATCATGATACCTGCCAAAACATCCAATAGGCAGAGCCCCTGCCCCAAAGCTCCACAAAGTGAGAGCTAAGTCTACCAGGGCCACCACCAGCTTGGGCTGCCACACTGTCTTAGCTAATGCTGCAGGAGACCCCTGACAATGACAGGCTAATTTCATCTGCAGCAACTCAGAGGCCCAAGGGAGATTACAGATGAGAAGGAGCCCAACCAAATCTGTACCGTGGGTGCCTTGGGGGCTCCAGTTGTGACCCTCAGGCCTTCCTGGACCATGAGCAGCTGGCAGATTCTGCTGGAATCAGACTGGTTTCCTGGTTTCAGCTTCCTTTCCTCCTTCCCCCCGCCAAGGACAGAGTCTCAGAGCCTCACCTCCACTTTGATGGCGCAACGGCCAATGGCTCGCACAGCCTTCCGTACAAAGTCCACATCCACCTCTGTCGCATACTCTTTCAGCTCCGCCAACACCTGTGGCCCAAACAAAGATGCAGTTGGGGGGATCTGGCAGGGCAACCTCCTGGAACACCCCTGGTCTGCGGGTATGCACACACCCCTAAAAGGGTGGGATTCTGCCTCCTGTTCAAGGTGGAAGTTCCAAGGGAGGGAGAGAGCTGTCAGGTGCCCCAAGAGGAAAACAGGAAGGACTAATTGGCAGGGATGGACAATCCTTAAGTTTGGTTGATCTAGCTAACATATCCACCTAACTACCACTTCAATGGATGTGAAGTAATAACAGAAAGAACAAACTCTTTAATCACATAAATATCAGTTAACATTTGTGGAGAGCTTGCTCACAGAGCCCGGTGCGCTGGGCACCACCCTCTGCTGACCTGGGCGATGTTGGCCTGGGAGGCCAGGCGGATCATGATGTCCAGCTTCTCCAGCTTCACGTAGATGGGGTCATTGTACTTCACAAAGAACACCTTCATCTCATGCTTCAGGATCTCAGGCCTGGTGGTGGGCAAGGTTGCCCAAAGAGCAAAGAGCAAGTCACAGGCCCTGTGAGAAAACCCTTCCACATTTGCTGGGACATTTCTGGGGTCGGACATGGAAACTGACATCCGTGAAAGCAGTCGCCCCCATGGCTGCACGCTCCTGGGCACAGGACCTGCCAACCAAGGTTCTGACCAGCCCCTGTGTGTCCAACCACATTCCAGGAAGGGAAGAGGGAATATGAGCAAGAAACAGATCACATTCAAGAGGCCACAGGCATCAGGCAACAGGCTTGGGAGTCAGGCCTCAGTTCCAATCCTAGCTGGTGACCTCAGGCCCGTTTCCTCACTCACGAAATAGGAAGCATTCTGTGTCAGAAGCATTACCTTTGCAGGCCCGAGTTGCCAGTCTTAGAAAGGCCTGGCATCTGGGAATTCAGCTTTTGGGAGTGTTCTCACCATTCCCTAAATGATAAACGTGGTTAACTGTGCCTTGACTGTTTGTATAAACAACATGGTTTTTGCTGAACACCTGCTTTCCTTCTAGGAGCCTGGAATTTTGGTAGGTGTCAGGCAGAGGGTGCCTTTATGACTCATCCCCCCCAAAAAAACCCAGGGTGCTAAGTCTCAAACAGGCATCCTTGGGCAGAAACATTACACACATGCTGCTGCACTGTCGCTGGGGGAGGAACATGCTCTGTGTGACCCCCCATGGGAAGCCTGCACGAGGATTCCTCCAGACTCCACCTGTCTTTCTCCCTCATGATCCAGCTGTGCAGCCCTACTAGGTCGATGATAAACCTCAGCTATGAAAACAATGATATGCTGTCTCCTGGGAGTCCCTCTAGTGAATCTCTAAGTGTGTGTGTGTGGGGGGGGGGTGTGGTCCTGGGGATCCCGACACAGACACCTACATAACAGGGCTGTTGTGAGAGGTAGATGCAAAGCATCTAGCATGATCCGTATCTGCCTCAGAGAAGGCACTTGCTAGGCAGGAACTGTCACCAGTGTCATTGCTCCTCCCTCACCGGCACCACCCACCTCATTTTTCTTAGCTGAGGAAACCTGAGCGGGGAGGGGCCTGCCCTAGGTCACACATCTAGTGCTAATAGGGCGGGAGCAAGATGAGAGTCACCACCCCTACCTGACTCCTACTCCCGCACCCTTTCCAGAAAAGAGAGCAGGAACAAAAAGGAATGAGGACAGACGGTGAAGAGGCGAGAAGACCCAGCAAAGAGAAAGGAGGGACCCTGCCCAGGGTGGTCCTCAGTGCTGCTTAGCAGGCTGCGGGGAGGTCCTGGCAAAGTGAGGCAGGATCCTGAGCTGGGCGGCAGAAGTTGTGATTTCTGCCATCAGGACTCGGCACAAGCTGTCCAACAGCATGTTGGGCCTGGGCCTGGTGGTGCCTCAGCAACAGGGTCAACTTCTTAGGAGGTTTGCCTTGTTAAATATAGCACAGGGAGCCCCTCCTGCTGATTGGGATCCACAGGTCACGACACCTCACTAAATCCCACACTGCAACTGTGAATCCCTAGTCTCATCCCTTTGTTCAGGCACTCAGAAAGCTTGCCCCAATTTACCTCCCAAACCCTCACAAACGTCTGAATTCCACTGATCTTTCTGGGCCCCCATGTGTGTACTAAGAACCAGACTGAAGCTATAAAGACAGGGAGCATGTGTGGTCTTCCACACATGCTCCCTGTCCACAAGAGGCCCTTGTTCTGCTTTTGAGTTAGTTGCTGATCCAGCCATTTGACCAAAGAGGCTGGCCCTTTGGAGTTAGAGTAGAACTGCAGAGTCTGGCCCCACTCCACGGAGCTGCCTGGCACCCTTACTGGATTGGTCCTTGTTTTTTAGCCCAACCCACCCCGGGTGTCAGGTGCCTTCCCTTAAGCAGTGGCTCACTACTGTGGTCATTCCTACTGGGTGGACGGAAACTGGCTGCTCAGCATTCTGAGTGGCCCTGAGGCTAATGCAAAATCCATGGCGCCTCATCTTGGAGTCCTCCAGCCTCTAGAGCTATGGACTCTTTTTTTTTTCCGGTATGCGGGCCTCTCACTGTTGTGGCCTCTCCCGTTGCGGAGCACAGGCTCCGGACGCGCAGGCTCAGCGGCCATGGCTCACGAGCCTAGCCACTTCGCGATATGTGGGATCTTCCCGGACTGGGGCACGAACCTGTGTCCCCTGCATCGGCAGGCAGACTCAACCACTGCGCCACCAGGGAAGCCCAAGAGCTATGGACTCTTACCCAGGAAAAATGAGTGTGCGCACACATACACAATCTTACAGCCTGTTTCAGGAAGGCTGTGTGGACTGTGGACCATCCACTCTCCATGGTTAAGAAGTGCATGCTAGCCTTTATCCGGCATGCTATCTGGTTAGGCTAAGCCGAGGTTTCCCAACCTCAGCACTACAGACATTTTTGGTATGGATAGTTCTATGGGGGGGCAGAGCTGTCCTGTGTACTGTAGGATGTTGAACAGCATCCCTGGCTTCCACCCACTAGATGCCAGTAGCAGGCCCCACTGTGACAACCAAAAATGTCTCCAGACATTGTCAAATGTCCCCTGTGGGACAAAGATGCCAATGGCTCAGAACCCCTGGGTTAAGCTGTTGAGACATCCTGCACAGTGACAGGTCAGTTTCCCTTCAGAGCCCCTGGTCCCAGCAGGAGATCTCCCCCAGGGCACACACTACCCATATCTGGTGGTCCCTGTACCTTTTCTGTACGATGAGGTTGATGTTTCGCAGGGCCACGTACTGTAGCTCCGGCTCGGCCGACAGCAGTGTGACTAGGGGCGGGGCCAGCTTCTTGAGCAGCGTGCCGTAGTAGTCCAGGTCCTTGGACAACATCTCCATGAACTTCATCAGCACCTTCACAGCAGACAACACTACAGCAGAGTTGGCGTGGGAGAGCCTGGGGGTGACCCGCTCACAGATGCTGTGGTCCATTCCGAGGGGGACAAGTAGGAGAGACAAGCAAGGGGAAACACCCTGTTTTTAGTTATCAAGATAGCATGTCTTCTGTAGGAGGAAGACCTAGCTCCTGGTTCTGTTTCCTGCTAACTGACCCCAAGCAGTTTAAAACCACTCTGAGCCTCAAGTTTCCTCATCTAAAAAAATGGAGATGATGATGCCAACTTCACACGGTTGCTGGTGGCTTAAATGAGACAATGCATATACAGCACTGAGCACAGTGCCTGGCAGTCAGTAAACACTGGATGAATGTCAACTCACGCCCTTCTGTTGTGAGGGCATTCAAAAGGGGCAGGATACCATGTTGGTTAGGACCAAGAGTCAGGGGAGACCCAGCTGGGTGACGTAGGTGATTTCTTCCACCTCCCTAAGCCAGAGTTTCCCTACCTGTAAAACGGGGACAATGATGGGGCTGCCTTCACAGAGTTTCTTTAAAGATTATCTAATGCATAGGAAGCACCCAGCAGAACCCCAGGCACCCAGTAAGAATTCAACGAGTGGTGGCTCTCATGCTGTCCACCGCTTTCCTCAGTCCACAGTGACCGAGATCTGTCAGCTCCCAGGTCAGGCCCTGGCTTCTGTTCTGTGCCCTCAGTGAGCAGTGAGCTGACTGCCCGAAGCAACACCACTGTCAACCTGCTGGCTCTGTGTCTGAGGATGGTCTGTGGGGCAAGGCCTGGAAAGAAGCCCCCTGGAGGCCTGGGACCAGCTCATGGTTGGAGCCTCCCACCCCAGGGCCTGGTGAGGCCGGCAAGCAAGGGCAGCCTCTTACCTCTGGGCCTCCCGGTCGTCCTTGGGTGTGTAGTTGGCCAGGCAGTCCAGGATGAAGATCTGGCCCCACTCGGTGCACTCGTTCAGGGCCGTCAGCAGCTTGTTAATGGACTGCGGGTTCAGGTCGAGCAGGTTGCTGCTGGGGTGAGACTCAGCGATCTCTGAGAGGGCAGCCACTGCGTTTGCCACCACCTGGTTGAGAGGGTGGAAGGGGCAGAGGCTGGGACGCTGCTCTCAGGCCAGGGAAGCAGTGAGGCTAATGATGTTGGCCAGTCAGAGCTCAAACATCCGGAAAGGAATATGAAAGGAATATGAAGGGCAGGGTCTGGAGCACCGAGACCCACTCCAAGCACGCACCCTACTGACTCCTCTGTAAGCTGAAACTAAAGTCAGTGCACCTGCCAATAAAGAAAAACACAAAACAAGAAAGATCTAGCTCCAAGTTCCCGCAACAGATAGCGCTCCCTGCTACCTAACACACAGTCCCACTCTACCAGCTACAGCAGCTCACTGTGGGAGCTGACAACTGTGCTTCTCAGAGCTAGAAGGTTCCTCCTGCAGAGCCCCTCGGGGGCTGGAGGGGCTGGAGCACAGAGGGGTTGCCAGGTGAAGCTCTGGGGCTGCAACCCATTTCCACCAGAGCAGCCGTTTTTATGTGTGTTCTGCGTGGTTTTCAACTTTCCTGTAACTAAGCAGTGCTCCCACGGCCATCGCCGTACTGGCCACTCGGCACCCGTGTGTGATCAGTGTTTCAGAGGGACACAGAATGAGACGTCTGGGCTGGGTGGGTTGTATATTTCATTTTAAACATGGCCCTACCGAACTGTTCTCCAAACTGCTGTCATCACCAGCCGTGAGGAGACCAGCTCCCCTCCCAGCTGCGTTCTGGTGCCCTGTCCTCCAGGCTACACTACTTTAAGGGTGATTCTCTACAACCCTGCAGAGAAGTGGGGAAAGGGAGAAGTACCTCACATTCAGAGCTCTCTGACAGTCTTGGTGAGAGGATGGTGACAATGACAGTGACTGGAAAGGGAAGGAGGGTACTAGTCTTAGGTGCACACCCACTGTGTGCCAGGCTGTGCCAGGCTACGCCAGGCACATTACCGTAACGGCTTAAGCCTCCCAACACCCCCGGCAGCCATGCAGAATTAGATCCATCTTACTGATGAAGAAAAGAGGACTCTGGAAGGTTAGGTAGGATGCCTGAGGTCACACAGCTCCTTAGAGAGGGCTGTGCAGAGAAGGGAATCCAGGTCTAGCTCACTCCAAAGATGGCGCCCAAACCACTGTGGGTAGGAAAACAGCTAGCCCACCCCGCAGGGCTCTGACTTCCAAGAACTGGGGCTGCCTGGTGGAGGGTCAAGCAGAGGTCTTCCCAAGCAACCCTGGAGGTGGTGGAGGTGGCAGGGTGGGTGGCAGAGACTTACCATGGGGTTAGAGTCAGAGATGAGGTCTTTAAGGGTATCCAGGAAGCCCTGGTCCTCTACCAGCTGGGCATTGATGTCGTGGAGCTTGGCCACGCATACGGCCGCCGTCTTGCGCACATACGGGTCCTCGTCCTTCAGGCACTTCCGGAGTGGCTCGCACAGGTACTCTGTGATCTTGTCAACACGGATGCAGCCCATGGTCCGCACAGCCAGGGCCCGGATCAGGGGGTTGGGGTCCTCACAGTCCTGAGGGAAACCAGCCATTGGCCAGGGGCAGGGGTGAGCTGAGCAACATTAGACAGCTACTGTGGGATCTCCCACCGACTGCGGCCAACAGCACCAAAAGTAAGTGCCATGTGTGTAGCACGTAGCATCTGCCAGATACCAGGCTTTGCACTGTTCCTTCTGATCCTCACAGCAGACACACAATACTGTTCCCATTTCACAGGTGAGGGAGCTGAGGCCCTCAGGAAGGTCGAGAGCTCACCCGGTCACAGAGCAGAGCCACAATTCAAGCCGTGTCCACCCAGCACCACAACCCTCAATCTTCCCACTGGGCCACAGAACCCTCATTCGCCCACATCTAAGCATCGACAGGGCTGGGGAGCTAAGGTTTTAAAGGTGCACAGAGCTGACAACACAAGTCCCTGTTTCTCCTCAATCTGGAGGACAGAACATGCAGAAAGGAGCGAAGTCTAGAAGGGCAATACGGAAGCCCTCAGACACATGCTGCATCCTCAGCTGGCAAATGACACAGGGTCATGGCTCACCCCAGGGCACACGGGGATCGAAAGGCCTGGGGCGACCTCACGTGGAATGAGTTAGCAGGGTCTGTAGCATCAGATTTTCTGGAGACAAAGGGAGCCCTCTGCTGGAGGAAGAGACCCCCACGCTGGGAGTCAGATGGCCTGGAAAGGATCCTCCGTGTTTCTACCCAAGGCTGTAGCGCCCCACCCCGGGAGACTGAGGGGAGATGGAGCAGTGAGCACCCCAGCCCCACACCAAGCTTCTACTTACCTTCACAAAGGTGTTGACGGCCATGATGGCCATGTCGGGCTGACTCTTGGCATAGTTCATCAAGTACAGGTACACCAGCTTCTTCAGCTCCAGGTTGTCCGTCTGCATACAGTTTACCACGTCGGGGAAGAGGGCACTGGCAGGTCAAAGCAGCGTCAATGTGGGAAAGGTGAAAAAAAAGAAGAGGAAGACTTTTCAGGCAGCTAATGGGGGCTGGAGAGGAGGGTGAGTGGGAAGGAGGGAAGGAAAACATAACAGGACTTCTTAGAAAAAGGCAGGGTAACAGCTCCATTACCGTGAACATCTGTTGGTAGAAATGGAATTCCAAAGGGTGACTTTAAAAGCAAAAAAGTCCCCTGTTCTTTACACAGGGTTCAAACATGAGCTCTAGAGCCCATCTGACCTGGCTCAAACCCAGCTCTGCCTCTTGCTGGCTGAATCAAGTTGGGAAAATTCTTTATCCCCAGTTTCAGTTTCCTCATTTGCAAGAAAGATATAACAAAACCCCATTTCACAGGGCCCTTGTGATAACTGAAAGAGACAACATACTTACGGTATCTAGTCCTTGACATCTAGGAGGTGCTACAGAAATGAAAACGATTGTTTTTCCTTCTCTGATACTTGACATGGCCGCTTATATTGGGTTGCTGGTTGCAGAGAGCTTAGGGGAGCAGGGGTGGGCTGGGCTGCAGTCACTACAAGGCACCCACTAAGAACCAGCCCATGTGTACAGAGCATGCGCTACACACCAGGTTTGGTGTTAGGGGCTTTACATAATGATCTCGTTGAACAGCCCTGAGAAGTCAGTGGATTATCCCCACTTTATGGAAGACAATACTGAGGTTCACAAATATCAAACAACTGCCTAAGGCACCAGGTCTGAGTCCACAGCCCGTGCTCAGGACCGCTGTTATACTGGGCAGAACCCTTCCCAACATGGTACCCCACAGTCTCAGGATCACAGGCCCCTTGACATGTGAAATATGGTTAGTGGTCAATTTTCTGTCTCTGGAATTATCTATCACCTCCCTTCTCAATTTTTGTGATTTTATGGGCAAGGACCCGGTAACACAGACTTAAGAGGTCAAAGTGAATTTCCTGAGCCCCGACAGGCAGCAGAGTCCAGTCAGAGCTGAAGCTGATGCATCACCTTGGAAGATGACGAACCAGGAACGGGGGGAGCTGAGAGGCCTGACTTGCTCTTTTGGGCCCATCACATCAGCACAACAAGCTCATTTGAGATGACGGGGGTGCCTCCTCTGTGACAGGGGTGTTCTAGTTGAAGGAAAGCAGCTTTGTCCTGGGAAGCATCTGTCTTGGAAGGAGGCCCAGTTTTCCAGCAGACGCCTGATTCCTTTGCCGCTGTGTCCTCAGCAGGTTTCTCTGCAGAACTGTTTCTATTGTGTGCTGTCAAGAGGCCCCTTGATGAGCATGGCAATGGGACAGGGAAATCCATGGAGAAGTCTGGAGCTGTGGGTTCCTGCTGAGGGATCCAGATGGGGAGCTGCTCCACGTCAGCACCCAGGCCTATGAGGCACAGGACTGGGCACCAAAAGGGCCCAAAGGAGAGGGAATGGGGAAAAGCACCCTGGGTCTGGATTTCAGAAGGGCTGAGCATGAGTCCAGTTCCTCCATTAACCATGTGACCATGGGGCAGTCACTGTTTCTGGTTTCTTTGGCAGGAAAAATATCCTTACCTACAGTATGGGAATTGCTAGGAAAACATTTAAAAGTGTTTTGCTGACTCTCAAACACTGTGCAAGTGTTAAGTTGTCACAGAACCCAGCTCCTGTCCTTGGGGACTCAACAATGTGGTGGGCAGGTAAGCACAAGTATACATAAGAAGAGGACAGTCTACAATTAGTGCCAGGCGACACGAACACAGCAAATGCTGCGTGTTCAGGGTAGTCAGCCGGCATGATGAGGGAGGCAGCAGTGTAAATGGACAAGAGGAAGGGACGTTCCAGGCTGGGGAGATGCATGAGCAAAGGAGTGGCCACAATTCTACATGTGATGTGTTCTGGCAACAGATGCACACCAGAGGCTGCAAACTGACGACAAATTTAACAAGCCCAATGTGCAGGTGTGTTTTACTTGCACAGTGTTTATTTGTTTGTTTAGTTTTATCTGGTAATTTTTTTTTTTTTTTTGGCCGCACCAAAAAAATTGTGGGATCTTAGTTCTCTGACCAGGGACTGAACCCGGGGCCACAGCAGTGAAAGCGCCAAGTCTTAACCACTGGACTGCCAGGGAATTTCCTCATCTGGCAATCTAAAACAAGGAGATTTAAAATGAAAAATCCAGATTCCCTGTTCTTTTTAAAAACCAAAAGACCTGGTCCCACTGGGGTCATTTTCCCCAGTAGGCAGCATCCTCTGGAGTTCCTGACAGGGCTCAGAGCACATCCACTGCATTGCCTGTTGCCTTTTCGACCCAGCCCATTTCACTTGCTCCATTGCTGCCTGACCCCATCAACATCTGAGCGCATGACCCCTCTGCAAACAAAACCCTCTATTTGCAAAGATCTGTGAAGGGAGCTATACCAGGGGAGACATGGGTCCCTAGGGATACCTTAAAGGAGGGACTGAACTGGACCCAAGCTCAAAAGCTTCCCTCTGTCAGCTGCCTCCAGCTGCCAGCCGGCCTACCCCTGCACACCTGACGTCTTTGCCCACGGTCATGGACGCAATCACTTTCTTCACCGCCTCCTTTTTCTTCTCCTTCTTGTCACTGTTCAGCTCTGCCTTCAGCTCGAAGATCTCCCCTAAAAAAGGAGGCAGCATGAGTGATCCATTTCCACTCTGCCAAGGGGCGATTCCCAGTCCCCAACTTCCAAAAGAATGGGAGGGAGGCAGCGAAGACACTCTGTGCTGCCCGCTGAAGGCAGTTTCAGGCCCTGGCCCTGGGTGGGCAGGCAGAAACAACTCTGAATTATCAGGAAGGAAGGTTGGAGATCACGTCAGATTGAGGGGAGAGGAGCCATGGAAGCTACAGAGGTTCTGAGGGAGACAAAAAGTGTGCTGCCAGGTCCTGCTCAGCCAGATGGCTAAAAACATGCCGAGGGAAGCAAAGCTCTCCTCAGCCACCCTCACCCAAAGCCCTCAAAGCAGCGTGGGATGGAACCTGGGGACTTAAGGTTTGAGGGAAAAGGGCAGGATTTGCTCAGTTTCAACACATAGGCTTTTCCTGTTTTCCTAGAGCTTCGAGTTAAAAGAGCTCACTCAGGGTTTCACTTCCTGATCCACAAGTGGTTGCTCGGCTCTGAAAATGGGAATTCAGCTGTCCCATGAGGGCTCTAGCATTTAATAAACTGTTCTTAAGAACTTGATGATCTGGAAAAAGCAAACGAGGAAGTAGGACTGTTCAGGGCCCTGCCATGGATAGGTAGTCAGGGGCCTGATAACCCCAATAACAGGTTAAGAGGGCAGATGCTGGAGTGAGACAGGCCTCCTGCCCTTAAACCAGCTGAAGCCAGCCTTTCCTGAGCCTTTCTCTAAGCCAGGCACCTCCCTAACTTCTTCCCACACCTTTTCTCATTGCATCCTCACAACAACTCCACACTTGCCCCCATTTTGCAGATGAGCAAATGGAGGCCAGAAGAGGTTCAGGAACTTGCCCAAGGACACAGCCATGAGGAGGAAGGCTAAGATTCAAAACCAGGTCTGCCAGCTCCAAAGCCCATGTGCTCTGGCCGACCCAGGACATTCACCCTGCTTCTCTGAAACCATTTCCTTGTCTGTACTCTCTGCCTTGCCTGGGGCCTTGACTCTTCTCATGTAACAGATGCAAAACGTTCAGCTCAGTGCCTGGCACTCAGTGGCCTGCATTAAAGGTGGTCACTATTATTACTAATTTACCACGTGAACCTCTGTCTTGGCTCTCTCTTTTGTAGGAGAGTCCCGGGCTTCCCTCTCAAGTTACTTGGGTTGGGGGTGAAGCAGAAACTATCATGTGGGGGAAGTCCTAGAAGAAGTTCTAGATGGATTTACAGTGAAAAAAAGAAAACTAACAGAGTTATTTTGTTTTGTTCTTTTAAAAAAATTTTTTTAAATGACTGAACAATGTGGTGTTCAGCAAAGAACTTGAGATGAGAGACAGTAAGCAGGTTACTTAAGAACAATCGTGCAGCACAGCCCGGGCAAGGCCACATTGAGGATATTGCTCAACAGAGCCAGAAGGAATCTGCAGACCTTGCAGTTCAAATCCAAGGCTCTGGAGAGCTGAAGGAACACACGCCCTTCTCCTCCAAGAGACTAAGGGGGCTGTGTCCCTGCTATGGGATCCAACAGACCATGTGACTGACCTTGGGCCTTGCTGCTGGGCTGCCCCTGCTTTGTTTGAGGTGTTTGGCCAGATTCAGTACAACTGGCAGTTAATTGATGGATCTAGGCCCGAGTCACCTTGGCCCCAAGAAGGCTAGTGGGGTGATCCCAGGATCTGCCTGCTTCAGAAATGCCTCCTTCCTATAATGTGCCCCAAATCCGACCAGTCACCAAGCCTACCTCCTCAGTCACATACGAGGCATCCAATTCTATCCCCAACACCCCCGCCTTCCTCCCCAGCTCAGGCAGCATCATCTCTCATGCGAACTGTGGTTCTGATCTCCCTGCCTCCCCACAGCCTCACCCACTTCGATCCTTGATTAGAATCTGCCTCTGACCTCCCCCTGCTTAAAACCATCAATGATGTCAAATTTGGTCCCAGACATTTCGCTAGACATTCTCCTCAAAAGAAAACCCATAAAAAAAAAAACCCACTACTGACACCTCAGTTTACTCGGCACTGTTCACCCACTCTGACCTGGCTCGCCAGGCCCCACAAACCTCTCCAACCTTTCTTCCATCACACTCTTCAGTAACTTGTGCCTAGGCTTTCCTTTCCCTGATGGACCTGGGCCAGCACTCACTCCGCCCCCCTTTATCTGTCTAGCTCCACCCCAGACCTCCCACGGGCCCCGCCCCTCCCTTATTACAGCACCCACTGCCCTTTAGAGTGATCACTACTTAATAAACTGTCCTCTCAGGCTTCCCTGGTGGCGCACTGGATAAGAATCTGCCTGCCAATGCAGGGGACACAGGTTTGATCCCTGATCCGGGAAGATCCCACAGGCCGCGGAACAACTAAGCCCGTGCACCACAACTACTGAGCCTGCGCTCTAGAGCCCGTGAGCCACAACTACTGAAGCCTGTGCGCCTAGAGCCCGTGCTCCACAAGAGAAGCCACCACAATGAGAAGCCTGCGCACCGCAACGAAGAGGAGTTCCCGCTCGCCACAACTAGAGAACGCCCGCATGCAGCAACGAAGACCCAACACAGCCAAAAATAAATAAATAAAATTAAAACTTTTAAAATTAAAATAAATAAATAAATAAACTGTCCTCTCTGCCCAAGGACAAGTAAAGCCAAGTCAGAGACTCCGTTTGTCTCCTCCACTGCACATGGAAGAGACACAGGAAAACTGGCTGGACTGAGAAATGAACCACCTGATGAGGGGACTGCAGGTCCTGACTCAGCTGACCCAACAACAAACTCTCCTCATCTGGTCAGCAGGCGAGTGTTAATCTCACTTGGAAGGAAGGAAGAAGGAAGGGCCAGCCAGAAAGATGCTTACAGGGTTAAAGCGCATTTGTCAGCCACTACAACAAACTCCATTTCCCGAAAAGCAAAATCAACTGTAATACCCAAACAATACAAGACTAGCTTAGCAAATTTTGATGCAGCAACTCAACAGAATGAGTCTTCAGAACTGTGGGGAAACGTTTATGATAATGCCAGATGAAAAACAGGATATAAACTCTGACTTCAACCACGTAAAACATGTGCCCAACGATAAGGACCAAACATGCACAGATACCACTGTGCAGTTGCTGACAGGATTGTGTGCTTTCGCTCCTCTGGGCGGTGGGGCATCATTTTTTTTTTTTTTTTTTTGCGGTACGCGGGCCTCTCACTGTTGTGGCCTCTCCCGTTGCGGAGTACAGGCTCCGGACGCGCAGGCTCAGCGGCCATGGCTCACGGGCCCAGCCGCTCCGTGGCATGTGGGATCTTCCCGGACTGAGGCACGAACCCGTGTCCCCTGCATCGGCAGGCGGACTCTCAACCACTGCACCACCAGGGAAGCCGAGGCATCATTTTTAACAATTTAAAGCCATGGGGAGCAAAAGAGGGCTTTTTTCTATACTTGGAGCTAATGCTTTTTCCTTCTGGAATTCTGAAAGAAGTAGTCATACTTCTTACACCATCCGCAGTTCAAATTTCCGGATCCACAAGGTTCAAAATGCTCTCAGTGATTCTTGCCACTTGCTTCCAGGCCTCTATGCCACTACCACAGGGAGCAAGCAGAAGGGTCGGGCAAGGAAAGAAGAGGGTAAGACCCCACAATGGGGATGTCCCTGGTGGCGCAGTGGTTAAGAATCCGCCTGCCAATGCAGGGGACACGGGTTTGAGCCCTGGTCCGGGAAGATCCCACATGCCACAGAGCAGCTAAGCCCATGCGCCACAACTACTGAGCCTGCATTCTAGAGCCCACAAGCCACAACTACTGAGCCCGCGTGCCATGACTACTGAAGCCCGCACGCCTAGAGCCCGTGCTCTGCAACAGAAGAAGCCACTGCAATGAGAAGCCCGTGCACTGCAATGAAAAGTAGCCCCCACCTGCCGCAACTAGAGAAAGCCCGTGTGCAGCAACGAACACCAAAGGCAGCCAAAAAAAAAAAAAAAAAAAAGACCCCACAATGAAACAAACAGTACCTTTCTTGGTTGTGGTGAAATATTTTGAGTCCGTCATTTTGGTCCCTTATCTGTGGCCAGACTCTGCAAGACAGAAAAGAGGTGACTTGCCCTTGTGTTCCATTCCATTTTCATTTCACAAGAGGGGAGAGGGATCCAGTGCATGCCTGGTGAGGGGAAATAACTTCTCATCTCTTTACTGGGCAAATGAACTGTTAGATAATGGCTGATTAGATTTTGGAGGGTAATTCCAAAGGATCTATCAAATTTTAAAATGTGCATATTCTTTGACCCAGTGATTTTACTTCTAGGAATCTCTCCCACAGAAATATCTGCACAGGATAAAAGAGTTTTATATCCTGCAGCACTGTCCATAACAACATACCACTGGAAATAACTTAAACGTCCATCAGTAGGGAATGGCTCAATACTTTGGAAGAGTCCACAAATTAAAAAGCACTGAACAATCATGGTTACAGCAGCCCCTCTGTGGTGCTCACTCTGCCCAGCACTAAGTGCTTCTCACACGTGAACTCAATGAAGCCTCATCACAGCCTCATGGAAGTACTATCACTATCATTGCCTATATAGTCAAAGGAGCTTGGAAAATGCCAAGGTTAAAAAGCTAGAGAGATTTCTTCTCTATCCAACTTTTCCAAGCTTCTCTAAACAGTGATAGGCACTATTCATCTCTAGAGAGGGCTAGAAACTACACACTGCAGACTCTACAGCACTCCCCAAATCTGACTGGCCAGTTTTCTCAAAGCATCTCTCAGGACACCTCCTAGGGTAAAACTCACACTGTGAAGTACTGGTCTAAGGCAACAGGGCAAAGGAAGTACCAAGGTCCTCTCGTTCATTCACCAATTTGCTGAGCATTTACTACGTAACTTCAATAGTTCTTCTTGGTCAACAGGTGAGAGATAACAGAAGCTACACAGGAGCCAAGTACCCTGGATGCACGGCAGAGGCTTCAGGGGTTGTTCTAACATGTATTAAGAAGCTATCATTTACTGAACCCCTATTAAAGCTTTACACACATCATCTCATTTAATTCTACCAATAAAGTAATTGCTTTTACCCCCTTTTTAGATGAGGAAACTGAGGCTCGGGGATGTTAAGTAACTTGCCCAAGGTCACATGGCTTGTAAGTGGCTGGACTGGGAGACAATTTCAGGTCCATCTGAGCTCAGCACCTGTGCTCTAGAGAGGAGGGAATTCTGCTTCCCCATCTGAGAGAAAGGACAGAACCCCGAGAGTGGCTTAAGGACTCAGTCCAAAAAGCCATGAGACTTTCAACTTCCAGTCCTACCTATAGTTTCACATGGTACAGAAAACCACACACCCCAAAGAACAGACATTTGCATGGAGAAAACTCACTCACTTGGTCCCTTCTGTTGCCTCTATAGAAGAGACTCAAACATGTAAACCATTAATATCTTCTTTCAATTCATTGCTATCGGTGGGGGGAGATTAAGGTTACTCTTGGGATGGATGTGAAGAGTCAAGGAACATCTCAAAAGTCTCTGGAGGGGCTTCCCTGGTGGCACAGTGGTTAAGAATCCACCTGTCAATGCAGGGGACATGGGTTCAAACCCTGGTCCGGGAAGATCCCACATGCCGCGGAGCAACTAAGCCAGTGTGCCACTACTACTGAGCCTGAGCTCTAGAGCCCACGAGCCACAACTAATGAAGCCCGTGCGCCTAGAGCCCATGCTCTGCAACAAGAAAAGCCACCGCAATGAGAAGCCCATGCACTGCAACGAAGAGTAGCCCCTGCTCGCCACAACTAGAGAAAGCCCATACGCAGCAACGAAGACCCAACGCAGCCAAAAATAAATAAAAAAAATAAATAAATTTATTTAAAAAAAAATCTCTGGAAACAATGGCAACACAGCTCCCCTGCAGCCCAACTGTATTTTTCCAGTTTAAGCCTGTATTTATGGCAGGATGGCAACAGGGCTGTTTCCCAACTGAGATGCCTGCCCATAGGTTTTGTTTCAGTAACCAACAGGGAACCAATAAGTACTGCCTCAGGGCTGTCTTAAAGCCTTTGTGGATCCCATTAGGATAAAGGAATAAAGGCTTCGCTGACAAAAGTATAAAGACAAAGACACAATTCCACATTCCTTTTGCTTTGTCAGGTTGAAAAGGGATGATGGCATTTTTCTATGGGAGCTGTGGGAAAGAGCAGAAGAGACCCCTGTGTCTGCTGATGCCAGTGCCGCTGCGGGGCCGCTAACTGCCAGTCTCAGCAGCGGGGGTCAGGGCTGCAGACAGATCCACAAAGGCGAGGACCCAAGTCGGCCTGGTCCACAGCTGCATCCATCCTCCACACAAGCGTGGCCAGGGCTCAGTCAATAGTTGTTGAAAGAAATGAAAAGTTGCCACTGAAAAGCCCAGGGACCCTCAGCCTGCTCTCCAACAGCTGTGAGGTAACTATATAAGCATTTGTTTCCTACCGGAGTTTACATACATTAAAAATAATTTCATTTTGAGCACAGAGAAAGCCATTTTCTCAGAGAAACCTCACCAACCTAGAGGTTCTTTGTGGAGCTCTGAGAATGAGCAGGTAAAGAAGGCAATGGCATGCCTGTCACACAATAAAAGGCTGTATGGCTTCAGAAGTCACAGGCCTGAGAGCATAACCAGAGGTATCCAGAATAGGAGAGTACCTTGGGTTTCCCAAGGTTAAATTTAGTTGAAGAAGAGGGATCAATGAAGGCAAGAAGGGCTAAAAATCACAGGCCAAAAGAATCACAGAAAGTAACGTACAAACCCCTCCAACGTTAAATCTAGAAGGAAATCAAAGTGAACAAAGCAAAAACTACCTTAGATGTCCAACTTCACTGCTGCCCAGAAATTCTTCCTTCTCTGGTAGAGGAGGGTGTCACAGGCTTTCCCCTCATCTGCAGGCACAACACAACATCCAAGGGCCCTGAATTCCCAGAACACAGCCCGGCAGATGTGTGTTGGATGCAACCACCCAGATGGAAGAAAGGGTGGGAAAATTTCTCTTTGGGGGATTAAAAAAAGCAAGAGAGCTGCAGGGTCAACTAGTGAAGCCACCACAGCTGCTGATGCCCCTACAGCTGGAGCTTTTGATGACACTCTTCCATTTACAGGTGCTAAGCAACTACTCACAAACTTAAACCGCCACCCCATGTGACAGCTGGCGCTGGCGGCCTCTTTCCTCCGCAGTATCTATTTCGCATATCCCTCTGCAGAGGGCCCAGTGGGACTGCTGATGCAGAAACTGTATCCCTCTGAAGTTGTTTCACATACAGGAAATTAAGGTAGAGAAGGAGAAGATAGGGAGAAATGAAAATGCTTTTGCAAAGCCACCCCAGAGCACCGATTAAAAAACCTCACCTCACCATGAAAGATCACCAGCACCATGTGGATCTACTGAGGGTGGCTCTCTCCTCATGTTCTTTCACTGCAGTTGCCTAGGGTATCAGCGCAAGAGAGATTTTTCATTCTCTCTGCAGGAATGGAAAAAACCCTACAGTTCAGTCAGACTTTGAGCTCAGACTTGCAGATGCCACAGGAAAGACTGGTGCTTTTCTTGGCCCTGCTCTCAGCCGTCGCTATGCATTGTATCCCTGCTAATGGAGGCCACAGGGGTCAAGACTCTGACCATGTACATGAGCCGCAATTGAAAGCAAGCAGCCAATTTAGGCAAGAAAAAGCTTAGGGTTTGGATTCCATCTTTGGAGAGCATTAAAAAAAGAGAGCATTGGGCTTCCCTGGTGGCGCAGTGGTTGAGAGTCCGCCTGCCAATGCAGGGGACACGGGTTCATGCCCCGGTCCGGGAAGATCCCACATGCCGCGGAGCGGCTGGGCCCGTGAGCCATGGCCGCTGAGCCTGCGCGTCTGGAGCCTGTGCTCCGCAACGGGAGAGGCCACAACAGCGAGAGGCCCGCGTACCGCAAAAAAAAAAAAAAAAAGAGAGAGCATTAATAAAAGCAATCATTGGAGGGAATTTTTGTTTCAGAAGCTGCTCTGGCCAATGTGATGAGTTACTTCTGCTAAGGATACAGCATTCTATGCTGGGATACCCCTCAGTTTCAGTATTTACAGGCCAAAGAATGCCTGAAGGGGATGGCACTGTCCAAATTCAAAGCGGGGCACACCTGGGACCAGTTTGTCTTTGAGGAGACACTGTTGCTGTCCCTACCTCTGTCCTCCCTCCCCACATCCATTCTCAGTAGATGACTCTGATGCCACAATCCCAGGGCCAGTTCCTGTTAATCTCACTTTTTTCTTGGTTTTAAATCCTATTGACAGGGCTGCTTCCCTTGTCACTAGGTGTAAAGAAATGAACTGAGTAATAAGGTCTGAAACAGAGTAGTTTTCTCTTACGTTTTCTAGAATTATAAAGAAGTCCTTGGTGAGAATCACTGACGTACTGGCCAGGGACAAAGATGTAATTTAAGAGTGGAAAAATGAGGCCCTAGGAAGAAAAGGAAAGGAAAAAACTCATAAAAAATGTTGTCAGCTCAAGACTTTGAATTTTAGCAACTGGAGTTAGGGTTGGGTTTAAGAAAAAAAGTCCTCAACACTTTTTAAATTTTTGAGTCATCACAAATCTAAATGTAATTTTATGACCAGGAGATTAAAAATATCTTTCTGTGTTTTAAGCTAATAAAATGAATTTAAATCTATTAAAAAATACATTAAGGGACTTCCCTGGTGGTCCAGTGGTTAAGACTCCATGCTCCCAGTGCAGGAGGCATGGGTTAGATCCCTGGCTGGGGAACTAGGATCCTGCATGCTGCACAGTGCCACCAAAAAAAAAAAAATTTTTTTTGAGAAAATATTGAGGGACTTCCCTGGTGGCGCAGTGGTTAGGAATACGCCTGCCAATGAAGGGGACAAGGGTTCGATCCCTGGTCCAGGAGGATCCCACATGCCACAGAGCAACTGAGCCTGTGCACCACAAATACTGAGCCTGCGCTCTAGAGCCCGTGCACCACAACTACTGAGCCCACATGCCACAACTACTGAGCCCACATGCCACAACTACTGAGGCCCGCGTGCCTGGAGCCCGTGCTCCGCAATGGGAGAGGCCACTGCAGTGAGAGGCCTGTGCACAGCAACGAGGAGTGGCCCCTACTTGCCGTAACTGGAGAAAGCCCGTGTGCAGCAACGAAGATCCAACGCAACCAAGATCAATAAATTAATTAATTTTTTAAAAAAGAAAATATTGAATATATTTCAACTTTTCTCCAAGGTCTCAAACTTGCTAATAATAATTAACTGAAGAATACTGAGCTGAGGTTACAGTTTACTTCATCTCTACAATTCAACTTCATCTCTTAAAAATGGGGAATTCAGGGACTTCCCTGGTGGCGCAGTGATTAAGAATCCACCTGCCAATGCAGGGGGCACGGGTTTGAGCCTTGGTCCAGGAAGATCCCACATGCCGCGGAACAACTAAGCCCGTGCGCCACAACTACTGCGCCTGCACTCTAGAGCCCGCGAGCCGCAAATACTGAAGCCAGCGTGCCTAGAGTCCGTGCTCCACAACAAGAGAAGCCACTGCAATGAGAAACCCGCACACTGCAATGAAGAGTAGCCCCTGCCCGCCGCAACTAGAGAAAGCCCGTGCACAGCAACGAAGACCCAAAGCAGCCAAAGATAAATAAAAAAATAAATTTAAAAAAAATGGGGAATTCACCACTGACAGGGGATAATGTGAGAACGAAAGACACTGACAACTGCAAACATAAACATCGTAAACATGAAATTCTAGAATTAGCAGAAGAGGCAAAATTAACCTACAGTGACAGAAATCTGATCAGTGGATGCTTCTAGGTGGGAAGGACTGATTTATGCGTGGGTGAAAAACTCTAGGGGTGACGGAAATGATCTGTATTTTGATGCAGATACTAGCCAAACTGTACACGTAAGAGCTGAGCATTTCACTTGGTGTAAATTAAACAAACATTAATTTTTTTTTTAAATAACAAAGTAGAACCCAATGCTGGAGAAGAAAAATAGAGCACTGTATAATCCAAAGGAAATAAAACCTTTCTGAGTATGACATAAAATCAAGAAGTCTTAAAAGATCTATGAATTCAATTATATAAAAATCAAGTTTTCCTGCATGGCCAAAACCAATAAAAACCAAATGGCGTACAAAACAAAAGAAACACACACACACAAAAAAAGTTGCATCACATCACAAAAGCTTATTTTCCTTAATACATAAAAACTGACTACAAAGAGAAGAATGGCGAAGGATGTGACCCATTCATAGAAAATGAAATACAACGGTTTAGGCTTACTTGTAAGAGAAATGGAAATTAAAATTACAATGAAATACCATCCATCAGCTATTGGATTGGTAAAGGCCCAGAAGTCTGCTAACACTCCTTGTTGGTGTTGATGTGGGGAAATAGATACCCTCATATGATGCTAGTGAGAGTCTAAATTGCTACAACCTCTATAGTAATTTGGCAACAGCAGTTACCAAAATTGCAAAGGTATTTACCCACTGACATAGCAATTCTGCTTCCAGGAGTTTCTTCTATATGTATAAAACTATGTAGATACAGTTACTCACGTGGCATCCTTTATAATAGCAAAACACTGTAAACACCTTAAATGTCCTCCCACAGAGGACTGACTGGTTTAAAAAATTATGGCACTACATACAGACATGGGGAATACTGTGCAATCATGAAAAAGAATGAGGCAGTTCTACATGTACTTGTATGCAACACTCTCTAAGATATTAAGTGGAAAAAAGCAAGATGAAAAACTATATGTAGTATACTACCATTTTTATTAAAAATTAAAATATTAATAAAAATAAATACCAAGTGTTTGCAAATGCATGGACTATCCTTGAAAGGGTAAATAAGAAAAGTGGACAGTGGTTTCCTCAAGAAAGGAAGCTGGATTCCCAATGGTTGGGGTAAGAGACTGACCCTTCATCGTTTACCTTTGTCTATCTTGGGAATTTTATATCCTATGCATGTATCATCTCTTTTAAACATAATGCAGTTTAGAAAACAATGGTGCATCTAATTCAAAACACTATCCCCAGCCCCGGGCTCCTCCTTCAGTCTCTGCTCAAACACGATTGCTCCAGAGGACCCCTCTCCAGACCCAGAGGGGCAGAAGCCTCCTTGACATTTGAGTCAATCATACTGTGGACTTCTCCATAGCCCTCCTCACAACTCTAATTTAGGAACTTTCCTGTTTAATGCTGTCAACCCAGTGACTGGCACAATGTCTGACATATTCCAGGAGTTCACCAAATGTTTGCTGGCAAAATGAAAGGACAGGTTCCCAGAGAAGCTAGAAAACCAAAGGCCCATAACAGATCAAAACAATAGGACTCCCTGATGAGTGCCAGACAGCGACAACTGGGCAAACCGGGAACGTGAGGCTTTGCAGCTAACTTTCCACAAACATGGCATGGCTGATCCAATGCCAAGATGGCTGCCAGGAATTCTAGCTTTGCTACCAACAGCTGTGTGACCCTGGGCAAATACCCCCCATCTCTGGGCCTTCCTTTCTCCAATTGTCAAACAAGAGAATTCAACCAGATCAATGGCTTTTCAAGCCCCACCCCCCGTCACCCCGTTTCTAAATTGTTTAAAATAAAAGTGGAACTGCTCTGATTGAAGTAAGGGTGAGGGCCCAGAGCCTGACTCACTTCACTATGCCCACTTTTCCCCCTCCTCACCGGGGGCCCTTCAGACACCCCATAGTTCCATAGAACAAAGTTTGAAAACAAAGTTTAAAGGACAAGATCCCTCCTGCATCTCATGTTCTATGATTCCTTGCTAGAGGTGGAATCCACTTCCTCACCAGAGTGTTCTTCCTGGGTATCAAACAAGAGAAAATGGAGCATGATCATTCACAGAGCCTGACAGAAAACGTTTCCAAGGGGACAAAAAAGAAAACAAGTTCAGAATGCAGCCAGGGCCAGCAAACCTCATTAGGTCTTCAGTAGAAGGGAAAACAGTAACAAGCCAAGCAATTCCCCAAATGGCCAGCCAATGGCCAGGGAGAGGACTTTTCTAGTCTCAGGGCAGTGGTTCATGTCAGAGCAGCCCATACTCTGCAGTTGGACGAGAAGCATGAAGTTAGCAGCACCAGCACAGTGGACTGCACACCATCAGCATCCAGTGATGGAACCAGGGAGACTATCGGTGTAGTGAGACCAGCCAGAGAAGCTGAGGAAACAAAACGGGGAGAGAGACATCTGACAAGGTCTGATCCAGCTCCCAAGACCCATCTCTGAATTCAAGGATATCCGGGCAGGGAAAACTGATCCTTAAAAGTCTGTGTTGGTGGCTTCCAACTTCAGTGCTGAAATTCACTGTTAAACCCTTGCCTGATGAATAGCTTTCAGAAACCTGCTCAAGGACAGTCAAGACTAAGCTAGAGGGACTTCCCTGGTGGTGCAGTGATTAAAAATCCACCTGTCAATGCAGGGGACACGGGTTCGAGCCCTGGTCCAGGAAGATCCCACATGCTGTGGAGCAACTAAGCCTGTGCACCACAACTACTGAGCCTGCGCTCTAGAGCCCGCGAGCCACAACTACTGAGCCCGCGTGCCGCAACTACTGAAGCCCATGTGCCTAGAGCCCGTGCTCCACAACAAGAAGACCTCAATGAGAAGCCTGCGCACCACAATGAAGAGCAGCCCCCGCTCAACGCAACTAGAGAAAGCCCGCGCGCAGCAATGAAGACCCAACACAGAGAAAAATAAAATAAATAAATTGAAAAAAAAAAAAAAAGGAAAAGGTCCTCACAAGTCAGTACTAAAGTTCACATTACAGACAGGTAAACAGGTAAGGCCACCTTGAAGATTAAAAGGTGAGTCAGCAGTAGAGAAACCAGATTTCAGACTTTCTCTCTGAGACAATGTGGTCACCAAACTCAGATAGGCTCTTTCAAGCCAGTTCAATTACTATGAGAAAAAAAGCTGTATTCTTCTTTGGGCTTGGCACAAGATTTGAAACAAAGGTGGCAGTGGAAGTGGTAATGACAGATGGATATGCGCTATGGGCCAGAAACTACGTAAAGAGCTTTACAGTAATCTGTGAAGAAGGTATTGATAATATCCCAAGTTTACATATAAGGAAACCGAAGCCCAGAGAGGTCAAGGCATTTGTCTGGGGTCACACAGCTAGAAAATGGTAGCGCCGACACACTCTACTCTTGCCCCATAATGAGGTCACACATGTCCCACTGTGTCCAGTGAGGCAGCTCCTCCTCTCTGAGGAAACCCTGGCAGAAACACACACACTCTAAGGCTAAATGGTATGTGAAGTATGTTGCCACACATCCCTGCCGAGTCCCTCGAAGGTTGAATTAGAGGTTATTTTAGGGCCAGCCCATCCAGTTTGGACAGCAGGAATGTCAAGTTTGGTAATGTGCCTAGTGAAAGCCTGTCTGGGTGAGATCACCCAGTTATGGGTCTCCTGGGATTTGGAGGAAAATTGATTAGTCAAAGTCAATCTTCTGAGACCCACTAGCAATTAAAGTCTCAAAATGAAAAGGAACTAAAGGCAGGCAAATGGTACATGCAAATGTTCTTCTATCAGCACTGAGTCTCTAGGACTGAATTTTAGCATCAAGGGCCAGTTCTCGACTAATCTACAAGCAGTAATGCGTGGAAAGATCTGCTACCAAGGAAAAGTTCCTTAAAAACGAAATAATAGGGACTTCCCTGGTGGCGCATTGGTTAAGAATCTGCCTGCCAATGCAAGGGACACAGGTTCGCACCCTGGTCTGGGAAGATCCCACATGCCACGGAGCAACTATGCCCATGCGCCACAACTACTGAACCTGCGCTCTGGAGCCCGTGAGCCATAACTACTGAAGCCCGCACTCCTAGAGCCCTGCTCTCCAACAAGAGAAGCCACTGCAATGAGAAGCCTGCGTACCGCAACGAAGAGTAGCCCCCGCTCGCCGCAACTAGAGAAAGCCTGGGCACAGCAATGAAGACCCAACACAGCCAAAAATAAATAAATAAATAAATAAATAAATAAACGAAATAATAGGGGCTTCTTCTGAACAATCCTTAAATCAATGAAGATGAGGAAACAGAGGCCAAAGACTACGGAACTAGGCTCCTGAGACCTCAGTTTTCCCGCCTATACATTGGGAACACTTTCTGAAAATCTGTCACATTTTGGATATAGCATGTTTAACAGTGTGGAGCACCATCGGCTCCAAGCCTGCAACTGCGCCCCACACAGGAGCTCACACACAGTAGACAAAGAACAATCTTTTCCTGATGGCCCCTACAGGTTCAGAGGGCAGGTGAAGGACTTCAGGGGAACAGCAGAGTAATCATGCCCTCCAGATAACTGCCACCAAAGCTCTGAGGAGGAGACTTTGAGATGGGTGGAGCATCAAAGGAAGCCCTCTTGGATTAAAAGGGGCTTGGCTGGACATGAAAATATGTGTTGGATTTGGAAAGGGTGGGGCGAAGGTGACATGGAGAAGACCCACAAGATGCCAGCATAACAGGGAGTGAATTGGGAATAACTAAACCAACACAAACACTGGCTGGGGCACAGGTTCTATGCTAAGTAATTTAGAGCCCCTGTGTCATTTAATTCTCCAGTAACCTATTTAAAAATGAGGGGTTAGAGCTGCTGAGAGAGGAGTGACATATCCAAGGCCAAAACAAGCACACATATTTAGGAGTCTGTGAGAGTCCTGCTTGGCTGAGGGCAAGATCATGGCAGGGAAAGGAGCAGATGAGGTTAGTCAGGGAAGGATGAGATTCAAAGACAGCCTTGGATGCCAGGGTGAGTTGGACCCTGCGAGCAGAAGATGCAGTGATCTTATTAAATGACAAGTCTCATGCTAACAAGCATTTGATGCTACTGATCACTCCATCCTCCTTGAAACATTTTCTTCCCTTGGATTCCAGGATGCCATGCTCTCTACTTTCCCTTCTACCCCACTGTCTAGTCTCCTTTGTTCCTCCTCCTCTCCCTCTCCTTCAACACCTGGAGTGCCCCAGGGCTCAGGCCTGGTTCCTCTGCCCTTTTCCAGAGGCCCTCTTCCCTCCTCCAGCTGCTTGCTTCATCCAGTGTCGTGCCTTGAAGTACCATCTATGTGCTGACAACTCACAACTTTACATCCCCAGGCCCAACCTCTCCTCTGAACTCCCAGCTCATATATTCAAAGTGCCTGATATCACTGGAATGTCTATATAGCTAACAGGCAGCTCAAACTTAAAATGATAAAAACTACCACTTGCTTCCTCCTAACTGACTCATCCTGCAGTCTTCATTATCCAGTTATTACCAAAACCATCTTTGACAGGTTCTCAGGCCCAAAACCTCAGTTACCCTTGATAACACACTCTCTCTCATATCACACGTCTAATCCATCAGCAATTCCTGTCGGGCCTACCCTCAAAATGAATTCAGAGTCCATGAAGGGGCTTCTCACAAGCTCTATCACTACCACCTGGCCCCAGGCCATCATCCCCTCCCACTGAGATTGCTACCAAAGCTGCTTCCACACTGCACCTGACAACCCATCCCGGCAACAGCCAGAATGGTCCCATGACAGTCTAAATCAGACAGTGGCACCTCTTTGCTCAAAATCCCCCAATGGTTCCCTGTCTCACTCAGAGTAAAAGCCAAAGTCCCTACCATGGCCTCATGGCCCACAAAGCCCTGGATGAGATGCATACCCCCTTCTGTCTCTCACACACACACACCCTCCCTGTCATTATCTCTTTCAAACTCTTCTTCCACTGTTCTCCCCATCACTCCCTCAGTTCCAGCCATATGGGCCTCTTTGCTGATCCTGGAACACAACAGGCATGTTTCAACCCCAGGGCCTTTGCACATGCTGTTCACTTTGCCAAGGAGGCTCTTTCTCTAGAAAGTCTCATGGCTCAGCTCCTCATCTTTTTTCCCCCCATCCAGTTTTATTGAGATATAATTGACATACAGCACTGTATAAGTTTAAGGTGTACAGCATAATGATTTGACTTTCATACATCATGAAATGATTATCACAATAAGTTTAGTGAACATCCATCATCTCATATAAATACAAAATAAAACAGAAAAAAAATTTTTTCCTTGTGATGAGAAATCTAACAGTTTACTCTCAACAACTTTCATACACAACATACAGCAGTGTTAACTATATTTATCATGTTGTGTATTACATTCCTAATACTTATGTATCTTTTAACTGGGAGCTTGTACCTTTTGACTGCCTTCATTCAATTCCCCTTCCCCCAACCCCCACCTCTGGTAACCACAAATCTTATCTCTTTCTCTATAAGTTTGTTTGTTTTTTCAAGTATAATTGACCCACAACACTATGTTAGTTCCTTTTACACAACACAGTGATTCGATATTTATACATATTTCCAAGTTATCACCACAGTAAGTCTAGTTGTGATATGTCACCATACAGATATTACATAGTTATGGACTATATTCTCCACGCTGTACATTTCATAACTGTGACTCATTTATGTTGTAACTGGAAGTTTGTACCTCTTAATCTCCCGCGCCTATTTCTTTCCTCCCCGCCCCCGAGTCCCTCACCTCTTTTTTTTCTTTTTTTTAATATCTTTATTGGAGTATAATTGCTTTACAGTGGTGTGTTAGTTTCTGCTTTATAACAAAGTGAATCAGCTACAAATATACATATATCCCCATATCTCCTCCCTCTTGCGTCTCCCTCCCACCCTCCTTATCCCACCCTCCCTATCCCACCCCTCTAGGTGCTCACAAAGCACCGAGCTGATCTCCCTGTGCTATGCAGTTGCTTCCCACTAGCTATCTATTTTACATTTGGTAGTCTATGTATCCCTCACCCCTTTCATGTCTTGGCTCAAATGTCACCTTCTCACTGAGGTCTTCTCCGACCACTTTATTTAAAACTGTACACGCCCCCAACAAATCCCCCACACTTCCTATCTTTCTTTCCTCTTTTTGTTTTTTCCTCTAAGTACTTATCACCAACATAGGATAAAACACTTATCTATTTTTTCCCCTCCATAATGAAATTCCATAAGGACAAGGATTTTGTTCATTTTGTTCCCTACCGTATTCCTAGCTCTTAGACTGGTACCTGGCAAGTAGTAGGTGCTCAGTAAATATTCAAATGACTGGTGCTCAATCCTCCTCTTGGGGATATTTCATGTTTTGTAAACCAACCTCAGCTAGAGAGCAGCTTCCCAACGTTGATTTCATGGTGTTTGCCAGGGTCAGAGCTACATCTGTTCTGGTTGTCAAGCTATTTTGAAATTGAGAATGCCAAACGCCCTAGCCCATTTTACAGACAGTAAATGGAAGGTAAGTAAATAAATGATAAGAGAGAGAAGAAAGGGCAAAGCGTAGAAGGTCAGGTGGCAACATCACCAATGGGAAAAACGTTCAGGCCACTTCCTTCAGATCACCATCAGATCACTATCCCCAGCCCTGGGCATCAGCTCAGAGTGACCAGAGCTGCAGGAAGTGGGGAAACAAATTGCTGGGGGAGGTGTGCAGAGGGGGCTCTGACACAGGCTATGATGTGAGCTCAGCTAGGCCCTTCCTTCCGCCTATAACCCTCCAGGCCCACAGGCCTTCTGTGTTCCTCTAGTTGCCAAGCTCTTCACTGCCTTCATACTTGCTGATCCTTCTGCCTGGATTATCTCTCCAGCTTCTAGACTTATCTTTCAAATCTCAGCTTAGGTGACATCACTTCAAAGATACCATCCTTGAACGCACTAAGTAGGTATTTTTCTGTCCTCATAGCCCAGTACTCCTATTCACATATTTACTGAGCCATAAATAGGTCTATATGCTGGGGATGAAGCAGTGAATTAAACAGACAAAAACCTTTCCCTTCATAGAGCTTACATCCTAATGGCAGACAGGGACTATAAGCAAGATAAATAAGTAACATATATAGTATCTCAGACAGTGATAAATGCTATGGAGAAAAAGAAAGCAGGGAAGGAGGACAGGGAGTGTGGGGGAGGACGAGTGGGAGGTTGAAATTTAACTAGGGTGGCCACAAAAGGCCTCCTTGAGAGGTGACACTGCCTGGGGAAGAGCCTTCCAGGCATAAAAAATAGTGCAAAGGTGGGAGTATGCCTGGCCTGTTTGAGGAACAGCAGGGAGGCGATGTGGCTTGAACAGAGTGAGCTGTGAGCAGGGCAGTGGGTTATGAGGTCAGAGAATGGAGGGGGCCTTACAGGTCAAGGTAAGGACTCTGGCTTTTACTCTGAATGAGCTGAGAGCCACTGGAGGTTTTTAAGCAATAGTCCTGAGATCTGGCTTACATTTTAACAGAGGTGAGCTGCTCTGCCTCATTTCCCTCATGATTTATCTGTTCTTCTAATTATTACATTTGTTGTCTATTTCTTCTTTGTCTCTCTCCCCCACTAGAACGTGGTAAGCAATCCAATGGCAGAAACTGTCTGGCTTGTTTACCTGTCACCACATTTAGCCCAGTGCTGGCACACGGCAGGGCTCAATAAATACTGAATGAATGAAGGAACGAACAAACGAATAAATGAATGAATGTTGGGCATATGAAGGCTCTGTCCTCAGTGTCTCAACATCCAGCCACCTAGCCCTTAGAGATCAGAGTGAAAACCACAGAACAGACTCAATAGCTTGCTATAATGAAATTTTGTCATTCTACTCTAAATATGCTTAGGACCCTAAAAGCAATTAGGGTGTGATAAAAAAGTATGTCACCCAAGGCTAGTCCTCTATAGAGCTCAGCTGTAACGAATGTCTTCAGTGCTGAAAAACAACACTGAAGGGCTGGTTTTAAAACTTTTTTTTTTTTAAACTTTCTGGCCATGCCACACAGCTTGTGGGATCTTATTTCCCATACCAGGGATTGAACCCGCACCCCCTGCAGTGGAAGTGTGGAGTCTTAACCATTGGACCGCCATTGAAGTCCCAGTTTTAAAGCTTTTGAGACCTGACTTCCAAACCTACCATCTTGCAACTCAAGTCCACAGAGGAGACAATGGATCAGTGACTAAGGCATCCTGTCTGATAATGACCTCTGGGCATTCTGTAGTCAACCAACCATACTGTTACCTTGACTAGAGAAGCCCTCCCAACTTCAGGGAGACCCTCTTAATGGAGGTCAGAGGTCAAGCCCAAGGCCAAAGACCCAAAAAGCATGAGGCTTGGGAGGCTAGAACCGTAGCCAAGTTCTTCCTCAGCTCCATTAAATAACAGGAGACAATTCAAGAACAAGGGACTGGGAAAGGAAAGGTGGCCACAGAGGGTACAACCTGGGCTCTCAAGGGGTCTACACAACCTAACAGGCACAACCATACCACAACTGCAAAACGAGAATTACAATGTCACATACTTGAGGGGTTTGTGAGGCTAAAACAAGTGAATACATACAAAGCCCTCAGCAGTACCCAGCCCACCAAGTGCTTGATAAATGTTAGCCACTTTTACTACTACACAGGGAGAGCCGTTACCAGCAGCATCTCCTGGGAGCACCCCAACCCCCAGGTCTCTGGAGGCCCTGAAGCACTCTGATGGCTGGCTGGGTGGCAACAGTAGTTCGAGAGTAGTTATTCCCACCATTGGGCAGATTTCTCCCTACCCTCCTGGGGTGACATAAGGATGGACAGGAGATCACCTGGGAAGTGCTCTGAATTCCTTAGGAGTCAAGGAATCCTAAAAATTCAATGTGATATTCATTCACCAAACATTTATGGAGCATCTACTATGTGCCAGATATTTCACTAGGTGCTGGAGACACAGACAGTTAAAACAAGTCCTCTCCAGGGATTAAGAGCTGTTTACTTAGAAGACAGCCAAGTATACAGACAATGGCAACCCACTGTGATCAATGCCACAGGACATCCAGCTCAGGCCTGCAAGATGGGGGAGATGATCAGATGGGAAGCACCAAGTAGTGATCTAGCAAAGAAGCAGGTGTGTGTGACAGGAACTGGTGCTCAGCACAATGCAAAGACACAGAGGTAAACAACTGGGGCTGGCAGAAGTGGCAAGCAGTTGAGTTTGACTGGAACTTGGGGAGAGGCTGGAAGTGAGGAGTAGGAGAGATGAGGCAGGAGAACCCGGCAGAGGTCAGAGCTCAAAAGGCTTTGACGGGGCTTCCCTGGTGGTGCAGTGGTTGAGAGTCCGCCTGCCGATGCAGGGGACACGGGTTCGTGCCCCGGTCCAGGAGGATCCCACATGCCGCGGAGCGGCTGGGCCCGTGAGTCATGGCCGCTGAGCCTGCGCGTCCGGAGCCTGTGCTCCGCAGCGGGAGAGGTCACAACAGTGAGAGGCCCGCGTAACACACAAAAAAAAAAAAAAAAAAAAAAGAAGAAAGAAAGGGATTTATTAAAAAAAAAAAAAAAAAAAGGCTTTGACGGCCATGCTAAGGAATATGAGTTTCAGCCTGAGAGCAATGAGGATCCACTGATAGATATTCAAGCAGAATTTTTTTTTTTAAAGGATTCCCCACTTGCCCAAGTAATATTCTCTCTCTGGAGTTATTTGTTCCTCTCTGTGTGAAGCGAAGAACAACACAAAAACCATTCCTGTGCTCTGATAATTTATCAGTGACCTATCTTAGGCAAAAAGACCTGTTCAGAAAAATACCTACAAGCAACAGATGCCCCTTTAGCTTTCAGAAAGACACCAAAGCGCGAAACTCATAACCAAGCAATGTTTGCTCACCATCAGCACATCAGGCTTTGGTGCCAGGCGTGGGGGTTTTCAGGAAGTGAGCAGTCAAGACATGCAACAGCTTCAAAGGATGACTAGAAAAAGATGAAAGTCCAAGCCCAGAGCCAGCAGGACCAACAGACTGAATTTCTTCTGAAACACTTTTAGGAAGTGAAACAAGAAGGATGGGAGAAGTCCTGTGTACATAAAGGTCTCTGTCTGCAGATGGAAGTAACACCCCCAAAACCAGGCCCCCAGTGGGCGTCAACTGCCTAGGGTCAAGGCACCCACCACCATAACAGGCTCTGACAAATGTCCTTGTCCAGCTCCCACATATGCCAGTGTTCGGTGTGGGGCGGGGGGAAGGGGAAGGTATTATTTGAGAGCTGAGGTAAAGAAGGCTCCAGGTTACACTACCAAGAAGCTGCTGAGCTGGGACTGGAACCCAGGGTTGACTGATGGGGAGTCGAGGAGTGCTTTTTCCATCACACCTCTGAGCTATTCACGTAGCTCAGGTGAAGCCTCTGCTCAAACCACACTCAACAGATCATCTCTACACAACCTCTAAGGGATCTGAGTCTTTGAAAACTAGTGAAGCCACTCTTCATGAAGCTGCTCTAAGAGGTCGAAGGAGCCTGGTGGGCTCAACTCAGGACAGGGAGCCAGATGCTCTGAGCTCTGCTCATGTTCCTACCATCTGTGACAAGTCACTTCATCTCAAATCCTCCCTTGGAAGGATGGGGATAAGGTGACAATATTAAGTTTCCGTGAATTCAATGGAACTAGGAGAACAGATCGTAGAGTTTAAAAACAGGCACTACAGTAATATTTATATCACAGCTTTCTTCAGAAGTATGTAGAAACCCTCAAGGGTTCGTTAAGGCTTATAATACCTAGGAGTGGGTAGGAAATCAGCAGGTCTGTGCTGCTGTCAGGGAAACTGAGGCAGAACAGGAGCAAGTGAATGTCTCTGCAAAGGAATAAGGCTCAAGACTCACAAAGCCTCGTCCTCTGGCCATGAAACCACCTTACCAGCTCCTGGACAAGATGTGGCTCCCCAGTCAAGAAGCCATGGGACCTGTACTTTTCTCAGAGACACAGACCCTTCCCTTGGGAATGTTCTTTAAGAACCCAGGGCCAAAAGATCCTCTAGCGGTCATGTGGTTCCTCTCTTCACTCCAAAAAGAATGCAGCTCAACCACTCTCAAGAGAGGTTCTGGATATTGTTTTTTTCTTTTTTTAAAAAAAAATTAATTTCTTTAGTTAGTTTTTTGACTGCGTTGGGTCTTCATTGCTGCACGCAGGCTTTCTCTAGTTGCAGCAAACTGGGGGCTACTCTTCGTTGAGGTGCCCGGGCTTCTCATTGTCATGGCTTCTCTTGTTGTGGAACACGGGCTCTAGGTGCATGGGCTTCAGTAGTTGTGCTGTGTGGGCTCAGTAGCTGTGGGTCACAGGCTCTAGAGCGCAGGCTCAGTAGTTGTGGCACATGGGCTTAGTTACTCTGCGGCATGTGGGATCTTCCCGGACCAGGGCTCGAACCCATGTCCCCTGCATTGGCAGGCGGATTCCCAACCACTGCGCCACCAGGGAAGTCCTGGATATTCTTAAATTCATTTCATGGCCAGCCTGTTTTATGTCTCACAGTTCTCAATAGTCAGGAAAAACTTCCTCTCTTGCCCTGAAAGGTAATCAGTTATAGCAATAGCCTGCAGGGCTGTTTCATCCTGAAGAAAGTGAATCAAATACTCCTTATGAAGATCAGACGAGAAGCAAGAAGGCTACATCTTTATATACGTGCAAATTTAATGGTAGCTAAAGATATTAAATAGCCCCTACACCCCAACCTTGCCCCAGCCTCTCCTTTGTCTCTGCACTTACAGGTCCTTGAGAGCCTGGGTGGGAACCCTGGCTCTTGTCTATACTACCTGATTGAACTTACAGGTGTGATTTAACCTCTGTGCCTCAGTTTCCTCGTGCATAAAATGGGGATAACAACAGTAGCTACCTCACAAAGGTTGCTGGGAAGCTTAAACGTGGCATTATAAGTGCCTAGCACAGGGCTTGGTACACAGTAGGAGCTCAGTAACCAGTAGCTAGCATTTCCATCAGTACTTCTGGCATTATTACAGGTGTCCCCAGTTAACTTGTCCGTGAGGTGCCTACGGACAGACCAAGCCCAACCCCACCCCAGAGGAGGCGGCGCCGGGCCATTTCTTAGTTTTTCTTTTTTTCCTTTTTGAACCTTGGCAAAGAGATAAGGCCCTGAACGACGAGGAGGCCTCAAGATAGCCACGGGGGTGACTGTGCCGGGGGAACCAGTACCCGAAGAGAAGTTTCCTGTCTGGCCAGGCGCAGGCTCCCTCAGGCCTAAGTCTAGGAGTCTCTCCGGGAGGGCGCCCCGGGAGGGACTGCGGACTTCGGGTGGCTGGGGTGCAGGCCGGCGGCCAAGGGGGCGCGAATGAATGAACCCGCAGCCCTTCTGCCTCGTCCTGGCTTGGGAAGCCACTCTAGCCCCTCCAGCTCCCTGTCCTCTCCGTGACCTTTGACCCCAGAAACCCCTCACCTCAGACCCCTGACTCCCCGCCCCACCACTTCTCCGGCCTCGCCGGGCTTCCCGTTTCCTCACCCACAGGTCCGAACGGCTCCCGGCGCCACGGCGCTGCTCGACGCGGCAGTAAAATGTCTGCGGCCTTGTCCTCCCGCTCTCCCGGTGCGTCCGTGCCGCCGGCCGCTCCGAGCCCCACGGCTGTCACCTGCCGGGCGGAAGTGAGCTGCCCGCGCGCGGGCACTTCCGGTGGACGCACGGGCTGGGGGCGGGGTCAAGGGTGCACTGGCTGGGGCGGGGGTTGGGGCCCGCGGGGTGGGGCCAGAAGGGGCGCGGCCTACCGGAATTAACTCCGCCCCCGACACGTCCTTCTCTGCCGCTGTCTTCGGTAGAGCGCGGAGAAAAACTAGACCAGCTAACCGTTAAGCAATTTAACGTGATGGAGATGGAAAAGTTCGCAGAGACTTTTAGGTCCGTTTCCCTTCTGTGTTACAGACGGGAAAACTGAGTTCCTGAAAGGGGCAGGTGTTGCTCAAGAGCACTTACCTTGTGAAGGGAAGAGTTAAACTTGAGCTGTAAGTCTAGTCTAGCGCTTGCAGCCCTTCAGTGCAGCCCTTAGGGGAATTCCGCGTTTTAGGGGAAAACCTCAGACCCTCCAAGGAGAACTTCATAATGTCCCATTTCCCCTTTTGCTGGGTCGGCCAGGACCTCAATTGCTATAGCTATCTCGCTCCCAACTCTGGTACTATTAACTTTCTCCTCCTCCTAGATAATTTCTGATCATTCTCTTTAAAATATTTAAAATAATATTTGCATTGTAGAGAAATGGAAATATACTAGTAAGCAAAAGGAGATAAAAAATCATCTGCAATCCCACCGACCTGAGACAATCATTTTTAACATTTTGGTGAATACCCTTCCGGACTCAACATATCATGCGGTATTTTTAACTCACCAAGATATTGGTAAAGCTTTCCCAAAGCAATAAATACATTTCTATTTGGTGCTTTCCAATGCCTGCATGGAATTCTACATATGGGTGGCATCACTGTTCTAAAAAACAATCCCCTACAGCTGAACACTTAGGTTGTCACCAAACTTTTAATATTATAAAATGTATTGATAAATAAGCATGCACAGCCAAGTCTGTATGTCCCATCTAATCCAGATATTACTGTTTCAATATTTAATATAGTTTTAAATGTTTAATCAGCCTCAACTACTTTTTTAAAAAATTTATTTATTTTATTTATTTTTGGCTGCGTTGGGTCTTCACTGCTGCATGTGGGCGTTCTCTAGTTGCGGCGAGTGGGAACTACTCTTCGTTGCAGTGTGCGGGCTTCTCATTGCAGTGTCTTCTCTTGTCGTGGAGCACGGGCTCTAGGCGCGTGGGCTTCAGTAGTTGTGGCACACGGGCTTAGTTGCTCCACGGCATGTGGGATCTTACCAGACCAGGGCTTGAACCCGTATCCCCTGCATTGGCAGGTGAATTCTTAACCACTGTGCCACCAGGGAAGTCCCTCAACTACTTTTTATAAAATGTTATTTTTAAAATAATTATAGACTTACAGGAAATTGCAAAAATAGTACACAAATGGTATCATGTACCCTTCACCCAGCTTCCCTCCATGGTGACATTTTATATATTGGTAGTATAATATTGAAACCAGGATATTGTCACTGGAACAATACCATTAACTACATTACAGACCTTACTCCACTTTTAAAATCCTCTTCTGAAGTAGACAGGAAACAAATAGAATTCTAAATGTACATGCCATGTTCCATGTGCTATATACAGCTGTCTGGAGGAACCACCTTTCCCTTAATGACAAATGTTGGCAAATGCCATCGGCCTCATTGGAAAACAAAATTTCACTGGGAATGTGACATGGAAAGAGAAGAATTATCCAACAAAACAAACCAAGGAACTTAAAGGTACCAAGCTGGACAGCTTATGTGAAAGTGACAAGTTAGTGGTAGAAGCAGTCAGAGATTGAAGATTTCCAAGGAGACAGAAGTCACAGCGTCAGTTTGCTCAGGAAGGACATCCTGAGGAAAGTGACATTTGTGCTAGGCTTTGCCCAATAAGAACACAGTTGCATAGGCTGAGACAGGAGGAAAAGGTGATCCAGGGACAACAGTGTAGAGGCAGGAAGGCAAGGGAACCAGACATCTGGGTCTTTCAGAAAGCAGTTCCCAAGTCCCTGATCTGAATCATGCCCTGGGCTGGGTGTTGGATAGTCGCATGGCTGAGGCAAAGGTCCTGCTCTTGCTGACCCTACAGTTTGTCTGGGTAGGATGACAGAGCAGCAGACACGAGTGTGATTGGTGTTGTGGTAGGGGATGGGCTGGGGGCTATGGGAGTCCAAAGCGGGAAGTGCAGAGCAACAATGAATGTTTATGGAGCACCTATGGTGGGCCAGGCAGTGTGCAGAGGGTCTCATTTCCTTCTCACTTCAGCCCCACTTTATCCAGGTGGAGGGTTGTTGCAACTCCAAGAGCTTAAGCCAAACAGTGTGTGAGTGGCAGCGCTGAGGGACTGGCCCCAGAGCCCTTGGATATGTGCTCTCACAAGTCCCACTCATTCACCTAAAATATATTTGTCACTAAGCCAGCCATATTGGGAATACAACAATGAGCAAAAGGCAGCATGATCCCTCCTTGGGGCTATGGTGGAGTGTGGGAGAAAGACAAAGGGATAATTATAACACCACTCAGTGATGGCTTCCTGGAGGAGGTGACATCCAGCCTGAACTGTGAAGGATGATATTCCTCCTACCACAGTTACTGTAAACGAGTCACTGTGCTTGGCTTTTTCACATAGTAACCCACTGAACTCTCCCAACAATTCAATCCCATGACTGTCTCCAAGGAAAGATGAGAAGACTTAGGCCAGTGGGCAGAGCCGATTTCTCCCCCACTCCCCTGTGGGCCTGGGCCTTCTCTCCCACAGCTCAGCCTGACAGGAAAGCTAAAAGGATGCTACTAATAAGACGAGGCCAAAGGCTGGATAGTTATGGCTTGCAGAGGTGGGAGATGGAAGCAGGGAAAGGGGGCCTTTGGGGGCTTCCCTCTCCACCTCCACCACCAAACCCAGCTGGCCACACGGCCGAGTCACACTCACCATCAAACGTTGACCGCTGTGGCTAGGACAGTCGCACCTGGGGCACGTGTGGTTCACCCTGGCCCTCTGAGACTCCAGGATGGGTGGAGAAGAGCCGTGATGGCCAAGCCCACCTGGAGAGAGAATCAGCTTCTTCCAACAAATACACCATTACTAACAACATCACCTCCTGATTGGAGGAGGACGTTTTTCATTTTCTACCCTGGCCTACTGTGCTGGCTGATGTTGGACAGGCCTGTGCACCTCTTTGGGCCCCAGCTTCTCCACTCTGAGAACTCTGAACCCATCATGGGCCAAGTACTTTGTATACCCTTGACCTACATCACTTTATTTAACACTCACTGTTCTCAAGAGGTGGGTGCTACGATAACCCTCACTTTACAGGTGAGCACACTGAAGTCCTTAGAGGCTGAGGAACTTTCCCAACTTCACAAGGCAACAATGCGCCAAGCTGGGAGTCCAGGCCAGGGCTGGTGACTGCAGGGCCCAGGCTTTCCCCCTTGTCCCATCCTCACCTGCCTATGAGGTCTCATCCAATCAGAGGAAGGTGGTGTCGAGAACTGACCTGGTGCTGTGTGACCTTCAGCAAGTTCCTTCCTCTTTGTGACACACAGAAGCTCAGAGCACGCCCTTCCCACCCTCCCTTCACACCGGTGCATAATAAATAAAGGTTGAACAAATTAAATATTCTTTCCGTCTGTGCCCACTAGAGGGCGCACGGGTGACATTAATTGCCACCCTTCCCTTCCAATGTAATTGTTGCATGGGCAGCCCCACATCAGCCTTTCTACGTCTAGGCCTTCTTTCTAGATTCTTCTTCCTGTGATTACTATTCCTCTACTTCAGTTTGTGTGTGCTTGTTGTTTCTGTTGTTTTTATCTTACACATTTCTAAAAGTTGCCGCAGAGCCTTTCTGGAAGGAAGCAGGAGGTGACTGTCCACAAGCCTCACTGACTAGGCCAGTGTCCCACCTGCTGAAGGTGGGCAGCTACATCTTCCCCCGCCCAGGCCAGGACTGGCACAGCCCCCAGGGCAGAGGGGCCTAGAGTCTGCCCAGGACCCCTCCTCCGCTGCCCCCATCTCTCCCTGCTGCAAATGTTCTCATTACACCGTCTCTGGGCTTCCCAGGAACAAAATGCTGCTCAACCCTCCTGGTTTCTCCGCCACCGCAGGCTGCTTCTCAAAGGGCTCTGCTCCCCTCTCTCAGGTGCCCCTGAGAGGGCTGGATGACCCTCCGCTGGTGCAGTCGAAAAGGCCCAGACTCTGAAACACACCTGGGTTCAAATCCCCAGCTGGACCTCACTTTCCAATTTGGAAAATGGGGCTGATTGAGCCTTCGTGCAAAGCTGTTCCAGAGATCAAACTGTAGAACTTCTGTAGAGCGCTTGGCAACCTAGAAACCCTCTTTCAAGGCAGCTGTTATTTGTGTTAATATTAGTTCGGCTCAGCCACTTCCTGGCTGTGTCTGTGAGCACATGACGTAGCTTCTTTGAGCCTCAGCTTCCCTATCTAGAAAGTGGTACTAATACTCTATACAGATGTCAAGAAAATTACAGTAGATATTGTAGGTAATATTCCTAGAGCAACAGCTAGCAGGCACTAAATAAGCATAGTGATTACATTTACTAAAGGCCATAGATTAGGGCACAGAGAAAATGTCAATAAATTCCAATATAGAAGAACTGGAGTTCATACATCCTTCTTTGATAACAATCTACAAAACTAGAAATTAAAAATAAAACCAGAGAACTACCCCCACACCCGGCAAATAAAACCCTTTCTTTTAAACAACTCCTGAGACTTCTGGGTCAGGTAGTGGATTCAACATGGGCATGTGATTCTGCTCCTTTCTGAAATCCCACTAAAACAACAGTAAGGGAATTTTTAAATTTTGACAAACTATAGATAAAATAAAATTTGCCTTTTAAACCATTTTTAAGTGTACACTTTAATGGGATTAAGTAGATTCACATTGTTGTGCAACCATCACCACCATCCATCTCCAGAGCTTTTTCATCTTTCCAAACTGGCACTCTAAACCCATTAAACACTAAACTCCCCATTTCCCCCTTCCCTTAGCCACTGGCAACCACGATTCTACTTTCTGTATCTTCAAATTTGACTGTTCTAGGCACCTCATGTAAGTGGAATCAGTGTTTGTCCGTTTGTGTCTGGCTTAATTCATTTAGCATAATGTCCTCAAGGTTCATCCATGGTGTGGCATGTGTCAGAATTTCATTCCTTTTTATGGCTGAATAACATTCTATTGTATGGATAGACCATATTTTATTATATTTATCCATTCATCATGCATCAGTGGACAATTGGGCTGCTTCCACCTTTTGGCTATTGTGAATAATGCTATAGAAACATTGGTGTACAATGGGGGAAACAGACTCCACTCTTGGAGGGCACACACAAAGTAGGGTGCGCATTGGGACCCAGGGCAAAGAGCAGTGACCCCATAGGAGACTGAACCAGACCTACCTGCTAGTGTTGGAGGATCTCCTGCAGAGGCAGGGGGTGGCTGTGGCTCACCATGGTGTCAAGGACACTGGCAGCAGAAGTTCTGGGAAGTACTCCTTGGCGTGAGCCCTCCCAGAGTCCGCCATCAGCCCCACCAAAGAGCCACGTAGGTTCCAGTGCTGGGTCACCTCATGCCAAACAACCAGTAGGGAGGGAACCCAGTCCCACCCATCAGCAGACAAGAGGATTAAAGTTTTACTGAGCTCTGCCCACCAGAGCAACACCCAGCTCTACCCACCACAAGTCCCTCCCATCAGGAAGCTTGCACAAGCCTCTTAGATAGCCTCATCCACGAGAAGGCAGAGAGCAGAAGCAAGAAGAACTACAATTCTGTAGCCTGTGGAAGGAAAACCACATTCACAGAAAGGTAGACAAAATGAAAAGGCAGAGCACTTTGTACCAGATGAAGGAACAAGATAAAACCCCAGAAAAACAACTAAATGAAGTGGAAATAGGCAACCTTCCAGAAAAATAATTCAGAATAATGATAGTGAAGATGATCCAGGACCTCGGAAAAATAATGGAGCAAAGATCGAGAAGATGCAAGAAATGTTTAACAAAGACCTAGAAGAATTAAAGAACAAATAAACAGAGATGAACAATACAATAATTGAAATGAAAAATACACTAGAAGGGAGCAATAGCAGAAAAACTGAGGCAGAAGAACGGATACGTGACCTGGAAGACAGAATGGTGGAATTCACTGCCAGGGAACAGAATAAAGAAAAAAGAATGAAAAGAAATGAAGACAGCCTAAGAGACCTCTGGGACAACATTAAACGCACCAACATTCGCATTATAGGGGTCGCAGAAGGAGAAGAGAGAGAGAAAGGACCTGAGAAAATATTTGAAGAGATTATAGTCGAAAACTTCCCTAACATGGGAAAGGAAATAGCCATCCAGGTCCAGGAAGCGCAGAGAGTCCCAAGCAGGAAAAACCCAAGGAGAAACATGCCAAGACACATAGTAATCAAATTGACAAAAATTAAAGACAAAGAAAAATTATTGAAAGCAACAAGAGAAAAATGACAAATAACATACACGGGAACTCCCATAAGGTTAACAGCTGATTTCTCAACAGAAACTCTACAAGCCAGAAGGGAGTGACACGATATATTTAAAATGATGAAAGGGAAGAACCTACAACCAAGATTACTCTACCTGTCAAGGATCTCATTCAGATTCGATGGAGAAATCAAAAGCTTTACAGACAAGCAAAAGCTAAGAGAATTCAGCACCACCAAACCAGCTCTACAACAAATGCTAAAAGAACTTCTCTAAGTGGGAAACACAAGAGAAGAAAAGGACCTACAAAAACAAACCCATAACAATTAAGAAAATGGTAATAGGAACATACATATCAATAATTATCTTAAACGTGACTGGATTAAATGCTCCAACCAAAAGACACAGGCTCACTGAATGGATACAAAAACAAGACCCATATATATACTGTCTACAAGAGACCCATTTCAGGCCTAGGGACACATACAGACTGAAAGGGAGGGGATGGAAAAAGATATTCCATACAAATGGAAATCAAAAGAAAGCTGGAGTAGCAATACTCATATCAGATAAAATAGACTTTAAAATAATGTTACAAGAGACAAGGAAGGACACTACATAATGATCAAGGGATCAATCCAAGAAGAAGATATAACAATTACAAATATATATGCACCCAACGTAGGTGCACCTCAATACATAAGGCAACTACTAACAGCTATAAAAGAGGAAATCGACAGTAACACAATAATAGTAGGGGACTTTAACATCTCACTTACACCAATGGACAGATCATCCAGACAGAAAAGTAATAAGGACTTTAACATCTCACTTACACCAATGGACAGACCATCCAGACAGAAAAGTGATAAGGAAACACAAGCTTTAAATGACACAATAGACCAGATAGATTTAATTGATATCTATAGGACATTCCATTCAAAAACAGCAGATTAGGGCCTCCCTGGTGGCGCAGTGGTTGGGAGTCCGCCTGCTGATGCAGGGGATACGGGTTCGTGCCCCGGTCTGGGAGGATCCCATATGCCGCGGAGCGGCTGGGCCCGTGAGCCATGGCCGCTGAGCCTGCGCATCCAGAGCCTGTGCTCCGCAACGGGAGAGGCCACAACAGTGAGAGGCCCGCGTACCGCAAAAAAAAAAAAAAAAAAAAAAAAAAAAAAAAAAAAAAAAAAAACAGCAGATTACACTTTCTTCTCAAGTGCACTTGGAACATTCTCCAGGATAGATCACATCTTGGGTCACAAATCAAGCCTCGGTAAATTTAAGAAAATTGGAATCATGTCGAGCATCTTTTCCGACCACAATGCTATGAGATTAGAAATCAATTACAGGGAAAAAAACATAAAAAACACAAACACATGGAGGCTAAACAACATGTTACTAAATAACCAAGAGATCACTTAAGAAATCAAAGAGGAAATCAAAAAATACCTAGAGACACGGGACTTCCCTTGTGGCATAGTGGTTAAGAATCCACCTGCCAATGCAGAGGACATGGGTTCGAGCCCTGGTCCGGGAAGATCCCACGTACCACGGAGCAACTAAGTCTGTGTGCCACAACTACTGAGCCTGCGCACCTAGAACCCGTGCTCCGCAACAAGAGAAGCCACCACAATGAGAAGCCTGCGCACTGCAACGAAGAGTAGCTCCCACTCACCAAAAACTAGAGAAAGCCTGCATGCAGTAACAAAAAAAGACCCAACGCAGCGTCCCCAACCCGCAAAAAAAAAAAAAAAAAAAATACCTAGAGACAAATTACAATGAAAACACGATGATCCAAAACCTATGGGACACAGCAAAAGCAGTCCTAAGGGGGAAGTTTATAGCAATACAAGCCTACCTCAAGAGACAAGAAACACCTCAAATAAACAATCTAACCTTACACCTAAAGCAATTAGAGAAAGAAGAACAAACAAAACCCAAAGTTAGTAGAAGGAAAGAAATCATAAAGATCAGAGCAGAAATAAATAAAATAGAAACAAAGAAAACAATAGCAAAGATCAAAAAAACTAAAAGCTGGTTCTCTGAGAAGATAAACAAAATTGATAAACCTTTAGCCAGACTCATCAAGAAAAAGAGGGAGAGGACTCAAATCAATAAAATTAGAAATGAAAAAGGAGAAGTTACAACAGGAACCGCAGAAATACAAAGCATCCTAAGAGACTACTACAAGCAACTCTATGCCAATAAAATGGACAACCTGGAAGAAATGGACAAATTCTTAAAAAGGTATAAGCTTCCAAGACTGAACCACGAAGAAATAGAAAATATGAACAGACCAATCACAAGTAATGAAATTGGAACTGTGATTAAAAATCTTCCAACAAACAAAAGTCCAGGACCAGATGGCTTCACAGGTGAATTCTATCAAACACTTAGAGAAGAGCTAACACCCATCCTTCTCAAACTCTTCCAAAAAATTGCAGAGGAAGGAACACTCCCAAACTCATTCTATGAGGTCACCATTACCCTGATACCAAAACCAGACAAAGATACTACAAAAAAAGAAAATTACAGACCAATATCACTGATGAATATAGATGCAAAAATCCTCAACAAAATACTAGCAAACAGAATCCAACAACACATTAAAAGGATCATACACCATGATCAAGTGGGATTTATCCCAGGGATGCAAGGATTCTACAGTATATGCAAATCAATCAATGTGATACACCATATTAACAAATTGAAGGAGAAAAACCATATGATCACCTCAATAGATGCAGAGAAAGCTTTTGACAAAATTCAACACCCATTTATGATAAAAACTCTCCAGAAAGGGGGCATAGAGGGAACCTACCTCAACATAATAAAGGCCATATACGACAAACCCACAGCAAACATCATTCTCAATGGTGAAAAACTGAAAGCATTTCCTCTAAGATCAGGAACAAGACAAGGATGTCCACTCTCGCCACTATTATTCAACATAGTTTTGGAAGTCCTAGCCACGGCAATCAGAGAAGAAAAAGAAATAAAAGGAATACACATTAGAAAAGAAGAAGTAAAACTGTCACTGTTTGCAGATGACATGATACTATACATAGAGAATCCTAAAGATGTCACAAGAAAACTACTAGAGCTAGTCAGTGAATTTGGTAAAGTTGCAGGATACAAAATTAATGCACAGAAATCTCCTGGATTCCTATACACTAACAACAAAAGATCATAAAGAGAAATTAAGGAAACAATCCCATTCACCACTGCAACAAAAAGAATAAAATACCTAGGAATAAACCTACCTAAGGAGGTAAAAGACTTGTACTCCAAAACTATAAGACACTGATGAAAGAAATCAAAGATGACACAAACAGATGGAGAGATATGCCATGTTCTTGGATTGGAAGAATCAATATTGTGAAAATGACTATACTACCCAAAGCAATCTACAGATTCAATGCAATCCCTATCAAATTACCATGACATTTTTTACAGAACTAGAACAAAAAAATCTTAACATTTGTATGGAGACACAAAAGACCCCGAATAGCCAAAGCAGTCTTGAGTGAAAAAAACAGAGGTGGAGGAATCAGACTGTACTTCAGACTGTACTACAAAGGTACAGTAATCAAGACAATATGGTACTGGCACAAAAACAGAAATTTAGATCAATGGAACAGGATAGAAAGCCCAGAGATAAACTCATGCACTTATGGTCAACTAATCTATGACAAAGAGGCAAAGATATATAATGGAGAAAAGACAGTCTCTTCAGTAAGTGCTGCTGGGATGGGCTTTCCTGGTGGCACAGTGGTTGAGAATCCACCTGCCAGTGCAAGGGACACAGGTTCGAGCTCTGGTCTGGGAAGATCCCACATGCTGCAGAGCAACTAAGCCCGTGCGCCACAACTACAGAGCCTGTAGTCTAGAGCCCGCAAGCCACAACTACTGAAGCCTGTGTGCCTAGAGTCCATGCTCCACAACAAGAGAAGCCACCGCAGTGAGAAGCCCGTGCATGACAATGAAGAGTAGCCCCCACTCACTGCAACAAGAGCAAAGCCTGTGCGCAGCAACTGAGACCCAGTGCAGCCAAAAATAAATAAATAAATTTGTTTTTAAAAAGTGGTGCTGGGAAAACTGGACAGCTACATGTAAAAGAATGAAATTAGAACACTTCCTAACACTATACACAAAAATAAACTCAAAATGGATTAGAGGCCTAAATGTAAGACCGCACACTATAAAACTCTTAGAGGAAAACATAGGAAGAAAACTCTTTTTTTTTTTTTTTGCAGTACGCCGGCCTCTCACTGATGTGGCCTCTCCCGTTGCGGAGCACAGGCTCAGGACACGCAGGCTCAGCGGCCATGGCTCACAGGCCCAGCTGCTCCACGGCATGTGGGATCTTCCCGGACTGGGGCACGAACCTGCGTCCCCTGCATCAGCAGGCGGACTCTCAACCACTGTGCCACCAGGGAAGCCCGGAAGAACATTCTTTGACATAAATCACAGCAAGATTTTTTTGATCCACCTCCTAGAGTAATGGAAATAAAAACAAAAATAAACAAATGGGACCTAATGAAACTTAAAAGCTTTTGCAAAGCAAAGGAAACTACAAACAAGATGAAAAGACAACCCTCAGAATGGGAGAAAATATTTGCCAATGAATCAGCAAAGGATTAATCTCCAAAATATATAAACAGCTCATGCAGCTCAATATTAAAAAAACCAACAACCCAATCAAAAAATGGGCAGAACACCTAAATAGACCTAAATTTCTCCAAAGAAGACATACAGATGGCCAAGAAGCACATGAAAAGCTGCTCAACATCACTAATTATTAGAGAAATGTAAATCAAAACTACAATGAGGTATCACATCACACCAGTTAGAATGGGCATCATCAGAAAATCTACAAACAATAAATGCTGGAGAGGGTGTGGAGAAAAGGGAACCCTCTTGCACTGTTGGTGGGAATGTAAATTGATATAGCCACTATGGAGAACAGTATGGAGGTTCCTTAAAAAACTAAAAATAGAATTACCATATGACCCAGCAATCCCACTACTGGGCATATACCCAGAGAAAACCATAATTCAAAAAGACACATGCACCCCAATGTTCATTGCAGCACTATTTACAATAGCCAGGTCATGGAAGTAACCTAAATGCCCATTGACAGATGAATGGATAAAGAAGATGTGGTACATATATACAATGGAATATTACTCAGCCATAAAAAGGAATGAAATTGGATCCTTTGTAGAGATGTTGATGGATCTAGAGGCTGTCATACAGAGTGAAGTAAGTCAGAAAGAGAAAAACAAATATCGTACATTAATGCATATATGTGGAACCTAGAAAAACGGTACAGATGAACCGGTTTGCAGGGCAGAAATAGAGACACAGAGGTAGAGAACAAACATATGGACACCAAGGGGGGAAAGTGGCGGCGGTGGTGGTGGTGGTGGGATGAATTGGGCGATTGGGATTGACATGTATACACTGATGTGTATAAAATTGATGACTAAGAAGAACCTGCTGTATAAAAAATAAAATAAAATTCAAAAAAACCCCACAGATATGATCTAGACTAGTTGCTGCAGACACATAGATTATTCTGGAAGGAAATATCAGAAACTGATAACATTGATCCCTGTGGGGAAGGGACTTGCATAGTTGAAGGTCACCAGAGGGAAGGAGATTTCCCACTGAACTTCCTTTTGAACCTATAAAATTATTTTAAACTTTTCATTTTGAAATACTTTTAGACTTACAGAGAAGTTACAAAAATAGCAGAGTGTTCCCATTTACCCTTCACCTGGCTTCCTCTAATGTTTATATCTTACCTAACTGTAGTACAAGGATCAAAACCAAAACATCAAAACTGTTCATACAGTGCTAGTACCTAAACGCTAGGCTTTATTCAAACGTCACCAGTTTTCCCACTAATGTCTTTTCTGCATCAGGATCCAGGATGCCACATTATACTTCACCATCATGTCTCTTCCAACTCCTCTGGTCCGTGACAGTTTCTCAGTCTTTCCCTTAATTTATCAACGTTAAGCATCATGCATTTTTGGTAATACCACAAAAGTGATGTGCCCTTCTTGGTACGTGGTATCAGGGGATACATGGTACATGATTGCCATAGATCTTATTACTGGTGATGTCAACCATTGTCACCTGGTTGAGGTTTTATCTGTCATGTTTCTCTACTGTAAAGTTACTATTTTTCCTTTGTAATTAATAAATATGTTGTGGGGAAATACTGTGAGATTATACAAAATCCTATTTCATATCGCACTTTTTCCCACTAACTTTAGCATCCCTCACTTGTTCTTGACTGCAACAGTTATCACTATGGTGTTTGCCTAATGATGATTTTCTATTTCCCTCATTTCTTCTGTATGCATTAATTGGAATTCTACTGTAAGGAAGAGCTGCCCTTTCTTCCCCATTAATTTATTTATTCAATTATTTATTTCTATTCATATTTGATTTTTTATTTAAATCCAATTATTAACCTTAGGAACTCATGAACATTTTTTCTGAGTTATAATCCAATTCTATACTTATTTATTTTGTGGATCATTTTGTCCAGCTTCAGCCTTTGGGAATTCCTTAAGGTTAGCTCCTGTCAATAGCCCTCATCTTTTTTTTCAGCGCTTCCTTACTTTCTGGTACCTCAAGAAATTTCCAGGTTCTCCATCAAGAGATGAATGAAGAAGTTGTATACACACACACACACACACACATATACGCACAATGGAATACTACCCATCCATAAAAAAGAATGAAATTTTGCCATTTGCAACCACATGGATGGACTTGGAGGGTATTATGCTAAGTGAAATAAGCAGACAGAGAAAGGCAAATACTATATGATATCACTTATGTGTGGAATCTAAAAAATACAACAAACTAGTGACTATAACAAAAAAGAAATAGACTTGCAGATATAGAGAACAAACTAGTGGTTACCAGTGGGGAGAGAGAAGGGGGAGGGGCAATACAGGGGTAGGAGATTAAGAAGTACAAACCATTACATATAAAATAAGCTACAAGAATATATTATACAACACAAGGAATATACCCAGTATTTTCCAGTAACTATAAATGTAGTATAACCTTTAAAAATTGTGAATCATTATATTGTACACCTATAACATATAATATTGTACAGCAACTACACTTCAACTTAAAAAATAGGGTTAAAAAAAAGGAGTCCTGGGCTTCCCTGGTGGTGCAGTGGTTGAGAGTCCGCCTGCCGATGCAGGGGACACAGGTTCGTGCCCCGGTCCAGGAAGATCCCACATGCCGCGGAGCAGCTGGGCCCGTGAGCCATGGCCACTGAGCCTGCGCGTCCGGAGCCTGTGCTCCACAATGGGAGAGGCCACAACAGTGAGAGGCCCGCGTACCACAAAAAAAAAAAAAAAAGGAGTCCTTGTTCATGGAAGATCTAGTGCTCCAATAAAATCAATACAACTTTGGATTAAAAATCTGAAATGGAGAATTCCCTGGCAGTCCAGTGGTTAGGACTCTGAGCTTTACTGCCAAGGGCCTGGGTTCAATCCCTGGTCGGGGAACTAAGACCTTGCACGCCGTGTGGCGCGGCCAAAAAAAAAAAGATCCGAAATGATGTCCCGTCCCATCAACCACAAATTAAGCTTTGAGATTACAGAGTTACAACCTTACCCTGGCAAACCCCTCAAATACCCAGCTACCATATGAAAGAAAAACTGTTCAAAATGTAATGTTACACATTTTGATAATATTAAACATTTCTTCTGTTAAAAAAAAAAAAAAAAAAAGAAGTTTCCAGACCCATCTTGTATTTTCTCTGCCCCAGCACTGGAATCAACCATTTTTCCAAACAAATTACCTTGGGATCATGATTTTATTAACCACAGATTAAATTTGTTCATTATGCTTTCTTTAGGTTAATATGAACTAGGTTACCTGAACACAGCATCCTGGGTGTGCTATGTGCATTATCTTCAATCCTCATATTACTGCTGCAGGCTGTGTACTATTATTACTGCTGTTTCACACATGGAAAAACTGAGGCTCAAAGCTCAGTTCGTCCATCCAGGTGGAGAGTTTGAGCTCAGGTCTGTAGGCCTCCAAGCCCAGGCTCTTTTCCCTGATGGAGACTGGAATTTAGGGAGGGCACGAGGGAACTGCCAAGTCCACATCAGCATCTAGAAGGATTGTGATGGCTGCCTCAGAGGCTGTGGTGGATGTGTAACGTGTCACTCTGGCTAGACTGAGTGACATTTCCCACAGCTCCCTTCCCTGGGTGGGTCACAGGAGAGGTCCTTGCATGCCTGCCACTGGCCCACCTTCCCCAGGGTTGGGCCTTCAACTTCAACTCCTAGGCCGATGGTGTGTGTTTGGCTCTGTGAGGAGCAGCCTGGCAGTAAGAACTGACCTGGGTTTCAGCCTGTCTGCACGGGCTTGTGTCTGTGGATTCCAGCACATTCTTGCTCCCCTGCCAGCTTACATCCATCTGCCCTTCCGGCAGCCTACCCCGTGGCTTCAAGCTCCAGCAACAGACTCAAGGATACAGCCTTCCAGAGACAGCTTAAGATGCCCCTACAGTCACCCTAAGTTCAAACACTTGTGACAAATCCTTTACTCTCTGTGGCCGGGTGTTTCCACTTGAACCCTAACTGCATCAGAGGAGAGACAGTGGTTCAGAGCAGGTGGGCCCTTAGAGCTCAGGGCCTCCAAGGGTCACCAGCATCGGGGTCCTCCCGCCAGGCCTGCTCAGAGTCCAGCTTTCCTATCTGTCCTGCAGCTATCAGTGGAGGAGGAGGACACAGTTTCCCAAGCTGGTGCTGACAACAAAAAGCTGCAGTTACCTACTGAATCTTACATAAAAATCAGATGCTCTGTGTCATTGGGGGTATTTTGGTAAATGGACATCCTGGAACTGGGGCACCCTGGGGACAAAGTTGGTGCTGGGACTCCGTGGGTGGGTACCACCACCAGGATGGGGTCATCCGCTCCTCAGGAGCAGGGCTGGGCCTCAGCATCCAGGGTGGGACCCTGCTCCGGAACTCAGTTGGGTAAAGAGACACAGGTGAGCTGGACATCTGTGATGGCCAGACTCTGCAGCTCAGGCCTGGGGTGGCCACCAGGGGGCGCTGAGGCCATGCCCAGATGGCAGTGATGTCCCTAGGGGTGTCAGGGTGCCTGGGAGTTAGGAAGAATCCAGGGTAGAGGAATGGGGGTCTCCAAGGTTGAGCAGGGCAAATGCCCACTGTATCTGTAGGAACCCTTGGTGCTTTGGCTCCATCTGCTCCACCTTGGGCAGCTGGAGTACAGAGCTGGGTTGGTGCCACCTGGGACCCCCAGGAGGGCTACACTCGTTGGAAGGCCTGAGGTTATCACCATGCAGGGTGGGAGGCTGGATGTGGCAGGCCTCAGCTGCGTGAGGATTTCTGTTACTCCTTCACTGCTTACCCATCATGTGACCCACCGACCCCTGTTCAGGCCTCAGTTTCCCCATCTGTACAATAAGGGGGTGGATTGGAAGATCATTCAGGTGACTCCCAGCTTACCAGTAATAATAGAGATGATGGTGGCGATGGTGATGGCAGTGGCACTTGCCAAGAATTCATCATGTGCCAGACTCTGCACAAAAGTCATTTAATTGGGACTTCCCTGGTGGTCTAGTGGTTAAGACTTCCACTGCAGGGGGCGTGGGTTTGATCCCTGGTCGGGGAACTAAGATCCCGCATGCCGTGTGGTGCAGCCAAAAAAGAGAAAAAAGTAATTTAATTGGGCTGTGTCCCTTACTCTGCATGATGACCCCATAGGGTGGGCACAGTTGTCATCCCCATTTCATAGGTGAGGACATAGAGGCTCACACAGCTGGAAAGGAGCTGAGCTGGGAGATAACACAGCTGTCCAGCCCAGGATCACATGGACCTGGGCTTGGACCCAGGTTCTGCCGTTTCTGTCTGTGTGACCCTGAGCAAATGACTAGCCCTCTCTGTGCCTCTGTGTCCTCTGATGACCACTCCTCAGGGCAGCCATGAGGACCAAAGGAGGTCATGCCCAATGCCTGGTGCCCAGGGAGCACACCGTGGACATCGATCATTGTTCTAGACTAAATGCATCACTGTCTGTGGTTGAGGTTGAACCACAGTTCACTGGATCCCACAGCCCTGGCTCTCCACCCTCTGGGTAAATCCTTGCAGAAGCAGGAGGTGAGATGCTGCCTGGGTTGAGAACTCCCGTTTCATGACAGGCTCAGGTTGCTCCCTAGAGGAGCCAGGTCGCCACAGCTGCACATCAGGCCTGTCGGGCGCCTAGGAAGCTGCCTGCCCAACTCCCCAGCCAGGTGTGGCTGCCCCCAGGCTGCACAGGTATTCTTGCCTCACCTGGGCAGCAGCCTCTGCCATCCCATCCTGGCAGTCTCAGAGCCAGCCTCTGCCCCCAGGATCTCACCAGACTCTCAGCCCCCCTGCCAGGCTCAGCTCGCATCCCACTTCTCCACCAGGTCCTGGGAGAGCCCTATGACCAGACGCCCAACAGCTGCCCCAGCCTTGGGGGTCTCCAGAGCTGCTGATCCCAGACTGCCAGTGCAGGACGGGAGCTGCCTCTACCGATCTTCTGCAGTTGTTAGAGAGTGAAAAAGACTTGGAAGATGCTGAGGACTATAAGGAGGACGCTTAGTACTGGATTCAGTGAAGTTAGAAGACTGATGTTTTTCTGTACAGCGTGTCTTTGGCATTCAATCCTGGGATCCATTCCACATTCATTATTTTTGACCATTGCTGGGTGTTCAAGGAGTATGAGTATGTGATTCTTTTTCGCAGTGCATATAGTTTTCTTTGTCTGATTTAATGTACCAAGTAAATGAGTTCATCTAATAAAATTGCTTCTTTTATACTTTAAAAAATGGTAAATGTTATGTGAATTATATCTCAATTTTATAAAAGGAGAAAGAGGACCTGGGTTACAGTGCTGACTCTAGCCATGTGGCCTTGGGTGAGTTTCTTACCCTGCTGGTGTCTCCTTTCCATCCCCTATAAAATGGGGACAAATGTTTCCCTTTGGAAGTCGCTGGGAGGATTTACCTTATAATGAATGTGGAGCCTCAGCACAGTGCCTCACCTGCGGTGGGTCCCCAGTGATGAACGTGGCCACTGTGGTGCTGGTGAAGCACCAGGATGACGTCCACCTCAGCTCCTGCCAAGCCACGGCAGGAGGGCCAAAAAGAGGACAATTTCTTGGGCCACTCACTGTGCAGCAGGATGTCAGAAGCCAGATGACCTGGCCCGGCTGCGTGATTTGGGGCAAGTCACTTGCCTTCCCTGAGTCTCTGTTTCCTCATCTGCACAGTGGAGATGATCATAGCACCCTCCCCACCTGCTGCATGAGAAGATGTGGACAAAAACCCAAGCGTGAAATGCCACGTGCTGCATAGACCCCTACACTGAAAATAGCGCTGAGAGGGGAAGAGTCTGCTCCCGGCCGTGCTGGCTGGTCCTCTTTGTCAAGCCCACCCCCTCCCCCATATGCTCACCTGCTACTTCAGCTGCCTCATCTCAGCCTCCCTGTGCTCCACCCACAGGCACTGGTTCTGCTGGCAGAGCTCTGGCCTGATAGGATCCAGTGGGGGGACAGCACGTGGGGCCGCAGCACGGGGGACGCACCGTGGATGCTCCAGAGGCTTGGACAACAGGGCAGGAGACCACCTCCCAGGCCTCACCAGGGTGGCAGAGTGACTTGAATTCAGGCCAGGGCAGGAATGCACACGGCACCACTTTGTTGAGTGTCCAAGGCGAGAAGGCATTTGTCTGCTGGAGCCTCAGTTTCCAGTTTCCCAAACCCACAAATAATGGAACCCCTCATAACTTCTTCATGAGCTGCCCTTTAGAAGATATTGCTTTAGTGTCCCCCCAGCCCCGAACTCCTGCCCGATTCCTCACCCAGTAACCCCCAAACTGGCGGATCCCCTTGTCCCAACATGGCTTACCTGCCTGGGTACCGAGGAGATACTGTTCTCAAAGAGGACGTTGCTGGCATCTACGCTGCGTCCCTTAGCAGTAGCGTCCGGTGGATGCCATCAAGGGGTGGGGCTGGTGGTGTCCCTGGTCTCCCCAGTCCCCACCACCTGGCTGCTGCTGGAGCTGCTGTCCTTTGCACACAGAGTCAGGGCAGCCCTCTGGCAGTACAGGGTCTGCTGCCTGCGTCCCTCCCTGAGGCCTCGCCAGTGCTTAGCAGAGCAGCTGGGGCTCATGAGAGTGATATGAGTGAATGAATGAGTGAATGAATGAATAGTAATACAAGGCTGCATTTGGCCTGTGGATCTGGGGGACTTAGGGGCTCTCAGTGGAACTGGGACCCTGGATTTGGGTCCTGGCTCTGTCTGCCCCCACTCAGAGGCCGTGGGACCTTGGCCAAGGTTCTCGACCTCCCCAAGCCTCAGTTTCCTTTTCTGTAAACCAGGGGGAGTAACAGTCCTAACCTCCAGGAGCCACTGAAGAGAAGCGAACACAGCCTGGGGCTATCACAATTACCCACCCCAGCCAACGCCCACCTTCCTGAGACACCTAGGCACCACCATCTGGGCGCCAGAGGTGGGTTTGGAGGTGAAGGGGGGATGCTGAGCTGCTCTCAAGGGTACTGGCATGAAGCCCTGGTGAGGAGGCTTCAGGACCCACTGCAGAGAGCCAAAGAGTGAGCCCCCCAAGCCTGTTCTGTGGCCCCTCTCTGTCTGCACCCAGCCCAGGGTGGCACACAGCCCCCCAGCAGTGCCTCCCCGCCACCGTCGCATCCTCAGCTCCCCCAGATCCAGCCTCTGTCAGAAGGAGCCTTCAAATATCGCCCCTGCCTGAGCCCTTCTCAGAACCTTCCCTGGTCCAGCTCTCCACCTGGCACCTGGCCCTGTGACCTCTGCAGCCTCTCCCCCTCCTCCCCTGCCCTCCCACTCTGAGCTCTGGCCACAGGGACCACCTGTTGAATTCCTCATGTCCTTCTACCTGTGCTGGTCCCTCTATCCTCGAGAACACCTCCAAGGTTCCCTTAGACTCAGCTCAGCTGCATCTCTTCCAGGAAAGTTTTGCTGCCCCTCCACTGGGCTCCCCTATCACCCTGTGCCTTTGTCCACTTAGCACGGCCCTTTCCACCTTCCTCAATGACTGTATTTGTGGTTCTAAATCAGAACCACCATCTACTGAGGCTCAGTGTATGCCAGGCACTGAGCTAAGCTCAGTGACTTCAGACAAGCCCCTTCACATCTCCTTAGAAGGGGGTGCCAGTACCTCCTTCAGGGGGTGTGGGGTAGGGTAGAGGGGCTTATGTTTGTCAGGTGCCCACACAACACCCAGCATCAGGGTTGTCCTGGTTACCAAGGGGCTAGTCCCAGGGCTGCCCTCTGACACCCACCCCCCAGTGGGGAGAACTCCCCAGATTCCCTCCTCTGCTCTTCCTGCCCCCTCCCAGGCCACGCAGCCAGCAGGGATTTGTCCTCTGCAGGGATGTGCAGGCTCCTTTTATATTTATTTATTTATTTACTTACTTACTTATTTATTGCTTATTTACTTACTTTTGGCTGTGCTGCATGGTTTGCAGGATCTTAGTTCCCCGACCAGGGATGGAATAGGGGCCCCAGCAGTGAAAGCACTGAGTCCTAACCACTGGACCGCCAGGGAATTCCCTGTCAGGCTCCTTTCAAAGCCTGACTTTTAACCACCACCCTGAGCTGTGTGTGCCTGCCCCTCCCATGTCACTGCATACTCCTGTCTTAGTGGCTAGGAGCACGTGGTCTGGCACCAAGCGGGGCTAAATAGAGTCTGTTGGGCTGAAGGAAGAAATGACGTGATTAAGCAGCAGCTTAGGGTGGTCTGGATTCGCTAAAATGCCTGGGCCCCCACCATGGCTCCTGCCTCCCATGTCACCCTGGCCCTCTGTCCGCAGCGGTTTCACCAACAGTGAGCAGGCCTTGTTGCCTAGAATTTTCTGCTCTTGGCAGTGTTCCAGAAGTTCTCCTGAGCTGATCTTATTCCAAAATCAGCTCACACTTGCTCACATTTCTGAGCCTTTATCTAGGCTGTACACCCTTCCCAAGCCCCCCACCCCACCCCTACCCCACCACACCCCCAGCAGCCCATAAGCCTCCTCAGCCAGGAAGCCCACCCTACTTTGAGGCCAGGAACTCAGAGGAAGAAGCTTCTCCTGGCCCAAGGCTGGGTCTGAGGAAGGTGGCACCTGAGAAGGGTGCCCATGGGCAGGAGGCCTGCGGTGTCCAGCCTCAGTGGGCCTTTATTGGGCCCCGCATGTAAAGCACTAAGCTGAGCTATTTGCTAGTCATTTCAGAAATACACATTAGGGCTTCCCTGGTGGTGCAGTGGTTGGGAGTCCGCCTGCCAATGCAGGGGACGCAGGTTTGTGCCCCGGTCCAGGAGGATCCCACATGCCGCAGAGCGGCTGGGCCCATAAGCCATGGCCGCTGAGCATGCGCATCCGGAGCCTGTGCTCCGCAGCGGGAGGGGCCACAACGGTGAGAGGCCCACATACCGCAAAAAAAAAAAAGAAATACAGATTAAACCAACACGGACCTACTGTATAGCACAAGGAACTCTGCTCAATATTCTGTAATAACCTAAATGGGAAAAGAATATGAAAAAGAATAAATACATGTATATATATGACTAAATCACTTTGCTGTACACCTGAAACTAATACAACATTGTTAATCAACTATACTTCAACATAAAATAAAAATTAAAAAAAAAGAAATACAGGGCTTCCCTGGTGGCGCAGTGGTTGAGAGTCTGCCTGCTAATGCGGGGGACACGGGTTCGAGCCCTGGTCTGGGAGGATCCCACATGCCACGGAGCAACTGGGCCCGTGAGCCACAACTATTGAGCTTGCGCGTCTGGAGCCTGTGCTCCGCAACAAGAGAGGCCGCGATGGTGGGAGGCCCGCGCACCGTGATGAAGAGTGGCCCCCACTTGCCACAACTGGAGAAAGCCCTTGCACAGAGGCGAAGACCCAATACAGCAAAAATAAATTAATTAATTTAAAAAAAGAAATACAGATTAAAAAAAAATTTTTTTCCCCTTAACTACAAAAGTGATGTGTACTTGTGATAAAAAAAAAAGTTCAGGGACTTCCCTGGTGGTCCAGTGGTTAAGACTCCATGCTCCCAATGCAGGGGACACAGGATTCCATCCCTGGTCAGGGAACTAGATCCCACATGCTGCAACTAACACCCCACGCAGCCAAATAATAAATAAATAAATAAATTTTTTTAAGTTCAAAAACAACAATAACTCCTCCACCCTCACCTTGTATAGTTTATTCCTGCACCAGGGTGTGGCTCCCCTACCCCGCTCCGCCCAAGCAGGGCAGAGGAGAGCAGCTCTGGTTGAGGACAGGGGCTCAGGCACCGGGCGTATGAGGCTCACATCTGCACGGTGCCACTGCTGACCCCATGGCCTTGGGTGGGCTCTTGGCCTCGCTGAGCCACTGTGAGGTGGGGAGAATAACAGGAACTCGCCCCAGGGGGTTGCTGTGGGGGTTGAAGGCTGGGGTGCACAGGCCCACATAGGAGACACGATCGATGGACGGTGCCCATCGTTACTGGTGATATCATACCCCACCCCCTCCCACCGCGGCAGCTGGAAAAGGCCTGAGCAGCCCAAGCTCTGTAGAGCCTGCTGGCTGTACGGATCGGTAACAAGAGCTGGCCAGGCCCCATGCTCAGCACCCTCCTCAGGGTCTGGGTACAGCACCAGCTCCGTGTATGTTTGGGGGAGAGGGGCTGTTTCTGATCCCGACAGCATCCTTTAACTCCTCCCCCTCACCCACCCCCATGCCTTCCCCTTGGAGGGCTTTCCTGAGCCTGGAGCAGCCAGGCCTGCCCAAAAGCTGGCCCACTGCAGGCACTGCAGGCAGCATACTTCCAAAGTGCTGCACCAGGCTTTTCCTCTGTACCCTCCCCAGCTCCTAGTGGCTGTAAATATTCTCCTCGCAGGGACTGCAGAGGCGCTGCCTGGCAGCTCGGGCAGGGCTGACTCCCTTGCCCTCCTCCTGGCTCTGTAGGGCACAGCTCCTGTCTGTGGCCCAGGCAGGATGCCCAGGGCAGGTGACTGCAGCTTTCTTGCCCTCATCCTTCCAGGCCATCCCACAGGGCTGGGTTCCCCACTCACCACGCCCTTCCCTCTCAGCCAGCCTCGCTTTCTCCGTCTGAAAAACAAGAGGCTTGGGTCTGAATCTCTTTTAAAGATCCTCACCTGAAACTAACACAACATTGTAAATCAACTATACTGCAATAAAAAATTAAAAAAAAAAAGATCCTAATGAGAGTCATAATCACTATCCCTAAAAAGTGCTCCCATACACAACACACAATTTTGCATCAAACTTTACCAGCTGCCTCCTCCACCAGATCTGCCACAACTCTGGACTCTGCCTGGTTAGGAACCTCTGTGTCTCCAGAGCTACTGTTATTTTCAAAAAGCAAGCTGCAAAACAGAATGTATCGTATCATCTTTTTAAAAACATAAATATTCGCATTTACTTGTAAATGCATAGGAAAATCTAAAGGAATCTATATAAGAAATTATTCCAGAGCTTGTCTCTAGGGTGTGTGGTTTCAGGAGCTTTTACTGTGTACCTCAGACATTTTTGGAACTGAATATTTTTGTAACAATTGTATGCTTTTAGGGATTTCTTTTATTCCCATTTAAAATATGATCCTATTATAGTATCACCAACAACCCCAAGTTCACCAGACCATTGTTTCTTTTGTTGAGCACATTGAGTCAACCAGGGACCCAGATGGTATTGAGGACTCAGGCTTCTGAAATGTGATAAGCAAGGGATCAACAGGATTAAGACCATGACTTGACACTTAATACTGGGTTCCTACGGGCAAGGTAATTAACCTGTCTAGGCCTCAGTTTACCCTCCAAAATGGAGTTTATCCTCAGTTCATGCCTCAAAGGGTTTCTTACTTTGCTAAGAAGGAAAAATAATTATTTAATTAATTTATTTATTTTTAATAATTTTTTTTTTTTTTTAAAGAAAAGACTCTTGAATGAGGCAGGCTCTTAAAGACCCTGCCTGGGTCCCCAGTGGAGTCACTAGGTCTTGGTACCACTTTCACTGCCCCCCCCAACTTCTTCCCAGCTGTTGGGTCTCAAGCTGGACCCCCAGAAGGTCCCCACAAGACCAGGAGCCCAGAGGACGAATGTGGCTAATGGAATCTGGCCTGGACTCTTGTGTCTGGCACCAGTTCAGCCATGGGGATATAAAAAACCCAGACATCACCTCATCGCTGTTTCATCAAAAAAGGAGACTTTCTCCCTGCACATTCCTGCAGAGGACAAGTTCCTGCTGGCTGCGTGGCCTGGGAGGGGGCAGGAAGAGCAGAGGAGGGAATCTGGGGAGTTCTCCCCACTGGGGGGGTGGGTGGCAGAGGGCAGCCCTGGGACTAGCCCCTTGGTAACCAGGACAACCCTGATGCTGGGTATTGTGTGGGCACCTGACAAACATAAGCCCCTCTACCCTACCCCACACCCCGTGAAGGAGGTACTGGCCCTTTCTAAGGAGATGTGAAGGGGCTTGTCTGAGGTCACTGAGCTACACCCAGGAATTGCCCCAAGTCTGACTGACTCCGGAGCCGGTGCTCTCTGTTTCCTAGGAGCCCAGAGGCCCGTGGCCTAAGCACACCTCTCTTTAAACAACATGTGCAACCTTGGGCAGGTCTGAGACCCTTCCTGAATGCTTCCATATCCCCCAAAGCCTCTGGATTTTCAGAGGAAAACTCTGGGCCACCTAACCTCTTCCTCCAGGATAGCTCTGCCATGCGTTTACATGTTGGACTTTCCTGGAAGATATGATCTGAACACAGGGCCTGACAGCCTCAGAAAGTGAACTAAAACAGCAACCAGACAGACAAACAGAACCCCCATGGGCCCAGACAGTCTCCAAGAGCTACGATAGGAAGGTTCCCGCAGTCCCAGATACCCGATGCACTCTTTCTAGGGGCCAGTCCTGCCCCGCCGGCCCCTCTGGCTGCCCGTTCAGTCCACCTGGTGCAGGGTCCTCGTGCTTCCCCCACCTCTACCCCACTCTGGAGGACCTGGGGTCCCCTCATGCCTCACTGAGTGCAAGTCAGAATACTAGGGACCCTGTAGGCGCCTCAGGACTCCTCAGCAGGGCCCCCCAAGGCCAGTGCACCAGCACGACGAGGCAGAGGTGGGCCTCACCACCCCCCAACCCCCATCTTCCTTTCTTCACCCACCTTCTTTGGGGTGATTACTGGGAAAATGGGCCCAAGGGTGTCTTAGGAGAAGCTATGAATTCAGATTTTTATGCTAAATCACCTGGTTGGTTTTTTTTTGGCAGTGCCACGCAGCATGTGGGATTTTCATTCCCTGACCAGGGATTGAACCTGTGCCCCCTGCAGCAGAAGTGCGGAGCCCTAACCACTGGACCGCCAGGAAAGTCCCCACCTGGTTGTTAAACGTAGACAACAGTTCTGGTCATTTGCTATGTGATCTCAAAACTGCCCTTCTGCTGCTCTGCTCGGCATCCCGGGGGGCTGACCCTTGTGAACTACATTTCCCAAGTTCCTTTGCCAACTGGCCCTGGTTGGGTTCAGCCAATGGGAGGCACTGAAGGGAGACTGGGGGGTGGGAAGAAGCCAGGGTATTTCCCCCCGCCTCTGTGCGCAGTGGCTGGGTATCCTCCGAAGCTCCACTGCCCCGCCTGCAGCCCATTCTCCATGATTCCAGGCCATGAGTTCCAGTAACCACTCCCCCATTTCCCGTTTGGCTTTTAAAAATTGCCCCAATGGAACCCCTTAAAGTGGGCTCTGTTTTTCTGACTGATACAGTAACTAATTCAAATCCTCTTTTTCCCCCCCACATTAAAAAAAAAAAGTGGTAAAAAATATGACATAAAATTTACCATTTTAATCATTTTTAAGTGTACAGTTCAGTGGCTTTAATTACATTCACAATGTTGGGCAACCATGATGACTATCCATTTGCAAATTAAAGCCTTTTAATATCCTTGGGGTTGAACCAAGCTGGTCTGCAGCCTACATCAGCCTGCGTGACCTTCACTTTGCAGGTGGCAAATACCCTCTCATGAATTCCCCCACCTGAGCATCCCAAAGCCCGTGATGTTAATGGGAGAGGGAAGATGACCCCCATTTCACAGAGGAGGAAACTGGGGCTCAGGCAGATCAAGGCTACTGACCAAGACACCCAATTCCAAGCCCTGTGCTCTGTCCTCTTAGCTTCCCCAGCTTTCTGTTAGCTCCCCACCTCCCCACTCTCCAAACCCGTGCACATACCCCCTGCTGCCCTGCCCACCATCAGGGGTAAACTCCTGCCACTGAGCTTCCCCACAAAGTGTCATCCCAGAGAGTTGGGTGGGGGTGGGGGTCCTTGGGGTCTGCACACCCAAGGACACCACAGAGCTGGGCACCAAATAAGAATAATGACAACAACAGCAACAATAATAATACCACCTAATGTTTATTCACACTCAATTCCTTCTGCATGTGGGAAAGAAGGAAGAGTTCTGAGGGTCTCGTGTCTGTGCTTTTCAGCGGTCAGATAGAAGGGGATGGTGGAAAAGCTCAGAGCAGAGGCCTCCATAATTGAAACAACCCACCTATCACTTATCAAGGGCCAACTACATTCCCCAGTTTGAGGTACTTTGTCTCTTAATCCTCATGAATGAGAAAACAGAGGCTACTCAGGGAGTTGGACTCACCTGGTTCCACAGCGGGACGGGATGGAGCCGGGACCCACACCTAAGTCAGTTTGGTCCCCAAAGACCAAGGCTGCCCCGCCTGCCCTGACACTCCCCCTCTGTTCACTCTGGCCTCCCAGCCTTTGCACATGCTGTTCCCACACACTGAGCAGCATCCGTGAGGGATAATGGAGTGGGTCTCAGATTGGGCGGAAGAGGTCTCCCCAGGCCTGCCGCAGCCCTTCCCAGTCGCCGGGCAGGGCCCTGGACCAGCGCCCAGGCTCTGCTGCAGCCTGAAGAGGAGAGGCAGTTGCTGGGGGGTGGGGGTGGGCACAACGGCAGCGGGGAGAGGGGCCCCGGCGGGGGGATGGAGGACTTCAGTGACCCCCACGTCTCCACCAGGGCATGACAGACATTCTATGTCAAGCCCTGAGCCACTCAGAGACCTGGGTTTAAACCTGGCTCTGAATAACACACATTCAGGTTTGCCTGTGAACACACAATCCTGCTCCGAAGGACACTTGAGAATCATCCTGGTTGCCTCCAGGGGAGGAGCTGGGTGGCTGTGGACCAAGGCAGAGGAGGCAGACTTTTCACTGTCTACCCTTTGGGCCCTTGGACTTTTGAACCATTAATAAATAATTAAAAAAATTTAAATCCTGGATTGGTAAATCACTGTGTGACCCTGAGTAAGCCACTTAGCCTCCCTGAGCCTCTATTTCCCCAACTGTAAAAGAGTGTTAATTATAGCACTTACTCCATAGGGTAAGGGTAAAGCATAAATAAAAGCATGCATGCAAAGAGTTAAGCATGACACCTGACACACAATAAGAGCTCCTAGAATGGGATTGCTATTATTATTATTATTATTGGCCATTTGCCTGACAGACCCCAGGCAAGGGCTACTGCCACAGTCCTCTGTCACCTTCCAGGATCTCATCCTCAATATGGAGGCCATTCCAGCAAACGCTAGCTCTGTTGCCACTAGCTCTGTGACTTGTGTAGATTATGTCACTGCTCTGTGCCTCTGTTTCCTCCTCTGGGAAACAGAGACACTAGAACTTGCCCACTATCCACAAGACTTTAACAGTCAAGATTGGTCATTCAACATTTCCTAGCGATCTCGGTACTGCATATGGTGCCCGGCACAGGGTGCCAGGGTAAGGGTGAAGGGCTCACAGTCCAGTGGGGGAGGGAGGCAGATATATTAACCAATGCTTACAAGAGAGAGATGTGGTGGATGAGGGAAAGAGAACTAAGAGAGGCCAGCAAAGGAGCATAACCCAGCCTGGGGAGGGAAGGACAACAAGGAAGCCTTCCTGGAGGAGGTGTTGCCACACCTGAGCACTGAAGGATGATCAGGGGTTGGTCAGTCAGTTAAAGGAGAAAGGGGGGACTTCCCTGGTGATCCACTGGTTAAGACTCTGCACTTCCACTGCAGGGGGCACAGGTTTGATCCCTGGTTAGGGAACTAAGACCCCGCATGCCATGCAGCGCAGCCAATAAATAAATAAAGAAAATTTTAAAATTTTTTAAAAAGGAGAAAGGGGGTCAGAAAAGGAAATGCAGGCAGGAGAAGCAGTAAGAGCAAGGGCTGGAGGTAGAAGACCCAATGGGTTGTTCCAGAACAAACAGGAAGGAGGCTTGGTGCTGAGGGCAGTGGGAAGCAGAGGAAAGTCTTTTGTCATCCACCTTAAAGGATTGCCTGGTTTCAGAGCCCAGCTCTACCTCTTATCAGCTGTGTGACCTTGGGCAAGTTACTTAACTTCTCTGTGCCAAATGAGGGGAACAGTGCTTACCCCATACTGTTTCTGTGAGGATAAAAGTGAGTTAATTCATGTAAGGTGCTTAGGACAGGACCTGGCATATAGCCCTGTTCAGCTGTCTTCTGCAGGCCCAGGTACACAGCAGCCTTCAAGGATATGATGCTGCTTAAATATTTGCCGAGTGGATGAACAAATGAGCAAACAGGCCGCCAAACCCTTGCACAGTCCCATGGCCCCTTGCCCACACCCAGGGTTGTGGCCTGCCCTGGCCTCTCCACTTCCTGACCACTCAGCAGGGATCACAGATCACCTGGAGGCTCAGTGATGCCCCCCCCACCCCCCCACATCTGGGAACCACCTTGGTCACAACATGCCCACTGCCAGCCCATCCCCCATCTCCTACACAGTTTACAGGGGCCTGGACTTGACCACCCCAGGCTGAGGGGGCTGTGCTGGGCCTCAAAGGGGAAGGAGACCCTTGTTTATTGTCACCCGCTAGTACCATGTCTGGCACAGGGATACACCTCCAGTAACTCAGGTCTGACTCTCAGGGAGGTGAGGACCGGCCTGGAGGGAGGGGAGCCCTGCCCTAGGCCATGGGGCTCCGAGGCTGGGCTTCTCCACCATCCCCATCACCCACCCTGTCCTTCCTCTCCCTTGTCTGCCTGGCCTGGTTGCTGAGCTCCCTGTTCAGACACAGAGGAGATTCAGTTCCAAGGTGAGAAATTCAGGGTCGGGGGAGGTGAGGGTAAATCAGAAGCAGGATGCAGTGAGGACACCTTCAAGATCATTCACACTGTACAAAAGGGGAACCTGAGGCCCAGAGAGAATCCGTAAGTCACGTCGTCAGGCTGCCCAGCCCACCTATGGCAGGGCTGGGATGGGACCTGCTCCTTCCTCCCAGTGCTCAGGGAAGCTCCGCAGGCTTCAGCCTGAAACAACCTGACTGTCTGCAAATGGGAACCAGGAAAAAGGGGAGGGAGGGAGTGGTTTGCAGGCAGTTTGCTGGAGAGAGCCTTGGGGGAGCCCTATAACTGGCACTGCGGCTAAGGGTCCAGAGCAGGGAGTAGTGTCCAACAGAGGAAGCAGCCGCCCCCACCCCACCCCAACCCGTGCCTGCTGCCACCACAGCAGTGGGGATGCTGCAGAGGCTGCTGCGGCCCTGGCTGAGTCCCCAGCCTGGCCTGCAGCTCTGCAGAGGGAGGGACGTGGGAGGAGATGCTGAGCCGCTCCAGCCCCAGCCGCAGTGAGAGCAGAATGCCCAGAAAGGCCCGCTGGGGGGTGGCCTGGTGACCTTACCCTGCAGCTGGGCAGAAGGAGAGGGCAGGAGTTGGGCTTTCATTTCCTGTCTGGTTAGGCCTGCAGGCCCCAGGATGACGTGTCTTTAGTGGCTGGGCCTGAAGAAAGGGGGCAGAAAGGGGGCCTGAGGCTTAGCAGAGGAGGAGCTTCTTCAGGCCTGGGGGCTGGGTCTGAAAGGGGCAGTGCCGGGAGGGGGCATCCAGGCCCTGTCCTGAGGGAGTTGACTGATGGCCTGGAGCAGGGAAAGGGGAGATGTAGCCCTGACACAATTCACTGCGTGACAAGATAGCTGAGGTGGGATGAAAAAAGGCACTTGATGGATGATGATAATGACATTAATCATAGCAATAGTGACAATAATGATTCAGCGCAGGTGCTGGGCCAGCCACTGTGAGGCTCAGCACAGCCCTATGAGGGAGGCATTATTTTTCCCCCTTTTACAGATGAGGTAACTGAGGCCTGCACAGCTGGCTTGCTCCATCTTCGCCCCGAGACCCTTGTAGGCCCCTCGTCCTGGACTCTGAGCTCCGGGCGGGTGGGGCTCTGACTATCTTGGCCCCTGCTCTTTCCTCCACCCGGAGCCTTCAACCCAACCTGCACTCAGTACAGAAGATAAGTGGATGGAGGAAGCCAGCCCCGTGGGGGGCAGAGAGAGGGCACACCCACCACCCTTCCCCACTTCTCCATGTAAGTGGAGACACGTCCAACCCTGCATTTGTGTCTGGCAAAACCCACGGTCTGATCTGAGCCTCAAGAGGTGGCCAAGGCCTGGAAAATCACCCCCAATTCACTGATGAGAAAACTGAGGCTCAGGGAGGTTATGTGCCTTGCTTAGGGCCCCAGCCAGCAGTGGTGGGCCAGGACCCTTCCCCTCCTCCTCCCAGAGCCTATCAGCCCTCTGTGAGGGAGGGCCGGCTTGCTGCCAGGAATAAATGATGCCAGTGGTAGCTAACGTTTAGGGAGCGCTTACAATGGGCCTGGTATGTAGCATGTTATCTAATTCTCCCAATAACATTTTGGGTTTTTGGTGACAGTTTATTGAGATATAATTCACATAGCATACAATTCACCCACTTAAAGTGTATGAGTCGATGGTTTCTAGTATATTCAGAGTGTGCAACCATCACCACACCATAATCAATTTTAGACCATTTTCATCACCCCCAAAATGAACCCTGTACTCTTTAACTATCAGCCCTCAAGCCCCTCATCCCTACAGCTCCAGGCAACCACTAATCTACTTTCTTCCCTGTAGATATGCCTATTCTGGATATTTCATATAAATGGAGTCATATAATATCCAACAACCTTTTGAACGGGGTGTTATTGCTCCTGTTTCCCAGATGAAAGTGACTGGGGCTTGGACAGGTGAAAACCTTACCAAGGGCCTCAGTGAAGCAATAATGGGAAGGATTGGAACCCAGGCCCACCTGACTCCAGAGACCATGCTCTTCGTCCTCAACTCCCCCAGTTAGGGAGCCTGGGAGCTCACTGAGTACCCCACTCATCCCCTCCCTTCTACCTGAATCCAGGGCGCCACACCCAAATTCCTCCATCACACTCAGGGCTTCTGCCAGGGAAACCCCAGGCCCAGAAACCACACACAGTTCTCTCATTACCCTTGCTCTCAATCCTTCAGGCCTCAGCTATGCCACCCCCTCTGAGAAGCTTTCCCTGACTGCTCGCTTTCTTGGCACTCCACTGCCCATGTGCCTTTGCCCACAGAAGACCGGGCAGCCTGGCTCCCTCTCTGTGATTGGGAAATTGAGGCCCTGGGGAGGTGTCTGGGGTCACCCAGTGAGATAAGGCAGAGCGGGGAGCAGGGCCAGACTCCTGACTCCCACACCAATGCTCTTCCTCCTGGCTATTCCAAACAGGAAGCCCTCATCTCCTCCACCCTTATCCCACCCTGAAAGTGGTGTCATCAGGCCCATGGGCAAGAGGGGGAAACCTCAGCAGAGTTAGTGATCTGCTCAAGGCCACAGGCACTGAGCCAGGACTCCCCTGCTGGCTCCCCAACCTCCCCCACCAGATGCGCTGAGTCAGGAGCCCCAGCGTGTGGCTCCCATGGCTCCTGGACTTGCCCCTCTACCAACCCTCATAAAATCGGCTCCTTACTTGGTGATGAGGGGAGCTGGGATTCCCGTCTTCTTCGTGGCTGTATTCCCGGCACAGTCTTGAGCCTGGAACAGGTTCAGGAATTGTTTGTTGAATGGATGATGGAAGAAGGGAAGGAAGGGAGGAGTGCGGGGGCGGGGGGGGGGGGGTAGGGGGTGGTGTGGGCCGTTAAACCGAATCGCAGGATGCCTTTTACTAGACTCACAGGGTCTTACACCAATTCTTCTGACTCCTGAATCTAGAACTCTTTACATCTGTGGGTCTTATGCCTCTTGGGGAGTCACTCACACAATCCTGCGCCCAGTTTTGAGGGCTCCTGGCCTGCTGGAGCTCACCCACAGGCCCCCAGGAGTCGAGTCTCTGTACTGCAGGTTGAGAACCTTGTACAGGCTACACAGTCCTGTACTGGGGACACAACTGACGTGAACACTTCACCAGAGCCTGAAGCACAGCACACTGTCTCGACCCCGAGCCTGTATGGAGCTGCAGCCCCTGGCACACAATGCGGCAGTTCTGACACCATTCCTCCACCTCCTCCCTCCTCACTCACATGGCCTGCTGTCCCTCCCCGGGGGCTGCCACTAGCCAGGGATGTGCTGGCATGCTTGTTAATGCTATTTAAGCCGTCATCAGGCCTGGCAGCCTACGCCCTCAGCCTCCGGGACAGGGAAGCCTGCATCCCACATCTGGGTCCCCCGATGACTCAGCAGGACCCTGCCTCTCTTCCCTCGACCCGTAAGGGGCAGAGGCTGGGCAGTTCCAAGGCTCAGGAACTCTCCCAGTGTCCAGAATGGTGCTGCAGACACAATCGGTAACAGTTGTGTTTATTGAGGGTTTTCTAAGCCAGAAATGGTGTTAGGCTTTTTGCATATGTTTTTTCACCAAATCTCAAATGAAGCTGGTCCTGTTACACCCCGTTTTACAGATGCAGAAACCGAGCCACAGAAAGGAGAGTCACTTGTCTGCGGTATCCCAGAGGGAGCGCAGGCATTCGGTCTTGGGTTGGTCTGACCTCGAGGGTGGATTCTGAACCATTAGTTACTGTTGATTGTTCCCCTTCACCTGTGTAGGCGTCTGTCCTTGGAAGCCCAGCACCAGGAATGTTCTGTGTGGGGTGGTAGATTCACATTCATTACCATTTCTCAGACGATGCAGAGTTTGCTGAACCTCAGCTTGTCTCTTCATTTGCAGTCATAAAATATTAAAGCCGGAAGATGCCCTGGTGACTGGGATTGTCTAGTCTCCACATTTTATGAAGCGGGAAGCTGAGGTCCAGAGATTCACACGACTTGGACAAGGTGTTCCCAAGTCACAGGTAATTAGGAACAAACCCAGGACTCTGGATGTCATGTCAATGCTCCCTAAAATCAAAGAATGTGAGCTCAGGAAACAATGTCCAGGGCCTTCCAGTCCAAGCCTCTCATTTTACAGAAGGGGAAACCGAGACTCAGAGAAGAGTGGGGTCTTCTAAGAGTGATATACAGGCAGGCAGGGTGCACCATTAATGGACCCAAAAGTTCCAGTTTTGTACTAGCAGTGACCAGACATATGAGATGACCTATCAGAGCCTCATCTGTGAAGTGGCAATAATAAAACCTATAGTATAGGCTCACTGTCAGGAGTATAAATGATGCTGGACCTTAGGCCAGCACCCAACACTTACTAAGTGCTCAATTCACAGTATATTTTATTAACACTGGTAGGCTCTTGTCATTTTCCTCCTCTGCCATCTGCCTTCCAGGTCAAACGTTTCTCGGTACAGTACAGTGGGTAAGACTGTGGACTACTGCTTCAGCCACTTGTTAGCTGGGTGACTTTGGACTGGTTACTACTTTGTGACTCTGGGCTTCAAATGTCTCATCAGTAAACTGGGGATGGCAAATACAGGACCTACCAGGCAGGGCTGTTGGGGGATGGAAATAATACATGTGACAGGTTTGATGCAAAGCCAGGCATATAGTAAGTGCTCGACATATTTGAGCTACCACAATTACTTATTACTTTCATGGCCATGTCGCATGTCTGTCACATCTCTGGCTGCAGGGCGCCTGCTCCACCAGGAAGGATCTGGTCCCCAACCTCCAGAACTCTCCAGTGTCTGGAGTGCTAACACAGCAAGGGAAGGAGATCTCAGAGCTCTGTGCCTCCACGGGGACACAGCTCTAATTTCTCAGTGCCTGCCTGGAGACAGGAATTCTGAAAATGCTGGACGAAATTCCGATTTTTGCAGTTGTGGAAGTGTCCTGGAAGGGCCCCCCATTTTACAGGTGCAGAAACTGAGGTCTGGGGAGGGGAAGGTTGCTGCCCACAGATGCACAGACGCCCGGACACAGGCCCATGGCATGACGCACCGGTGTCCTTGCTTGTGGAAAGGTAGCCCAGGGACGATGCCCTTCCCCAGGAGCCCCCGCCCCCGAAGAGCGCTGGCCGGGCCCCTCCCAGAGCCCCGCCTCCTGCGTTCGAGGCTGTTCGTCCCGCCCTTCCGGTGGCCTCTCGGCCTCTGTCCCGGCTTTATTCACGACGAAGGGAGCGATGGCAACCAAGGCCGCCGCCACCTTTCTGCGGTCTCCAGGGATGCTTTTTTAAAATAAATTTTATTTGTTTATTGGCTGCGTTGGGTCTTCGTTGCTGTGTGCGGGCTTTCTCTAGTTGTGGTGAGCGGGGGCTACTCTTTGTTGCGGTGCGCGGGTTTCTCATTGTCGTGGCTTCTCTTGCTGCGGAGCACGGGCTCTAGGCGCGTGGGCTTCAGTAGTTGTGGCACGTGGGCTCAGTAGTTGTGGCACGTGGGCTCAGTAGTTGTGGCTTGCGGGCTCTAGAGCTCAGGCTCAGTAGTTGTGGCACATGGGCTTAGTTGCTCCGCGGCATGTGGCATCTTCCCGGGCCAGGGCTCGAACCTGTGTCCCTTGCATTGGCAAGCAGATTCTTAACCACCACGCCACCAGGGAAGCCCACCAGGGAAGCCCACCAGGGAAGCCCTCCAGGGATGCTTTTGACCCGACGACTTCTGACCAAGGCTGCTTGGGAGTTAGGTCCGAGTTGCAGGCAGCACTCCCGGCTTCTCCGAGCCCGTGCTTCGGAGGAGTGCTCGACAGTCTTCGGAAGCCGGAGGGAGCGCTCGGGCATTTCCGGCGCCGAGGGGCGAGGCTGACCGTGAACGCAGGCGTACCCGCCTCCGCCTGTAGAGGGCGCTGTTGCCGGCGCGAGTCTGTCAGGCCAGAGAGCCGGCCTACGTATTAGGAGGCACAGAAACAGGCTCTGTAACCCTGGAGCCTCGGTTACTTCCTCTGGAAAATGGGCTGATGACAAGTCTTGTGAGGCTCCAATGGAACCCCGATAAGTTTTTGAGAGAAACTAGAAGACACATTGATAAATATGCACGCTATTTAACTTGCCTCAGTTTGTTCATTGTAATTAAGGGTAATTACAATACCCTGTGTAAATTGTGAGAATTGCAAACTGTGGGAAAGATACATGTAAAAGATCTGGCACCTTGTAAGCACCCAGTAAAAGGCAATAATTGTGATAATGGGCAAAGTACCCTCCTTGCCAAGACAGGAAATAAAGTCCACGTGTCTATTCCTGCTTCCAAGGACCTTCAGCCTCAGAACCAGAAGCAAGGTAGCTGTGAGCCACAGTGAAAGCACTGGCTGGGAGTCAGACCTGCCACTGACCACTTGGGCCTCAGTTTCCTCATCTGTACAAGTGATGGCCTTTAAGGCCCTCTAGCCTGGCTTCCTTGAACTCTGGGCTGTGAAACGCAGTCCAAGATAGCTCTAATTATAGATGGATAAGGTGGAGAACAGTCTATAGGAAGTCACCGTGGACTGGCATTTATTCATTCAACAAACTTCACTGAGCTAATACTCTGGTACCAGGTCCTAGGGAAGCAACATTGAATAAGAGATGCCTGTCACCCTTGCCCAAAGTCCAGTTAGGAGACAAATAGCCCTTTAGAATACAGTGTTAGGCTAGAATGAGGGGAAGGCAGGGGGCTATGGGAGCCCACACGTTGGGGGTAGGGAAGGCTCCCTGAAGGCAGAGTTAACATGGAATAGCTAAAGCATAAAAAGAAGTTATGAAAATGGGGGAAGTGAATTTGGGGTGGGGGAAACGATGTCAGAGAAGAAGCTCCGGGTACAAGAGATTATGGCAGAATCAAGAATTTCATGGAGGGACTTCCCTGGTGGTTAAGAATCCGCCTGCCAAGGCAGGGGACACGGGTTCCAGCCCTGGTCCAGGAAGATCCCACATGCCACGAAGCAACTAAGTCCGTGCGCCACAACTACTGAGCCTGTGCTCTAGAGCCCACGAGCCACAACTACTGAGCCCGCGTGACACAACTACTGAAGCCCCCACGCCTAGAGCCCGTTCTCTGCAGCAAGAGAAGCCACAACGATGAGAAGTCCACGCACTGCAATGAAGAGTAGTCCCCGCTTGCCACAACTAGAGAAAGCCCGCACACAGCAACGAAGACCCAAAGCAGCCAAATAAATTAATTAATTAAATTTAAAAAAAAAAGAATTTCACGGAGGTGGGCCTGGAAGGCAGAAGAGATTTGGGCAGAGAGGGATGTGGGCAGGGGAGGGCATACCAGCTCTCTCTGTCCTTTCCATCCAGCCCTGCCCCCTCCAAAGCCACCGCCAGGAAACATTCTTGTGTCCTTCTCTCTGTGCCTCAAGTGTTTATATCCCCGCCATATGTTCACCCACTGCACACATCCTGAGTGCCCCAGTACAAGGACCACTGCCTGCACTCATGGACTCATGGTCTAGGAAGGATGTGACGGCACAGGCACCAGGGACTGCAGCACATGCCATCACCTAGGTCCCAGGACAGGCACTTAGGTGATGAATGGGGTTCAAGGCAGCAGGAAGGACTTGGAGAAGGAGGAAGTCTCGGACTAAAGAGATGAGGCGGGGCAGCATTCCCAGGAGAGGTCCAGTTGTGAGCAAAGACAGGGAGGTGGGACCAGGTGGCCGTGTTCTAGAGCCAAGTTTTGTGCTTGGCAAGTGATTTAACTTCTCCAGGCCTCAATTTTTCTCACCAAAGCTTCTTAGAGTGGATGTGACACCTAAATGAGATAAGGTATGTAAAAGACTTACCAGCAGGGCTCAATCAGTGAACTTGGAAGGTTGGTCAAGGCCAGATCAACACAGGCAGTTCTGCTGTAGGGACACTGGTGCAGGATGTACATCCCCAGGCCCCTCCACCAGAGATTCTGACTCAGAGGTTACAGGCGGGCCAGGGGATTTGCTTTGGTGACCAGCATTGTGGCAGAATTTTTAAAATTTTTAAATAAAAAGCACATTTTCTCCATTAACTCCCCCTGAGAGAGCAAAGACCTCAAGGTCAGCTGTCTCCTCCTTCCTTCACCACTAACCTCCCCAGAAGCCAGAAGGCGGTTCAGGTGCCCAGCAGAGTTTTTACTGGCGTGTGTGACCAAGTGCCCGGTCCAGGTCTGCTATGGGCTCCCGCAATCTTCCGTCCACCCATCCGTGGCAGGCACCTGGCTCAGGGCCGAGTAAGAGATTTTAGAAACTTTCCTGGCATGTCTCCTTGCTGCTGGCGTTTGCTGCTTTTGGGTGGTGCCAGGCTGCTGCCAGGCCCTGTGTGTCCTCATGTAGACTGACTTCAAAGGGATGGGCCAGGATGTGGCTGCCCCTCAGCAAAACAAGCTTCATGTCCCCAGAGCCCTGGCTGTGCCCATTTGTAGGGGCCTCTTTTAAGGCCCAGTGATGCCTCATTTACCTGACAACACCGACCATCAGAAATGAACTTTTATCCAACTGATAGTTCTCCCCCTCAACACCCCAGTTTAAACTCATTGGCATAGAATCTTTCTCAAATGTACTATGGACAGCCTTCTCCTCCAGAATAAAGAGATGAAGCACCACTGAAATATTTTTTGCTGAGAGCGATTGTGGATCCCGGGAAGTGCAGGTGGCCCTACTGTGAGCCACAGCCCCACCACCACCTTGCTCGGTGACCTTGGCAGGTCATTTTCTCTGACTTAGACGTCCTACTCTGTATTGGAGGATGACCCTGCACACCTAGGGCAGTTGTTGCAGACACCACATACATAGGGGGTCAGCACACAGCAGGCAAGTGCTCACCACACAGAGGTTGCCAAAATTGTTTTCTTGATGACTCAAGATCTACACTGTGAGGGCTTACCTGGTGGCGCAGTGGTTGAGAGTCCGCCTGCCAATGCAGGGGACACGGGTTCGTGCCCCGGTCCGGGAAGATCCCACATGCCACGGAGTGGCTGGGCCCGTGAGCCATGGCCACTGGGCCCGCACATCCGGAGCCTGTGCTCCACAACGGGAGAGGCTGCAACAGTGAGAGGCCCGCGTACTGCAAAAAAAAAAAAAAAAAAAAAAAAAAAAATCTACACTGTGAACATCAATCATGGTTCCATGACCCTGTCTCCTCAGGGTAGGCCATCCAGAAAGCTGTCAGCTGTCATTTCAACTTCCTGACTCTACTGCCTGGGGGGCCTCCTTCCCCAAGACAATGCCAGTTCTCAACCCCCCTTGCTTCCATCAAGATGCTGGAAGGAACTCCCAGAGCAAAGCTCCAGCCAGTGTGATGGGACCAGGAAAGTGCTGGGTCCAGTTCTATTTTTTTTTTTTTTTTTGCATTACATGGGCCTCTCACTGTTGCGGCCTCTCCCGTTGCGGAGCACAGGCTCCGGACGCGCAGGCTCAACGGCCATGGCTCACAGGCCAGCCGCTCCGCGGTATGTGGGATCTTCCCAGACCGGGTCACGAACCCGTGTCCCCTGCATCGGCAGGCGGACTCTCAACCACTGCGCCACCAGGGAAGCCCTGGGTCCAGTTCTAAAGCAGTGGTCCTGTGGGAACCTAGCTGGGCCTTCCTATGAACGTGAGAGGTGATAGTACAGTCTTGTAGTTGAGCATACTTGCTGTGGAGCCCATCAGACCTGGGTTTGAATCCCAGCTTCACCACTTACTAGCTGTGACCTGGGGCAAGTTTCCCAACCTCTCTTGAACCTCCATTTCCCAAACCATGAAGTGGGGATAGTAACAGTATCTATTTCATAGGGTTGCTGGAATGAGAGAGGCCAGGTGTAAAAGCAGAGGTACCTCACAAATATACTCCAATAAAAATTAAGTAAAAAAAAAAAAAGAGGGCTTCCCTGGTGGCGCAGTGGTTGAGAGTCCGCCTGCCAATGCAGGGGACGCGGGTTCGTGCCCTGGTCCAGGAAGATCCCACATGCCGCGGAGTGGCTGGGCCCGTGAGCCATGGCCGCTGAGCCTGTGCGTCCGGAGCCTGTGCTCCGCAACGGGAGAGGCCGCAGCAGTGAGAGGCCCGCGTACCGCAAAAAAAAAAAAAAAAAGAAATAAAAAAAAAGAAATAAACAAAACCAAAAAAAAAAAGAAAAACTTGCATAGTGAAATTATGATGAGATGGACATTTTTGCACGTATATAAAATTTCAGTTGATGTGTCATACTCAACTGAAATAATGATGAACATGTTTTGAAATAATGATGAACATGACTGGTTCAAAGCTTTAAAGAAAATATTTGATCCCTGCAAAAATGTCAAACCATGCAATAATGCTTTTTTATGAAATCATGTTAGTTAAAGCACAACTATTTGATTTCCATTACTGAAGCAAATAAAATGCATCCAAAAAAAAAAAGAAAAAAACAGAGGTACCTCTTCCCCTCCTTAGTGGAGAGCCTTGAGTCCTATTATTGCTTAGCCTCTTGCACTAGATAACAAGAATAAAACAGCCCTAGAGCGTGTGTAACTCCGAAAGCCTCATCCAGTTGCTAGAACTTTTCCCTTAGGGAAAACGAATGAACCATCTCACCCTCAGACTCGGGAACCACAGCCGGAGAATCATTCATCCATAATTGCTCGCAAAGGGAACCAGAGCAGGAGAGATGGGGCGGATCTGTAAATCCACCCACCAGCTCCTGACCTTTGTGGCAGAATTCAGCCTCCCACACGGTGTCATCCCAGGGCGGCAGACAGATGGGTGGGCAGGCAGACCTGCTGCAGGCTTTCATCAGCTTTGGGCCAGTCCCCTTGTGGTTACAACTATGGGTGGATACTAGGAGGGGGAGGCTTATGCAAAACTGCACGTAGTTCAGTTTTTGCTGTCTGTTTCATAAAGGGAGTAGGGGGAGGGAGGCTGCCTCCCCTTTACTATAAATCAAGGCCTGCAAAAATAGGACACCTCTAAGGAGCGGGAGGAGGAAGAGGGGAGGAGGAAAGGGATAAGGAGGACAGAGAAACTGGGGGTGGGGAAGAGATGGAAGGACGTGATAGAAAAAGAAGGAACAGAGAGGAGAAGGGAAGGAGAGAGAGTATGTGAGGCATGATTAGCACCAAAGAGAGATAAGGAGAAAGAGAAATGCTTGGCACTTCACAAATACATAAAAGTAATTGCTGAACTCAAAAAGGAAAAGGTATTACTGAGGTGAGTTTGCAAGCAATGCAGTGGGCAGGGCTTGAGCCCCAGCAAAGGTGACCGTGCGCAGCTCAGGCTGGCTGGGAGGCTCCAAGCCTGCGGCGGCCACCCTCCAAGGGCTGAGCCGGCCGGGAGCTGTCCAGATGCCTGGTGCTGAAATGCCCAGGTGCTCACCAGCTTCTCAGGCAGGACTGCTCAGGTATTCGACTACTTGTTAAACACCTACTGTTTGCCAGCCATTGTTCCAAGGGCTGAGGAAAGCTGTACTGAATAGGACAGGCAAAAGTCCCTGTCCTTATGAAGCTTACATTGTATGGGAGGAGACAAGATAGTAGAATTTTCCATGTTAGAAAAGGTCAAGTTCTATGGAAAGGAGGAAGAGAATGAGTTTAGCAAATGCACCCCCCCAAACAGTGGTCACAGAGAGATGACACAGTGGTGCAGGATGCCCAGGCTGGGAGTGAGCCCCCACGTAAAGGATGTGTTGACATTGGGTCACAGGTCACAGGGGCTCTCAGCTGGGCGATCTGTCAGGGCCAGACCCCAATTCCAGCCAGCTGCCTGTTCTCTCTCTGGGGGCCTCTCATTCCTCCAACCTCAGTCCATCTGGGCCCCAACTGTGCCTGAGAAATGGGTTTGAACCCACTGTGTACAGCACCAGCTTAAGCTTGGATGATTTGAGACCCTGTCACTGGGTCAACTCGGGCAACTCACTACCTTACTCTGGCCTTCGTTTACTCATCTATAATAGGGACAGTGATCCTTGCCTAGTGATCCTTGCCAAGTTTGAGGAGGTACCAAGGAGAAAGTGGTGGCCGAGTTCTCTCTGCTGTACACATGGGGGGATTCCCCCTCACTAGGGTCTCATTCTTCAGAGTCCCCACTGCTCACCACAGGGTCTAATCCTGTAGACACTGAATGAATGAAGTAAGTGGCAGCAATGCTTGGCCGATATTCACCGAGGGCTGTACTGCTTTACCCTTCACACTGCAGCCCTGTTCCTGAAAAGCACTAACCTTGGGGGTACGCAGGAGCCCAGATGGCATCCCAGGGGGAACAGGGGCTGAAGCCCATGTCTGAGTGGGTTCTGCAGTGCGGGCCGATGTGGGCGACACTTGAGGACAAGAAGGGCCTGTGGTCTAATAAGTTTGGGGAACTCGGCACCTCTGGGAGATTCCCGATGCTCATCACCACGTCCAGGCTCCAAGGGCTGCCCCAAGAGCCCTGTTTAACTCCTTTAACTGTGAAATTCTTCTTTTCCTCTCCTTTTTGTGGAATACTTATCACCATTCTCAAGAAGGTGCCCTGGGAAATGCTGCACTGGGATTTGGGAAGGACTTGAGAACCCTTGTCCCAGGGAGGCAATTTTAGAGGTTTATGGGGTTCTGAACCTCCGTGTTTTGTGTGTGCCTATCACATAGCAGGCACTCAGTAAACATGTGAAGAATGGATGAATGAATGAATGAATGAATATGTTGTTCTACTCACTTTCAAATGGTGAGAATTGAGGGAAGGAAGATGAAAGTGATTTGAGACTCAAGGACTCAGGGCAGGATCATTTTTAGTCCCCTCTAGACCACAAGTTTGGCTGGAGAACTGATGGAATTTATTCATCCATCCATTCATTCACCCAATGACAACTTGGAGTGGTAAGTGTGATGTGGTGGATTAGCACTGGGGACCATGGAGGGGATAACTGACTACATGTAGGGGTAAAACAGATGGCTTCCTGGAGGTGAGCCTGAAGGGCCCTTTGAGGGGGACTGACCCCAGGACTCCCACTCTCGTGTCATTTTCCCCAGCCACATGAATCATGCTTGGGACTTCTTGCTTAGAATCTCATGTTTGTGCCCCCCCAGCCTTGAAAGAATCCATCTTGGCCCCTCCCCTCTTTTACCCAGCCTCTGCTCCCACTCTCCCTTGCTGTCAGCTGCTTGTCAGCCTCCCCACACCCAGAGGATGCATCTGCATTATGCAGATGACTGAAAAGACCCAAAGGAACAGGGCTCTAATGGCAAGATTCCAAGCAGAATGACAAGTAATGGGGAGCCATGTGAGAGCATGGGAGCCCTCTTGAGCCCCCCAAATGCCATTATCAGAAGCCTCAGACCAGACACTCACCTCCATCCTCCACCAACTGCAAAGGTGCCCTTCTGCCCCCTGCAAACTGGAGCATGGCTGGATCTTTAAACAGGGGAAAAATGCTTCATCATGTTCTGCTTCTCCATGCAAAACCAGAAACTCCCTTCCCCCTCCCACCTCCTCCCCAGCACACTCTCCTCCCTGTAAGACGTGGTTAAAGGGACAGCGCCATCACTTCCCCATCTCTGAGGGTCCGCTTAGAACTAGGGGTCTGGGAGTGAGGTGGAGGGCAAAGAGAAAAGAACTGGCATAGGTCTTTCCTAGGGTATTTTTCTGTCCCCATCCTGGGGATCCTACAGAATGAAAACCATGTTAAACTGTAAATGTTTGGGTTAACTGCCTGAGGGAGGCTCAGGTCTGGGAGGGGAGTCTACACTGACTCCCCAGGAGGTCTCAAGGCTCCCTCTTGGCATCTGGCATCTAGGGGTGTCCCTTCAGCTCCCAATGGAGAGGCAAGACAGCCCAGGTGTGTATGTGGGAGAACGTCACAGAAAACAGGGGACCGGATCCCTAGCAGAAGGTCAAGGGGCTGGGTCTCTGGCTGCCGGTGTTTCTCCACTGGATCATTCACCCATCCCTCCTCAGTTCCCTATCTGCATAGCACAGAGATCAGGCAAGGGGGAGATGGCATTTCTCTGTCCCATCCCTCAAGGGAAAGGCAGAGGCTAATTAACCCCTTCCTCCCCAACAATGAGCAGTAGGCCCTGTCCCTGGTGCTGAAGCACCAGCCGCAGCGCCACCCCCACTCCCAAGGCACTTGACAGGAGCCAAACCTAAGAAAAAGCCAAATAACCACCAACTGTTGCAGGGCCCTCCAAATACCAGGGTCCTCTTTTCTACGTGAATTAAGGTTTATAGGGGTGAGGGACTCTGGTACCCTGAAAGCATCCCACCACTTCTCTGGGGGGGAGAAGGGAAATCTATCATGGCACCCACTTGTCTGTTGTGGGTGTCGAGGAGAGACTACAAGTTGAAGCTGAGGAGATGGGGAGGGGAGAGGAACAAAGATGGACTTCCTAGTTGTGGGAAAATGGCTGCTATATCCACGGGCAGTAGGAGGGTTCTCCTCCCCCAATTCTGTCAGAGATCCCCCAAGTCAGAAGCTGCTGGGGGAGCAGGGGGTCTCAAGTCACAGCCTGACCCAGGGCAAGGTCCTTTCTCTGTAAAGATGGGAAAACCGAGTGGGGGGAGGGGGAACAACTTGTCCAAGGTCATTTGCCAGCAACTGTGGAGCTGACCTCAGTGTGCAGACCCTGGCCTGAGTGACTCCTAGCCCTCCTGTCACTTCCCCCACTCCCCACAGGCGTCAACTCTCCCAGCTTCATGCCAAGTTCCCCGCAGCACACCCACTCTTGGTTCTCTGACCCTTACACACCCTGCCTTTACAGGGGACCCTCTGCCACTTCACTGAGGGCCCTCCTTGCTGGGGCCAGTTGTAGGGTCTCCTGCCTCCTATCCTGCGGAGACCACTGTGCCCCCCAATCCGGGCTTCCCTTCTCCATCCTCTGCAGTGTCTCCCACACGCCCATTCAGGGCAGCCTTGTTGCCCTCCCCAACTCCAGGTCCTCCTCCCGTATTCCGGAGCCGGCTGCAAAGTTCCTTGAGCCCTCTCCTGGTGGCCCCTCTAGTTACTAGGGGAACAGTGTACCTCCACTCAGGGGTTTTCTACCTCTACCCTCTGTACTGCCCACTATGCCTCCATTCAGGTTTACTTTTCTCCCTCCCCTATTCCGGGCCGGCTGCAGACACTCTGCATCCCCTATCCTGAGAGTCTAATTATGAGGAAAAACCTGTGCTCCCTCTCATTCGGGGGTCCTCTCATCCTACCGAGTCTTTTATCGCTCCATCCCGAAGGCATCCTGCCCCTATTCCCATCAGGTCTCCTTGCCCTCCCCCCACTTCAGGCTCCTTCTTTAATTCCGAACATAGTAGCAGGGTCTCCCGACCCGCATCAGGGGGCTCCCCTTCGGTCCACTCCGGGAGTCCTCTACCGCCTGACTCTGCTTCGGGGGTGCTTCTCTGACGCTGCGTCGTCGATTCCCCTTCACTCCTTGGTTTCCCTGCCCCGCCCCTCTCACTGCGGCGGAGCCAGCCGGCCCCGGGCCGCTGGGGGAGGAGGCGGAGAGGGCGGGGCCCTCCTCCCCCGCTCACCCCCCTCAGCAACTGCTGAGGGGCTGGACCCCGCCGGGCTGCTATAAAAGGGCCGGCAGTCCGGGTGCTACCGCAGTGCCGCCCGCCCCGTCCCGGCCTCGGGTTCCCGCTCCGCCGGCAGCCGCACCTGCTCCGGCCAAGATGAGCTTCAGCGGCGCTGAGGCGCTGCTGGGCGCCTTCCCGCCGCTCCACGGAGGCGGCAGTCTGCACTACGGGCTGACTCGCAAGGGCGGCGCGGGTGGAGCGCGCTCTGCAGCCGGCTCCTCCAGCGGCTTCCACTCATGGGCGCGGACGTCCGTGAGCTCCGTGTCGGCCTCGCCGAGCCGCTTCCGCGGCGCAGGAGCCGCCTCCAGCACCGACTCGCTAGACACGCTGAGCAACGGACCGGAGGGCTGCGTGGTGGCGGCGGCGGCGGCGCGCAGCGAGAAGGAACAGCTGCAGGCGCTGAACGACCGCTTCGCGGGCTACATCGACAAGGTGCGGCAGCTCGAGGCACATAACCGCAGCCTGGAGGGAGAGGCGGCGGCGCTGCGGCAGCAGCAGGCGGGCCGCGCCGCCATGGGCGAGCTATACGAGCGCGAGGTGCGCGAGATGCGCGGCGCTGTGCTGCGCTTGGGCGCGGCCCGCGGCCAGCTGCGCCTGGAGCAAGAGCACCTGCTGGAGGACATCGCGCACGTGCGCCAGCGCCTAGACGACGAGGCCCGGCAGCGCGAGGAGGCTGAGGCGGCGGCGCGTGCACTTGCGCGCTTTGCACAGGAGGCCGAAGCGGCGCGCGTCGAGCTGCAGAAGAAGGCTCAGGCTCTGCAGGAAGAGTGCGGCTACCTGCGGCGTCACCACCAGCAGGAGGTGGGCGAGTTGCTCGGCCAGATCCAGGGCAGCAGCGCCGCGCAGACTCAGGCGCAGGCCGAGGCGCGCGACGCCCTCAAGTGCGACGTGACGTCGGCACTGCGCGAGATCCGCGCGCAGCTGGAAGGCCACGCAGTGCAGAGCACGCTACAGTCCGAGGAGTGGTTCCGAGGTTCGCAGGCGAGCGGGGACAGGGAGGATGGGGCGCCCTCTGTTGGTCGGTCAGTGAGGGGAAGGGTGGCGTGACTTAGGGTGCTGGTGGACTCTGCATAGAGGTGGCTGGACCGGATGGTGCGCTGCTCAGCTTCCTCCTGCAGAGTGCATGCCCCTTAATTAAAAAACAGTTTTACTCTGGGTCTCTTGTGGAACACCCCCCCTTCCCCCCAACTGTAGGTTCTCCTTTGGCCTTCTCCAGGGTCCTTATATCTGTCCTTCAACTCTGGGTCCTTTCTGCTCCTTCTCCCGAGTTTTGGTAACCCCACTGTGAGGCCCCTCTTCATCAGGTTCCCTCTACTGCTCCAAAGCGGTGCCGGCTTCTAGTCGCTGGGGCGCTCTTTGCCCTTCAAAGTAACATGGCTTCCCTGTCCAATACTGCCCACCCCCTTTCTTGCACACTGCAGGGAACCCTATTCTGACACCTATCGGGCTCCTCCCCACTACAGTTGGGGAGGATGGGTCATTCTCACATTCTTTCTCCCCAGGGGGACCACCATTACAACCAATTGGTGCCTGAAGCTGAAGTGGCTTGTGGGCCCTTTAATGTCCTTGCTCCCCTTCAGAAAAGCCCGGAGCCTCCCAAACCCATCTCCCTCCCCCAACTCCGTGCCACCCTGAGTCAGCTAGGTTGCAGCTGCAGCAGCTTTGAAGCTGTGCCCAGCACCTGCAGGGTGACTTTGGCCAACACTTGCCCTCTCTGGCTTTCATTTCTTTTGGGGTTGAAAGGGGGGTCGACTAACTGGGCTTCTTACCCTGGGGAGCTCCATGAGCCTTCCTGAAACTGTCTGTAAAACTTCTGCATTGTTCCTGGGAGAGGGTACAGAGGCTTCAGTGATTTTCAGACAGGTCTGTGATCCACAGTGCGTAAGAATCCTCACCGACTTGGATGGTTTCTAAATCTTTGCCAGTACTAGCAGAGAAAAACCAGAAAAGCTGGGATTTTGATGCATTGCTTTTCCAGTTCCTTCCTCTCCTCTGCAGTGGCAGAACCATCCCCTCCCCCATCTCTGCAGCAAGGCTCCTCCCAGAGCAAACCTCTCTGCTCTCTTGGGCGTTGCCCTTCATCCATCTCAGGACTTCTGGACCACCCAGCTGGCATCCCTTCTTCCTCCCCCACGCCCAAGACTCAGGTCCTGAGTGTCATTATCTCAGGATTCAGGATGTCCACATTCAGGAGGTTCAGACTAGCCTCCAGACACCCACTGGCCCCTGAAAAGTCTTCTGGGAAACTGCAGCCCATTGCTCACAGGGGCCAGGGTGTGGCTGCCATTGGCACAGAGGCTCCTGTGCTAGAGAATGCGCAGCAAGGGGGAGGAAGGGACAGAGGAGCTGGCACGCAGGCCCCAGGCTCTGCAGTGACCTTGGGCTCTGCAAAGCAGAAACCTGCAAGGAAGGGGCTATGGCTACATGGTGGCTCACGGCGCCCTCGTGCCTCTAAAGGTCACAGACTCATTAACTTGTTCAACCACAAGCTCAGAGTTAAGCCCCATGGGTCAGGTTTCACATATGAACCCTCAGCACTGCCAGCCTTTGCTGGGGAGCTGAACCAGGAGGACCAGAAATGTGGGCTTCCTTTGCCCTGCAGTTTCCAGATCCTGAGTTTGGGGAGACAGTGTGATCTTTGGAGCCAGATAGACACTAGATTTGAATCCCAGCTCTGCTGCTCAAACTGGCCTACCGGCCTTGGGCAGTCGTCATTTGCCTATCACAAAGGATAGGGTGAGTTAAGCATCCAAGATGGCACCGGCACTCAGTAGGTCCTCAACCCATGTGTGTCACCTTCCAGATCTGGGCAGTAGAATCCAAATCCAGTTGTGTCTAACCCTGTGCCCTACTCCCTTCTCTCCCAGTGAGACTGGACCGACTGTCAGAGGCAGCCAAGGTGAACACAGACGCCATGCGCTTGGCACAGGAGGAGATAACTGAGTACCGGCGGCAGCTGCAGGCCAGGACCACAGAGCTGGAGGCGCTCAAAAGCACCAAGGACTCACTGGAGAGGCAGCGCTCTGAGCTGGAGGACCGTCATCAGGCTGACATCGCATCCTACCAGGTGGGCAGGGGTGGGGCAGAGAGCCAGACTGTCTCACCTGGTTGGGTGACCCTGGACAAGTCGTTGCCCCTCTTTGAGTGGGGTCATCATAGCTAAGACCATGGGCCTTGGAGTCAGACATACCAGGGGTACCAGTATGTCTTTCTAGCCGTGTGACCCCAGGAAAGTGTCTGCCTCTCTGACTCTGAATTCCCTCAATGCAATGGGGAAAAAAAAAAGCCTCCTTTGCAGAGCTATAAAGCTTAAAGAGAGAGACGAACTTTTCATGCGAGGAGTGAGTGTGCTCAGCAGGGTCTTGGTCATAGTGAGCATTCAGTAAACAATAAACAGTGTCTATGAGTGAGGGTAGCCTGGGGAAGGCCTTGGCAGATACCTCCCATTAAAGACAACTGCCAAAAGAAAATACCTCTTTTAAAGAGCTTATTATGCAAGTAATATATGGTGATTGTAGAAAAAGGAGGCAATAAAAATCAGCCATACTGATTCACTTCAAGCAGTGGCTAAGTGGGCTTGGGGTCAGGGGAGAAGCTTCAGCTAGTATTGAGCGTGCTTCTGTGTATTGTCTCGGTCAACAGATGCCTCCCGAGCCTGTACTGTGTGGCAGGCACTTTGGAGCACTGGGAAAACAATAGGGAGCCAAAGCAGACAAGGCTGTGTTCCCACTGAGCCCTTTCTAAGCTTAAGATCTGTAAAAATTCACCCATTATCCCACTGACCTGTGATGACCATTGTTGGTGTCTGGTGTGTTTCGTTCCAGACCACTCCCTAGGCTGAGGTTATACACACAGCAGGAGTTTTGTTCCAGGTGGCTTTCATGTCCATGAATGAGATCTGTAGCTTTCACCGGGTGGGGGTTGGCCCCAGCAAGCCTGGCTGAACAGGACTACGTTGGGTCTGCATAGGCCACCCCAGCTCCTCCAGTGCTGAGAGCCAGAATGCTGACTGGCGCTTGACATGTATGTGACTTCTCCTCCCCAGGAAGCCATCCAGCAGCTGGATGCTGAGCTCAGGAACACCAAGTGGGAGATGGCAGCCCAGCTCCGAGAGTACCAGGACCTGCTCAATGTCAAGATGGCTCTGGATATTGAGATTGCTGCTTACAGGTGAGGGGGCCAGGGGGCCTTTGGGTGGTGGTTCTTAGAAGGAGAAGCCTTGGATTTTAAGCCCCACAGTGAGGTAGCCTGCCAGTCTTAGAGACAAAAAAAAAAAATTTTTTTTTGTATTGCGGTGAAATGTATATAACAGAAAATTTACCATTTAACCATTTTTAAGTATACAGTTCAGGGGCATTCAAAATATTTACATTACTGTGCAATCATCACCATCATCTATGTCCAGACCGTTTTTCATCTTCCCAAACTGAAATTCAGTGCTCATTAAACAGTAACTCTCCACTCCCTTCCCTTCCCTCCCCCCAGCCCTGGCAACCACCATTCTACCTTTTGAGAGACAAATATCTTGAGAGTGACTTAGTTTCATTCTGACAGTGATTCAGAGGGTTAAAGCTCCTCACCCTCTTCCCAAATCCAGCCAGCTAGAGGTTGTCTTGGAGGGAAAGGAGGTACTTGAGTTGTCAAGGGCCTTCACAACTCTACCTCTTAGAGATTTCTAGCTCTCTGAGCAGTTGTTTCCTGGGGAAATAAAATAGGGGTGATAATAACAGTACCCACGTCCTGGGATTGTTGCGAGGAGGTGCTAATCCTGTTCCTGAGCTAATCCAGGTAACACAGGTACCACTGGGCTGCCACAGAGAAACCCCTCAGTAAAAAGTAGCCATGAGAAAGTCAAGAGACCTCCCAGCTTAGCAGTTTCCTGCTAAGGAACAGGGCTGACCCCATGAAGACCTGTCCCAGTTGTTGGCTAATGACCCTTCACTTCCCACGTCTTGGCTCTAATCTCTAGTCTTGCTACTCAAAGTGTTGTCCATGGAGTAGCACAATCAACATTATCTGAAAGCTGGTTAGAAAGGCACCCCAGACCTGTTGAGTGAAAATCTGCATTTTAATCAGATACCTGGGTGATTTGCATGCCGTTAAATTTTGCAAAGCCCTGGTCTGTATGGGTAACCCCTACACTTACTCTGAGGCAGGTATTGCCAGGTTCTTTTTATTTATTATTTCACTGAAACAACCCTCTGAGGTTAGGACTCTTAATGACCCTGTTTTTACCAATGAGGAGACTGAGGATGAAAGAGTTTGAGTGGCTTAGCTAAAGTCACATGTCTAGTGAGTAGGAAAGAGTGGAAACTGCCCCACCACGTTCCTAAAACCCAAAGGATGAGACTATAAGGTAATAGGAGACCCTTGAAATTCAAATGGGAACATTCTAAGACCTCTTAAACCCAGGTTTATACATGTGGAATTCCTTGCTCATACTTCCACCTTTCTCTTGAATAACATTTTAGTTGAGGGACAATAAGTATAAATGTTGTTAATATAGGTGTTTTCTCTTGAGGGCCATTTTTTCAGGAGAAAAAAGTTTTATAAGTTGCAACCTTAGCTGCGTTCAACAAGAGCAGTGCCATTGGGGTGTGGATTCTGGGTGGTCCCTGGGATGATCTGCTAAGTGACCTTCTCCAGTCTCAAAGTGTCCACCATTCACATCCCTTCCTCCACCAAAGTGCATATCACTGGATGCGGTGGACCTTCAGAGTAACTCAGGAAGCCCCCTAACTCATTGATCGGCTCTGAGTTAATAGTAACCTGTTCCATTATCCATTCTGCAGAAAACTCCTGGAGGGTGAAGAGTGTCGGATTGGGTTTGGCCCGAGTCCTTTCTCCCTTCTAGAAGGACTCCCCAAAATCCCTGCCATATCCACTCATATAAAAGTCAAAAGCGAAGAGAAGATCAAGGTGGTAGAAAAGTCAGAGAAGGAAACTGTGATTGTGCAGGAACAGACAGAGGAGGTCCAGCTGACTGAGGAAGTGACTGAAGAAGAAGAGAAAGAGGCCAAAGAGGAGGAGGAAGGGGGAGAAGAAGCAGCAAAATCTCCCCCAGCAGAAGAGGCTGCATCTCCAGAGAAAGAGGAGGCCAAGTCCCCAGTGAAGGAAGAAGGCAAGTCCCCAGAAAAGGCTGAGTCCCCTGTGAAAGAAGAAGCAAAATCACCAGCTGAGGCCAAGTCTCCTGAGAAGGCCAAGTCCCCAGAAGGAGTGAAGTCTCCAGAGAAGGCCAAGTCCCCTGTGAAGGAAGAGGCCAAATCCCCAGAGAAGGCCAAGTCCCCTGTGAAGGAAGAGGCCAAATCCCCAGAGAAGGCCAAGTCCCCAGAGAAGGCCAAGTCCCCTGTGAAGGAAGAGGCCAAATCCCCAGAGAAGGCCAAGTCCCCTGTGAAGGAAGAGGCCAAATCCCCAGAGAAGGCCAAGTCCCCAGAGAAGGCCAAGTCCCCAGTGAAGGAAGATGCCAAATCCCCAGAGAAGGCCAAGTCCCCAGTGGAGGTGAAGTCCCCAGAGAAGGCCAAGTCCCCTGTGAAGGAAGAGGCCAAATCCCCAGAGAAGGCCAAGTCCCCTGTGAAGGAAGAGGCCAAATCTCCAGAGAAGGCCAAGTCCCCTGTGAAGGAAGAGGCCAAATCTCCAGAGAAGGCCAAGTCCCCAGTGGAGGTGAAGTCCCCAGAGAAGACCAAATCCCCAGAGAAGGAAGAGGCCAAATCTCCAGAGAAGGCCAAATCCCCAGTGGAGGTGAAGTCACCAGAGAAGGCCAAGTCCCCTGTGAAGGAAGAGGCCAAGTCCCCTGTGAAGGAAGAGGCCAAATCCCCAGAGAAGGCCAAGTCCCCAGTGAAGGAAGAGACCAAATCCCCAGAGAAGGCCAAGTCCCCAGTGGAGGTGAAGTCCCCAGAGAAAGCCAAGTCCCCAATGAAGGAAGAGACCAAATCCCCAGAGAAGGCCAAATCCCCAGTGAAAGAAGAGGCCAAGTCCCCAGCTGAGGTGAAGTCCCCTGAGAAGGCCAAGTCTCCCGTGAAGGAAGAAGCAAAGTCCCCAGAGAAGGCCAAAAGCCCTGTCAAGGAGGAGGCCAAATCCCCAGAGAAGGCCAAGTCTCCTGTGAAGGAGGAGGCCAAGGCTCCTGAGAAGGAGGTCCCAAAGAAGGAGGAGGCAAAGTCCCCTGTGAAGGAGGAAGAGAAACCCCAGGAGGTGAAAGCCAAAGAGCCCCCAAAGAAGACAGAGGAAGAGAAAGCTCCAGCCACACTGAAAACTGAGGAGAAGAAGGACAGCAAGAAAGATGAGGTGCCCAAGAAAGAGGTTCCAAAGCCCGAGAAGGAGAAGAAGGACCCTGCTGTGGAAAAGCCCAAAGAACCCAAAGCTGAAGCCAAGAAGGAAGAGGCTGAAGATAAGAAAAAAGCAACCACCCCAGAGAAGGAGGCTGCTGCCAAGGGGAAGGAAGAAGCCAAACCCAAAGAGAAGACTGAGGTGGCCAAGAAGGAACCAGATGATGCCAAGGCCAAAGAACCCAGCAAAGCAGCAGAGAAAGAGCCGGAAAAGCCAAAGAAGGAAGAGATGCCAGCGGCACCTGAGAAAAAAGACGCCAAGGAGGGGAAGGCCACAGAGGCCAAGAAGCCTGAGGAGAAACCCAAAGCAGAGGCCCAAGCCAAGGAGGAGCCCAGCAAGGAGGCCTCCACACCAGGCAAAGCCAAGGCAGAAAAGGCTGAGAAATCCTCTAGCACAGACCAGAAAGACAGCAGGCCTCCAGAGAAGGCCACAGAAGACAAGGCCACCAAAGGAGAGAAGTAAGGCAGGGAGAAAGGAACATCCAGAGCAGCCAAAGAAACTCAGGAGGGTCTGGGAGCTCAAGGGTCGGTGTAACAAATTTTCATTTTTTCTCCCTTTTCTTTAAGAAGAAACTCTGCTTAGACTATGGGCCCTCCTTCACCAAACAGGAATTTCTATTAGCAACGTGTTAGCAGGAGAGGGTCCTCCCAACCCCCGGCCCCACGCCGCAAACCCTCCCTAGGCGATGGACAATTATGTTATGATAGCTTATGTAGCCGAATGTGATATATGCCGAATGCCACATGTAAACACTTGACTATAAAAACTGCCCCCTCCTCTCCAAATAAGTGCATTTATTTCCTGTATGTGCAACTGACAGATGACCGCAATAATGAATGAGCAGTTAGAAACACATTATGCTTGAGATGTCTTAACCTATTCCTGAATGCCTTCTGTTTTCCAAAGGAGTGGTCGAGCCCTTGCCCAAAGCTCTCTATCCTGGAAGAGCTGGAGCAGGTGGGGCTGGGCGCTGGCCACTGAACCATGCCAGGGCGCACTTTTCCACTGGAGTCCACTTTCAATTGCTTCTGTGCAATAAAACCAAGTGCTTATAAAATGAAAATGCTGCTGTTGTTATTTATTCTTTTCCTGTGGGCAGGCTGGGGGATGGGCAAGGGAAGTCTTGATCTCACTCTTAAGAACGCACAGGACTGAATGGGAATCAGAGGTCTTGTGCGGGTCTGGGACCAGTTACAAGGCCTCTCGGGCTATTTCCCGGGCACAAACCATGTGCCAGGCAATGTGCTCGGTGCTTTATCTTTAAAATCTTGTAGACAGGTGGCCTGGTGTGTGGTTTCTCAGTGAGGTCCATGGACCACCTACATAAGCATCATCTGGAAGCCTTATGAATATGCACACTTCTTGATTCCACCCTAGACCACTGAATCAGAATCTGAGGGGTGGGCCTGGGACAATGAATGCTTCACCAAGTCCCACTTGATTCTAATGCGCGCTGAAGTCTGGGAAGAGGTGAGGTCCTGAGGACACTGAACCGTCTATTCAAGAGCTCTGCATGTGTCCTTTTTTGTAAGGAGGGATGAGCTTTCTGAAAGAGGGGCCATATGTAGCTAATTCACCTGTAGTGAAGACTATAGTCACCACTATTGGGAACAATTTGTCAATAGTCACTTAATTGGACTCCAACATGCTTCTCCAGACACGAGTTTCAAAGCTGTGGTGCTTTTGTGGATTTATGTGGGGTCTTTACTGTAAAATTTTGACCTCATGACTTACTTGTAATGACTAGAATATGGCAAAGTGATGGGATGTCATTTCTGAGAGTAGATTACAAAAAGATTCTGGCTTCTCTTTTGCTTGTTCTCTCTTGCTCATTCTACTTGCTCATTCCAATGGAGGAAGGAGAAGCCCACATGGCCTGGAACTGAAAGAGGCCCCTGGCCAACAGCCAGTGAGGAACTGCAGTCCTCAGTACAACAAGAAACCAAATCCTGCCACAACCACACTGTTGAGCATAGATGCAGATCCTCCCCTGCTGAGCCAGCCCCAGACAACACCCTGGCTGCAGCCTTCTGAGAGACCTTAAGGAAGAAGCACCCAGCTAAACGGCACCTGCATGATAGATGTTTGTTGTTTTAAGCCACTAAGTTTTGAGGTAATATGTTACATAGAAAGAGATGACTGGACTTCCCTGGTGGCACAGTGGTTAAGAATCCACCTGCCAATGCAGGGGACACGGGTTCAAGTCCTGGTCCAGGAAGATCCCACATGCCACGGAGCAACTAAGCCCGTGTGCCACAAATACTGAGCCTATGCTCTAGAGCCCGTGAACCGCAACTACTGAGCCTGCGTGCTACAACTACTGAAGCCCACGTGCCTAGAGCCTGTGCTCCGCAACAAGAGAGGCCACCACAATGAGAAGCCTGTGCACCGCAACAAAGAGTAGCCCCCACTCGCCACAACTAGAAAAGCCCACTTGCAGCAACGAAGACCCAGCGCAGCCAAAAAATTAAAATAAAATAGTTAACTAATACAGCTTCTCTCTCAGGAAGGCCTTCTTTTCATGGAGATCCTAAGTAGCTATGGGCTTGCACCCTTCCAGGTACAAATCAGGGAGAGAGAGACTGTGTCCCCACCAGTTCAACCAAAGTCTGAGAACTGAGTCTCATTACATGGTCAGGTTATGTGCCTATCCTGAAATTAATGGAACATACTAATTGGACCTGCTGGGTCACATGTCAAACTCTAGATCCAGGGTGGAGTCAGCCATCTGAATTATATAAACTGGACCTGACATTTCAGAACCCAGGGATAGAGAGGATTCTAAAATCTTCTAGAGAGAGAGAGAGGAGGAAAAAAAAAAATGATCAAGAACAAGAATGGTCCCAAACTTCTCAATGATGGGAAATGCCTAGAAGTCTATACTGATAAATCAAGTGTGAGGGTAGATAAAGGGCAATTTAAAGCATACAAAGTCCCCAAAAGTTACTTCCCATAAACCCTTTCTCTGAAATCACTAGGGGGACATGCTCCAACAACAGGAGACTATAAACCAAGAAATAGAAAATCTAAGAATACAGAAAACAGGGACTATAACAAAGAAGGGACAAGAAGGGAACCCCCAGGATGATGACAAAGAAGAGTTGATGGACAAGAGCTGTGCAGTCCTATCTAGACTAGCGTGGGTCTGGGGAGAGAAGGGTGGGTTCCAAGAAAAAAATTAAACTGATAAATTATTTGACATGATCCACCATGTATAAAATTGAATTGAAAGCCCTTTACTGAACTATTGGAGAGTGTGGGAAGATTTAGTCAGTTTCAAAGAAAACAAAATAACTCCAAGACAAACAAACAAACAAACAAAAAAAATTATGTATAGGGCTTCCCTGGTGGTGCAGTGGTTGAGAGTCTGCCTGCCGATGCAGGGGATGTGGGTTCATGCCCTGGTCCGGGAGGATCCCGCATGCCGCGGAGCGGCTGGGCCCGTGAGCCGTGGCCACTGAGCCTGCGCTTCCGGAGCCTGTGCTCCGCAACGGGAGAGGCCACAGCAGTGGGAGGCCCGCGTACTGCAAAAAAAAAAAAAAAAAAAAATATGTATAAGAGGAAGTGTAATTATAACACATTAGTCAAATCAACAGGTAACAATATTTACATAAAAATAACAAAAGCAATGAATATGGATTATACCAAAAAGCAAGACAAAAAATGGGAAAGGGAAAATGGAGTGTGTAATTGACAAAAATACTCATCTCTTATACTCCTCTGGAGAAAATGCTTAATATTTATAAATGAAAAGAAAGACTGAGAAACTATCACAGACTAGAGGAGACTAAGATGACATAATGACACAGGGCAATGTGGAACCCTGGACTGGATCCTGGAACATTCGTGGAAAACATGGTGACCTCCAAATAAAGTTTGTAATTCAGTTAATAGTAATGTACCAACATTAATTTTAATTTTAGTTTTGACAAATGTACCATGATCTGTACGATTGTTAACATGAGATGGAGCTGGGTGAGGACATTCAGGAGCTCTCTATGCTGTCTTTGCAACTTTTCAGTAAATTTAAAATTACTTCAAAATAAAAAGTTTAAGAAAAAAGTTTAAGATATATCAATAAATTGTATATTTAAATAAAAAGTTTAAGATATATCAATAAATTGTATATGATTAAAAACATGGAGGTAGGGCTTCCCTGGTGGCGCAGTGGTTGAGAGTCCGCCTGCCGATGCAGGGGATGCGGGTTCGTGCCCCGGTCTGGGAAGATCCCACGTGCCGCGGAGCGGCTGTGCCCGTGAGCCATGGCCGCTGAGCCTGCGTGTCTGGCGCCTGTGCTCCGCAACGGGAGAGGCCACAACAGTGAGAGGCCCGCGTACCGCAAAAAACAAAAAACAAAAAGCAAAACAAAACAAAAAACATGGAGGTAAATACCAAAACCTAAGAGCTATGGTTGAAAATAAGAATAGGGACTTCCCTGGCAGCCCAGTGGTTAAGACTTCGATTTCCAGTGCAGGGGGTGTGGGTTCGATCCCTGGTCAGGGAGCTAAGATCCCACATGTCTCCCTGCCAATAAACCGAAACATAAAACAGAAGCAATATTGTAACAAATTCAATAAAGACTTAAAAAAAGAGAAAGAAAATAAGAATAGATGGGGGTTGGGAAGAGAAGGCAAAGGCCCCTGTATATTACTATAAGTAAATCATAGCCAGTCAAAGCAAATAGGGACCCAAATAGCATCTAGTCCAATCCCATTATACAGATGAGGAAATTGAGGCCAGAGAGACAGGAGCCTGCCTAAGGCCCAACAGCCAGTTGGTAGCAGAGCTACATTTTCCTATTTGTTTTATAGAGAAAACATGAATTACATGGATATTAATTTTCTTAAGAATCTGATTTTTTAATAAATTATCCTCAGTGACCCTTACTTAGAAAATCTACATTTTCTCAGTTTTGAAACCACAGGGAAGACATGAAAGGTATTAGAGCTACAAGGGCTCTCTCTCATGAATCATTGTCTCAGCTGATGTCCACAGAAGAAAAGACAGGACTTGTCCAGACTAGAATCCATGGTCACCACTTACTGAGCATCCCCAAGGACTAGGCCCTGGACTATACACTTTATGTCCACAGTCTAAAACAGCCAGCCCAATGAAGTGAGCACTATTGAACCTGCATTTCTCAGTTGAGGAAACTGAGGCTCAGAGAAGCAGACTTTGCCCAAAGTCCAGAGCTAGGAAGAGGTGGAGCGTGGATTTAAATTCAGGCCTGTCTGACCACAGAACCCAGGCTCATCCTTACTCTGCCATCCTGCCTCCATCCTCTCCAGGGACATATTACATGGCCACCCCTAAACCAGATGCTGAAGGTATTTAGAATGCCAAAAGCTCCAGCCCTCCTTGATGATATCATTCTCATGGTGGCCCTAAATGGCACAGGCAGGGCAGAAGGATCTGACCAGGATGCCCCTCCTTTTTTGCCCTAACTGGACGTGTACCCAATGCTGTAGGCAGGATTCGCTGGCCAGATACCAACCAGACTGACTTTAACCATCTGCCAAACAAAATCATCCTCCCTCTCGGAGGATAACAAACCTTAGGAAAAACCAATAGAGTCAATTTGCTATGGAATTGCTTGTCAGATGTTAGAGGCCTGGGGGACAGAGACAAAATGTGGAAGGAGCTGACTGCTTTAGGATGTGCCCTTCCTGTTGGTTAGCTGTTGGCTCTGCAGATACAGCTGAGCTGATGAAAACCATCCTTCATTTTTTTCCCAGGGGGATTGCTTCAGAAAGAAGAGGTTAGGTTCTGTCTATAACAATAAACAACTACATCTCGGTGGCTTAACACAAAGAAAGCATCTTTCTCACTTATGCTATACACTCTGGGTAGGTCGGCAGGGGTCTCTGTTCGTAATGGTCATTCAAAGACCAAGCTAATAGGGGATCCATCTAGACCCAGGCTTCCAAGTTCACCAAGGCAGGGGCGAGAGTATGTAGCAAACCACGCACAGGCTCTTAAAACTTCTACCTAGAAGTGACACAGGTCTCTTCTGACAACATTTCATCAGCCAAAGCAATCCACACAGTTATATCTAACATCAGAGGGGATGGGCAGAGCAGTCCTACCAAGTGCCTGGAGGGAGGAGAGTAGGGACTCTTTTAGGGGGAATCAAACAGAATCAAACCAGTTTAAGCAAAATACTTGCTACTGATAATAATGATTGATATAACATATTAGCTTACATAACCAAGGAGTTCAAGAAGGTTGACTTGCTTCAGATACAGCTAGAGCCAGGGGAATTCTCAAATAATGTTCCCCAAGATCCTGTCACTCGTTTCTTCATCTCTCAGCTTTTCCTTTTGTGTAGGCTTCATTCTCAGGCAGGACCTCTCCATGTGGTCTCCAGAAGCTTCAGGCTTACATCCCACCTGTTTAGGAAACTTGGGGGGAAAAAAGAGCTCTTTTTCAATATTCCAGGAAAAGTCCAGGGGTTGATTCTCGTTGGGCCCCTCAAACTGAAACTGAGAGTTTGTGAGGTGTGGTTCCAAAAGAAAGTTAGAGGATGGTTAGCAGAAAAAAAGGAGTGGATGCTGGGCAGCAACAATGATAACTGTCCACAGTGGCTTGAGTGCTTGTAGCAGAAGATCCAAATAGGCAGTAATACCCAGTGTTTGTGGGTGTGCAGAGAAACTTGAACTTTCTGACACTAATGATTGGAATGAAAATTGACAAAACCTTCCTGGAAGGCAACATAATGAGACATATCAAAAGCCTTAAAAGCTTAGACACTCTAACCAAAGTATGCCACTTTTAGGAATGTATCCTAAATAATCAGGTCTGTACAGAAATATTCAAATACAAAATATATTCACTTCGCTTTATGTTTTGGAAAAATGGAAAATACTCTGAATATACAATAGGAGATTGGCTAAATAAATTAAATTACCTCTATTTTTAAAAATATTTATTTATTTATTGTTTATTTTTATTTATTTTGGCTGTGCCAGGTCTTAGTTGCAGCATGCAGGTTCTTTTAGTTGCGGCATGTGGACTTCTTAGTTGTAGCATGCATGTGGGATCTAGTTCCCCAACCAGGGATCAAACCCTGGACCCCTGCATTGGGAGCATGGAGTCTTACCCACTGGACCACCAGGGAAGTCCCTAAATTACCTCTATATTAGTAAACATGTTGCTGCAGAAAAGAAACAAGTTTTTAATTTTAAAAGTAATTTATATCAATGAGACCTAACAGATATCTATAGAACACTGCATGCAACAACAGTAGAATACACATTTCTTCTCCAGTGCACATGGAACATTCTCCAGGACAGATCATATATCTCAGGCCATAAACAAGCCTCAATAAATTTAAAAGGATTGAAAATGGAGGGACTTCCCTGGTGGTCCAGTGGTTAAGACTCTGAGCTCCCAATGCAGGGGACCCAGGTTCGATCCCTGGTCAGGGACCTAGATCCCACATGCCGCAGCTAAAGAGCCCACATGCCGCAATGAAGATCCCGCATGCAGCCACTAAGGCCCGGCACAGCAAAATAAATAAATAAATATTTAAAAAAATAAAAATAAAATAAAAATGGGAGCTAACAAGTGTTGGTGAGAACGTGGAGAAAATGGAAACCTTGTATCATACATTGCTGGTAGGAATGTGAAATGGTGTAGCCGCTGTGGAAAGCAGTTTGGTGGGTCCTCAAAAAGATAAACATAGAATTAGTATGTAACTGAGAAATTTCACTCCTAGCTATATACTCAAAAGAATTGAAAACAGATACTCAAACAAAAATATACACACATGTTCATAGCAGAACTATTCACAACAGCCAAAAGGTAGAAACAGCCTAAATTCCCATCAATGGCTAAATAAATAGAAAGCAGACTGGTGGATGCCAGGAACTGGAGATAGGGAGAAATAGGGATTGACTGCCTATTGGGTACAGGGTTTCCTCTTTGGGTGATGAAAATGTTTTGGGATAGGTAGAGGTGATGGTTGCACAACATTGTGAATGTACTAAATGCCACTGGATGGTTCACTTTAAAGTGGTTAATTTATGTTACATGAATTTCACCTCAATAGATATAAAAAATTTTTTTATTGTAGGAAAATACACATAAAATTCACCATTAGTGACATTTAGTATAGGCACAATGTTGTACAATTATTACTACTATCTAGTTCCAGAACTTTTCAATATTCCAAAAGGATACTTCTTACCCATTAAGCAGTCTTTCCCATTTCCCCCTCCCCCCAGCCCCTGGAAACCACTAATCTGCTTTCTATCTCTATGGATTTATATATTCTGGACATTTCCTATAAATAGAATCATACAATATGTGACCTCTGGTGTCTGGCTTCTTTCTGAGAAGTCTACCCTGCAGGTTGTAATACCCAGATGAGGGAGATACAGGGACGGAGGGATTTTTGTTGCTGCTATGGTTTTTGCTAACACCTGGAGATTCCTTAACAGTTATATATATATGAATGTCAGCCTTAAATAGTACATTAATGATTATAAAAATAACTTCCTGCCTTTCTTGCTATCCCAAATCTGTTTACTCATTGAATTTAACACCATTTTACCTTAATCTTCTCCTGACAGACTATAAGCTTTATGTGTTAATTCATTCAAGAGATATATATTTTTTAATTAATTAATTTATTTTTGGCTGCGTTGGGCCTTCGTTGTGCGCACGGGCTTTCTCTAGTTGCGGCTAGCGGGGGCTACTCTTCGTTGCAGTGCGCAGGCTTCTCATTGCAGTGGCTTCTCTTATTGCGGAGCACAGGCTCTAGGCACACAGGCTTCAGTAGTTGTGGCTCGTGGGCTCTAGAGAGGAGGCTCAGTAGTTGTGGTGCATGGGCTTAGTTGCTCCGTGGCATGTGGGATCTTCCTGGACCAGGGCTCGAACCCATGTCCTGGGCATTGGCAGGCAGATTCTTAACCACTGTGCCACCAGGGAAGCCCCTCAAGAGATATTTATTGATCTCCTACTGTACCCACCTTGTGCAAGATCCTGGAGATATAGAAGTGAGCAAGATAGAAGTGTGTTCTGCCTTTTCTGGAGCCTGCAGTCTAGTAGGAGAACAAATATAGAAGAGTAAACACAAAGGGTTACGTAATAAAATTGGTTGTATGTTGCATTCTTGTGGGTCTCTGTTGGCTTTTGCCACTCTAGCTTCCATTTTCTCTTTTACTGATAAAAAGAGAAACCACACATCCCCACTCTCAGGCCATGTAGTAGGGTGAATTATGATCCCCCAAAGATGTCTAAGTCCTAATCCCTGGACTTTGCATATGTGATTAAGTCAAGGATTTTGAGATGGGAGATTACCCTGGATTACCTGGATGGGCCCAATGTCATCACAAGGCTCCTTATTAGAGGGAGCAGGAGTCAGAGGAGAAAGTGATGTGATGATGGAAGCAGAGATTGGAGTGATGCACTTTGAAGATGGAGGAAGGGACCACAAGCCAAGTAAAACAGGAAGCTAGCTATAGAAGCTGGAAAAAGTAAGGAAATAGATTCCCTCCTGGAGCCCCCAGCCCTGCCAAAATATTGACTTTAGCCCAGTGAAATTGATTTTGCACTTCTGGCTTCCAAAATAGTAAGAGAATAAATCGGTGTTGTTTTTAGGCCACCAAGTTAGTGGTAATTTGTTACAGCAGCCATAGAAACCTAATATAGGCCACATGGTTTGGGTGACCCCATGTACCCAGAACTCAGAGATGCACATGTTCCAGGCATTGCGGATCATACGCTATCCCCTGGCCTCTGTGATTAGTTCACAGATTCACATGTCATGCAAGTTTATCCAATGAGAGCCAATTCCAATGATATTGTGGGAGCTGTTGGTGCAGAGAAGCCTTACCAAAGGCTACCCCGAGAACAAATAGAAGCAGAGAAGACAGCACCTTGGAATTACTGCCAGTGTTCAAGTGACAATGACACGGTTTGAACAGCTGAATCGAGCCATGCCTGAAGTCTTCCTCTGTGGGACTTCTTAGTTACCTGGGTCAATGAATTCTCTCTTTTGCTTAAAAATAAAAAAACAAACAAAAAAAAACAACTATAATGAATGCAATTTTTTAGTTATTCTATCAGCAAAAATCCAAAAGTTTAATAATATTTTGGTGAGGCTGTGGAGAAACTAGTCCTCTCATAGGTTGCTGGTGGGAACATAAGCTGGTATATCTCTCATGGAAGAGAATTGGGAAATATCCTTCCGAATTATGAAAACATAGACCCTCTACTCTGGTATTTCTACTTTTGAAAGTTTAACCTACAGATGTATTAGCATATGGGTGAAATGGCTCTGTGCACAGGTTATTTACTAAAGCAAAGATTGGTAACCAAATATCCATTAAGATGACTAAATAAATTATAATACATCCATTCAATGGAATATTATGCAGCTCTAAAAAAGAACAAGGAAACTTTGTATCTCTGTACTGATAAGGAAAGATATCCAAGATATGAAAAAAAAATCAAGATGCATATAGTATGATATTTGTGTGCAAAAATAATTGTGTTTGCTTAAAGAATTTGAAAGGATACAAAAGAAACCAAGCAACTTGGTTGCCTATTTGTGAGGGAGATGGGAACTAGGCAGGTGGGGGATAAGATTGGTAGTGAAACCTTTCACTGTATTTCACTTCTTATGCTTTCTGGTTTTTGAAGCTTGTGAATGTATTGCTTATTCTAAAAATTAAATTAAAAAAATCCAATGTGTACACTGTGATCCAAGTTTAGTAAGAAAATATATAAATGTGTATGAAATCAGAAAATAGAAAACATCTAGCCTATAAGTGGTTATTCTGGATACAGTGGGAAGTAAATATTGTACTGGTTCTGTGGAATCAGGGAAGGAATAGCATAATTTCAGGGTCTACTGACTCTCTGCATTGCCAGGACAGGTGCCCCAACAGCCATTTTAAACCAGTTGCTCACCCAAACTGTCACATATTTTAACTCAAGCTGTTGTTACATCCCAGCACACGGGTGAGTGGTTGGATTTTAAGACTTTCTGTAGGACTTTACATTTCAACTTGTTAGACTGGGTCCATCTTTGAAATATTTTGGGACCCCCATCCATTCACTCATTTCACAAATACTCTGAGGGTCCTTCTCCACCAGCCCCACTGGGGAGTGCTGGGGTTTCCTTTCACACCTTAGGTCATCTGCGGAGGTGGGGGAAAGCCAAGTTAGAACAAGATGTGGTGAGAGCCCAGGAAGTTGAGGTGATCCTCTGGTGGGGACCAGGACACAGGCCCACAGACAGCAGGGAACAGATGCATGGCTAACGGGCTGTGGTTGGCCTAGTGAGACGGGTAATGAGAGCCTGACTCCAGCTGAGGACAGAGCCCAGCTTGGCCACTGACTGGTGGACATGCGGCCGAAAAGGAGGGACAGGGCCAGAGAGAGCAAGGTTTCCAGAGCCTGGGAACCCTCCAGCAGGGGAAAGGGCATCAGAAAGGTAAGGCCTTCCTCACTCAGGAGGCCTCTTCTCCAGGTGGAAACCTGGAGGCAGAGACAAGAATCGCTCCCCTGAAGCAGCTGCATAGCACAGGGAGATCAGCTCGGTGCTTTGTGACCACCTAGAGGGGTGGGATAGGGAGGTTGGAAGGGAGGGAGACGCAAGAGGGAAGAGATATGGGAACACATGTATATGTATAACTGATTCACTTTGTTATAAAGCAGAAACTAACACACGATTGTAAAGCAATTATACTCCAATAAAGATGTAAAAAAAAAAAAAATCGCTCCCCTTTACTGAGCGGTGCTTGGTGTTGGCACGGTGCTGAGTTGATTCTTAATTCCCACAACCACCCTGGGAGAAAGGTTGACTGTTACCTCTAATTGCAGATGAGGACTCCTGAGGCTTCGAGTGATTCATGCAATCTGCCCAGGGTACACAGCCGCTCAGGGGTGGGACAGGACCCAGCTGGTGGGTCTGACACCAGGCTGTAACTCTTGACCACCACAGTACTCTTGGTGTACTTGTGTTGCTGAAATGAATAAATGGCCCAGAAAGAGCGCCAGCCTGAAGCTACGTTGAGCCTGAAGCTACTCTTGTGGAAAGGAAAGCCTTGGAGTCAGACAGACCTCGCTGCGCTCACATCCTGGGTGGGCAGCTCAAGAACCCTGTGAGCAACGGACAAGTCATTTAACCCTCTGAGTCTCAGTTTCCTCATCTGTAAATATGAAGGGAATATGTACCCTTGGCAGCATGCAGTAATTAAATAGGACAGTGAATGTAAAATCATGACTAGCACAGGCCCTGACCCAAAGTCGATGCTTGACATCTGAGCTCAACAGAGAGGCTGCTGAACACCATGGAAAGGCGAGTTGGGGCTACAGAGACAGGGAGAAAGTTCCCTTGGAAGCCTGGCAGCTCTGCACCATCCATGGATACAGCTTTTAGCTTTGTTTCCCCAGAGTGATCATCAGCTATGCCCTTAAAATAAAAGGGGTCTTTGGATTTATTTGCAGAGAAAACAATTAGGGGAGGGCAAGCTTGGAAAAAGGGAGCGGCTAGGAGACACAGAGAAATCAAGAATATGGGTAGTAGCTTTAAAAAGGCAAGGAACCTGGGCTGAGTCCCAGGTGTGGGAGGATGACAGAAGAGGGCTGCCATCTGGGACGTGCCCCAGCCAAGGCCAAGGCCAAGGCTGAAGAGGAAGCTTTGAGGTCCTCCCAAGCCAGGCCCCTTCCCCCTAATCTGCCCACTGGTGACACAAAAGGCTCAGTTCAGTAGCTCAAGGGGCTGGATTGTCTTGGGCTTCTCACTAGTTTTAAAACCTTACTCCTTGGGCTTCCCTGGTGGCACAGTGGTTGAGAGTCTGCCTGCCAATGCAGGGGACACGGGTTCGTGCCCCAATCAGGGAAGACCCCACATGCCGCGGGATGGCTGGGCCCGTGAGCCATGGCCGCTGGGCCTGCGCGTCCGGAGCCTGTGCTCCACAACGGGAGAGGTCACAGCAGTGAGAGACCCGCGTACCGCAAAAAAAAAAACCTTACTCCTTAAGGCCAAAGGATTCTTTTGTTCAGCTTGTTCCTTTCAAGAAGGAAAATCTCTTCTGGAGGGCGACAGGCCCTGATATCCTCTTCCCAGGAAGCAGAGCCTCCTCCCAGCCCTCACAAGCTGTCTTTGCAACCTTGTCCCAGCTCTCCGAGACGAGTTTGTGTGCTGAGTCAGTTTGGCCGCCTTCCAGCCAAGAAGACAGTGGAGGCTGCAATGCAGGGGCCATTAAAGGAACTATTTTTAGGCTCCATTTCAATCTTATTCAGCACGGGCCGTGAGATGCTAGGCTTGAAAGTGGCCAGACCAAGGGGATGCTGGCAGAGACAGAGTCCCAGGCAAGTAGGTCAGGGAAAAGACAAAGAAATCTCACTATGGGAGAGAAAGAAGCTCCCAGAGGTTCATCTTGCTGTCTGTCCAAGTTGCAGGAGACAGAAGAGGGGAGCTTTTCACAGAGAATCAGCCCTCCTGCATTACCTGAGGAGTCACCAAGAAAAATGAGGAAAGTACAGTGACTTCCAAAAAGAGACTAGGGCAACATGCACCTGGGGAGCTCATTAAAAATATACCTCTCCGGCTCATCTTAGGTCATCTGAGTCCGAATATTAGAGTGGGGATGTATGTTTCCAACCTACTCCCAGGGTAGGTGACTCTCACACACAATGAAGTTCAAGGACCTGAGGGCTGGAGAGTATCTAGGTCTAGAATTCAAAGGAATGATCCAGACTGAGGGGAAGGAAAGGCACAGGTGGTGGTGGTTATTTAACAACCCCCAGAGGTGCCATTTTCCTTTCCTCACTGGGCTCAGGCTTCCACCTATGAAGTGCACGGTCCTGGCAGGACTAGGAGTCTCTTAGTTCTGCCTCAGAAAATCCTTGCCACAGGGATGCTCAGTGGTCAGCTGAGAGGACAGGAAGAAACGGCTTTCATACCAGAGGTCCACGTTATCCAAGGGTAACCATTAAAATTCCATCTAGGTGAATACATGTACATTGGGAACCAAACTTCAAAGCATGTTTTGGGAGGAAAAAAATCCATTTGATTGGGACTGTCACAGAAAACAAAGTTTATGTATATTGAAAGCTGCTAAGAGACTAGATCTTCAAAGTTCTTACCCCCAAGCCCATCCCCCCCATATCTATGTGAGGTGATGGATGTGTTAACTAACCTTATTGTGGTAATCATTTCACAATACATCATCTATCAAATCATCCCTTCGTACACACCTTAAACTTACAAAATGTTATATGTCAATTATATTTCGACAGAGCTGGAAAAATAAAATTTATTTCATTTTATAATTAGCAAATTTCAGATTATACTTGCAACTGTGTAATAATTTTTCAATATTTTCACATCTTTATATCTTATTCCTTAAAATGAATTAAGAGTTGAGGATTGACTTTTCGGTGGGGAACGGGGTATAATTTTTCTGACAAAGCTGTCCAAGAACACTCTATGCTATCCTTCATTTTGTTTGACTTTTGCAGAATTTTAAAGAAGATAATTTTTCAAACATTTTAAAGGCTGTTATCTATTTCCACATTTTTAAAACATCTTTATTGGAGTATAATTGCTTTACAGTGCTGTGTTAGTTTCTGCTTTACAACAAAGTGAATCAGCTATACATATACATATATCCCCGTATCTCCTCCCTCTTGCATCTCCCTCCCATCCTCCCTATCCTATCCCTCTAGGTGGTCACAAAGCACCGAGCTGATCTCCCTGTGCTATGCAGCTACTTCCCACTAGCTGTCTATTTTACATTTGGTCACAGGACTTCTCTTAATCCTTTGAGAGTCAAACCATTATTTTTTGAGGTACCTATCATGTCATCACCATGAAGTCTCTCCTCAGATGTCACCTGGTCGCACTCTGCCAGAGCATCACTGGACAGTAGATCTGCATGTGATTCTCCAACATCACTCTCATCAACTTCATGAAATCCTGTAAGATTTACAATTATTCTTTGGGATGTATTTGTCTGTTTCCGTTGCATTGTCAGATGATTGTAACAGCCACCCATCAGGAGAATTTGGCCATCAGAGACAGTGACAAGGTCTAGTGGAAAGAGTGAGGGGAAGGGGGAAAAAAGAGCTTTTGCTTTTTGTGCTATTCGACTTTGGCTTCCCCTGCCACCTGCTAACAGCAGGGACTTAGCATAACAAATACCAAGATAATGAGGACCTGCCAAAGCAAGGTGAATTGTTCTCACTCTGCTTTTCTTGGCCACCTAGGGAAAGCCTATCCACACATGCTCTTTCACATTGTGCCTCGGCTCCCACCTGCCCATCCAGACTGCAAAGCCACCCCTTCTTCCCTAAGGAGACACAGACAAAGGCCACATGGTCAGGTGACACTTTAATAGGCTAGAAATAGAAAACATGTGCCAGGGAGATCAGCTTGGTGCTTTGTGACCACCTGGAGGGGTAGGATAGGGAGGGTGGGAGGGAGGGAAACGCAAGAGGGAAGGGATATGGGAACAGATGTATATATATATAACTGATTCACTGTTATAAAGCAGAAACATAATTTTAAAAAAATTAAAAAAAAATTCACCCACACACAAAAAAACAAAAACAGGAGCCACATGTGCGCCAGAGCAGAAAGCAGAGGCGCAGCAGTTGGGTCTGGGGGTAAACAACAGGCCGAGTGGGAGGTCAGCGATGGCTGAAGAATCCTTGAGGATGGTTATATTTAAACGGCTTCATCCTGCTGGGGCCCCTAGAGAAACAGGAGAAGGGAGAATAGTGTTAATACCATACCCTTTGGGCTGATAAAATAAATTACAATTCATCCACACAAGGGACTACTATTAGCTGTTAAGGAAAAAAAAAAAGGAATGTTGTAAGAAAAGCAGACTGCAGAACAATATGAAAGGTGTGACGCACTTCTGAAAAAATGTCTTTATGTGCCTGCAAAGCCATGAACACAAACCTGGAAGGGCCCTCACTGACGACGTGCACTTTGGGGGACAGGGCTTGGGCACCCTCACTTTTTAGTGTTTTTACAAAACTGCTCATTGTTGTTTGTTATATTTAACAACAAACATGTTTTATTTCTATGATTAAAGAAAAACCATAAAATCCTCCTTTGCAGGGAGATTCCCATGCAGGTAGGAGTCTGGGTGTGAAAAGAATCTGTATAAAGTTCCTGCCAAGAGCCACGTGCTTTATACTCACTACTTCTTAGATGCTATTTCTATCATTTTATAGATTTTAAAGATGAAGAAACAGGCTTAGGGATGTAAACTGTCTGCCCAACATTATACGGTCAGAAAGCAGCACAGCACACACAAATTCAAAACCAGGTCTGATGCCAAAGCCTGCTGGCCACAGGCAGGCTGACAATCACAGCCAAAGCCTGGACCCTGCGAAGCTTAGGTGCTTCAGCTCCAATCCTGAGCCCCCCAAGCAAAACTTCACATGGGGTTCTTTTCCATACAACTCCACAGTGAATGACATCCAGCTAAAGGGCCTCTCATTTATCTGCCTATGACTGACATTCAATGGTAACCAGGAGGTGACACCTTGGATCTTGGTCTGAGGGAGGGTGAGAGGCAGTGTGTGGTGTGTGTGTGTGTAGGGGTGTGTGTGTGTAGGGGTGTGCAATCACTTACTTAAGGGAGGGCTTACTCTGCCTGCACTGTGCTTGGCACTTTACATGCTCCGCCTGGTTTAATTCCATCCTCCCAACAACACCTGAAGTGGATGTCATTTTAGGGATGAGGAATCTGAATCTCAGAGGGGTTAAGTACAGACCCTAATCACATAGGCTGGAGCTGCCATTTGAACCTAGGCCTTTCTGGCCCCAAAGGCTTTGCTCTTTTTTTTTCCGACCATGCCACACAGCATGTGGGATCTTAGTTCCCTGACCAGGGAACGAACCCGAGCCCCCTGCATCAGAAGCACAGACTCTTAACCACTGGACCACCAGGGCAAGTCCCCCAAAGCCTTTGCTCCTAGCCATGACGTCATGTACCTCCCCAACATCAGAAGGATGCAGTCATCCAGGTAAGTCTAGGCACATAGCTGATGGAGACCCCATAGCCTGAAGGTACCCGGCCACGGGAAGAGCCAGACCTTGTGTTTCCTGCGGCCCAGGCCAGCCCTTTGCAGCCCAGCCCCTCGGCCTGATCCCAGTGGTCAGCTGAATTCCAGGCCAAGAACCTCACGTCCCACATCTCATCAGTCATGGAATTAATTGGATCTGAGTAGCCAAAGGAGCACCTTCCCAGAATGTCCTGCCAGAGGAGCTCAGCCTGGGAGACATACCAACCACTTCAGAAAATGGGTCCTTCGGGAACCATTAGATAACAGAATATAAACACTGGCCGTGTGAGAACTCCCACCCTGGAAATGTGCTACAGCAGGCTGGGAGTGCGGGTAAGAGCTGAGTTCTCACGCAGACACACCAGGGAAAGCAAGTCCTAGAAGGCACCAACATCTAGCCGCCAGCTCTGCCTGTCAGCAGCCACTCCGGGGCTGCAGCTGGTTATTATCAGCTAGCATGACAAACCAGGCCAGGTGGAGGTGCCAGACAGAGGTGGGAGGATGCTGGGGCAGCTTCTAGGAGCTGAAGCTGGCTGTGTGAGAAGAAGGTAAGGGGCAGGTAAGGTACCTTTTAGACTGACAGAGAACAAAGGGATGTCCTGATTAGATACAGATGCTAGCCCTTCACAGACACCATTCCTCCCCAACCCCTTACCCAAAAAGGAAGGGATGCCTGAGCAGTGTGGACTCTAGAGTTCTGAAACTGGCTCTAAGAACACTAGTTAAGGGATGAAAGGGAAAGAAAGGACCCAACACCAAGGCAAAAGGAAAAGCAGCTAGCAGTGCTGTGCGTGCAGACACGCTAAATACCAAGCTGTCAGGACCTGCTGGCATTTTCTGAGCCTCTGCCTGTGCCAGGATCCATTCTGGAAGCTTTACATGAACTCTCTCTACTTCATCATGAGTTAGAAGGTAACACCTTTGGGAAAGGTTCAGAGCTGAGCTGAAGTGACTCTTCCAAAGTCACACAGCTGGTGAGCAGGAAAGCAGAGATCTGCACTTGTGTTTGTATTACTTCAAAGCTGGTTCCTTCTGTGACTCCTGACTGCCTATAGCTGCGATCCCCTGAGATGTGTGAGTACCTTAGGAAGTACAGCAGACTCTGGGGACTGGTGGGATGCATATAGTTTAAAAAGTTCATTTGGACCATGAAAAGCAAACCTACTGTTTTCCACAGAAAGTAGAGAAAGGAAAAACAAAAAAAAAAGAAAGTAGAGAAAGGAAAGTTCAGTCAAATCCTCTTGCTCACTTGGCGTGTGACCCACCTCTGGGGGGTGTTCATGATGAACAACTGGACCAGGCTGGTAGGATGGGGGCCACAGGGAAAGTTTTAGGAAGATGGGAGCAAGCTCTCCCGAGGAAATCTGGCAGCAGGATTTTCATTTCCATGGTGAATGGAGACTAGTGCACTGGGAAATGTGTGTGCCTTCCATGCCAGGCTCACCTCTGCCCCAGGTCCCTGTGAGAGGCAGGGCTGGAGGTCCCTGGGCCCGGCACCCCCGCCCCTCCCCTCACCTCACCTGAAAAGCCGCAGACACATTTTCTCCTGGGGAAATTCCTTGGGCCCCTCCACGCTGTCGTCGTGGCTCTCCGTCTCCAGGTAGACGTCCAGCAGCACGCACAGGCGCTGCAGCTGGTTCGTCAAGAGCTGGTGGCCGGGCCGGGGGCCGCACAGCTCCTTGTAGCACACATTGACCTCACTCTCCATGGCCTATGGGTGGGAAAACCAGAAACTCAGCACCACTTTCAGGCCAGCTGGGTCTGATGGTTTCACAAGAACTGCACCCGGGCCTCCACAGGAGCTGGGCCTCTGCAGATCAAGCCAGACCGACTTGTCCTGAAGCTCCCTCTCCTCAAGGCAATGGGGTCTTCCTGATCCTGACTCAGAACTTTCCCTGCCTTGCACATCCACAGACAGACAGAGGCGAAGATGTGTAGAAGAGGAATCTCAAGATAAGATCCAAATCAGGTGTTAGGGATAAAAACGTGCTCCACGACTATTGAATCAAATCCACAGGTATAACAATAACTAACAGATGCAATGATCTCGGACATCATCTCATTCCAGCACTTTCTGTGTATCTGAGTTTATTCTCATTTCCACAGAAGCCCAAACAACAACCTTTCACAGCAGGTATTTATATTATCCCTATTTCATAAATAGGGTGAACCTGTGGACCCCAAGCTAGATAAGGGGTTGAGGTGGGGCTGAGCTCTTTCTGCTACTATGGCATGCACCCTCCAGTAAATTCTACAAATCCCGGCAGGCCCCTCTGCCCCGGGAATTGTGCCAGTGCCCAAGCCCTCAGCTGCGGCAGGTTCTGCCACTGCCCACCTCCCCAAGGAGGCTCTCCCTGCTCCTCCCACCACCCCCAGCAGGTCCTTACCCGAATATTGTCATCGTTGTTGTTGGTTTTCTCCCCTTTCCAGTTCAGACAGAGCTGGAAAATGGGTGGGATGGAGGGGTAGCCGGGGTTCAGCACCACGGCAGCCTGGAGCTTAGCTGGGAAGGGACGGGAAAGGAGGAAAACTCAGTTCTGAGACCTGGCTTGTTAGCCGAGGCACCCTCCCCGCTGGACCCCTGAGGCTAGCTCTGGGTCTCACATTAATCCAAGTGCTCAGAGCACATTCTGGTACTAACTGACTTTTACTTTTGTTCTAGAATCTCCCAAGTGGAACTGCCAGGTTGCAGAATGTGAGGTCCTGTGACTCTGGTCCCTCCAAGGACACAGAGCTGTGTGGACTCCCCAGAGTCTGGTCCACAATGAGTTTGCCCAAGAGTTCTATTTACTCCTTTGACAGAAGTTTGTTTTCACTGGCAGTTATTTGCCAGCAAGTTAAGGATTTTCCCACGTGAAGGTTTCCTATCTGTTTTTCCTTTTCAACAATATTGGGTATTAGCTGTTATATTAGTCAAATATATTTTTTCTATTCTATTCTTCATTTTTATCTATTTTGTTATGTGCAGCTTTTTCATAGCTAACATTTAATGACTACCTACTGTTTTCCAAGCACTGTGCTAAGCCCTTTGCACACATTTTATTTCATCCTAATAACGATTCTGAGGTGGGTACCATTATCATCATCCCATTTTACATATAAAAAAACTGAGGCTCTGACAGAAACTTCCTTAAGATCATCAAGCAGTTGCAAAGCAGCAATGCTGAGTTTAATCAGAACTACCTGATGCCAAAGCTGTGTTCATAATCATTAAATGAAATATTTGCATTTTTAAACGTTTTCATTTTTTCTCTGGTGATAGCCTTTGCCTTTTTCAATAGGATGACATTTATCCTCTCCATCAATGGGCTAAGCATTTAGCCACTCCTTTTTCATTATTTATGGAGGAAAAAAGGAACTCTCTGACCCACCAGTAATTCAAATAAATAAGAGAACAAGAGAGTGTAGGTTAAAACAATTCTTCCCAGTCGCAACAACATTTATTAAAAAGTGACACTTTCCTGTTTTTTCTGCCGTAACAGTTTGCACATATTTCGGGGTTTATCTCTGTTCACTAATTTTTTGTTTTTAACCCATACCATGTAATTGTTGTTCACTTATTCATTTAAATTTCACTCTTAATTTTTCAAATTCTATAATGCATCTAATGAAAATTTAAATGATCACATTCATTCCATGTACAAATCTAGAATACTTATCATCTTTCCAAGCTTTCTTCCGCTCAACCAGGAAGCAGAAGTGATGTCCTCCAATGACTTCCCACCCTTGGGGCTTTGTAAATTACTGGATGAATATTTTGTGCTCTTTCAAAATAGCACTCTGTTGTTTAGGGATGAGGTTAAAGTATTTTTTAAAAGGGGAGAGGATGAAAAGCAAATGCAAAATTCCTAATAGCAGTCACCTATTGTCAGGGTGAGAATGAAGTGGGATCAAGGAGCCTCAACTGTATCCGAAATTATTTAATTTCCTCAGAATATTTCTAAAAACATGTAAAGAAAAGAAAAGGAGAAGGGAAGAAATAGAGAAACTTGAACATCAAAGAGTGCAACCTTTCCTGACACGTCTCGTACTGTCTTGGAACTACAGACAACTTCCTCTGCCCTGTGGCCTCAGCACTGAGCCCCTGGGGTGGGATCCTGCAGGCTGTGCCAGACCTGCCAAGGCTGGGGCCAGATGACAGCACCACAGGCAGCATCGGGGTGGCTCCAGCAGGAAGCCCTGGCCGATCAGATGCCAGGACAGCTGTGAGGAATCACAGCTCTTGATGCCTCCCAAGTGAGTGCAGGGACTTCAGAGAGGGAGGAGGGTCCTACACTTCACATCCTGAGAGTGACAGCCCTTCCCTGAAGAGGGGGAAGAGCAGGCATCTGATTCTAAAATGCAATGAAACAAAGGGGCTAAGAGCTCAGGCTCAGAGGTCAGACTGGGTTTGTGACTAAGTCCTACTTTCCTCACCTACAAAGCAGGAATATCACCAGCCCCAGGACTGTCCTGAGGATTAGCTGATAAATCACGGACATGACTGTTGCAGAACAAGTCCTGCCTGAATGCTGCCTCTCACAACCATGACTGTTTGCTAAGTCCCCACTGCAGGATTCCAGGATCTTTCACTTCCTTTGGGCAACTCCCAGGAATGTTTTATTCTCAGCGGCTCCCCTGGCCTACAGCAACTGTGATCAGCAGAGCAATTACCTGTGCCCCTTTCCACGAGTGCCATATAGTAGAGATTGGTGTCCCCAGCCAGTCCCGCCTCCATGATGTCTTTGGTAAAATGCAGCTCCTAGAAGTCACCAAGGACAAGGGGTGAACTGCTGGCTCCTCTAGTCAAATCCCCTGCCCTTCTGGTGGAGGAGCAGGAGCTGAAAGGTGACGTGGGCCTGCAGACCCCAGGACAGCAACAGTGGCCTGTCACCCCTCCACCTACCGTATAATCCTCATGGGCAATCGTCACCCACTTCACCAGGCGAGAGACAACCTTTGCAGGGAAGAGATACTGGCAGTCACTGGTAACTGGCACAATGCCGTGTTCTAAAAGAGAGCAGGACAGGTGGTGTCACAGGTAGAAATCAGCTGTCACAGCTGGGTAACTAGCATCTTGTACAGGGCTCAGATGGCCCTGCCAGCTGTCCAGGTACACTCAGTACTCAGCTGTCCAGGTCAACACGTGCCAGAAGCGAAGGCACACCAACCTGACCTTTACCCAGTGCTTGTGCTTGAGGCCAGACCCAGCACCAGCATTCACAGCACTTTATCCTTAATGCAAATGATGGCCTGCCAAACAAAAAAAAACCCTGCAGCCAGAATCAGATGTACAGTGTCTCTGCAGCAGTGACTGTTAATTAGACCAAATAGCCAAGAGGGCTGTTCTCAGAGCTGACCTTGATGGAGAAAGGAGTGAAGTGTTCTGTGTTGGTTCCTCTAAGGGAAAAGAGCAGGACGACTGCTCCAGGGTGAATTCCTGCTGGCGTTTCAATAAGCAAATGTGCCAACACGGTAAACGCTGTCCAGGATGACAATCACCCAACCCTGGGACAAAACAAACTAAGCAATGCTGATGGGGAGCAAGCAGTGCTGCTCTGGAGAAAATAGGGTCCACGTGAGGCCCCCAGACGGGTCCTGGGAACTCAAAGCCTTTCCTGACAGTGGCTCTTTTAGATCAGAAAGATCTTAACCCTCACTCCTTACAAGTCCCTTGTACATGGTAGGCTGTTACAAGTTATTCACAGAATGAACAAATGAAAAGCCCCACATGGCCACCATCTTGGTCAAGGGCTCATCAGAATCACCTGGGACCTTATGGAAAACACAGGGGCTCAGCCCCACCCTGGAGGATGTCAGTTCAGGTGTCAGGGGAGGGATGAGGCATGGATCCCTGGACAGCTGTATTCAAGTAAGCTGAGCGTAAGCTCCACAAAAGCAGGGCTCTGTCTTGTGCTCATGGCTCTTCTCCCAGCACGATTCTGGCTGCCTGGAATGAATTAGGCTCCTATTAAAACGCACATCAGGACTTCCCTGGTGGCACGGTGGTTAAGAATCTGCCTGCTGGGGCTTCCCTGGTGAGGCAGTGGTTGAGAATCCGCCTGCCAGTGCAGGGGACACGGGTTCGAGCCCTGGTCCGGGAAGATCTCACATGCCGTGGAGCAACTAAGCCCGTGCACCACAACTACTGAGCCTGCGCTCTAGAGCCCGCGAGCCACAACTACTGAGCTTGTGTGCCACAACTACTGAAGCCCGTGTGCCTAGAGCCCGTGCTCCACAAGAGAAGGCACCGCAATGAGAAGCCTGCACACCGCAACAAAAGAGTAGCCCCTGCTCGCTGCAACTAGAGAAAGCCCGTGCGCGGCAACAAAGACCCAATGTAGCCAAAAATAATAAATAAATAAATAAATAATAATAAAATAAAATAAATTTATATATAAAAAAAAGAATCTGCCTGCCAATGCAGAAGACACGGGTTCGAACCCTGGTCTAGGAAGATCCTACATGCCGCAGAGGAACGAAGCCCGTGTGCCACAACTATTGAGCCTGTGCTCTAGAGCCCGTGAGCCACAACTACCGAAGCCCGCGTGCCTAGAGCCCGTGTTCCGCAACAAGAGAAGCCACTGCAATGAGAAGCCCATGCACTGCAACGAAGAGTAGCTCCCGCTTGCCACAACTAGAGAAAGCCCGCATGTAGCAACGAAGACCCAACACAGCCATAAATAAATAAATAAATAAATAAATATTTTTAAAAAATAAATAAAACGTACATCAAAGTCTGACGTGCACTGACCTAGCATGATGCTCCTGACCAATCTGCTAAGCTGGGCCCCCAAAAGGCTTTGGGCTGAGACAGCCCTGATGGCCCTGAGGAGAGCTCAGACCTCTGCTTGGCGGCCTACAGCTCTCCCCAGTGGCCCAGCTAACACCTCTGCTCAACAAGAGCCAGAAAGCCAGCCCGCTTTGATTTGTCATCAGGATTCAAGAAATCTGAGTGCAGGGCTCCGTTGTCTTTGTCCCTGTGTTGTCTGAGTGGCTCTCAGGCCACAGCCCTAACTAGCACCAGCTTACCCAGGGAGGCAAACTGCTTGTGGAGGGCCAGGCGGGACTGCACCCTGGTCTTCAGCAGTTTCATGGTGGTCTCCATGTGGCTGGCGCTCAGCGAGTGGTCAGCGATCACAGTGGGCTGTGGAGGACAGCGAGTGGCACACGTTAGTAGCTCCGTATCCCTTCCTCCAGGCACCTCTCTCTCCTAGGACCTGCCTGCCTGTGGCAGCCTGGACCACCCACGTCCTGAGATGCCTTCTGGGGACAGCAGGGTTTTCCTGCTCTGACAGGCCAGAGGTTGAGTCCCAACAGGAATGATACAAGCTGCTGAGATCTTGAGAGGCTGTGGAAAACGAAGGCTTCTGCTAAGGTGCCAGGTCCCCTAGGGTTCATTTCTGGCACCTTTGTACATAAGACCAAGGGGTAGCAGCACCTGGAGCTGCACTGCACACAGGGCAAGGATCCAAGTTACTTTGACCTAGAGGGCTAACAGGCTCATGGCAAAGGCAAAAGGTACCTAAACACTTGTAGGCCTTGGACATTTTAGTATCCCGAGTGGAGGGAAGATAGATCATAGCCCAGAGGGATAGCAGTCTGCTAGTTCAAAGTCCCAAAGCCCTTCTGGAGTCTGTATGGGAGGAGAGGAATAGAGGTCCTCAGACGAGGGGACCAGATCAGTAGACACACCTGGGGCTGCTCTTTGGGGAAGTGGAGGCCACCCAGCTTCTGCACCCACAAATAGGGATGCCCTAAGTCAAGTACGTAGTCCCTCAAAGTCAGGATGCTGCAGAAAAGAACACAGAATGAAATGATTCTATAAGTCATTTCTGCAGTGGTCCCCGGATATATCCCTCCTCCCACCTTCTCATCCCCCCAAAACAGAACGGTCTCACAGGCTCAGCTGCACCCACGGCCAGGCTGCCAGCAAAGCCTCTTAACTTCATCAGTTCCCTACTGTGAATTTCATCTCTCCTAGTCACTTTTCTCTTTTTCCCTTGGCAGCCTTCAACTCATTAGTAAATCTCAATAAAAAGGCAGTGTACTTGATCTCTTCATCAGTCCACCAATTTATAAAATATTTTTAACATTTTAATCCTCAGAGAATTAAAATGTTAAACACATCTATTATCACGTTCCCAGAGTTTTGATCCTTCCACCCTTCCCCACCCTCCATGGCCTCATAAGCAGGAAAAGGCATGTGTTCCCTTCTCTGGACAGAGCACTCCCTCCTGCCCCACCACCTCCCCTGCCCCCTGGGAGGACTCTGGCCCTCACAGGTCTCCAGCTTTGGGTTTGAGCCACAGGAGAAACTCAGAAGCAGAGAGGCTGGGAGAGGAGGAAATGCTGCTGACTCACCCAACTTTATCAAACTGATACTGATTGGCTGGATTTGGAGTTTTCTTTCCATGATCCCCAGGATACAAACAGCTCAGGACTGAGTCAGGAGACAGCAAGTCACTGGAAGAGGGAAAAGACTGCAGTGAGAACTCCGGCCAACCCATTGCTTCCATGCAGACGTGGGCATTTGGCAGTGGTAACGCCACCTCTCACAGATGATCAAAGCCAGACCCTTTATATGCCTGAGGTCATCAGATACTCATAACCCTATGAGGTAGGGAGTATCATCATTTCCATTCTATAGAGGAGAAGATCAAGGCTTTAAAAGATATGGCTTGTCCAAGATCACACTGCTAGTAAGTGCTGGAGCCAGGATTTATTCTATTCCATCAAAGACAGTAATACTCTTAACCATCAATTTTTTAAGAAACCTATCCCTTCAAGAGTTACATGGTGACCAGAGCCTTTTCCTCAGGGGAGCAAAGCCCTGTGACACAACAGGAATAATCAGAATTTTCATAGGAGCAAAACAGATTCCTTCTACCCCAGAGAGATCCAGTGTGAAGCTTTGATATTGTGCTTATCTCACTTTTTACCAAATCTCATGCTATCACAGAAACAGGTCCCCTTTAAAATTCCCGGAAAAAGATATATCACATAGACTGGAGACAAGGTGACCTAGTGCTGTAAAGCAGAGACACGGTGATGCCACAGCCACCTACTCACAATGGTTAAACATGTAATTAAACATGACAATCAGAGAAGAGATGGGGAGAGAATGGAGTAATTTGATCACAAAGGTCAATGAGGCCCATTCTTTCCCTTCACCAACGGGAGCTCCCCTTCGCCTTCCAGGGACAGCATCAGGAGTGACTCAGGTGGAACTGCTGCTCTGAGCCAGCAGGCCTCCAGGAACTTAGCACCGGGAGGGTGGCAGCTTCTGGCTCTGCCCTGCTCTCTCTCCTGACAGTGTCTCCCTGCACCACCACAATCCCCAAGGGTCTCTGTCCCCTTTGCTGCTTCACACAGAGAACCGGCTAGAAAATGAATAATTGTCAGTCTTTTAGCCAATATTTAGTGACTGTTACTAATATACAGAATCAGCCAAAATGAAACAGAACAGCTAAAAATGTACAAGATAAGGATTTTAAATTGATGAAACCTGATGGAAGAATCAAATCTTCTCGACAAAATTTCCATCTGCAATATGTGGCTCAGGACAACTGAATTTGGTAAAAATAATGGCCATTAAAGAGAAGGCTAGGGCTTCCCTGGTGGCGCAGCAGTTGAGAGTCCACCTGCTGATGCAGGGGACGTGGGTTCGTGCCCTGGTCCAGGAGGATCCCACATGCTGCGGAGCGGCTGGGCCCATGGGCCATGGCCGCTGAGCCTGCGTGTCCGGAGCCTGTACTCCGCAACGGGAGAGGCCATAACAGTGAGAGGCCCGAAGGCTATACACTCATAAAAATATGACTATTCAAAAAACTATTCAGTTACTCAAGTCTTTGTTATAAAGTTTTAAAAGAAGAGATTTTTAAAATCTTTGTAAAGTGGAAATGGAAAATAATTGAAAATAATTCAATGCCTTAATGAAAAACTGATTAATGAATTAAAGTGGCCTAATGGAGATCATTCTGGAAAACAATTTCTTGAGGAAAATTCAGCAAGGTTCATACAATTCTGAATAAAATGTTTATAATAAAAACATGAATTTCCTAATGAATTAAGAGATCCTGGCATCAGTTGTCAATGCTGCTAACATCTCAAAAATAGAGACAGCCTGTGCCTCCTGATAAAATCACGCAATGTCTCTGACACAGTGCTGCACACCCACCTCCCCCGCTAAAAATGGAATCTGATCAGGTCTCTAACTCTACCTACAATTTACAGGAAATACAGGGGGAGGGAGCAACACGTTCAATTGTACCGCAGGGATGCAATCATCAAAATGCAGCCTGGGGGAAACCTACAGAGCAAACAACCTACTTTCCTCAACAAATAAAAGATGGCAGGACATTCAGATGGAAAGACACTTGAAAGAAGCTTCATCCAACTGCAACACATGGACCTTAAAAAGATCCAGATTCAAAACCCAAACTGTAAGAACAAAACTAACAAAGAACATTTATGAGAAAATCAGGGAAATCTGAACTCTGGCTAGATAATTGATATTAAGGAATTAGTGTCATACTGTGATTAAATTGAAATTTTTAAAAAGTATCCCTGTTTTAGTTGATAAATAAATAAAACCACACACCATGGTGTCTCCATGGGGCCAAAGCAGCCTTGAGCAAAGGCCTCTAGGCTAGGAGTTTGAAGTCTAGGCCCAGCACTTCCATAATTGGACATATGCCCCTGAACTCAGTTTCTCCATCTGTAAAATAGGGGGATGAGCTAGACAACACCTGAAGGCCCTTAAAGAGCTAATCCTGGCTTCAGGGTGGTGTTTCCTTTTGGGTTTCCTCCCTCTTTGGGGACCAGGGCAATGACAGTAGTGTAGTACCATGGTACAGGCCCGGCTGGCTTTGAATCATCACTCTCCATGCACTACCCGTGACCTTGGGACAGCCTCTTAACTCTGCAGAGCCTCAGTTTCTTCACCTTGTAGAGCTACTGTGAGAGTTAAATCTGATGATGACAAACACAGCTGTCATTTACCAAGTGTTTCACCTATGTTAAGCATTTTATCTGACTCACACAGGCACCCTGGGAGGGGTCTAATTAATGACCAGAGTGAGGAAACAGACTCAGAGGCCAGGTAATCTGGCTAAAGGTGCACACACAGCTGTGAGGGGAGACCCGGCACTCGCAGAGCTCATAGCCAGTCTGCAGTCCTGCCCCTATCACTGTATGTGCAGCGCCCCGCAGGGGAGTGGGCTTCAGTGTACACTGGGGCCAGCCTGCAGCCCCATGACTTAGCAGATAGGACATCTGAGAAGTGAGCAGGCAGAACGATCACGACAAAGAGCTCCACTGTGGCCAGGGCCGTCATGGGGCCCTCGAGCTGCTCACTGGACCAGCACTGCAACTGGGTACTCTGAAGAAGCCAGCCCTGGGCTCCCTCTGCTGGGGTGAGGTGGGAAGAAGGTCAACTCCATCCAGAGTGCTCGGGGTGGTCCAGCAACACTCTCAAGCACAGGGACCAAGGATGTAGCCTGAAGGGGGTGCGGACTCTAAGTGCAGGGTCGAAAACCCAGGGGAAACGCCACCATCAGGCAGGCCTGGAAAGAGTCCCACCCCACCAGACACCAGATCCGCACCTCCCTCACTGATCTTTCTACACTTGACATGAGGACTCACTGGAAGCAGGTGGGGCAGGGTCGGGAGGCGTGCAAGGCCAGGTGAGCCTATTTCAGCCCCAGGCCCTCTCGGTTCTCCTCCCTTCCTCCCGCGCTGGCTGTGGAACAAGCAGCCACGGTCAGGGCCTTTCTGGGGATGCTCCACCTGTGGCCGCCACTACGTGCCTCTGCTCACCCTACTCAAAACCCCCACAGGGACCCGCCAGTCTTCCTCCCGCTGCCCAGGTAAGGACAACCTGGGATTGAGCTGAGCTGCAAAGTGAAATCCCAGCACCTTGGGACAGAAAGAGACAAGAAAAAGAGGCCTAACTTTGTCAACCTGGTAAGGTCTGCCAAATCTCACTTTCACATTCACACTCTTTCCACTGGTATAAAAGGTGGTGCCCTGCCCAGTCAATTTACAACAGGCTGTAGTCACTTCTAGCATCTGCTGTGTAGTGAGAGGACTTCACCAATTCAAGTCAGTAAGTGCTTTCTAAATACCTGTGATGTACCAGGACTTCGGGGCTGTGTGGACGTGACAACAGAAGCCAGTGTGGCCGTGAACTCCACTCAGAGCCAGATGAGGGAGGATCCGAGAGGAGCCCAGCACCGAGGCTCCCACCACACCCCCTTCCCACGCCCCACCCCCCGCAGCACCTGTCCAATACCCTGCACTGATGGGGGTGATCAGTTCTGCGGCGGTTGTCACTTTGGCTTTTACCGTCATGATGTTGAGGTTCATGAGGTAGTAGAAAGTCAGGTGCAGTACACTGTCATCTGGAGGGGAGGAGGAAAAGAAGACATCATTTATGAGTTAAAACACTAGAAGAGCGTCAACAGTATTATAGAAAGGAAAGTCAACAAGACTTTTAAGATCTTTCACTATAAAAACAACTTGATGGCAACTTAACATTGAGTAAAAAAAGAGTCTCTACAAATTCTTTGCTATTCCTCCCTCCAAGACGTGGAGCTTCATTTCCCTCCCTTGAGTGTGGACTGGACTTAGAGACTCTGCTTCTAACTAATACAACATGGAAAGCAAGCGATCAAGGGATCACCAAGTGATCTGGGTTAACATCACTAGTAACAAGACAAAGTGACACCTCCGACCCCTGATAAGACGTGACAGTGAACACTGCCATCTGTGGTATTCCTTCCCCAAAACCCACAACCTCAGTCTAATCAGGAGAAAACAACAGACAAGCCCAAATTGAGAGTCTTTCTACATAATACATAAACCTCATCTTCCAAAGTGTCAAGGTCATGAAAGATAAGCAAAGACTGGAGGAGACTAAGAGGCATGACGACTAAATGCAACATGAGATCCTGGATTGGATCCTGGAAGAGAAAAAGGGCACTGGTGGAAAAATCAGGGGAATGTGAATAAGTTTGGTAGTTAATAGTATTGTACCAATGAAACTGACACTGATTTTGATAACTGTACTGTGGTTAAGTAAGATGTTGATATTGGGGTGAAGAGCAGGTGAGAAATCTTTGTATCATCACTGAAACTCTTCTGAGTCTAAAATTATCTCAGAATTTTTTTTATAAAAAGGCAAAGAGAGGACAAGTGTGTAGAGTGTTTCCATTTATGTAAAAAATAAAAGGTGAAGGGGATAAGTATATACTTGTGTAAAAGCTTCTAAATGCATAGTTTATTTCTTGAAAATACATAGGAAACTGTCACAATGGTTGCCCTTGGAGGTAATGACCAGGACCAGGGTCTGGAAGTCTGGGGTGAGAAGGAAACTTACATCTGACTGCTAACTCTTATCCTGCTGGGATGCTTTACCATGTGCTCCTTTACCCATATGAAGCCAGTTTCAAAACCCATCGTCTCCGCAAAATACGAAGTTCTACTTATATTTATTAAATTAAGCAGGTTGGTCATATTACTCAAAGCCTGCATACTCTTGGCAACTTGTTCTGTGTATCTAACCTGTCAAGTTCAGAAAGAGGTGTAGTTCCATCAAGCATCCCTAATGTGTCTGATGTTTTTGCTATGTTTTCAAAGTTATGGCTTAGGAGGGGGAAAAAAATCAAACTCCATGAAGAACAACAAAGGAAAACAGAAATATGAAACCAGAATCTTTTCCTGGGCGAGGAGGCATCAGCTTGCTGGGCCCCGCAGAGCGGCAGCTGGCTGCACTCCTAGGCGCTATGAGATCCCCCAGACCAAGGGGAGCCAGACCTTTGCACTTCAGGTCCAGCATGACGGACAGCGGGTGCCTCTTCAGCATCTCCTTGCGCTTGTCGTCCAGCTGAACTCCCAGTGTGGGTCGCCGGCGTTTCTGGACAAAGGAAAGGGTGTGGAGCCGGTAAGCACTGCTCACGGGAATCTCCCCCGTCCCCCCCTTCCTGCTGGCCAGGGCCTCACTACTGAGACCCGTGCTTCAGCTCTCCAGCTGCCAGGATCTCAGCCTCCCTTTCTTTCAAACCTCTTTCTTCTGCTTCTAAGGGGGGATGGCACCCACCAACTAGTGGGCCCCTAGGGCAGCCGCTCGGCACTCCCCACACTCTCACCGTGGTCTGCTCCTCCTCAGCATCCGAGTCACTCTCGTCATCTGCAGCGACAGAGAGAAGGCAGCTCGAGGTGAGAAGGCTCCCAATTCTCCTGAGAGCACCTCAACCCAGGGCGCATAATAGGGCCCAGGCTTTTGTAAATGGGTTTCTTTAGAATAAATAATAAATTTGCTGCTTCTTATTCAGTACAGAAAACAGAGTGATGCAAGGAAAAGAAAAATGACCTACAATCCCATCACCCCTGGTTTTTTTCAGTGATTTTTAATGTCATCCTGTGGACCACAAGCTCCTCCATTGGTGGTGGTGGTGGCAGTAATAACAGTAGTATAAACAACAATAACAGAAGCTCATATAATTTGAGGGGTTACTGTGTGCTGAGGACGATGCTAAGGGCTCTGCATGCATGACCTCATTTAATCCACATAGTAATTCTACATGAGGTATTACTATCTTGTTTTGACAGGAGAGTACTGAGGTTCTGAAACGTTAAAGAACTAAGTTAAAGAACTTAGGATCAGTGAGCTAGTGAGAGGCAGGTTGAAATCCAAAGGCAGTGCTTTTCTCTGTCTACCCCGAGCACTAAGACATTAAAGCTAAGCTCCCTGCCACACAGAACCAGTACGGCTAATTACCAAAGGACCAGCACTGGCCCTCGGTGGTGACCTGGGATCTCTGGAACCAGCTACAGTAGACGTGGGGGAGGATCCTGACCACCACTTACCTTGGGAGTCCTCGGGAGGCTTGAACAGAGCCTTGGCCTCATCCACACTGCCTTCAATCGCCACAGACAACGTCTTATCTAGGAGCAAGAAACAGCTTCCTGTGAAAGCTGCTGAGAGATGGAGCTAAACTACACAAGCAGGCCCGCCCTGGGGCTGCACTTCCTCTGCCTCTGTCACACCTTCTTACTGACCGGGGTTGGAGGGCAAAAGTTCCTTCTCCACATGAAGAGGAGCAAAGTGAGAAACCTACGTCTTTTTCCCATCATTTACTGAAAACAAGGAACCCAAAATGCAGATTCCTGGCCAAGCATCACCTGAGACTAGGGGTGAATGCCTCTCTTTTCAGGCTTACACCAAGGCACAGAAATCCAAATCGATGGCCGAAAGCCACACGGCACAATTCTACCAACTGTCTTAAAGGTTCTCATCCAGAACCTGTAACTGTCCACATTCTGGAAACGACAGCTCTCCCCCCCTCAGTTCTTTTTCTCTGTTCTGCACTACACCTATCACCTAGCACCTGCCTGGTACCGGAACGTTTAACTGGGAGGCAGCAGGACAGTGGGTAGGAACCTGGAACCTGCAGTCCAGTCCCGGCCTGAGTCTCTGCTCAACCAACTCCCAAACTTACAACCTGGAAAGTTACGTCACTGCTCTGAGCCTCAGTTTCTGCACCTATGAAACAGGGACTTGACAAATGGTGGCTGCCCAGTTGGGTTAGGAGGACTGAATTTTAACTACAAAATTACTTTTAAAAATTAAGTTTTAATCCTCACAGCAATCCTATAGGAGCAATACTATTACTCTAGCCATTTACAGATGAGAAAATTAAGGCTCAGGGAAGTTAGATACAACAGCCAAGAGGTAAATAAGCTAGGATTCAAGACCAAGTCTATTCAACTTGAGCTTGGTGTCTCAAACACAAAGCTAAGTGGCCTGCTCCCTGCACCAGGCCTGACACCTCAATGAGCAATGCCTGGGCCTGCCTCTGTGCAACTCCGTGGGTCTAGCGCTGAGAGATCAGATAGGCCATCACCCTTCCTTCTCCATTCAAAAGGGTATACAGAGACGCAGATAGTCACAGGAGCCTGAAAGGGTTTGTTCAAGTGCATAAAGAGGGATGACAAACTTCCCCGGAGTGGCAGGCCCCTGAGATATTCCTAAGTGGCTGACCACTGCTTATCTCTGACAACCCTCATGAACCATCACACCTCATCCCAAACAAGCTGGTTGCCCCCTTTAACACTGGCAAATGCTAGACTGTTCTTTTGACTAGTTTATTCCTGGAATTCTACAGTAAAATGAGAATGGAAACAGGCTGGGTTTTAAACACAAAAGAAAAGAAAATTACTCACCCTGTCTAGGGGGCTGGGAGGATTTCATATGAGCTGATGATGAAAACAGGAGGGAGAAGAAAGGGGAGGGAGAGGATCAAAAGGACCAGGAAGACACAAGAAGAGAGACAGTAATGTGTTGATGCTCATGGCTGGGAGGAGAGGCATGCACTGGCGCAATGTGTGTCTGTCTGATGCAGTGGGGTGGGCGTAGGGAAGAAAAATTTAGGTGCTGGGTGAAAGCTTGCAGTAGGGCAAAAAGTAGGATCTCTAAAAGCTTCTCAAAATCCTAGTGGAGTCATGGGCTGCCTTCAAGCTTAATGAGGACACCTCCTCTCCTTCCGTAATTCACTGTTACGACATGCAGCCTGTTCCAGGGCTTGGTGGAAGCCTGAGACAGCTGGCTGGGACCTGTGTTCACCAAACCCTCTCTCTGAAGCGAGCAGGAGGCACTGATCCACCTGCCAAGTGTGCCTTGATGGGGTGAGTGCTTGGGAGGCCAGATAGGCTGCCTGGGCACTGAACACAGTAGCCGACCAGTCAGGCTCATCAAAGATTCAAAGCCATCCATTCTGAAATGCCCATCAGGTTAGTCCAGCCTCAGGCCAGCTGGTCAAAGCAGCCATGCCCGGCAGTGCAGAGGGGAGGCAGCATCTATCACCTGAGGGCTTCTGAGTAAGGCCAGGGAGCTTTCCTCAGCAGGAGGTGCTTCCAAATGACTCAACTGGCCATAGCTGCTGCTCCCACAGCCCCTCCCTGCCCAGCCCCCATACTTACCACAGGCTTGCCCATACGCAGTGGCCTGGACAAAGAGGACATAGAGGGGAGGTGGTAGGTGTCGGGCTGTCTCATACTGCTTGTGAGCTTGGTCGAAGGGCATAAACAGATACTCCTGCACTGGTAGTGAAGCCTGCGAGCAAGGAAGAAGGGATTTTGTTTTTCTTTTATAGGCAGTCCACACAGGAACATGTGGCTTCTTAGTTACTTATTATACAGTTTTTTATTTATGAAAGTGATAGCAGCAAAAAACAGTAAGAAAATGAACTTTAAAAAAAGATACCATTTTGCCTAGCATCAAGAAAACATCAAATACCTAAATGTCAAAAGTGTGTCAACCTCTACATAAACACCTGAGAAATGAAAGATCTAAATGAATGGAGATATATGCCATGTTAATGGCCTCCAAGGCTTAATACTGCCCAGATGTCAATTCTCCCAAAAGTATCTATGGATTCAATGCAATCCAATCTAAGTCCCAGCAGATGAAAATAGACTAGCTGATTCTAAAACTTATATGTAAATAAAAATGGCCAAGAATAACAAAGATAATCCTGAAAAATTAAGTTGGAGGACTTACATTATTGAGCATCAAGACTTCTGATAGAGCTAGAGTAATAAGTCAGTGTGATATTGGTGCACAGACAACTAGATCACGCACACACAAACCCAAACATATACAGATATCTGATTTATGACAAAAAAGGCACTGCAGAACAGTGGGGGAAAGAATGGTCTTTTCAATAAATGAATCAGCTGAATACCTATGTGGGGAAAGAATCTGACCTTCACCTCACACTATATACAAAATTCACTTCCAGGAAGACCATAGATTTGAATGTGGAAGGTTAAACAATAGGGCTCTATAAGAAAATACAAGAATATTTCCATGACCTTGGGACAGAGAAAGGAAAAGACTGATAACTAGATCGTATTAAAATTAAGAACATCTGCTCATTAAAGAATACTATTATGAAAGTGAAAAGGAAAGACACCTGCAGAAGACTCATCTCCAGAAAATATAAAGAATTCCAGGCAACCCAACAGAAAAATGAGCAAAAGACTTTAATAGGCCCTTCACAAATGGGGTACTCCAAAAGCCAATTAGTATATAAAACGTGCTGTGCTCAACGTCACTGGTCCCCAGGGAAATGGAAATTTAAACCATAAAAGATACCCTCCAGAATGGCTATAATCAAGAAAAATGACAACATCAAGGAGGTGGAAAATTAGAACTTTCACATGGTGATGGTGGGAATTTCAAAAATCAGTACAATCACTTTAGAGAATTGTTTCACTGAATACCAAAGCTAAATATACGCATAGCATACTATGATCCAACAATTTCATTCCTGGGTATATATTCAAAAGAAATGTGTACACATGTACACCAAAGGACACGTGTAAGGCTCCTAGTGGCATTATTCACAACAACCCCAAGCTGGAAACACTCCAAATCAAACACTAAACATCAATGAGGATAAATGAACTCCTGGTACTCACAACAACCTAGATAAATCTCACAAACAAACTGTTGAATCAAAGAAGCCAGACACAAAAGAATATGTACTATATCATTCCATCTATATAAGTTAAAAAACAGGCCAGGACTTCCCTGGTGGCGCAGTGGTTAAGAATCCGCCTGCCAATGCAGGGGACATGGATTCGAGTGCTGGTCTGGGAAGGTCCCACATGCCGCAGAGCAACTAAGCCCGTGCGCCTCAACTACTGAGCCTGTGCTCTAGAGCCCATGAGCCACAACTACTGAGCCCGCGTGCCACTACTACTGAAGCCCGTGTGCCTAGAGCCCGTGCTCCACAACAGAGTAGCCCCTGCTCGCTGCAACTAGAGAAAGCCCATGCGCAGCAACGAAGACCCGTAGCAGTCAAAATAAAACAAAACAAACAAACCAACAAAAACAGGCCAAGCTAACCTGTGATGTTAGAAGTCATGATTAATGGTTATGGGGTGGGGGGACAGTGACTGGCAGGGGAATAAAGTAACTTCTGGAAAATTGCTAATGTTGTTGATTTGGGTGCTGATTACACGGATGTGTTCACAAATGTGTACACAGTGAATATCCACTGAACTGTGAGTATGCTTACGAATTGTATGCTTTTCTTTATATAAAATTATTTTTTTAAGTAGTATATGTACATTTTTTTTTAAAGTTGTATTCGAGTTTATAAGGCAAAAATTCTCAGTTCCCAACCACCAAAGGTAACTGTTAATGGTTTGGTGTGAAAACATACTTTTCTAAGCACATACATGACTTACATGTATATACAGCCATTCAAATACTTTGTAAATGAAGGTATACAAATGGGATTATACTACATGTTCTACAACTTGCAGTTTTTGATTTCATAATTTAACAGTTCTATCCAGTTATTCTGTCAGTAACAGGATGCTCCATACTTCCATTATAGGTGTAAGACTGAACCACACAAGAATTTATTTAACCTGTACCCTATTTATTTAACCTGTACCCTATTTAGGAGCATTCAGTGTTTCCAGTTAACAGGAGAAATTTAAGTACAACCAAAATTTTTAGTTTCTCGCGGAGCGTCTAGGCCCGTGAGCCATAGCTGCTGAGCCTGCGCATCCGGAGCCTGTGCTCCGCAATGGGAGAGGCCACAACAGTGAGAGGCCCGCATACCACAAAAAAAAAAAAAAAAAAAAAAAAAAGAATGCTTTTTTGGGGAGGGTGGGAGGGAGGGAGATGCATGAGGGAGGGGATGTGGGAACAGATGTATATGTATGACTGATTCACTTTGTTATAAAGCAGAAACTAATAAAAAAAATAAAAAATAAAAAATAATAAAAAAAAAAAAAAAAAAAAAAATTTTTAGTTTCTGATTTTTGTCCCATATAAAGTGTTACTGAGCCTATTTGTTAACTCTAATTCTATGCCTAGAGTTGAAGAGAAGAAATGTAGATCTTGCCAGATCCTACAAAAGTGAATTTTCAATTTCACTAGGGTCCTTTTACAAAGTTCCTCCATATTAGCCATTTACCCTGCTTTATAAAACTATAAAGATTTAGATCAAATCTGGCTTCACAAAGCAAACAAAAATCAGGTCACCTATATAGAAAGAAATTACATTTTACAGGTAAAGTGGGGACTTTTCCTCCTAAGGTACCTAACGGTTTTCAAATATGAGTAAAGTTCTTTTCAGAGCGAGTAGATTTGCTGAGCAGCTGGCCCCTGAGGTGCAGTCAGGGGGATCTAATAGACACCTGTGGAAGCATGCTTAGATACCCGGGGACTGTGGGCTGGTGGAGATCATGCAAGGTGTAAACTAAACTTACAGTTTGTGAAAGCGTTTTACCCGGAATAGGCTCTGGGTGAAAAGAAAACGCCGAGGTACGTGTGTGTATACGTTCCAGAGCCAATCCTGCCAGCAATTCCTCCACACAGGACACAACCTTATCACACCTGCTGTGGGCATGCAGACGGGACCATCCTTGCACTGTGCTCTAACACTGATTAGGGTAACAGACCGACAAAACCCACAGGGTGATGTGGCTGCTGGTGGTCTCAGGTCAGCAATGTGTCACTGAGTGGTGAAGGCAAAGCAAAAGCCGAGGAGGTGGCCGGGTGCGGGGAGACCCTCACCTGCATGATGCTGTTGAGACGAGGCTGGAGGCTACTCAGGTACTCCTTCTTTACTTCAATCTCCTTAAGGATCTTCTCCTTGTTGGACAGGCACTCTCGGTACTTCTCCGCCAGCCTGTTGGGGGAAGACAGAGCACTGTCGTCTGATGCTCTCCAGGGACACCCCAACACACCTGTTCACTATCAGACTCTACCTAATGACAGCAGTCACGATTATCTGCTAATGTTTACCTAGCACTTACTATGTGCCAGGCACTTTGGAAAATGGTTTACAAGCATTATGGCATTTAATCCTTATAAAAACCCTGGAAGATAGGGACTTTTTTTATCCCCGAAGGAGGAAACGAAGGCTCAGGGAGGTAGATAACTTGCCCAAGGTCATCCAGTAAGAGCAAGCACAGAGCTGGGCTCTGAACCCATGCCTGTCTGCTCCAGAGGCTGTGCCCATGACCACTGGTATCACCTACTGCTCCATTTCTTGCCTCAGAGGCTAGACCCAGAACTTTCATAAATATATGGACTCAGCAGCTATAGGACACAAATGAGGCCCATGGACCTGAGTGGGGCAGAGTGGGGATAGACTCCAGACCAGAGCCACAGGAATGGAACACTTATGGCTTAGCCAAGGGCAACTGACGTACTGGACAGGGGTGTGACAAGCCAGCCCCATCTGCTAAAAAACTGACACCAAGTCCCTAAGATCCAGACTCAGTACTTATTAAATTCGTTATGTAGACCAAAGGCACAAAATATACTCAACAACAGAAAAAGGCAAGGAATTAAAAACAGCAGCTTCTCTGACAGAAAACAGAACAAATGTGCCAACCAAAAGCCCTGGAACTCATGTACAAACATGAAAGGGAAAAAGGTCACCATGATGGAAGGGATGCAACCATAAAAAGTTCAGGATGAAAAAAATATACATACCATATTCTAAGGAAGATCTAGATTAAATTACACAGTATAGACATTCTACTTACGGTTAATAAATAAAAGCTCTTTATTAGTACAAAAAGTTTTATATGTAAAGGTGTGCCTCAAAGCATTATTTATGATACCAAAACAATGCAAACAACCTAAAAGTCCAATTCAATATGGGAACAATTATGTGATTTACAATTTACCCTGGAATGTTGTACAACCTTCTAAAATAATGTTTACAAAGCTTTGCAATACCACACAAATATGCTTACAGGTGGGGGAAAAGGCAAAAAAAAAAAAATCAGATTAATAATACAAAAGGTATTTAGGTCTTAGGCATTAAAATTTTAAAGGAAAGGTTACTCTTTCTCATAACGGCGTTAAGCGATTCCAACCCCACTTATGATACAGTTGGTCAAGTGTGAACTGCTAAGTGTGAATTAATCACAAAACAGGATTTGGTCTTAGAGACTATTCTGCTGGTTCCACAGTACTTTGCTATCTGATCCTGGGTCAGGACAAAGCACTGTCCCTCATGGATAAAGGTCCGTGTCTGCACAGGTGAACAAGGTCAGGAAGGAGGAAACGCTACCTTTTCCGCTGCTCCAGCTCCCAGTCCAAACGTGCAAGGGTTTGCTGGTGAGGGTCTCCCATGGTGACTTCCACCTTGCTGATATCTGGAGGAGCCTCCTTATAAAACTCCTCTAAGCTGACCAGATCGATTTCTTCGTGCTTTGATCTGCAGTCAAAAACTCAATGTCAGGGCTTCCCTGGTGGTGCAGTGGTTGAGAGTCCGCCTGCCAATGCAGGGGACACGGGTTTGTGCCCCGGTCCGGGAAGATCCCACATGCCGCGGAGCGGCTAGGCCCGTGAGCCATGGCCGCTGAGCCTGTGCATCCGGAGCCTGTGCTCCACAACGGGAGAGGCCACAACAGTGAGAGGTCCACGTACCGCAAAAAAACCCCAAAAAAACCCCTCAATGTCAAGCTGCTGCCCTCAGAAACCCAAACTGTGGCTTAAACAGGCCCAGAGTTCCACCCCATGTACGTCAACTCAGCCCTGGTCTACAGCTACCCAGGAACCTAGAATCCAGTCTTCTCAGCAAATGCTCATTAGCAGGTGTTTCAATGTGAAGAGAGGTAGTTGGTGACATGCCACAGGATCCTTATCCATGTTGCCCAAGCTTATATCCATGGTTTAGCTGAAGACCTAAAAATACACTTATGAAATTTACAGACCTCTCCAAGCTGTGCAAGAGAGCTAAGAGCTTGAAGAATCAAATAAAAACACCATGGTCTAGGTCTAGACTGTCAGGTTGAAACCAAGAAATGCCATTTAACAGGAATAAACAGAAGAGTCTACACTTAAGTTCAAACTATTAGCTGCCTAAATATAGCATGGGGAAGATCCAACATAGTATGACCAGATGTGAAAAGATCTAGAGGCTCTGTTGATGTACAGTGACACACAATAACTGAGATGGGGATTTTTATCTCATTTTTCAAATGAGATAGAGGCTTCCATCAGTAAGCAGCTTGCCCAACGTCACACAGCTAGGGCGAGGCAGAGCTGGGATTTGAACCCAGGCTGTCTGATTCCAGGGCCCCTGATCCTTCCACATGGCCACCTGCCTCGCTACAGGGTTTGCTGGCTTTCATCTGAACAATGGTTTCAGGTGGAGCATCCTATCTTTCTTCTTTTTAAATAGTACTATTTTTGAAACTTCTTGTAAGTCTTAAACTGAGAGTTTATTTCCTCCATGAACCCTTCTCCCAGGTTCCCCCAATGATAATATCTTATCTAAGCATAATACATTGTCAAAACTAGGAAACTGACAATTGTACAGTACTATTAACTCAGGTACCTGATGTGGATTTCACTTCTATTAGTATTTAAATATTATTATGTGGATGGACTCGTGAAGCAGATAAAGATGCCTCTCAAAAATCAGCATACACCAGACCCAATGCCTAACGTGGTCCCCCTCATCCCAAGTTTATTACAAATGAAACCTGACTCCTTTCAGTTTACACAAATAGATCTGACGAGGCAAGAACACGTTCCCTTCTCTTATTTTATCTATTCCTTCCTCTTTCACATCTCTCAGCTTGGATGTGCCAAGGGGCATCACAGTTTAAGGACACTGACAAACCGTAGTTTGTTCACCTAAAGGCAGATAGGCAGCAAGAAGTTCAGGTTCCTAATAATGAAATCCATTTGCAAAAATGAATGCTGGAACTTTAGAGAAGAAAGCTGGGCCAAAAGGTTAAAAAGATGTAACTGGAAGTGAGCTGCTCCCATACAGGGTGCTCAGGAATCAAACTGGTAACGCAAAGGCTCTGCCTGCTGGGGAGAGACAACTGTTTTTCACCAGGTTCAGAGCGCAAAACTCAAAAGGGTCAGACAGGCTTCTGAGGTTCTTTGTGCAGCCTGGAACTACTGCTTCCAATTCTCCCACTCAAAGTGATCTATTCACCCTTCCCCCCAGATCCTGTAGTCTCCAAGTGCATCTGACTTCTTTTTAAAGAAACTGGCTCACACTGAGCTATGTAGGAAAAAGCAGTTACCAACAGACCATCTTGCCAAAGCCCTGTGCTCCAAAACTCACTTAAACTCCAGACATTTGGTGATCTCCTTCTGCAGGTGCATCACCTCATACAACAGGTTCTGGAGCTGCAGGTGATAGGCGTCCACTTTCTGCTTGGCCTGAAAGGAGGACAAGGTCAGAGGTGAGTGGGGCAAGTTGGGGTGGGGTGGGGCAAAGCAGAGCAGCAGCAAACTCAGAAAAGGGGTAAAGGAGATTAAAGAGGGGATGAGAAGGAAGAAGAGGAGGGTTAAATCTCTCAGCTCCTACCTCATGGGTCTGATCTCTTCCTTTCTTCAACCTGATGTGGGCTAATCGGTTAAGCTTTTTTAGAGTCATGAAATGCACACAGCTCTGGATCTTCCGATTTTCGATCTCAACTGCCTGCAGGCCAAAAAAACTGGTAAAGACCTTGACAACAGGAGCTGGCTCAGCTTCCTTCAGCCCCTCACTGCTCATCCTCATCCAGAGCTAAAAACAGACACTGGAAGGAGCTCAGAACCATAAGAAGTGTCAGGGGGAAATGGAAGAACGACTGTATAAGGGAATGCTTAAGGTTCCCAGGCATAAAAAACTAATTTCTGCTTGGACCAAAGTAACAGGAATCAAAGATGGAGCAAAGGCAGCCAATGCAAACAATAGCTGTTTCTACACAATGTACACAGAGATCCTAACAACGGCAACATCATGCCATACAACTTGACCTCTGTAAACAACATTACAGAATAATTTAAATGAAAATAGCAGAATTACAGCTGTAAAACTTGACTACAGTAAAATAGATAGAATGTAATAATCTTAACAATATTGGCCAGTATAAGCACAAATAAGTGAGATTCCTGGATAAATATGGATTGTTTTGTTTTGAACTTACCCATTCAGTTTTCAGTCACACTGTTTTGCTTCTCTACCCTGAAACCTTTTTTTTCATTTCATATTAATACTTTAATTTTTGGCCTCTATGATTTATTTGTACATATCTAGCCTTATAATAGCAATGGTGATTGACACGTACCATAATTTCTCCATGCCCAGCACTTAATAAATATCATTTGGACAAATTATCAAATTACAGTTATGGAAAAAATTAATTATCCTGTACTTTCATGACTGTAATTGATGACTGGGTGGTGATGTTACAATAAATTAATAGGCAGGTCTTGAGCCCTCAGGCTCTAACCCCCTGATGATGGCAGGATATAAGACCAATACAAAGAAGGGCTCTGATAGGTGCGAAACAGGTCCATCCATGCAGACCCACCAGGTCCGTGTCCTCCCAGCCCCACTCCTTACCACATCCTTGCCTCCCCTGCTCTTCAGGTCCTGGATCTCGGCCATGAGCCTCTGCAACTCCTGGCACGTGTACTTGTACAGCTCATAGTCTCTGCCAGGGTCCCGCAGGTCCACCTCAGCCTCCTCGCTGTAGTATTTACCTTCCTGTGGAGGCAAGGATACAGGCCTTGGGTGGAGAGTAAAAGTCTCTCTGTTGGAACAGGGACACTTGGCTGAGATAAGTAACAATGAAGCCCCAAATCAGGTCTCTAAAGGATCTGGTCTGTAAATCAAATGTTTTTCTTCTTTTCAAAATGGAAAAGAATTCCTCTTTTCCTCTTTCTGATTATAAAGTAATGCATGCTTGGTGTCAGAGATTCAGAACATAGTGAGGAGTATCAAAAACAAAATGAAAACTTGCCTATAATCTCACCTCCCAGCCTGAAGTAACTCCATTGTTAGTATTGTGGATAAATACATTAAAAAAAAATGGGATTATATTGTTCATGCTATTTAGTGCAATTTCCCATCACAATAAATATAAATCTCCATCAAAATGGCTACATATAGATGAACCAGAATTCATTTAACCAAATTTCTACTGATGGGTGTTTAGATGGTCAAATCAAGCTTTAGCAGAAACTAAAATATCCTAATTGGTCTCCCAGACTTTGGAATAAACAAACACATCTCTTTAAGAGAGAGTCAGTTACAATTAAAAATATTGTATTGCATATTTGAAAGTTGCTAAGAGAGTGGATCTTAAAAGTTCTCATCACAAGAAAAGAATTTTTGTAACAACTATGTAACGCGTCGAATGTTAACTAGACTTATTTCGGTGATCATTTCACAAAATAAACAAATATCAATCATTATGTTGTACGCCTGAAATTAATATAATGTTATATACCAATTATACCTCAATTTAATTTTTTAAAAAAAGAGTCAGAATCAATACCTCCCAAAGGATAAGGTTCTTCGTTAATTTTAATTTCCTAAATCTGAGGAAAGCATCATCTTCCATTTAAATTGAAGCTGGTATGTTTCTCTATTCTAGTTAAAAAACAAACAAAAACCACAACCAACCAAAAAATCAACACAGTTGGGGCTTCCCTGGTGGCGCAGTGGTTGAGAGTCCGCCTGCCGATGCAGGGGACACGGGTTCGTGCCCCGGGCCGGGAAGATCCCATATGCCGCGGAGCGGCTGGGCCTGTGAGCCATAGCCGCTGAGCCTGCACGTCTGGAGCCTGTGCTCCGCAACGGGAGAGGCAACAACAGTGAGAGGCCCGCGTACCGCAAAAAAAAAAAAAAAAAAAAAAAATCAACACAGTTAAGTCATACAACCTATGGACTGGGAGAAAATATTTGCAAACGATGCGACCAACAAGGGCTTAATTTCCAAAATATACAAACAGCTCATACAACTCAATAACAAGAAACCAAACAACCCAATCAAAAAGTGGGCAGAACAGTAAATAGACATTTCTCCAAAGAAGACATACATATGGCCAAGAAGCACATGAAAAGATGCTCCACATTGCTAATTATTAGAGAAATGCAAATCAAAACTACAATGAGGTACCACCTCACGCCAGTCAGAATGGCCTTCATTAAAGTCTACAAATAAATGCTGGAGAGGGAGTGAAGAAAAGGGAACCTTCCTACACTGTTGGTGGGAATGTAAACTGGTGCACACTATGTAAAACAGTATGGAGGTTCCTCAAAAAACTAAATATAGAGTTGCCATATGATCCAGCAATCCCATTCCTGGGCATATCCGGACAAAACTCTAATTAGGAAAGATACATGCACCTCAACATTCATAGAAGCACTATTCACAATAGCCAAGACATAGAAGCAACTTAACTGTCCATCGACAGATGAATGGATAAAGAAGATGTGGTGTATATATAGACAATGGAATACCACTCAGCCATAAGAAAGAATGAAATAATACCATTTGCAGCAACATGGATGGACCTAGAGATTAGGTACGAAGTGAAGTCAGTCATAAAGAGAAAGACAAATATCATATGATACCACTTACATGTGGAATCTAAAATATGACACAAATGAACTTACTTACAAAACAGGTTCACAGACACAGAGAACAGATTTGTGGTTGCCAAGAGGAAGGATGGATTGGGAGTTTGGGATCAGCAGATGCAAACTATTATATATAGAATGAATAAACAACAAGGTTCTACTGCATTGCACAAGGAGGAAGAGTTTATTATATTATTATATTATATATATATATATCATATTATTATATTCAAGATTCTGTAATAAACCATAATGGAGAAGAAAAAAATAGTTAAGTCATAAATTAGCTTGACAGATTCAAGGACAGAGTAACAGCAAAAGAAGAACCTGCTGACTACGAGAGCACTCAGGCCTCAGAAGACGTTCTTTAGCTACATGGTTCTGGTACTGTCTCAGTAGCAGACCAGGGATGTCACATCTCCGAAGCCTTAGTGGCTTGCTGCGGATGGACTGCCTTCTTCTGACCATCAGGAAAGCTGGAGACACACACCATACTAGAATGCATTCTCTGTTCAGGCACTAATCGTGTCTAACACAGGCTTGTTGGTTCTTGGGATGCTGCAGCTAAATCTGATGTGGATACTCAGGTCTTGAAGAGCCAAGGGAATTCCAAGCACCTGGTCAAACAGAGGCCACCTGGGAGGTTGTGCCTATGACCCTCGGTTGCTGCAAACCCACAACCAGGTGCTTGGCCACGAGCTGCAATTTCTCAGCAGCACAGCAGCCCTGGCTGATCTCACCTGTTCAGTTTCCGAACGATTACGCTTCCCTTCAGATGGAGCTCCGTCACTTCGGATCACTTTGGGCTTTCGTTTTTTGCTCGATTCCGATGACATGGTTGTTTGGTGAAGTCAGGAGGAAACAGCAGAGACCTGTTAAGAGGAGAAAGCTTCTGAGCTTTTCCAGAGTTGGAACTGGAGATTTTCCTGGAGTCAGAATACTGAAGTCTAACTAGCAGTTGTGCCCGCTTACACTCTTGGTAACTCAAGAAAAGTCATCAATCCTCCAAAGCCTCAATTTAATCCTCTGTAAAAAGCAGAATCATCCCTCAGCCTGTTCAAAATGAACTCATCTTCCCCAACTCCACCTCCTTTAAAGGCACCACCACAACTCCACTGACCAAACTCCTCAGCCAGGCACATAACCCCATTCTCAACACTACTGATTGATCATTGTGTGCTGACCTTCATCTAAGCACTTTAAGGGTATGTTCTCATTTGGTTCTTATAACAAGGATCCTCTCAGATATGAACAAGCACCATTTTACAGGTGAGAACACTGAGGGTCAGGAAGGTGAATGACTTGTCCAAGGTCACACAGCTAGTGTGCTAAAGCTAGGGTCCAACTCATGCCACAGCAGTGCTCCTGACAACTATATTACTGTATCTTGTAGTGTTGCCACCATGTCATCTGATGATGCCATCAACTCCCTGGTTGACTCGAAAATTTAAAAGAACAGAACAGGGACTTCCCTGGTGGCGCAGTGGTTAAGAATCCGCCTGCCAGTGCAGGGGACACGGGTTTGAGCCCTGGTCTGGGAAGATCCCACATGCCGCGCAGCAACTAAGCCCATGTGCCACAGCTACTGAGCCTGAGCTGTAGAGCCCGCGAGCCACAACTACTGAGCCCACGCGCCTACAGCCCATACTCCACAACAGGAGAAGCCACGAAGAGTAGCCCCTGCTCACTGCAACTAGAGAAAACCCGCGCACAGCAACGAAGACCCAACGCAGCCAAGAAAATAATAAAAATAAAATAGAAAATAAAAAATTTAAAAGAACAGAACATACATTCATGGGCCTCTAGCGTCACAAAGCATCCTCCCTCTGCTACCTCTACTGACTGTCACCAGCAGCCCCTGAGGTGGGCGGCACTAACCCCCCTACCCCAGTGAATCTGTCACCAACACTTATTGAGGGAGCCAATACCTCAACAGAGTCGAGTCAGAGAAACCCTGGGCTGGAGTCTCCAGTTCTCTATTCCATGGCTATGAGTCCTGCGACAAGTCACTTCACTTTTCTCTGCATCTACTTCCTCCCAGATCAAATGAAAATAGCCATCCCTACCTCAGAGGTGGCTGTGGACATTAATGCAGGAGGCACTCCACTGGGGCAGGCGATGAAGATGATCTGAGAGCAGGGCTTTAGATGGTACACAAGTGGTTAATAATGTTAAAAACCTACGGAGAAAGTTAATCCCTTTCAATTCTTTTTAGAAACTTCTGATTGCTTCAAGGAGAACGTGTCATTTTCCTAGTTAGTCTTTAACATCTATGAATGACAACGTCCTTTTGTTAACAAAAGGACTCTATCTCAGATCCTTAGACAATGAAATCTAGCCACAATTATTAACGATAACCTTTACATATTAAATACATTAATTTTTATCACTACCTTCTGCCTAGGACAAGTGAGAAAAGTTTTCTATTTATAGTAAAGATTTAAATTTTTCTTTTAAAGTAAATTTAAATTTTAAAAGTGACTCAATTAAAAGCCTTTAGTAAACAATCGTGCAAGATAAGTTGATTTTTCACAGAGGGACCCGAAAAGCGTTAAGTGTGGGAAATCCTGACTTTGGCAAGACAGTAGACAGTGCCTGGCACACACAATCGCATAATAAATGTGACCACCGTGGTGGTCGTTATCTAGAAGCTGCCCTGTAAGGCCTGACGATGCTGCAGCCACCATTTTCCACAGGAGGAAACTGAGAGTGCGGCGCCGAGCGGCCGGGGTCCCCGGAGAATGAGGACGGAGAACCCGAGTCAGACCCCAGCCCGGAGACGCCCTCGGGAGGTCCGCACACCAGTCCCAGCGCGCCCAGCCCCACCCCGGTCCTCTCCTCACCACACTGCACCCCGACCTGTAACAGCCAACGAGCCACTCCCCGCGGCTCGCGCACCATAGAGAAGCGGAAGGAAGGAACGGCCGGCCGGAAGTGAGGCGCGGAGGCCGGAAGCGGAGCACGAAGGGTCCCGACGCAGCCACCAAGCGGTGCGGGCGGCTGCTGGGCTGCGAGGGGACAAGGAGATGGTGGCACCTGGGTTGTCTGGGCGGGTCCCAGCCGGCCAACAGCCTCACGCTGCCCTCTGAAACCAGGAAACCGAAGTTGCAAGGGCAAAGACTATGTGCCTCGTTCATTCTTTCCCCAGCGCCTAAAGCAATGCGCAACTAGTAGGTGCTCAGCCAAGTATTTGTTGAATGAATTTGTCGAGAGCCCAAGATAACGCAAGAATGTCGTAGTGCCATGATTTGGACACTTGTGAATTTGCTTCCATAACCTGGATTCTTAACCACTATCATACTCACCCGAACATCCCACTCTAGCGAGAGCAGCAACTCAAGGTGGGCATTAATCCCATCTTACCCCGCCTCTTCCCCCACCCCTAAGTTCATCCCCATTTTAGGCCCGATTTGCCCTAGGGCAGAGTCACAAATCTAATGCAGCATTTGACAGCTTCAAGTAGTTTCTATCCCTGGTACGAATCGTACTGATGAGGTTCAGTGAATCCTACTCATCTGAAGGTAGAAACACTGATGTCCTGAATCCCTGGTTATGCAGTGTATTTCCTTCTGGTAGAAGAAGGCCCTCCCCAAAAGTAGCTCAGGGAACGCAATAACCTCCAGTGGGGTAGATCAGCCAGGTGGACCTGCGAAGCTGGCCCTGCCTGGGGCACCTGCCCAATTTCCTTGCAGATGAAGAAAAGACACCATGGTTATAGTAAATATTTAACTGGTTCCATCAGTGACTCCAGCACCAGTTTTCCTGAAACGGAGGCAGAATCAAGCTACTCAGAAGTTCATGAGGTGTGGGGGGTCACTGAGGAGGTCCCCAAAGTCACTGACCCCACTCAACACACCTGATGGCCCAGTGGAATGAGGGTTGGGCTGAGAGAATGTGAAGAGGGAGAAAAGGAATACGGGGTGAGGGAAATACGGGACCTAGCACGTAGCTCTGCCTGCAGGGCAGTAGGGAGGGCAGAAGACACTACCTGCACAGAAGGGCTGGAACAACTTGTTCAAGTTCTCAACCTCATTATGTGGGAAGAAAGAGATGCACCTCTCTCCAACCGTCTTGTATTAGGAACCCCTCCCCAAGTGGTCTTCTCTCATCTCTGTTCTATCTTCCCAATTCTGTATTCCAAATTCTTCAATTCAAACCCGAGTTCTGAGTTCTAAGTTCTACCTTCTGGGTTCCTGTTCCATTCTGTTTCCCTCCCCCAGGCCCTTCCCAGCTCCCATCCCTTTTCCCAGCCTTTCTGGGTGGAATATGTGGATGTCCTGCTGACTTAGCTAACTTGAGGGTTTTCCCTTTTGCTTCTTGAGGCAGTTCTAGGCTTTTCTCCAGCAGAAGGGACTTGGCTCAGACTGTCCAGCAAGTGGGTGGCCCACTAGAGACCAGGGAATTCCTGAGAGCCTGGCCTGGTCTGACCTCCTCCCTTCCCACCCCACCTCTAACCACTGGACACACTACCTTTTGTGCAACTTAAGCAAAGCTGAGGATTTCCATGGTGATGATTATGGACTGGTGGTCTTGAGATGAGGAATCTTAGGGGAAAATGTGAAAAGACACAAAAGGTTGCTGTTCTTCATTCAGAGAAATTAACAACTGCTTCCAGCAAGGGGAACGGGTGGGCGGGGAAGGTGGGAAGGGTCTGGACAGGGCTGCGAGTCCTCAGAACCCCATCATCCTTCAGCTCCCCCTTCTCTGAGCTGAGCACTACCCCCAGAGTCCACAGAGTCTGAGAGAAAACCAAGACATCAGGGCTGGGATCTCCTCTGTCCATGGCTACCCTGAGGGAGAGGTGGGAGGAGGTGGAGGCAGCGGCAGCATCACTGGAGAGGTGAGATCTTCAAAGGGATCATGATCCGAGACTCCATATGTCGAACCAGGGGGACTGCAGAGAGAGAGAGGCAGAGGTCACGAGGGGGCTGAGGTGAGCCAACCCCCCAAAACTAGCCCCTGAAGGAGGAGGAGGCCTGGGATGCTGAGACAGGGAAACCCCACTGCTCTCCTGGAATGGCCCACGGAGAGCGCCACATCTCCCAAACTGTGGGATACGAGGGGACTTAGGCTGTGATGAAAGGCAGCTTTAAAAATTTTTCATAATTGGGACTTCCCTGGTGGTGCGGTAGTTAAGAATCCGCCTGCCAATGCAGGGGACATGGGTTCGAGTCCTGGTCCGGGAAGATCCCACATGCCGTGGAGCAACTAAGCCTGTGCGCCACAACTACTGAGCCTGCATGCTGCAACTGCTGAAGCCCACATGCCTACAGCCTGTCCTCCACAACAAGAGAAGCCACCGCAATAAGAAGCCCACGCACCGCAACAAAGAGTAGCCCCTGCTCGCCACAACTAGAGAAAGCCTGCACGCAGCAACGAAGACCCAACACAGCCATAAATAAATAAATAAATTTATTTTTTAAAATTTTCATAATTATGTATTTATTTCCTATGTATGTGAAAAACAACCAGCATAGCTTAAAAGTGATTTCACAGATATTATTGCTTAGGACAAAGCTAGGTGAAGAATAAAGCAGGGGGATTTAAAGGAAGAGATGAAGAAAATAATTGTAGCAGAAGAAAACTGGCAGGACAAAATCTGTGAGGGTGTCCTCAAGGGGCTAAGGTTTGAAAAACACTGATTTAGTTCAACTGACTCATTTTACAGGTGGGGACGCTGCAGCCCAGAGCGGGTCAGCCCAAGGTCACCCAGAAGGTCAGACTCCTTCCTCCTGCTCAGTGCAGTTAAACTTTACCGTGCTTAAAAATTACCTACAGTTCTCGTTCAAGTGCAGATCTTGATTCAGTGCGGGGAGGGAGGGGGTTGAGATTGGGCATTTCTAACAAGCTTCCAGGGGATGCTGACACTGTCATTTGGGACCACACTTGGAAGAGCGAGGCTCCCGCTAACTCCTTCAGGAGATGCATTCTCCCGCACACCAGCTGGTAAGTGTGGAAGCTCAGCTGTAAGTTCCTTAAGGGCAGGGCGTTCTCTGCCTCCCAACTCCCACCCACCACAGTCCCTGGTACACAGTGAGTGCTCACCCAGCACCTACTGACTCCAGGTGGTTCCCAGGGGTCCCGGCAAAGTGGCAAATGCTGTGGGCAAAAAACTTGCTCGAAAAAATTGACTGTGCACCTCCTCTGCGCCAGAGTCTAGGCCAAGCACTTTTCATAAATTAGCTCCTGGAACCCTCCCTCCAGCCCTCTGAGGGAGGCATTCTCACCAGTGCCACCTTACAGATTGAAAACAGCATCAGTGAGGTGAAGAACCAGGCCCAAGGTCACACTGTGTGCTCAACTACAACACTTCTCTGAGACAGGGACCACCTGGCTGTGTTATTGCCCCTTAGAGCACTCACCCAGGACAGCCTGCATCCCGGGGAGCATGCCACCAGGACAGGAACCTACTAACTCATTGTCCTGAAAGTGAGTTCTCCATCACGAGAGGTAATCAAACTAGGTCAGATCTACTTGCAGAGGGGATTCCATCCTCAGATAGGGCTCTTGGCAGATGACCTCAGAGGAGGTGCTCACCTGTGTAGTAGACATTTTCATCCCAGCCCCTCTTCCTCCAGGCAGCATTTCTGGTCTCCTCCCGAGACTGCAGGTCTTTATAGGCTGTGGGGAAGGCATAGGCTCACTCCTGAGGCACAGAGGATCTGCGCCTGTACCCAGCACAAGGCCCTCCTCCTGTTGCCCCAAACCCTACCCTGCTGTCTCTTCCTCCCCGGATGCCTCCAACTGTTAGCAAACACTGTCTGCTTTGACAGTCTCATCCAATCAGTACATTTCTTGTGTATTTCCAGCCCAGAACTCTCCCTTGAGCTCTAGACTCGACTATCCAGTGTCCACTTGACATTTCCACTCAGATGTGTCAGTGTCTCAAAGGTAACACTTCTAAGGACCAAAAGTACACGCCTGACTCTCCAACCTGCTCCTCTGAGGGTCTCAGTAAGCAATACAGAGCTGCTCAAACAGGAGTCTTGGTGTCCTGGGGTCCTCTCTCCCTCCCCCACCGTAGACAGACAATTTACCCACCAGTCCCATTGGTTCCACCTCCAGACCAATGAATCTGTGGACTTCTCAGCATCCTCACTGTCACCACCTTAGGCCAGGCCACGATCCTCTCCCCCCTGAGCTACTATAACCATCTCCTGATGCCCCACATCCTCTCTTGCTCCCCTACAAAGTGCCCCCAACAAAGCACATGGCAGCCAGAGGAACCATTAGAACACAAATCAGGTCATTTCATGCTGCTTGAAACGCTGCAGCAGTCACTCGCTGAAGTTAGAATAAATCCCGGGAATTCCCTGATGGTCCAGTGGTTAGGACTCTGCACTTCCAGTGCAGGGGCATTGGGTTTGATCTCTGGTTGGGGAACTAAGATCCCTCAAGCCTCGCGGTGCAGCCGAGAAAAAAAAAAAAAGAGAAAAAGAAAAAGAATAAATCCCAACTCATCTCATCCCCGTGGCCTACAAGACCCAGACTAACCTGGACGATCCACATCTTCCCACTCTCTTCCCCACTCCCTCCACACAGGCCTCCTTTGCACTCCTCAAAACCCTGAAGGCCTTTCCTCGCCGCAGGGCCTTTGCACGTGTTGTTCCCTCTACTTGGAATACCCTTCCCTGGCAATTCACAGCTGATTCCTCATCCTTTAGCTGAGCTTACATTTCACCTCCTTAGAGAGGCGTTCTAGTCTATCTAAGCCAATGAGGCTTCCCATATGTTTCTTCATTATTTCTCCCTCTCTATGATGTGTAATAATCCGAAATTATCTTTTTTGTTACTTTACGTCTGAGGTGGTGTCTCCCTCGGCTGGAATGTAAGCTCCACAAGGGCACTAATGTATTCGCATTGTTGACATGGACTGAGAGTGAAGAAAGGGGGCCACAGAGGGTCCTGGAGGGTCCCCAGCCTACCCCAGAGATGGTGCACAACGTAGAGCTCTCCTATCTGCGAGAAGAAGCCGCCTACTGCCTCCTGGTTCTCCTGCCGGTACTTGATGGCCCGAGCCCTGGGGATGGCAGAAAAGTGTGGCGCAGAGGCCAGGGCCAGTGCAAAGGGCCCCTCCGGGGTGTTCCCAGGCTGGTTTCTCAGTTACACATCAAGGGAGGAGCCTGAGGTAGGGCCCTCGGCTCTCAGAAATGATCAGGGACCAGGGTGATGGAGGTGCAGCCGCTGGCTGGGTATTCTACCACAGTGGTCTAGAGGATCCTCACCCCCCTGGTTGGATCATCACCATCTCCTGGAGATGGCATGGAGGATGACGGGTTCCCTGCTACAGGGCCCTGGGAAAGGTGGCCCACCAGGGGCCTTGATGGAGCAGGTGGGCAGGGTACACCCAACTCCCCAGAACCACCACTCACCAGTTGTTCCCCCATTCGATCATGGTTCCCGGCTGAAAGAGAACCAGAGCAGAGGAGGCAAATGAGCCCCCTTCTGGTATTTCAAGCATCACTGTTGGGTGGGGATGGGAAACTGTCATGTCTTTGCAGCTCCTGGGGCCGCTTCACCTTATTCACGGGGCCCTGACTCACGCCTGGGTGTGCACGTGTGCACACATGCACACACACCTCTGTTCTGGGGCCAGAAGCCCCAATCTAGGTGCTGGGGCACCAGGCCCGCCCACCTCAGGGTACCAGGAAAGAAGCGCTGCTGCAGCATGGGTGGGAGACAGGCGGGGAGCTGGCGGGGGAGGCACCTTGAGCTTGTACGTCCTCAGCTCGTAGATGTTGGGGCCGTCTCTAGGCTGTGGCTCGTTCCAGAAGCTGAACTCGAGGAGCAGCTGGTTCCTCCTGGACAGCAGCATCTGGCTCCGCTCCTTTCGGAACTCCAGGTACTCCTGTGGGCATGGTGGTTTGGGCACGGCAGCCAGGAAGTGCCCCGGCCCCATCGGTGTGTCCCACAGGGTGACGGAGGCAGCCCCCAGCACAGGGCTGAGCCAGAACCAGCATCTGGAGAGGTTTGCCGAGTGTATGCCAACATACCTTGTTGTTTTTGAGCTTGTTCATGCAGTCCATGAGGGCTGGGTAGCCACCTGAGAATCGCCACAGGTGCACTGTTGGGGGGCAGGGAGGAGGGTACAGGTCAGGGGGCTGTGGGGACTCTGCCCTGCTTACCCTGAGGCTGGTTAGGTGTGTATGTAAAAGGGGAGGCTCCAGTCTGGTTCCCTATAGCACCAGGACTCTCTGAGTTCCCTCTGCCTTGGTGGGGGCAGCTCTAGGCAGGGGAAAAAGCCAGACACAAGCCCCGGAGACCTAGGTTTGAGCTGCAGCTCTGCCAGGTGGCCTTTGACCCCTCTAGGCCTCAATGTCCTCATCTTGAAAATGAGAATAACGCTCTCACCCAAACTTCTTTAAGTAGCAACAAGAGGATCAGATGTGAACTTGTACCCTAGGAGCTGCGCATGCATAAAGCAGACCACCAGGCCTGTGAGGGACAGGCTGGGCCAAAGGAAGGGGTAGGTCTGATGGGCAGAGATGGATGACTCCAAAACACTGAATTAAAGGAAAAAACTAAGGAACAGAACAGCATGTGAGGTATGGTACCACGTGTGTTTAGAGGGGGAAGAACATATCCAGAGATGCTGGTCTGTGCACCACCTCTTGATGGAGAGCCATCAAAATTGTGACAGGAGATGCCCTTGGGGCAAAGAACTGAGGCCTGGGGTTCACAGGCAGGAGGGAGGCTTACTTTTCATTGCAAACTCTTTGTACCATTTGCATTTTTTAATCACAGTCTCTGTACTGGGTTAAATAGTGTCCTCCACCCCCACCCCCAAATTCATGCCAACTCAGAACCTCAGAATGTGACCTTATTTGAAATAGGGTCTTTCTAGTGGTAGTCAAGCTAAGGTGAGGTCATATTGGGTGGGCCCTAAATTCAATGACTGATGTCCTTATAAGAAGAGGGAGACTTGGACACAGAGGGCAACACCACGTGAAGACAGACACCCAGGGAGAACACCATGTGACTAAGGAGACAGAGATTGGAGCAATGCATCTGTGAGCCAAGGAGTGCCAAGGATTTCCGGCCACCACTAGAAGCTGGAAAAGGCAAGAAAAGATTCTCCCCTAGAGCCTTTGGAGGGAGCACGCCCCTACCGACACCTTGATTTCAGACTTCTGGGCTCCAGAACTTGAGAGAATAGATTTCTGTTGTTTTAAGCCCACCAGTAGTTGGTACTTTTTACAGCATCCCCAGGAAAACCCTGATACACCTTCCAGTAATAAAGAAACCTAGTCTGTGTGCAAGAGAAGGAACAGTCTTGTCATGCTTGGGAGCATGGCTGGGGCCAAGGGAGCAAGGTCCCTAAAAGGTCAATCGGGCAGGCTAAGGCTGAGAGCATTTGGCTGGCCAGTGGCTTGGCATTTCAGACTCCTGTTACTTATCCCCAGCTGGTCGCTCACCTGCCTTTTGACTCCATCTCTGCCTTGATTTTCCCATCTGCAAAATGGTCTGACCCTATGGTTTAAAGGCCTCTTTCCCAAGGGAAACAGCAAAAGTACTGTATGGATGGCAGTCTATTAAGACCAGGAATGCTGACCTGTGGAAGAGGCATTAGCCTAATTCTAGGGGCCAAGAGGTAAAAGTTACAAGGAGGGCATCCAAGGCCCACGAGAAGAAAGAATTTTCTAACAATGATAGTGTTCCATCTAGAAGATGGATTGGAGGTTTTTTACAAAATACCCGAATCTACAAATTCATTAAAATGTAGATTCTTGAGCCCTACTCCCAGGAGGTGGCTCAGTGGATCTTCTCCCCAGATGATTCTACATAGGGGACAACCCCTCAAGATACACAAAATATAGGACATGCTTTAAAATTCACGCTCCCATTCCTCAAAGTTCATTTCTCAATTAGCAGATACTTAGAAGAATCCAAGAAGTACTGCTGGAACTGATTAGGTTGTACCTAAAATGGGAAAACTGTAGGGGCTGGAATGGAAGACAGCTTTTCTCCTACCCCACTATTAATGTGTCAGTGACTGTTACTGAAACAGAATAAATGATTAAGAGAATCTACCTAACTGCAGATCACAGATTTAAAAAACAAACAAAAAAAACACATACAATTATCAGGGCAGTTGAAGGATGAGATAAGTTGGCTTATGTGGTAGTGAGCTCCCCATAGCTGTGAGTGTTCAAGGGAAGCATAGAGGACCCTCTATCAGGGCTGCACCAGAGGAGCTCCCTGTGCTGTACGCAGTCTAATCAGCACTGTCCAAAAGGACTTTCTACTATGATGAAAAAGTTCTACAGCTGTGCCATCCAAGATGGTAGCCACGAGCCACATATTTCTATCAATGGGCACTTGAAATGTGGCTAGTGTGACTGAGAAACTGAATTTTTCATTTTATTTAACTTTACCCAATTTAAATTTAAGTAGCTACATGTGATTAGTGGTTACTTTCCTGGACAGTGCAGATCTAAATGCCAAGGCCCCTGTAAGTGGCTGGGATGTTGTGAGTGAACCAAAATCATGTGTGGGTCCTCACAGCTGGTGCCAACTGAGGTGGGCATGTTGGGGTAGGATGGGGCGTGCTTGGGGTACCGCTGGGAAGCTGTAAGGAACCAGCTCAGATAAGAGTCCCTTTTACTCCACAAATATGTACGGCATACCGGGGGTTCAGTGGTGAAGAAAGGCAGGGCCCCCGCCCTCCCGGAACTCACCACCTCCACGGGGAGACAGACAGAACAGGGCACATGATCAGGGCTGTGAAGAGGCAAGTCCTGGGGGCTGGGGAGCCAGGAGAGGTGCCTCACCCAGCTGCGGTGGAGGGAATCAGGGGAGGCCTCCAGGAGGAAGTGATGTCTACACCAAAATAAAAGGTGAGTAGAGGAGTGAGCCAAGTAGAGGAGGCAAAGGAGAAAGAATGCTTCAGGCTGACGAAACAGCATGAACAAGAGCATGGAACTAGAGGGAAAAACTATCCATCTGAAGAACAGAAAGAAGTCCTGGGTGGGATGGTGCAGCGAGCAGGAGGACGTGGCGAGACAAGGCTTGACGCTGGGCAGGGAAGGGCTCGAGAGCCTCGTGGGGCACCCCAAGAGCAGAGGGAGCTGCCACAGATGTTTGGGCAGGGGAGTGAGCTGACAGAGACTGCACTTAGAAAGACCCCTCTGGGTGCCGCCGCAGAGGAAGTGGAGGGCAGCCACCTGGGCTGGGAAGCAGTGGCGCTGGGGGGTGCGCAGCTCACCTGCCTGGTCCTGCTCCCCGTACCATGTGTTCCAGTTGCCCACGAGCGAGCAGGGGTAATCCTCATCCAGGTGCAGCTTGGGCAGCACAGCCTCCCTGTGGGAGGGGCACAGAGAAGGGGGAGGGCTCACACCAGCCACCAGAGCCCCTGAGATGAGGCTTCCAACCCAGGCCTGCAGAGTTGGGTCTCAGTCTCCCCATCTTTAAGATGCAGAGGCTGCACGAGAGGACTTGTGGCTCTGAAATCTACACCCCCCTGGATTTCTGCACGGAGAACAGGGCTGGGATAGAGGCCCCCACCCAAGCAGGGACTGGGACAGGAGGGTTAGGGTTAGGGTCAGCTCACGTCAGGCTGTTGTAGGCATCCAGACACTCGGGCTTCACATTGTGAACTGCAACAGAGGACAGAGAGCAGGAGGTGAAGCAAAGGGGAGCAGGGTGTCTGCGGGGAGCTGCGCTAGGGGTAGCCGCACAGGGCCTGGGCTTCCAGGACAGCTCGGGATGTCCCAGACCTTCTCAAGTCCCAGCCAGAGCCTTGCAGGCCCCCAGAGGCCCTGGGAGGGAGGGCTGGCCAACTCAGCAGCCACTCACACTGGATCTTGTAGAGGTTGCTGGTCTCCTTCTTGGACAGCAGGGTGGAGTGGGCGTCCTTCCGGGGATCCACCTTGTGTACGAACAGAGAACGGAACCAGCTGCCTTCATTGTCCTTGGAATAGAAGCTGCGGGACAGAGTTCAGGGGGGACCTGCTTACATCTGCTCAGAAGCCTTGCTCCCCAAGGCCAGTGACACACATTTCTGGGAATGAAGCCACGGAATCCCATGGCAGCTCCAGAAGATGTGATATCATTGGAGCCAGCTGAGCACAGCTGGTCCTTTCTACAGACATCCTGGCTGCCCAGTTTGCTTCTTGAAGCTCTGCAGAGCCTCAGGAGGCCAGGAGAGGCAGCCCCACCTCCTGCCTCTCTCTCCAGCCTCCCTGCCTCCACTTCACCCCTTTCCAAGAGGTCCTCCACTTGGACCACACAACTGCATCCCTTGCCAAGAGGATCAACCCCACACCCGTCTTGCCTGATGTCCAAAGCCCATGACAGCCCAACCTACCTTGGCAGCCTCCCATCCTGTCCATCCCCCACCTGTGTATCCCGCTCTCCAGCTATGCTTCTCCCTGAACACACCAGGCTCTTTCACTCTGTGCTTTCTTTGCAATTTCTGTCCCCTCTGATGAGAGGGCTGCACTCACCGTCCTCCCTAGTGCTCACACTACACCTGGCCTGTGCCCAATCCCAGCCCCACAAATGGAGAGCCCAAGACAAGCACACTTTGTCCTTGAGGAGGTCACAGTCTGCTGGGAGAAGTGGACCTTGGAACACAGTTACAGCCAGAGGTCTCTGGGAGAGCCCAGATGTGTGAGCCTGAACTTGGCCTCTGGAAGTCTGGGTTGGCTCTCTAGAGGAGGTGATCTGGCCAGTCTCCAAATCTCCAGGGCTGATTTGGCAGATAAAGGCAGGTAGAGGGGGTCAAAGGCATCACAAGGCAAGATTCATTCACTCATCCAGCCAACACTTAATTGACAAATATCTGCCCTCTGCACATTGCTATGTTGCTGTGAGAATGAATGAATGAATGACGTGCCTTGTTCAGAGCAGGGGGACCAACCACCAGGTCCTGCCAGATCATAACTGCACTCCCCACACAAGGTCCCAGCAGGGGAGGGGATTACTTTTAGGCTGCCAGAGGTGGTAAATCATCTTACTTAACAGCAGTGGTGCAGCTTGTAGCCAGGCCTGAAACACTAGCCTCCCGCTGGATGATTTCTAGCCAAGGAGCCTGGCAGTGGGGGCCCCATCAGCAAGTCCTCTCCTTTTTCAAGCCTTTTCTGTGGCTAGGATAAATGTTTTGCAAATCAAAGTATTGCTTTTCTCCAAAATATGGAGCAAGTACTGGGACTGATAAAATTTAAAAAGCATCTTAAAGTGGTGAAATATTTGTATAATCATAGAGAAAGATAAGTAACAATCTGTCCCAGACTGCTTTTTGTTGGTTGGTTGGTTGGTTGGTTTTTGGCCACGCCAAGCAGCCTGCGGGATCCTAGTTCCCCGACCAGGGACTGAACCCGGGCCACAGCAGTGACAGTGTCGAGTCCCAACCACTGAACCGCCCAGGAACTCCCAATCCCAAACTGTTAATACTGCTTACCTGGGAGAGGGAAGAGGAAGATGATTAAACTTTTCGTTATTCATTATAATTTTTTGTAAAGGTAAAAAAAACTGTTTAAAGTATTTCCAAATTCATAGGCTTTCTATCATTTTGTGTGTATTTGCTTCATTAACAAAAAACAGACAGTTATCATCAGATGGTCGATGCAGTCTGAAAAATTTGGGGCCAGAATAAGGGAGCCTCACTATGGCTAACGTTGGCTGAGGATATCCTCTGGGCCAGGGACCTGTGATCAGCTTAACATGATCCCGCTGAATCTATGTAAGGATATCATAATGTTGATATTATTAATGCCCCCATTTTCAAGATGAGAAAATAGAAGGTCGGAGGTGGGAGGGTTAAGAAACTTGTCCCCAGGTCACATAGCAAATCAGGGGCAGAGAGCTCAGGAAAGAACCCAGAGCTCTTTCCTCTAAAGTCAGCCCCACCTCAGATCTGGCACCAACCTGGGGAACTAGCATCAGGTAGATACTGTGAAGAACCAGGTGTTTTTAACAAAGCCACTGGCAGAGGGACCTGACCTTTGGTCTGAATGTAGAGAGGCTGCTTCTGCTGGAAGGGGTGGTGACAGGGAGGGCAGCCACTCCTACTATTTGTCAACCAAGACCTTTGCTCCAGGACTGGGCTTTGAGTAATTTATTAACGTCAGCACTGACCAAGATAAACAGCCAAGTGGCCAGCCCTGAAGAGAGAGCCTGGGACCCCGGGGGCTGGGGAGTGAGGGGGTCCAGGAGCTCTGATGGGCTCCCATCTCCTCCCACCACTGTCTAATCTTTCCTGCCTCTGGGTCTCCGTTTCCCCACATGTCAAAAGAGCAGGGTAGAGCAGCCTATCTCTAAAGACCTTTTCTACAGGTCCCAAGAATATCCCAGGGCAGGGTCTGAACTTGAAGCTAGCATCTGAGGGTTCACATTTTCAAGAGTTCAAATTTCACTTTCTCAATGAAATCACAACATTCTCCTGTCCCTGAACTCCCCAACTCTTCTCACCCTGCTCTCTATTTTTCTGTAGCTCCTTCTAACATGTTATAGAATTTTTTTGTTTATTATGTGCCTTGTTTATTGTCTCCCACTAGAAGCAGAGCCCCAGGAGGATAGGGATCTTGTCTGTCTCGTGTATCCCTGCTGTAGCCCCAGTGCCTGGAACAGTGCTGGGGACGTGGCACATGCTCAGACCACGTTTGGGGAATGAGTGCAGGCATGTGGGGGAAGCTAAGACAGAGGTGCATGAAAATGATGAAAACTGAGAGGTTAGAAAGGAGAGAAAGTGTGGACCTTGGCTCAGAGTGTGGACTCGGGACTCAGGAGCCCTTTCCATCCCCACCACCACCAGCAGAATTAGTGCTTAGGAACACAGGTTCTGGACAAATCCAGGACTAATCCCAGCCCAGCGTCATCTCTCTGAGCCTCATTTACCTCATCCATAAAATGAGAGCAATAGGATCGCCTGTAGAGAATGGGACAGACACGGCAGTGCAGCTAATATCACTCTTCCTACCTAACTTCCTAACTGAACTCCTGGCTCCCATTCTTTCCCTTTTTTCCTAACCTGCCCATCAATTTTGTAATGCACCATGGTTGTGATGCTATTCGTCCACGTGAAAATCTTCTATGGATCCCTACTGCCCATAAAACAAGGCTGGATGTCTCCACTTGGGATTCTAGCTCTAATCTATTTTGCCAAGCTTTCCAGAGTCAATTCTTTTTTTTTTAAATTTTTAATTTTTATTTATTTATTTTTTTGGCCACCCCACGCAGCATGTGGGATCTTTGTTCCCCGACCGGGGACTGAACCCATGCCCCCAGCAGTGGAAGTGTGGAGTCTTAACCACTGGACTGCTGGGGAAGTCCCCAATTCCCTCTTAAATTTGGTGACCACAGAGCCAAGATTCCCTATCGTTAGCAACACCTGAGAACATGTTAGAAGTTTTCAGGCCCCATCCCAGACCCAATGCAACAGAAATTCTGGGGGTGGGCCTAGCAATCTGGGTTTTAACAAGCCTGCCAAGGGATTCTGATGCACACTCAGGCCCGAAAATCACTGCTCTAAGGCAGTCCCAACTTACTTTCTTTCCTTCTTTTCTTCATGTAATCTCAGTAAATCATCCCAGAAACACCAAAGATTCTGGTATCTAAACTATATTAAAAATATATTAAGCCCCAAGGGTGGGGCTTCCCTGGTGGCGCAGTGATTAAGAACCCTCCTGCCAATGCAGAGGACACGGGTTCGATCCCTGGTCCAGGAAGATCCCACATGCCGCAGAGCAATTAAGCCCGTGCGCTACAACTACTGAGCCTGAGAGCCATAACTACTGAGCCTGAGAGCCACAACTACTGAGCTCATGTGCCACAACTACTGAGGCCCACGTGCCTAGAGCTTGTGCTCCACAACAAGAGAAGCCACAGCAATAAGGCCCACGCACCACAAAGAAGAGTAGCCCCTGCTCGCCGCAACTAGAGAGGGCCCACACGCAGCAACGAAGACCCAACACAGCCAAAAATAAATAAATAAATAAATTAATTAATTAATTAAAAAAAAAAAGAATCCGCCTGCCAATGCAGGGGACACAGGTCCGGGAAGATTCCACATGCCGCGGAGCAACTAAGTCTGTGTACCACAACTACTGAGCCCGCATGCCACAACTACTGAAGCCCATGTGCCCTAGAGCCTGTGCTCCACAAGAGAAGCCATGGCAATGAGAAGTCCGCACACTGCAACGAAGAGCAGCCCCCGCTCGCCACAACTAGAGAAAGCCCGTGCATAGCAACGAAGACCCAATGCAGCCAAAAATAATAAATTAAAAAAAAAAAGAAAGGGGCCACATTTCTGCTTATTGTTCCTGAAGTGTGTCTTTAGAAGACAAACTGGAAGAACTAAAGTTCTGTTAACGAGAGCATTACTGATGCAGCGGCAGCAACTGCTGTGTACTGAGCACTTTCTATGTGCTGAGAACTGATCCTCACAATATGTTCTTGAGAAAAATGAGGCTCAAAAACAAAATAGAGAAATATGAGGCTCAGAGATGTACCAGGCCTTATTCGAGAACAATTAATCAATGGCCAAGAGGATTCCAATCCAGGTCTATCCGATTTCAAAGCCCACACTGTGTCTATACCCCAGTGGCCCCCAAAGCTCAGAGGCCAGAGGGCCCCTCTAGTGACTCCAGAGAGATACGGGGCAGATGGAGGGTCGGTAGGATTCCCAGGTATCCAAGGTGGGACCAGGGAGTAAGTAACTTTGAAGCAGTCCTTTAGGGACTTGGTAAGTATTAATCCAAGTACCTGCACAGCAATCCTACGAAAAACACCAGGCAGGGATCCCCATCCCCACTTTACAGAGAAGGAAACCAAGGATCACAGCGGTTCAGTGCCCCATCCAAGGTTAAGGAGTGGATAAGTGAGGAGCAGCAGGCTGCCTTAATGTCCCATATGCTCCTTTTGTGGCCTCTGGCTCTTCGCCACACAAATGGCTTTACCACCAACCAATTTTGTAACGCTGGGGAAGTGGGGTCCCGCCCCCAGCTTCCATTTCCTTATCTGGAAAACAAGGGGCTCACAGGAGGTGATCTCCCCACAGCCCCTTCAGCCCTGACATCTTGGGGGTTCATGAAGAAATTGCTTGAGACACAGGTTTGGGTGAGGGGCAGCATTTGCAGCAAGTTCATCAGGGGCTGGGTACGTCGCACACGTGGCCTTGTTAATCCTCAACAACTCTATGAAATACATCCTACTTTATCACCCCCATTTTACAGATTGGGAATCTGAGACTTCAAGAGGCCAAATGACCCATGCAAGGTCACCCCACTGAAAAAGGCTGAGTTAGATGTGCTGGTGCCGGGCAAACTCTAGGCTCTCTCCATGTTATCAGCTTTCTCCCCAATTACTGGGCAGTCAGGTTGGGGGCACACGCCTGACTCCTCTTTCCCAGCCTCCCCTGACCCCCACTGCACAGCACTCTAGAACATCTCACAGCAAAGGCTAACAGAACTCTGCAGCTTCATGCCTGCGCTGCTGGGCAGGACAGACCCCTCCTTTCCACAGGTGGGGGGACAGGTGTCCTCACTTCCTTGGCCAATGTTCTTGAGCATACACTGTTGTGAGACCTGTGCCAGGGGCTGGGGAAACAGAAATATGAGGTGATGCTCTAATGGCAGGGACAGGCAAGTGTGTACAGGGTGGTAAGAGCAGAGATGGGGGAAGTACAGGGTGCTAGAGACGGAGAAGGGAGGGGTCCCCCAGGGCCAGTCAGGGAGGCCCAGCCCTGCCTCAGCCCAGAGCAGGGACCAAACAAAAGCCCAGGCCCAGCCCATGGCCTCCCAGGAGGCCACCAGTTGTGGTGCAAAGAGCACAGGGGTGTCAGAAGGCCTGGGTCCAGACCAGACCCAGTGCTGCCACAGGATGGCAGGGGGAGTGACCTTGGGCAACTCCCATCCTTTCTCAGGCCTCCTTTGCCCCACTTCTACTGTTCAGGGTTGGGGAGCAAAGGATCTGTGCAGCCACGGCCTTTAGGGATCTCCCACTGCTCCCCATATCTCTTACCCCCAGAACTTCCGGAAGGAGGTGCTGCCTCTCCTAGAAGCCCCCAGGGGGACTCTCTCACAATCACCGCAGAGGCCCCGGAAGGGGCCACTCCTCCTGCCCTCTGACAGCTCCCACTCCCCAGGGCCCTGGACCTGCCCCTCTCATTCACCCTACCCTTCATTCTCAGCCCAGAGCCAGGCACCCAATAGGACAAAGACCCTGCGCATACCTTTCCCACCTCCTCCGTTCTTTGACCAGACCTCCTCCCCATGGCTCCGCCTCTAACCACTAGATTACAAGCCCGAGTCTCTGCCCATCCCCCAAGCCCAGACCCTGGCCCCCACGCGTGTACCCCCTACGCGCGCCGCCCCCGCCTGGCCCGGACCGGCTCATACCGCGCTGCAGCCACAGCCGCAACGTCCCGGCCTCCGGGCCCCGGGCGCCCCAGCAGCCGCCGAGCCGCCGCAGAGATGCTGCACAGACGCGGAGCCATGTTGGAGCGCGGCTGCTTGGAGGAAGGCCCCGCCCCCGAACCCAGCAGCGGAGGCGGAACGTGAGTAAGCCCCGCCCCACCTGGTCGCCCGCCCCCTCTCCACCCAAACAGGTGGGCGTAGTCCCTGTGCATTCAGCAACTTAGATGCTGGGCAGAAGTCCGGATTCTTGTCCTCTGAGCCTCTGCAGCCCTGCTACAGACTTGCTCTGTGACCTAGAGCAAACCCTTTGCCCACTCTGGGCCTCAGTGTCCACCCCGGTAAAATGGGAGCATTGAACAATAATACCAGGGGTTCTTAACGGGGCACTCAAGGATGAGCGGCAGAGGGCGAGTAAGCCCCCTGAAATCATATACAGTTATGTGCGCCTGTGCGTTCCTGGGCGGGGGCGGGGGGGTGGCGGCACAGGTAGCGTTTATCATATTATGAAAGGAAAACCCCCTAACAATTTAAGACAGATGGGCAAGGCTCTGGGTTGCAGGGACACTTTCTCTCCATCATCTCCTTTTCCCTTTCCATCCCCCCCTACCATCGATGCCTGGGCCTCCTGGGGCCCCACGCCCTTCTCCTGCTCTGCCCAGGTCTTGTGCCTAACTTCCAAACTAGTCTCCTCTCGGCTCACAGTCCCCCAGGTCACAGACCTCAGCAGGAGCAGAGGGCCTGCAGACCCCACAGGGGGGCCCAGGAGCCTAATAACTTCCAGAGAGACTGGATGTGTGCCTAAAAGTATGTCCACCCGCTGAGGCTGACGCTGACGGTCACCGTGGTGTGCCTGGGGTGGAGGAGTGAGGACAGGCTTTGATTTTGTGATTCCTTCAGCAAATATTGAGTCCACGTGGCTAGGCCATGTGGTTAGCTCTGAGACACCAAAGGCGGCCAGAACAACAAGCCCCCAGCCCTCTTGGAACTTAAGGCCTGGCCAGGGAGACAAAATCAAGCTGGTACTAACCTCCTGGGCAGAGACCTTAGGCCTACCCCTCTCCTCCTCTCTCCTGCCTGACATACTAAATGTTTACTGAATAAGTGAAAAATATACACAAAAATATTTTTTGCCAACTGTGATAGAGGCCATGAAGAAGTATGTGGAGTTATGAGGACTTATAATGGGGAGTGGGAAAGAGAAAATTCGAGGTCCTATATAGACCTTGAGGGTCAATGATAACTTCTATAAGGAAGTGAGGCTTGAACCATGATTTTTTTTTCTTGTGTTTTCTAAAGTTGCTACAATGAACATGTATTCTTTGCATGATTTATTTTAAAAGGATACTGTATATCATCATGATAAATAAAAAACCGAAATCAACTGTTAATACACAGGCAGAACCATCAAAATAAATGCAAAAGTATTTGCAACAGATACTGCAACAGATAACAGTATCGCCCATACCTTGTAGCTAAGGCAGAGGGCCATGAGCCTGGGGCCTGCTCTCTGTGTTAACAAAGAAGACACAGCTGGGCCCAGTTGCTCCTTGGGTTTATCAGAGGGACAAAAAGAGAGTGAGCTCCTCATTCTGGAAGTCAGCATGATTGGAGGGTTCCCAGACACAGACACTCAGGAAAAGCCCTGATGGGTAGATGGAAGTGTAGCAAGTAACGTGTCACTGGTGTCATGCGGTGGAGAAACCAGGTGTGGCAGGCGTGTAGAGGTGGGTGTGACCATCTTGATCGGGCCTCACAGGTGGCCTGATTTTAGACCTAAGCTTTAAAGGCTAAGCAGGGAGAGTCAGCCAGAAGGGAGCAGGACAAGGAGAGACTCAGGCAGAGGAAGCAATGTGTGCACAGTACGCGAAAGGGCCCCCAGGAAGGAATGGGTTCGGATTGTTCAGCACCATCGAATGTCATCAGAGGGTGGAGATGATGTGGAGGCATCTTCTCTCTCAGTACAAGGAATACTTTCCTAACAATGGAGTGGGCAGCCTTGGTGACCTGTCACTGGATTGTGCCAACAGAGGCTGCACAGCAACTTACTGGCCATGTGGTGGAGGGCATTTGGCAATCAAGCCACAGGAAGCCAGGACCCCTGGACAGGGAAGGGGTGGCCCTCCTGGTCTAGGGTGAGAGTCCTCACCAAATTCTTGGTGTTTCTAGCCACCTCTGCTGGAGAAAACAAGGGAGGGCTGACCTGCAGCCTCCTCACACTGGTCTAGGCATTTCTAAGATGGTCTTCCCATCTCTCCCTATTCGAGTGGGATAGGAGGATCAAACTAGGTCCTCCGGGAGCACGGTCTCACCCCTGACCGGGAGAGATGGGAGATGAGTCTCCATACCCAGGCCATGTGAACCAGTGCGGCTGGCTCACTGGAAATTCAGCTTCGAGATCTCCACCCCCACCCCAGCTAGGGTGATCAGCTCATTCCAGTTTACCCCAGACTTTCCCAGTTTGGGCACTAGATGTCCCCTATCCCAGGAAACCCCTCTATCCTGGGCAAACTGGGATGTACGGTTATCCTAACTGTGGCCCTTTCCCTCTCCCCAGGACACACATCCACTCCACCCCAGAATCTTTTCCTTGCTTAACTAACCCCATTTACCCTGTTTGAAGTGGCAGGGCAGGGGGGCTGTCTTTATGGCACTCAGTGACATGCAATGCTCGTTAACTGAGCACCTGGTATGAATGGGTCCCTGCCCCATGGACCGTGCATTCTGGGCAGTAACCAGATGGATGTTGGATGACAATTCTGCAAATAAGGAGTTATATAATTAGACCATTTCCAATTACTGCAGAATAAATTACCCCCAAATTTAGCAGCTTGAAACAATAAACATTTATGATCTCACACGGTTCCAAATGGGTCAGGAATTCAGGAATGAGTGATTAGCTGGGCTGTTTCTGGCTCAGGGTCTCCCACAATTTTGCAGTCAAGTTATTGTCTTGGGCTGTGGTCATCTGAAGGCCTGACGGAGGCTGTGAGATCTGCTTCCAAGGTGGGCCGCTCACACACCTGGCAAGTCAGTGCTGGTTGTTGGCCAGGTGCCTCAGTTCCTTGCCACGTGTGCTTCTCCAGATGCTGCTTGGGTGTCTTCACCCCATGGCAGGTGCCTTCCCCGAGCGCAAGTGATCCAAGAGAGAGTAAGGTGGAAACTTCAAGGACTTTTTTTTTTTTTTAATTCGGCCAGGCCGTGCAGCATGTGGGATCTTAGTTCCACCGAACAGGGATCAAACCCGTGCCCCCTGCAGTGGAAGCACGGAGTCGTAACCACTGGACCGCCAGGGAAGTCCCCCAAGGACTTTTATGAATTGGCCTTGGAAATCACACTGTCATTTCTGAATATCCCATTGGTTACACCTGTCAGCCCTGCTCAGTGTGGGAGGGGACATTACAAGGGTGTGAATATCTACACGCGAGATTCTTGGAGGCTGGCTACCACAATTATGTTCTGCACTAGGCCCAACTTAGTTATTGGGATTGGACTCAGCTCTTCAAGCCATCTTCTACGAGCAGGCCTCCCCAGCATCATTGTCTTTTGTTCTGGGATCTCCCCTTCCCCTTCCTCTCTGAGGTCCCTTCCTGCTCACCACGGAGTCTGTGGCATCTCTTTCTCCTGAACCTGTTCAGCCTCCCCTCTCTGCAGGGAGCTGACCCATTTCTTCTTCTCCCTCCCTCATTTCCCAAAGATGCCCTCATGGGCTCTACCTTCATAACTCATTGCCAAGACCTACTGCCCAATCTGTGAAGTGAAATGAGAGGAGCAGGGACAAAGACAGATGGGCAGAGCCAGGCGAAGAGGATCAGGCAGGTTCATAAGTGTAAAATATGGACAAACCTGCCATCATCTATTCCCTGGGACAAATAGATCATCACTGAATGGGCTGCAGAAGAGCAAAGAGACAAATTACCCAGCTGTGGCAGTGTCACCCGCTCCTTATTGATGGGCTTTTATGCTCGGGCCCAACTGCTCTCTGAGAATTGCATCCTCCAGTTCCTATGAGACCCCGAACAGGAGTGACAGGAAAGACAAGAAAGCTTTTATGTCTCGGCTGGGGCATGAGCCACACTGCCAAGTTCCAACCCTTCTGTAGTATGCATCATATATGTATATGAATTTTGTGACTTTGACACAGTGCCACATAAAAACATGATCAATGTGCCACCCCATGTGTAAACTGGAAATCATACAAATGCCAGAGAAAGAGAACATTTTAACCGGTTAAATACTGAACAATTTCAAAGCTGTTGGGTTGGAATAAATTATAAATTGTGTTTACGCTGATGCCACAAGGCGGCGCCACTACAGCCGGAAAACGACCACATTCTGTGTCACTATGGAGCAAATCACACAGTTGTTAGCATGCTTTGGACTCCAGCAACTGCCTCTTTGTGACTACTGAGCTGTTATTTTGCCACTCACTGTCATTATAAACAACTTTAAAAAGCTATAACAACGTCATTCAACAACATCGTTCATGAAGTAGAGAGGTCAATGCTGAAAACCACGCCCCCAAATCAATACTTTGGAGCGACTATTGGACGTGATAGAACACCGTGAAGAAGATTGAACCACCTCCGTGACAGGCGGTGCAGAAAATTTGGGAGAGTGCCAGCGGATAGAGATAACGCAGCAAAGACACGAAGTAGCATCAAAAGCAAAAATGTGGTAAGATGGTTATAGATTTACGAGCTGTGGGAGCGCATTTCATCGCCTCCTTCACATTCATTCCTATGGGGAAACATGGGTCTTGGTATGCAACGTTTTGAATCATGTGAAGTTTACAGAAAGCATCCTTCCTGAAAAAAAAAGGGACTTCCCTGGACCTCCCCCAGATATCCTGGTAGAAATATGGCTCCTGGAGCCCACTGCTCGAAGGGGAATGTTGTAGGTTGAATTGTGTCCTGTGAAATAATAGAAAATCTTTATGTGGTCTCTGACCCCAGTTCCTGGCACCTGAGCTCCTAAAACTCTTGTAATTTCCTAAGTGATAAAAGCACCAGGAGCCCTATGTGTTCAAATTATTTGGTCTTTGAACCTGGTTCCTAACACAGAGCTCCTAAATCCCTTGGAATTTCCTGGGTGATGGGAACATCTTTTGCTCTAATGAGGCAATGCTTGATGGGCTCCTGGATGCGGGCTGGTTACTAGAAAGATTAAGCCATCATTAGAAGCCTGGAGCTTTTAGCCCCAGCCCCCATCCTCCTGGAACGGAAGAAAGGCTAGAGGTTGAGTTGATGATGGATCATGCCTACATGAGAAAGCCTCCAAAAGAATGGGGTTCAGAGAATTTCCAGGTTGGTGAACACATGCATGTGCTTGGAAGGTGGTGCACCCCAATGCCACGGGAACAGAAGTTCCTGCTCCCTGGACCACTGCAAACTTCATCCTATGTGTCTCTTCATCTGGCTGTTCATCTGTATCCTTTATTAAATAAAAAACCGGTTAACCTAAGTGTTTCCTTGAGTTCTACGAGCCATTCTAGCAAATTATCAAACCCAAGGAGGAGGTCACAGGATCCCTGATTTATAACCAGTCCTCCAGAAGTTTAGATTACAACTTGGAATTCTGATTGGCGCCTGAAGCCAGGGGCGAGGGTGGGGGGCAGTCTCGTGGGACTGAGCCCTTAACCTGTGGGGTCTGTACTAACTCTAGTTAGTGTCAGAATTGGATTAAATTATACGACATGCAGCTGGTGTCCCAGAAGATTGCTTAGTGTGGAAAACCCATGCATTTGGTGTCAGAAGTACTGTGGGTATGAGAGTAAAGGAGAAACACAGGAGTGTTTTTCTCATGTGTGCCCTAAAAATGATATTGAAGTCCTAAGCCCAGCACCTCAGAATGTGACATTATTTGGAAATAGGGTCTTTACAGAGGTAATCAAGTTATAATGAGGTCATTAGGGTGGGCTCTAACCCAGCCTGACTGGTGTCCTTATAAAAAGGGGAAACAGACACGTAGACAGCCAGGCACAGAGGGAAGAGGATGTGAAGAGACACAGGGAGAACACCATAGGAAAACTAGAGCGATGCAGCCACAAGCCAGAGAACATCTGGAGATTCCAGAAGCTGCAAGAGCCAAGGAAAAGATCCTCCCCTACAGGTTACAGAAGGAGCAGGGCCCTGCTGACACCTTGATCTCAGACTTCTAGCCTCCAGAGCTGTGAGATAATACATTTCTTTTGCTCTGGGCCACCCAGTTTGTGTGATTTTGCTACAGCAGCCTTGGAAACTAATACAGAATGTCAGCTTGAGACTCAAAATTATCTACCACAGTAAGGAGCACAGAAATAGCAGAAAATTGGGCTTCCCTGGTGGCGCAGTGGTTGAGAATCTGCCTGCTAATGCAGGGGACACGTGTTCGAGCCCTGGTCTGGGAAGATCCCACATGCCGCGGAGCAACTAGGCCCGTGAGTCACAACTACTGAGCCTGCGCGTCTGGAGCCTGTGCTCCGCAACAAGAGAGGCTGCGATAGTGAGAGGCCCGTGCACCGCGATGAAGAGTGGCCCCCGCTTGCCACAGCTAGAGAAAGCCCTCGCACAGAAACGAAGACCCGACACGGCCAAAATAAATTAATTAATTAATAAACTCCTACCCCCAACATCTTCAAAAAAAGAAAAGAAAAAGGAATAGCAAAAATTTCGAATTAGGCATGAGCATGAATTTTAGGCCAGAAAACAGTCATTTTTCAGTGCCTGCTGTAGACAAGGCCCCTTGCAACCTGCAGCATGCTGTCCTTGAAAGGCCATGGACCCGGGTTAGAGACCTGGGTTTGGGATCCAGGCTGTATCTCTATTAGGCTGTGTGGTCTTTGGCCAGTAACTTAGCTTTGGGCGTCTCTGTTTTCTTAACTGTCAAATGGGTATAATAATCTACTTAATCATGAGAATTAAATGCAAATGCATGCATATGAAAATGAGCACCAGTTAAAGATCTATCTATATGTGCTCTTAGGCTTTGGTATTTGCAATCCCATTTCCTATTCTCCCCATTTAAAGTGATGATGAAACGGAGGTCCAGAAATGGTTAAAAAAAAAAAACTTTTTTAGGTTACACAGCACCTTAGAGTGCTCAATAAATATTAATTCCTATTTAAGAGTGACTCTTAAACATGTTATATCATTTATTATTATGCCCATTTTTACAGATGAGGTAACTGAGGCTCAGAGAAGCTAAGTTATGCCCAAGGTCACAGAAAAGTAGAAATTGCTACTCAGATCTGCCTGCTTCCAACACTGCAGGTGACAGTCTGGGCAAATTCAAGAATCTTTAGTCCTGGGCCTGAAGGGAAGAGGGTGAGCACCAGTGATTTCCTAAGGCCTTGTACTTTTTTTCTTTTTTAAAAGTATTTATTTATTTATTTATGGCTGCGTCAAGTCTTAGTTGCGGCACGTGGGCTCCAGAGCACATGGGCTCTCTAGTTGCAGCACCTGGGTTTAGTTGCCCTGTGGCCTGTGGGATCTTAGTTCCCTGACCAGGGATTGAACCCATGTTCCCTGCTTCGGAAGGTGGATTCTTAACCACTGGACCACCAGGGAAGTCCCAGGCCTTGTAGGTTCTTACTCACCGTTATTCAGGTAGGAGCTGTTATCGGCAACTACTTTCATCCAGGCTCAGTGCTTTAGGATAACGCCTTGGAGCATCCCAGCTATGGCCTCAGGGGAATTCCCTTGCAGTCCAGTGGTTAGGACTCCATGCCTTCACTGCCGAGGCCTAGGTTCAATCCCTGGTGGGGAACTAAGATCCAGCAAGCTGCTGGTGTGGACTTAAAAAATAAATAAATTAATTAAAAAGGCTATCGCCTCAGAAGTCTTAGGTACCAGGTCACACATCCTTCATCTCCCCATAGAGGGGAGAGAGGCACCCCCTGGTTGTGACAACCAAAAACAAAAAAAAACAAAAAATCTCCAGACATTGCCAAATGCCCCCCTGGAGGGAAAGGATGTCACTTGGAGAAACTCTGATCTTCTGGAAGAATGAAGGAACAAAATATATCAGGTGAGATCTGGATTAAAACAGTCCTATATGAAAATTGCAACTCTACCAATTATGATTTTGGGTAAATTACTTCATTTCAGCCTTATCCAGTTTCCCCATGTATAAACAAGGGACATATACCTACCAAATAGGGTTTTGATAAAGATCAGAAGAAGCATGCCAGGCACTTTGCAGAGTACCTTATATGGTAAGCACTTAATATATGGCAGCTATTAACATTGTTCCCATAGTTGAGACTGTAAGTATTTCCTCATGTCCTTCACTTATTCATGCAACAAATATTCAGTAACTGGTGTCTGTGTGCCAGGTCTTTCTTAGTAAGCCCTACCTGAATTTTTCTTTCTCAAAACCTTATCTGGTATGTACTATTACCATCTCTATTTATTCTGTGTGAACAGCACTTTTAATGCCAGCATAATATTCTACCACGTCTATTTTGATTCCTGGCCCTGGCCTCCTTTCTGAGGTCCAGACCCATACATCTACCTGGATGTCCCCCAGGAATGTTAACAGCATGTTTGGCCAATTAGCCCAGTGCCTAGCACCTAGAGAGCCCTCCATAAAAATGAGCTATTACTGGTCATCAATGTCATTTTTAGCCCCTGCTGATCCACCTCTTCTTGCTACTCCTCAGTGGGTTCTCAGAGTCACTTATTTTCTGTCAGCAGTCTTGGCCCTGGGTTAAAGCCCTGATTTGTTGTCCCTGTGGGGAGCCCGTAGGAGAATCCAGCCTGGTTTTCCCACCTGCAGGGAAGAACTGAAGCAATGAAAATAAAGACACTCCCACGCTAGAGTGCCCTAAACAACCAGTTTGGTGGGGAGAGTTTGCTAGCAGTAGGCAAGACATAAAGTTCCCCCACGGCAGCCTGGCAGCCTTGCTGAGTGTGCCAGCAAATGATTCCTGGGGCCTGGCTGGTGCTTCACGGGCACCGCCGGGGCCCATGGAAAAGAGCTAATTTATGCTATTAGTATAGTTACAGCAACAGTGTCTGCTCAGTGTTCCAAAACTGTATTTCATGGTCTTGGGGCCAGAACAGGGAGGAGCAATTTAGAAGCCACCACCAGGGAAGCAGAGCAGAGTAGAGGTGATACCAACAGCCTCTGGGTGAGACAGGCCTCGGTTTGAGTTCCAGCTTTGCCCCTCACTAGTTGGGTGATAGCCAGCAAGTAGCTCTGTCATGCTGAGCTTCTATTTCTTCACCTGTAGGGTTGGGGTGATGCTAATGATAGTTATTCGTGGAATGCTTCTTGATCAACCATTCAGGTATTCAACCATTAAGAGTTATTCAAAAATAGGATTTTTTTTTTTAGATACACAAAGTTATACTTCCCCACCTCACACACACACACACACATCCATATAACCCTTGATGACATTAAAAAAATAAACAGTACACGTATATGATCCGAAATAAATTGGAAATCACACAGTGTAAAATGAAAAATGCTCTTTTTTTGTCAGGGCAGTGGCTTGCGGGATCTTAATTCCCCGACCAGGTATTGAACCCGGGCCCTCCGCCGTAGAAGTGCGGAGTCCTAACCACTGGACCGCCAGGGAATTCCCCCAAAATAATTTCATTAAAAAAAAAAATCTACAAAAAGAGCAATTTCATAGGATTCAACCTAATATGACCAGCCACCGTTCTAAAGCTTTATAGTCCCCAACAACCCCATAACGTAGGAACAATTATTACCCTCTCCCTCGGTAATGATTAGAATTTCTCCTAAAGAGAAGAAGGACTTGGGGGGAAAGTGCCGGCTACCTAAACGGCCTCCACAAGTGATTTGAAAGTTTGAGAAACAGAGATCAGTACATGTAATTAATTAAGTGCTAAACAGGATTATCCGCCTGGTGTCCGAAACACGATCCCCTGGGGGGCCACACGCGGCGCAGACTTGGTCCGAAGGGCAGTCCCTCGCGGTACCAGGGGTGACCCGTCTCTCTCGCCCCGGCACGAGCCTCTACGTGTTTTCCCGGGAAAGGCGAGCCGGGCTCCGCCACCTCAACCAGTCTTGCTGGAGTAGGCTTACCCCTGCGAACAAAAGCATTCGGAGAGACTGCCGCCTCAGCCACTCAACGCCGAGCCCAGGCCGGCGCCTCCAATTAGATCGGAACTTCCAATTGGTGAAGTGTTGTTGAAGAAGGTGGAACAGAGCGGGAAAATTCCTCCTCCCTCGGGGTTCTCAGCCAACCGCGGCGTCGGGGCGGCAGCCGCCGAGTTCGGTTGCGCCGCGTGTAGTGATCTAGGGGGCCCGAGGGCGGGGCGGGGAGCAGGCCGGGGGCTGCGGGGAGGGGACGCTTCCCGCGGGCGCGCGGAGTGAAGACGGTGACAGCCACGCGCGCACGTGCGTGCCCGGCTGCAGCGCGGCCCCGACACCTCCCTCGGAGGCTGAGAAGCGCGCGGGGTCTGGGCCGCCGGCGTCTAGGGGCCCCGTCCCTGGGCGTCACCAGCGTCCCCGGCCCGAGTCCCGGAGAGCCGGGCCGTGCCCGCCCCGTCGGTCCCCGATCGCGATCCCTTCCCCTGGCCGTCAGGGTCCGCCCCCCAACTCCCATTTCGGTTCCCGGGGCAGGGTCCTCGCGGTCCATGCTGGCCGCTGGGGGCCCGCGCCGCTCAGTCAGCTCCCGGGCCGGCCGGCCGGCCACCATGGTGGCCCTGAGGCCTGTGAGGCTCCTCCAGGGAGGCTAAAAGGTCCAGAGCGCAGGCCTCGGGGAGCGAGGGTCCCGAACCTGAGCCCCGCGCCATGGCCGGGGCCATCGCTTCCCGAATGAGCTTCAGCTCGCTCAAGAGGAAGCAGCCCAAGACGTTCACAGTGCGGATCGTCACCATGGACGCGGAGATGGAGTTCAATTGCGAGGTAACTGGCTGCAACGGGCTGCGGCGAAGGGGAGCGCGGCGGGATCGGGCCGGGTGCTGGTCCGGCACCGACGCGGACGCCCTTGCCGCGGTGACAGTGGAAGTGGAAGCTTCGGGATTCTGTTTATATCAGCTCTGGGCAAAGATAGAGTCAACCAGAACTGGAAGGGGCCATCTAGGCCCAAATCCTCATGTTAAAGATAATCGCTGCTTTTTTTCAATGGGGCTTTCGGGTTTGGAAGCACTTCCTGAAGGTTTTCATTCATTGTTACTGCAAGAGTCTGAAAGCATTCGTGGTAGCGAATTCTAGTTTTTAGTGTCACGCTTAAGCTCCAGCTCTATACAGTTTAAACTTTATTAGATAATATTATGTACCCCAGATATTATAAGTTGCATCTCGTTTTATTGGAAAGTCTATAGTACTTGTTTCCCTTTTTCACAGCTTAAATTTTCTGGGGAAAAAAAAAAGCTTTGAGGAAAGAGATGGTGTCTTAAACTTTCCATACAGTTTCTATCATGATGGTAACAGTTATCATTTATTGAATACTTCCTAAATGCCAGATATTCATACACTTAATTCTCAAAACAACTCAATGAGGTAGGTACCCCAAACCATATATCTAGTAAATGGCGAAGGGGGGTTTTGACTCGAGATCTTAGCCAATACAGTACTGCCTCTGAAGTAGCTTAAGTCCTTGCTACTCAAAGTGTGGCCTGTGGACCAGCAGCATTGGCAGCAGTAACCTAAGTCAGGGGTTGGCAAACTTTTTCTGTAAAGGCCCACATAGTAAATATTTTCAGCTTTGCTGGCTTTAGGGTCTCAGTTGCAACTACTCAACTCAGCTCTACCATGGTAGCACAAAAGCAGCCTTAGACAGGATCAACTTCCAGCATGACAGGGTGAGGAGCTCCACTGACCTGGTTCCCTGTAAACTGGTAAAACATTAAAAAAAAAAAACAATTTAAACCCTCCGGAAATTGTCCTAAGGGCAGACATCAAGTGAAGAAACAGCTACTCAAGAAAATCTATGAAAATTCGGTAAGAAAGGCAAGAATTTGTGATATTTGTTTTTGTTTTGGCCGAGAGGCATAAGGGATCTTAGTTCCCTGACTGGGGATCGAACCCACGCCCCCTGCAGTGGAAGCATGGAGTCTTAACCACTGGACTGCCAGGGAAGTCGTGAGAGTTTGTGGTATTTGAACCAAGACCACTACTACCGTCCCTGCTCCCAGCTCTCGACAATGGCTGCAACCCAGTACACTGGGCTCCCTCTCCCCCTAGCTCCCAGTCAGACAGCTTTCTTCCCAGGAGGAGCATGACTTTAGGGCTTCTCCTGCCCAAGGCTACTTGCTGCTGAGGCTAAATCCTGGGTGAGTGAAGCTGAAAGATGGGGCTTCCTTCCTTCACCCAGCTCCCACTTATGGAATGGAAGCTGTACTCTGGGCATGGCCCACCGAGAGTACTGTGGTCCCAGTTGCTCTATCCCCACCCTCAGTTTGTGAGATGGTGGTACCAGCCAGGAGAGGCAAACTGAGAAGACCTCAGGCTAGTGTGTCTCCCCCTCCCCCCTTCTATCAAGAGCTCAGAGATTTTGCCTGGAGGGAGAAGCAGGCTCCTAATCTCTTCCCAGAAAGTAGTGACTTCATTTGTAGTAGAGTGTGGAGAAATTTATGCCTAAGGGTGCTTTCAAGAACTGTGGAGGTTTTAGTGAAAGGCAATTGGGAGGAGATTTGTGGATTTAATAAAGATACAGCCTAGACTGTAAGCCAGCTAGTTTGCAGGAGAGAATAAGACAGCTAGGAAGAGCCCTCCTGGGGTCAGAACAAATATCAAACACTAATCTCAAAAGAGCCACCTTTTGATTGGATTACTTTATAGAACAAGCTATGCCCCAGGGCATTGTTGAAAATAATAGAATAATATACCACAATTAGTGGAGTTTAACGGTTGGGTGTGACCAGGGAAAGAGAGGGAGAGTCCTACTAAGACCACTGTCATCTTGGGTGACTTTGGGCAAATCCAAAGATATGTCTTCCTGAGGAGCAACATCATAGGCCTTAACACTGTTACAGGGGAAATAGATTTCACTAAAACAGTCCAGCCAGTCACTAAACAAATAAACAAGCAAATAACAGTAACCAGCCCAGTTGGGTGGGGGGGAACCACTCCCTAGAGTTGCTGTAAATATGTTCACAGAACTAAAAGAAAGCATGATTAAGAAGGAAGGTATAATGACATTTTTGCATCAACTAGATTTACTCTTTATCAGTAAAGAGATATGAATTATAAAAAGAACCAAATTGAAATCCTGGAATTGGGGCTTCCCTTGTGGTGCAGTGGTTAAGAATCCGCCTGCCAATGCAGGGGACACCGGTTCGAGCCCTGGTCCGGGAAGATCCCACATGCCGTGGAGCAACTAAGCCCGTGTGCCACAACTCCTGAAGCCCGGGTGCCTAGAGCCCATGCTCTGCAACAAGAGGAGCCACCGCAAAGAGAAGCCTGCACACCACAACAAAGAGTAGCCCCCGCTCACCACACTAGAGAAAGCCTGTGCACAGCAACAAAGACCCAACGCAGCCAAAATAATAAAATAAATTAAATTAATTAATTAAAAAAAATTCTGGAATTAGAAAATACAATGACTGAAATAAAAAGTTCACTAGAGGGGCTCAAGGTAGATTCCAACAGGCAGAAGAAATAATTAGTGTACTTGAAGATAGATTGATAGAGAGCATGTAAGGTGAAGAGTAGAGAGAAGAAGAATGAAGAAAAATGTAGAGCCTCAGAGAAATGTGAGGATCATTCAGTGCACCAACATGTGTGATGGGACTACCAGAGGAGAGGAGAGAGAAAAAATATTCCCAAAAAATTGGCTGAAACTTCCTAAATTAATTGAAAAACAATAACCTGTATATTTAGGAAGCTCAATGAACTCCAAGGAGGATAAACACAAAGAGATTCACAGACACATCATAGTAAAAATGCTGAAAGTCAGACAGGGAGAAAACCTGGAAGGCAACAAGAGAAAAATGACTTGACACTTATAAGGGAACCCCAATAAGATTAACAGCTAACTTCTCAGCAGAAGCTGTGGAGGCCAGAGGCAGTGGGATAACATTCAAAGTGCTCAAAGAAAAAACTTGTCAACTAGGAAACCTATCTCCAGCATAGCTGGATATAAATGAAAAGGACATTTCAAAAACAAAGTTAAATAAAGACTTTCCCAGATAAACAAAAACAGAGACTTTGTTGTTTAAAGACCCACCTTACAAGAAATATTGAAGGAAGCTTTTCAGGCCTAAAGCAAGTGACCCCAGATAGTAATTCAAATCCATGTGAAAAAAATCAAAGAGCACCAGTAAATGTAATAATATAATTATAAAAGACAGTATAAATGTATATTTTCCTCCTTCTTTTAACTGATTTAAAATGCAATTATATAAAATAATTTGTATATAATATACAATAATATTTGTATATACTATATTGTTGGGCCTATAACATGGAAATGTAATATATGTTTAATAGGTGTGCCAATAACAGTACAAAGGAGGTGAGTGAAAACCAAGCTGTAATAGGCTAAGGAAATGACTACAGATGGTAAAGTAATAACTACAACAATGTATTGCTGGGTTTGTAACTTTATTAAATAGTATACAATAGTTATAATACTATAAAAAAGGGGGAAGGGAACAGAACTATGTAGAATAACATTTCTATATAATTGCTGCAGTTAAGCTAGTATAAATCTGAAGCTGATTCTTTTTTTACTATATATATATATTTTAAATTAGTATAATTATTTACTTTTTGGCTGCATTTGATTTTCATTGCTGTGCGCGGGCTCTCTCTACTTGCAGCGAGCAGGGGCTACTCTTTGTTGAGGTGCGTGGGCTTCTCATTGCAGTGGCTTCTCTTGTTGTGGAGCACGGGATCTAGGCATGCAGCTTCAGTAGTTGCAGCACGTAGGCTCAGTAGTTGTGGCTTGCGGGCTCTAGAGTGCAGGCTCAGTAGTTGTGGTGCATGGGCTTAGTTGCTCTGCGGCATGTGGGATCTTCCGGGACCAGGGCTTGAACCCATGTCCCCTGCATTGGCAGGCGGATTCTTAACCACTGCACCACCAGGGAAGTCCAATATATATAGTTTTTGATGTGAACCATTTTTAAAGTTTTTATTGAGTTTGTTACAATTTTGCTTCTGTTTCTTGGCCCCAAGGCATGTGGGATCTTAGCTCCCCAACCAGGGGTTGAACCTGCATTGGAAGGCGAAGTCTTAACCACTGGACCGCCAGGGAAGTCCCTCTGAAGCTGATTCTGATAAGTCAGGATTATGTGGTTAAACCCTAGAGTAACCACTTAAAAAAAAAATCTTTAAAAATACAGTGGAAAAATAAATAAATAAATAATGGAAAAATTATTAAAGAAATTTAAATGCTTCATTAGAAACTATTCACTTAATGCAAATCAAGTAGTAAAGGAGGAATAGAGAAGTAAAAAAGACAAGAAAAACATAGAAAACAAAAAATAAAATGGCAGTTGTATCCCAAATAGTTAGATAACTTAAATGAAGTGGACAAATTCCTAAAATGAAACCAGCTACCAAAAGTGACTCAAGAAGAAAGATAATCTGAATAGACCTATAACAACTTAAAGAGTAAATTAGCAATAAAAATACTACTTACAGTAAAAAACCCATGTTCTACCCAGTAGTGGCCCAGGTGGCTTCACCACTGAATTCTACCAAACATTTCACGATCAATAAATACCAATTCTTCACAAACGAGGAGGGACCACGTCCCAGCTCATTTTATGAGGCCATCATTATCCTGATAGCGAAACAAGACAAAGATAACACAAGAAAACTAGAGATCAATATCTCTTATGAGTATGGAAGCCACAATCCTTAACAAAAATGTTAGGAATCCAGCAACATATTAAAGAAACTATACTCCATAACCAAGTGAGATTTATCCCAGAAATGCAAGGTTGGTTTAACATCAAAAAATCAATTAATGTAATATATATTATCAATAGAACAAAAAGCAGAAATTACAGGATTATCTCAATAGATGCAGAAAAAGCACTTGACAAAGTGCAACAGCATTTCATGATAAAAGCACCCAACAAAATAGGAATAGAAGGGAACAGCCCAATATCACACTTAATGGTGAAAGACTGGATGTTTACTCTTTAAGATCAGGAATAAGACAAGGATGTCCACTCTCACCACTTCTATTCAACATTGTACTGCTGGTTCTAGCCAGGACAATTAGGCAAGACATGAAATAAAAGGCATGTATATTGGAAAGGAAGAAGTAAACCTATGTCTATTTACACATAATATTATCTTGTATACAGATATTTAAATTATTTATTTATTTAACATCTTTATTGGAGTATAATTGCTTTACAATGGTGTGTTAGTTTCTGCTGTACAACAAAGTGAATCAGCTATACATATACATACATCCCCATATCTCCTCCCTCTTGCATCTCCCTCCCACCCTCCCTATCCCACCCCTTTAGGTGGACACAAAGCACCAAGCTGATCTCCCTGTGCTATGCGGCTGCTTCTCACTAGCTATCTATTTTACATTTGGTAGTATATATATGTCCATGCCACTCTCTCACTTTGTCCCAGCTTACCCTTCCCCCTCCCTGTGTCCTCAAATCCATTCTCTACATCTGCGTCTTTATTCCTGTCCTGCCACTAGGTTCTTCAGAACCTTTTCTTTTTAGATTCCATATATTTGTGTTAGCATATGGTATTTGTTTTTCTCTTTCTGACTTATTTCACTCTGTTTGACAGTCTCTAAGTCCATCCACCTCGCTACAAATAACTCAGTTTCATTTCTTTTTATGGCTGAGTAATATTCCATTGTATATATGTGCCACATCTTCTTTATCCATTCATCTGTCGATGGATACTTAGGTGGCTTCCATGTCCTGGCTATTGTAAATAGAGCTGCAGTGAACATTGTGGTACATGACTCTTTTTGAATTATGGTTTTCTCAGGGTATTTGCCCAGTGGTGGGATTGCTGGGTCGTATGGTAGTTGTATTTTTAGTTTTTGAAGGAACCTCCATACTGTTCTCCATAGTGGCTGTATCAATTTGCATTCCCACCAACAGTGCAAGAGGGTTCCCTTTTCTCCACACCCTCTCTAGCATTTATTGTTTGTAGATTTTTTGATGATGGTCATTTTAACTGGTGTGAGGTGATACCTCATTGTAGTTTTGATTTTCATTTCTCTAATGATTAGTGTTGTTGAGCATGCTTTCATGTGTTTGTTGGCAATCTGTATATCTTCTTTGGAGAAATATCAATTTAGGTCCTCTGCCCATTTTTGGATTGGGTTGTTTGTTTTTTTCATATTGAGCTGCATGAGCTGCTTGTATATTTTGGAGTTTAATCCTTTGTCAGTTGCTTCATTTGCAAATATTTTCTACCATTCTGAGGGTTGTCTTTTGTCCTGTTTATGTTTTCCTTTGCTGTGCAAAAGCTCTTAAGTTTCATTACGTCCCATTTGTTTATTTTTGTTTTTATTTCCATTTCTCTAGGAGGTGGGTCAAAAAGGATCTTGCTGTGATTTATGTCATGGAGTGTTCTACCTATGTTTTCCTCTAGGAGTTTTATAGTGTCTGGCCTTACATTTAGGTCATTAATCCATTCTGAGTTTATTTTTGTGTATGGTGTTAGGGAGTGTTCTAATTTCATTCTTTTACATGTAGCTGTCCAGTTTTCCCAGCACCATCTATTGAAGAGACTGTCTTTTCTCCATTGTATATTCTTGCCTCTTTTATCAAAGATAAGTTGACCATATGTGCGTGGGTTTATCTCTGGGCTTTCTATCCTGTTCCATTGATCTATATTTCTGTTTTTGTGCCAGGACCATACTGTCTTGATTAATGTAGCTTTGTAGTATAGTCTGAAGTCAGGGAGTCTGATTCCTCCAGCTCCGTTTTTCTTTCTCAAGATTGCTTTGGCTATTTGGGGTCTTTTGTGTTTCCATACAAATTGTGAAATTTTTTGTTCTAGTTCTGTGAAAAATGCCATTGGTAGTTTGATAGGGATTGCATTGAATCTGTAGATTGCTCTGGGTAGTAGAGTCATTTTCACAATGTTGATTCTTCCAATCCAGGAACATGGTATATCTCTCCATCTGTTTGTATCATCTTCAATTTCTTTCATCAGTGTCTTATAGTTTTCTGCATACAGGTCTTTTGTCTCCTTAGGTAGGTTTATTCCTAGGTATTTTATTCTTTTTGTTGCAGTGGTAAATGGCAGTGTTTCCTTAATTTCTCTTTCAGATTTTTCATCATTAGTGTATAGGAATGCAAGAGATTTCTGTGCATTAATTTTGTATCCTGCTACTCTACCAAATTCATTGATTAGCTCTAGTAGTTTTCTGGTAGTATCTTTAGGATTCTCTATGTATAGTATCATGTCACCTGCAAACAGTGACTGTTTTACTTCTTCTTTTCCGATTTGGATTCCTTTTATTTCCTTTTCTTCTCTGATTGCTGTGGCTAAAACTTCCAAAGCTATGTTGAATAATAGTGGTGAGAGTGGACAACCTTGTCTTGTTCCTGATCTTAGAGGAAATGGTTTCAGCTTTTCACCATTGGGGACGATATTGGCTGTGTGCTTGTCATATATGGCCTTTTTTATGTTGAGGTAAGTTCCCTCTGCCTACTTTCTGGAGGGTTTTTATCATAAATGGGTGTTGAATTTTGTCAAAAGCTTTTTCTGCATCTTTGAGATGATCATATGGTTTTTCTCCTTCAGTTTGTTAATATGGTTTATCACATTGATTGATTTGCTTATGTTGAAGAGTCCTTGCATTCCAGGGGTAAACCCCACTTGATCATGTTGTATGATCCTTTTATAATGTGCTGTTGAATTCTGTTTGCTAGTATTTTGTTGAGGATTTTTGCATCTATGTTCATCAGTGATATTGGCCTGTAGTTTTCTTTTTTTGCGGCATCTTTGTCTGGTTTTGGTATCAGGGTGATGGTGGCCTCGTAGAATGAGTTTGGGAGTGTTCCTGCCTCTGCTATATTTTGGAAGAGTTTGAGAAGGATAGGTTTTAGCTCTTCTCTAAATGTTTGATAGAATTAGTCTCTGAAGCCATCTGGTCCTGGGCTTTTGTTTGTTGGAAGATTTTAAATCACAGTTTCAATTTCAATGCTTCTGATTGGTCTGTTTATATTTTCTATTTCTTCCTCATTCAGTCTTGGAAGGTTGTGCTTTTCTAAGAATTTGTCCATTTCTTCCAGGTTGTCCATTTTATTGGCATAGAGTTGCTGTAGTAATCTCTCATGATCCTTTGTATTTCTGCAGTGTCAGTTGTTACTTCTCCATTTTCATTTCTAATTCTATTGATTTGAGTCTTCTCGCTTTTTTTCTTGTTGAGCCTGGCTAATGGTTTATCAACTTTGTTTATATTCTCAAAGAACCAGCTTTTAGTTTTATTGATCTTTTCTATTGTTTCCTTCATTTCTTTTTCATTTATTTCTGATCTGATCTTATGATTTCTTTCCTTCTGCTAACTTTGGGTTTTTTTTGTTCTTCTTTCTCTAATTGCTTTAGGTGTAAGTTTAGGTTGTTTATTTGAGATGTTTCTTGTTTCTTGAGGTAGGTAGATGTTTTTTGTTTCTTGTATTGCTCTAAATTTCCCTCTTAGAACTGCTTTTGCTTCATCCCATAGGTTTTGGGTCTTCGTGTTTGTGTGTTTTTTTTTTAAAAAGTTGTTTATTTATTTATTTATTTTGTCTGTGTTGGGTCTTCGTTGCAGTGCACGGGCTTTCTCTAGTTGTGGTGAGTGGGGGCTACTCTTCATTTTGGTGCACGGGCTTCTCACTGCAATGACGTCTCTTGTTGCAGAGAATGGGCTCTAGGCACGCGGGCTTCAGTAGTTGTGGCTTGCAGGCTCTAGAGCCCAGGCTTAGTAGTTGTGGCACACAGGCTTAGTTGCTCCACAGCATGTGGGATCTTCCCGGACCAAGACTCGAACCTGTATCCCCTGCACTGGCAGGTGGATTTTTAACTGCTGCGCCACCAGGGAAGTCCAGGTCGTTGTGTTTTTATTGTCATTTGTTTCTAAATATTTTTTGATTTCCATTTTGATTTCCTCAGTGATCCCTTGGTTATTTAGTAGTGTATTGTTTAGCCTCCATGTGTTTGTATATTTTACAGATTGTTTCCTGTAATTGATATCTAGTCTCATAACGTTGTGGTCAGAAAAGATACTTGATATGATTTCAATTTTCATAAATTTACTAAGGCTTGATTTGTGATTCAAGGTGTGATCCATCTTGGAGAATGTTCCATGAGCACTTGACATGGAAGTGTAATCTGCTGTTTTTGGATGGAATGTCCTATAAGTATCAGTTAAGTCCATCTTGTATAATGTATTATTTAAAGCTTGTGTTTCCTTATTACTTTTTTGTCTGGATGATCTGTCCATTGATGTAACTGAGGTGTTAAAGTCCCCCACTATTATTGTGTTACTGTCGATTTCCTCTTTTATAGCTGTTAGTAGTTGCCTTATGTATTGAGGTGCTCCTATGTTGGGTGCATATATATTTGTAATTGTTATATCTTCTTCTTGGATTGATCCCTTGATCATTATGTAGTGTCCTTCCTTGTCTCTTGTAATATTCTTTATTTTATTTATTTATTTATTTTTTTTTTTTGCGGTACGCAGGCCTCTCACTCTTGTGGCCTCTCCCGTTGCGGACCACAGGCTCAAGACGCGCAGGCTCAGCGGCCATGGCTCACGGGCTCAGCCGCTTCGCGGCACGTGGTATCCTCCCAGACCAGGGCACGAACCCGCATCCCCTGCATCGGCAGGTGGACTCTCAACCACTGCGCCACCAGGGAAGCCCCATTCTTTATTTTAAAGTCTATTTTATCTGATATGAGTATTGCTACTCCAGCTTTCTTTTGATTTCCATTTGCATGGAATATCTTTTTCCATCCCCTCACTTTCAGTCTGTATGTGTCCCTAGGTCTGAAGTGGGTCTCTTGTAGACAGTATATATATGGGTCTTGTTTTTGTATCCATTCAGGGAGCCTGTGTCTTTTGGTTGGAGCATTTAATCCAGTCACGTTTAAGGTAATTATCGATATGTATGTCCCTATTACCATTTTCTTAATTGTTATGGGTTTGTTTTTATAGGTCCTTTTCTTCTCTTGTGTTTCCCACTTAGAGAAGTTCCTTTAGCATTTGTTGTAAAGCTGGTTTGGTGGTGCTGAATTCTCTTAGGTTTTGCTTGTCTGTAAAGCTTTTGATTTCTCCATCAATTCTGAACGAGATCCTTGCCAGGTAGAGTAATCTTGGTTGTAGGTTCTTCCCTTTCATCATTTTAAATATATTGGAAATACCATTTTACCATAATGAGAGCCAACCAGTTGTATGACTAGAATCAAAAAGACATATAGGGACTTCCCTGGTGGCGCAGTGGTTAAGAATCTGCCTGCCAATGCAGGTGACACGGGTTCGAACCCTGGTCCGGGAAGATCCCATATGCCGTGGAGCAACTAGGCCCATGCGCCACACCTACTGTGCCTTTGCTCTAGAGCCCGCGAGCCACGACTGCTGAGCCCACGTGCTACAACTACTGAAGCCCGTGCACCTAGAGCCCATGCTCTGCAACAAGAGAAGCCACCGCAATGAGAAGCCCACACACCGCAATGAAGAGTAGCCCCCACTCACCGCAACTAGAGAAAGCCTGTGAGCAGCAACGAAGACCCAATGCAGCCAAAAATAAATAAATAAAATAAATTTTTAAAAAAGACATATAATAACAAGTGTTGGTGAGAATATGAAGAAATTGGAATCCTCATATACCACTGGTGGTGATGTAAAATGGTGCAGCGACTTTGGAAGAGTCTGACAGTTCCTTTAACAGTTGAGCATAGAGTTACCATATGGTCCAGCAATTTTACTTGTAGGTATCTACTCAAAAGTGAAAACATGTCTATAGAGAAGCTTGTACATGAATGTTTATAGTAGCATTATTCATAAAAGCCAAAAGTGGAAACAACCCAGATGTCCATCAGATGATGAATGGATAAACAAAATGTGGTCTGTCTGTACAATGAGATATTATTTAGCAATAAAAAAGAAGGAGGTAACAATACATGCTACAACATGGATGAACCTTGAAAACATTATAAGTGGAAGAAGCCAGTCACAAAAGATCATATATTATATGATTCCATTCATATACAAGTCTATTATAGGGATATCTATAATGAAAGTAGATTTGTGATTGCTTAGGGCTGGGAAATTAGGTGCGGGGATAGGGGCACTATAGCTAAAGAGTACGAGGTTTCTTTTTAAGGTGATGAAAATGTTCTAAACTTGACTCTGATGGCTGCACAATTTGGTGACTATGCTAAAAACCATTTACCTGTACACTTTAAATAGGTGAATTTTAAGGTATGTGAATTATATCTCAATAGAGCTGTTTTTTAAAAAGCAGCCTTTGAGGGCCTCCCTGGTGGCGCAGTGGTTGAGAGTCCGCCTGCCGATGCTAGGGGACAGGGGTTCGTGCACCGGTCCGGGAAGATCCCACATGCCGCGGAGTGGCTAGGCCCGTGAGCCATGGCCGCTGAGCCTGCGCGTCCGGAGCCTGTGCTCCGCAACGGGAGAGGCCATGACAGTGAGAGGCCCGCGTACTGCAAAAAAACAAAAAGCAGCCTTTGATAAAATTAAAAAATAATAGACATGACTTTGTTCCAATAAAACTTTCTTTATGGACATTGAAATTTGAATTTCATGTAATTTTCACAGGTGAGGAAATGTTATTAAAATTTGGGGGGGGGATTTCTCTGGCAGTCCAGTGGTTAGGACTCCACGCTTTCACTGCCGAGGGCCCGGGTTTGATCCCTGGTCGGGGAACTACAATCCCACAAGCCGCACAGCATGGCCAAAAAATAAAATAAAATAAAAAAATTTTTTAAATTAAAAAAAGTTTTCTTCAATCATTTAAAAGTGTAAAACTCATTCTTAGTTCTCAAACTGCAGTAGGTTGGACTTGTCTTGTGGACCACAGTTTACTGACCCCTGATCGAAGTTACTATTTGATACATGTTGTGAGAGACTGACCCACAGGGAAAGGAATTTTTTGTGACATTTGTTCGGCCATAATTTTGCAATGAAAAACTCTTAGTTTTTCTTTTTTAAACAGACCCCAGACCCAGAGGATGGACACTATTATCAATGTCAGGATTTCTCAACCTTGAAACTATTGACATTTTGGCTGGAGGGTTCTTTGTGGTGAGGACTACCCTGTGCACTGTAGGATGTGTAGCGACATCACTGGCCTCCACCTATTAGATTACAGGAGCACCTCCTACCTTGCCCCAGTTGTGACAACTAAAAAGTGTCTTCAGACACCGTCAACTGACCCTGAAGGCAAAACACACTCCTCTTCCCTCCACCCTATCCTCCACCACATTGAGAACCAGTGGAAGGAATAATAGTAGTGATATTCAGAGAGACAGACTGTTACAACATATAGCCTGTCAGGCTTTAATGTACACATACATGACCTGAGGATCTTGGTAAAATGCAGATTCTGATTCTGTAGTTCTGCGGTTGACTGAGAATTCTGCATTTCTAACAAATTCTCGAGTGATGCCAATGCTACTGGTCCAGGGACCACACTAAAGTAGCGAAGCAGTAGTAGTAGTAGTAAAAAGTAGTAGTAGAGGGCCTCCCTGGTGGTGCAGTGGTTAAGAATCCGCCTGCCAATGCAGGGGACACAGGTTCGAGCCCTGGTCCGGGAAGATCCCACATGCCTCGGAGCAACTAAGCCCGTGAGCCACAAGTACTGAGCCTGCGCTCTACGGCCCGCAAGCCACAGCTACTGAGCCCGTGTGCCATAACTACTGAAGCCCGCTCTCCACAACCAGAAAGGCCACCGTGATGAGAAGCCCGCGCACCACAACAAAGAGTATCCCTCACTCAATGCAACTAGAGAAAGCCTGTGCGCAGAAACGAAGACCCAACGTAGCCAAAAATAAAATAAATAAATTTATAAAAATAAAAAAGGGAGTAGTAGAGAGTACACAGGCTTTGAAATAAGACAGACCTGGGCTGGAATTCCAGCTAAACTACTTAAAGCTCGGATAAGATACTCAAGCTCTCTGAACCTCAGCATGCACATCAGTAAAATGGAACTACTATTACTGACCCTGCAAGGTTGTTCTAAGGACTCATGGAATGCTTAGTGCTGGGCAGAAACGAAGGGACTATAGTTGGCCTAAAGCAGGAGGCTTGGGTCACCATGGGCACTGACTGCCCTGTTGTGATTTGTCCAGCCGTTGTATCTCATCAAACCTCAAATTTCCAGTGAAAATACCTCTTTGTAAACCATGTTCAAATATTCTGTCGAGGGCTTCCCTGGTGGCGCAGTGGTTGAGAGTCTGCCTGCCGATGCAGGGGACACGGGTTCGTGCCCGGGTCCGGGAAGATCCCACATGCCGCGGAGCAGCTGGGCCCGTGAGCCATGGCCGCTGAGCCTGTGCGTCCGGAGCCTGTGCTCTGCAATGGGAGAGGCCACAGCAGTGAGAGGCCCGTGTAACGCAAAAATAAATAAATAAATAATTCTGTTGAAAGTAATGGTAGTTTGATTTATGATGATGGAGAGAACTCTGAGAAGCCACTAGTCTTCTGCTCTATTTTTATGTTGTACATTAACTGAGCAAGATGCTAATGCGAGAAGATGCTAATGCAAAGATGCATTTTGAAAAAAAGAGAGATGGTACTTGAGGAATTCTTGGTTTTATTGAGGTCAGATGTAGGTGGCTTTCTAAGAAGGACTCAATTTCAGAACCAGTGGTAGTTAACATATGAATCATGTTAATGATGCTAATCATTTCAGACTTTTTTGCTGCAGAGATGGGGGGAAAATCTCTTTCTTGCACCACTTACTGCATTGCACAATTGGCTTGATGCTTTGGGATTTTTCCACTTGAAAGATTTGATAGTTGTCATTTTGAGAAAGTGGGTGCTGAATGTAATTTGCCAGGAGGCTAAACGGTTCTGTTATTTCTTTTCTAGGCAGGAATTTTACTCTAATAATTCAATCTATCAGTAAGAAGAGCCAAATATGAAAAATTTCTCAAACTTGAGTTGTGAGAGATTCTAATACCATCTTGTATCAAAACCAAAGCCTCCTTCTCCTGTTTGTTGGCATCCCAAACATTTTCACATACCCAAGCACAATTATGATTGGATTAAATACCAACATTACAGATCATTTTAGCATACAAGTGGACATACAGTGGTCCATGACGGGCGGAACTTTCAAAAGGAGAAGACAGAAAGAACAACTCTGGTGATTTCAGTAAGGTGTTAAATCCTAGACTCCCCAAGATCGAGGCAAATGATTCCCTTCCAGGATGTAAACTCCAGGAGGGAGTTCAAACTGGTGTTTGAACCCTGGCTTCTCCGTGGAGCTCTTCTGTGACCTTGGGCAAATCTCTTTTTTCTCCCAGGCCTCAGTTCTTCCACTGCAAAACAGGGGGAAGAACTTGATTTCAAAGGCTCTCAGCTTCACATCCTATTTTAGGTGATCTGGGCAGAAGAAGCTCATTGTGCAACTTTCTGTTTCATATTTCCGTCTTAAGTAGGAAGTCATTTCAGGGTTTGAGCATGTAGGTATGAGAAAATCTGCTAGAGGACAGAACAAATATTGCTTAGGGAAAAGAGCCAGCATCCTGATAGAAGGGGTAAGTTGGCTTAGGTGGAAGGAAGACCCACCACTGCCCCCGTCTCCCTGATTGATCTTAGACTTACCTCTCTAAACCTAAATACTATTATTCTAAATGAGAATAATAGTATTTTCTTATAGGATTGTTTTAAGGCATGAACGAGGTAGACCTTTACAGGCACTTAGCCCAGGGCCCGACCATAGTAAGCACTTGGTAAACATTAGCTTCGTATCATGAGTTGGGAGTGTGAGAATAAAGAGGAAAGGTCTCATGCTAGAGGCACTGTAAATTTTCTCCTTTAATCATCTCCGTCATTTTCTTTGAATCTTCTTCAGGTTATCCATGGCTTTGTAATTGTAGACCCTCTAGACTCCACAGTTAGTCTAAATATGGTGAGCTTTACCTTATGCCGTATACTTAAGGATCTTTTTTGTAATGTGCTCTATAATTGGTCTCTGTTTAGCTCGATGTCCACTGTGATAGCAGGATTCTTTTCTGATTTCTGCCAAGCTTAATTATTCTCCATTCCTTTGTCCCCCATGTGTCATTTTGAAATTTTTCTCTTTTGTTTTTGATGACTTCTCCAGTTATTCATGCTAGTTTTGCATTCTTCTCCAAGAACATTTTTGGTGCTTGTTTATTCTTAATTTCAGAAGTTAAAAAAGCATTTGTGGTCTTAAAAACCCAGAATTGAGTTTTCTCAGAGCTGGTAATCATTTTAGCCAACTGATGACGAGGCTTCTCTGGTTTGTGACAGGATGACGTGTTCCATCCTCCTGTCTGTGCTTTGTCTGATTTAGATTCTAAGTCCACGTTTTAGTACTTTTTTTTTTTAATTTTTAAATTTTTGGCTGCGTTGGGCCTTCATTGCTGCACGTGGCTTTCTCTAGTTGTGGCGAACAGGGGCTACTCTTCATTGTGACATGCGGGCTTCTCATTGCAGTGGCTTCTCTTGTTGTGGAGCGCAGGCTCTAGGTGCACAGGCTTCAGTAGTTGTGGCTCGCAGGTTCTAGAGCGCAGGCTCAGTAGTTGTGGCTCACGGGCTTCATTGCTCCGCAGCACGTGGGATCTCCCAGGCCCAGGGCTCAAACCCACGTCCCCTGCATTGGCAGGCAGATTCTTAACCACTGCGCCACCAGGGAAGCCCGCTTTAGTACATTTTTGTCAAGCAAAGATTTATTACCAATTTAGTGCTGACCTCGGGAAGTCTTCAGTCACCTGTGCTGAGTTGAGGCACTTGTCCTAGTTCAGGAATCACTCCGACACCACTAGGTGGGGTCAGAGCACATCATTTCTAAAGGAATTGGCCTTTTTCCTCTCCTTTTGTTGAAGTACTTTTAAATATAAATTACAATTTTCACAGAGTCCAGGGCAGGAGGAGTTAATCCACTGGGTAACGCTTAGTCATGAGTGGTGTTTCAGAGTCTGTTCATTTTACTTCATGTTTAGGCATTTGAAATTGAGCTTTGTGCTGCCAGCCCTGAATTTACTATTGTTTCCTATTCATAGCTCTCCGCAGAGTTCTTATTCTCAGTGTTTGAAACATTTTTTTTTAACATCTTTATTGGAGTATAATTGCTTTACTATGGCGTGTTAGTTTCTGCTTTATAACAAAGTGAATTAGTTATACATATACATCTGTTCCCATATCTCTTCCCTCTTGCATCTCCCTCCCTCCCACCCTCCCTATCCCACCCCTCTAGGTGGTCACAGAGCACTGAGCTGATCTCCCTGTGCTATGCGGCTACTTCCCACTAGCTTTCTATTTTATGTTTGGTAGTGTATATATGTCCATGCCTCTCTCGCTTTGTCACAGCTTACCCTTCCCCCTCCCCATATCCTCAAGTCCATGCTCTAGTAGGAAACATTTGTAACCATTGGTAATTGCTGAATATCAACAGCATGCTTGGTGCTAAAAAACTTGTATTTTTCATTAGCATGACAATCACCATTTTTGTTGCATTAGAGAGTTCATTATTGTAAGTCAACTCCTGATTATTAGTAGAAAGGAATGATTGCAGTGGCAGTACCTGAGTAAGGGAAAGTAGAAAGCACACAGAAATTAAGTGTTGAGGGTCATTGACATCCCCCAAAATGATTTTAAGATATAGAATGGGATGTTAAAGGATTAAAAGAAAATGATTATAGCAGTGAAAAAAGTACTCCATGGTTTATACAAAACCATCTCAAGCTCGTAGACTCAGAGGGTATTAATCCTGAAAGCCCACTTGATGAGTGTGGAAGCTGAGACCCAGAGAGGTTAAGCGACTTTCCCAACACAGCGGGTTTAGGTGTTTTATAGCTATTTGACAAGGCCATGATTGCCCTCATGTTGTGAGTTAAATTCCAAAGATAGAGATTGTCTTCTTTACTTTGGAGGGATTGCATTGCTATTATAGCATATAACTATTGTTTCTTTTTGCTTTGTCATCTGTCAGCTGACTTTCAAAGATTCAAGCCTCTCATCTTTTTTCACAGCATTGTAAAATTTGGGCCTTGCATGGGGCACAAATGATTGACAGGAGGCGCAGTTGAGCTGCGTGGCTCACCCAAGGTTGTGCGTGGTGGAGGGGGTAGTTTAGGTCGCAGATCCCCTCTCTGGGCTCACGGCCGCTGCCAGAACCTGTCTCCACTAAAGCAGGCAACGTGCCAGGAGCTGCAAACATAAGGACTTTTCTCCCCCCCAAAAATCTATAATTCATTTTGTTTTGAAAGACTTCTCAGAGTTTAAAACCTCTGTTTTGTGGCTTGCCGAGGCGCTGTGATCTGTTTCTTACTGGTCTCTTGTTCTGTGGAAATTTTTCTTGGTTGGCTTTTTGAGATTTAGATTTCCTTGCCAAGGTATTTTTAGAGAGTGGAGATCAGTATGTGTCCCCAAAGGGGGGGGTATATACCTTCAGGCCCAATTATGCAATTAGAATTTTAATGAGGAGTGTCATAAATCCTCACTTCATTGCAATCATTACCTAGAAGACTGTTCTACTCAGAAGGCTCAGCTTAGGTATCATCATCATTATCATCAACATCATCAGCCAACCACAAGCATTTGTGAAGTGGCCACAGATTATGCAGCACTTGTGTGGGTCCTGGGAGACTTAGAGAGAAAGAGGAAGGGAGAAAGGGGGAGAGAGAGAGAGAGAGAGAGAGAGAGAGAGAGAGAGTGTGTGTGTGTGTGTGTGTGTGTGTGTGTTAGCCCTTGCCTTCAAGGAGTTTATGATCTGCAGAATTGCAGGAAGGACAGGAATCTTGGGCAAAGACAGACACCTCATTTTTCCGTGTATGTAAAGTACATACTAACTCACATATCTGGTATTGTATGCAGGGGAGGGAGACAGTGGTGAGATAAAGAAGGGATCTTAGAGGGGCTTCCTTGGTGGCGCAGTGGTTGAGAGTCTGCCTGCCGATGCAGGGGACGCGGGTTCGTGCCCCGGTCCGGGAGGATCCCACATGCCGCGGAGCGGCTGGGCCCATGAGCCATGGCCGCTGAGCCTGCGCGTCCGGAGCCTGTGCTCCGCAACGGGAGAGGCCACAACAGTGAGAGGCCCGTGTACCGCAAAAAAAAAAAAAAAAGAAGGGATCTTAGAAAGGTCTGGTTGTGGGTAACTAGAGGCATGTAGGTTTGCTGACCAGGGAGGGCACAGGCTGCCTTGTAACAAGGCAGAGCAGTTGGTTGGAGGAGAGAGGAAGTAATTGGTGGAGGGCCTTGAAACCAATGTTTTAAATAGATTCAGCCTACTAACAGCGATGATTGGAGGGCTGGGAGAGGAAAATTACTTGCTATGGTTGATTCTGGCAGAAACTGACAGGGCAAGATTGGAATTGAGTTTTTTGTTCTGTTTTGTTTTTGCAAAAAGGAGGTTTCAGGTTTGTGAGATTTTGTGCAGATCAAGATAAGGGATTTGGGGGTCATGATTGGTAGAGCAAAGAGACGAGTCTCTTTTTTTGGCTAAAATCTTGTTTCTGTTTGGAGGGTCTCCTTTTCCCTCAGAAATAATGGCTGATTAGGAGTGGTGTGTGTGTGTCCTTAACCACACCAGGAAACACAGACATGAGACATAGAACCTGCTTCCGTGGTATGAGTCAGGGAGGGTCGGTTTTACACGCCCATTACTGCACTCTTTTATCCTCTTTGATTAACTGGAATAGATTTTAATGGGACTCATTATTCACTGCTGCACAGCAAAATCATTTTTATAACTCTTTCCATTGTGTTTATCTTGTAAATGGAGGTGTTTGGCATCTGTTTTTTCAAAACAGACCAATAAAAGTTGTATTTAGGTTTGGATCTGGCACATCAGCATCTTAAATTCTCAACTCTTCTCTGAAATCGGTTCTCGTAGGGCAGCCACGACTGCAAAAGTCAATTAGGGGTGAACGTGGAGAGGGGAGATCACAGCCCTCCTTGCTCTCACGTTCCCGAAATCATGGTAAACACGCTACATGTGTCCTGAGCCCGGGGAGGCACGGTCCCTTCTATTGTTCTGTCTGTAAGGGAGCTAACCTTTCAATAGTTTTTATGGAAAATGCTGGGGCAGCTTGTGAACTAATTAGAAGAAGCCCTGATAAGTGAATGCCGGGTCTGTCCATCGGTTCTCTTTCCTCTTCTGTGGAGTAGACAGCCAGTCAAATAGCATCTCTTGTGTGGATGATAATCCTGTCCCCCAACATCTATGAAATGGGATGTCACTTCTCTGCTAGCTTCTCCAGGTTTGAGTCTTCTCTGTAAAGCTGAAGTTTCTCTGGGGCTTCTGATTCTCAGGCATTTCACACATGGCAGCCACATTCGGTTCTCTGCACGGCCCAGAGAAAGCAGTGCGAGAAATGCAATGCGAAGGCTGCCAAAGCCAAAAAAACAAATGGTAGTTTTAGGGTTGTGAGTCTAAACCTGGCCTGTTGTAAGAAGATGTCTCAGACATTATTCAAAATGCTTCCCCGGTTAATAGACCCTGATTGGTCCTGTAGGTTATTGGTGCCAGTTGCTTCCAACAACAGAAAAGTGCTGTATTCCAGCTACGTTCCTGCTGCAGAGCCTAAGTGCTTAGTGCTATTTCCTTAAAACATTTGAGGTTGATAAATGACAAGCACTTCACTCTGGGTAAAGCTCATAAATTCGGCCCCTACAAAAGATAACAAGCTGACAGCACTTAGTCCTGTTTATAAAGTTCATACACATCCATCTGTGATAGAGGCACGGGATGGATCTGCGAAATAGCACCGCAGCCCGTTAAAGGACACAGCCACGATGCAAGACGTGCTGTGTGCCCAGACTCGCTGCCATTTGCCCTGAGCTTCAAGGGCATCTGGAGGCCGAGGCCCACAGAGCTGGAGCCCACAGGCCATGGAGTCCGACTCCTTCCTCCTTTCTCCCTCCCTCCACCGCTCCTTTTCTGCCTGCAAGATGAGCCCCTGCCTCGTCGCCTCCCTCCCTTCGCTGGGCTGAGCAGAGGCGGGGGTGAGGGGGTATGTGGAGCAGTGGAACGCTTCCCCCAGGGCAGAAGAGATGAGTTCAGGTGAACATTTCATCAGCACCAGGGGCTGTTCTCTTTTTGGCAATCTGTTCGGGGAAAAATGACAAACCCTCCAAAAAGGCCTGTAAGTAGCATAAGTGCAAAGCCTGAATGGCTTATGTGCTAGCAGGTATCAGAAGAGAAAATGTTTTAATAAAAAAAGAAACACGAGGGCTTCCCTGGTGGCGCAGTGGTTGAGAGTCCGCCTGCCGATGCAGGGGACGCGGGTTTGTGCCCCGGTCTGGGAGGATCCCACGTGCCGCGGAGTGGCTGGGCCCATGAGCCATGGCCTCTGGGCCTGTGCGTCTGGAGCCTGTGCTCCGCAGCGGGAGAAAAAAAAAAAAAAAAAAGAAACACGAGACATCCCACTGGTCGTAGCTCCTTAGAGACGTGGCAGGTATTGTTCACGGGGGCCTGGTCGCTCAGAGCAGGGACTGAACGACCCAGGCCCTGAGTGGCCGTGGTGGGTGCGATCTGTCACACGCATGGGGCTGAGGCCATGTACACAGTACTGCACTGAACATTCAGTACTGCAGATAGGACAGTCACGCTGCTTGTCAGATACCAGAAGAGCGCAAAGAGCGTTCCTTCACTTGACAACAGCCTGGACCCAAGCGGCAGACATGCTGTTCCCTCCGGTTGGAGTGACCTCTCTTCCTTCAGCCCCTTCACCAGAGGACCAGCTGCTGCCTGGCTTTTGAGACCCAGCTCAGAGAGCATCTCCCCAGGGAAGCGACTCACCCCACAGACCCCCAGGCCCGAGCTGTGTTCCCTTAGTCCTCTGTTCTGTGATCATTTGTCAGGTTGCACTTTCCTTATCCATTCACCTGTCTTCCCCATCAGCCGTAAATGGGGACAGCATCTTGTCCCAGATTCATCATTCATCTCTGGGGCCGAGCGCAGTGACTAGGATGTAGTGGGTGCTCAATAAATGTTTGTCAAGTGAGTGACGGTGTGGTTAGCACGATGAGAATTGATGATGCCCTTTCTGATCTGCCATCCATCATGCGTGGAGTGGAACACAACTGGAGGCTTTAAACAATGCCCCTTGAGAATATAAGAAGAGGCGGGGTTAGAATGAGTAATCACCACCTTTTATTGAGTATTTACTGTGGCACCTTCTTAGGCTTTTCAAATGTATCAGTGCACTTAATCCTGAGATTAATCTGCTAAAACAGGTTCTGTTTATTATCCCTGTTGCAAAGCACAAGGAAGTTCAATAACTTGCCCAAGGTCACACAGCAGCAGCACTGAGATTCATACCGATGTTAGATAACCACTGTTTCTCTCTGCCTTTTAGACTGGTTCCTGGAAGGAATTAAGCCCTAATCTTCGGAAGCATCCATCTTATGTAATGATTTAGCTTCTCTCCTGTACATCTAGAATGGTACGAGTTATGTTCCATCCTAGGGAAAAAGGAGAAAACGGCCATTCAGACAGCTTTCTGTGGTTCACACAACAGGTCAGAGTTAGGAGACAAAGAATTGGTTTTATTTTTATTTTTTATTTTTTTTGGCCATGCCATATGGCTTTCCGGATCTTAGTTCCCCAACCGTGCCCCCTGCAGTGGAAGCGTGGAGTCCTAACCACTGGACTGCCAGAGAATTCCCAAGAATTGATTTTAGACAGTAGTTGAAAGCACAGCAAGTGTTCCCCAGCCTCTGTTCTCCAGCCAGACTGAACTACAATACTGTCATTTCCTACAAGAACCATCTAGACCCCTAGACCTTTGCATATGCTCTTCCCTCTGCCTGTAACACACTTCCCTGCTCTCTCCTCCTTCCCCTAGGCTGGTCTTCACTTGGCTTCTCTTTCCCACCAGTTCAGATGCCATTGCCCACCCCTTCAAGGTAGAGAGTCCCTCCAGTCCCTGATGTCCCTGTTGTGGCACTGAGTGCTATAGTGCTGACCACCACACCCGGAGTTGATTTGTGTGTGGGCCGAGGGGAATGACTATCTGCTTCTGACAGGTTCACACCCTGGGCCTGTTGTCTTCTGTCCCCCATTTATCCCCTGCGCCTCGGCTGGTGCTCGGACACAGCGTGTGTTCACTAAATGTTTGTCGAAGGAGTGGACGAATGGGGGTTCATTTTGCTTTACACTTTTGAGCCTCGGGGTTTTGAAGTGGTCAAGTCTGTTCTGTCAGACAGCCATTGTTTGCCACGTCTTGTGTGTACACACTCGGCGGGTGCCGTGGGGAGTAGAGAGATGACCGGCATTGCTCTTGTTCTGAGGCGCCTATGATCTAGGGAGATGCTCAGGTGGTCACATCAGCACAGCACAGTGGACCAGTGATAGAACGGGAGGTGGGCGTGCTCATGCTCTTGCGAGTCGGCAGCACCAAGGAAGCCCCATCGCAACGCAAGACCTCCCGTCCTCAGGGTGTCCCAAGAACCACCAGGAGTAACTGTGACTGGTGGTTCTTGTTTGTGAAGAAGTAGAAACCCAAATTAGGAAGACTAAGCAAGCCTCATACATTTGGGGAAGGCTTGTTGAAAAGTGCACCCTCATGTAGGTAACAACACATTGGAGGTTAGATTTAGCCCAAGAGAAAAACTTAATGACTTAAAACTAGAACCCTTTATTTTGCAAATAGAGCTAAGACTTAAAATCAGGTGTATTTAGGATATCTCTACTTGGTTTCCTCAGGCACCCGATCTTACTTTGTCTAGAACTTAATTACTCATCTGTTTCCCTCAAAACTTGCTGCTCCTGCTTCTCCTGTCTTCCATCCCTTCTTTACTGGAACCACCTGATGCTCAAGCCAGGAATTCAGGTGTTTCTCTTGATGCTTTTCCAGTTCTCAGGCTTTCTCTCCTTCGCACTGCCTTCATCAAGGCGGGAGTTGGCCTCCCTCCTGCCCTTCTTGATTCCAAGCTCCTTTCCTCCAACCCATTCTCCACCCTGTTGTTAGTGCACATTCTAGAATGCAGGTCTGATCCCATCATTCCTCTGCCTCTGGGTATATGGAGAATCCTGGTCCATCCCCACCAGGCCCACTGAGTTCAGACTGTTTCACCTCTGCCAGATGACGTGCAGTTCCCTATAAAGATCATGACGTTTGTCTGTTTTTAGACTTATTTCCTTTTCTCCTTTAACTAATTCTCCCTTGTTCTTTAAAGCTTTTTCCAACCTGGGTCGTTACTTGAGTCTTCGGCAGGGAACATTCTTCCAGAATTTCACATCCTCAGTGTCTAATATTGCTGGGCGCATAGGATGTGCTGTGTAATCCTTGCTGAAAGATTAGCTGAGAGGATGGGGAGTTCCCTGGTGGCCTAGTGGTTAGGATTCCAGGCTTTCACTGCTGTGGACAGCGTTCAATCCCTGGTCGGGGAACTGAGATCCCACAGGTGCAGCCAAAAAAAAGGATTAGATGAGAGGAAGCAGAGGCTTTAATTCACATTGAGCTGTAAAGGAGCAATAAATACCTGGCTCTTCTGAAAATGGGTTTTGTTTTAAGGTGGGAGAAGAGTGTTAAAATACCAGTTACTTACTGGAAAAGGTGGCTGGGGAGTGCTGGAGGAGAGCAAGATGAAAGGAACCCCACAGAGCAGAAAAAGAGGCGATCTGGGGGGTTGCCTACCTTAGACCACCAAGAAGAAGGCGGGTGTCTGCTGTAGCAGGCTGCCAAAGAATGTTTCCTTATACAAGAAGGGGACAGGTCTACTGTAGGTAATTAATTACTCAGACTCATTTCCAATTTGACACCCAATTCTTAAAGTTGAAAATCTAAGCCAGGCATTCTGAATCGGTGTGAGAATTTTTCCCCTCTCTTCACTTTATTGCAAGCTCCGTAGTAGCAAAGACATTGTCTCTGCATTCAACAGAGATAATTTTGCATTTTAGGAACAAGGAAGTAGAAAACTGCATTAATACGAGATTATGTTTGAGGATTTAAGCTCCCAAATCAGGAAATCCACTCAGCATTCTCTTGGTAGCTCTCGTTTAGATGCACCACACACCCACTTGCAGACAGCCCCTTGTGCCAGAGCCTGCCCTGCGGTGGCCGTGAGTTATGGCGGATTGGGGATCATTACCTTGATCTTCTTGACCCTTGGGTATTTCACTTCTCCAAGTTAATGTGTGCTCTTAAGTGTTACATTATCTTGTAGCAAAGTAGTCATTTATAATTTATATACTATGTACTGGCTTAAAATAGAAACAAGAGGATAATCAGCATCCTGAAGCTCCTAGTTTTCCAAAATAACATTTCTTCAGTAAGTCTGCCTGTAGGAATTAAAACCTACCGTGAATTAAAAAACCCTTTGTCCCAGTGTCAGAGTGGGACACAGGTGTGCCAACAAGCATTATTAAGCCTTACAAAACGGGAAGGAGATCATCTTTTTAAAATAAAACATTTTATTTTATTCTACTCAAAATAATTTCTAAAGAACTCAACCTTTGTAGTGTTGCAGGGGCCCCACTGAAGTCACAGAGAGGGGACGGGGCAGAGCTAAAGCATCTTTTGGAGAAGGACAAAAGCTAATCCATATCTCCACCCCGTGTCTGCTGCAGTTTTGGTGTCCTTCCATCCAGGCTGCTCCTTTGCCCTTTGACTTTGACTATACACACGGAGAAGGATGGGCTTTTCTGTTGAGTTCCTCGAAGGGAACACGCCATCCATTCACATATATTAAAAATAGAAGGCCCGGGCTTCCCTGGTGGCACAGTGGTTGAGAGTGCGCCTGCCAATGCAGGGGACACGGGTTCGTGCCCCGGTCCAGGAGGATCCCACATGCCGCGGAGCGGTTGGTCCCGTGAGCCGTGGCCACTGAGCCTGCGCGTCCGCAATGGGAGAGGCCACAACAGTGGGAGGCCCGCATACCGCAAAAAAAAAAAAAAAAAAAAATAGAAGGCCTGCTTGAAAAATCCTCTAGAATCAGGTTTTAGCAAACACCAATCAGATTTTAGAGGTCTAACTTATTTTTTTTCCTTCTTGCTTTTATAAGAAGTCTCTGAACCCTGAACTTTCCCCAGTTCCTTTTCATTGTGCATCTTCAGTGTGCCAGGACCTTGGGTAGAAATTTCTAATGAGAGCAGGAGAAGGACAGACGCCCCTGCAGTCAGGTGGTCTTCCTCTTCCGATGTCTGGTGACCTCGTGTTTGAATCCACCATCTGTGACCACCATCTCTGTGATGTGTCTTGTGCTCATCCCTGTACCCAGATGTCCATCTGAATGTCCACCTGATACTTGGGGGCCACTGACTGGGGTCGAGGCCAGCAGCCGCTATGGGTGGCTGCATCACGGGTGGCAACATTTACTAAGCTCCTGGGTATTTTCTTCCCCTATCATGATGTTGAACCTGCTTTTCTGGCCACAAGATTGAAGAGCTGAGAAATGGGTTTAGCAGCCATTGCTTCAGGTCCTTTTGAAAATGAGGCTACGGGATTAGCACACTACAGTATATTCCTATCTGTTTGTCCCCTGGGTTTCGATACAAGAGTTTGAAGTTGCTTCATGTGGCTGTGGGTGGACACCTCCTCTTTGGCCTCGGTTACACATCATGACGGGGACTGGCTGGTCGCTAGTGGTTCTTTTTTTTTTTTTTTTTTTTTTTTTTGCGGTACGCGGGCCTCTCACTGTTGTGGCCTCTCCCGTTGCAGAGCACAGGCTCCAGACGTGCAGGCTCAGTGGCCATGGCTCACGGGCCGCCGCTCAGCGGCATGTGGGATCTTCCCGGACCGGGGCACGAACCCGCGTCCCCTGCATCGGCAGGCGGACTCTCAACCACTGCGCCACCAGGGAAGCCCTAGTGGTTCTTTTTCCCCATGATTTGTGATGTCAGTTACAACTTCTTACCCTATGTTGCATTTAAAAAAAAAATCAAGTAAAACTAGTCTTTACATTTTAAAAAGCTAGCCTTTTATTAAAGGGCAGAGTCATGATTAAAAAGAAGATCAGGGCTTCCCTGGTGGTACAGTGGTTGAGCCGCCTGCCGATGCAGGGAACACGGGTTCGTGCCCCTGTCCGGGAAGATCCCACATGCCGCGGAGCGGCTGGGCCCGTGAGCCATGGCCGCTGGGCCTGCGCGTCCGGAGACTGTGCTCCACAACGGGAGAGGCCACAGCAGTGAGAGGCCCGTGTACCGCAAAAAAAAAAAAAAAAAAAAAAAAAGATCAACAACAAAATCTTGAGGAAACGAATGTCTCTAGAAGCTAACCTTGGGTTAACGGGAGAAGCTCGACTCTCTTAAATGTGGACGTTATTTACCAGCTTTCCTAAATTAGCAGCTTTGGGCATATTAAGATCTGTAAGGAACTGTCCAAGGGAGGTATTGTGTATGCTTTGCAGTGATTAAGCCATTAAGCTCTAATTATTATTTTCCCACTCATGGTTTTGTGTAGGAAGGTTTACAATTATTTAGGAATTCTGTGATCCTCAGCCATCTTAGCGTCATCCCCACCTTTCAGAACCTGAGGTGGGGGGAGCAGAGAAAAGGTTTTCCTGCGAGCAGATTACCACTTGGGCTCAGCTGTCTTCCCCTGTTGGTTTGTTTCCTTGCAGATGAAGTGGAAGGGGAAGGACCTGTTTGACTTGGTGTGCCGGACCCTGGGTCTTCGGGAAACCTGGTTCTTTGGCCTGCAGTATACAATCAAGGACACCGTGGCCTGGCTCAAGATGGACAAGAAGGTGGGCCCAGACCCTGATGACACCACTGGGGCTGGCATGGGCTCTGGATTCCCCCTGAGCATGTGTCTAGCTTATTGCTCATCATGGGGCATTATGGGTACACAGCAGAGAGAGGGGTGAGTTGCGGAGGAAGTTATACGGGACAGGATGTGGGCCTGGGGAGGCCCCGCCCCTGTTCCTCACCGGCTACCCCGGGCCTGCAGAACCACCCAGGACTGACCAGCTGCCATCCCTAGCTTCTTCCTTGTTGTCACCGGGTGTCACCTGATTGCTTCAGGCTTAATGCCGTTCTGTTAACTGAGCCATGAGTCAGGCTTCATGGATAAAAATTACTATTGTATTATCGTTTTGGTTTTTTTCCCCACAATTTATGTCTTTGAATGATTTTCTTGGGGCTCCTGTTCTTTAGGGAATTTTTTAGAGTATTTTTGAGAAACACCATGGCCCAACTCAATTTATTCATTAACATGATCTAAGGAATAAAGGGTGCCCTGGTTCCCACGGTGAAGGAAGAATGTCTATTTTGTTCTCATGATATTCTGGGGCTTCTGAGGCCTGGTGGACAAGTCTGGACTCCCAGCAGTTCTAATGTGGCTTAGAAATGGATATTGCCTCGGGGAACTGCCCTCTGCGTGGGTTCTTATGTGCTCGCAAAGACGCTGTCACCTACTTACCTGCCAACCTATCCATGGAGACGCTGAGAACAGGGCCGTATGTTTTAGTCAGTGACCCCTAAAAGACCCCTGAATCTCCAAGTAAGTCAGTGTCTCATTTTTACCCCAAATTACCCCCTGCAATTGCCTACCTCATTCTGTTATCTACTACTTCACATGATAAACAGTGAAAGCCTCCCGTCTTCTACCAGTTTGACTCTAAACTCAGGCATTCAAATTGTGTTTACATATGTACGCAGCAATCTGAATCTTCACGTTGGGGTCCCTGCTGGTTATAAATTTCACATGGTAATTCCCAACGATCATGAATGTCCAAGTGCTGCCATGCCAGCAAGAGCGTCCTAGATCAGGTTTATTTTGAATCTCTTGGGCATCACGACCAGGAATTTGGGCAGGAGCCTGGAGAGTTATCTACCAAAGACAGCAAAACCCTCAGTATCATTTTGTGACTCTCAGCAAAGTAAATTTGAAATCGTACCTGAGTGTTGGCCAAATGGATATTAGATTGGGGGCCTCAGGAGCCATGGAGCCTGCTGCTCAAAGGAAATAAATTATGACACATGTTAATGGAGCCTTGTAGCCTGTCACATGGCATGTTTATGTCCTGAGATGAAATTCATTCTGGAGAGCAGATGGCTCAAGCTTTCCAGTGGACGGATGAAATTGTTAGAATATTAAAGGCAGAGTGGTTTACTGGCTGTGCTCAAGTATTTCGTGGGGCATCTCTAGAGGTTCCTTGAAACAAAGGGTTGCCATGATGGACGTGTTTCACTTTTGTTGCTCAGTTAATGTTTAGATGATTTCACAAATATCTAGTTCATCATCTCTAAGCTCCATTCCAGTATGGACCTAAATGTTGGAGGTAGTCAGCAAGACAAAAGAATAAAGGAAGATTCCACTACTTGAGAAAATTAAAAAACCTTCAGCCTACCGTAAAGGATAGTGCCCAAGGCCTTTGAGTTATAAATTTCTAGTTTTTAGCTATCTCTGTGGCCTTGAAAACATTTGTGCCTGAATCATCGTAGCTCCACTCACCACTTGGGGATATTGATTGATTTGATTAATTCACCATGTGAAGTGAATGTTACCTCCTGTTATAGATGGCTTTGTGAATGCTTCAAACTGTAGAATCACCACCTTTGGGAAATGTGATAAATTTAGAAGGGAGAAAAATGTTTATACACTCCCTGCAGAAGGTCCTTTGATGGTGGCCTGGGAGGGAGAGGGGTGAAACTAGCTTGTTTTTCTTTTGCTCTGCAATTCTGCAGGTGCTGGATCATGACGTTTCAAAGGAAGAGCCAGTCACCTTTCACTTCCTGGCCAAATTTTATCCTGAGAATGCCGAGGAGGAGCTGGTTCAGGAGATCACGCAACATTTATTCTTCTTGCAGGTACCCCTTTCCATGCCACCCCCCTGATCTTGAGAGAACCGCCCCCAGGGGTAGCGGCAGAGGCAGCCTGGGCCAACCCCTCGGATTTGACCACGAATGCCTCCACATTGTGAAAATGTTCTCCCTCTGGAAAGCCAGTCCCTTTGGTTCTGTAATGAAAAACAGTCTTCAGGACAGAACTATACTTGAGTGATGAGAATTGGTGTCAGATGAAATTGCAAAAGTATGATGGCGAAAGAACACATGCAAGTAGCTCCCTAACTAGAAACATCTTTGAAGATGGTTCCTCACTAACTTAGAAGTACTCAGTAGTTGCCCAGGAAGTCTAAAAAGAGAGTCTTGCAAAGAGTAGTTCTTCCAGAAATTTAAAATCTGCTCTCATGAAGGCAGGACTTCAGAACTCCAGTGACACTTGGTAAATCCCACACATGTGGTACTTCAAGCATCATGTTTCATGCCACTTTGTCTGTATTGTCTTATTTTCCACTTATTCCCTCATTAGACTGTAAGCCCCTTTAAGGCAAGGCTCACTGAGTGCACGGTGGGCACCCCGTAAGTAATTGTTCCACCGAATTGAAGAAATTAGGAGATCCATAATTAAAGGTTCAAAGACAGCTAGTTGACCATCTAGAGGTGCAGCTAGGGGGACTGGTGTGAGGATGAGAACCTTGTCAGTTTTGCTTGTGTTCCTACTGCTCACTCAGAGCACTTCCCGAGTTTCACAGTTAGTTATGGTGCTTGGCACTGGAACGGCTGGTGTGTCCACCATCAGTGACAGAAAAGACCCTAGCAGGGCGTTAATTACATAATTGCCCAGACGTACACATATAGCCTGTCCTCCTATAATTAGTTTGAGCCTCAGATTATTGCATTAAGTAAATATTAAGTTAAATGTAATAACCCCCTCCAATAATTTCTCTTGCAAAAAAAAGTTTGCGAAAATATTTTCATGTCAAAGGGAAGCCCTTTTAGTTTTTCTGTAGTGCAGCTTAAAACCGAAAGAAAGTTGCCCTGCTTTGAATGAAACCACAAAATGACCTCCTAGGCCCCAGAATGTCCTAGCCATATAGAGATGGCTTTCTTGTAAGCAGTGCCCATTCTCCATTTGACTTTGGCTTTGGCTTAATTTCCCCTCCTACTGAAATGTTGGAGCGCTTTCACGGCTGAGCAAGGCAAAATTTACTACTTTTATGAATCTGGTGACTGCTGACGTCTGTGAAAGAGAGCTGGCTTTCCCGTTGTGTTTATTTCAGCATGCCCTCACTTCAGGAGGCTGTCTTGCCTGTACGTCTGGAACATCACCCACCGTACCAGTCTAAGAAATTAAATGCAATGAGATATGTTAATTCAACATTATGGCTTAAGAATTATATTTCCCAGACCTCAAGTGGACTTAAAGGTTTAATCGATCAAACTTTATTGCTTCCTTTTTCCTTAGAGCAGGCATATTGAAAGTGATGGGGTTTTTTCCTGCAGTCATAACTCAGTGGCCTCGCTGACTTTGGTCTTGTGTTAAGACTTAAAAGCACACTCCATTTCCTCGGATTCTGCGTGTGCTCAGCTGGGGCCGAGGCTGCAATCACCACCAGAGCCGCTCCTGACATTTCCCGAGTTCACAGCTCTCCTCCGTCACAACCCAGATGTCAGTCTCTTTTTTTTAACTACGAAGATTGTTTTTCCTCTTCGGCATTTGATCACGAACAGAAGAGATTAAGGGTTTTTTTCTGCGTAGCCATCTTACCAATAACTTCTCGGGGACCGAGCTCCCAACCTGTCGGCAGCGGTAAAAAGAAAAAATCGTTCCCTTTGTCAGAAAATCATTAGCAGGCTGGGTTGACAGGCCTCATTAGAACACGCTGCAGTGTCTTGCTCTGACCAGCCTGCACGGCTCCTGTCCACACATACGGTATCATGTCTCCCCTGTTGCCCCTTTCAGGTAAAGAAGCAGATTTTAGATGAAAAGATCTACTGCCCTCCCGAGGCTTCTGTGCTCTTGGCTTCTTACGCCGTCCAGGCCAAGGTAGGCTCAAAGAAGAAAAATGCATTCTTCCTGGGCATTAATGCATGTCACAGGATCACACTAGTCATCTGTTTCTTTGGATCTTCTAGGCTTCAGAGACTTTCCCCAGAAAGTGGGATGCTGTGGCACTTGTGGACTTGGGGGACCACTCTCACTGTTCCACTGCTGTATCATCTTGTGAGAGTGTCTGTGTGTGTATAAACAATAAGTGTACAGCTTGATGAATTATCTGTGTAATCTCACTATGCACATGTGGTTAATTACATTCACCCAGCCAACCTCTCTTTTTATTAACTAGGAAGAATGTGGTTATTGTCTCCAGTTTTGGCCAAACATGGCCTTGGGGTCAGAAAGGCCCAGGTCCTCACTGCAAACTCATCTTCTGAGGACCAGTGGCCCTATGCCTCGGGACTATGTCACACCCTGGGGAATGTCCTGCTTCATCCACCTGGATGGACGTGCTGGCCGTGCTTACGGTCGGGCACTGCAGGCTCTCCGCCCCACCAAGCCCAGCTGAGCTGTCTGGTGACTTGAGAGTCTTTCACAGAGAAATCGCTGCAGACTGGGAGTGGTGGGAGAGGGAGACCACTGGTCTTGTGCTTCTGTCCTCTCTGTTTTTTTTTTCTTTTCTGTAATCTAGTTATTCAGGGTTTTTTTTTCCTATTGTTAGTTTTTGTTTGTTTGTTTGTTTTTGTTTTTTGTGGTACGTGGGCCTCTCACCGCTGCGGCGGCCTCTCCCGCCGAGGAGCACAGGCTCCAGACACGAAGGCCCAGATGCCGTGGCTCACGGGCCCAGCCGCTCCGCGGCACGCGGGATCCTCCCGGACCGGGGCACGAACCCACGTCGCCTGCATCGGCAGGCGGACCCTCAACCACTGCGCCACCAGGGAAGCCCTGTCCTCTCTGTTTTTATAAGACGCACTACAGGGTCTGCCCAGGGTGCTTCATGCCCCTCAGGTTTCCGAATTCAATCACGTGCCACTTTCTCCTGATCCCTCTGCTTACTACCTTTCACTGCAGCATAAGATGACCTCAGAATTGGGACACCTGGGTTACTTTTGTGATTTTTGCCTAGTCTTTTCAGTTATTATTTTCCTTTTTAGTTAGAGGTATCCATAAAGCCATTTCCCTGACATGTTAGAGAAATTAATAAGACCCTCAACTTCTTAGCCCACTTTTTGGGGTAGCTTAAGATAATCTCAAATCAAAGCCAGGAAGTAACTGGCCTATCATTTGGAGGAAAAAAGGGTCTGTACGTGCTTGTCACACTAACAGAAGCATCAGGGTCATTTGATGACTCGTCTAATATTTGCTGAGTATTCACTGGCCTGAGGGGAGGTTGTTGACTCTGTCACTGATACAGACACGAAGTGAGTATCTGCCCTCAGTGATTTGCCCAAGGTCATTTGGGCAATCTTGGGTAAAGCTAAGGGCAGAATTCATGGCTTTGGGATTGCATTTTGAGCCTCCCCTATTGCATTGTCCTGACAAATGAGTAATTGAGAAAACAGAAAATGGGCCTTGATTCAACTAAAACATATGCTTCCTTTTATGCTTTGATTAAGAATATTAATAACAGGAAAAATGTGTCCTTTCAATCAGTATCGCCCTGACAGTGATGAAGCAGTTGTCACTTTCATTAAATCTAAGCACTTCCTGGCCCGGAACTGAGCTTCTCTCTAGCACGCCTTCTCCCCGGCTGAGAGGAGGCCCAGTATCTTCTCAAAGATACTACCTCTCTGAAGGATTTTAGTCTCAAAGGCTACATTTTCTTTGCATAGATTTTGGGCTACAAATTCAAAGGCCACCTGTAGAAAAAAATAACTTTTCAGGGAACCAGCAGATGTTTGCTTAAACAGATTTCACTGTAGGAAAGCCCTCCTAATTTGGATCCTGCTAATTTAGAGATGAAAGTGATTCACAGACAGCATATGGGGTTCATATGGAGGAGCGTGCTTTAACTGTTTTTCCCGGTGTAAATTGTCAGGAACCTACAAATAAAGGTAATCTATGGCTTCAAGTCTGCATTTGGGAAACTAAGGATTATTATAACATGCTTCCAGTTTCTAGGACAGCTATTAATATTAATAGGGTGCCTCTGATTACAATATTGATCAGATCTTACACGCCTGTAGTGTTTTACAGTTTTACAAAGTGTTATAACATGAATATTTCTTGAGATACTCAATGGAGTCTTTTCTGTAAACCAAAGAATTTAAGGCTCAGAAAGGACTAATAATTTGTCTAAAGTCACAATACTTGATGTTAATTTTTTTTTTTTTAATAAATTTATTTATTTATTTATTTTTGGTTGCATTGGGTCTTAGTTGCTGCACACGGGCTTTTCTCTAGTTGCAGTGAGCAGGGGCTACTCTTCATTGTGGTGTGCGGGCTTCTCATTATGGTGGCTTCTCTTGTTGCAGAGCACAGGCTCTAGGTGCGCAGGCTTCAGTAGTTGTGGCTCGTGGGCTCTAGAGCACAGGCTCAGTAGTTGTGGTGCATGGGCTTAGTTGCTCTGCGGCATGTGAGATTTTCCCAGACCAGGGCTCGAACCCGTGTCCCCTGCATTGGCAGGCGGACTCTCAACCACTGCGCCACCAGGGAAGCCTGATGTAAATCCTTTTTTAAATGGAGTTTGTAGCCCACTTCTTAATGGACAGGATTTGAAGCAGAATGGAGCTGGAGAACGGAGCAGGAGTGAGAACCCTAGTGTCTGGATTGCATAATTTAGCACTTGCTCTTGCCCTCACTGTGAGAGGGGTCTCTGGGTACCACACACTACCTTTCACTAAATTCCAGGTTAGTTATATGGTCACATCAGTCCAAACTTTTCAGTAAATCATCCTGGTTCCCATTATATTCCATTTCTTTTCTTCCACAACCTTTCTGAGACAGATAGGAAATGTAAAAGTGTGGTGGGGAAAGTGAATTGAGCTCATTAACACATGGGATGTAATTACGCACAAATGTATTCATTACAGTATTTCAGCTGTTCAACTGATATAGACAGTTCATTCCAAAGCATAAAGAAACAATTACCCTTAAAGCATAAATATAGATATTAATCACATGGTTCAGTTAACAAGAACCATATTTCTTAGTAGAAGTTTAGGTTATTTTTGAATCAGAAATATACGCTGGTTTTTTTGGCCCAGTCATGTGACACACCAAACCATCCTGCAACGTATTAAGCCACCTGTTGGATTTTATATTGACAATTTGGTGTTTGAAATGTGTTCTTATTAAAAATGACTTTGGGAGAGAATGGTATGTAATTCCCCAAACTTGCAGGGCTGGCCAGCAGATTCCTAGTGTTCAGAGAGAGAAAAGACTGGTGGGAGAGGAGGCTTGTTGTTTCCTAGTGCTCTTTGATACTAATTAGGGGCAGAGTGCCAAAAGGCAGCTAAGAAGTCGGGTATATGTAAAGTATAGGTAGAGTGGCAAGAGTTGAGGCTGGAGAGGTCTGCTGGGGGTCAGATCATAAAGGGTCTTCTTAACTTTATCCTGTGGGGGATGCAGAGCCAGTGAAGGGTTTATATTTTAGACAGATCCTTTGGTGGCTGTGTGAAGGACAGATTGGAGTAAGACTAGTTTGGAAACAAGGAGACCTGTTAGAAGGCTGTGGTGGTCATCTGGCTGAGACTGTGGGGTTCCCAACTTGGGCAGTGGTCAGTTGGATGGGAGGAGACTAACTTTAAAATAATCCAGGGAAAAAAAATACCCAGGAGGTAAAAGTTGATATAAATGGTATACTATCCTCTGCATATCCCCCTTTCTGGGGGGCTTATCCTTTTACAAATGGGTATTTTCTCTCACTCAGTGTCAATTTTGATATGTATCGTGTTGTATGTTAGCTCATTGATTCTAACTGCTGTATGGTAGCCATTGATGAATAAGCCTAATTTATTTTTCTATCCTCCTGAGGAGGAGGTAGGTTTAGTTTCTGCTGTTTCCCTATTATAAGCAGCACTTTACTGAGGACTCTTTTATATGCTTCCTTGTGTACATGTGCAAAAGCTTTTTCCCCTTAAGGTAGATTTCTAGAAGTAGAATTGCAGATATATCCCTGAATATAAAGAACTCTTAAGTTTCTAAGAAAAAAGCAGAAAAATGGGAGCAAAGGGTACGAATAACAGGCAATTTATAGAATAAGAAGAATCTGTAAATACAAAAAGATGCTCAATCTTATTAGTAATCAAGAAAAAGAAGAATTAAAGCAATAAGGAAACATTTCAAACCCATGAGATTGACAAGGATTAATATAGGACGGATGAAGAATAAGGTCCTACTGTATAGCACAGGGAACTATATTCAATATCCTGTGACAAACCATAATGGAAAAGAATATGAAAAAGAATATACATATATGTATAACTGAGTCACTTTGCTGTACAGAAGAAATTGACACAACATTATAAATCAACTATACCTCAATTAAAAAAAAAAGTAAAATAAATAAATAAATTGAATAGAAGCTCTGAGCTCATTTCCATGCAGGAAGAGACTGAATTGGCATAAGCTCTGTGGGTGATGGGTATGGTAGGGCCCTGTCAGTGAGGAGACACCCCCTCCCCGAGTCCCTGAAATCCCACTCCTAGGCCACCACTCTAGAGGAAATCTTGCATAGCGCACCCTTTCCACTTAAAACTGTCAGAAGAGAGTTCTTAAAGTACTCAGTTTTTTAAACTATTGAACTGTATTTCATAGAACAGAGGGGCTGTGGTTTATTTAAATATCTTTTTCTTGTTGTTTTGTTTTTTGTTTTTGTTTTCTTTTTTTTAATTGAAGTATGGTTAATTTACAATGTTGTGTTGGTTTCAAGTGTCCAGCAAAGTGATTCAGTTATACATATATGTATATATTCTTTTTCAGATTCTTTTCTTGTAATAGGTTATTACAAGATATTGAGTATAGTTCCCTGTGCTATACAGTAGGTCCTTGTTGTTTATTTAAATATATCTTTATTGGTAGATACTTAGGCTTGTTTTTCTTTCTATTAGTTTTCTACTTATGTGGGTGCAGTGAACATCCTTGAGTACGCCTGTTTGGGCACATACGAACAACATTTGTCTATGATAGATATCAAGAAATGGCATAAATGGGTTGAAGGATAGGAACGTTTAAAGTTTAAATAATGCTAAGTGAAAGAAGCAGACAGGAAAGGCCACATATTGTATGATTCCATTTGTATGTCCAGATGAGGCAAATGTCCAGATGAGGCAAATTCATGGAGACAGAAGGTAGGTTGAATGGTTGTCAGGGGACAGGAGGAGAAAATTAGGACTTACTGCTAATGGGTAAGGGATTTCTTTTTGAGGTGATGGAAATATTCTGGAATTTAGACAGTGGTGATGGTTGTACAACATTTTAAATGTACTAAAAACCACTGAATTATATGCTTAAAATTGTGAATTTTATGTATGTAAATTTTATCTAAAAAAAAATTTAAATAGTTATGGCCAAATTGCTATCCAAAAGTTCCTAATTTAACTTCTACCAATAGTGGTGAGAATATCTGTTTTTCCATATCCTCAACAAGTGGTTGCTATCAGCCTTTAAATATTTTGCTAATTTGACAAAAAAGCAGATTTTTAAAAAGTTTTCATTTCCTTGATTACCACTGGGGCATCATTTTCATAGACTTATTGGCCATTTGTATTTCTTTCCTCTGTGAATCAAGTGTTTATGACTTGCCTGTTTTTCCACTTTATTTATTTATTTATTTTTTATTTATTTATTTATTTATTTTTGCGGTACGCGGGTCTCTCACCGCCGTGGCCTCTCCCGTTGCGGAGCACAGGCTCCAGACGCGCAGGCTCAGCGGCCATGGCTCACTGGCCCAGCCGCTCCACGGCATATGGGATCCTCCCGGACCGGGGCAAGAACCCGCATCCCCTGCATCGGCAGGCGGACTCTCAACCACTGCACCACCAGGGAAGCCCTCCACTTTATTGTTTGTCTTTTTCTAATTGAGTTATAGGAGCTCTATATATTATGGATATTAATCTTTTATCATTTTTTACATGTCAGTCCTTTTCATGTTTTGAGTGACTTTTGGAATGACTTCACCAACTTAATATACACATGTTCTTCTATATTTTATTCTGGTACTTTTATGGATTTTCATTTATAGGTTTAAGTCTTTAATCCATCTGGAATTTAGTGACTGGTGTGTGGTTGGGATCTAACTGTTTATTCTATATATGTATTGATTAGACCTTTATGTTTTGTGAAATCCTATTCAGAGCATTTGGTCTAATTTTTCATACATATAAGCAGAGGAAAGTATTTGTCTCTGTTTAAGAAGTGACTCTAAGAGTCCTTTAAAAGGTGAACTCCCTTCTTGAATTTAAATTCAATTGGTTTATATCAGGGGTGGATCCAGGTTTTGTGGGCCCTGAAGCTTATATAATTTAGGGTGGCAAGAACACCAAATTATTAATATAAAATTAGGTACAGGCCCATGCAGGTGCAGAGACCTGAAACCCAAGCCTCATTAACTTCCCAGCAAATTCACTCCTGCTTATGTTATTGGGATGCCTCTGTACATAAAATGAGGAGGAACAGCCATCTCCATCCATGGAGTGGTCTGACTTTCTTTTATATTCACCAGCCACCACAACTTGAGGATTTTCTTCTTCTTTTGTTTTTTAAAAAGACATTTAAGGGCTTCCCTCGTGGCACAGTGGTTGAGAGTCCGCCTGCCGATGCAGGGGACACGGGTTCGTGCCCCTGTCCGGGAAGATCCCACATGCTGCGGAGCGGCTGGGCCCGTGAGCCACGGCTGCTGAGCCTGCACGTCCGGAGCCTGTGCTCCGCAACGGGAGAGACCACAACAGTGAGAGGCCCGCGTACCGCAAAAAAAAAAAGACATTTAAGAGCAGACACATACCTCAAGGTGGCTTTAATGTTATAAGTGGAATTCGTCCAGTGGAGAAGTTCCTTCAGCAGTGTCTTTGCCACCTCCCCAGTGCTCAGATGTAGCATTTGATCAATGGAGTAGCTGGGAGCTCAGTATGACAATGTGGATGCTTAATCTTGCAAGCCTTTGGAGCCTGAATTTACAGCTTTCATTTTGCATATCTGCTTGCAAAAGCACTAGAGTTTGGTCAGCACTGTTGAGAGGTTTGCAAGTACAACTCACAGGGCTTTCTTTATCATCCTCCCCCTTTAAGAATCTGACAGGCAAAGAGTAACCAGTGTCATCATAAATAACGCAGCTGATGACAATAATACCTGACTCATTATGAGCTGGGCACCATGCAAAATGCTTACCTGACTGTCTTCATCCTCATCACCCCCCAGGAGGCAGGCACTGTTCTGACCCTTGCTTTCCAGATGGGGAAGCTGAGGTTTAGAGAGAGGGTGCCTCACTCGGGGCCTTAGGGGATGCTCCAGAGCACCCCCACCCCCACCCCCGCTTCAAAATCCTCCAACACAAATGCTGTCGTTTGACAAATTAGGAAACAGACTTGGAGAGGTGACATGACCTGAGTTTTTAATCTTTTGATATCAGGTTGTATTGAATGCTGTGTGTTAATCATAGTTTAAAAATTTTTATGGGTCGGGACTTCCCTGGTGGTCCAGTGGTTAAGACTCCACGATCCCAATGCAGGGGGCAAGGGTTTGATCCCTGGTTAGGGAACTAAGATCCTGCATGCCTTATGGTGCAGCCAAAAAATTTTTTTAAAAATTTCTGGGTATTTCATTTAATCCCCACAAGAATCCTATAAGATAAATACTGTTGTTATTCCCATTTTACAGACGAGAAAACAGACACAGAATTTCTAAGGTCACAGCTAATAAGTGAAGGAGCTGGAATTGAACTTTAAGCAGCCTGCCTCCTGTACCCCTCCCCTCCCTCTCCCCCCCAATTTCAGGCTCCTACCTGCACTCTCCACAGAGAGTACTGTTAAAGCTCATACAGTTCCTGACTTAGTACACCCCTCTGGCCTTTCAGAAATCCAGAGAAACCAGTTTCCTTCTTTTTTTTTAAATTTTTTTGGCCACACCGAACAGCATGCGGGAGCTTAGTTCCCCAACCTGGAATCAAACCCATGCCCCCCTGCATTGAAAGCGTGTAGTCTTAACCACTGGACCACCAGGGAAGTCCCTCCTTCAAGTTTTTTAAATGAAGAAATGCATAGACAGGGTTAAGTATTTAAGTTTGACCAGTTAATTTTTTAAACTGAAAAAACAAGCAATACAATTCTGTTATTTGCAAGGTAATTATGAGATTCATAAGAGATATTAATCCTCGGGGCTTTTATAGAAGGGTAGTATGGGAAGAAGTCATGATTTACAGTTGATGATGAACATCTCTTCAATCTCATGAGTGTCTGTTGGAAAACTCACCAGAAATCTAACTTAAGGTTCTTTGGGAATGAGGGTGGGCCATGTCCTCACCCGATTTGGTGGGATGTAGAGCCAACAGCCTTGTGCCAGACCTTTCTTTTGTTTTTCCAGTGTTGGTGGCAAAAAGGATAAATGTTTATAGAAGATAATACTAAAATACTGAGCTTTGTTGTTTTTGGTCAAAAGAAAAGCCACTGAATGCTGATTGACAAGAGACAGGCTTTGATCTTCTATATATTTTATGGTTAGTTTCTTTTAAAAAATTTCTTCATTTCTGATTATTTCCTGGTCAGACTAACTTTCTAGGAAAGAAAGGGGTATTTGTTTGTTTGTTTGTTTATAAATTTATCCATCCTATTTATTTTTGGCTGTTTTGGATCTTCATTGCTGCGTGCGGGCCCTCCCTAGTTGCAGCAAGGTGCACGGGTTTCTCATTGCTGTGGCCTTCCCGCTGCAGAGCAGGGAGGGGTATTTGTTTTGAAATCAGAAAATAAACTTCAAGTTATTGTCCCTGGTGAGTACATTAAAATGCAGGCCCCAGAGTGATTTGCTCTGCAGCTTCAGGAAAATCTGTTAACATTTTACTTATTTCTTTGTCTGTACGATAGAAATGACAGTGTTGGCATCACATTTTTCCAAAGCATTTTTCAGAGCCTTGATTGAAAGTTATTAAAAATATTGCTGGCATTATCCCCAGCTCCCACCTGTCAGTTGGCTCCAATTACCAGCCACTTAGAAGCATTTATAGGTAAGACTCTTATCACCGGTTGCTAATCACAACCTACACAGTTGTGTTTTGTTGTCTCTTTTCAAAAGCTGTTTTGGTAGTGATGGCTTCCTACCAAGTTAGAAAACTTGGCCACATTTCTCTACAAATGTCACATTCTTATTAACGTGTCACCCATCCATCCCTTACAGGATTATGCGACTCTTCACAGATATAATCAGTTTTGTATTTTCATCCAAGGATAACAAACTAGCAAGGTTGCAATCTTGACTTGTCATCAGAATTAAATTGCTCCCTGGAGCTGGGAGGGACAGAGGCTGAGTCGACCTCCTGTTCAGAAACGCAGTTGTCTTTAGAATCTCAATCCCACTCTCTCCTTTTCCTCTCCTTCCAGTACGGTGACTACGACCCCTCTGTTCACAAGCGGGGATTTTTGGCCCAAGAGGAATTGCTTCCAAAAAGGGTAAGAAGTCAAATTCCCTGTTTGGGAAGACATAACCAAAGGACCGGAAGGAATATTGGACATAGGTGGCAAGAACATTTTTATAAATGTTTTGTAATCAATCTCGAGTAATGATCTCTGTTAAGAACATTAAAAAGCAAAGGTTCGTGGGATTCGTTTGGGGTTGCTAGGACAGGCATGGCCTGCGGATGGTCCTTTCTTTAAAGGTGGGGGAGTGTCAGTGATTCCTAGGGAGGGGTGTGGAGCAGCCTGAGTTCAGCCTGGGGAAATGAGCTGTTTGCAGCTGTGCGGGGCGGGGTGGATAGAGTCAGCGGTGGGCATTGTAGCTTTTAATCCTTGGTGGTGTTTGTCTTGTTCATTAGCCTCAGAAGCAGGCCTTCCCTCCCTTTTGCTGCTTCTGATTTTATAGCTCCACTCCCCTGTCATGTGTGATAAAGGTTTGCTCCTCACCTTCCCCTGACTTTACCTGCTCCTCTGATGATTTCTGCCGAGGCAAAGGCAGCAGCACGTACAGCCTGGCCCGCGGCTGGCCCGAAATTAGTGAACTCTGCTCCTGAGCAAGGTCCTCCCCCTGGGCTCTATGGCCCAGGAAAGAGGGATGCTGCCAGGCGAGGGGTGCCCCGCGGCCTGAGAAATGGTGCAGCTTTCTGAGTTGTGACTCAGGTTGAACGGTGCTTATTTACACGCCCACCTCTGCGGGTGACTGGCTCCCTGTATATGGCTTTTTAAAAATAGCTTTGCTGTTTTGTAAAAATGATGCATAATTATAAAAATACCAAACAATACCAGAACTTTCTTTGTGTGTGGGTTTTTTATTTTGCTCTCTTTTTTGCTAGGTAATAAATCTGTATCAAATGACTCCAGAAATGTGGGAGGAAAGAATCACAGCCTGGTACGCAGAGCACCGAGGCCGAGCCAGGTGAGGCTGCTTCATCACTGATTTATATTACCTTATGGGCCTTTTTTTCTTTTTTAAGGAACTACAAAACTGGGATGTGTTTGTTGAACAAAATGCAGTACCAAAGTATATAGAAGAAAAAGGGAGAGCTGTCAGCAGTGCTGGTCTTCAGTACTGTGTCTGTCCTTCTTCTGGTGTGTGGGGGCATGGGTACCTACTGCCTGTCAGGATGTACAGACCTACTGCATTCAGTGCTAATTTATGTTCATTTTAAGAATTCTATTGAGTCCCTCCCATCAGGAAGCTTGCACAAGCCTCTTAGATAGCCTCATCCACCAGAGGGCAGACAGCAGAAGCAAGAAGAACTACAATTCTGCAGCCTGTGGAAGGAAAACCACATTCACAGAAAGATAGACAAAATGAAAAGGCAGAGGACTATGTACCAGATGAAGGAACAACATAAAACCCCAGAAAAACAACTAAATGAAGTTGAGATAGGCAACTTTCCAGAAAAAGAATTCAGAATAATGATAGTGAAGATGATCCAGGACCTCAGAAAAAGAATGGAGGCAAAGATCGAGAAGATGCAAGAAATGTTTAACAAAGACCTAGAAGAATTAAAGAAGAAACACCTAGATGAATTAAAGAACAAACAAAGAGAGATGAAGAATACAATAACTGAAATGAAAAATACACTAGAAGGAATCAATAGCAGAATAACTGAGGCAGAAGAATGGATAAGTGACCTGGAAGACAGAATGGTGGAATTCACTGCCATGGAACAGAATAAAGAAAAAAGAATGAGAAGAAATGAAGACAAGGCTTCCCTGGTGGCGCAGTGGTTAAGAATCCAACTGCCAGTGCAGGGGACATGGGTTCGAGCCCTGGTCTGGGAAGATCCAACATGCTGCAGAGCAACTAAGCCCATGCACCACAACTACTGAGCCTGCGCTCTAGAGCTCACGAGCCACAACTACTGAAGGCTGCGCTCTGCAACAAGAGAAGCCACAGCAATGAGAAGCCTGCGCACCGCAACGAAGAGTAGCCCCCGCTCACTGCAACTAGAGAAAGCCCGTGTGCAGCAACAAAGACCCAATGCTGCCCAAAGTAAATAAATAAAATAAATAAAGAAAGAAAGAAATGAAGACAGCCTAAGAGACCTCTGGGACACCATTAAACACAACAACATTCGCATTATAGGGGTCCCAGAAGGAGAAGAGAGAGTGAAAGGACCTGAGAAAATATTTGAAGAGATTATAGTCAAAAACTTCCCTAATATGGGAAAGGAAATAGCCACCCAAGTTGAGGAAGCGCAGAGTCCCAGGCAGGATAAACCCAAGGAGAAACATGCTGAGACTCATAGTAATCAAACTGACAAAAATTAAAGACAGAAAAATTATTGCAAGCAACAAGGGAAAAACGACAAATAACATACAAGGGAACTTGCATAAGGTTAACAGCTGATTTCTCAGCAGAAACTCTACAAACCCGAAGGGAGTGGCACAATATATTTAAAATGATGAAAGGGAAGAACCTACAACCAAGATTACTCTACCCAGCAAGGATCTCATTCAGATTTGATGGAGAAATCAAAAGCTTTACAGACAAGCAAAAGCTAAGAGAATTCAGCACCACCAAACCAGCTCTACAACAAATGCTAAAGGAACTTCTCTAAGTGGGAAACACAAGAGAAGAAAAGGGCCTACAAAAACAAACCCATAACAATTAAGAAAATGGTAATAGGGACATACATATCGATAATTACCTTAAACGTGACTGGATTAAATGCTCCAACCAAAAGACACAGGCTCCCTGAATGGATACAAAAACAAGACCCATATATATACTGTCTACAAGAGGCCCACTTCAGACCTAGGGACACATACAGTCTGAAAGGGAGGGGATGGAAAAAGATATTCCATGCAAATGGAAATCAAAAGAAAGCTGGAGTAGCAATACTCATATCAGATAAAATAGACTTTAAAATAAAGAATGTTACAAGAGACAAGGAAGGACACTACATAATGATCAAGGGATCAATCCAAGAAGAAGATATAACAATTATAAATTTACATGCACCCAACATAGGAGCACCTCAATACATAAGGCAACTACTAACAGCTATAAAAGAGGCAATCGACAGTAACACAATAATAGTGGGGGACTTTAACATCTCACTTACACCAATGGACAGATCATCCAGACAGAAAAGTAATAAGGAAACACAAGCTTTAATGACACAATAGACCAGATAGATTTAATTGATATTTATAGGACATTCCATCCAAAAACAGCAGATTACACTTTCTTCTCAAGTGCGCTTGGAACATTCTCCAGGATAGATCACATCTTGGGTCACAGATCAAGCCTCGGTAAATTTAAGAAAATTGAAATCATATCGAGCATCTTTTCTGACCACAACACTATGAGATTGCAGGATACAAAATTAATGCACAGAAATCTCTTGCATTCCTATACACTAATGATGAAAAATCTGAAAGAGAAATTAGGAAACACTCCCATTTACCACTGCAACAAAAAGAATAAAATATCTAGGAATAAACCTACCTAGAGAGACAAAAGACCTCTATACAGAAAATTATAGACACTGATGAAAGCAATTAAAGATGATACAAACAGATGGAGAGATATACCATGTTCTTGGATTGGAAGATTCAATACTGTGAAAATGACTATACTACCCAAAGCAATCCACAGATTCAATACAATCCCTATCAAATTACCACTGGCATTTTTTACAGAACTAGAACAAAAAATCTTAAAATCTGTATGGAGACACAAAATACCCTGAATAGCCAAAGCAGTCTTGAGGAAAAAAACATGGAGCTGGAGGAATCAGACTCCCTGACTTCAGACTGTACTACAGAGGTACAGTAATCAAGACAATATGGTACTGGCACAAAAACAGAAATATAGATCAATGGAACAGGATAGAAAGCCCAGAGATAAACCCACGCACCTATGGTCAACTAATCTATGACAAAGGAGGCGAGGATATACAATGGGGAAAAGACAGTCTCTTCAATAAGTGGTGCTGGGAAAACTGGACAGCTACATGTAAAAGAATGAAATTAGGTCTCCCCTGGTGGCGCAGTGGTTGAGAGTCTGCCTGCTGATGCAGGGGTCACGGGTTCATGCCCCAGTCTGGGAAGATCCCACATGCCGCGGAGCGGCTGGGCCCGTGAGCCATGGCCACTGAGCCTGCGCGTCCGGAGCCTGTGCCCCGCAACGGGAGAGGCCACAACAGTGAGAGGCCCGTGTACCGCAAAAAAAAAAAAAAAAAAAAAAAAGGAATGAAATTAGAACACTCCCTAACACCATACACAAAAATAAACTCAAAATGGATTAGAGACCTAAATGTAAGACCAGACACTGTAAAACTCTTAGAGGAAAACATAGGAAGAACACTCTTTGACATCAAGATATCACAGCAAGATATTTTTGATCCACCTCCTAGAGTAATGGAAATAAAACCAAAAATAAACAAATGGGACCTAATGAAACTTAAAAGCTTTTGCCAAGCAAAGGAAACTACAAACAAGATGAAAAGACAACCCTCAGAATAGGAGAAGATATTTGCAAACGAATCAACAGACAAAGGATTAATCTCTAAAATATATAAACAGCTCATGCAGCTCAATATTAAAAAAACAAACAACCCAATCCAAAAATGGGCAGAAGGCCTAAATAGACATTTCTCCACAGAAGAGATATAGATGGCCAAGAAGCACATGAAAAGCTGCTCAACATCACTAATTATTAGAGAAATGCAAATCAAAACTACAATGAGGCATCACCTCACACCAGTTAGAATGGGCATCATCAGAAAATCTATAAACAACAAATGCTGGAGAGGGTGTGGAGGAAAGGGAACCCTCTTGCACTGCTGGTGGGAATATAAATTGATACAGCCACTATGGAGAACAGTATGGAGGTTCCTTAAAAAACTAAAAATAGAATTACCATATGACCCAGTAATCCCACTACTGGGCATATACCCAGAGAAAACCATAATTCAAAAAGACACATGCAGGGACTTCCCTGGTGGCTCAGTGGTTAAGAATCTGCCTGCCAATGCAGGGGACACGGGTTCAATCCCTGGTCCAGGAAGATCCCACATGCCGCAGAGCAACTAAGCCCCTGCAGCACAACTACTGAGTCTGAGCTCTAGAGCCCACAAGCCACAACTACTGAGCCCACGTGCCACAACTACTGAAGCCCATGCGCCTAGAGCCCATGCTCCGCAACAAGAGAAGCCACCCTAATGAGAAGCCTGTGCACTGCAACGAAGAGTAGCCCCCCGCTCGCCGCAACTAGAGAAAGCCCGCATGCAGCAAGGAGGACCCAACGCAGCCCAAAAGTAAATAAATAAATTAATTAATTAAAAAAAAAAGACACATGCACCCCAGTGTTCACTGCAGCACTATTTACAATAGCCAGGTCATGGAAGCAACCTAAATGCCCATCGACAAATGAATGGATAAAGAAGATGTGGTACATATATACAATGGAATATTACTCAGCCATAAAAGGGAACGAAATTGGGTCATTTGTAGCGACCTGGATGGATCTAGAGACTGTCATACAGAGTGAAGTAACTCAGAAAGAGAAAAACAATTATCGTATATTAACTCATATATGTGGAACCTAGAAAAATGGTACAGATGAACCAGTTTGCAGGGCAGAAATAGAGACACAGATGTAGAGAACAAATGTATGGACACCAAGGGGGGAACGTGGTGGGGGTGTGGTGGTGGGATGAATTGGGAGATTGGGATTAACATACATTCACTAATATGTATAAACTAACTAATAAGAACGTGCTGTATAAAAAAATAAAATTCAAAAAAAAAAGTTCTATTATATGCATATCCCATAGCTTTTGCGTCCATTCCTCTATTGATGGTATTTGGAGTAGCTATAGGTCTTTCACTTTTACAGAATGTTCTGCAGTGTACAATCTGATATCATTATATAATTGTATGAGTAGTTCTGAAGATAGATCCTTTAGAGGAGTTGCTGAGGCTAAGGATGTGAGCATTTTGCGTCTTGACAGGTGCCTCCAAATTGCCCTCTGAAAGGTTGTACCTATTTACAAGCCTATCGGCAGTATGTGAAAGCCTCCCCCCCATTCTCTCCCCAACACTGGTTTTTAACCAATCTAATTTTTGTGATCTAAAAGATGAAATTTTGTATCTTAAATATTAATTAGCATTTCCCCGATCACTTTAGGAATTGATCATCTTTTCATTAGCCTTTAATAATTTTTTTCTCTTCTTCAAATCAACTTCCTATCACATGGTTTTTGTTTTTTTGTTTTTTGTTTTTTTTGCGGTACACGGGCCTCTCACTGTTGTGGCCACTCCCGTTGTGGAGCACAGGCTCCAGACGCGCAGGCTCAGCGGCCATGGCTCACGGGCCCAGCCGCTCCGCGGCACGTGGGATCTTCCCGGACCAGGGCACGAACCAGTGTCCCCTGCATCAGCAGGCGGACTCTCAACCACTGCGCCACCAGGGAAGCCCACATGTTGTTTTTAACTCTTAAAAAAGTATACCGAAAAGTGGACAGGTCGTACATATACCACTTGATGGATTCTTATAAAGTGAAAACACCAGGTAACACCAGGTGACAAGAAAGCACGTGCCCCCAATCACTCCTCCCCAGAGGTAACCACTCTTCTGAATCCAACTCCATGGACTAGTGTTGCCTGTTTTAAACATTGTATAAGTGCAATCAGACAGTTTCTGTTATTTGTGCCTCACTTCTTTTATGCAGCCTGATATTGTGAGATTTTGGTTTGTGGCTTGTAATGGTGGTTTTTTCCATTTTCGTTGCTGTGTAGAATTCCGCTGTATTCATAGACCACACATTATTTATCCATTCCACTATTGATGGACATTTAGGTTGTCCCATTGTCTCCTGGTTTTTGCTGTTACAAATAACATCAAACAATTTTCCAAAGCAATTGTATCAATTTACATCAACAACGTGTGTGATTTCGAGTTGCTCCACCTGCTTGCCACTGCTCATCCTCTCAGGTTGAATTTTTAAAATTAATTTGAGACCATTTTGAGATGGGAGAGGGAAGAAGGCAAGGTCATAGGGAGACTTGAGTTAAGATATTTCAACACTGTACCTATCTGGGAGTTTTCTGCAAGTCATTGCTACTTCAAGAGCTTCCTTTAAGTCTGACTCACAACTTAGAAGTGGGTGACCTGGCTTGGGTTTGACAGCCTGGATAGCTCTTGCCCTAACCTCCAGCAATATCCAAAGGATTAAAATCAGGAAGGTGCCTTAACCTCCAATAACACCCAAAGGAATAAAATCAGAAAGGCAGCTCTCAGGTAGCTTGCAGAGAGAGATACATCATTACCAAAACCTTCTAGGTGAAGAAAGTACGCAATTAGATAAAGCAACAGCTTATGTAAAATTGGAACATACAAATCCATTTGAGGGAGCAGATGTACTATGTGCTTTTCTTGAATTACTCAAGCCGGGTGTCACTATTTACCAAGGGTAAAGCGTGAAATTGAAGCCAAGAGACACTGTAATGAATCTATTCTCTTGTTTTTATGGGCATGGGAAATTCTGCTTCGCCTCTGTGTGGTGTGGTTAACAGACTTGGGATCGGGCAGAGCTTGGCTGGTAGCTGCCTGGCTCACGTCTTCCCGCAGTTTCGAAGCTCAGCTCGGTGTGCACCGCCCTCCAGATTTCTCTTTTCCGCGCCAGTGACGGTGTCTTTCATTCTCCTCGCAGGGACGAAGCTGAAATGGAATATTTGAAGATAGCTCAGGACCTGGAGATGTACGGTGTGAACTACTTTACAATCCGGGTGTGTAGAAGCCTCTGCGAGTTCCCCGTGTGTGGGTGGAGACTGAATGAGGGCAGTCTGTTAAAATGGGTCCCTCCCCATCCCAGGGCGGTAGACACTTCAACAGTTCAGTGGTGAACAGGGGAAGAGGAAGGGGAGGGTCTAAGAGCCTCATTTTCTATACTGGGACTTAAATTAGATCCTAGGTAATTAAGTATCAGTGGAGCCGGGGAGGGCCTGGTCCTGTCTGGGCAGAAACCTGTCTGAATGCTCTGGTGTAACATTTGATTATCTCTGGCTCTGTGAGATCCGGGTCCACAGGGAACACCTGTAAATACTTTCTTCCCCCAGGACACAAGGAGAGTAAAGCTGCTTTTACAGATTACTGATTTGTTTGGGTGGGGACTCTCCCTGGCAGGCTAATTGATTTTCTATGCAGACCATTAATAGTCCACTGTCCTCTGGGAACCCGCTGCTCCTGCACCGGAGAAGCGTTTGTTTTCAGCCCCTGTCCGGCCTTTCAAGCATCCTTCTCCTGAGGCTCTGCTGCTGGACGCAGCTCCTCCCAAAGGAGTTCATGCGATTTGCTCAAGTATTTCATTGCTGGTTCCAAACTGTAGATGAGTAGACAGTAAAACAGCATTATAGTTAAGGCTTGCTTTCCTTTTCAGGGTTTCCATAAATTTTGTATTAAATTTAGGTAAATTGAAACACATTTAAAATATCCTAGGGATAACTTTCTACTTTGTTTTCTAAATACGTATTTTTAATGGATCATTTGTATGAAATAAGGCACACTGACAAATTATGTCATTTTTGTATAGTATACAAATGCCTAAAAGATTTTCCCTAATAACGCCGAAGGTTGTTTTCTAAAGTTTTATTAATTTGTATTTGCTAATTGTTTGGTTTCTTTAAGGTCAGACTCATTTGACACATTTCTGTGGTTTTGTCCATATGACTCCTCTTGCCCCACCACCTACATTCTAGAAAACTAGTGTTTTATAACCCTTCAAAAACAGCTTCTTATGAGGGAATATTTCTACAGCAGTCAGACTAAATTATACTATTTTGTGCGTGTGTGTCTTGTATTGCGTGATAGACGAGGCTAATGGATATTTTAGTGTCTTTGTGTTAAAGTTCCTGAAATTTCACCATCACCTAAGGAAGACGTGTGCTTAAAACAATTTAAAAGGGGCTGCTTGAGTCCCCACTTCTCTGTTTATTCTCTAGAACAGTTGGAGCCTCATGATAGGAGGCAGAGGGTGCGATCCATTTTTTTAAAAAACTTAAGCTAGAAACATAATGAAACGTCCTGTTTTCCAAAACATACTGTAGATTTTTAAAGCACAAAGCCTCGCTTGTGTTAACGCAGTGGTTTTAAGAGCCCTGCAGACGAGCAGATGACTCTCCCTCCTGGTTTGGTGATCACATCTGACTTCAGGTGTTAGCTGGAGTAAAAGATTTATCTCAGAGTGCTCACTCCTCCTCCTGACGCCTGCTGTTAGCCTTGTACTTCTCATCACAGTCCCGGCACCTTCTCAGTTTGCAGACCCTTTTTCCTGGCCTGGAGTCTTGGGTCCGTTTCCTTGTTGTCAGCAAGGGGTCAAGTGTGGGGAGATTCCCCCCACTGCCGTACGGGGACCGGACTGCAGCACAGGGGGATGGGCCTGCAGCCCGAAGAGGTGGCCTCCAGGTGCACACTGGTCAGTGACATGGGCGCCCAGGGCGCTTGCCCTATGGGTGCCCTGGCTGGTGGCCGGAGTGCCATCAGAGGTACAGCCTGCGTACAGTCTATCAATTAAATTTTTACACAACTTTATTGGGGTACAATTTATATATAATTCATTTTGATATATTTTTCCGATATTTTGTAGTAAAAAATTTCCAACATGCTGGAAAGTTGGAAGACTTTTACAGTGCATACCTATGTATACCCACAGCCTGGATTCTACAGTTAACACTTTATACTTGCTTTATCACATTGAAACAACATTTTAATGTAAAATAAGGCCATCTGATCCCAGCACTTAGAGTTTTCTTTCTGGTAGTACAATAACCTTTTCTTTTAACATAAGAGGTGTTTAATCCTACAAGTTTTTATTCTACATCTATGATAAGCCAGTTATTTAATTAGCGGTAACAATGTTTCGATTACCTCTACTTTAGCCATCGAGCCAGTGACAGGAGCCCTCAGTGATCCTTCTGTGGGACACATGAGTCACAAGAACAGTATCATTTTGCCTCCACCTGTCCCAGTTCAGGAAGCTGGAGGCCCCCTGGGTTCTAAGACAACAGTGACTTCTGTCGGGACCTGTTGAAACTTGTCACATGTAACGGTCTATGCCAGGTTCTTTGGGAAGTTGAATAAAATCTTGAGCCTCAGCTGGAGCTGACGGTGGCTGTTCTTTGTCAAATCTACAGAATAAAAAGGGCACAGAGCTGCTGCTCGGAGTGGATGCTTTGGGGCTTCACATTTATGACCCTGAGAACAGGCTGACCCCCAAGATCTCCTTCCCGTGGAACGAAATCCGAAACATCTCGTACAGCGACAAGGAGGTAGGACCTGTCTGCACTGTAGATGCCCTGGCAGCCCAGCAGGTTTTTCCCCATCTCTCCTCCTTCTGGAGCGGCCCCAGGCAGACCGCTCCCTGTTAACAGCAAGATCCTTTAATTCCCAGGCTTTGGGTTTTTGCTTGTTGATCTTTATAGTATTTACAGAACAGTACTGGCATCCTATTTTCAAACAGCATCACTAAACCCCTCTGCTGACTAATGAGAGGCTGGGAAGCTCAACTGTCAGGACTAAACCCCGGAGAACAGTAAACAAACCAGAAAGTAACCCTTTCTTATTACTTGGCTTTCTATTTCTGGTGAGAATTCTCTTTTTTTTTTTAAACAAATTTATTTAATTTATTTTTATTTTTGGCCATGTGGGTCTTAGTTGCTGTGCGCGGGCTTTCTCTAGTTGCGGCAAGAGGGGGCTACTGTTCGTTGTGGTGCACAGGCTTCTCATTGTGGTGGCTTCTCCTGTTGCGGAGCACGGGCTCTAGGCGCGCGGGCTTCAGTAGTTGTGGCACGTGGGCTCAGTAGTTGTGGCTTGCTGACTCCAGAGCGCAGGGTCAGTAGCTGTGGCACACGGGCTTAGTTGCTCTGCAGCATGTGGGATCTTCCCAGACCAGGGATCAAACCCATGTACCCTGCATTGGCAGGTGGATTCTTAACAACTGCACCACCAGGGAAGCCCCTCTCTTTGTATTTTAAATGCAGTGTAAATTAAACCCTCTCTCTGTGTCCAGTGCTTGATTCATGCGATACAGAGATATGTATATATATACACACACACACACACACACCTCTCCATAACATGTATATGAATGTATATGTATTATATATATAAATATTGTATACATAATATATACATATCAGCAGTGATATAAAGGATATCAGGCCAACTTGCTTACAATAATTCAAGAAAAATTAAGTTTGAATAACTCAAATGAGCACTCTAACTTAGAATTCAAATATTACTATATAGGATTGTGACTTTTCCCTAATGCTGTAATCCTATATTCATTCATTCTTTGTTAATTTTTTAAATTAATGTTTAATTGGAGTATAGTTGCTTTACAATGTTGTGTTAGTTTCTGCTGTACAGCAAAGTGAATCAGTTACACATATACATATATCCACTCTTTTTTAGATTCTTTTCCCATATAGGTCATTACAGAGTATTGAGTAGAGTTCCCTGTGCTATACAGTAGGTTCTTATTAGTTATCTATTTTATATATAGTAGTGTGTATATGTCAGTCCCAGTCTCCCAATTTATCCCCTCCCCCACCCTTTCCCCTTTGGTAACCACATTCATTGTTAATTTTAAGGGAGTTTTTGAGCATCTTCTTTGTGTTAGGTTTTGTGGGAGAAACAAAGATGTAGAGAATGCAGTCTCAGCCCTCAGGGAAGTTATAGTCAAATAGTGACTCAACTGCCGTGATACATAACCTCAGTGTGAGCAGCTGGTGACAGAGGTGGTGATGATATGGTGCTTTTCCACCTGCCAGAAGCTTTGCCCTGGCTCTGATTCAGTCTTTACAAGAACACTGCTGTGAGAATAGGGCTGTGTTCTGGTTGCTCTGTGTCACCTCAGGAAGCGGAGATGCAGAGGGATCAGGTGACCTGTGTGTGTCTGGTGAGAGGAATAGCAGAAGCCACATCCCCCGAGTTTCCAGAGAAGCACAGAGGACAGGCCCTGAGACTCTGCACCGGGCTGAGGAAGGCAGGCCTGGGCGTGGAGTGAGTAACAGAGACGGCCCACATGGCTGCCTGCAGAGCCTCCACCCCATGCAGGTTTCCTGCTTTCTCTTTCCTCGTGTAGCAACTCGAGGAAAGGAGCACCAGGCCCCCGGTTGCCAGTATGTGGTTGAGATCCACTCGGCCATACTTGATGAGACAAATTGAGCTTCTTAATTCAAAACATTTTGGCTTCTCAGATTTTTGTAAGTAGCCCAGGAGATGAGCATTTAGGTATTTCTTTTTTAAAGCACTTAAACTGAAAGTTCTACGTGACTTAAAGCAGTAGGTGTGCTGGTAGTTTTTCACCTCTAATTTCATAAAGTCTATTTACTGCACATCCACAACTTCGCGTGCTAAAGGCTCCCAAAACACTCATCCTTCACGGAAGCCAAGGAGTGAAGTCTCCCCTAGTGCGATGGCTCGACACAGTAAACTAATATTCCCTCTCCCGGGGCAAGGCGCCCCCGAGTTCTATCACGTCAGTAACTCGCACAGTGCAAGGGCCCCAAGCTGACTTGACATGATGAGAAGTAATCTTGGTCGTTATATACAACAACTATGCTGTCATAACAGAAGTGCTGGTTTATTTTAAGTGAGCCATTGATTCTGTGTGCACGCCCTGGCGTGGCACAGAGCCTGTGGTTTCCCCACTCCTTGAGGTTTCCCACTGACAGCTCTGGGCTTTGATAGCAAGGCCACAAATAAGCTCACGAAATTCATAAATGGCAGCCTACACAAGAGCAATACTGCTTCTAAGTTCACTTGACCAAAAGCGAAAGAAAGGACCATTTTTCTGTCCTCTGTGTGCTAACCCCTTGTTGGACAATATAGCATGTGAAAGAAATGCCCAAGAATAGATCTTCCTAAACGACTTAATCTGCTTAGCAAGTCTTTCTTGGGAGTGGATATTCATGTTTAAAGTGCATCTTTGTCTATGACATAAATCACAGCAAGATCCTTTTTGACCCATCTCCTAGAGAAATGGAAATAAAAACAAAAATAAACAAATGGGACCTAATGAAACATAAAAGCTTTTGCACAGCAAAGGAAAACATAAGATGAAAAGGCAACCCTCGGAATGGGAGAAAATATTTGCAAATGAAGCAACTGACAAAGGATTAATCTCCAAAATTTACAAGCAGCTCAATATCAAAAAAACAAACAACCCAATCCAAAAATGGGCAGAGGACCTAAATTGACATTTCTCCAAAGAAGATATACAGATTGCCAACAAACACATGAAAGGATGCTCAACATCACTAATCATTAGAGAAATGCAAATGAAAACTACAATGAGGCATCACCTCACACCAGTTAGAATGGCCATCATCAAAAAATCTGCAAACAATAAATGCTGGAGAGGGTGTGGAGAAAAGGGAACCCACTTGCACTGTTGGTGGGAATGTAAATTGATACAGCCACTATGGAGAACAGTATGGAGGTTCCTTCAAAAACTAAAAATAGAACTACCATACGACCCAGCAATCCCACTACTGGGCATATACCCTGAGAAAACCATAATTCAAAAAGAGTCATATGCCACAATGTTCATTGCAGCTCTATTTACAATAGCGAGGACATGGAAGCAACTGAAGTGTCCATCGACAGATGAATGGATAAAGAAGATGTGGCACATATATACAATGGAATATTACTCAGCCATAAAAAGAAACGAAATTGAGTTATTTGTAGTGTGGTGGATGGACCTAGAGTCTGTCATACAGAGTGAAATAAGTCAGAAAGAGAAAAACAAATACTGTATGCTAACACATATATATGGAATCTAAAAAAGAAAAAAAAAAAGTTCTGAAGAGCCTAGGGGCAGGACAGGAATAAAGACGCAGACGTAAAGAATGGACTTGAGGACACGGGGAGGGGGAAGGGTAAGCTGGGACGAAGTGAGAGAGTGGCATGGACATATATACACTACCAAATGTAAAATAGATAGCTAGTGGGAAGCAGCCGCATAGCACAGGGAGATCAGCTCTGTGCTTTGTGACCACCTAGAGGGGTGGGAGGGAGACGCAAGAGGAAGGAGATATGGAGATATATGTATACGTATAGCTGATTCACTTTGTTATAAAGCAGAAACTAACACACCATTGTAAAGCAATTATACTCCAATAAAGATGTTAAAAATAAAAAAAAATAAAATAAATAAAGTGCATCTTTGAAATCTAGGATCTGCCCAGTCTCATCAGGAATGAGTGAGAACAACAGTTGCCATTTTTTCTTTATATTCGACCCTGCCTGGTAGTCTGGCCCTGGGTTCTCCTACTAAGCTACCCACCCTCCCACCCGCCCATCCATAGCATTCCTCTTTCTCTCTCCTTTGATTTTTTTAGTATTTTCCTTTTCTACTACAGTCCATTCTTTGTCACTCTTTAACCGTATTCTTTCTATTAACAGCTTTCATCAAACCATCCCCATGTTTGGAAATCTGGGGTGACGCCCTGTATGCAGTCGCATCAAATCTAAGCCCTTCTGACTGCCCATCCCCAGCCCACCTCACCAGCCCCCACTCCTGCCTTCCTCCCAGTCTAAACCCATGGTTTTATCTTAGTCATCAAAGAGTTAATAATGACACACACACACACACACACACACACACACACACACACTAACACTGCTCATTTCCCCATCTCTGCCTTATTTCTATTGCTTGCCCTGTCCAGAATGCCCCTCCATCCTACCTTTTAGCTTCTCTGTCATATTCTTTGTCTAAGACCAGCTTATGTCCATCCTACCCTGAGGATTTGTGATTTGTGCCACCCAATGAGGCACTAACACGTGATGTAATCTCTTGAGTATTTGACTCTTGTTGGTCTAGTTCCAGCCAGGTGGTGAGCCTCCTGTAGGCAGGGCTGCCTCTGCGGCGGCCCTCCCAGTGTTGGCCTCAAAGTTGGGCCCGTCAAGGGTTTGTATTTCAGATTTCCAAGCCTAAGATGGTGCCGAGAACCCAGCTTCCAGGATCCTGAACTTCCTGGGCACCATGAAGCCAGGACAAGGCATGGCCCCGTGCTGGATCTTTGCCAGGGGGTTTGCTGCTTTTGTGGAATTTCCCAGTTGGTGGCAATGTTCTAGGCTATCAGACTGAAACTGTTTTCTGCTTTTTCCTTTCAGTTTACTATTAAGCCATTGGATAAGAAAATTGATGTCTTCAAATTTAACTCCTCAAAGCTTCGTGTTAATAAGCTGGTAAGTTGAGATCCTGGTTTTTGTTACAGACTGTAGTTTTTCTGTGAAACTGAAAGCCGTTTTTGAACCAGTATCAGAGTGACATGTTGTGAGGTGTAGAATGATAACTCACTTGGTACGTGCTTCTCTGATCAGCCTTGAAAGATTTCTCTTTAGCTTAACCTAAAGAGTCAAACCTACATTTTGTGAGGAGGAATTTCTAAAAGTTATTTTTATTGAAGTACTTCACATATATGAAAGGATATGTATAATGTATACATGGGGTATAAAGAACAACAGGAATAAACAGCTACCTACCCACCACCAAGCTTTAAGAAATAGCACACTCCCAACACTGTGGAACCGCCCTTGCATTAGCACCCTGCTGCCCCCCTCTCCTCAAGGGTGACCACCATTCTCAGCTGTGTGCTTAATATCCCCCTGCTTTTCATCAGAACTTTAGTTCGTACACGGCAAGTTATGTATGTTTTTGAAATTTATATATATGCTATCAACTGTGTTCTTCTGTCACATGCCTTTTTTACACATTATGTTTTGAGATTTATCTGTGTTGATGCTCAAAGATATGGTCCTTTCATTTCACTGCTGTATAGTATTCCATTATATATTCTGTTAAAAAAAATATATATATATATATATATTTTTTTCTCCGTTCTCCTGTTAATGGACAATTAAGTGCTTTCTGCATCTTGTGTCTGCCCGCTGGTGTGCATGGGCAATCGCTTCCCTGGAGTCTAGAGAGTGTCTTCACATAGCCCTGCATGTGGTATATGTCCAAATTCAAGGTTATGTCACGTTGTTTTCCAAAGAAGGTGAATTAATGTACAGATCCAACAGCCCTGGGTGAGACTTTGCCTTATATCCTATATCCTCAGCAATTGTGTTATTAGCCTTTAAAAATTTTTGCCAATCTTGTGCATTTAAAATGGTATCTCAGTGTCATATTAATTTGCATCTTTATATTTACTAACGAGGTTGAATATCTTTTTGTATATTTATTGGCCAGTCTCATTGTCTCTTTTGTCAAACTTGTTTCTTGTCGTTTGGCTGTTTTTCTTTTGGGTTGTTTGTTTTCTTTATTGGTCATCTCTTCTCCCAGTTTGTGTCTTATTTTTCCTCTTTTTTTGTATGTCTTAGCAAATTTTAATGTGGATAAATGCATACATCTTTTCCTTAACTATTTGTGCTTTTTGTGTCTTGCTTGACATCTTTCCTTATCCTGTGACCATCAAGATATTCTTCTATGATCTCTTCTAAGAATTTCCAGGGCTTGATCATTGCACTTAAGGCATTAATTCCTCTGGAGTTGAGTTTTGTTTGTTTGTTTTTTTGTTTGTTTGTTTGTTTGCGGTATGCGGGCCTCTCACTGCTGTGGCCTCTCCCGCTGCGGAGCACAGGCTCCGGACGCACAGACCCAGCGGCCATGGCTCACGGGCCCAGCCGCTCCACGGCATGTGGGATCTTCCCAGACCGGGGCACGAACCCGTCTCCCCTGCATCGGCAGGCGGACTCTCAACCACTGCTCCACCAGGGAAGCCCTGGAGTCGAGTTTTGCATGTGGTGGAGGTGGGGGAATCCAACTTACTTTTTTCCCACAAATGACCTGTCGTCCCAGCCCTGCCTGTTGAACAAGCTTTCCCGTCATCTTCCCTGGTCTGCAGACCCACGCCCTGACTCCACAGAGTGAGGGGCATCAGAAGACAAGCTAAATGGCGCCCCTTCCTCTCTTCACTGTGATTGTCTCCAGAGCTGAGGCCTGGAGGCCACAGGGAGGATGGTGTTTCCCTCCATACCTTCTCTCAGGTTCCCCACAAGAGCCCTTGGACCAAGATGCTGTAGCTGCTGTGCTGTCTCAGTGGAGTCAACGTGTGGGTATAACATTTCTCCTGCTTTCATCGCACAGATTCTCCAGCTTTGTATCGGGAACCATGACCTGTTTATGAGGAGGAGGAAGGCCGATTCTTTGGAAGTTCAGCAGATGAAAGCTCAGGCCAGGGAGGAGAAGGCCAGAAAGCAGGTGAGCAGGTGAACTGCCATTGTCTCCTGGTGGTGGATTCGGCCAGGAGGTAAGGAGTGGTCTGGGCTCATAGGAGTCCTTTGAGCACGGATCTGCCTACTCTTATTTTATTCCTGTTGGGTCTTTTTGGCTGATGAATAACTGATGGTGGGACGTCAGCTCTGGAAATGAGGAATAAACTCTAACAGCATAACTCAAAGACACATCCCTAGTTATTTCTCCAGTGAATTGAGTGAAGTGTGATTAATGCACGTTGTGGGCAGAGATAGCCAAGCCCACATGTATCCACCCACCTATCCACCCATCCATCCATCCATCCATCCATCGTCCATGCAGCTAAGCTTTCATTCTTTCTGCCTGCCTGTCTCCTGTGCCCAGACTTCTCCTTTTCTAATTAGATGGTGATGGAATGCAGGGCGGCATCTCTGCGCCCACTGCTGGAATTAGACTCCAGCCGCACTTCCCCATTGCAGGTCAGCCCAGGCGGCACATCGCCCACAGCGAGAGGTGGCAGGAGCACGTTATCAGCAGCCTGGACGATCTGCATCATTGTTTCCTACTCTTAGACCTTTTTGACTCACCGCAATCCACAGAGCTAATCTGAGCCCTGCTGCTGAGAATATCAATCATGGCTTTGGATGAACTACTAGACAGAGTAGCAGCAGCTGCAATCGGCTGCCCTTAGGACTTGCAGGCTTGGAGGGGTAATAATTAGTCTGTGTGCAGCTCTCTAATTTGGGTCCTCCGACGAAGCTGGCTCCCGGCCCTGAGATTTAGAATGAAATGCCCAGTTTGATCCATTGTGCTCTCGGCTCCGTCTCTGTGCTCTCGGCTCCGTCTCTTTGCTCTCTGAGATGGCAGGCCACAGATGTACTCTTCGGGATGCTTTGGGGTGGGGTGGGGGGCAGTGGAATGGGTTTTGCTGGACAAAGAAATGCTCCTGGGCCAGCACAGGGTCATAGTGGCAACTTTAAGAGAGCCCTCTCTGACCTCTTTATCAGCAGAGGAAAGCTTAGAAGTGAGAGATCTGATCACGGCAAGGAGCGTGTAAGCCTCCAGGCTGTGCAGAGAGTAGCCTGAACACACCCCTGGACCTGCACTGCCTGTAGGATGGCAGATGCACGTTCCTGGCATCTGGCACCCACAGGTCAGGGGCTCCATGGCCCAGCAGTATAGGCATTGACCTTGGAGCCAGATGTGAAGCTTAGTATGTGACCCTAGTGATTGACTTAGCTTCCAGATCTCGGTTTTCTTATCTGTCAGGTGGAGCTAAGTATCTCTCTTCTGTGTCTCAGATCAGAGGACACACTGTACCTGAAGGTCTTTGTGAGCTGAAACCGCTTTACAAACAGGAGGTCCCTTATGATTGGGGTGGAAGTCTCAGGGAGGGTGCAATGCTGAGAGCAGAAGGGGATTGTAGACTTTTTTTCAAGTGGAGGATAATGGGGATCTAGTCATCCACCTAATGGGAATTGTAATATGACGGAAATTAGAGAACAAATCGGCCAAGCTTTTCATTGACCTGCAAGAGGAAAACTGGAGAAAAATTTACTGTATTTTATTGCTTGTCTTTGCATTATTCCTTCGAGGCCCAATGCATTTTTTTGACTTACTATTTAGAAAAAGCAGCAATCTTAAAAATCTTGTGTTTGGGAGAAGATTGAAGCAAGAAGTAATTAAATGTGCTTTAATTATTTAAGGAAGAAAATAGTGCAGTGGTCACTTCTGGCTCCTGCTTTCTGAACTCAGCTAGAGGCCTAGGATCACAGAGAATAGCACTTGTCCTCTGCTTGTTCCCCTTATTAAGCTCGGCATGTGGCCCAATTAATACAGTGATCCAGAAGGCAAGGGAGGCGCCAGCAGCTTAGTGCTGGTGCCCTAAGGATCAGGGCCGCGTCCCCACTCCTCCCCCCGAGCTCCCTCCTGTCGCAGGCCTGGCTCAGGAGTTGCTTTCGCTTGAGGCTGTGGGGGTCTGTGCCTGGCTGCTGCCGCCTCCTGCTGTGAAATACGATGTGTGAGCTATTGATGCATCACACGGATGGTTCCATCTTCTCCGAGGGTCAGAGGCAAGAGTGGAGCTACTGTTGATGAGATTAGAGGTGTGAGAGGGGTCGTGTGGATAAGAATTGGCACGGTGGCTCACGGTGGTGGAGAGGGACACGTGGTCTATCTCTGGAGCTGCCCCTTGGGGAGAAGGAGCCTGCATTGTGTCCTGTCAGCTGCAGGGCAGAGCCACTGGGGTCTCAGGCACGTTGGCCAGGTAGCTGTTTCCATACCCAGCGTGTACGGATGCACCCCTACGTCCAGGTGGAGACTGGCTCCGTGTTCTGCTGTTTGTTCATTTACAACTAGATGATTTTTCAAGGAGCATGGCTTTCTACTCTACAGCTGGTTTAGAAGGATGGAGGGTGGTGGGCGAGGAGAACGACACTGGTACCTAAAGTCCAGGGAAGAAAAGGGTCCCCAGAGGGGAGACCCTGGGCACTGGCTGTCCTCAGATCTATGGCACAGCAGGTCATGGGCCCTGTGACCAGAGGCTGCTCATTCCCCCCAGATGGAGAGGCAGCGCCTCGCTCGAGAGAAGCAGATGAGGGAGGAGGCTGAACGCACGAGGGACGAACTGGAGAGGAGGCTGCTGCAGATGAAGGAAGAGGCGACGATGGCCAACGAAGCCCTGGTGACTTCCAAGGGGCTGGGTCCTGGGAGGCTACTCAGACTCCCTCTGGCTCTGAAGTTAGGCCCCCAAGGACCACGGATTAGCCACATTTACTTTGACATTTTGGCTTAAAAAAATTATTGTCTTCCTCTCTGCCTGTGTTTCCAGGGGCAGATTTAGATTGAGTTCAACCTCCAAGTGCAGGCAGACTCCACTCACTGTGGGTCACCTTTCCCACAGGGTGTCTCAGCCTTGGTCCGCCCCACCTCGGGGCCAGGTCGTCCCCTGGTGGGGGCCATCCTGTGTGTTGAAGGCTGGTTGGCCGTGTCCCTGGCCTCTGCCCACTAGATTCCCCCATTTGTGACAATCAAAAATGGCTCTAGACATTGTGACGTGTCCCCAGAGGGCACAGTCTCCCGTGCTTTTGAAGCACTTATTTAAAGAGAAAGAAGGACAGAGTTAAGCTGGGTTTCTCCCTCATAAAGTGTAGCCTCAGCTCAAGTGGGTCCCCATGGAGGGACCCTGAAGGGCCTTCTGAGAAGCTGAAGGGTGTGGCTTGGGGCCATTCAGTGGCAGGGCCCCAAGGAGTCCAAGACCTTGGTCCTTGCTGACCTGAGTGTCTGAGGCCTGATCGGGGCGGGAAGACAGGCACAGTACTCCTGTTCCCACTGAGCACGCTCTTTTCTCCAGATGCGGTCCGAGGAGACAGCCGACCTGTTGGCCGAAAAGGCCCAAATCACTGAGGAGGAGGCGAAGCTTCTGGCACAGAAGGCGGCAGAGGCCGAACAGGAGATGCAGCGCATCAAGGCCACGGCCATCCGGACGGAGGAAGAGAAGCGCCTTATGGAGCAGAAGGTGCTGGAGGCCGAAGTGCTGGCGCTGAAGATGGCTGAGGAGTCCGAGAGGAGGTCAGCATGGGGGCGGGGAGGCCCTGTGCTGGGGCAGAGCCTGCTGGCAGCTGCTGACCCGTCTCCCGGGCAGGGGCAGAGGCTCCTTCCTGCACAGGCCAGTGGGGCTGGAGCTGGATGGGCGCAGGAACGTAGTTCTCCTGTCCAGTGGACTCTGGTCGGTCTGTGCCTTTGCGATGAGCCCCCGTCTCTGTGATGCTCGTGTTTGCAGGAAAACCATCGAGCTTGTTCACAGGCTGCTGTTAGCTGAGGAGACATGAGGAGGCTCTTCTGACATTTACAGAACGTGCTTCTTTTCCCTTTTGGTTTGAGGGGTGTGTGGGGAGACAGCAGCTATTCACCTTTAACGCTTCCCTGAAGATGGGAGGGGAGGGCAGGGTGCCCTGGCTCACGACCAGGTCGAAGGATGGGACTGTAGTCTGTGCTTTTCAAAGACAATTGGAGGCTCTGGGCTGTGCTGGTTCCGCAGCCGTCAGACAACCCTGGCTCATTCCTCACGGCACTCGGTCTGTGGGTTTAGAGCACCTGAATTTGGCTTTTCACTGTCAGGGTGCAGTCACTACAGTTTCCTCTCCATTCTTTACGTGTCATTCTGGGAATGCGGTTCCGTGTTTCCCGCCCTGCCCCAGGCTCCTTTCTGTCCATGTGCGGTCACTTCCCCGTGAGTCATGTGTGTTGGGCTGGGTCCCCTGGGTCCAGTGTCCTGATGAGGCACGAGGCCCTCAGCGACGTGCTTATCTTCCTGCCCGAGGAGGTTGTTTCACTTGGGGGTCGTGAAGAATCAGTTCTTTCACATCCTGCCCTTTGTGATCCAGTATGACACCTTTTCCCGGCCCACTCTCACCCAGAAAGAAGCAGAGGAAGCTTCTAGCCCCTCCCCCGATTTCCCTCCCCCTCCCCCAGTTGCAAAGGTTCATCCTTGACTCTTCTGGCCACCTGCTTCACTGCTCTCCCAGTTTTGATTTAAACTGGAAATCAGTTGAAATGAACAATACCTGGGAATGTTGTTCCTGCTTCGGAAGTTCTGATTTCATGTAAATCCTCCCCCACCCCCATGCTTGTTTGCCTGGTCTGGTGCCACCCTCAGGGTTAACCCAGCTCCCTCCTCTCTGGGGATCAAGGGGGAAGAGGGGTCTCTTTTCTCCTCCTATCATCTTCTGTGGAACTGAGGGCCCCTTCTCTCCTTGCAGGGCCAAGGAGGCAGATCAGCTGAAGCAGGACCTGCAGGAAGCCCGCGAGGCAGAGCGAAGAGCCAAGCAGAAGCTCCTGGAAATCACCACCAAGCCCACATACCCGGTGAGCCTGGGGCTGCCAGCCGCGCTGCTTCTCACCTCGTAGTGGTCCCTTCCCTCCCAGCCCTCCGGTTCCCCTGGTGGGGCCTTCAGGGCGACTGTTAAGCAAACGCATGGTGGAGCGAATGGTGCAGAATGTTCTAGGGCCTTGAAAGAGAGATGGGACGTAGGGAGGTGACTTGGTTTAAGCAAAGTAACAGAGGTGGGAAGCAAAGTGGTCCAAGGGCTAATAAATGATACCATTGACGATCTTATAGGGCAGACGGTGGGAGAAGTAGATTGGGGCCATATTTTAGACGATCCTCTGATCTGGGAGGAGAAAGTCCTCAAAACAAATCTAACTGCCTCACCCTCTGCTTCAGGGGTGGGCACGCTGGGCCCAGAGCCTTTGTGGCCTCTGGAGGGGTGGGTGGTTGACGCAGCAGTGCCCTCTGTTCTTGTGGAACCGAACCGCCTAATCAGATTTCTCCTTCGTAGCCCATGAACCCACTCCCAGCCCCGCTGCCTCCTGACATACCAAGCTTCAACCTCATTGGTGACAGCCTGTCTTTCGACTTCAAGGATACTGACATGAAGCGGCTTTCCATGGAGATAGAGAAAGAAAAGTACGGAGCCCCCTCCCCTCCCCCGTGCCCCGCGTGGGCAGCCTGGCACTAACTCCTACAAAGGTCTGTTCTGTCCTCACCCACCGGGAGAGGAATTTCCTAATTGGAAATGAAGGGTGACAGACCAGCATTCATCTTCCAGGATAAAAATGACACGTGATTGGTGATCCGGAGCTCCAGAGCTCACCTGAAGTCTAGGACTGGCTGTCAGAGGTCTCCAAGCCAGTCAGACCGCTGTTCACGTGGTGGTCCATGGTGGTCGTGTTCTAACCTGGTGATGCGACACGTTTCCTAGTTGTGTTCTCTGGCGGCTGAGCTCTGTGGCGTGTCCCATGTCTAGAACAAGGGCGAGAGAGAAGAAACCCCAGCTCAAGGCTGAGGAGGGCAAACGGCTGGGGCCACAGTCAGCTTGAACAGCCCTGCCGCGGGATCCGCACATTGAGCCCAGCATGCCCTGAGCTGTCTTCCTCCTTCACTTTATGGTCAGGGGACGTGGCTCTGAGATAGAAGGGAGCCCCACTGCAGAGGGCATCTAACCGAGGTCCCCTAATCAGAGCCGTCGGTAAATCGGCCATCTGTGCCATGGCTGGGCAGGGAAATGTCACAGTAGCTGCCAAGCACGGGGTGCCTGGGTGACAGGGTCCTTTATCTTTTATCTCATTTCATTCCCACCAACTGACTTCAAAGGTAGGATTAGTGTTCCCATTTATAAATGAGAACCCAGATTTAGAGCCTTTAAGGAGCTCACCCAGCACCCCACAGCGGATGAGGGGCAGATCCGGGGTGCAGCGCTTCGTCCTCCTGACTTTGCGGCCCATGTGCTTTCACCTTGTTTGGTCTCCTCAGGTAACCCTCTCCGTGTCCAGCACGGGCAGCCACAGGCTGGGAAGTTAAGTCTCTCTGGGCTCGTGTCCTGAGGATAGAGGGACCCCGCGTCTCTGTCTGTGGCACCCACAGACCCCTCCACCCGTGGTGGAGTTCCCCTCCACCCTTCACTGTTTTCTAGGCACGCTCAGCGGTACATGGCTTTGTGATCAGGGTGAGGCTGCGTACTGCTTTTTTACAGGTTATGTTTTCTTTCTCATTACCTGTGCACACCAGGCACCACCCGTGCTTGGGAATCACTGCAGAATGTCCCTTGTGTCTGTGATGCCCGGTTTGCCTGGCTGTGCCCGTGTAGCTGGACACCCTGAAGATGGCTTCCTTCATAGATAACCATGTGTGCTTGCAGGTGGTGGTGGGCATCTTTCTACTCCTGGTGTTTGCTGAGTGAGCTTCTGTCATCTTTAGGAGATTATGTCCCAAAACAAGTAGGGATGTGGCCATGGCCTGTCAGAAGAGGTCACTAGAATGGAATCACTTCTCCGAGAAGGGTTGAGACAAGATTGTTTTGGATGCCAGGAGGCTTGTTTCTTGTGTTGTCTTCTGTACAGAACTAAAACCTATCTGTTATCCATTACAGCTGGTATGAGAGTTTACTGAGGCTTTCCTACACTTCCTTCTGTTTAATCCTGACCACAACCCTGTGATCGTTATCCCTGTCTTAGGGATGAGGAAACAGATGCAGAGCAGTTTAGTGACTGGCCCAAGCTCCCATGGCCCGCAAGTGGCCGAGCAGAGATGTGAACCCCAGGCTCAGACCCCGGGTCCCGGGCCAAGCAGCGTGTGGGTCTGGAGCCTCTCGGCCACGGTGCGCCTCACTGTTTGCCAGACCCCCTGATACTCTGTCCTCTCCCTGGCAGAGTGGAGTATATGGAGAAGAGCAAGCACCTGCAGGAGCAGCTCAACGAACTCAAGACAGAGATCGAGGCCTTGAAACTCAAAGAGAGGGAGACGGCCTTGGATATTCTGCACAACGAGAACTCCGATCAGGGCGGCACCAGCAGCAAACACAATACCATTAAAAAGGTACCGAGTCTCTTGTCTTTTGCTGATTAGGACAGTCGTTAATGAAATGTGAGGTTGGCATCTGGTTTTCTCGGTAGCCGAGTCATTAGACTGTTGTCATTTTTTATATGTACTTAGTTGAGGAAATTTTTTGACTCACGCCAGAAAGGGAATTTAATCTGCCCATGTCTGTGAACCCATTGGCTCGATGGAAGGGGAGCTTGTGTTAAAAGCTCTGATGAAATGAATCACGGTTACAGGACAGGTTTTGATCCATCATTTAGCAGTAAAGCAATTCTGTCTTTTAAGCCGAGGGGAGTTCTGCCCAGGGAGCTGCCTTACTTAATGAGAAAGCAAAATGAAAGGGAGGCTGTTGAGAATGGACTCTCCCTCTCGTCTTTTTGTGTTTTTAAGTGGCAAGGACTGTAAAATTCTGTTCTTAATTTAGAAACCAAATTCTGAATTTTTAACTTTTTTCAGACTTGAAAGGGAATGTCTAGAAGAACCTTAATGTTTTAAAAGATGAGACTTCATTTATGTTGCTAACAGTTTCATGTCTTTCTCCACGGATATTTTGAGCTTTCAGCATTTTGGAGGAAGTTAAATTCTATACTAACTATCAGCCCAAGAGTGTACATCTCTTACGCTGGGCAAAGCGGAAAGGTCCTCTCCTGCCAGGTGATGTCAGCTCCTGTCTCTTCCCCCAGGACCAGGCTAACTGTAAAATGGGGGTCAGTAAGACAAGGCTCTTCACTGAGTTTACATGGTGATAGTTAGATGTGTTTCACTTTGTACGGTTTAGCGTAGTCTTTAAATTGGTCTCCCAGTTTGAGAAATGTCTGTTTTCAAGAGATCTGTATCTACCTGCTATCGTTGAGGGGTACAGTCGGGAGCCCTGAATCCTCCCTCTTGACTCCAGTTAGTATTGACACCGAGTAGAGAATTCCTTTTAATAGAGTGACCTGGAGGGAGACACCTTTCCACAGTCCACGTTCTTCTTTCCTCCAGCTTCTGTAACTTACCGGGTTTCCCTTCCAAACCAAATTCTGAAACAGTTAGCAAAGGGGAGCTGGAGCGAGGCCTCAGCCAGTGAGCAGAGAGAAAGGAGGATGACTGGGCCAGTGAGCCAGCTGGGCCTCACAGGAGCTGCCTCGGACCCCTCCCTGCCCCACTCCCTCCCCTGGGCGCCGGGCACAGGCTCATCTTTGCCACTGCTTCCGTGAGGTGGGCCCTCGACCACAGGGCCCTGGGGTGCTGAAAGCTGGGGAGACCCGTTTCCAAGCCATAAAAATACACAAATGAAGTCACTTGTCACAATTTCAGGCCTGTCTGAGCATTTTGCAAATGGCACATGTGGCATTGTTGATATCACAGGGTATGTTTTTGTTTTTCTTCATTTTATTTTGCTGGTTTAGCCTCAAGCCCAAGGCAGAAGACCTATCTGCATTTGAGCCCTCAAAGTAGGTTATTCCCAGGTACTCTGTATGTGGTGATGGGACTGCCCTCTGTGATACTAACCCCTGCATGAGCTTGCCTGTCTCTGTCCCCGGGCCGTGCCGAGCCCTCCCGGGGGCAGGTGGCGCCTGGGGACTGGCCGCAGCATGCTTCGAGTCTGAGAGCAGGCATCTGCCCTGTGGGGCCAGAACAGCCTCCAGGGTCCAGAAGGCTGCCTCGTTCTGAAGAGCATGTCCTGGGGCTGTAGGACCAGCCGTCCTTCACATCTTGTGTCGTTGTCGGGCTGGGGAAGGTCATGGCTTCTCGTCCGGTCAGATCTGTCTAAAGTCCTTTGTCTTGGTGGCGTACTCCTCAGATAAATAACCCTAGCATGGAAACGGGGTCAATTTGGGTGTTGTTAAGACTGGTGCCTTTAAAACGAGATCAAGACCTTTCATGTGGTGACAGCCTCTGAAGACCCGCAGTCATACCTAGCGGCTTCTGGTCGTGGGATGAAGGGGCTGCCCGTGCTCCGTCATTTTCCTCTAGAGCCTCCCTTTCTGTACACATCTATTCTCTTTTCAAGTACAGCAAACCAATAGCACAGGGGTCTGATATGCAGTCAGGCTAAGCGGACTGTCTGTCCGCCGGCGCACTAACGGCCACCTCTGCCTGGGCTTCTCCGCAGTCTGGGGCGCGGTCGCAGTCGGCGTGAACTCATGTCGGGACAGAGCAGTCCGGGCACCCAGCAGACGGGCAGTCAGCGCTTGTGGAGTGAATTAATTGAATAATTGCTGCTTTCCTTCTGCAACAGTTCATTATTCTCCCAACAGGCCTAGGCAGTGGAGAGAATTTATTACGTGCAATAATAACATCCTGCCTCTGTTCCCCCCTGCTCCCCAGTAGTACCCCTGCCAGCAAGCCCACCCACACCTGACAGTCACATGGGATGTGTCCTTTGGTGTCCTCACCGTGCTTTCTGCTCCTAGAATAAAATAAGCCCATTGGAATCTCTGTACCAAAAAGTGCAATCTGGCATAGGATAGATCCTATTTGTGGTTGCTATTAAAGTCCCAGATGGATCTCATTAGAAGATGGATTCGATCTGTCAGTGGTTCCAGGAACCCGTGGCGTGAACCACAATTTGTGTGTGACACTTTTGTTTAGCGGGCTCCTGTTTCTTCAGCTTTCATACCGCACGCTGGTGCTGAACACGCCAGCACCAAGCGGCGCATGCTCCGCGCCGGGCAGGTGTGAAGAGCACAGAGTGGGCGGGCCGGGTGGCACCTCTGCTCAAGGGATCACCCCGTGGCACCCAGAGGACCCTGGGGCGGCTCCACTGTGGCTTCCTGGACCCCGTGGCAAACACAGGGGCACGCAGGAAGTCCCTTTTTGTTTTAGTCTGTGCTGTCAGATATTCTCTGCATGTGACTGTCCTGTTCCACCTTGATATGATTTCATCTCTCTTCTTTCTGTAATGATTCAGAACGCTTAAGTTCTTCAGGGACCCAGTTCTGACTGTCAGTTCTCACTGAGCTGTGATTATAGACAAATGATGTTTGATTTGTAGTCAAATGTGTACCGCTCCTAGGACATGCACAGAAGCCTTTTTTTTTCCTTTTTTTTTGGTGTCTTGATGTGAACTTGTTTTCAAAGTATGCTGCCAGGCTCCAGTTAATCAAGAATTCTGATTAATCAAGGGTTAATAAAATGGAGTTGGCTCTTAATACAGCTGGACTTAGTATCACCAGATTAAATAGTGGCAGCTTTTGCTACACGTGAAGTTGGATGCACTTTCCACTTTCTAGACTTTGGTGGTCCCTGTGGCCAGTGACCAAGCCTGACAGCCAGTCACCTGCTGTGCTGAGGCAGCTCTGGCCTTGTGCCTGCTGTGGTCTGGGCTGAAGTGAGCCTAGCTGATGAGAAATACCATGGCGGGCTTTGAAGTGTGGGCACCTAGAATGTCAAGGGCACAGCTCCATCTAGAAAGTCCGGGATGAGAAATGCAGACTGGTGGTGAACTGGAGAGTTTCCATTGTCCTGAAACTTGTCATTAATCTTGGTTCAAACCAGCCTGCATTGATTTTTGTTTTGTTTTTCATGTCTTTTGATCATAGATTTCTTCAAGGAAAGACTGGTTCTCCTACCTCCCGTGATCCGGGTGTACTCCTCCCCCTTGCTGTCTGTCCTCTCCTGCCTCACCTCGAGGCCGAGGCCGGTGTCTGACCCTGACTCATCAGGACCCTCCGGGGCTGGTGACACTTAAGCTAATTACAAGGGTTTACCCACGGGTTACCATGGGAATGCTGAGAGGCAGTCCAGTTTTCTCCACCGGGGTTGCCGCTGCTCTGCCACTTCCTAGCTCTAAAATTCTTACCTTCTGTTAAGGGTCAGTGTCCTCATCTGTAAAAAGGGAATAAAACAGTTCACTCCCCCCACCCCAGGATTGTTATGAGAATTTAGTGAGTTCACTGTAAGGACTCAGCGAGTGCTTAAAATTATATAAAGAAACAAATCTGCTTGTGAGCCTGGGCAGAGGGACGCACCACAGTTACGTGCACAACGTGTGACACGCGTATCCAGTAAGTGTTAGTTTCCGTGTGTTTAGAGGTAAAAACTTTAAAAAAGCCAGAATGAACTCCGCTGACTGTACTATCTGATTTGGATTTGCAAGGGTGTATTTTTCTCCTCCTGTTAATCTTAACTCCACATTTCAATTTTCTCCCAATCGATAATCGGTACAACTGGTTTGGCATTTGCATCTGAGTCCCGAGCGGTGCTTGTGATCAGAAGCTGCCCTTGGGAACGTAGATTTGTGGCATTCTCGGGGGGAGTCACCGTGACATGTATTCCTGGACTCTGGGTCTTGTGAGCGAGGGCGTGGGGTCTGGCAGTGAGGCTGGGGGAGGGGGACACAGTGTCTTGGGCTTGAACCTCTTGCCTTCAGAGCCACTGCACTGATGAAGTGAGTGGTGGCCAGGTGTGACTTTGCTGGGCAGCGCATTCTGGAGGTGACAACACGTTCGCACCCTTCATCCCCTCTCGGGGGACAGCTTCACTCCCCAATTCTGGGCTGGTCTGAGCGCCAGGAAACTTGTCTTTGTTTTTTGTTCCCATGGTCTCTGAAGAGGCACAGGATTTCAAAGGCAGTCGACAAATGAGAAATCCTGTGGGTCATAGAGCTTAGAAAGCTTATTTTTTTCGTAAATGGTGTGAACCATCGAGGTCTAGCTGTGGCTTCCACTGGTGGAGGAGCAGGAATGAGGAGCCTCGACATTTATCTGAAGCTCCAGCCGCCTCTCTCAGATCAGGAAGACATAAAAGTCCAATGTCATCTTCAATTTGCACGGACTCCCTTTGGAGATGCAGGGCTGGCCGAATCAAGTGGAGCACTTAAAACACCAGGGAAGTGATAAATCACAGGCGAGGGTGAATATGCGTGAAAGGCGTCTCCCACAGTTAAAGCAACCAGCCAGGCCTCCCTTGTGACCTCCATCAGCATCGCCTGCCTGGGCAGGGGCAGCTCCACAGGCTGCGCTGCCCGTGTGGTGAATACCTTCAGCACCCCCAGGCCCCGCTCAGGGACCCACATGGCTCTGCCTGCTTCGGAAACCCTGCGTTGTCTGGTGGAGCGTCCCCTGCCTTGGCTCCCTGGCTCCAGAACTTTCCCTTTGTGAGAACAGGGCAGAAGTGGTGGGGGGGGGTGGAGAAGAAAGGGGAGCAGGAGTGGAGTGGGGAGCAGGGGTCAGCAGAGGCACCAGGTGTGGATGCAGAACACAGGAGAGAGGGCACTGGCTCCATGGGAAGCTCAGGGGAGGCGTCGCAGGCATGGGCTGGTCTCGGGGCACCCTCCTCCTGGACGTGACGCCTGGGCTCATCCCTGAAGGCCACTCCCACCTCACGCAGACTGAATGTCCACGCGCCTCTTAACTGTCGAGCGCTTCCAGTGTTCTTGCTTGTTCCTGGTAGCTCCCTAGGTAGGAGATTCTACCAGCCTCTTTGCCAAAAGACCATGATCCAGTCCCTCCCTTTGGTTGGTGGGCTTTACCTGGTCAAGCAGTTGCCCTTTGGGAGGCGTTGAGGAGCGTGCAAAATCTGCCTCACCCTTCTAGGGTATTTTACCACCATTTCGAAGTGTCTGAGGACATTAGTGGGCCTTATTGGATGCAGTAAGACATCTGATTTGGTCCCTCAGCACTGAAGATACGTTTCAGTGCAGCTTTCCTCCAGCACCTGATTTGTCACTGCAACAGCGGGAGGGAAGAGTCGGGATGCAAACTCATTCTGCGGGCTCGAGGTTCTATTCTTATGATCCTTGCTGTGATTTCCCTTCTGATACTGGCAATTTGAAATGACATCGGTCTATCTGCCCCATTTCCCAAAGGCGCTCGTTCAGAATGCTCTGTGACCATCAGTTAGCCTCCCCCTGCCCAGCGAGGTGAATCAGGCTGATTCGTCCATTTTCCAGGTGGAGGAATGAAGTGAGGCCCTGCCAGCATCACACAGGCAGCTTGAGACATGGGCAGATACCGGTTTCCAGGCATCATTCTGCCACTTTAGGTCCCTAAAGGATTAATAAACCAAAGGCACCCTCTGGGTTTTCCCAGGCATATTTCTCTCTAGAGCAGATACGGTAGCTGATACCAAATTGGATTTGTTAATTGTGGTGGACTCGGCCTTTCATCCCACCTCTGCTTAGGGATAAGTGTGTGGACAGCTGTCTCCCCGTGCACATCACCAGATGGCATTTGGGTACAAGCTGTCAACTAGCAAGACAGCAGAATAGCTTAATCTGACCAGTTTATAGCAGCCATCCCCCCTCACCGGCCCTGCCCCCTCAGCTTTGATTTAGAAGGGGAATGTTTATCACACCCCAAACCAGAGATTATGTTGGAATTTGCTGCTGCTGGATTTGGCTGTCACCTTCCTGCTCCTGGTGGAGAATCTGCCTGTCCTTTTGTATCTGCGCCCTCCCCGGCTCCTTCGTTCTCAATATGTAGTGGTGGAGAGGAAGTGTAACATGATTTTAGGGCTTGCATTTCAATTCCACTGCATTTTTATGGGACAAGCAGAGTCTCAGCGCCTAGAGTTATTAGGTTAGTATCTAAAATGGGTTCAGCGTTATGGGTCTTTTTGTTGAAAATGAATTAGACGCTCCCCCACCCCTTCTTCTCTTCTCCCCCCGGGGATGAGTGGATTGAGGTGAGGCCCCCAGAGACTAGTTGGAGGAATCCTGGCGCTCTGATTAGTTTTCTTCTTCCAGCTTAATTGTAGAGCTTCTTCTCTCTCATCGTTGATAGCCGAAGTGGCTCTGTGTCCCACCCACCCCCTTTTGCTTTAGGAACAAGATTATCACAGTGCGGCCTTGTGAATCAATTTCTCTGTGCTGATGAAAGTGTAATTCATTCTTAATCAAACAGCCTTGCTGCTGCAGGCTCTGTGCCGGAATACATTTAGTTATTCTCTCTTCACTTTAGGAAGCAATCCCCCTCAAAAGGACTTTTGGAGGAGAGCTGGAAGGAGGGAGCTGGCAGCCAGCCTGGGGCTGTGGTTTTCCAGCAGGGGGCACTCCTGGGAGTGAGGCCGGAGGAGCTTCGTAGCTGGAAGCCTTCACTGCAGAGCAGGCCAGGAAGGATCGGTGAGCCTGGTGCTAGTCTCGGTGCTTCCAGGCTTGCTGTCTCTAGACCCTGGGGCCCTCTCTCAGGGGCAAGCCAGGTCCTCGTATCTAGATGAGCTGCCTGAAACCCTCGCCCAGTGAGGGGGAGCCCGTGAGTCTGCATATTGTATGCATGCCCGGGTTCAGGAGAGGCTGCTGGGTACCAAGTCCTTCCCTAGGGTTGGGGGAACCAGACTCCTGTCTTTTTAAGGAGGCAGAAGTGTCTCCTGAATCTGATTCATTAGCTGGTGGAGGTGTCTGTTCGGTGATACCGCACACAGCTCGGGTGGTGTGAAGAGGTCTCGCCCTGCCAGGAGGCTCCCTGTCCTGCCCTTGCACAGCCTGGTGGCCGTCACAAACAACGGGCAGTGTGATGGGGAGGTGGCTGTGGGGGAACTCTGCCAGGCTGTGTCTATCAAGGCTGGGCAGGAAGAATGGGCCAGGCCACAGGTGGACCAGAGCCCCCCGAAGACAAAAACCACACCATACAGATATGCAGCCGAGAAAGAAGAGGAAGTTTGTCTCCTCAGAATGGAGCTGGATTAGTGACAGACTTGAACAGCCGGTTCAGTCAAGAGAGAACTTAATTCCTCCTGTATTATTCACACGGCGGATTTTAATCAGATGTGAGGAGACAGCTGCAAGAGAGAAGCGGGTCAGTCCCGTGCCTGGTGAGGAAACTTCATGTTCTTTTGTCATCTTCAGGGAACTGGTGAGAGGAACGTGGGGTGCAGAGCTCCCGGAGGGGCTGGACGCGGCCGCCAGGACTCCCTGGCCGCCTCTGTCTGGACCCAGGGGGAGGTTTGGACTGTGTGGGGCAGACATGGCCACCAGTCATGCTTGGGCAGAACCCTACCTGTATGTCCTCAGAAGGATTCAGAGAAGTTGGACCAGACTTGACAGGTCCCAGAATGAGGCAGCCACTGTCCAAGAGGCCCTGCTTGTCTGTCCGCGTCCTGAGGCCTTTCTGCTTCACCATCTACTGAAATTTGGAGTCCTCCCAGCATGGCAGCGTGGTCGTAGAGCCACGTTCTGTGCACTTGGGGAGTCCCCCATGGCACCGCCCCAGTCCTGGAGGTGCTGCCCCCCGAGCAGTGGGTCTGGGGTGATGACAGGTGTTGCTAGATCACCAAAGGGGCTGCAGGGTGGTGGGTGGCCCTCGCGGCTGACTCTGGCGCTCACCGTGTGGCACTGCAGGATGCGAGGCCCAGGGTGGCGGATCATCTCTGTGGGCCCTTTGCCGCGCTGTGCGGAGAGCCAGGCCCATCCCTGAGCAGGAAGACGTACCGAACGCTGACGTGGCTTGTACACTTTGGGGTAGGAGAGGGTAGCGGGAATCCAGGATGCTTGTGAGCCGATTTCCAGGAGTCTACGAAGACGACCTGCAGAGGCAGTTCTTATGAAGGGCTAGCTTCGTGCCGTTTCCTCTAAGCCTTCCCCTCCTCCTTTAGGGATACCTCCTGCCTGAGGCTACATGGTCAATGTGACAGTCGGTGAGCTTTCTAGAAAGAGCAGGTGGTGAGGGATCCCACAGGTGAGGGGAGGGCTGGGGCGTGGGGCGGAGCCGGGCCGGGAGCACAGCTGGCAGTGCCTGAGGGGGAACCTCCCTGCCCCTGGGCTTGAGTCCCCATGTGGAAGAAAGAAGCCCAGGCTTCTCTCCACGGACCGTCCTCACTGCCCAGCTCCCCCGCCTGCGCTCCAGCATGAGCAGGTCCTGATGCCTGAGATGAGGGACGCTGCGGAGGTAGGGCGGGCAGAGGAAGGGTTCGGTCCGCTCCAGTCAGCTCGTGCGGGATTATCCTCTGACGACAGGCTTCCTGTTGGAATTGGAACCACCACAAACTGTACAGAAAGGGTGAAAGGCGGGGGCGGGGCAGCCAGGTCTGCCTGTGGGCCGAGGTGGGACGCTCCAGTGCCCTTGGTGTCAGCAGCCACGTCCGCCACCTCCGTCCCGTGGCTCTGCCCATCCCTCCAACAGCCTGGAGACCATGGTACTGTCTTCTTACCGAGGCTGCGCGTCCAGGGTGCTCTCCTGCTTCTGCACGGCCAGTGTTCGATCTCGCGCCGCACCCCTCCTTGGGCTGGGGTGCGACTGCTGCTCTCGCGAGATAAGAGGTCAGTGCGGGCTCGGATCCAGGGCACTGTGTTGCCCACCCGAAGAGGGCTTTGCCTCCCGACAAGCACACACTCAAGTGACTGGAGTCTGGCGCTGCCAGAGCTGCCAAAACCCTCCACTGGCACCTCGAGGGGACAGCCAGCACGCAGCTCCTATAGGAGGATCCAGGAATTCTTGGCGCCATCATTGTACAAACGGGCAGGAGGCTCTCGGAGGCCCCCACAGCTCAGGCTCCGTGCCTGGGGAAGAGGCCAGGCCTCTTGGGGGCATCTGCTCTCCCTGCCTCAGAGGCTGTGAACCCTGCCTTCGCCCTCACCCCTCCGAACCTGCCCTCTGCCCTGCTCCCCCCGGAAGGAGAGGCGCCGGAGCTGGGGGAGGCGGGACGTGACACTGCTGTTAGTAACACCAGCTGTAGCGTTTCACCGCGCGCCAGGCACATCACCGAGCGCTCCACAGAGTTTCTGTCCCTCCGCACGTCACCCTGTGAGGCAGGGGCTGCCACCACCCCTGCTTCTCGGTGGGAACTGGGGCCAGAAGAAGTCAGTGACCTGCCCAGGACCACCCAGCCGCCCAGATGGGCTTTGGGTCGGGCAGTCTGGCCGTGCCTGTGAGTGACTCAGTGTATGGAAGGAAGGGCTGCAGCAGAGCCCCGTCCCCTGCAGGTCCCCTGTACCCTGAGGAGCCGGCCTGAGGTCTCCCCGGGAGTGTGGGAGGAACCCGAGTGGAGACACAGGGTTTCACACCTTTTGATTCACTCTCCCCAAGAGCCTTTTTGTCCCACTGGCTCTCTGGCTCTTTCTTTCTTCCCCAGTTACCATCCTTGTTCCCATTATCACAGAGCACGTAACTCCCGGCCCGTCTCCTCCACTTGTGTTTAGGAAGAAACCCATCCTTCTAGAGGGAGTTCCTTTTCAGCAAAGAAATGAAAGCTCCACTCCCGTTGGAGCTGAGCTTTCCAAAGGGTTTCTGAAATTGGTTCCACTGAAAAAAAGAACTCAGATGTCTCCCTGCATTTAGCTTGTTAGTCAGGAACTTCAAGGCCAAAAGATTTGGCAGGATTTAAAGAGCTGGCTCTCAAGCTGTCTCATTTTGAGTGTACTGATGCTGCGTGTCTTTGATGGTGAAGTGGTTGGTTTGGAGTCTTCTTCCCCCACCCTTTGGAGAGCCAAGCTCTCTTTGGATTCAGGGACTGCCAGAGGTCGAGGGAATGGGCCAGACCATCTAGCCTGGCCCCATGGTTTAACTCCAGAGAAAAGTGGCTCAGAGAGGTCAAGGGTGTCCACTGAGGCTACACAGCGAGGTGGTGACGGAGAATTAGAGCCTGGGCCTTCTCAGCCCCAGGTGGAATTCTCGACTTTCCCATGCATCTCACCATTTCGTTATCGTTATCACCTACATCTTATTCACTCAACAAACTGAGCTTCTGCTATGTGCAAAGCACTAAGCTAAGTGGTTTGAGGGTATGAAGATGAACAGTATGCACTCTGTGTCCCCCCTCCCTGAAAACACTCCTTAGCAAAATCCCAGAGCTGGATATGGAGCACACGGTCTCACCCAAGTAACTGGTTTCAGGAGTAGAGCAGGAAGCAGGGCACTGGGGGTGCCCATGCCAGATGCTTCTGTTTGGGGAGATCCTGAGAAGGGGCCTCCCGAGTTGGGGGATTGGGGTTTGGCAGCCCGGGAGGTTGCAAACCCTAGTTAGTTCTTTATCTGCCAAACCGAGAGCTCCACCGCCCATCCTCCCTCTCCCTTCCACATCTTCTCAAGCTTGTGCCGCTCAGGACAGCATTCCTGGGAAGGCTCACAGTTTCTGCCCAGAGCACCGCCCCATGTGCTGCGCCCTCCCTGCCTAAACCAGCCCTACCTGGAAAGCCTGTTGCCTCCCAGTTTGTGGATGGAAACCCCCTCTCAGCTGCCAGGTCACGGGCAAGTCTGCTTTGGGGCCACCTGGGGAGCCAGGAGTGGAAAGGATGAGCCCTTCCTCACCTGACCCAGGCCTGCCCTGCCCGAGGCCATGTCTCCTTGCCCCAGCAGCGTGCCCAGGGTATGAGGACTGAGACGCTTGCATTGCTGAGCTGGCCCCCAAGCCCTGGAGCGGATGAGCCCCCAGGCTGGGACCAGCATGGACAGCACACCAAGAGGCATCGTAGAGACTCCTTTGTAGATGGGGATGTGAGAATCTATTAAAATGCCCAGGGTTCCCCTGCCCTCTGTGAAAAGGCGACACTGATGACATTTTCCTGCTGACATGCTTCTGCCCACCAGCCATCCCTCCTGGCATGTCCTCATTTGTCACCTCCTAATTTGAGTTCCTGGGCAAATCTGGAAGCTTACTTGGCATTGACCACCAGCTTCTTGAACATCTACTTGAACCGTCTTCCCTTTCACTCCCAGCCACCTTTGAGTTTAGTCCGGGAGGCAGGAGGGCATCCTGTTGTGAAAGCTGAAAGCCAGCCCCCCTTTCACTTTCTTCTCTGCTTCCTTGCAGCTCACCCTGCAGAGCGCCAAGTCCCGAGTGGCCTTCTTTGAAGAGCTCTAGCAGGTGACCCAGCCACCCGAGGATTGGCCACTTCTGCTTGCGGCACCGATGGGATGGGCCTGACACCACGGGAGCCGTCTGTAGGCGGGCTGGATGGGGGCTTCCTCGGGAGCTCGGGAGCTTTTCCTGGCTGAGCAGAGAGCCCAGCCGCCTTCATGTGCAATTGCCTTGAACTATGACCCTGCAGAAGTATCTCTCTTGGGGTTCTAGTTCTCCTGACCTGAGTCTTTAAATTTTTTTGAGTATTTGTCTTTCCTTATCTAATGTGGGATTCCGTGCTTCCTTTGTCCAAAGCACCCTGGGGTGTGTGTCTTACTGTCCACTGCTGACCTCCCAGCCCTGTCTGGGAAGTGGCTGTAGGAAATGAAGTACACAGGCCCCCTGGAGACCGGGAGGCTGGTGGCATCCCCCCCACCCCCCCAGGGTTCCAGAACATTCATCTCCTTCACTGGTGAGGAACTGGCATGGGAAGAAGCGTGGCCGCCCAAGCCCAGGCCCACAGCAACCTGCCTGCTACACGTCATTGGAGAGCGAGCCAGGCGATGGGTCCTCGGCCTAGGCACCCCTGAGGTAGCGCTCTGGCTGCCAGCTGGTGGGGAATGGGAAAGGCAGCTGTGCCTGGGGGAAGACCCGGCAGAAGCTGTGATGAAGGGCTGGCTGCCAGCAGAGGGCCTGGGAGGCCAGCAGAGCCGTGTAGGAACCTGCACCCTACAAAACACTCGCTGCCTTTCTTCTGCCACCTCAGACCAGGGTCCAGGAGGCAGGCGGGGCCCTCTCCAACCGTAGCCTCTCTTGCACGTGGCAGGCGGGGTGGGGGGGCTCCCCGTCACTCTAGTCAGCACCTGGCAGCCAAGCCATGACCGGGGTCTCTGTAGAGCTCTGAGGCCCCGACACCCAGTTCCACTGGCCCCAGTCTGCCTCGTTGATCTGAATCGTCTTTCCTCCCGGCCACACACCAGCAAGGTCCTCCCCCGACATGGCTGTACCTGGGCCTCCTTGGCTGTTGCCCTCATCTCCTTGAGAGCCTTTCGCCTTATGTTCTCCCCTGGGCCATGTGAGGGAGGGGATGCAGGTGACCCCTCACAGTGCGCTGCACCTGCTGACATGCGACCCCTGGCCATGCCGGGTGGCAGCAGGTCACAAAGCCACCCAACGGCCCATACTCACTCCTTGGTTTGGGGCCGCTTTCCTGCCCTTTCTTCCTCCATGGCTAGTGGTGCTGCTGTGACCCACCAGGCCATTCACATCCTTCCGATGAGGCTGCTGTGCAGAGCCGGGGATAAGTGCTAACCAGTGAAAAGACGTGTATTAAATGAAGGCGTGGGAGGGCCTGGAGATTTCCCGAGGGCAGAGGTGGCCTCTGGCAATCTTGTGTGGTTTTGAGAAACTGAGAAGCTCACAAAGATCCTGCCAAATTCTGTGGTCAGGCTGACCTAGTGGTGTCCTGGGCTCGCCGCCACCTTCTTGGGTCACCTTGCACGGAGGAAGCCAGCCCTATGTGTCCCCCCAGCCCCTCAGGACATGCAGGATGGGACTCCGAATCTGGACACTAAGCATGAATGGCTGTAGCTGGAAGGTTCCCTTGTGTCTCTCTGTCTCTCTGTCCCTCCGAGGCCTCTTCCCCTGAGACACGGTCCCGGCGGGGGTCCTCCGGCCGCATTTGTAATATAAGGTCTGACAGTTGTGAGGCTGTTTCCTCAGGCTCACCACCCATCCCTGACCTGCACATTTGGTCTGTAACAGTGGCTGTGGGCACAGAGTATGGTGGTCATTTATAAAAATGTTGTCAGGCTTTGTTTTTTTTATTATTTAACTGCTGTGTGTATATCTGAAATCTGGAAAATGCCAAGCCATGCAGCCACAGGGGAGCCGGCTGGGATCTGAGCTGTGGAGGCAGCAGACTCTGGAGGGCCGGCAGAGCCTGGCTCCAGCAGGGACAAGGCAGCTCTCCCTGGGGACAAGAGCTGGCAGGTACCTCCCAGAGATGAACAGGCGGAGAGGATGGTGGCCCTCAGAAATATCTTGAGCCCTAGTGGAAGAAGGAATGAAAGCAGAGCTTGGTTTTCAGGGCGTGAGCCAATGGCCGAGGTGACCATGTGATTTGTAAGTGAATGAGCTTAGGTCTTATTAAGTAAGGAAGCCCCTGACCTCCACTGAGAGCAGGGCCCTGCCCGGATTGTTTCGTTAGAAGTGCTCCTGATGGTCCTTGCGCAGAAGCACCGTGCTGGTAACACTCAGCGAGGCTGCGCTGGCAGCCCCCGGTGGGTCCACACAGGGCACCTCGTTGATCTGATTGAGGCTCCACCTCAGCCCCAGCGGCTCTTCCCTGTGCTGTCCTCACAGTTATTCAGTTATTCGCGCACCCACCGGGCCCTGCTGGACAGCACCCCGCGGCATTACATAACGCTTCCTGAGTGATTGCGTTCTGTAGTCTTGGGGACAGGTTTCTCCCTTTCTTTTCTCTTTCAAATCAAAACCACAAGTCCTGAGGCTAACAACCTGCGACTGGCTAAGCTTTGCCCGCTGACAGGGCTGGGGCCTGCAGGCCCCTGGAGGGGGTGGCCTTGGCAGGGAGATGGCCTCTCCCAGCAGCCCGGGGGCCAGGCTGGCCCCTCTGGGCTTCCAGGGAAGCTCCATCCACCCGTTTTCAAAGACGTCAAACCATCCTTCTTCCTATGGGGCCTCCTGTCAGGGCCAGACCAGGGAAGGCTATTTTCTATTCTGGGGGGTTGTTGTAATTTAAATGATTGTTTTAATAAAAATTCTAAGTTGTAAAAAGTTCGTCTTGGGCTCCCTCAGTTTGCTTGTTGTTCTGGCCATTGAAGTGGTGACTGGGGCTGGGGGGTGGCGGCTCCCTGATGTCCGGGACCTCAGCTCCAGCCCCACGTCTTTGGTGGTGTCATCCCCTTTTCCGGGCTGATGACAGCACCGCGACTGTGCCTTCATCAGGGCACCCCTCGTGCTTCCCGTGAGGCAGGCCCTGTACTGGGTCCCAGTCTCTCCATGTCCTTCCCACACCCCTCGCCTGTCCTCAATTCTAGACCTGAAAACTAGGGCACTGGACTGGGCAATCACTCCAGGCACTCCTGCTCTGGAAGACGGGGCGTGGGCAGCATGCAGAGCCACTGGGGGCCCAGGCACAGCCTGCAGGACAGATGAGGCCCCGCTGTGGTCACAGGGCCACATGCCATTCACGCTTGGAGTTGGGAACTACCGCTGCAGAGCTTTGGGGTTTTTTTGCTGGTTTTATTGTTTTAGTCAACAAAAGTCCTTTATTAAGACCAAAACTACTATAGGATAATTCTATCCCAAATCACGCAGCCTAAAATAGAGATTCAGGTGGCACAATGTGTTCTCAGGACTTCTGAGGGTCCACAGGGCTGCCTATCAAAGTACACAAAACTTTCCAAGAGTTTGAGTTAAATATAACCAGCTTTTTATATATTTTGGAAAGATATGAAGTTGTAAAACTAGAGAATTTTGAAGTTTTTAAACAATATTTTGTTAGTTTTAAATGTATTGAATTAGTAACTAATTCAACTTTTTGTTGGATGAATAATGTGAAACTGCTGCGTTTATTTTTTTAGTTGAAGTATAGTTGATTTACAATGTTTGTCAGTTTCAGGTGTGCAGAAACTGCTGCATTTCTTAAATGTAGGTTATGTTATTTTCAGTGATTGGAAATAGTTTTATTTCCTACGTAGTCCAAGCTAGAGAAAATACTTTATACATACTGGTCATTTGAAGCTGTCCAGACAAAATTTTTTTTTTTTTTTTTTTTTTGCGGTACACGGGCCTCTCACTGTTGTGGCCTCTCCCGTTGCGGAGCACAGGCTCTGGACGCTCAGGCTCAGCGGCCATGGCTCACGGGCCCAGCTGCTCCGCGGCATGTGGGGTCTTCCCGGACCGGGGCACGAACCCGTGTCCCCTGCATCGGCAGGCGGACTCTCAACCACTGCACCACCAGGGAAGCCCCAGACAATATTTTTACCTGACTTTTTTTTAAAAAGACAACTCCTGACCCCCAAAAGACAGTAAGGCTCTCACAGATCCCAAGGGCCCCATTCAGTGGGGTTAGAATTAATAATACTGATATTTGGGTACTGGGGAGACAGGTTGAATTCTCCTCTGCTTTTTTTGGTTTGTTTTTAGTTTGTTTTGACAGTGCTGTAAACCCAAAGCTGCAGGCCGGACCTGGGTGTTTAATTGTGGCATTTGCAGCCCGGCCCCATGAGGTCCTTTAGTGGCGCTCCTGCCAGCACTTCATCCTTTTCTGTCGTCCTCGCCTGAGCTGAGCACCTGGCAGATGTCCCCAGGGCTGCCCACCCCAGAAGCCTTCGCTTTGGAGGAGCGGGTCGGGAGCCACCCACGTATAACAATGAGTTGGCAGCCGGACTCTGGGGGGAAAGGTATCGGTGAGAAGATTGCTGCAACCATGTCTAATCTAATCTCTTGAGGGTCTGGAGAAGAGACTCGAGCCGTCTGTGTGTTCTCCGTCTCCGTCTCAGACAGCCCAGGCAGCTGAGAGAGGCCAAGGGCTCCTCTCCCCTCCCGGGCTGTGGCGGGACTCCCTGGCAGCCTGTCATTACTGCATTACAGCAGGATGCTGCGGCCACAGTCCCGGCCCTGGTAGGGAGTCCAGAGCTCGCTTACACGGAGAAGGCTCAGGGCTGTTCAGCACTGCCAGGACCTGAGCTGACTCAGAGGAACCCCCACCGGGTCCCCTGCCGGTTCCCACTTGATACCCATTTCCCACTGGGGTGGTAGCCCCAGAATAGCACCTGGCATGTTGCCTCTGAGCCAAAGAAATCAAGACATCTCCTGGAGAGGTCCGCAGCTGGAGCTGCACGCTTGCTCTGTGCCTCCCGGCTCCCCCTCTGTAACGAGGGTTGGCAATGATGCCTCTGGGTACCTCTGAGATGTTGTCAGGATAACATGAAGAACAGACACAAAAAACACTCAGATGTCTAAGGAAAACGAGATGAGGATGTGTAGCAGTACCACCATTATTTACAAGTAACAGAAGCAGTACACACGAAGAAACATGAAATCTTTTCTTTACACCCAGCCATGCGGAGGGCTAAGGAAAACACATAGCTGAGGGGCTCAGGGCCCCCAACTTGGAACTCAGAAAGACCTGGTTTCAGTCAGTTAGCGGCCATGTGATCTAGGCAAGTCACCTAAGTTTTGGGCACTGCAATCTCTTCATCTAAAAGGGGAGTTTTATAGGGTTTTGTGGGGATCGATCATGCCTGGGAAGCTCTAAGCCCAGTGCCACAAGGGGAAGGTGACTCTCTCTGGATGTTTCCTTTGGAGGGGTGGGGGGCTTACAGGAGGAAGCAGAAAAAAGAGCAAGTGGACACCCAGAGGAAGCCCCAGGTCAAGAGGGACGTGGCCCCCACATGGGCCCCATCCCTCCACCTGTACCAGGAGCTTAATTACCTGCATCTGGCCTATTTGTCCTCACTGTGTTTGCCCAGTGCCAGCTGCAAAGCCCAGGAGATGATAGATAACCCAGGCTAGGGCTGCCTGGAAAGGATGTTCTGGCTTTGTCACATTAATACATGCTGCTCAGGTCAATAATTTACTGGAGGCTCAGGGTGGGAGAGCGGCTGGGTGGGCAGCCCTTGGCCCTGCACCTGGAGCAGCTCCCTGAGCCCGTGGGCACCTGGACCATAAAAACCCACCTCAGACGCCGGGGGTTGGGGCAGGGGGGAGTCGGCGACGGGCACGGCGGTGACCTAATTTTCTCTTATCAGGCATAAGGAAGAAGTCCCCATGGAATCTTGCCCATTTTCAATATAAATAATGTAATTCCCCCGCCTGCCTGCTCAGGGAGGAAGGGGCAGCCTTTGATCCGAAGGAATTAAGTCAGTAAACAAAAGTGAAGAAGGCTGCTGAGGTGTCTCCTTGTAGGCACCTGCTGTGCCATTTACCCGAGAGTGGATTGGAGTTAAATCCAGAACGAGTGAAGTGGACCGGTGGGGACAGCCTCTCTCCTGCCCACCCTCCCCCTGGAGCTCCCTTCATCCAGAGACACCTTCCAGTTCCCCCCACCCTCCCCAGCAACGGCCCAGCTTGGCCCTGCATAGTTTCCAGGGGAGGGTGATTCCGAGGGAAATGCGTGTGCAGAATTGGAGTGGTCTGGGATTGTCTGGGCTGGAGAAGGGCTCCCCCCATGGGAGGAAGGGGCCCGTGGCTGGCAGAACCACCCAGACTGATTGTCCCACCCTGGCCTGTCGGGGTCCAGCCTGCGCTTCAGGAGAGCAGCTCCCTGCTTCCAGCCGTGTGGCCTTGAGAAGGTCCCTTCCGCTCTTGTCCTCGGCTGTAGGTCAAGTTTGGACCAGAGGAACCCAGACCCCTCCCAGTTCCAGCCATCTACAAATGTCATGTTTCTAAAAGAATTCCTCAGGTGAATTCCTTTCACCCTCCAGGGAGCCGAAAAAGACAGACCCAGGATACCACAGGGACAGCCGTGGCACAGCTGGTCTTGAACCAGGCACCCTGCAGGGCCAGCCTGCTTCACCCCATCCTCCCTCCCAGCCCCAGTCTCCTCTGGCACAAACTGGGGAGTGGCAGTTCTGGTGCCAGCCCCCGAGTTAGTGTGAAGGGCAATGGGCACCATTGCAGGGGCCTGGCACTGCCACCTGGGCTTCCCCGCAGCCTCCTGCCCGGCAGCAGGTCCAGCTCCTGACAGCCAGCCCAGGTGGTGGCTGGGGCAGCCAAGTGCGCGTCGGCCAGGCCTGCTGTGACAGGGGCTCTGCTCTAAAGCCCACGGGGACCCCGCCTTCTTTGTCCACGCCCACACCCCCTCCCCCAGCCTTCTGCTCCCAGCCGAGCTCCTGAGGCAGAATCAATATTAAGTTCTTCATATTAGCCGGCAAAGGGGGAAACGGCCCTCTTTCATCTTAACTGGAGTGAATTTGCATTAACACATGGGGAGTTCTGTTTGCCTTGAGAAAGCACATTACTATTCTGAGCTGCACACGCAGCGAAGTATCCGTGCAGTTTTTTTCTCCTCCCCCCTTTTTTCTCCCGGAAAGGGGAGAGTGGCTGGGGATGCCAGGGCTCCCCGCTCCACGTAGGAAGGTCCCCGGAAACGCTGAGAAGGGGGAGCAGGGAGCAGCTCTCAGGGGGCGCAGGCGTGCTCCCCTCGAGGTGCATTCGTGAGCTGCGCCCCGCCCCCCGCTGCCCCCTCCAGGAGGCCGTTAGGCTCCAGGGGCCGCCCCCACCCCAGTGCCCTTATTTGCCAAGCTCTGCTGTAACCAGTTCGTACTGGGCGTCGGGTAGAGAGGCCCAGCAAAGCAGCAGTCTGGGAGCCGGAGCCCCACCCCGAGGTGCTCCTTAGGGAAGGGGGCCGGGTGATGCGGATAAATCAGGGGTGGCTCCCGCTGGGCGGAGGGGCCCCCCGGCAGTGACGACGACGTGGAAGTCACAGCGTTCCAGGTGGGTCTGACCCTCCAGTTGCAGAACCGGCGCCAGACCACTCTCCCGTCCTGTCACGGAGGCAACTTAAGAGTGTTCGCACCCAGGAACTATGGGGTCTAGGCCGGGGGTGGTTGGGCATGGTTGTCAGGTCTCAGATCTGGAGATGGAGGATCTAAAAGGAGAGAAAAGGGAGGAGGGCAGGAGAGGGAACGGTGCACAGGGAAACACCCCCCTCGGCCCCTCGTGCTTTCCAGTCCTCCAGGAGGCCCAGCTCCTCCTCCCAAACCTGGACACCCCCCCTCCCCCACTCTGGCTCCCATGGGCCGGGAAGCTGAGGGGGGCTGAGAGTCCCATGATGAGCAGGGGAAAAGCAACACCCCCGACCCCAGGCCACCCCCACCCCACCTCCCGCCTCCTGGCGATCCCAGGCGATGAGGAGGGGAGGAGGATGCAAGGCAGACGGGGGGCCAGGCCCCATCCCCTCTGGGTTGGGGAGCAGGGCAGAGAGAGGGTCCCACGAGGACCGGGGGTGGCACCGCAGGGCTGTTGGGGGACAGTGGTGCTCGGAGGAGAGGGCTTGGCCTTTTGAGCTCCACATTCCTCTTCCGCAGGATCGATTCAGTTCCTAGCCCACCACAGGGTCATCATGGGTACCAGGTTCTGAGCCAGCATCTGCCACAGAGAGAGTTTATTAAACAAGGCCTGCTGCTGTGTGGTTATAGCTCTTCACTATTAGCTCGTCCTGATTCAGGTATCAAAGGAGACAGCTCAGGGCAGCAGGAGCCACTGGGGGCAGGGAGGTCTTCTCCCACAGCTCTGCTCCCACTCCTGAGCCCTGGGCAGCTGTGCCGCCCTCCAGACCACCCTGAACTGCCCCCCTCCCATGAAGACAGGGGCAGGATGTGACCAGCCACAGAGAACCCTCCCTGCCCTGAAGCTGGGCCCCTCACAGGTTGACAGCAGGAGAGGGGCTGGTGGTTGCAAATATCCTTGAGTGGGTGACAGCTGCAGCTGCCTGGGCACAGCCTTTGGGACTTGGGGGGAGTCTGGAGGGTCTGGGAGCCCTGGGCCAGCATCAGCATTCCATGGGCATCCCTGGCCCCTCCAACAGACTGCCCGCCCCCACCCAAGATGGTCCATGCCAGGTGCCACAGCTACTCTCTCCAGTGACATTTACCAGCTGGGAAGTGGCCACCGAGACGTGAAATCAGGGCCAGCCTGGGACTGGCCCCCTTCATTAGAGCCGGCTCTGCTTCACTGAGTAGGTCGGCACAGGCCAAGCACAGCCCCGCCCCCCCAGCCCTCCAGCTCCTCCCAGCAGGTCCAGCCCCCCTGCCTGGCTCAGGGGAGCGGGCCCGGCCCCCCACCCCAGCACCGACCCTGTCTGCTCTGGCCAGGCCCCGAGGAGGATGATATTTACTACAACAGTGATCCGTGTTGGCCTTGACACACCTGGCCTGTCTCTAATCCTCAGCCGTCCCAGCAGGGGAGGAGCTGGGGATGCAGGGTTGAGCTCGGTGCTGTTGGGGGGCACGGGTTCATTCACGAGCCCCCCTGCCAGGCACTCCTCGTTGAGCCTGTCCCTGGGCCGCGGTGTGGCCCTGGCCGCGTGGAGCGAGTGCAGGTCTGAGGCGCAGATGTGGGAGCCTCCCTCCTCCTCCTCCCAGCTGGGGGGCCCAGGCAAGTCAGGTCACCCCTCTGAGCTCCAGTTTTCGAAGCTGGAAAACAGGGTCACCGATGTCTGCCTTGGATGACTAAATGAGAACGCACTTTAAGTGCAGACTGTGCCTGGCACCCAGGGTGCCATCGCTGCCAGGGAGCACACGCCACAGCAGAATGCTGTGTGCCACATTCCCAGTATCTACCATGAGGGGTGCAAAACCCAGTCCTGTAACTTCCAGGGTGCGTGGGGCAAGCATGCGGCCGAAGCCTTCTTGTCTGATTCCCTGGCGCCCAGCACAGAGCCTGGCCCGGAGTGGGTGCTCAGTACTTAACTGCTGGGTGAATGGGTCTCAGGCGCCCCCATCTGTGAAATGAAGATCTTTTCTTTTTTTTTTTGAAGATCTTTTCTTTTTTTAAATATTTATTTATTTATTTAGGCTGCGCTGGGTCTTAGTTGCGGCATGCAAACTCTTAGCTGCTACATGCATACGGGATCTAGTTCCCCACCCAGGGCTCAAACCCAGGATCCCTGCATTGGGAGTGTGGAGCCTTACCCACTGGACCACCAGGGAAGTCCCTAGAATGAGGCTCTTAATGCCCAAGGATCTCGCCCCACTCCCTAGGCCGTTGTGCAGTTCAGGTGAAATGATGGCTCAGAAAGCATTTGTTTTGATAATTAATATGCTGAGGAGGAGGGGGAGGGAGGCAGTGACCTCCCAGCAAACCGGGTGAGGGCTGGGAGAGTCCAGGCCACAGTGTCCCCCGGCCAGCTGGTTGGGTCAACTGAGCTGTACTTACCGTGGGGCCTGGTCGTCACTCAGCCACCCCCACCCCCAACCCTTCTGTCCCAGAGGAGCATCCATCAACGTCTCCTTCGCCCTGATGGCCCAGACAGTTAGGCAGTTCTGCCTGAATCCGATGGCCCTGCCACTCAAAGCCACCACCACTGCTTCGCCCCTCCTCCGCCAGGGGCCAGGCTGGGGGTCGGGGTTAGGAGTGGGGCGTGCGGGGCAAGCACGGTGCCTCATCTCTGTGAATCCTCTCCTCTTCTGGGTCAAGGGGCACTGCTGTGTCCCCATTTTACGGATGAGGACATTGGCTCCCAGAGGCCAGAGACTTGCCCAAGGTCACACAAGTGAGGCCCGGAGCTGTCACTCAAATGCAGATTGGTCTGGCTCCAGGGTCCCCACTTTTTACTTCTGCTGCCCTTATCCAGGCCTCAGTCTCCCCTGTGCTAAGAGAGCTGCAGACTTCCTGCAGGCTCCAGCCCCGCCAAGCCTGCTCACCCCATCCCAGCATCCCAGGGACAGCGTGATGGATGAGGGTCCCGTGGAGGCGCAGGTGCAACACGCCCACACACCCACAGGCTGACCGGTGGGTGATGGATCTCTTCCTCCTCTCCCCTCCCCAGGGGCTCGGCTCCATCTGGTCAGGCACCGCGCCAGCCTGATGGATGGGCCGCCCGCCAGGCCACCCTCGCTGCCACTGCCACCCGCATCCTCGTAGCTGTGCTCCAGGGTCAGGAGGGCGGCTCTGCAGCCCCTCCTTCAGTCATTCAACAAACACATGTTTATCAAGGGCCTACTATGTGCTGGAACACAGAGCAGGCAACACAGATTAGGAAACCAGTTGTCACCCTCCAGTGTAACAAGTGTGGTCACAGGGCAAATAGAGGGCAGTTGTGAAAGCCAGAGGAGGCCTCTGACCTGAGGGACCAGGGTGATGGGTCTGACTAGGGCAGAAGGAGCAGCTTGTACAAAGGGCCAGAAATGAGAAAAGCAAGGGATGGTCCCACAGCTGTGACAGGTTCAGAATGACTGAGGCTTGGAGATGGGATGGGGCGGGGGCCCAGGGAGGCTGGGGACTGGGGCGAGGCCAGCTTGGGCTCACCTCTGGATGAGGGGGAGCCAGAGCCAGGTTGGCGCTTCAGAAAAACTCCACTGCTCCTGGGGGAGGGCGGCCTGCCAAGGGTCTGTAGAAATTCAGGAGCAGAAGCAGACCCTGGCAGGTGGGACTGGAGGGGGCAGCAAAGGGGAGGGAGTGAAGATTCTGGAGCCAATAGTGGTCAGTGGCAGAAGCCACGGGGGTGATCGCGTTAGCCCCATTTTATAGATGAGGAAACCAAGCCTTGGAGACGGGGCAGGACCTGCCCAAGGTCACACAGAGAGGGAGAAGCAGAGCTGGGCTGGGGGCGAGGTTGTGTGGGAGCCACTGGCCCCTTGAGCCCTGGTATCTGAGCCTCGACCCCAGCCTCAGCCTGGCTTGGTGAGGTAGTCCAAGGGCAGCCCCCACCGGCATGGGCACCAACTTATTCAGGGAGGCAGCTGTCCCCTTCGTGCTGCCACGGACAGGAGCCAGGCAAGAAATATCGCATCATTAAAATGACAAATCCCTTCACTAACTGAACCGGAAGGCCTGCCTCCCTGCCTCATATCCCTCAGCCCCCTCCTCCCCCGCCCTGGGCTCATCACCCCTCCCAGACCGGCAGGAGAGCATGGCGGGACCACTGCCTCGCCCCTGAGATGACCTTGGGTCTCCAGCCCTCCAGCAGGGACCCGGGAGGAGGGGTCCTCTCCATTCTACAGGTGGGGAAATAGAGACTCGGAGAGGGGATGAGACCCTCCAGCAGGGGCTCCCTCCTCTGCAAGGGCCCCGGCTGTCAGCCCCCCCATCCCCCCCAGACTTAGAAGCAGGGGCTCCCCAGGTAACCTCAAAGGCCACATCCAACCCTGGGGCTCTGCTCAGAAGAACGAGTCCAAAGTAAGACTCACATTCCAGAGTGCTGCCATGATCTGCTGCAGAGCCTTTCCCATCTCTTACCTTGAGGGGTGCACTTTCTTGTCTGAGCCCCACCTTGTGAGGAGGATGGGGCACGAGTGGTTCTCCTGGATTTACAGGCAGGAGCCCTGGGGGCCTTAGGCAGGCTGCTGCCCTCAGTTTCCCCATTTGACGATTCCTTTGGACCAAAGCTGAGGCCGAATTGTGCGGGGCCTGGTGGCTGCCGAGTGAACATCTGTCTCTCCCCATGCCCACCTGTGTACTCCCACACCTCATCCATGCCTGCGTGTCCAGAGAGGCCCACACGTGCAAAGTGCATTGCACACCCAGACACGTGTGATGTGGGCCCCAACCCTGGGTTCTAGGGGCCCAGGTGCTCAGACCCCTGCATGTGCCTATCTCCCCTGGCACACACGTGTGCACACACTTGGCTACAGACACACATGCACAGGCCCACACCCCTCACGCGTCCAGCAGACCTGTCCACGTACATCTGTGTCACGTACCCACAGCCATCGGGAGCCCCACGTGGAGTCCAGGCTCCTCTGGGGAGCAGGGCAGGTGAACAGATGCCAGGAGATGCCGCCTGGCTCCATAGGCAGCCTGGTTCCCAGAATGACCCCCCCACACACTCCCCAGCCCTCCTCCAGGCCCAGCCAGCAAGGACACGCCGTCCGTCCGCCCAGTGTCCTGGTCTCCTTGGATGCAGACAGATCCCACGGAGGCGTCTGGCGCATCCTGACTCGGCCGCAGCAACTGCACCAGCCCTCCCGGCCCCCTTCCCTGTGCCCAGCGCTGTCCTTCCCCACCTGCTGGGCAGCGGTACCAGCCCCTCACGCCCCACCCTCCTGGGGTGGAGAGGCGACTTCTTTCAGGAATCACCATGAGGGGTCTCCCAAGCCCTCCCACCTGACCTTGGGCAGGTCCTGCCTCCTTCAAGACCTCGGTTTTCCCCTCTGGAAAATTGGAGGGAGGTTGAACTAGAAATTTGCCAAGGTCTTCTACATCTCTGGCTGTGCGATTCTCCCAAAGGCCGGGAGAGGGAAGGTGGGGGAGGGGGTCAGGGGGAGACACAGGGAGGAGGAAGTGGACTTTTAGGGATAGCCCCTCCCTGGCCCAGCACCAGGCCTAACAGGGTTGGGAGTGGGAGCGCCCCTGAGGCCGGGGGCTGTGCGTGGTGAGCATCCTCTCAGGTAATCCTCCCTGCCGCCTCCCAGTGGGTGCTTCATTGCCATTTTACAGAGGAGGAAACTGAGGCCTGGAGAGATGCCAGGAGGAGCCAAGAGCCCCCAGCTCCCTGCACTTCCCCACACCGAGGGCCACAGTGTGAGCGCCACGCGGGAGACAGCTCCCTCCGCACTCGCTGTCCTGCCCGAGGTCAGTGAGGGTGGCATTCCGGGAATGGCTTTCTCCAGAGCCAGGCGCCTCCCCACTGCCCGCTCCTGCTCTGGCTCTGAGCCCACCCCTCGGCACTGCCCATCCATCTGCTGTCGCCTCCTGGCAGGGCCACTGGGCCATACATCACCCAACGAAGAAGCCTGAGGCAGCCTGGCCAGGCAGGTGGGCTGGCGCTCGCCCTGGAGGGACCCACCCTGGTGCTGATGGTGAGGTTTCGGGCACTGACTCTTGCCTGTGAACAGGGAGCTGGGGCCAGCAGAGGAGGGGTCTCCTTGGAGTCCCAAAGCCCACCCCAGAGGTAGCCGATTCCTGCGGGAGGAGCACAAAAGAGGCAGTTGGAGGCCATGGGGTGACCCGAAAGGGAGTGTGGGTCAGGCTGATGGTCAGTTGATGCAAGTGGAGGGACCCGAGGTGGAGCACTTGGCAGGAGGATGGAGATTTTTATCTCCCCAGCCCCCATCTGCTGAGTAATTTGCTGATGTAGGTCGCTGGGACACTGCTCCTTATGGAGCCATGCTGGGGGGGTGGGGAGCCAGAGGGAAGGCTCACAGTTGGGGGGTCTCAGTCACCACACCACCCCATGTCAGCCTCCTGGCCCCCTCAACCTGCACAATGCACCCCCACACAACCTGCCCTCACCTCCCAGGGCTGCGTCGGTAGGGAGCCTCCAAGTTTGCATTCATTCATTCACTTATTTACTCATTCAACAACTATGTATGATCATCAGCTCTATGTCACAACACTAGGGATGCAGCCATGAACAAAATCCAGCAACAGGCAAGAAAAGAAAGTCCACGGTGTGTTACGTTGTGGTAAGTGCAAGCCAGGACAATAAAGCAGGGCAGTGGGAGAACAGGTGTGGTTTGTCTTTTGCTTTGTTTTTTTAAGCAAGTGTGTGGCCAAGGAAAGCCCATCAGGAAGGTGACTTTTGAGTAAAGACCTGAAGGAGTGAGCGATGAAGATGTCTAGGGGGAGAGCATTTCTAGCAGACAACACAGCAAGTGCAAAGGCCCTGGGGCAGGAGTGTGCCTGGCACTCTGTCAGGTGAGGCAGCTGGAGCAGGTAAGCAAGGGGAAGAGTCGAGGGCAGAGAGGTGAGGAGAGAGGTACATTGTGCTCCCTTGGAAGAAGGTGGAGGGAACTACGCCTAGGTTAGGAAAGTGACCAGTGGTAGTTTAGCAGACCAATGGGAGGGCCTAACATTGGACAGAGGCCCTCTGTCCATGGTCTGTCTGTCCTCCCTCCCTCCCTTTTCTTTTTTCTTTTTCTTTCCTTATTAATTAATCCAGCAAATGTTTATTGAGTGCCAGAAATCATTGTAGCCTCTTGTGAACTCAATCCAAAGGATTCTCCACCCTGCCCCCCTGACAAGACACCTCACAACGTCTGCCCCGCATGCCTGGGGTAGGTCTGGACCCCCACCTCAGCCCCTCTCTATGCTCCAGATGTCAGCCCGTGTTTCCCTCACACAGGTGCAGAATGGCAGCGATGCATGTGCAGAAAAGCCACCAAATGCCAGTTTCCAGGGCTGGTGAGTCTCAGACACACATATGAGGCCAGCGTGGAGCCCACACAGGCTGTCCCCTCCCCTCCCTGGGCCTCAGTTTCCCCATCTGGGAACTGAACAGGGAGAGAGGACCTAAGACCTCTTTCTGATTCCCCAGAGCCCTGGGAGCACAGAGAGGGGCTGGGCTTGAGGGAGCCCCTCTACCCCGTTCTATAGGGAACTGAGCTTTGAACTTACAGGTCCCCTCGTGTCATGCTTGCCAAGGTCTCCTCCTCTCCTCTCGACATGATGGAACCCCAGGTCTGAGAGGGGCATGTGTAGACCCTGGCTGCCCCCACCCCACTCAGCTGCCCCAGGAGCCCTGCTTGGAAGGAGCGGCAGAAGAGCAGGAGGTCCCAGTGATGACCCAACGCCAGCCAGGGAAGGGCCCCCCCCACCTGCTGCTCCCTGGCCCTGGCCCTGCACGGCCCCCCAGTTCACCCTGGCCCTCCATAGCTCTTCTAATTACATAGCCATAAAGCACAAATCTCTAACAATCCAATTAGTAACGCCATTACTGCTCTGTCCAGGATTAAAATTACCAATTAAACTGCTGTCGATTTTATCATCACTTAGGCTCGACACGACCAGGGCACTTCAGGCCACAGAGGCCCATCAGCGGCCCCTTGAGTGGGGTCTGACCAGGGCCAGGGCTGGGGGCCTAACTCAGCAGCTCAGAAGGAAGTCCCTCCACCCACCACCCCTGGCGTCCTAGTGCCCTGTCCCCCAACATCAGGGACTCCAAAAGATCATAGCCCTGTTCCCTACGGAATCGGAAGCGGGCAGGGGAGGAGGGACTTCGGCAAAACCAGCCTCTACCTGGGCAGCGCCTCCAGTCTGGGCCTCCCCCACGTTCTCATCAGACTCACCGGTTCATGGCCCCGTGTTTCAGTGCCAGGCCAACCTGCATAGCTGAGTCCCAGGACGAGGGGCCGTAAGCACTCATCTGAAAGCCTGGCCCCCACATCCCCTGCCCCCTCTCTCTGCTACCACAGTGCCCTCTGCCCATAGCCTCAAGGTGACATCATTACACGGTGTCCCCACTGTGCTGGGGACACCACTCTGATGAGCTACTCACAGATCAGCACTGTCCATCTCCCAGGTGACAAGCAAGTGCTCCTTTGGGGGACCCTCAGTGCCTTGTACAGGGGAGATCTTGGAGCACAAAGCCAGAGGCCAGGGAATAGGCAAGTGCTTGCCCTGCCTGGAGGTGGGGGGAGTGAGCTCCCCGTCCCTGGAGGTGTGCAAATACAGGCAGCACCCAGGCCGCATGGTGGCAGGTGGAGGCAGAAGCTCACACATGGAGAAAGGTAAATGTTGGGCTGGATGATTGAAGCCAGGTAAGTAATTTGCTTCTCCTGAGAACGAATTTGAGATGTCAGGATCTGAGAACCCCCTTGGGAGGGCCAGAGGGTTCAGTTGTCTGATCTCCAGCCCTTGCCCTGGAGGTGCTTCCACAACGGGGGAGGGGCAGGAGCAGGGGACGGGGTGGGGGGAAGGGCCCGGGCAGCTGGAGACAGGGAGGTAGGCACCAGCCTGAGAACTCAGCCTGGTGTGCTAAAGGCTGCCGGTCCCCGGTACCACAATGACCCCTCTGAGACACCACAGGAGCAGTGACGGCGAATGTTTGTGCTCTGCCCTGGACCCCGGGCTCAGTGCCTTCCCTGTCATCCTCCTCCTGTGCTCATCCTGAGAAATGGGTACCCTTATTCCCAGGTGAGGCACCAAGACTCTGAAGTCCAACAACTTGCCTGAGGTCACACTGTTTCTCTCTCAGGTCTGATCCCAGAGGACATGTCGTGTGCCAGATGAGGCCGCAGAGCCCACCCACAAGGTCTGCACATTTCAGCACCTATGCAGCTCTTGTTCAAATGGAAGTTTATGCACAAGCTCTTTATGTCACACAAAGAAATGCAGAAAGGAGAGGCACCCTCATCCCACTCCAGAGATGGCCAGAGCCTGCAAGGAGAGGCAACTTCCTCCTACCCACACCCTTGGCTGATGCTCGGGCCGGCAGGACTTGGGGCCTCTTCTGGAGGAGCGGCTGCCCTGGGCAAATCAGTCAAGCATCTCATCAGAGGCGACAGACTGAGGCAGGGATCTGGGAGCCCAGAGCAATTAGGAGCTGCCTCGCGCCTGTCTTCTGCCAGCTGCCACAGCTGTCACTCAGGAAGTGGGACTGGAGCAGGGGCTGGGCCCCTGATGCCCCAGCCAGTCAGCAGCCTGCCCAAAGGGGGAGACCGAGGCCCAAAGGGGACCAGGGGCAGGGATCGCCGTCATTTCCTGGGTTGGACACCACCAAGTTCTTCTCGCCCTTGCCCAGACTCAGTTTCCCCGACCAAGCCTTCTTCCCTGGAGCAGTGGTTCTAACCCTTGGAAGCTCCTGGGAAGCTTTTTAAAAGTGCCCTTGCCCAGGCCCCAGCCAAGCCGACTCTCTGGGGTGGGGGGGCCTGGGTGAGTGCCTGAGTCTGTCTCCCCCAGGCCAGGTTTTTTGCACTTATTGACATCAAACCCTGCCCCAAGGACTAGAAGCTTCTCTGCTCCTATGGCCATGCCTCCCTCTGCCTTCCAGACCATTTCTGGCCCCAGGGTAGTGTGAGAGCCAGAAAGGGAGGCTCTAAAGGTCCAGCCTCTCAGCAACATGTCCCAGCACTGTGTGTGCCAGGGACAGATGTACCAGGCACTGTCACCTTTGTCATCTCATCAGATCCCAGCAACCCTGGTTGGGTAGTGGTAGAGTCAACCCTATCTTACAGAGGAGGAAACTGAGGCAGGACTGGGTGTCACACCCAGGGCACAGAACTGGTAACAGCAGCCAGGTTTCATCCCAGCCACAATGGACTCTGAGTTCAGTGCTCTTTTTCTACCACCAAGCTGATTCTCAAGGAGTAACAAATTCAAGGACTTGTCCCTTTCACCCTGTTTCCCTCTCATGGACTCTGCCTCCTGCTCTGTCCTGTCTACCCCTGTCACCTGTAGGAACTGGGCATCTAAGGGCTCAGAGAGGGTGCTCAGGGCAAGGCAAGATCAGAGCAGACAGGGGCCTCTGGGTCCTGGCCCGCACCCCTCATGGCTGGGTCTGCCTCTGCGAGTCTATAAATTCCATTATTCATCAAGTGACTGTGTGAGTTTTCCCGGATGATGAATATTTTATTCATCTCCACACACTGTCCCCAGCGGGTTCTTGGAACAATATTGTCCCCTAGCCAAGGAGCAGAGGCCAGAGCCTCTGCCCTCCCTGGATGTGCCCTTCCCCCACCAGCACCTCCCTGCCTCCCCCAGCGGTCCCCAAGTTTGGGCAGGGCTGCGGTCAGCGGCCCCAGCAAAACCTTGAGCTTGGTGCTTGCCCTCCCTCCATTTTGATATCCTCTTCTGGATAATGGGTCCATGTGTTGCCTGTAAGGCCCTCCCAGATCCTTCCACAACTTTACCCGCTATGGCTTGGCCCTGGGCTCTGCCAGTAGCTCTCCCTGGTGCTGAATGTGGGTGGCGACAGGATGCTGGGGAACATGCTGGTTTTGAGATGAGAGGGCTCCAGTCTCTGGCAGGGAGGCAGCCAGCCTCTGGACAGGGTAGTCCCCACTTCTCTCCTCTTGCCTCCCTGCCACTTGGTGGATTCTCCCAGAGTCACAGATGGGGCACCTCTCCCCAGGTTTCCAGCACGCTGAGCAAAGGACTAGTGGGGGAAGTCTGTGGAGACCCCTCTCTGGAGGGCCCACGAGTCTCCTGGTGGCACCCCAGGGAGTGCAGTGTGATGGCAGCGGCACCTTCCCCAGATGGGGGAGTGACAGACACAATTCACACGCTGTGATCTCACCATCTGCTCCCCTGTGACGTGCAGAGGAGAGGACGGGGCTGCAACACCGAAGGGCGGGTGGACTGGTGTGTGATCCTTCGTTCATTCATTCATTCTCTCATTCATTCTCTCAGCAGATGTTCATCCAGCCCCTGCCACTTTCCCAAGTCCAGCCCAGTCCAGTGCCAGGCACTCGGATCTGGGGGGTGCAGACCCAGACCCTGCCCTCCAGAGCTGAGTGGGGTCCTCACACACCTCTGAGCTTTTGCCCACCCTTGCTCTTCCTCCTGGAGTTCCCTTGACTCATAGTAAGAGCCACCGTGTTCCGTGCCTGAGCACTTCGCATGCAGGAACTAAGCATTCATTCTGGGGGCTGGATGTGTTCCTATTTAACAGGTGAGTAAGCTGAGGTTCAGAGACACCCAAAGGCACATGTCCAGCTCTAGATTCTCCATGCAGAGCTCTTACTGCTCATGGCACTGCCTCCTCAACCAAAAGCCCCGTTTCCATGTCCTTCCTCTGTAAAAACTGCCCCCCCACCTGCCCTTCAGCAGGCAATGAGCTTCGGCCTTAACCATGCTGCCCAGCCCTCTGGCGCTTGCCCTGTGAGCCCCAGGTACAAGCAGCTCCCCCTCATCCTCTGACTCCCAGCCTGGCTTGCTCGCAGGACCTAGCACCCAGGGGCTGCCCACCAGAGGGCCGAGGAGGTCGATGAAGGTTCCCAGAGGAGGTGGCGTTCCTCTGACCCTGGAAGGGCAGGGAGAGAGCAGCATGGCCCAGAGCCTGTATTCCCATCCCATCCCTACCCAGCTCCTGCCTTGAGCTTGAACCCCAGCTCTATCTCATAACTCTGCATGACCCAACCTGGTCCCTTCAGCTCCCTGAATGGGGGTGCCCTTGACCATGAGTGGGGTGTGGCCAAACTGCCTTCAGAGTCTTAGGGGACTCTGTGCAGGTCATATGCACAGCCCAGGTGTAGCCCAGGTGCAGCTGGTGGCGTGTGGAAGCTCCCTGGACACACAGCCAGCTCCATGGGCCATGGCTTTGCACCAGGGGAGATAAGAGCGACTGGCCTGAGGTCAAGAATGACCCAAGCAGTGGGGTGCACCACGACCTTGGTGCTATAATCCCTTGGTGCTATAAACCTGGAGGGTCCTGTCCCTTTGGCCTGCTGGGAGCCTGTCCCAGGGAGCAGCCTGGTCACAAGATGGTCACAGACCAAGGCTGAGGCCAGGAGGAGGGCCCATGTCTTAGCAGACACCCACACCTTCCCTCAGCACTGACCTGCAGGTAGTGCTAGTCAGGCCCACACAATTGATTTTTGCTTGATTTACTCGGGGGCTGTTTCTGCCCGTCCTTTGAAGATTCTCTGCCTGGACAGCACGGCTGGGAGCCACAGGGGATGCAATGGGAGCTCCGTCTGGCGAGTGCCAACATGCTGTGTGGCAGCCTCTTGGAAAGTCACCAGGAGCTGGGTTTCCCACCAGCCCCTCAGCAGGTTCCAGCCCACCTTCCCTAGATGTGGGGGTCCTGATTTAGAACTGGCTAGCCACTCAGTAAACACCAAAGGATTGAGCTGCTGTCATTCACGCTCCCCATCAGTACGTTGCAGCTATAATTATTATTATTGCATATACCTCGGGGGGATTTTCATGCTAATAGTAAACTCCCAAGAGACACAGGGAGGCCCTGCCAGGCACCTCTCATAGGTTACCTCTCTTCATCTTCACACTGCCCGGGAGGTAGCGCTGCCACCCTCACTTTACGAGGGAAACCGAGGCCCCAGGAGGTTAAGGGAGGTGATTAAGGTCCCACGGCAGCAGCCCCAGGTCTGTCTGGCTCCGAGGTCCAGGTTCTTTCTTCCCCATTCCTCTGCTCCAGCAGAAGACCCGAGGGAGCTCAAAGCACTCAGCTCTAAGGGTGGAACGTCAGACCCGGGACAGCTGGACCAGGAGGGCTTCGGGAGGGGCTTTTCTGGGGCCTCACACAGCCCCCAGCCCCAGGTCCTAATGGGCACCCAGCTGGCCCATAGAGGCTGGGGAGACAGACAGACAAACAGCTGGGGTCCTTCCGGGCTTCTCTGCAGGTTGTAGATGCTGCTGGGAGCTGTGTCCACAGCCAAGTCCAAGAAGTGCTGGGGCCCAGGCCTGGCCCAGCCCAGCTCAGCCAAGGCTGGCATCTCTCCCTGAGCCCCTCTCCCCAGGCCATGAGACAGGGCTGTGATTAATCAGCGACAAAAGCAGAAAAATGTAATCAGCCTGGGAAGGGCAGGGCCATAGAGGGCCGCGGCAATCAGCTTTCCCCCTGGGGCCGAGGGCTGATTGGACCAAAGGGGGCAGGGAGGTGGTTCCGCTGGGGCCTCAAGGGGCGGGGTCCGCAGCTGGGGCCATGGCGAGGCCAGAGGGTCAATCCCTCCTCCATAAATATGCATGGCCGTCTGCGAACACAGGCCCACACCCAGGGGCTGCACACTGCCCCCCACCCGCCCACGGGTTCCTGACCTTCCCTCCCAGCTTACAACCTTGGCACACACAGGTGTCCACACACACTCCCAACATGCGTTCATCTGCGTGTGGACTCGAAAACACATGTACACACCCTCGTGGATAACGGATACATGCACAGGCATACTGCTCCCACGAACACCTGACCCCTCACTCCACGCGCACACAAGCTCTGGGGCCTGGGAGAGCCCTGCACAAGTATTAGGTCTAACCTGGAGCTATGTGAACTGACAAAGCCTCACACCAGTCCCTACAGGCACCCAGCCACCTCTCTGTCCCCCACTGTCTCTGGGGCCTGGCTCCCTCTCTGCAGGCTGAGCGGTGGTGAGGGCTTGGGAAGGAGGCTCCACTGTTGGAGGCAAGGTCAGGTGCGATGTCTCAGCCACAGGGCAGGGAAGCCTGCTCCAGAGCTGTCCCCAGCTCCTGCCTGCCGGCCCTGCCCCATGACCTTGGTCAACGCCCTTCTCTCTCAGCCTCAGTTTCCCCACTTTGGAGCCTCTCCTGGCGCCAACACTGTGTGATTCTCTTCGAGGATCCAGGCGCCTGGGGCAGACCTCCCCTCGCTGCCAGGTATCTGGTCCTCAGTTCCTGGCTCTCTGTTCATGGGGGTGGGGGCCAGCCAAGGGGCTGGAAGGAAGGGCCCCACCCCCACCTTAATTTAATCCTGGTGGCTGCGGACTTGGTTTGTATGGGCGCTGGCGGGGGCGAGTGATCCTCCTCAGGAAGAAAGGGGAGCCCGGGGCAAAGGGGAGAAGGAACCCCTGGCCGGCGAGGGGCGGCCGCACAGGGGCCGGCGGCGGGAAGGGGCGGGCGGGGTGGGGGTTGGGGAGCGCGAAGGGGGCGGGCGGCGGGCGGAGGAGGCGGGGAGCGCAGCCAGAGCGGCACAGAGCGAGAGAGCGAGCAAGGGAGGCGGCGAGAACCGGAGCGGCGGGCCGGGCGGCCGCGCCGGCGAGCGGACTAGCGGGCGGCGAGCAGCGCGCAGCGCGGAGCGCGCGGGGCACCGAGGAGCGGGAGCCGCGGGCGCAGCGCGCAGCGGCCCGAGCGAAGAGGCCCGAGCGGCGCCGCCCCCGCGGCCCCTGCGGGGCCCCGGCCGGGAGCCCGACGAAGGAGGGGACGGCATGGACCGGCGGCCCGGGGCGCGGGGGCGCTAGGCCCCCGGAGGGGCGCCCCTCGCCTCGCCGCCACTGCCGCCGCCGGGCCGCCCTCCGCAGCCGCGCGCCCTGCCCGCTCCAGCCGCCCCCGGGGCCGCCGCCGGCCCATGAGCCCCGACCTCAAAGTTTGCGGCGGGCGGGCGGGCGCGGAGCCTCCAAGATGCCGTTCCACCCGGTGACGGCGGCGTTGATGTACCGGGGCATCTACACCGTGCCCAACCTGCTGTCGGAGCAGCGCCCCGTGGACATCCCTGAGGACGAGCTCGAGGGTGAGTGCCCCGCCGGGACCCCCGCCCGCCGGCCCTCCTACCTGTGCGCCCAGGTGAAGCGCGGTCTAGGGGAGCGGGGGCGGGGAGCTGTCTGCAGGTGCCGCCTGCCAGATGGGCACTCCAGCGAACAGCTGCGCGGGGAGGCAGGACGAGTTCGCACCCTGGGCGCCGCGGTGGGGGTCGCCAAGGCGGAGGGGCGGCCCAGCCCCTGCCCGCGTGGTCCCCCGCGCTGCGGAAACTTGCCGGGCCCCGCAGCGGGGTCACGGGGCCGCGCAATCCGCGGTGACGGTGCGGCAACGCGGCGGGTTGGGTTGGGGTCTGAGCTGTGCCCCCTCCGCCGGCCCGGCCAGAGCACCCGCATCTTGATCCCCTCCGCGGCGGCCGCCCGCGGCTCTGCGCTGGCATTGACATTCCGCTCGTGTCGCTTTTAAAATCCAATCTGCTCTGGCAGCGAGAGAAGGGGAGAGGGCGACTGCCCTGCTCCTGCCGGCTCCCGGGCTGCCCGCAGCCCCTCTTGCGGCCGTAGCCCCTTCCCCACAGCCCTGCGGGGACCCCCAGCCTGGAGCGCCAGGAAGGCGGCCCGGGAGGTGGTGGCGACAACAAGTGGCCAGATTGGGCGGCTTGGTTGAGATAACCAAACCTGGTAGGGAAAGGCAGAGAGGCCGGGACCTAAATCTGTCCCCCTGGAGTCCCTCCACCTCTGGACATGAATGGGGACCTTAGGCAGCAGGCTAGGCGAGATCAGAGCTGATGGCAGAGGCCAGGGTCCCTGGACAGAGACTTCTGAGGAGCGATGAGACCCCTGGGGCCTGCGAGCTCTTTCCCTACTGGGCTGGGGACAGGTGCTCAGGTTTTCCCTCCCCCCAGACCTCCTGGGGTCCCATATGGAGTGGAGTGAGGGGCTCTGGGCTGATGGGAGTCTTGGCCCCCTGGGATCTGCTTGTCTGCTGTTGGGGGAGGGGCTGTGATCACCCAGAAGCTGGGCCTCTCTTCAGGTACCTTAGGTCCAGGGGTCTCTGCGATCTGGGACTCAACAGGGCCTTTGGGGGGTGCAGCTGAGACACCAGCGCAGTCAGGGATGATGGTGGGAGCACAAGCCATGGAGAGCGATCCAGCCTCATCCCCCAGCCCTGGAGGGAGCAGATCCTGGGGGAGTCAGACGGGATCAGGGGGAAGATCAAGAGGAGAAGGCAGCTACCCCCACCCCACCCCACCCCCACCCCCGCACTGCACCACAGACTATGAGCCGCCTGCTTCTCACCAAGTCCCCCAAAAAGCCTCCAGAGGTTGGGAGAGCCATGGAAATAGAGCCTGATGTTTGAGGCGGGCAGGACAGATGGATGGGTGCCGCTACTGGGTCTCTGGCCTTGAATTCCAAAGCCCAAGTCCCTGCCCTGTCTGGGCCGAAGCCCAGGAACAAAAAGTCTCATCCAGGGCCTGGGAAAAGGAGGGAGTATGATGAGGGACAAGAGGGCAGGGGATGGGGCATAGGCTGTCTCTTCCCTAACACTGTCTTCTCCTGCCCTGGGCCACCGCAAACCTCTTACCAGTTTCCCCTCCACAGATCCTCATCCACACCTTCCTCCTGGCCACGCGGGCAGGGGTAAACATTGTCCCCCTACACCGGCAGCTTTCCCCTCATTCCCTCCCCTTGCTCCCAGCGCCCCACCATGACCCTGGCAGCCCTGCTATGGGCCTCACTGGTCCCTCCTCTCCTGATCTCCCAGCCCTGGAGTACAGACCCCGAGGAAGGGGAGAAGCTGAGGAGGCTGGGGTGCAGGGGTGAGCAGGGCGCAGAGTGGGCAGTGCAGGGGCAAAGAGGCCGCAGGCTCCCCTTGGACCGCATGGCGGACATGCTGGCAGGAGCCCAGGAACGTTAGTCACCAGCCACACCAAAACGCACTCCCTGCTTCTCTCCTGTCCACTTCTCCTGGGCCCTGTGAAGCAGAAGGACCTGGCACAGGGGGCATCTGAAGGACAGAGCCCTCCCTGGGGTGGGCGTCATGGAGCAAGCAGATGCCTGGTGGCCCTAGCCCATCTCCCGGTCTGCGGGCAGCCATGGATGAAGACAGGAAGTCCTCTGTGATCGGCCCCCTTGTTGGCTGCAGGCACTCTGGAAGCCCTTCTCCTAGGAGACCAAGTCTCTGCAGGCCCCAGTGGGCCTTGAGTGCCAGGACTGGGTGGGAAGGGTGACCATCCACAGCACAGATCCCCCCTCTGCACCCCCCACCTCCCCAGTGCCTCATCAGTGCTCCCACCCCAGGGTAGTGTGGGTAAGGCCCAGCCTCTTTACTGGGAGGATGCCCATCACTGGGGGAGCCACACGTGCCGAGGAGAGGGAGCCCGGTAGCTTGGGATGAAATGCTACAGACGGTACGTGCCTGCCTGCAGAAATCCAGGGGGTGGTTAGTCCGAGCGGGGAGGAGGACTAGGAAGGGAGGTGGAGCGCACCGGGTTAAGGTGAGGGCTTCCTAACCAAGCAGTGGTGGGTTCGAGTTCTCTGCTCCCTCAATTTATGGAGTGACCTTGGGCAGTCACTTGCCTCTCTTGCCTCGGTTTCTCCATCTGTAAAAGGGGGTTGACCCTTTGCCCCTCCCCAGGGTTGCTAGTGACAGAGGATGTGATGGAAGTGCTCAGCACAGGGCCTGGCATGCAGTGGGGACTCGGACCGGGACGCAGCAACGGGGAGGCTGAGGGGTGGGGGTCGGGGAAGGCCCATGAGGAAGGAACACGGGGTATGCAGGGGGGCCAGGCCAGAAAGGCAGGCTGGGGGAGAGGGTGGGTGGAAACGGCCTTGAAGGTCTGGCAGAGGCACCTGGGGACCCCTGGATGGCAGTTGGCAGGGTAGACGTGGCTGGGCAGAGCTGGTCTGGGTCCCCCAACCTCCCTTGAGGCAGAGGTACAGGATCTCCCGGATTCTCCCTGAGATGTACATAGCAGAGCCCCCCTGGCCTGTGGCAGTGCTGAGGCTGACCCCAGTGGCATCGACGTGCTTGAGCACCTGAGGGTGGGAATTGGGGCAGCTGCAAGCCCTAGCCTGGCCCTTCCTCTGAGAGAGGAGAAGGAAGACAGACGGACAGGCAGACAACCACCAGGGCAGAGGTCTGGGCTTGGCACTTGACCTGCCCAGTCAGATGGTGGACCCTGCAATGAGAGTGGCCAAACGGGGGCGTTCAGGGTACGGGGCGGGCAGAGGAGTCCCTTTTCCTGCCCCTCTTCTCTGCAAGCCCAGCAGCCGCCTCTGTCAGGCTGGAATCTCAGGGAGGCCAAAGTGCTGGGGCGCGGGGCCAATGCCGCGGAGAGTGGCTGTCGCCGCAGAGGACAGACACTGCCCCCCTCAAAGTGACCTCCAGCCCACGCACTCCATCTCTGGACTCTGGCTCCCTGACAGTGCTGGCATCCCTTGGGGGCGGTTGGGGACTCAGGCCCTGACGCAGCTCCTCGGGCCGGGGAGGGGATTGAGGGCATCAGGCTGGAGGTGGGAGGTAGGGACCAGTGTCGGCCCGGAAACCCAGAGGCCCTGCCAGCCCTTGCCTGGGCCAGGCTTCCCCATGCCAACGTGGAGCACGGCAGGCTTTCCCCTGCCTCGTGGGGGGCGAACAGAGCAAGGCTTTCAGGGAAACGTGCCCAGCTGGGATGTGCCGATGGCGGCAGCAGCAACAGGACACCCACCCCACTCTGGGAGCCCCCAGCAGAGTCCAGCCTTCAGAGATGGGGCAAGAGTCACGTTCCCATCTCACAGGCGAGGCTCTTGAGGTTCAGAGAGGGAGGTGCCTTGTTCAGGTCACTCGGCTGCTGAGTGGCAAAGCCAGACTCCAAGCCCCGGCCCCCGAGTCTTGGCACCAGCAAACAGGAAGGCCGGCCTGGTGCTTGAAGCTCCCCTAGTCCTCCCTCTCCTTCCGGCTCTGCCAGAACGTCTGGGATGTTCTGATTTATAGCATCCTGTTCTGAGCCAGCCCCAGCCCCAGCCAAGCACTTACATGCTTGATTTTCTTATTTAGTCATTTCCGCAGCCCCATTGTACAGGTGAGCAAACACCTACTCAAGGGCACCCGACCAGGATGTGGGAGAGCTGGGATCTGACCCTGAATCTGTGTGACTTAGTGCTGATTCTCTGGCAGGGAAGGTGATCCCTGAACTTGGCCTCAGAAATCAGCTGGTGCTGGGTCACAGCTCTGAGCAAGGGTGAGGACACAGAGTAAGACTGAGTTGTGAGCCAGGCATGCCAGGGAGGAGTGGCTGAGGCGACACATGAATGAGGAGGTGGCGGTCTTTGGATTGATCTAGTGGTCTTGGAAGGTTAGTCCTGCCTGAGAAAGGGCTGCCCCTGGGCCTGTCGCCTGCACACGGACCCCAAGGTTCACCTGCCCTCCACTGTCTCCTGTGCGTTTTCTCAGGACTTTTAGAAGGAGATCAGGGGCTCCAATTGAAACAGCCCTGGGCTCTGGGAGCCACACCTGGCCCCTGTCAGTGTGGGAGGGACAGCCTGGACCCCAATTCATTGCAAGGGAGAGAACCAGCACCCACTGCAGCCCCACTGTGGGTCCAGGGTTTTGCCATCCCACCCTGAGCTCTCCCGACCAAGGACCCAGAAGGATGGGGTGCCTGCCTTGGGTTCCCCAAACCAGCCCCTGACCTGGGGGTGTCTGAGGATGGTTCCCCCACCCCTGACTTCGGCTTGATCCCCCTCCTCTGGGTGGCCCATGGAGTGAGGGGGTCCTTAGGGACTGCACAAGGGGACAAGCAGCATCCTCAGCCTCCCTTCCTGCTTCTTGCCTGCTTGGGGAGTAGAAAGCAAACGCTTGCCCTTACTAGGATCATTTGTAAACTAAGAGTAAATGGGCTCTGAGTGATGACCCCACACCAAGTGGAGCATGAACTTCTGGTCAGCTCCTTTGTGTGTGTGCTTCAGATGGGTGGGCTCCCTGAATCAGTCATTCATTCACTTAACCACTTACTAGCAAATGGTTATGCTTGAATGACAGGCACTGTTCCAGGTAGCGGGGACACAGCGGTGAACAAGACTGACCTGGCTCCTGCTCTCATGGCGTCTCATAGTTCACAATCTGGTGTGGTCAGGAAGGAATCCTTGGGGGAAGGGTGGAGTCTGTGAGAGCCCAGAGGAGGGCCAGAGTCAGCTGGGGGGGCAGGGAGGGCTCCAGGGAGGTGATACCATCCACGCTGGGAACTAGGGATGTATCAGAATTCACCATGGTGAGAGGAAGAGCATTCCAAGCAAAAGGAGCCTCATATTCAAAGGCCTGGAGGTGGAGCAGCCCTGGTGCCCACCATGACTGAAAGGGCCCCTAGGGCTGGAGTTCAGGACACCTGAGATGGGCAGAGCCCATGGCTGGGTCAGGAGGCCAACAGTGCCAGCCAGAATCCTAAGTGTGTGTGTGGAGGGCTGGGCAGAGGGTGTGCCTGGCTGCATGGTCAGTGCCTTCCTCTGAACCCAAAGACTCCCAGGTGATTGGAATTCCCTCAGCAGCCTCCGTAACTGCTGGGCCTCTGCTCACACACCTCTGGGGATGGGGAGCTCACTACCTCCTCTGTGGCCCTGGAAAATTCAGGTGGGAGTTGGCCTGGAGTTCCCAGGGTCCAGGGTTTACAGAAGCCCCTGGGCCTGGCCCAGATCTCCCTTCCTAGCTGCTCTCCTGGCCAAGGGGCCACTGGTTAGGAGACCAGGTTCTCAGGCCCTGCCTGGGATGGGTAGGGGGTGGTCCAGAGTCAGAGGGTCTGGGGGCCTAGGCAACTCAGGTGTGGCCCACTGACTCTGTCTTGGCCTGCATGTCAACTGGAACCTCCAGGCATTGGCTGTAGATGCCAGGTGGGAGGAGCCTGATGAAGTTTGGGGCTTCAGCCCAAGCCACCTTGACGTGTGGCTTGGGACACATGGCCACCCTCTCTGGGCTGTAGTGGGTCCAGCAGAATCAGGGGATGACCCCAAGGTGCAGGATCCCACAGTCAGTTTCAGGGGCTCACAGACCCTCTAGGCCAGGCCTGGGCTAGCCTAACTCCTGCCCTCACCAGAAACAGCCCTGACCCCACACTGGCCACCTAGCCTCTCTGGGCCTCATTTTCCAGGAGGGCAGCGTGGAGCATCTCATCTGCCTCTCCTTCCAAATGCACGCTCGCACGATTGCACGCACGCACGCTCGCATGCATGCACATGAACTCACCTCTGCCCGTGAATTGAACAAGGGAAACTCCCGGGAGCTAGAGCAGAGAGGGTGGGAGTGGAATGAAATTCACTCCCCATCAACGGGAAATGTTCTGTAGGACTTTTCTTGGGCTGAGTAACAATGAAACAGAGAAACAGAGGTGAAAAAAGGGTGAACAGGGAGAGGTTAGGACCCTTCAACCCTCAACAGTTCCTGGATGTCCTTGGTAAAACCCTTTCATCCTTACACCATTACCGCCCATTTTACTGTGGGTAAGACTGAGGCTAGCCCACGGTCACTCACGGGGTTGCTTGTTCCCAGGCTCCCAGCCCAGTGCCTTGCTCCCCACCCCTGAGTCACCCAGGTCCTCAGGCCTGTCTCCCTCTCCATACAATGGTGGGGGGAGTGACCCCCCGCACCTGAGCTGGCCTGGGGCTGCTCCATCCATCCTCTGTCTTCCCCCAAACCTTGGGCTCCGTCTGGGAGGCAGTCTGCACTGAGCTGTCAGCCCATTAGCCCGGAGCCGCGGCTGCCTCACGTGGCCGCCATTAATGAGTGTTGGCCGGTGTTAAGGAGCTGAGCCTGGGGAGGAAGTGCGATGGGGATGAAAGGAGGGGGGATGGAGGGGGAGGGTGGGCAGGGAAGCCTTCGGCAGCTCACAGAAGACCGGCTGCCTAGCCCGGTGTCCTCCCCTGCACCGTGGGACCCGTGGTACCGGCCACACGGGGTCGTCGTGAGCACGCCTGGAGAGGCTGTGGGAGCCTGGCACGCGGAGCTGGAGACCCCCGGGGCGGTCTTGTCACTGACGCGGGGCCTGGGCACCTTTGCTGCCTGCTTGGCCTGCCCTGAGCTCCAGGGAGGCAGCGCTGTAGTGGACTCTTGAGCCACCTGCCAATTATCTCTGACCAGACTTTCGGGCTCTAGAGGGGAAGGGGGGATTCTCCCTCCTGGGCTCAGGCTGTGGCATCTGGGATCCTGGAGGTCTGGGGAGTGGGCTGTCGGGGGCAGGAGTGAGGTCCTGACCTGCTCTGCTCCTCCCACAGAGATCCGAGAGGCCTTCAAAGTCTTCGACCGCGATGGCAATGGCTTCATCTCCAAGCAGGAGCTGGGCACGGCCATGCGCTCCCTGGGATACATGCCCAACGAGGTGGAGCTGGAGGTTATCATCCAGCGGCTGGACATGGACGGTGAGCCCTGCCCCCTGCCTGTTTCCTCACCCCTCACCTGGTGGCGGGGGGCAAGTCTAGGGCCTGAGCCCATGGGGGGACCTCTTACTCTCCCCACTCCCAGCCAGCCTTCCAAGCCCATGGCTTAGGTTTGCAGCCAGGTCTGGCCCCATTTCTCAGCCTGGAGAATTGAGGCTAGAGAGTGACAGCCCCAGCCATACCCAAAGGTTGGAGATTCTGCCCCTCTCACTCTGTGTTCCAAGAAATTTTTAAAGTACAGGAAAGCAGAACGGATATACTAAATACCCCACTTCCCATCACCAAAAATAAAAAATCAATTTAGTTGTAAATATTTGCCACCTGGCATTTAATCAAGGAAAAACTCATAAGAACCAGTAATGCCCAGTGCCCTCCGCTCATCCTCCTCTGGCTGCCTCCCCCACCTCATCTCCACCCAGAGAGCAGGTGATGACCTGGGCAGGCGGTCCCCCATCCTGAGCTTAATTTCCTGTCTGTGTGGTGGGGAGGATGTCCGGCTCCACACCTGCTCCGGGACAGCAGCAGGGTGCTGGGAAGCCATGTAGGGTTCAGAGGGAAACGTGTCTCCCACACGCAAGGCCTGCTCAGGGCCCACCTGCTGCGTGCCACACACACCCCCCACCTTGTCAGGTGGGGCCCCAGCACACCTGGCTTCAGCATCAGCCCAGAGACTGGCACATGAGGGTCTGAGGAGGGGACCTGCCTGAGGTCCCATGGTGGCCCAAGGTGCCCAGGTGCAGCCTCACCAGCTGACTGGAACTGTGCCTGCTCTAGGTGATGGCCAAGTGGACTTCGAGGAGTTTGTGACCCTCCTGGGACCCAAGCTCTCCACCTCGGGGATCCCAGAGAAATTCCACGGCACTGACTTCGACACTGTCTTCTGGAAGGTACTCCCTGGCTGATTGGGACCAGGGCTGTGTGCACAGTGAAGGGCTGTACTGGGCCAGCGAAGGGTCGGGCCCACACCATAAAGGGGGGGGATGACACCCCCAGGCTCTGTCCACTGGACGTCTTGTCTCCCAGCGGGCCATGGGGTTCCCTGGGGAGGTTGGTGTTGGTCGAGGACTCAGAGAATGGAGTGAGTGGTTCCCAGCCCTCCAGAATCTGGAGGCTTGTCACTGGCTTGTGTGGCTGCAGGTGCTGGGGGGGACCGTGGTGGTGCTGGTGTCCAGAGCGCTGTGTCTCCCCCCACCCAAGTGTGACATGCAAAAGCTGACCGTGGACGAGCTGAAGCGGCTGCTCTACGACACCTTCTGTGAGCACCTGTCCATGAAGGACATTGAGAACATCATCATGACGGAGGAGGAGAGCCACCTCGGCACGGCGGAGGAGGGCCCCGTGGACGTGGAGAGTGAGTGACCCACCTCCGGGCCCCACGGGCGGGCCGACTGCTCGGGCAGGGGAGGACCCAGGGGCTTGCAGAGGGGGGCTGGGGGCCTCCTTGCCTGCCCCAAACCTTGCGTCCCCGTGTGCCCCGCGGGACGAGCCCATGGGTAGGGCAGGCGGCTCCTGAGTCCATCGCTTGGCTCTCCCCTTCTCTCTCTGGTGCTCCCCGGCGGCGGGCGGCCACAGCCTGCTCCAACCAGCAGATCCGTCAGACGTGTGTGCGCAAGAGCCTGATCTGCGCCTTCGCCATCGCCTTCATCATCAGCGTCATGCTCATCGCAGCCAACCAGGTGCTGCGCAGCGGCATGAAATAGGCACCACCTGGGTGCCCCCGTGGGGCGCGCGGTGCGTGGGGCCCCCTCCACACCCACCGCCGCCCGCAGTCCTCTCCCTCCACCGACTCCCTGGGCCACCACCGCGTGTACTTCAGGGCCTGGGCGTCCAGCGGCACCACCCCGCCCGCCCCACAGGCCTTGCATGGAGCTGTGGCCCAGCTGCAGAGGGCCTGGTGGTGGCTCTGAGGACGGCCCTGGCCCTGCCTGCACCCGGCCCGTGCCCCACCCTGGCCTTTATGTAGCACTAACTTTTCCCGCTGTGCAGGGGCTCCTGGGAAATTAAGGAGGAATTTATACAGGGCCCAGTAGCTGCAGGTCCCTTGGGCAGGAGGAGGCATTGTGTGCCCAGGGCCACATAGCCAACCCAACCCTGGTCCCTCAGGTCTGCCCAGGGCCATGGAGGGGAGTGCAGGGGACAGAAAGCCTCCTCCTGGAGGGCAACATGAGGCTGGGGTCTCCTGGGCCCTTCTCCCTGGCATGGCCTGAGGAAGCCCCCGGCCTTCTGCTGAGTCCCTTCCTCTGATCTTCCTTAGACTCAAATCCAGCCCTCCTCCACACACCCACTAGGGCTAGAGAATCAGCCCATTTCAAAGATGAGGACCCTGAGGCTCAGAGGGCTCCCAGATTTGGCCTCAGTTCCCCCATCAATGGTGATTTTTAGGCAGGGCAGAAGCTCACAGAAGATGGAGCATCTGAGGTGACCCAGCTGCCACCTCACCCATTGGGCCCCCCACCAGAGGCCCAGTGACCTGAGGGCCACATTGCCCACGAGCACCCCAGCACAGTGGAGTGCAGTGGAGGCAGGAAGCAGAGCTGGGGCCCAGAGGCTGTGAATCCCCTGAGCAGCCTATGTGGTCTCCCTGCCGACTGGGGAGCTCCTCCAGGGCAGAAGTCACCCCTGGTGTCAGTGCCAGGAAGCTCAGCCAGGCCACTCTCCCAAGCTCAGGGCCCGTCCTCCTGGGTCGCCCGCTTCTCCACACCATCCAGGCCGGAGACCCAGCTCCCATCCCTGCCCGAGCTGTGCCATCTCATGGTCAGGCACCAGCTCAGCACAGGCTGATGTGGGGGCCAGGACGGCAGACTGAGTCCTCAGCTCCCCTCCCCAGATCTGGGGCTACTGCTCACCTGGGCGAGTCACAGCCATGCTGGCTGCCCCCTGCCCGGCTGTGCTGAGCCTCTGCCGGCCCCCAAGGGAGAAGGGCAACAAGCACCGGTCACCCTGGAGAGGACCTCACCTCACTCCAGCCCTGCCCATCATCTGACCCAAGGCCAGAGCACGGAGCTGAGGGCGCCAGGCAAGGGGCAAGAGCAGCCGCGCAATGGTGGTGACAGACTTTATAAACATCTGGAAGGAAGTCTTCTCAAGATGTCCCATTGGGGTGGGGGTGGTGGAGTTGCCTGGCTCAGAGCCAGGACCAGGGCTGCACCTGGTTGGGGAGGACGCTTAGTCCTCAGAGAGGCCAGGCCAGGCCCAGTCTTTAGTTTCAGATGCTCCATGGGGTGCAGCAGGAGGGGGCCTGGGTGTCCCCCGTACAAGCCCTTATCTTGATTGTGGCTGATTGGAGGGCTGACGAGGCAGGGATAAGGGACTCAGCCCCACTGGACGCTGGACTGCAGGGGCCAGCCCCCAGGCGGGGGTGCCCGCAGGGATGGAGGAAGCTCCTGGACTGGTGGCCAGCCCACCGGGTACTGGAAGACGGTGGCTCTGATGGGTTCAGCCCTAGAGGGAAAGAGAAGAACAGAGAATTAGTGTGGAGCACAGCCCAGGCCCAGGCGGGGGCACCCCCCTCCAGCTCACCCTCCCCACCACCCCAGCTGTGGACAGGGGCAGCTGCCTGTATCACCTGTATGGAAGGCAGAGTCTCAGAAACACGCCTTTGACCCTTTGAGCCAGCCACCTCACCTCTAGGATTGAGCCCAAGGAAAGAGGGGGGCTGTGGGCAGAGACTGAGCTATAAGAAATGGAAATAACCTAAGTGTCCACCTGTGGGGGACTGATTAAATATATATGCACGTCCACAGCAGAGAATGCTATGCAGCCTGCGTGAGAATTAAGGCAAACTTATATGCACTGACGAGGAAAGGTGTCATGATGTACTACTGTGTGAGTAGGGAGAAAAAGCAGCTTATAAAATAATGTATATAGCATGATACTATTTTTGTTTAAAGATATATAGCATATATAAATGCATAAAAAAAACCTGGAAGACAGCAAAATGTTAACAGTGGTTCTATCTGAGTGGTGCAATTATGGGTGATTTTTTTTTACTTCTTTACACTTTTCAAGAAAGTTTTTCAAGCACGCAAGCCTTTGAAATGAGAAAAAAATATTGTCTAAAAAATTTTTAAAAGCCTCATTTCTCATGCTACTTACTCCCCTTCCCCTTAAGGTCCACCGCCCCCCGGAGCCACCTCCTAAGGCCCGGGGCCTATCTGAAGCACCCACCCTGTGTGCTCAGCCCGGGGTGGCGTGTCCTAAGGGAGCCGCTGAGGCACAAAGGCAGCCTCCCCACCAACTGCTCCACATGCCGATCCTTCTGGACTCGACCCCCACTCAGGCTGCCGCTCCAGGGCTGCTCTGCCCCTCAGGCTACCTTGAACTCACTTGGGAGCTCACGTCGCCCCTGTAGGACTGGAGCTCTCCAAGGGGGAGAGACCAGGGGATGGGGTGGCGTCCATCTGCTCCCGCAGTGCCCAGAGCCAGGCCTGGCACAGGGAGCCACCCAGTGAGTGTTTGCTGATGACAAACAGCCATGCTGAGTGCTATTACTGCTTGGATACTACTCTGGGCCAGACAGCACGGCTGAGAGGAACTTCAAGAATCCTTACTGAGCCCCATTTTATAGATGAGGCAACTGAGGTGCATGGAATCAGTCACGGGCCCAAGTGACACAGTCTAGAATCGGGGATGAGAGGCCGGAATGCCACCTACACGTGGGCCCCAGATGTTGGCCCTTCATGCTTCTGCCCCCAGCCCAGCCCACCCCCAGGCCCCACTTTCAGTGAAGGTGAGGCCCTGGCAGGCTCGGGGGCCCAGTGGCCAGGCCTCTGCAGGACGGGAGCGTCCCAGGCCCACTGAGAGGTTTGAAGCCTCGACCAGCCACCCCTCCCGGGCCTGACCTGCTGTCAGACCCAGAGCAAGGGCTTCAGACAGCCCCAGTGCAGCCTCTGGGGCCTCCCGTGGCGCGAGGACAGGGGAATCCCTGCTCGGCTGCCTGCTGCCCACTGGAAAGCACAGAAAGCGGCTCCCAGCATGATTTATGGTGCAGAGGAGATTTTATAAACTCCACCAGGCGCAGAGAAGGGTGGGAATGGAGGGAGGCTCCGCAGTTGCTGGAAGGGAGAGCCCCGGCTGCCAGCCAAGCCCCGACTCCCCGTGGGGCTGGGGTGATCTCAGTTCTCCTCAGAGAGGGTGTGATCCATCGGGGAGCCCCTTCTTGTGAGTCTCAGGCTCTTCCTCTAGGACACGGGGCAGACTCCCGTGCAGCTGAGGCCTCCCGCCAGGAGAAGGGTGCGTTCCCTGGGCCTCAGACATGCGGGCCCCAAGGCCTTGGAGCACACCCCTCCAGCCTGCACGGAGCAGATGGGGACACAGGTGTGCAGGACTGTGCTCGTGGCTTCTCTCTTGGCCTGTCTGCCCCGTCACAGGGACAGGGCAGCTCTCTTTCACCTGTCCCCAGCTATGGTCCTAATTAGAAGGAGAGAGTCTTAGGGAGGCACCTGGGCCAGAACAGTAGCACCAGCCCTGAGAGGGGTGCAAAGGGGAAGATTAAGACGGATAAAGTCACAATCTGAAGAGCCAACAGTGGAAAGCAGGGGCGAGCACTGGCCTCGCAGGGATCAGCCTGCTCACCTGAGGCTGGCCCCTCCCTCTCCCTACTGTCTGCTCCCAGCAGGTGCCTCAGGGTCAGTCTGCTGGGGCACGGGGGTGGGACAATGCACCAGGCTGGGGCCCCATTGAGCCTCCATCTCCCCTTTACAAGGACGGTTAGCCCAGCTCACCTTGAGGGCTCCGCTCAGCCTGTAAGGTCAGAGCCCTCGGGTCTGGGTGGCCCCAGGTGGGCCAGGCAGCCGTCTCTGCCCTGTGTCCTGGGGGAAGGACACAGACACCCAGAGAGGAAGAGGGGCCACCAGACCCGTCCCCACGAGGTGCCAACGGCACTAATACTCAGGAATAGTCCTCCAGGCCGGGACCCTGCTCCCCCGAATGCTCTCTCATGCAGCCAACATGTCCTGGGTCTGCGCCAGGCTGATGACAGTGTGAGCTTAGGGCCGTGACGGGGAGGCCCGGGGGTGGAAGGGGAGAAAGGGGAGATGTCTCAGCTAAAGCCTGAAGGATGAGTCTGAATTTGCCAGGCAGACGTGGTGGTGGTGGGGCAGTTCCAGGCAGAGGAAACAGTGTGCACAAGGTGCCCCGAAATCAGCAACGCCCACCACACCTAACCAGCTGCCAAGCATCCGGCGAGATTGACAAAGAGGCCAGATGGGAGAGGTGAGAAGGTGACCCTCAAGGGCCCTGGAGGCGGCAGGGAAGTTCTCCAGGGCCCTGCAAACTGGGCTGCGGAGTCCGGGTCCACCCGACGGGGAGGAAGCCCAGGAGGGTTTCAGCAGGGCCGGGGCCAGGGAGTGTTCTAGAAGCTGGTTGGGGCTGTTGTGTGGAGGATGGACTGGAGGAGCAGAGGCAGGTAGGAGACCAGGAGGGGCTGCCGTGACATCTAGGAGAGCCAAGGTGGGTGAAGGGCAGAGAGGGCACTGTTGCCACAGGGCTGCCTTGATGGTAGGAGACTCAGGGGACAGAGAGAGGCAGCCTCCTGGCTCTAATCCACCTCCGCGACCCTGTGGAGTGGGGGCCAGGGACGTAAGGGCAGAGCCCAAAGCCTGTGGGCCGCAGGGTGTGGGTATCATTTTTCATGAGACCAACCTGAGGGGAGAGGGCTGAGGAAGACCAAGGCTGTGATGGAAAAAGCAATGATAAATGGTCACCTCCCTCCTAACAACCCCCTTTTCTCAAGGCTGGACTGGCCTGCTCTGCCCAGACAGTCATTCATTTTGGCTCCAAGCCCCCAGGAGGCAGGTGGACAGGTGCAAAGGCACAGAGAACAAGTGGAAAAGCAGGTCCCCTGGAAGGGGCCAGGTTGGGTGGTCAGCAGGAGAGGAGCCCGGGGGATAGGGTTCAGCCTAGGGTGGTCCCCAGCGGCAAGCTCTATTCCAGAAACAAGTCACTGCCATCCCAGCAGCCGGCTACTGCCACTGCCACTACCACTGCAGACTTCCGGCTGCAGTGGCCAACCACTGCACTGGCCCTTGGCCAGCCCTAGACCTGGTCACAGAAGTGGCCCAGGGTCCAAAGCCAGGGCAGGGACCTAAGCTCTCTCTCAAGTGACAGCTGAGTACTGCCAAGGGTAGCAGGTGTGTGACCAAGGCAGTCACAACCTCCTGGAGGGGAAGAGATTCCTCAGCTACAAACCGGGGGCACCAATCCCCCTAAAGGCCGGGGCTGAGTGCCGGGCACACGACGGCACCAACACACCTGATTATCACGTGGTCACCACTCTTCCTGCGACTCTGGGCCCGTCATTCAGCCTCAGTTTCTCCATCTTGTCCCCTAGTCCTCTGAGTCTCATGGTCACAGGCACACTGCCTTAGAGAGCACAGGGACACATCTGTCCCTAGGAAGGGACCTCAGGGCACCCATCTCTACCCACCCCCACGCCCCCTCAGCCCAGCCACAGGGTCTCCCTGAGCCCTCGGCACAAGCCCAGGGGGTGCCCAGGCCTCTGGGGCTCACTCCTAGCAGAGGAACCACAGTGGCGGAGCGGGAAGGCAGCTGGGTCCAGGGAGCGGGGGAGCGGGGAAGCCCCCAGAGTTCTCTGAGTGGCCTCAGCCCTGAGCCTGGGGTGCAGGACATGGGTCCCTGGACCAGTCCTGAGGGAGGCGCCCACACTACCAAGATCACAACCACTTCTGACATGACCAGACGGAAGGGGCGTCACACTCCAACACAGGAGTCATGACTGTACTATATATTTTCAAGGTCGGGGGACAAACTGGGCACAGATTTAAAAACAATTAAAGTTAATTTTAAAATAGTTTAACAAACTCTCCTCACTGAGGCATGGAGAAGGCAAGAAGCTTGGCCCTCATCTCCTGGCGGAGCCTTAAGGGAAGGCCTCACCCCACAGACTGTCCCAGCCAGGCTGCTGTCCCATGAGGCCACCAGGTCCCAGTGCAGTACGGAAAAGGAGGCAGCCCGGCACGGGGTGACTTTACCAAGTCAGGCAGCTCACAGGCACATCCTTTAGCCCTTTTCCTCCCTTCTCTCTCTTTCAATACCTGGTAGAAGACCCCAGGAGCCCTGGCTTTGGTCTTGGCTGTGACCTTGAAGAGAACCTGGGACAGCACGCAGCACACACCTGTGGGCTCCTGACCCAGGGTGCTCCCCATACAAGGGGTAAAGGGTACCCTGTCCACTTCTGAGCATCCTGAGTGCTGGGCCCAGGCAGTAGCTGGGCCAGCCCCACCCCAGCCCCCTCCTCGAGGAGGCAGTGGGACAATGACAAAGCCTGTCACATGCCTGTGCAACCCAGCTGTGCCTGCTCCGAGCTGTGTGCCCTTGGACAAGTCACATCATCCCATGAGCCTCACTTCCTCTTATGCAGGGTCGGAGCAACCATGCCTATCTGGCAGGGCCCAGAGGGGACAGTGTGGTGACTGGCTTTCTGGGGCCTCAGTAACCACAGTCAGGCCTCTCCCTCTGGCAATGGACTTGGTGATGTGGAGTCAAGCTGGCTTGGCCACCTCCTCCCTTCAGCCACTGCAGACTCCACCAAGGCAGGGGGATGAGGCCTAGGCACAGGAACCTTCAGGCAAGTGCCCTTCAGCCTCTGGCCAGGGCCTGGGGACCTAAGAGCTCCCGATGTGGCCCCCACCTGAGGAGTCCTTTGGGGGCGCCCGTGTCTGGTCCCTGGGCAGTTTGTGGAGACAAGGGCAAGCTGGCTGGTGTCTTGCTCCTGGAGGGCATGGGAGAAGGGGACCCACGGGGCCTGTACCTGCTGCTTGGGGCCGAGCTCAGCCGCTGGGCTCTCTTCTCCAGCCAGTCCTCCACGTGGACCTCAGGGAGCTCGGTGACGTCTAGTGGCCACTCCCTGGCCCACCTCTCCTCTGTGGGGATAGAGAGACAGGCAACTGAGGGGCATACTCACCCCCATCTGAACCCCACACTCTCACAAAGCAGCTGGAACCTTCCAGAGGCGGGGGGGCGGGCACAGGCTGGGAGGCCAGGAGCAGGTCCTCTGGCCTGTCCCCATCCTACAGCCACCTCCCCAGGTAGCCCCTCTGGGCCTCACTCTGCTTCCCCATGAAGTGAAGACAAAACACTGGCTGCCTCCCAAGCTTTGTGGAGTTGGACACAGGACAGTTGAGAGCCTGGTCCTCAGGAGGGGTCCAAACCTGGGGTCAGGGAGGCAGCGTGGGCTGCAGAACAGGCAAAGCCTGCGCTCTCCCGCCACGGGCCAATGGCTCTGAGACACAATGGCTGGAAGAGCTGGAGATACAGCTGCCACCAGGACTCACTGGCCTGGCCCATAAGGCCTCACTTCCACCCTGGGAAAGCTCCTAGAAACCTGTGTTTGTGGCAGGGCTGCAGCTACACTGTCATCAGATCCCCAGGGCAGGGCACTGCCCACAGGGTCTGACTGGTCAGAGGGGAGTGAGGCCTATTGGTGGATAAGGGCGAAGGCCAGGCCACCTCAGACGCTCGCTGGCTGCCCGAGGCCATGTGGACAGAGGAACCGCACTGGACGGGGGCTCACGTGAGGCTCAGTTTCTCCATCCATTCAATGAGGGGCTGTATGCGAAGATCTATAAAGACCATCTAAGTGGGAATTTCCTTATCTCTAATTGGAGCAGTAGGAAGTGAATTTCCCAAAGGCAGACATGCCAGTTTCCAGAGGGAAGCTGAACTTGCCCTTCCCTGTAGTCCCCAGGCCTGAGCATCCTGAGGGCAGGGAAGGTGCTCTCTTTATCCCCTTGTCCCCAGAGTGCAGTGGGGGATCTGCCAGGGGCCAAATAGGGGCTCCAAACACATTGCCTGATTGAGGAAGGGCGGGTGGGTGTACATGAATGAATGCCAGGCTAGCAGGGCCCAGGTGGGGCTGAGGCACACCCTTGGGACTCCTGGACAGGAAGCCATGCGTGTCACTTTAAACCCAGCTGGGCACATGGATGGGGGCTCCCTGGCTCCTTCCCCACTCATGCCTGGGGTGGTTTGAAAGCAGTTCCTGACGCCCTGGATAGCCCTCAGCCTACCCCACATGGCAGCCACAAAAGAGGGGGAAGTGGGGAGACACAGGGCAGAATTCCCCTACATCCCCCCAGCACCCACCCCTGCCCAGCCCAGGGTCCCAGTGAAACGCACCCTCCACCTGCATACTCAGCTCCTGCAGGTCTCGCTCTGACATGTGGGAAAATCTGCAGTTGGAGCCAAAGTCGCACTGGCCTGCAACGGGAGGAGAGAGTCACTTGCTGCCTGGGATGGACTCCTACCATTGAGCTGAAGGGCAGCCTGATGAGGGGCCACCAGAGTTTTAGGGGCAGGGTGTTAGGGACTAAGGAGTAGCAACTCCAGCCCTGAGGAAGAAGCTGGACTCTCTCTGGCCCAGTCATAAGAGCAGCCGGCACGGCTTGTCTGGTCCACTAGGCCCTGCTCACAGCCCTTTCCTGGCCGGGGACCAAAGTCCACTGAAGCCTTTCATGATTGGGTTCCATAAGCCTCTGCAGGCTTGTCTCCTGTTACCTCCCCTTGTCCTGGCCCGCAGCCCCGACTAACTATGAGTGGGTCCCTGAGAGAGTTCTGCTTCCTCATGCCCCCCCTTGCTGCCCCCTGCCCATGGCGGGGGGGGGGGGAGGTCACAAGTAGCTGGACTGTGCCCCAGAAAGGCTTTAATGGCAGCTTTGTCAAGGAGGTACCAAAGTCCAGGTTGGCTTTCCAAATCTCAACTGGGGAGACCAAAATGTTTCTCAAAATAACAGGAGACTAGGGGGAGAAGGGATAAATTGGGAGATTGGGACTGACATATCCACACTACTATAGATAAAATAGATAACTAATAAGAACCTGCTGTATAGCACAGGGAACTCTACTCAATACTCTGTAATGGCCTATATGGGAAAAGAATCTAAAAAAAAAAAAAGAGGGCTTCCCTGGTGGCACAGTGGTTGAGAGTCCACCTGCCGATGCAGGGGACACAGGTTCGTGCCCTGGTCCGGGAAGATCCCACATGCCGCGGAGCGGCTGGGCCTCTGAGCCATGGCCGCTGAGCCTGCGCTTCCGGAGCCTGTGCTCCGCAACGGGAGAGGCCACAACAGTGAGAGGCCCGCGTACCGCAAAATAAATAAATAAATAAATAAAATAAAATAAAAAAGAAAAGAGTGGATATATGTATATGTGTAACTGATTCACTTTGCTGTACACCTGGAGTAACACAACACTGTAAATCAACTACACTCCAATAAAAATTACAAAAAAAAATAGGGCTTCTCTGGTGGTGCAGTGGTTAAGAATCCGCCTGCCAACGCAGGGGACGTGGGTTCAAGCCCTGGTCCGGGAAGATCCCACATGCCGCAGAGCAACTAATCCCGTGTGCCACAACTACTGAGCCTGTGCTCTAGAGCCCGTGAGCCACAACTACTGAGCCCGTGTGCCACAACTACTGAAGCCCACGTGCCTACAGCCCGTGTTCCGCAACAAGAGAAGCCACCGTAGTGAGAAGCCTGCACACAACAATGAAAGAGTGGCCCCTGCTCGCCGGAACTAGAGAAAGCCTGCGCACAGCAACAAAGACCCAAAGCAGCCAAAAATAAATAAATAAATAAATAATAAAAAAATAATAATAGGAGACTAGAGGTGTCCTAAGACAGCCTTGCCTACCAGCAGTGTGTTCACATCAAGGTGCAGCCCACGGGGAATGGCAGCCCCTGATTCGCAGGCCTGGTGCCCATTCTAGGGGCAGCATGGTCTCCTGAGGGCAGCATGGCCATTCACCCCGCTCTCCTAGGCCAACGGCAGTACCTCTCCCTGGTGCTAAGCTCCCTTTTACACCATGTTAATCATCATGGTTTTCCTCTTTGCCTTGGCAGCTAGGAAACTCAAGGCCAAACTCTTAGAGTATACAGGACCTCAAGGCAAGCATGGAGGAGACTAAGCATTCTCCTGGCCTTGTCTTATTTTTCCTACCCTTATTTTCATCTGCCTTTGGCTCCTTCACTTACTGAGGTTTTTGTCTCTAAACTATATGCATCTTTATTAGCTACATACTAAGCAGTAAAATCAACACCCAGCGTCCTTTGTTCTAACCCTGAAGCTTCTCAGCACTGTCAGGCCTGTTCCTGTCTCCAGCCCTGCCTGCTGGGAGGGAGGGCACAGTGGAGGTCAGGCTCCCAGGCTAACTTAATCAGTCAGTCTATTACACCCATTAGTATCTCCTGGATTTACTTGTAGTCTCCCCGCCCTTGCTTGTTCTGGGTAAGCTGATAAAATCACATTCTAGGTCTGAAGAGCTGAGGACCAAGCCCTGGATGTCATAAAGCACAACCCCTGGGAAGGCCCCTGTTGACTGTGTCAAGCCAGCTGATGCACCAAGGCCACAAAGCGGGCTCAGGCGGGAGGGTGGGGGGAGGCTGTGCAGAAGTCCAAGCAGACCAGACAGGGCATGCTGGTCCCTAGGGGGACCTGAACAGAGTAGAACACTTTACCTGTCAGTAGAAACTTCCTGCAGGGCCGCTTGTTCTGCTCATCCAGCAAGATGGCAGCTGCATCTGCGAGGAGAGAGGATCCGGGTTCAGACTTGAGCTGCACACAGGCACTTCCTACCACCGAGATCAGGGAAGGAAAGAGGTCCTCATCCACGGAGGAGTGTAAGGGGGGATGACCACAGGTAGGGATGCTAGGCAGAGGGATCTGAGCTTCAGGTGACCTCAGCCCCACCCACCCCACCTAGACCCAGCCAAAGGCCAGGACCAGGTTTGAGGTCAGAGACTCTCAACTTTGCACAGTAGATCATATTGGGAGGTTTTTTTGTGTTTTTTTGTTTTTTTAAGTCCTGGTACCAGAAGAAGACTTCTCTGTATTGTCTTTGCAACTTCCTGAGACTCTCTTTAATTATTTCAAAATAAAAACCTAAAAAGCCCACCAGTAAACCCCAGGGCCCAGGCATCGCTCCATGGCCAAGGCTGTACCCCATCTCCGTCTGTTCCCCTCTCACACTAGCCACCGGCCTCAACAGGACTTCCTGGCAATCTTTCTGGATATGAACCTTAACCCCGGTTTCCTCCGATTTTTCCTACTTTTATCTTCATCATATAGGTACAGTTTAAATCTTGTATGCTCCTTGGTGGGCAAGGAATCAATCAGTCAAAATCTGTGAGTGAGACGAGTGAGGAAGGTGCCCTGACTCAGAGGCCCTCATGTCGCCCTGGAGGAAGGAGAGGCCAGGTCTGGGCTGTGCACTTTACCTGTCCATCTGCTGCCTTTTCTAGAGGCCGCTGGGGTAAAGGAAAGACCATGGGCTACTGAGTCCAGGTACACAGGACTACATCCTCCAAATGTCACCATGACTTCCACCTCAGAAGTCTAATGGCTGTTGGAAGCCTTATCCCACCTGACTTCTGACTTCTATGCTTCATTTCATGGTGTTAGCCATTCCTTTTCACTGGATTCCAAAGTCACCGAGTCAAAATAATTCCCCTGGTGTTTCTGACCTTCACTCTAAGAGCCCCCTGGGCCCTCTGTTCTTCTTTGTTTAGATTTTCTGTTACACTTTCTTGTTTCTTTTCTAAATTTATTCGGAAATCAAACACATCTCTGCTGGTTACTCCAAGATGGAGACCTCACCACTAAATTCCTACTTAGCCCTCAAGTCAGACTTCCCAGCTGGGGCAGGTACCAAGCATTTCCAATTGAATACTCTCTAGACCACGTCCGAATGGAGTGAGGGGTTAGGTGGGCTCTCCATTAATGAGCCCTGACTGGTAGGTGAACTCTCTCCAAGTCTCAGTTTCCCCATACGTAAAATGGGAGGGAAATTCTCACCTGGTAGGGCTGCTGTCAACATTTAATAAGATAACAGATGGAGAGAGCACTGGGCAGAGGAGGTCCCATGTTAGAATTGTGGGAAAGTGGGCCTGGGAACGGCTTCAGCACCACGGTCCCCGGGTGATGCTAACGTGCAGCCAGGGCTGAGAGCCTCTGAAGTGGATGCTCAACAAACGGGAGCAGTTCTTACTCCATTTCCTCCTCATAAACCCACCATTTACATGAACATCCCCATTTTGCAGACAGAAAAACTGAGGTTCACATAGGGAAAGGGGGCACACACATAGGAAGTGGCAGTGCCAGGTTTGAACCCTGGCCTGTGCGTCTCAAGCTCCCACCCTTTCCTGTGCAGTTGCTGATTTCCTGGTGGCTGGTGAGTAGCCGACTCTGAGGGGGGCTCCTCACTTCCTCAGGGCTGGGCTGCTGGGGTCGAGAGTTAGCTATCAGAGGACTCACTCCCAGGGCGGCCTGCAGGAGCGTGGGTGGGGCCAGCAGCGTGGGGAGAGGGTCAGCACTGGACTTGTCAGACTCAGCCCACCCAGCTGGTGCCAGAGGCTTTCCCTGGGGAGGAGGGCTGGTGGAGGGCGTGTGGACATTGCCCAGGGCCCCACTGGGGTAGGACAGCTAAACTGGAAATGGGGCTGAGTCTGAGTCTTAGACAAGAGGCCCTGGTGGGGTGACTCAGTATGGGAGAAGAGTTCCAGGCTGCCCAGCATCTGGCTGGTTGTTCTCAACTCCAGCCACATGGCGAATCACTTGGCAGCTTTTAAAGTATACACAGCCCAAGCCCATCTTTCTCAGGTTCTGTTGTAATTCATCTAAGGGGAGGGCATGAGAATTGTTAAAAGCTCCTTAGTGATTCTGAAGTGCACCCAGGATTGAGAACCCCCAGCCACAGGCCCTGCTCCTCCGCCTGGCGTTCAAGGCTCTTCAGGATCTGACCCCATTGGTCCTTCTCGCTTCAGCTCCCCAAATTAACAGCTGCCCGGCTGCCCTGGGTTTGTTTGCTCGTTCATTGAGATATTCATCTAACAAACATTTACTGAGCACGTCCTGTGTGCCAGTCGCTGCGCCAGGATGAGGATTTAGTGGAGAACAAGTCAGACCTGGTCCTTCCTTCCACTCCAATAGTCACACTAATCCATGTGGATATAAACGGGGTAAACAGCCAGCATGCAGCCAAATGACCTGACCTGGCCCAGGGGTTGGAGAGGGCGTCCCGGAGGACTGTCTGGGGTGGGGAGGACAGCAGGAAAGGCATGCCTGCAGAGGGGACAGTACTTGTGGTGGTCAGTGTGGCTGGAGCTTGGAGGGACAGGCCAGCAGGGCTTGGAGGCCTGGGCGGGACAGGGGTTCCACCCAGAACACACTGTTGTAATGGGGTGTGAGGTTACACAGGAGAGGGGCCCTGTTTTATTCACCTTTAAGTCTTCAGAGGCTCTCTGGGAGCCAAGGACACGCTAAGCGCTCACCAAGTGTTGGCTGAATGAATGAGCCATAAGATAAAGGGTCCAAGGCCAATCCTTTTGTGGACCCATAAGCATCGTTCTTACTTAGTAAGTCCTTACGTGCCATACAGTCATCAGGAGATTACTGAGCCCCGTCACATCCCTGGGAGGGGGGGTATGGCTATTACAGCTGTTTTACACATGGCAAAATTAGGGCTACAGTTCTAGTGAGTGACACGTTGGGACTGACATCAGGCAGCCCAGCTCCAGGGCCCATGCCTGTCCTGACCAAGGCAGATGGATCATCATCCCTCTGAGGGTTAAGGGACTTGTCCAAGGCCACGAAGCCGGGAGCAGAGCAGGTCTCAAGTCCTAGCTGAGGCGGGGTACCCTGTGCCCTTGCAGAGACTGTGCTGTGCGGTTGTGCACGTGAGCTGGAGCCCTGGGGAAGCCTCCCAAGGAAGGGGAAAGAGCTCATATGTCAGCTTGGGGACCAGGGTGAGGTGATCCACGGCTCTGGATTTCTAAGTCACCACCTGTAAGTGGGGCTCCCTGGCCTGCCCAGCTTCCCTTGAAGTGCTGTTTTAAGGACTGGATGTGGCTGGGGATGTGAGCGAATGCTGGGAACCCTGAGAAGGGGTTTGTGGCACCCACTGTTTCATCTATTCTATAGCCCTCTTCCAATCAACCCTGTAACCACGGGCCCAGGGTTCTTGGCTGAAAGTCTGGGACTAGGAACAAACACCAGGATAACCTTGAGGCCTAGCACCACGCCAGATCACAGCCCCTACTAGATTTGGGGTACAGGGAGCCTCTGCCTGACACCAGGTTCAGAGGCCTCTGAGGCACCTGGGAGACCCCTCTGCCCCTGAATTCCCCTCTGCCCCCACTCCCAGCCCCTTGCAACCATAGCCGCGCCTGGTCTGCTGAGTGGCTTGGCCACCCTCCCTCACCCAAGCCTAGACCCCAGCCCAAACCTGCCTCTGGGGATGGGGGTCAGGGGATCAGTGTTTTTTATTTTAAGGTCTCTAGGTGATCCTAACTCAAAGGGTTTAGATCTGCTGCCTTACAGAGTTACTGAGAAAAGCAAATGACAGACCATGGAAGGCACCTGGCATACAGCAGGCACTCAATAAAATGTGAGTGACCTGAATCTGAGTCACAGACCAGGGAACTCTCTGTCTCCCCTTCCGAGCTGCTGGGACTCAGCTCCTTCCTTCCAGCCTCTGGGTCCTGTCCTGGAATCCTGCTCCCCAGCTCATGGAGCCCCGGCCCTGCCCCGGCTCATTCCAGGAGCTCCTGGTCACCCCACCCCACTGCCACAGTCCCCCTCCATTTGTCCAGCTCCTGGCGCCTCTCTCACTACTGCTCAGTGTGTGTCTAAAGACAGCAGAGCAGCAGCAGCTCCCCTCCAGCGAGTGCTCCTGGGTGCCAGGCCCTGTGCCAGGTGCTTATGGCCTTAATTCCTTTGTCTCATAAGCCTTTCCCAGAAGCAGCTCAGTCATTCGACAGCCATTTACTGCGCCCCCTGCTCAGGCAGCAGTCGGCCATCGCTATCAAATGTAGCTCCGGTCATGGTGGCTATTGCCCACAGCCCTTCAAAGGCTGCCCTCTGCCCATCCCCCTTACCATGGCCTCTGCAGGCCTGCACGATCTGGCCCTGGCCCTGTGGCCAGCCTCGGCCCCTACCATGCTCCTTCTCATCCTCTCTTCGGCTCCGAGAGCAGCTGGCGCTTTGCCCTCTGCCCAGGATGGAGCACTGGCTTTTCCTTACTTTTCAGCCATGGGCCCAGACTTTAGCTCCTTAGAGAGGCCTTCTTTATGGCCGCAGTGTCCCCAGAGCCTGGCAAGGCGTCAGAGAACGGAGCCCTCAGTCAGGATTGCGGGGAAAGGAGCTTGCCTTCCACCTGCCCCTCTGAGGGCCCGTCTGCCCCAGGGGCCAGCAACCCAGGCCTCCTCTCTTTTGCTCCTCAAAGAGCTCAGACCAGCACTGTCGCTGGCCTGCAGCGCTTCCCTGTCTGATGATAAGAAAGACTGGAGAACAGGGCTCCGTCAGCCCGGCCGCCAGGCCGGCAGCACCCACCTCGGAACATGTCGTACCAGAGCTTCTTGGCCTTGAGGTGCTGCAGCCCGTTCAGGTGCTTCTTGCGGTTGTGGAGGTTGTCCTGGAAGGAGCGGTCGCAGTAGTCGCAGAAGTAACGCTTCCCCATGGTCACCCCCACCGGGTGCTGCCGCTGCCTGGGAAGTCACAGGGCGCTGGGTCAGAGCGCAGAGGAAACGCCACCACCCTGCCTGAGCACGCCCGGGGGCCAGGCCTGTGCCACGTCAGGAAGGCTCTACTTACTTACCCACACCAGCTCGTAGGAACTCCACAACAGCCCATGAGGGGCTACCCGGGCAGATGCTTATGGCCTGAGAGGCCTCATTCCAGAGGGGTCCTTTAACAGTTCTGACGCCCAGCTTCCACCCCAGGTCGGTTAAAGCAGAAACACAGTGGGTGAGGCCTGGGCATCAGCATGTTTTAATGCGCCCCAGGGAATTCTTGTCTGCAGCCAGGCTGGAGAAACACCACCTCACCCACTCTGGACAGCCCCCACCACCACCTCTGACGTCCCCTCTCCTGTTCCTCCATGCTGGCCGCACAGCCCCCCTCTCTGCTCCTCACATGCGCCAGGCACACGCCAGGCACACGCCCACCTCCCGCTGTTTGCACCTGCTGTTCCCTCTGCCGGGATGCTCCCCCCGCACACCTGCCCTGCTTGCTCACTTGACTCCTTCAATCTTTGCTCAAATACTACCTTCTCAGTAATCTCCCATGACCACTTTATATAAAATTGCAGAACCCTCCACTTAGCTTTCCCCATTCCCTGCTTCACTGTTATCACCTTTGAAGTAATAAGTTACTTGTTATGTTTATTATATTTTTCTTTCCTTCAAAAGGAATATAAATCCATGTGGGCTGGGATGTTTTTGTGTTTTGTTGTTGTTGTTGTTGTTGTTTTTAGGACACTCACACTTTATTTTTCTACATAAAATTTACAAAGCCCCAGCCCCCAAAGTGGTGCACGGTACAGAGTAGGCAACCCAATATTTGTTATTCAACAATGAGTTAATTCCCATTGTCCTTATGGGACAACTGGGGTTCACAGAGAGGAAGCGATTTGCCCAAGGTCACACAGCTGGTAAGCAGAAGGCAAACCCAGGTGCCCTAAAATCCCGCTGCTGGTGTCTGTCCTCTCTTCCACAGCCAGCTTAAGGCTTAGAGAAGCCAGAGGGCTCAGGCAGAAATGCACACAGCTTCCCAAGGAGATCAGCTAAACACTTAGGTGGCAATCACAGAGGGAAATGAGAACGTTTCAGGGTCTTCAGACACTTAAGACCCCTCAGTCCTGGTGACCACAGCTGCCACTCCTGACCCAGGAGATCTGTAGCCATGACTCAAGGCCAGCCCTTGGGTCCCCGTTTGGTGTCACAAGACCAGAGGACAAATGGGTCCACTCAGGGCCACCAGGTGGGATCTGCAAAGGCTGAGCCCAGAATAGCCTCTCACCTTTCAGGTCCTATAGTCTGACCCCTCATTTCCCAAAGCAGGTTCCTGAGGCCAAGAGGAGGAAGAAAAGTGACTTCCCCAAGGTCACGAGGTAGCAGCCCAGGCCAGTGGCAAAAGCCCCAGACTCTCAGAATCTGGCAAATAAAGTTAAAGCTGAGACCTGACCCACAGGGCAGAGAGATGGGGGAATACATGTTGGGAAGAAGAGAATGGGGAGAGACACAGAGACAAACAAGCCCCTGGACAGTCCAGGCAGCCAGGCGAGGGATGGAGAAAGCCGCTCCTGCGGCAGAGACAGCGGCCATTAAGTCAAGGGCTGTAATGGGATCAGGAACAGTCATTCAAAATGAAAACGTATAAAACCCCTCTTCTCCCATTACTGCTGAGAAACCGCATCCCAGACATGCGGACTTGATATATTAAATTTGGCAGCTCTAATACACCCCGTCTTGCCAATAAACTTATAGGAATTGGACTGAAATTGTAAGAGATGAACGTTTAACAGCCGAGTGCTTAAGGAAGCCATTCACGAAGGCTGAAGCTCAGAGGAGCCGCTGGCTCTGGAGCATAAAGGGGAGGGGAGGGGAGGGGAGGGTACGGGAGGGGCAGTGGGAGGGGTGTTCCTCCAGGAGACTGATAAGGAACAGTGGCTCTGCAGCAGACTTAGCTGGGCAAAACCACACAGGGCACTGGGAAGCCAGCTGTGTGACTTGGACCTCTCCAGGCCTCTACTTTCACTGTAGGAATAGGGGGCGGTGGGTCCAACGGGTTGGCTGATTGCTTAGGGAGCAGCACACAGAAGTTTGAATCCAAATGAATTATTAATAAAAGAGTAACAGCAGTACAAATGACACTAATAATGTCTGGCATTGAGCAAGTGTACAATAAATGCTATGTAATATTTGATGCACTAAATACCTACTATGTGCCAGCACTGGGCTAAAAGCTTTATAATGCATCATCTCACTTAATCCTCAGGACAACCTGTGAGGTTTCAGATGAGGGCACTGAGGCTCCAAGAAGTGAAGTGACTCAGCCAAGATCATGCTGCTAGAAAGCAGCCGAGCTGGGCTTAGAACACAGGCAGGATGGCTCTAGAGTCCCCACACTCCTCATCACTTCTGAAAGTCGCCTCGCAACAAGTCATACTGATGACAGCTTTCCTTTACTCACTACACCCCCAGGACCACGTGCCCCCTTTAAACCCCAAGAGGTATGTATTACAACCTCATTTATGATTGAGGAAACTGAGGCCCAGAGAGGTGCAGTGAGGTGCCCCAGATCACACATCCAGGAAGGGCAAAGCAGGTCTCCCACCAAACCACCAGGAAATGAAGATCACGTGCCCTTCTCCCAACCTGCCCAGCAACACTGATTCAAATGATGAGCCCCTCGGGGCTGGGCTGTGTGTGTCTGTGTGAGCGTGTGTATTCGTGTTTTCCCCTCTCTCTCACATGCACAAACCATGGGGGGCACACCAGCCTCAGCTGAGGGCCATCGTGGCCACGCTGCCCACCTGTGCCTCCCTCTGCCCACCCTGGCCACCCCTCATCTGGCACAGGGAAGGGCTCAGCCGTCCGGGACGGGTCAATGGACTTGTGTCTAGTCCCAGCTCTGCCAGGTGAGGATGTGGCTCTGTCACTTGCCCTCTCTAGGCCTCAGTTTCCCCACATGTGAAGTGGGAGGCAGGCAGCTAGACCAGGTGATCTCTAAGGGCACACACACACACACACGTGTGTCACTTAGCACAGAGCCTGGCCCACAGGAGGCCCTCCAGAAACGTTGGCCGTCATCACCATCATTATTATTAGCCTCCAAAAGCCTGTATTTCAGAAAACTGAGACTCAGAACAAGGAACAGGATATCAGTGCCCAAGTGACCTCTGTGGTCAGCTGCTCCATATTACAGATGAGGCAAGGGAGGCCAGGAAAGGGGAACTGAGTTGTCCAAAGCACACAGCACAAGGCAGGGGTGGGACTGAACCTCAGCCCCTTTGGCAGGCTAAGACCTCTGCCTGCACAGCAGCTCTGCAGAGCCCCCAATGCCCGGGAACGGTGTCAAGGGAGCAGAGCGGGCCAGCTCTGCCTCCTCTAGAGGGGCCAGCACTTCCGGCCTCCTTCACAGGCCTGACGCCATGGAGGCAGAGGCCCTGTCCCTGGTTAGGAGCTGGCCTCCAGCAAGGTGACCTCACCCAGGCATCACCCAGGTGTGAAGTTCTAGAGCTCCTGACCCAACTCCCTCTCGCTCCAGTGCCCTGGCACACATTAGCAAAATATGCGGCTGCAGAATCCTCTGGACAGATACAGCGCCGGGCCAGACACACAACTTGGCAAGCAGAGTGTATTTCACTCTGCCTCACCTCGCAGCCAGGCGTCCTTGCACAAGGCACAACCTGCACCACCGCACTTGGCAGCCCTGAGTGGGAGGTCAGGGAAAGGGGAATGGGGACAGCCGGACGTCTCTACGGCACCCAGACACCAGCATGGGGTGCTGACTAAGCTGGCCCTCTCTGCCGTGATTCATCCTCGTCCTCTGAGGCTGGCGCGCTCTGCAGCGTGTGAGCGAGGTCCTGTCCGGAACACAGGACCATCCCGCCCCACTCCCTCACCAGGAACACAGGCAGTGCCATCCACCCACTCCCAGAGACCAGGTCCACGGTGGCAACAGCATCTGCTGGCTCCCTGAAGCTTCGCCAGGTGACAGGGTGGCTCCTCATGGGCGCGGGGCAGAGGGCAAGGCCAGTGGGACCACCCTCTGAGGTCACACAGGCCTGGGTTCAAATTCTAGCTCCACCACTAGAAAGTTATTTCACCTCCCGGAGTCTGACTTTAGCTACAAAACAGGGACCCCGCCGCTGCTGTGAATTTACCACCACAGAGAATGGAGGCCGTTACTGCTGTTGCCATCATCCCCTGGGAGGCTCACTCCCCTCCTACCCTCAGCACGTCCTGACCACTTGATTTAAAATTGTAGCCAAAGTCACAGCAGCAAACACATCTGCCCCCTCACCACCTGCTCTATTTTCCATAGCTCGTCTCACACACTGATTTACTGTCACGAGAGCTGCCTCTCCAATAGAATACAGGCTCCACGAGGGCAGAGAGTTCTGTCTGTCTGTCCAACTGCACCACCCAGAACAGAGGATCAAACGCAGAACTGCTGGTGGAATAAGCGAGGGAGCCACCCGTGGAGCCCAAGGCCTCCCACCCTTTGTTCACCGACCCTCTTCTCCACAAGCCTGAATCTGGGGACAAGGACGGGGACGAGAAGAGAGACATGTAAGGCCCCTGAAAGCAGGTCTCTGCCACCCCCGCCCTCCCTGCAGGGCTTCTGTCTCCAGCAGGGCCCCCACTACCGACTTAGACCACTCCCGGCGAGCCCACGGCACCTGACTGCAGGCCTCCGGGCTCAAGGAAAAGATGACCAACGAGTTGAGTTGCTGTGGGGTGGAAGAAGGAAGAAAGGAGAATCAGATTTGACTCCTGTGTGCTAGGCATTCTCTTATTTAATCCTCACAGACCCTCGGAGTAGATATCAAGGCATCCATCTCACAGATGAGGAAACAGGTTCAGAAACACTCACTCCTACTTTGCTCAAAGCCTCGACTGGGAGAGACACTGATAAGGAAGATTTCTCATCAACCTGAGTGCTGTGGGTGGGCCAGTGGTGCTGAGGGGCCCCGTGCACCTCCTGTGGAGCCCTCACCAGGCGTGCCAAGGCACACCGGAGCCAGCATTCACACTGAGGCCTGGCTGACCCGGGACCCATTTTCTCCCCACCCCACCGCTCCACCGTGAGGCTGGCTCAAGGCAGACATCTGTGCTTCACTGATATTCTTGGTTGCTTTCATCACGTGTGTCTCAGGTACAGAGCTGGCTTTGGCACAAGGCTAGAATAAGCCAACAGCTCAGCCATGGCCAGGGGCTGGGATGCATGCTGTAATTATACAGGACTTGTGCTCACCACATGCTGCCCTCGAGCTTACCTGTCATTTCTTCTAGTTATGGCACCACCAGACCCCAGGTGAACAGCAAGCCTCAGCCAGAGGATGGCTTTACTGCACGCCCACTAGGAACATGGCAATGTCCCAGCGCCACATATGCCCGCCGTCTGGAGTCGGTGGCATCGGACCTGGCCCATGCAGGTGGCCTGCAGACTGCCTGCTCAGGACCCAGCTCCAACAGAAGTGCCAGGAAGATCCAGATGTCTCCCCTGATAGGAGCCCTGATATGTTAAGGGTCTCCCTCAGATGCCCCAGGGTTTTGTAGCAACCACGCAGCTTTCTCATCCTGACCTCGTTCATGTGTTCACTTCTTGAAGTAAAGTATACTATTCACTCTCAGCAATATAAGGCAGTGGGGACTCCACCCACAGCGATTTCTTAACTCAGCAGGTCTGGGACAGGGGTAGGGTCTAAGGAGGCCCTGATGCAGAGTCCACAGACCATACTTGGAGAAATGCTGGTCTAAGGGGGGAGATGACAGACTGAGGAACAGAGAAGGAGGGAGTTTGCCTGAAGTCACACAGGACCCACAAGACAGTCCTTACTGTATAGCCACACACCCAGGCCTGAATCCCAACCCTGCCACTCGCAGGCTGTGATACTCTCGTCAAACTACCTACCCCTGAGCCTCATCTGGAAGTCGGGGGTAATAATACTTTTCACAAGAGTACTGTGAGAATTGAGTCATGCATGCTAGGTGTTTGCCAGAGTGTCTGGCAAGCCAGTGCTGCTTAATGCACATCTGTGGACGTGGCAGCCAGCCTCTGTGGCACCCAATGACCCCACCTCCTGGTGTCTGCACTTTGTGTCTCCCGTTCCAAAGCGTATCAGGGTTGGTCTCTGTGACTAAGAGAAGAGAGCAGAAGGATGGTATGTCACCCCCAAGATCAGGTTATAAGACAACGTGGCTTCCATCCTGGTGTCTCCCTTTCTCTGATCACTTCTTCTGGGGGGAAGCCAGCTACCATACTGTGAGCAGCCCAGTAGGGAGGCCCACATGGCAAGGAACTGAGACCTCCTGCTAACAGCCAAGTGAGTGAGCTTGGAAGCAGACTGTCCAGCCCCGGTCAAGCCTTCAGAGGAGGGCAGCCCTGGATGACAGCTTGACTGCAACCTTGTGGGAGACTCTGAGCCAGAACCACCCAGCTACACCACTCCCAAATTCCCGACCATCGGAAAGTCACTAAATTCTAGGGTAATTTGTTATGCAGCAACAGCTAACTAATACAGTGAAATACATGAATGGAGAAACTAAATCACTTTACAATTTGTGATGGCCACAGGTACAAAGTGCCCCACAACCGAAAACTCTCCTGAGTCAAGTCAAAGGAGGGCCCCCCTCCCACTCACATATGCACAACCCTAAAGTTCCATGGTTCCCTTTTCAGTCATTCATTCACCAGCCAAACACACTGAGCACTTCCTCTCTGCCAGACTGGGGTTCACGCTTCATGACACAGAGTCCATGCTCTCACGAGAACGTGAGCTGAGTATGTGCTGGGGATGGGTGGCCGACAGATGTACCCTCAGTAACAGTCATAGGTAACAAGCTCTGTGCCGGGGGTCCCAAGGAGGGGCGCCTGCATCCAACAGGGACTTCCTCCAAGGAAATGATCAGAGATCATCTCGAAGATCTAGGTACCAAGGTGAGCACTGCCATGTAACTTGTCCTGAAACCAAACTCCAAATGTCCAAGAGTAAAAAGAGCTGACGGTTATCCATTGCTCACCACATGCCAGGCAGACCACTCAGGGTCCTGTGTAGAGTGGGGGAAGGGGTTCAATGATGATGCACAAAGCCTACCATCCTCATTTTACCCTAAAAATAACTTTGGGTAGAGGGAGCCCACAACTGGCAAGGAGCAAGGGTAGGGTGTGAGCCAACCTATTCAATGGTGCCATTAAAAATCAAGTCAAAGTAATACATCAACTATACTTCAGTTAAAGAAGAATCAGTCAAAGGGAACAATTCCCTACAGGGACAAAACGTTCATCCCATATTGTAAATGAAAAATGACTCATTGTCACGACAGTATGTATAACATGATACCACTTTTTTAAGGAGAAAGAACTTCCCACCTCAACACACACATATACACACAGACACACATACAAAGACTGGAGAAGACACAAAATATTTACTGTAGTTATGTCTAGAGAATAAAATTACGATGTGCGGGATTTTTTTTTTTTCATTTTGTGTTTTTCTGTTTTTCTAAGTTTCTACTTTTGGTGTGTATAGCTTTAAAATTTCCCCAAAAAATTCCCTTCAAAAAAGTGGGAAATTTGTCAGGCAGGGATAAACCCTATTCCTTCTTCCTTAGGAGGCTGCCATGGATGGTTCCAGTGACCCGGCTCACCTGGGATGAACCGGCCAGGGGTGGTGTTGAAAGGGATCTAGCGTAAACATTTCCCTCAGTCCAGGCTGATGGTTGATAGGACAAGCCCTGATTCCAAGTGGACCTGGCCCAGTGAAGGTCAGCTGAACCCAAATCTGGGCTCCAGGAGCTTCAGGATGGAGACAGTTTCTCACCAGATAGGTAGAGGTCTCAAGAGGCCAGAGTTTCCAAATAGGAAAGGCAAAAAATAGTCTGAAAGAGGCTTTTGAACCATATATCCTGACTCATATAAACACCTCTGCCTTTCCCTTCTCCCCCCACCGCCAAGTCTGGGCTCCAAATACCATGTGACTCTCTGTTACCACTGCCCAAGTCAGGTCTCACCGCTTCACATCTGGACCAGCCTCCTTAGTTCAGCCCACCCTTCGGCAGCATCAGATCAACCCTCTCAAAACAACTCCTCAAAATTTTCCATTGCTCCTGGTGAAGAGCTTATTAAAAATGAAGTCTCCTGAATCAGATCCTCAGGAATTCTGGCTCAGCAGATCTGGAGAGGGGCTCAGAAATTTGCATTTTAACCAGGGACTCTAGCCACCCCCAGTAGGTACCCCCAAGAAATGAAAGCCTGGAGAACTGAGCTTCCACTGTTCATTGACCTCTTCATCCCCTGCATCCCAAAGGCAGCCTTTGCTGAAGGCAGTCACTCTGGGTAGACACAGTCCACAAATCTGTGTCCCAGTCAGAAACTGGTCAGACTATGAACCACCTCAGTAAGCTGAAATGGTAACCCCGACTTGATGAGAATGCTAAGCACAATTTGTTAGAGAGGATAAAAGTGTTTTCTTACTGGCTAAGCATCCTGTCACACTCCAGGAAAGCTTAAAATTGAAAACAGAGGTAGTAAACTAAATCAATTATTGTACTAATGTTCCTGTCCTAAGTTTATTAATAATCAGTGTCTACCTGGTGCTTAAAAGTATCACATTGAAAAGAATTTGACATGTTGAGTATATAACAGAAAAGCACTGTGATTCCAATTTAAAATATAAAAGTTAAAATATGTAGTTAGGTAATTGATAAAGTATCTGTCAGTAATTGATATGAGACTTGTGATTCTAAGTTGAGGGGTTAGCAATGGTTGGAAACACTGGCTGCACATTAAAATCACTGGGGTGCTATAAAAGCTACTAAGGGTGCCCTCCATATCCTAATTTCTTGTCAGAGATGGAGCCTGTATTTTTTGAATCCCCCAACTGATAACAAGTTGACAAAACAGAATTTGACTAAGTTTGTTAAAAGTATTAAAATTTATTACATTTATAAGGTTAATTTTATTAGATTTTCTAGTAACTGTTTAAGTATTCTGGGGAAATTATGCTTGTTAGGTTATATATCTGAAGTACTTAAAAAGAAAATCAAATATATTAAATGTATAAGTGGAATTAAATGTGTAAGGGAATGTAACTGAGCTGAAGATAGGGCTGAATGTTTAAAGGAATTTAGTTTGTTCAAGTTGAGTTCAAACATTAATCAAAGGGAAAGTTAAGGTCATTTTTCTTATTTTTCTAGATTTATGTATAGAATAATAATTTCTAAGTTGAAATCGATGGCCTAAAGAAAATTAGATTTTTTAAAAATTGTTGCTCCAAAATGAGAATGAACTAAAAAGGCAAAAAAATAAAACAAGCTCCACCTTAACTCCCTGTGGTCTTCCCTACCCATCTCACTTAAAATAATTCCTCCCTCCTCTGAACTTCTCATCTGGGAAGTTGTCAGCAAGATATAAGTATTCTTTCCCAGAAGCTTCACAACTTCCTGCCCGAAAGGGCTACCAGGACGCTTTGCAAATAGAAAATAACGGCATCGTGGATATAGAGCATTTCACGTTTTTCCTCCCAGTCCCCAAACGAGGCATTACTGTTGCTTCTACAAGTCAGAGGCAGATCCAGGTCTCGAATCCAGTCCCTGGTTTTCAATGCCACACGAACGCCAATGACTTTTATCTCTGGCTCAGGCCTCTCCTCTGAACTCCAGATCCAAATCCCAATTAGCCTCTGGACCTCTCCATTTGATGCCTAAGGGGCAGCTCAAACTTAATGTGGCCAAACAGAACTTAAGATCACCCTGTTGATTTTAAGTTGTTGAGGTAAAAACTTTGATGCCATTCTTGAGTCCACTTTCCTGTACGCCCTACATGCATCTGTCAGTTTGTTCTGTTTGTCCCACCTCCAAAAATACATCCCAAATCTGATCACTACTCTAATCCACACCCTTCATTGGCTTCCTAGTGCAATTAGAAAAAATAAGACTCTACCACGGGTTACAAGGCCAGATATGAGCTGACCTGAGCCTACTTCATAGTCCACTCTACTTTTTTCCTCCTCAAACACCCCAGAATAGAGCAGCCTCAAGGCCTTTGTACCAACATTTTCCTGTTTGAACGGCTACTATTCACTCAGGTCTAGGGTTAAGTGTCGCCCTGGGGCCCACCTTGTCTAAAATATTACCACCACCACCCCCTCCCCAATCAACCTTTCTTCAGCTCTTCAAAGCATTACTTGTCATTACTGCACCTTCCCATCTACCCATACACAGTAGAATGGGCGCTCCATGAAGGCAGGGACTTGTTCACCGCTGGGTCCCCAGCGCAAGGCCCAGAGGCACTTAGAAAACATGTGCTGGACGGCCCTAGTCCTCCAAAGTCCTTGCTATTTCTATTCCCAAGAAAGAATGAGTGGATCTAGGTCTCCTGCCTTCCAAGCCAGGATTGTCAGCTGCGAAACCCAGGGATGAGGGTAACATGAAGCATGGGCAGAATCGCCACTTCCCCTGAGGCTGGGCAGAGGGATTCAGTCCCCGGGACCCGATTTGTGCCACAGGCTCCAACTCTAGCCCGGGACTTGGGGCTGACAGAGGAGACAGGATGGGGGACAAGCCTGGGACCGGGCACCCAGGCCTCGCTCCCCTATCCACTCCGCATTCCGTTTAATAGTGTGGCCCGCCGCGGGGTTCGCGGACTTCGATGGAAGAGCCCAAGCCCTCCCGTGGGGGTTAGGACACTCGCCCTCGACGTCCCGCCAAAGAAGGTACCTGGCTCCGCGGGGCCAAACGGCTCTGAGTTCCCCCTCCTGCGCCCTCACGCCACGAACTGCTTGCTGGGATTCGTAGTCCTTCCTTGGGTATCGGTCCACCCTTCCCAGAAACCTTTGCGAATCAAAGCTGAGACCGCGCAGGAGGAAGTGGAAGAAGCGCGAGGGCTTCTGGGTGTTGTAGTTTAAAATATTCAATCAGCAAGAAATGATTGAGGAGAAAAACTCGGTAATACATTTTACCAACTATTTGGGCTGCCGTGATCTGGATTTTTGGTGATCTGATTCACGCGCAAGCCATCAGTTACTTCCATACTTCAAAACGACGAGCGCTGAGATCCAGATGAACTACAAATCCCATAAAGCATTACACGTTGAGGACCTTTGGAGAGAAAGCTCGGCCGCGGTGCATGCGCGGTGGCGCTAGTTCGGCAGCGGACAAACATGGCGGGACCGACGTTGACTGCGAGGTTATACTCCCTGCTGTTCCGCAGGACCTCTACCTTTGCCCTCACCATAGCCGTGGGCGCCGTGATCTTCGAGCGCGCCTTCGATCAAGGCGCGGACGCGATCTACGAACACATCAACGAAGGGGTGAGGGCCTGGGCCGTCCCTGACCTTGGGTCCCTCTGAGGGGTGACAGTGAGAGTGGGGGTGGGGCGGGATTCAGTCTACCTTTACGAGGAGGGGGGGCATCCCTGGGTGTCTTCTGTCTGCAGACTGCCGTCTGTTCGCTCCGCCCGGTGTGAATCCTAAAACGTTAAACGGGGTCAATAGATCCCACTTTGCAGGGGTTTTAAGTATTGCTGTCTCCCGCCCCATACACCCACTTGTCCATTTGCAGAAGCGAAGACTAACCTAGTGAGAGCAAAGGACTTGTTAGGGCCACATCACCAGAGAGTTAGAGGCAAGTCAGGGCTGGACCCGGAACCCCCTATCTCCTCTGAAGGTTTCAAGGGCAGATTTGAGCGGGCGACAGTCGTGAAAAGAACAACTCTTTAGATACCGTGGCTGGCCTTTTCAGATAGCACTTTTCAGTTCCAAAGTCTTTCCATGCTGCCAGCGGTGGTATTAATAATGGTTAAGAGTAGGGTGGGTATGAAATCAGAGAGCCCTGGATGGGAATACTGGGCCTTATCAATTAATAACTGTGGCATTAAGGTGGGCAAGTTTCTTAACCTGTCTGAGCTTCACTTTTATCTGTGGAATAGAAATGATAATAATAGTAACTATCTCAGGGAATTGTGAGGATTATATGAGGTGCCGGCAAGGTGCCACAGTACCTGGTAGGTGGTACTCTCAAAAAATGGCATTTGTTACATTCCTCAGGAGAAAGTGGAAGCATAAGATAGAGAATAACAGCACTTTTTAGACTCACTGTGTGCCAGGCACTGTGCTGGATGCCTTGCCTGCTTTCTATCGTTAAATTGTGGCTCATACTGGGGAAGGTCTCGGACAAATAAGGCCTGTGCCACCACTCACTCTGTTTTTAACTTGAAGCTGTCTGGCCCTACAGCCCAGGCAGGCTCTGTCCACTGATGTACTGCCTGTGACCAGGTCAATTTTCTGCCCTTATGAAAGTGCTGCTACTGTTCATCTTCAAGCAGTTCCTCTGGCCATTTCCAATGTGTGGGGAAGGCATCTCAGGATGTTGTCATAACCCACCCATCTTTGTTGCTTTTAGGAATGAGAATATAGCTAGTTCCTGACCCAAGGATCATAAGTCTGAGGAAATTTTTTAAATGGCTCAATGTGAAGTATTTGGGGACCATGCACTTAGGACCTCTTGAGTAATACCTGGAAGTTGAAGAAATGAGACACCCTCCAACCTCTGTTCCTTAATAATTGTGTGCTCTGGGGGTAGGTCCCTCAGTCTCTCTACCTGTTTCCTGTAAAGTGAGATCATGCCTTCCCACTTACTTCACACACTGATTGAGAGCATCAGAGCATTCTGTAAATGTTAGGAATGTACATCAAGCCTAGTACTGCTTCCAGTTTGCCCACTGCAAACTGTCAGGATGTGGTACATGTTTCTCTCAGGTTTGTTTTAGAGACCAGGGCAGTGGGAGGACTTATAAAATGTGAGAGGCAAAACTAAGTTTGTGGTTCTTGTCTTTAAAATGCAGAAGCTATGGAAACACATCAAGCACAAGTACGAGAACAAGGCGTAGTTCCTCGGAGGCCCCAATCCAGGCCAGAAGGACCAGGTCCACCCACCAGCTGTTTGCCCAGAGTCAGGGCCTCAGCTTGAAGATGAAGCTCATGTCACTCTACACGGGCCACCTTTAGCTGTTGGCAGGAGATGACGTCACCTGACAGACTCTTTAACTTCTGCTATGTTTGAAGTATGTTTAGTCAGGGTCATCAACAAATAAATGTAAATTGTCCTTGAGACCTGCTTCTGCATGGGGTGCTTTTTAACTACCTGATCTTCACTTAACAGTTATTTGACACCACTTCAAAGTCCTCTGCGAACATCTGAAGGGCAGATTCCATTATTTTGGGTTTCCCATTAACTTCCAAAGAAGAATTCTAGTTTTCAAACCATGAGCTAGAGTTGGTGATGTTATCTTCAGCTTTGGCTTCTAAACCAATAACTCCATTCTTAAGTCAGGCAGAGGATAGCTATCTGGCTTGGCCCTAGGGAAGCTCCATGGATCCAGCGGAGGAACAAACCATGGCCTGAAGATTTAGTCTCCATTCTGCCTTTAACTTGCTGAGTATCTTTGGGTAAGCTGGCGTACCTCTCTGGGCCACCGCTCATCTTCTGATGGCTGTAAGGGACGTTGGAAAGCATGCAGCATGGCTGGGAGTAGCCATGGAGAGCACTGGGATGTGCTGAACAGGAGTAGAGCAGTTCTGTTTGGTAACTGGCCTGGGAAGATGAGTGACTCACCTGTCCGCCATATTTCACCTGGAGCTTGGCTTGATTGGGCCAGAGCTGGATCAACCACCAGCAACTAATGGGGAAGAGTCAGGTCGGGAAACACAGGGGTAGGAGAGAACTTAGGAGTTGCCCAGTTTGCCCTACCTGAGGCATATCTTAATGAAGATGAAGTCAAGCCCTTGAGAAATCATGACCTGCCAAAGGTAGTACAGCTCTGGGGGCCAAATCAAGACCTGAACCAAAGTAGAGGTTCATTCTAAGACTGATTCTAAGAATGATTTCAGCATTAATAGAGGAACACTCTGGAGGTTGAAGATTGTCACTTACTTTACACTGTTCCCAACGATTTGAGGGCAACGTGCTGGTGAGAAACAGTAAAGCGGGGAGCATTCTTGAAGAGTTATTCTACATTATTCTTGAGCACCTGATGACGAGCTCAGGGCAGCAGAGTTAGAATGAGCTTAGTTGATCACTTGTCTCGGGGCACATTCAGCCCAAGCAGCAAGCGTATTTCTAAGCCATTCTACATTAAAATGCCCCTTTATTGGACTTCCCTGGGGGTCCAGTGGTTAAGGCTCTGTGCTCCCACTGCAGGGGATGCAGGTTCGATCCCTGGTCGGGGAAGATCCTGCATGCAGTGCGGCCCAGCCAAAAAAAAAAAAAAAAAAAAGCCCCATTATTTGTCATCAGCATTTCTGGGCTGTTGAGGTGTGGGTGTGTGGGTGTGGGTATGTGTGGGTGTGGGTGTGTGGGTGTGGGTGTGTCCTTGTCCTTTCAATAAGAGCCAAACATTAAAATAATAAACCCTGTTTTACTTATTTTAGGGGATTGAATATTTTCCACCCAGAACCTCAGAATGTGACCTTATTTGGAACTAGGGTCTTTGCAGATGTAATTAGTTAAATTAAGATGAGGTTGTAATAGGTTGGGGTGGGCCCTAAATCCAATGACTGGTGCCCTTTTAAGAAGGCCATATGAAGACAGCAACAGAGATTGGAGTTGAGCTTTCACAGGCCAAGGAATGCCAGAGATTGCCAGCAACCACCAGAAGCAAGGAAAGGGACAAGGAAGGATTCTTCCCTAAAAACCAGAGGGGGAATTCCCTGGCGGTCCAGTGGTTACGACTACGCGCTTCCACTGCAGGGGGCACGGATTCGATCCCTGGGTGGGGGAACTAAGATCCCGTATGCTGCATGGCACAGCCAAAAGAAATGATATGGAAAATTGGCACAGATGCACTACTGGAAAGAGTGTGTGCAGTGGTACCATTTCCTGGAGGATATTTTGTACATATGTATTAAGATCCTTAATATACCCTTGATCCAATAAATTCCACTTCTAGCAACTTTTCCTAAAAAAAAAAAAAAAGAAGGTCCACAAGAGATGTTCATCATGTTGTTTATAATGGGTGGGGGGTGGGGGGGTTATGAAATATCCAAAACAGGAATTACTATTGAGGTGAAATATGCAGTCATTTAAAACCAAGTTTTAACTGGGAGACAATATCTAACAAACGGCATATCCAACCTCAATATGAAGGAAATATCCAACAAACATGGCATATCCAACCTCACTAATATGAAGCAGTCTTCCAAATCCATAAGGCTAAGTAGAAGCTGGGGTGAATGACAGGAATAGGCAATTAAGGAATACAAGTGGCCACAAACATGAAAAGATGCCCAGTTTCACTAATAAAGAAACAAAATGAAATACCATTTTTTGCGCATCAGATGAACAAAGATGGAAAAGATTAGCAGCACCAGTATTTTAGTGAAGAAGCACTGCCCACAGGCATTGGGACAGTGATTTTGGAGGGTACCTTGTCGATATCTTTTATTTAAATGTTTGTTGCTTTTGACCTTGATCTTCCACATCTAGAAAAATACTCCAGAATCCCATGTGCACATGAACCCACACAAAAAGTCATTGGAGCATTGTTCGGAATTAAAAAAGAAGAAAAACGCCCTTCAATAGGGGAGTGGTTAAATACAAGGTAGATTCATACCACAGAAATCTATGCAGACAAAAAGAAAAAGACTGAGGTGACTTAGTGTGTAGTTGAAAAGAAAAGTGAGAACGAAATCAAGCTGCAAAACGGTATGTTTAGTTGTTTAGTTTGATCTCACTTACGTAGACACATGCACATTGATAAGGGTACACACAGAGTACTGCAGGATGTGCACTAAATTCTCCTGGGAAAACACACCTGAGGGCTAGTATTTCAAACAACCTGCACTTTGTGCAACAGTGGTTGACTTTTTCTTGCAACAAGCAGATACTGATGTTCTAATAAAAATATTTTATAGCAAAGAAAGCAATTCAGTAAAAAATGTTTAAGGCAAATGCTCAGATAAAACAGTCAAAATATAAAGCTAAGTGAAAAAAGGAGGTCACAAATTCCTATACACCATGATACATTTTTTAACTTATTTGTTTTTATTCTTGGCTATGTTGGGTCTTCGTTGCTGTGCGCGGGCTTTCTCTAGTTGTGGTGAGCGGGGGCTACTCTTTGTTGCAGTGCGGGGACTTCTCATTGTGGCTTCTCTTGTTGCAGAGCACGGGCTCTAGGCGCGTGGGCTTCAGTAGCTGTGGCACGCAGGCTCAGTAGTTGTGGCTTGCAGGCTCCAGAGCGCAGGCTCAGTAGTTGTGGCACATGGGCTTAGTTGCTCCGCAGCATGTGGGATCTTCCTGGACCAAGGCTCGAACCCGTGTCCCCTGCATTGGCAGACAGATTCTTAACCACTACGCCACCAGGGAAGCCCAAGCATGATACATTTTTTTAAGACTCAGCGCTTTCACTGCCGTGGGCCTGGGTTCAATCCCTGGTCGGGGAACTAAGATCCCTCAAGCGGTGAGGTGTGGCCAAAAAAAAGAGGAAATGCTCACACCGAATTGTTCACCGTGGTGAACTGGCTGAACTATTTTCTTTTCCATTGTATTTTCCCATGAGTTCTAAGTTTTCTGCATCAAGCATGTACGCTCTTCATAATGTGGGGGTATAAGTAAAAGGAGGAGAGAGCTCGATCACAGAGAGATGAAAAATGTGAGCCCCCAGCCCTGGCTCCAGGCCTGGAACCCGGCTGCTGGGTGGCCCAGGGGTCCTCTTCCTGAGGTCCCAGTGGGCACTTGTCCTTGATTGGCACTGCCAAATGGGAGCTGGACCTACCCAGGGCTGGGTGGGTCTGCCCAAAGGTGGGGGAAGTGAGGATTAGCACCCTCCTCAGACTGACACAGAGAAGCTGTTTATTGCTGGAAAAAAAATTCACCTCTGTCCCAAGCTCAGCTGGAGGCATGTTCTGGAGACAAGAGCTGTCTTTACAGTTAGAAAGCCCCAAGGACTCTGCACCTGGTTCCCTTGCACAGGTGTCAGGAAAAGCTAATTGCTTAGGTGCCTCATAAAGCAAGTTCCAGAAGGTCTCTGAAATTGTCTTCAGAAGTTGGCATCTGGTATAGCTCTGAGCAGGTAGGACTGCTCTCTGGGCAAAGAGTTTTATGCTGATGTCTCATTCCTCTAGCTTCTCTCTTGTATTCAGAAACATCTCTTCAAACTGGTAGAAACCATTCATTCATTCATTCAACCAATACATCTCTGTTGAGTGCCTATTCTTCCTGGCACTGTCCTAGACCTTGGGCAAATAGTGGAGAACCAGAAAGACCTTTACCCTCTTGGAGCTTAAGGTGAGACAGACAGTAAACAAGAAAGTAAATAAGAATTATAGCTCATGTTAAGGGCTATGAAGAAAATAAAACTGGGTAACATATAGGGAGTGACTCAGGTTTGAAGAGCAACATTAAATGGTCAAGGAAGTCTTCTCTATGGAGATGACATTTGAGCTGCGATTTGAATAGAAATATCAGTCAGGTAAAGACCCAGAGTAAGAGCATTCCAGTAAATGAGAACAGCAAGTGCGAAGGCCCTGAGGTAGATGTGAGTTTGGTTTAGTCACTGTACTGAAGGAAGAGAGGGAATGACAGGGTCAGATGCTGTGTGGTCTTGTAGGCCACACTAAAAGACTTTGGATTTCATTCTTTTTTGTTTGTTTTTTTAATAAATTTATTTATTTGTTTATTTTTGGCTGCGTAGGGTCTTTGTTGGTGCACGCGGGCTTTCTCTAGGTGCGCCGAGCGGGGACTACTCTTCGTTGTGGTGCAAGGGCTTCTCATTGCCATGGCTTCTCTTGTTGTGGAGCATGGGCTCTAGGCTTGCGGGCTCAAGAGCGCAGGCTCAGTAGTTGTGGAACACAGGCTTAGTTGCTCCGCGGCATGTGGAATCTTCCCGGACCAGGGCTTGAACCCATGTCCCTTGCATTGGCAGGCGGATTCTTAACCACTGCGCCACCAGGGAAGTCCTGGATTTCATTCTAAGAAGAAAGGGAAGCCCCTGGGGTGGGGGTGGGGTTCTGATTAATGATTTACATTTATCAACCATTTACTATGAGCCAGGCATTGTACTCGGTGCTCAGCAGTTCACATGTCATTTAATTTGAACAATAACAACAATCCAAAAGGTCATATTATTGATATTATTCCTACTGAATAGCTCTAGTGAAGTGTAAAGAGCACTAATTTTATTTTTTTATTTATTTTATTATTTTATTATTTTTTATTTTTATTTATTTTTTTATAACAAATTTAATCAGTTATACATATACATATGTTCCCATATCCCCTCCCTTTTGCGTCTCCCTCCCACCCTCCCTATCCCACCCCTCCAGGCGGTCACAAAGCACCGAGCTGATCTCCCTGTGCTATGCGGCTGCTTCCCACTAGCTATCTACCTTACGTTTGGTAGTGTATATATGTCCATGCCGCTCTTTCGCTTTGTCACAGCTTACCCTTCCCCCTCCCCATATCCTCAAGTCCATTCTCTAGTAGGTCTGTGTCTTTATTCCTGTCTTACCCCTGTGTTCTTCATGACATTTTTTTTCTTAAATTCCATAAATATGTGTCAGCATACAGTATTTGTCTTTCTCTTTCTGACTTACTTCACTCTGTATGACAGGCTCTAGGTCCATCCACCTCATTACAAATAGCTCAATTTCGTTTCTTTTTATGGCTGAGTAATATTCCATTGTATATATGTGCCACATCTTCTTTACCCATTCATCCGATGATGGACACTTAGGTTGTTTCCATCTCCGGGCTATTGTAAATAGGGCTGCTATGAACATTTTGGTACATGTCTCTTTTTGAATTATGGTTTTCTCAGGGTATATGCCCAGTAGTGGGATTGCTGGGTCATATGGTAGTTCTATTTGTAGTTTTTTAAGGAACCTCCATACCGTTCTCCATAGTGGCTGTACCAATTCACATTCCCACCAGCAGTGCAAGAGTGTTCCCTTTTTTCCACACCCTCTCCAGCATTTATTGTTTCTAGATTTTTTGATAATGGCCATTCTGACTGGTGTGAGATGATATCTCATTGTAGTTTTGATTTGCATTTCTCTAATGAGTAAAGATGTTGAGCATCCTTTCATGTGTTTGTTGACAGTCTGTATATCTTCTGTGGAGAAATGTCTATTTAGGTCTTCTGCCCATTTTTGGATCGGGTTGTTTGTTTTTTTGTTATTGAGCTGCATGAGCTGCTTATAAATTTTGGAGATTAATCCTTTGTCAGTTGCTTCATTTGCAAATATTTTCTCCCATTCTGAGGGTTGTCTTTTGGTCTTGTTTATGGTTTCCTTTGCTGAAGAGCACTAATTTTAGAATGGACAGTCCTGCGTTAGAATTAAAGCCCCACCACTCACTAGCTGTGTAAACTCAGCCACGTTACTTACCCTCTCTGAGTTGGTTTCCTCATCTGTAAAATACTCACCGTGCTATTCACAATGACAGCTATGATTCTTATTATTTCTGGAGATGTCACCTTGGAGGGGTGTCAAGGGGAGTAAAGATTACTTACAGTAAATCCTCACCCAGCTGTCTGCTTAATTAACCCAGCTAGGGGCCACCCTGGAAACTTCTGGCACTCCAGGGCAGCCTGCCAAGGCTCAAAACTTTTCAGCTCTGGATGGAGTCCAATTTGTCCCGGCAGCTCAAAGAAAGAAGGAAGGCCCAGCCCTCAGAGCATTCTAGGCTAGTCCACGGTAAACACAAGAATGCCACCTATCACAGGCTGGGTTCCCTGGGAAGCAGACTCTGGGCTGGAAGTTAGGGTGCAGGAGGTTTATTAAGGAGTGCCCTTGGGGTTAATATCCTTCAGTTTGACAAAGGAAGGATAGGAAATAGGGCCACCAGAGGGAGAAGCCAGATGTAAATGCTGTCTTAATGGAGGCCTCGGGCCGTGTATACCTGCATCCACTCCTTGGGGCTCTGCAAGATCCAATTTGCAAAATAAAGATAACTAGACATGCATTTGCCTGTTAAAGGATGCAGACGAGAACTGGAAAAATGTTCACAATGTCTTATTAACTGAAAAAATGGTGAGAACAGCATGTGTCGAATGATCTCATTTTTGTAGAAAGCCAATGTTTATATTCCTTTTTCTAAAATAATGCTAGAAGGATGAGAACTAAAATCCTAACAGCGATTATTTCTGCTGGTTTTTCTTTCTTTGCTTATTTGTGTGACCCACACCCAGCACGTTACTGCTTTTGTAAGAAGGTAGAGAGGGGCCAATGTAAGTTACTAAAAAGAAATAGATTCCATCCCGTGATGCAGCCAGCCCTTCCAACAACAAGGAACACGGACTGCCCTACAGATGAGCTTGAAGTCTTCTGAGGAAGGGACAGAAATCAATGAATTTAAAATGTCTGAGCACGTAGAGAATGGACTTGAGGACACGGGGAGGGGAAGGGTAAGCTGGGACGAAGTGAGAGAGTGGCATGGACATATATACACTACCAAATGTAAAATAGCTAGTGGGAAGCAGCTGTATTGCACGGGGAGGGGAGATCAGCTCCGTGCTTTGTGACCACCTAGAGGTGTGGGATAGGGAGGGTGGGAGGGAGACGCAAGAGTGAGGGGATGTGGGGATATATGTATACATATAGCTGATTCACTTTGTTATACAGTAGAAACTAACACAACATTGTAAAGTGATTATACTCCAATAAAGATGTTAAAAAACAAACAAACAAACAAACAAAATAAATGTCTGAGCAATGTGCAAAGTTGGAGGGAATACAAATTCCCCGGGCAAGATGGAGGTAATGGCAGCTTCTTGAGTGTTAGGAAAGGATGAACACTCTGTACCAGGGGCGGGCATTGGCCCACTCAGAAGATCACACACACACACACACACACACACACACACACGCACGCAAAGCTGCCTTTTCCAGGCATTCACCCAGGACCAGGCCTGGGCCCCATGCCATTAACACGCCCTGTATCACTGGATCCTCAATCCGAGGTGGGCACTGCTCTCCACCCCATTTTACAGGTGGAAAATGAGGCTCAGAGAGGTTAAGTGTCTTGCCTAGGGTAACACAGCTAGTGAGAGTGGAGCAGAGGTTCAAAAACAGGGCAGTTGGCTCTGGAACTTATATCCACCACACCGTGTAAAAATCATTTTTCCCTTTTCACTGAGGCCTTGGCCTGATATGCTTGGATTTATGCACAGACTGAAAGCCAAGGGCAGGCTCCAGCCGGCATCAAGGACAGGGCAATGATGGAATGCAGAGAGCGTTGGCTGGGAGCTCTTCCATCAACAGTCTGTGAGTACAAGGGTGCTGACTCCCTTCCTGCTGCTCCTGGCTTATCCTGCCTTCAGGACTCCTACATGGAAACTTCCTCGACTGCTCTGGACCCTTCCTCTCCACTGAACCCTCAGAAGGATGCCAGGTCGACTCCTCTGCTCAAACGCCTTTAATAGCTCCCCACTACCTATAAGATCAAGTTCAAATTTCTCAGCCTGACATTTAAGATCCAGGCTACCTCAAACCTCACTTAATACACCTTCCAAATAGGGCCCTTTGCTGTCTCATCTTGTGCTTAAACATGGATTATGGGGATTCCCTGGCGGTCTAGTCCTAACCAGGACTTTGCGCTTTCACTGCCGAGGGCGCGGGTTCAATCCCTGGTCGGGGAACCAAGATCCCGTGAGCTGCGCGGTATGACCACCACCACCACCAACAAAAACACATGGATTATGGAAGCAGAACATGCCCGAGTTTGAACTCCGGCTCAGCGCCTCTACAGCCAGGAGACTTTGGGCGGGTTGCTTCTCCTCTGTGAGCCTCAGTTTCCTCATGCGGAAAATGGGATAACGATGATGAGACCTCACAAGGTGCTTGGGAAGACATGCAGGATAAGGCTTGTGCTGTGCTTAGCACAGGCCTGTCAGGGGTGGTTTTGTTACATTGCATCAGCCAGCAAGTTAATGGTGGGGGGTTGCTCCCTGCACAGTCTCTAGGGACCAGTGCCTAATTAGCATATTCAGTCCACAAAATGATGGCTGAGAGCTTTGGGGATGACTGTACCGCTGAGTCATCCAAGTGACCCCTCCCCGACACTGCCGTTCTCCCAGCTGCTTTAAAACCATGTTCCCTACCTCCTTTCCATCCCTCTGAGGACGGATCGCTTTCTTGTGTTCCCCTCGGTGTCCTTGACAATCTTGTTTTCGGTGTCTCTAACACTGTTGTAAACCCAGCAGCCTCGTGTCTTCCTCAGGCAGACCTTATCTTTTCCCCACACCTTTCACTGTGTAACAGTCCTCTGCTTCCGTCCATCTTCCTTCCTTCCTGATGTCGAAGCAGACTTCTGTCTCCCTCCTGTATAGGTTTCCAACAGAGAAGCCACTTCCTGCCCTGGGGCTGAAATTCCACGAGATGCTTTGTCTCCTTGGTTCACTAAGCTTTCCTTATGAAACCCCTCCTTCAAACTGCGCCCTCCAATGATTATCCTTTCCTTCCACTGGCAGACAGGGGAGACTGTGGCAGAGTGGGGATTTGGAAAATAGGTCCTGCCCGGCTTTCTACTCTCCTCTCCTTTCCCCTGCCCCTCTGTCAATGGAATGACTCTATTAGAGAGGTGGTATCATCAGAAGTATGGTGTTTAGAACGAAGGAGGTGATAGGTCCTCTTTTTCATGCTAAGCCAACCACTTGTAGAGTATTGTGGCTTCCGGTTCAAGTGCCAAGCTATAGAGAGGTAGGAAAACCAAGAGGCTGAAAATAGGGACTTTGGAGGCTGGCAAACCTGGGTTTGAATCCTGACTTAGCCACGATCAAGCGACTAACCTGCTAAATGGGGCTTATAATCACACCTATCACTGGCTTTGTTTCAAGGATTCAGTGAGGTAGTTTACAGTCCCCTGGGCACCTCCTCTGGGCTCCCAGGGCACCCAGCACACACTTACCAGGCTGACTTGTGCCTGTCCTCTTCTCTCTCTGGCTCCTGTGTGTCTAGGTCATCCTGAGCCCAGAGGCCTCTGGGAAGACTGCCCTGGAGGAGGCAGGGCAGCTGTGCTGAGGGGGTGAGACGTGGGGTGCCCAGAAAGCTGGCTGGAGCATTGGTGGGAGGCACCCGCCACCCCTCACCTGGGTCCCTGTGAGCAGGGCCCTGCGAGTTCACTGCGAGTTCACAGCAGGCCACGACTGTACACGCCTTATCCCAGCCATCCTGCCAGCATCTCCAATTTACAGACAAGACAACTGTGGCTCGGAGAGGTGAGGCCACCTTGCTCAGAGTCACACAGACAGACAGGGGCTGAGGCCAGCTGGCTTCTGACCCCAGAGCCTGGCCCCTGCTCTGAATGGCAAAAGCGAAATAGGCCACTGGCCATTCAGAAGCCCCAGATCCCCAAGGAAAAGTTCTGGCCTGGCCATTGCACATTACTCTGAGTTACGACTCTCGGGGAGGAACCAATGCCTTTTTGTGCACACCCCTCCCGAGCGGGGGAGTCTGGTTTCCCAGGTGTAACAAGCCACATGCATCCCCTTTAGCAGGTCACCCAGCTAGCTGGTCCTCACCTGTTGCTCCTCTCCTGTGACAGAGGCTGACTGGACCTGGGGGCGGGGCTCTGCCCATCATCATGTGGACCTGGAGAGCCTGTCACAGGAACAGATGGCAGCCTCACCTGCCACTAATCAAACTCCCATCCAAAGGGGTCTCAGCTCGACTGTTTCCGAGGCTCCCTAGAGGCAGGGGCCTGTGGGGAAGGCTGTTTCATGACAGAACTTGCCCACGGAGGTAAAAGCCATCCCCGATTCTGTCCTCCTGGTGGGAGCTGTCAGCAAAAATACAGATAGAGGCAGCTCTAAAACTGTTCATGGCCCTGGGACCCCAGAATCCCACATTTAGAAATATGCCCCCCCTGGAAATAACAGGTGATTTGTGCAAAGAGGTTTGCGGCAGGGTGATTAAAAGAGAGCAGAGTAATGCAGGGCTGGACAAATGCAGAGTGCAGAGGGCTGCCCACCAGTTTTCTTCTTTCCCGACTGAACAAGTTCACTGCTCTCAGAGTGTCCCCCAGTTGTGACCTCACCTGACCCTCACAGTTACTGGTCCCCACGAGGCAAGAGGGCTTAGAGAATGATCATCCCTGTTTCGCACAAGAAGAAATCAAGGCCCAGAGAGTCCGAGTGACTGACATAAGGTCACACAGCTTATTGAAGTCTAGAACCTGGGCCCCAGCCTCCTGACCCTCCACCCAGTGCTTTTTTTCACCACCCCTGGCCACCTTTATGAGCAAATTAAAAATAAAAAGGATGGACACGTGAGGCCTGGGAATGTGCATGGGAAAGAACGCTAAGTGGATCAGACCATGAGATGGGAGACAGGGTGGGTGCCTGCGTGTAATCTCTGTAAATAAAATCCTAAGTGTACAGGAATGATTGGTGCTCATCCTGCTGGAGGCTCTTTTTCTGCCAGGATCTTCTATGAAAACCACTTTAAGGAGGAGAAAACCATAATTACCCCCTTGGGATGGCAGAGCATTTAAGGGACATGTCAGATTGCTGAGGGTAGGCTCATGCAGCCAGACAAAGCATATTCAATGTCATAATTTCATATGTGGAGAACTAGAATTAAGGACCCGTTGTTTTTGTAATTCAGACCAAAGCAAGTGAAGCTCCACACCACCTCCAGGGCTGGGAGAGACCCCCAGGAGCCCAGTGAATTCTTAAGCAGGGCAAACTTCCCCATCCCCAGGGGAGGAGGTGGAATCCGAAATCCTAGGGCCTGAGATTGGGGCAGGTTAGGGGTTTTAAATAGGTTGAAAAACTCTGGACTAAACGCCCTTTAAGGCTCTCCAGTTCTGCCAGTCTGTGTAAAATTCTCTTGGTGATTATCGATTGTTGGAAGAGAATTTCTAGTATGATGTGAAGTTGGAATTTAATGCTCATTTTACAATCCCTCCACCCCTCATCACACACACACATAGGGCTGGAGATGGTAACCTTTAGACTGAATTTTTCATCTCGGTTCAGCCTGCAGAATTGCAATAGCTTCTGACTGAGGTCAAGGCCCCTCCCTGCTGCCCCGGCACAGAGATCTAGGTAAGAGCTGATGCCAGGCTGCCCCTCGCTCCACTGGGCTGATCTGAGAGCTCCACCCTTCCCCTCCCTAGGGACTAGCGTCCCCAAGGTGGGTCCTCTAGGCACCTCCCCCACTCCTTCTAAATTTCCCATAAACATGCTCTGGATGCCAACACTCCCTCCTCACCTCTGAGCCCCCTCTTCCTTCTCTTTGATGTCAAGTTCCTTCTTAGGTGGGCCCACTCTCCTGCCTCCTCTTCCTCATTTCCCATTCTTCCCACTGGCTATCTCCCCACGACTTCCTGGCAAAGCTGGGCAGTGAGCCCCATTGTCTTAGCCTGCTTGACCTCTAGACTGCAGCCTAACCCTGCATTCCCTCTCCTCTGCCCCCCCTTCCACATTCACCCTGGATCCCTTGACTTTCCCACCTCCTGGCCCCCTCCCAGGTCTCAGTGCTCCCCAGCCTCTGCTAGCCCCATCTTAGCTTCCAGCCTTAGAGAGACTGGACACAAAAATGAAGAATCATTCAGTGGGCTTAATGGCAGACTGGACACACAGAGGAAAGGATACATGAATTTGGAAATAGGAAGTTTAAAAATGAAACTCAGAGCATCTGAGATCTGGGGGACAATATCAAACAGTCCAACATACATGAAATCAAAATCCCATCAGCTTGGTCTGCTGAAATGGCATTTCCCATCCTCTTGTTCTGCAGCTGCTACTTGTATTTTTCTTTCTTTGTAAGAACAGTAGTAAAGAGGATGCGGGTGTTGGGGAAATGAATGGTAGGTGGCTTCGGGGTTAAGAGTCGGCTTTAGGAGACAATCCTGGGACCAAATCCTCCCTCAGTCACTTGCTAAATGTGTGACCTTGGACAGGCCACCTACCCTCTCTGTACCTCGGTCTTCTCATCTGTACCTGTGTGAGGATTAAACAAGATAATGCAAGGAATGAGCCAGGCAGAAACTCTGGCCACAGTAAGTGCTTTTTATTCTAATTACAAATAATTGTGGTCTCACCACCATCGTCATCCATGCTCTTATCATCATTTTCAGTTATGCACATTCCCTTCCAGACTTGGAAAAATGCAAAAAAAAATTTTTTCTAACATTTTCACAATCATGGTGCATTACCATGTATTCTGCTTTCACATTTATTCTTAAATTTTTTTAAAATTCTTGAATATTTAGTTTCTCATGTTGCTACCAAGTATTCCTTGACATCATGTTAAAGGGCTACACAACACCCCCCTGCATTTTTGGTGGGTTTAACTTTTATTGTTTGTTTGTTTCTCTCCCTGTATTATTTAACCCAAGCTTCTGGTGTGGCTGGGACAGGCAGGTTCTTGCCAAGTATTTACTCTTCCAAACTGCACCTAGCCATCTCAGAGGGCCACTCAGAAAGGATCTGTATCCATGGGCTCCAGGCATGTTACTTGCCCTCCCTGGGCTGCCGGGGCCCCTTTGAATGGCTCTGCCTACCCACCTCACAGAGGCACAGGTGCACTGTTCAAACTGACATGTCCACCGTCACTGCCAATCATGGACTGGAGACAAAGACACTCAAATCTTAAGTCCTCTTGGAGGCACAAGGTCTTAAAAGCTTCCTGGGAAATGCCTGTGATAGTCATGTTCTCTGCCAGGGTACAGAGAAGGCACTTAGAATCTAATTCCTGCTTAGGAGCAGTCATGGGGGTGGTAGGGCCCAGTGAGTGAGTGGGCAGGGTTCAGAGCCTCCACCCCACTTCACTTATAATGCTGCCCATCTTAAACCCTGGGGCCTCCTTGGTGGATCTAATTGGCACCAAGTGGAAACCATTCATCTGGTCCAATGTACCCACTTCATATGTAGGAAAACCGAGGCCCCAAGAGGTGAAGGGGTACGTCTGCCAGCACTATTCTGGATGACCCCTGAGCTGTTTCCAAAGCAAGCCCGAAAGGATGCCCTCATGATCTGAAATGGAAAATCACCTTGAGGTGATTCTTCAAGGGAGACTAAGTTGGACCTGGCACTACATTCTGGAAAATTTCAAAAATCCCCCGTCTTCTCAAATCCTTTAAACCAGGACGCTAATGTGAAGCCTGAACTCCAGGTGGTCAGGAGGTACAGATGACAAGTGAAGGTGTGAGGGGCTGTATAAACAGTAACAGGTAAGGCAGGTAAAGCCCAGGAGCGCCACCCAACCCACCTTACTTCGCTCCAGGGCCAAGGGCTGGGCTTAAGCAGCTCAGAGAGAGAAAAAAAATGGGCCTGCCACTGAGCTGGGTCCCTGGCAAATGCCTCCCGGAGGAAAGAGTCTTCCTGCTGCCTGTCAGGACAGCTGTCCCTGGGCCTGATCTCAGCTAATTTGACAGCGTGAGGGGAGGACACCACCCCCATATCTACTCTGCATCTCAAACACACCGAGAGAACTGGTGCGACAGAGGAATTGCTATTGATTTCCACTTGTGCAGTCTGACCTAACAAAACCAATTCATCAAGTGCCTGTCTGCCTCGCTGCTTCAGACGCTCATCCTAACCACGTGCAAATAAAGTGCACTAGCATCTAGGGTGATTTGTCAAGGTCCAGCTGGGCAGGGGCCCTGGCTTCCACTGATGGACTCCGGGCCAGGCTGGCGGGGGGGGGTCAGTCCAGCAAATGCCCTGCTGCTGATCCGCCACCGATCAGCCACATTCTGGGCGGCCCAAGAATCGGGATGTCTGGCAGCTGCGGCCATGCTAGGAGTTGGTTGGCCATGCCTGGGAGGGGACTTTGAGGAACAAGGCCCAAGTCCCACTCGCTTCAACAGGACTTGGTAGTGACATCGTCACTTGTTTCTTCCTGTCTCCGACCCCTTGATTTTGGAGGATTTAATGGAACGTCTGTGCAACCAGGAGGCACTGAGTTCTGGTTTTGGCTCGGCCACTGGCCGACCATCCTTGGGCAGCTATGAGATGGAGACGACACCACCCGTGGGGGCCCAGGTCCCTGAAAAGGCCAGGGGTCAGACTGGGTGTCCAATCCCTGTTCTCCCACCTCCTGGCTGTGGGCGGACAGCCACCTGCAGTTCTCAGTGCCTGACCTCCTTCATCTGCACTATGGGGCTGAAAATCGTACCTACCTACCTCCTAGGGTGGCGGTCATGGGGACTGAACAGGCTCACAGAAAGGACTGCAGGGCCTCACATGCTCAGCCCCTGCTTCCGCAGGCAGGGACCGGAGGCTCAGAGAAGGGAGTGATGTTCTCTGGGCCACACAGTGAGGCAGAGCGAGATCAGGAGGGGTGAAAATGAGAGGCAAGCATGAAAGGCTGATGAAAAGAGCACCGCCCTGCCGCCTTCCTCTCCTGACGGCGGCTGTCATCGAAGCACTGGGACACGGGGGGAGCGGGTCACAGGCCCGGCACGGATCATTTCTTGAAAGGGTCAAAACTTTATTCGCAGGGTTTTTTTGTGTTTTTTGTTTTGTTTTTGAATACACAGGTTTCCTGCCGTCCAGGGAGAAAGGGACGTGGTGTCCAGCTGCACGAGGTTTGGGGGCTGGCCTTGGGGTTCCAACCCTGTCCCTTGCACCTGCGCGCTGACCGCTCGGTTCCTCTGCTGTGGATAAGGCACTGTGTGTTCTGCAGGATGGCGCTCACGGCTGGCTGGCAGACGACGAGGTGGCCTTCTCAGGGGCTGCGAAGCTGAGGCTGTCGAGGGGTGGACTTGAACTTGGGGTCTGGCAGGGGGCCAACTGGCGAGGAGGCCCCAGGCTATGGTACCTCAGCCTGGCAGGTCCGGCTGGCCCTGGTGCAGCGGCCTCAGGATGGAATCATGCCTTTGCTTCTTTTGCGGTCGGTCATGGCTCTCCGGTTGTGGTTGGCTCGTGTGGCCTTGCTGGATTCCTTCTTCCTGCGTTCCTGTGTTGTCTCTCGGCTCTGCCCGTGGCCCCGGGGGCTGCCAGCCACTGCCATCGAGCTGTCATGCCGGTACCTGAGGGAGGAACAACCCGCCCCCACAAGAACCCATCAGCCAAAGGAGGAGGCCCTGATGGGAAGAGCCCTTTGCCTTCCTCGGAGGACCCTGGGAGAGGACACAAAGCTTGGGCCAGGATACCCGTCCCAGCTTCCAGGGGGAGGAGAAATGGAACCCGGCAGGGGCAGGGCTGCGGAGGCTCCGGCCAGCGCCGTGCCCTCTGTTTACTCTCCTCTGAGCCTTGCCTCCCAATGGGCCTCTGGCTAAGCTCTGAGGGTGGACCAGCTAGTGGGCTGAACGCAGCCCACAGTGCAGAGAGGACGAGGGCCTGGGGATGAGCCCCTCTCTTCTCCACCCAGGGCCACGTGATACAGATGAGGTAGGACTCCAGTTCTACAGCCCAGGGCCTTGCTTGGTGGCCTCCCAAGACCAAGTGCACTCAGATATGACCTTGGGCCTCTTCAGACCACATCAGCTGCTGGGTTTACCCAGAGCTCTGTGCTCAGGGGGCTGCGATGGATCAGAGGTCAGAGTCACTCTGCTCTCTGCTCAATGACCTTCTGTGGCTCCCGGCTGCCTTCAGAATGAGATCCAATGTCTTCCCCACTTGGTTAGGCCCCCTGCACCCAGTGGGCAGGGCTGTGGGAGTCCCAGGGCGAGGATGGGGGACTGGGCTTGAAACCCCTGGCTTGGCTTTAAGTGGAAGAGGGACCTGGGGCAGGTCCTTGGCCCCTCTGGACCGCACCCCACCCCCAGGAAGACAACGGGGTGAATTAGAGGAGTCTCTGGTTACCTGTTCCCAGCTCCCCTTTGAAGACCCCCTCCCTGACCACCCTGAGCTTTCTTGCCTTTTTCCCCTCACATGACAAACTCCTTTGCACACTTTCCACCTTTAAGGGCCCAGCTCACATGCCCCATCCCTAACATGCCTCTCTTGGCCATAAAGGACATGTGCTTGTCTGTCTGTCTGGGCTCTCCCACATTTTACACTCTGCCTGACACCAGCGAGCCGTGGACACATCATGCTCCCACACTGGGTGATAAACCCCTTGTAGTGTCTATCAAGTAATGGTTACAAGTGTGGACCCCAGAGACAGGCCACCTGGACTCAGTCTCTGCTCCGCCACCTACTAGCTGTGTGACCTTTGGCGGGTTACTTAACATGTCTGGGCCTCAGTTTCCTCATCTGTAAAACAAGGGTAATGGTAATAGTAGCTACTTCATAGGTCTGTTGCCAGAACTAAATTAACACATGTAAAACACTTGGGGTTTGTGTGTGGGCTTCCTGTGTGGTTGGCTGGGCTTCCCCCTCCCACCAACACAGCCTCTTAAATGCTTACCCCTTCCTGGCCAGGAAGGCCATGCGCCTGGCTTCTGCTTTTTCCCGCAGCACTGCAGGGTCCTGCACAAAATGGTCAGGCTGTGGAGGGGAGGGGAGAAAAGAATCAAGAGCTGCCCCATTTCCCTAAGTTGAGGTGAGGCTGCACCTGGCCCAATTCTGGTGACACCCCCATGCCAGGAGTGGGGCTAAGCCACAGTGCGGCTGGGCAATGCCCCAGAATGGAGCGGGCTTGCTATGGTTCAAGGTTTCCACCAGAAGCCCCTCCTCTGACCCTCCCACCAATTTCCGGAAGAGAGGCAGCTAAAGATGGCTCCATGATAGCAGGAGCACGATGATGACAGGTGGGAGCAATGGGGCAAGGCCAGGATGGCCACCACGAAAGACCACACGGGGCCTGGAAACCCAAGAGAGCGCCCTGGAAGCTGACTCCTCCCCCCGCTGGCGCCACAAGCAATGGGCTGCGGGAGCGCCCGCCCTGTGCCAAGGTGGGGAGAGACTGGACTAGCGGGAGAAAGTAGGACCCGAGGACCACAGACAGGCTTTGGGGGCCCGGGCTGTTTCACAAAAACAACAACAAAACAAGGGGAATTAGTAACTTTTGAAAACTTCAGGATTTGACATAAAAATCCAGGCTGATCCCTTGCCTGGAAGAAGGGAAAGCCCTGGAGGGTCCGGGCCTCCACAGTGCTGAGGAGCCCCTGGGCAGGGCGTGTGTGTCCCCCCACCTCAGTTTCCATCAGGCCCCGCTACTCATTTACGTTGGTGGCCTGGCCCCGGACACATCTGAATTTGTCACCCTGGCGGGAGGACATGGGGGGGGGATCCAGGGGTCCCAGGCTGCTGCCCCATTCAACCTGAGCAGCGCTGCTCTTATCTATTTTATATGAGGCTCTAGTTAAGATCTCACTTGAAGAAAAAGTTTAGTGGCTAAAAAACAGAATTTTCGGGCCTCCCTGGTGGCGCAGTGGTTGAGAGTCCGCCTGCCGATGCAGGGGATACGGGTTCGTGCCCCGGTCTGGGAGGATCCCATATGCCGCGGAGCGGCTGGGCCCGTGAGCCATGGCTGCTGAGCCTGCGCATCCGGAGCCTGTGCTCCGCAACGGGAGAGGCCACAACAGTGAGAGGCCCGCGTACCACAAAAAAAAAAAAAAAAAAAAAAAACAGAATTTTCAAACCCATCATCCCAGATGACCTCCAAAGGGCCCTTGGGCTCCAACGCCTCTCTGATTTCAAGAATTGCCAACCTGGGTACAGAGGCCAACAGCTGTCCCTCTCCTGGGCCCCAGGCTCCTGGGACTAATGAACCCACCAGCTCGAAGGCCCAGCCTCTGATCCATCCCCTGGGCCCTCACTGGGCAGCAGAGGTGGGTTCTAAGCCAGCAGCTCTCCAAGCAGACATCCCGGGCTCAGAGGGACCTCCACCCTCCCGGGCAGTAATGCTGGAGCCGCCTCAAGGCCAGGTTCAGGGAAGCGGGGCGCAGATCCTGATTCACCTCTCAGAAGTGTACCCTCCCCTTAACCTGCCACCTGCCAAGGAGGTACCTTGGGGGCCTCGTCCTCAGCTTCCTCCTCCTCCTCTTCCTCCTCCTGCCCTTCTCTGGGCACTTTGGTTCTCAGCACCTGAGGGATGGTGAAGGGCCTGAGGGTTTAGAGAGAAAGTGAGATCAAAGACTAGAAACCTGGAGAGTGAGCCTCAGGGAGGAGGGAACCCCACTGGGTGAGAGGGGCTGCCAGGGTGGGGAAGGGCTCAGGAGGCTGGGAAAAACCAAAGTGCTTTTGAAGCCAGCTTTGCTCCAGCCCCTGGATTCCATGTGGGTACCAGGGTCTGACGCGGGGGCTTTGGGGAGACTGAGCTGAGGCTGTGGGGGTCTCCAGTTCTCTCTAGTCAGGGCAGCTCTGCTTTTACCGGGGAATTGGGGAATCTCCATAAGATCCCACTGGGAAAAGTTTTCTGCAATTAGGAAGAAAAATGTAAAACTCCTGCATGAGACCCAATAAATGCTGCCTCACTCAGGGTAGGTTGGACCAACCGGCCAAGGGGGTGGCTGGGGTGGAGGGAGCACTGGACTAGGAGTCAGGAGGCCTGGGTTCGGGCCCTGGTTCTGCCACTGACTTGCTCACGTGACCTGGGCCCTGGCTCCCCCATCTGTATAAACAAGAGGCTGAGGGAGGCCGCTCTGCCCCTGGAATTTGACAGCCTCACCTGCGGCTGATGAGCTCATCATCTGAGTCTGCGTCGTTGGCGCCCACCTGGTTGCCATCATATGTGTCATCATACTCATCCTCGTAGTCGTCACCGCGGTAAGGCAAGTCCTCCCCTGGCTGCACTGGAACCTGAGACAGCAGAAGTGTGGGTCCGAGGGGCCCGGGGTTGGCTGGTCTCCCCCCACAGCACGGCCGGTGGCCTGGGGACGCCTACCTCATCCACCACCACGCTGTACTGCTCGTAGCGCCGCCGCTGCGCCACCACCTCACGCTTGTCGTTCAGCAGGCTCCGCGCGCTCTCCTCCTTCCTGGCACCGAGAGGAAACAGCAAGGAGGCACAAAGGAAAACCATTAGGCTTTGAAGGCATGGGAAGGGGCTGCAGCTTCCATGGCTTACTTCTCCCGGCCTCAGGCCGCCACAAACCGAGATCAAGCACTGGTGGGGGCGTGGGGCTCACCGCTGCTGATGCCCATGTGACTGGGTCCAGCCACTCTAGAGGGCACCCCAGGAGCAGCTGTTAAAGTGGAAAACATGCCCCCCGCTTCAGCTGGGAGACTCCCTTTCAAGGCGTCCACCCTGCAGCAACGCTGGCCATGTGCGCACAGAGGTCTGATTGGGGATTTTCTTTTCAGCATCGTTTTTAACAGTGAAAAATGGAGAGCAACTCATGTCCATCACGGGTGAAATGGCCAAAGGACCTGTGCTCCCTCTGTGCCACAGAATGCTGGGCGGCAGCTCTCAAGAATGATGGCGATCTATTTGTGCTGATGCAGAGAAAAACGCACAGTATGATCCCATCTGTATAAAAAGCAGAAAGCAAACCAGAACAACTGTCTCCTCCTGTGGGCACATACCTATCTATGCACGTAAATGCACAGAGAGAGGGCTAGTAAGCCCCCTGCCAAATGGCTGGTTACTCCAAGGAGGGGCCTGGGGTTATCCAAATCTTTTAAAACAAACACAAACTGAAGAAAGAGCAAGGCCACATGTCGCTTTCTTAGTGAGCTCAGGGGAGCCCTAGGCGGCCTCAGGGTGTGAGGGGCAAGGAGGGGTCCCGGTCTCTCACTTTCACCCCCGATTTAGCACAGGGCCCCGTCCGTCCTGCAGTTCAATCTTCCATGTCAGACTGCATGGTAGGAAAAAGTCTGAAAGTTTAACTCCTGTAATATCACAGGGGAGGAAAGTCGGGTGCAGGGGAGGGAAGGGGAGGGACGTGTTTGGGAACACAATGAGCTGTACCACAGCCATAGCGGGGACTCAGGCCTCTGGACTCCGGGTTTTGCAAATCTGTAGAAAAACCTGGTTTGTCAGACACATAGGCCTGTGGAATGTAGTTTCTAGCCCTGCAGGGGAAATCAATATGAGATGCCAGGAAAGAAAATCCAGCTTAGCTGTGAAATCGGGCCTCTGGAATGTATCAAGGGTAAGGGGAAAAAAAAGAAGAGACACAAAGTCTATAGCGTTCATAAAAATCTTCTATTAACTGGCTTTTGGTGCAGGGAGGGGCAGGCGCCTGAGTCTGGTGGGCTGTGTCTAGCCTGGGAGCCTGGTGCAGGTCAGGACTGCAGCCCCCAGCATGGCGGGTTAGGATTTGCTTCCTTCAACAGTTTTTATAAAGGGCCTACTATATGCTGGGCAGGGTGCTAAAGCTGGGTTAGGGAGAGATTCAGAAAAGAGTAAGATCTGGATTTGCCCTTAAGGAGCTCAGTCTAGTGGCAAAGAGCAGAAGGGTGCTAGATGAAGGCAAGCATGTCCTGGAAACACAAGGAAAGGAGAAATGAACTGCGGTGCAGGGGGCCTAGTGGGGGAGCTGGAGAAGGGGTAATGGAGGCTCTATGGTGCAGAGACGTTTGTCTGGACCAGGGAAAAATCTTGGTCCACAGGAATCTTTCAGCTCATGCCAGGAGAGGGGGCGTGTGACTGTGGCCTCGGCCCTTACCTGGCTCTTTGCCACGTTGAGGGCTGGAGAGAAAAGAGGCAGAGAGGAAATGAAAGGGGCCAAGCATGTCCAGGTGGTTGGTGCCACTGGCAGAAGCACACCCATTCAATCAACACACGTTTCCTGAGGGCCTGCTAGGCGCCAGGCCCTGCACTGGGCCAGGGGACCAAGAATGGATTAGAGCTGTCACTGTTCTCTCTGCCACATCTCACAGCTCCTGGTCTACCTGGCCCCCAGTCCTAGCAGTAGGGAGGTTCTTTCACACAGTGCGCCCTCTGGTTATGTTGCTCCTAGCAGGACCACAGAGAAGCCTGGCAAATTGCACCTGCCCCAGCTGGGTCCTAGGAGAGGACACGGGTAAGGACAGAGGAGCCTGGTGCCCTGGGTACCCCATCCAAGAAGTGTGGCTTTGGCCCCATGACCTCATTTGGAGCCAGAGAAGGAAACGAAAATCAGGGGCAAAACCAGCCAGGGGGCTTCCCTGGTGGCGCAGTGGTTGAGAGTCTGCCTGTCGATGCAGGGGACACGGGTTCATGCCCCGATCTGGGAAGATCCCACATGCTGCAGAGTGGCTAGGCCTGTGAGCCATGGCCACTGAGCCTGCGTGTCCGGAGCCTGCGCTCCGCAATGGGAGAGGCCACAACAGTGAGAGGCCTGCGTACCGCAAAAAAAAAAAAAAAAAAAAAATCAGCCAGGAAAAGATCCATCTGACCCCGAATAGCCAAAGCAAACTTGAGAAAGAAAAACGGAGCTGGAGGAATCAGGCTTCCTGACTTCAGACTATACTACAAAGCTACAGTAATCAAGATAGTATGGTACTGGCACCAAAACAGAAATATACATCAATGGAACAGGACAGAAAGGCCAGAGATAAACCCACGCACATACGGTCACCTTATCTTTGATAAAGGAGGCAAGAATATACAATGGAGAAAAGACAGCCTCTTCAACAAGTGGTGCTGGGAAAACTGGACAGCTGCATGTAAAAGAATGAAATTAGAATACTTCCTAACACCATACACAAAAATAAACTCAAAATGGATTAAAGACATAAATATAAGACCAGACACTATAAAACTCTTAGAGGAAAACACAGGAAGAATACTCTTTGACATAAATCACAGCAAGATCCTTTTTGACCCACCTCCTAGAGAAATGGAAATAAAAACAAAAATAAACAAATGGGACCTAATGAAACTTAAGAGCTTTTGCACAGCAAAGGAAACCATAAACAAGACGAAAAAACCCTCAGAATGGGAGAAAATATTTGCAAACAAAGCAACTGACATAGGATTAATCTCCAAAATATACAAGCAACCCATGCAGCTCAATATCAAAAAACAAACAACCCAATACAAAAATGGGCAGAAGATCTAAATAGACATTTCTCCAAAGAAGATACACAGATTGCCAACAAACACATGAAAGGATGCTCAACATCACTAATCATTAGAGAAATGCAAATCAAAACCACAATGAGGTATCACCTCACACCAGTCAGAATGGCCGTCATCAAAAAATCTACAAACAATAAATGCTGGAGAGGGTGTGGAGAAAAGGGAACCCTCTTGCACTGTTGGTGGGAATGTAAATTGATACAGCCATTATGGAGGACAGTATGGAGGTTCCTTAAAAAACTAAAAATAGGGCTTCCCTGGTGGCGCGGTGGTTGAGAGTCCGCCTGCCGATGCAGGGGACGCGGGTTCGTGCCCCAGTCTCGGAGGATCCCACATGCCGTGGAGCAGCTGGGCCCGTGAGCTGTGGCCGCTGAGCCTGCGCGTCCGGAGCCTGTGCTCCGCGATGGGAGAGGCCGCAGCAGTGAGAGGCCCGCGTACCACAAAAAAAAAAACAAAAACTAAAAATAGAACTACCATACAACCCAGCAATCCCACTACTGGGCATATACCCTGAGAAAACCATAATTCAAAAAGAGTCACGGTTGGCTTCCCTGGTGGTGCAGTGGTTGAGAGTCCGCTTGCCGATGCGGGAGACGCGGGTTCGTGCCCCGGTCCGGGAGGATCCCACATGCCGCAGAGCGGCTGGGCCCCTGAGCCATGGCCGCTGAGCCTGTGCGTCCGGAGCCTGTGCTCCGCGACGGGAGAGGCCACAGCAGTGAGAGGCCCGCGAACCGCAAAAAAAAAAAAAAAAAAAAAAAAAGAAGAGTCATGTACCACAATGTTCATTGCAGCTCTATTTATAATAGCCAGCACATGGAAGCAACCAAAGTGTCCATCGACAGATGAATGGATAAAGAAGATGTGGCACAAATATACAATGGAATATTACACAGCCATAAAAAGAAAGGAAAGTGAGTTATCTGTAGTGAGGTGGATGGACCTGGAGTCTGTCACACAGAGTGAAGTAAGTCAGAAAGAGAAAAACGAATACTGTATGCTAACACATGTACATGGAATCTAAAAAAAAATGGTTCTGATGAACCTAGGGGCAGGACAGGAATAAAGATGCAGACGTAGAGAATGGACTTGAGGACACTGGGAGGGGGAAGGGTAAGCTGGGACGAAGTGAGAGAGTAGCACTGACATCTATACACTACTGAATGTAACATAGATAGCTAGTGGGAAGCAGCTGTATCACATGGGGAGATCAGCTCGGTGCTTTGTGACCACCTAGAGGGGTGGGATAGGGAGGGTGGGAGGGAGACGCAAGAGTATGGGGATATGGGGATATATGAATACAAAGAGCTGATTCACTTTGTTATACAGCAGCGACTAACACAGCATTGTAAAACAATTATATTCTAATAAATATGTTAAAAAAAAAAGGATCCATCTGAGAGCAAGAACATCAGTCAAGCAGCAGTAGCTTTGGAGACCGTATTTGGAGCAAGTTGCTTCCTTGGCCTCCTACAAGCCCAGGGAACACACGGGCTCTCCTGAAACGTGCCACCTTTTCCCTCCTTGTTTCCTCCAGCCTATCCTTCAAGGCCCAACTCAAATTGGCCCTTAGTGGGGTGACACCCACTTTTGAACCTCTAAAGGGTCTGCAGAGGCAATAAAGCCCCCCTTTTCCAGGTGAGGAATCAGGGGATCCAGAGAGGCAATGTAACCTTCCCAAGGTCACACATCTTCTACCAGCAGAGCCACGGCCATAACACAGGCCTCCTGACTCAAGTCTGCTTGGCTACTTCCTGAGTGGTGTGATCACAGGCTGGCCCCTTATCCTTGCCAAGACTTAGTTCTGCCTCCCAGGGATGAGGTGAGCATGAAATCAGACAATGAGCAGAAGTGGACCTGGCACCTGCTGAGCTCAGCAAAGGGAATCCTACTTCTTTCACTACAGGACTTGTCAGAGCCTTTAATGTACTAATGTGCCCTGTGACTCTCCAGGAGGCACACAGGGTGCACAGACATTTTTGGCAATAGAACTAATTTGAGAGAGAACACTTATTATCTTCCAGGGCACCACTGTCCAGTCCAAAGGAGTTAGGGGACCCCACCTTACACACACCGCCTCCTTCCTTAGCTACTACACACCTGTGGCACATGTGCTTGGCGTCTACCCAACAACCCCCCCTTACCACACCCTCACTCCTATCAGACCCTCATTTTGCTCAGGTCCTCCCCCTTCCCCCTTTTCCGGGAGCCCTGGACCTCGGCCCTGTGACCCAGTTCCTCGGTGAGATGTGAGGGGAATCTGGGGAGTTCTGGGAAAGGTTTCCTGGCCTATAAGAGAGATGCAGAAAGACCTGGTCCAGACTTCCTCTTGGCTGTGCCATTTCTGGACGTCACAGCTGAAACAGCTGCAGTTACCCAGCGGCCCTGAGGGAGCAAGATGCACCCTTGATGATGTGGCTGCACCACAGGTCAACCAAGCCTAGATTTCCCTACCCTGTGATGCAAGGGGACAGATTTCCTTATTACTTGAGCCACTGAGTATATCGTATCTGGTTTAATGACACACACACATTTTAACTCAAGGGTGATCTGCCTTGTGCTACTTAATTTCTCACATGCTCTGTGAAGGCAGGGCCGAGGCCCTAAGCCCCACTGCCCTGCCTGCATCAGGACAGGGGTCCCCACTGAGGCCCCTCCGTGCCCCATCCTGGCACCTCTCCACTCTGTCACGGCTCGTTTAATGTCCTAAGTCTTTCCCACAGTCTCTGTGCCCTTTGAGGATGAGGCCTGGGCACCCTGCTCACCTTGTCTCCTGGTGTCTCTAGCACAGGATCTGGAGATAGTGAATCACTTAATAAATATTTGCTGTATGAATAAATAAATAATGAACACATGAACAGAGACTCTGCCCGGGCTACCCGGCACAACAAGTTCAGTAAACATTTGCTACCTGGTCTCTCAGCCAGGCAGCCGGGAGCTCCTTTGAGCAGGGGTACAGCCCTCCTCGTCTGCCCCTCTCCCCATGGCAGGGTCATTCTGGCCTGGAACAGTGGCCACTGATACGGGAGAACATCGCCAGCCTGGGATCTGGGGATGTTGCAACGTGCGTGACTAAGCAGTTTGCAAATGCTTCCTGTCCAGCCAGCCAGATGGCTTTATAGTTGCCCTGTGCCGGGTACCCAGGCCAGCAGTCAGCCACGCTTCTAGCGTTGGACAGCCCCGGGAATGGGGAACAGCTTGAGCTTCTGGCACTGAGGCTCCTATCCCAAGAACGGGGCAGGTCCTCTCCCCTCTCTGACCCTCACCACCTCCATCTACATGTTGGGGGAGAGGGCAGGCTGGACTTATCCAGCGGTTCCTAGATTTCTGGATTCCGTGAAGCAGCCCCATGCAGGAGAACGCTGGGGGTCTAGTGCAGGGCTGACGGTGTCTGATCCTGCCATTCTCCATCATGCCATGTGGCTGCTGACTCTCAGCCCCTCCAAGGGGTCTCCATTCCAAAGCCAGGTGATCTTTCCAAAACATAATGTATCGGCTCAGGCAACCCTCACCATGCTCCCACGTCCTCGGGGCCACCACCCCTGCTGTTCACTCTGCTTGGAAAGCTTCTGCCCCCTTTGCACAACTGACCCTTCCTCGTCCTTCCACAGTCAGTCCCACATCATTTTCTCCAAGGAGCCTTTCTGCCTGGACTGAAGCCCCGACTAGAGGCTTGGAAGTCAGTGCACCTGCACCTTGGAGAATCTTTTTCATCTGCAATTTCATGTTGCTTGCTTGCCAAGCTGATTAGTGCAAACTCCACGTGGGCAGGGGCCCTGCCTGTTTCACTCCCCACCACATCCCCAGCACCTAATAAATCCAGGGCCTAGAAGCACCAGGCAAATATTTGTTGAATAAATGAATAAATGATGAATGGACTTTTCAATGCCAAAAAAGTAAGAAGGACATAGACCAAACATTAAGTGGAAAGGCCTTAAAATGGAATACATTCACTTCTGAAAAGCTCACTCAGGACAGGTCCTTCATTTGCTCATTTTGTCACCAGATGGAAAAATTCAGGTCAAGGAGCAGCTGCTGGGAAGCACTGCCCAGCTTTCCCATCCAGGGATTCAGTGGCGGACACCTCCAAAGATGTAAGAAGGGAAGAGGGGCTGGTTTCGGTCCCGCTGGCCTTTTGCTGTCAACGAGGAGGACTCACTAACTCTGTGTGCAGAGTTGGAGCCTAAAGCAGGATCATTAGAGACCCTGAGCTCGGCTGCTGGGAGCACATGGGTGCTAGGTATGGGGGGAGCCCCGAGCTGAAGCTCCATGACCAATTCCATCAAGATGGGGGCCCTGAGTTTCTCGCTTTCTCTCTGCACTTGCAGAGTTGGGGTCCCTGGAACCCCACGGCCCACCACACTCACCTCCTGCCCTTGTGTACCCGGCTCAGGTCCACTGAGTCCCTGCTGAACACGTCAAACTCATCATTCTGGAAGATGTTGTGACGAGATGCCAGCAGGGGAGTCGGGTCTGGCTTCACCTGTCTGGGGGGCAGCACAGAAATCCATTTCAGGGGGCCTTGCTAGTGGATGTCTACCTGCACCCATTCCCCCCATCATGCCTTATCTGTCAGAGACTCCACCCCCCTTCAATAGCCACACCTGGGACACAGCCTAAAAACCTGCCCAATCCTGTCCAATCCTGCCCCTGCCTGGGTAGGCGGCCACCCCTCATACAAAGTGTCCCTTGGTCCTGCATGCCATTCACACAGGTTTTGCTCACGACAGCCCTATGAGATAGTCAGAGGTCACTCAAGCTCTTTTTGCCTCAAGTGCCCTCACCTGTAAAATGGGCACACGGAGGCTGAGGAGCTTGTCCAAAGGCAGAGCTAACTTCATTCATTCATTCGTTCATTCAATAAACAACATTTATTCATGGAAGAAACATCCATTCCTGCACTCATTCCTTCTGCCTCCCGGGGCCTGCAGGGAAGCAGTGGGCCCAACTCAGGAAAAGGTGGGTATGGGGGAATTCCCTGGCAGTCCAGTGGTTAGGACTCTGCGCTCTCACTGCCGAGGGTCCAGGTTCGATCCCTGGTCGGGAACTAAAATCCCACAAGGCGCGCAGTGCAGCCCAAAAAAAAAAAAAAAGAAGGGTGGTTGTGAAGGAAGTGAGCTTTGGCTGTCCTCCCTCAGGAATCTACTGGGAAGGTGGCAATGACACGGCAGGCCAGCAACATCAGAGCTCTGAAGGCTGTCGACCCCTTGGTCACATCCCTGTGGCTCTAATGGGTCTTCCTACGAGGTGGAGCAGGGCAGTCCGGCGGTGCCCACTCTGCCCTGCAGGGGGCATGTGAGGACCTCCGGGGCCTGAGGTTTCTGTTTCCTCAAAGAGGACATTAGCTTCCATGGTTGGGAAACTGCTGTGGGGAAGAGCAAGCGAGCTGAGTCCCGGGACACGTGGGAAGGAGGCGTGGGAGGCAGAGGAACTAAGAAGGGCCCCTGACAAGGGCCCCGGGGCAGGCTGGACGCTGTGAGCCTCCTCCCACCCGTCTCTCCCACCTGTCTAGGCCGCGGTCCAGCTGGCTGAGGGCAGGGGCCAGCCGCCCCTCCAGGATGTTGTTGATCACCTGCTCCGGGTCATAGCTGTAGTGCTCCAGGCAGGCCAGGATGAAGCCCTCGCCAAGGTCTGGCAGCAGGTCCTTCACTTGGGAGATGAGTGAGTCCAGCTCCACGCCACACACGGCTGGGCCTGGAGCAGCCGCTGCCCCCAGGCACTGTGGGAAGAGCCAGAGTGAAGTAGGGGAAGGCTAGGTTGGGCCAGTGACAGGGCAACCGGCCCCCAACAGTGCTGGTCTCGAGTCAGGGGACCTGGTTTGAGTCCCAGCCCTGTTCCTCCTGGCCGAGGGACCTGAGCCAAGTCACTTAAGTGAAAGGGGGCTCTACGATTTACCAGCTGAGCTACTTCTGGCTGTGTGACTTGGGGCAGTGTGCTTTTGCACAAAAAACACAGAGCACTGTGCCTGGCATGGATTAGGCTCTCCATAAACGGCCATGGCTTCTATGAATCAAGTCCTTTTCCTGCTCTGACGGGTTGATGACTGATGTCAGAGCGGAACAGCAACCACCAGACCTGACTACGTGGAGATGCTCTCCTTTGATGATCTCCGCCTCAATGAGGGGTATTCAGTGTATAGACAGCTCGAAGTGGCTTAATTTTTTAGGCTTTTAAGGAAATTTACAAATCAAAAAAACAACAGTAAAACTCCTCCATGTCTGAAATAAGCCAAACGGGGAAAAGGGGTGGTGGTGTGGGGAGGTACAAGGGGCTGTCATTCTCCAAGGTCCTGGGACAGCAGTCATGAGGCCTAGGGTCTAACAGGAAGAGCAGCAGCGTCTGTCAATGGAGCATTGAGGGCCAGCCAGGCTCAGAGCACTCACTCCACACAGCAGCTCTGAGCATCATCCCACAGCCACATGGAGGCGGGGACAGTGGCAGTCCCCACCTTACAGGTGAGAAACCAAGGCTGATGTGAGGGACGTGCCTGAGGCCACACAGCTGGCAGGTGGCAGAACCAGGATACGTCCCTGAGCTGCCTGACCCCAGAGACTGTGTGGTCTTAATCCCCACATCATGGTGCCTCCTGACATGCAGGGAAGAGTCCTGGGCTCAGTGGCCAATCAGTACGGCCACAGACTTGGCGATGGTGAGTTCTGGAAAAACCTGGAGTGAAAGCACTAGATCAGAGGTTTCCACTCTGTTTAGAGGAGAGGGCTAACAAGGATTTCACATGGAATTTCACTGCTTCATCTTATGGAGGGGAAACTGAGGCTTTGACAGCTAAGCGACTTGCCTTCCTCACACCCCGCCTAGCATGCCCGCAGCTCAGAACCCTCTAAAGGCAACGCAGAGCTGACCAGCAGCTCAAGACTCTCAACTCCAAAAGAAACCCTTTTCCCTGAGAGCAGGAACAAAGAAGGGAGGTTTCCCGCTGCCCCAACCTCTCGATGGGGCCAGGAGGGGCTGGGGAGCAGGGGAAGCACCGCTCTTGTCACACACCTCCTCTTCCTCAGAGTTCTGGGGAAGTGAAGACGGTCTGCTGACCGCCTCCGCTGCCTCCACGACCCCGTTAGGATTCTCAGCCACCGGTGGGTCTTTGGCATTGGTGGCTTTCCTTCGGTCCACCCCTTCCCATGCACTCTCAACTGCCTGGAGGATGTAGGCGGTCCGAGTCTCGTCCCTGTGAGGACGTGTTAAGGAGTCTCTCGGGAGGGCAGCTCCGAGGCAGCATTGTTTCTCAATTCATCGCCAGCATCTGACTGCACAGCTTCGGCCAGGGGCTGTCTGGGCTGCATCCAGTGGGCATCACGGGCACCTGGGCTACATGAGGAAACGGGCCAGGCAGACCAGAGCCACACTAGCCTGAAAACCCGGTACCTGCCACTCAGCAGAAAGCAGCTCTGGGTAGACAGGGCCAGGGGCTGGCAGCAGAGCATCCTGGAACATGGCATTTGGACAAGCCAGCAGCTCCTCCTCTGCACTGACCCCCAGGAAGAGGGCCTGGTGGGGACACTACCACTGGGCTTCCTGTCGAACCAGTTGTGGGCTTTCTGCAAAGGCTGGGGGCCCACAGGGTGTCCCTGAGACAGGACTGAGCAACCTACCCAGCCACCAAAATGGCCCTTGGGCCTGCTCGTTCCTGACCCTCCTCCCTCTCCACTACCCTGGGTATTGCCAAGCCAGACGCTGGGGAGTTGCCCTAGACCCCCTCACTCTACTTCTAACCCAACCCCTCACCAGCCAAAGTATGAAACTGACAATGTCACCCTCTGCTTCACACCCTTCCATGGCTCCCCAGCACTTGCAGGGCTGACCCCAAACTTCTCAGTGAGGGCCATCCCTGGGCCATGCAGGTCTGCCCAGCCCCAGCTCATCTGCCATGGCCTAAACCCCCTCCTGCTAGACCCCTTCCCCTCAGCCCTCTGCAATCTGCACACAACATCTGTGGGCTCCTCAGACAGGCCTGCTCTGTCCGCTGTCCCCTGGGAACACTTAATTCAGGGTTTGGCTACCTCCTCTTCCTTGCGCTGTTCTCAACTTGGATTTCACTTCCGTGTGACACCCCCACCCCAAGCTCCACTGGGTTGAAGGCCCCCTTGGTTTCCCCTGACTCTGAATTTCTCCCATATGACACTCTAACCGCCTATTTAATTATCTATCTCTCATCCTGCAGTGATGGGCAGGGCTGAGTACATCTTGGTCACACAGGTCCAGATGCTCAGCAAAGACTAGGGTAAGTAGGGCTGTATTTGCCCCAAGGATCAGAGCAGTCATCTCCTCCAGAGACTGGGGCCGGGGCCTCGGCGGGCGTCTAGGGCAGGCTGGCCGTGTGTTCTGGGGCCAAATGTCCCTCCACTCCTGTGGGTCTGACCCGGTCAGGTCAGGCCCGTCCCAGGGGCTGCAGTGGAAGGATACAAGGCTGACGAGGCCTGCTGCAACAGGCTGATGTCATCGGCCACGGGGAAGAGCGCATCATAGTCCCGGAGGAACCTGCCAGAGAGAGCGCAGCGGGGGTGGTGGGGAGAGGGTGTCGGGGAAGACAGGGCTGGAGCCACAGGGGCTGGTTTGCTGCGGGCCACTCCCCGTGTCTGCTGCCCAACCACAAATCCCAGAAGCTTAGACTGTGGTGAGCACATGCCAGGGGCTCTATTACGTAAGGTCTCCTGGGGCTGGTGGGAGTGCCACGGGCCCGTCCTAACTCAGCCACACGCTCACCTCTTCTCCTGCAGCAAGGAGCTGAAGATCTGAAGGAACTCTTCAATGAAGCCCTGAATGTTGTCACAGCTGGAACAGGACACAGGCAAGATGAGCTCATTCCATGCAGACAATCTGCAGCTCCCTTCCTCGCCCGCTCACCCCACCCCTCTGCCAGGCCTCCAGCCAGTTGGAGGAAAGAGGCATTTTTCTCAGTTTCCCATCTTTGCTCAGCAACCCTGGAGCAGGGGAGGGACAAGATGAAGTGAGGGAAATGCCTCTGCTGGGCTTGGGGAGGGGGCTCTTCCCCCTGCGTGGGGCAGTGGCTCCCGAGTGTTTACCTGTTTTCTAGGACTGGAAAAAGGCAGATCTGGTTCAGGAGGATGTGAAAAATCTCCAGTAGCTTCTTCCTGGAATGGGAGAGCCTCTGCCACAGGTCACCCAGCAGCCTTTGAAGGCCACAGAGAAAAAAGAAGTAGATTTGAGAGGCAAAAAAGGCACCGAGGGAACTTCTTTCCAGCATTTGCAGGTGCCCCTTGCCCTCCAACCCCTGCCCCCGCCCCCAGGGGCTGGGAAAGCCTCACAGTTCGCTGTTGACAGCAGTTGGCAAAAGGCTACAGGCTCTGAGAGGCCGGCTGGTTCCAGGGCCACTTCTCAGCTCAAACAGGGGGTCAGGAACCAGCAGGTCAATAAGAGCTTGGAGCAACAGCTGAAGGGAAAAGGCTTCAATACCGAGGCCGGGAGGCCATTAGGTAGGGAGGCACCAGCCAAATCCGCATGGTCCTTGGTCCCACCCCCTTGCTTAGAGATGGGGATGCCGAGGCCCACGGAGGGCAGGGCCCGAGCTGGGGCTTCTCTCTCCCACAACAATACTCTTAGTTTTGTCCCCGCCTCACTTGCTATCTTCAAGCCTCCTCTTCTTAATTGCAGACTCCAGTTCGGGAACTGCTATTTCGTAAAAGGAAGCTAGCCTGTGGTGGCACACATGGGTAAAAGGCTGGATTAGCTCACAAATATCACACTTCATTAGAAAAAGCAAAGCAAACTCAAGGGAGTGGGAAGGCCTATTTCTTGCTCCCAAGTTGTCACCACAGCTTTCTCTCGGGACCACCCTGGCTCTTCCTGAAGTTCACCCCAGATTGTCCCACAGTGGCTGGTCCTAGGAAGAGCCTCATGGGAAGTGCCCTGGAGCTACTTCCCCCATTCATATGGGAAACCAAGGCCCAGATAGGCTCATTCTAACAGAGCAATGAGAAGGCCACCCAGGACTCACTGGGGTTTGAGAAACAAATACAAGGTGACTTTTTTCTTGCTCAAAAACTGCCGGCAGCTCCCTACCTCCTATGACATCAAAGTGTAACTCCTCTCTGGTACATCTGTACCTGGCACAGTATAGCCAACCCTGCTTCTCACCTCAGCAACCTCACAGCCACCCCTTCTCAACTCAGATTTAAACTCTCCATCTCCTAAATTAGGAGATTGGGATTAACATAGACACACTACTATATATAAAATAGATAACTAATAAGAACCTACTGTATAGCACAGGGAGCTCTACTCAATGTTCTGTAACAGGGCTTCCCTGGTGGCGCAGTGGATAAGAATCTGTCTGCCAATGCAGGGGACAGGGGTTCGATCCCTGGTCTGGGAAGATCCCACATGCCGCAGAGCAACTAAGCCTGTGCGCCACAACTACTGAGCCTGCGCTCTAGAGCCCACGAGCCACAACTACTGAAGCCTGCGTGCCTAGAACCTGTGCTCCACAACAAGAGAAGCCACTGCAATGAGAAGCCCGCGCACCAACGAAGAGTAGCCCCCGCTCGCCACAACTAGAGAAAGCCTGCACACATCAACGAAGACCCAATGCAGCCAAAAATAAATAAAGAAAAAAAAAAATTCTGTAGCAACCTATTGATATATGGGAAAAGAATCTGAAAAAGAATGGAGATATATATATATATATATATATATATATATATATATATATGTGTGTGTGTGTGTATAACTGATTCACTTTGCTGTACACCTGAAACTAACACAACATTGTAAATCAACTATATTCCAATAAAAATTTCAACAAAAGCAAAAATAGAAACTCTTCATCCCAGCCACACGCTTCCTGATCACGCTCACCCCTGTGATTACTCCTCCCCGGAACTAGATGCACAGTACTCAGAAGATCGTGTTTTTACAACTTAAAATGCAGCTACCTCTCTTCTGGGGTGTAATTCTATCTCTGAACATCTTAAGCTTCCCAAAGCCAGAAATGCAGCTGATGTGCCTAGGACAGTGCTGAATCTGCAGCAGGCACCCTGTAAACATCTGTCTGTCAATCGGCTGGCTGCTGACAACTTTTTCCTAGTGCAGTGCTGTGCGTAGCAGAGGGTAAGCAGGCCCAAAGAGGCAGGCCTTTCGAGGCCCACAGCATGGCACCCAGAAGACGAGAGAGGGTAGTTTGGCTCAAGCAGAGTCAGGCGTTGCCAGGATACACTGCTGGTGGGAGGGTTAACTGAAACAACCCCTATAGAGGGTGATTTGGTGAGATCTGTGAAAATTTTAAATGCATATACCATTTGTTCCCACAACTCTACTTCTAGGAATTTATTTCTCAGATATACTTGTAAAGAGGTACATAATGACCTGTGTGCAAAGTTATTCTTTATGGCAATTTTTTTGTAATAGCAAACAGCTGGAAAAAACCTAAATCTCTGGGGGCTGGTGTCCCACACAATGGAATTCTACCCAGCCATACCAAAGACTGAAGGTGCTTTATGCACAGATGTACATTAAATTTAAAAGTAAAATGCAGGGCTTCCCTGGTGGCGCAGTGGTTGAGAGTCCGCCTGCCGATGCAGGGGATGCGGGTTCGTGACCTGGTCCGGGAAGATCCCACATGCCGTGGAGCGGCTGGGCCCGTGAGCCATGGCCGCTGAGCCTGTGCTCCGCAACGGGAGAGGCCACAACAGTGAGAGGCCCGCGTACCGCAAAAAAAAAAAAAAAAAAAAAAAAGTAAAATGCAAACAGTACATACAGTCCTCATAATATGCCAGTATATTAAATATTAAAAAGAGGGCAGGAGATTTATAATGTGTATATTTGCTTATATGTGCATATTTATATGCATATCTCTGGAAAATTCCACAAAAAAAACTAACACGATGCTTGTGTGTGAGGAACAGAACCGGGGAAGGGGGAAAGGAAGGCTTTTCAACGTGTATTTTATACTTTTTGAGTTTTGAACCATGTGAATGTATTATTCCTTCACAGAATTAAAGGACAGAAAGAGAGGAGGGCAGAGAAGGTTGTTCTGAGAGAGATTAGCTAGAGGGCTGTTTGGGGAGGTAGCCCCTTGACCAGAGCCCTCTGGGACTGAGGGGCTGCTTCGCTCAGCGGGTGTTCCTGGCCTCCAGCACAGTTGGAACAGGCTGAGCCAGCCCCAGGCTGTTTGTGGGTCAGAGGCAGTGTCATTTGCCAAAGGCAGGGTCACTCTCAGTCAAGAGTGTTTTCTTTTCTTCCTCCTCATCTTGAGATGGGTGGAGCTGCTCCCCTGCCGCCACGGGTACCTCGCAGGAAAGTCAGCTCTTCCAGAAATGACCCTCCCATCTCCAAAGACCCTTTCCAAAGCCATCTGTGCCATGTTTGGGAAGATGCTTTCACAAAATGGGAAAATGCTTATGGTGAGTAAAATAAGTCTAAGAACAGCATGATCTCTCATAGTGATTTTCATTTCCTACCTTTGGGGATTTCCCAAAGTTCCTACAAGCATTTGTCACATTTACCATGAGAAAAGATACCTTTTAAAAACTGTGACAACATTTTTAAGAGTCCCATCCTAACCCCTTCCTTCTGGGGAAAGTATGGATCAGTGCTTTATTCTAACGTTCTCCGGGAGGCCGATCAATCCTCATGTCTGATTTTCGGGAGCTGAGGAGATCCAGGCGGGCTCAGGGCACCAAGCTGCCATCTCTGGCACATGCCAGGGCTAGATAAATGTTTTGTTGAAACAAAATGAGCAAATGACCGAATGCACAGAGGGCTGGGTGGATGGGGCTGGGCAGCTCCCAGAAGCTCCTGCGAACGGTGGGGAGAGACGCCTGGCAAGAACAGCCAGAGGCCACTGAGAACAGGGCAGCCCACCCCCACCTTCTGCCATTGCCAGGCAGTGTGCCAGTTACCAGCCCACCCCCTGCGCACCCCCTTCTCACTGCACACAGAACAGATGCCCACGGTGCTAAGTGGGCAAACAGGGTCTCCCTCCCCACCCCGGTATCCCCCTTGGTATCTTTCTTCATCACAGCAGGATCTTTCTATGAGTTCTTTGGATAAAAGCCTCCAGGGCCTCCCTCCTGCCTGCACAATAAAGGCCCCACTCCCTGCCAGCACACATCAAACCAAGTCTGACTTCCCTGGAGCCGTCTCTGGTTGTCGCCTGCTCCCCACACCCACACCCGCCCTCCGTGTCACACTCCACTCCCCTGTTCTCCCCGGAACACACGCTGGGCCTCCACAGGCTTCACTCTGCCAGCCTGAATGCCCTTCCGGCCATGGAAACCTTTCTCTGCCTGGAAGGTTGCTGTTCATTCTTAAGACCTCATTTAAGGGTCGCCCTGAAACCTTCTCTTATTTCACCAGATAGAACTTTGCTCCCTCGTCTGTGTTCATAATTCGGCCCCAACAGCTGGCGCCACACGGGCGCACATCTGCTCATGTCCTCATGTGTGCTCTTCCCTGGGCTGGAGGCTGAAGTCCTCAGCCCGCTCCTTATCATCTCTCACTCCCTGTGACTGCCTGTGACAGGGGCTCTGAAACAAAATGGGACTGAATTGAAACTGCCCGACTCTTGGGTTGGTGTTTTTCTTCCTCCCCTCCCCTGTTCTTAGCCCCAAATAGCAGTGCTTCTCAAATGCAGCCTCCACACAGGCAGGAGCTGGAAGAGGGCCTGGTGCATCCTAAGCACCCAATAAATACTTGCTGAACGAAGATGTGAACTCCAACCTCGACTTCAACAGCCAGAACTACCTCTGTACCTGTAACAGAAGTCGTGTTTCTGGAAGGTTGGACAAGCCAAAGGGAAGATATCCAGAAAGGCCCAGAGTGTGGTGCAGGTATCACAAAGGTAGAGAACGATGTCCTTTAATTCCTGTCGCCAAAGGAAAACACTGCATTATTCTCTTCCGCCCCCAGGGACGGCTCTGTAGAGGGTCTGAGACAAAGCTGACAAAGCTGGGGGTCCCCAACAGGCAGGTGAACGCTGGAGGTCCCGGGCAAAGACTGGCTTGTCCATCTCTAAAGCACGATCTGGGGAGCTCGGGTCTTGCTACTGTAGTTCCAACAGATGCACAGCCGGGGATCTCTAGGGTGACTTCTAGTTCTGGGCTAATACGATTCTCTCTCTCTCTTTTTTTTTAAATTAAATATATATATATTTTTTGATGTGTACCATTTTAAAAGTCTTTATTGAATTTGTTACAATATTGCTTCTGCTTTGTCTTGGTTTTTTGGCCGCAAGGCATATGTGGGATCTTAGGTCCCCAACCAGGGATCGAACACGCACCCCCTGCACTGGAAGGCAAAGTCTTAACCACTGGACTGCCAGGGAGGTCCCCTGGGCTAATACGATTCTCTCTTGGAAGTTGAAGGAGAACCCGTCCCTGAATCTGAAGACAGCGCCTGAGGTCCCACACAGAAAGTACATCCCAGTGAGGACAAGAATAGCCCACCCCACTTTCCTTAGAGTTTGAAGCGCCTGTACAGAACAGGGAGCGCGTCCTCATAGGCTTCTCTGATTCTCACGATGACGCTAACAAGCAGGCTGGGATCTCCATTTTACAGATGAGGAGACTTATCTGTAGAGACTTCTCTGCGGTTCAGAGGGGTAACATGCCCTGCTCCCACAGCACTCGGTGTGCCCTTTTCTGAAACACTTGTTTAAGGCCTGTTCTCCCACGAGATCGCAAGCTCCAGGAGGGCAGCTCACAGCTGCTTCGTTCCTCCTCTAACTTTGGTGCTTAACACAGGGCCAGACGCACGTCCAGGCTCCTTAAACATTTACCTCCCGTCTGTCATCCCCATTAGATTCTGAGTTCCATGAGAGCAGGCGCCATGTCTGCTTCTGCTCACTGCTTCACCTTCACAGCCCAGCCTGGGGCCTGGCACGTGCTAGGAGCTCCTCCGCGCAAATCAGCGCGGTGGATGAAAGGCTCAATGAATAACGCACCAAGGAACCTGTCCACCTGAACTATGTGAAGACTAAACCTCCATCCTGTTCCCTCTGCTACTCCATAAATGAAGCTCCCAGTGAAAAGAGAAGGCCTGCTGAAACGCTCTATACCTGTGTGACGGGAACAGCTGCCGGTGGGGTTGGGGTAAAGGGCTGTGAGCAGGGGAAGAAGCTGCTGGGCCTTCTACTGGCCAGAAAGAAGCTGGGCTGAAGGGCAACCTCACCAGGAGAGGCATGTCGCTGGGGGTCAGCCGGCCCCTCTCCTCAAGCTTCTGGGGTGTGGCGCAGGCCCCGTCCCCTTGCAAACCACAGTGCTGGAGGATATTGCTGAAGACCTGTGAAACACAATAGATGACTCTCCCACATCCCGTCGAGCCAGCAGCTAGGACCCCCACCCTGCACCGAGGGACTGGTGATCCGAAAACTGCCTCGGAATCTTTAAATATATGCCAGCGTTCCTGGGACACCAGCTGAGACAGTGACCTTCTCAGAGAGCGGGGTCAGAGTGGAATCTGTGTCAAAGTGGAATAATGGGGGCATCCTTCTTGCAGGATTGTGGTGAGGATTAAAATGACAAAATGTATGTAAATCCTGTGGATATTACCTGGATAGACTGGGCAAGTGTATGGTGATGAATATTTAAGAGTTACAGTCAGTAACATATGTTTTTGGATCCCCTGGAGATGGCGATTTATGGGAACTATATTGAAATAAAAGACAAATCAACAGTGAGGGGAAAACAGAGCCCATCATAAAATCATGTAAGTGTTTAACTGATTGTGCTATATTTTAAGTATGCTAGCATGTAAAATTCTAAGAGTTACTGTCGACAGTGGTTATCTCTTGGTGGTGGGATTATGGAGGGAGATTAATCTTCCTCTTTCTGTTTTTTTTTCTTTTTTTTAAATTTTCCAAATTTTCTACAATGAACATTATTTCATCTGATTTGAGAAACGTACAGGGGTATCCTTAGAGGTAGATGGCTGTTGACAAACAACACAAAATGCACCCCAAGCTCTTTCTGTATGAGTGCTGGACAGCCCTTAGATTTCAGTCCTGTTCAAGAGACGAAAGGATGAATTCAAAGGAGCGAGGTGAGGGGTGCAACAAAGAGACAGTCTGGAGGTGTATCTGGGGTGGCGGGTGGGGGGGATTTCTCCCAGACTCGTCCAGGAAAGTTGAGAAACATCAGCAGGTAGGAGAAGGGCTCTGCCTCCCCTGGGCAGGGCTGAGAGTCAGTCAGTACCTGAAGGATGGTGGGCATGGTTTCATCCAGGTCATTGTAATAACTTGGCTGTTGGAGAAAGATGTTTCCTGAAAAGAGAAGAGAAAGGTAGGAATTGGGAAAAGACAGTAGGAGTGGAGAGGACGCAGTACAAATGGTTGCCAGCATGTTCTGTGACCTTTCTCCTCTTTCCTAAGCCTGCCTGCACTAAAGCAGTCCTGGCCCTGGGCCCCGCTGGCACAGAGCTTTGGCCCAGCCTAGAAACTTCCCCAGGGTGAGGGAGGGACCTTGCTCAGTACAAGTTAACCTTTTAAGCACCTCTGCCCAGCAAATTACATAAAAGACCCTCCCTGGTCAAACCAGCTCACCCTGCCATCCCCAGGGAATGATCACACTTGGGCACTGTCCTTTGTATGACAGCACTGGCTTTGTAAATAGGAGCTAGTCATCCAGGAAAATTAGGAGACAGGATCACTCTGCTCAAGAAACCTGGGTGCTACAATCCAGGAGTCTTGCCAGGCCACGCCTCTGGTAATGTGAGGAGATTCTAGGGAGAAATTTCTCTAGAAATTCTCTTACCCTCTGCTTTTGAATCTGCTAGCCATACTAATCCCTACTCCAAGGTGAGAGGCCTGCCGGGACCTGGAGATAGATTTACCACACATTTGCACTTATTCCTATAAAATGAAGCCCCTCCCCAAGTGTTCACTATCCTCCAAGTGCTGCTGCTGTGAGTGCGGAGGTTAGAGCATATGGTAACTGGAACAGAAATCGGGTGTCCTGGCTGCCCAAATGGGTGGGGGAAGTGGGGAGGGAAGGAGGATCACAGCTAGCTAGGGGACATGATGATGTAAAATGCCCCAGCCCTTAAGAAGAGCCTGGGTTCCTCATCCCACTACAATCCCAGGACCTAAGGCTGGCTGACTGTCAGGGTGCTCTGACCTCTAGGTGTCCTCTGTCTTTGGGCAGGTCTGTCCTCGGTTGCCTTAATGATAACCCTGCAGCCCTCACCCTATCCTGGAGGATTTGAAAATGAATGAGATCAAAGGCCAGATGGGGCTGGGTGAGTAAGCAAGTCACTAGGTGGCTGGACTTTGTGTATACACCTTCCTGGAGGCCGCTTCATTCCTCGATTCCAGAAAACTGAGTTTCACCAGCAGGAGCTTCCTCAGCACCTCCCATCTGACCCCTCAACCTGTGAAGGTACTCCCTGACCATCTGTGCCCACCTGCTCCTGACAGGCGGGGAGTGACTGCGCTGTCTCCCCACCAACCTCTACTCTTCCTCATAAAACCCTCCTAGCAATATTCTCAAGGGCAAGTTTGAACTCCTGACCACGGCACGAAGGGCCTGTAAGATCTGGCTTCTGCTGGCATCTCCGGCCACCCTCTTCCCAACCCTCGAATTGCATTCTCCCCTCACACCATCCTCAACCTCACACAATGAGCCCTGTCCCCTCCCTCTGACTGCAGTGACCTCCCAGAGCTAAGTCCACCATAAGGCAGATGTCACCCTCTCCAGGCAGAGTCTCCTGACCCAGGCATCAGGAGCAGGTCTCCTCCCATAATTCCCAGGCCACACAGTGGTCCTCACCATTCCTGGACCACCGGGAAGAGGGGGAGGCACTCTTCCATAATCCTTTCCATGCTTAGGCCTGAGTAACAGGGATATTTTTTTTTTTTTTTTTTTTTTTTTTTTTTTTTTTTTTTTTTTTTTGCTGTATGCGGGCCTCTCACTGTTGTGGCCTCTCCCGTTGCGGAGCACAGGCTCCGGATGCGCAGGCTCAGCAGCCATGGCTCATGGGCCCAGCCGCTCCGCGGCATATGGGATCCTCCCGGACCGGGGCACGAACCGGTATCCCCTGCATCGGCAGGCGGACTCTCAACCACTGCGCCACCAGGGAGGCCCTAACAGGGATATTTTATAAGCATCAAAATAGATCACATTTCACAATCTACCCTTGCGGTCTTTGGAGTCTCCTTCTTCTCCTTTATCTGATTCCAATGACATTGAAGATCTGACTTTGATCTCTTAAAGAAATAATTAAAAAAGAAGGGACAGCAATGGCTTCCCTTGAAATATCCCTTCTCAGACTGAAGTAGTTCAGAAACCCAGGGTGGATGCAAGGTATTGCCGAAGAGATCAGTGCTGTCCTCCACAGGGCCAAGGCCTCATATACTCCTGCTCTGGCAAAGCAGCTCCAAGAGAGTCTAACTGAAGGGCCCTGCTTTCACAATTACACTTGCTGATTCACAACACCAGCCTTAAGGTTGAAAAAAAAGGAGGAGGCAGGGACAGGGCAAGGACTGGGCTTCTGCCCAAAGGACAGTTGGCCAGTTCCCTTGCTCCCCCCTTGTCTCCTTTGTCAACCCTCTTCCAGCTGATCTGCTTTGCTCAAGAGCTTCTGTGGTGGAGAAAGTGGAGGCTGCCCCTTGCTGTGTCTCGTGTCTTCTGCTCAAGGGTTGGAAAGAGAGCTAGTGTGTGTGTGTGTGTGTGTGTGTGCGTGCACACGCGTGCTGAAGGGTGTGGAGAAGGGGCCTGCAGACGGAGAGGCAGATAGACAGACACACACACACACACACAATATGAAGGGGCTCCTGATACCTGATCCTGCCCTCTTTTCTGTGAACCAGCCTCTGTGAGCCAAAGAAAGGGCTCTCCTTAATAAGCCAATTTAGGGTTCCCAATCTGGGGATGAGAATATCTAAAACAGCTCAAACTCTATGAGGGGGTATGTTTTCCTGGAGACAAGCTTTCATCTGATTCTCAAAGGAGTCAGTGACCCAAAAGATTAGGAACCCTGGCAACAGGCGGAGCTCTCTCACACCACCCTCGCTTGTCTGGAAATGCGGCCAGACAGCATCTCTGCCTGGACCCTCACAGCCGTCTATAGCCCACGGACCTAATGCTGCCCTTGCCTCTACTTACAACCTGCTCCCCCACCTCACGTTTTCTCCAGATTCGTTAAGACTCCTCTCTCCAGCTGACCTCACTAAGCCCCGCTTTACTCCCAGATGTGTCCTTTTCTGCCCCAGCAGCCCAAGCAGGCTCTCACCTTCAAACCCACGCTGAAGCCCTGGCCCCCTCCATGGGCTCCCGTCACCACCCTCCCCACCTGCATGCTGCCAGATTAACCTTGTCGCCAGATGGCTCCCCGGCCTGCTCCAAGCTCCTAGATGCTCCAAGCTCCTAGAGGCTCCCACAGCCTCGTCACAGTAAGAGCTCGCACTTACCAAGTGCCTGTAATGTGTCAGGCTCTGTGCTGAGCACCACCTCATATTTAATGCCCACAACCATCCTACAGGTTGGTCTTCCCTTTCTTCAAGTGAGAAAACTCAGGCTTAGGGTAGCTAACTGACTTAGTCAAGGTGACACAGCCGGGACTAGAGCTGTGGATTGGCCAGTTCAACTCTAGAACCTGCCTTCTTAGCCACCAAGCGATACTGCTCCCCAAGTGCCAAAGCCTGGCGTGGAGCCCTCCTTGATCTGGCCCCAGCTTCTTCCCCTGGCTCCTGCGCTGCCCTCCCAGAATGCTCCACTCCAACCAAACCAGCCTAATAATTCTCTAACTAATCGTGCCTGCTTGTGTGCACTCACCCCAACCTCTGCTAGAGTATAATTATTAAGGGTCTTTCCTGGGGAAAATAAAAGAAATTAACTGATGATCAGGCAATAATTAGATTTGAATGAGAAACCAGAGGTCGTTCCAATGAAAAAGCTGGATGTGAAATTTCATACACATTATGCTCTGTTTTAAAAAGAATACAAAGAGAAAAGACTAGAAGGGAATAATCACCAAATCATTGTCTCTGGTTGCAGGAATTTAGTAATTGCTTTCCTGTTTCTTTACACTTTATATTCTTTCAAAATTTTCTAAATTAACATATATTACCTTTATTATTGCAGGGGGGGAGGTAGGAAGGAAGGGAAGAAGACATTTCTAGGGATAACTGAGCTCGGTAACTGGGCATTTGGAAGCCTCTATCCTACAATCTCAGGGTGAGGAGTGCTGACAGGGGTGTCCAGGGTGAGTAGCTCTCCGTGCCAGTCCAATGCCATGAGTGGCTATTCAAAGACGAGTCCACTGCGGCACTGTTCCCTCTGTAACTTCCCAACAAAGCTTCCGCCTCTGAGTGAACCTTCCAACCCATGGCCTCCTGGTGGGATCCAACTGCTGATGTCTGTTCCCTTCACAACCCCAAAGGGTCCTCCCTGAACTCTGCCCCCATCTGTTCTCAGCAGCAACGCAAATCTCGACATTTCTGAGGCAGCCTCATCACCCCTGAGGCAGGGAGTGGCCAAGGGCGAGAGCTTGAGAGTCAGGCCCAAGTGACATAAATCCCAGCCTGGCCACTCATTAGTCATGGCCTCTCAGGCAAGTCCCTTACATTTAACCTCAGTTTCCTTAACTGTAAATGGGGATGATGACACTACTGACATCACAGGGCGACTGGATCAACTGAGATGATATATGAGGAGCGTCGGCAGAGTCGCCAGTGAGCACTCAAATACCTGTTAGCTGTTGCCACCGTTCTTACTCTCATTGCCGAAGCAAACTCCCCGACTCCTTCGACTGTTTGACACATGGCCTAATGCTAGGACTCCAAGATCCTGGAGCAGCTGCGTGATGCCCATTTTTGTCTCCACTCCCCCACCGCCACTTAGTCACTTCTTTCAGGGTTGACACACACGTCCACTAAGACATTTCCAAGCACCACCCACTGCTGCTGCTCTGAATCCCCCTGTGCTCATCCGGGCGCCCGCCTTTGGAATGTGGGGGCCATCTCTGTGCCCCCCCCACCCTGCCGCCCCCAGGCCACAGGCCCTACTCACCTATCATCTTCTGCAGCAGCGGGGAGTTGCCTTTTCCAAAGAGCACGCAGAGGTCCAGGATCTTTGGGATGTCAAACAGGAAGTTGTTGTAGAGGATTTCTCCAAAAGCAGAGGGGGAAATGAAGTGATCCTAAGGAACAGTGCAGGAAGGATGAGAGACTTTCCAAAAACTGTGCATTGCAGGGTAATAGCAAGCTCACAAGAAACAACCTTCAGGTCCATCAGCAGGGACCTGGCTAACAGAAGAAGCTCTGTCCACACCGCGGATATGTCCGAGCCTCGTGGACTGACCTGGAGCAGTGGTCACACTTCATCTTAATGTAAACAGAAGCAAAAGCTCACTATAAAACTATCAGCTGGGGAATCATTCTAAAATATCTATGTGTAAATCACCAAGATGTCTGGGATTGTTTAAAATACTCCAAGAAAAACAGAAAACTCAGGGGGAAGGAGCAAACAAGATGTCTATACCTGTTGAACCCAGGTAATGGGTACGTGGGAGTCATTATACTTTTGTGTATATTTGAAAATTTCCATGTAACAAGTTAAAAAAACAAAAAAGCAAGATACTATTTTTAAAATAAATATGCGCGCACACACACACACACACACATTGAAAGGAAAAAAGTTTCCTGAAGGAACATGCACCTTGACAGTGGTCATTTTGAGGGGAGGGAATTTTGTGGATGACTTTCATTATCTACAAAATATTTCTGTTATATTTGAGTTGTTTAGAGACAGCATTATTATTTTTAAAATCAGGGGGAAAAAAGTAAAGGTTTTTAAAAAGCACATACGAGTTCCTCTAAAAACTCAGAATCAATGTTTTCACCCTCTGACGCACAAGGAGGGCACAGTCACGCGCCACCTGGCACAGGGCCCTCGGCTCCCCATTGATGAAAACATTGGGTGTAACGCAGGCGACCCGGTGACTTAGAGGATAAGGGAGGTGGCACAGATTTCTTCCCCAATGGTGGGAATAAAAGCAGAGGGGAGACAGAGGAAACATGATACTTCCAGAGCCTTCCTTCCCAGGGCTGAGAGCCTGGCACAGAGGTGTCAGGTGGCGGTGGTGACCTGTCACGGGATCCGGGGCTTACTTTGGATTCCTTGTGAGTGGACATGCGAAGGAAGGTGAGAAAAACACTTCGGTGGAGGCGCTTCTCCATGTCAACGACCTCAGGGGCCGGGGCCACCCACTCGTCGAACTTTCGGGGGACATAGTGCAGGTAGGAGTCCAGGCACTTCTGCAGAGTCTCGTCGAAGACAACCTAAACCAGGCGACAGAGGACAGCAAGGGCTCGTCACTGAGGCCCAAGGGCGTGTGGGTGGACTGTGCAGGGCTCACGGCCCATCAGCCCTGGCCTGTGGCAAACACTCCAACCCCAAGGGACCGAAGAGGTATAAATGAGCCGAGGGCTAAACACGAGTTTCTAAAAATGACGTGTTGGAAGGCGTTGTGTAAACATCACTAAGACTGTGATACAAGTCAGAGCAATCCAAACCACAATTTGCTGTTAAGGATCCAGTGTAAGAAGGAGAGAAAAAAAGCATCTTCTGGGAGAGGAAAACAACAGCACCCAACCAATGGCATGTCATGTGCTTTGTCTTAGCGTGAATTTTGATAGAATGTTACCTGGCACCAGAATTTATCGTGAGGCAGGGCCAGGAGCCAGTCGAGGTCATTGGCTACGAAGGTGGCGCGTTCCAGGTACTCCTCCACTAGGGCGGGAATGTTGTCTTTAGGGGGCGGTTTGTATAACACAAAATACCGGTCTGCCTTCTGCTCGGGGTGCTACGGATCCAAAAACCACGTGTTAACGTGGCAGAGGTTAGTCAGTGAGGGCCCATTTGCCAACCCACAGCAATGACAACACTGGGCTGTTCCAACCGGTGACCCTCAAGCATAAAGAACTGAGTGTCTCTGACAAAGGGGGCTTGGTTGCAGCCAGGGAACACCAGGCGGGCATTAAATACCATGTTTTTTGGAGAATATTTAATGACATGGGGAAAGGTTAAGGGAAGAAAAAGCAGGACACAAACCTCTCTATTTTATAAAACCAGTTTGGGGAGTAAAAAAAAAAGTACACATATTTAACACATTCACACACTGGTACAGATTTTTTTAAAAAGTGGGGGGGGCAACCCCCCAAAGCTAACAGTGGCTATCTCTAGTGGAAGGGATTATGACTTGACTACATTTTCCCATTAAAAAAAAAGAACACGTATTATTTTTTAAATTATTTTTTAAATCATACAAGTGAGGCATTGAGCATCCTTTCTTTCAAAAACTCACAATAGTACAGAAAGGTGAGTTGCCTGGCCCATACCCCCAACCCCTGTGTCAATCCAGAGGTAACCCCTCACCATTCCCTGAGCATCCTCACAGACCTTTTCTAAGTATTTACATTAAAATGTGCCCATATGAGGCATTGTTTGGACCCATTTTCATCTTTCTGACACAAACAGTATACTGTACATATCATTGTGCTATATCGTATAATCTTTTTTTAAAAGATGCTAATCAGGTAATTGCAGGTCTCAGCTTAGCATCACAAGCTCTCTCTTCCAACCCTTACCTTGCCATGAAAAAATCTTACTTTGTTCACCATAAGGAGGAGAAGATGAGCTCAGTTTTCTCCTCTGACTACATAAGGGCTGCTTTCTCTTGGGGTGGGGGGGAGGTGATAACAGGAAGAAGGCTGGGCTGCGTCTCAGCTATTATCAACCACAATCCACCCACTTCCAGGTCTGTCAATCGAGGGGGGACAGGAAACCACAGCTGATTGGTCAGTCTCCTCGAGAACCACCTACACCTCCCAACTGCCTAACGCAAGTTTGCAAACTGTGGAGTCTCTGAGTCCTGCGGGATTCCTTGGGGGTCACCTGCCAGGTGGGTCTTCAGGACCCCTCCCATTTAAATCAGAATTTATACAAAAGGAATCCTGCTGCCTGAAACAAGTTCAAAACTACTCTCTAGGCCCTAATTTCACCTCCTTGGTTTTTGAGTTCCCCTCCTGCCTTTGTCTGTTGACATCTCACCTCTTAGGTCACTTCTCAGGCCAGGCTACTCACCCCACTTGCCCAACAGACACACACATACACACACCCCTGAGAGTCTACCTCCCTACAATCCTACACATTTACTGGCACCCTGCTGCGCACATGAAGAAAGGCATCCGTGTGCTTCCAGAGCCCACTCTGCAGAGGGGAAGATGCACATCTAAGCTATCAAATGAGCACAAAACAGACAGCTCAAACCCGGAAGAGGGACTGTGAGAGGGCAACAGGTGATTAACTGCGCCTGGAGGACGAGGGGCCGCTTCCCAGGGCCGGCAGCATCTGAGCTGGCCCTTGGACGATGAGAAGGATTTTTAGGTGGAAAACACAGTATTTTTACGGAAGCATAAAAATGGACCATTTAAAAAAAAAAGGAGGGCACAGATTGCACCAGGCGGTGGGAGATGGATTTGGAGGGAGAGATGCTGTAAGGATAATAAAAGCCATCACTCACGGAGGACCTGCCTTGTGCGGGCTGCTGAGTAGGCCTGTCCCCCAGCCCATTTCTTTTTTACCTACAACAACTATTTCAAAAGGAGACAGTATTCTCCCCATTTTACAGAGGAGGAAACCAAGACTCAGTCAGATTCAGGAACTTTGCCAAGGTCACAGGGCTAAGGAAGCAATTGAGGCAGGATTTGAACCAAACCTGACACTGCAGACCTACTAAATGACCTAAGGTACCACGTGTCACCCTGGTTTCACTGCTCATCCTTCTCACCCCAGCTCTGACCTCACCTCCTCCAGGAAGTCTCCCAAGTCCCACCCTGACTAGGTTATGGGTTTCACCTGGGCTCCCCAACACCTGCACTCTGTGCTTCCCCGACTGTAGCACTTGTTAAATTATATCAGAAGTGCTTGCAGATCCGTGGTTGCTGTGGAAGGGAACAGAGGAAGGGATAGATTATAGGGGGGGCACCAGGACACTTTCGGGAGTAGTAGAAATGTTCATTATCTTTTTTTTTTTCTGGCCACACCACACAGCATGCGGAACTTCCCCGACCAGGGGTACAAGGGATAGAACCCGTGCCCCCTGCAGTGGAAGTGCAGAGTCTTAACCACTGGACCACCATGGAAGTCCAGAAATGTTCATTATCTTGATTATGGTGATGGTTTCATGGGTGTATGCAGATGTCAAAACCAATCAAATCGCATACTTTAGATAAATACATGCAGTTTATTGTTCTCCAATGATACCTCAATAAAGTGATATAAAAGGGAGGGCCTGCCTTCTCCTTCTCCCCCACTACCCTGCAGGTCTCTGGAGAGAGTCTGAGTTTTGCTCACCACAGCAGTCCCAACCCCTAGAACAGTGCCTGGCATTGAGCAGACTCTCCATATACATTTGCTGATTGAACAAAGGAATGCATGGAGGTAATGAAGGACCAGATCCTGCCAGGGTCTCTGAAGGACCTTCAATGCCACGCTCAAGAGTAGGGGCCATTGGGGATTTCCCTGGCGGTCCAGTGGTTAAGACTCCATGCTCCCAATGCAGGGGGCATGGATTCAATCCCTGGTCAGGGAACTAAGATCCCACATGCCGAATGGTGCAGCCGAAAAAGAAAAAAAAAAAAAAATGAGTAGGGGGCATGGAAGATTCCAGGGCAAGGAGCAGCAGGCTCCAACTGTATCTTCTACTCTTCAGGCCTGGCTTAGGTCCCATTGCTGCATGAAGCTTTCTGAACATTCTCTGCCCCTCAAACTTCTGCTCTGTTTATCCTGATAAGAAACTATTTTGGACCGTTCTCCAAATGCTCCACTTATATGAGTCTTGTCTTTCTCAAGAGCCCATTCACCCACTTTGGCCCAAGACTTGATTTCTTTTGGATCTTCAATAGTAAGTATGTGCATCTGCACGGTAACTACTCAATAAACATTAGCTTCAGCTATCACTCTGCAGAGGCAGCATGATGGCTGTCCCTTTGCTGGAGATCTTCTTCTCCCAAGTTGGGACTAAAGAGACAAATACAGGGCAGGTACATCTCTGAGGACAATCTTTCAGGAGCTTCTGGTGGCCTGCAGCACAGCCAAAAGACTGCTCCTCAATCAAGCAGCTGTCTTCCTTAGCTCGTCCCTCTTCCCACCCTACACCCCATTCATAATGCCGCTGTCACCGTCACAGCTGTCATCACCGTCTTCATTGAGTGCTCACTACGTCCTAGGTTCACTGCTAATTCACAGGCATCTCATTTAATCCTCACAGCCACCCCCGCAAGGCTGGTTCTACTGTTACCCTGTTTTGGATCCTGAGGCTTAGAGACGTTAAGTAACTTGCCCAAAGTCACAGGGCCAAGTCTGTGTGACATTAAACACAAAGCCGGGCTCCTTAACTCTGCTTCCGCCCCAGGTGGTTGGTGTAGGAGTCAGGCTCTCAGGAGCCCAGGCCAATAGACTCAGGTCCTCCTGCCAGGTCCACCCTCCTCCCATTGCTCTGCCCGGCTAGTGCCTATTCACCCTTTAATACCCAGTTCAGGATCCCCCTCTTTCTGGAAGGGGTCCCTGGCAGTGTGTGCTCTCCCACCACCCTAAGACCTCCCCATACCCATACACCCCGCTGGTCTGGATCAGCAGCCTGGACTTCCTTCTCTCATATCCTGATCATGCTGCAGAGAACTACCAGTCTGCTTTCTCCCCTCAAGGGCAGGAACCACGTCTTTTCTCTTTGTAGCTCCAGTGCCTGTCACAAAGCATGGCTAGGGTCCTTGACTCATTTACTGAATGTCTCCTGAGAGCTACTATGTGCCTGGCACTGGAAAACCAGAACAAAGGGAAGGGCCCAGTCTCTGTTCCCACGGAGCCCACAGTCTAGCAACCCAGGTGTCCAGTACACGGGGAAGGACTGAGGTGGGAAATCAGACCCAAGGAACCCATCTCCACCAGCGCCGACCAACAGAACCTCTGCAGTGACGGAACTGCTCTAGACCTGGTCCGTGCTGGCCAATACAGTAGGCTCTCACCACATGGGACTATTTTAAGTTAAATGAACTAAAACTAAATTAAAAATCCAGTTCCTCAGTTGAACTAGCCACAATTTCAAGAGCTCAACCACCACACGTGGTGAACAGCTAACATATAGGACAGAACAGTTCTCAATTTTCTGATCAGTAACCCCCTTACATAAAAAGATTATGAATACAAGGATATATTGCACAACACAGGGAACACAGCCAACATTTTATAATAACTATAAATGGAATATAACCTTTAAAATTGTGAATCACTATATTATACGCCTGAAACATATAATGTTGGACATCAACTCTACTTCAATTAAAAAAAAAAGTTATAAAAAAGAAACAAGAGGCTTTATAGCAGAAAGGTTAAGGGTATGGGCTCTAGGGGCAGCCTAGCTGTGTTCCCATCCTGGCTCCCCTCATTTTCCAGTTTTATGACCCTGAACTTTTAGTTTCCTCATCTGTAAAATGGGGACAACCAAAATGCCTACTCAGAGGGCTGTGGTTCGGCTTACATGAGATAATCCAGGTGAAAGGTTTGGCCCAGAGCGAGTGCTCTATAAATTTTATTTTTTTTATTTTTTTTAAATTTATGGCTACATTGGGTCTTCGTTGCTGCACACGGGCTTTCTCTAGTTGCGGCGAGCAGGGGCTCCTCTTTGTTACGGTGCACGGGTTTCTCATTGCAGTTTCTCTTGTTGTGGAGCACAGGCTCTAGGCGCTTGGGCTCAGCAGTTGTGGCTCGCGGGCTCTAGAGCACAGGCTCAGTAGTTGTGGCACACGGGCTTAGTTACTCCGCGGCATGTGGGATCTTCCCGGACCAGGGCTCGAACCCATGTCCCCTGCATTGGCAGGCGGATTCTTAACCACTGAGCCACCAGGGAATTCTTAACCACTGAGCCACCCTCTATAAATATTAAGTACTATTATTAGAGAGTAGTTAGGAAATAATAGGAAGCCATCCAGAAAGCAGGAAATAAAACACCAAGCTCTTGTTTCCCACAATTTTACTCAAGCTCCCAGAAAATACTTCCTCCCACCTTGTTCAAGTAAGCTCATATTCTTGGGAAAAGAGCAAGGGGGTATGGGGACTCCAGTCCCCGCGTCTGTCTCCTTCTCCAGCACCCTGGCACCTCTCTGAGGCTCTAATCTCTCCCCACAGCTGGTAATCGGCATGCTCACAGCCTCCTTAATTTTCAGTCTCACAAGCCCTGCCAGGTCTGTGTGTGGCGCTTCTCAGTCCGCTCAGAACTGACCTCTGAAATCAGTGTGCCCCGCTAAAGTGGATAGCAGCTGGTACAGCTCTGAAAAAGGCCCATCCGAAACCTGAGCACCTCCCACAGGGTCCAATCCCCAGACACAGCTTTGGGCCAGCCCCACTGCTAGCCAGCTCAGGCTGAGTCAGAACTGCCATCAGACTTTGATTCAAAATGAAATGCTTTGCAGGCAAGGTGTGGGGTGGTGACATGGAAAATACCACTCAAATTCAAGCTGCTCGGAAAGGAAACTTCTACGATGGGCCTGGAAGGACCTAATAGCGTCCCGACTACTGAATTACAGACTGTGGCCCTTGGGTCATTCTAGAACAGATAAAGAAGGAATTTACTTTTTGCTTCTGAAATTGCAAGAATGATAATATCAGGCTGAACGGCCTCAAGGCACCGGCTCACCAGCGCTGGTGAAGTCCTCAGCTTCCCTGTCTTCAGGTCCTTGTGGGTGATCTGGAGTTGGTCCAGGGGCAGAGCTGGCATTGTGCTGCATTGACCCTCCTGAAAGGAATATGGATGGGAAGAAGACAGCAGACACAGAGGCTCCTGGGGGCAGAGGCCTGCTTTGGGGCTGATCCCAGAGCCAGGAGAGAAGCTTCAGCCTCTGGCCTCAAAGGCTTCAAAGGCCTGGTTCCTGTACCTACTAATCTAGACCAAAGTGACTTTTTTGCCTAAAGCAGCAGTTATCAGCTGAGGAGGAAAACACTCCCCAGGTGACTCCTGAAATATTCCCACCCAATTTGAGAAGTACTGGTTAAAAGTACCTAGATTATCTTTATTATGGCTCCAGGTCTGTGCCCTCCTTGGCCTGTGAACTCTGTGAAGACAGTACCTGGGCTCTCCTTCTCTTGCTACCTTTCCTGTGACAAGCACAGGTTTGATACAGACGTGGCTTCATCCAATATTTCATGAACAACTGAATATGAGGATACTTTTCTTACCACTCTAACCAGATTTTAAGTCTTTTGGGGGTTGAAGCCATGGGCCTTTCTTCACTTGCAGAGGGAGTTAAGAGTTTACAACCTTTCTAAGCTTCAGGAAAGAAGGACACGGATAAACAGGAGGACCAGGGGGGTCAACAGAATTCACAGAAAACTGCCAGAGCGAGCTCCTTTCTAGAGAGGCACAAACTGGCCTCAGAGTCAGTGAGCAGCGGACACCACGTCTCCTGTCTTCCCATCCAATGCTCTTTTCTCAATACAACTTGGCCTGACCTGCGGAAGGACATGCGTATTGGCTGAATCATGGTACAGAAGTGACTCAGGCCTCAGACATGCCACAAAAGGCCAGCACAGTCTCAATGACGACATGAAGACATATCAAGGCTGGGATGAGGAAATCATCACCTCCTGAACCCTCACAGAGGAGCTGAGGGGCATGGTCAGCCATGAGTTACTGGAGTCCCAGATCTCAGATATTAGGCCTAGCCCTGGTGTTATGAAGACAGACTGATAAAGCAGGGTCTCTGCCCTGGGGGAGCTTCTGATCCAATAATAATAATGACAATAGCAGCAGCGGAAGCATGCTTCTCATGTGCTGGTGCTCTTCTCAGTGCTTTTCTCAGCATGAACTCGCTTTATACACCTTAAGTTGCTTTACATGTATTAATGCTCGTAACAACTCTAAGGTTGGTACTATTATTACCTTCATTTTATCAATAAGGTAACAGAGGCTTGGAGAAGATAAGAAACTTGCCCTAGGTCTCAGAGTTAGTGGCTGGTGAAGCAGGCTGGCTCTTAACCATTCACTGTACTGAGTCTAGTGCACTTGAGCTGGTGGGGGCTGTGGCTGTCGGAGAAGCATTTCTAGAGGAGTGCCTGAAGGCTCAGGAGAGCCTGAGTTGAGTCTTGAGAGTGGAGAATGGCCAGGGAAGAAGGGTGTCCCAGGCAGAGGAAACGGCAGGAGCAAAGGTAAGGAGGTAGGAAGCAGCTTGGTATACCAGGAACCTTGGTTCAGCGGCTGCTTTAAAGACTGTGAAGATATCCATCTTCACATGGGATGCAAAGAGAGAGGTCCAGTCTGTCTAGTCCTCGAGGCTTGTTCCAGCTCTAGGATCGCAGTGGATAGTGGATCAGATACATGGTCCCCGTGTCTGAGCTTTCATCTTTCACCTTTGCAAAATGTAGATAACACCATCTGTTGTATATACATTACTTCTAATCAAGTTACTATCTTACTAGCCTTTTGCAATAACCCAGATAAGAACGACAAGGATTATTAAGCTCAGATGTCCAAAGAGGGGCCCTGATTTGCTCAGGTAAATACATGAGTGGCCAAGTTGAAACTGAAGCCCAGCTCTTGTGCCTGGGCACCTGGGTCTCTTGTGCTGAATATGTTAAAAATACTTCTTTCCTAACCCCTCAGCGATGCTGGGAGGGCAGCTGGAAACATCAGTGGTCAGCTCACCAGTGCAGAAGTCACAAGCCCAGTCCTTTCCATACTCACCTTCCAAAGTCAGTAGTGGGAGTATCCAGTGTGGGGACCTAGGGTGGGGAAAGAGTCATAATGAGGAGGCGGCTCTCCACCCTTATAATTCTAGGCCCCATAGTTCAGGCCTAGACAGGTAGAGACAGCACCTGCTTTTGGAAGAAATCTACTCCTACAAGCCAGTGCCTGTTCAGACCCAGGCTGGTGTGATGGTTGAAAGAGAGGTTTATAGTTCTACAGCCTGGGTTCAAATCCTGGCTCCATCCTACCCATGTTGAGACCTTGAGACAGTTCCTTAACTTCTCTAAGCCTTGATTTCCTCATCTGTAAAATCGGGATGATAACAGTACATAATCTCATAAGCTCTCAGGGTTGATATGAGAAGTAACCAGCACTAAGTCATCAGGATAGTACTTGGCACATAATAAGCACTCAGTAAAGTTCACTTGTTGTTATTATTCAAGTCCCAATCATAAGCAGAGCATTTTGGGCTTCCTCAGTTACTCGACAAACACTAACTGAATACATTCTGGATCCTGGGCATGTAAATGACTATCACTCCGTGTAGTTAGAGCTGTAACTGGAAATTTCCAGAACAAGCACAGCAGAGAAAGGAAGGATGTCACAGAGAAGATGACTTACAACCTGGCTGTTGAAGGATAGGAGGAAAAGATGAAAAGGAAGGACATTCCAAGCAAAGAGCAAGCATGAGTAAAGGCTCAGAGCCTGTGGCTCTGAAGGAAGAGGGAGACATTTGGGATGGCTGAGAACACAAGGTCAGAGAGGGGGTGACAGAAGTGGAGAGAAGAGGTTGGATAGGAAAGATGGAGCCATTTTAAAAAGAGCCTCAAATGCTATGCTGAAGATTTTGGCCTTTCATTTGAAGGCAGTGAGGCGTCATTTAAGTAGAGGAGAGACACCATCAGAAAGAGAAGATAATAACCTGGTGCAGGAGAGGCCTTCTATGAACCACTGGAGAGCAAAAACTGTGTTAATTAACTGTGTTAATAGGCCATTCAAAGAGTTTTTGAGTACCTACTATGTGCCAGGCACGGAAGCCTGCCTGGAGAATCCTAAGGCGGGCAAGTAACAGGCCTGATTCTGCCATTCATAGAGTTTACAGTCTTGATGGTTAAGACAGATGTGAACCAGACAGCCATACAAACAAGTAAAACTCAACACCGTGAGTATGCTATGCAGGTAAGGCCCTTGGGACTATAACAGCATTTAACGGAGAGAACTAACTTGAGGGAGAGAGGATGTCAAGGAAGTTTTGAGTTTTCATCTCAAGTATGAGTAGAAATTAACTAGGCAACGACTGGACTCTAAGTTCCAAAAGAATAAGGACAATGATCATGATGATATCTGTGCCCCACCAATGCATCCTCAGTGCCAAGCAGGGCAGTAGATGCCACAAATTAGGAAAGGGCCCCATATTGACCAATTTCAATAAGTCCTGGGAGCATCCCCAGGGATACTGCTGCCTCAGTTTCTGTCTTCACCCTTCTGGTCTCAATTCAATATTACTCTTCTCAGAGACCTTACCAGGCTGCCCTATCTAAAGTATTCACTACCCTAGTTACTGTCATATCTTTAATTACCTAGCGCATGTATTTGTCGTTGACTGTCTCCGCCCATTAGACTGTAAGCTCCATGAGGGCGGGAGCCTTGTCTGTCTTGCTCTGTTTGTATCCCCAGTGCCTAGATCTGTGCCCGGCACACAGAAGGCGCTGGACATATATTTGTTGAACGAATTAATGAACGTTGAGGAAACTGAAGCTCGGGGTGAAGTGGGAGGATCGTGACTCGTCCAAGGCCAAGGTCACTCTCGGGCCGATCCTCGAATCCGAGACTCTAAGCTCTGGCGGCCTAATTGGGCGGGGGTCGGTGGAGGGGTAGGAGGAACGGGGCGACTCGCGGCCCCTGGGGCAGCGTAACCCTTGGCCCTGCCGTGTAGGCAGGGAGGCCCAAGGCCGCGTAAGGCACGGCTGCGGCCCTTCCCAGGCCCGATGCCCCACATCCGGCAGGGCCCAGCCACGCACTCACCTCGGCGGCTCCACTGCCGGCGCTGTACCGCCGCCGCCACAGCCGCCGCGGTCCACGATGACAGTTCCCACAGCGCCGGCACTTCCGGGGTCAAACTGCGATTCCGCAAGCGCAGACAGGAAGCCTCGGCCCGGCCCCGCCCCCGAAGCCAACTGCCGCCGGGAAGCCGGGCCCGGGGCCACGCCCACAGCCGCAAGACTCTGCCCCCATAAGGAACAGCCTGGCTGTAACCACGCCCACTGTCCCCCCTTAGCTCCCTTCTTGCTTTTGCAGAGAGAGCGGAAGGTGGGCGGAAAGCAGGTATGGTTCCACCTCTTGGAAAAAACAAGTATGATACCTGGGTTCTTAGGATCCCAGGCTTCCACCTCCTTCCTTAACCTACTCAGTCATAATCTCAAGTCCAGGAGGAATTCTGCAGCTGAATGCTGCAAGCTGTGTCAGAACACTGAATGCTTCCCTTTATAGGCATCATTTTTTCAGGCAAACTGAACATCCAATGATATGGAAGGGACAGAAAAAAAAGTGCTGGTAACTCCATGTTTTTTCCTTCTGGCATCACATCCATTGGGCACACAGGAAATATAATTTGTATCTTGATGGTTGGTTGGAGGACAATAATGTGTGGCAGCCTTTGGTACAGAGAAAGCTTAAAATAGGACTTCTGGCAAAAGTGTATGGATTGGTTTCATCATTCCCGATGGGTATTAATATCACTGAAGTTTTAGAGCTAAATAACATGACTATAAAAAGACAAAAACATCCAATAAGACACCTGACTTCTCTAAACATGTCTCAGTTTCCTCATCTGTCAAAAGGGGTCATTGATACCCACTTCGTCATCATTAGGAGACTTAATGAGATAGTAGACAATAGCAAGCACATAGTAAGTGCTCAAAAAGTTGAGTAGAGAGAAAGGAAGGAAGAAAGAAGAGGAGGAAGGGAGGGAGGAAGGAAGGAGACTCCCTATCAGTTGGAGTGTTAACCCTTATATTTATTTCATCTTTGTTTTCTCTTCTTTGCCTGAAAAGATTAATGAGGAATGTGAGCTTCCAAAGGAGGCATCCTTGTCTGAGCTATCATATGTCCAACTGAAATGAAATTAAAAAGCCACTATAGGGACTTCCCTGGTGGTCCAGTGGTTAAAAATCTGCCTTCCAATGCAGGAGTCGTGGGTTCAATCCCTGGTTGGGGTAACAGGGGTCCCACATGCTGCGCGGCAACTAAGCCCGCGCACTCTAGAGTCTGCGCACCACAAGGAAAGATCCCACATGCCGCAACGAAGATCCCGTGTGCTGCAACTAAAAAAACAGCCAAAAAAAACAAAAAACAAAAAACACTTTAACAGGAGAAACCTTAAACCATGTATTAGTTACACACAAGTATGGAGGAATGTGGGGGCCTCTATTCTCTACATTAAAAGAAACACAATGACAACTAACTTACTTTAAGAGCAATTATTTGGGTTGGCAAAGGAGGCGAGTGTCTGTGGTGCTCATAATCAGTCAAGTCTAGGGATAGCTAAAGAGAAAAACTGTCAGGAGTTGGAGCTAGAAAATCAGCACAGGAATATCTGGGACTGAGTCCTACCTGGCCCAGATGCTCTGAGTCACCTAAAATGAATCAGTATTGCCTTTGTGTTTCAATCCTCCAGCAAGTGTGTATTTGCAGAGCACCCATTGTTGGGGTTAGCTGTTGTGTGGCCCACACAGTGTTCATTTCCTGTTTTCCCACTCACAGCAGCTTGACTACTCCTCAGAGAACCATCCTTCCCGCTTCACTCCACATGGAGTAGGACTAACTCTTCACCCAGAGTTAAGTGGTGTACAACTGTATTAGTTATCTATTGCTGTGCAACAAATCACCCCAAAACTCAGTGGCTTAGAACAATAATAATTATTTATTATCTCACATGGTTTCTGTGGGTTAAGGATTCCAAACTGGCTAGGCTGGGTGGATCTGGCTCAGGGTCTCTCATGAAGATACAATCGATGTCAGCTGGGACTGCACTCCTCTGAAGGCTTGATCAGAGCTAAAGAACCCACCTCCAGGTGGATCCGCTCATGTGGCTGGCAAGTTGGTAACAACTGTTGGCCAGAGGCCACAGTTCCTCTCCACAGGGCTGCTTGAGTATCCCCACGACATGGCTCCTGTCTTCCTTCAGAGGGAGCAATCCAAGAGATCAAAGCAGAGGCAGCTATGCCTCTATGATTTAGCCTTAGCAGTCACATGCCATGACTTCATCCATATTTCTATTGGTCACAAAGGCCAGCGTTTGTTCAGCGTGGAGGGGACAAAGGACATGAATATCAGAAAGCAAGATCGTTGGGGGCCATCTTGGAAAGTGGCTACCATATCGATCTGAGTCTGGCAATCAGCATATTCCAAACCCTCAGCCATAGTTACTGACTCAAGAATAGATACATGATCCAAATTATACCAAATTCTGAGATCTTTATTGGAGTCAAGAAGAAAGAAAAGTTCTCTTTCTTTTTTTCAGTCGTGCCACGCAGCATGCAGGATCTTTGATCCCCCAACCAGGGATCGAACCCACGCCCCCTGCAGTGGAAGCGCAGCATCTTAACCACTGGACCACCACGGAAGTCCCCCAACCCAAGCTTCTTTACATGGTGGTTGGGTCCCCACAGAGTAACAGTGGGAGCTACCAGATCTTTTGAGGCCTAGGCTCTGATACTCATACAACATCACTTCCTCCACATTCTATTGGTCAAAGCAAGTTATAAGGCCAGCTCTGATTCATGGGGAGAGGAAGTAGCCCTCCTGCCCCATCCACAAGCAACCACTCATCTACTTTCTGTCTCTAGAGATTTTTTTTTTTGCGGTACGCGGGCCTCTCACTGTTGTGGTCTCTCCCGTTGCGGAGCACAGGCTCCGGACGCACAGGCTCAGCGGCCATGGCTCACGGGCCCAGTCACTCTGCGGCATGTGGGATCTTCCCGGACCAGGGCACAAACCTGTGTCCCCTGCATCGGCAGGCGGACTCTCAACCACTGCGCCACCAGGGAAGCCCTGTCTCTATAGATTTTTGATGGCCGTTTTTACAGGCAACCTACAACAGCTAGGGAGACTATGCAATGAGAGAGATTTGTGTGGGAGATAATGGTGTTTTGAGCTCTGGCAGAAGCAGAGTATCCTCAGGAGAAAATGAAACAACAGCAGTGAAATCTCTTTGCAAAGTGTTACATAAAAATACAAATTTCATAATCTACACTGTCCCCAGCCAGGAACTGCTGCCCCCAGCAGCTTTCTGTTAAGCCAGGCTTTCTCTCCATAGGCCGTGTCTGTCCAATCCCCCTGCCCTCTGTCGAGTTCATCAAAGCTTCTGCTGACTCAAGAAGAATCTAGAGAATGATCACTGCAGTGAAAGCCTCAAATCATCCCCCAGGGCCCCTAATAACAAAACATCTGCTTGCCATTCTTCCTTTTCCCTCTGGGTTTTAGTGAGAAAGCAGCATTAAATGAAGATAATGATAAACAACTTAAAAACTAAGCCTCCTGGCTTCCAAGAAGGGAGGTTTAATTTGAAGGCAGCTAATTACCCACTCATTATAATTTACAGATAGTGGTTATCTTGCCTTCTGTCACTGGTCTGCAAACAGTAGTTGGAAAGATTAAAAAAACATCCGGACTTCCCTGGTGGCGCAGTGGTTAAGAACCCACCTGCCAGTGCAAGGGACACGGTTAAAGCCCTGGTCTGGGAAGATCCCACATGCTGTGGAGCAACTAAGCCCGTGCGCCATAACTACTGAAGCCCACGCACCTAGAGCCTGTGCTCCGCAACAAGAGAAGCCACCGCAATGAGAAGCCTGTGCACCGCAACGAAGAGTAGCCCCCACTTACCTCAACTAGAGAAAGACTGCGCGCAGCAACGAAGACCCAGTGCAGCCAAAAAAAAAAAAAAAAAAAAAGTCCAAGCTAATGCATTTTAGAAAGAAGAGGGCAGAGAACCCCCAAGTCAAAGAAAAGAATATTATCAAACATGTAGTCCAGATCTCTCATTTGGTGGGTAAGGGAACTGAGGCCCAGAAAGGGGATGAGACTTGCCCAGAGAGGTCCACAGCTGGCGGGTGGCCAAAGGGGCACAGGAATTGAAGTCTCCGTGCTGGCTCCAGCTGAAAGCTCCACCCAGGGAGATGAAAGGGTAGCTCTGTCTGCCCCATGCTGCTCAGAGACTGCACTCAGACCACCCATCGAAGTGGCAATTGGCACATCCGGGCTCTCGGTAATCATCAGTGTGGGATGATGGAGCCACAGAACCAGGGGGTAGAAATAACTCCTCAAGGGCTGTGACCAGGTTTAAATTGCAGCGAGGGCTGGGCAGGGGGATTTTTGCTTCACTTTAAGATTGAATATTTTTTATTTGGTAGCGTCTCAGACTTTACATGTAGGCTCTGAGACGAAGGGCTTGCAAAAGGCACCTCCAGCTACTCTGGTGATGGGAAAGGTAGGTACTTGATATTTTTAACCATTAAGCCTGGGGTTTCAATACGGTGGAATAGTGCCAGCTCTTTAGCTGTCCTTTGGAGAGCATGAAAAGAAGTTACTGGAAGATATGCCTTGACTATCATGAAAACAGAGGAACCTTGCCTTCTCATGTTCCTGGGTGTTTTCTCCCTGGGCCACATAGTCCCCAGCGGACTCCAGAATGCAGCCACTCTGACCTTCTAATTTCTTAAATGCCCTGGTCCCTTCACACTTCAGGGCATTAGCCATGCTGCTTCCTCAGCCTGAAATGCCCCCCATGTTCTCCTTATCAAGGTAAAGCCTTCATCTCTTCTTTCCCCAGGTTATAATCATTTCCCCGATATATACACTCCCTGAATTTCCCCCTGTATCACTGCTCAGAGCTCATCATCTTGTATTTTTTGTGTGATTATTTAATCAGTGACTGCCTCCCTCATTAGACTATATGTCCTGACAAGTTATGAACCTCATCTGTTTTGTTCCCTAACCGTATTCCCAATTCTCAGCTTAGTACCTGGCACCTAATTGCATGCAATAAATATTTGCTGAATGAATGACTGAATCAAAGTGCCAAGATAGTCTAGAATGACTCTTCTTTTTAAAAAGTATTTATTTATTTATTTATCTGGTTGCACCAGGTCTTAGTTGTGGCAGGCAGGCTCCTTAGTTGCGGCATGCATACTCTTAGTTGCGGCATGCGAACTCTTATTTGAGGCATACGAACGCTTATTCGCAGCATGCATGCAAGATCTAGTTCCCAGGCCAGGGGTCAAACCCAGGCCCCCTGCATTGGGAGCGTGGAGACTTATCCGCTGTGCTACCAGGGTATTCCCAAGAACAATGCTTCTAATTCCAAGTAAAGAAACTGTGCCCCAGAGATGGGCAATGACTTGCCCAGGGTCACATGCAGGCATCTAATAGGTCCTTACTGATTATTCACTCCCTTAAAATACCTTGGCACGTGGGACACAGCCACTTCAAGGCAATGCAAGGCTGAGGAACTCAGCTGTGTTCCATGCTCTGGACAACTGTAGTCCCCTCCTTAGCAGAAGGCTTTCCATGAGGGAGGAATTCTAAACCTGACTCAATGAAGGGGCTCCAGGATCTATGCATCCCCTGAAATGTATGCAGGTATATTGGGGAGCTTTTTTCAGGGGAAGGGCTGCCAGGTTTTTTTTTTTTTTGCGGTACGCGGGCCTCTCACTGCTGTGGCCTCTCCCGTTGCGGAGCACAGGCTCCGGACGCGCAGGCTCAGCGGCCATGGCTCACGGGCCCAGCCGCTCCGCGGCACATGGGATCCTCCCGGACCGGGGCACGAACCCACGTCCCCTGCATTTGCAGGCAGACTCTTAACCACTGCGCCACCAGGGAAGCCCAGGGCTGCCAGGTTTTATCTGAACTTCAAATGAGCAAGATCCCCAAATGCTAAGAATCACTCACACTAGCTCTCTGCTGAATCTCTTCTTTCCTTCTCACTAGAAAAGCCACTCCACGGCCCAAGAATCTCTGGCAGCAGAAACATGGCTTAGTGTGAGGCTGCGAAGCTAGCAGAGGTCAGGGCTAAGTGGCTAACACGTGCAATCAGAGAGAAATGCATTTTCGTCTTCAGCTGGTTGAGGGTATCAGGGAAAGCTTCCTGGAATAGGTGCCAATTAAGCTGGGCTGTAGTGAACTGTGAAGGTTTGAGGGGCTAGAATTGATGTAGGGAGAGGGATAGGGTCCCAAATTCCCTTCTGTGAGCCCCAGTGTCCTCATCAACTCCCCATGCCCCAAAGGAGAGCTCATTTAAACTGTCTAGCATCAGAGTCTTTTGGGTCCAGACACCAGCCTGGCTGTAGAATCTCTTTTTCCTTCTCCCTTTTGAAGGCAACACAGGCTGTTTCTGCGATGCCAACAATCGCCAGCAACCCTTTGTCCCCTCTGTTGAATTATTCATCTGGTGAGATGAATTATTAATTTCTAATTTTGTACAGCAAATGCCAGGCAAACAGGTAGAAATGGATTTGGGACCCTGGGCATGGAGCCACAGACCTCCCCAGGTCCCCTTAAGCACAGGCCACCAGGGCCAAGAAATTATGCAGGAATTTGCAAGGGTCTCGCCCTGGAATGCATTTGACTGAGGGCGAAGTTGGTACAAGATCATGGTGCCCCTTGAAGTGGCTGGGCTCCACTCTCCTCTGGCTCTCAGGCACCTTGCTTTCCTGGGTCTTCGCTGTGGCAATCCTGACTGGCTCCAGTGCTAGGCTGTATTGCGTGTCCACAGTGGGCCCAGCTGCATTCCGTGGAGTGAGTTGGATTTGATTCTGAGCCTAGAATCTAAGTGGCTCAGGGTTAATCAAGCAGAATTTTTGAACCATAGCCCTGTTGACATTTTGACCCAGATAACTCTTTTTTGGGGACTGTTCTGTGCATTGTAGGATGTGGAGCGGCATTCCTGGCCTCTACCCACTAGACGCCAGTAGCATACCGCCCCCTGCCCCCAGCTGTGGCAACCAAAAAGTCTTGACATTGTCAAGTGTCCCCTCGGGGGCAAAGTTGCTCCCACTTGAGAGCCACTGGGTTAGTGCTTTCACTTCTTTGAGTATTTTTCTTTCTTCTTCTTCTCCTATCTATTCAGTGGGGATCTAGGTAGTAATTACCAAGGTGAAATATGATGGTCAAACAAGATCACAGATGTGAGGTCTCCACTTGTTCAGAATGTCCCCATCCTGGGACATTTCTGTTACAGGAACAGACGGTTTTCTTTTATTACTGAGTCCAGGTCTCCGTTAGGATTGTGTTCAGCTGCAGGTAGCAGAACAACCACCTTAACCTGACTTTAACAGTGAAGGGGAGTGATTGGTTCATATAACTGGAGTCCCAGAAGTAAGCTGATCTTCAGGTTTGGTTGATCCCACAATTCACCCGTGTCCTCATCCTCAGGGACCAGTTCTTTCTGTCTTTTTGCTCTGCCATATACAGTGAGGGTTTCTACTGAGATTGGTCCACCTTCAGGCCCTAGGAAGATCTTCAGCCGCCATCAGCACCATGGGCTTTCTTATTCACTTCAGGGTCTGAAAGAACACATCTGTTCCTGCATTCCAAGCCAGAGTCCCGAGAGCCAGCCTGACTAGGCCACGTAAGTCACAAGCCCACTTTGAAATTAGCATCTACATTCAGTAGAATGGGTGTGCTGTGTGGTTTATGCCCATCAAGTCCCACCCCTGGAACTTGGGATGGAATCACCTTTCCCAGGGTATGGCTGTGTAGATACTCAAACGAAGAAGTGAAGATCTTAGCACCAACAGGATCCAGTGAGCGTTCTAGAACAAATCATTCTAGTGGAGGGGAGGAATAGACTAGTTGATTGGCTGTACCTGGGACTTGGCCAACCCTTAGAGATGAGGGCATGGGGAGGTGGGGAAGTCAGCCTCACCCAACTGGAGGGACTGAAAGAGGGGGAAGCTTGGTTCCCTAATCCCCAAATAGGGATGCAGCTACCAGGAAAGGGCAGAAATGGATGCTGGGCAGGCAAGAATAAAAGGTGTCCATTGAATGAGGTCAAGAGAGGTCTGTGGAGGAGGGGGCATGTTAGGATATCTATAGAGGGGATCAGACATCTCTGTGTACCACTTCAGCGGCACGGAGCTCACCTTTTATTCCAACTAATGATAGGTGCTCTCAGGTGCGACTGGACAACACCCCTCTTCTCTCTATGCCACCTGTCAGGCTCAGTACTCACCCTGTGTAACCTAGAAATGTGGGATGTTAATGCCCACGAGGCAACCCTTGACCAAAGGGATTCGGAGCTGATCGCTAAATGCTTCCCCTTTTATTCCTCAGAGTGGACACATCCCAGATATGTTTGCTAAGGCATCTCAGACAATCCCAAGGTACTGAGCCACCAGTCACCCACATCAGATCCACCCATGGCCCACCTTGTCTTGGCTCTTGTTCCTTGCCTGTCCTTCACTCCTGCTCCCTGGGGCCACTTCCTAAATAAACTATTCACACAGAAGCCTTTATCTCAGACTCTAATTTTGGGGGGGACTTCCCTGGTGGCGCAGTGATTAAGAATCTGCCTGCCAATGCAGGGGACACAGGTTTGAGCCCTGGTCCAGGAAGAGCCCACACGCCGTGGAGCAACTAAGCCCGTGTGCCACAACTACTGAGCCCGCGTGACGCAACTACTGAAGCCAGCACACCTAGAGCCCGTACTCCGCAACAAGAGAAGCCCACAATGAGAAGAGAAGAGAATCACAGTGAGAAGCCCACACACTGCAACGAAGAGTAGCCCCCGCTCGTGGCAACTAGAGAAAGCCCACGCACAGCAATGAAGACACAACGCAGCCAAAAATAAATAAAATAAAAATAAATAAATAAGTAAAATAATTTTGAGGCAACCCAGGATAAGTCAAAGATCTTAGCTAGTCTGAGATTTAGATGTAAGTCTTTATACTTTTTAGACAGCATGTGAAAATAAAAGAAAGTTTTGTGCCTTTAAATTGGCCTCCTGCCTGTTGATTGGGGGCCATGTTCAGTGGAAACTGCTCTCAGCGCTGAAAGTCAAGCCTCTTGAGACCATGTGAGTTCCAGACCTTTCTTGGCAGGAGGCAGTGGTCTGCCAGCTGCTGTGCCCAGGGTGTGCCAGGCGGGCGGCAGGAGTGTCCCAAGATGAACCCCTGCCCAGAGAAGCTGTCAGGGGCTGACTGCAGCCTTGAGAACTTTATCAAGATGTCACCAGCCGAACTGGGAAGGCTGCCCTGCCTCCAGCTGCACCCTGTGATTCTGACTGACATGCCCTCAACTCCACTTGGACATCAAGAGCTCACTTGGGGTGGCCCGCCGGTGACAAGGCACAAAGCAGTCTTTGCAGAGATAGTGAGAGGGGCCTGGAGAAAGGGCTGTCTCCTTTTCTGTAGCAGCCTGCCTCTCCTCCACTGGCTATAGACACATGTCACAGTATGTCTCTGCTTCCTGCTCCCTAGGCTCGGTTTCCTCCACCAATGCTCACTGACAATCCCTGACACTGTTGGGATGAATGCCTCATTTTCTCAACCTTCTGGCCACAGCCCATACACCTACTGTGCGCCCCTCCTGGCGGGGCCCTTGGCCACCTCTCCTGAGCTCAAACCTTGCTCCTTGCTGCCAAAACGGCCCTCAGGCCCAGTATGTCTTGCCTTTTGACAATCCTCTAGCTCTCCAACAGAAACCCAGAGCAGGGCTGGCAGGGCACGGAGGCAGCCCAATTTATACATATTTGACAATATCTCAGTTTATGATCAGGTATACAGGGAAATTTGGGACAGGACTGGATAGTAACAGATTAGCCCCAATCTGTGTCATTCCTTGGCATTTTTTGGCGGGGGGGGGGCCACATCGCATGGCTTGTGGGATCCTGGTTCTATTATGTAGAAAATAAACTACAAGGATATATTGTACAACATGGAGAATATATTTTATAATAACTGTAAATGGAGTATAACCTTTAAAAATTGTGAATCACTCTACTGTACACCTGTAACTTACATAATATTGTACATTACCTATACTTCAATATAAAAAAAAAAGCAAGGACTTCCCTGGTGGTTAAGGCGTCGCACCTCCACTGCAGGGGGCATGGGTTCAATCTCTGGTCGGGGAACTAAGATCCCACATGCTGCACGGTGTGGCCAAAAAAAAAAAAAAATTTTTAATTTTATAAAAGCAAAGCTTAGATAAATAAATAAATCAGTTTAAACATTACTCTTCCAATTGCACTCCTCTTATTTATTTTTTAAATTATTTTTGGCTGCACAGGCTTTCTTTAGTTGCAGTGAGTGGGGGCTACTCTTCATTGCGGTGCACTGACTTCTCAGTGTGGTGGCTTCTCTTGCTGCGGAGCACAGGCTCGAGGCACGCAGGTTCAGTCGTTGTGGCTCGCGGGCTCTAGAGCACAGGCACAGCAGTTGTGGCGCATGGGCTTAGTTGCTCTGTGGCATGTGGGATCTTCCCGGACCAGGGATCGAACCCATGTCCCCTGCATTGGCAGGTGGGTTCTTAACCACTGTGCTACCAGGGAAGTCCCACACTCCTCTTTACCTTCCTGTTTTATGGATTTCATGAATCAAATAAATGTATTTTCTAAGTAGTTTTAAGCTCTTCCTTCCTCCACTCCTCCCTTCTTTCCTTCCTTCTTCCCTTCCTTCCTTCCTTCCTTCCTTTCTTCCTTCCTTCTTTTCCTTCCTTTTCTTAAGTATCATTGAATCTGGCCTATTCTTTTCTCCCCCCTCAGAATCACCGCACCTCTGTGACTGCTGGTTACTGAGAGGGCATCTCCACAGGCTCTTACTACCCACACCTTGGTGAATCCAAGAGCTGGGAGGCTTAGAATTCTTGATTTTGCTCTCCTCTCCGTTTCCATCCTTGGTGACTCACGGCCAGGCAGGCCTCTAATTTGTAAGTCTGGGCTTACCTGTTTGGAAAATGGGTTGAATTATTGATGCCTCCCTCAACAGGGTGTTGAAATTTAATTACTGTTTGCAGCATTGCTTAAGATGTTGAGATGAAAGGCAGTTTTAAAAGTCCATGTTATTGGCATTAGTAATAAAGCTGAGGAATTTGTTTGTGAGTTTGCAAGGTTGTCATAACTGGGAAAAGGGGGGAAAAAAAAGGTTGATTTTATGTGGAAAAACCTTGCCCAAAAAACAGCCACAGATCCTGGTTGGTATAAATAGCAAGAACATCCTGTACCTCAAAGGACTTTTCAAATTTCACATTCTTCCCTGTCCCTAAAAAGATAGAACCCACACTTCCAAAACTGAAAACAAGGAGTTACCTGGGGTTTTAAGGAAGGAAATTCAAGGGCCAATTTTGGGCTGAGACAGTTCTCAGTTCTCTTCACAATTTATAAGTAAAGCGCAGTTAAAGAACAAGTTCTTCATTTTTACCCTCAATACTTTGCTTTATCTTTTTGCATTCTGATCACATTTCTACCAACATAGCAGTTAACAAGGACTTTTAGAAACCTACTATTTTTGTGAACACTTTATAAGGGGAGGTTAGGATAAAATAAAAGGTCAAAACTCAGCCCATGCCCTCAGAACATTTACTGTCAAGCCAGAAGATAAATAGGAGCAAGTGGCCTATATTTAGAATTTATTTCATGGTGCCCTGTTATTAATAACTGCCCCCTTTGGAGTGTCCCAAGCCCTTTGAAATGTATTACTTCATTTGATCCACTGGCAGTGCTGGAATTACAAGCTCTGATTTGAGGGTGAGGAAGCTCAGACACAAGTGACTTTTCTAAGGCCATACAGCCTGCAAGTGATGGTTTTGGGACTTAAACTTAGTCCTGGGAATTGGAATGGTCTAGGGGAGTCTAGTGGAAATATCTAGTGTTCCTTCCACTGTAGTACTGCCACACCTAGAAGCTAATCAAAGGAAAGGCCTAGCCTTTTGCCCCAGGTTCAAGGCCAGCTTAAGCCAAAGACAAATGCCATGTGGCATCTAATCAAAGAGGAGCAGTGTAGAGGTTAAGGGTGTGGGTTTTGGACTCAGAGGCTCTGGTTTTGTTCCTGACTCTTACTTACTATGTGGATTGGGGCAAACGACTTGACTTTGCTGAGCCTGTTTCCTCATCTATTAAATGGAGATATAATAATAGTGCTTCTGTCTTCATTAAGTTCTCTTAAAAGAGATCATCTATGGAGAGTGCTTAGCCCAGTGCTTGACATATCCAGTCTTTGCTAAAAATTATCAGGTGAGACCATGTTAGGCAAATGAATGCTAAATGCACCTTTACCCCTGAAAGGAACCATCTTGGGCCAAGAACTCAAAGGAATTTAAAAAAAAAACACCACTTCAGGACTCCCCTAGTGGTCCAGTAGTTAAGACTCCACACTTCCACTGCAGGGGGCACATGTTCGAGCCTTGGTTGGGGAACTAGGATCCTGCATGGCACAGCCAGAAAAAAACACCACTTTTATTTTGAGATAATTGTAGACTTACATGCAATTGTAAGAAATCGCCCCTATGCCCTTTACCAATTTTCCCCTTTATTACTATAGTACCATATCACAACCAGGAAATTGATATTGATATAATCCACCCACTTATTTGGATTTCACCAGTTTTACGTGTGTGTGTGTGTGTGTGTGTGTGTGTGTGTGTGTGTAGTTCTATGCAATGTTATCACATGTGTAGGTTTGTTTGACTACCACCACAGTCAAGTTGCAGAAGAGTTTCATTTCAAGCATCCCTCAGGCAACCCTTTTATAGTCACAGCCTTCTCCCTTCCTCTTTTCTTCCCTAACCCCTGGTAACCACTAATGTATTCTCCATCTCTACCATTTTGTCACTGCAAGAATGTTATATACATAGAATCATCCTGTATGTAGCCTTTTAAAGTTGGCTCTTTTTTTGTTCAGCATAATTCCCTTGAGATCCCATGAAGTTGTTGCGGGTGTCAATAGTTACTTCCTTTTTATTACTGAATAGTATTCCATAGTATGGAAGTGCCAAAATTTGTTTTACATTCAGCCATTGAAGGACATTTGGTTTGATTCCAGTTTGGGGCTATTATGAATAAAGCGGCTATGGACAATCATGTACAGGTTTTTGAGTGAACATAAGTTTTCATTTCTCTGGAATAAATGCCCAAGAACACAACTGCTGGGTATTTGTAAGTGTATATTTAGTTTTGTAAGAAATTGACATACTGGACTTCCCTGGTGGCACAGTGGATAAGAATCTGCCTGCCAATGCAGGGGACATGGGTTTGAGCCCTGGTCCGGGAAGATCCCACCTGCCGCAGAGCAACTAAGCCCACGTGCCATAACTACTGAGCCTGCGCTCTATAGCCCGCAAGCCACAACTACTGAAACCTGCGCGCCTAGAGCCCGTGCTCCGTAACAAGAGAAGCCACCGCAATGAGAAGATGCGCACCGCATCGAAGAGTAGCCCCCGCTCACCGCAACTAGAGAAAGCCCACGCGCAGCAATGAAGACCCAATGCAGCCAAAAAGAAAGAAAGAAAGAAAGAAGGAAGGAAAAGAAATTGCTGTACTTTTTTCCAGAGTGACTCTACCATTTTACACTCCCACCTGCAATGTATAAGTGATCAGTTTCTCTGCTTCCTCACCAGCCCTTGGTGTTATTATTATTTTTTATTTTAGCCATTCTGGTAGGTTTATCGTTATACCTTACTATGGTTTCAATGTGCATTTCCCCAATGACTAACGAAGTTGAACATCTTTTCATGTGCTTATTTGCCATCTGTCTACTCTCTTCAGTGAAGCATCTGTTCATGTCTTTAGCCCATTTTCTAATCGAATTATTTGATTTTTACTGCTGAGTTTTGAGAGTTCTTCGTCAGATATGTAGTTTACAAATATTTTCTCCCAGTCTGTAGCTTGTCTTTTCGTATTCTTCGTAGAGCCTTTTGCAGAGCCTAAGGTTTTAGTTTTGATGTGGTCCAACTTATTAACTTCCTTTCATGAGTTATGCTTTTGATGTCAAGTCTAAAAAATGTTTTGCCTAACCCTAGATCTCCTTTTTTCTTTTCTAAAAATTTTATGGTCTTATATGTTACATTTAAATCCTTGATCCATGTTGAGTTAATTTTTGTACATCGTGTGTCGTTTAGGTCAATGTTCATTTTTTTTGCCTAAGGATGTCCAATTGCTCCAGCAACGTATGTTTAAAAGGCTATTTTTCTTCTACTGAATTGCTTTTATACCTTTGTGAAAAATCAGTTGGGCGTATTTGTGTGTGTCTATTTCTAAGTCAAGAACCCAAAGCAATTTTGATCAAATATTTACCACGTGGGTATCAGTCCATACAAAGACTGAATGAAGACCAACATGTGAAGTATTTATCAAGCAATCTAATGATCTACGTAATTAAGTATGAAACTGTAAGAAATTGACTGTGAGTATCCTGATCATTCCAACATAGGCCCAGGGAAGTGGTCCAAAGCAGCAGGTTGTATTGAAACAGGCCCTGGGACTTCCCTGGTGGTCCAGTGGTTAAGACTCCGAGCTTCCAATGCTGAGGGTGCAGGTTCAATCCTTGGTTGGGGAACTAAAATTTCCATACGCTGTGCGGTGTGGGCCAAAAAGTTTTTTTAAAAAAGAAAAGAATCAGGCCCTGACTCTGGAACTATGATTCCATAATTTATCACCTGAAAGACATGGGGCAGGTAAGTGAGTTAACTAACCTCCTGGAGCCTCACCTTCTCCATGGTTCAACGGTGATAATATTACCTGCCTCACAGGATTAGTTTGTGGACCAATGAGTTGGGGAACTGAAAATGGCCAACAACGAACTTGGTGCACAGTAGCTGCGGCAAAGACAGATCTGAGAGATAGTTTGGGAGTTTTACCCCATTTTCTCTCTCAGCCCCCTCCCAAGCAACCAAAGTAAACATCCACTGTAAGTAAAAAGTGAGTGTGATTTGTAAATGTGTTTTACAAAGACATCTTTGATGTCTCAAAGCTAGGGACTTCCTAGTCCCTCCCTTTAACCAAGCTACTGCTCTTAAACCCTTCTCTTACAGAAATTGCAGAGATGCTACAGGTCCACAGTATAGCTTGGGCATCTGTTCTCATGAGCATCAGAACTTAGGACTGGCATTCAAGGGTCTCCATTTCAACCTCATCTGGTCACTGACACTGCAAATGAGGTTCATCATTTTCATTCTCTGGACATCAGCTTTTCCTTAGAAAGGGTTGTGAAACTTGGTCTTCACCTCCTAAGGTGGCTTAGGAGGACCAACATATAACAAAATGCAGAATACCTGGTGGATGTCCTCATACTTAACATGTGTTAAGCTTTGTTGAGCAGGGGTTCTATACTATGGCTCAGGCCCAAATCCTGCCCTTCTTCCACACACCCCCAGCCTCTTTTTGTATGGCCTGAGATTTAAGAATGGTTTCTACATTTTAAAGTGTTGGTAAAAGAAGGAAAGGGCAGAATATGCCACAGAGATGTATGTGGCTTGCAAAGCCTAAAATATTTACTATCTGCCCCTTTACAGGTAAAGTTTGCTGGCCCCCGTGGTAGAGGATAAAACTGGGGCTCAAAGAAGGGGAGGATGTCATATATCTGAGGTCACACAACAAGGAAATGGTCAAGCTATCCATCCATTCATCCATCCAAAATATATAGACTGGACTCCCTTTATATGTAAGGATAAAAGGCTACAAAGGCATGGGATAGTTAGTGCAGTATTTCCCAAAGTGGGTTCTGAGGAGCCCAGATCCTGGGAGTTGCCCAGAAACATGTCCTCAGCTCAAACGAGTCCTGTAAACTGAAAAGTCCATAACCTCTTCTTGAAAGGTTACTATGTATAACAGCATATCAAGGTTCTGAGAAGTCCTACAGCAAAGAAAATAATCTGGTTACCTTTGTTGAACTCAGCATGTCCCAAATTTATTCAGTTAGGAAAATTTTGTTTTGTTCTGTTTATTTTGATGATAGCTACGTAATATCATTCCTCAGAAACATTTGGGTAATTCGGAAGTTATAGGCCAATCACTTGCATTTGACAGCTGGCTTGGCCACTTTGCTGTAAGACCCTGAGCAAGTCACTCAGCCTCTTCCAGCCTCATTGGTGGAAAGCAAAAACTTATTTCCAGCTACATGTCTGATCCTCTGTTTCCTGCCTTTAAAGTCACATTTCCCACAGAGGTGTTTGTTGGCAATCTTTCACGCTGTTGGGCTAGGGGTACAGGATTATTTTTTCTCTCTGGTTGGATATAATTCTGTAATTTCCCTGAAAGACCAAGGCCCCCAGATCACATCAGCTGCCCTTTTATGCCATGTATGCCCTGATGAAGAAGGGTGGAGTGGGTCAGGTTCTAGAAGACTCAAACTTAAAAAGTCAAGAATGTAGGACTCGGGGAGACAGATGGCATACATCCGACAAAAGGATTTGTCAACATCCAGAGACTTGTTGGAACAGGGTTGATTATTTCCTAGAGGTGCTGATGAAGGAATTTGTAATATTAGAAGAATGCAACCATTATGGAATCTAGCCTGCCATCTATGATTAACACAGCATTAAATCATAGAATTTTGGCACAATTTTAATCTTAAAATGGTAAGCCTGCCGCACAGAAAGATGCCCAAATAAACCTATACTTGCTCCAGTTGCTTGGTTTGGTGAATAGTCTCTCTTTTGCCTCTGGGTCTTTGCACGTTCTGTTCCCTCTTAAGAGTCATCTTTCTCTTGACTTTTGCCCAATTAACTCCAGCTTTCTTTCCAGTCTCTGTATCAATGTTACCTGGACCACTATAAGTGTGGGTGGGTTCTCTACATAACTGCTGCTGTAAATCCTGTATCTTCCCCATCAGAGCCCTTATCTGCCTTCTGTTGACTTTGCCTTGTCAACTAGACCATAAGTCCCAGGAGGGCAGGGACTGATTGTCTTGCACACTGTTGCATCTGCAGAGCTTGGCATTGTGCTGGACAAAGCAGGTACTCCACAAACATTGGTAACAAACCAAAAGACTGAGTGTGTATGCTCTTTGGACTCCTTGGTTCTCAGACACATTGGAGAAACTGAGGCAGCTTGGTTCTTAGACACATTGGAGAAACTGACGAGGTGTGGCGGGTCTGGGAATGGAACCGAGATCCTCTGACACCGGTTATAAGATTCTTTTTCATACTCCTAGACCACTTCTTAAATAATGTAATTCCTTTCCAGCAGAGCTTTTGAAGCCTTATTCTAGTCTTTCTTGTCATCACCTTAGAGGTTAAGACTGTTTCGGAGAATTATTTTATAACAAATGGGATCTTAGGGTAGAAGAAAATTTATCTAACTCTCAGGGGTAAGGAAAAACGTGTGTCTTTTTGGACCTTGAATTTAAATGAGCCAGCAAATCCCTGCTAATTCTCTTCCCTTGCTGGGTCCTGTCTGCTTCATACTTAGCAAAGGAGAAACCCAGCCTGTGTCACCCATGATTTATGCCCTGCTGTTTGCTCTCTTCCCCTAGAACATTAAACACTCTGAGCAGAGGGGGAAGAAGAGGTAATCTCAGGATGCCTGGCTGCCAGATGGGTGTTTGGGGCAGGCTCTCTGCTCTGGTGGGAAATGGGAGGAAGTTGAAATGTTAAGAAAAAAAAAGAAAGAAAAAAGAAAAGACTGATGGGGCTTTTACATAAAAGGAACAAGGGAGTCTCTGTTTGCTTCAACCTTTGCAAAAACCATTGGCTTTTGAGCTGAAAGACCTGGGTGCTTGATTTACTTGTTTACAGAGTGCCTTTGGGCAAGACTTTCCTCTTTCTGGGTCTCAGTTTCCCCAGCTGGCAAGGGAGGGTCTGGATGGCTTGAGCTCCCCACAGCCTCAGGGATCTGGAGGGTGCTGATGCGGCCGTGTTGCACGGAGAGAGGAGTGTAGGCAGCACAGTGGTTAACCATGTGGACTCCCCCTCCCCCTCCCACTGGCTAGGGCTCTGGGCAAGTTCCTCACCTCTCAGAGCCTCACCTGCATGATGGGGTGGATCGCCTGGCCCTTCCTCATTGGGTTGCTGGGAACTAAAGCTCCTAGCAGTATTGTCACGGAACCAGCACTTAATAAGAGTCAGCTATTATTGGGACTGTTGTCCCTGAGATGGTCCCTAACCCTGGTCTTGGTGTCCCTTGACCTGAGTTCCCTGCTTGGGACCTGGTTAGTGGGGGCAGGGCATCCCTGGCAGCACTTGGAAACTCTGGGCAGAAGGGAGGAGGAGCTATTTTCAGTGGATTCTGGTTCTATTTGTGGCTGCGAGTTGGCCCAGGCTGCAGGGAAGCTTTGGGTAGAGCAAGTTGGGCACTGAGAGGGGTGTGTCGTCTTACATCAGAGATGGTAGAGAGAGGGGGAAGGGGGACGGAAAGGAGAAAGAGGGAAGGTACTGCTCCTCTCCTATGGTTCTCGCTCCCCGCCATCCCTTTCTATCCTCTCCTTGCCAATTCCATCTCCTCTGCTTTCCCTGGGGGAATTTAGAGGGGGCGACTGGCCTTTCAAGGTGGATTTAGTTAGCAACATGAAGCGATCCATCAATCTGGTTGACACAGTGTTCCCAAAAAACAGCACTGATTTTCTTAGGCTGAAGTGGGATTCATAACCCCAGCAGAACTGTGCAGTATTTATTAAAGCGTGAGTGGTGTCTAAACCACCAAACATCTAAATCATTTATCAGAGTGTAGAGGAAGCACTCTCATTTCCCCACTGGACCCTGGGGTGGTACCTGTTGAACCCCTAGACCCCAGCTTCTTAACCGCTCTGGGCCTCAGTTCCCTCATTTATGAAATCAATGGCGGGGGGAGTGGGGAGGTCTTGGCAGGGAGACATATTTGGAGCTCTTGAGTCCTTTCCAGCTGCAATTCTGTGATTCTCTGATGCAATAATCAAACAAGGTAAAGCTGAATCCTTTAATCAGAGCATGGTTGGTAGGACTGGCAGGTTCCAGAAAGAGGATGACATCCTACTCTGTGATTTTCTGGATGAGAAAACTGAGGCCTGGAAGGTGGGGTCAGTTCAGGCAGTGGGTCAGTGGTTCAGCTGGGTCACGAATCCAGGCCTCCTACCTCCTATTGCAGCAGGGCTTCCCTGACACGGGACTGCTGGGTGCCTCTCCCTGGGAGGAGGACAGGAAGCACATCTGTACATGGGCTAACTTATTTAATCACCACAATAATTCATTTTCCATATGAAGTCACCCACATAGTAAGGTTTGGTGGCAGGTTTGCCTGATTAAAAAACTCCATCACTATTTCAGTGTTTCCCAAAGACCAGTCATTTGAGTACTATCCTCATGAATTTTTGACATAATCAGCTTTGTACTAATATTTATATCACATTTTTCTTTAAATCAATTCCTTACTTTACATAAATAAATGTAGTCTCATCCTAAGCAAAGATATCTGTGATACTGAGTTTGATCAGTTATATTTTTCCAAATATATATTAAACATAACTATTTAAATTAAAAAATCCATGTGCTGACTAAAAATGTCTTTGAGGTTGAGTAACTCCAATGAATATGGCAGTGGTTCTCAAACTTCTTGGTTTCTTTAAAATTATTGATAAATAATAATAAAGAAAGGGACTTCCCTGGTGGTCCAGTGGTTAAGACTCCAAGTTTCCACTGTAGGGGGTGAGGGTTCAATCCCTGGTTGGGGAACTAGGATCCCTGCAAGCTGTGCTGTGCAGCCAATAAAATAAAATAAAATAAAATAAATAAAATTTTTGAGGACCCTGAAGAACTTTTGTTATGTAGGGTATGTCAATTGATATTTACCTTGTTAAGAATTAAAACTGACAAGATGTTAAATTACTTATAATTTATTAAAAGATAACATGGTTTAAAAATAATATTATAAACCCATGACACGGTAATATAAATAATATATTTTTGTGAAAAACTACTCTATTTTCCAGAACAAAAAATTTAATGAGAAGAATGGCATTGGGGACTTCCCTGGTGGGGCAGTGGTTAAGAATCTGCCTGCCAGGACAGGAATAAAGACGCAGACATAGAGAATGGACTTGAGGACACAGGGAGGGGGAAGGGTAAGCTGAGACGCAGTGAGAGAGTGGCATGGACACATATACACTACCAAATGTAAAATAGATAGCTAGTAGGAAGTAGCCACATAGCACAGGGAGATCAGCTGGGTGCTTTGTGACCACCTAGAGGGGTGGGATAGGGAGCGTGGGAGGGAGACGCAAGAGCGTGGGGATATGGGGATATATGTATACATAGAGTTGATTCACTTTGTTATACAGCAGCAACTAACAACAATGTAAAGTAATTATACTCCAATAAAGATGTTTAAAAAAAAAAAGAATCCGCCTGCCAATGCAGGAGACACGGGTTTGAGCCCTGGTCGGGGAAGATCCTACATGCCACGGAGCAACTAAGCCCATGCACCACAACTACTGAAGCCTGAGCGCCTAGAGCCTGTGCTCCACAACGAGATGCCACCACAATGAGAAGCCCATGCACCGCAACAGAGTAGCCCCAACTCACTGCAAGTAGAGAAAGACCGCGCGCAGCAGCAAAGACCCAGCACAGCCAAAAATAGATAAATAAATTTATAAGAAAAAGAAAAAAAAAAAACAAATGGCATTGTTTAACACATTTGCAGGTCTTATTAAAGTTTGACTTAACACAGGAGTTCTGCATTCTCCTATCTACTTCTGCATTCAATCTGTCCATTTTTTTCGTTGAAATACATGAAGACAATCCAGCCTCATACAATTCAGATGGTTGTGGATATTCTTTTTTTGATACTACACTAAAACTTGAGAAGAGGTAGTTTTTAAAGTTTAGTTGCATAAATTCATTTGAATGAATCTTTTGTACTCAGTTACACTAAACTCCATTGGTTTATCTTGCACTTTGAATAGATCTTTTATTCATGCATGATTTGGTAACATCATGAATTGGTCATTTAGAAAATATTGGTTCATTGGGTTATGTGGCTCTTCCAAATGTAGCCATGGTTTATTATACAGTATCAATATTTCACTTTTGTTAATATTACTACCCATCTAAGCAAATGAGGCCACGCAAATAGTGATCTTATGTGCACAGAGAAATTCCTCCTACGTCCTATATGCTAGTTGAGGATTCCTTAGCCCAAGTTAAAAGGCAAATACGGCGATACCCTGCCTAAAAAGAGGTCAAAGTGATATGCCAAAAGTCTGCCTTCTCCCTTTGTATTCCTGGGGAGTTGTGGGATTGGGTGAGTGTATGTTAACAGCATATTGGCTGAATATCTTCCTCGAGCCAGCTCACTGGGAGCTAGCCAGCCTATGGCTGGGCTGTCCTGGAGTTAGGTACTAGCTTCCATCCAATCAGAGACCACCAACTATGGAACCCTATCCTTCACCCATTGCCGGAGCAGAGGCCTAGGTAGCAAAACGTGTGCCCCGAGGGGACTGAACTTGATGGGAACCTTATTTTACTGGGCAATAGGAGAAACAGGTGGGAAAACCTGTTCATCTGTTCTTTTGTACTTACTGTTTCCTCTCTCATACTTTAAAGGCTATAATCATATAACAGTAAAAGGAAAGCTGGATAGCAAATTATAAATAAAGGTGCAGAGTTGAGGTGGGAGGGAAAGTCACCGTTAATATGTGGATTGGAAGGGCCAACAGCAGGCCACCACTGAGCTTCAGATTTAGCCCTGGGCTTTCTGGAAGCCAAGGTGAGAAGATACACAATCAGCTGCCTAACACTAATTATCAGAAAGGAAGTGCACCTGTATCTGTGAGCAACGTAGAGAATATTGCCTGCCATATCAGTAAACAAAGGATGTTGCGGCCATCAAGCCATCAGCCACTGCAGCCACCTTCTTTACGGTGCTGCAGGGGATTCAGGGTGGAGAAAACAGGATACTGGCCCCCGGTCGTTAAGGTGCATATCAAAGGAATGATTTCAATGAGCCCAGACTCCTGCATCTTTCCATGCATAATAAAGTGCTAAACTCATTAACTTGAGATGTCTGTTTTTTCTTTAATTAACGGTAATCTTTTGATGTTCTGACTACCTGGTTTTTGGTGCAAAAATTCCTATATATTCTGGCTCCTCCCTTACCTCTTTGGAACAGTCCCCAGAGGTATCAGAGAGGCTAAGAATAAAACATATTCTCAACTTTTAGGTTGTGCAATTTTTTTCAGCTGACAGAGTAGAGCAAAGCCTTTCCTAACTTTGAACTCTAGTGTAGTTTCTTACTTGGGATTTTATTTCAGGCAACGATGCCACAGAGTTGGCAGTACAGCCTGGTGGGTGAGAGCATAGTTTTTGTTGTCAGTTGGGTTTGGGTTTGACATATATCTATTTTAATAAATTTATTTATTTATTTATTGGCTGCGTTGGGTCATTGTTGCTGCATGTGGGCTTTTCCCTGGTTGCAGAGAGCCGGGGGTGGGGGGCGCTACTCTTCTTTGCAGTGTACGGGCTTCTCATAGCGGTGGCTTCTCTTGTTGCCGAGCACAGGCTCTAGGGCGTGGGCTCCAGTAGTTGTGCACGGGCTTAGTTGCTCTGCGGCATGTGGGATCTTCCTGGACCAGGGATCCAACCCATGTCCCCTGCATTGGCAGGTGGATTCTTAACCACTGCGCCACCAGTGAAGCCCCTGGGTTTGATTTTTTAAAAACTTTTAGTGCAGCTTATCCTGGGCTGCAGTTTCTTCATCTGTAAAATGGTGATAATAACAGTATCTACTTATTCAAGCTGTGAAGATTCAATTAGATGAGTTGTATAAATATTAGCTATTAGTTAATCAAGGAATTTCCCACTGCTTGTCATGAGCAGTTCTAGGTGCTGGGGGTAAAGTGATGAACCAAACAAAGATCTTTATCTTCAAGTAGCTTTTACTTCAGAATGGGATAGAAAGACAACAAACACGAAAAACAGGTAAGTAATTGCACAGAGTACTGTGGAAAAAACAGTACAACAAATGCAAGGATAGATTTCATTTGACTGGTTCTCGCAGCCATTTTCCAGAAAAGTCAAAGGTATAACGTTAAAACGTAACTCTGATGAGGTGACTATGTTAGGGCCTGAGGTTAATTCAGTCCTGGTGTGTAGAATTCTTCTACAGGCTATTGAGTGTGGGTTACAAGTTTGTTTTTTGCTTGTTTGAAAACTCACTTCTTCCAGCTGTGCTTTGGTGCAAGCAGTCTGAAATTGTATGAGTAGAACCTTGAGCACACTATACTTAACTTGCATTACATTAAATTAGTTTTATCCTCAGCACAATTACAGGTGAAAGATACTACTATTGTTCTAGCGTTGTCTTGCCCAGGGCTATAGAGCTAGGAAAATATGCCTCCCAAAAATCTGTGGGACCACCTTTGGTTTTCTTCTTCGCCCATTACCCACCCTTTTCTCTCTCCTTCTCCAGCTGCGCTTCCCAGCGAGCCCCTCGCTCGCCCCCTCGCTCGCCCCCTCGCTCGCCCCCTCGCTCGCCCCCTCGCTCGCCCCCTCGCTCGCCCCCTCGCTCGCCCCCTCGCTCGCCCCCTCGCTCGCCCCGGGCGCTCGGCTGATCAGCAACCCCGCTCACCCCGGGGGCGTGGTAATCAGCCCAGACCGCGCCCCCTCCGCCGCGACGGCCCGCCCTCTTTTCCCCTGACCGCCGGCTGAGAGGCCGAGCGTGCGCGCGCGCCCCCGCTCGCGGCCCGGCTCTGTCTCGGGAGCGTGCTCTGTGTGGCCGCCGCCGCCATGTTGTTGTGGTTGTGAGAAGGCGGCGGCAGCGGCTGTGGCGGAGGAGCAGCCGGTCGAGACGCTCCAGCGGCCCAGGCCCTGCCCCCCGCCGGCCCTGGCTGGGAGCCTTGTGGGGTGGCGGAGGAGGCCGTGCCGTGACGGGCCTCGCCATGTCCTGCCGCCCGGTAAGGAAGGCCCCCCCTCCCGCCCCGTCTCCTCCGGGGGTGAGGAGGAGCTGGAGGAGGGGCGGGCCTCGGCCCGGGCGCGGCGGCTGTCACCCTCTGAGGAGGCGGCGGTGGCCCGCGGGGGTCTGGGGACGGCGTGCGTGGCCCGGGGAGGGTGGCCCGGGCGGCGGCCGCGGCCGCCAGAGGGAGGCGCGGGGAACGGGAGCTCAGCGGCCCGGCGCGGCCCGGACCCTCGGCGCGGAGGAGGCGGGGTCCAACCCGGGCTGCCTTCCCGAACTTGGTGGGGAAGGGCCCACGGGGCTAGGGGTGTGAGGCGCTACCTCACAGCGTCCGGGGAAATGTCCGCGGACCCCCGGGAGGTGAGTGTGCGCCCCTCGCCCCGACCGGGTCTGTGGGGGTCCTCCATGGCGAGAGGCCGGAGGTCGGGGGCCACGGAACCCCCGGGGCGAGCGGAGAGGGCCCGGGACTTGTGGGAAGGAGGAGTGGCCGCCTTACTGTGCAGCAGGGCATCACCCTGACCTGGTAGTGCTTGGGTGGGAAGGATGGTTCGGAGGCGGTTGAGAGAGCTCAGCAACACTGGTCAAGCAGCTCCACGAAAGATTGCAGAGTAATTTCTCAGATGAAAATCGTGCCACTAAATGTATTGAATCCTGCTGCTTAGGACCCCTAAGATAATATTGTTGGTTGTACTTTGGGCTGGAAAACTTCCTTCAAAATAGTGGGGTAAATTTTATGGCCGTTTTAATAAACTCCTCGGCGGTCTGATAGTCTCACCTGTGAGTTTTGCACATTAGCTACTGTTGAGTAATGATGGTCAGGTGTCGTCTCCAGACTGCGGCCTAAATTCTTAACCGTTTTAGTATCTTGACATACACTGTGTTATCTGACAGTATCTATTTTTTCACAACGAGGGAAAAAAAGTTGGCATGCCCTTCCAGTTGCGCTTCACCTTCATTTCTCATAATGTCGACAACAGTGCCATCGAGGCCTGGGTTGAATTAGATGAGATGATTTTTTTTATTGTAAAGTAGTCGTGACTTGTACATGAAGAGGTGTTGGGGACCTTCCCCTTTCAGATCCAAGGCTGTTTCAGTAGGGCAAGAGACAAGACGCGTGTTGCTTTTTGCTCAGAGACCAACTAAGGTAAGGTGTGTTTGGTGGCAAGCAGAAAGTCTTCTTTTCCAAGGCCTGTGACTTGGGTGGGTAGAAGAGCTTAGAGAACGACACTGTTTTGAGTAAACCCAGTACAGTATGTGTCATTTAACTAAGTTTGGAGGGTTCTAGAATTTTAGATTTGCTCCCTATAAAGGCTTCTTTCAGCTGTAATTACTTTCCTCATTTTCAGGTGGCCCTGAGCTGTTCGAGTGACCAGCACACTGGTGCAGCCCCACTTGTAGTTAGTTAATGGCAAGCCACAGGAGAACCGAGGTTTTCCCAGCTTGTAGGCCAGGTTTTTTTAGTTCAGTCCTTACCTAATTAAATACCAGTTGTCGGAAATAATATGGGCTGCCTGAGATGCTGATTCCTGGGCCTCACACAGGACCTGGTGAATTAAAATCTCTGAGGGTGGGGCCTAGGAATCCATCCTTACAAAACTCCCTGAATGATTCTGGTCAGCCAGGTTTGTGAACTTGTGCTTTAGATCACTTTTGGTATTCCAAAAGATTTCCACTAATTACGACTCATGAGAGTGTTTTTAATTGTTTATACAATTTCGGAGGTATGGAGGAGGAGGAAGCCTGAGAGACAAAACTGAAAAACGAGCATCTCTTAAAATATAATGGATTTATGTAGGGGAAACAGATTTGTTGCCAAAAATTATTTGTGCAGGTTCTGAGGAACACACTTGATAAAATTAGAGGCTGCTTGACTGGAGGTATATCCAGAGATACAATGAGGAATCCAGAGGAAACAAGCAGAGAGGGAGAGGCAGTAAGTCTGCTTCTGGCCCACAAAGAGCTCCACTGAAGGTGCTTCCCAGCATCATGATTGCTCCTACACCATCTGATTCAGTTTCTAGTAAAGTGTGGGTAGGGCAGGTGAATTAGCAGTCATTTGAGACAAGGGTTGTGAACCAGGCAGGTTTACTGTGGACTGTGAAAAGTTGTTGAAATATGCCTGAGGCCCTGAGGACTGGTAAAGTCAGTTTTAAAATCTGTTGCAGTTTTGGTTAACACCTTCTGTGGTAAAGTGGAGTGCTGAGTTACCAAAGGAAGTAGTCATATTGCAGAGGGGGTGTGGTGAGGTTTGTTATAAATTTGGAAGAGTTGGAAGAAAGTGTTACAGTTGTATAGAGTAGTGAAGGAGTTTGCTAAATATCCTGTTAAATCATAGTGTAGTATTGTTAGAGAAGTACACCTAGTTGTCCACTACAAGAGCCAGAGGCCATGTTTGTTTTGTTCCTTGGTGTCTCCAGTAGCTAGCATAGTCCCCAGCATATACTATGCTCTCAGATATTTGTCGAGTAAATGAATAGTATTGAGATGGGAAAAAGAACAGTTTTGGTGGTTGATAACAACGTTTGTTATTAAAAGTTACTTGATCATTTGCATTGGATTAAAGAGTCAGTTTTTTAGTCCTTGTGGTTTGGAACTTTGAGATCCCATCAAGAGATTCTGTTTTCTAAAGACTGCCATTGCACACTATCCTGTTCTCTAGTTTTTGGGTCTTAAATGTGCCTTAATTTTTTTGTGTGTTTGTGTTTCTTAATTTTTTTAGGTATTGGTGTTTTTTTTTTAAGCACATTTTGTTAGATGCAGAGGTATTTAGAATAATGGGAAGCTGTAGATTGGCAGAGATTGTGTCATTAATTTGACTCTGTGACTGCTGTTGGGAATGTCACTTCTCTGGACCTCAGTTTTCTTATCAATCTACAATTAAAGGCCTGTACTTGTTGACCTCAAGTAGTTTCTCCAGCCTGAATTTGGAAATCTTTAATAATTTGTCATTGTTACTTAGTATTAATCTCATATAGGTAGATGAACCTTTTAATTTAAAAAAAACTGAAAAAAGAACATTCTGTTTTGAATTCTGCTTTTGACTTATGGATTTTAGACATTGTCCAAAAGTGCTCTGGAAATTGAGTGCATGTTGTAAGTATTATGCAGAAACAACATGCTTATGCTGTTGTAATTAACTTAGTGTTGAAATCAAAATGGATTTCACATAGGGAACTTCAAAATTTAGTGTGAAGCCACAAGATTAAGACTGGTTCGGGGGAAGTGTGTGTAATTTATGTGGTCAGCTGTTTCTTACAGACCACCCAACTGTGTAATTTTCTGTGGTGAATTTATATGTAATTTTATAATCAGTGAAACTTAAGACAAAGCATGAGATTAAATATGTATCCAATTGAACTAGGATTCCCAATAATTTTAGAGGCTACCAAAATTGTTAATATTCATTGTTATTTTTAATTTTAATTTCATGCTTGTATCTTCACTTTTGCGCCTAGAACCTTAACATACCTTTTAAATTCATATTTGTATCAGATGTTCAAACTGAAAACTATTGTAGCATGGCACTGGATGACCAGTAAGTCCTGGGTTCAAGCCTGAGTTGTGCTTCTCATTAGCTGTATTGTTTCTGGCAAACCACATAACCCTTCTGAGCTTCAGTTCCTTCATTAGTAAAAGGAAGAAGAGCAACTTCTCTATTTATATCAGCCTGTCAGTGAGGATCAAATGGAGTGGTGTATATGAAAAGCAATCTAAAAATGTAAGGGGATGATAATGGAGTCATATTGTATTAGAATCCTGTTTTCCTGGAAGAGTTGGCTTGTGGAGCAGTGGTAAAATCTGGTATCTGCTGTCAAGTGCAGAATTTACTAATATCACTGGTAAAGCAACAACAAGGTTGTTCTCCAGGTTTCTCTGCCTGGAGAAACCTTTTAGCAAGCACTTGTACCAGTCTGCCAATAGGAATGGTCACAGTGTTTCGAGAAACTTCAGAGGGATCTGGGAATCTTACATTTGTGCCCAGGTTTGCACTTGGAGTAGACTTGCTAGATTTCACACATTTTGCTATGTTAGAACGGTGGTAGAAAGTGGAAGGGTCAAGGAGTTTAGTACATTCTGTGTAAAGTTTTAGGGCTGTGTTTTCTAAATGGCAGGTGGCAATGTCATAGGGTAGTGAAATCAGTGTGGTGATTTCTAAAAAATAGAAAATATCAGCACATCAAAAATGGTAAAAATAATTATTGATTTGGGAAACTTTTGTTGTTTTATACGTTTATATATGTGTATTGAGTTGCAACGTAAAATGTATTTTTTCTTTTTTTTTCTGCACCGCGTGTCTTGCGGGATTTTGCTTCCCCGACCAGGGATCAAACCTGTGCTCCCTGCAGTGGAAGCATGGAGCCCTAACCACTGTACTGCCAGGGAATTCTCTTGTTTGGACTTTTAAAATACATGTGCTATTGTTTCCTTAGGCTAAATTCCTAAAAGTGGGCTTACCTGGCAAAGGGTTTTTTTTTTTAAATTTATTTTTGGCTGCGTTGGGTCTTCATTGCTGCACCCGGGCTTCCTCTAGTTGTGGCGAGCAGGGGCTACTCTTCATTGCGGAGTGCGGGCTTCTCACTGCAGTGGCTTCTCTTGTTGTGGAGCACAGGCTCTAGGCGCACGGGCTTCAGTAGTTGTGACACGCGGGCTCAGTAGTTGTGGCCTGCAGTCTCTAGAGCGCAGGCTCAGTAGTTGTGGTGCACGGGCTTAGTTGCTCTGCGGCATGTGGGATCTTCCTGGACCAGGGCTTGAACCCGTGTCTCCTGCATTGGCAGGCGGATTCTTAACCACTGAGCCACCAGGGAAGCCCCGGGTTTTGTTTTTTAAATTGGAGTATACTCAGGACGCCCTCTAGATAGGATACTATTTTAAAGTCTCAGCAAGAGAATATCAGTGTCCAATTCCATGTATTCTTTTTTTTTTATTGGGGTAAAATTGCTTTACAATATTGTGTTAGTTTCTGCTGTACAATGAAGTGAATCAGCTATATGTATGCATATATCCCTTCCTCTTGGACCTCCCTTCCACCCACCCATCCCACCCATTTAGGTTGACACAGAGCACTGAGCTGAGCTCCCTGTGCAATTCCATATATTCTTGGTAGTGATTTACTACCTTTTAGCTTGTTGGTGGGAGTTTAAAATAGTTTGGGAATAGTTTTCCTTTGTTCTTTTTTCAGCATCAGATCTTAGCCTCTACAGCTTAACTGTGGAAGGGGCAGGTAAAAATGAAAGTACAGTGATAGGGACTACTTTAGACCAGTGGTCTCTAAACTTTTTGATTGCTCATCCCAACAGTAAAAAAATTTTGAGCATTAATGTTCAATCCTTAAGTATTTAATTTACAAATAATGTGTTTAGTAACTGGTTATTGTGTACCTTATAAAATATAAACAAAAAAATTAACAAGGATGAGAACTAAAAATAAAGTTCAAATACCTTTCTTGTTTACCCCAGTGGAGCATCTTGGGTACTCCTTGAAGTGTACTATACTCTACTTTGGACATAACTGCTTTTGACGCTTAAGATTTAATGTTGGGCTTTTATGGTTGACTGTTTTTGGGCCTTTCCACTAACTGTGCAGATGGTCCAGCCTAGTTGGATTATGATAGTCTTTAAAGTGTCCCATGCTGTTCAGAGTCACATCCGCAATAAGTGCAAACATAAACCTTGCTTATAAAGCATCAGTTTGATACCTTTTGTCATTGTTGACGTGGCTGAATTTGAAAAGGGCAAATCAGGATAGGAAACAATCTAAATAATTAGTCTACTTCTCTTAGATATGAAGAACTGATATTGTGTAGAGTATATTTTTAAAAGTCTGTGCTTTATGGAAAGCAGTTTGGTTGTAACATTTTTGTTTTCTAAGAGCTTACGTCTTGGAGACTGAAAAAATTGCTCCGTACTTGCTTTCCTTTGCTTGCAAAATACCACAATTAACCTTTCACTCTAACTCCATTTGGAAGAGCCTGAGTCAATAACTTTTAAAAAATGATTTCTTGGGTTGAAACTTTTCCTGATGAATCTTAGATTAAAAGGTAACTTTTTTCCTTAAGTTTGAGTAAGTTACTTTTGATTTGCCCCTTTCCTCCCCCCTGTAAGTTACAAAATCAGGAAAATGGTGTTTTTTGCACTACAAAAATGAGTCTCCCTCTCACTTCCCATCATGGGGAACTTAATTTCAGTTATTTTATATGGGTCGATATCAGAGAAGGATAATATTGAAATCTTAGAGATTGTGAAAAGAGCAACCTGAGTGATTATTTTTTGCTAGTTAAAAGAAATTTTTTTTGCCAGTTAAAAGATAATTTATATTGAAGGGGATTGCTATATACAGTATTTTGGGAAAAGGGCCAGGTATCCCTTCTTACCTTAGGTAGCATGATTTATAAGGTGCTGTCACATACATCTTCTTGGATCCTCATAAGGATTTGAAAGCATCATTTAATCAGGGATGTTGTGACTCCTTTGAGGCCACATGCCTAGTGTTTGACATCATATTTAAAGAGGTAGACTGTAATCCCTGCAGAAGTAGGTACTGATGGCTATTCTCCTTCACTCATCAGCACTTTATATACTGCCTGGTACAAAGTAAGCTATTAATATTTATGGACTGTTTGAACTCGTACATACATATTTACATGTGTAAATAAGTTATAGCATTGTAAAACCAATATGTCATTTTCTGTAGTTAGATTTTTCGTTCATCTGATGTGCACAGAAAATGTTTTTGTGGGAGAGGTCATTAATTTTACATCAGCCTTTCAGATATCCTCTTACTTTCTCTTAAGGATAGATTCATGGTGACAAAAAAATTAGTCTTGATGTAAGTCTTTTCACCGTGTGTGTCCCTCCTACTGGCAAGACTGTGTGTGTGTGTGTGTGTATGTATGTGTATATTTATTTATACAGTAGCTTGCTATTTTTTTTTAAATTAATTAATTATTTATTTATGGCTGTGTTGGGTCTTCGTTTCTGTGCGAGGGCTTTCTCCAGTTGTGGCAAGCGGGGGCCACTCCTCATCGCGGTGCGCGGGCCTCTCACTATTGCGGCCTCTCTTGCTGCGGAGCACAGCTTCAGTAGTTGTGGCTCACCGGCCCAGTCGCTCCGCGGCATGTGGGATCTTCCCAGACCAGGGCTCGAACCTGTGTCCCCTGCATTGGCAGGCAGATTCTCAACCACTGGGCCACCAAGGAAGCCCAGTAGCTTGCTATTTAAAAAGGAAACATACTCATTAGTTAGTCTTTGGGTATATAGTGGTTCTTGAAACATGGACTTCATGGTTTGCCATAGGGTGAATGAAAAGGAGCAAGTATGATTTCTCTCACTTGTCTTATTCTCTCCAGTTCCCTGTACACGTGGTTTTGGTTTACTCTGAAAACACTGAAAAAAAAAAGTTAGTCTTCTGAAGAAGCTAGTATTTTATTTCCCCTTTGGTCTGCTGAACTTAAAATCATGTTTAGTAAGTGAACTAATATACTTTTATTCATAAGAGAGACCCTGTAAAGAGAAGAATGGAAATATGAATAGTGATTAATTTCTGGCTGGGATAGTGACCATTTTCTGCTTCATATTCTTCTGTAGTTTCCCAATTTTCTGTAATGAACATGTATTACTCTTATAATTAGGAAAAAGGTGCTATTTTAAAGTACATTTTAATATCCTTAGTTTTCTTTTTTTGGGGCTGTGTTGGGTCTTCGTTGCTGCGTGCAGGCTTTCTCTAGTTGCGGCGAGAGGGGGCTACTCTTCATTGCAGTGCGTGGGCTTCTCATTGCGCTGGCTTCTCTTGTTGCGGAGCATGATCTCTAGAGTGCACGGGCTTCAGTAGTTGTGGCTTGTGGGCTCTAGAGCTCAGGCTCAGTAGTTGTGGTGCACAGGCATAGTTGCTCTGTGGCATGTGGGATCTTCCCAGACCAGGGATCGAACCTGTGTTCCCTGCATTGGCAGGTGGATTCTTAACCACTGCACTACCAGGGAAGTCCCCGTCCTTTTCATTGACTGGCTTATGAAGGTTTAAGTCATAGTCACCATTGAGAAAGTGGGTTGTGGTCTTCCCTAGTGGTCCAGTGGTTAAGATTCTGCACTTGCACTGCAGGGGTGTGGGTTCGCTCCCTGGTTGGGGAAGTTCTGCATGCTGTGGGGTGTGGCCAAAAAAGAAAAAAAATAGAGGAAGGAAGTGGTTCCTTAACCGACTCCAGTTCCTAAGCAGAGCGGCAGCTGTAAGAAGTGGTATGGGAAAATGGGGCAGGCAAGCTGATTTGAACTTTCTTATTGTAATTTTCACTGTGACTGAAGCAGTCTGGGCTTTGGTCACAGTTAAACACAAGACCTCCATCTAATTTTTCTCTTCCTAATGAGCTGTTTGAGAATTATGAAACTTAAAAAGAAAAATCAGATTCTATGAACTGTGAACACAGGACTTGGCCTGAATTCCCAGTTTGCTTGCTGATATGCCATGTGGACTTGCCATGTGGAGCAAGAACTGTAGCTGTGTATGTGTGTGTGTTTAAAAATGTCAAGTGGATGGAGAACAGTTATGGAGGTTCCTTAAAAAACTAAAAATAGAACTACCATACAACCCAGCAATCCCACTACTGGGCATATACCCTGAGAAAACCATAATTCAAAAAGAGTCATGTACCACAGTGTTCATTGCAGCTCTATTTACAATAGCCAGGACATGGAAGCAACCTAAATGTCCAATGATAGATGAATGGGTAAAGAAGATGTGGCACATATATACAATGGAATATTACTCAGCCATAAAAAGAAACGAAATTGAGTTATTTGTAGTGAGGTGGGTGGACCTAGAGTCTGTCATACAGAGTGAAGTAAGTCAGAAAGAGAAAAACAAATATTGTATGCTAACACATATATATGGAATCTAAAAAAAAAAAAAAGGTGATGAAGAACCTAGGGGCAGGACAGGAGTAAAGACACAGACGTAGAGAATGGACTTGAGGACACGGGGAGGGGGGAGGGTAAGCTGGGACGAAGTGAGAGAGTGGCATGGGCTTATATATAGTACCAAATGTAAAATAGATAGCCAGTGGGCAGCAGCCGCATAGCACAGGGAGATCAGCTCAGTGCTTTGTGATCACCTAGAGGGTGGGATAGGGAGGGTGGGAGGGAGGGAGAACGAAAGAGGGAAGAGATAGGGGGATGTATGTATATGTATAGCTGATTCACTTTGTTATAAAGCAGAAACTAACCATTGTAAAGCAATTATACTCCAACAAAGATGTTAAAAAAAATCAAGTGAGACTATAGCAACTCAGATGTGATACTGATTTTGTATAGGTAATTTGAACTGGAATATGCTTAGATAAATGACTTATTTTGACAGTCTCATTGGGGTTTTGGTGTTAATGTACAGCTGGGAGTTGAGCCACTGTAAGTTTATTTACTCATTCATCTTGATATTTTAGGAACGTCTATGTAATACATCCTTTAGAGTTTAAGTGATAGAGTTTAGGTAGAGCCTGGGCTTTTGCTGTTTATTGCATGTTATAGTGACTTAAATGCTTGTGTAAATAGATGATATTCAGAATGTTAGATTTCTGGGGTAGAACTTTTTTTTAACTATTTGCCCTTACTTTATTATTTTAAAGAATAAGCTTAAAGTTGAAGAGTGATCAAGGTAATAAAGGTAGGTGCTAATATAAATTTATAGAGGTTTTTAGTTAAAAATTTTATAATAAAGATATATAGGCTTGTCAAAAAATAAAATACCCTGTAGAAGTCGATAAAGGCCATATTCCTCTGTTCCCAAATTCCACAATCTTCGCTTTCTTTTTTTAAAAGTAAAATTTAAATATTTCAAAATTTAGAAAAAAATGGAGAATAATTTAATAATCACCATGTACCTAATTTAAAAGATGTTGATTTAGATTTAATAGATGTTGACATCTTGTAAGATTTGCCTGAAAGGTGTATTTATATTTGTTTTTAAAAATCAAAATATATAGTTGGAGTCCCTTTTGCATTCATCTTAGATCCTGTTTCCATTATCCAGAGGTGGTTTTACTCTCTTAGCCCATGCTCTTTTATTCTTCCAACAAATGTCTCTGTGTATTTAACGTGTAGTAGTATGGTGTTTCAAATGTATGTGGTACCTTAGTGTGTATATTCTATTTGGAAAGCTTGAAATTTATCTGTGTTAAAAGCTATTAGCTTAATAGCTATTCAGTTGTATGAATAGAATGCAATTTTAGTCCCCTATTAATAGTTGTTTTCAGTTAATATATAAATCTTAAAATTTCCCTTTAATAGGATCAAACTGTACGTGCTTATCTACGATTTGTTTTTTTCTCAGTAATGTACTACGGACATCTTACTGTATCACAAAATATAGATTTACCTCATTTTTAAGGACTGTAGTTTTTAAAAACTTTTTATAGTCACGCTACAATTATTTATCCAGTCCTTTACTGATGGACATCTAGGGATTTTTTTTTTGGCATTTTTTTCTCTTATTACAAAAAGTGCTGTCTCTCATGGATATTCTAGCACTTTATACTTTTGAACAGCGGTAGGATAATTTCCACAGAAATGATTCTGCAGAGTAAATTTTGGGGGAATAGAATTGCATGCAATAAATATTGATGCTTTTATATTAAATCTAAACCAATACGTGTATTTGTAACTTTTTTATTCCTGGTCTGTTCACTTAGGTCTGTTCAAAATGGGTGCTATGTAAGAGGTGCTGAGATGGATAGCTTTGTAATATAAAGCAGCTAACATGTTAAAATTGCATAGTAGAAACTAGGAGGAGTCCCAGCTTTATATAGGTGAGGCACATAGAGCTGAGTTCGGGGAATAGTTTTAGTTTTGCTAGCACAGAATAGAGGATTCAAAAATAAGTTTGTAGGGGCTTCCCTGGTGGCGCAGTGGTTGAGAGTCCGCCTGGCGATGCAGGGGACACGGGTTCGTGCCCCGGTCCGGGAGGATCCCACATGCCGCGGAGCGGCTGGGCCCGTGAGCCATGGCCGCTGGGCGTGCGCGTCCAGAGCCTGTGCTCCGCAACGGGAGAGACCCCAACAGTGAGAGACCCTCGTACCGCCAAAAAAAAAAAAAAAAAAAAAGTTTGTAAAGTGCTATAAATTAATCAAATCCTTAAATTACTTGAAATTTCTTTTACTTGCTGTACTGAGCCCTTTTAGGCTGAGATCACAGGCAGTTTTGGTGAAGATGTGTTTGGTGGTAGTGTGCATAATTGGGAGCAGGCAAAGATTAGAAAGCAGTGAAGAATCTGTACTGTACTCAGAATTAGGTAATAAGGACCTGAATTAAGGTGGTGGCAAGGTGGTAATTTAGGTAGCTAGATTAAGGTAGAGGATTGTTGGTTGATACCCTAAAGGAAATACACAAATTTGAGTGGGAGGTTAGTGGCAAGGATTCAGAGTTGGTGGGTTTTGGGTCTCAGAGAATAGTGATAGTATAGAAATGTGGAAGTGGGAGGGGGAGCTGGTTTTGGAAAAGGACTAAAATGAAACCCTTCACACGTTTAACATTGAGGCCAGGGTATACAAGTAAAAATGTCCTGCAGGAGCTTGGAGATAGAGAACTTGAGGCAGGAAGAAAGTAGGCCTTATCTGGATGAGATCTTGAACCTAGAAGAGCCAGAGATTGAGGCTCACATTTAGGGGAGTGGGAGAAGATTGAATTTTAAGAAAACCTGTTAAAATTAGGTTAATGAGGCATAGTGGAGGCCAAGGAGAAGAGATTTCCAAACGAGTGATAATTAAATTTGAGCGAGATGGGAAACAATGGGATTTGGTGATCCATACTAGTCATCCGTCATTTTCTTAGGTTAATTTTAGCATAATAAGAGGTGAGGAATGGGAGATGAAACAGCATGTATGGAACCTGTGTTGTTCAATAGAACTTTCTCTGATTCCTTCTGACATTCGATAACTGCTGTTCAGTACATATTGAGCCCTTGAAATTTGGCTAGTTTGACCAAGGAACTGTTGGGTTGGCCAAAAAGCCTTCGGTTTTTAAGTAAAAATAAAAGACATTTTTCATTTTCACTGAGAACTTTATTGAACAACATATTCACCCTACCTTCTGCCATTTTTCAGACAACTTCATAATTCCATCTTCCCAAAACTTTTAATCTTTTTGAGCAAAGAACTGTTCCAGGTGCCATTTACAGTCTTCTAAGGAATTGAAATTTTTTCCGTTAAGAGAATTTTAAAGAGACAGAAATAAATGGAAATCCAAAGGTGCAATGTCTGGTGAATACGGCGGATGAATCAGAATTTCCCAGCCAAGCTGTAACAGTTTTTGCCTGGTCACCAAAGAAACATGCAGTCTTGCGTTATCCTGATGGAAGATTGTGCATTTTCTGTTGACTAATTCTGGACGCTTTTCGTCGAGTGCTGCTTTCAGTTGGTCTAATTGGGAGAGCAGTACTTGTTGGAATTAATCATTTGGTTTTCCAGAGGAGCTCGTAATAGAGGACTCCCTTCCAATCCCACCATATACACAACATCACCTTCTTTGGATGAAGACCGGCCTTTGGTGCGGTTGGTGGTGGTTCATTTCACTTGCCCCACGATCTCTTCCTTTCCACATTATTGTACGGTATCCACTTTGCATTGCCTGACACAATTTGTTTTGAAAACGGAACGTTTTCATCACATTTAAGTAGAGAATCGTATGTGGAAATATGGTCAAGAAGGTTTTTTTTGCTTAACTTGTGTGGAATCCAAACATCAAAGTGATTAACATAACCAAGCTGCTGCAAATGATTTTCATCGCTTGATTTGGATATTTTGGATATGTCAGCTATCTCCCATGTGGTATAACGTTGATCATTCTCAATGTCTCGATTTGATCACTATCAACTTCAACTGGTCTACCCCACCATGGAGCATTGCCCAGCGAGAAATCTCCACCACGAAACTTCTCAAACCACTTTTTTGTTTGTTTGTTTGTTTTGTTTTTGTTTTGCGGTACGTGGGCCTCTCACTGTTGTGGCCTCTCCCGCTGCGGAGCACAGGCTCTGGACGCGCAGGCCCAGCGGCCATGGCTCACGGGCCCAGCTGCTCCGCGGCATGTGGGATCCTCCCGGACCAGGGCACGAACCCATGTCGCCTGCATCGGCAGGCGGACTCTCAACCACTGCGCCACCAGGGAAGCCCTCAAACCACTTTTGACACATTTGATCAGTCACAGCACCTTCTCCATACACTGCACAAATCTTTTTTTGCGTTTCAGTTGCGTTTTTACCTTTCTTGAAATAATAAAGCATAATATGCTGAAAATATTGCTTTTTTTTCCATCTTGAATATTAAAACAGCTACACAAAAATTCACCAATTTTGATGTTTTTTTTTTTTTTAAATAAATTTTCAGCTGCGTTGGGTCTTCGTTGCTGTGGCGGGCTTTCTCTAGTTGCGGTGAGCTGGGGCTACACTTTGTTGTGGTGTGCAGGCTTCTCATTGCAGTGGCTTCTCTTGCTGCAGAGCACGGGCTCTAGGGCGCGCGGGCTTAGTTGCTCTGTGGCATGTGGGATCTTCCCGGACCAGGGATCGAACCCGTGTACCCTGCATTGGCAGGCGGATTCTTAACCATTGCGCCACCAGGGAAGTCCCAAGTTTTTTTTTTTAATGTGCCCTGATATGACAGGTGTCACAATACAGTCTAACAAAATTGTTTCGAATGAAGTTAAAGACAACTAAGTGCTACTAGAGCCATCCCAATAAATTAAAAATTTTTTATTTTAATTAATTTAAATTTAAATAGCCACATGTGGCTAATGGCTACATGTTGGACGGCACAGATTATGGACTCTTTTTTTTTTTTTTTTTTTTTTTTTTTTTTTTTTTTGCTGTGCGTGGGCCTCTCACTGCCGTGGCCTCTCCCGTTGCGGAGCACAGGCTCCGGACACACAGGCTCCGCGGCCATGGCTCGCGGGCCCAGCCGCTCCGCGGCATGTGGGATCTTCCGGGATCGGGGCACGAACCCGCGTCCCCTGAATCGGCAGGCGGACTCTCAACCACTGCGCCACCAGGGAAGCCCCCAGATTATGGACTCTTAAAATGAAACAGTGATGTAGATTAGCAGGAGGAGGAGATCTCAGGATAAAGTAGAAACATTTAGTTATTTAAAAATTTTGTTGCAGTGCTATCAAAATGGTGTTGGAATTACATATTTTAGTGAAAACCAGATTTTTGCATTTTTGTGTTCAGTGTTGGCTCTAATTAATTGACAACTCTTTTCTATATAGAAGATCAAAATTAATTTTAAGAGAATTATGGTCTGAAATTTTTTCATGATGTCCCTTCCCTTTTTTTTTTCTTCTGTCTTGCTTTTTAAAGGTTATAATTCAAATTTTACTGATGAAAGAATATCTATTGAGACATTTGGATTTCTGTTTTCTCCAATTAAAAGTAACTGAAAATTTCTGTTTTAGAAATCTCATTGGGGAGAGAGGGAATACCAGCTATACTTTAAACAAATCAATATCTTAGATATTTTATGGCTTGAGAAATGGTTTGCTTTGAGAATGATTTATGGTTTAAATTTGAATATTTGATAATACATGAGAGAACCTTTCTTACTAGGCTTACCTAAATGCACTTTGCAAGAAGAAAAATTAAGTGTAAATGGAAGAACCCATTCACAAACACTGCTAATTATGTGATTCAATTTCTATAAAGTTAAAAAAAAACTGAAGTCAGAATAATGGTTATTTTTGGTAGTGAGCATAAGGGAGACTATAGGGTTTCTAATGTTCTGTATCTTGATCTGGGTGGTAATTTCATGGTTTTCTTTATGAGAATCATTGAGTTGTATACTTATATAAACTTTTTTGTATGTATGTAACACTTCAGTTTTAAAACTTTTACCGCCTCACAAAATTTTAATGAACATAATTAGCTGAGTTTGTCTTTCTTTAGCTTTTTAATTTTTCTGCTACTTCTGTTCACACGTGAATACACTTAATGATGAAACTTTTTTTTTTTTTTTTTTTTTGCCGTACGCGGGCCTCTCACTGCTGTGGCCTCTCCCGCTGCGGAGCACAGGCTCCGGACGCGCAGGCTCAGCGGCCAAGGCCCACGGGCCCAGCCGCTCCGCGGCATGTGGGATCCTCCCGGACCGGGGCACGAATCCGTGTCCCCTGCATCGGCAGGCGGACTCTCAACCACTGCGCCACCAGGGAAGCCCCATGAAACCTATTTTTTAAAATTACGATCGAAAACATGCAGAAGGGTGCATAAAAAATGTATAGCTTAATGAATTTTTAAAATGAGTATATTGGAGGCACGTCCCTGGTGGTCCAGTGGTTAAGACTCTGCTTCCACTGCAGGGGGCATGAGTTCGATCCCTGGTCTGGAAACCAAGATCCCGCATGCCTTGTGGCGCGGCCAAAAAAAAAAAAAAAAAACCAAACTACATTGGAGGGTTTTTTTTTGTTGCTCATTTGTTTTTTGTTTTTGAGTATGTCGTACCTATGTCTATAAGAAGGGAAGGAGTTGATAGAGGGTGAGAATTTTTGAAGAGAACAAAGTTTTGAGGATTCTCAGAATACCAGATCTTTGCCTTGGCTCTTCCTTCACTTTACCATCTCCTTGGGCAAATCATTTAACTTAATTTGGTCCTCAGATTTTTCTATACAGTGGGGATCATACCTAACCTTCTTTGCAGGGTGACTGGTGCAATTCAAAATTATAGGAACATAGAATAATATTACTAGATAGCCCTTTACGCTTGAATTCAGGTCTCTGACCTTACAGAACAGAATTGTGATGAGAAAAGATAAAATGATTTGTACAAGGACACACAGCTGGTGATTATTAAGATTATTCATTTACATTGGCTTAAAAATTTCTGAGGCTTTTAAGTATGCTAGGCACTATTCTAAGCAATCTACATGTATTAAGTTGTTTAATTGTCTAGGATTATTCCCAGAGGTAGGTATAATTATTCCAATTTTACTGATGAGGAAATTGAGGCAAAATGGGGTTAAGTAACTTGCCCAGGTAGTTGTATTCTTTGCTATACTGCCTAGCCAAGTGAAAGCACTTAAGGATTTTAGGAAAATATTAAGATCTTTTAATAATGTTTTACAGATTTTGTGGAGTAAAATTTTGGTTTTTGAACCAAAATTAGGAAAAGGAACCTCATTTGTTGTGACTGTCATGATTATGGAAAAGATTGATGTTAATACTTACTGGTTGGGTTTTATTCCGTCTTTGACAAAGCTCATTTTCTTCTTAAAATGACTAGGATGTAAACACTAGGTAGTTTTCTTTTAAAAATAGATTTGTTTTTTTAATCCTGAGTTAGTTTATTTCTACTTTACAAATACTGTTTAGATTTCTAGGCAAAATGTTAATGGAAGGGAGTTTTCAGACTTGGAGGCAGATCTAATAAGGTTTAGTGTTCCTGTATCGGTTGTTTCAGCAGCGTCTGGTCCTTGTTTTCAGGACAATAATACAGATTCTGTAAAAGTTTATTTTAGACTAAGGTATAATTTACATACAGTAAAACTCACCCTTTTTGAGTACAGTTCTGCCACTTTTGGAAACACATGATCAACACTGTAATCAAGATATAGAAGAGTTCCATCACCTCAAATTGTATTTGGCAACTACTGATCTGTTTTGTCGCTATAGTTTTGTCTTTTCCAGAATTTCATATAAATGGAATCATGCAGTATGTAACCTTTTGAGACTGGCTGCTTTTATTTAACATAATGCACTTTGAGACATCCATAGTTTGTGTATCAGGGATTACTTTTTATTGCCTAGTAGCATTCCATTGTATGGATGTACCACAGTTTGTATATTCATGTTCCAAGTTCATTTGGGTTGTCCAGTTTGTTTATTTATTTTTGGCTGCGTTGGGTGTTCGTTGCTGCACGTGGGCTTTCTCTAGTTGCAGGGAGCAGGGGCTACTCTTTGTTGCAGCGCGCAGGCTTCTCATTGCGGTGGCTTCTTTTGTTGCGGAGCGTGGGCTCTAGGGCGTGGAGGCTTCAGTAGTTGTGGCTCGCAGGCTCTAGGGTGTAGGCTCAGTAGTTGTGGTGCACGGGCTTAGTTGCTCCACGGCATGTGTGATCTTCACGGACCAGGTCTCGAACCCGTGTCCCCTGCATTGGCAGGGGGATTCTTAACCACTGTGCCACCAGGGAAGTTCCGGGTTGTCCACGTTTTGATAACTACAAATAAAGCTGCTATAAAAGTATTCACACACGTGTGTGTATGCCCATGTATGTGTTTTCTTACGGTTTAAAAAAATATATGGTGCCTAGAGCTTTTTAAACTTTATTATGGAACCTGAAAAAGCTTGTAATTTTCACAGAATTTTGTTAATTGCTTAGTAAACTTCACCCCCCAAAAATTTCACTCTGGAATGAGAATAATTTGTTATACAAATAATCTTACAGAGTAAACTGTAAACAATGAGAATTTTTTTAAATTAAGGAAGTAGGCACATGTACTTAGTGGATATACTTACTTACCAAACTCCTTAGTGCATAATGTCATATTTTGTTTTTAGTAGCTCTTGAATTGTGAATCTTTGACTTTCTTTTGTTCCTCTAGCTAGCAGAATGGTTATATAATTGGTTATGAAAAGTCTACAAGTAAAACAGGTTTAGCACTACAGAGTTCCCGCAAGATGGCTGGAAGTATTAATATTGGTTGCCAGTTTCATGTAAACAAGTCATAAAACTTACAGTTTATGGTTGATTAGCTACTTGAATTAAATTATCCTCTTTTTTTTTTTTTTTTTCCTGTGTAGTGAACTCTTTCTAGCAATATGAGGGCAAGAAAAAGAGGTGTAGGACCTTTTATCTTGGGAAAGAAATTGCAGGCAATTTTTGCAAGTTAATGTTTCAGGGTTCCGATTCTGACCCTGCAGAGGACTACAGAGACTGTAGGTGGTATATGACATCTTCGAGAATAGTATGTGTGTGTTTCTTTTGATTAGTCTTAGAATTAGATTAGTTTAAGCCTTTTGGATACTGTGATGAGGTACTTGGTATACAGAGCTACAGAGCTTCTTTCAGCAATGTACATTTCTTCTGAGTTAAGATATTTAGAAAACTGAATGTTGTGTTTAGAACCAGAGACATTACACTTCAAATATGAACATTTGGTTAAGGGGATATCTCACTTGTAGGCTATCATGTTTCTAGCTATTTCCCATGGAAATATCCATCTGGAGATGCCCACTCTTGACAGTAATGGGGATTGCAGATTAACAGTTTGTTTTCTGTATGTGGTTGTTTGCTAGCGGCAAGACTTAGGTTCTTTACTTTTCCTAAGACTACAGTATTGGTGATTCAAGTTGAGAATTCAGGATAGGGTTGCCAAAATTAGAAATATGGGAGTATGGAGGTAGCAACCATGGGATCAGTATTACGAATAAAATTTTAATTAGCTGTATTAGTTGCACACTTAATTTTCACTGCTACCTAGTGAAGTAGGCAGGGCAGGCTGTACTGTTACTCTCACTTTACAGGTGAATAAATTGTGTTTCAAAGCTGTCAGAACTTGTCTGAGGTTGCACTGCTAGTGAATAGCTGAATTAGAACTTCAGTCCAGGTCTTCTAATAACAAGTTGGATGTTCTTTCCACTATTGCAGTTCAGTATGGTGAAGAGCTCAGGCTTGGGTTTGAATCTTGGTTTTACCACTAGTAGCCTGTGATCCTAGGCAAATTCCTTAACTTCTCCTTGCATCAGAATTCTCAATTTTAAAATGGGGATAACATTACTCTTGGGGCCTTTGTTAGGATTCGGCAGATGCTTACAACAGTAGGTAGCCAGTAGTAAGCACTCCATATATGCCGGTTGTGGTCGTTGCTACTGTTACTACAGTGATAACACTGCTTCTTTCCCTGAAGGCATTATAACTGTCCATTACATTTTTTTTTTTTTTTTTTTTTTTTTTTTTTGCGGTACGCGGGCCTCTCACTGTTGTGGAGCACAGGCTCCGGACGCGCAGGCTCAGCAGCCTTGCCTTATAGGCCTAGCCGCTCCATGGCATGTGGGATCTTCCCGGACCGGGGCACAAACCCGTGTCCCCTGCATCGGCAGGCAGACTCTCAACCACTGCGCCACCAGGGAAGCCCCATTACTTTATTTAGAGCTAAGAGCTTTTGCATTCCTGCTCCATGGAACTACTTAAGTTGCACTACACACACCCTTCCCCCATTCCCAGTGTTTTACCTTCTCAAAACTAAGAAATACAAAAATTTATTAGTGGGTTCATCTAAAAAGATACAAAAATAGATTTTTCCCTTTAGAGTTATTTGATGAGCCTTCAGAGAATTCCTGGGCATCTCAAACTTTTGTTAACTTGAGAATTCTTCAGCTAGTTTACCTGATACAGAAAAAGATAACTTTTCCTTTGTCAAGAGCATGAAAAACTTTTAAATGTACCCATTTGCATAACATCTACTTAAAGTTATCAGGAGATTTTACAGGGCATTTTTGGACACTTGCACAGAAGAGAATCTTTTAACATGATACTATGTAAACCTGCTTGGGTTATTCATTCCTTCTTTTACTGAAACATGTGAGTGGCTTGCTTGGATATGTATCTGTGTCCTTTCTTTGATAAACACCTGAGGGAGTCTTTGGAAGTGCAGTGTTTTGGCCACTATTTCAACTCTGCAGAAATATGGTTTCATGATAAACACAACAGAAAGCACATTGGCAGCAGTCCAGAAGCTGACTCACCAAGGAGTAATGATAGACACTTTGAAGGCAATGGCCTATCCCAGGGTCCTATTTCAAAGCTTCATGCTATGATAACATCAGTGAAAGGCAGCCAAGAAATCAAGATGTGATCTTACTTGTATCTCCTGGGAATAATGGTAGGAAAGACTTCTGTAGTAGGATGCAAGTAAGATTTTTTTCGTAATGATCTTGTAAAACTTGGGGATGGGCAAAAAGGTGCAGATTCAGAATGGTGGTGACCTTTGTGAGGCTGTAGTACCATTTCCTTCTCTTGGACTGGATGAGAATAATCTTATAATAACTAAGGGTTAACTCAAGAAGCTCAATGCCGTATCAGTTTTCTAGAGCTCGGGGAATATACTTAGCTCAGTAGTAAGCACACGTATCATGTTCATGTCAGACACTGTAGCTGCTGTTTCCTACTTGAACAGACTAGAAGAAACCAAAGCAAGACCAGAATCAGTTCAGTTTTGAGGAACAGACCCTTTGCCTACTAGTGTTGCATATTTTAAGAGTAAAAATATTATGAAGGTGGACTTGCTTCAGAGTCATGAAATAAATACTAACTGTGGTTGTTTTTGTGGATTAGAATGATTGCAGCTCCATTTCTAAATCCAATTTTATAGCCTTAAGTTTTTCTACATGACAAATTAAACTATAATCACTACCGAAGATCATTGCTGACTCTGTGTGGAAATAGCAGTATGCCCTTTCATGTTGTTGAAAGTTGTTTCAGAGATAAGAAAACACCTCAATAATCTGAAAGTATTTTTCAGAGATGAAGCTAAGTGAATATGCCACAGTGATAGATTGACCCTTTTTTGATTATTGTGGTACTTTCTGTCTACCAATAAAAATTGTTAACATGATAGTCTTTTCCTATAGAATATTAAGGAAGATTGCTTTTAGCTATTTACTGTATTTTTTTCAGGCATAAAGTTTAGGAAATAAAAACTTAGTTTTCTGAGTGCTGTAATTTAATATGTGCTTTATCCAGAATGTGCCTCTTTAAGTGCTTTTCTTGAAGAAATGTTACTTTGCGATATTTTTGTATAACTTGAGAATATAGATATCTCTCCCCGCCCCCCCAACCCAGTAATCTGGGCCTGGTTTCAGTGCACTGAGAGGAAAAAAATCCTAGTTTTTCTTCTTTTTTGCCTTTTTGAAATGGAGTAGTATGACATTCCCCCCACCCCGCCTTTTTTTTTTTTTTTTTTTTTAAACTCTGGAGAAGGAAGGATTTATTATTACTTGCAGCACTGGGGAGAACACTGAGGAATCTTTCCCAAAGCAGTGTCTGGCCCTTTTGTTTTTGAATTGGACTTATACTTGTCCTACTTAAGTTCTTATATGATTTGAACTTGGATCTGTAAATTATTAGCTAGCTCTTATGACTTGGGCAAGTTAACTTATCTTTTTGTGCCTTAGTTACCCCCTTTGTAAAATGGGATAATACCTCATAGGGTTGTTTTAAGATTAAATGACTAATAAATGATGAAGCACGTGGAAGAGTTCTTTATATGTGTTGACTATTATAATTGTTACGAACAAGGAGCTTCTCCCCTACACTATTTGCAGCTCTACGTTTTTGTAATGTTTTCATAAGTAGTATGACTAACAGAACTTTGTATTAAGGAATTTAATTCTTTATCATAAATAACTATAAATTTACTACTTATTAAAAATAGAGTATCATTTTATTCCCTCAGGTTGAGCCTGAAAGATAAGAGTTAGTAGAGAGTGAGCCTTTTTTATGTCTTACAGGTACTCAGATACTACTAAATGTAGGTCATCGTTTGAATTGAATTCTGAGTATACATGCAGTTATGTAGAACAGAAACAGCTTGCATGGGACTGGAAGTGCCGGAAAGATAAAAACCGTAGAGGGTAGCGAACCGCGTCACTTAAACTGAGTGGTGGATCAGCAAAGAATTTTGGGTTGTGAGTTTTCTTTATAACACTCAATTGTTTTGAAATGATTAGCCTTGAAACAAAGTAATTTAAAACTTAGATATGCTAGGAAGTTTCAGATTCCTTTCCACTTAAATGCCTTTCAAGGAAGGAAGCGGGAATTCCCTGGCAGTTCAGTGGTTAAAACTCTGCTTCCACTGCAGGGGGCCCGGGCTCCATCCCCGGTCAGGGGACTAGGATCCTGCAAACTGTGCGGCGTGCCAGAAGGGGGGGAAAAAAGAAGCATTTCTCCAGAAATATTTAGCTCCCTGAGTGTTGTATGATTCTTAGCCATTGCTGTGTTGATTATATGATCACTAACAAATATGAGTCTCATGTTATGCTTTAATTTCAGATTTGTGCCATCACTGAGTGAATTTTTTAAGTGAGATTGCTCTGTTTCTTGCTAAACTATCATATATATGCTCATTAAATTGACCTTTTCCTTTTCCCCCTGTGTTTGGACTTTTCTGTAATTTTAGGTCACTGGTTTTAGAGCCAGGGGTTAGATTTCTTTATTTTTTACATTTTGGATTATCTGGAGGATTATTGCTAATTCCTAGATTGTGCCCTTAAGGCAGATTTTTTGAACATTAGGGGCTTCCCCAACACTTAATTATACTAGTAAAAGGAATAGGGTTTTCATTGGATTTTTGTTTGTTTTTGAGGTCCTTGCATTTAATTCATGGAACCAAGATAACTTATAGATAGTGGCAAGTCATTGCTTTTAGTTTATTCAGCAAGATTTCTCATTACTCATTTTCTGGTGCCTTAAGGGTTGAACATGTGTATTAGGCCTGGCCAGTTTTGTCTCTCTCACTTGTACTGATTGACATGCTACACAAAGGGCCAGTGGGTATTCTTCACTGGTATTGATACACAGATGACAGGAGAAAGCTGTCAGTTTTCTTCTGGGCTTGTGAAGCTGAGACTACCTCTAGCGGGAGGCAGGAGGTTTGTCTATAGTGGGAGAGAATGAGGCCAAATGAGTAAAGAGGAGCATGAGATAAAGAGATGGATCTGATGGCATTGAGACTTTGAGGCCCTACTGCCTGAAGTTCATGCTTTTTGTATCTGTGCACCACCTTAGTATCCTTCTGTGAGCCAGGCAGTTCTGATTTTAAGTTAGCTGGGTTTCTTTCACTTAAAATTGAGAGTTCTGACTAATATATCTTATATTAGTCTAGTAATGTTTAAAGATAGTTTGGACTTTAATCTCAGGGTAAATATTTAATATGCATAGGTAAATTCAGTTCATACATAATATTCAGAATCAGTGAAAATAATGAAGTATTTTCAATTTTCAGTGGTCTTTGCTTATAGGGAAAGGTGTCAGGATGGGTATAGAATGGATCAGTATTCTTTTCTAACCGTTTATACCTATACGATGTAGAAGTTTCCTTTAAAGAGATTATCACCATAAGTAGAAGAGCAAAGATAGATACTTAGATTATAATCATAATTTCACTCATCAGGCATGAATATCCTCTATTGTTTTCTCAAAAAGAGGCTGTGGTAACCATATAAAAGTGGCAAAAAGAGGGAGGAGAAAAACTGGAAAGTAGAACAGACGAGGAATTGAAGAGATGAGCTACGTATGCTAAGAATTAGTGAACAACTAGTATTTGCTGTAGGTTCCATGGATTGCCTACTTCTGGATTAGATGCTAGACTCTTGTGAAATGAATTGGTGATAGAGATGAAGAAAAGTTTTAATTTGTTTTCTTTAGGCTGAGGTTAAGATTGATGTGGTTAATAAGTATTAAGGGCAGCTTTCTTGTCTTGCTTTTAAAATAAGCTGTTGAGGGCTTCCCTGGTGGCGCAGTGGTTGAGAGTCCGCCTGCCGATGCAGGGGACACGGGTTCGTGTCCCGGTCCGGGAAGATCCCACATGCCGCGGAGCGGCTGGGCCCGTGAGCCATGGCCGCTGAGCCTGCGCGTCCGGAGCCTGTGCTCCGCAATGGGAGAGGCCACAACAGTGAGAGGCCCGCGTACCGCACAAAAAAAAAAAAAAAAAAAGCTGTTGATACTATGTTGTCTTGCAAAATCTGGTTCTTTCATTACTTGACCCTAATTGCTTGATTGTAACACATAATGGGAGAAAGAAAGGTAAAGTACTCAAAACTTTCTTTCAGAATTTTTGTTTTGGAAGCCTTTGAATACTGGGATTAATGCATAGGCACTTCAGTTAACATGAAGAACTTTAAAATAATCCATTCCCAAAATAAACTTGACCACTGGCAAGTATTTGTGGTATCTGTGCTACACCATCCAACTTTTAGCCTAATCTGTTTTAGTTGGCTTGCCCTGAGTAAGTTGAAACTTCTTTTACGGCTTCACTATGGGTTAAATGCAGTTCGTGGAGCTCCATCAAAAGGGTATTAGTTATACAGATTCTCATGGTCATTCCTAAAGCATACATTCTGTGTTTAGATTTACAATAAAATGATTTGTGTCCCTAAACATGGTTCCACCAGTTACTAATGATTTTGGGGCAAGTCATTAACTTCTTAGAGCCTTACTCTAACTAAGATTTAGGAAAAATACTTGCCTCACCTGGAGCATATGTGTATACCTCTGACTTTTTTTTCTGCTAAGTGCGGGGGGAAAAAGCATCACTGAGGTATAATTTGCACAAAATTTCACTTTTTTTTTTTTTCCCGTGCCAAGCAGTGTATGGGATCTTAGTTCTCCCACCAGGGATTGAACCCACGCCCCCTGCAGTGAAGCCTGGAGTCTTAACCACTGAACCGCCAGGGAATTCCCCAAATTCACTCATTTTTAACTATGTAGTTTGAGTTTTTAAAATTGTATAAGGTCATATAAATACTCCTATTCTTATCACCCCAAAAGGTTTGGATCACTTTCCTTCCCCCATCCCTGCCTGTGGCAGTTACTGATAACTTTCTATAACCATAGTTTTGCCTTTATTCTAAAATGTCATATAAATGGAATCATACAATACATACTATTTTGTGTCTGCCCTCTTTTTTTTTTTAATCAATTTATTTTTGGCTGTGTTGGGTCTTCGTTGCTGCCCGAAGGCTTTCTCTAGTTGTGATGAGCGGGGGCTGCTCTTCATTGAGGTGCATGGGCTTCTCATCACGGTGGCTTCTCTAGGTACGGGGGCTTCAGTAGTTGTGGCTTGCAGGCTCTAGAGCACAGGTTTGGTAGTTGTGGCACACGGGCTTAGTTGCTCCGCGGCACGTGGGATCTTCCTGGGCCAGGGCTTGAACCCGTGTGCCCTGCATTGGCAGGCGGATTCTTAACCACTGCGCCACCAGGGAAGCCCTTGTCTGCCCTCTTTGACTTAACATAATGCTTTGAGATTCATTCCTGTTGTTAAAAGTAGTAGTAGGTTGTATTTAATTGTAGTATTCCATTATATGGATATTCCATAGTTTCTTTATTCACTAGTTGATGGATATTTGGGTTTCTAGTTTGTAGCTGTAATGAATAAAGTTCCTTATAAATATATGTATACAGGTCTTTGGGCATTTGTTTTAATTTCTCTCAGTTAAATACCTAGAAGTGGAAATTGGAGTTATGTAGTAAATGTATGTTTATAACTTTATAAGAAACTGCCCAACTATTTTCCAAAGTGACTATACTGTTTTGTATTCCTACCAGCAATGTATGAGAATTCCAGGTGTTCCACATCCTTGTTAACACTTGGTATAGTCAGTCTTTATTTAGCCATTCTTGTGGGTCTGTAGTGATATATTACTGTAGTTTTACTTTGTAATTTCCAGATGATTAACATTGATCATCTTTTTGTGTGCTTATTTGCTATTCATTTACCTTCTTTGAAGTGTTCTTTAAAATCTTTTGCCCAGGGGCTTCCCTGGTGGCGCAGTGTTTGAGGGTGCACCTGCCTATGCAGGGGACGTGGGTTCGTGCCCCGGTCCGGGAGGATCCCACGTGCCGCGGAGCCACTCGGCCCGTGAGCCATGGCCGCTGAGCCTGTGCGTCCGGAGCCTGTGCTCCGCAACGGGAGAGGCCACAGCGGTGAGAGGCCCGCATACCGCAAAAAAAAAAAAAAAAAAAAAAAATCTTTTGCCCAGTTGAAAAATCAGGTTGTTTTTTAAGTTGCAAGAGTTCTTTATGTTTTCTGGATATGAGCCCTTTATTACAGGTTTTGCAAATCATGTTTTGCAAATATGTTCTCATAGTTTGTGGGGTTAGCCTTTTCATTTTCTTAACGGTATCTTTCAAAGTTTGAAAAATTTAATTTTTATGAAGTCCAAGTTACTGATCTGTTATTTCTTTTATAGTTAATGTTCTTTATATCTTATCTAAGGAATCTTCTGTAAGCCTAAGGTCACTGATATTTTCTTAAATTTTTCTTTTGCAAGTTTGTGGTTTTACATTTGGTTCTGTGAAACACTTCAAGTTAAAGTCTGTTTAATGAATGAGATAAGGGTTGAGGTTCATCATTTTGTATATAGATATCTAAAATTTCCTCTAAGCAATGCTGTAGCTGCATCCCACAAATTGATATACTATGTACTACCATTCAGTTTGAAATATTTTCTAATTTCTCTTGTAATTTTTTTTTGCTATGGATTATTTGGAAGTATGTTGTTCAGTTAACAGATATTTGGAGTTTTAGTTATCTTATTGTTACTGAATTCTAATTTAATACTGTTGTGATCAGAGAACATACTGTATAGGATTTCAGTCTTTTGAATTTGAGGTTTGTTTTGTGGTGAGGCACATGATGGTAAATATTGTATATGTCCTGAGAAGAATGTGTATCCTGCAGGTAGACATCAGTTATTGGTTGATAGCATTATTAGTCTTGTATACACTTATATATTGTTTTGTTCTACTTGTTCTATCAGTTACTGAAAGAGGAGTGCTAAAATCTCAAACTACAATTATGGATTCAGTTCTGTCAGTTTTTGCCTCATGTTTTTTGAAGTTCTGTTTTTAGGTGCATATATATTTTAGGGTTGTTATGTGTTCTCAGTAAACTCGCCCTTTTATCATAATGACTTGTCCTACTTTATCTTGGTAATATTTGCTCTTCCCAAGGCAACTTTGACATGAATATGGATAGCTCTTGTAGCTTTCTTAGGACTAGACTGGTATTTGAATGGTGTATCTTTTTCCATCCTTTACTTTCAACCTGTCTTTGTCTTTATATTTACAGTGTGTTTCTTATAGTTAGCACGTAGTTAGATCTTGATTTTTTAAATTTAGTCTGACAGTCTCTGCCTTTTAAATGGTATCTTTTAAAAAGTCTGTTAACATTTAAGTATTGATATGGTTAGGTTTAAGTCTACCAGCTTGCTCCTTGTTTTCTGTTGTGGGGATCCACTCGGACCTCTAGAATTGATATATGATTATTTTAAACTAAAGGCATTTGATATTCAACAATTCAGAAGGAAGCCTTCCTGGAACTTCCCTTTTCTCAAAGCAGAAACTTCTGGAGTGAGGCTCCCATAAGTCTCCTCTCCAGAGAAATTTATGGCCATGAAGAAAAAATGGCTAAGACCACTTACACCTGCATAAACATTACGACAAACTTTCTTCTGTTTATTCCTCTAGAAATCCATTTGTTGTTCCCCATAGAAGCCTTTTCATCTCCTACCTTTTCTATTAAATTAGGTATATAAGCCTCCATCTTTAGCTGTTTAAAGAGCCACTTCTTTTGTGCATTTTTCATATGCATATGAATAAACCTAGTTTTTTCCCCTTGTTAATCTGTTTCAGTTTAATTTGCTGGCCTCCAGTATGAAACTTAAGAGTAGAGGAAGTTTTTCCTCCTTGACACTCTTCACCCCATCTTTTCTTTTTTTTTTGCGGTACGCGGGCCTCTCACTGTTGTGGTCTCTCCCGTTGTGGAGCACAGGCTCCGGACGCGCAGGCTCAGCGGCCATGGCTCATGGGCCTAGCCGCACCGCGGCATGTGGGATCTTCCCGGACCGGGGCACGAACCCGTGTGCATCGGCAGGCGGACTCTCAACCACTGCGCCACCACGGAAGCCCCACCCCATCTGTTCTTTATTTTTATTGCCATTTTTTGGGTTAAGTATTTTGTAATATTTAACTTATCTCTTATTTTAGTATATTAACTGTGCTTATTTTTCTTCCTATTTAGGGTTTACAATAAGCCCCTTTAACTTACCACAGTCTACCTTCAAATAATGTTATATATACCATTTGATGTATAATATGAGAGCTGTTTGGTAGTGTACCTCCATTTTCCCTTCCTTCTGTCCTTTGTGTTATTGTTATACATTTAGCTTCTAGATATGTTATAAAACCCATAATTCACTGTTATATTTGCTTTAAAGAGTCAACTGTTTTTTTAAAGAAGAAAAGATAATTTATACTTATCCGAATTCCTCAAAATTTGTTTTTATTTAAAGCTTTGTTAGGGTGGGCCAAGAGAAGTCTTTGCCCTAGGGCTAGTTTAGCTCTGCCTGTAAGGTTTCAACTGAATGCTGGAGTATTTAGTAATATCTCTTCACTCTGGTTGAGGTTGGTTAGAACCCCACATCTGTGTAAAATAAACTCCAGTACTTGTTCGGACGTAGTTGTTCATTACCCAGTGATTCTTCTTTGCCCAACTTCGTGGAATCTCATTCTATGCATGTACAGCTTAGTTCAGTAAAGACAGAAGCTCAGTGAATATAGCCAGTATTTTATAATAACTTTATATGGAGTATAATGTATGAAAATATTGAATCACTATGTTGTACACCTGAAATTAATATAATGTATAGTCAACTATATTTAAAAAAAAGGATACCTCAAATTACAGCTGTCTCAGACTTTTGAAACTCATAATTGAGTTTCTGATTGGATTTCTACTGTGCTTGGATTTCCGCTTTTTGGCCAGGGTGTGCAAAGTACTTTGAGGCAAAAAGCTTGGGCAGTCAGAGGTCTGAGGTAGTTTATTTCCCTTCTCTCAGGGATTGAAGTTCTGTGCTGTCTGTTGTTGATCGTCCAAGAATTTTGGTTTATATATTTTGTCTACTGTTCTAGTTGGTTATGGTGGGAGGGCTAGTCCCAAACCATTTACTCCATCATGACCAGACTAATATTTTAGAAATGCAAGATTCTGCATGATAAAAGTTCTTATAGCCTTTAAATAATGTATTGCATTTTGCAGGCAATCTTTTGCAGCAGCTTTCCTGGCTTAGCCAGTATCCATGTTGTAATTACACATTAAAGAATTTTATGTAAATTAAGAAATGTTTGGCCTTTATAGTAAGATTGTAAATAGTACCCTGGATCTACCAATTGCCTCCTAATGCCTACAGTTGATAGCTGGAACTGTCTCATTGGCCACTGCAACGACAGTAGTTTGAGCTTTGAGGTATAATGTCACTAATCAATGACAGTTTATTCTGTTCTTGTTTTATAATATCCCAACATCTTTAGAAAGGATTTTGTATTGGCTTCCACCAGCTGGTATTCATTAGAATATGGAAATAACTCAAACAAGAGGACTAGCCTCTTAAAAACCCACTTTACTTTTTTTTTTTTTTTTTTTTTTTTTTAATTTATTGCGGTACGCGGGCCTCTCACTGCTGTGGCCTCTCCCGTTGCGGAGCACAGGCTCCGGACGTGCATGCTCAGCGGCCATGGCTCACGGGCCCAGCCGCTCCGCAGCATGTGGGATCTTCCCGGACCGGGGCACGAACCTGCGTCCCCTGCATCGGCAGGCGGACTCTCAACCACTGCGCCACCAGGGAAGCCCTTAGAAACCCACTTTAATGTTAGAGGAGGAAAGATGATTCTCAGTGGCTGTTTTTTCACATGAAGGTGGCATTACATTTTCATATTTATTGCTTAAGGAAAAAATTATGTGGCCAAAGATTATCTCTTATAGTTTGGTCATTATCTAGGACTGCGGACTTCAGTTTTGTTTTCTTAGTAATATTATTCTCTACTTCCTCATCATCTAAGAGAAGACCCTTCATATAAGATTTAAAAAATCATACTGGGATTTGCATTAAAAGTTGCATTGTATACCTAGTAGACTTTATAGTCATAATGTGTAATTTTCCCCTACTAAATAGGGCCATCTTCATTCACCAGAACCTTTATTTCACTGGAACAAGTCTTTGTGCCAGTTTTGGCACCACTCAAGGAATAGTGGCAGCCTTTAAATATTGACAAAAGATGTCAAATAATTTCCTGTCATTTTATTGTCGTTATTACTACTGGGTAAAAGATAAAAAGTTATAAAAATATTGTGCATTTATTTAATACATGTTTTTGCTTTCCTTTTACAGTTTTTAAAGTCTTGGTAAAAAGTGATTTTTGGGGTAAATTGACATACTGTGTCTATGATATATATGGATAGTAAGATCCTCGTGTAGCTTGAAGACAGCTTATGGAGTAAATAATATTTGCTAACAATTAAATGGGATTTGAATAACTGGCAAGGGATCATTTGATACAGGGAGGTTGCTTATTTATCTTGAAATTGTATAATACTTTTTCTCATCTGAAATCATCAAATGTCTTATGTGGCTAATGCAGACAGTTTAAGTGTTTAATTTAGCAAAGATTAGTAACTGCTGGTGTTACCTGGCTTGAGATGACCTTGAAGGAAGTGTTGGGAGCATGATCTGTACTGGACTGTTGAGAACTTTCTTTAGAGATACATACATAGTTCTTTCTTACACTGATCTCCCAGTGTATGCCAGAATAAGGTCTTACTTCTTGATGTATTGAAAAATAAGTCCATGATGTTAAGCAAGCATCTTTACATTGGTCATATAATTTAAAATAACTTCCATGTGGTCTAGTTAATTTTGAACTTTAAGTTTTGCATTTTGGTAGCAGATAGGAGCTCTCTGAAGCATTTTCTCTGCCTTGAAACATCTTCCTGTTTATTATCTTTGCCTATTTCCTTTACAGGATTTGGCTTAGGTTTATTAATATAATAAATATTTACCAAGTGCCACCTATTTACTAGACACTGTTATGCTCTAGGCCTGTGGATGCAGTGGGGAACAAGATTACTTGGTGTCTGACCTCATTCAGTTTGTAGCCTGTAAAGGAAAAGGAATAGGAGTTGGGGAATTACTTATGTATATGTCTTTTTTTTTTTTTTAATAAAATGGGCAAACTATGCTGAATGGTTAAGATAGTCTTCTGCTTTGTTTTGGTACATTGGGAGTTTCACCAGAATCTGTCTCAATCAACTGTTAATTTAAAGGGACTATATCATGTCATATGTTAAGAGTAAAGTGAACTTTACCTAAAATGATGCTGTTGGTTGTGGATTCTAAAAGGTAGAGGTACACAATATTATTTGCTTTTAAGAATACAAAGAAAGGATTGTCGGTTTGTACAGTATTATTTCTTTCCTTCCCACAGGAGACATTTTAGTATCAGCCTAAAATCTAAAATTATAGCTCTTAAAGTTTTGGGGAAGCGTATTATATGACTACATAGTTTTGCTAGTAGTCACTGGGTGATTAATTAAGTTTTCCTCATTTTATGCTTCCAGTCCTTTTTCTTTTCTAGGGGGGAAAACAGTTTTCTCTAGGTCCCACCTCTTCCCAATTCTTGTAGCATGGCATATTTTTATTCTTTATACCAAAAGTGTACATATTTAAGAGTGAATGATATTCTGTCATGCCATGGATTTCTCACTGACACGTTTGGTGAAGTGGTTTTTAAACTGCCCAATTTTATGTACGTTGACAGCAAAAGCTAGCCAAGAAAGGAAGAAAGGAAGTTTTTATCAAGAGGTTAATAAAATTATTGTTGTAAAACAGTGATATACGCCCAGTAAGAAATTTGGCTCTTGAAGTATAATAAGTGTTTCTGGATTACTAGTTTATATTGACGTTTGGACATGTTTCCAATTCTGGTTTTAATCTGTAGGAAATATTTTTCTAGATTAAACTCAACCCAGTATAATTACGTTTATAATTTATTTTAGATATCTAACTTTATTAGGCTACTGATTGATAACTTTATGTGTGCATTTTATTTCACCTGTGCTTTTCTTATTCTTAAGATTTAGGTAATTTGCTTTAAAAAAATTAGATGACTCAGGAGGGGGTGAGGGAGAGAGGGATGGACTGGGAGTTTGGGGTTAGTAGATGCAAACTATTATATTTAGGATGGATAAACAACAAGGTCCTACTGTATAGTGCAGGGAACTATTTCCAATCTCCTGGGATAAACTGTAATGGAAAAGAATATAAAAAAAGAATATATACGTGTATAACTGAGTCACTTGGCTGCACAGCAGAAATTAGCACAACACTGTAAATCAACTATACTCAATAAAAACACTCAAAAAAATTAAATGCATGAGAACACTAAAAAAATTAGACAACTCAGGAATTCACTAGTTATTCCTTATTTAAAAAATTATTAGATCACATATGCTCATTGACTCATTTCTGCTAATTAAATCATCTGTAATAGGCTAGAGAAAAGAACATTTTGTTGGAGTCTTACTATGTAAAAACTAAGCCATCAGTAAATTCATGGCTAAGATTAAGACTTTAGGAATACAAGGTTCTTAAGTTGAAGTCTGAATATGGGCATTTAGCAAACAGTATTCTTGCTAAATTTGTCTATTCAGTTTTGGTTCCTGCTAGTATTTAGAATATTTGAATATTGTGTTATATTCATTTGGATATTTATTTTTGCATCTATGTAACAAAAAGGAAGTGGTTGGTATTTAAACTTTTTGAATGGTAGGAAAAGGATCTTAGAGGCAAAGGAAATCATTTCAAGACCAGTGTTGTACACCTACTATGAACAAAATTTTTTTTAACTTTATGTATAAATAATTCTCTAGCATAGAGATTGTTCAAGCTTTGATACAAGGCACAGTTAGTAATTGCATTTGGCCTAAAGATTGATGCTGACCAAAAGTTAAACCTTGTGAGTTTTGCTTCTTCTAATTTTTTTTTGCTTCTTGATATTCTTTGAAAATATATGAATGACTACTTAATTTCTTCAGCATTTACTAAATTTTGTTTAAAGACTTAAAAAAGCTTACAAGTTTAATATGTCAGAGTTAAAACAAAAACTCCGCAGGGTTTTGTGTGTGGATTTTTTGCTGGGGTGGGGGGATGGGTTGTCCTCTTGTAATGCTGCAATAAGTTAATGAACATCCTGTTAATATTTTGGGGGATTTCTTTTACGGGAGCTTAGGATTTTTTTTAACATTTTAATTCATAGTTCATTATTTTCTGAAATTCTTATTTCACTTTACTACTTTTACTATATATGTGCATATATATAATTTTATTGTGGTAAAATATACATAACATGAAATTTACCATTATAGATGTACCATTCTGTGACATTTAGTACAATCACATTGTTGTGCAACTATCACCTGTATCCATTTCCAGAACTTTTTCATCTTCCTCAGCGGAAACTCTACGCATTAAATACAAACTTCTCATTCATCCCTCTCTTCAGTCCCTAGCAACCACCATTCTGCTTTTTATCTTCCTGAATTTGACTACCTTAAGTACCCCATAAGTAGAATCATACAATATTTGTTCTTTTGTGACTGGCTTATTTCACTTAGCATAAAATCATTGGTTTATCCATGTGGTAGCATATGTGAGAATTTCCTTCCTTTTAAAAGCTGAATAGTACTTCACTGTACGTATATACTACATTTTGTTTATCCATTCATCCATCTGTGGATACGTAGGTTGCTTCCACCTTTTGGCTATTGTGAATAATTCTGCTATGGACATGGGTATACAAATACCTGTTCAAGTCCCTGCTTTTACTTCTTTTGCGTATGTACCCAGAGGTGGAATTGCTGGATCATATGATAATTTTTTTTTTTAAATAAATTTATTATTTATTTTTGGCTGTGCCGGGTCTTTGTTTCTGCGCGAGGGCTTTCTCTAGTTGTGGCAAGCGGGGGCCACTTTTCATCGTGGTGCGCGGGCCTCTCACTGTCGCGGCCTCTTTGTTGGAGAGCACAGGCTCCAGACGTGCAGGCTCAGTAGTTGTGGCTCACGGGTCCAGCTGCTCCGCGGCACGTGGGATCTTCCCAGACCAGGGCTCAAACCCGTGTCCCCTGCACTGGCAGGCAGATTCTCAACCACTGCGCCACCAGGGAAGCCCCCATATGATAATTTTATGTTTAGTTTTTTGAGGAATTGCCATACTGTTTTCCACAGTGGCTGCACCATTTTACATGCCCACCAGCAATGCACAATTTCTAATACATCGTAATACTTTATGAATTTATTTTTTTGTTTTAAACAATAGCTATTTTAATGGGTGTGAAATAGTATCTCATTGTGGATTTGATTTGCATTTCCCTAATGACTAGTGATGTTGAGCATCTTTTCGTGTGCTTACTGGCCCTTTGTATGCCTTCTTTGGTTTGGAACAAAGTCTAAGTCTTTAGTAGCCACAAAATACCTTAGAATGGGTGCCTTAAACAACAAAAATTTATGTTCCCACAGTTCTGGAGGCTGCTAAGTCCTAGATCATGGTTATAGCAAGATTCAGTTTTTGGTGAGGGCTCTCTTCCTTGTTTTCAGAAGAGCACTTTTTCTTCATATGGCCTTTCCTCTGAGCCATATGAAGGATGGAGGGAGCTCTCTGGTGTCCTTCTTATAAGGATATTAACCCTATTGGATCAGAGCCCCACCCACCCCTTATGACTTCATTTAACCTTAATTGCTTTTGTAAAGGTTCTTTCTCCAAATACAGTCACTTTGGGGATTAGGCTTCCACATTGTAATTTTGAGGGGACACAGACATTCAGTTCATAACAAAGTATTTTGCCCATTAGAAATTATTTTTGGTTGTTGTTGAATGTAGGAGTTAAAAAATACATATGTATATGTACACACAGACTAGATATTAATCCCTTATCACAAATGTTATTTGCAAATATTTTGTCTCATTCTGTGGGCTGCCTTTGTACTCTTTGCATCAAAGGACATTATCAACAAACGATTTTCATTTTGATCAAGTGCACTTTGTTAATTTTTTTACTTGTTGCCTGTGCCTTTGATGTTATATCCAGGAAATCATTGCCAAATGCAATGTCATAAAAATTTCTTCCTGTGTTTTCTTCTAAGAGTTTTATGGTTTTAGCTCTTTGATCCATTTTGAGTTAAATTTTCTATATAAAGGGTCCAACTTTATTCTTTTGTATGTGAATATCCAGTTTTCCCAGGACCATTTGTTGAAAAGACTGGGTTTCCTGTTGAATGGTCTTGGTACCTTATGTGCCCCATATATGCAAGGTTTTATTTCTGAGTTCTCTGTTCTAGTCCATTGGTCTTTATGCTAGCACCACACTGTTTTGATTACCATAACTTGGTAGTAAATTTTGAAATCAGGAAGTGTGAGTGTTGTTCATCTTTTTTCCAAGATTGTTTTGTCTGTTCATGGTACTTTGAAATTCCACATGAGTTTTAGGATGAATTTTCCTATTTCTGCAAAAAACATCATTGGGATTTTGATAGAGATTGAGTTGAATCTGTAGATCACTTTAGGTAGTATTGACATCTTCACAGTGTTCAGCATTCCAATCCATGAACACATGATATCTTTCATTTATTTGTGTTGTCTTTAATTTCTTTTAGCCCTGTTTTTGTAGTTTTTAGTGTACACGTCTTTTGCTTCCTTGGTTACATTTATTCCTAAGTATTCTTTTTGATGCTATTGTATGTAGAATTGTTTTTTTAATTTCGTCTTTGGGTTGTTCATTGTTATGTATTCTATGTCTTTATAAATTTATTTATTTATTTTTGGCTGCGTTGGGTCTTTGTTGCTGCGTGCAGGCTTTCTCTAGTTGCAGTGAGCGGGAGCTACTTTTCCCTGCGGTGCATGGGCTTCTCATTGCGGTGGCTTCTCGTTGGGGAGCATGGGCTCTAGGCACACGGGCTTCAGTCGTTGTGGCACGTGGGGTCTAGAGTGCAGGCTCAGTAGTTGTGGCACACGGGCTTAGTTGCTCTGCGGCATGTGGAATCTTCCCGGACCAGGGATCAAACCCATACCCCTGCATTGACAGGTGGATTCTCAACCACTGCACCACCAGGGAAGTCCCTGTATTTTATTTTTGTGTTTTGGACCAAGAATATAAATTTCTAGCTTTCCTAGCTGGTAACTAACTTGGTTATCCATACTGATGTTCGTAATTGATTTGGTAGTCTTAACAGTTTTTAAAAATGTTTGGATGAGGGGTTCCCTGGTGGTGCAGTGGTTGAGAATCCGCCTGCCAATGCAGGGGACATGGGTTCAATTTCTGGTCCGGGGAGATCCCACATGCCATGGAACAACTAAGCCCATGCGCCACAACTACTGAGCCTGAGTTCTAGAGCCCATGAGCCACAACTACTGAGCCCGCGTGCCACAACTACTGAACCCTGCGCACCTAGAGCCTGTGCTCCGCAACGAGAAGCCACCGCAATGAGAAGCCCGCCCACTGCAATGAAGAGTAGCCCCCGGCTCATCGCAGCTAGAGAAAGCCCGCCCACAGCAACGAAGACGCAACACAGCCAAAAGTAAATAAATAGAGTAAATTTAAAAATGTTTGGATGAAATAATTTGGAAAGCAATTTTTCTTCAATTTCTTTTGATGCCAGTAGTAATTTGTGTGCGCTTTGTTCTGAATATTAGGGTAGTAGCTTGGGAGTGGCCTGAGCCTTGGAGATAAGGTGATTAAAATTAAGAGTAATTGTAGTGAATAATTCCAGACACATCTTTTTTTTTTTTTTTTTTTTTTTTTTGCGGTACGCGGGCCTCTCACTGTTGTGGCCTCTCCCATTGCGGAGCACAGGCTCCGGACGCGCAGGCTTAGCGGCCATGGCTCATGGGCCCAGCTGCTCTGTGGCATGTGGGATCTTCCTGGACCGGGGCACGAACCTGTGTCCCCTGCATCGGCAGGCAGACTCTCAACCACTGCGCCACCAGGGAAGCCCCCAGACACATCTTAAAGGGTAAATCTTGTGATGGTTAGTTTTGTATGTTAACTTGACTGGGCCCAGGGGTGCCCAGATTAAACATTTTTTCTGGGTGTATCTGTGAGGGTGTTTCTGTATACGGTTAGTGTTTGAATAGGTGGACCTAGTAGATTGCCCTACCCCCCACCCCCAGTGTGGGTGGGCATCATCCAGTCCTTTGAGGGCCTAACTAGAACAAAAAGGTGGGGGAAGAAGGAATTTGCCTGTTTTTGCTTCCTGCCTGTCTGCATGAGCTGGGACATTGGTCTTCTGCCCTTGGACTGGGATTTACACCATCAACTCTCCTGGTTCTCTGGCCTTTGGACTTGGATTGAAATTATACTGCTGGCTTTCTTGGGTCTCCAACTTGCAGATGGCAGATCATGGGACTTCTCATCTGCTTTAATCCTGTGAGCTAATACCTCATAATAAATCTCTTCATATATGTAATTTATTGGTTCTGTTTCTCTGGAGAACTCCAGCTAGTACAAATCCCATTTTTTTAAAAAGTAACCAAGGAGTAAGAGTGGAAACATATTATGTTCCTTTTTGATTTCCTTTTTTTTTAAAAAAAATGACAGCTTTGTTTAGATAATTCACATACCATAAAATTCACCCTTTTAAAGTGTACAGTTCAATAAATTTTAGTGTATTCATGGAGTTCTGTGGTTATCACCACTAATTTAAAAATGTTCTCAGCACCTCCAAAAGATACCTCATACCCTTTAGCAGTTCCTCTCCTTTCCCACCTCTTTTCAGTTGCTGGCAAGTACTAGTTGACTTTATTTCTGTGAATTTGCTTACTCTGGATATTGTATATAAATGGATTTATATGTGGCCTTTGTGTTTTACTTCTTTCACTCAGAGTAATGTTTTTAAGGTTCATCCATGTTGTAGCATGTATTAGTACTGTGTTCCTTTTCATGCCTGAATAATATTCTATTGTGTGGATAATACATTTTGTTTATCCATTCATCCATCAATGGACATTGGGTTGTTTGTACTTTTTCACTATTATGAATACTGCTATTATGAACATTTATGTGTAGGTTTTTGTGTGGACACATATTTTCAGTTCTTTAGGGTATGCTCCTAGGAGTGAAATTGCTGAGCCATATAGTAACTATAGGTTTAGCTTTTTAAAGAACTGCCAGACTATTTTGAACAGTGACTGTGCCATTTCACATTTGTACCATCAGTATTTTAGGGTTCCAGTATCACCACATCCTTAACAATACTTGTTGTTACCTGTCTAGCCATCCTTAGGGGGTTTGAAATGGTATATATTGTGGTTTTGATTTGCATTTTTCTAATGACTAATGATGCTGAGCATCTTTTCATGTGCTTATTGGCCATTTGTATATCTTCTTTGGAGAAATGTTTATTCAGATCATTTGCCCATCTTAAAGTTTATTATTTTTAAAATTGTTGAGCAGCATTCTTTATATATTCTGGATACAAGTTCCTAATCAGATATATAATTTGCAAAAATTTTCTCCCATTCTGTGGATTGTCTTTTCTTTTTCTTGATGGTGTTCTTTGAAGTACAAATATGCTTAATTTTGATGAAATCCCATTTACCTATTTTTTTTCCTTTGGTTACGTATGGCATTGGTTTTTTATCGAAGAAGCCATTGCATAATGCAAAATCATGAGGGTTTTACTCCTTAGTTGTAGAAGTTTGATAGCTTTATTTCTGACATTTAGTCTGTGATCAATTTTGAGTTAATTTTTGCATATGGTTGTGAGGTAGGGTTCCAGCTCGATTCTTTTGTACATGGATATTCAGTTGTCCTACCACCATTTGTTGAAAACAGTCTTCTTTCCCGATTGATATGTTATGGCATCTTTGTCAAAAAATCAGTTGACCGTATGTGTCTGGGTTTATTTGTGGACCTGTATTTCTATGACATTGATTTACATGTTTATTCTTAAGTTAGTGCCACATTGTTTTGATTACCCTCGCTTTGTAGTAAGTCTTGAAATTGAGAAGTGTGAGTCCTTCAACTTTTATCCCTTTTTTCAAGATTATTTTAGTTATTCTGGGTCCCTGGCATTTCCTTATAAGTGTTAGGATCAGCTTGTTACTGTATGCAAAAAAGCCAACTGAGGGGCTTCCCAGGTGGCGCAGTGGTTGAGGGTCCACCTGCCGATGCAGGGGACACGGGTTCGTGCCCCGGTCCGGGAAGATCCCACATGCCGTGGAGCGGCTGGGCCCGTGAGCCATGGCCGCTGAGCCTGCGCGTCCGGAACCTGTGCTCCGCAACGGGAGAGACCACAGCAGTGAGAGGCCCGCGTACTGCAAAAAAAAAAAAAGCCAACTGATATTTTTAGAGGGATTTCATTGAATCTGTAGATCAGTATGTGAGTAGTATTGCCATCTTAACAAATTAAATCTTTAGATCCATGAACATGGTGGGATGTCTTTGTATTTGCTTAGGTCATCTTTAATGTCTTTCAATGGTGTTTTGTAGTTTTGAAGTTATTTGTCCTAAATTCTTTTTTTCATTTTCTGTTCTAGATTTTGAAGTGTATTAAAGGGTAAAGTTCATCCTTAGTGGTGGTAGTTTATTAGAAAGAAAATTTGAGTATCGCTGTATTTTCCAAAGCAGCATGTGATATGATGCATGCAGTAGGCAACAGCAACACGTGTAAAATGATAGTGATATTTCTCAGATGAGATCATTTAAGGGGTGAAACGTATTAATTTCTTGTTTGCCTCAGTGCCTTCCAAAATAAGATTTCAGTACTCAAGTAGGTGAATAAATTCTCCTTGTAAAATATTAAAACATTGGGGCTTCCCTGGTGGCGCAGTGGTTGAGAGTCCGCCTGCCGATGCAGGGGACACGGGTTCGTGCCCCAGTCCGGGAAGATCCCACATGCCACAGAACGGCTGGGCCCGTGAGCCATGGCCGCTGAGCCTGCGCGTCCGGAGACTGTGCTCCGCAATGGGAGAGGCCACAACAGTGAGAGGCCCACGTACCGCAAAAAAAAAAAAAAAAAAAAAAAAAAAAAAATATTAAAACATTAACGATAAGACTAAAATTACCTTAACCATCTTTTTCAATACTGTTTTTTTCTCATTTTCTCTACACATAAGCCACTGTAATTAGTTTTGTTTTTTTCTTCCAGGCTTTTTCCTTCATGCCTTTGTGTATATATGTACCCCTAAATAATATATATAATAATAATATATACCATTATAATATATATAATAATATTATATACCAAATAATATTATATACCAATAATATATATACCATTCTTTTTTTTCAATTTTATTTTAAATTTTTATGGTAGACAATAATCATTTGCCCATCTGAGGCCAATAGTCTTGATTAAAAAATCACAAAGTTGTATAAATGTTCTCTTCCTTCTCAAAAACCATGTTCATTTTCTCTCCATGAAACAGGGCTGCCTGGAAAGCCTTGAACCACAGTGTAACCCACAGAGCTTAACTTTGGCTCATCAAAGCAGTGTCACAGCTGTTCCAAGAGGAGGCATTTCTTCTCTGGAAGTATGAAGCCAGTGATTAGTATACACAAATCAGCTTTTGCCACCACTGTCATTGGCTGAGGACAGCAGTAGGTTCATATGAAATCATTATTTTTGTTAGAAAGTGATGGAGCGAGCATAATTCCTAGTAAATTTCATGATTTTTCTGCCAGAATACTGAGGTGAATGACCTTGAAGTCCAGTTTCTTCATAAGCGTCTTTACCCAGTGATGATAATAATTTCCCTGGGAATTGGGGTTCTCCTCTGCTCTCAGCAGATCCTGGGCAAACCAAGTAACCTCACTGATGCCTCAGCTTCCATATCTTGCTCTTGAAAGATTCACAGGCACAAGAAGGAACCAAGCTGTGGGCAGAGGGGGTAGGGAGGAGGCACGAGTCCAGACTCAAGTTTCTTCCCTCATTTCATAATATATTGTACATTTCTCTCTATATCTTACATTTTCCTCAGTAATATGTCTTAGAGACATTTGCTTAAATATTATATAACATTCCCTAATATGAACATTGCTTTGTTTTTATTACCTGTTGCAGTGAAGATTTTTCTTACATTTCTGTCAGTGCACATGTGACTACTTCTCTGAAGTATACTAAGAGAAATAGAGTTGCTGGGTTATATGATATACATACCTGTAGTTTTAACACACTGCCAAAATGCTCTTCAAAGTAGCTATAATAATTTTACTTCTATCAAAAGTGTATGCAAGCAGTCATTTTCTATGCACATTCCAGTATTTGAAATTAAACAGTATCTTTTTGCAAATCTTACAGATGGAAAGTAGTTATTGTCATTGTTTTCATTTGTATTTTTCTGATTATTTGAGGTTGACCATACTTTCATATGTGTGTTGAACGTTTGCATTTCTTCTGTGATTTCCCATTATCGTTTGTCTGATTTTTTCAGTTGGGATTTTTTTCCTCTCTCATGGATTATAGGAGGTTTTTAAAAGAATATGCTCAATTCCTTTCAGATTATTGCAATCTGATCTTCCTTTTACCATAGATTAGTTTTACAGAATTTAATATAAATGGTCATTCCCAGACCTTTTATGTGGACTTCTGAGCTTATTATATTCAGTTTGTTATAAGAAAGGGAACTTAAAAAATTGAGTTGTTGGCTAAAACATTTTGAATTAGAGTTGAGTGGTTTCCAAATAGTGACTTGGGAACTTTACTTCACTGTTTAATTAGAAAAAAATTTTGTTTTAAATTCTATAGTGGAAACACTGACACAACAAGGTTAACAGTACTCGAATCTCTGAAATGAGATATAGCCCAGTGGAAGGAAGATAGCAGTAGCTGATCTACCCCTATCTGTTTCCATACTTGCCTCTTAAATGTTAGTTTCATGGTACTCTTTACCATTACATACATTGATTTTGGTTTATATTGTCTTGTACACGCAGAGATTGTTTTGATAAAGGACAACATCCAGAGTGATAGTGTTTTAGTTTTTGCCAAAGCTATATTTAAAAAAAATAATTTTTATTCCCATAGTCCCCCCAAAAGCGGAAAAAACCTCCAAGTTTATTTTTTTAAGCAGACTAAGTCAGTAGAGGGGAGGATGTCTAACCTGATTTCTAGCCTTTTTGTAACGCAGTTAATGTTACAGATTCATCAAGATTTCATGTTATTTGGTGGGAACTCCTGACAGCCAGCTCTTCTTTCTTCCTTGCTTGTGCCTTGATCTCATTGCACACCTTCTACTTAAAGTTCTGCAGTGGTTATTCTTTTAAAAAATACCCATCTCAGAGCTCTGCTCATGTTAACTAAGATTACAGGGACTGGTTAATAAATCTGAATGCCAGTGCAATATATGTCAGTCTGTTGCATTGTAGGTTTGTATTTAAGCTGAGAACTTCTCTGTTCTCTGAAAGCACTTCTTGTTTTAACTTAAAAAAATTGAGATATGATATACATATAATAAAGTGTAGTAACCTTAAAGTTTGACAACTTTTTAACCTATGTAACTATACCCAGATTGAGATGAACATTTACAGCTCTCCTCCATTAAGACTCTCTCCCACCCTTTCCCAGTCAATACGTACCCTAAAGAGATAATCACAATTTTGACTTCTGTTACTATAGTGCCTTTGCTTTTGTGTTTAGTTCCATGGTAACAGTTCTTTTTTAAATGTTCCTTTTTTTGGTTGTGAATTTAATAGAACACTGGAGTGGCATACCTAACCTATTAGTAAAGTTATAATCAGAGATTGCTTGGAAGGCATGGAAGTAAGCAAGGTGAATTGTATGATTCAGATGATTAATAGTATCATTCTAGGGTAGTCTTATGCAGCCTTCCTCATGGTCAATATACTTTACAACCTCCTTTTTCATTTTGATTTTTTTTATAATAAGGAGAATAAAGAATGATGAATGTTCATGTACCTACAGACTAATTTAACAATATTAATCTTTATCATATTTATGTCAGACTTAACACATTTTTTGCTTTGATATTATTTCAAATTTAAGAAAATCTACAGAAGTAATATGAGGAATTTACCAATGCCCTTCACCAATTGTTTATATTTTGTTTCTTATGCTTTATAATTCTCCATTTTTTTTTTAACCATTTGAGGGTAAGCTGGAGGTGCTGTGCCCCTATGTGTCTTTAGAGTTTATTTCTTAAGAATAGGGTAAGGAACATTCTCTTGTATAACCACAGAGCAATCCTTTATGGGTTCTTATAGTTTAATTTTGAGGATAATTTTATATCTGAGTTCTTGCATACACCTCTTAGTTGGCAAAATATTCACGTTTCCTCAGGTTCCTATATCATCAGAATTTTTAGTATATTTTTAAGTGTCTTATAACTAAATGCAGTTGTTGTTTGTTTTGCTGTTGGTTAAGACATTTTGACATTTGAGAATTAAAATACATCTTGCTGACTTCTGCTTGTATTTCATTGTGTTGTCACCAGGTGTACTGTATTCCAGTATCTTCACATAATTTTTGAACCGAGAGGTGCTAATCAGACTTCAGTCTGTCAGTGTCCATTGCACATTCATACCATAAAGTATCAAAGATGATACTATAAACCCAACAGAGCATTTTTTATTTTCCCTTACCACCAGCTCCCACAGAGGTGATGTACTTATGCTTGTCTGAGCCACATTTATTCTCCTCCTTGTTCTCCTTATATAATAGTACACACTTTTAGGGCAGTTGATTTGTGGATAAAGACATTTCCGTTGTTTATAAAATTTATGGAAGTGAGTAAATTTGCTTGTGAAAATTAAGCTCTGGACACTATAGGTCTTGGCATACATCTAACCAACTGAGCAACTATCTGTGTTGGAGTACTTGAAGAAGGTGGTGGTTTCCCTCATGCCCTGTTTGGATAGTCTGGATAATTTTTCTTTTATACATGTAACGTCTGGAATTTTCTCTTGTTTTATTTGCATGTTAAAATCTATAATATACTTTTTTTCCTTAGTACCTAAGTTTCAGTATTTTATTATACATTGTTATATTGGTAGAATTTGAAAAATCCTATCATTGTTTTAGGGGAAAACTCGATTCGGGTGATCATTCACATCATGGTGAGGTGTCTACTCTGGTATTTTAGAATCTAGAAATGTACTAGCTCTTTGACCTTGGGCAAATTACTTAATCTTAGGGAGACTTGGAGTACTCTCTCTGAAATAGGGATGAGCAACCTATGAAGATTAAATGGGATAGTGTATGAAAAGTACATTGGCACATAGTTCAGTAAATACAAGCTCTTAAATATAAAGATAATGGTGTTTATTCAGAGTTTGGTTTTGTTTAACAAAATAATAAAATATCCCTTTACACTAGTTTTACTAAGCCTATATTATCCTATTATAGTGTTAAAACAGAGCTCTGGGGGCTTTCCTGGTGGTCCAGTGGCTAAGCCTCGGTGCTCGCAATGCAGGGGGCCCAGGTTCGATCCCTGGCCAGGGAACTAGATCCCACAACTAAAAGATCCCGCACGTGGCAATGAAGATCCCTCGTGCTGCAACTAAGACCCGGAGCAGCCAAATAAATAAATAATAAAATAAATAAATTTTTTTTAAAAAAGAGCTCTGTATGCAGTATTTTAACTGTGGTTCTCTTGTGAACAGCGTAATGGATACTTCTGTATTGAAGACCTTTTAAGAGTTTTTTATGTATATTAATTCTCCAATAATTCATGAGTTTGGTCAGGGGAGGTAATTAAATTTTTTTGAGAGCTCAAGAATGATAACCAGAGTGTGTGGTGTAACTAGTTATTGATACGTATCAGGACGTTAGTGATAAAGCTACTATGTATGTGATTACTAAGTGCCAGGTACACTTCTAATTGCTTCTGTATATTAGATCATTTAATCCTTAATACTCTGATACATTGTTGCCATCAGAAGCTTGTTAATGAAGAGTGACCTGTTGAAGATTACAGAACTACCTGAATTCGGTTTTGAGGCAAGGTCAGGCTGACTCTAAAGCTGTGCAAGAATGCCTAAAAACTAACACTGTAATGCTAGTGTATGTTTTTTTTTTTTTTTTTTTTGTGGTACGCGGGCCTCTCACTGTCGTGGCCTCTCCCGTTGCGGAGCACAGGCTCCGGACGCGCAGGCTCAGCGGCCATGGCTCATGGGCCCAGCCGCTCCGCGGCATATGGGATCCTCCCAGACCGGGGCACGAACCCGTATCCCCTGCATCGGCAGGCGGACTCTCAACCACTGCGCCACCAGGGAGGCCCTAGTGTATGTTTTAAATTCTATTTATTTGTTTGTTTATTTATTTATGGTTGTGTTGGGTCTTCGTTGCTGTGCGCAGGCTTTCTCTAGTTGTGGCGAGCGGGGCTACTCTTCGGTGCGGTGTGCGGGCTTCTCATTGTGGTGGCTTCAGTAGTTGTGGCTCGCAGGCTCTAGAGCACAGGCTCAGTAGTTGTGGTGCACGGGCTTACTTGCTCATGGCATGTGGGATCTTTGCGGACCAGGGCTCAAACCTGTGTCGCTTGTATTGGCAGGCGGATTCTTCACCACTGCTCCACCAGGGAAGTCCCTGTTTTTAATTCTTAAACATTAACATTCCCCCTGGAGGCTTTGTTTAAAACAGGAGACACTGAAGAGATATTACACAGTAAAAGGGGAAATCATATCCCTTCACTCTGCCACAAGCTGTTGTAGGAAGTAGAACAAAGGAAGGAAAGCAGGAGCTTTAGTGTTAAATATGGACTTTTACAAAAGAATTTGCCTTTCCGATTAGGTTTATTGTCTGGTTGATAATCCTTTCTCCCTTGTACCCTTTCCAGGGAGAAGTTTAGAAGCAGTAGACAAAACCACCTGTCCACTCTGAAACTCCTTAGATGGGTTTGCATCTCTTCCTATTCTATAGTCTACAATTATAATTTGGAACAAAATTAGATTTAAGAATAAAAGATTCTTCTATGGTTTTGTTATAGTACTGACCTTAACACCCTAATAAATTTTCTTTGAAAATCAGATAATTTGGGTATGCTTCGGAACTTTTAGGTAGTTGTAGTCTGATTAATACACTGATCACATGGACCAAATTCTCTAATCCGGTCAGTTTTTTGCTTCTTTGCCCTTACATTTGCTCTATTGTGCTGGTGCCCATAACAACACAAGCTTACAGCCCAGTGATGCAGGGCAAGTAGACTTCCTTCCTACCCTGAAGTTTTTTCCTGTACTAGATGCCAGCCCTGAGGATGGTGAGCCTGGGAGTTTAATGGAAAAACCTTATTTCCTGACTTTCTCCCATTAGATTAGATTGTCTCAGTGCTGAAGTAAAAAGTGGGTAGAAAGCAGTGCCTGGCTTGAGGATATTTAATAAATGTTCAGCTTTAAAGTGAATGGATTTGTTGCTTTAACATCTCAGAAAATGTCAGTGGCTTGAATGTTGGGTTGGCTAAAAAGTTGGTTTGGGTTTTTCCATAAGATGTTATGGAAAAACCTGAACGAACTTTTTGGCCAACCCAATACTATTGAATAATAATCTGTAGTGGAACATTATTTAGTGACACCAAGTTTTCAATTTAATAGTCATTTATTTGCCTTGGTAAATTCTCTGTATTTTCCCATATTCTCCAAAACTTGCTTCTCTTCAGTTTTCTCAGTTAATTTCTTTAAATAGAATATAAAATTGTAACATATAAAAAATGACCCCCTTCATCCTTTCCATTTGAGTTTTTAAATGCTTATTTTTTTTGATATAACCGACTTGGCTAAAAGACATCCTGGATGATTTGATTTTTTGGATTTTAAAGGCTTATATTTTGCCCCTTTTCCAGAACCTTTTGTCAAGCATCCGCTTCTACAGCTGAAAAAACTTAAGATACTTCTTGATAAGTATCTTAAGTAAGGATTAAGCTTCCTTATTATGTAACTTCTTATTCTCTATGTTACCCTTTTAGTCATTTCTACTAATTTTTCAGCTTCACTGTATTTTCTCTTCTAACTCATTTGGACTTGGGATTTTTAATACCCTTATCAGCAGGGCTGAATCTTTTTTTTTTCTGAGGAGAATGCTGGCACTTTAAATGGTTATAAAAATTAGATGTTTGAGTGCCTACTGAATGCCAAGATATCCTTTTCTGGAGACTTCTTTCTTAACCACACACTGTTTACCTTTGATCACAGCATTCTTTAGGCTCAGGAGCTGCTTGCTCTCTCTTCTTTTTGTGCCTGTTTACCTTTTCTTTCTTAAAAGTTTGAAGACTTTTTTTTTTAATACTAGTTTTTAGAATATAAAGTTTGATGAATAATAGCACTACATATAATTTTGGAGTCCCAATGAAGTACACATCAAAATGCATTTCATAAATGTGTATAAAAGGATCTAAAATCATTGAATGATGGAATAAACTTCCCAAAGCCTGTTTTTTTTTAGTTATGATGCTTCAGTAGGTACAGACGTTTTGAAATCTGAGTCTCTGATTTGGAACCATATATACACTTCTGGTCATAATGAGAAAAAAGAGTTTTATTGATTTGTGAGCCCAGAAGTAAATTTTTCTTGGTCACTAGAGTACTGGTGTTTGTAAATTCTTTTCCGTTTTTCCCATAGAATCCTAGCACAGGACTGGATATGTAGTTGGCAGGGTCTCTTTTTCAAAAATTAAAAATTTCAGAATGGCTACAACAGAGCATTAAACCAAGTGTGGAGTCCCATGTGACTGCACAGGTTGCACACCCATGAAGCTGGCCCTGTCCTGGCTAACGTGTTCAGTTCTTCAACAGATGACTTAGAAAAACTGTACATTTCCTAATTTTGGGGCATAATTGTATGTTTTACTATCTTCATTCGAAGGAAACATGTCTGTACTGTCAGTAGAATCTAAAATATCTTGAACTGGTTTACATTAGTTTTATTTTCTAATGTAAGATCTGGTTGAGGAGTGTTACAACTCAAATTTTTATTACAGGTTTAAATAAAATAAAAAACACAAAAGACTAAGCATCTGAAAGATGGGAAAGGGACTTAATTGGAGCTGAGAGTTTATTCAGACATTGAGATCTTATAGAGAGAGACTTGAAATGGATGGTCCTGGGTTGTGACTTGAAGTCATGTGCTTATCTTACTCTTGAGATAACCTTATAAACCATTTCAGGCATGCTAATTGAGGTTAGCTAAAACTACTTTTAGCAAAAGCCATATGGTGCTTTTCCTAATGAGCTAAATCGAGCCTTAAAATCCAAAGATACAGTTTTTTGTTTTTTGTTTTTTGGGGTTTTTTTTGCAGTATGCAGGCCTCTCACTGTTGTGGCCTCTCCCATTGCGGAGCACAGGCTCCGGACGCGCAGGCTCAGCGGCCATGGCTCACGGGCCCAGCCACTCCGCGGCATGTGGGATCTTCCCGGACCGGGGCATGAACCCGTATCCCCTGCATCGGCAGGCGGACTCTCAACCACTGCGCCACCAGGGAAGCCCCAAAGATACAGTTTTTTAATGAAATCACTTGAAGGTTTCAAGGTAGACATTATTCTGGGATGATTATGTGTGTGGTGGTATTACTTGGCTATTTTATACAGAAGATTAACAATTGATGTGGACTTTCAGATGATGCTGTACTATTGATAATAATATTGTATTTTAACAGGTGAAAAACTTGATGGGAGTTGAAACTAGAACCCCCTTTTTCTTCTAAGTAGGAAATTGGAACATTCTCAAAGATCCAACATTTCTTGTTTTTTCTTTTATTGTTCCTTGTTGCCAGTAGGCTAGTGAGTAGTTAAACAATTTCTTTGACAAAAGCTGCAAGGTAACTGACTGAAGCCATCATATAACACATGCCTTTGATCATGTCATGAACTTTTTTTTTTGAATTTATTTTTTTATACAGCAGGTTCCTATTAGTTATCCATTTTATACATATTAGTGTATATATATCAATCCCAATCTCCCAATTCATCACACCAGCCCTCCTCCCCCCCGCCACGTCCCCCCTTGGTGTCCATACGTTCGTTCTCTCTGTCTTTGTCTCTATTTCTGCCTTGCAGGCAGGTTCATATGTACCATTTTTCTAGATTCCACATATATGTGTTAATATACGATATTTGTTTTTCTCTTTCTGATTTACTTCACTCTGTATGACAGTCTCTAGATCCATCCAGGTCTCTACAAATGACCCAATTTCGTTCGATTTTGTGGCTGAGTAATATTCTGTTGTGTATATATGCCACATCTTCTTTATCCATTCATCTGTCGATGGACATTTAGGTGGCTTCCATGTCCTGGCTACTGTAAATAGACCTGCAGTGAACATTGTGGTACATGACTCTTTTTTTTTTTTTTTTTTTGCTGTACGCGGGCCTCTCACGGTTGTGGCCTCTCCCGTTGCGGAGCACCGGCTCCGGACGTGCAGGCTCAGCGGCCATAGCTCACGGGCCCAGCCGCTCCGCGGCATGTGGGATCTTCCTGGACCGGGGCACGAACCCGCGTCCCCTGCATCGGCAGGTGGACTCTGAACCACTGCGCCACCAGGGAAGCCCCATGACTCTTTTTGAATTACGGTTTTCTCGGGGTATATGCCCAGTAGTGAGATTGCTGGGTCATATGGTAGTTCTATTTTTAGTTTTTTAAGGAACCTCCATACTGTCCTCCATAATGGCTGTATCAATTTACATTCCCACCAACAGTGCAAGAGGGTTCCCTTTTCTCCACACCTTCTCCAGCATTTGTTGTTTGTAGATTTTCTGATGATGCCCATTCTAACTGGTGTGAGGTGATACCTCACTGTAGTTTTGATTTGCATTTCTCTAATAATTAGTGATGTTGAGCAGCTTTTCATGTGCTTCTTGGCCATGTCTTCTTTGGAGAAATGTCTCTTTAGGTCTTCTGCCCATTGTTTGATTGTATTGTTTGTTTTTTTAATACTGAGCTGCATGAGCTGTTTATATATTTTGGAGATTAATTCTTTGTCCGTTGATTCGTTTGCAAATATTTTCTCCCACTCTGAGGGTTGTCTTTTCGTCTTATTTGTAGTTTCCTTTGCTGTGCAAAAGCTTTTAAGTTTCATTAGGTCCCATTTGTTTATTTTTGTTTTCATTTCCATTACTCTAGGAGGTGGACCAAAAAAGGTCTTGCTGTGATTTATGTCAAAGAGTGTTCTTCCTATGTTTTGCTCTAAGAGTTTTATAGTGTCCAGTCTTACATTTAGGTCTCTAATCCATTTTGAGCTTATTTTTGTTTATGGTGTTAGGGAGTGTTCTAATTTCATTTTTTTACATGTTTTCCCAGTACCACTTATTGAAGAGACTGTCTTTTCTCCATTGTATATCCTTGCCTCCTTTGTCATAGATTAGTGGATCATAGGTGCGTGGGTTTATCTCTGGGCTTTCTGTCCTGTTCCATTGATGTATATTTCTGTTCTTGTGCCAGTACCATGTTGTCTTGATTACTGTAGCTTTATAGTATAGTCTGAAGTTAGGGAGTCTGATTCCTCCAGATCGGTTTTTTCCCTCAGGACTGCTTTGGCTATTCAGGGTCTTTTGTGTCTCCATACAGATTTTAAGATTTTTTGTTGTAGTTTTGTAAAAAAAAATGCCATTGGTATTTTGATAGGGATTGCATTGAATCTGTAGATTGCTTTGGGCAGTATAGTCATTTTCACAGTATTGATTCCTCCAATCCAAGAACATGGTATATCTCTTCATCTGTATCATCTTCAATTTCTTTTCTCAGTGTCTTACAGTTTTCTGCATACAGGTCTTTTGTCTCCCTAGGTAGGTTTATTCCTAGGTATTTTATTCTTTTTGTTGCAGTGGTAAATGGGAGTGTTTCCTTAATTTTTCTTTCAGCTTTTTCATCATTAGTGTATAGGAATGCAAGAGATTTCTGTGCATTAATTTTGTATCCTGCAGCTTTATCACATTCATTGATTAGCTGTAGTAGTTTTGTGGTGGCATATTTAGGATTCTCTGTAGTATCATCATCTGCAAGCAGTGACAGTTTTACTTCTTCTTTTCCAATTTGTATTCCTTTTATTTCTTTTTCTTCTCTGATTGCTGTGGCTGGGACTTCCAAAACTATGTTGAATAATAATGGTGAGAGTGGACATCCTTGTCTTGTTCCTGATCTTAGAGGAAATGCTTTCAGTTTTTCACCATTGAGAATGATGTTTGCTGTGGGTTTGTCGTATATGGCCTTTATTATGTTGAGGTAGGTTCCCTCTATGCCCACTTTCTGGAGAGTTTTTATCGTAAATGGGTGTTGAATTTTGTCAACAGCTTTTTCTGCATCTGTTGAGATGATCATATGGTTTTTCTCCTTCAATTTGTTAATATGGTGTATCACATTGATTGATTTGCGTATACTGAAGAATCCTTGCATCCCTGGGATAAATCCCACTTGATCATGGTGTATGATCCTTTTAATGTGTTGTTGGATTCTGTTTGCTAGTATTTTGTTGAGGATTTTTGCATCTATATTCATCAGTGATATTGGTCTGTAATTTTCTTTTTTTGTAGTATCTTTGTCTGGTTTTGGTATCAGGGTGATGGTGGCCTCATAGAATGAGTTTGGGAGTGTTCCTTCCTCTGCAATTTTTTGGAAGAGTTTGAGAAGGATGGGTGTTAGCTCTTCTCTAAATGTTTGATAGAATTCACCTGTGAAGCCATCTGGTCCTGGACTGTTCTTTGTTGGAAGATTTTTTTTTTTCCCCAGTATGTGGGCCTCTCACTGTTGTGGCCTCTCCTGTTGCGGAGCACAGGCTCCGGACGCGCAGGCCCAGCGGCCATGGCTCACGGGCCCAGCCGCTCCACGGCATGTGGGATCTTCCCGGACCGGGGCACGAACCTGTGTCCCCTGCATTGGCAGGCGGACTCTCAACCACTGCGCCACCAGGGAAGCCCTGTTGGAAGATTTTTAATCACAGTTTCAGTTTCATTACTTGTGATTGGTCTGTTCATATTTTCTGTTTTCCTGGTTCAGTCCTGGAAGGTTATACCTTTTTAAGAATTTGTCCATTTCTTCCAGGTTGTCCATTTTATTGGCATAGATTTGCTTGTAGTAGTCTCTTAGGATGCTTTTTATTTTGCTGTGTCTGTTGTAACTTCTCCTTTTTCATTTCTAATTTTATTGATTTGAGTCCTCCCTCTTTTTCTTGGTGAGTCTGGCTGATGGTTTATCAATTTTGTTTATCTTCTCAAAGAACCAGCTTTTAGTTTTATTGATGTTTGCTATTGTTTTCTTTGTTTCTGTTTTATTTATTTCTGCTCTGATCTTTATGATTTTTTTCCATCTACTAACTTTGGGTTTTGTTTGTTTTTCTTTCTCTAGTTCCTGTAGGTGTAAGATTAGATTGTTTATTTGATATTTTTCTTGTTTCTTGAGGTAGGCTTGTATTGCTATAAGCTTCCCTCTTAAAACTGCTTTTGCTGCATCCCATAGGTTTTTTTTGTTTGTTTGCTTGTTTGTTTGTTTTTTTTGCCATACACGGGCCTCTCACTGTTGTGGCCTCTCCCGTTGCAGAGCACAGGCTCCGGACACGCAGGCTTAGCGGCCATGGCTCACGGGCCCAGACGCTCCGCGGCATGTGGGATCTTCCTGGACTGGGGCATGAACCTGTGTCCCCTGCATTGGCAGGTGGACTCTCAACCACTGCGCCACCAGGGAAGCCCTGTTTTTTTTAAAATTAATTGCTTAATTAATTTGTTTTTGGCTGTGTTGGGTCTTCATTTCTGTGCGAGGGCTTTCTCCAGTTGCAGTGAGCGGGGGCCACTCTTCATCACGGTGCGCGGGCCTCTCGCTGTCGCGGCCTCTTCCGTTGCGTAGCACAGGCTCCAGATGCGCAGGCTCAGTAGTTGTGGCTCACGGGCTTAGTTGCTCTGCGGTATGTGGGATCTTCCCAGACAATGGCTCAAACCCGTGTCCCCTCCATTGGCAGGCAGATTCTTAACCACTGCGCCACCAGGGAAGCCCCATCCCATAGGTTTTTTTTTTTTTTTTTTGCGGTACGCGGGCCTCTCACTGTTGTGGCCTCTCCCGCTGCAGAGCACAGGCTCCGGACGCGCAGGCCCAGCGGCCATGGCCCACGGGCCCAGCCGCTCCGCGGCACGTGGGACCTTCCCAGACTGGGGCACGAACCCATGTCCCCTGCATCGGCAGGCAGACCCTCAACCACTGCGCCACCAGGGAAGCCCCCCATCCCATAGGTTTTGATCATTGTGTTTTCACTGTAATTTGTCTCTAGATATTTTTTTATTTCCTCTTTGATTTCTTTAGTGATCTCTTGGTTATTTAGAAACGTATTGTTTATCTTCCATGTGTTTGTGTTTTTTATGTTTTTTTTCCTGTAACTGGTTTCTAATCTTATAGCGTTGTGGTCAGAAAAGATGCTTGATATGATTTCAGTTTTCTTAAATTTACCAAGGCTTGATTTGTGCCCTAAGAGATGTGATCTATCCTGGAGAATGTTCTGTGCGCACTTGAGAAAAAAGTGTAATCTGCTGTTTTTGGATGGAATGTCCTATAAATATCAATTAAATTTATCTGGTCTGTTGTTACATTTAAAGCTTGTATTTCCTTATTTCTTTTGTGTCTGGATGATCTGTCCATTGGTATAAGTGAGGTGTTAAAGTCCCCTACTATTATTGTGTTACTGTTGATTTCCTCTTTTTTTTTTTTTTTTTTTTTTTTTTTGCAGTACGCGGGCCTCTCACTGTTGTGGCCTCTCCCGTTGTGGAGCACAGGCTGCGGACGCGCAGCCTCAGCGGCCATGGCTCACGGGCCTAACCGCTCCACGGCATGTGGGATCTTCCCAGACCGGGGCATGAACCCGTGTCCCCTGCATCGGCAGGCGGACTCTCAACCGCTGCGCCACGATTTCCTCTTTTATAGCTGTTAGTAGTTGCCTTATGTATTGAGGTGCTCCTGTGTTGGGTGCATATATGTTTGTAATTGTGATATCTTCTTCTTGGATTGATCCCTTGATCATTATGTAGTGTCCTTCCTTGTCTCTTGTAACATTCTTTATTTTAAAGTCTATTTTATCTGATATGAGTATTGTTACTCCAGCTTTCTCTTCATTTCCATTTGCATGGAATATCTTTTTCCATCCCCTCACTTACAGTCTTTATGTGTCCCTAGGTCTGAAATAGGTCTCTTGTAGACAGCATATATATGAGTCTTCTTTTTGTATCCATTCAGTGAGCCTGTGTCTTTTGGTTGGAGCATTTAATCCAGTCACGTTTAAGGTAATTATCGATATGTATGTTCCTATTACCATTTTCTTAATTGTTATGGGTTTGTTTTTGTAAGTCCTTTTCTTCTCTTGTGTTTCCCACTTAGAGAAGTTCCTTTAGCATTTATTGTAGAGCTGGTTTGGTGGTGCTGAATTCTCTTAGCTTTTGCTTGTCTGTAAAGCTTTTGATTTCTCCATTGAATCTGAATGAGATCCTTGCCAGGTAGAGTAATCTTGGTTGTAGGTTCTTCCCTTTCATCACTTTAAATATATCATGCCACTCCCTTCTGGCTTGTAGAGTTTCTGCTGAGAAATCTGATGTTAACCTTATGGGAGTTCCCTTGTATGTTATTTGTTGTTTTTCCCTTGTTGCTTTCAATACTTTTTTTGTCTTTAATTTTTGTCAGTTTGATTACTATGTGTCTCGGCGTGTTTCTCCTTGGGTTTATCCTGCCTGGGACTCTCTGTGCTTCCTGGACTTGGGTGACTATTTCCTTTCCCGTGTTAGGGAAGTTTTCGACTATAATCTCTTCAAGTGTTTTCCTGTGTCCTTTCTCTCTCTTCTCCTTCTGGGACCCCTATAATGTGAATGTTGTTGCATTTATTGTCCCAGAGGTCTCTTAGGCTGTCTTCATTTCTTTTCATTCTTTTTTCTTTATTCTGTTCCACAGCAGTGACTTCCACCATTCTGTCTTCCAGGTCACTTATCTGTTCTTCTGCCTCAGTTATCTGCTATTGATTCCTTCTCATGTATTTTTCATTTCAGTTGCTGTATTGTTCATCTCTATTTGTTCTTTAATTTTTCTAGGTGTTCTTCAGTTCTTCTAGGTCTTTGTTAAATATTTCTTGCATCTTCTCAATCTTTGCCTCCATTCTTTTTCCAGGGTCCTGGATCATCTTCACTATCATTATTCTGAATTCTTTTTCTGGAAGGTTGCCTATCTCCACTTCATTTAGTTGTTTTTCTGGGGTTTTATCTTGTTCCTTCGTCTGGTACATAGCCCTCTGTCATTTCATCTTGTCTATCTTTCTGTGAATGTGGTTTTTGTTCCACAGGCTGCAGGGTTGTAGTTCTTCAATCATGTCAAGAACTTTATCTCCTTGGAGACGAGTTTACTTCATGGAAATTTTAGTACCTTAGAAGACACCTTGGACTTTACCCAAAACACTACTCACCTGTAAATGTATGCTTTTTGGTTATAGGGGGGATCAGGAGTTCATATGCATACCCTCAGAAAGAGAGAGTCTGGTGACATTGGGAGGGTGATGCATATGATCTCATTGTACAACCTTTTCTAAAGACAGTATACTACTTTTGGATGGGGGTTAGAGACTGCTTTAGGATACTATTTTAGGATTTTTTTTAAGTTAAAATAGAATTTATTTAGTGAAATACACAGATGGAAATGTGCGGTTTGTTTCAGTAAGTATTTATAGCTGTGAAGCCACTGCCTCAATCCTGATATAGAACTTATACATTGCATTAGAAAGTTTTCTCTTGCCCCTTTCTGGTTATTTCCCTGTCTCCTGCCCAAACTACTGTTCTTGTTTCTGTCACTACAGATTAGTTTTATCTGTATTTGAACTTCATTTAAATGGAATCGTGTAGTATTCTTCTGTAACTTGCTGCTTTGAGTCAACATAATACTTCTGAGATTCATCCCTGTTGCTGCGAGTATCGGTAGTTCATTTATTGCTGAGTAGTATTCCATTGTAGAAATACACTACAGTTTATCTGATGACCTGTTACTGAACATTATGAGTTCTTTCTAGTTTGGGGCTATTATGAGTACAGTTGCTGTGAATATCTGTGTCCAAGTCTTTTTGTGATCATGTGTTTTCCCTTCTCTTGGGTTAATACCAAGGAATGAAATTGTTGGGCCATAGGACAGATGTACTTTTAACTTAATAAGCAATTGCCAAACTGTCCTCCAAAGTGGTAATGTCAGTTTACATTTCCATGAGCCATGTATGAGTTCCAGATACTCAACATCTTAGCCAGCATTTGTTCTTGTCAGTCTCTTTAGTTACTTACTGGGTGTGAAAGGTTATCTTATTGTGGTGGTTTTTTTTTTTTTTTTTTTTTTTTTTTTGCGGTACGCGGGCCTCTCACTGTTGTGGCCTCTCCCGTTGCAGAGCACAGGCTCCGGACGCGCAGGCCCAGCGGCTGTGGCTCACAGGCCCAGCCGCTCCGCGGCATGTGGGATCTTCCCGGACCAGGGCACAAACCCGTGTCCCCTGCATCAGCAGGTGGACTCTCAACCACTGCACCACCAGGGAAGCCCTTATTGTGGTGTTTTCACATGCTTTTTGCTGATGACTGACAATGCACATTTTTTAATGTGTTTATTGGCCAGTTGTATATCTTTTGTGGGATTTCTATTAAAATCTTTAGCCCATTGAAATTTTTTTGTTATTGATTTTTTGGGAACACTTCTTATATTGAAATATGACAGAGTGCATGAGATGTAATTGTACAGTGTAATGAGTGATTATAAAGTGAACATTCATTTCACTACTATCCAGGTTAAGAAATAGAATACCAGCCCCCCAAAAGGCTGTCCAGGTCTCTGTTCCTTCTAATGCTTATCCCTTTCCTTCCTTCTTAGAAATAACTAATCACTCTCCTGGCCTTTATGGTAATCACTGTATGGCTTTTATTTGTATTGTTATCCACGTATACATTCATAAACAATAGTTTTTGCCTGTCTTTGAATGGAATCGTACTGTACACATTTTCTGTCTTGCTTCTCTTGCACATTCCTATGTGTTGTGTGTTGATCTAGTTCGTTTTTATTGCTGGTATATTGTACAGATATGCTACAAACTATCCATTTTATTGTTGCTGGACAAGTGGGTTGTTTCTAGGTTTGGACTACTATGAACAATGCTGCTGTGAATATTCTTAAACATTTCTTTTGGCGCAGTATCTGCATTCTAGGGTTTATTCCTAGGAGCACAATTTCCAGGCCACAGGGTATGCATATCTTCGACTTGAATGCCATGTTGTTTTCTAAGTGGTTTATCAATTCATATTTCCATTAGTAATGAATGAGAGTTCTTGTTCCATATCCTCATCAACACTTGATATTGTCAGTGTTTTCAGTTTTCAAAACCTGGGAGGTGTTTAGTAGTATCTTGTGGTTCTAATTTGAATTTCCCTGATGATTGTTTTTGAGCATCTTTGCCTATGTTTATTGGCAATTTGGATTTCCTCTGCAATTGCTTATTCAAGTCTTTCATCCATTTTTCTAGTGGATTATTTGTCTTATTTAAAAAAATACTAATTTGTAGTTCTTTGTATATTCTGGATACCTTGTTGGTTAAGTTTGGGCAAATACTTTTGTCCATTTATTTGCCTTTGTTTTCACTGTCTTTATGATCTGACTAATAGAAATTCTTAACTTTAATGTAGTCAAATTTAGTTTTTTTGCTTTATGGTTACTTTTTATGTCTTATTTTAAAAGTCTTTCCATACCTAGAGATCATAAAAATATTTTCTTAAGCAGTTTTTGAAAGCTTTATACTTTTGCCTTTCACAGTTTTGTCCGTAACTCACTTGATGTTGCTTATAGTGTATGAAATAGGGGCCAATTTCATTTTTTTTCCATGTGGATATCAATTGTCCCAGCATACTTTATTGAAAGGCCGGTCCTTCCCCTACTGTTTTATATTATCTCTTTTCATAAATCAGGTGTCCATTATATGTAGATATGTTTCTTGGCTCCCTGTTCTGTTCCATTGGTCTCTCCCTGTGACAGTGCCACACCATCTTTAGCTAGTATGGTCTGATCTTCATATCTGTCTTATTGAATCTTCACATCTTGATTCCTCTCCCCCTTTGAAGGGCATTTTAGCTATTCTTGAACTTTCATGATTTCAGAATCATTTTATCATCTCCTTCATAAGAAAAGAAAAGAAAAACACCTGCTAATATTTTGATTGGGATTGTATTGTATTATCAGTTCAAATTGAGAGAACTGATAATTTACAGACTTTGTAATTTATTGTGGTGGTCTTTACTGTCTTTCAGTACCTCCTCATAATCTATCTTCATTGAATTTAGTCCTGGGTGCTTGATAGTTTTTGATGCTGTTATACATACATTGTCTCTTTTCTCTAAATTTTTTTCTAACCTACAGTCTTGCTAAATCTTTGTAATCCTTTGCTTTTATATATTTCTACATTATGTTATTAGGTTTATATAATACAGAATCATTGTTTTCCTAATTTGAACATTTTATCATTATGAAAGGTTTTATTTCTAGTAATGCTTCTTGCCTTAAAGTCCTTTTTTTTTTGTATAAGTATAGCCAAACCAGTTTTTCCTTTGTTAATACTTGCTTGACATGTTTCTTCATAATCTGTTTTCCAATTTTTTTGTTTCCTTAAATTTTCAGTTGTGTGTTTCTAACAGTGTGTAGTTGGATTTTTTTTTTTTTTTCGGCCGAGCCGAGTGGCTTGAGGGATCTTAGTTCCCCAACCAGGGATTGAACCCAGGCCACCACAGCGAAAGTGCTGAGTCCTAACCACTGGACCACCAGGGAATTCCCTTGTAGTTGGAGTTTTAAATTTGGGGGCTGCTGGGACAGTACAGCTCAGTCTGTCTTCAGTTTTAGCAAGTTATTCTGGGGAAACAAGATGGTAGATTGTTTTCTTTAGATGGTGGTAGTAAAGTGACGTTCATTGAGGAGCAAGTTCATTGTTAGGATTTTTAGCTAGTGTGACAAAGGCAGAATACTCCATTAGTAGTAGAACTGTTGAATGTTAGTCAGCTGATTAGTTATTTTTCTTTCTGATAAAACTTTATTTGCAGTAAGTCTATATAAATGCTTTATCACAGAACATAAAAATTAGCTGTAACTGCATTTTTTTAATTGCCATTTTTAATTGGTATAGTTCTGATTTAAGCTTTTCTCACTTTTGAAATGTTTACTTTTATCTCAGTTACAATGAATGAAGTATAAATTGTCCTCATTGCTGAAATCACTGCTGTCTTTGATTTATATTAAAAGCAGATCTCACCATAAAGTAAATATAAGCTCTACATTAATTTATTTCTGGAAATGAATTAATTATTATTTAAGAAAATATTTGACTTAATATTCATAAATTGAATGTTTTACTTATTCTTTAAAGCTGTAATTTGAGTATAATAGTTTGATTACTTAGAAATTTTTTAATTTCCAATGTTAGTGTGAAAGAAAAAACATGGTATGGTTTATATTATGTGAAAAATTAATTCAAATGAGTATTTTTGTCAAGAAATCTATAAAACTTTAAAACTAAATTTTAGTATGCAGTGTCTAATAGTATCCTTTGTTCAGCTGATACAAGAAACAGTAAACAGAATGATTTATATTTGAGTTAAAGTAATGCCCTATGTAAAAAAAACAAAAACAACTCTGATATACATTATTCAATTATGATTTTACTAAGGAAATAAGGCTGAATGTTTGAATCACGTGATTTTGTTATCAGGACTCTGGGTTGCTGGTGATAGAAACTGAATTAGAGCTTAAATGAACGACGAGAAGGGGTGGCTTTATTGGCAGAACACTGGAGCGGCTCACATAATTGAAGAACTGTGGCAGGCAGCTTGGGGACTTTGAGGACTGGAAGTGGGGGTAGAGTGTCTCAAGTATTCTAGCTTTGCATCTCTCTGGGCATTGGTGTGGGATCCTTTCACGTTTCTCCTGGTTCATAGCTGCACAGTCCAAAGTCTCTTCTTAGTGTCTCAGTAATATTTTTCATGGTGCCCATAGGCCAAAAAAATAACTAACAGTTCCATTTATAAAGTGGTTAGGGCCAAACATCCTAAGTATTTATTTCCTAACAATTTAGTTATTTGAAAAGTTGATACATGCAATTTGAAAGAGAACGTTTTAATTTCCATATATATGCACGTTGGATACTGCACAGATTCTCAAGCCTTAGAATCAGATCAGACATTACACCTCTGTTTCCTGTTCCACACTGATTGTTACATGGTGCTTGTTTTTTATCATAGCAACTGCTAAAACTCCTGCTTCTTAAAGAAATGTCACTGAAAGGAATGTTCTGTGAGTTAATGTTGAAATTATGAATGATCTCAGATAGTCGTTTGTGTGGTCCACTAGATGTCAGTTATTGCCATTTCCCTTAAAAACTAGAAATAGTCCTGTAGGGACCCTGTGAACTTACTGTGGTAGGCCCAGGGTGACTCGGTGTACAGTGAGGGGACTGAGTCTAGTAGAAGAGAAGGATTCTCATTGGTTCCCCCTTGGTTCATGTGGTTGAGGGAATAGGCTATGACTTGGTTAACCTGGGTTACTCACCCAACTCCTATGCTTAGAAGGGCATAATATTCCATTGTATGGGTATATCAGTTTACCTATTTCCAGTTGTTTAAAAATTGTAAACAGGGTGTAAATTAACATCTTGTATATCTGTGACTATTTCTATAGCATATAGATTCTATTAAGTCTCACCTAACACTTAAACTTGAAAAAAGTTTTATGGATTTGAAAACATGATTATTTGTGCTTTAAAATTATCTGGGTAATTGAGGATCAGAGACCTAAACCTAAGAGCTAAAACTATAACACTCTTAGAAGAAAATGTAGGGGAAAAATCTCATGACGTTGCATCTGGCACTGATTTCTTGGATATGACATCAAAAACACAGGCAATAGAAGAAAGAAATAGAATACACCATCAAGAGAGTGAAAGGCAACCCAAAGAATGACAGAAAATATTTGCAAGTCATGTCTGATAAAGGATTAATATCTAGATATATAAAGAACCACAATGCAACACCAAAAAACAACCCAACTAAAAATGGGCAAAGGACTTGAATAGACATTTCTTCAAACAAGTTATACAGATGGCCAGTAAGCATGTGAAAAGAGGATCGGTATCACTGATCATTAGGGAACTGCAAATCAGAACCACGGGATACCACTTCACACCCATTAGGATGGCTATTGTCAAAAAGTGGAACAGTGTTGATGAGGATATGGAGAAATTAGAATCCTGGTGTATTGCTGATAGGAATGTAAAATGGTACAGCTGCTGTGGGAAACAATGTGGTGGTTCCTTAAAAAATTAAACACAGAATTACCATGTGATCCAACAATTCCATTCCTTGGGTATCTAGCCAAAAGAAGTGAAATCAGGGACTCTTAACAGATTTGTACATCAGTGTTCATAGCAGCACTATTCACAGTAGCCAAAAGGTAGCAACAACCTAAATGTCCATCAGTAGATGAATGTATAAACAAAATGTGGTACATATAGTCATCCCTCGGTATCCATGGGGGATTGGTTCCAGGACCCTGTGGTGAATACAAAAATCCAAGGATGCTGAAATCCCTTGTATAAAATGGCATAGTATTTGGCATAGTATTTGCGTATAACATACACACATCCTCTGGTATGGTTTAAATTGCTTCTCGATTACTTGTAACACCTAATATATATAATGTAAATGCTATGTAAATACAATGTAAATGCTGTATAGTTTCTGGCAGGTGCAAATTTTTTTGCTTTTTGGAACTTCCTGGATTTTTTTCCACCTGAATATTTTTGATCTGCAGTTTGTTGAATATGCTGATGGGGAACTTGAGGATATGTAGAATCTACTGTACATACAATGAAGTATATTTGGCCTTAAAAAGGAAGTTTGGGATGATAAAGTTCTGGAAATGGATAGTAGTGGTGATTGCACAACAGTGTGATATACTTAAGGCCATTGGATTGTACACTTAAAATGGTTAAAATTGCAAATATTATATATTTTGTACCACAGTAAAAATAACCCTGAAAAAACTACCTTAAATTTGTACTTTGTTATATTTCAACTATACCTTAATAAAGCTAAACAAAATCTTGGAATAATCTAAAAAATTTGTGAAGACTTTAAAGATGATGAAACAATAAACTGCATAGTTTTGAAAGACAATTTGTTCTACAAAGTATTATTCTTATGGAGGCAGATCTGTTTAACAGAGGCAAGAAACTGATATATTTTAACTTTAAAAAAATTTTATTAATTTATTTTTGGCTGCGTTGGGTCTTCGTTGCTCCGCGCGCGGGCTTTCTCTAGTTGCAGAGATCAGGGGCTACTCTTTGTTGAGGTGCACGGGCTTCTCATTGTGGTGGCTTTTCTTTGTTGTGGAGCACGGGCTCTAGGCGTGCGGGCTTCAGTAGCTGTGGCTCACGGGCTCAGTAGTTGTGGCTTGCAGGCTCTAGAGCACAGGCTCAGTAGTTGTGGTGCACAGGCTTAGTTGCTCCGTGGCACGTGGGATCTTCCCGGACCAGGGCTTAAACCCATGTCCCCTGCATTGGCAGGCGGATTATTAACCACTGCACCACCAGGGAAGTGCCGATATATTTTAACTTTAGGAAAACTTTTAATTATCCCTGGTGGCACCTTCATCCATATGGGATGAGAATATGTCTTATTGCTAAATGGTGCAGAACAGATTTGGAGGGTCATATTTTAGAGGGCCATATTTATTGTTACTGGTGGTTTGCTGTCAGAAGAGAGAGAGAACAAATTTTTTTTTTTTTATAACGGGGTTAGGATTAGGCTCTCTACTTACCATATAGGGTTCTTACTAGTGATAGAGATCAAATGGGGAGTATGCTTATTAAGTTCACAGATGACTTGTAAGCTCCTTGGAGGATAGACTTAGAGTTCAGAATTACCTTGACAAGTGAGAAGATGTTGTAAAGAATAAAGATTTTAAGGAACATGTGTCAAATAGTGTACTTTAGAGAGTGGATAATAAAACACTGATGAAAATCTGTAGTTTTGTGGGAGAATGAAACTGAATAAAACCTATACTGTTCTTTGAAAAATATAGTTGAACACGTAGTAAGTGTATAAGAAATAAACATGCTCAATATTACAGGGGTTCCTTACTTGGATACTCTTTATGAGCAGTAAAGTTAACATCAAGTTTTACTGTATTAGCGAACTTATTTAATGGAGAGGCAGTGTGGTATAGATACTTAAAATGTAAACTGTGGAGCCAGAATGCCTAGGTTTGAATTCTGGCTTCTCCACTTAGCTGGTATAAGTTTAGGAAAGTTACTTGTTTGTGTATCTTTTTTCAACTGTAAATGGTAACAATAATGGTTACTACTTTATATGTGGGGTTAATTGAGTTAGTATACATAATACTTTTAAAACAGTGCCTGACAGAGGGAAATGCTCAATAAAAGTTAACTGTTAATAAAACAAGCTTGACAGCTGGCCACTGTTGACTCATTAATAGGAGATTATACTTGTTTCGTTTGACTGTTTTCTCTCCCTGTTCTTGCTGTTACTTAAAAAATTATTTAAAATAATTTGGACTTGTTCTTCCTACACAGCATGCCAAATAGTATTTCCATATTTTTTGATGCTATAGAGTCAGCTATTCATGTGGATGCAGTACTATTCAGGTTCTTTGCCAATTATCAAAAAGCATTAAATGTATATGACGAAAAATTATCTTGGCTTCAAATTGGAAGAAACTGCTTTATTTCACCTTTGTCATTTCAAGAAAGGTTGAGAAAAGGAAAGAGGAGGAGTCCAGTTTTGGGGGTAGAAGCAAAATTATTACACAAAGAATGGGACATAAAAAGGATGCTTTAGAAGTGGCTTGATCAAGGATTCCTACTTTTATATGATGGCCTCAGAGATCAAAGAGGATTAAGACCACCTCTTTCTTGCTGTCACTTTTGTATTCCATATCTTTGTTTTGAAGCAGTATTTCTAGCTTGACAGAAATGACCCTCATTTTACACAAAAGCAGCATTCTGTTAATAGCAATTCAGGACTGATATTACAGTTGTTATCAAGTTCCTGTTTGCTTCAAGAAGATTTACATGTTAGTGAAACTATAGTTACAGTTTTCTGGTCACATATTATCTATTTTTAGTGTAATACTGGAACGTGAAAGTAGAAAGCACTCCAGTTTTCCCATGATTGTAATGAGAATTATCACCTATAGTTATCTTTAATTGCTTATGAGAAAAACTTTTATGGTATCTCAAAACTCTTAAGCTTGGGTACATATCTGAAGAAAATGAAAACATTAATTTGAAAAGATATATGCACCCTAGTGTTCATAACAGCATTATTTACCATAGCCAAGATACGGAAGCAACCTAAGCACCCATCAACAGATGAATGGATAAAGATGATGTGTATATACACAATGGAATATTACTTAGCCATGTAAAAGAATGAAATCTTGCCATTTGCAGCAGCATGGATAGACTTGGAGGGTATTGTGCTTAGTGAAATGTCAGTCAAATACTGTATGATGTCATTTATATGTGGAATCTAAAAAATTAAACATACTAGTGAATATAACAAAAAAGAAACAGACTCACAGATACAGAGAACAAACTAGTGGTTACTAGTGGGGAGAGGGGCAAGTTAGGGGTAGGGGACAAAGAGGGAGAAACTACTAAGCATAAAATAAATAAGATACAAGGATATATTGTACAAGACAGGGAACATAGCCAATATTTTATAATTATAAATGGAGTATAACCTTTAAAAATTGTGAATCACTGTGTTGTACATCTGAAACTTATATAATATTATAGATTATACCTCAGAAAACCTCTTAAGGAGAGAAATTTCATTGATCAAAACATTTTGAGTACCTCTTGAGGGAACTTGCCTCTGTGTGTTTGAGAGAGAGAGAGAGGAAAAAGGAGAAGGAAGGAGGAGGGTGAGAGAGTTGGGGGAGGGAGAGAAGTAGACCTAGGTAAAAGAGAATAAATGTTAAATCATGTGTACTTGCAAAAATGCAGTGAAAGTTTAGTGGTTTGGAATACTAGAGGAGCTCTAGGGATCTGGTTGGTGGAGAAAGGGCCAGTCTGGGTATAGGAAATAACATAAGCAATGGCAAGGAATTTGGAATGGACACAGAATGTCCTAGAGGGAAGAATAAGATTTTCATGTGGGGGAGACCTTGTCATTAAGAAGGAAGGTCCTCATTTTGGGGAGGTCTTGTTGAGAGGTATGTTTAGATCTTGACAACTACTACGATAGTATCCTGAGAATTGAGAATGTGTAGAGAATAATGGTTAACATTGCTTGGCTCAGTCAGTTAAGTGATTTCTTCTTGGTTAGCCTCAAATGCCTACGACTAAAATTTTTGCTTCAGCAAAATCACGTTACTTTTTTTATTTTGGACTTTGAAAGTTTTTAATGAATAATGGAAACTTATACATCTTTCAATCCTAAGGATTTATTCTGTATGAAGAAAGGCAGGTAGAAATGTTGGATTTATGGTAAGAACTAGAATATAGAGGTTTTAAATGGGAATGGGTGTGCTTGAAACATTTATTCAGTGGGTAGGTAATAGGAGGCTCTGGTTAATTTCTTGTATTGACCTAAATTATGCTTGTTTTTTAAATCTAGAAAACAGTTATTGAGCATGTTTCTTGTCCTCATCAGAATTAGTATTCATTGAACATTGATTAGAAAACTATTAATGTTATCTCCATTTTACAGATGAGAAGACCATATCACTTTGGGAAGTTCACTCAGTTTGGAGCCAAAATTCACATCCAAAACAGTCTGATTGCAGAACCTGTGCTCTTACCTAGTAAGCTATATCGTAATGCCTCTTGTTAAGCGGTAGTGGTAAGGCTCTTGGGTTCAGGTGTTGAGTGTTGAGTGGGAAAATCACCTATATAGATAATCACGGTCTAGACAGTTAGAAATGTAAATAATTATAATGACATGTAGTAAGTTATAAAATAGAGCTGTATTGAAACTGCACAGTGAACTCTGAAGGGAAAGTTTTCACGGTGAAATTAATGTTTTCAAGCCAAGTATTGAAGGATATGTTGGATTTATCCAAATGGATTAGGTGGTATGAGTAAATCAGGCAGAGGTAGTAGCAGTGACAAAAGCTCATGCATGAAAAATTTTAAAGAAGCCTCAAGTCGTTCATTCTGGACATGTATGCCATAGGGCATATCTTTTTTGAGCAGGGACGTTTTATGGAAATGTCTGTTGATAGGATCGATATGCCAGGTGATGTTTAAAGGGGAATTGACCAGAATCAGTTCTAAGTTCAGTTGTAACTGGTTATTTTGTTTCATAGGTAATAAGGTCTAAATAAATTTAATTCAGCAAATGTTTTGAGAACCGGTTTGCTAGACCAGTGGTGGTGGCCCTGGTGGCATGGAATGGAAAGATGGAAATTGAGCATTTCAAAGAAAGCAGTGGGAGATGGTGTCAGATTTTGTTATTGGAAAGAGTGTCAGATGGTTTCCAGTCTTGAAGACCTAGGCTGACCAAGATTCCCAATGGAATATTAAGAAAGAAGATTTGGTGGGGGAAGGGAAGGGAGGCCAGTGATGGCTTCTGTTTGGAATATGTAGAGTTGGAGGTGCTTCATTGACAGTCCAGAGGAGATCTGCTATTCTGCTCGTGTGCCAGCAATAGCAGTCAGGATTGGGGAAGCTGTGGGAGCTCTCATGTAGTAGTAGCAGAAACCTTGAGAGAGGCTATCATTTCTATGGGGTAGGACTGGATATTGTTGTTTATGGCACTGCTCAGGCCTGCTTTGAATGGTTTTCAGACTTTTAATGGATTGGAAAAATAGGTCTTATGAAGCAAAATGAGAGAATAAAGCAGCCCGAGGAAAGACAGGTAGCAGTTTGTCTTATGAAGGATTTGTATTAGCATATAGTGCAGTATAACCCAAATCTCATATTAATATATTGCCTACACGATTTTTTGCAGTATCTGTATACCAAATGATAATGCATCTTTTTTTTTTTTTTTTTTTTTTTTTGCGGTACGCAGGCCTCTCACTGTTGTGGCCTCTCCCGCTGCGGAGCTCGGGCTCCGGACGTGCAGGCTCAGCGGCCGTGGCTCACGGGCCCAGCCGCTCCGCGGCATGTGGGATCTTCCCGGACCGGGGCACGAATCCGCGTCCCCTGCATCGGCAGGTGGACTCTCAACCACTGCGCCACCAGGGAAGCCCGATAATGCACCTTAAAATCAAGTTTTTTTCTTTCTTGGTGATGTGTAAATTTAATAGTGTGCCTTGACTTCGGTGGCATCTCAGAGTCAATAGAATGCAGAATGTTTTTTCCAGTGCTCATTAGCATAAGTATATAGTTTTGTTTTTTAAAGGCCTTTGTGTTACATTTAAGTCCTCTTAAATATCACCAATGGTATGTATACCATACCATGGAAATAATTGAAAAAATACCTATATGTTGTAGAATATAGGTTTTAGGTTAGATGTTGAACAGTAAAATCAGTAGAAAATGTAAACTCTCTTCCCAAGGTTTTTATATTTCTTTGCATTTTAGCATATGTGTGTGCATTGTGTTGTCCATTCATAGGCCTGATGTTTACCAGAGAGCTTGGGTAAATGCATTATTCCTTACACCTCTTTTAGACTTCAGTTTCTTTCACAAACTATTTTCATGTTGGAAAATGCAAGAAACATGAGTGGCTCAGATTGACCTTGAAAGTGTGGTATTATTCTTAGTAGTTATGTTCACATGCTTATTGGAAACTTGAGAATTCCGGTCACTTGTCTGTGTGGATTTTTTTTTTTTTTTGGCCGCACCGCGCCACATGCAGGATCTTAGTTCCCGACCAGGGATCGAACTCCTGTCCCCTGCAGTGGAAGCTTGGAGTCCTAACCACTGGACCACCAGGGAAGTCCTAGTACTTAGGTTTTTTGATGTATAAACAATATATTTAGAATACTCAGTATGTTTAGAATAGGTTGATATAAGGCTGTATGTTTGAGCAGTTTTTCATCTTGTTTTAGAGAATATTTTACCTATATTTTTATTTATGTATTTATTTTTTAAATAAATAAATTTATTTATTTGGCTGTGTTGGGTCTTTGTTGCTGCATGTGGGCTTTTCTGTAGTTGCGGAGAGCAGGGGTGGCTACTCTTTGTTGTGGTGCGTGGGCTTCTCATTGCGGTGGCTTCTCTTGTTGCGGAGCACGGGCTCGAGCGCAGGCTTAGCAGTTGTGGCGCACGGGCTTAGTTGCTCCGTGGCAGGTGGGATCTTCCCGGACCAGGGCTCGAACCCGTGTCCCCTGCATTGGTAGGCAGATTCTTAACCACTGCGCCACCAGGGAAGTCCCTTACCTATATTTTAATGTGCTTACTATGAATATAAGTAATTTACCCAGCATGTTTTTTAAAAAAGCTCCCGCCTCCTTCCTTTTCTGATTAATGGATTAAGCAAATTGATAGCTTAAGAATTTTTAAAATTCAAGATTTGGTTTTTGTCTTCAGTTTGAACCTATGACTTGCCTTGAGGTTTTCAGAGTGGTTAATTTAAGTGCAGTTACTTAAGGACAAAGGAGAACCCTCTTTTCTTAATAAGACTTTATTTCTTATTAGCTTAGGACTTTTGCCATCCTTAAGTAAAGCATGTTCATGAATTCTGCTTTCTGACTTTAGCTGAAAATTTTTTCTTCCTGTGTTTTTTTTGTTTTTTTTTTGTTTTTTTTTTTTTTTGCGGACGCGGGCCTCTCACTGTTGTGGCCTCTCCCGTTGTGGAGCACAGGCTCTGGACGTGCAGGCTCAGCGGCCATGGCTCACGGGTCCAGCCGCTCCACGGCATGTGGGATCTTCCCGGACCGGGGCACGAACCCGTGTCCCCTACATCGGCAGGCGGAGTCTCAACCACTGCGCCACCAGGGAAGCCCCCTTGTGTATATTTTGATGGCAGTTACATGTTTCCCTCTGTTAACATGAGATAAATATTACTAGTTTAAAAGGGTGGGTCTCTTTCTGGGGATCTGTTGAATTATATTGGTCTTAAAAGGATTCTTAAGAAGATGGTCTGGTTCTGGTTAAGACGATTTCTGGTCCTTTGGCTACCTAATAATTGAGAATTGAGGAGATTATTGGGTTTTTATTGGCTTGTTTTCAAAAATATGAGTAGCCCCCTACCTAATTGCCAGAATATAAATTTTAACTAGGCTAGCAGGAAGAAGAGTGGATTCTTTTTCTTGCACATATAGCTTCTACTATTGGAATTTTGTTTCTCTTTTCTGAATGTACCTATTGGCTAGTTGGAGTTGGACAGTTTATAACTGAGATGACAGCAGTTAAAAATTTAAATCCGTTTCTTCTCTTCATTGTTAAGTTTTATGCTTAAAGGATGGATTTGGGGCTTCCCCGGTGGCGCAATGGTTGAGAGTCCGCCTGCCGATGCAGGGGACACAGGTTCGTGCCCCGGTCCGGGAATATCCCACATGCCGCGGAGCGGCTGGGCCCGTGAGCCATGGCTGCTGAGCCTGCGCGTCCGGAGCCTGTGCTCCGCAACGGGAGAGGCCACAACAGTGAGAGGCCCGCGTACTGCAAAAAAAAAAAGGATGGATTTGCATTTTCATTTAGCTTTCTGGTCCTTGTCCATTTTGATGCCAGTTACTCTGCATAAAACTAAGTGGAGTGAACCAGAATTTTTCTGAAGAATCTGTTTACAGATGGGTAGAGAAACATTAACATTCCTATATATTATTAAAAAACTGATAAGCAGTATGCAGATTAGCTAGGTTTGGGATACTGATAGCTATTTTTTGAGTGTAGTTTAATTCCAGATTTTTCCTAGAATTGGTGTTGAATATCCCAAGTACCTAGGCATAATGGGAAAACCATGTCATTTATACATGGGCATACACTTCTGACTTCCTATGGTAAGTAGACCTTCAAAGTAAGTTGCTTGTCTTTCTAGAAAAGAAACCTCTTTCAGCAGTGAGGGCGGAGGGTTGGTGTAAAAAGGGTGGGGTTTAGAGAGTCTGTTTTTGCCACTCTAGGGCAGGGTGCAGAAGCAAAGCATATTAGAATAAACACTGTAAATTTGCAGATTTCAAAATGACATTGGTATATTGAATTTTGCATAATTTTTTAGTTGTCTTTAACAAAAATAAGTTTTTGGTCTTTGCTACCTAAATGATTTCTTTTTCTGAGTACATAAGACATAGGAGCTCATAATTTAAGCCTCATTAAAAAACCTTTTGAGAACCTATTGTAAAACTGCTCGTCTTCATAGGGATTGGTCATTTAAGTGTTTTGTCCAAGAAAATGTAGTTATAATTTTATTCTTCAAACAGTAGGAGACAGGGACAGAGTGCAGTCTCATGTTGAGATAATCGTGATTTTTTAAGAGGGGCAGAAGTCATTACAGGATTACAATTAGGAAAATTTAAGTTTCCATGAAGAGGTATGCACCTCGTGATTAGGAATCTTTCTTTTTTTAAAAATAGGACATTTGACCTATGCATTGCCCATGAGAACTTTGATTTGTGACAGTAGGGGAGAAAGGAGGGGGAAACAAAATTACTTCTTTCCTCTTCATCAGAGGTTAACTGAGAGCTAGTGGCAGGACATTAATGAGCATACAAAAATTTACCTTCTCTTAATTTCCCAACAGTAGACCTTGGAATTAGTCAACGAAACAAAAGTCAGGAAACGTTTTTCCAACACTGGGGCTAGTCTTTCTGATCTTTCCATAGCAGTTATAAATATTGAACTACCTCTGGCACTTAGATGAAATGATCCTGCTTGGCTTTTAATTTAATTAATTTCTAGTGCTTTGAATGCCTGGATTTTCTATCTCGATAACCGAGACTTAAGTATTTGGTTTCTGTTAAGAGTTTTTTTTCTTAGGAGATAGGGAACATTTCTTCATTTACCATGGTGAATCTAAATGCTGTCTTATAAAATTAGATTTAAAATCCTTAATTTCAGTAGTAAAATGATACCTGCCTTGTGACTTTTCATGGAGGATATAGAGTCAGAAAATAACGTTGCAAATTACTCATAGAAATTCCTTATAATCCTATTAATGATTTAATATATCTGAGTTAGTAGTATGAAGTGAATGTTTTCTTTTTTTTTTTTTAATAAATAGTATTTATTTATTTATTTGGTTGCACCAGGTCTTAGTTGTGGCTTGCTGGCTCCTTAGTTGCAGCACATGGGCTCCTTAGTTGTGACAGGCGGGCTCCTTAGTTGGGGCATGTGAACTCTTTGTTGTGGCATGCATGTGGGATCTAGTTCCCTGACCAGGGATTGAACCCAGGCCCCTGGCTTTGGGAGTGTGGAGTCTTATCCACTGCGCCAGTAGGGAAGTCCCGTGAATGTTTTCTTTATAGAAGTGATTATAAGGAGCAAGTCAAAACATTAAAAAAAACCTTTTTTGAAATTATTTTTACCCTTTTTAGCAGATTGTATTATATCTTCGGTTTTAATCCTTTCTGGTCACCACCAGAAAATGTCTTCACTAAGACATCATGTATGACTTATGCTCCCCCGCCCCCCTTTTGTATAAGGATTAAGTTTAAAAGGGAAACACTTGTAAAATAAATGATTTTAAAAGGTACAAATCAAATTTGATAAAGTTGGTTTGATCACAGCTGATCTTTCTGAGAACATGGTCAGGGCTTCCTTTTGCCCACTTGAGATGTGAAAAGCAAAAAGGTGCATCTGAAGTACAGTCAGATCTTAATGTCTAAAAATACTAGAGCACAGTTTCTTTGCTTTTGACTTCTCACATTTTTGGGTCCCATTTGGAAAAGCAGCTATCAGTATTTCAGCCACTTAAATGAAGACAAATGATCTTAAGTATTGATCGCTAACCAACTGTTTGAAATTCTGTCTATTGCAGATACTCCTTTGAGGAATGTATTCAGAACTTCTCCCACATGAAAACAAAACAAAACAAAACAAAACTCCTCATAGAATGAACCACACTCTGTACCACTAATGTAGTCACAGAATTATTCAGGATTGATCTTCGGTCATTATCTGTTGAAACAGAATTTTACTTGTTAGAGTGAACATTATCATTAATGTTGCTGGTTCAAGAGACTTACTGCTAGTAAAAGGCTCTTTGATACAGAAATTTGATTATAACATGGAGTTCATCTGACTGTTTTTGACAACTTACTGGATTTTTGTTTTTCAAGAAGATGGTTGTTTTTTGCTTAGGAAATGATAATATTTTAGCTGCTTATCTGTGTCCTACAGCTGGCAGAGGAGTGCAGTACTCTGACCATGAATTTGCGTCTGGATCCCTGAAAACACACAGAACTTACTTAGTGTTTTCAAAAGAGGTAGAAAAGACATGTGGCATCTTTTTAAAAGTTTTTTTTTTGTTTTTTTTTTTAAGTAAATTACCTTGTTTGGAAAACTCACTGAGTTTTCCAGGACACTGACTCAATTTTGTATTTAGTTTCTTTCTACTTTTTTTTTTTTGAAACATGGTTCTAATAAGTAGGAGGGGAAAGTCCAACTGAGAGCATTCAGCCATACTTTTTATTTTATTTTTTAACATCTTGATTGGAGTATAATTGCTTTACAATGATGTGTTTCTGCTTTATAACAAAGTGAATCAGCTATACAGCCATACTTTTTTTTTTTTTTTTTTTTTTTTTTTTTTTTTTTTTTGGTTGTACGCGGGCCTCTCACTGTTGTGGCCTCTCCAGTTGTGGAGCACAGGCTCAGCGGCCATGGCTCACGGGCCCAGCCGCTCCACGGCATGTGGGATCTTCCTGGATCGGGGCACGAACCCATGTCCCCTGCATCGGCAGGCGGACTCTCAACCACTGCGCCACCAGGGAAGCCCTACAGCCATACTTTTTGAACTGTCTCTCGGTTTTTATTTTCATTTACAGTTGACTTCAGCAGCAAAAGTTTAGAAAACTTGAGGTTTGGTCTACTGTACAGGGAGTAAGACCAAACCACAGTAGTTTTACTCAGTTGCTAAATGCTTGGGTTTTGGGTAATACTAGTGATTAAATCATCTCCCACCATGGAATAATCTCCCCAACATGCCATAGAATCCTAGTTTGGGAAGGTCATATCATCCATCAGATATCCGAAAAGTTACTAGGCATAAATGAGGAAACACTAAGGGAAAAACTTGCCCAAAGTCGTAGCAGTTGTAAAGTCACTTCTTAAAATTTAACATCTCTGAATTACTTTATGACCTCCACACTCAAGTTTTGCTGTCAGTGTTTCTTACTATGCAGTGCATGTGCAAGAAAAGCCATTTCTTTCACATACAGTGAAAATAAAAGATTCCTTTAAAATTACTCAGTGTTGCCTTCTTAAAGTTTTGAACCCTCAGTCATTCCTGTATTTGAAAGTGAGACAGGGCTGTAAAAAAAATACTTCATAGGGTGGAATAGGGAGTGTGGGAGGGAGACGCAAGAGGGAGGGGATATGGGAATATATGTATATGTATAGCGGATTAGCTTTGTTATAAAGCAGAAACTAACACACCATTGTAAAGCAATTATACTCCAATAAAGATGTTAAAAACAAACAAAAACTCCATTGTTCTTTTGAAGTTAAAATGTACCCTAGGCAAAAAAGTGCTGCTTTAACCACCCTTCTCCACCCTGGACAACCCCCCCCCACACACACACACACATTTTTAGGAGGCCTGGCCTGAGTCTCTTAGGTTTTTCCTTGTGAATTTGGTTTGACCTAATTAGTTTTTGTAGTTTGGATTCACGTATTATATAAATGGCCCAAATTGGTGTGCCTCTTTGTTGAAGCTGATCTAGTAGGTGGCATACACATAATAACAAACTATTCCATGTAGGTGTCCCTCCATGCCCTTCCTCTTAATCAGTATCTCATTGTCTTCCAGTAAGACATTGACTGTGCTTTGCAGATGCACAGTAATATCTAGTATTTTAGTATTTAATAATCAAGTATGTTTTTATTCTCTTTAGGGTTTCCTCTTGAAATAGATAAAATTCTATCCATAGTATAATACATGATTGTAAAAAAATTTACCTTTTTTGGATAACTGCAAATTCTTTTTTTTTCTTTTAACACTATCCCCCAGATGGAACTTAAGGGTGACCATAGTTAACCTTTGCCCCACACTGCTGCCCTGGCTGGCTGTTCATTAGTGTTTTATGTGTTTAAGAATCCCATGTTATTAGACACTTTAGGTAATTGCTTAGATTTAACGTAACCACTTTACATTCTACCTCTTCAAATATATGACTGTTCAAGGTCATCCAAACATAACTGTTCCTACTCGGATGTGTACATAAGTGGTATCACAGGGTATCATCTGGCTTCATGAGAAGGTAGCTTGTGGCACCAAAGAGCTTCTTTCAGACTTACTTCTACATGGCCTTTAACTGGCAAATAGTCCTAAGAGGCATGGGCAGTTTTTAAAATTTTGTTGGCAGTGTTTCACAATGGCATACTTGTTTCCAACTAAGTAGATGTTTGGTTGTGGTTAAGAGGAGTCATTGCTGGCATTGAAGCAGACCTGCCTGAACCTTTTTGTTGAATCTTCTGTTGTTTGGTCTATGTCTTGGAGCTTTACACCTGTGGAAACTATACAGAAACACTTTTGTATTAATGGACTTATATCTTTGACAGAATAAATTACCAAGTAATTTCTAAAACATGTCAGATGATCCTTGTAGTAGATGTAGTGATTTCTTTGAAGTGAATGTAACACCATCAATTCATTCTTACCCCTAGACTTAACCTGTCTCTTGAATTTAATCCCATTTCACCCCTAATTACTGGCTGGACATACATCTACTTGGGAGACCACCTTTAAAGTCAGTGTATCATATCTCGTGTTGCTTCCTTGGAATCTACCCTTCATTTCTTAACAATACCATTCTTTTTCTACTCACCACAGGCCTTAGAGTTTTGCAGTTATCTTTGACAACTTTCTCTGCCCCCTTTTTTCCATTCCTAATCAACTACCAAGCTCAGGCAATTAATGCTTTCACTCATTTTGGTGTCTTCTTCTGCATTTTTACTATGGTTGAGATACTGGGCCCTTAGCAGTTCATATCTGCACTACTAGTCTAGGAACATCCTAAGTGACTTTTCCCCTCCAAACCATCCTACTTGCTGCTTTTTAATACCACCATTTTCATGTTGTTATTCTCCTGCTCATAAAGCGTTTGGTTTAGTGCCATCGAATGAAATCTAGATTCCTTAGCCTGGCATTCAAGGCCCACAGTGTGTCCTATCTTTTTAGTCTTATTTTCCTGAACATGATTGGTATTCTGACCCATTCTTTATTTCTCAAAAATGTGCTTTCTTCCCACTGTGGTATTAATAGTCATCCTTACTTGGCTTCCATCCCCTCTTTCTCTTTATTTAAATTCCACCTAATCTGTAGGACTCAAGTTGAAGTTCTCTACCTCCTGTGAAGCTTCCCTGGGGTTGTCTCTCCTCTGAACTCTGAGTACTTGCATGTCATTGGACAGTTAACCATGTAGTACTCTGATACTTCTTGGGTTACAGTGAACTATGTCTCATCATTTTCTGCATTTAATACCTAAGTGAAATGTGCCTTCATATATTGTTTTATCTGGTTCTTCTTTTAACAGCTAAGGACAAAGAGACCCAGTATCTGTTCTTTTTAACAAATGTTTTCTTATTATCCTAAATAAAATTCATAGATGATATAATGTACCTACAGCCATAGTTTTAAAAAAATCAACAATAACCTTACTATAGTATAAAGGAAAAATGAAAAAAATTTGTAACTTGTATTTCAGTTTTCAAATACTCAGCAAAAATTATACTCTAGAAAGAAAAGTTCTTACAGATTTAAAACCCCTGAACTTCCTGCTGTACTGTGTTGTACCTCCTTAAACAACTTAACAGGACCAATCTTGATACTAACACGATTTGTATCTGAAGTTGCAAGTTATGAATAGCCTTAGTTCCTTTCCCATACAGCATGTGGTCAATACAGCCCAGCCTGTATTAAACTAAAATTAAATTTTACAAAATTTAAATTAAAAGTTACTGGGAGACAAAAATACTACTTGTAAAATGGTTAAAACACTTTATTATTACATATTTACCCTCCTCTTATATGGTTCTTACTTGTTTAAAAAATGGTTCCAGAGGTTATGGCAATAATGTGATATGTTGACTGACTCTTTAATTTTAGGACTTTGATATTTTGTACAGTCTTGTTCATATATGTGACTTTATGTCACATAAACAGCTCAAAAGGATGAGTTGCCTGCAAATTCTGAGAGAAGTCTTTACAAAGGAATCAGGTTGATAAGGTCTTTTATCTCTAAAGGTCAGATTGTTGCCTGGTTGTGACAAGAATTCTTTGTGTTTAGACTATACTCCTGCCTCTCTGATTTTTTTCTTACATAAAAAAGACCCCTTGATAGAAGCCAATTATGTGTACAAATTAAGCTACCAAGTCCAAACCTAGATCTCCTGTGATCTTCTTAGTTGTTTAAAGTACTTGTTCCTTTAGTGGCAAAGGTTTACCTGAGAAGCCATCAGAAATGATGCTAGATTGATAGAGAAAAACTCTTAAAGAGGAGTATTTATAGGTTCTTGGAAAGTTCTATCTGTGCAGTTCTGTAATTTCTAAAAGCGTGCTAAGGCCTGACTTGGCCCGTTTTGCACAATTAAACATTCTAAAACCTGTGGTTGACTAAATAGTTTACATTGTAACAATTTAAAAAATAATGTATTGTCATGGCATTCTAACTTGTAGAGAAAAGTCTTGTGGGGAGATCTAAGTGGCTTAACTTGATTCTTAGGATATTTGTCATTGTAAAACTACTGGTTTTTCTTTCGCAGATTTTCTTGTGAAACGTTCCAGTAGAAAAAGTTCTTGGGACGAACTTCATTTGGTAAGTTTGTCCCCTACCTCCTGCCCCCTACTGTACTCTCTGCTGTTCTGAGGCAGCAAAAGGTAATTTGTAGATGAATTTTGGGGGCCTGTTTTGTCTTTGGACATAATTATTTAGGTGAACCCTTGTATGTTCACTTTAATGTTAAATCTCAATATTTGGTGGTTTGGTTTTTTTTTTCCCCGTTAGGACTCAAGCCAGATTACTTTTCCCATATATAATTGTGCCATAGTATAATATACTATGCCTAGAAACTTGTATTTAAGTTGAGATTAAATGAGTTGTGGCCCTAATTTTTTGTTTAAAATGGTTCTTAACATGATGTTCTTTTAAATGGAAACTTGATTCTTACTTTGAGTTTTCTTAAATTGTTAAATCTGTGTGAAAATCGAGGCCTCATTACTAGCATTAGTGGTACTAATGTGACGTTCTACTAGAAAATAACTTCTAAAAAATTTGTTAGTCCTGCCCCCAGTGTGGATGTTAATCCCTGTCCTGTCCTTTTTTTCATAGACCTGTGTGGATCTGTTATTACCTAAGTCTTTATTACTTCCTCTTTTTTCTGCCATCTGTTTAATGGAGGAAATTATTATCTAAGTTTATTGAAAAGAGAAGTTGCTGTTTTGTTTTTAAGTTTCTGGATCCAAATCATTCCCTTGTTCCAGAACCTTTAGCTTGGCATTGCCTCCAGATTAAGGATCAAGCTCCTTAGCATGGCATTTTAGGCTCTTTATAAGTGAGCTTTAAGCACATCTACTGCAACTAGGCACTCATTTCCTCCATACATCTAGAACGTCTTTTGCTGTAGCCACCCTGACCTACTTACTGTCCCTCAAATACTGTCCAATATCTTGCCTTTTTTTTGGTCTCATTCTTTGCTTGTGCTGTTCCTGTCCCCACTTTGTCTCAAAATCTGTCTGGTTCAGCCATTAAAAGTGTGAGTGTTCCACAAAGCCTTACTTGAGTGCCCAGTTCAGAATCCATTTCTCTGTCTTTTGCATCCCCATGGTATTATATTTCTACATCTGTCATCACACTCTGCCTTATTAGTTATGTTTGTCACTCCACAGGATTGTGAACATCTTGAAGGCAAGAACTATCTTCATGTTTGAATTTTCAGATCACACAAACGTTCCCTGAGTCCTGGGATACTAGTGTCTTCTCAGTATAATTTCATTTTAATTAGGATTTTTGTTTTGTTGTGTGTGTTTGGTTAAGAATAAGGGAGAAGAATTAGATTCTTTTGTTCTAGTAGAGAAGAATTAGATTCTTTTGTTCTAGTAGAGATTAGTTATCATCTTGTTGATTCCGGATACTGTTTTTTTCCTTTCCATATAGGAAGGATTTATATAGTACATATAATGTGTCCTTGTAGTCCAAGTTGCTCAGTATCTCACTTGGCTGAGTTATTGTTGGCAAGTGTGAGTTTTAGTTACTGATTAAGGAATTGAGTAATTTCTTGTTAACAGGTGCCTGAAAGAATGAGATTCCATGTTAAGTAGGAAGATAAATGTCTTACTTCGGTAAAGATTTCTCAGAAGTCACATTCTGAGACTGACACTGGAGACCAGTGAAGCCTGCAGATCCCAACTGTCAAATTCTCATACATACATTAAGAAAAGAGAAATCATTTGACTTTGCTTCAAATAAGAATTTTACCCTTCATTTGGCCTAGCAGGGTGCATATTAGACCTTTGGAGAGGAAATGTAATCCTAATGTATTACTTGACTCTTCAGTGTTTAATTTTTTTAATTTTTAAAATATTTATTTATTTATTTATTTTTGGCTGCGTTGGGTGGGTCTTCGTTGCTGTGCACAGGCTTTCTTTAGTTCTGTTAGGCGGGGGCTACTCTTCTTTGCAGCGTGCAGGCTTCTCATTGAGGTGGCTTCTCGTTGCGGAGCCCGGGCTCTAGGTGCCTGGGCTCAGTAGTTGTGGCTCATGGGCTTAGTTGCTCCGCGGCATGTGGGATCTTCCCGGACCAGGGCTCAAACCCGTGTCCCTTGCATTGGCAGGCGGATTCTTAACCACCACGCCACTAGGGAAGCCTGATGTTAGATTATTAAATTAATTTTGATACCAGGAAACATATTATTGGAATTAATATAATGTGGGTTCCAAATTAAAAGACTGAAGAAAGATGACAGCTAGATCCAATGTGATCCTAGACTGGATCCTTTTATAGAGGGGGGAAAAATCTCTGTAAAGGATGGAATTGGTTGACCAAATTGGAATATAAAAAGTAGATTAAAGTACTATATCAGTGTCAAGTTTCCTGAATTTGAAAACTAGTTCTGTGGTTATATAAGAGATTATTTTTGTTCTTATAAAGTATATATTGAAGTAGTAAGGGGTAAAGAAGTAGCATGACTTGCCTTAAAGGTCCCAAAGGTCATAGAGTTTAGTGAATGGCAGACTCAGGACTCTTGTCTCTTCTGCCCTCAGAACCATTGCTTTACATCCCTGATTATTTTTTTTGATGGCTTTATCTTCACACTCTGTCTTAGGTCAAGTGAAAAGCTTTTATGCAATATTATTTTGAATTTCCTTTTTAAAAATATCTTTGTGGAAAAGTTTATTTTTCTAATTACAAGGGTAAAGTAATTCTAAAAGTGTAAAAACAAAGTCCCTATTGCCACTTTCTTCCTTAGAGTGGTAACCATTGTTAACAATCATTATATCATTTTTCTGTACATGTACAAACATGTTTCTGGATTAATACAAATAATGCTTATACGTATTTTTATTTTAACCTTTCAAATTACAGAACATTAGGACTTCTACCAAGTTGTTGACTGAGTTAGTGAATTATAGTTTCATGAATGGAATTAGTATGTGTAGTCTTTGGCAATAATGATCCCCCCCACCAAGTGTGTATCTTTTCACCTAGTAAATTTATTTTTAAGAATCTGGGCTGCAGAAATAGTGACTTGTGCAGAGATATGGGCAAGGATGGTTATTGTGGCTATTTTGATTGTAATAGAAAAGTGAAAATAACCTAAATGTCTCAGTAATTGATGAATTGTTAGGTTATGGTGTATCAGAATATAATGGAATACTGAGCTGCCATGTTGAAAGTATGTAGTGACACAGGAAGGATTTGGTACATGGAGGGAAAATGTGCAGAACAATGAATACAGTATGATCCTCCCCCCTCATTTTTCGGGGGTAGATTATGTATGTCTTTGTATATGAATAAAGTGTCCCGGACAGAATTATAAAATATTAACAATAGTTGTTATTACATGCAGTTGAAGTGAAGGGCAGCAAAGAATGAGAAGGGAAGTTCTACTTATTTACTTAAAAAATAACAGATTTGAGATATAATTCATATATCATACTATACATTTGACCCATTAACGTATACAGTTCAGTGGTTCAGTATATTCATTGTGCTGTGCAACCATCACTGCAGTCAATTTTAGAACATTTTATTACTTCAGAAAGAAGCTTTCCATACCCTTTAGCTATCACCCCACCCTTACCTTCCACCTCACCCAGATCTAAGCAGCTGCTAATCCCCTTCCTATCTCTATTAATTTCCCTGTTCCATTTCTGTGAAGTATGATATGTGGACTTTTGTGACCAGCTTCTTTTACTTGGTATAATGTATTCAAGGTTCATCTATATTGAAGCATGTATCAGTACTTCGTTCCTTTTAATTGGCTGATTAATACTGCATTTTGGGATATACAGCATTTTGTTTATCCATTCATCTGTCAGTGGACATTTGGGTTGTTTCTGTCTTTTGACTACCTTGAATAATGCTGCTATAAACATGTGTATACGAGTTTTTCTGTAGATATGTTTTTGTCTCTCAGACAAAATTCTACTCTCTTTAGGAGTGGAATTGCTGGGTCAGGTGGTAGCTCTATGTTTAATCGTTTGAGGAACTGCTAGGCTGTTTTCCAAGGAGGCTGAACCATTTTACACTCCCACAGCAGTATCTGGGGACAGTTGCTTAGTTTTTACACCTGTATATTAAATTTTCTTAGAAGGAACATTCATTACTATTACAACTAAAAAATTAAGAAGTGTTAAATTACTTCTCTTAGGCTAACAGTAATGACTCAGTTTCTTCCTTTTGGTGATAGTATAATTACCATTCTGGAACGCAAGTTTTGCAAGTCAGTTGTTGACTATTTTTTAATGATTGGCTATATCTGCTCTTTGTAGTATTAATATTATAAGGACCTCCAGCGGCTTCGTGATTCATATTGGTTGCAGAGTTACCCATGATCTTGGCTTTTTCTTATGAACTTGGAATTCCTATAGAAAGTTTACCTTTCCTCACATGTTTAAAGCAGCACCTCTTATTTTGAACTATGTTATCTGTTTTCTTATCTCCCCTCTTGCACCATAAATTCTTTAATCTTCCTTAGCCCCCACATCTAGGCCTTTACCTATTACTGTCAGTTATACTCTAAAATAACTTATATTCTTATGCTTTTATTCCATCTGCACTGCCTCCATTCTAAATCAAGCCACCATTTTCCTCCCTGTGATTGTCTCCTGATTCTCTTTATTCTTTTTGTTCTCTAATCCATTCACCACACAGTAATCAGAATTATTTTAAAATCAAATCATATCACTCGGCTGTTTAAAATCTGTCAATGAATTTTTGACACTTGGAATATAATCTGTTGCCCTTGGAATATAATTTATACTCCTTACCATCTACATTATCCTCTTGTACATTTCTCCATCTTCAAGTTGGGCCACTCTTCTTTCTGACTCAGTACATTTTAGCTATACTGGCTTCCTCTTTTTAATCCTTCAGAAATGCCAAAGTCTTTTCCTTGTCAGGAACACATGCTGTTTTCTGTACCAGAAACTGGCCTTGCTGCACAGAGAGGCCTTTTCTGACCACCTTATCTAAAGTAGGACTCCCATACCCCCACCCTCTCAGTCTCTGTCTCAGCATCCTGTTTGTTTCCTTTATCACATTGAGCACAATTTGTAATTATAATTATTTCTTTCTGTCTTCCACACTGGGATATGAGCTCCTTAGTGCAGGAACCAGCACAGTGTCATAGTGTTTGACACGTAGTTAGTTCTCAGGTAATTGTTGATTGACCAAAGTGCAGCACACCATTTTACAATCTTTATTTGGTGTAGAAATGGAAGACATCAGGGACTTCCCTGGTGGTCCAGTGGCTAATAAGATTCTGCACTCCCAGTACAGGGGGCCCAGGTTCGATCCCTGGTCGGGGAGCTAAGATCCCACATGCCTCGCGGCCAAAAATCCAAAACATAAAACAGAAGCAATATTGTAATAAATTCAATAAAGACTTTAAGAATGGTCTACATCAAAAAAATAAAAGAAAAATAAAAACTTTGTGAAAATTTCAAATGTATAAAAGTAGAGAAAATAGGTTAATCTCCATTTACTTATCTCATTGGGCTTCAAAAACTATCAACTCATGGGCCCATCCTGTTTCATAGATATATACTCCTACTCATTCTGCCTGTTCCATGATATATTACTTCATGTGTACATATTTCAATTGTATATCTAAAAGAAACTTCTAAAAAGCCATAACCACAGAAACCTCCTAACCACTGTGACATTGTCAGTTATACAGAAAATTAATAAATAACATCAAATATTATATGGGCAGATTTCCCTAAGTGTCTCAAATTATTTTCATACTTTGAATTAGGATCCAAGCAAAGTCCATATATTGCAGTTGGTTGACATGTCACTTACATCTCTTTTTAAATCTGAGTTTTCCTTTGATCTCTTCTGTCTTGCAGTTTAAAGAATTTGGGTTATTTTTATATTTTTATAGCTTTCTCTAGACTAGATCATTATGTTCATCCTATATTTCATTAGCAGTTGTAAAATGGTGATACTTATTTGTGTCTTTCCTTGTTTGTATATTAGGTGAAATACTACCCCCATCAACTACTTGGTTGTACAGAGGTTCAGTTTATATAGGAAAAGCAAGATAAATACTAATTCTTTGCCTTTATTTACCAGTTTCAAAAATAAGAAGTTGCTTACTTAGCATCCTCCAGTGGTGACCAATGAGAGGGAGAGAGAGAAATATTATGAACTTATAATTAAACATATTGAAATTCAATACATAGCACTTATTATTTTTGTTCAAATTATTCCATTTTCACCAGTGATTCTGTTTAGATTGGCTCTGGAGTCCTTTTGTTATACCCTTAGTAGTCTTTGATAGTTTCCTTGCTTTCCAATTTAATGTTCCAGGATCAACTTACACATTTTCTGTTCTAGACCTGTAATTGGCTATTTCTCAGGAGCCTTGGCTCCTTTTGATGTGAGAATTAGTATTTAGATACCATGGTCTAGATGCTTAGAATGCTCATTGCTGCTGGGTCAGTTCCATAACTTTTTTGCAGTAAGATTATTTTTAGTATTTCATGAAGAGTTTGATTATATTCATACTCCTCATCTACACATCACATAAAACTTACCCTTTAAAAGCATACAGTTCAGGAGTTTTTAGTATGTTGTGCTAAACCACCACTAATCTGTTTTCTGTCTCTACCTAGATTTACAATTCTGGGCAATTCATATAAATGAAATTGTACAATATGGTATTTTGTGCCTGGCTTCTTTCAGTTAGTATTAAGTTTTCAGAGTTCATCCGTATTGTATCGTGTCAGTATTTTAGTCTTTTTTTATTGCTGGATAATATTCCATTGTGTGGATATACCACATTTTATTCTTTCATCATTTGATGGACATTTGGGTTGTTTCTGCTTATTGGCTATTATGAAAAATGCTGCTGTGAACATTAACACACAAGTTTTTGTGTGGATATGTTTTCAGTTCTCTTGAGTATATACCCAGGAATGAAGTTAATGACTCATCGTGACTTTTAAAGGAACTGCTAAACCATTTTCTACAGCAGTGCGTGAAGGTTTCAAATTCTCCATATTCCACTACCTTTTTTATGTTAATATCTTCATCACTGGAGTTGCACTTTGTTATCTGTTTTGAAAAACTTCAAATCCACTTCTATTTGAGTTATTTAAAATATAGCAGTTTGAATATGTATATGATACTGTCATTAGACATTTAATTCTAAAACAAATATCTTTTGCACAACATTAGGACAGTTTAAAAATAAAATTCATCCAGTAGGTGTTTCTTTTTAAAGTGATCTTTAAGAGATTTTTTTCTAATAAGTTCATACCCTCAGGAATAATTTCTTTGCCTTTCCTCCTTTCCTTTTTAATTAATTCCAACAGGTGGCCTCTTTACATACCCTTGCCACCTCATCTAAAACAGCAGTTCTTTGTTACTCCTTATCCCTAAACCCTGCTTTATTTTCTTTGTAACACTTACCAGCTACCTAATATAAAGATATCTATTTATTTGTTTCTAGTGGGGAAGGCAGGCAGTAAAATTTTTATTTTATTTCATTTTTTAAATTTATTTTTGGCTGCGTTGGGTCTTCGTTGCTGTGCGCGGGCTTTCTCTAGTTGAGATGAGCGGCTCTACTCTTTCTGTGGTGCACAGGCTTCTCATCGTGGTGGCTTCTCTTGTTGCAGAGCACAGGCTCTAGGCATCCAGGCTTCAGTAGTTGCAGCACGTGGGCTCAGTAGTTGTGGCACATGGGCTTAGTTGCTCCGTGGCATGTGGGATCTTCCTGGACTAGGGATCGAACCCGTGTCCCCTGCATTGGCAGGCAGATTCTTTCATTTATTTATTTATTTATTTAGGCTGCATTGGGTCTTCGTTGGTGTGCGCGGGCCCCCTCCAGCCGCAGCGAGCAGGGGCCACCCTGTGCCGCGGGGCGTGGGCTTCTCACTGCGGTGGTCTCTCTTGCCGTGGAGCGCAGACTCTAGGCGCACGGGCCTCAGCAGCTGCAGCACACGGGCTCAGTAGCTGTGGTGCAAGGGCCCAGCTGCCCCAAGGCACGTGGGAGCTTCCCAGACCAGGGATCGAACCCGTGTCCCCCGCAATAGCAGGCGGACTCTCAACCACTGCGCCACCAGGGAAGTCCCAGGCATTAAAATTAAGCTCCATGACTTTTTGGTTACAGTTGTCTCCCCTAGATCTAGGGCAGTGCCTGGGTTATACTAGGTGTTGAATAATTATTTATTGAAATGAATGAATAAATGAGAATTTTATGCTAATCTGTGTTCTTGAGCTAGGTTATATCACAAAGACTTGTTTTAGGTTTGAATAATGGTAAGAATGATGACTCTGACTTGATTTGTTACTAAACCACTTGGTTCTTCCTCATCCTTCTAGCCTCTGAACAATGGAGTACCCCAAACCACCACTTGGTCCTCTTAGTTTCTCCATCTGTACTTGCCCTGGAATTTACTAGCTTTAATGCCATCCACACACTTATGGCTCCCACATTTATGTTACTATCTCTAGCTTCCATCTTCTTCATCTCCAGGCTAGTTTGTTCAGCTTTTACTTGGTGTCTGTCTTCAACGGGATATCTGATAGGCATCTCAAATATAACGTGTCTAAAACGGAACCTTTGATTCCCTGTTCCCCCTCCTGTACCTCTGCACAGAGTGGATAATCCATTTTTCTTAATGTTTTCCCTCATCAGTAAATGGGAAATCCTTGCTTCTAGATGCTGAAGCCAGAAAGTGTGACTTCTTTTATTTAATGAATTAGTTCAAATCCTGTGGGTGGTAATTTCAAAATATATCCAGAATCCAGCAGTGTCTCACCATTTCCATCACTACTTCTTATGGTGATTATTTCCTTCTGACAGGTCTTCCTGTTTCCTCCTATGCTCCCTCAGCTCCCCCAACAATCTAGTCTGTTCCCACCCTATAGCCAGAGCCATCCTTTAAGTCACCTCATGTCGCTCCTGTGTTCATAACTGCACAAGGCTCCACATGTTCTGGGCCCTGCTACTTCTTTGATGTCCTCTGTTCCCTCACTTTCACTGCTCACAAAGAGTTTACTTTGAATATTGAATCCCAGACTGCCTAAAATATCCTATATTCATGGAAGTTTAGTGAACTAGAAATGCTGGCTTTGCATGAAATGTATCTATTTTTTTTAAAAAAAGCTACTTATTAGAGATGATAGTGTTCTTACTAGCCTGTCTTTGAGTTTCTTGTTAGGTATTCCTCCCCCACTCTTATACTTGTTTCTGAAAACCAAGTAAAGGTATTAGTGCAGTTTATGTGAGTTTTCAGTGAGCATAGGATATTGGGGCAAAAGGCAGTTTTTTCATATTCTTTTACTAAGCCAGTTTGGTTCCCACAGATGGGGGGATACATTTTGAATTTACACATAACCACAAAAACATACTGTAATATTACAAGAATGTTGTGTTTGCATTTGCAGGTCAGTTTTAGTTATTGCTTTATTATTTTCATCTAAGGTTTATAATATTTTTTGTATTGCTATCAACATTAAGAACATGAGCCTTTGCTACTTTTTTGCTCAAATAGTTTACGACCAGGAGGATTTTCACAAGGGAGTTAAGGAGTTTGGATTTGACTAGTGGGGATTGGCTGGGTGATATTCATCTTTTCCTTGGCTGACTGGTCAGGTCTTTAGGTCCTTGTGTATGCAGTTTCTTTAATTAGGGTATGGCCAAACAGGACGGGGTGTGTGTGTGGGAATTGCCAATTTTGTCCTTGTTTTTTTTCTTTTTCAAGATCCAGGCATAAAGGAAAGAAAAGCCTTGCCAAGATACTGAAGAAAGGACGGGGATCTCTCCTCCTAATCTGGGCCTCCTGTCATGGTAAGTTAAGAAAATTGAACTTGAACTCTGTCCTGACAATTAAGTGAATACTAATAAGTTCAGTTACCCATTTTTGTTATTGTGAGAAATCATTTCACTTTTTCTTTCCCAGAACTCTCTTGTCTATTTTCTTTTATTGTTTACTTAGTAGTAATAATTTTAGAATATTCTAGTGTCTTAGAGCAGTTTTGCTTCTATTAATTTTAATCCTGTGAGTCACATATTGTCTCTTTTCAGTCAGATAGTAAATGGAGTCAAGACTAAAACCCATGTTTCTTGCACTACAGGGTTCTTATTCCTTTTCTAGGAAGGAAGGTATCATGAAAAGCTTTTTCTCTGTGTGTGTGTGTGTGTGTGTGTGAGAGCACGCGCATGTGTGTGTTTTCTTGTGTGTAGGAGAATTATATGGTCATACGCATATTCTTTATGAATTTACCTTTCTGGATAGAAGCAATTCCCTGTCTTCCCTGTCCTGTCTCTTTAAGGCATTATTTTTATCCCAGAGAAGATGAAGTAGCTCTGTACAGTCCCTACCTACGTCTTTGACTAAAATGAGTGTATTTCAGTGACTTGTGGCCCATTTAGGACCCAGTTCAGGCAGAGATGATGGAGCAATGAGCCAACCACATTTCTGTCAATCCTGAGAACACGTAAACCGTGCTCCAAGGCTTAAAAAAGAAATGGTCCTCTGTAATATTGTCCCGCTTCTATCTTGGTGATGTTTTCTAGAACCAAACTCTGTCTCATGCTGGTGCACAAAGAAGGAATTGAAAAGGCCATGTTAATTTCAAGCTTCATTAGGAACATGGGTGGAAAATGCTTTTCAAAATTAAAAACAAACTAAAACAAAACAGAAAAACTAGTTGTATAGAAGTGTCATATTAAAACGACGACAAAGGTAACTGCTCTCATCTTAAATCTTTGCCAGTTTTTTCTTAGTTTGTGGGCATAAGAACTTTCTAATGTATCCTGTACCCAAACACTGATGAGCTTTTCTTTAGACTATATTTTATTTTATTGGTTTTCACGAGTTTTTAATGAATTGAAAAAGTGTTTGCCTAATATTTTATGGTATGTATGCCAATGCTAATGAATAGCAAATGGTGGGCTTATGAAAGCAGCTCTGTTCTGTACTGGGGGGTTGTCCTTTACTGTGTACCACATAGCTACAACGGTGTGGTCCTCATTCTGGTGCTACTGGGGTCTCTGGTGCCCTGCAGACAGTCTTCCTGGTGCGCTCTGGAGATACTTCTGTGTGCAGTATTTGGGGAGCAGTATGACCGTGGGTCTTTTTTAAAAAATCTGTCATAAAATAGCATTATAACAAGTTTTTACAAGTACTTATTTACAACTCTTCCACCAAAACCCATGGTTGTGTTCCTTTCTAACTAGTTTATGTCCATATGTATATTTTACTTAGTTGGAATTAAAACATAATTATTTTGCTTATTTCACTAAATGAATTAAACACTTTTTCCTTCTTGACTCATTGGATTCCTAATGATTTTTTACTAGCTGCATATCATTTTGCAAGTTGTTGAGTCATTGATTTAAGTAATATTAATATTTTCTTTTGTTTTAGAATTTTGGTTCTGTGTCCTTAACCCTTATTATTATTATTTATTTATTTATTTTTTGCGGTACACGGGCCTCTCACTGTTGTGGCCTCTCCTGTTGCGGAGCACAGGCTCTGGACGTGCAGGCTCAACGGCCATGGCCCATGGGCCTAGCCGCTCTGCGGCATGTGCGATCTTCCCGGACCAGGGCACGAACCCGTGTCCCCTGCATCGGCAGGCGGACCCTCAACCACTGCGCCACCAGGGAAGCTCATTAATCCTTATTTTTTGTATAGAGAATTCAGAAGTACTGGTTTTTCTTTCTTTTTTTAGTGTATACTTCTATACTAATTTGAGTAATATCCTCATACTTTTAAAAGTTCTTAAATGAGATTGAGTTTTTTTGGGGAGGTTAAGCATTAGGAAGATGTTTTCATGTTTCATTATGGAAAATCTCAAGCCTGTGCAAATCGAGAATAGTATGAACCCTCATAATTGCATCAACCAGCTGCAGTAATCATCAGTTCATGGCCACACTTGTTTCTTCTGACTCCCTCACCCATACCTCTTTGTATTATTTTGAAACAGATCACAAACATTATATCAAAGGAAATTTATTTATTTATTTATTTATTTTTTTATGCGGTACGCGGGCCTTTCACTGTTGTGGCCTCTCCCATTCTGGAGCACAGGCTCCGGACGCGCAGGCTCAGCAGCCATGGCTCAGCGGCCATGGCTCACGGGCCCAGCCGCTCCGTGGCATGTGGGATCTTCCTGGACCGGGGCACGAATCCATGTCCCCTGTGTCGGCAGGCGGACTCTCAACTACTGCGCCACCAGGGAAGCCCGGGAAATTTATTTTTCATGGCCTTTAATACCAGTCTTAAGAATGATAAATTGACAGACTGACAATCACTTTAACTTTTACATTTGTCAAATGTTCCTACAGATATTTCACTCTTAAGTATAGTTTTTTTTTTATCCTGGAAAGCTGTATATAAATTCAGTTTATAGGCATTTCCACTGGTCAGCCTCTACTCGCCATGTTCTTTAAATATTTATCTCTAAGGTATAGACTTAAGTCTCTTACCTGCATAGTTTAGTGAATAGCAGAAATTAGCCTGGAACTGTGGTGACTGATCGATCCCTTTTCAAGGTTTTATAGGTGAGCCCATATGGCGCTGGTGGAGATTAACTAACACCAGATTCCACAATGCCTGGTGTTCCTCAGCAGTAGCAGGAAATTGACCATGTGGAATACATTCTCCTACTAACAAACTACTGCTTATAGCTAGCCTAGGAGAAATTTGTTTTCAAGCCTCTTATCAGGGTAACACTTGACAGACTTTTTCTTTTTTTTTTGGTTAGTTTGTTTGTTTATTTATTTATTTATGGCTGCATTGGGTCTTCATTGCTGCGCACGGGCTTTCTCTAGTTGTGGCGAACGGGGGCTACCCTTCGTTGCAGTGCATGGGCTTCTTATCACGGTGGCTTCTCTTGTTGCAGAGCACCGGCTCTAGGTGTGCAGGCTTCAGTAGCTGTGGCTTGCCGGCTCTAGAGTGCAGGCTCAGTAGTTGTGGCCCATGGGCTTAGTTGCTCCACGGCACGTGGGATCTTCCCGGACCAGGGCTTGAACCCGTGTCCCCTGCCTTGGCAGGCGGATTCTTAACCACTGCTCCACCAGGGAAGCCCCGACAGGTATCAGTTCTTTGGTTAGTTGCAGTGTGGAATCTGAAGTGAACTTTTTGTATTATGTTGAAACCATAGGTCTGTCTTGCACTTTAAATTAATCTTTTTCCATGCATAATTTTGTAACATCAAGAATAGGTCATTTAGGGGCTTCCCTGGTGGCGCAGTGGTTGAGAGTCTGCCTGCCAATGCAGGGGACACGGGTTCGTGCCCCGGTCCAGGAAGATCCCACATGCCGCGGAGTGGCTAGGCCCGTGAGCCATAGCCACTGAACCTGCGTGTCTGGAGCCTGTGCTCTGCAGCGGGAGAGGCCATAACAGTGAGAGGCCCGTGTACCGCAAAAAAAAAAAAAAAAGAATAGGTCATTTTGAAAACTATGAGGAATGAGAAAATAATGAGTAATGCAGATCTTCCAAATGTAGACATATTTCGCGGTAAAATTTCTTTAAAAAAATCACCCTTGGGGGCTTCCCTGGTGGAGCAGTGGTTAAAAATCTGCCTGCCAGTGCAGGGGATACGGGTTCGATCCCTGGTCCGGGAAGATTCCACATGCAGCGGAGCAGTTAAGCCTGTGTGTCACAACTGCTGAGCCTGTGCTCTAGAGCCAGTGAGCCAGAACTACTGAGCCCGGGTGCAATGACTACTGAAGCCCATGCGCCTAGAGCCTGTGCTCCACAACAGGAGAAGCCACCACAATGAGAAGCCTGCGCACCGCAACAAAGAGTAGCCCCCACTCTCCGCAACTAGAGAGAAAGCCCGCATGCAGCAACGCAGACAAAAACAAACAAAAAACCTTGAGTATTGTTTGTTTATAGATAGGATTTTTCTTTCTTTGAGATTAAAAAATTGTTAAAAGTGTGATAAGTAGAATGTGTAGAAATGTCCACTAGTGGTTGTAATTCTTACTGGTGCTGTCAGTTTAACATGATATGGTTTTGCTTATATAAAATTTGCTGTGTAAACAGATTCCATCATAATTTACAGTCAGACTTTCCAACAGATTGCTTTTTCCCCCTGGTCTTCCTATACCATAAAAATTCATAATGTAAAAGGCTACTTTTTAATATAAATTATAATTAGTTCAATTCACGTGCCATTTAGATTATAATTTATTGCTTCTTTGAAATTGCCTTAATAGAAATAAATCTAATTTGTAATATAAAGCAGATTATGCTGGGGGTAGTGGTTCACACATGTTTTCAGTTTGAGAATTCACTTCTTAAGTTTACATTAAAAAGAAAAAATCTTTCTGTTATGGAAAGTTCACATATAACCAAAGGAGACACAATGGTATAGTGAACTCTCACTTAAAAGTTGCATGAATTATCCCTCATGGACAGTTCTGTTTCATTTATGCCCCATTCCCTTCCCTCTCCAATTATTTTGAAGCAAATTCCAGACGTGAGTCACATCATTTCATTTTTATATAATGCAGAATGTATCTTTCAAAAATAAGAATTAAAGGTTATAACTTAAGAGAAAAAAGCCACTGTATCTTGGTTTCTCTTAAAAGTAATATACTAACAACTTATTAGTGCTTAATAGAAATGTTCTTAACTTCTTTGACTTTTTTTTTTTTTGGCATTGGTGTGTTCTCCATCTAAAGGCGCCTAATGTATTAGATGGAACACTTTTGGGGGTGAGTATTTTTTCATTGAGCTTTCTGCCAGTCCACCTTGGTCACTGGACTCTCACTGTTATTATGCTCCTAGACATGGCAGAAAAACCCAATATGGATGAGTAGGAGCTTTGAAATTATTTAAACATTTGGGTTTTTCCAGGATGAAGAGACTCGGCACAGCCTTGAGTGCATCCAGGCCAATCAGATCTTTCCCAGGAAGCAGCTGATCCGGGAGGATGAGAATCTTCAGGTAATTTCAGGCCACTTTTGATTGTGAAATAAGTATTAAGCATCATAGTAACAATGTAGCAGAGCTAATGGATTCAAGTAATGTACTATATATAGGAAAATATGTATTAGAAAAATATATTTTTTCCTGAGCCATACACATAATAGAAATTTAAGCTGGAAAACATCTCTCCTGTTAGAAAGACTTTTTTTCCTGAGAATTCACTGAGATGATCATCTCTGTGTCATTCCTTCTGTAGTCTAGAATATGAATAACTAGGTTTTATGAATCTTGAATCATGTGGGTATAAACCCATCCTTTTTAGGTCCCTTACCCATTTATGTACTGTTTTTGAGTGACAGTGTTTATCGTCCATTCACCCGACCCGTGTTTGAACACTTTGCTTTACTGCTTCAAAACTCTGAAGGGTTTCTTCTTCCATTTTGAAGGTTCCTTTCCTTGAACTTCATGGAGAAAGCACAGAGTATGTGGGCCGTGCTGAGGATGCCATCATTGCCCTTTCTAATTACAGACTTCACATCAAGTTCAAGGAGTCTCTGGTTAATGTAAGTGTTTCTCAACTGTTCTCCCACTAAAGTAGATGGAGAAAGGAAGTATTCCAATAAAAAAACTTGTTAATGTTCTCAAAGAGAGGAGAGTTATATGGGGTTTGGTTTGAAAACCTTGTGTGCTCTGCTTTTCTCTCACTTAATTTAAGCACTCAGGGACACTAGGTTAGCAAGCAACTCTTGTGCTTGATTTAAAATGATACATGTAGTTGTCAGCTAAGGTGTCCATTGTCTACTAACACTGCAGTAGGTAATGCTGTACCATTAAGCTTTGTAAGGGTGCAAAGGCTGTGTAGGCTTTTATTCCTCAATTTTTAGTAGCTGCTGACTGCCTCAGTTGAGAGAATTTCCTTGACCTTAATGTCAAATGTTGAGTTGTACTTTGAGCTCAGTGCAGGCTTCTGTTATAGGATGAAGTTATTCTAATGGCTCCTTAGTGGTGTAAGTATAGATGTTAAGTACAATGTGTATTTGCATAATGGACTATACATTGCTGAAGAGAAGGAAGGCTTTCACTTTTTGAGTGCATTTACCCTTTTCAGTTATTAGTGTATTCCCAGTGAACTGGTTCTTCCAGCACACTTGCCATCATTAATAGTTTTCAATAAACGTGCCTTTTACCACAAAAATGTGAAGGTTCATGTATTTCAACCAAATGAATGCCTTCTTCCTTCCTCACTGGAAGGAGGCTTTTTGCACTTTGGTTCTGGCACAAAGAAGTGTATTATGACATCTTGTAAAAGCTCAGGACTGGACTTTCATTCAGATTGTGTGTTTTGGGGTTCATTTTGGGATTCTTAGAAAAAGTTTACTCAGCCATCCAGAAGTTACCCAATTCCTTCATCATATTTTTCCCTTGTCAAGACTCAAATGGCTGACATTTTCTTTGTGGTTGGCATTTATTATTTTAGTATTTATTATTATTCTTTGTAGTTAAGCATTTACATCCAGGAATCATTGTGGCCTGAATTCCTTCTGGTTTCTAGATTTGGGCTATGATCATATCTGTTATGTTAGTTTTCTGCCTATCAGCTAAAAATACACTGGATTCATCAAGGAAAGAGGCATGTTGTGCTTTCTTACCATATAGTACTGTATTCAGAAGGGCCCATTTGGAATTGGGTGGCTGTGATAGGAGGGGACAGGATTGAATCTCCTATAACATTCCAGCAACCAGAGGTTTCCTACCAGCTGCTGTGGAAATAATGACAGTAATAATTAGTAGAATTGCCCAATTTAATTTTGTGTTTAAACTGTGTTTAAATGTCTAGAATTGATAAAATTGTAATTAAATTGCATGTGGAGATAATTTAGTTTCATATCATTGCATTTTTCCATACAGTCCTCTGTCTCTCAGCTTTTTGGTTTATGGCGAAGTATTTCAGAGACTATTTTTAGATCTATTTGGGAATATGGTCTATTGGAGAGAAAGCATGGATTTGATCATGTCATTCACCAGCCTGAAGCCCTTCAGTGTTTCTTAACTACTTCTAAGATGAAATTACTTAGCATTGTATGATCCTTGGTCCCTGACAGCTTTTCTGTATCCCTCTTTTCCCCCTTCTTCCCTTTGTATTGGTAAAACCACCCTCCTAGGAATCTCAGACATAATTTACACCTCTGAGTTCTCTCTTCTCCTACCCAGGGAACTTCTCTTCATCTGTCAAAACCCAGTTCAGGTGATAAATTCTTCTGTGAAGCCTTTCTCAATCCCAGTTCCCTCCCTGACAGTTTATTACCCTCTCTTCTGGCTTTTTCTGTATCTTGAACATACCTTTACAACATTTACCAGATACGCTGTAATTTTTTGTTTATTCATCTTTGTATCTTCAGGATCCAGCGTGTTTACTGGTGCCATGGTATTCAGTAAAAACTAAAGTGAATTGAAGTTAATAGGGGTTTGAAATTGATATTAGACCATTTTTAAACCTCCTTTAGGTTTAAAGTTCATTTTAAAACATACTTCTGTGTAAATATGCCTGTGTCATCTTGTCTCTTAACAGTAGCTGTATGAGTAGCTTGTCTACTGGAATTGTTGGTCCCCCATTGTGCTTAAGAAAACTTACCCCGTTCTTACTTTTGACTCATTTCTTCACCTAAAAGTGCTTTCCATTTAGCATTATAACCCTCTAAGGCATAGAGCCTGCATGTCACATTTTAAAAAGCCCAAGATAATGGTTTTGCACAGAAGAATTGTTGTGCAAAAGTATTTTGGCGTTGCAGTGACTTTAAACATTTCAGGTTGAGAGCGACTAGGACTTCTTCATACAAGTACGTTAATCACATCACAGTTAGTGCTAAGGTTCCTAAAACCTGTGGTTACTCCCGGAAACAATGGCTCCTCCTACACTAGGTCCTCCCTCAGCAGATGAGTATTTCAGTAAAATCTGTGAGATTAAGAGACCCCCCCCCTTTAAAGGTCATTATATCTAAATCAAACATAAATCAACCATCACCCAGATGTGCCAGTATATATTGTGGCATGCTCCAGTTTGCATCATTTTGTATGCTTTTGAATCAACACATTTAGCACTTCAGAGAATGACTTACTGACAAGCTTTCAATAGCTACCTGATAATCATATATTCTCTGTTAATTTCACAGCAGCGCTGAGATACATCATTACTTTAATGCACACACATTCACTGGATATCAAGTTTCCAGTTTCTAGGGTAAAGAACCTCTAGTACAGTTCAGTTGTAGCATTTAAGGTATGAATTGCTCCTATTCTGTGCGTTTCCCAAACTATATTTTTATATATGTACAGGTATTTGCTTAACTAATTTATAAACAAGTAAGTGTTCAAGTGGAGTTCATGAAATTTTTAAACAATTCTTGTTGTGTAATTCAATAGACCGCCTCTCAATCTGCTGCTTCTGCAATCCCAGTAAGTAGCATGAGAATTCTAGGCGGTTGTTGCACCTGTGCTTGGAACAAACTGGTTTTGAGTGTCAGATGCTCACCTTGCAAATCAGCAAAGTGTGTCATCTCTGCATGAGTCCCTTCCCTCATATTAGACAAAGTTCTAGTGGTTTCCTATATGAGGACAATTTGTGGGGTGGGGATAAAGCCACACAGTTTAAACATAAGCGGGTGGAATTGTGACCTTCAAAAAATGTAAACTGAATTTCAACCAGAAATAATTTGTAAAGTCAATGTGAGTATTTAAAAGGACATTAAAACTCCATTTCCAGACTGCTGTGTTAATGCTTCTTAGGAACAAGCTGGAAGTATACTTGGAAACACTTCCCTTAGCATTTTCCTAGATTCTTTCCATTGCCTAACTATTGTACATCAAAAATCTTCATTCCCCAAGCATCAATAGGAGGTTATTGTTAACAATGCACTTTGGCCTTAGCATTCATAAATCAGAAGAGCTTCTGAAACCAGTGCTGGAAGAGTATCTTGTAAATACCACAGGTGAGCAATAAAGAGTTTGGGTCTTTAACCTGTGACAGTCTTCTTCCTCTGACTGGTTTTTAAGTCATAGAGTTAGAGCCCAGATATTCCAATGTGTTACAGATTTTAGGTTAAGACTCATTACATTATTTTTTACTCTGCTATTGCCAGTTTTACTTCACATGTGTATGCAAGATTAGTACTTCCCATTCATGCTATAAAAAGGGCATTTGTTTTTAAAAGGTATACATTATCCCACTTTTAAATTCTGGTGCTTAAAAAATAATTCACACACACACCCCCACCCACCCAGAATGAATTATGGTAAATATAGTAGGATGTGATGATATAAAATTCCCTCTGGAATGAGACAGTACTGTGGGTCTTTTATACTTATGCATGTCTATTAAATTTTTAAACTGCCGCTCTTCTGCTTTTTTGGATTGATGCTCTTATGAGTTTTGGTATACATGATATAACTTTTGACCTTTTGAGGAATTGATTAACAGCACTGAGTGTGTTTGATGTATTTTGAGCATGAGTTTGGTGGGTTTTATAAGAGGAAAAGCACTGTGATGGGAGATAGAATTGCCTGGCAGGTAGAAGGCAGAGGAGAAAAGAGCAAAAAGAAAATGAGTTGCTACAAAACACTGAACCAGTGGGTAAGAGAGGATTTGAATGTGACTTTAGATTTCTTCGAATTGCCTCTAAGGAATCTTGGTTTACATTCTGTTTTCCTCTTGAAGATCCCTGGTGAAGAGGCTACTACTTAATTGTGAAAGAAAAACTAAAGTAGAGCTCACACAGAAGGGAAGGGCATCTTAGAGGAAGAAAGAAGGGAGTACCATATGTAATGGAAGGACCCTGAGCTAGAGGACAGCCATGGATTCTGGTCCTGACTTGCCACTAGCTTTAGTGTAGTGGCTTAACCTTCCTGGGCTATAAAATGGTCTGGCTCTTGTGTCTGTAATTCTTTGTTATAAGGTTGAATATTGGGTATGTCTAGTTACGGAAATGGTAAGAGATCCTCCTAATATATGATGAAAGTTGAGAAACCTAAATCAGTGGACTTGCCTTTAAAAAAGTAGAGAACCTTATGTTTTGGTTGGATGTATGAAGAGGAAAAGAAGCCTATCTCTGGCTTTTTAGAAGAGGAGGCAGTCTGGGGGCAGGGGTGCATTGAAGAGTAACACTGAGGTGAAAGGGGAAGAAAAAAGGGAGATACTCATTTGATATAAAATCAGGTATTTCCCTTTTAGGTCCTTATTCTTGCTGCATATTAAACTTCCTTGCATGTGACAATCTGCATGATCATTAAAATCTGTTTTCTGTGTCTATGACTTGAGTACACATGGTTGTTTCTGGTGACTTGCTAGTATCTGTATACTAGCAACCAACATTTTTATCCTTATTCCTTAAATTTTCAGTGTTAAAATACATGAAAGTTTGTATATTGAAAGCATTTAGGTAGCATATGTTTTGCATGCTCTGAGGTGTTGCATATTTGTATTTTGGAAGTCTGGACATAGGCTCTTGGGCTCTAGTCCAATAGTAGGGATGTAAAACTTACCTGTTCTTTGTAGCAAAATAGCACAGACTGGTCCACTCCCTCCAGCAGCTGCTAATAGCGTTAGTTGGTTTTCAAGTTTTCTAGCTATAAGGAAAGGTGATAGAAGGGGATCTGGGATGCGGGTGACTGCTGAGAGAGCACGTGGATTTGTAAAGCTCACTCTCACTCTACCCCAGACTCTTCCCATTCCCTGTCCCTGGGACTTCCTAAGTTGTGACCATCCGAGGTTGAGAAAGCAAAGGCTTGTGTCATGTAGGAAGGTTGGAAGGTTGTCCAAGGAAGTCAGGAAGCATGCAAAATTTTGGCTGGTAAAATTTTAGAAAATTGAGATAAGAACTCAGGCCTCTTAATTGCCACTCTGGCAGCTCTTTTTTGTTTGTTTGTTTGTTTGTTTTGTTTGTGGGGTGGGGGGAGAAGGGGGTTGTAGGTTTAAAAACAAAGAAACCCAACATGAGTCTGTTATAGGATACCCAGAGGACTGGCCTGAGAACACATCAGTGTTCTCTTCTGATCTCTTAATCTCCTATTACTTCTTCACAATTTATCCCCACCGATACATTGTTGGTTTTTTTTTTTTCCTTCTTAGACGTACAGGTCTTGAAAGAATTTTTAGCTGCATCAACTCCAGTTTCTCACAGCACCTTGGGGTTAAGGAGTTAAACAAAAACAGAGGGCCAAAGCTCCTTTTTTTTTCTCAGAACACAGGCAAGAATTCTTAGTCTTTCTCTTACTTCTGGTCCTATTACAAGTGTAAGGGAATTTTGTTGATTAATCAGGAAGGCTCGGGCTTCCCTGGTGGCGCAGTGGTTGAGAGTCCGCCTGCCGATGCAGGGGACACGGGTTCGTGCCCCGGTCCGGGAGGATCCCATGTGCCGCAGAGCGGCTGGGCCCGTGAGCCATGGCTGCTGAGCCTGCGCGTCCGGAGCCTGTGCTCCGCAACGGGAGAGGCCACAGCAGTGAGAGGCCCACGTACTGCAAAAAAAAAAAAAAAAAAAAAGAAGGCTCTAGTCCTGAGGTAGAACTCCCAGCCATTACCTGAGTAATATTATTTTGCTTTCTTCCCCTTTTTAATCCCTGCCCCAGTTTGTTTGTTTATTTGTTTGTCTAAGATGTCCGGCATTGGGCTTCTTTTTGATCTCCACATCCTTGTTCTGAGAGTTCTCAGCTGACTCTGGCAACTGCATGGTGGGGCAGCGTTTGCCAGAAGCCTGTTTCTGAAACTGGTTCAGCTAACAGGAGGGCCACCCCGTGCAGGCAGGACTCTCTTGTTTCTGTCTGTTGGAAGAGACTGCCTCCTTCTCATGCAAAATATGAATTGTTGGAATGCTCCTTGCAACTCCCAGAGCCACATTTTGGTTGGGCTTGATACAGTGTGAAAAGACCCTTTTCCAATGAGTGAGAGTATCTACTATTATTTTTACCAGGCTCTCTTTAGAAGTTTTGGAAATTGCTTTTTGAAGCCAGGGGTTGAATCAGGATAAGATGAGGGACAGAGGGAGGATTCTAACAACCGCTTAAGGATTTGTCACCCTGTTCAGATGCTTTCCCTCCTGTCTGCCTGCCTTCTTTGATCCCTCTCCACTGTCATACTTATCCTGTGTTCAGTAGTCTGCTGACCAGATTGGCAGGGAAAGAACCATCCCAGCTTACTCATACCTTGAGCCCCACTTGGCAAACAGGGCTCCTCAGCTTGTCTTTTTCTTTTTTTTGGCTGCGTTGGGTCTTCGTCGCTGAACGTGGGCTTTCTTTTCTCAAGTCGTGGAGAGCGGGGGCTACTCTTCGTTGCAGTGCGTGGGCTTCTCATTGCGGTGACTTCTCTTGTGGCAGAACATGGGCTCTAGGCGCACGGGCTTCAGTACTTGTAGCACGCTGGTTCAGTAGTTGTGGCTCATGGGCTGTAGAGTGCAGGCTCAGTAGTTGTGGTGCATGGGCTTAGTTGCTCTGTGGCATGTGGGATCTTCCTGGACCAGGGCTTGAACCTGTGTCCCCTGCATTGGTAGGCAGATTCTTAACCACTGTGCCACCAGGGAAGTCCCCTCGGCTTGTCTTTTGAAGCAAATTAGACCTAGCTAATTAGGCCACTGTGAGACCTGCTCCCTTCTCCTCGATACCTAGTCTACTGAGCAGAGAGCCTGACCCACAGCTCTGTCTACTCTCTTGTCTTTTTTTGTGCAACCTGCAGGCAGTTCAGACCTCCAGTCTTTTTCAAGATTCTCCTTTGCTGACACAAAGCCACAAGCCCACCTTGTCATTTGGGGCAAGTGACAACTGTAGTCCCACTAGCCTCTTGATCTGCAGCTCTTTTCTGTCAACAAGACAGGATAACTGTTCTGGTTCCCTTTAGCTTCTGTGTCATCACAAATCACAGCTAGCTCTAACCTTGTAAAGTAGTACTTTGAGAGATGAGTTTGAAAGTTTGTTGCCAGAAAGATGGCGTATTTCCCTGTTCTTCCAGATGTGGTGCCTCCTCTTTGTTAGCTTTGTGCTATGACATGACTTGAGGGCGCTGATTAGAGGTTGAGAAAGGGAAACCCTAAATCACCCAGGAAATCACTTGAGCGCTATTGATTTAGGTGAATATGCAGTTCTGTGCTTCTTTTTCCTGCAGAGCTTTCTAATCACTCTTGTTGGACACACTGAAGAACTGCAGGGTCAATACCTTTTTGACTAAGGGAACTTCATCTTTTTTAATTGCAGGTTCCATTACAGCTTATAGAAAGTGTTGAATGCCGAGATATATTTCAGCTTCATTTGACTTGCAAAGACTGCAAAGTTATCAGGTATGTGACGAGTTTATGCTATTGTTTCGTGTGGAAAATACTTCTTAAAGGATGGATTCATGATTTGATAACAGAAAAACAGCTTTTGAGGGTCAGCCTAGTTAGTATTTTCGGAGTAGTTAGTCCCTGAAATGTTTTATCTTTAGCCTACTTTTCTATTGGAAAGGTGTTTTTTATTTTTTATTTGGACATGATTTTAAATTTACAAAACAGGTGCAAACATAAAAATAGTAAAGAGCACTAGTATTGTTAACATTTTACCCTATTTGCTTTATCGTTTGCAGGGGGCGTGTGTGTGTGTGTGTGTGTGTGTGTACGCGCACGCGTGCGTGCATGCGCTAGTGTGTGAAATTCTTGTTCTGAACGATTTGACAGTAAGTTACATAATCATGGCTCTTTGCCCTGAAATACTTAAGTGTGCTTTCTTAAGAATAGGGGTATTTTCTTACATAACCCACAGTATCATTGTCAACTTCACAATTTTACACTCATAATACTTTTTATCCAATCTACTCTCCATGTTCCAGTTTGTCAGTTGACTTAATAATGCCCTTTATAGCATTCCCCCTACCTCGTTCAGAACAGGATTCAGTCAAGGTCACATATTACATTTAGTTGCCGTGATTCTATAGCTTTCTTTAATCTGAAATGTTTTCTACCACCTTTCTTTATCTTTTATGACATTAACGTTTTGAAGAAAAAATCTTTTATTGTAATAGAAAGTTTCTTATTTTGTGTCCAGTGTTTCCTTGTGATTAAATTGAGGTTGTGCGTTCTCAGCTGAATACTGTACGTATGAGGCTGTGTCCTTTTCAGGAGATTGTATTACAGCTGGAGGCAAACAATGTCCATCTGTCCCTTGCTGATCACTCTTGTCAAGGAGTCACCCGCTTTCTGTGTAATTTCTATATTTTCTCCCTTGCAACTAATCCACAGTCTGGGAGGCACTTTAAGACACTAGAAATGTCCTGCTTCTCATCACATTTCTCCAGTGTTGGCTTTATCTGATCTAGTCTTTACTATAATGGTTGAAAAGTGATGCCTAAAATGCATTTTAAATTTAGTAGCTCTACCAGTTTTTAATTCCCCAAGTTTTTACTTTATTTCTTTGATCTATTCTGGAGTGCCAGTAAACATTGTGTGTGGGCATATTGATGAGCCACACTGATTGGGACAAGGGAGAGGTTTAAGTGACCTCCTTGTTTTTTTTTTTTTTTTTTTTTTAATTTTTTTTGGAGTATAGTTGATTCCTTCTTGGTTTTAAGGTAAATATTTAAGTTGCTTTTTAGCCATTGAGATTTGGCTTGCTTTTGATAGATACTAGTTATAACTCACAGTTTTAAAAGGTTGCTTATTAATTACTCAATTTTAGATACTGCATTTAAAAATATAAAGTATTTTTTACACTAATTATTTTAACCTCCTAGTTATATATACTGAAAATTGCACTTGATAATAGAATTGTTTTGTTCTCTACATGGTAACATCTGAAAGTTTCAGTGTAATGTATCTTATTTTCGATTTAAAGTTGCTGATTTATTCTAATTGCTAAATAGATAAATTTTGAAATTATTCCCTAATTGGCTAAAAGTACTGTGAACTATGTTTGAGCTTGCTGTAATAATGTCATAACAAAACAAAAAGAACTTCTTTAAACATATTCTTTGAGAAGGACAACCATAAAGCTTTGGTGGAAGAAGTGGAATAAAACCCCATTCCTGGAAGAGAATGACTGCCATTTTACTTTAATAATTGTCAGTCTCAGAAGAGATTTTATTAGTCTAAAAAAATAGGTTTTCCACATGTCCAGCTTTCTTCTTGACATTTAGCACCATTGGCTAAAATTTGTTGGACATATTTTGTCATTATAAATCATAAACATTAGACCACCTCTAGTGCTTTTTTTTTTTTTTTTTTTTTTTTTTTTTGCGGTACGCGGGCCTCTCTCTGTTGTGGCCTCTCCCGTTGTGGAGCACAGGCTCCGGACGCACAGGCTCAGCAGCCATGGCTCACAGGCCCAGCCGCTCCACGGCATGTGGGATCCTCCTGGACCGGGGCACGAACCCATGTCCCCTGCATCAGCAGGCGGACTCTCAACCACTGCGCCACCAGGGAAGCCCCTTCTAGTGCTTTTTTGACTGTAGTTATCATTTCACTGTGAGTAGGCACTCTTGAAATGGTGGCTACCCTTAGGTTTCATTGTCAGCTGTCTTCTGATTACATTTGTACTTGTTTGGCTTTACAAAGGTGTCAGTTCTCAACCTTTGAGCAGTGTCAAGAGTGGCTGAAGAGACTGAACAATGCAATCCGACCACCTGCTAAAATAGAAGATCTCTTCTCATTTGCATACCACGCTTGGTGCATGGAGGTCTACGCCAGTGAAAAAGAGCAACATGGAGACCTGTGCAGGCCAGGTAGGCCTTTCTAAAACGTGCAGATGGTGACTTTATTGAAATACTGCTTGAGATATCCATAACATGAAATGGGACTCGTAAGCATTCATGTATTTAATCAGTATACTTTTCATGGAGCATGTAGCATTTGCCCATCATTCTTCTAAGCTCAATGGAAGATGTTTCCTACCTTTCAGGGGGAAGGAAAGAACACTAGACTTGGCATCACAATTTACTGGGCCTGACTAAAAACACCTAGGGTATGGGTGTTAGGGAAGCCCAGTGGAAGGGAGCCACGAGCGCTATATACATGTTTGCGAAGAATGCACATTTGAAGTGGCTTTTGAGTAGGCTTTGAAGGTTGAATAAGAGTTCATTGATAACAGACTGGGGAAAAGAACTTTAGACAGAGCAAGTAGCATGAACAAAGGTACAGAAGTGTGAGGTTAGGCCACAGAATAATGGATTACAAAATGACTTTTTGCTGTCTTTGAATTTCAAGTCATAGATTACCTTTTGTCACCCCTTTCATCTCACAGATGATGAAACAGGTCCAGAGAGGCCAGGTGACTTTTCTCAGGACAAAAAAAGAAGTTGGGCCTATATTGGAACCCAGGCTTCCTGACTCCTCATGAAATCTTTGTCACACTCACTGTCTTTCTCCCTCAAAAATGGCATTGACGAAGTTCATGCTGTTTCTGTGTGTAGTTTTCTATAAATTGTATGTTGCCGTAAATAGAACTTTGCTGGTCCAGCACCGAATCTTTAACGTGTCCAGCTTGGAAGCAATGTCTTGAATTCCTAAGCAGTGAAACGTTGTGAGCTTCCTTCCAATAAAGTTTACTCTAGAGACTTTTTCCTTTAAACCTCAATTTTCAGTCCTGAACCTTCAATATTAACAATTCTGCCCTGGGTTGTTTTAAACATTGGAGGCTAATCTAGCATGCTTGGATCCCTTTGTTTCCTGGCTCATTCACTGGTTAAAGCTTTTGGTTCATATATTTAATTAAATTATAGCAAACACAAACATATTTTTAAAGATCCTTTAATATGTACTTTTGTTTGACCCTCATGACCTTGTCAAACAGGCAGGATAGGCTGGTGTTTCTGTTTTGGGAGCCAAAGAAACGGAGTCTCAGAGTAAAACCTGTTGCCAAGTCCCACTGCTAGGCAGTGACAGAGCCAGGACTTGAACCCAGTTCTCAGCTATTGGGAGCTGACTGTATGGGGTGCTGTGGATACAGAGATGAAAAACAGAGGCACCTGCCCTTGTGGAGCCTCAGGGAAAGCCCTAGGAATCCAAGCTTCCCACAAGCCTGGTCAGCCAATGGAACCCAAAGTCGTTCAGAAGAGTCACCCACACCAACCTTGGAAGGTGACGAGAATGTGCCTTAGCTGTCTCTCACTTCACTCCCTTTATCCGTTGCATCTTTCTTTTTCCTTCTTTATATGAGATGCCATTGTATTTTAATTTCTTTGTTTATGGCTCTTTTCAAGTTTTTTTAGTTTTTAAAAAAGTAACGTTTACATGCAATGAGATGCACAAATCTTACATGTATATTTGCTAAGTTTTTAGCCATTATATCTTATTTATTAGATTTTTAATCTCTACCATCTCCTAGGATAATGAAGTTATTGAGTGTATCTTGCTGTATTATGTTATATAAGAACTTTGATATAAGAACTCTTAACTCCAAAAGGCATTCCCTAGTTTTGGGTTGCCAGTGTTTAGTTAACAAGGCTTGAATTTCTCCTAACCTGTTTCTCTCACAACCACAGACTGAAAATTCCTCATCTTTAGATGATTCCTTATTCCCTTGATAATTTAGTTTCTTTAGGATTTGAGTCAACTCTTAGAATATTCCTAAGATGTGTCAGATCAAAACTTCACTCCTGTCTATTAATTATAGATGGCTTTGTTCTGAGCTGAGATGACTTTGGTCCCCAGGTCTTTCCCTTCTTGAAGATATTTGGTATTCGTTGGCCACCAGGACATCCAATTTCCTGTCTTTTCATGGGTTTGTGATGGATGGAGGCATTTGGGGGTTAGAATACTGATTTAGGAACTAGAAAACCTGAATTCAAACCTGTACTCTACCATTTAATTTTAAAAATTAATACTGGGCAAGCCATTTATCCTCTCTGTACTTCAGTTTCTTTTGTTCTTCAAAGTGAGACATTTTTCTTCTTCCTGCCCAAGCTGATCTGGATATTCTGAAGATCAAATCTGTTAATGCTGGAGAGTTCAATTCAGTAAATGTTTGAGTGCCTCCTATGTGCCATGCTTGTGAATACATTTTGGAAATTATGAATATACAAGACGGTGCCATTGTAACTGATTGGAACTTTATGAATAAAGGTTGTATTTTCTTTTCAATATATACATTCCACACTGAAGTCAACCTGCTACAACTCACATGCAATCTTACTGTACTTCAGTGACTTGGTTTGAGTGTGTGTATATATGTATGGCTTTTTCCTTTTATATATTTTCACAGTGGAGTACAGAGGAAAACCTGCTTTTAAAAAATACTGTGGTTTGAGAGTCCGCCTGCCGATGCAGGGGACACGGGTTCGTGCCCCGGTCCGGGAAGATCCCACATGACGTGGAGCGGCTGGGCCCGTGAGCCATGGCCGCTGAGCCTGTGCGTCCGGAGCCTGTGCTCTGCAACGGGAGAGGCCACAGCAGTGAGAGGCCTGCGTACCGCAAAAAAAAAAAAAAAAAAAAAACTGTGGTGGCACTTTTTTTTTTTTTTTTTTTTTTTTGCGGTATGCGGGCCTCTCACTGCTGTGGCCTCTCCCGTTGCGGAGCACAGGCTCCGGACGCACAGGCTCAGCGGCCATGGCTCACGGGCCCAGCCGCTCCGCGGCATGTGAAATCTTCCCGGACCGGGGCACGAACCTGTGTCCCCTGCATCGGCAGGCGGACTCTCAACCACTGCGCCACCAGGGAAGCCCCTGTGGTGGCATTTTTAAAGCCAGCCAGCCTAGTTCTTCCGTCTCCACCCGATGTCATTGAGTGTTGGTGGTGGCTACAGCATTACTTTCCAATTACGAGCAGACCAGAAAACGACATTCTTATAAATCATCTTTCTGTGAGACGGCACTTGAGATATTTCAGAGTCATGCCATTCTGTAATCTGCCCCAACACATAAGACCACGAGCATAGACTCTGAAGGGTGGAAGTTAGTTTAGTCTTTCAGAAGTTAATAAAACCTTTTATGGATTCTTCTCTGCCTAGCCTGTTAAGAGTAGAATGTGTCAGAGAGGGGGGAAATGGGCAAATTACATCATTACCCTGTATTCATATAAATCGTAGTTTCTGACTGTTGAACCTGTGATAGTTAAGCCAGCCATACTGTGGCCACAGCTCTAAGTCTTAATCTGCTTTGGAGGAAGTCACCACATTGCTGTTGGAGTTCATTGTAAAACTCTTGACTCTGCTCTTAGCCCCATTTCAAACTTTAAATAAGAATGAGGGCTTCCCTGGTGGCGCAGTGGTTGGGAGTCAGCCTGCCAATGCAGGGGATAAGGGTTCGTGCCCCGGTCTGGGAAGATCCCACATGCCGCGGAGCGGCTGGGCCCGTGAGCCACGGCCGCTGAGCCTGCAAGTCCGGAGCCTGTGCTCTGCAATGGGAGAGGCCACAACAGCGAGAGGCCCACATACTGCAAAAAAAACAAAGACAAAAACAAAAAAACAAACAAAAAAATGAACAGGAGAAAATTAAAAAAAAAAAAGAATGGACTAAAGCTTAAAGCTTCTCTCCCATATGCTCAACATCCTTCTCATTTTAGCTGCCTTCTTGGTGACTGTTCTGTACTTCAGCATTAATCTGGAGTCCTGACAGATGACTGGGCAATTCAGTTGCTATTTTAGTAGCATCAGACCCACATCTCTGACCTCTCTTCTATGATATACCCATTAAGCACATTTTGATTAACTATGAATAGCATGACTCTGGGTCATACACTGTTGTGCAGCTGCCTGTTTCGTATAAAGTAAAAGCCCTTGTCAGCAGAGTCCGTTTTCTGAGTTTAAATGCAGTCCAGTAAGTGTACATCTAGACGACTGCACTGGGACCTTTGTTCATAGAAAAGAAGGATTCTTCCCTCCGTATTTGAAAATCTGGGCGGGCTAGTTCTCACCTTCTCTGACTCTGATACTGTTCTTCCTCACTATCCCAGGCCTTTAAGTTGTGTATAATTGTAGGCTTGAATACTCAGAATCACCGGGAAGCTAGACTTTTGGGGGGAAATTTTTTTTAGACTGCTGGTTGACACTGTGGTTATGATAGAGGGATTTACTGCTTTAAAATTTTTTCATTCCCATTAAAATAAGAATTGCTACACTGTTTGTGGTATAAGAAATACAAAATGTTAAAAAGGGACAGATCCTCATTTGGGGATGGGGGAGGCACACAGGAAGGGTTGAAATGGAAATACAAAGCTAAACAAATAAATTGGGGTATTACAGCATATCTAATGTTGAATCAATGGAGACATGAGAATTCTGAGAGGGGAGTTCTTAAGGGAAATCCAGCAATATATGTGCTTGGCATGCACTTTTCTGGCAGAATAAACACAAGTGAACTTATAACACAATTTAGCAAAAGCCAGTTGAATTACTCATGTATGTAAGGTCTGCTGCTAAATTTTTTTTTCAAGCAGTGGTTTTCAAACTAGGTTGTGATCCACCAGTAGGTCATGAAATCAAAGTTTTAAGAAATGAAATATGAAATGAAAATTCAGGATAGAAAATATCAATGTATCACACACATAGCAAGGGTGGGTATTTTGTGAAACTTAAAAAATAAATATGTCGTATTGAATTGTGATGTAAAACATTCTTATTGTGGGTTGTGATGGTCAGTTTCAAAGTTGAAGTTGATGAAGTCACTGCTTTGGAGGATACAAAGATAATTAAAACTCTTCGCAAGGAACTTGAAACAACAGATTTTCTGTGCTCACTACTCAGTATATATTTCTTGTGTGTAGCTCAGAATTTCATGCTGGGGATGGTAATTCTAAGCCCTTTCTTGGGCAATTGTTCTATGTAGAAAACTGCCTGAGGAGGAGGGGAAGGAGGTGGGAGAGGAGGAGGAGGAGGTTCTTGTTATTTTGCCAGTGATTATTTTAAAGTTATAGAAGATCCTATTTAGAGTATGTTTAAGATAGAGGTACTAATGTAAATGACCATTAATTAAAATACCTTTACCTTTTGCAAAGACTTGGAGCTGTATCCCAGGTTGGGGAAAATCTTGTCATTAATTAATGAACTTGGAAGTTGCCATAGTTCTTACAGCTTTTATATTGGGATTAAAAGTGAAAGATTCCCTGTGTAGAATTATTGATGGTCACCATTCCTTGCAATTTGTAGACAGCGCTCCAATACAGGTAGCTTTTTCCTATTTGGAAGATTATATTGCTTTTAAAACTTTTCCAAAATGGGATAGATTCAGTTGATTATTTCTTCCTGCATCTCTGAACCTCACCTTTTTATAGCTCTCCTTCAGGAAACATATAATACTTAGTTTAAGCTCAAGAAAAGCAGTTTAAATGGGAAGTAGTTTTATAGACTTGTCCTTCATTCAAGTAATTGCTATTTCGTATTCTGAAGCTATTCTCCCAGGGAGAGCAAAGCTTTGATCACCAGTGCTGGCTGTTTTATGCTTTTGTTACTGTAGTTTCTCCCAGCCCCCACCAGTATTTATTTTACAACCTATAATACTGTATGTTAGAGATACTGCTTAATGGTTTGTTTTGTTGTTTATTTGTTTTTTATAAAATTACTGCTCTAGGACTGTTTTCAAGGAAGGAAGTTATTTCAGATTTAATGACTTTTATGTTCGGTTCATTTCTGCCTTTGTTGCTCGCTGTCTTGAAGAAGCAGCCAAATTCATTAGGGCAAATGTAGGCAGGTTATACTTGTTTGGGTGGGTGTTCTTACAAATGCTCAGCACTGTAGTTACTAGTGTGATGTTTCTTGAGATTCCTGGGTACTGGCAGTTAAAAGTCCCATGATCTTTTAACTGCAATTCTGTAATCTGTAAGGTTCTGAAAATCAAAAGATTTTTATTTTATTTGGTAGTTTGACTTGATCTGAACTATTTGTTGCTTTATTTATCTCATTTAGTGTGAATTATCCATGCATTTCACTGTAATGATGTTAACGTTTGGTTAATGCTGTTGATATCATTAACCCAGTATTATTATACATGCACACCTTAAAATCCAGAAAATTCAGGTTCTGAAATCTGGCCCAAAGTGTTTCTCATGAGGAGTTATAGGTCTGTGCTGCCATTCTTGATGAACTTGTTGATTTTATTTCTTATGTATACCATCAGTCTCAGTGTGGAAATGGGAAAGTAGCCAGTATAGGGATAAGAACATGGGTTTTGAGATGAGACAGACCTGCCATAATAATCACCTCAGTCTCAGTTTTGTCCTCTGTAAAATGAGCCCAATGATACTACTCTCAAATTTGATAGTAGTGATTAGATAATATTCTTTTTTTGTTTTTTAGTTTATTTTAAATTGAAGAGATAATACTAATTTTTAATTAAAATCAAAATTAATTTCCTCATTTCTTCTTATAGTCTTATTCTGGCAGGAGATTTTTTTAAACTAAATATGTTATTTATACAATACCTTTTTAAACATAACTGAGCAGGGTAGCAATGCTTTCATTCCACCTGTTGTGGAAAATCGTATTCATTTCGTCCTTTCTCCTATCTGTGGTTCCTAGGGGAACACGTAACATCACGGTTTAAAAACGAAGTGGAGCGGATGGGTTTTGATATGAACAACGCCTGGAGGATTTCCAACATCAATGAAAAGTACAAGTGAGTTGTATTTGATCCCTGTGGACTGTGTTTCATGGCCCCTGCCTTTGCAAGAAACCCCAGTTCTCATGTGGCAGAACATTTGAATTTAGACTTCTTCTTTGAAATGGAGTTTTATTTATTAAATCTAAATGCCTCATCTTCAGTGTACTTCTGGGCCTTCTGTTCCCATTGCTATCACTGGAGTGGAAAGAGATCCTTACTTATAGTAGGATCCTGGAACCTTCCTTTCTGTCCCCTCCTATTCTTCCTGGCATATGCATGTCTAGATAATATTGTGCTTACCTGTAGACAGGGAGTTTCTATTGTTCTCATCACTGCTTGACATCACATTAGAGATAAGATTAGTGATCTCAGAAGCAGTGATAAAACACTTAGGAGTTGGTTTTTACTGTAATTTTACTCCAGATCCTATGAAATAGGCTACCGTATTATTCTCTAATTTGTTGATCTAAAACTAATGTCACAGCTATGATCGCTTAACCATTAAATGTTAATGTAACCATTATTAAATATTTCCCATTACCTATTTCCCTAAACGGTATAAGAACTTTGGTAGGGGAGGGCAGTTAACTACTGTGATTTTGGTGATCCAAATTTCTATAAAACAAAAGAAAATTGTCCAGAATTTTAAAATTAACATATCCTTCTCCTCTTAAGTTTCCCTGCAGCAGTTGGAGGCCTTAATCACTCTGTTGTCCTTCCAGCTGCCTCAAATTGTGATAGGTATTTTCCTGAACTGTTTGTGGGTAGCCACAGGAGCATTTCATTTTTTGTTGGAAAAACAACAGCTAATTACTACGCACAGCTCTTAACATGGACCTTGGCCAAGGAGGTGGTGTGAAGAATCAGGAGCTACAGACATGTCATACTTTTGCCTGTTCTCAATGACAGGTCACATTAGAGAATTGAGGTGGAGAGAGGAGGGGCGTCCTCAGGGAGCCTGAGGCTGCCACAGGCTTTGCTCACATGTAACCCACCTTTCCTATACTGGAAACTGCTTATCTACAAGTGAGAAGCTCATACGTGCTGAAGAGCTGACTACTAGGTAATGTAATCCTTAGAGAACAAGGAATATAGTGATGCAGAATATTGGGTGAAGTAAAACAAAACCTGAATTAAGCTAAGCTTGTTGAGAAAAAATTTTTGAGTTCAAAAGCTAGTGGTTTTCAGAAATCTTTTTAATATGGATTTTAAAAATTAACTTCTTTGAGTCCACTATTTCCACTTCAGAACCAGCCTTTAGGACATTGAAAAGTTCTTCGTACTACAAAGGAAGAATAAGTGCCAAATTTACTCTTAAGTTTAAAAGAAGATAAAAGGAACAAGACTCACGGTTAGAGTGTTAATTTATAATCTGTGTCCTAGGTTATTTTTAGGAGTTTGTAGATAGGTATTAAGAAGTTTGTGGAGCTACTTTTGGTCAGTCTCCCTTCTCCTGGTTAGGCTTTTGAATTCCTGATACTTAATCTGGAAATTGAGAATAAGAGAGAGAGATTTAGTGCAGAATGATCAGAACCCTCAATTCCTAAGCAGTTTGTATTTTTCTGCCTCTTCCCCTAATGCATAGAGTAGGTAGGGCATGGTGGTAGAGATGGTGGTAGTGGAGGACGAGGAGCAGTTTGTATATTTTTGGATTTGGATTAAATGTCTTATTGCCTTCACTATTGAGAAGGAATATTGGGTTTCCCAGAGAGAGACATGTCTTGTAAGTAAAAAACCTATCAGAAATAATGCTTTCTAGGGCACCAGCTTGACTAGTATGTGCCTACTAGTATTTTCCCTAATGAAAACAGCTTTTCTTATGCAACATGGTAAATCAACTATAATATAAAATAAAAGTTAAATTTTAAAAAGAGAAAAACAGCTTTTTCCCCTTGAGTGTAGTTTATTCTGAAGTATGTTTATAGAAATTATGATTAATAGCATATTCACATTACTAACTTGGCTTAATGGAGCTACGATTATGTATGCAGATGGGGCTTACCCATAGTGCTCTATCTGTATACCCACGGCTGCACCTGTTACCTATAATTAGGACACCCTGTTTGGTTCACATCAAAGAATATGTTAGTAATCCTATGATGTCTCTGGAAACTTGAAATTGTGGGCTCTTGCCCTTCTTCTCATGTTTCCCTGAAAGACTGAGGGTCTGGTAGAGGTAACACAGACTTCCACCTCTGCAGTTGGACTGGGCATTTGTGTAGTTAGAAATGACCCACATATTGGTTACAACAGTTACAGTGGAGTAACTGCCTCTCAACTCCCCTTTTTACATTGATAGTTAAGATCACCAGATTTCCAAAAGGCAGCATCAAGTGGAACAATCCAAGATAGTATCATTTGACATATACATAAGTAAACACTTAAGGCAACCCATTCTGCTGAGCAGGCCAAGACTCAGGTAATGCTCCTCATTGCCTTTTTACTGGCTCTGGGGTAGCTTGATCGACATCCTTCTGCTGGCTCACTCATGTCTCTCCCTCTTCTCCCCTCCCTCTCTGTCTTCTTCCCTTCTCCCTCTTCCTCACCTTCCCTGTTAGGCTGTGTGGTAGCTATCCACAGGAGCTCATAGTGCCTGCTTGGATCACTGACAAAGAACTAGAAAGTGTCGCAAGCTTCAGGTCCTGGAAGCGCATCCCCGCCGTCGTCTACAGGTAAGTAAGCCTGGCCAGACCCAGCTTGGTCTGGTGCTACTGCCCACTGCATGTGGTCTGCTGCCTCTCTTGCTGCTAACCTGGGGGTGGTGGTGGGGGGTGGTCAGGGAACTTTCCAGGTTATTCTGTACTTCCTTATTGCTGAAGCTGCTCGTCCAGTCATATACCAGTAATTCATCTGGAACACTACCTGATGATTCAGTTGACACTGAAAAGAAAATTTTAATAGAAAAGTGGCTGGACTTGCTATTTTAAGATCCTTCTGACATTCTGTGGGAAGATAATGTGCTCATTGCATTTAGCTTCAGATGTTGGCCTTTGGATTAAGAGAGATGAACCCTAGAAAGTACAAATTGGGAGTGTAGATTTGAGTCATTTGTGATTGTCTTTGTGGTTGAAACTTTGACACATGGAAGGAGGTCTGCTTTGAGAGGGAGCATTTAGAGAAGAAGGCTAGGGCTTGGCTGGATAGATGCTATCAGAGATCAAAGGAGGGAGAGTCAAGGGAGGCAGGTCCTAGAAAGGGGTGGTGGTGTGGTGACGAGCACAGATTTTATTTTATTTTATTTTATTTATTTATTTATTTTTTTGTGGTACGTGGGCCTCTCACTGTCGTGGCCTCTCCCGTTGCGGAGCACAGGCTCCGGACGCGCAGGCTCAGCGGCCATGGCTCACGGGCCCAGCCGCTCCGCGGCATATGGGATCCTCCCAGACCGGGGCACGAACCCGTATCCCCTGCATCGGCAGGCGGACTCTCAACCACTGCGCCACCAGGGAGGCCCAAGCACAGATTTTAGAATTCAGGTCTTCTCTCTGACACGCCTTGCTGTGGCACCTTGAGTAAGTCCCCTAACTGACCTCAGCCTGTTCCCAGTTAGTAAAATGGGAATGATGTTCTTACTTCACAGGTATGCTGCGACATCTGAATGAAGCACTGGGCTTCCTAAGCAATGTCTGGAGTAGGTTGTATTCCTGGGGGCTGCTTTTATAATTCAGTGACTAGCTAGCTCAGTTCTCACAGAATCATGTTAAATTTTTAAGAAGTCATTCCCTCTTATTTTGGAACAGTTTCAGATGTCCTTGTAATATCACATTCTCCATTTCATTTTTCCAGTTTGCAGAAATTATGGACTCTCCTTGAATTCGGGCCAAACCAGTGAGGTTTAGTTAGAAACTCATGCCAGGAGGCAGTCCATTGAAATACTGAGGTTGTAAGAAGGGGTTTATTTCCTTGTGGAATTCCCACTGAGGTAAGCAGCTTGTTTAGCCCATGGAAGGCAGATTCTGATGCCCACACTGAAGAGGGAGAGATGGAAAAGTACGTATTTGCTTCTGTCCCAGTGGAACCCATTAAGTTTTCAGCCTCAGTTTTCATCACCGTTTTCAGACACTCCTAGAAAAGTAGGTCACCAAATTTACCTATCACTCAAGTGGTAAGGATGACACAGGAATTAGAGAGAGCAGTGAAAGCTGAAAGGATTAATGAGTCTTATCAGTGATCGGCCCAGCTCAAATAGGGAAAGCAGCCAGCTGCTGCTCTGCGGACAGCAGCTGTGTTAGATCAGCAGCCCTGGCATTTGTGAGGTTTGCTGACTTTGAGCATAAGGGGAAAGGATTCTCATTCTCAAAGTAAGGGTCTTTTGGTGAATTCTCCCTGTTGGTAGAGAGGCCTAAAAGTGTAGGCTGAAGAAAAACTTAGAGTAAACATGGGAAGCTTCTTTCCCCTTCCAAAGTTTATTCCAGAGGGCATAAGCTTCCCTAGCTCAGGTGGCAGGATGCTTCTGAATCCAACATGTGTTTACTGAATGTAGTTGTCTGTAAATTGCAGTAATGACTCCTGAGGTTGCTAGCAGCAGTTACTTGACAGCACCATGCTGAACCAGCACCTGATTTAGTGCTTTCTCCTATGGTGATGAGAGAGTGCTTAATTGGATTTATTATTGAAGACAGATTGCTTTAACACAGAAAGATGGTGCGAAGGGCGCCCATCTGTAGTGCAATTCACAGCTCTCGCCCTTTGTGCATTGAGTGATTGTTAGAAACTTCTAGTCATTTAGGGAGTTGATTAATACTAACTTAAGGATAGTTTAAACATTTGTATCTTTCTATATAAAATTGAAGCATTTAGTGTTTAGTAGGGGACTCATACATTGGACATCTTAATTTTTATGTTTCCTTGTTCTATTTGTAAAATGATGAAAATGCTCTTTAGTGATTTTTAGCTGTAGTGTTTTCGTTCTCTTTCATGCAATCTAAAGCATTTAGAAGACTGCAGAAAACTTCACTGCTTATTGCAGCAGTTCAGTTGCAATCTAGCTATTATAATACTATGGCCCTTAGGCAATTCCCTGGCAGTCCAGTGGTTAGGTAGGACTCCTGCTTCCACTGCAGGGGACACAGATTCGATCCCTGGTGGGGAAAGTAAGATCCTGCATGCCGCGTGGTGCGGCCAAAAAAAAAATAATGTGGCCCTTAAAAGCCAAGACCCAGGCTGACGAGTGCCATCTACTGTTCCTCTCCAGCATTGCTGGGAAAGATTTCAGAAGAAAAGGATGTGCAGGAAAGGCCCTGCCAGCCTGTCCTGTAAAGGGTTTGCTGTCAATCAGCTCATTGGTTACTCAGCACCTATTATAATATGCTAGGAGGCATTTTAAGAATCAGTGAGGTTTTATTTATAGTTTGGCTCCATTCAGCAGGTGACCCAATTGAATGTGTTGGCAATACACAAGTACTTTCCATTATTTGTCTCCTAATGAGGGAGGATTTAAAAACTACAAGCAAACTGATGGTTCCAGTGGAATTTGATTATTGCCACATTTAATTTATTGCTTATGAGTTTTAGGATTGAAAACAAAAATCCTTCTCACGTTGTTCCTTGAACAAGATAAATAGATTCAATAGTCTGTTTGTTAAAAATCCATCTGTGCCCTACATGTGTTATATGTGTGTATGAATATATGTTTAGAAACAATTTTAATGGGAGTAAAAGACATTGACAGTTCTCTCTAGGATATAGAATTGGGAGACATTAAAATTTTTTGCTTACTAGCTTTTATATTATACTCATTTATTTTTAAAGTGAACTGATTACCTCTATAACTTCTAAAAACAGCTTTATTGAGATGTCACATACAATTCACCCTTTTAATGTGTATAGCTCAGTGATTTTTTTTCTAGTATATTCACAGTGTTGTGCAACCATCACTACAATTATTTTAGTACATTCTCACCACCCCAGAAAGAAACCCCAGACCCATTAGTAGCCACTCCCCATTCCCTCCCCAAGCTCCTTAGCTCTGGGTTATCATTAAATCTACATTCTGTCTCTATAGATTTACCTATTCTGGACACTATATAAATGGAATCATAGTATGTGGTCTTTCATAACTGACTTCTTTCACTTAGGAGCAATAACATACTCAAGGTTCATCCGTGTTGTAACATGTATTAGAACTTGATTCCTTTTCATTGCCAAATAATATTACCTTTATAACTTTTTAGTTGCTGAAATTGCCTAACTAAAATTCCTAATGAGGAAAAGCTTGAGTTTTTAGAGCATCTTAAGGTAGACTATGAGTATGATTTCTGGTCTTATTTCTTTCTTTTTTTTTTTTTTGCGGTACGCGGGCCTCTCACTGTTGTGGCCTCTCCCGTTGCGGAGCACAGGCTCCGGACGCGCAGTCTCAGCGGCCATGGCTCACGGGCCCAGCCGCTCCACGGCATGTGGGATCTTCCCGGACCGGGGCATGAACCCGCATCCCCCGCATCGGCAGGCGGACTCTCAACCACTGCACCACCAGGGAAGCCCTGGTCTTATTTCTTGATAAAGGATCTTATCAGAGTATGGCTTATTGATGTCTATGCTATTCATTTCCTTCTAATAGTTTACAGAAGGGTGGCTGGCTCATTGAGCTATCTGCCTATAGTAAGAGCAGTTGTGATTCATGAAATGTCAGGAGGTTTTGTAAAGCAGTCCACTATGGGCCAGGTAAGTATTTCAGTCCCACGTGTGGGATCTTGTTTTGAAAAGAATCCTCAAGCCAGCCCCAAGTGTACAGTTGTCCCTCGGAAGTCAGTGAGGAAACAAATGTTTGTCAGCATCTATTATGCTAGGATATTCAGGTGTAGTATTAAAAAGGAGAGATTAATACTTCATTATTAAGTGTGGTATTTGTAGTTTATTTTTTAACTGATTTTCCAAAAATAAATTTAAATATTCAAGTATTTTCTTTATGAATATTAATTTTTCTCTGACAATACACTTTTAAATACACTTTTATCATTTTGTTGGTTATTCTACAAAGGTCTCTAAGATGGTTTGATAATCAAGAAAGATGCAGATAGGTTTTGTTATTTTTTATTTTTTATTATTATTATTATTATTTTAAATATTTATTTGGCTGTGCCAGGTCTTGTTTGTGGCATGCAGGCTCTTTTAGTTGTGGCATGTGGGATCTAGTTCCCTGACCAGGGATCGATCCCGGGCCCCCTGCATTGGGAGCACGGAGTCTTAACCGCTGGACCACCAGGGAAGTCCCTAATTCTTACTTATTTATTTTTTGTCTGCACTGCACGGCATGTGGGATCTTAGTTCCCTGACCAGGGATCGAATCCGTGTCCCCTGTAGTGGAAGTGTGGAGTCTCAACCACTGGACCGTCAGGGAAGTCCGGGGGTTTTGTTATTCTTGTTGCTGTATAAGACTTCTGCCCTGAGAGGACTTGAAGCTAACCCATCACTTACCTTCAGTCAAGCTGTTCATTAAGGCATTTAAAATCTACTATCTCACTTTTTGTATGAGCACAGAGCATCTGAATGGGGCCACTGGGATGGGTACAGTTGTTGTCTTGCTCCCCGCACAGGCACCAGAGCAATGGAGCTGTCATTGCCCGCTGTGGACAGCCGGAGGTCAGCTGGTGGGGCTGGCGAAATGCTGATGATGAGCACCTGGTGCAGTCAGTAGCCAAAGCTTGTGCCTCCGACTCCCGATCCAGTGGCAGCAAGCTGTCAACTAGGAACAGTCCCCGAGACTTCCCCAATGCAGGAGACCTTTCTGATGTGGAGTTTGGTAAGGTGCTCCCTGGGCCTCTGGCAGCAGTTTTTATAGCATCTGAGAACCTTTTCTTGAAATGGCCTTCTTCTTATAAGACACAGAATTTGTTTCATAGGAGAGAGAGAGTGAAGCATCAGTTGATGGGATTGTTTGAGGAGTCATGGATCTTGGCAAAAACCAGAAGACCCTCTGTTTCAGACTTGGTTTAAGTGGACTAGAGTGTTTGTTGTCTTTCTTGCCATCGTGACAAGATGGAATATATATGTGATAGGGGACCTGCAGTGTCTCCAGACCATGGGGGAAAACACCAGGATTATGTTGTAGTCATTCTAGGACTACAGATGTAGAAATGCGGTATAGGAGATTGTAGGCAAAATAGAAAACAAACTAGAGAGAGAAGTCCTATTGTATTAATGTAGTTTTGCTTAGGTGGATTTCACTTAATCGAGTTTTTTGGGTACTGTAATAAGTGCCTGTAGTTCTTATTTTGCGACAATTCTGGGAGAGACAGGTTCATTTAGTTTTTCCTTCCTGCTCCTGATGTCCCTAGATTCTTCTCTGTCAAATGCTTCAGGAGCAGAGAGTTTGGCTGTCCAACCACAGAAGCTTTTGATCTTGGATGCACGCTCCTATGCAGCAGCTGTGGCGAACCGAGCCAAAGGAGGAGGCTGTGAATGCCCAGGTGAGGTGCACAGTGCTTTCGTCCCTGACCCTCTGTCCCTGTGAGTCCACCCCATGCCCAGCTGGGTCTTAGTTCTCAATTTGAAGGGAATGGAAAGCCATGTTCCTCATCCTGTCTTGAGACAGCCAGAGCTCCTTCTTGGATTCTTAATACTGTATGCTCTTTTTAAGGGAGAAATGGAGGAGGAGGTGCAGTGAAACCAAAGAATCTTCCTTCCCTGTGCCAACTTTTAGGTGATAAGGAAAGTAAATCCTCTCCCATAATAAGACCTGTTATGTTTGGAAACTTCTTTAGCAGCTCAATTTCTCAGCCTTCTAAACGCTTTTTTTGTGTTTGACAGTGGGTATGCTCATTACTAGCCTCACAGAAAACTCCTCACATGACTTTTACTTAGAAAACATGGGGTAGAAATTGAAGCAGCAAATACAAAACTCTAGCAAAGTGCCTCAGTCTTGACCTCTAACACCCCTACTGTTTGAACGCTGGCTTTCTCCAGGGAAGGACCTGTTAGGTGCCAGTTGTGTGCTGTTGGAGCAGGTAGAGGCACTGAGCTCCTTTTTCAGATGTGAGCTAAGCTGGAATCTAAAAGCAGTTGTACCAAGGTGAAATTTGAATGCAGAAATGCATGGTTCTGCTACGTTCTTTTCCAAGAGATTCCAGAGATGCAAGTTAGGAGAGGCCCAAGAAGTAAACCTGGGGTAAGGTGGAAGTATACACATCTTTTTTAAAAAAAATAACAGCTTCTATTTTATATCAGTATCTTCTTCACAAATCTAACCTTCCTTTTTGAAAAGACAGCTAAAAATCAAGGACTCATAATAAAGTCCTCTCATAATAAAGGACTGAACTAATAGGCATCAAAACATTGGCATTTCATGAGTCGGCAGCTACAGTGGGTTTGTTTTATAGCCAGTTTGCTCCTTTTAAATTTGGCCATTTGGACTTTAAATTCAACATGTTTGTGTTCTCTTTGTTGTTATTCTCTCCAGAGTATTACCCGAACTGTGAAGTTGTTTTTATGGGGATGGCAAATATTCATTCAATTCGGAGGAGTTTTCAGTCTCTGCGATTGCTGTGCACACAGATGCCAGATCCGGGAAAGTAAGACCTTGGCTTTGGCTTTAAGTTTGCACTGATTTTTTTTTTTTTTTTAATGAGTTTGAAGGTGTCTTTCTATTTTTTGGTAAATTTCAGTTTAACTTTCAGAGTCCATGGTTATTCTTACTCCTGTGTTAGGAGCATGCAGCACAAAGGAGGAGCTGGAAGAAAAATCTAGCACTTTGAAAGGTTTAAAATGTGCAGCGAAGAACAGATCTCAGCCCTCAGAATGGAAGCATTGCCTTCTTATTTTTCCTGGGCCCTCTTCCACATGTTTTTGACTCAGAGTAACTTAATTCTTTGTTTTCTGACATACTGTAGTGACACTTAACTTGCTATGAACTGGAATGTTTTACCGTGAAGAATAAAAATTTATTCATTATGTTCTGAAAAGGGTTAAAAATTCTTTAAACTTGCCAGTAGGTCAGTTCCTTTTACATTTGCTTCTGATTTCTAAACTACCATCTTACTTACTAAGAACATTACTGTGATTTTTATTGCTTATTAAAAATGAATGGCTGGCATTTGCTGTGAGGAAGGTGAAATAACACTCCTCCCCCCAAGGGAACTGTTTGAATACAAGATAAATTAGGAGGAATGCTCTGTAAAACAAATATGGACAGATAAATATTTCAAAGCCCCTGTTTTACTGTTTCAGGAAGCCAGAAATGGTGCCAGAGAAGACAGAATTTTCTCTGTTCTGGTGTTTGTGCTAGGTCCCATAGCTGTTTCCCTGGGTTCTGTTCAATAGATCTCATGATTGCATCAATTTTGCAGCATTGTTTGATTTATTAAATCAAATGGCTGCCTGAACCACTTGTACTAACTCCTGGTAGCAAATGATTAAATTCATCACAGTTGCAGTCAGCCCAGAGGGTGAAGCAGTTGTCCTTGGAAATGAGATCGCTGCCCTGCTTTGGGGATTAGCAACTTGCATCTGCTATACGTATTCAGAACCTAGCTAGTAGTACTCTTTCCTAAAGGAAGGGGAGGGCATAGAAAGAGCCTGGCTGAGGATTCAGGAGATCTGCCACTAATTGACTGTGTGACTTAGGCCAGTGGCTTAATTCCTGTGGTTATCAGTTTTTCCTGTCTATAAAATAAAAGGGATAGAGTCAGTACTACCTGATCTCTAATATCTTCCATAAGTTAAAATTCTTTCTTAAAAAGCTGTTTTTTAAACTCTGAGTCAAGAAGATGTAATTAGCCCTTGCTTGGTCCAAATGAATGTCAGGGAGGAGGAGGGAGGTTGTAAAGGAAGAAGGAAATGCTTTGTCTGTCTTTGGCAGCAAATCATAATGCAGTACTGAAGCTTCCCTTGTGGATAAAAAGCTATGGCAGAGGCGGGACCAGCTTATAAGCGAGCCTCCTGACACTTGTTTGCAGCTGTAGAGGGCTACAGCATGCTTAGGTTGCTACCTCAGCTTTTGAGAATAGGACAAGGGAGACTGGAGTCTCAGCACACCTCCTCCGTTGGCAGATTTTGGAGTGCAGCTTCTGTGTTAGGCATGGATGGATGACACCAAGTGGTATGTAAGAATGATTCAGTCAGGTTCAAGAGAACCAGGTTCTCATTTACTGTTTCTCCAGGGGCCAGGAGATAAATTAGTATTTGTTCTCCTAAGCCTCATCTTTTATTTTTTTTCAAGACTGTGTGAGAAATGAGAATAAGTAATCAATCCACCAGCAAAAAATGTTTCTCAGGTATTTAGTAGGACATAGAAGGTCTTGAGATAGAATTTTTATCCACGTTTTAAAAAGTAGGAACCTTCAGTGTGTGCTAGGCACTGCACAAGGAGGGTATAGCTGTGCCTGAGACACAGTGTCTGCCCACTGAGGAGTCAGAGTCTGGTTGGTATAACAAGCAAATCCATGTGAAGCCAGTGCTTATGCAGTACATTCTGGTGTTTGTTTGCCTGGAAAGACCCTCTCTTTGGACTATTCCAAAAATTCATACTCATTCCCCAAGGTTTAATAAGCCTTTATAGGCTAGTCTTGGCAAAAGCCTTCTCATAGTCCCCTGACAGAAGTATTTATTCTCTCCTCAAACTCAGAGTTTGAAGGACTAGACTGTGGTCTTAACTACAAATCTGATCACATTTTGGAGAAATTGGAGCTTCTTTGGGGGGTTGGGGAGTAGAATTCATGACAGGGCACAAGAAATAAAATGTCAACACAGTTAAAAAACCATTTGTGATCAGCTTGTGATTATTCCCAAGGGGCCATTCTTGGGATCTGATACTTCCTGAAGGCCTTTCAAAAGGTTTTTAGATCCCTGCTGAATCTAGTCTGTACTAAGCCCAGCAACTGTGTAGCCACAGGCGTACTAATTTGTGTGAGTCTAAATCATTAGTTTGGGCCCATCCAGTTTTAATCCATAGACATTCAAGACTTGATCAGTGGTAGGTGTTGGGGTGTGGGTAGTAAGCGATGTTGTCTGCACTGTTGTTGGATGTGGCATCTAGCTTGTATCTTATTACAGACATACTTATATTTGATTTTTCTTTACCTTTTTTTTTGAGAACTTGCTGGGCAGAGTTGCTGATCATTAAATATAAATATTTTCTCTTTTCCATCTCAGTGGCTGTGTTTTTTGTTTTTTTTTTTTTTTTGGTTTTTTTGGAAAAGATTCCAGGAAGAGCTACTTTTCTTATACTGGGTAGATACACCTATTATGGACTAAAAAATATTAAATATTAATTCTCTCTGGGAAATTAGCTGTAAGATTTTTGGAACAGAAGGTGGCCCTGTTAATTACTGTCCTATTTCTAAGGCTTTCCTCTATTGCATGGTAGGGCTTGGGTTTCATTCTTGTACATGCTTTGTAAACACAGAGATTTTCTGTTTGTTTTGGCAGTGTTTTATTTGGAAGGAAAAGTCTTTGGGAATTGCTTTTTAATATGACTGGTATTTGGCATGACCCAGTATATCATAAAAATCAGCATTTCCTATCCCCTTCTGTTTTATTTTTGTAGTTGGCTCTCAGCTCTTGAAAGTACAAAATGGCTCCATCACCTGTCTGTGCTTCTGAAGTCAGCACTTCTGGTAGTGCATGCTGTGGATCGTGATCAACGACCAGTGCTAGCACACTGCTCGGATGGCTGGGACCGCACCCCCCAGATTGTGGCATTGGCTAAGCTCTTGCTGGACCCTTATTACCGAACTATAGAGGTAGGATTTGACACTTCAGGATGAATGGGGGAAACCTTGGAGGGTTTTATGATCAGTTTTGATTGAGGTGGCTAGGTCCAGTGAAAGTGAAATTTCTTTAGTTTTGAATCATTGCTCCTTTATCTTGAGCTAAATTGTTGTGGTACATACCACAGTGCTTGTGCCTCTTAAAAGGGGGTAGATTGTGGATAACAAGGTATTGAGAATACAGACATGTTTTCCTTTGCAGAGTATCTACTTGGATACCCCAGGAAAGTGGGGCTTCTATAGAAGGATCTTGACATGCTTATTATGGTAATGGGTCTGAATATCACCACAATGTTCTGTGGAGAAAGAACCCTATTGTGAAATAATCACCTATTGGGTTAAAGATATAAGAAAAACCATAAAGGTACCCTAAAATATATGTAAATCTGGGATGGGGAAAGATTTTACAAACATGACTTTGTAAGGATACCATGAAAGACAGAAATTAAAAAATAAAAAAGAAATTAAGGGGGAAAAAAAGTATGACTTTTTTATAGTGAATGAAGGGTTAAAAATATAAATAGTCTCAACAAAGACTTAGATAAATGCTTAGTTACCACCCTTTTGATGATTATGCAATGGAGTTGAGGGAATCGGGACACTGCCCTAAGCCTGTGTCCCATCCTTTGGCCGTGGGGCTGGGTTAGAGGCTCCTGGTGGGCTTAGTGGGAGGGCGTTAAAAGGGATCACTGTTGGTGACATTAGGCTCAGGACAGTTACAGTTTGGATAGACAAGCACAAATGGGTCTCTCCTGGGTGCTTCCCCGCAGGGTTTCCAGGTCCTCGTGGAGATGGAGTGGCTGGATTTTGGCCACAAGTTTGCTGACCGGTGTGGTCATGGGGAGAACTCGGATGATCTGAACGAGCGTTGCCCAGTGTTTTTACAGTGGCTTGACTGTGTTCATCAGCTTCAGAGGCAATTTCCGTGCTCTTTTGAGTTCAATGAAGCATTCCTTGTGAGTTTGGGCTTGTGATTCTTCGTTTTGGGGACCTTCTAAATTCATAGGGGTATCAATGCAAATGTTAGTGGGCCAGTTTTCACATGAAACTGCATCCTTTCTAGAATTTGAGGGGTCATTCTTCCATTTTTAATTAAAAAACAATAGTAATAAACAGGTATTTGTTTATTTTGTGAATCCATGTGTACTAAGTTTACATAAACTTTGAGTTCTTCTAAACATAACTTTTAAAATGGATGATAAAAGCACTAAACAGTAGTTAGAAATAGAAACAATAGATTTTCATCTGCTCCCTCCAGTCCATCTACCAACCCCCCTGCGTCTGTCCCACACTCTCTGCTCCCTGTCCTTTGTAGGAGGATGTACTGTCCTTGCCCTCTTCCAGCCCCTCCTCCACTTGTGCACCAGCTTCCACCCCGCTCCTTTGCTCAGCTTCATGGCTTCAGCATTTCTCCTCCCTGCCCTCTGCATCAGCCTATTTTCCTTTTTACCAGATCATTGCCATCAGCATACAAGCATGGTATAGTGCCTCCTATTTCATCAAAACCGTTTCTGGGCCCTGCATCCCCCTCTAGCTATTATCTCATTTTTCATATCTCATTTCTTCACAGCAGAGCTCCTCAAGTCTTGACATTTACTCTCTCAAACGCTTCTCCTCCCATTCTCTTTTAAACCTGGCCCAGTCAGGTGTTCACTCCACCACTTTACCAGAGCTGCTCTTGTTAAGGTCACCAGTGACCTTCACATTTGTAATCCAGTGATCAGTTTTCAATCACCCTTCTTTTTTTTAATGCAGTGTAAGTGATAGATAACATTATATTAGTTTTAGGTGTACAACAGTGATTTGATATTTGTATATATTGCTAAAAGATTAACACAAAATTCTAGTTAACATCTGTTACCATACATAGTTATGAAGTTTTTTTTGTGTGATGAGAACTTTTAAGATGTCCTCTCCTGGCAACTTTCAAATATATAGTACAGTATTACTAACTTACAGTCACCCTGCTGTACATCACATCCCACGACTTACTTATTTTATAACTGGAAGTTTGTACCTTTTGACTGCCTTCATCTTCTTTGATCCATCATTAAAATTTGGCACAATTTAATCACTCCTTTCTTGAAACACTTTCTTCAGTTGACTTCCAGCACACCGTCTTAGTTCTCCGCTTCACCAACTGGTCCTTTCTGTCTCCTTTGCTGGTTCCTCCTTCCCTCCCCACTCGTGAATGCTGGGAATGCTGAGCCTCCTCCTCTAGGGATTTCATCCAGTTTGTTGGCTGTAATTGCTCTCTGTGATTCCCACATGTATACGTCTTCAGCTCAGATCTCTCTCTCCACTTAACTCCAGGCTCTCATCCACTTGTGACTACTCAGTATCTCCACTTGGATGTCTTAATGGTATTTCAAGCTTAACATGTTGAGAACTTAGTTCTTGATTTCCATGTGTCTCCACCCCAAAACTTATCTTCCAGAAGTCTTCCATCTCACCAAATGGCAACTCAAACCTTCGATTCATTTAGGGCAAAAACTTTTATGTCATCCTCAACTCTCCTTTCTTTCATATTCCATATTCAGTCTGTCAGCAGATTCTGCAGCTCTGCTTTAAAAATATATCTAAAACCTGATAACTTATTGCTACCTGTGCTGTTCCCAGCACTAGTCTAAGCCACCACATCTCCTGCCCCAATTCCCGAGTCAGTCTAGCAACCTGAGGAATCCTTCTAAAACATGATACAGACCGTATCATTCCTCTGTCAAGAAACCTCCAATGACTCTGCTTTTCACACAGAATAAAAGTCACAGTCCTTAAAGTGGCCTGCAAGGCCCTCCTCCAAGGCTCTCTCCACAGTCCTTAAAATGGCCTGCAAGCCTGTCCAGACTCATTTCCTCCCATCCTCCGCCTCATGCAATGTCTGTCAGTTCCTCAGAAGTTGCAATCCTCAAGTGCTCACCTCAAGGCCATTGTGCTGGCGGTTGCCTCTGCCTGGAGCAGCCTCCTCTCCCACCCCCGGCTGGTATGATCTGCTCTCTCATTTCCATCAGGTCTCTGGAGGCCAGTGAGCCTTCTCACGCTGCCCTGCATGTGCTCTGGCCCTCTTACCTTGCCTTATTGTTGTCCATAGCACTGGTCACCCCTCCCCCTACAGCCAGAGCGAGCTCTACCAGGGCAGGAGAGCCGTCTTCTCACTGTTGCCTGTCAAGCACCCACAGAAACGTTTGGGGTATGTGAGATGCTCAATAGCAACTTGCTGAATGAAAAGCTGTTTAGAAGTTCAGACTTGGGTTGCACACTGACCTGCTCCTATGCCCAGTTTATATGGGTAGCCGTTAACTTGGGACCTTGGAGACTGTTTACAAGGGAGGCCAAGAGGATGGGGGTGCCAACACCCTGTCTTTGCTTTTTTGACTCAGGAGTGATGGTGGCTGGGGTTATGAGGAGTCTGCGATTGAGTGGCTTACTTGGGTCCCCCATCCTTACCAAGCGTGAACTGAAGTGCACATCAGGGGTGTTGGGGAAGGTGGCTTAGCTGGGCTGACCTTCCCCCAGAAAATGTGTACCCATTGCTTGATTTTGCCTCATATTGGACTCCCATAGGTGAAACTGGTGCAGCATACCTATTCCTGCCTGTTTGGAACATTCCTGTGCAACAACGCCAAGGAGAGAGGGGAAAAACATACTCAGGAACGGACATGTTCTGTGTGGTCGCTGCTTCGGGCGGGCAACAAGGCTTTCAAAAACCTCCTGTATTCCTCTCAGTCAGAAGCCGTATGTATTCTTCAGTCTTTTCTCCCTCATCAGCAGAATGAATGTGGGGATGGGGACATATGGGATCTTTTTTGAAAAGTGACTGTTTTCTCGAAGGCATCTCAGTTGTCTCTGGATGGAGTAGCTCCATTTTTTCCCAACCACTCTGTCCTGAGAAAGGCCTGTTTTCTGGTTATTCTGCCCTGCTTCTGACTGCTCTTTGTTCAGGGTGGTTTGATTTAACAGACATCTCTACTTTGCCACTCTAGACATGAATCTTTTCTGGCACCTCCGCCAGAGCTTAACTTATTTCTAGCATGTTCTGTCTAACAAGTGGAGGAGGCACTTAAGTTGTTCCCTGGATGCCCCTGATAGCTCAGAAGGAGCTGCAGGCCCCCAGCACCCTTCCAGTGTCAACAGGCAATGATACCCATTGCGGCATCTGTCTCAGCAGAAAACTGTGTGTGACACTAGCAGTGTGTCTGTGTTATCCTCTGCTCACATGGAGAACTGGCAGGCCCTTTAAGACTTTGTTCCTCAAAGGAACACTTTCTGTTAAGCAGAGAAAAGGAGGCACTTATATCTGTGCATTGGTACACAGTAATGTACACAGTAATGTTCCTTTTGTCAGAATGCATCTTAAATTCTAAAGTCACAAGGAAGCTAATCAGAGGTTACATTGATTTGCTGGACTATTAATTAATAAACCTCTCACTACAGTTAAGTAGTCCAAGGAAAGATTGAAGCTAGCTGCTTCTCTCTCTCCTGTGCCTGCTGGGGAAGTAACAGTACAGAAGAAAATTCCCTCCTTTTCACTTGATTAATTTAGATGATCCTATAAAACAGGTTTGATAATGTTTTCTGAAGCCAAGCTTTTGTACTAGGGAACTAACTATCACCATCTAGCAGAATGACTCATTTTCTTGTGCAGTAAAAGCGACAAATTAGGTTGAGAAAAGCCAGTCATTCAATAAAGGTGACCTAAGAAACAACGAATGAGAAATGGATTTAAAGAATTTTTTTTAGATTTTCATTCCCACAGAGGCTGTCAGGTGAAAAATGTCCCGTCTACCCACCACCCCCCGTGATAGAGCTGCATCCACTCATGCTAAATGCCCCTTAGAGATTATGCAGGACTGCTGGGCGTTCCTGCTTGGTGCTTGCTTCTTCACCCTCATTTCAAGACATTTCTAACAGACTTGTTGGAAGTTGTTTAAACCTGTGTCCACCGCTCTCTCTTCAGGTGCTGTACCCTGTGTGCCACGTGCGTAACCTGATGCTGTGGAGTGCAGTGTACCTGCCCTGCCCATCCCCGTCCACCCCCGTGGACGACAGCTGTGCACCATACCCAGCCCCTGGCACCAGTCCTGATGATCCACCTCTGAGTCGGTGAGCCTGGGGCTGATGCCAAGACTGCAGGTCCTTTGTGGATGTACTCCTGTGTTGGGATGCATCCAGGGATGGTTGGAGATCATGACATTGTCTGGTTCCACACATCTTTCTTAGATCTCTGAAGTTTTCTTAGGGAAGGTATAAGGGTTTTGGGCTATAAGGCTGTAAGAGCCTTGTTTCCTGTAGAGTACTGGGCCCTGTTGCTACATCACTCTCTTGCATGCACCAAGCAGTTCCTCAGTGATGGAGCATATCCTCTGGGTTCCTTGTGACCCTCTGGCTGGAGTTTCAGCCACTGCCCTGTGCTCCTGCCTCCCTGCTGTGACTTCCCGTCCTGGGCTTGAAAGACAGATGCAGTCAGATGATAGACAGTCTGGCTTTGAGACATATGAATTAGCTTTATTGAATTCAGACTGATGAATAATAATTTAAAATATTGTAATATCAGAAGATCAGCAGTGCTACTTTCCTCTGCCACTAACTGAGAAACAGCAGTATCATGAAGAATATCTTTTAAAAATAGCATTTGCTATTAGCTTATTTGTATGTGTTGGGCATGGGGTAGGGATGGTGCCAGAGGAATAGAAGTACTCATCCTGGAGCTCTGCCTTCCTGCAGTCTGAGCCTTACTCCAGATGCGCCATGGCTCCTTGAGTAGCCATGATGGAGCCGTTTATGAAATGACTGCCTGTTAAAACCTGTTGTCTCCTACTTCCCTGTGAACAACCTCATATCCTCATTTCCCCCAAACTCCTTCCTTTAGGCTACCAAAGACTAGATCATTTGACAATCTGACCACAGCCTGCGAGAACACAGTGCCTCTAGCCAGCCGGCGCAGCAGTGACCCAAGCCTGAATGAGAAGTGGCAGGAGCACCATCGCTCGCTGGAACTGAGCACTCTGGCTGGTCCTGGAGAGGAGCTTCTGGATCCTGACAGCCTGGGGAAGCCAGCCAAAGTGCTGGGTGGTGCCGAGCTGTCTGTTGCAGCTGGAGTAGCTGAGGGGCAGATGGAGAATATCCTGCAAGAGGCCACCAAAGAGGAGAGTGGGGTAGAGGAGCCTGCCCACAGGGGGATGCAGGAGGTCAAAGAGGAGGCTCTTCTAGAAGAGGGGAGCAGGGGGAAGACCCCTGAGTGCCCAGCCATTGTGCTTCATCAAGAGCCAGAACTGGGTGATGCTGCTCTAAGGAGCCACCATCCAGGCACCAGCCTTCCTGTGCTCTCACAGGGTATTCCTGAGCAGCAGGGTGGGCACAGTATTCTCCCCAGTTCTCTCCAGGAGCCCCCCCGGGGAGAGGATGCCCAGGAGGTCCCTGTGGAACAGTCTCGAATAGGAGCTATCACACAGGACAGGGAGGAGGCAGTCCTTCCAATCTCAGTAGATGTGAAAGTCGGCTCTGGTACCTCACAGTCAAGTTCTCTGCCCTCCCAAGTTTCATTTGAGACCAGAGGACCAAACACGGATAGTTCCATGGACATGTTAGTGGAAGATAAAGTGAAGTCAGAAAGTGGTCCCCAAGGCCATGATAGACCTTGCTTACCTGCCAGGGTAAGCACTGACAGGTTCAGTGGCAAGGAGGAGCTTCCTCAAGCCATGGAGCCCAGGCCTTCAGAGAGGAGCCTGGCTGAGAGGCCCCAAGTGGGATCTCTGGTGTATAGGACTTCCCCCAGCAGCACCCAGAGCCCAGCACATTCTCCTTGTGCCTTGCCTTTAGCCGAATGTAAAGAGGGGCTTGTGTGCAATGGTGCTCCAGAGACTGAAAATAAGGCCTCAGAGCAGCTCCCAGGGCATAGTACCCTCCAGAAGTACCCTACCCCCAATGGGCACTGCACCAATGGGGAGACTGGTAGGAGCAAGGACTCACTGAGCCGCCAGCTGTCTGCCACAAGCTGCAGCTCTGCCCACTTACACTCGAGGAACTTGCACCACAAGTGGCTGCACAGCCACTCGGGGAGGGCGTCTGCAACTGGCAGCCCTGACCAGCCTTCCCGCAGCCACCTGGACGACGACGGCATGCCTCTGTACACGGACACTATCCAACAGCGCCTGCGTCAGATTGAGTCGGGCCACCAGCAGGAAGTGGAGACCTTGAAGAAACAAGTGCAGGAGCTGAGGAGTCGCCTGGAGAGCCAATACCTGACCAGCTCCCTACGCTTCAATGGGGACTTTGGGGATGAAGTGGTAAGTACACCATGGTGCCTTCATAGCTGCACAAGGAGACAGGGCACACTGAGCTGGGGCACCCTTTGTACAGATTTCTGAAAGAACTGGAAAGTTCCAGAATTGAGAGAGGCTGGAGATCAGCCTCAGCCAGGTGATTGGCAGTGTTCTTCTTTTTCTTTCCTGTCTTGCTTACTTTCCACAAGTATCCTGTCTAGACAGAATAAGGAAGAGAGTTAGCACTCACTATGTGGTTGGTCAGTTCTCTTTGGAGAGAGGATCATGCCTTGAGAAAAGCGTGAACTCCTGGGCAGAATAACATTTGTAGGGCAATGTCAAATATTCCTGTGAAATCATAGTGCCTGTCCTACCCCAGTAGCTAGTGAACAATTAGCTGCTGCACCCCACCCCCAACCCCCAAACATAACATGGGCTGTAGCTGTGAAGGTTTAGTTCTTTTTAAACAGATATCTGTACCTACCTTGTGGCAGGTGATGGCAGTAGAAATGGGGAGAGGTAGCACTGATGGAGCCTGGTGACTGGAGTGGTGGTACCTGAGGGGAGGTTCTCAGGGAGGCAGTCTCGACGTGATTAAGGACAAGTGTGAGTCTGGCTCTGAAGCAGTCAGCGTACATTAAAGGCGGGCTCATCCAATGACTTTCACTTCAAACTGACTTGGTTTTTCCTTTATACTAATGATGGTTTCTCATTTTCCCAAAGAGTCCTTCAGAGAAAGGACATGCCCAAAGCACTTAGTTTCATCACACACATGTAAGTGGCAGGGTTGGACTGACAGGCCCCTTGGAGCAGCTGACACTGAGTTCCCACTTCATCCTGGTCATTTCTGCCCTACTCACTTCCTGGAACCCGAGGCCTGTCTTTCCACTCCAGAATCCCTGCACATAACCTTAGATCTGTGTATCTCTCTTCCAGCTGAGCTCAGCCCTGTCTCTGAACCTGCTCAACCCAATTCTTGATGGCTGAGGCAGCTAGAGATTCAGCAGCCCTAACACCCAGGCCCGCCCAAAGTCCTCAGTGCTCCCTTCTTTGCCAAGCCCTTTCTTCTTCTGGGAGGAGACCAGGTTCATTCTGTTCAGCTGTGTTTGTTTGCCAACAGACTTCAATTCCTGACTCGGAAAGCATTCTGGATCAGAACTGTTTGTCTCGCTGCAGCACAGAGATTTTCTCTGAAGCCAGCTGGGAGCAGGTGGATAAACAGGACACGGAGGTACAGGCTCAGCCCCTGTTCTGAGTGCCACCCATGCAACTGTTCTGCAGTTCTTCTCTACCCCCATCATCCATTCCCCCTGCCCCTGGCTAAGGAATGACCACACAGCACACTTAGCCTTGAGCCTCTCTGAATCTCAGCACCTGTGAATTCCCATCAAGCCTAGAATTTCTCAGCAAGGGAGATGCAGCAGGCCAGCCCTCTCCTCATTGCGTCTATGAACTGGAGCCTTGCCAGCTCTCACAGCGACCCAGGGTGCTATTGCCTGCCACTTGATCTCAGGGGAGTTTGAAGTCCCCTCCAGGGAAACGATTTGGACGCCTTTCTTGTACTGCTGACATCAGACCTGATGGGCTGGTGCCACTGGAGCCAGTGTGGTCCTTGTGACTCTTGCTGCCCCCAGCATGGCTCTGTTGGCTCCGGCTGGATGGCCCATCTCCTGTCACTAACCTGGCCTCATCCGTTTTACAGATGACCCGTTGGCTCCCTGACCACCTGGCCGCCCACTGCTATGCATGCGACAGCGCCTTCTGGCTTGCCAGCAGGAAGCACCACTGCAGGTGCCACTGGGAGGGTGGGGTGGGGTGGGTGGGGGTGTAGAGGCTGAGATTTGGTCCACAGATCCTGCAGATTTGAAAGATGCAGGCAGCTGGCTGGCAGTGTTTTGAGGCAGACCCCAGGGTCTTCAGGACCCTGACTCACCTTTTGTGTCTCTGAAATTGGTGTTTGCAGAACTGCACTGGGTGTCTTTCTTCCATTTTAGAGTGATTGTAAGTTTTGAAAATGATGTCCCTTTTTTATTTTGCTTCCTGGATTGGTGGAGCAACTGCCACCACCACCCACACCGCCATTTCTTATTCCTAGAATACAGTTTCTTCCGATTCAGCATGGCTGCTGTGAGCAAAGACGGTTTTCCTGCTGTGGGCAGGGAACTTCGTGTTCCTACTCCTTAACCCCCGCTCCCTGACCGCATACTTATTGGTTGGAGGACTAGTGGGAATAGCTTAGGGTATAGTCTTCAATCCATAAGGCTCCTGACTTCTTTCTTCCTTCTGGGTTGGGGTAGTGAGTGGCTAGGGATGCTTTGCCCCAGCTGGGGTGGTGACTGGAGGATGTTCAGTGTTCTTGGGGTAGGGATTTTATCTGAACTGTGACATAGCCCACCCACATGAATGGACCTCGATTGAAAATGGAACCACACCTCTTTGTCTAGTGATGATGCTTCTAAGACTGTATATCTCCCCAAGCTCACCCCAAGCCCAAATGTCTTTAGTTGGCTTCTTCTCTGAGCTCTTTCTCCCCTCCTTGCAGGGACATTGACCGTGTTGATCAAACGTGGTGAGCATTTGCAACAACCTGTCTGTGATTTCTGCACACCTACAGTAACTTCTCCACACTAACGCTACCATTTCCCCCTCTCTGCACTCATTGGGATGAAGCTTGGGGCAGGAGTGCAGGCAGGCAAGCAGGTGGGCTTGGGTGGGGTGGGGGGACCACAGCAGCTGGCTGAGGAGACCATTACAGCTGAGTCAGGTTGCAGCCGTGGTTGCCCCTGCTGACTGCATAGGTCAGCCGAGCCATCTTGCTTATGGCAAGAAGCGGTGCTTCAGCAGGGGCTGGTCTTGTGGAATAGCCAGTTGAGGGGTTTTAGAGCTATTTCTTTTGGGTCAGATGCCGGTGACTTTCAAGTCAAACAGCATGACTGCTTTTTTTTTTCTTAAGGAAAAAAAAAAGAGCCCAGGACTGAACAGAGGTGGTCTTTCCAGAGAACTGTTAGCGCTGAAGACTTAAGGGAAAACTCCACTTAGGGTCTATCAGGATCCCCTGAAAGAAGTCAGATAGAAAAGCTTAATTCATCAAATACATGTCAGGCCTTTAAGCTGAATTCCAGAAGGTATGTTAAATAAATGTACACATCCAGAAGTAGATTTAGGTAATTTTTCTCTATAACCACAGTTGTTGCTGACTCATGCTTTTCAGAAACAGAGTTGTGAAGTACTCACTGCATTCTAGAAGATGAAGTCCTGTGTTTGTTTTAGTTCTGTCTTTTCATTGCTCCTTGTCTAGCCTTTTCCTTTTGTGGTGGTATTTTGTTGCCAAAGGGTATTCAGTATTCTCTCTTCTGTGCTTAAGTGGTCCTTAATCCAGCAGTGGGTTTCCTTTCTGAGGAGCATAAATGAAAAGGTAGTGAGTGATACTGGCTGAGGAGGAGGATTTCCTTTTAGATGCTTGCCCCAAGTCTTTGGCAGGCTGCATCAGACTCTTCCGAGTCTCCTATTCTAGGGCCTCCCCAGAGTGGGGTGGGGTTGTAAGGTGAGCAGAAACTCATCCTCTGCCAGTTCCCTTTCCTGGTAGTCGTGAAGGGCATCAGTTTGCGTGTGCAGACTTTTGCTGCACAGGCGCTCAGAGCTGGGCTTTCAAATGGAGGAGTGGAGAGAGGCCGGGGACCTGGGTGCAGTCAGGCCTTCAGGTAGAGCTGATATTCCCTGGAGATGCATGGGGGCAGGGGAGTGACCCAGTGTCAACTCATCCTTGTCTAATAGGGTGTGTGTGTGCACCTGCGTTCACCTGTGCTCTTGTCTTTTCACCCTGAGCATGTGTCACTGGTTGCTTGTCTCCTGGCTTCGCATGCTGGCAGCAATAGCAGTCCTAGATGGCAGCAGTCAATTCTTCGTGTTGTTGCCTCTGAGCCTTTGGGCAAGGCTCCTCACTCCCCAGCTGGGCTGGTAGTTTCTCTCATCTGATTAGCTCAGAGGCAGTTCCATTGGACTCTGGCCTCTCTATGATCATAAGCTACACAGAGGCCATTGCCCAGGTGGGTGTGGCCACGGGGTTTTCCTGGGCCAAGACTTGGCCATTGAGCTAGCAGCTGCCTTCTGCCCTGGGCTCATTTGTTCTCATGGATCTCTCTTGAGCAGCATCTACCTGACACCTTGTAACCTTGAGCCATAGTGGTGAGGCAACCAGGGTCCTTGGCCTTAAAGTGAAAGTGGTGTGCGATTGTGCTAGGGAGCAGTCCCCTCCCTTCCTGGCTTCTTCGTGGGTTTAGACAAACGAGTGTTTGATATTAGAGGAATCTCCGGCATATCTGAATCATGTACAGAGAAGCGCTGTCTTCTGAAGTTGGTTTCTCCACCCCGTGTCTGCTGACACTAATGCTGTTTTTGTTTCTGCTCATCTCAAGGAATTGTGGGAACGTATTCTGCTCCAGTTGTTGTAACCAGAAGGTTCCAGTTCCCAGCCAACAGCTCTTTGAACCTAGTCGAGTGTGCAAGTCTTGCTATAGCAGCCTGCATCCCACAAGCTCCAGCATTGACCTTGAACTGGATAAGCCCATTGCTGCCACTTCAAACTGAAGCTCAGTGACCTGGGGCGGGCAGAGTCCAAGCTGCTGTTCCTTTGACAGGCCCACGACAGCCTGGGCAGACTGAGAGGCCCATGCACTTTGGAATGGGGACATGGAAACAGCTGTGCAGAGTGATGGAAATTTGGGATGTACCACTGGATTGTAGATTGATCTCTCCCTCCCCAACCCACCCTGGCATTTGTTTTCCTCTCCATTTTCTATCCTCCCTCTGCCTCCAAAAATGAGACAAGTACCCTTTTTTTTTTTTTGGATGGAAGACCAGAGGTTGCCAGGCCCCCTGTAACTGTTGAGCTGCCTGCTGTCAGGCGATGCTGAGGGGTGCCTTCGTTCCTCAGGATGGGAGGAGGATGGTTGAGTCAGGAGTGGAGGCCTGAGAGAGAGAGCAGGGAATAAAGCCAATGCTGACGTTTGTGACCATTCCTCGTATCACTGCCACATCAGAGCTGATTGGATTGGAAAAACCTTTGCTGCTGAGGACGCCGAAAGCATCTGCTCTAAGGGCAGTGCCCCAGGTGCTCTCTCCCTTCCGAGAGGGACTGGGCTAGTCCCACCCCACAGGCAGATAAACGGGATTGGGGTTTGGAGGGAGGGGCACAGGCACATAGTAAGGGGGACCCCTTAGGCGCTCCCACCCCGTTTGGGGAAAGAAGGGGTACAGGGGTACACTTGTGAGGCAGGGAGAGGGCTGGGGATGGGTGGCTGGCTATTCTCCCCCAATGGGATTCTCTTTTTAACTTGACCCAGATTGTCTAAGGCTCCCCTCACTGTCAACAGTCTGCCTCCCCTCAGCCAGGCTGTGTGGAGCTTCCCACCCTCAGGCATAGGGTGCAGACTGGCCAGAGTGCAGTATCCTGCTGCCGTGGTCAAGGCCAAAGTATGCCCTGAGCCTGGAAGCCCCTTCCGGGGCCTGGTCCCCCAAACAATCTTTCTTCCTCATCTAGCACAGAGAAATCCAGACTCAGGGTTCCAAAAATTCCCCACTCCCAAACCAATCATGGATCTCCCCCTTTAGGGGTAGAATCAGCCTTTCAGAGTACAGTGTCTGGAGAAGGGAGCATGTCCCACAGACTCAGCCTTCCTCCGCCTCCCCTTGGAGCAGCGGAAAGGGCCCAGCGGTCCCACTGCCCTGCTCCTGTGCTGCTGGTCAGCAGTGAGGGGCCACTTGGTAACTCTGCAGGGCTCCTTAGAGAAGTGACAAAGCCCGTAGGAGATGCGAGGCACCTTTTCCTTCGTAAGCTTTGATGGGGTCCAAAAAGAGCCTTAAATCAAGAATATTTGTGGTGGAGGTGGGTATGGAGAAGAGTGGAGAGGAGTTTAGGTTTGTGCTTTGTGATCTTGGCATCCATGTTTTGTGCCTGCCCTCCCTCTCGGGGGAAGGGCCATGCTTGGCTCTGCTAAAAGCTGCTAACTGGTAACAGGGCGGATTGTGGTGGGCAGTGGGGTTGAGGCCTGGGAACTCTCCTGACCCTTTGGAAGCAATTCCCTGGCTAAAGGCAAGCTGTCTCTCAGGAAGGTGGCTCCTGTGTTGCCTGGGTGTAGATAAGACGTGGCCCAGAAGCCTTCCCTGGAGCTGTCAGTCCAGGCAAAGCCAAGAGCATCTGAGTGCGTCTCTGACTTCCAGTGGCAGGAGGTTGCTCAGAATCTGAATTTAGTGAAACAGGGTGTAAGTTCTTCGCACTCTGTGTGGTCTGGCCTTGCAGGTAGGGAGAAGTCAGTCTAACTGAAGATTGTGCAGGTCCTAGTGACAGGTGCCAAGAGGTTACGATACGGGTTTCTTGGGTCTGATGTACAGTGTGAATAAATGCTTGCAGCTCTTAGCCCTTTTTTGATCAATGAAGCACTTTTTTATTAATATTTTTCTTTGTATGTAAAGGAGGAACCATAACTCTCCGTAGCTGTATATATAACCCTTTTCTCCTAAAGAGGAGTTGGTCAGTGCTCCTATATTTTTCATTTTTTGTCAAAGCAAGAAGTAAATACTTTAGAACTGTTAAATATATAAATAAAGTGAATAAAGTTTAGTGTTCCGCATGGTAGCATTTGCTAACACGTTCTAATTCTTTTTCCCTGTGGTTTATTCCCCTTCACCCCATTTCCCTCTTACACAGAAGCAATTTGAGGTGCTGCTGAGAAAGTTGACTTTGACAAAGGAAAACTACTGATTTCTTTTCAACTCTGGACCTTGGCAAGGAGCCGCACAATACCCACACACTGCAACACATTTCCTCGACGGTTTTTGCCACTAACATCTCCAAAGCTAAAAAGGCAAAGCAGTCTGACATCTTAACAATCAGCTGTTCTTCCTTATCTGAAGAACTGAGTGTCAACAGTAATTAAAACTACCTCTGTCCTCCAGGCTCACTTTTTTTTTTTCTTGCTGTTGCTTTGATTTTAGCCAGTGCTCTGGCCCCTTAACCCCACGCAGGGAGCAACAGCTGCACCTGTAGCAGCAGGTAAGCACTGAGGCGTGCGTGCAGTGGAGACTGAAAGGATGTTTTGCGGGAGGGTGGCTAGAAAGTGCCTCTGCTCTGCCTGTCTTGGATGAGAGAATTACGGGTGGGCAGAGAGACCTTGGGCAGAAACTGAATTGGATGAGTGGATTGTGTGCCTAACTAGAGGTCTCCTTCCTCCTCCCACACAGAGGGAGGAACCTCTGCTCCTTAGATCTTCAACCAGCCGAGGAGGCCAGTAGTTTCTAGTCACTTCCGGACTAGTTCTTGTTCTTCGCGGAGGTGGATTTTCTTTCCTGTGTCACTCTTGGGCACCCTTCCCATCCTGTGGGCCTGTGGGGAACGTAACGTTATGCAGTTCTTCCTGAGGGAAGGTAGGTACTGAGTAACGCCCAGCTCTGGGGTTGCCAGCCTCACATCTGTGGTGAGTTGGGGGTTCTGATGAGTGACGTGCTCTGAGCTACCGGAGAGCCTTCCAAGGTCACTTTCTAGATGTACTCACTTTAAGTACACATGCACTTTAAAACAGCTCAGCTGGTTCCAGTCTGAGAGCTGTGTGTGCCATCTGGCAGGTGTTTGAGAACTAACTTGTCCTCTGGGAGGAGAAGGTGCCACTTCAGCTGCCTTCAGTCCATCTGGGAGCCAAGTCTGTGCTCAGACCAATTTGTAAAAACCTGAGTTGTGTCATAGCCAATGTGTGTCTACACAGAGCTCCTGTTGTGCCTGGGGCTAATGCTTAGTCCTTGGCAAGTTAAAAACACTTGCAGGATCTAGCAAGGCTGTTGGGTCCATAGAGGGGGATACTGGCGTCAGGGAAGATGAAGAGCCAGGTGCTGGTGAGACCTGCACGGTGCAAGTCAAGGCAAGGAACTGCCCTGTGGAAGAAGGCAGTATGTGAAGAAAAGCTCAGTTACCTGAGGACACAGCCAGATTTCTTCAGGCTGTCACACGGAGGTATTTGGTCTAAGCAGTGGAGTACTAACGGTGACCTTGAGATGCCAGGATGTCCTCTTCATCTCTGAATTTTTCCCCTTTCTGTACTTTGGTGTCCTTAATCCCAGTCCAAAAAATGATAGGACTGCCTTAATCCACTGAGACTTTCTAGTAAAGGTGTACAGAAAATTCTTTATTTTGCTAATATGCTCATTGTTCATTTCTGTTAGCAGGGAATAATATTCTAAGAATTAAAAAGGTACTGTGGCGGATTTAAAGGGGAATGAACAAAATGCCCCAGAGCATCTGTTAATTTCCAGCTATTAAAAAATATCAAAATGGGACTTGAGGATAAATCCTAGAATATGGTTTCAGGCCACTGTCCTTGAGACAGCTGATATACTTGGCCGCTGCACATGAGGCTGGGAGATCGTTACTGTAGCCATGACCTCTACTGATGCCTTAAGAACAAGGGCTGCTTTGAAGGTGCTGTTGCAGGACTTTTCATTTTGCTGGTACCTGTTCAAGTGATCTGTCTCCAGGGCTGCAGCTGTACCCACCCGACTGCATTAGCTGAGGGTAGGGCTAACAGTGAGTGAAAATGGACCTGGACTGTGGAGCAAAATGACCTGACTCTCCATTTGGAGTTTAGAAAATATGGCAGGAGTCCCAGCTGTTTAATTTCTAGTCACATTTTCTAAGAACCTTTGTTCAAAGTTGAGGTTACTGATGAGATGTCTGGAGGGCAGGACCAGAATGTGTGAGAGGCATCTAGCAGGAGTAGGTGGCTACGCTCCTAAGCCTCTGACTCTTAAACAGGAGTCTCCCTGCCCCCCGTACACAACCACACTTACACTTTGGTCCTCTCCCTTGTGTGGAGTTCATCTGCATATTTGTGCAGATACCAGCTGCCTCCCTGGTTGAACAGGGCTCTTCCAGACTAGGCAGTTGTCGGAGGCATGAGGAGGAAAGGGAAGGGGTACCCTCTGAAGTGGGAATTACAGAGTTTTTTAATGCTGCTGTTTTATTTACCACTTACTGTCTTTTTTTATCATATCGAAGTTCTTAGCTTCTCTTATAGTGCTCATAGCAGTTGCATTTCAGTTGTATTTTCAGTGAAATTTGTTTTACACTGGCATTCAAAATTGACCTTTCACTGCTTCCTGACTGATTTAAGATTTTTTTTTTTTTTAAATGCAAACTGAACCCATGAGGCTTGGATTCTGGTTAAAAACACCGTGTTGCTGCTGACAGCAGTGCCCACTATTGTAACAGCATTGATTCTGCTATAGCCTCCGTGACCATGTAAACTAAGTAAATGTCGTTTTCACACACAAACAGTTGTTCAGCCCCTTGCCACTGTGGTTCTCTAGTCAGTCTTGTGACCAGTGTTTTAGGTGCATGGGATAAAACAGCTCCACCCCTTAGTCTGTTCAAGAGACAGGGAGGAGCCTGGCCAGGAGGGGGCAGCAGGAGTCAGCATCTGTGTTTCAGAGGCCTGGGACTTGAAATCCTGGTATTAGAGGTAGGGGGGAGGGACCTTAGATAGTGTAGTTTTGTGGTTTTCATGCTGTTCTGTGGGGAGTGAGCCTTCAGTCACATTCAGTATTAGGCTTCCAAGTAAGATGTGATGTGATGTGAAGAAAGGTTTCGATGATTAAAATTAAAGTCTGAAATCATTGATTTAATCCAACCTCCTGATTTTTTTTTATTTTTTATTTTTTTACAGTAGGTCCTTGTTGGTTATCTGTTTCAAATGTACATACTGCTATATTTAAATCCCAAATTCCCAATCTATCCTCCCCCCCACCTTTCCCCCAAGTTCATTCTCTAAGTCTGTGAGACTGTTTGTTTTGTAAATAAGTTCATTTGTATCTTTTTTTAGATTCCACGTAATATCATGATATTTGTCTTTCTCTGACTTACTTCACCTAGTATGATAATCTCCAGGCCCATCTATGTTGCTGCAAATGGCATCATTTCATTCTTTTTAATTGACTAACATTCTGTTGTACCACATCTTCTTTATCCACTCATCAGTCGATGGACATTCAGGTTGCTTCCATGTCTTGGCTATTGTTCACAGTGCTGCAACGCAACGGACACTGGGGTGCTTGTATCCTTTCGAACCATGTTTTTCTCTGGATATGAGCCCAGGAGTGGGATTGCTAGATCATGTGGTAGCTGTTATTAGTTTAAGGAACCTCCATACTGTTCTCCATAGTGGCTGTACCAATGTATATTCCCACCAGCAGTATAGGAGGGTTCCCTTTTCTCCACACCCTCTCCATCATTTATTGTTTGTAGATTTTTTGATGATGGCCATTCTGTTCAGTGTGAGGTGATATCTCATTGTAGTTTTGATTTGCATTTCTCTAATAATTAGCAGTGTTGAGCATCTTTCCATGTGCCTTTGGCCATCTGTATGTCTTCTTTGGAGACATGTCTGTTTAGGTCTTCTGCCTATTTTTTGATTGGGTTGTTTGCTTTTTTTTTTTTGACATTGAGCTGCATGAGCTGTTTGTATATTTTGGAGGCTAATTCCTCGTCAGTCGCACTGTTTGCGAATATTTTCTCCCATTCTTTGGGTTGTCTTTTTGTTTGTGGTTTCCTTTGTTGTGTAAAAGCTTTTGAGTTTAATTAGGTCCCGTTTATTTTTCTTTTTATTTCCATTACTCTGGGAGACGAACTGAAAAAGATATTGATGCAATTTATGTCAGTGTATTCTACCTATGTTTTCCTCTAAGAGTTTTATAGTATCCGGTCTTACATTTAGGTCTTTAATCCATTTTGAGTTTGTGATATTTTGTTGAGAAAACCAAGTTTCAGGGAGCAGCAAAGATTCATCCACGGTTACCAGTGAATAAACAGAAGAATTTGAATAAGAAACATTCTCGGGCCTCCCTGGTGGCGCAGTGGTTGGGAGTCCGCCTGCCGATGCAGGGGATACGGGTTCGTGCCCCGGTCTGGGAGGATCCCATATGCCGCGGAGTGGCTGGGCCCGTGAGCCATGGCTGCTGGGCCTGCGCATCCGGAGCCTGTGCTCCGCAGCGGGAGAGGCCGCAGCAGTGAGAGGCCCGCGTACCACCAAAAAAAAAAAAAAAAAAAAAAAAAAAAAAAAAAAAAGAAACATTCTCTCCTGCCCCCTTCCCCTCAGTGCTCTTGGGTTTCCAGAAAGCAGCCTTAGATAAATAGTTGCTCTAACCTGGTTCTCTTTGAGTTAGCCAAAGCAGAAATCTTGGAGAAGAGCTTAGTAGTCACTACCAGAAGGCTTAAACTGTGAGCCCTCCTCTCCCTGGTAACCAAAATCAAAAGGCTTTGATATTGTAATGCAGTATTTTTGTTTTTCTTTTAAACCTTTCATGTACATAAAAAGTGTTAATAGCATGAACTAAGTTCAAGTCATGTCTTAAACTAGTGGGGTGGCAAGGGTGGTGGGGGGAGCATTTTTGACTAGTGCAAATGGGTTAGTTGTAAGCTATCTCAGTGTCCAATTTATATCCGATTTTGTTTGGGTATGGTATGGAGGAAAAAAATCCTGATTTTTATCTGTATAAGTGGAAGTAGTCGTAGGTTGTCTGCAATCTCTAGTTATGGACAAAACTGAAGTAGATACTTGAAAAAAGATCAAGAGGAATATCCAATACCTGCTTTCAGCCCTTATCCTCCATACATCAGGTAAGAAACACACAAAGGTTATAATCACTAAAACTGTACTATCGTGAGAGCCATAGCACTGAGTTGCAGCTGGGTGTGGCGATCCCAGCACCAGGCTTGCACCTTCTGCATCAGCGACCCCTGAGAAGCCCACACGAGCACAATAATGGAGGCCTTACCTGAGGTCTCAGGCAGCCTAAGCAACGCATGTTTTACATCCGAGTGTACGTGTTATGGACGACTTTTAATATTTAAGATGACACTTGAAGCGAATGTTTGCAGGGAACCTCTGAAGCACTGCCACAAGAGCCAGTTTCAAAACCACTCGATTGGTGGAAAGAATCTGGGGTTTCTGAGCCCACAAACTTGGGCTGGAATCCAGCCCCGCAGCACCAGCTGAGTTGCCCGTGGGTGGTGAGGAACTGAGCGTTTCCTTATCTAGAGCAGAGCGCTGGCCACAAAGAGGGGGTTGACAGTGAGCGCCTAGAAAGTGCTCCCCTTTCCACGGCCCATGAAATGAGGTGACATTTCTGTCTCTGGCTGCTGGTGGACAGTCTGAATGGTCAGAGCCAGACAGGGCTTCTGTCCCACCATGTATTAAAACTAGAAGATGACTGGCCCTGCCCTGGGTCTTCCACCTTACAGAGGTAACATTCTGATCTGAGTTAAAATAAATTGCAAGTTTGTCAAAGACTTTAAAGTTCATATATGAACTGAAAATATATTTTTTTAATGGATGCAAGTCTGCAGGTGCACTGCTGCTTTAAAATCCTATAAAAGCAATGGGAAAGGGGGCCAAGAGAAAGAAGTTGCTTGTTGGGGTGGCGTCTAAGAACTCTGAGTCCTGTGGAGACTGATGTGGCCTCGCTTTGCTGAACAGGTGATGAATTTTAGGTTTCTGGCTGAAGACTGACCAAGCCCTAAGATATGCAGACCAGCCAGCTCTCCAGGCTGAGGAGCAGGGGAGGTAGAGCGAGGTGGGCCTTACCTCTGCACAGCATGGATGTCTGAGGCCTGGGCCAGGTTGTGTTCACTACCTGGCAAGTGAGCCCAAGGCTGGAAAAGGAGTGAAGACCTTGCCTTCAGCTCATCCTCCTTTCATCTCCAATGCCAAAGGAGCCCACGGTGGATGAACATATTAGGGCTTCGTCATCCAAATTAAAACATGTGAGTTAATTATAAATGGTTCCCCTACTGTACTTTGCCCATTGGAAAATCAGTCCCTAGAACTAGAGGTTCTTTCAAGTCACCCAGAAGATTCTGGTACTCACTGGCACATACTCTATACTGGGGTGGCTCCCAATTTTGAAGTCCCTGTCAGCCCTTGGGACCTGACCTGGGTAGCATAATTCTTTCTATTCTTTCATTTGAGTTGATAAACCAGCCAACTGCTGCCTCAGACTTCTGCCCCCCAACACGTTCTCGGGTGTCCCCAAGGACTATCCATATCTGCTGGCTCTTCTGCCTCTGCAGTTGGCCTTCGAGGCTGCACCAGACCATCCTTTCCCTGTGCCTATGTTAGTATTGGTGTTCCTGAGGTTCAGTTCTCTGCCCTCCTTCCACACATGCTTCCCTGGAAATTTATAAATCAGGGTACTTAAAATGGAGACACTTTATTAACAACAGTTCCATATGAGTCTCTGCCAGAAATGCAGCGAAGTCATCCTTCCCCAGGGGCTTGGAGAAACTGCTAAGGCATCAGGTATGCCCACCTGAGCCAGTGTGCAAGGCCACCTCACATGCATACCCTTCCATCCACCCTATGCAGCTCTGAGGCGTTAACTTGGGGACTGGTTCTCATGGGCCTGAGGACTGCTTGCCCAGTCTTGTCAGTTGAAAGGAGGGCTGAACCAAAAGACCTGCAGCACGGGCCTTGCCTTTTGTCCTCTGCGTGCAGAATCTAAAGTGCTAGGATGTCAGCATTTCCTTCCCAGTCAGCCTGGAGCAGGTGTGAACACTGATGTCACTTTGCCATCCTCTCTCCCAAGCCCAGCCAAGCCCAGCTAGGAAGTTAACCTCCTCTTTCCAGACTGTAGTTGAATTCCTCCCCAAGGCAGGTGTCAAGGCAACTCTTAGCCCAAGAAGCCAGAGCTGGGTGTCTGCCTAGGCACATGCCTGTGTGTGCATAGCTCTGTGCTGCCCTGACCCGGAGATTGTGGGACCTGTGTTCTAGCCCCTTCATTGATGATTTAGGGTGTAGCCTTGACCACTCTACTCTGCTTTAATTTCTCCTCTATGGGGAAGTTTGTCCAGTCAACCCACAAAGCTGTTGAGGATCCAATGAGGAAATAGATCATGTTTTACAAAGTCTAGTTGCCCTGCAGCATGAGGGGTAGCATCCTGCAAAGCCCGCACTTGAACTTCTGCTCTGCCTGAGGCCCCCACCTTACCTGCTTTCACACGTCGTCCAGAGTTGGAAGTGGCAGGAACCCTTCTTGTTTCCCAGGCAGCCATACTGCTCCAAGGCAAGAGAACTTCGCTTCTCACCTGTACCTGCTCAGCTGGAGGGAGGAGGGAAACATGTCAGGTCTTTCAGGGGTGATAGGGACTCCCGGCCATCTCCAGCCAAGATGGTCCCCAAGGTGAAATACTTAAGTGGGTGGAGTGTTACCAGGGACAGGTTCTCGGGGTGGGAGCTCTGCCCGGGGCTGCTGGGAGTCTCCGAGAGGTGGGCTCCACAGGGTGGCCTCGCTTCCAGGGCAGGTGAGGGCAAGCAGCCGTGCTGGCCCCTTCCCTTCGGGGCTCTGCCACCTTACCTCCATTCTAGTCAGTGTCTGGATGGCAGGGGTGATCCCTGAACTTCCCAAACACAAATCTCTTGATGTCTGCCCATCCTGAGAAAGGAGAGGCACCAGAGGTGACTCCCCAGCCAGTTTGTGGTGTTGCCTCTGTCCCTCTAGGGCAATATTTTGCTATCAGCTGCCCTGCCTGGCTTTCTCTCTAGGCATGCAGAGCTGGCCCTGCACCCCATGGGGAGCAGAGAAGTGGGCTCAGGCAGCAGGTCCAGAAGGTGGAGGAGTTGAACTCCTGCCTGCTAAACCACATGACCGTGGCCTTCAGCAGGCAGAACACTTGCCCTCAGAGGGGAATTGCACTCCTCTAGTCTCTTGAGTAGGTGCAAACTTTCAAAGGAGCCCTCTGGCACCCTTTCCTCCATGGTGCCGTCAGCCCCACTCTGTATTTCCACAGCCCTATCTGACCTGGGGGTCCCTCTCACCTGCCCTGCCCCCATGCCCAGAGCTCCTCCTGCCTCTCCCCCTCCTTTCCCTTCTGCTCCAAACTCCCCTTGCCTCTGCAAGTCATCCAGGACAGCCTCACACTAAGATAATAAAATACACAAGCCAGAAACAGCACAAATGTCCATCAACAGGGCAAGGGATAAACAGTTTGTGAAACATTCATCTACAAGATCTAACACAGCAATGAATGAATAAACTAGTTACACATACACACAAATGAATCTCACATAATACTGAATAGAAAAAAGAACAAAATTATGTGCTGTATGATTCCATTCTTTAAAAGTTCAAAACCAGGCAAAAGTATTATTTCAGATGCCAAGGTATGGTAACTACGGAAAGCCAGGGCCTTGGTCATCTCTAGGGGTTGGAGCGAGCAGGTTGGGCTTCCAGAGTGCTGGAGATGCTTTAGGTACTGATTAGAGTAGTGGGTTTCATGAATGCTCATCTGGTAACTCATCAGCCTCTACAGATTTTTTTTTTAATTTTTTTAACATCTTTATTGGAGTATAAACTACAGAGTTTTAATGTACTTTTCTACGTATATGTTATTTCACAAAGTTCAGAAAACAAAAAACCCAGCCCCTCCACCTTGGGCTTCTCAGGGCATCAGCCCCTTGGTGTGCATACCTCTCATGCAATTGATTGGCCTCAGTGGGGAATATCTAGTGGGGAACTCTCAAGGCCTGAGGAGAAAGGGGTTGGCCCAACTACTCAGGTGGCCCTGGGTCAAAGAATGGGGGCCACCTTCATTCCTTCTCCAGGGGGGTGGTCCTGCCCATAGTGCTGTCCCTTCCTTGCCCCAGCCTCACTGCATTCCCAGAGAAGTTTGTGTTGATCTGGAGCACTGGCTTGGTTAGGCTGGCCTTGAATGGGCCTTATCTGACCTAGGTCTACTCATGAATGGGATCTGCTATGATGAGTTGCCCCAGTGCCCTAGGTTTAACTTATATTGGGTAGGATGCTCTTGGTTTCCATTGTTTGTTTATATAATGTGGTCATCTGCCCACTTACCTGGAGTTGGTGGGGGGACATTACAGAGACCTCATGGCTGGGAACCTTTGATTATATACAGGGATACCAGTCAAATAACAAAATATGAATTCCTACTTTATGTCAGGCACCTCAGTAGGCAGAGAAAGCCAGAATCCTGTGCTCATGGAGAAGACTGTCGACAAAAGACAGGTAAGTGTGATGAATGCTGCAGAGCAGTCTGGGGATCTGTGGAAACTTGCAGCAAGTCAGCAGAGGGGTTCCGAGGGAAGTAATATATAAACTAAGGCCTGAGGAATGAAGAGGGAAAGGGACAAGAAGCTAATTCATTGAGCATGTACTGTGTGCTAAGCCACTTTCGTCATTTCATTTAGTCCAGACAACAACCCTTTGTATTATTATTCCCATTTTACAGATGAAGAAACTGAGGCTCAGAAAGGTGAAGAGCCCTATCCAAGGTCACTCAGCTAACATGTGGCAGAATGAGGACTTGAACTCTAGTCTGCATGATTCAAAAGCCAGGCAGTGAGGAGGCTGCTGTCAGTCATGGCAAGAAGTGGTGGTGGCATCATTGGATACAGAGGTAGATGTGCAGGCTCAAGAAGGACCCTGAAGAGAGAACTAACAGGATTCAGTGAGCACTGTTGAGGCAAAGGCGGAGGAGGAACCAGACTCCAGGTTTCTGCCTGGATCAACTGGATGGACAGTGATCCATCCAGTTGGATCATTTACTAAGATGGAGAATGGGGAGGAGTAGGTTTAGGGGGAAAAATCATCTAAATTTGATATTCTACTTCAGTTAAAAAACGAAAAAAGATTGGTTGATTAAATGAAAATAAAACACGGATAATTCCATTCTAGAAACTCCCTCTCTTCATGCCTCCTCAATCCCAGTGTTTTCTACACTCATTTGTTGCCCCTTCCTTCTAGTTTTCTAAAGCACCCCAATTCCTTTCTGATCTGTGGGCCCTCTAATAACCAAACCCCAAGCAGATCAGAACTGGGAGAACCACCAAGAGAACGCTGTCCTTGGCCACACCGTCTGCTCCCTCAGCAGTGGCCCTCTGGCCACCCCATGCTTTGTCCAGGTCTCCTGACGCTCCCTCCTCTGCAGAGGCTCTCTGCCAGGGGAGGAGCTGCTCCTATGCCTGAGCTCCTCGTGGTGGAGTTCCCCCCCCACCCCCGCATCCTCCTAGTGCCTAGAACATTTGGTGTGTGCACCGCCTCTGCAGTCACACAGGGCCCCGCACTCAGAAGGACCTTGCCCTCGGTTTAATGCACTTCTATTGCAGTTTCGAAATTCCTACTATATTTAACAAGAGGCCCCATATTTTCATTTTGGACTGGGCCCTGCAAATTCTGTAGCTGGTCCTGTCCATGCGTCTGCATTGTAATGATGCAAGACACTGAGTGGTAGCCTTTCCCATCTGTGGGGATGAACCTCTTTTCCATCTAGGAAGACCCACTGTTTTAAATCAGGGGGAAATAAAGCAAAAAAGAGCTCACTTCGTTTCTATGAAATAGTTTTTTGTGCAGTTTTATGTTCCTTCATGGGTAATAACTCAGGAGGGAACCTTGGGAATAGAATACAGAAGTAACAAATTATGGGCCATTAACTGTGGTTAATTGTTTCTTTATAGCTTAGAGTGGAGGCACGTTTGGATTGCTTTGGCACTCACAGTTACAAGTAGGGAAGGCGGTCTACTTAAATATAACCTAGGAGGACTTCCCTGGTGGTCCAGTGGTTAAGAATCTGCCTTCCAATGCAGGGGACATAGGTTCGATCCCTGGTCGGGGAACTAATATCCCACATGCTGCGGGGCAACTAAAGCCCGTGTGGCGCAACTACTGAGCATGTGAGCCACAACTAGAGAGGCCCATGAGCCACAACTACAGAGCCTGTGTGCCATAACTAGAGAGAAGCCTGCATGCTGCAACTAAGACCCAACACAGCCAAAAATAAAATAAATAAAAATAAATAAAACCTAGGGCCCCTCAGGAGGTGGAGGGAGAGGCAGCTGAGTGATGACCCCAACTTTGCTTCCGAAGCCAAAACTGCCATCAAGGACTCACCTCCAGTTAAAGTATTTCTCTCACAAGCCTCATTACTGAGTAACTATGGACCCCTTACCTGAGATCCTCTCAGCTCTGCAGGTGTGGAGGTGGTCTACGTGCTGTCTGGGCATCCTGCTGCAGCAGCCTTTGGGGTGTAACTCATACTTGTCCCCAGTTAGTTGGTGTCATCTGCCACTCAGGCTCCAAACAGCTGCAGAAGATCCTTGCTCACTTTAGTAAACACCTGTTTTAAAAAAAAATTGAACTCAAAAAATGTTTGGAGGGCTTCCCTGGTGGCGCAGTGGCTGAGAGTCTGCCTGCCGATGCAGGGGACACGGGTTCGTGACCCGGTCTGGGAAGATCCCACATGCCGCAGAGCGGCTAGGCCCCTGAGCCATGGCCGCTGAGCCTGCGCGTCCGGAGCCTGTGCTCCGCAACGGGAGAGGCCACAACAGTGAGAGGCCCGCGTACCGCAAAAAAAGAAAAAAAAAAAAAAAAAATGTTTGGACTCCTTGCTAAAGAAAGGTGCAGAAATGCTCCGCCGGCTATCGTCATAGGCTTTCCCGTCCTAACGAGCTAATGGATGAAGCACTCAGACCGCTGAGTGAGAAGTCCTCCAGTGTCGTTCACCTACAGTAGTAACACCAAAGACTTCAAGCACAGCACACAGAAAATAAAATCCACCCCCAATTCCTTTCCTCAGAGACATAGCCAGTATCAATCCAAACTGACTGTTGAAGGCTTTTTGGAATGTACTAGGTCATCCCATTTACACTGTTGAGCTGATCATATAATTCAGCTGTCCTGCCCTGGAAGCTTGGCTGACCTCCTTTGATTCACAAAATACAACCCAGATTCCTTGGTCTGACTGACATCAGCTGGCCTACCAGGCATACTCAGCTATTCTTGACCCCATGGACTTTCTCCCCTTAACTATTCTCATCTGTTTCCTCTCCCTCAACTTTCATATTTCTATTATTGAGTGCCTGTCCTGTCTAGGTCTGGGGGACACAAAAGGAGGAAAACAGGCACAGTCCCTAGCCTGGGCTTTCAGTCTAGTGAATCCATGAATTATGCAAACCTTCATAGCAAACGGTGAGGAGGACTGTGAAGGAAAGTGGTGGGGCTCTGAGCACCCCATCAGGGGTTTGGTCTAGTTTGGGCATCTGGAAAGGTTTCCTTGAGCAGTGTGATTTCTGTGGAAAGACAGAGGTAGTAACTAGGCACCAACCAGGGTGCGGGGAGGCTGAGAGGAGGGCACACTCAAGGCCAGGTCAGCAGGGCAGTGGTCTCGGAAGCAAGGCCCTTTAGAGGGAAGCACTGAAAGGCCAGTGGGGCTGGTGTGCAGGGGGCACGGGGGTGTGAGCTCGGGTCAGATAAGCTGAGCCTGAGGTTGAAGAGTGAGGTCTTTGTCCCCAGAGCCGCGGGAAGCCTCTGAAGGATTTTCAGTAGGGGGAACACCAGAGCTGTGTTTTTAAGAGCCTTCTGGAGGAGGTACAGGGCCATCGTGCTCCGGGTGAGAAGGGAGCAGCAGTGCAATAAAGAAAAGTGTCTGGACTGCAGAGAGGGGAGAAGCACATAGGAAGGACAACAGTGTCACCTGCTGAGGGTGTGTGTGTCCCGGGGAAGTCGGGGGGTTAGTTCTGAAGAAGGCTCTCCAAATGTCGTGCTCAGAGGGAAGTGGGGACTGGGGTTGGACGTGTGAGAGTCGAGGCAGAGCGATGGAACGGAAGCAGTGGATGGGAAGGAGTTCCACCCGAGAGAGAACAGGCGGCCAAGGACTGAGCTAAAGGCCAGGGAGAAGAAATGAGCTGCCAAAGGGGGCAGGAAGGAAAAGAAAAAGGAAAACGAAGGCAACATGGTGCCAAACAATAGGGAAGAAAGTATTTCAGGAAGCACCAGTCCTGAAGGATAAATAAAAGCCAGCCTCACGGAGAGAAGGGGAAAAGAAGGGCAGAGAGAAGAAGAATCACAGTCCAGAAGGCAGCGCGCCCTGAGTTCTGGGAGCTGGAGCTCGGATGCAGGCGGAACTGGAAGGGGGAGAGGAGGTGTGAAGGCAGGTGGATCAAGAGCGGCCTCAGTAAGGAGTTTGGACACAATCCTGAGGGTCAGCGGAGAGTTTGGTTTTGCCTGTCTTTTTAATTAGAAACAAAATGCATGCTCCTTGTAAATAAAATAAGACGACCACCCGCCACCAAAACGAGCTCTAGCAACAAAGAAATGTATATGTTAACAAGTGAAAGTTCCTCTGCCAAATCCCCCCTCCTCAGCTAGCACATTGGTGTTATAATTCCAGACCTCTTCCTGCCACTCACAAACTTCATTAGTTTTGTGAAAACAGGATTATGCTACCTATAATTTCTGCAGCTTCCCTTACTGAATTAGTAATCTTGAGTTTCCTTCTGGGTGGTTACACGCAGATGTGCCCACCGGTTTGAATGGCTGTACAGTCCTCCACAGCCCAGATATACTTGTATCCTAGGATGCTGACTTATTTTCTTGAACCTAAAATGGCTACTGAAGTGCCTAAGGAGAGGAGTATTCCCTAGGGGCACTAAGTCCCAGTCTGGTTCTGCCACTAAGTACCTAGCTCTGGGGAGGGCACAGCCCCTACTGGGCCTCAGTTTCCTCATCCACTGTGTGCCAGGCACTATTATCTCATAAAACACGAGTGTTAATACTTCTCATCGATGAAAGACTTTAGGTAGAGGAATGTAATGATCAGATTTGTGCTTCATAAAGATCACTCGGGCTGCAGTATGAAAAATTATTTGCTCTTCCTTCTCATCCATATTTGTAAAAAAAAAACCTTACCAATCTTTCAAGGCCTAGTTCAGATTTTCCCTCTTCCAGAAGTTTCCTCTCCATCATGCCCTACCTCCTCTTAACTGGAATTCTCCTCTACCTGGTTCTCCCCCTAAAACATAAAACCCCTTGAAATTGAGAATCATATTTTTCATCCTCACATGCTCCACAGGAATAGGTAGGTCTATACGAGGACTTAATAAATCTTTGCAGAACTGTCCATGCACTAAAAAAATCATTTTGGTGGGACAAAAGAAGGAATAAATGAGCCACTCAATACCTGTTTGGGACTGAAGCCTTCATTTGATAAGGAGTTTATCCACAAGCCTCAAGATGTGTATGATTAAGCACTGCAGGAGGTATTTTCCTGGCTCTGAAAGGGTCTGACCTGCCCTGCCTGGAGTGCTGATGTTGAATAAGACTGTCTGGGAAAGAGGCACTAAGGCCAGCCTGGTTTATGGTCACAGGGCTTTAATAATATCCTGCAACTCTGAAGCCTGAGAGCTTCCTTTTCACCTTGTACAATACATTGAGAGCTTTGCCTTCACTGGACTATTGCTATATAGGAATGAGTGACAGTGACTTGCCTTTTCTTTTCTTTTGAAAGTTTTGCCCATTAAATACATTTTTCTTAGATCCATGCAGTTTAGAATTATGGAAATAAAAAGCTTATATTGAACACCTATTCTGTGCTTGAAGATCAGTTCTTCTGTTTCATAATTTTAAATAACTCAGTATTAAAAACAAATAAACAAACAGGACCTAATCAAACTTACAAGCTTTTGCACACCAAAGGAAACCATAAACAAAATGAAGACAACCCAATGAATGGAAGAAAATATTTGCAAATGAAGCGACTAACAAGGGATTAATCTCCAAAATATACAAACAGCTCATGCAGCTCAATATCAAAAAAACAAACAACCCAATCAAAAAATGGGCAGAAGATCTAAATAGACATTTCTCCAAGGAAGACATACAGATGGCCAAGAGGTACATGAAAAGATGCTCAACATCGCTAATTATTAGAGAAAAGCAAATCAAAACTACAATGAGGTACCACCTCACACTGGTCAGAATGGCCATGATTAAAAAGTCTACAAATAAGAAATGCTGGAGAGGGTGTAGAGAAAAGGGAACTCTCTTACACTGTTGGTGGGAATGTAAACTGGTACAGCCACTATGGAGAACAGTATGACGGTTCCTTAAAAAATTGAAAAGAGTTGCCATATGATCTAGCAATCTCACTCCTGGGCATATATCTGGAGAAAAACGTAATTTGAAAAGATACATGCACCCCAATGTTCATTGCAGCAGTATTTACAATAGCCAATACATGGAAGCAACCTAAATGTCCATCAGCAGAGGAATGGATAAAGAAGATGTACATATATACAATGGAATATTACTCAGCCATAAGAAAGAGTGAAATGCCATTTGCAGCAACATGGATGGACCTAGAGATTATCATACTAAGTGAAGTCAGACAGAGAAAGACAAATATCCTATGATATCACTTATGCGTGGGATCAAAAAAATGATACAAATGAACTTATTTACAAAACAGAAACTTATTCACAGACTTCAAAAACAAACTTATGGTTACCAAAGGGGAAAGGTGGGGAGAGGAATAATTTAGGAGTTTGGGATTAACATATACACACTACTATATGTAAAATAATCAACAAGGACCTATTGTATAGCACAGGGAACTCTACTCAATAATGTGTAATAACCTGTATGGGAAAAGAATCTGAAAAAGAATGGATATATGCATATGCATAGCTGAATCACTTTGTACACCTGAAACTAACACATTGTAAATCAGCTATACTCTAATATAAAATAAAAAGTAAATTAAAAAAATAACATAGATAAAAAGTCATCTACACAAAATATCATCTAAGGAAAGGCTGGAAATTTTCTGCGACTTCTATAGAGTCTATAACCAAGAACAATAAGCCTAAATAATCCAGAGATTTCTGGATTTAATTTAAAAAAGAATTTCACTGGGTATAAGTTAAAAATTATTCTGAAAACAGGTACCTGTCTCTGGGAGTGTGGTAGGGTCAGGGATTCACTGAGAAGGACCACAAGAAAAACTCTGGAGTGACAGTCATATTTTACAATTCTATATGGGATACACGTGAACATATTTGTCAAAACTCACCAAATGGTGTACTTACAATTTGTCCACTTCACTGTACATGAATTTTTTTAAATGAAAGCAGCCTTTGTCTTCTAGAGAGCTCATTCTCCTGACAGGACTTATTTTTTTTAAGACAATATTTTTTTAGAGCAGTTTTTTTGTTTTTAATTAATTAATTAATTAATTTATTTATTTTTGGCTGCATTGGGTCTTTGTTGCTGCGTGCCGGCTTTCTCTAGTTGCAGTGAGTGGGGGCGACTCTTCGTTGCAGTGCACGGGCTTCTCATTGCAGTGGCTTCTCTTGTTGTGGAGCACAGGCTGTAGGTGCACGGGCTTCAGTAGTTGTGGCGCATTGGCTCAGTAGTTGTGGTGTGTGGTCTCCAGGGCACGTGGGCCCAGTAGTTGTGGCTCATGGGCTCTAGAGCACAGGCTCAATAGTTGTGGCTTACAGGTTTAGCTGCTCTGCAGCCTGTGGGGTCTTCCTGGACCAGGGATCGAACCCACGTCCCCTGCATTGGCAGGCGGATTCTTACCCACTGCGCCACCAGGGAAGTACCTAGAGCAGTTTTAGGTTCACAGCAAAATTGAGAAGAACTGACAGAGATTTCCCATATATTCCCTACCCCCACATATGCTCAGCCTGCCCCATTATCAACATCACTCACTAGAGTAGTACATTTGTTATAACTGATGAACCTACATTGACATATCATAATTGCCCTAAGTCTATGGTTTACATTAGGGTTTACTTTTGGTTTTGTATATTCTATGGGTTTGGGCAAATATATAATGACATACCAGGATTGTAGTATCATACAGAACAGTTTCACCATGCTGAAAATCCTCTGTGCTTTGCCTATTCATCCTTCCCTCCCCTCTAACCTCTGGCAACCACTAATCTTTTTACTATCTCCATAGCTTTGCGTTTTCCAGAATTATCATACTGTTGGAATCATACAGTATGTAGCCTTTTCAGACTGGCTTCTTTCACTTAGTAATATGCATTTAAGGTTCATTTTTTTTTTCATGGCTTGAAATGCATTTCTTTTTAGTGCTGAAAAATAATCCATTGTCTGTAGGTACCACAGTTCATTTACCCATTCATTTACTGAAGGGCATCTTGGTTGCTTCCAAGTTTTGGCAATTATGAATAAAGCTGCTATAAATATCCGTGTGCAGGTTTTTATGTGGACACAGTTTTCAGCTCCTTTGGGTAAACCATATATGAAGTTTATCTGAAAAAAAACCAACCCTCTACACAAACATTAAATTCTAGTTAAACGTATGCATGCTGAAGCATTAAGGAGTGTAGTGTATTTATGTCTGCAACTTACTTTGAAATGCATAAAAAATCATTTATGGATGGATAGAGGGATGGATAGGTAGACAGATATATGATAAAGCAATATAGTAAAATGTAAATTGTAAAATCTAGATGATGAGTATATTGGTTTTTTACCATAAAATTCTTTCAACTCTCTTGTATGTTTGAAATTTTTCATTAAAAAACGTTGGAAAAAATTATTCTGAAGTGTATGTCTTACTCTTACATTAGATGCATCTCAGAAAGCCAACCAGTACCTACAGTCATCTGGCTGTACCCAGCAGCTCTAAACTATAACTAAAGACACACTAAGAAGGCAAGAGTGCCAAGTCAAGGTCCTTAAGGCAGTCCTGCCTCTGGAAAGGACAGTGATGTGAATTGGTGTGAGACAGCTGAGGTTACTAAGTCACTAACCAAGGTGCTTCCTATACAGTCATAGGGGTGACCTGTGAGTTGAGAGATGAAACAAAAACTAATTCTAGCAGCAACTTATGATGATAATTATGCTAAGAGGGTGGATAATGATCAAAGTCAGCCCCTGCCATGCTCATGTGTCCTATTGTTAACATCTACCTGCTTGCTGGAATATAGCCTCCACTACAGAGAGGACCAGGGCCAAGAGGAAGAGAAGTCCTCATCTCCAAACTTATTGGACCTGGAAAATGTAGGGGAGGCAGGGGTAGAACTGTGGAAAATGAGAAAGATACTAAGGAATCTGTGTAATAAATAGCTAACATGAACCCCATTCTAAACTTGGATATTACATTTCTCTTCTAGCAACATGCTAAAAAGGCAGCAAAGGAGGGTGGGTCAGAGCAGCAGTTCCCAAAGTATAATATAGGGTACTCTAGGGTCTCTGAGACTTCCAGAGAATCATGAGGTCAAAACTATTTTTATAAGTTTCATTTGTCTTTTCACTTGCCTTCTCCTGTAAGTGTACAGTAGAGTTTCCAAAGGCTGCATAACATGATATTTTAACACATTAAATGCAGAAGCAGGTTTGAGAATCCAGCTGTCTTTTTTCCAGCTGTCTTCTTTTAGTCAGATGTTAAAGAAATTTGCAAAAATGTAAAACAATGCCACTCCTCTAATTTTTTGTTTTAGAAAATAGTTATTTTTCATAAAGACATTATGCATGTTAATGTGTAGTAGGTTTTTTATTTTTTAATTAAAAATGAGTTAATACTTCAAAGTTTCACAATTTCAATTTCTAATATAAAATTTGATAGATATAACACATAAAGGCTCTTTGGAGGTCCTTTTATGTAAAGTTTTACTGTTGTATAATTTACATACAGTACACAAATCTTAAACATTCAGCTCAATTCATTTTTACATATGTATACACCATGTAACCTCCACCACATTCAAGTTATAGGCCATTTCCATCATCATGGAAGGACTCACCAATCCACCAGAGGTCACCATTATTCTGATTTCTGTCATCATAGATTAGTTTTGCTTGTTCTTAACTTCATATGAATGGAATCATAATATGTATACTTTTGTGCCTGGCTTTTTTCTCTCAGCATAGCATTCTTGAGATTCATACATGTCATTCTGTGTATTAATAGTCTGTTCATTTTTATTATTGCCAGTAATATTCCATTGTACAACTATATCACATATTGTTTTCTTTTCCTGTTTGATAGACATTTGGATTTTGTCCAGTTTTTGACTATTATGAATAAAGCTGCTATGAACATTCTTGTACAAGTCTTTGGTGGCCATATGAATTAATTTTTCTTGAGCGTATGCCGGGATGTGGAATTGTTGGGTTCCACAGTAGGTCTATGTTTGGCTTTATTAGAAGCTGCCAAATCATAATGGATAAGAATTTCAGTTACTCCACATCCTCAGCAACACTTGATAATGAAAGTTTAAAAATTTTTTATCCATTCTGCTAAATGTGTTATTATGGTTTTAATTTGCATTTCTTTGATATTATTCTGAGTTCCTTTTAATACATTAATTGGTCATTTGAATATCCTCTTTCATGAAATGCTTGTTCAAATCTTTTGTTCATTTTAAAAAGACAAATACTATATCACTTATATGTGGAATCCAAAAAATGATACAAATGAACTTCTTTACAAAACAGAAATAGACTCGCAGACATAGAATAAACTTATGGTTACCAAAGGGGATAGGAAGGGGTGGGGAGAGATAAATTAGGAGTTTGGGATTAACAGATACACATTACTATATATAAAATAAACAACAAGGACCTACTGTATAGCATAGGGGAGTATAATCAATATCTTAAAATAACCTATAATGGGAAATAATCTAAAAAAGGATATATGTGTGTATATGTATATATGTATGCACATACACACACACACCCACACACACACAGATAACTGAATCAATTTGCTGTATACCTGAAATTAATACAACAATGTAAATTAACTATACTTCAATTTTTAAAAAAACCCTCTACCTCAAACCCTAAAGAAAAAAAAAGACGAATAGGAAAAAAATTAGCTTATTGATTTGTAGAAGTTCTTTGTATAGCTGGCCTATTTACTTTCTTTTTTTTTTTTTTTTTTTTTTTTGCGGTATGCGGGCCTCTCACTGTTGTGGCCTCTCCCATTGCGGAGCACAGGCTCTGGACGCGTGGGCTCAGCAGCCATGGCTCACGGGCCTAGCCGCTCGGCGGCATGTGGGATCTTCCCAGACCGGGGCACGAACCCGTGTCCCCTGCATCAGCAGGCGGACTCTCAACCACTGCGCCACCAGGGAAGCCCCTATTACTTTCTTAATGATGTGTTTTGATGATCAGATGTTCTAATTTAAGTCAAATTTATCAATCTTTCTTATTTGGTTTAGTGTGTTTTGTGATCTGATTAAAAACTTTATTTACCACAATACCAGGAAAATATTCTCCTATGCTTTTATTTGGAAGTTTGACTGTTTTAGCTTTTGATTTTAGGTCTATGATATACTTAACAAATTTTTGTGTTTGAGTTAAGGGTCAGGCTTTACTTTTCTCCATACACACAATTAGTTGTTCCAAAATCATTCCCCCATGTAATTACAGTGGCACCTTTGATGTAAATTAAGAAAACATACATCTGTGGGTCTATTTACGGATTCTTTGTTCTGTTCCAGTGGTACATTTATCTATCCTTGCTCCAAAAGTACTCTGTGTTAATTACAGTAGTTTTGTAGTAAATGTTGAAATATGCTGGTTAAGTCTTCCAACTTTGTTTGAGAACCAGTAATTTTTTTATTAAAAATGTTTTTCTTTATCAACATTTCTTAGATATTCTAGGGCCTTTGTATGTCCATATACATTTTGGCTCAGTCATTTTTTCAGAATATAAGGGGGTCCTGAGACCAAAAACTCTGAGAGCTGCTAACTGAAAGTATGGACTCAAATGCTGGAAGCCCAGGATCACATCTCAGTTTTTGCCATCTATTAGTTGTGGGAACTTGGCAAAGAATTTAATTTTTCCATGTCTCTGTTTCATCACCTGTAAGTTGGGACAACAATAGTGTCTATAATATAGGGTTGTGTCCATCAAATGTTAAACATTATCTGAATGTTTTTGTGTTTGTTAAAATAAATGGGGCAGGTACACTGAATTTTTTTTTTAAGAGTATGAAGTCAAAAACAAAACCTAAAGAATCAGAAGGAAATATGTAACCTTTTGACAATCTCAGGGTACTTAGTTAGAATCCAGTTGTATCAGCTTCATATAAAAATAAAAATATACAACACAACTGTACAAAATCTATGGGATGCAGCAAAAGCAGTTCTTAGAGGTAAGTTCATAGTGATACAGGCCTTCCTCAAAAAAACCAAGAAAAATCTCAAATAAACAACCTAACCTACCACCTAAAAGAATTAGAAAAAGAAGAACAAACAAAACCTAAAGTCAGTAGAAGAAACGAAATAATAAAGATCAGAGAGAAATAAATAAAAGAGATTAAAAAGCAACAGAAAAATCAATAAAACCAAGAGCTGGTTCTTCAAAAGGGTAAACAAAATTGACAAACCTCTGGGTAGGCTCACCAAGAAGAAAAGAGAGGACCCAAATAAAATAAGAAATGAAAGAGGAGAAATAATAAAGAATACCATAGACATAAAAAAAACCCATAAGAGGGGGCTTCCCTGGTGGCGCAGTGGTTGAGAATCTTCCTGCTAATGCAGGGGACACGGGTTCGAGCCCTGGTCTGGGAGGATCCCACATGCTGTGGAGCAGCTAGGCCCGTGAGCCACAACTACTGAGCCTGCGTGTCTGGAGCCTGTGCTCCACAACAACAGAGGCCACGATAGTGAGAGGCCCACGCACCGTGATGAAGAGTGGCCCCCGCTTGCCACAACTAGAGAAAGCCCTCGCATAGAAACGAAGACCCAACACAGCAAAAATAAATAAATTAATTTTAAAAAAACCCATAAGAGAATACTATGAACAATTATATGCCAACAAATTGGACAACCTAGAAGAAATGGACAAGTTTCTAGAAACATACAGCCCACCAAACCTGAATCAAGAAACAGAAATTGAACAGACTGATCACTAGAAGTGAAATAGAATCTGTAATTAAAAAAAACAAAAACAAAATCCAAAAAACTCCCTACAAACAAAAGTCCAGGACCAGATGGCTTCACTGGGGAATTCTTCCAAACATACGAATAAGAACTTATACTGATCCTTCTCAAACTCTTCCAAAAGACTGAAGAGGAGGGAATACTCCCAAAGTCATTCTATGAAGCCACTATCACCCTGGTATCAAAACCAGACAAACACCAAAAAAGAAAATTACAGGCCAATATCAGCAAATCTGTATCTGTATTGATGACTATATTAATCTATTATCTATGAATATATTGATCTATAGCTATATACTGATATCTATATCTATATTTGATAAACATAAATGCAAAAATTCTCAACAAAATATTAGTAAACACAATCTGACAACACATGAAAAAGGATCATACACCACAATCAAGTTGCATTCATCCCAGGGTCACAAGGATGGTAAAACATACACAAATCAATCAATGTGATACACCACATCAACAAAAGAGAAGAAAAAAACCACGTGGTGATCTCAACAGATACAGGAAAAGCATTTGATAAAATTTAACATCCATTATGATAAAAACTCTTACCAAAGTGGGTATAGAGGGAACATATCTCAACATGATAAAAGCTATTTATGACAAACCCATAGCCAACATAAAACTCAATGGTAAAAAGCTGAAAGAAAGCCTTCCCACTAAAATCTGGAACAAGACAAGGATGCCCAATCTCACCACTTCTTTTCAACATGGTATTGGAAGTCCTAGCCACAGCAACCAGACAAGAAAAAGAAATAAAAGGTATCCAAATTGGAAGAGAAGAGGTAAAATTGTCCTTATATGCAGATGACATGATACTATATATAGGAAACCATACAGACTCCACACAAAAACTACTAGAACTGATTAAAAAAAAATTCAGCAAGGTAGCAGAATACAAGATTAACATACAGAAACCTGTTGCATTTCTTTACACTAACAATGCAATATCAGAAAGTAAAAAAAAAAAAAATCACATTTAAAATCGCATCAAAAAACCCCCCAAAAAACAAAAATCTTGGGAATAAACCTGATCAAGGAAGTGAAAGACTTATATGCCAAGAACTATAAAACACTGATAATGGAAACTGAAGGTGATTCAAATAAATGGAAAGATAGCCCATGCTCTTGGACTGGAAGAATTAATATTGTTAAAATGGCCATACTACTAAAAGCAATCTACAGATTTAACATGATCCCTATCAAATTACCCATGACATTCTTCACAGAATGTGAAAATCCTAAAATTTATATGGAACCATAAAAGACCCAGAATTGCCAAAGCAGTCCTGAGGAAACAGAACAAAGCGAAGGCATAACCCTCCCAGACTTCCGACAATACTACAAAGCCACAGTAATCAAAACTGCATGGTATTGGCAAAAAAAAAAAACAGACACACGGATCAATGGAACAAAATAGAGAGCCCAGAAATAAACGCACACACCTATGGTCAATTGATCTTCGACAAATGAGGCAAGAATATACAATGGAGAAAAGACAATCTCTTCAGCAAGTGGTGTTGGGCTAGCTGGACAGCCACATGTAAATCAGTGAACTAAGAACACACCCTCACACCATACACAAAAATAAACTCAAAATGTCTTAAAGACTTAAATATAAGACAAGACACCATAAAACTTCTAGAAGAGAACAAAGGCAAAACACTCTCTGACATAAATCATATAAATGTTTTCTTAGGTCAGTCTCCCAAGGCAATAGAAATAAAAGCAAAACTAAACAAATGGGACCTAATCAAATTTATAAGCTTTTGCACAGCAAAGGAAACCATACACAAAATGAAAAGACAACCTACAAATTGGGAGAAAATATTTGCAAATGATGTAACTGATAAGGGCTTAATTTCCAAATTATACAAACAGCTCATACAATTCAATAACAAAAAAACAAACAACCCAATCAAAAAAATGGGCAGAAGACCTAAATAAACATTTCTCCAAAGAAGACATACAGATGGCCAACAGGCACAGGAAAAAATGCTCATCATCACTAATTATTAGAGAAATGCACATCAAAACTACAATGAGGTACCACCGCACACTGGTCATGGCCATCATTAAAAAGTCTACAAAAAAGAAATGCTGGAGAGGATGTAGAGAAAAGGGAACTCTCTTACCCTGTTGGTGGGAAGGTAAACTGGTGCAGCCACTATGGAGAACAGTATGGAGGTTCCTTAAAAAACTAAAAATAGAGTTGCCATATGATTCAGCAATTCCACTCTTGGGCATATACCCAGACAAAACTATAATTCGAAAAGATACCCCTATGTTCGTAGCAGCACTATTTACAATAGCCAAGACATGGAAACAACCTAAATGTCCAACGACAGATGAATGGAAAAAGAAGGTGTGGTATATATGTATAATGGAATACTACTCAGCCATAAAAAAGAATGAAATAAAGTTGTTTGCAGCAACATGGATGGACCTAGAGATTATCATACTAAGTGAAGTAAGTCAGACAAAGACAAATACCATATGATATCACTTACATCTGGAATCTAAAATACAACACAAATGAACATATCTATGAAACAGAAACAGACTCACAGACATAGAGAACAGACCACTTGTGGTTGTTGAATGGGGGATGAGGGAGAGAAGTATTGGGAGTTTGGGATTAGCAGATGCAAACTATTATATATAGGATGGATAAACAACAAGGTCCTACTGTACAGCACAGGGAACTATATTCAATATCCTGTAATAAAGCATAATGAAAAAGAATATATATGTATAACTGAGTTACTCTGCTGTATAGCAGAAATTAACACAACATTGTAAATCAACTGTACTTCAATAAAAGTTTTTTAAAAATAACAGAAAGCAATGTGGGAAATTCACATATACATGGAAATCACACAACAGACTCCAAAATAACCAATAGGTTGAAGAAGAAATCACAGGAAAATTAGGAAATACTTTGAGATAAATGAAAACAAGAACACAATGTATCAAAAGTTACAATGCAGCTAAAGCTTAGAGGGAAATTTATAGCTATAAATGCTGTATTAAAAAAGAAAGGGCTTCCCTGGTGGCGCAGTGGTTGGGAGTCCGCCTGCCGATGCAGGGGACACGGGTTCATGCCCCGGTCCAGGAGGATCCCACATGCTGCAGAGCGGCTGGGCCCGTGAGCCATGGCCGCTGAGCCTGCGCGTCCAGAGCCTGTGCTCCGCAGCGGGAGAGGCTGCGGCAGTGAGAGGCCCGTGTACCGCAAAAAAAAAAAAAAAGAAAGACCTCAAATTAATTACCTAACTGCACACCTTAAGAAACTAAAAAAAAAAAAAAAAAAGATGTGCAAACTAAACCTATAGGAAGCAGAAGGAAGGAAACAATACAGATTCAAGCAGAAATAAATGAAGTAGAGAACAGAAAAACAATAGAAAAATCAATGAAATAAAAAGTAGATTCTTTGAAAAGATCAACAAACTTGACAAACCATTAGCTGGAAAGGCCAAGAAAAAAAGAGAAAAGACTCAAATTACTAAAATCTGGAATGAAAGAGGGATGTTATAATCACTCTTATATCAATAAAAAGGGTTATAAGGGAATTTTATGAACAAACGTATGCCAACAAATTAGATAACCTAGATGAAATGGAAATATTTCTATAAAGACACAAACTACTGAAATGGACTCAAGAAGAAAAAGAAAGTCTGAATAGGTCTGTAACAAGCAAAAGGATTGAATCAGTAATCAAAACTTCCCACAAAGAAAAGCCCAGAACCAGAGAGCTTCACTGTTGAATTCTACCAAACACATAAACAAGAATTCACAAACTTTTTTTTTTTTTTTTAACATTTATTTATTTATTTTTGGCTGCACAGGGTCTTAGCTGCAGCATGTGGATCTTCGTTGCAGCATGCAGGATCTTTAGTTGCGGCACACGAACTCTTAGTTGCAGCATGTGGGATCTAGTTCCCTGACCAGGGATCAAACCCAGGCCCTCTGTATTGGCAGCATGGAGTCTTAGCCACTGGACCACCAGGGAAGTCCCTTACAAACTCTTCTTTAAAAAAATAATAAAAGGAAAGAGAATATTGCCCAACTCATTCTATGAGGCCAGTATCACCCTGATACCAAAACCAAATTTAAAAATACCACAAGGGGGACTTCCCTGGTGGTCCAGTGGGTAAGACTCCACACTCCCAAAGCAGGGGGTCCCAGGTTCGATCCCTGGTTGGGGAACTAGATCCCACATGCATGCCACAACTAAGAGTCCGTGTGCCGCAACTAAGACCCTGAGCAGCATGCATAAATAAATATTTAAAAAATAAAAAAATAAAAATATCACAAGGAAAGAAAACTACAGATCAATATTCCTCATGAATTTAGATGTAAAAATCCTTAAAACATACTAGCAAACTGAATCCAGCAACAGATACAAAGGATTATGCACCGTGACCAAATGGAATTTATCCTGAGATTGCAAGTTTGGTTCAATATATGAAAATCAATTTAATACATATTAAAAGAATAAAGGACAAAACCATATGATTGTCTTAATATATGTATAAAAAGCATGAATACAATATGTGTATAAGATCAAACACCCTTTCATGCTAAAAACATTCAACTAATTAGGAAAAGAAGGCAATTCCATCAACCTGATAAAGGGCATCTATGAAAAAACCCCAGTGAACATCATACCTGATGGTGAAAGAGTGGATGCTTTCCCCTAAGATCAGGAACAAGACAAAGATATCCACTCCTCCCAGTTCTAGTCAACATAGTACTGGAGATTCTAGCCGGGCAATCAGGCAAGAAAAAGAAAGAAAAGATACCCAGATTAGAAAGGAAGAAGTAAAACCAGCTCTATTTGCAATGACACGTAGAAAATCCACACACACACACACACACACACACACACACACACACACACAAAAACTATGAGAATTAATAAGCTAGTTCAGCAACGCTAAAGGATATAAGATCAATACATAAAAACTAATTATCTTTCTATACACTAGCAACGAACAATCTGAAAATGAAATTAAGAAAACATCTGCATTTACATTAGCATTGTTATGGATTGAACTGTGTCCCCCAAAAGCTATATATTGAAGCCCTAATGCCCAATGTGACTTTATTTGGAAATAGGGCCTTTAAGGAAGTAATTAAGGTTAAACGAGGTCATAAGAATGAGGCTCTAATCTGACAGGATTAATGTACTTATAAGAAGAAGAGACACCAGAGATCTCAATCTTTCCACATATGCACAGAGGAAAATGCATGTGAAGATACAGGGAGAAGGTGGCTATCTGCAAGCCAAAAAGAGGTCTCACCAGTAAGCATCCCTGCTGGCACCCTGACCTTGGGATTTCAGTCTCCAGAACTGTGAAAAAATTAATTTATGTTGTTTAAGTCAACTAGTCTATGGTTTTTCCGCTATGGAGGCCCAAGCAAACTAATAGAAGCATGAAAAAGAATAAAAAACTTAGGAATAAGTTTAACAAAGAAGTGCAAGACTTGTACAACAAAAACTACTCATGTCATTGAAAGAAATTAAAGATCTAAATGAATGGAATGATATCCGTGTTCATGAATCAACATTTTTAATGTTATTAAAATGGCAATACTCCCCAATCTACAGATTCAGTGCAATCCCTATCAAAACCCCAGTTGCCTTTTTTGCAGGAATTGACAAGTTGATCCTAAAATTAATGCAAGGGACCCAGAATAGCCAAAACAATCTTGAAAAAGAACAAAATTGGAAGATTCACACTTCTCTGATCTCAAAACTTAATAGAAGGTTACAGTAATCAAGACAGTGTGGTAGTGACAAAAGGACAGAAATATATATAAATAGAAATATGGGTATGTAAATAAACCCTCACAATTGATGGTCAATTGATTTTTTTTTTTTTTTTTTTTTTTTTGCGGTACGCGGGCCCCTCACTGTTGTGGCCTCTCCCGTTGCAGAGCACAGGCTCCGGACGCACAGGCTCAGCGGCCATGGCTCACGGGCCCAGCCGCTCCGCGGCATGTGGGATCTTCCTGGACCGGGGCATGAACCCGTGTCCCCTGCATTGGCAGGCAGACTCTCAACCACTGCACCACCAGGGAAGCCCGGTCAATTGACTTTTAACAAAGGTAACAAGACAATTCAACGGGAGAAAGAATAGTCTTTTCAACAAATTTGTGCTTGGATAAGTGAATAGTCACATACAAAAGAATGAAGTTGGATCCCTACCTCACGTAATATATGAAAATTAACTCGAAATGGACTGAAGATCTAAATGTAAGTATAAAATTCTTAGTAAAAAACCACAGACATAAATCGTTGTGACCTTGGATTGGCAATGATTTCCTAGATAGGAGGGCAAAAGCACAAGCAACAAGAGAAGAAATAAATTAGATTTCATCAAAATTAAAACCTTTTGTGATTTGAAGGACACCATCAAGAAAGTGAAGACAACCCACAGAATGGGAGAAGATATTTGAAAATCATATCTTTTAAAGGACTTGTATCCAGAATATGTAAAGGCTTACAACCACAATTAAAAAAAAAATTTTTTTTTTTTTTTTTTTTGCGGTACGTGGGTCTCTCACCGCTGCGGCGGGTTCTCCACATCCTTGCCTTATCCTTTCCATCTCCCCAACCCTTTTTTGTTTGTTTGAAGCTATCTTAGTGGATGTGAAATGATATCTCATTGTGGTTTTGATTATTTGCATTTCCCTATTGACTAATGATGGTGAGCATCTTTTCATGTGCTATTTGGCCATTTGTATTTCTTTGGGGAAATGTCTATTCTAATCCTATGTCCATTTAAAAATTGTGTTTTTTTTTTGGGGGGGGGGCTTCCCTGGTGGCGCAGTGGTTGAGAGTCCGCCTGCCGATGCAGGGGACACGGGTTCGTTCCCCGGTCCGGGAGGATCCCACATGAGAACCCTCACACACTGTTGCTGGGAATATAAAATGGTGCAGGTGGTATGGAAACAGTTTGGCAGGTTCTCAAAAAGTTAAACATACAGTTACCATATGATCCAGTAATTCCACTCTTAGGTATATGCCCAAGAGAAATGAAAACATATATCCACACAAAAACTTGTATACACAAGTGTTCATATCAGGATTTTTTTTTTTTTTTTTTTTTGCGGTACGCGGGCCTCTCACCGCTGCGGCCTCCCCTGCTGTGGAGCACAGGCTCCGGACGCGCAGGCCCAGCGGCCACGGCTCACGGGCCCAGCCGCTCCGTGGCATGTGGGATCCTCCTGGACCGTGGCACGAACCCGTGTCCCCTGCATCGGTAGGCGGACTCCCAACCACTGCGCCACCAGGGCAGCCCCATCAGTATTATTTTTAATAGCAAAAAGGTGGTGACCCAAATGTCCATCGACTGATGAATGGATAAACAAAATGTGGTATACCCACACAGTGGAATATTATTTGGCCATAAAAAGGAATGAAGTACTGATACATGGTACCACATGGATGAATATCATACTTTTGTTTTACTAAATGAAAGATGCCAGACACAAAAGGCTATATATTGTATGATTCCATTTATGTGAAATATCCAGAACAGTCATCCACAGAGGCAGTAGATTAACAGTTGATAGGGGATAGGGGAGGGAGAAATGGGGAGTGACTGCTAATAAGCATGTGGCTTCTTTTTGGGGTGATGAAAATGTTCTGGAATTAGTGGTGATGGTTGCACAACTTTATGAATATACTAAAACCCACTGATTTGTATGCTTTAAAGTGGTGAATTTTATGTATATGTAAATAAAAAGTATATTTTAAAAAGAGAATGGTGGGAGTTCAGGCCAAGATGGTAGAGTAGGAAGACCCTGAGCTTACCTCCTCTCATGGGCACACCAAAATTACAACTATTTACAGAGCAATGATTGTTGAGGAAGACCAGAATCTAGCAGAAAAGATCTTCAACTAAAGATACAAAGAAGGAACCACAGCGAGACCGGTAGGAGGGGTGGAGCGGTACAGTCAAGCCCCACACCTCTGAGTGGGGGACCCACAAACTGGAGGATAATTACAATTGCAGAGGTTCTCACCAAGGAGCAATGAGTCTGAGCCCTATACTGGGCTCCCCAGTCCTGGGGTCCTGCACCAGGAAGACGAGTCCCCAGAACACTTGGCTTTGAAGACCAGCAGGGCTTACTTTTGGGAGACCCAGAGGACTGTGGGAAACAGAGACTCCACTTTTAAAGGGTGCACACAAAATCTCACATGCTCCAGGACCCAGGGCAGAGGCAGTGATTTAAGAGGAGCCTGGGTCAGACCCACCTGCTGATCTTGGAGAGTCTCCTGGACAGGCAGGAGGCAAACAGAGCTCACCCTGGGGACACAGACACTGGTGGTAGCCACTTCTGGGAGCTCATTCTACCATGTGGACACTGGTGCTGGCAAGTGCCATTTTGGAATCCTTCCTCTAGCCTATTAGCACTGGAACCCAGTCCTGCCCACCAGCCTGTTGGCACCAGCACCCTCAGACCAAGCAACTAGCCAGGCAGGGACACAGTTCCACTCACCAGCAGGCAGGCTGCCTTAAGACCTCCTGAGCCCAAAACTGCCCCAGGATAAGGCCCTGTCCACCAGAGGGCCCAGGACCCAGCCCCCAACACCAGTGCACAGGCACTAACCATGGGGACCCCCAGAGTCCTGCAGTCAGAGACCCCAGGACCCAGCTCCACCCACTAGTGGGCAGGCACCAGCCCTAGGACCCTCTGGGCCCTGGCCCCACCCACCCACCAGCAGGCCAACATACCAACTCCAGGGCCCCCAGGATCCTGCAGCCAGAGACCCTGGTACCCAGCTCTGCCCACCAGCAGGTAGGCACCAGCCCCAGTATCCTCAGCCCTGATCACCAGAGGACTGGCACTAGCCTGGGAGCAGCCTCACACATCAGTGGGCAGGCACCAGCCACAGGACACCCCTGGGCCCCTGCCATACCACGAGTGGGTAGACACCAGCCTCAGGACTGCCACAGCCCTGCAGCCTGCCAAGGCAGGACCCAGCCCACCTTTCAGCAGGCCAGCACCAGCCCTGGGACCCCGTGGGCCCCAGCCCTGTCCACTAGCAGTCCAACACCAGCTCTGAGACACCTTGGGCCCCTTAGCCAGACACCCTGGGATCTGGTCCCACCCACCAGCAGGCCAATACAAGGCTTGGGACACCCCAGATCCTGAAGCCAGCTGTGTCAGGAAATGGCCCATGTCTACCAGCAGACCAACACCAGCTCCAGGATCCCCAGGGCCCTGTATCCAGAGATCCTGAGAACTGGCTCTGCCTACCAGTGAGCCAGCACTAGCCCCAGTAACCGCTGGGCCTTGGCCACACCCATCAGCAGTTCAACACCTGCTCTGGGACCCCTGGACTCTGCAGCCAGAGACCACAGGACTTGGCTCTGCCTGCCAGTGGGCAGGCACTAGGCCCAGGACGCAGCTTCACACACTGATGGGCAGGCACCAGCACTTGGATACCCTGGGCCCTGACCTCACCCAACAGCAGGTAGACACCAGCCCCAGGACCACCATACCTCCACAGCCTGTCTTGTCAGGACCCAGCCAACACACCAGCAGGCCAGCCCCAGGACACTCCATGCCCTGGGACCCCCTGCACACTGCCCTGCCCACTGGCAGGTCAACCCCAGCTCTGGAACACCTTGGGTCCCTCAGCCAGCAGCCCTGGAATCCAACCCCACCCACCAGCAGGCCAACACCAACTCCAAGATAGCTTGGTCTCATCAGCTAGCTACCCCAGGATCCAGCCCCACTCACCACTGCACCAGAACCAGCTTTGGGACACCTCAAACCCACAGCCAGCCATGCAGGAACTGAATCCACCTACCAGTAGACCAACACTAGATCCAGGAACCCTGGCCCCACAACTAACCATCCCAGAACCTGGCTCTGTCCATCAGTGTGCCAGCACTAGCCCCGGGACCCCCCAGGGCTCTGCAGCCAGCTGCCTCATGACCTGGTCCTGCCAACCAGTGACCAGCAGCCTCCTCACCGGGCAGGGCCTAGCAACCCAGCTGGACCAGGGACAAGCCACACCTACCAGACTGCCCACAGTAGTCAGCCTACCATAACAGAAGGACCTATGCAGCCCACATGGGGGCACCCCTAGAGCACATAGGTCTGGTGACCAGAGGGGAGTGCACTGCTGGGACATATAGGATGTCTCCTACAAAAGGCCACTTTTCCAAACTTGGGAAACATAACCAACTTACCAGAGACATAGAAATAAAAACAGCAAATTAGGAAAAATGAGGCAACACAGGAACATGTTCCAAACGAAGGAACATGATAAAACCCAGAAGAACTAATTGAAATGGAGATAGGCAATCTACCTCATAAAGAGTTCAAGGTAATGATCATAAAGAATTCAGAAGAAGAATGGATGAACACAGTAAGAAGATGAACAAAGAGAAGATACAAAGAAGAACAAAATAGAGCTGAAGAATACAATAGCTGAAATTAAAAATACACTAAAAGGAATCAACAGTAGATTAGAAGATACAGAAGAATGGATCAGTGGAAATCACTGAAGCTGAACAGAGAAAAGAACAAAAAGAAATGAGGACAGTTTAAGAGACCTCTGGGACAACATCAAGCATACTAACATTTGCATTATAGGGATCCCAGAAGGAGAAGAAAGACAGAAAGGGGCAGAGAACATATTTGAAGACGTAAGAGCTGAAAACTTCCATAACCTGGGAAAGGAAACACATCCAGGTCCAGGAAGTACAGAGAGTCCCAAACAGGATTAACCCAAAGAGGACCACAACAAGACACACTGTAATCAAAATGGCGAAAATGAAAGATAAAGAGACTATCAAAAGCAGCAAGGGAAAAACAACAAGTTATGTACAAGGGATAAGTCTATCCGCTGAATTTTCAGCAGAAATTTCAGCATGGCATGATATATTTAAAGTGATGAAAGAGAAAAACCTACAACCAAGAATACTCTATTCAGCAAGGTTTTCATTCAGATTTGATAGAGAGGGCAAAAGTTTTACAGACAAGCAAAAGCTAAAAGAGTTCACCACCAAACCTGTTTTACAAGCAATGTTAAAGGGACTTCTCTAAGCAAAAAAGAAAAGGCCATAACTAGAAACATGAAAATTACAGAAGGAAAAAGCTTATTGGTAAAGGGAAATATACAGTAAAGGTAGTAAATCAACCATGTACAAAACTAACAGGAAGATTAAAAGACAAAAGTAGTAAAATCATCTATATCCACAATAAGTATTTAATGGATACACAAAACAAAAAGGTGTAAAATATGATGTCAAAACCAGTAAATTGTAGGGGAGGGAAGTGTAAATTCAGGGTCATTAAAATGCATTTGAAATTAAGAGATCAGCAACTTAAAATGATCACATATACATATAAGTTGCTATATATAAATCTCATGGTAGCCACAAACCAAAAATCTGTAACAGATATATGCACAGAAAAGAAAAAGGAATCCCAACATCAAATATAAAAGATAGTCATCAAATCACAAGGGAAGAGAACAAAAGAAGAAAGGAAACCAAAAAAAGAACTACAAAAACAACTCCAAAACAATTAACAATGGCACTAAGTACATACCTATCAATAATTACTTTAAATGTAAATGGACTAAATGCTCCAATAAAAAGACACAGGGTAGCTGAATGGATACAAAAACAAGACCCATATATATATGCTGCCTACAAGAGACTCACTTCAGATCTAAAGACAGACATAGACTGAAAGTGAGGGGATGGAAAAAGGTACTCCAAGCAAATGGAAATCAAAAGAAAGCCAGGGTAGCAATACTTATAGCAGCCAAAATAGCCTTTCAAACAAAGACTGTAATAAGAGACAAAGAAAGAATCAATCCAAGAAAATATAACTATTGTAAATATATATGCACCCAACACAGGAGCACCTAAATACATAAAGCAAATTATTAACCAACATAAAGAGATTGACAGTAACACAATAATAGTAGGGGACTTTAAGACCCCACTTACATCAATGGACAGATCATCCAGACAGAAAATCAATATGAAAACACTGCCTTAGAGACATAGACCAAATGGAATATATATGAAACATTCCATCCAAAAGCAGCAGAATACACATTCTTTTCAAGTGCACATGAAACATTCTCCAGGATAGATCACATGCTAGGACACAAGTCTTAGTAAATTTAAGAAAACTTAAATCATATCAAGCATCTTTTTCCAACCACAGTGCTTTTTCCAACCACAAATCAACTACAAGAAAAAACTGCAAAAAACACAAACATGTGGAGGCTAAACAATATACTACTAAACAACCACTGAAGAAATCAAAGAAAAAATTTAAAAATACCTGGAGACAAATGAAAATGAAAATACAACAGTCCAAAATCTATGGGGTGCAGCAAAAGTAGTTCTGAGAGGGAAGTTTATAGTTATACAAGCCTACTTCAGGAAACAAGAAAAAACTCAAATAAGCAACTGAACCTTACACATAACGGAACTAGAAAAAGAACAACAAACAAAACCCAACATTAGCAGAAGGAAAGAAATCATAAAGATCAGAGCAGTAATAAATGAAATAGAGACTTAAAAAAACAATAGAAACAATCAATGAAACTAAGAACTGGTTCTTTGATAAGATAAATAAAATGGATAAACCTTTAGCTAGACTCAGGAAAAAAAGAAAGAGGGCTCAAATCAATAAACTCAGTAATGAAAAAGGAGAAGTTACAACCAACACCACAGAAATACAAAGGATAAGATTACTACAAACAACTATATGTCAATAAAATGGACAACCCAGAAGAAGTGAACAAATTTCTAGAAATGTACAATCTCCCAAGACTCAACCAGGAAGAAATAGAAAACATGAACAGACCAATTACCAGTAATTAAATTGAATAGGTAATTTTTAAAAATCCCAACAAACAAAAGTCCAGGACTAGATGGCTTCACAGGTGAATTATACCAAATATTTAGAGAAGAGTTAACACCAAGTCTTCTCAAACTATTCAAAAAAACTGCAGAGGAGGGAACACTTCCAAACTCATTCTACAAGGCCAGCATCCTTCTGATACCAAAACCAGACAAAGATATCACACAAAAAGAAAATTACAGGCAATATCACTCATGAACATAAATGCAAAAAATCCTCAACAAAATATCAGTAAACCAAATTCAACAACACACTGATAGGATCATATCCCATGATCAAGTGGGGTTTAGCCCAGGGATGCAAGGATGGTTCAATACCCACAAATCAAACAACGTGATACACCACATTAACAAGTTGAAGAATAAAAATCATATAATCATCCCAATAGATACAGAAAAAGCTTTGGACAAAATTCAACATCCATTTATGATAAACACTCTCCACAAAGTAGGTATAGAGGGAACATACCTCAACATGATAAAGGCCATATATAAGCCCACAGTTAACATCATACTCAATGGTGAAAAGCTGACAGCATTTCCTCTAAGATCAGGAGCAAGACGAGAATGCTCACTCTTGCCACTTTTATTCAACATAGTATTGGAAGTCCTAGCCACATGATTAGACAAGAAAAAGAAATAAAATGAATCTAAATTGGAAAGTAAGAAGAACAACTGTCACTGTTTGCAGATGACATGATACTATACACAGAAAATCCTAAAGACACCAGCAAAAAACTACTAGAGCTCATCAATGAATTTGGTAAAGTTGCAGGATACAAAATTAATATACAGAAATCTGTTGCACTGCTATACACTAACAATGAATGATCAGAAAAGGAAATTAAGAATCCTGGGACTTCTCTGGTGGTGCAGGGGTTAAGAATCCACCTGCCAATGCAGGGGACACAGGTTCGATCCCTGGTCCGGGAAGATCCCGCATACTGCAGGGCAACTAAGCCCGTGCACCACAACTACTGAGCCTGCACTCTAGAGCCCACGAGTCAAAACTACTGAGCCCGTGCACCACAACTACTGAAGCCCATGCACCCTAGAGCCCACATGTCGCAACTACTGAGCCCACGTGCTGCAACTACTGAAGCCCATGCACCTAGAGCCCATGCTCCGCAATAAGAGAAGCCATAGCAGTGAGAAGCCTTTGCACAGCAACAGAGAGTAGCCCCTGCTCGCCGCAACTAGAGAAAGCCTGCGTGCAGCAACAAAGACCCAGCACAGCTAAAAATAAATAAAAATTAAAAAAAATTTTTTTAGAAGAATCCCATTTGCCATTGCATTAAAAAGAATAAAATATCTAGGAATAAAATACCTAGGAATAAATCTAACTAAGGAAGTAAAAGACCTGTACTTGGAAAATTATAAGACTCTGATGAAAGAAACTGAAGATGACACAAACAGATGGAAAGATATAACATGTTCATGGAGTGGAAGAATTAATATCATTAAAATGACCATAGTACACAAGGCAATCTACAGATTCAGTGCAATCCCTATCAAAATACCAATGGCATTTTGCACAGAACTAGAACAAACAATTCTAAAATTTGTATGGAAACACAAAGACCCTGAATAGCCAAAGCAATCTTGAGAAAGAACAGAGCTGGAGGTATCACAGTCCCTGACCTCACACTATACTACAAAGCTACAGTAATCAAAACAGTATGGTACTAGCACAAAAACAAACACATAGATCAATGGAATAGAACAGAGCCCAGAAATAAACTCACATACTTATGGTCAATTAATCTATGACAAAGGAGGCAAGAATATACAATGAGAAAAAAACAGTCTCTTCAATAAGTGGTGCTGGGAAAACTGTACAGCTACATGTAAAAGAATGAAATTAGAACATTTTCTCATACCATACAGAAAAATAAACTCAAAATGGATTAAAGACCTAAACGTAAGACCTGAAACCATAAAACTAAAAGCAAACACAGGCAGAACACTCTTTGACATAAATTGTAGCACCATTTTTTTTGGATCTGCTTCCTAAGGCAAAGGAAACAAAAGCAAAAATAAGCAAATGGGACTTAATTAAACTTAAAAGCTTTTGCTCAGCAAAGGAAACCAAAGACAAAACAAAAAGACAACCTACTGAATAGGAGAAAATATTTGCAAATGACATGACCAATAGTAAGTTAATATCCAAAATATATAAACAGCTCATACAACTCAATTAAAAAAAAAACCTGATTAAAACATGGGCAAAAGACTTGAATAGACATTTTCCCAAAGAAGACAGACAGGTGAACAACAGGCACATGAAAAGATGTTCAACATCACTAATCAGAGAAATGCAAATCAAAGTCACAATGAGATATTGCGTCACACCTATCAGAAAGGCTATGATCAAAAAGACCACAGGTAACAGATGTTGGCAAGGATATGGAGAAAAGGGAACCCTTGTTCACTCTTGGCGGGAATGTAAATTGGTGCAGCCAGCCACTATAGAAAACAGTATAGAACAGTATAGAGGTCCCTTGAAAAACTAAAAATAGAACTATCATGTGATCTAGCAATTCCATTCCTGGGTATATATCTGAAGAAAACGAAAACACTAATTCAAAAAGATAAATGCACCCTAATGTTCATAGCAGCATTGTTTACAATAGCCAAGACATGGAAGCAACCTAAGTGTCCATCGACAGATGAATGGATAAAGAAGATGTGATACACACACATATACACATAATACTACTGGAATACTAATCAGCATAAAAAAGAATAAAATTTTGCCCTTTGTAACAACATGGATGGGCCTGAAGAGTATTATGCTTAGTGAAATAAGTCAGAGAAAGACAAATATATGTTAGCACTCATATATGGAATCTAAAAAATAGAACAAATGAATATAACAAAATAGAAAAAGACTCACAGATATAGAGAACTAGTGGTTACCAGAGGGGAGAGAGAAGGAGGGAGGGGCAACATAGGGGTAGGAGATTAAGAGGTACAAACTACTATATACAAAATAAACTACAAGGACATATTGTACAGCACTGGGAATACAGCCAATATTTTATAATAATTAAACTGAGTATAATCTAAAACTCTGAATCACTATGTTGTACACCTGAAACTAATATAATACTGTAAATCAACTATACCTCAATAAAAAGAAAAAAGAGGATGGTTTTCTGTATGTACACTATACTTGAATAAAAAGCTAACACACAGGAACTTCCCGGTGGTCCACTGGGTAAGACTCTGTGCTCCCAATGCAGGGGGCCCAGGTCTGATCCCTGGTCGGGGAACTAGATCCTGCAGCATGCATGCCACAACTAAGAGCCCGCATGCCACAACGAAGATCCATCCCATCCCACAAGCCGCAACTAAGACCTGGCACAGCCAAAATAAATATAAATAAATAAAAATAAATATTAAAAAACGTTAACACACAGATAATGGTTTCAAATTAGATAAATGGAAAAATAATATTATCAACAGAAATAGGAAGTTTTCAATGCATCTTTTCAAAGATCAATCCATTATGCATAATTTGAACGTATCCCAGTTAATTGCTTGGGTATTTGGGATTCTTCCAATAACATATGTGCATTCACTCAATGTGTTTATTGAGTAAGTCTTATGCCTAGTCACTTTTCAACAAATAAAGGTTGGTGGGGGGTATATCCACAGGTTATTGATGAGGTCATACTTTAAATTCTCCCAATGCCTCTAACTACGGTAAATCTTCTGTGCTATGCACTAACATGACTGAGGTTAACACAGCCCCTGGCACATTTGAGAATATGACTTTCAAAGAAATCTGGCTTTCTGGTATAGCTTTCCTAGGTGTAAGTTATAGCAAACCTCTAAATGATGCCTTCTTGCAATTCTTTCTCCCTTTCATTTTTAAAGCTATGTTGGTAATTTCTGTGTAATGTCTCACTTTCCAGTTGTTTAACCTTTCTCTTGGCAGGAGGGAATTGGTCTTTGTTTGTTTAATGAGGAGAGTTGTTAGAAACGCGTGCCTCAGATGTCTTGTATCATTATATTCAGTTCATGCTAAGATCGTAAGTATTCTGAATCTTAAATTAGGCACCATCTCAGTCAGAGGTTGTTAGTACTTACACATTTATCATTAGGTTAGTATAAACTAAAGGAAGGGGAAGAAAAGCCCCTCATGGGGCTGAGGTTGGACTATGTTCTCATAGTTCTAAACCATTTTTGGTAACTGTCATTTTCCAAGCATCAAAATGTGTAGAAAGTAAAGGGCCTCAAAATATGGGCTGTCAGTAGTGTGGCAAATTTTGAACATCACCTCTTCTCAGATCTCTGTACAGAGGTACCAAGTTGCAATCACAGAAAGGCAGTTTAAAAACTACTTCATTTGAAATCTTTTCTATTAAATGATAAACATTAAGAGGAATAACATAATCTTACACGTCAACAAAACATCATAGTCAGCAGAAAACAGAACTAAGTAGCCAAATAGAACATTTCTATAATGTTTGAGCATTCAATATCTTCCTTGACATTATTTTTTAGTCAGGGCACTCAAGCAGGCAGCAGCCTGTCACTTACAGCCTCTGTCATTTCCCGTTCCAGTTCGTTAAACCCTAGGCTTTCCCCAGAAACACACAATCCACATGGAGATTCTTCTGCCAGTCAGAAAAGATCAATTCGAAGGATGCAGAAATTGATATGCAACTCTTGAGTGGGCATGAACGCCATAATAAACTGCTACCTACACATGGAATTATTATTTTCTAGGTTGACAGTGTATGGGCAGAAGCAGCAGGAGCATATGGGAGCATATGTTTAGACTTTATAGTCGGCGCTTATTTCCTATTGACTGGCTTCTCTTTGGCTGCCAAAGAATAGATCAAGTTCAGAAGCTAAAGCCAAGTTGGCAATTCTTTTTTTTTTTTTTTTTTTTTTGCGGTATGCAGGCCTCTCACTGCTGTGGCCTTTCCCGTTGCGGAGCACAGGCTCCGGACGCGCAGGCTCAGCGGCCATGGCTCACGGGCCCAGCCGCTCCGCGGCATGTGGGATCTTCCCAGACCGGGGCACGAACCCGTATCCCCTGCATCGGCAGGCGGACTCTCAACCACTGCGCCACCAGGGAAGCCCCAAGTTGGCAATTCTTTATCTTTGCCTTTCTCTCTAAAAAATACCTAAATTAGTAAGGCAGCATAGCCAATTTACACACACAGGATTGATTAAAAACTTCAATTATTTGCCTCTCTTTCCTTCCCTGTAATACTTAAAATTCTAGGATTTCAGAGTCACATTCACAAACACTTCTATAAGCACCAATGATCCAAAAAACAAAACAAAAAAATCACATGGCTACTGTATACTGTATGCCCCAATGAAAATAACACCCTAATGCAGAAATGAGAGGGCTCAAAATAATGTAGCTGGAGCTCTCCTCTTAACCATGAGTGAGGCACCTGGGATTGCAAAGGCAACATTTAGCTTTCAGAAGCTTGTTGCTGACAAGAGTGGAAAGAAAGGATCTTACATCTTCTTTTCTTTCCTAATTCTAAAGCGGTGAGCAAAATGTCTGCTTTTATTGGTTTGAAGTGGCCTAAACCACTGCCAAAAAATGTGCAAAGGAAATTATATATACACATTCTCCTCCTAAAATGCCACCTCCTTTGTGAAGCTGTCTTGATTCCCCATTCACAATGCATACCTTCCTTCTCTACACTCTATCATAATTTATACCTCCATTAATATTTGCAAATTATTTTCTATGTGAGTAATGTGTTTACAGGTCTCCCTCTCTTACTGAACTGTAAACTTCCACAGCTCAGGGACCAAGTCATTATCTCTCTGGTCCCCACAAGGCCAAGCAGAGTGCTTTATAAATGGTAGGTGCAAAATAAATGTTTGATGAGTGAATAAATACGGTGGTGTCAGCTTTATGATGACTACAAGTTTTGATGATGTTAAGAGTAGTTGCTCCCCAAACCTCAATCTCTTTTCTCTGTATTTGGTATCATGATTATGTGCACTGAAGAGGGAGAAAGATTTAGAGATGTCTTCCTGAGAATACATTTTATATTCGATATGTCTATTTTGATAACCCTCGAGTAAACCATCTTTTGGAAAAGATTTCCAGGGTTAAACTGAATTCGATGGGGGAAAGTTTCAATGAGTCAGACAAAAGCTATCTTTACTTCCTGTGATGCAGTGTGCTGTCACACACCTCAGAAAAAAAGTGCAAAATTCTAAAAGCTGAGAGCATGACTCCACAAGACTCTATTAACCAGGTGCTACCTATATAAAATGATCAAGAAGAGGAAAGAAGGAACCGTGAATGGTCTTTAGTTCTCAAAAAGCAAGGGTCTAACTAGAAACTAATGAGTGACAACTGTTTCAGGTACACAGAGTAAAAAGGAAACACACGTGTCTAAAGAGAGAAAGGTCAACTTTAGGCAATGAAAAGTCATCTCAAAAAAGATCCTCCCGGGCTTCCCTGGTGGCGCAGTGGTTGAGAGTCCGCCTGCCGATGCAGGGGACACGGGTTCATGCCCCGGTCTGGGAAGATCCCACATGCCGCGGAGCGGCTGGGCCCGTGAGCCATGGCCATTGAGCCTGCGCGTCCGGAGCCTGTGCTCCGCAACGGGAGAGGCCACAACAGTGAGAGGCCCATGTAACGCAAAAAAAAAAAAAAAAAAGATCCTCCCCCCACCCCTCACCCCCGGCATTTTCATCTGTTTCACATGTTATTTTACTACTGGATACAGGATTTGGCAAAACTTTAACAACTGGTTATTTGGAAATTTCTAAACAATGATCACTTTCTCCTACAATGTACATTTTTCCATTCCAAAACAAACAAGATACTTTGTTTTGACAGGGACAATTTCCAATCTCTTAGCACTGAAACACATAAAAGAAAATGGAAAATTGTTTGAATACCATATAGCACTTTTGAGTTTATTAGGCCATTATCCCCAAGGCTGGATTTAATCAAAAGATGAAGAATACAAGCTCAAAAGCTTTTAGTTGACAAGAAGTAAGTCTTGGAACTTCCCTGGTGGCACAGTAGTTAAGAATCAGCCTGCCAAGGCAGGGGACACAGGTTCGAGCCCTGGTCCGGGAAGACCCCACAGGCCACGGAGCAACTCAGTCTGTGCGCCACAACTACTGAAGCCCGCACGCCTAGAGCCCATGCTCCGCAAATGAAGCCACCTCTTCGTTACGGTGTGCAGGCTTCTCTGTAAGAGAAGCCACCACAATGAGAAGCCTGCACACCGCAACGAAGAGTAGCTCCTGCTCACCACAACTAGAGAAAGCCCATGCTCAGCAACGAAGATCCAAAGCAGCCAAAAAAAAAAAAAAAAAAAAAGTCTTGGGCTTGGGATTTTTGTGTTTGAGCTGTAAGTCAGGTTCACAGAAAAGTAATCAGAAACTAGACTGGCTGGAGATAAGAAAGAGCCTTGAAATGAGAGGTGTGATACCATGGGTTGTACCTGTGACTTGGCCTCTCAACAAGCCTGGGGACCTTGAGCAAATTACCTAAACTCTTATCTGTAAAGTTCTTTGATAATTTCTAAAGCCCCTTTTAGCATGATCAGTTTTTAATTGTCTCATATTTTTCCTTAAGTCATCAATTAGTTCATTCAACAATATAAATACCTTCAATGAACATAGTAAAGGACAGTTTCTGCCCTCAAAGAGTGCATAAGTCAGTGGGAAAAGTGAAGGCTTCACCCGCAGTTCCTAGGTGCTCATTCATCCATTTAAGTTCCAAACAAAGGTCACAGAGGAGCCCAGAAGGGAATGTGGATGGAAAGGAGCAGGAGAAGCCCCACAGAAACTCTTGGGAGGAAGAGAGGGTAATTTACTGTCTCAGTCCACCAAGTTTATTAAGTGACTACTGTGCTGGGCACTGGGGATCCTGGGGTGACCTGAAGAGATCAGGCCTCTAATGAAGCTTACTTGCATTCTAGGTGGTGAAGAAAGAAAAACAGGTTAACAAATAAATGAAATCCAGATTGTGATTAGTTCTAGGAAGAAAACAGAGTGAGTGATAATGAGAGAGAATAACTGTGTGTGTGTGTGTGTGTGTGCGCGCACGTGGTGTGGTGGGGGGTGGACTTCAGCATAGGGAAGGCTCTTTGGAGATGGTAGTGGTTAGCTGACTGGGACCTCAAGTGAGCACAGCCAGCACACAGGGGCTAGTGGTTCAGCTAGAGGGAAGCAGGAATATGCTGAGGCTGGAAAGGGCTGGAGCAGACAGATCATCTGCATGGTTGTTTTAAAGAGCAGTTACTTCTGGAAAGTACAGAATTAAAGCAGTACAGATGACCCTTGAACAACACAGGTTTGAACTGCGCGGGTCCACCTACACGTGGATTGTTTTCAATAAACACTACAGTATTGCTACACAATCCACAGCTGGTTTAAATCTTGGATGCCGAACCTCAGATAAGGAGGGCCGACTACAAATTTACAGGGGGATTTTTGACTGTGCAGACTGCCAGCACCCCCGACCCCCCAGTTGTTCAAGGGTCAGCTGTAGTTCTCAACTAAGGGCCATTTTGTCCCCCAGGGCGCATTTGACAACGTCTGGAGACATTTTGGGTTGTCAAATGATTTGAGGTGGGGAGGGTACTACTACTTTGATTGAGAAAACCTGCACTAAAGGAATTTACTGCCCGAAGTTTGGTTTTAGTCGTTAGGTTATAAACTCATGTTTTTACAAACTTGAATCTTTTTTTTGTTTTCCTTTACTGTGGAAACAAAGTAAAAACAGGTTTCCAGTGACCCACTGCTTCATCCACTCTCTCAGGAAACCCCACTGCAGAGGTTCCAGGGGCTCCACGAACCGCTGAGAAGCCCCACAAGATACTAGATGTGTAACTGAACCCGTTGGAAAGGGACCTGCGGAGGCCCACACCCAACTGCTCACTGGGGTTACCTCTGCGCAGGGGACCAGGTTAGGAGGCGGTGTAAGAGGAGCACATATTCGTGTTTTATTTCCATAATTACCGATGAATATTAAAAATAATGCAAAGTGGGGGTCCATACAGGGAAGAAGTGGAGAGTTGCCCTCCCGCGCGAAACCTCTGTCCTCTGGGCCTCTACCGCCCTTCTGCGTTGACCCGCTCCCTCCAGGCTCTAGCCTCCCCTCCCCCACCCCACACCCCACCCCCGGCGGGCCCTTGGCCCGCATTAACCCCACGGCCCCGCAGGCTCTAACCCAGGCCCCTCCGGGCCCGCGAAGTCCTCCCCGCCCCCCCTCACCTCGGCGGGCAGGCGTCTCCTCAGGAAGGCCGGCAGTAGGCTGTCCTCGATGTAAGGGTTGCCCAGGCGGAGCAGCCCCGAGCCGAAGGCCCCGTCGGGATCCGTGTGCGGCGCCTCGAGCTCGGCGCGGGCCCCTCAGGCCCGGGACCGCCCGGCGAGCCCTCGGAAGGGCGGGAAACGCCTGAGGAGAGACTTGGAGCCGGCGGCCTGAGGGCAGGCGGGCTGGGAACCACCTCCCCACGGGCGCCAGGACGCCAGGCGTGGAGGGCGGGGCTTGCTGGGGGCGCGTTAGCCTTCGCTCGCCTCTTTTTGCATATTCATGAGACCGAGCGAGGCGGGCCGCTCAGGCGAGCAGAGGTAATGAATTATTCATGAAGCGTATCGCCCCGCCCAGGGAGGCCTCGTTGATTATTCATAAGCCCGAGGGAGAGTTTTGAGCTGGAAAAGGCCGTTGAGTCCCCCTCACTGGGAGGCGTCGACCCGCTGAGGTGAGGGCTGTCCAGATGCGAGGCATACGGAGAAAAAGGGCGCTTGAGCGTCGTTAGTTCTCTTAGGTTTTTTTTTTTTTTCTCTTAGGTTATTTTTTTCCCTTTTCGTTTCTTTTTCCTCGAGGCTTTAAGTTTGATTTGAAAGTATTTCTGTGAGGCCCGAAGTATTCTGAGGAGTAGCGGGAAGGCCGGGGCTGAGGGGAAGGACAAAGGGGAACCCCTAGGTAGCATTCCCCACCCCCCTCCCCAAAGCTTGATGATGAAAAGTTTCACATTTACTGGGGGTGGGAGAAGTGGGATGGGGGGGTGGAGAGAATTGTACTGGGAACACTCACATTCCCACTATCAAGGTAGCTTTTAAATTGAAATGGTGGAAAAGAAGGAATCAGTCCTGGTGAGGACGCAGCAGCGGGCAATCGGCAGCCAAGCTCTTATTCCGGCCGACACCTGCGTGTTGCAACCAGTCGGATCGGGAGCTTTGTGGGGGAGGGCTGTCTATCTTCTAGGTCAGGTTTTCTCCAGCCATTGAGGTGTTCTGTGAGAATCAACGGCTGGCGCAGACCAAGAGGTGTGAGTCCCCACGGGATGACCTCAGCTCCTCTTTCGCCTTATCCAGGATTTGCCGTTTAATCTCATGGACTTTAGTTCCCCAAACAGTGCAGGGGAGAGAGTGTCTTGAAACCCAAGATTAACCAATCACCAAAATGTGTTCAATTGTGCAGAGCCCTGGACTCGGTGTGCGGTACATCATGTCACTTGGCTGGTGAAAATGAAGAAAAAGTACGGTTCTTGCCCGTAAAGGAGTTTTAATCTGATTAGGATAATAATCTAATTTCTCCCCCACTGGGCCATAAATCTCTTGAGGTAGAAACAGTATTTTACATCTTTGTAGGCCTACACGAAGACTAGCACGTGGTAGTCGCCCAGTAAATGTTGAATAGAATGAATAATTGAAGTAGCCTGAAAAAGATATTAAAAAACCAAAAGAACATGAATAAATACCCAGTTAATATAGTGGAAACCATTTACTCTGAGTGAGCACGGAATAGGGGAATTAACAGGACCAAATGGGATTTGTTAAAATGGAGAATAATAATTTATGGGAGCAAACTCTGTGAAACCTCTGAGTCACAGGGTGACCTTTGGCAAACCATGTTCCCTTACTGGACTTCACTTTCCTCTTCTTTGTACTGATAGTTTTATATTGTACATTTAAATCTATGATCCATTTTGAATTAATATTTGTATATGGTGTCAGATTTAGGTTGAAGGTTTTCGGGGTTTTTTGGTCTATGGATGTCCTGTTGTTCCAGCACTGTTTGTTAAAAAGACTATCCTTCCTCCACTGAATTGACTTTCCTTTTCTTTAAAATGAAAGGATTGGATTAGTTTTAGAGGATGTCTCCTCCCCCTTCCAACTCTGATTTAAGCCCATTTATGTTGACATGTACTTCCTTTGAGTAAAGCCATCCTTCATACCATACACATGTATGGAAGGTCATCTAGCTGCATTTTAGAATCTAGCTGTTGGATATTATACATTTGATAGAAAAGGGATTTTCTTGTTTAAAAAAATGGTTTTGGAAGATTGGGAAAGATGGGTGAAGAGCATTAGGAAATCAACTATTATTGTCTTTGGGCAAATGTAATGAAACTTTTTTGTGTGTGTCACTCAGAATGCCACCTACCCCCCCCCCCAAAAAAAAAGTGGCTTAGGCCTTCAGAAACTAAACAACAGCTGGTTAATTTTTATCTGAATCTTGGATTCACACATAAAATGGTAAAAGAGTAATTGTGCCACCATTTTAAATAGGGCAATTGTGATGTAGGTCAAGAAGTAAGCCCAGAGTGAGTCTTATCTGAGAAAACACAGAATTTTTGTTTTTCTCAAGATCATAATCCTTGTCACAGAGTAGACAAATCAAGAATAAGAGTGAATGTACTGATGCCCTGTGAAGTTTCAGATGTTTGTGGATCCACTATACAAGCAAATATATAAGTCATTTGGAAGTTAAAGTTCTGTTCTTAAAACCCATAGTTATGAAATATCTCTTAGGTTTTAGATAATGAGTCAGAACAAGGTGATAAAAAAAATATCAGAGTAATTCTCTGAGAGTACATGATCTGTAGAGTCATACATCCTGGGGCTGTCAGCTTGTGAGCTTTCAAAATTAAGAAGAGTTTGTACTTGAATGGGAGACCTCCACAAAACACCTGCTCAAAGGGAAAAAAACAGTAGCAACAGAATAGTTAGAGGTTGAAAGGAGCCTGGCTATTTAAAATAATTATTTAGATCTTTTTTGCCTTCCTGAAGCCAGTTTATTTCAGGACACCAAAAAGAGACCCTACCATGTTTAGAAATAAGCAAGCAAGCCCAAGAAGGTGCTGGTAATGCAGTATTTTAGATGGAATGAAAGTAAGGGGAATTTCATTACGCAGAGTCATTGTAGAAAAACCCCTAAATTGTGAGTCAAATTTTCTTGATTTTTATTCTCAGTTCTGATTGACCTTGAGTAAGTCAGTTGACTTCTTTGGACCTTGATTTTCTCATCTAGAAAATTAGATGTTTGGACTAGATAACATTTAAAGTTCCTTCTACTTCTAAAATTCTGTAATTCTATTCTAGACTCTTACTTTTTCCCTTGTTCATGTAGTACTTCTCTATTGATTCAGCAGATATTTTTTGAGCACCTACCTACTTTATTCCAGTACTGTTATGGTGCTAAGGATTCAAGAATGAGCTAAACTAAACACAAAAGTTTATATATGATTCCATTTATACGAAATGTCTGGAATAAGCAAATCCATAGAGATGAAAAGTAGATTAATGGTTGCAAAAAGTCAGGCGAGGGGAAAATGAGGTGTGATTGCTAGTGGGTATGGGGTTTCTTTTAGGCTAATGAAAATCTTCTGAAATTAGATGGTAGTGATGGTTGCAAAACTTCATGAATATACTAAAACCTACTGAATTGTACCTTAAAAAAAAACTTAAGAAATATAGAATGAACTAGGCAGATACAACTTTGCCCTCACATTATCTCACAGCAGGGTGGGGTCAATACATAAATGCAAAATGATATGGAATATATTACAATGGGCACATAACCCAGACTTGGTGGTTAACCAGGGAATAATTCCTTGAGAAACTTATACTAAGCCATGTCTAGAAGATGAGTAGGAATTGGAAAGGGAAGAGGATGTTTCAGCCAGAAGGAACATTACAAAAGCCTGAAAGCTAGAGAGAATATAGGTTAATTAAAGTAGATAAGAATAGCTGATGCATAAAAGTGTAAGGGAAAATGGTTAGACATGTGGCTAAAGAGGTATGAGCCAGATCTTGAGGCTATGGTAAGGAGTTTGGATTTCATCCTGAGGACAGTGGGGAGCCACTGAAGTATTTCAGTCGAGGAAGTTACATAGTCAAGTTTGTACTCTGAAAAGAATACTCTGGCTGCAATACAAAGAACAGACTGGAGAAGGGTAAGACCAGTGACAGGCAGACTGGTGGTTGAAGAAATCCAGTCAAAAGATGAGGCTGATCTGATCTGAAGCATAGATTACAACAATGTGTACAAAGTGAGGAGTGGACACTTGAGAAATATTAGGAGACTGGATGTGGGAATGAGGGAGGGAACAGTGTTGAGTCATAGTTTTTAGGCTTGAGCATCTAGGTATTTGATGTTGTCATTCACTTAGCTAAGGTACAGACATAGGTTTCGGGCAAAAGAATTCACATTGGGGTATGCTGGGAACATCAAATTGGAACTGGCTCATAGTCAGAGGTATAGATCTGCAACTCCCCAGCGAAACCTAGGTTGGGGGTATACATCTAAGAGTCGTTAGAATAGAAATAGTAATTGAAACAACGGGAAAGTATTTGTTCATGCAGGGAGTGTGTTTAGAAGTTAAAAAAAGAAAAAAAAAAAGCTCCTAGGACAGAACCCTTGAAGAACACCAAAAGCTAAGAAAGGGTCAGGTTACACTCGGAAATGAAGGTTATAATCTGAAGTCAACAAAAGATACCTTGGAATCATTAAGGACCAAAGGACTATTAGGTGGTTTCAGTCTCATATAATATCTTGTAAAAGAGTGTCCCCTAGTGCTGCTCTGAAGAAGTAAATTGAGAGAAATTAAGTATTACCTGTTTATAATCTCTATCACCACCTTGTGGCAGTGTCCTTAAATAATTCTGCCCTCTTTTATTTGCAAAATCTTCCAGAATCTTGCATTAATTTGTACACAAAAACAAGTCACAGGCTATCCTGAGTGATCCAGAATGGAATTTCTATAAGTGGGTTATCTACAGATATTTTGGTCAGAACTCCATAAAACCTTGACAAGAAACTACAATATAAATTAAGTCCTTTGAAAAGAAAAAGGGAAATTTACTTCTTTTTTATGTTAGTGAAGCAACAGAATTGAAAACTGTATGTATTTTAAATATTAATACTTTTTATTGTGGCAAAATATACTACATTACATAAAATTCATCATCTCAGCCATTCTTAAGTGTATAATTCAGTGGCACTAAGTGCATTCACAGTGTTGTACAACCATCACCACTACCCATTTCTAAAAATTTTTCACCATCCTGAACAGAAACTCTGTATTCATTGAACTCCCCATTCCTTCTACCCTCCAGCCCCTGCTGACTTCTATTCTATTCTCTGTTGCTATGAATTTGACTACTTTAGGTATCTCTACCTCATATAAGTGGAATCGTGCAGTATGTGTCCTTTTGTGTCTGGTTTATTTCACTTAACATAATGTTTTCAAGTTTATCCATGTTGCAACATGTATCAGAATTTCATTCCTTTCTAAGGCTGAATAATATTCCCTCGTATATACCACATTTTAAAAATCCATTCAACTGTTGTTGGACATTTGGGTTGTTTCCACCTTTTGGCTATTGTAAATAATATTGCTGTGAACATTGGTGTGTAATTTGTTTGAATCCCTCCTTTCAATTCTTTTGAGTTTAGACCTAGAAGTGGAATTGCTGGGTAATATGGTAAATCTATTGAACTTTTTGAAGAACTGCCATACTGTTTTCCATAGCAGCTGCACCATTTTACATTCATACCAGCAGTGTACAAGGATTCCGATTTTTCACATCTTCACCTCCACTTGTTATTTTCCACTTTTTTGAATAGCCATCCTAATGAGTATGAAGTGTAAACTTTAACTTTTGAGTTTACTTTGAAAATCAGTTACACATGAAGTTAATTCAAGAAGTATTTTTGAGCCCCTGTTATATAGAGAGCACTGTTACACTCTGAGGGAATAACAAGGATGAGTAAAATATACTGTTGAATCTTTAGGGGATTTACAATTTATTTTTCCCCTCCAAATGTATTTGGGAACAAGTAAGTCAACTTAAATTTTTATCGGGTGGTTGGAAAAACTAATCCAGAGATCTTACTTAATAGAAAATTGGTAGTGGGGATAAAAAATGTTGATTAAACTAATTTTCAAAAGAATACAATCAAATGATAATTATATAGTTCTTCGGAAAATTCACAATAAGGATTACGTTAGGCAAGGTCTCTAATTTTTTTTTTTTTTTTTTTTTTTACAGGTTAGACTTGTTAAAAGAATCCTTGATAGATTGCTATAATGGCCACTGCTCAGCTCTCTCACTCTATCAGAATTCACAAGGCACCTAAGGTATTTATTAAGAATTAAAAGAAAATCAATGACTATTTAGTGAGTTAGTTCAGAATCATGACTTTAATCTTTGGTGTTTTTTTAAACAGCAGCTTTATCAGTTAATTGGCACATAATATTCTGGCAGAGTATGTCTACATTTTAACTGGCTAATGGACTGAGGATGTTCAGGAAATTAGAATAGATTTCTACAAAGTAACTTACTGGGTGCTTGTTTCATGTTTATATATTTAGACTTTGTAGAGGAAAAGAAATCAGAAACAAAAAAAAAGATGTTTAAAGAGATGGCTCTTTGTTAGACATTCACTTCCTGACACAATTAGGACACTTCTAATGCACACTGTGATGTAATTATAAGAACTGTAGGAAAGAGCACTTAGAGAAACTAGGATCCTGGGGCCCTGGGGAAGCAAGGGCCAGGCAACCTTGCTGGGTTCACCTGGGCAAGTTTATCTTGTCCCATGACATTCATTAATGAATCATTCATTGATTCATTGAGAGCTTAATATTATATAATATATATGTAATGCTGTGTTATTCTCTGAGAGAATTTAAAAAAAGAATCTTCACATTCTAGAAGTTTATAATCTGGTTAGGGAAATAAGACTTACAGGAGGTAAGTCACTATACAAAGCAGTATATGCATTAAATATATGTGAAAAGAGTAAAGCAATACAAATTATAGGAATTTAGAGATTTTATATAGACTGGAATGGTTTGTATATTTCTCACGAAGGAGATAGGACTTAAGGTGGACCTTAATTAATGAAAAGGATTAGGTGAGAGGAGAGAGAAGAGAATTCCATGAGGAAAAACTAGTATATGCCTTGGCTCAGAGTAAGAAATGAGCATGGCACGTTTCAGAGAATAACAAAGAATCCATCCTTACTGGAGTGGAGTGTCATCATGTTGGACAGAAGTAGGAAATAAAATTGAATAGGAACTTTGGGGACAAATTAATGTGGATCCTAAAAGCCAGGCTAAGGAATTTATGCTTTATTCTGTAATCAATGGAAAGTCAGTGGTTTCACCAGGACAGTGAGTAAAATAATGTTTTAGGAATATTAAGCTGTAGCAGAGGCAGGGAAGATTGAAGTTGAAAGAGAATTAAGGCAGAGAGAAAGCAGTCATCTTTCTGGCTCAAATTCAATATACTCACCAAGCCAACTCCTGATCTCATTGTATTTCCACTTAGGAAACCCTTCCTGGGGTGAAAATGCTGAGCTGGGTATATGAATTGCAATCAGCTTGGCAGTTATTTTTCTCACTGTAAATTAACAAATTGACCTTTTGATATAAACAGATCTTTGTAGTTTGGACTGCATGAGCTACTTCTCCCAGTAAATTTTAAGTGACTGTATGATTTTGCTATTTAATACTTAAAACAACAATAATAATAACTCTAGAAGGTAACATTTATTAGCACTTACCATGTGCTGGGCACTGTGCCAAGGGCTTTATATTATTATTTCACTTAAACCTTAAAATAAGGGGAAAACTGAAGCTCAGAGAAGTAAAGTAACTTGCTGTAGGTCATGTAGCTTGACAGCTGAGCTGTCAAACATTACTTATATCATTAGCACAATTTCTTATTAAAATAATTTATAATAGTGTTTTCTATTATCAAGCCACAGTATTTTCATTTGTTAGACATTTATAAAAACGTGAATGATAACCCTTAAAGTATTAGATCAACTGAGCTAAGAAAAAAAATCCCTGGAGTATAGAAAAGTAACAGAATTCTAGAGGCCTTTTCCAATCATTGATCTTCATTATTACAAATGGCCTTTTATATTCTATATTTAAAGTAAACATCTTTATATTTTTAGGTTATTTAATTTTACAAGTGGTTATTACTCAAGTATTGCCTCTAAATTTTGGCATGTTTTCAATAAGTTATTATACATGCATGCCATGCCAGCTATTACCCAATTACCCCCAAGGAACCTTAATTTCTCAGGATCTATGGGTACCAAAAGCAATTTTCTGTAAAATTTTACACACATACACATACACACACATGCATATTACATGCATATTACATACCTAATTCTCCTTCAACGTTAATCTTTCCTACTTCTGCTATAGCTTAATATTCATAAAACAATTATTCTACTCACTCTCCTAATCAAACCTGCTGTCTTTCCACTGGTTACAGAATAAAGCATAAATTCCTTAGCCTGACTTTTAAGATCCATAATAATTTGCCCCAAAAGTTCCTATCATACATGCAAGAATAATTTTATGTATCTTTTTAACAACTGAATATAATATGGTTTGATAAAATGATGAACTGATAATTAATTTTCGCTATGTAGTGTACCAAAGAGGAAGCAAGCTTACATTGCAAAATCATGTCTAGAATGTCCTGAAGACATTCTAGAACCAGATACAGATATAGAAAAGCTTTTGGGGCGTTCTCTTTCATCTAAATGCATATTTGTGGGTAGTACCTGCCTCTAAGTAACAGAATTATTAAAACTTCAACAGTTGAAACTGTGCAGTATAGTAAAAAACACCTCTGAATTTGAATGAGGTAATCAGAGATCTACCATTCTGACTTCTAATATCATAGATTAGTTTCACCTGCTTTTGTACTTTATATAAATGAAATCATACTTTAGTACTCAATTGTATCAGGCTTCTTGCACTCAGCTTTATCTGTGAGAGTCACTTATACTGCAGAACTTTTGCTTAAACAAAGCACAAAGATGTGGAAATACATGGTAGTAGAATAGTAGATGAATAGTAGTTCCACATGGCTAGAGAGTAGGGTGCATAGGAGGGGATAAGGGAGGAAGGGCAGAAGGGAGGGGTGGGAGATGAGACAGGAAAGCTAGGCAAAGATAAGATTTTGACAGTTCTCAAACGCTACACTTGAACTCTATCCTGTACGAACACTGGGAGTGTCATGAGAAGATTTGTATTCTTTAAAGTTAATAATGTTGGCAGTATGAAGGACAGATTGAATGAAAGGAACCCTTAGCAGCGAGGTCAGAGGCAACTACAGTAATAAAGGGGAGAAGTGACTATGTCCTGAGCCAAGGCAGTGGCAGTGAGAAGAGAAAGGAGAAAACAGATTTGAGAATTCTCCTAGAGAGGATTAATAGGACTTTGTGATTGGATATGGGGAATGGAGGAGAGAGAGAAGCCAAAGATGACTGTACTTCTAGCTTGGATGATTGGAGTGGATGCTGATCCATTTGTCTGAGAATGAAACTTGGGATCAGGTTTCAGTCAGGGTGATAGAGATAAACTGAGTTTGAGGGGTCTACAAAGTGGTCTAGGTACAGATATTTAGAAAATAGACAAATGGAAGTAGGGCTCAGAACAGAAATAAGGACTTCAAATTTTCTCTGGATAGGCTGTAGCTGAAGCAGTGAGACTAGATGAAATTACCCAAGAAGAGAGAGCTATGAAAAGAGAAAAGACTGAAGACAGAATTCTGGGGTGGGAGCAACATTTAAAGGGCAGAAAAACTGGAAAAAAAATAAAAGAGATTGAGATAGATATGGTGGATAGGTGGGGGGAAAAATAGTGTTATGGCAGCTGAGAGAGAGGAGAGTGTGGGCAAAAGTGTTAAGCACTGCAGAGGAGTTTACATAGTACGAGGACCGAGATGAGGTCAATGATAGGATGTACTTGGTGAGTTTGGAGAGAATAGTATAGAACAGAGGGGGTGGAAGACAGATTACAGTGGGTTCTGAGGAGTGTATGAAAGGGAAGATTATATAATCATAGTAAAACTCCCCATTTTGCCTAAATCCATGGGTCATTGTAAAATAAATTATATCAGTCTTGAATTACTTGTATAACTGTCTCTGCCTTTCTTTTTGCCTTGCCAGTGAAGATCTAATCTGACGCAATATTCAAAGCCCAGTTTCCTTTCGATTATCTGTAAAGGTATCAGATTTGAGGTCTTGAAAAATCTTTCCATTTTACTTGTGGTAATGGCATGATGGGCTGAATATATTAAAGAATACTAATCTTTTTCATTTCCCCCCCCTCCCAGGAAACAGTTTTCCCACCTCGAATAACTAATGAGCATGAGTCATTGATAATGGTGAAGGAACTTTTTGCTACTTCTATCTCATGTATAACATACCTAAGGGGCCTGTTTCCAGAGAGCTCTTATGGAGAACGCCATTTGGATGGTAAAGTTTAACTAAATGGTTACTTTGGCTGGTGGAGCCCTTTTCCTCTATTTGGCAGGAGTAAAACTTTACTTTCTCACAGAGTGTGCTAATTCCAAGTCATGGGTTCTTTAAGATCAATTTGCTAATTCATTTTCCATTTTAATTTCACTATGTTTAGTGGTTTTACTTATAGGAACCATTAGTTCCTGGCTAGATACCAAATCACCGAATGAAGAGAAAAGAAATATGTATGGACAAGCCCAGTAATTCTAAACTGTACCTACAAAAGCAGCAGCCAGATCGAAATCTACTTGGGTGTACATTTGTACTATTTTGTGTCTCAACTTAATTTTTTTCTTTGAGGTAGACTTTGGCCTTGAGGAATTTTAATTGAGAAGTTTAATTCTTTCTGTTAACATATACAAATATGTGGAAAATATGCATACCCATGCCAAACCCATTTGTTGATTAACATGGATATGTAGACAATTATTATTCTAATCAGCTCTGTTCTTTTCTTAATTTTCTGTCTTTTCTACTTTTCTTCCTTTTATTTCTTATGTCCTTAAACTCATGATCTCATTTCCTTGTATTACAAGCTGTTTCTGTCTCCTTTCCTTCTCTTCTATTAAAAAGAATGTACCTAGGACTCTTCAATTTTTCAAAAATCTTTTTATTTGTTTAAAAAGATGGATTGTGATAACAATTCAGAAAATTTTGCTGATTTGTCATGAAAGTGGGAAAGTATCATTTGGAAAATAAATATAGAGGGCTACAAGTTTCCTTGTAAGATGTTATTTTTCAAAATCTAACTTTAAATTTCTCACATCTGTATTTAATGATATACTTAGGCCTTATTCCAATTTAATTTTCTTAAACATTTGATTCTCTACATGAGCATCAATGAAAATGCATGTGTGCTATAAACACAAAAGCATTATATTTGCAACTGTGACAGCCTCATTTGTGTCCTCTTTTGGTCTATAGGATATAAATCTGTAATAGTGAAAATGTTTATATGTATCATATAGTTGCAGTTTCTCCTCTTGTTTGGAATATAGAATTGGAAAAAGACATGTTTGGAGTAATTAATTGAGCACTTATTGTGTGCCAATCACTAACCTGTGCATGGAGGGCAATAGCATTGTTTATAGCTTTATTTTTTGTGACAGTTTTAATGCAAGTTATATATCTCCCTCTCAGTGTTTGTACTTAAAGTAGCATATGTCATAAAAATGCCCAGTACTCCTCTAAGTTGCTCTCTTTTTGGCAATCTCTAAATGTTATACCAATATGGAATAATTTTCATATCTCTCAATAGCAATAGAGGTAACATCAATTTTAGGATAGGAAAACAATATGAAAAGGTGAAGTGATTTATACAAAGCCATACATGAATCAGTCATTGATTTTAGACTGATCTAAACCAAAACTTTTAATGTGATTTCCTTATTCTTCCTTCCTATAATAAGGTAGTTGAATTTCAGATGGAAATTAATATTTGAGAATAATCCATAGAAACATTTTTCATCCTTTTTTTCTTTCATTGAGAGAGAGAGAAATACCAGAGAAGTGATTTGAGACTGAGGTGTATGTTTTAAATTGGTTGATGGAGATGGTCTTAGTACTACCTTATGATAACTTAGAATTCAGCAGAAGCAAAGAAGTGACACAAATTGATTTTGCAACCAAATCAGTTGTGCTACATTGTAGAAGGGAAGACTGCTAATCTATAATAAAAATGGGAACTAAGTCAATTATCAACATAGGATTTATTTTTAAATTAGATATTTAGTGATTCAAAATGTTTTATAAGCTATAAACTAAGTAAGTTATATAAATAAAATCATGAAAGGAAATACCCTTATTTAGTATGGACAATTTTAGTACAACAGACTGTTTCTATTTTTGTAGACCTCAGTTTAAAAATCATCCGAAAAGATAAAAAATGTCCTGGGTCACTGCATATTATCAAGTGGTAAGTAATTGAAATTCCACCAAAGTTGAACAACATTATTTTTATCATAGCTGAAATTACCCATAAGACTTTATTTGGTAAGATCATTTCCTTAGAACTACTGCCTTCTTCCTTTCTTTCTTTTCATCTTCTTTTTTTTTTTTAATTTCCTAGAAATGTGTAACAATTATTCAATATTATTTTAAGATACTGATTTAGTTTTGTTTTTGAAGAAAATGGACTTTATATAAGAAAGAAAAATATCAATCAAAATTTGATTGCTCATCATATGCATGTCAGTGTCCTAAACATTATGGGAGGCCAAAAGAAAAATAAGATGTGATTTCCTACCTCAAAATTGCTTACGTATTATTTATAAAGTACTATCAACATATTAAAAGATATAGGAATTTCTAAAAAATGATTAAATGGGAAAGGTGAAATGGTTATCAATTTAATGTATTTCAAAGCAAAAAACAAATCAGTTTTGTACTTGGGATTCTTTCTGGCTTTGCATCTGGTCCAAACTGATACCAAACCTTTATTTCTTGACAGGATTCAAGGTTGTTTTGATGCTTTGGAAAAGAGATACGTAAGAATGTTTTTAAATTTACACCAGGATCAAAGACTCATCCTTTATCCCTTTAAAAGAAAAATTTAGCCTTTATTTTGTTGTTGTGTTTTAACAGTATACCAGTTCCTACATTTGGATTCATGAACCAGTTTCTTTTTATTTTGTGTCTTTGTTGTCCTGTTGATGTCTCGTTTACATCAATTAGAAATGAAACCCCCATTTTTCTCTTTTACATACTCATATCTTTTTGACTACAGAATTTCCTCTGAAGTCACTGGAAGAGATCCACAGGATGTGGGAAAGGGCAGACAAGAATCTGGCATTTAGCACATTGAACATGTTCAAAATAGTGGCGATTCAGTTTGCAGATATGAAAGGAAAAAATGCACTTGAATAATCGGCTTTTATTCTATGTTAGTTATTTTGTTAGCTATGTTTGGCACATGTATATAACCTGTTCCCTCAAAATAGCTAGTATTGTAGCTTGAATTTTTTTAAATGAAGCTTGAATTTTAAGTGCATTAGATTTTTCTTGCTGCCCAAGACAGCTATGAAGAGTGTAAAAATTAGAGGCTCTAGTCCTAGTTGAAGAGATAATATATAAATGAACTTTCCACCACTGCTTTCTCCTCCTTTCCCCATCTCTGTCTTCTTTTTACTTCTCAATTCCTATTCCTTTAAAAAACCTTAAGGTGAGTAAGCCTTACATTGGATTATTTAGTTGCACTGATATATTTCCTTTTTCATTGAACAGTTATTACTTATGATTTATTCAACACTGACTGGGGGGTTGAGGGGTACAAAAATGAAACAGATATGAGATTGTGCACACAAAGAGCTTATAGTCCATGGCAGAAGATAGATGACAATCATATGCACAGCTGATGATCAGCTATTGCACACTGGCATAGCCGTACCTGTTGTTAAAATGTTGAAGTACTCTATATCCAGTGGTAAATGGTTGCTTCTCTGAGACCCCAAATGACTCCCACCATGTCCTCCCCTTCACCCCACCAGTGTCTCTTCTGAGATGTCCCTAGACTGTTCCACAATCTAGCAACTAAAGGGTTGACACCTGGCCCAGGGGGGAGCTTCCAGGAACTCAGCACCAGGGCTAAGTTGGCATCTTTTCTGATTGGTCAGTACCTGTGCCATGTTGGGCTGTTAAATTTTGATTTTTTCATATCAGTTTGATATTTTTATAAAAAATATCACCTTTATCACAAGTATAAATAACCATAATATTCATTAGAAAGTGATGCATACCAAAGGCAAGATATTGATCATGTGCAAAGGAAGTATGGAAAAGGAGGGGTTATATCCAGTGAGGGACATGAGGGAGATCTTTGGGAGAAAATGACTTTGAAGGCCCTTAATATTTAGACAGGTTGAGAGGGGAAGAAGGTCCTCACCAGTACACTGAACAGCACTCATTCATTCTCCTTTGTCCGTTCATTTAGCAACATTTCTTGAGTGCCCATCTTTGAGGGGCAGTGAAATATAGTTAAGAGCTCAAGGTTTAGAAGAAGTCAGTCTGAAGTGAATCCTAGTTCTGCCACTTAATACCTGTGTGATCTTGGCACATAACCTGCCTCTTGATAACTTAGTTTCTTTACAATAATAATAGAACGAACCTCTTAGGGTTGTTTGAGAATTAAATGAGTTAATAATCTAAAGCAGTAGTTTTCAAACATTAGCTTGCATTAGAATCACCTGGAGGGCCTGTTAAAACACACATTGCCAGGTTCCACCCCAAAATTTCTGGTGTGAGAATTTTCATTTCAGACAAATTCCAAGTGATGCTGAGACTGCTGGTCTAGGGACCATACTTTCCAAGGCATCACTCTCACCATTGCTCACCATGTTCAAGCACACAAGGATTCGAGAACATGCCAAGTGCCTTTTACCTTTGTACATATTGTTACTTTTGCCTGCAAAATTTTCTTCCCTACCCCACACCCTTTACCTGGCTAATTTCAATTTATCCTTCGGGTCCCAGCCTAAATATTTACTTCCTCGGGGAGGCCTTCCCTGACAACCCCACCACCACCCCTGTCCCAGCCTAGACTGTCCATCTGTTTAATGGTCACAAGCACTCAGTGCTGCTACTTCATAGCAATTAACAGAATTGTAATGATGTACCTATCTGTGTGCTTTTTTTGTTCTCTCCTGCTGGTCTGCATGTTCCCTGAGATCAGAGGCCATTTCTATTTTTGAATGAATGAATGAACTATTAATTAAATAATTAATATAAATTAGAGCTTTACTGTGTAGTCTTAAAATCAATTGTATGCAGTAACCAAAACAGCCACACAGTGTCACTAAAGTTTTAGTCTTTTGGGTGAAATAGGTGAATAATTTGATACAAAATTATGGTCCTGAAATTTTCTCATTTGTATCCTAGTTTTTAATAGGCTTGCTTATATCTCTATCTCTGTATCTATATATTCCATTATTCTTCCAAACAGAATCTGTTTATAGTAATGTAGATATAGGGAGGGCAGGGATTTTGTAGACTTATATCAGACATAAAATTTTTTATTTTAGATTACTTTCAAAACGCAAACTGTTTTAGAGATGCTTATGGCATAATTAACTTTTAGTAATAATGAATTATTTTGTATATCTTTTGCCTCCCAAACTAGAATGTAACTTATAGAGACTAAGGATAGTTATCTTTTTTTTTTTTCCATCTCTCCCCTCCCCAGCAGAACCTTGGGTATGTAATAGAGACTCACATGAATGGATGAATAATTAGTATCCATTTCTCTGACCTTCTGAATAGTATTTTTTTCCTACCCAGATCTTTCAATTTGAAAGTCATATTTTAATTAGACTTTATTGAAAATAATAATAATATAGGTGCAAGTGTATAGTAACAATAGTTTTCTTTTCTCTTGAAGCTACACATGGCAGTACTTACAGTAAGTGCACATTTAAAGACCAAGCCTCTGTCTCTGCTTCATTGTCTTTTGTTAAGTGAAATAGTAAAACAGTATTCTCCCCCATCCTCCCTGAATTTCATTGTCTGTCCTATGCATTTTGGAAGAAATAAAAAAACTCTATCAGAAGTTTTAATAAAAGATCACAATCTACATATTTCTTTGGCATATTATAATACATGAGGAACTATATAGGCTATACTATCTGCTTCATCTATTGGCTATCAGAATTTCATTTTCTGCATTAATTTACAGACTCAAAGCTCTTTGTTTTTGAAGTTTTGCAGACTTTTTTGAAGCTTTGTATACTTCCTGGTATAACACGGTATATGTAGTTAAGAATAGAAGGAAAATGAGAAGATACTATTGAGAGTCTTAGATATATGAGTTATTTTAAAATGTTTAAACTGTAACAAATTACTGCAACTGTAGTGCAGTTGCGGTAATCATAGATATCTGGTTATCAATTTCCTTATAATTAGGGTTCACAGAATGCTCTAAAGACTCTCTATGTTCACAAAATAAGAGCTTATTCTATCTCTAGCTTGAAATATATATCTCAAGATACATATATATATATATATATTTCAGTACTCAATTAATACAGCACAAATTGAACTCTTCACATAGAAAATGTATTCTGTGGGGAGTAATCTGGTTTCAGAAATTAAATGCTGTTTATTTTTCCTTACATAGCTTTACACAAATCCGAAGGAACCTGAGGTAAGAACACATAAAGAGGTGGGCAGTATATTATATTTAAATATGTTTACCCGAGTTGAGGCCATAAATTATATCACTAGACTACCATATGAACAAAGTAACTCGTAGTGAGCTCTTTCAGTGTGTTGTATTATAAATGTCACCAATTCTTTATTATGAGATTTTAAAAACTACCTAGGGGTATTGGGAAAAAAACATTGAGTAGAACTGAGCATATTCCCTAACACGCTAACAGTAAGAATCTGTATGAAAACTGCCTTTTATTTTTATTTTAAATGATGCTGAGTCCTTTCTATTTCTGACCTTTTTGGCATAATGCTAAACTTTTTTTTTATGGCTAACTTAATTCTCTCCCTTCTGACGTTTCATAGATTTTTAAGCTTTACCTCTTTACTTCTCTCTCTAAATTTCTCCCCTCTGCTTATTGAATCCTACTCATCCTCAACACCAACTTATGTTTAAAGCTTTCAGGAAAGTCTCTTTGGCTGTTTTGTTCACACTAATTTCTCCCTTCTCTAAATTCCTTTCTCCAGCAGGACCTCACAATTTAACACTCTTAATTAATTCATAAAGATTACTTTATCTCCCTAACCAGATTGTGATTCCTGAGGACAAATCTTGTCTTCTTTTCGATCTCCCAGTGTGAATTCATAGTCCTGGATACGTAATAGTAACTTGTGCTACTTTAAATGACAACTGTGGCAGTGGCACAAATGGAGGGAGAAACCCTTCATTCTTTCTTCTCATTCTACCCTCTATTTTCCTCCCAGCTTTCTTTCCTCTTCCCTTTCCCTTTTGCTTGCTTTCAATTTTCCTTCCCTAAACCTATGGATTTAGCCTAACTGGTGACCTTCACAACTAAGTTAAGTGTTTTTTAGCCTTTAATATCCTTTCTTCTTTGGCAAGATTATAAACAGCTGTTTGAGCAAGGCAGAAGAAAACTGGTGCATGAGGTGGGTAACAGTTCCTCAATGCCCAAGCTAAACCTGTTTTTATCTTTGTCTCTAGTTTAGTTTCAATTTCTTTTGTTTTCAGTAGGTTTGAGGGGAGGTTTCCCGAAGTAAGATCTCCTGATAAACTGTTAATAAATTGGTCATTTCCTTAGTGCAATAATTATGTTTTCTTATGCATGTAAAACTCATCTGAAACTAATGGTTTGGAGGTAGTGAAATGCTGAGGAAATCGGGCTATCTACAGAAAAATATTACAGAGTGGGAAGAAAACTGTTAAATGAGTTTTGATGCAGGCAATATACGTAATAATAAAGTTAGAAAGCAAAAGCTTATTATATAAGTTCTGAGCTATCATTTATGACCCAGAAAAAAATATTTTGAACTCTTACATATTGTTTCCTATAGCAGTGATCCCTAACCTCTGTGTTCATGGCACACTCTTGATTACTAGAAAATTTGGTGGCATGTTTAAGGGTATTAAAAGACTTAAAAGGACACCAAATGTGTCAGCAATAATTATGGTATAACTACGGCACAGCAATGTTCATAGTGCCTGAAAGTATACATGGGGTTACACTGTTTTATGGTTGCTCTTTAGCACCAAATCACTGATAGAAGAAAGATCAAAGAGGTAAATAGTTCTATGCACTCACAAAACAGCATTCTCCCATAAAGTCTTTCTTTGGCATTTTTCTGATATAGTGCCATGTTTCTTGACTCATACTGGTAGAAGTATATATTATCCCCTAAGCAAAACCGCACAAACAGTAACAACATTAATATTTACTTGAAGGAAAAATGCACTTTACACATGGACTAAAATTTGCAGCACTCTTGTGAAGAGTCTGTCATGGTACACCAGTTGAGAACCTTTGTCTTAAATAAGTGTGCTTATCCAGTCCAGAGACCAACAGAGTTTTGGGCATTGCACAAAGCTGTGGTGCTTCTGCACTTGAGGCTTTGTTCTGGTTGCTCCATCTTTTTTTTTTTTTTTTTTTTTTTTTTGCGGTACGCGGGCCTCTCACTGTTGTGGCCACTCCCGTTGCAGAGCACAGGCTCCGGACGCGCAGGCTCAGCGGCCATGGCTCACGGGCCCAGCCGCTCCGCGGCATGTGGGATCTTCCCAGACCGGGGCACGAACCCGTATCCCCTGCATCGGCAGGCGGACTCTCAACCACTGCGCCACCAGGGAAGCCCTGGTTGCTCCATCTTAAGAAAGAGATGAACTGACGAAAGTAACTGAAGTAGTGAAGAGGGCTAGTGTGGCTTTTCTGCAGATACACACTACAGAATGGGTGGAGGGTATTAATAAGATGTGTAGGCCAAAATGTAAATATGTTAAGGAAATTTTTACACAGTTTAATGCATGATAGACCCATAAAGAATTACTATATTTGAATATTGTGATGATTCAAATCCTACTGTTTCACCATCTGTTTTTCTTTTTGCCTGTTAGAGGTGGTCAACGCCACTTTTAATAGGCTGCTTCAGAAACTGAACTATAGACGGTCCCTGCTTCTAGCCACAATATACTTTTAGATACTTTGTTTTTAAAAAATCCTGTAGGATGAAATCCTAATTGAATGTGAACTCTATCCTGGCTGATTATATATTCATTCAGCAAGTATTAATTGGGTTCCCCTTATGTGCCTGAAACACAGGGGTTAATGGGTAGACAAGGTCCCTGCTGTCTGGAAGCTTATGTTCTTATGAGGGAGGATAAATAATAAACAAGTAAACAAAAATTAGCAAAACAGTTTCAGATAGATCATAATGCTATGAAGAAAATAAAAGTTGGTATGCTGGAGAGTGCTAAGGTGGGAATGGAGGAAGAAAGATTGGAGGGCAGTCCCTGGAAGGCCTCCCTGAGGGGCCACTGTTTGAGCTGAAAGTGAATGGCTAGAAGAGTCACCCCATGCAGGCCTGTGAGAGGTAATAGCATGTGACTGGCAGAACAACACAGTAGTTAACATTGCAGGCGCTGGAGTCAAATCCCATCTCTACTACTTACTAGCTTCATCTATAATGATGTAATACCTACTCTGAGTGTGGCTATGTAAGAATGAATAGATGTAGAGCATTTAGGGAAGTGCCCAAATATCATGATTATTTTTTTTTTTTTTTTTTTTTTTTTTTTTTTGCGGTACGCGGGCCTCTCACTGTTGTGGCCTCTCCCGTTGCGGAGCACAGGCTCCGGACGCGCAGGCTCAGCGGCCATGGCTCACGGGCCCAGCCGCTCCGCGGCATATGGGATCCTCCCAGACCGGGACACGAACCCGTATCCCCTGCATCGGCAGGCGGACTCTCAACCACTGCGCCACCAGGGAGGCCCTATCATGATTATTATCATCAATTGGAGACAACATTTTCCAGAGTACAGTTGTGTAAAGGCCCAAAGGCAGGAAGGCATCTTGTGTGTTCATGGACAAAGAGGATGCCCTGAGCCTGGAGCTGAGTGAGTGGGAGGGAAAGAGGCAGGAGATAAGGTCAGAGAGGTAGGCAGGGGACAGATGAGTAAGGCCCATGGGCCAAGGTAAATTCTGGATTTTATTCTAAGGGCAAAGGGAAACCATTAACAAAGGAGTGACATGGTCTGATTTGCATTTTCAAAACTTTTTTTGGCTGTAGAACAGAGAATGAATTTGGTGGAGGAGGAGTAGTTCAGAAGCAAGCAGATCAGATGGAAAGAGATGGTGTTGGCTTGGATAGGGTGAAGAGAATGAAGGTGAAGAGGACCAGACGGACTTGGGATGTGCTTTGGAGATAGACCTGAAAAGTCTTGCCAATGGATTGGAGTATGGAGGGAGAATGAAAAGCTGTGTATGTTGCTGTTGCTTTGGTCCATGTGGATACATTCAGTATGATTAATAGAAACCATTGGTGAGCAGTTTAAAGACTCATACTTACTAGGCAACACATTAATCTGAAAAGCAGGAGAATGTTTTATGAGGTGTTAAGAAGAGACTAGTGCCTGCTGTAAATATATCTTCCTTGATCAATCAGACTCGGATGGAAGTTATTAAGGATTATCATCTTCTATAAAACAATTACAAACATAACTCTTTTATTAGTAGTTGCACTAGGGACCAAATAATAAAGTGTTAATTAAATTATCAGCCACTAAAGGATCTACTCTTGATACATTAAAAAAAAATAAAAGATAGCTCAGAGCATCAAAAAGCTAGAGCTGGTTGAGAAACATGGGCGGTCAGGAAGAACAGGCATTGTTTACTTGACAGGGCACCTATACCACATCAATGCATCAACGCATCCACGGAAGAGAGGATATTGTGTATCTAGCCTGTCTGGAGTGAACCTGTTGCTGTAGGCACCTCTATTCTCACATATCTCTCGTATTGTACTCATAAAGCAGCCTTCTGGACTTGGTTTGATTTCTCAAGTAGACTGTCTTGCTAGAAAAAATTTTTTTCTCTTAAAAAGAACTCCATTACAAGTCAGTCTTTTTAGAGTATAAGCACCAGGAGCCAGTTTCCCTAGGACCTGCTCACCTATAATTCATGGGATACCAAATCTTAGAATAGACAAAAGTAACAAGAACATTGTGATTTTTTCTGATCAATCTAACATTCCATTCCCACATTGTCAAGGAACAAACACTGAAATAGATGAATGAAGGGTATTTTTTGTGTTCAGACTTAAACTCATACCCTTGCCTATCTTTAGCACCTTCTCCAGCTCTGTGTACAGACTACTGTTGACCCTTGAACAACACAAGGGTTAGGGGTGGTGACCCCCAAGCAGTGGAAAATCCATGTATAATTTATGGTAGGTCCTCCATATACACGGTTCCTCTGTATCCTTGGTTCCTTATTCTCAGATTCAACAACCATGAATCATGTACAACTGTAGTATTTACTATTGGAAAAAAAATCTGTGTGTAAGTGGGCCTGCATGGTTCAAACCCATGTTGTTCAACAGTCAACTGTACATGTATCTGGGTCAACTGTTAGCTTCAACTATTAGGCAATCACCTTATTTTAAATGGAGTATATCTCTCATGAGGAAATCTGTCCTTTATTTCTAGCTTATTTATATCGGTTTATATTTGTCCATATTTATAGCTAGCAAACAGCAGTGGTGTCTAGTTTTTAGTGCAGGATCAAAAGAACAGAAATAAAAAAACACCTGATACCATAGACCCTGGTTCCTTTCTGATTTTTTCTAGCTTTCCTATTGCCATTCTAGTCTTCCCTGAATTACTACAGAATTCTCTCTCTCTCTCTCTCTCTCTCTTTTTTAACATCTTTATTGGAGTATAGCTTTACAATGGTGTGTTAGTTTCTGCTTTATAACAAAGTGAACCAGCTATACATATACATATAGCCCCATATCTCTTCCCTCTTGCGTTCTCTCTTTTTTTTTTCAGGAGTCTCTTAATTGTTCTCATGGCTCCCACTTCTCTGCACTCTTTTTTTTTTTTGCGGTATGCGGGCCTTTTACTGTTGTGGCCTCTCCCGTTGTGGAGCACAGGCTTCGGACGCGCAGGCTCAGCGGCCATGGCTAATGGGCCTAGCTGCTCCGCGGCATGTGGGATCTTCCCGGACCGGGGCATGAACCCGTGTCCCCTGCATCGGCAGGCGGACTCTCAACCACTGCGCCACCAGGGAAGCCCTCTCTGTACTCTTAAAATAGCCAAGGTGATCTTAAAAAATGCTGATCACTCCCATGCTTAAAACCCTTCAATGGACTTCTGGTTTACTTGGAATAAAGTTCAAACCCCTTAGTTAAAAAGGCCCCACATGGGCTTCCCTGGTGGCGCAGTGGTTGAGAGTCTGCCTGCCGATTCAGGGGACACGGGTTCGTGCCCCGGTCCGGGAAGATCCCACATGCCGCGGAGCGGCTAGGCCCGTGAGCCATGGCAGCTGAGCCTGCGCTTCCGGAGCCTGTGCTCCACAACGGGAGAGGCCACAACAGTGAAAGGCCCGCGTACCGCGAAAAAAAAAAAAAAAAAGGCCCCACAACTTTCTCTACAACCTCATCTCCTACACTCTCCCCCTTGCTCACTCATCGCCAGCCATTTGGCCTCCTGTGATCCTAGAAGAGGCTTCCTTTCCTACTGTAGAGCCGTTTCTTCTGCTGGGGTGCCCCGCTCTCCCCAGCTCTGCACATGGCTGACCTCTCTCATCAATGAGGCTCAGCTCAAACATCATCTCTTTAGTGAGGCCTTCCTTGGCCCCTCCAAACCAAATCACCACCTCTCCCTTCTGTACTCTGTCACAGCATCTGCTTCATATTGTTCACAGCTCTTATTACTACCTGAAATTATTTTGTTTACTTATTTATTGACCATTTCTCCCATCAGTCTGTGTTTTCCAGAAAAACAGGGACCTTTTCTGTCATGTTCACCATAGTGACTCCACTGCCTGACACAAAGTAGACATTCAATAAATATCCTTTTCATGAATGAATGGTTTCTTAACTAGTTCCACTGTTACTTACCTAAGCTGGGTCAGACACTTGACTCTGTGCTTTAGCTTCTCCAGCTTTAAGATGGTAACAAGAGATTATGCCATCGAACTCATTTTCAGCATGGAGGAGAAAAAGTGTTATCTTTATATCTGGAAATATTACTCCTGAATAATGTAATGCTATAAAACAAACAAGTATGTAGGAGGTATAGTAGGTATACAATGAAAGTGTTCCTTACCTATTATCAGATAAGATTCTGGATTTTTTGAAAATAATTTCTTTCTCTATTCCCTTTCATATTTCTAGAAAGTGACTGAGATATACCAGTTCAAATTCAAATACACAAAAGAAGGAGCCACTATGGAGTTTGACAGGTAGAATCTAATTGTTTAATGAACATGAGAAATATGTAGGATTGAGGTAAACATAAGCTTCTTGAGGCCAGAGATAGGTCTTATACTTCCTTTGTAACTTCCCCAACAATCCCACAAAAACCACTATTATGAAAAGGAACTGTAAAAATTGTTTAAATTTCTGAAATCCATAGATGAAGCCAGTAGGAGAAGAGGCTTCCTTTGCTTCTTTCCTTCTTCTCCTGTAGGTGATATTAGTAGGGTCTAAAGGCAGTTTAGTGGTTAAGAGTTCTAATTCCTAAGGCAGAAAGATCTAGCTTGGAACCCCAGCTCTGACTATTACTGGTCATTTAACTTTGGACAGAATAATCAACCTCCCTAAATATTAGTATTCTCATCTGCAGAGTGGAATTAATAATATCTACTTCATATGGTTACTGTGATTATTAAATTATAACGCATATACAAAGCTTTACCCATGCCTGGCACATAATAAACACACAGTAAATTGTACCTAGTGGTGGGGATGGTGGTGGTCTTTGGAGGCAATGGTGGTTGGTGGTTGGCATAGCAGTAGAAATTATATTAATGAGGCTGTCTATGTGGTGTTGATTGAATAACTCCATGAGGCTCTATCTAGCCACTAATTCAAAATTTCTCAATTGCTATGCCAAGATATTAATGCTTTTTACCCTCAATATAGCCCGATCAGGACTGGGGTAGATGAAACCCCTGAGGTATTTACCTATAGACACAAATATTCTCATCTGTTTACCCTAATATGTCATACAAATATAATTATCTATGTGTCCCTGTATGGAAAAGACTGGAAAGCACTGCATTTTCCTATCAAGTCTGAAATTCCAAGTTTTAGATATACTAATGGGTTAAATAGCAAGGACAAGGACATTTACTTCAGAAGGTCCTTAGTGAAGATGGAGGTGTTTTGTTGAGGAGCAACATTTATTCCCCTCCCAGTAGCTTTTGGCTTCAGATAGAGCTAAGTATTGCTGATGAGATGGAACAGAAGTGGGGAGGGTGGATGATGGAGAAAAGCCTTGGGTGGTAGAAAGCTGCACCTCAGGGGGATGAGTTTCTCTGAAAGGAATAACACTGAAGAGAAATGTGACCTAATTCTCAATTTTCCATACTATTAGCTCTGTCTCATCATTTATTATTACAAGTTTAATGATTTCTCTCCAAGATTCACACCCTTAATTATCCTCTCATTTGTAAAATTTACAGACAGCATTAGGATGTGAAGGGGAAGTAAGTTCTAGGAACAAGAATTAAGGTACTAACCATCATTAGCTAACATCTGTATAACACTTTACAGATTGTTCAGCAGTTTTCACACATATTCTCTCATATAAAACAGCTGCCTCTTACTCTCTAAAATTCAAGCATAAGTACAACTGACAAGCAGATTAATTTCTTTTGTTACGAAGGCACATAACTCTAGAGGTGAACAGTAAAACAGAAATGGCCAGATCTGGGACTTCCCTGGTGGTCCAGTGGTTAAGATTCCATGCTCCCAATGCAGGGGGACCGGGTTCAATCCTGGTCAGGGAACTAGATCCCACATGCCGCAACTAAAAGTTCTCTCACGCCGCAAAGAAGATCCCGCGTGCCGCAACTAAGGCCTGGCACAGCCAAATAAATAAATAAATATTTTAAAAAAGAAAAAAGAAGAAATGGCCAAATCTTTCTGCTACTAAGGGGAAGAGAAGGTAATGCATACGTGACCAAAGGTGGGCATTTGTTCAAGTGATTGTTCATACAAAATTACCTTATCATCTCTTCTATAGTAAAGAAAATTTTCCTTTTAAAAGAGTACAAGGGAGTCTTGAAAATGATTTTACATGAGTATGATTTTATGAATATGGTGTATACTGAAGGATCCCATGTGCTACATGGCTATAGCCCCTCCCTCTCATTACCCATTTCAAATTGGTTAAATCCTGGTAGACAAAACTTTAAATTTTTCAAAACTGAAAAAGGAGCAAATGTGATTCCTTAATGTTTGTTTTATGAATTCACACTATCTATAGTAGTTCAATTACTAAGGATTATTTTTCAGTATTAAGAAAGGCAATGTAAAAATATATTGCAGTCATAGTCCTTGGAAACTACTCAAATGTGAGACTAATTGGGGAAAAATTTTGGAGAGAAATAAAAAATGTTTAGAGTTGGAAGGTAATTTAGTCCAACTTGTCCATTCATTCATTAATACAACAAATGTTTATTGAGTACTTAATATAGTTGGGCACTAAACTTAGTACAGTGGAGATGAAAAATATAGCCACTCATAGTCTAGAGGGGACATACAGTTACAAACAGGAGTGAGGTATAGGGATTACCAGGGAAGACTTCCCTGAAGAGATGACACATGAGATAGGTATTAAAGGATAAATTCAGTAGAGTCAGGAAAAGAAGCGGGAAAAGCACAGTACAAGCAAAGTGAACAGCACATACAAATGCACAGGAGTAAGAAGGAACTGGGTAGTAGTTGCAGATGAAGGTGGAGGTGAGTGTGTGGTTGGTTGTGAAAGGCATTGTACACACACTGTTCTCAAATTTGATTGAAAGGTGATGGATATAATAGAAGAAACTTAAGCAAGAGAATGACATGAGTGGATTTTCCTATTAGGATATTATTTTGGTAGTAGTGTGGAGAATGTTTTATAGTGTGGGCAAGAAGAAAAGCAGGAAGAATAATCAGTCATTGTCATAATCCATGTAAGAGTGAGAAGGGGATGCCTCTGAGAGATAACCAGATGGTACAAAGGCCCAGAGCTGATGGTTGATTTAACTTGGAGAGGTATAGAAATGTGTGTAAGCTTATCTCACATAGGAGCTAACTGACATAGAGTGTCTAAGTGACTTGACTGGGGTCATTCAGCCAGTTAGCAGCAGAGCCAATATTAAATGTCAAGTCCATTGTTCTCACTATTATAGTATGCGGTTATTTGTAAATCAGATTTTTTAAAAATCAGGTCACATTGAAAATGTCTTAAGGGAACTTGCTACTTAAGAAATCCTTTGTATATACATTGCAAAAAAGTACAATAACTCCTCTAATTTACATTCTAAAATAGTCTCAAGAGTGACCTGAGTTTAGTTTATATTTATCTGATCATATAGTAAAAAGTTTTGTTCTTTTTAAAATAGATTTTCAGTATTATATGTGATTGAAAAGTATGCTGTTTTTCTATGTGGTTATAGCAGGAGCACAACCTTCAAAAGTGGGACAAACAGTGAAGATATTAAGAAAGCCAGTGTTCTACTGATGCGTAAATTGTATATACTGATGCAGAACCTTGGACCCCTTCCTAATGATGTTTTACTTACTATGAAACTCCACTACTATAATGCAGGTAGGTGGGGACCTCTAGTCAAATTCCTTCTTCAGTGCTGAAGTAAGTATTTTGGATAAATAGAAGGATTTTGGCAAGCATTTGAAAGAGATGTCTGTTGTTACACATGAAAGATTATGCTGACTTGTTCTCCTGAAACTCAACAGTTTTCTTGGTTTTCTGCCCTTTTCATTTTGCAGTGACCCCACATGATTACCATCCCCCTGGTTTTAAAGAAGGGGTAAATTCACACTCCCTGCTGTTCGACGGGGAGCCTGTAAACCTGCAAGTGGGATTGGTCTCCACGGGCTTTCATAGCATGGAAGTAAAAGTCACAACCGAGGCCACCAGAGTGTCTGATTTGGAGAACAATCTCTTTCAGGAGAGCAGCACTACAGAGATCGCCCATCAGGGTCTAGACTGTGATGAAGAGGAAGAGGAATGCAACAATCACGTAAGGCAAAGCTGTAGCGACCCTCCACTGCTTCAGTTAAACCCAGTTGACATTTTTCAGTTCATACACAGGTCATATCATAGTAACAGGATCCAATGGAGTGTGCCGGGTGTAAACACTGAAACAAAACTAGCCCCTAACCTCGAGTCTTTCTTCTAAAAAAGCACTATCTTCAAGAAGGAAATATACTCTGTTAGATGAAGTGGTCCATGGCTAGGAGAAAAAAAGACTTTCTAATATACTTCTTTTTATAAAAGGTACCCATGAATTTAGGAAATTTGGGATTTTCTATAACTTATAAAAGCATATTAAACATATTTAAAAATATTATATGTGTTTATTCATACTCACTGCAAGTATAAGTAAGTTCTCGATTACTGGGGTAGAAAAGTGTTATGGATAAACCTAAGTCAGAGTGCATTCATTTTCACTGCTGTAGATTATTCTACTCTTGACAGACATTCTTTCTTCCTCTGCAATTGTTATAAACATTCATGTATACACCTCCTTGTACACATGTGCAATAGTGTCTCCAGGGAATATACCAGAGTCCTAGGGCTTGCACATTTTCAACTTTATTAGGTAATGAAAAACTGTTCTCCAAAATGGTTGTACCAATTTATGCTCCACCAAAAGTGGAGGGCGTGCTCTACATTACTGTCAATACTTTTTTTTTAAAGTAATACTTTAAATTTTATTTATTTATGGCTGCATTGGGTCTTCATTGCTGCACGCGGGCTTTCTCTAGTTGCAGCGAGCGGGGCTACTCTTTGCTGGTGCGCGGGCTTCTCACTGCGGTGGCTTCTCTTGTTGTGGAGCACAGGCTATAGACATGCGGATTCAGTAGTTGTGGCTTGCGAGCTCTAGAGCGCAGGCTTAGTAGTTGTGGCGCATGCGATTAGTTGCTCTGCGGCATGTGGGATCTTCACGGACCGGGGCCCGAACCCGTGTCCCCTGCATTGTCAGGCAGATTCTTAACCAATGTGCCACCAGGGAAGTCCCCTTATCAATACTTAATTTTACCCAAGTTTATGTTTTCTGCCTAACTCCTGGACGTAAATGGTAATGCTTCATGATTTGATTTTGATTTGCATTTCCCTGATTATTAATGAGTTTAAGCATCTTTTCATGTATATTGGCTGTTCTAGTTTTCTTATGTATAAAGTAACTGTTCAAGTCTTTCATGCATTTTTCTATTGGATTATTTATCTTTTCCTCATTTATTTAAAAATATGTTCTGAAGAATAATTATTTTTCATTATTTATGTTGCATTTTTTTTTCAGGTTTGTGGCTTGTCTCTTCACTTTCCTTAAGATGTTTTTTGCTAAGGAGAAGTTCTTAATTTTAATGTAGTCAACTCTTTTCCTCTAATATGTGCTTTTGGATATTAAGAAATTCTTCCTCATCTGAGTTCATTTTTAAAATTCTCCTCTATTTTGTTACAAAAATTTTAAGGTTTTTCTTTTTACATTTATATTCCACTTGGAGTTTATTTTTATTTGTGGGGTAAGGTAGACCAGACCCCTTTTACATTTTAAAATCCAAGTGTAATATACATACAGAAAAATACATATATCATAGTGATACAGCTCAATAAATATTCACAAACTGAACACCAGGGCTGGGATGAGAGTGAGGCAAACAAGGTAAGAGTGAGTACCACCTTAAATATTACTTCCTAGGTATCTTGTTTGCCTCACCCCATTCCAGCCCTACTGAATACACATGTGAAATCAGCACCAAGATCAAGAAACAAAATACTACCAGCACCTTGAGAAAACTCAGTCTTACTTTGCAGTCACTGTTCTGCTCAACAGGAGTATCTCTATCCAGGCTTCTATTAGCATAGATTAGTTTCTCTTGTTTTTTATTTTATAGATGTGGAATCATGGAGTATGAAACATTTTTCACTGCTTTGAACATTCCGAACATGTTTTTTAGTGAAATACATACACATTTCTGGAGGGAATAGATTTACTAGGAGTAGAATTGCTGGGTCACAGGATATGAGTACATTTAGCTTTAACAGATACTACAAAACAATTTCCAAAGGGCTTGTGCCAATTTACACTTCCATCAGCAAGTTTTGGTTGCCCCACATCCTCACCAACTGTTGGCATTTTCCATCTTTTTAATTTTAGCCATTCTGGTGGGTGTGTAGTGGTAGGTCATTGTGGTTTTAATTTGTAGTTTCCTGATGACTAATGAAGATGAACACCTTTTCACATGTTTATTGGCCATGTTGGATGTCCTCTTTTGTGAAATGTCTTTTCAAGTCATTTGTCATTTTTCTATTGGGTTCTGTTGGGTTTGTCTTTCATTCTTATGGATTTGTAGGAGTTCTGAATATATATTCCACATATAAGTCCTTTGTCAGATACATGTATTGTGAATATCTCTTCAACTTTCTAACTTGCCTTTTTACTCTCAACGGTGTATTGTGATGAACAGAATATTAATTTTAATATAGTTCAACTTATCAATCTTTTTGGCTACCTTTGGCAGTTTTTATTTTAAAAATTTTATCCACTCTAAAATTTACAGAGATGTACTCTATGTTTTTCTCTAACAAGGAGAAATAGCTGCAGAAACAGAAGTGATTTTTTTTTTTTTTTTTTTTTTTTTTTTTTTTTGTGGTACGCGGGCCTCTCACTGTTGTGGCCTCTCCCGTTGCGGAGCACAGGCTCCGGATGCGCAGGCTCAGCAGCCATGGCTCACGGGCCCAGCCGCTCCGCGGCATATGGGATCCTCCCAGACCGGGGCACGAACCCGTATCCCCTGCATCGGCAGGCGGACTCTCAACCACTGCGCCACCAGGGAGGCCCCAGAAGTGATTTTTAAAATTATAAGATACCTCCATGAATAACATCATACCAAAAAATATAAATAACTGACCTTTCTCTCCCCTATCTTCAAGTATTTATATATTTTGGTATGACGTTATTCATGGAGGTCTCATAATTTTAAAAATTGCTTCTGCTTCTGTAGTTATTTCCTTGTTTTTATATCTGGTATTTATTTGTCCCCATTTGTTTTTCTTGGTTAGATTGGCCCCAAATAGTATTTTTTATTACTCTTTTCAAAGTCATCTTTTAGTTATGCTGATCTCTTCTGTTGCTTTGTTTTTCTATTTTGCTCATGTTTTGTTTTTATCTTTGCCTTCTTCTATTTCTCTGGTTTGGTTTTGTCTCCCTTATTCCAAACTGATCTCTCCATCAATATATAGACATATATATTCTATGAGTACCTCGAATTCAGTATCAAATGGAATTTCAACTTCTTACCAAACATGCTCTTCTTCCTCCCAGGTTCCTTATCTTTGTATTTCATTAAAACATTACCAAGCAGCCTGACCAGGAATGTGTTCAACTCCTATTTTCTTCTCACTTTTCACAGCCTTTTGGTTACCATTTCCATCTGTTTTGTGTCTGAAATACTTCTCCAGTCTGGCCCTATTGCCATTGTACTGATTCAGGCTGTCATCATTGCTTTCTTGCTGAAGGACAGCTGAGCCTCCTAACTGAATCTCCCTGATGTCAGCATTGCCCCTCTAATTTGTCTTCCAGAGTGCCAGAGAGTGAGGGTACTAAAACTATGATGATCATTTTCAAATATTTCAAGTTGATTTATTTTGTGTAATTTCAAAGGTCAGAATGAGAGCCAGAAAATGAAAATTACATTGGCTGAGTGAGGTGTGCAGAGGTTGATTTTGGCTCAAGAGAAGGAAGAACTTTCTCTTAAAAAATTTTAAAGCAATATCATAATGATATTAAAGTAATTTAAAAAGCAGTGCAAATCTTCCAGCTGTCCTACCATCCCAACCCATCCGTACTGTTTTCTTTCTTTCTTTTTTTTTTTTTTTTGGCCACACCACAGCATGTGGGATCTTAGTTCCCTACCCAGGGATCAAATCTGTGCCCCCTGCAGTGGAAGCACAGAGTCTTAACTGCTGGACTGCCAGGGAAGTCCCTGTTTTCATTTTTATATGTTCCATCCCATCTAGTCATTTTCCACAGATATACATATTTATACATGATTTTAATCATGGTATAAATATAAATTTGTTTTATTGATAATTTTATACCTAATATTAATTTTATAACTATGTCCTACCTTACTCTTCATATTTTTTATTTTAATGAACTTTTTTTTCCATTTAGGTATTATACCATTTTCCTACATTGAACATTTAAGTTAATTCCTGATTTTACTATTATAAATGGTGGTGTAATAAAATACCTTTGTATGTATGGCAGAATTTTCCCTTATTTTCTAGGGGTATAGTATCAGGACTGAAATTTACAGAGCCTGAAAATTTGTATAGCTCTCAAATGAGTATTATCATTTTCCAGAAGCTTCCAGCTTCTCTACCTCCTCAGGATGGATTTTCTAAAAATGACAACTACTTGATAAAACTGACTATCTTGAGAAGGGTGAACGCTTTGTCGACAGCTGTGTTCAAGTACAGGTAGATACTATGTTCAAGATAGAGTATAGATGATTGTCTCTAGGGTGTTGCAAGAGAAAATCATGATTTGGGGGGAAGGTTGAACTAGACTGACCTCTGAGGTCCCTTCCATGCTAAGATTCCCTGGGTTATATTTTGAATTCCTATTAAGAGCATAATGCCCTACTAAGCACTGTGAGGAAAATTAAGACATATAAAATATAGTTTCTACCTTTGAGAACTCTAGCTGAAGAGACAATATCTACATGATAAAAATAATACTGGAGAGTATATGAATGATAGAAATAATATTAACTAACAATACTGAGCATGATACTCAGGGCTTCACATGTATTATCGCTTTAAATCTTCCCAGCTATTTTATGAGGTAGATTCTATTATTATCCTGATTTTACAAAGGAGAAAACTGAAACTTAGAGAAATTAGCCCAAGGCTACAGATACAGTGAATAAGTAGCAGGGCCAGAATTCAAATCAAGGCAGTTGGACTCCAAAGCCTGTGCTCTTAGGATACAGAAATAAAGGTAAACTGGCACTGGGTGGGAAGGTTTCACTGAGTTGATTTTATGGATACATCAGTTTGATTGGCAGAGATTAAGGCAGAGGACGTTCCAGGCAAGTTGGAAAGTACAGTGTGGTAGCATCAGAGCTTCTGTCTCTATGATTTGGAATTCCAATTCTGAACCTTCCACATCTTTTCCTGTATCCTACCTGGCTTTGCTGAAATCTCTACTTTTCGTAAACTTTAACTCAAAGATTTTTAAAAGCTTTTTTAAATCATAAAATTTTTCTATTAAAATATAAAGTTTAAAAAATCTTGATCAAACAGCTTATACTGCTTTTTCACCAGTGATCCATAGTAAAGAAGTAATTTAACATAATCATCTTGTGAGGTTATTGTAAGATTGAAAAAAATATTTTAATACAATTTTCTTTTTCAGGTTATTTCTTTTTTTTTTTTTTTTTTTTTTTTGCGGTATGTGGGCCTCTCACTGTTGTGGCCTCTCCCGTTGCGGAGCACAGGCTCCGGACACGCAGGCTCAATGGCCATGGCTCATGGGCCAAGCCGCTCCGCGGCATGTGGGATCCTCCCAGACCGGGGCACGAACCCGTGTCCCCTGCATCGGCAGGCGGACTCTCAACCACTGCGCCACCAGGGAAGCCCCAGGTTATTTCTTATCTCAGTCACAGAAAGACAAATATAAAAGATTTCTACCAGTAGTTGAAATTATTCAGTATTTGTACTCTTCATTTTCTGGTGTGATCCTTAAGATCTGAAGAACAATGTAAAACTGAGATCATAGTTTGGCAATGGATTCAGAAATGATTAAAGGAGATAAACTTGAAATTTTAAATTTCTTAGATGATAATAACTCTTAAAACCTAACTCCACTTGGAAAATAGGACACAGAACCCAAGTAAAGAGACCAAGGAATCCCAGGACAAAACAGGGTTATGTAGAACTGTCTGAAAAACCCTGTCCCAAATGTGTCCTTATTTTATCTACCTCTGCGACATCTTCAGGACAGGTCTTCCTTCCTTGTAGGGGTGGTTTAAGCTTAAGGCCTTAGGCAGTAAGGACACACAAACACAGTGGCACCTCACAGTACTCTGTGAAGTTGGACCTGTTTTCTCTGTTTCAGTCAGCTGGACGGATAGCAATAGACATATACACTAGAGAGAGACTCTTGGACAGGCTTCTTTAAAGAACTCACCTATGTGGTGACAATAACCACATGTTCTGGAATTGGTTGTAGAATCTTATTTAAATTTTATGCTAAGTTTAAATGCTGAGGGAAAAGTACTTCTTTCTAATAGAGGTAGTTAACCCAGGCTCCTTAAAGGACTAGTAATTACTGATACATCCAGACAGCTATAAAAAGATGGAGAGCTAATGTTGCACACATGTCTATTGTAGAGACTGATGGTCCTAGTTTATTAAGACATTACAGCTCTTTGGGAATTCGTATTTTTATCAGTTTTTAAGTGGGAATCCATAGGCTGTAATTTTCTAATTTTCTGAGCTTTTTATGAGTTTTTGTACCCTCAGAAAGGGTTGCTTTTTCTTTTTGATGAATTCCACAAAATAATACATATATTATAACAATATATGCATTTTTTTCCCTGTGTGAAGGCCATTTTTTTCCCTGTGTGAAGGCCATTTCTTACCTTTTGTGCTAACACATTTGATTAAAGTGTAAATGATTTGTTTTTGAGAAATTAGAATGTAAAGTACATTGGTGCCAAAGTAAATGGTACCATTTAAGTGTGGACTAGAAAGGTATTTTCTGCAATTCCTTAGAATTGCTTTGTATTCTAGTCAGTGGATTAAAACAAGAGCTTTTTCATTCAGAATCTATTTTCTCCCACTAAACTCTGAACTGAAGTTTTGCATTTTTGAGGTATAGTCTGATGATTTTCATAGTATTACATCTCTTGAAGCATATATGCCTTGTTTGATACAATGTAGTGTTGGCAAGAATATCTTAGATTCTTGGAAATAGAGTTGATTATTGAAAACGTTGGAAGAGGCACATTATCTACAGAAAATATTCAGACTTAAAAACCACACATCATTCTCTCTTTATCATGGGGCTATAGTCCTTTTCACAAAGTTTCTTTTTGTCAAATAGGAAATTTTTTTCAATTAATTTTTCTGTTCTGCATTACAGAATATAATTGTTATCCTCTGTTAACCATGAAAAGAGGAATGAAAGTTGGTTGACTTTTCCATCAGTCATATAAGTCATCTCTTTTTTTAAATGAATCACTCTATAACATATCAGAGAATTATCTCCTTCTTTTGTGAGTGGGAAGAGCCACTCTGATGATCTGTGTATGTTTCATTTACATAAAGAATAAAAGAGTATATTGATATAGATATATATTACAACAGAAGAAAAGCATAGTGAGTAATCTTAGGTAATAACACTTTGGATGTTACTATTATTAAACCCTAGCATTAAAAGAAGTAAGTTTTGTTTTTTTAAAAAAGGAGTAAGACTGAGAATGTTCTTTTTGGTTTAAAAAAAATGCCTGTAATAATCTGAAATAATACAATGTTATCATTATACTAAAACCAGTGTAATATTAGGCTCTATTTAGAGTTTTTTTTAAAAAATAAAGACTTTATTGAGATTTAGTCAATTACATATTGGAAAAATATAATGATAATGTTACTTAATTATATAGAACTATATACAGTTGGCCAATTTTTCTAATACTTGTTATATGTGCTGCTAGTTTTCCATTTGAAGTTACATTGCCTCTTGGTAAACAGATGAGATTATGGTCTGTAACAAACCCAGGCATTGTAAGGAGAGTAATTCTTTTGGTATTTATATTAGGATCTCAAAATTGAGATTTAAGACTTCAGAAGATCATTCCTTCAGACAATGATAAAGAGGAGCTAGAAACAGAAGTATATATATATCCTCTATGGAGCCACCACCTCAAATTTGCTTCTTCCTGTATGATGGAGGGCTCCTCCTGCTTTGATAACCAAATTCAGAACAAACAGAAACCTTATAGCTAATGGCACTGGTCTGACATTAAAACAAGTCTACACTTAGCTCATTGTGAAGAAAGTTTAAAATAATATTCTAAAATATTCTAATCAACCATAAGTTATCAACATTTATTCAGTCAGCAAATTTATATTGAAGCCTATCATGCTTGACTCACTGTACAAATGTAGTAGACACAAAGATAAACACGTCAAATCCCTGATTCAGAATCGCTCAGGAGAAATGGAACAAGTAGCTGTTATATAAATAACAATAATAATCAGCATAAAGTGCCTACAAAGGGCTTTATATACACATGGCTTCAATTGATCCCCACAACTTTGCATAACATTTTATAGCTGAAGGAACAGAAGTTCATAGACATTAAGTAGCATATCCAAGGTTGCCCAACTAGAAAGCATCAGAGTCAGTATCAGAGAACCTAGGTCTCTCTGGCTCCAAAGCTCATCCTCAGTCCGTTAAACCTTACATTCATTCATGTAGGAGAGAATGTTAAAAATCCCACAAGAGACCAAAATTCCTATAGAATGATTAAATTCCACTTTTATTCATGAAGGAATAATGTAACAGACTTGCTCTCCTGTTATAAAAGATTAGGAAACTGGGTAAAATATATGAAACAACTGTTTTCAGACATTAGATAACAGGAAGGGCAAAACTGATCCCTGAGAGAAGAAAAACAAGATGAGCCTTAAAACTGCACCTTCCCTCAGGGGGTCCTTTCTGGACCACCGGTGTGGGAAGGGGGAACCCAAGCAGAGCATGGCATCTTGCTGGGTTGAAGAAATAGACTGGAGTTTGAGGAAGCTGAAGCACCTGGGGACAGAGTATCAGAAGGGAGGGATCTACAGAGAGAAAGAGCTCCAGAAGTCATCCCTGGCATCCCTTGAGTCTTTTGTTGAATATTCAGCTTCTCAGGTATGGGTTGAAATTCTACAAGGTTGGACACAGAAAACTATTGGGGGAACTGTAAAAGATTCTTAGAACTCTCACAAGACTGACAGACGTTCACATAACGATCCGTTATGTGGAGAGACCTTGTTGAACACCTGGAACATTCAATAGAGACTCCAGAAGGGTTACACCTTAGCATGAAAGCTAAACCAGTCCTTTAGTGAAGGCCTCCAAACAATTTTAACAGCTTAAAAGCAAGCCTTGAAAGGATCAAGCTTATTTGCCTGCCAAAATAACATTCAACACTTTTTAGAGGAAAACAAAGTCCAAACACTCAACTATGTAAAATTCTTATTGTCCAGAATCCGATAACAATTCATTCACATGTAAAGCAGCAGAAAAACTGACCTATAACCAAGGAAAATTAGTCAATAGAAGGAGACCCAGAAATGCCAGCAATGATAAAATTAGCAGATAAGGACTTTAAAACAACTATTATACCAAGTGCAATAATAACCTATGTGTACACAAAAACATGTATACAAATGTTTATAGTGACATTATTTGTAATCTCCCAAAACTGGAAACAACCAAGATGTTCTTTAATGGGAGAATGATAAATTTAAAATAAAAAAGAACAAACTACTGGTACCTGCAACATCATGGATCAGTTGCAAATACATCATGCTAAGTGAAAGAAGCCACAATCAAAAGACTACATACTGTATGATTCTATTTATACAACATTTTTTTCTTGAACAGCTTTATTGAGTTATAATTCATACACCATACAAATTGCCCACTTAAAGTATACAATTCAATGGTTTTTAGTATGTTCAAAGAGTTGTGTAACTATCATCACAATCAATCTTAGAACATTTTCATCACCCCAGAAAGGAATCCCATACCCTTTAACTATCACCTCCCTATTTCCTCTTTCCGTCTCTCCCCTAAGTCTTAAGCAACCATTAATCTATTTTCTGTCTCTATAGATTTTCTTATTCTGAATATTTCATATAAGTGAAGTCACACAATATACTGTGTTTTGTGACTGGCTTCTTTCACTTAGCATTATGTTTTCAAGTTTCACCCATGTGGTAGCATGTATTGGTGCTTCATTCCTTTTTATGGCTGAATAATATTCCATTGTATGGGTAGACCACATGTTTATCTATTCATCAGTGATGGACAATTAGGTTGTTTCCACCTTTTGGCTATTATGAATAATGCTACTATAAACATTCATGTGGGACTTCCCTGGCGGTCCAGTGGTTAAGACTCCGTGCTTCCACTGCAAGGGGCACGGGTTCGATCCCTGGTCGGGGAACTAAGATCCTGCATCATGCCAACAATAACAACAACAAAACGAAAAAACATTCATGTACAAGTTTTTTGGAACACCTATTTTTAATTCTCTTGGGTATATACCTAGAAGTGGCATTGCTGGGTCCTATTAACTCTGTTTAATCATTTGAAGAACTCCAAAACTGTCTGCTAAAGTGGCTGCACCATTTTATATTTCCCCCTGCAGTGTATGCAAGTTCTAATTTTCTTCACATCCACAACAAGACTTATGTCACTTTTTGATTCTAGCCATCCTAGTAGGTATGAAGTAACTGGTATCTTGTTGTTATGATTTCTATATCTGTAGCAACTAGTGATATCATTGGTTATTGTCCATTTATATATCTTTCATGGATAAATGTTTATTCAGATATTTTGCCCATTTTTAAGTTAGGTTATTTGTAAACAACAGTAAAAATTGTTGAGGTGTAAAAATTCTTTATTTCCTGGTTACAGTCTCTTAACAGATGTATGACTTGGAAATATTTTCTCCCATTCTATGAGCTGTCTTTTCATTTTTATGATGGTGTCCTTTGAAGCACAAATGGTTTTTAATTTTGATCAAGTCTAAATTATCCATTTTTTCTCTTGTTGCTTATGCTTTGTGCGATGTGTGTATGTGATATCCAAGAATCCTTTGCCAAATCCAAGGTCATGAAGATTTACTCCTTTGTTTCCTTCTAGGAGTTTTATAGTTTTAGCTCTTACATTTAGATCTTTGATACAGTTTGAGAGTCAATTCTAGTATATGGTGTGAGGTAAGAATCTGACAGCATGCTTTTGCATGTGGATATTCCAACACCATTTGTTCAAAAGACTGTTCTTTCTCCCTGAAATGGTCCTAGTGCTCTTGTCAAAATCAGTTGACCATAGACAGATGGTTTTATTTCTGGACTCTCAATTCTATTCCATTAGTCTATGTGTCTATCCTTATGCCAGTACCACACTGTCTTGATTACCATTGTTTTGTAATAAGTTTTGAATCAAGTATGTGTCCTCCTACTTCCTTCTTTATTCTCAGGATTGTTTTGGTTATTCTGAGTTCTTTTCAATTTCATATGAATTTGAAAATCAGCTTGTCAATTTCTATAAAGAAGTCTGCTAGGATTCACATAGAGATGGCATTGAATCTCAAGATCAGTTTGGGGATTAATGACATTTTAATATTAAGCATTTTGATCCATGAACATGGGATATTTATCCATTTATTTAGATTTTCTTTAATTTCTTTCAGCAATGTTAGTTGCACAAATCCTGTTAGTTCTGTTTCTCTGCAGAACCCTAGGTAATACACTTGCTGAACTTGTTAGTTCTAATAGTTTTTTAGTGGATTCTTTAGGATTTTCCACATACAAGATCATGTCATCTGCAAATAGATACACTTTTACTTCTTCCTTTCCAATCTGGATGCATTTTATTTCTTTTCCTTTTGTAATTGCTGTGGCTAGAACTTCCATTACAATGTTGAATAGAAGCGGTGAGAGTGGACAGCCTTGTCTTGTTCCTGATCTTAGGAGGAAAGCATCCAGTGTTTCACCATTAGGTATGTTATTGACTATGCTTTTTTGGTAGGTGCCCTCTAACATGTTGAATAAGTTTCCTTCTATTCCTAGTTTCTTCAGTGTTGTTTTTTTTTAATCGTGAAAGGCTGTTGGATTTTGTCAAATGCTTTTTTTCTATTAAGATGATCAAGTGATTTTGATATGATGTATTACATTAATTGATTTTTACATATTAAACCAAGCTTGTATTTCTGGGATAAATTCCATTTGGTCATGGGAGATTATATATATATATATATATATATATATATTTTTTTTTTTTCCTGAATTCAGTTTGCTAAAATTTTGTTAAGGATTTTTATGTCCACATATATATTAATCTATAGTTTTCTCTTCTTATGATGTCTTTGTCTAGTTTGGTATCAGGATAACACTGGCCTCATAAAATGAGTTGGGAAGCGTTCACTCCTTTTCCATAGTTTGTGGGGAGTTTGCATTAGTTTTTCTTTGAATTAAAATAAGCTAGCTGGGTCTGGGTTTTTCTTTCTGGGTAGTTTTAAACTTATTATTAATTCAGTCTCTTCACTTGTTATAGATCTATTTAGATTTTCTATTTATATTTCTTCTTGAGTCAGTTTTAGTGGTTTGTGTCTTTCTAGGAATTTATTATTTCAGCTATGTTATCTCTATTGACATATAACTGGTTGTAGTACTCCTTTATACTGCTTTCTTATATTTTTGTAAAGTCAGTAGTAATGTTTGCTGTTTTGTTTTTATTTATTTATTTATTTATTTATATTTATTTATTTTTGGCTGCATGTGGGCTTTCTCTAGTTGTGGCACGCGGGGGGCTACTCTTCATTGTAGTGCACGGGCTTCTCATTGCGGTGGCATCTCTTGTTGTGGAGCATGGGCTCTAGGCACACGGGCTTCAGTAGTTGTGGCACATGGGCTCAGCAGTTGTGGCTCGCGGGCTCTAGAGCACAGGCTCAGTAGTTGTGGTGCATGGGCTTAGCTGCTTCCAGGCATGTGGGATCTTCCCGAACCAGGGCTCAAACCCGTGTCCCCTGCATTGGCAGGCGGATTCTTAACCACTGTGCCAACAGGGAAGCCCTGCTGTTTTATTTCTGATTCTAGTAATTTGAGTCTTCTCTCTTGTTTTCTTGGCTACAGGTTTGTCAATTCTGTCAGTCTTTCAAAGAACCACCTTACGGATTCATCAGTTTTCTCTATTGTTTTTTGTATTCTCCATTTCATAAATTTCCAAAACAGTCTTTATTACCTTTCTTCTGCTTGTTTTAGATTTAGTTTGCACTTTTCCATCGTCTTAAGGAGGAAGTTTAGGTTCTTTGAGATCTTTCTTCTTTCTTAATATAGGCATTTACACCTATTAAATTCCCTCTAAGCACTGCTGTTTTAGCAGTGTTATGTTTTGTTCTGTTGTATCTTCTTTTTTATTCATCTCAAATGATTTTCTGACTTCTCTTTCAATTTCTTTTTCGACACATTGGTTATTTAGGAGTGTGTTGTTTAATTTTCATGTATTTGTGTGTTTCCTCGATTTTATTCTGTTTTGATTTCTAATTTTATTCCACTGTAGTCAGATTGAACAATACATTAAATACACATTATTGAATTTCTCCAGGAGTCTCTTCTAACAGGTCTGAGGTGATATCTCATTGTGGTTTTGATTTGCATTTCCCTAATGAGCATCTTTTCATGTGCCTGTTGGTCATCTGCATTTCCTCTTTGGAAAAATGTCTATTTCTTCTGCCCATTTTTTAATCGGGTTGTTTGGTTTCTATGATGTTGAGTTATATAAGCTGTTTATATATGTTGGATATTAATCCTTTATCTGTCATGTCATTTGCAAATATTTTCTCCCATTCTGTAGGTTGTCTTTTCATTTTGTCGATGGTTTCCTTTGCTGTGCAAAAGCTTTTAAGTTTAATTAGCCCTCATTTGTTTATTTTTGCTTTTATTTCCTTTACTTTTAGGAGACGGATCCAAAAAATTATTGCTGTGATTTATGTCAAAGAGTGTTCTGCCTTTGTTTTCCTCTAGGAGTTTTATAGTATCCAGTCTTACATTTAGGTCTTTAATCCATTTGGAGTTTACTTTTGTAGATGGTGTTAGAGAATGTTCTAATTTCATTCTTTTACAGGTAGCTGTCCAGTTTTCCCAGTACCACTTATTGAAGAGACTGTCTTTTCTCCATTGTATATTTTCTTGCTTCCTATGTTGTAGTGAAATTTATTTCTTAAATAATAAGACTTGAAAGTCAAAATTAGTCCTTGATTGGTGGGCTGCAGAATGGATGTTGTATTAGCAGGCATGAAAACAACATTAATCTCATTGTACATCTCCATCAGAGCTCTTGAGTGACCAGGTACATTGTCAATGAGCAATAATATTTTGAAAGGAATTTTTTTTTCCTGAGCAGCAGGTCTCAACAGTATTATCACTAGACATACTGTCATCCAGGCTCTGTTATTCCATTTATAGAGCACAGCCAGAGTAGATTTAGAATAATTCTTAAGGGCCCCAGGATTTTCAGAATGGTAAATAAACACTGGCTTCAACTTCAAGTCACCAGCAGTATTGGCCCCTAACAAGAGAGTCAGCCTGTCCTTTGAAGCTTTGAAGTCAGGCATTGGTGTTTCCTCTGTAGCTATGAAAGTCCTAGATGGCATCTTCTTCCAATATAAGGCTGTTTCATTTACACTGAAAATCTGTTATTTAGTGTAGCTACCTTCATTAATTATCTTAGCTAGAACTTCTGGATAACTTGCTGCAGCTTCTACATCAGAACTTGCTGCTTTATCCGCTTTCATGTTATGGAGATGGCTTCTTTCCTTAAACGTCATGAACCAACCTCTGCTAGCCTCAAACTTTTCTTCTGAGAAAAGCTTCTCTGAGCTTCTGAGAGCTTCTTCACCTCTCTAAGCCTTCATAAAATTGAAGAGAATTAGGACCTTGCTCTGGATTAGGCTTTGGTTTAGGGCAATGCTGTGGCTGGTTTGATCTTCTATCCAGACCACTAAAACTTTCTCTATATCAGCAAGACTGTTTTGCTTTCTTATCATTCATGTGTTCATTGGAGTAGCATTTTTAATTTCCTTCAAAAATTTTTCCTTTGTTCTCACAGCTTGGCTAACTGTTTGCCACGAGAGGCCTAGCTTTGGGCCTAGTATGGCTTTTGACATGCCTTCCTTTATTTAATCTTAAAAAAAAAACACCAAACTTTTTTATTTAAAGTGAAAGACATTCAACTCTTCCTCTCACTTGAACACTTAGAGGCCATTGTAGGGTTATTAATTGGCGTAATTTCAATATTGTTGTGTTCAGGGAATAGAGAGTCCTGAGGAGAGGGAGAGAGATGGGGAACGGCCAGGCGGTGGTGCAGTCAGAACTCACAAAACATTTATTGATTAAGTTCATTGTCTTATATGAGTGCAGTTCATGGTGCCCCCAAAAGAGTTACAATGATAACAATCAAAAGATCACTGATAATAGATCACCATAACAAACATAACAATAATGAAAAAATTTGAAATATTTTGAGAATTATCAAAATGTGACACAGAGACATGAAGTGAGCAAATGCTGTTAGAAAAATGGCACTGACAGACTTGCTCCACACAGCATTGCCACAAACCTTCAATTTGTAAAAAACGTAATATTTGCAAAGCACAATAAAATGAGGTATGCCTGTATTAGAAATCAATAACAATATATCTGGGAAATATATAAAAATTTGGAAAATATTGAAAATATCAATAAAATTGATAAACCTATAAGCTAGACTGATTAAAAAATAGAGAAGACACAAATTTCCAATAACAGGCATAAGAGATCGATATTTCTACAAATCTCACAGATATCAAAAGCAAAATAAAGAAATATTGTAAAAACTGTATTCTGATAAATTGGACAACTTAGATGAAATAGTCACAATCCTTGAAAGACACAGATGACCAAATTGACACATATAGAAATAGATAAACTTAATAATCTTATATTGTATAAAGGAGTTGAATTTGTAACTAAAACCATTCACATAAAGGAAACTCCAGTTTAGATGGTTTCACTGGTGAATTCTTTCAAACAATTAAGAAAGAAATAATGCTGATCTTAAACAAACTCTTTAAGAAAATATTGAAGACTTCACAACTCATTTTATGAAGCCGGCATTATCTGATTCCAAAACCAGACAAATACATTATAAGAAAAGAAAACTCTGAACCAAACAATACCAATAGCTCTCATGACTGACTATAGATGCAAGTATCTTTAACAAAATATTAGCAAATCAAATTCAGCAATATATAGAAAGAAAAATGCATCATGACTATATGGGGTTTATCCCACAAATGCAAGATTGGTTTAAGATTTTTAAATCAATCAATGTAACTCACCATATTAACAGAATAAAGGAGAAAAACCACATGATCATCTTTATAGATGCAGAAAAAGTGTTTGATGAAATCAACATTTATTTGTAATTTTTTAAAGAGAAACTTCTAGAAGACAAGGAATGGAAGGGAACTTCCTCAACCTCAACCTAAAAGACATTTACACCATGCACCTTTGGTCAATTAATCTATGACAAAGGAAGCAAGAATATACAATGGGGAAAAGACAGTCTCTTTGGGACTTCCCTGGTGGTCCAGTGGTTAAGACTCCACACTCCCAATGCAGGGGGCCCGGGTTCGATCCCTGGTCAGGGAACTAGATCCCACATCCCTGGTCAGGGAACTAGATGCTGCATGCTGCAACTACAGATTCTGCATGCCACAACTAAAAATTCCTCATGTCACAAGGGAGATCCCACGTGCTGCAACTAAGACCCGGCACAGCCAAATAAATAACTAAATAAATAATTAAATAAATAAATAATTTTAAAAGATAGTCTCTTCAACAGCTAGTGCTGGGAAAACTGGACAGCTACATGTAAAACATTGAGAATGTTACCTCACACAATATAAAAAAACTCAAAATGGATTAAAGACCTATATGTAAGACCTGAAACCATAAAATTCCTAGAAGGGAACATAGGCAGAACACTCCTTGACATAAATTATAGCAATATTTTTTTCAGATCTATCTCCTCAGGCAAAATAGATAAAAGCAAAAATAAACAAATGGGACCTAATTAAACTTAAAAGCTTTTGCAAAGCAAAGGAAACCATTGACAAAACAAAAAGACAACCTACAGGATGGGAGAAAATGTTTGCAAATGATATGACCGGCAAGGGGTTAATATAGAAAATATATAAATAGCACATACTACTCAATATCAATGAAACAAACAACCTGACCTAAAAAATGGGCAGAGGAACTGAATAGACATTTCCCCAAAGATGGCATGCAGATGGCCAACAAGCACATGAAAAGATGCTCAACACTGCTAATTACTAGAAAAATGCAGATCAAAACAACAATGAGATATCACCTTACACCTGTCAGAATTATTATCATTAAAAAGTCTACAAATAGCAAATGTTGGAGAGGATGTGGAGAAAAGAGAACCCTTGTACACTGTTGGTGGGAATGTAAATTGGTGCAACCATTGTGGAAAACTGTATGGAGGTTCCTTGAAAAACTAAAAATAGAACTATCATATGATCCAGCAATTCCTCTCCTGGGTGTATGTTCAGAAAAGACAAAAACACTCATTCAAAAAGATACACGCACTCCAATGTTCATAGCAGCATTATTTACAATTGCCAAGATATGGAAGCAACCCCAGTGCCCATCAACAGACGAATGGATAAAGAAGATGTGAGATACATACATACATATGTGTATATATATAATGGAATATTACTCAGCCATAGAAAATAATTAAATTCTACCATTTGCAGCAACATGGATGTACCTAGAGAATATTATGCTTAGTGAAATAAGTTAGAAAAAGACAAATACTGTATGATATCACTTATATGTGAAATCCAAAAAAAAAACCCATATGAATATATAGGCAAAACAGAAACAGACTCACAGATATAGAAAACAAACTAGTGGTTACCAAAGGGGAGAGGGAAGGGGGAGGAGCAAATTTGGGATTAAGAGATACGAACTGCTATGTATAAAATAGATAAGCAACAAGGATATATTATATGCACAGGGAATTATAGCCATTGTAATAACTCTTAATGGAGTATAATCTGTAAAAGTACTGAGTCACTATGCCATACACCTGAAAGTAATATAGTATCATAAATCAACTATACTTCAATTAAAAAAAAGACATTTATGGGCTTCCCTGGTGGCACAGCGGTTGGGAGTCTGCCTGCTGATGCAGGGGACACGGGTTTGTGCCCCAGTCCGGGAAGATCCCGCATGCCGCGGAGCGGCTGGGCCCGTGAGCCATGGCCACTGAGCCTGCACGTCTGGAGCCTGTGCTCTGCAACGGCAGAGGCCACAATAGTGAGAGGCCTGCGTACTACAAAACAAAACAAACAAACAAAAAGACATTTACAAAGAACCTAAAGGTAGCATCGTACATAACAGTGAAAGACTAAACACTTTGTACCTAACTAAGATAGAGAGTAAAATAGGATATCAACTCTTACTACTTCTATTTAACATTATACTAGAGGTCCTAGTCAGTGAATTAAAGTAAGAATAGGGCTTCCCTGGTGGCGCAGTGGTTGAGAGTCCGCCTGCCGATGTGGGGGACACGAGTTTGTGCCCCGGTCTGGGAGGATCCCACATGCCGCAGAGCGGCTGGGCCCGTGAGCCATGGCTGCGGGGCCTGCGCGTCTGGAGCCTGTGCTCTGCAGCGGGAGAGGCCACAAAAGTGAGAGGCCCGCGTAACGCTAAATAAATAAATAAATAAAGTAAGTAAGAATAAAAAATAAAAGGCATACAGATTGGAAAGGAAGGAGTAAAACTAAATTTCTTTGAAAATGACACGACTGTGTACACAGAAAATCCTGACACTACCAGGATTAATATATGAAATTAGCAAGGTCACAGGATACAGGGTCAAGACACAAAAAAACTATTGTATTTCTCTATACTATCAATGAACAACTGGAAAATGAAAAATTTAAATACTATTTACAGTGGCATAAAAATTCATGAAGTACTTAAAGCTAAATTAATAAGACATTTGCCAAAACGTACACAATTAAAACTGTTAAACACTGCTGAGATAAATTAAAGAAGACCAAAATAAATGCAGAGGTCTACCATGTTCATGGATTGGAAGACATGATTAAGATGTCAGTTCTCTCCAAATTGATCTATACATTCAGTGGAATCCCAGTCAAAACTCCACAGGCCTCTTTTTTGTGGAAATTGATAAGCTGATTCTAAATTTAAAAGGAAATGCAAAGGACCTAGAAAAGACATAGAACTTTTGAAAAAGAACAAAGTTGTAGAACTTAGTGTATCAGATATCAAGACTGTAAAGGTACTAAAAGTACAGTAAACAAGATAGGGTGACCTTGTAGTAAAGACAGACATATAAATCAATGGAACAGAATACAGAATTCAGAAATATACCCACGCATGTATAATCAATTGAGTTTTTACAAAGGTACCAAGGTAAAAGATAGTCTTTTTGACAAATGGTGCTGGAACAATTGGATATCCATATATCCATATTAAGTGAACCTTAATCCTTACCTCATACCACACACAAGGTTAAGAAGACAGATTAAGGACCTAAACGTAAGAGCTAAAACTATAAAACTTCTATAAGGAAACAAAATGTTCAGCAAAACGTTTTCAGGCAGTTCCCTAAAAATACTAACCATAAAAGGAAAAATATTGATAAATTGGACTTTATCAAAATTTAAAACTTCTCTTCCAAAAAGACATTGTTAAGAAAATAAAAAGGCAAGCTAAAAACTGGGTGAACAAAAAAACAAAACAAAACAAAACAAAAAAACTGGGTGAATATATTCTTAATACATACATCTGACAAAGAACTTGTATTCAGGATATATAATTTTTATGTGTACAGATTATATTTATACAGATTATTTTCAACTCAAGAAAACAACCCCATTTTTAAAAATGTCCAAGAATTTGAACAGACACTTCACCAAAAAATATGTACCCATAGCCAAGTAAGCATATGAAAAGATGCTTCATGTTATTAGTCATCTGGAAAATACAAATTAAAACCAAAATGAGATACTAGCATACATTCACTAGAATGACTAAAATTAAAATCGACAGTATCAAGTGTTGTCAAGGATGTAAATCTTTTGGAATTTTCATACATTGCTGGTGGGTCTGTTAAATGGTACAACCACTTTGGAGAAGATTTTATCAACTTCCTATAAAGTTAAGCATATGCTTACTATATGGTACAGCAATCTCACTCCTAGTTATCTATCCAAGAGAAATGAAAACATATAATCACAAAAATACTTGAACAGAAATGTTCATAGCAGCTATATTCATAATAGCTCCTATTATTGGAAACAACCCAAATGCCCATCAACAGGTCCTGGGATCAGCAAACTGTGGTATCTTTGTACAGTGAATTAGTATTAGCAATAATAATAATAAAAAACTGTGCAAAACTGTGAATGAATTTTTAAAAGTCAAAAAAAGTCAGACAAGAGTACATACTATATGATTTCATTTACATGAAATTCTAGAAGCAAAACTAATCTAAAATGATAGGAAACAAACTGATGTTTGCCTAGGGGTGGGGGTTGGATGGGGATTTAGTGCAAAGAGGAATAGGGAAACTTTAAGTCGATGAAACGTTCTCTATCTTGATTGTGGTGGTGGATATATAGGTTTATCAAAGCTCATAGAAATGTATAATTAAAATAGATGCAATAGTATGTACAATAGTATGTAAACTTTGCCTCATTACAGTTAAATTTTAAAAAGCAGTAATCCATGGTATTATTCATTAAAGCCCTATTGGTAATTGTTACAAATTGGAAACAACCTAAGCATCCCTCAGTGAAAGTTTGGTTCAATAAGTTTTGGTAGACCAATAAGATGAGGCACTATGTAGCCATTAAGAACACAGTAGAGGAGAGGAGCCGGAGGAAGATGGCGGAAGAGTAAGACGCGGAGATCACCTTCCTCCCCACAGATACATCAGAAATTCATCTACACGTGGAACAACTCCAACAGAACACCTACTGAACGCTGACAGAAGACCTCAGACCCCCCAAAAGGCAAGAAACTCCCCACATACCTGGGTGGATGAAAGGCTCTTGGTGCTGCAGCCAGGAGTTAGTGCTGTGCCTCTGAAGTGGGAGAGCCAACTTCAGGACACGGGTCCACAAGAGACCTCCCAGCTCCACATAATATCAAGCAGCGAAAATCTCCCAGGGATCTCCATCTCAACACCAGCACCCAGCTTCAGTCAACGACCAGCAAGCTACAGTGCTGGTCACCCTATGCCAAGCAACTAGCAAGGCAGGAACACAACCCCACCCATTAGCAGAGAGGATACCTAAAAACATAATAAGGCCACAGGCACCCCAAAACACACCACCAGACGTGGACCTGTCCACCAGAAAGACAAGATCGAGCTTCAACCACCAGAACACAGGCATTAGTCACCCCCACCAGGAAGCCTACACAACCTACTGAAACAACCTTAGCCACGGGGGACAGACACCAAAAACAACGGGAACTACGAATCTGCAGCCTGCAAAAAGGAGACCCCAAACACAGTAACATAAGCAAAATGAGAAAGCAGAAAAACACACAGCAGGTGAAGGAGCAAGATAAAAACCTACCAGACCTAACAAATGAAGAGGTAATAGGCAGTCTACCTGAAAAAGAATTCAGAATAATGATAGTAAAGCTGATCCAAGATTCTATTTCCCAGATCCAAAATCTTGGAAATAGAATAGACAATATGCAAGAAACAGTTAACAAGGACCTAGAAGAACTAAAGATGAATCAAGCATCGATTAAAAACACAATAAATGAAATGAAAAATACTCTAGATGGGATCAATAGCAGAATAACTGAGGCAGAAGAACGGATAAGTGAGGTGGAAGATAAAATAGTGGAAATAACTGATGCAGAGAAAAATAAAGAAAAAAGAATGAAAAGAACAGAGGACAGTCTCAGAGACCTCTGGGACAACATTAAACGCACCAACATTCGAATTATAGGGGTTCCAGAAGAAGAAGAGAAAAAGAAAGGGACTGAGAAAATATTTGAAGAGATTATAGTTGAAAACTTCCCTAATATGGGAAAGGAAATAGTTAATCAAGTCCAGGAGGCACAGAGAGTCCCATACAGAATAAATCCAAGAAGAAATACGCCAAGACACATATTAATCAAACTGTCAAAAATTAAACACAAAGAAATCATATTAAAAGCAGCAAGGGAAAAACAACAAATAACACACAAGGGAATCCCCATCAGGTTAACAGCTGATCTCTCAGCAGAAACTCTACAAGCCAGAAGGGAGTGGCAGGACATAATTAAAGTGATGAAGGAGAGAAACCTGCAACCAAGATTACTCTACCCAGCAAGGATCTCATTCAGATTTGATGGAGAAATTAAAACCTTTACAGACAAGCAAAAGCTGAGAGAGTTCAGCACCACCAAACCAGCTTTACAACAAATGCTAAAGGAACTTCTCTAGGCAAGAAACACAACAGAAGGACTATACCTACAATAACGAACCCAAAGCCATTAAGGAAATGGGAATAGGAACATACATATCAATAATTACCTTAAATGTAAATGGACTAAATGCTCCCACCAAAAGACACAGAGTGGCTGAATGGATACAAAAACAAGACCCATATATATGCTGTCTACAAGAGACCCACTTCAGACCTAGAGACACATACAGATTGAACGTAAGGGGATGGAAAAAGATATTCCATGCAAATGGAAATCAAAAGAAAGCTGGAGTAGCAATTCTTATATCAGACAAAATAGACTTTAAAATAAAGACTATTAGAAGAGACAAAGAAGGACACTACATAACGATAAAGGGATCGATCCAAGAAGAAGATATAACAATTGTAAATATTTATGCACCCAACATAGGAGCACCTCAATACATAAGGCAAATACTAACAGCCATAAAAGGGGAAATTGACAGTAACACAATCATACTAGGGGACTTTAACACCCCACTTTCACCAATGGACAGATCATCCAAAATGAAAATAAATAAGGAAACACAAGCTTTAAATGATACATTAAACAAGATGGACTTAATTGATATTTATAGGACATTCCACCCAAAAACAACAGAATACACATTTTTCTCAAGTGCTCATGGAACATTCTCCAGGATAGATCATATCTTGGGTCACAAATCAAGCCTTGGTAAATTTAAGAAAATTGAAATTGTATCAAGTATCTTTTCCGACCACAATGCTATGAGACTAGACATCAATTACAGGAAAAGATCTGTAAAAAATACAAACACATGGAGGCTAAACAATACACTACTCAATAATGAAGTGATCACTGAAGAGATCAAAGAGGAAATTAAGAAATACTTAGAAACAAATGACAATGGAGACACGACGACCCAAAACCTATGGGACGCAGCAAAAGCAGTTCTAAGGGGGAAGTTTATAGCAATACAATCCCACCTTAAGAAACAGGAAACATTTCGAGTAAACAACCTGACCCTGCACCTAAAGCAATTAGAGAAAGAAGAACAAAAAACCCCCAAAGTTAGCAGAAGGAAAGAAATCATAAAGATCAGATCAGAAATAAATGAAAAAGAAATGAAGGAAACGATAGCAAAGATCAACCAAACTAAAAGCTGGTTCTTTGAGAAGATAAACAAAATTGACAAACCATTAGCCAGACTCATCAAGAAAAGAAGGGAGAAGACTCAAATCAGTAGAATTAGAAATGAAAAAGGAGAAGTAACAACTGACACTGCAGAAATACAAAAGATCATGAGAGATTACTATAAGCAACTCTATGCCAATAAAATGGACAACCTGGAAGAAATGGACAAATTCTTAGAAATGCACAACCTGCCAAGACTGACTCAGGAAGAAATAGAAAATATGAATAGACCAATCACAAGCACTGAAATTGAAACTGTGATTAAAAATCTTCCATCAAACAAAAGCCCAGGACCAGATGGCTTCACAGGCGAATTCTATCAAACATTTAGAGAAGAGCTAACACCCATCCTTCTCAAACTCTTCCAAACAATATCAGAGGAAGGAACACTCCCAAACTCATTCTACGAGGCCACCATCACCTTGATACCAAAACCAGGCAAGGATGTCACAAAGAAAGAAAACTACAGGCCAATATCACTGATGAACATAGATGCAAAAATCCTCAACAAAATACTAGCAAACAGAATCCAACAGCACATTAAAAGGATCATACACCATGATCAAGTGGGGTTTATTCCAGGAATGCAAGGATTCTTCAATATACGCAAATCAATCAATGTGATACACCATATTAACAAGTTGAAGGAGAAAAACCATATGATCATCTCAATAGATGCAGAGAAAGCTTTCGACAAAATTCAACACCCATTTATGATAAAAACCCTGCAGAAAGTAGGCATAGAGGGAACTTTCCTCAACATAATAAAGGCCATATATGACAAACCCACAGCCAACATTGTCCTCAATGGTGAAAAACTGAAACCATTTCCACTAAGATCAGGAACAAGACAAGGCTGCCCACTCTCACCACTCTTATTCAACATAGTTTTGGAAGTTTTAGCCACAGCAATCAGAGAAGAAAAGGAAATAAAAGGAATCCAAATTGGAAAAGAAGAAGTAAAGCTGTCACTGTTTGCAGATGACATGATACTATACATAGAGAATCCTAAAGATGCTACCAAAAAACTACTAGAGCTAATCAATGAATTTGGTAAAGTAGCAGGATACAAAATTAATGCACAGAAATCTCTGGCATTCCTGTACACTAATGATGAAAAATCTGAAAATGAAATCAAGAAAACACTCCCATTTACCATTGCAACAAAAAGAATAAAATATCTAGGAATAAACCTACCTAAGGAGACAAAAGACCTGTATGCAGAAAATTATAAGACACTGATGAAAGAAATTAAAGATGATATAAATAGATGGAGAGATATACCATGCTCCTGGATTGGAAGAATCAATATTGTGAAAATGACTCTACTACCCAAAGCAATCTACAGATTCAATGCAATCCCTATCAAACTACCACTGGCATTTTTCACAGAACTAGAACAAAAAATTTCAAAATTTGTTTGGAAAAACAAAAGACCCCGAATAGCCAAAGCAATCTTGAGAACGAAAAACGGAGCTGGAGGAATCAGGCTGCCTGACTTCAGACTATACTACAAAGCTACAGTAATTAAGACAGTGTGGTACTGGCATAAAAACAGAAAGATAGATCAGTGGATCAGGATAGAAAGCCCAGAGATAAACCCACGCACATATGGCCAACTTATCTTTGATAAAGGAGGCAGGAATGTACAGTGGAGAAAGGACAGCCTCTTCAATAAGTGGTGCTGGGAAAACTGGACAGGGACATGTAAAAGTATGAGATTAGATCATTCCCTAACACCATACACAAAAATAAGCTCAAAATGGATTAAAGACCTAAATGTAAGGCCAGAAACTATCAAACTCTTAGAGGAAAACATAGGTAGAACACTCTATGACATAAATCACAGCAAGATCCTTTTGGACCCACCTCCTAGAGAAATGGAAATAAAAACAAAGATAAACAAATGGGACCTAATGAAACTTCAAAGCCTTTGCACAGCAAAGGAAACCATAAACAAGACCAAAAGACAACCCTCAGAATGGGAGAAAATATTTGCAAATGAAGCAACTGACAGGGGATTGGTCTCCAAAGTTTATAGACAGCTCATGCAGCTCAATAGCAAAAAAACAAACAACCCAATCCAAAAATGGGCAGAAGACTTAAATAGGCATTTCTCCAAAGAAGATATACAGACTGCCAACAAACACATGAAAGAATGCTCAACATCATTAATCATTAGAGAAATGCAAATCAAAACTACAATGAGATATCATCTCACACCAGTCAGAATGGCCATCATCAAGAAATCTAGAAACAATAAATGCTGGAGAGGGTGTGGAGAAAAGGGAACACTCTTGCACTGCTGGTGGGAATGTGAATTGGTACAGCCACTATGGAGAACAGTATGGAGGTTCCTTAAAAAACTAAAAATAGAACTACCATATGACCCAGCAATCCCACTACTAGGCATATACCCTGAGAAAACCATAATTCAAAAAGAGACATGTACCAAAATGTTCATTGCAGCTCTATTCACAATAGCCCGGAGCTGGAAACAACCTAAGTGTCCATCATCGGATGAATGGATAAAGAAGATGTGGCACATATATACAATGGAATATTACTCAGCCATAAAAAGAAACGAAACTGAGCTATTTGTAATGAGGTGGATAGACCTAGAGTCTGTCATACAGAGTGAAGTAAGTCAGAAAGAGAAAGACAAATACCGTATGCTAACACATATATATGGAATTAAAAAAAAAAAAATGTCATGAAGAACCTAGGGGTAAAACGGGAATAAAGACACAGACCTACTTGAGAATGGACTTGAGGATATGGGGAAGGGGAAGGGGAAGCTGTGACAAAGGGAAAGAGAGGCATGGACATATATACACTACCAAACGTAAGGTAGATAGATAGTGGGAAGCAGCCGCAGAGCACAGGGAGATCAGCTCGGTGCTTTGTGACCGCCTGGAGGGGTGGGATGGGGAGGGTGGGAGGGAGGGAGATGCATGAGGGAGGGGATGTGGGAACAGATGTATATGTATGACTGATTCACTTTGTTATAAAGCAGAAACTAATAAAAAAAAAATTATAACGCATTAAAAAAAAAAAAAAAGAACACCGTAGAGAAGTAAAATTATTGATCTGGAGAAAATATTTGTACTTTTTTGGTAAATGAAGATAAGATAAAACAAGCCACCTAATACTCTCCCAATATATAATTTAATTTGGGTTATGTCAATAATTTGCATTATATTCTTATAACTATATAATTCTATAAAGAGCTGAGTTATGTAGTAAGTCATGATTGCTTTTCCTTTCTTGCATAAGTTTTTGCTTTCTCTGCAGTTAATAATTGTTCTTCATTTGCTTAGTTTTTCCTCTACTTATTCCTAATTCAATTCCAAACTTTCTGCTGATTATCTAAACCTGCACTATCCAAAATGGTAGCCCCTAACCACATGTGGCTATTAAAATTTAAATTAATTGTAGTTAAGTGAAATGATAAGTTTAGTTCCTCAGTCACACTTGTCACATTTCAAGTGCTCTGGCTAGTGACTGCTGTATTGGACAGTGCAGATATAGAACATTTCCATCATCACAGAAAGATCTAATGACAGTGCTGGCTTAAGTCTCCTCTAAGATACTCAGAAGCAATAATTTTGTCCTCACTGAGAAATTTCTCCTGGAGCTTTTCACCTTTGACCAAATCTGTTGCTCTCTGGTGCCTGGCTCTCATCCTGGAATCTACCTTCAACAATTTCTGGGGAATTCTTTGCCTCTCCTGTGTTAGACCTTTTGTTTGCTATTCTTGGTTTTCTCCCTCATTTCCATGGAGCATATCCTGTGATAACTTCCTGAGAAGAGGAGTGATGGGAGGTGAGCTTTTGAAATCATACAAGCCCTAAAAATATTATTATTTTACCCTTTTATTTGATTGAGAGTCTGGCTGGAAATAACAATCTAGGAGGACAATTATTTTTCATGAGAATTTTGAGGCATTGTTCCTTGTGTTCTAGCTTCTGGTGTTGCTGTTAAAAATTTCCAAGCCATTCTGATTTCGAGTTTTTGTATATTATCTGTTTTTTCCTGTCTGGAAGCTTTTTCCTCAGATTTCTAAAATTTCATAATGTTGTGCCTTGATATAGGTCTGTTTTCATTAATTATTTATGCTTGTCAGTCAGTGGCCAGTTTAAATCTGGTAACTTGGGTGATCCTTCAGTTCTGGGAAATTTGCTTGAATTATTTCCTTGATAAAAATTATGTCCCCTCAAAACTCTCTATCCTTTCTTTCTGGATCTCCTAATATTTAGATAGTAGACCTCCTGTATATAGTTACTCTATTTTTAAAAATATTTTCTCTACAATTTTCCATATCCTTGTGCTTTTGTTCTGCTCTCGTGGATAACTCTTCAATGTAAGCCTATTCTTCTGTTGAGTTTTTATTTGTGCTATTGTATTTTGTTTCCAAGAGCCTTTTGTTGTTGTTCTCTGAGTGTTCCTTTTTACAGCATCCTGCTCTCATTAATGCTTACAGAATTGTCTCTTATCTCAGAGGATATTGATATCTCTAGATACATTTCTTCTCTTTGTATGTCTTTGTTTGTTTCTTCTATTTGTTTGCTGTTTCCTCCTTTACCCCCATCCACCTCTCCTACCCCTCTCTCCTCAGAAGGCCAAAGATGGCTGGTAGTCCTTGGTTGTCTGCTTATACTTAAAAGGGGAAGGACTAGAAAGCTCTGAGCTTGTGGATGATTGTGATTGTGGCCTTCATTGTAGAATGATATGATCAGGCCTTTGGGGGGAATGCTCAATATCTGTATTTTTAAATCATTTCTCTTGGTCAGTTTCTTCAATCTATGTTGGCCACCAGTGTTTTGGGAGCCAAATAGAGATAGAGGGCTGAGGGTCTCCACATTCAGTATGCATAGTTTCACTTAATTCCCCCATTTCCAGTACCATAACCCTGCCTCAACTATGCTTTGGATCCCACTATCCAAACACCTCTATCACCTTCCCCAGAGAATAAACTTCCAATTTTATGCCTGGGTGGTCAAGGGGCAACTGTTTGGTTTTGCAAAATTGAAGAAGGGGTCTGAGGATTCCAACTGCTTCATAAATGTCTTTTAGTTGGTCTTATTTTAGCTCCTCTACCACCCTCTTTATCCCTTATTTCAAAAGTACCTGATGCTGGAAATTCTTTAGACTGCTGTACATTTGGATGGTTCTTGGTTTACCCCACTGCTGGTTTAAGTTACCAGTAGCTACCATGTAGCTACATTAGTTACCTCTCATCTATCTGCTTTCCAGCTTCCAAACTTTCATTGCTGTTGTTTTCTCTCTTATTCTTTCTGTCCTTTGGGGTTTCTATTCTTTAAATAAATCTCTTTACTGTCATTCTAAAGAGGTTTGGGGAGGAAACTAAATAAATGTTGATGGCGTGTGCCTCTACCATCTTTACCCAGAAGTCAATAAATATACTCCTAAAAAAATAAATATGTCAAGAATTACTTTATAGGACCAGCAATGCATTTTTTTCTTTAAGCATTTTAGTCTGAAGAATAAAGGTATTATTACTTGCTTTAGACAGGATTTCTGATTGCTCAACAATTTTAACATAAAAAACACTTCATAATACTATAAAGATACTACAAAAATCATATTTAAAGAATTTAAGTCTAGGGGCTTCCCTAGTGGCGTAGTGGTTGAGAGTCCGCCTGCCAATGCAGTGGACACGGGTTCATTCCCCAGTCCGGGAAGATCCCACATGCCGCAGAGTGGCTAGGCACGTGAGCCATGGGCACTGAGCCTGCGCGTCCGGAGCCTGTGCTCCGCAACGGGAGAGGCCGCAACAGTGGAGAGGCCCGCGTACCGCAAAAAAAAAAAAAAAAAAAAAAAAAGAATTTAAGTCTAAATGGTTTCAAGAAGAGAATATTAGCTCAGAGTCTTCCACTTGGAAATAAATATCTCAGATGGGTAGAAGGCCACTGGATATAATAATGATATTATCTGAAAATATTTGCACGTTTTTAATTTTTCATGCACACTCTATCTTTTCAGAGCTTGCTAGAACATCCATAGTTTCAATTTAGGAAAAAAATATTAGTATAAGATAGTTTAAAAGTCCACAAAGATACTGTCCTATTAACTTAGAAGAACACACAGAGATCAAATTCTTCCACTTGGTTTTGGATGCTTTGTGTCATAATCCTGACTTTGTTCAAAAGCAAGACTTTGAAATTCTGAGTAGAAGGTGAGGAGGAAAATTTGAATGAAGTTGCTCTAAACATTAGGAAGAAAAAGCCTTCACGTGATCCTGATTATCCCTCTAGTTACTGTGCTGTTTCCTTACCAAATTTTTCATAAGAGGCTTTCCATTTACTGTACCCCTTCTCACCTGCTCTTTGAATCAGAAAGCTGGCTTCTTCAGTCATCTTCACTTTCCTTCACTTTTCCAAACAATGACTTTTAATTAAGAGATCTCACTGTCTTTACTCCTTTTTTCAATCTTCTTGCCTGTTTTATGATGTTGACTCTATACTCTCTTTTAAATGTTCCTTTTTATTTCTATGACATTATACTGTTCTCATTCAAGATCTTTCCATCTGTCTGTGCTGTCATCCGCTTCTCTCTGTTACTTTTGTTCCTTCTCCCACCTCTAACTGTGGGCAAAGCCCAACCTCTCCAAGGCCCTGACTGTATAATCTTCAATGTCTACATACTTTGGAGGATTCATCCATTCTCAGGGCTTTAATCATCACATGTGTGCTGTTGACTCCCAAAAGTCTTACCTTGTGCCCTGACCATTAGCACTGAACAGCTTCAGTTCTATATCTTTAATTTTCTGTTGGGCATTTCCACTTTGATATCTCACTATCATGTCAAATCCAGTATGCTCATCTTTTTATTCACCACTGCCCTCCCCTTTCCACACCCAGAACAACTTTCCTTACCCAGTTTCCCTGCCTCTCAGCAGTCTCCTTTATCCTCTCAATGTCTTAAGTTCAGAATCTTGAAATCATTCTTATTTATTCAGTCAAGTATCAAAATTCCTCCAAGCCTTCCTTTTCCAATCTGTTCTTACTGCCAAAACTGGAGTCCAGGCCTTCATCCTCTTGCATTTGAATTGCTGCCACAGCTTCCAGGCTCTCCCACAGCCTCCTGCTCTATCCCATACCACTGCCAGTCTAATCTTCTTTAAATATAACTTTCATCGTATCACTTCCTTAATCAAAATCTCTCATGATTCCTATTTCCTACTACATCCAGTCTAAACACCTCTACCTGGCTTTCAGGCCACTCATGAAATGGCTCCATGTTACCTGTCTTACTTCCCACTCTTACCCAACCTGTTCCCCCTTCCTTAAGTCTGTTTTCTCACTGTCAAAAGAACAAGCCAAGTTTGTTTCTGCCTCCATATCTTAACAAATTCTTTAACAAAGTTAAACAAAGTTTAACAAACAAAGTTTATCAAAACTTTCTCTTGCTTGGAATGCCTTTCTTCTTTCTATTGACCTAAATCATATCCATCTTGCAAAAGAATTGTCTGTGCTTGCTATGTCCACTTCCCTGCTCTCTATTCTCTTTGACCCACTTTAATCAGGTGTTCATTCCCACTAACTCCACTGTCCAATACACAATTATTATTTTCCTATCATGAATTCACACCTATACCACCAATTCCAATCTAATACTACAGAAATCATTCTAGTTTTCTCACTTTCTGTATTTGTCATTTCTTTCTCCATCAGTGAGAAACCTGGCCCCCATTATACTTAACATATTTACTTATGTCATCTGTCCCCTCGAATGTAACCAAGCTCCCATCCTTGCCACCTTCCCCACACACATATAGATACCTATCTCACCCTGCTCAGGCTCTGACACCCACTGTGAGTCACCCATACTTGTGAGGCCTTCCCCACTCCATTCAGCCTCTGACTTCTCACGCTAGGCCCGTCCTCCACATGGAGGCTCTCCTCATGCTACTCAGGTTCTGACTCCCCTCCGTGCACACACCTCTCTGGCTCTGCCACACCTGACACTGGTGTTAGGACTGAACTTCTCATCGAGGGACAGGAAGAGGAAGAAGAATTAAAGTCAATATTTTATTCAGAAAAAGCTTTCTAGTGTAGATTTGACTACAAGTTGAGAAGGTGATAACATTTGTTTCCTTTCTCCTAAAAAACACATGTTGTCAATATCAATCTGAAATACCATAGGAATCAGTGGACAAGAAGCCAAATCATTTCTGAAAGAATACCCAACCTAGATCAATGCAGAAACAAAACACCCAGATAAAAAAAGAAATATTTCTTCATATTTTTCAATCTTTTGTTCAAATATTTTGGTATTATGGACACAGCCTCAGAATCACTATCAAGTGCTAGTGATTATGGTAAATTCATGAACCTTACATTTTTGAAGATGGTGGTTTCTGATGCCTGAGGCTCAAAATTAATTTTATCTTTTAAAACTGAGAATGCAAATATTTCTCACAATAATATTATAATCATTCAGTTAGACCTCTGCAAGATCGCCCTTGATAACCATTTCACAGAGATGAAGCACTGATGAGGAGTCAGAATGTGGCCATCAAAGAGACTACAGACAGCCCCTGGAGACCACAACTTTCCCAGGACAAAAATACCCAAGTTTGCTTCCAAATCCTTTAAAGATATAAACTAACCATTCCAAGAAGTAGCTTTCTCATTCCTACTGTTACTCCCAACTTTCTTTGTCTGAGAAAGGCAAATTTAGCCTTTCTTCCAAATCAAGATATGATAGACTGGAGTTTTGTTTATTTCTAAGCCAAAGCGTTCCCAAACTCCCACTGCATTCCTGGGAAGTCCTAAATGCTGTTGAGTGCTCCTTGGCCATGTCTCATTCCTTCAGGGAGTCAAACACTCTCCATCTGTACCCTCTTGAAGACCATGAAAAGGGAACACAGCCTCTGTGACTGCTCCCACCAGGTGGGTCCAGATTAACTTTACAGTCCACTTACGAGGAAGCTAACAAGGCTCCTCTGTGGGTGTTTGAGCACACCTTACAAAACTGCTGATGACCTCATGAGCCAAAGAAAGCAGGTCTCACATTGTGGACTAAGCCTAAATATTAATACTACTTTATATTTATGTAGTGTCTTTTTTCCAAGGAGCTCCAAACCTCTTTACAGACATTATGTCATTAATCCTCAAAGCATTGCTGTTTGGTACATGGCAAATACTATCCCCCTCCTTTTTTTTTTTTTTTTTACTGTGATGGAAACTTGCAAGTCAGTGATGGAACCCAGCCCCCTAGTTCTCAGTCTTTGCACTATACCGTGAAAGGAACCAGATGAATAATTTTTCAAGCTTATTCATTGCTTCTTGGGTGGGATTTGAGAGGATGTCTCAGTTTGTATGCGTTTCAGTTTTCAGTGCAAGTTTGTAGCTGAAATTTGAAGGGAAGACCGTTACTGAATGTATAATCTCACTTATCACTCAGAGATCCCGTATACTTCTCATACCCCAGGATAAGTTAGATTTTTTTAAATCCCTATGCCAGTTTAGGGCACATTTCATTTATAGCAACCACATATTCACCAAAATTAGGCAATGTTCAACTAGATACAACCAATTTGTATTGAGTGATTAACATGTACCAGATACTGTGCCAAACATTTTCAAATACATGATTTTATTTTACATATATGATATCCCATGAGGACCTGTTAGATTAAGTCTTATGTGTATGGATACAGAGTGGGGCAAGAAAAAGAAAGGTACTAATAGAAGTATGGCCTCAGCTGCCATGTCCCTGTCTCCAACCTCCCCTCCCACCCCCCAAACCAAAGAGCTCAGTTAACTCTAATTCCCTTAGTGGAAATCCCCAGCGTAAATATTTCCACAAAAAGGGAAAATGTGGGTGAATTCTAAAAACCACTAGGAATTAGCTCAATACCCACCAAAAAAAACCCCAAAAACCCAACACCTTAAAAGATTGGTTCCTGCATATTCACCAATTAATGCAAAGCACGGAGAACAAAACACAACAGTGTCTAATGATGACAAGTATTTCTTGATTTCACTTGGTTAGACACTTCCTAATCAGGAATATTCGAACCAGGAATTATGAACTATGGTGGCATAATTTTAAACACAAAAATCAATTTCACATCTCGTTTTTTTATTCTTTCACGTGACCCACCATCGTATTGTTTTCCAAATTGGTAGATGTCTTTACGCTGCTGAATTAGATAATGGCAGTGAAAAGAGAGATGCTGGGGGAAAACAGAAAAACTCTTCTTCTAAAACAAGGAGAAACTTTCAACTTTTTTTTTTTTTTTTTAAATTTATTTATTTATTTTTTATTAGTTTCTGCTTTATAACAAAGTGAATCAGTCATACATACACATCTGTTCCCACATCCCTTCCCTATTGCGTCTCCCTCCCTCCCACCCTCCCTATCCCACCCCTCCAGGCGGTCACAAAGCACCGAGCTGATCTCCCTGTGCTCTGCGGCTGCTTCCCACTATCTATCCACCTTACGTTTGGTAGTGTATATATGTCCATGCCTCTCTCTCACTTTGTCACAGCTTACCCTTCACCCTCCCCATATCCTCAAGTCCATTCTCAAGTAGGTCTGTGTCTTTATTCCCGTTTTACCCCTAGGTTCTTTATGACATTTTTTTTTAATTCCATATATATGTGTTAGCATACGGTATTTGTCTTTCTCTTTCTGACTTACTTCACTCTGTATGACAGACTCTAGGTCTATCCACCTCATTACAAATAGCTCAGAAACTTTCAACTTTTAATCATTAAATCTGAAAGCCTCAGAGTAAAACTGTGCCAGATGCCCTGCAACAATAATACTATTCCACCCTGCTCTCTGGCCCAGCTTGATTTGAAATAGCCTTACATTTCTAAATAAATAGTATTTAATTTGAGACTGAGCAGCCCTACCCCATCATGGAAAATCTTTATAGGTTGGAAAATATGTACAGTATGTCATACTTTAGGTATATAATCTAGCCATATTCTGTAGCATAGCTATACTGCAGTTTATACTCAATAACCTTGGGTTTTTAAGAAAATGTATTCATATTTTAAATATGTTTTTTTCTTGTCATAGGAAATATTAGCCAAAAGGAATATCCTGTATCCCAAGTAAAAATTTAGTTATGGGGAAACTTAGAAAGTGGTAGTAAAAAAAAAAAAGTGATGTTTGCCCTACCAGGGTTGCCATGCATGGTTGTATTGATTGTGCACAATTCCAGGGGGGTACCTAAAACATAGATAGCAATGTGAATGGCACCCCCTGGAAGTGAGCAATGCCTGGCCGTTCCGATTTAATTAATTAGTAAAGCTTTGGAGAATGTTCATGTTTTTTCTCAGATTCACAACAAAGACGGGTTGTAAGCTGCAGCAGGACTTTTATTATTCATCCTTATGTTTTTGTGTGTGTGCAAGTTCTTAGTTCTTCCTCTCCATATTGGTTTCTTTTTTTTTTAAATTAATTTATTTTATTTTTGGCTGCGTTGGGTCTTCGTTGCTGCACATGGGCTCTCTAGTTGCGGCGAGCGGGGGCTGCTCTTTGTTGCAGTGCGTGGGCTTCTCATTGCGGTGGCTTCTCTTGTTGTGGAGCATGGGCTCTAGGCACGTGGGCTTCAGTAGTTGTGGTGCTCAGGCTCAGTAGTTGTGGCGCATGGGCTTAGTTGCTCCGTGGCATGTGGGATCTTCCTGGACCAGGACTCAACCCGTGTCCCCTGCATTGGCAGGCGGATTCTTAACCACTGTGCCACCAGGGAAGTCCCTCCATATTGGTTTTAAAAGACTTCCCTACTGACTGAGCTTTAGCACACTGGTCTGGCATTCTCCCAGCTCTAGGTTTTCATGAGTCAGGGAAAAACATGTGCTGTTTTGAGAAGAAGCTCATCCAGCTCAACCAGCCCCGGGCTAATTTTTGAAGTCCCTCCCCCCATTCGCCTTCTCCCTCTACATTCCTACAGCATCCTGCTTGTATGTTTATTTAGCCTTTACTTCAACTTACCTGTGTTAGATGTTGGTTAGAGTTCACTGTTTCTACATCTGTGTTCCTCACTACCTTGAGACACTCTGCTGCCCATCCCTGCCGTGTCATCCTGCTGTTCCCATCACCACCACAGCACTTAGCATGGTACCTTGAATCTCTGCCTTCCTGACCCTCCTTTTTACCCTTCTACAGTTTGGTTCTCTTTCATTTCCTTTAGTCAGTAGGAAAACATGTGGTCTCCAGATGGGGAAGATAACTGGAGACAATGGGAAGAAAGCCCACCTCCATCTGATATGAGACCAGGAATGACCCTGCAGATAGGTCAGTTACTTGGTCACAACCCTCCACTTCCTCATCAGGCCAGGCCTGATCCAGCTTTAGTAAAACAATTTGAAGAGGATGATATTGTGAATTTTATAGCAGTTTAAGTTTTTTAGTGGTACAGTTGATTTCAAAATGAAAACAGAAGTTTCTGGAGGGATGTACAAGAAACTGGTAACAGTGGTTGCCTTCTAGGCAGGGAATTGAGTGGTTCTGGGATGGCAGGGAGAACCTCACTGTATACCTTTATTTTACATTTTGAATTTCATACTATGTGACTGTATTAGTTATTGAAATAGATAAATAAAATCAAGAAAAGGGAACCAGGCAATTAAATAACTAGATGTGAACTGAATGGAAAGTTCTGTTAATTATAGGAAAGGATTCAAATATATTAAAAAATAAAAGTAGATCAGAAGGAGAGGTATGATTATTTTCATTTTCTGTTAAAAACTTTGAAAATGTTTCACTGTTGGCTGAAAAAGTAAAATAAAAATTAAGGTTAGGTGTCTGTCCCTCATATAAAACTTATTCTCACTCTAAACGCTCAACTACTTCTTTTTAGTTTTTTCTTCAAGTGAACTTAGGGCCAGTTTAAAGTGAAAATCTGACTTCTTAGTGAATGTATCTTTTCCACTCTGCTTCCACCTTGTATGGAAGAACTGTTCAGGGGATGCCAGAGTTCTTAAGTGTCATCTGCTTTGCCCTCTCCTTCCTGCCAGCAAGAGTAGGCAGTTATGACCCGAGGTCTGGATGTCACACCCATAGAGATCTTCCATCTCAGACAGTCTTCATACCAGAGTGGTCTTTTTCTGTCTATTTTATGGGGCCTATCTCTATAGTCATTTCTGTACTTACAGTTATACTATGTTCCTTTCAACACCTGCTGAAGCACTTTATAGAGACTCAGACTCAAGCAAATGACCTACATAGCAAGTCTATGAGAAGCAGGGTATCACATTTCCAATTCTGTAACTATTATCTGTTCATCTCTTTTTTGAAGAATCAGCAAACCTATGTCAAGTTTAGTACATCTAATAACATCATCATATCATTGCCTGTAAGTTTCCTCCTACATGCCACAAACCAAAAACAACTTTTTCATTTTTATAATTACTTCAAGTATGTGCTTGAGTGTGTTTATATGTGTTTTATATGTCTACCTTTAGCTACCACAGAGATAATAGTTAATTACTCAGGCATTTGAAGGTAGGAAAGTAGCTGACATTTTTCTACTGAAAAGTATCTAATAATAGTTTAGAATATTTTATAACTGTAAAACATAAGCCAAATAAACTTTAAATGTTTTAATGTTCTTTTAGTAACTTTCCAGTTAACAAATTAAAATAGTTTCATAATAAAGCTTTCATCACATTGAAATAAAGGAAAACAAAGAGATAAACCATGTTGATTATAAACACATCAGTTCATAAAAGATATAATTTTAACAATAAGCAAACTAATATGGAACTTTATATTTTTAATATAACTTTAATTATATTAGTTTTACATGAATACATTCTCACAGATAATTCAAACACTACCAATAAGGGTATTCTATACCACTGATTTTGTATTTAAAACACACATACATACACACACACACACAAGATGTGCTGACCAATATGGTAGCCACTAGCTATATGTGGCTATTAACTACTTGAAATGTGGCTAATTTGAGTTGAGATGTGCTGTAAGTGTAAACTACATACTGGATTGTAACGACATAGTATAAAAAATGTAAAATATCTCAGTTTTCATATTGATTACATATTGAAATAATATTTTTGATATATTGGATTAAATAATTATTAAAATTTAATTTCATCTGTTTCCTTTACTTTTTAAAATGTACCTACTAAAAAATTTTAAATTTTATAATTGTGCATTCTATTTCTATTGGACAGCGCTATATACATGTATAGGTATGTATGTATATATAGTATACATACATACATATATACATGCATATATATATACACACATATATGCATATATTTGTGGATTTTTAAAAACTTATTTATTTTTGGCTGCATTGGGTCTTCATTGCTGTGAGCGGGCTTTCTCTAGTTGCAGTGAGCAGGGGCTACTCTTCTTTGCAGTGTGTGGGCTTCTCATTGCGGAGGCTTCTCTTGCTGCGGAGCTCGGGCTCTAGGCACACAGGCTTCAGTAGTTGTGGCACGTGGGCTCAGTAGTTGTGGCTCACAGGCTCTAGAGCGCAGGCTCAGTAGTCGTGGCACATGGGCTTAGCTGCTCCGCGACATGTGGGATCTTCCCGGACCAGGGCTTTAACCTGTGTCCCCTGCATTGGCAGGCGGATTCTTAACCACTGCCTCACCAGGGAAGTCCCTATTTGTGGGTAGTTTAAAAGCATAAATGGGATAATATCTTTTCCTGAAACTTGCTTTTTTCACTTAACATATGTCTTAGAGATTTTTCCTTGTTGGTATATTTAGATTAACCCCATTCTTTTTAAATACTGCATAGTATTCCTTAGTAGTTAAGCGCTCTAGTTTGTTTCAATTTTCTGCTATTACTGGAACATTTATGTTGTTTTCACTTTTCCTTAGGAACACTGTTTCAGGGAATGTCCTTGAACATGACTCTTTGTGTGCATATGGGGACTTTCCTCTAGAATAGATGACTAGAATAGAAGTGCATTTGAAATTTTTGTAAATCCTCCAGATTGTCCTGTTCAAAGGACGTTTTCCTTACAGTTTCATCTTTTTTTAAATCACGTGCCACTTTTTATTTTTAACTGAGGTAAAATATATATAACAGAAAATTTATCATTTTAACTATTTTTTAAGTGTACAGTTCAGTGGCATTCACACTGTTGTGTAACCGTCTCCAGAACTTTTTTCATCTTCCCAAACTGAAATTCCGTACTAATTAAACACTAACTCCCCATCTCTCTCCTCAGCCCCTGGCAACCACCATTCTACTTTCTGTCTCTATGAATTTGACTACTCTAGGTGCTTCATGTAAGTGGAATCATACACTAGTTGTTCTTTTGTGACTGGCTTATTCCAGTTAGCATAATGTCTTCAATGTTCATCCATGTTGTAGCATGTGTCAGAATTTCCCTCCTTTTTAAGACTAGATAATATTCCATTGTATGTATATACCACATTTTGTTTACCCAATCATCTATCTATGGACATTTAGGTTGCTTCCACTCTTTGGCTATTGTGAATTATGCTGCTATTAACATGAGTGTAGAAGTATCTGTTCAAGTTTATGCTTTCAGTTCTTTCGGGTATATACCTAGAAGTGAAATTGTTGGATCATATGGTAATTCTATTTTTAATTTTATGAGGAACTGCCATACTGTTTTCCATAGCAGCTGCACCATTTTACATTCCCACCAGCAATGCACAAGGGTTCCAGTTTCTCCACATCATCTCCAATACTTGTTATTTTCTGGGGTTTTTTGTTTGTTTGTTTGTTTTAACTAATAGCCATCCTAATGGGTGTGAAGTGTTATTCCACTGTGGTTTTGATTTGCATTTCCCTAATGATTAGTGATGTTGAGAATCTTTTCATTTGGTTTTTGGCCACTTCTGTATCTTCTTTGGAGAAATGCCTCTTGAGGTCTTTTGCCCACTTTTTAATCAGGATTTTTGTTTTGTTGCTGTTGAATTGTAGTACTTTATATATTATGGATATTAATCTCTTGTAAAATATATAATTTGCAAATATTTTCTCTTATTCTATGGATTGTCTATTCCATCTCATTTGTAGTGTCCTTTGATGCACAAAACTTTTTAATTTTGATGAAGTCAAATTTATCTATTTTTTCTTTTGTTGCTTGTGTTTCTGGTGTTATATCCAAGAAAGTCTTGCTCAATCCAATGTCATGAGGCTCCCCCCTACATTTTCTTCTACGAGTTTTATAGTTTTTAGTTCTTATGTTTTGGTCTTTGATCCATTTTGAGGTGGTATAAGGGTCCATCTTCATTCTTTTGCATGTGGATATCCAGGTTTCCCAACACCATTTTTTGAAAAGACTTTAGTTTCTGCACTGAATCCTCTTGACATCCTTGTTAAAAATCATTTGGCCTGGGCTTCCCTGGTGGCGCAGTGGTTAAGAATCCGCATGCCAGTGCAGGGGAGACAGGTTCGAGCCCTGGTATGGGAAGATCCCACATGCCACGGAGCAATTAAGCCCATGTGCCACAACTACTGAACCTGTGCTCTACAGCCTGCGAGCCACAACTACTGAGCCCGCGCACCACAACTACTGAAGCCCGCGTGCCTAAAGCCCATGCTCTGCAACAAGAGAAGACACCGCAATGAGAAGCCCACGCACTGCAACGAAGAGTAGCCCCCGCTCGCCACAACTAGAGAAAGCCCGCATGCAGCAACGAAGACCCAACACAGCCAAAAATAAATAAATAAAATAAATTAATTTTTTAAAGAACTCTATGAGAAACATTAAAAAGAAAAAACTCATTTGACCATATAGGTGAGGGTTTATTTCTGGGCTCTCTATGCTATTCCTTGGTCTACACGTCTGTCTTTATGCCAGTACCACATTTTGATCACTGTAGCTTTGTTGTAAATTTTAAAATCTGGAAGTGTGAGGCTTTCAACTTTGTTCTTCTCTTCCAAGGTTGTTTTGGCAATTCAGGGTCCCATGAGATTTCATGAATTTTAGAATGGATTTTTCTATTTCTGCCAAAAAGAAACGTCACTAGGATTTTGACAGGGATTGTATTGAATCTGTAGATTGCTTCGGGTAGTATTGACATCTTAACAATATTATGTCTTCCAATTTAGGAACACAGGGTAACTTTCCATGGTTTCATCATTTCATACTTGCTTTAAAAGGTTTTTACAGTGCTAAAGCTGTAAACAAAGTTTTCCATATTTTCTTCTGATAAGTTTTTCTACATTTTCTTCTAATGAAGTAGTTTTGCTTTTTACTTTTGGCTCCCTAAGCTAGCTAGAATATTTTTTTTCCTGGTGTGAGAAAGTTTTCCCATTGTGTTGGTACCACTTGAATCGTCTACCCTTTCCCTACTAATTTGAATGCCACTTTTATCATAAATTAAAAACCCATAGATATATAGGTTTTTACACTTGCTATTCTATTTTACTGTATTGATCCATATGTCTATTCCTATATTACTGCTATTGTGTTTTAATTACTCTACGTTTATGTTTTGCTGTCTGGATGGGCAACTCTTTTTCCCCTCATAGTTCCTCTATTTCAGTATTTGAGAGATTTTCCTGTGTATTTTCACTTCTAGATGACTACTAGAATCATCTTAATAAGTTCCAAAAGACATATTATTGGGATATTGATGGAGATTGCATTGGTTTGATAAAATTATCTTGGGAAAATTGTGACATTTTTACAATAACAAGTCTTTGCATTTTGAGGAAAATTTATTTCTAATTTCTGTATTCCTATTATCACCATGGTCCCTAGGAAACTTGTTTGCTTGCATTATATAAATTGCCTCTGTAAAGCAGTTCTGTCCAGTAGAACTTCTGTGACAATGAAAATGTTCTATATCTGTGATTTCTGATATGTGGTTATTTATTCAGCACTTGAACTGAGCACCCACGTGTGACTTTTGAACACTTGAAATGTGACTAAACCAACTGAGGAACTGAATTCTAAATTTTATTTAATTTTGATTAATTTAAATTTAAATGGTCATGTATGGCTAATGGCTACCATAATAGACAGTGCAGCTTTAGGCTATGTGAATAACTATGTAAATGAATACTTTTGTAGGTAGTAGAGGTAGGTAGCAAAAGAATTACTGATGTGAGACACCACGTAAAGCATTGCAGAGTCTAAAGATCATAACATGAATACAAGTGAACTCCTAAAGAACAGAAAACCCTGTCCCAGGTAAAGGACAAATTGTTTACAAATATTAATGCTGTCAGGAAAACTTAATTACAAAAAATGGGCTGTGGGTATTCGCTCAAGAAAGAAAGCTCATATTAGATTAAAGAAACAGGAAAGGCTCTGTGGATGAAATACTTTTAGAGATTGATCCTGAAGGAATTATTCAAAATTTAAGAGAGCAAGTAATAGAAGATTTCTGTATTCTGAAATCTGGAGGAAATAGAGAAGAGGGAAAAGAATGAGGTGTGTTTGGGGAATAACTGTATTAGTTTCCTAGGGCTGCTGTAACAAATTACCACAAATTTAGTGGCTTAAAACATCAGGAATGTACTCTCTCACTAGAGGCCAGAAGTCCAAAATCAGTGTCACTGGGCTGAAATCAAGCCATACCCCCTCTAAAAGCTCTAGGGGAGAGTCGGTTCTTTGCTTTTTCCAGCATCTGGTGGCTGCTGGAGTTCCTTGGCTTGTGGCCACATCACTCCAGTTTCTGCCTCAGCAGTCACACTGTCTTCTTTTCTGTCAGTGTTAGAATCTCCCTCTGCTTCCCTCTTATAAGAATATATGTGCTTATATGTAGGGTCTGCCTGGATAATCCAGGATAATCTCTTCATCTCAAGATCCTTAATCACATCTGCAAAGACTGCCCCCCCCACCCCGTGCCTTTTTTGCCAAACAAGGTAACATTCACAGGCTCCAGGGACTATGACATGCACAATCTTTTGGTGGCCCATTTTTCAGCCTTTCAAACCACAAGGATCCAGTTTGGCTGGAGTAGGGATACCTGTGGCAGTAGAGATGATAACAGCCACCAGTCACTAAATGACTCGCACATATGAGATGTACCAGGTGCTCTATCTGTGCTATTTCATTTACTCATTACAAGAACTCTGTGTAGGCATTAGGAAATGAGAGAGGAATCTAGGGTGACTGTGTTTTCCACCTTTGATGACTGGGAAATGGTGATTAACAGAAATTGAAAAGTCATGAGGAAAAACTGGTTACAAAGGAAAATCAATGAACTCAGTTTTGGCTTTAGTTTGAGGTCCCAGTAGGCTATGCCCAAAAATGGTCAACTGCAGATAGAAGCCCAAGAACCCTACATAGAGTTCTGACAGCCTCTCCTGCAATTTCCTACCTTTGTTTTCCCCTTTGGGTTGAAAGCAAATTATAAGGAGCACTAAATTTGAAGTCAGGAGACCTGTGTTCAAGACTTCCACTTACTAAATGTGTGAACTGGACAAGTCATTTCACTTCTCTGAGCTTCAGTTTCTAAATCTGTAGAAGAGGAATAAAAACCCCCTCCCTGTCCACATAGTTATTGCAAGGAATAAATGACATAACATTTGTGATGTTCTTAGCGCAGTCTGTTGTAAGCCTTCAAATGTTTGTAAAAAGAAGAGCAAAAATTTTAATATGTCAAACTTAAATATTTTAATTTGAAGGTGATATATCTTAAAGTTATTTGGATTCTAAGCAATAACTATTAGTTTTGAAAGTCCATTATTGGCTCCTTTCCCATTGTCCATACTTTTATCACATAAATGTCTTAAGTGCCACCATGAAAATTCACTCCCTTTCAAAACAGATGACCTAAACTCTACTTCATAGAAATAATTAAGGCCATCAGGTATAGATCATTCAACTTCCTGCCCCCCTATTTAAAGATGTACCTGTATCTATATCCACTTTTACCACCCTCCTGCAGACCTCAAGTAATAGCCTGTCTTTTATCCAAAGTGAATACACTTTCTACACGTGCTCCTGATGCAGTGTCCTCCATCCTGAGCTCCCGGTCACATAGTCAGTGCCCTGGTGGACATCTTCATTTGGATATCTCACCTCCAATTCAGAATCTTGAAAACAGAGTCAGTTATTTCTCCATCCATCCTCCCCACCTTGTTTCTACCACCCACCCCCTTAGCTTCCTCTGTTTCCCATCTTTGTCAATGGCATTACCTGGGTAATTCTTGTCATTTTTTACTCCTTTCTTTCTTTTGCCACCTCTGTGCCCATTACAATGAATGGCAAAGATATGTTAGGGGTCAGGTTCAGGCCTTCATTCTCTCTCTCCTCGGCCCTCTGCCGCTTTAGCCCTCTCCTGTCTAACCTCACTGCTGCTCTTGTTCTTGCTTGAAGTAGCCTCATTGCTTCTTGTCACACTCCTCCCCAGCTCACCCCTCATAATGCTGCCATAGGGACTTTTCTAAAACAAATCTGCTCTTAGAACCCTTCAGCGGCACTCCACTATAGTACAAAGTCCAAACTTCGGAGAACGACATTGTCTGACCCAGCCCACCACCCTATGCCCTTCCTGTTAGTCCCACTGAACAATTCCCAATTCTCCAGGAGTATTCTGCTTTATATCTCTGTCTCTGTGCTTTTGTCTAGAATGTTCTCTCTGCAACATCAGTCCCTAATGCCATTTGCCTGGTGAATGTCTGCTCATCTTGCAGTACTTAGTTCAAGTATCACATCCCCTTTGAAGCCTTGCCAGGCCTCCCCAGGAAGAGCTGATAAGATCTTTTTGGAACCTTTACTGTACCCTATACGTGACTCTATCATTTCATCTGTAGCCAGTTTGTTTCCCCACCATAATCTCTTTAAGGACTTGAAGTATGTCTTGATCAGCTTTGTGTCTTTAGTGCTCAGCACAATGTCTGACACAGAGAAGATACTCAAAAACATTTGTTGAATAAATGAATTAATTATAGAACTTTAAAGCCATATGACGCCTTAGAAAATATAGAGGAAGGCAGAGCCGACATAATAACTTTTAGAGATTAATGGAAATATGTGATTATGACTCTAAGGAGAATACACATTTACCTCCCAAATAGAGATAAACATGGTCCAGAACCCTGGGCATAAACTACAGAAAATCAAGAAAGTAAGTTAATGGGCAAACTCTTCCTAAATCTCAGTAAAACATGAGACACTTCCCAACATATCAGAGAGTTCACAGCTCTACTGGAGTTGGAGGTAAGCATTCTCTTTAGGTATTTGGTTTCTTACTTCTCATTCATCACAATGTTAACACGAGCTCCATTTATGCTAATAGCATTTACTTTATAATTGCTGTTGATCTACCTTTCATTGTACAAAAAAGATAAATGTTAAGGGAAAGGATTCAAAACTAACATCACTGCTATAACTTACTTACAGGGGCACAGACCCTCTCTGAATCATAAATTTCCTTGATCTAGGAACTTTTTTCTAAAGAAAAACGTTTTGCCATACCTGACCTGACAATTTTGAAGTAAGCAAAATTCACTGCACTCTCACCCCAGGCACAGAAGTACTCACGATATTTCCTGGGTGTCTGGGGCTGCCCACCCCTTGGTCCCCCAAACAGATCTACCTCCTAAAGCAAAGCACACTGCCCTGAACTGCTTTTTCTATATTGATACTTATCTGTCTTCTTCCCAAAGCCTGTGAGGCCCTGCTTTCAGCAGGCTGCCACTTAGAGACATTTGATAAGTTAATTTACACTAACATCATATTGAGTAATAATTCCAGGGGAATTTACATTTTTAACAGGAGTGTGTTGGATATATAACACCTCACCCTAAGAGCCAATCTAATGAAGGGACACTTCTCACTGTCCCATATACCTTGCATGTCTTTTTATGCCTTAGTGTCTTTAAACATGCTGAATGAACCTTCCACCTAGAAGGACCTCTCCTACCCACCCCCATCTCCAGTACGGTGAACTCCTACTCATTCTTCAAGACCCAGCTCAACGTCCCTCTTCTGCTAAGGAGCCTTCTCTAAATTCCCCAGGCTGAGCTGGTCACTCCCTCTTGATTTTGATAAAACTTTGCATACTTGCTGTCTCAATTTCTTTAATTTTTTATGATTCTTCAGCGACTTCAAGGTGACTTCTGCCCTGAACAATCCAATGCCCCTAGTAACCTCCATGTGGCTAAATCAAGTAGACATATTTCAGTCCTTATCTTGACCTCTCAGCAACACCAGACACTACTGACTACCACCCTCACCTCTTTTATTTTCTCTACTCCTTCTTCTTAAAACTCTCTTCTTTTGGCTTTCTTTGTAGGACAGTCTGCTAGACTTCTTTTCTCTCTCTCTCTTTCTCAACCTTCTTTGTTGGCTCATCTTCTACCTGATCTCTAAATGTTGGAGATCCTTACGGCTATGTCCTGGCCCCTTTCCCTTCTCACGCTCTGATCTCTCAATAAGCAATCTCTTCCACACCCATGGCATTAATTAGCCTCCATATGCTGATGACTCTTAAATTTACGTGTCCAACCCAGACTTTTGTCCTGAGCTCCAGATTTCCACATATAGCTGCCGATTCAATATGTCTACTTGGGGTTTCTCAGGTACTCCAAACACAGCTGGTTCAAAACTCTCATTGTTCTCTGCCTGAGACAACAGTCCCTCCATCCATGAAGTTAGCTAAACCAGAAACTAGGAGTCATTATTGACCTACCTAGCTCTCCTTTACCACTGTATCCAGTTGATCATCCTTCTGACTCTACCTTCTAAATATTTCACTGTTGACTTCTCTCCATCTGCACTGGTATCCAAGTTATTACCTGACTACTACAGTAGCATGACTCATCACCCTGCATCCACTTGATGCCTCCAATACCTTTCTATACAGCAGGCAGAGTGCTCTTTGAAGACAGATTCATTCATTCATTGAAAAAAATGTATTAAGCCCCTTCTAATGTAAGTTGTGACCAATACAGGCATGTCCCTGATCTCTTGAAACTCTATTAAGAGCATATGACTGGGGTACCTAATTTAATTGGAATGGGGGTAGGGAAAGTTTCTTTAAGGAAATAATTTTTCAGCTGAGATCTGAAGAACGACTAGGAATTAATTAGGCAAAAAGAGGGCTGGTGTAGGGGAAAGAGCTTTTTCAACAGAAGGAATATCATGTGCAAAGGTCCAGAATCAAGACGAAGCAAGGTATGAGAAAACTGAGAGGGCAGAGCGTGAGAGGCAGAGTAGAGATGAGGCTGGTACTGCTGGGCACAGCCAGGCCCTGAGGGGGGGTGGCTCTAATTGGGAGGTATTCAGGGGGTAGGAGCCCCCTCAAACGGCCCATCACAGTGGGTGAGTGTGGGAGTGGGAGAGGGAGCAATTTTCTAAGGAAAGACTGCAGAGCTTTCATCAGGGTTTTATAGCCAATCTGTGACCCCTCTCCTTCCCTAGAAGTGTAAAGAACCACTGATGGTGTATGAAAAGCCAAGGCAGGAACTTTGGACTTTGTCCTAAAAGTAGTGAGATGCCATTGGAAATCATTAAGCCAAAAAGTAGCATGGCCAGATTGTAAAATCTACAGGGCAGGGATTTTTTTTTTCCCTGTACGCGGGCCTCTCACTGCTGTGGCCTCTCCCGTTGCGGAGCACAGGCTCCGGATGCGCAGGCTCAGTGGCCATGGCTCCCGGGCCCAGCCGCTCCGCGGCATGTGGGATCCTCCCGGACCGGGGCATGAACCCACGTCCCCTGCATCGGCAGGTGGACTCCCAACCACTGCGCCACCAGGGAAGCCAAAGAGGGCAGGGATTTTTATCTCGTTTTTTCACTAATGTGCCCCAAGCACCTAGAACAATACCATGCACAGAGCTGGCCAATCATTAATAATTGTTGAATGAAGGAATGTCTCTTATGTTGTATTGCATTATATTGCAATCATGTGCTTAATGTCTCTCCCTTATAAGACTCAATCCTTGAAAACAACTGTGTCTTATTCATTTTTATATTACTAGAGACATGGTATTTGTGCCCAGCACAGTGCACATTCATTCATTCAGCCAATAATTTAAGAGCACCTACCAGATGCCAGAAACTGGGAATACAAAAATGACTAAGATATTGTCACTAACCTCAAAGAGTTTATACTCTGGATGAGAAGACTGGTAAGTAGGCCTGATAATACCATGTAGTATATGTTACAAAACGGGTAAGGACAGAGCACAGCCAGGGTGTCAGGGAGGCCAAGAGACAGAGGAAACTCCAGGGCGGACCCTGCGCCCAGTGATGAAGGAGAAGCAGAGCATGGGAGTGGGCACCAAAGGCAAAGTCCAGAGGGGAGTGAGCAGGGCCCATTTGAGAACTGAAAGTGGCCAAGGAAGTCTGGAACAAGATGAAACTGCAGAGATGGGCCAGGGCCATAAAGAGTCTGGACTTTATCCTGAGAACAATGGGAAGTCATTAATGGATGGACGGCGAATCAGTAGAGCTATGTGGTCAGATTTAATAAAAGACTAATTAGGCTCCAGCCTGGAGAATGGATTGGAGAAGCAGTAATAGCGGGAGTCTGAGACCCAGCAATTGGGAGAGATGATATTGGCCTGGGCTAAACCAGAGGCAGTGGCAATAGATAAAAATGGATGGATTCGAAAGATATTAAGGAGGTAGGATCAACTGGAATTAGTGATTAGTTAGATGTTAGATATTAGGGTGAGGATGATGGAGTAGCCATGGACGACTCCCAGGTTTATGTTTTATTTTTTAACATCTTTATTGGAGTATAATTGCTTTACAATGGTGTGTTAGTTTCTGCTGTATAACAAAGTGAATCAGCTATACATATACATATGTTCCCATATCTCTTCCCTCTTGCGTCTCCCTCGCTCCCACCCTCCATATCCCACCCCTCTAGGTGGACACAAAGCACCGAGCTGATCTCCCTGTGCTATGTGGCTGTTTCCCACTAGCTAGCTATTTTACATTTCGTAGTATATATAAGTCCATGACACTCTCTCACTTTGTCCCAGCTTACCTTCCCCCTCCCCATGTCCTCAAGTCCATTCTCTATGTCTGCGTCTTTATTCCTGTCCTGCCCCTAGGTTCTTCAGAACTATTTTTTTTTTTTTTTGCGGTACGCGGGCTTCTCACTGTTGTGGCCTCTCCCTTTGAGGAGCACAGGCTCCAGACACACAGGCTCAGCGGCCATGGCCCACGGGCCCAGCCGCTCCGCGGCATGTGGGATCCTCCCGGACCGGGGCACGAACCCGTGTCCCCTGCATCGGCAGGTGGACTCTCAACAACTGCGCCACCAGGGAAGCCCCATTTTTTTTTTTTTTTAGATTCCATATATATGTGTTAGCATATGGTATTTATTTTTCTCTTTCTGACTTACTTCACTCTGTATGACAGTCTCTAGGTCCATCCACCTCACTACAAATAACTCAATTTCGTTTCTTTTTACAGCTGAGTAATATTCCATTGTATATATGTGCCACATCTTCTTTATCCATTCATCTGTCAATGGACACTTAGGTTGCTTCCATGTCCTGGCTGTTGTAAATAGAGCTGCAATGAATACTGTGGTACATGACTCTTTTTGAATTATGGTTTTCTCAGGGTATATGCCCAGTAGTAGGATTGCTGGGTCATATGGTAGTTCTATTTTTTCGTTTTTTGAGGAACCTGCATACTGTTCTCTATAGTGGCTGTATCAATTTACATTCCCACCAACAGTGCAAGAGGGTTCCCTTTTCTCCACACCCTCTCCAGCATTTATTGTTTGTAGATTTTTTGATGATGGCTATTCTGACCAGTGTGAGGTGATACCTCATTTGCATTTCTCTAATGATTAGTGATGTTGAGCATCCTTTCATGTGTTTGTTGGCAATCTGTATATCTTCTTTGGAGAAATGTCTGTTTAGGTCTTCTGCCCATTTTTGGATTGGGTTGTTTGTTTTTTTGATACTGAGCTGCATGAGCTGCTTGTATATTTTGAAGATTAATCCTTTGTCATTGCTTCGTTTGCAAATATTTTCTCCCATTCTGAGGGTTGTCTTTTTGTGTTGCTTATAGTTTCCTTTGTTCTGCAAAAGCTTTTAAGTTTCATTAGGTCCCATTTGTTTATTTTTGTTTTTATTTCCATTTCTCTAGGAGGTGGGTCAAAAAGGATCTTGCTGTGATTTATGTCATAGAGTGTTCTGCCTATGTTTTCCTCTAAGAGTGTGATAGTGTCTGGCCTTACATTTAGGTCTTTAACCCATTTTGAGTTTATTTTTATGTATGGTGTTAGGGAGTGTTCTAATTTCATTCTTTTACATGTAGTTGTCCAGTTTTCCCAGCACCACTTATTGAAGAGGCTGTCTTTTCTCCATTGTATATTCTTGCCTCCTTTATCAAAGATAAGGTGACCATATGTGCATGGGGTTATCTCTGGGCTTTCTATCCTGTTCCATTGATCTATATTTCTGTTTTTGTGCCAGTACCATAATGTCTTGATTACTGTAGCTTTGTAGCATAGTCCAAAGTCAGGGAGTCTGATTCCTCCAGCTCTGTTTTTCCTTCTCAAGATTGCTTTGGCTATTCGGGGTCTTTTGTGTTTCCATACAAATTGTGAAATTTTTTGTTCTAGTTCTGTGAAAAATGCCATTGGTAGTTTGATAGGGATTGCATTGAATCTGTAGATTGCTTTGGGTAGTAAAGTCATTTTCACAATGTTGATTCTTCCAATCCAAGAACATGGTATATCTCTCCATCTGTTTGTTTCATCTTTAATTTCTTTCATTAGTGTCTTATAGTTTTCTGCATACAGATCTTTTGTCTCCTTAGGTAGGTTTATTCCTAGGTATTTTATTCTTTTTGTTGCAATGGTAAATGGGAGTGTTTCCTTAATTTCTCTTTCAGATTTTCATCATTAGTGTATAGAAGTGCAAGAAATTTCTGTGCATTAATTTTGTATCCTGCTACTTTACCAAATTCATTGATTAGCTCTAGTAGTTTTCTGGTAGCATCTTTAGGATTGTCTATGTATAGTATCATGTCATCTGCAAACAGTGACAGTTTTACTTCTTCTTTTCTGATTTGGATTCCTTTTATTTCTTTTTCTTCTCTGATTGCTGTGGCTAAAACTTCCAAAACTATGTTGAATAACTGTGGTGAGAGTGGACAACCTTGTCTTGTTCCTGATCTTAGAGGAAATGGTTTCAGTTTTTCACCATTGAGAACGATGTTGGCTGTGGGTTTGTCATATATGGCCTTCATTATGTTGAGGTAAGTTCCCTCTATCCCTACTTGCTGGAGGGTTTTTATCATAAATGGGTGTTGAATTTTGTCAACAGCTTTTTCTGCATCTATTGAGATGATCATATGGTTTTTCTCCTTCAATTTGTTAATATGCTTTATCACACTGATTGATTTGCATATATTGAAGAATCCTTGCATTCCTGGGATAAACCCCACTTGAACATGGTGTATGATCCTTAATGTGCTGTTGAATTCTGTTTGCTAGTGTTTTGTTGAGGATATTTGCATCTATGTTCATCAGTGATATTGGCCTGTAGTTTTCTTTCTTTGTGACATCTTTGTCTGGTTTTCGTATCAGGGTGATGGTGGCCTCATAGAATGAGTTTGGGAGTGTTCCTCCCTCTGCTATATTTTGGAAGAGTTTAAGAAGTATAGGTGTTAGCTCTTCTCTAAATGTTTGACAGAATTCGCCTGTGAAGCCATCTAGTCCTGGGCTTTTGTTTGTCGGAAGATTTTTAATCACAGTCTCAATTTCAGTGCTTGTGATTGGTCTGTTTATATTTTCTATTTCTTCCTGGTTCAGTCTTGGAAGGTTGTGCTTTTCTAAGAATTTGTCCATTTCTTCCAGGTTGTCCTTTTTTTTTTTTTTTTTTTGCGGTACGCGGGCCTCTCACTGTTGTGGCCTCTCCCGTTGCGGAGCACAGGCTCCGGACGCGCAGGCTCAGCGGCCATAGCTCACGGGCCCAGCCGCTCCGCGGCATGTGGGATCCTCCCGGACCGGGGCACGAACCTGTGTCCCCTGCATCGGCAGGCGGACTCTCAACCACTGCGCCACAAGGGAAGCCCCAGGTTGTCCATTTTATTGGCATATAGTTGCTTGTAGTAATCTCTCATGATCCTTTGTATTTCTGCAGTTTTACCTTGCTCCTTCATCTGCTGTGTGTTTCTCTGTCTTCTCATTTTGCTTAACTTACTGTGTTTGGGGTCTCCTTTTCGCAGGCTGCAGGTTTGTAGTTCCTGTTGTTTTTGGTGTCTGCCCCCAGTGGCTAATGTTGGTTCAGTGGGTTGTGTAGGCTTCCTGGTGGAGGGGACTAGTGGCTGTGTTCTGGTGGATGAGGCTGGATCTTGTCTTTCTGGTGGGCAGGACTGCGTCCGGTGGTGTGTTTTGGGGTGTCTGTGACCTTATTATGATTTTAGGCAGCCTCTCTGCTAATGGGTGGGGTTGTGTTCCTGTCTTGCTAGTTGTTCGGCATAGGGTGTCCAGCACTGTAGCTTTCTGGTTGTTGAGTGGAGCTGGGTCTTAGCGTTGAGATGGAGATCTCTGGGAGAGCGTTCGCTGTTTGATATTACATGGAGCTGGGAGGTCTCTGGTGGACCGACGTCCTGAACTCGGCTCTCCCACCTCAGAGGCACAGGCATGACACCCGGCCAGAGTACCAAGACCCTGTCAGCCACATGGCCAGGTACGTGGACAGTTTCTTGCCTTTTGGGAAGTCTGAGGTCTTCTGCCAGCGTTCAGTAGGTGTTCTGTAGGAGTTGTTCCACATGTAGATGTATTTCTGATATATTTGTGAGGAGAAAGGTGATCTCCACGTCTTACTCCTCCGCCATCTTGAAGGTCTCCCTCAACTCCCAGTTTTTTAACTTGGACACCTCCAGGGGAATGCTTGCCTGGGTGGCTTTGGCATCAAAGGTGCAAACTCAGCCAGTTAGAGCACACCTGAAAAATGTTTCTCAAATGTTGCTTTCTATGGATAAATTTGTTGGTTTATATAGTTCAGAATATGGACTATTGATCTATGTTAGGAAGTATCCCCTGACTGACACACACTTGCTTTCGAATCCACTAGTTTTCTATAAACCAGTGAGACTTCCCAGACCTCACTGGTTGCCTTGAGATTGTATACATTATTAAAGATGTTCTGATAAACTCACTGTAATAATATTACAGCTCTGAAACTTGTAATAAAACTCTGGTTTACTTTTTTTTTTTTTTTGTGGTACGCGGGCCTCTCACTGTTGTGGTCTCTCCCCTTGCGGAGCACAGGCTCTGGACGCGCAGGCTCAGCGGCCATGGCTCATGGGCCTAGCCGCTCTGCGGCATGTGGGATCTTCCCAGACCGGAGCACGAACCCGTGTCCCCTGCATCGGCAGGCGGACTCTCAACCACTGTGCCACCAGGGAAGCCCTCTGGTTTACTTTTGAGCAAAGAAGAAAAAGAGAAAAACACTATTAAACCATCAGAGCAACTTGTACACCCATCTTGTTTTCTTCCCAGTGTATCCAGACTTGATAGAAGTGAGAATAATTTCATTTGAATAGAAAGCATGCCCAAGCAACATTTTTTAAAAAGCTGAATTTTACCAAGTACTTTTTCTTACAGCTACACTGTAACACATTCATCTCCTAGATGCAGAAGTTGGTTTTTGTGCTTTGGGTTTTTATGTTGCTATTTCCTTTCCTTTAGGCAGACCATTTCAAACTTTGCATATCTAAGCAAACCAGTTACTTGAAGAGCAGCTCTACTTATATTCTCAGAGTTTTACTGCTCTATATAGTCAATGTCTTGGTTTAAGCCAAAGGGAATTTGTGGTTTCTGAAATCAGAAATTCAACTACTTTCTAAAATGAAAATTTAGTGATTAAATTAGCCATTTGTAGACCCAATCTTTGGTTCTAAATAGTACTTAAATGCTTTAATGACATTTCCACTATTTTGTAGTAAAAACATGTCAATAATAATAACCTGTATCTATAACAAAAGAGAAAAAGAATAATGTTGGAACCTCTACTAGATATTCTAAATCTTGCTTAAAAGTATATATCTTGGGCTTCCCTGGTGGCGCAGTGGTTGAGAATCTGCCTGCCAATGCAGGGGACATGGGTTCGAGCCCTGGTCCGGGAAGATCCCACATGCCGCGGAGCAACTAGGCCCGTAAGCCATAACTACTGAGCCTGCGCGTCTGGAGCCTGTGCTCCGCAACAGGAGAGGCCGCAATAGTGAGAGGCCCGCGCACCGCGATGAAGAGTGGCCCCCGCTTGCCGCAACTAGAGAAAGACCTCGCACAGAAACGAAGACCCAACACAGCCAAAAATAAATTAATTAATTAAAAAAAAAAATTCCCCTCTAAAAAAAAAAAAAAAAAAAAAGTATATATCTTATTCCATTTTCCTCCAAAGAAAGAACAGAGAACATGGAAAAACCTTTCCTCCCATCTAGTGGCTGGAAAATATAAAAATGCCCTCCATGTGTTTCTTGGAATTCCAGGCATTAGGGATCGTCTGACATCTGGTTGTTCACTCAGTTAAGCAAATATAAATTCTAAAATCTTTACCAAAGCTGAGCCCAATGGAGAAATATATGTCTATGATGATTCACTAATCAACTTGTCTTTAATCAATAACATATAAGTCTCATCAAGCAGAAAGAAGGGCTATGGTCCTTCCTAATTCTTTAATCTGAACCTATGATTAAAAATAATAATAATAATAATAATAATAATAATAATAATAATAATAAGGCTGTATGTTTCTGCTAACTGAAAAGGGACTTCAATTCTATTTGCCTCTAAACCAACCAGTGCCCTAGATCTCTCCTGACCCTTAATTGCCCCTTGTTGGCCCCACACCTTGACAACTCTTCTCTCAAGAGCTGGATGTGCTGAATTCACTAAAGAGAGCCAAGAAACTGTCCCTGAAACTGGCTGCCTCCAGGGGCCTCAGCTCCTGAAACTTTGAATTCCAGACTCTGATACTGGCAGCAGGGCCTCTGTGTAGGGCTAAACCAGCCCACAGGAAAGCAGGTTTAGATTGGTTATGCAGCAAGAGGGATTAATGCTTGGTCTACCTGTCTTGTATATGCCTGTGCAGACATCAAAATCTCTGCTGAATTGTGCCTCTCTCTGGTGATTCTCACAGATTCAAAGAATGAATTTTGCGTACAGTCAGCAAAGTTCTGAGAGCTCCAGGAAGAAGAGGAAGGTCAGCGAACCAGTGAAAGTCTTCATCCCTGACAGAAAATGAAAGTTAGATGCCTTTGCTACTTTTATTCTAAAATAAGTTTATTTTGCAACAAATATGCATGAAGTGTCTTAGTAGGAAAGTAAGTTCCTATCACCAAAACCTTTTACTAAATTTGTTGTTAATCTGTTGTTCTCAAAGAAAAGAGGGTTTTCTTTGCATAATTAAACTTCCCAGGTACTTAGACTACTGTGAAACATTTTAACTTGTTGTAACCCGTGTGCTAGAATCCCTCTTTAGCTTTATTAAAATTCCCACAAAATTGCATAGCATGTGTGTGGTGGTGCTTATCCAGGTGTGATTTTTGTGTTAACTTCAATCATGAGGTTGATCAGCTAAGTGTTGGACCAAAACGTACTCTCCCTGTAGAGTTCCTCAAAGCTGGTCCTCCACCCTGTTCTGTTGGCCAGCCTGACAGGACTAGGCTGCAGTGCAGGAGCCTGGCTCCCTTCTGAAGGCCCATGTTAAATGCTTCCCCCAAAACTTCAGTTTATCAGTCTGTAACCTGCAGATGATGCTACTAGTCCTCTCCTTATTCTGGAAGAATTTTGATAGACTTAATGATTAGTATCAGATGAATAATAAATGACAAAGTGTTATTTTTATTATTTATATAACATGAAATTTAATAATTTTGTTTAAATGGATAGGACCAATAAGTTAAATGTTATAAGTGTGTGTGCTTTCTGGTTAAATAAAGCCAAAATACGAGGTATTTTTTGGCTCATCTTTTTTTTCTTCATTCAGATCAGTGTAGAAAGTACATCAGTACCTGGAGTGCTTGTTAAAATACAGATTACTAGGCCTGCCTCATTTCTACTAATCAAAATCTCAAGGGGTGGGCCCTATGGAAAACTCCCTGGGTTCTAATGCACACAAAAGGTTGAGAACCCAGGACCCCTGATCCAGGCTAAAAGGAGAATCTCTGGGGCTAGACATGCACTTTAGCCAGCAGAAGGCTGTGGGTTGTAACAGAGAAAAATCTGAGGGATCTTGCCTGTCCAGCACTACCTTTTGTGAGACTCTCATCCATTTCTGATTGCCCATAGGCAGCCTCCAAACTGGGGTCTTGAATTGGCCTGTAGCACTGGGGCCTGCCAGAGAGGAGCATTTTCCCTTCTCCCAGCATGTTAAGTACACTCACATAAGCTCACTCTGCCACTAAAAGGAGGAGGAGGGGGAAGGTATTGGGTTTATTATATCCTTGATAGAATTGTAGCCTGAGTCACCACAATTTCTTTTAAGAGAATCATATAAAGAGATTAGCTGTCTAGTAGAAGGATTAGGTTTATTTTGTGTCTCTCCAGAGCGTAGATCCAAGACCAAATTGGTGAAAGCTATAGGAGGTCATTTGGACTCAGTATAAGGAGGAACTTTGTAACTCCACAGGTTGTCAAAAATTTGAAACAGCCTGCCTTGTGAGGCAGTGATCCTACCCGCCCCCCAAGCGTTTGAACACAAAGAAGCTTCATAAATACTCTAGGAGGCTTTGACTCTCAGAGCAAATTAGTTGTGGGGAGTGATTAGTCAATCTGGATCTCAGAAGGAACCATTTTGTTTAAAAGGGGAATTTAGCTCTTAATCGATATTTATAATTTTCATAAACTTAGCCTAAGGTGGCAGGTTCTTTAAGTCTAGAATCTGAATCTGTCTAGATACTTTTTTAGTGAGTTTACCGTCTCTATTAACACCCCACCCCCTCCACAATGGATACTAATAGGTGGAATGTGTATGTCTGATGCAGTGTGTGTGAGGCAGCAGAGAGAAGTTGCTGGGCCTGTGCCCTGGGCTGGGCACACAAAGAAAGAGATCTGCTATCAAGAGGATCTGAGAACTAAGAAAACGTGAACTAGCTGATTTTACACAGCAGAGTTCATATGTGCAACCAGCTATCAAGATTGGAGGCTGTTCAGTGCTATTTACTGGATGATTTATTGGGATGGGGAAAAAAAAAAAAAAAGAACCTCTTTTCTAGTCTATTCATTTCTGTCCTTAATAATAATGCAATGAGTAAACACAAGTTCATCAAGGAGCTGGAACTTCAGGGAAAAGAAGAAAGACTTAGACCCCGAGCTGGGGAGCCTAAGCTTTGGCACACTAGCCATTCCCTCACGCTGCTGGTGCCTGGGTTATCAGTGTGCTTATAAAAATCAGCTGCAGATAGCTTGGAAACTGGGACATTATTAAATTAACATGTTTGCAGGGGAAGTTTGGCTGTCTGGGGTTTTTCTGTCTTTACAGAAAATTGGTCTAGCTGGAAAGAGACAGGTTAGGTTTGTGATTGCCACTAGCCTTTGAAGCCAGGCACCAAAACCACACCTTCATTTCCCTTCTTGTAGGTCCCTATGGTATCTGGGTTCTTTCATTCTCCAGTTCACCTCTACCAGGAAGAGACTGGACATGTTCATCAGTGTCAGTTACATTCACACAAGTTCAAAGTTGTGTATATGTTTTTAAAAATAACACTAACCATTAGAGCCAGTTTTCAGTGTGTCTTAAAATTGTCAATTCATGGTTTCAAACCCAACAGTACTGGATCTTGAGAGATTTCCACAGATTCTTATAGTAAAAATAATTCTCAGTTGTAATCATCATCGGTCAGAAGGAAGACCCAGGTGATAAAATGAGAGTTAACACACTGTGCTTTTAAGAGTTAAAGAAAGGTCCTCCCATGGTATGAGTCTAGATTCCGAACAAGCGAGGAAATGCCTTTGTCCCAAATGTATCCTCTTTAGAAATTATTAGTTTATATATATATTTTTAAAAAGGTAATATTTTCAATATGATTGTGTGTTTGTGTAATGAGGCCCTGGCTGAGACTTGCTATGCAGTTTGCAAGTTTCTGTAGAGGAGGAGGGCCTTAATTAATGGGCTCTTTGGTTTTGCAATGGTAAAGCCAAGATCCTATCCAGAAATGGAGAGACATGAGGTGCTAATCAGCTCACATCACTTCTCCTTGGGTGACTACATCTCTGCAAATAGGGTCTACCTTCTGGGAGTGTCGAAGTTGTTGAGACTGACTCTGGAGGTGGTGGGCTCACAGTGGGGAAGGTGGAGGGTAAGCTGATCACTGCAACCTGGCTGGAAGTTGCCGTGAGATTTGCTCAGTAGGGGACCCTGGGAGCAAGTCTCACTAAACAGTCTGGTCTGGTCTCAACTGTGCCATGAGGTTCAGCAGTACAAGGGTTTCCCCGTGGCAGGAGTGGTGAGGCAGGCAGATTCAGAGAGCCAAAAACATCTAAGACAGACTGATGGAGCACAAACCATTCCTTGGGGATTCAAATACTTAGGGACCTGGTATAACAGTGGGGTTCATTACTTGTGTACCGCAGGACTCCTGAAGGCCGGAGGAGTCTGGGGCATCTGGATTCCATCTAGATAATTACTAATCGGCTCTAGGGTAAGGAGGCAAATTTAGGTTTTCATCTTTCTGTGAGCAAGGTAGTTAAGGACAAGGCTAGGGTGCTGGCTGCAGAACCTGGTTGCCGTTTTCTAGACAGGTTATTTCCCTGCTCTAGCCCTTGGATTACTCAATCTATAACATGTGGATAACAGCGGTACCTACCTAGTGACATAGTTGTGAGGATTAAGCCAGGCAATTCAAGCTAAGTGCCCAGTATGCATATAGTCGGTGCTCAACAGGTGTTCATCACTTTTGCTATTTTTTAGCTCTTGGCACATCCCCTTCCTTAGTCTCAGGAGCTCAGGGTTCCTGTGCTACTTTTTGCCTACCCCGAGATCCCGCATGGACACCCTCTCCAAGCCTGGGCTGGCACCTGAACCATGCTCCCAACTGCTTCTGTTCTCAGCACCCTCCCCACTCCTTTCCCTCAAGACAGTTTGATGGAAGGGAAGCATCAGATTAAGCTTAATGTGCTGCCCTCCCACATTTGCACTTTAAAACAAAAGCTTGTTTATACGAAAACTGAATCTCACATAGGGAATGAGATATGAGAAGAGACTGAATAAACAGGGAAGAAGAAAGTCTAAGGAGAACTTCATAGCTGTCTTCAAATATATGTGAGGCTGTCTGGAAATGCAGGAACCAGAGACACAATCTGTGTTGTTCCAAAGACAGAACACACAGACCCAGGAGGAAGAAGTGGCAGGGAGGAAGGTTTAGGCTCAACATATTGAAGACTTTCTCCCCTATGCAAGGTGCCTGGCACATGGATTTTAATGTTTTCGTTAGCAATTAGAGCTGCCCATGACTGCTTCTTTTTTGTTTTGAATGAGTGAATGAGTTTTATATGGAATTTTGATTTTTTTGGAAAAAATTTTAAATTCTTTTTAATCTCTATTTTTATTTTTATTTATTTTTATTTATTTATTTTTTAAAGAAGATGTTGGGGGTAGGAGTTTATTAATTAATTTATTTATTTTTGCTGTGTTGGGTCTTCGTTTCTGTGCGAGGGCCTTCCCCAGTTGTGGCAAGCAGGGGCCACTCCTCATCGTGGTGCACGGGCCTCTCACTATCGCGGCCTCTCTTGTTGCGGAGCACAGGCTCCAGATGCGCAGGATCAGTAGTTGTGGCTCACGGGCCTAGTTGCTCCGCGGCATGTGGGATCCTCCCAGACCAGGGCTCAAACCCGTGTCCCCTGCATCAGCAGGCAGATTCTCAACCACTGTGCCACCAGGGAAGCCCTATTTTTATTTTTACAGTTTGATGATTTATCACAGAGCAAACACCTAAGTATCTACCACTCATTCAAGAAATAGATCATTGAATTCCCTGGAGGTCCAGTGGTTAGGACTTGCGCTTTCAGCTGTGGCTCGGGTTCAATCCCTGGTCGGGGAACTAAGATCCTACAAGCCGCGCAGCGCGACCAAAAAAAAGATCATTGCCAGCATTCCAGAAATTGCCTTTGTACCTCTAGCAAAGGGCTACTCCTCTCTTCCCCATAAAAGTAACCACTATTCTTTGACTTTTTTATCCGTGACTGCTTCTGACTGTAATGAGTTCCCCATCACTAGAGGTGTTCAAGCCGAGTTGTCCAGGATGTTGCTCTATGGATAAGAATTGAATCAAATGAATATTGAGGTCTCTTCTAGGTGTAAAATTCTATGACACTGTTATTAAAGGTAGAATTTCAACAGAGAGATTTTGGGAGCAAAGGAACATTTTATAAATCCTTTTCCCAAAAGGCAATAGAGTGAAGTTGTTAAAGCTGAGGGTTCTGGAGTTAGACATTGCCTGGGTTCAAACCCTGGTCGTCCTACTTACTAGCTGTGTGACTCTGGGCAAGTTTTTTGCTCTCTCTGTACTTCAGTTTCCCCATCTGCAAAATGCGGTCCATAATAGTGTCTCTATCGCAGAGTTATTGTGAGAACTAAGTGAGTTAATATAGGTAAAGCACTCTGAAGAATGCCTGGCATAAAGAGAGTTAATGCTCAATACACGTTAGTTACAAGGTATTATCTGATACCCTTGCTACTCCGCAGCTTTTTACGTCTTTTCAGTATGTGGAAGGAAGTCCCTTCTACCATAATTGACACTGACCTTGTTTTTTCCTAAATCATATGCCAGCCATGGCCACTGTAATTAACCAGTGCACTGTCTATCTCCTGTAAGCAAGCTTTAAAGCTAAACAAGCAGGCACAGCCTGTGACGCACAGTTTATGAAGGATCCTGCTGATGAAACTCAATCACGGCCGTGGACACCTTAACCCTGATACATGCCTGGCAAGTGGTGGATGCCTAGTAAATACTTGTTGAATGAATAGATGAACTTGGCAGGGTTCTTATTATTTCCTACATTTTATTTATTTATTTTTGATTCGGTAATTTCATTCACATGACTTAAAATTCAAAAGGAACTAAAGGCTATAGAGTGAAACACATCCCTCCCTCCCTGTCCCCAGTTTTCCTCCCCATAGGTGACTAAGGTAACCACTTTCTCATATGTCTTTCTAGAGTTATTTTAGGCATAAATAAGTAAACATACTAGCATACGCACGTTGGTTTCTTTCCCTCCTTTTTAAACAAACAGCCACATACACTGTTCCAGGTACATTTACTGATGTGGTCACAGAAGTGGGGGTGAGCATGGGCACACTAAGGAGGAATTAGAGAAGAAAAAGCTCAGAGACAGAAAATCAACCAGGCAACTCTTGCATCAACCCAGATGTAAAGTGATCAGAGCCTGGGCTAGTATATTGAAGGGGGTAATCAGGGAAAGAATTGTTTGAGTGGGTTTCTTTTTTAAGTTTTACACCAGGGTAACTGCCACCACAATCAAGATATAGAGCGTTTCTGTCACCCCCAGAAGTTTCTTCATGTTCCTTTGTAGCTGTGCCCCTCCCTGGGCCCACATACCCACTCCTCTGCTTTGTCAGAGTTTTTCAGCTTCTGTGTTTCAGGCCTATGTGGTATGGTGGCACCTCCACTCAGCAGAGCTAATCATAGTATTAGTCAACATCAGTGGCACTTCCTCTGGGCTGGGCGTTCTACTAAGCACCCACTCGTGCTCATCCGTTTAATCCCTTCCACACCAAAGGAGGCAGGTCCTGCTGTTATCTCGATTTCTGATGAGACATCTAAGATACACAGAAGTGAAATCACTTGCCCAAGGTCACACAGCTAGTAGAGCCAGAATTTTGAACCCAAAGCAATGTGAAACTAATCAAGAAAATACTCAAACTCCAACAGAAAGACTTCATTACTATTTAACCAGAGCAAGGGAGGAGGGTAAGAATCCTTCGCAGGTTAATATAGAATGGATTTGTCCAGCAGTCTTCAAGTGTGCTTTAAATGGCTGGTAGCCTTTCTTCACGGGCGTTAGTCAGTCAGCGGGCAGAGTTTCATTCCTTGGCCTTCAATGTGCACACCCGCCACACCACTTTTTCCTAAGAAATGACAACATTCAGAACTATCTCTTTATGGTAAAGAACTGGTGTGGTCAGGGTATTACTGAGAAGACAACTATCTCTGCCTATCTATGGGTCCCAGAATATGCATGTCATTCTGAAACCACAAGGAACGTGGTTAAGTCCCCTGGTCACATCTCTCAACAAAGATTTATCTGTTTCGCTGTTGCCTCCAAAGAGCTTTCCTCCTGGACTAAGATGTTAATTCACGGTGATGTCTACTAATGGGCCGTCCCTAAAGAGGAGCCTATTAAAGGAATTAATTACATCGAAGGTTCAGAAAACTTCCCAGCATAATGAAATGGCTCCCCAGCTGTAATAGCCTGAGAAAGAAACCACCGATCTAAATCCTGAGACAAGTTCCTATAAAGTGAGAGGCAAGTTTGCTCAGGTAACTACAGACCCTAGGAGAAACAGGATAGTGAAAATGTTAACAATGAAACCAATTTTCACTCACTGATGGGGTTTTATTAAATATAGATCATATTTTTCCAAAAATTTCAAGTTCTTTATTACCACCTCTTATATGAGACCTATGTTTGCCACTTATTAATACTACCAATTAACATTAAAATGCAATTTTAATGTTTTTTTTAAATAATAAAATAGTTCTCTCCAGTCAACATAGAATAAAAGATAGTGGACTTAGGATGGATTATGTGGCACTCAAATTCAAGGGAAGGTGGTAGAATTATCCTTTCTGGAAATCTAGATTGGTTTCAATGCAGTGCTGCCTGAAGCCTGGGGAGTAGATTAGATGACTTTCTGGTCTCTTATTCCTCTGTATGGCCTGTTTTTACACTGTCCAAATCTCCAGAAATGACAATAGCAGAAGAAAAAGATAATGGCAGAAGATTAACTGTAGTGCTAGGGATGTGCTAGTTACTGATAAACCACCAGTTTGTTGGTTTCTAGGTAGACTGAGGAGGGTAGCGTAATGTGGAGAACTGGCTAGCAATTTGGCAAAATCTGGGTTTTAATCTTAATCTTGGTTCTCCCTTTATTTCTGGACAAGTCATTTATCTCCTCTCTTCTGTTTCATTAGCTGCAAAATGCAGATGGTGACCCACCTAGGGTTTTTAACAGCCAGGAGGTAGATACAAGGGGTGGTGACAGCCCACACTAAATCTGGCCTTGTGCCTGGAATCCCTCTGCCTGGGCTCTGGGGTAATTTGGAGGGGGAAAGGAGAGCTCCCTTGGGGGCCCAGCCCATTCACCACTGGTTCTAGAGAAAGCCTGATCCCCAGGAGCCAGGGAAGACCATACCAGTCCTCTGGCCCCTCCTCCAGACATTAAGGTTACTGTTGAGCAAAAGTGAGACTTATCTGAACCTAGTCTACGGTCAACTATAACATGGGCTTCACTTGGAATGAACTCAGCCTTAAGGTTGGGGCCCAGGGGAAAGGTTTTTTAAAATTACTGCTATTAACGAAACTCATTTACAATTACGTATACATAGAACAGTCATTTACATGCTATAAACTGTTTAGGAGATTATGGTGGTGACACACTATGTAAACTGACTTTGAAAAGTTACAGAGGTTGCAAGATGATTAAACACCTTTCACTCTCTTGCTATTGTTTGGATTTTAAGTGTTTCTTAGAATGGGCAAGTGACATAAAATCTAACCTACTTCTAGCTAAAAGTCTAACAGTTCTGATGGAAACTGTTAAACCAATTCTGCAACCAAAAGACAAACGGCTTAAAACTGCCAGGTATCAGTATTATTGTAATATTCCCTTTAACAAAAACTTATAACTGAAATTTATAGGTAAGAATTTACAGTAAGCAGCAGGTACTTGGAAACTTGTCAGTTAAGGTTTCCCATTAGAGAACTTCTACTGTAAGCTTTTTAACCCTCTAAAGTCAGAAAAAATAAAAAAGAACTTTCACAATTAGTTTCTAAGGAAATTATATAAAAGTCATAATAACTAAAAGAAAAGTTTTAGACTGTCATTTCCAATAGGACATGACCTCCTAAAGAAAAAAACATTTTTTTTTTTTTTTGGAGAAGGCTGTATATAAATAACAATCAAAGTCTATATTCTTGATATATTTCTAAAGAAAATAGTTAACTAAATCTCTTTAAAGTGATTTTATTTCCTGCTGCTCCCCCAACCTCCTCAAAATTGAGAATACAACAAATATTTGCATAGGTTTATTATTCACATTTAATCATGAATAATTCACTTTGTACAGACAGCTGGGTAAACAAGAGATTTGGAGTTTCCTTTTTCTAGAATATTTTTCCCTTGGCTGAAAGGAAACAGCATCAGTGTGGTTTTATATGGTTTTCAGTGCCATCCTGTCCTCCCTCCCTCGAGCAGGAGGCATCCCCTCTTTTATGCATTTTTTTTCCATTTCTTTCTTTCTGTCAGTTATTGGGCTACACCTCACAAACACTTTTTTTTTTTTTTAATTATGGAATGCAAAATGAGCTCCACCACTCAGTACTTTGGTCTGCAAGAGAACATCAAGTATATGTTCACGGACCTGCTTTTGTGTAGATACTCTCAACAGTGTTGGGAAAAGATCCTTCTGAGCTCATCCTGCCTCATCATTAGATCCTTCACCTTCTATCACTCATTAACAATTTCACAATTATTTGACTATCTACCACAAAGCGGGCTCTCATTTCCCTCTTCTCCTCCCAGGCCTACGTGAGGAAGTGAAGCATGCATCACTGCACACAGGTTTATCCAGGGCATTTCAACCTGGGCAAGGGGGTATAATTTACCAAAGGTCAAGGATCCTTCCAGTTCTGTGAACGTCACCAACCAAACTGTGATAGTATAACTTGTGGTTTAGAAGAGAATTAGGCTTGCTGTATGTAATTCAGCTATGACCAAATTGGGGGTGGGGGGTGGAGGGAGGTCACAGTATACCCTTGAGAAATCCCTGCTCTTTGTCATGACCTGGCAAATTAAGAATTTTAGCCACCCAACAAATGCCATACGTCCACCCTAACTGCATTAGTTGAGCACAAAACATGGGCATAGGGATGTATGTATCCTCTCTTCAGCAACAAGTATCATAAAATATGAATGCCATAGAAGTATGGCCAAGAGCATTCCAGAGGAAATTAACCATGATTTGAGTTAATTAAAAATTATTGTTTTCTTCATTTAACAAAAGTGCTTACCATGTGCTAGACATTTTCTAAGCACTTTACACACATAAACTCTTTCATTCTTATAACAACCCTATGAAATAGGTACAACCCTTATCCCCGTTTTACAGATCAGGAAAATGAAGCACCGAGAAATCAATCAAGTCATTTGCTTAATGTCCCCACAGGAAGTGGTAGGGCCAGGACTCGAACCGGGCAGCCTAGCTCCAAAGTCTGTGCTTTCAATAACCATGCTGTACAATGAGTATAAATACCTGCTTATGGTAAAAAGTTTAGAAAAATAAGAAAGACATAAAGAAGAAACAAATTACCCATAGTGCCACCACCCATTTGTGTGTATTTTCTTTGTGTATGTGTATTTGTGTTTGTGTGTGTGTACAAAAGCATTTAATTTAGTGGAATTTCTCATCTACCCCCTCTCTCTTTCAATTAGCTATATCTTACGAACATTCTCCCATAGAAACATATTACTTTGATTGCACAAACAATTGTCTTAGTCTACTTTGTAAATACCAGCCCAGCCAAGTTTGGAAGCACTTATTTATGATTGGGGGGGGGTAGAGTAGGGGGCTGCTGATTTAGTAGAGGCCTTATTTCCCTAAACTCAAAGAGCTTCCCTGAAAATGGGCGCAGAATGGTTTCTTTTAAGTGACCTGAAAAAATGTGTTGTGTCTAGAAACATAGCGTGACTTTTCCCTTCAAAGCATTTCATGTTATGTCCACTTCATATTGTTCAGTTTCCTTAGGGGCGGGGCAGGGGGAGTGAGTCTGGGTGCAAAGAAAAATGTAGGCTAGTCAACAGGAAACCTGAAGTCCCTGAAACAGCACAGTGGCCACTAATCACACTCTGGCAGGGCTGCTTTCTCTTTGACAGGTGTTGCAAAAATAATAATAAATGTTCGAAAGAACCATTTACCTGGTAAACAAAACTGTTATTAAAAACTGGTATTATACGCCAAGACACTGAAGAACAGTCTCTGAAGCCAAGACAGTAGTGGTCATTGCTATGACCGGTGACAGCTTTGGGCCAAGTCACATGCCATCCCGTCAACAGCCAGGGAGGTAAACAGCACAGCTATGTGCCTGCTGACCTAACCTCAAAACCTCTCGGGAGCACAAGGAAATTGGCTTGAAAAGACTGTTTCTCTTTTTTTCCCTCCTTGTTAATTGAATTTCTAGCACTAATTAAAGCAGCAGAAACAGAAAACCATATACAAAAGGGGAAGTCAAAGAATGACCCCCGTTTCTGAAAAAAACGAGTCATCGAGTCATTAGAAACACAGTTGCATCAATCCTCACTCTTTCCTTGAGCTGTTTTACCCATTTGCAGGTGAGGCAGTGGAGAGCAGGGCTGAGGGCCAAGCTTTTCAGAGGGCCCTCTCTGGGAATTACTTTCATATGCACATAAATTTCCACAATAAGTACCTTCTGTAGTTTGCATACAACGGAGTTACTCTTCCAAGCTTCCTGTCCACTGTTCTAACTTGAGTTGTGCTACCAGAAAGTCAGGTGAGTATCTCAACTGCTAAGTCAAACTTGGCTTTTCCTGGAAACTGGAACTCACTAACTTGAGCCCCTAAATCCACCCCCCACCCCGCCCCGTCTTCCCTTTCAATTACCTTTTACCCATAGTCACTGGTCCTAGGTCCCCTTGGAGCTGTTAAGGCAGGAGCTGTCTGAAATTTAAGATTCAATACCAGGCAGCCAGATGGATCAAAAGAAATTTTTCTTTGACCCTAAAACTAAGGTCAAATCTGTTTTTCTTTCCGTTGCAAGTGTTTTGAAAACTTCTTTCTGTCTGAGTCTTCTAACCCCGGGGGAATGACAAGGCATTGGGACTAAACTAATCAGCTCTTCTAACCAACAACCTACTAGGGATGGAGGGTCACCACTTCTCCCAGATCCCATAGAGCCTCCTTCAAGGGAGGGGTTGATCCGGGGAGAAGTGAGTGGTGAGGACCAGACTAACAGCCTGTCTCTGGAGAGGACCTGAGCAGACAATAACCACAACGCAGGACAACACAGAACGCACCTTTATGTAGGATTTACAGAGTGCCTCTAACGTATATCATTTCTTTGAAGTTTCATATCTGTCTCGTGAGGTGGGTAACGACCACTGCCCACAGCCCGGAGAGGCTGTGTCGGCTGCCCGGATCACACCATTCACGTAGAACCTGGGTCTGAGGGTTGCAAGGCGTGCATGGTGGCCTTGCTCTCCCCCACCCTCCGTCGCCTTGGTCCACACCTCGTCCAGCTCAATATAGGGCCTTCACTGCAGTCGAAGGCTGTCTTTCTCTAAGGCGCACTGATCAGTTAAATGACTCTGTTAAACGGTCAACATCTGGTCTTAGTGACCCTCCTCCCCATCCTGAAGGCTCCTCTCCTATGACCTCGGCCGCCTCCAATTCTCCCAGGACTCCCTGAGGCAATACCACAGCAGGCCTGCCCTCCTGGGTAACCACTTCGGCCTTGAACCTAGACCTTTTCTCCCACAATTCAACCCACTTACTCTGCATCTCATCTCTCCAAGCCCTACAAGGGGGGCAATTTGTGCTAAGAGACTACACGCTGGCAATGGTATAACATTCTAACACCCCAAACCGCCCGGGGACCACTTGCTGGCTGTGTGTGTTTGGGCAAGTAACTCAGCACCCACCCACGAATGTCACCTGTAAAATGCAGATAACAGTTCTTTACAAGTGAGGATCAAGTGAAATCACTCGGAACGTCATGTAAGTCAACTGAATTCCTTCTCTTCCCCTCAACCCTTCTTTCTCTCCTAAAGCACATTTCAGGGCACTGTCCTCTCTCACCCAGTTAACAGTAGCGGCCCTTTGACCAGTCTCTCTGCCTCCAGACATGACCCCACCACACACCCTCCACCCTGGCTAAAAGAATCCTTCCCGAGAATAAGTATGAACAGATTTTTTTTTTTTTTTTTTGCGGTACGCGGGCCTCTCACCGCTGTGGCCTCTCCCGTTGCGGAGCACAGGCTCGGGACGCGCAGGCTCAGCGGCCATGGCTCACGGGCCCAGCCGCTCCGCGGCATGTGGGATCTTCCCGGACCGGGGCACGATCCCGTGTCCCCTGCATCGGCAGGTGGACTCCCAACCACTGCGCCACCAGGGAAGCCCAGTATGAACAGATTTATCCTACCTAAAACCTCAAGTGGCTCCCCAGGGCCTCAGAGTCAAGTCCAGACTCCTCAGCGCAGCCCATGTGCCCTGCGCGCTCAGCCCTTGACCCCCTCACCAGCATCCCGGTGCTCAGTGCCCGGCGGGCATGTGCCACACTCTCCTCTTCCTCCAGGGCGGTGAGCAGGCTGTTTGCCTACAACACTCTCTCCCAGTGGCCTTTCTCATTTCTATTCATTCTTTAGTTTAAGCTTCATTTCCTCTGGGAAATCTTCCTGAGTTGGGTCAGATGCCTTCCCCTGTGGCCCTGTCCTCTCCTTCTTCTCATCCTGGCACCTAGAATACACTGTAACTGCCTGGCTGCCCACCCCTTGCTTGCTCGTAACTCTCTGGGGCTGGGCAAGCAAGAGAGGGGTGAATATTCACCCTGGCACCTTTCCTGAAATACATAAGGTGGTCAATTATTTGAAGTATGTTACTCTTACTTGAAAATATTTGCATTTCAAAATGCCCACCCTTTTCTTTGCATCTCAAAATCCACTCAGCCTTCAATGCCCTATCCCAAATAAAAGAGTAACTTTGGAATATTGTCTAGCCAGTGAATATAGTATTTTTTAATCTAAATGTAAAAGGGGGGGCTCATATGATAATACTATTACAAGATAAATTAGTGTTAATACTTCTATGGCGGGGCTTCGCTGGTGGCGCAGTGGTTAAGAATCCGTCTGCCAATGCAGGGGACACGGGTTCGAGCCCTGGTCTGGGAAGATCCCACATGCCGCGGAACAACTAAGTCCGTGCGCCACAACTACTGAGCCTGCACTCTAGAGCTTGTGAGCCACAACTACTGAGCCCACGAGCCTAGAGCCCGTGCTCTGCAACAAGAAAAGCCACCGCAATGAGAAGCCCGCGCACAGCAATGAAGAGTAGCCCCCACTCACCACAACTTGAGAAAGCCCACACACAGTAACAAAGACCCAACACAGCCAAAAATAATAATAATAATAATACTTCTATGGCATATTCATACAAATATCTCAATCTATTCTTATAATACTCCTATGCATTGGACTCATATTTTACAGGATGTGTTAGTTATAATTCTAGAATTGCAAGTGGCAAAACCCATCCTGAGTCAGTTTAAGTAAAAAAAAAAAAAAAAATTGGAGAGTTTGCTATACCCATGCAGGAGTGGAACCCAAGGCTTATAGTCAGAGGTTGCAAAGGAATTAGACTTAGAAACTGCAAAACCTTTAGAAACCCAAGGTTACTGGGGTCTTGTTTCTGCTTCTTTCCACACATACAACCCATTCTTCTCTCTCTTCATAATGGCTCTTTCTGATACCCAGTCCATTGGCCAAAGATGGCTGCCCATGGTCCAAGGTCAACAGTCATAGGCCCAGCTACATAGGGAGGCTGAGAGGCTGCCCCTTGGATCCAGGCACTGGTCCTCCCGGGAGAGGGTCTGATGGCCCAGCTGAGTCGGGGAGGGGGGAGTGTGGACCACAATGACTGGGAGGGGTGGGAATCACACCACACAGAGGCCTATTCTTCCAACCCTGTGGCAGTGAGGAGAGGGGCTAGGAGGAGAGGAAAATTCCCACAGAAAGGGGTCCCCTACGAAGAGGTTAAGGGACTTGTCTGAGAGCAAATGAGGCCCAGACGGAGCCAAGATGAGAGAACAGGTGTCAGACACTGGCTTTGCCTAAAGGTCTACAATCATGTTTTAAAATCAAGAATCAGAAATATAGGCAGAATTATGACATATGGACCAAGATATGCATTCTCCAGTGCACGTGTGACACTAAATGTACGTACTAAACACCCATTTACAGAAATGGCCTGTCAGCAGCATGGCAGGAGGGACATTCAAAGCTCTATGGAAACCTTTTGCCAGAGCTTAAAATTAAATGAAAAACCTTATGTTAACTCCCAAACAAGAGGCTTCCCTGGTGGCACAGTGGTTAAGAATCCGCCTGCCAATGCAGGGCACACGGGTTCTAACCCTGGTCTGGGAAGATCCCACATGCCGCAGAGCAACTAAGCCCATGCACCACAACTACTGAGCCTGCACTCTAGAGCCCATAAGCCACAACTACTGAGCCCACGTGCCACAACTACTGAAGCCCGTGCACATAGAGCCCGTGCTCCACAACAAGAAAAGCCACCGCAATGAGAAGCCCTCGCACCGCAACAAAGAGTAGCCCTGGCTCACCGCAACTAGAGAAAGCCCCCACACATCAACGAAGACCCAACACAGCCAAAAATAAATAATAAAATAAATAAATTAAAAAACAAACCCAAAGAGAATTCAAAACCAATTAAGTTTATAAAACAATCATGTTTAAAACTCAACAGTAATTTCAAAAACACATTTAGTTAATTCATTTAACTTCAATAGAAGTGGTTTTTAATATTGATCCTGTTGGCTTTAAATTTGCTTTTAAGAATTCTGTAGACACTTAGAGGCAAAAGAGATTAAGCAAGTAGAGGTGGGAACCTGCCCTGAACTTCCTCTTAGCTGTGCGCCTTGCACCCATCCACCTGGGAGTCCCCACTGTCCCTCTATGAAACCCTGGCTTTCTTCTGAGCAAGGGAGCAGCCCTGTTTGAAAAATCTGTGGTCTAGCCCAGATGGAAGAATGAGGCCCAGAGCAGTGGTTGTCAAACTTGAATACAGAAAAACACCTGGGGAGCTTTTCAGAAATACAGATTCTCAGACTCCACTCCCAGAGACCAGATCCAAGGAGTCTGCAATCCTCCCAGGTAGCCCAGACAGTTCCGACTGGGGGGCTGCTCTAACCCACTTCGGCAGGAGCCGTCATTCCTAGGCCACTAGCTGCAGAGCCAGAACTGAGACCCAGGTTTCCTGATGTCCAGTTCAATGCTTTTCCCACCATACTCCGCCGACTCTCCAACTCTTCAATTGTTAAAATACAAACTTCACTATTTTAAAAAAGACCAGAATCAGACAACAACGAATGGATAAACAAAATGTGGTATACACATACAATGGAATATTATTGAGCCTTAAAAAGGAAGGAAATTTTGACACACACTGCAACAGGGATGAACCTTGAGGACACTATGCTAAGTGAACTAAGCCAGTCACAAAAGGACATTTACTGTATGATTCCACTTATATGAGGAACTTAGAGCAGTCAAAATCACAGAGTTAGAATGTAAATGGTAACTTTCAGGGGCTTTGTGAGAGAGGAATGGGAGTCATAGTTTAATGGGTACAGTTTTAGCTGGAGAAGATGAAAAAGTTCTGGAGATGGATGCTGATGATGGTTGCACAACAATTGTGAATGTGCTTACTGCCACAGAACTGTACACTTAAAAATGGTCAAGAGAGTAAAATTTTATGTTATGTATATTTTACCACAATTAAAAAAAAGGAATCAAAATTTTCTCTGTCCTCCAGCAGATTTCATTTACCATTTTGTGGATGGGAAGACACATGTACAAATCAGCTGGCTTCTGGATGGGGGTTCTGGACGTTAAGGTCACCCAACTGCTTTAATTGTGTGCCTTCAGCCACCCCCAGAATGGTCCTCTCTCACAGTCACTCCCAAGATGCTGCCTTTTCATGTTGCTGTGAAGTTCTGCATCAGCACCTGCTCATGCCTCAGCCTAACTAACACCTGCTGAGGGGGTGACAGAGGCCCTCGGGTCATGGAGGCTCGCCCCAGAGGAAACGAGGGAGGGAAAAGTGGACGCTGGAAAGTAACTCTGGAAACGGTGACAGTGGTCCTGAGCGCACATGAAGTGAAGGCCAGGGAAAGCATTAAGATGGGAAATTCAAATGTGGTCTTTTGCAAGAACCGCTGTAGCATCGCAGCTTCGTAGGAATATGGATGAAGGTCGTGAAGCACAGGGTAGAGATCACTGGAAAATAGGCTTCCTGCCGCCTGGGCAGACTTTTGGACCTTCCTCTTGTGATGCTCAGCCTAACCTTGCGCAAAACCCTCTCCCAACAAGGTGTGCAGACTGAGTTGACCACTGAAAGCCTGCATCCACTTATGCCCAGAGACTAGCCCTTCACTGGAACTTCAGCCTAAGCTGAACAACCAATTGCAGAGAAGTTATAGGAAAGGGCAAAGCTGAAAATCCATGAGTCGTACGTAAGTCCTTGGCGACAGCTGGGAACCCAAATTCCATTCTTAGTGGAGAAAAGGGGCCTGAATTGCCTTGAGCAAGAAGGGAGAGCAAGGAAGGAGGGGAAAAAGAAACAGGGGAGAGGTCAGGACTGACACTGGGGTGAGTTTTCTCTCCCTGCCCTGAGTTCACATGATGGTCGTAAGTTCATGGTGTCAGGCAATTTCCCAAACATTTGGGGAAGTTACTCATGAAGAAGAAGCCACCTCCAGACAGCTCATTGGGAAATGTGGACAGTCAGTGCCTGGGTGGTTCTCACACTAATCTGAGATTTATTAAGGCTTGGAAAGCAAGCAGCAGAGAGAGTTTTTACAATGAGAGTCATCGGCAGGCATTTCGATAGAGAAGAAAGTTTCTCTTTAGTCTGAAGGAAGTGGCAGGCCCCCGGGGGACTAGGAAGGCGGGAGCGGGGGCTCCTTTTGTGAGTGGAATGGCAGAATCATTCTCTTCTGAGTCCCCTCCCTTGCAGGGTGCAAGATTTTCAATTGCATTTAGGAGGAATTGGACTCAATGATCTAAAAGAGCTAACTTTTCCCCCCAAATATTGTGTGATGTGGCATCAGCACCTCAGCCAGATTCTGATGCTGCTCGGGGGGAAGTTTAACGGGGGATTTCACTTTATAACACTGACTTTTTCTTCCCAAGTTATACGGAAATTAAGTTGTTTTAAATCTACAAAGGTAGGGCTTCCCTGGTGGCACAGTGGTTAAGAATCCACCTGCCAATGCAGGGGACATGGGTTCAAGCCCTGGTCCGGGAAGATCCCACATGCCGTGGAGCAGCTAAGCCCATGCGCCACAACTACTGAGCCTGTGCTCTAGGGCCCACAAGCCACAACTACTGAAGCCCGCTCACCTAGAGCCTGTGCTCCGCAACAAGAGAAGCCACCGCAATGAGAAGCCCGTGCACCGCAATAAGAGTAGCCCCCCGCTCGCCGCAACTAGAGAAAAGCCCGTGCGCACCAACGAAGACCCAGCAGAGCCAAAAATTAATTAATTAATTTAAATAAATAATTAATTAATTTTTAAAAATTAAAAAAATAAATCTACAAAGGTAGTGAAAGAAACCCTACTGGAAATCTTTCGTAAATCTAAATATGTTTCTGAAAGGTGATTAAACACTTCTGAAATATTTTGCACGTTGCTCTGAATTTTGATTCGTCTCCTTTGCCGTTGCAACATTCAGGATGTTGTAAATGTTGTAGTTTGATCATCTGTCACTACCTATCTTGATTTCCCAGAATGTTACATCAACCAGATTGGTGTCCCTTAGTCAATGATCCAATAAGTCTATAGCTTCCTTGGGACTTTACAGTATATCAATACTTTACCAAATTTTTCTGTTACCAAAAAAAAAAAAAAAAAAACCTAAAAAATAAAGATTTCCAAACACACTGGAAGACCTTCCGGCCCTAGATCACAGCTCAGGCTGAAGTTCCAATAATGGGCTAGTCTCTGAGCATAAGTGGATGCTGGTTTCAGCGGTCAACTCAATCCACACACCTCATTGGGAGAGGGTTTGGTGCAAGGCCAGGCTGAGCATCATGAGAGGAAGGTCTGAAAGTCTGCCCAGGTGGCAGCAGCAAGCCCTGAGGAGGGATGCAGTTAACGAATTCCACAAGGACCCAGAGCATAGAGAGGCCTGGAATGTGGAGGGACAGCGCCATGGAGGGGGCCCCCTTCCAGATAACTCTTGAGGGGAGGTAGAGGTCTGGATACTCAGAGTCAGGCAGGAAAAACCTTTCCTACAGAGGTATGAGGATAGAGGTACATGTGGGGACAGAAAAGGGACTGATGTGGCAGGGTTTCTGGAAAGGTTAGATCCTGGAAACGTTTCAGAAGAAATTAAGAATTAAAGGTTTGTAAACACTTATAAGAGAACAGTAATTGTTAGGAATCACTAAGCATGGATTCACTAAGAACTAGTCATTTCCTGTTTCTTATAAGATTACTAGACTGGTAAACTAGAGGGTGTTGTCAAAGGGATTCTTGCCATTGGCTGGAAGTTTCTATGGTCCTGTGCAGGAAAGGAAAAGAAGGCCCTGAGTTCTAATGTGTATCTCATTTCAGCAGGCGCCTGACATAGTTGGGCTCAATGAGATGCTAGTCAAGAACGTGGTTTGTATGAGAAAACATTCATTCCCAAAGGCAGCTGGTGATGGATTGATGGTCGGATGGAGGACAGACTGTGGTGCTGACAGGGGCTCCATGTTTGGCCCTTTTTTCCATCTCCATCAATGTTTGCCAACAGCATAAGGAAACATACAGGCTGCATCTATCAGAATTTCAGATAATATAATACCGGAAGGGGAAAATAAATGTATTCGTTGATATATCAGAAAAAGGTCTTTGGGGACTAGAATGATGTCAAAAACAAGCAGCAGAAATACAATAGATATTAAGGGTAAAATGCTGCCTCCATCGTCAAAAAATCAACTTCTTAAGAAGCAGATGGAGAAATATGTCTCAGCAACAGTTGATGCAAGAAGAGACATAGGGCTTTTGGTTCACCGCTAGTGACCTAACAGTGCAATGCACTTGGAAGAAAAGACTGTATTTAAGAAGCATCTAGTCTCTATGTATTCTCTGATTCAACAAATCCTTATTTAGCCCCCCAATATGTGTCACTACTGGGATGGGCAGTGAACACAGGAGGACAAGTCCAGTGGAGTCCCTTCCCTCATGCAGGCTGTAGTTTACTAGGGGAAAGAAGTAAACACACACACACACACACACACACAAAAATCGCTGAAACTTGTGATAGGGGCCTAGCAGCACACAAATGAAGGTCAGAAAGAATGTGGTGAAGGATGCGCTTACTTCTCCTGGGTGGTCAGGGCAGGCCTCTCTGGGGAAGTAGCATTGAGGCCGAGGCCATATGAAGGGGAAGAGGAGACAGGGAGATGGAACATTCCAGGCAGGACAGGGAGTGCACTGGCCCTGACCACGGAAGGAGCTTGGTGTGTTCCCAGAATTGAAAGACCAGTGAGCCTTGTCCATATTCATGGCCACCAAGATCCATTCTCGCTTTCCTCCATGGTGATACATGCTGACACACTGTATCATGTTTCCCAGCCTCCTTCGCAGTTGAGTATGGCCACGGGACCGAGTTCTCACCAGTGAGATGCTAACAAGTGGTCTGTGTCGGGAGCTGGGCCCTTAAGAGGTGGACACACCCCCTCCTCACTCTCTGTTCTTTCTTCCTCCTGGTTGCATCTTGGACTTGGTAGCCACCTAGCTTGGACCAGAACACCCCATGGAACAGCGGAGCCCCAGCTCAAGGGGCCTGGGTCCCTGAATGACTGCAGAGAGCAGGGCCACTTGCTAACCTGCATCAATCACCTCAGGCAGGCACTTGAGAGAGAAAAAACATTCTATATTCTTTAAGCCACTGAACTACTGTTGTATCTCTCACCTAACCTGACTATTACAGAAACAAAGGAGATACTAGCTCCACCAACCAGTGCACATTTAGGACATTGTGTTTAGTTCAAAGGGTCACCTATTCTTTTTTTTTTTTAAGAGACACTGACCATTTGAAGCATGCCCAGGGGAAGGTAAGGACAATGACATTTAGGAATCCAAAAACCAAGTCAATGAAAATCTGTTAAGGACACCACAGTTGTTAAGTCTGGAAAAGAGATTTCTCAGGGGTGGCATGACAGCTGTCTTCAAACATTGAGAAAGAGGAATGAAGCTGAATTGGAGTAGCTCCTATAGGAGCGATGGGTGGTTGGGATTTACCACGAGGCAAATTCTGATTCAACACAGGGGAGAAGTTTCTAATGATTAGGAATGATTTGAAAAACGCCAGATTGTTTTCAGGATCAGAGGCTTCTCCCCGCCACTGTGTCCAAGCAGAGACTGGCTGCCCACTTGTGAGGAGACATTTACAGGGGTGATCTTGGTATCATTGCAGAGATTCTAGTGAATTCTAGGATTTTGGGTAGAAGAGGTGGTAGATAATGCAAGCTGAAGCCAGGTCATAATGGGAATTGAATGTCGGTTTGGACTGAATCCTGGAAGCAAAGGGAATCTCAAAGGTTTCTGAGCAGAGTAGAAACAGGTTTCTGAGCGGATTAGCAACATGATAAAAGCAAGGAACATGGCTTTGGCCAACACAGGAGGAAGAAATCCTGATTTTCAAAGCCCTTATTGGTCATTTGATGCATGTACTCCCTGAACCAGTAGCCATTTAAGGAAAGCCAAGAGTAAAGAATACAGATTTTCATTGCTTTATTCTTGAGATAATCCAAAAAATATTTGAGGACTAGCATTTTTTTTTAAACTTATCTTCTGAGATGAATGATCCATTTAGTCCAAGGAACTCAAACTACACCCTTGTCTCACTCAGGCTTGTCTCATATCTGAACTGCTCTGTCAGGGGCAAGACCATCAAACCTCCTCTCTCAGATAAGGAGAAGGGCTCACAAAGAGGGCCAGTGAGTTGTTCAAGGTCACGGTGAGTCACGTGCACAGTGGCAGGGCAGGCTCCTTGACTGAGGTCTCCCACGCTGCCCCGAGCCCACGCTAAGGGTGCCCTCAACTAGGAATGTCTCCCACATACAGGAAAAACCAACAGTCTTTCCAGAGTTGGAAATTACCCAAGACATTTCAAGTTCAACCAATTTCATTTTGCAGGTGAGGAAACTGAGGTTTAGTGAGGTCACCTGGGCAAAGGCATAGCTATGACTTGAACCCAGTTCCCGGGATCACCTGTACTACATTTTACCATTCTGCCTACCGGTAAATTGCCCAGGAACACCCCACACACAATTACCTGGAATCAACTGGGTCATCACCATTAGCTCCACTGTCTGGAAATATAAAGGCTCATATTGGCTTTGGCCACCAAAGAGAGGAAACATTCTGCAATGCTTGAAAACTCACAGCTGAGGGGGTGCTGGGGAGCAGTGTTTGAGCCTTGTACTACAAAGTCAAAAGGGAAAACATGTGTTTCACATTTGTCTTGGGATGGGAAAGAAAAACTTTTCCTTTCACTTAATCTCCATTTAAACAAACAGAGAGACTGCCCTTTTTGTAAACTCACCCAACGTCAAAGATCGTTCACTAGCCTGGCATCGGTTTACTAAGCCACTACAGAGCCACTTTCCCCACGTAATCCCCTCAATTAGAAGGCACTTCAGCTTGAAGAGGGGCAGGTAAAATAATACACATTTCCTCTGATGAACTGAACAAGAGTCAGCTGAGGGAGTCAGGTTTCCAAATCTGTAACCTCTGGTTTCAGCCAGAGACCCGAGGCAATCCGGCTTTAGTCATGACTCAGGATTTGGGGAGTGAAAGCAAGCGCAGTCAAGTGATGTAAGAAAATTCCCCCCATTCCCCCATCCCCCTGGCATCCTGCTCCCCGGGGAATTCACTCTGAGTGCCTTACGGGAGGAGTTGCCAGGTCACTGGGTGCTGAGCTGCCTGCTCTCGCATCCCCACTGCAGTGGCCTGGTCTGCAATTGACAAAGGAAGTACTCAATTACAATTACTTTCCTGTTGGCCTGCGAGCTCAGATAATTGCTTTGCAATGTGTGTGTGTGAGAACCTCATAAAGTAAACCAAGAAACAGAAGGGCCAGGTCTGGCCTAAAGGGAAGTGTCAAGCGGTGGGGGGCGGGGGGCAGGTGATGCAAGCTTGCCTTTGAAGTCATTTTGTTTGTGAGAAGTCTGCTGTGCTCTCTCTTAAGGAAACTCCACTGGAATGAGCTTTCTGTGCATGTGGGGTTTAGGGCTATTGTTTTTGGCTCTGAGGTTCACCTCAAGCCCGGCTAGGACATGTATAAATCCCATAACAACAGTCTGACATGAAATTGCTCACCCTCTCATTGCATCAGGGGACTTTTACTCAGGCGGATTTTTGAATGCCTCATTGTTTAACAGGACAGGAAGTTTACTCTTGATGCAAATGAGGAATCTTTCTGGTTTTTTCTCCATAGCTCCTTGGAAGATTTTCACAGAGGCCTGCCTTGTCATCCCTAGTCTAGCTCCTTCCATGCGAGCAGCTGCACCCAAGTTGCTTCTCAGAGTAGGGTTTTCTTAGGACAAGAGTCTTAGGCTTTTCCCTGGAAGTGACTGGGTGAAGGGCTAAGGGCCACCCAGGGACAGGGAAGGGTTGGATCTTCTGAAAGGGGTTGGATTTTTCTCTTTTCAGTTTCGTTTGTTTGTTTCTTATACACACAGAGAGGGAAGCCCCATCACCAAACCTTATCATGCTTTTTCTCTTAAGTGACCAGCTCACATTGGGAACATGGGGCTGGGACTCTGGCATCAAAAAGAAGATGCCTGGGCTTCCCTGGTGGCGCAGTGGTTGAGAGTCCGCCTGCCGGTGCAGGGGACACGGGTTCGTGCCCCGGCCTGGGAAGATCCCACATGCCGCGGAGCAACTAGGCCCGTGAGCCATGGCCGCTGAGCCTGCACGTCCGGAGCCTGTGCTCCACAACGGGAGAGGCCACAACAGTGAGAGGCCCATGTACCGCAAAAAAAAAAAAAAGCCTCATTGAGAACTATGACCTACCCTCCACTGGAGCAAATCCCTGAGAAAGATAGAAACTTCTAGAGAAAGGCTTTCGGGGTCCCCCATTTCATGACATAATCTGTAGGCAAACTCTTGAAAAGGCATAAGAAGAACGCTCTCAACCTTTTGCTGATGTCCCCAGCCAAGAGACTGGCCAAGAGAGGCCCTCAAAGAAAGGGTTCACGGATAACTACTTTTAGTCAAAGGAAACCAGATCAAGATGATGACGGGGTAAATGACAGGGACGCCGACCCAAAGCCCTAGTTTATTTGGTTCTGTATCTCCAGAATCTTTTTTTCCTAAACATCCAAAAAGGAATCAGTAATGTGAGGGAGGGAGGGAGGAAGGAAGGGAGGGAGAAAAAGGAAAAAGTCAAGCACTGTGCATAAGCCCTAGAGATTAGCCTAAGGTTACAATACCATTGCAGTTGTCTTCTGCACACGGCTGAATCAACATGTCCCCAAGAGTCATAATGATACCTGACAACATATATGCTAGATTTTGTTTAAAATTACAGTGTTGACCAGGATTTTTACATGTGTGTGTCTATATATATGTACCTCTGTGTGTGTGTGTGTGTGTTTTCATTGTACCAAGTCAAGTGCAATTAAGCAAGGAGCAACCTCACTGCTGGCCAAGTTCTGTCCCATGCCTGCTTTACATTGGCATCACTTGCAGATCTTTAGCCACAACACACAGGTGCCTAAATGTCTCCCCACAGAGATCCTGATTTAATCAGGTGGGGCTGGGATCTGGGGGCAGATTTCTTTTAAGCTCCCCAGGTCATTATAATGTGCTTCCAGGGTCACCATCCACTGACCTAGGCCAGCCCCCACGCAGCCTCCCTGCACTGGCCCACAGTCAGCCACACTCCTTGCACAACTTCCCTCTTACTCAGGCACTGGCACTTCTCTCTGTGGTCCTTACTCTGGCTTTACCACACGCTTCCGCATCTGGAATCTGGCACCCCCTGTGACCATCATGATGGCAAAAAAAGTTCTCCCCAAAATGCCCTCGAGCATAATTTAACATCCTAAATTACTCCTTCACACTCAGTAAAAATGACTGTGTTTGTAGCACATCTGGTCATTCTTACATGATGAGGTGGGAAACACCAAGCTGTGTTCAGTGGCACTTGACTGCCTTGCTGCACCCTTCCTTGGCTAGTCTGCATCCCAGCTCCCTCAGGAGCCAGTGCAAAGCCATTCTGTGCAAGGCACATATAACCACCTGTAGTGAACTGCCCAGGACCTGGCACAGAGCCTACAGAGGCTCAGCAAACTTCTGATGAAACTGAGACTATCAAAGTCTGCAAATTCTGGGTGCTTCCCCAACCTAATTTGGGCCTGAAAATTCAGATGACTGGATTACGAAAAAGAGGTCCTGGTAATTACAAAGCCCCCACTCTGAGAACACCGTGAATGACAGAACTAGCCAGGGAAATGCAGCAGCGATCAGCAGATATGCATATATTTTACTCTCCCTCCCCTCCCCCTTCCAAGCTCTGCCCAGGAAAGGAACAGCCTCTTATGTCTTCACAAGGCCTTCCTCCCCATGAGTGTGTCTGTTTATCTCCAAATCTCTCTCTTCGTAAGGATGTCGTGTCAGTCACTGGATTTCGGGCCCACCCTACTCCAATACATCCTCATCTTGACTTGATTACATCTGTAAAGACACTATTTCCAAACAAGGTCACATTCACAGGTGCCAGGGGTTAGGACTTTAACGTATCTTTGGGGGGAGGGGAGACACACTCCTACAACATCCGGTGTGCTGGTCTCTGACCAGGCTACACCTAGAATTTGGGGTCCAGCTCATGAGCCATATTTCAAGATGTCCCCTGAAAAAATTGCTCATATCTGTGTGATATGTGTATTGGTTACGGGAACTACATTCAGCTTAGATCCAGGAGGCATTAAGAGGAGTATATATTCAGAAAACCATAATTTGAAAAGATACATGCACCCCAATGTTCATTGCAGCATTATTTACAATAGCCAGGACACGGAAGACACCTAAACAGAGGAATGTGTTTCCATCAACAGAGGAATGGATAAAGAAGATGTGGTACATATATACACAATGGAATATTACTCAGCCGTAAAAAAGAATGATATAATGCCTTTTGCAGCAACATGGATGGACCTAGAGATTGTCATACTGAGTGAAGTAAGACAGAGAAAGACAAATAGCATATGATATCGCTTGTATGTGGAATTTTAAAACAGGGTACAAGTGAACTTAACTACAAAACAGATATAGAGTTACAGATGTAGAAAACAAACTTATGGTTACCAGGGTTTAAGGGGGGCGGATAAATTGGAAGATTGGCATTGACATATACACACTACTATATATAAAATAAGTAACTGATAAGAACCTGCAGTATAGCACATGGAACTCTACTCAATACTCTCTAATGGCCTATATGGGGAAAGAATCTAAAAAAGAGTGGATCTATGCATATGTATAACTGATTCACCTTGCTGTACACCTGAAACTAACACAACATTGTAAATCAACTCTACCCCAATTAAAAAAAAAAGTGTATATTTGCCTTCAAAGGGAAGCACTTTTTAAGTTTTTTGATGTGGACCATTTTTAAAGTCTTTATTGAATTTGTTACAATATTGCTTCTGTTTTATCTTTTTTGGCCTCAAGGCATGTGGGATCTTAGCTCCCCAACCACGGATCGAACCGCACCCCCTGCACTGAAATGCAAAGTCTTAACCACTGGACCACCAGGGAAGTCCCAAAGGGAAGCACATTTTGGCTCAATATAATTTGACTCAAAGATCCAAATGATCTTTGGACGAAGGGAATCTACCAAGGGCTGTCTACCTGCAGCAGCAATGAGTTACCTCATTCTTCACACATCTGATAAATACATACCAAGGCCAAGTATGTGCCAGGCAGCAGGCACCTGGCCAGACGATGGAGCAGTGACAGGCTCCAGAGAGAGATACAGGCCTTGCCCTCAAGAGGCTTCCCATCTAGTGGCCCAGAAAGGGTGCAGGCAGGCTGGGTGGGCACACGCTTAGGATGTTATAGAGAAGGTTCTCTGTGGAGAGGGTGTGGACCACTGTGTCTCCTCAGAGCCAAGGCACTCTAGTCTTTATGATTCCCAAGAGGCTAAATGTAGAGGAAATTGGAGGTGTGGGGCGGGAGCGTGAGGGCGGAATGATTTAAGAAAAAAATTTTTAAGGGTTTAAATGAACACAGAGGGGCTTTCCCAGCGGGACACACGCAGAGACGCAAGCTCCCTCACACCATCACACGCTCTATGCAGAAGGAGACTTTTATCTCACAATCCTGAGGCTCCGCTCTCCCGCTTCCCATCTCAGCCTGACCCCACCCACCCTGAGGAGCAGACACTCATAGGCCAGACCCACCGGGGCTGCTCGGCTGGAGCCACCTCAGTGGGGAAACCGAATCCCTCTCCCCAATCTCAGCGGACAAAGCAGCCCGGGCCCTAGGTGCTTCCCCTCCTGCCGGACACCCAGCCAGGGAAAGCAAAGCGAGCAGCTCTAAATCAAGTGTTTTTAGCAGAACCAGGCCCCGGGGGTGGAAGGGAGAGGCCGGCGCTCTCAGCGGCTGCTCCTCCTTAACGAGCCTAAACAAGCAGGGCCCGCAGAGTCCACAGGCGGCCAAGGTAAACCTTCGTCTGTGATGCCCAGGGCGGACAAGTCCAGCCCTCCAGGAAGAGAAACCCCAGCTTTCCTTGCTGCCCTTTTACCACTTGAGAAGATAAATACATTTAAAAAAAGATCTGTCCTCGGTGCTGGGAAACTCCTGGTACTCAACACCAAAGGGGTCTCGCAAAACAAAAAAACCATCTGGTCACCATCACATCGTTCCCGCCCCCACCTCCATCCTGGCCCAGCTTTCTGACGCATACGTACACGTCCTCACGTGTGTGCGCAGACGCACTCAGGAGCACACATCCTCATACGTGTATGCGTTCACTGTTTCACCCTTCCACACACATCCCCACACATATCTTCACACATACACACACATGCCCTCGCACGTTTGTGCACACATCCACCCTCACACGAGGACACGCATGTGCACCCTCGTATAGAAACGTGTGCAGGCACATCTTCACACAAGGCACACATCCTCACACATGCACACAATATATTTTCACACATGCACGCATCCACAAACATCCTCTGTGCACACACATGAACACAGACCCTCAATCCTCACGCATGTATGCCCACTTGTATGTGCATGCACACCCTCACACATAAGTGCACCTTCACACACAAACACACATGTGGGTACACATTTTCAAACTGCAACATGTCCTCACATGCAGCACACAAAGGTTCACACGCATATGCGCATCCCTGGACACAAACACACATGCATCCTTACATAAACACATGCCCTCACACGTGGTGGCACACTCACCCTCACACTCACACACCCCTTTTTTTGCTGCTGCTTCCCTGCGAGTTGACTCTCCTCCTTGACTTGCTTACTGGGCCAGGTTTTGCTTTGAAGCTCATGGCCTGGGACCCAGTTGGTAGACAGACGGCTGGTAGCAAAGGCCCAGGGCCTGGGCCATGCACAGACCATGAAGACATTTGTCTGTCATGGAAAGAGCTAGGGCTTTGGAGTTGGGCCAGTAAGGTCCTCTCAGTAGCTGAGTGACTTTGGGCAAGTTACACAGCCTCTCTGAGTCTTAGCTTCTCATCCAGAAAAGGGGGCTAATATCACCTACTTCGTGGGGTTGGGTGAAGAGGCCATGCGGAGTAGGTGTTCAGGAGAGAGCTCACTCCATTTGGCTGACCTGAGTCACCAGAACTCCCCAGGCTACCATTTCCCAGGCCTCAGGTACATGAAGGATGGGACCAATGAAATCGTAGTACTAAAAGCGGTTCATGTTGTTGCTGGTAAAAGGGGCATTTTATGAGGTAGCTGGCTGTCCCGGCCCTCCCTTTGTGAAGTCTGCCCAGTTGGAGAAAAGCAGAGGAAAGAGAAGCTGCAGAAAAGGAGATCCAAAGGATCAGAACCTGAAAACTCCACGGCTGCTGCCTGAAACATCTGGAAATACGCTAACGGGCACGAGAGGCAGAGCAGGGCGCCGAGCCAGCTCCTGGCGCTGAGAGCCGCCCGGGGAGCCGCAGCCGACACTGCGGGACTTCTCCTCTGAGGTACTGCAGCTTCTTTCTGAAGCCGGCCTGGTGTGGTGGCTGAAACACGGAAACATGGTCTGAATTCTCTTCCCACCAACCACCACCACCACCTGGCCGTGGTTTCTTACTGTCTAAGGTGAGCAGTTCAGTGACAATGACCAAGCCCATATTTCTAGGGAAAAATTATAATATTGTGGGTGCCAGGCACCATGCTGAGTTCTACACACACATCATCTCAATCCTTAAGGTGGCTCTGGAGGTGGCTATTAGCATGCCCATTTTACAGACAGGACAACTGCTCAGAGAGGGTGACAGCCTTGCCTAAGATCACAGAGCTGGCAAGGGGACAGGGTGAGGATTTGAATCCAGAAACATCTGTCACCTAAGCCCTGTGCTCTCCTGCCAAAGAGGAACAAGTGTCCATCTAGCCGGCTCTCCCCCGCCCTTGGGAGCCAGAACCCCCTGGAACTGAACTGCCGGAAATGGATGACCTCAGCCAGCCTCCTCGTTTCACAGACAACGGGGAAAGTGAAAAAGGCCAGGGACTGGCTCAAGGTCTCGTCCTGTGTCGCATCCTCCTTCCCGGACTTCACTCTCCCAGGCAGCCCCCGGACGGAGCTGGAGAAAAACTTTCAGAGACTTCCCTGGGGAAGACAGCTGGAAGGCAGGGCGAGCCAGGGCTGTAATAATGCGGTGATGAGGTGGTGACGATATGCCTGTGTTTCCCCCTTTTGAGAAATGCTCTGGCGTCAGATAAGTCCTGGGGGGAGGTAAGAGGAATTTGGCAGGGATCTGGTTATAAGCCATCTGGAGGCCGACGTGAGTACCAGAAAAGCCTCTGCCCAGTCACTGTGGGCTCATCCGTGAGTGCACGCACAGCCCTCCGCTCCCCGGAGGCTCCGTCGGGACAGGCGGAAGTCAGAGAGAGATGGCTCTACCCACAATCCCACGGCGGGGCAGGAACATTCCCCCCACCTGTCTTGCAGCCTTTGTCCTGGAGGACCGAGCAAGGACCCATTAGACACTTGCCTGGTGGCCTGGAATAATGTCTCACGTCATTGCCTCAAAAGGCGGACGGACGTCCTAGCACAAGTCACCACTGTTAAGCAATTCCTCTGTGCTGGGACTGTGCTCAGCATCTTACCCACATTCTTGCTTCATCCTCACGACCACGCTGTGGAGTTGGAACCAATACTGCCCCCGTTTCCACTCCAGGACACTGAGACCCGGAGAGGTTTGATAAGGTTCCAAAGGTGATAAGGATGGAGCCAGAACTCAAATCCAGGTAGCAGAGGTCCCCGCCCAGGCTCCCATCCACGGCACCGAGCTGCACCTGTCACCACCTCCTGGCACCTCGAGGGACACCTGAGCATCACTCAAGCAGAAACCACCTAAATCCCGGCCATCGCCCGTTCCCCCCCGCCCCACTTTCCCCTCTGAATTGGGGGCCTCGTCAGAGGCAGACCCCAGGAGATTTCACCCGTCCCCTCGTGTTGGCCTTGCTCACCCACGGATGAGTCAGCTGGAATTTTTGGACATCCCGGGCTCACAGCCGTGATACCAGGAGCAGTCAGGAGGCAGGAATGCGCGGAATGCGGCTCCTTGGGCTCCGGCCTGTCCCCACCCTGCCCCGCCCCCACCCCCCAGGCTGAATCCACAGAGAGGCTTGGAAGGTGAATGACAAAGTGTTTGTCGAGGCTTTGGGACGACAGGTGCACGCGAAGATGAGGACAAAAACCGATTCTTTTCGCGGGGCTGCCGCCACAGTTTCGCGCCCCTCCCACGCAGTCCGCGTTCCAACCCGGATGCTCAGCGCCCCGGGCTCCGGCGAAGGGCAAGAACACTGATTAGGAAGCGAAAAGTAAAAAATGTCCCGGGTTCTCAAGAAGACGGAATGTTCAACCTCTTTGCCCAACTCTGACTCGGCTCTGCAACTCCGCCACCCTGAAACACGACTTGGATTTTGTCGCTTACCTGCTCACATGCCTTTATGCAGGCGAAACGGGCTTTCCAGCACCTTCTCTGCGCGGGGCTCTGTCGGGCACTGCGTCTAGATGGTGGATAAGGCAGCAACAGACTTTCCTTCTCTAGCTTTCCTTCTAGAGGAGAGTTCGGATAATAAACGAGTGAGCGTGTAATTACAGAATGGGATCAGGTGAGGAAGGAAGCAAACCAGGTGCAGGATGGAAATGGGCGGGGGTTACTTTAAAATGAAATCCAACCCTCAGAGCTGCATGCTGCCTAAATTTGTCACCTGCCTCTGAGGCCTTAGCTCCTGTCAGCCACCCAGAGCCCTTCTCGCCCTCCTGCCACTTTGCCCAGTGGATACCGGGCACTGGTATCCTCTCTCTGCCTGGCTGGTGAGCCCTTCAGAGGCAGGAAGCATGGTTATCTCACACACCAGAGACTCCTGGGGATCCCCTCTAACACACGTGCCCTGGAACCTTTGATTTTGATGCCAGGCACTGGGGAGACACATAAAAAATACTTCTTTAGGGAATGAGCATCCCCAGACTCCAGCTGACTGTGGAAGGTCAGGAGGACCAGGGGCTCTGAGCAAAGAAACCATATTTAGGAAACGCTCCATGCCGGGAGCCAGCCTGGAACCTCGTTGGACTCAGAAAGTCCACATCACACACACGCCAGTTAGGAAAGAGGAAGGGTTGAGGGTAAAAACTGTTTGATCAGCCTCTCATCCGGAAGTTTGGGCCCACAGATGCTGCCTTGATTACCTATCGAAATGAACAAATGCCAGAAGTCACCCAAGGCCTTGCTGACGCAGGGCACTGGAGAGAGAGAAACCGCTCGGCTGATTATCTTGGCTTTATCCGCCACATCTGTTTTAGCTCAGCCTCTCTGCTTCTCATCTTTAAAGAGATGGCTGCAAAGTTAGAGATTCTCAGAGTTGGAAAGGGCCTGAAAGACCTCACATCTCACCTCCTTATTTTGAAGATAAGAGCCGTGTCACTTGAGAGACTGTGACTCACGCATGGCCACTCGTCTTGGAGGTGGGGCGGGCAGCTGGGACCATAGTTCTCACCTCCCAGGCAAGAGCTTTTCCCAGTCCTCCAAGCTGCCTCTCGCATCCCGCCAAGTCATTCCCACGCTTGCCTCAGTTAGGCCTCATTAGTAAGAGAAGCTGGCCATGGCCCTTTCTCATTCCCCTCCCACCTCCTGCCGAAAAAGGAAGGAGATTCCCTTCCACAACTGAGCAAGGATAGTTTTGCTTGTCATCTGATGCCCGGGACTACCCATGCCAGGCCCCCCTCCAGGGGTGCAGCTCCCTGCCCTCACATGGTATCATGGTATCATAAAAGAATTCACCCTCCCGCCAACCTTGAGAACAAGAGGCCATTTCTCAGCTGGGAATCAATCCATCTTGAGGGCCAAGGCATCAGAGGGACTCCGCTCAGCCCTTACCAGCCACGTGCTCCTTGGCTGAGGCCTCCCCTTGGATGGCAGGTGCTCCCCAAAGCATCCCAACCCCATTTCCTGAGTCCTCTATCCGGCCAGTCACCTCCACCCAAGCCAAGTCCAGAATCCCTCTGGAAGGTGCTTTACATCCATTCTGGAGGGGAGGAATTGTTATTCCCATGCCCAGTCCTTTTTTTTTTTTTCTTTTGGCCGTGCCGTGTGGCTTGTGGAATCTTAGTTCTCCGACCAGGGGTCGAACCTGGGCCGTCGGCAGTGAAAGCGCAGAGTCCTAACCACTGGACCAGCAGGGAATTCCCCTTTCTTTTTAACAGATGTAGAAATCCAGGCTCAGAGAGGTTAAGTTACCTGCCCGTGGTCACCCAGCTACTGAGGGGCAGAGTCAGAATTTGAACTCAAGTCTGACTCCAAAGGCCATCTCTTTCCACAACGCCTCTCCGTGGGCCCCAAAGGAGCTGGAGGCATCTCAAGACACCATTGCACTTGTGCTCAGAAATAGTCCCCACTGGTCTGCCTGAGTGCCTGGAATCCCCCCATTGGAGTCATTTCCTGGTGACCTCAACCGTTCTAACAGGAAAAGCCAGAGATGTGCAGGAAGAGGGTATACAAAGGTTTGACCATGGCAGGACCAACCTGAGGCCCAGGGGCGAGGGCTTGGGAGGGCTGGGGGTTGACAGGAGGAAAGGGAATTGGCCCGGGAGAGAAAGGGCTGAGTAGTGGGGCCCAGAAGCTGGCAGGACAGGGCATGAGGGCAGCACCAGCGGGGATGGGGGAACCTCCCTCCAAACTCCACAGAGCCAGCTCCAGGGCACGGACTGGTTCTGGGGTGGAAGGGCCCAGCGTGACTGGGAGGCATTAGTCAGCAGTGGAGGTTTATGAAAGGAGGGATTGTCCAGAGTCTCCTTACTCACCAGGCCAGTTGGGTTGTCCCCAGAGACTGGGAGCAGGGCCGGTATCAGAAGGGGACCGGGAACTCTGAGCTGCTCACTGCCCAGGTTGAATGGCCCTGGGCGTCGGGGGCCTGCCTGGCCTCACAGCCTGTGAGTCACAGCCGCTGGCTGGCAGGCTGAGTGTCTTCATTGTCCTCTTAGCTGTGGGACAGTGGGGCCAGAGCCCTGGCAGGAGGCCCGACGCCCTCCTCTTAGGATAGAGGACACCCAGGGCTGATTCACGGGGCTCCTGTGCCATGTTACCAGCCTGCTGCCCCATCCGAGGCCCCAGCAGTCAACTACCATTCCTTCGTAGGTCATTCACACGGTCATTCTTTCTGTTGCTGTCTTGGGTCAATCTTTATTTTTTCCAATTGCAAAAGTAATCTATTGAATATTATTCAGCCTTAAAAAGGAATAAAATTCTGACCGAGGCTACAACATGGGTGAACCTTGAGGGCACTATGCTGAGTGAATAAGCCAGCCACGAAAGGACAAATCCTGTATGAGTCCACTTATGTGAGGTTCCCAGATAGTCAAAATCATCAGGACAGAAAGTAGAGTAGAGAGGTTGCCAGGGGCTCGGGGAGGAGGTGCGGGGAGTTTGTACTTAAAGGTGAAGAGTTTAAGTCAGGGGAGGTGGAAACTGTTCTGGAGAGGGATGGTGGTGATGGTTGCAAAACAATACAGATGTACTAATACTGCTGAACTGTACTCTTTTTTTTGTGTGTGTGGTATGTGGGCCTCTCACTGTTGTGGCCTCTCCCGTTGCGGAGCACAGGCTCTGGACACACAGGCCCAGCGGCCATGGCTCACGGGCACAGCCGCTCCGCGGCATGTGGGATCTTCCCAGTCCGGGGCACGAACCCCTTTCCCCTGCATTGGCAGGTGGACTCTCAACCACTGCGCCACCAGGGAAGCCCCTGAACTGTACTCTTAAAAATGATTAAAACAGGGACTTCCCTGGCGGTCCAGTGGTTAAGATTCCATGCTTCCACGGCAGGGGGCGCAGGTTCGATCCCTGGTCAGAGAACTAAGATCCCGCATGCCGTACAGCATGGCAAAAAAAAAAAAAATTAAAACAGTAAAGTTTATATTTTGTATATTTTATCACAAAAACCAAAAAAAAAAAATCTGTTATTCGAACAATACATAAAAGTAAAAGGTAATTGGTAAATGTCCTCACCCCACTCTCTGGAATATTTCAAACCTACTTATGTTCCTGTACAATCATGATGTATGTGTGTGTAACAAAAGTCAGCTTGTGATGGCAAGGAAACACAGTCCCTGGGTGCCAGCCACGCTCCTGGTCTCTCTCTCTCTTTGAAGGACATGCGCATCTCACTCACTAACCCCAGGTGCCAGCTCAGGGCCAGGTGGCAAGGTCATGGCATTGACAATCACGACCACCCAGAGAGAGCTTAGCCACGTCCAGCGTGGTGCTTAAGCCCTAACACGCACGAGCTCACTTCATCCTTCCACCAGTGTGGTGAGGCGGGGGATAGTTCATGCGTACCTCCAAGCCCATTTCATAAGGGAAGACAGAGGCTTTGAGAGTTGAGGGACACGCCCAGATCGCATCGCTAGAAGGAGGCAGAGTGGGAGGTACTTCCCCGTTGAACCGTTAGATTGTACTGCAGACAGAGATCGGCCACGAGCAGAACTATCGTTTATAGGATACTTGCTCACTTCCTAGTAATCCCTTAATTTCTGGCTTCCCAGGGGGAGGGCTCCTGTGGTCTCATTGACTGTTTGGTCCTCCTCAAGCCCTGGAACACAGTAAGTGTCCAACAAATATTTGCAGAGAGAATAGTTCTCATTCATGTCTCTGTTTGATTGTCTCCCACACCCTTGTGAGGTAGCAAATTAGGAAATATGATTGCTGCCGGTGTTAGTCATCTGGCCAGTGGGCGAGATGGTCACATGGCTGGGCTGGGCCACTGAGGTAGAGCCCCCGGGCTTCTGGCTCCCTTCCCAGGCCTTTCCAGTTTTGTTGTTGAGACCTGGGCCCCTGCTGCTACAGAACAAAGATATTAATTGGGAGCAAGACTCCTTTGAGTCGTTACCAGCAGTAATAGTAATAGTAATTGCAGTCATACTCATTGTAATCTTTAACTCATGTAACCCATATCGATAGCAGCACTGAGGCACTAATATTATCTCAGTGCTACGATTAGGCCTAGAGAGGTTGAGCAACTTCCTCAACATCACACAGCTCAGAAGCGGCAGAGCTGGGATTCAGACTCCGTCTGGCTCCAGAGCCCATATGCCACACACTACTAACATCTGAGGACCGATGAGCGTCCTCAGTTGGACCCACGGCACAGCCAGGCTGAGCTTTGGTGAGAGATGGGGCTGAATTCCACCTTCATTCACTCTGTCAATGAGTCTTTGCCGAGCCACACCCGTGTGCTCGTCTGAATGTCTGTCCCGAGGACCTGACCCAAATAGGGCGGAGGACCTCCCCACCCTAGCAGAGCCTATGGCCTGGTGGGAGAAGTCAATGTCCTTATTACACAGTTAATTGTCTCATTAGAGCAAAGATGAGTACCACCGAAAGGGTATGGGCACTGCCAGCCTCTCACAGGCACAGGCCAGGGCCAGGGCCTGGGAAAGGCTGCCCCGTGGGGCTGACATCTCTGCTGAAATTGGAAGGGTGGGTCAGGATCAGGTGAGTGGAGTGGGAGAGCTTTGCAAGCAAAGAGCACAGCCTGGGCAGCGGCTTGGCTCTGACTAGGACGGAAACCAGTGTGGCTGGAGCTGGTGAAGGGGAAGGAAAGGGATGGGGGGATGGGTGCAGGGGCCCGTGCCTGAGTCCTCCCATAGCAAAGAGGGCCCCTGTAATCGGCTCACTTTCTCTATTATCCTTAGAGAGAAGTGGGAAAGGGAACGTGAAAAATTCCCTTTCCTCCCCAGCTGGCGGGTCTGGATGGGTCCTCCCGTATGCATTTACTCCATTACCCGGGGCTTCATACAGCTGTTTGCACTGGACATCATGCTCACTGTGCTATTTGACCCTCGTGACCACCTGGAGGGAGGAAAGGCGAGCAGGTGTCAGGCACCCCCCGCACAGCAGAGGAAATCAAGGCAGGAAGAGGGGCTGCGTCTCCGGGACACGATCTGAGGTCCAGGCCTTTCTTTCTTGGTGGCCTTTTCTCCTCTATAAGATGCACTTAATAGCACCGGAGTCCCTGGGTTGCAGGGAGGGCAGGGTTAGGTGACAGAATCTGGGTAAAGAGCTGAGCGGGTAAAGAGCTGAGCATGTAAAGGCTCAAGGTCAGTGTTCTGGAAGTGGTGGCGGCCGTCATCACCAACATCAGTGCTCTTCTTCCTGAGCACCTGCTCTGCTGTGTGCCGGGCACCGAGCCAGGTGCGGGGGGGCGGGGAGGTATGTGTCCCCTGCGCCTAAGGACAGTAACGCCTAATGGGGAGACAGCTAACTAGCGGCCTGGGGAAGCCAGTGGAGTGCTAGATGGGCTCTGGGTGGGCGTGGCAGGGGAAGCCCAAAGGAGATGGATTCTGAGCTGTACTTGGACCAAAACTTGGACCTCGGGAAGGGAGAGCAGGTGCGGACTGTGGGGACACCTCAGACGGTTAGTGGTAGGTGTCCTCGGGGCTGGAGCCGACGGAGCTGAGGCTGGCGAGTTAGGGTCACACCAGAAGGGACAGTGAGCGGGTGTGCACGGGGGATCAGGTCTAAGGACCACTGCCTGGACGATCACGGTCAACACAGCCATGACAGACACAAGTTGCGTCGTTCAGTGAAGTGGTCCACCAAGTGGAGCAGATGTTTCTGACAACAGCATTTGTTTGGAATTCTTTTCTAATTATCCATATAAATTATGCATAATGTAGAAAAGAGGGGACGCAAACACACACAACGGGGGGACGGCGGGGGGGGAATGTCCAAATCGTTTGCAGCTCACCACCCCAGATAGCCCTGGTTAGCCCATCAGGGTACCTCATTCCAGCCTCTGCTTATTCCTCAAAGAGGCCGATGCCAACTGATGTGAGGGTGAAGCACAGGGAGGTTACGGGACCTGGGGACAGACGTTTCTTAAAGTTGTTTAAGAAAGAAAAGATTTGGGACTTCCCTGGTGGTCCAGTGGCTTTGGGGAGAAGGTGAGATTCAGACTTGCCCTTCAAGGAGAGGCAGGGTCTGGAAAGACCAGAGGAATTCCAGGCAAGGGGACAGCACTGCTAAGGCACAGGTCTGGGGAGATGGATAAAGAACGTGACTGGCACCTTCTCTCGTGCCAGCCTCTATTCTCATGCATATCACGTGTTACCTCATTTGATCTTCCCAACACCCTGTGGGGCGGAGACAAGAGAAGCCTCATTTTAGGGTGAGCAAATGGAGGCACCCACACTCTGGCCAAAATGTGGCCGTGCTCCTGACCCAGGGTTGACTTGGTCTCAAGCCCAGGGAGCCACAAAGGACTGTGGGAGGGGGGACCGGTCTGTCCTCGTGGGGAAGGGGGAGGAGTGTTAGCAGCCAGGGCAGCCGAGGCCAGTGAAGGAAGGGGAGCGATGGGACTTGGGTCTGTCCGGTCCCATGCTGCGGAGGCTTTATCGGGGCACTGCAGGTCTTGACAATCACCACTGCCCATCTGAAGCCCGGCTTCCTGGAGCTGGGCCTGCCATCCTGGAAGAGATAAGGCAGCCCTGGTCATGTGGCTCTAACCGTCGGTGGCCAAGCAGAAGCTGCTGCAGAGCTGATGGCCGGCTCGAAGGGAAGCCCCTCCAGCATCTTCTGACCACCTCCCCAGGGACCCTCCAGACAGGGCATATCCGGACGAGGAAAACTGCTGTAAGAAGGATACTTAAAACCTCCCCTATGTGTACTTTTGGTTCACAAAGCACTTCTACTGCCATTCTCAGCATGAAACAGAAAGGTGGGGCCTGGGAGGCCACCTGGGGTCCAGGCCTCAGGCCACCTCTGTTGGCTCTGCGACCCTGCCAGGGGACATCACCTCTCTGAGCCTCAGCTTCCTCATCTGTCCAGTGAAATCAGCAACACCATTTCTCCTTTTCGCGGCTCGTGGCTCCGTGTCCGGCCAGCCTGTTGCCAACCCCCTCCTGGCCCTGCTCCCTGCCCTGCAGCCTCCCCTCCCTGCTCGCTCGAGGGCACCACCTTTGCACTGCACCAGACCCTGGGCCTTTGCCAGGCAGGGAGTTGAGTCAGACCTCAGTCCACCAACATGCTGCTGGAGTGGATGGGCCCGTGCAGCCGGGGATTCTTGTCCCAACTCCCCTCCCGGCTGGGGCTGGGTGAGAAAGAGGGGAGGGAAGAAAGAGGGGAGAAAGAGGGGAGGGGAGCCCCCAAGGGAAGGCTCCAATTTTGCCAGCGAAGGCTTTTGTGCTCTGAAATGCCAGGCCAGGGCAGTCAGCTCTGCCAACGAGGAGACTGGCCTCCAACAATAATGTTTTTCCCTGGGTTTCCAGAAGGCATCAGCTGCTTTCTAATTCAAACCATCAGGAGGAGGTTAACATGTGCTGAGTCTCAAAACGCCTGAGAAAGAAGACGGCTCCCTGCTCCCCGTGCCAGAGCGGTCTGGATGGGGCGGGGCTCAGGCAAGGGGCCCCTGGACGGGAGGCTGTGAGCGCTTCCCTGGGCTCCCTTGCGTCCAGCCCAGGTCCTCAGCTGGCACCTCCCCGGGGCGCACTTGCCGCTGGTCACTCCACCCACATCTACTGGGGCCCACTGTGCGCCAGAAACTGCCAGGCTTTGGAGTGATCACTGTAGCTGTTACTGTAGTTCACACTGATCAAGCACGTGTTGTATGCCAGCACTTATGCCAAGTGCTTTCCACTCATGATCTCTAGACCACCTACTATTATTCCATTCCACAGATGAAAAGGATGAGGCTCAGCCAGGTGAAGTCCCCCAGCAGAAGTGAAGAGCTGGGCTTCCAGCCCTGGACCTGCCTCCAGGGCTCCCCTGCCAGGCCTTGTTGCCCAGCACATAAAAGATCTGTAAGACTCACCACTTCACAACTACTAGGTTGGCTAGAATTAAAAAGTCAGATAATAACAAGTGACAGCCAAGATGTGGCGAAATCTATCATCATACTCTGCTGGTGGGAATGGAAAATGGTGCAGCCACTTTGGAAAACAGTCTGGCGGTTCCTCAAACAATTCAACACAGAGCTACCATAGGACCCAGCAATGCCACTCCTGGGTATCTACCCAAGAGAAATAAAAACATATGTCCACACAAAGACATGTATAGGAACATTCACAGCAGCATTATTCATAACAGCCAAAATGTAGAAACAATCCCAAGGGATAAGTACAATGTGTTCCGTCCATACAATGGAATATTATTCAACCATACAAAGGAATGAAGTACTGATACATGTTACAACATGGATGAACCTTGAAAACATTATGCTGAGTGAAAGAATCTAGTCACAAAAGTCCACATATTGTATGATTGCATTCATATGAAATATTTAGAATAGGGAAATCCACAGAGATAGAAGGGAGGTTAGTGTTTGCTCAGGGTTGGGGGTGGGGATGAGGGGGGAACATGGGGGGTCGATGATAATAGCCAAAAGTAACAGGCTTTCTTTTTGAGGTGATTAGAATGTTCTAAAACGGACTATCGTGATGACTGCCCATTGTCTGTGAATACACTAAAAACCGTTTAAATGGGTGAATTGTATGGTGTGTGAATTTGATCTCAGTAAAGCTGTTTAAGAAAGAAAAGATTTGAGACTTCCCTGGTGGTCCAGTGGCTAAGACTTCACACTCCCAATGCAGGGGGCTTAGGTTCAATCCCTGGTCAGGGAACTAGATCCCTCATGCATGCCACAAATAAGAGTTGGCATGTGGCAACTAAGAAACCCGCATGCTGCAACTAAGAAGCCCACATGCCACAACTAAGAGTCCACATGTCGCAACTAAGAAGCCCGCATGCTGCAACAAAGATCCCACGTGCCGCAACTGAGACCCGGTGTAGCCAAAAATAAATAATAAATAAATAAATAAATAAATAAATTTTTTTAGAAAGAAAGAAAAGATTTAAGGTGCAGCCTTTAAGGCGCTCACAAGTGAGGGAGGGCAGAGAAGCCAAAAATTCCATTCATGACACCAGAAATCACAGGCCAGCGTGAGGATGAGCATGAGTCCTAGTGTGAAAGTAACAAGTTTTCCACCTGAGGCCATGTAGTTATAGTGCTATGGGAAGAGAGGAGGACCATCTCTCAGCCCAGGGAGCTGGGGCGAAGGGGGAGGCAATCCAGGGAGGCTTCCTGGAGTAGGTGACACTGGCTGTGTCTTAAAGAATGAGTTGGGCAACAAAGTGAGGAGTGGAAAAAGATGTCACAGGTGGAGGAGGCAGAAGCATACCCAGAAAATGTCCTGAGGGTGGCAGTGGGGGAGAGGCTGAGAGAGGATTCCTGCCTGGCATAGTGGGAAAGGGAGGGGACTCCCATCTGCCCCTGCTCGCTGTGTTCCTGCAAGCAAGCCCCTGCCCCTCTCTGAGCCTGGATTCCAACAAAAACCTGCCCATCTCTGAAGTTGTGAGTCTCTGAGCCAGAGACTGAAGAGGGCAAACTGATGACAGATAGAGAGGCAGAAGGAGATGGGGTGGTTGGGTGTCAGGGCCTGGAAGCAGAGGGCCCAGGACCCCGCAGGCACGCTTCCCAGCCTGATGGGTGGCTGCCCATGGGCCACATCCCCCCACCCCCGCCCCAACCTCCCCAGGAAACACGGGGGCCTGAGGAGAAATCGAAACAGAAACGCAGGCGTCTCTTCCTGGGCAGATTCCAAGAAAGAAAAGAAAGTGACTTCTAAGGAGAGGACCTGTGAGCTTTGAAGTGAGGAAGGAAACAGGCCTGGAGAGGAAGCGGAAGAGGAGGGGGGTATGAAAGAGGGGCAGGTGCCCTGGGTGTGGGCCCGCTCCCTGTGTTCAGGTGAACCCAGCTACAGGAAGCTTCAAAGGGGCAACAGAAGCATGTGTGACGGCAGTGTTTCCCACGGGCGGTGCCAGGCAGCCTCCTGTCTTCTTACCCCAATGCGTTCCTCTCCCTCCCTTGGCCGCCGTGACTCTGGCATTTGTGGTCCTGAATTTGAGCCAGAGGATCTGGGTTCATCTTTTGGCCCTGCCATGTTTTTTTTAATTGAGATATAGCTGATGTACAATATTATACAAGTTTCAGGTGTACAACACAGTGATTCATAATTTTTAAAGGTTATACTGCACTTATAGTTAGTATAAACTATTGGTTATATTCCCTGTATTGTACAATGTATCCTTGTAGCTTATTTTATACATAATAGTTTGTACCTCTTCATTCCTTACCCCTGTCTTGCCCCTCCCCTCTTTTCTCTCCCCACTGGTAACCACTAGTTCATTCTCTATATCTGTGAGTCAGTTTTATTTTGTTATATTCACTAGTTTGTTTTAGTTTTTAGATTCCTCATATAAGTGATATCATACAGTATTTATCTTTCTCTGTCTGACTTATTTCACTTAGCATAATGCCCTCCAAGTCCATCTATGTTGCAAATGGCAAATTTTCGGGTTTTTTTATGGCTAAGTATTGATAGTATTCCATTGTATGGGTATCCTACATTTTCTTTATCCATTCATCCGTTGATGGACACTTAGGTCCCTGCCATGTCTTAATTGTGGTCTCTGCCGCCTCAGTTTGCTCCTATGTAAAATGGGATCACCACTGCCACTCTGCCTCTGCTATTAGCGAATAGGAAGACAGTCACAAACATGAAAATACCTGGCCCAGGGACTTCCCTGGTGGTCCAGTGGTTAAGACTCCATGCTCCCAATGCAGGGGGCCCAAGTTCAATCCCTGGTCAGGGAGCTAGATCCCGCATGCCACAATGAAGATCTCGCACACAGCAATGAAGATCCCTCATGCCGCAACTAAGACCTGGTGCAGTCAAATAAATAAATAAATATTTTTTTAAAAAAACAAAAAAAAACCCCTGGCCCATAAGGTTAACCTCTTATACTGTTCTGTGCAGTGTCTTCACCTTTCTAATGCATCTTCCTATCTGTTACCTCCTTTGAACATCATGGCACCAAGCAAAAAAGCCAGGCCGTCTTCCTATCCATTTGACAGGAGACAAAACTGAGGCTCCGAGAAGCTGCATGACCAAGAGTGTCAAGTGGCAGCAGGAGAACCCGGGGACACAAGGCTCCTCGGGCCCGGCCCTGCTGGCTCCCAAGTAGGGGTGCTGAGATCCTTGTGCTTTTCGTACAGGCAGCGGACCACCCCACATCCCAGGTCAAGCTTCCTGATCACATGGAGGGGCGTGGAACAGGGAAGATTCACAAGAATTTGAAGATTCACAGACATTTGAAAATTCACAAACATTTGAAGGTTCATAAACATTTGAAAATTCACAGACATTAGAAGGCATCTGAAGCAGATGCTCAATTTAGGCTAGTTCCAATGTCAGAACTAGGACAAATGCTTGCAGGTTATAGGAACATGCAGAAGGGATTTCAAATCATGGTGAAAAGGAACATTGTGAATATGCTGAACTTATGGACGGAACAGGCTGCCTGGCAGTAATGAGCTCCCTGTCCCTGGGGTGTGCTCAAGTGCAGACCTGACAGGCAGTTGGTGGAGGTGGCTCAGAGAGGGAGGGAAGTCTGAGGGAAGTGAGCCTAGAGCCTAGAGATTCTTAACCTTGGTGTGGTTGACACTCTGAGTTGAGGCCCACCCTTATGATTTTCAGCAACATCTCTGGCCTTTATCTCTAATGCAGCACAGGCTTCCCCACCCAATCTTTGTGACAATCAAAAATGTCTCCAGACATTGCCAAGTGTCCCCTGGGGCAAAATCACACCCATTTCCACCCTTCCTTGTTGAGAAGTACTGGCTAAGATGACCTTTTAGATCCCCTGAGAGCCCATGATTCCGTCATTCTAGACAAGGAATTACAAGAATCACTGTCATTTTTTGAGCCCTTGTGGCCTGCATGATTGTTATGGGTCATACATGCATCATCTCACCTAATGTCGTCATCTGTCTCGTCATTCTGTTTTCTTACACCATTCTTGCTGCTCCTCTGCCTGGCTTACTCCAATTCCTCCCAGATTCAACGTCACTCTCCCTGGAGTCCCTCCCTACCCCACCCCCCCATCTCATTCACACACACCCTTTTTTGTTATATTCCAGCTCCCAGCACCCCCCTAAATAGCACAGCATCTGAGTTCCTCCACGTCTGTCTTCCCGCTGGACCGCAGGCTCCAGGAGGGTCACTGGGTCTTGCTCACCTCTGGGACCCCACATAGTAGGGACTCCACACATGCGCGCGCGCGCACACACACACACACACACACACCCCCCGAGGGAGCAAGCTCTGAGGATTCAGCTCAGCACATCACTAAGCCAACCCTGGTCAGTGGGGCTGCCTGTGACCGCCCTGTGCTACTCGCAGGACCCCTGAACCCCTCCTCAGGAAACCACCTGCTGCCCGGCTGCACCCCCCCTTCCCGGCTCCTCCCGAGCACAAATCTCTGACCCATATGCCAGCAGATGTCCAGACTGCTGGCTCCACGGGAAGGAGGAGGGGCAGGGGGTCATGTGGGCAGGACCCTCCCTGCAGGAGGAGACGCCCTGGATGGGGAAAGTGACCACAGTCGTGTTTACCAAACCCCTGGTCCCCGAGCAGGTCCTCTTCTTCAAAGCTGGAAGGAGGTCAGTCTGGGATACACGAGGGAAGCCCAGTCAACTTCCGCCCGGGGGGTGGGCAGGGCAGAGGGTGTTCTGATTTGGTAGGAATCTAGGCATAGGATGGTGGGAAGCCCACTGCCCTTTATGGGCTCAGGCCGGACCTCAGGATCCATCAACCAGTGCACAATCGGCCATCTCTGCTAAGGTGCTCAGGACTCCAGAGGTTTCTTTTGTCAAGTGAGGAAGATTTGAACCATGTTGGTGGTTTCTGACATTTTACGGGTGTTTTTATTTTGTTTTTAGCAAAAGAAAACCCCTCCTTAAAGGAAAATCTCATGTGATAGCCCAAAATGTAAAACCCTGAGCTCTGCCTTCTCAGCATGCCTCGTTCCCCGCTCCCCCAAATAGCCCTGGGTCACCTCCCCGCCCCCCAGGGCTCCTCGGGGCCCAGTTTGAAACCCACAGGGGTTTCTTTGAGGCCCTTCTAGCTCCTGTGGTCTGCAGTTCTATAACTGGCCCCACCAAATGTTGAAATGCAACCAAACATGCCAGGGACGGGGGTTGGGGGAACGTGTATGTGATGCACACTCAGGGTCTCGCAAGGCCCAGGGGATAGCTGTGACTGGGGTTATCCTTGAACATGCTGAGATGGAAAATTCTGGTCATTTGAGTATTGTGTTTATTTCTGTGGGTCTCTGGATAAACAGGAATTCACAGTACCCAGCAAAGATAAACGTATGGAACTCATTACCCCAGAAAGGGTTACAGGCCGAGGACATGAGCACACCCAGGCAGGCCCCGCTGTGTTTGGATGACAGAGACACACAGGTCTGGTCCCAGCCTGACGGCAGCGGCCACAGCCCCAAGACAACAGCTGTAACTCTGAAATGCTGCACAAGCACTTTCTCATCCCTTTGAGGTTTGCTGTACATTCTTTTTCCTTTTTTTTTAACTGATTAAGAAACTGAGGCTCAGAGAGGTACAGTCACTTGGAAGTGGCTGAAGCCAGAGTTCTCAGCTCCACTGTCAAGGGCCTCCCAGGCCATCCTCTGAGTGGCCCTGAGCAAACCCAGGCTTGGTCTCCTAACCTGGATGCTGCGGGTGTTTGATGGGAGCCTGCCTTCGCATCAGCACAAGTGGCTTGAGTGATTGCTCAGGGCTGGGGATTGAGTTGGATGCTGATGATAGAGAAATGAATAAAAACATGGCCCCTGCTACAACAGGAAAAGGGGCTAAGGGTTTACTCCGCCAGGCAGCTGGTGGGTGAGTGTTTGAAGAAGTTTTCATTGAGAAGGGGATGTCTGAGCCCACTGGGAGACTGAGTAGTCAAGCGGCAGATGGAAGCAGCAGGGAATAGCATTTCCACCCGAGGGAATAGCCTATGCTAAGGTGCAGAGGCATGAGGAAGGATCTCAAAAGACTCTTCCAGCTCGAACCACCACAGGTATTGATGGGTTATTAAGGGATGTTGAAGGAGGAAGTGTAGGTGTCCCAGGATCAATATCTCAGAGAAGGAATAGGGTTTCTCCTTCTCAGGCTTCAAGAACCCTGGCACTACCCATGGAGAACATATCTGATAATAATGAGAATCTCTGGGTCAGTTCTCACAGGAGCTAGATGAACCTTTTAGGAATTGTGTTCGTTTCCTGTGGCTGCCCGTAACAAATGACCACAAACTGGGTGACCTAAAACAGTAGACATTTATTCTCCCACAGTTCTGGAGCCCAGAAGTCTGAAATCAAGGTGTGGGCAGCGCCATGCTCCCTCTGAAGGCTCAGGGGGAGAATCCTTTCTTGCCTCTTCTGGGTGGCTTCTAGAAGATGGCTCTAGGCTTTCCTTAGCTTATGGCTGCATCACTCCAATCGCTGTCTCTGTCTTCACGTGGCCTTCTTCCCTGCGTGTCTCAAATCTCCCTTTGCCTTTCTCGCTCGCTCTTTTTTTTTTTCCTTCGGCCATGTCGTGCTGCTTGCAGGATCTCAGTTCCCCGACCAGGGACTGAACCCAGGCCACAGCAGTGAAAGCCCAGAATCCTAACCACTAGGTTACCAGGGAATTCCCTCTCTGCCTTTCTCTTATAAGGACACTTGTCATTGGATTTAGGACCTACCTGGATAATCCAGAATAATCTCATTTAGAGATCCTTGACTTATTACATCTGCAAGAACCCTTTTCCAGATGAGGTCACAGTGACATGTTCTGGGATGTGGATGTACCTTTTTGGGGGACCACCATTCAACCCACTACAGGGATCAACCATCCTATGGCCTTGTTTTGAGGTTGGGGACACTGAGTCTCAGCCAGGTAAAGGCTCTTGCCCACGGCCAGCCAGTCAGTGACAGAGCTAGCACAGGGACCTTGGTATTGATGCCACCATTGTCAGCATAGCATAACAGGCATATTTCTTAGCACAGGCCAGACATTGTTCTATGTTATACGTCTATCAGCTCAGAGTGACCACAACCTACAGAAGAAGACAGAGGCACAGAGAGGTCCAGGAACTTGCCCAAAGCCACACAACCAGTCTGTGGTCCTGCACTCCCCACTGGAGACCCCCTGTGTCTCCTGATACATTGGAGTTGGTACACATTTGTGAGTGCCGGCCGTGGAATGGTCCTCTGTACAGCTCTGAGGACTCAGAGGGATAGAACAGGGGGTGGTCTAGCTGGGGAGATAGACACATATAAGATCACTTCTTAGAATATGGGGGAGACACCAGCTTGGGGGTGTGGGGAGAATTCTCACAGGAGAAGAGGCCCAATTAGGAGGCTTCTCAGGAGGAATGAAACGATACAGAGGAAGAAGAATGCGAAGGATGCTCTAGACACGGAGACTGGATGTACAGAGTCAGGGAAGCAGGAATAAGCATGGCATGTCCTGGGGACCACAAGCAGTTTGGTTTTGCTGGAGCATAAAGCAGGAAGTGATGGGGAATGAGGCTCAGCACAAGGTAAGGTTTTGGACTTGCTCCTGAGGGTACTGGGGAGCCACTGAGGGTTTTAAGCAGAAGCTGCATCGGCCAATTTGTGTTTTAGAAAGATTACTCGGGCCCCAGCCTTGACTAGGGCCCCCGGGGCCATGTCTAGTGTGGCTGGGGGCATCTCTGCAAGGATCCCTCACAAGGGTGTCATGTGCCCTGCCCTGGAGTCGAGCTCTGGTCCCTGGCTTAGCAGGTGTGAGATGAAGCTGAGATTTGGGGCAGAAAGACCTGTGCCTTGTTGATTCCCCTCCGTCTCCCTTTTTGTTCAGGAAGCCCAGGTCGTGCCAGAAGTCTAGGGAAGTGGAAGACAAAAGGTCTGCAGACAGAATTCGTGTGGGGCAGGCAGGCGGCGGCCTCTGGGAAAGATGCCTAACAGGACATTAAAGGAAGTGGGCAGATCAGCATTTCCCAGACCATGTCCACGGAATATAGTTATGAAAGGTCTATGGACATGCTGCACTTGCCCCTCCCACCTGACTGTCCTAAAGGCTCTGAGAAGTCCCGCAACGAAGACATCTTTTTGATTTTGTTTAACCCAGGGTTTCCCAAACGTTTTTGATGCAAAGTCCTTTCATTCTCTGAACACCAGTGAGCTTCCCCTGAGGGTGGAGAGCAGTGGATCCCCCCCATCCCCAGTGGGCCATGCTGATCCCTTGCAGGGATGCACACCACATCTCTGAGCCTCCATTTCCTCCTCACTGCCTCCTTTGAGTCAGTTGTCTTCTGTATTACAGTGACCACATGGCCTCCTTGTAAAAGGGCTCTTGTGTTTTCACGCACCCACACCCCCGGCTCTAGTAGCTGGCACAGAGCCAGGCACTGAATAATATGTGAATGAAAGCCTCAAATGAGACCTGCCTCTCCAATCGGGTTATTAGGAAATTAAATAAATGAATGCCTATGAGATGAGTTTTACATTAGTAAATTTTATAGCCCTGCTCACCTGTAAGGAACTACTTTTTTTATATACACTATAATCCAAGGGTCTTATCCCCCCACTGACTTGCCATGTGTCTAAAATTCTACCATTAGTCACTCATTTGCCTTAGGGCTCCGAAGACCCCAAGTAAAATGTAAATGTGTGATCTTAGTGGTGTCTCCACTGGGCCACCAGCATCCCTGGCACAGCATCAAGCCATAATCATTGGTAATTTGTTCATCAGATTAATCCGGCAGAAAAAACAGTCCAGAGGAAAGAATCCAGAACTGAGAGGCTCCTCGGTGGAAGAGGGAATGAACAATGCTGCAGAGGGTTCTAGGGGCACAGGGAGTGCGGGTGGGGCTATATGCCAGGTTTGACGGCTGTCACAGTCCCTGTCAACCACCGCTCCCGTCCAGACAGGGCTAGGCCGGGTTCCTTACCTCCCAGGACATCCGGGCCAGGCCCTTGGAGGAGGACAAGCCAAAGCTGGGAGGAGCCTCTGGCCCACTTTGCCCAGGGCTGCTGGTTGGCCCGGGGGTCTGAGCTGTGCCCTGCAGGAAGCCCTTGTAGCGCAGCCCTCCTGGTCCCCTGGCCTGGCCACTGGGATCAGGCCAGTTTGGCCAGCTGTGGGCTTGGGACATGACACTCCTGGGAATGGGCACAGGAAAACAGGAAGGGAGGTAGCTGCTGGCCATGGTCAGAATTCGGGCCTCCCTCCACTACCCAACCCCCTCCCAAACCCCGCCATCCCACCAGGCGGCAGCCCTACTGGCCGGCGGCCTCTCCTCTCCAAATCAGAAGGTGAGAAGAAAGGCCCCTCTCTTAGGGGTCTTACACAAAGGGGTTTAAAAAAAATGTTGCCTCTTGGCCAGAGTTGACCCATTCCTGCCCTATGCAGCCTGGGCAGCCCCCGAGGAGGTAGCAGGCGGGGCAGTCGAGGCTCCGCCTCCATCACGGTCTCCACTCAAACATCACCTCCCGCCACCCAGCTCTGCCACAGAATCCTCGTAATTTCCTCACCTGCTGACACCAGCTTGGGGACGTGTGGGCTTGTTAATTTTCTCTCACCTCAGCTTGAATTGAAGCCGCGTGAGAGCAGGGACACGTGTCTGGCGGCATCTGCCACACTGCATGCGTTTAATGAACATCTGTTGAACAAATGAAGGAAGTAAGAACAGGGGCAAGAGAAGGGAAAGGACTTTGCCAAGGTCAATCAAAAGTCAGTGGAGGGCCAGGTCTAGAACCCAGGCCCATGTCCCCTGAGGCCAAGGCTCTTTCTGATGTCTTGCAGGCTGCGGCCAGCAAGGTAATCAGAAGGGCCCACCATCCTCTGCACATACCTTTTCCACCCACTGCCCAGAAAGGGGGGCAGTTCCTCCATGGGCTCCAGACACACACCCCCACCGCCCTGAGGCGATCATTTCCCAACTTAGCCCAGGGCTCAGCAAACTTTTTCTGTAAAGGGTCAGATACTAACTGTTTTAGGCTTTGCAGACCATTAAGCTCTCTGTTGGATACTGACTCTATTGTAGCACAAAAAGCAGACCGAGACAATGTGTCAATGAACAGGCAAGGCTGTGTCCCAATAAAGCTTTATTTACAAAAGCAGATAGCACCAGATTTAGCAAATAAAAATACCAGACATCCAGTTAAATTTGAATGGTAGCATCCTGGATTTATCTGCAACCCTAAGCTGGTGGGTCGTAGTGTGTCAACCCTGGTGGAGCCTCTGTGTTGGTGTGAACCTTGGAAGTGTCAGGGAAGAGCGCCATCATGCAACGCCTGCCAGGTGGTGGCACTGGCCTGGGCACCTTCTGTGTACTATCTCCTTTCATCTTCCCAGAAGCCCTGTGAGGTAGGACATGGGGTCCCCATTTTACATACAAGGAAATGGGGACTCAGAGAGGGAAGTAAGGACCCCAGGTTCCCATAGCTGGTGAGGGCCAGAGCCAGGGTCCAATCCCAGGGCAGTCTGGCTGCAAGCCTGTGCTCTCCTGAACCAATCTCTATGATGCAAAAACTGAGGCTCAGAGAGGTAAAGTGAGAGGTCCAGGGCACACAGTAGTGGGGACGCCTGCCCAGAATCAGGATGTAGGCTTCCTGCCTCCCCATCCTCTGAGGTTTCCAAGAGCTGCCCACCACGTCTGTGTGTGAACTTGCGTTGTTGTTGACCTCTCGGATTACTTCCTGTGTGTGTGCACATGTGTGTATACGCATGTGCTCACACACAAGGCCTGAAGCTGCGGATCCTGTCAGCTTCGGGGGTCTGCATCTTCTGGGAGCAGATTAGATGCTGAGAGATGATGGGTTGATTGATGGATTCGTTTTGACCTGGGCTTAGCCTCCACACCATAGACACTTGGGCCGATGATTCTTTGCAAGGGGGGCTGTCCTGTGGTTTTTAGGATGTTTAGCAGCACCCCTGGCCTCTACCCACTGGATGCCAGTAAGGAGCACATCCACTAGTTCTATGTGACAGCCAGCAATGTCTCCAGATGTTATCAAATGTCCCGGGGCCATGGGAGGTGTGAGTTGGGACGAAATCACCCCAGCTGAGATCTACTGCTTTTGACTAACTGAGGTTTGAACCTCCTCAAAGGTCTCCTGGGGGATTCTGTACTCACCCACTCTCCAGAGGCCCACGAACCTCCCCAGGCCTTTGGCAAAAACATTCTGGGCATCCCGACCGGTATGATTGGGAAACCCTAAAAAGCGGAAGAAAGACTTTGTCTTGGCCAAGCTGTGATAAAAGCTGTGAGCACAGAATAAATTCAGTCAATGCAGCCTGAGTTCTGGAGGCAGAGAATGATGCCTGGAGCCAGGGGTTCTGGCACCTGTCTGTGCCCCGAGCTTGTTCAAAGGCCCACCCACTCTGGGCCTGTCCTCATGGACTCACGTGGACTCTGGAAGGTGGTCAGGGGGTCTGTTTCCCCAACAGGTGTTTGGGACCCCTTGGAGGGAATGAAGTGGAGGGAATGGGGGGCCCAGGGCTGCTGCTGGGAGAGAAGATTTGGACCAGGGACCTGGGGTGTGGGAATCCTGTCACGCGGGTGGCTGACTTCTTTGCATCAGGCTGGTCTGGTGGAGAGAATGACCTCACCTGCTTGGAAGAGCCCTTGGTGGTTGCTTGGATCTGGGGTCAGGGAGGGGTCCTGAGGGCCAGACGGAGAGGAGCTTGGGGGCTGAGAACACCTCCCCTCCGGCTGGCAGCAGCCCAGGGTGGCTGCCTGTGGTCTGGCCCTGGAGCGGGGACAGACCTCCCCCAGGGCTGGAACCCGCGCAGCGGCCTCCTCCAGGGAAAGTGAGAGGGGCTGATGTTGGGGCTGACCTCACGCCCGACTCTCCCTCCTCCAGCGCTTCCCTTGGGGGTTCACTGCTGCTGGGAAGCAGGACCTCCCGGGGGTCCCTGGGGTGGGGGCGGTAACTAGAGGATGCGGCAGGCTGGACCGAGTCAGGGGTATTGGGGTCCCCAGCCCAGGCCTGGGGTGGGAGTGGGGAAGACGAGAAGGCCCCCTTGCACCCCAATACCTCCTCTGCTGCCTCTAGGAGGCCTGAGGTTTCCCTTAGCAGGGTCATCATGGTGGGGGGCTTTCAAAAGTTCTCAAAATGAATCAAGAACAGATGGCCCTTGTGGGCAGGGTAGGGGGAGGCAGCTAGGACTTGGATATTCAGATGCTACCTAAGCCACCTACCCCATGTGCCAGGCATTATGGCATCTACTTCTCTCAAAGGCTGTAGGAGAGTCACATGACAGAGGAGGAAAATGAGGCCCCGAGAGTGGAAGAAACTTGCCTGAGCTCCCCCAGCTGCAAAGGACTGAGCCAGGATTCAAACCCAGGGTGTCAGAGCCCTGTCCCTATGCTAGGTGCTGTAGGTCAGCCCTTCTCAGACCCGAGTGAACAGAATCCCCTGAGAATCACACTGAAATGCAGATTCCATTTTGGCCTCTCCAAGGTAGGGCCAAGATTCTGTACTTCTTAGCTCCCAGGGCTGTGGACACGGGCGGTCTGTGCTCCACTCATTTTACATAGTGTAACATGGTTAAGTGCCTGGCATGGGCCTTCAGTACATGGAAGCTATTATTTCTATTACCTAGTACATGCTCTGTGCATAGTAGGTGCACAAAAAACAGTAGGTATCATTATCCTTGTGAAACATGATCATATAAAGAAAAGCTTGTCAAATTCTAGAGCCCTGTGCAAAAATACAATTAGAGCTAAAATGGACTTAGGACAGTCAAACTGAAGGAGTCAAGGAAGACTTCATGGAAGAGGTGACATTTGAGCTGGGCCTTGAAGGACCACAAAGAATTTCCCATGTAACAAAGGAGAAAGGGCATTCTAGACAAAAAGCAAGAGCCAGAGCAAACGTGTGGAACGGTGAAAAGATGGGACATTTAACAGACCACCAAGCCACAGGGCCAGAGGTCAGGGGGCACTGGGGAGGCCAGCCGAGAAGGTGAAGTTGGGCAGGGCCAGCAATGTGATTGCAAAATGAAAATGCAGGGCTCCTTCAAGGTGATAGACAGATGTGTTAGTGTCCTAGGGCGGCTGTAACACATTCCCACAAACTGGGTGGCTTAAAACAGCAATTTATTCTCTCACAGATCTAGAGACTGGAAGTCCTAAATCAAGGGGTTGGCAAGCCTGAACTCCCTCGGAAGGCTCCAGGGGAGGATTCTCCCCCCCTCTTCTAGTGGCCCCAGGCATTCCTTGGCGTGTGGCTGCATCCTTGCAATTTCTGCCTCTGCCTTCATGTGACCATCTCCTCTTCTTTCCTCTGTGGGCCTCTTATAAGGACACTTGTCCTGCATTTAGGGCTCACTTGAAAAGTCCAAGATGATCTCACCTCAAGATCCTTAATGACATCTGCAAAGATTCTTTTTTCCAAATACGGACACCATCACACAGGTTCCAGGGATTAGGACACGGATATACCTTCTTGGGGCCACCATTCAACCCACTGTAGCGGGCAATGCAGGCTATGCCCCTCTCCAAGGCGGGGGAGCATTGCAGGCAGAGGAGGATGCCAAGTCTTCTGCCCACGGGCTGCCCGCATCTGGTCTTTGCCTGTGACACACTCTTAAAAGAACCGTCCTTCTGGGGAACTGGGAGGGTTCCAGCTGGCCTGCTGGGGTCGGAGAGGTGGGGCCTTGGTGAGCAGGGCCAGGAGAAAGACTGCTGACAGGTAGAGCCCTTCCCGGCTTTGATTCATTGACCATCTGGGCAGGAGCTGGACCGAGCCTCTTGGAATTACAAAAATGCCTCACACATATTTTCCTCCCAGCCGGTGGTTTTGTTCTCAGCCAGCGGAGAAGGCCTGTCTGCTCCCTAAACCCCACTCAGCCTCCCATCCCCTCTCCCGTCTGCGGCTCCCTCTGCACGCCGCCCACCGCTCCCCCCAGAGATACCCTCTCCTCACCGCCGTCATTGAGGCTGGACTGGGCAGACTTGACCGCGTCCTCATAATTGAAATATTTGGCCCCTGAAGTGAGGCCAGGGCAGGGCGGTTCTTCCCCCAAGTCAAAGGGACAGATTCAAGCTGGGCTCTGCTCAGGCAGGAGGGGGCACGGGAAGTGTCCTGGATGCTGAAATCAGGGGCCCCAGGGGACCTGAGTGGCCTTGGAGTGAGGCGAGGACAGAGACGCAAGGCCCACCGACCCCCAAACCCCTGCCTGCATCACGGTGCATCCTTCCCACACCTCTCTTCATGAACCACCCGGCATCACTCCAGCCTCACAGAATCTTCCAGGAGGGAGGAAGTCATCTGATGTCCATTTTATAGGCATATTATACATCCATAAAAAGGTTTTTCAAAATTCTGGGGATGGGGGTGCTTCTGAGGCATATTCAGCCCCTGCTTCAACCTCAGGACTCAGAAGTCCACTCTTGGCTCGGGCCAGAGCCCCAGTCTGCAACTGTGTCGTCCTGGGCTCTTGTAGAATTCCTGTCATTGGGCTGCATCGGATGCTAAGCATTAGCTTTTGCAAAGACCGCTGCAGAAACAGCCCCTAGGAATTCACTCACTGCAGTAGGGCCCATCACATCACCCACTACCCCCGTGGGTCTCAAGGGAGGAATCCCCTTCAGAACCCAGTCCCAGGACAGGCTCTGCTTTCCCTGAGGCTCTAGAAAGCCTCCTCCTTTTTTTTTGCGTAATAGATCACATTTCCCTTTTTCCTTTAGCTGCCAGGAATCTCAGAGCCAACTCTGAAGCTCAGCCATGATAATTATGTGGCCCCTCGTGATCTGAAACATTTATTTTCTTTCTCTCTGTGGTCTTAGTTTTCTCACTCTGTCTCTGTCTTCTCCGATGTTGATTCTCTTTATTTTACCAGTATTTTTATAATGTGCCTCTGTTGCAAGATGCTTTGCATGCTGTTTAGGACAAAGAGGACTATAAATAAGGAAATATATAGTGTTTCCATTAAGATGTTAATTTTATTGCTGAAAATGTGGTTGTTTAGCATGATAATATAATTCTCCTTCTGCCTAGTCTGAATTTAGGGCAGAGGTGACCTGGGAAATTCTTTCTTCCACCGCTGACCCTTGAGCTCCTTGGGTCTAAAGCCTGGCTCGTAGAGTCTTGACAAGTTAAGTGGACAGATGATGAATGTAAGGATGAACAAATATAAGGAGCCTCTCTCAACAAGCTGAGTGATGGATGTCAGGAGAGTCCCTTAGCCTCCTGGGGCCTCAGTTTCCTCATCTGTAAAATGGACTAGTAATCTAGTCCCATCTCAGAATGGTTGGGAGGATCTCCTAATGGGTGAGAAAATGCTTTGTAAACTGTAAAATGCAGGGTCATTACAGAGCCCATGGGATTGTGCCTCTAGCGGGATAGCTGTTGACAATTGGCTTCTTGGTAAGGGGGAGGGAGTGTCTCTCCGGTCCTGTTGACCTCCCGAGAGCCAGGATGGGAGAAGGCTCAGTTGGGTACCTAGGCTGCCCCTGGCTCCTCTCTGGGCTGGACTCCTCCAGGCCTGCGGCTCAGGGTACCGTCGGAGGAGCAATTCACTGAAAGTTCGTCCGCGCTGCTCCCTCTCTTTCTCATCAGCCTAGCCCCCCAGCCTTGGACTCAGAGCTGTCAGCTCCTCCCTCCCTTTCTCATCAGCCTAGCCCCCCAGCCTTGGACTCAGAGCTGTCAGCTCCTCCCTCCTGCACTCACTGGGGAAGAGGACCCCCTGTCCCCTGCAGAGACGGCTCTGGGGCCTGAGGCACTGGGTTCTCTTTTCTCCATCTCCACCTACTGATGGGCCAGCCGGCCGTGCCAATTCACACAGTGTTTCGAGTTCCCTGCTCTCGGGTGCCTTTCGGCAGCCTCGTGAAGTAGATAGGATGACATTTATCACCGATTCCTCTTGCAGTTTCACAGATAAGAGAGCTGAGTTCACTCTGGAGGGTCACAGGACTGCATGTGGCAGCACGGCAAGGACCCAGGCCTCAAGGGCACAGCCTTCCCAGCGGAGTGGCGGCCTCCTTTCCTCCCACCCACCGACTGTTTCACCTCCTACGGGAGGATCACCCAATGACCAATTAACCGCCCTGTGTTCTCTCTGGCCAGGGCAGGGCAGAGAACAAAACACCTCCCCTCTCTTGGGGTGAGAACTCCCCACAGAGGTGAGGGAAGACCCCGAGGGCCGGGCAGCCCAGCCAGCCCCCCAGGATGGCATTTAGGATCTGATATCCCTGTACTTCCCTCCTGTCTGAGCTTTGGTGTTTGCTTTGTTTTCCTCTAGTTTTCTAGCAAAGGTTTCTTTTGAAAAGCTTCAACCTTGTCTCCCACGAGAGAAGGAGAAGTGGGGGACGCTGGGGGTGTGGCCTGGAGGGGGGATTCAGCCAGCCTGCCACGAGCTTCAGGAGAAAAAGTCTGAAACAGCTGTGGGTTTGGGGGCTCCCAGAAGCCGCCAGCCTCTCCCTCCCAGGCAGCTGCCCGCCCTGCAGCCCTTGGTGACTTACACTTGGCGTCTTGGTCGACTCAGGAGGAGAGGTGGAGGGAGGGCAGGGCGGCCTTTCTTGGGCTTTAACGTGCACTCGGATCACCTGCGATCTTATTAAAGGGCAGATTTCAATTCAGCAAGGATCTGCCCCCTCCCTACCCAAGACTTGCTGAATTGAAATCTGCCCTTTAATAAGATCGCAGGTGATCCGAGTGCACGTTAAAGCCCAAGAAATAAGAGGCAGTGTTGCCACCTTCCTGATCACCCCCAGGTGAGGCCAGTGTTGCTGTGAGTCAAGGCCCTTCTTGGCACAGAAAGCAGAGGACCTCGGCCTGAGCGCCCTGCAGACACCGGGCAGTGAGCGCTCTCTCCGCCTTGGCTCAGCACCTCCTCTGTGCCTCTTCCATCAATGAGCGCACGCACACACACACACACACACACACACACACACACACATGTTCACTCACTGCCCCACTCGCCTTGGAGCTTCCAGAGGCGTGAACTCTATCCTACGCACCTTTGGAAACCTACACACGCCCTGACACTTACAAACATTCACGAAAGAGCACGTAGGTGGCTCTCAGAAAACTGCCCACATCCCTAAAGGAATCTCAGCTGGGGGAGCCCTGGACCCCAGCAAAGCACGGGGGAGAGACTGGGGGCTGCTCCAGAGTCCCTGCGTCTGTGACCATCCGGTTCCAAACTCTCTTGTTCTCCAAGGAAGGGGTCTCAGGAGGCTGGGAAGAAGGTTGCAGGGAAAGGGGGTCCCCAGGTGTGAGGCAGGAACAGGGACAGCAGTGTCTGCAGTGGGAGAGCTGCTCAGGCCCAGAAGAGCCCAACAGAAGCCCTGGTTCTGGCCCCAGTGTCCTGCGTGATTCCGAACAGGACCTCCTGGTGGCACCCCATGATCTGGAGCCCCCCCCACCTTGTCCTGCCTGTGCCAACGTTCTGCCCACCCCGCCCTCACCCATGCCGGCACCCTTGCCCGGTGGAAACACCCCCTCTTCCCACCTGCCCACCCCTGGCCTGGCAGAGCCCCACCCAGCTGGGCGCCCAGGACAGAGATGGTCCCAGCCCCTCCAGCCCCGTCTCCCCACATGAATACAATCTGGAAAGCTTGCCAAGAGTAGATTCTTTATTAATTTCTCTTTTTTTCTTTTTAAAAAAGTATTCCTTCAGTATAAAAAATAAATATTTTAAATATGACATTGAATAAATAAAAATAATCTGTCAGTATGAAACATTCCCACAGGGTACATTCATCAAAGAGGAATTTGTCCCCCAAGGCCAAGTCCTTTCCAGTAGAAAGGAAGGAGGGAAACACGGAAGGATGCACGGAGCTAGCAGTGTGGATGGGAGTGACGCCCAGGTACTGGGTGTGGGCAAGGGACAGGCGGGAGGGTGGAGGGGGGTGGCAATCCGGAAGTAAGAACATCTGTACCATCTGAAGGGAAATCACTTGGTTCTGGCCTCCAGCCCCACACGCTATGTCTATTCTGGAGAGCCAGCAAGGCAGAGCTGGACTGCTTCTATCGGGGAGACACATCCCCAAGGAGGGAGCAAGGAGAGGGGGAGAAGGACGAGGAGGAGGAGAGACAAATAAATAGTGGTGCTTTCTCGTTTAAAAAATTTTTAAATAAATAAGGTCCCCAATACCCCTCTTTCGATAAACTGCAAAAGGACTGTCCTACCCCCTCCTCTCCTGCCGGCCTCTCCCTCCTCCTCGGGCTGGGGCCGTGACCCAGGATGCAGGTGTGGGTCAAAACCAGATAAAGGAGGAAGTGGACAGCTTCCTGCCCTGCAAAGCTTTTTTCCACACAAAGGCTCCAAAATTCAGAGATGCTGTGCAAAGTGGGTGCCCATCTGCCAGACAGGCTCTACGAAGAGCACTGAGGACGAGGGTGAGGGGCAGAGCCGGGGCTACGCCTGGGGGAGGAGACTCGCTTGGTCCCCGAGCCTCAGAGGCTGCCCAGGTGGGCCTGGCACGGGGAGTCTGCGTCCACGGGGTGATGAGATGAAGGGAGACCAGCCGGCTCCAAGCCTTCCAAGCCACGTTCACTGACGGAGCAGAGCGACGGGGAACAGCAGGCTGAGATCCTGGACAAGGCTGAGCGCGACCCTCAGCGTCTTAACCCTCAGTTACGACAGTGTTGGAAAACATGTAACCATCGTGGTCTCCTCCAGTGGGACGGACAACTCCCACCTCCAGCCCCCGACCCCAGGCCTCAGGGCCTGCCTGCTGCCTTGCCCACCTGCCCGCCGATGGACACGGGTAAAGTGCTCGGAGGAGGCAGAGGGGTGCAAAGTGGGTGCAAAGCACCAAAATCGTGCTGGCTGAACGGCTAGGCTCGCTGCCCGCTCAGGGTTTGAGAAGACGCCAGAACCCTGCTCTTAGCAGCTGCCCCAGCTCTGGGCCCTCCTCCCCTGCTCCCAGACTGGAGGGCGTTTCTCCACTAGCCTGGCCCCAGCACAAAGGAAAGGATCAGGTTCCCTGCCTGGGAGCCCAGACATGGGTGGGGGTGTGGGGCAGGAGGGACCACAGCTTCCTGGTCTGCATCCCAGGGCCTCCTAGTCCTCCTCTCCAGAGCAGGGGCCTCCTCCCTGGGCCGTCCAGCTTCCTGAGGTCCAGCCAGGTCCTCTCGCCCTCTGTGGGTGTTCAGGCCACCCGAGAAGGCACTTCCCCGCTGGGTGCTGGTCAGGACTGTTCCCGGGCCCCTAGACTGCTAGTCTAGAGGCAGCGTGAGGACAAGGAAACAGCAGCAGGTGGGCCACCAGGGCTGCCTTGCTCACTGCTCCAGGGGTGCCATCTCCATGGTGAATGTGGCCTCCAACAGCACAATTCCAGGGGGCGCCAGACAACACAGTGTTGAATGGGCCCCTTGGAGCCAAGCAACATGGTGGGCCTGGGAAAGGGCCCCTTGGCCACTCCACAAACTGGCCCAGCCTGCCTTGCAGCCAGGGTCCCGAGAGCCCCAGAGCCAGTTACCATTAGGGTGGGGGGTGGAGCCATGTCCCCCATCCCCTCCCAGACTGACCAGTTCTCTCAGCTCCTGACCCTTCTCTGAGCCTCACCCATAAGGCTTATCCCACTTGTAACATCTTCGACTTCCAGACCAGGCCCTGCTAAGGCCTGGCCCCGGCTCCTGCAGACGGAGCCATCATATTATTTCTGTTGGAGAGGGAGGAGCAGGGAAAGGGGAATTAACTTTGCTATTTAAAGCACCAATAAGTTAATATAAATAGGGCATCAAAATAAATAGACAATCATGCTGGGTCAGACACACAGCACCCTTGGATCTCAGGCTTCCTGAGACCCTGACCTCAACTTCTGCTGTCCCCTTGCTCCAGGGACCAGTGATGGCCTCTGGTGCCCCTCAAGTACCTTTGTGTGACCTCATGGGGCCTCCGTGGGCCTCAGATGTGAGCTGCCACTCTGAACTACTGCATCCACCCCTCCCTTACAGACCCTTGCCCACAAGACTCTGGGTCCCCTCAGAACCTCCTCACCTGACTTTGCAACCCGTCCACCTCCCCACACCCCGCCTCCAGGTCCAGCCACCAGACCCCAGCCACCGGGACAGCAGGACAGACTGCGGGCTCAAGGAAGAAGAGCCCGTCGAGACTTTCAAGGGCCTCTCTTCCTTCCCAGGCCTGAAGGTGGCCTCTCTGCCTCCCCAGGAGGCTGAAGGCCAGCGACCTCCTTCTGGAACCTTCCACCTGACAGTCCTAGGCCTGAGTTCTCCAATCACGCCCAAGACAAGGCAGCATCTCAAACCAGAGCTCCCTTTCTAGCCTTCCACTCACCATACTTGTAGGGGCCAAGGATCCTTCAGGATCCCAGCCCCTCTGGGCTGCCTGAGTTCCAACCAGACCTTTCAAGGTCTACCGAAGGGGCAGCGAAGGCACTGATAGTCATCATTCTGCTAGGGGCCAGGCAATGCCCCCGACCCCTGCTGTCTTGCCCCAGGTCAGGGTCGTCGGAGGCAACTTGTGTGGTTTGCTCACGAAGACCCTGGCTGAGGGGACGAGAAGGGGCCGAAATCCAGCCCGACACCGGGTGCCTGGCTGCAGCCTCCCAGAAGAAGGGGCGCCTTCTTCTAGTTGGTGCCATATATAGGTTCTCCCTCTGGGAGTTTTGGCTCTGCTTGGCTTCATCACAGCCCACCCTGGAGGGGAGTAGACTGGCCAGGAACCCCTCGGGGTCTGCGAGCAGCCCCCACTTGGCTTTGGCACTGCTCTGGGCCCCGGCCACAGTTTGAGAGACACCTAAGTCTAAGATCTCAGGTCACTGTGCACTATGAGACCTCCCGTCTAGAAGGCCTGGGCCACCACAGCGATGACCTGCTTATACTTCCCCAGGAGCTGACAGCCGAGCTTCTTCTTCTGGAAGACGTCCTTGCCTGAGGTGTCCGGGCCGTAGGCCACGTCCACGTGGGCCACGTGGTACTTGCTGCACAGGCGGCAGAGCACGTTGCTGAGGAGGCCCCGCATGACATCCGCCGTGGCGTTCAGCTTGCTGTGCAGGCTGTGGGCGCTGGGATTGAGAACCTTCTGGTCCCGTGTGATGTTGCCCAGGGAGGCTCCCAGGTACGCGATGATGCGGTACAGCTCCACCAGCCGGGCCCTCTCCGTGCCATTGGCGTGGAAGGGCGGGAAGTCAGTCACATTGGGGCTGCACAGCTTGTCCAGGTTGTTGGGGAACGGCTCCCCCTGGGCCGTGTACTGAGGAGCAGAGGGGCAGAGGGGAGGTGACGTGGGAGTCAGGGACGGGTGATGCAGCCCTGCCACCAAGCCTCTGGGGCAGCTCTTGGGCTTCAGTCCCCCCACCCCAAACACAGTGGCATGAGGACCCAATCACTTGCCCTGTAGGCATCTCGGGACTGTCCTGAGAGCCTGAAGTAATTGTGGGTGCGGATTCCCTTGGTAAAGCATCCAGGCCTATACCATGCAAGGAATTATCCTCCTCATCACAATCATCAGGACCACATGGGGACAGAAAGGAAAACACCGAGTCTCACCTCCAACATGTGCACCACACACACTTGCCCTTTCACCCACTGCACTCGCCCTCTTCCTGGGCGGCTCTGCACCCGTCACCCACAACCCGCCATCTCTCCCAACAGCACCCTCCCGTCCACCTCATTGCCTCCTTCGCTGTCTCTCATCGGCCTCTCCCTCCACAAGGTGGAGGAATCCCAGGGTAGAAGTGCCAGGCACCCCCTTCTCCAGGCAGCTCTGCCCCTATCTGACTGGGCACACTAGGCAAGTGGCGGAGCCTGGGCCAGGGGGTGGGGAGGAAGCTGAGGGAGTCTGGGTGTGGTGGGACCAGTCCCCCTCCCTTCCCTTCCCTGACCAGCCCCGCCAGCCCAGGTCCCTGTAGCAAAGCCCAGCCCCTCCCTCCCTCCTTCCTTGGCAGCCTGGGGGGAGACTTACGTAGAGAATAAAGAGGGCTTTGGCACTGCTGTTGAGCTGCGCCAGCTGGTTCTTGATCTGGTTCATGAGGTTGCTGTGACATGGGTGGCGTGTGGCACAGGTGGCGTTGACAGGGGTGATGGGAAGGGGGCTCCCCGCTCCGTGTTTCCAGTGCAGAACCAGCAGCAGGGGCACGACTCCTGGGAACAGGCAGGAGGGAGCCATGAGCAGGGAGGTGGGGGGTGGGCAAGGGGTCTCATGGTAGAGGATGCGCCTCGTCTCCCTCAGGGACACCAGTGTCCCCTCTCAGCCTCCAGCTCTCTCTTCGCCCAGCATGGCTGTTTCTTACTTTCACGATGTCACCAAATCTGCTTCTCTGTCCCCCTCTCTCCAGAGCTCTAACCCTCTGTCTCTGCTTCACTCCCATCTATCACTCCCTGCTGTCTCCTGACAGGAGCAAGGGGGCAGGACGTGAGCTCTTCCTACCAGTTGGAAGCTGGGTCCAGGGTGACACCATCCTGGCCTCTGGCTGGAGGGTACCACGCCCCAGCCCCAGCGGGTCTCAAGGAAAAGAGCAGCCCCTACCTCCCCACCTCCCAGGATGGTCCAGATTCCTAAGTGTTACTTCACGCTTCAGTCTCTCAGAGTGGGCTTCTTAGGGGACCACGGGGAGGGGGGCGGTTTCTGCTGACCCTCATCTCCCAAACCTGTCACATGATTTTGGCTCACTGGGCCCTTTGTCCCCTAATTCTGTGGTTATCCTTCTCCAAATACGGCCACTACCCTATCTAGGACCCTCAACTCCACCCCAGTTCTGCAGTTCTGCACCCCCCATTCCCAAGTCATTCCTCAAAACTTCCTATCCCACCCTGTACTGCTCCTGGCCTCCATGCCCTCCCACTCCTGTCTACTGGTCCTTGCCCCAGGTTGTGGGTTAGGACAAGGAGAATCCTGGGGTCCCTCAGTCCCCCAGAGCCTTCGGGAGGGCAAAGGAATGGTGCAACCAGGAAAGAAAAAAGGGAACATGTCGCACGCAGCCAGGTGGGCGGGGGAGGAAGGAAAGTGAAAGGTGACAGGAGAGCTGAGAGCTGTCCGGGCCTGTCCAGGATCGCCCCTCCCCGCCCAGGGCGCCTGCTTCCCGCCTCCCCCACCTCCCCTTGCTTTCCAGGTGACCCAAGCATCAAGGGCTGGGGTCGGTGGACCTGTGAGGCTGGAGAACCGATGAGGTTGGGGGAAAGGGTGGCGCGCAGGAGCCGGGTCCCCTCCTGGGACAGTGGCAGCCTCAAGTTCACTTCTGGGTCCCCTGTGCCTCCCAGCATCCCCCGGCAGTGCTGAGGCCCCCAATGGCTGGGGGGCCCCCACACCCCAGGCTCACCTAGCACAGACCACAGCTTTCCAGACACTAGCAGATGGAGGCGGCACCTGCTCCCGTCCCGGGCCGGAGTTTGCAAGCTGCTCGGAGGCCGGCGCCCCTCCCAGGGAGCAGCCCGGGACGCGGTTGGAAAAGAGAAAGCGGAAAGACAGAAAGAAAGAAAGAAAGAAAGAAAGAGGGAGGGTGAGTCCCGGAGAAAGTTGAGCGGGAAGAGCAGCAGGAGAGCCGGCGGAGCGAGGAGGAGGAGGAGGAGGAGGAGGAGGAAGGCTGCGGCGCACCCTCCCTTGCCCGCCAACCTGCGGGCCCCAGGGCGGGCTGGGTGCGCGGTGCCGGGACCATGTGCCTGCTCTCGCTCCCGGCCGCCACCCAGCGCCTCCGGCGGCCCGGCGGGCTGCGCGGGCGCCCCAAGTGTCCGTGTGTCTGCGGCGAGTGGGTGTCCCGCTCACGATCGCCAAGTGCCCCAAGTTGCCGCTGCGCCCGTGGCGGGGTGCGGAAGCCGGCGCGGGGCGGGTGGATTTACCTGCCGCCAAGACCTTCATTATGGGCTGGACTCCAGAGGGCCTTGGAGGAGACCTTAGATGCCTGCAGTTTTCAGAGGTTCATGCTCAAATGGGGAATTTGCCCGATTTATATACTGGAGCCTGTGTTGTAAGACAGAGAGAGAAACAGCTATATTTAGCAGGGATCCCCGTCCAGGAAGTTGTTTGAGGTGCATCATAGGAAATTATGAATGGAAGAAAGTGAGAGTGAAGGGGGGGCAGTGAGGGGGGAGGGTGGCGAGAACAGACTTTTTCCCTCTTCTAAGAATTTGATTGATAAAATTATAATGAACTCTTCAACAAAACACCCTGCGGTTTTCCTGCGTGGCTTGCCCTGGGAGTTGCTTGAAGATGGGGAGGGGGAGGAGGGTCCCCGAGTCATCGGGGTCCCTGGGCAGTGGGTACCCCAGACAGCCCTGACTCACCTGGGTTTGGGGAGGTGGCTTGAAACTAGGCAAGCAGACGGAGGCTGCCACCTGTGGCCCCCTGGTCAGGGGGTTAGGGGGTCAGTGGGGAGGAGGCAGGCTGGGGCTTGGCTGAGAAGGCGGCTCCAGGAAGAGGGGCTGGGGCCCTGGTGTGGACTTTAGACGGTAAAAAAGCGAAACTGAACGTGGGCACTGGAAGCTACCGCAGAGGTGGGCTCCTCCAACCTGCCCGCTGCCACCATGCAAAGTGGGGCTCCCAAAGGGACAGGTTGTCCAGGGTCCCACAAGGTCAGGCCTCCTGACTGCCATCAGCAAGCCTGCATTGATGACCACAGGTACCTGTGGGGCTGAGGAGGGGGCTGGGAAGATGGGAGGTGAGGGGTTGCTGTGACTCCCTTCTTTGGGGAGAGCCTGGGGAGGAGATTCTGGGAAGGTGTGGTGTGTCTGGTGTTTACCTAAACTGTTTGCACCCTTCAGGGGACGGTGGTCCAGCATTTCCATTTTGAAAGGACATTTAGAGCAGAGACTTAAGGAGGCTGAGCCAATCGGAGCCAGATTTGCTCCTCAGGACGCAGAGGGATGGCTGAGGACAACAGAAAATGTCTTGGAGGGCCCTTGGGGCTCAGCATCAGAGAATGATTATGGCCCCCAAAAGGTGCTTCTGGAGTCTCTTAGGCAGGGTCACAAATTCTGGTGTCTATCGTGGCCAGGTAGATTCATAAATGAGTAAGGGGGCCAGGAAGGAATGGTGAGGACTAGGGCAAAATGAGCACAGCAGCTCCTCCCTGGCAAAAAGCATTCAAAACAAAGCAAAAGAGGTGGGGGAGTGCTGATCAGACACATCTGGGGCTATGTGGTCCCACAAGTTGCCAGGGGCGCCCCCGCTGCAGCCCTCCCACCTGACCCCGACCAGAGAACGAGGCAGGAGAGTTGCTTCTCCAAGGCCAGGGAGCCCTGCAGCCTTTCCCTGGCCCCTGATTCCCTCTGCCCACCCCCTCAGCCCTCCCCCATGCCCCCAGCTCCCGCCTCTTGCCACATCCCGGAGGACCTGCCCAGCGTTGTTCGTTCTGTGCCAGGACGAGCCCTCCTGCTGCCACCGTGCCCCTCCCCACCACGCACGCCCTGCCCTCTCCAGGCTGCTTCCTCCCCGCTCTCCCAGCTGGGCCTCGGCTGTGGGGCCATAAAACTGCCCATCCCAGCGGGCGCTTCCCAGCAGGGAGGAGGCTGGTAGAGCCCACACTGGCTTTCCTTCCTCCTCCCAGCCGCTCCACACCTTGTGTCTTCCTTGGGGGCCATGGAAGGCCCCACCTGGCACCTGTCCCTCTCATGCACCTGCTCTGGGGTCTGTGTATGCCCCTAGGAGGTCCAGCCACCCCAGCCTGTCTCAGGCAGCCCCACACCCCAGGACATCCCAGCTCACCTCCCTCTCATAATCCCCCAGGCCCAATCTCTCCTGCAGGAGGGCCTGAGCACTCGGGGAGCATGAACTCTGGATCAGCCTCCAGACCGCCCCCCCACATCTCCCAGACCCCTGTCGTCTGACTCATCCTGACTCTTCTGTTGTGGACCCCAAATCTATTTCACCAGGGCCCCACAGAGGCCCCATCTATGGGTCCCCTGCTCCCCCGCCCAAATAGCTCACTGGGTGCCCTGATTCTCCTGGAGGCAGCCTCCTCGTCCCACGGTTCCTCCCCTGCATCACTCCCAGTGGACTCGCCGGGCCTTGCACTGTCCTCTGGCTGCCCAGACCCCTCCTCAGCCCTATAAAACGCCCCCAAACGCCATGTAATCTCAGCCCCACCCCACAGGAAACAGGAAGTGGGGCGGAGTCTAGAAGATACTTCACCCTCGCCCTGATTGGCCCCCTCCCCTGCCTCAGTTTCCCCTCTCACGGTACCTGACTTGGTCTGTGCTCCCCAAGTGTTCTGGGCCCCTCGGCACCCCAGGCCCAGCCTCCCTCTCCTGTCCATGTCCAGCCACCACCTGCACCGGGCCTCTCGGGGGCAGGCCGGGCAGGGTCTCGGAGCCGCGGACCCGTGAGCCGCCTGCAACGTGGCCTCGGTCCCCGGGAATCGGCTGCCCAGGCGGCGCTCCAGGCCAGCTTTGGTCTCCTGGAGTTTGTTTTCTTCCTTCCCTCTCTACGCTGCTATGTGTGTGTGTGTGTTTTCCCCAGCTTCCTCACGGAAGGCATCCTCCCTTCTTGGCTGCCTGCTCCCAGGGTCGTGACCCCAGGCCCCACCCTGGAGTGGCAGCCCCAGCCCGGCCCCTTCCAGCTGTGACTTCATCCCAGCCTGTCCTGCTTGTGCACACTGGGCCTGCTGGGGATTTGACCGGCCTCGGGGTGAGGGGGACAGTTGGGGCCCACATAGGGCACCCTCAGTCTGGGCGGGGGGCGGCCAGGCCAGGGCTGGGGGTGCTCCTCCAGGCGGCTGTGCCATCCACCTGCTCATCTCCAGGAAGCGAGTCCAGGGCCGGCCTGGGGCCTCCCCAGGGCCCCTGAGGGCTCTTCTCTCCCACTCACTTTGGCGCATGTGGCCATTCAGCCCCTCCTTTTCTTCTGATTCTCACTCGCCATCCACAAGTCTCTTTTAGAATGTCAGGTGGGGAAGCTGAGGCTCAGAGAGGTGAAGACACTTGCCCAGGGCAGCACAGAGAGCTAACAAGAGAATGAGGCCTGGACCCCCGGCCTCTGGCTTGAAGGCCACAGCTAATGCCAGCAGCACCTCATGCTGCGATGGGAGCAAGAGGTGGCGAGCTGCACTCAGGCCGCTTCTTCCAGGAAGCCTCCCCTTCCTCCCACAGCCCAGGTTAGCTGAGTCTGCCCAGCCCTGCCCACTCTCCTTTCAAGTGGGAACAAGTCTCATTCCTCCCTCTTTGAGGGCTTGGTTGGGGTCTGATCCTCATTTGTACTCTTGACAGCACCTGGCTCAGGGTTACATCAGAGCAGATGCTAAGTATTTTCTAAAAGCATTTTAGTTTCCAAAAGCTGTCTGTGCCAAGTCTCTCATGGCGAGAAGGAGTAAAGTCTGCTGGTTGGAAGCATGGACTTCAGCCTCAGTCAGAGCCGGGTTAGAGGTTTGGGTCTGCCAGTTATGAGCTGGGTGACTTTGAGGAAGTGACCACGTCCCGGCCTCAGTTTTCTCATCTATAAAATGGGAATAATGACACCTGTGCTGTGCATTTGCTGTGAGGGCTCAGGCTCAGCACAGTTCTGGGAGCCCAGCCAACCCTCTACGCATCAGCATTGATCCTCCTCACCGCGGAGGAGTAGGGGTTCTTGTCCCCATTTTACAGATGAGGAAAGTTGGGCATAATCCAGGGCTAAAGGGGGAAAGCTGGGCAGGAGAGGGGCCTGTTCATTCTCTCCTGATGGATAATGGAAACAAAACACCCTCGAGCCTCCAGCTTCCAGGGTGCCCCAGGAAGATCAGATGGGTTGCTGGGGGGGGCTGGCACGGCGGTGGGCTCTCTCTCCCTATGTCCCATCCTGGCCCGTGACCAACCCCACCCCAGGCTTGAGCTGAAGACAGTTGGCTGACCCAGCCTCACCGCCCCCAGGAGCTGATTCACCCCCAGGGCCCATCTGAGAAGGAAGGAGACATAGTTCAGCTCAGAGGGGCTTGAATCACCAGCCGCCCCCTGTGGAGCCCCGGGGGGAGTTGTGGAGGTGGGGGACAGCCCCCTGCCTGTCTGTCTGTCTCTTTCCTGGGCCCCGGGGCACTCAGGGGAGAGGGTAACATGGCAGTGGCCATTGGCAGGGGGTGGCAGGGAGGTACTCTCACAGCCAGGCATCCTGTGTGGGCAGCCAGGAGCAGTTACTCACCAGGTAAGCAGCTCTCTGGGCATCGGGGAATTCCCCAAGACTAGTGACCCAGAAACAGTGCTCTGGGCAACCCCCATTGCCCAGGCTGGCCCCCCTCCTCCCTTCCCATCCCTCTTCCCTGTCCCCATCTAAGATCTCAGTTCTCTGAAAACGCGACCAGCAGCTGCTCTCAGCCATCAGCTCAGTCCTCGCTCCTCGCCTTGACGCTCCCACCTGGGCAACGAGCACAGCGGAGTCAGATGGGCCCAGGGGAGGAAGTTGGGGGCCAGGGGGAGTGGCCCAGGACCGGAGTTGGTGAGGGGCAGCCAGAGGAGACAGGAGAAGCTCAGGAATTCCTGGCACAGCCCTGGCAGTTGGGTATCCTGTCCAAAAAGGCAAAAACACCTCATTATTCAGCACTTGAGAAAGGAGGATGTAACTACACCTGCAGGGCTGCCCACCTCCACCATCTATATGCTCTCATGTACTTTCCTGTGGCTGCTGGCTCGGCTTTGCAAGTCACCTTTGGTCCCTTTGGGGCTAGAGTGGTAGCACCAGTGAGTACGGGTGTGTCTTAGAGCCAGGCAAACATGGGTTTGATTCCTGCCCACAACTGTGACCTGGGGCAACTGGCTTCCTCTCTCTGAGCCCACTGAGAGTGAGGATGCGGTAGCGCTGGGCTCATGGGGCTGTCATGAAGATGTTAAGTGGGAAACACACAGTGCCTGCCACGTGGCAGCCATTCTAACTAGAGGTCGGGGTGGCCACAGGAGGGGCTCAAACCCTAGCCTGAGTCAGGGGCTTGGGTTGGGCCTGGGTCCAGGGGTCCGTGCTCCACCTGTGATCTGAGAGTTAGGCCAAGGAGGGCTCCTGAGTCCTCTCAGTAGACAGACTGTGGTGTGGGTCCTGGGGGAACAGGCAACCTCTCAGAGCCTCTGCAGGGGAATAAGCAATACTTCCCACGTTGGGAATAAGCAACACTTCCCTTCCAGCTGTCTTTGGGGCTCTTGAGGTCCAGTTCTGGGCCTATAGTCTGCCCTTTTCACCCTCACCCCATCAAATCTCTGGCAGGGACCAGCTACACACCCTCGGGGCCAAGTGGGAGCTAGAAGCCAGTCTGGCCTCCTGCCAACTGTCCCCAGCATTACCCTGACATTTCCTGACTGGTTCTGTGTCAGGAATCACCCCCCTGGAGGTGAATCAGAGTGACTGCATATTTTTTCTTCAATTCTGATAGAAATTGCAAGGGAAGCAGCAGCCTACAGGGCTCTGATCATCAGTGGGGTCAGAGGCCTGCCTCCGAGGTCCATGCCAAGTTGCATGGGGCCTGATTCCACTGCAGGCTCTGTCCTCAACGTCTCCATCTTTAGAATGGGTGTCTCTCCTCTCTGATGGTTCATGCATCAGCCCTTAATGGATCTGGCATTTTAGCCTCTGCAAGCACTTTGACCTCCCCCAGGCTCTCTCTGAATCTTGAACTAGCTTGAGACCATCGCAGGCAGAGGTAAAGAGCGATATTTTCACAACTGTAAGTCTCTGCCTCTTAGTGGATCATGGATTCAATTTAGAGGGTTGCCGCCAGCACTTTCAAAAGAAAATAGAATCGCAAAATCACCCAGCATTGCCCAGAGCGAGGGCAAGCACTGCTCGGTGAAACTTTTGTTTCCGTTGTCTGGATGTGTCAGCATGTGCATCACCCTCTGGTTGCAAGGTGCAATGTGTTTTGAACTGTAGGTCTCAGTCAGAAACGTTTGTAAGCCACTGGTATCAATGATGAAAACCAGGCCCTGAGGGGCTGAGGAGTGACTTGCCCGAGGTCACTCGGCAGCTGGCAACGTGGGGTTCCTGACTTGCTCCTCAGCTGCCATCCCTTGCAGCCCAGGAGTGGCAGGAGGTGCTGCAGGCAGGGTGGGGCCGGGCAGGTGCTCATGGTGGGGGGGCGGAGGCCTGGCATCACCCGGTGCCAGGACAAAGGCCCTCCCACGGCCTGGCCTCTCACCGTCCACTCCCTTCCGCAGCCTCAGATCCCCGGGCTCCCCACCCCGCCCCGCCCTGCCCGGGTGGGGCCCGGAATAGTCACAGGCTTTCCTCACTCTGCCACCTTGCTCTTCATCCTCACTCGGGAAGCAGGAGGGGGACGTGGTTGCAGTCCCCGCTCCAGGGTAGCCCGCGGCCCAGAGGCCCAGCCCATTTCTGGGAGTGCCTGCCGGGCTCCCCTTGGGTCTGTCTCTCCCAGCCAGAGTGGGCATTTGCATGTGTGTGCGTGTGTGATGAGGCCGTTTGTGTGGCTGTGTCTGTGTTGGGCTGTGTCTGGCCATGTGTGCGTGTGCGTGTGTGTGTGTGTGCGTGTGTGTGTGTGTGGCTGGGAGGGAGCCGGGGTGGACACACCTCTGGCTGACTTTGTGAGCCCCCTGTGTGATTGTGTGAGTGTGTGTGTGACCGTGTGCCTGGATCCTGTACCAGTGGATGTGAGTCTGTGCGTGCCAGGGGTCTCTGAACACGTGTGGGGAGGCATGACCCTGTGTGTGTGTGTGCGCGCGCGCGCCCCCGAGTGTGTCTCCAACAATCCCTGCTCCTCACCCTCCAGCCCCCGCCCCTGGGAACTCTGTGGCAGCCTCACGTCACGGGGGCCACCAGCAGCTGGTTTCCTCCCCACCCCGCCCCAGCGCCGCCCCCCTGCCCTGGCCACCCTGACTCTTGGCTCAGGGACCAAGCTGATGTCAGAGCTGAGCTGACAGCTTCCTTCTCCCACTGGATTTTCCAAAAGAGAGAGACCACAGCCCGGCTCCTATTAAATAATCGTGGGGTTGGTGGGGGGAGGTGGGGAGGATGTTTCACTCAGTGATTTCCTGAACTCAGAAGCAATAAACAGAACAGGAAGCAGCCCCACGGACCCACTCAGCCTGAAACTGGCTGGCCCTGAGGTGGGGACTGGCGTCCCCTCCCCCAGACAAGCTCACTGGGGCCACCCTGACCCGACCCCAGAGCTGATGTCAGGGAAGCAGCCAGGCCCTCTCCCCAACCGTCCCTCAGCGCCAGCACGGACTGAGGAAACCGTTCTGAGGATGGTGGGTGGGAGGTGATGTGAGCCTCAGGCCTGATGATAAGATGGACAGAGTAGAGTAGCCCAGTCCCAGTGGGCGGGGGGGATAGAGGGGTGAGGCCCCGCGGAGGATGGACCGTCCTCCTCCTGGGAAGAGAAGAAAAGATGAGCTCCCTGAAGTCAGGGAGGGACAGGACCAGGTAGGGGAGGAGCTGGGGGGAGCCGAGAGGAGAGGGCCAGGCTGCCCCTCTGTCCTCCAGGTAACCTGGGTATGACACCCGTCCCCACTACCCTGCACCCGTGAGCCACTCCAGCCCTGCTTCCCATGCTTTCTGGGGCACGTGGCTGGCCCATCGCTGACCCCAAAGGCCTTATGAGCTTCTCTCCCGCCTGCATCCCCCAAAGCAAGCAAAGCACTCACGAGAGTCCCCTATTATCTCCAGTCCTAACACCCATCCCCACGGGAGACACTTTAATCCTGGTTTTACAGACGTGGAAACTGAGGCTCAGAAAGTTGAACGATTTGCCTAAGGTCACACAGGGTGCGATGGAGCGAGCTCTCCAGCCCACGACCCCACAGCCTCCCTCAAACCGGAGCCAGGAGGCCAAGTGTGGTCCAGGGCTCACTGGCAGCAGGGGGCCAGGGGGGTCCCCAGGATGAGTCAACCCCAGGATCCCCTCCTTCTGCCTGGGCCGCCGCTCAGCTGCTTATCAGCTGCAGGACTCCCATGACACAATCCCGCTCTGATCTCCTGCCCAGCCAGGCCTCCTCCACCCCTGCCCCACCCCTGGACCCCGTTTCCGCTTCCTCCCTTTCTGGGTGGGACCACGCCTGCCCCAGGATCACAGTGGACTGTCTAGAGAGCTGGAGTCCCGCAAGCCCCTCAGTGGCTGTGGCCTCCCCAGAGTCCACTCTGGTCAGCAGGCTGGCAGCAGGAGACCCTCACATAGAGGGAGGACAGTGGCCTGTAGTTCCTGACCCTTAGGCTCCCCTTCAAGAGCCCACGTACCTCCTAAAGTGGTGTTAGCCTGGGAAACTTAAAGACCACCCTGGCCTCTGCTGCCTCCATGTCCCCACTTGCAAAGGGAAAAGGTCAGAAAGAATGAGGGGGGTGTCAGGGGGGTGGGGTTGGTGGTCTCTGCAATCAGCCAGGCCTCAAGGGCAGTCCTAGCTTTGCCACTCACAGCCTCAGACAGTTGACCTCATTGCTCAGACCCCAGTTCCAATGGTATAAAATGGGACACAATGTTGTCAACCTGCGAGGTTAACATCACCCTCTGGGAAACCCTGCAGGCACAGAAGACATGCCTGAGTGACTGATAGTATTATTATCTTAGCTGTTAAAACTTCACAGGTGGGGCCCAGAGAGGGGAAGTGACTTTTCCAAGGCCACAGATTAGTGGCACACCCCCAACAGCATGTGGGCTGTGTGCCTCCCTCAAGCTCCCAGACAAGGAGTCAGGAATCCCAGGTTTTAGTCCTGATTAGCTGTGAGGATTCCAGAAAGAACCTTTTAGGAGTCTCGGTTTTCCTGTCTGTAAAACCAGCCTAGAGAAGGTCATCTGCCTCCAAGGATACAGAAAGGCTCTTTGAGGTGTGAACTATGGGATGGGGTGGTGGAGGATAGAGAAAGCCTCCCAGGCACCCTGGAGCGCTGGACACAGCGGGGGTGAGGGCCAGGTCCAGGGCTCGCGGCCCAGCGCTCGCCAGCACTCAGCCACTGAGCTCAGCCCCAAGCCGTGGGCTGCAGCGCCCTCCACTGACCAGTGGGCAGCAGGCATCGTGGCAGGGGCACCTCCAGCCCTGGGTCCACCTGACTGGGTCAGTGCCTTCCGTAGGGCTGGGCAGGGCAGGATTTGGGGATAGAGGAAGTGGGGGTAGATGCCTGGGGCTCAGAATGGAGGGTAGGCCGAGGCCGTCAGCCAGGGCGGAGAAGGAGGCCAGCGGAGGGGTCCTGGAGGGGCCTCTGCCCTGCTGAGCACCTGGCGGTGGCGGGGGTGGGGGGTGGGGGGGTGGGGGGTTGTGCCTTGAGGACTGGCCACAAGGGGGTGCCAGAGACCTCATGAAGTGGGCCTGGGATGGGGGCTGCGTGACTCCATCCAGTGGGAGCTCTGGGAGGAGGGGCGGGGGGCGGGTAGGAGGGAGAGGAGGGGGAGGAGGGGGACTGCTGTCCCCTCCCACCCCCCTCAAGCCCCAGGACCACCTAATCCCCACCGAGGACAGGTTCTGGGGACAATGTCCCTGCCCTCCCGGAAGCCTCTCCCCAGTCCTGGGGAACTGCTGATGGCAAGATTGGGGTCCAGCCCCTTCTCAGGTTATTTATGCCAAGGTGCCACCCGCCCCCCCACCCCCCGGTGCCAAACTCTGTGAAGATTTTACTTATATTTCTCCTTTCTCCCTGCATGGTCCGTGAGCTGGTGCCCCCACAGTTAAGCCCATCTTACAGAGTAAGCAAAGCACAGAGAGGTCGAGTCCTCTCTGGGTCAAGGTCAAAAGCATAGGGGCCATGACCTTGACCGACCACACACCCCAGAGCCTCCCTTGAGGGACTTCACTCTAGCAAAGACTCACTCTCTTCTCCCAAAAGCAGAGGCAGGCAGGGACCACCCTGTGACCCACCGCAGCCCCTTCTGGGGGGACAGGGACCCTCTACCTGCCAGGTCTCCATCCCAGGGAAAGCTAGGCCGCCACGAACTCAGAACCCTCCACTGCTCTGGGGAAAAGGGAACTTGAGGGCCCCTTGGGAATCCAGGAATCAACACCCCCAGGGGTGACCCCTTCGGGATGGCAAAGCCAGGACTCCGGCCTCCCCATCCAGTACTCTCTCCTCTGCCCTCTAAACCTGCCATGATCTTTAACCCCTCAGGTGTCCACATGACACTTTCACATCTGGTCTGAACTCTACCTCCACAGGCTCAGAGACATGTGCAGGGCACGTCTTACCATGCCCATTACGCGGACGGGGAGACTGAGGCCTGGAGAGCCAGGTGGGCCATCCGGTGCCCCCGACACATGCGGGAAAAGGTGACGTTTGCCTGTGCTGAGGATAAATTGGGGGAAGCCTACCGTGGTCTGTGCCAGGCTGGACCCTCCAGCGTCTGGCGGGGTGCTTGCTGGGTCTTCAGTGGGGCACCATCAACGTGGGCCAGGATCCTCTGCGTCTTGCTCCTGCTGAATCTTCTCTGGAGACAGCTCCTCACCCCGCCCCCGACTTGACTTCCCGTCCAGGGCCGGGTGGCCCCGAGGCTCCCCCCACTTCCACCCCACCCCCTGGCTGAAGGGTTGGGGGCAACAGGGGCCGGAAGCCCAGGTCCCTGGCCAGACTGCACCTGACACAGGTGGGGCAGGGTCTTCAAGTTGGTTGAGGGGAGAAGCAGGGCCAGGGGTGGGGAGGGGTCGTCCTTGGGCCCGGCGGCCCCTGCCCTGTGCTGCGTGGCGGCCGCCGGGGCCTGACTCACGGCTGACTGGGCCGCGCCCAGCCCGCCAGGGTGATCCAGGCCGGCATAAGGCGATGACTGGGCAGCCCTCCACATGACCGGCCGGGGTCGGCCTTAGGTGTTTTGACTCAGACCTGCCACAGGCCGTGTGCACCAGGGCCATGTCCCCTTGTCCCCATCCCTGGAGGAGTCACAGGGCTGCAGCCAACCCCCAGGACACGGTGCCCCTCAAGCCACCACTCCTTGCCCTGGCACCCACCTCAGAACCCGGGAGCCACCTGGCCCATCTGGTCCGCCCGCCTCCACGGGCTCTGGGGCCCCACCTGCCCAACCCCCTCCCTCAGAGACCTTCGCCCCTCCCCGAGTCAGTGGAGCCCAGCCCTCGGGGACGCCCCAGGAAGCAGGGAGCGGGGTTGGCTGAGCCCAGGGCCTCCCCACTCTGACCATGGACTGTGACCCTTTCCTCAGCGTGGAAAAGGGGTTCTGTGGGCACTCCAGGTCCCAGGCCTGGCGTGGGTGGTGGCGGTGAGGAGGGGGGACAGGAACAAAGACAGAAGAGCTGCGAAAAAAGAAACCAACAAGGAAAAGGGAAAATGAGGGAGAGAAAATAAAGAGGAGGCGGCTCGGGCACCTGTTCTGTGACAGCTTATGACGGCAGCGCCAACAGACCCTGCGTTGCATTGTTTCCCAGAAAACCTCTGCTCTGGCCTGGGAGGTGGCCAATTAACTGAGTCTGTTGTGCAGACAGGAAAGCCGAGGCTCAGCCCGGAGGTTACACGGGCCACGGGGCTGGGGTTTGAAGTCACTTTGCTGAACTCCCAAGTACTTTCCTGTCCCTTGAGAGAGAGCGTTTAAATCACATCAGAACTGGCGGGCAGCGAAGGCGCTGAGGCTATGGAGGCCAGAGACCCAGATCTGCCATTTGCAAGCCAGGATTTTGTTCTTTAAACAGACTATAAGTGCTGGCACCCCATCCTTGCCTTTTTTCCTGCAGTTTCCCTGCCCTCCAGGCCCCCCGTCCCAGGAAACTTTCCATCCGTGTGTGTCATGTTCAGGGTTGACTGAGGGGCTGTGACTGTCACCCTGAAAAACTTCAGAAAGAAAAGAAAACCCAGCTTGTGGTCGATTCCAGCAGCAGGGTTGCCCGAGGACTCCTTATCTCTCTGACCCTGTACCAGCTCGCCCATGGCCCGCGGCTGCTTTGTCCCTTCACATGAGCCACTGGGGGGAGCATATGCTATTTGCAGGCTCACAGGGCATCGCCACTCTGGGAAAAGCATGCCTTGAGGGGGATCAGCTTCACACTGTGGTACAAAAGCATTATTAGAACCCCTCCCCCGCTACCCCTCACGCCGGATGGTCATGGGAACCCTGATCTCACAGCAGTTGTCGCTGTAGTAGGTGGGCGGGGGGGTGGGGGGACGATCCAAGAGGGCTCGTTCTGACTCCAGGCGCAGACACCAGAAACAACCCCTGCAAGCTGCCCTGCCCGAAGCCCCAGGGAAGCCCCGCCAGCCACTCAATGGGGAGTTAAGGAGGCGGGGCCTGGGAGGGCGGGAGGAGTGGGGAGGCACTGGGAGGTCAGGATGCCTGGATGTGTTGGGGGCCAGCTGAGCATGTAGCAAATGCAGAGATGAGCTCGCAAATTTGGGTGGGCCTGAGAGCAGGGCCCTGGCCGGCTGTGCTGAGGAGTTTGGAATCGATGCCTCAGGCAGCAGGATGGGAGGGAGTCATCAAAGGTTTGTGAGCAGAAGACATGACAGTGAGATGTGTCCAGGGAGTCAGGACCTGGTTGGCGGTGGGGAGAGAAGGAGGCAGGTGCCAGGGACAGGGTGTTGGAGAAATCACAGGATCAATGGGGAGAGAAGAGGTTGAGGCTAAGGGAGGTTGAGGGAGGTGCGCTGGGGTTCTGGAACTTCAGTGGGGGCAATTAGGAAGCGTGTGGGCTTGGGGCTGAGTTCAGCCTTGAGGCAACCACAGGGCACCCAGCAGATGTTCTGGCAGCTGGGTCTGTGGATCTGGGACCAGGCTGGAGATGGCACCTGCAGCTGTGGTCTCATCAGAAGACAGTGTGGAATTGACAAGTCCTCACTGATAGGACCCCCAAGAACCCCACCCCAGAGTCTGGGGCTCCCTGATCTGCTTCCTGCTGGGTGGGTGCAGCTCCAGTTCAAAGCAGCCCCAGACACCTCTCCCGGGGCTTAGCCACCTCTCTAGAGGCTGGCAGGGGGCCCAGGCAGGGGTGAAGAACAATCACCCTGGGCTTCCCAGCTCTTCCTCCGCAGACCAACTTCTACCCTCTCCATGGGCAGCCACATGCTGCCTTAGTGCCAATTCCCCTTCTGCTCCAGGAGCCTGAGGGTGCCTGGCTTTCGGTGTCTGCCACCTCCCACCCAGAGATTCCCAGCAGCCCAGCCCGAGGAAAGTCCCCCACCCCCATGCTGGGGCAGGGCAGATGCTGGGGCAGGGCAGAAAAGAGCAAGGCCGGCCCCTGCCTTTGGCCACACCTGGGTAGCACCTGTCTAGGCCAGGTTCCCTGCCCTGCTGCTCACTGAGCTCCTGCTGGGTGCCAGGTACTGTGCTGAGAACAGAGCAAGGCAGATGTGGTCTCCATCCTTGGAGACTCCAGGCTAGCGGGGGAGGCAGACGGCAAAGCAAACCAAGAGAGGCCCCCCACATGACAGTTTTGAGAAAAAAAATAACCAAGTTGTTAGACCCAGAACACGATGGGGGTAAGAATTGCCGAGGATGCACTAACCAAAAGAACAGAGCACGGCATTGCAGACAGAGAGAAGAGCCTAGGCAGAGACCTTGTGGTGGGAGGGTACCCTGGGCATATTGGGATCCCAAAAGTGCTTGGTGTGGCAGGAGCCCGAGAGCAAGAGAGAGCCCATTGCGGGGCAGTAGAGACCCTTACTAAGTACTTGGTAAACAGCCTGGAATATATTGGGCGCTTGCTGGTTGGGAGTAAGAGACCTGGAGTTCTAGCCCCAGCACTGCACTAACTCGCTCTGTGACATTGAGCAAGATGCTTCCCCTCTCTGGGCCTTTTTGATAAATCAGCAATGCCCTCACTCACTATATCCTCATCCTTGAATGCTCGGAGCCTTTGCCCTAGCTCTTCCTGCCACCTACAGGCTCCGCCCCTTCTCCTGTGCGTCATTCAGTCCTCAGAGTGGACATCACCTCTTCCAGGCACCACACTGACAACCCACGTCACCTGACTCTCACTCTCTATTACATCACCACTTTGTTTTTGCCAAGCTCAAGCTCACACTGCAGCCTCAGATGCTCCTGTTGGTTCTTTTGCTTGTCTGTTGTCTGTCTGCCCCCACACTTGGGAGCTCCGTGCCCCCGGGGACTCATGAAATTGTCAGCGGAGTTACAGAGGCTGAAAGGTGACAGGAGGATGCTCCTGCCCTGGCATCTAACGGGCCTGAATTTAAAATGTGCCCACCCCCAGTAAATTTGCTCTGAGGACTCAAACTCTCTGAGCCTTGGTCTTCTTATCTGCAAAGTGGGTTATATCTATTGTGGGGAATCCCACACAGGGCTCTCTTCCACCCCATGTTAAGTCCTGTTCCCACTAGAAATGGGACTGATCCAGGTCACTTTCATAGGCTTCTGTGAGCCCTTCCTTTGTAGCTGCTGCCTCAGCATGTCATCAGCCTATAGATGACCCTCCCGAGGCGGGGCCCTGAGCATCCGGAGAGAGCCAGGTGGAATCCCTATCCACCCCGGGGCCCTTCAGGAAGCAGTTTCAAGCACCTACCAGGTTACAGGCCACATGTGAGGCAGGATCTATTATTATCTTGTCTGTTTCACACAACACACATCAGCACACATACCCCCAGCCAGACACCCACAAGGGCCCAGAGCAACCCATACACTCCATCCTTCCTCCCTCCCCTCTGGCTCCCAAACCCCAACACCCCTGGTCCCCAACTTCTCAGGAGAGACCCATTCAGAAACAACAAACACCTTGTCTGTGTTTGACATGCCCCACAGTCAGAGCCCCCAGCTGACTGGGGTGTGCGACTTCCCTTCCTGGATAGAGCAAGGACCCCCAAGCCCAGGCCCCAGGTGGTGGATACTTGTGGCCTTACCACATAGGGACCCCCCGCCAAGAGGCTCCCCCACATCCTGTCCCACAAGGCAGCAGAGAGACACGGGGGCTTTAGAAACCAGGCAAGTTTTAAATATATGTTGGCACAATATTAACATTAAATACACATTATAAATAAGCCTTATAAATAGGAAACAGATAAAAACTGATTTAAAAAATCTATAAATTAGTCATGTCCCTCCAAGGAATTGGCCCAGCAGCTTCTGGGACCCCCTCCAGGAGGGCAATGGTTTCAGCATAAGAAAATTCCATGATGTACCACCAGGGGGAGCAGCCAGCACCCAAGACCCAAGACCAGGCGCTTCCAGGTGCTAGTTAGGAGGTCTCTTCCAGAGAACTCAGTCTGTGCCCAGTGGCCATCTGTACTGCGTGTCCCCATGTATGGAGAGAAATTGATATCCACCCTATGTCACAGAGTCCCAGCAACTGACAGGCAGAGAGGGGTTTACATGGTCTGGGGACCCTTGAAATCACAAAGAGAAAACTGAGGTACAAAGAGGTAAAGTGGCCTTGCTGAGGCCACACAGCAAGTTAGGGACCAACCTTGGACCCCCCAAAATCAGTGCTCTTTCTAGTACACTCTTCCCCATCACAGCTGCCTAAAGTGAGGTCATCCAGACATCCAGGGTTCTGGCCTGAGACGTGATGAGGCATAGGAGGCCAGCTCAGGCCCTGACCTCCCCCACCTTGGAACCAGGCCACTAGGGAAAGGAGGAAGTATGGGGGCAACGGCCCTGCAAGTCATGAGAGGGACAGTCCGGCAGGCCTCCGGGCAGCAGAGCAGGGGGTGGCGGCCAGTCTGGCCATGAGTCATCCTGTGTCATCAGACCCCTGAATCAATGGAAAGTTGGCCCCGTGTGGACCTGACCTGGCCACCCCACCAGACTGAGGAACTCAGGGCTGGGGGGCTCAACAGCCTGACTCTATGTCCCTAGCCCAGCCCAGAGGAGGTAGAGGGGCTGCCCGGCTCCCACCCCTTAAAGTGCACTTCTGAGAGGCGGGGGACAGAGGGGAGCAGGATGGCAGGCCCCGGGGCTGTGCCATCCTGCAGAGTACCTGCTGACCTTTCACCTGGCAGGGGTGCCTCTAAGGCTACCGGGGAAGCTGTCCCCTCAGCATGAGTCTCCTGTCCCTCCGGAAGGGCCACGTCCTGCGGGCCCCCCCTCTGAAGGGCCTGGCGAGGGCTGTGTCTCCAGGGGCCCGGCGGGGGCTGTGTCTCCGGCTCCGGCTCTCCCCCCACTCCCGGAGGACCTGCCCCACAGAGTGCATGAAGCGGTGGTAGCCGCGCAGGAACCTGCAGCTCTTCAACTTGTGCTGGAAGGCGTCTGAGGGTGGTGTGGGCGGCGGCGTGGGCCCGGGGCCTGGCTGAGTGGGCTCAGGTGTCTCTGCCTCCGAGGAGCTGCGCAGCAGCTGGGACATGCAGTGGATGTTACTCCTGAACCCGCGGATGTTCAGTCCCACCAACTGCTGGGCTTCAGGGAGGTCCTGATACAAAGCAGTCAGTCTGTGCAGGACGAGGCCCAGCGTGGCATTGAGGGTCCGCAGGAAGCCCTGTCTGCTGAGCCCCCGCAGGGCGTCCTCGCTGGGGAAGGCCCCGGGGCACTCCCTGCAGTGCTCCTTCAGTCCTGGCGTGTCCAGGCCTTGGATGCGGATCTGTGGGGACAGGATGATGCAGGGGTGAGAGCTGGAGCCCCCACCACACACACACACACACACACACACACACACACACACACACACACACACGAATCTGCTCTGCTCAGCCGTGAACCGCTGGACCTCATGTACCCCCCATCCAATCCTCCCATTGTACAGATCCAGAAACTGAGGCCCGAGAGGGGAGAGGACTCCTGGATCACTGCAGGTGAGGTTAGAGGGATGCCGGGGGGCTGGAGGGGTGACCACACAGGTGGTGACTGTGGCATGAGTTGTGTCATTGGGGAGGTGACGGGAGGTGGCATGAGCTCAGGAGGGTGGGACTGTTCACTGCTACATCCTGGTGCCTAGACAAGGCCCGTGGTAGGTGTGCGATGAGCACATGGGGCAAATGGACGAATGAGGCAATGGAGTTGGGGTTCACACTCCAGGCCCACTAAGCTGGGGGAGCTGCATTGCCTCCTTGGCATCTCAGCGTTAGGCCTGGGATGTTCACCGTGGCCCAGGAATAACACGGAGACTCGTTTTCCCCCCAGCCTCAGATTGAGTGGGGTTTGGGCCTGTCTTCTCTGGGACTCACTGTTGCCCTAACCCCACAGTTCTCTGAGACTCAGATGCCCCCAGGGGCTGGTCACTCACAAAGGGGTCCAGGAGCGTGCTGGTGTCCTGCATGAGGTCTGCCTGACGCCGGAGCTGCAGGAGGAGTTCATGGTACTTGCCCAAGCACTTGCTTGTGGCCGCCATGCTCAGGAACAGGAGTCCGAGGATCACACCTGGGGCAGAGAGGGGACGTGCCACCTGCCTTAGTGAGGAAGCCACAGGTGGGTGCCTTTCAGAGGGGAGGTCACTCAAGCGGGCCTCAGAGGGCACAGCCCATCATCCCCGGCTTTTTGCAATTGGGGGCAGGGCTGGGCACGGTGCATGCACGGGGGTACCTGCTGGGGCCACCACCACCTTCCCAGCGAGTCACTGCCCAGCACCTAAAACAGTGGTTGCAATTCACCAAGTAAGACTTTGAGAAGAGGTGGTGGGGCCTGGCTAGTCAAGCCTGCCAAACTCAGGAGCTGACCTGGGGTGGCCCAGGTGGGGCTGCTCTCCGCAAGTCCTCTGGGCTAAGGGGTGGCCATTGCTGCAGGCCCTGAACCTGCTGTAACAGACCCCACCCCCCACGCAGGTGGGCTCTGGAGGGTTTTGCAGCCCAGGAGCAGCCAGACACCTTGAGTTATGTCTGCAGAACCAGGAGAGGCTGCCTTTCCACCCAAAGTTTCCATCTGGAAAGGATGTGTGAGACCATCTCGTCCATGCCCCTATTTGACTGACAGGAAAACCAAGGCTCCAGAGGAGAAGGGCTTGCTCAGGTCACCCAAGGCCAGCCCATGCCCCCATCTCTCATGCCTCCCTCCTCTCTCCGTAAGTGGCCACTTTTGTCAGGCCCACCAGAGATGCTGTGAGCCAGAACGTTCTGGGGGGCGGGTAGAGTTACCACTCCCCCGCCTCCACCCACCCACCCACAGGGCCCTGGCAGCCACGTGGTCGGAAGGGCCTGTGGCGCAATGGCCCGGAAGGCAGTGACACCACTTTCCCTTCCTAAGAACTGTGGCCCCTTGGGGAAGATGCTGCTGGGGAGGCCAAGGGGCCGGGCGCCCAGGCATAATGACTACCAGGCACCCCTCACCGCCCCCCAGGTACCTTCTGCTGGGCTCGGGCAGGGGGGCTGGTGTGGGCACAGCACACGTGGGACTAGGATGCCTGCATGGGTGTGCGTCTAGATCTGCGCGAGGCTCGAGGGAACAGCTGGCCACACACAACAGTTGCGTCCCATCCACGGCAGGGGCCCCAGGCTGCATGCGGGGGTTCCCAGATTGGTGAGATTGAGGGTTCCAGATGACGTCACGTGGCTCTGTGTGCATGTCATCCTGTGGGTGTGGCTATGCGTGCTGTGTGACTGTGTGGGCTCCAGGGCCCCCAGGCCCGGCTGACAGTGTCCATTCATCCCAGAGCCTCCAAATCGGGGCAAGAAGGAGGCTCCACAGCCCTTCCAGACATCACACCATGATGCTGCTCAGCTTCTGCGGCTTCCTCCTCTGCCCCAGCACATCTCCCACCTCCCACCTGCTTCCCTGGCTTCTCCCGCAGTGACCCCCTTCCTTCACTTCCTTGCTCCCAGAGTTGACTCTACATCACCCTCCCCCTGGAAGCCCTCTGGTAATATCCTTCTCCACCCTGAGAAGATGCTCTGTTCTCAGTGGATCCCTCTCTTTGCCTGACCCCCTGGCTCTCTCCCCTTCTCAGCATCCTTCTGCCCGGCGCCTGGCCTCCCCTATTCCTGGAGGACAGAGGGTGCCCCTGCTCCCCACTGGCACCCATGAGCACAGCAAGCAGGTGCTGGTGGGGAGGAAGGAAGTACTTACTGAGCGGTGTCCTCCGCATACACTGTGCCCACATGCTGGGTGACCGAGCTCTGGCCTGCGCCTGCCGGGGGTGACACCTCCAGGCTTGGAGCCCTGCGGGCTGGCAGCCACTTTATGCCCGCCGGGATGATTGGCCAACACCTCGTGAGGTGGGTGGGGAGGGGGAGGGGGGAGGGCAGGCCTTCTGGGAACATGACCCCAAAAACCAAAGTTTCCACAGGCGGCCAATGGGCGCTGGGTGCGGTGGCATGCCTGCTCCTCCTCCTGTTTTCTTCGAATTCGTTCTTCGAGGTCAGCCCCACGCCCAAGGATGATGCAAACCGCAGCCTCAGCCTTCCTGGGGCGAGCAGGGAGCAAGGGGGTCCATGCTCGCTGCAGGGTCTGTGCCCGGGGTGGAGGGGAGAGTCCACCAGCTGGGCTCCTGGAGGGCCCACAGCCCAGTCCCAGCCCAGGAGCCATCGGCCTCACAGGCCTCTGTGGTTTGGGGCTGAAGGGAGCGAGACATCTTCCTTCTTGAGTGCCCTTCCCGCCCTCCTGCCAGGGCTGTTGGGACATCTGTGAGCGGAAACCACCGGGCTCTGGGCACAGAGCCAGACCCAGGCTGGCAGCCCCGAGATTGTGGTTCTGGCCCCAGGACCTGCATCCTCCAGCGGGGCTCTCAGCCATCTCCTTTCCCCCACGAGGCACCCCTCACATAACCAGCCTTCCCCATCCCAGGCCCATTGCCCACAGCCAGGCTCTTTTTCTATAGACAGGGCCTTCTGGGGAGAACCAGGCACTTGAGGCAAGAGAAACAGGAGATTAGGGTTCAAGCACACTGACATGCTGTGTGATCCAAGGCAAGTCGCTTAACCTCTCTGGGCCTCAGAGCCCCACCCACCCACCGTAAAATGAGGATTTGAAAAGTATTTCCCAGCCACCTCACAGGGCTGCTGCAGTCATGGACATACAAGGCAAAAGCCCTTTGAAGGCAAAAGGAAAGATGAAAGTCTGATTCTAAGTACTAGCTGTCGGGAGGTGGGGTGGGGGGCCGGAGGAGATGGGGAGTTGCTGCGGCGACCGTTGGGGACCAGGTTTCACTTTCTCTGAAAGATAGTGATCTTGAGTCAGTCCTCTGCTTCTCACAGATGAATGAAGGGGCCAGAGACAGTGCCTCCCGAGCCAACCTGCTGCTTCAGCACAGGATAAACTGAGGCCTAGGAGAGGGCAGATGAGCGGGTGGAGGGGCTGGCCCCAGCCTGCATGCCGTGCCTGGCAGCCCCAGCACATCCAGCAGACCTGGACGAGGGTCCTTGGCCTGCACCCTGAGGAGCTCGGTGGGGAGGAGGATGTCAAAGGCTGAGGAGCCAGGGTGGGGCCCCTGGGGGCTGCCAGGGAAGCCTGAGCTGCTCAGGCCCTGTGGAGCCTGGACTAGGAAAGCCAAGGTGGCCAGAAGGGGGAAGGCCAGGCACCCTCCCACCCATCCCCACCCCGGCACCCATCATCACCACCAAGGCCGTTCCCACCAGCCCTCCCCTCTGCAGACACACCCACGTCACTCACTTATGCAGTCGACAAACTTTCACTCGGCCGCGCGCTTTGCCAGGTGTTGAGGATCTAGCAGTGGGCAAAACCAGAGGCACCCCACCACCAGGAGGCTTCTCCTCACCCCCACCCACTCCCTGGCGCCCAGCATGGTCCTCATCACACCGTTGCCACCCCTGAGGGTGGAATCCGCCACCCCAGTTCCGGATTCTCCTCCCAAAACGTCACTTCCGCTCGATTTCTCATCTCGGTGCCCACCTCCAAGAGGCGGCTTCCTGGGGGCCCGGCCAGTCCGGGATCCTGCTTCATTTCACATCCCTGATCTCATCTTGCTACAGCCCTGGGAGGGAGAGCGGCCAGCAGGGATGCCTCAGCTCTCTTTAACGAGGAAACGGAAGCTCGGAGAAGCTCAGGGCCGGGCTCCAGGCAGGAGAGCCAGGTCTGGCTGGAGAGCTTCGTGCCCCTCTCAGGGTCTCCTTGCTGACCGGCCTCCACAGTCGTGGGACAGCCCAGTGCTTTCACCCCTCGGTCCAGAAGCCGTAAGATCTCCTCGGTTTAAAGAGGCCTCCAAGGGCTTCCCTGGTGGCGCAGTGGTTGAGAGTCCGCCTGCCGATGCAGGGAACACAGGTTCGTGCCCCGGTCCGGGAGGATCCCACATGCCGCGGAGCGGCTGGGCCCGTGAGCCATGGTCGCTGAGCCTGCACGTCCTGAGCCTGTGCTCTGCAACGGGAGAGGCCACGGCAGTGAGAGGCCCGCGTACTGCAAAAAAAAAAAAAAAGAGGCCTCCAAGACCCAGAGATGTTAAGGTCGCCCCTCCTTCAGTTGCCCTTTGTAGAAACCTTTAAGAGGAGGGGGGCATTCAAACTAGGGCTGTCACATCTGAAAGACCTCGCTCTGAGCACGAGGCTTTAAACTTATATATTAGTTTGCTTGGGCTGCCATAACCAAACGCCACAGACTGGGGGGCTTAAATGACAGAAAGCTATTTTCTCACAGTCCTGGAGCTAGAAGTCTGAGATCAAGATGCCGGCGGGGCTGGTTTCATCCTAAGGCCTCTCTCCTTGGCTTGTAGACAGCCTCCTTTTCATAGTCTCTTCCCATGGTCACCCCTCTGTGTACATCTGTCCTGATCTCCTCTCCTTATAATGACACCAGTCACGTTGGAGTGGGGCCCACCCAATAGCCTCATTTGACCTCGATTACCTCTTTGAAGGCTCTATCTCCAAAGACAGTCACATTGTGTGGTGCTGGGGGTTGTGACCTCAACACATGAATTTGAGGGACACAATTCAGCCCCTAAAAGCTTGCAAGAAGAGGGTATGGTTGGAGGGCAGCAGGGAGCGGGGACACTGGCAGGGGGAACCTGGAGCTGGGTGGGAGGGGCTGTGATGTGCAGGAGGGCGGGGAGTGGCCCCAAGGTGAGGCCCCAAGGTGAGGAGGCCCCGCTCCCCATCCGAGCAAAGCGTGAGGGGAAGATGCGTCAGCGTTTCTGGTGAGGTCAGCGCCCGGTGACGTCCCTCTCGCCAGCAGGAAGGGCTTGCAACACGGCCCTGCCGGTATAAATAGGCTCCCCGACCACAGGGCCCGGGCTGTCCCCTCTTCCCGGGCCACGTCAGGCAGGTCCGCGTGATTCGGAGGGGAAGAGAGGGCCGGCTTGGTTCCTCAGAACTGCTGCTTCCTTGCCTTTCCGGCCCACCCTCCGGCTGGGGAGCCCTCCATCTTTAAACGCAAGGACAGGATTCTGCATGGCCTGAGGGGCAGGTCAACACTGGAGCAGGAGGTCACTGGGCTGGATGCAGAGGCCGGCGGGGTGGGGGGCGGAGACCAACCCAGGTTCTGGTCTCCATCTGCTTGTGGGCCCAGTGTTCCTGGACCAGTCACACCCCCTTTCTGAGCCTCAGTTTCCCCTCTGTAGACTGAGGTGCCACAACTTAGTACTAAAGAGACAAAACAACCCAGGTTTTAAATGGGCAAGTGATGTGAATAGACATTTCTCCAAACCAGACACAAATGGCCAAGAAGTACATGAAAAGATGATCAATATCATTAGGAATCCGGAAAATGCACATCAAAACTATGAGATGCCCCTTCACCCCCACCAGGGCAGCTATAGTCAGAGACAGACAATAAGAAGTGTTGGAGAGAACGTGGAGAAGGCAGATGCCTTGTGCACTGCTGGTGGGAATGGAAAAGGGTGCAGCCACTTTGGAAAAAATATGTCTCTTCCTCAAATGGTGAACATAGAAATGTCATACAACAAACAATTCCACTCCTGAGTATACACCCAAGAGAACTGAAATCATATAATCACACAAAAACTTGTGCACGATTGTTTACAGCAGCATTTATTCACAAAAGCCTGAATGTAGAAGCAACCCAACTGCCCATCAACAGAAAATGGATTTTAAAATGTGGTCTATCCATACAATAGAATATTATTCAGCCACAAAAAGGAATGAAGTACTGATGCATACTACAGTGTGGATGAACCTCAAAATCATTATGCTCAGTGAAAGAAGTCAGTCACAAAAGGCCACATAGAGACTTTCCTAGAAGTCCAGTGGTTAAGACTCCACGCTTCTACTGCAGGGGGTGTGGGTTTGATCCCTGGTCGGGGAACTAAGATCCCATATGCCATATGGCGCGGCCAAAAAAAAAATTGATGAAAGGCCACATAAAATTCTGTTTATAGGCAATGTCCAGAATAGGTGAATCCATAGAGACAGAGAGTAGATTAATGGTTGCCAGGGAGTGGGGGATCTGGGGACCAGGGGTAATAGCTTATGGGTACAGGGTTTCTTTTGGGGGGATGAAAATGTTTTTGAACTAGATGACTGCACAGTCTTGTAAATATACTGAAAACCACTGAATTATACACTTTAATGCATTTGATGGTATGTGAATTGTATCTCAATTTTGAAAATGCAGGAGCCAATGCTGCCTTACTGGATGGTCAGTGTAATTCAGTGAAGAATGCACGCCAGTTCCCGGCCCATAGCAAGTATCCAATGACCACTTATCCCTCCTGCCACTGGGGCAGATGAAGGTGCGCATTTGCTTATGTCACAGGGTGACTTTTTGGGCGGTTGGGAAACACGCGTTACATAAACACCGGGTGAGCAAGGATCTTCCAGGGCCCCCACGAGGTCAGTGAGGTCACCGTCAGCTGGGGGGTCATTTGACTCAAGACCTGCCACAGTTCTTCTGGGACCTGGTGTGTCCATGGGGATGGGACTCCATGCCCTCCCCTGCACCCAGTGGCTCCGCCCAGTTGGGTAACTGACTGATCCTCCTTCCAAGGGCCTGAACACCTATTCAGGGAAGGGCAGAGGTGGTGGGGAACTGGCTACTGTGCAGGAGCCTCACGCCAGCCATCGGCCCCCAGACCAGGCCCTGCCACGGCGAACCCCTAGGCAGAGAGGAAGGCAGGTGGGGGCTGATTCGTCTACTATGAGGTGGAATAACCAGGAGCTGAGGGTGCAGACGACCCCCACCCCCAGGCCACCCTCTCTGAGCCCAGGGTCCCCTCTGTGAGATTCGGGGACAGGCGAGATGACCACAAAGGACCCACAACCCTATAAAGCCCCAGGGGTCCCATGGCAGCTCTAAACACTGAGATGGCTCTGTAAAGAAAAGCAAACCTAATCATTAAACTGAATCAGGAAGTCCAATGGAGTTCTGACTTTTCTCATGATGACAACGCTTATTTTGAAACATCAAATTCTTTTTGTTTTTATTTATTTATTTTTATTATTATTATTTTTTTCGGTATGTGGGCCTCTCACTGTTGTGGCCTCTCCCGTTGCGGAGTACAGGCTCCGGACGCACAGGCTCAGCGGCCATGGCTCACGGGCCTAGCCGCTCTGCGGCATGTGGGATCCTCCCGGACCTGGGCACGAACCCGTGTCCCCTGCATCGGCAGGCGGACTCTCAACCACTGCACCACCAGGGAAGCCCTCTTTTTGTTTTTAAATAAATTTATTTTTGGCTGTGTTGGGTCTTTGTTGCTGTGCACGGGCTTTCTCTAGTTGCAGCGAGCGGGGGCTACTCTTCGTTGCGGTGCACAGGCTTCTCATTGCGGTGGCTTCTCTTGTTGCCAGAGCACAGGATCTAGGTGTGAGGACTTCAGTAGTTTTGGCACATAGGCTCAGTAGTTGTGGCTTGCAGGCTTTAGATCTCAGGCTCTGTAGTAGTTGTGGCGCATGGGCTTAGTTGCTCCGCGGCATGTGGGATCTTCCCCAGGTCAGGGATCGAACCCATGTCCCCTTCATTGGCAGGCGGATTCTTAACCACTGCACCACCACGGAAGTCCCGAAACATCACATTCTTGCCAAAAATGTCTTGATGCCCCAGGCACATGCTGTCTGCCCAGTGGTGACATTCAGGCCCATTTCTGAAGCTCTTCTGGGTGCCGGGCCCAGTTCCAGGCCTTTCACATGGGCCAGATCCCTGAATCCTCAAAACCTCCTAATGAGGCAGAAATCATGGTCGCCGCCCGGTACATGGTGAAACTGAGGCCTGAGAGGTGGGGAACTTGGTGGAAGGTCACACAGCTGGGAGGGAGCAAAGGATCAACAGAAACAAAAACCAGCGGCTCCCAGAGCCAGGAGAGGGGAGGTTGGCTCTCATGGGGGCGGCTGCCTGGGGAGGACTTGGCGGCCGAGGTTGGTATTTCTGCAGGCCTGCAAAGACAACGTTGGTTTCATTGGCAGAAAGTCAGAAAAGAAATGCTACAAATTCCACGATGAGAGAACTGCATGAGCTGATGGGCAAATAGGACCTCACTGGACCAGTTTAGAGAACAGTGGGTGTGGCTGGAAGTCGAACAGGGAGGAAGGAAGGCAAGGAGGGAGGGGAAAACCAAGCCACCACAAAACAGCTTTGCTGCCATTGCAGCCCCTCCGGAGGGTCTTGTACAACACAGCTTGGTCCCATCCTCTTGCTCAAAACACTGCCTGGCTTCCTGTTGCCATTCGGATAAGGCCAAAGTCATCACCTCAGCCCCCCAGGCCCTGCCCACCTCCCAGCCTCACCCAACAGCTCTCTAGCCCGCCACTTTCTCTGACCTTCCTCAGCCCCACGGAGGAGCTGAGCTCTCACCCCAGGGCCTTTGCACATGCTGTACCCACTACCTGAACACTCCACCTATTGAACTGCCATCAGACAACAAGGTTCAGTCCAAGCTTCACCTCTTCCAGTGAACTTCCTTTACCCCAGCCTGGTTCCTGCTCCCTGACCCCACCCCAGAGTACCACGTACCCCTCTCTGTAGCATTTTTCAGAATTGTAAACTCTTACAACTGTGGAGTTGTCTCCCCAGCCAGACTGTAAATTCCAAGAGGGTGTGCACTCTGGTGGTGGCTCCCCATTGCCTGTCTCCAGAGCACAGCACAGGCCCCAGAACGTAGTAGGGGCTCAATAAATCGTTAGTGAATGGATGGATGCATGGCCATACAGATGTGGCCATCTGCAGAAGCCCCAGGCTACAGGGCCCCGGTGCAGCCCCATCCCATATCCAGTACACCTGCAGCCGGGCCTCTACGAGTGCAGGCCCACCTCGCTGCCGGGTGGGAACAGGCCCTCTTGGAGCCTTTCCCATGCCCTCTCCCCAAGGACATCAGAATCACATCACTCACAATACACCAAAGCATGTGATCTCTTTTTTTCAGGAAGCCTCGATTTTAAAGACACCAACTTTTTCTTTTATGATGATTTTTCTAAAGCGAATTCAAAACCTATTCTTTAGCCACTGCAGATTTCAACACTTTCCTGGAGAAACAAACTGAAAAAGAAAAAGCCAAGGCATTTCTCCTGCTTCCTTTAAAGAATTCATTTCAGAACAAATTCTACATAAGCGCCAGGCACCTGACAGCCTCGTAGAAAGGGGCCGGTCTTCACTGGAGGAGACAATCTTACAGTCCCTCATTCAACCTGTATTTAATAAGTAACAGTGTGTGGGGGGCACCAGGCCAGGTGTGGGGGATAAATCAGCAAGAAAGACAAGGCTAACCTACAGGAGGGTGAAGTTACCGTGAAGGATGAATAAACACACAGGCCAATATCCAGCACATGGAGGGGCTTGGAAGACCCATTTGCCGGGCTGCTCCTTTCTTGTCCCAGAAGGGGTCCGACCCAGCCTGGTCTTCGTGGTTCCCTGGGGTTTAGCAATGCACCTGCGTCCTGAGCAGGTCCAATCAGAATCCTTCCCAGGAATAACGGCAGACCCAGGAGACACGCCTCCCTCACGTGGCTAGGGTTTCTGCGCTGGGACGCCACGAGGCGGGGGTGGGGTCCTGCCGAGTGGGCAAGAGGGTGGCTGGTGCAGCCAGGAAGGCCACGGGATTTCCCTGAGTCCCTGGTCCCTGCACGAAGCCAGGGCCAACCACGTGGCAGGTCCCAACTACACAGGACGTGATGAGAGTCCCGTTTCTGCTAGTTGAGCTGGTTTCCCGGCACTTGCCATGGGGAGTCCTTAGTCCTCACAAGCATGAGGATGGGGGCAGGAGGGGTGGAGGGCACGGAGGGAGGAAGTAGGATGGGCTGAGCCTGCTCTGGGTGCCAGCTGCAGCCAAAGCTCAGAAGCTTTGCTCAACAGAGAATGCAGCTGGAAGAAGATGGGGGAACAAGCCAGGGTCCCCCTGGGGCTGTCTACAAATTGGGACACAGAGGCAGGACTCACTTGCAGGGATGCCGATTACTGGTCTGGAGGAAATGACCTGGGACAGGTGCTGGGAAGACTTGCTTTCTTCCTCCTCTTGTTCTTGGGAACACGCTAAGGAAACTCTGAGCATTTATCTTGTTATGAAAAAACAAACCTCCTGCAGCTCCAAGGGGAGAAAAGGCCATCAAAGCTTGCTCTGTCCAAGGGCCAGTTGGTGGCCATTCAATGGGTGATGGGGTGTGACCAGCTGGCACCAGGTCACCCTGTCCACAGACAAGTGTGTAAGGAAGAGAAGGGGGACAGTGTGGCATTAAACACAACTGCTGGGCATCCCCACAGTCAAGAAGGCAGAGTTTAACAGGCAAAAGGTGGGAACAACCCAAATGTCCATCAACGGATAATGGATAAAAAAAGTGGTTATGTCCATACAATGGGATATTATTCAGCCATAAAAAGAATGAAGTACTGACACACGCTCCCACCTGGATGCACCTCAAAAACATCATGCTGAGTGAAAAGGCTAGACACCAAAAGTCACATATTAGATGATTCCATTTATAGGAAATGTCCAGAATACTGAAATCCATAAAGACAGATTGGTGACTGCCAGGGGTTGGGGGAGGGGAGTGGGAAGTGACAGCTAAGGGGTATAAGGTTTCCTCTTGGGGTGATGAAAATGTGTTGGGAACTAGAAAGAGGTGATGGTTGCACAACACTGTGAATGTACTAAGTGCCACTGAGGTAGCTATTCATTTTTTTTTTTTTGGCCGTGCTGCGCAATCATGCCCCCACCAGGGATTGAACCCTGTGCTCCCTGCAGTGGGAGCGCAGAATCTTAACCACTGGACCGCCAGGGAAGTCCCACTATTCACTTTTAAATGGTCAACTTTATATTATGTGAATTTCACTTCAATTAAATAAAAATTTAAGGCAGAGTTAAGAACACAACTCCAGGAAAACCAAGAGGCTGGGAAGCAGGAAGTCGACTCCAAAGGGGCTGGAGAGAGTCAGAGGGTCTCCCACAGCCCCTCCTGTGTTATTGCCCGGTGAGCACCTGTGCATGGGCTTTTTTTTTTTTTAATAAATGTATTTATTTATTTATTTTTGGCTGCGTTGGGTCTATCATTGCTGCGCGCGGGCTTTCTCTAGTTGCAGCAAGCGGGGGCTACTCTTCGTTGCGGTGTGCGGGCTTCTCATTGCAGCGGCTTCTCTTGTTGCAGAGCACGGGTTCTAGGCACACAGGCTTCAGTAGTTGTGGCACGTGGGCTCAGTAGTTATGGCTCACGGGCTCTAGAGCACAGGCGCAGTAGTTGTGGCGCACGGGCTTAGTTGCTTCACGGCATGTGGGATCTTCCCGGACCAGGGCTCGAACGCGTGTCCCCTGCACTGGCAGGCAGATTCTTTACCACTGCGCCACCAGGGAAGTCCCTGTGCATGGGCTCTTGTCAACTTAGAAAAGGCACACCTAAATTTAAAAGGCCAGGGTATGCCAGCTCAGGACAGGGCCTGGAAGCTGCCTGGAGTGGAGGCTCCTGGTTTGAGGAGAGAGCAAGTATAGGTGAGACACTGGAGGGGGAGGGGGCCAGGGGTGGGGTGGGGGTGGGGGGGCTGGTCTCAAAGACAGAGCAGGGGGGCTGCGGAAGGCTGGAGGCAGGGGAGGGAGGGAGCACATTAGTGCTGGGGAAAATATGCTTCTGCAGCCAGAGGAGAGGGAGACCCAGGCAGGGAGACCAGCGGGAGGTCTGGGGTGGCCACATAGGCAAGGACAACCGTGGGCTGACTCAGGGCCCTGGGAAGTAGGGTTGCTGGGCTGCAGAGGGCACTGGGGCTGGGTCACTGCAGAGAGCTCAGGCTGAGGGGCGTATGCACAGGGGGACAGAAAGCAGGGCTAGGCTCCCTTTGGGCTGTAGACAGAAGAAGAGGGACCTTTGGGCTGTAGACAGAAGAAGAGGGACAGAGAAGTGGGCAGAGAGGGAAGAGGGAGACGGGAGAGGCTGGGGCGGAGGCGGCCCGGGGCGGAGGGCAGAGGTGAAGAGGTAGGGCTTGGGGGGCTGGGCAGCACAGCCCACCACTCCCCAGGGGAGGGCAGGAGCTGGGCCTTCCAGTATCAGGGAGAAGGAGAGCAGGGGGCCCTGAGGGAATGTGGGTCCACAGAAGGAAAGTGGACAAGAGGGTGTACACAGGCACAGGTGTGAATGTGAAAACAAAAGATGCAGACGTGTGCACGCACACGTGGACATAGAAAAACTGCCCCAGCCACAAAAACAGATACACAGAAATACATGCCACAAACGCTCACACACACGCATAGATGCACACACCAGCCACACATACATGGGACACATGCAGACATGGAGCCAGGCACACAGCTGATGTTTATAAGAAATTGGATGCATGCACAGCCATAGACATCCAGACATCCAGACCTCCGACATGGAGCCATAAGTACAAGGACACACGGACACTGAGACACACATGTAGACACACATACACTTTCTGGTCAAAACAGACTTGCCTGTAGATGCCCATGAAGGCCTGCACACTGTGAATGCACACACCGGTGCAGCACACCCATCCACGTGGCACCGTGACCAACCCCCTGGGAAGGGAGCTCTGGGCACCCCCATTTGAGATACCCCTGGCTCGGGAACCCCAGCACCACGGCTCGCCTGGGAAAGTGAAACACAAACCCCGCCTGTTGCCCAACGGGCTCACCCAGCCCAGCCCAGGGTCAGGGAGGAGGCAGGGCCGCGCCTCACGTGCCCGCCCACGCACCCATTGCCACGCACTCATTGCCACCAGCGGCAGACACCCAGTCACCAACGCAGACAGCTGGGATTGAGAGGGATCTTGCAAAATCCTCCCGGTCCCTCAGGGTTCAGCTAAAATATCCCTTCCCCCAGGGAACCTCCCCAGGCCCCTAGGGGCACTATTGACCTTCTTTTTGAATAATGGTTCTGCCATGCCCAGCTGTGTGACCGTGGTTAAGTCACTTCACCCCTCTGTGAAGTGCTTCGTTTCCCCCGTGTAAAAGGGGGATAATGAGAGCGTGTGTTGAATACGTGAGTTAATGGAACACACCGCTCCCCTCTCCCACGTACAGATGGGGAAGCTCCCCTGGGCTCACAGGCAGCCAGCTGCAGACGGCTGCCCCTCCTTCCTCCTGCTTGGACCAGTCCCACCCCGTGGGACCAGGTAGAACATGGAGAGGGCGTGGCCTTATTCTCCCCTCTACGCAGGAAAATAACCCCCCTTTGGAGCAACTTGGTGAGCGTGGGACCTCACGGCCCTACGCAGCTGGGGTGGGGGTGAAAACCTTAAACCCTGAATTTCTGCTCAAATGCCTTCGAGGAGGGCTGAAGAGGTCACTTCCTCTGTATGAAATGAGCCTGGGACTCTTCACGCCTGAGGTTTGCTCATCTCCCGTTCCCACCCACCCAACAGCCCCCCACCCTGGTTCACTCCTCCCAGCAGATGCCGGACGTGGGGCTGAGGGGCTGAGGGACTGCGGGCAGGGCCCTCCCCGGGCATGGGCTGCGTCTTTCTGAGAACAAGCACTCAGGCTCAGCAGTCCTTGGCCTCACGCTCAGGAGTGGCCGCGCTGAGGCAGACAGGTGGACTGGGGCTCCAGGTGAGCCAGCAAGTGCCCCCAACCTCAGTTATGAATGACCCAACCCGAGGCCTGGGCTGACCAGACCGACTTCCTTTTCCCTAGAACTCTCTGGAGCCTGGGTGGACAAGGAAGTGGTTCTGCGAGTCCCCCCTCCCCCGGCCCGGGACAGCTCAAGACCTACCTGTCAGACAGCACCCAGCGCATCAGCTGTGCGAGAAGGCCAGGGTCATATCCTCTTCCCAGATAAGCTGTGTTCTCCAGGCACTTCCCAAGCCCTGTGCCCCAACCCCAGGGAGATCTCGGTCTCCTGCACTCCCTGAGCAGGTCTCCCCATCTGTAACCTGCCAAGAAGGCCGAGAGCTGGCCCAGTGACCCCCAAGGACCCTAATGCCCTGGGAGCTAACAACTCCACACACAATTGCACGCATGTGGCGGAGACGCAGGTGGACATGCTGGCCTCTAGGCCTGGGCCTGAGTTGTACCAGCCCACCGGGGCGGGCCTGTGGCCTCCCACCCAGCCCAATCCCACGGGCAGCTGCAAGATCTAACCATTGCCAGGTTAGGACCCAGCCCGGGGGACCAGGTGAGACCTGACACACTTGGAAAACTGGGATGATAGAAACACCCAAATCAGGCAGTGACTCACAAACTGACACAGATGGACAGACCCCCAGAGTTGGACGTACGGCCAGGAGCTCTCTAGCTACAGGTCAGGCAGCCCCAAGAATTCTGGTTCTAAAACCCCCATCTCAGCCCAGGACATCCCTCGAGCCAAGGCCCAGGGTGGCCCCTCCAGGGAGAGAAGCAGGACCCTCCCCAACCCAAAGACAAACTACAAACAAACGCCCCCTTCCCAGGGCCCAAGGGTATAGGATCCTGAGGGAGTTGCCTCCTAGGTCTCAATGCACTCGGGGAAACGGAGGCCAAGGGGAAGGGGCTGGCCCAGGGCGCCGACCGCCACTCACCGGGCTGGGCTATGCTCCCTGCTCCTCTGATCTTCAGCCCCCAGGTTCCCAGGGGCAGGGTGGGCGCACTGCCAGAGGTCTGGCCCAGTTCTGGCTTTTCTGGGGAGCCACCATGACCTCTGAGTACGCTGAAGTCACACCCTTCTTCCCTTCCTGAGCGCGGGCGGGTCTGGGCTGAGGGCACCCGATAACCTCCCCAGCACATCTGTGGGGCCCCATCGGGCCACAGCGGAATCCCAGCTCACAGAGCAGGGAGGTGGCCCCTCTGTGACAGGAAACCCCGGCCCAGATGTGCGGACCCTCTGGTCCCAGCGTGCAGCCATCGAGGGGAGAGGGGGCTCCAGGTGGCCTCCAGGCCCCTGTCCTGTCCCCCCAGCCAGGGGAAGCCCAGTGTGCAGACTCCCAGGTGCACACTCTGACCAGCCCCCTCCCACCACTACTCCAGGAGAGCCCTGGTTGCAAGAACTGACTGCTCCCGTGAGGGACAGCCAGAACTCAGGCGTGGTCCAAAAGAAAGCAGGCAGCAGCCTGAAGGAGAGGTGCTTTAGGGCTCCCCTCCTTGAGGGGATTCTGCAACAGGCCAGCCACACCCAAGGTGGCAGGGAGGCTGGGGGACCCCCAGGCAGGAGGGTCTGGGAGTTTCTTCCCTGTTCTGAACCTTCTGGGCTGTTCAGAAGCAGCAAGGAATGAAGAGAAAGCCCGGACCTCAGAGCCAGGCAGCCCTGGACAGGAATCACGTGACCCTGGCTAAGTCACTCCACCTCCCAGCGCATAGGTCCTTTGTCTGGAGAACAGCGATAGCTCATCTACGCTCTTGAGGTGAGAACTGAGGGAGGTGAGGCCTGAAGCCAGCTGCACCGGGAGAGTCCACGACCTCAGGCAGAGGGGCCCTGGGGAGCTGCGGGGCAGGCATGGCCAAGGCTCGGACAACCCCAAGGACCACAGCCCGGCCAGCTCACTACAGGCTCTTTATTAACAAGTTGATTAAAAAAGAAGAGAGAGAGAGATGTAAAAATACTTTTTTTGGAGGCCCCAGGAAGGGAAGGCACTGTCAGAATTCACTTGGCCAGGAAAGGCAACAGAGCCAGAGGCAGAAGGGAGATCAGACCTTCTGGGGAGCAGCCGGCCCACCCAGGGTGCTGAGAGGGGGAATGCTCAGGCCTCAGGCAGGGAATGTGCAAATGCCGAGGCCCTGCAGGGAGTGATGGGTTGAGGGCTTCCTGGAGGAAGCCCTGAGCACCGTGTTCCCCTGCGTTGGGCAGACACGCGTGTCCACGTGAGAGCCAGTGTCTGCACGCAGCTTACATACACAGAGCGGAAGGAGGAGTCCCCCGACAGGAACATCCCAGAGCTTGAGGAAAAAGCTTTGAGAAGTCTCTGGAAGCTTGAGGACAAGGGGAGAGCCTGGAGGCTGCTGTTCCCCTCAGGGCCTCAGGAGCCCAGACCCTCCTGCCGATGCTGGAGGACCTTGATGACACTGCCAATGCCATCCTCAGGCACCTGCGGGCAGGTGGACAGAGGGAGGGGTCAGGGCTGCCCAACTTCCTGGCCCAGCTGGGACCACCTCCTGCCACCCCACCCCCTCAGCGTCCCTCCAGGGGCCCTGGCCCCAGCCAGCAGCGCTCACCAGGGCATGGTCGAAGTTGAAGGTACTGATGTAGTAGGCGGAGATGTCGGCCGCAGCCAGGGGACCTGCGATCTGGGCCACAATCCCACACTCATCTGAGGGTTGAGGAGAGGTCCATGTGGATCGCCCTGATCCCCACTCCCACCCCCGGCCCTTCCCAAGCCCCCGACACACGAGGTGCAGCCCTCACCGAAGCCCAGGGGCTGTCCGCCGATGCGCACCATCCTCCACAGCTCCCCTGAGGAGCTGGTCAGCAGCAGGTCACTGGGGAACCTGGGGACGCAGGTGGGCAGTGGGCAGGGCACCCCTGTCCCCTCCTTGCCCCACTATGAGCTCCCTGGGCAGGTCAGCCTGGTGACCTTGGAGTCTGACGCTCTACCCCCTCCCTCCCTGGGGCTGGCTTCGGGCCTGTGGCCCACCTAGGGTCAGGGGTCACATACTTTTTCTGTGTTTCAGCATCCATGACAATGGAGATGTAGCCCTCAATGAGGGAGAAAGCAAAGAAGGTGATGGAGCTGGATCCAGGACCAGCGGAGGCTGCCTCCTTAGGGGGACTGGGGAGGGAGAGTAGGCTCAGGTGCTCTGTCCACTCCACCTCCCCGTCGGCCTCCACACCTGGGAAGGGACTGGCACAGCTGGCCCTGGGCACACCCTCCTCTCCCTGGGCCACTTTCTCCCCTTCCAAGCGCCCTGACCTCCCGCTGGTGTAGGTGGGGATGGGGGAAGATGATGAACCCTGCTTGTGCCAAAGACACAGAACCCAGGGCCGGAGGGCCTGCCAGGGCACAGCTCAGGGGTGGCTCTTTCCACACCAGAGGGGAGGGCTCCAGCTGCGGCATCAGGACCTTGCCTGAACCTCAGTGAAGGACACATGTGCATCGCAGGCTGACAGGAACCCCAGACACAGAACAGGGCACAGAACCCGCAGAACCAAGGGATGGGCGGAAGGTGATGGGAAAGAGCACGGGGAACAAGGTATGAGGACAGAGACAAACGCAAACAAGGCCCACCTGTGCGAATAGAAGAGGACATCAATGAGGGTGGTGGCGATGGCTGGCAGCGTCTCAGGGTCCAACGTGAGGACACAGAAACGGTTCTCTGGGCTCTGGATGGGATGCACCGTGGGGCTGGGCCCTGCTCAGGAGGGACAAGGTCGTGGCGGGTGAAAGGGTGACTGTGGGCTGCGACGCCCCCTGGTGGCCAGCCAGAGAGGAGGCCTGGGCTGGGTGCTGGGTCACCATCTACATGCAGGTACCTGCCTGAGTTTTCCTGGCCCCATCTCCCTATCTTATGAGGGGGGTCAGTGTCAGCTGGTCTCCCTAAGCCCACAGACCCATCTGCACAAGGGAAGGGGCCCAGTGGGAAGAGGAGCCCCTGCCCAGGCCTGGGTGTCAGAGAGCGGCCCTCACCATGCTGGGCACGGGGAAAGCCGTTGCTGGAATCATCCCTGGCAACGGGCACAGGCTCCCCGCCCACCTCTCGATAAATGTCGAACTCCTGGGCCAGCGTGTGGATCACCACGGACAGGTCCTGCTCTCGCACCTGGGCCACAGGAGATGGCACAACACATGGGTCCCCAGGCACCCATGCTCACCCTGCCCTGCACCAGCACCTGCAGGAAACTCACCAGGATGAAGTCTGTCTGGTAGGTGGACAGCATCAGCACCGACACGTGGTGCTCGGCCAGCGGTGCAATTACTGAGCGGGCGATCTTGGTGACGCCAGCAGCCTGCACTGCTGCGCCACTGTGAGATGACACGTTCAGCACCAGCCACGTGGCCTCGGCCACTTGCAGGAACTCAGATGGGGGCAGCTCTGTGGGGCAGGGGGCACATGCCCAGTCAGGGCCTACAGGGCTGGACCCTGCCCTGTTTCCCTGTCTGAGCCTTGGAGGGCTCTACCAAGGTCAGGTCAGGTCTGGAGACTGGAGCTGTCTTCCTCCCCCAAGTTCTGCTCCTGAGACCTGCATGTCTGCAAGGACTGAGAGGTGCTTCAGGTGTTGGCCTGTCAGGGATTGAAACTTCCCAGTTAAGATCAGAGCTCCAAATCCAGACAGAGCTGAGTTCTAATCCCAGCCTCACCATTTACTTTTTGCTGACCTGGGGCAAATGATTTAACTTCTCTGAGCCTTAGTTTCCTTCTCTGTAGAATGGGATGACAGTATTCTATGGATTCACAGATGCCTTATACCATATGGCGCCACCAGGGGGAGCCAGCAGACCACGTTGGCTGGGGGATGCCCTTCCCTCTGAGCAGACCCAGACTTTTCTGCTGCACAAATAGGGAAACTAAGGCCTGAAGTGGCGCTATGCGGGATGGACCAAGCCCCAGTTGGCTGGCCTGAGGCTCCAGGCCTGTCAGGATGGGTCAAGCTGGCAGAAGTAGAAGGCAGATGTCAGCTCCAGGGACCACGGAGGGACCAGGCTGGCGTCCAGTCCAGAGCAGGGGCCACAACCAGGCGGGCTGCTAATCACCCAAGCACAGCTAGGAGGCCAGCCAGGATCCTGCCCTGGGCTGGCTGCCTGCATTCCTTCCCCAACCCTCAGACTCCTGGAGTCGCCAGACCAGTCCGGGAGGGGGTGACCCACACCAGGGAGAGAAGTCCAAAGAGAAACAGTCCAAAGGCAGGGGGGGTGGGTGGGGGTGAAACAGCCACAGAAACCCGATTCTTGCCCCAGAACTGTAACTGAGGCCCTGCTGGTGGCCTGCGGCTGCTAAGTGTCCACCACACACAGCCCCATTATAAAGCCCTCGTGGGACCCTATAAGATCAGAACCGTAACTATACCCACTTTACATAAGAGGAAACAAACAGCTCAGAGAGGGGAAGTGACTTGCTCAAGGGCACACTGCCAGTGAATAGTGGAAATGGATTCGAACCCAGATCCATCCTCCTTCAAGGCCCCAGCTCTTGAGACCTTGGATCCTAGCATTCGGTGAGAATCTCGCAAAGAGCGCAGTCTCCTTCCCCTACTCCCCCTCCCCAGCCCAGCCCCCACCTTTGAAGCCCTCCTCGTCCACCATGAGCGTGTAATCCTCTGGGGTCTCCGTCAGGCTGAAGAACTTGCACCTGGTTGGGGGGCGGGGGCATCTTCAGCCTGGGTGGGGCGGAGGGGGCGGGTAGACCCCCGCCGGGCGCCTCCCTGCCCCCTCAAGCCTCAGTTTTCTCCCCAGGACAGTGGGGTGTGTGCCCCATCTCCGGAACTGCGGACTCCTTTCCGCCTCCCCGACCTCTGCAGGAGCCCCCTGCCCCTCCATTCCGGGAGGGAGGAGAGGCTCACCCGCGGCGACAGTCCCCGGGCGTCGGACCTTAGGCCCCCAAGACCAGCCCCTCTGACCCGATGGGAGGCATCTGGGAAAAGCTCCTCGCGGTCGCCAGGAAGGAATGCCCCCACCTGACACCACTAGGAGTTAAGCATTGACCATCCCAGGCTGTTTGCGCCTTAACCGGCCCTGGGAGGGGGCCTCACGGGGCCGGATAGGCGGCGGTCCCAGGGAGGGTAGGCCCAGGCCGGATGGCGGCCGGGGGCGGGGGGAGGGAGGGTGGCAGAGAGGGCTCTCCCCGCCTGCTGCCGCTGGCCCCGCGGCGGTCCTAATCTCCCGACCCCGTCCCAAAGCGACAGTGGAGCCCACCCCCATATGTGCCCCGAACCCGGGCGCGCACCGGCTTCGGCGGGGCAGGAAGAGCAGCTTGATGAGCGGGTGGGTGTAGAGCCAGAGACCGGGGCGGGCGAGGCTCAGCACCCGCACCCGGTGCTCTAGGATGTGCAGCTCCATCGCTGCCCGTGCGGAGCCGACCCCGCTGCCAACCTGGCCCAGGCCGTGCTGGGGGCGGGTCGGTGGGGGCGGTGCCGGGGGGCTTAAATGAGCCGGGGGGCGGCCGAGTCCACGCCGCCAGCTACGCCAGCTCCCTGACGGCCACGCCGTGAGGGGCGGGCGGCCAATCCAGGGTGGCCACGCCTCCTTCTAACGCTGGAGCCACACTCCTCTCCTTCCAGCCCGCCGAACTCCGCCCCTGCTGCCTCCTCCCCCTCGTCAGTGGTTCGGGAATCACCCTCTGACCCCACCCCCGTCGAGTCCTCTAGGCCCGGCCCGTGCCTCGCCCCCTCTCCGGGCTCCGCCCTTTCCGTTGGACTCCCGCCGCGCTGGGGTCCGGAGCCTGCGGATGCTTGGGGTCATTTCTGTCCTTGGGCCCGCATCTGGGCCTTATGATTAATTTCACTGAGCCTTGGAGGGCCACAAGACGAACCGGGGCTGGGCTGGGACAGAACGCTGCCCCCAAATCCGTGGAACACGGAGGGGTGGGGTCCACTGTGCAGCCCAGGCGACCCTGTGGTTCTCAGCCAACAGTGTCCTGGCGTCTTTCCCCCTCCTTCCTCTCATGGCTCAGCATGGTGCAGGGCCACCAGAGCTGGCTGGGGTGGCGGAGACAAAAGTCCCCCAGCAAGGGCTGTCCAGGACTGGTGTTGATACGTACCCCTCCCTGCTTTGTGAGCCCTGTCAGTGGACTGACAAGGTGAAACCTAACCTGGACTTGGTGGCCCCCACATCTGTTCCTCTCACCCAACTTTCAGAATAGGGAGGGCCCCAGCCACCTCTGAGCAACATGCTGTGGGGTAGGGAGCTGAGGGTGACCAGGCCTAACACTTGCCCAAAACTCAAACTTTGGGGGAACAGGGCCATGCATCTGGGGCTCACTGGGTACTCAGCTCTCAGCAGAGACTTAAGCCTTCAGTCATTAGCAGAACTTACATGGCCTGAGCACGTCTAAACTTGGTTCGTGCCCAAGCAGGCCCCCCCAACACTGGCAGACACCCCAGATCTGAGGCTTGTTAGTGCCAACTTGGGCTCATTTCAACATTAGGGCTGGCCTCCTCAGGTCTATGAAGACCCCAGTAATGAGCAGGCACCAGCACACCTAGGCTGGCTCCTAGCAGGACGGAACACGCTCCAGGGGCCCTTGTCTGGCCCAAGCGTCTGCAGGCCGCAGATGCAAGGCTTTGAACCAAACAGGTTAAAGCAGGCCTCAGGTCTGATTGGGACCCAGCAGGCCTGAGCAGGCCTCCTGCCTGCTCAGGGGCCTCTACTGTAGGCGGATGGAAGTGGGGCAGCACCTTTCCCACTGGACTCTCCGGCATGGTGGATCCCAGTGGAACACTGAAGCCACCACATCCTGGCCAGTCCCCTGGAGGGCCAGGGGAAGGGGAGTGTCCTCTAAGGCTGAGCCCCTCATCTCGTTGATGGCAGGTGCAGATGGGGTAGGGAGCCACAGGGGTGAGGGGTAGGAGGTAGGAGGTGGATGGCTTGCTCTGACAGGTTCATGCGACCCTTGACCTCCTCAGGCCTCAGTATCCCCAGCTGTACCAGAACAAGATGTTCCAGGCCGAGGCCCTGCAATGCCTAAAAGCTCCCAGGGAGGCTCTACTCCTCTCTCTCCCCCCTCCCCCATGGCCTGGCCCACCTTGGTGGCCTGCCAGGAACAGCCACTATTGTTTGACTGGAAAAGCTGCTTCCTCAGCAGAAGGGGGGGCCTCTCCCAGGGACACCCTGTCCTCGCCCTTGCTGGTCATCAGTTGTGACCATAGTGCCTGCATGGGTCCTCGATGGCAGAGTCTGGTCACCCTAGTCAGGAGAGGTAGTGAGGGGCTCTGGGTACAAATGTTTCCTCATCTGTAAAATGGGGTAATAATAAAGCCTACCTGATCAAACACACGACACAACCATTGCAGCCGGGCATATGCTACGTGCTCAGTAAATGGCAGGCGACCTTTTATCACAGATCCAGATTTCGCCCCACACCCCTCTAACTTTGATGGAGGCCTGGGCTGAGCATGTGAGGGCATTCATGATCACCCACCCTTGGCACCAGCACCCGACCCAGAATGAGCACTCAGTACCTTACTGGGGCCCGAAGTGGCATCCAGGCCAGCCCTTGGAGGAGGAAGACCCTGAAAGGACCTCCTTAAGGAGCCCCTCCCCTTCTGTGATGGGTAGGCATCAAAGCCTGGGAGGCAGGCCCTGCTTTGCCCCAGCACTGGTGACCCTCATCCATGGCAGATGGTGGCCATGGGGCAGAGGGGATGGAGTAAGGGGATACAGGGGCCAGGAATAGGGGCTGGCCCTAGACCTGGCATCTCCTCTGGCAAAGGTCCTTCTCAGAGAGGTTCTAGTGCTGGGCTGTGACCAGGAAGGGGGGCTCTGGAGGGTGTGCAGAAGAGATGCTGAGCACCAGGGTTGGCACCCTCTTCCCAGTCCCTAGCTGCACAGCAGCTCTCTATACAAGTGTGTTTATTTCTGTACAAAACCATGTTTCTATTTTACACAAAGAGCACCCCACCCTTTTCCCCTCCCTTTCCCCTCACGTCAGTGCCCTAGCCCTGGGGAGCATCCCCCCAGGAGGCGGGTGCTGAGTGAGGCCCCACCCATCGGCCCTCACTTCTGCCTGCCCCAGCTGGGCCGGCCTGAGCTCCACTCTGGAGAAAATAAATAAGGAGGCTCAGGCAGAATCTGTGCTGGGCCAGCTAGACTCTCTGCCGCCCAGGGGCCAGGCAGCCAGGCCCTCAGAGCGTGGGCAGGCCCTGGAGTGTCAGTCCGTGAACCGTGTAGGTGTGTGGAGACCCCAGCCCAGGGGCCTGAGCTGCCAGGGTTACAAGTAGGTGTCCTCACTCTCCTGGGACGTCAGGCTCTCCTGGGAGCAGTGGTAGGCTGAGTCCTGGGGAGCTGAGTCTTGGGGGTCCTGGTAGACCGGGTCCTTTGGGGGCACATCCCGTGGGGGGCATGCATCTCCCGCAGCAGCTGCCACCTTGGCTTGACTTGGGGTCGGGGGCTTGTCCCGCTGCCCACTCGCCTTCGCCTGCTTCTGTTGCTCCTTCTGGACCTGCTTGGGCGGCTTGTACTTGCCTTTGGAACCAGGGAGGGGGGCATCTGGGGGCAGGCGGATGGATGGTGAAGGTTGCAGGGTGGGCCACGGGCCTGGCTCTGCCTCCAGGATGGCCTTGGCACCGTGCAGCCTGGGTGGAGAGTGGCACTGTAACTCACCCCGGGTCTCCTGCCAGCGCCGCAGCTGGATAAGGTGCTCACGCTCTATCTGACGCTCTGTCACTGGCAACTCTACCACCTGTGGGGGCAGTGACAGGCAGGTGGGCACCAGGAAGAACCTTCCCTTTCTGCCTCCCAGCCTGGGCCCCTGCTCTCCCTCAGCTCCCCCAGCCCTGGTCACTAAAGGCTGACCACAGGAAGGGTGGCGGGTCTGGACCCTGTGGTGGTCGCAAGTCCCAGAAGTGAGTGCCAGGTAAGCCAGGCACTTGAGACCCACTGCCTCAGAGGAGAAAGCTCATGAGTCCACTTGCCTAAATATGTGTCACCTCATTACAGCCCCAGAGAGACAAAAATCCACAAAAGAAAGAAAAAAAGGCTGGGACTTTGGTGGTGGTCAGTGGTTAAAACTTTGCCTTCCAGTGCAGGGGGTGAGGGTTCGATCCCTGGTCGGGAAGCTAGATCCCACATGCCTCGGGGCCAAAAACACCAAAACATAAAACAGAAGCAATATTGTAACAAATTCAATAAAGACTTTTAAAACAGTCCACAAAAATAAGAAAAGAAAGCCAAAGCCGTGGTTGTAGGGCCAGGGAGCAGGCGGGTGGTGGGTTGCACCTACTTTCATTCCCTCGAACCTAGGCCTCTCTGTTCCCCCTCTTCTTGTTCAGACAGAAGAATGGGGTCTGTCCACACTGTTCTGGGCTGCTGAGCACAAGGCCTCAGGGGCAGAGGGCTACCAGGCCCCCCATCAAAGGGCCCTCAAGTCTCCCCCTCCCTCCCGGTGGTGAGGGGAAGGTGTGGGCTGTACCTCCTGGACCAGGAAGGCCTCCTGCATGATCTTGGGGCTGAGGCTCCGCAACCGCTCGATGGTCTCGTACTGGCCTTGGCAGGCTTTGAGCTTCTCGGGGGAGCCCAGTGCATGCTTCAGCAGCACCAACCCCACCCGGAAGATGATCTTGACTCCTGCATAGGGGAAGCGGGCAGTGAGTGCAAGAGGGCCTTTAGAGAGTTTCCCTGGAAATAGAGGCCTCCTGTGGGCTGGGCTGGGGGCAAGGGTGCTCCCCCGAGCCCAGCCCGGTACCTTCGCAGAAAAACATGTCCCAGACACGCAGCACGGAGCTCCAGGGCAAGGTGCGTGAGAAGGCACACATGAACCACTCTGTCATGTAGAGCAGTGGGTCGATCTTCTGCTGGCTGAGGTGCTTGTGGGCCACAGGAGACACCTTCTGTAGCAGCGAGAAGAGGATCTCCCCATCCAGCTGGATGGCCTCCTGGGGGGACAGTGAAGCCACAGGGCCATAACCATGGGCTCACAGCAGCCAGGGCAGGAACTACACCCGGCCCCAGCTCCAGGCAGGCATCCATTTGTTCCTCAGGCGGCTAATGTTGCAGGGTGTCAAGCTCATGCTGGGTGCTGGGATACAACAATGAGCAAACCAGACACAGCTAAATCCCCCTCATGGGGCATGTCGTGCAGAGGGCCAGACAGACATGAATTACAGAAGCAATGAGACCAGAGGGAGGGGAGAGGGAGGGGGCTAAGTGACCAGAACATGGCAGGAACAGGAACACTGGGGGAGCATGTGCCGGAGGTGCCACCTGTCAGAGTCAAGGACAGCTCCGGAGGGCTGAAAGCTGAGGGAAAAGTAGAGTTAGAAGTGGAAGGAAAGGGGCAGAGGTTTAAGCCTATGACAAGGCCGAGGCAGGGAGGAACTCGGTACACTGGAGGAAGAGCGATCCTGCCCAACAGCCGCCCGGCTGGAGGCAGCGACGGAGGGAGTGTGGGACTGATGAGGCTGGAGCCTGGGAGCCCTGACCCTGGCAGGCCTTGGGACTTCAGCCTGAAAGCAACAGAAGGCTGGGAAGGACTTAAGCGGGGACAGAAATGGCTTAGAGAGTTAAGGCCTAGACAAAGGGCATCCAGGCTGGGGTGGGTCTGAGGCCAGGGCCCAGGCCCAGCAAGTACTCACCAGTTTCTCACTGTAGTAGCCGGGCAGGTACTTCTCACAGATCTGCACCAGGCACCAGAAGGCTTGCTGTGGGCAAAAGAGACGTGAGGCCTTGCTGCTGGCTGTTCCCTGCCTGCCCGCCGCTCGCCCGCCCGAGGCCTGGTGGTACCTCAGCAGGCATGTGCATGAGCAGGACGGCAGCGATGGGCGCCTGGGCCTGGCAGTAGCCCTCCTCAGGTCGGTACAGTGTGTAGGCCTTCAGCACACGGAATAGGTCCTGCTGGCTGTGGAGAGGCCAAGCGGGGCAGGAATGACAGGTGTGACTCTGCCACCCACTACCCTCACCTGTGCCCCACCAGATGGGACCTGTCTCAGAATTGCACTTCCCTGAAGAGGGATGTGACCTGATTGTGGTCACCAAGGGGTCAGTCTCCCACTGTAGCACATCGACTCTCACCTCCACCATTTGACAGGTGAGGGCAGAGGCTCAAAAAGAAAGCAGGGGTCAGGGCCAGGGCAAGATGCCAGATACAGGGTAAGGATGTGTCTGGGTTGGAAGTGTGGGCCCCTCACTCAGCAGCTGTGGCCTCTTAGCCAGGCCAGCTTTGTTCCAGGTGTCTGTCTTGGTTCCAGGGCCTGGCCTGCCATATCTCTCCTCTCCTACATACCCTCTGCCCACCCAACTCTCTCTATCCTTCTTTCTCCCCACCAAAACCTGTTTCCAGAAGAAGGCCAGGCCAGGCAAGCCCTAGCACTCTGGGGACTAAATGATGAATTGCCCAGACGTAAGAGGAGAAACTAAGAGGACCCATCAGACTCAAACCAAAGAGGGGAAACTAACAGTGTAGCTTGGGGCCCCCAACTCCTGGCACCCCAAGATACCCTCAAACTCATTTTTACCTCCTCTCTCCCTCTGAGGGAAAGGGCGAAGAGCCACCTCCAGCCCACAAGGCCCAGCCTGCTCACCCGTGGCCCCCCCGGGACACAAACATCTCGTGGAAAGGGAACTGCCGGTGCAGGTCACGCTCAATCACATCCAGCCACTTGGGGTCCCCGGGGGACATGTCCAGCTCCTGGAAGCAAGGTCAAGAGCATCTCTTAGGAGTTAGAGATGGCTAGGAGGATACAACTGTCCCAGGTTTGGGAGGAGCACCCACCACCAGGGGAAATGTCCACCCGATCCCATCAGAGACTGGGCCTTCCCGAGGACAGGTCAGAAAGCTTGGGCAGGGGCAGAGACAAGCGGAGCTGAGTCCTGGAAACCCTGACAGGTGATCCAGGCTCCAGGAAGACCAGTGGGGGCAAGAGTGTCCATCATAGCTGTGGCTTCAAATAACCTCTAGGCACTTCATTCAGGACTCAGACACCTTATGTTACACCCTTAAGATGGAAGGTGACTATCAAAGCAATGGCTACCACCTGGAAGCACCACTCTGAGCACCGTTTAAGATGGCACCCGTGGGCCTCACTGACTGTCCTCAACCCCCAAAAGACAGGTCCTATCATTACACTGTTCACAGATGAGGAAACTGAGGATCAAAGAAAAGCTACTTGCCCAATGCCTCGTGGTTAGAAAAACGGTGCTGCTGGGCCTGGAAGCCAGGTTGACTCAGAGCTGTCAATCCCAACTCCTCTGCTGCCCATATCCCTGTACAAGTGGTGCCACATATTCAGGAAGGGGTGTGTGTGTGTGCCCTGCTGCACTGAGCACTGTAATGACACCTGTCAAACCATTAGCCTTGGAGCCATCTCTGGGTGCTGGGGTTCCAACAAACTTTTACTCTTTTCTTTGAACTTCCATGAGCATTTTAGCACGAGTTCCATTTATAAAAACAAAGCTACTACACACAAAACAATCACTACTTGGTCATTTGAAATGTTCTATATCTTGACTTGCTTGTTGGTTAGATGGGTATTTATTATTTGTCCAAACTCTGAACTGCATGGTCAAGATCTGTGCATTTTACTTTACATAAGTTCATACCTCAACTTTAACCAAAGAAGAAAAAAATCAACGGGAAGGAAACCTAGAGGGCTGAGCAGGGAAGCAGACAAAGTACTCATAGCCTGCCATGCTGGACAGTGTCAGGAGAGGCCCCCAGGAGGAAGGCTGGGTCCTCAGCAAACATATGGATGGGTGTAGACCCAGGTCCCTGCCCAGCAGGTGACTTCATATAAGTCCCTTTTGCCTTTTGTGCCCCCTCAGTGGGGGTGTCCCAGCATTGAAATACGGACCCTCGGGTGCCAGGTAACTTGACATGAGAGAATAAGTACTGAGAGAAAAAGCTGACACAGTGCTAGAGGCTGGAGGGTGGAGGGAGAGGCCAGGCGCTTCCACGGAAGGCCCTGGAGCAGGCACATGGCTGAAGAGGTGGAGGTGCAACCTGTAGGGCCCCACACACCCTCAAGATGGGGGCCTGTGTGTGTCCTATGCACCCTGCAGGTCAGGCCCAGGGCTGGATACTGTCTGAGTACGATGCAGTTTGCTTTTGTCGGAGGGAGAGGAGGGTCCCACAAGTTCTCCTGAAGGTTCCAGTGAGGTGGGGACCTGGGAACCCAAAAAGTCAGTTGCTAGGATATGCTCGCCGGCTACCTCAGCAGCCCAAGGCACTCAGCCACACAGGGGTGGGTGAGAAAGGAAAAGGTGTAGCTGAAGGGCCTGCAGGGAGAAAGGTACTGGGAATCAAAGGCAGGTGTGGGCCACTGGGGATGATGCAGCTACCACAGCCCCCAGGAAGCCTGCAGGCGCTGGCGCCATCATGAAGTGAAGCCAGAGAAGAAAACCAAGTAAGAAAAAGGCTGGAAGGTCCTGCTCTGCCTCAGAAAGGAGGAAGAAGTAGCAAGTGCTGAGAAGAAGAAGCCACCAGGGGCTGAGGAACCTGCCCTGACAGCTGAGGTTGGGGTCAGCCACCTGGGTCTGAGGGGGAGCACAGGAGCAGGATATGCTGCCACCACCAGCCCCATCACTGCACCCTTGCCTCTGGGCTCTTGTGCCCACAGCAGCCAGAGGGAGCTTCTCATCCTGTCCACTTCCTCTACCTCACCCACAGGCAAAGTCCTTCCAGGTGTGTTCACAAACCACTGTTCTGGCCCCCAGGACTGCTTTGGGGACCCACCACTCAGCTTCAGAGCATCTTGAAGGCCTTTCTTGGCAAATCTACCTCCTTCCACAAGCAACCTTCAAGACCCCACAGAGGTGGTCAATTCCTCTCTAGATGTACCACTCCCCAGACATGTAAAGCACACAGAACTCCGTGCTCTGCTGCTCACACAGGATGCGCTCACGTCTGCTAACTGTGGAACCAGGAGGCTGACTGGGCCACCCAAGTCTTGGCTCTCATGCCTGCACTCTGGCAGCCAAAGGTAAGCTATGGGCTTGGTGTGAGACTCCCACCTCTGAACCTCCCACTCTGCCCAGAATGCAGCCCCCTGAAATGGAAGAGATGGAAGACTCTGGAGTCCAGAGGCCGCCTGAGTGGGGCACAATATTGGTGCTCTGTGGGACAGTCCAATCGCCCTGATTCAGGTCTGGCTCCAGCCAGACACTCCACCAACCCCCGATCCCCCGGGGCCAAGTGCTGCCAGCAAACAGCTCTCACCTCCTCCAGGTCAACGGCAGAAACTCTAGGCTGCCCTGCCTACTCTTCTCAAGGAACAGGTTTGGCGGCACAGGAGTGTTCACTGAAGCATGAAGCATATCAACAAAGAGCTGGTGGCCGGCAGCTCTGTCTCATTGCCTGTCACCAGCTCCAAGAGCCTGGGAGATGCCCTGATGCCTGGGGCCAAGTCTGGCAGGTGAGCCGGGGCAACCCCGGGGAAGCCAACTGACTCCCCTAGTTCCCTAGAGGAGCAGGCTAGAGGAGCTGCCCAGCCCATGTGGGCCCCAAGAAGCCCCATGAATGGAGGGGGTGTTCTTCACACTGGCAATCATGGAGCCAGGGGGCAGCAGGAGGGGAAGTCATGGCTTCAGAGGGTAACCTCTCTGACCCTGACTGGCTTCTAAACTATAAGGATACTGGTTTGGCTCTGCCATCCCTAGTGCAGACAAGCCCATAAGAAACACAGGTGAACCATGTCTAGCTGGCTTGGACAAGGCAGGAGAAAGAGTAGAGGATGGGAGGCCAAGAGGTGTTAGGGTTCTGTGGCCCTGCTGGGCAGGCCCCCAAAGGCCCAGAGCACAGGGCCCAAGGCAGTCTGGGAGGTGGCCCACTGAGTCCAAGAGAGCAAACCTGGGCGGTTGTCAAGAGGAAGAGCTAGAAGTGGGGGGTTTCAAATCTGTCCATCCCACTGAGGCCTTCTCGGGGCTAGAACCTCAGATGAGCAGTGCCCCCAGGAGTCACAGACTGACCAGGCCTGGCAGTCAGGCTCTTGACAAGTGATCTCATCAATCACTCATACTGCTAAGGTCCAGCTGAGCACACAGAGGATCACTGCCACGCAAAGGAAGTCAAGAGACGAGGAAGGGAGGACAGGGTGAAGGAAGGGCAACTCACGTCAAACTTTCCAGGGTTCTGCTGCAGCTTCACCTTGCCTCCTGACAGGTATTGCCAGGCACGGCCCCGCAAAGAAGGTGGGATGCCCTTCTGGCACCGCAGACGGATCTGAAAGTCAAAAGGAGGGCTTTGCCTATTCATCCCGCTGGGCTGCTCCCCCAGAGGCTGTGTGCTAGCCCACCCCTTCTGCTGGTGCTTGTCAGGCCTTCAGTGAGCACGTCAGCAAGAGCCAAAAAGGGGAGAAAAGAGGACTTCTCCCCTGTTGCTACAATGCTGCAATCAGATATGCTGCCACCAGGTGATGGCAGAGTCCCCGTGTTCCCTGGTCCAGTGATAACACAGGTATTCTTTTTTTGTTTTTGTTTTTGACCACGCTGTGCGGCTCGTGGGATCTTAGTTTCCCGACTACCAGGGATTGAACCTGGGCCCTCAGCAGTGAGAGTGCAGAGTCCTAACCACTGGACTGCCAGGGAAGTCCCCAACACAGGTATTCTTGAAGTCTACCACAGGATTGTGAATCCCCATCACCATTTTCTGAATCAAAATGGAACCATACAAGTTAGAGGATTCCCATGGGATGTCACCAGGAAGGGATCTGCACAATGTGGAACACAGCTCAGCCACAGGGCGAGTAGCTCACGAGATGACCCAGAATGTGCCCAGACACATGGCCTGGGCACTTTCATGGGAGTGTTTGTTTAAGCAGCTATGTGGCAGGACACATCCAGCCTAGAGAAAAGCCCTCAGCAGAATTCAGAAGGAAGATGGGAGCTGCTCAAAATGGCTCCCTCTTTGTTTGGTCAAGAATCCCCTCTCTTCTGCTCTCCCTGACCCTAAGCTCCCAGGATTACCAGACCGCGGCCGAGGCAGCTGGCCTGGGTACCAGTCCTGATTCCAGCCCTTGCTAAATAAAATGGCACAGGCCTTCCCCACTACTCACAGCGCTGACCTTAGCCAATCACTTCTCATCCACAGTAAGATCAAAATGATAACAACTAGGATTCTATTAGAAGTGGGGTGGTGGTGGGGGGACATGACTAGCCTGACACAGTCTGTATTCAATAAATGATGGCTTCATCTCCACCCCTCCAATCCCAGGAGGATGCCTGACACAGAAGCCCTGGGCCTCGGGCTCGCACCTAACTAACTTCCCCTCACCTGGAAACCCCCTCAAAGAGTCCCATTGGAAGCTCTCGAAGGAGGGAGCGCAGAAGGCCCGGGCTTCCTGATGACCAGCACAAACAAGGCAAAACTTTCCAAGGGTCAGAGAGAGTCAAGAACCAGGAAGGAGACAGGCAGACAGGCTGAGGGCAGTAGGGGAAGAGCAGAGTGGCTGGTCATAGGAGCCAAGTTGAGCTTCTGGGACTGCCTGCCAAGGGGGGAGAGGAAGGGAGCAGAAGGAAACTGCCCCAGACTCCACGAACAGTTTCCTGCTGCTGTGGGACAAGGGTCTCCTGAAGGAAGCCGCTTGGTCTGGGCAGGCTTTGGCAAAGGGAGGCCCAGAGCCACAGGCCCTTTAGTCTCCCCTAGGGCCAAGCTCAGCTGGAGCCAGCCCCCACATATCACAGCCCTATCATACTTGGCCTGCCCCAGGGGAGCCCAGGAATACCTTCAGTCCACTAAGTTCTCAAAGAGGCCGCACCCTCACCCAGGCCCAAGGCTGGGGAGGTGGGGATGGAGAGCCAGGAATACAGCCAGCCTTTCCCACTCTGGCCTCTGGAATTCTCCTCAGCACAGGGGTGCTGGAGATCATAATCTCCTCCTTAGGGAGGAGGCAAAGGTGGGGATCAGCAATGATAAAGCTAGAGACAGTGCTCAGCAAACAGAAAGCACAAGGGATTATCATTATCTGAGGTAAGGTCTTGGGAAAGGAGAGCTGTGAAGCCACACCCAGCCTGCTGAACTCCAGGAGGGCAGGGCCAAACTTTGAGCAGAGCCCTACAGGGGAAGACAGAATTCCAGCTAGAGCCTGCCTCCCTGCAGGGCCTGGCCCCAGTCCTGGGGACTCAGGATAAGTGCAGTGGGTCTGGATCCACTTCCTGATGCAGGTGTTGTCCTTCCTGTGCCACAACTTCCTGACCACGGGGAAAGCCTAAGCCTGTGCAGCAAGGCAGTAAGAGCTCCCAGGGCCAGCACTGCAGGAGAGAAGCAGAGGGCTAGGGCCTCTGGGGAGGGTAGGGTGCAGCCTCCTGCAGTGGCCCCAGCTGGGCAGGAGTAGCCTTGGCCTCTAACCACAGTGCCAGGGAAGCAAAGGGGAAGAGGAAGTGATGCTGGCTGCTCTGCTGAGAGGAGCTCCCCAAGGCTCCCCTCTGGAATCCCCATCTGCGAGGGAGGCTGGGGCGAGAATTCCACAGCCATCTCCCTGCCACCCACTAGTCACCACAGCAGACAGTGGAGAGGGAGCTGAAGCTTCAGCGTAAAAGCCCGAGGACTGAGGAAGCAGGAAAACTGACCCCAGAGTCAGGCAGGAAGCAGTTGAAGAACAGCTGCTCTAAAAAAAAAAATTTTTTTAAGTGAAAGTTTTTCTAATAAGCAAAAAATGAATGCCCCAAAGCCCACATAGAACAGCAAGAAAGAGCCCTGGCCTGGGTGCACCTTTCCTCCCATGGGCTCAGGGCTTTACAGTAGGAGCCTTGCAACAGGACTGTCATTCCCACTTGCCCAGGGAAACTGAGGCTGAGAGGGTGAAGTGACTCACCCAAAGTCACACAGCTAGCCACAGGCACGAAGAGAGGGAGGCCGTGGGGCTGGGCCCAAGCCCTTATGTGACCTTTGGTCCTGGGCTTTCTGCGAAGCCCTGCAGCCAGCTGTGCCAGCCTGGAGACCAGCATGTCAGCAGACAACAGCAGGCCAGCGGGGTCACTGTGCACTGGGTACTTGTGCAGACAGACCCGGCTGTGGGACTGTGGACAGGCCTCCGCTAGGCCAGAGAGTAAGTAGACCCTGTTGAGGTAGACAAGAGTATCAACACATACATGTAGTGGGCAAGGATGTTCCTACGGGGTGATAGAGCTAGTGCCTAAATATAGCCCACCAGAAAAGGACCACAGGGTATTTTCATTTTTATAAGACCATTAAACTGTGAGGTTACTTTTCTTTCTTTTTGCTTTGTCCAAGGGGCAAGAGGGAGCTCATCAAATTAATCTAGAGGGTGAGGAAGGCCCCTTATTGTGGTTGTGAAGAGTGCAGGCACTAAAGTTAGACTGCCCAGGTTCAAACCTTGATTCTGTAACCATCCATAAAGTGCAGATACTACCACCACCAATCTCATTGGGGTGTTATAAGGATTATCCAAGTCAAGTGCCCAGCACACGTCAAGTGTTTAACATACATTGGCTATCATTAGTATTATAAAGTCCTCCCTGATAGGTGGTGAGCAGCAGTAAGGACTTCCCCCAGGAGAGCTGGAAGAAAGCTGCCTGAAGGGCTTTTGGCTAAGAGCGGCTTTGAAGTCTGACTCCAGGACAAAGTTCTGTGAGTGTCTGAAGTCATCTGGGAGGCCCAAGTGAAACCTGGGACCTGCCCTCCAGCCAGCTTCTGTCCCCATTTCCAAGCTGGCAGGTGGGGACACCTAAGGCAGCTGGCGGTTGGAGAAGCTCCTGCTCCTCCAAATTGATGCAACTCCTCCCTCTTCACTTCCTCCCCCAGCTGTGACTCCCAGCCTGAGGCCCAAGGCCAGGACCCTCACCTTTTTGTGCCTCTTGGCCATCCACTTGTCCCAGTTGTTGAGCATGTCCAGCCATTTGGACTCCCTCTGCCTCAGCACCTCCAGGGGGACTTCCTCTAGCCTGTGGAGCAGAGGGCAGGGCCTGTCAGAGGTGCCAAGAGAAGCAAAGGCCCTGGCTGAGGCCCCAGCCACCAGCCTGGTCGGTCTCCATTCCTCCCCCTGCCCTCCATCCCTGCAGTTCCCTTTGGAGCTGCTAACTCATGGACACCCTAACACAGATGCGAGGGAATGCAGGCCCCTCCCTGGAAGGCATAGGCTGGAGAGACACTAGGTTCAAGTGCTCACTCCCCCAATGCATCAAGGGGCCAGGGGTCACTGTGCCTCTCTGGGGCAGAGGCCTGAATGCCTGCACCTGTGCGCCACAGCAAAGCATTCCCATGCTGGGTCTGTCCCGATAAATAAGCCTCTTCGCAGGGCCAGCATGCAAGGTTCAGAGCTGGACGAAAAAACTAGTCAAACAAGAACAGAAATAACATGCTCACCTCTGCACTCTACAAAACTAGTTACTCATAGTTTCCCCAGTTACGCCCTGGCCCTTTCCCACCTCTCAACCTTTGCTCATGCCAGTCCCTTTGCTGGAATGCTCTCCGAGTTGTCTCTACCTATCAAAATCCTAAATACACTTCAAAGCCCCATCAAATGCCACTTGTATTTGTACATCTACTAACTGTGCAGTTGTCACAGCTATGCAGGCATTGTTCTAGCCAGGGTATCTGGCCCTAGAAGCACTCCTAGAAGAACTCCTGTGACAAAAACAAACTCCCAGCCCTCCTACTGGCCTCTGAATGCCCGCTAGAGCTGGTGGGGAAAACAGCTCAGCATGAAGACCCACGCCAGGCAGCACCAAAGCAGCTGAGGTAGGCTGAGGCGAAATCCCTGGCTTAGAGGGCGCCTCAAGTGAGTGAGCTTCTTCCAAAGAGTGAGACCCTGGAAATTCCTGAGTTCACGTAACTAAGGGGCAAAGAGAAGAAGGAGACTAGTGTTTGTAGGCTGCTTCCTTATTTAGCCTACAGAGCAATATTGGTAAGAAAACAACAACGAAAAAAATATATATGTGCACTTCTCTACACACACATACACACTCTCTTAAAATTATTTTTAAAGTAGTGGATTATGGATCTTTTAAATTTCTTTTTTGTGCCTTTTTTTTTCAATTAAAAAAGTACTGACATTATTGAGAGGCAAGATACCAAGGGAGGGTATATTGCTTAGAGTCAAACAGCAAATCAGTGGAAGAACCCAGACTCAAATCCAAGTCAGATCCTAGCCAAGTGCCTGCACTCAGTGCTGCCTGACCTCCCAGGAAGGAGTTGAGGCACTCAGGCAGCTGGGAGGAGGCTCGCAGGAACAGGACATGGTGGGGCTAGAGTTTGGCCCAGGCCTTGATTCTCTGATTCTCTTTCTACCGGAAGGAAATGCACTGCTATAACTTTTACTGGTTGGAAGAGCAGAGGGAGGGGCCCTGGCAGAGCAAAGGCCCCCAGACACAAAAGGGCAGGTCCTCTTCTTAAGTGTTCTTTATCTGGAGAACTGCACAGGCCTGAGAGCAGCCTTGGAGCTGAACAGCCAAGGAGAGACAAGAGCCTTGGGCAAACTTGGCCCCCTCTATACAGGGACACAGGCTACCACCCTCTGGAACTGCTGACCCTCTCACCACCTACAGACAGAACCAGGGCACAAGGATACTCTCCTTCCTATCCCTCCCCATAGGAGAAAACCTGAGACCGTACCTTTAGATCAGGTAAATTACAAAGGAATGTAAATTATGCACGTCTCCAGGCAGCCCCCAAAACACCCAGGGAGCGGAAACCAAAGGCCCAGCATCACAGGTCAGGTCCCCTCCCATCAACTACAAAGTACTCACTTATACAAGTCAGGGGATGAGCCTTCTAGCTGACTAAACAAAAGGGGTACCCACACTGAGTCAACAGGAAGTGCTGGCAGTTATGGATGTGGATAATATCTGATCCAATCCCTCCCCAGAGCAGATGAGAAAATGGAGGCTCATAAGAGGGCAAGGCTTTCGCCTGAGATTACCAGTTTCCAGAGAATACCCATCTGATTAAATATACGCCCATTTGATACCTCAACCCTCCAGTCTGTCTTTATTGATAAGATCTGACAGCAGGGCCCCAGAGATACCCATTCTCCCAACTACAAATACACAGGGGAACACGTTCAAGTTCGGTGTTCTTTTAAATGATTCCAGATAACAGCTTTTGCAGTTTCAAAGCCCCAACATCAAACCTCAAACCGGAATTTCAAATGGGTACAAAACAAACAACCATATTTCCTGGATTCTAAGACACTACTGATTTTAAACTACACCACTGATTTGGTAAGATCTGCTCAGAAACAAATAAAAACCCCACCACTGCTTTAAATGACATGTCAATTGAAAGATCCATTTTGATTTTTAAAATCTTAAATTGGGAAAAATTTGAGGAAATATGGTCATTTGAGTGCCTTCTCCTCCAACAGCAGAGGAGTTTAACCCACCTGGAGAGGGTGTGAAGGAAGACACTGGAGGTCTGGAGGTCTGGTTGAACGGAGAACTCAGCACTTTACATGCTCTCTAACTACAGGTAAACTTCTCTTTACATACAGGATGTGCGTCTGAAAAGCAGCAGGCTACCCATTTTTTAAAAAATCAGAAGGTTCACATACCCTTCAGTCTGGTCAGTCAGAATCTCAGAAGGCATCTGATCAGACTGCTGTCTGATATAGGAATCCCTTCTACAATAGTCCCTTGCCCTCTCTGAGGCTGTTTCCCTATACGATTGGATGGCCTGCATTGTGAATTGACCCTCAAAAGATGCCCAGAAAGGAGCCGTGAGATGGAGTTGGGGTCTGGGTATCCCTGCAAATGGCATAATGGTGTAGAGGCCCTGAGGTGGCTTCCTCCTAACAGTGGCGGGAGAGCATGAGCCAGTTTCCAGTGACAGGGAAGCTGACCAAATGGCAGTTTAAGGAACCACATGGCCCATGGGGGATGCTTCAGGTCTGAGAGTTTCACTCACCCTTTCAGAAAACCCCTCTGACCTTAAGGTGACCTGAAGGAGTCTCTGCAACCAAAAGAGCCTAATGAGAACAGTCTCTAGTGGCCCAGCCTCTGCTGGAACTCCTCCAGGGATGGGGCCTCATTATCTCTAGGTAAAGCCACCCCTACTGTTGAAGTTTTTACTGTTAAAACTTAATTCCCCCAAATTTTCCTGGTATCTTTATCTATAATCTCAATACCCCCTTCTAAGGCTGCACAATTCTCAGCCAGATCAGCCCCACACCAGGCACACACGTACTTATCCCTTGTCACCCACCCATCCCTACCTGGAATGCCCTTTCCTCTCCCCTCTCCAAGTCACAGCAATACTTTCAGGGCACAATATAATAATAAAAATGACAACTTCAACAATAACAGCAGCAATAGGAGTTACCATCTGTACATCATTTACTACTTACCAACATCTTCCAAAACACTTATATATATCCATTTTCCAGAAGTAGAATCCAAGACTTAATAAAGTTCAGTGCCTTGCTCAAGGCCATGTAGCTGCATTCAAACCCAGGCCTGCCTCACTCTACAGTCCATGCTCCTGCCTGCAAAGATCAAGCCCTTAGCCTCTACGCAGCCTCCATGCCTGCCCAGATCTCACTGGCTGTCCTCCAACCTGAAGACCTTCATCCTGACCTAGAACACCATTTCTCAAAGGTTTTAAACTGAAACTCCCAGTAAGAAATACATTTTAGACTGAGACTACACACACACACACACACACACATAACCAAAATACATTTTATGAAACAATTTACTATTACATGTACTAATGCACCGGATATTTTCAGTTCAATTTTTATATTATTTTATTCATTTTTTAAAAATTAATTTATTTTTCTAAATTTATTTTATTTTTGGCTGCGTTGGGTCTTCGTTGCTGCACGCGGGCTTTCTCTAGTTGCAGCGAGCGGGGGCTACTCTTTGCTGTGGTGCGCGGGCTTCTCACTGCGGTGGCTTCTCTTGTTGTGGAGCACGGGCTCTAGGTGCATGGGCTTCAGTAGTTGTGGCACATGGGCTCAGTAGTTGTGGCTCGCGGGCTCTAGAGCGCAGGCTCAGTAGTTGTGGTACACAGGCTCAGTTGCTCGGCGGCATGTGGGATCTTCCCGGACCAGGGCTTGAACCCGTGTCCCTCGCATTGGTAGATGGATTCTTAACCACAGCACCACCAGGGAAGCCCTATATTCTATTCTATTTCTTTTTTTTTCTTCTTTTAATGCTGGTCACAATCCCCTAAAATTGATTTCAGCACTAAATCACTAATGAATCAAGACATGGTCTGAAATGAGCATTTCATTACAACTTGGTCATATTGCTCAGCACTGTCCCTCCCTAACTGGACTGGGTCTTGAACGTCTGTAACTCCCACCATGTACCTCACAGGTGTTCAACAGATGCCTGCCTGGTTTTCTCCATGACATTATTTTCATCTGTATTGCCTTCAGGGCTACAAGCCACTGTTGCCTACAGCAATTTTATTTGCGCCCCTAATAGCCCAGTGAGATCCTCATAGATTAATTACTATTTCCATTAGACCCATGAGAAACTTGACCCAGTCAGAGAGATTGTATGACTTGGGCAAAGTCCAAAGCTACTAAGTGGCAAAACCAGGGCTTTCCTTTGCCATAGTGACTCATGTGTTGTTTCTCACTCCCCTGGGAAGGCTGTGAGGAAATCAGGCCGTTCTCCAGGTGCCACTGTGGAGCTCTGTCTCTGGCCCCGAAACCCCTGGAGACAGTCTAAACCCTCCTCTAGTGTTCTGTCTCAGTGAGCGGCTTGCCCCTACGTAGCAATGCTCAGCGAGGCCAATATGCTGGATGGGCAAAGCTCGCAAGCACACCCTCGGCCACCACCTCCTAAGGGAGAGAGGCACAGAGGAGACAGAAGTGGGCAGCCAGAGAGTGACTAAGCCCAGATTCTGTCGGGCTCTCAGGCTGAGCTAGGCTTAGCAGTGCTGTGCCATGCCATGGCCCAAGGAAGCAGTGACACTCCACTGACACCAGGCTCTGCAGGCTCCCTAGCCTTCTCCCCAAACCTAGAAGCTAAAAACTTCCAAGAGCTCAGAGGGAGAAGACCAGTTCCCAAGGCTACCCAAGACCTGGGCTCTCTCCGCCTTGTCCTTCCAGCCATGTATCAATACTTTCCACCCAAGCACACCTCAGCCCCTCCGGTTGGCAGACTCAGCCAGGTGTGGTGCCTGTGCCCATGACCCCTTTATCTAAAGGTGTCAGATAAACTTTGGTCCCAAGGAACCAGTGTAACTGCCTCCTCCAAGCCTCACTCTCTAAACCAGCCCAAGCAGAAGGCCCAAGGTCACAGACCTCAGGATTGATCCTCCTCATCTCAATCATCGGGAAGGCCAGGTGGAGTGTGGGAGAGAGTAAAAAGACTGGGGACCTTGAAGCCAACCAACCTAGGTTTCCATTCCAGATCCTCCAACTGGGAGACAGACCTCTAAGTCTCAACTTCATTTTCAAGTGGGACCATACACATACCTCATACTTTATAAGGCCTAAATGAAGAATAGATGTGTATAAGGACCCAGCCTGGTGGGTGGCTGGCTAATGGTAGCTTTAGGTGACTGGTATTTGCAGCTTACCTAGCACTTCCACATCCCTTTTCTCATCTGACTGGTCCATACACACACGCAGCAGGGCACAATTATCCCCATTTTACCCATGAAGCAATTGAGGCCCCAAGCGATTAAGTCATTTACTCAATGACACATAGACTGTAACTCTTGGCTTCTGACCCAGCTCTGCCACTTTGTGACTACTCCACTCTCTGAGCTTCTGGTTCCCCACCTGTAACATGGGGGCAATACCACCCCTTCAGAGGGCAGTAAAGACCACATGAGACAGTAAGAGTTGATACACTTCCAGCACTCGCTCTGTACTAGCTCTGCCAAGCACTACATAGGCACACAAGTCCCCAAGGAAGTAGTTTTTATTATCTCTACTTAATAGACAAGAAAACCAAAGCTTAGCACAGCTGAATAATCTGTCCAAGGTTACACAGCCTGGAAGTAGAGGCTGCCAACTGAGTACTAAACTATCCAATAAATATAAAGTGATCCACATGTAACAGGGCCTCAATACCTGTGACATTCCCTTCTCTTTCCTTTATCACCCAGTAGAGAACCACTACACGCTGTGCTAAGATGGCAAGAGTGAGCAAGATGAAAGTGCAGAAACTTGGGAAATGGACGTGCAATCACAGATCCAGGGACAACAGAGATGGGGGAGCTCCCGTCTCCCACCCAGAGCTGGAAAAAGAAGCGAGAATAAACAAAAGGCTGACCTGCTTTGCACACTCAGTAACAACCTCTGGAGTTCATTAACCTAAGAGGTGGTAATGACCAAAGTATAAATAGCTTTTATGCCAGCTCCATAATAACCAATGACAGGAAACTGGAATCAAGAGAGGGTGGGTTGGTGGTGTGCAAATGGCCAATGGTCAGGGCTGGGAGGCCTGTGAGGTTACCTAAGGAGTCCACCCACTCCCCAGACAGCCAGGGAAGCCTGGAGACCAAAGGGTAAGTGATCTGCCCAAGGTGACGCTGTGAGTCAGGGTAGAAAAGGAAGATGGTCTGCAGCAGCCTGGTGCTCCCTCCTGAGGCCTGGCAACCCCTGACTTGGAGGTAGGGCAGTGTCCAGGCTCCCTGTCTGGGTGAGAGAGAGAGTCTGGTTTGCTTCACTCTCCCCCACTCCTGGTACAAGCTAGTTCCGGGCCTGCCTCCCTTTCCCATAAGGAATTCCCTGGCTTTGCTCCTTCCAGCCCTGGGTCAGTGCACAATGGTAAACAGGTTCTCTCCACCCTTCTCTGGCCTCAGTGCCATGGGCCTCTGCCCAACTCCCCGCTCTGCACAGCCCCACCCTCCCCCCCATGTCAGAGGCAAGAAATGGTTCCTTTAAGCACCGGCCTTGCTGGCTCCAAAAAGCAAGGAATCCCCCTCCCCAACCCCCACTCAGCTAGGGAAAGGCACAGACCTTAGCAAAAACTCCCAGGGGAGCTCTCCCTGACAAATGCAGAGAGGCATGGAGACTATTCGCAACAGAAGACATCCCTTCTCCAACCCCCCACCCCTATGGGGCAGAGTACTACTTGAAATTCCCCACCGGCAACTGGGGCCTCAGGCCACAATCTCACTGTGGGCACCTGGGGGCCCCCATGACTCAATTACAGCCCCCCTCACCCACCCTTACAAAACTGCTAAATGTTATTGATAGATCTTATCAACTCAGTCTTGACTCACTGCTTATCTCTGCCAAGACTCCTTCAAGGCTCCCTACTGCCCTCCTTTTTCAACAGAAACCTCAGGCCCTGGCTCCCAGGCCTTCCTATTCCCTCTACACATCCTTCTTTTTCCCCAGCCCTATTTCTAGATGGCCCTCTCTCTGAGCTGCCCTCCCTCACCCCTCCCCCAACTCTCATTCAGTCCCACTCATCTTCTGAGGCCTCCTTCAGAATACCCTCTCATCTCTACAAGGCCTTTCCTAACCACTCCAGGAGCAGAACACAATCAGCACCTCATTACATTCCATACCCATCTCTCTAGAGCCTGTGTTCCAGGCCCTGAATCTACAAAGTTGAATAAAATGTAGTCCCTGCCTTTGGGGAGGTCAATCTGGCAGAGGAGACAAGATGGGTGAGTAAATAACTAGCACACACAGAGGTGCTATCACAGAAGAACTAGATGGGGAGAAGGTGCTAGGAGACTGCAAGAAGCCCTCAGGGTGGGAGTGGGGGGAGTTAGGGAAAGCTTTAAAGGGGAGCTGACTTTTGAGATGGTCCTTGAAGGGTGACAGGAAGTGGCCAGGGTGAGAAAGGGGAAAGAGCACATCAGGCAGAAGACCCAGTATGAGAAAGCACAAGTGAATGGAAAAGGGCCTGGCTTGTTTGGGGAATGTGAGCAGTCTAGTGGAGCGAGTCTGGCTTCTCCAGCTCGACTGTCCACTCCGCTGAGGCAGCATTCCACGAGAAGGTGCGCTCCTGGGGGACAGAGGCTCTGCCAATCACACTCTCCACAGTGTGTCCTGGCCCTAGAACAGAGCCTAGTACCTAGCTGGTGCTCAATAAATGTGTGTTGACAGATTCATTTGCTTTGTGACCTCAGGCACTCTGAGTTTCAGTTTTCTCCCCACTGAGATGGGAATACTATCCTCTACCTTGAGATCAGATGGGAAAAGAACAAGCACAGAAAGTGCTTCATAAAGGGCACTCCCTCTCTGGCCTGATACCAGCTCTGGATCTTCCTTGAAGCCCAGCACAGGGCTGAGCTCAGATGTGCTTGATGATGGCCTTTTACAACATTATAATTCTATATTCAATTAACATAATTGAATGTTTGTTATAACACTTACCAGGTACTTGCTGTGGACCAGACGTGGCGCTCAACACTTAAATTATTTCATTTAATCCTGACAACAAGCACATGAAATAGGTCCTCTAATTATCACCTCCCCCCGCTTCTGCAGGTGAAGAAACTCAGGTTTTCAGCAAGCCAGTAACTATCCAATGTCCAGGGTGAGCACAAGCCTTGCTCCCAGGGAGCTTGGAACTTAGTGACCTCAGAGCCATATACTGTGTGATGCTTGGCAAGTCACTTTACCACTCTGGGATTTGGTGTCTACCTCTGTAAAATGGATATTATGATGATAATAACTATATCTCACAGAGTTAAATGAGGTGGTATTGGTGAAAGCATGGTTCACCATGCAGGCTCTTCTGTGAAATGGCATTACCATGTGACTATGCTGGGAGGTTGGAAGGGGTCACTCAGAGGCAGGACAGGAAACCAAGGATGAAAGTCTACAAGGAACACAGGAGGGTGGTGGTAATTATGAAGTAAACTCTTACTCCTTCCCCAAGTGACTGCCACTACCCAAGAGGGCAGAAGCCCCAGGCAGCCCTACAGTTGCATGCTTTGAATTGAATCTTTCAGGAGACCCACTTTTGTTCTCACTTCTGCTTTATCTTCACAGACCAAGGAGAAGATCAGGGTCCTCAGAGTCAGGGTCACCTGAGGGCTCTGTTCCAAATGACTCAATGAGGAACTGATTGGGGGATTCCCAACCTGCCCTGGCAGGACAGAAAGCTCAAGACCACTAGCTGAGTGGGATTGGCTCCCGTTTTACCCGCAAGGTCCAAGGGTGGGTAGGCAGAGCACATGAGGAAGTCTGGATCTTCACACCCACACTGCCTTGTTCTCTCACCATTATGCCAAAGGCCTGAAGTAAACCTTAGAGGATAATTCACACTTGAATTATAAGAGCCACCATGTACCAATGAACTCTTACTTTGTGGCACACACTGTGCTGGGTGCTTTACCAACATTTCCTCCCTTAATACTCGTAACCATAACTGGCATGGGGCCAGTTCCCTCTCCTAATGCCACCACCTGGCCCATTTACAGACTCAGAGAGGTCACATGGCTAGAAAGTGACAGAGCCAGGGCTTTAAGTCAGGTCTGCTGGTGTCTTGAACCCAGGATCTCCCAGGTCCAAATTTAGTTTCTCCTTTTTTGTGAAACCAAGACAGAGAGGAAACGGAAATATACAGCATCCTCCAAAAGAGGCTGGCTAGGAAAGATGGCTTCTGGACACACAGAAGAGGAGGAACAAGAGTTTTCCATACTATGTTCCTGGGCCCCTTACTACCCAGCTGCTCCTGCCTTATTTTGGGGTATATGTGAGGGGCTGTGTGTGGAGACCTGGGACAGGAAGTGCGCCATCCATTATAACAACTCAACAACAAAAACAACTCGAGATGCCTACTAGGAGAAGTGTAGACACTTGGGGCTGGACTGAAAGTCCTAAGCCTGGGACAGGAAGAGGGAGGACAGGCCACACAGTGGCAACAAGCTTTGGTAAAATGGAAAATTGGGAAGGAGGAACCCTGGCTTCTAGGCACAATTCCATTACTCGTTCAGCTTAGGTTTCCTTGTCTGTAAACAGGGCAAAATAAAACTCACCCTACTGACTTCCCATTGCTCCTGTAAGGATTACTGCAAGGCAATGAGAAAGAAAGCACTTTGCAGAACAAAGAGCTAGACAAATCAAAGCATTCTTTGATTTGACCGCACTCCCAAAGACATGAGGGCCACTGGTCTGAACAAAGGGAGGTCCTCTCATAAGAGGAACAGAGCATGCTGGAAGCACTGGCCTTTTGGGCTGTGCCCTGATGACCCCTTGCACTTGTGTGGTACCTGATAAAAAACTTCTCAAAGCCCTTTTCATATACTCCAAGGTCAGTCTCAGAATGTTAGAAGCAGAAGACCTCTTCAACATCACCCATTAAAACTATCTTAGTTTATATGCAGGGGAAACTGAGGTTTAGAAAGATTAAGCAACTTTCTCAAGGTCGCAGAGCTAGTTAGGGGCCCAGGGAAGCCCAGGACTCAGGTCTCCTGATCCCTGTTTAGCAGTGTTTGTTTACACATGCTCCTAATCCAGTTATCTCATTTGATCCTCACAATCCTTTTGTACACAGACCACACCTTTATCTGCTGTTGAATGTCTGACTTCCCTGCTAGGCTCTAGGTCTTTGGGAGGGCAGGAACAAGTCCCCAGACCCTGCACACGTAGTACGTGCTGGATGAAAAGCAGGGAGCATTAGCCCCATGGTCAGGTGAGAGGACGTGCTTAAGTCACACACCACCAGGGGCAGTGGTGGAGCCAGCACTGGCACCTTGACCCCTGGGTTCAGAAACCTTTCCCATATTAGCCTAAATCCACATATCCAGCCAGAATCATCTCTGAGAAATGGCTGGTGGTGCCCTGAAGGGCTGAGGGGTTCACTTTCTCATAGGCACTGGACTTGCTTCCACCTCCCAGCTGAGGCACCAGCTCCAGGAACAGAATAAAGGTGAGATGAGGTCAGCCCTCAGCTGCCATCTGCCTCCCCTTGATCAGCTTAGGTTGCGCCTAAAAGCCCCAAACCTACCCTCCCCAGCTACATACCGCCCTAAGGTAGGCTTTCCATGCCCTCAGGCCTTACTCCTCTCTCCTTGGAGAGGAGTCTAGCCCTTCTTGCAGCCTTCCTTGCCATCCAATATGTTTACTGGGCAGAGACCTCAAAGCTCAGTTCCACTCACTCCACCCCCTCCCAACCAGGCCAAACCCACTCTCCTACTGGAGAGAGACAAAGAAACCCTTGATATGCCCTGAGCGTGCCAGCCATGCCAGGCACCTTGGGGAGCCCAGGGCTGTGACAAAGCACAGTCAGCAGCAGCCCACTGTCCGCTTCAAAGGAAGGCCACAGATGGCCTTCCTTCCCTGTGGTCAGAAGGCCCCAGAATGGCTAGGGCCACTTCAGCTTGGCCAAAGCCTTCCCAGTTCCCCTCAGGCCACACAGCCAATCAGGCACCAAGCCCTGCTTGCTGACCTCTTCATCCTCATAGCTCCAGGACTCTTCCAGGCCTCTCTGCAGCCCAATGTCCCAACCTCTCCCAACTGCTCTCACCGCCTGTGGTTCAGCTCCTCTTTATGCCACCTTCCATGCCAGCACCAGACTGACCTTGATGAAACACAGGAGGCCTCAGTCTGACATTCAAGGCTAGTCACAGTCTGCCCAACCTACTTTGCTACCCTCCCCTTGCTTCACGTCATCCTCCCACCTCCCATTCTTCTTGTCACCTCTTGGCACACCACATTTCTCAAACAGCTGGCTTCTGGGGGGACTCTGCACACGGGTCCCCCTCCCATACAACAGGATGGCCTTCCTTGCTCCTTCTCAGGCCTGGATCAAATGCCACTTCTTTTCTCTGGGCTCCTATGGATGGAGCTTGCTGCTTCTTCTTCCTATATATTCCCAGAGCAAACACATGCCTCCATTACAGGTTTTATTGCTCAACATTGTAATGATTTGGTTGTGCTTCTATTTTCCAACCAGTCTGTGAATGCTTTGAGGTCAACAAGACACAGATGTCTCGATCAACTCTGTATCCTTAGTCCCAGTCACAGAGGCTTGTAGAGTAGGGGCTCAATAAATGTTTGATAAATAAACTCTCACTGGGCTTCCCTGGTGGCGCAGTGGTTGGGAGTCCGCCTGCCGATGCAGGGGACACGGGTTCGTGCCCCAGTTCGGGAAGATCCCATGTGCCGCGGAGCAGCTGGGCCTGTGAGCCATGGCCACTGGGCCTGCGCGTCCGGAGCCTGTGCTCCGCGGCAGGAGAGGCCACGGCAGTGAGAGGCCCGCGTACCGCAAAAAAAAAAAAATTAAAATAAATAAATAGGGCTTCCCTGGTGGCGCAGTGGTTGAGAGTCCGCCTGCCAATGCGGGGGATGCGGGTTCGTGCCCCGGTCCGGGAAGATCCCACATGCCGCGGAGCGACTGGGCCCCATGAGACGTGGCCGCTGAGCCTGCACATCCGGAGCCTGTGCTCCGCGACGGGAGAGGCCGTGGCGGTGAGAGGCCCACGTACCATAAAAAAAAATAATAATAAATAATAAATAAATAAATAAACTCACTGCTAAGATGGATAAACTGGTGAAAGTAAAGCCTTGGCTTTCTCTCCCAGGCTCCTGAGTCTGCTGCCTACTTCCCTACATGAAGAGCAGAGAAGAGGTAAGCTGTGCCAGCCTCTGAGGAACTGGACAGAGCATGGAATAGAGGAGGGTGGGGTGGGATAGAGAAGGGAAAGAGAAAGATGAGAAAAGGAAAGCCTAAGTTGGCAGCTTCCCTAAAATCCTGGAAAGGGGGCTTCTAAGCAGGTCAAGCATCAGGAGAGTTGGTTTGCCAGTAGAGCAGCCAGGAGTTTTCTCCCTGCCAGGGTCTCCCTCCCTGGGCCCAGGATAGCAGCAGATTTGCCAGGGGCAGACAAAGCAGCTAAAGGAGGCCTCTTCCCCGTCAGGTGTGCTGCCAGCAGGATAAAGAGAGTGATCAGCTAGGACACTGACAATGGGTGGATGACGACTGGGCTCTGCTCTGGTGGGCAATGCATCCTGACCTGAGGTTCAACTGGCTTGGAGTGAGGAAGAGAATGGGCAGGTCCATGTAGCTGTGGTAGCAATGGGCTGAGAGTCAGAAGATCTGGGATCCCTCCCAAATCTGGCTCCACTGTTACCTAACTGTAAGGTTTCTCCAAGCCTCAGATTTCTCACCTGTATGGGGTGCATAATCCCTGCCTTACCTACAAAGAAACACTTCTTCCAAAAGGCACACACTGGATATCAAAGTCAGATGGTCATTACGCAGTATTTTGGGGTCAAGAGCAATGTAGACTCTGGCCTATGGGAGGGCTAGAACAGGCCTGATCTGGCCAGGCTTCCAGGGCCTCCCCAAGGATCTTCACTGGGTCTTTCTCTGGCCTGGCTGGCCATGGACTTCGACTGTACTGAGAGACCTGCCTTGCCTTCCACACTGGGATGGGGAGGTAGCCAGGTTCCTGCTAACGGCTGCTCTGGGTATGGGGGCCTCAGGGACTGGTGAGCACCTGGCGCCCTGCCTGCTTCCACCTTAGCAAGGTTTAGTCACTGAATTCAGCGTCGAGAAACAGGTTCTAGTCCCAGTTCTTCCATTTACCAGCTGGCAAGCCTTGGGCGCTTTCTTCTTAGAACTTCAGTGTACTCATCTACAAAATGGGATAACCACCCCTCTCAGGGGAACGTAAGGGTTCACCATGGGTTAGGGTTCACTCCTGCCCACAGTGGATGGACCTCACTGATGCTCATCATCACAGCCAGAGATGGAAAGTAGGAAATGAAAAGACAGGACCGCTAGCTACTCCAGTCTCTATGAGGAGGTAGAACATTCATTGAGCATTCACTGACAACACCTATGGTGTTGTCAGGCTCTTTTCAAACATCAGCTCATTTAAACCTTACAACAACCCTGCAAAGTCAGTATTATCATAACCATTTCACAGTGAGAAACTGAGGCTCATAAAACTGAAGCAATATGTCCAAGGTCACACAAACAGCCAGACTCCAGAGCTTAGGTGAGGAGGGAGCACAGAGCACCTTCTTTTCCAACCGCGGTGTAAACAGATTGCGAGGCTGAACCAGAGCCAGGCCTCACCGGCCCCCTGAAGGTCCTGTTTCAGACCCAGATGCTGGGAGGACAAAACATCAAGCAGGTCCCACCGCTTTATCTCTTTCCCACAGCTTAGGATTTCCTAGCAGGCGGACACCCAGGCACCTTCCCAGGGCAGCAGCTGGTGTGCTGGCCCCCTCCTTCACCAAGTCAAGTCTTGTCTGAGGCCCTAGAACACCCACAGGGCCACCAAACCGGATTTTCCTTTGAAACTGGAGGAAGAGAAGGAGGAGAGAAAATGAAGGATCTGTGGCCCAGAGTCATAGACTGGGGTTCCACATGTGCAGCTGTCTCTTTCCAGATGGGCTACCCAGGGACCACTCCACTGCCAGCTCCACACTCTCCTGGAAACTGTAATAGCTCAAGAAAAGAGGATGTTCTGAACTTACAAACTGGAGAAGGTGGTGGAAAAGCGGGGAGGCAGGCCCTGGCCTGTCAGGAGGGCCCTGGCCCAACAATAACTGGCACAGACCAAACTATCAGGATGTCAATTAAGCCAGTTCTAAGATTTTCAAAGTCATAGGGCTGCCATAGTTGGCTATGAGTAGTGGAGGGCCCAGGGGACAGGGAAACTGAATCAGCAAAAGACAATATTGCTGTTCCAGATGTTTCTCCCTGGGCCCAGTTCAGATCCCTCTCTCCCCTAACAGGAAGCCAACACCCACGGGACCCCAGAGAGCATAGCTCCTCACCTTATGTGGCCTGAAGCACTGAGCAGACTGAAGCTGGGTGGGAAACTCCAGCTTCAGGAGGCCAGTCCTGGCAATCACATAGGAAAAGGAAAGGGAGGTCAGGGATCCACCCCTCTCAGGCCATCTTGCTCAGGGCAGAGACCCGGTATCCAACTGATATCCTTCTTTCCCTTCCTGACCAAGTCCTCTATGCTGCAGAAGGGACTCCCCACCCCGCCACAAACAGGTCTCCTCTTCCTACCCCGAAGTGATAGGAATGGTAACATCACTCCTCTCACCCTTCCCTGCTGAGGATACTTCTTCTCCTCTGGTCCTTCCTGGGCTTCAACAACCAGCTCAGTTGCCAGCCAAGCCAAAAGAACTAATGCTGCCAGCACTCCTGTCTGTGCCCATGCCACCACAGGGTCCTTCACTGGCTGGCTGCTTTCTTGCCTCTCCCCACTCACTGGCTACTGCTCAAGGGCAGGCAGGGACCATCGTGGGCCCAGCAAAGGTTTCCTGTAGAGTAGGCTCAAAAGACAGACAAGGTGGGACTTCCCTGGTAGCGCAGTGGTTAAGAATCTGCCTGCCAATGCAGGGGACACGGGTTCGAGCCCTGGTCGGGGAAGATCCCATATGCCGCGGAGCAGCTAAGCCCGCGAGCCACAACTACTGAGCCTGCACTCTAGAGCCCGGAAGCCACAACTACTGAGCCTGCATGCTGCAACTACTGAAGCCTGCATGCCCTAGAGCCCACGCTCCACACAAGAGAAGCTACTGCAATGAGAAGCCCGCGCATCACAACAAAGAGTAGCCCCACCCGGCTCACCATAACTAGAGAGAGCCCACAAGCAGCATCGAAGACCAAACACAGTCAAAAAAAAAAAAAAAAGAAAAAAAAAGACGGACAAGGTGAAGTAGAAAAGGCCTAGGGCTGGGAATCAGGAGTTCTGGGTTTAATTTCTGGCTTTGCTCCTAACTGACTGAAGAGGTGAGGTTAATCACTTCTCTTAGGCCTCAGTTTACCTATCCATATGAGAATGGCCATCTCTAAGCTCACTTTCAGCTTCCTGATTTGAAATGTGTGCCGGTAAATGTCACTCAATAAATAAATATTAATTGAGCATTTACTTCTCTGCAGGCCTGAGGAAAAAGTGAATAAGCCTGGTCCCAGGGAATTCCCTGGCGGTCCAGTAGTTAGGACTCCACACTTTCACTGCTGAGGGCCTGGGTTCAATCCCTGGTCAGGAAACTAAGATCCAACAAGCCGCGGCATCCCCGCAAAAAAAAAAAAAAAAAAAAAAGCCTGGTTCCAGTCCTGAAGCTCATCAGTCTAATGAAGTGGTAATGACAACACAGCCTTATCCTTGCTGGGCCATCCCTGTTAGCCTCCCACACTGCTGAGGGAGTCAAAAGTGCTGACCTGAGCCAGGGAAGGTGAGGGCAGACAGGTTCTTCTAGGAACCTTCTATTCTACCTGTCCAGCACTCGATTTACTGCTGGGGCCATATGCCATATTAATGGGTGGTAAAGGCAGTGGAAACAGTCTTGACTGGGGAGTCAGAAACCCTGGGTTCAAGTCCTGGTTCTGACACTAATGTGCTGTGTGATGTTTCTTTTTTTTTTTTTTTTAATTTATTCATTTTTGGCTGCGTTGGGTCCTCGTTGCTGTGCGTGGGCTTTCTCTAGTTGTGGCAAGCGGGGGCTACTCTTCATTTCGGTGCACAGGCTTCTCGTCGTGGTGGCTTCTCTTGTTGCGTGCGGAGCACGGGCTCTAGGTGCACAAGCTTCAGTAGTTGTGGCACGTGGGCTCAGTAGTTGTGACTCACGGGCCCTAGAGCACAGGCTCAGTAGTTGTAGCGCATGGGCTTAGTTGCTCCGTGGCATGTGGGATCTTCCTCGACCAGGGCTCAAACCCGTGTCCCCTGCACTGGCAGGCGAATTCTTAACCACTGAGCTACCAGGGAAGCCCTGTGCTGTGTGATCTTAAGCAAGTTATTCTCTTCTCTGGACCTCAGTTTCCTCATCTGTATAATAAGTTAGGGTTAAGCTAGTCAAACTCGTAAGATCCCTTCCAGTGTTAACAGTCTATGATTTTATGATCTGCTCATGCCAGGTACCTAGCAGTCACCTGAGTGAGGTAGCTTCTGATCTGCTTTCTTCCCCCATCCCCCTAACCCCTGGCAACTGCCAAAACTGATAGTCTTGAGACAACCTTTGGCCCAGGATGGCTGAAACAGACCTTTAATCTGGAGCCAGAGTCCCTGCCATCTCCACTGCAGCCATCAGTGCTAATGTTTCACTTCTCTGGGATAGCACATGGTCTCCTAGCCCTCAACCACGAGACTGGGTTCAGGGCAGTCACCCTGAAACTTCCCATAACTTCCTCTTTTATGGCCTTGAGCAGGGACTTACTTTTGGCTTTTTTTGAACAACAATATAAACTATACAGGGAACATCCAAGCTTTCAGAGATTTTAGGTTGACCAACAGGGTCAAGAAAGTGAGGCAGGGAGAGAGGAAGGGACGTGGAATCACACCTCAGCCCCAGCGCTACAGACACCAATTATGCAGACGGTGTCATTGGTTTGCGGTTGGAGGGTGGGAAAGACAGATGTCTGGCTGCTTGGCTGGGGACTACAGCCAAAGGGAGGTGCTTCCACTGGGGCCTCCCTGTCCACAAATACCAGAGGTACGCCCTCATTTTCTCATCAATTTTCAGACCCTTAGAAGGAAAAGAAAGGAAACAACATTTTCCTGGGCCACTACTTGAGCCAGGCATTATGCTAGGCACCTTCGAATGCTTGATCTTATTTAATCTCCACAGTAACCTTGGGAGTAGGTATTACTGTTTCCCTTTACAGTGAAGAAGCAGGCTCAGAGATTCAGGAACTGGCCCAAGGTCACAAAGCCAGCAAGAGTGATTTCTTCCTAAATCTGGCCTTCTTCCACTATACTACACTGCTCTGTACCCTGATACCTGGTTAACTGCCTGATAAGCATGGAGTAGGAATTCTTATCTCCCAGAATTCACCAGCAAATCTGAGCTCTTCCTTCCACGCACCCACATATGCAACTGGGAACTCCTTTCCCACTTTTCTAGACCTCATGCCTCCCAGGACCCTGATCCCTGGTGTCTGCTCTTCAATTCAAAAATATACCCTAAGTACCCTTTGGGTTCTCACAAGCTAATCCCTGGGGAACTGTGACAAAGCTGCAAGTCAGGGTGAAGGATCAGAATAAGGGGCGCTCTCTGAGTCCTGGACTGGAGTAGCCTTAGCTTGCTGTGAGCAAGTGGGAAGAGGCTGGAGGAGACAGATCCAGTGGGTAAAAGAGAACTCTCCTTAGGGGAGAGGCCTGTATTTCTCTCCAATTCTCCAAAGGAGAAGGAGGCCTGGTGAATGTGAGGCATTGGGACTGCGGAAAATCCCAGAAGGGACCTTTATGGGGTGTGGGGTGGGGATCTTACAGATGGTTAAGGCTCTTCCATAAGTCATAAGAGAGCCTGATAGGACAGCTGGGATGGGAGTGGGGTCTGGAGTCCATCTTTCCTAAGGGCATCACCAACCCATACATATGATCTCTGTGAGGACTGGACTCAGGGAGTTCTGTGGCGGCAGCATGTGGCTGCTCAGCTTACCCGGCCTGGAGGGAAGGTGCTGCTCCACTGCCTCACATTGCTCTGCCTGCCAGCTGGGTGCCTGGGTGTGGGGGATCGGGGTGTGCTATGAGCAGGGACCCTGCTGTCTCCTTGCCTGCCCCACAGTCTGCATTTGGAGAGGAGGTGCATGCTTCCACAGCATACACAGAGACAGGTGACAGTCTGTCCTGGAGGTGAGGTACCACCATCCTGTGGGTACTGGGAAGGGGCAGTGCCTGCCCACCTGTTGCTGGTGACAGGGAGAAACCTGCCTCTGAGGGGGGACGCTTCCATGAGGGGAAGGGACTGTCTGTCCCAACGTGGTAGGGAGCTGACCAATGTCAATTCATCCAGAGGTCCGTGTGTCTTGAGGTGAGGGTCAGTCTGTCCCGGAGTGCGGTGGGGGCAGGGCAGCCCGTCCCTCTGAAGTCTGCCTAAGGTGTCCCCTTGAAGTGGGGGTAGTGGGGTGCTGAGACAAGGGCGTCTGTGGGTCTCATGGGAGGCTGGGTATGGAGAATAGCAGCCTGCTGGGGGAGGGGCGGTCACCTGTGAGCCTGTCAGGGGCTGGCTGAGTCAGCCAGCCCTAAGGCGAGGGTGGCAGCGCTGGGGTTGGGACAGGTATCTGTCGACCTGTCCGCACTGGTGAGGAGAGCCCTGTCGGCCCTTCCTAGGGGTGGGTCAGTCCGGCTGGGGGGGGGAGGTGGGGGTGGAGCAAGGGAGACAAGGGGTCGGTTGTTCCTGGTTGGAAGGGAGACGTGTCTGTCCTTTCTGAGAGTGGTTCTGTCCGCGTCGAGGACCCCCCGCGGGTCCCGCCCCCGGCCGCCGGCCCCCCGGCTCCGAGCCCCGGAGATACTCACGCGCTCTCGGCGCCCTGCGAGCCCACGATGAAGCCGAACTTGTCGATGCGGCGCTCGGCAAAGCCGTTGGCCTCTGAATCGGAGCCCAAAGAGCTGAGTTCGTCGGCGGCTGCGGCGTCGGGACCCGGGGCCAAGCTCTCCCGGGTCCCCGACAGGCTCCCCCCGGCTGCAGGCGCGCGCGGCCCGTTCTCTCCGCGGCTCTTCGCCATCCCGGCCGCGCCCGCCGCCTCAGCCTCAGCGGCCACCTCAGCCACCTCAGCCGCCCGACCTCCGCCGACGCCGCCAACGCCCCGCCCACGAGCCGCTCCCATTGGTCGCCACAAAGCCGGGGGCGGGACCCTAGGCCTTCCCTGGCACCTCCTCCCCCCCATGCCCAATGGGCGCCGCAGACCCCGGGACCCGCCCACCTCCCCCAGGCTGGCGCCAACAGGCCCGACGTGAGGGGGCGGGGCAGCCGTCACCAGAAGCCCTCCCCCCTGGGCTGCCAATCACTAGAACTCACCTGAAAAAGCTTCTCGGGCCTTTCCGGGTTAGCCCGGGCCTGGCCCGACATCTGCCGCAACAACCAGGCCGAGACCGAAGGCTCCCTCTGGGAATTCCGCCTCTGCCTCCTGAACCCCTACACTCCTCGCGAGACCCTAGGGACGTGGGTGGGGATTGTTCTCCCATTCATTTATGAGGAACTCTGAGGAGACGCGGGATGGGTCCGGGGACACGTCCAGGGACACTCGGCGGCTTAAAGACCTAGGCTGAGCTAGAAGTTCAGCAGCCCCTTCCTTCCCCCTGCTCACTGTTTCTGGGGCTTTAGAGAGGCCTAATTAGTAAGATTAATGACGAACGACTATTGAGCTACTCGCTGCCCCGAGTTCTACCTACTTTCTCTTCTAATTTTTATTTTTCCAACAGCTTTATTGAGATATAATTAACATACCATAAAAATCGCCCGTTTAAAGTGTATAATTGTTTTAAGCATATTTATAGTTGTGCAACCATCCCCATTATCTAGTTTTAGAACATTTTCATCACCCCAAAAAGAAATTCCTATCCTTACCAGTCACTCCTCATCCTTCCTCCCCCAGTCCCTGGCAACCACTAAAATTTCTGTCTCCATAGTTTTGCTTTTTCTGGACATGGAGTCGTACAGTATTTGGCCTTTGTGTCTGGCTTCTTTCACCTCGCATGTTTTCAAAGTTCATCCACGTTGTAGCATGTATCAGTACCTCCATTCCTTTTTGGGGCCAAAAACCATTCCATTGTATGGACAGATCACAGTTCATCCATTAATCTGTAGACGGACATTTGGGCTGTTTCCACCTTGTGGTGATTGTAAATAGTGCTGCTATAAACATTTGGGTAGAAGCTTTCGTGTGGACATATATTTTCATTTCTCTTGGGTAAACAGCTAGGAGTGGGAATTGCTGGGTCTTTAACCTTTTCAGGAACTGGCAAGCTGTTTTCCAAATTGGTCACACCATCTCTTATAATCTTTTAGCAAGGAGGTAGATACTATTTTTAGTCCCAGTTTACAATTAAAGAAACTGAGGTGCAGGGAAGTGATGTCAGCTGCCTGAAGTCCCAGAACTAGCTTGTGGCAGAGGCAGGATTTGAACCTAGCTCTTACCAACATTTTCTATTGGGAAGCATGGGCCAATTGTATCTATATAGACTTAGCTCCCAGCAGCCTACTTCTGACCCCATGGATTATCAACTCATGGAGTCATAATGATAGCTCTGCACTTAGGTCCGGCACTTTTTGGCTCTTAAGTCACAACCATGTTGTCATCTGACACTCCCCTGTAGACCTATCAGGAGACAGGCCCAGAGAGGGGAAGGGACTAGAAGAACCAGGCCTGAGCTGCAGAGCCTGGGACAGGTTGCTAAGGGGCCCAAAGCAGCCCTAAGAGGGGAGGTCTTAAGCCCTGAGTGATCTCACCAGCCATTTCCTTAATGCCATGTGACCCAGACATTCTTAAAGACTTCACTGTGCAGTCTTGACATTCCATAGGCTTCTGTTTTCCATAAACAGGGCAACAGCAGACACATGCTATTTCGGTCTTAAACTCTCAGTCTGGGAGGACGTGTTCCACCTCTCTAGTAGTTCCAGAGTGGTGGGCTTTTAGTCCCAGCTCCCAGGAAGGACAGAGTAGGCCTCGCAACAGGGTGTGGGCCTAGCCCAGGGAAGGGAGAAAGAGTCGTCAGACGCACGTGGATCAGATGTGAAGCACCAAGCCTGACAAAGTACCCACAACTCTTTGACTCTAATTCTGGTTCTAGGCTCATATCCCAAACACGTTCAGCTCTGTGAGGCACACGTACAGTGATGTTCACTCCAGGGGTACCTGGGGTGGGGTTGGAGGAGCAGGTCAGAAGCATCCAGGTGTCCTTCCTTGGGAGACTGGATAGATGTTGACCTCAAAAGTTAAGGCCTTGATGCTCCAGCTTCTGATTTTCTTACATAAGACCACCCAGGGGAATTCCCTGGTGGTCCAGTGGTTACAACTCGGCACTTTAGGATCCTGCAAGCTGCATGGAGGGTGTGGCCAAAAAAAAAAACCCACCACCCAGGATTCAAATCTCTGCTGTCACTGGGTGACCCTGAGCAAATCACTTCTCTCTGAGCCCATTTCCTTATCTGCAAAATGGAAATGATGAAAAAATATCTCCTTGGAGTTGTTGTTCTGAGACTTTTAGTGTGATGGTACATGGTAAACATCTGGCACATGGAGACTCCCAGTAAATGGTAGCCAGAAGTCGTGGCATTTGTAGTTTGCCAAGCACTAGCAAATTCATTATTGTCTTGAGTGTCTCCCACCACAGCCTGTGGCTGCAGCAGGGGAATTTTCCTAATTTAACTAATGGCACATGGCTTGGGAGACTTCGCTTCATGGCTCTGACCCTCAATAACTGGATGTTCTTATGCAAAATTTTTTAAGCTTCTCAGACCGTTTCCTCTTCTGAAAAATAGGAATGTCAGTAATTACTTGAAGAGTCAAGCTTCCAGCACACAGTAGATACTTACTAAATGTTAGCTCTTTACACTTCAAAATCCAGAGCTCTGGGCTTCCCTGGTGGCGCAGTGGTTGAGAGTCCGCCTGCCGATGCAGGGGAGGCGGGTTCGTGCCCCGGTCTGGGAAGATCCCACATGCCGCGGAGTGGCTGGGCCCGTGAGCCATGGCCGCTGAGCCTGCGCGTCCGGAGCCTGTGCTCCGCAATGGGAGAGGCCACAACAGTGAGAGGCCCGCGTACCACAAAAAAAAAAAAAAAAATCCAGAGCTCTTTAACTTATTTGATGTTACCCTAGTAACCCCCGGGGGAGGGGGTGAGCAGAGGTGAGGGCAGAAGGAAATGAGGAAGCCTCTGTGCAGGGATCTGGGAGAAGGGTGTATGGGAAGCAGGGCAGCAAGTGCAAAGCCCTTGAAAGGGAAGCAGGCTCAGAAGATGGTGTAGTTAGACTGGAGAAAGCGAGCAGGAATGAATGAATGAATGAATAAATGAATGGTCCAAAGGAATGCCCTACAGAATCACATGGTTCACTGGAGTATAAGAGGCTTTTGGCAATGCTGTGAAACATCCTGGTAGACTGGCTGCTGTAAATGTTCTTTTGAGGATGAGAGATGCTTGGCCAGGGCTATAGGATGTGTTGAAAAACTCGAGTCTCATCCTACTGGGGTCATTCCTAGAAGTTTTGGCTCAGGCCCTCACACGAGCCCCTGCACAGTCCCCTCTCCTGGATCCTGGAATGTGCTTGGGAAATCTGTCAGTGTTCGCCAGAAGCAGACAGATGTCCAGGTATCAGCCTTTATCCATAATGAGAGCAGAGCTGAGGTTCAGAAGGTACGTAGCTGGTGCCCAGGAGCCTATGAAAAGTAGGCAAACTATAAAGCTTCTTTATCCCTACACTGAGGATAACAGTTAAGAATCTTTTGGTAAGTGGCAGAGAACACAACTCAAATGGGTTTAACCCAAAACTGCACTTAGTGGGTCCCAGAGCTTAAAAACATTCACAGGTACATAAGTTTCAGGAGCAGTTTGATCCAGAGACTGTCACCAAGAATATTAGCCTTGTTTTCCCTTTTTCTCCTTTTCTCTTTGTCCTTTCCTGTGGTTGCTTTATCCTCAAGCTAGAGCCCCTCATGGCAGCAGCTCCAGGCTCACATACTTCCTCCATCCATACATACAATGGATGACTCTTCTGGATGGTGGGGAGGCTGCATTCCTTCACTCCATACGAGGACACATGCCTATCCCTAATCTAATCATCCCCACAGCTCAGGGCTAGGGAACACAGACTTGCTTAACTGAACTTAGCTTAAGGCAACAGTAGTACCTTCTCATAATATGATAAAGAACAGGAGTTTATCTTGTCCTGCTTCGAGACTGTATGACTCAGGGTACCTAGAATTACTCACTTACATGTATTTTTAAAATAAAACAATGTACATATAGTTAAGATCAAATCCCCAAATCAGACAGTTAAAAATCTGAACTTTAAGAACTTACATTTCACTTTTATTTTTAAAAAGTAACTTTTAAGAATCTTAAATACTAACTCATTTACTTTTATTATTTTTTAAATAAATTTATTTATTTATTTTTGGCTGCACTGGATCTTCATTGCTGCACGCGGGCCTTCCCTAGTTGCAGTGAGCGGGGGCTACTCTTCATTGTGGTGAGCGGGCTTCTCATTGTGGAGCACAGGCTCTAGGCGTACGGGCTTCAGTAGTTGTGGCACGCGGGCTCAGTAGCTGTGGCTCATGCGCTCTAGAACGCAGGTTCAGTAGCTGTGGCGCATGGGCTTAGCTGCTCCGTGGCACGTGGGATCTTCCCAGACCAGGGCTCAAACCCATGTCCCCTGCACTGGCAAGCAGATTCTTAACCACTGTGCCACTAGCGAAGCCCCTCATGCACTTTTAAACATGAGCTATATTGTACTTTTTTACCTTTTTGATTTTTGCATTATAAGGATAAATGAAATATTACCTGTAAAGATTGCTATAATTACAGTATATCACATATTTCAAGTATCCTAATATAACTTTTGTACACATTCTCTTAATACATAATTTTAAAACGTGAAATGGGTCTAATCATGAGTAGCCTCCTCTGGGCTACATGGTAAGTGCTCATTTCAAGCAGCTGGTGGAACTGGAAGTGAAATTTCTTAATGTCTACTCTTCCTAGAGCCCTCTTCATGCAAGTCTTTAAAATTACAGTGAGCCTGAAACCACCAAGCCATGCCCAGTTTTCCCAGCAATCTCACAACAGGAGCATTTCTCCCCATTTCACAGTCTGGTCTGGCAAAGTGGTGAGGACAGTGTGGTCACCAGGAATAGAAGAGCTGCTCTGGCCTTCCAGAGCCATCACTGGCCTTGGGTATCCACCTTATCTAAAAAAATGGGCCAGATAATCCTCAGAGGAATGCAGTGAGAATCAGAAAAGCTGTGCAAGCAAGGCAATGCCTACGTGCTGTGGGTTCTAAACAAGAAGTGCAGAGCACTGGGCTGCACGCTGGGCCTGCAGCCACTGACAATCGCAAAGCTGGTTTGGTCAATGAGTCTTCTGCAACTGAGTGAGCCAGGACAGATGTTCATTCAGGAACTCCAGGAAGCTGAGATTGGGCCCCAGAGAGCAGCTCAAAGGACCCATTCACTCACATTCCACCCAGCAGCATTCCTGGCCTCCAGTCGCAGCCTCAGTCATGGAAGGCTGGTGAGATCTGCCAACCTGTGAAGGAGAGATTGGCCCCAGAGCCAATCCTAGGAAGGAGAGCTTGGAGTACGGGACTCCCCCAGCTCTACTGACCCCTTTCCCTCTTGGAACAAGACCCAGGGGGTGTTCAGGCGATTTCTGGTGTTAGCCAGGGAAAAGCAACCAGCAGTGGGCTCACTCAGGCACCCAAACCTTGGAGCTTCAGGAAGCCAAAGTTCAGCCCTGGCCCCTGGGGGAAACTTCTAGCTACCAGGCGGGAAGCAAATGTCAGAGTGAGGAATAACATCCCACTGACCAAGTTAAAAACGTGAGCAGTTTGTAATGGAGCCACATAACTGGCACTGCAGAAGGGCCACTTGAGCCCTAGGTCTAGAGTTGGAAGCTCTGAGCTTGGTGAGGGGGTGGAGGGGATGGTGACTAGAATACTGCGACCTTGGGAATGGCCTCACCCCTCTGGGCCTGGGAGATGACTGCATAGGATGAAATGGAAGGACTGCAAAGAAAAGGCACTAGGAACTCTCAGGGGATAAACACACGAGATCTTCCGAATGAAATCAACTTTAGGTTTAAAACCAGGAAACGGTTATCAACAGGCTCTCACCTTCCTCCCTGTGAACACCTACCCACAGCAGCACCTACCTCCCTGTAACAGCACAACTCCAAAAATAACAGCCTATGTCTGGCCCTTACTAGGGGGCAAGGACTGACAAGTGTTTTGCACACATTCTCTTTTTATCTCCTTACTGTGTGACTGTGTGCATGTGATTCAGAATCTCTGTGCCTCAGTTTACTCAAGTGTAAAATAGGAACACCCACATCAGGATTACATGAGTTAGGGAGTTCCCTGGTGGCCTAGTGGTTAGGATTCCAGGCTTTCACTGCCATGGCCTGGGTTCAATCCCTGGTCAGGGAACTAAGCTCCTGTAAGCCACACAGTGCAGCCAAAAAAAATAAAAATAAAAATTTATATGAGTTAAAATTGATAAAGTGCTTGAAACAATAAGGAGTAGTTGGCTAAATTTTATAAAGTTCTTAAAATAGTTCATGGGGGGGCTTCCCTGGTGGCGCAGTGGTTGAGAGTCTGCCTGCTGATGCAGGGGACACGGGTTCATGCCCCGGTCCAGGAAGATCCCACATGCCGCGGAGCGGCTAGGCCCGTGAGCCATGGCCACTGAGCCTGTGCATCCGGAGCCTGTGCTCCGCAACGGGAGAGGCCACAACAGTGAGAGGCCCGCGTACTGCAAAAAAAAAAAAAAAAAAACAAACCCTCATCATATACTTGTGCTCACTCAGGATAAGCCACCTGCCCAAGGTCACTTATCAGGTGATGATGAGTGATCCCTGGTGTGCAGTAAACTGCCACCCTCTATAGTCTCATCTGAATGCTGCCCACTGACCTAGGAACTGCATCCCATCTGTCTGTGTTCTTTTGTGGTCCTGGCATGTTGAAGGCATGTTATACGTATTAGTCTGTTACACGTACGGGGCTATGCCTTTGGAGGATCCATGCGTTTCAAAATGGCAATAAAAACATATCAAAAAAAGAGTCATAGGGCTTCCCTGGTGGCGCAGTGGTTGAGAGTCCGCCTGCCGATGCGGGGGACGCGGGTTCGTGCCCCGGTCTGGGAGGATCCCACGTGCCGCGGAGCGGCTGGGCCCGTGAGCCATGGCCGCTGAGCCTGTGCTCCGGAGCCTGTGCTCCGCAAGGGGAGAGGCCACAACAGTGAGAGGCCCGCCTACCGCAAAAAAAAAAAAAAAAAAAAAAAAAAAAGAGTCATAGAAGACTTAATGGCAGCAAGAATGTAGTTAAAAGCCCAGCATTCCTCAGAGCAGAAGAGGAGCCACAAGGCACTGTACCATGCTCCTAGGTCTGGGCAGGGCACAGGTGGCCAGGAGACAAGTCTCATGACATTAACTTCACGAGAAGGGTCGGAGAGGTTTATTAGCCCATGGCAAGATACAAAATGATGAACAGTAACAGCCATATTCTACCAGCCAAGTGTCACTTGGCACTATGATAACATCCTATAGGACATCCCTGGTTTCACATTCCCTAATGGGCTACCTGAAGAAATGACCCCTCAAATCAAGACCCAAACACAAAGGGATTCCAGGGGCCACTGGGGAGGAGAATGCCTGAGAAAGCCCTCTCTGATCAATGTGGGGAGGGAGTGGGGGGAAGGAAGCTCTGCAGGACAATTTGGATCTCCAAACTTAGTAAGAGGGAAACAAATGCACAAGGCAGGGTCTCCTGGGTCTGGGACAGGGGTAGGGGACAGGAGAGGCAAAACGGCAGTAGTTGGGACCTGACAGCAGGTTTCTCTCTTCTACTTCTTCCTCCCGCCTCTCTCCTTGAGCGCCAGGTGGATGATGGCACCATTAGCCATGTTGTAGTAAGCCAGCGAGTTGGAATCCTTGATGAAAATGCCCTAGAAAACAGATGTAGTGCCTCAGCCCAGGGCAATCTGGCCTTGAACTCAGAGAGCAGCCTCACAAGTCCCAACACTCTGAACTTAGCAAATACAAGGGCTTGAAGGAAGGTGGGGTGGGAAAGGGAGTGGCACAGGGCAGGAATGAAGGTCTCTGGTTCCTCCCAGAATGCTTTGCTTTTCCTTCCTTCCAAGCCATGCTGTCAACACCCCAAAAATCTGGCCCTGACCAACCCCATGGAATTTTGACTCTCAAATCATAAGACCTTTAGAGATCAACTAGTTCAACAGCCTCACTTTACAGAGGAGGAAACTGAGGCCCAGAATGGGGATTTGTCAAAGTCCAAAAAGGGAGAACACAGCAGTCCTCTGTGACCTGGCAGGCACCAAGGTGAGCTGGACTATGACCTTTGGGTCCAAGCACAAAGCCAGGCTACCTGAGACCACATTGACTTGGATGGCTCTACCACTGGGACAGAAACCTACCAGAGCACTCCGAAGTCTGGTCCCCAGATGTCACTGAGGCATTCAAACCCCATACAAGACTGTGCTGTGACCCTGCCAGAGCCTCACCCTGTCAGACTAACCTGCCCCAGCACCCCCCACCGGCATCATCACTTCCAGGATGGACTCAAATGACCACACCCAGGTGTCTCCCCACTCCTCTGATTCCACAGGGGATTTATTAGCTTCTCGGACAACAGAGGGGGCAAGGACTACAGACACCCAACTCACCTCATACTGCAGCTTCTGTTTCCCTGCTGGCATCCCTGTGGCTTCGTGAATCTTCACCTTGATGACAGAGACCTATGGGACCGAGGAGAGGTCAGTCACCTCTTGCTAAGGTCAGCTGCAGGAAGCTTCCCCCTCTTTGGTTCCCCTGTACCTGATACCAGTTGGGGACAGCAACTCATACCTGGTCTGTGAGTGGGAGGGTGAAGACCAGCACCTGTCCGTTCAGCTTCCATTCCGTCTTATCCTGCATGTTGGGCACCTGGACTTTGATGGACACTGGACCCTGCAAAACAGGAGGTGGCCATTATGCCTGGGGAGGCCTGAGTCAATCAGGAACTACGCTCTCCTATTCCTGGGCCAGTCGAGACAATGTCACCTGTCCATCAGGGCTCCTGGACTCTGGCCTGTTTCACTACTGACACCACTTGTAACATAGAACAAATCACTCCCCCTTTTCAAGAATTGGTTTCCCTTCTTTAGAACAATCCCTGCCTACAGGTAAGGCTGGAACTGAAGAAGAGACATGAAAGTGTTCTGAAAGCCTCAGGAAGTACCACAGGAGGAAAGAATATGAGTTGCGAGGTCAGAAGACCTGGGTTCCCAACTCAGCTTCCCTGCTAACTAGGTCTCTCTAAGCCTCAACGCCATGTCTGTAAAGCGGTTGATCACAACTGCTGGATGGTGATGTGAGCATTCAACAGACCAACTACCTGTAAAATGTGTGGCTCTGCCCCAGCACTTGAGTAGGTACTCAAGAAATGGAAACTACCATCAAAAAGGAAAAAAGAAAAGATTTGGTCAAATGCACTGGGCGGGGTGTGTGTGTGTGTGTGTGTGTGTGTGTGCTGGGAATGTTTCTGCCTCCTCACTGGAGCTTCCCCAGGCACCAGCAGTGCCAAGGTTCCCAGCTCTTATTTCTAGTACCCCCACAGGATCCCCACAACACACCACCTCCTAAGGGCTGGACCTGGAGGCAAAGGCCACAAAGAAGTTAAAAATCGCACCCAGGATTCCCTCCAGTGTCCAGAACCCCTTTCACACCTGAGTCCTACTGCCCGTGCAGCTGGGTCTCCCTGCTGGCCTCTGCGACAGCTCACACCAGGGGGACTACTGACAGCTGTCTGCTCCTCTGGCTGCTGAACCCCCATCTAGTGTGTGCTCAGAAGTTTCACGGGCCTCCAATGGCTGACCCAGGTCCCAGAAGCCAAAACCATGGAAGAATAGGGTGGGCCAGAGAGCGTGTGACTGGGGCAGGACTGGACAACCGCCCCGCCCCATCTAGACACTCCAGGCTGTGGGCAGCACTCTGAGATGCATACCTTGTTTCTGCGTAGAAACTCCTCTTCTGGCATGAGGCTGTCCTCGGTCTTCAGTTTCTTGGAGGCAGGCTCATCTTCCATGGGAGGTGGGGGGTGGACAGGCGGCATAGGGGCTGGAGCTGGGACGGGTGCCACAGGTGGTGCGGGCACGAAAGCTGCAAGGACAGGAATAAGCAGCCACATGAGTGGGAGGAAGGGCCCAGGACTCAGGGCTGGTGAGAGTGAGAAGGGGATTGCAAAGGTTTCCCATTTCTCCCAGTTAGAGGTGTGAAGGACCACTCCTTGCTGAGCCTGGCAGCCAGTAAGGAGCCTGGCAGCCAGTAAGCTCCCTGGCAGGGGCACCTGGGAGACTGCCAGATTGGGTAGCAGGAAACTGAAGGAGGGGCAGGACCGATGGATGGAACAGGTGGCAGCCAACAGCAAGCATCATCAGGCCTCTGTGCCTGTCCAGGCTGACCCCTCTGGGTGCACAGACCCCAGCTCTGCCGTATCTGCCTATCTCCCCCAGAAGCCATAAGTCCCTGGCTCCCAGATCAGGGATCTCTCACATGGTGAACTCAAGGCTCTCCTTTGGGCTTGACCACCAGCTCGAACAGCTGGCACTACCATCAGCCACTGCTCTGCTCAGGGCTTGGCCTGTAGTCCTGACCCACTGACCTGTCGGCACAATCATGGGTGGTGGGCGGGGTGCCATGATAGGAGGGGCCGAGGGAGGCATGGGCACCACGTTGATCCTGGGCGCGTGGATGATCGGTGGCATGGGGGCGATCACCGAACCGGGGGGCAGTCGGACCACTGATGCCATCGGGGGCCGGGGCATGACGGGTACTGCAGACACAACTGTGGTACGGACGGGAGGTGGCATCTGTGGGGGTGAAGACCCACAGGTCACAGGAAGCCAAGGCTGCACTCTAAGGGCACACACAGCTGGCAACTGGCCACCTGCAGCTTTGAGGATGGGGCTGGATAGCTTCGACTCAGCCCCCTGGGGCTGAGAGTGCAGCCTCACACTGGGCCCTGACAGGAACTACGCTGAGAGAGGCCCAGGGCAACACTCTTTCCACTTGGGACTCAACCAGCTGCTCTTGGCAAACACTGAGAGAGCCACTGAAGACACTGACCTCCATTTAGCCCCCTGGAGTCAGGCCATCAGTCCTCCAAGACCCATTAAGCCCTCCAGCCCGTCCCTGACCCAAGCCTGCTTCTCACATTTGCCACTCGCCTCCCTCCCTGTTCCAAGCCTCCTACACAGATAGAAGATCGGGCTGGAGGTTCCCACTTCTAACTAAAATGTTCTTTTTCTCTCGACTTGACCCACTCAGCGGTTCTTTTTCTCTCAACTTGACCCGCTCAGTGCTTGGGCCTGCTGTGAGATAGCTGCCCTTCTCAGCCTGCAATGTCTAACCCCAAGAACCCAGCTCTGAAAGACCAGTCACAGGGTGGCTGCTGGCTAACCGTGGGTGGCCGGGGCACCGAGGTAATGGGTGGGGCTGAGCTGGGGATGTTGGTGGCTGAAGACGGAGGTGGTGGCTGCTGGGGGATTTCATTGGGCTTGCTGGGGCCAATCTTCTCTTTGGTATCATCTTCTGGCACCAAGCCCTTAGCCTTGTGGATGGCCTCGATCTGCTCCTGCAGGGTGATATTGGCCTGGGCAGCCTGCTGGGTCCGGGCCATGCTGCCGGAATGGCCATCCCAGGTCACCTGCATGGGAAAGCAAAGCCACAGCTTGTCAGGGCTCCTGGAACTGAGCCCAAGTGTGAGTCTGACGGCGGGGAAGGCACTAAGAGTCATCTGATGCACCTTTTCCTCTGGCTTCTGGATCTCCTCCTCGCCAATCTTCTTACCAATGGCTGTTTCCTCTACACCAAAGATGTCGGTACGCCGCTCAGCCAGCTGTTTCAAGCTGCTCTCAATATCCAGACCTGGATATAGTCACAGAACGGAGGCAGGGGAAAGAAAGGGAAACTAAACCAGATGCCCTTCTGACAACACAGCAGCTCTACTGGTGCAGGGTGGAAGCTGTTCTCATGGGACAAGGCTATCTGTGGGTCCCAATGCAGCATGCCTGTCCTCTGAGCCTAGGGAAGGCTGCCCAATGAGCACTAAGCCTGTAAACCAGGGCTTGTCCAACCCCTTGACTTACAAAAGGCAACTGAGAAGACAGGGTCACATGAGTGGCGTGGCAAGTAGCAGAGTCAGGACCAAAAGCCTGGTCTCCTGCCTCCGGGACAATTTCCTCCCTCCCTATCATGCTGCTTCTCACAAAGAATCAAGGCACCGTGTCTCATTTCAAGGTGCTCAGTGTACTCCAGCCACCAGAGCCTTCATTCTAAGACAGCTCTGAGTGTGAGCACCTCTCCCAGCTATAGTCAGATCTTGCACTAGGATGTCAATGGACACATGCTATCCACATCAGGTGCCTGCCTTTGGAAGAATCCCTATGAAGAGTCCTTCTAGAAAATGGGAAGTTATTTTGTAGTGTCATAGGCTGCACCTATCCTCAAAAGCTTTCATTGACCTCAATTGTTACCTTCTATGTTTGATTAAAGCATAAAGTTGATCAGAGATTCCCCATGGGCCAAAGTGAGATGGGGCTGAGTCAAAGAAGGGGTGTGGACAGAGTGGGGGATGCCCCCCAACCTCACCTGGTGCATACACCTCATCATCACTCTGCTTCTCACGAATGGAGCGATCTCGCTGCTCCAGCCAACGGGGGTCAAGAAGCCCAATGCGCATGTGTTCCTGCATTTTGCTGGCAGGGATCTTCTCCCCAGTGATGGGGGACACGAGATATTCATCTGGAGCAGGGGCTGGAGGCAGGGGCTTGGAAGCTAAAAAGCAAGAGATTCTTGAGTGAGAATACTGGGTGGCAGCCCAGGTTAAGAGGGTGCTATTTCATTCGTGCACCATCCATTCAGTGCCACGCTGTACCTGGCACTATGCATTGCACCAGAGCACCAGAGATGACGAAGTCCCATTCCCCATCGTGAGGCCTATGACAGAGAAGCTATCAATGCCTTTATGACAAGCCACCTCGAGCCCTCCTAAAAATGGACAGGTCTGAGGAACATGAGGGCAGAAGAGCAGAACCAACCTTTTGGGTCATAGTCCTTCCGGACAATAACCTGGTCTGGAGTTGGGGGCAGAGGCGGTGGCATGGGTGTCTCTGGAGGTGGGGGCACTTTCTGCCCTTCTTCTTCATCATCTGAACCCTGAAAAGCAAAGTAATGGCAGGACTCGGAATGGGGCTGAGAAGCCACCTCCCTGCAGCTGAGCCCTGCTGGCTCTCAGGGTGGCAAAGAGCCTAGGCCCCTGCCAGTCAGCATCCACGTGCTAAGCCTCCCAGGGCAGCCGAGGCCAGCCGGCAGCTGGCCAAGCTACTTCCTCACAGCATGAATGGGAGTGCTGGGGGCCGTGGTGCTAACACTCTGCCCAGGCATTTCCAGCAGCTGGCACCAGGCAGTCACAGGAGGCCAAGGGCACTTAACGTGCTGGAGAGGGGTGCGGGGAACAAGTCAGCGTTCAATGGTAGCTGCTCAAGAAGCAATGCTGGGAGGGAGAGAAAAAGTCAATTCCCAGACACATACATCTTTATTCTCAGGCTGCACACAAATTCTTTCTGAGGGGAAGAAAGCAGTTTGGCTCTGGAGACTCCATGCCTGCTTGGAGGGCCTGCCTCGATGGGGGTAGAGGAGGCCAAAAGCCACTTAGCAAAGCTCTGGAGGACTTCCCTGGCGGTCCAGTGGTTAGGACTCCATGCTTCCACTGCAGGGGTCATGAGTTCGATCCCTGGTCGGGGAACTAGGATCCCGCGAGCCACATGGTGTGCACCCCCACCCAGAAAAAAAGAAAAGCTCTGGAAACTGCTGATCATTTGGGCCTCAGCGCAAAAGCGTCAAAGTACATGGTATAGAGGTTTCCCTAACTGAGAGCCAGCCTGGGGTCGGTAGTGAGCAGGGCCCCTGAGCAAAGGAGGAAGGTCACAGAACAGGGCCACCACAGCTTTCAGATCCTTGCCTATGAATGAATCTTTGTTGCCTGAGGTGGAAAGAGGCTCTGTGCTGCCTGAGCTTGGGCAGCTACTCAGCCAGGACTCCTTGTTCAGGAACCCACACTTCCTTTCAAGATTCACAAGGGAGCTGGACTTCTCTGGAGGAGAGCACCCCCATCTCCTTGGGCTCCAGGAGCGTACCTCATCCATGTCTTGCACTTGGGTGTCCTGGTCCAGCTGGGACGGAGGCTCCTCCGCCTTCTCCTGTTTCTCGTCCTCCTCATCAGACTCGACCTCCATCTCGACCTCCTCACTCTCCCCAAACTTCTCGTAGCGCTCCTGAATGAGGATTCGGGCCCCCAGCTCCTCTGGGGTGGTGGGGGGAGGGAAGTTCCCTGGCAAAGGGTGAGCCAGAGTCAAAGGCAGGGTTCCACAGACGCTCCTTATCAAAGGCCATCTATCTGCCCTCTCTACACTGTTAGCTCTCTGAGGACTGGGACTGTCTGATTTCTCTCCTATCTCCAGAGGCCCACCCGTTGGGCCATTATTGTCAGGCACGATAATATTTGTTCAATTGGGTTTAACTGGGGCAATGTGGTAGAAGTGAAGTCTTCCAGAAGCAGAGAAGAAACAGATACCCATAGAACTCTCTGAGGGATTCTGCTGCTCCTTGGGGACAGCTGGAAGAGATCTCCCAGGATGGCTCCAAGCTCCTGGCTCCCCTAACTGGAGTCACAGACCTACCTTCCTCATAGACCTACCTTGCTCATTGGGTTGGAAGTCCACTGTTTCCACCACCACAAAATCATGCCAGTCAATCTGAGCATAGGCCACCCGTTCCTTTTCCTTCTCCTCCTCTTCCTTCTTCCTCTCACGCTCCTGAAACTTGGCCCACTCCACTCGGTAACATACCTGAAGGGATGGGAAACAGCGTGGTGCTGAGCTGAATCAGGGTCTGCTCCTGAGGAGGCTATCATCTCCAAGGCCTTCACCAAAGCCAACGTCTCCTTCAGAACAGGAAGCTGATCTGCCCATAAAGGGGAACTTCCTGGGGCAGACTATGGTATTTGTATCTGGTTTCAGCCAGGCCTAGAGTTTGGACAGGATGAAAATATGAAATATCACAGAGACCTTCTGTCTGGGCAGCTGTTTGTTATAACCTCAAAGTTTTCTGCTTGAGTTGGCGAGTGGCTAGCAAACTCCCTCCCAGAAGTTTGCATGACAACCAAGTGCCCACAAAAGCAGCAGCGGTCTGAAAGCCTGCAAAACAGAAGCCTCAAGCAGCCACCCAGAACAGCCAGCACCAATATGCCCTCTCTCTTCGACTCTGAAAACCTGGGACTTCAAAAGGCAGTTGTCACCAGAGAACCCGTTCAAAAGCTGGCTTCTAGCAACAGAAGAAAAGAAGAGACTGAAGCAGACAGCAGAGCAGAAAGCTGGGGAGCAGAGAATCCAGGTTTCTTGGTCTTTGCAGCCTCAAGGCCTTTCCTCCCACCACGACTGTGCCTGGAGCATTAACAAGGTACTGGTTCGGAGACTACTTCCAAACACAAAACAGAACCCACACAATGTAACGTTAGTGCCGTCAGTAACTGGTTGTAAGAAATTTAGTTTACCTGGTCCAAAACTTCCCGGGGGTTCTCTGCCTCTTTCTTGAGCTTAGTAAATAAGCCTTTGGGTGGAATCAAGATCTGAAACACAGAAGATTTAAAGCAACTGTCAGTGCAGCACAACATGGGACAAAGAAGTGGCCTTCCTGGGCCTGTGGAAAGGCACAGGAGAAAGGAAAGCATGGGATTCTGGGATCCAATCTCAGCTCCACTTGGCTGTGCAACTTTGGGCAAGTTACTCAACCTCTGTAATTTGGTTTTCTTCTACAAAATGGTGACACTGCCACTTAGAGTTGGCATCATCAACTTAAAAGGTTGCCAAGGGTAGCAGGAAAGTATGCAAAACCACCACCAGATCACTGAGCATACAGTCAGCATGTGATGACTGCTCTCAGGAGGCGGATCTGCCCTTTACCCTTCTGCACATGCCAACAGGCCACCTGATGACTTTATTGAAGACTACAGCCCACAGGCTCCACCTCCCTAGACTTCTATCCCCTGCTTTCTGTTTAGCATTTTCTCCATAGTATTTATCACCATCCGACACACACTGATGTTGCACTTGCTTATTGCCCCTTCACTAGACCAGTCTCCACAAAGACAGGGATTTCTCTGTCTTCGGCTCACTGCTACATATCCAGCACCTAGAACAGTGTCTGACACTCAAAGCATATTTGCTGAGAGAATGAATGCTGGCTTTGCTTAAAACAGTCAGTCTTTCCAACTGCCCCAAGCATATCCACTCTCATTGGAAAAGCACCTCAGCCCCACTCCATCCTCTCTGTCCTTCTTCCTCAGGAATTGATCTGCTCCTAGAGTTCCCAGGCCTAGAGACACACCGGTGCCCTGAGATTAGAGTAATGAATGTCAATACCCAAATTCTGAGGGAGAAGGAATAGGAAAGTTAACAGAATAAAAAGGAATCTGCGGACCTTTAACTCTGGAAGCAGTCCACTGAGAGAAATTAACCCAGGGCTCACTTAAAATTGATACTGTGTAGTTACAATAACCCTTGGGTCTTATGACTTGAATGATTGTTATTTCAGCTACTCTCCTGGCTTCTGGACTTCCTAAACACAAACATTTTTGTCGTTCTTTCTAGTTATATACTTAAAGTGAATGAAGTTAGAGGAAATCATTACATAACCTTTCAAGTCAGATATTTAACATATTGTTTTTAGATATCAAAAACAGATGTGCGAACTATGCCACTAAAAAGGAAAGACAACCTCCATTATGTGCGTAACAAGAAAAATGTTCCACAGGCATATCTATACCAGTGTACTTTTTAATAAATTAGCGATCTGATTATTTTAAATACCAGTATTGACTTGTCTGCATTCTTGATTGCAACAACGCAGCATGATAATTAAGATCTTAGGGTCTGGAATAAAAATGTCAGCACTCAAGTCCCTGCTCTGCAGCTCCCTAGCTGTGTAACCCTGGTCAAGTTAACTTCTCTGTACCTCAGTTTCCTCTTCTGTAAAATAAATATAATAACAGTGGCTACCTTATAAGTTATTAGGGATTAAATGAGAAGATACTACATAATATAAGTACTCAATACTGGTTACACTTATTTATTTTAAATTGCTTCCCAATGCCCATTTAAATGATACTTCTAATTCAAGGTACTTTTTAGGGTGGAAAACAACAGAGGTTTCAGAGTCAAATGTTGGTTAAATCTCAGTGCAGCTGAGAGACCACAAGTAAGTACTTCACCTCTCTGAGCTTTATGAAATAGGAAGGAAAACACTTACTTTATGGATTCTTGTGAGGATAAAATTAGGTAATAATAGGAGGCAACTATTAAGAGCTTGCTTCTTCTCAAGCCCTACTGAGGCAACCGAAAATTTAAATGCACATAAAAGCAACTAGCATCACTTGGCCTTATCACGCAGCAGGCACTCACCTAATGAGTTATCAATCACATGTTTCCTTTCTCTTTAGAAACAGCGGTCTATGTTGCATTTACTAGGAAAACTGAATAGAAATCAAGATTTTATACTGAACTGGGATTTTTAACATCTGCTTGGGGGCCCCACATAGGAGCGGGGTCCTTGCAGACAGTGAGTGGATAGAGTGCTGATGGTAAGATGCCTTCCTTCCCTGGGTCCAGCACCCCGGTCCCCGCCCTGCCCAGGCACCTTGGTATACTGTTCCACCAGCTTCGTGAAGTAGTTGAAAAGGCTGTGTTGCGGGCGAAGGAAGTCAAACTGGTAGTTGCGCTGCTCTTTCTGCATCAGCTGGGTCAGAAACTGGCGCCCGTTCCTGGCCACAAACTGAGCTGTCAGCTTCACCACGTCCAGGTCGAAGGCTGAGATAGAGGGGGGGTCTGCAATGAACTCAAACTCGGGAGGGGGCTCTTTGGGCACGATGGTCTCTTGGATCACTTGGGCTTGAACCTAGGATGCAAAGGGAATGTGAGGCAAGAGGCACAGGGGTGGAGGGACTCCAGAGAGGGGGCGGGGATGCACCCCCGGCAGACAGCACAGACCTCTACACTTCTGCTGATCACGCACACACCACTGGCACGTGGTGTGAGAGAAGCCTAACTCACAAGGGCACCAATTTCTTGGCCAACTGTAGCCTCGACTCCCTAAATGGCTTTCTGAATGAGAACCGAGTCCCTCTGTATCTCTGCTGCTGCCCTGAAACTGAGGACCAAAACTGGGTGGCAGAAGATCTAACAGGAACACAGCTTATGAAACCCCGCTCAAGGGAGACAGAGGATTTAGTAAGCCCTACATGTGTGCAGAGGACCCCACTGGACAGAAGACTTCCACGTTTGTTACCTCATCTGGCCACCACACGAACCACAAGGTGGACAGAACAAGTACTGTGAATTCTTTTTATAGATGAGGAAACTGAGGTCGCCTGAGGCCCTAGGAGTAGTAAATTGCAACACAAGGTCTCAGAACCTATTCCAGCCTTTACCTCCCACTGTAAAACAAGGGGCAGCCTTTGCCACCGTGGCTCAGGAGTGAAGCAAAGAGAAAGGACCAGTCCAAGTCTACACAGGAGGCAAAACGTGTGGGCCCTTCTTGTCCTCACTGACAGTCCTAATCGTCCCTAGTGCTAAGGGGGTATTAGGGCAGGCCAGAAAGAGGGGCCCTGGGAAGGTGAGACAGTAGAGAGGGATGCACAAGAAGGGGTCCACAAGCCACGTTGCAGCACTGCCCTCATGCCACGGTCAAGGAAAAGAGTAGGAACTGAGAGCATGGACTTTAGGGTCCTGACTGTGCGGCCTTGGGTAAATTGTGCTTCCCTAAGCCTCAGATTCCTCATCTGAAGAATGGTCACTTTACTGGCCTCCTCATGCAGCCCCTGTGAGGCACCAATGAAACAAGGCTCCCAAAGCACTGAGCACAGAGCGTGAAGGGCAGCATTCAGCAAATGCCAACTGTCAGCAACACTTTGCTGTGTGAGCCTTTCCATCTGCCTCTGTAAGATGGGGATAAAGACTTCAAGTTTCTCCCTGGGTGGTTGGGAGGTCTGGACAGCAGAGTTCATTATCTTCCCCTCCCTGTCCCAGCCTCCCTTAGCCCTGGGGAAGGGAAGGGAGGGGCTGGCTCCAACCTTCTGGGGCAGCTGCTGCTGGGTGGCTTGCTGTTGCTGCTGCATGACCTTGGGGATGGCAGCCGAGGGCTCCTGGGCTTTCCCCTCCTTGAACTCGCTGACCTTGTGGCGGTAGTAGGCATGGTAAGGGTCATTGGGGTTCAGGAAGTTGAACTTGGGGTTGTTGATCTCGTTCTGTCGTATCCTAGCTTCAAATTCAGGTCCGTTTCTAGAAAAAGGAAAAAAGAGAAGCATTAATACCACAACCCTTGCAGCTGCTCAGACCAGAACACTGCCCATGCAAGCCCCATTCTTGCCACCACCCATCACTCAAACTAGCCCGTCCCAACACAGCAGAGGTCCTCTTCGAGACTCCTGGCATCAGCGGCCAGTGCCCCTGCCTCCTTCGGCCTGCACAGGCCTCCTCTACCACAGGGTCTCCAGACCTCCATCATGGCTGCAGCCCCTCTGCCAGTCTTGCCATTTCCAAAACCATCTGGACTATTGCTTTTTTCTTTTAATAAAATTTATTTACTTTAAAAAACGTACCTGGGCTTCCCTGGTGGCACAGTGGTTGAAAGCCTGCCTGCCGATGCAGGGGACATGGGTTTGTGCCCCGGTCCAGGAGGATCCCACATGCCGCGGAGCGGCTAGGCCCATGAGCCATGGCCGCTGAGCCTGGGCGTCCGGAGCCTGCGCTCCGCAACGGGAGAGGCCGCAGCAGTGAGAGGACCGCGTACCACAAAAAAAAAAAAAAAAAAAAAAAAGTACCTAAGAAGGCATGGGAATTCCCTGGGGTCCAGTGGTTAGGACTCCGTGCTCTCACTGCCAAGGGCCCAGGTTCAATCCCTGATTGGGGAACTAAAATCCCACAAGCCATGGCACAGCCGAGGCGGGGTGGGAAGGCATGTATTACTACTTCAGATAAAAATCATTATGGCTTTACTAACAAAAGGCAGTCATAAAATTCAATACAATGGAAACAAAGTAACACGGTTAAAGTTTAGCTCAAGTTTGCTGAGACTGAGGCCAGTTCTCTTAGTTAAAAGTGGGATGACTGAGTGCTGGGGAGGTATTAAAAGGTATGCTAGCACCAAACTGAGACTTTGTCCTTTGGGTAACAAGAAGAAAAAAATATGAAAATTTAATGGGATTTAATGCCTTGTCCAAATATTGGCTAAAATCACCTCATTTACTACTGGGTGAGGCTCATACAGTTAACACTGTTCTCCAAGGACCGCATCTGTGCTGCTGCATAAGACGCATTCAGATGACAGGGGAGTGGTGAGAACGGCAGAGAGGTTCCCATCTCTCTCTGTATCTGGAATAGTTTCCCACATACACCCTATGTCCCCAATTTGTATGCATTTTTAAAAATTAATTTATTTTTTATTTTTGGTTGCATTGGGTCTTCGTTGCTACACGCGGGCTTTCTCTAGTTGTGGCGAGTGGGGGCTACTCTTCATCGTGGCGTGCGGGCTTCTCATTGCAGTGGCTTCTCTTGTTGCGGAGCACAGGCTCTAGGAGCGCCGGCTTTAGTCGTTGTGGAGAGCAGGCTTCAGTAGCTGTGGGTTGCAGGCTCTAGAGCGCAGGCTCAGTAGTTGTGGCGCACGGGCTCAGTTGCTCCGCAGCATGTGGAATCTTCCCAGACCAGGGCACGAACCCGTGTCCCCTGCATTGGCAGGCAGATTCTTAACCACTGCGCCACCAGGGAAGTCCCCCAATTTGTATGCCTTTAAACCCTCAGAATGAAAAATGTCTCTCTCATGATGTGTAGGGAACCCTTATTTTTTTAAAGAATCCCAACAGTATTATTTCAAGGTGTCACACATCCACAACATCCATGGAAGTGTACTAACCTTAAAGACACAGGATGTGGACATATTCAAGTTTTGGGTTCACTACTGACTCACCAAGTTACCAAACTTCTCTTTGACTCAATCTCCCATGCGTAAAATATGGCAAAAACCACCTTCTCTCTCTACTTTGAAATACTGAGAAAATCCAATTAGTTAATGAGATGCCAAAGTCTTTTTGAATCATACAGTGGCCTGCAAATGCCAGGGACTGTTACTCCTATGAAGGCTAGAAGGGGCTGTCCTATAAAGATGAGAGATGATCTGGGGGGCTTCCATCACTCCTCTGACCAGAGCCCTGCACTCAGAGGTGCCCCAAACACACCAAGGGACAGCTCCAGAGGCTGGTGGCACCCGGGTCACTACACTTTCATACCCTGGCCCTGTCAGTTGAAGACAGGGCAGGAGACAGGGTGCAGGTGACGCTGTGCCCCAGTTTAGCCACCATGGCAGTGGTCATCAGCACCCTGGCTAGCTCCTCCACAAGTTCTGGTCACACTCTGCAGCGTGACTAACACCATGAGGTCTGAATGTGACAATGTATTAGCCCAGCTGAAACCCCATGCTTGAGGAAGAAGCATTCTTCCACCCCCTTAAATAATGCAAGCCACACAAGGATGAGGGTAAATGTGTATTTAAATATGGCTAAACTAGGCCACCATACAAAGGGCTGCTAGAAAAAGGGGCTCTGGTTTTCTCCTCTACCATCGCCTCCTAAGCCATAACCTCACATCTGGGAACAATCTGAAATATAAAACGAGAACGCAGGCATGTTCATTCCAAGCTACTCTGTTGTTTAAATTAGCTTAATGTTAATTTCAGAATTATATTCTCTAACACAAGGAATAGATTTCAGCAGAAAAAGACATGATTCTGACTCAACCTAGCTGGTGGGACTTTTTAGAGTAATTTCCCTTAGTTTCTTGACAGTAAAATACAGGGAAGGGAAGACCAAACCTAGAGAGAAAAAATTCCTTTTGGAAAACCACACTGGGTTGGTGATTTTTTACTCTACGCTCCATCAATCAATACATGCGAACCCAACAGAAGTAAAGCAGAGGGTCCTGCATGTCTGCTTTTAACCCAGAGTGAGATGCTGCTCTGTCCCTTCACGGCAACATAAACAAAAGCAAGTCCACAGATTTCAAAAATGCCTACAAGGCAATCATCAGAGTCAAAAATAGATCTAGAGATGTGGACATATAGATTTATTATTAAGGGAACTTGGAGAGATTCTTATTTTGGGGGCTGGCACAAAATTACTGGAAAGCTACTTGGCAAAATAAGAAATATTTTAAAATGCTCTTTTAGCCAGTAATGTGCCACACAGAATTTTCTTCTAGGAAAACAATCTAAAAGGGAAAGAAAATGCTCAGAGACTTCCCCATAGCTTCATTTGCCAAACTGAAATGTTGGAAACAACTTCAAAGGAAAATACAGAGGAGTCATCCAAGTCAAGGAAGGCCCATCACCTTAACATGGTGCATCCTTTCCAGAGAGGACCATGCAGCACCAGGAGCCCGTGGAGCAACACAGGAAAATGCTTACAACACAGTGCAAATGGAAAAAGCAGGATATGAAAGTATCTCTACTAGTATTACAAGAATCTAAAAAAGGATGCCAAGGGCCAGAAGGAAACAGGAAAAAGTGAAAACAGCTAGTAGAAGCTATTCTGGTCCCGAGACTGTGGTAATTCTTCCTCTTACACTCTTTTCCTATTTATTGTTTTAAATAGGAAAACATATCAGGAGGTGGACTTCCCTGGTGGCACAGTGGTTAAGAATCTGCCTGCCAATGCAGGGGACACTGCAGTTCAAGCCCCAGTCTGGGAAGATCCCACATATTGCGGAGCACCTAAGCCCACGCACCACAAATACTGAGCCTGTGCTCTAGAGCCCACGAGCCACAACTACTAAGCCCATGTGCCACAACTGTTGAAGCCCACATGCCTAGAGCCCGTGCTCTGCCACAAGCCACCGCAATGAGAAGCCCATGCACCGCAACGAAGAGTAGCCCCTGCTTGCCGCAACTAGAGAAAGCCTGCACGCAGCCATGAAGACCCAACGCAGCCAAAAGTAAATTAATTAATTAAAAAAAAAAAATCAGGGGACAAAGGGAAGAATAAGCATTGCTATGAAATATTAAACTTATAAACACAACACCTGCTGCCCTAAATCTGACATGGCCTAATAGTGTTCAATCAAGCACAGAGCTGTTTTAACCCAATATCCAGGTTGGTCAAAGCCCCTGAAATGTGAAAGGTTCACCCGCATGGAGCCTGACAGAGTGAAAGACATCAACCAGAGTAACCTCTTTCTATGTTTCATTTTAAAAAGAGGTTGAGAAGGGAAGGACCCATCTGTTAAATGATGCATCGTGATGGGGATGCTGCCTCAGGGTCAAGGTGTGGCTCCCTGGAGAGCATATGCCCTGACTGAGGGCAGCAGTCTGCTCAAGGCCAGCTACTGCTTCCATGCAAGGAGCCGTCCAATTCATCAAGAGAAGCCAGAAATCCAGATTTACTGTGCAATCTCATTTTTAAACAGTGACAACTAATTCAAAAGTTAAAGAATTATATATTGTTGAGAATGAACAAAAAGATCTGTAGGCTGGATGTGGCCTGCTGGCTGCCAAAAAATACTTAAAATGTCCTAAACTAGGGGATGGTTGACCTCTGGAGTCAAGTGGCCATCAAGAAGACTCCATTTGAGGAAGTGTAATGGGGAGGAACAAGAGGAAATCAAGCGGATTTCCATGCCATCTGAGGTAACAGCTACATGAGGTACCCGAACTGCACTCAGTCCCCTCACCCCTGCCTCACAACAATTTTAGGTGGTATTTTATTCCATTTTGCAGATGGGTCAAAGGAAATGCAGTCCTTGCACAGTAAGAATGATCAACTCCCTTTTGTCTTCCTAAGGCCAGCAGCTCAGATACAGACACACATTATCCATGACAAAGCAGCTTTCCAGGTATTTCCTTAGGCTTGGTTTGGAAGCACAGGTTCTTGGTGACTCTGGAGCTGGGTGTGCCTTGTACTCTGCCACCACCATACCATGTTAGAGATGCCAGTCCTGCCCACTGCCTACCTCACACCATGCTGTGGTTTTAGATGAGCTGACAGGCCTAAGCCAACAATACCACTCTAAAAACCCAAGTGTTACCCTTGTGCAAATTCAGGAGCTCTTGATGCTAAAATCTACCCGTGACCCACACGAGCAGGAGTAGCTATGTTACCTGGCCACGAAGCTGGCAGTCTTGTCAACGATATTCCTGACCTCTGGAGGAGGGTAAATAATCCCCACCACTGGCTTGGAAGGGGTAGAATCCTCCTTTGAAGATGCTTCCTCTTCTGTGGGCTGTGAAAACAGGAAAAGGAAGGTCTTAAAGTTCCTGGCTTGGTGCCAGATGCCCACCGTTAAACTCCCCTAGGATATTACTGAGAATACAGACTCTCCCGCCCAATTCATCGAGACTTCCCTTGAGTCAGGAACCTCTGCTCCAGAAGAGCCGCTCTCTCAACTGCTCTGTGCTTCCATGGGACTTTCCCAGGGAACCAATGAAAAGAGCAGCCTCCTTGGCTCCCCTCCAGCTAGAGCATCTCTGACACTGGGAATCTGCATTTTTACCAAGTGTCCATGTGATTCAGATGGAGGGGGGAATTCTAACCATGTTCTGAGAAACCACATTCCAGAATCCAGAAGGCCATCCCTGTATCCCCACCCTTGGATGTGCCTGGTACGGGATATGTAAGAATTGTCTGCTGAATAAAGAAATGGGAAACTCCTTGCCGGCCACTTCTTCTGCCTTGAATGCCCTTTCCCTCTGCATCCATTCCATAGTCTAAACCATCACTTAATGTTCAAATGTTTTGTGAAACTCCACTGGAATACTCAACATTAACTGCCCCATAAATTCCAGTATTCTTTCCTCACCAGCTTCTTCCCCTTAGTAAACAAAGGGTCAAGTCTCTCATTTTAGAAAAAAAGTTTCCCCCTGCCCTCATGTTCCTTTCTGCTACTGCCTTCTCCCCACCTTCCTCTGGTAGCTAAATAGCCTGAGTTCTCTCAGCCTTGCCGTTCCCACTTGCTCACCTCCCATTTGATCCCCCTTCATTTCAAGTGCTCATGCCAAAGTCAAAAATGACGGCCTACAGCCAGCTACATTGGTTATCTGGCCGTGTGACCAGTGACTGCTCCTTCACAAAACTCTCAACTCCCAGGTCCCATTCTCACCTGTATTTCCTTTTTTTTTTTTTTTTTTTTTTTTTTGCGATACGCGAGCCTCTCTCTTTGCGGAGCACAGGCTCTGGACGCACAGGCCCAGCGGCTGTGGCTCACGGGCCCAGCCGCTCCGCGGCATGTGGGATCTTCCCGGACCGGGGCATGAACCTGTGTCCCCTGCATCGGCAGGCAGACTCTCAACCACTGTGCCACCAGGGAAACCTGTATTTCCTTCTTGCTCACCATTCCATCCAAGCTTCTCTCCTGGCTCCTGTTTCACCTCCTGCCCTATAGTGTTAGGGGTCCCCAAAATCCTGTTCTTGGTTCTCTTCACACTATACACACTGTCCTCAGTCAGGCACTTACAAAACGTCCTCCACTTCCCCTATCACCTGTAGGCTGAACCATTCTACCCCCATCAACGTCCCACATCACTCTTATGTGCCACACAGCTTTAGATCCAGCAGTCCTGGGCACTTTCATCTCTAACCACTTTCCTCATGAACGGCCAACCATGCCTCCAGTCATCCAGGGCAGAAACGTGGGTCTCTTCTCCCTTCCTCAGCCTACACATTCAATGATAAGAACATTTATCAAGCACAGAGTAGATTCCATATACTTTCCTAAGCACTTTAAGCATATTAAATCTATAACCCTTACAGAACCCTAAGAGGTTAAGTACTCTTACTATTACATTATTGTCTTGTCATTTTACAGATGGACAAACTGAGGAATGGAGACCTTAACTGGCCCAATGGCAGAACCAAGATTCCAATGCATCACTTTGGAGGGAGAGCCTGCACCACAGCCCTTTTGTGATCTGAGCTTGCCCATCCCCTCTGTCCCATGCCCCAGCCACAATCTAGGCCAGGCTCTTAACATCTTTTGAATAACATGACTAACCTGTCCTCCTAGCAATTCTCCCCATCACTGTTTACCTGAATTTCTGAAACACAAATATGTCACTATCCGGCTTACATCCTTTCCTTTTCTCCCAATAGCCTGCTAGGAAAACTTCAAATCCCCAGAAATACAACTCTTAACCACCACTTTCCCAACCCTATGCTTTAACCTTCTTTACTCTTGACAAGAGGCACCATCTGATTCCCACCTTGGTATCTTGGCACTTATCTGGTATTACCTTGGTTATTTTTCCCCAAGATACTGGGAAAATGCCAGGGATACATAGGTATTTGCGGTGGTCAGCATACAGGATGTGCTCAGTAAATGTTTGCTGAATGAATAAAGAATGGTATTTCCCTTCCCAATCACTCATCTAGTGAACTACTGATTCATTCTTCTAAACGCAATTTACCTTTCACGCCGGTGGGCTTCACCTACCTTAATCTCCCCTATATCCCACCAAAGCAATGTTGATTAGAATTCCTGTCTCCTTTGTACTTGATACTTATATCACACTGCAATTACTGACAAACGTCTTTCCTCCTTAGTTGACTGAGATCTTTTGAAGGGCTGGCTGAAACTGTATCATTTATGGTAACTGAGGCAATAAACATTTATTGAGTATTCACTTATATCTGTCTCCCCACTAGTGTGTGAGCTCCCTAAATAAAGCAAGAACTGCGCTTCATTCATTCCATCGGAGCCTGGCACGGTGTCTCGCTTAGAGTAAGCACTAGACAGATGCTGAGAATTAACGTTCAAAGATGCACCGTGCAGGCTGGGAAATTAGGGACTCCTGGGCAAAGACTGGGGGCCGGTGGGCCCAATTAACACAGAAGACCGGTGGATGCGCTGGATCAGTACTTGTCAAACTTCAATGAATCATCTTGAGAACTTGTTAAAATGCAGATTCTGATTTAAAAGGTCTAGGGTGGAAACTCAGAATTTCTAATAAACTCCCAGGTGATGCTAGCCGGTCCGCGGACCACACTTTGAGAACTACTGTTCTAACAGGCTTGTTTCGCTACCAGAAGGTAGGCGGGAAGCGCGCTGCCTCCTGGGACCTGGAGTCCCTCCAAGCCCTCCCAAACCGCCGTTTCTTCCTGCACGAGTAAAGAGGGCCCGCGCCCGAGGGGAGGGCCCAGGTCGAAGTGCGGGAGTCGTGGTACCTGTTTGGGCTCGGTGGCCGCGGGCGGCGGCGGGGGCACCGCCTGCACGGGTCCGGCCGGCATGACTGCGACGCTCAGGGCTGCCAGTCCGCCTCTGTATAGGTGAGCTGTGTGGCGTCAAAGCAGCTTCCCCGCACCAACAGTACAACAAGCTCGCAAAATGGCGGCAGCCGAGCGAGTCGTCGCCGAGGGGGGCGAGGCTGACGCACTTCCGGGGCCGCCCCTTCTCCGTGACGTAAATTCCCGCCCCTCCTTCTCGAGAGACGCCGTTGCCGTGGCAGCGGTCGGGGAACCGGGATAGGTTTTGCCGGGGATCCCAGGAGCGGCAGGCGCACCTGGGGGCAGTTTCATGAGCCGACCAGACACAGTGGCTGAGGCTGCGACGCCGGAGACTGGTGAGACGTTTTACATCTCCCGCCGACGCCCTCGCACGCACCCCACGGCCCCGGCCCCCCTCACCAGAAGATTCCTCTCTCCCTCCGACCCCCGCCTTCCAAGGCCCCCGCTCTCTCCCATTGGCCTCCCATTTTGGCCAAAGCCCCGCCTCCCTATTCCCCCAGCCCCCTCTTGCTTTCAGGCCCACCTCTTTCAGACCCCATTCCCAAATCTCAATCCCTAATTCCCACGGGTCCCTTTTCCCGCGGGCCTGCCTTTTCCAGTTCCACCCCTGCCTTCCATAGTCCCGTCCTCAAACCCCGTAGACCAACTCAAATCAAGGCTTCCTCTTTAGGCTCCACCCCACAACGCCCGCAGGTTGGTCCCTGCGGACCACTTCCCCGCTCCGCAGCACAGCTCGAATGCCTCCCTTTCCGCTTCCCCTCCTGAGATCCTCTCCTCCCTTTCCCCTCTCTCCCAACTCCTGAACCCTGGCCTGGACTTCAATTTCTTCACCTGTGAAATGGGGGGGTGGGGGAGGGGGGATAGGAAAAGATGCCCTCCCAAGTCTCCTCCCCGTCTCTCTTCCTCACATACACACCATAGCTGGTTTATGTCACTGTTATTATTAATGTTGAATTATAATGGTAGTTAGGATTTATTGAACACGTACCATGAGCCAGACCGTGTGCCAAACACTACATGCATTCCATCATTTATTTCGTATAGCAACTTACTTACAGGTGAGGACAGAGAGGTTCACATCCTCAGTTCACATGGTGGAGTGGGAATCCAAACCCAGGCCATTCTCTACTAGTGCAGTTACTTACTCCTTTGTCTTCACTGGAGTCTTTCAGTGTCCCCAGGGATCCAGGCAATTAGTACTCCTGAGTCAGAGACTGACACTGCCATTTAGATGGTTTTAGAGTTTCCAAAGTGTTTCCATGGGTGCACTGGCCAGGAGGGAGGCATAATCTTTACCTGAGGGGTAGGGTCCCAGGGGTCTCGAGAGAGAAGCGGGAGAAGAGAGGGAAGGGACTCGAATGTTGAACGGGAGTGCAGGAAGGGCTCCTTCACTTCTCTGTGAGTTAAAAGTCCACCTTGGGCTGAGGGGCCTGAGGAGAGGCAGAGTTACCTGCTGCTCCCACACCAGGGTAGTGGTGGCTCAATTAGTGCCAGCACTTGTGTGATCTCAGGAACAGTGCGGGGCTGGCAGCTTCAGGGAGAGGGTTCTATTCAGGACCCAGGAATTACAGAGAAAGCCTGTGTCAAATGTTCCTTCACTTCACACACACACACACACACACGTTTCTCAAAACAGGCTTGTATCTGCAAATCCCCACTGTTCAGAAGAAACGACGTAGGGCAACCTCGGATGTTTTTCAATGTTGTGTTTTGCTCTCATATATTCTTACTGCTTTGGCATTTGCTGCTGCTCATCAGAACCAGAATCTAACATCTGGCCCCAGATGGCCCCAGATGGCAGCTGTAGTTATTTGAGGGTGAACAGGTCACTGTTTCTTCATGTCTGCACAAGCAAGCTCCTGAGTTCCAGGTGCTTTGCCACCTGAAAACCCTTCCTCCCGGGATGGGATTTCTTGCTTGCTCTATTTATTTCCTTCCTGCCATTCCAGGAAGGAAACCCAGAATGTTTCAGTTGGTTTTTCTGTTTGTTTCTGCCTCATTCTTTGGGGACATAACACCTCATGGGTGGCAATATTTTATGAGAGGCCATCACTGGGGCAACATTTGTATGTGGGAAGTGGACCTGTGTGTGTGTGTGTATTTTGGGGACTCATCACCCCACCTGCGGGTGGAACTGTAGAGCTGACACACCAAGACTTGCCCCCTGCAGAGACCCTCAGACATAGATGGTGCTTCCTGGGGGACAGTGCTCTGTGTGCCCTGCTCTGTCCCTATCCCTGACACAATGCCCAACATGTAGAAGATACTCAGTCACCATCTGCTTAATGAACACAGGATCTGACCCCCTACCCCTGCACTGTCCAATATAGCAGCCCCCAGCCCATGTGGTGCTGTATATGAAAATGGTGGCTGGTCCAAACTGGGATGTGCTATAAGTGTCAAATAGACATTGGATTTTGAGACTTAATGCAAAAAAATAGACTTTATATTTTATATTGATTTAACATTGAAGAGATATTTTGGGTATATTAAGTAATAGATGTTATTAAAATTAATTTACCTCTTTCTTTTTAGTTTTTTTAATGTGGCGAGTATAAAATTTTAAAACCCATACATGGCTTGCATTATATTTCTTTTGTCCAGTGCTGCTCTAGAAGTAGTATGGCCTGAAGACAGAGCAGAGATGTTGGACTCAAGAGTCCCAGCTCCCTGACTGATCTTAGGCTAGCCCCCTAACTTCCCAAAGCCTCAGTTTCTTCATCTGTTTAAAGGAGGTGGATTTGGGGACTTCCCTGGCGGTCTAGTGGTTAGGACTCTGCGCTTCCAGTGCAGGGGGCGTGAGTTCAATCCCTGGTCAGGGAACTAAGATCCCACGTGCCGCGTGGTGCAGCCAAAAAATAAAAATAAATAAATAAAGGAGGTGGATTTGGGAAGTGGCCAACAGTAGGTCCTGTAGTCAGAGCCAGCAGTGCTCAGGCTCAAGGCTGGCAACCCCACCTGCCCTTTCCCTCACCCCATCCTCCAGCCTGAAACAACCCCCTTTTTCTGGGACAGCCTCCTCCCTGCCCCCCACCCCCAGGAAGCCCTCCCTGAGTGCCCACTCCCTCACTCTCCCTACATCCACGCCAGGGGCTGCAGAGCTGGACACGGGAAGCCAGGCACCTGGCTGAGCCTCTGACACTGAGCCCGAAAGCCCGCAGGCAAGTCCAAGAGCTGGGGGCACTCAGACATCCAGCTCCACGGACAGGCACCTGTGCAGAGGTGAGGACATGGCCCAGTCCTCTGGGAGGCCGGAGAGGCTGGCTTGCCCTCAGGAACCACCCTGGGGCCTCTGGGTTTCCCTGCACCTGTGGGCACAGGCAGGCCCTCGGGTCCCAGCCCAGGTGGCCAGGTCATACTGCAGTGAACTCAAAAACGGTCTATGTGCTCGCAGGGAGACGGATTCCCAACTGCAAATAATGACTCAATGATTCCATGCCACTGTGGTGTGCACTGGGAGGGAAAAGCACAGGCTGCTTTGAGAATTGTAACAGGGGACCTCACCAGCCCAGGGATCTGAGGGAGGCATCTTATTTAGACAGAGTATGGGGAGGAAGCATATTCTGTGGGGGTGAGACGCCGAGGTGCAAGGGGGTGCTTTGCAGAGGGGAGAGGGCGACCCTCAGTAAGGCTGGGGCAGTGGTCTGGGGGAGGTGGGGGGTATGGAGCAGTGTTGATGGACAGAGGTGGTGGGTTCTCAGTGTGGGTGGGATGTGGAGCTGGCAGCACTGGGTGCCTGGATGTGGGGATAAAGGAAAGGGATTCGAGGAAGTGCCCAGGTGCTTCCAGTGAGGGTGCCATTTTCTGTGATGAGGAAGGTTGGGAGATGGAAACAGGTTGGAGGAAGAGAGGTTTCCCCGCCAGGCCTGGACTTCCTGGGGGCCTAAATCCTGCCCGAGCAGCCCCTGCTGCAGAGTGGGGCTTTGGTGCAAGGAACTTTCTGCTGCTGAGAAAACCACAAAGGACAAGGGGCCCCCACTGCAGGGTGGGGAGGGACCAGGGCTCGGCATCCACAGGGCTGCTGGCTCTGACACCTGCTGTCAGAGGCCTGCAAAGAGCCACGGGAGGGGCCAGACCTTCTGAGTCAAGGGACAGGGATGGTTCATCCAAATCACTGTCTTCAGATGCCCACACACGGCAAAGATGGAAGGGAAGCAATCTGTGCGGGCTGCAGGGGAGAACAGGAAATATGGAAGGTAGATAGCAGCTCCAGACAAGGATGGTCTTTGCTATTGTTACTGCTAGTAATAGTAATCACAGTAATGATTGTTACTATGGCTGCAGAACTTTTACTGGTGCCTTGCCCTGGACCAAGCACTTTTTAATTTTTTTTTAATTTTTTGCTTCGTTGGGTCTTCATTGCTGCCTGCGGGCTTTCTCTAGTTGTGGTGAGCAGGAGCTACTCTTTGTTGTGGTGTGCGGGCTTCTCATTGCAGTGGCTTCTCTTGTTGCGGCACGTGGGCTTCAGTAGTTGTGGCACGAGGGCTCAGTATTTGTGGCTCACAGGCTTTGTTGCTGCGCGGCATGTGGGATCTTCCCAGACCAGGGAACCAACCTGTGTCCCCTGCATTGGCAGGCGGATTCTTAACCACTGCACCACCAGGGAAGTCCTGGACCAAGCACGTTACTTGCAGATACCACCTGGCCTGATGGGGGATGGTGTCCCCATCTTACAAGTGAGACAGCTGGAGCTCAGAGGGGTGCAGTGACTTGCCCATGACCACACAGCCAGAAAGGGGCAGGACTGGGACCCCTGTATCAACATATAATGGACCCCCTGTCACCAGAGTGATTAGGATAGCTATCCATACAAATTTTCAGGTGTTCCTCTCTTACACTGCAGGACTTGTTTTCCTCCCAAAGTCAAGGTATTTTAAATTTTCTTTGTGGATTCTTTTTCTTTTCTCCATTCAATTACTAGTCGTTCATTTGTCAGTGAGCATCTGCAATAGGCCAGGCCCCAGGCTGCCATACTGGTGATACCACAGTGACTGAGGTGTGGTGAGGACCTGTCCTAGAGAGCAGAGGCCGTTCCTGCAGAGAGCAATCAGGGCCAAGATGGGGGAAGCCCAGAGGGAGTATCTAAGCCAGCATGGAGGGTGCTCAGGGAAGGCTTCCTGGAGGAGGTGATGTCCGGGAACCCTGAAGGATGAGAGGAGTTAGGCAGGTGATGGGAATTAGATGGGGGAAGCATGACTCAGATGGAAGAGACAGATGGGCACGGATTCAGAAACGAGTGCCTGCACAGGAGCTGCTGCTAGTAGCTGATGGTATGTGGAATGGAGGGGAGGGGAGGTGATGAGAGAGGACAAGGGGAGGGGTGTGCCTGGAGGTAGCCTTTCTCCCAAGGGCCAAAGTGAGTCCTGAGGGGTTGTTGGCCAGTGTGATGTGGTCAGATAGGCTTGGCCCAGGTCTCCATAGCAGAAGTGGATCAGATTCCAGTGGGCAGGCCTGTGGCCCAGCTGGAACTGCTGCTGCAGTCCAGGCAGGAGACGAGAGTGGCCAGGGGGTGGTCCAGTGCTCCCTGTCATACTGTAGCTACAACTGTCTTTTCGTTGTCAGTATCCTGTCCAGTGCTTTGCTCAGGGAGGGAAGGACAGCAGGTACATCCTCATGCACAGCTGTATCCACCCAGCACTTAGCAGGAGCCTGGGCACACAGGTCCTCAGAGGGACTTGTGGACCGAGGGAATCAGTAGTGTGGGCGTGGGGTAGGGTGGATGAGAGGGAGGCTGGTGAGGTCACCCACAAGCAGGTCCCAAAGGGGCCGGGGAACCGACTTCTCCCCAGGGTCGAGGTTGCATTTCAGCAAGTTTTCTGGGGTTTTCAGAAGCTTCCTCCAGCAGCAGCCACATGGCTCTGGCTAACGGGGATCCTCTCTGTCCACCCCAGGAGCCACAAGGATGGCACACCTGCTGGGCAGCCAGGCCTGCATGGACAGCCTGCGCAGAGACCTCACCGACCTTCAGGGTGCCATCGTGGACGTGTTCTCGTGTGCCGGGCCTGTGCGCTTCCCCTCCTGGAAGTTCCCTGACCGCATGGCCTGTGACCTGGACATGGTGGCCCTGCTAGAGCACTACGACCATGTGCCGGGTGACCCCGAGTTCACGCAGCTGTCCCACGCTGTGCTGCTGGAGCTGGTCATCGACAGGTGAGAGCCTGGACCAAACCTGGTCATCTCAGGATGCTGGCACCCACCCCATAAACCAGTAGCAGCCACAGGATCCACTTCTGGCGGGGGTGATGACATTGATGACAACAATCACCTTTGACTGAATGCTGTCGGGGGCCAGCTTGGTTCAGGGCCCTCATAGGGATCTCACCTGTGTCGTGCTGTGCTATGTGTCTTTTTTTTTTTGCGGTACGTGGGCCTCTCACTGTTGTGGCCTCTCCCATTGTGGAGCACAGGCTCTGGATGCGCAGGCTCAGCGGCCATGGCTCACGGGCCCAGCCGCTCCGCGGCATGTGGGATCTTCCCGGACCAGGGCACGAACCCGTGTCCCCTGCATCGGCAAGCGGGCTCTCAACCACTGCGCCACCAGGGAAGCCCCTGTACTGTGTGTCTTATAGTCCACCTTTAGGGAGTTGCTGGCCACCCTGTTGGTCTCTGTGACACCACAGCTCTGACGGCTACTTCTCCAGCCACCGCCAGCTGCTTCCTTAGGGTTTCTGTGTGTCGAGGACACTACAGCTGCTGCTCAGGCTTTCCATCCCAGGCTGTTTTTCCTGTCCCTTCCATGTGTCACAGGGCCAGACATGGGATGTGCTTTTCCAAATCTTGGCCCTGCTGGGAAGGAGGCCAGTGGATTCCCCTGCAGCCCCACCACTTCTACACTGTCATTCACATTAGCATGGTTGTCAGCCTCCACTCCCTGGGGACCGCAGCCCAGGCTCCATGTGCTCCAAACCCTGCATGCTAATGAAGTCACGGGGGCCAGACAGGCAGGGACCCCAGCAGTTTGGGGATGACCTGCCTGGAGACAATTAGAAGCCAGGGTAACCACTCAGAGGCCTGGAGGAGCCGACGGTGTGAAAGCACTACCTGGACCCTGTAGGGGGCTGAACATGTGTGAGCCCAGAACACACCTTCCTTCCTTGCCGTGCCCTCTGCTAGGAGTGCCCCGCCTACTCGTCCCTGGACTGGCCGAGCCCGTCAGGGCCCAGTTCACCCATCCGCCTTCTAGAAAGCTGGAGCTGACCTGCCTTCCCACCCCTCGCCTGGCCCCTGTCCAGGCCACTCTCCACCCTCCAGTGCTGCTCATTCATTGTCCCCATTCACAGAGGAGGACACCTTGGCCCAGAGAGGGGTATGGCCTGGAGCGGTCAGCACCCCCTCCCCCAGGCCCTCTCTGCCCAAGGGCACAGTTGGTTTGGGATTACCCTCCTGCACCTGCAACAAGTTGAGGTCACTTATCTGCCCATATGTTTGTAAACACAGTACCTCTTCTTTAAAACAGCCTGATTCCCATGCAAATACCTACTTCTCTTCCCAATACCTTTTCCTTACAATTAGCCCCTGACTCAGGGTAGGATAGGGACCTGGCTCTCTCACTCCAGTCTCCGTTGTTGTCGCAGAAGCAGCTTGTCCCACAGAAGAACCCCCACCCCCAACTAGAATCAGGAAACTGCAGGGCACACTGCCCTGCACACTCACCCTGAGGCTGTGCGCAGCCTCCTCCGCTTTGGGGGTCTGGGGGTCTGGGAGCTGGGTCCTCCACGAGTTGAAGGCTCTGAGCCACATGGTGGAAGGCAGCCACTTACCCACCACTTTCTGAGGACTCTGGACACAACCGAAGCAAGGCCCGGCCTCCCAGAGCCTCCCAGTCCAGTGGGGAGCAGCCAGGCAGAAGCGCTGCCACCCAGGAGGCCCCAAAGTGGCCCCAAGCTTAGCCTTCAGGGAGGGCTTCCTGGAAGAAGTGGCTCTTGGGTCGGGCAGAGCATATTCTGAGACGCTCCAAGTATCTGACGCCCAGGCCAGTTCCCAGAGCAGGAGGCTGCTGGTCGTGTGGTGTGAGGGCACACTGGCACTGGGCTCTGCCCCAGCCAACCCTGCCGTCTCTGCCCACAGGCTCCTGCTGCTGCTTCGGAGCTGTGCGAGCTACTTGGAGAACCTTGGCTTGGAGCAGACGGTGCCCCCAACCAGGGCTGCCAGGCCTTGCATGTCCGTGGGGCTCACGGTGCGGCACTTCTGGAACAGCCTGCTGAGGCTGGTCATGCTCATTCGGCAGGTGGCCCCCCAGGTGGGTTGGCCACCCGCTTCCCCAACTGCGGTCACCCTCACACCAGTCCACCTGCCTCAGGCTCCTCGCACACCACATGTGCACTGCATCTGTCGCTGGCTCCACTCTGGAGCCCCCACTCAAGGCCCATGCAGCCTGGCAGTTCGCAATGCAGGCCTTTGGGGTCATGTGTGGGCCACCTGGTTCTGCAGTTTACACTGTGGGGCTTTGGAAAAATCCTACCTAGTCTGAACCTCAGTTTGTTCATCTGTGCAGCAGGGGTGATAACAGTCCCTACCTCCCAGGGCATTGTTGGGAAATGATGTTTGTATGAACCCCATTTGTTATGGGTTATTCCGTAACCCTCACAACCACCTGGTGGGCAGGACCACTGTCACCATAATGGGAAGGAAACTGAAACTGAGAGTGGCTTCAGCAACACAAGAGCAGACAAATCCGCTAAGCAAGGGCCCAGTACCCGGCAGCTGTGTCTGTCACTGTATTACCCTCCCAGTGCCATGCATGTAACAGCATGGAGCCTGGGCTTGGTAAGCTGAGGCAGCAGAAAGGAGAAGGCTTGCTCTGTCACTCACGTTGGTATCAAATATCATCTGAAAGTCTGAGCATCAGGAGTGGCTGCTGTCACAGAAATCCCCAGAGTGCTGGTCACCTCCCAGGCCTGTCTCCCTCACCTGCTTTCCCTTTCTTTTCCTGACTACAGAAAAGGGCAAACCAAGGGGAGACCCTCACCTCCAAGCCCACAGCCAAGGGCGAGCCAGCCAGGAGCCCTGAATTTGCAACCACCAAGCTCATCAAGCCCACCTCCCCAATGCCAGGCTTGCCCCAGACCTGCCAAGAGCTGGACAGACTCCCTGTCAGCGTCTCCCTGCAGTGTCCAGCCAGGATGGCCGAAAACACCAGGAGTGTCCACTCCCAGACTGTGGAGACAGCCCTGGTGCCCTGTGATGCATGCACCAGCGTCCAGGGCAGCCTGCGGGAGGTGGGCAAGATGGTCATCAGCCTGTGTCAGAGCCAGAACTTGCCCTCGTCCTTAGGCCAGTTCCAGCATCTGGTGCAGGACAGCATGGGGCTCAGGCCACTGCCGGCCACCACCGTGGGCCACTGGGCGGCCGAGCAGAGCAAAGACCTGAAACGCCTCAGCAAGCACATGGGGGCCCTCACTCAGCTTGTGGGGCCCCTCAGGGCCCAGCTGGAGGAGGCTAAGGGGCAGAAGGACAGACTGAGGAAGCAGGTGGGCGAGCTGGAGCAGGCCCTGCAGCAGGAGCAGGGGGCACAGCAGCGGCAGGCGGATGAGGCCGAGCAGCGCCTGGCCCAGTGGGAGCGCGACAGGCAGCAGCTGCTCGCAGGTCTGTGCCTGAGGCCGGACCCTCAGTGCCAGGCTCTGCCACAGCCTGAGCATGGGCTCCCCCAGGAGCAGACCCCACAACGGGGCTGTGGGTGCTGGGAGTCGGTGTGGAAGAAACCTGGACTGGGAGCAGGCAGCAGACACAGGGAAGGGAAGGCAGGGGAAAAGGGGTGTGCTCATCAAGCCGGTTACACTGCGGGCAACTGGAGCTTAAGCCCACTGGGGAACGCAGGAGCCCGTGTAGAAGTCCGAGTCGTCCCACGAGAGGGGTGAGGGAGTGGCGGATTCATACACTCACTCCTGTCGGTCACCGAAGGGGACTCCTGGGGAGTTCATCCCCCGGGTAGCTCCAGCCAGCTGAGGCCTCTCTTTGGCTTCAGTAGAAGCCGTCAGGCAGAGAGATGCAGCTATGGCACTCACAGTGGGCCAGCTCCTGCTGAAGTTGTGAGGCCTGAGGGAGTTGGGCAAGTCACCCCCATGGAGGACACTGAAGCCCAGAGAGTCAGCCAACCGACAGGAAGCAGAGTGGACAGGGACCTAGGCCTCCTGGCACCTCCCCAGAACTCCTCCCACAAGCCCAGGCACTCCTCCACCCCGGCCAGGGCTGCCACCATGCTGTGGGGTGCACTGGGCGTTGAGGCTGCCAGCCAGGCCCAAGGGAGCCTCTGAAGGGCCTCTCTCTCGGCTGCCATAGAAACAAGTGACCTCAAGACAAAGGTGTCCACCCTGGAGGGGGAGCTGAAGCAGCAGCGGGAGTCCACGCAGGCCGTGGGTGAGGAGCCCTGCCATGAAGCCCTGTACCGTGTGCCCTGTGCTCGGTGGCTGGACCAGCACCCTCTGTCTCTGTCTCCTGGGCTTCGGGGGCAAAGCTAAAGGGAACCACAGAGGAGGCTGGGTCTGACAGGCCACACTGTTGGGTGATGCCACCTCCCACCCAGAGAGTACCTTCTGTTTTCAGAACCCACCTCAGGGTTCAGAGCCCCATTTTGTGGCTGAGGACACTGAGGCCCAGAGATGTGCTGTGACCACCCCCCCTTCCCAGGTCTTGTCCTGGGTCAGAGGCAGTGCAGGGACTCCCCAGGGCTCCCCCACTTTACCCCCTTCCCTGCCCGCTCAATCCTGCAGAGTCGAAGGCTCAGGAGCTGCAAGGGGAGGCTGAGCACAGGGCGGAGGCTGAGAGGCAGGCGCAGCAGCTGGAAGAGCAGGTGCAGCTGCTGGCAGGGCGGCTGGACGGAGCCAGCCAGCAGATCCGCTGGGCCAGCACAGAGCTGGACAAGGAGAAGGCCCGTGTCGACAGCATGGTCCGCCACCAGGAGGTGAGGCTGGGAGCCTCGTCAGCGCCTGGTCTCCTGTAACGAAGGCTGCAGGGAGAGAAAGGGCTCCACTGACGGTGGGGAGACACTGGAGACCTGAGGAGAAGAATTCCTGAGTGGCGACTGTGACTGGAAAGAAGTTGGGGCGAGGTCTGCTTTCCAGGGGGGGCGGGATCTCCAAGCTTGGGGGTCCTGGCCTTGCCAGGGTTGGGGTCTGCTCCCTTCTTCCCCCCACCCCTTCCACTGCACGCATGTGCACAGACAGATGTAGCACAAGGGGGGTGGGCTTGGATACAGCTGCCTCCTTTGTCCTGTGTGGCTGGGCCTGGCCCCATGGGCCTCATGGCCTCCCTCCTGCCCATCCCGGCTCAGTCCCTGCAGGCCAAACAGCGAGCCCTGCTACAGCAGCTGGACACCCTGGACCAGGAGCGTGAGGAGCTGAGGGGCAGTTTGGCTGAGGCCGAGGCCCAGCGGGTCCACGTGGAGGAGCAGCTGCAGCATGTGCAGAGCGAGAGGGAGCAGGGGCGGTGCCAGCTCCGGGCCCAGCAGGTGTGAGCGGGCAGGGCGAGGGGGCAGGGGCGGCACTTCCCTTTCTCTGGAGGAACCTCCAGCCAGCTAAGCACCTGCGGGTCTGCCCCGTGCCTGGGGAGTGGAGGTGATGGGGTGTCCCCAGGGGGCTGGGAGCCGGTCCTCAGCTCTGAGCCTCCCCTGCCCCAGGAGCTGCTGCAGAGCCTGCAGCGAGAGAAGCAAGGCCTGGAGCAGGCAACAGCGGATCTGCAGCTGACCATCTCGGAGCGAGAACGCGAGCTCGTGGAGTTGAGGGAGAGGGAGAGGCTGCTGGTGGCCTTTCCGGACCTGCACGGGCCTGTGGAAGCCCAGATCCAAAGTAGGGGCCTGGGGTTGGTGCAGAGGGGACGCCGGGGCTGGGGTCGGGCAGCTGAGGGCTCATCTGGGCAGGACACGGGTCCACAGCAAGGGTGGCAGAGCCCCCACAACACACAGGTGCTCTGCATGTTACCCACTCCTCTGTGTGGATGGGGACACAGAGGCCCAGTGGGGAGCTGACTGCTCAGGGTCACCCAGCCAAATCCAGACCCAGGTCTGGCTACCTGTGTAGCCTGTGCTCTTTACCACGTCACAGGCCAGTCCTTGCTCAGCTTCCATGTCCCCTGTCCTGGCATCTCCCCAAACTACACCATGGGGCCAGCTCCAGGGGCACAGCCCCAACTGTCCAGTGTCCATGGGAGTGCTAGGGGCCCATCTCGGTGGAAGACTGACTGCCCGGCGACCTGGGTTCTCGTCCCAACCCCTCCAGTCCCCTGAAGCTCTGGGGTGAATCCCCTTGCAGAGCTGTTGGGATGATCCACTGCAATCTAGCTTGTCATGATAAGTCATCATTTGTGAGTGCTGGGCCCTTGTGTTACCCTGTCAACTGCCCCACGAGGCAGGTAGCAGCCGCTTGTGACAAACCAGGAAACTGATAACCAGAGCAGGCAGCACCTTGCCTGGGTTCAGAGTCAGGGGGAGCATCTGTCCCCCCAGCAGTAGGAAAGAACATCCTTGCTGAATTCCTGAGACTCATATCCAAGAGCCGGCTGTGGCTTTGGATGAGTCACTGTCTCTCGAGCCCTCCAAAAACAGGTGGCCTTGGAAGAGCTTCACTTTCTTACCTATGTGCTAAATTTTTGGTGAGCTCCAGGTCCCCGTCAGCTCTCAAATTCTGCAAGGCTTTGGTCACCTCCCAGCAGACAGGGGAGTAGGGAGTCGGGGCGGGGGCGCGGAACAAGGCCTCAGGAGAAAAAAGATGAGGTGGGAGGTCCAGTATGCTGACCCCGCCCACCTGCAGGGCCACCAGCAGGGGACCCTAGGCACATACTGGCTGGCGGGCTGGCGTGTCTGCCCTCTGAGGTTCTGTCTCGTTGGGCGCAAGAGGCAGACCTGATGGGGTGGGGTGCCAGAGAGTGGGTCTCCACAGGCTCTGGCAACGTCACGGACGACATGGAGAGGCAGGTGCAGGCCAACGACATCCGTATCCGGGTCCTACAGGAGGAGAACGGGCGGCTGCGATCCATGCTGTCTAAGATCCGGGAGGTGGCTCAGCAGGGGGGCCTCAAGGTGGGCAGCATGGCTCCCCCACCTGAAAGCAGCTGGCCCTTGGGGACTTGGAAGAGGCCCCCAACCCAGCAGAGGTCTTCAGCTTCCCCCGGCGAATCTGCCTTCAGCCCAGCTCATTGCACATGGGGCTCTCAGGGGGCTTTAGGCTGTGTTTTTGTGAACCATCTTCCACGATTCAGGAAGGCATGAGGATGTTACCGTGCCTTCTAGCTCCAAATCCCCCCTCTAGCCCTTTGAACATTTATTTCAAGTGCACCAGGAGCCTTGTGAGAAAGCAAACCTTCCCACCCTTACCACGGCTAAGGACAGGCCCTGAAAGGCTTTCCAAACCCTGCCCCTCAGAGGAAGGGGCCGTGGCGACAGGTTCAGGCCCTCCCGCCTCCTCTATGACATCCTCTCTGTTTGCTGCAGAGGGGATCCTGGGCCTTTCTGAGCTTGGTTTTCTTTGTAGCTGATCCCACAGGACCAGCTCTGGGCCCCTCCCAGCAAGGGAATCCACGGAGCAGCACCCCCAGCCCAGGCCCAGAGAGCATCTCCAGGGTGAGTGAGGCTTTGTCAGAGGCAGGGCACGTGGGGGTGGGGTGGTCCCCCTCCCTCACAGGGGATCTTGCCGTCTGGTCCTCCCTCAGGCCCCTGGGCAGGCGGCACTCACCTGGCAGCAGGACGGCCAGTGCGGGCAGGACCCTGCCGGGCCAGCCCCAGGCCTCCCCGCCTCAGCAGCCCTGCAGTCGACCCAGCAAGTCTTCCCTAGAGGATGTGACCCACTCGACCAACTGTGCCCAGAACCCCATCCGGGCCTTGGCCAGGCTGAGAAGGAGACTGTCACCAAGCCGGGGCCAGGCCAGCCCTGCATACCAGCCCCAGGAGCGGCCCATGTAGCCTGCAGTGGGGTGGGGCTGGAGGGCGGGAAGCTGGCAACCCACCCCATGTAATAAAGCCCAGGCCATCTGCTCACAGCGACCTTGGCCTCACCACACTGGCTCAGCAGGGCAAGAGTCCTTCCTTCCCTATCCTGAGTCCCCAGCCATGTGGGTCATTGGCCAGCAGAGGTCTGGCACACTGTGCACCCTCAGTAAATGGGAGCTTCCTGCCTCCCTCCTGACAGGGGCAGTGGGGGAAGAGGACACACCAAGGGCAGAAAGAAGCTTCTAGCACCTGGGCGATGTGAAAGGCAGTCTTTTGATCCCCACAGCAAAGATTAAGGGGTAACATGGACTCAGTGACCCCCACCAATAAAGAGCAGGATCAGGGTAGGGGGTGCACAGGGGAAGGAGAGCAGCCGCCATGGTGGGCCCAGTGAGGACACCTGAGGCAAGGAAGGAGTCAGAGGCCAGGGTCCTGGCTCAGGCTCACAGAGGCAGGCAGGGACCACCCAGCTGTGAACCTGGGGATGGGGACATTAAGGATCCAAGAAAATCAGCCCCCCTTTCACTGCGGAACGCCTCACCTTCAGGAAACACAAGTCAGAGAGGATTTCTCTAAATCCAGGAGGTTGGATCCCCAGGAGGCCACTGAAGGCAGGGCAAGGCTTCACCCAGCCAGAGAGCGGGACACCCCAAGCCAGCCCTGGCTTTCCTAGGCCTGTCCCTTGGGGCCAGGGCACTGATGCCACCAGCCACACCAGGCCTGCAGTAGTCCAGTTTTCCTCACGAAGCCTCCAGCCTGTCCTGAGCCACCCTGCCTGTGAAGGACAGGCGCTAAGACCTTGCTGAGGAGTTCTGGGTGTGGGGGTGGGATGGGGGATGCTCTTGGCTTTCTATGACAGTTTTCCCTGGTCAGGAGGCCAACAAGTAGAACACCTCAGTTTACAGAGAAAAGTCAAGAAGAGCTGTGTTATGTAGCTGAACTGGCATGGCCACGGGCTGCCCAACTCTTGCTTCTGTGGAGCCCGGGGGCTGGCTGAGGGAGCCTGGGCTGTCTGGACTGGGCCCCTCCCAGGTGAGAGCCAGCCCTCAGGTGTGCTCCCTGAGGCAGGCGGCCCAGGCCCAAGTGCAGGGGGAGGACCTGTCACAGCCCGGCTCCTCTCTGCATCCATTCAGTAGCTCACAGGTCTGTAGGTCAGACGTCCGAGCCCTGTGTGGGTGGGTTCTCTGCTCAGGGCCTGACAAGGCTGAAATCAAAGCATCTGCCAGGGACTTCCTTGGTGGCGCAGTGGTTAAGAATCCGCCTGCCAATGCAGAGGACACGGGTTTGAGCCCTGGTCCGGGAAGATCCCACGTGCCGCGGAGCAACTAAGCCCGTGCGCCACAACTACTGAGCCTGTGCTCTAGAGCCCAAGAGCCACAACTACTGATCCTGCGTGCCACAACTACTGAAGGCTGCACACCTAGAGCCCGTGCTCCACAACGAGAAGCCACTGCAGTGAGAAGCCCGTGCACCACAACAAAGAGTAGCCCCCGCTTACCGCAACTAGAGAAAGCCCGCACACAGCAACAAAGACCCAACGCAGCCAAAAAATAATAAAATAAAAAAAGCATCTGCCTTTCTTTTGCAAGGGTGTGGGGCAGAATCCAGGCTCATTCCGATTGTGGGCAGAATTCTGGTTCTTGCAGCTGTTGAACTGGTGTCCATTTCCTTGCTGGCCGCTGTTGAGGCTACTCTGGGCTCTGAGAGGCCATCCAACTTCTTGCCACATGGCCCCTCCATCTTCAAGTCGGCAACAGAGAATTTCTCAGGCATTGAATCCCCTCCATGGTTCAAATTTCTGAATTCCTCTCCTTCCACCAGCTGGAGAAAACTCTCTACTTTTAATGGGCTCATGTGGTTAGGTCAGGCCCACTTGGATGCTTTCCCATATTAAGGTCAACTGTGCCATATAACATAACCTAATCATGGGAGTAAAATCCATCAGCGTCATAGTGCCAGGATCACATAAGGCGTGTCCATGGGGGCTGGAGGAATCTTGGGGGCCATGTTAGAATCTGCCTCCCACGGGCAGTAGACTCCAGGGTGACTTGTTTATCTTAAAACATCCACACAAATTTTACATCTAATGTTAAAATATATCCATGTTTATTTTCATATTAAACCTCCCATACCCCAAATCTAAAAAAACAGATGCCCCTGTAAGATGTACCACATTTATCCTGTGGCTTCAAGTAAGCTGGTCAGCAACCTGTAACCCCATGGAGAAGCACAGGACTAGATGGTTTCTAAGGCCTCTGGTCCCAGCCAGGCCCCAGAAGGGAGCCCAGCTGGGCAGGCCATGGGACCTGCAGCGGCCGGTGCCCAAAGACCGAGGGTAGCAGGCAATGGAAGGGCCGCTAGGTTTAACATCATAGCCTTCAAGATGTGTCATGGAATATGGTCAGGTTAGAGTGCCCCCAAGGCCAGATAGCTCCTCTCCCAACCCACCCCCAATAAATAAGCACAAAACCTGGCCACTGTAGCCTCAGTCCCCAGGGATGCCCTGACAGGCAGGCCAGAGAGCTCCCAGAGCCCTGTGAACAGCAGCACTGCCCACATCCTCTTCCCCAGGTCCCTGGCCAGAGTCCTGGGAGCTGTCTGAGCGGAGGGCAGGCACACCCCAGGATGGCAGAGAAAGGCCCCAAAGCAGCCTCTCTTCCTGCTGGGTCTGGGCCCTGCATCCTCAGCCTGGGGGCTGTGGTCCCTCCATCCCAGTGTGGATGTGGTGGGCACCTTGCCCCTCAGCAGGGGAGGCCCTTATCCCTCCTTCCACCCATAGGGTTTTCTGTCCTGTTCCCCCTGCCGTCTGGTTCCAGGCACCCAGGGCCCAGGGCCAGGATGCAGGTGGAGGGGTCCCTTCCCCACATGCAGAGACCCAGCCGGGGCAGCTAATCATCTGAGTAGCGGTTCCCTGCAGAAGAGGAGAAAAAGTATCAGGGAGGGAGGTGTCAGGTGGGAACCAGGTGGAGACAGTCAAGGGCCCCCACCCTTGGTGCTCACCCAGGACATTGAATTTGCACAGCGGGCAGGTCTGCTGGAGCATCAGCCAGGGGTCCACGCAGTCTCGGTGAAACTCATGCTTACAGGGCAGCACCCGGAGCCACTGCAGGGTTGGGGAGAGGGCTCAGGCCACAGGCATAGGCCTCCAGTGGGGGTAGCAGGCCCCACGCCCTCACCTGAGCTGGGGAACTGAAACCCCTGTGACCTGCCCCACCCGCATGCTGCTTTTCATAGCTCTGGTGGGGCTGGGTGAAGGCCTGGTTGGGGTACTTCTCAGGTCTCTTGGGAGCAGGGTAGGGGGCATCACGTGTCAGCCAAAGGGCACTAACTTGCTTGTTGCAGAAATAGTCCAGACACACGGCGCAGGTCTCAGCACCAGGCTCCGGGGGGCCCTGTGCCGCTCGGCTCAGCCGGCAACGCCGGGTCTTGAGGGACGCCAGCCTCTGCACCACCCGGCGCTTGAGCAGGTCCACCTGTGGGGGAAGGGCACACAGTTCCCAAGGGCTGGGGACACCAGGGCTCCCGAGGGCCCCCAAAGGCTGGCTCCCACCTGGCCTTGGGGCTCCCGCTGGCTCTGCCGGGATGCCTGCCGCTGAGCTTGGACCACGAGGCCTGTGCACAGGAGCATGGCCACCAGCAGGATGGTGTTCCACAGCTGTTGCAGGGGCTTCTGGGGAGAAGAGCAGGGTGTCAGGGGCACTGGGGCCACCCCACCCTCTTTACCCAGTAAATCCACCCCAAGGATCAGGCAGATGAGGTCCATGGGCACCATGACCCTGGAGGCGCCACGCTTCCTCTTCTGAAGCTGCTGTCCCCCGCCCCCGCCCCCTGCTCTCTCAGGGGCTGCCCCAGCTCCACCCTGTATCAGTGCTCAGCCCAGGCCAATCCTGGGCAACAAACCTGGTGTTTGTGCACTCACAGAAGCATCTACTGGCAGCCTCACAGACTCCCCAGCCCAGGACCCCCATCCCTACCCAGCACTCCTCCTGGTCTGCTTTCCTGGCTGCCATCACCCACCCACCCACGCCCATCCAGGCTGAGCATTCACAGCCTGAGAGGGCGCTAGTCCCTAGGCCCTGTCTCCTCACTCCCTAGAGGCCCCGCACGCCCCTCCTCTCCTCCCCACTCTGCTGCTCTTCAGGTGCCCTGCTCAGGCCTCACCAGCCCAGGTCCCACCCACAGTCACAGGGATCTCACCTGCAAACCCGACTACACAGCACCCCTACTTGACCCTTCCCTCTGATGCTCCCCTCCCGCCTCCTCCGCATTCCCCATCCTCAGGAGGAAACCCAAACTCTTCTACCAGGGGGCCCTCAAGGCCCTTGATCTCCACTCCCCCTCCCCCATCCCATGCTCCCTGCCCCTCCCACATCTGTGCCTTTCCACACTGTTCCCGGTCTTGGGAACTAATGCTCTTCTTCCACGCTCCCTCCCTTGGCTTATGGCTTTGGACACCTCTTGCTCTGGAAGCTCTCCCTGACCAACCCTGCCAGGCAAATGCTCCCCCCTCACCTTCCCTGCCACCCTCCTCATACCCACTCTGCCCTCAGCAGTCCTCCAGCTCCCGCTGGTGGGAGGGAACCACGTCTGAGGTATCTCACTTTGCCTTTGAGAGGCCCCCAGGGGGACACACTGACCTAGACTGAACTGCCACCATATCCAGTGCGGCAGACAGGCTGTGACCACTCAGCAGTTGGCTCAGGAGGTGACACAGCGGAGGAAGCAAGACCCAGCCGCTGACCCACCAGCACACGGGCCTGCAGACGTGTCACAACTAATTAACGCATTCGTTTAGAAGTTTTCTGCCACCGTGTTCTTCCCCAGCCAATGCTAAAGTCCAACTGCCAACACGTGGTGGGAGAGGGGCTGAGAAGTGGTTTGATGGGCAAGGTTGGGTGCTGTTAGGGTCACAAGATGTTGCTTTGGTTCAGGGTGGAAGCACTCTGGGGGCCACTGCCAAGAGGGGTCTGTGAGCCCCAGCTTCACACTCTGTCCCACCCTCGCCCCCTGGCTTGTGTCCGCATCCCCTTTCGTCCATGGTGGGATGGTGACACCTGCTCAGGAAGCTCTCCCGAAGCCCCTAGGCTCAGCTCAGGCGCCTTCACCATGCCTGGAGGGCCATACCCCTCACCAGCTCAGTAATCACCCCAGCAGGTGACAGTGCCTCTGGCCTAGCTCCTCCCCTGATGGGGCCACATGAGCCCAAGGCTGGAGCTGCCCTATCCTCATACCCCCTGCCATGCTGAGCCAGGCTGACACGTGGCAGGACTCGCACGACCTTTACACTGTAAGCTCTCTGGGGCAGAACCTGGAGCTCTGTGCTTTGGAGCGGCCAGTGAGTTCTGGGTGGGCCGAGGGTGTGGCTGGCCTGGAGCTCTACTGGAGGCCAGAGACCCCATCTCCCCAGGCTCGGTGCACCTTGGGGACCCCCCAGGTGAGGAGGGAGGGCAGGGTTGGGCCTTGTCCATCAGAGGAGTAGGACACGGTCATCAGACTTTTCTGATACATGGCGACTACAGCTCTGGATGCCCAGAGGCTGGAGGAATGATGACTGGGCCCTGGGGCTGAGAGCTGGCCCTGGCTGTCCTTCAGACACCTCAGCTACCATGGGCTCCCAACACCTGTACTGGCCCACCCCGGCCAGCAGCAAGGCCAAGGCTGTTTAGCTTTGCCCTCACAACCAGCCAGCCTGACCTGACCTACAGTACGTGCCCACCTCCTGGCCTCTTGGGCACGCTCCCGGCCTGCTCCTCTCTGAGCCCCAGGCTTTCTGCCGACACCTCCTCCCAGTCTCTCATCTGACAGCCCCTCACCAAATGCCTGCCCCTCCCAGAAGTCCATGTGGGCTGCCCTCCAGGGGGAGAGACAGCAGGCTCTCTCCTCTTCCAGAAAGCCCTTCCTTCCACTCCCGCAGCCTCACTCCCCACTCCCTCTGCAGAACTGCGGTTCACGCTGCTCAAGCGAAATCGTGCTGTCTGGGCTGCCTCCATGTAAATTCCTCTTCTCTGCCCGTCTTTGAGGCCTTGAACGGCAGAGCCTGGGTCTTCCAAGGCCTTTTGTACCCTCCACAGCCCTTCTCACGGAGCCCCAAGTGTCCTAGAATATCAGAAGTCCTTTGGTGACTGTTGACTTATTCGAGCACTCATAACAATAAAGGTATTGTAGCAGAGCAGCCACCCATCTGCTCAGTGCCCGCCGTGAGATTTACATACACGATCTCAAAAATCCTGTGGCTGTGTGCTATACCTGTTCACAAATGAGGAATGTGAGACCAGAGGTTAAACACGCAGCCTAACATTGCCCAGCTAAGGTTTCAGAGCCTCATTCCAAGTCTGTCTGACTTGAAGCTGCCTTGCACGGCTCCCCATCCACCAAGGCATGCTGGAGGCTGCGTGTCAGGAGAGCGGGGAAAACCTGCCCTGCAGAGTGGGGATTTGAGAAATGCATGCAGACACAATACCTTTTACCCTCTCTATGCCAAGCACTGGGCAAGCCAGAGACAAATAAGACACAGCCTGGCCTTCGGGAGACAAAGTCACAGTCCCCAACGGTCACACAGGATGGGCTGTCCTAAGAGGCCTATGAAGGGCCTGACAAAGCGCTGCTGTGATTTAAAAGCAGGAGAGGGGGCTTCCCTGGTGGCGCAGTGGTTGAGAATCCACCTGCCAATGCAGGGCACACGGGTTCAATCCCTGGTCTGGGAAGATCACACATGCCGCGGAGCAGCTAAGCCCGTGTGCCACAACTATCGAGCCTGTGCTCTAGAGCCTGTGAGCCACAACTGCTGAGCCCACGCACCACAACTACTGACTCACATGCCTAGAGCCCATGCTCCACAACAAGAGAAGCCACGACAATGAGAAGCCCGTGCACCACAACGAAGAGGAGCCCCAGCTCGCCGCAACTAGAGAAAGCCCACGTGCAGCAACGAAGACCCAATGCAGCCAGAAATAAATTAATAAATTAATTTCTTTTAAAAATTAAAAAAGAATTAAAAAAATAAAAATAAAAGCAGTAGGTGGGCTGGGGGCCCAATGTGAGGGAGGCTTTCCAAAGAAGGCAGGAGGATGAGTTGTGAGGACTCTGGCTGGACTGGGACATACAGAGCTGGAGAAAGAGGATGTCCAAGCCTACAGAGAAGCCCCAGTAGCAGGAGACCGGGGCGTGAGTGGAAACCGGTAAATGGCACAGAGTGGCTGAAGTGTAGGGAGAAGACTGGGAAAAAAACAGGGTGAGTGATCAGGAGAGCTGTGAAAGCCAGGTAAGGAGTTTGAACTTCATTCTGCAGGTTACAGGGAGTCAAAGAAGGCTTCTGAGAGGGACAGGGACGTGACAACAGCAGCAGCTAAGGCTGACTGCGCGTGACCCCGGGTCAGGCACCACACTGAGCACCCACCCGGCCCCTGAACCCTCACAGCAGCCCTGGGAGGTGCAAGGGGTGGTCCTCCCCACCAGGGCAGGAAGACGCCACAGGACTGGAGACAAGTCATGTGTGTGGTCCCCTCACCCCCACCTCCTCTCTCCAGGCACTCACCTGCTCCTGGGCCCGACTGCCACCCAGGCACACCAAGTCCTGCCATCCTCCGTAGCTGTCCTTGGAGAGGCCACACGTGGTCCACAGGGTCAGTTTCCACTCGATGTTGGCCGACAGGGACTCTCCGCTGGTGATCTCAGCCGTGGCCTGGGTCCTCCTGGGAGGGGAGGCCAAAGGGGCCAGACGGAAGGGCTCTTGGGAGGAGAGGCCCGGACCCACTCACCCCAGCCTTGTGGGAAAAGGATACCCCCGAGTATCACCCCACAGTCCTTCTGCTTTGGCCCACACGCCTTTCCCAGCCAGTGGTTTTTCTAGTTCTCATAACAGCCGGCCAAGGAGGCCCTCAAGCACAGGCAAGAGTCAATCAGGAATCTGGCTTCCTTCTTGCTGGAGCCAATCACCTCCACCTATAGAGCCCATGGAACCATATCCTTCTAGTCTCCTCACCCGTTTTTCAGACTAGGACTAAGACTAAGTCTCAGACTAAGAGGGAAGGCCCTGGTCCCAGGACCCCTGAGCCCACAACAAAGCCAAGGACCCTAGCACCCAAGCCTAGTCCTTTGAGCCCAAACCCCAACTCACTGCAGCAGTGCCTCCAACAGCTTGGTGACATTGGAAGAATAATGGAGGACGATCACTGGCCTGAGCAGAAGCTGGGATATGTCCAGCTGTAGGGGGACGGGGAGGTCAGCCACGCAGGGTCACCCATTCCCCAGCCTACGTGCCCCGAAAGCTTGATCCGGTTTACCTCTCGGACCACGTTGTGGTTCAAGATGAGGAGAAGCAAGGCAGAGGCTCCCAGGAAGAGTGCCCTCCGCATCTGCAGGACAGAGGCAGAGGGTAGCACACACCCTGCCCACACACCTGTCTCACCACCTGTGGTCATAGTTGTTCTCAGCTCCTGGCTCTGCGGTTAGCATTTCCTCTGGACAGATCAGCTATAAGCTCCCTGAGATCAAGGGCAAAAACCCTTATTCCTCTCACCTTCCCCGCAAATGCTCTGTGGGACCCAAATAATACTGTGCCTTCCCTGGTCCAAGCAGGACAGGCCTGCCCACCGACCCCCAGCAGGAACTCCCCACTGGATACTCTCAGAGTCTGGTCGAGCTTCCTGACTCTCTCTGGCCTCCTCCCACCTCCCTGCTGCCAACCACACTGACTCCAGTCTACCCCTGGGGTCCCTTGCCCCAGCCAAGCCCAGGGCTTCTCTAGAAGCTCCTTAGGGGCCCACCTGGTAGTCTGGCTCTAGCAGTTGCCTTGAAAACCCTTCCTCCAGCCCCCTTTCCACATACACCCCCTGCACCTGCTGAACCAGAGCCTTAGGATAGGCCTGTGGGCCGCTGTCCTGACTCTCCTGGTGAATCTGGGCCTCCTGCTCCTTGCCCACGTATGCCACTGCAATCCAGCCTTCTACGGGTATCTCCTGCTCAGCATCCACGATGTCCATCTGTGGGACGAGCGGCCATGGTAGAAGGAGGAGGGGGAGGAAGGGGGATCGGTCACACAAGCGATGCAAGGCCAGGGTTTGGGAACGAGTCTCGAGGGGAGGGCATCTGATCTCAGGTTCTGGAAGCCGGAATGCTGGGGGCCTGGACAGCCTGGGGAAGGGGCGCTGGGCTGACAGGGCTTGGTCCAGGATGGAGGCTGGATCTGGGTGCAGGGTCTACGGCGGGGCGGGGGCCATATGGCTCAGCGGCGCTCACCAGCAGCAGGCGGCCACCCAAAGGGAGCGCCGGGTCGGCCTCGGGGCCGATCCTGACGCCCTCCAGCAACAGAGCGTCCTCCCGCGGCAGCCTCACGTCCACCCGCACAGCGCGGGCCCCGCCCCGCCCCGCCCTGGCAGTGGGCTCGCTGCCGTCCGCCGCGGCCCCGGGCCCCGCCAGGCCCAGCCAGAATGGCAGCAGGGGCAATAGAAGCAGCAGTGGCGACGGCGGCGGCGGAGGAGGCGGCGGCGGCGACCTCGGCGTGGGGCGAGCGGCAGGGCCCATGGCCGGACACAGGGGCGCCGGGGGTCCTGGGAGCGTGGGGAAGCGGAGGGAGCCAGGCCGCAGCCGGACGGGGCGGGACGCCGGGAGGGGCGGGGGCGGGGCCGTGGCCGGACGGGGAGGAGCGCCGGGAGGCGGGGTGGGCTCGCGGCGGCTCCCGCGCCCAGACCCGGCCGCGCGCGCCCCCTGGTGGCCGTGGAGAACACAGGCGCCGGCGGTCAGCGGGGCTGGAGCGGGGCGGAGGCCAGGTCAACGAGCAGAGGTGGGAAGTCAGAGGAGGCGCTCCCAGCTTTCTGTTGTCAGACGGCGGAGACCAGAGGAAGGGAGACCGACGGAGATAGTTGAAAGATAGTTGGCGACTTGGGGAGCCGGAGGCACGATCGGGGCCCCAGAAGGGCACTAACGAAGAACTTCGCTAGCCCTTGCTCTGGAGCCGCCCGACGGTCACACGGTTGGCCTGGTTCTCCATTTCTCCATCAGACTGAACTCCAGAGACTGGCCTGACAGGCGTTCGGGGGGTAGGGAGGGGCGAGATTGAGGCAAGGGTCCTGGAGGGGCAGAGAGAGGGGCCAGGGACGCCCAGCTGACACAGTTCCTCAGTGGGGCCCAGAGGCTGGGTCTTCAGGTCTTGAAACGGGCACGATAGAAGACCAGCACTGCCTCACCCCCAGCAAGTCATGTCTGATGCCCACCGGAATGTGAAAGTTCCATGGACGGTCCTAAAACTCGTTCTTCTCTCCCAGGGGTTGCTGCTGCTGGGAGCTGGCTCAGTCTGAAAACTTTTAAAAAATTGTATCGTGATAAAAGGGCAAAGGCCTGAGGAGCCATGACACTCTTTCGCCCAATATTTTATTATGACAAAATTCAAGCATGCAGAAAAATTGAAAGAATTTTACAGGGAACACCTGTATAACCACCAACACTGAACTATCAAGATGCTCCTGAAGAATAAGATGGAGAGAATAAGACAGTCTGATATCAGCCTGAAGTCAGACAAATAGGGCATCAAACGCAGAAGCCAGAAACTGACCCGCACACAAAAGCATGACTGTGTAAGAAGAAGCGTTGCATTTGAGGAGAGGGGAGGAGGCAGTAGGATGGACTGTTTGATAAATTGTGCTAAGGGAATGGGTTACTATAAGGAAAATAAATGGTATTAGACTCCTACTGCACATCATACACAATCAATTCCATGTGGATTAAAGACCTAAATATGAAAAGTAATACCCTAAACATTTTTAGAAAAAAAAATAGGAGAATATCTTGGTTACTTCAAGGTCAAGAGAGATTTTTCTTTCTTCCAACTTTATGGAGATATAATTGACATACAGCACTGTATAAGTTTAAAGGGCTACAGCATCATGATTTGACTTACGTACATTATGAAATTATCATAAGTTTAGTGAACAGCCATCGTCTCAGATAGATACAAAATTAAAGAAATGGAGGACTTCCCTGGTGGCACAGTGGTTAAGAATCTGCCTGCCAATTCAGGGGACATGGGTTCAAGCCCTGGTCCGGGAAGATCCCACATGCTGCAGAGCAACTAAGCCCATGAGCCACAACTACTGACCCTGCACTCTAGAGCCTGCGAGCCACAACTACTGAAGCCCGCGTGCCTGGGGCCCATGCTCCACAACAAGAGAAGCCACCTCAATGAGGAGCCCGCGCACCACAACGAAGAGTAGCCCCTGCTCACTGCAGCTAGAGAAAGCCCGCACGTGGCAACAAAGACCCAATGCAGCCAAAAATAAAAAATAATAATAAATTTAAAAAAAAAAGAAATGGAAAAAAATTGTGATGATAAGTCTTAGGATTTACTCTGAACAACTTTCATATATAATATTCAGCAGTGTTAATTCTATTTATCATGTTGTACATTATATCCCTAGTACTTATTTATCTTATAACTGGAAGTTTGTAGTACCTTTTAACTGCCTTTATCCAATTCCCCCTCCCCCCAGGAGAGATTTCTTACTACCTAAAAGCAGATTAGAAAGGAAAATATTGAAAAAAATTCATCCACAATAAAAAATGAAAAACTCTGTTAACCCAAACATTGTAAAAAAGCGGCAGGGAAAGCCACCAAATGAGAAAAGCTATTTGCAACCAAATGATTCATATGCAAAATATAGAAATACATAGATATGGGCACAAGATACAAATAGGCATTTGCCAAAAGAGGAAACAAGAATGGTCAATAAATATGAAAAGATGCTCAACCTAATCATTAATCAGAGAGATACAAATTAAGGTCTTATGAGAGATCAACTGGCAAAAATTTGAAGTCTGACAATGCCAAGTGCTGGTAGGAATGTGGATCTGTACACTGCTGATGGGCGTACAGCCTGGTTGTGCTGGTACAGGACAGCCACACTGGTAATAATTGTACATCAAATAAAACTGAAGATGCACACTCTCAGGAATTCCACTCCTGGGTATACTGTGCACTCGAGAATAGTGGTTCTCAACAGACTGAGCATTAGAATCATTTAAGGATCTTCTAAAAAATACTGATGCCCAACCTCTACTCCAAATCAACTGAATTGTTATCTCTGGAGGTGGGGCCTTTGTTGTTGAAAATGATAAAAAGCTTGCACACCAGGTGACTCTGCTGGCTGAGAACCATTCCCTGGGCATGTGCAGGACATCCCTATTTGAATAGTAAAAGATTGAAAACAGCCCGACTCACAATCACTAAAGAGATAAATCGTGATATCTTCATGTGTAACATACAATTCAATAGAGAAAAATGAATGGACTAGGTATGTGTATCACCATGGATAATTCTAACAGAATGCTTAGCTCAAAAAGCAAGTCTCCAAATAATACATGCTATTTAAGTACAAAAAAATCGACTTAAGGTCAACATACAAAAATCAGTTGTGTTTCCATATACCAGCAATGAATAATCCTCAAAGGAAATTAAGACAACAATTCTATTTACAATAGTATTCAAAAGAATAAAAATATCTGGGAGGGACTTCCCTGGCAGTCCAGTGGTCAAGACGCCCGGCATGGGTTCCATCCCAGGTTGGGGAACTAAGATTCCTGCGTGCTGCGCAGCGCATCCAAAACAAAAAGAATTACCATCTGATCCACTTCTAGGTATATCCAAAAGAATTGAAGGCAGGGACTCAAACAAGTGTTTGTACACCAGCATTCATAGCAGCATTATTCACAATAGCCAAAATATGAAAACAACTGTTACTGAACCAGGTTCGTTTTGCCCGTTGCACAAGCCAAAACGCTGGGACACTGAGGTTTGCAGCAAAGAAGGGGTTTATTCATAAGGCAGCCAAGTGAGGAGATAGGAGAACAAGTCTCAAGTCTGCCTCCCTGAAGGCTAGGGGCTCCGGGGTATTTATGGGATGAAGATAAAGCAAGCAGGGCAGTCTGAGACATGGGGAGTGTGGGGAGCGTAGGGAAAGGCGATTGGAAAAAGGGGCGGTAATCTTCATTCTGCACAGGCGTAACTGAACTACAGGTCTCTGCACGTTCACAGCACAATCCGAGGGTGGAATTTTGGCCCTCTGACATCAAAAGGTCACCAAGTGGGCACTCGAGCATGCCCAGTTGGAGGGTCAGTGGTCCTATCCAGTCTTAACCAGCTCACCTCGAACTAGGCACAGCTGACTCTAAGTTTCTGGAAAACAACTCAGGCAAATATTTTATTGTTTAGGCCACTGCTGCTTGGAGAACATGCATCTTAAAATGACCTTGATTAGTGAAGCCAGGTGAAATGGATTTGACTCATTACCCACAGTTTTGCAACAGAAATGTCCATCAGTGGATAAATGGGTAAACAAATTTTCATATGTCCATATGCTGGAATATTATTTAGTCATAAATAGGACTGAGGTGCCGACATCCATGACAACATGGATGAATCTTGAAAACATTATGCTAAGTGAAAGTAGCCATACACAAAAGGCCATGTATTATTGTATGATGTGTCCAGAATAGGTAAATCCATAGAGATGGAAAGCAGATCAGTGGCTGAGGAGGAGGGAAAATGACAGATGACTGCTTCACAGGTACGGGGTTTCCTTCTGGGGTGACGAAAATGTTCTGGAACTGGATAGAGGTGCTGGTTGCCCAACGTTGTGAACGTACTCAATACCACTGATTTTCTTACTTTAAAATGATTCATTTTATGTTGTGTGAAACTCACCTCAATGGCAAAAACTCCACAGGACTGTCTGTATTTTTAAGGAATGCATTCACTTGTAACAAAACTCTAGAAATATCAGGCAAACGAGAAACACAAAGTTCAGTTCACCAGTGTGGGATGTAATTGGGGAGGGACACCCTCCCCAGCGGTCTCGGTGTTCTGCTTTTTAAGTCACATGATTGTTCGTTATATCATTCTTCTTTGTATAGGTTACTAACACTCTTTTGCATGTTCTAAGTTGCAAAATGCATGGTGGAGGCCCCTTGGTGTCCACGGAGAGTCTTGCTTCTCTGATTCTGTGAATGTCCCAACCCCTCTGTCAGCCCCAATGACAAGGTTGCAAGGACACACCCTGTAATTAGCCAGGCCATTGGCTCCACTGCCTCCCTATCCCTGTTCCCACCACTTTCTCCCTACACCCCTCAGGCAGGGGGTCCTTGTTGCCCCCCAACACACACACACCTACCAGATACAGATCCCAGCTCACACCTGTCCCCCACCTAGAACGCATCTCTTCTTCCCCACAAATGTCCACATCCTAGCCTTCCGTCAGCGTGAGCCTGAGGGCTGCTGTAAAATTGGTGAGTGACCAGTGTTACCCTGCGGTCTGTCCTCCCACAGGGTAACCTTGGTGATCCTGGAAGAGACAAAGGCTTGAGGATACAGTCTCAATGTGGGAGGGTGTAGCCCAGGCCAGGCCAGCCCAGCCCAGGCCCTTCTGCTGCTGGGTGGGGTGGGGTTGGGGGCGGTAGAGGAGCAGTAGAGATCAGCCTTGCTACTGATGGGAGAGTAAGCCCAGGAACAGAGGCAGCAAAGGACCAGAGATTGACTACAGGGAGGTGAATGCCCAGAGAGGCCCTGCTTGGGAACAGAGCATCTAAAGACAAGAGAGACCAGGGCTTCCCTGGTGGCGCAGTGGTTAAGAATCCGCCTGCCAGTGCAGGGGACATGGGCTGGAGTCCTGGTCCGGGAAGATCCCACATGCTGTGGACCAACTAAGCCAGTGCACCACAACTACTGAGCCTGCTCTCTAGAGCCCACGAGCCACAACTACTGAAGCCCGTGTGTCTACAGCCCGTGCTCCTCAACAAGAGAAGCCACTGAAATGAGAAGTCCGTGCGCCACAACGAAGAGTAGCCCCTGCTCATTGCAACTAGAGAAAGCCTGCATGCAGCAACAAAGACCCAATGCAGCCAAAAATAGATAAATAAAATAAATAAATTTATAAAAAATTAATAAATAAAATAATAAAGACAAGAGACCACAGGGGAGGAAGGGATCCCAGAAGGGATCCCAGCTAGGGGAGGAGGTGGGTCACAGGGCCTGGTGCTGACCCTCAGGCCACTCTACTCTCAGGGATGGATGGACAGGATGCTCAGCCCTGCAGGCCCCTCCAGAGGAGCCAAACCCCCAAATCCTGGCTTGCTTCACTTCTGGGGCAGGGTAGGGAGCTGGTAGGGATAGAGCCATCAGTTTCTCAGCCTGTGCCTCCAGGTAAGCTGCTTCCCTTTTCTTGGCCTGTGTCCGCAACTGGGAGTTGGACTAAAAATTTGGGGGGTGGGTCTTTTCACCAGGCATGCTGTGATCCCAAGTGGCTTGTGTCTTGGAATACAAGGCTTCCTGGCTCTGCGCTGGGCTGTGAACTGTGTGGAGGAGGCCCTCCATCCCCCATCTTTCCTCATCCCCCTTAAAGTTGCAAGGGGACAGAGGAAGAAATGAAGCCGTTAATGAAAGTGTGAGGCATGGGGTGCCTTACCCCAAGCACTAATGGGGCAGGGGCAGGGAAATGGTTTAGACTTGGTACCAGGAACGTGATATGTGGTGAGGCTGGCACGAGCCCAGGGCTGCTCTTCCTCTGCTGTGAAACGAATTCTTCATTGTGATTCCAGGCTGTGCATAAAATGGTCAAGCATCCCATGAGTCCACGGATGGTGGTGCTGGCAGAAGGATGAAGGGCAGGGAAGGCAAATCCATGTTCAGAATACAAGTCTGCTCCAGTGAGCACGAACCTCGGCCCCTGTGATGGAGGAGCGCCAATGTGATCGAGCTGCCACCAGGTGGCAGGCTAGTCCCCAGGGAATGGGGCCACACTGGGGCCCAATGTTGGTCTCTGATGTTTTTACAAAGGGGCCTTGAGGAAGGCAATGCCTTGCTCACAGGAATGTACCACCCATGGGGGTGTGAACTAAAAAGGCTGCCTGCCATATCAGTAAACAAAGGATGTCGCAGCCATCAAGCCACCACATTATAGCCACCCCACCAGTGAGCCCTGAGGGAACTCAGGATGAGAAAATAAAGGATGCTGGCCCCAGTAGCTGGGGTAGCTACAAGTAGCTGAGGTGCATATCAAAGGAATGATTTCAGTGAGCCCAGACTCTTCCCGTACACAGAAAAGCACCACATTCCTTACCTTAAGATATCTGGTTTTCTTATCTTAACAGGAATCTTTTGATGTTCTGACTACCTGGTCTTTGTTGCAAAAACTCCTATGTACCCTTGTTTCCCCACCTTCCTCTTCTGAACAGTTTCTCAGAATTATCTGAGATGATGTGTCCCGGGTTTAAGTCCTCAGATTTGGCCACTGAATAAAACATAACTTTTAGGTTGTGCTTTTTTTTTTTCAGTTGACAGGGGCTTCAAGCCCAGTTGCAGCAACAGAGGTCTAGGCTGGTGGGAGGACTGTATTTTCAGAACTCAGAGGTCCCTGAGATCTCTTCACCTTATAGGCACAAGCCCCAGAACACATAAGAAATCATCTTAGAAAAATCTTAGACTGTCCCTTAGTTGCCTGGTTTCATCATCACCTCCCTCTACTCACCCAGACGCCCAGCGAGGGGTGTTGACCCACCTGAGATCACACAGGGCAGGTGCAGATAAGGAATGTAAATGTGGTGTGGCAAGAGGAGGGGCTGCAGAGTAGAAGGGGGGTCAGGGTGGTCAGGGTCCAGTCCTAAGGGGACAGAGTGAGTGTTGGGTCATGCCCACAAATGGATGTTGACCACCTGCGGGGTTCTAGGCACTGGACATGTAGCCATGACTATGACCAGCAATGGCTCCTGCCCTTGAGAATAGATGGTCAACCATAACCATGTATTTCAGACCATGGTAAGTGCCACCTGAAGGAGATAAAAATAGCATTAGAGAGTGACCAGGGCTGGGGCTGCTTCAGCTTCAGTGCCAGGGAAAGAAGGACTGTCCAAGAGCAGTGCAGTGAGGGTTAAGACCTGAATGGCAAAAATATCTGGGGGAAGAAGCAGGAAGTTCAAGTAAAACAGCTGATACATTTACTATGTTCCAGGTACTGTTCAAGTGAATTGCAAGAACTAGCTCATTTAATCCCATCACCACCACATGAGGTAGTAAGATTGTCATTGCCATCCGATGGAAGGGAAATTGAGGCACAGAGGTCAAGTAACCCCAGTAAGTGATGGACCCTGGACCTGAATGCAGGTGGTCTGGCTGCAGAGTCGGTGGGCTCACCCTGAGCTGCCCTGCTTCTCAAAGGCACTGGCCGGGAATGAAAAGTCTGGCTGTAGAATCTGGATTCTGTCTTGGGTGTGGGTAGAGATGACAACCCACTCTTCCCAGCGGAAGCCTCCAGGCTTGTGCCAGTTAGTGGCAGAGCCAGGGCAGAGTCTCCAGCACCCCTCCGGCCCTCCCCTCCCTTCTCCTCCTCACCCCTTCCCTCCAGGAGCCCTGAAATGCCTGCTCCCTGCCCCCAGCCTCTTGGTTCACAGCTAAGTGGGCCACCTCACTCTAAAGGGATTTGACTCCTGGAGAGAACTGGAGACTGGTGAGAAAGGGCTTAGGGATTAGACAGTGATACCCGGGAAGGTAAGGGACTTAATTAGGGGGGTTCGGGTGTGGGAAGTGGGGCAGGGAGAGGATTTGTGTCTTCGCAAAGCCAGGGTAGACTACGCAAGTGAGGAGGAAGTGGGCTCCTGAGGAGGAGCCAGGCGGGCTTGGTTTCTCATGTGCTGTTGGGCCTTCAGAAATAATACGTAATAGATTATAGTACTGATAACCCCTCCCATTTGTGCACCCACCACTTTTCCAGCCATTATTTCGCTTGGAAATCTCACAGCAGCCCTGGGAGAGAGGCAAGGATTATTTTTCTCCCCAGGTGACAGGCACCCAGAGAAGGCAGGTAGGTGACTTTGCCACCGGAGGAGCTGGGGTTTGGCCGCAGGTCTCCTGGCTCCTGGTCCAGGTCTGCTGCCTCTGCTTTCACAATATCAGTCCAGGGGGAGAGGCAAGAGCAGGGTATCAAGAAGCTGCAGCAGAAGTCATCGGGAACTCAGGCTGCCACCTCCTAGACGGAAGTCCCTGAACACCCCTGGCCTCCTTGTTTGGGGGGTGGGGGTGGAGGGTCAGTGGGGAAAGCAGGAGGGAGAAAAAACCATAAGGTTATAGATAGGTTGCCATCCTGTATTCTGGGCAACTGGGCAGGGCTGCAGCTGGAACCCGAGGGGCCTGCAAAGAGGGCTCCTTATCCTGCCTCCTCCCCTAGATATAACCCTCTCCCAAAGAGAGCTCCACGTGTGTCCCTTCAACCTACAAAGGCACTCTCGTCCACAGTCTGAACTTACCCTGGTGGATATTCTACTCTTGTTCAACATCAAGGATGCCCAGTCCCGAGAAGAAGAAAGACCACCCCCCTTGCTCAAAGATCTCAGACTAGGCCCTCCCCACCACTCAAAGGTCCTTCCTGACGCCCGGCCCTCCTACAGCCACATCCCCCCACGCCCTGACTCTTTATCTGGCCCCCACTGCCCCCTCACTTCTCCACAGCCTGATCTCAGTCTGGGCATGCCCCCCACCAATACTGTAAGTTCCCCGGGCACAGTTTTTGACTCCATGATTAGCACAGTGCTCAGTTAAATAAGTGCCGAATGAATGAACAAACGTATGAATGAACGTTTGAATAAATGAATGAATGGTCCCCAGGCCTCCTGCTCCCTCCAATCTGGCTGAGTCCTGCTCAGCTATCAGGTCTCTGGGAAACCAAGGATGACCCCGTCCCCTGACTGGACGGGGACCCTCCCCTCTGCACCCCATATGGCGGCACTGGCCACTCTGTACCGAATGGCCTTTGGCTTTGGCTGTCCCACTGTGGACCAGGAACTCCTGGAGGGCAGGGCCTGCTAGCCTCATCCTCTGAGGTGTCCCCATGCCTAGCCCCATGCCCGCTGCATAAGTGCTGGTGGAGCAAAGGCATGAAAGGTGCTCTAGCTTCAAGCTCCACTCAGGAGCCGAAGTCTGGGCTGCCTGGGTGGGGGGGAGGGGCAGGCACAGGAGTGGGTCCCTCACCACTGCTTCCTTATTCTGCTGCTCTCACCTCCACTGTCCAGGCCGTGTAGTCCTGGGTGGTGCAGATTTCTTTATTCCTTCCCCACTTTGCTGGAAAAAGACTTGAGGCAGCACGTGGGCAGGGCTGGGAGGAGGCTCAGAGTCAGGGCCTTTCTGCATGGCCACCCATAAGTACAAGGGCTTTCCAGAGAGTTCCAGCTGCCCCAGCCTCCTGGAAGTAGAGTGTTCCACAAATATTTGTTAAAGGGTTTAAAGGATTGTTCTCTCTGACTCTCAAATCCCCGTGCCAATCTCCGCACCACCCCTTCCCCGTTGGCACTACAGAATCAGAAGGCAGGGCACCCAGGGGCCTCCAACCTCCTGGTCAATGCCCTTGTTTTAGAGAAGAGTCATCCAAGGCCCAGGTCAAGGGCAGATGGCCCCAAGGAGGCCCCCTGCTGAATAGTCACTGCAGCACATTCACTGAAGAATGTGGTCTAGGGACTTCCCTGGTGGTCCGGTGGGTAAGACTCTGCAGTCCCAATGCAAGGGGCCCGGGTTCGATCCCTGGTCGGGGAACTAGATCCCACATGCATGCTGCAACAAAGGATCCTGCATGCCACAACGAAGATCCTGTGTTCCACAACTAGGACCCGGTGCAGACAAAATAAACAAACAAACAAACAAATAAATAGTTTTAAAAAAAAAAGAATGTGATCTAAAGCCCAGGCTCTGGACTCCCAGTCCAGCGCTCCTGCCTCTGTTCAGAGCCGCCTCCCAGAGGAATCTCAAGCCCTGGGCACTACCTCCCAAGACTAGAACTGTCACCCAATATGCCTCCTAAATCTCTGGGTTCCAGCAGTCTTCTTTCAGCTGTCCACATGCCATGGCCGGCAGGGTATACTCAGAACAGCACACCCATCACAGAGCTGGCAGGTGGCAGGGCCTGGATCTCGCCTCTGGCCTGCCTGATCTGCGAGGCTGGGCTCTTTCTCTTGGGCCAGGTTGTTGCCTGACAGTCACCACTACAACACAAAGCAGTCAGTGTCAAGGCCAGGAGAGAGGGGCTACTGGTTGGCAGAGATCATGCTGGGTTGGGTGGATCAGGGAGAAGTTCCTGGAAACATCCCTGGATCAGGCTTTGGTAAGGCCAGGGAAGATCTGGCAGGAGGAAACAGGAGAGGGAAGCAGCTCTGAAGAGGCAGGAGGGCAGAAGTGCATCTAAGGAGCAGCTTGGAGGTTCTCTGACTGAAATTAAAGTGTGCAGTGGGGAGAAGTGGCAGTCAAGGCCACAAGGGATGCTGGGATGAGCTGGGGGTAGGCCTTGAATGCAAGTCAATGAGGTTGGGCTGACTCCTGAAGGAACTAGGGAGCCATTGCAGATTCTTGAGTAGGGGAGCAACATACCTAACAGGGAGGGAGAATTGCCAGACCATGATTGGGGGATAGAGAAAAGGTGGGGATGTGGAGGAGAGAGTTCTCTTAGTAACCAGCCTGGAGGAGTTTAAATATAGATAATAAATATATAATAAATAAATAAATATATAATCCAGATTTTGATTCTAGGATTTATTTGATCAGATTAGCCACTCCATAGTGGGCTGGAGATAGGTAAGTTTCAGTGGACAAAGGAGAAGCAGGCAGCCCCAGGGCCTGGGAAGGGCAGACTGGAGGAAGTGTACTTCATTTAGGCCTTTATAGTGGATAAATCCAGATTCCTTGGGAGAGGGGGCTTGTTTGGGGCTGGAGACTGTTTCCTGTTGGGTGAACGTTTTCCTTGTGCTTTCCTGGGAAGCCTCTCCAGGCAGTTCCCAGGCTAGTCCAAACCTCAGCCCGTGGGCACCTGGGAGTATTTGGCCTAGAAGCCCGAGACTTGAGTTCAAGTCACAACTGCAGGCACTCTCACATGACTGCCTCTCTCCCTCAGATTTCTCAAGAAGTCACCTGACCTACCTAACTTAGGAGGTCACCATGGGCTTAAATGACAAGCTAGGTCTGAAAGTGTCTTGTAGACTGTAAAGTGCTGAACCAACCTAAGCAGTTGTTCTATTTTCCTTTGAGTAGGTCCCTCACTGAAAAGAACATCTTGCCCCTGGAAGGGTCTAAAAGAAAGATCTCAGCCAGGCACGCAGCAAGGAAGTCGGCTGTGTCCTGCCCTGAGCCAAAGCCGATGGGTCTGTAACCAGGGCAGGACTGCTAGGACTGCCTGAAAATGCTTCACAGGTGTGGGAGCGGGGGCCTCTCAGAAACCAGGCTGGACCCAAGACCCTCACTCTGTGCCTGGCTGCAGACCTCCATGGTGGAGGCCTCGCCAGGTGCAGAGCGAAGTCCTCCCAAGTGTCTTTAATGGGCGTGCTGTAGCCTGCCTCTGCCTTCTAACCCAGAGAGCCAGGGGCGGTCTGCTTTCCACTCTCCTGGAGTGCAGAGTACAGAGGTGGCAGGGATTTTGCTCTGGGAGGTGTGATGCTCACAGTCTCCTAGGCCTCGCTCTGCATGAATTCCAGGCAGTAAGAGGAGGGTGCGACTCAGCACCTTCCACGGGCTAGGCACCCTGTGAAATTCTCCACATCTGTCACGCCACTAACAACTTTGGGCAGGCCATGGCCTCTTTGGGCCTGTTTCCACGGTTAAGGGAGGTGAGCTGCTTGATCCCTAAATGATCTATGTTTGAGTCTCTTTCCCAGGGCTCCCCCAGGACCTAGCTCTGTGCCTACGGGAGTGTTTCTTGCATTCATTCATTCATTCGGCATTCATTTACTGAGCAGCTCCTGAGTGCAGGATGCTGTGCCGGGGGGAGGGGCTTGTGGGGGTTCAGGGGTGAGTAAACAGGGTCCTGTGCCCAAGGACCTCATGATCTAGCAGGGCAGATGCTCCTAAGCAGGGCCACATCAACGTCCTGCTGGTCCTCCTGGCTTAATCCTTCTCTCCCCTCCTCTCTGGTTGTAGCCATGCTTCCTACCTACCACCAGAACTTTGCTCGTGCCATTGTGCCAGCATGGAATGAATGAATCTCCTTTCCATTTCCTTCCCATCCCAGATTTTTAGGGCCCAGTCCAATGTCACCCCCTCCATGAAGCCTTCTAGGATTATTCCAACCCAAAGCAAATTCTCCCCCCTTAAGATCCCAGGTACTTGCCAGCTCTCTTTGGGACATTTATCTCATCCTTGTATTCTAGTTGATGGTGCCTGTGTCTTACCTTTGGGAGTGCAGGATGGCATCCGACCCATTTCGGGATCCCCAGAACAGCACCTAGGGCCTGGCACGCAGTAGAAGGAAAGAATGGCCAAGGCATGTGACCAGCTGCTACCCTGGAGGTAGGATTAGAGTAGGGGAGGGGGGAACCCAGACAGAGAGGGAGGGCTGGTGAGCTCAGAAAGTAGGAAATGGCTTCATTGTATGGGGAAGGGGCATGGCAGGACAGTCAGATGGCATCCGTCTTGCAAATCAGACTTGCAGCTAGCTACATGGGAACCCACAGCTCCGGCCCCTGGGTGTGAGCGGGGGAAGCAGATAAGCTGATTGAAGGCCCGTTTTCATTGGGCCATCGCTTTCACTGTGGCTTCCTCCACATCCACCCTGCATCTCCACCCCGAGGCCGAAGCCTGGCCAGGCAGGCAGCAAAGGGAAGCTCTGCAGAGCGGACAAAGGAGTGGTCACATAGGGGAACCCTGTGCTAGGCACTGCCCTGAGTGCAGGGCAAGCTATGTACATTAGCTTGCTTTATCCTCTCATGCTGACTCAAGGTCCAGATCATCCAAATCCATTTAGTGAATGAAGAAGCTTGGATTCAGAGAGGTGAAGTTGCTCCCTGAAGTCTCATAAAAACAAGGGGAAGATTTAGGATTCAAACCCAGGTCTTCTGATTCCCAGAGAGGAAGCAATCCTCCATGCCAGCTGAGGGTGCCAGCACCTTATGAGCCTCTCAGAGAGCTGCGAAGGTCAGAAGCAGAGGACAGGGCTCTGGGTGGGGAGATGGGGTCTGGGCTTCCTTACCCCCCCTCAGCCTGCCTGCCCCGAAAGGGGAGGGGAAAGGCTGTTAACACTGAAAGGCCCCAAGCTGGGTTTGCAGCAGTGGTCCAAAATCCATGGCAAGACAGGAGGAGGGCAGGGGCCCCAGAGAGAAAAGGCCAAGGCCACTGTCCTGGAGGCAGGGCGATGGCTAGACTTAGGGGACCTGGTCCCCTACAGAGGCATCAGTCAAGCTCCCTCCTGTATTGGAGGGAGAGGTCCTGCACCGTGGGGACCTGATCTTAGAAGGGCTCATTAGATGGCACCTAGTTGGGGACACTAAGGCCTAGAGAGTTCAGGTGTCTCCTCCAAGGTCACAATGTGAGCTAAGGGTAAATTGGGGACTGGAACCCAGACTTCCTGTCCTTCTCATGTCTACCTGCCTCGGCCCCGGTGGACTCTCCTGCTCGCCTCCTGCTCAGGTCTCCGCTTCAGGAAGGCGGAGGGTACCCGCGTCAGACGCTCCTGCGCCCAGCGCATCTCTCCCTACTCCGCCCCTTGGGATCCTTTAAGAGGCGGGGCTTGGCTGCCAACCGCGGCCCCGGCAAAAGGCTGGGACTTTACTCCCGCGGTGGAGAACGAGTCCGTGCTCCGTCTGCTGCCGCAACCGCCGCGCCCGGAGCCTGGGCCACGATGAGCGGCAGAGTCGGCGATCTGAGCCCCAGGCAGAAGGAGGCACTGGCCAAGGTGAGCCCTCACCCCGGCCCGGCCCCGCCCCGGGCGATGGCCCCCATCCTCTGGCGGCAGCGGGCTGGGAAGGGGCTGGGTGGGGGGCGAGCGCGGGTCCGCGGCGGGCGGCGGAAGGAGCGGCAGCCACCGCTCCGAGCGGTCCGCGGCCGCCCCCTCCCTCGCTCCCCTCCGTCCGCCGAGGGGACCCCGGGGAAGTTTGGCCGTCCCGGCCCCAGCCACGAGCGAGCCCTTGGCGCTGCCACCTGGGAAGAAGTGGTTGCTTGGAAGCCCACGGAGGCAGCTGAGGGCACAAAGGCAACGTTCATTCTCGGGACTGGCAGCCGGGCCCTGGGGGCAGGGGCAGGGGCAGGGCCCTAGGTTTCCTCCCATTTCCGGGAGGTTTTCCTCTTGCAGGGGCAGTGGCACGATGGAAAGGGCCGAGGGCTTCTTAGGAGACTTGGATGGCTCCTGCTCTGGCACCAAGTCTCTCTGCGACCTTGGGCAAAACCGGTCCTTCTCTGTTCGCTCCTTGAGGAAAGGAATTGAGGAGGTTGGACCAGATGATGTGGAAAGGAGCAGCTTCAAGTGCAAAGCCTAGGATCCTACCGGTGACTGACTGGGTTGGGCTAGTTTGAGTTGAGACCGGCCCCCCACCCCGTCCTGCAACCCAGGCCCCTCCCTCAACCCAGGCCCCTCCCGGGCAGGGGACTTGGGCTGATGCTCTTCAGAAGGCAAGGAGGTAAGCCTAGCTTTGCCTTGGCGCCTGGGCAGAGGAGGGGGCAACAGTTCCAGAGCCGGACCCTCTCCCACCAGCTGGATCTCCCCTGCTGCCCTTGGGGAGAGAGGGGAGGTTGGCTGTGCTTGGAGCTGGAGCTGTTTGGGTCCAGTCTTAAGGTCTGGAGGCTCCACAGCAGTTTTCCATTGCTGAGAAAGTGGTGGAGGGGGTGGGTGGCAGGTGTCTTCTGCCGTGGTAGTGGGGCAGAGGCTCCAGTCCCATGGAGGCCTTGCCCCAGGCTGGGCCTTCCCGTCCCAGGGAGGCCGGGTAGGGAGGTTTCAGGTTTTACTGCTGACCTGCAGGGGAAGTCAGGCAGAGAAGGGATTAGGTGGTGATTAAACTAGATATCAGGGGCTGGGTAGTGTCCTTGGTAAGGGGTGGCTTCATGCCAGTCTCCCTGGGGGTCTGGGAGCTGTTTGGGGGATGGGATGGTTTGAGTCCCTGGCTGACCTAGGCAAGGGGCAGAGGTGGCGGGTCCTCATTGGTCCTCTCTGTGGCTGCCCTGTAGGTCAGTGACTAGGGAAAGGTGAGTGGCTGGGAGCAGGAGGCTTGGGGACAGCACAGCACGTGGGGGCATGCTCACCTGCAGGGTAATGAGCAGTTGGAGGGGGCATGGCCATTCCTTGGGGTCACTGTCCAGCTCTCGTTTGGCCCTCCCTACACTTTCCCCCTTCTTGGCTTCTGGCTGGAACTGTTCCCTCCACCTGGATTGCCCTCCTTCCTCCTCCTGCTGCCTTTGGAGTCCTTCAAGCCCGGCTCAAATGTCATTTTTTATATGAAGTAGTGTGAGACCACCCTCTTCCTGGCCCCAGTCAGCATCAAACTCTTCCTTCCTTCTGCTCCCTGGACACATTGCTCACCATTCCATTACTAAGGGGACAGGCCATGGTGGAAAGAGTGCAGGCTCTGGCCTGGAACAGACCCGGGTTTGCATCCCAGCTCTCCTGATTACTAGCTGTCGACCTTGGGCATGTTACTTGGCCTCTCTGAGCTCTAATTACTTCATCTGTAAAATGGGAGCGGTAATATCTTTAGAAGAATGAATAAGCACCGAGGTCGGTGCTGGGCACACAAGGAGTGCTTGGTAAACTGACGCTTTTGCTGTGGCACACCCCAGAGTGTCTACTGTGGCGGTTAGCTGGGGGCAGTTCTGCCCAGCCATCACACTGGAGCGTGTAAGTGCGCACAGCCAGGCAGGGGCAGTGTCTTACTCCCTTCTCACCTCCTCCTGCTACTCAGCTCCCACCAGCATGACCGACAGAGTGTCCCACACTGCTCAGGTGCTCAGCCAGTGTCTGCAGAGTTGACCCGTGTTGAGCAGGGGTACAGCAAAAACCTCTATGGAGAGTCCCAGGCAGAGGGCGGTCAGGGTGGGACCTGCTACTCACCCAGCTGCCTCTCTCTACAGTTTCGGGAGAATGTCCAGGATGTGCTGCCCACTCTGCCGAATCCAGATGACTATTTTCTCCTGCGCTGGCTCCGAGGTGAGAAAAGAGGGGCTGCGGGAGGCTGGGGCAGGGGCTTGGGCTGGGGAACAGAATAGCACCCTCTGGAAACCCTGCCCCAGGCAATCTCAGAATCTGGAGTATTCAACCTTCAGAACCAAAAGCGTTCTTGGCAATGATATAACCTCAACCCTCCTGTTGGATAGATAATGACACTGAGGCTCAGAGAGGTGAAGTAACTTGACCCAAGTCGCACAGTGTTTGAACTGCAGGCAGGGAGAGGACTAGAGCCAGGTCAGCTGACTCCCAGCCCGGTGCCCTTTCCATCCACTCGATGAATCTACTCTGCCAATGGATGTGGGGAAACAGGTTGAGGAAAAGCCAAGAAAGGCCCCAAGCTTGTGGGAAGTTGCAGGCAGAGCCAAGTTTAGAACCAGAGTCTTGGCCCGTGGGAGAGACTAGCCCTCTCTGTGGCAGCTTGAAGGAGGGGCAGAGTGCACGGGGAACACGGAGGGTGGGGTTCAGCCTGACCTAGGTTAACAAAACTCCCCTCAAGCCATCATCTGGCTCCAGGGCCCTGATATCTATTCCAGCTCTGCCCTGGCCTGGCTCTGGTACCTGGTCCAGGGGTGAACATCTGTCTGAGGCCCCTCTCTGGAGAGCAGGATGAGACAGGGTGCCCTGCCTATGGCAAGATGGGACATGACAGTGTTATGCCCGTGATGATGCAGTGTACACGTTTCTACTAGCATCAGGGTCAGACTCAACCCCATGCTCCAACTCCTGAAATCCTTCCGTTCTTTTCTTTCTCCTCCTCTCCTGTGATTCAAGTCATGTGCCACCCTCTCTGGTTCTTGTGACACACTTTTTTTTTTGGCTTTGTAGAAACTTTATTGCCAGACATAGAAATAATAGAGAAAATTCCTCTGTGTTAGATTAGCAGAGATTAAATCGTGGTAACAGAATCAGAGCCCAAAATATTAAAGTATAAGTCATGGCCAATTACTTATTTATAGACACAGACACACACATGTATACCCTGCAAGTCTTGGGACAGGGGAAGAGATGTATTTTCCTTTTCTGTCCAGAAACTGAATAGAGCTGGCACACTCTTGAGAGGCTGCTAGCTAGCAGGCCCCCCAGAGCAGGCCCTGTGTGCCTCTGAAAGTGCCACTTGCCCTTTTCCTCCTAAAAAGCTGTGAACTCCCTCCACCCCACCCACTCAGAGAGGGTGGAGAGGCAGCAAAGGGGCGGCAGTGGAGTCAGTCCAGAGCTGGAGGACATTTTGGCCCAGCCTTTGCTGAAGGGCTGTAGCTAGAAGGGGGCGGGTGGGGAGAGTGGGCAGACAGCGCTGCATTAAAGGGCCAGCTGCAAGATGATCAAACAAAACTACCCAGCTACTGTGAGGTGGGGGAGTGTGGTTTCAGAGAGCTGTTGAATTGAACAGCTTCACAGCTCTCTTTTTATCTGAGAGAAGGCTGGCCTGGGGCCCTGGTTTCCCAGGCACCCCAACCCCCCAGTCCTGGGATAACCCCTCTCTTTGCAGGAATATAGAAGAGTGCAGTTATCCTCATTTGCCAGATGAGAAAATTGAGGCTCAGAGAGGAGAGGGCACTTAGCTGAGGGCACACAGCTAATGCGAAGCAGAATCAGGGCAGAAACCTAGGGCCCCTGATTCCCAGGCCATCGTCCTCTCCAGTAAGCCACAGCTGCCTCCTGAAACCAAGCGCTGCCTCTTCAAACCAAGGAAATATCTCCTCTGCACTTTATTTGTGCCTCACATTTCCCTGGGCAGGAGCTCAGACTCTACTGTGAATTTCAATTAGGGTTTTTGTCACCTTGCTTTTCTTTTCTTTTCTGTTTTTGCCACGCCGCACAGCTTGCAGGATTTTAGTTCCCTGACCAGAGATTGAACCTGGGCCCTCGGCAGTGAAAGCTCGAAAGCTCGGTGTCCTAACCACTGGACCACCAGGGAATCCCCCCCCCCCTTTTTTTTTAGAGAGAAACCTTTTCTTTTTCTCCTTTTCATCTAAAGGAAACATTTTGCAAGGCACATGCCAGCTGAATGTCTTTGTCTAATCTAGGTGTGAGTGAGCACTGGGTTCCTCCCTTTCTCCCTTCCCCCGACATGGGCTTGGCTTTCTGCTGGGCCCCAGGCCTGAGAGCAGGCATACAAACCACTGCCTCCCCCTGAGTGGGCCTGAGCTCTGGGCACCCCAGCGAGGGGGCTCAGATGGCAAAATAAAACGAGGTGGAGGAAACCTGTGAGCCTGGCAGAGCAAGTCTGAGTCTCCTTGTTTTCCAGGACAGGAAGAGATCAAATAAGAACCCAGGACAGCTTGCTCCCAGGCCGGCCTCTCTGGCAGTGCCCTAAGCCATGCTTTGAGCTGACCCTGACCAGGGCAGCAGGAGCCCTGGAGAGGCATCAGGCTGGTACTGCCAGGGGCAATGACAACTCGGGGAGGGCCCTAAAAGACCCTGGATATTGGACCCCAGCAGCTAAAGGTTAACTGGAGAGCCTCCCTGAGATAAGGGGGCCCGAAGTTCACCACCACTCCTGTTCCCAAGGAAGATGACTCTCCTCACAGTTGGGCGTGTCCCTCCCATGGAGGATTCCCACTTTCAGGTCCAGCTGGGCTCCCCCATCATGATAGCGTGGTGCCTTGCATCTTCCAAGTGTTTCTAGCTCACTGGATGATTTGGCCAGAGATGTGCACTATCTTGTCCAAGGTCAAACAGGAAGAAGGTGGAAGGGCTGAGATGCAAACCCAGATTATATTCCTCTGAAAGCTGCCCCCTGCTGCTACAATGGCATGTGAAGGGTGACCATGAGAAGGAACTTCCCAAGAGAGAAGGCTGCTCATTTCTGCAAACGTGTGTCTAGCACACATGACAGGGTATGGCACTGGTCAAATCTCTTGTTGCATCCTTGGGTGCAGGAGAGTGGACTGCATTTCAGGGCAGCAGAGTCAGGGAATGTGCTCGGCCACTCCCGAAGAGCAGTGATTAAGGGGCCAGTGACAGTCCAGAGGGCAGCCTGTCTGGCCCAGGTTCCAGGGCTGTCAGCAGATCTGGATGTCAATCAGACCCACAGAGGACATACAGCTGGGAGGGACAGTTCATAGGTCAAATGGCAAAATAGGTCAGAATCTGGATCTCAGAAACTCTTTAAAAGATGAAATGCAGGGGCTTACCTCATGGCGCAGTGGTTAAGAATCTGACTGCCAATGCAGGGGACATGGGTTCGAGCCCTGGTCCAGGAAGGTCCCGCATGCTGTGGAGCAACTAAGCCCGTGTGCCACAACTACTGAGCCTGCGCTCTAGAGCCCGTGAGCCACAACTACTGTGCCCGTGTCCCACAACTACTGAAGCCCGTGTGCCTAGAGCCTGTGCTGCACAACAAGAGAAGCCACCACAATGAGAAGCCTGCATACCACAACGAAGAGTAGCCCCTGCTCGCTGCAACCAGAGAAAAGCCTGCCTGCAGCAACAAAGACCCAACACAGCCAAAAATTAAAAAATTAAAAAAAAAAGAAGATGAAATGCAGCTGGCCATAACAAGATGAAATCTGATAGGGATAGATCCAGAAAACCACCTCTCAACCTATGGGGTAGAGGCTTCATAAGCAGCACAGGTGAAAAGGATTTGGGGGTTTCAGTTGACTGTAAGCTTCGCCTGAGTTAAGGGCCTGGTCTGTTGCCGAGAAAGTTCTTAGGCTTAATCAGAGAAGGGTAGGCAACACCTGTGCTCTGGACCACACACTTCAAGAGGGGCACTGGCAAACTGGAAAACATCCAAAGGGAAGTTGATGGACTTGAAACCAAGCTTTGAAGGATGGTTAAAGGATCCATGGACGGGCAGCATGATAGCAGGGGGCACTCAGGGAGGCAGCACAGAATTTGCGAGCATTGGAAAGGTGGTCACGTGGCTGAGGAAGCACTCCCCCCACCCCCACCCCTCCTCTCTGAATGTCTGTGTAGAGGGTCTCTGCTCAGTACAATAGTGAGGGCTGTGTGCAAATTGCAGCTTGGACTGTTTGGGAGCAGATGGCCTTGGGGGGCAGGGAGGTCTTTGTGTTCAAGTTTGAGCAGGACAGCATGTCAGAGTTTGTACATGAAATAGAGCGGAGCCAGGTGAACTCTAATTCTGAAACTTTCTGGGAACCCTGGGAGGACGAGGGCCCTCTGTGTCCCCCTGGGGTATGCATGGGTCCTTTGAGGACATGGCAAGGTTGACTGGAGGCTCATCTCCCCTCCATCCTACTGGAATGTTCTGCCAGTCCTGCCCCAGATTATGCGGCAGCTGTATTCATCTTTGAACAGAAGGTCAAGCTCTCAGGACTGGATGTTAGACCGTGGAGATTAACTTTGTGGAAGGAGAAGGGTAAATGATAAGGGGGTCCAGGGTTTGCTTTCCCTGACGGGAGATAAGACCCTTCACCTGATTGCATCCAGTAGGGTAAAACTCTATTGACCCTGAACTTGCAATGCTGCTCCCACCTGCCCTGAACCTTGACCTGCTCTCCCCACAAGCCCAGGGGCTGTGGTGCTCTAGAAGCAGTGAACGTCCTCACATTAGCTTCTACATGTGGGGTGATCTGAGAGTCAGCGGGCGTTCCAGCACAGGAGCAGGGAAATCTTCCCATCCTTGGCGCCCAGGCTGCTATCCTAACCCTGACCATGTTTCCTTGTTACAGCAAGAAGCTTTGACCTGCAGAAGTCTGAGGCCATGCTCCGGAAGGTGAGACCCATTTGGCTCCGAAGCCCACTGTTGTCTCCATTTCTGCCCATCAGAATCACGCCGTGCTTGGACTTCTGTCCACCCCCTCCCACCCCGATCACCGCCTGTGGCTTATGTGACATATCTGAGTATTAGCCGACCCACAAAGTGCATTCCCTTCCCTGGAAACAGAGCTTTCATAGTTCTGGGCCAGCCAAGAATTATAATCTGTTCTGCTGAGATCTCTGAAACAGGCACTTCCTTCTTTTCCATTCCCGCTGGTTGCCTTCTCGTGATTTACCTGTGGTCCGGTGGTCTGTTCGTGCTGTCACCCATTGCTAGATGCCTGTTAAGGACCACCCCCTCCCCGCCCCGCTTTTTTAAAGCCCTCGTGTGTTTGCAGCATGTGGAGGTCCGAAAGCAAAAGGACATTGACAACATCATGAGCTGGCAGCCTCCAGAGGTGAGAACAGATTATCCCGCCCCACACCACGTGAGGTCTGTTAGACCCACCATCTGTATCCTGGGTCTCTGGGACTGGGACCCTCAGAGGAAAGGTCTGACAATGCCAAGTCATTGAATGAGTATCCATTGGCACCCAGGGGCGGATGAACTCAGAGGAAGGCCCTGGACACCGGGAAGGTGTGGCTGCCCGGGGCCTGCTGACCAGGCGCCCCCATCTCTGTCTGGGCCCAGGTGGTCCAACAGTATCTCTCAGGAGGCATGTGCGGCTACGACCTGGATGGCTGCCCCATCTGGTACGACATCATTGGACCTCTGGATGCCAAGGGTCTGCTCCTCTCAGCCACCAAACAGGACTTGGTCAAGACCAAGATGCGGGACTGCGAGCTGCTTCTGCGGGAGTGTGCCTGCCAGACCGAAAAGGTGAGGGGACCAGCGCGGCTGAAGAGGAGTAACGCCCGGTGGAGGTGGTCACGCAGAAGTGTGGGTGTCACACGTGGCTTTAAGGGCAGCTTTAGGCCCTGACGTTTAGATTTCATAGACCAGTGAAATTGCAAAGTTTTAGGGACTGATCTATGTTACCGAATTTTTATTTTTCCAAGTAAGGACTTAGAAAACACTAACCAGCTATTATTGCCATAATTAACCCGCCAAACTATAGGGACAGCATTGTCTCAGAATAAAGGGCCGTCCTTTAATTGAGTAAAGTTTAGCTTCATAGAAAACATGCTACGTTATCATTACTTTTCTTCTGTTATCTGGGCACCAGAGGAATCCTTGTCAGGGACCACCCTATCCTTGGACAAGTATTTGGGTGCCGCTGGTGTCAGTGAGCTCAGATTCTGTGCTTCCCTAACTCTGAATTCAGACAAAGCTAAGGACAGCTGATTCTCTTACTGGAAAAAGACTGAAGAGCGAGGCGGAGCTGCCATGGTCCTTTCCCCTGCCCTCCTCCTCAGCAGTCGTAAAGATCCAGTGAGACCATGTGATACGTTTGGGGACATTTCAACAGTGTCATCCACATTCACTGAGAACCTAGCGTGCGCAGAGGCCCTGTGGGGCTGGGCATGCGGAGAAGCGTTAGAGATGCACCTTAAGGGCTTAGGTTGGACAAAGAGCATCTGTGCCTGCGAGATGAGTGGCTGCACGGGGTGTAGAGGACGAGGGAGGCCACCGGGTCAAACTGCAGAACAGAAGGGACTTCAGATGTAATCTAAGTTCACCCAGTTGTTTACTGGATGAGAACACGGAGATCTAAACGGAAAGGGTGACTTGTCTAGGCCACAATTCCGGCCTGGGGTAATTATCTCGATTTGGAAAACCCTAGGTACGGCCCTGCCGGATCTGGTTGCAGTATGGGCGCAGGGTACAATCAGCACTTTCCCTGAACCGGGGTGGGCTTCTGTGTGTGTGCTGTGTGTGGGGCAGCCTGATGTGACTTTCTGTTCCTCTGTCCCCTGCAGACGGGGAACAAGATAGAGACCATCACCCTGATTTATGACTGTGAGGGGCTTGGTCTCAAACATCTCTGGAAGCCAGCTGTGGAGGCCTATGGAGAGGTGAAGGCCAGGGCTCGGGGGTGGTGGGAGGGTGAGAGGTGAGGGTCGGGGGGTGGGTTGGGAGGGTGGGTCCCTCTGCTAGGAGGCCCTGTGGGGTGGGGGAAGCCAGAGGAAGAAGGGCCTCCCTCCCTGGTACAGAGTTCTGAGCCCACTGGATTCTTTCCACAGTTTCTCTGCATGTTTGAGGAAAATTACCCCGAAACACTGAAGCGTCTTTTTGTTATTAAAGGTAAGTTGGCAACTACCTGTGATGAAGCCCAATGGGAAGGAGGGGCCAAAAATATTACTGGGACAGATTAAGGAGAGTGAAATAGAGTGAGCTGAATTCGGGGGTGGAGGGTGCGGTCTCAGGACCTGTTCAGAAAACCGACCCGTGATGTACGCAGACCACTTTATAATTCACAAAGCTTTTAGTATTCGGTACCTCCTTTGAGCCACCCAGCCCCGTGAGAAAGGAAGACCATCCCCCCTGTACAGACAGGAAAGCCGAGCCTCACATAGGGCTGCCTGTGCGGGCTCCACAGCACCAGGGAGTGCGTGGCCAGACACTGGGGGCTATGGTGGACACTGTGAGGGACAGAGTGGGGACTGCTCCCGGCCTTACATGGCCTGGTCTCTGTTCTAGCCCCCAGGCTGTTTCCTGTGGCCTATAACCTCATCAAACCCTTCCTGAGCGAGGACACTCGTAAGAAGATCATGGTCCTGGGGGGTGAGTAGCCCGGACTCTCCTCCACTTCACAGCATGGCAGCAGCCCCGCTGGGGATGGCGTTAGAGGTACGGCCAGAGCTGCCTGGGCGAAGGCTCCCTCTGCTGGTTTGGGAGCAGTGGGACCCAGGAGCAGCCTGGGCCCGAGCAAGGGGCTTCCTGTTGGTTTTCCTAAGAACTCTTTCTCTCAGACACTCTGGAGAAATTCAAAGATGAATGGAATGCCAGTCCTTGTTCTCAATGAGCTTGCAGTGAAACAGGAGACCTTTAAGAGAAAGCTAGGACACAAACTAGAAAAGGCATAGATGGACTTCCCTGGTAGCACAGTGGTTAAGAATCCACCTGCCAATGCAGGGGACACGGGTTCAAGCCCCGATCCGGGAAGATCCCACATACCATGGAGCAACAAGCCCGTGCGCCACAACTACTGAGCCTGCGCTCTAGAGCCCGCGAGCCACAACTACTGAAGCCCACGTGCCTAGAGCCCATGCTCCGCAACAAGAGAAGCCACCGCAATGACAAGCCTGCGCACTGCAACAAAGAGTAGCCTCTGCTCACCGCAACTAGAGAAAGCCCGCGTGCAGCAAGAAAAACCCAATGCAGCCAAAAAATAAATAAAATTCCTTAAAAAAAAAAAAAAGAAAAAAGAAAAGGCATAGATGCAGCAGAGAAGGGAAGTACGCATGGCTTCTTTGGATGGGCACCTGCTGTGTGCCCGGCCCTGGACTAGGTAGGTGTCAAGGCCACAAAGGTAAGACAGTCCCTTGAAGAGCTTGTGGCCTCTCGGAGAAGGGAGACACAAACAGATGTGTATCAGCGCGAGATGTTACATGTAAAAGAGAGGAGTTGAAAAGCCCATGGGAACACTGAGCAGGGGCGCTCACCCCGCCCAGACTGGGGAGGGGGCGATGCCTCCCTCAGCTTCGAGCTGTGGAATGAGGAGGGTAGCCAGGTGAAGCAAGGCAGGAAGCTGTTGGGCAGAAAGAAGAACACTGAGCAAAGACCTTACACACCACGGCACGGGCAGCTGAAGAGGGCGCACGGCAGGGTGTGCGAGAGATGAGGTAGAGAGGGACCAGGTGCCGGGAGCTGGGTCGCAGAGAATCCAGGGCACTGTGTCAGGAAGCTGGGACACGACTCCACAGGCCACTGGGCACCAGAGAGGAGTTCCTGAGCCAGGGCAGGGGGTGGGGTACCAGGACCTGATTCTCAGGACAGATACCAGTTTGTACACCGCGGCCCACGCACCAGGTGTTGCAAGCCTGAGCCAGGGCGGGGGCTGTAGGGACGGAGAGGAGAGGGTGGATTTCAGACTTCCGTAGGAACAGCAGAACTCAGTTGACTCAACTGGATGTAGGAAGGGAGGAAGAGAAATCTAGAATGGCTCCCTGGTATCTGGCATGAGTGACAGCATTGCAGTCATTCTGATGCAGTTAGTTCCACTGGGGAATAATACAATCAGAAGGAAAGGCTTGAAGTTGAGTTCTAGGAGTCTGTGAGATGTACACATGTTGGGGATGCCTGGGCCTGAAGCTTAGCGGCAAACTCCAGTCTGGAGATTTGGAGTTTTAGATAGAGGCAGCAGCTAAAACCTTGAGAGGAGGTAAGACTGCCCACAGAACAGAGGCTGAAGCCTGGGGAATATCCAGGCTCAAGGGCATGAAGAGAAAGAGGAGCCCACCAGGGAGTGAAGAAGCGATTGCGAGGTTGGCGGGGAAGCGGGCAGACGGACACTGCATAGGCAGGACAGCAGGAGAACATCAGGGGACGAGGGGAAGCCAGCAAGGAAGACCCATGGGAATCAAGCCAGCCAGGGACAGGCAGGAGTCGAGTTTGGCTGGAGCGTGATGTGGGGTGGTGGGAGAAAAGCCTAGAAAGGTAGATTGGGACTGGCTCGTGGACGGCTTAATGCCACCTGTGGAGTTGAACTGGGGGTAGGGAATTCTGAAGGTTTCTGAATGTTCACCTTCAGGCACCACATTGAAAGTGGAGGTTTTCCAAATGTGTGCTGAGCCTGGGTGTGGTGCAAAGCAGTCTGGAAAGCACAGGACTTCTGGGTTCTGGTCCTGGCTCTAGTGCAACAAATTCTGTTCTTGTAGCCTCAGTTCCTCTCTGTGAGATGGGAAGAATCCTGGCCTTATTCCAACCCTCCAGCTGAACTGGGTGAAGAAACACAAAGTCTGAGGAAAAGGCTCTAATGATTTTTGGCTTTTCTGTGGCTGCCACCCACCATGAGCATGAGCCAGTTCGGTTTCCTGGCAGCAGGGCTGCAGAGGAGGTTCAGTCAGTTCCCCCACCCACACCTGAAACCCTTTCAACCAAACCCGCCTCGGGCTGGGAAGGTACGGGATCTTCAACAGAGGAGGGGAGAAATTCACCCTGGGCTGGTCACTTGTACTCAGCACAGATTAGAGCACCCCTGGAGTTGCATGGTCTCAAGTCCCTAGAAATCTGAAGGCTGGGAGACCCTGGACCATCCCTGTGGGTTTACGGGCAGCACCAGCCACAGAGGATGCTCGGTGGTACCCTGTGACCTGGAGCTGCTCCCTATATCTGGTCTCTGTCGTCAGCATGGAAAGGTTTCCAGTATCAAAATATTGTCCTTGGCTGATACTTGTTTAGGAATCTGGCAGAGAAGTGGATCTCAGCCTTAGTTGCACTTGAGGCAAATTCTCCTAGTCAGGAAAGGGCTTGGTTATTAAAAAAAAAAAAGAGCCAAATCACTGGTAGCCAAACAGCCTACAAAACAAGAGCAGAAGTGAAACTGTGGCCGGGGTAAAGCCAAGGGAGCCCATTTAAGGGGTCAGTCTACAGTGATGCATTCATTCAATAAATCACGAGTGAGCACAGTAGGTGACAGTGGTCATGCCCTCGTGCTCAGTCTAACTAGGGCAGATCATGTTGACTGCCCTCCTGCCTGCCACATGCGCTGTTCCCTCTGCGCGGAATGCCTCCCCTCCTTTCTTTGTTCCCTCCTGCTTGCACTTCAAATATTTGTATCCCCTTCCTGGGAGTGATAATACACTCTCATACAGGTAGGGCATTTTACAGTTTACAACAAACACCCTCTCAAGTACTTAGTTCACTTCACTCCCACCATAACCTTGCAGGGCAGGAGGAACTAGGCTCAGAATGAAGTGATTTGCCTCAGGTCGCTTCGCTGGCCAGAGGCAGTGGGGACAGGACCTCTGTCTCCTGCTTCCTGGTCCAGAACAGGGCAGTCATCTGGGTGACAGCTCCTCTTGAACCCCCTGCAGAGCTGTGTGCACGTCCTGTGCTCCCAATGCCCATGTTTTGGGTGCAGGGGCAGACGGGTTTTTTCTGCCTCTTTTGTGTAGACTGCCAGGGCTGTGATGAAATCCTGCCCTGGTGGTGATCCTTTTTTCTCTTTTCTTCCCTCTCCTGCCAGCAAACTGGAAGGAGGTTTTACTGAAATATGTCAGCCCTGACCAGCTGCCTGTGGAGTATGGGGGCACCATGACTGACCCTGATGGAGACCCCAAGTGTAAATCCAAGGTATGGGCTGCCAGGGGCCGGAGGTGACCAGGGACGCCTGGCTCAAATGCACATTCCAGCTCACTCGTGCTCTGCTTCTAGATCAACTACGGGGGTGACATCCCCAAGAAGTATTACGTGCGAGACCAGGTGAAACAGCAGTACGAACAGAGTGTGCAGATTTCCCGGGGCTCCTCCCACCAAGTGGAGTATGAAATTCTCTTCCCAGGCTGCGTCCTCAGGTAGGGTTCTGGATCCTTCCAGGAGACCTGAGCCTTCTGGCCATAGGTGCCGGCGGTGGGCTGGGGTGGGAGAAGCCCTGGTGGCAGGACCCCAGAGAGGGCACATGCAGACAGAATCATGTCTAAGTAGGTGGGTGTCCCCTGCAGGTGGCAGTTCATGTCGGATGGTTCGGACATCGGTTTTGGGATTTTCCTGAAGACCAAAATGGGGGAGCGGCAGAGAGCAGGGGAGATGACAGAGGTGCTGGCCAACCAGAGGTACAATGCCCACCTGGTCCCTGAAGATGGGACCCTCACCTGCAGCGATCCTGGCATCTGTAAGTCTCTCTTTCTTGGCTCGAAGCCCCTGCTCTAGCTGTTTGCCTGGGAGGTCCCCCTTTCTCCATGGATTTAAATTCTCACACTGTTAGAACTAGAAGTGGAGCTCCATCAGTTTCAACCTCTCTTGCATAGGAAACCTAGGCCTGGAGAAGTGAGATGACAGGCTCAAGGTGACCTGGTCCAGGTGTAACTGGGGCTGTGACTGCCATTAGACATTTCCTGGGGACGCGCCTTCCCCAGACATCAGAGAGGCAGAACGCATTACCCAGGTGTAGGGATCACAGGGTGAGCAGAGTGCTGACAAACCTAGCCTTGACTCTGCTGAACTTCACTCATCTCCAAGTTGGTCAAAAAATGGCCACAGAACATGAACAGGAAGTTTACCCAAGAGGAATAAGAATGGCAAATAGGCATTTGAAAAGGTGTTTAACCTCACTTAGCTTTGCAATATCGATTAAATTCCCTTTGACTCAGCAATTCTACCTCTGGAAATTAATTGTACAGAAATATTTACACAAAGACACAAAGATATAGGTACATGGATGTTCCTAGCAGTTTGGGAAACTGACAATAAACTAAATGGCCTTAAAGAAGGTCTTGTTAAATAAACTATGGTCCATCCATATAATGGAAAACCATATACGCATTAAAGAGAATAAGCTGACATATAAGATGTCTGATACATGTTAAAAAAAATAAAGCATGAGACTTAGCATATATGGTATATACTCACTTTGGCTAAAAAAGGTCAAAAGAATTCTGGTGTTGGCCGCTTTCACCTTCTGAGATGGCCCACACTCCGTCTGTGGAGTATGTTTCTCTAAATAAATTCACTTCTTACCTAAAAAAAAAAAAAAAAAAAAAAAAAAAGAATTCTGGGGACTCTGCTAACGCTAATGGTGGTTATCTCTGGGGTGGTAGGAAGCTTATAGAGGGCTTTCGTTTCTTTATACTGGCCCTGCAAATACAGTTTATGTTACAAAGAACATGTACTACATTTATAAGCAGAAAAATCACATACACACACACACAAAACCCCCATCAAATCTCCAGTTTCCTCTCTGTCTGAGCCAAGGGGCCAGGCATGGAAAATCAGTGACAGCAAGGGCTTTGTCATCAAGCTGAGATGGACTTGACCACTGACTAGTCCTTAGGCAAGTGACTTGGCCTCCCTGAGCTTTAGTTTCCTGATTGCTACAATGGGGATCAAATTCTCTACCTCATAGGGACACCTGATGATGAAATGCGATCAGGTCTGTGCAGCACTTAGCGTAATGCCTGCCATGCAGCACTCAGCGCACTGTGGCCACCATTATTATCATTAGGGCAAAACCTGGGGGAGAAGGGCCACTGGGGAGATAGTGCCAGAGATGGGAGAAGACCTGCAGCCTATTTTCATGGCAGCACTGCCAGAAGTCTGAACTAGCCCCACAGATGTCTTGGCCTCTGTACTTGTCCACACCATTGCCCCAACCTCAGATCCTGTGTCCTCCCCCACAGCCCAAGCAACCTCAGTCTCCACCGCCCCCTCCTCACATATACTCTGTGGTCTGGCTCCCCAGGGAGGAGAAGTATTCTTGTTAGCGAGCTGCCGGGTCCTGAGGGAGAAGGCAGTATACTGTGTGCTTCATCAAGAACAAGGTTTAGCACCAGCCCAGACACTGTCATCCTCAGAGCATAAAGCATTTCGTACATATAAGCTTGAATTTCTCTTTTAAAGGACAGGGAAGCTGAGGTATAGAGAGGGGATGTTATCTCTCCCACAGTGTAGCCTGCATAGACACCAAGAAACGGAGACAGGAGAGAATCCTAGGGTCCCGATGCAGGATCTCGTGACCATAGACTACCCTAGAGATGATCATGTGACAGAGGAGAGAGTGGGGTCCCAGACCTGGGAAGTAATTTACCCAAACTCAGTAGCAGAGCCCAAACCATTTTCCAGTGCTGCCCACTACCTCTCTGTAGTACCATGAACCCTTTAACATAATCAGGCTTAGGTTTGCAAATCCCAAATTATAGTTCCCCTTGGATACATTCCCAGATGGAATGTTTATCTGCCTGTGGGGCCTTGACTGGGAGATTCCACTTTTTTTTCTCCCAACTAATATTTCCTGAGGTCCTGAGTGTAGAGTACTCTTCTAGGAAAGAAAAAGATTCAGAAAAAAAGATCTGGAGCGTGCAATGTGGTCTAGAAGAGCTGAAGCACTGTAGGAAAGTTAAACAGCCCCTCTAGGCACCAGAAGACCCGGTTTCTGAGTCCAGCTTTGCCAGTAACTCTCCGAGTGTCTCTAATTAGATTTTGCTCTCTTTTTCCTTAAAATGAGGGGAGTAGGCTAGAGCGGATCTTAATCTGGGGTCTATGATTCTAAATCTTTAATGATTTAGATCTTTAAAGACAGTGATTCTAAATCTTTAAAGACCAAATACCTCCCTTTTATAATAAGTGGTGTCTAATGTCCCCTTTACTACTCTGAAATGAAATTCATAGATATTATAACCACCTACACACATAATTAAAAAGTCAATATACTCTCCTATCTGGAATATAAAAGAGAAATAAAAGGACACTAAGAATATATATGTTTTCTCAATACATAAATGAGAGGGCACAGTTACCCCCAGCTCCTCCTCTCTTCAGAATGATAACTTTCCCATTGGGAACCACTGCCCCAGAGGGTCCATGATGGGCTCCATGGGATCTGAAATTGTATGCTTTCATCAGATTCTCAGGGGGGTCAGTTCCCCAACAAAAGTGAAGGAGCCCTAGCCTAGAGGATCTCCGGGGCCTCTACAAGTCTGTGAGTACATGATTAGTGTCAAAATGAACCACTTCCCTCGGGCCTGGGCATCACAACAGCCCCTTCCTTGTATCTGAGGGCAGAACATCATGCTAGGCAGAGTCATCTCAATCCTGATGCTTGGTCCAAGGAGCTCAAAGACTTCTTCTCTAGCATGACTGACTCTGGTTGCTAAGGCTCTGTCATCCAGGTCAGAGAGGAAGCTTCCCTCTTTCCAGAGGCACCACTGGTCCTGAAAGACCTCTGGCTCAGAGAGAATATCAATGACTATTACTCACTTCACACCATGAAGAAAAGGGTGAGTGGTGTGTCTATCCTCAGTCTAAAACTATGCATTTTATCCAGGGGCAGAAAAGGGGAAAGGTTAAATCTCAGGATTAAATGCACAGGGTTTTTTTGGCTGGGAAAAGTTAGAGAAGACCGGGATAGGGAAGGGGCGGAGCTAGTGTTTTTGTTTTCCCACTCTGTTCTTTGGAAGGGGTGTTTGACTGGAATGGAAAAACTTCTCAAAAAAAGAAGGGTTAGATTACAAGCAGTCTGTTCCTTGGCCAAGGGTTGGAAGCCTTTTCTGCCAACTGCATGCCCATTTTCTCTCCCCAGAGGAAACCACTAACAGATCTTGTGTATTGTCCTACCAAATATTTTCCATCCCTTTAGAAGCATTATGTGTTTCCATAATGTACAGGACATGTGCCCACCCATATACATTCATAGGAATTATATATGTTATTCAGGGTATATTTGAAGGAATTTTGAAATTCTAAAACTTAATGTAGGTAGACCAAGTAACAAAGCCAAAAAGTGTTCTTTTTACATATATTAACAAAAATGTTAGAAATGGTTTACAAATTGTTCTGCAACTTGCTTTTTTTAGCCTAAGGATATATTGTCACTAGTTTCCCCAGTCACTTCTATGAAGCTCACCTCTTTCTTTGGATACAGAATAGTATTTCAATAAAAACTTTTAAAGCAATTCTTCTTTGAACATTTTCGTTTTCCTCATCTTTTATTACTACAAATAGGGGTGCATTGAGCATCTTTGTCCATTTATCTTTCTGTGGGATAAGTTTCTGGTTCAAAAGTTTGCATATTTTACCTTTTGTCAGGAACTGAACAGGATTAGGCTTTCTAGGGCCCAAGTCAGGCAGCAATGTAGGCCAGAGGGAAATTCCAGCTCCATCCCTTCCTCACTGTGTGACACAGTGACTTTCTTTTTATATAACACAATACTAATGCTGAACTCAAGAGTTATTGTGAATAATATATATAGATTGCCATACCAGTATTGAGTCACATAAATAGCCATTGTTACCATTACTATTATTATTATTATTATTATAACTACTGCTGCAACTAATTCTACTCCCTCCTTTCAAGACCCAGTTCAAGCTCTAACTCCTTTAAAAAGCCTTTCACATGATTTCAGTCTACAGGGCCCCCTCCTTCCAAGCTGTTACAGACGTGACTGTCTCTGCCACTCATCTGGCACTTGGCATGTTCTGTCTTATATATTTTTCTCTTCATGAACATATCGTAACCCAGCTAGACTAGGTTTCAGAAGGTGAAGGACCATTGCTTATGCTACCGTCAGCCTCATTACCTACCATACTGCCTTGCTCAGTCAACCAAAATCACTGTGTCTAAGCTCTTTGTCAGACTTGCCTGAATGTTTGTTTTTTTCCCTCCCCTCAGATGTCCTGCGGTTTGACAACACCTACAGCTTCATTCATGCAAAGAAGGTCAGTTTCACCGTGGAGGTCCTGCTTCCAGACAAAGCCTCAGAAGAGAAGATGAAACAGCTGGGGGCAGTCACCCCAAAGTAACGCCTCCTCCCACAGCAGGCCTGGCTCCCTCAGCGTCTCCCTGTCAGTTTCTATCCCTTGTAGCAGTCATTTTCCCAGCACTCTGACGCCCAAAGAAACTGGGCTAGAAGAAAGACCTTGGGGCTGGATCTGGGGAGCCTTCATTTCAGAATTAGGAAGAGGGAGACTAGCTGGAGTGGGCCTCCTTGCCTCTCAAATTACTAAGGAGTCCCCAGGGGCTGGGCACCGTGACAGCATCTGTCTTATAAGCTGTGCCAACTTCACCTGTCCAGTGACAGATGAGACAGGAAGAGGGGTACCATGGGGTGGCAGGGAGGAAATTAGGAAAAAGGGGAGAGATTGAGACCTAACACTTCAGGGAAGCCAGCTGCAGGGGAGGAACTTGCTCTCAAATGAACATGTAAGTCTAGATCATAATGAGGAATAGCAAGGTATCCGGTTGCTAGAGTTACGGTGGGGGTCTGAGGCTCTTCTGAACTTTCTACCGAGGCTAGGATCTTTTGGCTTTTCCCAGGTCTCGGGAGGGGGCCCGAGTCAGCATAGGTCTTCCCTTTCAAGGGCAGACAGGCAGGCCTCTCCCTCACCTCGAGGAATCCAGCAGTTCCTGGGTCCCACTGGCTGCCTCTTTAATTACTAATGATTGCCAGTGACTCAGAGCTTCCTGGGACAGTGAGCTTTGGTGCCCAGCCACTGTCCTTCAGTGCAAACAAAGCACAGGCAAGTTACCAGCTCCGTGAAGGGCCAGGGAGGCTGGCGGTGGGTGTGAGTCCTGAAGCTTCCACCCCTCAGAAACCCAGGCCCTGACCCATCCTGGGGAGATGGTCTGGCCAAGCTGAGGGAGCAGGAGTCAGGGGCAAGGCTGGCACTGACAGGAGGCCCCGAGGCCGCATGGGTCCCAGCCAGACCCCTCAGGAGGATATCCTGACCTTGGTTTACAGCGCTCTGTTAGGAAAAGTAACCAATGAATAAAGAACGTTCAGCGCGCAGGGCGTGGAAGTCAGTGCCCTGCGCCTCGCTCCTCACAGTTCCTCACACAGGCAAACTTCCGCCGCGGGGTGCCAGCTTCTCCCCTTCAATAAGCGGAGCGCATGCGCAGAAGCCATCTGCTAGTCTCCTTCCGTGCGCTGACGGCGTCCCGACGGCCTGCTCGCCCCCTGATTGGCCCAGCCGGTGGGCTGTCTTCCGCCATCTTTGCTAAGGGCACTAAGGGTGTACCTGACCACCTTCACGGTGAGGACGGAGGCCCCGCCCAACTCGGGCTTCTCAGAACGCGCCAACTAGTGCGGGTCTGGCAAGCGCGCGCGGCGCCTGCGGTGGGCCTGGATTGGGAGAGTTACGGAGAAGCGACGATCACGTGGCTTTAGGGACCGTCTCCTAATTCCGCGCAGGCACTGCCAGTGTTTCCGGGGTTGAGGATCACTTTGAGTCGCGATCCCAGCTTCCTGCGAGATCACAGCTGACCTGGCTGCCCTACATGATCCTACAATGATGAAGACTCCCAGGGCTGAAACCAGGGACCTCAACAGAGAGGCTGTGACCTTTATTTGATGATAATAAAGCTAATTCTTTAATGAGCGCCTCCTGGGTACCAGGCAACAGCCCTGTGTTTATCGCCTTATTGCAAGGATTCAAGGAAATAATACATTCAGAGCGCTTAGAAAGCCTGGTACAAGTGTACGCTCAGTAAATTTTGGCTACTCTCGTTTCTTACAGACGTGGCTGACAGTTCATAGGCGGCACAACTGGCATTTGAACCGAGGACTGCCTGTCTTTAAAGGCTGGGCCTTTGCTCGCTGGTACCCCCAAAGGATTCACAGAGCTTTAGTGAAGTGCACTTATTCCTCACATGGGTAAACTGAGGTGCAGCAGGGGAAGAGTTTCCTCTTTAGTAATCAATAACCCCACGTCCTCTCATTCTGTTCTGCTCATTTCCCTGAAGTCTTGTACCCCAACCCCGTTTCCCTGGCCTCATTCGTTCATTCGTGGTCCTGCCCCGAAGAGGCTTGGTCCAGTTAGACTCCAGTGCTTGATAGATGAGCATGGGGTAGGGACTCTAAGAGTCCAAGCATCCACATCACCAGGGTTCTCACCATTCGCTCCCCCAGCCTCATTTACTCAGCTCACCTTAGGAGCATGGGAACTGGAGCTGTACTGCCTGGAGTCAAATGCCGGCTTCACTACTCAGCAGTTATACGTCTTGGGAAAGTGACCTATTAATATTTTTCCTGTGTCTCTATTACTCATCGGTAAAATGGGGAGGGGCGGGGGCGGTGTCCCACGCCGCTGGGAGGGTTTAAAGAAGTAATCCATCTAGAGTCTTTAGCCAATGGTCTGACCGGTAGTAAACTCAATAAATGACAACTGTATAATTAATCCTCGAAACCGTCCCAGGACTGAACCTGTCCTGTTCCCCAATTAACAAATGAATAAATTGAGGCACAGAGAAGTTACAGCCAAGAAGTGTAGCATCCCGTATTTGAACCTCCGTCTCTTTGGTTCCAACACTACAGCCAGTGCTGGAAGAGGATCGCGCCAACCGCTCGACTGCAGAGAAAACGTGAAGAAAATTAAGCTGTAAAACTCAAACCTGAGAGAGGGGCTCCGGTGCGCGGGGGGGAATTTGCAGACGCTCCCTGCTGGCGGGGACTACTTGACCTGTGCTTCAGTCGGGGACCTTCGGCTCGGCCCGTCCCGCCTTTGCGAACGGGAGTGCTGGTGGAAGCCGAGGCGGTAGTACACGCTGCAGCGACTGAAGCCAAGGAGGAAGCGCCATGTCCGAGCCGCCCCCGCGGGGGGCCGAGCGCGACCTTTTCCGGGACACGTGGGTGCGGTACCTGGGTGAGCGCGGGGCAAGAGGGACAGCGACCCCTACACCACATGTCTGGGGAAGCAGGGGTTGCCAGACGCCGGTCAGGGACCTGGAGAAGGTGGGAGGATCTTAGTTCTCATTTAGCCAGGGAAGAGACTGGGCTCCGAGAGGGTTCTGAACTTGCTCAAGGTCACATAGCTCTGGTATTCCCAGCCCTGCCCTCGGGGTTTCTGCTGGTCAGACTCCCAGGTGGAAGCCGCAGCTCAGCTAGGAGGATGGAACCGGGTGATTGGATCGCCTTCTCTGGCATGCCTGGCACAGGCTGTGGAGTCAGGGCATCTGGACTCCCATCTTGGCTCCTCACTGGCTCTGAGCCTGTTTCCTCCTCAGCAAAAAGGGATGAATGCAGGGTCTCGCTCACTGGGTGGTAATTGTAAGGGTAGGATGAGATAAAGTACATAAAGGCCTCATATGGTGAGCCCCTGGTCAGTGGGGCTGCCTTTAGTCTCTCTCACTGCCTGTTCACCCATCAGCTCAGATGTTTCTAGAACCCAGGCTGTGAAGGCAAGTGAGTGATGAGAAAGGTGTCTGCGCTCAGCTTTTCCACGAGGGGAGAGTTGGGGTGGGCAACATGAGTGCCATTTTATAGGCTGAGAAACTGAGGCTCAGAGGGGTAAAATCACTTGTCTAAGGTCACCCAGCTACTGCTCAGCAGAATAAGATAAGAACCAGCTCACTCCAGTGTTCCCTTGTGGAACAACACAGAGGCTCAGGAATTAAATATCCCCTCTCCACCAGGCTATGCCAATGAGGTGGGGGAGGCCTTCCGCTCCCTAGTGCCTGTATCTGTCGTGTGGCTGAGCTACGGTGTGGCCAGCTCCTACGTGCTGGCTGATGCCATTGACAAGGGCAAGAAAGCGAGAGACGTGAGTGTTAACCTGCCCCTCAACCGCCCACCCCCGTCCACTCCCCTTGTAGTCAGTCCACAGCCTTGCATGTGGTTAAGTCCCTCTGGGACAGTCCGGTCCCCACAACCTGGCCTGGTGGACTCCATACCCCGGTACAGTTTGTAGCATAGTGCACCCTGTCCCCAGCGCAGGTGACCTAGTCTATATCCTAGTCCTGGATGTGAGTGAGTCCACCCTCAGCCCTGAATTGGTGGAGTCCAGAACCCAACACTAGCGTGGCTCTGTCCCCAACCCCCTTCACTTCCCTCTCCCTGGTCCAGCCTCATGCCCCTTGTCCACAGGGTTTCCCGCCTCTGCCTCTGCTGGATTAAATGTCTCTTGTGCCTGCCAGGTGCCGAGCCCTGAGGCAGGCCGCAGCACCAGGGTGACCGTGGCCATGGTGGACACCTTCGTGTGGCAGGCTCTGGCCTCTGTGGCCATCCCAGGCTTCACTATCAACCGTGTGTGTGCTGCCTCTCTCTATATCCTGGGCACTGCTACCCGCTGGCCTCTGGCTGTCCGCAAGTGGAGCACCACCGCACTGGGACTACTGGCCATCCCCATCATCATCCACCCCATCGACAGGTGGGTGCTCCTCCCAGCCCCAGGGATCATCCACCCTACAGGCGGGGATAACCTTTGAGAGGTGTGGGGGTGTATCCACTTTTCACAGAACAGTTGTAGCAGAGGCAGGGCTGGCACTTGGGGCTCCTGAGGTAGAAAGGACCGTCTAGGCCCTTGTTATATGATCTGGCAGGTACTTTGGCTATAAAGGTAGGAGGTGCCATGAGAGTATGGGACATAGGACAAGTAAATTCCAAGAAAACTCAGTGTTAGAAAACAACCAGAGGTAGGCAGGAACAGGTGCACCCTGGAAGGGATGGGTTTCGAGAAGTTTTGGTGACAGAAGCCCAACTGAAACTGGGTTAAGTAAAATAGGAATTGATTGTTTCACATAACCGAAAAGTCCAGAGTTATGCTACTTGGAGGCATGGCTGGATCCAAGCACTCAGCTGATGTTATTAGGGGCCTGGGTCTCTCTGCTGGGCTTCTCCCCGCCCCACCCTGTGTTGGCTTCAGTCACTTTTCCTTCATGGGAACAGAGATGGCTCCCAGCAGCTCCCAGCTCCCCTCCCCCCAGCTTAGCAAGCCCCATAGGAAGCTTCTTTTTATTTATCTATTTATTTATTTTGCGGTACGCCGGCCTCTCACTGTTGTGGCCTCTCCCGTTGCGGAGCACAGGCTCCAGACGTGCAGGCTCAGCGGCCATGGCTCACGGGCCCAGCCGCTCCGCGGCATGTGGGATCTTCCCGGACTGGGGCACGAACCCACATCCCCTGCATCGGCAGGCGGACTCTCAACCACTGCGCCACCAGGGAAGCCCTTTTAATTTTTTTTGATGTGGACCATTTTTAAAGTCTTTATTGAATTTGTTACAATATTGCTTCTGTTTTTTATGTTTTGGTCTTTGGCCGCGAGGCATGTGGGATCTTAGCTCCCTGACCAGGGATCAAACCTGCATCCCCTGCATTGGAAGGTGAAGTCTTAATCATTGGACTGCCGGGGAAGTCCCCCCATAGGAAGCTTCTTTTTTTTTTTTTTTTTTTTTTTTGCGGTACACGGGCCTCTCACTGTTGTGGCCTCTCCCATTGTGGAGCACAGGCTCCGGACACACAGGCTCAGCAGCCATGGCTCATGGGCCCAGCCGCTCCGCGGCATGTGGGATCTTCCCGGACCGGGACACGAACCCGTGTCCCCTGCATCGGCAGGCAGACTCTCAACCACTGCGCCACCAGGGAAGCCCAAGGAAGCTTCTTAATAGTGACAGCAAAAATCCCAAGGAAGGCTGTCATTCGTCCATAATGGACTGGTTGCCCATCCCTGAGCCAGCTTCCCTTTTCCGACTGGCCCGGCCTGGGTCACGTGCCTTCCCTTAGAACCAGAGATGGGGCCAACCCAACTAGACGAACATAGAGTGGGAGGAGGAGTCTTTCCCCTCAGGAACATAGCTGACCTTGAGGTCCTGTGTGAGTCTTTTACCCCCTCTGTGCCTCAGTTTTCCCAAATGAATAAAGAGAGAGTGATGGCTGACACCGGGATGGCACTTGTGTCCTGCATCCAGGAGTCCCTTTCCTAGCCCTGACCTCCTGCCTCCCATTCCCCCATTAGCACCCCTTGGTTGCCTGCTCATGACCCTCCATTGCCCCACAGGTCAGTGGACTTCCTCCTGGACTCCAGCCTGCGCAAGCTCTACCCCTCTGTGGAGAAGCCCAGTTCCTCCTGACCCCTCCCTAGTACCTGGCCTGTGGGTTGGCCCACCACTCCCTGCTCTGTTCCAACTCCCTCCTCCTGCCAGGGGTTGCGGATGCCTAGCTCTCTGGGGTCCGAGGCCCTGGCACCTGAATGGGTTTAAGCTGGACGGAAACTGAGAGACAAAGACCTCAGAGCAGCAGCTGCAGTGACTCACAGACAGGACCTGAACCCTGTCTGCTTCCATGGAATCTGTGATACTGAGTTGGACTGGACTGTGAGTGGGCCCAGCCCTGTCTTTTGACAGGACAATAACATACTCCCATGGAGGGTAAGGAGACTAAGGCCCAGACAAGGCAAGGAATATGGCCAAGATCACTTGGCAAGCTGGGGACCTACAGGATTCCCAATGGCTCGGCCAGGTCACCCCATGGCAGTGTGGCTGACGGAGGAGCAGCAGGCACTTGGAGAAACGCAGGAGTACACTAGTGGGGACCCTGAGGACTGATTCTCTGGCAGCCCCTTCCTGATGCAGGGGCTGCTGGGGCCTGGCTGGAAGGCAGCACAGCCCCCGGTCCAATAAATCCTCAAGAAGTTGAGTTTTCTCCTTTTCTGTTGGGGATGAGAAGGGATGTGGTGATGGGGAGCAGGGCTGGGGGCCCTCAGAGGTGGAGGCCGATGTCTCTGGCAATGCATCGCTCACAGTGGCTAGCACTGGGCCTGTGTGGTACCTCCCCACCCATCAGTGCCCCCCTGCAGATGCTTGGGGTTCCACCGTGGTGCTGCCAGTCTCCTTTGGGGTAAGCATTGCACTCTTTCTGCAAGCCTCCTAAAATACACTGCTGGGATCCTGTTGGGCAGCTACCACCTGAGCCTGACTACAGCTCACTCTTCCCTTAGTTCACCCCCTCAAGGTAGCCTCTGACTCCCTAGAGCTGGCTTGGGAGCCTCCTCTGGGCTTCCTCCATGACTGTGCTGATAGCCTGTAGCGATCTTGGCCTCCCCCTCTGTGAGCTCCTATGGCCAGGGCCTGCATCTATCCTGGAAGCTGCAGCCCCAACTCTCCCCTAGGTCCCTGCACATATCAGCACATATCAGCCATGTGGCTTTGATCTAGCGGGAGTTTCAGTGGCCTCTCGGTGAAGTAGGGCTAAGACAGACTCCCCCAACCAGCTTGTGAGAGCTGAAGTGGGAGGTCCAAAGCAGCTGGCACAGAATGGGTAGTTGCCTCTCCCAGGCAGCACAGTCCTGCTTCTGCACTGAACCCTCCAGAGTAGGGTTGCCAGACATAGCAAATAAAATAACAGGATGAGCGATTAAATTTTGTTAGATTTAAACAACAAGCAATACTTTAGTATAAGTATGTCCCTAATATTGCATGGAACATATATGCACTGAAAAGTTCTTCATTGTTTATCTGAAATTGAAATTGAACTGGGCATCCTGTATTTTATCTGCAACTCTACTCTGGGGGGCCATGCATGGAGCTGGAATGCCTCCCCCAAACACCCCAGCCCTGTAGAGGTGGGAAACACTCTCCAGCCTGTCTCTTTCCTGGGCAGGGCATGAGGGACAGTTCTTAGTGACTAGGCTAACTCGTATTATCCCATTTGATGGGTGGGAAACAGGTGCAGAGAGGTGAATGGACCGGAGGTGGCAGAGCTGGGTGTAATAGGAAATTGCTTTCCTGGGGCCTGAGAGGATGAGGCAGACCCCTTTTGGGATTGGGTGGGGGGAGATGTCTTTTCCCACCCCGGGGGCCTGGTGGCCTTTGACCTGGGGCATGCTGGGAGTTGGGTCCCCCAGTGGCCAGCTTCATGTAATGCTCAGGACCACCACAAGGAGGCAGCACCTCCAAATATGCCCACCTTGGCTGGTTCAAACCACCTCCAGGTCATTGAGAATATGTTATTGAACCGCTCCTAGTGGGCCAGGTTCCATGCTAAGCGCTTCCTGTGTTGTGGCTCATTTACTCTTCTTTTTTTCTTTTTAAAATAAATTTATTTGTTTTTGGCTGCGTTGGGTCTTCGTTGCAGCGCGCGGGCTTTTTTTCTAGTTGTGGCGAGCAGGGGCTACTCTTTGTTGCGGTGGCTTTTCTTTGTTGCAGAGCACGAGCTCTAGGTGCGTGGGCTTCAGTAGCTGTGGCACGCGGGCTCAGTAGTTGTGGCTCGCAGGCTCTAGAGCACAGGCTCAGTTGTTGTGGCGCAAGGGCTTAGTTGCTCTGCGGCATGTGGGATCTTCCCAGACCAGGGCTTGAACCCGTGTCCCCTCCACTGGCAGGTGGATTCTTAACCACTGCGCCACTAGGGAAGTCCTCATTTACTCTTTACAACCGCACTGTGGTTGGGTCCCTGTCTCCTGGAGTTGGAGTCACTCCAACCCCCACCTCCCCCGTCCCCACCCCAGCCCAGTACTGCTTCCTTGCCTACTGCCTTCCAGCCTATGGCTCTCTACAGAGTCAGAGGCAGAGCTGATTCACAGGCTGTGTGACCTTGGGCAAGTTACCTGACCTCTCTGAGCCTTGCTTCCTCACTGTACAGTTGTCCGTAATGACCCTCTGAAGCTGCTGTGAGGGTTACAGGAGAAATGGCTTGCAAAGCAGTTGGCCATAGTGGGGCTCAAAGAGTTATTTAACCACTATTATGATTGTGGCAAGGGACATCCATTTCAAGGGCAAATAATTGGTAATTGTGCCATCAGATGACTAATCTAGAGAGAAAGTATGCCAATTTTATGGTTCAGGCATTCCAATCCTAAGAATTTATTCAGAGGAAATAATTGGATGATGATTCGAAGATGTGCATCTGAGGATGATCATCATGGTTTTATTTTTATAAGCGAGAAAGTCTTGGGCACTCCTTAAAGGTCCAGCGCGTAAAGGAACATGCTTCTAATCTGATTCTGCTGCTGGCTGAATCTCCCCAAGTCCCTCCTCTGTTCTGATACCTTCCTTGACTCCTGACAGCCCCCAGGATCCAGTCTGAACACCTCAGCCTGGCTTTCAGAGCCTCTGGGCCTACTCAGTCTCATCTCTCACGGTGACGCATCCTTCACCTCTGTTCTGCCTCCCCTGACTCCTGCACATCCAGCCTCTGCGCCTTTGCTCAGGCCATGCCACCTGCCAGGAATGCCCTCCCCGCCCCCATTTCCCTCTGTTCTCAGCCTCAAGGTCCATCTCTAACGGTACCTGCTCCTTGAACCCTCCCTGGCTCCTGCCCCCCAGACAGAATCATCATCATGCTCCTCCCTCCTCTTGAATAAGAATCATCAGATGACACCCACAGAGAACATGGATGGAGCTCTTACTATGTGCCAGACACTGTGCGAAGCACTGTGTTACAGAAATTCCGTAACGGCCTGTGCAGTAGGTGCCACCATTATCATCCTACAGATGAGAAAGTTAAGTCCACTGTGCGGCGAGCCTTCCGCCAGCCTTCTTAAATCCCATGTGAGTGAGGAGGGCTTCAGAACCTTTTGTAAAATCAGAAGGCATTGCAGGTGGGTGGGGGGCCCTGGTGGGGGAACGTGGAAGTGCTGGGCCTGGCTTAGCTCAGCCGTGCCCTAGGCTCACGTGTGGGCTCCAGGTGAGGCTTGTTCCTTCTCCAGCCTTCTCTGGGCCAATTTAAGGAGGCTTGTGTGGGGTGGGCAATGTTTTCTTCTCATTATGGCTGTCCCCAGGGCACTTCTGCGTGTTGCTCGGGTCTTGCTTCTCGGTAAGGTCTGGGCAATGGGTCTACCTTGCGAGCTGGAGTGGTGGGTGGCGGGTGGCCGGCGGCGGGTGGGGGCCCTCCCCCTGCCCTCCCCATCCCTGAGCTGAGCTGAGCCTCCCTCTGCCAGCTGTGTACCTGGGGAGCCCCTGCGAGGATAACTCATCCCCCCATGCCTGGTCTGGGCCACCACAGGAGCTGGACTTGGCATCCTGGGGATACTGGGAGGAGGGGACTTCCCTCCTGATGGCCTGCCTGTCAGGTGCCCTCACTCACTCAGCCCTACCTCCCAATGCCCCCTGACCTGGGAGTCCCTTGCTGCCTCCCCCACTGAGAGCCCAGGACACCAGAGCCCCGGGTTACCTCCTCCTCCTCCCTGACCTTCACCCTGTGTCTGGGGAGCCAGGCTGAGCAGGAACCTCCAGAGTCCAGGGTCCTCCTTCTTAAGGTTTGAGCTGTCCAGCCAGGTCAAAATCAGGGGTAGGGGCCCACCCCCGCCCTGCACCCCTGGCCTCTAGGACAGAGCTGGCATGCAGTAGATGCTCAGCAAACACTACACAACTGCCTTAAATTCTTCTCCTTTCTAAAAAAACCTTTCAACTCCTTTCTGGTCCTTGGTCTGCTCTAGGCCCTCTGGGTCAAGATAATCCTTCTTTGAAGCAGCATGGCAAGGTGGTCAGGAGCCCAAATGGTAAAAAGAATTAACTGGGGATCATTCAGGGATGAGTCTGTTTACACACAGGCCAGCTGCTCACACTGACACAAAGCAAGCAGTTACTGGTAGGGACGGGGTAAAGGTAAACTCAGTTTTTATTTTAATACCATTGGTATCATCCAAATCTTGCCATGTACCTTTTTTTTTTTTTTTTTTTGCGGTACATGGGCCTCTCACTGTTGTGGCCTCTCCCGTTGCGGAGCACAGGCTCCGGACGCGCAGGCTCACTGGCCATGGCTCACGGGCCCAGCTGCTCCGCGGCATGTGGGATCTTCCCGGACCGCGGCACGAACCCGTGTCCCCTGCATCGGCAGGCAGACTCTCAACCACTGCGCCACCAGGGAAGCCCAACTTCAATCTTTAAATAGTTCTGGAAGAGCCCTTCGTTGGGAGTCTGAATCTAAGTTCTGCAGCTGATAGCTGCATGTAACTATGGGCAGATGGTAGCAGGACTTCCTAGCCCGTTTCCACATCTGTAAAATAGGGGCAGTTGTGCGGTTCATATGGGGGTATGTGGAATAGCCCCTAATGGCAGCTAGGAGGATGCTCAGTGCTGGTCAAGTTTATTTGAGCAGCTTCCCTTCGGTCCTCCCATTCCTATTCCCTCCCCTTAGGGGAACCTGCTCAGGGCTTGCCCTCCAGTCTGACTGTGGGGACCCACTGGACCCCCTTGACCTGTGGTGCCTCTTCATTAGGAACTCCCCAGTGCAGGCTGCTCCTTGGGCAGTAGGCAAACAGCTTGGCTGCAGCTGGCCCATTGTGAACCCTGCCTGGCCTCCTGAAGGACCCCTCCAAGAAGTCCTCAGCCCTCAACACACAGCTCCTGCAGGTGGCCCTCCAGGTACTGCATGGTGAGTCTTGGCCTGGTGCCTATGGAGGGGATGGAGAGTGAACCCCTGAGGGCTGCCCAAGGAGGGCAGAATGTGGGCCATGTGTACCATTCCTGTACCTGGCCTCAGTCTTCCACCCCTGGTGGGACAGGTGTGCACCCATTTGGTAGATGAGGCTGGGGTAAGAACCGAAGTTCTCTCTGAGCCTCCATCACCCCATCTGTAAAATGGGCATAACACTTCCAGGACCATTCAGGAAAGAATGGAATAATGGCTGTGACTTACCAGGCATGCAGTAGGTGCTTGTTAGGGGGTAGCTCTGACTAGGTACCAGGAATAACCCTCTTCCCTCAGGTGCCTCGCCACTTCCCTTATGTGGAAGGCTTGTGGTTGACCCTAGAAGCCTGCATCCAGCCGGTGCTAAACTGGGCCATGAAGCTCTACATGGACAAGTGTGTGAACCTGAACCACTCCCAGAGGACATATACCCTCATCTTCAACTGGGGGTCTGTAGGGTTTTGAGGGGTGGGGAGGGAGGTGGGGTCAGATAGCTCATCCCTATCCTGGGGTCTTGCTTAGCTGGGCCACTGGTGTAATCACATGTAGAAGTCTGTTTTTTGCACTTGGTCGTTAGTAACCAACCATTTATGGTGCCTGGCCTGAACTTGCTGGGGCCTGAAGCTGCCCACCTGGGCTGAGTAGCTTGGCAGAGGACGGACTGTCCTTCCCAACCAGGGTGCAGGCCATTGAGTGGTTGCAGGGGCCTTAGAGTCTTGTCACTCGTGGCTGACTTTGTAACTTCTGCCCTTTGCTCAGGCTAAATACATCTGTCCCCAGACTCTAGTAATGGGGTGGACATTCTTTAATGTGGCTTTAGGGAGCAAGAAAGTCCCACAGAGTAAGCCTCTCCATGGCTTCCCAGGAAACTTGTTACGGCCAGTCTCCGAGGTGATGGTCCCTTGGGATCCCTTGTCTGTCCCCCGGGTGCTTCTCAGTAGGCCCCGGTTCTGGCCCTTGGTCCCGGCAGAATGATGAGACATTGCAGTTCAGCGTGGAGGCCTTCATGCTCAACGATGACGTGGAAGAGGATGAGGTGAGGGCGATGCCCCAGGTCGAGGTGGATCTGGGGATTCTCTTCCTGTCACTCTGCTTCCCCTCCCAGGGCTATCTTGGGCAGAGTTGGGGGTCAGCCCAGGAAAGGAGTGCTGGATTCCCTGATAGGTTTTCCAGATTTAGCAAATCAAAATTTAGGCCTTGCAGTTAAACATGAATTTCAGATAAACAATGAGTTTCTTAGTTTAAATATGTCCCAAATATGACATGAGATATATTTATACTAAATTTTTAAAGAATTAACCAAGCATCCTGTATTATCTGGCAACCCTCACCCTGAGAATGGCAGTGGAATAGGCATCCAGAGCTGGGACTTGGTACCCACAGCCCTGGATTCGGCTGAGCTCTGACCAAAAGGCGAGGCCCTGGGAGTCTCGCATTTCCATGTGCAGGAGCAAGTCTGAGATCAAGCCTGGCCCAAGGATTGCACGGAGGGCTGGGAAGGCCCACTCACCACAGAGAGATTTTGATAGATGTGATTAGGATGGAGGAACCTGGGCACTGTGGCCTCTGTCCCAAAGGATGATGGCAGCCTGGGGCAACTTGAAGCTTCCTTTCTTTACAGTAAGATACTTCCATCACGGGAGATACAGATGCACAAAGGACAATTAACGCTGCTTGGAGATTATCCCAAGATGACACTAGAATTTCCTGTCTGTACGTCTCTTTATAAGAGTCATACACTGCACTTTTTCACTTCCTTTTAAGAGCTGTTCTCAATGTTACCTGTTAAATCATACATAGAACAGAAAATGAAAATCCTGAAACCCTGAGAATCACCAATCCTTGAGCATATACTAAGTTAGTGTTTTATAAAATAGGTCTGCATATGCCATGATAGAGTTTGTTTTCCTCCCACTGAATATCCCGTTTCTCTGCATGGGAGAATACTTTTTTGACTAGTGGGTCAAAAAAATCCTGGAGCTAGTGGGATCTTAGTTTTTTTTTTTTTTTTGGTGGTACGTGGGCCTCTCATTGTTGTGGCCTCTCCCGTTGCGGAGCACAGACTCCGGACGCGCAGGCCCAGCAGCCATGGCTCACGGGCCCAGCCGCTCCGCGGCATGTGGGATCTTCCCGGACCGGGGCACGAACCCGTGTCCCCTGCATCGGCAGGCGGACTCTCAACCACTGCGCCACCAGGGAAGCCCGGGATCTTAGTTTTTAACGTGGCTAGTGGGATCTTAGTTCTCTGACCAGGGATTGAACCCATGCCCCCTGCAGTGGAAATGCAGTCCTAAGCACTGGACTGCCAGGGAATTCCCAGGAGAATACATTTTTGTATTCTCCCATGAATGTTAACAGCTATGTAGAATTCCAGTCTGGTTGAGTTGTAACTTAACCAGTGCCCTATGGCAGAAACTACCCATGGGTTCCAATCTGCCCCTGTTCTAAACCAGGGTTGCAGTGAGGAAATGCCCATGGGTAAGGGAAAATCAGGAGAATTCTCTCTCCCTCTAAAGACCTATTATGCACTGGGGCTGTGACAGTCACAGGCTGACCTGGCTTCTCCCTGCAGTGCCCAGTTGGATAAATGAAGCATAACGTAGTTCAACACAGGTGGTTGTGTTGGGGGGCATGGGAGCCCAAGAGGAGCCCTCTCACCTGGGGCTGGGGGCCTAGGTTCTTCCTTAAGTATATATCATCTGCTGGATGAGCATCTGGAGTTGGAAGAGACCCTTTGAGCCTGGCCAGAAATCCTGTTTTTACAACAACACCTCTTACAGGTGAGTACTTCCTGTTTCAAGCTGTGGGAACCTGGGCAAACTCCTTCCCCATTTCTCTGAAATGAAAGTGTTGGCCGCCATAACGCACAGGCCTTGGGTTCTGGAAGCTGGGTAACTGGGAGAGATGAAAGGCCTCAGCTAGCTCCGTACCTGGATGCTTCACCCACATCATGGGAAATCCTTATCCTGGAAATGTAGGTGGCCTCTCCTTGGTACAGGAGAACCAGGACAAGGACTGAGAGGACTGGTCCCACCACCATCCAGGTTCACAGATACTTGTTTGTGGTCCTGTCCCCTCTGCCCTGTCCCATCTCCAGCTTCCCTGCCTGCTCCTGGCTTTTCTTTTTTTACCTTGATGAGTAACTGTGGGCTCAGGGTCACTTCCAGCTGCCCCGCACGGCCTGCCCCACACCACTGGGCAGCCCTGAGGTGCTTCCCGGCCCCGTCCTTCCCAGCCTCCTGTAAGACACTGAAGGACTTGCTGGCAGTGGTTCTGGCTGTCAGCTGCATCACTCTGCTGTTGATCCTGATCCTGCTGTCCCTGAGGAAGGTGCTGGAGGCTTTCCAGCTGAGCTGCCCACTAGGCTGGCTGGGGAACACACTGAGGCGGGCCTGGACCAGGCCAGACACCGAGGAGAGGCAGCCGTTGGCCAGGGCAATGGAGAGACTGTCTTTGGAGGAGGAGACTGATGGAGTGTCCCAGACAACCGCTGAGGAAATCAGGGAGTCAGGGGGCCCTTCAGAAGACCACTAAATCACCCTTTATATTCACACAACAAAGCTTTCTACTTCTCTAGTGCTCTGCCCTTAACTCCCTCTGGTACTTGTTTGTGTTTGTACCATGTGCTGGGGGGCAAAGCTGACCTTAACTGTGTGATGTGAAAGTGGATTCTCTGGAGAGGCTGCGGCAGTGCTGGGTCCCAGGGGAAGAGGATGGGGTCTGGTGCCTAATTAGCGTCAGGACAGAAGGTTGCCCTGGCCTGGGGTCTACAAGGTTAACTGGCCCAGACTTTCGGCCTCAGCTGCCATATTTGAACCCCCTCTTTTAAGGGAGACAGGCTGTGGTCACCATCTTTGCCTCTCAAGGGCAGCTGAGGTCTTTCCTTCCCTGTCTCTTCCCTGGCATTTCTGGGCTTTGGGAACTGGGACTTCACTTCCCTTCCCACACAGTGGGGAGCCTGCAGGCCTTGGTCTTCCTGCCACTATACTGGTTGCTGACTGCTGCTGGAATGAGGGGGCCCATTAGCCAAGGCTAAGTGGGGTCTCTTTCCCTCCCCAGCCACCTCCTGGACACTCAGAACTGGAGCAAAGCATCCTGCCCCTGGGTGAGACTGGAAACCTGGAGGCTGGGAGCTGGAGGGCTGCTTCCCACCGACTGTGGCTACGGAGTAGGAGTGGGTTTGCTGTGGCTGGGCATCCATGGATACCAAGGGGCACTTTTGGGTTCTTGGCTCCAGCCCTAGCCTAAGTTCTCTGCGCTGCCCCTGCCTCCTGGTAGCAAGTTCCCCCTCTGTTCAAAATGGGGTCTATAAGCTGCAGTAGAGGAGCTTAGACAAATGCAGATAATCCAACAGCACTGCTCACAGCTGCCTCAGCCTCAAGGGTGCAAAGGGTCCACCCCTTCATCCTCTGCCCCTGCTGCAGCCTGGGGGTGGGGTCTTTACCTCAGAGGGCAAGGGTGAGATCCCCTGTCCCTTCACACTGTATCCCTGATGCTGAGCCATCCTCCCCCCATGACATCCTTGCCCCAACTGCAGGTGCTGCCACCATCTTCCAAGAGTATGAACCCATCCTCCTCTTCTCTGCCTCCCTGCGTCCCTCTCCCCTCTCTCATTTCTTATTCGTAGGGTGGCCAGATAAAATATAGGACACTCAGTTAAATTTTAGTTTCAGATAAACAATACATTTTAAGTATGTCCCAAGTATTGCCTTTTTTCTTCTTCTAAATCTGACAACCTTTCTTCTTTTCCTCCCTCCTATCCACACCCCCACTCCAGCCCCCAGCTCAGAGAGTCGGCAGTCTTGTCCTGTTCTGGCAAGTTGCTGCAGTAACGTGAATTAGTGGTGGGAGGAGGGTGCCTTTAGCTCCAGTCCTATTTCTGCCACCCATGGGCTGAAGGAAACAAGGCCAGTGCATTTTGGGAGCTGTTTTTCATCTATAAAATGTGTCCATAAGTGCAGATGGAAAGTACTAGCTGCTGGTGAACATTAGCTTGATTAGTCTAAGAGTCAGGCCTCCTCTTCTGCCCATGGGTTAAGCTCACCCCAGTGGGCTCAGCCCTCAGCTCATTCCTAAGGAACTTCAAGTCCTTTGGTTCCCAACCATCCACAGTCTCTGTGTAATTCGACTCCTCCTGTCAAGAGATGTGTCAGGACCTGGGGCTCAAGCCAGCAGCTCCATGTCCCTGAGGCCATGTCCCTGGAGCGAGAACGTCCTGGGGCCCTGGTGTCTCCTCTAGTCACCCAGGGTCTTGGTGGATGGCAAGAGGCCATGCTTCTCAGAGACCATATGAACAGTGGACCGGATGCTGAGCTTTGAAGTACAAGCCCTGCCCCCTCTGCTGTGAGTTTCCTTGGAGGAGCTGCTTAATTAGCATTGTGGGTCTCCATTGTTCCAGCTGCCCAATGGGCATAACACCTCCTCTGCCCACAAACTGAGATGGGAGAGGGTGACATCCAAGACACTTCCACTGGATGATCTAGGACAAACAAGTCATTCCTTCTCTCCTTCTCTGTAAAAGTAGGGTCTTTGGAAGCAGTATTATAGGGCAAGTAAGAGCAATGTCTTTGTAGTGAAAAAAAAAAAAAAAAAACAGGTCTTGGATCTGCCACTTAAGAGGGCATGGGTTCAATCCCTGGTCAGGGAACTAAGATCCCGCAAGCTGCGTGGCACAGCCAAAAAAAGAAAAAAAAAAAAAGAGTTGTATGATGTTGGGTGAGTGACTTCACCTCTCTGAGCCTTGGTTTCCTCATGCATAGGTGACCATGATACGTGGCCTAAGGGCAGGCGTGAGAGTGAAATGGGCTAAACTCATAAAGCACTTGGCACTGTGTTTGGTGCATAGAGAGCACTCACCGAATGACAGCTGTGGGTTTTTTTTTTAATTATTGCCAGGCAGCAGCTAGAGCCAGATGTGACTTCCTTTGCTTCTAGGAAAGTGCCTTTAATTGTTTAAAACATAAGCTACGAGTTGCCAGGGAAGGCGGCGAGGGTGGTAGAGACGGGTTGGGGAAGCTGTGTGCTCCGAGTCAGACAAAGCCTTCTCTAGGCAGCTCCTACCTACCCAAGGGGGCAGCCACTGCCATAGATCTGGAGGCTGGGTCACCTGGGTCTCCAAGAGAGTCCATCCCCTCCACGGCTCTGTCCCTGTCCGAGGTGCTGAAATCTCCCCTAGTACTTCTTATTTGCACACACATGAATCACTTGCTCCCTACCTCCATTCAACTTCACAAGTATATATTGAGCATATACTATATAAGGAGTAGCAGTAAAAAGAATTTAGATACATCTCCAACCCAGGTTGCTGATAACTCATGGAGAAGAAATTCAAGCACACAAATGCCTCAGAAGTGAGGACAAAGGCTAGGAGACTCGTTTTCCTATTTTTTGGGTTTCAGGGACATCCACTTGTTTTTACCCTTGCTTCTTCCTTTTCTGCAACCTCAGCATTCTCCAAAGCTGTGCCTCTCGTACCTTTCCTGATCTGACCACAGCATACGCATTTTCCCCAAGGCAGCCGTTTCTTTACTTACTAGTGTCACAGAGTCAAGAGGACTACTGAGCAACTTCTGGGGGAAGAGTAGGATATATAGGCCGAAAGCAGAGGGTCAGGGGTCTCTTGGAAGTGAGGGAGCTCCCTAGACAGGGGTGAGCTCTTTGTCTTATTTCTGCATGCCCTCATCCGGAAGCAGCACCTACACTGTGAAGCTGACCTTCTTGGTGTGGACAAAGCTCAGGACATCTAGGGGGATAGCTGGACAGACGGGTAGTTTGGCCTGACTTCACGCTCCCTGTGCCCTGCCCTGGCCATGGGGGAGAACAGGCTGTGTTCCCACCTGCTGTGTTTGCCAAGCTGGACCAAGTTCCCCCGACTGCTTTTCCCTTCCCCATGGGAACTGCCATTCCTGAGCAGGGCCTGTGAACAGAAACTGACCTCCTTCTGGCATGTGCCCAGCCTGGCTTTAGTTGCACCAACTGGCAATGAGAACAATAGCCACTGCCTCCCACTGTGTCCACACCTGGACAGTCACATGACAGGTGTGCAAGGGGGGCATTTCAGAACATCAGAGGCCTCCCAGGCCCCTTGATGAAGTGGGGTGCAGGGCGAGGCCTGTGCATGCCTTCTGCCTCATTACAGGCACCCGAAAGGTAGGAGTTGTAGCCTCTGCTTCACAGGTGAGCAAACCTGTGCTCAGTAAGACTTTTGCTCGGGGTTATGCAGCTACCACAAGGCTGAAGTGGGACCCTGGTACCACACTCAGCTGTGTGCCTCTGGACAAGTTGATTTACCTCTCAGAGCCCCAGTTTCCTCCTGGGGAATGTCGCTGCCCTATTGTCCCTTGCCTGTGTCCTGCGGCCTGAGTGCTCTCAGCCCCTTCTGTCTCTGGCTCTTGGCACACGATAGGTGCTCTCAAGTGTAGACTGAATGAGTGACTGTATGGATGAATGGCACTGACCTAGGGCGTATGTTCCTTGTGGGGGGAGGTGGTCACTACCCCTCTGTTTCTTCCTATAAACCATGGCACAGATGGCTCCAACCTTCCAGGGCTGGGGCCCAGCCAGGGCAGACTTACAGACACCAGCTTCCGTGCAGGTGAGGCTCCCGTCCTCGGGCACCAGGTGGGCGTTGTAGCGCTGGCTGCGCTGCATCTCTGTCATCTCCCCAGCCCGCTGCCACTCCCCCATCTTGGTCTTCAGGAAAACCCCGAAGCCAATGTCTGCACCGTCAGATGAGAACTGCCACCTGTGTTGGGGGAAGGAGGGGAACAGGTCGCTGCTCAGGCTGAAGGGTCCCTGAGGGTCTAGGGCCCAGCCAGGGGTGGGTTGGTGGCCTGTTCCTTACCTGAGGACACAGCCTGGGAACAGGATCTCGTACTCCACCTGGTGCGAGAAGCTGCGGTTGATCTGCACCAAGTGCTCGTACTGAGTCTTCACCGGGTCCTGCATGTACATGGACTTGGGGATCTCCCCACCATAGTTGATTTGCAGACACAGAGCAAGATGGGCTTGCTCCCCACCTCTTGCATTGTTCATGCTGTTTCTCCTACCTGAGATATTCCCCATCTCCTGGAAGTATCCTGCTCATCCTGTCCTCCCCTACCCACACCCCCACCCTGGGAAGCCTCCTGTGTCCCTCCATCCTCAATCAGGGCCTCTTCTGGGAACTTCCCCTCCCAGCTCATCCCTCTGGGTCATAATTTCCCCATTTCTTGTTTGCCTGCACAGTTGATGAGAGCTCTGGAAGGGCAGGGCTGGGACTAACTCAATACCTGGCTCACAGGGGTTTCTCCATAGACATTTGTGGAATGAATGAGTGGGTGAGAAAGGAACCGAGCTCTACTCCTCTACCCTCCCCTGTTCTGGGGCTCTTCATACCTTAAGTTAAACATTTGGGGTTCCCATCTGGGTCAGTCAGGGTCCCCCCAAACTGGGCAGGCAGTTCTTCAGGACTGATGAGTTTTAGCAAACCTTCCTTCCAGTTGTCTGTGGGGAGAGGGGTTGAAGGGTGACTATTGAGCATGGAGGGGACCCATCAGCCCCCCTCTTACCAGGAGGACCTGACCTTGGGGAGAAGCCCTACAGGAGCTAGGCTGCCAGGGCCCATTCCCTAGGCCCCCAGGCCTTAGGCTGCAGAAATGTCTTCCAGCATTGTATTGCTATGGAAACATGTTTTCCCTGGCTGATGGGTTTGCACATTTTTCAGGGTCTCCCACTCATAAGCAGTCAAGATTAGAGTTGTCTCACTGTTTCAAGGAGCCTAATGAGGTCAAGGACCATGTCAGGGGCCACACTGTGTGCAAGTGGCATACACAAGTCAGACCTCTGGGTGGAGAGGGACAGCCCTGGGTCTTTGAAAGGACCGCCCCCTCTCTGCTGCTTAATCACCACGATCATATGCCCATTATTGTTCTTCATGCCCTATGCAAAGCTCTAAGTGTTCTGGATCCTGGGGTGTCACCATGGCCCCAGCCCTATAACCAATTCAAGTTATCCCCTGCTGTGGCCATGGGAGATACCAGTGGGATGAGAAGGAAGACCATAATGCCTGGCATCTCACAGCCAAATGCACAGAACCCTGTGTGCCACCAAAAGGGGCAGAGGCCTGGACGTGGGTCTGGAGTGTGGCAGTTACCCACACTGCTCCAGGATTTGGGGGCTACCTTGTGATCCACCCAGCTCCCTACTCCAGTGGATCTAGGCAGAGGCAGAGACTCAGGTATCAGAAAGGGAGAGAAAACAGGGATTTGTTAGATTCATCCCCATCCCCGTGGATCCTCAGATCTCCTGATTTGATGATCTGACCATTCTGATTATGAGATGTTATCCTCCAAGCTCAGGGTCACCGGTTGAGTTTAAGAACTATTTCTCTTCTCTACTTCTTTTTTTCTATCATTAAAACATTTTTTGCCCACTTATAAAGGTAATACATGTAATTCTGAAAGTTTAGAAAGTACAGAAATATAAAAAAAATTATAAACCACCTTATTTCTTGCTAACCACAAATTATTTTGTTGTATTTCCTTCTAGAAATATATTCTTGTTTTTATAAAAATAAGACCATACTACCCATACCACTTTATAATCTATTTTTCTTTCAACTTAATGACATTTCCCATGACATCAAATCACTTTTCATGGCTGCCCAATAATTCATCAAATGGATGCATTGTTATTTACTTATCCAGTCCCTTCTTAATGAGCATTCCTTCTCTGAATCACTTCTCCTCTTTCTGCTCTTCTTCCTCATCCTCTTCAGCCCAAATTGCCTTTAGAAGCACTGAGGTGACAAGTGTTGAAAAGAAACTGATGCCCATAGCCCAGAGGTTGACTAGCAACCAAACTGAAACTGATAAGGAGAAAGATGTGGAGCTTTTAGTCACCAAAGAGGTATGGCAAGGAGTAAGACAGAGGTAACAGGATAGACTCTATAGTGTAAGACCCATTTCATCTTTGAGAAGGAGGAGCCTCTGACTTTAGGTGATGTGTGGATCTCTGGAGGGGGTGATGGACCAAACTTACTCCAAAGTTCATATGTAGAGCTTAGGGGATGGAACTGGAATTACTTATTTCCCAACACTATAATTTTCCTGTGAGTGTCCTCACTCAAGAAGGGCTTCATGAGGTTGTATCCCACAGGGAACAGTTTGGTGGCTGGAGAGATATAAGCAAGTATAATGGGGAAAAGATAATTCCACTGGGCCACTCTCTCCATAACAGTCATAGCCAACAATGTGGAGGAATCATGAGTTACCTTGGCAAGTTCCAATGCCCTGCACCTGACAAACCATCCAACCAACCGGTCAACTAAAACAACAAGCAGCCAACTAACCAACCACCCAATCAATCATCCAATGTATCAAACAGCCAGCAAACCAGCCAAAAAATAGCCAATCATTCACCTTCTCACCAACCCATCAATCAGCATACCAATCAAACAGCCAACCTACCAAATAGTCAAACAACCAATCAACATGTCAGCCAATCAGTAAACCAATCAGCTAATTGAACAACCAGCTAACTGCCCAACCAACTGCCTCTTCCAGTCAGTCAACCATTCAAATAACCAACCAGCCAACCATTCAAACAACCAGCAATCAACCATCCAAGATACAGCCAAGCAACAAATCAGCCAACCAACTAACCAATCTGCCAACTAGCCAATCACCCACATAGGCAATCAAAATGCTTACTAGTCACTCAGTCTACCAAGCTAACAACTATCCAACCAGACAACCAGATATCCAACTAACCACCAGTCAACCAGCCAGCTAAACAACTGGCCAAACAGACAAAAACTAAGCAATGAGTCAACCAGTCAACCATCAAACATATATCCATCTTTCTATCCACCCACCCACCCAAACAACAACCACCCAAATACCTATTGAGTTTCCACCTGGCCCCAGGCCTGTGAGGGATACAACAAAAGTGGAGAATCAGAGGCCCTGCCTTCAAGGAGCAGACAACCCAAGGAAAACAGGATGAATACACACAAGACAACTGGAGGCCCCAGAAAGCAGTTGAAAGGAAAGGCCAGACTGGGCTGCACCAGCTGCCAGTGCCAGAGGCAGTTTGAGGAGGGAGAGATCAACATGGGTGGGAAAGGTGAGGGGGGATTCCTGGAAGAACTGAGGTTGGAGCTGCCTCTTCTTGCAGTAAAGCCAACCATAGAAGTTACCATTTATGGAGAAGTTACTCTGTTTCAGGCACTCTGATTTGCATTCAGCCAAGCAACCAACCTGCCTCACTGCTATCCAGGGAAAAAGGCACTAGTACTGTCCCCAGGGTGCAGATAAGGAATTGGAGGCACAGGGGAGTGAAGTCACCTGCCACACACCTTTCACAATGAACATGAACTTCAGGGTCTCTGGGTAATTCTCTTCAAGGAGGCCAAAGAACTGTGGAACCAAGAAAGACCCCATGAGAACCCACACCTCTTCTTCTCCTACCCCCATTCCCTTTGCAACCTCCCCTCTGGAGGATTCAGAGGCTGTGGAGGGTTTCCCTTCTTTCCATCACCTCCATGGCCCCTGGAGGAAATCTCACCCCAGACTATTGCAACCATAACCTAATAGTAATTACATAACAATAATCATTTTTAGAGCAAATGTTATAGCAACGGTAGTATATAATAATAATTTATGTAATAGTAAATAAAACGTTTACTGTTTATTAAACGTTCACTATTTGCCAAGCACTTGTGTATACACTTTACATAACAACTCACTGAAATATCCCTACATCCCTTTGAAGTGCAATCAGTATCCCCATTTTGTAAGTGAGGAAAATGAAGCATGGAGGGATAAAGCGACTCGCCTGAGTCACAGAGCTAGGGACGACAGGGCTGGGCGGGGTTTGTCTAAAGCTGGCCCCTATGGTCTCAGTACAGTGTTGTCCCTGAGGCCTGTTCTGTGGGATCTTCCAGCGAACATATCTTTGGGTCCTGAGCTGCAGTGATGGGGCCCAGGAAAGCTACCACCTTTTACCAGATCCTGGCTCTGAGTGAGCAGCAAGGTCACAGCAGGCCAAGCTGGTTGTTAAAGCAAGCAGGGGTGCCCAGGGGCCCTTCCCCACCTCCTGGTACACTTCCACCAGGGGTGTCAAGAAGTGCTTCAGCCCCAGGCCTTCACAGTCAAATATCATCACGATGGTCTCAATCTTCCTCCCCAGCTGTGAGGATGAGAGCAAGGATCAGGGTGCAGGCTCAGAACTTGGGAGATGGTGACCCCAGCACATGACCCTTCAGGGCTTCTCCCAGATTCCTACTCTGGCCTCAGATGAATGAGTGGACAAAACAGTGAATGCATTTACTACCCATCCATCCACCATCCACCCATCATGGCTATCCATCCACCCATTAATTGACCCACCCACTCATCAGTTCACCCATCCATCCCTTCATACTGCTGTTTATTCAGCCATTCATCCCTCCATTTGTCCAACTAATATTTATTAAGCACCTATTTTGAGCCAGACACTGAAAGTATAGCATGTAGCTCAATAATCCAGAGTTCTTGTCCTTAAAGAGTTCACAGGCTGGTTGGGGAGACTGACAAGCAACCAGATCCCCATGGTCCTGAAGCGAGAGCTGGACAACATGGGAGCTGTGGGAACACACGTTAACCCAGATGGAGGCCTCAGAGAAAGTGACAGTTTGAGACCTGAAAGACAGATAGGAGAGAGTCAAGGGAAGTGTGGGAGGGCAGTGTGTGTGCTGCAGGTCGGGCTGTCCAGACAGAGGAACAACAGGGGCAAAGACTCAGAGGGAATAACAGTAGCTAGCATTCTGAGAAATATGAATTAGGCCCTGTATGCCAGCCATATACTTGCATTATCTAATTTAATCTTTGCGACCATTATTATTGTCCCTGTTCTATAGGTGAGGAAATAGGTTCAGGGAGGTGAGGTAACTTTCCAAGGTGGCAAAGTTACCACCACCAAAGTTACCACTTTCCAAGGTGGGAAACCAGTACACCCATCCAGGAAGCGGCAGAGCTGGTGTTTGACCACAGAGCCCTCTGACTGTGACAGCAGAGAGCACAGGTGTGTTCCTGGGACCAAGTCCCCTGGCAGCCTCACCTGCTCTGTCTGCAGGTCACACTCGTGCAGGATGCGCTCACAGTCCCTCATCTTGGTCTTGAGCAGGTCCTGCTTGGTGACAGAGAAAAGCAGGCCCTTGGGGTCAAGCGGCCCGATGATGTCATACCACACAGGGCAGCCGTCACGGTCACAGCCACACAGAGCCCCAGGCATGTACTTCTGGATCACCTGGGCATGGACAAACACATGAAACTTGGCATCATGCACCTCCCAGAGATTCCCAGACCAGGCTGCCGTGGGTGGCCTGAGCCAACACACACCGTGGTACAAGCACTGTCCCTCTGCTGGAGGGCGGCTCTACTGTCCAGGTAAGAAAACTGAGGGGCTTGCAGGAGGGGGTCTTGCTCACAGCAGGTACATGGCTAAGGCAGGTCTCAGCCGCACCTGCTTGAGGCCTCTGGGCTCCTTAGTTCTGCCCCCAATGTCTCCCGTGTCCCTTTCCATGGAAAGGAGTTGGGCTTAGTGATGAAGAACATGGATTCTGAAGGTCACAGACCTGGTTCCAAAACAGATGCTACTGCTTCCCTCCTGTGCATCCTTGAGCAAGTGATGCCAACTATCTGAGCCCCATTCCCCCTCCTCTGTTGGGGAGAGTCCCCAAGATTACACAGTGCCTGACTCAGAGCTTGTGCTCCGACTCAGAGCTTGTGCTCCACAAATGAAACTAGGACCACTGCTTTACTAAGACGCCGGTGGTGGGACTCTTCTCCCCAACTTCTTGGTGAGCTAAGTTTCTTTCCCACCTAGACAGGATGCTTTGACCAAGGCCCTAGGGGTGAGGGCTCAGAGCCACGAGCTAACTGTGGTGGTGAAGAGCCTGGATTTGGAGGACAGACAAGCTTGAGCTCAAATCCCAGCTCCACCTTGGGGCTGTGGGACTTTGGGTGTGCTGCTTAACCATTGCTGGGCTTCAGTGTCCTCATGTGTACAATGGGGACAACAGTACCCACTTCATGGGGTTGTGAGGATTAAATGAGATCATGCAGATAAAGTCTTAACTCAGGCTTGGACCTCATAAGCTCCCAGGAAATATTCATAATTGTTAGAGGAGAGGTGCCTGCACACTCATGGTCTTTGCTACCCTCCACTCATGGGCCCGATGATCCAGAGACTGCTCGGGTGGTAAGTCTATAAGAGACTGGGGGGGGGGGGTGCGGGTGTTGGCTCACCTCAGGGGGCTGCCAATCAGTATGTGGTCAATGTCCATGGTCTTCCGGAACTCCATGTACTGAAAGGGAGTTGAGTGGTAAGGTCTCACTGGGCTCCCAGCACCCCTGAGGAGGGGATGGGGGTAGGGGCTGGAGGCAGGGATTGCCCCCACAAAGCCCCTCGCCAAATTTCCAGGGAGGGGGATGGGTCTCACCTTGTGCAGCATGGCCTCTGATTTCTGCAGGTCAAAATTCTGAGCTGTGAGGACATGGAAAGAAGGCATGGGGTGGGAAAGAGGTTGCCTTGCAGTCATCTTGCCCTAGTCCTGGGCGGTGGGGGGCTATGGAGGGCACTGGGGGTCTGGGTGGGACCTCCCTTTCCTGTCCCCTCCCCTCTCCTGCACCTGAACACGTGAAGCAAGGTGGTGTGGTCGGATCCTGAGAGCCTTGGGTCCTTCTGGAGCAGCTGGGACAAGGGCCCTCTCACTGCCCCCTCACCCTGACCTCCCCTACCTCTGCCCTCACCTCAGAGCCAGCGCAGAAGGAAATAGTCATCTGGGTTGGGCAGGGCAGGCAACACATCCTGGACATTTTCTTGGAACTGGGAAGAGAGACGTTGATTGAAGAGGTTTTCATACTGAGCCTTTGCCCCAGACTCAGTGATTGTTTTCGACTTGCCTCCTTCTTTTCCAGTGCAGTCTGGCCCACAGTGAGGATGGGTGGGTGGATGGATGGGTAGGTGAATGGAAGGAAGGATACATGGGTGAGTAAATAGAAAGAAGAAAGACTGGATGGATGGATGGGAAAAAAAGGAAGGACAAATCAATAGTGGATGGACAGAAGGAGAGATGGGTGTGTGAGTAGCTAGATAAGACGGGTGGGTGGGAGTAGGAGGATGGATGGAAGAAAAGATAAATGGGTGGATGGGTGGGTAAGTAGATTGGAGTATGAATGTATTCTTAGTTCTTTTCATGTGTTAGCCCACCAAGGCTTCTTTTTTTCCATCCCATTTTCTACAAAAACATGGTTAGTGATTATGCGTCCTCTTCTCCACTGACCGTGGGGATGACAACACACTCTACTCCATCTCTCAGCTCTTACAGACACGTCATCTTTCAGTGTCCTGGGGAGTGAAAGGGAACAGAGTCAGAGGGCAGACCATGAGCATCTTCAGCTCCCACCTAAGGGGAGGTGGGGAGGGGCATGTCAGGTAAAGGTCTCTGGGTCCGGCTCCTGGATGAGAAGTCAGGCTTGATCTGGCACCCACACTATTGCCCGGAAGTGGTGCTGTTCCCTCAACCTCTGCCCTGGACAGGGCTGATGTCACCGGGCACTGGGAGACCCAACCCTGGGTGAGGTGATGACAAAGAGACAATGTCAAGGACATGCTGAGCCAACAGACTGGGGCAGTGTTCCAGCCACCGCCCTCCCTCCTCCTCTCAGCCCTTTTCCCCTGGCTCTCACCTTGGCCAGGGTCTCTGCCTGCTTGGGGCTCAGGTCTCCGACTCGGCCACTCATGGTGCTGCATGAGGCTGGAGGAGTGGAGGCCACTGCAGGCAGAGGCCAAGCCCGGTCTGTGGTCCTGACCAAGTGGAGCCTTTTGCCCCCACTTCTGGGCGTGGCTCCAGGCGCCTACTCCTTGGCCAACTGTTGGGTTGCACATTACATAATTGGGATTAAGTGAGGTCCCGTGCTTGGCTCTGGGATAGTTTGGGGTGGAGGGAGGCAGGTGTACACGGGAGGGCGTGTCAGAGGTCCCCTGCCAGGTGGAAGAGGCTGGGAGGAAATGAGGCTGGCTTCCCATGGCATGGGAGTCCAGATTAGGTACCTGTAGAACCCCCCTCAGTGCTCCCCAGGCCTCCAGGGAAGGGGGGATTTCAGGGGGAGTGAGGACTGCTCCCTGCAGGCACCCCTTCTTTCCGACGCTCAGTCTCCCCATCTCACTAAGGAAGAGACCCCGCACCTACGGTTCTGCAAACGTCACCCTCACCCAGCTCTGACGGCTAGGAGTCAGGGACTTAGTCTAGTAAACAGTTCATTCACTTTGTCGGGGTGGGAGGCTCATGTCTTTTTGCAACAAATGTCCCTATTCAAGAGGAGACAGGCTGGGGCAGAAAAATGGAACTCGAAAGGTGTCCTTGCTAAAGGTTTTTTTTCCCCACAGGGCTGATGCTGCTTTTCCTGTCTTTCAAATTCTATCCTGTGGTGCTGGTCCCTCACCTTCAATACAGGGAAGGGTTGAGCTCCCCCAACCCTGCTGCCCTCCCTTCTCATCGCTGAGGTCATGGGGACACAAGGGTCCTTGTCCAGGACCTCGCATCCCCTGGGTCCTAAGGGAGAGGTGGGGCATGTTGATGCCCTTGGGGCGGTAAGGGTGCTTCTTGGGATTTTAAACATCTGATCAGTGAGGGGCGTTCACCACTTGTGCCAGGTGATGAGGGAAGCCCAGAAGGTTTCCCTGTCCTTTGAGATATAGACTGTCAAGGGTCATGCACGCCTAAGGGATTCTCCAGCTGTCAGAAGCTCCAAGAGGGCAGAGGCCACATTGTCAATGACTGTCTATAAGGAAACCAGGAGTGCATCTGCTTGAGACCATAGTACAGCCACATGGCCACAGCTTCCAGGCCTTGAGGGGGTCCACATGGGCTGAAAGTTTCCCCTGGTCTAGCCTCGGACCCAACAGCTGGGCTAACTCAAGCCCCTCTTCCCAGTGCTGTTCCAGGTCCCCTACCCCCAGGGCATTCCTGGTCCTCACCCCTGGGCTGTCTTGGGACCTCTTTACGCTGATGTGGGTTAGCGCTGACACCTCCTTGCTCTGGGCCCTGATAGAATTGGGTCCAGAAGGAGAAGGGGGGCTGTCTTTGGCGATCTCCCTCCATCCAGGGTGCCTGCCACGTGCCCTCAGGAGCAGTTAGGTACCTCTCCACACCCCGGTCCCGCCCCACTTCACATTCCAGCCTCTTTCTGCAAAGCCCCCAGCTGCCACCTACACCCACTTCCTGCCAGGTGGGCAGCACGCAGAGATTGGGTTCCTCCACTGCCCTCTCATTAGCCCCTAATCCTGCCTGTTTCTCAACAGTCACCTTTCTCACCCTAATCCCTCTAACGTGAGGGGCCCCAGTTACCTCTGGGGACATCAGAGGCTGGGCAGGGAGGGCCAGGAATAGGAGTTGGGGTCCTCCCAGGAGTTCTGAGCCTTCAGAGATAGCCCTAAGTACTTCTCCTGACCCAGACCACAAACAGGCACAGAGCACATATTGTGTGCCCACAGCATCATTGTTGTTATCATCATTATCATCATCATCATCATAAATAGTGCTATCTAATGGAACTTTTATTTATTTATTTATTTATTTATTTATGGCTGCATTGGGTCTTCATTGCTGCGTGGAGGCTTTCTCTAGTTGTGGTGAGCAGGGGCTACTCTTTGTTGCGGTGGGCGGGCTTCTCATTGTGGTGGCTTCAGTAGTTGTGGCATGCGGGCTCTAGAGCATAGGCTCAGTAGTTGTGGCACACGGGCTTAGTTGCTCCGCGGCATGTGGGATCTTCCCAGACGAGGGCTCGAACCCGTGTCCCCTGAATTGGCAGGTGAATTCTTAACCACTGTGCCCCCAGGGAAGCCCGTCTAATGGAACTTTCTGCGGTGATGGAAATGTTCTGTATCTGGGCTGTGTCTTATTGGACATCACTGGTAGCCAGTTGTCACATGTGAAATGTGGTTAGTGAGACTGAGGAACTCAAGTTTTAAATAAATTAAATTTTGATTAATTTTATTTTATAATAGATTGCCCCATGTGGCTTGTGGCTACCATATTAGCACAGATCTACTGCATTTATTGAAGGCTTACTACGTGCCAGGCCCCACGCTAAGTGCATCACCTTGTGGGACTTCCCTGGTGGTTCAATGCTTAAGACTCCCCACTCCCAATGCAGGGGGCACGGGTTTGATCCCTGGTTGGGGAACTAAGATCCTGCATGCCACACAGCATAGCCCCCCCAAAAAAAAGAAAAGAAAAGAAAACAATGGGATTTCCCTGGTGGTCCAGTGGTTAAGACTCTGCACTTCCACTGCAGGGGATGCAGGTTCAATCCCTGGTTGGGGAACTAAGATCCCACATGCCTCACGGTGAGGCCAAAGGAAAAAAAAAAAAAAAGCATCACCTCATTTAAACCTCAGAGGCCCCCTGGGATTAGCTACCATTATTAAGCCCATTTTACAGACAAGCAAACTGAGGTAGAGAGAAGTTAAGTATCTTATACAGAGCTAAGCCCAGGCAATTAACCACTCTGCTGTCACACTGGAGGCCATCCCACAGTCTCAGCTCTGGGGGCCTCCACCTTAATCAGGGAGAGGACCCAGGCACAGAAGTCACCCCAATGGGATGTAGGTGGCATTGAGCCAGACCTTGAAGAAAGGGAGGATGTCGATTAGTGGAGATTGGGGTAGAGGAAAAGGCATCCCAAGTGGAGGAGACGGCATGGGCCAAGGTGTGGAGGTGGGCAAGTGAAAAGCACACGGAGGGCAGAGCTGAGGATGTTACAGTAAACAAGATGGATTGGGTCCCTGCCTGCACGGAACTCACAGTCTCCCATTTGTTGAGCATTTCCTCTGTGCTGAGAACATTACATTGTTATCAAACCATTTGGAAACAGGTAGGGGTATCTCCATTTTACAGTCAAAGATATGAAAGGTCAGAGAGATAAAGAAACTTTTCTGAAGTCACACAGCCAGGAAATGGGAAGCCAGGATTTGAACCCAAGCCTGTCTGACTCTGGAACCTGTAGTGGAGCCACTGCCCAGATGTGCCTTCTCCCAGACGGCTTAACACTGTGCTTAGAAGACAGTAAGTGCTCGATAAAAGGTCTAAGATCCATTGTGTGTTAGGAAGCCTGGATCCACCCACCTTGGGCTGCAGGGTGTTTTGAGGCCAGGAGAATTCATTTCCCTCCCTTGAAACAAAGGCCTCGGCAGAGGAGAACCACCTCCACCCCCACCCCCACCCACCGTTTCCGTTTTCTCCAAGTCCTAGTTTGTCAGGCTCTCAGGGGACCATGGCTACAACCAGGACACCAACAAACAACCGCAGGGGGATAGACGGGGCCACCCAGTCCACACCCAGGAACCCCTCCTTTCTGGGGGTTGGTTACTAGGAAATGTGAAATGCCGTCCTACCAGAACCAGCTGGGTGAGTACAGAGGGGGCCCCGGGGGTGAGGGAGCCTCACCATGGGGCAAACGTGGCTGGGACGAGGCAAGTGGGAGTGGGGTTCGGGGCACAGTGAGATGAGGTGAGGGGAATTGCGGGGGTGGGAGGCGGGGAGGGGCGCCTTGCCGGAGCCCCAGTGGTGATCTCAGCAGCGCCCTGGGACGGTCTGCCTTCCCTCTTTTACCCTTGGGCAGTTTCATCTCCTTTTTAAATTAAAATATGGTATAATTCACATACCGTAAGTTCACCATTCTTAAAGTGTACAATTCAGTGATTTTTAGTATATTTACAAAGTTGTGCAACCAACTCCACTGCTTAATTGCAGGACATTTTCATTACCCCCGAAAACCGCTGTACCCTTTAGCAGTCATTCCCCATTTCCTGCACCCCTGCTCTTGCCTCTGGCAACTACTAAGCTATTTTCCATCTCTATAGATTTTCTTATTCTGGATATTTCATAGAAATCGAAACATGCGGTATGTGATCTTTTGTGACTGGCTTCTTTAACTTAGCATAATGTATACAAGGTTCATCCATGTTGTAGCAGGTACCAGTATGTCATTCCTTTTTATGGCTGAATAATATTCTTTTGCATAAATATACCAGATTTTGTTTACCCATTCATCAGTTGGTGGACACTTGGGTTATTTCCACTTTTTTGGCTATTATAAATAATGCTGCTATGAAAAGTTTTTGTACAAGTTTTTGTAAAAACATGTTTTCACTTCTCTTGGGTGTATCTTTAGGAGTGGAATTACTGGCTCATATAGTAATTCTGTGTTCAACCTTTTGAGAAACTGGCAAACTGTCTTCCAAAGTGGCTGCATCATTTTATATACTCCCTAACAATGTGTGAGGGCTCCTTTTCTGTTTTCTTATTTTGCTATTATAGCCATCCTAGTGGGTGTCACGTGGTATCTCACTGTGGTTTTGAATTGCATTTCTCTGACTAAAGCTCTTGAGGATCTCTTCATGAGCTTATTGGCCATCTGTATATCTTCTGGGAGAAACATCTATTCAAAATTTTAAAATGTCTTTACCTAATTTTAAATTGGGTTGCCTTTTTATTGTTGACATGTAAGAATTCTCCATATATTCTGGATTTTAATCCCTTATCAGATATATAATTTCAAAATATCTTCTTCCATTCTGTGGGTTGTCTTTTCACTTTCTTCAGTGTCCTGTGATACACAAAAGTTCTAAATTTTGATGAAGGCTGACTTATCTATTTTTTCTTTTATTGCTTATGCTTTTGGTGTCATATCTAAGAAAGCATTGCCAAATCCAAGGTCATGTAGATTTGAAACCTCACACCTGGTCTCAGATTGGCCGAAACAGCACAACTCAGATCAGATTGGGACTTTAACTCAATCACACCTCAGATGGTATTCAAACCCAGCTAAAACTCAGATTGGGACTTGAACCCAAGGGCTGGGACTCAAACCCACTTGTCTTTTTTTTTTTTTTTTTTTTTTTGCGGTACGCGAGCCTCTCACTGTTGTGGCCTCTCCCGTTGCGGAGCACAGGCTCCCGCGGCATGGGGGATCCTCCCAGACTGGGGCACGAACCCGTGTCCCCTGCATTGGCAAGCGGACTCTCAACCACTGCGCCACCAGGGAAGCCCAAAATTTGACATTTTTAAAAGTACAATTCAGTGCCATTAAGTAGATTCACATTGTTGTGCAACCATCACCACCATCCAGCTCCAGAACTTTTTCATCTTCCCAAAAGGAAACTCTGTACCCGTTAAACAGTAACTTCCCATTTCTCCCTCCCCCCAAGCCCCTGATGTCACCGGCAAAGCCCATGAACAATTCTCGGGAAATAAAAATAGAATCTGGGTAATAAAATAAAGTCTAACCTTTTTTCCTCTTTTCCTCTGTGCTTAGTCTAGTTTCACTCGCTCACAGGGGGCCGCCTGCAGAGGCCGTGCACCCGGCACTTCAGACCAGAGTTCCTGGTGCAAAATGGCTGCACGGACACCTCAGCTCGGTGGGCCACGTGCAGAAGTGCTGCACGCACCACTCAATTCAAGATGGCGGCAGGAGCCTGTGTACAGAGATGCTACGCCCAGCAGGGCGATCTGGAGCCGTGAGCAACACGCCTGCGCCAGACCCGTGAAAACCCCGCCCCCTTCCCACTGACGAGAGCCCTATAAAGCAGCCCCGCTGAGGGCCTATTAGGGATGGCCTAATGGAGAGTACTCTAGAGCAAGCTCACACCTGTCCATTCTTTGATCAAAGAACGAAGCTTTCCTTTGCTTGTGAACCAAACTCGGTCTCAATCTTTTGGCTCAAATGACACCAGGTAGAGGGACCCCTGTTGGGGCCCGACTAGAAAGGGTCAGTAACACTGGCAACCACCATCCTACTTTCTGTCTCTATGAATTTGACTACTCTAGGTACTTCTTGTAAGTACAATCATGCAACATTTGTCCATTTGCATGTGGCTTATTTTGATTAGTTTAATGTCATGCAGGTTCATTCATGCTGTAGCACATGTCAGAATTTCCTTCCTTTTTAAGGCTAAATAATATTCCATTGTATGAATAGGCCACATTTTATCTATTCTTTTTTTTTTTTTGGCCTCATCATGTGACATGTGAGATCCTAGTTCCCCGACCAGGGATCGAACCCATGCCCCCTGCCTTGGGAGCATGGAGTCTTAACCACTGGACCACCAGGGAAGTCCATATCCATTCATTTGTTAATGGATACTTCGGTTGTTTCCATCTTTTAACTATTATGAATAAAACTGTTATGAACATTGGTATACAAATATCTGTTCAAGTCCCTGCTTTCAGTTCTTTTGGGTATATACCCATAAGTAGAATTTCTGGATCATAAGGTAATTCTATGTTCAGTTTTTTTGTGGAACTATCATATTGTTTTACCTAGTGGATGCACCATATTACATTCCCAGTAGCCATGCACAAGGGTTCCAGTTTCTTCACGTCCTCACCGATACTTACTATTTTCTGTTGTTTGTTAATAGCCATCCTCAGGGGTGTGAGGTGGTGTCTCATTGTGGGTTTGATTTGATTTCCCTAATAATTAGTAATGTTCAGCGTCTTTTCATGTGCTGTTGCCCATTTGTATATCTTCTTTGGAGAAACGTCTATTTAAGTCCTTTACCCATTTTTATTGTTTTTTTTTTATTTTCAAATTTATTTTTGGCCGCATTGGGTTTTCATTGCTGCCCGTGGGCTTTCTCTAGTTGCGGTGAGCGGGGGCTGCTCTTCCTTGCGGTGCACGGGCTTCTCACTGCGGTGGCTTCTCTTGTTGCGGAGCACGGGCTCTAGGCACACGGGCTTCAGTAGTTGTGGCGTGGGCTCTAAGAGTGCAGGCTCAGTAGTTGTGGCGCACGGGCTTAGTTGCTCTGCAGCATGTGGGATCTTCCCGGACCAGGGCTTGAACCCATGTCCCCTGCGCTGGCAGGTGGATTCCTAACCACTGCGTCACCAGGGAAGCCCTTTTTTTTTTGGCCACACAGTGCAGCACACGGGATCTCAGTTCCCCGACCAGGGATGGAACCTGTGCCCCCTGCAGTGGAAACATTTAGTCTTAACCACTGGACTGCCAGGGAAGTCCCTTTTACTCATTTTTAAATGAGTTTTTGTTGCTGTTTTTGTTGTTATTATTGACTTGTACAAGTCCTTTATATATTCTGGATTTTAATCTCATCAGATATATGATTTACAAATATTTTCTCTCATTTTGTGGGTTGCCTTTTCACTCTGTTGATAGGTCCTTTAAATCACAAAAGTTTTAAATTTTGATGAAGTCCAATTCATCTATTGTTTCTTTTGTTATTGTTTCTTGTGTTTGGTGTCATTTTCAAGAAATCATTGCCAAATCCATTGTTATGAAGCTTTCCCCTTATGTTGTTTTTTTTTTTTTAGATGTTGGGGGTAGGAGTTTATTAATTTATTTTTGCTGTGTTGCATCTTCGTTTCTGTGTGAGGGCTTTCTCTACTTGTGGCAAGCGGGGGCCACTCTTCATCACAGTGGGCAGGCCTCTCACTATCATGGCCTTTCTTGTTGCGGAGCTTAGGCTCCAGACGCGCAGGCTCAGTAGTTGTGGCTCACGGGCCTAGTTGTTCTGCGGCATGTGGGATCCTCCCAGACCGGGGCTCGAACCCGTGTCCCCTGCATTAGCAGGCAGATTCTCAACCACTGTGCCACCAGGGAAGGCCCTCCCCTTATGTTTTCTGCCAAGATGCCCTTGTTGCTTACCATAGGAATGGGTTGCTATGGTGATAAGAGCATGGGGGAGGATTATTAAGGAGGCTGCAAAGTGGAGAAGCTTATACACTGTCCAGGGCTGGAGCTAGCACACCCCTTCTCACAATACCAGGGTGTACCCTAAGGGCATGGAGTGTTCCAAGTTCTTCATGCCAAACTGGTCTCTGATTTCATTGCCATTCTTGGGCAACGTGGAGTGCCCAAGACTACTGTGGGGGAGGCTGAGTCTGGGGGTGACTGCGAACAAACTGCCAAGTAGCTGTAATTCCTCTCCCAACATTGAGAAAATGATTCTCAAATAGTTAAAAAATGTATGGTGCTGAAACACCGGCTTGGGTAGCTGGGTTTGAATCTTGGCTTCCTCTCAAATGTGCTATGTGAGCTTGAGTCTCAGATTTCTCATCTGTAAATTGGGGCTAATAACATTCCCTTCTTATAAGGTTAATGGGATGATTAGAAGAGGCCAATAAGGTACATCACCCACCACCTGGCACATGGCAAGCAATCAATAGTGTTGGCTTTTATGGTTATTATTGGGCTGCTCACCCAGCCTGCCTTCAACTCCAGGACAAGGGCACGGCTAGGCAAGCCCATCCTTTCTGGTTCCTTGTCCATTCTGTGGCTGCCCCACCCAACCCTCTCCTTGGGTCTCTCCAGAGTGCTGAGTCACGCTGCCAGCCTCTGCCCTCTGGCTGTGCTTCTGGTATGACCCAGAAGGTGGACGGGTGAGGGGGACTCAGGGCTCTGGAGCCAGACATCCCGAATTCCAATCCTGGCACCACCACTGAGCAAATGACTGTGTCTCTGAGCCGTACTTTCCTTACTTTCCAGGGATGACTATGTTTATTTCTCAAAGCTGACACAAGGTTAAACAAGAGAGTGTAGATGGGGCAGCAGGCTGACACAGGCGCTCAGTAAATGATATCACGTTTTTTGCAAGGCTTTACTGAGTGTCTGGGGAGCGCAGTCTGGCCTGGTGGGCAGGGGTGAATAGGAGTCAGACACGGGGCAGATGATAACTCCACTGCATGATGCGCACTGGTCCAGCTGCTCCGAGAGTGCAGAGAAGGCACCTGAATTCTGCTGGGGGCTGGGTGGGGAAGGAGCCTAGGGAAGGCCTCCCAGAAGAGGACTCCAGGAACATTGAGGGGGCACAGAGCAAGATTGGGGAGGGAGTCCAGGCTGAGGATACAGCATGAGCAAAGGCAGGGAGGCAGGAAGGAGCTTGATGAACTGGTGAGTTCGGGTTGTTGGGTGGATGGGGGTTAAGGTGTATCGTGGTCAGGTCCCAGAGGGCCTTGTCAGCCACCACTGACAATGGCCCCTCAGGGGAAAATGGGGAGACAGTGAAAGGCTTATGCAGGGAAGGATGTGATCAGATTTTCATTTCAGAAAGATTTTTCTGGCTGCTTATGGGCATAGGGAAACTCATGGGCTCCTTTCTAATAATCCAAGCAAGAGACGACAGAGGCCCCAACTAAGGCAGTGGCTGTGGGGAGGATGAAGTCCAGAAGTATTTAGAAAGCAAACCAGCAAGCGGCAGAGCCAGGATCTGAACCCCGGTCGGACCACCTCTTTCTGCTACTCCAGACGGCCCCAATCAGCCTGGGCCTGGTGAGCTTGGCTTCTTGGGCCTCCACCCGCACTGCATTCATGAGCAGAATGCTGAGGGGCTGTGTTCCTGCTTTCTCAGGGACAGAGGCACTGCTGGCCCAAAACCGCCCTCTGATGGCTGAAGGTGAGGTCACCATGGTCACCTGAGTGCCCTGCAACCCAGGCCTGTTGCAGCCGCCTCCTCTCTGAAGTCTCCAGTCAAGCTCCCGTGCTGTCTGCACAGATGGACTTGGGTTCACATCTTACCTCCTCCTCTTTATGTCGTGTGACCTGACAAGTCACTTCCTGCCCTGATCCTCACTCTCTTCTTCTGTAAACTGTATGCTTCAGCCCAGGCCCGGTGCACAGTAGGTGTGGAGTGGACTTTGTCCCTTCACGTCCCACTGAGAGGCACAAATGTCCAAGCAGCTTTGTCCAGGCTCTGAGCCCCTAACCCAGCTCCTTGCTCTGTCCCACTGTGTGCCCTGAGCCCCAGGCTGGCCTTCCCTGGCGGGGGCCCACCTGCCCACATTGACCCTCTCCTTCCCCGAGAGGCAGGGCAGGGGCATCGCTGGGAGCTCAGCCGGGTTCTGGCTCCACCCCTGCCATTGCACACGGAGCCTTTGGCCAAGGCTCTCCCCCTCAGCGAGCCTTGGTTACTGGACCTGTAAATTGGGGCTATAATTCCCATCTCCTTCAGGGTGGCATGTAAAGGGGCTGTGCAAACTGTGGAATGCTGTGCCATGGAACTCTGGTGAAGCCGTGGCTGTCCCACAGTGGTGTCCCCTCCAACCTGGACTCTTGGAAGGTGAGCTGGACTGGGGTGGAAATTTGGGGGGCAGGAGAGCCTTTCCAACTGCATTGAAAAAACCCCTATATGTCCCTCACCTGCATCCCCACCACCGGAAGATTGTGGGGCTTTCCAGCCAGAAGATGTGCTGGGACCGGGAGGCGCCGCCTCCGTTCCTCTGGACAGGTGAGGGCTGGGTATTTCCAACCATCTCATTCTGAGTAAGAGTTTTGATCTGTGGCCTCCTGCCAAGATTCTGCCATTCTTTCCTGACAAACAACACGGCTGTTTTGTAACCTGCCTTATAAAATGGTTTTATTAATAATTATCAAATGTGTACACACAGTTGTTCACAAAGAAATCGTAAACATCAGAGAGCATCGCCCAAGAGCCCTTCCGGCACCCCTCCGGCCTCAAATACCCAACAGCCACCCTCACCCCATTCCTCAGTCTGGAAGGCTCGTCCGCACCTGGTCACCCTCCCACATCTCTTAGTTCTCCCTTCAGGGGTCCCTTCCTCGGGCAAAGCACATCTGATTTCCCACTGGGCTTCTTTGCTGGGAGCTCACCTAGAATTCGGCTCCTGCCCCTCCAAGCACACGTGGTGACGACACGCCCACTTGATAACCATTGGAGTCACTTCTGCCTCCCTCAATATAGGCGAGCTTCCTATTAGCAGAGTCGGGTCAGCCCCGTCTCCCCGAGGTCCCCAGGGCCTGCAGTACCTGGCGCTGGGCAGACACTCAATAACCGTTGATGAATGAATGGATGAACAAAGAAACAAGCTTCGGGTAAACAGCCCCTTTCTGGCTACTTCCTTTTTTTAAATTTATTATTTTTTTAATTAAAAAAATTCTTTTTTGGCCTTGCCGTGCGGCGTGCAGGGTCATGTAGGATCATAGTTCCCCGACCAGGGATCGAACCCGGGCCCTTGGCAGTGAGAGCATGGTGTCCTAACCACTGGACGGCCAGGAAATTCCCCCCAACACACCTTTTTTTTTCTTAAAGTGTTGACACAGGGATGGAAGTTGCTGAAGACATGCTCCCTTTCTATCTCCCAAAGTGCCCCTCCCCCCTTGCCAGGTAGGAGATTCTGCTGTCACCTCTTCAGGTGACTGCTGCCCTGACGGCTTAACAGAGGTGTGCTCTGCCAGCTCTGGGATTCAGTGTCGCTGGTGCCCACACCTGACCCCCTTATCACAGCCATATTTGTATAAATTCTCTGTGGTCAGAGCCTTGGGAAACCCTTGTGCAGAGGAGTCTTTGCTGCCTGCAAGAAAACCACACGAGGCAGTGCTGATGGTGGGAAGTTGGCTATGAGTGGTTAGAAAGGCAAGGGTCATTGTTCACATCTATGAACCCCTTGTCTTTACATGGGGGGCGTGAAGGTGGAAGTAAGGCACTGTGAGCCCCCATCATGACAACAGCTGGGAGCAGTGAAACCTGGCACAGGGTCCTCGCAGCCTCAGTCGGCCGTGTCCTCCATAGCCTGCCATGGGCAGTGGGAAGATGGCCCTGGGAAGCCAGGACCTCTGGGGGCTCTGGATATCCCTGCATTTGGGAGGCTGCACAGAGGGTGGCTGTGCAGTGCAACTGGGGTGACGGGAAAGCCTGCCACATCTGGGATGCAGGAGAGGACCTTGGACACAGAAATGTCATGTGATTTTTGCCTGACAGCCTCAGGCCATCTCTTTGGTGCTGGTACGCAGTTTTTTTCTTGCCAAACTATTCAAACACCGTTGGGCCAGGAGTGCCTCGTGGCACTGGCTTATGGCATTCAGTTTTATTTAGTTTGCTTTTTATAGCAGCAGAGCTTCTGCTCAGACTCTGTGCTCCATCACTCGTGGTAGATGGAGGGCTGGGGTCACAGATGGAGGGCTGGGAACCCAAGGACCTCACCTGGCTCACCGGAAGACCCCACCTTCCCAAGCCTCATCATGTTCTTGTCTAAAACATGCTTTGGGAAATCGAGAAACCTCTTATTAACTGGAGAAGATGAGAGCACAGAATCTGAGAGTGGGAAAGGGACCAGAGCTGGGCATCTTGCTGGCAAAGCACCTGGATAGTGGGGCTCGCGGAGGCTTCCGGTCCCTGGGAAGGGCCTGGGCAGCCAGGATGCTAATGCTTTGCAGCAAGGACCCCTTTTACAGGGACGTCTGGCCACTCACTCCCGGGGACGTCACCTGGGTGGCCAGCACTCCACCCCATGGGACAGCAGTACAGGCACAGGGATCCAGAGCCGAGGACCGAGCCACTCTGGGGTTGCGTCTTCAGAGGTACTGGGGGCCAGTGGCCTGGCCCAGCCAGAGGGCAGGGAGCAGAATGAAGGGGGCAGGGCAGCAAAGCCTGGGCTCCCAGGTCCAGGTTGAGGGCTTCATTGCCACCTAGAGTCAACCACAGAGGCACAGCCATCTCAGTGGCTTCCTCGGCTCACTTACAGGCATGGGCTGCCCTGCTGGATGCAGTCCGTCCAGCAGCGGTCCTGACTGTGGGCTGTGGGCTCCAGGAGGGCCAGCCATTGAGAAATGAAGCCTTCATTGGCCAGCTACTGAGTTGCATTTGGGGTGTGGGAGGAGGGGGGTTGGCAGCCAACCTTCAGCTGTCCCCTTGATGAGACACAAAGATGGAGGAAAAGCCTGATGGCTCTCCAAGAAGCAAGTCAGAGTCTAGGATGAGCGCCCTGGGAGAGCAGCTCTACCCTGCACCCCAGTATGTTCGTTCCACCTCCCTCCAGCTTTGCTTTGGTCCCAGCCCCCATCAGAGCCGGAAAGAACCCAAGCTGAAGGTGGGCTGGATCACAGCAGACTGGGGGTGGGGAGACACTGGGAATTCCCAGGAGTCTCAGTCACTCCCACTCAGCGCTGCGTAGGGCTGAACGTGGCTCTTCCTCCTGATGGTTGTTCCTGCCGGCTCTCGCTCTCCACTTCTGATTTTCCCTCCAAATGCAGTAGAACAACCCTAGAGGGTTGATGCTCTGTCAGAACCGAGACCCTCAGCCCTGCCTGTCCTTCCACCCAGCTGCTTACAGCTGGTCCTGCCCATCCCTGCTGACCCCCTGCATGTGGAGAATGGGGCTTCCCTGCTCTTCAGGCCTGAGGCTGTGCTCCCTGCAGGCCCTGGCGCTCATGCGCATTCCCCCAAACCAGGACGCCAGGTGTGGGTGAGCCCTGGGATGGGGGGACCTTGTCAGGAGGGACACCAGGGCAGCTTCTGCAGGTAGGACCCTTCCTCAGTGGACACTGGCTCATCCCCAGGGTTCTCATCCTCATTTTCTGCGAACAGGGCATGGGGTGTCCGTCTGAATCCTCAGGGTGATCTATGCACCAGGGTTCCCCTTCCTGCTCGGCCACCGAGCCAGGTTGGCCCACAAGGAGCTGAGATGGTGATGGCTGAGGTGGGTGGCTTTCTGCAGTCACCTCCAGCACTGCCCTTCCTGGGGGGGGGCAGGGGCAGGGGACAGGAAGGGGTGCTAAGGGGTTGGACAGCACAGGCACAGGGGTGCCCAGGGTCTTCACTGCAGTGGAGACTGTCTTGTTGCCTCGAGACTCTGAATCTTCTCCTCGGAGGCCTTGTCAGGGAGCAGCACCTCCACAGTGTAGCTGACCCTCTTGGCATGTATGAGGCTGTAGGTGTTGTCAAAGCACAGGACGTCTGCAAGGATGGAGAAGTAAGCAAGCAAAGCGAGCCTGGCACATCTGCATGCCCAGTGCCCTTGGGAGTGGGCCGCCCAGAACTGTGGGTGGGGCTGGAGGGTCTGCCCCAGCCCATCACTCCCGACTATCTTCCTGCCACTCCTGTGTGAATGTCACTGACAGTGGGACACAACCAGACTTCAGTACCGATGAATTTGGACAGGGACTCAGCAGTCCCATTGTGGCCTGGCCTGAGTCACTTCCCCTCTCTCTGCATCTCAGTCTCCTCAGCCTCCAAATAGGGGCTCAAAGGGCTAGCTCTGGGACCCCCAGCCCAAATGAGCTGATAACCTTTGTCCTCAGAAACACAAGGGAGTGTTTGGCCCTGGGTTAATCGTTAAATTCATCCTGGCACTTCCCTGGTGGTGCAGTGTTTAAGAATCCGCCCGCCAATGCAGGGGACACGGGTTCGAGCCCTGCCAGGAAGATCCCACATGCTGCGGAGCAACTAAGCCCATGAGCCACAACTACTGAGTCTGCACTCTAGAGCCCGCGAACCACAACTACTGAGCCTGCGTGCCACAACTACTGAAGCCCATGTGCCTAGAGCCCATGCTCCGCAACAAGAGAAGCCACCACAATGAGAAGCCCGCACACCACAGTGAAGAGTAGCCCCCACTTACTGCAACTAGAGAAAGCCCATGCACAGCAACAAAGACCCAATGCAGCCATAAATAAATAAATAAATTTATTTTAAAAAAATTCATCCTGATGTGATACTGCTAGTATACCCATTCCCCAAGTGAGGAAACTGAGGCTCAAACTGGTGACGTGACTCGCTCAGCCAAGATCTGGACCTAATTCTTGACCCCAGTTTTCTTGTAAGAGGACTTATTCCAAGCCTGGCTAGAATATGCCCTCTTCCAGATGCAGAACCCTTTGAGCACAGGAATCAGGGCATCCATGGATGCTCCCCGTCACTCTCTCCATGCCATGGAGGTGTGTGACTCTCCCTGGAGCCCATGCTTGCCATGTGCAACCACAAGGGAAAGACCTTAAGGACCCTATGAGGAGCTCCTCACAGGCTAGAAAGGAAAACTCATGCCAGCTTCTGCCTCCCCCAGGTCATAGCTAAGGCCATGACCTGCCACACCAGCCTCCCCGCACTGGTCCAGCAGCCCTCACCTGCACTGCTCAGTATGGGAGCCACTAAGGCTTGAAATGTGGCCAGTGTGAATTGAGATCTGCTGTGAGTATGAGATACACGCAGGATTCTAAAGACAGTGCAGGGCTTCCCTGGTGGTGCAGTGGTTAAAAATCCGCCTGCCGATGCAGGGGACACAGGTTCGAGCCCTGGTCCGGGAAGATCCCACATCCCACATGCCACGGAGCAACTAAGCCTATGCGCCACAACTACTGAGCCTGTGCTCTAGAGCCTGCGAGCCACAGCTACTGAGTCTGCATGCTACAACTACTGAAGCCCGCTCACCTAGAGCCTGTGCTCCGCAACAAGAGGAACCACTGCAATGAGAAGCCTGCGCACGACAACAAATAGTAGCCCCCGCTCGCCGCAACTAGAGAAAGCCTGCGTGCAGCAACGAAGACCCAACACAGCCATAAATAAATAAATAAATAAATTTATTTAAAAAAATAATAAAGACAGTGCAAAAACATCTCAGCGATCATTTTTGTATTGATTACATCTTGCAGTGATACCAATTTGGCTCTGTCAGGTTAAATAAAATATATTATTGGGAATTCCCTGGTGGCCCGTTGGTTGGTACTCGGCACTTTCACTGCTGTGGCCAGGATTCAATCCCTGGTTGGGGAATTAAGATCCCGCAAGCCGTGCTGCATGGCCAAAAAAAAAATAAATAAAATATATTATCAAAATTGATTTTACTTGCTTCTTTTCCCTGTTCTCACGTGGCTACTAGAAAATTTGAAATGACATATGTGGCTTGCATTTGTGGTTTGTGTTATGTTTCTATTGGACAGCGCCAGTGTGGGCTCTGGCCACCAAGACCCTCAGATTTGAGAAGAGACCTGGGAGTGCAGAGCTCAGAGGGACCTCAGGGGCCTTGGGGACTACCTCTCCTGGGGTAGAAGGAGAAATTGAGGCCGGTGTAGGGCTCTCTCCCCCACCTCACCTGGGCTAGCATCCTCTCCTGCGATGGGCTCAGCTCACCCTGTTGCCTGCTCATTCTCCCTACAGTGGTGGGTATGGGGTCCAGCTGGCTGGTCCCGAGTGCAGGCCCCACTCTGTGGCTCCCTGCAGGCCACCTGTCTTCTGCCCAGCTGGTAGCCCCGCCCATGCCTACCACTGCCCAGAAGCCCCGCCTCTTCCTGCCAGGCTTCCTGTCCCTACATGGCAAGGTCCATTCCTTGCTGGGTGCCTAAGGCACCAAACCTTGACCTGACTGGCCCAGATTCAAATCCTCATGTGTGAAACGAGGACAGCGATGCTTGCCCCACAGCATGTTGAATGTGACCGCCTGTTGTCACGCGCACAGGGGCTGCTCTCTACCCTGCCTCTCAGTCCCCACCCTCTACTCCTGCAGTCCCATCAGATGCTTCCTTGAGCCAGGAAGGCTACCACTCACACCCAACAGAGGTCTGAAACCACTGTCATTGTGCCCCGACATGTCCCAGGCTCCAATTACCACCCCACGTGTCAGGAACAACTGCCCATGATTCATCACAGCCTTTAGGGCATGTGGCATCGGGGGTGAGGAGAGACTTCCCAGACCCAGACCCAGCAGGTGGATGTGCAACCCTGAGCTGGACCACACCTAGCCTTCAGGTGAGGGGTGACAGGAGGCTCCTGGCTACAGTCAGCTCCCCCACCCCTGGACAAGCAGAAAGCCAGAGTACAAGACGAGGACACGTGGGATCATGCTGCATGAACGGGACCTGCACACAATAGGTACTTGTCTGAGATAAGCACTCCAGTGCAAGGAGCTTATTCCGGAGGTGATCCGGGAAAACACAAATAGGAGAGTGAGGAAGTGAGACAGAGGTGGGGAGGTGGCTGTACAGAGAAGTAATCAAGAAAATAAGGACAAGTCGATCCCAATGGGGATAATGGGTGACAGTGTGGAACGCTCACCTCAGAGTCCCGCCCAGGGTCTGAGGGTCTTTAGACACCTTTGCTTGAGGGCTGCTCCAGGGGCTGACAATCCTGCTGGCACCTGTGGCCCTGGAGGCTGGATGGAGAAAGGCCTCGGGGGGTGGTGAGGTTGAGGGGATAAGGGCAGGGGACACGGGCAGGGCACCAGCAGCTTCACCTCTAATCTGGGACCACGTGTTGGGCTTTGTGCCTGCTTCTCAGCCAAAGGCATCCCTGCTCTGTGAACCCCTTACTGTTCCTCCCGGAGCCTGGAAGACGGAAGTGGAGTGCCCGAGCCATGCAGTGGTTGGGTGACAATCAGGACTGTCTGAACTTGGAGCTTCCTCAGGACCCTGTCTCTCACATGCCGGCACCAGGCAGAGCACACACCTGGGGCGCCTCGCTGAGCCCGAGATGCTCCCTCCTTGGCCTTGCACGGGAGTAACTGGAGTGGATCTGCCTCTCCTGTAGGGCGAGGTCTCCCTAGAACCCCACAGACCCATAAGCTAGAGCTTCAGCCACAAGGGGCAAGTGTGGGCCACCCTCCTCTGCTCCTTCCCTGGCCCAGGCCCCCATCCCTCTCCCTGGTTCTCCACCCCAGCACCTCTGAAGCCCACCTTTGAGTAGTCCTGCGCCTCCTCCAAAGCCTCACTTGGCTCCTTGTCACTCTCAGGAGAAACTGCAAACTCCTTAGTCTAGAGCGCAAGAAGATCGCTTGCTGTCCTTGCTGAGCGGATTTCTCCTGCTCTCCTCCTTATTCCAGCCCCCTTGCCTCTCCACTATTACCTGTCCAGCTTTTTCTTATGCTGTTCCCTCTCCCTGGAATGCCCTTCCTTGCAACACCCTGCATCCAATCCCTGCCTCCTTCAAGGCCTATAATCAAAACCCTCCTCTTGGACTTCCCTGGTGGCGCAGTTGTTGAGAGTCCGCCTGCCGATGCAGGGGACATGGGTTCGTGCCCCGGTCTGGGAAGATCTCACATGCCGCGGTGGGAAGATCCCACATGCCACGGAGCAGCTGGGCCCGTGAGCCATGGCTGCTGAGCCTGCGCGTCCGGAGCCTGCGCTTCTGGAGCCTGTGCTCCGCAATGGGAGAAGTCGCAACAGTGAGAGGCCTGTGTACCGCCAAAAAAAAAAAAAAAAGCCCTCCTCTTCTGCAAGGTCTTTTCTAATAGGTTTTATTTGCTGGGAAGTGAGTCCCAGTCCAGCGAGTGCGGCGGGCACGGGGCCTGCACACAGTAGGCACTTGTCTGAGAAAAGCACTCCCACTGTGGCACGCTTACACAGTAGGTACTCAATAAGAGTTTGCCAAAGATGTGATGGCAAGGGAAGCTGGGAGCGGCCACCTCTCCTTTTTCAGTTCTTATATGGCTCTCTGTGCTCGCGGGTGCCCAGGGCCACCCACTCTCCAGACTCCCTGCCTCTACCTGCCCATGTCAAAACTTACCTGACCTGTGTCCCGCCCCAGTGTCATGTGAGCTTTCAGCTAATGAACTCATTCCAGCACTCGTGTGCCTTGGCTAATCTATTATCTTTCCCAGGGACACAGGCCCCAGTCAGTTAGGACAAGTATGAAGAAGGCCCTCAAGGGCGAAATAGCTCCCTTTCTCCCCTCTGTCCTATTTTCACTCTCTCTTTTTTACCTGTTCCTTCCCTCCCTCCTTTCTTCTTTTCTCTCTTCCTTCCTTCTTTTCTTTCTCCCTATTTCCTTTTTTTCTGTCCTCTTTTTTTTGGCCACACCATGTGGCATGCGGGATCTTAGTTCCCCAACCGGGAATAAGACCAGAGACCCCTGCAGTGGAAGCACAGAGTCCTAATCACCGGACCACCAGAGAATTCCCTTTCCTCTGTCTTTCAACATTTATTAAGAACTGACTGGGCTTCCCTGGTGGCGCAGTGGTTAAGAGTCTGCCTGCCAATGCAGGGGACACGGGTTCGAGCCCTGGTCCGGGAAGATTCCACATGCTGCAGAGCAACTAAGCCTGTGTGCCACAACTACTGAGCCTGCGCTCCAGAGCCCACGAGCGACAACTCCTGAAGCCCGGGCGCCTAGAGCCCGTGCTCTGCAGCAAGAGAAACCACCGCAGTGTGAAGCCCGTGCACCACAACAAAGAGGAGTCCCCACTCGCCGCAACTAGAGAAAAGCCCGCGCGCAGCAATGAAGACCCAACACAGCCAAAAATAAATAAATTAAAAAAAAAAAAGAACTGACTGTGTGCCAGGCACTGGTCTGGGCACTGGAGGCCTATTGTTTCCATAAGACCCGGGCCGCATCCTGGAGGGCCTCGCAGACAAGCAAATCCACAGCTCTGGGTGAGCAGAGCTGAGATGGGAAGGCTGGTGGCCCTAAGCTAGCTTGGGGGCTGGGCTGTCAGGGAAGGACACCCAGAGGAAGAGGCGGAGCTTGCTTTGAAAACACATAGTAGTATTGGGCCTGCAAAAGTAAGGCGGCCTTATTGTAGAGGGAACAGCATGTGCAAAGCCCCAGAGGCGTGCGGCTGCCTAGCTTCTCCCCAGTGGAAAGGAGGACAGTGGAGGGCTTGGAGCAGAGGACAGCCTCTGGCTACAGGTGGAGGGTGGATCCTAGGGGCGAGCCTGGGGGAGATGCCTCACCCAGGCAAGTGTGTTAGTGTCCTGGGGCTGCTGTAACAAAGTACCACAAACTGGGTGGCTTAAAACAACAGGAGTTTATTCTTTCACAGATCTGGAGGCTAGAAGTCTGAAATCAAGGTGTCGACAGTGCCACGTTCCCTCAAACTCTGGATAGACTCCTTCATTGCCTCTTAGCTTCCGGAGGTGGCCGTCACCCTTGGCGTTCCTTGGCTTGTTGCTATATCATGCCAACCTCTGCCTGTCTTCACATGGTGTTGTCCCTGTGTGTCTGTGTCTTCACATGGCATTTCCGTGTCTTATCAGGACACCAGCCATATTGGATTAGGGCCCACTCCAAAGACCTTGTCTTCACTTGATTATATGTACAAAGCCCCTATATCCAGATAATGTCAGTCATAGGGGACTGAGTGTTAGGACTTCAATGCATCTTTTTAAGGGATACAGTTCAACCCATAATGGAGAGGAACATGTGGTTTTACTGAATTTCTCCCAGGGGGCAGCCTTGATCCCTGCCCTGGCTCTCACGTGTCCGGTCTACAGATGCCTGGTCACCATGGGTGCCCCCAGCTCCCACTGGCCAGGAAGGTCAGAACTAGGCAAGACTGAACTTGGTACCATGGCGCCTTCTGCTACTCAGGTGTAGCAAGAACAGTCTGGTTCCTGAAGGCTACCCCTGCAGAGCCCCTTGGAGACCTCATACTTTTTCAGTCATGGGACAGCCCTCAGTCCTGAGGCTGAGGTGGCCAACTGGAATGGCACTGAAGGTCTGGAGGCCGCAAGCACCAGCCTCAGCATCTGACTGACCTAGGTTTGCATCCTACCTCTATGGCCGCTGGCTGGGGGACCCTGGGCTGGTTGCTCTGCCTCTCTGCGTGTCAGCCGCCTCCTCGGGGGAGCAAAGGGAATTGTGCATGTTCCCACGTGGCACAGGGCTGAGCACAGAGTGGTTGCTCAGTACCTGGCAACTACTCATTATCAAAGTATTAATTACGTTAATAAAGGAGTTAATAACTATAATGCTTTTAAAACAAACCAGGCAGATAGTAAATGCTAATGAAGTAATTTATGTTCCTAGCATCTACTAACTGCCAGATTTGTTCTCCTTGGATCTCAAGAGGACCTAAAAGGGCCGGTAGTAATAATAATAAATAATGTAATCATATATAATATTATTATGGGCATTTCTAGGCCCTTAGGGGTCCAAGGAAATAGAATTGTGGGGTTCCACAAACTCAGGAAGTTATCATATTGCACTAAATCATGTCTCTCTTTGATTAATAAAAGGAGGGAGAATTCTCTAATAAATGTGGGGTCAGTTACATCTTTTCCTGCAAATAGTCTTAGATATTGTCAGTTTTATTTATTTATTTTTGCTTATTTTTCTCCCTATGAATTAAATAAAGACTCCAAGGCTGTGCTAATTTCTTGCCACAAGGAATATTATGAGGGTGTAGGCAGTGGTCCCAGGGAGTTGGTGGGGTCAAACCTGTCCCATACTGACCAACCGTCTTGGTTGCCCAGGACTGAGGCGCTTCCTTCAATGTGGGAACTTTCATTGCTAAAACCGGGACAGTTCTAGAAAAGTGAAACAGTTGGTCACCCTAACTCCTTCCTACCCTCCTTGGACCAGAAGCTCACTCCCAGGAGGAAGATTGACTCAAGCCCAGGGAGGTTGAGTGATCTGGCTGACTGATCTGGCTTTGAATTCTGACCCTGGCCCTAATTAGCTGTGTGACCTTGGGTAGGTCACTTAACCTCTCTGAGCTTTGATCTATAAAGCTAGGATGTTGTACGTATTCTGATAAGTTATGTAAGCACTTGGCTTGGAACCTGGCACAAACAGGTCTCCAGTAAAGAATCTCCTGGCTGTGGTTTCTGCCTTTCATATCTGGCTGCTGGCTACTGGTTAGAGACCTGAGGAAGGGCCTCTGTCCCCCGGGGAGGCTGAGGGAAGCAGATGGTTAGAGCTGACACATCCCTGCCATGGTTGATCATACCCGACATGCCTTGGTTGCTCTCTGGACATGAGCTCCAGGAGGGTCTAAGCCAACTTGCTGACTGCTGTCTGCTCAAGGCTGGGGCGCACTACAGACATCTAATGAATATAAAATGTTTTTTGGATTAATTAAACTGAACTCCAGGGTGGAAGGGGAAAACCCAGGACTTAGGTAAGGTTAGAGTACAAGCAGATGGTGAGTCAGCCTGGAGTGGTCAGTAGGGGAAAGGGGACAGGCACGGATGGGGTGAACAGACATTGGCTATGGAAAGGGTTTGGGGTCCCAGGGAGATGGCTTAGTATTGGGTCTGATACATCTTGCAAGGTGACCTCAAGCATTTCCCTCCTGCTCTCAGAATGTCAATTCCCACATGTGTAATATGGGATGGTAATTGTGCCTACCTCAAAGGATTATTGTGAGGATTAATGAGATTGCACAAGGAACCGTTAGCCTGGGCCCTGGGCCTGCTGTTCACGGCTCCACCAAGTTCTCCCCACCTCCCTGTCACACACACACACACACACACACACACACACATACACACACACACACACACACACACACAATCTTCCAGGTCTTGGTAGCTCATGGGACCCCTTCAACCACACATGGCTTCAGCATGTGACAGATACACACCAAACCCTGCCATACCACTGGGCTCTGCCCCACAGACACACTCAGGTGCCCACCATGCTCCCTTGGGGTCCCCCAATCCCCACCAGTCACCCCCCACACACCAGGGCCCCGCCAGTCAGCACCACTGAGGCTGATTAACAAAAACACATCAAATTCTTTTACTTCTGAAGTCTCCCCTTTAAGGGGAGCCAGAAAATAGAACATTCTTTTTTGGAGGGAAGGGGATTTAATTTAAAAAACCAAAAACCCCAAACCAAAAAACTATAATTAGTCAAATACTGATCTCAGGCCCTGTGTGCGGTGGGCCCAGTCCTTGGCTGGTCACACCCCTGCAGCAGCCCCGCCTCACCCCAGGGGCTGGGGTGGCACCAGGAGGGCCGCGGGGGGAGGTCAGCGGGCCCCTGCCCAGCCCTCCTCCACGGGCGGGTGTCACCACTGCAGGAAGTCCCGGATGAGCTTCCAGAGCTTGGTGACCCACAGGTTGACGCCCAGGTCCATCAGGTACTGGATCTCGGGCGTGAGCATGCGCCGACAGAGCTGCGCGTGCCGCCGCCCAATGCTCTTCTTGAGGTTGTAGCCCAGGATGGATTTGGTGCCCAGCGGCTGCCAGGGCTGCATGGCCGAGTCCTGGATGGCGGTGGCGTCCACCGCGTGGCCACCGTCTATGCAGATGCGGCGCATGCGTTCGTTGGCGCGCCTCAGGGCGGCCACCTCGCGGGCCATGCGCTTGTGCCCAAAGGCCTCCACCTTGCGCCAGAAGCTGGCATTGAAGTGGCGGTAGAGGCGGGCGTCCAGCACGTTCCAGGCTGTGGCGCGCTGGTACAGCTCGCCGGAGAGGCGCGGCACTGCCGAGGCGCGGCGGGCATTGAGCTTGAAGTAGAGCACGTCCTCCAGCTCCCAGCACAGCAGGTCCTTGAGCAGCACCAGCGACTCGTCGAAATACTCCTGCAGGAGCACGAGGTGGAAGCGGCGCTCCACCTCCAGGATGTGCTCCTGCACCTGCGGGCTGCCGGGGTCCAGGTCGCTGTCGTAGCCCAGGTCGAAGAAGAGCAGGTTGCGGAGGTAGTGGGCGTTGTAGCCGTGGGGGTCGTAGTAGCGGTCTGGGTCCTGCAGGAACTCGGCCAGCTTGTCGCGGCCCGAGAGTTTCCACGTGAAGGGCACCACGGAGCCGAAGTAGTGGAAGGAGGACTCGAAAAGGCGGGCGGGGTCGCGGAGCACAGTGATGAAGGTGGCGTTGGGCGGCACCAGGCCCCGGACCTCGTCGTAGTGGAAGCGCATGTGGTTGCAGATGATGTTGAAGCAGGCCCCAGGCCGGTAGTCCTGCACCAGGCTGCGTGCGAAAAAGGCCGGGTAGTCGAAGTCGTTTCGGCCGTTGGGGAAGGCGAACTTGAGCCCGTGCTTCTGGCCGAAGCGGAACAGGATGTTGAGCAGCGTGCTGCTGGCCGTCTTGTGCGTCTTCATGAACACGATGTCGTGCCTCGGCTGGCAGCCTCCCGCCGAGCCGTTGGCCGGCGTCGGTGCCTCTGGCCCACTCAGGGCCGGGGAGCAGGGTGCTGAGCCCTCGGGGGTCCTGCTGGGGATGGAGTGGTGGCAGAGCCTCAGGACTTAGCACCCCGGGTCCTGCTACCCCAGGTCTAGAGAGCGGGCTGCTGGGGGTGGGTGTGTGGCAGGGGAGCCCAGGGACCAGATGGGCCTGCGTTCAGGCTGCAAGGCCTAGGTCAGTTGTTTGGCTTCTCTGGCCTTACTTTCCTCATCTGTGAAACAGGGACAACAAGCCTGTTCGTGGTGTTGCTGTGAGGACAATAACACGTCTCATTCATGGCCACTATTAAGTACATTTATCATGAATTAGCATTAGGTAGGACCACATGAAACTTTGCAGGCCGAAAATGGTCAGTTATTAGCAGTTTCCTCTAGTTCAACTTAATACCTCCAATTAAGGGCACAGGCTGTGCTGCAGCCTGGGCAGAACAGCCCTGTGGGGAGGTGGGGTGGACTCATGGTTAGGAGCCAGGCTTGGAGGCAGACAGACCCCAGTTTGAATCCAGGCCTGTGCCAGCTGTGTGCTCTTGGACAGATCCTCCCCACCTCCTGGCCCCATTGGAGCCCACCGTGCAGATGGTGTTATTTGATTCTTACGCTCCATGTCAGGTTCTGTTACTATACCCACTTCACAGATGAGGACACTGAGGCCTAGGGTTCCACAGGGTGTTCTGCTCTCAGTGGGATTTCTGCCTGGCACAGCATGATGCAGGGCACAGGGTGGCCACCCAGGAGGTAACCGTGATCATGGGGGCAGGAGTCAACCCTCCCCCACCCCCAGCCCTCGGCTGCCCAGCAGGGCCACTCACGTGGAGGCCAGGCCAGTGTGCAGCGGGGGGACGGCGTAGGAGTACAGCAATAGCAGGAAGCTGGTGAAGAGTGCTCCCAGCACAAGCCCCTTGGCCATGGATTCCCAGCGCTTCTTCTGTGGCAGCGGCATCTCAGACACCTGTGGGGAGTACAGAGCAGGGAAAGCATTAGGGGTCTGGCCGCAGGGAGCCCCCACCACCATCTCAGGCCTGGCTGGCTTGAGAGGCAGCCTTCCACATTGGGACCTGCCTTTGCCAGCTCTGTGGCACCCCAGCAGGTCCAGACAGGGACAGAAAGACACGGGGCTGCAGATGGACCCGCTGGGCAAAGCCAATGCAAAGAGAGGCTAGGGAGTGTGGCAGGGAGAAGGTTCTGCTGCCTGGTTCGGTTTTAACTTTTAAGCTGAGTGGTGGGTACATGGGTATTCATTCGTTTATTTTTTACACCTTTTGGGGCTTCATAATGAAATCATGTTCTAAGTAAAAAGGAAAAGAAGACCCTTTCCCAGTGCTCTGTCCCCCCAGGCCTGGGGCCAGGTTTGTCCACAGGGAGGGGCCTGGGCCTGAATCCCTCACCTTTCAGAAGGCCCAGCCAGCCCACCTGTCCCCCATGCCATGCTTCCCAGCTGCCCAGTGAGGGGCCAAGGCTCCTCATCTCTCCTTACTGGCCCCCGTGCCCATGGGGTCTGCAGGGGAGCCAGATGGAGAAACTGAGGCTCAGAGCGAGGAAGGAGAGGGCTCAGATCACACAGCCAGCCCGGCCTCTGCCCACATGCCCATCTTTTCTCCAACTGCCAGCAGGCAGGGTTAACCGGGTAAGTACGAATTTCAGATAAACAACAAATAGGGACTTCCCTGGTGGCGCAGTGGTTAAGAATCCGCCTGCCAATGCAGGGGACACGGGTTCGAGCACTAGTCTGAGAAGATCCCACATGCCACAGAGCAACTAAGCCCGTGTGCCACAACTACTGAACCTGCGCTCTAGAGCCCGCGAGTCACAACTACTGAGCCCGTGTGCCACAACTACTGAAGCCCACGTGCCTGGAGCCCGTGCTTCACAGCAAGAGAAGCCACCACAATGAGAAGCCTGCACACCGCAATGAAGAGTAGCCCCTGCTCATGCAACTAGAGAAAGCCCACGTGCAGCAACAAAGACCCAAAGCAGCCAAAGATAAATAAGTAAAAATTTTTTAAAAAACCACAACAAATAAAACTTTTTTTAGTATACACGTGTCCCAAATATTGCCAGGGATATAGTTATACTAAAAATTATTCAATATGTCTCTGAATATCAAATTTAACTAGATGTCCTGTTTTTTTTGTTTGTTTTCAGTTTGGGGGGTAGTAGGTTTTAGGTCTAACTGTGGCGACCCTGTCGGCAGGGGGCTGAGGCCTGAGCTGTAATGGGGGCAGTTCAGGCTAAGCCATGGGGGGTCCAGGAGAGAGCTGGGACTTGGGAGCCTTCCCACCGCCCCTTAGCTGCAAAGCCAAGGTCCAAAACTTTCCACTGCTGCTGTGGTGCATGCTGCACTAGGCCCTGGGCCCCAGAGGCCAAGAGAGATCACGCGTGCTGCCCCGTGATCACACGCATGGCACGTCACCACTGACCCTGCGGCCAGAGGTCAGCCAGTCAGCCTGGAGGAGGACCCCATGTAATTCCCCCTGGAAAAGTGACCGGAGGCACCCACAAACCTTTCCCAGAGAATGGGTACTCCAGGTCTGCCTGACCAGTCCCTGAGTTTTCCGCTTCTCATCTAGAAAGTTGTCCTCACAGGAAAGGACATGAAGAAGAAATTTGCAGAGGAAGGAACTATATAAGAGGGAATTTGACTTCCCTGGTGACAATGACATCTCTCTGTTCACTCTTAGGTGGGCAAGGTGGACAGGGTCAAGGGTGGACGAGAGTGTGAGAGAGTTTCCGGTACTCCTATCAAAGGAGGAAGGTACAAGCTCTTGCAATTCCAACTATTCTGCAAAAACACTTGGGCAAAGTCACCCACGCAAGGGTGTTCATGGCGGTTTGGTCAGAAAAAAGTTAGAAACAACCTTAGTGTCCATCAGCAGGGCACCTGTTCCAGAAACCAAGGCCCCTTCCCAGATGGAGGCATCTGTATCCGCTTTACAAAAAAAAAAAAATAGGAAAAGAAAAAGAAACAAGGTGGAGCTGAGTGGACTGGCTCGAAAACACACCATGATCTACTAATGTGGAAAAAGAAAGTTCTGGAACACTATGCCCCCAGATCCATATAGGCAATAGGTAAATATACATAGGCCCAGAAAGAAACCACTGTAGGGGCATATTCTAAGTTTTAACAGTGGTATTCTCTGCATAGCTGGGGGAGGGGTATAAAAGGTAATTGTTTTCTATATTATACATTTCTGTAAGGGTGGCATTTTTTTTAAGGAGCATGTATTACTTTTAATCAGAAAAAGGCAATAACATGTATTTACTACATTTGAATAATAGATAAAGTTTGCGAGGTGGGGAAAGTCAGCTAGCGAAGGTCTGGTCATGAAGAGGCCTCAGGAGAAGGGAGGGCCCACCTGGAAGCCCCGGGCCTGTGTTTCAACCACAGGAACCCCTTGGGGCCTCAGTTTCTCATCTGTTAAGTGGGGAAGCTGGTAGTGCTGGCTTTTCCTGAGATGGGGCTGGCAAAACGACTAGCGCATAGTTATCGCTCAAAGACTGTGGGGACCTGCTCCGGGTTCCTGTCTTTGTCGCCCTCAGGGTGGGCTCCCCCTGAACAAGGAGTGGCTGCCCCCACCCCGACCAAGCACAAACCTGCCCCCTGCCTCAAGTGACCCCACCAGCCTCCTGTTCTTCAGGGGTCCCAGCAAATATCAGGACAGAGCCCTGGGCCGGGCCAGAGCCTCAGATGTGAGCCCCAACCCTGAGTGGGGCCCTGGGCTTCAGTTTCTCTGACTTTAAAATGGGGAGGGGTTCGGATTGCTGCCCTCTAAAAAACCCCGGGGCCCTCCCCTGCCCCAGGAGCCCCACTCACCAGGCACTTTCTGGAACTCTGGGAGGCAGTTGGCAAGGCTCTGGGTGCAGGTCAGGCAGCAGGGGGCGGACCAGCCTCCCAGGACCACCAATCAGGCTCTGCCTGGCCCCGCCCAGGACCGCCCCCTTGACCCCCATCCCTGCTTCCCTCATTTATTTGTTCATTCCCCCACTTTGGCTTCCTCAAAACCAGCCGGGCCCTGCCCTACTAGGTGCTGGGCCCTGGGCCCTTTACACCCTCTGGTTTCACTTTTGAGCCCTGCTATGAGCCAGGCCCTGGGATGGGGTCTCCTCCAGAGCATCTCACTGACTCCACCCAGCTATCCTGGGAGGCAGACCCCACTGTCACATCCATTTTGCAGATGGGGAAACCAAGGCTCTGGGAGGTGATGTGACTTGCCCAGGGTCGCAAGGCAGCGGGCAGGGCTGGGATTCGAGTTCAGGTCTGTTGGCCTGCAATGTGCATCTTCCCATTTGTCCATGGCGGCCTCTGCCTGGCATGTCCCAGGCCCAGCCCAAGCCTGTGGGGAGGAGGGTGTGCACAGCTGGATGTTCCATTACAGAAGGCTGAGGCTTGCAGGCAGCTGATGGTCCCAGGTCTAAGTCCATGGGGTACCAGGGACAATCTCAGCCTGGCCCGAGCCTCATGGCCTGTAGCCTGGAAGACAGTGCAGCAGGGAGTCTGAGGCTTAGAAACGGCAGAGCCACCATCAAGGTCACACAGTGCAGCAGTAGCAAAGACAGGGCCAGAACTTGAGTCTTTTTCCTCTGTTATGGTGATAACAGTCCCAGGCACTCAGGGCAGACCATCCCCCCTCCCTAGCTCACCCTATCTATTCCTCTCCTTCTGGGTTACCCTAGCCATATCACCCTCCGTCTGTGCCAACGGCTGGCTCCAGGCCAGGCCCAGCAATCCTCCTGTTTGGCTGGACCAGCGCACTCCAGGGAACAAAGGAGAAACAGGACTCATCCTCCACAGCATGCATACGGGGAAACCGAGCCCGGGATGGTGAACCTTCTGGCCTAGAGCATCACCACCAGGCAGGCCTCAGTCCCAGGGTGTCCTGCTCCCCCCAGGGGCCCGTGCGCGGGACAGAGGAAGACACACTCACCTCCGGCCGTGTCTGGATGCCCCTTTCCTCTCCCTGACTGAGCCACATCTGACTCCCCGGCTGCCTCTGCGGTCACTGGGAAACAGGAACGCTCCAATGACACCCAGGAGTGTGCTGGCTGGCTCCCTCATGCTCTAGTGGGTGTGAATATTCATGAGTTCCCTCCCTGGGGAGAGCAGGTGGCATGTCCCTGTACCCTGCAGGTGCTGCCCTGGCCCTCTGCCCCCTGGGTGGTCCCCAACCCTCTCTGGACCTCAGCAGCCAGGTAGCTCCTTCATCCAAGGGCTCAGCAAGGTCCCTGGTGTCCTTGGGCCAAGGACAAGCAGCCGCAGAGCCCGGCAGAGAGCCTGGGACTGGCTTGAAGGCCACGGGAGGGACAGGGAGGCAGGTGAGTTTGGGGAAGCTAATTTCTCCTCCAATCACATCTCATTTAAGTCTCACAGCTACCCTATGAGTCAAGTACCACCGTTAGCCACTCCCCAGGTAAAGACCAAAGCTCAGAGAGGTGAACTCACCTGTCCAAGGTCACACAGTTAGCAAAGAGCAGACAGAACCAGAGTCAAAACAGGGACTTACCAAACTCTAGGGCTTAAAGATGCCAAGACACAACCTGAGACCAAGGTTTGTCTAAAACCTGTGAGAGCCCAGAGAGCAAGCACCTCAACCTGGAAGGCCCCCTGGAGGAAGAGTACCTGACCAGGGCTGGGAGGTACTGAGTCTGATGAGATTCCACCTCTCTGACCTCCAAATCCTTCATCAAAGAAGTACAGTACGGAATCCTGCCTGTCCTGCCTCCACCCTGTGTGAGGGATGGTGGCACCGGACACCCTGGACCAGCCTTGAGGGATTTGGGCCGATCAGAGATGCTGATCCTTCCCAAGGTCTCCGTAGGAAGAGGCAGTTCTAGGGGCCAGAGGCCCTCAGGCTCAGCCCAGGCACTGGAATCTCTCGCATCCTGTTCTTAGCTGGGTTCAGGTCTGTTCTCGCTCAGCCTTGCCCATGGACAGAGGGTGCCCAGAAAAGCCCCCCACATCCTTCCGTCAGCACTGATGCCCAGACCTCCCACCATGGCCCACGCGTGGGGCTCTAGGGACCCAGGTATCACCATCAGTTATTAATAATCACTACTGTGACGGTCGTTTATCCCACATCGAGCACTTTCATAGGACGAGCAGCTGCCAGTCCCTCCCAAGGAGCAGCAAGCATCTGACAGTGTGCTCTGAATGCTCTTTCCCCCAAAGCCCCACCCAGCCGGGGAGCAGCCCGGCAAGCCCCCGCGAAACAGGGGAGGCCCAGAGTCCTGATCTCCCTGAGTGCTGAACCAGGTCCAGGGCACGGGATAGAGATGTTTTATCTTTTCTGGGCTGAGCTAGCTTGAAGACGGATGCATGGGAGAAACTCGGGGCGGAGCTGGCATCAAATAGCAGACATGCTGGTTTATGAGCATGGACTCTGGACCACAGTCCAGTTCTGTGCTCAGGACTCCTCATGCATCATGCACCCTCATAATCTTTGAAGGGAGCCCTTAGGTCCCCCACTTTATTGTAAATGAGGAAGCTGAGGCACAAGGAGGGGAAGTGACAAGCCCAGTGTCACACAGGGGTAAGAACCTCGTCTACGGAGGAGTGGAGTGAAAGCTTCTGAGCAAGAGGTGAGATAGTGGGAAGAGTGGGAAGCTAGTAAAGAAGAGCCACATAAATATTTTATTGACACACATATATATCTGTAACAGTAATATATAGTTTTGAAAAAATTAAACATTGAAAGTTTCATATTTCTAAATATTGTTTTTGTCATAGTGGATCAAGGCCAACAATAAGGAAAAATCTATTTGTTGCTTCTGCTCTTAATATTTCTATTTGGAATTTGATCACTTCCTTTCCTCTTTGATAACAACCCTACTCTAGTAGCCAGTGTATACATTGCATTGTATACATTTTATTCAATTAATTTGATTCAACTGATTTTCATACAGTTCTTTATTAGCTGGCCTTTGGGGTTAGACTTCTACAAGCACTAATGGTACAAAAACTTCATTTTAGAATGGCAAATGATCATCTAGTAAGAGTTTTGCTAGGAAAATTATTTGAGGCATGCTAGAGGATGCCTAAGGAACATTCTGATCCAGTGACACTCAAAGTAAGAAGCGGAATATAAGATAAACTGGCAAAGATAGAGGGAAATTTCAGTGTAGCATAACATAGGCTTTTACTTTTTTATTATATATTCATTAACATCCAGAAAAATGAAGATGAAATTCTAAAGATGCAAATGCATACTAATGCTCTAATCCTATTGTCAACACCAATTAATTTTTTTGTGTGTGTGTGTGGTATGCGGGCCTCTCACTGTTGTGGCCTCTCCCGTTGTGGAGCACAGGCTCCGGACACGCAGGCTCAGCAGCCATGGCTCACGGGCCCAGCCGCTCCGCGGCATGTGGGATCCTCCTGGACCGGGGCACGAACCCGTGTCCCCTGCATCGGCAGGCGGACTCTCAACCACTGCGCCACCAGGGAAGCCCCCACCAGTTAATTTTGTATGCAATTTTTCTTCCAGAAATTTACATTTCCTCTCCCATAAAATTAGTCTAGAGGCTGGACAAGTTACTAGTAACTAGTTTTTCAATTATGATAAGTGACCCATAGCCTAAAACTGGCTATAATACAGACATAACACTCTGAACAGCTTCCTATACACTACCAGTTGTAAGGCTTTGTACAGATATGCCTTATCATCTTACAGACATTCAGTTTTAAAATGTAAATGGTACATACAGGATATTGATAAACCAATTAGTGCTGATGCAAAGCGAATTCCTCTTTTATCTCAATTACAACATGATAATAGTTCAAGGTAGTTTAAGTCTGAGACAAGGGCAACTCAATAAAACAACAGCATCCTGATGTGTAAAGAGGAAAATGTGACTCATTACTGTTCTAAAAATATCTCAAGAACTTTGGCTCTTTTCATTGCTTTTATCAAAAGCTATGATATAACACTACTCTGATTTTTTTACATATTTAGTAAGCAGTTTGGGGAAGTATGAAGAAAACACCTCAATAAAAGCATTTTCTAAAGTAAGAAATGTTTGGGATTAGAAGATGCAAACTATTATATATAGAATGGATAAACAACAAGGTCCTACTGTATAGCACAGGGAACTATATTCAATATCCTGTAATAAACCATAATGGAAAAAGAATATGAAAGGAATATATATGTATATAACTGAATCACTTTGCTATACACCAGAAACTCACACGACATTGTAAATCAACTATACTTCAATAAAATAAATTTTAAAAAAGAAAAGAAGAGCCACGTGAAGCCAAGCTTTCCAGAGTGGGAGCGTTGATTGCAGAACCTGTGCCTCCAGCCCTGCCAGAGGGGTCTCGTCCCCCAGTGTCAGTGACGTCGGCTCTGGCTGGTTCTGCCCCCACCGGAAAAAAATTGTTGTAATTATAAAAGCAGCACATGCTCAATGAAAAAAAGTTCAGACAATTACAGAAAAATATAAAGAGGACAGTGAAAAGAGCTCCATCCCCAGAGGGCAGCACCCTTAAAGCTTCGGCACAAGCCTCCTCACATTTTTTCTGTCTATCCATAGAGGCAATAGGAGGGGTCTCTGTTGGGGAGCACATTTTGTTTTTTTCACATATCAATAGATTGTGGACATTGTTTTGTGATCACAATGAGTTTTAAATTGATCTGTTCTGCAGGTATTTACTGAGCACCTGCACTGTGCCCAGCACTGGGGTGCATGATGCCTGGTGCACGGAGCTCGGGCTCTCAGTGCTGGATGTGAGAGAGGAGCAAGCTGACAGCTGTGGAAGCTGTGATAGAGGACACACTGGCAGGGATTCCTGGAGCACAGAGAAAACACCTGATCCAGCCTGGAGGCGGGAGGAGCGTGGCCAGGGAGACTTGCTGGGGTAGGGGGCCCCAGCGGCAGAAGCTATAGTGTGTTTTCCAATTTCCAAAGGCAGTTAATTCCCTTTCTCCCTGGGTACATGGCTAAACTACATTTTCCATTCTCCTTTGCAGTTCAGTGTCCTCATGTGACTGAATTCTGGCCAGTGGAATATGAGCAGAATGAGAGCTGATGAGGTTAAGTGGTCAGATCTTCTCTGCGGCCTCCTTTCCCACCTGCTGGATGAATGCGGGGGGTCTCTAAGGATCTGGAGGTGGGCGGGGCCATGAGATGGGAGGAACCTGGGTCTCTGCATCCCTGCTCACCAAACACCTGATTGGATTCAGGAAAATGACAACTAAACTGCCATTGTGTTAAGCCTTTTAAAACTTGGGGCTTATCTGTTACAACAGCTAGCATTAACTAACACACCTGTTACCCTAGAATAAGCAGGCAAAGAGAAAAGCATGTGCAAAGGCCCAGGGCAATTGAAAAACTAACAAACATTCAACCTGTTTGGGAGTGCCCAGTATGTGTGCATGTCAGAGGTTGGGTGGGCAAAGGAGATTAGCAGTACAGCCAGAGAGGGGGCAGGGGCAGGCAAGAAATTCAGGGCCTCAGGAAACATGCTAAGGAATCTGCCTTGGATCCTGTCAGCAGTGGGGAGCCCTGGGAGGGTCTTCAGAAGAAGAGTGAGGAGATGGGCTTCCCATCAGGCTGCCGGATAGAGAATGAAGTGTAGGGGTGGGAAGGAGCGGGAGAAGCAGGCACACCTAGATGGTGGCTGTTACAGCTGTCCAGGTGTGAAGGGACCTGGACCAAGGAGAAGTCTGGGAACAGACTGGGACCATCTGTAGGTCATGGCATGGACAGCATTTGGTGGGTGACAGGGTATGGAGAAGGGGAGGAAAGAATCTCTGCTGGGTTGACTGGCTGGCTGGGAGTGGAGCTAGTTCCTGAGTTAGGGGAGGCTATGAGAGGGGCAAGTTTAGTATTGGGGTTAGAGGGACAGTGTCGGTTCCAGTTTAGGATACATTGAGTCTGGGGGATGTGTAGGATGCCCGTAGAATGTGCAAAGAGCAGGAGGAGCCCCTGCTTAGAGCACAAGAGATCTCGGGGGAGAGAGGTTGGGGCCATGGGCACAGAGGTGGAAATTGAGGCCAGAGGAGGAGACAGAGTCACCAGGGAAAGGGTGAGGAAGGACAAGACCCCTGCACTTACGGGAACAGGGAGGGAAAGAGCCCCCCAAGGAGATAAAGGCCTCCAAAGACATCGGCTGCAGAACATTCTGTGGAACCACTGCTCCTGTGAACCATTCCCTGACTGATGGGCATCCATGCTGTTTGTTCAGTGCGCACACATAGGAACAGGGCTCTGGCAGAGATGGTGGTGGAGTGAGGGTGTCCTAGGGCTGTTTCCTGTGGCTGGAAGAGAATCTTACGGGGACAATGGAGACTTTAAGAATACAGCAGAAAGACTCTCCTTACAGTGCTTAGAATGCATATTTGACAGCAACTGTTATAGCTCTAAAAGTGCCCATCCTCAGACCCAGCACTTCTACCTGTGGGAATTTGTTCAAAGAAGAAAATCTAACAAGAGATCTGAGACGGAGCACAAAGATGTTCATTGTAGTATTATTTAGAGAAGGGGAAAAATAGAAACAACCTAAGTGTCCAACAAGAGGGGATGGTTAAAAATATGTGACATTCATCCAAATGGTCTAATATGTCCTCATTAAAATGATGCCCATAATATACAATGAAGTAAAAAAATATATACACACATATATACACACATATATGTACACACATACACACACATAAATATATACTTACACACATGTAATTTTGTTTTACAAAGAGTCTGTATTACTTTGGAAAAAATTAAAATTAAAAATAACGATGTTTCCATTTTGAAAAATTGCAGCCTGGCTGGAGGAGGAGGGAACCGTGGCTAGTCTGAACCATGCCCCACCTTGTTGTGTGACCACGGCAGGCATGCTGCCCTCTCTGAACCTCAGTGTCCTAAAATGGGGAAGAGACAGCAAGGGTCTGGGACAAAGAAGAAGCTGGAAAGTGTGAGCTGCACAGTTGAAGGTGCAGATGGAGAGGTTGGCCCTCCCTCCAGGAGCGCCGGGGGACTGACTGGCAAGAATCTGAAAGCTTCCTCCCTCTGACACCCTCTGGAGGGGGTGCTGGAGTAGAGATGGGGAGGATCTCCCGAGGGGCACTTCAGCTTTCAGGACCACCTCCAAACTTGTCAAGGAGCCCTGACATCTTTCTCCTACTGCCCCCTTGGCTGGGGGAATGGCTGCAGCTGGGTACCAGGCCTGGCAGCTGATTAAGAGGGCAATGTTCTTTGATGACTCAGAAGACATTTTGATCTTGTGGGGTCAATCACCTATTTCCACGGTTCCAAATGGCAACCACACAGACACGCTTAGTGTCACCTGCTAGCTCATGTGACGGCGGGGACACCGAGGCTCAGAACTACGAGCAAGCCCACAGGTCTTGCCTCGCTGCTTTGTCCAGGCAAAATCACCGCCCCTCCTGATGGCAGATTTGAGTTGCCCCAAAGTAGCTCTAACTGAAGAGTGGCAAAACACATGTTAAGCAAGTAGTCAGTCCCTTCTTTATCAGCTTCAAAATCACCGAGAACCCCTCAGGTGAGTATGTGAGAGTTGGTAGTATCATTCTCCATACCTTCTAGCATGACTGAAATGTTTTTTAAAGGGATATCATGCACTTGTTTGCATAAAAATATGTAAAATATAAAGGTTTTTTAAAAGGTGCTGAGCACTTGCTATGCACAATGCCCTGGATCTGCCCGCCTGCCTCGCTAATCCTGGAGAGGTCTGCCTATAAATCCCAGCTCCCCAGCTGGGCGACCTTGGGCAGGTGACCTCCCCTCTCTGAGCCTTGGTTTCCTAACAAATGAGGATACTTCAAACTTCTCACAGGTTTGCTGTGAGCATCAAACGGGATGAGGCCTAAGGAGCCCTTTGCACACACCTTGGGTTATTATCATGACCCTTCTAGATCCACCTGGCAGGAGAGGCAGGACCCGCCAGTACCATCTCCTGGAGGGCCACCCTCCCCATTCAAGCACCCATATGTCCCATGCTCCAGACCCAAGGTCCCTGACTCCCAGATTTCACATCTGAGAAAATCAAGGCACAGAGAGAGAAGGACTTGCCTAGGGTCCCATGGCAAGTCTGGGCACCACTGGGATCAGATCTGGGGGTGCCCAAGCTACACCCCATCTCTGCCCTGGGGCTGGCAGGTAGGAAAGCATGTTTCCTCTGGAACCCTGCTTCCTCTGAACCATCACTCCTCACCTGGCTGTTCCCCTGACCCCAGCCCGCTGACCTCCGTGGGCGCTCTGCTCCATCCTGCCCTCCCTGTCTGGAGGAGGACAGGGCTCCTAAACAGGGATGGTCCATATTCCTTGCTCAGTCTGAGGGAAGCAAGAAGCCCTTCACAAGCCTGTTGCCATGCCTGGAATTCCAACATCTGTGTATCGTTCTCCCAGGTTAATCATTGCCTCTTTCACCAGGGTGACACAATTAGTCCCCTAAAACCTAGAGGGAAGGACACACTCCTCCCTTGCTGGATTGGACCCATGCCCTCAAATATCAGACCCATGCGCATCAGACAAGGGGATGCACAGGAGGCAGGCGTGCTTCCTTGTCTGCAGGGATTCCTTCAGGCAGGGCTCTGCCCAAGTGAGAAGCAGGGAGGAAGCAGTCCGAGGTGGCAGCTGGGAACAGGGCTCCGTTGTCTCTGCTCCCAGGGTAGCAGCCTGCCCACCCCCCGAGTGTCAGGCAGAGCTGGGAGCTAGGGAGGCAAGGGGGGAGGGGTCCTGAGCTGGGGGCTGGGGGCAGCCATGGAAGGTCTAAGAGGCTAGGACCCCAGAAGGGCAGACAGATCTTGAGCAAGGCTGGGGTCCTGAAATGGGGACTCGGGCAAGTCACTGAATTTGGAGTCAGTTTAGCCACATTTGAACTATGTGACCTTGGGCAAGTCACCGAATCCCCCTGAACCTCAGTTTCCCCCCTTGGATAATAGGGTTAGTAACAATGCCTCCTCTGAGGGGCAAGGGACAATGCAGCAGCACATGGGCTGCTCCAGCTCAGGCCTGCCCATGGCCTTACCCTCTCTGGGCCTTAGGTCACCCTCTTTGTAAAGGCAGAGGTTGGATTCTCCCAACTGGGCTGTCCTCCTGAGGATTTCCATGGCACCTGTCACCAGGGCAACCCAGGTGATCAGGTGTCAGGCCTGCCGCCCTCTCCCCCTCCCTCCCACTGGTGTGGGTTACTGCAGCCAGATGTGTGCCCATCACCTCTCCTGCTCTAGGCAGGTGGGAGGGGGTCCCCGCTGGGAAGGAACCACAGCCTTGTTCTGTAATGCTACCAAAGCACCTTGGCTTGGCACCAACGGGGGCAGACCAAGCTGGACCTCCTTTCTGAGCTCTGGTCCAGGGAACGAACAAGGGAACTGTTGGGTTACCTACGGGGCCATTCCTGGATACCAGTTTATCCCACTCCCACAAGCCTATCCTTGGTGGCCTTGCCCCCTAAGTGGTAGAGGACAGGGCCTTCCCCAGGCAGAGAAGATCCATCTTTTACCCTGATGCCCAGCCCCTGCTCTGACGGCCCCTCTTCTGGGGAGGGCTGGTGGGAAGAGGGAAGATCCCTGCCTCTCCTCCCCCAGGGCTCTGGCACCATGTCCAAGATTAATGATTAATGAACTCCCAGTTCCAGCCCAGCTCCAGCCCCACCCGCCCCAAGTCCAAGGACTGGGTAAACCCTGGAAATGGGACCCTGGGGAAGAAACCAAGGGCCGGGCGAGCACCAACCTGCGCAACACCACCACCCCCACCCGCCCCGGCCCCCGCAGGCCCCAGCCTTCCCACCCTCTGTCAGCCAGGACAGGTGCGTGGACCCTGAAGCGGTAGTGTAGCACTCCCTCACCACTCAGGTCTAGAGTCTAGCGTGCGCAGCCCCAGTTCCGGGCGTGGGCAGCGCGGGCCTGGACCCCAGGGGGTAGACTGAGGCAGGGTGCAATCTGGTGATGGGTGCTGGGCCCCCAGGACGTACCTTGTCCCCGTCCTTCTCGGCCTTGGCGTGCAGGCTCGGCCCCGGGCCGCGCCGCCCGGGCGCTTACTAAGGCGGCGGGGCGTACCCGCCGGGTCCCCCAGCTCGGCCGGGCCTGGACCATGTTCCCGCCCCCGCCGCCGCCGCACCCTCTCCGGCCAGGTGCTGCCGCCAGCCTGGCCCAGCCCCCCCGGCGCCACGGCCAATGGGCGCCCCGGGCCCCGGCCCCCTCCCCTCCCCTCCGCGCCTGCCCGGGTCGCACAGAAGCCGCATTCAGCGCGCCGGGGCGCAGCGTCGCGCCCCCGCCGCTGGTCCAACAAGGCGCGTTTGTCTCTGATGTGCCAACGGGACCATTGTCCTGCCGCCGGACCCTGAGGCTCGGCCGAGCTCCCAGCTCCGTAGAGGATTCGAGGGTGCCTGGGAAACGGGGTGGCGTGGTGATGGTGAGGGCAGCCCAGCTCTGGGAAAAAGGAGGAGGCTACGCTAGCTGCTTAACTTTATTCATTGGAAGATATGGCCTCTGGCTCTAAAGTCAGTGCAAACTGGGGACACATTTTTGGCATCTGAAATGTGGATGAGAGGAGTAGGGGTGGTCATACCACTGGGAGGTCTCAGCTGACGGCCCCCTCTCCAAGGTGCCCATCACTGAGCACAGTGCCATCAGGATGCAGGTGCCGCATTCAGGATCTGACTCTTTCCAGTCCCAGGCTTCCCTCCTTCACCCCAGAGGAGCAGGCCCAAGGATGGGGATTAGTGCCTGCCTGATGAGAATGCTCAGCTCCAGTTGTGGGCAGTGCAAAACCAGCTGGCTACCCAGTGGGGCATAAGCCACGTCAGAGCCCCACTGCCCCCGCCATTACTGGGCGACTCCGGAATGGGGAAAATTCCACATCAGCATGACTGCCAGGCATTTTTCCATATCTTTTTTTTTTCCTATTTATTTATTTTTGGCTGCGTTGGGTTTTCATTGCTGCGCGCAGGCTTTCTCTAGTTGCAGTGAGCAGGGGCTACCCTTCATTGCAGTGGGCGGACTTCTCATTGCGGTGGCTTCTAACGGAGCATGGGCTCTAGGCATGCAGGCTTCAGTAGTTGTGGCATGAGGGCTCAGTAGTTGTGGCTCGTGGGCTCTAGAGCGCAGGCTCAGTAGTTGTGGCGCACAGGCTCAGCTGCTCCACAGCATGTGGGATCTTCCTGGACCAGGGCTCGAACCTGTGTCCCCTGCATTGGCAGGCAGATCCTTAACCACTGCGCCACCAGGGAAGTCCAGGGTTTTTCCATATCTGATGGGCCCGCTCTCCGGCCTTCCCCTGGCACCCCTGCCATGGCCCTTGGATGTACATGCACCCAGGAAGGACCAAGTTATCCCCTAGGGCTGCAGACTTTGGCTCCAGAGGCCCTGACCCTGTCCCTGACTCTAGAAGACCACCCCCCCACACACACCATGAAGCATGTTAGAGTGGAACATAATCTCTGACACCCACAGCATACCCATGGCAAGGCCCAGTGAGACAGGAGCCCTAGGTTCTCCACTCCCTCAGCCAGAGAGCCTGCCCAAGCTCTTGCCTTCCCCCTGCACAGGCTGGGTCTGAAGACACTGCCCAAAAGAGTTCTATAGAGCCTGGGCACTTCTACAGAGTGAGGGGCAGAGGGCCAAGGCCCTCAAGTGCCTAGATTTGGCAAAGGAGGAGCCCAGTTCCAAACCCATACTTCCCCATCCTGGGCCCTGCTCCTGAGAGCACTCGGCCCACAGGAGCACCCTAGGGGGGCATTCAGAATCTCCCTGCCTGACCTGGGAGGGGTTGAGTGGCCCTGGCTCTGCCATGAGGCACTGGCAGTCCAGGCAAGGGCATGTCCCCTTGGGCCTCTGCAAGGGCACTGCCAGGGTCAAGTGGGAAGCTATAAGGATGGCCCAGTCAGGGTTACAAGTCCAGCTGCTGGCAAAGCCACATTGGGGGTCCTTGGCAGCTCTGCCCATAAGCCCACAAGGTAAAGCTAGGTACCCTCAACTCAGGCCCCAGAGATCCTTCAGACACTGGCTTTTACCTCCCGGGCTGACTCCAGCAGGAAATGATGACAATCACGGTTGGTGCTTGCTGAGTACTTTACCTACCAGACACCTGACACTAGTGACTCTCTGAAACATTATCACTGAACCCTTCACACATGCCTGGGAGGAAGGCTCCAGAATTTCTAGGCTTAGCTTACACATGAGGAAGCAGGTTCACAGAAGAAAAGTCTCTGGGCTGGAATGTGCGCCTACCTTCTGGCACCCTTGGACGCCAAGGGATCCACAGGCAGCCAGAAAGCTCTGAGCAGTGACTGGCTCCTCTCAGTGAATACCGAGGGCTGGCCAACCTGGAGCACTAGGTGGCCCTTCTCCAACCCCAGGAAGGCTCATGAACACAGAATTCAACTGGCTGCAGAACTCCAGCCATTTAATAACAAATGCTTCCCCACCCTACCCCCCATCAGAGCACTGGGAAAATCGTGGGTCCAACCGTACTTGTGCGGGAGGGGATGCAGAAAGCCAGGGTGAATGGGAACAGTCAGTGAAGGGTTGGTCGGGTCCCGTCCCGTGTCGCTTGACCCCTGGGAGCATCGCGTCGGGCCAGACACAGAGGCCTCTCCTCTGCCCAGCCACCAGCAGGGAGCTCCATCCGAGTGAGGCTGGGGCTGTCCACGGGCCCAGTCAGAGATCGTGAGAGGAGGCCAGGGCCAGCAGAGGGAGAAGGATGAAAACAGAAAAGACCCCGGTCTGTCACCAAGCCCAGGCCCTCTGGGTCCCTGTGCCAAGTCCAGCCTCCGGGAGCTGGCCTCACTCGTGGCGAGGCTGCCGCCACTCACTCCGGCCTTGCCTTCTTGGCCTTCTTCTCAGACCGTACAGCCTCATCGTGGGCTTTCCGCTTCTCCACCAGTTTGTTAGCCTGTGAGGAGGAAGGGGAGGATTAAGCTGTGATGGGGGGAGGAGGACAGGGAAGGGGACTCCCCCTTCTGCCACTCAAGGCCACCCCTTAAAAGCAGAGCTTCCAGGAAAGCTAACAGGCAAATTACCAAAGGGAAAAAGCAAACCCCTCTGAAGAGCCTCAGGTGAGGAACCGTGCCTTCACCCCTGCCTTTATGACTCTGTGAAGTTATGGACCCACAGCAAGTCAGGAGGATTGCAGGCTCCCAGAGCTGGAGGCAACTGCCCCACTGACCCCCTTGACCTGGGAAAGCTGGGGGCCATTCAAACCTTCACCAGGAGCTGCTAGGGTGGGGTCAACCTGGAACAGTCCTTCCCTGGGGCCATGTGGCACGATCTATTCCAAAACAGGTGGCCTTTCAACCTGGTAATTACACTCCTAAGAATTTACCCTGCAGAGACACTTGGAGGTAGGCAGAGAGGTGCTCAAGACTGTTCTCTGAGAACAACTATAAAAGGGAGACAACCTAATCCTGTCAGCAGGCAACAGGCCATGCACTGTATGACGCCATGGACAGTTCATGCTATGGTTAAATAACAAACACACAGCAGAACAACCCTCAGGCAGACCTCGGAGATATTGTTGGCTGGATTCCACCAACCACCCCAATAAAGTGAATACTGCAATAAAGGGAGTCACGTGATTTTTTTGGTTTCCCAGGGCATATAAACGTTCTGTTCATGCTATGCTGTTGTCTGTTAAGTGGCAATAGCATTATGTCTAAAAACACCGTGCATATACGTTAATAAAAATATGTTATTGCTAAAAAAAACCTAACCATCGCCTGAGCCTTCAGTGAATTAGTCTTTTTGCGACAGTAACATCAAAGAACATTGATCACAAATCACCATAACAAATATAATAATAATGAAAAAGTCTGAAATATTGTGAGAATTACCATCACTGGTGACAGAGAGACATGAAATGAGCAACTACTGGAAAAATGGTGCTAAACAGTCTTGCTAGACACAGAGTCGCCACAAACCTTCCATCTGTAACAAACTCGTTATCTGTGAAGTGCAATAAAGCGAAGTGCCATAAAACAAGCTCTGCCTGAATGTGTAGCACAACGCCCCCCAAATAACATCTGTGTTATTACATGCACAAAAGAAACCTGGGGGGCTATTACTACAGATCACCCCAAGGGCAAGACTGTGAGCCACTTTTGTGTCCATTACAGAGTTCTGGCATGCACAGAACTCTCTTAAAAAAATTTTTTTTTTATATTGAGCATATGTGGCTCTGTGAATGAGAGGAAACAAAACAGAAGCTGAACCAAAACCTCCCACAGTCCCTCCAGCTTCATGCACTTCTGTGAAGTGCAGGCCCCGAGTCTGCTGCAGCAGCTCTGGGCCCCAATCCCAGCAGACTCAGAAACCACCGGGTGCAGGAAGGAGACTGACATCAAGATGCCCAGGGCAGGCAGACAACGTCAGAAAAACGCTAGAAAAGGGCCCAGAGACTGCCTGGGAGAGCCAGCCGGCCTCGAAGTTCAGCTGTGCGGCCCCATGTGGAGCCTCAGACGGCGGGGAGACTCACCTCGCGGATTTTGCGCCTCTTGCCAAACATGATCTTGTTGTAAAGGTACTTCTCCCGCTTCTTCATCATCATGATGGCCAGGCGCTTGGCCTCACTGTCCTCCTCCTGGGCCAGCCGCTGCTTATCCTCCAGCTTCACTGTGCCCGCCATCACCCTGGGCTTCTGGGGACACAGGGGGGACACTTGTGGATGCAGGTTGACTCCCACCCTCCACCCCCAGCCCCTTGGCTCCCACCCTTCTGGCACCAAGGTGGTCAGTGGGGCTGCTTCCCAGGCCGAGAAGCCAATCAACTCCCCGGTACCTTCCCCTCCATCCTCCGCTCCTCTGGGGCCGTCAGTCGGGCCTCTTCCTCCCTTTCCAAACCAGCCTCGTCTTCTTCCTCCTCCTCTTCTTTTCCTCCCTCTTCATCACCATCACCTTCATCTTCCTCCTCCTCCTCCTCCTCTTCAGATTCATTCAAATTTCCTACAAACAGCCAAGGATTCCAACACCCGGGAGCCTGCTCTTCCCCTTGCAGCGTGAGAACTGGCGCCAGGCACCACCCTCTTTAGCACAGACGTTCCAAAGGCAGAGCAGGGCCATCCCGACCACAGGCCCTCTGGCACCTCCCCCAAAGGCCCAGCTGCCTTCAGAGCAAACTCCAGGCCCCCAACCCCTCAGCTCTGCTGTCTCCCACGGAACTTCCAGACCATTCTGCTCAGTCACTCTGGACATCAAGTAACACTGGATTATAAGACAAACGTTTCCTCCTCCTAAGCCACATTACTCCAATGGGAGTTTAAAGGGCTTTGTATCCCTGCTGCCCTGTTCTCTGGAGCTTGCCACCTTTGTAGCCAAGAAGGGAAACAGCCAGGTGAAGCCCCGGAGCCGAGGTCAGCCTGGAGGAGCTTGCCCACCCCGCCCTGCCCAGCTCCCTTTCACTCACCTGGGTGCTCCCCCCGCTGCAGGGCTAGCAACTTCAGCTTCTCAGGGGGCACGTAATCGCCTTCCTTCTCTGACACGAAGGGTGAGAGGTGTGGAGGCAGCTGCACCCCGGGGAAGTAGTCTGCCACAGGGAGGAGGAGCCGGGCGTTCACAGAGTCAAACACCCACTGGGGCTGCACATAGTACCTGCGCAGGGCGAAGGCAGAGAAAGTCGTGGGGCCACCCGAGACCCCACTGCATCTGCAGGGGCCTGGAGACAGACCTCCCCCCCCAGAAACCCAAACAGGCGGAGGAAGATGAGGGCCTTGGGGGCCTACCTGCCAATGACGGGGGTCTGTTGCCCAGGCCGGTCAACAATCTGGTGGGTGATGCCAGAGTCTGTGACGTCGTACGTGGCCCCAATGTACAGAGATTTGTCCCAGGACACGTTCCCCCCAAAACTCCTACAGGCACAGGGGGAGCCCATGAGGGTACTGAGGCATGAGGTGCCCACCCTGGAACCCGCTGGCCCACAAGCTCACGCTCCTAGGACACACCTGTCCCCTCCCCACCCCAGGAACACCCCCTCCAATTGGCCGACGCCTCCAGTGCTGGCCCAGGGTAGACCTTCTGCCCTAAGCTGGTGAGGAAGTGATGCCAGCTGCTCTCTAATGGGTGCTTTCCACGTGCTTGGGGTGTGCTGAGTTTTCCACACCCATTTTGTTGAATCCTCACAACAGCCCTAAGCAGCGGATACTGACACCAGCCCACTGTTACCGATGGGCATCCAGGGCTGCGCTGTCTAGGGCAGGACCCAGCCCAGTATGGCAGAGCCAGTGCCATCAGGCTCCCCACCTGATGACAAAGGCCAGGGCCTCCCGGGGCACCTCACGGTTCAGGAAGAACTTCAGGCCCTCGAAGAGCTTCTTGTGCTTTTCCTGCGCCTCCAGCTCCTTCCTGCAGTCCTCCTGCACCACCATCTCCTGCCGAGAAAAGGGGATGCTCACACTATCAGGCCTGCCTGCACCCCACTGGAGGCAGAGGCTGGAGACGAGCCCCTCCCCAGCTTCCTTCTAAACCCCTCAGTCCGCCCGCCTCCCCCACCCCAGCGCTTCCAGAGGGCAGTGCAGTCCTCACCCCGTCAGCAGGAAACTCATCCACCTCGGCTTCCTCCTCCTCCGCAGGCACCACCACACGGGCCAGACTGGCACTGAGAGAGGCTAGTTTCTGTGGGAAAGCAGCAGGGTCTCAGGGATGCTGCTTGCGGGTGGGGAGGGGTAGCGCTGGCAGTTCTCGGCAGGGTATCAGTGGGTTTGGGTTCTGAGGGTAAGCCCTGAGACCACCTATCTAGCCATGACCGCCTCCACTCCCGGGCCAGGAACCACCCTTCTTGGGGATGCAGGGCCAACGCTGGAAGCCTCTCTCACCTCCATAGAGCTCTCGGAGTCCAAAGCGTAGGTGTCCTCGCTGGCCTTCGCTTCTGCATGGGCCTGACCCTCGAGCTGGGAGGCAAGGAGAAGGTCAGAGGAAGAGGATGCCCCTAGCCCCCACCTCCACGTGGGGAGAGAGGCCGTGGCCTCTGCCCGGTGAGGAGAAGGTGCTGGGCTGGGCCGGGGCCTACCTTGGGAGGGTAGTGCAGGTTAAGCGACTGGTAGAGGCGGAAGTTGACGAACCCCAGCAGGGTAGTGTAGAACTCGGTGAAGGTGGCCATGACCCTGTAGTCCACGTCTGTTGGGTGCTGGGGACACAGAGACACATCAGCAGTGTCAGTGCAAAGATGGCACTGACAACCCATGTGGGGTGAGGGCTCCCGGTGCCCAAGGACCAGGAGCTCCCTCAGGGCGGCCCCGCCTTCAGAGCTCTGCCCCAGGAGAAGAGGCCGTGTGGCATGGCCCTACCCAGGAGCATTCTGGGCACCAGTGAGGCTCTGGACAAGGGTCCCAAGGGTTGTCCTGGAGGCCAGTGCCAGATCCCCGTGCCATAAAGGGGATGCTAGGAGTGAGAAGAGGGAAGCCTTTGTCACAAGGTTTCCAGGACAGGCTGGTGCCCCCGCTCCCTGCCCCAGCTCTCCCCTTCACCCTGCAAGGCAGACTTCTGTTCTTGCAGAGGCCGCTCATGCCTGCTCCATTAGCCATCCCGTAATTTCCATTTACCATCTTTTCTGGGGCCAGCCCATGAGCACCTGAGGGCCTGGCTGGGAAAGGTGGCACTGGATCAGCCAAACTGCCTGGGTGGGGGTAGTGGGCAGGCGGCACTCAGCGCCTATGAGCCCTAGCAGGAGCCTTCAGACAGATACTCAGAATTCAGCAACCCTGCCTTGGGCCTGAGCCGGAGACAAAGGCACAACCCGAGGACCCAGGACAGGCTGGGCAGCTGCCTGGCGCAGCTCCAGGGAGCTCCTGGGAAATGCTGCCTGCTTGGGGCAAAAACACAGAGCAAGCAGGGGACACGGGAGGGCTCGTCTTAAACCTTGAGGAGTTGATAAAACAAAACAAGGCAAGGATCTGAGACCCAAACCAAAGTGCCTCGACCCTTGAGCAGCACTGCCTGGCATACCAGAGAGGCCAGGCCAGCCTGGCCGACTTCTGAGACCTGGACAGGGGGATTCACCAAGCAATGATGAAATCAGTAATGATCACAGCATCCCTTCTGTGCCTGTGCGCCTGTGACGCTGAGCTGTTTCTACATCCTGCCAACAGGCAGTGACTGGGCTGTGGGGGTACAGGGGCCAAGAGGTGCCCCACTTGTCCCCCACTGATACCTCAGTCCTTCCATGAGCATCCACCAGGGCCTTCGACGGGCCTGGGAGCACGTGAGCAGTGACTGCCCCACAGCACAGCAACCCCCTGGGCCCCGTTACCTGCCTGGGTCCTGCTGCCAGGAGCCCAGCACTGGCTGCACAGGGGCCCCAACTATGACCCAGGGCTGGTCCCCCATCCTCTTGCTGAGAGGAAGCAGCAGCAGTGAGCTGGCCAGAGAGGAAGGAGGAAGGGGCAGCCCGTGCCCTCCCCCGTTCCTCCAGGGCCAGCTGTGTGGAGGCCGGCCTCCACAGGGCCCTATTCACCACTGGCAGGACAGACAAAGACCAGTCTGAGCAGTGAGGGGGTGGGACATCAGAGAGAAGGAAGGAGAGGGAGGGGCAGAGAGGAAGGAGGGAAGGCAGGGCAGAGAAGGCAGGAAGGACAGAGGAGAGGAGGGACAGACAGCGGAAGAAGGAAGAGCACAGACTTGCACACACGCCTGCCCCCAGGGAGTGGGCACAGGGACTGCTGAGGGCCGAGCACCTCTCACCCACAAAGACCACAGGCTGCCACTAATTGTGACCACTGCTCTGTGCTCAGCGGGGGTTCCGGCCTGTGGCCCCCAGCCCAGAGTAATCAGCAGCGGCCCAGGGGACCCAGACCACCAGCTCACGCTGGAGCACCCACTGCCCAGCCAGCAAACCTGCCATCCAGCTGGGTCTCCACTGAAGGCACCAGTTCTCACTCAAGGCACAAGCGGAAAGCAAGGCCAAATGCAGGCCCACAGCAGGATAAGTCAGGCGCCAAGCCTGAGACCCTGTGGGAGACTAGAGGCTAACAACCCCCATACGGAAGCCAAACCAAGATTTCTCTCGATGGATCCTGCCAAAAATTCTCACAGTCTTAAAAAGAAAGATGAGTAAGAAATAGCGCCAATAATAAGTAGTGCTCCTCTTGTGCTCATCCTCCCCAATCTCACCCAGTCCCCAGCTCTGGGTGGGGCACAGGAGTGGGGGTGGCAGAGCGGGGTGAGGACCCAGCAGGTTGGAGGGCAGGGCCGTGTATACAGGCAGTGCTCGGCCCCGGTGGCTGCTCATTGTTGGTTCTGCAACCCCCAAGGGCCAAGCACCAGGCACTTTTAAAGCTTTTTTCCCTCAAATCCTCACGACAAGGCTTAGAAGGTGGAAGCACGTTATTAACTGGGCACAGAGAGGTAAGGGAACATGTCCAAGGTCAACCAGCTAGCAGGTACTGGAGTCAGGCTGGCTCGGGCTCTTGTTACAATTCTGTACCACACCCCCACACCGCCCTGGCCGGCACTCAGGAACCCAGCTGGTTTTGCAGGACAGGAGGAGCCCTCCTTCACCCACACCATTATCTCTGTCTAGGAAGCAGAGAGGGAGCAACGGTCCCTGCACAACCCTTCCCTGTGGGCACACTCACGTCGTGGGAGAAGGTGTAGGGTGTGATCCACACGATGGGCTGGCCCAGCACCTCGGCCTGGTAGTAAATGCCTTTGATGGACAGGAAGACCTGTGGTGGAGGGGGAACAGCGTGGTGAGGACACGGGGGTGCGGGGCGGGGGGCTGGGCCCCGTTGGGTGGCCCCGGGCTCACCTTGCGCAGGGCACGGGCGGCGATGACGTAGTGCATGAACTCCACGGCCAGCCGGTGGCACAGCTGGATGGTGTGCACGTGGCACTTGCCGGTCCGTGGGAAGGTGGAGAAGAGGAAGCACATGGAGAGGGCGTCGTCCAGGTCCCGCAGGGCATCTATGAACGTGGGGTACCTGCGGGGCCAGGAGGGCGGCGCTCACAGGGTCGCTCAGCCTGGGCTCTGAGGGGCCCCCTATCTTGTTGCCCCACCCCAGGCCCTGCCACCGTCATCTCCTGAACAGGGAGCTGGGCAACGCCCTGGGGCCTGGCAGCACCAACCTCCCCACAGCTTCAGGAGGAACCACCGAACCAGGATGTGCCCACCTGGCTCTGAGGTCAGAGAAATCTGAGTCAGGAGGGGCCAGCCAGGTCTTCAGACACAGAGCAAAACAGAAGAAAGCCCCGCAGGGACCTCTCAGAACAAGAGAGCACTCGGTTTCCTGGTTCAGAGGCCAGAGACTCAATCAGCCCCCTCTTGTGCCTCGAAGTTTCCTCGCTCTGCACCTCACAGACAAACCCAACAACCCAGGCCTTTCCTAGAAACAGCACTGGCCATTCTTTTTTTTTTTTCTTGCGGTATGCGGGCCTCTCACTGTTGTGGCCTCTCCCGTTGCGGAGCACAGGCTCCGGAGGTGCAGGCTCAGCGGCCATGGCTCACGGGCCCAGCCGCTCCGCGGCATGTGGGATCTTCCCGGACCGGGGCACAAACCCGTTTCCCCTGCATTGGCAGGCGGGCTCTCAACCACTGCGCCACCAGGGAAGCCCTGGCCATTCTTTCTTAAGCAAGCACTGAGGAGAATGAGGTGATGCAGAATGGGAACGCCACCATACTGCCATCTAGTGTGCACATGAATCCAGACACTTGCTTTTTTCTTGTGCATTTTTTTTTCACTTGTTCCACAGGACAGCTGTGTCACATGCGTCATCTCTCCGTTAGAGGAGGACCTGCTCGGAGCAGGAGCAGTTCGCAGACTGCCCAGCTTGTGGCCGCAGGGCTGGGGTGAGAGCACCTGCTGTCGAGCTCCCAGGCCAAGGCTGTTGCCCTGCTAGCCCATGGCTGGCCCGACTCAACGAAGCCAAGTCCATCCAGCCTGGAGCTAAGTGTTCCCAGGGCCAACAGCCACCAAGAGAAGGCAGACATTCAGTTAGCCCAGAGTTTCTGCACCTTACCACCACTGACATTGTGGGCCAGGTTGTCCCGTGTTGTGGGAGCTGTCCTGTGCACTACAGGGTGTTGAGCAGCATCCCTGGCCTCTACTGATTAAATACTAGTAGACCCCCTGCTGTCCAAGTCAGGAGAAGCAGAAGTGTCTCCAGACATTGCCAAGTGTCCCCACTGATTTAGTCAATGAATGACGGGGACTGCTGAGAAGGATGGGCAAGAAACAGTTGAGATCAGAGGTGTCCGGTCACGTCTTCCAGGACTGACCATGCACCCCACTCACACCCCCAGGACTCCGGCTCTCTCTCACCACAGGGCTTTTGCACTTGCTGTTTGCTCTGCCTGAACCATGCCTCCCCTGGCTGGCTCAACTGTCTCCCCGCAGAGACCTCCTCTGACAAGCCTGTAACTAACGTGCGTCCTCCAGCTCCCTTCCTGGAGAGCATCCCTCGTGGCACTCATGTGGACTTGCAACCATTAGAACAACTTGCCAGTTTGTTTTCTGGTCTGCCTCCTCCAACAGGACGCCAGCTCTGTGAGCAGGGTCTCGGCCCCGTTCCCCACTGTACCCCCAGCACCAGGTCAGAGCCCCCGGCTCACCGCTCCTTGACGATGTGGTCGAGCTTGTAGTTGGGCTTGTTGTCCTTCAGCCGCTCCACCGTGTTCCACTCACTCTTCCCATAGGCCTTCCGCAGCTTCCGGACGAACACCTGGGAGAGAGGAGGAGACCGCTGATGTGGGGCCAACGGCTCCTGGACACCCCTTCCGTGGAGGAGGGATGCTCGGGGCAGGAGGGCTCTCCGACCATGGCTGTCTGCCGGCACGATCTGCCCCCTCAGCCCGGGGTTTGCACAACAGCCACCTCCACGGAGCAGCGAACCTGACCCAGACTGACGACAGAGCCACCCCACTGCATCCCGCTGACAGATGAACAGGGATAAGCATTCAGACGGGCTGACTCCGCATGTTTACGTGAAAGTATAACGTTTTCAGCCCTATTTTCCAAATGAGAAGTGAGACAGACCAGGGCCAGGAGGCTGGGCCAGAAACACCAGTCCGCATGTGTGTGAAAAAAGCCTCGGGCCCACGTGTGGGGCTGGGCCACACGAGAAAACGCAGTTGAGGCCAATGGTGGCCCCAGAAAGTCCTCTAAACTGACCAACTGCCTCCCCCGAGCACTTCTTCAGAGGCTCAGAGGCCACCTGCGCTGAGACTGTAAATAGCAGCTCTGAGAAAGCCAGTCCCACAAGGGGCCCAGTTCCAATGCAATGAGCTGAGGTGTCTGGAAAACCCAGCAGCAGGACAGGTCCAGCCACCCACCTCGGCCGGCTCTGGCGAGAGGGCTGCCAGCAGCTGTACCCCACAGCCTGGCCCTGCTGCTCGGCAAAGGCTACAGTAACAGCAGTCTACTTTCAATTATTTGCATTTGGTATAATTAGGTTTCTACTTTCCCTGTGGTATTTAAGCATTTAATCGTTTCTATTTGAGGAATGAAAAGCTTGGTCTCCTGGGAACAATTCCAGAAAGAACCTGAATAGGAGTGGTTTATTTGGGCAGAAAACACACCAGAGAGCCCCTGAAAGACCACAATCTTTGCTTCAGAGGCAATACACTTACCCTTTTCCAAAAGAACCAGGGGAAAAGTATGACAGGTAACGCATTAATCATTGGCCAGGTTCTATGTAAATGATTTCCACACCTAAGATCTCAGTCAATCCTCCCGACACCCTTTTGAGGTAGAATTACCTCACCCTATGTACAGGCTTGCTCAGAGAGATCAAACAATTTGCCCAAGGTCAGTGTTAGAGGGTCTGCATAGAGCTGCGAAGGGCCCCATCCAGACCCTAGAGCCCAGGCCTCACCTTGTACTCCCGGAACTTGTTGACAATGGGTTCATGGAGGAGGAACTTGATGTCTTTGATAAGGTAAAAGGTTCGGGCTGCCGTGGAGCCCTTGTTGACCTTCTTCTTGTGTTTGGGTTCATGGGGATAAATGCCCTTCAGGATGCACAGCCGCCTGGAAGACAAAGGCCACTCCTTCTATCAGCAAACGTGCTGAGCACTGGGCACGCTGGGCCTGGAAAACTGCCGTGAACAGAGAACACAGGAACCCTGCCCTTTGGAAAACTCACATCCTAGTGCAGGAGTCCGACAGTGACAAGTTCCCGACAAACATAGTGCAGACAGTCCCAAGCACCAGAAAGGAAACAATCAGGATACTGACAGGGGCCAAATGGCAGGTACCTCTTTTAGCAAGGAAAGTCAGGAAAGGCCTTGCTGACAAATCAACATTTCAGCCACATGGAGGTATACCTCATTTTATTGAATTTCACTTTATTGCACTTTGCAGGTAATTGCATTTTCTTTTTAAACAAATTGAAGGTTTATGCAACCCTGCATTGAGCAAGTCTATCGGTGCCATTTTTCCAACATTTGCTCACCTTCATGTCTCTGTGTCACATTTTTGGAATTCTCACAATATTTCAAACTATTTCATCATTATTATATTTGTTATAGCGATCTGTGATCAGTGATCTTTGATGCTGCTATTGTAATCATTTTGGGGGCACCACGAATAGCACCCATACAAGATGGTGAACTTCATCAAGAAATGTTGTGTGTGTTCTGACTGCTCCACCCGACCTGCCATTCCCCAGTCTCTCTCCCTCTACTCGGGCCTCTCTACTCCCTGGGACACAATATTGATATGAGGTCAACAAATAACCCTACAGTGGCCTCTAAGTGTTCAAGTGAAAGGAAGAGTCCCACGTCTCTCACTTTAAATCAAAAGCTAGAAATGATTAAGCTTAGTGAGGAAGGCATGGTGAAAGCCAAGACAGGTCGAAAGCTAGGCTTCTTACACCACAGCCAGCCAAGTTGTGAATACAAAGGAAAAGCCCTTGAAGGAAATTAAAAGAGCTACTCCCGTGAACACATAAACGATAAGAAAGCAAAACAGCCTTATTGCTGATATAAAGTTTTAGTGGTCTGGACAGAAGATCAAACTAGCCACAACATTCCCTTAAGCCAAAGCCTAATCCAGAGCAAGACTCTAACTCTCTTCAATTCTATGAAGGCTGACAGAAGTAAGGAAGCTGCAGGATGAAGTCTGAAGCTAGCAGAGGATGGTTCATGAGCTTTAAGGAAAGAAGCCATCTCCATGACATGAAAGTACAAGGTGAGGCAGCAAGTGCTGATGCAGAAGCTGCAGCAAGTTATCCAGAAGATCTAGCTAAGATAAGTAACTAAACAACAGATTTTCAATGTTGATGAAATAGCCTTATATTGGAAGAAGATGCCTTCTAGGACTTTCATAGCTAGAGAGAAATCAATGCCCGGCTTCAAAATTTCAAAGGACAGGCTGACTCTCTTGTTATGGGATAACACAGCTGGTGACTTTAAGGTGAAGCCAATGCTCATTCACCATTCTGAAAATCCTGGGGCCCTTAAAAATTATGCTAAAATCTACTCTGCCTGTGCTCTATAAATGGAACAACAAAGCCTGGATAACAGCACATCTGTTTACAAAAACCAACGTCAGGGGCTTCCCTGGTGGCGCAGTGGTTAAGAATCCACCTGTCAATGCAGGGGACACGGGTTCGAGCCCTGGTCCAGGAAGATGCCACATGCTGTGGAGCAACTAAGCCCATGCGCCACAACTACTGAGCCTGCACTCTAGAGCCCGCGAGCCACAACTACTGAAGCCCGTGCACCTAGAGTCCGTGCTCCGCAACAAGAGAAGCCACCGCAATGAGACGTCCACACACTGCAATAAAGAGTAGCCCCTGCTCACCGCAACTAGAGAAAGCATGAGCAGCAACGAAGACCCAAAGCAGCCAAAAATAAATAATAAATTTATAAAACAAAACAAAACAAAAAACATGGTCAATGACTATTTTAAGCCCACCCTGGAGACCTACTGCTCAGAAAAAAGTTTTTTGTTTTTTCAAAATATTAGTGCTCATTGACAATGCACCTTGTCACCCAAGAGATCTGATGGAGATGTAGAATGAGATTAATGTTGTCTTCATGCCTGCTAACAAAACATCCACTATGCAGCCAATGATCAAGGACTAATTCTGACTTTCAGGTCTTATTAAGAAATACATTTCATAAGGCTATAGCCACCATAGACAGTGATTCCTCTGATGGATCTGGGCAAAGTAAATTGAAAACCTTCTGGAAAGGATTTACCCTTCTAGATGCCGTTAAGAATTTTCGTGATTCAGAAGAGATAAAAATATCAACATTAACAGGAGTTTGGAAGAAGTTGCTTCCAACCCTCATGGATGACTTTGAGGGGTTCAAGACTTCAGTGGAGGAAGTAACTGCAGATGTGGTAGAAACAGCAAGAGAACTAGATTTAGAAGTGGACCCTGAAGGTGTGACTGGATTGCTGCCATCTCATGATAAAACTTTAACAGATGAGGAGTGCTTCTTATAAATGACTGAAGACAGTGGTTTCTTGAGATGGAATCTACTGTGGAAATTGTTGAAATGACAACAAAGGATTTAGAATATTATGTAAATTTAGTTGATAAAACAGCAGCAGAGTCTGACAGGATTGACTCCAATTCTGACAGAAGTTCTACTGTGGGTAAAATGCTGTCAAACAGCACTGTGTGCTACAGAGCAATGGTTCATGAAAGGAAGAGTCAATCAACGTGACAAACCTCACTGTGGTCTTATTTTAAGAAACTGTCACAGCCAGCCCAGGCTTCAGCAACCACCTCCTTGATCAGTCGGCAGCCATCAACATCGAGGCAAGACCCTCCACCAGCAAAAAGATTACCACTCACTGAAGGCTCAGATAATGATTAGCATTTTTTAGCAATAAAGTATTTTAAATTAATGCATGTTCATTTCTTTTAGACATAAAACTACTGCACACTTAATAGACTACAGTATAGTGTAAACGTAACTTTTATATGCACTGGGAAACCGCTTCATTGTGGTATTCATTTTATTGCAATGGTGTGAAACCGAATCCACAATATCTCCAAGGTCTGCCTATAAAGGGCAGAGGGAAGAGAATCTTAAGAAGGACAGAGGCTGTAAGAGTGGGAAGTGCTGGGTGCGTTTGGAAGATGAAAAGTGAGCCAGGCAGCAGGACGCAGGCTGTGGAAGAGTCTGGACTGGACTCTCCAAGGAGCTGAGAACCACAAGCTGCAGAATCAGGGGTCACTACTGCCAGAAGGGAGAGGATGGGTGACAAAGACCCAGATAAGAGAGCAGCAGTGCGTTGTACCAGTGGGCCCATTTTGATGTCTCAGGGTGGCACGACCCAGTTCTCCAGCTTCCCCATGGACCACACCTGGCAAAGCACAGCTCACTAAAGCAAAGCCAGGCAAGAAAGAGAAGGAATATCAGAATCCCAGACAGAGTTTGCAGCAATGCAGTTAAGAGAGGGATGTGGCTGAGTTTTCACTGGCCAGGCACCCGAAGTCCCCCTCTCCTCTCCAACCTCACCTGAAGTCGGCCAGGCTCAGCTGCAGCTTCTTCCGGGCTTTGTTTCGGGTGATGTAGTTGGTAGCAGAGCCTCGTTCATACTTGAGGAGGATAAAATCAATTCTCCATTAGCAATGATTACAATGACGGAGAGCAACCTCTGGACATTGCTCATGCGAGAGGCGACTATTACTCTGGATAAATGGCCAAGAGGCTGTGGGGAAGGAGCGCTCCTGCACTGTCCCTGCAGATGTCAGCACAGAGGAGGACACATACATCTGCACGATGCAGGACCATGAGGTTGCTGTGGATCAGGTGCTATGCCAAGCACTTAGTAGTGGCTGTAAGTACTGACCATTATGATGACTGATTTGCACACATTATTCATTTAATCCCCACAACACTATGAGGTGGGTGCCATTAAAATTCTCATTTCACAAGGGAGGAAAACAGGCTCAGTAAAATAACCTGCCCAGGTCACATAGCTTTTTAAGAGCTGGGGCTGGATTCAGACCTAGGTCCAAGTCCAGAACCTGAGTGCCTCATCCACTAAGCCAGTGTTCTCAACTTCTTTTTCATTATAACCACCCCTCCACCACCACAGGCCTTTTTAGACCTTTTCTCCCCTTTAATCACCCTCTCTCACAGCCCCATAAAATGTTAATACCACAGATACACTGTAGATGTTTCTGTAACATAGTCCTTCTGAGGGCTACACATCATTGTAATGTCTAAGATGTCCCCCAACCAATTTCTGTTCCCTTCGGGATGACACCATCCAGTTGAAAATGCACACTCTAAGCCACATAGCCTCCCTCCTTCCTCATTCATTCAACAGACAATAACAAGATCTCTACTATGTTCCAAGTGTTTAGCTAAATCCTAGGAGGGTAATAAAGACAAAAGGCCTGGTCTCTACCTGCCCCCAAAGAGCATGTTGTGTTGTGCAACCATCTGGACATCTGTGGTGCTAAGATGCTGCCTCACACTCACACCTCTGTATCCCTGACAGAGCAGCAGTGCACTGTACCAGCTCCCTGCAATGCTAACCAAGCACGTCCTTCCCAAACGAGGTCTTCCTCTGGATTAAGACAGCATAGGCCTCAATGGCCAGGTCCAGCTCTAAAGGGACAAACCTGTAGCCTCCAGAGGGGTATGTTTACGAATAATCCCACAGTCACGAAACATGCCCTTCATTCATTCTTCCCTTTAGACATTTATTGTCTACTGGGGATCAGGCCCGTGCCAAGTTCTGGGGGTACAAAGATGATTTTCAGACTGTCTTAGGGAAGCTGCTTTCATTAAAATTGTTTTCTATTGCCCTACACTGTCACCATTCTTATTCTTTCAAACATTAAGGGGATAATTAAAGTCAACTGGGGTGGCTTTACTCCCTGGGTGTATTCAGCATTTTGGGCTGTTAGATGCTACTGGCACCTAGTGGGTAAGAGGCCAGGAATGCTGCTAAACATCCCACAACACCCAGAACAACCCTCCCCACAACAGTTATCTGGCTCAAAATGTCAAAACGGTTGTGAAACCCTGCTTTAAAAACTGTCATGATTTGTTGGGACTTCCCTGGTGGTCCAGGGGTTAGGACTCCGAGCTTCCATTGCAGGGGGCCCGGGTTCCATCCCGCAAGACGCTGGGCGTGGTCAAAACAAAACAAACAAACAACGACAAAAACTGTCATGATTTGTTTACATATCTGCACCTGTGCCTCAAAGGCAGGTTTTCAATGTTATATCTTTGTAGTTCCAATCACTAGCACTTAGCTCAATAGCGTGCTGGATTAAAAACAGATTGGCAGCAGAAACTTTCCAGCTGACGGAAACAATCGAGGCAACTCCATCTTCCTCATCCTCATCCCCATCCCCTCTCTAATCTCTTTATGCCATCAAGGTGATTCTCCATACAGCAACAAGAACAACTCCTTGAAAAACGGATATTACTCCCCCTTTAGTTGATTCTTACTGCTTTTTGAATAAAATCAGTCTCACTGTGCCTGACAGGCCTTGCATGACCTGGTCCCTGTCCAACCCCAACTTCACCACTCTCCTCTGTTTACTATACCCCAGATGCCACTCTCCTCTGTTTACTATACCCCAGCCAAGCTGATATCCTTTAATTCCTTGCACACAGCAAGCCTTTTCCACCCGAAGGCCTTAGCACTTAGTTTCCGCTGCCAGGCTTGTTTGTGATCGTTTTATTTGGTTATTTACTTTAGTGTCCAACTTCCCCACTAGAAAGTGAGCTCCACGAATGCAGGGACCACAGCTAGTTGTTTATGTCTCCCATCCCCAATGTCCAGGACAAGGCCTGATTCGGCAGAAAAGGGAGTCGCAAGTTTTAGAGATGCTAAGCTCAAAATAATGGTGAACTCTACGTAATGTTCATCACTTTCAGTAAAGTTATCCTCCGGCTCGGCCTGTTTTGGGGTGCAGCTTTGCTTGGTAGCCTCAACGCTCTTTCACAGCTCTACTCCAGGGTTCTTTCCCCTATTTTACAGAACAAGTACTGCCGTCCTCGCCCATCCTCGAACCCCTTCTGCCTGCTGTCTCCTGTCGCGTTGATCCCAGCCGCTTCTGCACCCACGAGGATCCAAGGCTGGGGAAAAGCGCAGTCCCCGGGCTCCGTCGCTCCCGTCTCCTACCTCCTGAGGCACCCCCGTCCCCCCTGCCCCGGACCCGCCCCGGCCTCTCGCCCATCACCTTCTTCTTCTCCAAGCCTCCCATGACTCCACGCAGAAGGATCTACAAGCACCGCGAGGACACCACCACTTCCTCCCGCAAGTGCCCTGCCTAGGGCCCCGAGGCCCCCACGCCGCCGGCCTGCGCGTGCTGTCCAAGGAGGTGCCTGAGCGAGTCTACTGAAAGATGGAAATTTTCTCCTAGAGATTAAAACTAAATCCTCTGAAAAAAATCGCTAAGACAACTCTTTCGGGCTCTTTCTCATCGGTGAGCCTGTTACAGGCATTTTTAATGTTTAAGCATAGGCGTATATTCAGGCATTTCTATAATCATCCTGATGTCGAGCGCTTGACGTTATGAGCCCCGTTGCATGTTGGGATGGAAGGGGCCGGAAGGCTTAGAGGCGGCGCAGCGCTTTCTGGGATGCAGATGCGCTCTGAGGTGTGGGAGTACGAGTCTCCCTTGTCTGAGAGGCCGCCTCGGCGGTAAGTGAAGCTGGCCTCGCTTCGCCGTTGGCCATTGGCTTTTACTTTTGTCCATTCGCTGTTACCGGGATAAACAGAGCAAAAGCAGACTTTTTTCTTCACAGGGGTGGAGAGACTCGAGAGGCCACTTACATTTTCTGAGCCTTAGCGGAGTGTTGAAAAATGACGAAAGACCAAGCAGAATTACAGAACTCGTGGTATATTTAAAATGCACATTCAACACGTTTGAGCTTTTAATATGTATACACAAATTTCGTAGTGTGTTCCTCAAAGAATAATTACAAGATTTATACAAATAGTCACACCAAGTGGTGTGGTCTGGGAAGCAGGTAAAATTTGTAAAATTTGATGTTTTCTTCTTTCAGGCCTCTAAACTCCATTTGGAGATTGCCTCAAATTTTTATTTATTTATTTATTATTTAAGTTATTTTTGACTGCTGCAGCACATGGGATCTTCACTGAGGCAGGGGGGATCTTTCGTTGTAGCTCACAGGCTCCCTGTCGTGGTGCGTGGGCTTCTCTCTAGTTCCGGCATGAGGGTTTTTCTCTCTCTAGTTGTGGCGCTCTGGTTCCAGAGCGTGTAGGCTCTGTAGTTTGCGGTACATGGGCTCTGGATGAGGCGCGAGAGCTCCGTAGTTGCGGCGCACCGGCTTAGTTGCCCCTCAGCATGTGGGATCTTAGTTCCCTGACCAGGGATCGAACCTGTGTCCCATGCATTGTAAGGTGGACTTTTTACCACTGAACCACCAGGGAAGTCCCAAGATTGCCTCAAAATTTTAAATTTGAGGCCCTGTGGATATGACCTGACCCAAGGTTGTGGTGATAGAACTCACCCGTTAAAGGTAAATACAGACATTAAGCACTGGCTAGTGCTTGTTTTGAACAATGTGCATTTTATTATGTACTTTCAATTAAAGCTAAAATAAAGTAAAAACCTAGTGATTCTACAAACAGCAAAAAATGAAATGAAATGAAAACTGAGTAGGGGAAGGTGAGCTGGCAAAACTTTGAACGAACTTGCCAGAGAGGTGTGAGGAAAACCAGGGTCATGTGGTGCTCACAGCAGAAGACCAAGGAGTGTTCCAGAAGGGGGGCAGGAGAGAAGGAAGGATGGCAAAGATTGGTGCCACCATGAAAGTTATAAAAGGTGCAGAGGTGGTGGTCTCTATCACATCTCTGTTTAATTCATCAGTCTGGTACCTGCAGAAACTGGATTGATTCTGGAGAATGATTACTGTGCGCTCAACCAAGTAATAGCCCTGATCACAATTGATGTGCTTGAAATTGTTTCATTGCTAGAGCAGATTAATAAGGCTTGAGGTATGTGGTTTGCTGCCATTGATTTAGCAAGTTCATTCTTTTACATTCCACTTAGAAAAGAGGATCAGGACTTCCCTGGTGGTCCAGTTGTTAAGACTCCATGCTTCCAATGCAGGGGGCGTGGGTTCGATCCCTGGTCTGGTAACTAAGATCCCACCCGCTGCTTGGTGTGGCAAAAAAAAAAAAAAGAGGATCAGAAACACTTCTCATTCTCATGGAACTGATAATATTCATTTAGTTTTACGTTGGGGCTATGATAACTCTCCTGCCCTCTGTCATAATACTAGTCTGAAGAGATCTGGATCATCGGAACAGCCCACAGATGTGACATTGATCTGTTACACTGATATGCTGATCAGACAGGACATGTAGAGAGGGCTCTGAAGCAGGTCCTGGCTGCAGAGCAAACCGTGCCCCACTTGGACCATCAGATCCAGCAGACCCTATGGTGTTGGTGGAGTCAGCGGAGGGAAAGATGCAGTATAGAGCTTACAGCAAGCCCCAGTGGGAGAATCACAATGCAGAACTCTGGAATTCTTGGGCAAGGTCATGCCACCTACTGCAGAGAAGTATACACCATTGAAGAAATACCTGCTGGCTTGTTACTGAGCCCTGGTAGAAAACAGTTGGCCATTGGTCATCAAGCGACCAAGTTCAGAACTTCCAATTATGAGTTGGGTTATTTTGGACCCAGTGAGGAATAAAAGTAAATGGGCCCAGCAGAGGTCATTATAAATATAATCAAGCCCTCCTGGGACCAGAGGGCACAAGTAAGCTGCATGAGCAAGTAGCCTAGGACCCCTATTGCACACAACAGTTGCTCCAAAATACCTTCCCTGTTTGCACCTAAGCCTGTATGGAGGTCCCACATGACTAGCTGAAAATGAGGAGGAAAAGACTCAAGCTTGGTTTATGGACAGGTTGGCTCAGTGCACAGGTGCAAAGCAAAAATGGACCACAGCTACATAGCAGCCACTTTCAGGGTTGGTCTTGAAAGACAGTGGAGATGGAAAATCTTCCCAATGGGTGGAGCTGCAAGCAGTCATCCACTTTTTATGGAAGGAGAAGTGGCCCAAGTTGAAAATACAGATAGGTTCCTGAGCAGTGGTCAGTGGTCTGGCTGTCTGGAAGGGGATCTGGAAGGAAAAGGACTAGAATATAGAGATAAGGAGGTCTGAGGTAGAGGCATATGGCTGGATGAGAGAAATAGAGAAAACACTGAGCCCCCAATATGCCACTATTCCTTGAGGAGACCAACTGGCCACTTGATAATTCAGCTACAGTGGGCCTTTCTGTCCTGGAAATGTCACCAGTTTGTCCTCAGAGAGAGATATACCTAACCTGGGCAAGGGTCTGCCTTGTCTGCCTGCAGAGTCTCAGCCAGAGCCACTATTCAGCAGCCTATGGAATGCCTGATCTACAAGCATGGAATCCCACATATCATAGCCTTCAACCAGGGACCCGTTTTACATGCAGGGAGGTGTAGGAGTAGGCCCATGGCCTTGGGATCCCATGGATATACCACCTACTGCACCATCCAGAGACATCCAGCATCACAGAATGCTGGAACAGCCTTCTACAAGCATAGCTGAGGTACCAGCTTGGAGGAAATACTCTGTGATAAGCAAACCCACTTAACTCCCAATGACTCACTGGGAGAATATTGTGCTTCCCATTCCTGTAACTCTGAGCTCTGCAATGTTGGAGACCCTGGTCCTCAAAGAGGACATGCTTTTCCCAGGGGGCACAGAAAGGGTTCCATTGAATTATAAGTTATGGCTACCACATGGGTACTTTGACCTTCTTGTGCACAGGGACCAGCAGGTTTGAAGAAGAGTCACTGTACTGGCAGGAGTAGTTGACATTGAGCAGCTGGAAGAGGTCACACTGCTCTACACAATGGGGATGGGACAACACGTGCAGAACCCAGGTGAGCTGCTTGGGAGCCTCCTGGTACTCCATTGCCCACTGCAACGGAGAATGGACACATGAATTACCCCTGGCATGAAAAGAGTTAACATACCAGAGGTTCACGACCCTCAGCAATAAGGTTTGGGTTATGTTATCATCAAGACCTGCTGAGGTAAGAGCTGAGACTCAGGTGAGTTTAGGATGGATGGTGGAAGAAGATGAATACCAACTGCAGCCCTGAGTCACGGATCAACCAAAGCAATGGAGGTTATAGTTTATTCCAGTAGTAGTTGATTAGGTTCCACTCAGGAAGAGAGGCCCATGGAACTATCCCTGAACCTGTGTGGAAAAGTAAATGTATGTGGTGCAAGGGGTGGACTGTAGTGGCTTCAAAACATGCCTCTCAGGTCTCCTACTGTGGGGAGCACAATTGCCCGATCGCCCCAGCTGTGCTCTGAAATCCATCGAGTGCTAGTGCGAAGGCTGTGCTTCCCATGGGCTCCCAGCCAATGACTGAGCACAGCAAGGATACAGAGGGAGGCCTGGTCCTTGGAGTCACAGGACTCCTTTGCTGGGTGACTGTTTTGTGTCAGTCTCAGCCTATCATCGGTAGTGATGCTATCGGCTAGGAGTGCCTGGGGGGCCTGTACTACCAGTGGGAGCCCCCCGCACCCCAGACATTTCCCCAACTGGAGCCAGTGTCGTGGATGGACTAGTCCTTGTGGTTCTCACTGTGATTGCAAGATACACCTCAGCAACAACCATTAGGGAACTTTGGGGGGAAAAGAAAAGGTTTATTACAAGTCCTGGAGGGTACCTGGCACGTCTGGGGCCACACAGCAAGGTCACAGAGAGCATGCACCTGGGGTTTGCCTTTATTGGGGTTGAGGATGAGGTGCCTAGGGTTTCACAGGTTCACTCTTTATTGGCACATTTAAAACAGAAGAGCCAGAATTAGGACACGGGGAGGGAAAAGTGGGGTCACTCAAGCAGTCAGTTATGTAGTTACCCAGGACTTTCTAAAAGGGGAATTTTGGGGAATTCCCTGGAGGTCTAGCAGTTAGGACTCTGCACTTTCACTGCTGAAGAGGCAGGTTCAATCCCTGGTCAGGGAACTAAGATCTCACAAGCCGCTGGGCTAAAAGAAAAAAGGGGGGGAGGGACTTCATGGGTGGGGGCAGCCTGTCTCCTTATCTATTTGTTTAACTAGTAACTGTGTCCCGCAAAATGTTTGAGGTGCGTGTCTTTGAAATGAATGCCTCAGCAATCGAAAGCTTAACGTCAGGCACTTGCAATTAAAAAAAAAAAAAGCTTACTGTCAGGCACTTACACTACAGTAACTTTTTTTTTTTAATTTATTTTTATTTTTGGCGGCATTGGGTCTTTGTTGCTGCGCTCGGGCTTTTCTGTAGTTGCGGTGAGCGGGGGCTACTCTTCGTTGCGGAGCGCAGGCTTCTCATTGGGTGGCTTCTCTTGTTGCAGAGCACGGGCTCTAGGCATGTGGGCTTCAGTAGTTGTGGCACTCGGGCTCAGTAGTTGTGGCTCACAGGCTCTAGACCGCAGGCTCAGTAGTTGTGGCGCACGAGCTTAGTCGCTCCACGGCATGTGGGATCTTCCCAGACCAGGGCTCGAACGCATGTCCTCTGCATTGGCAGGCGGATTCTTAACCACTGAGCTGCCAGGGAAGCCCCACTACAGTAACTTTGATCCCAGGGCTTGCCGTAGGCCTTGCTGAAAGTTTCTTAAATCTCTACAGCATTAATTATTAGAGAAATGCAAATCAAAACTACAATGAGGTATCACCTTACACCGTTCAGAATGGCCATTATCAAAAAATCTAGAAACATAACTAATAAGAACCTACTATATAAAAAATAAAATAAAATTCAAGAACAAAAAAAATCTAGAAACAATAAATGCTGGAAAGGGTGTGGTGAAAAGGGAACCCTCCTGCACTGTTGGTGGGAGTGTAAATTGATACAGCCACTGTGGAGAACAGTATGGAGTTTCCTTAAAAAACTAAAAATAGAACTACCATATGACCCAGCAATCCCACTACTGGGCATATACCCAGAGAAAACCATAATTCAAAAAGACACATGCACCCTTATGTTCATTGCAGCACTATTTACAATAGCCAGGACATGGAAGCAACCTAAATGCCCATCGACAGACGAATGGATAAAGAAGATGTGGTACATATATACAATGGAATATTACTCAGCCATAAAAAGGAACAAAATTGGGTCATTTGTAGAGATGTGGATGGATCTAGAGACTGTCATACAGTGAAGTAAGTCAGAAATAGAAAAACAAATATCGTATATTAACGCATATATGTGGAACCTAGAAAAATGCTACAGATGAACCTGTTTGCAGGGCAGAAATAGAGACACAGATGTAGAGAACAAACGTATGGACACCAAGGGGGGAAGTGGCAGGGGTGGTGGTGGTGGTGTGATGAATTGGGAGATTGACATATATACACTAATATGTATAAAATAGATAATTAATAAGAACCTGCTGTATAAAAAATAAATTCAAAAATTCAAAAAAACAAAAACAAAAAGACATGTACCACAATGTTCATTGCAGCACTATTTACAATAACCAGGACATGGAACCAACCTAAATGTCCATCAACAGATGAATGGATAAAGAAGATGTGGCACACATATCCAGTGGAATATTACTTGCCATAAAAAGAAATGAAATTGAGTTATTTTTAGTGAGGTGGATGGACCTAGAGTCTGTCATACAGAGTGAAATAAGTCAAAAAGAGAAAAACAAACACCGTGTGCTAACGCATATATGTGGAATCTAAAAACAAAAACAAAAAAATGGTACTGATGAACCTAGTTGCAAGGCAGGAATAAAGAGGTAGACAGAGAATGGACTTGAGGACATGGGGTGGGAGGGCGAAGCTGGGGCAAAGTGAGAGTAGCATCGACATATATACACTGCCGAATGTAAAATAGTTAGCTAGTGGGAAGCAGCAGCATAGCACAGGGAGATCAGCTTGGTGATTTGCGATGACCTAGAGAGGTGAGATAGGGAGGGTGTGAGGGAGGCTCAAGAGGGAGGGGATGTGGGGATATATGTATGCATATGGCTGATTCGCTTTGTTGTGCAACAGAAACTAACAGTATTGTGAAGCAATTATACTCCAGTAAAGATCTATCAAAAAAAAAATCTCTACAGCAGTCTCAGACCTCCCTTACCTATTTCCTTCCTTCCCTCTCTCCTTCACAGGGGCCAGACCTGCACCATAGTCTGACAGGTCCGCTGGCTTCCTCTGATTCCCTTTCCTTTTATACTCATAGAGTTTTCCCCAATCAATCCTATGCACATCTAATACCATCTTGGCATCTGCTCTTGGAGGACCAGGACTAACACAACCAGTCATAGATTTATAGCTTGATTTTTCACAAACCAAATACACCCATATAAGCAGTACCCAGCTCAGGAAACAGAACATGACCAGCACCCAGGAGCCCTCCCTGCAGTGCCCCCTTCCAGTTCCTATCCCTCAAAGAGAATCACTAATCAAATTCCCACATCATACCTTAGTTTTGCCTATTTTTCAACTCTATGTGGACAAAAAAAGTCACCTGCTGTATCAGTAAAAAAAAAAAGGATGTTCCTGCCATCAGGCCATCAGCCACTGCAGCAGCCTCACTGGGCATCCTTGCTACCAAGTCCAAGCTCATACTGCTCACTGCACGACAGGCCAGTAAATTGAGAGATGAGTTGTTGTGGCAAGGAATAGCGACTTTATTCAGAAAGCCAGCAGACCGAGAAGATGGTGGACTCATGTCCCAAAGAACCATCTTGCCTGAGTTAGAATTCAGGCTTCATTTATACTAAAAGGGGAGGGAGTAAAGTCAAACATTTCCTGGTCAGCCTCAGGAGGGGATGTGTTAGTTTCCTCCTGCCTGTAGTCATTCACAGGTGGGCCTGGTCAGGATGTGAGCTAAACAAAGGGATTTTAGCTTAGTGCTCATCACCTGGGAGGCAGGGGTCCCAGAGGTGGGTCATTATAATTCAAGCTTATAGGAAACATCCCTTTAGTGATTAACTTGTAATAGAATTCCCTATTACACCCTGAAGGGATTCAGAATGGAGAAAAACAGGATACTAGCCCTAGATAGCTAAGGTGCATATCAAAGGAATGATTTCAATGAGCCCAGACTCTTGCATCTTCCCATACATAGAAAAGCACTAAATTCATTAACTTGAGATGTCTGTTTTCTCTTTAATTAACAGTAATCTTTTGATGTTCCAACTACCTGGGCTTTTTGTTGTTTTTCATTTGTTTCTTTGTGTGTTTTTTGTTTGTTTATTTTTTTGCAAAAGCTCTTTGTATCCTGGCTCCTCCCTTACCTCTTCAGAACAGTCCCTTAGAGCTTTCTGAGAGGCTGTATCCTGGGCTTAAGTCCTCAGAAAGTCTGCTGAATAAAACATAATTCTAAACTTAAAAAAAATACTTATTTATTTATTTTGGCTGTGCCGGGTCTTAGTTATGGCACGCGGGATCTTCAGTACCGCATGTGGGATCTTTAGTTGCAGCATGCGTGTGGGATCCAGTTCCCTGACCAGGGATCGAACCTGGGCCCCCTGCATTGGGAGTGCAGAGTCTTACCCACTGGACCACCAGGGAAGTCCCAATTCTAAACTTTTAGGTTGTGCATTTTTTTCAGTAGACAATTATATCAATTGAATCTCATAGTATGGTTTGTCAAGAACTGTGAAAGGTCTGAGATGTTACTCCACTCACACAGATACATAACTTTTATATGTGAATACTGAAGAAACATGAGGCTTCTGGGTCAGGAAACAGAGCTCTATCTTGATACTCACAACCAGATTAACAGCCAGGGTAACGTTGCAGCATCATTCCCCGCACCTAGACCCACAGGCAGTGCAATGAGAACTGATGGAAACTTTCTATGTGAGTGCCAAGTTACACCCCGTAAATGAAGGATAGAGAACAACAGATTTTCTAATTTCTACCTGCAGCAGAAAAGCAGCTGCCTCTCCTCTGCTTTTTGGAGATTGAATGAAAAGTATCTTAGATACTTACCCTAACCTGTTTGAATGTAAATGCATTGCTTCAAGGACTGGATAAGCCCCAGTGTCTGGCTTCTGTGACCTAGAGGTGTTTGGATGTGTGGACTTCATCCATTATGACAGGGAGATAGCTCTCTAGTCTTCCTGGTACCTTTGGGAGCTTAACTTTGGGCCTAGTCTGGGCTGTAACCATTTGACTCTCTCAGGGAGATAAGTTCTATTATCGTTTTGTTTCTGTCAACCCCCGCCACAGCATGCCCAATTGAACCCGAGCTTCTGCAGTGGAAGAGTGGAGTCTTAACCACTGGACCACCAGGGAAGTCCCTATTATCCTTTTGGATAAGACCAATTAACTACACAAATGGCTACAGATTAAAGTCTTATGGTATGTGGAAAGCAAAATGCTTTTAGGGGAAGTTAAAGCAAGCATTTGCCCTTTATATTGTATACATTTCCACATCTCAGGAGGCTAGGGCTTTTTACAGGAGGACTGAGACATCCATGGAGATTTTAGTTCCCTACATGCTGTTTTCTTTTTTGTCTGGCTTCTTTCAATCAACATTATGTTTGTGAAATTCATCCTTATTGTTGTGTGAATGTTCACTCATGCTAATTGCCATATAGAATATACCATACTTCATCCATTCTATTCTTGGTGGAGATTAGGTAGTGCAAAAATTCAACCAATTGTGGAGATAGGGAACAGTCCACAAGACTACTCCCACTCTGACACCAGTTGCAAGTGCACGGGTCCCTGAGATCATCCTCAGTTTTGATAATTCACTAGAAGGACCTTCAAAACTCAGTGAAAGCTGTTATACCACAGTTAACAGTTTATTACAGGGAAAGATACAGATTAAAATCAGCCAAGGGAAGAGACACTTGGGACAGGGTTTAGGAAGGTACCAAACGTGGAGCTTAGTCATCCTCCCCCTAGAGACTCAGGGCAGTGTCACTTTCCTGGCATCAATGCATGCCGCTATACATGGAGTATTGCCAACCAGGGAAGCTCACCAAAGCCTTGGTGTCCAGAGTCTTTATTGGGCTCCATCACTCAAGCAGGGTTGACTACCCATGTGGCTGATAACAATTTCCAGCCCTCAGGAGGTCCAAGCTGCTATCACATGAACCAAAGTGCCCCACCCTAAAAAACTTATCTGTCTGGCTCAAGGCCCCCAGTCAAACAAGGACACTCCTATCAGGCATGACATTCCAATGGCTTAGAGATTACCTCCCAGAAGCTGAGGGCAAAGGCCAGTCCTCTATTTCTCCTTGCAGTTTTTTTAATTCACCTTTTATTTTATAGCTATATTATTAGGTTTAGAATGGTTTAAAAAATCTTAGTGAATTGAATCTTTTATCAATATGTGGTAACCCTCTGTTCTGGTCATTGTTGTGTAATAAATTATCTCAAAATTTAATGATTTAAAACAAGAATCATTTTGTTATCTCATGGTTTCTGAGGGTTAAAAATTCGGCATGGGGGAATTCCCTGGCAGTCCAATGGTTAGGACTCCGTGCTTCCACTGCAGGGGGCACAGGTTCAATCCCTGGTCAGGGAACTAAGATCCCTGTGTGGCACGGCCATAAAAAAATAAATAAATAGAAATTGGGGATGGGGTCAGTTGACTGTTTCTGTCTATACGTCTTATGCAGTTGAAATCATGAAAGCTGGAATAGTCATGAAAGCTGGAGAAGCTGGGGGCTGGCTGGACATGCTTCTGTCTCTTCAGGTAATCACAGGGCTTCTTCAGGTAATCATGTGGATTACTTTCCTGGGCCAATTTAGGCTTCCATCCAGGATAGCAGCCTCAGGGCGGTTGGACTGCTTACACAACAGCTCTCAAGTGTTGCCACGAGCAAGGTGGCAGTGCATTTTCTTTTCTGACTTGAAGTCATATATTATCACTTCTCCTATATTCTGCAACTTACAGGCAAGTCACAAATCTGCCCAGATTCAAAGGGAGGGGACTTAGACTTTGTGGATGAATGACAAAATTATAGAAGACCACAGTGGGACAGGGGGTATTGTTGCAGCCATCTTTGCAAAATACAATCTGATATATGCTCTTTGTCTCTATTAATGCTTTTTGCCTAAGACTATTTGATCTGATAATAATATAACTAAGCCAACTTTATTTTGGTTGGTATTTTTCTGGTATATCTTTTTCTAACCTTTCACTTTTAATCTTTTTGCATTTATATGTTATAGGAATTTCTCTTGAAAACAGAATATAGCTGGGTATTTTAAAAACCAACCTGATAGTCTTCGCCCTTGAACTGGATAGTTTAATCCATTTACATGGATTGTGATGGCTGATATATTTGGGTTTCTGTCTTCTGTCTTATTTTTGTTCTACCTGTTCACTTTTTCTGGGTTTCTTTTTTCTCCCCCTCCTTTTTGTTTTCTTTTAGATTAAATTCTCCCCACAATAATTCTGTGTGTCCTTCTACTAGTTTACATACTCTGTTTCTGTTCTTTAAATGATTATCCAAAATTTTTAACTTACACATTTGACTTAGCAGATCCTAAAGTTTATCATTATCTTTGTCTTCTTCAGAAATTTTAATAAAAGGATCTTAGTAGGCTTTAACTCCAATCTGAACCCTCTAGACTTACATAAAATTGTTGAACTTTACCTTAATTTTAAACCCTGTATGTTACACATTATTGGTATTGTTTTATGTACTCAATATTTGTTTACATTTATCTGCAGCCTTGACATTTTCTTTGCTCCCATTCTTACATCTTAGGCTTTCCTTCTGGAATCATCTTTTTTTCTCTTCTGGAAGTATGTTAGTCAGGTTCTAGTGCAAGTAAACTCTCAGTTTTGGGGTGTCTTAAAATGTCTTTATTTTACTCTTAATTTTTGTTTTTGAGTGATAGTTTCACTGAGTACAGAATTCAAGTGACTAGTACAGTCTCTCAACACAATGAAGATATCATTCTAGTCTGATCTGACTCCCATTGTTATTATTGAGAAGATATCTGTCAGTAGAATTACCATCTCTCTGTAGATAATGTGTCACTTTCTGTCTTCCTATCCAGCTTGAGATTCACTGGGATTCCTCATTCCAAGGATTGATATCTTTCCTCAGTTCTGGAAAATCCTCAACCATTATATTTTCAAATATTGCTTCTTCTTTCTCACCATTTTTTTTCCTCCTGTAGTTTCCATTAGACTTATGTTGGACCATCTTACTCTGTCTTCCATGCCTCTTAACAGCTCACATTTTTTTGAAATCACATTTTTATTGATTTAACTTGCAAAAAGAAGCATAAAATTAGTATGTATGGGCTGATTCAGACAAAATTGAAGTCAATCAACTATGATATTTGATAATCTATCAAAAAGATGATACTAAGATTTTAATTTCTACTAAGAACAATTAAAATCAAAATGTGAGTCTTTGAGCAACTGGTTAAAGTAGCATCACTTTTAACCTAGTCTCCCAAAAGAACCCCCACTCTCCATAAGTTGCTTAAAATCAGTAGACCCTCCAGAACATAGGATTATTTATTTAAGGACACCAGCAAAATATCTTCAAAGTCCACAGAAATGATGAGGTGATCATTTTAAGGACTCCTCCTTTTTTTTTAAAAAGAAGTAGACTTTATTTTGGGGACTTCCCTGGTGGTCCAGTGGTTAAGAATCCGCCTTCCAGTGCAGGGGACGTGGCTTCGATCCCTGGTTGGGGAACTAAGATCCCACATGCCACAGGGCAACTAAGCCCACGTGCCACAATTACTGAGCCCACATGCCACAACTAGAGAGAAGCCTGCGAGCCACAACGAAGACCCAGTGCAGCCAAATAGATAGATAGATAGATAGACAGATAGATTTTATTTTTAATTTCACCCCCCCACGCCGCACAGCATGTGGGATCTTAGTTCCCTAACAAGGAATCGAACCCACACCCTCTGCATTGGAAGCATGGAGTCTTAACCACTGAATTGCCAGGAAAGTCGCCAGGACTTCATTTTTTAGAACAGCTTTAGCTTTACATAAAAATTGAGTAGATAGTGCAGAGAATTCCCATATATCCCACAGTCAGTTTTTCTTATTAGTAACATCTAACATTAGTATGGTACATTTGTTACAATTAATGAACCAATATTGATACTTTATTATTAATATACATTACTCAGATTTCCTTAGTTTTAAACCTAATATCTTTTTTTTTTCTGTTCCAGGACACCACGTTACATTTGTCATGTCTCTTTAGGCTCCTCTTGCCTGTGACAGTTTCTCAGACCTTCCTTATTTGTGATGACCTTGACAGTTTTGAGGAGTCCTGGTCAGGTATTTTGCAGGATGTTTGGAATTTGTTTTTTTACTCATGGTTAAACTGGGGGTTAGAGGGACTTCCCTGGTGGTCCAGTGGGTAAGACTCCGCGCTCCCAATACAGGGGGCCCAGGTTGGGTCCCTTGTTGGAGAACTAGATCCCACATGCATGCTGCAACTAAGACCCAGCATAGCCAAAATAAATAAATAAAATAAATAATAAATAAATTTTTAAAACACTGTGGGTTGGAGGAAGAAGACCACAGAGGCGAAGTGCCATTTTCATCACATCCTATCAAGGGTGTATGCTGTCAACATGATTTATCATTGTTCACCTTGGCTTTGGTCATTTGGTTGACGAATTGCTTGTTGGGCTTCTCGATTGTAAAGATGCTCTTCCTCCCACCCACTTTCCGTACTGTATTTTTTGGAAGGAAGTCACTCTGCACAGCCCACACTTAGGGAGTGGGGAGTTATGCTCCCCCTCCTTGAAGGCAGAGTATCTACATACATTATTGGGAATTTTTCTGCATGAGAGATTTGTCTCTTATCCATTTGTCTTAGTCTGTCTGGGCTGCTATAACAAAATACCATACCATAAGTAGCTTGCAAAGAACAGAAATTTGTTTCTCACAATTCTGGAGGCTGGAAAGTCCACGACCAAGGTGCCGACAGATTGGGTGTCTGGTGAGGGCTTGCTTTCTGGTTCATAGACAGCCAAATTTTCACTGTGTCTTCACCTGGCTGAAGGAGTGAGGGCTCTCTCCGGGGTCTCTCCTTTTTAAAAAAATTTTATTGAAATATGGTTGTTTTACAATGTGTTAGTTTCAGGTGTATAATAAAGTGATTCAGTTATTTTATTTATATAGATATATTTATAGATATATTTATATATATATATATTCTTTTTTTAACATTCTCTTCCATTATAGGTTATTACAAGATATTAAGTATAGTTCCCTGTGCTATACAGTAGGTCCTTGTTAGTTACCTACTGGGGTATCTTTTATAAGGAGTCTAATCCCATGCATGACGGCTCCTAATTACCTCCCAAAGGCCCCACCTCCAGAAAACATGGCATTGGGGATTAGTGTTTTTTTTTGTTTTTTTTTTCCGGTACGCGGGCCTCTCACTGTTGTGGCCTCTCCCGTTGGGGAGCACAGGCTCCGGACGCACAGGCACTGTGGCCATGGCTCACGGGCCCAGCCGCTCCGGGGCATGTGGGATCCTCCCGGACCAGGGCACGAACCCGTGTCCCCTGCATCGGCAGGCGGACTCTCAACCACTGCGCCACCAGGGAAGCCCAGGGATTAGGTTTTAACACATGAATTTGGGGGGGGACAAACGTTCAGTGTATGTCAGTGTTTATTTATTTGTTGAATCATTTATTTATATCAGTATGTAAGCATGGATATTTATTTTTTACTTTGGGTTACAGTCTAATATCACTTTTGTTGCTCAAATTATTCCAGCTTTGGCCACTAGGGGCCCCCCTTCAGTTTGCTCCTGTATCCCTTTGACATACTCCATCAGTGTGGGTGCACATGTGCATGTGTGTACTTCCTTACCTTCTGGCCCTATAAGATGCTCCAGGCTCATCTTGCATATTTCTTGTCCCAGTCCTAGTATCAGTCATATTAGGGGAACCTGCTTCCTTTTATTGGAGAACGGTTATTATAAATCAAACTCTGGGCACTTGGTAATCTTATTGCTACTGTGCTGTCTTTGCTTCTAGACCCTCTCAGCTGACAGCAAAAAATATGTTTGTGTGTACTGTTCTGTTGTGTACACACATACCTATAACTATTTCTGGATGCAACCATCTTTGTCTGTACTAAGCTAAACATGAATTCATACTGATGTCTCCACCACTACCATCACCACACAGATCATTCTAGCCTCCTCCCCTTGCTTGTCTGTAAACCCCGACTCCAAGAGTGAGAAACCTGCCTTCTGTAACCTGCCATCCATTTGCTTAATTGTTCAATTCCAATACTTATGTCTGCTAGCATCAGAATTATTAACTCTCACCCTCATGATATAGTGCTTATGTGCAGATCTTTTTGCCTTTATTCTACAGACCCCACTCATCATCACAGTTTCTTAAGTCAGCACCCTTTCCCCACTCTTCTTTTTTTTTTTAACAAATTTATTTATTTATTTTTGGCTGTGTTGGGTCTTCTTTGCTGTGTGTGGGCTTTTCTCTAGTTGCGGCGAGTGGGGGCTACTCTGTTGCGGTGTGCGGGCTTCTCATTGTGGTGGCTTCTCATTGCAGAGCACGGGCTCTAGGTGCGCGGCCTTCACTAGTTGCGGCTCGTGGGCTCTAGAGCACAGATATATATATATATTCTTTTTCAAACTCTTTTCCCTTATAGGTTATTACAAAGTATTGAGCATAGTTTCTTGTGCTATACAGTAGTTTCTTGTTGGTTATCTATTTTATATATAATAGTGTGTATCTGTTAATCCTATACTCTTGATTTATCCCTCCCCTTCCTTTGGGATTCTTTGAGGTATAGGTTTGAAGTACATTACGAAAGAGATATCATTTTTTTCTGCCATGTACCAGGCTGGTTTTTTAAATGTTATTTATAATAATAATAATAATAAATCACTTTTAGTCTTCATTATTATTGAAGGTCTTAACAGTGGAAATGGAAGCGCTCCCAGAAAGGCAGGAGCAACAACAGAGGAAGGTCCCTTGGCCACTGCCTGCCGTGACCTCAGTCAATTGTCCCCTCTGAGCCTCAGTTTCCTCATTAACAAACTGGAGGATGATGGAGCTGTTCTGAGGGCTAATTGAAAAAAATGTATGTCCGTTGGCACACAGTGGCCACTCAGTTTTTATATCTTGAGTCAGAATCTGTTTCATGAACACAGACTGTGGGCCAGTTTCTTGACCTACTTGAATCTTCATAAAAACTCTCCCACATGTGGGTATTGTTATGACCCCTTTAGAGATTAAAAAAACGGAGGCTGAGAAATTAACATGCCCAAGTCCACACAGAAGTAAAGGGCATATTCTGCGACTGAGCTCAGTTGGTCAGATGCCAAGTGTCCTTCTAGCTCAGCCATTGCTGGCCGCACCGTGCAGCATACGGAATCTTAGTTCCTGTGACCGGGAATCGAACCCTCGCCTCCTGCAATAGAAGCACGGAGTCCTAACCACTGGACCGCCAGGGAAGTCCCTAGCTCTGCCATTTCTGATCACCAGGACCTGGAGGCATTGCCTCTTCCACTGTTTCCCTGCCAATCCTCTTTCCTCAGCTACCTCTAGCCTTTACACATTCTGTTCCCTCTGCCTGGAATACTCTCTTTGGCTGGAGAAGTGGCCAAAGGAAAGGAAGATGAGCCCTATATTTACTTTGAAGCTGGACCCAGACCTCTGCAAGAGTCACCTGTGAATTCAGAACAGTTCCAAGGATCTGTCTGAGCAACTCTCCTGGGACCTGCAAGTAGGAATCCAGTGTGTCCCCTCCTGAGGTCCTGTCAAGACCGCTAGCCTTTGAGGAGGGAGGGGGAATGCAGGGGAAAGAGGGGAAGGCTGCCGGACAGGATTACTCCAGTCCTGCCACAGCATCATTTGATATTTCCCAGCCTTGTGTTGGGGAGAAAGAATTTTCCTCTACCGTTCAAAGGTTCTTTTGGCTGGTCTGATGATCAAATTGACATGAGACAGAGTAACAGGAGAAAATCAAATTTAATTTTGTAAGTACGAGAACCCCACATACATGAGAGGTTCAAAGATAGAAAGGTAAAATGAGGTATTTATGCCATCCTGAGCTAAGGAATGGGATAGGGACCTGGGGCTTCAACAGGAAGGAGGGCAATTCACAGGAACAAGAAGCAAAAGAGCAAACATTTGGTAATTAGATATTTGCCCTGCCACACAGATGGGTCACTCAGATAAGATTCATCTCTGGTAATAATTCTCATTTTGGGAGAGACTTCCAATGTAAGTTCTTCCAGGTAGTTAAGGGAGGGACAGACGTTTCTCTTGAGCCCACAGGGTCTTGATTTCCTTTAGCTCAAAAGAATCCATATGCCGTGGCGTGTTTGGGGGAGGCTGGAGCTGAACCTCTTCAGTTGCATGGCTTAAGATGGTCCAACAGTCTTGTGTTACATGCAAGGCTGTTTTCTCTTACTTAGCTGGAATGCAGATCCTTAGAATTTGGAAACTTGCTAAGTGAACACTGACTGTTCCCTGTAACATTCTTTCCTGGATTTTGACAGATAGTTATTGATAAGAGCTGAAAGTGTTATGAGCTCAAACCACACACTAGGCACCGTGCTAAGCATTTTATAAGCATTCTCATTTGATCCTCATGAGAAACCTATGAGCACGGTGCCACACACCCATTTTACAAGAAACAGGCTTAGAAAGGGTGTCTCTTGCCAGAGGTCACAGAGGCAAGACTAGAGTCCAGGTCTGTGGGATGATGCCTTTTTTGGTGTTGCTGTTGAGATTTAATAATTTTTTTTTTTTTTACCTTATCAAGGACATTCTTAAGTGAAACCAGCTTTTCCCCACCCTGGAGTGCACAGGGGTAAAGAATACAGTGACTACTAGTACAGTTTGGTGTCACTGCCTTGATTCCTGCTAAGGCACTAGCAGTTTTAGATGCCACTGCTTTACACCATGAGTGTAAATACCCAAAAAGCGAACAAGGCAGATAATGTCTTAGTATTTTCTAAAGTAATTTTGAACTCACAGACCCCCTAAAAGGGTCTTGGAGGCCTCCAGGGATCCACAGACCACACTTTGAGAACAATCCTCTGGGTTATGGGACTATCAGTGATTTTCTGGTTTTTCTTTCCCTCTTCTTCCTCTACCTCCTTCTTCTCCCTTAACATGTTTTCTATTTTTTCATGCAATCCACATGTCTTACTTATATAATTTTTAACATTTAAGATTAATTATGAACATCTTTCTACATTAAATGGACTCTAAGATTTTAATATATTTACATTTTAAATTAAGAAAATGGATATTCCATATGTAACGATACAGCCATGTATTTATTATATTCATTTTTCTCACGCCACCTTCACACATACAATTTTTTTTCACTTCACCTTTCTTTTTTTTTTTTTTAAATTGAAGTATGGTTGATGTACAATGTTATATAAGTTTCAGGTGTACAACATAGGGGTTCAAAATTTTTCAAGGTTATACTCCATTTATAGTTCTTATAAAATATTGGCTATATTCCCTGTGTTGTACAATATATCCTTGTTCATGCATAAAATTTAATTTTTTTCCTGTTGGATTCTTTCTTAGGCTGTATCCTAGTCCAGTCATCCTGAGACCACCAAGAACAAACCTTTAGTCTGACAGTCAGCTCAGTTGATCCACTGCAATGAGGGGGAGGAACTGAGGGCGTCTGACTACACAGAGGGCAAGGCGATTACAGGATTTGGGTGAAGAGTGGGGTTAGGTTAGGTGAAATGTAAACCAAGCAGTGCTGTTTTTTTTTTCTTTTTTGGCCATGCCACGTAGCATGTGGGATCTTAGTTCCCTGACCAGGGATCGAAACTGTGCCCCCTGCGGTGGAAATGTGGAGTCTTAACCACTGGACTGCCAGGGAAGTCCCAACCAAGCAGTATTTTGATAGGCTCAACACAGCACAGGGCTGCGTGAGAAGTGTCAGCTTCAGGTTTGGACAGCAAAGTATCCTGTGTAAGTGGAAACTACAAAGTTGAGACAGGCATGGAACGTAGAGTCCAGGAATTCCATACTGGGGCAACTTCTCTGTGTCAAAGTGACTTAGCGCCTCTGGGGTTATTTCTTTCTTACTAACATAATTTCAGACAGCAAATTTCTGATAGTTTGTGATTGTAGGGGAAAAAAAGAAATCCCGGTAAAAAAGTACAAGTAATAGTCACTCACACAGCATGGTTATCGGGACACTTTACAGTTGTTGTAACGTGACCTTGGGAGAAATGTTTCCCGTTTATACTGCAGCTGGCTTTGTCCGTGCCTGTCTGGACAGGCAAACTTTTACCTGCTTATTCCAAGCTAATCTTTACTTTCTCAGCTATAGACCCCCAAACAGAAGTCCTGAACTAAATGATTTAGTCGTTTTTCTTTTTCACTTCCCCTGATTGCATTACCTGAAACAGTCCAGTTCCACCCCCAATCAGTCACTCTGTTTCTAATAGCTATGGAAATGCACCTCGTCCCCACTGGTCACTACAGTACCTTCGAGTCCTCAGGGATCAGAGGTGACTCTCCCAAGGAAGCTGCTTCTCACCAGAGGCTGCTGTCCTGGAGGTGGCAGGAAACAGAATCTTTGCCACCTGCCACAGGCAGAGGGTTGGGGAGTGGGGCAGTCCCATCCCAAACCAAGGCAGCTCCATTGCCCACAAATTTCCAAGGCCCCTGTGGAAGTCTGAACCCAAGAATCTGCAGAAGTTGGGCCTCTAGCTGGCATCCCTCCTTCCCTGGAACTCTTCACCCTGATGGGCTCTGCCCAGCCTCCTTGCACTAGACGATCTAATTTTATATTTATATGGTACTTCCGTAAACAGATGCACGTCTCTGTATTTATTTATGTCTGTATTTATTGGCTTGTGATAAGTCAGGATTATCTTGAAAGAATGAACTGTGGCAATTTGCCATAAAATGATTGCAATAAAAATTTTATTTAGAAGTGATTAGAGATGTTTTAAGGTCATAACATCTTCACGAGTTGAGCTGGAAGGGAGCTTAATTAGAATGATCTTCTCCAACCCTTTCAGCTCACACAGGAGAAACTCTTTCAAACTCAGAGAGGTTAAGTCACCTGGCCAAGGTAACACAGCACCTCCAGAGCTAACTCTTGGACATAGATTCTCCTGTGGGCCTAGGCAGGTGGGGAATCCTTTGTTCTCTCTCCTCCTTGAAGAGATTTTTTTTAGGTTACTTTCGTAGTCCTGACAAGTGGCCCTGCTAACCATGGCTTTGTGTCTCAGATGATTAAGTCTTGTTCTTTAAATGGCTTTGTTTTGTCTCCAGGAGGCTCCCAGCTTTCTGATCGGCTGAGAAAACTGGCCTGTCTGGTCTGGTTCGGCTGCACTCCACACACCCCCACCCCCACCTCACTGCCGGGCGGGCCGGCTGACTCCAGCCGCTGCTCATGTGACCATCGCAGCTCCCTGTCCTGCTCCCTGTCCCAGGCCAGGGTGGACACTTTCAGGGGCCCCTTCTGGGAGGGGTACCAGGTAGGCACCCCAGCCCTGCCCATCCACCTCTGGAACAGCCAAGGGGATACAGGACAGGAGTGGTCGGACAGACTTGGGCAGATCAGAAGTCAGACCTCCTGCGCTGGTCCAGGGCTCTTTGGGCAGCGGGGACAGAATGTGGTTGGCCTCGCAATGTCGCACACCACTGCTGCTTGCCCTCCCCCTCCCCCTGTCCCCGACCTCCGGGAAGGCCTGCTCTGCCCTGCCCTTCCTTCCTCTGTTCTTTGGCCTTCCTTTCCCCTCAGCTACAGACCTTTTCCCCTTTCTCTCTGCTGACTTAGCAGCGTGCCGCCGGGCGTGGAGGGATTAATCAGTGACAGGAAGCTGCCTCTTTCGGAGCAGTGACTGCTGTGGTCAGGAGAGCCTTTGCCAGGCCAGCCCTAGGAATCGGTCCTGCTCCCCGCCTGCTGCTCACCCCTGCTCCTGCCATGGGGTGCCTTGGGGCCCTCCTCTTCCTGCTTGGGGGCCTGGGAGCTCTCGCCCAGATCTGCGGTGAGTACCTGGATCTACTCCGTGCCTCTTGCCTGCTGGGTCCTTAGAAGAGAGGACCATCTTGTCTAAGCCCCTCATTGTATAGCTGGAGGAACAGGCTCAGATGTGTGTGTGTGGTGGGGATGATTTAGCTGCCCCTCTGGGCTCCCACAGCAGTTTGGACTTAGCTGGACCTCAGTGTTGTAGCACATTGTATTGAGATGAATTGTATGTGACTCGCCGCCAGACAAGATCACTTCCATTAATTCAGTCATTTGTTCATTTATTCATTCAATACACATTGATTGAGCCTTCTGTGTGCCAGGCACCATGTTAGGCTTTGGGGAAAGAACAAAGAGCAAGACAGGTCTCCCCGCCTCCCTCCTAGAGCTTCCATTCTAGTGAAGGGGATGGCGGTCAAGAGGCAAGTCAGTGCTGTGTTGGGGCCTGTGATGAGTGCCAAAGGAAGCCCAAGGCGTGGAGGGTGTGGGGGAATGCCAATTCAGGGAGAAGGGGTGGGAAGGATTTCCAAGGACCAGGGGGTGATGCAGGAACTGAGACCTGAAGGAGGAAAAGGAGATGGCAAGGAAAGGAGTGAGGGGCGGGCACCCCAGCAGAGGGAAAGCGAGCGTGTGGAGACCCTGGCGGGTCATGGTGGTGGCAAGTCGTTTGCTTTACATTCCATACAGGGGCCTGCCTTCTCCGGTGCCCCTGGGAGTATCTCGGGAACTATTGGGGCCTATCAGGGAGTTGGAGCGCACAGGCTCAGGGCTGCTCGTGCCCTGGAGCCCCACGGGAAGCAGAGGCAGGAAGGGAAGGTGGGCCGCCCGCCTCTCTTCATCCCTCGTCGTCCTTTGCCCACAGCGTTTCACTCTGCCTACACCAGCAGGGTCTCCTGTGACCCTTGCAGAAACCGAGAGGCAGGTTCAGTCGTGTGCAGGTGACACATGAAGCAGTCAAGGGTTGAAGGGGCCAGGTGACCTGCCCAAGGCGCCCCAGGTTTCCAGGGCTTTGCTGGACTCAGTTCTCAGAACTCCAGGTCACAGTCTTCCCTGGGCACCAGGAGCCTCCTGCCCGGCATGTTCCACAATTGCCACCAGACCCCTCAGCCCTTGGCTCTCAGTTCCTGTCCAGGCAGTCCCCAGGGGAGACCCGGCACCCTCAGTGGGTGTGAACCTTTCAACAGTTGGTCCATAGGCCTGACCCCAAAAGAGCCCTGGACTGGGTTCGGGGGTGCAGCCCACTGCTGCTGGGCCATTTAGTCACTCCCAGTCTCATTCACTCACTTGTAAAATGGGCTAAGAATGCTCCCCTGCCTTCCTCCTTGGTGTGATGCAAGGATCCCACCACCTGCTTTACCAGGTTCAAGCCCTGTGTGGCTGTGAAACTGACCCAGTCCTGCACTAGTGCCCATGCAGGGTGGGCTCCCGTGCTTCCTCTTGTCAAAGCCAGTCCTCAGCTGGCAGAGCTGGGCGGCCCTGTGAGCTGGAGGCCCTGAGGGGAGGGAGCTCACTTTTATTACCCCGGGTGAATCTTAGCAGCTCCTTCCTGCTAAGGAGGCTGAACTGTGTTTACCCACCTCTCTTTACAGCACCAGCTCCTCTTCCTATCACGCTAATCCCAGGGCTGACTCACCCACTGGAGGTCAGAGCCCAGGGTGGGGCGGGGCTCCCTCCAGTTTGAAGAAAAGGGAGAGGAAAAGAGAACTGTGGAGGGAGAGATAAGGAGAGAGACAGGCTGAGAGATGGAGAGAATGAGATAGATCCAGAGAGAGAGAGAGAGGGAAATTCCTACAGAAATGGGGGCAGGCACACAGAAAAGCACTGAGAAGGAGAAAGGAAAAGAGAAACAGCCCCCTCCCCAGTTCCTTTGCTCCGTCCCCTGGGAGGGGCGGCCTGCCCAGCAGCTGGAGCCCCACAGCAACTGGGAGGCAGTAAATGGGGAAAAGTCTAAAGTGGCTCCAAGGCCACCTACCCAGCTCAGGTTCCCTCCCTGAGGGAGGAAAGCGCCAGTCAGCTGGAGCTGGGAAGCACCCCTAAAGCTTCTGCTTCCCTCGTGGGTAAATCCCTAAGCACACAGATAAATGGTCGCAAAGGATGATGGCTTTCTAACAATTCACCTCACAATCTCAGGTCCTTTTCACCTAAACTGAGGGGGCAGGAAAAGCGTTATTTTGAGATCTGCCCAGAGGAAGTTCACCAGGCAGCCCCAGTTAGCCAGTGGGCAGGCTGCAGTGTTTTTGTTTTTGTTTTTTTTTAATTGGAATATAGTTGATTTACAATGTTGTGTTAGTTCCAGGTATACAGCAAAGTGAATCAGTTATACATATATATCCACTTGTTTTGAAGATTCTTTCCCCATATAGGTCATTACAGAGTATTGAGTAGAGTTCCCTGTGCTATACAATAGGTCCTTATTACTTATCTATTCTATATATAGTAGTGTGTATATGTCAATCCCAGTCTCCTAATTTATCTGCCCCCCTTCACCCCTGGTAACCATAGTTTTGTTTTCTACATCTGTGACTCTATTTCTGTTTTAAAACTGGTTCTGTAATCTGTTCCCAGTGTGAGTTGAAGTTTTTGTAAATGGGTAGAACGCTCCCACAACTTTGGACTTCTGTTTCCTCTTTTGTGCAATGCAGTGATGACAGTACCTACGTCACAGGGCTGGCCTGAGGACCGAGGGAGGTGGGGTGCAGTGCCTGGGGCACCCCACGCTGCTCGGCATCCAGTCTCTCTGTCACTCCTGATGGGCAGAGTGGCTGCCTGGCACCCGCTTCCTCTGCCCTGGGCCCACCACCTCTCCCTGGCCCACTCCAGCCACTCTTTCAGGATACCAGCTTTTCCCCTGTTACCCCTGCCTCTTCCTACAGTCGGACTCCCGCATACGAGTAGGGTGTGTGCCAGGTGACAGTAAGGTGGGGATGTTTATTCCCTGGAGAAGACCCTGGTAAGGTGTCGCTGGTGGCATGGCCCTGCGACCTCACTTGGCCTGTTCTCTTTCCTAAGAAATAACAGAGGTGGACAGCACGCTGGTGGAGAGGCTGGGCCAGCGCCTCTTGCCCTGGATGGACCGGCTCTCCCCGGAGCAGCTGAACCCCAGTATCTACGTGGGCCTGCGCCTCTCCAGCCTGCAGGCTGGGGCCAAGGAGGCCCACTACCTGCACAGCCTCAAGCTCAGCTACCAGCAGAGCCTCCTGAGGTCTGGCCACGCTCTCTCTCCTCTTTTCCCCATGGCGTGCTCCACATCCTAAGAGACAGGAGATCTGCGTTCCGGTTTGGGCCTGTCACTGCTTTGTTGGGAGACCTTAGGGCAAGTTTCATCTCCTCTGGGCCTTTCTCCATCTGTGGAATGGGATTGGTCTGACTAGACTGGAGATGCCAATCCGGGGCCCTTGGGCGGCTACTGTACCCTCCGGTACCTGAGGCAGACATTACTAATCCATGGCCACACTCTTTCATACTGAGCCCAGCAGCAGTATCGGACTATCCGTGCTCCCTTTCCAGGGGGCATTAAGAGGAAGCCTGTTCTTAGGTCCAGCACGGGAGTCTGAATGAGAGGTGAAGGGTCAGGACCACCATGGAGCATCTCTTGCTTGGACTCCCTCTTGAGAAGTGGATGCAGGGCAGGGAGAGGAAAGAAAGGGGAGAGTGTATGGGTGAAGTGTGACCAAAATGGTGGGGCAAACAGGTCATTTGGATGCAAGAGCCCTTAGAGTTTGTCCTTGAGTTTAATTTCTCATCTTTATGAAATAAGCGTGACATACACAACTTACATAACTGACTACATCTGCTTTTGGCAGGTCTTGGAAATGTTCCAACTGCTAGGATTTTTTCCGCTTCATAGTGGTGGTGGTGGGGCACCCCAAGCCAGGCTTACCAGGGTGGCACTTTCTCACTGAAGTGTTGTTAACTGGCGTTGTCCTATGTCTGCCTCCAGCAATGACAACAGTGACTCCGAGGCCAAGCCCTCCATGGGCCAGCTGGCCCTCTACCTGCTCGCTCTCCGGGCCAACTGCGAGTTTGTTGGAGGCCGCAAGGGGGGCAGACTGGTCTCACAGCTGAAGCGATTCCTGGAGGACGAGAAGGGGGCCATTGGTGAGGAGGCAAGGTCTGCCAGGGCGGGGGAGGGCGCATCAGACAACATTGTCTGGTGAAACATCTACATCAGAACTTCGGGTTTTCTCCCCAGGCCTCTTTCCTGCCCTCCATTCTGCCTTGTCTCCATATCCGCTAGAGGCTTGGGCCTGCCCCGGTAGCCATTCTTGATCAAGCCTTTCCTGCATCCCACATACACTCTGTTGGCAAGCCCTGCTGCTCACCCACCAAGACTGGCCTGATTACCCACCTCTGGGACAGCTGCACAGCCTCCCTACTACTCACTCCTTACCTCTCTCCACTAACTTTCCTGCCTCCTACCTCAATCTGGCACACACAGAGCCAGCCTTTAAATATAAATCTGATCTTGTTAGTGCTGCTTAAATCCTCCAGCAGCTGCTCCCTGCTGTGTTCACAGCCCTCAGGCCCAGCCTGTCTGCCCTTTTCTCCTCTCCAGGCCCTGCCCACCCACCCTCTGGCTCACCCACTCGCCCGCCCCTGTGTGGGCTCTGGCCACCCTGGCCTTCTCTCAGCTTACAAACCAGCGTCTTGACATATGTTTCCTCTATCTGGAAGGTTTCCTTCCCCTTCTAGCTCACTCCTACTCCACCTTTACCTCTCCCCCGCCCTTTCTCCCCAGCATCCCTGACTCAGAGAATCCTTCCCCGACTCCCCAGCTACTCAAAGACCTCTGTTATTTGGCTATGTGGACCTCGGTCCACAGTTCAGTTATAATCACGATCTCGTGAGCGTGGGTTGTGTTATTTCCGGAGGCCCTGGCTGCACTGTGCCTGGTCTGTCATCACTATTCATACCTCCAAGCACAGCGCCTGACACTTAGTGGGGTTTCAGCAAGTATGAGTCAAGGGAATGAAGGAAAGATGGATCCCACGACCCAAAGGACAGTGTCGGGAAGTGCAGGCAATGGGTCCAGTGCTGGCAGTGCTGGTTGCTGGGAGGGGACAGACAGGTCACCCCTCAAGCCCAGCATGACAGCCCCACCCTGTGGTTTTCTCCCTCCCAGGGCATAATCACCAGGGCCACCCTCACACCAGCTACTACCAGTACGGCCTGGGCATCCTGGCCCTGTGTGTCCACCAGAAGCGGGTCCATGACAGTGTGGTGGGCAAGCTCCTGTATGCTGTGGAACACGAACAGCATCTCCAGCAGGGCCACTTCCCTGTGGGTGAGTGAGCCAGACCCTGAAGGCCAGGCTGGCACTCCTCCAGCCCCCTGCCCCAAATGAAGGCCTCCACCCCTGGTTCCATGCTCACCTTTCCTTGGGACCCCTCCTATCGAGTCCACTAGGAGCGCAATGGTGAGGGTTTGTTGTGGTGCAGGGGCTGCGAGCCAGCGCTGGGGCTGGACCGTCTTCCTGACCCCATCCTCCATCGCATACTTACTGTAGGTCACCCTGGACAGATCAGCTGGCCTGTCTGGCTCAGCTTCTCTGGTAAAATAAGCCCCCAGCAGCATCTCAATAAAAGATGCCTTACATGTAAAGGGCATAGCATGGTGCCCAGCATGGAGAAAGTTCTGGATACACAGCTATGATGTACTCATCAAATGAGCTGAGAGGCCTGAGGCCTGGATTCTGGATCTGCTTCCTCACTGTGTGACCTTGGGTTTCCAGTGCCCTTTCTTGTCATCATGATTGCAAGGTCTCCTTCTAGGCCTGGCTGTGTTCTGTGAGTGTGTGTGCCTCGCATAGGGCGGGGTAGGATGGAGTAGGTTGGAGGTGGGGAGGGTAGGTACCCAGAGAGAAGAAGGCAGCAGGGCCCCTGCCAGCAGAGAGCTTGTTCTGCCTCAGAAGCTTATAGAAAACCCACCGCGGACACATTAAATCATCCCAGGGTGGGGAGCTTAAAACCCCCCAGGGCCCAAGCAGCTCCCTGGACCTAATAAACCAGACCACCTGGGGGTGGACCCAGGCACCTGCTCCTTTAAAAATCTCCTGGTGAGGAATTCCCTGGCGGTCCAGTGGTAGGGACTCTGCTCTTTCACTGCCGAGGGCCCAGGTTTGAGCCCTGGTTGGAGAGCTAAGATCCCACAAGCTGTGTAGCACGGCCAGGAAAAAAAAAAAAGAAAAATCAAACAAACTCCCCTGGTGATTCTAAAGTGCAGGCAGGTTTGGGAACAAGTGTGTAGGCTAAAGTCCTCTTGGCCCTCCCTCCTCCAATCTCTCTCCCCAACCTCTAACCCCCAGGCAGCAGACAGGGATATGGTGACCACCCATCCCAGTTTGCCATCCTGGAAACTGGGCAGACTGGGCTGTTGGTCCCCCTAGCTGGTGGAAACTTTCTGAAATGCTGCTCTGACCATATTGTCCCCCTACCTCCAGCCCTCCTGTGACTGCCCGTTGCCCCAAGGTCCTGCCCGGGCTGACCCCACTTGGCTCTGTCCCTTGCAGACACACTGGCCATGGCGGGCTTGGCCTTCTCCTGTCTGGAGCTATCCAACCTCAACCCAAATCAGAGAAACCGGAGCACTGTGGCCCTCAGGAGAGTGCAAGAGAAGATCCTGAAAGCCCAGACCCCAGAGGGCCACTTTGGGAATGTCTACAGCACCCCTCTGGCACTGCAGGTGGGAAGGAGACTCTGGGCTGGGCTCCACCCTGGTGGCTGGTGGGAGGTGGACCGGTGGGGTGCTGGAAGACCTGGCCCCTCCCGCTGGCTGACCCGCCTCCTCTTCCCCATTCGGTCACCAGTTGCTGATGGCCTCCCTTAGGCCCACGGTGGAGCTGGGCACAGCATGCCTCAAAGCCAAGGCTGCTCTGTTGGCCAGCCTACAGCACAAGGCCTTCCAGAACCCTCTCATGATTTCTCAGCTGCTGCCCATCCTGAACCAGAAGAGCTATGTGGATCTCATCTCCCCAGACTGTGAGGCACCAAGAGGTAGCCGGGCCTTTCATAGAAGCCCTGCTCTTTTCAATCTGCAATGAGGTCTGCCTGTCCCAGGAAGGGAACTTGCTCCATCTTGATTTACTGAGTCAACAGGGGTTTGCAGGTGTGCGTGGGACACACGGGCAGCTAAGATGCAGTCACATGCTAGAAGCTCACAGTGTGGGGAGGGAGATATCAAATGGTGAGCTGTGGGCAGGCCATGAATCTCCAGCCCCTTGTGTGATCCCCAGTACAGAAGTGTTCGAATGAATGAATGGCGAGAGACACATTTTGGTTAGCTCTGATACATCATAATGAGTCCCAGTTAGCTGCTTGAATCAGGGCTTCATCTTGGGGAGGGACTGGGGTGGGTGGGTGAGATTTGCCAGGGGAGAAGAGGGAAGGAAAGGCAGAGCAGGGAGGGGGGCAGCAAGGGCAAAGGCTCAGGTGTACAAGACTGGAGTTGGGGGGAAGGGTCTCACTAAAGAGTGGAGTCTGAGACAATGAGCTGGAGTGGCAGGCAGGAGGGTGAAAAGGAGGGGAGGCCCTCAGAGGTAACATGTATGTTCTAGAAAGAACCCTGGGTGGGGGGTGCTTGTGGCAGAGAGGTGGGAGGGGGATCCTAGAGGCAGAAAAACCAGTGAGGGGCCTGACCTTGGGTGGCGAGGGTGGTGGGAGCTGAGGGACAGGGGAGGCTGGGAAGGCAGCCAGGTGGTGGTGGTGTTGACCAGGATGGGACCGAGGGGAAGGAGGAGGTCTCGATGGGCCACAGTGTCTTCCAGGGAAGAAAGGAGGACTAAGGCCTGGCCCCCTGCCCTCAGACCAACTGCCCCTTCCCCTCTCCCTGGCACAGTCCTGTTGGAACCAGCTACAGAGACCCCTTCACAGACCCAAGTCCCAGAGTTCATCCATGTCACGCTGAAGGTCTCCAGCATCTTTTCTTCATACAGACACTCCGTCTCTGTCCCTGTCAACTCCTCTTTGGAAGATGTCCTGAAGAAGGCCCAGGAGCACAGCAGATTCAGGTGAGACTGCCCCCCCACCCCCCATCTCCCAGCCCTCACCCGACTCAACCCCACATCCCCAAAACGGGACATGGATGGGGCAAGGGATGGAGAGAGGGTTCCCTTGGGAGAGGCCTGGGCTCTCTTCCACCTTCTCCGCCGCCGACTCACCCACGCTGTGACAGAAACAGGCATCATGATTAGGAGAGCAGGCTCCCGAGGCAGACCCTCCACATCTGGAATCCCAGCTCTGCCGCTCTCCAGCTAGGGACCAGGCCAGTTATTTTCCTGCAGCTCACGAGGATGGCAGTTGTGCTCCCCACATCCACCAGAGCCCATGCAGGAGTCCAGGAATTAGTGCGCAGAGAGGACATGGTACATGCTTTTTGTGTGCAGGGTCCCGCACTTAGAAGTGCTCGATACATGTTAGCTTTCAGAAGAATAAGAATTTTTATTATCAAGCGATCTTGGTCTAATCCCTGTGATTATTTAATTACCTGCGCAAGCCCTCTGCAGAATGTGGAGGTGGGACAACAGCCTTAAACTTGCTTCTCACCCTGAGATTTGACAGATCTGAGGACAAGCATTTCCAGAGCACTGCTCTGTGCCAGCTGTGTCTGTGCCCAAATAAGATGGGAGAGATCACCAGTGAGGATCTGGCCCAGAGGATGAGTACCTTCCACCAGACCCCACTAGACCCCAGACTTCTCTTCTAGAAAAATGTGCCTCAGTTTGAGAGGGTCCCAATTTCTGTCCCCAACTGGAGCTCCCAAAGGACAGCATCCTGCTGCCAGGGAGGACTCACAGCTGGCACCTTGGAGTCGTCTGGGGCAGGGAATTTCAGGCCAGAGATACGCAAAAACCCCTATAAAGGATGAAAATTCCCCCAGACCCCAGGTTAAGTGATTTCTGTAATAATATGTCTTAGATGTGTACTAATGTTTACTCTTTAAAGTCCTTTCTGTTTTTGGCTCTTAGGCGGCTATAAATCCTAAACAGCTTTGCAAATTAAGTACAAAGAAAACTGTGAAACCAATAACATTCAAATAGGGACTGTCTGCTGAGGAGCAGGTGTACACACCAGTGCCAGTGAGCCTGACATGCTCAGCACTTTCTCGGGTTTGAGCTGCCATCAGGCGGAGTTTGCACAGGCAGCTGCAGCTTGTAGACTCTTCCGTGGCCCCGAACATGCCACTTATTACCAAGCCGACCTCAGTCCTCTGGGGGCCACACACCCTGGGCACCCTTGGGAGGCCTTAGTCCGGCAGGCCCTGGGATTACCTAGAACCTGCTGGTATTTGTGTTTGGATATTGTCATCAAAATGGAAAAAATTTTGAACTTAACATTTTTATTCAGAACTCCAGGACTCAGAAAACGTCAGGGATGCCAATCTGAGAAATGATTCTCTTGGTGTTGGAGGGGGTGTGGAGGCACATTTGAGGCATGTGAGTGCACAGCAGAGAAAGCTGGATTCTAGAAGGAGAGAGAGGAAAAGAGACAGAGAGAAACGGAGAGAAAGAGACAGAAAGAGGAGAGAGAGAAACGGAGAGAGGCCGGTACAGAGCGGTTCTCCGGGCAGCCATGTGGCCCTGCACTTAAGGGAGGACTGGGGACGGGCTGCTCCCTAAAACCTTCCCTTTGACCAGGTCACCCTGAGGGTATTTCTGTTTCTTAAAACTATGAAAACCCTCCCTCTCTAAGAACAGCACCATTGATAAGGAGACAGGAAGGACAGGGCCACAGTGTTTTAAGAGGATCCCTTTGGGGACTTCCCTGGCGGTCCAGTGGTTCAGACTCCAGGCTTCCACTGCAGGGGGCGCGGGTTTGATCCCTGGTCCAGGAACTAGGATCCGGGATCCCTTTGTGTTTGTGGCAGTGGCGTCAGGGAAGGGTGGCACGAAGAAGGAGTCTCTTGGTTGCAAAAGCCAGGAATCTAATCCAAGCCTCTCTGGTAGTGGGGAGCATGGGGTGTGTACAGTCGGAGAGAAGACTGAGCAACCCAGCCACAAGGATGGGGGTGCCCCTGAGCCACAGAAACTTCTGGAACCAGAGACCCAGAGCCACCACTGGGTGTTTCTGCCTCTGTCTTGCCTGTTCCTGCTTCTTTCTCACGCTGGCCTCACTGTTTCTCGTGGGCCATTGTCAGCTTCTGATTCCCACCCCCTGCAATGTCAGCCCCCAGAGGGGATGCAGTCCCCCGAGTGGGCGGTGTCCGTGGGGCTGGAGAGGAGGTGTGGAGGAGAGACCCATGGTGGGGTGGCCCAGGAAGGGTTTGGCTCGCGCTGCCCTGAGAGCGAGGGCAGGACTTGCCTTGTGTGGGTGGTTCTGCTTCTGCCCCTGGGTCGAGGGGAGCAAAAGTCACCTTTTCTCCCTCTTTGCCTGCCCCTTTCTTAGGTACAGAACACAGGCCTCCTTGTCAGGCCCCTACCTGACCTCCGTGATGGGGAAGAAAGCTGGGGAACGTGAGTTCTGGCAACTCCTCCGAGCCCCCGACACCCCCCTGCTGCAAGGTGAGTCTGGTGGCCAGCCCCCTCTGGATGTGTCCCCAGCCCAGCCCTGTCCCAGCACTGAGGCTTTGTCGACTCACACCAGCTTTCCCCTGAACCTTCCTGGGCCTCAGCCTCAGATAACCACTGATGCTCAAGTTTGCATATAATATATTTAACTGTATTCTGAAGAATTTTTATATACGTTATTGTGGCAACTCTAGGAAAGCAGATAGGCAAAAAAGAAGAAAATTAAAATTGCCCATAATCCGCTACCCAGAAATAACTTCTTTTAACTTTTGGTATATTTTCTTCCAGATAATTTTTTAAATATGTACGTTTGTTTTTTCATAGAAATGAAGCCATACTCTATAGCAGTGCTCTCCGATAGAAATAAAATGTGAGCCACATGTGTAATTCTAAATTCTGCAGTTGGTGAAACTAATATTAATAATATATCTTATTTAGTCCAATACATCCAAAATATCATTCCAAGATGTAATCAATCCAAAATTATTAATGACATTTTGCATGCCTGGTTTTTGTACTTTTCAAGTGCTCAGTAGCCACATGTGGCTGATGGCTGGCATATCAAATGGCACAGCTCTATATACTGTTTTGCAATTTATTTTTTTCAGCCTTAACATATTGTAGCCATCCTTCTGTGTTGATATATGTAGGTCTTCCCCTTTCTTTGTAATAGCCACATAGGATATCTCATCCAGCAGGGTGCTTTGGGCTGCAAGTAACAGAAATGTAATACAAACTAGCTTCCACGACATCCATTGGCTCATCCATTGGCTCATGTGACCAGATTCCAGTGGGAGCAAGGACTTCAGCCTCAGCCCCACCTCCCTGTGACTCTCCTCCTCTCTTTGCTGGCTTCCTACCTCCAGAGAGGCTACTCTGTGTCTTCCTGGGGCTGCTCCCTTTTATGACTTGGGAAACTTGTCTCTGAATCCCCCAGCAAATGTCTCCTGGCATCCTGAAGGCGGACTTGGGACACAGGCGCGTTCCTGGACCCATCCCTGTTGCTAGAGATGGCCCAGGTTCTGCGCCCATCATTGGCTAGAGAGAAGGGGTCATGGCAAGACTGGCTTAGGCCAGTTAGGGCCCAGCCCTGGCGTGGAGTGGGATGGGTGGACCACAGCTTATCAACTCCTGCTGGACCTTTAGGGTGTCTCCAGTTTTAACTCTTATGCCCCAAGCTGTCATAAGCATCCCTGAGCATCTGCCCAGTTACGAGACAGACTCTTAAGGGTCATCTGTCCCCGCTCCTGCTACCTGGAACTTCTAGTGGGCATTTGTCATGGGCCAGGCATGGGGCCAAGTGCTTTACAGAAGGTGGGACTCGCTGAGGGAGCCCAGTAAAAAGCATTCTCTTTTCCTGCCTGGCTTCTGGACAAATTGAGAAATAAAACCAAGAGGTGACAGATGGAGAGACCAGATCTGGCCTCTATTACTGATAAAGGCTGGACAGAGGAGGTAGCTGAGGGGGAGAGCCCGATGGACTCGGCCATGAGGCAGACGTGGGTGGTTGTGTCCTCTACCTACCCCCCTCGACTCCCACTCCAGCAGGAAGCCCACTCTCATGGGGAAAAAGGAGGGCCCGGTTGTTGATATCACTATTATCCTCACTTTAGAAATGGGAACACCAGCACTCAGAGAGGTTAAATAACCTGCCCAGAGTCACACCCCTAGTGAGTGCAGAGCTGGGGCTTGACCAAGGTGTCGTGCTGGAGCCTGGATTGTCCCTAGTGAGCAAAGGCTGACTTCACTCATAGTCCCCAGACCACACCGAGCAGGTCCCTCTTCCTGATGGCCCTTTGGGGGACTATGAAGATAGTGACCCTGCCGGTCAGCTGTTGTCAGGGTCTCTGGTTCCTTTGGCCCCATGTTGGTTATCCGGTGTGCTGTCCCATACCCTCCCACACCCTCTGGGGTCCCCCACTGCAAAATGAGCCTGTGGGTCTCAGCGACCCTGAGGTCACAACTGAGTTCAGAGTCTCCAGACTGGCTCTGGACAGGCCCCCAGTCTCCCACCACCAAGCCCTGAGCCCATCTTACAGACCGTGGCCTCAGGGCAGGGGTCCAGAAGTTGAGGTTGGTGGGGGGAACACTCTGCCCTGTTAACTCCCATCCCACAATATTTCTGCAGGTATTGCTGACTACAGACCCAGGGATGGAGAAGCCATCGAGCTGAGGCTGGTTGGCTGGTAGACCCCAGGCTCACCACCCCAGCTGCCTCCCACACTTCCTGGGCTTCTGCCCTCCCTCCAGACATCCCTGTAACAGGCACACGCCTGACCCTGCTGCCTCCTCTTGTGCACTTGTCCCCGGATCGCCACAGCCACCACCCCTGTGGGGGTCCTAAACCACCACCCACCCTGGAGCAGGGAGCCCAGCACCTTCCCCGGCAGGTCTGACTGCCCAGGTCTGGCCCCACCTGGCCCCGCAGGTGTCCCGTGAAGGCCACTCGTAGGCTGGAGGGCGTGAGCATCTCAGGCTCCTTGGCACGAGGAGGCCACCGGCTGCTGGCGTTGTGAGTACCGCTTGCTCTGGGATGGGGGTCCTGCAAGGAGAGCTCTGTGGCCCTGACCATAGCTTTCCACTCTTCACTCCATCGGGGCTGCTGCCCCAGAGCTGACTGCGGCATAGCAGCTGGCGAGGGCTCTGCAGGGCTGCTGTCAGCCCACCTCCAAAATGATTAAAGAATTGATTGTGCACATGCCCCAGGGTCCTGATGCCTCATGCTTGGAGCCCGTGCTGGGGCTGGGAGCAGAGAAGGGGGAGAGAGGCCCATGGGGAGCAGAGGAGGGGGGTGAGCATTCTCCTGGGTACAGGTAGGGGGTGCACAGGAACGGTGCTGGCGGTGGTGACGCTGATTACTGCTCAGGGGGCGTGTACTTGCTGGACGCTCTCTTGCACAACTCTGAGGTTGTTGATGTTTCTGTTTTCCTCTCTGCTTTACAGAGGGAGAGTGTCTGGCGGGGGGGCGTGGCTTAGGAGACGACAGACCTGGCCTGGGGAGGCCTCCTGGCTCCTCGACTCAAACACTGAAAATCAGGGGCTTTCATGATTGTGCCGACTTACAAAAACAAACAAAAAAAAGCATAACGTGAGAGTAGCGAGTTAAGGTTTTTTTTTTTTTTTTTTGCGGTACGCGGGCCTCTCACTGTCGCGGCCCCTCCCGCTGCGGAGCACAGGCTCCGGACGCGCAGGCCCAGAGGCCATGGCTCACGGGCCCAGCTGCTTCGCAACATGTGGGATCTTGCCAGACCGGGACACGAACCTGTGTCCCCTGCATCGGCAGGCGGACCCTCAACCACTGCACCACCAGGGAAGCCCACGAGTTAAGTTTTATTTGGGGCAAAATGAGGACTATAGCCCAGGAGACAGCATTTCAGATAGCTCTGAGAAACTGCTCTGAAGAGGTAGGGGAGGGGTCGGCACTATATATGATCTTAGCGAAGGGGGTACATGTGGTCAAGCACACATTTTGGCAGAGACCTGCTGCTCGTCTTGTGAAGGTTACTGCTAGTCACCAGGAGCAGATGGCTCCATTAATGATTTTAGTGCTTTTCTAGATAAGAGAAGATGCAAGAATTGGGCTCATAAAATCTTCTAAAAATAACTGCCTGTTCTGCCTATTTTTCCCAGAGCACAGAGTGCCTCATTCCTGATCTCCACCCTGAACTCCTTTCAGGGTGTGTTGAAGGTCAGTGGCTACAGGGGCTAGTGACCTAATCCTCGTAGAGGCAGATGGCAGTTGACAAGTTTTAGTTGGCAAGTATTAGGATTACATGGCAGAGTCCAAATGCAACTGAAGGCCCAGGACCCTAGAGCTTTTCCCCAAGACACAGTCAGGCGTCACCCCAGGCCTCAGCGGCCAGTGGGGTGGGAACCCTGCCTCTTTGTGGGAGGGCTTGGGCTCTGGGCTGCCCTCTGGGAAGTAGGGTTCAGGCCAGGCAAGCACCCCAGAAGCCCCAGCCCACCGAGGTTAGGAAGGGGGTCTGTCCTTGGAGGGGCCCTCTGACAGCATGTCAGGTTTCACAGTGACTGTCACAGAGCCGTCCACGCCATGAATTAAACATGTGCTTCTTCCTCCGATATTTAGGGTCTGGGCAAGTAGGGGAAGTAAGCGATTTAAAAAATGCTTTACAGACATGCAAGTACCTGAAAGCCAAATGAAAAAGCTGCCTCCGTTTTGAAGGTGAAATGTCTGTGCCCAGATCCGCAGAGTGCTTGTTCACCTGTCCTTTCTTAATCTCGGCCAAGGGCGCTTTAGAGAGGATTCAAGACCTGCCCTGGGACCCTCTCCTCACAGAAGGGTGGAGGCTCAGAGAGACCTGCGGCTTCCCTCAGGTCACACAGCCTGTGGGTGTCAGAGCCAAGGTCCCCACCCATTGACCCCAGCCCTTGCCCCTGCACCGCCTTGCTGCCTCCCCACCTCCCGAGGAAGCCAGGGCCCCTCCCATATAGGGGACGCCAGCTGTGGCAGGTCCCAGGCCAGGCTAGGGGGAGGGTGGACTTAACTGAAGGGAGCACCCCTGCACTGGGCTTTCAGCGTCCATGGTCTGGATGTGATCCTCCCTCTGAAGGAACTGTCTTAGTCGGGGTGTGTTTGGCTCTGAGCAGCAGGGAGCTACTGAATCCTGCTCAAATCAAAGGATATTTGCTGACAGACTTCCCTGGCAGTACAGTGGTTAGGACTCCATGCTTCCACTGCAGGGGGCATGGGTTTGATCCCTGGTCAGGGAACTAAGATCCCACATGCTGCTCGGGGTGGCAAAAAAAATAAAAATAAAAAAGGATATTTGCTGAAAAGACTCAGCCCACCAATTTAAGGGCAGCCGAGGGCAGTAGGGAAATGGAAGTTGGGGCTCAGGGCTCCATCCCTGCACTACCCTCAGGCTCTCTCCTCTCCGTGTCCTCCCCCTCTGTCAGCTTCCTCTGAACGTGGCCCCAGCAGTGACTCTGCTGACTTCCAGTTTAATTCCCCAGGCCCTCTTATCTTCTTAGCCTGTGTCCCAAAGCCTGGAGAGGGGTCTGACCGGCACAGCCCACTTCTGGGCCCTGGGTCATGTGTCTAGTCTGGCTCCATCAGCAGGGACCCTGAGAAGGGGCATGGGTGGGAGGACAGTCATGTCCACAGTAAGAGTCTGACAAGCAGTGGCCGCTCTGGAATGGGGGCCCAGGTTTGCGTCTGGCCTGCATTTAGAGCTGTGTGACTCCAGACAAGCCGCGTCCCCTCGCGCAGCCTGTTCCTAACTCACAACTGTGGGGTGGCGCCTTGGTTTACATTCATGCCTGTGAGCTCATCATAGATCACAGATGGGGAGACTGAGGCCCCGCAGTGAAGTGACTGGTCTAGAGACATGCAGCGACAAGAGAAGAGACCCGTCCCAAGCCTCTGCAGCTCAGTTGCTGGAAATGGGTTCTTCTTCCCTCCTGGTGCCTCCCGGGGTCCCGCCCCGAATCACCTGCTTCCCGCAGCAGCGGTGGGGGGCGGCAGGTGAAGGGCAGCACTCAGACCGGAGGGATATGAGAGCCTGTGGGCAGGGGCAGGCTGCCCGGGGCTGCTCTGGGCGTTCAGGTGGACCTCAAGGGGTGCGAAGGAGCCCTTGCTGCCCTCTATGAAGCTGGGTGCCCACCCCCGCCATTCTCCCACAAGGGAACATCCTGTGGAGAGTCTTGCTGCCTGCAGGTCAAGGCAGGTTAAAAACTGGGGCTCTGGAGCCAGGTAGACGTGGTCTGAATCCCCCACCACCACTCAAGCTCCACGATCCCTGCTTTGGGCTCTGCCCTCAGCCTCCCCCCCGCCCCTCCTCCCCCCCAAGGATGTACAGCTCTCTCCCTCCCACCAAGGCCAACACAGGCCTCATCTTGGTTAATCCTCATTCCTCATAGCTCACCCCTCACCAGGCCGGGCAGGTGGGAGTGCTTTTTGGCAGTCTTGGAGGAGGTGTAGACACTGCCTACCACCCCGCAGTAGCTCAGCTCTTAGAAGATTGGGGGGTGTTTACTATTTTTTAATTCATTGCTGTTTTTTTTAATTAAAGGGAGCTTAACTGGAAAACGGACAAAATCTCAAAAAGAATCTAACCCTTAGGGGCCCTGATTCCTCCTCTTCAGGAAATGTGGGGCTAGGGGGGCTGCCCCCTTGGCTGGCTCAGTTTCCCTCACACAACCACTCCTGGAAAAACCCCATCTAAATACCTGCATATTTTGGTCTTTCACCTGGAAATCTCCTGCCCTACAGTTTGGACTATTCAGCAGTGATTTGCAGGCTCATGCGGGTGTCAGAATCACCAGAGGCAAATGAAAAAAAGTTCACATCCCTGGGCTCACCAGAGGGTATCTGAATTCAGCAGGTCTGAAACAGTAGTGAGGCTGGGGAATTTTAATCCCAGTCCAAGGATTGTGATGGGGATTAGGGGACACTTGCAGCCATTCTGTGTTCTGACCACCAGAGGGCGCCGTGGACCGAGATGAGCGGTCTCCCTTTGCGGTCTTGTTGCTCCATCAAAGACTTGCTGGTCAGACGACAGGCTAGGGGTGAACCGTGTCCCAGTGGGAAGGAACTTCCACAGAGAAGGAAGCTGGACGTCAGGAAAGAGGCTCACAGTGGGCAGTGATTCTTGCACACTTGGACTCCTGAGCTCAGAGAGGCCAGGGCCCAGCCTGGAATCCCTATCAGCCTGTCCTGCTCTGGGGTGTGCTGTTTACCCAACACCGAAGCAGGGGCAAAGGCTTAGTGGCAGCTGCTCTGGCTCCCAGCCCACCTAGGGCTCTTTGTCCTGCCAGGGATGGGGGCAGGGGGTGGACCCCAGGAATTTCAGCTGTGAGTCAGCTCTGAGTGCCCAGGGGATGGGACAGGGGCTGCTGGCCAGGGATAGATGCTGGCCGGCGGGACCCTGCTTCCGCAGCTGTGGGTGGCCTTGGTGATTCAGCTTCCCTCTGCCTGCCTAGAGGGGTCCCGCCCTGGGCTGGGAGAGGGAGGAGGTGTTCGGGTTAGGGAGGGGTGAGGGAGGGGTATTAAGGGGCCCCGTGGTCCAACTCTTCCGGATGCTGAGGCTCCATGGGATAACTGGCCAGAGATTGGGTGGTTCCGAGACTGGTCCTAGGATGAGGTCTCCTGGGGGGAGGGTGTCCTTGAAAATGAAATCTCTTGATGGGCTAGGGCTTTTTATCAGGCTCCCTCAGAAAGATACCCCAGAGTCTCCCGCCGTGTGTTCATCTCTATGGGGGGCCTGCCTTGGCGCTGGGTGGGGAGGGGCCTGATCCTCCACCGGTGTGGGGATGGGGGACAGACAGGCTGACCACTCCAGCTAGGAAGAGGTCTGCTGACGGAGGTAAAGCTAGGCTGATGGAGGAGGAGCTGCGAGCGGGCGGCGTGGGGGAGGGGCGAGACATCCCTCTCGGCTTCGGGGGCGGAGCCTGGCCGGAGGTGGCGCCTGGGGCTCAGCCCAATTTTCCGGGTGAGGCTCGAGGGGCGGCCGCGGAGGCGGGGCCTAGAGCACGGAGCCTCGCTCTCCGCCCGAACCTGGCGAGAGACCCCGCCGCAGCCTGAGCCGCCGGGAGCCGGAGCTGGCGCCGAGGCCCTGCCGGAGCCGAGCTGAGTCGAGCTCGCCGTCTGACACCGGCCGCAGCGCAGGCCGGCGCGTCAGCCCGCCGCAGGGTCTGGGCACTGTCGGAGGCAGCGAGCCCGACCACCGGCACCACCGGCACCACCGGGCGCGGGAGCCCGGATCGCCCTTGCAGGCCTGGCCTGAGCACGCTGGAGGACCTGGGGTTTGGACTGAAGAGAATAGGGATGGAGGATTCCATGTAAGCGTAGCGTGGGCACTAGGAGGGGAGAAGAGTGGAGACTTCGCCTGGCACGGGGCAGAGGTGCCCGGCGCTTACTAGGCCAGGCTTGTGCACCAGGGAGCCTGACATCCCAGCAGAAGCGACCTAGGCTCTGCCCTGCCTGAGCCGGGGACACAGCATAGCTCTTGGACCTCGGCTGCCGCAGGCCGGGCACAAGTAGCAGTGCCCTCACCTGAGACCGGGCGGGATCCACAGTGGGGCTCTCTGGTGGCCCAGAGCTGGTCGCTGGGGAGCCGGCCTCCTGCCCCGGCCCCACTGGTACGGATGTGCCGCTGCCCGCGGGAGCGCCATGACGGCAGGATGACCTCAGCTGAGGCAGTGGCGGTGGCTGGCGGTGCTCGGTGGGCTGGGTTCCCCCAGTGGCCCCCTGACACCCCGCTGGCGCTACAGCGGCCTGGCCGGGCCTGGGTGGCCGTGGCAGCGCTGGTGTGGCTGCTGGCGGGAGCCAGCATGTCGAGCCTCAACAAGTGGATTTTCACGGTGCACGGCTTCGGGCGGCCCCTGCTGCTCTCGGCGCTGCACATGCTGGCAGCTGCGCTGGCATGCCACCCGGGGGCACGGCGCCCCATGCCCGGCCGCACCCGCCGCCAAGTGCTGCTGCTCAGCCTCACGTTAGGCGCCTCGATGGCCTGTGGCAACGTGGGCCTGAGCGCTGTGCCCCTGGACCTGGCACAGCTGGCCACCACCACCACGCCACTGATCACGCTGGCTCTGTCTGCGCTGCTGCTCGGCCGCCGCCACCACCCACTGCAGTTCGCCGCCATGGGCCTTCTCTGCCTGGGGGCCGCCTGCAGCCTGGCCGGAGAGCTCCGGACACCCCCAGCTGGCTGTGGTTTCCTGCTGGCGGCCACCTGCCTCCGTGGGCTCAAGTCCATTCAGCAGAGTGAGTACCCAGGACACTGGTTGAGGAGGTGGGGATCGGGGTGGGAGCGTGGCCTGGGTGGCCCTGTGAGGGGCCATGGCCATTATCCAGTTTTACAGATAAAGAAACTGAGGCACATGGCTCGGGAAGAGTCAGGAACTGAGGCTCAGAAAGGGCCAGCCTCTCAGTGAGTTCCAGGCCCCAGACTTAGGCTCTAGAGGCCCAACCAGTGTTTCGTCCAGTTGGCTGCCATAGATCTGTGGTCCATGTTTTGTCAAGCCTGGATCTCCATACCTGATCGAGGAAGTCACTATATTGTCCCCATTTGACAGGTAGAGGGGCTTTCCCTGGGCCATGTGAGCAGCAGAGGCAAGATTTGAACCCAGGCAGGCAGACTTCATGCCGTCCAAGTGATGTGACATAAGGCTATGGACCTGAGGGAGGCCTGATAGTGGAGACTAGGGAAAGAGAAAGAGGGCAAGGCCATGAGCTGGGATTTGGAAGTCGAGGGCTTTTGCTAAGTCTGGGAAGGGCTGGTGTTTACTGGGAGCTGCAGTGTAACTGGTCCCATGCTAGGTGTTGACCTTGAGTCTTCATGGCAACCACCACCTTCATCCCCATTTTACAAGATGCTGGAACTGAGACCCAGAGAGGTTCATGATTTGCCCACAGTCACACAGCTCCTAAGGACTGGAATCCTAGTCCATGTGACTCTTGACCTCAGCTCTGATGAAAGGGGGTTGGGGGCTCTGGACAGAGGGTAAGGTGGAGGTTCCAGGCCTAGCCCCTGCTAAATCACTCTGCCTGAGGGTGGAGACCACCTTCCTGCCTGTCCTACTGAGGGTCCTTTGAGTCACAGCCTCCACCATCTCTCTGCCTCAACCCAAGGGTGCCCACTCAGGTTGGGGAGGCCTGGGTTCCAGCCACACCTGGGCTCGTGCTTCCTGGGCAACCTTGGGCAGAAGGGGAGATCTGGATCTTGTCTGGGCCTCAGTCTCCCCATCTGTTTGGTGGAGGTCAGAGTTGATAATCCCAGGGCTTTCTTGGTCTCCCTCCCTTTCAGCTCTGAGATCCTGTGACCCAGGCCTGGGAGAGAGAAGGGGCTGCTCCAAGGGCCCTGGGCTGGGGTTAGGGCAGCCTGCAGCCAGAGAAGGTTGAAGTCAGAGCTCAGCCCTGTCTTAGAGTCATTGGAGCCAGGACCCAGAGTCCCTGTACCCATCCTCCAGGGCCCTGAGGTGGGGCCAAAGCCCAGTTCTATTTTTGCCTTCAGGTTACATGAGAGCTGGGACCTGAGTTCTGGGCATGAGTCAGTGGGAAACTTGACCTTGTACCCTGCCCTGGGCAGGGCCAGAAGGCTGGGAAGGCCCCAGCCTCAAAGCTCACATCACGCCTGCTGAGGCCCAGCGCTTCTCACACAGGAGGAGCCCCAGCCTGCAGGACAGGCTATGGCCGGCCAGGCCTCGGGCACATGGACATGGGGTGGCAGGTACCTGGCATCAGGCTGCTCCTTGGCTCTGCCAGCTCTCTCCTTGTCTCCTGCCTGCCCCTGAAGGAGGTTGGATGCTTGCTCTAGGTGCCCACAGCATCCTCTGCTTCCTCCATCAGGACTCCACCTGCCTTGTATTATAGCCTCTTGTTTACCTGTCTGCCTCCCACCAGACAGGAGCTCTGAGAGGGCATGGCCTGGTTTTGAGGCAGCTCCATGTCCCCAGCACATAGCCTGGGGCCTGGCCCAGGTAAGGTACCCCTTAAATGGTGGATTTATTAATGGTCTGATGGCAGAATTGGCAGGCTGGTTAAACTCCTTGGCTCAGGGTGCTAAGGAGGGAGCTTAGGAGGCTGGAGGCCCCACCAACAGAGATGGGAGCCCAGCAGAGGTGGGGAGGAACAGACTGGAGATAAGGGGTGAGATGGGTTTTGGACAAGAGGAGGTTTCTACTGCCAGACTTTCCAGGAAAGTCATCAGGGCCAAATTTAGACTAGAGTGTGAATGGCTGACACCAGCTCCTTCCCTGAGGGCAGACTCCATGGGAGCAGAGGATGAAAGTCCAGAAAGAGGAGTGCCCAGCAGCCACGGGCAGGTCCAGCAGCATCTCTCCTTCCTGGGCCAGTTGTGGACCTGGGGGGCTACACGGGGAGAGGAGTGATGCCACCTTCCCACTCACAGAAAGGCTGGGAAGTGGGGGTGCCAGCGTGCTGAGACTTGTCCTCAGCTACATCCACCTGCATGAGGGAACAGCCTGACCCTGCCCGCTGAGCTCTCAGGCTGGTGAGGAGAAGTAGAGATCACAAGGCAGGGGAGAAGTGCTAGAGCCAAGGTGGCCATAGCTGTGGTTGGGTGGCTACTTCTAGGGGAAACCAGAGAAGGCTGCCTGGGGGAGGAGGCAGGCAGTGATGGTGACAATAATGTAATAATAGTGGCGAACACTTGCTGAGCCCTCACTGTGTGCCCACACCATGCCCAGCTCTTCATACAGTCAGAGTAGGAAAGGGCGTTCTGGGAGGGGGAAGCAGGGCTTGCCAGGGCACGGTTGTCAGCCAGCCGGGGCAGCGTGTGGGGGATGGTGACAGCTGCCGTGGCCAGCAGTTGCTTCTGGGCACCAGGCCCTGCACTCAGCACCTCACAGGCCCCCGTGAGGGGCATGTTGTCACCTTGCCCACGCTCCCACGAGGGGACAGGCATAGAGAGAGGGCGGCTTGTGTCATATCACACAGCTCGTGACGGAGCAGAGACGGGATAAGCCAGAAGCCAGTGGAATGGGGTCTAGAGAACATTTGTCCACAGGTGACTGAAGCTTGGCGTGTTCAGATGCTGAAACAAAAGTGTCTTTGGAGGAAGAGAGGTTGTTTGGTTTTTGTTTGTTTGTTTTTGGCCACACGTGTGGCATGCCGTATCTTAGTTCCCCGACCCCATGCCCCCTGCATTGGGAGCACAGAGGCTTAACCGCTGGACCGCCAGGGAAGTCCCAGGAGAGGTTGAAATGCAGGGTTTGGTGGGAGCTGGCAGAGGAGGGGTCGCTGAGGAGTCAGTATGACAGGCTGGCATTTTGGGGCCCCGGGTGGGTGGCCTCTGGCAGAGGATCCCTGCTCTTTCCCTGGACTGCAGCAGAGGGAGGCAGAGGGCTGGGTGGGATGCAGAACAGGAGCAAGTCGCAGGAGGAGGAAGTTAGGACCTTCCTGCCTGGCTGCCTCTCAGAGGGTGAAATTTGCCAAAGGCCCAGGAGGCATTCCAGTTATCTGTTCATTTCTAGAAATGCTTGATGGAAGGACTGTTGCCTAGAGAACAAAGCCAAAACATCAGAATGAAATGGAGAGAAAAATAAGATTTCCTATTCTAAGCATAGCCTATGAGTAAGCGCCTCTGTGGCTCTTTGGAAAGTGTGTGTCAGAAAATGCATAGAGGCTCAGAGAGCCCTGGGCGGGGATGGGGAGCCATGACTCATCTCTCTCCACAAAAACTGTCTCGTTGCCTTCATGCAAGTACTATCATTTCATCTGAGCCGGGTGTGATTTTATGATGGGCACCACTGGTTTTGTGAACCAGCTGGGTTGTAACATGAATACACACACACACACAGGCACACATGTGCAAGGTGGTAGGATCCCGTCTTTCCTTGCAAAGACTAAGTTTTCCTCTGTGTCCTAGATTCATCTTGACAAGCCCCAGCGTTGGTAGCAAAAGATGCTGATTATCAGCGATAAACAGTGAGTGACAGCCGGGAGCAAACAATGACCTTGTTGTTCCCTGTCATCCCAATGGTCATAAGTGATCGAACATTTGATTCAAACAGTTTTTATGATTTCAAACTCTCTATCTTTTTTAAGCTAAAGGCCACATAGCTAGTAAGTGGCAGAACTGGGCTGCTGGTGGTCTGTCCCTACTCTGGCGTGGGAGCTGCACTGTGGGGCTGAGGGTGCGAGAAGGGCTGAAGCCAAGAAAGCTGGGTCGGGGTCGCTTGGTTCAGGGCCTTCAAAGTTGGTTAAGAGCCCAGGATGTTTTTCTCCAGGACCTGGGGAGCCCCTGAAGAATTTTTTTTTTTTCATGTTTATTGATCAGTGGGACATCACAAGCAGATTATTGTTTCAGCCTGTGGGAGGAGTAGGTGATAACGCTTATTTATCTTATCTTTCTACATTTACTGAGCACTTACCTTCTAAGGGCTTTATGTACATTATCTATTTTAATCTTTACAACAACCCTGCATATTTAAGGTTTTATTATCCTCCGATTTTGCAGGTGAGGAAACCTAGGCCTATAGAGGTTAAGTGCCAGGTCGCAGGTAGTCAGGAGGGGACCTGGGTCACCACTCAGGCAGTCTGACTCTGGATTCTTGACCTTCCCATTACAGAGCGCGAGCCACTAATTCCGCCTGAGGGGTTGGGGCAGGCAGGCTTCCTGGAGGATGGGCCGAGGAGGAGGTCGTGCCGGGTTGGCCTCATGGGGGTTGTCTCGCTCCGGGTGCTGATGGCTGCTGTCCTGGTTGCAGGTGCCCTGCTGCAGGAGGAGAGGCTGGACGCGGTGACCCTGCTGTATGCCACCTCGCTGCCCAGCTTCTGCCTGCTGGCAGGCGCGGCCCTGGTGCTGGAGGCTGGCGTGGCACCGCCGCCTGCCCCCACCGACTCCCGCCTCTGGGCCTGTATCCTGCTCAGCTGCCTCCTGTCTGTGCTCTACAACCTGGCCAGCTTCTCCCTGCTGGCCCTCACCTCGGCCCTCACTGTCCACGTCCTGGGCAACCTCACTGTCGTGGGTAACCTCATCCTTTCCCGGCTCCTGTTTGGCAGCCACCTCAGCACCCTCAGCTATGTGGGCATTGCGCTCACCCTTTCAGGAATGTTCCTTTACCACAACTGTGAGTTCGTGGCTTCTTGGGCTGCCCGCCGGGGCTTCTGGCGGAGGGACCAGCCTGGCAAGGGTCTCTGAGACCTGAGGGAGCACAGGGACCACGCGGGACTGCCTCAGCCTGAATCCAGCCTTGGCCCATGGCCATGGGAAAACGGGGAGACTGGGCAGCCTCTGGGGCCGCCGGGGGAGATGGGTCTTCCTGCAGGGCCACCTTGGAGGCTGGAATGGGGACTCCCAGAGAGACCCACCTCCTGTCCCTGCCTGCCTCTCCTCATCACAGACCCCACTCACCACTGGATGGTGGGTCCAAGCCCGGCACAGTCACTGTGCTCGTCAGAGTAATTATTACGATTAGTATCAACTACTACGCCGAAAACTGCTGGCCAAACTTTGAAAACCTCACCGTGTTCTAATGATGAAGATGATGATGATGGTGATGATGATGATGATGATTCTCGGGGGTCGCACAATCCTTCCTCCAGGAAATGGGGGAGGCAGCTAGGAGGCCCAGGGAAGGGCTTCTTTGCTGCTGGGCTTCCCTAGGGAGTTGGGGTCGTCTGTGCCAACTCCAGGCAGCTGCTGTGGCCTCAGCCCTGGGCCCCCCAATTTTGGGTCTTCCGTCCTCAAATAAACTATTTTTGCTTGTACACCTGTGTCATTCCTCGGGGTGGCAGCCAAGGGCCGATAGCTGCCAGCTGCCCACAAGGAAACGAGGAACCCCTCCCTTACCAACCAGGGCCTGGCCAGGCCCCCACCCCAGCCCTCTGCTCCGGCCCCTGCACGCCATCTTCCCGCAGCCCCGGGGGCATCTCCTAAAACACACACTTTCTGTGGCTCCACACTGCTCTTGGGACAAGGTCAGAGCTTCCTGCCCCAGACCGCAGGGCCCTCAGGGCCTGGCCCCACAGCTTCACCAGGCTCCTCTCCCCTCTCCCCTCTCTCCTCTCCCCTCCTTGGGCTCCACCTTCCATCTGCACCCGCTTCTTTCAGGTCCCCCCCCAACCCCCGACACCAAGCCTCCCCACCAGAGCCTCTGCACGTGCTGGTCCCCTGTCTGCTGTCCACTTCCTACATCTGCTTTTCCCTTTCTCATGGCGAAACTCTTGCCTGGGGGTGAAAACCCAAACATGCAACCCCCCTCTAAATGAAAAACCGAAAAAGAAGCCTGAGGAAGGAAGGGCCTGGACGAGGGGCCGTGCCCAGGGCTGTGGGCACAGAGGGCAAGGAATCGGGTGGCTCCATGGAAGGAGGAGCACTGGGGGGCGGGGACACCTGGAGGGCTGGCCCGACTCAGCTGCATCACATCTCATCCTTCCCTTGGCTGTAAGCACTTAACTCCCGCCACCTACCTGCTTCTGCTGGGGGCCGCCTGTTAAAAACCATAAGGTCCCTGCCTGGGTTAGAGAGACCTGGGGCCTAATCCTGCTCCGCCCGCTGCACTGTGTACCTGGGGTAGGTACCTCCCCTCCCTGAGCCTCAGTTTCCATATCTACAAAATGGGCTGATGATCCCCGTGGAGAGGATTCCAGTGAGGAGCCTGGTAGGCAGGGCCCGGGGAGGAGAGAAAACGATGGGGCCAGTGGGCTTGGTCCCTATCTTGGGCTAGTCATCTCTCTCTGAGGCTCTAGGCTCATATGGAAAATGGGAGGATGGGAGCTAGACCAGGCCGGGGTTGGGGTCTCGGGGGCCTGGGACTCAGGGAGGAATCATGCATTCCTTCACGTAGCCAGAATTCGTGGAGGACTGCTGTGCCAGCCAGTGATAGACAGGGCTGCATGGAGGGTCGGCCCCAGGCTGGGGGTGGGGGCAGTCAGGGCCTGGGAGGCACCCAGCCTGGGCAGGACAGGCGCAGGGTTTCCTGGCTCTGACCTCAACCCAGGCCCATCTTGCGGAGGGGAAGTGGTCCTAGGCTGAGTCACTCACCACCCACCCTCCCTGTGACTCAGAGATGCTACCGGCCCAGCCCCGTCCTGGTGCAGCCTGGATACCTCCGGGCTCCACACTGAGGCTTGGCCAGACAGGATAGAGGATGAATGGCTTCAGGTGGGTAGGGCCTCCTTGGTCCTCAGGACCCTTCCCCATTCAAGGAGCCCCCTGCAATAGTAGGAGCCTCCTGCAGTGCCCAGGCCCTGGCTCCTGGGCCCCAGAGAATGCTTGGCTTTAGAGTGAGCCTCCCATCTGATCAGAGCCAGCCCCTGGCGGTTGTGGGGGCAGAGTGGGGGGAATTGGAGCTGTGCTTAACCTGAGGGCCACCCAGCATTGAGGTGATTCCCTCAGGGTCAGAGTTAAAGCCCTCCCTACCACCCCTGCCAGCAGTGGGCACAGTGAGCACTGGCCTGGCAGTCAGAAAGCCTGGGTTTTTGTCCTGGCCTCCTTTCTCGCCTGTCTGACCTGTCTGGTCTCTGCCGGCTTCACAGGGATACTCACAGGGAAGGGCTTATCAGGTGATTCCCATTGACGGCCCTCTGGACTCTGCTTCTTACTTGTTCTGTTTCCTCGCGCGAGACACTTCACCTCCCCAGCCTCCCTCCTTGTACTCAGTCCCTGCTGGGAAGCCATCTCTGGATAACAGATGTCACCTTCCTTTGGGGGCGGGGGGGGTCTCTTCCCTACCCTCACCCCTGCCCCGCCCCATGCCAGGCCGGGTTGAAAGCCACAAAGCTCACCCCAGCTCCCTGCACCTCTCCAGGCAGGGCCCTGAGCACATCCCACTCTCAGAACTGCCTGCTCACCGCTGTCTCCCCAGCACCAGCACAGAGCCTGGCGTGGATGGAGTAGGCGGGAGAGAATACCAGTCAAGAGCAGGGGTTGGACCCGGGTTCAAAGCCCAGCCCTGGTGTGTCTGAGCTGTGTGACTATGGGCGGGAGTCTTCCCCTCCTGTGGCTCTGTGTGTTAAGTGGGGGCAGCGACAGAGCCTCACCTGCCTGGCTCTGGGAGGCAGCAGGGGCCAACGTACACACCCAGTGCTTAGCGACAGTGCCTTACACTTGTGGATGAAAAATTAACCAGTCGATCTAAGAAAGAAACGGAAATTTTATTAGAGCCAATTTGAGGATGATAACCCAGGATGAGCATCTCAGAAAGCTCTGAGAACTGTTCCGCCCATTAGCAGACCAGGCAGTTATGTACGTTTTTTTTAGGACAGAGGGCTGTACATCAAACGACATATTATTGACAGTTTACTTAATCCAGATCTAAGCATCATCGTGGTGGGTCATGTGACCCCTTACAAGATCAGGAAGGGGTGTTATCTTTTAAGGAGTTGCCTGGATGCTGGAAGAAAGTTGCTCTTTATGGCTGAGCGGGTATTCCTGCCGATGGGGGAGGTTTGGTCGATGCATAAATGCAGATACACAATGCACAGTGTGGGGAGAGAGGAGGCCAAAAGGCAGAGAAGAATTTTATATGTTTAGGTTTATCCTGTCTTGCCATTAGATATGAATTTTATTTCACAAACCTAACAGGTCCTCGAGCCATGTTAGCAGACTGGCTCACTACAAACACCTCCCAGTTCCTCTCCCAAGACTTCTCTTGCTGCCCCCACCCCCAGGCTTCCCCTGCACATCGAGGGCCCCAGGGCATGCTCTCGCCCCAGCTCCCACCCCCTCACCCTGCCTTGGAGGAAGCTGGGTCTGTGCTGGGCATCCTGCCATTGTGGATTCAGAACAAAGCTTCTGCCTTGTCTCAGCCCCAGCTGCCAGGGGGCCCCTCCCACCCTCCCCAGGGTGGCCTTGAATTGTCATTCCAGGGGGCCAGGGTAAACAAGGACTCTTGCTCCCAAATCAGCTCGGGGATGCCAGGGACTCCACCATCACACTGTTCCTGCTCAGTTGTAAATACTTCTGAGAAATAACACAAAATACAGTGGAGAGACATGGAAGGTTTTGAGCAGGCAAGGACTGTGATGGAACAACAAATGTTTTTTGATAATGGCCCTTCAGTTTGGTCTGGATCCTACGTGGAGGAGAAATTGAAGGGGCTTGGGACAGGAGGCAGGGAGACAAGGGAAGAACTATTGTGGTCCATTGAGCAGATGATGACAGTGGGGCCCGTGTCTTGGGCATGGTGCAGAGTCGCATCACTTGTACTGATTTGGGGTAACAAGTTATCCCCAAACATTATGGCTTAGAGCAATAAATATAAATTTATCTCAGTTTCTGCGGATCGGGCATTTGGGAGTGGTTGAGTGGAATAGTTCTGACTCAGGGTCTCTCATGAGGTTGCAGTCAAATGTCAGCCAGGGCTGCAGTCATATAGAGGCTTAACTGTGGCTGGCAGGTCCACTTCTAAGATGAATCATTCACATGGCTGTCGGCAGGAGACCTCAGTTCCTTGCCATGTGGGCCCTTCCACAGGGCTCCTTGAGTGTACTCATGGCATGGTAGTTGGTTTCCACCAGAGTGAGTGATTCAGGAGAGCAAGAAGCCACAATGTCCTTTTTGATCCAATTTCAAAAGTCACACTCATTTCTCTAATATCTTCATTTATTAATTCAAATTATTGTCATTTCTCTGATGTCTTATTGGTTACAAGTCAACCCTATTCAGTATGGGCCCTCCCACCTTGACTACATAAGGGCATGCACCAGGAGGAGGGGATCATTGAGGTCAGTTGAGATCATTGAGGTCACCTCTGAGGCTGGCTACCACATCAGCTTGTTGAGTGAGTGAGTGAGTGAGGACACAGCCTGGGGCCATGCAGAATGAGTCTGGGAGCTTCCTGCTCCAGGCGGGGTCTCGTCAGCTACACTTCTGAATCCTTCCTGGCACAGTACTATACAATCCTGGCCCACAGCAGGCACTTGGCAAATGCTTGTCTCTGTGACGGCTGGAGGCTTCTTCCTCCGGTCCCCACTGCACACAAGGAGAAGGCCTGGGCTCCTGGGTCTGGTAGGTAAAGCTCTGGTTCTCTGATGTTTCCAAGCCCACTCCCCGTGACCTCTCCAGCTATATGAGGCCACCCCTGCCCCCTGTGCCTGATGGAGCCTTCCAGTACCTAGGCCTCCTTCTGCCCCCTCCTGACTGCCACAACCCTCACGTGCCCCCTCTCTCCTTCTCCAAACACTGCCAGCATCCCAGTGGGTAGATTCTGGCTCAGCAGTACCTGCTGCCTGGGCTGGGCACTTCTCTTTGTATGTTTAAACTTTCTTTGGTGGAAGAACCCTTGTCCATGCTTCTTATGCTGGAGCCCGATATCAAATAAGCCAAAGCAGAGTTGCCCTAGATGAACCAGGAACCCCGCACACCTCTGCCAAGTTTCCCAGGTGAAAACCACAGATCTTGTTCAACCCTTATACACATAGAAAACTGAAGCCCAAAGAGATGGCCTTAGTCCACTGGGCTGCTATAACAAAATGCCATAGACTGGGTGGCTTATAAACCATAGAAATTTATTGCTCACAGTTCTGGAGGCTGGAAGTCTGAGATCAGGGTGCCAGCATGGTCGGGTGAGGGCCCTCTTCTGGGTCACAGGCTTCATTTATAAGGGCTTCATTTATAAGGGCACTAATCCCATTCTTGAGGGCTCCACTCTCATGACCTCATCACCTAATTACCTCCCAAAGGCCCCACCTCCCAACACTATCACCTTGGGCATTAGGTCTCAACATATGAATTTTAGGGAGACACCAATGTTCGGACCATAGCAGCGATCTTGCACAAAGAGGGAGCAGCAGGGCGAGGTCTTCATCTCCTAATTCTTGGGATTCTGCCGTTCCTTGCTCCCCACTCTGTTATGAAGAACAGAGCCAGAGTGTGAGGTTATAGGGGTGTGCGGGGTCCGGCCCAGGTTCACAGGGGGTGTCTGCCGGATATTCCCCAGCTCAGTCAGCAAAACATTTTTTTCTTCAGGGGAAAGGCATTATAGATATTTTGCCAAGGGAAGTCTAGAAAGATCTGTGGTAAGAGGCTTTTATCTGTGTTTAAAGCTTTCTGCTTTTGAGTGTCTCTTGGCACCTGTGAGAGGGGGAGTAGGATGGTGTATTAGTCCAGGTCCTCTGAGAAGCAAGCACCAAGATGGGATTAAAAGTGCAAGGATTTTATGAGGGAAACATTTGTGAGAGAAAATGGGAAGGGGCTGGGAAGGCTAGGAGAGCCCATCACACTGTGATGCAAGTGGAGGAGAGAGGGAAGGAAGTTTGGCGGGAAACGTTCTTGACCACACAGCTGACAGCAAGGAAGCCAATCAGAAGAGTCCATGTCTCCCAGGACCGGGCCTGCCATAGTATCCCTGCTATACTGGGGAATTGGCTAGAAGGAGCCTGAGGGAAGTCTAGTCTCAGCATAAACATGGCGATGGATTTCAGAGTGTCACGGTGGGGCCCTTGTTCAGTATTGCATCCTGTAATCAGAGGCCTGTGGGACACGTTCTTATGGCCACCCCAGATGGTATGGTGACTCCCATTGTACAGGCAGAATTCCAGAAAAATTCCAGGGTCTGCCTGAAGTCACAAAGCAGAATGAGAATCCTCACCTCTCGACTCTCATCCCGAGCTCCTTCCTGTGTGACATAAGTCCACAGTCCAGAGGTGGTTGATGGATTCTTAGTGCATCTGGACTTAGCATCCCAGTAGGTAAGCAGGGCTGTGTGCTTCAGGGTCAAGAGCTACCTGTCCCTAGATTTGTAATGAGATCACCACCTCAACAGAGGTTTTTCAGGAAAATCCTCAGGGCCACCGTTTATCTGGCAGGGTATTATGAACTTCACAGAAACGTCTCACACCAAATTTAATTGACTTTGATTCATCATAAAGAAAGAAAGTGATTCTGTACTTTTGGAGTAGGAAAAAGTTCATGAAATCAGAGGCTTGGAATCTTTGCTCCAAGCCAGGCTGTTGGGCTGTGAGGGACATTTCATTCTCCCCTCTTACAGGATTGCAATAAAACTCCAACATGACAGGAATTCCAATGGTCAGGACTCTACGCTTCCCTTGCAGGGGGGCACAGGTTTGATCCCTGGTCGGGGAACTAAGATCCAGCCTCTCTACTCTGAATCCAGAGGAACAGAGTAGACTGTTTGCAAAAAAGGACTTGGACCCTCTCAAGAGCTCTCAACCTCAACTTCTTCCACTTCGGATGTGAAATGCTGGTCCTGCCGTATCCAAATCTGAATACTGAAAGAATAATTTAAAAAGGAGGATCCAAAATTGTATTTTCTCAACTATGAACAAAAAAAAAATGCATAGAAAGAAGGAAATATACAACACCTAAGTGTTGACTTGGTTACTGCTTGAGGATAGTATTGTAGATGGACCGTATTTATTTTCCTTTTCCCACAAATGAGTATGTAGTTTTAAAAATACATTTCTTAGGGTGCCAGTTCTGACTAAGATAGAGTAAACATAGTCTGTCCTTCACACTGAATGCAAATAAAAACCCTGGGCAGAATGCAGGAAGCAGCTCTCTGCTTAAAAAGAAATGGTAGCATGTGGACTGGGAAAGGGAACCAGAACTTGGAGTATAAACAATCTGGTGGTGAGTCTCCTGTTTTGCTTTTTGCTCCTGTATCTGCTGGCCTGGTCTCAGAGGCAGCGTGAATCCTGGAACTGTGCAGTGGACATGGAAAGAAAGAATTCCAAGAGCAGCCCTGTCTTTCTGGTCTAAGGAGTAGGAAGGAAGCCCTCTTCAGGACAGAAAGAGTGAGGGAAATCTCTTTTTTTGTTGTTCTTTTCTCATATAGTCCTGTCCCTGGGCAAGCCTCATATTGAAGTTGAAACTGGGCAGCAGAAGTAGCAGTAGCAGTGGAAGCCAGGAAAGCACCTAAAACTCAGAGGGCAATCCTTTTGTCTGACCAAAAGAACTGTGGCTTGAAAGGTGTGTGTGCTGGGGAGGAATCCCCTTGCTTTTTTCTCTCTGTTCGTCCTGTCACCTGGTCCCAGAGCAGAACCGGTCACAGAATGTATGCAGGAGAGCAGGGAGACTAAAAGCCCTGATTTCTTGCTGGAGGACCAGGGAAAGGGTGGTCTTGAAAACTGGGGAGTGTGGGAGAAACTGTGGAGAGGAGGAAGCTTGAGAAATGGATCCCATAGGCTCACATGTATGGATCTGACCCTAAACAGTATTCCAATGACTTTGAGAATGAAACTACTATGCAGACCACCCAGATTTCAGACTGGGACCTGGGTGGCACAAGCTTAGGGCAGATTTGACTTACCTTGCAAAAGTTTTGAAAACTGATAATTGAACTATGGCCCTGTTAAAAAAAACAAAATTCAACTGTGTAAATTTAAAAAATCTTATTGGCTTTATTCAGTGATTCAGGTGCTGATCAGGTGATTCCTGTTTGACTGGTTTAATATTCCATTTCTGGGATAGCTGAAACTGTAGTTAAGTCTCAGTTTGGTGATGTGGGGCTTAGCATAAGTGACTCCATTTGGGGCCTGTTGTCTTGTTTTTAACAGACCACAAGAGGCAGACCAGAACTGATCCTAAATGGATCAAATGCCTCCTAAAACAAAGACTCAACATTTTCCATAGGATTTAACCAAGACCTAGAGTCTCACAATATAATATTCAAAATGCCCAGGATACAATTCAAAATTACTCTGCATACAAAGAACCAAGAAAGTCTAAACACTGAGATGACCCAAATGTTGGACTTATCAGAAAAAGACCTTAGAAATGAAAAGATAGAAAGTCTCAAAAGAGAAATAGAAGATATAGAAAATAACCAAATTAAAACTTTTAAACTAAGAAAATACATTAATCAAAATTTGAAAATATATTGGATGGCCTTAGTAGCAGAATGGCAGAGGAAATTCAGCGAACTTGAAGTCAGATCTGTAGAAATTATCTGTAGTAAGCAGAACGTCCACCTCTGCCAAATGCCCTGTTCCCTGGAACATGTGAACGTTACTTTACATGATAAAAGAGAGTTTGCAGATGTAACTGAGGTTACGGACTTTAAAATCCGGACTATCTAGATTATTGGGTGGGCCTAGTCTAATCACATGAATCCTTAAAAGCAGAGATTTTTCTTTGGCTGGATTCGGAGGTGCAGCAGAAGGAAAAGTCAGAGGTATTCAAAGTTTGAGATGGACTCAACCCACTTTTTTTGGAGGGGCCACATGGAAAGCATTAAAAGGAATGTGGGCAGCTTCTAGGAGAACAGAGCAGCCCCCAGCTGATAGTTAGTAAGGAAGTGAGGTCTTTTTCAACTACAAGGAACTGAATTCAGTCAACAGTCTCAATAAGCTTGGAAGCAGAATCTTCCCCAGAGCCTCCAGTAAAAAACACACATGATTCCAGCCTTAGGAAACGCCTTGATTTTGGCCTTGTGAGACCCTAAGCAAGACTCAGTCAAGCCCAGCCAGACTTCTGACCTATAGAAATTGTGAAGTAATAAATAGGTGCTGTTTTAAGCCACTAAGTTTGTGGTAATTTGTCATAGCAGCAAGAGAAAACTAATACATTTCCCAATATGAATAGCAGTGAGAAGTAGTAAGATATTAACTTAAGTGGATTATGAAAAGTTATATGTATATTATAATCTCTAGTGCAACCTCTAAAACAAAACTATACAAAATTAAAGTGGAATACTTAAAAATATTAATAATTCAAAAGAAGGCAGGAAAAGGGAAATAAAGGAATGAAAAACAGAAAGGACAAATAGAAAACAATAAAATAGTAGACTTAAATCCAAATATCAATATTTTGGGCATAAACACACCAATTAAGAGACAAATTGGATGTATTAAAAGAGACCCAAATACGTGCTGTCTACAGGAAACACACTTTAGGTTAAAAATAAATGGATATAAAAAGATGTATCACGCAAACACTACTTAAAACAAAGCTGGAGTGGTTATATTAATGTCAGACAAAATAGACTTCAAAAAATTAAGAAGGATAAAGAGACAGTGCATACTGATAAAAGGGTCGATTCACCATGAAGACATAACAATCCTAGGTATGTATGCACCTAAAAACAAAGCTTCAAAATACATGAAACAAAAATTAATAGAATTGAAAGGAGATGTACACAAATCCACAATTTTTGTTGGATACTTCAACATTCCTCTCTTAGTAATCAATAGAACAAGTAAAAAGAAAACCAGGAAGAGTGTAAAAGAATTGAAACCACCATCAATCAACTGGTCCTAATTGACATTTATTGAACACTCTATCCAAAATAACCTTTTTTTCCCCCAAGTGCATATGAAACATTCACCAAGACAGACCATATCCTACATCATTAAGTAAACATTAACAAATTTAGAAGAAATGAAATCATACGACATATGTTCTCTGACCTTGATGGAATTAAACTAGAAACCAATAACAGAGAGATGGTTGTAAAATTTCCAAATACTTAGAAGTTAAACTACACATTTCTAAATAATACGTGGATTAAGGAGGACATTACAAGGGAAATTAGAAAATGTTTTGAAATGGACAAAAATGAAAATGCAGTATATAACTTTGTGGGATGCAGGTCTCAAATCAATAATCTAAGTTTCCACCTTAGGAAATTAAAAAAAAGAGCAAAATAAACTCAAAGCAAGCAGAACTATGGAAATAATAAAGAGCAGAAATCAATGAAATAGAAAAGGGAAGAACAATAGAGAAAATTAAAGAGCAATAGAGAAAATTAAAAATAAAGAAAATTAAAGAAAATTAATTAAAATTAAATTAAAGACACATTCTATTTCAATGAAATAGAAAAGGGAAGAACAATAGAGAAAATTAAAGACACAAGGTAGGTAATTCTTTAAAAAGATTTTTTAAATTGATAAACCTCTAGCCAGACTAACAAAGAAATAGAGAAGACAAATAATCAGTGTGGAGAATGGAAATGTGATGTCACTATAGACCCTGCAGTTAATAAGGATATTAAGGGAATACTATAAACAATTCCACATGCATAAATTTGACAATTAGATGAAATGGACCTATTCCTCGAAAATCACAAACTACCAAAACTCACCAAAGATGAAATAGATAATTTGATTAATCCTTTAACTACTAATGGAATTGAATTCTTTGTTAAATCCTTCTGAAAAAGAAATCTCAAGGCCCAAATAGTTTCACTGCTGAAGTCTACCAAACATTCAAAGAAGAAATAACACCAATTCACATATCTCTTCTAGAAAATAGAAGAGAGAATACTTTCCAACTCTTCCTTAACATAATAAAGGACAACTACAAAAAGGCCTATAGCTAACATCATAGTTAATGGTAAAAGACTGAACACCTTCTAAGATTAGGTGTAAGGTAAGACTTACTATAAAAGCTACAGTAATCAAGATAGTGTGATGTCGGTAAAGAGAAAGACACATATCAATCAGAATGAAGAGTATGCAAAGGTGCAAAGGCAGCTCAATGCACAAAGGACAGACTTCAACAAATGGAGTTGAAACCATTAGACATCCACATGAAAAAATATGACCTCAAACTAAACCTCACACCTTATACAAAAGGATCATGGAAATAAGTGAAATTTTTTTTTTTTTTTTTTTTTTTTTTTTTTTTTTTTTTGCTGTACGTGGGCCCCTCACTGTTGTGGCCTCTCCCATTGCGGAGCACAGGCTCCGGACGCGCAGGCTCAACGGCCATGGCTCACGGGCCCAACCGCTCCGCGGCATGTGGGATCCTCCCAGACCGGGGCACGAACCCGTGTCCCCTGCATCGGCAGGCGGACTCTCAACCACTGCGCCACCAGGGAAGCCCAAGTGAAAATTTTAAACCCTCAAACATTTGAGAAAATCTTTGTGATATTAGGTTAGGCAAAGTGTTCTCAGACGTGACACCAAAACAACGATCCATAAAAGGAAAAACCGGTAAGTAGCACTTCATCAAAATTTAAAACTTTTGCTCTGAAAAATACACTTTTAAGAGAAATGAAAAGACAAGCTAGATTGGGGAAAAATATTTACAAATCCATATCTGATAAAGGACTTGTATCCAGAATATACAAAGAATTCTCAATATTCAATAGTGAGAAAACAACTCAATTTAAAAACAGGTAAAAAAGTTGAATAGACACTTCACCAAAGAGGGAATGTGGAAGGCAATTAAACACAAAAAAAGATGCTTAGGGCTTCCCTGGTGGCACAGTGGTTGAGAGTCCGCCTGCTGATACAGGGCACACGGGTTCGTGCCCCAGTCCGGGAAGATCCCACATGCTGCGGAGCAGCTGGGCCTGTGAGCCATGGCTGCTGAGCCTGCGTGTCCGGAGCCTGTGCTCTGCAACGGGAGAGGCCACAACAGTGAGAGGCCCGCGTACCGCAAAAAAAAAAAAAAAAAAAAAGATGCTTAACATCATTAGGGAAATGCAAATTAAAACTGCAATAAGCTAATACCACACACCTATCAGAATGGCTGAAATAAAAAATATTGGCAGTTCCAAATACTGGTGAGAAATTGGATCTCTCGTAGTGGAAGGCAAAATGGTATTGCCACTCTGGAAATCCGGTAGTTTCTAAAAGTTAAACATAACCTTTACCATATGACTGAGCAATCCCACTCATAAACTTATGTTCACATAAAAACCTATACACAAATATTTGTAGCAGTTTTATTCAAAATCGCCCAAAACTGGAAACAACCCAAATATCCTTCAACGGGTGAAGGTAAAACAAACTGTAGCGCATCCAACAATGGAATACCACTTAGCCATAAAAAGCAACATGTGTGAATCTCAAAGACAGACAGAAAGTAGCCAGTCTCTAGATGTGACATCCTCTATGATTCTGTGTATGTGACACTGTGGAAAAGGCAAATCTATAGAGAATGGAGAACAGATAGGTGTTTGCCAAAGGTTGGTGTGGGGCAAAGGTGTGACTGCCAAGGGGCAGCGTAAGGGAATTCTTTGGTTGATGGAACTGCCCTGTGTCCTGATTGTGGAGGTAGGTAAACGAATGTGTTAAAACACAGAAAACTTTACACAGGAGAAAGTTAATTTTATGGTATGTTAATTTAAAATTTTTAAAAACTGAAACAAAAGATATTCAAATAAATTTCTCTTTAAAAATGTTTTCAAAGAAATTTTCCACCTGGGTTTCTTCCTGATGGGTTTCTTCTGCTTTGGGGGGGCTCTGCCATACCAGCCCTGGTGTTTGTGGTTCTGTTTATTCATCTGTAAAATGAGATCAGTCTTGAGTAGCGATTTTCCTTCTCCCCTGACCCTAAAATTACACCCCTGGGCAGGCCCTTTGTGAAAGTGAGGGTGGGGCAGGTTTGGAGAAAAGGAGCATTTGGCCTCCAGTGGGCTCTGACCTACAGAGCAGCTGTGCTCTTGACTGGCCCATGTACTGTTTGTCTGAAAATCTCTAGATTAGAATAGCTGCTCTTGACCCAGATCCACACACACCTGGGGGGTTTGAACAATCCTAGATTTCAGGGCCTACTGGTACGGCCCACTCATTTATCCCTTTGGCACATACCCCACTGGACCCCAGCGGTCCGCCAGACCAGGGCACTGGCTCTAACGATCAGCAATCTAAACAAGGCCCTTTGGGGGAAGCTGGAAGTGTGGTCCTTGTTCTAGGAGTCCCAGATTGCACATGGATTAAACATTGTGCTTAATCCAATGGGAAGTCTGAAAAGGCTTCGAGGTCTAGGCCTCCTTAAAGGCAGGGTCTGAAAGGACCAAAACCATTTTTCTCCCACACAGGATGACTTTTTGGAAGAGCACTTTCTAAGCGATAAAGGGCTGTGCGCAGATCGGGGAGCTGCTGTTGTGAAGACGACTTGCTGACCCGGGTCAGCAGGGCCAGAGTATCATTCGTGATGAGACCTGCCAGTTACACCAAGCACCAAGCACCCACCATGTGCCAGGCACTGTGCTAAGGAAGCACTGAATCTTCATGACAGCCCTGTGAGGAAAGGGCTGTCATCGCCTGGACGAGGAAACTGAGGCTCCAAGAGGTCCCACATCACACAGGCAGGAGATGACAAGGCTGGGCTCCAGTCCACAGCTCCAGCCTTCTGAGCCGAGGCCTGTGAGAGAAACCTCTGAACCTGACGTCAGGCCTGCTCTCCACACGTGCCCCGAGATGGAGACTAATACCACCTTTCATCAAAGGCTGGTAGGGGATCTTGCCAGGTACAACAGCGCTCAAAAAGAAATGTTTTTTAAGAAATTTTATACAATGGAATGCTTCCTTTGAAAACTATCTTATGCATAAGTCCAATCTAGAAGACCAGAGTTGAAGGTGGAAGCAGGCTTGGCTTGGAGCCCCTAGGGCTCCTGGAGTACCGCTTGAAGGCTACTTATCCAGTAGGTTGGCACTTACTGTGAGAAGCATGGGAGGCGCCATGATGCTTAATGCCGGCTTCGTGTTCAAAAGAATGAGGCGGGATTGTGGCAGACTCGTTCCTGGGTTGGTCGGTCGTGGGGAGGGCTGCAGAATACCAAACTTGCCATATACGTTGGGTGCTGGTCCATTTGGTTCACTCTCCCCTCTGGTCAGCAGCCATTAGCTGTCACTTGCAGGGTAGGAAACTTATCTTCACCATCTTACATTTAATAAGCTGAATCTTTAAAGTTATGAATTATAAGATTAAGAGCTGCAGTACCCTTCCTTTTTTCTTGCCCTTAAAAAAGGCATCATCTGGTTTTTCTGTATCAGTGAAAGTAGAATGTTTTAAGTACAGATCTTGGTGTAGGATCAATGGCAGATCTGTACCTCTGACCCCTGGGGCAGGGGCTGGTGGAATGGCTCACAGTGGAATCATCAGACGGACCTCCTTCTCATAGATGTCAGGGATCACTCCCATGGGGGAGCTGACCATGTGCACAGTGTTCTTGCCAAACAGCTGGAACTCATAGTGGATGAGCTGCTCCCAAAAGCCACTGTTGGGCCGGATGATGGGCCGGCATGACTTGGTCCATGTGTGGGCATCCAGCAGGGACATGGCGTGGTACTTCATGAGATAGGCAAGGCAGAGGGCGGCTGAGCGGCTCACGCCAGCAGCACAGTGCAACAGGGTGCGGCCCTGCTTCACCTCCACGCTGTGGATGTGGTCTGCAATGGGGTCGAAGAAGTCACAGAGACGCGACATGGGTGTGTCAGCCACAGGCACCTGCACGTAGTGGATGTCCTCGTATAAGGTGTTCACTACCTCCACTGAGACGTTGATGACCGTGGTGATGTGGTTGCTGGAGAGCATGAGCTTGTTGTTGGCTGCTACCCCGTTGCTGATATACAGGCTGCTGGTGATCTGTGAGAGGCCGCTGACTGAGGGCTGCCGGAACTGAACCGGGAAGGCACACGGAGATGCTGTCATCGGGCCGGTGGGTCAGCGGCCAGTGAGACATAGATGCTGCATCTTCCTGCTAGGCTGTGTCTGTAGAAAACTGCAAAGAGGGAGAAGGGACAAATGAGGAGCCAAAGTTCTAGCCCCCCACTTAACATAATTCAGTGGCTGACCACTGTCACGATGAGTTGGAGCCCCTAAGCTTGGCTGTCAAGGCCATTTGTAGCCCAGCTCCTGCCCATCTTTTCAGCCTCCTGTTAACCTTTCCCGCGTCCTGAAGGGCCTTGGCTGGGCTGAGCCACTTACAGTTCCGTATGGACAGTGGTCCTCTCTGGCCCAGGGCCTTTCCTGCTCTCATCCTAGAACCCCCTTTCCTTACAAACCTGTCAGGTCCTAATCTGTTCCATTCAGCAGAGGACTGTTGAGCATTGGGATCTTAGCCAAGGGTCACTTCCTCAGGGAAACCTTCCAGAACTACACCCCTCCCCCATATTTGATCAAGTCCCAGCTCCAGGCAGGCCCTATGTGCCCTGCTTCCTAACATTTCCTGAAGAAGTGCTTTTGCCGTGATCTGTCTGTGAGTTCTCTTGGGATATCACTGTATCTATCTTCACTCCTACTATATCACCAGTGCCCAGTTGCGTGTCCCCACAAGTAGGTGCTTAAAAATATTTGCTGAGTGAAGAAATGACTCCAACAACCACAACTCTGCCTCCTGAGAGGTTTCCTGGAAAAGATGAGGTCTCTGGCCATGTTTCTCTAGAACTTTGGGGAGGAGCTGGGTGGAGGTGAGGGTGGTTCTTAGGCTGCTGGAGAGGAAGGCCAAAGGCTTCATCGACAAATCTTACCTGCCAGTACCCCAGCACCCAATGCAATAGGCTCACCCCAGGTAGGGCAGATGGGGTTGGTTTGTTCTAAAAGTCTTGTGAGGGTAGGGGAAAAGCCCCACTCCCAACTTCACCCAGTTGGAAGCCTAAATGCTAAGGAATGTTCCGGATCCTCATCATCTGAAAACCCAGAGAGAAGTGGACTGAGGGCCCCCAAAACTAGTACCCAGTGGGCAACAGGAATAGGGGAGACTGCTGTTCATCACAGGGACAAAAAATGTGCAGAGGAGATACTGCTCTGCAAGGTGAGGGTAGTAATGAGAGGAAAGTCGTTTTCATGCTAGTCAAGAAATATTTATCAGGCACTGTAGTAGGTGCTGGGGATACTGAAATGTACAAGTCAGCCATGCCCCCCCACCCAGAGCTCAAAGTCTAGTGGGAGAGACAGACATTAAATAGGCAATTATGGGCACAACAGAGTTGGAAAATAGGGATAACAGTGCCTACCTTATAAGAATCTTCTGAGGATTAAATGAGGTAACCTGGGTAAAGTGTTTAACAACAGGGCCTGGCACATATATCTACAAATTATAACTACTGTTGCTGTTGTTAGGGAAGTTAAAATGCAGGGCATTCTGGGAATGAAGAATACAGGTACTTATTTCAGGCTGGGGCTACGGAGTTGCGAAGATCACCTGAAGAAATGACACAAAGATCTGAAGAACGTTTAGCGTGAGGGGGAGGGAGAGGGAGAAAGAGCGACCCGGCAGCATCTCAGTTTCACCATTTGATAGCGTACAAAGCCTTTGGTTCGATCTCCAAAACAGCATAACGAGCCGGTGTCTGGAGTTAATATCTCCATTTTACACACGGGGAAGGTGAGGCAGAGTGGGGAAAAGGACCTGTCTAGGATCACAAAGCACGGTTCAAAAGCCGGTTTTTCTGGTCTCATTATGTGTGGGAAAAGTGGGCAAACACCGCGGAGTTTTCGTTAATACTGGGTTATAAACGTGGAACAAAGTTCAAGGGTTGACGGGAGAAAGGGGCCGTTTCCAGGGGTGAGTCAGGTAGGTTTCCTGGGGAGTTGGCGTTGGAATGGGCTTCTAATCGCCCGCTCAGTGTCAAGACCTCAGTGTCTTACCTCTCTCGCGCGGGCGGGTGGGCAGGTTAGTTCAGGAAGCAACCTTGGGCGAGGGTCTCCAGGTGAGAGAAGACCGGTCACGACCTAGGAGCCACGATCCCCGCCGGCCCGGTGCTCCGGTTTCCATAGCAATGGTCCCTCGTCGCGGGGAGGAATGGGCCGTGCTGGGTCTCCGGAGAAACCCAGGCCTCGTCTCCCCGTCCCGGAGCTGCCCCGCCCGGATTCACCCGGTTACCCGCCCTGCGATCACGCGGGGACCACAGCAGTCCTAGTCAAGAAGTAGGGTCTGCTGTGCACTGCAACCAGCAGCTTGTCCCCCAGCCAGTTTCCATGGCAACGCGCCGGGCCGCATCACGGCAGCCGCCGAGGGACAATCCTGCTGCGTCCGCAGCCTTCGGGGTTTTGCGCAGAAGGCCCGCCCCCCCATCCCCCACCCCGGTCCCGCCTTCCTCTGTCGTCTCCCGGGCAACGCTCGGTGTTCAGCGCCTCGCGTCTGCGCAGAGGCTCGCTCCGCGTCTGCGCTCTCTCACAGAGCTCGGCTACCGACCTGTCTCCCGTTCCCAAGTCGCGAGTCGCTCTCTAAGGTGGAAGGAGAGAGTCCTGCAGTTAGCCAGCAGCCCAGGCCCTCCGTCACATGGAACCTAGGCTCGCCCATTGCCTGTGCGGTGGCCCCCCAGGCGACCACCAGTTCTGGCACCAGCCCGGCCTCGGCCTTCTTCCGGCGCAGTAGGCTCTGCAGCCGCCCCGACATTCACGTACAGACCAAGCCGCAGATCTGCTTCCTGCAGTCGCGGACCGCTCAGTCGCCTGTGCTCTTCAGGTGCGGCCCGGGGGCCCAGAGCGTTCGTCAGAGCCCGGGCCCCCGGGGGGAGCCGAACTCCCTCAGACCCCTGCTCTCTAAGCCGGCCGCGGGGACCTTGGCCCTGGCTCTCCAGAGCCTCGGGCCCCTCAGAGCCCGGCCCTTTCTTAGACCCCAGGAGAGTCTGAATTTCCCAGCCCAGCGCCTCGCCCGCCGTGGAGCCTGAACGCCCTCAGTCCAGACTCCAAGGGAGTCTGGAATTCCCGCCTCCAACCTACATATCCTCCGAATCGCCGCGGGCCCGGCCCTCTAGTCTCCCAGGTTTGACGTCGTGTATCCCGAGGGTCCCTAGTGCCCTCTGGGCCTAGCCTTGAACTTCCTTAGAGCCTGATGAGGCGCAGGTCCCCTCAGGCCTGACACTCCCCTCCTCAGCCTCTACTTTCCGCAGTGGCCCAGGGAAAGCCCCCAGTTCCCTCAGCCGGGCCCCAATCCCCACAGACCCCAGTTTCCCCTCCCCTCCTCCATTTCACAGCCCCCTCACAGCATCCTCCAGGCTCCCACAGAGACCTTGCTTTGGAAAACAATTTGGTTCAAAATGATCATTATTGGGCTTCCCTGGTGGCACAGTGGTTGAGAATCCGCCTGCCGATGCAGGGGACACGGGTTCGTGCCCCGGTCTGGGAAGATCCCACATGCCGCAGAGCGGCTAGGCCCGTGAGCCATGGCCGCTGAGCCTGTGCGTCCAGAGCCTGTGCTCCGCAACGGGAGAGGCCACAACAGTGAGAGGCCTGCGTACCGCAAAAAAAAAAAAAAAAAAAAAAAAAAGATCATTATTTATTACTTGAAAGGGAATATTTCCATAAAACTGCCTTTTTCCCCCCTTCCCAGGAAGTAATGGTAAATTTGGTGCACCACTGAGTGGGTGAAGACTGTTTCATGTGTCTTTAAGTATTTTAGGTCTTTTTTTGTTTGTTTTTCTAACGGAATTTGGGAGACTTTTGCTTTGTGAGCATCTTGATCTATAAACTAGCCTCTTCCAACACCTCATGTCTTTGCTGTCAGAAAAAACATAAATGTGAGATAAGGGGTGTTTGTTTCTACTAGTTTGTAAATGTAAAAACATTCATAAAACCACAGTTCCAAACTGGCTGAAAATGAATTAGGAAAAAAAAATTTTAATCCTTCAAAATGTTTTATCCTTTAAAAATTGTCCTATCAAAATAATATACACTTATCATAGAAAAATCAGGCAAGCAAAATGAATGGCTAGAGACAATCACTGTTACCATGTTGGTGTATATTGTTCCAGATCTATTCATATATATGTACTGCAACATGCTTACACATTTTTTTTGTGGGGGGGTGGGAGGGTATATGTCACAAAACCGTTTACTATTTTGTAATCTTTTTTCCCCCACCCAATACACTTTGGATGTCTGTTTTATTCATAACTGCATAATATTTTATTGTATAACCTAACCACAATTTATCCATTTGCTTCCCTATTGTATATTTAGGTAGTTTCCAAATTTTAGAAAGAAAATATTATGAGTAATTATTTTTAAGTGAGCAAAAATATCTATGTAGTTACAAAACCACTTCACGGTGTCACCAAATTATCAAAAAGTGAAAACTCAAGGCCTGGTATTATCCATTTTTGACCAATTACTCATTTTGACCAAATTGTTATCTCTAGTTTGGCCTGGAGCACCTGGCTCCATTCCATCACACCCATCCCATCCCAACTTCTACCTCTCACCCTCCAGAGTCTCCTCAAGTCCTTGTCCACCCCAAACTTCCTTCACTTTTCCAGACTTTTCCCAAACCCTTTTCCCTTAGAATTCCCCCATCAACCAACCTAACCTCTGTCCAAACACTTTATTTTCTTTTTTCCTGTTTCCTCTGACTTCCCCCACCCAGATCCCCCTTATACCTAGGCTTGAGCAGTGCCCCCCACCTCAACCCCCCTCAGATTCATCCCTCTGACTTTGCTTCTTTCATCTAAGACCCTCGCCTCCCATTTCAAACTGCGTTTTCTTAAAATGACTGCTCCTGTGAACAGTTCTGAGTCCCTGTTGACACTTCTCTTGTGGATTACTTTGACCTTTCTACATCCTTCTCAGGATGTTTTTCCCTCTCAGCATCCAAGAAACACCCTTTTAGCGCACATTTCCTACAAGAAGAAACCTAGGCCTACTCCCTTGCCCCTCTGACAACTATGACAGGGTGGTGCCTCTCCCAAGAAACTTGGGGAAGCCTCAGCCACTACCCCAGGATCCCATCAGATCAGATCCTGTCCTAGCCCTGGCCTAGCCATCAAGCCTGTACCACCTTCTCCTCCCTCTCCAGCTTAATGAATTCCAGTGAAGCAGCAGTGAAAAAATTTTTACCCAAGAGCCACTTATCTCGGGTGATTATTCGTGACAACCTCAGTGCACAACGAATCTATGAGATGGAGGTAAAGTTGTCACAGGCTTTTGCATTAGAGGGTGTTAGTGGCTTGATCCATGTTCATTTCACTCTCCCCAAAACCTTGCGGGGAGATCACAGATCTTAGAGGTGATAGGAAGCCATCAAAGTACTCTAATACAAGCCGAGGCAGTTGAGACTCAGGGTTACTGATTTGCCCAAGGTGTCACAGCTGTTCCTGAGCTGAGGGAACCAAGGAGGACTCCATGTCTCTTGGCTCCGGTGGCATTTTTTTCCCTCAAAGTACATTAGCTTTCTATTTAGGGACTCCCTGAATGGATTCCTACTATCTCCCATAAAAAGAAATCTTGGCTCTTAGAGCTTGAAGTGGCATTGACACCATTTGGTCATTTTTTTCCTTCAGGGATTATCCCCCACTTTCCACATGAGAACTGAGGCTCTTCTACTTTTTGTTTATGGACAAGAAGGGTTTGACCTGCTTACCCAGAAGCCCTCAGAAGAAGAGGGAAACCGCAGCAGCATCACCCCACAGACCCTGATTAATTCATTAAATACATCTTTGGGGCCTGCTTGGGACAGGCACTGTTTTGGGCACTAGGAAGAGGCTAGTGAACACGATGGACTCTGAGAACGTACTCGTTTCTTCCAGCAGAGCAGGCGGCCCAGAGTTGAGCTGCTGTCCCCTTCTTGACTCTGTTGAACCTCCCTCCATGTTCCAGGACCAAATCTGGATGGGCGCATGGGATTCTGACATTGAAAACAGTGGGAAAGATGTAAGAGATGGTGCAGATCCTCTTAAGGGTCACAGAGACTAAAAGAAGACTGGAGGCCTGGGTGTTTCTCCCTCTGCTAAACTTCCAGTGGCGTGGTGTAGTGGAAATAGGGTGGACTTGGACATGGGCAGGCCAGCTTTGTGTGAACTTGGGGAGTCACTTTTCCTCCAGGACTCTTCTCATTTGTAAAATAGGATCTATTGGGATCCTGTCAGTTGCAGGTGACACAAACTGAACTTGAACTCGTTCAAGCAAAATAGAGAATGATGAGTTTACATAATCAAGGGTAGATAGGGCAGGGTCACCAGTGTTTGGGATGAGAGATGGCAGGGGCTCCAATGCCATTGGATGTGTCTTCCACTCTCCCTATCAGCTCCCCTTCTGCTTCTTTCTGCATGTTGGCATCGTCATCAGGCTGGCTGTCCCTGGGGAGCATGGCCACAGGAAACCCTGGCCTGTAGCCCAGGAAGGAAATGGAGTGCTTCCACTGTTGGTCAAGTTAGACAAATCCTGGAGAGGGACTCCAGTTGGCTCAAGTTGGATCACGGGCCCATCCATGCCCCAGTCACTGTGGTCAGGTAGTGTAGGCTACTCTGGCCCAGGATGGGTTGGGGGCCAACCCCTTTAACCAGTGGGTTTGGAGATATTGCACCTCTGGTAAGTGGAGTGAGGGTCTGTGAGATATAATTGGAAACTCTCTTGAGTTGGCTTTGTATGTGCCATCCTCCAGCCATCCAGAAGGCCTCCTTTTGAAGCCGTATTGAGCCCTTACATGTTTTGGGTACACAATGTCCATTATGTATCATTACCCCATTTAATAGTTCAGCAAACCGAGGCTCAGAGATGGAGTAACTTCACTAAGGGGTGTCATTGTGGACTTGCAAACCCAGGTCTGACTGACCATGGTGCAGGATGTTCTCCCTAAGGACAGGGACTGTCTTCTCTGTAGACCCAGTGATTGCTGAGGGCCCAGCTTGTAGGAACTCAGTAGATTTGAGAGGCTTGAGTGGCAGCGTGGCAGTCTTTCTCTCTCCCCCGCAAAGTGCTCCCAGCTTTGGCTAGCCACGGGCTTCTCAGGGCCTCCAGGAGGACAGCTAAGATCTAGTGTCTTGGGAATCCTCTGAGCAACGCTCTGAGAACAGTGGTTGATGACCAGTATCCCTTTATCTATGGCCACAGTTCTCAACTAGGATGGCTTTGCTCCTCAGGGACTCTGGTGCTGTCTGGAGGCCTTCTTGGTAGCAGAAGTGAGACTGGGATGGTGCTACTGGCATTTAGTAGGTGGAGGCCAGGGATGCTAATGCTGCTAAATATCTTACAATGCACAGGCCAGCCCCCCGCCACAAAGAATTACCTGGCCCCATGTCAGTAGTACCAAGGTCAAGAGACCCTGATCCATAGTAAAAGTGCTATCACTCTGTGCCTTGCTTAGAAATATCTGGGCATGTGTCCCACCTTCCTGACTATGTTGTAGTTGCTGTGAAGACCTGCAGCTGATTTTTCATAGTATCCTCTCCACAGCTACCTCATTGGAATAAGTAAATGAATAAGACAAAGGATATGCCTTCCCAAAGCTAGCAGTCTTGTTGGGGACAGGATAGAAATGGTAGAATAGAACAAATAAGTAGAGTTCAGTGTGACATAGGGGGTGTCACCAACAATATGTGGGGAGCACCAAGTGAGTAATAGGGACTGGGTGATAGGAGTTAAGGAAGGGGGTTTACAAAATGCACCCTTTCTCCTCCTCCCCTCCCCTCTCTTTCTTACCACTCTTCAAATAGAGATGTTAGGTCAAAATCAGGCTCTGAGGCTGCAGACTGTCAGAAGGTACCATAGGAGTTACCTAGCTCAGTGCCCTCACTTTAAAATAGGGAAACTGAGGCTCCCTATGAGCCAAGTTATTGATGAAATATTGAGCTGGCTCCTTTTCCACCCTCATATCAGGAGCACAGATGCCTCTCTTACTGTGAAGTAGCTTCTTCATCCTAAACTCACCTCTGTTTTTTGTAAGACAAGAGCTTCAGACAAGACCAAGAAAAAGACGGGCCACTTGTATGACCACCTGAAAAAAAAATTCGGGACAGACCAGCTCAGAAAGCTGGGGCGCTGGCGACGGGAATCCATGAACACCCGGCAGTACCTGGATAGCATCCGAGTGTACGAGGAGCCTAACGAGAAAGGCCAACCACCCTAGTCAAGGCAGAGTGATCTGCCCTGGGGCCGTGACGACACTAGGCTGAAGGGAGAAGAGCTGGAAGGGAGCCAGTCTACACCGTTGTAGAACAACAATAAATGAGACCAGTGGACAGTGGAGCACAAAATCCCTCAGCAATTCTAATATTTCTTGCCCTGTCCCATCCCCTCTTTTCTGGTGAAGGTGATTCTGATAGTCCTGTAGCTGCCCAAGTAGAAACGGCTGAATCGAACCAGCTTCCAAGGTTAAGGTATGACCTTTGGTACCCACATGTCTGGTACAATGCCAGGCCAGGTGCACTGGGACAGTGGTACCTTGGATAGGAAGGGCTCGGTAATGCCGCTGCCTGGCATTCCAGTGGTAAGGAGTCAGGGTGGGGCATCAGGCAGACCTGGGTTGAGGGCTATTTCTGCCACCCATCAGCTGGAACTCAGTAACTTTGTAACCTCTCTGAGCCTCTGTTTCCTTATCCTAAAGAATGGGGAAGTAGTGCAGGAACCTACCTCCAAGAGCTGGCATGAAGATGTGGAGCGCCTGGCCCGGGGCCTGTCATCCTCAGTGGCTCTCATCACGATGCCCGCAGTTAGCTTCCAGCCTTGTCAGTCCCCACTTCCTGGCCTGCCTGCTGTCCCAGCTATGCCCCGACAGCCCACGACATGCCTTTACTTGCTCAGGCTCCTCATCTAGAATGCCTCTTCAGCCCCTCAGCGCTCTCAGGAAGCTCTCTGCATCCTTCAAGCCTTATCTCAATGCCATCCCCGCAACCCCACAAACTTCTCTGACCATCTTCTGCCTCCTGCCTGCCCCTCCCCGGCCCTGCCCAAGCCACATGGGTTCCCCTCCACTCTGAACTTGGCTTACCTGTGGTGGCTTCACTCTGCCTTCCGTGGTAGATGTTTGGGTATTTGTCCCAGCCCTTGATTAGACTGTACAGTCTTTGACAGCGGGGGCCAAGTATCCCCCAAGATTTAGTTCAGGCCTCTTCCGTGCCATTTCCCCTGTCCAGCCCCACCAGAAAAGGCTGCTCCTTCCTGTGCCAACACGTCTGTCTGCACTGAGCATGCGGTTGGCCATTTCTTGTTGCTCCCTGTCTCCCTGACCACGTTGTGAATGTCTCGATGGCCAGAATGCTGACTCGTTCATCTCTGCAACCACAATGCCCAGTTAAATTGGGTAGTTACTCTATGTTTTTTGAATAAATGTTCATTCCTTTGTTTAATTACAGCTTCAGCACAGTGCACAGAGTAAGGGCCTGGTACATATTTTTTTAAGTTAACCACGTCCTCTCACTTTACAGATGAGGAAACTGAGGCCCAGAGAGGTGACCTGACTTGCCTGAGGTCATGCAGCAAGTTAGTGGCAGAGAACTAGAAGCAGGTTTCCCGACTGCCGTGGAATGGTCATTCTGCATCACCACAGTTGCTAGGTAAGGACCTCAGTCCTCTTGGTGGCTTTCAGAAGCTCTCTTCATTCGTCCTTGTCCTCATCCTCATCCAGGTGTGGGGAACCGGATGTCAATGATGCTTTTATTTTCCCTTTTTTTTTTTTTTGGCCGCACTGCACAGCATGTGGGATCTTATTAGTTCCCCAACCAGGGATCAAACCCACACCCCCCTGCAGTGGAAGTGCCAGATTCTTAACCACTGGACCGCCGGGGAAGTCCCCTATTTTCTCTTTTAATGGTCTTCTTTTGAAAACGTGCTACTTTTCAGTGGGAGCCCAGTCTTTTTCTAGGTTTTTATCTGTTTTCTTGGCTGAGCACAACTGATTAGAATAATTGACTTTAAATATTTAAATTTTATTATACAAGCAATATGACCACATTTGCCCAAAACAAAAATTCTTTTATTAGATCAACCATTGCTAGCATTTTGATGTGTTTTTTATATTTTGTGTATTCATTTCATTTCAACAACAGTCTTTTTCCTTGGCACTGTACCTAGAGAAGGGGAAAGGAAGGCTTTGGGGATCCTGGCGTCTTCAGAGGGCCCACAGAGCAGCCCCAGCCCCTCTTTTCTCCAGAGTGTCCCCAGGAATTCTCCACCTACTAGATCTTCCCTAATGCAGCCTCTCTGAGACTCACCCCAGTCTAGCCTCTGGCCACATGCACCTTCTTCCCTAGACGGCTGGCCTTGGCAGAGGGTCTTTGCATCCTCATGCTGTGGCCCAATGGACTGGGGGACCCCTGGGAGTGGGGCAGGTGGGGGAGTTGGGATGTCAACCTAATAAGTCACTTTATAAGCCACTAACTCATCTCAGACTGTGTGGACTTAGTCTTCCCATTTTTGCATGAAAAAACCGGAGGATGTTGCATTTAAGTAAGGAACAAGAAGTGACGAAATTCTGGAGAAACCGCCTAATTGTTGAGAGAAAAAAAAAATAAAAGGGAAGGAAAATCAGTGAAGGAAGAATGGAGGAGTGTTGGATGGGAAGATATTATTTGAGAAATAGAATCCTGAAGCTAAGGAGGGCCTTAGGGATTCTTTAGTCCAGAGGACACACACACACACACACACACACACGGAATTCTTAGTTCAAGTGAAGTCTCACCTGGAAGCCCATTCCAGTAAAACCACTGACATATTCACATTTATTGAGCGCTCATATTCCAGGCACAAGGCTCAGCTCTTTTCAGACATGAGTCATTGATTCCTCCCAACAACAAAGTAATTTTCTTAGCCCCGTTTTATAGATGAGAAACTGAGGCTCAGAGAGCAAGAATCCCACCTTAGATTGGGCAGCTAGTAAGTGACAAAGCCCACCTCAAGCCTGTCTCATCCAAAGACCATCTCCTAAGTGCCATGTGATAAGCTCCCAATCTTTATCACTCTAGTTGGAAGTGGAGGCTAGGGACCCTGAGCCCTCGGGAGCATGAGTTCACAGATGGTGATGGGGAGCCTCAGCTGTGTTGTCAGCTACCTGAGGTTAGCTGTTTCACAGAGAGCTGGACTAAACTCCAGGTCCCCCTTCTACCGGGTAGCTAAGGGGCACTTGTCACCCATTCTGGGATGGACAGACTGTTAGGGAGAGTTAGGCTGTGTTAGCTGTGGATGAGGCACATGCCCACCCAGGAAGTGGAAGAACAGAACACAGGAGTCCTGACCATTGCCCATTAGCTATGTAAAGATGTTTTCAGTTTTGTCCTCAGGAAACCTTTGTGGAATATCCTTTGTGTCTGCAGAACCATGCTGATGGCAGGGGGCAGATGAATGATACTCTTTTAATGGGATTGAGTGTTTTGGGTGTACCTTTAATTCTTGCTGAAGACACATTTCCTTCCCTCCTCCCCTTTCACCACATGCACGTCACTCCTTTAGGGTACTTGAAAAGCCTTCCCAGTTTAAAAATCTCGCTAGGTGCACAATGGACCTAGTTCCTTCTCCAAAGTTCTCCACGACCTGGAACAAAGGGAGGGAACTTCTGTTTACCAAGCACCTGTTACACGCAAGGCATTTTATATCCTACCTCATTCAGTCCTCACAACTGTACTCTTCAGGTATCACGCCCACTTTTAAGGTGAGGAAACCAAGGCACAGAGAGGCTAAGGAACTTACTTGGAGTCGCTAGGTTTGAACCAGGGTGTGAGACGCATAAGGCGTGCTCTTTCCACGCCACCCGGCCGCCCCAGTGATGCTCGGCTTCATTGCAAGCACTGCCCTCAATTTCAGCCATTGTCGGCTGCAGGAACTGCTCTGTGAGGGATGCCGATTCATGACCCTGGGTCCTGACTTTCCTCCTAGGCTACCACTGTTGGCCATGTGGTCAGTGACACGGTAGGGAGGAATTCTTGGGTGAGGACTCATTCTCCTCATGGCACGTCCCAGCTCCAGGCTGTCAGGCAGGGGCAGTGGCTTCAGATCCCAGCAGGTGGATGTGGAGCAGCCTACCAAGGGGCTAGGCAGCTAGAATTATAGGGGCAGTTAGGGATCAGGGGGGGCAGTTGCAGCTAAGAGTGATCCCAAAGTTCTTACATATCCACCCCATCTATCTATCCACATACCCATCCACCCATCCACTCACTTATCCATCTGTCCATGTGGCACTTCACCCCACAATCAGAACACAAAGGTGGAGAAACTGATTTTCTTGTTTTCTGTGACAACTCTCACTTCTCCCAATCATTGTGGGGAAGTGGGGTGACCTCCCGACTGGGAGTGCCTCTGCCCTGATTCACTCCAACCTTGGGCAAGTCACATCTCCGCGCTGAGAGTTTGGGGAGCTGGAAAAACCTCAGAGCTGCCTCACGCAGGCCATTTCTCTTATTTCGTCAACGGGTGACAGAGGCAGAGAGTGGGGAACTGACTTGCCAAGGTCAGATAAGGAATTAGTGTTGGATTTGGGACTGGATGCCAGGGCGCTGCCACTCATTTGTAAAGTGGGAATGGGAATCCTGGCTCTCCTCACTTCCTGGGATTGTAGGGAGGACCCCACGAGATAAGTGGTGGCAAAGCGCTTTGAGAAGTGAAGTCACCAGGGCAGAAAGTCCCAGAGGTGCAACCAAGGCCCCAACTGCTGGACCAGCACAGATCCCACAATGACCACAAGGGGTCAGCAGACGCATGTGCACTCAGCTGGGATCTGCTGGAAGGCGCATACCTGTGAGCCAGGGCCTGGGAGGGAAATCAAATCTTTTAATTCCTGGCGACCCCTAGCACAAACAAGAGGATGGATGCATCCCAGCCCAGCCCATTGTTGAATCGGGAAGTGTTACTCGGGTATTACAATTCAGAGCCTGGTCCAGCTGCTGACTCGGGAACTCTGCAGGGCTTTGAGGGCTCAGGGGGCTGGGCCAGGAGCAGGCCTTGACTGGGACCTCCTGTCTCCCCCAGTAACCTTTCTCTGGGCTTCAGCTCTCTAACCTGCAACTGTTCCAAGCGGGGTGGTGCTGGTGGCTGATGTCTGCACTTCCTTCTGTTCTCAAGCCTGAGATGTGGCACAGAGCTTTGCACACATAATGCTCCATAAATGTCTGCTGAGTAAATGGGAGCAACTCCTGCCCCGAGCAAAGCCAGAAAAATCCAGGTCAGCTTGTGGCCACAGTTACAAACGTAGATGCTGGTTTGTGTCTCCTTTACTCAGGAAAAGAGATGCACAAGCTAAGAGGGAGGCAGGGCAGCATGTAGCTAAGAGCACAAATTTGGAAGGAAGGCCTCAGTTCAAATCCCAGGTCAGCTGCTTTCCAGCTCTATGCCCCTTAGCAAGTGCCCTGTAAAATAAGCCGGTGTAGATTTCCTCTGCTGTTATGCAATTAGATCTGGCTTACCTCTTGTCCCTTTGCCGAATGAGAATATCTGGCTGGAAGCTCTGAGTAGGGTAGAATGAGAAATAGCAGAGTCAGGAGGGCTGTGTTCTGTGGTGCTAACATCCGCTATGCAAGCCCTTGCTGACCTCAGGTGTTTCATTCAGTTTCTTTAGAGAAGAGACATGTTTTCTGCCTGGGAGAAATGTTACCTGCACTTTGCAAACTTCAGTGTAGAGAGGGGTAGGGCAGTGGGTTGGAGCAGTTATCCTCCCACCCACCCCCAACCCCCACCCTCGCCCCCGCCGTCCCTGCTCCAGGTTGTATGTGAGTCTGTTTATTATGCACTGAGCAGATACGAAAGGATATTGGAAAATATGTGTACGGCATACAAATAATACAAGAGACCCATGGGCTCACAAACCTGTTTGAGGAATAAAATCCCCCCATTTTAGTTCCCTGTTCTCACTCCTACCCTCTGCCATAACCTGTTGACTTTGAGCCCAAAGCTTCCCTGGATTCTCTCAAGCCAGCTGGCTCCTACCTCCTCTTTAGCTGACTTAGACAATGTTCTCAGCTGCTGCTTCCACCTGTTTTGCTCATAAGAGTTCTCATCCTCTTTCCATATTCTAAGCACTTGTTGAAGTCTCTCATTCATCAGTGATCCGTCTTTCTTTCTTTCTTTCTTTCTTTTTGGCCATGCCACACGGCATGAGGGATCTTAGTTCCCCGATCAGGAATCAAACCCGTGCTCCCTGCAGTGGAAGCTCGGAGTCCTAACCACTGGGCTGCCAGGGAATTCCCTCAGTGATCCATCTTTATTTAAAATTGAAACACCCCCAACATGGCCTTCCCAAGCCCTCTTAACTGTTCTCTTTTTCTCCATGGCATGTCACCTTCTAAATGATTTATTTGGTATATTTCTGTCTCTTCTTACTAGAATGTAAGCCCAGGATGGCAGGAATTTTTGTCAGATTTCTTTCACTGCTCAATCATCAGGGCATAGAAGAAGACTTGGCATATGATATGAATTGAATGAACATTTGTTAAATAAAGTCTTCTTTCTATTTCTATTGCTGTTGAATGCTTAGTACTTTTGGAATTTTTTATACTTTTGTTTCAGTGGGGTCTCTTTGGGTCTCAAGAAAGATGGAAGGCAAATATGGGTTCTTGTCAGATACCCTGAGCTAAAAGTCTCAGTGTCAGTGGTCCTTAATGTGGAGGGATCATGGACCCCTTTAAGATTATGATGAAACCTACCACAAGTCGGCACTTACACTTAAAATTTACATATAATTTATGAAAACCATACACTTCATCTTAAGGACTTGTTCTCTTAGAACATTTCTGGAAAGATGTGTAGAAACTATCAACACACTAGCCCCAGAGAGGAGGAAGAGGGGAGTTCTTCTTTCATTATATATCCTGTATACTTCAGTTCTATATAGTGCAAGCATTACAATTTCAAAGTTTTAGAAACCAGTTAAATATTTTAAAGAAAACTATGTTCTAACCTCTTGGGGTGATCACAAGCTCACATGTGTTCAGGGGCCAGGGAGGTCAGTGCACGTGGCTTTAGGACAACAGGCAGAGGTGGGAGCTGTGGTTAAACGGAGCTTGCACACCCCACCCCAAGATGCTTAAATGCAATGGCATGAAAAACATGGTGTTGATCAAACTTTTCTGGCCTGTTTTTTTTAAAAAATATATTTATTTATTTTTATTTTTGCCTGTGTTGGGTCTTCATTGCTGCCCGCGCGCTTTCTCTAGTTGCGGAGAGTGGGGGCTACTCTTTGTTGCGGTGCAGGGGCTTCCCATTGCGGTGGCTTCTCTTGTTGCAGAGCACCGGCTCTAGGCGCGCGGGCTTCAGTAGTTGTGGCACACAGGCTCCAGAGTAGTTGTGGCTCACAGGCTTAGTTGCTCTGCAACATGTGGGATCTTCCCACACCTGGGCTCTAACCCCTGTTCCCTGCATTGGCAGGCGGATTCTTAACCCTGTGCACCAGGGAAGCCCGGGATAGATCCTTTAAAATCAGTGATGTTTAACCTTTCTGGGATCACAGACTCCTTTGGGAATCCCATGGAAACTAGGGACCTTCCCCCTAGGAAAATGCACAGACAGGTAAAACTCCACAGTCTACTGCAGCATCTTCACAGACCGCCAGCTAAGATTACCCAGGGATGTCCAGGAGCTCCAAGAACTTCGCTTTTGGATGCGTTCTTTGTACTAAAACGCTCGGCTTACTAAACTCTTTCTCTATTCCTTTAGAGAGCCTGAACTATGTTGCCACTTACGGCGAAGTGCCCTGGCCGAAGCAGAGGCCAGCTGGCCCAGGTGGTGGTGGGGCGGTGGCTTCGGGCCCCTGAGCCTGGTGGCAGCGGGAGGGACCCATAGACAGGTAATGGCTGCCATGGGGGGCGGTGGGCGTCCTCCTCAGCTTTTAGCGTCATCCGGCTGGGCCCCTGCGCTTCGGGCGCATGTTCTGGGTTTTGGGGAGCGAACCTGCCCGGGTCAGAGGCGGGGAGCTCCGGCGCGGGACCCGCGAACAGAGCTGCGCTGGGAGCCGGCGGGCTCCGCATTCATCATTGTTCCCAAAGCGCCTGGCACGGGTTGGGGCGCAGGCAGGGATGGTGGTTCGAAGCGCGCCGTCCCTTCCGCTCGCCGAGCTCTCGCCCCACAAGCGTTTCCTGGGCGCCTTCCAAGGGCCAGCCCCGGAGCCGGGAGCTGGCGACGCAAGGGAGGGACGAGGGTCCAAGTCCAGCCCGCTGCACGCCAGGGTGCAGGAGCACGCTGGCGAAGGCGGCGCGGGGCGCACGGGCAGCGGAGAGACCCGCGCGCGCCCCCGCCTCGCGCTCGTGACGGAGCCCCCGGCCCCGCCCCAGGCCTCCGCCTCTCGCTTCCCTCCTCCCCCTGGCTCGGCCGCGCTCCGATCGGCGGGCTCCATGGGGAAAGCGGCCGCTCTGTGCCGAGGCGGTGGCTGTGGCGGCCGCTCCCGCGGGCTCTCGTCGTTCTTCACCGTTGTCCCCTGCCTGTCCTGCCACACGGCGGCGCCGAGCATGAGCGCTTCCACGCCCGGCTCCGAGCCGGAGCCCAAGCCTCAGCACCAGGCGGTGCCCCAGCCCAAACGGGATCTGGTGTCAGAACAGGTGTCGGAGCCAGTTTCTGAGCCGGTGCCAGGATCGGAGCCTGAGTCCAGGAAGATGTCTGAGCCAAGGCCCGGGTTCAAACAGGAATTGGAACTGCTGCAGGGTTTGGGGACCGGGTCAGGGCCCCGGGAAGAGTTGGGCTCAAGCTTGGGGGCTGGGCCCTTCACCAAGGCCCCATCCGAGCAGGTGCTGGCGCTGGGGCCAGTAGTGGGGAGTGTGCCCTTGACCAAATTCGAGTCCGGGTCGTTGCTGGCATCAAAGACCCCGCGACCAGGGCAGGTGAAGACACATCTTGGGGCTCCAGTGCCAGGGAGTGGCACGCCCTCCGCTCTCCCGATGGTTTCACTTCCTCTGGACAGCTTGAAGGGCTGGCTTCTCAAGTGGACCAACTACCTGAAGGGCTACCAGCGCCGCTGGTTCGTGCTCAGCAACGGCCTCCTGTCTTACTACAGGTATGGAAGTGTCAGGGTGGGTTGGCTGAGTTTGGAGGGTGGTGATGCTGCAGCCATGGTGACAGAGGGCATCCAGAGTTGGAGGGCACTGCCACTGGCCTAGGGATGTTTGGGAACTCGCACTCCAGCAGGAGAAATAATGCCTCTGGCCAACCTTCAAGGGCTGGGACCCTGACCTCAGGCAGGGGGGACCCTGACCTCAGGCAGGGGAGCCCCTGTGGACATGACCTCTGGCAAGCTTGGGTCTAGGGAGTGAGCAGTGACGTTGGAGTGAGGGAGTGATTTGGGACCTCGGGACCCCTCTGGTCCTGGTAGTTGTGGGACCTGGGGCAGCCAGCCAGAGTCAGCCCCAAAGTCCTTGATTCAGGAGCTTTCTGGTTCAGGAGCTAAGATCACTGTATTAGGGACTGAGGGGGACAGTAACCTTGTTCAGTCCTTGGGACCCACTCATGGGAAGGGCTCCTGCTCCCTCCTCAGTTGGTCAGACTATTTCCCACTTTTCCTGGTGCCTGCTGGTTGCTGGGCCTTGGCCTGGGGGCACAGCAGGCTCACAGATGCATCAGACATGGCTTCTGCCCTTCAGGAGCCCATCTTGTCATTCAGCGGAGAACCAGGAAGCATCCCACTGTGGCCTTTCTTATTCTAGAAGCAGTGTGGGATTCAACAGTGAATTCCAGTGGTGAGGTAGCTAACACTGTGTTCCACTGAAATGGATTCAAAGGGGGAAAGATCCTGAAGGCTGTCTAGGTATGTTTCCTGGGGATGGTTGGTTTAAACTTTGAGATCTCTGATCACTCTATACTATCAATTCTCAAACCTGAGTGAGCACTGGAATTCCCTGAAGGGCTTATTGAAACATCAAGTGCTCAGCCCCCCTGCTGAGTTTCTGCTGCAGTGGGTATAGGAGGGGCCTGAGATTCAGCTTTTCTAACAAGTTCCCAGGTGATGCTGCTCTGGATCACAGTTTGAGAAGCACAGCTCCATTGGCATTGCAAACAGGAGGGCCCTGCCATTCTGTTTGCTGAAGCTCGGGTCACTTTGCTCACTTCACTCGGCTGGGCAGTATCTCTTCAGGTCAACCACCAGAGCATTTATATGGTCCTTCCTTGCCTTTTTGGAGCACAGCTTCTAGAGGATAGTTGAATCTGTGATGCCACTGAGAACTTGGGAGCTCCACTGAACTTAAGTGATGGTTCCCACTCAAAGTGGGGATCACTGCCTTTAATTCCTGGCAGGGGAGAAAGCTGACCTGTGTTTCTATAAATTTATTTATTTATTTTGTTTTTGTGTTGGGTCTTCATTGCTGCACGCAGGCTTTCCCTAATTGTGGCGAGCGGGGGCTACTCTTTGTTGCAGTGTGCGGGCTTCTCACTGTGGTGGCTTCACTTGTTTCGGAGCACAGGCTCTAGACGCGAGGGCTTTAGTAGCTGCAGTACAAGGGCTCAGTAGTTGTGGCTCGCAGACTCTAGAGCACAGGCTCAGTAGTTGTGGCACACGGGCTTAGTTGCTCTGCGGCTTGTGGGATCTTCCCGGACCAGGGCTCGAACCGGTGTCGCCTGCATTGGCAGGTGGATTCCTAACCACTGCACCACCAGGGAAGCCCTGACCTGTGTTTCTAATGTGTTCATCTCATGTGGTGGTGTTGGTGCCCCTTGGCCCACTTGGCTGCACCATACAGGTCACAGGACAGAGTGTTCTTAGAATTTGGCAACTGAGCAAAAAGAGATCCTTTTCCAAATGGTGTTTTTATCCCACTTCCCATACTCCGTCAGGTGTGTAAACATTTCACCAAGGCATACAATGATGGGGATCATCAGTGATTTGCTATAAATAAGTGTCACTCTGTCTCATAGGCAAGGGACATAACACATAGGGCATGTTGACTGTGGACCACACTCTCTGTTTTATGTTATGTTCATTTATTTCATCCTTGAAATCACACTGTGAGGTGGGTTCCAGGATTGTACAAATGAGGAGTTCTGAGGTTTGCCAGAGGGATGTGGCTTGTCCAAAGTCACTGGGCAGGGTAGGCAGTAGAGAGAGATTCTGACCTAGGCCCTTTGCACTCCAAAGTCTGTGCCTGTCCCAGATGTGTGTCCTAATGCCTATTCATCCTTGAGTTCAGCATTTCTGAGTTATCTGCATTTTACCAGGTACTACTAGGGGTCAGTAGTTGAGGTCAAGGTAATGTTTATGAGTCTAGGGTCCCACAGTGGCAGGAAGACCTAGTTCTAGTGGAAGTAAAATCTGACCTTATGTATTTTTGTTTTATTTTAATTGGAAGAGCAAAAATGTCCCTCTTTTTTTCTTAAGATAACTATGTATAGACAGTTAGCATTTCAAGATTATCTCAAAAGTACAGATTCTCTGGGTAATTAAGAAAAATTCTTCTTGCTTGCTGATAAGGTTGTGGGGACAAATACTGGTTTTGTGGGGAGAAGGGGGTGGGGACAGGTTTTCTTGTTGTGTGCTTTCACAGTCCAGCTCTGTAGTCTCATTTGTGGACATTTCTAGATTCCAAGGTGGGCAGAATTGTTGCTCGACTCACTTGGGTAGGATGAATGATCCCTGACATTTGTACAGCCGTCTCCCTCCTTTAGCCCCACGTGAGGCCGGCCACGAAGATGTCTTCATTCCCATTTTAGAGGAAGGGAAACTGAGGCCGAAGGAGCAAACTTTAATGGTGTATCCTGAGGCACCCAGCTTGTGGGCTGGGCCTCCAGTGCCACAGGAGATGAGTCAGTCTCCAAGTGCAGAAAAGACCCTTCCGAGGTGGAGCTGGAATCACCACTTCTCCCTGCACTCCAGTTCTGCCTTCTGGAAGACGGCTTTGGTCTGCTCTTCCTCGGGCCTCGCAGCACTTCAGATGTTTGACACCACTCTCCTGTCCCTGCTTCTGGTCTGAATCCTGCCTTCCAGACCAGGCCTGGCTGTCCTGCCTGCTGGGCTCAAGGACTGAGCCCCCTTTGGGCCTGCTGCTCCCAGTTCTGACAGCACAGGTTATCCAGGGGTCCATTTGCACCCAGCGCCGGGCATGGGTCACCTCCTCCAACCTGCCCCAGACCCCCAGTTCTCAGTAGTTCTCCAAGTGTGTGTGCTTGGAATAGAGGCAAATTCAGGTGCTCGGAGCTGCAAACAGAACGAGAGAACTTTTATTCATGATCTCCTTTCCTTAGGGGTCAGGTAGAGTCAGCTTTAGTCCTGGGATGACAGCTGGGGAAGGAATCAGAGCTGCTTCTCTTGCTAGCTTCCCTTTTGGAAAGACCACTCTCTCATTTTTTTCTTTTAATTAAGTGAAGCCTGGTGTTTGGAGAAAATGAGGGCACGTGTCTTGTCCTCCCTCCCTGATCCCATCTTCTAGCCTTCCCCCCTCCAAGATAACCATCATCCCAAATCCTGGTCACCGTCCACTTTCTTTTCTTTTTATTTAGTTTTATCTAACCTATATGCAATTTTAAAAAAACAACACATTGTTCATTTCAACCATTTGAAACTTTATTAAAAAGCATATTGTACAGCATACGATTTGGGGGGACTAATTTTGACTGCTTTATAACAGCCCAGGACGTGAGCGCAGTTTTTTACTTATTCATGCTCCTCTTGATGGGTGACTACAAAAATGCTTGTACACGTGCAGGCGTTCCTCTTGGGTGAAGTCACTGGGTTGTGGAGAATGTGAACGCCAAACTCCTTTCCAAAGCAGTTGTGTCAATTTATAGTCCCACTGGCAAGAAATAAAGAGATTTTTGTGGATCTCTATCCTTTGCAGAACTTGGTATTGTCAGCATTGATTTTGCCAATTAAATGGTTATTGCACTGTAGTCTTGAGCTGCATTTCAATCCCCATTATTTTTACTTTGATAGAAAATCAGTGGGGGTTTGGATTAGAATTTCTCCATTAGGTATCGCTTCCTCGAGTGCTTCTGCCCTAGATTTTGCTGGAAAAGCTTATTCGATTGCTCAAGTTTATTCTAAGGGAGAAAGTACATAGTGCCAACAGCTGGGCTTAGTAAATTTATATTATCAAGAATAAAAAGATGCTCTTTGTAAATACTGTCACATATAGAAAGTATTTCTGGGAGGTCTGGGTAATTGTTGGTAGGTTTTTACTTCTTTCCAACAATGTGCTAGGAATATAAATACAGGAGACCAGGTTCTTATTTCATTGCCTGGCACTCTTAATCCCATATCTATCTGAATATTCGAATACCAATAAGGGGAATATGGTTTTGCGGGAATATGGTCTTTTTTTTTTCTTTTTTGGTTGTTAGTTCCCATTAAAAAAATTTCATCTCCCAGGGAACATGGAAGAATTCATAAATGATGCAGAATTTTCAAAGGTATTAGCCCCAGCAAGTCCTTACGGAAAGAGTGTTTCAAACATAAGTTTTATCCACATCAATGACAAGATTGATTTGATTAAACAAAATTCTGTTTTGTTGTATACAAGTTGCCTGTTTGGCGACATTATAAATGACATCTATTTCCCAGGAAATGATTTCAAACAAAATATGAAACAAAAATGTTTTGTTTTAATTTATTATTGTTCAGACTGATGTATGGGTAGGCATGGCAAAGCCAGTTAGCAAGGAAGGGCTCAAAGAAGTTAGTCTGGGTCTATAAGAAAGAAGGGTACAGTCAAGTGAAAGTAAGTTTTGAAAGTCCTCTGGCTGAGGAAGCCCACTGAACATATGGTGAGCTGGGCCCACTTTGGGGTGGTGGCCAAGATATCTTTGCCTCTAGGATGGGTCAAGTACTCCTTCCTCCAGTGGGGCCAACTCTCAAAGGCAAACTCTCATGGAGACAGTATTTTTTTTTTAAATAAAGTTTTATTGGAACACAGTCATGCCCATTCATTTTGTCTGTGGCTGCTTTTTTTTTTTTGGCCGCACAGCTTGTGGGATCTTAGTTCCTTGACCAGGTATTGAACCTGGACCCCCAGCAGTGAAAGCACAGCATCTTAACCAGTGGACCACCAGGGAGTTTTTTTTTTTTTTTTTTTTTGTGGTACAAGGGCCTCTCACTGTTGTGGCCTCTCCCGTTGCGGAGCACAGGCTCCGGACGCGCAGGCTCAGCGGCCATGGCTCACGGGCCTAGCCGCTCCGCGGCATGTGGGATCCTCCCGGACCAGGGCACGAACCCGTGTCCCCTGCATCGGCAGGCGGACTCTCAACCACTGCACCACCAGGGAAGCCCACCAGGGGGTATTTTTAATATCAGTTTAGGTGATGCTTGAAGGATGGAGATGGAAAAGACTATCCAGTTGCAAAATGTCCCTGAAAACATGAAGTTGAAGGTTCAAGTCTTCAGGTTAAGCCACTGGGGTTTCCACCTCAGAAGGTGGCCTTATTATATTGGATTCAGCTTTAATTTGAAACATCATCCAGTGTTTCATACTATGAGGCCAGGTAGGAGGCTGAAAAGGAATGCCCAAGTTGATAATGTGTAAACATTGGTTTGAAGTCCGTTTCTTTAACGTTTAACACAAGGGTGTTGCAAAGAGCCTGTGAGTGGACTGGCAGAGTGTTTTGGAGAAGCACAGTGCATTCTTAGCAAGGTCTAGTGACAAGAATTATGATTTCCCCCCACAACCCACTCCTCTTCCTGACCTTCTTCTTTCTATGAATAGCTGAAAACCTCTGAGTCATGCTTGCTGCCTCCTACCTGCCTCACCCCACATCAGGTGGAACTGCTGAGCCCTGCCTGTCTCCTTCCTTTCATCCATCCTTCCTCCCCATTCCTAGCGCCACATCCTGGCTCAGGTCTGCCTTCTGCTGAGCTGGTGCCCCAGCCTCCAGCTGTTGCCCTGGACAGGGTCCCTGGTGTGGTGCCACCTCCCACCCTGAGGGCCCTGGATTTGCCTGTCTTCTCCAGGCATCTCTTTCAACAGTTCCATCCCCTGTGTTAGCAGTCCCCCACTTTGGGCTTTTCCCATTTGAAATATCCACAGTAGCCCCAGACTGACCTAAGGACCACATCTTCCTCCTTTGGGAGTTTACAGGGTTTGTGTAGGGGCATCTCTGCAGACAGCTTTGTGCCAAAGGGACACTGTGGCCAAGTTTGGCATCTTCTTCGTGTTCTACATGAAGCCTAGCACGGTGCTTTGCCACTGATATGCCCTCAGTAGCTTGGTTAGTTTGAATGGATGAGTGAGTGAATGAATGAGAATTGCCTGCAATTTTATGGGGTTTCAGAACGCAAGTATGTTAGTGCCAAACTCGGACTTTTCTTAATTTGTTTTCAATTTTGAAAACTTGTTTGCTGAAATAAGATTGGGAAGATGAATTGGAGGTTGCCGGCTTAGCCAGGGGTGCTGGAAAAGTGATAGTTATGAAATGCAGATTACTTGGATATGTTATGTTGACAGATTTCAATGTGTTGAAATAGGCTCCTCCATGAACCAACAACCTTGTATCTGTGGTCCTCATTTGTATTTCCATAGGGTTACAAGGGTTTGTGCATGTTGTCTCTGTGTCCCTAGGATGATTTGTCACTTCATAAAGTGTGGCAGTGACTGGATGAGTTGGGTGTAAAGATAAAGCTTTTAAAAGGGCTTTTCACAATCCCAGAGCTCTTTAAACTAGTTTCATGTGCACCCGACAGTTTGCTTTGCATGTGTTATATGTGCAGGACCCTGTGGGAAGCAGGCAGTGTGTCAGAGGTGAGGCCTCTGCCCTAAAATGTTAGAGCTAACTGTATAACAGGCCCTCACAAACATGGGGTTCTCTGTGGTGTCAGAGCAATTTCCAGTTCACGCTTGTGGTGAGGAGTGCAGCCTCTTCCTTATTGTCCTATTAAATGGGGGAAGAAGTGGGAACTCGTTGGCAGCACCAACCTGCTGACTCAGCTGGTGCTAAGGCACCCACCCACCTCACATCGGGGAGACTCCTTGCTGGGGTGCCATGTTGGGGTCTCCAAGACTAACCCAGATTCAGTGACCCACTGGGAGGACTCCCAGCACTCGGCTCGAGGTGTGCTCGCAGCCTGCTTTATTACAGTGAAGGGAAGCAAAGCACAAGCAGAAAGGGAAGAGGGGCATGGGATGAAATCTGGGGAAACGAGGCACAGGCTTCCAGGGCTTCTTTCCCAGTGGAGTCATGCAGGACATGCTAATTCCTCCAGCAGCTGGTTGTGACACACGTGTGAAAGGTTGCCAAGCAGGGATGTTCGGTAGAGACTCAGTGCTCAGGGATTTTATTGGGGGTCTGGTCATGTGGGTACCCTCTGCCTGGCACGGTCCCAGAGTCCAGGCTCCCAGAAGGAAAGCAGGTGTGCAGCATGGACCACACATTGTCTGCACGAGCAGTTTGGGTGTAGTCAGTCACGCTTACCGGTTAGGGGAACCCCAAGGTGTTGCAGGAGCTTGCCAAATCCAGACTCTTAGGGCCAGCTTTGGATGCAGGCCTTTCAAAGGATGAGCAGTCTCCGGCTCACCTCCTTCCTCCCTGTGGACTTCAGTGATGTCAGTCAGGTCAAGACCGGCGCTCACTCTGGTTCAAGGAGAGCAAGTGCTTACGCTTGGCTCTGCATGGAGAGGGGCTTCTTGTTTCCTGCCAGGCTTGCAGGGCGTCTCACACAACTCGTGATCCGCTGCTCTGTGTGCTGAGGGCCTTCTCTTTGGGGCCTCCGCCCACGTGGTTGGCCCTTGATTGCTTCTCAGGCACTTTTCTGACCTAGACCTCCCCTGAGGCCCTTTGGTAGACCTCCTTCCTCCGCAGGACCTTCCCTTTTGTGCCTTTGGTGGAGTGTCTGGTGTGAGTTTTTCAGCTCCTGCTGACCCTTTTACCTTCTTCAGGGAGGGTCTGTTATTCTAAGATTGGGGCCAGTGAGCAGTCTAGAACATTGTGACAGCAAGCGTACAGCAGCTTTGGTTGTATCAGTCATTGAGGGCCAACAATGTACAAGGCAGCGTGGGAGACAAGCACAGGTACTGTCATCAGCCCACTGGGTGGAGGAGGGAGGCCTGCATCCATCTTGTTCCGTCAGTAAGAGCCAGCGGGTTCAGGCGCAGTGCCGTGGGGCCTCCCAGGGGCTGGGTATTCAAGCCGGCGGCTTTTAAACCGCCTGTAGTCTTCTGGGATGCAGTTGGCAAATGATGTCAATAAAGAAAGACAGGCCTGTGAAAAGGATGTGAGGTTCCTTAAACCAAAATCAATATCTCCTTATCCCAGGGGGAAAGAGATAAGGGGGAAATGGGCCTGTTTCCTGGAAGACTACTCTGGATACTGACACGTGGAGAGGAGGAGATGGTAGAAAACACCCCTGAACTAATTTGAAATTGGCAGCTTCATGTGTGGTGAGTCACGTGCCAGGTGTCACCACACAGATGTGGCTTTAGGAGGCTCATCACACACACGAAGCAAACTGTCAGTGAGTTTTAGGGTCATGCTGGGTGCTGTATGCTTTTCTTCTTTTACGAACGAATCTTTCCCACGTCCGTTTCCGTTTTTAAGTGTTCTCGGAGTCTTGATCACTTAGCTTCACTCCTCTCAGCACCTCGTCATGTGCTCAGCCACAGCTCTGCACCTCAAATGCTGATTTAACGATCTCAACTCACACCATTTGATCTGCATTGCTGGGCCGTTGCCTAAACCAAGAAGAGGGCAGGTGGCATTGCTGTGCTTGCATCGGAACCTGCCAGATTGTGTGGTCCTTTGAAGCAGCAGTAGGTGCTGTCTTCCTAAAGTATAAATTATAGTTTGGGGCTTCCCTGGGCTCACCACTCACTGCCTTTCCCAGTTGGGTCCCCCCACCCTCCTTCCTCTAGCCTTGACTCTTCTTCTGCCCAACTCGCCTTATTCCCCCTCTGCAAACCACGTGCCTTTCACTCTCTCCTCCAGATCCCTGTACCTGCCACCCCCTGCAGCAAGGAGAACCCTCCTCATTGCTGCAGACATCCTAGCCGAGCAGTCTAATTCCAGGTCATCTCAGCCTGGACCTGCCTGGATTCCCCTGCCGTGAGCTGGGCTGGAAGAACCATCCTTCCTCTGATGCCCCTTTGTGTGTTGTGTCATTTGGCCGTGTACCCCTGGTAGCTGGATGTTGGTTTGTCTCCTCCCCACCAGAGCATGGGGCTGTGTCTTCCCACTGTAGTGTCCCCTGAAGGGCTGGGCATAGCACCTTGTACTTGTAGATTCTCAAATTTCAGTGAAGTTTTTTTTTCCCATAGAAGATACTTTGTAATTTTAATCCTTCTGCATGTTATAAAGACCATGAACATGCAGCCTGGACTATAGCAGTAGCTCAGGGGGAGTCACTGAATTGCCAGGAAATGGAGTGACCACAGCGGGCTACACATGGCCCAGCTTTTCAGCTCCTTTTCTGAGGCTTATCCTGATGTGATGACATTGAGAGCTCACTGTTTTCATTTACCTTTAAAACTCTGTGTTATAAAGAATTTAAAACTTATATAAGAGTAGCCAATAGTATAATGAACCCCCGTATACCCATTATCCAGTTTCAACAATTATTAACTTCCTGGCCAATCTTGCTTCATCTCAGTGCCCCCACCCCACACCATTTTGAAGTAAACCGCAAATATCACACATCACCTGTAAATATTTCAGTATGTATCTCTAAAGGATGAGGATTTAAAAAAACATATCCACAACACTGTTGTTACAACTAAAACAAATTAGCAATAATTCCTTGTTATCATCAAATATCCAGTTAGTGTTCAAAGTTTCAATGGCCTCAAATGTCATAAATTTTAAAAAAATGTTTTATTTTATATTGGAGTACAGTTGATTAACAATGTTGTGTTAGTTTCAGGTGTACAGCAAAGTGATTCAGTTATACATATACAAGTATCTATTCTTTTTCAGATTCTTTTCCCATTTAGGTTATTACAGAATACTGAGCAGAGTTCCCTGTGCTTACAGTAGGTCCTTGTTGGTTATCTATTTTAGATATAATAGTGTGTACAGTACATGTCAATCTCAAACTCCCAATCTATCCCTCCCTCCACCATAAATGGTTTTTTGATACATTTGTTTGTATCAGGACCTAAATAAGGTCTACCTATAGAATGTCCCACAGTCTAGGTTTTGCTGATTGCATCCTCCTGGTGTAGGTTAACATGTTCCTGTGTCCTCTGTAGTTCCTTAATTTGGTAGATAGATCTAGAAACTTGATCAGGTGGTTATGTGTTCTTCCATCAGGAGCTCATAATGTCTGGTGACTTCTAGGTCTATGACATTAGCAGGTGGTAACAATCAGTCTTAGATTAACCTAATTCTATCATTCTTCCTCATTTATTAGAAGGAATACTTCTATAAAGAGAAACTTACCCATATCTACTACTCATTGGTTACTCAGGGATACAGTTCACACAGGAAAGGCAGGATAAATGCCATGTAGCCCTTAATGAGGCTTGTATTATCCTGCCTTAAATTTGCTTAGTAGGGGGGTGTCTTCAGTTGGCTCTGGAGTCCTCTGGAAAGGACCCTGATGGTATTGATAGCTTCCCATGTCCCGCTTGAAAAGATGTTCTAGGCTCTTCTTGAACTTGTCGTGGCTCAGCCCTGGAGTCAGCCATTTCTGACTATACTCTGACTGGGAGGCTGGCTGGTGCTAGGATGAAGCATATGGAAACAGGAATTGGCCTTGACACCAGCCTACTTTGACTTGCAGGAATCTTTGAAAAGAGGGGAGACAGAGGTATGAAACCTCGCTGTTCTATTTGTCACATGTCCTCATGAGCTGGGCAGAGGCTGTCCTATCTATATTTAAGGTCTTTGGTTCATCAAAGAAAAATTCAATGCATGAGATGAAAATGGTGATGGAGACCATACCCTGTATTTTTTCTCTGTTCTATCTTAGATTCTAATAATGACCACATTTGAACAGTGCTTAATGGTGTATAAGGTGCTTATGCGTGTGTCATCCCACTTGATGACAACCCAGGGAGAAAGGTAGTTATTATGTCCTGATGACAATTGAGAAAGCCAGGGTTTGTCCCACTGCAGTGGCATCACTTAGTGGGTGGCCTAGCTGAGATCTGAATCCAGCACTTTGTGGAGTTCCACACCACCGGAGTCTGTCCTCTTAGTGTCAGAAGCTCTGACTGTCTTTCCACCCAAACAAGCCATCCCTCCAGCTCTCCCTGGGGTAGGTATGTCCCTGGTCCACTTGGAGACCTGTGAGTGGGCAGCCTCCCTCAAGAAGGGATGGTTGGGGGGCCTTTGCCCCCTCTTGATTCCCCACCTGTTACCTTCATTCAGGAGATACCCTGTCTGGCTCACCTGTCTTCAGGATTGGGCCCTGCATGTGACCACACAGCAGGAATGCTGGCTCTGGAGGCCTCATGAAAAGCTAGTCTCGTCCCATTGTGATCAGGTACTTGCTAAACAGTGAAACTGTTGGCAAGGACAGCTGCCCCTGTGCACTAGGCTTATCAGTTATCTATTGCTGCATAACTTGGAGGCTTAAAACAACAACAATGGTTTTATTATCGCTCACAGTTTCTCTCAGTTGGGAATTCAGAAAGGGCTTGGCTGTACAGTTCTGGCTTGGGCCCTCTCATGGGGCTGCAGTCAGCTGGTGGCTGGGGTCGGAATGGCAGGTTCTGGAGCATCTGGAGGCTGGCTGGGCACCTCTCTCAATCCATAGAGTCTCAGGGCTTCTCCTTGTGCTCTGTCCAAATGGCTGGTTTGGGCTTCCTTACTGCATGGTGACTTCAGAGCAGCCAGACTGCTTCCCTGGAGGCTGGCTTGCCTCAGAGGGAGCGTCCCAAGGAAACGGGGCAGACATGCACAGACCAGACCTGATCCAGAGACTACATTTTCAGCAGTACCACTTTGATCACTAGACCCACAATTGAGGTCAAAGTGGCTTCCTAGTAATTTTTACCCTTCAAATCAATAACATGGGACATATTGAGCCCAGGAATTAAGTCTACAATTGTCTTGATTTCTTAGGCTTTTTGACAAGTAGCAAAAGCTTTCCAGAGCAACTAGAGCGATGTGTGTGTGTGTCTAAAAAAGGCTTTCTTGTGAGACCACAGAATGGTTTTACAAAGCCTGCCTGGCAGTTTGCACACTTTTCTCATTTCTGATGTCTGCTTTACTTCTTATTTTCCTCCCTGTAGTCCAGTCTGTTCTGTTTTTTTGCTCCTTGGGCCATGTGGCAGAAGGTGGCTGCTGCCTACAGCTCCTGAGTTCATGAGTTACAGGTATAACCATCAATACAGCAGAGGCTGTCAAACTACCTTAATCCAATTTCTATGAAGGAAAACTGGATTGGTTCCATTTTGGCCAAGTTTAATCAACTGGAGTCTGGGAACAGGTCTGGGTCAAAAATGACTGCTCAGGCCACCTGGGAGTGGGGCTGGGGCAAAGTTCCAAGTAGGTTTGTCAGATTTAGCAAATAAAAATATAGAATACCCAGTTAAATACGAATTTCAGATAAATATCAAATTTCAGAATAAATAAATAAAATTTCAGTATAGGTATATCCCATGCAATATTTGGGATATACTAAAAATTATTTGTTGTTTATTTAAAATTCAAATTTAACTGGGCCTCCCATGGTTTTTTTTTAAATAAATTTATTTATTTTATTTATTTATCTTTGGCTGTGTTGGGTCTTCGTTGCTAGGCGTGGGCTTTCTCTAGTTGCGGCAAGTGGGGGCTACTCTCCGTTGCGGTGCATGGGCTTCTCATTGCGGTGGCTTCTCTTGTTGCGGAGCACAGGCTCTAGGCGCGCGGGCTTCAGTAGTTGTGGCACGTGGGCTCCAGTAGTTGTGGCACGCGGGCTCTAGAGCGCAGGCTCAGTAGTTGTGGCGCATGGGTTTAGTTACTCCGCAGCATGTGGGATCTTCCCAGAGCAGGGCTCGAACCCGTGTCCCCTGCATTGGCAGGCAGATTCTTAACCACTGCTCCACCAAGGAAGCCCCTCCCATGTTTTTTTAATTGTACTATATATTTTAGCTTAGGACTGTTTTTTTCATCCTGTATTTTATCTGGCAACCCTATTCTTTCTTTTTCTTTAATTAATTAATTTATTTTTGGCTACGTTGGGTCTTCGTTGCTCCATGTGGGCTCTCTCTAGTTGTGGCGAGCGGGGGCTACTCTTCACTGCGGTGTGCGGGCTTCTCATTGCAGTGGCTTCTCTTGTCGCAGAGCATGGACTCTAGGCGCCCGGGCTTCAGTAGTTGTGGCGCACAGGCTTAGTTGCTCCGCGGCATGTGGGATCTTCGTGGACGAGGGCTCGAACCCATGTCCCCTGCATTGGCAGGCGGATTCTTACCCATTGCGCCACCAGGGAAGTCCCTGGCAACCCTATTCTAAGAGGAGGACAAGGGAAATGCCACATAGTGTCTGCTACAGCCCGCCCTTGCCTGTTCAGAAGCTGTCAGTAGTGTAATCTTAAATATGTATCCTTAGAGGGCTTTATTTCTCATAATAACATTTGTCATATTTAATATGTGTCAGGCCCTGTGCTAAGCACTCTGGATGGATTATTTCATTTTATCCTTTGAACGAGCCTAGGGGTTATTGGTTCTATGATTATTGTCCCTGTTTTACAGATGGAGAAGTGGGTCTAGAGAGGTTGAAAAGACTTGAAGATTTCACGACTAGTAAGTTGCATAGCCAGATTCAAGTCCAGGCCAAGCTAAGTCCAGAGCAATTGTTCTTAGTTACTACACTGTCCTGATCCCCTTTTCCCCCAAAAGTTTTGAAAATAGATGTGTTTGAATTAGAGGTCCATGTAGTTTACCCTTTGTCTGTTCTAAGGATCCAGTTGTCTAGCTGCTGGATAGAAAGTGAGAGGAAACACATGAAAGTACCTACTAGAACTCCTCCTGGGTCCCAGGAGTTCTCTCAGTCCCAAATTGTCCAATTCTTAAGTATTAAAATATTTCCATCAGATCATGTATGGAACCACATCTTTCATAACCGGGGTCTAGCCATTGTTAGATTTGATAATCTATAGGCTGTAAAGACAGTGGGAAATCAAGCTCACCCCCAGCCCTGCTGCCTTTCTTGGTCATTAATTAGCAGTGTAATTTTTTAAATTATGGTAAAAACACATAACATAAATTTACTATCTTCACCAATTTTAAGTATACAGTTCAATAGTGTTAAGTATATTCGCATTGTTGTGAAACAGATCATCAGAACTTTTTCATCTTGTAAAAATGAAACTCTTTACCCATTAAACAACTCCCCTTTTCCCCTTCTCCCCAGCCCCTGGTAACCACTATTCTACTTTCTGTTTCTATGAATTTGACTACTTTAGATTCCTCATAAAAGTGGAATAATCACAGTATTTGTCATTTTATGACTGGCTTAATTCACTTAGCTTAATTTCCTCAAGGTTCATCTATGCTGTAGTATGTGACAGGATTTCCGTGCTTTTTAAGGCTGAATAATATTCCATTGTATGTATAGACCACATTTTGCTTATCCATTCATCTGTCAGTGGACATTTGGGTTGCTTCTACCTCTTGGCTATTGTGAATAGAACATGGGTGTGCATCTCTTTGAGACCCTGCTTTCAAGTCTTTTGGATATGTCCCCAGAAGTGGGATTGCTGGATCATAGGGCAGTTCTATTTTTAATTTTTGAGGAACCTCCATACTGTTTCCATCATGGTTGCACCATTTTACAGTCCTACCAACAATGCACAAAAGTTCCAATGTCTTCATATCCTTGCCAACACTTTGTATTTTTTAAATATTTATTTATTTTATTTATTTCTTGGCTGCGTTGGGTCTTCGTTGCGGTGTGTGGCCTTTTCTCTAGTTGTGGTGTGCAGGCTCCAGAGTGTGTGGGCTCTCTCGTTGAGGCACTGGAGCTCAGTAGTTGGGGCATGTGGGCTTAGTTGCCCCATGGCATGTGGGATCTTAGTTCCCCAACCAAGGATCGAGCCCAGGTCCCCTGCATTAGAAGGCGGATTCTTTACCACTGGACCACCAGGGAAGTCCCTGTTTTTCGTTTTTTGTTTGTTTGTTTTTTTAATAATGGGCATCCTAATAGGTGTGAAGTGATAGCTCCTTGTGGTTTTGATTTGCATTTCTCTGATGATTAGTGATGTTGAGCGCATTTTCATGTACTTGTTGGCCATTTGTATATTATCTTTGGAGAAATGTCTGTTCAAGTCATTTGTCCATTTTTTAATCTACTTGATTTTTTTGTTGTTGATTGTAGGAGTTCTCCATATATTCTCATTATTAATCCTTTATCAAATATATGATTTGGAAATATTTTTCCCTTATTCCATAGGTTGCCTTTTTACTCTTTTGATTGTGTCATTTTATGTACAAACATTTAAAATTTGACGTAGTCCCAATTGCCAAATCCAGGGTCATGAAGCTTTTCCCCTGTTTTCTTCTAGGAGTTGTATACTTTTAGGTCTTAACGTTGAGGTCTTTAATCTTTTTTTTTTTTTTTTTGCGGTACGCGGGCCTCTCACTGCTGTGGCCTCTCCTGTTGCGGAGCACAGGCTCCGGATGCACAGGCTCAGCGGCCATGGCTCACGGGCCTAGCCGCTCCGCGGCATGTGGGATCTTCCCGGACCAGGGCACGAACCCGCGTCCCCTGCATTGGCAGGTGGACTCTCAACCACTGTGCCACCAGGGAAGCCCTTTAATCTATTTTGAGTTAATTTTTGTATACAGTGTAAGTTAAGGGTCCGATTTCATTCATTTGCATGCAGATATCGAGTTTTCCCAGCACCATTTGTTGAAGAGAACTGTCCTTTCCCCACTGAGTGGTCTTGGCACCCCTCTCAAAGATCATTTGACCATATATGTGAAGGTGAAAACCAAACCCTTTTGAAAAACACGGACACTCATTGAATATGACAGCGTGTCATCTTCAAGGTCCAGCTGCACCTCTGTCATCTGGGACCATGGGAAGTTAAATCTAAGAAGGCAGACCTCTAAGGTCCCTTCTCACATCTCTAGGCTTCTGTGACTAGCTACAGAGTCTTCTACTCACTGAAAGGCTGTTTGCCATAGCCTAAGAGGAGGTGGGTGGAGATCAAGAGCAGACACTTAGGTTGCTAACAAGACTGCTGACGGCCCTCTGCGTTTCGACACTGGAGCCTCTTTTCCACCTTCCCTTCATTCCATACCCATACAACCCACCCACCCTCAGGACCAGCCTCATCTCTGCCTCTCCAGGATCATCTCACCTCTTCCTCCATGGTCATACTCTGATGACAGTGGGCTCTGTGACCATCCTGACAGGAGAGAGAGTTAGAACTGGGTCCTCAGCTCACTCTCCTCCTGGATCAGGCAGCTCCAAAACAAACCACCCCCAAACCCAGAGGTTTAAAGCAAGGGGAGGTTTATTCTTGCTTGCATATCCGCAGGTGGCCAGGACAGCTCTGCCTCAGGCAGCGGCACCTGGGACCCTCCTCCACCTTGAACAAGTGGGCTGAGTGATATGTCATCTGTGGGCATGTGCAGCTGCTTGAGGGCAGGACCAGTAGATCGTATTTCAGTTGTTTCCTCCTAGAAGGCCCATTGCATGTTAGATCAGTGTTCAGTAACTCTTAGCTGGCCACACACTGGACAGACCTGTCATCGGTGCCTGGGAAGCTAGTGGTGGGAGAATGTCTAGGTAGGAAAGGAACTTAAAGGTCATCTGGTCCAACCATCTGTCTGTTCATTGACTTCTTCCTATAGCATTTCTGGCCCCTCAGCATGAGCCTTGGGCAAACCTCTCAGGTGACAGAGAATAAACCTTTATCTCCAAGACAAAACGGTATTACTAAGATAATTCTGAATGTCAGAAAATTCTTCCTTTGTTGAGCTGAGGTGGGTTTCCAGGCAGCATTTGTCCTGATAGGGGTGTTTTTCTGTCCTGCACAGCTGGACTTATCCCTTCCATGTGACCATACTCTTCATCTTCAGAGAAGCTGGCTCGGTGTCCCTGTGTATTATCTATTGCTGCATGACAAATCACCCAACATTTAGTGGCGTTAAGAATTCATGAGTGAGGGACTTCCCTGGTGGTCCAGTGGTTATGACTCCATGCTCCCAATGCAGGGGGCCCCCAGGTTCGTTCCCTGGTCAGGCAACTAGATCCGCATGCTGCAACTAAAGATCCCGCATGTTGCAACGAAGATCCTGTGTGCCGCAACTAGACCCAGAGCAGCCAAATAAATAAATAAATAAATAAATATTAATTAAAAAAAAAAAAAGAATTCTTGAGCAGGAGTTGGAGGGATTCTGGCTGGGGATGATTTCATGAGGGTGACACTCATCTGAAGCTTGACTGGGCCTGGAGGCTCCACTTCTAAGCAGCTCCCTCACTTGCCTGGCCAAGTGGTGCTGGCTGTTGACAGGAGGTCTCCGTTCCTAGCTCTGTGGACCTGTCCAAAGTGTCCTCACAATATGACAGCTGGCTTTCCCCAGGGGGAGTGATCCAAGAGAGAGCATGCAGGAACCACAATGCCTTTTCTGACCTACCCTCGAAGTCACACTCTGTCATTTCCACTGTATCCTCTTAGTTATACAAGTCAGCCCTGCCCAGTGGGGGAGGAAGGCTCCAAACCTTTGTGACCTTCACTTTCGTCATCCGTAAACGGACCTACTTGGCTGTCTGAAATAAACCGTGAAGAAGCACTTGGTAAACTCTTTCGTAAGTGAAGGGGATGTTCTGAATGTCAGGGTTTTTCTAACAGTGAATGCGTAACGAGTGAAAACCTCCTGTTGAACCCCACACTCCTGTTTAACCAGTCCATTCAAGGAAAGCAGGGCTGGATTTGCCAGAGGATGAAGAAGACATACTTGAGGTCTCTTTCAGGGGTAGTCATGCCGGGGACTATCTTTCTAGAGTTGAGGAACCGTGTCGGGGGGAGACCCCTCTCTGCTGACAGGGCCCTTCCCTTGTTCAGTCCAAATGTTGGAGGGGAGACAGAAGGCACACTCTTGCTGGATGCTGTGCGGGCCCAGGAGATAGACTATGCCACAGAGGCCCCAACCTCATCTGTCTTGCTCACTGATCTGACCCCAGGGCCTACCCTGCCACATTGACTGAATGAAAGAATGAACGTGCCCCGCAGGGGTGATGGTTGTTTTAAACTCAGCCTCCGTTTGGGAGTCTGTGACTGTGCTGTGGGGACTTTGGTTTTGCAGGCTGCTGTCATGGTTTGACAGGAGCTGAGCTGCTGTTTCTGCTTCCATTGAAGCTTGGTGGGAGTCACTTTTACATAAGATTATTTCATCTAATATTAACGTCAGTGCCTATAATACCGGAGCCCATGAAGGGAAGAAGAAGAATTCCTGAATAAATTGTGTCTCACCATCAGCTCTATAAACTCGTATAGTAATATGTGCATTTAAATTTGTAATTGTCCTTAGTGTGTTAAATTTCAACTTCAGTGTCTCCTTAATTGACCTCTAATCCATGGCATTTCAGTCTTTCTCTTGTCTTGGTAACTGATTTTCTTTTTTAGAGCCTCCTTTGCTTGGTGTAACATTTTTAGGGGGTATGTTTTAGTGCTGCTGAACATGTAAGCTCACAGATCACTTGTAAAAGGAAGAATCTAGGTTGCTGGGACACCCTGTAGATTGTGGCTGCAGCTACAGAGATTGTGTGCTGATTAAAAAAAATCAAATCCGTTCAAGTATCCTGAATGTGTAGGCGCAGGACTGTGCTCAAAATAGATCCCGCCCTGTGCCCTAGGGACCCATCATCTCGTTCCTTGATTCCCGAGACACTCAGCGCATAGCCTTGTGCGCTGGCTTACAGGGGCTTGTCACCAAAGTCCTTCATCGCTGCTGTTGGCCGTCGCTGTACACAGGGAAGAATTTAAAATGCGATAGATTTTAAATGGATTTTATTTTTTACTGTGGAAATTTTCAAACGCATAAAAGTAGATGATGGCCCATCACCCAGTGTTAGCAAGTCTCACTGTAAGGTCAGTCTATGGCCTCCCCACCCTCAGTTAACTTGAAGTAAGTCGCAGACATCTTTTACTTAATTCTAAGAATTAAGTTAAAAAATAAGTTAAAAAATAATTTTAATAATAATGAATATTTGTAAATATTTCATTATGTATCTCTTTAGAGATGAAAGTTTCTTAAAAATTAACCTAAATGGCATTAACATGCCTAAAAATTTAACAATAATTCCTTAATATTATCAAATATCCAGTCAATATTAAAATTTCTCCATTGATTTCTCTTTAATAAAAAAAATTTTGTAGGCATTCAATAGATATTTATTGAATGAAAGTTTCTTTAAATTCTATAGTGCTTTACAATTTTCAAAATTTTTACATGCATGATTTCATATAATCCCGTAATAAAATTTCCCCATTAGTTTAAAATTTTTTTAGAGTTTCCAGAAATCAGGATCCAAATAGAGTCCATTCATTGCAATTGTTGATATTTCTCCTCAGATTTTAAAAAATATTTTGTTTTGAAATAATTTCAAACTTAAAGGAAAGTTATGAAAGAACTCCAATGTACCCACCCCTCAGGTCCTCCAATTGTTAATATACTACATTTACCTTATCATTCTCTCTATATATTATATTTATACATATTATTTTTAATTCTTTTTTTAAAGATTTTTTTTGATGTGGATCATTTTTAAAGTCTTTGAATTTGTTACAATATTGCTTCTGTTTTGGTTTTTTGGCTGCGAGGCATGTGGTATCTTAGCTCCCAGACCAGGGATGGAATCTGCACCCCCTGTGTTGGAAGGCGAAGTCTTAACCACTGGACCGCCAAGGAAGTCCCTTTTAACTCTTTAAGAGTAAGTTTCAGACATGATGCTGGGGATCACTTAATATGTCAGCGTGTATTCCTAAAACAAAGACATTCTCCTATATATTCACAGTGTAAACACTGATACAAAGCTACCATCCAATCCGTGGACCCTGTTCATATTTTGCCAGTTGTCCCAATAATGTCCTTTCGAGGTAGAAGATCCACTCCAGGATTGTAGATTGCATTTGGTTGTTGTGTCTTGTCACTTTAGTTTCAGTCTGGAACAGTCTTCCATTTTCCCTTGTCTTTCATGACCTAAACGTTTTTGATAAATTCAGGCCAGTTACTTTGTAGAATCTGCCTCAATTTGGGATTGCCTGATGTTCCCTTATGTTTAGATTCAAGTCCTGCATTTGTGGCAGAAATACCACAGGATGCATACTGTGTCCTTCACAGTGCATCATATCAGGAGGCACATGATGTTGATTTGTCCTACCACTAGTGATCATCATTTGGTTAAGATGGTGTTTGCCAGGTTACGCCACTGTAAAGTTAACTTTATAGTTACTAATTAGTGACTAATTAGAAAGTATTTTTATGGGGAGACACCTTAAGGCTATGTAAAACCCTGTTCATCAACAAATCTCCCCACTGATTTTTTTTTAAATATTTATTTATTTATTTATTTGCTTGCACTGGGTCTTAGTTGTGGTAGGCAGGCTCCTTAGTTGTGGCATGCATGATCCCCCGACCAGGGATCAAACCTGGGCCCCCTGCATTGGGAGCTCAGAGTCTTATCTACTGCGCCACCAGGGAAGTCCCTTCCAACTGATTTTTACCACCCTTTGGTGATTCTTGCCTGAATCTATTATTACTTTGATGGTTGCCAATTGGTGATTTTCTAATAACCTCATTCCTTCTATATTTATTAGTAGGCATTGTACTATAAAGAAGAGCTTTTAATTTACCCATTTATTTATATCAGTGTGAACCCATGGATTTCTAGATTATCCAATGGGTTGTTATCTGTAATTATCATTTATTTTGACACTCAAATTGTCCTGGTTTTGGGTAAGAGGAGTCCTTTTAAACTGGCTCCTGTGTCCTTTTGACATTCCCTATTTGAACCCTCCTTCCTTTTTTTGTACAACAGAATGATCCTGGTTCTTCTGTACTGGAATCTGCCATTTCTCCAATGAGCCCTGGTTCCTTTTAGTGGAAAATGGTATCTAGAAGCCAAACACTGAGTGCTAGGTGTGCTCATTGTCATTGGGACGTTACTGCTTCTAGGCTCTCTTTGTGGATAGAGGTAGTTTTTTCTTACCTTTCTCTTCCATGTTTCCAACTTCAGACTCTGACAGTAAGAGATCTGGCTCCCATTATCCTCAATATATTTACTTATTTGCTCAGTCCCTTGTATGAAAACACCCTCCTGGTCACGCTGGCCAAATCTCCTCTGTTCCTGCGCAAGCAGTTGTGCTGGCTGAGTTATCTTGACCTTGGTATTGCTGATCTTGGTGGCGGTCTTGGACAAACCCCTCTGCCACAGGGCCTGACTGCACTGTCTGAATCCCCACAGCTTAGTTTCTCCTGGGAAAGGGGAAGGGGCTCCCCAGTCTCTCTTGATTTATGGGTTCTTCTTCTCTCTTTCTCTTTTTCCCCTTGCAATTTATTTGTTGAAGAAACGGGGTCATTTGTTCTGTAGTTTCACACAAACTGGATTTTGCTGATTGCATCTCCATAATGTTATTTATCATACTCTTCTATCTTCTTTATTTCCTGTAAACTGATAGCTAGGGATTCCATCAGAGTAAGATTAAATTATACTGGCAGAATAGTTCATGGATATATTGAAAAGGGGCATGTATTGGCTGGTTCTTTCTTTCCCCCTCCCTCCCTCCCTCCCTCCCTCCCTTCCTTCCTCCCTCCCTCCCTCCCTCCCTCCCTCCCTTCCTTCCTTTCTTTCCCTCCCCTTCCCCCTCTCCCTCCTTCTCTCTCTCTCTGTCTCTTTCACACACACATATGCACACAAATATCAGAGGCCATTGTTGACAATTTTCTAGACCCACTAGTTTATTACAGTTTGCAAAATGCTGATATTCTATTATTGCCTTTTTCAGTTATTAGAGGGAATAATTCTATAAAGAGAAACTTCCCCTCATCAACCATTAGGTTACCCAATGTTTTAGTTAATATGGAAATGGTAGGAAAATGCCCCATGCTTTCTTTTATTCACCAATTATCAAACAAATAAATGGGTCCCTAGCATCCCTCCAAGGTTACTGATGACTTACTTTTTCAGCTTCATTATGAACTCCTTGACTTGATGTCTTTTAATGTATTACAGCTGTTATTCTCATTCTAATCTTTGAGAGATAATTCACATACCATGCAAATAATCCATTTAAAGTGTACAACTTAATGGTTTTTAATATATTCACAGATATATACAACCATCACTAAAGTCAATTTTAGAATGTCTTCATCATCTTCAAAAGAAACCCCATACCCTTTAGCTACCACTCCCGTGCGCCCCTAGCTGTGTGCTCCCAGTCCTAAACAACCACTCCAATCCTTTCTGTCTCTCTGTATTTCCCTATTCTGGACTTTAATATGGATGGAATCATACAATATGTGGAATTTTGTGCCTGGCTTCTTTCACTTAGCATAATGTTCAAGGTTCAACCAAGTTGGGCCCCACTGTATGAATCTTTTTTTGTCCATTAATTCATTGATGGTATTGTTTCTACCTTTTAGCTGTTATGCATAATGCTATTATAAATGTTTGTGTACAAGTTTTTGTGTGGGCATATGTTTTCATTTCTCTTGGGTGTATACCTCAGAGTGGAATTGTTGGGTCATGTGGTCACCCTATGTTTAATCATTCTTTAGTGATTTTGAGTATGTCTCTTTGGATAACTTTTTTAGTGGTTCTTCTATATATTACATTACATATACATGACTTATCACAGTCCATTTTACCAGTTTTAGTGAAGTATAGAAACCTTACCTCCTCATAAGTTCCTTTACACTCCCCCATTTACAGCATAATTGTCTTAAATATTTCCTCTACACACATGTAGAACCACATCAGACAGTGTTTTAATTTTTGCTTCAGCCATTAAAACATTCATCCATTTTCTACTTGACAAAACCTTTTTAGTCTAAATTTGAGATCTAAAGCATTTACGTAATATTCTGTGACAGGCTTTCCACTTAATAATCTGAAGAACCACCTTAGGTGTCACTGAGTAATTCATGATATTTTGATATTTTGATGGAACTACAAAATGTGTCTAATGGATTTTCGGTCAGTGATGTTGACGGAGTGGGGTGGTGTTACCCCCATTACTCCACTTTTAGCATGTGAGGTTGGCAGAACTTCCGGTGTGGGCCAAGCCTGGATCATCTCCCTGGGTTTGTTCCTCTGCATGTAACCCGCGTGTATTAATTCACTCTGCCAGCCCAACATCTCTGAGCTCCCACCATGTGTCACGTGTGTAGGGGCAAGACAGGCCAGGTCTGTGGCTCGTGGAACTTATGTTCTAGCTTGTAAACAGCAAATACAAACAATGACCGGGTAAAGCAGAACATTTTTTTCTGGATGGAAACCCCAGTTTTCTCCTTGAGAAGAGCCCTGTGCTGGTGGCAGAGAAACTGATTTCTGGTGCTGGCTTTGTTGTTTACCAGCTCTATGGATGGGGGCACATGATTTACCTTTTCCTGGCCTCCTCTCCTTTCTTGGATATAAAATGAGGCTAATTTCGTCCTACAGGTGCCTGCCATATAGAATATACTTGCTAAATATTTGCTGAACAAATCAATGTCTGCTTTGCCCACTTTCTGGACCCTTGCAAGGATCAAAAGACTCATGTTTGTGACAGACTCTTACAGAAAGTGAGGTACTACCTGGATATAAGTTGTCTTGATAAGTGTGCTGTCTTTTATAAATTACTGTCATCCTCCATTTGTGTAAAAATGTAGCCTCGTGAATTTCAGTAACTGGAGGATGGATCCTGAGTCTCCTTTTTAGTTTTTATTCTAAAAATTACATTAGAAATATCCTTCCTGTAGAACTTGTAGCAGCATTTATTTAACATTTCTCAAGGGAAACTCTAAATGGTGAAGAATGAGGCCAGAAGCAAAATGAAATGGGGTCAGGTCTCGTAGTGATGGTCTTACCTCTGGAAGCAAACACTGCACTGTAGATGCTTCTGTTTGATGGGCCACGTCTGACACTTGCCATGTCGAGCATTTTCTAAATAGAGCCATCCCACCAGCTTTGGTGACTTTTGAGAGCACACGTGAAGCCTGGCGGACAAGTCTGTGCGGCCCTGTGGGTAAGAGGCAGGGTTGTGGGTGGGTGGACCTCGCTCTAGTGGCACAGTCCCCTTTGGGAGCTCCACTGAGCTGCCCACATCTCCGAGGCTCACCCTCTGCATCTGGAACAGAGAGGTGACATTCCTGCCTTTCTTGTCACATCTTAAATGGCTAACCTGTGTGAGACACTTCTAAGGTAAGCCCTCGGGATTGGGTAGTTAGAACAAACAGCTGAGCTTCATCACTTAGACCTGAAGGGTCCTAATAGCATCCCCTTGGCCCGAGAGACAGAAGAACCGAACTCTGCTGTTTTCTCCTGCCCGCGTCTCTTACAACCTTCCTCACTGCCCTCCCCACCTTCCGACATCCCTTCTGTGGCTGCTGCTCACGTGTACCAGTAGGTTCTTAGTTGAGAATAACAGTAAACCAGCTCTGGATATGTTAAACCAAAAAAAAAAGGTATTTACTGGAAGGATCTTCATTTGCTCACAGAATCCCTGAAAAGGCAGAACAGAGGTCTCAGAGGAGAGGTGAGAAGAAGGCAGGCTGGGTAGCCGGATCCAGGCTCAAAGTTGTGTCACAGAACCATCCCGGCAAGGACATTGCCACCGGGGCCCTGCTACCTCTACTGCCGCTGAGAACCAATTGTTGCTGCTGCCACCACTGCCAGCAAAGAATTCTCCCCATTCCTGTTCTTTTTTTTTTGGCCACACGACTTGCAGGATCTTAGTTCCCAGACCACAGACTGAACCCGGGCCTTCGGCAGTGAGAGCACGGAGTCCTAACCACTGGACTGCCAGGGAATTCCCCCCATTCCTGTACTTTTAAATGTAAACATTTAATAAAGTACAATATACAGAGAGGAAAGTGGGCAAATCACAAAATGAACACACTGAATAAGCTCTGCCCCGCTGAAGAAATAAAACATGACCAGCCCTCCAGGAGTCCCCCCATGTCCTCTTCCAGTCACTGCTCCCCCAAGGGTAACTGCTGTCTGGACTTGTCACCCCAGAGCTTTCTTTTGCCTGTTACTGTACTTTTTATCAGTGGAGTCACACAATACGTCCTCTTGGTGTCTGACTTCTGCTCAACATTATGTTTGTGAGGTTCTTGCAGGTTGTTATGTGCAGTTCTAATGCTTTTATTCTCATTGCTGTATAATAATACATCACCATTGGATAAACCACCAAACAAATAAACCACCATTTGTTTATCCGGTCTAGTGTGGACAGATGTGTGTGTTGTTTTCAGTTCTCGGTTATTAGGAAGATGCTGTGGAAGTTCTGGAACATGTACACGTGTGCACATCCCGAGTGGGGAGTTCTGTAGGAGCAGAATTGCTGGATCATGGGGCATGTGTATGTTTACTGATAACTGATGACATTGAGCACTGCTTTGTACGTTCATGAGCCATTTGGATATCCTCTTTTGGGAAGTGCCTGCTTAAATCTTTTGCCCATTTTTAAATTGGGTTGCTGGCCTCTTTATTACTGATTTTAGGAGTTCTTTATATTTTCTTGACACAAGTTCTTTGTTGGATACATTTATTGCAAATAACTCTCCCAATCAGTGGCTTGCATTTTCCGAGTGTATGTTTTGCATCTCTAGATCCAGATTTTAAAACCTCTGCAAACACACAAGGATTCGCCTGGTTGCTAGGGATCCCAGACAGCAAACACCACACCTTGTTTGCAGTCACAGGATTGCATTTCAAGATGATGTAGCCTCTGGGGAGGTGCCTGGGTCAGGACTCAGCCACACACAGCAGACATGACTCTGGCTAGTGTGAGCAGAAGGCTGTGCGGCCAGGGGCGGGGGTCACTTCCCACTCGCTAGGAGGGCTGAAGGAGCGGGCTGGAAGGAGTCAGGAGCAGTCTGGGCCCCCAGACTCTCACCACCTCTGCTGTGATGGGGCGAACCGCTGACACCGCTGCAGGGAGCCCTGGAATCTGGGGCTGCCAGAGCACACGCCCTCTGTCACAGTTCCTGCCACCACGATGGATGCCTTTCCTCTTGCTCACTTCCACGTTTAGGTTTTGTGTGAATGCATGTCGTCGGTGGAAACTGATTCCTTGGAATCTTTGATGCAGGTCGTTTTTGGCTGTCTAGCCACTGTGGTGTCGGAAAAGGGGAAAGCTCCGAGCAAGACGGGCAGCTTTGGGGCAGGGCTGCTCCAGTAAGGAGAGGAGCTGTGCGGGTGCCATGGTGCTGAGTATTCTAGACGGGAACTATGTGGAGGGTGAGGTGCAGCCCTGTGGTTGGTGTGCTCAGCTGATGAACAGGCTCAGCTGCATGTGAGGTTCCAGAAGGTCATTCCTCCACCCATCTGTTCAGCCATTGTGTTTAGTGTCCTAGGCTGCTGTGATAAAGCATGAAAAACTGGGTGGCTTAAAACAAAGGAAATGTATAGTCTCATACTTGTGGAGGCTAGAAGTCCAAAGTGAAGGTGTCAGCAGGGCTGTGCTCTCTCTGAAGGCCCTGGAGGAGAGTCTGTCCCAGGCCTGCCTGGCCTCTGATGTTGGCTGGTGATCCTTGGCATTCCTTGGCTTGTAGATGCATCACTCTCATCTCTGCCTCCCTCCTGTTTCTGTGTCTGTTCCTCTTCTTAGAAGGACACCAGTCTTATTGGACTAGGGCCCACCCTAATGACCTCATCTTAACTTGATTATATCTTCAAAAACCATATTTCCAAATAAGGCCACATTCACAGGTACTGGGGGTTAGGACTTCAATAAATCTCCCTGGGGGACACAGTTTAGTTCACTTTTATGCCCATCATCAACCCAGGCCTTGGCTGGACCCTCTCCTTTGGCTGCTCCGGATCCCTGGGCTTTCCCAGAGCCACAGCCCCCATGCCGCTGCTCTGGGTTAGCCTGACCCTCCTCCTAGTCTGTGCTTGGGCAGAGTCCCTCACTGTTTGAGACACTGCTCCAGTGTACCCCTGACCCCTCTAGGACAAGAAAGGGTCATTCTGTTTCCTGAGATTTAACCACCGGCAGCTTATCCTTTCATTTTGATTTTAAAGCCAACTTTTAACTGGCAACCGATATGTATGCAGCATACAATCTATTGTATGTGTGTAACAGACATAGAAAAATAGGTAAATTACAAGAGTGTAACTCAATGAATTTTTATAAAGCGAACACCCCCTTTGTTTTGAATTTATTTTCCTCTGCTTATTAAATAGTACCTTGCAATTTATGGGCCATCTCTTTCACAAAGCGGAATGTTCTTTGAGGCCAGAAAATGTGTCTTATTTACCTTTATATCTACCACCTCTCCAGTTTCTAGCACAATTCCTGTATATGGTAACCCACAGGAAGTACTTGCCAAATTAGAATTTAGAAGATTGGAGAGGAATTTACCAAGTGAATCAGAGTCAGCTCGAGCAAGCATTAAACAGAAATCTCGTACAAGGCTGAGTGCTTTGCTCCAGATTAGTAGCCTTTGTCTTTCTATGTGTCTGAGTTAAAATTTGTTGCCTGTCAATTTTTTTTCTTGCCTGTGGACATTTTTGTGTGTGTGTGAAGGTCCTCCAGAACGCATAGCCCAAGGCAAGGATTAAAGAGTTGACACTTTCCATCAACAGATGAATGGATAAAGAAGATGTGGCACATATATACAATGGAATATTACTCAGCCATAAAAAGAAACGAAATTGAGTTATTTGTAGTGAGGTGGTTGGACCTAGAGTCTATCATACAGAGTGAAGTAAGTCAGAAAGAGAAAAACAAATACCGTATACTAACACATATATGGAATCTAAAAAAAAAGTGGTTCTAAAGAACCTTGGGGCAGGACAGGAATAAGGACGCAGATGTAGAGAATGGACTTGAGGACACGGGGAGGGGGAAGGGTAAGCTGGGACGAAGTGAGAGAATGGCGTGGACATATATACACTACCAAATGTAAAATAGGTAGCTCGTGGGAAGCAGCCGCTTAGCACAGGGAGATCAGCTTGGTGCTTTGTGACCACCTAGAAGGGTGGGATAGGGAGTGTGGGAGGGAGACGAAAGAGGGAGGAGATATGGGGATATATGTATATGTATAGCTGATTCACTTTGTTATAAAGCAGAAACTAACACACCATTGTAAAGCAATTATACTCCAATAAAGATGTTAAGAAAAAAAAAAGAGTTGACACTTTGAGAGATGCAGTCGAAGGGCAGTGAAGCAGAAATGGGGAGTGGGAAGATGGAAGTGACAGTGATGCAGTGCGTTTCCTTTGCTGGATGTCGCTTCACAGCGAGCGGCAGAGACACAGCCGGCCTGGCGCACATACTCCTCCAGAAGACACATGAGGAGAAAACGCACCACTCAGCAGTCCGCAGAGGTGCAAGTGGAGGGAGGATGTATTTGCCCCATTCACTCCCATCTCCCGTTTCCCACTGTCATTTTACGAGAGTCCAGAAGTGGAGGGACAGTTGGGCAAGGAGGAGGCTCCGACTGAGAGACAGAGGAGGCGGTCGAGGGAATCTGGGGAGGTGCACAGGTTTGTGTCCAGCACGCTCCACACCTTGCGCCACTCAGGTCCGCCCATGCCTTCATTGGTATCTGCTCTCCCACTGCAGTGGAGGGACCACCACCCTCCGAGAGAACAAAGACACGTTGACCCCTTCCCTCGGAGGGGACGTGGCAAGTCCAGTCAGCGACAGGGTCCCCTTCCTGGTGGCCAGCTGGGGTCGCCTGGAAGACTGAAGCAAGAAGGTTGTAAAACAGGCTCCTTCGGTGCTGCTGTGGCTGGTCCTGATGCTGTGGTCGACATTCATCCTCTTCTTCCTCCACCACCCCTTCTGAATCCTCTTCACTCTCTGCTAGCATCATGCAGATTTTCAACTGCACAGGGGGTTGGGTGCTTCTAACCCCTGACGTTGTTCAAGGGTCAACTGCGTATCATCTTCCCTAAGGAATGTAACCAAAGCAGGAGAGAATCAGAAACAGTAGTTCAAATGAAAGATAAATGTCTTCCTGAGTGTCAAGTCGTCTGACTTTGGAACTGGTGAAGAGTCAAAGAAGTAATAACAGATGATGAACAGCCAGGGAGTGTAAGTGAGCATTAAAGAGCAGCAGAAGTGCCAAATGAGCTCCGGCACTGGCAGGGTTACGTGCTGACCAGTTGCTCTTCCTTTCCCCACATCCTTTGTGGAAAGAGCTTTGGTACGTCGGGGGGGAGGCGGGGGAAGAGTGGTGTCTGAATTTCCTTTGAGTGTCTAAAGGAGTGAATTAAGTAGATCCAGCCATGATAGTTGGATCTCACTTTTCAGACACTGGTCACAGTTGGAGATGGCCCACACTTTAGTCACCTCCGCTTCCCCTTACTTTGGTACCATTAGCTCCATGACCTTGTAACCAGCCAAGGGTCAGTTCCTTGTCGCAAGGGGTACTGTGTCAGCCCAGCCATTGCCTTCATCTCCTGGGGCCAGAGGAGAATGGTGGCATCCTTGCTCTGCAGATCTCAGTTCCCAGGTCACTCCTGGTGGTGCGTGTGGGAGCCTCCAAGTCTACCCCCTGGGGTTCCGGGTCTCTAGTCTCAGTTTGAGTGGCAGATGCCCACCCTGCTCCATCTCTGTGGTTCTGAGACTTGGTGGAAAGAGCCTGGGATGGAGTCAGGGGTCTGTGCTGCCTAGTAGGACTCTGGCAGTCACCCCTCTCCATTTCCTGGTGTCTGCAAGGGCTCAGACCACAGCAGGCATGCCCTGTAAGGGGCACTGACACAGGCCCTCCTCCCTCTGCCACTCTCCCCACTGAGACCCACCCCCCACACAAGCCAAGCCCCTACCAGTCAATCCCAAGAAGCCTTATTTCCCATCTCCCATGCCAGCTCCAAGGGTCTGAGATTCCAAGGATGTGCCTTGAGGCTTTTTTTCAGTCTAGGACTATTGAGTTTGGGAGCCTCACCCCATCCCTTCTCTTGCATCCCACAGAAATCAGGGTGAAATGGCCCACACCTGCCGTGGCACTATCAACCTGTTCACTGCGCACTTTGACACGGAGGACTCTTGCGGTATTGTGCTGACCAGTGGGGGCAGGACCTACCACCTCAAGGCCGGCTCAGAGGTGGAGCGGCAGCAGTGGATCACCGCCCTGGAGCTGGCCAAGGCCAAGGCTGTCCGCTTGATGAGCAGCCAGTCAGGTAGCAAGTGCTTGGTGTGGCGGGAGTACATGCAGTGTCGTGGGTCTGGAGAGAGTGGGAACTGAAAGTGTTTGGAGGCCAGTGGTGACCAGGCTAGTTCAGACCAACCTCGGAAGGTCAGGGTGCGTGTTTGCCCTTCCCACTCAGCTCTGTGCGTCCTCAACAGTGGGATATTAGGTGGTCAGGGTGGCTGGCAGTTCTCGGGGTGGAAATGTTGAGGTGGGCAGGGCTGTGTGTGTCTTTCTTTGGACAAGTCTGGTTCCTGGGCTTCAGCAGAACTTTTGGATGCTGCAGTGGGTCAGTTCCAGAAGCAGAGTCGAGGTGGGAGACCAGGATGGTGCACTTGTGCCTCAGGCCAGACTTTTTTCGAGGTCCATTTGGAGATTGAAAACCATTTAGCCAGAGATGCTGTCTTTGCCAAGATGGAGGGTCAGCTCAGAAGTCCTGAGCAAGACACTTTATTTTTTACTTTAATACATTAAAAAAAATATGTATTGTCTTTATAAGATTCATAAACCAATGGTTTCAAAGCATATGCAGTGAAGTCTGCCCTTGACTCTTATCCCCAGCTACCCACCCTGTTCTCCCACCCAGGGGCAACCAGAGCTACCAATATCTTATGTCTTTACATGTGTATTCAAATAAGTACTTATTTTATAGTAAATTCAGTCCCCCACCTTTCTTTTTTTCCATTTAGCAATAGTATATCTTGGAATTTTTTCCTATAAATATATAAAAAGCTTCCTCCTTGTTTTTACAATAGTACAGTACTTCATTGTACGAATGTACCCTAGTTTATGTAACCTATAGCCTGTTGATGAACATTTAGGTTGTTTCTTTAATTTGCTATGACCCGCCACGCTGCAGTGAGTAACCTTGCATTTCATTTCAGGTGTGTATAAGAATAAATGAAACGTACGTCCCAGGAAGGGGGGTTGCTGGGTCGGTGGGACTGTGCATTTGTAATTCTGAGACACTGTCACGCTGCCTCCCACCTGGGTCGTACCAGTAGATGCCTGAAGCCCTGTGTAGGAATGCTGGCCTCCTTAGAGCCTTGCCCGCTCAGAACAATAGCAGGTTTCTGATGGGTGAAAACTGGGTCCACACATACGGAGGGGAGGACTGGGAAGCTGTGATCCTTTTGAAGTTATAAGCACAAGGTGTGTGTTTATATAGACCTGTGTGGGTTTTTTAAATATAAATTTATTTATTTTATTTATTTATTTTTGGCTGTGTTAGGTATTCATTGCGCGTGGGCTTTCTCTAGTTGTGGTGAGCGGGGGCTACTCTTCGTTGCAGTGCGCGGGCTTCTCATTGTGGTGGCTTCTCTCGTTGTGGAGCACGGGCTCTAGGCGCGTGGGCTTCAGTAGTTGCAGCACATGGGATCAGTAGTTGTGGCACACGGGCTCTAGAGCACAGGCTCTGTAGTTGTGGCGCACGGGCTTAGTTGCTCCGCAGCATGTGGGATCTTCCCGGACCAGGGCTCGAACCCATATCCCCTGCATTGGCAGGCGGATTCTCAACCACTGTGCCACCAGGGAATCCTAGACCTGTGTGTTTTTTAAAGAGGCAGGGCCCCAGATGAGAAGGAGTCACAGTCCCTGTTCTCCAGGATTGTCTCCAAGGCTGGTCCGGGAGATAGTGAGTCCTGTGGAAGGAGCTCTAGCACAGAGCAGGCGGAGGGGCTAGTGACATCAGTCATTGTGCCCCATACTCAGTCTCCTGGCATTGGGGTCTCTCCCCCAGCACTAGCTTCTCAGTGCACATGGAAGGTCATTGACTATCAGTCTGACCTTCTCTTTTAGTCTCACCCATTTGGAGCATGGGTCCCTCCATGATGACTCTTTTTCTTGGGGTCAGCACTCTGTGGCTTGGGTGTGTCAGCAGTGATGCTGAGCTTGGCCAGGGGTCCCCAGGGTACCACTCCATTTCCCAGTGAAGGAGGGTGTTTGGGGGCATCTCAGGTATGGGCTGCATTGAGACCCCCAGCAGGGACCTGTGGTCTCAGTTTGGATGCTTGTAGCAAATGATGTAGCTGGTGTTGTGGCTGGGCTCGGGACAACCCCGTTGGCCAAGTGCAGGAACATTGCTGGTTGTGGAAGAACTAGCTTCCTCTTAGTAGCTTCTAAGTAAAATCAATCAATCAATCAATCAATCAATCATTGCCTCATTTTTAGGAACTTCTTGAAAATAATGTAGCAGGTAGCACTTACTGGATTCATCATTCTGGAACAATTTTCCTGGGACAGCCAGCAGCAGGGGTTTCTTTTGCAGCTGGTATGGAAGTACTGTTAACTCAGCTGACAGTGCTAGGGATTGCTAGCCTGCACTTCCTCTAGGAGAGTCTGGGACCCCTGAGGGAGCAGCCTCAGGCTCACATTCCTTCATTTCATGTCCTTTAGGTGTGGTCAGAGGCTGGAGATGCACCACATGTCTTGTGTTCCCAAGGGGTTAGCCTTCTGGGTAAGGACACAGGACAGACATTCAGGTACAACTCAAAGTAACACATGCTACGTGTCAGTGAGACATGGTGGGATTCCTCTCCTTTTGGTGTCTTGAAGCACAAATATTTCACTGAAGAGAAGACACAGATGGCAAATAAGCACATGAAAAGGTGTTCATTATCATTAGCTGTTAGAGAAATACAAATTAAGATCACTGTGAGATATCACTACACATTATTAGAACAGCTAAAATAAAAAATAGCGATAATACTAAATGCTGGTGAGGATCCATCGTAAGTTACTGGTGGGAATGTAAAATGGTACAGCCGCTCTGGAAAACATTTTGGCAGTTTCTTAAAAAACTAAACATGCAATTACTATATGATCCAGGAACTACACCCTTGCATATTTATCCTAGAGAAATGGAAACTTATGTTCACACAAAAACCTGTACACAAATGTTCATAGCAGCATTATTTTTTAATTAATTAATTAATTAATTAATTAATTAATTTTTGTCTGTGTTGGGTCTTTGTTGCTGCGCTCAGGCTTTCTTTAGTTGCGGCGAGCGGGGGCTACTCTTCGTTGCGGTGCGCAGGCTTCTTATTGCGGTGGCTTCTCTTGTTGCAGAGCATGGGCTCTAGGCGCTCGGGCTTCAGTAGTTGTGGTACGCGGGCTCAGTAGTTGTGGCGCATGGGCTTAGTTGCTCCTTGGCATGTGGGATCTTCCTGGACCAGGGATCGAACCCATGTCCCCTGCATTGGCAGGCAGACTCTTAACCACTGTGCCACCAGGGAAGTCCCATAGCAGCATTATTTTTAATAGCAAAGTACTGGAAACTTCTCAGATGTCCTTCAGTGGATTGAACAAACCCTGGTACATCCATTGAATGGAACGCTATTTGGCAGTCACAGTGAATGAACTATTGATGCGTACAATAACTTGGATGGATCTCAGAGGCATTATGCTGAGTGAAAGAAGCCATTCTCAAAAAGTTGTATGATTCCATTTATATGACACTCTGGAAAAGGCAGAAACTAGAGACGTAGAGCAGGTCAGTGGTTGCCAAGGGTGAAGGGTAAAGGGAGGGAGTGATACAAAGTACTAGTATGAGGAAGTGTTTTGGGGGTGATGGAACTGTTCTGTGTCCTATTGTGAAGCTGTGTCATGAATCTATACATGCGTTAAAATGCATAGAACTGGGGAATTCCCTGGCGGTCCAGTGGTTTGGACTCGGTGCTTTCACTGCCCTGGCCTGAGTTCAATCCCTGGTCGGAAAACTAAGATCCCACAAGACGAGAAAAAAAAAAAAAAAAAAGCATAGAACTGTGCAGCAACAAAAAAATGTCTGTGTGTTCATTTGAAAATAAAATGCAGTTTTGACTTCTGTCTCTTCTTGGTTCTCCCCGCCCTACAGACCTGTCCAGCTTTCCCTCTCCTCATTGGCACACCGTCTTGCTGCCAGGCCGGCTTGCAAGCTGAGCCCCCTGCTTACAAACCCTCTTCGTTAGCACCCAGCCCCTTCCCACACCCTGCTTCCCCTTAGGTCTGCTTCCCCTTCAAGGAGAGGCCATTCTGGAAACCCTCCCTGAGCTGGCCCCCTGCCTGGGCTAGATGCTTGCTCTCTGCCACCGGGCTCAGCCCCTCATGCGCATGCACAGTGGCATGCTGGTTAGTGTGAGCATGAGTTCCCGGAGCCTCAGATTCCCTGTTGGTCAGTCCACCAGAGGCTTTGACTGTGTGCCTCCCAACGTCCTTCCAATTCAAAGATTTCTAAGTCAGTGGGAGCCACCTTTCCTGGGTTCAAACCATGGCTTAGTAACTGTGTGACCTTGAGTGAGGTGCTTGCTGTCTGTTGCCTCTTTCTCTCCTCTGTAAAGCAGGCTTAATCATAGAACCACCCCTTAGAGGGGCTGTGAGGACTATCTTAGACAGTGCATGAAACGAATTTAGCACATGGCTTGTCAAATGCTCAGGAAAAGTCAGCAGTAGTTATTGATAATAGTCACCTTGGCAGCTTTAAAATAATACAGGTTCCCAGGTCCCCCTGCAGGGATAAATCTGAATGAATGAGAGTATTGGGGACGGGAGTGGGGGCGGGGAGCGGGCACCTGCATTAAAAAAAAAATCTTCCTGGATAGGATTGACAGATTTAGCAAATAAAAGATCAGGTCACCAACTTTCATTTGAACTTCAAACATGCACAGATGTTTTAGTGTAAATGTGTCCCGTGCAATAGTTGGGACATACTTAAACTGAAATTTGTTTATTGTAATTCAGTGTAAAGGGCGTCCTACATTTCATCTACCTGCATTTAGCCGCATCCTGGGGGACTTTGATGCTCAGCCCACTTGGGTGGGTGTGGTCCAAAGTGGAACTTCTCAGTCAGAAAATAGAGAGTATCCTTTCACTTGACACAGGGGGGAGCTAGAGGGTAGTTTGTTTGCTTTCCTTGCTCCTAAATCAGTGAGTAAGGAAGCACCAGAAGTTCGGCTGGCTTGCAACCTACCTCTCGGAATCATTTTCATATCTTCAGGTCCGCCTCCCAGTGGGGGCTCCAGGAGGTTGTGAGCAGTGAACCCAGAGCCGGACACCTCTCTCTCTTGGGCCTTACCTCCAGGGGGTCTAATCCAGCTCCTCAGGGGGCTCTCTTTCTCTCTCCTGCCCTGCTCCCCCAGGCTGACCTGCCCCCGCCTTGATGTCATAGCCCTATTCTGATATCACAGCCCAGCACTTGGAATTATCCCAGGCAGCCCAGATTCTGCCCTTAGGGCATCCAAGGCGGCGTTTGAGCAGGGGGTGAGGGTTTGTGGCTGGTGGCCCTAGGGGCTGGCCCTAAAGACCATGTGGGCACCCTGCCATCCTACTGCTTCAAGATGAAAATCCTCTAAAAGTTAGGACTTGGAAGGCTTTCCTGCTGTCCCTATTGGCCATGGTCCCCCAAGGTAGAAATAAGTCCCTGGGGAGTGGTGGGGGGTAATCTGGCTCTGGATCAGCTCCTGGAAAACCTGCTGCCTTTGTGCCTCAGCAGGCAAGTGGCCTGGAGAAATGGTGGTCTCACCTTGGTCCACTCAGCACTCTTCCCTTCGAAGGAATGGCTTCCTAAACTGGGGGTTTCTGACTTGTTGGGGAGAACTGTTCCTTAGTGCTCAGAAAATCCCTGCAAGCACTGAGCCATGGCTTCTCCCGTGGCCACCCCCAGAGGCTGGGTGGGGACAGGGGTGCGCTTGTCTCAGGACAAAGGGAAAACATAGCCACATTCAAGCTATTAACCCTTGGACCCCTTAGTCCCAAGGAGGAGGAGCCCCATCCACTTAGCTGGGCAGAAGGTGTAATGAGGTCTCTTGTGAGCTCATTAAGTTAGTAAAATATTGAGTGGCATGGATTAAACAACACACACACACATGCACACACAAACCCTGAAAAACTTATCTCTAACTTTGGTGGGCACAAAGGCTGCTGGGGTGAGTGCATTAAAATTCTTAGGGGAGGACCACTAAGATCCTGATGAGATGATCAGATGGTGCCCATTAAAAATGGTCCCGGGCTTCCCTGATGGCGCAGTGGCTGAGAGTCCGCCTGCCGATGCAGGGGACACGGGTTCGAGCCCTGGTCCGGGAAGATCCCACATGCTGCGTAGCGGCTGGGCCTGTGAGCCATGGCTGCTGAGCCTGCGCATCCGGAGCCTCCCGTGCTCCGCAACGGGAGAGACCACAACAGTGAGAGGCCCGCGTACCCCCCCCAAAAAAATGGTCCCCATTTTTAATATGCATTCCATGCAGCACTCCTGCTGGCCCCCCATGGATCTCATTTTGAGAAACACGGTCTGTTCAGACTCCTGGATGGCTTGCTGCAGCTGCCTTGCTTCCCCCATTTCCAAATTCTGTATTTTCCATGGAATGGGTTTAAAAAAATTTTTTTATTGAAATATAGTTGACATTTACATTTACGATGTTGTTTTAGTTGGAATGGGGGTTTAATTCTGTTTTACTACCATGTATTTTTTTGGCTGCTTTGGGTCTTCGTTGCTGCACGTGGGCCTTTTCTCTAGTTGTGGCAAGCGGGAGCTACTCTTTGTTACAATGCATGAGCTTCTCATTATGGTGGCTTCTCTTGTTGCGGAGCACGGGCTCTAGGCACGTAGGGTTCAGTAGTTGTGGCTCACGGGGTCTAGAGCACAGGCTCAGTAGTTGTGGCGCATGGGCTTAGTTGCTCCCCGGCATGTGGGATCTTCCTGGACCAGGGATCGAACCCGTGTCCCCTGCATTGGCAGGCGGATTCTTAACCACTGCGCCACCAAGGAAGTCCCTACCACGTATTGTTTTTTAATTCACTGGAACCACAGAGACAAAAGGGATGGTGTGGGGTGTTCACCAGGTGCACTTGTGTCCGAATTCTTGTCTCCTTTCTTCTAGGTATAGGTGCAGCCTTTTTCTCCACCTAAGAAGAGGGGTTATGTCCGTATTGGGAGTGCTATACCCTTCACTCATCAGAGATTCTCTCTTCATCATCCTCACCTTGACTGAGAGAGTGGGACAGTGGGTGTGAACTGTTGGTCATTGAAACTGATAGTGGTGAAGGGTGTTGCTGACCAGAGGGGTTGGCTTTTGTTTCTGTGGTGGCCCCGGGATGAACATTTAACGGTACCCCAGGAGGGGAGCCATTGCTCATTGATGGGTCAGCAGCTCAAGGTGGGAATTCCCTGCTTGCTTTGGCTGTGAATTTGGGGCTCCAAGAGCATGAATGCCACGCAGCCCTCTGAACAGATAAACAGATCTATGTCTAGTTTGGAGGGGAAGTCGGTTTCTGGTTTCGAGTCCTTTGGATTACGCAGTGTCCAGCCTTCAGGTGTTCAGGCCTGGAGCCCCTTGTGATCTCAGCACTTCCCTCCAAGCTTCTGGCCCAGGTGGGAGGCATGACGTGTCCTGGCCCTTGGTCCTTGGCTCTCAGGTTGCAGGACAGAGGGGTTGACCTCACCCTACCCCTCCAAAACATGGATGGGTCAGCCTCCCTTTCCCTCAAACTCTCCTCTGCCTTGATTCACACCTGGGCCACCTCATCCAGACCAAGGGAGTAATGAGGGGCAGTTAAGATTTCCCCTCAGCGATGCCAGGACAGGGAGCTGAGCTCACTCCATTCCATGCGCCCACACTGGTGTTTGGAGAGAGAAAAACCTGTGCCCAATTTGAGAAATGAGGCCTTGGGGATTTTGTCAAAATAGAGACCAGTCTCTGCATCCCGAGAGCTTGTTGCACGCAGGCCAGTGGCTTTTACTTTGCAGCTTCAGCAGCACCTTGTGTGGAGTAACACTGACACTAAACGTGTCAGTTGAAAGAGGTCCAGGTAAAATCCTCAGGTAGGACAGTTGGACTCAGGGATGCTGCAGAACCCCAGGGATGGGATTTTTTAAAATCCTTTTGTTGTTATGGAAAATTTATGACATAAACAGAAGCGGACAGAAGTCTCAGGAACCAGCACATACTTGTCACCAGCTATCAACTCAGTCTTGTTTCTGTGCCTCTCCCCTCTTCCCTAATCCCGTGTCATTTTGAATATTTGTCAATATTTCAGGATGCATCTTTAAAAGATAAGGATTACTTTTTTAAACATTTAATATTTAATTCAAGGTACTGTTATCACATCTGCAAAATTAACAATGCAGTGGACTGAAGTTTGTTTAAAGGAACGTTTACTCTCCCTGGTGACTTCGAGGGTGTGAGGGAACTAGAAAAAGGAGTGCAGGGCCTGAGAAAGGGGGACACACATGTGCTTCCAGTAGAGAAGACTGGGCTTTATTCAGAGTCTGAAGGAACCCAGGGGAAAGTTAGCATCCCTCAGCTGGGAGAGAATTCTGGCCCTTCCCGAAGAAGCAGGGCTTGGCACAGAGCAGGAGGTCCTGGAAGGATGGAGACCTCTGATGGCTCGGCCTTGCTAGGGAGCCTGCAGGGGCGGGGTGGGGGGTATGAGTTGGAGTCAATTTTCAAGAGTCCACATTAGCAAAGGCAAGAGCCACCAGAAAGGAACTTAGCAAAAGGATGGTATTTTGTTGTGCAAGAGGTGTTGACAGTTTGGATTTAGATGTGATCCTGTGACCCATAGAGATGGCAGCGGCTAGCCCCGAGGGACTCGTGTAAATAGGTGCTAACTGAAGAGGCTCAGGGTAACTGGGTCACCAGCGAGTTCAAATGTATGTGCACAATTCGAGCAGACTGACGCTCAGTTCTCAGAGAAACTGAGTTGGATTTTTGCAGCGAGGGCAGTGTTTGTTCTGACCTCGCCTCTTCCCACAGGGCCCTCTGCCGGCCATCCCAGAGGTGGCCCCCCTATTTCAGTAGAAAAATAAGCATTCTGAAATGTTTGTATTGGAGGTGGTCTTCATAAGAGGATTAGTAGGTCAGAGTCATTTGACCAAAAAAGTAGACAAAAAAGTCACTTGTCTACATTTGGTACATTCTTACCATTAAGATGCTTTAAGCAAGAGGGAGGAGATATAGGGGTATATGTATATGTATAGCTGATTCACTTTGTTATAAAGCAGAAACTAACACAACATTGTAAAGGAATTATACTCCAATAAAGATGTTAAAAAAAATGCTTTAAGCATCATTTTCCTACCAGGGCAATTATCCTGATTACTAACTGCTTCCTTTGTAACTAACCTTTGTAACTATAGCACTTACCTTTGTAATTACCAGGTTCAGAAGGCTTATGCTTTGTTGCCATTTAGATGTTAACCTGCTCGAGGATCTGTGGGCATGAGTGCCAAGCCTCTGATGCAGGTGGGGCTGGCGGCTCATTGTGTCACTGGTTCCAAAATACAGCATGTGTCCTGAACCCAAGGTGAGCAGGGCTAGAATATCTTCTTGGGATCCTCCTGCACTTAACTTTGCCAGATTGAGCTTTGATTTGGAGGTAAACTTTGAAAGGTCAAGGCTAGGTATTCTGGGCTGTGGAACTGGAAGGTGAGGCTCTGTTCCCCTCCCCCTCACAACCCTGCCGCCCTGGGCAGTTGCTGAGTGTCATTTGCATGATGGTGTGAAGGGGCGTGGCTTAGTAAAAGCAGTGCAAAATTTGGGATCCTGGCTTTGCTTTGAGTCATTGTGTAACTTTAAAAAAAAATGTTTTTATTTATTTATTTTTTAATTATTTTTTTATTAGTTTCTGCTTTATAACAAAGTGAATCAGTCATACATATACATCTGTTCCCACATCCCTTCCCTCTTGCTTCTCCCTCCCTCCCACCCTCCCTATCCCACCCCTCCAGGCGGTCACAAAGCACCCAGCTGATCTCCCTGTGCTATGCAGCTGCTTCCCACTATCTATCTAAAAAAATGTTTTTATTGAAGTATAGTTGATTTACAATGTTGTGTTAGTTTCAGGTGTACAGCAAAGTGATTCAGTTATATATATGTATCTATCTATCTATATATCTATATATAGATAGACATATATGTTCTATTTCAGATTCTTTTCCATTATATATTATTACAAGATATTGAATGTAGTTCCCTGTCCTGTACAGTAGGCCCTTATTATTTATCTATTTTATATATAGTAGTGTGTATCCGCTAATCCCAAACTCCTAATTTATCCCTCTCCCCCCCATTTGTCCTTTGGTAACCATAATATTGTTTTCTATGTCTATTTCTGTTTTGTAAATAAATTCATTTATAGCTTTTTTTTAGATTACACAAATAAGTGATATCATATGGTATTTGTCTTTTTCCATCTGACTTACTTCACTTAGTATGATAATCTCTAGGTCCATGCATGTTGCTGCAAATGGCATTATTTCACTTCTTCATGGCTGAGTAATATTCCATTGCATATGTATTCCACATCTTCTTTATTCATTCCTCTGTCAGTGGACACTTAGGTTGCTTCCATGTCTTGGCTATTGTAAATAGTGCTGCTGTGAACATTGGGGTGCATGCATCTTTTTGAATTAGAGTTTTTGTCTTTTCCATTGTGTGACTTCAGATGAGGCCCTCAACTGCTCTAAGCCTTAATTTCTTTGCTCCTCAAAGGGAGGAATAATGCCTATATCCTGAGATGGTGGTGAGGGTAAATAATAACAGCAACAACAACAATAATATAATAAAAAAACCCAGACCCTGTCCCCACCCCCCACCCACACCTGAAGGGACCAGGGCAGGGCTGGCTATCTGCTCCAAGCTGCCCTGGGAGAGGGGCTGTGTGGCATAGCTGACCAATACCAGTCGTTATTACCACCCACCAACCCTGGCTCTTCAGCTGGCTCCTTAGTCCAGTACTGGTCCGTGGCCTGTTAGGAACCGGGCGGTGAGCGGCGGGCGGGTGAGTGAGAGAAGCTTCATCTGTATATATAGCCGCTCCCCATCGCTCGCATTACTGCCTGAGCTCTGCCTCCTGTCAGATCAGCGGTGGCATTAGGTTGTATAGGAGCGCAAACCCTACTGTGAACTACATGTGCGAGGGATCTAGCTTGCGTGCTCCTTGCGAGAATCTAATGCCTGATGACCTGAGGTGGAGCTGAGGCGGTGCTGCTAGCAGCAGGGAGCGGCTGCAGATACAGATTATCATTAGCAGAGAGGTTTCACTGCACAGAGACCATAATAAATCAACTGCTTGCAGACTCGTCTCAAAACCCTATCAGTGAGTGGCAAGTGAAAACAAGCTCAGGGCTCCCACTGATTCTGCATTATGGAGAGTTGTATGATTATTTCATTATATATTACAATGTAATAATAATAGAAATAAAGTACACAATAAGTGTAATGCACTTGAATCATTCCGAAACCATCCCCCCACCCCCACCCTGGCCCGTGGAAAAATTGTCTTCCGTGAAACCGGTCCCTGGTGCCAGAAAGGTTGGGGATTACTGCCTTAGTTGACAGTAGGTCTGCCTGCAGTGGTATCATGCCTGTGGGGATGTCTCCTCACTGCACTGGAAACACCTTTATAGACAGGGACCTGTTTACTAATTCTTTTCTTTTTTTCATGGTCTTCTATTCAGGGTCAGTTGGTGGCAGGGAACAAAAACCCACTCAGAGTGTCCTCAGTAAAAGTAGAGCTTATGCAGCACCCTACAGGGACTCTCCCATGTCCCCTGTTTCCTTTCCTTCTATGGACTGGCTTCTTTGTTCCTCTATATCTTCGTTCTCCCGGGAGCTCTGACCTGCCCTGGCTGAGCTCGGCCTCATGGCTGCTGTCTCTGTGCCCCAGATTCAAATTTTGGGGCAAGGGAACCCGAAGCAGCTTGGAGCAGGTCCCCAGCCCTGCTCACATCAGGTGCAGCTCGGGGTGGGGGTCATGGCCACACCTGAGGGGCAACCTGAACGTGTTTAATGAGGGAGTGTGAAATCCAGCCCACTCTTCTGGGTCCCCCTGAGATGTGACCTCTTCTCTGAGCACCTCCAACCTCCGTGGAGTGGTCCCTCACTGCCACCCCCAGGAGTTGGCTCAGGAAAGAGAAGGTGAGGGCAAGCAGCAGCTGGATGGGCTGTTCGTGCTCCGTGTGCTCTGTGGCTGCCCTCTCCTGTGCCCAGCCCAGGCCAGGGAGCTGTGGAGAGCCAGGACCCAGCTCTGAGGGAGGCCAGGTGGGCAGGCTGGTGTAACAACCACAGATTGTGGAAGGGAATCCTTGGGGGATAAGACATGTCCGCTGGAGGCAGGGACAGGAAGCACAGAAGCTTCAGAGGCCCCTCACAGGTAGGCAGGGTTGCCAGGGAGGCCCTGTGAGCATAGGAAGAGCTGGGCCCAGTGGAGGCTGGTGCCCCGTCCACACACAGCACACCAGGCACAGAGCACCAGCGATGCAGGGCCTCGGTGTGATGCCTGCACCTGGGGCCATGCGAGCTGCCACCCTGCTCAGGAGAGGGTGCCGGTGGGTGGGGCTCCGGGCTGGCCTCCTCCCACCGTGTCTGCCCCAGTAGCTTCCCTTGTCCTGTGTCTGCTGGTCTCTTTCAAATAGGTTTGTAGAGAAACCTGTACAAAAGGTTTGAAAACCATTGGTGCAGAGCTTTCACCTGAGATCGGGATTGGCTTTGAAATGGAGGCTGACCTGAGGGTGGCAAGGGCTCGGACCAAGGCGAGGGTCAGCGCCTGGCCCTTTTTATGATCTCCCCCCTCCCCCACCCCACCCCCAGACATACACACAAAAGGAAGCCAGTGGGGACAACTCCCTGGAAGGCTTCCCAGACTCAGCCTGGGTTTGCATTTGACCGTGTTTAGCTGACATTGCTCTCCAGGGGCCACCACATCCTGGGTCCCTTCTCCTCCCACGGAAAGGACTGAGGCTGTGCCCGTGCACAGGCCCTCTGCGCCTGGAAGCAGAAGGAATATTCCATCCAGTCCCCATATGTTTGGTGTGCACAGACCATACACTTGTGAGCCACCTCAGTCCAGGTGAGAGCGGGTTAGAGCAAGGCTGGGCCAGCAGGTAGCTACATGCTGAGAGAGCCGGACCCAATGCAGCCGCCCAGGCAGGAGTCGGCCTTGGACACCGCTCTCTAGAGCAGGAGGAAACGGTTGTAATGGGTTGGTGCGGGACCAGGGCGGAGACTGCAAGCTGGGCTTCCAGTGGGCGAGTTCTGGTTTTAGATGAAAGTGGTGGGTTTTTCTCTCCCACTGGCACCCACCTTACATTTCTCTTTTCTCTGGAAGACAGTCGGAAACACTGGGCTGCTCGGAGATGAGGTAGCTTCTCTTGAGGAATGGAATTTCCATTTTAATGAGGCTCCTGAGTCAGGGCCCTCTGCCTGCCTGGGGAGGAGTGCCACTAGTGAGCCCATCTTTCCTCATCTCCGTTAAAGCACAAGGAGTGGGGAGGTCGCACTGGCCCACGGGACGTCTTGTCACTGATGAGGCAGCTGTGTTCGCAGAGAACTCCTCTTCATAGACGTTTTGTGAGCGCAGCCAGAAGTGTCACCTTCAGGGCTTGGCCACAGAAACCCTCGAGCCCAGACATCCCGGAGGCAGCCCTGCCGGCTCCGGGCACACCTGTGACTGGTTAGGCCTGGCTTTGAGGCTGTTGTGAGGTCTGGCTCTCCCTCTCTTTGGCTGAGTGACATCCTCTCTGGACTCAGGTTCCTGTCTGCAGAGGGGAAACGACAAGAGCCCCTGGGCAGGTGGACAGCGGCGTGAGCTCTGTGCACTGTGGGGTCTCCCACACTCAATGGCTGTTCTTATGTCATGGAGGCTTTTCTCCAGGACCCCCTCCTGACTCCCCAGCCCAAGTCTGCTTCCCACCCGCCGTGGGTGCCCTCCTGGCCCCTGGTGCTTCTCCTTTGAGCATTCACCATCGTGTGGGTATTATTCGTGGTGCTCTCATCTGTTTAACGTCTGACTTCCCTGGTCATCCCGCTGCTCAGGCCGGGCTCATCTCAGAGTAGACACGCAGAACTGTTGGGTGGATGAAGGAAGGGTTGGAGGGAGGGAGAATGAGTGAGAGAATGAGTGTGAGGAGTGGGTGCCTGGTGCTTTGGCCAGGCCTGGTGGCTCCTTTGGTCCGTATGCTCTGGGTGCAGGTAAATTGTGGGGGTCCTCGCAGAGCCAAGTTTGAAGAGCGTCCTTCCAAAGGGCATTACCAGGAGCGTGAGAGGTCAGGAGGGACTTCGTGTGACTCCAGGCAGCTCAGCCGGAGACACCACTGCGGGAGCAGCTGTGTCCTTCGCAGTGGGCTGTCCAGCAGCAGTCACTGTAGTTATCCCTCCTCCGGCTGATGTTCACGCGATCTGAGTGGGGGCTGGAGACGTTTGGCTGTGTGTGATAATGCAGGGGTCTGAGTTGCACCTGTGCAAGATCATGTGTAGTGGTCTTTGTCTCCCGAGTGGAGGGCCAGCCCCAGGCCCCAGCGCCTGGGTCCTGACCCCCAACAAGGGGTGGCTCCTGGGAGAAGGAAGGGTCCCCTTGGGCTGGTCCTGCCTCGGCTGCTCAGCTGTGTGGTGTAGGCAGACCCCTGACTTTCACTTCCTCGTCTGTGAAGTAGGGACAGTCCCAGTCCTGGCCCAGGCGACTTCACAGGGTGGCTGAGAGAGGCCGGATGAACATGTGCAGGAGAAAGAGTTGCAGGGGTCATTGTTGGGGTTGTCATCATTGACAGGGGTGTCCAGCTGTGAAAGTGGGCCCTCCTCAGCACCCCCATGGGGAGATGTACACTGCGGAGGGTGTTACCACTGAGCAAGTACCCAGGTGTCAAGCTAGCCAGGTGGCTTTTGTTAGGAATCTGCCATTTTCCAGGACCATTCTGTGAGAATGCTGGAGGTAAAAAGGGTGTTCTTAAACATTTCTGCCTTTTAAGAAAAAAATCTTTATTGTTTTGTAAAAAGACTGAATGGAAAAAGAAAACTGCAAACTATACTGGAAAATGGACCAAAGGGAGAAAAATCTCAAATCTACTAACCTAGAAATGATCATTGTTAAACCTTTACTGAACAGCATTCCAAACATTTCTTTATGCGTATATATGCATTTGGATCTAGATATGTAATTTCACACCACTGGGAAAATTCCCAATATGCAGTTTTGTAACTGGCTCATTAAATTCAACATGTTGTGGGCATTCCATGCCAATAAATATGCATCTGTGGCCTCACTTTTTATTATGGAAACTTTCTAATGAGCTACATACATGTATATTTAACATACTTGTACACATGTAGAGTCCCATGTTCGTATCACTTGCCTTTCAACAATTATCAATTTATGGCCAATCTTATTTCATCCCACTCCGTCATCTGGTTCCCCATTATTATTTTTTTATTGTGGTAAATACACATAACATAAATTCACCATTAGTGACATTTAGCACATTCATAATGTTGTGCAACCATCACCTCTGTCTAGTTCTAGAACATTTTCATCACCCCAAAGGAAACCCCATGCCCATTAGCAGCCACTCCCTATTCCCCCCTCCCCTCTGCTCCTGGCGACCACTAATCTGCTTCCCTCTGCCATTATTTTAAACCAAACCCCATCTGCAAACATTTTATGCGTATCTCTAAAAAACAAGGACTCTTTTAAAAGCATCAATTTGAGACCACTATCACACCTGAAATAATAATTCTTTAATGTTATCACCTTTTGAATATCTAATTATAATGTCATTTTTAATGGTGCATGATATTCCATCAAATGGATATAGCATAATTTAATGAAACATTTTTTAGCCATTCAGGTTGCTTGCAGTGTTTCCCTATTATCTAGAAAAGCACTGGACAAGCATTTCTGTGCTCATTGTTTTCTTTCTTGTTTTTCTTCTTCTCCTCTTCCCCCTCCTCCTCCTCCTTCCTCTTCTTCCTCTTTTTTTTTTTTTTTTTTTGCCCTAGTGTGATTATTTCCTAACAGTAAATTCTTAGAGAAAGGATTACTGGGTCAAGTGCATGCTTCCCATTTTGATACTGTTGGCAAGTTATAAAGGTTGTTCCAGTTAACACTTCCTTAGCAGAAAATGCACGGCGTGGTTAAGGTACGCCCACAAATACTCTCCTGTGAGCCTTTGCCATAACTTATCCAGAAGTGCTGCTGCTCTTCCATTTGTGCAGAAATACCCCCCTTGCATTGGGCTCAGGGTCTCCCAGATGCGATCACAGCTCAAGGCCATCAGCTGATAACCGAATGCGGGAGAAAAATGCTGTGGCACCTACAGTGAGAGCCCACGTGGCCCTTCTGCTGAAGGAGGGCATGGAGCTGTCGGGGAGAGTGATGACCGCAGCCTCGTGAGCAGGAAGACAGAAGGCCCCGTCAGTGGAGCCAGGCTGGTTCGCAGACACACTCATTAGTCTGGAAACTGGGGAAGCTGTGGGAGGAGATCCATACTGTCTTTCGGAGGAGAGGGAGGAAGAGGGAACCTGTGAAAAAAATCATCCGCCGCTCTTACTTAAACTTGACTTTCTATGCTATTAAAACATTACAGTGATAGCAAAGGCAATTTAAAGGAAGAAATGAAAACATTGCCATGATCCAGCCATTGCCATTCCTTCCCTGCTCACACCACACACACCCACACACAGCGGAGAGCTCACCTTCCACTCGGCTTTACAGCATCAGTATTCCAGGCGAATGTTCTGCAGCCTTGCTTGTGACTTTTTATCCTTGGCTTCTGTTCTGTGGAGAGCCTGTGGCCCCAGTTTTCTTACCCTGTCGTCCTTTGGCTGGACGCTCAGGCAGCTTCCAGTTGTGGCCTGTTACAAATGTAACGCCCCATGGACCATGTCATGCATGTAGCTCCTTCTCTTCTCTAGTACCTTCCTAGGAAACGTTGCATTGGGAAGGGGTGCGATGGTATTGTGGCTCTTGATTCCACTCTCCTCTAGCCTCGTTGTTTCCAAGAAGGGGATGAGTGCTGGCCCCTCACCCGGAGGGCACATGATCATAAAGCATAAGTCAAGTAGCAGTAGCACAGCATGCGTATAATCTAGAAATAATTATTCATATACTGGGGGCGCATGATCAAACTTTTTCACATGGGGTGCATGATCATAGCCGCCTGGTGATCTGGCTTGTGGGTTCTTTGAGGGCCAGCATGACCTTCTACTCACTCTCTGTGCCCGCCACCAGCACATCCCACAGACGTTTGACAGATGCTTCCAAAAGGTGGTCCCAGCCAGCTCTGCCACCTTCCTGCCTCAGCCGCCTGGGCCTCCCTGCGCTTCCAGGGCTGCACTTGTTGCTGTGGGAGCTGGACAGATGTGACTCCAAGTAACGGGAACGCACATACTGCCCTTTCCTGGAGAGCTGCGGAAAGACAGGCAGCACTTTTTTAAAAAAAGCGTATCCAGTTTCCTTCCAGAATGAAGTAGCAATAGAGCCGAGGGAACAGAGGAGGGTTCAGTCTTGTGCTTGGGGGTTGGGGGCCCTAAGGCAGAAGGACCGTGGCCCCATTGGTGGTCGGGTGCCCTCCCCTGGCCCCTCTGCACAGTCCTGCCCTTTGCTCCTTATCCGCCTCGTGTTCCTGCCCAGCTTCTCTGTTACACAGAAACCAGCTCATCCCCACACTTCAGACGTGCCTCTTGCTCTTCAGTATCCCTTGGCTCATGATTTTTCCTCTTACATGTGTATTTCACATGTACCAGTCAGATTCTCATTTAATACGAAGCAAAAAACCCTTAATCTGTGTGCAGTCTATTTAAGACCAAATGAAGGTGCCTGAGCTGAATGATGGCTCAGGCTGAGCACTCAGTCCTTACGGGGCTCGTGGCCACTCACGGTGAGCAGAAAGGTGCGGTTATTTAGTGTTATTTAAAAACTACGAGTCGCCCAGTATCGTTTTTTCTGGATTCCAGTGCCAGTGCTTTGGCAGTAAACATGCCTCAATGATCCGTCTCCTCTCAGAAAATGGCCATGTGATTATCCATTAGCTGGTCCTGGGGCCACATTTAGTCACCAGTGGGTGGCATAGCTGCTGAAACTCTCATCAGTGCGTTTTCCTCAGCTCAGCCCCTACCGTGTAACGACCCCATCAGTTGTGAGATGGGGACAAATGCCACAGGGTTGTGACTGCCATTTTCCACATTCCGTTGCAGTGCACCCAGGCCACTGAAATACCGTTAAACCCTTTTAATTTAATTCCTTTTGTATTTATGGATCTAACTTCTGTCACATCACCACATTTCAAAGTAAATGCCATGTACCAATTTTATTTTAATATTAAAAATGGATTTTTTTTGTCCCACTGATACATACACATAGGAAAGGAGGAGTGAAAATAGTGCTAATAATGGAAAACAGTGCCCCACTCTCCCTCACCCCCCACCCCCTGCCTTCCATGGTTCCTGTGTTTAGTTAATGCCGTGGTCCCTGCCACACATTGAGTCATTTGTCCTTGAGCTCAGACCCCAACTTGAGTTGTGGGTGTGGAGAGGCGGGTCCTGGGGGGGGTCTCTCGGCCAGGGTACCCACCGTCCACCTCTCCACTGGAGCCTGCACCTCCCAGACACACGCTAACTCTTGGTTTCTTTGTGTAAGATGACTGACTGCAAGTGGGTTGAAGCATTCTGACCACGCCCACTTGGAGGGAAGGAGACCCATTAAGGAACATACCCCATTTCCTTTCCCCGCACCCAGCTGCTGAGGGTGACCCTTGGCGGCCTGGGTCTGGTGTAGGCACGGCTAAGGCACCAGCTCAATGAGTCGTGAACAGTCCGCTGAGAGGAAGGCATGGACACAGGGGCAACCTCAGCGCCTTGCCTGAGATCACTGTTAGGAAGTGGTGATGCTTTGATCAACATCTGTCCGCTCAACTAGACTGTCAGCTCCGAGCAATGCAGAGTGCAGGGCCTGCAATACAGTAGGTGCTCAGGAAATGAATGAGTGAATGAATAGTGGTGCCGAAATTCAAATGTAGACTTTTGCAGCTTCAAAGCTGTGCCTTGCTGCATCCCCTGGATGAGAACACAGTGAAGAGCAAAAACAGGCAAGGATCGTTTTGTTTGTTATCTGGTGGGGGCATCCAGGAACAGGAAGCTTTGCTTAGAATCTGGCCCTGGAGCATGAAAGTTATTGCAGCTTCCCCAGAGCCCAGGCACGCGCCTGCCTTCTTAGAACAGCCTCGGTTTTACTGCATTGAACCTCAGGCAGCGGGAAATAGAGCATGTGAGTGGGATTTTTATTGGCCGTAGTGCTGGTGTCTCTTTGCCTAAAAGCAGCTCAAGAAGATAATCTGCAATCACAAATTGAATTCTATCTAATTGAATAGAATTATTCAATAGATTCATTGAATTATTCAATTCAATTCACAAATTGAATTCTATCTATCTCTGCCTCACCCAACGGTCAGTCCTGGCTGGTTGGGTGGGGATTCCCTGGGGAACGTGAATGTTGGCCATGTGTGGCCATGACCAATGTGGCTGGTACACTGGCCTTGTGTGGGCTGACGGTGGGGGGCAGGTTCTGCCCAGTGAGGGAAGGTGGGGCCCAGGGGACAGCTGGGCCTTCAGCAGTGGCATGTGGGAGGTCTGACCACACGGAGGTGACAGGTCTCATGGCCTTGGTGGCTTGCAGTAGCTGCACCAGCTGGAGGGTGTGGAGCACAGGGTTTCTCTATGGACAGCCTCTCTCTATCTCTCTTTTTAAAAATATTTATTTATTTATTCATTCATTTATTTGGCTGCACCACGTCTTAGTTGCGGCATGCTGGATCTTCGTTGCGGCGTGAGGGATATTTAGCTGCAGCATGCGAACTCTTAGTTGTGGCATGTGGGATCTAGCTCCCTGACCAGGGATCGAACCCGGGCCCTCTGCATTGGGAGTGCAGGGTCTTAGCCACTAGACCACCAGGGAAGTCCCTCACTTTTTAAAAATTAGCTTTCCTTTTTAAAAATTGAGATATAATTAACATATAACATTGTGTAAGTTTAAGGTGTACAATGTGTTGATTTGACACATTCATTTATTTTATTTTTTCTTCTAGTTTTATTGAGATATCATTGACATACAGCACTGTATAAGTTTAAGGTGTACAGCATCACGGTTTGACTGACAACCGTTCTTTTTTGTCTTCAGTGTGTGTGTGTGTGTGTTTTTAAAACATTGTTACTGAGCATAATTGACATGCAGTAAACTGCCTATATTTAAAGTGTACAAATTGATAAGGGTTGGCATATGTATGTACCTGTGAAACCACCACCACAGTCAAGATTAGGGACAGTATCCATCATCCCCGTGCCTTTTTGTAAATCCTCTTGAGCTCTTCCCACCTCTACCTCCCCAAGCCACACTAACCTGCTTTCAGGCACAGCAGAGTTTGCATTTTCTGGAATTGTACACAAGTGGACTTGTCCAGTATATTTCCTTTCCATTTGACTTCTTTCACCCAGTATAACTGTTTTGAAATCCTCTAATGCTGTGCGCACATCACTAGTTTTTTCCTTTCATGGTATTCTATCATGGGATGTGCCACAGTTTATCTGTTTGTTGCCTGTTGATGGACATTTGGGGTGTTGCCGGGTTTTGGCTATTGCAGATAGAGCTGTTATGAACATTTACGTCCAAGCGTTTGCATGGACATGTGCTTTCTTTTCTCATGGGTAAATAGCTAGGGGTGGAATGCCTGGGTCATAGGGTAGATGGATGTTTAACTTTTTATTTTATTTTTTATTTTTTATTTTTATTTTTATTTTTTTTGCGGTATGCGGGCCTCTCACTGTTGTGGCCTCTCCCGTAGCGGAGCACAGGCTCTGGACGCGCAGGCTCAGCGGCCATGGTTCACGGGCCCAGCCGCTCCGCGGCATGTGGGATCTTCCCAGACCGGGGCACGAACCCGTGTCCCCTGCATTGGCAGGCGGACTCTCAACCACTGCGCCACCAGGGAAGCCCTTAACGTTTTAAATTAAAAAAAATTTTTTATTTATTTTATTTTTTTGGCTGCGTCAGGTCTTAGTTGCGGCATGCGGGATTTTTCACTGTGGCACTGGCTTCTCTCTAGTTGTGGCGTGCGGTTTTTTTTTTCTTTCTCCAGTCGTGGCACAAGGGCTCCAGGATGCGTGGACTCTGTAGTTTGTGGCATGTGGGCTCTCTGGTTGAGGCACGTGGGCTCAGTAGTTGCGGCAGACTTAGTTGCCCTGTGGTATGTGGGATCTTAGTTCCCTGACCAGGGATCAAGCCCGCGTCCCCTGCATTGGAAGGCGGATTCTTTACCACTGGACCACCAGGGAAGTCCCAATGTTAAACTTTTTAAGCAACTACCAAACTGTCTTCTAAAGTGTTTGCACCGTTTTATACCACCACAAGAAGTGTGAGAGAGTCCAGGCTCGGAGAGGCTGAGTCAGCCACTCAGGACAACCTGAGGAAGTGTTGAACACAGGTTTTCTTGGTGAACACACTCATTCTGCATTTTAAAAATGATTGCGTGTTTTCTCAGGCATTACAGCATCTAATACGTCCTCTTTGCTTTAAAGAACAGGGGACCTGTGTACAGGTCGTATTCATCAGTACCCCTGGCATGGGGGGTGGACCACTGAAGGCAGCTCACTGTAGATACAGGTTCTGCCTCTTTTCATTCCCCCGGGGCCTGAAATACCACATCTCAGTGGCAGGGAGGCTTGTTCAGAGATCATATTTCCATCTAAAGGTAAACGAATAATGCTGCAGTACTGCTAATACTGTAGCTCCCAAAATATGACTGATCATGTAAAATCTTTGCCTTTGGGAATGTTTGGAAAAGAATGCAATTTATGGAGATTCGTTATTTTTGGAAATATATAGAAAAACCGTGGCACCTTGATGCAAAATGTGCCTTTTCTCAACCTGGTGTTCCTTGCCAACATCGCCCCTGGGGCCCAGAAGCTTCCCAGAGCCCTGCCTACTTGGGTCAGCCAGGCAGTGATAGAGCGGATAGCTCTGTCTGAGAAATGACCACCACAATCACTCAGGACTGCATTAATTGAAAGTGATCCTCAGAGTGTGAGATCAGCAGAATGACTATTTCCCCCCATGAAGCTGCCTCAGAAGCAGGAACAGTATTTTTAGAATTCGGGTCTGTGGTTGCTTATTTAAATGTTGTAGGTGAAAAGCCTTGGTTTTCATTCTAAAAACCGGAATGCTGTCTCCAGAAATAGATTTATGTACCTATGGGAATTCACTTAGTGATAAAGGTGCTATTTGAATCACTTGGGAAAGAAGGGACTGTTAGCCAGCGTGTTTTAAATTATATCCTCTGGAATTTGTTTTTGTGCAAGGTGTGAGGTAGGCATCTAATTTTGTTTTCCAAAAGTATATCTAATGTTCTCAACAGAATTTATTCTGTTTCTGAACACTCCGGTCTCCACTGATCTCTTTGTCAATTCCTGCACCCGTATCCCACAGTTTACTCCCTGTAGCTTTATAGTCTAGTTTGACAGCTGATAGGATAAATCCTTCCTCGTTCTTTAATTTCAAAAATTTATTGGGATTTTCCCCTTCTATGTAAATTTTAGAATCAGCTTAAGTTTTTTTTTATGTTTTATTTATTTATTTTTGGCTTCATTGGGTCTTCATTGCTGCACGCAGGCTTTCTCTAGTTGCGGCGAGCGGGGGCTACTCTTCGTTGCGGTGTGCAGCCTTCTCATTGTGGTGGCTTTTCCTGTTGTGGAGCACGGGCTCTAGGCACGAGGGCTCAGTAGTTGTGGCTCGTGGGCTCTAGAGCACAGGCTTAGTAGTTGTGATGCACGGGGTTAGTTGCTCCGTGGCATGTGGGACCTTCCCGGACCAGGGCTCGAACCTGTGTTCCCTGCCTTGGCGGGCAGATTCTTAACCACTGCACCACCAGGGAAGTCCCTTTGAATAGTTTTAATCATAGATCTGGAGCAACCAGTGACTTCCACATATTAGTGCTTAATATTTCTGAGTTAGAAAACTTGCTTTCATGCTAAATTTTATGGAGGTTATTATATTTTAAGTTATTATACAATAAATCCTTACTGCACATCTCTCTGTGCCAGACAGTGTTAGGAGATAAAGATACAGTGGAGGGGCTTCCCTGGTGATGCAGTGGTTAAAAATATGCCCGCCAACGCAGGGGACACAGGTTGCAGCCCTGGTCCGAGAAGATCCCACATGCCGCAGAGCAACTAAGCCCATGCGTCACAACTACTGAGCCTGCGCTCTAGAGCCTGCGAGCCACAACTACTGAGCCCGTGTGCCTAGAGCCCCTGCTCCACAACAAGAGAAGCCACCGCAATGAGAAGGCTGCACACCGCAATGAAGAGTAGCCCCCGCTCGGCGCAACGAAGACCCAACACAGCCAAAAATAAGTTTATTAAAAAAAACAAAAAAAGATTCAGTGGAAAACAAAACGAGTCTCGGCAGCCAGGGACATCACTGCCTGCTGGGGGGAGGCAGACAGATCCACAGAAAATCATGGTGGATTGTGTCTGATGCTTCACCCTAGCAAAGGAAGCATGAGGAGGGGAACCTAACCCAGTCTGGATGGTCAGGGAAGGCTCCCTGGAGGAGGTGATACATAAGTTGAGACCCAAAGGGCAAGGAGGTGGAGGAGAGCATGGCCGTCCTGAGCTGAAGACAGTTCTCAGGTGGCAGGAGCAGGGAGGGGTGGTGGCGGGAAGGGACGTCCCAAGATGAGACTGGAGAGACCAGCAGGGACCAGATCATGGATCGTGAAAGGCCTTCCCAGCCAGAATCCCCGCTGGGTCCCAAGGGCTGCCCGCTGGAGTCTGGCACTCTCAGCTCTGTTCCTCTGGCTGCAGGGTGGAGAATGTGTCAGAGTGATGCTGGACGGTGGCAGAGGGGCCAACGGATCCAGGTGGCGCTGGCCAGAGGTGGTGGCAGTGGGGAAAGAGAGAAGTACTGGGATCTGAGAGAGCTTCAGGGTGCAGAGCCAGGCTCTGGGTCCCGTTTGTTCCTCATGGTGTCTGTAGTACCAGAACCCAGCTGAGCTGGGTTCCCAGCCATGTCACTTTCTAGCCACATGACCTGGGACAAATTATCTAACCCAACCCCCCTTCCCACTCAGCCCCGTTCCTTTATTTGAAGAATCGGGCTGTTGTGAGGCTGTGTACAGTGTCAGCACCGTGTGTGGCCCGTGTGGCACCAATATAGGTGACAGTGGTGATGGTGATAGTGAGGACAGTTTGATCAGCCGCAAAGTGTCCTGCGGGTTAGGAAAAGGGAGCGAAAGGAGTGACGCCGGCCCCTTCGATCCTCTGTTTCCCCAGTGCCTCGTCAATCCCTCTGAAATCGCTGCTGAGGCACAAGGTGCAGAATCCCACCCAGTTCCCAGGGAGCCTTTTCCTCCAAGGACCACCTTCAATAGGGAGACCCCAGCCCTCTGCAGCATGGTGAGCAGGTGGTGGATGGTGTGCTCAGAGCCGGGCCCTGGCCTCTAGGCCACATTCCGCCCCTTTCCCTCGGGGGGCCCTCTGTCCAAAGGCCGAATGTGCTCTGGGGTGGCTGACAAACCAGCCAAGGCCTTTGGTATGATTGACTCTGACAGACTCAAAGGGGAGCATAAAATGATTTTGCTATGGCTCAGATTTGCAGAGCTCCTGGAATTACACGTCCCCTTTCATGTAAAATTAGATTAGCACTGCAGCTCCAGTATAATGAGTCTCTAATGCCAGGGGCCATGGTAATTAATAAGTTGTAAATGTTGACTTTTGATTCAAGGCTTCTTGGGGGGTGAGTAATTAATTTTTAATAGCTTTGGATGAATCTACATGCAATATCATGAAAGGGCGAAAAAATGACTTGGCGTCAGCCCATTTACAGGTATGGAACTGTCTGCTGACCGTCTCTGAGTCTGCGCCATAAAGGAAAAGTGAACGTGAAGGGTGTGCTCCTGGTGTTGAGTGGTGACACATCAGCTTCTGATTGTTGCAGCCTTTTGAAAGAGCTGCATTGTTTTTAAACATGAAAGGAGGCTCTTGGAGGGTTTACTGTGCCACCTCTGAGATGCATCCTGGAGATTGCAGGGAGAGGTTCTGGAAGGAAGCCCAACCCTGACCAGAGGGGGAGGGCCTGAGTCTGGCAAGCAGGTGGGGACCACATCCTCTGCAGACGCAAAAGCCTGGGTTTCTGGGCAGTGAGGCCGGCCCTCTCCTAGAAATGATCTGGCCCATCCTCTTTCCAGATTGCGTATCTTCCACTGTTTCCAGGGGCCCGTAGCTAACACAGGTGAATGAGGTTTCCTTTCCATTGACCCTACCAACTCAGCTCAGATAATTGCAGAGAGAAAAAAGCCAGCCTACAGAACACACAAAAGTCAGGAAAAAATGGTGAAAGAGCCCTGGGACAACCCAGTGCCGCTCTGGGGGATTCACCACATAGAACAGGCATTTGCTTGGGCTCCCGAGTCCATTGGAGACTCTCAGGGGAGAGAAATGGTGTGAATGGAGGTGGTTTGGGTGCATCCCTTCCGGGAGGCAGCCCCAAGGACCGGAAGGTGGGACAGACCTCAGTTCTGGCCCCAAGAGCCCAAGGCAGACTGAAATTTTCTCTCCTTGAGATTCTTTCTCTGTAACAGCTTTGCCTCCTCCTCAAGTGGAAACTGTGTTCCCATTTTAGAGTGTAGCTTAATTTGCTTTTGTGCCATGTTGTTTGGGGGTAGGAGGGATGTGAATCCGGTGAGAACGTGTGTTTCTTGTGCACCTCTCCATACATGGCGACACTGGCTGTCATCCGAAAGAAACAGAGGTGGCAAGGGTGACCCTGTCTCACTGTTCCCAGGTGATCGGGCCTCTGGGATTGACAGACATGTAGTTTTGTTGTAGCCAGTGTTGTTTTTGTCCATTGGCTGTGGGCTCCTTGGGCTGGAGGCAGAGGTTGGCTGGGTGACACCCAGGGCTTGTTCTCAAGTTTCAGCCTCAGCCTGCAGGCATTCCTGGGTCAGGAAAGACTTTGGTTATGTAGCCCCACGTGACAGTGTGGTTGACCCCCCCACCCCACCCCCTTTTTAGGGAGAGAGAAAAAGAAGGGATAGAAAAGATTTGACAACTTGAAATGGTGTCACCCGCTTTTTAGAGGTTTTGGCTGCTTGTCTAGTTTGCACACACATGTGATCTGTGTGGATAGATTTGGAGGGAGACAGGAAAGAACAAAGCCAGAGGCCCCCTGTTAGTCCTGAGAATTCAAGATCTCAGTTTGGGAGCTGGATTTGGAGTGTGTGTGTGTGTGTGTGTGTGTGTGTGTGTGTGTTTCCTTCAGTTTCCACTGCTGCTTGTTCTCATAACCTGTGTGCCTATAGCTTTCAGGCAATATAAAATAGCAAGATTCCAGGCGAAATGCAAAAAGCAACCCTGAAGGGATGCAGCAAAGTGCATTTTTACCAAAGAGAGAGGGAGAGAATTGGGGGAAGACTTGATAGGTTAAATTTTTTTTGTTTTTTGTTTTTGTTTGTTAGAGATATAGTAACTTTCTGAGAATCCACTAACAAATGCGGTTAAGGGTCTTTTCAAGACCGATAAACTTTTGGATAAGCCATTTAAAAATCAGTTAAGGGGTGTTTCTTCTATTATCTCTGTGCTTGTCTCATTGCATCACATGGCTACCCTGAAACTAAAGGGAATAGGATCTGATAATTGGTTTTTAAATTCCATTGCTTGGAAGGACTTTGACAGTCAAGGCCAGTATGATCCCGTTCCAAATACTGCCCTTACCCGTGTTGTGAGAGCTTACATATATTTGGGGATTCTACATACAATCAGTCCTGTGTCTTTATGACATCTGTTCCACAGTCTTGTGAAATATGTTGTCAATTTTAATTCTACTTTGTGGATAGAGAAAAATGTATGGAATGACAGAGGGCCTTAGCTAGCCCAGAGCATCGAGATGGAGAGGGTCACAGTCATCTCCCAGGGCTGGTTGCAGGTCAGTGGGGATTTCAGGAGCCTTTGCAGTAAATGATTCAATTCAGAACCCAGCTAGCCTCCTACTCTGTCCCCAAGTCAATGGGTATATAGATAGATATCACCAAAGTACAGCAAAAGAGTCAGAGGGCTGACGATTAAAAAAAATCCATAAGCATTTATCAAAACAGCAAGAAATTAAGTGTTTAAGAACCACGTACAGAAGCTTCAATCACCATGGTTTGCATGATAAGAAATAATTTATGAATACAAGTATTTTTTTCATCCACCATCTGCAGTATCATACTGAAGAAACTGAGTCTATAAACCTTCCTGCAGTTGCTTCCTGCAGACATCTACTTGCAAACCCAGGGATAAAAAAGTTTGCATTTGTATTTATTAATGAATAGTCTCTCTGGGATTTAATTAGTCATTGTGTCTATGCATGCATCATTCATAATCTGAGTTTGTCACTAGCGCATGCAGTTAAAGTCAGATGAACAGAAACAGTATTTTCAAACAAAATATAAAATACTCTTTGGCCAATTATCATTGGTTGACAACATGTTTTATAGAGATAAAAGTTGATTGGTAGCTGTTATAAGTTTTGGTTTGTCTTCTTGTCTGTTGGGGAGAAAACCAGTACATAAGCCTCAAGGATCTTCACGGCACTTTGAGGACCCAGAGTCTCTAATGCTCCCCAGCCCGCCTGACATCAGAGAGATGCCCCGAGCTCGTGAGAATAACGTTAATAATCGCTGCCATGTTCGCCTGCTGTGTGCCTGGCATTTCTACATCCTTTATGTGTAATCCTCCAAGTAACTTGCCCACACTAGTTGGCACTGAGTTAGTACATGGCAGAGCCTGGCTTTTGGACCCAGGTCTAGCTGACTGTAGGCTTTCTGCTCCATCCTGTCTACCACGTTGTCTGAAAGCTGAAGGTAAGAGTGATTGAGATTGTATTTCAGCTAAAAGGATGATTTTAAAAGTGATTAAAGTTGTACACCAGTATTCGCAGAAGCGTTATTCACAATCACCAAAAGGTGGAAGCAATCCTAGTGTCCATCAACGATGAGTGGATAAACAAAATGTGATATAGTCACACAATGGAATATTATTCAGTCTTAAAAAGGAAGGAAATTCTTTTTTTTTTTTGTCTGAGCCACATGGCATGCAGGATCTTAGTTCCCCAACCAGGGATCAAACCCCTGCCCCCTGCATTGGGAGTGTAGAGTCTTTAACCACTGGACCACCAGGAAAGTCCCAAAAGGAAGGACACATGCTACAACACAGCTGGTCCTTCTTTATCGTTTAAAAATTCTTAATCAAGCATTTTTTATGATTTCATTCTTTCCTCTCATTTGTACCTTTTTTCATTCTTTTAATAAAAGAGATTATAATATGAATCTTTGAAGTATTATAGCCTACTTTAAATTAGTACATTTACCACTTCCCAAATAATTTAAGAACCTCACAAGTTAAATTCCATTTATCCACTCCCACGCTTCATATTATTGTTTTTTTTTCAATATACAGACATGTTTATTGACAAAGCAGCAATTCCTTTAAATAATTTGTCAACATAAATATGTCAAATGGGTTTTAAAATCATTTCTCTCTCTGTTCCCCAACAAGAATTACTCTACTGATATGAGCTATATATTGCTGTTCACTTACTGCTAAACCTAAACTAGTGAAATGATAATGGGTAACTGTTATATGGCACATGACAACTAATTTGAGTGGTAATAATGAATGTTTAATGATCCTCCTTTCAGGCACGAACATAAGACTTTTCGTGTATACCTTACGAAAATTATAACCATTAACCTAAAAATTACAGTTGCAACTGAAATAGTAGCCAGGAATTATAGATTATAGCCAAGTCAGAATATTGCATAAATATTCCATATGAACACAGATACAGGGGACACGTAGGAAGCACCAGCGTCCTGTTTTCATTCAATCCAAATCCTTGTTTTGAAATTTGTGAAAGTTGTGATTAGTAGAGAAGATATTTGAATCCAGATATTAAAAGGCTCTTATTTCTATCAAATAAGTACAATAGTCAAGGTCATTTTCACTTTTCACTAGCTCACAATTTCTAAACAAAAATAACATGTATATAAAAATGTGTCCCCTATATGGGTAATATTTTTAGAATACTCTATTTAGATCAAGGAAAGAGTAAACATAAAATTTATCAGAATTGCAGAATTTTTATACCTTAAATTTCATTTTTTATATGTAGATGATTTTCCATTTGTGTCCCTCTATCAGGCTATAAATGTGACATTGGGAAAAGGAAGAAAGAGATCTGAAAAATGAATAAAGTGTTTTAAAATGGTCTTTTTTCACTGTCGGAAAATATTTTTGGTTACATTTCCAAGTTATATCATTCCTGGTATTCAATTAAGAGCCTCATTTCATATGCCTGCGATGTTGCAAAGAAACACCTCTGCCTCCTTTCGGGTTGGGTTTGCTTTCCTTGTTACAGGGTAGTTGAAAACCAGTGCCACTGCAGTCACAAATATGCAATTTTACATCAAATCCCAGGGCTCTCTATTATTTTTTAATTGTTTTAAATGACACATTGTGCTTATAAAATTCAAGAGAGAAAAAAACCTAATAACATAAAAAAGAGTAGCCAGTAAAATCTGCAGTTTTTCCCAGTTATGATCCTCTTTTTCAGAAATTAATGTCCAGTTGAATGGTGCATCATACTGGCACCAGCTCATCAATATGATTCTGCCTCTTTAAAACTCCAGTTTACAGGCCAAGGTGGCATGTGTTGGGTCACATTCTCCAGCTGTGTACATACTCACTGAACACATTTCTAAATGAGCAGGCATTCTTGACTAAAGGCAAGGCAAGGTCAAATGAGAAAAGGAATTCCAAACGTCCTTTGTAAACTATAAAGTGCTTCAGAAATGTAAGATGGCAGAGTCCCTCCCATCAGGAAACTTGCACAAACCTCTTAGATAGCCTCATCCATCAGAGGGCAGACAGCAGAAGCAAGAACTACAATCCTGCAGCCTATGGAACAAAAACCACATTCACAGAAAGATAGACAAGATGAAAAGGCAGAGGGCTATGTACCAGATGAAGGAACAAGATAAAGCCCCAGAAAAACAACTAAATGAAGTGGAAATAGGCAACCTTCCCGAAAAAGAATTCAGAATAATGATAGTGAAGATGATCCAGGACCTTGGAAAAAGAATGGAAGCAAAGATCGAGAAGATGCAAGAAATGTTTAACAAAGACCTAGAAGAACTAAAGAACAAACAAACAGAGATGAACAATACAGTAACTGAAATGAAAAATACACTAGAAGGAATCAATAGCAGAATAACTGAGGCAGAAGAACGGATAAGTGACCTGGAAGACAGAATGGTGGAATTCACTGCTGTGGAACAGAATAAAGAAAAAAGAATGAAAAGAAATGAAGACAGCCTAAGAGACCTCTGGGACAGCATTAAATGCAACAACATTTGCATTATAGGGGTCCCAGAAGGAGAAGAGAGAGAGAAAGGACCCGAAAAAATATTTGAAGAGATTATAGTCGAAAACTTCCCTAACATGGGAAAGGAAATAGCCACCCAAGTCCAGGAAGCACAGAGAGTCCCATACAGGATAAACCCAAGGAGAAACATGCTGAGACACATAGTAATCAAATGGCAAAAATTAAAGACAAAGAAAAATTATTGAAAGCAACAAGGGAAAAACAACAAATAACATACAAGGGAACTGCCATAAGGTTAACAGCTGATTTCTCAGCAGAAACTCTACAAGCCAGTAGGGAGTGGCATGACATATTTAAAGTGATGAAAGGGAAGAACCTACAACCAAGATTACTCTACCCGGCAAGGATCTCATTCAGATTCGATGGAGATATCAAAAGCTTTACAGACAAGCAAAAGCTAAGAGAATTCAGCACCACCAAACCAGCTCTACAACAAATGCTAAAGGAACTTCTCTAAGTGGGAAACACAAGAGAAGAAAAGGACCTACAAAAACAAACCCAAAACAATTAAGAAAATGGTCATAGGAACATACATATCGATAATTACCTTAAACGTGACTGGATTAAATGCTCCAACCAAAAGACACAGCCTTGCTGAATGGATACAGAAACAAGACCCATATATATGCTGTCTACAAGAGACCTACTTCAGTCCTAGGGACACATACAGACTGAAAGTGAGGGGATGGAAAGATATTCCATGCAAATGGAAAACAAAAGAAAGCTGGAGTAGCAATACTCATATCAGATAAAATAGACTGTAAAATAAAGAATGTTACACGAGACAGGGAAGGACACTACATAATGATCAAGGGATCAATCCAAGAAGAAGATATAACAATTATAAATTTACATGCACCCAACATAGGAGCACCTCAATACATAAGGCAACTGCTAACAGCTATAAAAGAGGAAGTCGACAGTAACACAGTAATAGTGGGGGACTTTAACACCTCACTTACACCAATGGACAGATCAAACAGAAAATTAATAAGGAAACACAAGCTTTAAATGACACAATAGACCAGATAGATTTAATTGATATTTATAGGACATTCCATCCAAAAACAGCAGATTACACTTTCTTCTCAAGTGTGCATGGAACATTCTCCGGGATAGATCACATCTTGGGTCACAAATCAAGCCTCAGTAAATTTAAGAAAATTGAAATCATATCAAGCATCTTTTCGGACCACAACGCTATGAGATTAGAAATCAATTACAGGGAAAAAAACGTAAAAAACACAAACACATGGAGGCTAAACAATACATTACTGAATAACCAAGAGATCACTGAAGAAATCAAAGAGGCAATGAAAAAATACGTAGAGACAAATGACAATGAAAACATGATGATCCAAGACCTATGGGATGCAGCAAAAGCAGTTCTAAGAGGGAAGTTTATAGCAATACAATCCTACCTCAAGAAACAACAGACATCCCATATAAACAATCTAACCTTACACCTAAAGGAACTAGAGAAAGAAGAACAAACAAAACCCAAAGTTAGTAGAAGGAAAGAAATCATAAAGATCAGAGCAGAAATAAATGAAATAGAAACAAGGAAAACAATAGCAAAGATGAATAAAACTAAAAGCTGGTTCTTTGAGAAGATAAACAAAATTGATAAACCATTAGCCAGACTCATCAAGAAAAAGAGGGAGAGGACTCAAGAAAATTAGAAATGAAAAAGGAGAAGTTACAACAGATACCACAGAAATACAAAGCATCCTAAGAGACTACTACAAGCAACTCTATGCCAATAAAATGGGTAACCTGGAAGAAATGGACAAATTCTTAGAAAGGTATAAGCTTCCAAGAATGAACCAGGAAGAAATAGAAAGTATGAACAGACCAATCACAAGTAATGAAATGGAAACTGTGATTAAAAATCTTCCAACAAACAAAAGTCCAGGACCAGATGGCTTCACAGGTGAGTTCTTTTTTTTTTTTAAATCTTTATTGCAGTATAATTGCTTTACAATGGTGTGTTAGGTTCTGCTTTATAACACAGTGAATCAGTTATACATATACATATGTTCCCATATCTCTTCCCTCTTGCATCACCCTCCCTCCCACCCTCCCTATCCCACCCCTCTAGGTGGTCACAAAGCATCGAGCTGATCTCCCTGTGCTATGCGGCTGCTTCCCACTAGCTATCTATTTTACATTTGGTAGTGTATATATGTCCATGCCAGGTGAATTCTATCAAACATGTAGAGAAGAGCTAACACCCATCCTTCTCAAACTCTTCCAAAAAATTTCAGAGGAAGGAACACTCCCAAACTCATTCTATGAGGCCACCATCACCCTGATACCAAAACCAGAGAAAGATACTACAAAAAAAGAAAATTACAGACCAATATCACTGATGAATATAGATGCAAAAATCCTCAACAAAATACTAGCAGACAGAATCCAACAACACATTAAAAGGATCATACACCATGATCAAGTGGGATTTATCCCAGGGATGCAAGGATTCTTCCATATATGCAAACCAATCAATGAGATACACCCTATTAACAAATGGAAGAAGAAAAACCATATGATCATCTCAATAGATGCAGAAAAAGCTTTTGACAAAATTCAACACCCATTTATGATAAAAACTCTCTAGAAAGTGGGCATAGAGGGAACCTACCTCAATGTAATAAAGGCCATATACGACAAACCCACAGCAAACATCATTCTCAGTGGTGAAAAACTGAAAGCATTTTCCTCTAAGATCAGGAACAAGACAAGGATGTTCACTTTCACCACTATTATTCGACATAGTTTTGGAAGTCCTAGCCATGGCAATCAGAGAAGAAAAAGAAATAAAAGGAATACAAATTGGAAAAGAAGAAGTAAAACTGTCACTGTTTGCAGATGACATGATACTATACATGGAGAATCCTAAAGATGCCACCAGAAAACTACTAGAGCTAATCAATGAATTTGGTAAAGTTGCAGGATACAAAATTAATGCACAGAAATCTCTTGCATTCCTATACACTAATGATGAAAAATCTGAAAGAGAAATTAAGGAAACACTCCCATTTACCACTGTAACAAAAAGAATAAAATACCTAGGAATAAACCTACCTAGGGAGACAAAAGACCTGTATGCAGAAAACTATAAGACACTGATGAAGGAAATTAAAGATGATACAAACAGATGGAGAGATATACCATGTTCTTGGATTGGAAGAATCAATATTGTGAAAATGACTATATTACCCAAAGCAATCTACAGATTCAATGCAATCCCTATCAAATTACCAATGGCATTTTTTACAGAACTAGAACAAAAAATCTTAAACTTTATAAGGAGACCCAAAAGACCCCGAATAGCCAAAGCGGTCTTGAGGGAAAAAAACGGAGCTGGAGGAATCAGACTCCCTGACTCCAGACTATACCACAAAGCTACAGTAATCAAGACAATATGGTACTGGCACAAAACCAGAAATATAGATCAATGGAACAGGATAGAAAGCCCAGAGATAAACCCATGCACCTATGGTCAACTAATCTATGACAAAGGAGGCAAGGATATACAATGGAGAAAAGACAGTCTCTTCAATAAGTGGTGCTGGGAAAACTGGACTGCTACATGCAAAAGAATGAAATTAGAACACTCCCTAACACCATACACAAAAATAAACTCAAAATGGATTAGAGACCTAAATGTAAGACTGCAAGACACTATAAACCTCTTAGAGGAAAACACAGGAAGAGCACTCTTTGACATAAATCACAGCAAGATCTTTTTTTGATCCACCTCCTAGAGTAATGGAAATAAAAACAAAAATCAACAAATGGGACCTAATGAAACTTAAAAGCTTTTGCACAGCAAAGGAAACTACAAATAAGACAAAAAGACAACCCTCAGAATAGGAGAAAATATTTGCAAATGAATCAATGGACAAAGGATTAATCTCCAAAATATATAAACAGCTTATGCAGCTCAATATTAAGAAAACAAACAACCCAATGCAAAAATGGGCAGAAGACCTAAATAGACGTTTCTCCAAAGAAGACATACAGATGGCCAAGAAGCACATGAAAACCTGCTCAACATCACTAATTATTAGAGAAATGCAAATCAAAACTACAATGAGGTATCACCTCACACCAGTTAGAATGGGCATCATCAGAAAATCTACAAACAAATGCTGGAGAGGGTGTGGAGAAAAGGGAACCCTCTTGCACTTTTGGTGGGAATGTAAATTGATACAGCCACTATGGAGAACAGTATGGAGGTTCCTTAAAAACCTAAAAATAGAATTACCATATGACCCAGCAATCCCACTACTGGGCATATACCCAGAGAAACCATAATTCAAAAAGACACATGCACCCCAATGTTCTTGCAGCACTATTTACAATAGCCAAGACATGGAAGCAACCTAAATGCCCATCGACAGACGAATGGATAAAGAAGATGTGGTACATATATACAATGGAATATTCCTCAGCCATAAAAGGAACGAAATTGGGTCATTTGTAGAGACGTGGATGGATCTAGAGACTGTCATACAGAGTGAAGTAAGTCAGAAAGAGAAAAACAAATATCGTATATTAACGCATATATGTGGAACCTAGAGAAACGGTTCAGATGAACTGGTTTGCAGGGCAGAAACTGAGACACTCCAAGGGGGGAGAGCAGCGTGGAGGGTGGTGGTGGTGTGATAAACTGGGTGATTGGGACTGACATGTATACACTAATGTGTATTAAATTGATGACTAATAAGAACCTGCTGTATAAAAAAATAAGTAAAAGAAAATTTTAAAATAATAATAAAAGAAATATAAGATGGCAGCATTCTTAGGTAATACTACAGAAGGATACTAAACTCCTGATGAAGCTCCGTTTGTTCACCTCATTGGCCTTGCTGTTGCCCCTACACGACATGGCATTTAGTCAATAAAGTCTTTGTCTCTCCTGGGTTCTTTCTAGCCTTCCATTCTAGGTTTCTTCTGATGGAGAAAAATTCCTATTAAAGCATGTACACCAATTAATTATATTTTACCAGGCTTATTTTGCTATGCACCTGTACATTGACACTACATACAGTATGTTAAAGAAAATTCTAAGAAATATCAGGAAGCTTATGTATCTTTTTAATTTACCCTGTGTTTTATGGCCTTGTTTATCACCTCCTTGTACCAGCTCACCAAACTTCCCTGGAGGAGCTGCAGACCAAATTCCTTAGCACCCAGTGGGTCTGAGCAAATATAGAATATAGTAGCAAGATGCAAAAGTAATGAGACAGACCAAAGGCACACATCAGGGGAACAATTTGTGAGTGGGGAAAGGGGTTTTTTTTGTTTTGCTTTTTATGGGATACAGAAACACCTACTTTGGACAGTGGGAGAGAAAATAGCTGCAATTGGTCTTTTTAACACACACAGAACAGGTTACTATTGTGCTAAAAATATGTTTATGTGTTAGGTTGGTTGAATAATGTGAAGGGTGGGCACCCAGAAGGAAGACATGGAACCTAATGGGCTCAGATATCCTCTCTTATTGTTTGAATAGTTGTCTGGAAAGCAGTGCAAAGCCTCTTCTTCCTCTTGGGCCTGACGAGTCTGCTGCCATGCTGTCCCCAGCAATGCCATGGGGTGGTGACTAATTGCCCCTGTAAGTCACCACACCACTGTGCTACTCCGTTTATTTTTCTGACAGTAATTTAGTGTTTGCTCTTTCCCACACTTGTCATTCCATGTTTTTCCTCACATTAGAAGCCCAGGGTGCTTCTGTGAGGGCAGGCAAATAGCAGGTAAGGGAAAGGAGATACAACACTGGGCCTGGCTGGCTGCACCGCTCAGGGACCTCGCCGGGAAGGACGCGCAGGCTCGCACCGGGGAGGGAGCCCCATCAGGTAGCACCCGCCTCATATTATTGTTTATATATTTTACTCACATACGTTATAAATTCCACAGAGCATTGTAACTGTTATTATTATTTTTTAAATTAATTTATTTTTGGCTGCGTTGGGTTTTTGTTGCTGCACGCGTGCTCTCTTTAGTTGCGGCAAGCGGGGACTACTCTTTGTTGCGGTGCACAGGCTTCTCATTGCTGTGGTATCTCTTTTTGCAGAGCACGGGCTCTAGGCACATGGGCTTCAGTAGTTGCAGCACTCAGGCTCAGTAGCTGCAACACACAGGCCCTAGAGCACGCGGGCTTCAGTAGTTGTGGCACATGGGCTCAGTGGTTGTGGCGCACAGGCTTAGTTGCTCCGAGGCATGTGGGATCTTCCCAGACCAGGGCTCAAACCTATGACCCCTGCATTGGCAGGCAGATTCTCAACCACTGCGCCACAAGGGAAATCCTGTTATTGTTGTTTTAAAAATATTTATTCATAAATATGTACATTTTAAAAAACAGTTCTGATGTTCTTTATGCCTTTCTGCATTTCTTTGCTTCCATCTGGAGCCATTTTCTTCAATCTAAAGAACTCCTTTAGTATTTCTTGTGATGAATGTCGGCTGGTGGAGAATTCTTTGCTTTTTGTTTTTTATTTTTCCTGAAAACATCTTTATCTCATCTTAATTTTTGAAGGATCTTTTCACTGGGCTTAGAATTCTAGATTCCTTCCTTCCCTCCTTCCTTCCTTGCTTCCTTCCATCCTTCCCTCCCTTCTCCCTCCCTCCCACTTTTTTTAAGCTTTAAAGTTCCTATTGTCTTCTTTCTTCTATATTTTATAGTAAAAAGACAACAATCAGTCTTATTGCTCCTTTGAAAATAATATATCTTTTTTCCTCTAGCTGCTCTTTTTTTTTTTTTGGCGCGTTTTTTATTTTTTGGCCACACAACACAGCACGTGGGATCTTAGTTCCACGACCAGGGATCAAACTCGTGTCCCCTGCACTGGAAGCGCAGAGTCTTAACCACTGGACCACCAGGGAAGTCCCTTCTGTAGCTGCTTTTAAGGCTTTTCTCTGTATCTGATTTTCAGGACTGCCTATGATGTGCCCGGGTAAGGTTTGGTTTAGATTATTTCTCCTTCTTGGGGCTCACTGAACTTCTTGAATCTGTGAGCTAGTGTCTTTCACCAGATTTGGGAAAATTCATGGCCAGTATTTCTTCCTTGACTGCTTCTGACCTATTCTCTCTTCTCTTCCTTTTGTGGGACTTGAATTACATGTATTGGGTTGGCCAAAAAGTTCGTACAGAAAAACCCAAACGAACTTTTTGGCCAACCCAATATTTTAGACCTTTTGTCCATCTCCCACATGTCTTTTATGCTCTGTTCTGTCTTTTCCATCTTTATTCTCTCTGGATATTTTTGATTAACCAGGTTTTGGGTTCATTAACTCTGCTTTCTGCTTTACCCATTCTGCTGTGGAACCTAGTCGATGAATTCTTAATTTCAGGTATTATATATATATATATTTTTTTTGTGGTACGCGGGCCTCTCACTGTTGTGGCCTCTCCCGTTGCGGAGCACAGGCTCCGGATGCGCAGGCTCAGCAGCCATGGCTCACGGGCCCAGCCGCTCCGCGGCATATGGGATCCTCCCAGACCGGGGCACGAACCCGTATCCCCTGCATCGGCAGGCGGACTCTCAACCACTGCGCCACCAGGGAGGCCCAGGTATTATATTTTTAAATCCTAGAATATCCATTAGATTATTTTTATAGATTTCCAGTTCTGTTGAAATTCTCCATCTATGTATCTGTCTTGTCCTTTTCTCTTTTTTTGACTTATTAATCATAGTTATTTTGAAGTTAGCTTCTCGCCGGTCAAGCTGCTTATTAGGGCACAGTAGACATGCCAAGTGGCTCTTCTCACTGTCTCTTGACATTTCAGCCATCTGTATTTTTGAAAGTCTACATTTGTCTTCTGTAGCATTTTCTTTGGTTTCCCTAACTGCCCATGGGCTTCATGCAGGGAGAACATTAAGTCTTTGAGAACTTCCCAGGGGTTGTGAGGACACAAATCCCCACATTTATGCAGGTTAGCTGCTTGGTGACAGCTGAGGGAAATGCTGGTCCCCTGGGCTTGGAGCCACCTAACTGAGAGCCCCTTGGTCAGTCAAGGCTACAAGGATGGTATTCAGTGTTGAATTTATTTGCTGTTCCTGTTTTACACCTTCTATATCACAAGTTTTTAAACATTATAAACATATTTACAAGGGAAATAACTGATATTAAGCTCAACTACCTACCTAATGTTTTTTTAAATTCTCTTCCACTCTTTGTTAATATATATATTTCAGATAAGATATACACACACCCAAAACATACGCACACACACATATACACATATTGGGTTGGCCAAAATGTTCATTCGGTTAATGAATACATTGTTCATTAAAGTCCTTTGTGAACATGAAAAATGTCTTTCATTTTTACTTAAAACCGAACAAGCTTTTTGGCCAACCCGATATATACCCACATATATATTTGGGGGTTAAAATTGTTTATTGTGGTAAAAATATCCATAACAAAATTTGCAGTCTTAACCATTTTTAAGTGTACAAATCAGGGATATGAAGTACATTCATATTGTTGTGCAACCATCACTGCCATCCATTTTACAACTCTGTCTTGCAAAACTGAAATGCTATACCCATTAAACAATAACTCTATTCGCCCCTCCCCTCAGCCCCTGATAACCACCAAATACTTTCTATGATTTTGACTGCTCTAAGTACCTCGTATAAGTGGAATCATACAGTGTATGTCCTTTTGTGACTGGCTTAGTTCACTTAGCATATGCCCTCAAGGTTCAACCATATTGTAGCATGTGTCAGAATTTCCTTTCTTTTTAAGGCTGAATAATAGTCCATTGTCTGTATAAACCACATTTAATTCTCCATTCATCTGTCAATGCACACTTGGGTTGCTTCCACCTTTGGGCTATTGTAAATAATGCTGCTATGAACATGGGTATACAAATATCTCTTTGAGACCCCACTTTACATTAAGTGTATACCCAGAAGTGGAATTGCTGGACCATATGATAATTCTGTTTTTAATTTTTTGAAGAACTGCCATACTGTTTTCCATAGCGACTGCACCATATTACATTCCCACCAACAGTTTTTCCACATCTCCCCCAACACTTGTTATTGTCTGTTTTTTTTTTTTAAATAGTAGCCATCCTAATGGGTATGAGGCGATTTCTCACATGTTGATTTGCATTTCTTTAATGATTAGAGATATTGAGCATCTTTTTATGTTGTTATTGGCCATTTGTATATCTTCTTTGGAGAGATGTCTACTCAAGTCTATTGTCAATTTAAAAATTTTTTTTATTTAAAAAAAAAAATATTTATTTAGGCTGCGCCGGGTCTTAGTTTCAGCGCACAGGATCTTTGTTGCGGCATGCGGACTTCCTAGTTGTGCATGCATGCCGGATCTAGTTCCTTGGCCAAGGATCGAACCCGGGCCTCTTGCATTGGGAGCTCGGAGTCTTACCCACTGGACCACCAGGGAAGTCCCTATTGTCAATTTTTTTTTTTTTTTTTTTGCCGTACGCGGGCCTCTCACTGTTGTGGCCTCTCCCGTTGCGGAGCACAGGCTCCGGACACGCGGGCTCAGCAGCCATGGCTCATGGGCCCAGCCGCTCCGCGGCATGTGGGATCTTCCCGGACTGGGGCACGAACCCGTGTCCCCTGCATCGGCAGGCGTACTCTCAACCACTGTGCCACCAGGGAAGCCCTGTCAATTTTTAAATCAGGATTTTTTGAGTGGTCTTGACACCCTTATCAAAATACCTTTGACTATGGGCTTCCCTGGTGGCGCAGTGGTTGAGAATCTGCCTGCTAATGCAGGGGACACGGGTTCGAGCCCTGGTCTGGGAAGATCCCACATGCCGCGGAGCAACTAGGCCCGTGAGCCACAACTACCGAGCCTGCGCGTCTGGAGCCTGTGCTCCGCAACAAGAGAGGCCGCGATAGTGAGAGGCCCGCGCACCGCGATGAAGAGTGGCTCCCACTTGCCGCAACTAGAGAAAGCTCTCGCACAGAAGCGAAGACCCAACACAGCCAAAAATAAATATGAAACTAAATAAATAAATAAAAGATTACTATTAGGGCTTCCCGGGTGGTGCAGTGGTTGAGAATCTTCCTGCTAATGCAGGGGACACAGGTTCGAGCCTTGGTCTGGGAGGATCCCACATGCCACGGAGCAACTAGGCCCGTGAGCCACAACTACTGAGCCTGCGCATCTGGAGCCTGTGCTCCGCAACAAGAGAGGCCGCGACAGTGAGAGGCCCGTGCACCGCGATGAAGAGTGGCCCCGCTTGCCACAACTAGAGAAAGCCCTCGCACAGAAACGAAGACCCAACATAGCAAAAATAAATAAATAAAAATTAATAAACTCCTACCCCCAACATCTTCTAAAAAAAAAAGATTACTATTAATTAAAAAAATACCTTTGACTATACATGCAAGGATTTATTTCGGAAAAGCCATTGGGTTTCTAGTGCTAAAAATTGTTCTGTGGATTCTCTGGCAGCCTAGAGCCTCTTTCTCCCCTGCCTGCCATCACAAGGTCATCTTGACAGGGTGTGGCTTGGGGGTGAAGAGGGAGGTGGCGGCGGAGTCGGGGGAGAGAGAGGGAAAATGTATATGTATTAGCTCAACTTCTAAAGCACATGTAAAATTATGCCATTCTTGGTATTACCTGTGATGGGTTTGCTCATTCAAAAACTATTGAGCACCTCTCAAGAGTATATGAACATTGTGCTAGAAACTGACAGGCTCCCACAAAAACAGAAGACAAAGACTCTTGTAGGCTGTCTGGAGAGGAAGGATACCTGGGCTTGGAGCAGGAGATGGCAGTGTAGGTGGTTGGAATGGTTAAGTGTCTGGTGCATGGTACTGGCAGGGAGTGCTCTGGGGGCTCAAGGAGGTGGAGGCAGAGGCCATGGTGCGGAGCCATGCCCCAGGACAGTAGGCTTCTGCTTCTCGTGTACCAGATCCAGCACTGGCCACTGAAGCACTTGGGAGCGCTTCTGGATTAAGGGCTCTGCAGCTGCAGTGGGTGGGCAGGGAACCTGGATTCCAGGTGAGGGATAGTGGAGCAGAGGCTCAGAGTTGACAAGGGACAGTCAAGGTCGTGAGGCAAAGACTTGAGATATCATGGCCAGAGGGCAGAGCTATCACTAGAGGGGCCTGGGAGTTGAGATAAAGAGGGGGTATCTGCCTGGGACCTACAGGGTTAGGCTTGGAAGTTGAACCTTACTTGGTCAGAAGCAGGGCAGTGGCATTTCAGGTTCATAACAGGGGCAGTGACAGTCCATACCGGGTGTCTTAGGAAGAGTCATGCGGCCAGAGAGGAGGCAGGGCCCAGGCAGGAGGCTGCTGTGGTGGACTGGGGACATAGGAGGAGGGCTAGGTCCAGGTCCCCAGTAGGGTCAGAAGGAAAGAATGGGCCAAGGGCCGGAGGAGCTGGGGCAGGCTGGTCGTGGGCGAGGAGGAGGGGATGCACCATGGAAGTGCTTGTGTTTTCAGCACCCAGCAGAGGGAGCAGAGCACAGCTGGGCTGGGAGGGCAGAGGGTGGCTCTGGTTGGGAGTTAACAGCAACCTCAGTAGTAACGGTGGCATTCCAGGCAGGTCAGGGGGTGCTTACTAGTCACAAGCAACAGTGGCAGTCATAGTTTGCCCACCAGGATGAGTGTGTAGTGAGAAGGTCAAAGAGCAAGGCCTGAGCCATGGGGCAGAGGGAGGAAGATCTGGGGCAGAAGTGTCTTCCTGCCTTTGTGGATGAGCATCAGTGGAATGTGTTCCAGTTTTGGGGCTTTTCCAGAACCTGAATAGAAAGTTTAAATCTTGCTGTATGGCTTGGATTGTTTCTGTTAGTTCCAAATCCTGAATCTTTTGGGGTCTTCAGTATAAATAAATGTGGGCATGTCATGTCTGTAGAAATTCTGGGCTTTGTGCTAGTGTACGCGCGCGCGCGTGTGTGTGTGTGTAGAAATGGCCTTTCCTAGGTATCCTTCACTGGCCTCCCAGAAGGTGAGGACGCAGACATGCTGGTGATTGCTGAATGTGCCATAAGTTAGACAAAGGAATTAAATGGAAGGAATCATTTGTCACAAATTGCTCAAGAAATTCCATTCCAAACAAGGAAATGTACAGACTTGAGACTCTCCTCATAAGTGTCAACATGTCCACTCAGCAAATGTTGGGTGTTTGGAAGGCAGCTGGGCACCCCAACCCCCTCATCTGTTGCCTGTGACCATCGCAGCAGGAAGCCCACACAACCCAGTGCTCCTGGCGCCTGACCTGTTCCTTATCTTCGGATTCTGATGGTATGCTACCTTAAGAAAAAAACAAACAAAAAAAAGCTCTTGGAAGTAATTTTCAAAGGAGAAAAAAAGATGTTAAGTTAAAAGACTGTAGAGGTAGTGGTTTTGCTTATTTTTTTAAGGCACCACATGTAGATTGTGATTCTTCTTCCTTGATGTGAAAATGGAAGGAGCCCCTCTCCGCCCTCCCCCCCCCTTTCCTGAATGGCGATGTCCACTCCTGTTCCCACTGTGCCCTTTGTGAATGTGTCAGCTCCATGCTGTCTGTGTAGCAGCCATGGTCCATGTATGTTTGAGCAAAGTCCCTCATGCCTGCTTGGACAGCATTTATTAACCTTGACTTGAACTCATTCCATTTGGTTTTCCCCCTTTAAACTGGGGTCTCAACCAAATAGTAAAAATGAAGCTGTCTTTGGACTTGAATTAATGCGACATAAGAAGTTGTTCTAAAAAGAATTAAGGGGCTTCCCTGGTGGCATAGTGGTTAAGAATCTGCCTGCCAATGCAGGGGACACGGATTTGAGCCCTGGTCCGGGAAGATCCCACACGCTGCGGAGAAACTAAGCCCGTGCGCCACAGCTACTGAGCCTGTGCTCTAGAACCTGTGAGCCACAACTACTGAGCCCGCGTGCCACAACTACTGAAGCCCGCGTACCTAGAGCCTGTGCTCCGCAACAAGAGAAGCCACCACAATGAGAAGCCCGCCCACCGCAATGAAGAGTAATCCCTGCTCACCACAACTAGAGAAAGCCCGTGCGCAACAAAAGACCCAACGCAGCCTAAATAAATAAATAAATAAATAAATAAATAAATATATATATATAAAAGAAACCCCCAGCAAAATAATAATAAAATAAAAACAGTTAAGGCAGGAGTTGCCAGTTTTGTCCAGTGAAGAAAAGGGTCACCTCGTCTTGGACTCCAGAAAGGCCTGAGGGAGGCCATGAAGTGGGCAGGGCCTGGGGTGACTGTCCAATCTGTGGTGTCCCCTCTGCTTGGCCAGACAGGCCCAGTTATCTCAGACTTGGAACCAGAAGGAACCCCACCCCACCCCCACGTCCCATAGGGAAGCTGAGGCTCACTGAGAGCAGAGGTGAGGGTGGCCGCATGGTGGTGATGTTTCTGGTTTGCGGCAGAGGCAAAGTCAGAGCCAGGGCTCCCCCATCGAAGTCTGGGACTTTCCTGGCTGGGGGCGAGGAGCAGTGGGAGGGATTTGAACAGAAATGAAAAAACGTGGAAGCGGTTCTGTGTGATGTCACCAGGCTCCAAGCAACCCCATCTGTTGGTTGATTGACATTCTGGCACCAAGGATGTGGGGGAGGGAATTGGATTCCAGGTGGGATGGGACCCCAACAGCCCTCCCTCCCCAGGTTCTGAAACAGGCTCTAATTGGTTAACTCCTTGCAACCCCAGGGTATATGATAGTGGAGAAATGAGGGCTTGAGCCAAGCCCCCCCTCCCATCCCCCGGGCCAGGTGAAGGGCCAGGCTTCTTTGGTCTCGATCGGGCCCGGATAGCGCCCTCAGTGCCGGCTCGGGTTCCGGGCCATGTGCTCGCGCATTTTAAGAGGCTGAGCTGCGCTTTCCGCCGCCCGCCCGCGTCCCGCCACGGAGAGCTAGCCTTTGTCTAGACTGCTGGGCTGGAGGAGAGCTAATCCCTGCTCGGGACGAGGCTGGAAGAGGCGCGTCCAGTCCTCCGGGAACTGGCGGGTGGCCTCGCGGGGCGCCCTTCGCTCTTGGAGCGGGACCTGGGGGGGCAGAGGTGGCCTCCTAAGGCTGGTGGGGAGGAGGCTGGAGGAATGAGGACGCGCCGCGCCGCTCCCCTGCTGCGCTCCGGCTGACCGACCAGCGGGCGGAGCGGGGTCTCGGCTTGACTGCGCTCAGAGCGCGCGGGCTGGCCGCTGTCCGCGGTGCTGAAGAGGCGGCCGCGGCGGGGAGGCGGGCCCGGGGCCGCCGGGCAGCACACACCCAATCCCGGGACCGCCCTCCTTCTCCCGTGCTCGGCGCGGCGGTGGAAGCCGGCACTGCACCGAGATGGACTGAGAGCGCGGCAACGGAAAAGCGGCGGCGGCGGCAGCAGCTGCAAGAGCCCCCGCAGCCTCGGGGCCAGACCCACTTCCACACCCAGGAGCCCCTCCCTGGGGTGAGTTGGGGCAGACAGAGCAGGCATGGGGCGGATGGGTCCTGGGGACATGAGGATCTCTTGGGCTTTAAAAATTTCCTTCCCCACTGTAAATTTCTTCCAGCCCTGATCTTGAGTAGCCTACAGGGCTGAGGGCTCAGATCACTGTCCTGGTACTCCCCCAGTCCTGGGATAAAGGGCAGGGACGTCTGCCCTCACAAGCCAGGGGACAAAGGGTTCATCCAGAAGTCTAAGGACAGTCACAAGGCATGTCCTCCTTCCAACCCTGGGTGCAGCTCACTGCATGGCACTGGGAAGGGCTGTTTGTCCAGGCTATTGTCAGAGGAGCAACACCTTCCCCTCTCTGTGCAGGGGGCTGGGTCTGGGCAGCCTGGCCACTGGAATTCAGCCCAGACAGAGGCCAGCCATCTTTTAGCAGGGAAGACAGGCTTGAGCCTTCACTGGGGCTACAAGTGAGAGGTAAAGTCCTTTCCCTGCCTTCCTCCAGTCTCCTTAGGCCCCTGAGCTGCCATGGCCAGGGCTTCAGGGGCCAGTGTCACAGTGCACCTGGCTGTTGTGAGTGAACTGGACTCAGGCAGAGGCGCTCTGGAGTGGATACTGGGCAGCACTTCCTGCTAGTGTGTGTGTGTGTGTGTGTGTGTGTGTGTGTGTGTGTGTGTGTTTTCCCAGCACGCAAAGGGAATTTTAAACTCTGGTGGTGCCTGTCACAGGAAAAGCCCTTCTCCAGCTGGCCTGTGCCTCTGAGTAAGCAGTCTGAGGTCACGCTGGGCAACTTTCTAGTCAGAGGAGCCTTGGGCTTCCTCCGTCGCTAAAGCTGCCCCCCTCCTGCCTCAGCCATCCGCTGAAGGGGGAGATGTGTTTAAACTTGATGGGTCACCTCTGCCTTCGATCCCACCAGCATTCGGTTCCCATCTCCATCACCTGGCAAGGTCAGACAGATAGACCTCTTGATTCCTAAAACCTGATGGGCGGGCTGTTGGGGGGCTTTATGGCCTCAACAAAGGACTTTTGGTATGTTGGGGAGGTGAGGGGCTGGAAGGAAGGGGACCATGTAGAAGTCTAGTTGTGCTGGATTCCAAGCTGTGTGAGGTGCCTGTTCTAACCTGATGGATGTAAATGAAGCCTCTAAATCTCGACAGACTCATGATGGAGGACTGAGGTCTATGTTTTGTTCCGTCTGTCTAGCCTAAGCTGTGGGCATCAGAAATGACTCTGGTGGGCAGCTTCCTTGGATCATCGGGTGCCTGACAGTGCCGATGAAATGAAAGAGAGGTGGAAAAGATGTGTGAGATGATGTGCTGATTTTAGGGTCAGTGTGAGCTGCAGTGGTGCTGCAGTGCTGATGGAAATGCATGCCAAGTATGTGCTAGCATTACTTGCATACGGCAGACCACCCAAGTACCATTTGTCTCTGGCCAGTGTTCTGTAGAGAGGAAAGGTCATAAGGGGGAAAGTATGGTAACTGCACATCTGACATATACTCGACTTACATTATTCTTGATCGCTTTTTTCCACCCAGAAGCGTTTTTGTTTTGGGTAGGTAGGTTTTTTCCTATCATGTAAACACTTTGTATTTTGGCCAGATGAATAAACCTTGGTAGAGTGTAATTGTCTGGAAGGATGGCTGACTCATAACGGTACTTTGATATCCTTGTTGACATCCTTGTTTCATTAAAATATGAAGTCCAAAGCATATAATGGCAGGCTAGCTACGCAGCAGACCATTGCTTCTGTTTTGGGAAAACAGTGTATTTGAGCTTTGCATGTTGTTTGTTTTGAAAATACAGTTATAGCCCCAAAGTTTTCCGTAACTAGATCAAGTTGGGGTATATGTATATTTTTAGCATGCTCCACACCTGTAATGCAATCAGGCTACCTATTTTTATTCATAGTCTGAACAACTTAAAACCTCTTCAATAATTAAGGTGGGCTCAGGTTCTCTGTAACTGAAGAAGATAACATTTGAGGGTTGACTGGATGATGCCCAGTCCTAGATTCAGCTCACAGTCTCTGCTCAGAAGTCCTGCACTTGGTTGAACACGTGCAAGCCTGCATCTATGCACAATTGTAAAATGGGCATGAAAAGTAGGAGCCAAACCTTTCTGACTGGATTTCTCAAGGCCAAGGCAAAAAGTAAAGATGTAGTGATGAATATTTAGCAATAGATCAAATTTTATTTTGGTGAAAGCAGTTGATCTCGGTTTCCGGGTAGAATGGTGTTAGGGATGGTGTAAGAGCTGTGCTGTGCAAAGAAGTGAAAAGAGGCCCAGCTTTGTAGATTGAGAGACCTGAGTTCAAATTCCCATTTTCCCTCATATTAACTGTATGCCATGATGTGGTCTCTCTGAGTCTCAGTTTTATCATTTGTGAAATAGAGAAAGTAACAGCTCCCTGGTGTGTAAACTTAGCACGGGACTGTAGGTGCTCCGTGTTACCCTGAATATCTCCTGCCGTAGTCTGCCACCACTGGTTATTAGGAGAATGTGAGTGTGTTGAGACAAAATCTCCACACAGCGGTGTTCAGTCTCAAACCATGAGGGCCATGAAAGGACTCAGTAGTTTGCCTTGGGGTAGCCTGGTCCTGCTGGAGGTGGTGCTCCCAAGGTGGGGACTGTCCCTGGGTCTGCTGTCATCCAGGGACATTGGCTGGGCAGTGGTGGAGCTTGGGCAAAAGGACTGTTCTCTCCTGGAGGAATGGAGCCTAAATGCCAAAGGCCATGAGGGCTCTCTGTTCAGAGAAACCCCTTCCAGGAAAGGGTTTGTGGTTGAACCTGCTGTTCCCGCTGAGGCTCTCTCTCTCTGAGACGCGGTTTTCCTCCAACAACGTGTGTCTTCTCCTCCTGCGTCTGTGCCCCAGGCCCCGTGGTTATAGCAGCTAACACTGCGTGGGAGCTCACTCCAGGCCAGGCTTTCCTGTCCATCCTCCATCCTCATGGCAGCCTGGTGAGATATGAACCATTACCACGCCTGTGATACAGATGAGGAAACCGAGGCCAGGAGAGGTTAGATCACAGGTGCCCAAGGTCTGACTGTGTGGCCCCTGTCTCTCCAGCAGGAGGAGAGGCCCACGGGTGAGCTGATGGCACAGAAAGGGGCAGTCACCCTGGTCTCCAGGCTCACAGCCAGTGCTCTCGTCTCACACTGTGGCGACAGCACCCATTGCTGGGCAGCAGGAGGAGGAATGATGAGCAGGGGTTAGGGTCAGCCGGACAGAGTCCCAGCAGGGAGCGGTTAGTGTCCGAGACTTCCCTTCCAGGCCTGCCAGGTTGGCTCATCCTCACACGGGAGTGGGGCTTGGGATCTGGCAACAGGGACAGCAGCACCTCGGCTGTGAGCAGAGCTGGAAGGTGAAGGGTCCTTGGAAATCAACAAGGCTGAGGCCGACCTGTTAGGTTATGAAGAGCCTGAGGCCCTGAGAGGGAATGACTCATCCATGGGAGGTGGGGGGTCCTTTATTCCATTTCTCAGGGCAAGGGCCCCCCTAATGGACCGCTCCAGCAATGCCTCTCTGGGGAGCCTGGGATTTGCTGGTGGCTCTGTCAGAAAGGGCTTCCTAAGACCAGGGACCTCTACGATCCCAGAGATGACCCTGAGGTGGGCAGCTCCCTTGGCCCCTGGCTCCCCTGACCGGGAAGCAGCTCCATCTGGCCTCTGCTGGCACATGGGTGCATTTGCAGACTGCACTGATTTCCATTTCCTCAGGTGATGAGGTAATTTAAAGGTTATTCAGTTGAGTTTCTAGTTCCCTTGGCTTGAGGCCTTTCTCTAAAAACACCTGCTGCTAACAGTCTGGGCACCAGGCATCGATATAAAAAGACATGCTTGTCGCCCATAAACTTGAATTATTTAACGAAGCGCGTGGGTCTCTTATAGCTGCTTTGCACACATGCCCCGTCTCAGTGGTTTCTTAATGAGTGTACCTGTGAGCTTGCTTTTTTAATTGAACGGCACTTCATGAGGCTAAACCGATCGCAGCCCCTGCGAGCACGCTGCTCTTCCTAGGCTGCCATTTGCAGTCACTGGCCCCCAACCTCTTAAGTCTTCCACCTTGAACCTCGGCTCCCATGAGCTTCGACTCCTTCGTCTCCTTGCCGTCTCAGGCCGTCCTCTGTCTGTTCTTCTACCACGCTTTCTCTGGATTCTGTCACTTCCCTCTGGCCACGCTGCCACTGCTCTGATTCAGTTCCTCATTATCTGCTGACTTTTTGCCAGGTCCTTTGACCAGCTGCCTCCCTGCTTCAGGCAGCCCCTTTTAGACTTGGCCCCAGTGTGCTTCAGGCAGATTAATCTTTCAGGAACTGGTTCTGCTCTTGTCACTGCTCCTGACAAACTTGTCCTGGCCACTTCCTGCCTCCGGCATGAGGGCAGATGCCTCAGCTCGGCCTCAGGCTGGCGCACCTCCCTGCACTGCGAGCGCAGAGCCAAGGCCTCTTGTGCAGCCCGGCCCTCCTTCCTTTCCTGGGCAGTGCTCCTCCCAACGCCTGGACATGTCCCTTCCCTCTCCCACCTCTTCCAGGCCCAGCTTCAGAGCTGCCCTCCTCCAAGATGCCCTCCCGCTCAGACTTTTCCTCCCCTGCCTGGACCCAGAGCACACTGGCTCAGTCATCCATTCACAGGGGTCAGAAGAGCCTTGCCACAGGTGAGGTTCAGTGCTGGGCACCAGGAATGCCAAAGTGAGTGGGTTGTATTGTGTCCCCCCGCCCCAAAAGATATGTTGAAGTCCTAACCCCCAATACCTGTGAATATGACTTTATTTGGAAATAGGGTCTTTGCAGATGTCATCAGGATGAGGTCAGGAGGGTGGTCCCTAATCCAATGTGACTAGTGTCCTTACAAAAAGAGGAAAATGTGGACACACACATACACACACACACACACACAGAAGGTCATGTGAAGGCAGACACACAGGGAAAGGCCATGTAAAGATGGAGTTATGCTACCACAAGCCAAAGAACACCCGAAGAGACAAGGGCTTCCAGAAGCCAGAAGAGAAAAGGAAGGAACCTTCCCTACAGCCTTCAGAGGGGCATGGCTCTACCAACACTTTGGTTGTGGACTTCTAGCCTCCAGAATTGTGAGACAATACATTTCTGTTGTTTGAAGCCTCCCAGTAGAAAAATAATACAGTGAGAACAAGCCCTTCCTGACCCTAGAGGTGCTGACCATCTGCAGGGAGACAGACAAGATCCTTCTGAGTCAGTGTGATGAGTGCACAAGAGAGGTGCACGGATGTGATGGGAACCCTGAGGAAGGGCCCTCCTCCAAGCAGCCTTCCATCTCCTCTCTGGGGTGACAGTAGTCAGTAAGGTTCCCTTGGGGGGCCCACACCCCAGTGTCCAGAGGTGACAGGAGCCAGCCAAGGTGGGGGACAGGCAGGGCATCCCGGGCCAGGCGAGCAAAAGCATGGGAGGGAAGAGCAGCTGGTGGAGCCGAGGAATGGGAAGGAGGGGGTTGCTGAGGCCCACAAGGCTTCGCTCCTGGTGGGTTGTGGTTTGCCAAGGAGTTTGAACTTAAACTTGCTGCTGTGGATATCAGGGAACCATGGAAAGGGAGCAGGTGGTGTTTTCAGTAAAAGGTTTCATGGCGGCATGAAGATGGATCAGACCGGGTAAAAGAAAAAGCTGAGACCTTGGAAGTGAGCCAAGGCATGGAGAAGAGGGTATGGATTTGCAAATTAAGCTGAATTTAACATCATCAGGACCTGGGGGCCCTTTGAATGTAGGGACTCAAGGAGAGGGAGAGACCCCAGGAGCTGACCCTCAGGTTTCCAGCCTGGTTCCTGAGGGCAGAAAGAAATGTCTGGAGAAGGAAAGGTTGTCATGAGGGAGCAGAGGAGAGATGCTGGGCTCAGGTGGGGACAGGTTGAGTGTGGGGGACATCCAGGTGGCCATGGAGGTCTGGAGCTTGGAGGGGAGGCCTATTCTGATGGCACAGATGGGGAAACATGAACAGGGAGATGGGACACGGCACCCTGGCCATGGACACCATCACCCGGGCCCCAGCATGGAGCGGGAAGAAGATGGGGTGAGGACTGACTCCTGCCTGGGAGCTGGGACAGAAGAGGCTGGAGGACAACGAGTGTGTGGCAGCAGGACCAGGAAGCAAGGGGCGGTTGATGTGACTGGGACCTGCCGCAGTAAGGGCCCCAGGAAGGCATCAGACAGGGCTGCTGTGTTCAGGGATGACTCTTCTGAGCAGCAGTGCATCTGTCACTTCTTGCCTTCCCTGCATCTTCTGTCTACACTGCCTACCACATCCCTCTCCCAGAGCAGGCCTGGCGGGGTGAGTGCAGGTGGGTGCCTGGACACCTACCTGGTGGCCTCTTCTGGGCCTCATCCCCGAGCCACAGCTAGTGTCTGTGGCAGCCTGGTAGCTGGGGTGGGGGGGCGAGGCCTGCAGCCTGGCTGGATGGCGGGTGCCTGAGCCCCCTGCCCGCCCACGTCCGGTTGCAGCTGTGTCCGTTCTTTGCAGGGCCCGTCGCCATGGGCGGCTCTGCTCCTCCGCCTCATGGGGATTGTGCCACGGGTGCGGCAAATGCTCCAGCCCCTCTCTGATTGCTGCCTGCCAGGTTGGTCTGTGTGCACTGATGTGGTGGTTTCTCTGATGTGACTTCTGGGCCCTCCTGCCCCCAGACTCACTCCTTATGTACCTCCTTCGTGCCTGACCTTCCACCATTAGAGAGTCTTCTGTAGGGTCCCATAAGTTTCGACATGAGCAGGAGTTGATTCTGGTGTACTGTTTCCAATGGTAATTTGTTGAGAGATTACTTTAGGTTAGGAAACATAAAATTGTAAAACATTTAAATGATTCTAAAATATATGACAAAATGTAGTCATCTTTCATTACCTCCCTCCATCTCACGCCCTGCTAGAGATACACACACCCATTTGTTAACAGTGGTTCTTTCCCAGATTTCCCCATGCATTTACAAAGCCATGTAAGTTCACAGGCACCCATGCATACGTACTTACATGTATATGTGAGATCATTTCATGCATATTGATAAGCAGCTTGCTTTTTCCCTTACCAATATATTTTGGAGATCTTTACATGTCAGTATAAGTAGGCGTATCTCATTTCTAAAATAACAGCATGGAATTCTGTAATGTATCATAATTTGTTCAATCATTTTCCTCTTCATGGATAGTTTCTTTACCTTTTATTACTATTTCAGGGACCCTGTAGTGAACCTTTTTGTATATACATCTTTGTGAATGTGTGTAAATTTTTCCAAAGCATAGATTCCTAGGAGTGGAATTGCTAAGTTACAAGGGCATGACCATGATAAATATCAACAGACACTATCAAACTGTCAGCCCAAAAAAATGCATAGATTTACATCTCCCAACAGTGTGGGTTGTCAACAAAGGCTACACCATCATTCTTTTTACTCTTTGTTACTCTGATGGGTGAATGAAAAGGCATTTCCTTGCTCTGTTTTGCATTTCCCTTATTACTAATGAGACTGAGTATACTTTTTTCTGTTTATTGACCAATCATATGCATTTTGTGACTTGTATATTCATATTCTTTGCCATTTTACTGTTTTGATGTGTGTATTTTTTTATGCTGATATGTAGGAGCTCATTTTAAGTTATGGTTATCTCTCCTTTGTTGGTTATATATTTTGCAAGTATTTTCTCTTTGTTGCTTATCTGTTTATGGTGCCTGTGGTGCTATGGAATTTCTAAACGTTTATGTTGTAACATCTGTCAATCAGAGGCTTGTTTTTTAGTAGTGGGGAAAAAGGAGCTTGGAGGTTTAAAATGTTGCATTCTTGACCCTTCTCTGGTCTGTGCTTGCTCTTTGACTTTGAACAAAACCCCTTAACTTCACTAAACTTCCATTTTGCCAGCTGTGTCCCAGTGCTGTCTGTCCTGCCCGACCTCACCACAGCTGCCGTGAGGATCATGGGAGAAGCTGTCTTCAGGGCTTCACAGCCATTCTGAACTTCAGTTAAACCAATACATTGATGGACACTGAGAGCCAGTCTTCTGACACAGGCCTCATCTGGGTCAGAGGTTTTCAGGGTGACAGGACCCTGCCTCTGACTTTTCCCAGGTGTTTTTTGAGTGCCTGCCCTATGTTGGTGATGTCACCCTCATGACTCTGCAGAGGGAAGTGTATTAGTTTGCTCAGGCTGCCATAACCAAATACCACAGACTGGGGGACTTAAACCACAGAAATGAATTTTCTCACCATTCTGGAGGCCAGAGTCCAAGGTCAGGGTGTCAGCAGGATTGGTTTCATCCTGAGGCCTCTCTCCTTGGCTGTCTTCTCATTGTCTCCTCACGTGGTCATCCCTTGATTTGTGTCCTAATCTCTTCTTTTTTTAAGGACACTGGTCATTATTGTACCTTAATCACCTCTTTAAAGGCCCTGTCTCCAAACATACTCACATTCTGAGGTACTGAAGGTTTGAGCTTCAACGTATGAATCTGGGGACACAATTCAGCCCATAACAGGAAGACAGCCCCGTGTCTGGATGAGAATCATGGAGGTGAGGCTCAGAGAGGCTCCTGTACTTGTTTCCAGTCACCCAGTGAGCCGGTTGCAGATCCAAACTCAGGCCCATGCATTAGACCCCTAAGCCCACGCCTCCCCAGGCAGCTTGACTGATGTTAGGACTGTTTTGGCTTCCACTGCCTTGACTTCCTGCCCACTGGTCACTGGGCTGTGTCCCTGCCATCCTGTGGCCTCAAAACTCATGCTCCCTGGGCAGGGCACCTACTCCCAGCCGACTCTCCTGCACCGCCTTTGTCCCCTCAGGAAAGGGTTTCAAATAATAATTAAATTTTTTGAATGTAGCTTGTTCAGTTTTTGTTGTTGTTGTGGGAAAGATCGCACAGTGAGATAAAGAGCGTTTGGAATACAGGAAACTCCCCAGTAACCTCACACCCTCACAAAACTGTTGTTGATTTTTGCACTTCCCCTTCCCTTCCCCGCTCTGCACATACAATTGTATTTCACAGCTTTGGTATCACATTAAAGAGAGCCCTTCATGCTCTGCTCTTTTCACCCCACATTATCGCTAACAGTTTCCCTGTCTAAAACGATCACTTTAATGGCTGTGTAATATTCCATTGAGTTGAGGTACTCTAATGATTTGAATCATCCTCCAATTGTTGAGCATTTGAGTTTCCCATTTGTACTATTACAGATAACAATGCAATGAATGTCTTTGTACTGAAAGCTTTTTGCTTCTCTTGAATTGTTTCCTGAGGGAAAATTCCCAGGAGTTGGATTACCAGGTTAAGGGCAGCAGTATCATCATGGCGTGTTGATGAGCTGGAATGTCTCTTTCTGCAAGGAGCCTACGATGCTCCACACCACCAACAACGAGTGATCACGCCAGCTTCACTGTACTCTCGCCGGCATTAGGTGTTAATTAAATTCATTTCTGACCATTTTAATATACTTAAAAGAGTACCTATTTCAAGGCGGCTTTAATTTGTACTCCTTAAATAACCAACAAAGAAGGAGGAACATTCTGCAATGGATTTGTATTTTCAATTCTTTTTGTTGTCACTTTCTTTTTCTTTTTTTTTTTTTAAGGAATAATTGGAGACTAGACAAATGGATATTAATCCCTTGGGCATCCCAGCTCTTCTATGGTTGTCTTGAGGGATTTGTTGGTAAAAGTAGTATTTAGACTTTGACAAGCAAAAGGCCTTTTGGTCAATAACGGACATAAGCAATGGAATGGGGCCAGATGGGCCAGCCACTCCGGGGAGCAGACAGACCCTTGGAGAACTTGATCCTCCAGACAACACAGAGAAGTTCAGCACCTCTCTTCTGTGGGCCCGAGCCCCTCATCAGTGGTGAGCCTGAGGCCCAGAAGGGGAACCAGAGGTCTACGTTGGTTTAAATCAGTGGCCAACTCATGTCAGGTCAGATTTTGCCCCTGCGGGACTCCCAAGCCTGTGCTCACCTCTGCGAGGTCCAGTCGAGGTCCAGTCAAGGTCCAGACAAGGGCAGAGGTGCAGAGGGGAAGGGGCTGCATGGTGATGTGCATTAGAAATGCCCTGTGTGGGGTCAGGGAGCGGGGTCAGCAGTGGAAGGCTTGGGAGGCCAGAAGACGGTGTGGGTGTGTAGATTGAGCCCAATAGGGCTCCTATGAGTGATAAAGTTGCTTTCATCGATTGATTCATTGATCAGTTGATTGATCTGTTTGTTCCTGGGCTCACTCATTCAGTGCACATCTACTATGTGCTGAGCCCCGCTGGAGGCTGAGAAAAGTGAGAAAAGACCACAGTCTCTGCCCTCAGGAGTTCACAGTCTAGTGTGGGAAATAGACAAATAAACAGGAACCCACAGCAGAGCATGCTAGGTCCTGGGAAGGAAAGAAGCAGCCCTGGGCATTCTGGGAGCCCAGACTTGAGAAAATTCCCTGTGATCATATTATTTTAACATTTCCGGATATGCCTAGCTTTCACACAATTATAACTATATTGCATGGTTTGCCTTTTTCCTCTCAGCATTTTGTGTTTAAGCAGTTTCTTATTTCTGCACAGTCATCACATACATACTATGTGGTTCCAAATGGTTCCGTGATATTCCATGAAGTTGATGAGTTAAGCATTCACCTGCCGTTAGGCTCCTTGGCTGCTTCTAGGGTTTTGCAACAAATGGCATTGGATGCAGAGCCTTGTACTCCTTTCCCCTGGTTCACACTGGGTGGGAGGTGTAGACATGCTTGTGGTTCTTATAGACCACGGCCACGTGCCCCTCCCCTCCAGTGCCTCACGCCAGTTTCCAGGCGCCTGTTCCTCTATTGCCTTCAGTACTGGGATGAGCAACAGTTGCACCCACCCACCAACACACACGGATACGTGTGTATGGATTTTAGTTGAGTGGGTGTGTGCACCATATTATTGAGCAAAGGAGGAAACATGTTGGAACTCGAGTCTGATGAACAGTGTTCCGGTAGCAAGTGGAAGTGGGGAGGCTGGCTTCTAAGACTTGCTGCAGCTGCCAGCCAGGTGGGACGTGATGAGGTAAGTGGTCACTATCAACGTAAGAGCAAACCAAACACTTTATTTATTTATTTTGTTAATATTTATTTATTTGGCTGCACCAGGTCTTAGTTGCGACACGCAGGATCTTTTAGTTGCAGCATGCGGGATCTAGTTCCCTGACCAGGGATAGAACCCGGGCCCCCTGCACTGGGAGTGTGGAGTTTTAACCACTGGATCACCAGGGAAGTCCCAAATCAAAGTCTTTAAAGTGACCAAATCAACTGGTCTTGATGTGGGGTCGGATAGAGCTTAGAGGGAAGGTTGCAGCTGCCTCCAAGGGTTGCCAGCACAGGGTATTTGGGGTGAGTGGACCTCAGGAAGGTCACAGAGTTAGTGGCTTGGTTTTAGAAGGTCACATTTAGAGTGTTGGGGACCATACACCTGGAGCTGTTCAGGAGATGCCCTCAATGGGTGAAGTGCAGAGCTGGGGTTCAGCCTCACCTGCACGTGGTCAGGAGGGAAACTTGTATGGGGCCCAGGGAGGCCAGCAGAATGGATGGAATTACCCACCGGTCATTGTTTGCTTGGTCTCTTGGCCTTCTCACTGCTGGGTCAACTAAGACTTTTCAGCTAATGTATTTCCTTCTTTAAGGACAAATTGGCACCCTCTGAGTACTTGTGAAGCTAGGCTGTAGATTTTTAAGTATTTCACACGAGCAGAATCTGGTTATTGTTTGATGTGACTTACAGTGTAAAAGAACTATGTAGAAAGGAGAAATAGTGCATGTGTTTGCCTTAGTAGGAGTGCATGATTTTCTTCTGTATTTTCCTTTACTATTTTAGTTTCCTCCCCGGGTATGCTTTGTTCCCTATCTTCTCCTGTCGGCCAGGCGTGGCTTTAGGTGAGGGTGGGTGGACAAAGCAAACAGAGTCACTGACCCCAGTGCTCACTCGCTGTGAAGGCAACGTGAGGTCCTTAGCCCCTCTGCCTCCCCCTTTCTCAGCTCTGAGATAGAGGGCACGGCTCTGCATTCGAAAGATTCTTCCAGCTTCCAGAGTCCATCCAAACCCAATATCCTGGGTTTACTGCACATGCCCATCCTGTAAAAGTCACCTGTATGTTCATGATGCTCCTGTCTCACCTCATCTTTCCTCATGAGGCCCCTGGTGACCAGGAGCAGCATTCTGCTTAAGGGACCCTGCAGAGAACAGTTCAGGGTGTGGCCTCCAAGGTCAGCCAGAACAGGTCGGCTCCAAGCATGTTGATCCTGCACAAGTCATGGTACGTCAGAGCCTTAGTTTCGGCATCTGTAAAAAGGGTGTTTGAGGAACCTATCCTTGGGGCTTAAATGCAGAAACTCAGGGAATGCAGGTAAAGCTCACAGCCCAGCGCTTGGCACTGGTCAGCACTCCGTCACAGGTGGCCATTTGCACCATTGTTATGCTCTTCATTTTGTAGCCCCCAAACCAAGGCCCAGAGTGGCTAAATGTCTTATCCTCCCCAGGCCAGTGAATCTGACACAATTGCTAAGGATTTATTCTTTTTTTTTTTTTTTTTTTTTTTGTGGTACGCGGGCCTCTCACTGTTGTGGCCTCTCCCGTTGCGGAGCACAGGCTCCGGATGCACAGGCTCAGCAGCCATGGCTCACGGGCCCAGCCGCTCCGCGGTATATGGGATCCTCCCAGACCGGGGCACGAACCCGTATCCCCTGCATCGGCAGGCGGACTCTCAACCACTGCGCCACCAGGGAGGCCCGGATTTATTCTTTAGGTGGAAGAAGTACCAGTTGCTTCAAAGGTCCAGAAGGAAGTGTAATGACCCCGCACCACCTTCCCTGAGTCTATTACATGTTATAACAGGAACTTTGTTGTATATTTGAAAACCTTTAAATTGGTGAGAATTGATTGATTTGGTTTCAGTAAATTACACTTGATAAATTCCATGGACTGAGCTCCCAAGACGTGGCAGTGTTGAGGAGGGCTTGGTTGGGGGCGGGGAAAAATGATTAGAACGCAGTCCTAGGGCTCAGTCCAGTGGGAGAAACAAGACGTAGGGCACAGTGAGGTTGGGGCAGAGGCCAACGAGTGGGGCTGGTCCCAGCCTGGACTGCTTTACTGTGTGTTCAAGCCAAGATGTCAGTGTGGCCAGAGCAGAGGGAGGGAGGGGAATAGGATGGGCCTGCTTGGGGACTTGGAGACCTCTGAGGGGAAGAGTGACAGAGTCTGACATACATTGGAACAGGTGTTCTTGGGATGTTACGCTGAGCATAGACGGTGGAGGCCAGAGTGGAAGTGGGAGACCCTCTGGGAGGCTCTGGAAGAGTCCACAGGCAGGATAAGGGTAAGCTAGGCCCAGGTGGCAGCAGCGCGGTGGTGAGAACGGACAGGATCCTGGCTGTAATCTAAGGGCAGAGTTGTGGGGATGTGCTGACCATGTGGAGGTGGGTCTAAGGTACAGAAGAGTCAAGGATGACTCCAGGGTGTCTGTCCAGAGCAACTAGGAGGATGGTGCTGCCACTAGCTGAGGTGGGGAGATGGGGAAGGGTGGAGGCACAGGTCTAGGAGTGCCATGGGGAGCTCAGATTTGGACAATTAGGTTTATGATGCCCATCAGACATCGCATGGAGAGGTCCTGCAGGCAGCTGGGCAGGCGAGTTGTGTTCAGAGAGGTCTGGGTGGAGACAGACATTTGTCCCCAGATACCCACAGCCCTGTGGTAGTAGCGCCAAGGGGGCCGGGCTCCCTGGGGCCCCGCCTGTTGCGTTCCTCCCTGACACTAGACAGGTGGCTGCAGGTGGCGGGTTACAGGTGTGCCAGCCTCCACAGCAGGTCTTAGAGGTGACCCCGATTTCCTGGAATCACCATCAGGCCCTGGGCGGGTCATCCCCATTTCCCACTTGCCCCTTGTCTCTCAAGGGCATCTTTACCTTTGAAATAAAGCAACGCCGAGCCCGCTGCTGCAGGGGGTGGCACCTTCGCTCGGGTTTTTGTATTAGAATATGACGTTTAAATGGGGGAACTGCCCGGCGCCTAGGTCCCAGGTGTCCTGGGACGGTCGCACGGGCGAGCAGGCGGCGTGCGGGCGGAGACCGCGCTCCCGGGGAAGGAGAGGGGGCAGCCCCCGCACTGCTCGCGCTGTGCCCGGCTCCCGCGGCGCCGACGGGGTTAACGGGCTCAACGGGCTCGTGCACCGGGCGGCGGTCGGGCGGCAGTGGTGCATTGTGGTAACGCGGAGCCCGGACCCACAAGCGTCCGCCGCCTCCGCCGGGCGGCCCGCCGAGCTGTGCGCGCGTCCCTGCGAACCCCCAGGGCGCGGCGCCATGTAGCGCCCGGCTGCTCGGAGGCCGCCCTGCCGCGGGGATGAAGGGACGCGGCTGCTGGGAGACGGCCTCCGTGCGCTCCTTCTGCAGCTCCGGCTGCCTGAATAAATTTAAGAAGGGTTAGTGCTGCCCGGCTTCCGCCCGGAGGCCCGGCTCCCCGCTCACGCCCGCCGGGCGCCCGGCTTGCTGCATGATCAGTCCACGCGAGCCTCTGATGTCACTCCCTCGCGGCGTGGGGAGGGCGGAGAACCCCAGTCCCCGTACCCCGCCGGCGTGAGCTCCGAACTCGCTTTACGCGCGGGGTATTTTGGAGACGGGGCTTCGGCTAGAGACCTGTGCGTCTGATTAACCTCTGCAAAAACGAACCAGAATATAATCCAGAGCTTCCTGGAAAAAAGGGGGAAGTGGCGGCCTTGTTTAATCCACCCACCTACCTCTCCTGCTCCAGGGGCGGCTTGGGGCCCGCATGCCCTGGCGCCTAGGCAGAATTGCTGCTTTGCCCGCAAGGGCTTCTTCCCTTCCAGGGGCCACCCTGGGTGTTGGCTATGCTCAGTGCATGACCCAACCCCCTCCCCTTTGCCCTCTGAGCAAGCTGCAACAGATCAGGAGAGTCACTGTAAGTGGCCGCCTGGGTTTGAGCAAGCACGAGCCCTGAAGCTGCTGCCCCCAGGGATGGTGGTCCTGAATGACAGCTCCAGGCTGTGCAGGCGCAACCGCCTGAGAGCCCTTTGTCAGCAGTGGGGGAAAAAATCTTAGCTGTCTTATAGGCCAAAGCCTTGGAAACTCGTTAAGCTCCTTTGTGCAATTTCTGATGTTTGAACATCATTATTGGAGATTTTGCATGAGTGAAACTTGTTGAGTTTTCCTTAATGAATGTTTATGTTATAATTTGAAACTGGAGAAAAATTAGGATTTTTTGTCCCTGTAGACCTGAAAGACACAGAGGGAGTTAATTTCACTTAACACCAATTTATTAGAAACTGGCTCCTTTTAGGAATTAACACCCTCTGATCTGTAATAAACCTTGTCATTAACTTTGCCTGCTGACTGGTCACACTAATGGCTTCCGAAGGCCCTGGCCCACCACCGACTCCAAGCCTCAGTGCCAGGGCCACATTCAACATTGCAGGCTCACCTGAAAACAGCATCAAAGTCTTTGTACACGTTTAAAATTTATTTCATGGGGAACTGATACTACAGCTCTGTCCTAAGAATCCTTTAAAGAAACTTGCAAGTGAATTTTGTCCAAAATATGTCTTCTGGTTTTAGAAGATTGGTCTTAATTTCCAGTTTTTATTTTGGATATAGTGCCATTTCTAACGCAATTATGTTCTTTATGCAAAGTTTAAATGATGTTCCTGTTATCAATTTGGATGGATTTATTCTGAGGGTGAATTTTGGAGTTAGGAAGAAAAAAGAAGAAGTTAGGTGTTAAAATTGTATTTCGTCTACCGGCCTGCCTGATGATCTTCTTGGTTGCTGTTCTCCAGAAGATTTGCTGCTAACAGGAGCACTGGGCCTGGTATCCACTTGCTTTTTGCATGGTTGTAGGAGGGATGTTCATCTTTGTCTGGAAGCTCAGGTGACCAGAGCAGCTGTACTTCGAGAGTGGTGACAAGGTAGCCTCTTTGGTTGCCAGAGCCCTGCCGGCCAGGCCTTCCTACTCCTCCTGTCAGTGATCCACTCTGCACGGTGGGTCTGGGAACGAGGAACTCAGCAGGTGGTGTGTCTGGTACAGTGCTTAGAACAGAGCCTGGAGCAGGACTCACTGTGCTGGCCAGAGGAGGCCCAGGAGCCTGCAGAGCACGCAAGAGCAGCCAGGACTCAGCTCAGTGTCAGAGGCCCCATGGGCAGACTGCAGTGTCTCCCTTGGGCGCCCTGTGTGAAGGTGGGCCTAGGAAGGCCAGAATGGAGTTTTCAGGAGAAACTGGATATCTCCCAGTTTTTAAATGTTGGCCAAAAAACATTTTTTACATACTCTTCAAAGCCAAACAGTATTTCTGTAGGCAGGAAAATGCCTGTGAACCTTGCTGGCTAAAGAGAGAGGAGCAAGAGAGGCAGAGATGGGGGCATTGGGAGGCCTGGTTAGCTGTCAGCCCTGGGAGGTGGGAGCCTCCTGGCCCCTCACACCGTGGGCATGGCAGACACGGGCAGAGGCCCCTCATCCCCAGCTTGCAGACAGGGTGAGACTGGTCTCGTGCTTCCTTTCAGACACATTGAAGGATACTGAAATGAGAGGTGGTCGCTCCAGACAAATTTCCGCTGGAAAAGGGTTCCAGTGAAATTGCGTCCCTCCCCTGAGCCCATCTTTGTGCAAGCTGAAGGGGAGCTGGGCTTGCTGCCTACCCCGGGGGACTAGGGACTGAGGTCCAGGCAATGATCACTTCAGTGGCAGGACAGCATCTGAGCTCATGGAGGTTTTTCACATGGGTTGTTGTTCTAGGGGTCCCACAGTGTAGCCGGGGGGCCAGGGGACCTGGGTTATTGTCCTGACTCTGCTGCTGGGCTTTGTGACCACAGGCAAGTGCCTGCCCCTCTGTGAGCCTCAGTTGTCCCCACCCCTGTCAATGACAGCAGGAGTGGGTTGACAAGGACCTGGGCGTGGGAGGAGGAGCCTGAGAGTCCGTTGACAGGAGGCTGCTCGTCAGCAGGCCGTGTCGTGTTCAAACCCCACCGCTTGCCTGACCTTCAACTAGCTTCTGACCCGTTTTGATTCTCAATTTCTTCATCTAAAGGATGGCATTAAACCGACTTACCTGGCAAGGTGGCCGGGAGGTTGAAATGAGATAATATGTGTCTATACCTACTAATCGGTCAGTCTGTCTATCTATTTATCTGTGTCCCTCTCTCTGTGCTTCAAACAGAGCCAGGTGCCTCAAATGCGGAAATGCCCTTTCAGGATCTCTCGTAACCTCTGAATTCAGCCCTTGGCGGCTTACTCCCTTGCCTTTGTGTGTGTACGTGTGTGTGTGCAGATGTGTGTAGGATTTCTGCGTCTCTTCCGGTCGGAACGCAAAGCTCTGACATTGCAGAAAACAGGGACCCCTCGCCCTGGCAAGGTAGACTTAGCAGAGGTCAGGGCCAGGTGGCCTTGTGCGGCCCTGCTCATGACACTGCTGAGGGGGCCCCACTTTCTCATTTGGGACCACAGGGAGCCCCTGGGTGCCCACCAGCCAGCCTCCATCTTCTGATCGGCCGCACTTTTTGCAGAAAGCTGAACTGAGCTTGGCAAAGACTGGCTGCTGTGTCAGGGAAACGGGAAGGGATCGGGGATGAGTGCCAGATACTATAGACGGAGAATCTGGACTCCCCAGGAGCCTGGCCTGAGTGGAGGCTGCAGCAGATGGGGCTGGGGGCTCAATTTCTGGGGCAGAACCTGGTGATTGTAGAATGTGGTGACTTGGGGGGATTCCTTCTTGAAAGAGGCTAAATGCCAGGGGGAAGTTCCAAATGTGTGGTTGCTTTTGAGCCAGAGTGAAGAGCAGTAAATGGTAAGAGAAAACAGAAGCATTTGTCTTTTCTATTTAGCAGAAAATCTGGCCAGTCTTTCACTCTGTGCGAAGAAATGGCCCAGCAGCCATGTGGGACCCACAGTGTCCACAGCCAGGCGACAGGAATTGAGCCTGGAGGGGCCGGGCATGCTGGAACCCAGCCAGCGTCCTTCTGATCCCTCACACCTGTGCCCCCCCGGGAAGAGACAGACGGTGGGGACAGCCCTGGCTGGCCAAGCTCAGCACAGGAGGAGCCGGAATGCCGTGTAGAGGAGATCTGAGCATATTCACACAGGCTGAGGCACACAGGAGTCCTTGGGCTCCAAGGGAAGGTGCTGTTGGGGGCAGAGAGGTGGTCAGGGCACTCAGCACAGAAGGCCCTCTGTGGGCAGGTAGCTAAGGGGTGGGCTGCATGCAGGCTGGCCCCAGGTGGAGGGAGCATAAATGTTTGATTCTTTCCTGTTTGGGGGAGAATCAAACACTTGTGTAGGTGGGTGTCACTGTGTTGCGGGGGCAGGCCGACAGGTATGGAGGGTGAGCTACGGGCAGGGGGAGGGGAGGAGAGGAGGGAAGGGTAGGGAAGGCTATGCTGGGCTGTGAGGGCTCTAGAGGAAAGAGGGCCAGGATCTGGAGTGACCTCTGCCTTGGGGAGGCAGAGAGTAGGAGGTGGTCGTCCGCTTGCGGCCGTTCCCTCAGGTAGCAGGCTGCCAGCGAGGAGGACATTGGCAGCGTGGGGTTGACGAGGCTGAGACAGGCCCCAGGCTGCCCCGGCCAGGGTTCTGTTGCCATCAGTGGCCCCATGGAATCTGGGGGATGACGTTGTCTTTCCGGGGAGCTGGTTCATTTGTCTTTCATGGGTGGGTGTGCAGGGCTGTGATGGCCCACTTGGCGCCCATCTTTAGAAAAAGGCACCCTTTTTTCCTCAAGACCCTTTGCTTCCATGTATCCTGAGATATGTGGAAGAATCAGAATATGTTGTCATATTCTGATTTATCAGAGCAATACTCTTTTCTTTAATTTGCTGGATGTGTGTTATAATAAAAACAAATTCCCAGTGTCTGTGGTGAATGGTGCCTCCTAGAGTTGTGCAGTGCACAACCTGCTCAACCATATGCAACAGCTCTGTTTATATAAACATGTATTAGGAGCAATGTTTGGCTGGTTCTGAGGATAACACAGTGACCTTTGTCGCCTCCAGGCAAAGAGAGAATGAATGGGCTGCCCGGGTGCCAGGACAAGCCAGGTGACCCTGCATGAGGCCTGGAAGAGGCCAAAGTGGGAGCCAGATTCAGAGTGGCCCTCGGAAGCTGAGTGGGGAGCAAAATGGCGAGAGGGGCCTCCAAGCCACTGTGGAGAGAGGGGCAGCCTGAGACTGGCCGCACGGGGTCAGGCTCGAGCCCCAAGGCCCCTCCTGCCCAAGACTGAGAGGTCTGCTGTGGGTACATCGTCCTCTGACCTCATCCAGGAGCGTCCTAAATCTTGCAGCACTGCCCTCTGTGGACACGAGTCAGTCCCCCGACACCTGGTTTTCCTGTAAAGTGCCAGTCAGCTTAGACCGGCAGCTGCATCTGATCAAATAGATGAGCAGTATGAATAAAGATGAAGTTATGGGCCTCGGGCTGCCAAAGATAAATTCCTTTTTTGTCCTGTTTCCCTCTGACGTGTGTGTTGATTTATGCCTGACGCACATCTTCAGGAATAGTAGTTGCTCAGGCTAGGCGGTGTGGCAAGGCCGGAGGATGGAACCCCACCTGGGCAGCCCTCCGCGTCCTGGCCTGGCGTGCCCTGCATCCTTGTGGCCATAGGTGGGAGCTGGTTAGAGGACAAATGTTTTTCCTGAGAGGGCAGAACTAACAGCCGGCCAAGCCCCCGGGTACATTCCTCCGCCTGGGATATTTTTACATTAGAAGCAGCACAGTTCCTACCGGGTGGGGTCCCTGGAGCTCGACTCTTAGCTCGTTAACCATCTGGCAGCTGCTCAGCTGCTTCATGAAATCCCCTCCCCAACCTCGCCTCCCCCGCCCCCAACACACACACACTTTGTTCTTGGCCAAACTCTGAGTTTCATCTGGGCCAGTCCTCTGCATCCTGTACATTCAGTGTTTTTAAGGGTTATTTACCGTTAAGGCAGCAATTCCAGATGTTCAAGATCATGGTGTTTCCATAACTTCATTACCCCTCATGTCACTGTTTTTAGGTCTCTATTATTAGTCAGTGTTTTTCCTTTATGTGAACATCCTTTTTACATCATTGAGATACAAAAACATCACCGTTGTCACATGGCTGTACATCATAAGCTCTTTCCCATGTTATCACAGACTTAATGTGTATCCGCTGAATGGCTGTGGAAAGCCTTTTCCTTCTGTTAGACATTTCGGTTCTTCCCAGATTGTAACAGAGCCAAACTGCCGCCTGAGCGTCTTGCGGCATGTAAAAATTTTCTCTGCTGTCTCTTTCCGGGACACACACCCAGGAGTGCAATCGCTGAGTCAAGGGGTGTGACTGCTTCCCTCTGGCACCCCATCACCCTCGGCCAAAGTGTTCTGGTCCATGATGCTCTCAGGGCTGGGTGTGGAGATCTGCTTCTCTCCACCTCCCCTGCATTCGTATTTTTCTGAGAGTATTTTTTGACCAGGCATAAAATTGTGTCTTGTTAGTCTTTTAATTTGCAATGGACTAACCAAAAAAGGATGAGTTTTCCCCACAAGTTTGGTTATTATTTGTGTCTACCCCTCTGCGGCTTGCCAGCTGCATCTTCTCCTGCCCTTGTGTGGAAACCCAAAGGGAAGCATTGTAAATCTTGTTGGTTTATGTCGGATATGGCTGGAACCCAAGCCAGACAGGACTTCTTGGGACCCTTGCACTGCTCTGCTTTCTTTGGTGGGTGGGATTCAGAAAAATGGTCCTTGAAACTGTCATCCCCTAGCAGGCTCTGCTGTGTAACCAGTGGGGCCCCTTGTTCAAAAATTATTAAGTTTCAAGACAGAGACAGCTGAGCATTAAACCAAGGGAGGGACCCTTCTGACTTGGGGCCTTATTGTGACTGCACAGGTCATATGCCTGTGACGGCTACCCTGCCCCATGCTCTGGAGTCATCTAGTTGGAAGTGGACAGAGTTTGGAAGTGGCTTGCTTGACTGAGCTGAATCCACCTGTTAGGTTTCCCAAGGGCCACTCCAGACGCAGATCCAGGTATGGGTGGGCTTCCGACATGGAGCCACTTGTGGCCACCTGCAGCCGCTGCTCCTGACCGACACTGGCCATGCACCCCTCCATCTCCTGGCCCCATTCTGGTCTACTTAGCCCTGGAGTTAGTTGTCCTTTTCTCTGTGGTCATTTCTTCTTCTTCTTTTTTTTAAAAAATTAATTAATTAATTAATTAATTTGGCTGTGTTGGGTCTTCATTGCTGCACGCGGGCTTTCTCTAGTTGTGGCGAGTGGGAGCTACTCTTCGTTGCAGTGCATGGGCTTCTTCTCATTGCGGTGGCTTCTCTTGATGCGGGTTCGAACGGGCTCTAGGGTGCAGGCTTCAGTAGTTGTGGTTCACGGGCTCTAGAGCGCAGGCTCTGTAGTTGTGGTGCATGGGCTTAGTTGCTCCACGGCATGTGGGATCTTCCCGGACCAGGGCTCGAACCTGTGTCCCCCGCATTGGCAGGCAGGTTCCCAACCACTGTGCCACCAGGAAAGCCCTCTGTGGTCATTTTTGTGCCCACTTTCACGTCACCCTGACCCCTGGTGGCTCTTTTTGGTGGAGAGCTGGCCCTTCTGCTCATCTTTGCCTGCTTTGGTCATCTCACAGCCCTGAATATTTAACATTTCGTGCTGTTTTTCCAGCTAGAGCTTTCACTTCTGCCTTACCCACTTCTCTCTTACCTTACCTCCGAAGCCTTCTCCTTGCCAGCCTGGGGCTAGGAGGAGCTGCTGCTTATATAGTGAGAAACTGGTAATCCCTGTGGCTGCAGATAACTGCTGATAATCAGTGAGGCTGGTTGCACTTGCTGTTAATTGGAAATGCCAGGCTGTCCCCCAGATCACAGTCCTCATGCTCCCTCCCAAAAAGCAGCAGTTCCTCGGTGGGTGTTAACTCTGCAGGGGACGCTGGGTCTCCATAGGAGGGGAAATGATCCTGTTGGTCATCTGGGAAGTGGCATTCCTTGGGCGACGGGCACCTGGGGCTGGCTGCCCAGCCGGCTGCAGCAGCCAAAGTATCACTCCAGGAGTTACTCCCCCATGAATTGCATAGAGTTTGGAGCTTTCTTAAATGGCCCTTGGCTTGATTTAGCTCTTACTGTCGTGGGAAATGTGGCCTTATACTTGTGGAGTTTTTCCACATTTTTCAATGATTGAATCAGGAAGGTGTCAATGTGAGAGTTCTCACATTGAGCCGAGAAACATTCAGTTACCCACACAAAGGAAAACCATGTAGCCATAGAATCCCTGACTGTCACAGTTGGATGAGATTATTGCCATTTGGTGGTTAAAATAATTTTTGACATTTTTTCCAGATTACAAAGATAATTCATCCTCATTGCAGAAAATTTAGTAAAGAAAAAGCATTTAGAAGAAAATTAAAAGTGCCTGTAATTCCACTGCACAAAAATAACCCCAAATGACAACCACGGCGCATTGAGAACCTGTGCCATACGCCCATGTTTCTGGGTGATCTTCTCTGTCAGTCTCTTTGGTCTCTTTCACCCAGAGCCCCAGGTGGCTTGAGATCCCCCCCGCCACCCCAGTTTTGCAAGTGTGAGAGCTGAGACGCAGAGACAGACAGAATTTGCCTGGTCACACAGCCTTAGTAAATACTCAAACCCAGCGCTAGTCTCACCACACACCCGCATCAGCATTTAATAGCATTTTGAAACCTGCTGAGAGTTAGAAATGGCATCTCATTCTTTAATGGGCATATCTTTGATTTCTAAGGGGGTTGAATCTTTTTCATCAATTTATTAGCCTCTTGCAAGTCAGTGACTTCTTTGTCATGTGCTAGTTTTGTCTAGTGTTGCATCTGAACCACATTGATATGATTATTGTAGTTGGAAAGTATGTTTCCTGTGGTTGGTCGAGTCTTCCCTTATCAGTGTTTCCCCCCACCAACACTTTATTATGAAAAATCGCAAACATAGAGGAAGGTTGAAAGAATTGTGTAGTCAACACCTATATTCCCACTACCTAGATTCTACCATTAACATTCTATTATATTTACTTTATCACCTATGTATCCTTCTGTCCATCCCTCTATCCATCAGCCCATCTTAATTTTTTAAATGCTTTTCAAAGTAAATTGCAGACATCAGTACTCTTTCCCCTCCCAAACACTTCAGCATGTATATCATTAATCAGAGTTCAATATTTCATATCGTGGATTGCACTAATCATCGTTTGAGTTCTAATAAGTGCGTGCACGCACCTTTGCAACCCAGACCCTGTCAAGATACAGGACATGTCCGTCACCCCAGGGTTTCCTCAGGCCCCTTCCCAGGCAGTCCACACCCCACTCCCAGAAGTACTGCTGTTCTGATTTATTTTACCACGGATTCATTTGGCCTGTCTTAGAACTTCACATAAATTGAAGTATGCAATATGTACTCTTCTATGCAAGCCTTCTTTTACTCAGCTTAATGTTTTGGAGGTTCATCCATGTTGTCATGTGCATCATAAGTCTGCTCTTTTTCATTGCTTAGTATTTATTTTACTGTATGAATATACCATAGTTGATCCATACTCCCGTTGATGGCCACTTGAGCTCTTTCCAGTTTGTGAGCTGTTACAAACATCTCTTAACACTAGAACTTGTCACCATCCCTCATGTGACACCAAGCTGTCCAGTTTAGACAGTCCCAGGAACAGCCTCATGCAGAGCCAGAGCACTCAGCGTGGTCCTCAGTTGTGGCACAAGGGGACTGAAAGGTTAAACGTGCCTCTCTTCCAACTTGTATTCCAGTGTTAGGGGTCCCTGGGGGTATGATCATAAAACACTGAATTCCCTGAGAATAAGAATTAGGTCTGACTCACATCTACAGAATAATTGAAAAATACAGGAAAACATGAGGAAATAAAAATGCATAAACCCACAAATATACATTTTGATGTACATTAAGTGTAAGTTTTTCACAGATCGCTTATCATGTTGGGGAAATTCCCTTTTATTCCTAGTTTGCTGAGAAATTTTATGATGAATGGATGTTGAATTCTGTCAAATACTTTTCCTGCATCTGTTGAAATTATTATCACATGGATTTTTTTCAGTCTGTTAATCTGATGAATTATATTGGTTTTTTATATTTTGGCCCTCCCCCCAGATGCTTCTGATTCAGTAGGTCTGGGGTAGGTCTTGAAGATTTGCATTTCTAACAAGTTCTCAGATGTTGTAGCATGTATCAGTACTTTATTCCTTTTTGTTGCCAAATAATAATTCCATTGCATGCATATATGGACATTTGGGTTATTTTCACTTTGGGACCACTAGGAATAATGCTGCTGTGCTATGAACATTCATGTGCAAGTTTTTGTATGGACATATGTTTTCATTTTTCTTGGGTGTATACCCAAGATGGGATCGCTGGGTTATATAATAACTGACAAACTGTTTTCTAAAGCAGCTGTATCATTTTTTATTCCCATCAGTAGGAAGGTTCCAGTTTTTCTTCATCCTTACCAACATATTATTTTCTGCTTTTTTTTTTTTTGGCTGCATTGGGTCTTAGTTGTGGCACACAGGATCTTTGTTGCAGCACGCAGGCTTCTCTCTAGTTGTGGCATGAGGGTTTTTCTCTCTCTAGTTGTGGCGTGCAGGCTCCAGAGCATGCGGGCTCTGTAGTTTGCGGCATGTGGGCTCTCTAGTTGAGGCGCAGTCTCTAGTTGTGGCACGCGGGCTCAGTAGTTGTGGTGCGTGGGCTTAGTGGCCCTGCAGCATGTGGAATCTTAGTTCCTCAACCAGAGATCGAACCTGCGTCCTCTGCATTGGAAGGTGGATTCTTTATCACTGGATCACCGGGGAAGTCCCTATTTTCTGCTTTTTTTTTTAAGGACTAATTATACTGAGCATTTTTTCATGTGCTTATTGGCCATCTGTACATCTTCTTTGGAGGAATGTCTATTCAAATCCCATTTTTTAATTGGGTTGTCTTTCATTGATTGATATTTAAATGTTGAGCCAACCTTGCATTTCTGGGATAAACTTCACTTAATCAAGATGTATTACCCTTTTTATGTACTGCTGGATTATATTAATACTTTTCTGAGGATTTTTATGTCTCTGTTCATGAAGGATATTGGTCTATAGTTTTTGTTGTTGTTTTTGGTTTTGTTTTTGTTTTTTTGCGGTACGCAGGCCTCTCACTGCCGTGGCCTCTCCTGTTGCGGAGCACAGGCTCCGGACGCGCAGGCTCAGCAGCCATGGCTCACGGGCCCAGCCGCTCTGCGGCATGTGGGATCTTCCCAGACCGGGGCACGAACCCGTGTCCCCTGCATTGGCAGGCGAACTCTCAACCACTGCGCCACCAGGGAAGCCCTTTGTTGTTGTTTAGTTTTTGTTTTTTTGTAATGTCCTTGTCTGGTTCTGTTATCAAATAATACTGGCCTCATAAAATGAATTGGAAAGTATTCCCTCCTGTTTAATTTTCTGACAGAGTCTATGTAGGATCGGTATTGCTTCTTCTTTAAATGTTTGGTAGAATTTGTCAGCAGAGCTGCTTTTTTTAAAATTTATTAATTTATTATTTTTGGCTGTGTTGGGTCTTCGTTTCTGTGCGAGGGCTTTCTCCAGTTGCAGCGAGCAGGGGTCACTCTTCATCACGGTGCGCGGGCCTCTCACTGTCACGGCCTCTCAGTTGCGGAGCATGGCTCCGGACACGCAGGCTCAGTAGTTGTGGCTCACGGGCCCAGTTGCTCTGTGGCATGTGGGATCCTCCCAGACCAGGGCCCGAACCTGTGTCCCCTGAATCGGCAGGCAGACTCTCAACCACTGTGCCACCAGGGAAGCCCTGCTTTTTTTTTTTTTTTACAACTTTATTGTGCTTTTTTTTTTTTAATTGAAGTATAGCTGATTTACAATGTTTTATTAGTTTCTGGTGTACAGCAAAGTGATTCAGTTATACACACACACGTATATTCTTTTTCATTTTTCTTTTCCTTTATAGGTTATTACAAGATACTGAATATAGTTCCCTGTGCTATGCAGTAGGACCTTGTTATTTATTTTATAAATAATAGTTTGTATCTGCTAATCCCAAACTGCTAATTTATCCTCCCCCCCTCCCCACTTCCCCCTCTGGTAACCATAAGTTTGTTTTCTACATCTGTGAGTCTGTTTCTGTTTTGTGAATAAGTTCATTTGTATCATATTTTAGATTCCACATATAAGTGATATCATATGATAATTGTCTTTCTCTGTCTGACTTACTTCACTTATTATGATAATCTCTAAATCCATCCATATTGCTGCAAATGGCATTATTTCATTCATTTTTATGGCTGTATTTTTTTTTTTTTTTTTTTTTTTTTGCGGTACGCGGGCCTCTCACTGTTGTGGCCTCTCCCGTCGCGGAGGACAGGCTCCGAATGCGCAGGCTCAGCATCCATGGCTCACCGGCCTAGCCGCTCTGCAGCATGTGGGATCCTCCCAGATCAGGGCATGAACCCGCGTCCCCTGCATCGGCAGGCGGACTCTCAACCACTGTGCCACCAGGGAAGCCCCTTATGGCTGTATTTTTATGGTAATATTCCATTGTACACATATACCACATCTTTATCGATTTATCTGTCAATGGACGTTTAGGTTGCTTCCATGTCTTGGCTGTTGTAAATAGTTGTCAGCAGAGCTTCTGAGCCCTAAGTTTTCTTCTTTGTGAGATTTTTAACTAAAAAAATCAAATTTTTAATAAACTACTCAGGTTATTTTTGTTCACTGAATGAGTTGTGGTAGTTTTGTATTTCAAGAATTTGTTTAATCTAAGTTATCAAATTTGTGAGCACAAAGTTTTTAGTGATATTTTCTTATTATCCTTTAATGTCTGTAAGATCTGTAGTGATGTCCCCTCTTTCATTGATGTTATTGGCTATTGATCATATTGATATTTTCAAAGAATCAGATTTTGGTTTTATTGGTTTTATCTACTGTTTTTCTTATCTGCTCTTTAAAAACATATGTAATATAGATATCCTTCAAAAGGCAAATTGAATCATATTGTACATACTGTCTACACCTTGAACTTTTTCATTGACTATGTCTTAAATTTATTTTCATATCACACAGAAGTCACATATCTGCGTGTCAGTAGGATACAGTACTAGAACTGAATCAGTAGATGGTTATCCTCTTTTTTCTCTTTAAATCAACTTTATGTATAATTTTAATTTGATAAAATGAACTGATTTTAACTGTTCTGTGAGTTTTTACAAATGTATACACCTGTATATCCACCAATCCAAATAAGGTATAGAACATTTTTATCATCCCCAAAAGTTTCATCATGCCCCTTTTCAGTCAGTGTCCCCCATACCTAGCCCCAGACAACCACTGATCTCCTTTTGGCACTATAGTTTTAATTGTTCTAGAATTTCATATAATGGAATCAAACAGTAGTATGTGTGGCTTTTTCATTCAGTATAATGTTTTCAAGTTTCCTTCTTGTTGTGTGAATACATAATTTGTTCCTTTTTATTGCTGACTTTTTTCCATAGTGTGAATATGCCACAAGTATTCATTCACTCGTTAATGGACATTTGGGCAGTTTCCAGTTTGGGGCTGTGAAGCTGCTATGAGCATTTAAAATTAATGTATTTTTGTGGACATAAGTTTTTATTTCTCTTAGGTATACCTAGAAGTGGAATTTTAGGTCGTGTCGTGTTGTAAGTGTATGTTTATCTTTATAAGAAACTGCCAAACTGTTTTCCAGAGTGGCTTTACCATAATACATCCCACCAGCAATGTTTGAGAGTTTGTTGCCCCACATCCTGTCAACCCTTGCTATTAGTTAGCCTTTTAAAATTCCCCTATTCTTCTGGGCATGTAATAGTATCTCATTGTAGTTTTAATTTATACTTTTCTAATTACTAATGATGTTGAGCATCTTTTCATGTACTTATTAGCCATTTGTATATATTCTTTTGTAAAGTGCCTTTTCAAATCCTTTTCCTATTTGGTGTAGGGGTAGGAGGTGTATTGTTTATCTTATTAATGAGTTTATATATTCTGAATACAAGTTCTTTTTCAAGAATATGTATTGAGAAAAAATTCTCCTAATCTGTGGTTTACCTTTTCATTTTTTTAAAAATTAATTTATTTCATTTTATTTTATTATTTTATTTTTTTGGCTGTGTTGGGTCTTTGTTTCTGTGAGAGGACTTTCTCTAGTTGCAGCAAGTGGGGGCCACTCTTCATCGCGGTGCGCGGGCCTCTCACTATCGCGGCCTCTCTTGTTGCGGAGCACAGGCTCCAGATGCGCAGGCTCAGTAGTTGTGGCTCACGGGCCTAGTAGCTCCGCGGCATGTGGGATCTTCCCAGACCAGGGCTCGAACCCATGTCCCCTGCATTGGCAGGCAGATTCTCAACCACTGCGCCACCAGGGAAGCCCTACCTTTTCATTTTTAATGGTATCTTTTTAAGAGCATATAATTTTAATTTCGATTAGATCTCTTACTAAGTTCTTCTATGATTAGTGTTTTCTATGTTCTAAGACATTTTTGGCCACCTCAGGATAGTGTTGATTTCTTCTAGATGTTTTATAGTTTTAGCTTTTACATTTAGATTTAAGACCCATTTTCAGTTAATTTTGTGTATGGTGCGAGGTAGTTGTCAAGGTTATTTTTTTCTCCATGTGGATATTCAGTTGTTTAAGCACCATTTTCTTAAAAAAATAAAGTTTTTCCCTTACTGACTTACCTTGACACCTTTGTTGAAAATCAGTTGATCATACATGTCAGGTCTGTTTCTGAACTCTCTATTATGTTTCATTATAAATCTATACTTATGCCAACACTGTACTGTCTTGATTATTATAGCTGTATGGTAGATCATGATAACAGGTTGTATAAGTCCTCCAGCTTTATTCTTCTTTTCCAGAACTCTTTGGCTTGCTTTTCCATATAAAATTTAGAACTGGTTTGTCAGTTCCTACAAAAATGTCTGCTGGGATATTGGCAGGATTGCATTGAATCTATAGATCAATTTGTGGAGAATTGATAGCTTAACAGTATTGAAGTTTCCAATCCATGAATATGGTTATTTATTTTTGTTTTCTTTAATTTCTCTTAGCTATGTGTTTTCATGCACATATTTTACTAAATTTACCTGACAATATTTACTGGGTTTGATGCTATTTTAAATGGTATTACTTAAAAATTTTTTTATTTTCTAGTTGTTCATTGCTAATATTATAGAAATACAGTTGATTGTTGTATACAACCTTTTATCTTGATATATTCACTTGCTAGTTCTAGTGGCTTTTCTTTAGATTCCTTAGGATTTTCTGTATTTGCTATCATGTTGTCTATAAATAAAGGCTTTTTCCTTCTTCCTTTTAACTTGTGTGCTTTTGATTTCTTTTTCTTGCCTTGTTGCACTGGCTAGGACCTCCAGTATAATAATGAATAGAAATGGTGAGAGCAGACATGCCTTCTTCCTGATATTAGGGCAAAAAGTTCAACTTTTCATTGTTAAGTATGAAGATAGCTGTAAGATTTTTTTTTTTTTTTTTTGGCTGTGTTGGGTCTTTGTTGCTGTGCACGGGCTTCCTCTAGTTGCAGCGAACAGGGGCTACTCTTTGTTGCAGTGCATGGGCTTCTCATTGTGGTGGCTTCTCTTGTTGTGGAGCACAGGTCTAGGCACATGGGCTGCAGTTGTTGCAGCCCGCGGCGTCAGTAGTTGCAGCATGTGGGCCCTAGAGTGCGTGGTCTTCAATAGTTGTGGCATGCAGGCTCTAGAGCGCAGGCTCAGTAGTTGTGGTGCATGGGCTTAGTTGCTCTGCAGAATGTGGGATCTTCCCGGACCAGGGATCGAATCTGTGTCCCCTGCGTTGACAGGCAGATTCTTAGCCACTGAGCCACCAGGGAAGCCCCTAGGATTTTTATAGATGTGTTTTATAATAACGAGAAAGTTCCTTTTCTTCCACGTTTTCTGAGTTTTTATCTTGAATGGGTGTTGAGTTTTGTCAAATGCTTTTTCAGTACTTATTGAGTTGATTATGTTTTTTCTTTATACTGTTAATATAAATTGTATTAATTTCAAATGTTAAACCTTGCATTCCTGAGATAAACCCCATTTGTTCATGATGTATTATCCTTTTTAGCTGAATTTTATTGGCTAATATTTTGTCAAGGAATTTTGCATCTATATTTATGAGTGATCTTGGACTATAGTTTTGTTTTCTTGTAATGTCTTTGCCTGCTTTTGTTATCAGTGTAATACTGGTACCTCTTATGATGAGATAATACTGCCTCATAAGATGACTGTGAATTGTTTCCCCTTCTTCTATTTTTTGACAAAGTTTGTATAAGAATTGTGTTATTTCTTCCCTAAATATTTGGTAGAATTCACCAGTGCAGACATTTTGACCTGACCATTTTCTTTGAGGAAAAGGTCTTTAATTTTAAATTCACTTTCATTATAAAGGACTTTTATTTTTTTCTTGTGTAATTTTTGGTTATTTGTTCTTTCAAGGAGTGTTCCAGTTCATCAAAGGTGTCAAACTTACTGGCATAACATTGTACATAATATTTTTTAAGTATCCCTTTAATGTCAGTAGAGCTGTATGATGTTCCTTTCATTCCTATTATTGGTAATTTGTATTTTCTTTATTTCTTGATTATTCTAGCTAGAGGTTTATCAATTTCATTGATCTTTTCAAAGAAAATCTTTTCAAAGCTTTTAGTTTAATTTTCCCGTTGTTAGTGTTCTCTATTTCATTGGTTTTTGCTCTTTTTTTATACCATTTTATTCCTTCTACTCACTTTGATTATAATTTGCTCTTCTTTTTCTATTTTCTTAATGTGGAAGCTTAGATCACTCATTTTAAACCTCTCTTCTTTTTCATAATAAGCTTTAAAGCTATGCATTTCCCTCCAAGCACTGCTTTAGCTGCATCCTATAAATTTTTGATACGTTGTATCATTCATTTTTAAATATTTTCTAATTTTCCATGTGGTTTTCATTTGACCCATTAGTTATTTTAAAGGGTGTAGTTTAATTTTCATGTATTTGGGTATTTTCCAGGTACCTTTTTGTTATTGCTTTCTAATCTAATTCTGTAGTAGCCAGAGAACATATGCTTTATCATTTTAAATTTGAGACTTGTTTTATGGCATAGCATTGCTCTGTCTTGGTGAATACTTCATGTACTGTTTTAAAGAATGCATATTCTACCATTGTAGGATGTGGTGTTCTGTAAATGTCATTTAGGTCAAGTTGATTGCTAAAGGGTACTTGAAGATTCACATCTTCTAAATCTTTGTTTTGTCTCTGCCTTCTAGCAATTGCTAAGAGAGTAGTATTGAAATCTCTAACTATAATTGTAGATTCCATTTCTGGCTTTGCTTCATATACTTTCAAGCTCTCTCGTGAGGTACATGCACAATCAGGAGTTTGTATCTTCTTAATGAATTGACTTCTTTTGTTGTTATGAAATTTCCCTCTTTATCTCTTCCCTCTTTATCTCTGTCCTCAAGCCTCTTTTCAGATGTTATTAAGGCCATACAGTTTTCTTGTAATTGCTGTTTGCCTGGTGTTTCTTTTTCTAGTATCTTACTTTTAGCCCATCAATGTCTTTATATTTAAAGTGCGTTTCTTATAGAAAGCATATGGTTGGTTATTTTATCTAGGGTTTTATATTTAAAGGGGTTTTATATAGATAGCATATAATGAGTCTTGCTTTTTTATCCAGTCTGATAAAGCCTCTGACTTTTAGAGTGTTAAGACCGTTTTAATTTAATGTAGTTATTGATATGGTTGGGCTTAAATCTACTATTTTGCTGTTTGTTTGGTCTCATCTATTTTGTTCTTTTTTTATCTTTTCCTGCCATCTGTGGTATTATTTTTAGTGTTCATTTTTTTACTTTTATTAGCTCACAACTGTACATCTCTCTTCTCAGTGGCCACTCTAGGGTTTACATTATGCATCTTTAACTTATCACAGTCTTCCTTCAAATCATATACCATTTCAGCTATAAGTAAGAACCTTGCAACAATATATTTACTTCCATGGCCCCCACCCTTTCTGCTGTGTCCTATTTTACTTTTGAAGATACACTTTTTTTACTTGCTCTATACAGTTATCTTTAAATGAAATTTAAAAATGAGAAAACCAGCATCTTTTATGTTCACTCACATACTTATTTTTTCTGTTACCAAACCAAACTTGGGTCCGCTCACCCACCGCACAGCAAAGCCAATCTACTGACACTGGTTTGTGGTGAAGGAAAGTTTGGTGCTTGTTTGCAGGGCACCAAGCAAGGAGAACAGTGGCTTATGTTCAAAGACCCAAACAAGAGACAGATGGCTTTCAGGGAATGGTTTTAATTTAAAGGCAACATTTGGGGTGAGGGCTGCAGGGTGCATGACCTTCTTTGGATTGGTTGGTGGTGAGGTAACAAGGTGATGTTTCCAGAATCTTAATCATCAGCTTCCTGGTTCCAACCATTCTGGGGTCTGCATCCTTGTGTTCAGCATATAGCTACCATCCTCCACCTGGGTGAGGGTCACCATCCTGCAGAACTCAAAGATATGTGTCAGATTGTTATGTATATCCCTTGAGGAGGAACTAGGACTCTGTTTTTTTTTCTTTTTCCTTAAATTTATTTATTTATTTACTTTTATATTTGGCTGCATTGGGTCTTCGTTGCTGCACACAGGCTTTCTCTAGTTGCAGTGAGTGGGGGACACTCCTTGCTGTGGTGCTCAGGCTTGTCATTGCGGTGGCTTCTCTTATTGCAGAGCATGGGCTCTAGGTGCACAGGCTTCAGTAGTTGTGGCACGTGGGCTCAGTAGTTGTGGCTCACGGGCTCTAGAGCGCAGGCTCAGTAGTTGTGGTGCATGGGCTTAGTTGCTCCACGGCGTGTGGGATCTTCCTGGACTAGGGCTCGAACCCATGTCCCCTGCATTGGCAGACAGATTCTTAACCATTGCACCACCAGGGAAGTCCCAGGGCTCTGTTTTATGCTGAATATTGTCATTACTTTTCTTGCTTAACTGCTTTTCCTTTGTTTTTACATTCCCCCACCTCCCTAACTAGTAAATGCTTGTGCCTGCTCTTTGGAACTTAAGGAAGGTCTGGGGGACTAAAGCCTTTTTCCTACAAACAAGACTCGGAGGGGCTTTTGTACCTGGAAGTCCCCGCAGGGTCCTTCCCGGTGTCATTTCTAGCCCTCCTCACTCCTTTGTCTGGATCTGAGTTTCCATTTGATATCATTTCCTCTCAGCTTGAAGAACTTCCTTTAACATTTATTGTAGGTTAGGGAGCCACAAATTCTCTCAGGTTTTATTTATCTGAACATATCTTTACTTCATCTTTATTTTTGGAGGACATTTTTATGAACTATAAAATTCTAGTTTTTTTTTTCTCTCTCTCAGCTCTGTAAGGAAGCTGTTCCTTCTTCGTCTTCTGGCTCATGTGCCCACTGCCCTGGCACATCCCCGTTCATGGCCTCAGCATCCAAATCCCAGAATCAAGCTGCCCATCAGATGACCGGGGGCAGCACCTCGCCTCACAGATCCTTAGCACCCCTGGCACTTAAGGAGGCCAGAAGTGGAGCCCACAGCACAGGGGTGTGGTGACCCGAGTTGGGGCTGCCCGGCAGAGTACTTCATGAACTGCGGAGTGACTCTGTGTTGCCAGCAAGCAGTGAACCTCTGTTGTTGCCTGGGTCTGCCTCAGGCTCACCTGCTCCAGAAAAGGGGCCTTCTGTAGGACACAGCCTTTCCATGGCCCCAAGTCCTCCGGCCCTAAACGGCCTGAATATTCCTCAGCTCAGCACAGCCCAAAGGCCTCACGGCCCCCACTACCTGTCCATCAGTCCCTCCCCCTTCCAGCCAGAGTGGGCCTAGGACAAGGACACCAGAAAGTTGTCAGCCACAGTGACCTATTTAAGGGGAGCCCCGCCAGGCCAACGTGGAGCCAATCGGAAATGGGTCTCGGGTGGAAACTTGGTCCAAAGATGTTGGATCTCTGCAGACCGTCTGGTTGTAATTCAAGCCCGCCTGGCTGTGGGGTTTCAGACTGTGCAGGACTGTGTTCTGATGCCCTTGTAGACTGCGTGGTACCTTTGGGTGGGTCCAGGTTTCTCCCTCAGCCCCGTGGCCTAAGTGAGAAGCCCCTGGGCTCTGCAGTTGAGGGGAAGGTCTCAACCAGGCTCTGGGGACCTTGCGTTGCCTGGGCTGTGAGGAGCCTCCCTGCAGGCTCAGGGAGCAGCTGCTGAGCAGGGGTCCCCAGGACTCAGGTAGAGAGCCCGCCGGCACAGCCCCAGGTGGGCAGGTGGCCCTCCTCTAGGGTTTTGCTCTGAGACAAGGTTCTTCCTTCACCGCTCCCTCCCCCTCTTACCTCATCTCTGCTGGCTTTTCCCTCGCCTGGCCTCACAGTGGCTGTCACTTCCACCATGTCACCCTCCCCACGGTTCCCTGTGGCAGTATTCCCTGCCCAGGCACCAGCTCCTACTCACTAAGACTTGGCAGTTGGAAACAGCCCCCTTCTATTTTTAGGGACAATCACTTGCAGTTTCTTCGCAAACACCATCACACGTTGGAATTTCTAATTTCCATTCCTTTTAGAAAACAGAAAACCAATTTCTTGATTTACAGTAAGCAGTGTATCAGCCAAGAGCCTGAGAATGATGCTTGCTGGCCTGGAAGAAAATAGTTCTCCCCTGACAGAGGCTGGGTCAGCAGATGGTCAGAGCCAGGGGCCGTTGGGGAGGCGGGGGCCATGCCTTCATCCCTGCCCTTGGGAGCAAACGGCCAGCGAAATCCCACCTTGTTTGTCTTTGGCCAAGCTCCTCGCAAGCAGGTTCCTTCCCGAATGTGAATTTTTCTGGGCCCTCACTATTTTCAGATTGATTTTCCTCCTTAGCAATCACTGCTCAAGTAGCTTTTCCCCCTGAGCCAAGCCTTGGAAGCCACCTGCCCACAGTGGTGTCTGCACGGTCCTGCTGGTAGGGCCCCTCGGAGCTGTGAGGGGTGGCTGCCCTCCTCGTCCAGCAGGTGTGGGGACGGGGCTGGGGAGGCGACGGTGGACCTGGGCAGGGGCACAGCTGACTAATGGAGGAACGAGCCATGCAGAGGGCAGGGACGCTGGTGACCGATGCCCTCGAGTCTTTTCCACTGCAGGCCTTTCCTCAGCCCTGTTTCCTTCCCCCGCCCCTGGGTCTGAGCCCCGCTTCTGACTCTCAGATCTGGGCTCTGCCTGCCTGGCTGGGATGTAGTTACTCTCACAATCAGCATTCTGCTCCATCTCACGGTGGCAGGGCCTCCATGGATCCTGGCCTCTGGCCTGGCTCCCAGGGCTTCTTCATAAATGACCAGCTCTGCTGAATCATCAAATCCGGGGTGGGGTTGGGGTAGCTTGTTTGGTCACAGGGTTGTTTCTTCCCCCTCCCCCTCCCAGAGCACAACTAGCAGAGAAGCCCCCAGGCCCAGGGTCAAATGCACGTCCGCATTAAGGTCTGCATTAACTGTAGCTGGTTGACCTTCTCCGCAGAGCAGTGTGGGTCTGCCCAGTAGAGGCCCTTCCTTTCAGGAGCAAACACTGGGGCCCAGAGAAGGGAGAGATCTGCTCAAAGTCACACAGTCTGTTGGTGGCCGAACCAACCTTAAGCTGAGGACCTGCCCACCCACCAGTCTCCCTAGCGACCTGGGAACATAGGAAACACAAAACAGAAGGCTAGACTGGGAATTGGAAAGCCTTGATGTCTTCCGGGTGCAGGAATGCCTTCTTCGGCCGCACTGACGCTCATCCCCAGCCTTCCCCTGTCAGTTCTGAGTCGGGGCTCCCAAGGATGTGGGTCATGAAGAGGACTGTCCACTGCCCTCCGTGTCCTCCAGGAGGAATGTTCAGATGCCTGCGAGCACAGGGCCTGTGCCAGGCTTCTAGCTGCATGGACAGTGACCCAGAACTAGGAGAGGAACAAAAGGGCCTTTGGAGGAGCCAGACAGCCTCCAAAAATATCCCTACCTCCTACCCCTTTATCTCGGCCTCACTCTGAGCTGAGTCACTTTAAACACATTCTGCCAAGTGTACTCTTCTGGTATTGCCATCAGAGACTGGCGGCCTTCCCTTCAGGCGACCCTTCAGGTGGCCGCCTCTGCCCACCTGGACCTCAGACCGGCAGGGAGCAGGCAGTCATGGTAACCTGGCTCCAGGTGTGCCTGGATTGCGGGGCACACGCCTTTCAAGTGACAAGAGTTCCCATCCACCCTCCTGGCCCCTGAGAGGTCCCTTGCTTGGGTGTTCTTGGTCGCTGGCGGTCATGGAATTGGAACAAGGGACAGTCCCCGTTATGGGTAGCATGTGGGAGCGGGCGGGAAGAGATGCCACTGGCATCAGACAGGTTGATGAGGTTATCTTGAGGAGGATTGCTGTTGATTGTTTCTTTGCTACTTTATGCTTTTATCTACAGGGCTTTTTGACTTTTCTACCTTCAGCGTGGCTTTTTTTTTTATAGCCAGGTAATAATGGCTGATGTTCGTGGCAGACACTGTGTTAAGCACGTTATAGGCATTGACCCATTTTACAGATGAGGAACTGAAGGTAAAGAAGTTAAGTAGCTGCAAGGTCTCAGGGGTGATAAATAGCAAACTGGGACTTGCAGGTCTGCTTGACTTCTAAATGGGAGAGCGTCTTACGTGGGCATTTAAATGAAAGGGGTGGCTCTGTTCCCTTTCTGTTTAAGACACAACTTGGCCTGTCCACCCTGCATAGAGCGGACTATGAGATTCCACCACCCAGGCAGGGCCTGTGGGTCTCCTCCTCACCCTCCCCACAGAGCTTGGCCCAGGGCCAGGCCCCCACTCACCACCCACAGCCAGAAGAAGCAGGAGGGCACTCTGAGGTCTGCAGGGCGAGAAAGAGGAACTTTGCAGGGACTGGGCAGCTCAGGGGGGTGGGTCCTAGGGTGAGCGGGTTGTGGTTGCTGCCTTCTCTCAAGAGCCAGGGGAAAACCCTGACCCGTCACCGCCCACCTGCCCACTGCCCTGGGGTTCACAAAACACTTCCCACCATCGTCCCTTGTGGCATCCGCTCAGTCAACAGGTTTCTATTTGGCACCTCCTGCATGCAGGCCCAGGAGGTGGAGATCAGCCAGGCAGACGCAGCCCCGCCCCTCCAGGGCCTGTGGGGCTCCTAGGTGGCGGGACCCCTCTCCCAGCCCTGCCCCACCCCCCGCCTCCTCCCCGACCCAGTCACTCTCTGTCATTGACGCCTAGAGGTGGCCGCACATGGAAAGCTCTTTAGCGTGATTACGTGGGCGTCCGATGATTTCCAAGGATAAGCAGCTGTGGCTGTCTTCGGGCCAGGAAAATGTAATCTGGCAGTTTCCAGTGAGTGGCTCAACTATGCTGGCGCCGTCGGGGGTGGATCAGTGGGTTCTCGTGTGGGTCGGCAGACCTCGCTTCAGTTCAGTCCCACTTGCTTTGGCTGTGAGACAGGTGTTTGTGCTGAGCAAGATTAAACACTCCCACGGGTGGGGCTCCTTGTTGTTCATTAAAGGATCCTTCTCATTGGTCAGGGATCGCTGGACCCACCACGGGAAGCGGAGGGGGTGGGACCGTGGGGTGGGCGCCCTTCTCTGGTGGGGAGAAGTGTGAGGTGGGCTCGGTGGCCTCCGAGGAGCTGTGCTCACGGTTGGGCCAAGGGCAGTGCTTCCCCACTGCCCGCGAGGGCAGAAAGAAGCCGTTCCGTGGTGTTCCCGCCATGGCCCCAGCAGCCAGCGCCATGGGGAGGCCACGGCTCGTAACCTGATGGGATCTGGGGCAGCTGCTAACAAGCAACGCCGTCGTGGAGAAACAGGACCAGAGGTGAGACAGCAACACCCAAACTGAAATTGTGTTCTGTGGACAAAGGCTGGATTTCAACATGGAAACAGGGCGTTGTTTACTTTCCTAAGCTGGCCAAGCCGAGAGGACTTTTTCCTTTTCTTTGGTTACCCAGAAGGCAGTGTAGGGCCCCGGAGAGAGGGAGCCCCAGGAGCCAGATGCCTGGAGGCCATGTGAGCCCCTTGGCCTTGGTTCCCCGGTCTGCAGAGCTGGGAGGCAGCACCTGGAGGTGGGGTGCAGGGTGCGGGGGACAGATATGGAGCACTGAGGAAACGTGTGGCTGGAGCCCCGGATTATGAGGTGTTAAAGCTGGTGAGGCCTCGCCAGCATCTAACCCAGCAGTTCTCACCCGGCTGCAGTGTGAAATCTCCTGGAGAAACTTTAAGAAACATATTGATGCCCTTCCCGCCACCAAAGCACCAGGCGGTCCCCCTGACCTGGAGGCCGGGCCTGCAGGGGGCTTTCTGTGAGCCAGGAGTGAGCAGACAGGTGGGATGGAGTTTAGAGGCTTGCAGTGGAGGCTGGGGGGAGCACGGCAGCCCCCCGAGGAGGCTCACTGTTGCCTAGGTGAGGCGGGCACCTCGGGGAGGATCCACCGTGCTGAGACGCAGGTGGGTTCCTGTCTCGACATCAGCAGGTCGGAGGAAGAGGAGCGTCCGTGCTCCAGCTGCCCCTCTCGTGCCCCTTAAACAAGGACTCAGGTGAGAGCAGCAGCGCCTCGCCCCCAGTCAGCTGGCACCGGCAGGGGGTGGGCTGCAGTGTCTCCGTCCAAACCCAGCTGGTGTGGGGTCCGGCCCTCACGCACCTGCCTCAGGTTGGCTGAGGGGCAGCCCACCTCTGCACCTTGGGACCTTGGGGCGAGACTCAAACCAGGACGGGGCAGATGAGTGAGTCTGGAGGGTGGGAGGAGGGTGGTGGGTGGGACGCCAGCTCCCTGCAGTGTTGGATCTGGGATGGCACCCCGTTCCTTTAGGAGACCCCGTGGAAACCCTGGTTAGGGTGGAAGCTCTGGGCGGGCTGGGCGCTCTGCGGGCCAGAGGGGGCTGTGGGTGGCAGGTTGGCTTCAGCATCTCAGAAGATGCCATAATTGGAGCCTGCGCCTCTATTTTTAGGCTCCATCTCTGCACCAGTGTTTATTTCCCTGGAGGTGGGCCTGCTCCCAGAGCCGTCCATCATCCTGAGGATGCTGTGTGGCCCCAGGTCACAGACCCCTGCTGAGGAGAAAGGCACCTGGTTCTGTGGGCATCCTAGCTGTCACTTGCATACACTTATTTTTCACCCATCGTTGTGGCTCGTGGCTCTGACCCTGTGCCCTAGCCCTCTCCAGTGAGAGGAAAGGGGCTTTGTTTCTTTGCTCTCTGAGATTTTTGCCCAGCCTTCTGCTGCTTGCTGGACTCTACAGCCAGCCCAGGGGTCCCTGGGGGTGTTTTTCCCTGAGAAGATCAGAGATTCAGTCACCACAGATACTGGCCTACAGATTCGTGTTTGTGGGATGAAGTTCCTGCCTCTGCATCCCCTGTGGACTGGAAGCAAAGCCTGACTTTTGTGTCAGCCCAGGGCAACCATCCCTGGGGCCCCACCTCAGCCTTGTTGATAGCTGTCCAGGTTGGGGTGCCACCCCTGCACCCCTCTCCAGCGGAAGCTGCTGAAGAGCCTGAATGTGGTCTCACCTGGTTCCTGGTGCCCTCAACACACCCCATGCTGATCACCAGAAAGAGAGGAGGGGGAGATGGGCCACAGAGGGCCCACCAAGGTCATATGATGCCGGTGCTCTGGCTTGTGTTTTCCATCTGCCTACCAGGGTTTCACGATTTATTATTTATTATTATCTGATTTTTCCATCAGATTAGATCCCTACATGCCTTCCGGTATCCTCAAGGCCAAGCTTCTCAGAGCTTTCAGTCACCTACCTCCTTGGCTGGGAGGGACGTCATTCATCCTATTTTTGGAAGTTTTTTTGTTTTGTTTTTTTAAAATCACTGGTTCCTTTTTCTGCAGAACCCCCTGCAGGTTTAGTGTCCCACAGAATCTACTTTGGGAAAGACAGACCTGCTTTCCTTCTGGATTTCCCAGTCAGGAAGGACTGGCAGTACCTTGGTAGGGGGGCACTCCTGTTCCCAGGGGCCCCCAGTGGCTCCCTGTCTCGTCTGACCTGGTTCCCGTGCTTCACTCTCCAGCGCTGAGGCCTCCGACCTGCCTCAGGGATTGCACTTCCGGGGTGCTCATCCTCAGGGCTCTGGCCCATCCCACCACTAGCCCAGTGCTCCTGGTCCTCATCTCCCTGGAGCAGCACCCTCCTCCTGTGTCACCCCCTTGCAGGGTGCGCCTGTAAGGCAGCCACCTCCTCCCAAGGCCTCTTGGGACCCCACCCCAGGGCTCCTGTCTGAGCCCTTCTCTGTCAAGACTAGGAGACCTCTCAGCCTCCCTCTCCCCATTGCCTGAGTGGGGCCCTCCTCCAGGGCAAAGGACCACAGGAGCAGCGTCACCCCAGGCAGGGCTCACCTCCCCACTCGCCCAGTCCAGGCCAGGTGGAGGTCACTGGCCAGCACAGGCTTCACCTTGGGCTGGATGGAGTGAGCTGCTGCAGTCTCTCAGCCTCAGGGCCATGGGGGTGGCAGGGGCCATCAGACTCTTTGTAAAGACCACTCTGCCAGTCCCAGCTCCACCACTCAGGAGCCTTGGGGTCTTGGGCACAGTCCATAACTCTCCACACCACCCATTCCTCTCCTGGGTGTGGTTCGTGCAGCAAACTGTGTCATAGCGTGGCGAAGTCATGACCCAAGGAAGCACAGGATAGGCTGTCACTGAGCAACAGGGCTGTAGGGTCTCAGAGCCACCAAAGTCACTTGACCTCGTGGACCTGCCTCAAGGCCTGTTTCTGTTGTCAGCATCCAGCTGATTGGATTCTGCAATTGAATTTGGGCAGCTTAACAAACCTCCCGAAATCTAAATAACAGTCAGCAAACCTGCTGTAATTGAATTTTTGAGATGCTAACACTGCAAGTTGGAAATGGCTGTTTTCTGCCGAGAGTGCAGGGCCCCGCGGTTCTCACTTGAAACCAACGCCCGCTGGCTGTGCTTGTCAGAGGCCCTGCGGTGGGGTCTCTGCACAGCCAGACTGCAGGAAAGCGGGAGGCACTCCCTGCTCAAAGTTCTTAGTGTTCAGGTGAGATGAAAGCTCCCCATGGGGTCCTGGGGGCCCCAGGGAGGTGTGGCCACTCAGGGTCCCAGACCATGGCTGGAAGACTGCAGGGCTCGGGGGTTAGGGCTTGTCCCCTCCCTGTCCTGCGGAGAGGGAGGGGAGCAGCGCCTGTCCCCATTAATCCATTAACCATGCTGCTGGGTCAGGGAGCACCACTGGGTCAGGGCATGATGTCAGCATCGTCAGCTGCCGTTCTAAGTTGGGTCTCAGGCCACGGGCACAGCGGGGCCCACGCTACACTGATGCAGGCTCCCTGCCATGGTGGAGCAGGGAGCAGGGATCCTTCCCCACCCTCCCTGTGCCCTCTCTTCTGTGGAGTGGCAGGGGGCTGGGACGGGGCCAGCCTGGGGTGAGCCTTCCCCACACCAGCCAGTGGCACTCCTTGGCTGTCTGCTGGCCTCCACCTGCCTTGCGCCACCACCCATGGATGGCTGTGGGTCCCCTTGTGTGTCTGCCTCCTCCCGTGACTCCTGGCCAATGGAACAAGGCTTCTCTCTTATCCCCCTGACCCCCTCTGGGCCCTGCCCAGTCAGTGGCCTAGTGCCTGGCTAGCAAGTTTTGTACCTTGTCATCCAAGAAGCCATCACCTTCTTTTTACATTTTTGGATGTTACTCCCATCAGCCGGAGGCAGGTCCAGGGGCAAGTGCTGGGGAGCCCGAGGGAGGGAGCCCGAGGGCTCAGGGCAGTGCTCAGGTGAAACGATGGGTACTGGGCCTTGGGGAGCAGCCATCTTTTTAAAAAAAATTATTTTATTTATTTATTATTTTTGGCTGTGTTGGGTCTTCGTTGCTGCGTGCGAGCTTTCTCTAGTTACGGCGAGTGGGGGCTACTACTTGTTGCGGTGCGCGGGCTTCTCATTGCAGTGGTTTCTCGTTGCGGAGCACAGGCTCTAGGTGCACGGGCTTCAGTAATTGTGGTGCGCGGGCTCTAGAGCACAGGCTCGGTAGTTGTGGCGCACGAGCTTAGTTGCTCAGCGGCATGTGGGATCTTCCCGGATCAGGGCTCGAACCCATGTCCCCTCCATTGGCAGGCAGATTCTTAACCACTGGGCAACCAGGGGAGCCCCAGGAGCAGCTATCTGCACACAGAGGAGAGGAGGAAAGAAATCCGGGGAGTGGCAAGGAGGTGGGAAAGCCACGGGGTCTCCCTGGCACTAGATGGGCTGAAGAGCCAAGAGGAAGCTAGGGCGTGGAGCGCAGGCAGAGCATGGCCTGGCTGGGCGAGGGCGGGCGTCCCTGGCTTCCTGGCACCTAGAGGTGAATGAGCCATCTGAATGTCCCTCCCTGTTCAGAACCCTGCTGGTGTCCCTGAACTTGTCTCCCCACCTCCAAAGGCCTGTCCCCTTCCGCTGCAGTCCTGTCCCTCTGCCAGGACCCATCTAAGCACCACCTCCCCCCAAACCTTGTCCTGCCCAGCGCTGGGTGGAGGTGCAGAGGGAGGCGTGAGTGCTGGGCTTCCCCAGCCTTCACCTCACCTGTCCTGAGGCCCCTCCTCAGCCAGTGCTGCTGTCACTCATCTCCAGCCACAGTGTGTGAGGGGAGGGGGCCCTGGTCATCCTGTGCCTTGACCCCGAGGAGCTTGTGGGCAGGCGAGGGCAAAGCCAGATTCCCCAGAGAAACAAGCAAGCGACAGTGCAAAATGGGGCAGCCACAGGGCCCCTGGCTCCCACGTCCCCACCATGTCACCTGCCCCACCTTCCAGACCAATCTGCGCAGCCTTTTGGTTTCTTGGTTTCAAAAAGCTGCCTCCCCACCCAGAAACTTGAGCCATTTTCCTCAAAGATGGGGAAAAAAAGCTCCACTTCTAAAAATAGCCCACCTGACTCTGCTCTGCTGGCTGTTTCCATGGCAACCCACTCCTTCCCAGGAGTTCCAGGTGAAAGAGAGTACCGGCCCTGGTGCGGGTGCCCAGTGGCTCCTCAGCTGCAGCCGGCTACTGAAGGGTTCCAGGAGACCCCCGAGCGGGGGCGGGGGCACAGCAGAAACACCGGGGCTCCCTCTGGCTCCAAGCCTCTATGATTTGAAGTAAACTCAAGACTGGTTATGTGCAAAAAGTGAGCTGTGCCGATGAGAGTGACAGGGATATTGGTAGGTGGGGGGCCAGGAAGTCCTAGCTCTGCCCTGGCTGCACGCTGGGGGCTTAAATGCTTTTCCAGAGCAGGTATGAATATCCCCAGAGTATGGTCGAGCATGCTTAGCCAAGGCCACATGGGGTTGAAGCAGGACCACCTGGCCCAGAACCGGGCTCCTCCGCTGTCCCATGCCACCTCCCTGAGCAGTCAGGGAGGCATGTGTGCCAGGCTTGAGGGGAGAACAGAGAGACCTGTGAGGTCTCTGTGTCCAGGTGGGAGTCTCAGTGCTTATCTAGGGAGCATCCAGGGACCACCCCTCAGGGCAGTAAGTCAGAGTACTGATCAGCTTCTGGTGTTGTTCGCAATCCTTGGCTTGCAGATGCTTCACTCCAGTCTCTGTGTCATCATGAGTGTTTCTCTGTCTTTGCTCCTCTTCCTATAAGGTCAGTCATATTAGATTAAGGACCCACCCTATTCCAATATGACCTCATCTTAACTAATTATACCTGCATCAGCCCAAATGAGGTCACATTCTGAAGTTCCAGGAAGGGCATGATTTTGGGGGGACACTAGCCAACCCAGGATAGCCCCTAAGGGTTGGAAACTCATGCACTTGGGAAGCTTGCCATGGATGGGAGGCCACTGCCGTACTCTGCTGGCCTGGCCAGGATGGACAGAGAAGTTGTGACTGCTGCCTTGTAAACATGTTGGTAACCCGGGTTTTATGGATTTATTCTCATCTAACAAAAAGGAGAATTCATTCTTGCATTTAGCTGGTGAAAATCAGTGGGTATTTCAGGAGTCGGTGCTTTCCTAGAAATGGTTGTGTCTGAGAACAGGCTGGAGCCCTTTATTCCACGGTCATTTGCTGCATGTGATCCCGCCATCCCCAGAGCTGCCTGCACCTTACCTCGAACCCCGCCTCTGGCTTGGAGGCTGGATTGATTGTTCTTTCCATGTTCCACAGTCTGGAGCTGTTGTTTGCTCTTGTCACTTTAGCCAGGGAGGCTCGGAGTGCCACTGGCTGAGGAATGTCAGGCCTGAGTTCCCCAGGAAGTCTTTCTCATTAGAAGGTGCAGGCTCGTTGGCGCAGAGTTGCCTGGGGAAGAAGAGCAGAGTCACCTTCCCCATCTGCCAGGCCCGCTTCCTGGTCTCAGAAGCCACAGCCTTTGCAGCTGGTGGAGCAACTCACTGGGCTCCTGCTGAGTCGCTTTTCTGTGAAGGTTTGATCTGAACTTTGGAAGCACACCCAGAGCAGCAGCGCAAGACAGGCAGGCAGAGCAAGGCCTGGGGAAGCAGGGGTACAGCACGATGGCCCTGGCAGCTGGGGCCGGGAGGGTGGGAGGGCAGAAGCCGCTGCCCCCTGCCTGGGCCTCCCCTTTGCCCCCTCCAGCTCTCCAGTCCTTCCTCTGTCACAGACCCTCCAGTTTGGCTCCCTGGGGTCACTGTCCTTGGAAGCTGGCCGTGCAGGGATGTGGGCTCCTGTTCTCTGGCTGCTGGTGGTCTTGGCCAGATGTTTCCTGCCCTGAACCTCAGCCCTCCCGCTGAGATGAGGGTGTGGGTGGCAGGATCTGCAGTCCCCCCGCCACCCCCAGTGCAGACATTCTGGCTCTGTCCTCTTCCTGGTGAGGCTGACAGTCTCGGGAGGGGTGGGGGAGGAGGGTGAGATGATGTAGGCTAGCAGGGAGAGGGCAGGGCGAGATGCCCCCGTTAGTGACCCCCTCAGTGTGGCCTGTGCTGAGAGACCAGGAGAGGGACCCCAGCCCCACCACTTACTCTCCGTAGGACCCGTCCTGCTCTGAGCCTCTGCTTTCTCACCTGTAAAATGAGGATGCTAAGGGTGCAAAGATTAAGTGAGTTATTTGTCCAGTGCTTTAAGAAGTGACAGCACCTTGTGTATGCCCTGGCCACTACTGCCACCGTCCATTGCTGTGGCTGTTTGCTGCCGGATGCCGCCTTCCCACCCAGCCCTTCATGGCTGAGCAGTAGGAAGCTGCCTCTTCCAGAGCTTGCTTCCTGAGCTGCTGAGACTGGGCTGGGTCTGAGTGCAACTCATGCAGCATTTCCCGGGGCGCACCAGCTGGTGCAGAGCCAGCCAGAGGCCAGCATGAGTGGAGCAAGGCAACTGACCGCAGGGAGCTCGGTGGGAGCGGGTGAGGGGCCCTGCAGGCCAGCGTGTCCCGGGGAGAGCGGGAAAGACGGGCCTCGTGTGCAGGGGTTGAGATTCGGCGTGGAGGATGGCAAACGATCCTCGCCAGGCAGAGGGCAGGTGCCATGTGCACTTTGGGCTCCCCTAACCGGCCCCTTGCTCACACCCACTGCCCGGTGAAGGGGATCTCCTGTCCAGTCCTGCCTCCTCCACCCTCGGCCCCGTGCTGACACCTGAGCAGACCTGAGTGCCCCTCCCCACTGCGCAGGGACGGCAGGCTCCTCATGTCAGCGGCTGGGGCAGACGTGTGAATGCCCCCGCCTGGGGAGGTGCCCCGGAGCTCAAGCCTCTGCTCTCCGACCACCTGATTTTTCCTACACCGGGGGCAGCTCCTCCGCATAGCTGCTCTGTGCTGAGTCCTGGCCTTCACATGAGCTTTGAGGCAGGCCAGGGCTCCACTGTGGGTGGATGTGTGGCTTCGATGTGGTCCTAGATTCCAGTTGCTGCTATTCTTGTATTTATATAGTTGCAGAATTCCTGTAGGATTTTAAGTCCATGGATAGTTCAGTGTCTGCTGTGTTGTTGAGATGTGGATTGTTACTTTGTTCCTCTCAGATGCTCACTGTGCCTGAGTTTTATTCCCAGTGGGAGTGGCGACAGTGAAGATGTGCGGGGTCAGAAAAGCCTGAGAACCCCCAAGGCCACAAGCTTGAGAACCACAGCCTAAGCGACTTTGCACGTATGAGTGTTTTCCTTCCTTGGACGACATGCCCCACCAGCAGAGCTCCCGTCTGGGGGGCAGGTGGGGGTGTGGGGGGCAGTGGAAGCCGAGGAGCCCTTTTCATGGCTCTTGATGGGTAACTGCCAGTTCATCCTTCAGAAAGCACAAGATGAGTTAATGCCATCTATTCTTTTTGCTACTTTGAGGAATGTCACATTGAGCGGTTTCATTTGCATCTCCGATGTTGAGCTTCATCTGTGTGTCCCACATGGATTTACTCCTTGCAAAGACCCCTGACCCTGAACTGAGACCTGGGACTCAGCGTGGCCACAGTTCACCATTAGGGGGCTAGGGTCCCCTTCATTGTTCAGCTCTGCCCTTCAGTCTGTCACCAGCCTCCTCTTATCCATGGACCTCTGCTCAAATGCCCACATACTCCGTTTTGCCAAGGGATGAAGGCCCAGGCTCCTTAGCTGTGCCCTCTACCCTCTCCAGCTAGCTCCTCTGTGCCCCATCCCTACTGCTCACATCCTTCTCCAGACCCTGCCCTTCTGTGTGTGACCTGCCGCTTCCATGCAGGCCTCCTGGGATGCACCCAAGATCATTCATCCAGTCACTCCTCCTCTCGCCCCTCCCCCCCACCCTCCCTCATTCTGATCTCACTGGAGAGGTACTCTGCCTGCGCATCCCCATAGAACAGACTTTGCTGGTCAGGTGTCTTCCCATCCCTCCCCCAGCAACAGAGCCACAACTTGGGAGCAGAACAAGCACTTTCCTATGTCCCTGGCAGCTGGACCTGAACTCGGACCCTAAGAGCTGCTTGCTAAGGTGCGATTACCCACCCTCTGCCCGTCCCGCAGGAAGATGCTCCGAGTTAGGTTGGTCAGTTCTTTCTCGGCGCACAGGGAGTCACTTTCAGGCTGACCCGCAGTCAGCATGCCCCCGTGCGCCCCTCCCAGTGCCCAGCGGCAGCCACGCTGACTGGTTGGTGGCCATTCTGGTTGTTTGACACATTGAACCTGGAAAGTGAGAGGAGGTTGCGTTGTAACTAAGAGCCTAGGCTCTGGAGCCGGACGGGCCTGGAGGCTCCGGAATTTCCCCGCCTGTGGCCCTGGGCAATTTCAAAGCACCTTTCTGCCCCTCAGACCTACCTCACTGGGTCACCAACGTGCATTAACCAAGTCAGCGCCTTGCCCATTGCCTGGCACCCAGGAAGGCAAGATACGCATCAGCCATCGGAGCCTTTCTAAGGTGATCCAGAGAGAGGAAACAACTCCGTGCAGGTCCCCCTGGGTTCAGATCCAGCACTGCCCCCTTGATAGCAGGGCCCTAAACCGGTGGCTGGGTGTCTCAGAAGCTGCATTTTCACGCCTGCAGAGTGGGAATAGCTGCTGTCTGCTGGCCACTGAGGCTCAGTGTTCACACTGGTCAAGTGAGTGGCCCAGGGCGTGGCCCGGCCCGGCATGTGTGGTCTCCAGACACTGGGTCATTTCGGGGCTGCAGTTGGGCTGGATGGGGTGGGCGAGCCCTGCCCCCAGCCTGGATGCTGCCCCCTGCCGCCTCCTCGCTCCGGGCACCCCTCCGAGGCTGGCCAGCCCCTGCCCCCAGCTCAGGGCATGTGCGGAGCAGTGTCTCAGCTGTGGCCACCCCCATGCATCCTGTCTGCCATGGGAGGAAATCTGTTCTCTCACAATGCGTCCTTTTTTCAAAAATTTCTATCTTGGGTCACAGATTTCCTTCACCAAAAAAAAAAAAAAAAAAAAAAAGGTTCTTGCTGATTATTTCTGAATCAATGCATCTCAGACACCGCTCAGCAATTATAGCATCTGGTACTCACAGGCCAGTGTCAAAAGTAGCAGCAGGGGGCTTCCCTGGTGGCGCAGTGGTTGAGAGTCCGCCTGCCAATGCAGGGGACACAGGTTCGTGCCCTGGTCTGGGAGGATCCCACATGCCGCGGAGCGGCTGGGCCCGTGAGCCATGGCCGCCGAGCCTGCACGTCCGGAGCCTGTGCTCCGCAACGGGAGAGGCCACAGCAGTGAGAGGCCCGCGTACCGCAAAAATAAATAAATAAACTTCATCAAAAGTAGCAGCAGGGCCCAGGCCAGCTCCCCACCCCACCCCACTCGCCGCAGAGCACCCCGGAGGCTCCCACAGCCCCGTGCCCCTTTGGACACAAGCTGGGCTGGCAGCAGACCAGGCTCCAAGGTACCTCAGACTCCCAGGAGGGGTGCCAAGGGCACCTGGGGTCAAGTAAGCAGGGAGGGGGTGGGGTGTGAGCACCTGCCTGGCTCCTCATGAAGGTCCCCAGGTGAGAAGAGGGTGGCTCTGGAGGCAGACGGACTAGCCAGGGCGCCTGGGCCAGGGCTTCACCTACCTGAGCTTCATCACCTGTCTGTCCCCTGGGAGTGGTACAGTCCCTACCCTGACAAGGCCATTGAGAGGCCACAGCCAGTGTCTCCACACAAGAGACACCCATAGGTGAGCGTGGCCTTGCTCCTCAGGGGAGACCTGCAGGAGGGGGTCACCGGTCGCAGCAGGGAGGGAGCTGTGACTGTGGCCTGGGGGGTCTTCAGGCCGGCTCTGAAGATGGGGCGGCATTGGGCTAGGCAGGGGTGAGACCTCTGAGGAGCTGGGGGTGGTGAGGAGGTTCCAGGCAGTGGGGACACAGTGGGGACACAGAGGGAAAGGCCCGAAGCACGAGTACTCGTTGTTTGCAGGGACCGGGGGTGGGCGGACAGCGGAGAGCAAGGTCAGGTTGGCAGGGGAAGCATGGGTCAGCCCGGGCTGGGCCTGTGACGCGGGGACAGTACCCGGGTTTCATTCAGGGTCTGCAGGGCCTGGGATGGGAGCCGCTCCCACACAGCCACCTCCACCTCTTCACGTGGACAGCCCACCCCTGCCTGCACATCAGCTTAGGGGGTGCTGGTGCCCCCTGCAAAGCACAGCCCAGGCCCTGTCATTCAAGCTGGTCCCCTCTTCCATCCCCCCCACTGACTCCAGAGGGGCTGTGCAGACACCTCACCCTGGCCAGGAGCCGGCACCTCCCGGGCCTCTGGGCGTGTGTTGCTCCGTAAGGACCATGGCGACCCCGCGTGTCTCCACAGATGACTCTGGGGACGACGAGGACGGGACTGCCTCCCCAGCTGACAAGAGCGAGCTACACGACACCATCAAGAAGCTCTCCCTGAAGCTAGACGACCTCAGCACGTGCAATGAGCTCGTGGCCAAGCACGGCGTGGCACTGCAGCGCTCCCTGAGCGAGCTGGACGGCCTCAGGATCCCCTGTGAGAGCGGCGAGAAGCTGAAGGCAGTCAGCGAGCGGGCCACCCTCTTCCGCATCACTTCAAATGCTATGATCAACGTGAGTGCCCGCTGGCCCGGCCCAGGCCCCCACGGGGGAGGTGGCTCCCTGGTCCCTGGGTGGGTGGCCAGGGTGAGGGACAGGCCGGGGCTCCCTCTTGCTCTCGTCATCCTCCGTGTCATCTCATCCACGCACCGTCACGGGGTGAGGACACTGTTTTTCATTGTTGGGTGGAGCTCGGAGTTGGGTGTGAGATCCGGCTGAGCCCGCAGGTGGTTCAGGCCTGGGCGAGGAAGGCAGCGCCCAACCTGAGCAGCCGGCTCAGCACACACAGTAGGGACGCAGCTGCCACATTTTTCCGCAACAGCTGCTGCTGCTCTTTCCCCCAGTACGTGGCCCAGATGCAGCAGGATTGGGACCTGTAACCATGGGGGGCTTGCATGTGTGGTGGGGGTCCCTCAGTCAGAAGAGCTTTCGAGTTGAGGCCACCGCAGTCGTGCCAACCTGACAGTAAGTAGCTGAATGAGGACCCATGTCTGTGGACTGAGGGGTTCAGCCCCAGGAGTTCCCCCTTTCCACGGGTTCTGGGAGCCACACAGCTGTGACCGTGAACCAGGAGGCATGTGCTCCCTCTGGACACAGGTCTGATGTGTCAGAGGAGGCCACAGCCTCCTCCCAAGGACAGCCCCCAGGATGAGCACATCCCAGCTAGGATGGCACCGTGGGAGCTGGGGGCCAGAGCACAGAGGTGTGGGGAGATGGAGGCCGCCTCAGAGGAGGTGGGTCCAGAGAACGCGGTTCAGGCAAGCCGGTCAGGCTGGCCGCAGAGACGGTGGGCAGTACCAGTGTCCAGGTGAGCCCCAGCTGGGGGACTCAGCCTCCAAAGCAGGGGGGTCAGAGCAGAGACTAGGCTCTCCGTCCAACACCAGGAAATCTGAGGGCAGGGTGGGAAGGTGGAGGCTGGAGCCCACTGCAGGCCAAGATCCTGTACCCTCTTCCCAGACTCCAGGGAAACATGCATAGGTGCCCGCAGGTGTGGACTTTGTCCATGGCGTTCAGGGGTGCAGTGGCGCCCACGTGCCGAGATGCTGCTGGACCGCAGCTCTGTGGCCGCCCTGCTGTTTGGCCCCGTCGCTGGTCTTCTCTCTCCTTTTCCCGTGTCCACCCTCTCGGCCTTCTGGCCTCCTTACAGCCCCCAGACTCTAGGGGCCTGGGTCACTGTACTTCTTCCGGTGACAGGCACCGGTATCGAGCATTTAAGGCGTAATGATGCATTTGTGCTTCCCCGCGGTTTCCCCGGCATGGCCTCCCCACATGCGGAGACTAAAGCCGCATCATCTTGAGTAAGCGGTTTTGGTTTTTCCCAGATAATGCGCTGCTCAGCTGGCATCTCTAGCGAAAGTATTTTATCAGGCATCAGAGGCTCATCTGTGTTTACGAAGCCATAAAAACAGCTCACCACCGAAGTGCGTAATGAATTGTTTGATGGGAAGCTCAGGCCCCTGGGGTTGATTAGCAAGCCTGTTAGCAGTTCTGGCACCAGGAGAGCCAGACCCAAGTGACGGAGCCTGCCTGCATCCTGGGCCGGGATCTGCGCCCCCCGCAAACATGAACCTGACGTGAGGGCCTCTCCCATCCACCTCCACTGTGGGGGCACAGAAGCGAGGTGCTGGGAGCCCAGGCTAGTGCAGAGTCCCGCATTTCTTCCAGGGACCCTTCCTGACAGCTGCTCCTCACCCGGCAAGAGCCGGCTCAGTTCTGGGAGGCTGTCAGACCCTGAACTCCCAAACCCCCACTGTGTGCAGAGGGGCCACCTAGGCAAAGCGTCCCCACTCCTGGCCAGGCTTTGGCCTCCACCCGTTACTAGGAGGGGTTTGGACCAGGGAGCTGTAACTAAGGCATCCATGTGGCTCCCACCCCCGAGCCCCGAGGGGAGCCCACTCCCACCCAGGACCACTTACCCCTCCCCACAGCTTCGCTAGTACCGCTAATATCCACGTGGAGGCAGAGGCGCAAAGAACTCCCTGAGCTGCCCAGGGTCACCAGCTGCTAAGTGGCCAAACTGGTCGCAAACCCAAATCTGTGTAGCGCGCTGTGGGAGTCACGGCCCTCATGATGGTGAGGGTGAGACCCTCAAGGGCTGCAGAGGCCCCCTTCCACTCTGAGGTCAGCACATGGAGGGTGGCCTCGCATCCACCTGGGGCAAACCCCCATTCTCAGGGACCTGAGTCCCTGGTGTGCCTTTTACCTTTAGGCTGCAGCCCTACCAGGGTCTTTCCTGGGAAGGTGGGGACCCAGGATGGGTGGAAGCCACCCCCAGCTGTCCCCAGAAGGCACAAGTCCTCATCCTTCAGATCCGCCCAGATCTCACTGTAAGAAGAGGAAGCTGCTTCCCCCACACTGGCTTCCTACTGCCTCTCCACCATCCCCTCCCTGCCCCCCGCCCTGACTGACGGGAGCCCCTCCTGGGGAACTCAGAGAATCTCTCCTCCCACCAGCCGCACAGCCAGGGCAGCCCCCTCCTGTGGATGGTGAATGGCTCTGGGTTTTCCACCTCGTGGGCTCCAATTAAGCCTGGGTCATGGAAGTGGAGGAGAAGATGGGGGACGGCAGGCCACACAAAACCCTCAGGCAAACACATCCTGCAGAGGGCCCTGGGCAGGCTGCACTCTCCCCACACAGGGAGATGGACTGCTGCTTCTTCACTTTTCCCCAAGATGGCCAAGAGTCTGGGTGCTACTGAGGCAGGCCTGTCCCCGTGGCCCTGCTCCCCAAGGGGGCATCTGGCCCTCACCTTGAGGATGGCCCCTTTTGTGCGTGTTTGAGGGAACGGGATGTCTGGGGGAGGTTCTGGGTCAGGAATACTGAACTGTATTGCCCTTGCCTGCGCTGTACCCTCTAAAATACCCCTTCCCCACCCTTCAGATGCCTGGCAGATCCCTTTTTATCCTTCAGAACCCCACGTGGACGTCACCACGGCCGGGAGGCTCTCCGAGTTCCCCATCAGGAAGCCGTTCCTCCTGGTTAGATCCCCCAGTGGTCCCAGCCCACTGAGCAGTGCTTACCCCATTATTTCAATGTCTGATCCCCCACCAGGCTTTGTGCCCCTTGAGGTCAAGCTCAGGTCTTACTCACCTGTGGCCCCAACAGTAGCCCAGTGGGAGTGCCCAATACACTCTGTCTCAATCAAAGTGGGTCTTGTATCTCAGGGAAAAAAGTTCTAAGTGGCCCACATCTCACTTACCTGCGAAGTGACCATTTACAAAGCCATTCTAGTCCCATTTCCTCACCTGGACGAGGTCAGTGAGAAAGTGCAGGCTCTGAGCAGGGTGCAGAGCTGCTGGTCACCACCCCTCGCCACCCTGGTCACCTGGCCTTGCAGAGAAATGACCCAGCCTGGTTGCTGAGACATAGGAACAGAGCTTTATGAAATCAAGTCATAAACGTGTTTTTTTTTCCATGGGAACGTGGTACTGAGCCCCGGCTTCCTTCCCTCCTATTGTGGTTTCGGTTGGCAGGGTTCTTTCTAGCAGGCCTGGGAGGGTGGTGCCTGGTGGGCCTTCAGGAGGCCTCGGGGGGCAGCAGCTGAGCAGGTCAGCGGCCCCATAGTGAACTTGGGGCTCATGCAGTTAGGAAAGTCCTGCCTGATGGGATTTGAACCCAGACCTGAGTGGCTTCCCACTGAGCCTGCCCCGGGCCTGTGCCAGGTGGGGACTCGGCGAGGACCAGGCAGACCCATCCGGCCCCTGAGGATCCAGGGATCCCAGGGATGGTCCAGGGATCTTCCTTGTGATGCTGAGTGTCACGTGGGCTCAGCAGTACAGCCTTTGGGAGAAGTAGCTAAGCAGGGCAGCAGCTCAAACACCCACTGGTGAAGGCCAAGTGTGTAGAGGGCCGTGGAAGGGCTGCGGAGTGACCCCCAGTGCCAGGGCGGGGCCTGCAGAGGGAGAGGTAGTGGCCACAGAGTGGGGCCAGAAAGGATCAGGAGGATTTCTCCCAGGCAGGGAAGGAAAACACTAGCTGTGGACACTTGCTGTGCGCAGGGGGTGCCGAGCTTTTTACACATGGTTCCCTGTAAGCATTGTGCTGGGATGGCACCCACGCCATCAGGCTCTAAAGCTCCCCCACCCGTTTACCCTTCCTGGGCCTCTGCGGACAGTTCCCCAGTCATGGTGGCCCCTTGGGCAGGACCTGGTCTTTGGGTGAAGCTCGCTGGCTGTGTGGATGATGGCCTTACCACCCGCTGCCCTGGAAATGAGAGCAGACACATCTCCTTCCCACCTGGGAGGAACAGGTGTGGGGTTCACATGACCCGTGACCATCCCCGGGGGCCCAGCAGCCCCTCCCAGCCTCCTCTCCCACCTGTTCCCCGTCCGCCTCCAGTCCCCTGCCAGAGTTGGCCACTCACCTAACCTGAGGAGGCCACAGCCTCTCAGACCCTCCCCACCTATCGCCCCTCAGATGTACATTACCTCTCCTGGGAAGCCCACCCGCAAGCCCATGGCTACTCCCAGGGCCCATCTCACAGTCCACCTGGCTGGGTCGGCCCTGTGTGCTAGAGGCTGGTGGGGCCCTGGCCAGCAGGGAGCCAGGACAAGAGAGAGAATCAACTACCCATGGTCACGTTGCCTGCAAGGCGTTCTGCATGCACCATCTCCCCCCGACCCACTCAGCCGCTTATAGTGGGGAAACTGAGGCAGCTGCTAAGGATAAGAGCCCAGGTCTTCAGGCTCCAGAGCCTTGCACCTCGTAGGAGGGAAATAAACCCATCCCTCCCTTGAGGGTGGGCAGGAGGGTCAGGAACCCCTCCTCTGCCCACCTTTACCCCACTCCCAGCTCCGCATCCCCGCCCCACTCTGCTGACTGTCGCCCTGTCTGCAGGTCCACGAGTCTCGTGGGCTCTTCTTTCTTTCTTTTTTAAATAACTTATTTGTTTAATTGAAGTGTAGTTGACTTACAACGTGGTGTTAATTTCTGCTCTACAGCAGAGTGACTCAGTTATACACATGTATACATTCCTTTTTATATTCTTTTCCATTATGGTTTATCCCAGGATGTTGAATATAGTTCCCTGTGCTACACAGTAGGACCTTGTTGTTTCATGGGCTTTTCTACCGCAGCAGTGTGCAGAGACAGGACACGGTCTCCCTAGTGATGCTGGGAGCCCTGGAGCTTCCATGCCTGGCACAGTGTCCAGCATATGGGAGCCTCAGTGAATAAGAGAGAGAGTTGGTTGTGAAAGAAAGTGAGAGCGACTGAGTGAATTGCTTAGTGTCTGGGAAAATTCCCTAGTGGGTGATTTTGTGAGTCTGATCAAAGGCAGTACAGCAGGTCCATGCTTGGATCACCGTCTGGGTAACTGTGTTTGCTGCCATTTAGAAGGAACTTCACAGCGCAGTGATCAGCCGTGGTTCAGAGACTGAGCCTCGAAGCACTGCACGTGTGCAGGGCTCCCCCGGCCCGGGTGTGGGAACCGCAAGCGGCACCTCCCTCCCGGAGAACCAGGACGCATGCGGTGTTACAGCATTGGCTCCATCACGAGGTTTGAGGTAGAGAATGGCAAAATTAATACATGTTACCAGCTCAGGCTTTGGGTATTTGTTTCCATAAAGTGAAAAGAACGAACTCCCATTTTCTTCTTTTTTCCCGCAAGTTTGTCTTTGTGGGAAAGCAGAGAGCCCTGGTTTGGAGGCAGGCCTCTGGGATGCTGGCAGTGTGATAGCAGGCATCCGCCCCAGTTTCCTCCCGTTACTTTGTTTGCTCCTCACAACGGCCACGTGAGGTTGGTGTCATTACAGCTTCCTTGTCATCGCTGTCATTTGTATTATTCACGTGCCAGCCCCGAGGCCCAGAGTGGTCATTTTGCCCAAGGGTGGCAGGCCCGGCGGCTGCACGAGCACAGAGGGTCACAGCTGTTGGCCCTGGGCCGTCCCCACTGCTGGCCGCAGGGCTCTGTGCAGAGGGCCAGGGCTGTGTCACCTGTCACTAGGCCCAGCACACTTGGGCCCCTGCCCTGGGCAGAAGAGCCCCACAGTGGTGCCACGGTCATTCTGGGGTGAGCCTGCCCTGGGCTGGTAGGGTGCACGCTCCCCTCCCTGTGGGGGAAGCAGGGTCTGTCCGCAGGCCAGGGCGGTGGAGCCTGGCAGGGAGAGAGCCGCTTCTGTGACTCTCAGGCAGGCCCGGAGGCAGCCACAGTCCCAGCGTGAAGGTGCTGAGCCCTCCGTCAGCTGGCAGCCTCGGGGTTTGCTCCCCACTTCTGCTCCTGCAGGCCCCCTCCTGACATGGCCCCCACACCTGAGTTGTGAGAGGCCCCTCAGAGTTGGGGGGCCCTTGACCTCAGGAACAGGTTTAGGGCAGCCAATGGGTGAGCAGAGCTGGATGGTAGGCGAGCCCCACAAAAGACCAAAGACAGTCGAGGTGCAGAAAGCCAGGGGGTGGGCTCTGGCCAACAGAGGGTGGTGCCCACCAGGCCCCCCTCCAAGGGCCCAATGGGACAGACCCGGCATGCTTTTACCAAGGAAGGTAGTGGCCCACGAGGGACACACCCTGGTGCCCGCAATAGAGCCGGCCGGGTGGGATGGGGCGCAGATCCTGACGGCAGGGGCATGCGGATGTGGCGGAGGACGCATGCCCAGCACAGCTGGGTCTGGAGGGAGGGGGCTTCAGCTCCAGTTGGAGGAGCTGTGAGAGCACGATGAGGGGGGCAGCAGAGGCACTGGGGGCTGTGGGAGGCGGCCGGGGGGAATGGGAACAGGGACGCAGATGAGGATAGGTGGGGGAGGTGGGGGTACACAGATGCAGAGGCAGCAACTCAGGGCACTTGGCCAGGACCTTGGATTTGCGGCATCATAGAAACGGACCAGATCAGAAGGGGCTGTTTACCGCTGGAGATGCTCTGAGGCTTCGCTGAGCCCTGTTTGGAGATCACGAGGGGCTCCTCGCACCCACCCAAGCGGAGTGGTGGTGAGAGGCCCCAGAGCCACCCTCCTCGTCCTTCCAGGGCCCGTGGGCAGGTTCCCATCCAGCTGACCTCTGTTCTGCCCCTGACAGCTTGCTCACTTGGGGCTTGGGGAGATGAGTAAAAATAGATTCCAGGATGGTCTAAAATCGGTTGGCAAACTGGCAGCCAGATGGTGCTGGTTCCTGTGCATGAGGGGTAAACTATTTTGAATGTGGAAAGGACTATTTTAAAGTTTGAACTGAAGTGAGAAGCTGACTCCCCAGTGCTGTGAGTGAGTCACGTTAAGGAGAAGCCGTGACCATCCCCTCCGTGTCCGAGAGGGGCTGGCCCCTGTATGCGGGGCAGCCCGAGCCGAGGGCCACGTGAGAAGGGGGCCCGGCCCTGGGAGCCGCCCAGCCTCCAGGGGCCGGGAGGGTGGTGGATGCGGAGCATGGCGGCGTGGCTGAGCCTGAGCCAGACCCCGGGAGAGCCTGGCACCCCCATCGCAGCTCCTGGGGGACCCGCTCTTGGTCTTGGAGCATGAGATGGCTGTGTTTCATCCAGCATGGCTGCCTCCAAGCCAGACAGTCCCAGCCTGAATCTCAGCCCTTTCCCACCGTCGGGAGGTAATGTGCTGAGGCCAGCCTGTTGCTCCTCAGTGGGAGGGGAAGGAGAGACTCTGTTGACCCTGATGTGTCCCTAGATTGAGCTGCTGGCCATGCAGAGGGGCTCAGGGAACCCGTGATTCTGCACATTTGTCTCCTGTTCGCCTCCTTTATTATTACTACAGACCATTGAGAGGCGGGTCCATAGTGACACTGGCCATGTGAGGATCGATGCGGTGGGGTAGATGGTGGGGCAGCCTCGGCCCTGGCCACCCACTGACCTGGGAGCCCTGCGCCTGAGAACCACGGCAGGCCAGTCACGTGGCTGTCAGCCACAGGGCAGGTCCTGGCTGACTGCAGGTGGAAACGTGGCCCCTTCTCCCTTCCTCCCTGCGAGCAGGGTTACCGGAACCTGCTGTGTGCCGACAGCTGGGGCCAGTCACCGAGCTGGCCCTGTCGGCCCAGGGCACCCACCCAGCCTGGAACCACCAGGCATTTGGCCCTTGTCCCCACCTCATCTGTGGCTCCAAGGGCCGCCCACCCGACATCCAGCGACTCTCTGGCACCCTCCTCACGGCCCAGCCAGGACGGCAGTGACCGTGCAGGAGACTGATGGTTTCCACGTGGCCACTGAAGGCTGGGCCTGAGCGGGGTCCCGGCTCTGCAGACGCTCCTAGAGCTTGAGAGGCTCCCGGGCCATACACAGGGTGGGCATGAGACCCAGGCCACTGCCCACATGCCCTGCTCGCCCGCCCGCATTTGAGGAGCAGCGAGGTTGTGGTTGGGATTAGGATTAGGAACAGCAAAAGCGATTAGCGTTCGTCCTCCTTCCTCCTGGGCACAGCTGGGCAAGGTTTCCGGCTCACACACTCTGCATCTGTCCTGTGCGACACCTGTCGGGGTGACCGATAGCCATTCCCCTTGGGCCCTGACACGCTTCCCTGGGCAGGCAGCCCTCACAGCCCCCTTCACGGGCCTGGCATCTGGAAAGGGAGAGTCCCCGGTGGGTGCCTCCGTGCAGGGGCATGGGGGAGGTGCCGCCATTTCCTTTCTGGGCTTTTGGTTCTCACTCTGCTTTGGGCATGTCAACAGGCCCCCTGCCCTCCCCACAGAGGTAGAATCGCATTGCCCACAGGACCCTGCACCTCTTCATCTCAGGGACCCTCTCGACGGCCGTGGGGGTGGGAGAAAGGGGCAGGCCTAGGAGACTGGAACCCCGTTCCCGTCCAGAGGACGATCACCCCAGTGGGTCACAGAATCGGGGACTCTGCAGGAGTCCTGGGGTTCAGCCCTCTGTTCACGAGAACACTGAGGTCCAGGAGGTTATGGGCCTGCCCCAGAGTAGGCAGCGAGGCGATGCCGTGAGGGGCCTGGATGCTGGCCCAGTGTGTGTGAGTCGGGGGCTTTGGGGTGGCCTGTGGCTCTGCTCCTGGTCAGGGCGGCGCGTGAGCTCTGAGAGTTGTGGCGGGGCCTCAGGGGAAGTGTGACCGTGTTCAGGGCCAGGGTCAGCCAGGCCCTTCCTGGGCCCCTGGGAGCCACCCCCAGCCACCCGCCCATCGCCGGGCCCCAGGCCTAATCCAGCTTAGCGAGCACACAGTGCACAGCCCAGCTCAGCATTCCAGGGCGGCAGGGCCAGACCGGCACCTGCCTCCGTTCGCGGCTGGCTGGGATGGGGCCTGGAGAAGGTCGGCAGCATCAGAGGAAACCGGCGCAGTTGGGGATGGACACCAGGTAGGCACCTCAGGGCAGAGGGGGCAGGCAGGCTCTCCACAGCCCACAGGGTGACCAGGGCAGCTCGTCAGCTGCAGATGACCCCCACACCCCCGAGTCAGTGGAAAAGGCCCTGGTCCAGCCACATGAGCCCCTCGATATTGGGGTACAGCAGCCTCCGCCATGCCCCCCTCTTCAGGCAACTCTGACATGCTCTCATCTTCATCGCCCAGCCCAGCTGCATGTGGCCCCGATGAGGCCCCCGCTGTCCTGGGGATTTGACTTCCTGCCCCTCTGCTGCTCCATATCAGCCTGTCCTGCAGGGGTAGCAAGGTGGAGGGCACCCAGGTTATCAGCCAGCAGCCCTGGCTGTGTGGGCAACAGCCTCCGCTGCAAGGACCAGGCAGGGCTGGGTCCTGTTACTTGAACAGGGTTATCCCCCGACCTCCTTGTTAGCGAGCATCTCCGGGAGCCCACCCCCACTCCGGGAAGGCCCTGGGACTCCACATCGCCTCAAGGGGCATCCGGATGGGGGTAAGGGTCCAGCTTGACAAAATAAACAGTGACAGCGCTGGTTCCACGCCCTGGGAGACTTGGACCGTGGCCCTACACGCACGGCCTGTGGCCTCGAGCAAGTCCCTTGGTCTCCCTGAGCCTCCATGTCTTCCTCGGTCACGCTGTTTAAACGGCCACCTCAGTGCTTGTGAGCACCACCCCTCCCGGCACCGGCACCGGCACCGACAGCCCTGACCCACAGGGGGTGGGGGGTCTGAGGGAGGTGGGGCCAGAGAAGGGGAGGAAGGCACGTGGTCACACAGGAGGGAGAGCGTGGGGCAGGACGGGGCCCCAGGAGCTGAGTGTGGAGAGGCTCTGGGACCAGGTCTGTGAGAGGCTGTCAGCTGTCTCAGAAAATGAAACCGACACCTTTTTCCCTTCCATATCATTCCTATGGTATTGAGAGCTTCACGAACATCAAGGGCAGGAGGAAGGGAGCCTAATTCATCTTTGCAGCACAATCATCTTTCCCTCTTTGCTTTTTTAAATTTAATTTTATTTTTTATTGAAGTTGATTTACAATGTTGTGTTAGTTTCAGGTGTACAGCAAAGTGATTCATCTATTTATTCTTCAGATTCTTTTTCCTTATAGGTTATTACAAGATACCGAGTATAGTTCCCTGTGCTATACAGGAACTATAAACTTGTTGGTTATCTTTCCTTCTTTGCTTTTGCTGCTAGGAAGGCCAGAGGCCATGTAGAGCTCTCTGACATGAGTTTGTAGGAATTATTTACCATGACATTCGGCTATTTGTGGCTCTTTTATAAGCCTTGTTTCATTTTTATTTTTATAAATTATTTTTGGCTGCATTGGTCTTTGTTGCTGAGTGCGGGCTTTCTCTAGTTGCGGCGAGCGGGGGCTACTCTTCATTGCGGTGCGCGGGCTTCTCATTGCGGTGGCTTCTCTTGTTGCAGAGCATGGGCTCTAGGCGCGTGGGCTTCAGTAGTTGTGGCTCACGGGCTGTAGAGTGCAGGCTCAGTAGCTGTGGCGCACGGGTTTAGTTGTTCCACAGAATGTGAGATCTTCCCAGACCAGGGATTGAACCTGTGTCCCCTGCATTGGCAGGCAGATTCTTAACCACTGTGCCAACAGGGAAGTCCAATAAGCCTTGTTTTAAATGCTGTGAATTATATGAAAGGAAAGTGTCCATCTGTGTTAAAACTCAGCGAGATGATTGCAGGAGCTGTAGAGGGTTGGCGGGGAGTGACAGCGGCAGGTACAACGGAGCAGCGCTAAGGAAAGGCGAGGGCAGAGTCCAGAGGCCCTTGTGCAGCTGCCAAGCTAGTCTGATGGGGCTGGCAACCTGCCACCAGGCAGGGCACCCACAGACCCTAAGAACCAGAAAACGGGAAGCACCCATCGTGTGTCTCACCTGTAACAAGGCTCCATGCATGACACAGCCCGGGCCCCTGCACCTTCTCCCCAAGACAGCCAGGCAAGGGGACCGTGCCTCGTGTGGCCTGGGGTCCTGTCCTTTTCGCCCATTGTTGACCTGGGCAGCCCCTCCTCCCTGGGCCTCACTCTCAGGGGGACAGGAGGATCCAGCAAGGGGCTTCCCTGCAGCAGTGGGCCCGGCGCTGCCCAGGGAGACAAGGGCACCCCCCCTCCCCCGCCAGAGCCAGGACTCTGGGGTGCGTTTCTGACAGCACCGTGCACCTAGCTCGGTGGTCTGAGAGCTGCTGGGGCAGCGGCAGGGTGACGTCGCCCCTGCAGTCAGGACCCCTTCCTTGGTCAGCAAATGGGTGGCTGGAGCCCAGACTAACCTGACTGGCCACTGGGGCCGAGCTTAGGGTCAAGGGAAGCAAGGATGAAGTGGACACAGGCCACTCAGGAGCCCACCTTGGGGGTCCCCAAATTGCATGGTAGTCAGTGACTGCAGCTCTGCACCAGTGGGCGAGCCTTATAGATCCAGAATAGCCCCAGACTTGCAACAGCCCTGGATGCAGCCTCTCTCACCTCCAGAGCCTGCTAAGTGCATAAGGAGATTTCTTTCCTTCCCCACTAAAGTCTCTCCCTCCCCCTAACCTGTGCCAGGACACCTGTCAGCACAAATCCCTGCCCCTTCTGGAGAAGCGGGTTACAGTGGCATGCGGCTGGGCAGGGACCAGACCTGCCAGGGAGGGCGGGAGGCCCTTGAAGTGCCCCCTCTCCAGAGCCTTGCTGGGGAGCTGCTGGGAACTGAGCCTCAGTTTCCTCATCTGTCAAATAGGGACAATCCCTCTCCTCCCACCCCAAGGATTTTGCTGGATGAGCTGAGACGGGGCGGGGGGCGCTGCGAATGCAGGGTCTGTGGGGCTTTACCATTGTGGCTTATGGACAGGACATGGGCTCAGTGGGGCTGAGTGACCCATGCGGGAACTGGGCCTTCCCAGTCCTGATCACGTGACCTTTTCCACTACACTTTGCTGGTTGCCTTGGGCCTCCGTTTCCACATCTTCAGAAAGGCGGTGTGGAGAGCCCCTACCCTGCCCATTCTGCATGGTGCTGGGGGGTGAGATGAGATGGGATGACAGAAGGAAGGTGCCCGGGGAGGGCTTGTTAAGGAGTGACGTGCGGGGCCAGATGAGTGGCCAGCCTTCTGGAGCCCCAGGCTGGGGCCCTTTCCACCAGCCAGGCCACCACTGGGGCTTGGCTCCCTATGGGACGGGAGAGCCAGCCGAGCCCAGGCAGGGTGAAGGCATGTGCTCGGGTGCCAGCCGTGATGAAGGGGGTGTCCACTGAGTACCCCTTGGCCCCGAGCTCTGCGTCACCTCCCTGGCTCCTCCTGACAGCCCTTCAGGTAGTGCTGTGCGGTCTCTGTTACAGAGGAGGGGCACCGTGCCTCTCTCCCTCCAGGAATCAAGTCTCTAACCCTCAGCATCAGACCTCATGTGATGTGCGTGGAGCCCAGTGGCCGGTGGGAAGGGGGTGGTGGGGGGTGGCGGCCTGAGATCACTGACGCAGGTTGGGCTGGGAACCATGTCCCTTCCAACCACGTTAGAGGAGTCCAGAAAGGGCAAGTCCAGTGGTGCCCGGCTGGGACCTCGCTGCCCTCCAAGGACAGCTGAGGCCCAGACCCTGTGATGACAGGGGCAAAACAACCATAGGTGCTGGAAGCACCTATGGACCCGGGAAGCTGAAAAGAATCTGGATGTCATAGTAGGCCACAAGTTTGAAGGGGGAACGTTAAAAGCAGAGTTTATGTGATACAGACTTTGAGGTAACTTGGTAGAAAGTTCGAGTCCCAGTTCCTCTGTCAGACAATACCCTTTAGCTCTGAGCCAGGTGGTATAGCAGAAAGGTGGCTTTCCTTCCTTCTGTGCCAAAGCCAGGGTCTGGCCTGAGCTGCTGTCTTGGTTCCAGTGGGGACAGTGGTTGTGACAAACCTGGGCCCAGGCCACAGTGAGGATGCAGCAGCTGAGAGCTGGCGCCCCTGCCACCAGGAACACGCAGCACCCCAGCTGATAACTGGCGAGGCAGCATGACCAGCAACACCGGGTTTAGTGCTCTCGAATGGCATCTTGACTGTGGGGCACCGACCAGGGCAGATGCCAGGCTGGTTTTGAGAAAGCCAGGGTCCCCATGACCCCACGGAAGCCACAGGGGGCAGCAAAGGTGTTTCTGACCCACCTGCGAAGGGGGGGCAGGGGCCACGCCCCCCCACCCCCGCCTTCCTCTCTGCCCCGCCTGGCTCACAGGCCACGCCCCCTTGCAGGCCTGCAGGGACTTCCTGGAACTAGCGGAGACGCACAGCCGGAAATGGCAGCGGGCTCTGCAGTATGAGCAGGAGCAGCGCGTCCATCTGGAGGAGACCATCGAGCAGCTGGCCAAGCAGCACAACAACCTCGAGCGCGCTTTCCGCAGCGCCCCCGGCCGGGCCACCAACCCCACCAAGAGCTTCAGCGAGGGTGAGCGGGCGTCTGTCCATCCCTCCGGTCCACCCTCAGTGTCCCCTCTGCCAGCTGGCTCAACTTACACAGCCCTCCCGCCAGATTACGTACCCCTCAACGCGCCTACGTCTGGGCCCGCTTGGCCAACTCTGGTGCCCGTGTGCCTGTGTATCCCCCACGCCCTCACAGTGGGCACAGTCTCCCCATGTCTAGTCTCCCGATCTCCAGAGAAGAGCTCAGTGAGCCCAACTGTTCCCTCTGTGGCAGGGCTGCCCGGGTGCCAGGTGGCTGCCCACCTAACCTGGGGCTCAGGGTCACGGGTGCCCTGGGAAGGGGGTCCATCAGAAAGGGAAGCTGGGCCACAGAGAGACTGACCAGCATGTTTAGAGATCAGGGAAAGCTTCCGGAAGGAGGGAGGCTCTGAGCAAGAGGGTGAAAGTGCGTTCCAGGAAAGGGAGCACGGGCACCACAGCCGGGTGACAGAGGTGGGGAGGGGCCGCGGGCTCTAGACCTCCCTGGTCAGGCGCAACTGTTGAAGTCGCAAACTGAGGCAGTGGCTCTGTGTGTCTCTAGGAAGCCTCTTAACCACCAAAGGCGAGGACAGTGAGGAAGATGAAGATACCGAGTACTTCGATGCCATGGAAGACTCCACGTCCTTCATCACAGTGATCACTGAGCCCAAGGAGGACAGGTGGGCTCGGGGCTGGGTGGCCACCTGGAAGGAACCTCTCCCGGGTCAGCCGTGCTGGCCTGTTCTCGTGCTCCACCTGTTCTTCACACTTGGGGTTTTCTTTAAGTCTTGCTCCAGACAGTATTTTTGCTTAGATTGGTTCTGTTCTTCCTTAAATCAAAAATACCCAAATAGAGTTTGTATTGGGATTTCATTTTAAATGGACAACAGGGCACTGGCTGCATCCAGTTCCTGCCCCAGAGCCGCACAAGGTCCCAGCCACTCCACCCAGTGTCAGCATTCCAGAGCAGACCAGAGACACAGAAAGCCTCTTTTATTTTCTATTTCAAAGCCTTTGTTTCATTTTTCATAAAAGCTTGCTCTTTCAGGATCTTTCTAAATACACATTAATAGTAAATTAGACAGTTACTAGCACTGAAAGCCATGTTGCCACGCTCCCTGGGACCCTCGGGAAGCGCCTGTGTTTGTGGACCGAGCTGGCAGGACACGTGTGGAGGGAAGCACGTGAGATGGGTGGGCGGCAGGGCTGTGGTCAGGGGAGCATGCGGGGCTTGAGCACAGATTTTAATACGATTCGGGGTTCAGTCCTCACCAGGGTTGCTCATTCTCGTCGGGTTGCCTTAGGTCCTGACCCTAGAAGGGTTGGTGGGTATGGCAGCGTTTGGGGACATAAAAGTGGCCAATGAGCCCTACAGGGGAAAGAACTGACTGCAGCCCATGCTGCCCACTGACACCCTCAGAACAAGGTGTGTCAGGACCACGTGCTCCCCTGCTCGCCCTCAGGAACTGCAGACTTCCCAGCGGCCTCACTCCTACATGTATGCTGTGGCCTGCCCATCCCATGCTGCCTTCCCTGACACCCCCTGAAGCCCAGCCCGGCCAGGAGGAAGCCGGTGAAAACCTGTGGCTGCTCTTTTGCCTCTGTGGACCAGCGTGTTTCACCACTTCCCTGTCCTGGTTTCTTCCAGGGAAAAGGCATGGTTTGGATTCCTCTTACCCCTCAGGGAGTTTCTGGTCCTATCAGTGGTATATTTCCATTTCCCAATCATATTTTTAATACATATATTTATTTATTTTATTTTTTTAATTATCATCATCATTTTTGGTTGCACTGCGTTGAGCAGGGATTACTTTTTTTTTTTTTTTTTTTTTTTTTTTGCGGTACGCGGGCCTCTCACTGTTGTGGCCTCTCCCGTTGCGGAGCACAGGCTCCGGACGCGCAGGCTCAGCGGCCATGGGTCATGGCCCCAGACGCTCTGCGGCATGTGGGATCCTCCCGGACCAGGGCACGAACCCGTGTCCCCTGCATCGGCAGGCGGACTCTCAACCACTGTACCACCAGAGAAGCCCGGGGCTACTCTTTGTTGGGGAGCACAGGCTTCTCATAGCGGTGTCTTCTCACTGCGAAGCACGGGCTCTAGGCATGCGGGCTTCAGTAGTTGTGGCACACGGGCTCAGTAGTTGTGGCTCGCAGGCTCTAGAGCACAGGCTCAGTAGTTGTGGCGCATGGGCTTAGCTGCTCCAGAGCATGTGGGATCTTCCCGGACTAGGGATCGAACCCGTGTTCCATGCACTCATGGGCGGATTCTTAACCACTGTGGCACCAGGGAAGTCCCCCCAATAATATTAAAAAAAAAATTTTTAATTGAAGTATAGTTGACTTACAATGTTGCATTAGTTTCTGGTGTACAGCAAAGTGATTCAGTTTTACATACATACATATATATATATATATACACACACACACACATACATACTGGGTTGGCCAAAAAGTTCATTCAGGTTTTTCTGTAACATCTTTTTGGCCAACCCAATACATATATTCTTTTCCATTATGGTTTACTACAGGATATTGAATATAGTTCCCTGTGCTATACAGTAGGACCTTGTTGTTTATCTGTTTTATATATAGTAGTTTATATCTGCTAATCCAAAACTGCTAATTTATCCCTCTCCCCCCTTTCGTAACCATAAGTTTGTCTTCTGTGTCTGTGAGTCTGTTTCATAAACAAGTTCATTTGTGTCATATTTTAGATTCCACATATAAGTGATATCATATGATACTTATCTTTTCTCTGACTTCACTTAGTATGATAATCTCTGGGTCCATCCATGTTGCTGCAAATGGCAATATTTCATTCTTTTTATGGCTGAGTAATATCCCATTGTATATATGTACCACATCTTCTTTATCCATTCCTCTGTCAGTGGACACTTAGGTTGCTTCCATGTCTTGGCTATTGTAAATAGTGCTTCTATGAACGCTGCATTTCCCAATAATATTTAAAAATCGCTATATTGCTCTCAAAATTAGCACAGCTTAGCTGTTCTGAAATTCCATTATCGCCTGGTAGTGTCACCCTTTGGGCTGTGAGGCCAGGGGGGTCCTGCTCAGGTTCCCTCTGGCTCCCTGTCCACTCCCCTATACCTGGAGCCCCCAGGGCCTGGGCTTGCCTCCTGCATGCCCCGCCCTGGCCTCCTTCCATCCTCAGCAACAGCCCAGGCCCCTCTGCTCCCACCCAACCAGCAAGCAGGTGACCCTGTGCTCAGTACTCTTCATCGGCTCCCCTGGCTCCTGGCACAGCCCCCAGTGCTCACTCAGCCCCCCAACTCGTGCTGCAGCTGCACTGGGCAGTGGGCAGATCCTCTGCCGGGTGCCCCCTTGTCTGCAGTGCCTTCCCCCTCTCCCCAGGGACCTGGGTGGGTTCTTCCCATCCAAGGCCCTAACTGCCTAGTGCCCGTCCCCTGACTGGGCTGGCCCAGGTCACCCCTCCTGGGAGCTCCCTCAGAGCCTGGGCCCCTCAGCCAGAGTGTCCCCTGCTGCTCTGGCCACCATCTCACCACATGTATTCCTGGGCACAGAGATCCATCCAACCCACTTCCTTCCCTTCCTGAACCCAAGTCAAATGCGGGAATCAGACCAGCACAGTGAGGACACAATGGGGTCTGCCCATGCCAGAGGGGACCCACGGGGCTCCAGGGGGCTCTCCCAGAGGTGCCCACCCCTTGGCTTCTCTGGGGCCTGGTCAGCCAGTCCCCAGGAGGAGCCTGTGTGCAGGGACCCCTGGTGAGAATTTGGCTGGGCGGCTGCTGCCACAGGGCACCAGTGGGTGGGAGCCCCTCCAAACTGCTGCCCTGGGTCCCTCAGCCCCACCTGAGTCCTGAACTGGAGACGCTCCCATTGGAGATGCAGGCTGCCCCTCGGACCTCACTGAGGGGACTGGATAGAAGGGGGCCGGGTCCCCAGGAGGCCTCAGGATTTGTAAATAACTTGCCTTCCCTTTTGTGTTTCCTGCAGAAAAGCTGAAGGTGGGACTACAGGCTCCGTGGAGTGGACCTCAGACAATGTAAGTGAGGTGGGACCCCGAAGGGGGGGGTGAAGTGGGGAGGCCAGCACTTTGAACTCGGGCCCCCCAGGGGCGGGCCCTGTGCCTGGTGCCTTCATCTGAGCTCAGGCACAGCCCTCCCCTCCCGCCAGCAACGTCCCAGTGCGGGCCTGGTCCTCAGACCGCCCTGGGCCAGAAGTGAGGGCGAGGCCTGGGGGCCGAGGCGACCTGGCCTCTGCTGACGGGCGCACTCTGCTTCTCTGGTAGGTGCTAGACAGCACCTCACTTGTGCCCCAGGGCCCCCCCAAAGTCAAGAGGCGTGTCCGCATCCCCGACAAGCCCAACTACAGCCTTAACCTTTGGAGCATCATGAAGAACTGCATCGGCCGGGAGCTCTCCAAGATCCCCATGCCGGTAGGGGCCGGGCAGGGCGGCCAGGGGGGCCCTGGGGGCTGTTTTCTTGTGCGTGGATGGGAAGTAATGGCCTTTGGAAGTATACGCAGCCCTGGGTGTCATTTTCTTAATGACACTTGAGGAGCATGTAACGTGTTATTGCATCGTGTTCCATCCGCACTGCTGAAATTCCCCCAGGGCAGAGGTTTCACGCTTGGAGGTAAGGAGCCAGGAAGGGGCTCTGCATTGATCAGACAGGGGGCCCTCAAAGTGCCTCCCACCCTGGCAGATGGGGAGTGGCGACATTGGGCTGTGTATGGGGCCGGGTGGACCCTCCTCCTCCACGCTGGGCTGCCCCTGGTCCCCACCCCAGCGAGGTCACCAGCAGGCAAAGGGCAGGGCTGGCGCCCTCGTGCTGCCAGACCACAGTGGCATCTCTATGGAGTGGGAGCTGGGGCTGCTCCAGGCCAGACTTGGTTTCACTGTGTGACCCAGGACAGAAGACTTGCATAATAGCTCAGAATACAAGGTAGACCCACTTCATCCATTCATTCACCTATTCATTCATTCACTCACTCATTCACTGATTCCTATGATTCACTGCCGTGGCATTTACATCCTAGGAGGGGAGACTGACAGTAATTGTAACAGAATTCTGCCAGATGCAGCAGGTCAGAACGTGGTGAGGGCTGTGGAGAAAACTGAGGCAGGTTAGACAGGTCCTCAGATGAGCCTCTCTGTGAAGGTGGTCTGAGCAGTGATGTCCCTGAACATCTGAGAAAAGCAAGGCTGCTGTGCCGACAACCCTAGGTCTGTGCTGGGAGCGGTGGACGGTCTGTGCAGACCCCTGACCTGACACCCCGCCCGCAGGTCAACTTTAACGAGCCCCTGTCCATGCTCCAGCGGCTGACGGAGGACCTGGAGTACCACCACCTGCTGGACAAGGCCGTGCACTGCACCAGCTCCGTGGAGCAGATGTGCCTGGTGGCCGCCTTCTCCGTGTCCTCCTACTCCACCACCGTGCACCGCATTGCCAAGCCCTTCAACCCCATGCTGGGCGAGACCTTCGAGCTGGACCGTCTCGATGACATGGGCCTGCGCTCCCTCTGCGAGCAGGTGAGGCCCGCGCACGCTTCAGCCATGCCTGGGGGTCAGAGCCAGGCAAAGCGGGACACAGCCTCTGACTGAAGGGGCCATCAAGCCAAGGTCCGGTCAGGCAGCTGGGCTTCATGCGGCGGGGATAGGTCAGGGGCGCCCCACGGAGCAGGCCTCCTGGGGACAGTGTGGGCCACGTGGGAGGAGAGCTGGGTGAGGACAGTCGGGTCTGGTGGGGGAGGGGAGGACGCCTCTCTCAGCCAGAAGGCATGGAGCAGTGGGGGAGGGGTGTTTGCTGGACGCCATCAGGGATTCAGGTGGGCTAGAGCGTGGGGTCACCACTGAGCTGAAAGGGAGCAGCCCGCGCCCCACGGGGCCGCAGTCAGTGATGGTGGAGGCCGTGAGTGTGAGGGGCCAGGGCTCAGCTCGCCTCCATCCTCTCCATCGCTTCTACAGGCCTTCCCCACAGGTACTGGTCTCCCCAAGGTGCGGAACCAAAACCGGGCCCCTCGGGCACCTCAGCCCAGCTCTGGTATCCTTGTCTGAAGGGGGCCGATTCTGTTGGTGCTTCACTGGGTGCCGGGAGGACCCAGGCAGGAGCTACATGAAGGCGCCCAGGATAGATTCGGGTCGGGCTGCTGCTGGGTATCTACCATGCGCCAGCCGCTGCTGTGGGCCCAGGGGTTGAGCTCAGAAAGCAGACAGTTCGCAATCCGGTGGCTGGTTTTAAAGGCATGCTCTGCCTGCTGGGCGGGCCTGTAGGAGGCCAGACCAGGGGAGGTAGGAGGTTGTGCACAGGCACCTTTAAAAAGCAGAGCTAGGGATTTGCCTTGGATGTGGGTAGGGAGGCTGGGGAAGGCGGCAAGGATGACCCAGGGTTCCTGGCCTGAACTACTACTGAGTACATTTCTTTGTTGAACATTGCTGATCAGGTAACACCCTCAGGAGTTGAGGGTGCAGCCAGCTGGGAAGTGGCCTGTTCTCGTGGGCCGGGGGGTGGGGAGCAGGTACTGTGGATGTGGATGGTTCTGGCTCTTTTAGGAAGGCCCGGGAGCGGTTTGGCAACACAGAGTGAGGGAGAGAGAAGGAGCCGAGGTCAGAGAGAAGGAGGCAGGCGGCTCTTCTCTGTGTGGGGAGAGTCACGGGAGGGCAGAGGAGGCAGTTTTATGAGGAGCTGGCCCCCTCACCGGCTGCTGTGGGGAGAGTGCAGCGCAAGGATAAGGGTGGAGCAGGGAGGCTGGGGAGGCTGGAGGCGGCGTGGGGGAAGGGCAGATTCTGGATGCTGTTTTGAAGAAAGAACAGCCAGGATTTTCTAAGGATTTAGATGGGGAGCATGAGAAAGTGGGGCCAGCCATGACTCCAGAGCATTTGGTGTGAGCAGCTGGACCGACTGGATCGTCTGCCCGAGAAGGTGGTGCTGACACTGAGCTCCAGGGCCAGGTTGCTGGGGTCACGTCCCTGAATTTGCTGGTGGGTGGGCTTCAGTGGGGGCCCTAGCCACAGGCATCGGGCAGGCTCGGGGACGGCTCACTCATCACCCAGTTGCTGGCAGGTTTGGCCGGTGCCTCTGAGACGTAGGAAGGATGAGGGTGCCTCCTATGGGGACTGTCGGGAGCTCTGGGCCGTCTGCACGGAGGGGTGCAGGGAGGCTGGAGCCCACGGCTACAGTTCTGGGGCGAGGCTGCGAGACGGGAGGCTGGGAGAGGCTTTGCCCTAACCCGGTGACCAAAGGAGCCACAGAAATGAGGAGGGACAGATGAGGAAAAGTTGATGGCAGTGTCCTGGTGGTGAGACCGTGGTCAGGGTGCCCAGTGCTGGAGAGGGTGGGGCAGAGGCACCGGGTGGGCAGAGCAGGCTGCACCGCCATCCGGGCTGGGATGGGACACCAGCTGGGCTCCAGCTCTGGAGCCGGGCTGGCTGGGAGGCTTCCCATCCTGGGCCTCCTCAGTGCAATACAGCACAGCAGACGCAGCCTCTGCAGGTGATGGGCAGGTTAACTAGAAAGTAGGCCCGAAGCCCCTGGTAGAGCCTAACGCCCTCACTTTATTCACGCTCAGCACAGCCTGTCACAATGTCATCACCCTCATTCCACAGCCCAAGTCAGGTGTGAAAACGCCCCGGCCACCGGCTCAGGCCCACAGTAGTTGGGGTGCCCCGGCCCTGCCCCCCTCCAGTGCCACCCAGGCTTCTCCCCCGGGCATGCCCTTGCTTTCCCACTGGAGAGCACTGTCCTTTCTGGAGGGCCTAGGCCCTGCCGTGTGTCCTGGTTCCCAGGGCCACAGAGCCGTTCATACTGGGCACAGGGCAGGCTGTCCCCCAGCCGGTTGGGGGCAGGCCCGGGCCACGTCCAGCAGACGCTCACGGCCTGTGGGTCTGGTCTCAGGTGAGCCACCACCCTCCATCGGCCGCACACTATGTGTTCTCCAAACACGGCTGGAGCCTCTGGCAGGAGATCACCATCTCCAGCAAGTTCCGGGGGAAATACCTCTCCATCATGCCGCTAGGTGAGCGGGGGCAGGACACTCTGGATGAGGGGGAGGGTTTGCCAACCCAGAAGCCAGCTTGGTGCCTCCAGGGGTGACGTTAGTCCCCCCGTAGACTTCCTGGATGCCCCCCCTGACCTGTACCCTATCCCCAGTCTGCACAAATACTGCTTCTGGTTCTCAGGACCCTGGGACCTTGGGAGGGTGGGTCAGGCTGGCTGGGACCCAGCATGGCAGGCCATGACCTCTGACCCTGTATCTGGCCTCCAGGTGCCATCCACTTAGAATTCCAGGCCAGCGGGAATCACTACGTGTGGAGGAAAAGCACCTCGACTGTGCATAACATCATCGTGGGCAAGCTCTGGATCGACCAGGTCAGGGGATGCTCCCGGGGAGGGGCCGTGTGGCCCAGGGATCGGCCGCTGACCACTCCCCTCCCTTACCAGACAGGGGACGTCGAGATTGTGAACCACAAGACAAAGGACCGGTGCCAGCTAAAGTTTCTACCCTACAGCTATTTCTCCAAAGAGGTGGCCCGGAAGGTAAGCAAGGCCACCTCTCGGAGCCTGTCACGGGGGAACCCCGGAGAGGGGCGTGTGCCTACGCTGGCCCTGCCAATGTCCCCAGGTGACAGGAGTGGTGAGTGACAGCCAGGGCAAGGCCCACTACGTGCTGTCAGGCTCGTGGGATGAACAGATGGAGTGCGCCAAGATCGTGCAAAGCAGCCCCAGCAGCCCCAGCTTGGATGGGAAGCAGAAAACGGTGTACCAGACGCTACCGGCCAAGCTGATGTGGAAGAAGTACCCGCTGCCGTGAGTGGGGCTGCGGGGCGAAGAGCAGGCAGGAAGCGGGGAGGGGACAAGCCAGACAGGAAGCGAGCGGCGGGCGCGGGAGGGTTCAAGCCACGCATGAGGGGAGCCAGACACCCAACTGTAAATAAGCGTGACACCATCAGGTGGCAGCACGTCCTATGCACAGACTTTAAACAGGCTGATTGATAGGACAAGTCCCCATAGTCCAAGGAATGAAAACCAAACATGAAAATAAGTGCAGGAAACTATAAAAAGTGGCACAGCTGATTCCAAAGAGAATGAAACAGAAGTTCTACAAAGGCAACATAAAGTAACTGAAATTGAGAACTCCATGGGAAGGTTTAATAGAGAGAACCCATTGACTGGGTTCAAAATCTTCAGATAAACAGACAAAACCTGGAAAAGCCAAGCACCTAAAGAGAGAAGGCTGGCCACCTGGTGACCCAGGGTGAGTCCCTGGAGCAGCCCCACAGGCATCCCCGGAGCCTGGGAGGGTGCAGCATCAGGACGTGTAGGGCACGTTGAGTTTGAGAGCAGGGTCCAGCAGGCTTCTGGTCAGAGTCCAGAAGCAAGAGACCATCTCAGGAGTCTTACCTGAGGAGAAAACAGCAGAGATTTTCCACATCTAAATCTATACAGTGAAACTGTTGAAACTAGATCAGAGAAAATATTAAGCAGCCAGACTTTTAAAAAGATGTACTTTCTGAGGAACGGCAGACTGACAGCCTTCTCCTCATCAGCAATAACGGGAGCTTGAAGACAGTCAGATGAAATCTTACACGTGCAGAAAGACTCACTGACAGGTGAGAATTAATTACACACCCAGCAAGAACATCTTTACAGAGTAAAGTTGAAATAGACATTTTCAAGCCACTCTTGCCACCAACAGACCAGCACTAAGGATAGAGCTCCCAGATAGAAGAACCAAGATGTGTGAAATGAGGAACAAGACCTATGTGAACAGTGAATAAATAAGAACAATAATGTCTTGTGGGGTTTAAAATCTAAACATTAAGTGCAACTGCACAATCAGGTAAGTCAGAAAACTGGAAACTTTTCAAAGACCCTTGTGCTACCCAAGAGGAGGGTCAAGATGCACACTAATTTCTGACTATGTGAACTATGCATATTGTAATGCCTAGAGTAGCTACTAAATTAATATGTTTAATTGGAATCCCAGAAGGAAAGGAAAGGAAACAAAGAAAAATAGAAAGGAGAGAGAAATAGCTAAAGAAATGATGGAAATAAATTTCCCCAAATAAACAGATGAAATACCTTGGGTTGAAAGGGCCCGTTGGAATTCCAGAGATAAGAAACAAAGAAAAACTTCTGCCTAGACCACAATATACTGAAAATTAAGGACACCAAGGAGAAAATTCTAATAGCTTCCAGAGAGAAAAGATTTCAGCAGAGAATGAAGAATCAGATGGACATCAGATTTTTGGAATAATATTTTCAAAGTAATGAAGAAAATGAAATTAGAAGGTAAAAGTTTCTGTCCAGGGCTTCCCTGGTAGCACAGTGGTTAAGAATCCTCCTGCCAAAGCAGAAGACACGGGTTCTAACCCTGGTCCGGGAAGATCCCACATGCCGCGGAGCAACTAAGCCCGTGCACCACAACTACTGAGCCCATGCTCTAGAGCCCGCGAGCCACAACTACTGAGCACACGTGCCACAACTACTGAAGCCCGTGCGCCTAGAGCCTGTGCTCTGCAACAGAAGCCACCGCAATGAGACGCCCGCGCACTGCAACGAAGAGTAGCCCCCGCTTGCCCCAACTAGAGAAAGCCTGCGTGCAGCAACGAAGGCCCCAACGCAGCCAAAAATAAATAAATAAATAAATAAAAGTTTCTGTCCAGCTGAGCTATTCAAATATGAGGCTGTGATAAAAAAACAAAATGTTCTCAGGTGAACAGCCTCAGAAGGTTTGCCACACAAAAACCCACAATGAAAACAGTAGTCTAAAAGGGGGAGGGAAAAATCCAGAAGGTGCTACAGTAGTTATATGAAATAAAAGGTTGTGTGTGGGAGGGATTTTTAAAATAATTACTAAGACCAAAGAAAAACAGAAAATGTTCCCACAATAGTCCAGAATTAAAAGTGTAGATGATGTTAACACAATGGAGTCTAGGGAGACAGAGGACACCAAGGGATGTGAAGGTAGAGACCAACAGAAGATTTTTAAATCAGTAAAAAATATTAAAAAGACAAATAAAAACAGCAAGTTAACACAGTAGAAATAAGTCCAGGCATAATAATATAAATAGATGAAACTCACTAGTTAAAAAAGCAAAATATTGGGTTGGCCCAAAAGTTCGGGTTTTCCCTACCATTTATGGAAAAACCTGAATGATCTTTTTGGCCAACGCAATACTAATTGACTGGATTTTTAAAAATCCAGATGCATGCACCTTCTAAGAAAGATCCAAAGCGTAATGATGGGCAAAGGCTGAAAGTAAAAGATAGACATATCATGAAAATACTAACCAAAAAGCTATAACAGCTATATTAATATAAGATAAAAACAGACTTTCAGACAAAAGCATTATTAGGGATGGAAGAGTGGCTACATGATAAAACGTTGAGTTCTTCGAGAAGATATGAACAGTATGCATGACACAGACATTATGCATGTAGTGAAAGAGCCTCAAAAATACACAAAGCACGTATTGAGAGTAAAGGGAGAAATGGATAAATCCATCACCTCACTGGAAGACAGAGATTTCAACACACCCTTCTCACTTGTTGAGAGTCAAATGGGGAAAAGCAACCCAGCAAGATGGAGAGCAAAAAAACACAGGATATACATATACTTATGGTTGCAACAGAGAACATGCTTTTTCTCAAGTATACGTGGAATTTATGCAAAAATCAATCGTGTACTAAACCCTAAAGAAAGCCTCAACAGATGTACAGAGGGTAGCACACAGACCACAGCCTATGATAAGACAAATTAGAAGTTATGAACAAGATGTCAAAAAGTCCCCACATATTTGGAAAAAAATTTAAGTTGCTAAATAATTCATGGACAAAATAATAAGTTAGAATGGAAATTTTAAAAAGGCTAGAACTGAATGAGAAGAAAAAGATATCAAAACTGGCTGGGTATACCAAAGGCAAAACTTCAAAGGAAATGTATTGCCTTAAATAGGTATATAAGCTTATTAAAGCTTTTTCATTCTAAGAAATTAGAGAAAGTGCAACATACAAACTGAAAGAAAGAAGAAAATATACCTTAAAAATAAAAGCAGAGGGACTTCCCTAGTGGTGCAGTGGTTAAGAATCCACCTGCCAATGCAGGGGACACGGGTTCGAGCCCTGGTCCAGGAAGATCCCACATGCCGCAGAGCAGCTAAGCCCATGCGCCACAACTACTGAGCCTGCGCTCTAGAGCCCGCGAGCCACAACTACTGGGCCCACGTGCCACAACTACGGAAGCCCGTGCGCCTAGAGGCCGTGCTCTGCAACAAGAGAAGCCACTACAATGAGAAGCCCATGCACTGCAACGAAGAGTAGCCCCTGCTCGCCACATCTAGAGAAAGCCCGTGCACAGCAACGAAGACCCAATGCAGCCAAAATTAAATAAATTTTATTTAAAAAAAAAAAGAAGTTTAAAAAGTCAGAAGTTGATCTTTGAGGGAAAAAAGCGAACAGAAAACTACTGGCAAAACTGATCAAGACAGAATATAGAAATAAATATTATTAATGTTTTCATTATGTTTATTATCATATTTAAAGTATAAAGAAATTATTAAAATTCTGATTGCAAGGACAATTTTTTAGAAAAATATAACTTACAAGAACTGAGTCTAGAAGAAAAAAAAAAAAGCATGACTAGTCCTATAATTAAAGATACTGAAGCAGTAGTTTAAAAATTTCCACACAGAAAACACAAAGCCCAGGTAGTTTTACAGGTGAATTCTACCAAGTTTTCAAGAAACATATATCCCAGTTTTATAGAAAATCTTCCAGACAATAGAAAAAGAAATACTTTCCTTTCTTATACTGTGAGGCTAGTATAAGATACCTGATACCAAACCAGGCTAAAAGAGTAGTAGGAAAATAAAAGTTCTACCCTCTTTCACTCATGGATAAGCACAATTCCAAAACATGACATGAGAAAATCCAGCAGTATATAAAAAAGATAACATTCTTCAGTCATGTTGAGTTTATCCTGGGTATGCAAGGATGAGTCTGTACTAGAAAATCCATAAATTTGTTACATTAACAGATCTGAACAAAAGGCATCTTAGGTGCCTCAATATAAGATTAATATGCAAAAGTCAGTTGCATTTCTGTACACTAAAAGAAAACAACTAGAAAATAAAGTTTAAGAGAAGACACCAATTATCATATCAGAGAATATCAAAGACCTTGTAATAAATCTTATAATATATGCAAGACCTCTATAGAGAAAATTATAAAACTTTGCTGAGATATCAAGGAAGAGCTAAATGAATAGAGAAAGATACCACGTTCATGGGTAGAAAGACTAAGTACTATTAATATGTCATGATCGGGCTTCCCTGGTGGCTCAGTGGTTGAGAGTCCGCCTGCCGATGCAGGGGACACAGGTTCGTACCCCGGTCCGGGAGGATCCCACGTGCCACGGAGCAGCTGGGCCTGTGAGCCATGGCCGCTGGGCCTGCACGTCCGGAGGCTGTGCTCCGCAACAGGAGAGGCTACAAAAATGAGAGGCCCGCGTAAAAAAAAAAAAAAAAAAAGTCATGATCTAAAGAGTCAGTAAATCAAACAAAATCCCAATAGTGATTTTCATGGAACTTGATATTATGATTTCTTAATTTATATTGAAGAATAAAGGGCCAGGATATTTCTAAAAAAGAGAGGACTTACCCTATTAGATACTTACTTTGAAGCTATAGTGAAATAGAATAGTAAGCCTGGAAACTATGCCCTGGATGTGTATATATCTTTGGTATACAACAAAGGTCCCGTATCATATCACATGGAAAGATGGCACCATCCACTAGAAGGATCTGGGGAAAATGGTTAGAAAAAGATTAAGTGAATCTTTCCCTTACATTATTATAACAAAAAATCAACTCCAAATAAAGGTCTTACAGTAAGTATTAAGTTTGACTTACTGTTAAACAGTAAGTTAAACTCTAAGTAGAGGGACTTCCCTGGTGGCGCAATGGTTAAGAATCCGCTTGCCAACGCAGGGGACGGGTTCAATCCTTGGTCCAGGAAGATCCCACATGCTGCAGAGCAACTAAGCCCGTGCGCCACAACTACTGAGCCTGCGCTCTAGAGCCCACGAGCCACAACTACTGAGCCCATGTGCCACAACTACTAAAGCCTGTGCGCCTAGAGCCCGTGCTCCACAACAAGAGAAGCCACCACAATGAGAAGCCCGTGCACTACAACGAAGAGTTGCCCCCACCTGCCGCTACTAGAGAAAGCCCACAGCAGCAACAAAGACCCAATGCAGCCAATAAATAAATAAATAAATAAATGTTCTTTTAAAAAATAAAAAATAAATTCTAGTCCTTCTGTATCCACATACTATTAAAAAAAACCCAAAAAACCTCTAAGAAAATATAGATGAGTATCATCTAGAACTTAAGGAAATATATCTTAAATAAGACAAAAACACTGATATATTCAGTTACATTAAAATGCTTCTGTTCATTAAAAGAAATTTTGCTGGGGCTTCCCTCGTGGCTCAGTGGTTAAGAATCCACCTGCCAATGCAGGGGACATGGCTTCAATTCCTGGTTCGGGAAGATCCCACATGCTGCAGAGCAACTAAGCCCGTGCGCCACAACTACTGAGCCCACGTGCCATAACTACTGAAGCCTGGGCGCCTAGAGCCTGTGCTGTGCAACAAGAGAAGCCACCGCAATGAGAAGAATGAGAAGCCCACACACTGCAACGAAGAGTAGCCCCTGCTCGCTGCAACTAGATAAAGCCTGTGCACAGCAACGAAGACCCAACGCAGCCAAAAATAGATAAATAAATAGGAACAAAAAGAATACATACAGACTTTCTAATGAATAAATAAAGCAAAAACAATCCAATGGGAAAGTGCAAGTCATGAACAAGAATTTCACACAAGAAGAAACATATGGCCAATCACCATATGAAAATGATAACATCATTGGTAATCAGGGAAATGCAAATCAGAACCACAATAAGATGCAGTTTTACCTTCATTTGATTTGAAAAAATGAACAGTCTGGTAATATCAAGTGTTGAAGAAGATATGAATCCACAGTATCCCTTATACATCACTGGTGGGAATGTGAGCTGGTATGACCATGCTGGAAAGCAGTGTGGCCTTACCTCCTAAAGAAGAACATCACAGACTCTGCAGCCCAGTAATCCCACTTCTAGGTGTATACTTAAGAGAAATTCCTATAAATGTACATCAGGAAACATTAATAAGATTACTCAAAGCAAAACTTGAAAACAACTCAAACTTATTGGATGAAATAACTAGTATATTCACACAAGGCAATATTTACAGTAGTTGAAACAAATGAACCACAGCAACATACAATACAGATAAATCTTAGTAATATAATATTAAGTTTAAAAAAAGCAAGTCCCAGAAGGTTACATACATATTCTTTTTATACAGTTAAAAACAAGTATCTAAAATATATGTATATGAATACACACAGAGACATACACACACACTTAAGACTACTTAAAGATGCAATAAAATTATATTAAAAGGAAAGCAAGGGCCTCCCTGGTGGCGCAGTGGTTGAGAGTCCGCCTGCCGATGCAGGGGATACGGGTTCGTGCCCCGGTCTGGGAGGATCCCATATGCCGCGGAGCGGCTGGGCCCGTGAGCCATGGCTGCTGAGCCTGTGCGTCCGGAGCCTGTGCTCCGCAACGGGAGAGGCCACAACAGTGAGAGGCCCGCGTACCACAAAAAAAAAAAAAAAAAAAAAAAAAAAAAAAAAAAAGGAAAGCAAAAGACTGATGAACCCAGGAGTCCTGCCAGTGGCTACCTGAGAGGAGTATGGATTGGTGAGTTTTCCCTATGGTTAGATGTAGATTTTGTCAGGATTCTACCTTTGGTTTAGGTGGCAAGGTCACATTAATACAAGCAGGCCAGGGCTTCCCTTGTGGCGCAGTGGTTAAGAATCCACCTGCCAATGCAGGGGACATGGGTTCGAGCCCTGGTCCAGGAAGATCCCACATGCCGCGGAGCAACTAAGCCCATGCGCCACAACTACTGAGCCTGCACTCTAGAGCCTGCGAGCCACAACTACTGAAGCCTGTGTGCCACAACTACTGAAGCCCAGGCGCCTAGAGCCAGTGCTCCGCAACAAGAGAAGCCACCGCAATGAGAAGCCCGTGCACGGCAACAAAGAGTAGCCCCCGCTCCCCGCAACTAAAGAAAGCCTGTGCGTAGCAACAAACACCCAATGCAGCCAAAAATAATTAATCAATTGATTGATTGATTGAAAAAAAATACAAGCAGGCCATGTAAGGACCAATGTACCAAGTATTATGACTAATTCAAAACTTTCACAGTATCAAAGCAGTATAAAAAGAAAAAAATGAAATAAAATCCAACATATTAGTAATTACATTGTGTTCCCATAAGCTTTCAGACAAATTTTTAAAAACCACACTTTATGTGATTTACAAAAAATACATCTAAATAAAATAAAGACTGGAATAAAAGGATGGAAAAAGATATGTATACATAGAAATACTAACCAAACAAAAGCTGCCTTCAGCTATAGTAATATCACAAAACAGACATTAAAACAAAAGACCAAAGAGGGACAAAATGATAAAGGTTCAATTTGCCAGGAAGATTTTAAATTTGAATATACCCTGTATCTAGTAACAGCCCCAAAATATATACAGCAAAAGTTGATAGAAATATAAGGAGAAATGGACTAGTTTACAACCAAAGTGGGAGATTTTAACATACTTCTTTTAGTAATGGATAGCAGAAGAAAAAGTCTGGAGGACAAGTTTGAACAATAGAACCTTCAGGACAGCTGTAGAACATTGCACTTAACAACTATGGAAAACGCAATCTCTTTGATTACATGTGGAACATTTGCAAAAACTGACCATATACTGGGCCATAAAACAAATTTCAAAGAGATGAAATTATACGAAGTATACTGTCTGACTCCAAAGCGAGCGTGCTAGAAATAAAGATGACTAGAAAAATTACCATATATTTATAAACTTAAGAAATGTACTTCCAGCTAATCCATAGGACAGAAAGTATAATGAAAATTAGAAAGTATAACTGCATGATAATGAAAATAATACATAACAAAAATGGTAGAATGCAGCTAAAGCAGTAGTTGGAGTGAAATGTGTAGCCTTGAAATGCACATATTAGAAAAGAAGAGACATGGGAAAATATCGAGCTAAGCATCCATCCCAGGAAGTTAGAAAAGGAGCAGCAAAAGAAACCCCAACAAAGTAGAAGGAAGGCTATACAAGCAAAATCAGTAAAGCAGAAAAACCTAAAATAGGATCAACAAAGTTTCATCTTCCACCAACGAAGAAAACGGACAAACCTCTGACATGACTGGGTAGAGAGAAGGTGCATAGCACCAACATTACAGATGCGAAAGAGGACACTGCTGTCACACACATTAAAGGAATAATAATGAGGACATTATGAAACACTTCAGGCTGATATATATGAAAAATTGGACAAGGTGGGCAAGTTCCCAGAGAAGTATAATGTGGCAAAACAGATGCAGGTTGGTGAAGCCTGCAAGGTGCAGGGAGGAAAGGGCGAGGTGGACGCAAGGCCAGGTTTGGGGGGTTCAGGGGGTGGACATGCAGGAGGGGAAGCGGAGGGGGGGCCGAGTGTGTCCCGGCAGCTCACCCCATGGGGCCCCGCAGGGACAACGCGGAGAACATGTACTACTTCTCGGAGCTGGCCCTGACCCTCAACGAGCACGAGGAGGGCGTGGCGCCCACCGACAGCCGCTTGCGGCCCGACCAGCGGCTGATGGAGAAGGGCCACTGGGATGAGGCCAACACGGAGAAGCAGCGGCTGGAGGAGAAGCAGCGTGTGAATCGGCGCCGGAGGCTGGAGGCCTGCTCGCGGGGCTGCGGTGCGGAGGAAGGTGAGGCCGGTGGGGAGGGGGGCCCCCGGGAGTGAGGCCAGCGGGAGAGGGCATGGGGGTCTCCCAGGAACTGGGAGGAGATGAGGGGACTGAAAGAAGCTGAGGGGGAGAGAGGGGATTCCCTGGGGGCAGGGAGGGGTGCTGGAGAAGGGGGGCACCCCAGGAGCGAGGAGGAGGGCCAGCAGGAGAGGGGACAGGGAGTGGTTTCCTGGGGCGCTGGGAGGAGGCAGGCTGCCCGCCCGCCTGCCCACTGTGCCGCCCAGCAGAGAAGGAGGCCGAAGTGTACGTGCCGCTGTGGTTTGAGAAGAGGCTGGACCCGGTGACTGGGGAGACGGCCTGCGTGTACAAGGGTGGCTACTGGGAGGCCAAGGAGAAGCAGGACTGGCACATGTGCCCCAACATCTTCTGAGCACCACCCGCCTCCTGCAAATACAGGCAGCTGCACAGCCTGGTCCACCTTCTATTTAATGCACTCAGTTTAGTACTCAACTGCCCTCCCCACCTTTTCCTTCTTATGTTTTTTGTTTTGTTTTGTTTTGTTTTGTTTTTTTTGCGGTATGCGGGCCTCTCACTGTTGTGGCCTCTCCCGTTGCGGAGCACAGGCTCCGGACACGCAGGCTCAGCGGCCATGGCTCACGGGCCTAGCCGCTCCGCGGCATGTGGGATCTTCCCGGACCAGGGCACGAACCCGTGTCCCCTGCATCGGCAGGCGGACTCTCAACCACTGCGCCACCAGGGAAGCCCCTTTCTTATGTTTTTTAATAACGCGTTTTTTGAGCTCCCACCTTGGAAGGAGGAAGTGCTGACCCGGGTTCTTTCCAGCCCCCAGGTGCCCCGGGTCTCCTATGACCCTTCATCATGGACTTGAGCCCCATCAGGACCCCCAGCTCCAGTTTCCACACCTCAGGCAGGCTGGCCCAGGCCCTGGGCTGCTCCAGTGACCAGCCCCCCAGGGAGGAACTGGCCCCCTCCCAGGGAGCCGCTTTTGACTTTTTTAGAAAAAAAATGATCTCCATTTCTTTCCGGCCAAGATATTTAGTAAATATTTTTAGTACAGCACTTGGTGGACAACTTTCTAAGTGTGCTTTCTTGCCACAGAAGTGTCCTGGCAAGAGCCCCTTCTTTTTAAGACATTGGGAAGCCAGATGGACCCCTTTGAGTCGGGAGCATTTTGTAGCTCAAACAGCAAGGCCGTCTGTATGTGAGCTGCCCGCCCCCCAGGAGCCCAGGACCCCCCAGAGAAGGGAACCAAGGGCCACTGGGCCCAGGAGAGCACAAGTCAGTTGTCTCTGGAGCCAGAGCCCCACGCATGGTGGGGAAGGGGGCACTGAGGGACCGCCATGTGGATTTGAGGGCAACAGCCCCTGCCTAGCCCTGGCCATGCTGGGGCTGCTCCCCAGCCCCACAGAGGCCGGGCCTGCTGGCGCTCCTGCCACAGAACCCGGCCCCAAATCAGCAATAAGAACCAACCCTCGGCTCAGCCTGGGTTGGTATCCTGGGCACCAGAGAACTCAGAGTCCCGTCTCTGGGGTGCCCCATCTCAGCACCCCTGAACTCTTTATTTGCCTGATATATATATATATATATATATATATATATATATATATATATATATATATATATATATATATATATGATATATAAATATATATAAAATAGCTATTTTGCTTAAATTTTTATGGTATGTAGAAATGAAAAAATGATGACGACAGGGTGCTCCTGTCTGAGTTTGGCCCTCCTGTCAGCTGTGTCCTGCCCTCTCCTCAGATTCCCTTCCAGTGGCTTCTGCCAACTGTGGGTGTGTGTGGGGGGTGCTGGGCCACTGTGGCCACTGTCCGATCCCCTCAGAACTCCTACTCAACCTTTCACACTTCAATTTGATCCTGAAAGTTCATCACAGGGTTTTACTTTCTACTCCAGGACTGGTTTTGTTTTTATAAAAAAAACAAAAGTGAAAACACCAACGTGTGAAATGCCTTAGGGTGCCCACTGGAGGGCCGGTGGGCAAATGAGGCCTGCGACAGAACTGTTCAATGTTCCTTTTCTCAGACTGTGAGTGAGCACCTTCTGACCAGTAATAAAAAATCTTGGAGTTTTCCACGGCCCCATCCCTGAGTCTGTGACTGGGTGGGGCAGGGCTGACCCGGGAGAGCAGGCAACAGCCCACAGGTGGCATGGGGGAGGAGTGTGGGGCGCTATTCTGCTCAGCGCCAGAAGCAGGCAGTGGGAGGTTGGTCTGGATGGGGAGGGGCAGGGATGGAAGACCTGGTGGGACAGGGTCTGGGCCAGGAAGGCTGCAGAGGGCTGAGGTGGCACCTACTGGAGGGTCACAGTTTGGCCTGAGGCCAGGCCAAGGCCCTCACCACTCTCCACAGAGAACACTGGCCCTGGTGAGGTCTAGGGTTGCTCAGTGACCATGACCTGACCTCAAGCAACTTGGATCACTAGCTCCCGGGACCCGAACAAGGGTGGCTGGTCTGGCCCAGTGGGTCCTCCTCCCACTGCCAGCACTTCCAGGTGACAGGATGGAGTGGGGCAGGGCACCACAGGGGCATCAGAGCCAGGCTCTAGCCACCTGTCCCAACACCCTAATGCTGTGGGATCCAAGGCTGGTACCGTACAACTCCTTCCTTTCCAGGGCCTTAACTTTCCCATCCGTGGGGAGGCAGGCACTGGTGAGTCCCTGCTGAGGTGCTGGAGGGACAGCCCTCACTGGAGAGAAGGGCGTGGGGTGAGGCAACCCCAGGATAGCCCTGACCCAGGAGGCAGTGGAGGATCTGCCAGGGGAGGGAATGGAATATAAGAATCGAATTTTCATATATCCAAATATGACAACAGCAAATAGAATCCAGCCACATACAAAAAAACTGATACCCCAAATTGGTAAACATATGCCCAAGTTGGTTTTACACAGTAATGCAAGAATGGGTCAAAATCAGGAAGCTTTTAGTTGTAAATCATTCATTGTACCAACTAGTTCAAGAGGGACTTCTTCTGGATGGTAGACTAAATGCCTGGATTATCCTTCTTTGTGGAAAACTAGACAAGTTGGATAAAATTTTAAAACACCTTAAATGCATCCATGAGCTGTAATGGATATAAGGAATCCTCAGGCCAAAAATTAAGTGGGTGTGGAAACCTGGGGAGATAAGAGCTCTTAAGTCTGCTTCTCACTGGCATTTACTGAGCCCACTGAGCCTAACAAAGTTTTCACTGCCTCAAATGACCTGCCTGATATAGGGCATCCAGTTTGAGATAATCTCCCTCAAGCTGGACCCCAAAGGGCTATACCTTCAATATAATGGTGAATCAAGAATAATAAAATACAAGGAAAATTGCTTGTCTTAAAGGTCATAAGCAGAGCAGAAAAAAAAAAACCCCTAAGAATTTGTAATCTGGAGCAGACCCTCACTTGGCTTCACAGCCCAAATACATGCTATCAGGATGATCCAATAAAACCTCTAGTAGAGAATACAGCATGGTCCCAAATTGGCAATGTCCCCAGTCACATGAGAGAAACAAATCCTCTCTAGAGGTTCTCCCCTTCATCCCAGACCTTATGGAACCCCAGATGTGAAGGTGAAAGGAAAACGAGCAGCTCACAGTATAACATCTCCAAACACACAAGGAAATACAACACATTGGCATAAGCAATGGCCGACAGAAATAACAGCAGAATCAGACGTAAGAAAACTACGCAATATAGCAAAATTAACAAACACAATATAAAATAAGCATGTTTAATATATTTCTAGAAACAGAACGGTGGCTTGAAAATGAGTAAAAAGCATTCAGAAATACTAAAGAACTTGCAGAAATTGAAAAAAATCACTAAAAACAATAATTTTATAGCAGATTACACATGAAGAGAGTATTGGTGACATGGAAATGAGATCTGTGGAAATTATCCAGAAAGCAACACAGACACACAAAGAGGTGAAAAGTGTAAAAAAGAAATTAAGAGACATGGAGGATAAAGTGAGAAGATCCCACGTGTGTCCAATCAAAATGGAACAGAAGCAATCTTTTAAGAGTTAATGACTAAAAAATTAACTTTTGACAAGAAACACCAATATACAGAGTCAATTCCAACAAATCCTAGTCAGGGTAAATAAAAAGACATCCACAGCTGAATACAATATAGTGAAATCACAAGACCTTTAAAACAACAAAATTTTAAAAGGAGCCAAACTTGGGTGGGGGATACCTTGAAAGAGCATTGATTAGAGAGTTCATTGTCTTCTGACCACCAAAGAAAGTCAGAAGACAATGAAGCAATATCTCCAAAGTAGAAGAGAAAATGTTAGTATTCCTAGTGAAAATATCTTTCAGGAACCAAAGGAAAATACGACATTAACAAAATGTCTTATTAAAACAATACTTCCCTGGTGGTCCAGTGGCTAAGACTCCATGCTCCCAATGCAGTGGGCCTGGGTTTGATCCCTGGGCAGGGAAGTAGATCCCACATGCATGCCGCAACTAAGAGTCCACAGGATGCAACTAAGAGACCACATGCCGCAACTAAGAGGCCACCTGCCGCAACCAAAAGATCCCACATGCCACAACGAAGATCCTGCACACAGCAACAAAGATCCCACATGCCGCAACTAAGACCTGGCCCAGCCAAACAAATAAATATAAAAAAAAAATTAAATGGCTTATGGAGTTAGACTTTGATGAGTTAAGTATTGGACTGGCCAAAAAGTTCATTCGGATTTTCCCACAACATCTTACTGAAAAACCCAGACGAACTTTTTGCCCAGCCCAATATTATGTAAAACATATAGAGGAACAGGAATACTAAATTTCAAAAACAGAGGAAAAACACTATGTGGGGGAGAAATTTTCAGTCAATCTACAAGAGAGGAAAAAGGAATGCAGATAAGCTGGAATAAAAATTAAAAAATAAGATGGAAATAAGTTAACCAATATATCAGTAATTATACAAAATTTATAAATGCTTTGGGTAAGAACAAAAAATATCAAATAAAAACAAAATCCCACTATATGCTAGTTACAAGAAAACACCTAAAACAAGTACACAGACAAGACAGACTTTGAGGCAAAAAATATTACTAGAGGTCAACTTTCAGAAAATAAAAAAAGCAATCACTTCTTGGCCTTTTGGCTATGATCAAGTGTAGAAAATTTAAAAAGCCACTTTATAATGATAAGTAAAATTCATAGAGTTCTAAAACTCACAGGCACCTAGTAATATCTCAAAATAAAGTAAAATGGACACAATCAGAAGGAGAAATAGATAAATCCACAATCATAATGGAAGATTCTAACATCTCTCTCCCAGTAATGAGAGCTCAGACAGACCAAAAATATCAGCAAGGGTTCAAACAACACAATTAACATCTGTAACAGGCACATACAGGGAATTATGCATAACTGCAAAATACATATTTCTGAAATGCACAAAGAACATTTATGAATATTAGCCACATACTTGGGCCAGTTGTCAAGCCTCAGCAAATTTCAAAGGACTGGCATACAAACCACATTCTCAGATCACAATGAAGACAGTTCAAAATCAATAACGAAAAGATAATTAGAAAAAGCAACTATGTTTGAACATTAAGAAATATGCTTTTAGGGCTTCCCTGGTGGCGCAGTAGTTGAGAGTCCGCCTGCCGATGCAGGGGACACGGGTTCGTGTCCCGGTCCGGGAGGATCCCACATGCCATGGAGCGGCTGGGCCCGTGAGCCATGGCCGCTGAGCCTGCATGTCCGGAGCCTGTGCTCCGCAGCAGGAGAGGCCACAACGGTGAGAGGCCTGCGTACCGCAAAAAAAAAAAAAAAAAAAAAAAAAGAAAGAAATATGTCTTAAAATAACTCATGGATCAAAGAAGAAATCAAAAATCAGAAAATACAATTAAAAATTAAAATATTATATACCTAAACTTATAGGACATAGATAAAGCTGTACTTAGAGGGAAATTTATAGCCTAAAAGCTCATGTTGTAAAACAATAAAGGCTAAATAATGAGCTAAACATCCAATTTGAGTAGGAAAATGAACATTAGGATAAACCCAAAGGACACATAAGGAAATGAAGATCAGAAATTAATGAAAGAGAAAACAAACATAATAGAAAGGACCAAGAAAGCTGAGGTTGATTCTTAGAAAAACTAAAACTGACAAACTTTAATGATAAGGAAAATGGAAGGAGGAAATGGATGAACCCCAAAAACAATATTTGGAATGAAAAGAGGACATAGAGATGCTACAGATATTTTAAGGGTATTGTGAATAACTCTGTAACAACATCTTTGAAAACTGAGATAAAATTCTAGAAAAATAAAACTTAAAACTGACTCAAAAATTAGAAAAACCTGAATAGTATTATAACCCTTTAAAAATTCAGTCAGTTGAAAAATCTCCCCACACATATACACACAAAACTCCAGACACAACTGACCAAGGACTAACCAACCTTACAGAAACTATCCCAAGAGGGATACTCCCCAACTCATTTCTTGAGGCTAGTATAACCTGGTCACCAAAACCTAACAAGGACAGTACAAGAAAGGAAAATCACAAACTAGTGTCACTCACATGCTGGTACAATTCAAAACAAAATATTAACAAATCTAGCAATACAGAAAAATTATAATCACTCCAGAAGTGCAAGGTTTAGCCTATGAAAAACTAACCAATGTAATTCACCATGTTAACAAATTAAAGGAGAACACTGAATGGTCATCTCAATGGATGCAGAAAACACTTGAGAAAAAATTCAACATGCATCAATGATATTTAAAAGGAAAAAAACGCTTAAAAATAGGAATAGAAAGAAACTTCCTTAACCTGATGAATGATATCTACCAAAGGGGAAAAAAAAAGCTTTCTCTGTGAGATAGAGAACAAAAGATACCCATTTTTACCCTTTACATTCAACACTGTATTGGCAGTCCTAGCCAGTGCAACAAGGCAAGAAAAATATATGAGGTATGGGAACTGGCAAAATTATCATTGCTCCCAGATGATGTATCATAGAAAATCCAAAAGAATCTAAAGATAAAATAGAATCACCAATATATAAAAATCCATTACATTTTTATTTACTAGCAACAAACTGTCAGGAAATAGAGTTTTTAAAAATATTATTTACAGTAGCATCAAATATCATCAGATACCTAGGATACATAGGTACATACATAGTAACAAAGGACATACAAGACTTCTGAAGGGAAAATCACAATACTTTCTTGAAAGACACTAAAGAAAGATCTAAATTAATGGAGAGTTATACCATCTTCATGGTTTAGAAGGCTTATAAAGATATCAGTTCTTCTCAAACTGATGACATACAATCAATTCCAATGAAACCCCTATAGTTATTCTCATGGAGCTTGATAAAATGATTCTAAAATTTATATGGAAATGCAAAGGACCAAGAATAGTCAAGACACTCTTGAAGCAGAAAAAGTGGCAAGACCAGCTCCACTAGATATCAAAACTTATTGTAAAACTATAATAAATAAATCAGTGTGGTATTGGCATAGAGAAACAACAAATGTAACTGAATAAAAATTCAGAAACAGATTCATACATATATGAACATTCGATATACAAGAGAGGTTGTGCTGTAGATTAATGAGAAAGGTAAGACTTTTCAATAAGGGGTGTAAGGACAATCAGGAAGGAACTGGAGCTCTACCTCATACCATACACAAAAGGCAGTTTCAGGTGGATTAAAGGTCTATATGTGAAAGACAAAACTATAAACACTTTAGAAGACAATACAAAACAGTATCTTCATGACCTCAGGATAGGGAAGGATTTCTTAAATAAGTTACAAAAAATGCAAACAGTAAAAGACTGATAAATTAGTCTATATTAAAATTAAGAGGGACTTCACTGGTGGCGCAGTGGATAAGACTCTGTGCTCCAGGGGCCCAGGTTCGATCCCTGCTCAGGGAACTAGATCCCACATGCATGCTGAAACTAAGAGTTTGCATGCCACAACTAAGGAGCCACCGAGCCTCAACTAAGGAGCCCACGTGTCACAACTAAGGAGCCCACATGCTACAACTAAGGAGCCTACAGGCTGCAACTAATGAACCCACGTGCCACAACTAAGGAGCCCGCCTCCCGCAACTAAGGAGCTCACCTGCCACAACTAAGACCTCATTCAAGAAAATTAAAAAAAAATTTAAGAACGTCTCATCAAAGGCTATAAAAAGAGAGTTTACAAAAAGTATGCCAAAGAGTGGAAGATTTTTGCAACACAGATAACTTATAAAGAACTTGTATCTAGAATATACAAAAATACAAATCAATAAAAAGACGACAAAAGAGTAGAAAAATGGGAAAAAGTCTTGAGCAAGCACTTTATCAAAGAAGAAATTCAAATAGTCAATAGACATGAAAAGATGCTCAACCACATTAGACATCAGGTAAATGCAAATTAAACCATAATGAGATAACACTACACACCCTTCAGACTGGCAAAAAACAAATCAAGTCTAGCAATATCAAGTGTAGGTGAGGAAGTAGAGGAATGAAGCACTTAGTGCCAATGGGTATGTAAATTGATACAACTGCTTCTGAAAAGAATTTGGCATTATCTAGTAAAGTTGAAATGGGCATGGCCTATGATGCAGCAAGTCTCCAAGGATTATGCATGCAACAGGAGACATAAACATGAATGTCTACAGATGAACTGTAATAGCAAAAAGCTAGAAACAACCCAAATGCCAGTCATAGAGACATGAATTTTTAAAACTGTGGTATGTTCCACTGTAGGTGTAATTTGTTTTTATTATTGTATAATATTCAGCAATACGATACACTAGTGAAGATGAATAAATTACAGCTACACTCAACAACATGAGTAAATTTCTGGAACATAATATTGAAAAGAAAACAAGTTGCAGAATAGTAAATAAAATGTTATGTCCGGGACTTCCTGGTGGCAGAGTGGTAACGGATCCGCCTGCCAATGCAGGGGACACAGGTTGGAGCCCTGGTCCAGGAAGATCCCACATGCTGTGGAGCAACTAAGCCCGTGCACCACAACTTCTGAACCTGTGCTCTAGAGCTCGTGAGCCACAACTACTGAGCCCCTGCATGCCACAACTATTGAAGCCTGCGTGCCTAGAGCCTGTGCTCCACAACAAAGACAAGCCATCACCATGAGAAGCCCGCTCACCGCAACTAGAGAAAGCCCGCATGCAACAACAAAGACGCAATACAGCCAAAACTAAATAAATTAATAAATATATTTTTTAAAGTTATGTCCATTTAAGTTCAAAAACAGGCAAAACAAAGCAATTATTTAGAAATACAAACCAACATGGTAAAAGTATAAGAAGCGCAAAGAAAAGATAAACACAGAATTCAGGCTTGTGGTTACTGCTGAGCAAGGAAGAAAGGGGAAAGGACAGGACCCAGGAAGGGCACACAGGGATTATAAAGTAATAATAATGTGTTTTCTTAAACCAGGTGATGGATGTACACTGCATATTCTTCTTACCTTATAAATTTTTTTTTTTTTTTTTGCGGTACGTGGGCCTCTCACTGCTGTGGCCTCTCCCGTTCCGGAGCACAGGCTCCGGACGCGCAGGCTCAGCGGCCATGGCTCACGGGCCCAGCCACTCCGCGGCATGTGGGATCTTCCCGAACCGGGGCACGAACCCGTATCCCCTGCATTGGCAGGCGGACTCTCAACCACTGCGCCACCAGGGAAGCCCCCTTATATTTTATACAGTATTCCTTTGTAGCTGCTCAATGTCTAATAAGAATAATCGCTAAAACAGTAGCTTAAAGGAGAAAAACCCCATATGATTTTATCAATAGATGCTGAAAAGGCATGACAATGGGGGATGGGGATGGAGGCTTCACAACCCACATTTCATTCTGTGTAACTGGTGCCCCCTGGTGCTCAACTCAGACAAGATTGGCAGCCATGGCTTCGTCCCAGAAGCCCCAAGTTTAAAAAACAAGACAACAGCAACAACAAAAACAGAAAAAACTCTTTCCACACTTTAAAGACCAGTCACCAAAACCAACAGACAATATTCTGCTCAACCCTAACATGTGGATTTCCATCCTCATCAGAAAAAAGACATGGATAATTAATTATTCAACACTGTTTCAGAGGTTCGGCAATTAAAACTGGCATACTGGCAAATTTGCACATTTTATCTAAAAATACAAGTTTATTTTGAAAACTACCAGAGTTTATAAGATAGAAAATAAATTATATTAAACAATTTGCTTTTCTATATATTAATAATCAGGAATAGACATGGGGAAATTCCATTCACAATAGTGACAAATAACATAAAACAGGAATAAAATGAGAAAGTTACACAACCCATATGAAGAAATAAAATCTTATTGGAAGATCTAAAAGGAGTCAAACAAATGGAAAACCATTTCGTATCATCTAGGGAGATTTAAAATCATAAAAATGTCAACTCTCCCATAACTTACATCTAAATTTAATGCAATTATAATTTAAATCCCAATGGAACTTGTTGCGGAGGCGGGCAGGGACGGGAGAGAACTGGATTACGTGATTTTAAATTTCATGAGAGAAGAAATTCTAAGAATAGCCTGGAAAACTATTTTAATAAGAAAAACAGCGAGGGAGATTGATCCATCTAGATGCTAATGACGCCCCCAAAGCTAGTTTCAGCTAGGACCTCACCCTTCGCGTCGGAATCGCCTGTCCAGCTGGTAACAGGCTGTCTCCATTGACATATGTAAGGGTCATCTCAAGCCCAACAGGTCCAAAACCAAATAGAATGAATATAAATAATGACCTAGGTGGTTCGTTTAATAAATGGGGGTGGCCTAAGTGAATTTCCATCTGGAAAAACCAAAACCAAAGTCTGACTCCTGCCTAACCGCAGATACTAAAATATTTCCTACAGGGAGCGGAGGTTGACACAAAAACCTTTAATACAGTGCAACAAAATACAAGAGAATGTTTGCAGGTGAGTAGAGGGGGAGGGACTTTCTTAAACATGATAGGAAACCCCAAAACCTTTCAAGAAACACCATAAACCAGGCCAAGGACAGACAAACCAGCAGAAAAGAAAGTTGTGAGCCGAGGTCGTGAAACCCAAGAGGTCTCAGGTCCCGAGAGTCAGCGGGCTGAACCTTTAGGGGAAATTACCTGGAAAGGGTATTTCAAAATGTAGAACACGCAGCTTCCTTCCCAGGTCCTCTGTCTTGCAGACGTAAAAGCACCACACCATCAAGGACATCTATATCAAAAAGTTTTCTGTAGTGACCACAAAAAGTTGGGAAACCGGGTAAAAGGTTTCACCTGTGCCCGGGCTTAATACGCAGACTCCAGCGGAAAAAATTCCCCACTTCTCTGCTTGGGGTCTGAGCCGGACACTGCATCCCCAAGGCCTTCCCTCCCCTGGCCCTAGGATGTGGGACCCTCAAGGCCTCCGTCCCCACGCTGGGCCCTGGGTGGGCCTTGTACACGCGGGTTTGCTCACGACGCCCTACCCTCACCCCGTCTGAGGCTCGGACGCCCGCCCACCCGGGCTCGGGCACGTAGGCGGGCTCGCGACGTCCCCAGGGCGCATGCGCTTGGCGCACAGCACGTGCCAGGCCGCTGCACCGCGCAGGCGCCATTGCGCGCCTGCCTTGAGGGTCTGGAGGAGGGTGGGGGAGGGGTGCTCTCCGCCTCCTGCAACCGTTGGCGACCTGGGAGAAGGCAGGCGCCCGGATGGGACTGAGCGTTGGACACCCCCAAAGCCTCTGGAAAGAGATGGCCGAGGGCCGGGTCCTGGACGTGTCCTCTGGGCCAGGTGAGTTTGCAGCCAGTCCCCGGGCTTGTGCTGTGTTATGGTAGCTGATGATTTAGCGTGAGGAACTCAAAACTCTTTCTTCTGACAATTAGGGGTTCTCCTCGCATCGCAGCGCCCCCAAACCCGGCTAGAGCCAGACTGGCTTAAATGGTGGGGAACTGGGTAGGGGAGTGAGAACCCAGAGCTTAAACAGAGCAAGAAGTAGGGAAGAAAGGACCGTAAATTCAAAGTTGTGGGTTAGAGCTGCCCACAGCTTCCCGAGAACTGCAGTTGCTCAGGCAGGAAGTGGCCCCAGAGAGTCCCATGGGAGCATCTCAGCAGAGTCCAGAGGGGACAAGAAAGGAGGGATGTGTCTGTCAGACCCTTCCCCTGTCCCTGGTCCAGGTTGGCCTCAGTGGTATGGGCTCCCCTATCTCCAGGCCCTGGCTGGAAGCTGCTGAGAAAGCCTGAGCCCCAGGAAGTAGCAGGGGCAACCTGCTTTGCAGACCAAAGGCGCCTGGATGGCAGACCCGCCCTCCTCACCTCGGAATACTGAAGTGGGCCGACAGTTAGAAGGCCAAAAGGCCATAGGGTAACACCCCACGAGGGCCAATGAGTAGGCCGTGGAAGGCCTACAGGTAGCAGGTGGGGCCAGTGAATCTTGGAAACAAAGATAAGGGGTCAGGGCAGCAAGGGCTTTGGGGCCCCATTCCAACCGTCTATATGGGCCTCTGGATAAATTTCTGGTGGAGAACTACAACTTAGTAAGCCAGAAAACCTCTACTGTCATCCAACGCCTTTATTTTAGAGGAGGAAAAGGGGACCCAGGATGGGCAGTGTTCTGAGGCCTTGTGAGCTGAAAGAAAGAAATTACTGCAGGATCCACCAGGGGTCCTAGTTGGGCCTGGCACATTCCAAGTTACTGCCATGAAAACTGCCAGACTGAAAAACAGGCTTGGCAACATTTGGGCTCATTCCTGAGTGGGATTGTCCCTCGCCAGGCCCTTCCTCTCTCCAGTCTGTGTCTTGCTCACTATGGAGAGGGTGCCCCCAGCAGTGCTGAGGACAGTTGGAGGCCTCAAACATGGCAGCAGAGAACGCATGTTCTTCTGTAGCTGTGCCTCCCGTGGCCAAGCTGGCTGTCCACCTGCTCAGGAACCAAGAGCAATGTGGCCGTTCCAAAGGAAGCCTCAGAGGTTCCATATCCAGCAAGGGGCAGAATCCTCCAGTGGAATTTTGAGGATGTTTCAGGCATCTAGGCAACTGCCAGCAGATCCCTTACAGCCTGGCCCAGATGCAGGACAGCCTTACATCAGGGACGAGTAGCCAGTGGAGGCACACGGCCCGCTCAGACCAAATCTTGTGTTCTGTGTAAAAGGGAAAGAAGTTCGAGCTCTATCAGTCTTAACACGGATTGGTCTGTAGAGCTGTGGATGCTTGCCCAGTGCTGCTTGAACCACGGGTCTAAAAGACAGTCATGTCTTTCAAGGGGAACTGGACCCAACAAGAGGAGCCAAAAAGCAGTGCCACTCACAGGAGGAACCAGAGAGGTTTCTCTCAGCCTATTAACCTATGCCTTCCTTTGGTAAACAATGTCAAACCCTTGTCCTGACCTAGTAATACAGTATTGATGTGGGGTTTGTAATGCTAAATCATGGGATACTTAGGGGCTGAGGGGTGATATAAGATGAACATTTCCCTGAGGACTTGCCCCTTGTTTTTCATCTGATTTACAAAGTCCCTACCCCAAGATTCAGAACTACAGCTGTGTCCCAGAGAGAAACACAACCGGCCAACAAAGATTTTCAATCTCACGTAAATTAATTCAAACCAACTCAAAAATCCATCACTTTTCACCTTTCAGATTACTAAACAGTTCAGATGGAAGAGACAGGCAAGTGGGGGGTGGGGGCAAGGAATATACTGTTGGTGGGAGTTGAAATTGGGAAGTCTTTTCTGGAATGTATCTTAGAATTTTTAATGCATCCACCATCTGACAGCCATTTCTCTCTTTGGAACTTAACCCTGTATAAACCCAGATCTGAGTTAACGATTAAGTACACATGTACACACACACACTCATCACAGCACTTTTCGTAAACATTAAAAACCAAAATCCCTATAAATGGGACTACTAAATGACAGTACATCCAAGACGATGAAATGCTATGTGGTTGTTCAGAAGAATAAAGTAGATCCATGTCAGCTCTTCAGAAACAAGTCCCAAGATTTACTAAGTGAGAAACAGAACCGTAGATGTGTAGTTGTATGCTCAGGACGGATACTCTTTCCAGGGAGAGTAAGCATTGGGGGGCGGGGGGGTGGGGAGGAGGGAGCCTTGCTTTTCATGGTCCAGCCTTTTGTACTGTTTGAATTTTTACCATGTGCATGTGTCACTTGGAAAAAAAAAACAAAACACAAAAGTCCCCATCCCTCCCACTCCTTAAAAACAAGGGTCGCTGCACTCATTCACCTTCTTGCTGCCTTGAACTCAGGACCTTCCTGCCACAGCCCCGCCAGACCATCTTCTTCTCCCAAGTTTTAGACAATTTTAGACAATTCCAAGCAGGTTAGTTATCCAGGACAAGGAAGGGGGAGGAACCCCTGCATCCTATCTTGCCACGCAGAATGGAAGGAGCTCTGCCTGGAAGCAGGCTGCATTCAGCACAGCTGTGGTTGGATTTAAACAGCAAAGTGGGAACACCCAGAAGTTGAAGCTAAAATGTTTAAGAAATTCAGTATTTCAGTTTCTGTGGGTGTCCAGGAGGGTGAAGACATAAGACAAGATGGTGGAGATGAGGAAGAATCTGAAGACAGTTTAAAGCCACAGTGGTGGAAAGAATGAAGAGGAGGAAGGTGCTGGATTTTACTAAGAGAAGAAAACAGACTGAGTTCAGGAGTCTCACCAGTGAAAGTTTATAGTATTGCATTTTGATTACAGGTATGTAAATTAAAAACTTGAGTATTACCCTCTGGTAAAAATGCAGAACCAGCTTGCACTTAGATTAAAACAGCAGGTTTGGGGACAAAAATGGACCATATGCTGCCTGTGATGAAGAGAGCGAGCTGGACAGGAGAGGAACCACCAACTCAAGAAGCCCTAAGACTCTTAGCGAATCTTCAGAGGAAGAGGTCAGGGCCTCTCTGAGTGGTGTTTCCCCCAAAGAGCCCTTGCCCAGGGATGTGGTTTGGAGAAGTCCCAAACCCACAAGTCACAGGTGCTTCTGGCCACGTGCACAAATGGGTAAAGACCTCCGATTCCCATGGGGCCTGCCTCCCTCGCCAGCGCTTCCCAGCCTACTGGAGTCTTCACAGGGCAGCACGTGGCCACTGCTGACCAGAGGTGGGTAGATGCTGGAAACACACTGAGAGGTCTGAATCGCAGACCAGTGGCACAAGACCATAGTTCTTGTGCCTTCAGAAAACCCCAAGTCCCCAAATAAAGGGGGAAGAAGAGAGGAGAAATCAAACCAGAATTTTTCCAATGGCCATTAAAGAGAAAATTCAGCAACTCTTGTCTTTGTCTTTGACCCTGAGAAGTTGAGGGACACAGCTGTATGAGGCTGTGACCAGGCGGGAAGGAAGGCATGGTGTGCTTCCTGCAGAGCCACCTCCGGAGTCCCTGTGGCTCAGTGACCCCCTCCTCCCATCTGCCCCAAAGCAGGAACCTTGACTGGGCCTGGTGGGGCCAGACAGGGGGGGACGCAGTAAGAGAAAAAGCAGCGCCAGGCTCTCCACATGGCCAGAATCATTGAGGAAGGTGCGCTCCCTAGAGCCCTGCCACACCCCCAGACGAGGCCGCCACCAACCAGCACAGGGGCTCCTTCACACACATGGTCCTTTCCTAAAAGGAATCCTTTGGAATTCAAACATTCAGTGTGTTACCCAGGTCAGCAGTCTGACCAGAGTCCGAACTGTCCACGCCACAACCTGGACTCAAGTTTTTGAGGCAGGAAACCTCACCGTCCACTGTTAGTTCTCCGGCAGGGAGAACTTAGGTGGTGGATGGGGAAGTTGAACAGGAGGATCTTTCTTCCCCAAGCTGTCTGGACGGTGCCACAGCCAAGATCGACCACTTGGGCCACCACTCACATCCCCGACCTGAAGCAGGAGCCACGAGACAGGGAGCTGCTTCAGCGCTGAGCCTCCTCCTAACCCTGGCCCTGTGGGGATCCCCTGGATTGGAGCTCCTGGGGGAGCACCAGCCTGGGGGGCCCTGTCCCTCCCCCAGCCCTGCCCCTGGAGCCTCCCCAACTTCCAAACGGCACTGGATTCACCACATCTTGAGGAGCCCGGAGCCAAGAGAAGCAGCTCAGACTTGGCGTCCTGCTTCTATTCTCTGCCCAAGAGTCACCAAAAAAAATGTATGGTCTCACAGCAGGCACAGCATCTTGTTTCTTTTAAAAAATAAATATTTATAAACTTAGGGAGGAAGATTCAAAGAATCAGTCTCTTTCCCTCCAAAAGCACAAATATCCCATGTGAGTCGAACCAAGGTAAGTCCATCAACCCATAAATGAAACTCCACCCCCAGGAGCTCTGCCTTGCAGGGCAGGGGAGCTGATCTCTGGCTCCAGGCCTCTTAGTCCCCCTTGGTGATCAGGTCCTCGATGTAGGCATCCAGCTCGTCATCTGTGTTAATGTCTATGTCCTGGAACAGAGCAGGGCAGGGTCAGCCGGGGGCCACAAGGTGGTGGGGGGCCCGCCTCCCCACCCTTCTTGCAGCTCGTGCCCCTTCCTCTCACCCCTCCACCCTGGCTGTCAGGCCTGTCCCTTCTTGATCATCCGCCCCCTCCCTCCTCTGTGCTCAGATGACACCCAGATTTCTTGCTCCTACCCTGCCTCTACCCCAAGTTCCCGGCTTGCCTTAGCCATGCTGCAGGCTTCTCAGACTCAAAACATCCAACAGCTCAATGGCACCACCCACCCTGAGTTGCTTCATCTTGGTACAGGCCACCACCGCCTCCCCTCCACCCAGGGGCTCAGACAAACCACAACCATCACCCTTCCCTCAAGACGTTACAACAAATCTGCCCACTTCTCTCCCTCCTCACTGTCACCATCCAAGGTTCAGGCTGCCAGAATCTCTCACCCAGACAACTGTGGGAACCTCCTCACTGGAGTCCCGGATTCTAACCTCCGCCCCCTCCAGGCCCTCCTACAACCAGAGTAAATGTCTTAGATTGCAAACGTCTTAGTGCCACACCCTCCAGGGACTTCCCACCTGGACAGGGCCCTGCTTCTTCTATCGCCCACATCTCCCTGCCTTGGGCCTCAGGCCCTGCTCTTCCCTCTCCCCAGAGCTCTCACATCCCACTCCTGCGTGACTGGTTCTGCCCTCAGCTCAAGTACCTCCTCAGAGAGGCTTCCCCTGAACACCCTAGTAAAGTGGCATCCCTGTTTTCTGTCTCTCTCGTATTTACTTCACAGCACTTCCCGCCAACAGTAGTTCTGTCTCTTCCACTTATTGGGCTATGAGAGCAGGACCCCTATCTTGCCTGTCTGCTTCACCAAGGGTCCACAGGACAGGCACAGAGCAGTTGTCCTCAATGTTTACTGCCTGGATAAAGCGCTGAGACCCTACAGGGCGCTCCCTGCTTCTGGGCTACCTAATCCCATCTGGGCGTCATCTGGAAAAGTGAGAATGTCTTTCTGTTTTATGACTTGGAGGGTTCTCAAACCAGGTTGTATATCAGAATGTCTAAACAAGGGCAAAAGTCTGATACCGTGGGTCTGGCTGGGATGAGGCCCAGGCAGCCGCACCACCTCCAGCCCTCCTGGTCAGGATGCTGTGCAGCCAGGGTTGGAACCACAGATTCCTGTGAGTGGGGAGAAGGGAGCAGGAGGTGCCCAAGCCCCCCCTCCCTGAGACACCAGGTGGTCCGCTACAATGAGAGGGCTGCCTGGCTCACCTCCTGCACCTTTTGCAGGAGCGCCACGATGTTGGTCCTCAGCTTCTGCAGCTTCTCCTCTGTCTCGCGGAGCTTTCTCTCGGAGGTACGCAGGCTCTCCTCGGAGGCCTTGGCCCGCGAGTCGGCGCGGCTCTGGTAGGAATGGCACAGGTTCTGGAGCCCCACTTCATACTGCTTGAAGTACTCTTTCTGTTGGGAGAGGAGCTGGAGGGTGAGTGCCTGAGCTCACAAGGGTCCCCAGTGCCCTTCTAGATGGGCACTGGTGTCCCCAACTGGCTCAGCACAAGGAAGCTCAGTCTGAAAGGATGCCAGACCCAGAAGCAAGTGATCTCTCTAGCTCCAGAGAAGAAAGACCTCGACATCCACCTCACAGGGCTGCCACGAGGACGAAGATGGGATCACACATGACGCACGTACCAAACTGCTCTGGCAGACAGACAGCCGTGAGTAAATGTGAGGGATGATTCTCACCATTCACCTTTCTAAAGTGCACAACAGCACTTTGAGCAAACCACTTCCAAGTCACAACCAACAATGTAAAGATCAAAAGTTCTCTTCCACAAGTATTTATCAAGCACCTATCAACAACAGATTCCTCCAGGTTTGTGTAGTATGTTTATACAGCATCAGAGCTTTTCACCATCTTCCCTGAGTACCTGAAACTTCCCAGGGGTGGGGCAGTAATGTTAACTAGCACTCTCTCTAGACATGGGGCTTTATCAAACTCTCAGAAATTAGCAGAACACTTGTTTCAAATGAAAGTTACATGGAATCTCAGTATAAAAAACAATTTGGGTAGTAACTCTTTATGTTTAATTTCAAAGTTACAACATTATGATTTACTCATAAATCACCAACATGAATGATGAGGCCATTCTGATGAACACAAACCCGTGACCAGCAGGTCCTGGCTGACAACTGCAGTCTCGCCAACTCTACCATTTATTTACTTCTGTGAAGATGTATGAACTACCTAGCACTGAACGGCTAAAAACTGCTGTTTTTAAAACGTGTTAGAACTATTTAATTGTTTACAATCTAGAATACTATCCCAGTAAATCAAGAGGGCAACAGAAACTTCAAATTCTGCACAAAAAATAATTATCACTTGGCAGCGCAAAAATAAATGTTCAGGGCTTCCCTGGTGGCGTAGTGGTTGAGAGTCCGCCTGCCGATGCAGGGGACACGAGTTCGTGCCCCAGTCCGGGAGGATCCCAAATGCCGCGGAGCGGCTGGGCCTGTGAGCCATGGCCGCTGAGCCTGCGCGTCCAGAGCCTGTGCTCCGCAACGGGAGAGGCCACAACAGTGAGAGGCCCGCGTACCGCAAAAAAAAAAAAAAAATGTTCAAGCAGGTGCCAAATGTAAATGTAATACACACAAATTAAAATGTAATACACAATGTCTTAAGCCTAACTATGTTTGTATTCATTTTAATTTTTTTTCCACTTTTAGGCCATTAAAGATTCACAGGCAGTTATGTTACTTTTAAAGTATATATATATATATATATATATATATATATATATATATATATATTTTAAATCTAGTATTTGCAGGACCCCTGACGGTCTGGAACGCCTAGTCCAGCATGATGAGCAAAAGGACAGTCATTTACAAACTGACAAGGATACAATGAACATTAGATTCTTGTTGTGTCCCTAACGTTAAAAAAATTAAAGTTTGAGTTATTTTAGGCATTTCACTTAGGTGGCTATTAAACTGATGCATTAGTGGTACACCTCCCCTTACAAGCATAAGCCAACAGACTATTTTAGGCTCAGATGCTCCTACTGACTGTGCTTTGGTCTGAGCAGTCAGGCCCCCTGCAGAGATCCCACTGCACCCAGGCTTTACTCTGAATTTGGCAACAACTTTAAGCCAAAAGCAACAAACATGCCAGGCCGACCTAGCTGGCTTATCAGCTGTTTGTTCCTGGGATCTGCAGAGGATGCCTGCAGCCTGAACAAGGGTAAGCGTTGAGGTGTAGCAGCTTTCTGTGAAGCCACCATGAGTTCTGCACCTTCTAGCTTCCCCAGCGTGCAGTGCGCCCTCATCTCGCAGGGGAGCAAGACCCTTGTCCTAACAAGTTGTTCTGGGTTCGAATCTGAGCTCTATTAAGACAGACTGTTCACCTCTCTGCCCCTGAGTTTCTTCAGCTCCTAGCCTCATTTCCCTTTTTTAAAGTAGAATGGAGACAAAACTCCATGTTTTCCTCTCTGGCAAACTTTATCAAGCATACAGCTGCCCCACGAGGGCCTGCCATCTTAAACATATTAACCCTGCAGTTTCAATTCCAGTTGTCCTCTCCAGAAACTCCTCCCTAGAAAACTTAAGCTATTCCTACAGCAGAAACATCCTCTTGATGTGGATGACTCCCAATCCCCATCTCCAGCCCTGGCCTTCCCACCCCTCCCAAGTGCCAGCCCCAATCTCCAGTGTCCTGTCCACTGGACATCACCAGAAATGAAGTGCTGGTACTTCCAGCCCAAGTCAAATCACAACTCGTCTTCCTCACCCTCACCCTGTTTCTCTCCCAGTTAACAGCTTCGTCATCAACCTCTAATTCCCACAGGGAAGCACGTGACCTCTGCCTCCTCTCCATCACCTGCCTTCAGTCAAAGAAGGACCCCTGACACGGCCCCTTCACCTGTCAGAGCTCCCATCGCCCCTCCCTGACCTATCACCATTAGACCAGCTTCCCTGTCCCTGTGTCTCCCATCCACCCTCCTACCCAGAACCAGAGTTACCCTCTTAGGGGCAGGGTCAACGGACTACTCACTGCCTGTGACCAAATCAGCCTGCCCCCTGTTTTTGTAAAACAAGCATTACTAGACCTCAGCCACATCCATTCCTTTGCATATGGTCTTATGGCAGCTTCCACACTGTAATGGCAGGGCTGAATAGTTGCCACAGAGACCTTACAGCCCATAAAGCTGAAAATATTTGCTAACTGGCCTCTACAGAAAAAGCCTCTTGACCCCTGCCCCGGACATGGTTCAAGTCTACAATTCCATCTGCTCAAACCTTTAGCTGGGCCTCCATTTCATACAAAGTTTAAGCCACTGCACCTCAGAGGGGTGCCCCCGATGCCTCCTATCCTGGCTCTGAGGGCCCTTCTCCCTGAGTGCTCACCACAGAGACCACTGCGCTGGCCCCCACCTGCCCTTGCATCCCTGAGTCTTTGTTCACGACAGTCCCTCTGCCTCAAACACTTCCCGTCACTTCTACAAACACTCACCCAAACGCACGTTTTTCTTTAGCCCTGGTCGCTCTCTCCCCCTCCCAGAGGCTGCCCCCAGCCCTCCCACCCACCTTGCAGAGCACTTACTGCTCTCAGCCTCATGTCTAGGTACCTGCTAAAAATTCAGTCTCTACTGACTCTTAAGCCACTTGGAGGCTCCAGCACTGAGGCACTGCATCTGCATTTGCTAAATAAGATCCCACGCTTATCTCCACACACCACGAGCTTCCCTATACCTCCGAGAGTCACGTTTTCGGCACTTTGAACCTAAGCTCTTTACTGTTTCCTGCCTTGGCAGAGGAAAAGGGACGTACTCCACACAAGTCACACCGGGCCTGTCCCTAAGTGAGGATTCCACTCCACCCCAGCATCTCACCAGCTGCACACCAGTCATCCGGCTGAGCAGCTTCTTTTTCCACCATGTAAAGTCCCCTCTTCCCTTCCCTCAGCAGATGAAAGGGAAGCTGGCCAAACGGGGAAGGGGGCACACAGCTGAGAGCTGACAATCACAACAAGCACCAAGGGGGGCGTGCAGAGTCAAAAACCAAAGGCTGGGCAGACTCACCAGAGGAAACGATATCAGCTCATCTGAATTCATAGCACTCAGCTCCTTCTTAGAGATGGGGAAACTCGGAGGCAGGAAGTACCGTAAACAATTCCTAAACAAGAGAGAAGGTGGAGACTGGAAATCAGAATGGCACAGAGCTAGTGGAGAACCAGCGCTGACCCCGGAGCAGGACGACAACGCACCGAAGGATCTGGACGAGGAGGTCAATGGTCTCGTGGTTGGTGCTCGGGGCGGTGGTGTCGGGCTCAATGCGAATGCAGTCCGAGGTGGAGGGTTCCGCCATGGCTACAGCCTGCTGTGCCACAGCTGCCTCCTCCTCCTCCTCCCCGCCCTCCTGCTGCGTGTCCGGGCTCTGATACTCCGGGGAAGGGGGCTTCATCAACCGCACATCCTCACTGCCTTTCTCCACCCTAGGGAGGACCCAGTGTTTGTGTCATATGTGTCCCAGGCTCCCAGGATGGGTTGCCTGCCCCTGCCCAACTCTGTCAACCCAGCCTCCTAGAAGGGGCATTACCAGCGGTCTCTTGGTGTCGTGTCCGTGGGCACATAGTCAAACTTCACCTTCCACCGCACCACGTTCTTGCCCAACTCCACGGCTGTGACACGGCCTGTGTACCACTCCCTGTTCACACGCACCTCCACGTGCAGCCCTTTATCTGAGAGTGCGGATGGAGTTAGAAAACTAGACTACAGCCCCCCACCCAGGCAGGGCCACCCTGAGAAAGGTCATCCCAGGTTCACAGGGACAAGAACCCCTAGGAGCTTGACGCCACTATGCCAGGGACATGGAGCCCAGCCACCCTGGTCTCCCTCCCCAACTGTCATGAGGGTGCCGCAGAGCAGCATGATAACTGCCAGAGGTGAACACCAAGGAACTGATGCTAAAAATAAACACGAGGGCATGCTAGCCTCAGCATTCTTCTCGGAATTAGACTTGAAACCATTGTTGCTTGAGAGCCTGGAGCCAGGAAAGCCTCCATGAGTCTTCGGAATACGGTGCTGCTGGCAAGGGGCCCCCTTCCCACTTCCCCACAGGCTCTGGGCACCTCCCTGAACTCACCTTTCTGAGCGCTCTTGAGGTCAGCTGGGTCCTCTTCCCCAGCACTGTCTGAGAGCTGCAAGAACAAAGTCTGTGAGAGGCACCGCCAGTGCCCCTGAAGAACAGACTGTCCGCCCAGGGTCACAAGCCATCACCTCATGCCGTCTCGTGCGGCTGTTTAAATCCCCAGGCCTCATTGAGAGCCACTCTCTCAACCATTATCTCAGTATCTACACACCTGCCTCCAAAAATGTCAGTAAACAAGAAAGCAGGCATAGGGGCAGAATGTCAGACACCGAAGCAGATCTGCGTTGGTGTCACCTCAAGCCTGTGAGTAGAGCCACAAGCCAGTCTCACTCAAGATCCTACCAGGCACCATGTTTCTAGTCGTCTGTGTGACTGAGTGTCCTTCAGAGATGGACTAGGCTTCTGAAAGGCTCGTGTCATAGACTGCAGGTGGCGGGTGGAGACCCTGGGGAGGGAGAATGCTGAGAACCTACCTCATTCAAGTCCTTTTTTTCCTCCTTGACGACAAACTTGCCCCGCTTGGACCTCTCTTTCCTCCTCTCAGCCTCTTCCTCGGCTTCTTCCTCATCAGAGACCCCAAGACTCCGCTTCCAACCAGGAGTGGCCTACAGCAAGAGGAGCGGGAACATGAGGGACCCTGGCAGCCCCTCAGGTGCTGGAAGATTCCATCTGGCCTAAAGGAGCCATTCAGAGAGGGGTCTGTGGGTCTCAGTCCCCGCCAGGGCTGGGCTCCCAACAGTACTAGGGACACAGCAACCCACGGCCTCTACGCACACGAGGACCTTTGCTCAAAGCTGTCACAGGGGAGCCTCTCAGTTCACTCCCCACTGAACCACGCCAACCACTGCTGCAGCCCACCAAGGCTGTCACCAGGCTGCAACCTCTGCCCACCACGTGAGAAGCCAGTGAAGGCGACTCAAGTCTGTGGAGGACCAAACCTTGGAGGGGGCACCAAAGAGCTCCCTGGACAGGGAACCAGCAAGCTCTGTGCCCGCCATGAGTGCCTTCAGCTATCAGACTCCTCCTCTGCAGGGGCAGCACAGAAGGCTGATCTCCACTGAGGCTTCTCCACCCCCCACCGCCCCCCATGCAGTCAATGCTGCCCCCTCCATTCCTATACCACTGTGGGCAGGGCTGGAGAAGGAGGAGCATCTCACCAGGGAGAGTTTACTGGGTGGCTCCGGCTTCTTGACCACTGGAGTCTTGATGGCTCGGGGGGCGGGGACCTCCCTAGGGCTCTTGGAGTTGGGCAGCAGAGATGGTGATGGTGGCTGCACGAGACGGGCGGGCCGGGACACAGTCTTGACTGGAGTGTTGGCAGGCTTTCGGGGCACCTCAGGAGGCTGGAGCAGCCTGGAAGTACTGGCCTCCTCCCGTGCTGTCAGGGCAGGAGGCTTTGGGACGCTGCTGATAACAGGAGCCTTTCGGGGCTGGCTGGCTGGTCTGGGAGCCTGCAGGGAAGGGGGTCTGCTCGGGGCATTCCTGATCACAGCAGGTAAAGGAGGTGACCGAGGACGCTGAGGTCTACGTGCAGGTTCCTGAAAGAGGCCCAGAGAGAGTGACAACATGGATCCCAGCATGAGACACCTGAGGAAAAGCCCTGCCCCTATCCCTGGCCTTTACCTCAGTGGAAGGTCTGGTGGTCACTTCCAAGGGCAATTTCTTCAGGTCAGCTTGGGAGCGGATGGGTGTGGTTTTCTGCAGGGTAAACATGATGAGGAGGTCGTTTGCGTATCTGGTACATTCAAGCATACTCTTTTTGGAGCCCCACGGTCTGGGACAGTGGGCAAATAAAAAAAGAACACCTGGGCCACAGTTCTACTATTACAAACCTCCCATTCTCACTGAGAAGACAAAAATTCACAGACACTAAACTACCAGCAAATTACAGGATTCTATATGATTAATCCAGCAATTGAGAGACCGGGGAAAAGTGTCAGTGGACTAAATTCCTATAAAACAAGCCAAAAAGGTTGGAGATCCCTAAAGGCCAAAGCCGGAAAGGACAGGTTGGATTTGGCAGACAGGGAAGCATGCATACAATGAGAGCATCTGCCTGTGCAGAAGTCAGAAAGGGAAAGGCTTTTGTAATAAATACAATAAACGGTTGATACCACACATGTATCTAAAAAAACCTGACTAATCAATTAAGGAAAAAATTTAAAACAACAGTAATATAAGAGAACAATAAGCAGTTCTAAAAGAAACACACGAAAAAATTGTTCAATTTTAGAAATATGAAATTCAAATTTAAGATGTGTATCTTTGCTTATCAAATTTGCAAAAACATTTAAAAATAAAGGTATGGCTGGTAAAAAACAAAACATAATACATCTTCTGGAGAATAATTTGGAAAGTTATTTAAAGAAAAACATAGGGCTTCCCTGGTGGCGCAGTGGTTGAGAGTCCGCCTGCCGATGCAGGGGACACAGGTTTGTGCCCCGGTCCGGGAAGATCCCACATGCCGCGGAGCGGCTGGGCCCGTGAGCCATGGCCGCTGAGCCTGTGCGTCCAGAGCCTGTGCTCCGCAACGGGAGAGACCACAACAGTGACAGGCCCGCGTACCACAAAAAAAAAAAAAAACAGAATTTTAAAAATCCTTTTACTCTTTCAAATTCACTTCTGGAAAACTATCCCAAGAAAATAATTACGCACTAATAAAAAAAGTATGTGATATGACACAAGTAAGTCGTGATCTCTATTTCTAATAAAAAATATATGTATTTATGTGTAAGTAGAGGTCATAAAAAGTTGGAAGGATGTGCAGTTAATGGTGGTTACCTCTAAGACAGGATAGGTACTTTCTGGAGTTTCAAAACATTCTAAATGAATCGGACCTCTTTGTAATATATAAACAAAATTGTTTTTTTTTAAAAGAATGATCAAGGCATACTGGAGAACCAGTGTGCCTGGAGGTTGGGGTTGGGAAGCTTGGGCAGCACTCATGGGTGACAGAAGGGTGAAACTGAGCCTGAGGGAACAGAGGAGACACTGAGGGGTCCTGCCCATGTGCCCACTGCCCATGACCCACACACCTGCAGAGCCTCCAGCTTCTCTTGCTGCTGGCGAATTTTCTCTGTCAGTTGCTTCTGCTTCTCTTCCTGTGTCTTCAGATCCTTTCTGAACGTCCCCAGGGGAACCTTCTGCTTCTGTTCAGAAGCCTCACACCTGTAGACAGAAAGTGCTAGGAAGGGTGTGGCAAGATAGCTCCAGGTAGGGCAGGGTCCTTCCTCCTCAGCCAACCCATGCTCTCTCTCACCAGAGCAACCTCAGACTTCCCAAATGCACTGAATTAATACTCACTGCAGGACACACTTCTATTATTTCCAGGCACTTATTATACGCAGCAAGACAGAGATGTAAGGACATGAGCACTGACCTCAAGAAGCATAGTGGAAGAGTGGAAAAAGCACGGGGGGAGGTGGGGACGCCCACAAACTCCTTGTTAGAAAAAGTGCTCACCGGTCCTGCTCAGGATCAGGGTTCATGGAGCAAACCCAGGTGTCCGGGTAATCTTTTTCCACAGAACTCAGCTGGAAGGGGAGGGTCCGCCACTTCAGACACAAATCTGTGACACAGAACATACCCTCAACAAAACATCAGCCATGCCCACCAACAATAACCAGGCTCCTCCCAGCCAGGCCCAAGGCAGAGATGCCCCCAACTTTCTATGCAAAGATCCTCAGTCTGGCTCCAACTCTGCCTTCCTTACAGAACAGTCACTCTTCTCAGGGACAGTGATTCCAGCAAGGATGGAAACTTTATACCACAGACCCTCAGCGGCCCCAACCCCTCTCCCTCCTCCAGCAAAATCCTGGCTCAGTCATCACTCACACTTCTACCGATGTGGTACCAAACCTTGTGAGACCCGGCAGGGTAGATGACCTCCTGCCTCATTTAGAAAGGACAGGTGGGCACAGCTCAGCCCCAAGACTGAGCTCCCAGGGCCATCACCAAACAGACTCATATCCCTAGTGGGACATACATCCCTGAATGTCAGTGCAATCAGGAGGCCAGCACAGCGACTATGATGGAAAGGAGTCAGGAGGAGGTGCTGACCCCCAACTCACCACACTGGATGGTGGTTGGGATTTCCATAGCTCTCCGTCGTTTGTAACGGAGCTCACTGGATGGAGGCTGGTTCCAGTTGGCAGAGAGGTAGCCGAACTCATCCCAGAACTTGATGATTCCCCGCTGGGCTGGAAGACAAGCACCCACACCATCGCGTGAGGAGTCAGCCCCCTGAGGCAGCGAGAGGATCTCAAGGCTGGAGGTGAAGTGAAAGGGCGTTACCAATGGCGATGTCCTTCCAGTACTGTGCCAGGTGCTCCCCCATCGCCCGCAGCAGGTGCCGGTACTCCTTGGCATCAGCAAAGTCCTGCTTGTTGTGTGTAGGCTCCAGGACCAGGTAGGGCACATCTACAACCCCAACGACCCCGCCACATGCCCTGCAGGAGGAGGTAGACACGGCTCTGTCACCCCACTGACCAAACCTCTCCCGCCAACCATCCTGGGCTGAAGCTCTCCTCAGGCAGCACTCACATGCCCCCTTCCAGCTGTGGGCCCACTTTCTCATACATCTTGATCAGGCGGCTACAGTTGTAGATGAACATGCCGTCCAGGTCCCGGTGTTCGATGTTGACCCCAAAAACAAAATTCAGTTCCTTGGGTTCTTTAAGCGCTCTGAGAAGACAAAAGATAAATTCAAGCAGATCAACCCATTAACACACAAACACCACGGTGTTTAAGATGTATTAAGCTTAAGCTGAAACTTCAGACACTTAAGTTTTGCCTTTGCATTCAATATGCAACCTGTAGACTTGACAAGGATACTCACTGTGCAGTCACTCTAAGCTCCCTAATTAAAAGCATATGACTTTAGCTTTTGGTATCAAACAGGGATGTATTTAAGTATGAATGGGATTCTGTGAAGCTGTTGCAAATCTCTGCAAAGATGCTTATTTAGTGGAATAAACACAAGGTCATCTGCATAACCATTCCACTAACGTGACAGTAATTAATTTTAAAAAGACAAAAATTCACAAGAACAATAAACATGTGAGAGAAGAAACGATCATGGGATAAACGTCAACAAAATCGTGGAAACTGAAAAGCAGATGGATGATCAGTGGACAGACTCACGGGGCAGATACCCAAAACCTAGGCCTGTGGTGAGGAGGCCAAGAAGTAAGCAGGGACTCAGGCCCAGAGCCTGCAGAGGCTCCAGACGTGGAGGGGGACACAGAGATCATATAATGAGCCAGGACAAATGCCCAGTCTAGATAAAAAGGAACAAACTCAATCTATAGCATTATTCCACACTTGTAACCAGGGATACAAAATTAAGAGTACATATCACCAGGTGGGAGAAGTATAAGGGAGTTTACAGCTGTATTTCTTAAATATTCTGTATTTTACAAGTTGTATACAACGAGCATTTTATACATCCTTTAAATGAAAAGAAAAAAAAAAGGAAAAAGGAAAGGAAGAGGGAAAGGATGGGCAAGGTGGGGAGAGAATGGCGGAGAGAGAAAAGGGGAGAAAGGAAGGTGGGGGAGGGAAGGTGAGAGAGCTGCCAGTGAGGACAGGCTGGTGTTCAACTCAAGGTGCTGGCTCTGCCCACCTTGTCCTGGCTCAGGGGAGAACTGAGCCGGGGAACCTCTCCTGTAGTGGGCATGTGACAAACACCTGGGGATCACAACATTAATGGCTTTCTCAAAGCAATCTGCATGTGACAGAATAGCAACCTTGTGGGGTGGAGAGGGATTCCTCAAGCTCTTTCTTTGTCAATAATCCATACAAAAGCTACATAATTTTAAAAGACCCAAGGCCAGCCGGGCACTCACCGCTGCTTGGCCTCCTTGATCCGCTTCTTGACATCAGCTTCTCTGCGAAGGGTAATGGCCGTGTTCTGGACCTGTCGCAACATCACCTGGAAACACACGCCAACACCAAGTAAGGAGAGAAAGTGCTCTGGGCCACAGCCGGTAATATCATTAACAACACATCTGAAACTTCTCACTTTAAATCACATGGACGCAAAAACAGACCTGGAAATTTACTTCCTTTCCACAGAAAAGGGCCCTCACTAAGGACAAAACACAAAAGCTGTGCTTCACTTGACCAGACTTGCTGACACAGAGGAAGAAACACCCCCAACCGAAACAACAGTCTGCAGAGGTGTGTGTCACAGGGGAGGGGTGGAGAACTGCTCTGACCCTTACTGCTGTGTGTGACCTGCGGCAAGTGACCCTCTTCCATTTCTTTCTATAAACTGAGGATACTAACAGTGTCCACCTTACATGGTTGCCAAGATCCTGCCATACAGTGTGTTCAATAGTGACTATGGAAACATCATCACTTCCCATTTTGCAGCTCTAGGGCAAGGGGTTCATGACTGGCAGGAGACAGAGCCAGGCCAGCTCTGGGATCCTAAGGGCAGCAACGTTGGAGAAGAGCTGCTGGGTCTGGGGCCTCACCCTAGAGTCCCGCGTGAGGTCTCCGCCCAGGCGCACTTCTAATGTCCGAGCTTTGCTCTCCGCCTCCCTTGCCTTCTCTTCAGCTGAAACCCAGAAGAAACCATGATAAGAATTCAAAAGGTCAAATCTCTTAGCTATCCCTCCTGGACCCCATAGTGCAGTCCCTGCCGTATGAGACGTTCGTACACTGTCAGGGAACAGGTGAGCTGGGAGAGCAGCCTCCTTGCTTGGAAAGTCAAGGAGGCCCCCAAGAAAAACACACCTTTTCCAACTTTACAAATGAATCAGAACAGGTCAAGCACTGCCCAAGGTAACCAGAGTTTAACCCTCAGCAGGAGCTGGAAGTTACCAACAGTCCTCAGCCAACCACTCTCCTTGAGCAGCCAAGAAGCTTTGTCAGCAAGAGAGACCTTGAGATTTTTGCCCTGGAGTCAAGAAAACCAATTTCACAAGTATTTGTGACAGAGGACAGTATGGGACTCTTCACTCTGGGCAGGCAAGCTTTAGATAACAGCCTATAAATGGCTGAAGGAGTAGCCTGGAAAGAAAAACTGCTGAGGGAGAGGTGGGAGAGAAACTGGACGAGTGGTTCAGGAAAGCCCACCCCTGGGTGTTGCATGGAGCTTTTGCCTGGATCCTGCTTTTGCCACAAGCAACGTCCCCCAGACGACCCTCCTGCCCAGGGGGTCATTACCAATCCGTGCCACGTGTTCAGCTTTCTTCACCTCCTGCTCCGCGCGGGTCTTGAACCGGCTTGACGTGTACTTGTACATCCTGGGGAGGCGGGGGGCGAGTAACCAGAGGGCCTGAGCACCAGAGGTGCAGGGCAGCAACTATCTTGGCCCCCCGATGAGTCAAAGCCAAGCTTATTTTAGCAAAAAGACTCAATTCCCTACTCCACCTGCCCCTTGCCATTCTGCTCCATCTTTGAAAAGCAACCTCACTACTCTCCGAGTGTGTCATTAATCCCACAGCAGAAACCAACCCCAGCAACCAGCAGGGCCTCTGCTTCCCTGTGTACTGTCTAAAGGGCCATCAGCCCTGCAACCAAGAGGCTCAGACAGCTCACCGTGTCAGACTGAGCACCCTCTACCTCACAGAAGGCACACTCAACGAGCCTCACCAGCCACCTCTGCCCCTCCCTCAGGACCCAGTAGTTTGTCTGCAGTTAATCACAAGCAGCTTAAAGACCCAAATGCAGTCAACACTGTCAGAGCCGCTCATCCACCATCACTCCAAAGATGCCCCAGAGACACGTGGCCAGGCGCCATCCTTGGCCCAAAGGAAACAGCAGGCCAGGGTGGGCAGGCCCCTACCTGGGCTTGTAGAGGCAGCAGGAGAGCCTCTTGGTCTGCACCTTGTGCCCGTGGATGAAGATCCGCATCCGGGGATCAATGTAGAGCACAGCAGCATAGGCGCGGAAGGAGCGGCGCTCTGGCTTCCTGGAGGCGGCGGAATGGAGGGTGCTGTCACCCTCCCACCACCAGCCCAACCGAAGGCCTGGGCGGACAGCCTCTCTGCAGGTTCTCCACCTTTCCACCTCCCATCTCGGCTTCTCTTGCTGCCCTGAGGGGTGCTTCCTCTGTGTGGGCACCACATCCCACCTCCTCTCATGTCCCTGGCACAGACACCTAAACTGGCCCCATCACCCCAGCACGGACCTGGCAATTCCTCTCCCCTCTCTAGTTCTCGGTCTCTTTCTCATTCAAGTTAAGGAGCTGGGGCAAGGATCTGGATTAGCTGAGGACCTGCTGTCCTTCAATTCATCCCTTCTGCCTTAAGGCAGGAAGACATTGAGTTCTCAGCTTTACCAACTCTAAAACTGGGGAATTCAGGGAACAAGCTCACCCCTCTCCCTCAAGTCACCTCCCTTTTCCTCCCTACCCAGCCACACTCACGTGCCCTCCGGGGAAGTCTCTGCCATCTGGATATCTCTCGGATTTGAGATTATGTCCAGCTCTGGCTCTCCATTATCCATGAGTTTGAGATTGAAGATGATCACCAGCGTTCCTAGGGAATAGAAATCCTGTGGTTCTACCAGGCACCCCCAGCCAATCCCCATACTGCTCCTGGCTCTGGAGCTCCCCGATGCTAGAGGCCACAGGCCTACTTACCACTGTCCCCCGGAATCTTCATGAACTGAGTCATCACTTCCTCTTCATTGCGGAAGGGAGAATACTTATAAATGAGTTCCGTCTCGATGGCAAACTTCTCCACATTGTCTGTGACAGGTTCCCGGGTCCGAGCATTCCAGGTGGGCAATGGGACTATCACCTTTGGAGGAAGCACAAGCAGACACTTGAAGGAAGCCCCGGAACAGCCTTCCCCCTGCAAATGTGCATCCATCTTGTCCCTCCCTACAGTAGCTCCACACTGCCCCAAGGTGAGGCCCAAGCCCCCCAGCCTGGTACCAGTGGCTCTAGCTTCTGCCCCTCCCCAAAACTCTGCCTCACACTGCTAGGTCCTCTGGGGTATGCTGGCTTATGGCCTGGGGGTCTCTGCATGAGCAGTTCCCTGCTTGGGATATCCCTGGTCATTTTCCCTATTTGGTAATAAGTCTATTATTTCTACTAAGCAAAACATATTTGCGATGATCTAGTGAATCTAAAGACACACACAAACATAACTTATAACTCAGCAATTCTACTCCCAGGTATATATCCTAGGAGAAATAAAATCTAAAAACAAAACACTACAGTATGAGTCCATTTATATAAAATTCATAAATAGGCAAAAAAAACTATTATTCAAGAATGCATACACAGGTGACAAAATTATAAAGAAAAACAAGGAAATGACTGATCACCAAGGCAGTTCCTTAAGAGGCGCGATAAGGAATATGATTGGTGAGGGGCACATGGGGACTTCTAGCATCAGTCTACGGTGGTGGCTACGTGGGTATTCGCTTTATAATTACTCTCAACTGTACGTAGGTTATTTTTTTTAATTTTATTGAAGTCTAGTTGATCTACAGTGTTAATTTCTGCTGTACAGCAAAGTGATTCAGTTATACATATATATAGGTTTTAATACACTCTTCCATATGTATAAAATTTAATCTGGGCTTCCCTGGTGGCGCAGTGGTTGAGAGTCCGCCTGCCGATGCAGGGGACACGGGTTCGTGCCCCGGTCCGGGAAGATCCCACATGCCGCGGAGCGGCTAGGCCCGTGAGCCATGGCCGCTGAGCCTGCGCATCCGGAGCCTGTGCTCCGCAACGGGAGAGGCCACAACAGTGAGAGGCCCGCGTACCACAAAAAAAAAAAAAAAAAAAAAAAAAATTTAATCTTACATCTACGAAATTTCTAGAAAATTCTACCCTTGTCAATTATACCTCAATAAAGCTGGGAGAAAAATCCTACTCATTCTTCAAAAACCCTACTAAAACGCCACTTCCCCGGAGGCATCAGTGTGCATCTCTCCCTCCCCCCACCCCTCTCCCAGGTGCCGGGGAGCCCTGTAGCCTGGGATTCCCTCTGCAGAGCAAACCACTCCAGGCACCTCAGAGGTTCAAAACGGATGGCCCACCCTGCGGAAAAGGGGATTCTGTATTTTAACAAGCTCTGTGGTGATAAACTGTTACGAGTTCTGAGGCACTTTACTGGTTTCTAAGAAGCTATAGTATTCAGCCCTGGGGCTGGTCTGGACACATTCCCACCCGGCTAAAAGTGATCTTATTTTGAAATCTTGGCTGAGTTCATACTAGAGTACAATCCAAAACAGTGACCTTCTAGCACCAAGTAAGGAAAAAATTTCAACCTAGCTTTTTCACCAGGGGAATTGAGTTCCATTTGTGTTCTGTGAATTGGTACCTCCTTTACACCTCCCAATCTTCACAGCAGTCCCAGGCGACAACAGCATTACTTTAACCTCTGGGCACTCACCTCATTTGACACCCACCACCATCAGAATATTCCTCCTTTACTTTCAGGGTCACCACTCCCCTGGCTTTCCTCCTACCCCTCTGGCCGCTCCTGCCTCCTTTGCTGCCTTCCCCTTCTCCCTGGCCTTTACATGCGGGCGGGCATGCCTAAGACCCCAGGCCCTCTTCTCCACACGCTCTTTTAGGTGAGCCCATTCACTATGAAGATTCCTGGGAGTCTAAGCCTCCCCCCAGCTCCAGACCCAGACTTAACTTTGCATGTCTAGGACAAAACGTACACGCTTCCCCTCCAAACTGCCCCTCTTCCATCCTTCCCTAGCTCCAGACAGCCCACCCCCAAGTGCCACACCAGGACCTCAGCCATCTACAACCACCCCTTCCCATTTCCCCTTTCCAACTGATTAAACACCCGCGGCCACTCCTATTTCTCTCACCTCCCTGCTGGAGTCCTATAGACAGCCAGGGCCTCTGACACCAACACCCCAATCTTTCCAATCCAGCCACCACACAATAACCAAACTGATCTTTTCAAAGAGGATCTAATACATTGCTTAGATTCCCTTTCATGGCTGCTTTTAATTAAGTCCCACACACTCCCCAAAGCCCAGAGGTCAGGCCACACCTGCCCTCTCTGCTCTCCAGAGGCCACCACCTCTCGTCAGGTGGCCCCTCTGCCCTTCCCACAGCCCCCACCAGCTCTCAGGCCAGGAACAGACCGTTTCTATTGAAGCGCAGCCCCTGCTCGCACCACCCTCAGTCCACCAGGAAGCAGTCCTGAAAAGCCCAGCCGGGGCCAAATCCTCCTGCCCCACCTTTCCCGGGAGTGCTTGCCAGCTGCAGCACTTCTCTCACTCACCAAAAAGGCAAACAAACCCAGTGCCTCACGAAGTAAAGACGACAGAAAAAGAGCCTTTCGTTCCCAGCATGAACTGATTTGCTATGATTTAGGCTCACATCTAAACAAGGCCAGTACCAATTTACTCACAGCCAACCAACACAGATGAGTTAGATTGACACTGACCGCATTTCACCTGTTTAAGTGACAGGAGTGGATTTCTCTCTGCAGACCCTCTTGGCCCCCTCTCAAGCTCTGGCCTCCATTTCTCACACAGGAAAGGAGTTAAGAGTTCAGTCTGAGGCTAGGCAGGCCAAGGCCTTCCCTGATCCTCCCATGAGCAGGCGCACACCTCATCAAACCAGCTCTGCAGATATGAGCCACCAGGCCCAAAGAGAATCAGCTGTGCATGTGTTTAACTTACACAGTTAATTACCAAAAGGTTTCAAAATCAGAATATTCTACAGTCATTAGGCCTTCCTTCCAGCATAACAATAATCAGCTGAGGCTGTGTGTCAGCTGCCACTTACTGAAAAACTTAAATGGTTTTCCATGTGTTCGCCTGGTTCACTACCTGCCCAGGCCCTGCAGGTATCAGACTTGTAGCTTCTGATATAAATGGTTAGAGCAACACATTTTCTCAAAAGGAAAATGCACTCACAGCACATTCCACAAAATCACCATCATATGGGAAAGACAGTGCTGTTCCTATTATCATCACCAGCTGTGGTCTCCACCCATAGTCAGGGAAGCCCCAAATACTCCCCCTGATAAAACAGCTCTCCCCAGTGACATCCCCCACCCCAGGACTGAATTCAAGCTGCAGATCTAGGAGACCTACAAATCCAGCTCTTGGTTCCTGACACTTGATGGCCTCATTCTCAGGGACAACTCTTCTCTGAAGCTGTGAGATTTTACTTCCTCTCACATTAAGACACCTGCCTTAACCCCTCAACCAGTTCATCCAACCAACCAGCTAATCCCATAACAGGGGATGTGGCTGCAATCCTGCAATGCCAATAAGCCCAGCATGCAAATGACCTACGAAAACAGGCTGGGCAGAACTAGGAAGTGGAATGGTGACTGGGAGAACGAGGATGGGACCTACTTCATCAATGCCTTCCTCCTCGTGAAAGGTACGTGACAGGAAGAGACAGGTCATGGTCTCTTCCTTCTTGGTGAAGAGGATAAAATCCTTCCCAATGCGCATCGAGCCCCTGAAAGGGAAGCAGAAATGGGTTATTCTCCTAGGGATTCAAAAGCTCATCTGAGGAAGGAGCAAATCCCCCTCCGGACGTGATGAAACTGCCTTTGGAGGGCTCCCCTAAAGGCCTCCCTGGGACCCAGGACCCTGAGCTGAGCTCCACAGCCCTCACTCCCTCTCCTCCCCGCCCCCCACCTCCCGACACTCCTCCTCCTGCTCTTCCGTGGGCCTCAGTTTCTCCTCATCACCTTCTCGACCACATTTACCCAGCACGCAAGGTTCTCTCACCACCAAGGATCAGCCCCGGGGGAGTCTCACCCCAGCTTGTCGCTGACTGTGCTCTGGTTTCTTCCCAGCCACACAGGGCTGCTGTGGCCTGACTGTGAGCCACCAGGTTTCACTCCAGTAACACCTCCAACACACACATCATCTTCCACACTGAGCACATCCAGGTCTCACCCTGTCCTTCCTTCACTGACACAAACTCCCCTCCCATCCACTCATCAAACGGCAGCACCATCAAGGGAACAGCCCACTGCCTATGCTTACAAGTCCTCGAAAAACCAGGATGACCCCAAGGCTCAGCCAAACACAGGGCTAACCAAAGTATCGCTGTTGAACACAGTTCCAAGGAGGCCTACAATTGGCTCATGTCCTGTAACCACAACCATCTTGTGTCTTGAATTGTTTTGTCACCTCAACTCATTAAGCCACAGGTCCCTGCTTTAGGAAGCAACTGGTTTCTGTGCCTCCAGGCTGACTTCCACAAGGCAAAAGTCTGAACGGAATCAACTGCTCCTTCATCTATGTGGCTGAGTTAATCCTTCTGAGGAGCAGGCAAGGACAGGCCTTTCCAGGAAACACTGAACAGGGCAAAAGCGTGAAGCACCAGTGGGAGCAGGACCCACTGACCTGTCTTCTGAGCAGCTTCTGGCTTTATGGCTATTACCTCATTAGTCCTCCTAATACCCCAGGGAGGTGACAGCGGCGGGAAGCCTTATTACTCCCTTCTATGTAAATACAAATACAAACTGGGCCAGTGTGCCAAGTATGCAAATGAACGCCATGCCCCATTTCTCCGAATGTTCAGGAAAACTCCAGGACACTATCCAGAGACGTCCTGGTGGCTGCCAAGTTGTCTTTCTCCTCCTCCAGTTCCCGAGGTGCTGGCAATGCTCCCTCCCCAGACAATCTCACAGTCCTCCTCCTGCCTCCCTGAAACTTCCCGGTGGCAAAACGAGGCACATTAGCTTGCCTTCTGCCAAAGCTTGCTCTTACCCTAATTTGGCAAAACCTCTCACTTTATGCCTCTTCCCTGTCTTTAATCCTGACCTTGGAGGGTAAATAGCAACAACCCAGAAATGCCACTTCTCTGCTGGCTTCTCTGCTTCACAGCCCTATTCTCACCACAAATCACTTCCTCCTGAAACTCTTTCAACTTCTACACTGGTTTCAAAATGAATTCACTCTGAACACTAGATGGCTCCATCTCAATGGCGCCTTCTCAAAATACGCTGATGACAACACTCTCAACTTCGGTATGCTTTCCTTCCTGGTCTTCTAAGCACTTCCAGAATCACATTTCATTTGCTCCTGAAACTTCCTCAGTAAGGACGAATGTCAGCGTTTAGAAGCCCATTTTCTACAGTAGGAAACAGATACTCAGAGGTGCTGAAACGGCTTGTCTGAAGTCACAGAGCTGATAAAACCAGGAGGGGGTTTTATCTATAATCCAGAAGGGAAGTCAGGGTTTCTTACATCTGACTCTAGGAGACCTCAGTTGTTGGAAACTTAGATCACCACACCAGAATCACCTGGGCCCTACCCCAGGCCCACCAAATCAGGCCAAAAATCTACCATGGAAAGATCAAAGGAGAGAGAAAGTAAGAAGGGAGAAACTAGGCTAGGGCTCTCACAGTAATGATAGCATTTAATTCTTAACCTACTCATATGTGTTATAATCTCAATTTACAAAGGAGGAGCCTGAGGCTCACAGAAGCAATTAAGCGGCTGATGTCAGATTTGAACTTTGGTTTGACTGAAGTGAGATGGACAGCAGCTCCGGCCTTGCAGTCAGAAAGACGTGGTGCATATCTCAGCTCTACACTTGGGCATTTTCACACCTTTGGGCAAGTCACATCACCCCTATAAACCTCAATTTTCTCATTTGAAGATGAGAATCATAGTACCTATACCTCACAGGGCTATGGTGAGGATTAAATGAAATCATCCAAGTAAAGTTTTTAGCACAGTGCCCAGCACATGGTAAGTGCTTGTTATTGAGAGACAAGTGGGAGATCCAGGTACCAGGTCCTTGCCATCATGGGAAGCACTCTCTCTCTTCCCCATACACCCAAGCCGGTTGCATGGAGGGACAACTGATGCTGCTGCCCAACCAAACACCACCCTCAAATAAAACAACACATTTCTACAGCAAGACTAGAAACGTGACTCAGAATTCCATTTGTACAAACTCCAATCCCATTAAATCTTATTCCATCCAAAGGTATGTACAGCTGGAAGTGAGCATTTCAGAAATAGAAATCTTTCTCTTGGGGCTTCACTCAAAACAAGAACACCACATTCCAAATGCCAAACAAGTGGGAACCAAGGGCTGAGAAAGAAGTCCCAAGGGATGGGGAGACATTAGGTAGGTCCCTGCTACAGGGCCTGGCAGGACATGTGAGTAGCAACCAGGTCCTTTGGTGGTGTGTGTAGGGGGGGGGTTTCGGGTCTCTCACTCACTCACCCTGGATCCCCAGTGCCTGGCACAAAGCGTGACAGGTGCTCAGGGGACATGCTGCACCACGGTGTGACCCCCTCACCATCTCATAAGCAACCCAAGCCCACAAAATAGCCACTTGCATCTTCAACCACAGGGTAAAAATAAGAATTTTCAGTAGAAGGAGAGGTGCTGTTCCAGAGCACAGTGCCAAGAAAAACCTACAGCTTCTCCCACCTCAATGATTTTGGATGTTCATACTCTTTGATCTGTGACGTAGGCTGGACATCAGCTGCTAAGTCCCCAAACCACAACTCCTTCCCGACTCTCCTCCTGTTCCAGAATTACAGTGATGGAGGGACAAGGACGAGGAACATTTCCATTGGACAGAAGCAGGAGGGCACTGCTCGATTTTGTTTCGAATCCTGGGACAGGCTTCTAGTATACTTACGATTTTAACCCATTCCCGTACTGTCCAATCTGGGTGGACTCAGGCGTTCGCTTGGCTGACTTCCCAAACTGGATCACGCTGGCAGCATCACCTGAAGTGGCGGACACAAGAGAAAGTGAAAAGTTTGCTTTTCTTTCCCAGACTCTCAAAAATCAAAGGTCTGAGCCTTGTTAAATCCAAGCAGGGCTGTCTGTCTACTGAAAACCTCTGTCCAAGGAAATTCACAACCATGAGGCAAATGGAGGAAACCTCTGACTGGCCTGTCAGTACCGCCATCACTAGGCCCTTGTTCTGTTACCAGAACGTGGTAATAAGGCTGGGGGAGGCCACCACAGTTCCAGCTCCAGGATATTACACAAGCTGATAAATACAATGTCAAGAGACAGGTAATCTGACAGACTTCAGGCTACCATTCAGATCCTATCTCCCATGATAGAACAAAACCCAGCAAATCCGTGAGTGGAATTAAGCCTAAGATGTTGCAAGAGACCTCCCTCTCCCTTCTAGTCACAAGAGTGAGGCAACAGAAAAACAAGTTAACACAATAAGCATTTTGTAAAAATGGTTACATCCTCCCCAAAAGAAGCAATCAGCCCAACACTTACTTGGATCCATTCCTGCTCCATCATCCAAAAAACAAAGCATAAATCCTCCACGAAGGTCCTCTCGCCTTTCTGTAAAAGAAGGAGCTGCCATTACTGGGCAGTTACCCACCAGAGGGTGGCAACTTGTGTGTGATCAGAAGGTGGATCAATGTGAAGCTTAGTCCAAAAAGGCCTTCTCCTTCTAACAGTCCTAGCTAGTGTGAGTTAAATGTCAGGGCCCTTGATGGTAGGAATTTCCATCAAAGGCTCTCCAATGCATTCTAGTTCACAACAAAGCATGAGAGAATCTATAAGGAAGGGACAGAGAATACCTAGTCCAGCATCTAGCCACAGCCAGGGCCACTGAACATGCACGGATTTCATACACACCTCAACCATCCTTCTGCCTCTCTGCACCTGGATTTTTTCTACCTCTGCCTCCTGCTATGGACACTAAAGTACTCCAACTACTACATGCTGTACCTTATCAACAGTGCTCAAATTCAACAGGGTACCTCGTTTGTGGGTTAAGTTTGGGGTAGCCTTCAGATAAAGTGATCGAGCCAGACATGCTATGGACACAGTGGTAGCAGCTGCTATCTAGAAGGTGAATTACTAAGTCAGTATGTGACTATCCCCAGGCCAACCATAGTTTCTGGGGCATCAGTATTCATCGTCACATCCCCTCCTTGCTATGGGTCCTTCAAATAGCTCCCCATCCCAGAAGTGAGATGGCACAGAGTGTAGTGAGAGCTGCCTGGTTTCCAACTAGACCTGCTCGACTGGAGAGAGGAACAGTCCTTTGACAATAAGAGACAGAGCAGCTGTGGCAGGGCATCCTGGCCGACAGGAAGGAAATGCATGAGACTAAGGCTGCGATTCCAGTGGCTAGAAGAACCCCTTCCTTCAGCAGCTGTCTCTACAGCAGCAAGTGGTCACTCAGAGCAGTCTGGGTCCAAGCACGTCAGAAACACTGGAGAAGAGATTCCCAAATAGGGAAGGGGACCAAACTAGAGTTTCCAAGGTGCCTTTTGACTCTAGTGATGAGGACTAGGCAGGCAAAGGAGGAACGGCACAGGCCTTGGAATCAGGAGAGCATTTGTACTAAAAAGGAAAAAGGTCAGTTTAAGGTACTACAGGGATAAGCCCAAGGCTGCCTTGGAGTCTATTCCCTAATTGAGGACATTTTTGTCTCCCCCAAGCTGCAGTTCACCAACTTCACCCAACTATCTAAGCAGTGGAACCTCAGTTTAAAATGCTCTTTGTCCTCCCCTCAAACTAAATATTCAAGTAAGTCATAACCACCTCTGTTAATTAAAATGCTATTTCAGAAGTACTATAAGCCACAGAGATTTTCAAGTATCATTCAATGTTCAGGAAGCTGAACTTTGCTGAAACATTAATCACAGGTGCTTCCTGAAAGTTCGAGAATAAGGACCTTCTTGGAAGTACTACTGGTAGATAAGAAAATTTTTCCTGTGGCAGTGCCTTTTATCAGTCTGAAGAACCCAAATGAGATCTAGTAAGCAGAAGCAAGTGCAAAAGAGGTGCAAAAATTCCTCAAAGTTTCCTTCTGGAGGAAGCAAAGTGTCATATGGAGACTCAAACTGGGTCAGGAACAGAGCGTGGTAAAGGAAGTGTTCTAAATCTAGCCAAGAGCCATTTGCTGTATGCTTTAGCCATAAAATGTACAAGAAGACTCTGCTTTGGGATCTAGAAATTGGTTCAAGCCAAGTGTATCTGAAAAATCTCCAAGGATTGATTACTGGCATTTCTTGAACACTACCTAGGAATTACTTCTAGGTCCTTATGTTTGGTAGAACAGGATTCAAGGGCTGTTTTTCTTTTTTTTTAGTTTTGATGCTTTTTTAAAATTTATTCATGTCTGGCTGCATTGGGTCTTCATTGCTGCACGTGGGCTTTCTCTAGTTGCAGCAAGCGGGGGCTACTCTTCGCTGCGGTGCGCAGGCTTCTCATTGCAGTGGCTTCTCTTGTTGTGGAGCATGAGCTCAAGGCACACAGGCTTCAGTAGTTGTGGCACACGGGCTCAGTAGTTGTGGCTCGCAGGCTCTAGAGCACAGGCTCAGTAGTTGTGGCACACGGGCTTAGCTGCTCCATGGCATGTGGGATCTTCCCCGACCAGAGCTTGAACCCGTGTGCCCTGCATTGGCAGGAGGATTCTTAACCACTGCGCCACCAGGGAAGTCCACACAGGCTGTTTTAACACACAATCATCACTTAACAGTGGGTCTGAGATCCCTTTCTTGCCCAAGGACTTCATTTTAAAGCTTTTTCATATGTTTATGAGAGTAAGAGACCCACCTATGGAGGGTCCTCCTGGCCACACAGTGACCAACAGTCTGTAAGCAGCTAGCAGTGCTCAGGTCCACGGTCACGTGTGGCACTGCCTCAGGGCCAAAAGAGACTAGATGACACAGCAGTAACTCCTTCAACTTTGTAAGGAGGTAGTATGGCATCTTCACTTGGCTAAAATGCTTATCCCAATCACTCAGTTATTCGATGTGCCTGGCTCTGTGATGAAGATAATAGCCGAGAATAATGCGGATGTGATCACTGCCTTCAGGGAGCTTACAGTCCCTAGGATAGCTACTCCCTGTAGCAGATCAATAAGCAGGAGGGTTTAAGCAGAAGGAGACTGAGAAGAGTGTCAGCTAGAGCAAAGGCAGTGTGCATAAGGATCACCTGAAGAGCCTGTTAAAATACAGATTTGGGGCTCCACCCTGCAGAGTCTAGTAGTGTCGGTCGGAGGTGGTACCTGAGAATTTGCATTTCTAACAAGCTCCCAGGTGATGCCAATACTGTCCACCACCGGACCACTCTGTGAGAAGCAGAGAGCTAGAGCTAGCAAGAACTAGAAGGCCTCTCTGCTCGAACCTATCTCCCCAGACATTCCAGCAGTTAGAGATGCATTCCTAACACATCCTATTCACTTTAGTCAGTCAATTGAGTGCTATCTAAAGCCTCTAAGCAAAGGATTTTTATGAAGATGGGGGAGTTCTGGACAGAAGGGAGTCTAGGCAGCTGGAGGTTGTCTGCTCCCCGTCCCAACATACATCTCAGAAGCAAGACAAGGAGGGCAAAGCCAAACTATCTTCTTTGCAGTTGTGCTTCAGGCCCTGGTAGCAGCTATGTACAATCACAGACCCAGTGTGGAAGGCTGCACATCTAAGTTTCCCCCAACATGACCAAGTCTGGCCTCTCCAAGTTAGCCCAACGTTCCTCCATCCAACTCCCATTGGGGAGAACAGGAAAAAGAAAGAAGCTGGAAAGGAGATGTGAAATGGAGCTATAAGTCAAAAGTCAGAGGTGATAAAATGATGTTGTCCTCAGGGGAGGCTGTAACAGAACAACACTCAAGTTCCTCGTACTTTGCAATGTGTTTGAGCAGTATTCGTTTCAGCTACATTTGCTCTAATTTTCCATTTACTAACCACTGACCCGGCATCACAAAAGGGATCTTTCTTTGAGGCATGTAAGTCCCTATCCAAAGAAGTCCAGAAAATCAATAAAAACACACTCTACTTCTGACAGGCACGTTATGGTCTGGCCCCACCTAACAGGAATGCCTTGGGTACGGGAGTCTGGTTCCTTTCTCACCCTTCTTTAAATTACAATGTGAACGTGTGGCGAATTCAAACTACATCTGATGTTTGGGGAGATTTCCGAGTTCAGTTATCAATCTAGTTTCAGAATGGGAGACAGGAAGATACTTTCCCCGATACAGTAAGAACAAAAACTTTATAATATATCACTAATTCTATTATTCTACTTGTAAAATGAGGTTGCTTTTATTCCTCCTGTTGAATGTGTTAATACAGCACTGAAGTAGAAAAGTGTGAAGTTAGGGGCACCTCAGTCAAGACTCCCGATCTTAAGGTACTTGAGAGTAAATCAAGTCTTTCTCCAAAATGCTATAGTGCTTAGTGCTTCTATCACACCATTTAATCCTTAACTACCTTGACAGTTTCCTCAAGATCAAGTTATTGTTCTCTAATCTTCTGTAGAGTGCTAACTGTCTCTCCAATTAGTGACTAAGTTCTCTAATGAGAATTTAGCAAAGGCCCCACATCTCACGCTCTCTGGACTCCTCCCAAAACACAACAGCAGTAACACTGAGCACAGAATAAATGCACACCGGGCCCTTTTCATTTAAATTGAAATCCAACTGTTTGTTCTGCTGCATTCTAAGTGTAAAGCACTAAATTTCCTTGCTGAAATTCACCCACCAAAGGTGGTAAGAAGGAGCAGGGATGATCTCTTTTAAAAAGCTTCTTCCAGTAATTCCCTGGTGGTCCAGTGCTTAGGCGCTCTCACTGCTGGGGCCTCGGATTCGATCCCTGGTCTGGGGACTAAACTCCCATAGGCTGCGCAGCGTGGCCAAAATAAAAACAACCTTCTTCCAAACAGACTTGGCTATGATGATTTGTCCCTTCAACATCACTTGGAGTGGAGGCCCATTCTCTGCTTTGCCATCTGTGCAATGATTAAAACAGCCACCATTTCTTTCAGAGGTAGCGGTTACTACTCCTCACGAAAGCACACTGGGATGTAAGACATACTGTGGCTTGGGAATGATGCCTCCATCTGGCCTGAGGGTTTAGTAACCATCTTCTAACATTCTGCTGCTATGTCCCCTTTTCCTGTTATTTTCTTCTAAAAATAAAAGTAGTCTTATTTTCACCACTTTGGCAGAGCCTTCTGAACAGAAGGCTTTAGAATTTAAGCAGTATAGCTGACTTTTAGCTGTTCTGAATATTTTCTTTGTTCCAAAGAAAGGCGTAAGAAATTCATATCTGGGGAGATTCTTTATAATTATATGGCATTGGAAATTCTAAGAATTACTTCCTATTGTGTGATTATCCCCATTTATCAAACAGGTCTGTGAAGAAAAAGATGGATTGATAACCATATATTCCCATAAAAACACTCAAGTTTTCTCAAAAGCTACACAATGCTACCCAAATTGGATTTAACAGCCATCTTCCTCTGTTCCACTTCCAAATTTTTAAAATTCAAATGACCAAAAAATGTGTTGGTACAAACACTGAACAGGCAAAAAGCAAGCTATTTATCAAACAAACAAACAAACAAATAAAAATGACTAAGATTTCTTCCACTGCTGTACCCACTCCATAAAAAAAAAAAAGGATCTTACTGCCAAAGAGCAGAGCCAATTAGGCAAAATAGTAGACGCTGTCAATATCTTTAAATTCGAAGCAAAGCAGCCCTTCTTCCTACATGACTTCTCTGCCTGAGAACATCTCTGCAGACCTCAGTGTCAACCTGGTTACACAACTGTTTTATACAACTGACACCAGCAACTCTCCAAGTTGGGACTTGTCCTCACCAAGGCTGCAGAGGGAGAAGATGGCCTTCAACAAGATCTCTCTTTGGCTGCAGGAACCACAAACCTGGTCACCTGCTAACTCCAATCAGGACAATCAGTGGTACTTGGTCATTTCACTCCCCATCACCCCCATAAATCTCCTAGTGGATTTATTTAAATAGATCTATAGATCTGGGCACCCCATGTTAGTTCCTTTACACCAATATTCTTGATTTCTATCACATGCCTGACCAGGGCTGCCCTGTTTCTCCCTAAGACCTGTAGTAATGAGGCTGTCTACCCACACTCCAAAATCCAGTTTTTTCCTACTCATTTCTTCTTAGGCACAGCAATAAATGCTTTCGGGAACTGGGTATTAGAAGAAAGGACTGATGTCTGTCTTACCTGCATAAATATCGATTCTGGTGGCATCAGCATCTCTGCAAAGTTAAAAGAAAAAAAGATCAAGATTCAAATGAGAATATGGAAATATCAACCATCAAGATGCACAATATTTTGAGGGGGATACATAGTATTTAGAATCTATCTTCAGGAAGTCATAAAGAAATTCTATATACATTAAAGATATACTTTTACATTTGGTAACACAATTTTCCTTACATGTCTATGAAACACTTCTGTAGCTCCAAATTATTTAAAATAATCACAGGATACATAGGACCTAGACACACTTTTTTAATAAAAATTTCACAGTGAAACATCTAAAAAGAACATTTTTTAGATGTTTAAAAACATCTAAAAAATGTTTTATCCTTTTTTAGAGGATAAAAAAGAACATTTCTTTTACAGACTAGGAAATGACTCCAATCACTCATTTGACTGCAATCATAAACAATGTTCCAATAACTTGTCCATTTTTTCTTCTCACCAAGGTTTGAGAAAAAAGAAAACAACAACCTGCCACAAAGCCTAAGAAAAATCAGGTCTCATGGTATACACACTATAGTCAGCAGACTGATTCATGAGCCCCTAATCTTATCCTCCCTAAACTTGAAAGGAAGTTCGGACAGCCCATTAGACTCCAGCCATCAGCTGAAATAAAAGTTCAGTCATCAATGAAGTCTTCCATAAAGGCTTGAAAGTAATCTAGTCCAATTCTGCCAACTGTAGACAGGAAAATGAGGCACAGGGTTTCATTGGTTTTAAATGTGAAAAATCCACTCAAATCCATACAACTCTACATGTGCCTATTCTCAAAGACATAAAAAACATTTTCAAAAATAAAAGAGATTGGCAAAATGTGTGCATGAGCAGGAACATACACTCCCAGACAATCTCCAGTTCACCGTATGATATACAAAAAAGCAGTCTGACAAAACACATTACAGTCTCACTAAACTAACAAGTGGGAAATTCAAACACAGTTCCATTAAGCTACAACATTTTTAAATTGAATATAAAAATTATAAGTCAACCAGGATTGAAATAACTGAAAACACTGAAAATGGGAGCTTTCTAGTTAAACTTGTTAACCAGCACACTTCCATGAGCAGTCCAGTGAATAATAACAATAAAAGTAATAATAGTAGAGGTTTATAGCATGGACATAGGTAGACATAATTATCATTATGTCATTAACTGGAGGTCTGTCTAGAAAGTACTCCTGTCAACTCTTATCCTCTTCTTCCTTCATTAGTCATCAACACTTGGTCAATAAACGCCATGTCTGAATTTTATGTTTGCATTCAGAAACAAGACTGAGATAATATTTTAGTGATATAATTATAAACAGACTTCTGATTTGGACTTTGCTATTTATCTCTGAACCAACCCAAACTTTTCAGTCTTGCTCAGTAACATTTATAGGCTTCTATCACTAAGAATTCAGTATAACACAGTGCTAAAGAATGATTTCTTCTAAGCACAGTTGCTAACAATGGAAGATGCTTTGATCAACCTGAGTCATCTGACAATAAGATACAGTCACTCCTCAGTATCTGCAGGGGATTGGTTCCAGGACCACCCAGGAATACCAAAATCTGCAGATGCTCAACTCCCTTATATAAAATAGTATAGTACTTGCATATAACCTATGCACATCCTCACGTCTACTTAAAATCATCTCTAGGCTACTTATGATAACTAATACAATGTAAATGCTATGTAAATAGTTGCCAGCATGCAACAAATTCAAGTTTTGCTTTTTTGGAACTTTCAAATACTTTCGATCATGGTTCATTGAATCACAGATGCAGAACTTGCAGATACAGAGGGCTGATTATACATTTTGGGAAGACACAGAACTCTGACATAATTTTAAAAACATTAGATAGTGTACTGTCCTGGTAGCACTAATTAAAACAGAGCTTGTCTGTCCTAGTAATTAGATAACTAAATTTTTATCTTAATTCCCTGTGTTTCACTACAATTATCTTGCTCTAATACACAAGGAAAGGTAGCTTTGGAGGTCATAAATTCACTATTTTTAGGTTGGAGCACAGCAATGAATGAATTAAGGTATCAACTAATGTGCTATTAAAAATACTTTTTGGGCAAGAGGCTTCTTAGGAATGAGTCGCATTTGCAACAGAATTGCCCTTCTCCCAAGTCTTCAGAAAGCAAAGGTCACACGACCCAAAAAGTTTTCAAGCAGAGACTGTATGCCTGAAGACTACATACCTTGCATTATCAACTAGTTCAGCAAGAGCACCAAACAAGAATTCATGAGTGGTTCTGAAATGATAAATATTGAGAGTCAGGAAAAGAATTATGGAATTAAAATATGATTCCTAATAAAAAGTCAAGGTTATAAAATATTTTAAAGTTTTTGGGAAAAAAAAAAAAACCCTAAAATTGTCATTTGCATCATCAATTTACATTATTGAAGTTTAAATTTCCCCACAATTCAAGTCTTTCCACAGCTCACTAGTAGTCCTCAAGTGTTAACCTGTCAAGTCCTGCTATCTACTCAAAAATGTTTATTCTTACTATTTTGAGTAGAGGAACCCACTCTAAAACATTCAAAGATTCCTATGTGTACTACTGCTAAAACAGTGTTTTTCACTATTCGTATTCTACCCTGAAAAATGCGTATATTTCATTTTTCATTGCCTTAACCAACTGTCAGTTTCTGCAGATCTCTTAAGAATTCTCAAAGGACAAATTGCTAGCATTCAGCTTTACCAATACCTTTGTGTGATTTACTGGTGAAAACCCATTCAGTTTTGTGCAATTTATAAGCAAAAATACTCCATCTGAAAGTGGGGAGAAAGAAAATAATCCATTTCTTGACATTCCCTGATTTTGGCCAAAAACAAAACTTTCTCCACATTAAAGAAAGGAATCCAAGACCCTCTTAAACAATTCCTCCTTATCCTAAGAGGATAAGGGCTTGGTGTGGTCTCCTAGGGCCTTTGTTCAAGTTAGCCCTTTCAAGGAGGGTAGCCAATGGTCATCTCCTCCTCTAGGAGGCTGCTCAAAATGTGAGTGGGATAAATTCACAATTACCATGTTATTCAGAACTCAATAAAGACGATGTTTATGTGTAAGATGTCTCCTTACATTTCTTCATCCATTTACACCTTCAATTTGTGCTGTTTCCCATAATAGTCCTCGTTAGATATAAAAGTAGATGTGTCTACCTAGAACCACCTAGAAACTCTGACATTTTTTTTTCTTTGGCCGCACCTTGTGGCATGTGGGACCCTAGTTTCTTGACCACGGATGGAACCTGTGCCCCCTGCAGTGGAAGTGTGGAGACTTAACCACTGGACCTCCAGGGGAGTCCTGAAACTCTGACTTTTGATTAAAGAAAATATAAAAGCATTAACCCACATATTACCATCATCAATTTTTCAAAAATAACCATGCTATTCCAGTTGATTTTTTTGTATGTAAAGTTTCAGCCAATAGATAAAGTGAAAATTTCTAAAATTTGAGAATGAAATATACCAATACTAAATAAGCAGTGTCTAGGATCTATGAGCACTTACTATATTGTTCAAAACAAATTGTAAAACGCTTGTTTATAAAATAAATACCCAAATTTCAAGTGTCCAGGAACACTGGTTTTTCCTCAAGTATATCTTCAAATTTTTACAAATGCAAATTTTTAATTAAAACTACTAGTTCTTGGAATTTTACGAAGAACTGTTTCCCATGAGATCAGTGAATATATCTGCTGCTGATCCAAAGGCAGTACCATGATGTATTAACAAAATGTAGAAATTTTGTCTCCAAGTCCCCTAACAGAGCTCAAATTCTTCTAAAATCCAATTCTTAATTATTTTACATGAAAAAAAAAAACCAATTTTGCAAGGAAAAACACCTGCAAGAAACATCCATATCTTTATTTATTTTAAAAATGTGTCTCCAGGGGCTTCTCTGGTGGCGCAGCAGTTAAGAATCCACCTGCCAGAACACTCTATGACATAAATCACAACAAGATCCTTTTTGACCCACCTCCTACAGAAATGGAAATTAAAAACAAAAATAAACAAATGGGACCTAATGAAACTCAAAAGCTTTTGCACAGCAAAGGAAACCATAAACAAGACAAAAAGACAACCCTCAGAATGGGAGAAAATTTTTGCAAATGAAGCAACTGACAACGGATTAATCTCCAAAATTTACAAGCAGCTCATGCAGCTCAATATCAAAAAAACAACCCAATCCAAAAATGGGCAGAAGACCTACACAGACATTTCTCCAAAGAAGATATACAGATTGCCAACAAACACATGAAAGGATGCTCAACATCATTAATCATTAGAGAAATGCAAATCAAAATTACCATGAGGTATCACCTCACACCAGTGAGAATGGCCATCAACCAAAAATCTACAAACAATAAATGCTGGAGAGGGTGTGGAGAAAAGGGAACCCTCTTGCACTGTTGGTGGGAATGTAAACTGATACAGCCACTATGGAGAACAGTATGGAGATTCCTTAAAACACTAAAAATAGAACTACCATACGACCCAGCAATCCCATTACTGGGCATATACCCTGAGAAAACCATAATTCAAAGAGTCATGTACCACAATGTTCACTGCAGCTCTATTTACAACAGCCAGGGCATGGAAGCAACCTAAGTGTCCATCAACAGATGAATGGATAAAGAAGATGTGGCACATATATACAGTGGAATATTACTCAGCCATAAAAAGAAATGAAACTGAGTTATTTGTAGTGAGGTGGATGGACCTGAAGTCTGTCATACAGAGCTTAGTCAGTCAGAAAGAGAAAAACAAATACTGTATGCTAACACATATATACGGAATCTAAAAAAAAGAAAAAGGTCATGAAGAACCTAGGAGCAGGACAGGAATAAACACACAGACCTACTAGAGAATGGACTTGAGAACATGGGGAGGGGGAAGGGTAAGCTGGGACAAACTGAGAGACTGGCATGGACATATATACACTACCAAATGTAAATCCAATAGCTGGTGGAAAGCAGCCGCATAGCACAGGGAGATCAGCTCGGTGCTTTGTGACCACCTAGAGGGGTGGGATAGGGAGGGTAGGAGGGAGGGAGACGCAAGAGGGAAGAGATATGGGGATATATGTATATGTATAGCTGATCCACTTTGTTATACAGCAGAAACTAACACACCATTGTAAAGCAATTATACTCCAATAAAGATGTTAAAAAATAAATAAATAGGGCTTCCCTGGTGGCGCAGTGGTTGGGAGTCTGCCTGCCGATGCAGGGGACGCGGGTTCGTGCCCCCGTCCGGGAAGATCCCGCATGCCGCGGAGCGGCTGGGCCCATGAGCCATGGCCGCTGGGCCTGTGCGTCCGGAGCCTGTGCTCCTCAGCGAGAGAGGCCACAACAGTGAGAGGCCCGCATACCGCAAAAAAAAAATTTAAAAAATAAAATAAATAAATAAATAAATAAATTTAAAAATAATTTTTAAAATATTAAAAAAAAAAGAAAAAGAATCCACCTGCCAATGCAGGGGACACAGGTTCAAGCCCTGGTCCGGAAGATCCCACGTCACGGAGCAAATAAGCCCGTGCGCCACAACTACTGAGCCTGCACTCTAGAGTCCACAAGCCACAACTACTGAAACCCACGTGCCTAGAATCCGTGCTCCACAACAAGAGAAGCCACTGCAATGAGAAACCCGCGTACCACAACCAGGAGTAACCACCGCTTGTCACAACTAGAGAAAGCCTGTGTGCAGCAACGAAGACCCAACGCAGCCAAAAATTAATTAATTAATTAATTTAAATAAATAAATAAATAAAAGACCAAACTCGTTAAAAAAAAATTTGTCTCCAAAATCATCACCTTAAATTCTTCAAATTATCAATTGAAGAAACAAAAAAATATTCTGCTTATTACTTCAACTAATTAAATAGGGAAAAATAAGCTGGAAAATTAAAGTGATTTGATGATGGTAATACAAGTCAAAAGCAAATCTTTGTTCTCAAGCTTTCAACCAATCATTTTCCTGTCTGACTAAGCAATGACTAAGAAACTTATAAAGTGAATTAGTTTTCTATACTCTAAATTTTCTTTTCTTTTTTTTTTTTTTTGTGGTATGCGGGCCTCCTGTTGTGGCCTCTCCCGTTGCAGAGCACAGGCTCCGGACGTGCAGGCTCAGCGGCCATGGCTCACGGGCCCAGCCACTCCGCGGCATGTGGGATCTTCCCAGACCGGGGCATGAACCCGTGTCCCCTGCATCGGCAGGCGGACTCTCAACCACTGAGCCACCAGGGAAGCCCTAAATTTTCTTTTTAATTTTGAAGGCTAAAATGTAAAGTAACAAATTCTACTGCAATATTTCTCATTTCAAAAAGAATTTGTACTTGAAGTCAAGGAATATCAGAAATATAGCTCCTGAAAAAAAAATAAGAGTACAATCTTAGTAAGAATGAGACTACAATTTGTATGTAGAAATCTTTGGGATTATCTGGCCTTTGGTAGTGACAATGGTGAATATCAATAATCTGGAAAACTAATTCTGATACCTTTGCCATCAGGGCAAAGAAATCAAAAACAGAAACAGCAATTGCTTCTCACCAATACATACTTCTGATTGTTTCACATGAAAATTAAAGACATTTAGAATTCAATAAGATCTCAAAAGGGCAAGTACAAAGAGCACTTCTGGCTAAGTTTTCACTGCTTTCTACACAATGTTTAGAAAAGTGTCTTGTACATTTAGAATCTAAAGAAAACATTCCAAATGTCTTCGTTGTTCCGCACAGTATCAATGCTGTTCCACAATACATATTTCAGATAAGTTAACAGATACTTTAAAATGTAGCTAAGGGGTGCTTTTGTGATGTGTGCTGACACATCATAAAAGGAGCCTTTTGTGACAACTGTTGGTAAGGTCAGAGACAACACTTGGATTCTTCTCCAAACTTCCAAGTGAATAACTGATCCTACTAACAAATGCTAAAGCCAAAGTTCTAAGTATCTCTTAAATTCATAAGAACCAAAAACATACCAACTGTGTAAGCTCTCCCCTTTTTTTCAAATAACATTCAAAGAGGTGCACTCATTGCTAGCTGGCAGTTGAGACAGAGATATCTGTATAAGTATCAAAGGAAATTATTTTCTTCACAGACCTAAAGATTCTTTGCATGTGATCCAAGAAAGATCAACCATCTGGAAAAAGACAAAGATTTTTAACAACCTCTTTCACTTTCAACTGATTGTGGCTTTTATACCATTTGTGCTACGATCAAAATAGCTTTGCAGCTCAGCATTTCCAGTGACAAATTCAAGTGTAAATCTACTCATTATGTAAGGAAAATGGTCTATTTATATTCAGCCTGAATTTAAAGCCATAGATTATCCATAACCCCATTACACAGTGATAGCTTCTGCTGAATTCTTGGATATGCTGTCAATAGTTAATTGCCTTAACTGCTAGAAAATAAAGCTAAAAATTCTAAGGCAACCATTCTACATTCTAATGGCTTTAATATAGTCAGAGTGTGAACCCACATTTCAACAGAATTATAAATAATAAGATACATGGTCTCTAGAGTTGAAAGGTTCCTTTACATTCACTTCACGTACCAATAAAACAACCCAAAAATATCATATGACCAAGATAATAAGTTATTAAATGTGCAGACAGGAAGAGACATAGAAAACAGGCATCTTACACTTAAGCACCCTGCTCTATCAGAGCACTTAGCAATACTGCATACAGAGTGATTTAAGATATGCCCCTTATGCCAAAGGAACATCACTACCATCGCTACATCTGGTATCTGGCCCTTGACTACTCATGAACATTTTAGTAGCAGTCGCAAAATCCACCACCAAAGAGCAGTAACAGCATAAAACTACTTTTATTTAAAAATCCTAACTTCAATCATTTCATATGAGCAACATGCAATATTAAAACAAATTAGCCTAAGACCTTCATGTTAGAATTTCCCAGGCCTGTTTCAAACCTTAATGCTGATATAATCAAGAGAATAACCATCAAGTTACTGTAGACCTAGCACACAAAAAAATAAAAAATTTAAGGCAGGGGTTTATCATCTCCAACAGATGCTCCAGAATTTACTAAAAATTAATCTGCCTAATGACTACCACCAAACAGCAAGTAGCTACCACACTGACCAACTTTTGGTTTATATGAGAATATTATAAATAAAACAAATAACTGTCACCATCTATTCAATATTTACTGTGAACCATGTGGAAACTAATTACCTTATAAACATTATTTTACATAATTCTCATAAACATTGTCAGATTAGCCCCATTTTGTAGATGAAGAAACTGAAGCTCAGATAAATTGACCTACCCAAGGGCACAGCCAGGAAGCAGTCAAACGTAAGCTTGGCTGGCTCCCAAGCCTATGCTCTTTTTACTGCACCACACTGATTTCTATCCTGGACTCTGCTAAATGGGAGATAAAGGGTCACTTTTTTCACAATTCAATATGGCAATATTGTAGATGTCAGACACCCTAAAATGGTCTTTTTTTTTTTAAAATTAGAATAAAGTAGAAGGCAAATCCTCCCTTCTCCAAAGGTAACACTGCACCATTTAACCCAGAGGAGATGTATCTACTGCCATTACGATTAACAAGTCACGTTTTATGAAAATTAAAAATGTTTCCTCTAGAAATGAACTTCCAGTCAAGTCACAATAAAGAAAGGTCCTGAAATTGGCTACAAACCAAAAACTTATCTAGGTGTTCGGGGGTTCGTATTTTCTTCTGGCAGGACTGGACACATTCAGAAGTAAAAACTTCTAAGGTGTGATCCAGGTAATAAATTCAAGAGCTTCCAAAATGATACATCCAACCCTCAAAATGCTTATGCAAGCAAGTGGTTCCAATTCAACATGGTAAGTCAAATTCCCAGAAAATTCTCCAATTTCAAACAAGTGACTCAACTGAGGTTCAATTCTTTGCCTTTGCTGTGTTCTCCTATTAATAAACTATAAAATAGCAAAAGAAATAGAAATATCCCAGAATCCTCAAATAAAAGGTTCATCGAGAAAAACTAAAATTGAAGACTTCTAAAGTGGTAAGTAAACCCTCTGCCGTATAGACAAGGAAACGCGGTAAAACTGACTACAGTAGGTCTTGCCTAATGGTTAAAAGCACTAACCATGTGGCCAGATAAATCTTACTGCCTTCAATCTTGGTGCCTTACATCTGCCACTTAGCAGCTGTGTAACCTTTCGCATGTAACTTAATCTCTTTGAGCCTCAGTCTCCTCAAATGCAAAATAGGAATAACCCTTATTCCAGTAGGGCTGCTATAAAGATTACTTTAGACCATGTTTAAAAGTGACTGGCATGAAGCAATTAACTGTTGTTACTATCATTTTATTATCAAATAAAGTCTTTGGGGAAGCTTGAACAAGAACCCAGTTTCTGAAATCTCATTATGGTCTTCCAAGAATATCAGTCTGTTTTGGCCCCTCATTCCAAAATTCAGAACTGAATTTAACAAACACAATCATCTGTGAACATCTAAGTGGGCTTCGACTGCTTGTTCTTAACGTGGCAGTTCAAATATACAAAAGGATATTAAAGGATACCACTGCCCTTGGCTATACTATGAACTAGATGGGTATAACCTTTGATCAGAGACCTTATCTAGCTGGATTTCAGATTCATTATCCACAGCTTGAGAATTCACCTAGGTGACTCTGCAATACCTACTTAAACACTCTAGTTCAGTAAGAATCTTCCTAAACAAAACAAAACCAGGTTCTCATTTGGCAATTCACTTCACTACTCAGAAAATTTTGATTTCCTTGATAGGAAAAACAGCAAACAAAAAAATTACAGACGTCCTTTCCAACAGTGATGGCCTCCCCACAAAATCATGCCTCTCACAAAGGCTCTCCTTCATCCCTCTCCAGAAAAGAGGAAACACAAGAAGCACCTGGTGCAGAGCCCCAATTCCTATTTCATGGATGTGAAATGCCCAGGATGCTATAAAATCACCACCATCTTTAGCCATGCACAAACAGTAGTTTTGTGTGTTGGCTGCTCTACTGTCCTCCACCAGCCTACAGGAGGAAAAGTAAGGCTTACGGAAGAATGCTCCTTCAGACGGAAGCGGCACTAAAAGCCCCCAGAATCAAGATGAATGGGAAACCATCCCAATAAACATATTTTGGATTTAAAAAAAAATTACAGATGTTATCACAAATATGTGGTTCTTTCCCATAAAAGGCTAAGTTATCGTACTATTACTAGATAACTGAAGTCTATCTTCTCAACCCTGAACGTGGTTCTTCTGAACTGTGGGTCATTCATTTAGCTGCTCGCCACCTCTCCAGGTACCAAAATGAGAAAATACTTACCTTCATCTCAAAAGTGCCAAATGAATGTACTAAAGGACTAAATAGTTATACCCCCACTGCATCACGTCCAAAAGAGCGGGCATAAGGATTAACCCTAAAACATTCCAGACCAATATGGAGTGATGGTAATCGCCTCACAAGCTCAAGAACTATGAACACAGTATGTGTTCAGTGATTTGCATACATTTTGGGGAAAGGCTATTTAAATCACGGTTTAACCAAGTTATCACTTCCTGCTTAGCATATAAAAACTATATTGGATGAGGATGAATTTCCCAGAAAAATAAAACCAACTGTTTTCTGGGGAAAAACTGTCTTCTCACAAGTTGCCATTTAAACGTCTTCATTCCTTTTTTCTTTTTTCCTTCTTAGAAAGAAAAGACTTGTTATAACCCAACTGTTTTGGCTGTTGTCACCAAAGAGAAGAAAGAGTTGATACTAGAAAAGTCCAACTTTCGGCGATCCAAAGAACAGTACTTGTTGGATTCCTATCAAACACTTGAATGAAACAACTCAATATACTGACTTCAAGGAACTAGCTTGCATTTGATTGAATAAATTTTGATCCAATAAAGGAAGATCATATTCTTCTGGATTAGCAACAAACATTTCACTGATCTCAGTTCTTCCATACAGAGCTCAAGACTCATCCAGTGACACATCCCAAAAAGTAAAAATGCAAAATTTTCTGGGAGAAGGATTTCCATATTAATATCAAGCAACGAGTTATCAGTGACCTCAGTGGCACCTATAGGATACTTACGAATTTGTGTGTAGATAGTCAAAGGTTAGCTGAGCTCGATTCAGACTGCTGTAATTTGTGAAAGCCATGAGTGCAGTGAGGTCTCCAGTTCTTTACCCACTAACTGGGAACTATAAGCTTACAATGGAACAGATTTTTCAGGATTCCTTCCAGTAAAGGTTTGGTAAATCTGCTCCTTAGTTAAACTAGGTTATCTAGTATCTAACCAAGATATAGTCAAAAAGATGTCTAAAACAAAAATCGATTTCTCATTTACATTTTTTTTAATCTTCTCAATGACTATGATGTAATATTTTGGAAGGAACTACGTCATAAACGTGTAGTCTTAAGGAGCTTCAGCGTTAATTTGCAACAGTTCACGGAGTGGAATGCGGCTGGTCCTAGAGTAGATGATACTGGAGTTGGTGATTTAATTACTGCTCCATCTTCATGTTCTTCGAGCCTTTATTGTTGTTGTTCCTCTAAATTTCCTGTGAGGAAATTTAGCAATCTGGAAACTTACCAATCCGGAAATTTAGCAACTTCAATCATAAAACTGGACAACCACCCATGTCTTCGCCATCAATGATCCCAGGATCCTTAAATTAGCCCCAGGCAGGTGACCACGATGATGATGAAGTGCATATGGCGTTAGTTCCGGCTTCACCACCTCCCAACTGAAAGATCTCCTAAGCGCTGAAGACCGATTTCTGTTTTCAAAGCCCGGACCAAACCTAGCGTGCTGTGTGCCCCAATTTCGTCAGGGTAGTGGGTCAAATTACCTCACAATGACCCACTAAGTAGCCACAGAATTGACCCGCCCAAATTAACTCAGGCGGGCCGCGCCCCTCCCCCACCTCCCTCAGACACCGGCCTCAGCCTCTCAGGCCCTGACTGGGCCTCGGTCCCGTCGTCTCCTCCTCACGGAGAGGAGTTAGTCCCAGCCTTCAACGCCCGGCTCGAGGGCAGTGGCGCGCGCACCACCCGAGCGGACGTTGCCCGGCGCTCACAGCTGCCTTTGTCCCTCCCCACGGAATTGGAACCCAACAACCGCAGCGCGCTCTTGGAACCATGTGCTGCCGCCGCCTCCGCCTCCGCCGCTGCCGCCGCCGCCGCGAGACCAGCCGCCCGGGCGCCGCGCTGGATGAGATGGTGACCGGACTCAGCACCACAAACTTCGGCGTTCAGGGCTGCTCCGCCGCCACTGCCGCTGCCGCCCCTGCCACCTCAGCCACCGCTTTGTCTCCACCCGTGCACACAACCCGGGCCGCCTCGCGCACTCCCCGACGCCCCAAGCCCCCGAGGCCTCCGCGGCGAACTCGGCCAATCACAGAGCCGCCCCTCCTCCCGCCCCCGCCCTGATGCGAAGCCTCCTGATTGGTGGGTAGAGTGTCTCCACGTGACCGGATTTTGTTAGCCGGGCACTCCCCTGTCACGTGAGTGCGCGCGCCTCTCTTCCTGCTTTCTTGACCCTCTCCGCCATTTAAAGAAACAGTACCGGGGGCGGGCCGAGCGACGCAGCCGGGACGGCAGCTGCGGCGCGGACCGGAGGAGCCATCTTGTCTCGTTGCTGGGGAGTCAGGCCCCTAACTCGAAGAAGCCCTGGCGCGCCCTCCCCCCCCTCCCCGGTCTGGTAGGGCGAAGGAGCGGGCGCGCGGTCGATCGAGCGATCGGTTGGCGGCTCTTTCTCCTGCTCTGGCATCCAGCTCTTGGGGCGCAGGCCCGGCCGCCGCGGCGCGCGCCCGGTGGCCGTTGGCGCTCGCGCCGCGTCTTTCTTCTCGTACGCAGAACTCGGGCGGCGGCCTATGCGTTTGCGATTCGACGAGGAGTCGTCCGGGTGGTCGGCGGCGGCGGGCAGCTGCTCCGCCCCGCTCCTGGGGAGGCGGCGGGATTTGGCGTGGCCGGGGAAGCTGGGGTGGCCGGGGCCGGCCTGGAGGCCTGGCGCCACCCTTCGGGGCCTGCAAGGACCCAGTTGGGCGGGCAGGAGGGGGCCGGGGGATGGTTGGTGGTGGGCTTCCTACTTTGCCTTTTTCTCCTTATGCCGCCTTAGTGAGGGGCGGGAGCTCTGGCGGCAGCTCCGGGGTGGAGAGACAGGCTCCGGAGTCGGAAGAGCTGGGTTTGCTTCCGGGCCTAGCCACCAGCTGGCCGAGTGACCTTAGGCAAGTCACTTGGTAATTTGTCTGCGCCTCAGTTTCCTCCTCTGTCAACGTTTGTGGGATTGAAAGCGCTTTGTAAACTATAAAGCGTCGGTGAATGTAAGGGATGATTATTGTTCGTAATGGTTGGCTTTTTTTTTTTTTGAGTTGTAAGAAAACTTAGCAATTGCCCAGTCCTTGGATTTTGAACCTGGGAACCTTGGATTGGAGTTGGATATTCCCAAATTCCCTGAAATTGTGTGCAAAAGTTAGTGGGAATATGCATTTTAGGGGAATGAGGATCCATCGGCAGCAAGTTTTCTGAGGGGGCTGTGACCCAGAAGAGTTAAGAACCACAATTCCTTTGCCGCAAGGAGGAAACTGAGGCCTAGATGTCATTTGGGACCCGTCACAACCAATTTGAAGCCCCTGTTGAATCCCTGGGATATGTGAGCTGTTCTATGCATAGTGGGTATTCGGGGTAACAACACTCCACTGCTTGGCTTCTATTCTGAATCTTTTCACCATGGGTTGCCTGAAAGGTGGCTGACGCATATGGTACAGTGGCACCCAATATAAAGCAGCTAAAAGTAGGAGTGGATGTGTTCTCTAGTATCAAGAAGCCTGTTTAATCTTTGGCCCAACAACTTTTTATTTTCTGGTGCCTGACTACCTTTCTGTTTCATTGAACATTTTCCATGACCATGGCTGCCATCCGTTACTTGCTCCTATTTTATATTCTTAGTTTGTGTGGTTGGTAGTGAGCAGGCTTATTTTTAAATGGTGCTGCCAAGTCCAGCTAATTAATGGTGCAGGTGGATTTTTAGCAAGCTGGCTGACTGGAACAAACTGAACCAGGCATGGGATTCCTGAAGATGTTTGGGGGTTTGTCTTTATTAATTGAAGGTTAACATTCTCTGAAAAGTTTTGTTAGAACGTCTGCTGAACCTCGAAATCAGTAGATTGCAAGTGTTTCAAACCTTAACTTTTTCCCCCTCGGCCTGCTTTGTATTCTCTTTGCTTGCAGATGTGTTACTAAGATGGCCAAAATGCCAGTTTTTGCTTCTTTGTAAATTGTCAGCTGCTTTTATCAAATTCCAGGCCATTATCCAGCAAACACTATAGAAATGTTTGAACACTTGGATTTCAAACATTTTCAATTTGTGGAGTGGTGCTTACCAGTGGTACAGTTCTAAGCAAGCAAACACAAACCCACTTAAGTGTTTTGTTTGTTAGGTGTTAGCCGGTTCTGCTATTTCATACAAACATCTGGGAAAAATCAATTGACTATTCCCTTTACCTAGAGGGCAGAGACAAAGAATCTCAATTCCAGAGGAGTGACTGTTTTGGAGAAAGATGTGTTGGTCTTTTAGCTCTTTTGTAATTAAATCTGGATGTACCTCAAAAGAATCTTAAGACTGTGGTGATAAGATGCTTTCCTCAGGAGAAAGGAGGAAAAAAACAACTGGAACTCAAAGCTTGAAATTCTGTGACAAAACATGAGCTGTCCAGGATAGGAAGTTGAAAGTGTTTCACTACAGCGTTCTGCTCTCGCTGGAACAGATGTCCTTCAGTGTAGTCATGGCGTGGACTCCAGATTTCCAGATTTTCAAGAACTGGATCTGGGACCTGGAAGAGATTATCAAGATGTAACAGGAACTTGGGAGCTGGATTTTTTTATTTTTGAATTTGGGGACTGTTTCCTCGCTTTGAGAAAAGAGACAATGACTGAGCAAACACTGCCACCAGCGCTATTACTGGGAATTCGGAGACCTGAATTTCGGAGACCTGAATTTTCGCCACACTCTCAGTGCAAACTCTGGCGATGCTCCACCCACAGTGAACTACGGTACTTGCCATTTTCCAAAATGCCTTATTCTTTACCATCTCTGCACTTTTATTTGCGCTCTCTTCTCTACCCTGGAATGCCTTCCTCTGCTTCTTCACCTATCAAAACTGCCATTTATTCAATATCCAACTCAGATGCTCTTTCCTTCATGAATTTCCTAACTTTAGCCAGAAATTATCTTTTTTAAGTTTTATAATGTGTTGTTATATATCTTTTATCTATCTTTGTATACAAATAGCTTGTAAAGTCGTTTTTTGCAGGCATTAGCTCTTTCCAGATAGCAAGCCCCGTGAAAGCAAGGGTTTTGTCTTGGGAATCTTTGCCCAGACATATTACCATATATGATGAAGCATTAGTAGAAAGAAGGAATTTAGAGAACAGGCGATCTCACAATAAGCACTCAATAAATGTTTGCTTAGTTGCTGTGTGATAACCTAATTACTCCCGATTAGGGAAAAAGTCACTAGTTTTGGGCCATGTCTCTTCCTTTATTTCATGCTTTATTATTTTTTAATTCTAACTTTAAAAAGACTTAGGGAGCCCTCAAATATAAAGAGAAACTGCTCTGCTGCATAGGGTATTACAGAGGGGTGCAAGGGCCAGGGCCTTATTCCCTGCGTACCTTATTCTCTCGCACTCAAGATGGAATCTTACGAAAATGTAATTAAGGATAGCTTTTACAAGTACAAGACCATAAGACAATTTGTGAAAGGCATTGGAAAAGGAAGAGCAACAGTATTTCCTTTGCTTTGCTTTGGTGTTGGTATATAAAATTAAATCCAGTTCTCATACCACCTTTGGAGCCACTTCTTTCTCCACCAACCACTGCCCAGCAATCTGAATACAATCAAATTACTACCCCAAAGTATGAGACTTGGGGCAGTTCCTATCTGCTGCTTCCCTAAGGCAGTTTGTCCTCAAGAGTCAGGAAACAGTCTTTACCAGAGAACTCTTTCTGTTCTTATCATCACTGATCGTTAATCATAAGGCTTTTTTCCCCCATTTATCATCTGTCAGCTTCTAAGCCATGCTTGTCAAGAATTAGTGTCCGTCAAGCAGCTGATGTGGTGACAGCAGCCCCACCCCAGTGTTAGAGTCCTTTCTTTGTAATTCCAAGCATTTGTTATCTTATATGTTTTGTCCCTCTCCCCTCCAGTCCTGTGCCTCCTGGTTGCTGAGTGTTCACCTGGACCGTCTGACTACCTTTGTGCTATTCCATCAGCCTACAGATCTGGTACCTGGATTTTTGCCCATGGTGATTCTACCACCTTACTACTGAAGAAGACATCATTCCAGTGGACCACTGTGACCCAGGTGGCATCCAGCAAATCATCATGATGTGGCCTTCACCTCCACTCCTGTCCTGTTCTACCGAGATTCAACACAGCCCTTTGTAGTGAAGTCAAACTCCTCAAGCCAAATAGCTGAAGCTATTTTATCACAACAAAGGCTGTTTGTTCCATGAGTGTGCATTTCATTTCTTCAGTTAAAGCCTTCAGAGACACATAATAAATTTGGACCAGGGGATTTTTAGTTATCAGCACTGTCTGAAGAATGGCAACATCTTTTTGAGAACCACATTGGACCATGCCCCGGTATCTTAAATGATTGAAATTCAGGAAGTATCTAATCTGGACCCCATTCTTTTTCCATGTCAAATCTGTAGTAACCTACTGAATGAGCAAGCAGATATTCTGACCCATTGGGATTAAAACAAAGGCACAGTGAACTCACAGCATCTTCTTTGGGATTACTCAGGAACCAGAACTTTTCACACAAATGTAAGAAATTCTACCAAGGAATCCCTTTACCTAACAGCATCTCACAAAGCTCCAATCAGATTCCAGAAAAGGCCTCTTGATACATCCAGGTAGAACCTATATGGTAATCCCTTATGTTTATATAGCACTTTACAGTTTCAAAGCACTTTTACATGCATTAATCTCAATTATTAAATAACACAAATTATAATCCCTTTTTGAAAATGAGGAAGTGGGAATTTAAAAGGTTATCCAAGGTGACACAGCTACAAAGTGGTAGAGGCCAGGCCTTCTGACTCCTAGTCCAGTTCTCTCCTTGGAATTAACTTAGCCTCTGTTTTACCCAGTGTTAAAATAATTGGAGAGTGGGAACCCCAGCAAAGTTTCCAACTTCCTGATCTGGTGCCCTCAGTCAGGATGTCATACATGTAATCTTGTGATAGCTGTACCTAGATCAGAATTCCATTACAGCATCTCTGACATTTAGGAGTAGACTGTCTCCATGGTGGTAGACTGTCCAGTCAACAAAGAAAATGTTCATTTGACAGCAAGATTACCCATTATGAAACACAGAGCTGCTTTTAGGTCTTTCATCCATCTTCATGGTCTTCCCAAAGATGGCCTAGTTGATTGAAGATCCCTGTTCATATCATGTCTTTTTTTTTTTTGTTAATTCTTACTAATATTCCTGGACACCAAGATCTACCTGTGGTCCTCTATCCCCAAACTAATATTTACATAGAATGAGCCATCAATTTTTTTAGAACAGTACTGTTCATATATATGTGTGTGTGTATGTATATATTTGATATACACATATATATCATAGAGCTTCTGTAGTCCAGTAAGGTGGTATAATACTGTAAATGTGTCCCCTTCCCTGATTCATAATGCAGTGTAGTGTATTAAAGGATCTCAGAAGGCTTGCTGTAAAGAGCCTCATTTAGCTGTTTGGTCCAGTGTGTCCTAAGTTTAATCAAGCACAGAAAGTTATTTTTGCAGCATTCCTTTTAGTGGAATGGGAAAACTGCTCTAAAGCAGTATAGCCAGTGCTTCCTGATTGCCAACAGATTACCCTGGAGACCCAGGAATAAACAGCATCTTTGAAACCCCCCCTTTTTTTGCCTTGTCAATAACTACTTGAATTAGTATGTCTTCCTCATCTGAGAGCCCCACATCTTGACAGTTACCTTTATTTTCTGTCAAAGAAACCTCTAGAAGATTTGTGGGGATACATGGGATGGGGGTGGGGGAGTTAATTCTGCCACAAAATTAGATGAATTCCATGACATTTAGCAATATACTTTTCTGTCCGTAGAATTGTGCTGTAAATCTAGTTTAAGGGAATTGCATCTCAGGTGGGTGAGGAGACTGGGAAGGGAAGGGAGGAGGAGAATAGAGAAAAGGGGGAGGAGGGGTGAGAAGGAGATATTAGGATTTGAGTTGTGGCCCACTGAGATCTTACTAATACTTGAAGAGAAGTCATCCAGCCAGGGAATTTTTGAAATAATATTAACAAAGAAATGAATGCATTTTGCAGCTGTATGCTGACTGCAAAAACCCCAGCACTATTGTCCCTTAAAACCAATAGGCTTTTTCTCTGATAGTCACTTAAAAGCCCAATTTCAGGCAATCTGAATTTGTAGCAGACTTGAATGTTAACTTCATTTTGAAATGTGGCCCACATTAGGGAAAGAATAAATAGGAAAACACCTTGGCTTACCACAGGCTTTGCTCACACAGTTTCTGGTTTCTGTGACCTATTTTTTGTATTTCAGCATTTTGTGAACAACTTATTCTTAGATCATTGGTTTTCCAAAGGCTTTGTGGCCATGAAGCCCTTTGAATGAAAACTTTATGGAAGCCCAGAGTGAAAGTGAAGCTGCTCTGGAGGAAGCAGAAGTGGGGGGCCTGAAACCTGCCACAAGCATCTTACTTTACCACCATGGTGACACCTAAGGAGACTTCTTTACAACAACTAGAATTCTTCAGAACACAGTTTGAAAACCACTGCCCTAGACAACAGTATGTTCGACCTGAATGGCATTCTGTTCTGTACCTCTACCCAACACCATCCACGTTCAGTTGATGCTGAACGTTCTTAGGAATACTTACTGTGAGCAAACTCAGAAAAGTACAAGAAGATGGGCATATCTTTGCCCCCCAGAGTAGTCATATGGGCCGAAAGTGGTATCAAATGGACCTAGAATAATAGCCCTCTACCTACAGATGGACTTCCAGTGATTCCTGGATTTGATATAGCCAGAGAGCAATTCATACATACCCTACACTGACAAACCCCCTTACCCAGCTTCTTTCACAAACACCAGATGCTCTAGTGGTACTTGAAATACATGACCTTGAAGTCTTGATCCTCCTTGGATACATGAATCGCCAGGTATTGAAGCTGATGCTGAAATTGATGTCTCATTGAGGCCATATTAGAGCAACTGTACATTGGACCGCCCATCCTCAGCCATGGTACTCTACTTCATGTGCAAGGGATAACTATAAACTGAAAGTAGAATTCAAAGACTGGCAACATTACCTAAAAGGGTACCTGGTTATTATTCATCTTCTCAGACTATGTCACTATCACTCAACCAGTGGCAGTTACACTACTTCTTGGTTTTTATTCAGTTTAACTGCTGTTTCCAGGATAAATGAGCTAATAACCTTTGAAAAATCGCTAAAACAATTCCTCAGTCACTGGCACATCTGCCTAGTCTCCAAAATTATGAATACTCAGCTCTAACTACACTTAATACCTGATCCACAAGAGACAATCTCTGAACATCCTTTCTCATCTGTGTGATTTAAAATGTGACCATTTCGAAAATTTTCTTCCAGCCAAGTGAGATTTTAAGATGGGTGTTTTTTTGTGTTTTTTTTTTGCGGTATGCGGGCCTCTCACTGTTGTGGCCTCTCCCGTTGCGGAGCACAGGCTCCGGACACGCAGGCTCAGCAGCCATGGCTCACGGGCCTCGCCGCTCCGTGGCATGTGGGATCTTCCCAGACTGGGGCACGAACCCGTGTCTCCTGCATCGGCAGGCAGACTCTCAACCACTGCGCCACCAGGGAAGCCCAAGATGGGTGTTTTGATGTCTGGTACCATCAGCTGTTGATGTTAATGATGTTTGGAGGTAGGCCTTTTGACCAGGCCGTGATAGCTTACTTGGTGGGCATCTCAAATTGCATATCATCTACCTTTTTGCTGGAAATGTAGACTGACTTGAAATCTACAAAGCCTGCAGCTAAAGATTTTATCAGTAGACTCAAGAGCTTCCTGCTGCTTCTTCCTAATGTCAAAAGACCACAGTCCCCTGTCCTTGTGGATGTTTTCATGGAATTTCATCTGTCTCAGTACTATTGTTTTACACTGAATCAGAGTGGCTGACTTCATTCCTTGTCATGAAATACTCTCAGGTATTAAGACAACTTACCTGTTCAGGAGGGATTTGATTCATGAACTCCTCCCAGACCAGATCATGTAGAACAAGTAGACTTTGATTTGTGCCATGAGAAAAGTCTCATTTCTTCAGAGTCAACTTAAGGGCCCACTGTCCTCAGCTACTTTAACGAATGCACTGGTTAAATGTTGGAAATGTTTCTTTATATCTTTTGTCTCTTATTCTCTAGACTAATTGTGATTATGAGTCAGTCTACAAATCATCAAACAAGGCCTAAGTCTGGTTACTCTATACTGCTCACCCTCAACAAATAAAATCTGATGACTGGCCTGCTTGTATATACAACTGTTATTTGTAAAGAAGAAATTATCTACAAGCTTAGTTTTTCTATTGCCTTCAAAATGTCAGCTCGATTTTCTTTTTCTCCTGTACTTGACTGAAAAAGACATTGATCTACACTGGCAGTCATTCCCTTTAATCCTGTCAAAATGAGGGACTAAAGGTAAAGATGATCATCTGTTCAAGAGTCTGATGTACACTGTGTATAAGAATTGATGGTGGAAAAAGCATAAAATTCAAACCTAGTATCTTACTATCTCCATGCCTCAGATCTCATCTTTCAGCAGTACCATTCAACCAGTCTGAGGCCTTGACTTGTTGTTAAGATGATTCTCAGAGATGGGCTGAGTTACAGAAGATGGAGACTTGATTACCAAAGAAAGTAGGGCCAACCTTGATGAACCTGGCTCTCCCAACCCTATCACTCCCAGATGTAGCATAGACTCCTAAACAGAACCTCAAGTCTGGATTAAGGAGATAGCCTTCTCCTGAGCTGAAAGTTCTTGGGCAGATGAGCAGGAAAATGAAAGTTGCTGTACCTGACTGGCCCTTTAAGATCAGAAAATTGTATCCAGAATAAATGCTGTGGATTAACCCTGGAGTACTCAGGGTTAAAACTAATGTACAGAGTTTTGATATTAAACTGCCTGTTCTTCTAGATCATAGCCTGGCTATTGATATGGCTGGCCCTGCTGAAAGTACCTTACTTGCCTATTTACCTGACACAGCCCTTGCCTGCTTTTTTGAAATATTGCTGCAATCAGACTGGCTGTCCTTGAGAAGACTGTAGCTGATCTCGGTCTATCTTACACCCAGTTCCACCAAGAGGTTTTGAACAGAAGCAGCCTGCACCTCACCCACCAGGACTTAATGTTCACAACAGGAAGGACCGTGCTGTATACTCCTTGACCAGCAGCTTTTTTTTTTTTTTTAACTGCAGAGTAAGCCTCTATGCCTATATATATTAGCTCATTTTCAGCACTTGGGACCCTTTCTACCAGATCTGAAGGAGCAGAGCAGATTGAAGTCACTGTCCATTCCTCTGTTCTACGGTAATACAGAGATGAATCTGATTTGCCAGTACTCACAGAAGTGTACCAGTTCAACCTGGCAAAAGACGTAAAGGAACATAAGAAAACTTTTCCACTGAGCTTAAAATTTACCACTGACTTGATGAGCGTCACAGAACTATTTGCCAGTGGGAGGCTGGTTGTCCTGCTTCATGTCAGCAAGACAGTTGGGCTCTCAAACTCATGACCACTGAGTTTACTTACATTGAAACTATTGTATCATCTATAGTGTGCTATTGGACATGATTATTCCATTCAAATGGATTACAAGCCTCCTGAGTAGAAGACAAACTTACTCCTCATGATTTTTAGAAGATAGACATACTCATGATTTTTTCCAGAATACATTTATTGTCAAGGAAGGAACAATGCCAGCTGTTACCATTCAACTTTATGAGCAGAGATTAAACTTTTTCAGTATCTGGTCTTACCATTGACATCAGTTGTTTTTGATTGACCAGCATCAATTCCATCCCTTTGCAACAACTCCCTGATGTTTCTTGGAACCTCCTCTCCTTTTCAGTCCCTGTGGTTCAATCTGACCTAATCTTAGGTTTCATGGGTGGACATGTAATTCAGACCTGATCAGTCAGCACAGTCCATCTCCTTGACCATAGTGACTGGTTCAGGAATGGTCGTTTGATTCAAGCTGGTCCAGTGATACCCAACCCTAAGAGTTTAGTGAACTGTGGAGGAGAAGCTCAGAAGCTCTACTGAGGTTGCTTAGCTCTGTAGGATGAAAAGCTCAGACCAACAGGGCCCACCATATCAAATGAGCCAGTCAAAGAATGAAGCCAGTACAGAGGAAAGCAGAGCCAAATGTTGGAGAGACTTGAGTCCTGATGACAATGTTTGTGCCCCTGGATCCAACCGTGCCTGAAGCTAGTATATCCCGTGGACTTTTCAGTTATGTGAACCAATAAATACCCTTCTTTGCTTAAGTTACTTTGAGTTGGGTTTCTATTACTTGAAATTGAGTCCTAATATTACTATCTACCAATAGCAAAACTTGACAGATCCAAATACTAAACTAGAGGTCAAGGCCACACTGAAATTATTTTCCAGTCCAGAATATAAAATGGAACAGGAACTGACAATGTTTAGGTTATTACAGAAGCATAAAAATTAATTACATGGTAGAAAAATATACAAAAAAACCCTAAATATTTATCAGCAAAGAATTGGTTACATAATACATGGTTCAGCCATATAAGAAAATCTACATGTCTGTTAAAATGAATAAAATACATTTATTGTGTATGGACACAGAAAAATGGCCATGATTTATTAAGTGAAACAAACCATTGCTAGAAAAATGTGTACTATGAACTCATTTAAAAATTTATGTGTTTATGTTCATAATGCATAGAAAAATCTATTAATGGCTTTCTTTGAACAGTGTAGATTACATGAGACTTTCAACTTTATACATTTCTGTATTTGAATATTTTACACTACTCACAGTAAACTATTTTAAACTTTAAACTTTATTTTAAAATAAAGAGTTTTTAAAATTAAATTTAGTGCTTACTGTTTGACCTTGGCAAGTTACTCAACACTGAGCCTGTTTTGTTAAATAATTTTAAAGACCTGCCTTTATATTTGTGAATATTTAGATAAATATATTCATCCATTACTCAGACTGATAGACTCTTGCATCTTTCAGAGCTCAGTAATTTTTCCTTAATTTTTAATGTCTGAGCATATTTGGCTTATGAACTTTGTAGTTTCAGTGTTCATGAAAGATTATTCCAGTTCTCAACCAACATTAATCTCTTTAAGACCTCTACTGCAGGTTCACACTAGGCAGAGAGAAGGAAAAAGTCTCATTTTCTTTGAAATCTTTGAGTATTCTGATCTCGCTGCAGTCAAGGTCAATAATGGCCTTTTATTGTTAAGTCCATTACATAAACATCATATCTGAACTTTCAGCAGCACAGACAACTGCCACCAGCATCTTGGCATACTCTTCAAGTGTAATTTTCTTCCTGCCTTCCTGGCTGTTGCTCCATTGTAGGTTTAGTTCTTCTCATCATTTAAATATTGGCATAGCAGACATCCATTGATTTTTGTCTCCCCCCCAAAATCATTTCCCCATTTTTCTAGTGATAGATCTCCACTTTTCCTTTGGAATGCTACTCCTTCCCATTCTGTGGGAATACCGTAAATGACAGTATTCTTGCATCATGCTCGCTCACTGACGGAGCTTGGATTGTGTGATCCAAGCTTGTACAGTCTAAATTCCCCTCCCACCAGGACTTTGAGTCTTGAGAGAGGTGACACAAAATTATAGGAGCTGAGTCCTTCTGATGGTAGTGTCCCAAGGAAACCACATAAGTTCATGCGATGACATCCCCAAAGGTGCTCGTTTCTGTTAAGGCCTAGTTATCCAGATTTTCCTTTGTTTCTCAGACCACCATATATCTTCATTGTGTTCCCTTTTTATTTGTCAGCCAAAGTGGGTTTCTCTTGCTTGCAACCAAATGACTGGTTTCTGTTGCTTTAACAGTTAAATAATAGGCTTCAAACCCTCAGGAACATGGGGGATCTGGAATTGATTACTGCACTGAGACTGAAAGGCAGCAGGAACACTTCCTCTGTGTGTGCTGCAGTGGGGGTAGGAGGACAGTGAGCAATTTGCAATGGCAAAACATCTAGTAAAGATGCTCCCCCTTGTCATTTGGAATCATGTACCTATTGAGGCAACATTTGGATAACCAGTTAGCTGTTGACAATAGGACAATTTGAAGTGGATAAGGAAGGCGAAGACCATTGAGTTAGGAGTGTATAATTGTAAATTATTGCAATAGAACTTGGAGATTGATTCCACAAGTTGCAGAATTATGATGCTGATTGAATTTGCTGCATTGGTAAGATCTTTTGTGAAAATTAAGGCAATCAGAAAAGAGACTGACTTATGGAGTACTGGTATCTGGGAAGATTCAAAAGACTTGGAAAATTTCAACCCCCAAATACCTTAGGAATAAAAGTTTGGGTGTTCCCATTAGTCAAAAACCTTTGGCTAAAGAAAACATATAGTGTGTAGTGAAGGAGGAGGAGATAAGCACAGTCGGCTCTCCATAACCACGGGTTCTGCACCTGGATTCAACCAATGTGGATCAAAATCCACAGCTGAATCTGGGGATGTGGAACCTACAGATACAGGGGGCCAACTGTAGTATGCCATTTTATATAAAGGACTTCAGCATCTGCAGATTTTGGTATCCACTGGGGTCCTAGAACCAGTCCCCCATGCATACCAAGGGACAACTACCAGCTCCAGCCCTGTGACTTGTGGAAATAAGATCTATATAGCCTCTACCCATATTTCCTAGCTTACCTTTTTATCCCTCTCCTCTCTCTCCATTTCAGTACTTTGCCTCTCATATTTCCTGGCTGAAGTTGGAGCATGATCCAAGTTAGCCCAGTCAGACTTCCCCTCCATTGGAACTGAGCTATTCTGCTGGCAGTGTCCCCAGACTAATATATATGGGTGTGTTGGTAAATCCAACAGTAAATCCATAAGTTGTAGATTGTCAAGACAGGGGGTTAAGATCTAGAGAAGAATGACTATCACCCAGAAATCTAGACTTGACACTGGGTGTGATAACTGGAAATTATTTTAGGTTATCTCCCCTGGGGAGAAGATGAATTCATTTTCTACAGTATGTTGAATGGAGTCATTTATAAAATTGTTCCTAAAGAATGCATGTACTGGGCAGCCAAGGGATAGAACAGCAGACAGCTGCATTTGCCTACTCTGTATTTTTCCCCCTTTTTTGAGAATAGCACCTCACCTTTCCTTCGGGAAGCTAGCCCTGTCCCATGCTGCCAGAAGGTAATACGTAAGAGGCATGTTAAGTTCCTGTTACTGAGATTTCCTCAGTTGCCCAGGTTCCTGATTTTCTTGAATGTTAAGCTTCTCTAATTTTTGTGAACTTCCTCATATCCTTCCAATAAATTACTTATGGCTGCACAAGGTATCCCCTGTACAACCATATGCAGAGGCCCAGTAGCCAGAGTTGATTTTTTTTTGCTTACAGTCAGAGCACCCCAACTGAATCAGTGTCCCTCCTATGTCTTAGGCCTTCTTGCCCTATAGATGCTCTGAAAAATCTCATCCAGTTCCATGGCTTTGTGGTTTCCAAATGTATGTTGATAACTTCCAAATTCCTATCTTAAGCCCAGGCATATATCCTGAGCTCCAGATCTGAATGACCACCTGTCATCTGGATATTTCCCCACTTAATTAACACAGATAACTTACACTAACCCCACCATTTTCCCCTCAAAATCTGCTCTTCTTCCACTGTTTCCTTTTCTTGATAAATGGCACTATCCTCCACCCTGTTTCTCAAACCAGAACATGGGCATTATTCTTGACACTTCCCTCTCTTCTTTCTCACCCCAGACATCTCTATTAGTCATTAAATTCTCTTGGTGTGTCATGTAAATATACCCCAAAACCATCTCCATTTCCGTCACCCTTGTCCGAGGAAACAGTATCTGTTGCTAGGACTTGTGTGATGCCCTTTTAGTGGTGTTTCTGCCTCCGCTGTTGTCATACTTCAGTCCATTCTTTGCAGAGCTGATTGTGTCACTCCTCTGTCTAAAATCTTTTAATGGTTCCCCCCATTATTTCAGAATAAAATCTAAACTTTTATTATAAAACTTTATCCTTGTATACAAGGCTCTTCATTATCTTACTCCTCAACTTTGTTACTTTGTTATCTTTCACCATGTCAAACAGTAATAGCCAATTTTGTATGTTGGAGTTTCCTGTAATATTTCATGTGAAAAAAAGAAGGGGAAGAGTCCATTAAGAGAAAAAAACCCATTAATATTCAGAACTACCCGGTTACTTACTGCTATAAATACTATATTTTCTTCCAAATTTTTCTTTCCATGAAGTTTCTAAATTAAATCTGACATGTGTAACTACTACATAAATAGAGCCCCAGTAAGGTGCATAGAGAACAATCAAATCCCTACCTCACATCATACACACACACACACACAAAATACCAGAAGGACTACAAATTTAAATGTTAAAATGAAATACTGGAAGAATTTTTAGGAGACTATATTTATAATCTTATGATGGGAGATCATAAGCAAAACAGGAAACCTATAAACTCTAAAGGAAATTACAGACATATTTGACTACATAAACAGAAATTTTGGGAAAACAAATCTTGTATCTGTAAAAGATGCATGATAGACTGGGGAAATATTTCCAACATGAGTGACAGATTGAGATTAATATGGCTAATATACAAAGAGTTCCCACAAACTGATCACTACAAAACAATCACACCAGTAGAGAACACCCAATAGGTAAGAAATCTAAAAGGTCAACAGTAATAGTCACTAACCATTTATTTAGTACTTGCTATGTGCTGGATAGAGTTTCGGGTACTTTACAAGTATTATGTCTTTTTAATCCTCACAACTTACCTTATGAAATAGATAATATCCCTGTTTTTCAGCTAAGGAAACAGGCTCAGAGGAATGAAGTAACTTGCCCAAGTCATACAATAGGTTGTCACCCATCTTGAGCCAGGACACAAACTCAGGTGGAATGACTCCAGAGTCTTTAAACCATTATGATTTTCTGCTTTTCAATAAGCATATGAAAGAAGATTACGTGTACATGTAGTCAGTAAGATGTAAACCAAAGCAACAAGATACCATTGGTCAACTATCAATCAGACAGCAATGACATATCAATCAGAAGAGTAATGACCTTTGGTACTGGCAAGAATTAGGGTAAATGAAAACTTTCATACATTGTGGGTGGGAATGTGGATTGTTCCAATCTGTTTTAGAAGGTAATCTGGCCATATTGATTACAAATTTTAAATGTACCTTTTAACCCAACAGTCCTACTTCAAAGACCCCATCTCAAAGAACTAAGAGCACTGAGATATAAGGACATCAGTACAAGAGGTTTACTGCAACATGGCCTGTGGTCACAGAAAAATGGAAATGACTTGAGAGCCCATCAAAGGGAATGGTCGAATAATTTATATAACAGCTATACTCTGGAGCATTGTGCAGCTGTTAACAAGAATGAGTCAGATCTCTAGCTCTTAACCTGTGACATGTCCATGATGTATTTCTTAAGCAAAAAGAAAAATTTTCAGAGTAATGTATATCATGAGAACCCATTTTTGTGAAAACAAACAAAACATACAAATGTGTCTAAATGATCATGAAAGAAAGGTAGAAGGACATGCAGCAGGCTGTTATGGTTTAAAATGAGGAGTTTGGAGAAAGTACTTTATACATATTGGCATTGTTTCACTACTTATGGGAAACACATGCTTTTTTTTAGGAAAAAGCATACTCATTTCTAAGAAAAATAATTTATACTTTGAAGAAGAAGCAATTAAATTGCAACTGGACGTTTTCAAATTAGAATATGCTAATTAAAGAGTGATGATTAAAAAAGAGGGCAACAAAGATTAACAGTTGCTTACGTCTTACATATTTAGGGTTGCCTTTGGAAGATGCTTGGGTTCCAGGTGACTGGTCTTCAACCATTGGTTAGGCCAGTCTGTAGCCTAGAAGGGGCTGTCTGTTAGGGTGCCCTTCTGACAAAGACCTATGGTCTCCCTGTATGTGTTCTTCCCAGAATAAACACATTTCCCAGCCTCCCTTGCAGATAGGTATAACCTGCTGACTAAATTTTTGCCAGTGGGGCATGAGCAACTTACGGGATTGTCCTTGAAAGAGTGTGTGCCCATCTCCTCCTTCCATTATGCTGGCTAGAATGTGGGCTCGATGGCTGGAACTTGAACACATCACTTGGACTGTGAAGGAGAAGGAGCTATGTGTGAATGGTGATAGAGCTACAAGTGAGAAGGAGCCTGGGTGCGTGATAAACATGGAGCCACCATACCAGGCCTGACCTGTTTACCGCTGGGCTTGCTTTACAGGATAAATAAACTTCTATCCTCTTTATATAATTGGTATTTAAGGTTTTCTCTTCCTTGCAATTGAACCTGTTTGCCCACAAATAGTTTGATGGAGGTATTTCTTAGAAACATGTAATTCCATTTGTTCTAATTTTTTACTACTGAAGCAACCTGCCCCTAGCTGGACTTACTGACAAGAGGGCAGTGCCCTAGGTGGGTGTCCAGTTGGGTCATGAACCAGGCATATATTTCCCATCATAAATAAGTTAGCCCCTTGCTTTATTAGCTAAGTGCCCCTTCTTTATGTTCCCAGAACCCCCCACTGCTGCTTTTGTCTCCCCAGTATCCATCCCTACTTTTTTTTTTTTTTTTTTTTTTTTTTGCGGTATGTGGGCCTCGCGCTGTTGTGGCCTCTCCCATTGCGGAGCACAGGCTCCGGACGCGCAGGCTCAACGGCCATGGCTCACGGGCCCAGCCACTCCGGGCATGCGGGATCCTCCCAGACCGGGGCACGAACCCGTGTCCCCTGCATCGGCAGGCGGGCTCTCAACCACTGCGCCACCAGGGAAGCCCCATCCATACTTTTTGATAACTGCACATCAGTTGCCCTCTGGGTTTTCAGCCCTCCTCCACTTCCTGTCCATACACTAACTACCCATGGCTCCAGGGTGAGTACATAACCCAGATTGACCTACCAGAGCCCTGTAGCCCTTTGGCCAGGGTATTTAGAAAGGAATGAGTATATGATCCAAGCCAAACCAATCTTATACAAACAGCTAATTTTGAGAGTTTGGTGGGCGAAGGGTGTTTAAACAACAGAGAAAGGCATTTCCTTCTGTTTTTAATCCTCTGAATTTAGATCTGTAAGGTTGCAAGCCTGGCACTGTTGGCAACCATCTTGTCACCACAGGATTGCCCATTTGAGAATGGAACCTACACAGGGAACTAAGAAATAGAATCTCAAAGACATTTTTGTCTCCTGGATCCAGCCATGCCTGAAGCAAAACTAACCCTGAACATTTTTTGCAAGCCAGTAAATCCGCTTTCTGCCTATTCAGTTTGAGTTGTCATCTCTTCACGAAGTGGACAGAGTCCTGACTAAACCATTCCAATTCAACTTACTACCACCACCTGACACATAGTAAGTGTTTAGGAAATATGAGATTATTTTGTAGGAGGCAGGCTAGAACCTGTTAACTCCAATAGACTGAGCTACAGAAGTTTCTGTGTTGGCAAAGCTGAGGACTCTGGCAAGTTACTTAACCTCTCTGAGCCTGCTTCTTTATTCATAAAAAGAGGGGTAGCAACAGTCCCTAACTCAAAGATTGTGAGGATTAGGAGAGATGGTGCACACACAGTGCCGAGCACAGTGCCTGGTACCTAGTAAGTTCTCAGTAAATGTTAATAATAATGTTATTAAGGCAACAATTCCCTGGAAGCCTCTCGGCTCAACCAGACAGCAATTCTCTTGCCATCCTTTTAACCTCAACTTGCCAGTGTCCATGAAACACACACACGCTATTATTCAGTCTCTTTTATAAGGAAAATCAATTCCTTATTTGTCCCATCACCCTTGGGAGTGCTGGTGGCAGCAAAACATGTCACATTCCATTCCTCTCGTGGGCTGAGGTCCTTGGACACCACCTGTGCCAGTTGGCCTATTAGCAAATGCGGTAGGAAGCCTGGATTAAAGAGGTCCAATTCCCGTTAATAGAAATATGTCCTTCTTTATCTGTATCAGGGAAGACAGCCAGTCTGGAGCCTGAGCACGTTCCAGAGGGTTGATCAGATCAAGGCCCAGGACTCACCACTGTTCCTTGTGTTAAAAAAATATATATATATATAAATATATATATATATATATATATATATATATATATATATATATAGGTTTAATATACAGAGTTAAGAACCCTGGTCATTCACATAAACAAAAATAAAAGATATTTTTCTGCTCAAGTCTAATTCTGAATATCCCAGAAGACCTTATGGCTTTATCCCAGGTTGCCATCCTGAACTGCCTTCAAGTCTTAGGGAAAGTAGCTGACATCAGACCTAATTGTTAGGTCTGAGAAATGGGCCAAAGCCAACTGCATCAAGTGGCAAGCGCTGAAGCCCTTGGGAGCCCTGGGCTCATCCTTGTCATTTGCCGAGGCAACAGCAGCGGAACAGAAACACACCAGTCATGTGTGCTTGACTCAATGCCTGGCCTCTTTGGACAGGAGCTCTGACTTCTCAAGTTTGGAAGATGCGTGGGAGACTGTTTAGAGTTGGGGAGAAGACAGTTAGCCCAGAGAAAGTATTCAAGTCCAGATGCTGTTTTAGGTGGTCTAGGTCTTCAGAGACATACACAGATCAGGGCTTCAAAGCCTTCAGAGTTGAGGTGGGGATAGGATGGGGGGGAGGGAAAGAGGGACATGATGACCAGTGAGCCCAGACTTTGCTCCAATCACAAAGATTTGCTGACATGCTCAAAAGATGGTGACAACAGTCCTCAAAACGGCGTTCAACTTGCGTCCCATCTTCAGAACACACCGTTTGTAGTGCACTATGAATTAACATTTTAAGATAAATACTCTGCTTCTCTCATGACCAGCACAATTATACTCCAGTATATTCTGTGTATTTTACAATTTACACTGCAAATGTACAGCGTGATCGTTTGCGTTATACCACAAGTTTTGAAGAGTACATGACAAAGCAAGCATGAAATCAGAGTAGTCCAGGGTCACACACATACACACACCACCGCTGAGCTGAGACAGCCCAGGGAGCCAGCCCCAGAGGGGGAGGGGGCCTAGCTGGGGTCTCCAAGGAAGGCGGGAGAGGATCAGACCTCCTCAAGGATCCTACAGAGGAACTGCGTAGTTACACAGTTTCTTCCCATCACTTCCTGGCCCAAAACAAGCCCTTCAACCACTTTGGGTTGTTTCATTATCTGTAACGATGGGAAAACTTGCAATAATCAAAAGTGACTGTGGAAAAGTTTCAAGAAACCTCAAGTCTATAATAGCAGGCATCCTTGGCTTTAGCCGAAAAGCAAATCGATACCAAGTTGTTCTTAGCACTTTGCCAAGTAGAATGCACTTTCTTTGTGCCTGGGGCACCCAAAACGGGAACAAGGGCTCAGGCTGTGTTTATGGCTCTTTGCCTGGATACCTCTCCCAGTTCCCTCTTTTTAGGCAAAGAGCCCTGCTCTAATAGCATTCTGTCCCCCAGAGCCTGGCCTCGCCTGCGTGGACCTGTTTTATGATAACTAGATATCCTTGGCTTCACTTTCTGTACTTGTCCTTGGGCCTAACAGCCTAAGAAGGAGAAGCAGAACTTGCTCGTTCCCCTCCTTCCTTGCTTCTCCCCCAGTATCTTGCTTCTCTTATTCCATGCTCTGTCTTCCACTTAGAAAATTCGAGTCAAGCTTCCCTGTGCCTCACACATGGGCCTTACAGAAAACCACATGCTATTACACAGCTGCAAGTGCCAGGTCTATACAAAGAGGATCCTCAACACTCTCCCCAGCTCTGGCGCCTTCCCCTTTTTCTAATCCTCAAGTGTCCACCTTCTCCTACCCCTGCCTTCTGAAATTTCGTATAGAGGAAGGCACTCAAGATATATCAAGACTCGTACAAGATAAAGAGCTATAAGAAATTTAGAAACTTCACATGCAGATGGCTCCTAAGAACTTAACTTAAGTCAAGATGTAGTACACGGAGCCTGTGCTCCGCAACGGGAGAGGCCACAACAGTGAGAGGCCCACGTACTGCAAAAAAAAAAAAAAGATGTAGTATGATGGGACCAGCTACATAATTGCGGGGCCCAGTGCAAAATGAAAATGTAGGGGCCTTGTTCAAAAAGTATGAAGAGGACTTCCCTGGTGGTGCAGTGGTTGAGAGTCCGCCTGCCGATGCAGGGGACACGGGTTCGTGCCCCAGTCCGGGAAGATCCCACATGCCGCGGAGCAGCTGGGCCCATGAGCCATGGCTGCAGAGCCTGTGCGTCTGGAGCCTGTGCTCCGCAACGGGAGAGGCCACAACAGTGAGAGGCCCGCGTAACGCAAACAAACAAACAAAAAAATGTATGAAGAATTTCAAAATGGTGACACCAGAGCATTAAACCAAATGCGAGGCCCTCCTGAGCATGGGGCTCTTCAAAGTATGGGGCCCTTGTGACTGCACAGGCCATATACCCAGGAATCTGACCCTGGTAGTATATTTCGCTCAAATACCCTTTGGTTCACAGACTAAAACATGTCCCTGCCACCTAGTCTGCCAGCATTTGGTATCATTATTACAATACAGGGTAATAACTAACATTTACTAGGGCTAGGAATGGAGCTAAGCCCTCTGCCTTTATTATATCAGTTAATACTCAGAGTACTCCAGTCACCACAGAGGAGGAAAACCAGGGTCCCTTCGTTTGTAGAGAGCAAAGCCTCATCCTCCAAACCACAGATCTCTCAGCCTAGAAAATAATAGGACCCATGATGGTGGATAAATAAGAACAAAGGCATTATAGACATTCAAACTAGGAGATTTTGACATAATAGAAAAATAACTTTTGGTTAGTAAACGCTTAGTATGTACCAGGCACGGGGCTCTGCAATTTACATGCATCCTCTCATTTGACACGTTTCTGGTGTGAATTTTATTTCATAGACCTAGTGCAAGAAGTTTCCCATACTTTATTTCTATAGGTCACTTAATACTGTCCTGAGTCAACTTGCCCACACACAGCTCTACCCGCTAGCCAAGCACTCTTTGTGATGCCAGAACACTGAGTCCCCTGCATGGCAGTCACCACATAGAGGCTGCTCTACCCGCTCGTGCACAGCATGGCTGAAGACTGCTTTTCCTTCTGTCCAGTAACACTGGCCCTTACCTGCATCCCCCAGCTGACCTCAGATCTACACCTGGACCCTCACCTTCTTCAGGCCCCCATGGTATATTTCAGCATCCTCCAGAAGGAGCCATAAGGAGAAGCAAGACCCAAGTCACCGCCATGTTTGAACAGCCTCCAAACCCTGTCCCCCTACTGATTTCAAACTTTTCCATGGCCTAGGGGAATGGGGAGAGGGACATGAGGCAATTCCAGGCCTCTTTTGCTGTGGCTGGACTGGAAAGAGGAGCTGCTAATACCAGAGGGTGTTTTTGTTTGTTGGTTTGGTTTTTGGGTTTTGGGGTTTTGTTTTTGTTTTTAATTTTTTTTTAATTTAAGTTAATTTATTTATTTTTTATACAGCAGGTTCTTATTAGTTATCTATTTTATACATATTAGTGTATGTATGTCAATCCCAATCTCCCAATTCATCCCACCTTTGTTTTTGTTTTTGCTGTGCTGTGCGGCTTATAGGATCTTAGTTCCCCAACCAGGGATCGAACCCAGGCCCACAGCAGTGAAAGTGCCTGGTCCTAACCACTGGACCACAAGGGAATTCCCCAGAAGGTGTTTTTTATTTTCTTTTAATAACTTGTCATGTTTCAGCAGATGAAGAAACGTTAGCTGGAAGGAGAAGTGCCTGATCTAAGGTCCTATAGCTAGGAAGTGGCAGGGCTGGAATTTGAAGCTGTTGGACTCTACCCCTCATACATGGGTGACCTGCTCCAACACTGGAATCACCTTGGGAGGACTACTGGAACTTCTCAGGCCCCACACTGGCCTACAGATTGATGGTCTCTGGGGAAAATCTGCATTTAAAAAAAAATATCCCACGTTACCTAGAAGCTTCTGGAATTTCTGTGTGGAATTTCTGTTTGGCATTCCAGCCATCCTCACAATGTTAAGTGTGGCAGACAGACTCTAAGTTGCCCCCACCATGATCAGTGCCCCCCGCATTCACACTTGTCCAAGTCAACTCAGGCTGCCATAACAGAATGCCACAGACTGGATGGCTCAAACAACAAAAATGTATTCTCTCAAAATTTTGGAGGCTAGGACTTCCCTGATGGCGCAGTGGTTGAGAATCTGCCTGTCAATGCAGGGGACAAAGGTTCAATCCCCGGCCCAGGAAGATCCCACATGCCACAGAGCAGCTAAGCCCATGTGCCACAACTACTGAGCCTGTGCTCTAGAGCCCATGAGCCAAAACTACTGAGCCCATGCACCACAACTACTGAAGCCCGCGCACCCTAGAGCCCGCACACCGCAACTACTGAGCCCACGTGCCACAACTACTGAAGCCCACGCACTCTAGGGCCCGCGCGCCACAACTATTGAGCCTGCGTGCTGCAGCTACTGAAGCCTGCACGCCTAGAGCCTGTGCTTTGCAATAAGAGAAGCCACCGCAGTGAGAAACCCACGCGCTGCAACGAAGAGTAGCCCCCGCTTGCCGCAACTACAGAAAGCCTGTGCACAGCAATGAAGACCCAACGCAGCCAAAAAAAAAACCAAAAAGATCTGGAGGCTGGAAGCCCCAGATGAGGGTGACCAGTCAATTTGGTTTCTAGGGAGGCTCTCTTCCTGGCTTACAGGCGGCTACCTTCTCCCTCTGTCCTTCTGTGGCCTTTCCTCTGTGTGTGTGTGAGGTGAGAGAAGTCTCTGGTGCCTCTTATAAGGACACCGATCCTATCAGATCAGGACCCCCACCTTTATAACCTCGTTTAACTTTAATTACTTCCTTAGAGGCCCCATCTCCAAATACAACCACACTGGAGGTTAGGTCTTCAACATGAATTCTGGGGGGATGCGAATATTCAGTCCATAACAACACCTTTGCGTAATCCCTTCCCCTCAAGTCAGACATCCCCCTGAGGTGGGACTTGCAATTTGCTGCTAACCAATGGCATGTGGTAAAGGTGATAGGGTGTCATTCTGTAACTACATTACATGGTATAAGACATCATCTTTCTAGCAAACTTGCTCTAGAGGCCCTTCTTGCTGGTCTGTTGAAGGAAGTGGCCATATTGGGAAAGGCTGTGGGGAAAGAAACTACAGTTGGCCTCTAGGAGCTGAGGGTGGCTTCCAACCAAAGGAAGAGCAAGAAGCTGGGGCCCTCAGTCCTATAGCCACAAGGAACAAAAGTCTGCCAACACCCTGAGTGACCTTGGAAACAGGCTCTTTCCCATTCGTGCCTCCAGATGAGAATGCGGCCTGGCTAACACCTTGATTGTTGCTTTGTGGGCTGCAGAGAAGAGGAGTCATTTAAGCCACCCCTGGCTTCCCAACCCACAGTAACCGTGAGATCATAAACGTGTGCTGCTGTAAACCACTAACCCAGTGGTCACTTGTTACACAGCAAGGGAAAACAAATACATTAGACAATCTGACAATCTCCACTAACAAGGCTGCATGGATGGTTCCTCTTTCTATTACTTCTATCTAGAAGCAAGTTGTGGACTTACCAAGCAGGACAAAGGGCATGTATCAAACTGCCTGGTTTTTTTAATTTTTTTTTAAGATTTCTTGATTATGAAAAGTAATAGGGCTTCCCTGGTGGTGCAGTGGTTAAGAATCTGCCTGCCAGTGCAGGGGACATGGGTTCAAGCCCTGGTCCTGGAAGATCCCACATGCCGCGGATCAACTAAGCCTGCGAGCCACAACTACTGAGCCCGCGTGCCACAACTACTGAAGCCTGCATGCCTAGAGCCCATGCTCCGCAACAAGAGAAGCCACCACAATGAGAAGCCTGTGCACCACAGCAAAGAGTAGCCCTCGCTCGCCGCAACTAGAGCAAGTCCGTGCACAGCAATGAAGACCCAACGCAGCCAAAAATAAATAAATAACTTAAAAAAAAAAAAAGAAAAGTAATAGATGTTCATTGTAGAAATTTTGGAGGCACACCAAAAAGAAAATAAAAATTACCAGGAATAATTTCCTCACACCCCCTCAGATAACCACAGATAACACATTGGCAAACAACCTTCCCCAACATTGTTTTATGCAGAGAACCTGAATAAAGTTACAAACAGAGAAAGCTCTGTACGCTCTGTACAGACTGTTTTGTAACTTGCCCTTTCCACAGCGTCAGACCATATTTTCTAAAGAATTTGAAGCATCAGAGGGCTGAATTTGTTCCTGGCATTTTGGGATGTTGCCAGATACCAATTTTAATGACCTCAGGTTTTTCCCAGGCTGGGCTTTGGCAAAGGAGACTCATAAAGGAAACTGAGGCCAGGCAGGGAATGACACCCTCGAGGCCAGATAGCCTGTTGTCACCCAGAAATTTCTGCCCCTCCAAACTCCTCATAACATTGTAGTTGAGCTGCTGTATCCCCAAAGCTGTTACCTTTGGGATTATTGTCAGAGTTCAGTTCATGTAAGCCACAGCCTCACCCCCAATGAGAGGGGCTTAGAATAGGGGGAACCCAGTACCCCTCTGCCTGAGACCTGGCCAGCCCACCACCCATGGAGCCTGATTCTCCCCGGGCCCCCACAGCAGCTGAAACTCGATTCCTGGAGCACCATTCTAGAACTTTTAGGGTTTGACCTTCTTTTAAATGTGAGTGGGGGCTTCCCTGGTGGCGCAGTGGTTGAGAGTCCACCTGCCGATGCAGGGGACACAGGTTCGTGCCCCAGTCCGGGAAGATCCCACATGCTGCAGAGTGGCTGGGCCCGTGAGCCATGGCCGCTGAGCCTGCGCGTCCGGAGCCTGTGCTCCGCAACGGGAGAGGCCACAACAGTGAGAGGCCCACAGACCACAAAAAAAAAAAAAAAAATGTGAGTGGGAAGGTAGTAAGTGAGGAGATGGGAAAAGGAATGCAGGAATCATTCATTCATTCACTCATTCAGTAAACTTTATCAAGCCTCTGGAAGTCCAGGCCCCGTTGGAGGGTACTGGAGCTATGGAGATAAGTACAACAGGGTCTCAACCCTAAACAATACTTCTGTATTTGAATGTGATACAATGAACAGGTGTTACTTTTGCAATGAAAAAAATAATGTTCAGTGAAGATTTTTTTAAAAGAATGCCTAAGTTATTTTAACATTTATAAACCGTGTGACTGTTCCATTGGTCAACAATAAATGTGGAGAAAAGGGAACCCTCCTACACTGTTGGCTGGAAAGTAAATTGGTACAGCCACTGTGGAAAACAGTATGGAGGTCCCTTAAAAAACTAAAACTAGAGCTACCATATGATCCAGCAATCTCACTCCTGGGCTTATATCCCGAGAAAACCATATTTCGAAAAGATACATACACCCCAATGTTCATTGCAGCACTATTTACAATAGCCAAGACATGGAAGCAACCTAAATGTCCATCCATAGAGGAATGGATAAAGAAGATGTGATACATATATATGATGGAATATTACTCAGCCGTAAAAAAGAATGAAACAATGCCATTTGCAGCAACATGGATGGACCTAGAAATTATAAGTCAAACAGAGGAAGACAAATATCATACGATATCACTTATATGTGGAATCTTAAAAAAAAACAATGCAAATGAACTTATTTCCAAAACAGAAACAGACTCACAGACATAGAAAACAAACTTATGGTTACCAAAAGGGAAAGGGTGGGTGGGAGGGATAAATTAGGAGTATAGCATTAACAGATACAAACTACTATACATTAAACAGATAAGCAACAAGGATTTGCTGTATAGCACAGGGAGCTATTTTCAATATTTTGTAATAACCCATAGTGGAAAATAATTTGAAAAAAAAAAAATATATATATATATATAAAAGAATCACTTTGCTCTATACTTAAAACTAACACAATATTGTAAATCATCTATATTTCAATTTAAAATAAAAGATGGAAGCCACAGCGCCTTTTATGACCTAGTTCAAAGTCATACACTATTACTTCTGCTTTATTCTATTCATTACAAGCAGGTCACTGTGTCCAGCCCACACTCAGGGGAAGGGGAATTAAACTCTATTTCTTGAAGAGAGGAGGATCAAAGAATTTGTGGACACATTTTTTTCAAAAGCACCGTCACAGCAACATATTCCAGTTCACATTGGGCATCAGACCCCCTTTCCAGTGCTCTGCTCTCTTGGGACCAGTACAAGCTCCCCATCTTGTCTCATAACGAGAAGTGTAGCTGATTTCCTTTTTCTCCTGGTCTCTCCCACACATGCAGGGGATACGGGTTCGAACCCTTTTTTCTACCCATGAGAGCTTATCAGTATATTTTTCCCATCCCTCACAGTCCCCTTCCTTAAATGAATTCTAGTATCAGTTGTTAAAATAACGAAATTTCTTGTTTTTTACATAAAGCTTTTTAAAATTTATTTATTTATTTATTTATTTATTTATGGTTGTGTTGGGTCTTCGTTGCTGCACATGGGCTTTCTCTAGTTGTGGCAAGTGGGGTCGTTGTGGTATGAGGGCTTCTCATTGCAGTGACTTCTCTTGTTTCAGAGCACAGGCTCTAGGTGCGTGGGCTTCAGTAGTTGTGGTACGCGGCCTCAGTAGTTGTGGTTCCCGGGCTCTAGAGCATAGGCTCAGTAGTTGTGGCTCACGGGCTTATTTGCCCTGTGGCATGTGGGATCTTCCCGGACCAGGGTTCAAACCCGTGTCCCCTGCATTGGCAGGCGGATTCTTAACCACTGCGCCACTAGGGAAGTCCCTACATGAAGCTTTGTATGGAGAAAATTATTTCAAATGAAAAGTCCATATCCAGCCATATGAAGAAAAGCAGGGACTCTGAAACTTTCTCTTGTGCACCCTCTCTGCAAAAAATTATTTGAGGATGTACTCCAACAAACTGATAAGGGAGTCCAGGAAAAAGACTTGGGAAACAAGAAACAGTGGAGGGCTTCCCTGGTGGCACAGTGGTTAAGAACCCGCCTACCAATGCAGGGGACATGGATTCGAGCCCTGGTCCTGGAAGATCCCACATGCCACAGAGCAACTAAGCCGTGCACCACAACTACTGATCCTGCACTCTGGAGCCCACGGGCCACAACTACTGAGGCCTGCACGCCCAGAGCCCATGCTCCACAACAAGAGAAGCCATCGCAATGAGAAGCCCATGCACAGCAACAAAGAGTAGCCCCGCTCGCCAGAACTAGAGAAAGCCCACGTGCAGCAATGAAAACCCAACTCAAGGAAGGGAGGAAGGGAGGAAGAGAGGGAGGGAGGAAGGGAGGAAAGAAAGAAAGAGTGGAAATAAGAGAGAGAAGTTCTGAAAGAATCCCAATCTGACAGCTATGAAGACGACCTAAAATACAGTGTGTCAAAACTAGAATTGGAAGTTAGAGGTCTCTGGGACAAAAACTTCAAGAATAAAAATAGATGTCATTGTGCAAATTGAATATATGAAAATCTAGACATTCTTAAAGATGAAGTGAAGACAAGAGACTCTGACTACCAAAAGGGAAGAGTGCAGTTAGAAACTTGGTGGGGGGGCGGGTATAAGCCTTGCTAGAAATTTACAATCAAGCTAAAATGAACATGATTTGGGACAACTGATAGTGAGTTATCAGTAACCAGCAGGAAACAAAGACGACCAAATAACAGTCATAAACAAAGCTGAATTTATTGCCTTCCTGGCAAGAGGGTCATGTCACTCAAACACAAGTTCCACAGGGCTCTCTGAGCAAAAATTAAATAGATAAGGGGGGTTGGGGCAGGAGAGGAAGTGCACCAAATAAGGCAAGATTCTGAATATGGTCTCTAGATGGCTCACAGAGCAGACTGTAAAGTCATTTTTGCAAGTGCTCACCTCTGAGTTCTATATCACTGACACTAGGAACCCAGTTTGGAAAAAAAATTGAGGGAAGAGTAAGATTAATATTCTGAATTCACGATTAATTTTGTTGGGCTTAGAATAGATAGCAGGTGTAACTGTTTTCCTAAGATGTCTTTTTTTCTTTTTCCTACAAGCAATTTGTCACTTTTATTGAATATTTTCTTGGCAATCAGGCTTTCTCAATTACTGTCTTCTAGAGGGTTCAGGTTTTAAATTTTGTTCCTTTCAATAAAATTTTTAAATTGTATTGTGTGTTTATTATCTATTTAGCCATCATTGTTGTTTTCTGATTTTTATGCCACAAGTGACAAAGTTTTATTACATGGAAATTTAAAGTTATACATACCAAGATAAAGTTTAACCCAATACACAATGTTCCCATTCTCTTACTATTTCACAATCTCTTTTTAAATGTAGAGGAATTGGGGGCAGGGAGTGAAGGAAGACTTTGGTTTACTTCAATTCTTTTTATTCTATTAAATTCTAGTAAAATAAATTAAAATATTTTGAAAAACTGAGACTCAGTATCTCATGATGATGAATTAAGGATGATTTTTAAATTTTCACCTTTATGCATATGCTTTTCTGTAAATTTCTTTAAAAATTTAACCACGCATATGCATTTTTTAAATAAATAAATAAACAAATAAATAAATTTATTTATCTTTGGCTGCATTGGGTCTTCCTTGCTGCGTGCGGGCTTTCTCTAGTTGCGACGAGTGGGGGCTACTGTTCATTGCAGTGCACAGGCTTCTCCTTGCGGTGGCTGCTCTTGTTGTGGAGCATGGGCTCTAGGCGCACGGGCTTCAGTAGTTCTGGCACATAGGCTCAGTAGTTGTGGCTCGTGGGCTCAGTAGTTGTGGCGCACGGGATTAGTTGCTCCGTGGCATGCGGGATCTTCCCGGACCAGAGCTCAAACCCGTGTCCCCTGCATTGACAGGCGGATTCTTAACCACTGCACCACCAGGGAAACCCCTGCATTATTTTTAAACCATAAAAAGTTATTTTATAAAAGAAAGCCAAATATATATGTAAAAGGATATTTATGACATTGTTCATTATAAGAAACAATGACAAACAACTAAAATGTCTGTCAACAAGGGAATGGAGTAAATGATGATACCCCCATAAACAATGATGTAGCTATTGAAAAGATTAAGGTAGAGTTATGTGAAGGGACTTGGAAAAATATTAAGGAAAGCAAGTGGCAGAAAAATATGTTCTCAGGGACTTCCCTGGTGGTCCAGTGGTAAAGAATACACCTTACAATGCAAGGGACACAGGTTCGGTCCATGGTCAGGGAACTAAGGTGCCACATGCCACACTACAGAGCTCGCCCACCTCAACTAGAGCCCACGTGCGCTGGAGCCTGTGTGCCACAACTAGAGAGAGAAAACCCACACGCTGCAACTAGAGAGAAGCCCGCGCGCGGCAACAAAAGATCCTGCATGCCTCAGTGAAAGTCCTGCATGCCACAACTAAGACCCAACGCAGCCAAAAATAAATTAAATAAATAATAAATCTTTTAAAAAGAAAAAGAGAAAAATATGGTCTCATTTTTGTGGGGGTGGGGGGTTGGGGGGAAGAGTTTAAATTACCCAAATATAATTCGAAGGGCTTGGAGATAAAGAGAGAAAGAGTGACATAGAGATAGAGATACATGTGTATGTGTGTATACGAATATGTAGATATTTCAACTTGACCCCTAAATGCAAACTGATTCTCAACTGAAAAACAGGGATCTGTTACCTGATGTAAGAAAACTAGGTGGACTTACTTAAGGAAGTACTGAACATGTGAAGACCACATATACTGACGACAATAAAATTTTACATTATGAGCTGACTTTAGAAACCATCACCTCACACCCCTTAAGACATTACTTCACTATTTGTGGACCAGAGATTCTAAGAGGATGGAAGTGTCACCAGCAAAGCCCATTAAAAATTCCCAGGGAAATAAAAACAGAATCTGGTAATAAAATAAAGTCTAACCTTTTTTTTTTTTTTCCTTTGTACTTAGTCTAGTTTCAGTCACTCCTAGAGGGTCACGTGCAGAGGACCCGCACTGGGTGCTTCAGAACAGAGCTCCCTGTGAGAAATGGCTGCGCCAACACCTCAGCTCAGCAGAAGCGCTGCAAACACCATGCAATTCAAGATGGCGGCGGCAGGCCAAGGGTAGAGATGCTGCCCCCGGCCCTGCGGTCTGGAGCCCCGAGCAGCACAGCTGTGCGCGACCCATAAGAACTCCGCCCTCCCCCCACCACACACACCCAGGAACCCTATAAAGCAGTCCCACCCACAGCCTGAGAAGGAAGGGGAGTGTGTGCTCTAGAGCCCCAGCTCACAACTCTCCATTCTCTGATTAAAGAATAAAGCTTTCCGGGCTACCCTGGTGGCGCAGTGGTTGAGAGTCCGCCTGCCGATGCAGGGAACACGGGTTCGTGCCCGGTCCGGGAAGATCCCACATGCCGCGGAGCGGCTGGGCCCGTGAGCCATGGCCACTGAGCCTGCGCTCCGCAACGGGAGAGACCACAACAGTGAGAGGCCCGCGTACCGCAAAGAAAAAAAAAAAAAAAAAGATGAATGGTAAGCAAACCATGATACACCCATCCAATCAACAGACTATTATACAGCAATATAAAGAAATGAACTATCAAGCTATGAAAAGACATGGAAAAACCTTAAATGCATAATACAAAGTGAAAGAAGCCTGTATGAAAAGGCTATGCATTATATGGTTCTAAATGGAAAAGACATAACTATAGAGACAGTAAAATAATCAGTGGATGCCAGGTGTGATATCATGATTTATAATAAGAATTTTATATTTGGTCTTCATCTCTGTTCTGGCACAAAGCTCCTAAAACCCTTGGAATTTCCTGTGATAAGAGCAATAAAGGTGTGTTTTGTTATGTTAATGAGGTGATTTCGAGGCCGCTGGATAACCTTAGGATGGGGGCTGGTTGCCAAGGGAATGAGCCAGCCATGTGATTAGAGGGTTGGAACTTTTAGTCCCTCCCACCCCCACCTCTTCTGTGGAGGGAAGAGGAGCTGTAGATTGTGTTCAAACGCCAATGGCCACTGATTTAATCTATCATACCTGTGTAATGAAGCCTCCATAAAACCCCAAAAGGACAGGAGAGCTTCCTTACTGATGAACACACGGAAACTTGGAGAGAGCGGCACACCCAGGGGGCATGGACGCTCTGGGCCTCTTCCCGCATACTTTGCCCTATGAATCTCTCCCATCTGGCTGTTCCTGAGTTATATCCTTTTATAATAAACCAGTAGCCTAGTAAGTAAAACATTTCTCTGAGTTCTGTGAGCTGCTCTAGCAAATTAATTGAAATCAAGTATGGGGTCATGGGAACCTCTGATCTATAGCCAGTTCATCAGAAGCACAGGAGAAAACCTAGATTTGGAATTGGTGTATAAGGGTGTGGGGGGCAGTCTTGTAGGACTGAGCCCTTAACCTATGGGCTCTGACGCTATCTCCAGGTAGTTAGTGTCAGAATTGAGTTAATTGCTTGGCGGTGTTGGAAAAAGCACACACACACATCAGACCAGGGGTTCAGGGAGAGGGATGAATAATGAAGCAGAGAGGATTTTAAGGCAATAAAATTCCGTATGATACTGTAATGCTAGACACAATTCATTATTGCATTTCTCAAACTCATAGAACTGTACAGGGGAGGGTGGGAAAAAATACTGTACAGCACAGAGGGAAACCTAACATATGCAAATGAGAAAAATAATAATTTAGGAGGTTGGGACATCCTAGGAAGGAATGAAGGCTGTGATAAGAGAATTTAACTATATGAATGTATGAATATATGAAACAACTTCACTGAAGGGGATGGAGGTGCTAATCTAAGCAAATCTTTGGACTAAGTGGGGTCTATAAGATTAAAGGCAAAAGGAACTGCACACAAACACTGTACTCTAGTTGATAATGTTGTTTCCTATGTGGTTACAAGTTAACAACTCTGATACTGCTATATGTGGATTAACCAAAACTTCAGAAATGGAGACCTGATTGAAATTAAAAGGTTTGTTAGGACTGCAGCCTGGGAGACACAAGTTCAAGAAGCACTTGAACTGTGTTGCACTGAACTACAAAATGGCATATAAAGGCAGAAACCTCAAGTTTACATTTAGTTGCATGAGTTGTTTATCAAGAATTATAATTGAAGCTGGCAAGAAGTAAATGTGCTTCTTAAGTAAGGATTGGCTGGGGTCCAAACTGGTTGCATAGTTACAAGGGGAGACCTTGAGGCCATAAGGTTGCAGCTGGCAGGTGTTCTGAATAAGCCTGGTGGTATCCTTGGGTCTGGTACAATTCAAAGAAAGTTTTTCTCAGTGATATAGAGAAGTGTCTGAGACCAGATCCTCAGTGACTGCCTGACTCCATTTTTGTACACCTGAACTGTGATCACTCCATTATAATTTCAATTTGTCATCACATGTATACTGGAATGGAACAATTAAGTAAATGGATGTCAGCAGGAGTCAGTTTTCTCACTGTTGGAACAGAAGTTTACAGATAAGCAAGGGAAAGAAGCTAGAATGATCCACAAGGTAATGGATTAGAATTGGATACATCAGCATGAGCTCATGTTCAGCTTAATATAGATATAGATGGTTACATATACACAAGTTTATATATATATACAAATTTAATATGTATGTGTTATATAAAATATGTATGTGTATGTTTAATATATATATATATATATAGAAAACACATTTTTTTTGCTCTGTCTGCTGAGAAAGCCTAAAAGAAATGACACCCCAGAAGCCATAAGAATGCCTAATGCCCAGATTTTGGTTTCTGATGCTATTCCCCAAGAAAAGGAACCAGAGCTCCCTAGAGAAACGGCTGGTTCTAGGACTGCAGCAGGTAATATACAAGATGAGCCTGGAGCATCTTGTAGGGCCAGAGAGTAAGGAAGTGCTCAAAAAATAATAACAGCAACAACAATAATAATAAGACTATGTCGCAGGAACCAACTGAAAGAGCTTCTAATAGCCAAAGCTGAAACAATTTAAGCAAAAAGTTAAAGTAGCATTGGATTATGACTCAAAGTAAAAAAATAAATATCCATTAGTTCATAATGATAAAAATGATTGAATAAGTTAATGAAGGGCAGAAAAGAGACAAATGTCTCATGCTGGATGGAGTGGGCTGAAGAGCGTGCCCCCAAAACTCGGGTCCACCGGAAACTCTGAATGTGACTTTGTTCAAAAATAGGGTCTTTGCAAATGTAACTAGTTAAGGACCTCAAGATATCATACTGGGGTGGGGGTGGGGGTGGCAGGATGAACTGGGAGATTGGGATTGAAATATATACACTAATATGTATAAAATAGATAACTAATAAGAACCTGCTGTATAAAATAAATAAATAAATAAAATTAAAAGAAAAGGGGCTTCCCTGGTGGCGCAGTGGTTGAGAATCTGCCTGCCAATGCAGGGGACACGGGTTTGAGCCCTGGTCTGGGAGGATCCCACATGCCGCTGAGTGACTGGCCCCGTGAGCCACAATTACTGAGCCTGCGCGTCTGGAGCCTGTGCTCCGCAACAGGAGAGGCCGCAATAGTGAGAGGCCCGCGCACCGCGATGAGGAGTGGCCCCCACTTGCCGCGACTAGAGAAAGCCCTCGCACAGAAACGAAGAGCCAACACAGCCATAAATAAATAAATAAATAAATAAAAATAAAAGAAAAAAAAGATATTATACTGGATTCAGAGTGAGCCCTTAATCCAATGATTGGTGTCCTTATAAGAAGGACATACAGACACACAGAGAAGAAGGCCAGGTGAAGGTGGAGGCAGAGATTAGAGTCATCCTGCCACAAGCCAAGTAATGCTTGTGGCCACCAGAAGCAGGAAGAGGCAAGGAACAATTCTTCCCCAGACCTCTCAGAGGGAATATGGCCCTGCTGAGACCTTGACTTCAGGCTTCTAGCCTCCAGAACTCTGAGAGAATAAATGTCTTTTGTTTTAAGCCATCTAGTCCATGGTAATTTATTATGGCAGCTTTAAGAAACTAATACACAAAAGAATTCCAAATAATTCATGTATAGATACTCTACCCTCAAGGAGGGGGAGCATAACTCCCCCCTTATTAGGCATAGGCTGTACATAGCGACTTCCTTCCAAAACGTACATTATGGAAAGAAGAACAAAGAGTAACTTGACAGTGGAAAAACCTAAAAAACACTACGTCAGACAGGTGATCAAGGCCAACATCAACAGTCATCAATCACGTTGATTGCATGTCTGCTTGATATGATGTAATGGAAATGGAGAGCACTGTGGTCTCCTTCCCCGTAACCTGGTCTTATGAGAAAAACATTGGACAAATCCAATAGTGGAGCAGCCTACAAAATATTTGACTGCTTCTTCTCAAAATTATCAAGGTTGGGGATTCCCTGGCAGTCCAGTGGTTAGGACTCCGCGTTCTCACTGCCGACGGCCTGGGTTCGATCCCTGGTCAGGGAAGTAAGATCCTGCAAGCTGCACGGAGCAACAAAAAAATAATAATAAAGAAAGAGAGAGAGAGAGAAAGGAAGGGAGGGAGGGGGGGAGGAAGGAAGGAAGGAGAAAGAAAGGAAGGAAGAAAGAAAATTCTTGCACCTAGCAACAGTATTTTAAAATAAAAATAATGATAGCTTGCATCTACTAGTTCCTAGTTGTATTACAGTAACAAGGCTTAGTATTTGACATACTCTGTCCCATTTAATCCTTTAATGGCCCCATGAATTAAGAACTGATACCCATGAAGAAACCAAGGCTCTCAGAGAGATTGATACAAAGTTAAATACAGTTTAACTTGAGAGCTGAGTTTTGAATCCAGGTCTGTCTAATTCCAGGGTCCACTCTTTTGAGCAGTTGATAGAGACCTTTCAAAACTACTCATGGGGGCCTCCCTGGTGGCGCAGTGGTTGAGAGTCCGCCTGCCGATGCAGGGGATACGGGTTCGTGCCCCGGTCTGGGAGGATCCCATATGCCGCGGAGCGGCTGGGCCCGTGAGCCATGGCTGCTGAGCCTGCGCGTCCGGAGCCTGTGCTCCGCAACGGGAGAGGCCACAGCAGTGAGAGGCCCGCGTACCACAAAAAAAAAAAAAAAAAAAAAAAAAAAAAAAAAAAAAAAACTACTCATGGGTTATGGAGGAAGAGAGAGAGAACACATGCAAACTCTTTGCCTCAGTTTCCTCATGTGTAAAAAAAAAAAATTCCTCGTAAACAATAGCTACCTCATGATGACTAAGTGAAATACAGCCTATAAAATGCCTTCATAGTGTTTGACATATACTAGGCACTTAAGAAACTCATATTCTCAGTGTTATTTGAGGATCAGATCCAAACAGCACACACACACACACACACACACACGCACACTGTTGCCATGTTCTTGCTTCAAAAAGTCACACAAGGGGCTTCCCTGGTGGCGCATTGGTTGACAGTCCGCCTGCCGATGCAGGGGACACGGGTTCGTGCCCCAGTCCGGGAGGATCCCACATGCCGCGGAGTGGCTGCGCCAGTGAGCCATAGCCGCTGAGCCTGTGCGTCCGGAGCCTGTGCTCTGCAGCAGGAGAGGCCATAGCAGTGAGAGGCCCGGGTACCGCAAAAAAAAAAAAAAAAAAAAAAAAAGTCACACAAGTATTTAAGGTTTTTGAATTAGTTACAAAAATATCAAATTCATAAGATGGCACAGAAAAATGTGGATTCCCAGTTTCTTTTGACAAATCAGAAGCCCTGGCATCCCCGGGTGCATATTCCACAGTGCCACAATCACAGGAGCTTTAGACAGAGCGTGTGCCTTCTGTAGGCATGTGCCACAATCTCCACCACTCCCCAGTGTCCCCTAACCTGGAGGCCACTGAGTTGACCTGCTATAATTTTTTAACATTTTATTATGAAAAATTTCAACCATACAGAAAAATAGAAGTAATAATGTAATGAACCCTGTATTCATTTCTTAGGGCTGCCATAACAAATTACCACAGATTGGATGGTTTAAAACAGAAATTTATTCTCTCAGTGTTTTCCCCAGGTTTACTGAGGTATTTATACCTTAAAATTCATCAATGATAAACATATAGTAATTCAATGATTCTTGGAAACTTTATAGAGTTATGCAACCATCACCACAATTATTTCAGAATATTGCCATTGGGACTTCGCTGGTGGCGCAGTAGTTAAGAATCCACCAGCCAATGCAGGGGACTCAGGTCTGATCCCTGGTCAGGGAAGATTCCACATACCGCGGAGCAACTAAGCCCAAGTGCCACAACTACTGAGCCCGCGTGCCACAACAAAGAGTAGGCCCCACTCGCCGCAACTGGAGAAAGCCCACATGCAGCAACTGAGACCCAACACAGCCAAAAATAAATAAATACATTTATTTTTTAAAAAGAAGAATATTGCCATTACCCTACCAAGTTCACCTGTGATCACCCACAGTCATCTCAACTCCCAACCTCCGCTGTGGGCAAACATTGACCTGCTTTCTGTTTCTATAAATATGCCTTTTCAGGGCACTCTGTATAAGTGGAATCATACAATATGTGACCATTTATGTCTGACTACTTTCACTTAGCATAATGTTTTTGAGGTTTATCCATGTTGTATCAGTACTTCATTGCTTTTTAAATTGCTGAATAATATTCTATTGTTACCATATTCTGTTTATGCATTCACCAATTGATGGACGTTTGGATTGTTCACAGTTTGGGGCTATTAGGTATAATGCTGTTATGAACATTCATGTACAAGTTTTTATGTGGACATATGTTTTCATTTCTGTTGGGTAGATACCTAGGAGTGTAATTGCTGGGTATATGGTAATTCTGTGTTTAGTGTCTACTGTTTTCCAAAGGGGCACATTCTTTTACATTCCCATCAGCAGTGTATAAGGGTTCTGATTTCTTCACATCCTCACCAACACTTGTTTTTTATTTGACTTTTTTTTTTTTTTTTTGGCCACGCCACACAACTTGAAGGATCTTAGTTCCCTGACCAGGGAATGAACCCAGGACTACAGCAGTGAGAGCGCCGAGTCTTAACCACTGGACCGCCAGGGAATTCCCTTATAGTTGTAGTTCTTAAATTTATATCTGTGATCCATTTTCAGTTTATATTTTTGTATTGTGTGAGGTAGGATATAAATTCATCCTTTTGTATATTGATATCCAATTGTCCCAGAACTATTTGTTGAAAAAACTACCTTTTCCTTATCAAATTGCCTTCATACTTTGTTGAAAATCAATTGACCATAAATGTAAGGGTCTATTTCTGGACTCTTGATTCTGTTCCATTAATCTATGTTCAGCCTTTTGTCAGTTAAGTTTGAACTTAGGAAGTACAAGTCCTCCAACTGTTCTTCATTTTACAAATTCTTTTGACTATTTTATGTCCTTGCATTTCCAAATGAACTTTAGGATCATGTTAAATGATCCTGTTAGCATGCTAAATCCTGTTAGTATTTTGTAGAGATTATATGGAATCTAGAGACCAATTTGGGAACAACTGTCATCTTTTTTTTTTTTTTTTTTTTTTCGGTATGCAAGCCTCTCACTGTTATGGCCTCTCCTGTTGCGGAGCACAGGCTCCAGACGTGCAGGCTCAGCCGCCATGGCTCACGGGCCCAGCCGCTCCGCAGCATGTGGGATCCTCCCGGACCGGGGCACGAACCTGTGTCCCCTGCATCGGCAGACGGACTCTCAACCACTGCGCCACCAGGGAAGCCCAACTGTCATCTTAATATTGAGTCCATGAAAATGAATCTCTCTCCATATATTTAGATATTCTTAAATTCCTCTCATCAATGTTTTATAGTTTTCCAGGTACAAGTCTTACACTCCTTTTGATAGATTTATTCCCAAGTATTTTTTTTTAATGCTACAGTGAAAGGAGTTAGTTTCCTAATTTCTTTTTGCTGTTGTTGTTTGTTGCTAGTGTGGAGAAGTACAATTGATTTTTTTCATTATATTGACCTTGCATCCTGTGACTTTACTGAACTTATTTATTAGTTCTAGCAGTTTTTGTTCAAAGTAGGAGGGGAGGTCTTTAGGATTTTCTGCATACATGATCATGTTATCTGTAAATAAAGACATTTTTACCTCTTTTCTTCCCAAATAGGTGCCTTTATTTTCATTTTTATCTTGTTGCCTGTCCAGAACCTATAGTACAATGTTGAATACAAGTGGCAAAAGTGGACAGCCTTGGCTTGTTTTTGATCTTAGTTCCCCAGCCAGGGATGGAACACGCCCCTGGGCAGTGAAAGCTCAGAGTCCTAACCACTGGACCACCAGGGAATTCCCTAGATAGTATACAGTTGGATCATAATTTTTTAACCATTCTGCCAATCTTCTGTCTTTTATTTGGTATATTTACACCATTTACATTTAAAGTAACTATTGATATGTTAAGGCTCAAGTCTGCCATTTTACTATGTATTTCTATATTTTCCTTCTATTTCTCATCCTCTGTTGCTTTTTATTGCCTTCATGTGGATTACCTAAGCATTTAGGTAATATTTTTAGAATTCCAATTTGATTTATTTGTAATATTTTGAGTATATTGCTTTGTATAGTAAATGTACATGTAAATATATATATTTACATTCATATACACATGTATGTATAAATATATAGTTTTTTTTCTAGTACTTGTTCTAGGTATTACTGTGTAATTATGTAATTCATCACAGCCCACTGATGTCGACATTTACCACATTGAGTGAAATATAGAAACCATACTTTCCATTTAGATCCCTTTACCCTCCCACTTTTTCAATCTAATTGTCTTAAGTATTTTTTCTACATACATTGTCCACCTGTGTGGCAGAACCACTCTGACTCCATTTTGTCAGCTCCATCTTAGACCCACATTTTGTCAGCTCACCTTTCCGTGTGACTGAGCTTTAGCCTAACTCACCAAGGAATGTGCCCAAACCAGAAGAGTTCCCCATCAACTTTTACCCTTGCTTTCATCTGACATGAAACCTGGAAGAATGCCTTTCGTTGACACAGATGGTTAATGGTCATGAGCCCCCTGAGGGTAGGAAAAACCCCTCGGTTCCCATTGGTGTAGAGGTGCTTCTCCCTAGTAGTCATATTCTATTTTTAACTTTAGCCCCTTCAAATTCCCCGGTACCCCTTCAGTGGCATGCAATACAGCTGCAAATGCCTCTGGATCATCCATTTGCCCAATCTTTCCTGCCTCTATGCAAGTTACCCACAATAAACTTCATAATTGCACTTTATGCAGTTGTCCGCTTCATTTTTCAGTCTCAAAGTTCCTTCTCAGTTTGGAGGATGTTATTCAATATCTCTGCCTCCCAACACCACCACATCAGATGGTATTATAAATTTTTTTCGATCATAAAATATGATTTAAAATCATGAGGTGAAGGATAGATTACTTCTATTTTTACCCATTCCACTGTTCTTTCATTTCTAAAGGCTTCAGCCTTCTTCTGTGATCATTTTCTTTCTGATGAGAGAACATTCTTTAGCCATTCTTTAGTAGCAAGTCTACTAGCAAGAAATTCTCTTTGTTTCCATTCATCTGAGAATGTCTTTATTTTTCCCTTCACTCCTGAAAGATAGTTTCACCAGGTACCATTCATTTTCTTGCAGCACTGGAAAAATGTTGTGCCACTTCCTGCCTGCCTCCATGGTTTCAGATGAGAAATCTGCTGTGATCCAAGGTGGTATTCCTTTATAAGTATGTGTCATTTCTCTCTGCTGCTTTTATTTATTTACTTTTTTTACAAGTTTTCTTTTTTGAATTAATTTATTTTTGGCTGCATTGGGTCTTCGTTGCTGCGCACAGGCTTTCTCTAGTTATGGCGAGTAGGGGCTACTCTTCGTTTTGGTGCATGGGCTTCTCATTGCGGTGGCTTCTCTTGTTGCAGAGCACGGGCTCTAGGGCGCATGGGCTCAGTAGTTGTGGGGCGCGGGCTCTAGAATGCAGGATTGGTAGTTGTGGCACAGGGGCTTAGTTGCTCCACGGCATGTGAGATCTTTCCAGACCAGGGCTCGAACCCATGTCCCCTGCATTGGCAGGCAGATTCTTAACCACTGTGCCAACAGTGAAATCCCTCTGCTGCTTTTAATATATATTTCCTTTGTCTTTGGTTTTTACAAATTTAAATATGATGTATCTTGCTGTGGCTCTCTTCAAATTTATCCTATTTGGGATTCACTTGGCTTCTTGTATCCATATTTTTATGTCTTTCACCAAATTTGGGACATCTCCAAGTATTATTTCTTTGAACACTTTTTTAGTCCCACACTCTTCCTTCTCTACTTCTGGAACTCCAGTGATACAAAGGTGAGATCCTTTGTTATTGTCCCACAGATCTGTGAGGTTCTATTCATTTTTTTTCAGTCTTTTTTTTTTTTAAGAGCAGTTTTAGCTTCAAAGCCAAACCGAGATGAAGGAACAGAGATTTCCCATATACTCCATGCCCCTACACGTGCATAGCCTCCCCCATTATCAACATTCCCCACAGAATGGTACATTTGTTACAACTAATGAATCTACATTGACACATCACAATCACCCAAAGTACATAGTCACTTTTTGTTTTGTACATTCCATGGGTTTGGACAAGTGTATAATGACATATATCCAAACTATAGTATCATACGGAGTATTTTCACTGCTCTAAAAATCCTTTGTGCTCCGCCTATTCATCCCTCCCATCCTCTAACTCCTCATAACCACTGATCTTTTTACTGTCTCCATAGTTTCGTCTTTTCCAGAATGTCATATAGTTGGAATCATACAGTATATAGCCTTTTCAGATTGGCCTCTTTCACTTAATGTTATGCATTTAAGTTCCCTCCATGTCTTTTCCTGGCCTGATAGCTCATTTCTTTTTAGCAGTGCATAATATTGCATTGTCTGGATGTACAACATTTATTTATCCATTCTCTATAAAAGGACATCTTGGTCATTTACAAGTTTTGGCAATTATGTATAAATCACTATAAAAATCTTTGTATAGGTTTTTGTGTGAACATAACTTTTCATCTCCTTTAGGTAAATACCTTGTAGTGTGATTGCTGGATTGTATAGTAAGGGTATGTTTAGTTTTGTAAGAAACTGCCAGACTGTCTTCCAAAGTGGCTCTACCATTTTGCATTCCCACCAACAATGAATGAGGGCTCCTGTTGTTTCACATCCAGCATTTGGTGTTGTCCATGTTCTGGATTTTGGACATTGTAATAGGTGTGTAGTGGTATCTAACTGTTGTTTTAATATGCATTATATGTAGCCATATGTTATAGAGCATCTTTTCATATGCTTATTTGCCATCTTTATATCTTCTTTGGTGAGGTGTCTGTCAAAATCTTTGGCCCATTTTTTTAACCAGGTTTTTTATGGTTTGTTTTTTTTTTTTTTGGCTTCAGCATGTGTCATCTTAGTTCCCTGACCAGGGATAGAACCTGGGCCCCCTGCAGTGGAAGAGAAGAGTCCTAACTACTGGACCACCAGGGAATTCCCAATCAGGTTGTTTTCTTATTGTTGAGCTTTAAGTGTTCTTTGTATGTATTGGATAAGAGTCATTTATCAGATATGTCTTTTGCATATATTTTCAGTCTTCTTTCTCCCTGTTGTGCAGATTGAGTAAATTCTATAGACACGTCTTTAATTCACTAATTCTATTCTCTGTCATCTCCACTCCACTGAGTCCATCGAGCAAGGTTTTTATTTTGATTACTGTATTTTTCAGTTCTATAAATGCTATTTGGTTCTTTTTATAATTTCTATTTCTTTGTTGAGATTTTCTATTTTTAAATTTGTCTCCAGAACATTTGTTATTATTGTTGAAGCATTTTTATGATGGCTGCTTCAAAATCCTTGTCAAATAATTCCAGCATCTACTCCATCTTGATATTAGCATCTGTTGATTTTCTTTCCTTATTCAAATTGTAATTTTCCTAGTTCTTGGCATAATTGATAATTTTTTATTACATCCTAGACATTTTGGTTATTATGTTAGGAGATTCTTGAGCCTATTCAAATCCTGTATTTTGGAAATTACCCTTTTTCGGTGTAGGTTCTGGACTATTTCTGTAGTCTTGTGTTCCAATGACAGCTTAATTTTTCTGAGCCCTTGCAATGTTATTATTATCTGCTTCATTCTGCTTGTGATGCTGAGCCTCCTGCTCAATTCCTTTTGGTGCCCTATGTGGGGGAAGAAGTGCTATTCTGGGTCTTCTGCTATCACTAAGGACCTTCTGGCAGAGGTGGGGGTGGGCAGAAGCTGCTGGGCCTAGGTATCCCTATGCTACAGGGTAGAGAGCAGGGAAACACAAGATTCTGCTGCTGTTGCTGCTGCTGCTGTCACTATGATGGATGGGACCACCCATTAGTGCCCTGGTTGTGGAATGAAAGCTCTGGTAGCCTGGGGCTTTGCTGCTGCTACTGCTGCTGGCAAATCAGGCTGCCCATAGACCCCAGTTGTGGAGTGGATTTAACTCACTTTTTCAAAACTCAAACACATCTACTATCAATTTAAATTCATCCTAGGAACTCCCTGGCAGTCCAGTGGTTAGGACTCCGCACTTTCACAGCCAAGGGCTTGGGTTCAATCCCTGGTCAGGAGCTAAGATACTGCAAGCCGCGTGGTGCGGCCAAATAATAATAATAATGATAATAATAATAAACAACTCATCTTAAGAACCAATGGCCATGATGAAATCATGAGTTTGGAGGGCCAGTTTGAAATTTTCCTCTAGAACACATGTAATGATTGACAGGAAAAAAATGTTTAGCCTTGTGCCACCTGAAATCATTTCGTGGACACCTGAGGCCACTTTGGGGAATCATCCCTTCAGCACACTGACACACTTAGGCTCTGTATGCCCTGCCTAAATGCGGTGGGTAGAATTACTCTCCCAAATAGCCTGAGGCTATTTTGTGCTCAGAATACTCTAGAATGGGTCTTAGATGTTGCCACCTCACCCTATCACAGGCCAAAACCACGATCAGGTTGAAATTCTGAAAACAGCCTTGGTACATGTCAGGGCAGTGTGTGGAAGCTGCACGCCTCACGTGGAGCACAGGCAAATGCTGCTATGCTCACACGTGTACCCGCTTACATGCTGAACGCCTGCACGATTGCCTGCTTGCATTCTTGCTTATTTACAGACTTTCTGCCCATACAATTACATGCTTACTCCCTGACCTAGTTACTCAATTACACACTTATACACTTACCTGCTTACGTGTTTACCTCCTTACATGCTGCATGCGTACCTCCTTGCACATGTATATTTTACATGCTTACACTCTCAGGTGCTAACACAGTTACACGCTTACTTGCTCATCTGCTTACGCTCCCTTTTACCCACTTAGCCCCTTTACACAATTACACACTTACCATTTACACACTCTGACACAATTACATGCTTATGACCTACTTACACAGCTCCAGCTCCAGACCTGTTGGGGGCCCAGCTGCAAAGACACCCTGCTAACAAGGAAAGAGTTGGATTTCAGGGAAGGAAGGCTCTTAGTCATGCTCACAGCAGTCAGGCCTGCTCTCATCCCCGGCGCCTGCCTCATACCAGCCTGTTCTTGCAAAGCTCCTGTCCACACCTCCAAGAGCTGCCAACATATTTCCTGCGGCCTGAACATTTTTGCGTGTGTCAAGTTGGAAGGAAAACAAGCAGCATTCGGGGCACTTGCGCGTTCCCAGCCTTACACGTAGCACCTTGTGTATAATCTCCTCCTCAGCCTTTTGGCTCCTGGCCTGCTCGGCTTCATGCAGCTCCGTCTGGTGTGAGTCAGAGCTGATTTTCAAATCAGTGGACGCTGGCTTCACAGATGGCATGTAAGGTATCTCCTCCAGGGAAGAACAGCCGGAGTGTGGCTGGTGGAAGGGGAAGAGCACTGGACTAGGAGTGCTGGATAGGCCTGAATTCAGTGTCCAGATGGGCCTCTTCTGAGCTGTGTGACCTTGGGGGAGTCACTTATCCGCTCTAAATTTCTGTTTCCTCATACGGGAGAAGGGGGTAACTGGGGACGTTAGAAAGGCAGAAACTGGATCCTTCTGCCTATCTCTTCTCTTCCCTTGGTCCTGGTACACAATAGACCAGTGAATGCTTTCCACCTGGAATAAGACTTCTCAAGACATTCATACTCCACTGAGCACTAGAAAAGTGGCACAAAAGCCACGGAGCACCGTTCTCAAAGTGGGGTTCCCCCCACCTGCATCAGAATCATTACAATGCTGGTTGAATACAGATTCCTGGGCCCCAGCACCTCTGGGCATAGGACCCAGGAGTCAGCAATTTGACAACTTGCATAGAAAGAATCACTTGCATAAGGTGCAGAAAACAATTTCCGCCATTCCTTTTCTACGCATAATAGGTTCTTATTCATCCTTCAAGTGAGCTCTGAAGTCACCTCCACCAAGAAGCCTTCCTAGACTCACCCCAGTTAAAATTAATTGCCTCATCCTCTGTGGGCTCACAAGTAAACTACCTTATCCACATTTGTGTCCCCAGCACCAGCCCAGGAGCACATAGCAGATGCTCATATTTAAAAATAAAATCTAACATCCCTCCCTGGCCTGAGAGGCTCTCAGTGCTCTGATCTTCCCCATTTCTACCTGCCTTCCGCACCCCACTCAGCTCACCTCTCCCTCCTCTGCCCCTCAACCTCGATGCTCCTGCCACACTGGCCTTCGTTCTGTCCTGTAAGCCAAGTTCCATCCATCCTCTCATCCTTTGCTCTTGCTGTTCCTCTGACCAAACCACTATTCCTTCAGATCTTTGCGTGACTGGCTCCTTCCCACTGGACGTCAGGTTCCAGATCAAATATCACCTTCTCAGAGATTGTCTCTGCTCACCCAACCTGAAGAAGTGCCCCAGTAACACCTGTCTCATCACCTCATTTTAGTTTTATCATACATTGATCATTCTATGATAGTTTTTTTTTCTTTTCTTTTCTTTTCTTTTTTTTTCTTGGCCACACTACGCAGCTTGTGGAATTTTAGTTCCCCAACCAGGGATTGAACCCAGGCCACGACAGTGAAAGCACCAAGTCCTAACCACTGGACCGCCTGGGAATTCCCGATAATTTCTTTTTAAAAAAAATACGTTTGGGGACTTCCCTGACGGTCCAGTGGTTAAGACTCAGCGCTTCCAATGCAGGGGGCTCGGGTTCAATTCCTGGTCAGGAAACTAAGATCCCACATGCCAACGTCTGGAGACATCTTGGGCTGTCACAACTGGGCAGGTGCTCCTGGCATCTAGTGAGTAGGTGCCAGGAATGCTGCTAAACATTCGACAAGGCACAGGAAAAAACAAAGAATGATGCAGCCCCTAATGTCAGTAGATCCTCAGAGGAGAAGCCCTGTCTAACTCATCTCTGATATCCCAGTGCCTGGACCAGTGCCTGGCAGATCTTACGCAGCTCAAACATTTTTGCAGTGTGAACGAATAAAATGTTTAAATTAAATGTTGGATTTAATTTTAAAGCCTAAAATTTCCCTAGAGAGCCATTAAACCACAGGTTTTCACACTGCTTCTGGAAGCCTCAGGCTACGGGGCAGAGTTTCGGGAATTCTGTATGCAATGAAGAGTTTTCAACTCAACCCTGAAGATGTAAATTTCCTGGTCTGTTTTATATATTCGGGTCCCAATTGTCTGACAAGTTCTACCACTTAAAAAAATGGGGAAACCACTGCTCCACACCAGCCCCTTCATTTCACCGAGCTGCAAGCCAGGACCCAGAGAAGCTGGGGGCCCCTCAATATTATTCCACAGAGAGCCAGGTCTGAGTCTCCTGAGTTCCCCGGCTGGCCTTGGTCACAGGAGCGGTCACAGTGCTGTGATTTGCAAAAGACACAATTTAGGAGCAAGACAGTGTGATGTAACAGGAGCACCAGAGCCGTATCGGGTGGGTTTTCATCCCGCCTTAGCTTCCAGTCAGCTGTGTAGTGTTGGAAAAGCCACTTAACCTCTCTGAGCTTTCGTTTCCCCTGAGGATCTGTAAAAATGGAGACATTAATATTACCTACTTTATAGGGTTGTGATGCAGATTAAAAGAGTTAAAATGTGAAAAACGTTTAGAACAGCGTCTGGCCCAGAGTAACTGCTGTTACTATGCTGTAGAGTAGGTGACCAACTCATCCCGGTTTGCCTGGGACAATCTTGGTTTTAGTACCGAAAGTCCTGTGTCTCAAGAAACCCCTCGGGACTTCCCTGGCGGTCCAGTGGTTAAGACTCCGCACTTCCACCACAACGGGGGCAGGTTCGATCCCTGGTCAGGGGAATAAGATCCCACATGCCGTGTGGCGCGCCAAAAAAATAAAAAAGAAATTAAAAAAGAAAAAAGAAACCCCTCAGTCTGAGCAAAGCAGAACACTTGGTTCTCCCAATTGTATGTGTATGTTTGATTTTTTAAAAAACCATCTGCATTACTGTTCAGTAACTGTCTCTATCAATGTTCAGTTTGACTTCATTACTAAGTACTTTTTTTACTTAGTATGTTACATATACTGAGCATTAGGGAAGGGTTACTGATGAATTGATTACACAGATGGGATAGCACGGGACATCTTTAGTCTACTTTCTTTTTTTCTAGAGTGTTCCTCTCACTGGATACAGTAATACATTAGTGACTTTTTTGGCATTGATTTATGGGAGTGATATTTCTTGAGTAGTATTTTTTTTACATTTTAATATTATTCTCCTTTTCCCCCCAGTTTTATTGAGATATGTTGACATACAGCACTGTATAATTTTACAGCATAATGATTCAACTTTACCTGCTTTCTAATAATGAAGTAAATGAAGGTATTGGTTATTTTCTATCAATTCGTGAAGCGAGGCCCACAGCACCTCTACTTGGAAAACACTTTTGTAGCAGTTGGTTTGTTACTGGATCTCCTCAAACAAGAGAACTCTGTTTCTTTTTTCAAAAAGTCTATATTCCAACAGTTCACCACTTCAGACTAAATATTCCCCAGTCACAAAGAATCTTTGAACTGGAAAGTTTAGGAAATCTTTAGTACAGCTGTGCCATTTCCCAGATGGGAAAACTGAGTCCAGAGAAGCCCACTCCCTCCCAAGAAATCACATGCTAGTAAAGGATGACCCTGGGGCTCAGGCCCAATATTCCAACTCCTGGGTCAGGGCACTCTCAGAGGTTCTCAAACTGGGTTCCACACCCAGAGGCAAGTTTCAGAGAGAAGTGGGAGGCTAGGGAGTAAGAGGGAAGCAATGTCGCCGTGTAAACTCCACCCCTCCTTCTATCCCAGCAGATCTACTTTAACCATTTGGACATTGAACTTCAGTTTAAGTACCCTCTGCAAAAGAGTTCATGCTGAAAAATTATTTTTTGAAAGCCGCTCAGTTATATCATAAGATTGACATATTTTCTTCCCTGGAAAATTTGCTCCCATGGAGAAAACTTAACTATTTCTTTGACATTTTTCCCCCTTTCTAATAGATTTTCTGTGGTTGGAAAAACAGATGCATGGGTCCTATAAAAGGCAGCAGTTAAAATGAAAGTCACATTCACTCGCAGGAATGGGCTGGGTGAGTCAGGACACTGGTAACAACCGACCCAAATGTATAATCTCATGCCTATCACTTAGAAAAATGTCACTTAGGAAAATGCTGCCATTTGGGGCCACTTGACAGTGAGAGCTCAGGAGGGCCCCAAGGTGGACGGTCCCCAGGCAGCAAGAAGGAGGGGGCAAATGGCAGTGAGACCATCTAGAACCCAGGGCCAGGGTGTTGGACACAGGCAGGGGGAGATGCTGGCAAGTTATGCCTCTTCCTACCCGTTCAATATGATTTTAAGCTGAAACAGACAAACCTGGCTTTGGAGCCAGGTAAACATCCTGGATTGACCCCCGAGCGGGAGAAAGACAACAAGAAATGGCAAAGCAAAGTGTGCAGCCTTTGTCCATGACGACCCTGGGCTCTCCCTTGAGTGGGTCAAGGCTAAAAAGAAGGGCGAGGAGACATGAGGTGATTGCCCATAACAGAGAAGTGAAAGTTCAGACTTGATACTCAATAGGCCTGGGTTTGAATCCCAACTCAGACACTCACCAGCTGTGCAACCTCGGGAGAGTTGCGTCACCTCTCCGAGCATCCTTTCCTCATTAGTAAAATGTAATGGTACTTCCCTTACAAGGCCAGTAAAGGATGAGAAAAGAGGAGGACTCTGCTCCTTACAAGGCTCTCGTGCCAGTACCAAGGAAGTACTTGCAGCAACTGTTTATTAAGTACCTATTAAGTGCCCGTCTGTGGGTGCCAGAGCCCGAGCTCCTCACCACTGGACTATGTGGCCTCTGTCTACCGGGGATTCTCCCCGATGCTGGAGGAGTTCAGAGTAGGGCTGTCACCATTGTAATTTGGCGCCCAAATAGTCTTGGGTGAGAGAACATCCTGGGAGACTCAGAGTTCATCAGTCTTTGCCATGAATGATTGTGTTTGGCCAGCCCTCCCTATACAGTAGGGGGTCAAAAATATTTGTTGAATGAGTGACTCATTGACGGAAGAAATTAATGAAATACCAAATGTTGATGAATGTCTCCTTCCGGATGGAGGGAGATAAAAAACAAAACAAAACTCAGGAGGTCATAACATAATGTTGAATGAAATAAGCCAGATACAAGAGAATGTTCTGTGTGATGACATGTGTATAAAGTTCTAGAACAGGCAAGATAAATCTATGGTGACAGGAGCTAGAATAATGGTTCCCTGGGGGCTGGAGGAAACAAAGCTGTTCCCTGTCTCCCCTATATCTGTTCCCCTCTCCCTTGCACCTAGTGTAGCTACTTGATAAAGTCCTGGCCAATGAGACATAAGTGGAACTGTCAGGTGACAGCTGGGGAAACCTTTAAGGACTGGTTCATACTCTTTGCCCTCTTGCCCCCTCTTCCTCCATGCTCCTTTCTGAATACAGATGTAATGGCTGGATCTCTGGCTGTCCTGTTGTATTATGAGGATTAGAGCCACATACTAAGATTGGAAGAGCTGAGAACTAGATCCCTAACTACTCCATGGAGCTGTCACACCAGTCCTAGACTGCTCGCCTGCTAACCTCTAGAGGTGAGAGAAATGATTCTTGGGTAAACCACTGTTATTTTGGGGTTTTCTGTCACATGAAGTTTAACCTATTCTCCCTGCTCAACAGCCCTATGAGGTTAGTACTGTTACTGTTGTGCAGATGAGGACACTGAGTTACAGATTACATCCTTGCCCAAGGTCACATGGCTGGAAGAGGGACAGCCAAGCTTTGAGGGTTATTGAGGGCATTCCTTCTCTGGAGGCTACTGGGCACACATCAGTCCTCCAATGCCCAGTTCCTGGGGTCCCAGGCAGAACAGCCCATGACCACAGGATCAAGAGAGTCATAATCATAAACCCAAAACTTGAGCCCCACCCACTTGACGTCACTGACATCCCACTGACTATGGGACACAGAGTTACATCCCCATTTTACAGCTGAGAGAACTGAGACTGGGGGCACTGAATTTACTCTCTCAGCATCACGGAGCTAGGAAATGGCAGAGCTGGAGTTTGAACCAAGGGTCCCTACCAGCAAAAGCCACATTCTTAACCCCTCAGCCACACCGCTGTCTCAGAAGCCATACAGCCCAGTCCCCCATCAGATTTTGAGAGCTCCTTTATAGCCCCTGCCACATGGCTGGCCAGCCTCCATTTGTATACCTCCAGCGATTGAGAGCCCTTTACCTACAGCCCTGCAAATGAGAAGCTTGGGAGGAAGGGTTCTAGTCCCTATATGAGCCTCTGCTTCCTCCTGTCTGGACTTGGCCATCCTGTGACTGCCCTGTCCTGGGGACTTTTCTCCAGAAGCCGCCTTTTTCCTCCTTGTCTAGTCCCTCAAGCTCAATGGGTGGGGTGCAGGTGGGCGTGATATCTTCACTGTGGACTCTCTCTCTCTTTCATCATTTCCTGTTCATTTGAGGAAAAGACAACAGTTCAACAAATGTAAACTGTACATACTCTGTGACCCAGCTATCTCTCTCCCTGCACATGTGCCCAAAGATGGATGTGTGAAACAGCTCAGAGCAGTGAGGTTTGTGAGAGTGAAACCTTGGAAACAACCTAAGTGTCCATGGATGGGGGACTGGTTATGACATCAGAGTGTGTCCTGCCAATGGAGGATGCCACAGCAGTTTAAAAGGTTGGGATTAACGTGTCCATCCAAGAGAAATGAGAACACACGCCCACACAAAGACTTAGGTGCGAACATTTATAGCAATATTATTCCTAATAGCTCCAAACTGGAAACATTCCAAGTGTCCATCAACTGGTAAGCAATAAGCAAAATGTAGTATAGTATATCTATAAAATGGAAGAGTAGCAAAAAAAAAAAAAAAAAAAGATGATACACTCTACAGCATGGATGAACCTCCAAATAGTTATGCTAATAAAAGTAGTCAGAGGCAAAAGACAATGTATTGTTTGATTCCATTTACATGAAACGTCCGGAAAAGGCAAACTTACAGAAAGATCAGTGAGCATCTGTGGCCAGGGGTGAGAGCAGGGATTGACTCACAAATGAGCATAAGGGCACTTATGGGGGGCTGGAAATGCTCTAAAACTGGATTGTGATGATGCATGCACAGCTCCATAAATTTACTAAAAATCTTTGAGCTCTACATTCACAACAGGTGAATTTTATAGTATGTAAGTCATACCTCATTCAAACTTTTTTAAGGAAGAGGCTGATATGGAAAAAGGAATAAGACATTAAGTGAAAAAAGAAAGATGCTGAACAAAAAATACAACTCCCATTTATGTAAAAAATAAATGGAATAAAAACCCTCCCACATGAACATGAATGCATGTATAAATAAATGCAGAGAATCATGTCTTGAAAGCTCCACTTCACACTTTTGACAATCATTATTTCTGAGAAGGAGAAAAGGAATGGGGGCTGGGGAGGGCTACTTTTATTTTTCCATGAAAGTATATTCCTTGGGTAATTTTTTAATTAAAAACAAATCAAGCAGAAAAAAGAAAGAAAAGAAGCAATGCAGGGAATTTTCTGGTGGTCCAGTCATTAGGGCTCTGCACTTCCACTGCACAGGGCATGGGTTCAAATCCCTGGTCAGGGAACTAAGATCCTGCATGATACATGGCATGGCCAAAAAAAAAAAAAAGAAAAAGAAAAGCAATGCAAAGGAGAGAGGCTAGAGGCTGCATGCAGTCCATCCTCTAGCACCTCCTTTTACAATTATTGGGGACATGGGTTTAGGGAATTGGCATTTGTAAGCAGTAAGTTGGATGTGTCCAGACTTAGGAAGGGTTTAAGGAATGATCTAGTCCAGTTCCTTTGCTCTGTAGGTGGAGAAACTGAGGCCCAGGGAGGGTCTGGGGCCCATCCAACACCAGAGCTCATTGGGCCTGGGCCCGGGCTGAAGTCCAGGCCTCGGCCGAAGCTCCCAGCTCTGCCCCCGCACTGCACTCTGCACAAATTGTTTCGTGTCTCCGGGAAGGGGGAGTTTATAAATTTGGCCACATTTTGGAACAACAGAGCCATAAATGGACATGCCCGCGGGAGGCTGGGAGGTACCTGACCTTTGAGGCTTGGAGCGGGGAGGGGAAGGGAGCACAGGGTGGGTAGACCCAGCCATAGCCCAGATTCTCGCATTCAGGGGAAAGTAAAACTGGAGAAAGGAGTTTGTCCAGAGGAGGCTGCAGATAAAGTGAGTAAATGTGGAGGGCCAGACGGACCTGGTTCAAAATGCCCCCTTTGCCACTGTCTGGCTGGGTGACCTTGGGCAAATGCCTTTACCTCTCTGAGCCTCACTAGTCACCAAACCCCGTGAATGATGAGAACATGTGAAAAGGTTGGGAAAATGCGAATGACCAGGCCCCAACTCTGACTTACAGAGAATCAGACTCTTCCAGGATGGGGCCCTGGCAACTGTATTTTCTAGAAGCATCCTGTGTGTGGGGGTGGGGGGCGGTGTCTGCATTGCTAGAAAACTAGAGTTCAGGAGCCAAGGACATCCAGGCTCTCGAAACAGCCTTCTCAAAATGATTATTTTTATTAGACTCTGTTGCCTATGGCTGAAAAGCCAGACCGCTCAACACGGCATTCAAGGCCTCCAGGGCCACAGAATAGCTTCGTCTCTCACCTCAGCCAGGCACATCCATCTCTTTATTGCTTAAACAAGGTGGAGTGTCCCCCCACCCTGCTGCCCCAGACAATAATCAGGTCCCTGCCTTCCCTGAACATCCAAAGTGGGAATAAATTAAACTCCACACTCCACGGTTCTCTTCCTTTTCCAAACATATTCACTTTCAACTTCCAAACTTCTGCACTTCCTTCCAGTTGGACAACCTACCCCACCCCACCTGGCTTCCCTTTTGATGGAAAGTCCACCTCAAATCCCCTCTTCTGTGAAGCGTTCTTGGGTCTCTGCACACCCCAGACTGAATCACTATTCACTTAGGGCTGTCCCCTCCAAATGAACAAATGAATGAATGAGCGGAATTCCTGCTTGATTTGCCTCCTGCCCTGGCACACAATTTGTAGCCAATAATGTTGGTTGAAATACAATAAAATCTGGATTCTCTCAGCCAACTCTGATCTGAATGCAACAACCACTGAAAAACATTCAGTCGGTCAAGAAACATTTGTTGAGTGCCTACTATGCGCCTGGCACATGTAAAGAAACCAGAGCTTTCCAGACAGGGTTCAGCGCTATGAGAGATTACCGTTGAGAGGTGCTGTTTCACAGACAGTGTCCAGGAAGGCCCTTGGAGGAGGTGGCATTAGAGGCGACACCTGAAGAATGAGACAGGGCCAGCCTGCAGAGCACCAGAAGTCCTGAGCTGATTTGAGTTTGAGAAGAGCTCTCTGGATTCCAGATGGTGAGTGGAGATGGGGTGGGTGACAGTGGCCAGAGCCACGTGACGTGATTAACAGCGGTGTGGAGGGGTGGGTCGCAGCCACATGAAGACAGATGCCACAGGGGGCCTGCTGCTTGGGTGGGATGGCTGACCTTCCAAGCCTTAGATTCTTTGATTCTGAGTCTTGTTTATGTTTTAAACACACACGCACACTCACATACAGAAATAAAGAAAACAAAACCCCTCAGAGCCTCAGAAGTTGGCTAAAGCCCATAGGATTGTTTGTTCGTTTTCTTAAGAATATATTTTCCCACTGAATCTTCAGTTTTGTGTTTCCAGCAGCTGGCATGCCCCCAAAGGGACAAGTTAGCTGGGACAAGCGGGCTTCCGTCCCTCTGTCATTGTCCTCTGGATCACAGCTTGTGGCTGCTAAGAGGGTCATTTCCTGTGGCCTCAGCAGGGCCGGGAGGGCGAGGTAGGGGGGCCAGGCCTTCCCACGGATGCAGCTGGGTCGGCTGCATTTCCCGAGAGGACACTGCTCTAGGGGAGAGGGTGGGGCAGGCAAAAGGCAGCTCCTGAGGTCAAGCAAGCAGCTCTGGCCCCACAGTTCATTATTAAGTCAGTTACTCAAGGTTTAACAAGACAATGTGGTGAGGTTCCCAGGCTAGCCCATAAGAAGAGCCTGAAGCACTGATATTGGAGTCATCTTGGTGGGATAAGAGGAATCCAGCTCAGGAGAGGGCCTGGGCCACCTGATTTCAAGACTCACCATGGGACTTCCCTGGTGGTCCAGAGGTTAAGACTCCACAGGGGTCTTAATGCAGGGGACCTGGGTTCAATCCCTGGTAAGGGAACTAGATCCCGCATGCCACAACTAAGACCTGGCGCAGCCAAATAAATAAATATTAAAAAAAAAAAAAAAAAAGACTCACTAAAGGCAGACCATGTGACCCAGAAACGATCCTCTGAGGTGACAGAAAAGCCCTTCCACCACTGCAGACCCAGCAGGGGGCCCTGACTCTGGGACAGGGGCCTCCAGACACAGGGCTCTCTGAACCCCATGACTATCCAAAGTACACATATACCCAGATTCTGAGGTTCTAGATTCAGCCTCTCTTGGACAATCTGTTTTTTTAAACTGATACTCTACCCCCAGGGAGAGTGGGGAGGCTGCCAGTGCTGTGTCCAGGCCATACCCACCAAATTCCTCCCACAAACCCATGAATCTTGTATCAGGATCATGCACCTTCCTCTCATGCCACTCTCCCTTGCTCATTACCTCCAGTCACCCTAGCTCACTTTGGGTTCCTTCTTCCTGCCTCAGGGCCTTTGCCCATGCTGTGTCCTCTGCCTGGATCAGGCAAAGTGCTCAAGGAACCTTAACCATTTCCTTCTTAGAGCTAACTAACAATAGTGATTTGTGTAGTAATTTGTGAGATGTCATCTTCCTTCCAAGACCATTGAATACAGCCCACCACCTCTGTCATGTGGTCTCCAAGGTCACCATGAAAAGGAAAGCGAAAAGAGTACCTAGGTTTCTGCGGCCTAAGCCTATAAGAGATGCACGTTCCTTTTACTCACAATTTCATTGGCTGGAATCAGTCACATGACCCCTTCTAACTGCAAGGGAGGCTGGGAGATGTGGTCTAGCTGAGTGTCCAAGAGGAAGATGTGGATGTTCGTGCAGGCCAGATGACTGTATCACAGTGGGCAACGTGGTTCCCCAACATGAGAAGATAGTGACGATGGGGGCCTGGAGAGGCAAAAGCCCCCCTATTGCACTGTATAAACACCCCACATCCCCACACAGGGAGGAGGAGGCAGGTCTCCTGGGCCTGTGACTGCCTTTTCCTGTAAATGTAAAACCAATTCGTGGTCAGCCCCTGGAGCAGACACTGCCCATATCCCCCTGACAACTGCCACAACTCCCCAAAGGCTGCTTACGTTGTTCTGGCCTCAGGAGCACTCTTGGGTCTGCATGCAGGCAAGCCGGAAGTGCCAAGAGTTGGCGCCCGCCCCCGACCTCCATGCCACCCCCTGCCCCAGCCCCTGCCCCACCCCAGCCCTCAACCAACAAAGGATGAGTATCCCAGCTCCCTTGCCCCTTGGTTGAGATGAGTGAGGCCTACTCTACCCTGTCTCTGAGAGCTCCTTAGCAGGGTTGAGCTCTGGTTTCCCACCACGGTAACTGCCTTGATAATGCTTCCTTTACTGGAGGCCTTCCCTTCCCTCCCCTACAGGAATGCCCTGGGATCACCTCCAAATTAGATTATTTGCACTTAAATATTTGTCTTAGAGTCTGCTTCTGGGAGGACTCAAACCAAGGTTGCTCCCAAGGGCAGGGACAATGACCCATGCTCTTCTCCCTACCATGTCCAGCCTTGTGCTTCATGGGTGCAGGGTCATCCTTTTTTTTTTTATTACTTTTAGAGACATGCAAAACACATGTCAATGTGTTGGTCCTCTTGGCCAGGGCTGCTGCAGACTCACGAAAGGGTAACCTTCACGCACTTGAAAATAAGCCTTGGAGGATTTATCTGCTCATCCTGTTTCTTTCCCACACACAGGAAATCCTGAGCAGGCAGAGCTTCCTGACCCTGGGGGAGCTCGGGGCACTGGGTCAAGGCTCTGCTCCCCATGGGAGGAAATGTTTGAGTGGTTTGATGGAATTGGCGTTGCCTTCCTCACTGCCTGGAGAAAGGGAAAGTACAGAGTCCTGGGTTCTAGTCCTCACTCTGCCACTAGCTGGGTCACTCTGAGCTGTTCCTTCCCCTCTCCTGGGCCTTAGATTCTATGAAGTCTGGAGGTAGAATAATCATGCTTCGGGATATGTTAGAGCTGCTGCATTCTGCATCTCCTCAGAACTCAGATCCAGGCCTGGCACATTATTTCACTTCTGAAAGCTTTTAAGGGGTTCAGAAGGTCAAAGCAGACAAGTATTTTGGAAACCAGGATTAGCAACAATGAAGAAGAGTTAGAGTGACTTGTCCTGTAGGTGGAATTTTCCATGGGAAATAATTTTAAATATATATTTTCTTAATAAATTGACACTCCACCAGACAATTTTCTCTTTTCCTTTTTCCAGGCTTGCTCCAATCTCTACATTGTAGCCCAAGTTACCTGGCCAATTGGATCATGTTGCTCTTCCGCTTGAAACTCATCTGTGCATACCTGGTGCCTAGCAGGGCCTCCCACGGTGCTTTGCGCATAGCAGATGATTGATTATGGAATTGAATTTGATTTCCAAGCTATGGCCTGGGAAGATGCCCTAAAAAAGCTTGTTAGAAGGAATTCCCTGATGGTCCAGTGGTTAAGACTCTGAGCTTTTCCACTGCAGGGGGTGCAGATTTGATCCTTGGTCAGGGAACTAAGATAACATCCCACATGCCGCGTGGTGCGGCCAAAAAAAAAAAAAAGAAAAAAGAGAAGCTTGTTAGAATTGTATGTAAAGTAAGAGTAAAAAGGCTATGAGTTAAGGCCAGGAAAGCTTACCTAAGAGTAAGGTGCTTGGTATGGATGTTGTGGTGCTGCTTTTGTCCTTTTAGCTCAGTTGTCCTTTTAGCTTCATTTCAGATTCTAGATAAGTGAAGTCATTGCACAGAGTTACTCCAGTTAAGTGAGATGCTATTGTGTATGCTGATTCTATCAGTTAGGGATGCATTAAGCTGCAAGTTGCATGACACAGTGGCTCAAACCACAAAGATATTTATTGTTTGCTTGTCTACAAATCTGGATGCAGGAGACCACAGAGTTGTTCCACCAGCTTAATGATGTCATAAAAGACCCAGGTTCCTCCTATTTTTTCATTCCTTCATCCTTGTATTTCAGCACCTCATGGTCCCAGGATGGCTATCACTTCTGTAACTTACATCATCCTTGTAACAATTCCCGTGAGCTCTTCTCTCCTTTCTGATCCTTTTATCAGGAAAGCTTCATTAGCCAGAACTAGGTCACACGACCATCTGTATCAGTTATCCATTGCTGTAAAACAAATTACCCAAAACCTAGCTGCTGCAATAAATATCTACTATCTCTAGAATTTTCTGTGAGTCAAGTACCCAGGAATGGCTTAGTTAGGTGGTTCTAGATCAGGATCTCTCAGGATTGATCTGTGCCTGACTCAATTTATAAAGGTGACTGTGTGACAACATGGGGAAGTCAATGCCATTGAAAGAAAAGTTTAATGTTACTTACAGTTCCCCTAGAAACAGGAGGCATACTGTGCCATGCAGGGCCACAGGGGAAAGCACCAGTGTCAGTCAGGAGGCAGAAAGGAAAGACAGAAGTCCAAGAGCACAGCCTTTATTGGGGTTTCTGCAGAAGGGGCAAGGCAGGGCAGGGTAAACAGCTTAGAGCTGGCTAGTTTGAATAATTCCAGTGATCTTTGGGGCATAGGGGCTGTACCTAGTTGTCCAGTGCCTGGCCCTGGGTTGATTTATGGCAGAGGAAATATTGGCTTGATGTGTGAGAGTTAGATAAGGAGGTGGTTGGGGGTATAGACACAGGGTTGGTTGGTTTGTACATGAAAGGCAGGCTCACTGACAAGTTGTTTACTGTCTCTAGGAACTAGCTAGCCCTGGGAGGGGCAGTGTCTTCCCAGACACCAAGGCTCCCAAAGACGTTGAAACATCATAAAATATAGAAAATAAAAAATATGATTAATATGAGTATGTCCCTGGCTCATGCTACAGTCAAATTGTTGGACCACACTGTAGTCATCCATAGGCTTGACTGGGAGTGGAGCCACTTCCAAGGGGACTCACCTACAAGCCTGGCATGTTGGTGCTGGCTGTTAGTTCCTCCCACGTGGGCCTCTCCACAGGGCTGTTGAGTGTTCTCACAACATGGCAGCTAACTTCCCCCAGAGTGAGTAACCTAAGAGAGCAGGGCAGAAGCAACAATGTTTTTTATGGCCTAGCCTTGGAAGTCACTCTTTGAAATGAATCAGTAAGTCCAGCCTACATTCAAGATGGGGGGGTGAGCTTCTACTTTTTGAAAGGGAAGGTGTCAAAAAATTTGCAGGCACCAGATCATCCCTGTCTGCAGGGGAGTTTGGGAAAGCAAAGGAGAACAGAGTTGTCAGGACTAGCTTATACTAATCATGATTCATTGCCTGGGACACAATGCCACCCCAGACAAAATCAGGGTTCAGTTCTCGAGGAAGGAGAAGGAAGGCTGATGGGAAGACAGAGGAGAGTGTCTGCCACAGTAATGATGACACAGATGAAGGGGAATAGGGCTGCCAGATAACTCTATGTCTCAACATTGCATGGGACAGGGAATTCCCTGGCAGTCCAGTGGTTAGGACTCCACGCTTTCACTGCTGAGGGTACAGGTTCAATCCCTGGTCAGGAACTAAGATCCCACCAGCCATGCAGTGTGGCCAAAAAAAAAAAATTACATGGGACATATTTATATGAAAACACTATTTGTTTTTTATCTGAAAGTCAGACTTAACTGGGTGCCATTTTCATTTGCTAAAAATCTAGCACCCCTCGGTGGGAAGTAAGTCTTCAATAGTCATGGAAGGAGGCCAGTGAGGGGGTAGTATTTCTTGAGAAGAGGCAGCAAAATGAGGCTGGGATGGTCTGGGGGAGGAACAGATGTTTCAAAGTCTAGGGGAGGTTTTGTTGAGGAGGTAGGTGGGTGAGGTTGAGATCTCCTGTGGGCTCAATCACTCTTCTCTGTTTCCATCACCACCATCACCACCCCACCATCACCTCCACTCTGATCTCAAACACAGCCAGGAACCTCTAGCCAGAAGCATCTCTCTTTTCAATACCCTGAAAAACCAACTCACAAAACCAAAGTGGGGGCTGAGGGCAGTGCTGTAAAATGCATGTAAGGGGTGTGGGAACACGGAGCCTTGCTGTGTGACCTCAGGGAAGGCCCTGTCCTCTCTGGGCCTCCCTTTCCTTGGCTATATAATGAAAGGTTAGTCTAAATGGTTTCCAAGTGCCCTTTCACTTGGCCTACGTGTCTCCCTCCCAAAGGAAAAACTAGAGGGAACAAAAAGACATGGGTTGTTTCTCTGGTCCCATCTTCAAGCCAAATTCAAATGAAAATGTCCAGTGTGACAGAGATTTAAGTAAACAGTGGTGCATTAATACTCACAAATACCCCAAAAGGAGTCCCAGATGGGCTATTTTTATCCCTTAAAACACACACACACACTCCAACCCCCATCACCTCCACCCATGAGAGTTTCTCCAGTTGGTTTTTATAAGAAGACAAGAGTTCCAGTTAAGAGTGCTAATTAAACAGCTTTGACTGTGGGCAGGAGGAGGCTGGCAAAAACCTCCTCTCTGGGCATGATGTCACCACAACTGTGCATTTCTCATGACCCAAGAATGTGAGTGTGTTTGTACTGCATGTCGAAGCCGGTGATGCAAGCGCGGCCTGGTAAACAGGCCCCAGACAGGCAAGCCCTGCAAGGAGACTCGGTGCAGAGGCCTGGCGGAGGCCCAGGTGGTGCTTAACTCCTTCCTGGCAGAACTGGCTACTGGGCTGCTGAGGCTTGACCAAGGAGCCTTCTCTACTCAGCTTCTCTCACAGGCAGGGTCCGTGGAGGTGGCAAGCCCTAAATTAGAGTCACTGAGACCTGCATTCTCACCCACCATTTGCTTGCTCCAGGGACTTGGGTATGTGATTCCACTAGCTGGAGTCTCAGTTTTCTCGTCTATATAACGGGGAGAGGAATCAGGTCCCTAATACCTACCTTCAACACCATAGTCCAGAACACCTAGACAACCAAGGGCTTTTCTGTATACACAAAGAAAACTCATTTTGAGGCAAAATCTGACCCAAATGGACTGAAGCTGTGCCAAACTTTTATTCATCCCACTTAGAGTCAACACACACTTCTCACTATAGCAATATCTATATGTTTGATTGGAGATGGGTGGGCCCAGACTCCACCCAATCACTTTTTAAGATCCCCCAAAATTCTGAATTCTGAAAACTATCCAGCCCCAAAAGTATTGATCTAGGGTTGTGGGCCTGGGTCACTGGTCTCTGGCTCTTTGGGAGACTTACTGAGAGACTGCTTTCTGCTGGAAAGTCAACCCCGGAGGACAGGGCTTAGCTCTGTCCCTGCTATGCCCTAAGCAGGCAGTGCCTGGCACACAGCAGACACCCAACCAATATTTGTTGAATCAACAATATGAAGTTATTCATACCGCATAAATGCCGTGGTGGTGATTATGGGGAAACTGAGGCCAAAGCCTCTGAGCTGGCCTGCCCTGGATCCTTTCCCACAGAGGGAGTTATGTCTTTCCCCAAAAAAGGTAGCTGCCCTTATTTCTCTGCTGGCCTGCTCATAAACAGCTTGGTGACCCCCTCCAACATTCCAGGGCAGCCTTCTCCCTGGCTGGCTGGTTGTGAGCATCAACGAGTTTTCTTTGGCCGAAGGTTTCAGCTGATTTTTTTTTTAAAGGGGGGCCCATGCAGAAGGCTGGGGGTGGGGAAGGGGTGGTCGTGGGGTGTCTGGGGAAGACAGGATCTGGGGTCAGCCTGAGACTGTGGACTAGATCCCCAGACCCTTCTGAAGACTGAATGTATCACTCTTAATCTTAGGGCTGGAGAATTATCCAGACCCGTGTGGAGTTGCCAGGATGCAAAAGTCCTCCCCAGTGTGGTCTGACCCACCCCCAACTGCTGTGAGGCCCCGAGTAACTCCTTTTCCCTCTCTGGGCCTTAGCATGATGGAGATGGAGAATCCAGCACAGTGGATCAGAGCTGAATTATAGACATAGACTTGAGTCCAAGCCCGGGCTCTTCCCCTTGCTGGGCAGGGAGTTAGGGCAAGTAATTTTCCCTCTCTGAGCCTCAGTTACCCCAGCTGTAAAATGGCACAGTTATAGAGACGTTGCTCTGATGAACGAGCCTGGTACACAGCAGTGATAAAGGAATGTTAGGGGCTATTACCCTTGGCCTGGATGAGCCTCCTGATCTGATGTTCTGTGTTAGCACTTAGAACAATAATAACCTCATTGTCTGAGCACCCACTATGTTCCAGGCTAAGTACTTCACGAGCATTAGTTCATTTCATCCTCCCAACATCACTCAGCTGGGTACTAGCATGTCCCCATATTTCAGAGGAGGAGACTGAGGTTCCGAGAGGTGAAGTGACCCCCATGAGGCTGCACAGCTGGTGGGTAGCAGAGCTGGAATCTGTCAGACTCGTAAGTACCTCATACCATGGCTCCGTTCCTTGAAACAAGAGATTCCAGGCCCAGCTGGGCCGCACCCTGATGTGGCATATGACCAGTGCTGGGGCTGTAGGTCCCCCATCAGAACTATGAGGAAAAGCCTCCCTGCCCTGCCTCCCCTGCAGGGCTGAGGTGAGGAAGCTGGTGACCTTGAAAAGGACTTTGTAGGCTCTGAGATGGGACAGGCATTCTCAAAGTCTCAGTCAGCGGGAGGCAAGGGAAAAAATTAATGCTCTCCCAGCCACCCTGGCAAGTGTCAGACCAGCTCTGGTCACAGAGGTACGGAATAGGAAGGTAGGCAAGGTACAGCTGCCTCAGGCTGTGTTAAGGGGACTACTCGGGGAGCCAAAAACTGAAGGAGAAGTGGTCTCCCAGGACCTGACTCTCACCACCAACTCCCTCCATTAGGAGTTGGGCAGTACTGCCTAGTGGTTAGGAACTTGGCCTCCAGAGTCCAACAGATCAGGGTTCAGGTCTCAGCTCCACTCATCTCTGCTGAGTTCCTTGGACTTCCCCTGTCTGAGTACAGTCTTCCCAACTGTGAAAAGGGGGTGATAATGATAAGAGCCTCGCCAGGACTGTAGTAAGGACAGGACTTGGCCCATGGATATTAGTTGAACAATTATCTTCTACACTTGGTCTGCAATCCTCAAGGAGCTTCTAGTCTGAAAGGAGAGACTATATGTAAAATGCCTGGCACAGGTAGGTGCCCACTGGATGGAAGGATGGATGGATGGATGAACGGCCCGACAGACAGACGGATAGGATGAGAGATTTACTCCAGGTCATACAGTCAGGAGGTAACCCTTCCTGATAGCTCACACTGGGCCCCAAAGAATGCATAAGAGCCGGTTAGAGAGGGAGAGGAAGTCCAGGTGGAGGGGACTGCATGAGCAAAGGCCTGGAGTTGGGAATTACTGCAGCACGGAAGAGATACTGGTCTCATGTGTTCTCCTTCAGTAACTTGCTCAACAAGATCCTATGAGGAGGGGCCTCTGGATGGAGGCTCTCCCAGAGTCCCCTGTGGCAGAGCCAGGAGGTTGCACAGGAAGTAGGGCCCCACAGCACAGAGGAGCAGGCAAGAGCAAGACCAGCCTTGGAGTCGGGCCTCCGAGGGCCTGGCCTGGCCATATTTGGTTTTCAAGGAACTGGGAGGCTTCTCACTGGCTCTGCTGCCCATGCACCGGAGCAAGGCCACCCACAGTTGCTGAGTCAGGATGGCAGCTGAGGTCGAGAGCAGAGGCCCCAGAATGGGGTGACTGTAACACAGTGGTTCAGAGCCTGGCCTCTAGAGCCAAGAAGATGTGGGTTCAAATCCTGCTCGACTACTGATGGCTGTGTGACTGGGCCGGGTGCATCACCTCTTGGAGGCTCTGTTTTCTTTATCTGTAAAATAAAACAAGAGCAGTAAGGACAAGCACCATTACTGAGTTTGCTATGTGCCAGTCTGTGCTAAGGGCTCTACCTGCATTTCTTGTTTAATTCTCATCACGATAGAGAAATATTATTATTGTCCCCATGAAACAAAACACGTGAGACCAGTGTTTCTCATCCATGCTGCAGTAACTCCGAACTCCAAGCCTTTGCTCATGCACACTCCTCCACCTGGAGTGCCTCTCTCTCTCTCCCAGCTCAAGGCATTCTTTGATGCCCAGAGTGAGGTATCAGGAAGAGTTACTTCCTGACTGTGGGACCTGGGTTTCCAGATAAAGAAACTGAGGCACAGAGAGGTAAGGTCACATGCAAGTAATAGACAGAGCCAGGACTAGCTAGAAGCACCTCGCCACTCCCCTGCACTTTCCTACATTCTCATTTCTATTTCTTAATCATTTCCCCACCCAATGCCCCCCAACAGCTCCTGTAAAACAATACCTGGCACCTGTTCCCTCCGCGTCCAATTTCCAAACTGCTGCCAAAGACTTATTCAGCCCCTCATAATAGTTCTGTGCAGAAGGTATGCTAGATATCATCCCCATTTCACAGATGGGGACACCAAGGCTCAGAGAAATTAAGCAAGTTGCCTGAGACCTTGCAACCAGCCTGAGGGGAAGCCAGAGTTGGACTGCAGTGTTGTATGACCCCCATTCCAGTGCTCTCTCCCCACCACGGTGAACTGACCACTTTCTGAGACAGGTGCCCTCCCTTTCCTCCCAGCCAAGCCGTTCCTAAACAATTAGGATAAAAGAGAAAATTAATCTGAGGTCCGCTTGAAAGGGATAGTCAGGCAGGACTAGTGGGGCATTATGCAAATATATAAAGAAATTAGGCTTCCTTTGAAAAATCATAAAAGAATGAATGAACAAGCCGCAATAGTTTTAAATCAGATCATCTCCTCATGACAGGCAGTAGACCAGAACCGCTCTCTAAACCCGTTACCTCATCTCACTCATTTTTGGAGGCATCTCCTGTCTTACCCTGTGCCAGGAGCTGTACTGGGAGCCAGACAAGGGCCCTGTCAGAGGAATCCATACCTGGACAGTGCTCCCCAGACTCTGCGATTTCACATTCCAGTAAAGTGTTCTCCCCAAATGAGGCACACAGTTGCCAACATTTTGTTATTTGTCAAAGAGCATTAAAGAAAAGGAAAAATAAAACATTATTTTCTGTCACCATCAAATTTAATAAGGACTAATCTCAGAATTTAGCAATTTTTGAAAATTACCTTTATAAGTAATGGTCCTAGTTGCAGGGCAAGGAGAACTGTATTCAAGATGGGCATTTGGCAATCTCCAGATGAATGGGAGAGAGAAAACATTTATGCATATAACTCAGAATAGTTATATTCATTGAGTATCTTTTGGTTGAAAGACACGAAAACTATTCTGGCTACTTTAATAAAGAAAGATTTATTGGAAGGGGATTTTATTGGAAGATTGGATTCTGGGGGTTACATAGTAGACAGCAGGGCCAACCAACCAACCACTCCTGGCAAGGACAGAAAACTTCAAGAACAGATGGAATCAGAGTCCTCTCTCTGCTCTTCACCAAGTGAGGACAGTGAGAAAGCAGCTGTCTACAACCCAGGAAGTGGGCCCTCACCAAAACTCGACAAGGCTGGCACCCTGATCTCAAATTTCCCAGTCTCCAAAATTGTGAGAAATAAATATGTTGTTTACACCAAAAAAAACCCCAAAATAAAAACAAACAAAAGAACAAAACAGATGGAATCAGCTCTCTCTCTCTCTTTCTCTCCTTCTTGCTGTGTTTTCTATCTTCTCTCTAGTTGCGGACAGGGTTCCTCCATGTGTCAGAGAACACAATGGCTAACAGCTTCCACATTCATATCTCATGGCTCCAACTTCTTATCTCATGGCTCCAGCAACCAGAGACAGACCAATTAACTTCTCAGTTCCAGTGGGGGGAACCTGGAAGGTGTCTGATTGGCCCAACAGAGTCAGATGTCTACCCTTGGACCAATCAACTGTGGCTTGGGGTGGGGTCTGTAACAACATGGCAGCTCCTGTGAGAACATCATGGTTGGAGTCAGGAACAGGAGGAAAAAGAGCTGGGCGGGTAGGCTGGGTGGATGATACCATAGATGTCCACCATGGAGGTGATAAATGCCCTAACAGAGGTGCAAATAAGGTGTTGTGGGAGTTCAGGGGAGGAAGGCACAACTTCTAGCTGTAGGGATCAAGTAGAGCTTCTTGGAAGAGGTGGCATTTGAGCTAAGAATAATCTGGAATATACAGAGTTTCAAAATGTTATCTCAAATTAGAAGAGAAAAGTGAGCACTGGTAGAGGTGTCATCCAAAGGAGCTATATATTAATGCCTTACTTTGTCAAGATTTTTAGAGTTAATCTAATTTAAAATTTTTTTAAGTTATTTACAGTTATTACAAAACATTAGCTATATTCTCCCTGTTGTACAGTATATCCTTGAGCCTATCTTACATGCAATAGTTTGTACTTCCCACTTCCCCAACCTTATAATGCCCCCCACAACTGGTAACCACTAGTTTGTTCTCTGTGTCAGTGAGTGAGTCTGCTTCTTTTTTGTAATATTCACTAGTTTGTTGTATTTTTTAGATTCCAAATATAAGTGATATTATACAGTATTTATCTTTCTCTGCCTGACTTATTTCACTTAGTGTACTGCTTTCCAAGTCCATCCATATTGCTGCAAATGGCAAATTTTGTTCTTTTTTATGACTGAATAGTATTCCATTTTATATATATATATATATATATATATATATATATATATATATATATATATATATATATATATATATATATATACCACATCTTTATCCATTCATCTGTTGATGGACACAGGTTGCTTCCATATTTTGGCAATTGTAAATAATGCTGCTATAAAAAAATAATAATGCTGCTATGAACATTGAGTTGCATGTATAGTTTTATAAATTTAGAATTCATATATAAAATTTACCTTATAGTTTAATTTTTTTATTTTGAAATAATTTGACTTACAGAAAAGTTGCAAAAATAGTTCAGAGAGCTCTCCTAAACTCTTCACCTCCTATATCCCTCACCTAGCTTCCCCTAATATTAACATCTTACCTAATCTTGGTACAGTTATCAAAGCCAGGAAATCAACACTAATACAGTGCTATTAACTAACCTACAGACTTATTTGAATTTTGCCAGTTTTCCTTGCAATCAAATCCAGCATCCCACTTTGTATTTAGTTGTTATGTCTTCTTAGCCTCCTCCAATCTGTGACAGTTCCTCAGTCTCTCTTATCTCTTATAACCTTGACACTGAAGAGTACTGGTCAGTCATTTTACAGTATATCCCTCAATTTGGATGTCTCGTGGTTTTCGCTTGATCAGATCAAGATTATGCATTTTTGGCAAGAATAGCACAGAAGTAATGCTGTGCCCTTCTTAGTACAGCATACAAGGGCTTCATCTTGTCAGCGTGATTTATTACCAGTGAAGTTAACATTGATCACCTGGTTTAAGGAGGTGCCTGCCAAGTTTCTCTTGTAAAGGGTTCCTTTATAATTAGTAAGTATCTTGTGGGGAGATACTTAAGACTATGCAAAAATGTAAACTTCTCATCATTTACAGTTCTTTTTAAAGGTGCTATGCAATGCACACTTTCTACTTTTATTCAACAAACATCAACTATTCACCCACTATGAACTAAGCACTGGTCTAAGATGCATGGCTCAGTTTTGTGTAGCTTGATGACCTTGCAGGACCTTAGGATCCTCATCTATGAATTGGGTATAATTAAATTTTACCACTCAGGGCTTCTGAGGATAGAGGAGGACCATGTTTATGAAAGTATCCTGTAAAGCTAACTGGGATTGTTCATTCTCTGTCCAAGGCACTCAGCTCTGTCCTCACCTCCACCTATTACCAGTCTCCATTTCTGTTCTGCCTGCATCCATACCCACAGGCTTCTGTATGTCCTCACTGTCCAGACTCCTTCATCCTATTTGCCAAGCCTTACTTATGATGTCACTTAATAAGTTGTAGAGACACAAGGTGAGCCTTGTGGAGACGCACAGTTTCCTTCTGGAGCATCTGAATGCAATTTTGGGAGCTGCCTCGAGATGCCGTGTGATGCCTGGGACCTGTGGGTGGCAGGCAGGAGATCCTTTCTCCAATGGGAGAAATAGTGGGAGAAGTAGGAATTGCCTTCTTCCAATAATGCTTTGGCCCTAAAAGGGAAACTCTTGAGCTCCAGAGAGTACTGAATAAGCCTGCATGGATACTTGTGTCTTGCTGAGAGATCTACATAGGCACACTTTATTTTTTTTTTATCATTATTTATTTATTTGGCTGCACTGGGTCTCAGTTGCTGCACACTGGATCTTTAGTTGCGACATGTGGGATCTTATTCCCTGACCAGGGATCAAACGCAGGCCCCCTGCATTGGGAGCGCTGAGTCTTAACCACTGGACCACCAGGGAATCCCATCATAGGCACACTTTAAATGAAAAACTTCATAATGTGAGAGGATGAGCTCACCCACGATCCAACCTCCTATCCCAACAGCATCTTAATTTGAGAACAGGATTTTAACAAACCAAGAGGGAGGTACAAGTTAAGTAGCAACACTCCTTGGGTTGCACTTAACCCTTTTTAAAGGCAGGAAACTTTTATGCTTGACTGGTGGTTTTGCTTTTTAATTTGTTTACATCCTTTGTACATGATCATTAGGAAGATCAAATACGGTAAGAGGTGAAGGTGCTCTGGAACTCCTACTGTGCAGAGTCAATATGGCTGTTCCCATTCTGTGCCCTGAGGGCAGCTTTTTAGGAACTGCTTGCCAGGATCAGAGCAGGCAGATTGGAAGTCCCAGCTCCAGCATCAGCCCAGGCCATCCTCTACCTTCCTTCAGCCAAGAAGATGAGCCCTTCAAAATAGAATCCCCTAAGTAGGAATCCAGCAGCATACAGGGCATTCCCTCCAGGGTCCCGAGTAGTTTCCTCCTTGGCAAGTCACAGGCCTGGGTTCCCCAGGGCCATCTCCTATCTGAGGAGCAGGCTGCTGTGGGCTGGACTCCTGACCAGCTAGCACCCGAGCAAGAATCGGTAACAGCAGCTCAAGATTGCCGATTTTACTGCCCTCTCCTCAGTGGACCCTGGGGAACAACCATACCCTGGAGACCACCAAGGCAGCAGCTCTCCTAGGAACCTTCAGGTTTAAGAGACTGTCCCCACCATTACCCAGTTGATTCCTGTGGCCATGAACCCAAACGATAATGTGCACATGAATCCCCTGAGAATCTTGTTAAAATACAGATCCTGATGCAGTAGGTCTGCGGCAAGGCCTGAGACTCTGCATTTCCAACAAGCTCCTAGAAGATGCCAAAGCTGCTGCTCCGCAGACCACACTTTGAATGCAAAGCTCCAGACCACAGGCTGATCAGAAGGGTCTGGAAACCAGAAAACAATGTTGAGTAAACGGAAACAACATGAGTTGTTGGGTCCCCTCTTTCTACCTTGAAATTTTATAACCTTGATACCCCTTCTGATGGCCTCCCAATAAAGTCCCCATTTAATAACTCAGGTTAGTCTAGGAGGTTTCTGGTATTTGCAAACAAAAGAACCTTTCCTAATATCCAAAGGTAAATCCTCCAAATAGGAAAGGGTGACTCTTCCTCATTCCATCGCTTATTTTACAGGCCAGTTCTTCCAGACCCACCACCAGAGACTGGCTAGACCCACCTGCTTCTTAAAGGGACCAAGTCCCCTTTTGGGGGGCTTCTGATCATTTAAATCTCCTTCAACAACACAGAAGAGGTTTTCAAACATTACCCCGGGGATTCTTCGTTGCCCTCTCTCAATATTTTCCCAGAGACCTGAGGCTCCTTTGTGGGCTTCAGTCCCTTGATTGCCTCCCAGCCCCTAAGCTGTCTTGTGCATTAATTAGCTGGTGACTAAATGCTTCCTAATTGTCAACTGGCTCCCACCCACACTTGCATCAAGGAGTCATGGGCATCCTCCAGGGAAAGGTCTTTTGTGAGTCCAGTGGTTCACTTTTCCACAAATGTGGGCTGAACTTCTTCTGTGGTACCAGGTCACATTCGCAGCCCTGGGGACTCGGTGGTGAGCAAGACAGACTTGGTCCTTGCCTTCAGAGCTCACATCTAGTGGGAGCCAAATAGCAACACAGGGACTTCCCTGGTGGCGCAGTGGTTAAGAATCCGCCTGCCAATGCAGGGGACACGGGTTTGAGCCCCGGTCCAGGAAGATCCCACATGCTGCGGAGCAACTAAGCCCGTGTGCCACAACTATTGAGCCTGAGTTCTAGAGCCCATGAGCCACAACTACTGAGCCCATGTGCCACAAGTACTGAAGCCCGCGTGCCTAGAGCCCGAGCTCCGAAACAAGAGAAGCCACTGCAATGAGAAGCCCGTGCACTGCAATGAAAAGTAGCCCCCACTCGGGCTTCCCTGGTGGCACAGTGGTTAAGAATCCTCCTGCCAATGCAGGGGACACCGGTTCGAGCCCTGGTCCAGGAAGATCCCACATGCTGAGGAACAACTAAGCCCGTATGCCACAACTACTGAGCCTGCGCTCCAGAGCCCGAGAGCCACAACTCCTGAAGCCTGGGCACCTAGAGCCGTGCTCTGCAACAAGAGAAGCCACCGCAATGAGAAGCCCGCGCACTGCAACTTAGACCCAACACAGCCAAAAATAAATAAATAGAATTAAAAAAAAAAAAGAGTAGCCCCCACTTATGGCAACTAGAGAAAGCCCAAGCGCAGCAACGAAGACCCAACAATGAAGGCCTGATGCAGCCAAAAATAAATAAATAAATTTATTTTTTAAAAATAAAGAAAAACAAACAGCAACACATAAATTTCAGATAATAACTGCTATGATTTAACAAATAATAAAAATACAAAAGGATAATACAATACAGAGTAATGCCTGAAGCTTCAGATAGGTGCGCTGGGAAGGCCTTTCTAAGGAGGTGACATTTGAGTTGAGACCTGAATGGTACTCAGGAGCCAGCCAGAGTGATGATGAGGAGAAAGAGCTGTCCAAGCAGAAAGCACGGGCAAGATCAAAGGCTGGGTGGGAGGGACCAGCTTGGCCTGTCTGAGGAACACTCACTGCATCCTTTCAGCCCCCAGGGATTCGGGAGTCAACCAGCAGGTTGGAGCTGGTTGTAAGAATTGGAGCAAAACCTTTCCTCTCCTCTTTTGCAGAGGCTGGGGGTGAGGCTTACTCTACATGGCCCCACCTCCAATCATCTGATTGGTCAGATTTCAGGATCCTGATTGGCCTTTGGTGGTAACTAGGGCGCTCTTTCTTCAAGGTTCCAAACTCCACAGTCTTACTTAGGACTTAGGGCGGAACCCCTCGGAGGGTCCAGTTAGGGAGCACGCGGCTTCCCCTGGGGAATCCAGGCCCAGGACTCTGCAGAGAAACAACAATGCAGATTGCCATGTGAAATTTCTTGATTTTTAAACGTTAATGATAAGTTGGAAAAGCTTTTTAAAAGCTGTGCAGGCCAAACACGTGCCTATAGGCAGGACCCGGCCCCCGCACCCCCACCCCCACCCCCACCCCCCCACTGCCCGGGGCGGTGCTGTGGGGCGTGGCGAATACCTCGTGGTAGAGGTGATGGAGAGAAGGAGTCAGGAAGGACACTAACTACATCCTGGATTCTGAAATACCCTGCCCTGGAGGAGGAACTCGCTGCCACAGACACATACTGAGCACCTATTGGTGCAAGTCTCTGTGCTAGGTTGGGGGGTACAAAGCACATTGTGAGGCTGCACCCTCCTCCAGGGCAGGGGGTTGCCTAGCGCAGAAGATCTGGGTTCCGGTCCTGCCTTGGCCTCCTGTAATTACCATGAGTCCTTGGGTTAGTTCATCAGCTCTGGGATTCGGCACTTAGCCTTATGTTGATAGCAGGTTAACTAAATCAGGTGTGGGCAGATTATGAAAGGCCTTGAACGTCTAGGAAGGGAGTTTGGGCCGGATCTCATAAGGGGGTGGGAGCCACTGCAGGTTCTTGATCAGGAGAGTGATATTCCAAGTAAAATATTTTAGGAAAATGAATCAGGCCACCTGTGCAGAGAGGAGAGGGTCACATACAATCCAGGTGTGGTATAGTGAGACAGCACCTGGGTTTATGCAAATCAGATCTTACCACCCCTAGCTCAAAAGCTTTCGGTGGCTCCCTGCAGCCCTCACAGCAAACTCCTTCCTTCTTACAATGGTCCAAGTGCAGGACCATCGTCCTGGGTGTATGACCTGTGCAATTGCACAGGGCCCCACGCTTAGTTTAATGATTTACTGTCACCATCTTGAAATTCCTAAAGGGGTCTCATGTTTTTGCTTTGCATCAGGCCCCACAAATTATGTAGCCAGTCCTGCCCACAGGGACTGGCCCCTGCTCCCCTCTCCCTTCTCATTTGCACCCCGCTTCTCCCTAATCCTTCAAACTCCAGTTGCTTTAGTCTTCCATCAGTTCCTGGAGGTTGTTCCTTCCTGCCTCAGGGCATTTGCACAACCTGTTTCTTACCTGGAACACCACCCCTCATCCCAAGACCAACTCTTTCTTCAGCAAATTTCTTCTTATCCTCCAGACCTGAGCATAGTTACCTCCTGAGAGACAACTTCTCTGACCTCCCAGGATTATCTCTTCAAATACAAAAGTTTAAAAATAATTTAAAGTAGGCCCCCAGTACAAGCTCCCATAGTGCCACGTGGTTCTCACTTCAAAGAAATGACCGTAATCTGTAATGAAAATTTTATATGGCGCTCTGTTCGCTGAGTCTGTCTCCACCTCCAGACTGTGAGTGCCACGATGCTCAGGAACCTGTCTGCCTGGCTTCAAAGGGAGGCTCAGAGATGGGTTAAACGGGGTGAAAGGAGGGGAAGCCATATCTCACCCATCTTGGACCTTTCCTTCGGGTTGCGCAGAAATTTTCATAATGCCCAGACCACACACCCAGCAGGGTCTGCTCTGGCCCGGGCCCTGGCCTTTCCCCAGCTGGAGCCCATTAGCTTCAGACCCTCTTGCCCCGTTCCCAGTGATGGGACAATCCTAGGGGTGGGTTGGGAAGGGGATGCATTTTACAGAGCCAAGCTTTAGTCTAAAGGAAGCAATAATGAAATAATTTCAGACCTCTGACAGCAGAACAGCCATGGGTGTTTGGGGGCTTTGTGCTTGTAAAGGCTTGAGTAACTAATATCCAATTGGGGGAAATTTTCCTTCTCTTAACCAAGTAAATAAAACCATTCATACCACAAGAGGTAGGAGGAAGGGACAGAATTTGCACAAAACATAAAAATTTGTTGACCCTGGCAAGATGAGAAAGAGCATCATGCCTGCCCAGGTGGCTCACATTTATTAAGTAAGTGCCATGTACCAGGATCTGAGCTAAGCTCTTGACACACGTAAGCTCCTGAATGCTCACCCTAACCCTGTGAAGTTGGAACTATTCCCCTCCCCACTTTGTGGATGAGGAAACTGAAACGCAGAGAAACTGGGTAACTAGCCTAATGTCACACAGCAAGGAAACGACAAGAGTTGGGATTTGCACCCAGATCTGTCCAACTCCAGATCTGTTCTGAGCCCTTCACTACCACAAAACAGCTACTCATTTGGCTTGCTGTGTGGTTTTGGGCAAATTTGTCAACCTCTCTGAGCCCCATAATCTTTTTTTCTTTTGCTTGAACCCATGCCCCCTGCAGTAGAAGCACAGTCTTTTTTAAAATAAATTTATTTATTATATTTACTTATTTTTGGCTGCGTTGGGTCTTCGTTGCTGCGCACAGGCTTTCTCTAGTTGTGGCGAGCGGGGGCTACTCTTCTTTGCGGTGCGTGGCCTTCTCATTGCTGTGGCTTCTCTTGTTGCAGAGCACGGGCTCTAGGGCGCTCGGGCTTCAGTAGTTGCAGCACACAGGCTCAGTAGTTGTGGCTTGCAGATTCTAGAGCGCAGGCTCAGTAGTTGTGGCATATGAGCTTAGTTGCTCCACGTCATGTGGGATCTTCCGGGACCAGGGCTCGAACCCGTGTCCCCTGCATTGGCAGGCGGATTCTTAACCACTGTGCCACCAGTGGTTAAGAAGCCCGAAGCACGGAGTCTTAACCCCTGGACCGCCAGGGAAGTCCCAAGCCTCAGATTCTTCACCTATAAATTGCCCCTTATTTAAGCCACTCTGTGCTAGGTACTGCCTGACTCCTCACGGTGCCTGGTGAGGGAGGGAATGTGGCAGAGCCAATGATTTGTGTTCTTCAACCTGTTTCCTCTTCCTGGGCCCTACAGTTAGCAGAGTCATGTGACTACATTCTGGCCAGTGAAAATTACATGTCATCCCTGGGCCAAGGCAATTAAGAATGGGTGAGTCTCTTTTGATTTTTAGTCTCCCTTTCCACATGCAGAGGATTCAGGAATGGATTCCAGGGAGCGCCTCGGGGAGTCACTGCCTGGAAGAGAGCTGCCTTCCAAGGCAGATGGGTTAGGAGACCCCTGACCTATATCAGACTTTGCATGAGTGAGGAATAAAGTATCATTGGGTTAAGCCACTGAGATTTTTGTTTTGTTACAGCAGTTACCATTAATTGCACTGAATGAAAATGTATCAGTTATTAGTTTCCATAATAATGCTGCATAACAAATCACCCCAAAACTTAGTGCCTTAAAACAGCAACCAGGGACTTCTGTAGTGGTCCAGTGGTTAGGACTCCATGCTTCCACTGCAGGGGGCACAGGTTCGATCCCTGGTCGGGGAACTAAGATCTCGCATGCTGCGCAGCGCGGCCAAGAAAAACAAAACAAAAAACCCCACAAAAACCAGCAACCATTTAGTTAGCTCATGATTTCATGGATTGGCAATTTGGTCTGGGCTCAGCTAAAGGTTCTTTTAGTCTTAATTGGCTGATTAGCACAGCCTCAGCCAGGGCAGCTCATTCCTGTTCCAGTGGTCTCTCATCCCGGAGCAGGATAGCTCAGGCCTGTTCACATGACAGCTGGGAGGATTCCAAGAGAATGGGCGGAGGCTACAAGACTTCTTACAGTCCAGACTCGGAACAGGCAATGTCACCTCTGCTGTATTCTATTGGCCAAAATAGGTCATATGGCTGAGCCCAGGTTCAAGGAATGAGGAAATAGGCTCCATCTCCTGATGGGAGGAGTTCCAAAGTCACACTGCAAAGGGGCTTGCATACAGGGAAGCAAAGCACTGAAGTTATTTTGCAACCAAACTACTACAGGAGGTATTAGTGCCCCCATTTGAAACTTCCTTCCCAGGTTCAGGAAGATGAAGTGGCTAGTGAATGGAAGAATCAGGATTTAAGCAAAACCCGAAGCTCTCTTCATGCCCCAAGCTTCCCGTATGACTCCGAAGACCGGTCCTCTTTGCCCAGAAGGAACCTCCCCACCTCTGCTAGCTGAACCAGGAATCCAGCACCCTGGCCTCCCAGGGAAGGGGCCCCCAAATCTGGATCTCACTCTGGCCTTTGGAAGAACAGGGCATCTTTTCAGATATTTGAGTCTAGGAAACACCTTGAGCTTCAAGCCTTGAGAAGCTGTGACTGCAGTGACCTGGGGCTGGCAGAAAGGCCTTCCCCTCCTGGCCTTTACACATCGGATGGCCCTAGAGTCCTACTTCACTCTGTGACCCAGGCAGAGCCCACACCCTCTCTGTGCCTCAGTATAAGGATGCAAAGTATAAAGAGAAAAGTGCTCAGTCTCTGGAATCACAGCACTGGGCTCAAATCCTGACTCACCTGTCGTCGGTCCTGGGCAAGGCCCTTTCACTCTCTGAGCCTCACATTCTCTTCTATAAAACAGGTGTGAGAGAAGAGGAGTCCCCATCTTCGGGGCTGTTGTGAGAACTGAATGAGAGAATGCACAACATAAATGCATGATGTAAATGACCTACTACCCCCAAGGTGGACTTAATAGCTGGCAGGTGGTGTTAGCATCATGTCAACCAAACCCCCATTTTACAGAGGAGAAAACAGAAGCTCAGGCAGGTGATGTGACTTGCCAAGGCCACACAGCTAAGGAGCAGTGATGTCACCAGTGATGTACTCAGGTCTATCTGATTCCAGAAGCCAAGGTCTTACCCTCTCTAGAGTCCTAGGTTTGAGTTGCCTCTTGCAGCCATGTGACCTTGGGCAAGTCCCTTTTCTCTCTCGGTCTCATTTTTCTCATCATCTAAATAAATGATGATCTGCTTATGATGCCTTGTGCATTTTCCTCAAATGGGAAAATACATGGAAAGTGCTTAGCACAGTGCCTGGGACAGACTTGTGTGCTCAGCAATGAGAGGCTGCTATAACAGTCAGGGGCAAGTTGCTTAACTCTCTGTGCCTCGGTTTCTCTATCTGTCAGATAGAGCTAATGACAGATTTATCTCATTGGGTTGTTGTGAGGAATAAATGAGTTACTGTGGGCTAACCTCAGCACAATGCCTGGCACATGGATGCACTTCATAAGCACTTGCTATTATTTTAAAAGTTCAGAAACCTGTTCCAAGCTAGCATGAGATGATGGGGATCCCAGCCCCCCACTGGCTGAGGCTCCAGGCACTGCCTTTGCTACCATTCAGCTATTATTAGGCCCAGCGTCCTCATCTCAAATCCAGATGGGGAGCTAGAAGGGCGGGCAGGGCTGGGCCTGGCTGGCGGATGGCTGGGAACACTGCTGGGAGGCCGGTTTGGGTTTGGGCCCCACCCCGCCTGCCCTCCCTCGCCTGCAGTGGGTCCAGCCGCCACGTCTACACTTGGCTCTGAGGTCTGCACCAAACACTCCCTCCCACCGTGGCCGCCTCCTCTGGGAAGGTTCAGAGCATTTCGTGGCCTCAGCACTTTTCTGCCCGCCCCAGGGAGGCCAGGCCTGCGTAGAAACTACGAATTGGACACTGCATGCCTCTGGAGCCTGCAAAGGGGTCAACCACCCTCCTGTCTAAAGGTCTTCATACCTACAGTGAGGCCTACTGGGTCCACCAAGGGGAAAGGGTCCACACAGCTGGGTGCAAATCCCAGCCCTACCACCAATATGCAGTGTCAATGTGGACAAGTGACTTCCCCCTGAGCCTCAGTTTTTTTAATCTATAAAATGGGTATAATCTTAGCACCTACCTCACATGGCTATGGTGATGTATAAATGAACGAATGGCACATAGTAGGGACTCAGTATGTGCTAGTTATTGTTATTTCATGCTTGAGTGTGCCAGGCCCTGAGAGGGAAACAAGGATTTGGGGAGGCTGGGGATTTGGGGTGCCAAGTGGCTCCACCTCCAATTGCTGTGTGACCTGAAGCCTGTTCCTTGCCCTCTCTGGAACTCAGATTACCACGAGGTGGGCATCTAGGACTCTATGATGCCACAATTCAGCTGCTGTGCTCACAAGTAGTTAAGAAATATGACAAGGCCCCATGTGGGCAGAGATCCCAAATGGCAGGGTACCATGGTTAGGAGCAAGGGTTCTGGGGAATTCCCGGGCAGTCCAGTGGTTAGGACTCCACGCTTTCACTGCTGGAGCCCAGGTTCAATCCCTGGTAGGGGAACTAAGATCCCACAAGCCACGCCATGCAGCCAAAAAAAAAAAAAAAAATCAAGGGTTCTGGGTTCTAATCCTGTGTGAGGTGCTGGTGTGGCTTGGCCTTGCTGAGCCTGTCTCCTCTTCTGTATAATGATGGTTCTACCTCACGGCGTTCAAGCTGTGAGGTTCATGATAATAACAAAACTGCCACTCATGTGTTTTTATGGTTCCAAACCACTGGGCAGCAATTATACAGGGCCGCTACCATAAGCCTAGATTACGCCAGGCATCAGGGAACTCCCAGAAGTGATAAGAAGTCCAGGCCGGCCCATCCAGAACCCTCTCCTTTTTCCATGAGGCTGGTCTCCTGGGGTTCATCACAGCCCATTGGGCATCTCAGATCCCCTTCTCCTTCCCAGGGCTCACTTGCCTCCAAGTTTCCTACACTGAAGAGTCACTCCTTTCCCATCCTTCAGCACCTGGGGCCAGGCCCCCTTCTCCTCCAAGGCCGGAAGTTTATCTGACACTGTCGCTCAGAGAACACAGCAGCTGGATGACATCATGGAGGAGACAGCCTTGCCAAACTGGTTTGCCAAACAGATCCCCAGCCCCACTCCTGTGGCTGCTGACCTTGGGGGCCTCCAGTTCTGCCCACAAGGGAGAGGGTCACGGCCCTTGGATCCAGCCAACCCCAGCAAGAACCAGTTCTTCTCCTCCAGGGTCCCCATGCTCCAGCCTCGCCTACTTGACTTTTCCCCAGCAAAGTCCTCAGAGTCCTACCTGACTTCCTTTGCTCTCATGCTGTGCTCTCTCCAGGTTGCCTTTCCCCACCCCTTTCACATTCCAAACAGCAAGTGAGGGCTTTTTCTTCACAACTTTTAGAGTCCAGATACCATCTCTCCCCCTACCCTCACCAGGCTGTGAGACCCCAACAGCAGGCCCAACTCCAATCTAGCTCTAACCCCTCCACACCTTCCACTGCCCAGCAGGCTCTGGACCCCTCACAGGCTCAAGGTCTTGGCCTTGGCTGGCCTCACAGCCACTTGTGAGCACATCCCAAGGTGGGGTCTCCCTGAAAGTCTTGGAATTTTATGTTGTCTAGTCTGGTGGGGAAAGGGCTTAGAAAGCTCAGGCCACAACTCCCCCATCTTGCAGATGAGGAAACTGAGGCTCCAAGGGGAACAAAACTTTGCCTGGGCTGAAGCCGGGTCTAAGACCCATCACTCCTCTTGCCTCCTGACCACAGGACTGGACTTTCTCTGCAGGACCCCAGGGAGGGGGAGGGGAAGCCAGGGAGATTCAGGGATCTGGTACTGCCAGCTTGGTAAAAATATTTATTCTCAGACTGAGAGACTGGACCAAAATAACACCCTTGGCCCCTGAGCTGCTCCAGCCACTCCCCACTCTGCCAGTCCAGGGTTGGACCTGGAGAAATCTGGACCCTTTCTGGGAGGGCCTGAAGTGAGCCAGTCCAAGCTCCTCATTTTATAAATGGATAGACTGAGGCCCAGGCCACCCCAGTGCCCATAAGACATGTTCACCCTACTCACCTGTCACTCAGGGCCTTTCACAGATGAAAGGTCTTCCATCCCCATTTCCTGCTCCATCCACAGTCCATCTCTCCTCCTTTTCTCACTTACAAACCTCCTGGCCTTTATTCACACTGTCCCCCTGCCACTAATACCCTTTCATGTCTTTCTCCCTCTTCTCTGTGGGATGGATTTCTTTGCACCCTTCCTCAAGGATCAGTTTGCTCCTCCTCTAAGAAGTCTTCCAGGATTTCCTCCATCCTAGAGGCAGCAAGGTGGAAGAAAGGGGCTTTAGTATGGGGCAGAATTCCACTCAAGTTTGAATGCCATTACCAGCCAAGGTGCCTTCACTTCCCTGAGCTTCAGCTTCCACCTCTGTAGAATCCGGGTAATACTTATCTTGCACAGTGCTCAATTTGCAACGGGGCAAACCCCGTGTCAGACATGCAATTGGTGCTCAGTAAACACCAGGACCCTCCTCATGGGACGTTTACTCCTTCCTGTGCTGTGGCTGCAAACTTCTCCAGAACCGCACCCGGACTGCCCTTTGATATTTGTTTCACCACTATCTCATCCCACCCCTTTCAGATAGGAAGGGAAAGCAAGTAGGTGTGGAGGAGGACCCCAGCCCTGAGGGCTTGATGGAGGGGCAGGACCCATGCTTATCTTCAGTACTACCAGGAACTAGTGAGCACGTGTGTGACACAAAGTCCTCTCTCAGAAACTCACCTGGGCCATTCCTCCCTCCTGGGGGGTGGGGGCAGAGCTAGCACGAAGCAGGCCATTCACTGGAGCCAAGAGACGCCACTCAGGCGGCTTACGTATGTGCCGCCCCAGGGGGCTGTTCCAATGGGCGTGCGAGGTTTGAATAGGACCGAGTTGGCTTTGGAGGGCGCTGAACCTTGTTCTGGAGAATAAGATGACATCTAAGTTGGGAATTCCCTGGCGGTCCAGTGGTTAGGACTCTGAGCTCTTGCTGCCAAGTGCCCAGGTTTAATCCCTGGTCGGGGAACTAAGATCCCACAAGCCACGTGGCCAAAAATAAAAAATAAAAAAATAAAGTTTATTAAAAAGAAAATGACATCTAGGTTAACCAGAGAGGGCCTACATGGGGCCTGCTCAGGAGAAGGGGACCTCGAACTAAAGCCCCAAATTGGGCTCTGTTTGCTCCTCCTCCCATGTGACCTTAACAAGCCTCTTCCCTCTCAGAGCCGTGGTTTTCCCATGTGTAAAACGGGACCACCTCTCAGGGATGTGGGAATGCAGTAAGACGACACCTTTAAAAGAGTCTCAGAGTGGATACTGGCTCTCACTCTAGATGGGGGCAAGGTGTGGTAGTGGGTGGTCACAGAGGACCTGGACAGTGGGCCTGAGGGGCTCTGCTGGAGCAACAGGCTGAAATCACTTCCACACAACCCCGTATCACAGTGGTTAAAAGCACAGATTCTATACTCAGAAGGTGCTGGTAGGAACCACAGTTCCACTACCTATCAGCTGTTGTCCTCAACTGTAAAATGGGACAGTAATCCTGGGCTCAAATGGTCGTTATAGGGACTATATGCCTGGTACATGGCAAGTACAAAAAAATGAGTCTATATTATTATTGTTATTATTTGACAGACAGGATTCCAGACCCCACCTCCCAGGCTCCAACTCCCTTTGATGTCCATGGAGACCTGTGGGAGGCACCCTGACCTCTATCACAGGGGACAGAGTGGTTTTCTCCAGTGGGTCTGAGCTCTTGGGTCCCCTGGCTGATTCCTTATGTTGTCTTGGGCATGTTGGCTCTCTCTGGGTCTCAGTTTCCTCCATTTGTTGAATTCTGGACTTCGTGTTCCCTATTTAACTCCACAGCGCTGCAAGAGGCCGACGCTGAGGGGCTTGGAAGCGAGAAGCATGACAGATAAGGTCAATATCTGTGCAAAGGTGTGTCGGCTGGGGAAGGGGAGTTGTGTGATTGACCCTGCTCCATCTGAGGTGATCCCTGAGGTACTTCAACGTAGGGTTAAGGTGCTGCCAGCCACTTAGTCCCTGCTCTGAGGTGACCCGGCCCAGGTGTGCCGAAAGCAGCCTGGGGGCAGCGGCCAAGCCAGGGCACTGAAGCGAGGAGGGGGCGGAGTCGAGTGAGGGGACAGGGTCTCACGAACAAAGAGGAGGGCGGAGAGGGACAGTCCTGAAGGCTCCGCGAATAGTACGATCCCGGACCACTTACCGCGGCTTTGGGCGCCCTCCCTGACTTTGGCGCAAAGCTGCATCCTCCTGGTGACGCCCACCCGACCAGCGAAGGCCGCTTGAACAGTGGCCCCAAGACTGCAAACCCCTACAACCTAGGCCCGTGAGGGGCGGGGCCTCTGTTAGGGGCGTGGCCGTCAAATTGAATTTCCCCAATGGGGCACGGGGTGGGCGGGATCCTCCCCAGGATTGGTTGGCGCCGTGGCGCGGGGCGGGACCCGCGGGGCTGCTGGCGCGGCTGGACGGGCGGCGCTTGCAGAATCCCGGGGACGGTTGCTGAGCGGGCTTGGCATCCCGGTCGCGGCGCCTTCCGCCTGACCGCTCCTAGTCCATCTGTTGGATCCCGAACGACCTAAACTGAGCCCGTACCGGACGGGCGGGCCGGACTAAGAGGTGGGTGTGCGGACCTCCGGGCGACAGCAGGACCCCCGACGGGTCCGAGGGTGGAACCCGGATAGGTGGACTCCCAGGGTTCTGGGACTCCTGAACTTGGGAGCCCCCACCCATCCACAGGGGCTCTAACCCATGCGATAAAGTTCTGAGACCTGGGGGAAGGACGCTCACGGACCTCCAGGAGACTCTGCGACCCCCAGGGGTGCTAGTCTGTGGGGGCAGAAACCCTGAGGAAGCTCCTACGTTCCTCTGAGACCCCTCGCAATCTTCGGGGACCTCACACTGTGTGACAGGGAGCCATGGAACTGAAGTGGAGCAGCGGCGGGAATCCCTGAGGAGAAAGAGACTTCCCTGGGTGTCCTAGATTCTGCATTAGGGACCCCTGTCCCTCAGAAGACATGGGGGAACTCAGAGTGTCCACAGAACCCAAGTCTGGTGATTGCTAAGTGAAGGACCCCAGCAGAGGGCGGCTGGGAGGTTGCTACCTGTCCGAGCCTACAGGGATGGGAAAAGCAAGCAGCGACTTGAACAGGCAGCGTCCGAAGAACCCCAACTGTGTGGACTAGGACCTCCCCCAGACCCATTCACCGGATGGGATGACTCGACAAGTGACTGTTCTGGAGAAGGGGAAGGGATGACTGAGTGATGAATCAACAGGAGCGGGGGCAATCCAGGGGCCATTTCAGTCACCATATATTAACTAAGCACCTATGGTGTGTCACGCTGTGGGTCCTCAAATTTCAGAAAGACATTAGGGCTGCAGGGGGAAGGAAAGAGCTACACTGGGAGGCTGGGCCAGGATTTAGGGGGCCATTTTGATAGGCAGTGATAGAGCAAGAGGGAGTGTCCTGAGCCCCTGAGGGCACTTTGGAAGGGGACTTCAGAAGCTAGAGGTGGCCAAGATTAAATCCATTCCCTGCCCGCTGGGTCTTTGGGATCCTCCTTCCCCCATGACCATCCTCTGGTCCTCTCCAATCCTGTTTGCCTAAGTCCAGAAGCTGGACGGATCAGTTTCTGAAGGCCCTTCCAGCTGGGGAACTGAATTCTAAGTGTGTGAACTGGCAGGAGGAGCCGGGTGCCTGGACACCTGGCTTCATGAGGTCAGGGCAGTTGGCATCAGGGGGAGGGCGGGAAAGGGAGGAGTGGAGAGGGGTGTGTACAGAGGGCTGTCCTCAAGAATTAGAAGACAGACTGTTACCTCCAATGGCTTAAGTTACCTGGGGGAATGAGAGTGGCAAAGGCAGCAAGGACTTGGATATGGGTTTAGCCCATAGCCAGAGGTTGAGCTTTTGGGGTGAGTGGGGGCTGGGCAGGCCCTGGGGATGGGTGGGTGGGGCAGGAAGCTATGGAGTGTGGTAGGCACCCCCTGGTGGTGAGCACAGCTTGGGTGGGCCTTGCTGGGCCCTGGCTTCACAATCCAGGTCCCTACCCTCCCTGTTTGATGCTTAGCTGTGGCAAGGGCCCAGCTTAGGCCACACAGCAAGCTAGCAGTCCAGCTGGCTGGACTGGAACCAGGGACTCCTACTCTTGGTTTGTTGAGTTTTCCAGCACAGTACCCAAGGGCAGAGGGCACCTCCCAGCCAGGAGTCACATCACAGATAAGGATTAGACACCAATGGATAATCATGGGTTAGAGGGGGAAACTGAGGCACAAAGCCCAAGTGCCTGTGGTTTCTAGAGGCCCCAGAAGGCCTGATTCATGTCTGTCCCCTGCAGAATTCCCTGAGCTGATGTCAGCTGCCAAAGGCACTGGGGAACTCACCAGGAGGGGACGGACGGAGCTAGGGGCCAGCAAGATGGCGGACGAAACATTAGCTGGGCTGGATGAGGGAGCCTTGCGGAAGCTGGTAAGTGGTTCCATTATCCCTACTATGAGGACAGACAAGACAGGCCAGAGAGGCAGGGCCTGTCCAGGATACCTCTCAGCTGACAAGAGGAGGTGATGGGGGAGGGCACAGGAGAAGGGCTCCGGGGAACAGGGCTAGGCCTGTTCCGCGTGGCTGATGCAGAGGCCCTGGTGGCATGTACTTGTCCATGCCAGGTGCTGAGGCCTTGTTCCTCCCAGCCCCCCACTGCCACCACCTGTTTAAATAGTAACTGGTGAGGACTCACCCATGTGCAGTCACAGGTGTGGGGAGGCTGGATTTGCCTCTCTCAAGCAACAGCCTGGGCAGTACCCACCCCTGGAGGCTGGCCCAATGATAACAGTAGCAACAATGATTAATAAGCCAGGGCACAGAAGGGGCAGTCTGGGCGCTAAGCACACCATCCCACAGAATGGTTACAGTAGCTCCAAGAGCCAGGAGGACACTGTGGCTCAGACAGGTGAAGTCACCTGCCCAAGCGCACCCAGCTCGGAAAAGGGTGTGCCAGGATCCAAACAAACCCCAAAAGGGGTCATGGGGGACCAAGAGACCTGGATAAGTCAAGTCCAGAAGAGCCCATAGAGAGAGACAGGCCTTGGGGACCCTTATGAACACTGTGACTTCTAATCTGTCATTTTTCCCACTCTGAGCCTCAGTTTCTTTATCTGTAAAATGGGAGGTGGGGGGAATGTGTGTGAACATAATATCTAGGTCCTACAGTTGACATGGGGATGGAATGAGGCGTGGGCCCAGATCTTGGCATGGAAGAAGGATGGGCCCACTCTATCCCCTTTCCCCAGCTTCTTCTTGAAGCCCGCCCTCCCCCACAACACACATACCATGCACAGAGAGGATGTGGGGCAATATAGCAGGGCAGGCATGTGCCCACCAGCAAGGGCAGTGTGCCCTGGAACTGGAAGAGGGGCCAGAGCTCCACCCCCCAGCCCCTGACCCTTGTCCAAGGGGTAAATTAAAGATTTACCTTCCCTGGGAGAAGGCAAATGACCCACCCCACCCCCATACCATTCCTCTGGAGGCAGGGGCTGGAGCCAGCTAGCTCAGCCCAGTCACTGGGCAGTGCCCAGCCACTGCCATCATCTACCCAAGGCACTCGGCCTCTGTGTCCTCGGACAGCACCTTAGACTTTGGGTGTCTGCCACCGCCACAGGCGCTATGTGCAGCCTGAGGGAGATGGGTTTCCAAAGGGTCCCACCACGTCAGCTCGACCTCCCATCAGGAAGTCAGAATCCTAACGTGGGTAGTGGAGAGAAAGCCAGGTCTTTGCTCATCCCCTTCTCTAGGGGTCCACTCTGAAGATCAGGGTTCTCCAGCCGCCACCCACCACCCCATGTGGGTTTGGGTGCTGGAAAAGGGTTTCAGAGAAGCCGGAGCATTGGCTGTAGTCTGCCCCCCCAACCCCGGCCCCCTCCCTGGGAAAGGACTAGCAAGATCCCGCCCCTCGTCTCGGGACCCCGGAGGTCTTTCCCATTTCGGGACCGGGGTCCTCCACCGCCGGGCGCCCGCCATTACTGCGCCCCAGCGCTGCCGAGGGTCCCGCCCCGTGCGCCGGCCTCCTGGCAGGAACTGGGGCGTCCGGAGCCGGGTTCCTCCCCACGGGGCCGGGCCTTATAAGGGAAAGCTGACCCGAGCCCCAGCGTCCGGCCGACTTGAGGACCCAGGGACCCGCTCCCAACCTCGGCTCTTGCACATTCCTGCGAACAGGGAGGGGGGCTGTGCGGGATGGGGACACCTGGGGACACGAGCACCACGTGCTCCTTCGCCACAAATTGGGACGCCCTCCGCCTCGGTCCCGGGTTCGAGATCGGGCTCCGACACTCACTAGCTGGGTGACCTGCGGAAGCTGCTTAAGTCTGTGAACCTGGGTTTCCTCTCTGTAGCCGGGGATGTTAAAGCAGGCGGAACCTGGGCGGCTTCCTGTCCTGCTGGCTCCTGGCTGGGCGCCTTGCACGGGGCTGCGTGGGAGAGGCGTGGGCGGTACAGGCGGCTGCGGTCGCGGGGTCCGCGGGCCTTCAGCGCCCCCTGGCTAGGCCACGCTTCACTGCCGGCCGGTCCCCCATCGGTCAACTGGAGGCGCTGGGACTGAGCGAATGCCTGGAAAGTCTCCTACGTAGTGCTGGTGGGGAGTCTGAGGCCCAGGAAGATGCCGGGGGCCTGTCAGACGCCTCCAGCAGCGAGGGTACAAAGTATCCGGAGGCCCGGCCCCCCGGGAAGAGGAAGCACCCTCTTTCCTCCCAGGAGAATTTCACTGGGTAGTTTCGGAACCCCCCCCCATCTCCTTCCCTTTCCCCCAGTGGACAATGGCGCTTTGTACTTCCTTCCCTCCCAACAACAGCCCCCTCCACTCAGGATGGTGGGGCCTGAGAGGACGGGGAACGCAGGACACACATCAGGGACACTGTGGGCGGACCTTTGTCTCCAGGCCTAAAGGGAAGGGTCATGCCGGAGGGTGACGAGTGGGATGAGGTTGTCCATTCCACAACCCTGCCCCACCCACTCGGGGGATCAGACAGAGGCTCCCATTTTCCAGAGGGGGACTCCCAGGGGTTGCAGAAGTGACCAAGTTCCCACATCAGGCTTTTTTCAGGGAGGAGAACCCCATCTCTGGAGCCCAGGGGGTTGGGAAGGGACACACAGGAGGAAAAGGGCTAGTCATTGCGTCTCTGAGCCTCTTTACCCTCTGCACAGGAGGGGCTGGACCAGCTGTCCCCTCAAGCCCGGAATCTCCTAGTGTACCACGGAGGGCTCTGGGCCTGAGTCAAGGCCAGGACTGAGGGTGGGAAGGTGAGCCTTCTCCACCCCCCCCCACATGATAGGCCCCCTTAAGCCCCAGGGCATCTCTAGTCCAGGCTGGAAGGGTCCCCAGTATAGTACAAGGATCTTCAAGGTACCCACCATAGCAGACAGACCCCAGCCACAGAGATATCCTCAGCCCAGGGAAGGCCCCAGAGTCATGGAAACCTGGGTTCAAATCCTGGCTCAGGTCACTTGACCATAAGCAAATCACTTCCCCCTGAGCCTCAGTTTCCTCATCTGTCAAATGGGAGTAATAAATTGCCTAGGGTTTCTGTGAAGTTAGGACAAGTAAGGGGCTCAGCACAGGATCCAGCACATGGTTTCTCAGTAAATGTTACAGATGCCTCTGGGTATCTTGTCCTCACTTGCCCTCACTTCTCTCTCTCCCCTGCTGACTGGCTGGAACCGACAATACATTGCTCTGCAAGGAGGGGGGGGCACCCCAAGTCACTGCCCCCATCCTCACCCACTGCCCTAAAGGGAGGCCATTGTCCCGTCTGACAAATGAGATGTTAACCAAGACCAGGGATGTTAAGGATATGATCCTGACCACGCAGCCAGGACTGGATTGGGGCTGGAGCCAGCTGGGGGTCCGGGCTTGAGCCTTCTGGGGGCCCTCCCATATCTCCTCAGGAATGTGAAGACTGAAGGCTCCCTGGAGGGCTCTGTCACTTGTCTCTACCCTCTTCAGACTGGGACAAGTGAGCTCATGGCTAAGCTGGGTCAGCCCACACTCCCTGCTGAAACCATTCCCCCTCCCACCAGGCTCCCCTGTGGAGCAGGAAGGAATGATGGGAAAAGAGGCTAAAAAGGAAGGGAGTAGAGAGTTCCTGGGCCTACCCCTGAATGATTTGGGGGTGGGGGTGGAGGCGGAGGAAATCACTGCCTATACTTGCTCCCACCTGGCGCACACCCACACTGGAGGCTTATCTCTGCCATTATTTTCCTGGGGGCCCTGGGCCTGTCCTCTCTCCCTTGAGCCACAGAGGCTCTGTAGGGGGTAGAGGAGTGAGAGGGGCAACATGATTGGCTGACTGCCCAGAGAAGGTGCCCTTTCCTGGACCTGGTTAGACCAGCCACCCCCAATTTCCCAGGGAGTGACAGGCTAAGAAGCTGGTGGGAGCACCTGTCCCCCATGGATGCCCTCTCTAGGGCCCTGGGTGGACCCTAGTGCAGCTGCCTTATCTGTCTGGGGTGTTGGCCCTCCCACTCTGAGCCCCGGCCCCTTTGCCCCTTCAGTGATGGCTAGAGCAGCACCAGTGCAGGGAGAACAATAGCCCCCAGCCAGGCAGGGAGCTATGACTCCTGAGGGCCTGCCCCTGCCTCAGTTTCCCCATCTGTCCAGTGTGGACGAGGCTGCCACCCATCAGGAGGGCTGTGGTACTTTGGGAGTCTCTCGTGCTGACAGCTAGATTCCAGCAGCCCAATCACCCTTCCCTCCCCAGGGACACTGTAAGGGGCCCATAGGATGGCCTCCCTCCTCCTGCCACGACTCCCTGGTTCTTGGGGGTTTGATGAAGGGCTCTGAGAGGCAGGAGTCGAGTCACAGGAATGAGCGCCTGACTTGGCACCTGGCACAGGTGGGTGGTTGCTGGCTGCCCACTCTGTGAATCTTAGTCCACGGTGGGCTGTCCAGAAGCCCTCGCTGCATGATCTGAGTCTCCCCCTGAGACCAAGTTTGGGTGGGCAGGCAGGCACATGACGGGCTTGGGGCAGAGGGAGTGGAGACAGACCACTCATTGTGCCCCAGGCCAAACCGTGGGCGGCCAGTGCCCGCCCTCTGTCCCTGGCAGCCAAAATGACCTGCCCCTCACCACCCCTTGCCCTGCAGCTGGAGGTCACAGCAGATCTGGCAGAGCGGCGACGCATCCGCTCAGCAATCCGGGAGCTGCAGCGGCAGGAGCTGGAGCGCGAGGAGGAGGCCCTGGCATCCAAGCGCTTCCGTGCCGAGCGGCAGGACAACAAGGAGAACTGGCTGCAGTGAGTGGCGAGGGGTTGGACATGCAGGTGGGGCTAAATGTGCCAGGGCTCAGCTCGTGTTGTGCAGGCAGGCATGAGCCAGGTGTCTGCTGCCCATCTGGGTGTGCAAATGGCAGCATAGGCACGCATTTGGAGTACACAGGGATGTTGGTGGGCACGGACCACGTGCCAGTCATGGTGTCCTGGCCACGCCCATGTGATATTAGCGCTCAGGTCCATGGGCGTGCATGTGCCAGCGTATAGCCAGAGGGTGTGCACAGCTACCTGCCCCTCTGCCAAGGTTCCAGTTACCCTGTCCTGGCCTGTGCCTTCAGCCCACATCCTCCATGACCTGGCCCTGGCAATGGAGGTTATAGTCATGGTGTCCCTGCAGCTCTCAGCAGCGGGAGGCTGAGCAGCAGGCTGCTCTGGCACGGCTGGCAGGACGGCTGGAGTCCATGAGTGATGTGGAGGAGCTGACCACACTGGTGAGGCCTGGGCCAGGGCAGGGGATGGGGGCAGGGCAGGTGAAAACCTGGACTCCACATACCCGTGGCCCACCCCTCACCTACAGCTGCGAGGCGCTGCTGAGTACGAGGAACGCAAGCTGATCCGAGCCGCCATCCGCCGCGTACGGGCCCAGGAGATTGAGGGTACGCGCCCTGCCCTGGCCCCACCCCTGCCCTGCTGCATGCTGCCCCCAGCAACCCCCCACCCTGACGCTCTGCTACTCACCTGACACTTTTCCCTTTCCCTCCAGCCGCCACATTGGCTGGAAGGTTGTGCAGCGGGCGTCCCAACAGTGGCTCAAGAGAGGACAGCAAGGGGCGGGCAGCACACAGGCTGGACCGGTGTGAGGTAAGGGGTGTGGGCAAGGTCCTGTGCCCATGGACGCCAGCAGCACAGAGCGCCTGTGTGTCTTTGCTAGATGGGTACTTAACTGAGGGGGCCCCCAGCTTGTGTTTGGGGGACAGTGGGACTCTGTCAGGCCTCTGCCCACTCTCCCAGGCAACTTCTGGTCACATGTCTCCCCTCCAGAGTTTGTCTCTACCCAGGCCTCCCCCGCAAAGCCAGCTTGTCTACACTGCTCCCAGGTTCCTGACTGTCTCTCATTACCACCCTGTTGACCTCCCAGCTGGCCTCCCTGCTTCCACCCCCACACTGGCCATCCAGCCTCCACTCAGCAGACAGAGGGATCTCCCTGAAATGAAAATGAGACCCTGGTACTTGCCCAGCTTAAACCATCCGAGGCTGCCCCTCCCCCTCCGTACAGCCCACATCCTTACCTTGGCTTATCAGGTCCTGCTGTCAGGGGCCAGTGTCGGCTCTGTTCTCCAGGGAGTGTGGGTGAGAGGTGGGGTCGTGCAGGTTCCGTAAGTGGCCAGCAGAGGCCGCTGGGTCCCTGGTCCTGGCAGGACTACCCACTAACCCCGTAATTAACCAGGCAGAGGCCAGGGGTCAGGGGCCTCCACGCCAGAAATTGATTAAGTCTGGGAGTCCCCAGCAGGTCTCCTGCTGTCCCCAACCCCTGCCATTAGGATCTGGTCATCTCTGAACTGCCCTTGAGTAGGCAGTGCCAAGAGGTTGGGAAGTGGGGATCAAAGATGGCCCATGGTGTGCCAGTGACCGTGCTTGTGCAGATGTGCCTGCAGGAAACCGTGTCCAGCCCCTCTGCTTTGCATGCCCTGCCCTGGGTGCCTGCCAGCCTGGAGAGCCTTGGCCACATCCTGTGGGTCTCCCACGGGTCTCCCGCAGGTGCCGAAGCCAGAGGAACAGGAGCAGCAGGCAGAGGTCCCAGAGCCAACCCCAGCCCCCAATGGCACCAGCCATGATGTGACTACAGTGACACTACTGCTTCAGGCCCCACCTGGGGGCACACCCAGCTCACCTGCCTCAGCCGACAGTTCACCCACCACTACCTCTCCTGAGCCTCCACTGGAGCCTGCCGAGGCCCCGTGCCCTGCCACTGAGGCTCTGGGCAGCCCCAAGCCACCTCCCAGCCCTCCCAGGGCTGCCAGCCCTGAGCCCCAGGAGCCTCCAGCCACCCCCAGCATGGAGGGGCAGGTGGTCAACAAGGTGAGTCTAGATGAGGGGCAGGGATGCCAGGCAGATGAGCTCCCCAGTCTGGGAGTCAGGCCCTGCCCATGCCGTGTCTCCTCTGCAGCTCCTGCCTGGCCCCACAGAGCCCCCTGCTGCCCATGGCCCTACCAAAGGTCCCTCCGACACAAAGAGAGCAGGTAGGGTTCCAGCAGAGATAGCTAGGGGCATCTGCCTCCCTGGGCCTCCCCTTCCCTGCCTGGAAAATGGGTTCTTGTGTCTAGATGGCTCCAGTGCCCTCAGGTCCAGGCAGGCTCTGACACTCCTCCCACTGCTTCTGAGGTGTCCCCGCCCCTGCCCCCCCCACTCCCCCACCCATGGCCAGAGGCCTCCCTGCAGCCTTGAAAGGCAACAGGCCTCAGGCACATTCTTTTCCCCAATAAGGGAGTGCACCCATCTCCCAGCTGGAGCCGTGGGCAGTGCTGGCCAGGGGGGTGTCCACCATCCCCATCAGCAGGGAGAATCTGGGCACCCTTCCTCCAGCCCAAGCCTAGCCCCAGCCCCCAGGAGTGTCCAAGTTATCCTGGGGTCGGGGAAGGAGGGGCCTGTAAGAGAGACGCTGCTGAGTGGGGAGGCTAGGAGCTGTGGGAGGTGCAGGGTGGGCTGGGGAGGTTGAGGTGTAGGAAGGGGTTGGGAGGCTGAGGAGGTGTGGAAGAGAGGACTATGAGAGGTGGACCCCACCATCCGCTCTCCTCTCTCTGCTCCCACATGGCCGCCACCGCCTTCCCATGCTGCCAGACCTGGCTGGCCCTCGCCCCTGCCAACGCTCCCTGTCTGTGCTGAGCCCCCGCCAGCCAGTCCAGAACCGAGGTACTGCCAATTCCCACAACCCCGGGCTCTGGGCAGTCCCTGTCCCATCCAACCACTGACAGCCCTCCTGTCCCTTCTAGAGCCCACTCCCCTTGCCAGCGGACCTTCCCCGTTCCAGCGGGCTGGCTCCGTACGGGACCGTGTGCGCAAGTTCACATCTGATTCTCCTATGGCTGCTGGGCTCCAGGAAGGCCCACTCCGGGCAGCCCTAGGTCCCTCGACCCCTGCAAGGCTCCCAGGCTCCTCCCACATCAGCACCACCCCTGCCTTCTCCTCCAGTGGCCCCTCCTCACGGGGCCGCAGTGACACCTCCTCCCAGTTCAACAAGGATCAGCGAGGAACAGCCCGGCCCCTGGCCCAGCTTCAGAGCTGCCCCAGGGAGGAGGGCCCCAGGGGGCGGGGCTTGGTTGTCAGGCCCCTTGAAAACAGAGCAGGGGGGCCCATGGCCCGCTCAGAGGCGCCCAGTGCCCCGCTAGCCGTGGCCGTGGGCACTGCTGAGCCAGGGGCCAGTATGAAGACCACATTCACCATCGAGATCAAGGATGGCCGGGGCAAGGCCTCCACGGGCCGGGTGCTGCTGCCCACAGGCAACCAGAGGGCAGGTAGGCCTCCCCACTGCCTCCCCACTGCTGGGGATGACTGCCTGCAGCCACCCAGCTCTGCACATAGGACAGGTGCTGTGGTCAGGGCTCAGGGTGTCTCCAAAGGGTGCACTGGGAGCAACGGGCGCCATCAACCTGGACTGGCATTACCCTCACCCCACCTGATCCTGACCGTAGTCCTTCTCCCTATCCAGAACTGACGCTGGGGCTGCGGGCGCCCCCCACCCTCCTTAGCACCAGCAGTGGGGGCAAGAGCACCATCACGCATATCAGCAGCCCTGGGAACCTGGCTCGGCTGGGCAGTGTCACTCACATCACCAGCTTCAGCCATGCCTCCCCTGGTAGCCGAGGAGGCTGCAGCATTAAGGTGAGCCCTTCCTCACCCCACCAGCCTCACCATCAGCCACCTCATGTAGACTGCTTCAGGGTGCAGGGCTCTCAGGGCTCCTCTGTTCTGCTCTTCCCCTACTGCACACACGGGAAACTGAGGCCCACAGAGAGAAGGTGACCACAGTCCACAGACAGTTCATGGCAGAGCTAAGGCCAGACCCTCGCCTATCAGCCACTAGATATGTCAGAAGCTCACTCTGTACTGGCCTTAAGCTTCCCACATGATGATCTCTGGTCCTTACTCCAGAATTGGTCGGTTCATGCCTCGTGAACAGATGGGAAAACTGAGGCTCAGAGAAGGGTAATAAGGGCTTGCCCCCCTCTTCCTGTAGCAGCCCCAGTGGCCCTGCTCCCAGCCTATACTGAACCTCAGCCCCAAGGTGCAGAGCCGCTCATCTGCTCATCCAAGATCAGCCTGGCCCGTTAGGAGATTGGAGATTAGTGATTACCATCTGCGTCAACATCTCGGGGTGGGGGGGGTGCTGGGCAGAAGCACTGAGGGGGGACAGGCAAGGGGGTGCCAGTCAGGTGAGGCAGCAGCCTAGCAGGTGCCACGGGAACTGAATCTGCCGCACCCTTCCATTATTCATTCTGGAGCCCGGGATCAGCTGGCTGGGAGCTCAGCCTGGGAAGGGATCCCCAGCGGGCCGCCCAGCTGCCCAGGTAATGGCCTCTGTGCTGTTCCAGGGGCTGAATAGGACTTTGAGGTGAAATGGCTAGAGCCAGCTTTGGGCTTTCTCAAGGGTGACAGGGAGAGGGTGGGGGCAGGAAAGCACCCTTCCCCTCACAGAGCAGGACCTAACTGCTCTCTGCCAAGGGAGCGAGGAGAGGGTGGCTGAGGCCCTTGGGGTGGATGGGAGGTGCCACAGGGAGCGCCAGGTATGACCACCTACTTGCCTCAGTTTCCCCATCCAGAACCAAGGGGAGGCAGATCGTGTGCCTGTAATGCACTTGCTCAGAGTCTGTGGTTGGATCTGAGCACCAGAGGCAGGCAGAGGACATTTATCTCAGGGACAAGGCACTTGCTACTGCAGATTGCTTGAAGTCCCGCCTCTCTGTGCCTCCATTGCCCCCATCGGTTCAAGGCTTTCTAAAACAGCATGACATGAGGGCAGAGGACGCAGGCTCTGGAGTCTGGCAGACTGGGTCCTCACGGCTAATGCACATGGTGGCCCAGACAGGCCCATGCCTTGCTCCCTGCCTCAGTTTCCCCACCTATGGGGCATGGGGCCCCGGCCTCGGCAGTCCTTCAGAACCTGTGCAGGCTTGCTGTACTGCCAGTCTGTGATCTCTGCAGGGCCAGGGCCAGGCCTGGCGGTCCGCCTGCTTGAGCAGGCCACCCCTCCCCCACTGCCCCCTCCAGAGGGAGCCCAGAATAGGTTTCTATTTGGGCTACAGCCCCAGCTGGCAGGTGGCGGGCTGGGAGGCCAGCAGGGGCGGGGCAGGCCCACTGCCCTTGCCTTCGCCCTCAGGCCAGCTGCAAAGACTGACTCTGCCAGACAGAAGCAGCAGTCCCTACCACTGCCCCCTTCGTCACCTCACCATAGAGCCCCCACCATCACCATGCCGGGGGTACCGGGGCCCAGGTCTGAGCTGGACGCAGCCCTCGAGGAGAGATTGGGCCGGGCGTTGGAGGAGATGCAGGCAGTGGCGGAGGCTGGCCGGGCGGCAGTGACCCAGGCAGCTGAGGCAGCTGCCTCGGCCGTGGAGCCGGTGGCCCGGGCAGCTGAAGAGCTGCGGGCTGAGACAGCAGCGCTGAGCTGGCGGCTGGATGCACTGGGCAGGCAGGTGGAGGTGCTGAGCCTGCGGCTGGGGGTCCCACTTGTGCCTGACCTTGAGCCCGAGCTGGAGCCCAGTGAGCTGCTCCTGGCCGCTGCCGACCCTGAGGCCCTCTTCCAGGCGGCCGAGGATGCTGGGACCCCTGTGGCCCACCCGCCTGCCTTCAGCACCCGCCGCCGCTCCTCTGCAAGCCCTGCCCACAGCGGCAGTCTCGTAAGTCCTTATGGGCTGCAGGGAGGCGGGTGGTTTTGAGCCAGGCTCTGCCTCTGCTCAGTGACCCTAGGTGGCCTACCACCTTCTCTGAGCCTCAGTTTACCTATCTGTACAGGGGACTGGGGCACTAGCGCTCCAAGACTGAGGCAAGATGGTGCCAGGCTCCTGGCCCTGAGGCACACGTGGCGGCTGCCCTGGCAGCCCCTGGCCGGGGCCCAGCCTCCAGCCCCACCCCCACTCCCTGCCCCTGCCAGGCCGAGCCTCCCTGAAGCAGCTGCCACCTCGGCTCTCCTTACCCTTACAGCAAACAGAGAGGCCCTGCCAGGAGGGGAGGGGCTCTGATAGTTGGGCTGGGGGCTTGTCTGCAAGGGGCTGGGAAGATGCCCTGAGAGGGGTGGGGGGCTAGGTTGGGGTTGGAGGCCCCTTAGGGGGTGATTCATGCTAGTGGGTGTGGGGAGCAGGGGCGAGCTTCAGAGAGGACTTGGCTCTGGGCAGCCCCGGTCAGACACCTGGTCAGGAGCCTATGGGCCCTGGTCCAGCTCCCTTGGTGTGTTGAGGGCGGGCATGTGCTTGCTGCCTGGGCACTGGCCCAGGAGGACCCAGGCTTTCGGAGCAGGCAGACAGAGCACAGCCTGCCTGGGAGGGGGCTGGGAATGAAGCAGCAGAAGGAACTCGGATACAGGAGTTAGGCTAGCTTCAGCTCAGATCCCAGTCTGCATCACACTTATAGAAGGACAGTGGGCAAGTCATGCAGCTACCCTGAGCCTCAGTTTTCCCTTCTGTTAAATAGGGACAGTAAAATACCTAGTGTTCATACAGTGCTCACCACTGAATGGAAATCACCATTATTGCCTCCCTTAATTGTATTAAGACAGTTCTGGGTACATGGGAAGCCCTACAACAAGGCTCTCAGTGCCTCTTCTGTGAGCCTGACATCAACATGGTCATCCTTGGGCAGGCCGTCCAGCTGGCTAGTGGTACTTCAAAGGCTGTGCCAGAAGCCCCAGGGCCTGGCCCCCTGTACTTTGGGGCATGGCTGGGTTCATTTACACCCCTGCTTAAAGTCCATGCCCTCTCCCCACCACACAGATGGAGCCAGAACCAGCAGAGCCCCCCTCTGCAGCAGTGGAGGTGGCCAATGGCGCCGAGCAGACCCGCGTGGACAAAGCACCAGAGAGGCGGAGCCCTCTGAGCGCCAAGGAGCTGACGACCATTGAGGATGAGAGTATCCTGGACAAGATGGTATGGCCAGATCTGGTGGACTGGGGGTTGGCAGGGGCCGGGACCAGCAGGCACCAGATAGGCAATGACGGGGACTCTGTCTGCAGCTGGATCAGACTACGGACTTTGAGGAGCGGAAGCTCATCCGGGCTGCGCTACGTGAGCTCCGACAAAGGAAGAGAGGTAGAGAGCCCAATGCCCCACCCCTAGATCCAGCTGCTCCCCTCACTGGGGTCCATTCGTGGACACTCCAGCTCAGTAACGCCCTCCCCAGCTTCTTCTCTAGACTCAGCTTCTCCTTTTCTAGACCCAGCTCTTCCCTTGCCTCCTTCCCCCAGATCCAGCTGCTCCGTTCCCTAGCTGCTTCTCTCCCACTTCCTAGACCCAGAACCAGCTTCTCTTCTCCTTCCTAGACCCAGTTACTCTCTCCCCCAGCTACTCCTCTTTGCTTCTCCAAGTTCTGTCAAGTACTCCTTCCCTGAATCCAGATACTCCTTCTCCCAGCTGCTTCTCTCTCCTCAAGGTCCACTGATGACCACCTTAGCCTCTGCTTCCTCCCTGCTTCCCCTTCCCTGAACACAGCTACTTCCTCCCCAGACCCAGCTATTCCTTCTTCCAGATTCTAGATTCATTTGCTTCTCCAGATACTCTCAATTACTCCCTCTATGGATCTAGCTGCTTCCTGCAGGGCCCACGGATGGCCACCCAGCCTCTATGCCCACCCACCTGCTTCTTCTTTAGGCCCAGTTACCCACTTTGTCAGCTTCTCTCCCAACTACCCTTCCCCTGGATCGAATTGCTTCTCAGATACCTACAATCACTCCATCCGTGGATTTAGATATTTCTTCCTCTAGCTGCTCTTCTCCCTGCTAAGACCTATTTGAAGGCCCGCTCAGCTACTGCCCTCACTCAGCTTCTCCTTCCCTGGCCTCTGCTGCTTCCTCCCTAGATGGAGATACTCCCTCCGGACTCAGCTATTCATTCCCACAGAAACTCCCTTCTTGGATCCAAATACTTTCCCTTTGAGTTCAGCTATTCCATGTCCCCTTGTTTCTGAGTGCACCACACCCCGCCATTCCCTCCCAAGTTATAGCTACCCCCTCACCCCCAGCTACTTCTAGAGAGGGCCGTTGTCCCCTGTGTCTTCAGTATTGCTAACAAGTTGCCCCCCATCCCATCTGTGTGCCCTGTGTGCCCGTGCATATGTGCTTTGTGGGCGATGGTGGCCTTCTGGGCGTGCGTGGGGCATTCCCCGCCCAGACCAGCGGGACAAGGAACGGGAACGGCGGCTGCAAGAGACACGGGCCCGGCCAGGGGAGGGCCGTGGCAACACGGCCACCATGACCACCACGCGACACAGCCAACAGACAGCTGACGGCTCAGCTGTCAGCACTGTCACCAAGACCGAGCGGCTCGTCCACTCCAGTAAGGGGCCGAGCAGGGCTCAGGGCTCAGGGTGGGAACATATCTACCTTGCTGGGCCCTGTGCCCCTCACACCCTTCCTCTCATCCCTGCCCCCGCAGATGATGGCAGACGGACGGCCCACACCACCACGATGGAGTCGAGTTTTGTGAGGCGCTCAGAGAGTAAGGCCGCCCGGCGTCTTCTCATGCCTGCCTGCCAGCCCACCTTCCTCAAACTCTCTCTCCGAACTTCCGTCTGTGTGTCTCTCTGTCCAGCCATCACTTTCTCTTCTCTGCCTGTGGCTACCTCCATCCCTCTACCAGCCTCCCGCCCCATCTCCCACATCCAGCCCAGGACCTCACCCTGCTCCCCTTCCCCTTTCTTGCAGATGGTGGTGGCCGCACCATGATGCAAACTAAGACCTTTTCCTCTTCGTCATCCAAGAAGATGGGCAGGTGAGCACAGGTACCCACTCCCAGACCACGGAGGAGTCAGTGTCTCAGGGGACCTCACTGCACACCCATTCTACAAGAGGGTACACAGCCAGGGAGGGGCAGAGTGGGAGTCAAACTACTTCTGCTTGCCTTGCCATCTCACCTAATTCTCAACCGCACCATGAGGGAGGCCAGAGATTTGCTCGGGGTCTTAGAGAAGCCTCCCCACCACACTGAGCTGCTGGTGGCACTGCCATTTCCCAGTGTCTGAAGACCATGTCCCATGTCACAGAGCATCTTTACATCTTAGCCCCATGAAGGTGGGATACACCCTATGTTATAGAGCATTTTGGGGCAGGTAGGATCAGAATTCAGGCTGGGAACCAGAGGGGTCCAGGAACTCTGAGTCAGAGACTTATGTTCAAGTACTTGCACTGCCCCTCATGCTCTCTGAAATCTAAGGCCAAAGGCCTCTGTTTCCTCATCTTCAGTGGAAGTGGTAAGAGTCCCTCCATACTCTTGTGAAGTTTAAAATGACACATAGAAAAGGCTCAACAGACACTAGCTATTATTATTATTACCATTACTGTTATCACATTGGTTGTCATTATTAGTTGATAGGGCCCAGAATCTAAGCTCACCTGTAACCTGACGATACAATGAGCCTTCGCAGAAAACTCCCCAGGGTCCAAGTCTGTTGAAAAGAGCTTGGCTCCCATTTTCTTGTCGTTTGAGCCTCAGTCTGCTCTTCTGTAAAATGGGTATGATAAGAGCACCTCCCTTGCTGGCCGGCGTTGCCGGTGGTGAAGATACCACAAGAGTGTAGGGTCTGGAGTGTGACAAGGCCCCTCCCTTCACTCGTGGGGATCGAAGCTCAGGAGCGGCCCTCCCCGGCCCTAACAGTGGCATACCCACCCCTTAGTATCTTCGACCGAGAGGATGAGGCCAGCCCGCGGCCCGGCAGTCTAGCGGCGCTGGAGAAACTCCAGGCAGAGAAGAAGAAAGAGCTGATGAAGGCGCAGAGCCTGCCCAAGACCTCGGCCTCCCAGGCGCGCAAGGCCATGATTGAGAAGCTGGAGAAGGAAGGCACCGCGTGGTGAGCAGCAGTGGGTGGGGCGGGGCCTGATGACCGCATGGGGCGGGGTCTTGGCTGTGGTGGGCGGGGCCAGAGACGAGAAGGGAGCGGCTAGAGCAGTGGGGGGCGGGGCCTGAAGGTAAAGAAGGCGGGGCGGGGGCCTACTCGGTGGGCCAATGGAAGAGGCGCCCCTTGTAACCCCGCTCCCGACACCGCCCCCGCAGCAGCTCTGGCGGACCCCGCGCAGCTGTGCAGCGCTCCACCAGCTTTGGTGTCCCCAGTGCCAACAGCATCAAGCAGATGTTGCTGGACTGGTGCCGAGCCAAGACGCGTGGCTACGAGGTGAGCTCTGTGAGACCAGGTGGCCAGGCGAGGGCCTCCTCACCCTCACAAGGCCCCAACTGCAGCTGTACCCTTCACAGCCACCATGTCTGGCAGGGAAGATGAAACAGGCTTCTTCTGGAATGAAACAGGCTCAAAGAGGACACATAACATGCCCTAGATTCCAGGATAAGTGATTAAGTGGCAGGGCCTAATGAGGGCCCTTGGATGGTGGGCACGGTTCAGGGCCAGACCCCACCCTTAGAGTCCCCGCCTCATTGCTCTGTCGGAGGCACTGGGTAAATTTCTGTACATGAGGGAAGGAGTGATGAGGGCATGACCACGGCCTTAGCTGGGTGGTGCTGGGCCTCTTGGTCACTCTGTCCCCCTAAGCAACAGACATGGGAGTTAACAAACTGAGTTGGAGGAGGCTACCTACTGTGCAACCTTGAGCAAGCTACAGGGCCTCTCTGAGCTCAGTTGCCCTAGACCTGGATTACCAAAACACTGGGGGGTGAGGACTTCCCCAGTCGTCCAGTGGTTAAGACTCCATACTTCCTCTGCAGGGGGCATGGGTTTGATCCCTGATTGGAGAAGTTCTGCATGCATGCCTCATGGTGTGGTTAAAAAACAAAACAAAACAAACAAAACACTGGAAGGTGGAGGACATAGGGAGCTGACCAGTCTTCCCACTACCCGTAGCATGTGGACATCCAGAACTTCTCCTCGAGTTGGAGTGACGGGATGGCCTTCTGTGCCCTGGTGCACAACTTCTTCCCTGAAGCCTTCGATTATGGGCAGCTCAGCCCACAGAACCGGCGCCAGAACTTCGAGGTGGCCTTCTCATCTGCCGAGTAAGTGTGGGTCCCAGCCCTGCTGGTGTCAGCTGGGCGTCTGGGGCTGGGCATCTGGGCCGGGCCCAGCTGCCCCGAGGCCCCCTGGAGCTGGTCAGCTGCACTGTCATTCAGCGGCTGAGACCCCCTTCCCCAGAAAGCCCCCATCCTCTTCCACCCCACCCACCTGTTGCTGAGCGTGCCAGGTGCCCGCCGGAACGAAGGAGCCAGAGGCCCGCCTACCAGCCTGGGCCAAGGCCCATCAGGTGGCCCTGTCCATATCCCCTCCATCCTCCCTCTGTCCCCTTCTCCTTCTATCTCTCCCTTTCTCTGTCCTGCTCTCCTCCCACTATCACCAGAGCTTCCTGCTCCCACGGGATCCCGGCTGGAGATTCCAAAAGGAGGATCCTGGCCCGGGCACCGTGCCCGCCCAGCCTATATAGGTGTTGCCAGAGGCTTATATAGGACATCAGCAAGCCCTCCACTTTGGAATCGTTGCCCCATCTGCTCACCTCACCCTCAGCACCCTCCTCCACCTGTCTTTCTCTATCTTTCTCTTTCTGGTTTCCCCCCGGATATCTTCCTCTTTCTCCTCCCTCCACCTCCTCTCACGCCTCCCTCACCCCCCCTCCCTGGGGCACAGCCCTCCTCTCCAACCTCAGCGCCAACGCCATCGCCCCCACCCCTTGTTCCCTCCCGCTTGCCCCGAGAGTTCTCTGCACCTGTGACTGATCTGGCCCCCCACCCCTGTCTGCATTGCACACCATTAGTGATGGGTAGTGAGCGGCACGTCCACAATGGGGAGGGGGCATGCGGGGGGCTGGCAGACTGCAGCACTGAGAACGTAACTGAACTCATGTCTCTGTGTGTTTATGTGTGTGTCTCTCTGTTCTCCCCTCTCTCTTCTCTGCCTCTTCCCCTGCTGCCCCGCTCGGGCCCCGCCCCCCTGCCCCTTCCCGGCCCCCTACCCTCCCCAGGACCCATGCGGACTGCCCGCAGCTCCTGGACACAGAGGACATGGTGCGGCTTCGAGAGCCTGACTGGAAGTGCGTGTACACGTACATCCAGGAGTTCTACCGCTGTCTGGTCCAGAAGGGGCTGGTAAAAACCAAAAAGTCCTAACCCCTGCTGGGGTCCCACGGTGAGGAATGCCGCCTTGCTCCCCTGTCCCATTACGCTGCCCCGCTGGAATCTGCTCAGTGGGGCACAAAGAAAAGCCAGGGAAATGGCGGGAGTGGGGGTGGGGAAGCAGGGGGACCCTGAGAAGAGCCAGAAGGAGCCAGGCACGGCCTTATCTTCTGTTCAGGACCTCACAGGCAAGACTATTCTCCTCAATGGGCAGTGATGAGCCAGGTGGGCAGGACTGAGATGGAGGAAGCCCAGGAGGCCATGGGATCCCCGGGGAGACACCCGACCCAGCTGGCAGGTCCAGGACAGCTCTCAAAAAAGTGCAAACTAAGCTGGCATCTGAATGACAAGTTCAGGCTAAAGGAGGGAGAGGGAGTCCCGGGCAGAGGGATCAGCCAGTGCACAGGGGTGGGGTCGAGGGAGGTGGAGGGCATGGCACACCCAGGAAGGGAAGGAAGTTTATTTCGTCTGGATGTGAGGGGGAGGAAGGGGTCACAGTCAGGAGTCTGAACTTCCTTCTGAGGACAACAAGAGTTATAAAAGGTTTTCAAACAGAGAAGGGATGTATGTGGTCTAGTAGCATTGAAGAACAATCCTTGAGTGAGGCCTGGATGAGGGATGGGGAGGGAGGGGACGGACTAGACAGCTAGAGAAGCTTAAGCAGAGGGATGGGCTTTTTGATGGACCCACTGGGGAGGGAGAAGGAGGGTCAGGGAAGCCTCCCAGGCCTCCAGTTTGTGCACTGGGAAGTTGGGGGTGCCATGCTCCAAGTTGAGGCGCTCAGGAGCGAGGCCAGTTTAACAGGAAGTTATTTCTGGTGGGGGTCCTGGATCCCCAAGCCAGCTGTGGCATTTCCTGTCTGGTCATCTCACCTCAGGGCCACAGTAGAGAATTCAGATCCTGAGCTAACTGCCCATTACAGACCAGGAGCTCAGAGGAGAGAGGTGGGCTCAGAGCATGCCAGGGGTTGTTAGGTCAGAGCTAGGGCCAAAAACTGGAACTCCAGACTCCCCACCTTGTGGCTGTTTTCCTTGCCCCATCACTTTTCCCACCCATTTTGTAGGGAGAAGAAAAGACGAAGGCCCAGAGGGAGAAAGGGGATTGCCTAAAGTAATGTGAATCAGGGACAGAGCTAGCAGTGCACTCAGATGCCCCTTGGGGCCTGCAGCCATTGTGGGGGGCAGCCCACACGTGCACACATATACTCAGAGAAGCTGTGCAGGTGAGGGAAAGATGGGCATGGTGCTGTCTCCAGGTCATATATGGACTTAGGAGCTGCTGCCCAGCAGGCCAGCCTGGAGGGAGAGGGGCCCAGTCCGGCCCTGTTCCAGTTGGAAAGTGTGACTCAGCCGTGCTGTTGCTCGAATTGCCTGGTGTTTGGCCTGTCACTGGGGCAGCTGGAGCCCTGAGCCATGAGCCCCGGTGTAAACAATGGCTTTATAAGGTCTCCAGGGAAGACACCAGAGATGGGAGGGAGCTCCACTTTGGGAGAGGCCAGGATCCCTGGGGAGATAGCCACAGCTGGAAGAAGCTGCAGAGAGAGGCCGCCTCTTCACCGTAGTACAGCTGAAACAAGCTGGGGCAGAGATGACCTCAAGGGCACATAGCACCTCAACAAGAGAGTCAGAAACCTCTCACTCATCCTAGGTGCTTCCAAGGACTCAAATGAAGCAAAGAATGACTATACTATTGCAGAAAAATGGGGAAACTGAGTCACAGGGCAGGGTTTTCTCTAGCTTCCACAGCTGGCCAGTAGAGCCTTGACAGAAACAGGTCTCCTGCTTCCCAGGCTTCTTCCCCAAAGGAGTCCTGGTGAGCTGAGAGTAGGCCCCAGCCCTTACATTGTTTGACCTTGAAGGTCTGACCTTGAAGGCACAAGATGGGAGGTAGTCCTGGGCCCTTGGGTGTCTTGGGAACAGGAGCAATTCCTGCCCTCATGCCTTCGCTGCCAAAGGAAACTCACTTAACAACATTGACAGTGCTAACTATATGCCAGGCATGGCACATGGGAGGGAGCAAGTCCTGCCCCTGAATGTGATGTAGTTGGTCCAGTCTGTATTGATTGGGACACTCATCTGCTTCCCCTGCTCTACCCAAGTGGGTAATAAGGGTTCGAGAACTGTCTCTCAGACCTACACACACACCTCCCTGGCCACCATCTCACACAGCAGAGATGTCCCTTGAGGCAGATGGGGCTTCTCAGGCTGCTCTACAGGACGTACCAAGTCAGGGAGCTGGCAGATAATCCTGGGCCCAGAGGGTCACTGGAGTGGGTCCTGGGTGCAGGGAAAGATTTGAGGCCCCTTGGGTACAACGGCCCAACTGAGAGGCTTGTGCCAGCTGGAGTGTGCCTTTGAGGGTGAGAAGGAGGCGGCCCTCCAGAGAGAAGTGGGCGGGGTCTGGAGTGAGGACCTCCCCAGGGCTAGGGGTTGAGACCCCAACCCTGCACTGGGTCTGCTGCGCCTGGGCGGTGGGATGGGGCAAGGATCTCCTCCTTCACCTCCACATGCCTTGGCCTTGCTCCCCACAGAGGTGCCTCCAGGCTTGGGTGGCTGGGGCCTGGGGCTTCTGCCTTCCTAGAAGGCTTTTCCCCCATTCAGTCAATCAGGAGTCGAGTTTATGGAAGACCAGCGGGCTGCGGCGTTGTAAAGACCTCTGGGTAGAGGGTCGCCGCAAGAGTCGGGGCCGGCACTGACAACCACCCCCGTGCCCCCCTCCCCGCAGGATGCTGGTGGACTGCGTACCCCTCGTGGAGGTGGAGGACATGATGATCATGGGCAAGAAGCCAGACCCCAAGTGCGTTTTCACCTACGTGCAGTCGCTCTACAACCACCTGCGGCGCCACGAGCTGCGCCTGCGCGGCAAGAATGTCTAGCTTCCCCGCCGCCCGCAAGGCCGCAGCGGCAAGCTGCCCCCACCATCCAGGCACCGTCCCCTCCCTGTGCGCCGGCCCACAGCTGCCCTGTCTGTCGCGACACCTTCCCACGCATACACACGCAGCGTTTTGATAAATTATTGGTTTTCAACGACCCTGATTCCTCTCTGCCTCCCTTGGGGGGCTGAATGGAGGGCAGCTGGGCAAGGTGTGCCCACGTCCCCACTCTGGCAGCCAGGCAGCTGGGGATGCGGGGTCTCCCATGGGTATTCGGGGAGCTCTTATTCCTCACCTGCCCGCAGCAAAGAAGGAGTCGAGTCTCGCTGAAGGCGGAAGGGGATTTAGTGGAGCTGGGAAGGGAAGAAAGAGGGTTAGGAGGGACCCCCCCCCCAACTCCATCCCTGCTGGCTCGGGGACTGGGCGTCGGCCCTCAGCGAGGGTGGTGCTCCCGGGCCGCTGAGCGCTTCATTCTGTCCCCAGGGCTCAGGCAGGGTGGTGCCGCGCCCCTAGACCTACAGGTCAGCGCGGTCAGGAGCGCCTTCGGCGGGCCTAGCGGGCGCCCGCAGGTAGTCTGGGGGCACAGCCTCGTCGGGCGACGCCTTGCGGTAGAAGCCGAGCTCCTGCACCAGCGCGTTGATCTCCTCGCGGGTCATGTCGCTGAGTGGGATTCGCTGAAGCAGAAGAGGGGCGGGGTCAGCGCGCCGGACCCCGCCTCTCGCCCCTCCTCCCCCCTGTCCACCTCCCCAGGCCTCACCTCCAGTTCCTCAAAGCGTTGGCCCAACAGCACGAGCTCCGGGTCGGCCCCCGGGAGGTGTTTCATTACCAGGTTGTGGCTGGAGATGGCGTTAAGGTGGGTAGTGGTGGGCGGAGGCAGGTGGGGTTTCCCGGGGACTTGTCGATGTGAACACTACCTCGTCTGCCCAAGCAGGGCAGGGATACCCATTTACACGTGAGGAAATTAGGGTTCGAAGTAAGGGGGCCTCCTCTCTGTGCCGGTGTCTGTGGCAGTCATCACTAGTCAATTTCTCTTGCCAATCCAAGACCACCTCAGAATCCGCTGGGCAGCCACTATCAATCAATCCCATTTGTCAGTTGAAGACCGTTGGTCATCCCTATCTGTGAAGTTAAGTGGAAGGAGATTCTTGCAGATACCCTCCCCTTTCTCCCTCCCCCAGAACAGAAGGAGGATACTAGAGTGGGATGTCCTGGGTGACGAAGGCCTTCACCTGGGGAGGAACCAGAGCATCAGACCCCAACCATCTCCAGGTACCAACAGGAAACTGAAGCCCAGTGAGGTCACACAGCAAGTCATGTGCAGGCTCCTGATTCCCAGCCCAGGGAACCTCCCCCACCCGGTCATTGGGACCATGTTGCCCAAGAGGCTCAGGGGGGACAAAACTGGGGATCTCTTCCTTCAAACTCACCTCCTTCAGGCGATTAAGCTGTCATCCCCCACATGTCTGGAGGGGAACAAAATGGCATAGGTCAGGAGTAACACATCTACCCTCACCCTCATTCCCCAGCTGGGCATTGGATCGAGCTGTGAATTACTCCCTGGAACAGCAGTTCCTAAGATGTGGAAATGGAGGCCCCTTGTGGGTAGAAGGAGGAACTCTGTACAGATGGGGAAGCCGAGGCCCACCCACACCAGAGGAAAAGAGGAGCAAGACCAGGAACCCAAAGGGCACTTACCAGCCTTGGGGCTCTTGCCTGCACAACTTACTGACTGTTGACCCACGCCCAATGCCCAAGAGAAATGATCACCCTACCCGCTCAGGCCATAGAGACCTGGACCTGGTCTTTGGCCCCTAGAACCTCAGGGTGGAGGCAGACCAGAAGGAAACAGCTCAGAACTTCCCTGAGAGGCCCTATTAGAGACACCTACCATCTGGTCCCTACCTCATCCGGTGCAGAGCTGGCTCTCCCTGCCACCTGCAGCCTAGCCCTACAGACCATCTGGTTGCTTCCCCAACAAAGGAAGCTGGGAGGGCCCCTCCCTGTACTCCCTGAAGGGGAGTCCAGACCCCAGCATTACCCATTCTAGTCCTCCCTCCTCCCCACCCCCGCCCCCCCGCCCAACTTTTTTCAGGCAGAAAACTAAGGCCCGGAGAGGGTCTGTGATGATCCAAGTCACACAGGGACTTTGGTGGGGCATTTCATGGCAGGGGAGGGTGGGGGGATTGTTGGGGAGTAAGGGTTGGTAAGACAGTTCCCAGCCAGGTGGCAGGGAGGCTCCCAGAAAGTCTTCTGTCCCCCAGGCAAAGGGAGTGAGACCAACCGGAACAGGGGTGGGGAGGAATTCCAGGAAAAAGAGAAGTGATGGGGGGATGGGAGGTTGGGCTCCAGAGGACAGATTTGGGAAAGTCATAGGCCGGAAGAAGTTAGGGGACAGGACCAACGTGTCTGGGGCCCGATGTCCGGCCGGATGGGGAACTGGGGAGGGGTTCAGATTTCCAGGCCTCAAGATCGGTTGTCTCGGGCTTCCACGGTGGGTGCTGGGGCGTTCTGGGGCTGAGGAGTGGAAGGGACAGTCCTGGTGCCGAGGGGGACATGGGAGTCAGGAGGGTCCTGGGTCAGAACGGGCGGTGATTCCAAAGCCAAGGGGCCACGGGGTTAGGGGTCGGTGGTTCCTAGCCTGGGGGCCGCCGCACTCACCTCTACCCGGCCTCGGGCCAGGCCGTGTAGACGGCTCCAGTCGGGCCGGAAGGTGGAGGTGGTGGCCGAGACTGCCGCGAGGAGCAGCAGCAGGGGCGGCGAAAGCAGCAGGAGGCGCATTGAAACCCGGCCGAAGATGATCCGCAAGCTAGAGGTGAACCGTCAGGCCACTGCGCCACGTCTGGGCCCGCGAGCTGGCCAGGTCCCTGCTTGAGGTCCCACCCCGCTCGGGACCACGCCCCCAGCTCTCGGTCTCCGCCCAGGGCCTGCGTGGGGGCCGCCCGCGGTCTCCCGGCGGGGTTTGGGCTCCTCTCCGGCCTTCAGCCCTTTACTTTCCCAGCCCCGAGAGTGTCCACCCTCCCTCTGCTGACCGAGAGCATGGACGCTCTGACAGCATGCGGCCAGGCAGTGCCCCCTCATGCCGGCAGGGGGCGCGGGCGGGAGGCGGACGGACACGCGAGTTTCTGGGTCAGACACCCGATTTGAAGATGGGGAAACTGAGGCCTGGGGAATCCTTTTTTGTGTTTTTTATTCCTCTGGATGAAATTCCGATCTGGATTTCAATTTCCTGAGCACACGTGTGGCGATGGGAATATTACGTCGGGGCTGGGAGGATAAAAGGGTTAATACACGTTAGAAAGCTCTTTAGAACAGTACCTGGCACAGTACCTCAGAAAGGCCCCATGAACTCCGTTTTACAAGTTAGGTAACAGACTCAAAAAGGTAAAACAATTAAGTTGTGGATCTGGGATTTGAACCTAAAACATGCCTGTGTTCATCTCACCAAGACAAAGATGACTAGATCAGGATGCTACTTCCCCTCTTCAAGCCTAAGGCAGACACAGCACATTGATCACAATGCTCTTCCCCACTGAATCTAGCCTGGGACTCAGAATCCTCCTCAACATCAAACCAAGGCTGTATTATGACCAGTTTTGCCTTCCTGGGCCCCTTCCTTTATTAAAAAACATATATTAAATATTGGATTTTACAACTGCTTTGATTTTAAAAATGAATGTAATCCAGGCTGGATTCATGATTACTTATTCATTTTTTTCTTCCGATTTTAAAAGAAGTTAAAATATTTTTGTGGACCCCTAAAAGTATGATGGGCCCTAGACACTGAGCCTAGTGGAAAAGTCAGTTCTGCCCTTTGTTCATACCCTGCTACCTCCCATTCACTGACTTGATTGTGAAGATATAATAATAATAGGCTTAGGGCTGTTATTTAATATCCATTCTCTATAAATGCATGAGGACACAGTAAATATAATTGGTTCTATCCAGATTATTGAAATGACAGGCTATGTCTAACACTCTATTTACTGCTGTGGAAGTGGGAATTCATCCAAGCTTTCTGAAAGGCAATTTGACACAATAAATCAAAACCCTAAAAATATTTCTTCTACCCAGTATTCCACTTCTCAGAATTTGACCCAAAGTAATCTTCAGAGAGGGAATCAATTGTTAGGTCAAGATGTTTATCAAGACACTGTTTATCATGGTGAAAAACTGGAGAGAAGACAGAAGCCTGTCACAGCAGGGGATGAGTTAAATAAATGGTGATACCTCCTTAGGGTAGAGAGCCAAGCAATTGTTTAAAATGATGCAGCATACTGTTGAATGACATGGAGAATGTTCATAGTTGTAGTATCAAATTTTTTTAAAAAGCTATGAAACAGTAATATCAGCTGGGAGTTGCGATGCGCTGGGCTACAAGTCACAGAAACCTCAAGTTTAACTGGCTTAAACAATGAAAGGAATCTGTTGGCTCAAATAACAAAATAGTCCAGGCAGGGAGGGCTTCAGGTGAGGTTTGATCTGGTTGGTAAAGTCACCAAGACCTTATCTCTTTCCATTCTGCTTCCAGAACATCAGCTTATCATTAGCCCAATTACCTGCATGGTGTCAAGATGGCTGCCAGTAGTAACCAGTACCACCACAGACTTCTTCATTCATAACTAACTAAGGGGAAATCTTTTTTTTTTTTTTTGTAAACTTCTCAGGAGAGGAAAAAAACTTTCTTTCCCAAAACCCCCAGCAAAAGTCTCCTTATATCTCACTAGGTCCATCCATGATCTAATCAAGTGGCTGGGGAAATGCAAATGCTCCCTGGCTTAACCAGTTGGGACCCATTCCTGAAGATTGTCAAGGATATGAGCTGCAATGGATGTGTGGCGGCAACAGAATAGCCAATGGATTTTATAAAATATGTATATATAAATACATATGCCTTCACCAAAAACCATAATCTAAAGGAAACAACCCAAGAAGTCAAAATGGTCATCTCTTGGTAGATGAAATTATAGGTGAATTTTTTTTCTCCTTTACAATATTTTTCTGTGTTTTCTATAATAAACATGTATTACCTAAACACAAACAGTAACATTTGTTTACAAAAAGAATGGGTCATATGCCATGGGTTCCCTCTACCCCACCTCACACCCCAGCAAGGACCTCAGATTGGCTGAAGCCAGAGGCCCCGTGGAGCCCGTGGCTTTTCTGCTGACAGAGCCAAACCTCAGCACCCCATGGGCCCACGCTGTTCACTGGACAGGTGCCACCAAACCAGCCTCATTGCATTAACCTGGACTCTGTGTCCTGGAGGGGCCATAGCCTGGGCTGCTGAGTGTTGACTAGCCAGCTAGTGGAACTGATGGTAGAGACTAGCCACAACAGTACCGGGAACATTCCAGCATCAGCAGTCATGGGAGGCCCAGGATCTCCCAGAACAGAGCTCTGCTCGTAATCCATGCCTTTATGGAGCAGTTTGTAATCTAGGCCAGCAGCCCTCCTCAGGTGGGGCTGGGTTTGGGGTTTAGTCTGTGATAAAACCAGGTTCAGACAAGGTCAGTGTCAGTCCTTAGCCTATGACCAGATTCAGAACTGAGTCTGGGGCTGGAGTCAGGGCTCAGTCAGTGATTGGGATTTGGTCTCCATCTGTGACTATGTTCAGGGCTCAGCCTTTGACCAGATTCAGTGCACAGTCTGAGGTCAGGGACTAGTATGTGACCAGAGTTGTGTGACCCAGGGTCAGAGCTCAGTTTGAGACCTGCATTCAGTCAATAATTAGATTCAGGGCTCAGTCTGTGACCAAGATCAGGACTCAGTCTGCCACCAGGTTCAGTTAATGACCAGACTTGGATCTCAGTCTAGACCTGGGCTTGGGGCTCAGTCTAAAATCAAGGGTTAGTCCAAACCAGGGTTAAAGTTCAGTCTGTGACTGTGGCTCAGTCTTAAGCTAGGATCAGGGCTCAATCTGGGTCCAGAATTGAGGTCTCCAGTTGGAATCAGGCTAGGTCAGGCTTGGATCAGGCTCAGTACTTGACCAGAACCAAGGCTCAATCTAGAGCTGGGGTAGAGGCTCAGTCTTAGTGTGGGATCGGGGCTCAGTTAACACCAAGATTAGGGCTCAAGTTGGATCTGGGATCAGGGCTAGGGTTTAGTCTGGCTCTGTGTTCTGTTCTGAGCTCCAATATAGAAGTTTCTGGAGACCTGGGCGCCAAGGGCAGGTCAGCATGCAAGAAAGGAGAGCCCCCAGGCAAGCTTCTGTCCCTGCAGTAAACCTCTCTTTGCCTGCTGAAGCCAGTTGTCCTAGAGCCTTCTAACCTACATGTCTCTGCTGCCCGAGATCCCCTCAAACCAGAATAAAAATAGCCATTCACTTCAGAGCAGCTGACAGCGGGTGCCAGGCTGCCTGGGAGGAGGGGGAGCTGAGGAGAGGAAGGAAGGATGTTTGAGCTCAGGCCCCAGCTGTGTGACCTTGGGAAAGTCACTCCTCCTCCTTGAACCCATTCCTGAGGAGCAGAATGGGAGGTGAGGATGACACCTACTCCAGAGGGTGAGAACAAGGGGAGAGTGATATAACATGTGGCAGTTGGTACCGATAAGGAACTCTGGAGTAAAGCCTTGGGAGGAGAAATGCTCCTCCAGGTCCTGTATACTTTCTTCTCCAGGAAGCCCTCCCTGATGCTTACCTCTTCCACCTTCCCACACTACCCTGTAGCACCCTCTGTCTCAAAACATTTCTCAACTAGTGGCCACAGTGTGACCTCCCTCACAGGGGACCAGCGAGCAAAACGAAGAGGACAGACCCTTCTGTACCATTACCATCCTCAGGTGCCCCTGGGCGGTGGATCGAGGAAGAGGAAGAGGAAAGAGGAAGAAGCACGTCTCTCTCTCCCTTCCCTACTTCTGGGGGATTTACTCTGAGCCAAAGGGCCATGAGGGCACGTGTCCAGAGGTTGCATCCTTTCACAGCTGGAACCTTTCATACTCCATACCTTTGCACCTGCTGCTCCCTCTGCTTCCCAGGGTGTTTCTTCTCTTTTCAGTTTGGCAATACAGATTCTCCTTCAAAGAACAGGTTCAACAGGAACCTCTGTGGGGGAGAATTATCCACCATCTCCCTGGGAACCCCATGCTCTGTCCCCTGCTGGCTGTGTAATCCCTAGGCCTCAGTTTCTTCCTCTGTCAAATGGGGATCTTATTACCAACATCACAGGGTTACTATGGAGAGTAACTGAGATAATCCATCAACCACCTCCTTTCCTATCCCTGACCCAAACAGCCTTGAGGGTAACACTAAGATTTCTAGGATGGGGCAGGACAAGATGTACTCTCTGCCTCAGTACACCACCCCCTACCCCCAGGAGCGAGGGAAGGGAGGGAGCCAGAGGTGTCTCCAGAGACAGTCATCTCCAGGGGGGTGGTTCTCCCTGGCAGCTGCCCCCAGCCTGCCACCCTGAGCCCCAGAGCCTGTTATCAACCTCCTTAGTCATCACACCAGGAGCTCAAATATAGCTCTTACCCTGTTCTCTTCTCAGCCGAGGTCCGCCCCCTGCCCCCTTCCCCTAGCAAGGCCATGTCTGGGTCTCAGAGCCCCTTTTCCTTCCCCCCGACCCAGGAATGCAACTATGCTGGGCCTCAGTTTCAGCATCCTCCAAATGGGCAGGTTGGAATAGATGATGATGGTGGGGATGATGATGATGATGATGATTGTGGTGGTGGTGATGGTGGTGATGGTGGTAACTCCAGGACAGCTGCCCTTACTGAGAGCTTGCTTGTGCCAGGCTCTGTGCTAAACTCCTCAGATGTATTATCTTGTTGAATTCTCACAGCAATCTTAGGAGGTATCTACTGTTTTTATCTGCCTTACACAGACCAGGAATCTGAGTGACTCTCCAAGTAAGTCAGTGGCAGAGACAGAAACAAAGTCCCCTGCAGGATCTGAGCTCAGGGAGGGGACATGGTGGAGATCCTGGCTGCCCCACTGGGGCAGAGGAGCCCTTTGCATACTTATTTGCATGACATTTGCCTGGTTTCTCAAGGACATTGATGCCCTTGTCTCAGCCCGGATGGCTGAGCCCTAGGACTGGTTCCAGGGACCTGGATCTGTCTCCCATCACTTCCAGGATTGCAACAGAAGCCAAGTACTCTTGGGAGCCTCTGTTTTCTCATCTGTAAAATAGGAGTCAGAGGGCTAGGCAGGGTAAGTTCAAAATTTCCTTCCATCTCTGGTGGCCTGAGCACCACCACCCTGTTCACACTCACTTCCTCCCTCACCACCACCCGCATCTTCACCTCCAACTCCACCACCACCTCTTCTTCCATCAACATAACACCCTCACCACCTCATCGGCCCCCATCTCTCCTCCACTGTTACTATAACCCTCATCTCTTTATTCTACCACCTCCACCATCACCAACCTTTGTTATCATCTCTTCTATTGCCATCACCATTACCTCCACTACCTCCTCTATCATATCCATCCCACCACTATCACCTCCACTTTGCCAGCACTGTCACCTCACCACCACCACCACCAGCACTGTCAGTCCTCACTTCCATTATCATAATTACATACATTATCATCTCCACCCCTTCGATCACCACTGTCATTACCTCCCCGATCACCAACGTCATCACTTCCACCATCACAACATTTCTACCCCAGAACCCTAATATGGCCTGGGTCTCTGCCCCTGCAAATTCCAGCCTCACAGAGGTGCTAGCCCAGAAACACAGACTAGACCCAGAGACAGTCAAGCAGAGGTGGGAAGCCCATCCAGGAGAGAGAATGAGGTATCTGTCCACGTGACTTTCATGCAGGGGACCACACTGGTCCATGAGGATACAGAGGTGACTTGATCAGCAGGGAGCTCTGGGCACAAAACTCTGATCATTTTCTGCCTAAACTGAGTGAGATCACCCCTCTGTAAGCAATCAAGCAGCTCTGGAGGAATCAGGGTTTCAGGGACTGCTTAGCACAAAACTCTGATCATTTTCTGCCTAAACTGAGTGAGATCACTCCTCTGTAAGCAACCAAGCAGCTCTGGAGGAATCAGGGTTTCAGGGACTGCTTAGCAGATAAGAGTGAGAGTGGAGAAGAGGCAGAAGCAGAGCCCACAGCTATCTCCGGCCGTATCTGAACATGTCACTCATTCACTCTTCTCACTGATTGGTTGATTCATTCAACAAACACTTCCCTAGGTCTGTTGGAGACCAGGCCCTATGCTGGGTCCTGGCCAAAGAAGTTCCCAGACCTGTTTTTGACCCTCCTGCCAGTCTGTTCCCCCACTGCTGGGCATTTCTCCACCCCAGCTCCCTTCCCCCAGACATCCCAATTGACTCTTGTGGTTCCTGGGTCACTGAGGCAGCTCCCTTTCCTCACTGAGACTCAGGGGACCTCCCCAGCTCATCAGGGGACCTCCCCAGCTCACCAGGTGACCTTGAGCAAGTCCCTCTCCCAAGCCACACCCAGTGAGTCTTGGAGGAGGAAAGCTGAGAGGAGCTGGGCTGGGCCTGGCTGTGGGGACATCCAAGGGCAGGCGCGAGGTGTCTGCAGAAGAGGAGGGGTCAGTGCTGAGGTTGAGATGGGAAAGACTCCAGTTGCTGGAGCCTGAGTGTCTGGCTCTGGGATGGGAAGGATAGAGCCAGGCGAGGGGCGGGCACCAAGGCCTGAAAATGGGGCAAGGGTGGGGGCCAAGGCAAGCCCTGAGCTGGCAGGGAGTCAAGAAGGTCACAGGATCAGAGCAGGGACTCACGTGTCTCTGAAGCCTTGGAGAGGGGGCTGACCTTTGAGCTACCTTACCCTCAGGTGTGTCAATGCCCCTCCCTTGAGCAAGCGCTGGCCAGGCCTACCGGCTGGAGGGTAAGAACAGAAAGACAGCTTCCACTATGCTGCCAGCTGGGACCTGTGCCAGGCCAATGGACCCACTTCCCCCGCTTCCTCCCCCACCATGACCATTCCAGGCTCAGCAGCCAGTCCCCAGGGTAGGCCACCTTGCCCTGGCCACCTCTATGTTGGGAAGTCGGTGCCTGTGTCTTTAAATTCTCAGCAGGTTGAAACGGCTGATGACATCACTGGTTCCCGGGAGCTAGCGGAGGAGCTGGAGCCCAAGGGAACCCGGGCTGCCGGGGGCTGCAGACATGGAGGGCCAGGGCATCAGTGGCAGCGTGAGGCCGGGGACCCGGGCTGGCCTGGGCCCCCTGCCCATGCCCCATGGGATTTCCCAAACTGGGGCACCCTCCAAGGTAAGACCCCTAAATCCTAGTTCCCCCATTCCTGATCCTTAGTCCCACACCCCCCCACATACTGCAGGCACCCTGGTGCCCCAGCTGAGGGGCTGGCACTCTTCTCTGCCCACCAAGCAGGGACTGGGCAAACAGGGTACCCTAGGGGCTGAGGGGGTAGTGATGGGACACTCAGAGAGAGGTGGAGTTAGCTGTCTCCAGGACCTCCTGGGAAAGCCCTGGACCAGGTATCAGGGGACCCAGCTGTGCTCCAGCTTTGCTATGTGACCTTGGGCAAGTTGCTTGTCCTCTCTGAGCTAATGCAAAATGAGGAGGCTTGTCCCTGAAGACTGAAACTGTGACATCTGGGATGTCTAAGTTGTTAGTGCTGGAGGCGGTGTGGTGTTTGGGGTGGGGGTTTGGAGTGGGACACTAGGAACCAAGGAGGATGCCCAAAATGCAAGCCTCAAAGAGCTGAGTTTGGGGACAGAGGTGGAGGCAGAGTTTCAGATTCTCTGAACCAAGCAGGACACGGGATGCAGACAGAACTGCATCTCTGGAGGCAGGGATGGGGCCACCCCAGGGTGAGTGTAAACCTCCTTCTACCCTCCCTGGCCAGGAACACTTTATCCTGACTTCTGGAGACAGGGACATCAGACAGGGACAGATGGGAAAGGAAGAGGAGGTCCCTGCAGGGCCCCACCCGCCCTGCCACTCCACCTGCTGGACATAAAGAGGATACTTGCTTGCCTGTCCTCACAGGTGGGGTGACAAGGGTAAGAGGGTACAACTTGTGCACAGTGGTGCAGTGCCAGGATCAACAGAATCCTGGACTTGCTCTGGGTGTTAGAATCACACTTGGGAGGATGGACTATTCCATGGAGCTCAAATAGAAGCCTAGCAAATGTTGGGCTCATACATGCAGAGGATATGAGACTTAGGCTTCCCAGGATAAGGTGTGGCCAGGGATTCTTCACCAGGTTCCTTCATTTTAAGACAGGGAAACTGAGGCCCTGGGCAGGGAAGTGCTTGCCTAAGGTCACACAGAGCTGGGCTGGGAATCGACATGGCCAGTCCTAACCCAGGCTCTTGCTCCTGCACGGAGCTCTGGGAATGGGTGACGAGGACAGAGAGGGCTGTGACCAAGGAACTGGGGATGTTTGGCAGGGGGAACCTGAGGGTTCCTGTGTACTGTGGAGGAAAGGGGGTGGTGTTTAACAGGCTGGCCCCAGGGTGTCCTGAGTGGGAAGATCTGGGGGGGTGTCAGATCAGTAGCCCTTGGCTAGGGGAGCAGCAGGGACTGCAGGGGTGCGTGGTGCTCAGGGAAGCTGACTCCAGCCACCCAACACTCCAGGGTGGCCAGGGAGTGGGTGTCAGCCAGGAAGGCAAGGAGAGCCCTCGGGTCCAGGCTCACACTCTGCCTCCTTTGAGTTGGGGGTCTTAGTTTCCCCATCTATGAAAGAGGTGTCACAGGTGAGGGAGGGGATAGGTTTCCATGTCTTGTTTCCTCCAGAAGAGAAGCTGATTCACAGCAGAATGGATTGAGGTGAGAAATTAGGAAGAACTTCCTCAGAAAGATGGGCCTTTCTTAGCTAGACAGAGTCTGCTGGGGTCTATATGGAAGTGGAGGCCGGGTTAGGGTTGACTCTGAGGCTCTGACTTGTCCTATATCCAAGATGGACTCATGTTTTCAGCTCCCAGCGAAGGAGGACGCAGCACCAGTACGCTCGGAACCAAGGTTGGCTCTGACACCTGTGGGGCCACCAGCAGCAATGCCACCTTCCTCAAAGGGGCCAAGGCTGGCTCTGGCATCTCCCGGACCCATCCTGGCTCCAATGTCTACCCCTGGAGGGCAGAAAACAGCTCCTGCCCACCGCAGCTCCAGCCTGGCTCCAACATCTATGGGCCAGTTGGTGATGTCTGCCTCGGCTGGGCCGAAGCCTCCTCCAGCTACCCTGGGGCCCAGGCTGGCTCCACTGTCCAGGGACCAGAAGCAGGTGCCACCTGCCTTCATGGGACCCAAGCCAGCCCTGGCTGCTTCAGGCCTGAGCCTGGCTGTGGCATCTGAGAAACAGCCCCCACAGCCCCCCTCCAGCTCTTCCCCAGTGCCCAGTCCAGTTCTGTCACTCTCTCAGGAACAGGCCCTGACTCCAGCATCCATGACATCAGCCCTGGCCTCTGTGGGATGGACACCAGCTAAACAGAGGGATGCCCCAGCCCCTAGACCTCTCTCCCCTTCAGAAGGGCATCTCCAGCCCCCGACTCAGACATCTGGTCCTGTGGGCTCCCCATCCTTGATTCAAGCCCCCCCAGACCCTTGGATCTCCCCCTCCTTCAGAGCCCGGCCTGAGGCCCCCCACAGCAGCCCTGAGGATCCTGTCTCGTCCTGGCCACCACAGACTCTGCCCCTGGATGTGGGCCAGGGTCCTCCAGAGCCTGGCACTCGCTCCCCCGGACTTCTCTACCCTACCTTCCGGCCAGGGGCCCCCTTAGCCCAGACTGTGCCCCCACCTCTGCCCAAGCCACCCCGATCTCCCAGCCGCTCCCCCAGCCGCTCTCCAAACCACTCCCCGTGTGTCCCCCCAGCTCCTGAGATGGCCCTCCCCAGGCCCGGCACCCTGGGTGCCGGGCCTGGTGGGCATCTGAGCCCCAACCTTCAGCCCAGAGAAACCCCAGCCCCTCTTACCACCTCCTCTTCTACATCCACCTCGTCATCCTCCTCTTGGTCAGCTCAGCCCACCTGCAAGAGCGACCCTGGCTTCTGGTGAGGGGCCCTCTCCCAAGACATTGCTGGGGCTTGAACTCTAAGACTAGCCATCCTTCTAGGGTGGCTTACCCTACTCCACCCCAGCTGACCTCCTTGAGGAAGACTCCCTGTGGGTGTTAGGCCCACTCTGGGGCCCTCGGAAGACAGCATCCTCTCCTAAGGGACTTGCCTACCCCCCCTCAGTTGATCTCCCCTGGAAGAGTCTGGTGAAAGGGACCCTGGGCCCACTGTGGGTCCTTCTGAGGGCTGAGAGTCAAGCTTATTTCCCCAGAAAAAGCCCTGTGGGAGGGAGGTTGAGGGTAAGAGAGTGGTCCCCAGTAGTAACCCCTTCTGTACCCCCACATCCCCAGGATCACTGTGGTCACATGGAACGTGGGCACCGCCATGCCCCCCGATGATGTCACATCCCTCCTTCACCTGGGCAGCAGCAGCGATGACAGTGACAGGGCAGACATGATCGCCATAGGGTGAGGGGACAGGGCGAGTAGACTCCCTCCTGAGCCCCTCCTGCCTCCCAGACCCTCTCCCGCGGGAGGGGTTTCTAGGGCGCCCCCCCATCCGAAGGCCGCCTCACAGTCCCCCACAGGTTGCAGGAAGTGAACTCTATGATCAACAAGCGGCTCAAGGACGCGCTCTTCACCGACCAGTGGAGCGAGCTCTTCATGGACGCACTGGGGCCCTTCAACTTCGTGCTGGTAACTCCTCCCTCAACCCCCGGGCAGGTGGAGACCCCTGGATTCTCGGCCCTAGCTCTGCCTTGATTCACCGTGGGGCCCGCTGGGCCTCGGTGGCCGGGTCCATGAAATGGGAGGATGGAGGAGCAGACCTTTAAGAACCGGAAAAGGCGAGGGCGGGGGCGGGGGAGTTGTGTCCTGTCTCTCAGCCTCCTCACGCCTCTGCTGCAGGTAAGTACTGTGCGGATGCAGGGCGTCATCCTGCTGCTGTTCGCCAAGTACTACCATCTGCCCTTCCTGAGGGATGTGCAGACTGATTGCACGCGCACTGGCCTGGGTGGCTATTGGGTGAGCGTGGAAGCGGCCTGGGAGGGTACAGGGCCCTAAGGGATCCGTAGATTAGTCCCCGGACCCCCGCGTACTGGCAATATCCCCACCCCAAGCTACACCCCTTACTCTGAGGCCCGCCTCTCCCCACCCACCCCCACCCCTTGTTTTCTAGACCCCGCCCCTCCTAGTGTTCCACTCCCATCCCTAGAACCCACCCCTCTCCACACCTCCACGGGTCCTGGGCCTCACCCGCTGACCCCGCCCACCTAAGCCCCGCGGGCCTCACCTCCTAGCCTAGGCCCCGCCCATGACCCACCCAACCTTGTTTCCCAAGGGCAACAAGGGTGGAGTGAGTGTGCGACTGGCCGCCTTCGGGCACATGCTGTGCTTCCTGAACTGCCACCTGCCGGCCCACATGGACAAAGCGGAGCAGCGCAAGGACAACTTCCAGACCATCCTCAGCCTCCAGCAGTTCCAGGGGCCTGGAGCTCAAGGCATCTTGGATCACGAGTATGGGCCGGGGCGGGACCTAATGGGGCTTGGGCGGGGCTAGTGAAGGAGGGGTGGGCCTCAGGGGCGAGGCCGGTGCGCCTTGTGGGGAGAGGCGGGGCCTATGGGGGTGGAGACCACCCACACTATAGCTAGGAACAAGAAAGCTGGTAAGTTTGATGGGGAGGTGGAGCCTGCAGGGTGGAGCTTTGCCGAGGGGCAAGGCCTTGCTGGGGGTCGGAACCTAACTTCTAGGTCTACACCCCCTGCTGCTCCGTGGTGGGCTGGAGGCTCTGCAGCAACCCACCCACCCTCTGCGTCATCACTGGGAGCAGCTGTCGGGTTGGATGGGGGCAGAGAAGGATCTGGGTTGGGCTCTTTACCCCATGGACCCCGCTGACCCCCACCTCCGAACAGCCTCGTGTTCTGGTTCGGGGACCTGAACTTCCGCATCGAGAGCTACGACCTGCACTTCGTCAAATTTGCCATCGACAGCGAGCAGCTCCACCAGCTCTGGGAGAAAGACCAGGTGGGGAATCCCAGCCTGGACCCCAAAACCCCAAGCACACAGAACATGCCCTAGGACCACCTGTACCCTAGGCTATGGTCCTTGCCCTCATCTGCACTGCCCAAGCTCTTGTCCAATTCTGTGCTTCTGGACCCTCACAGCTCAACATGGCCAAGAACACCTGGCCCATCCTGAGGGGCTTCCAGGAGGGGCCCCTCAACTTTGCGCCCACCTTCAAGTTTGACGTGGGTACTAACAAATATGATACCAGGTGAGCTCAGAACTGGGATGAGAGGTGGGGATGTGGGCTGAGGTCTTCTGGATAAGGGAGACAGGAAAGAGAGACAGGAGGCAGATGTGCCTTGACCCCCAACCCCTGATACTCAGCCTACCCTTGCCCACCGCAGTGCCAAGAAGCGGAAGCCAGCCTGGACAGACCGTATCCTGTGGAAGGTCAAGGCTCCAGGTGGAGGTCCCAGCCCCTCGGGACGGGAGAGCCACCGGCTCCAGGTGACCCAGCACAGCTACCACAGCCACATGGAATACACTGTCAGCGACCACAAGCCCGTGGCTGCCCAGTTCGTCCTGCACGTGAGTCCTGGCCTCATGCTCCCCGCATGACATCCCCAGGCCCAGCTCAGCATCCCACTGCCCCCCGGTAACCCCTTACACCTGCCCTCAGTAGCATCCACTTGTCACAGCAGACAGGGAGTGGGATTATGATCTCCATTATTTATTTATTTATGTATTTATTCATTCATTCATTCATTCATTCATTCATTCATTCTTGGCCATACCACGTGGCATGTGGGATCTTAGTTCCCGGACCACGGATCGAACCCATGCCCCCTGCACTGGGAGCTCAGAGTCTTAACCACTGGACTGCCAGGGAAGTCCTATGATCTCCATTTTCAGGTGAAAAAACTGAGGCCCAGAGACACAGCACCCCTTGCCCCAGGTCACATGGCTACTAAAGGGAAGGTTAGCATTTGAACCCTGGCTAGTCTGATTTCAAAGGGTATACCTTTTCCATTAATCTCTAATGCCCCTTTTCTGAGAAAGGCTTAGGGCAACTTATGTTAAAATTCACATATATAATAAGACCAGCCACCAAAATATTTACTCAAATCCCATGTAGCATTCATTCACATTCATTTATTATTTATTTACCATCTTACCATATGTGATGGGGAGGGGGAGTAGAGATACAAAAAAATACAAAGCTAAACTCTAAACAGTTACTATAAAATTTAGCATTGTGTTTAGGATTTTTTTATTATAAATTTTTATTGATTTATGTATTTATTTTTGGTTGCATTGGGTCTTCCTTGCTGCACGCAGGCTTTCTCTAGTTGCAGTGAGCGGGGGCTACTCTTTGTTGTGGTGCGCGGGTTTCTTACTGCAGTGGCTTCTCTTGTTGCGGAGCTCGGGCTCTAGGCGCACAGGCTTCAGTAGTTGTGGCGCATGGACTTGGTTGCTCCACGGCATGTGGGATCTTCCCAGACCAGGGCTCGAACCCGTGTCGCCTGCATTGGCAGGTGGATTCTTAACCACTGCACCACCAGGGAAGCCCCTGTGTTTAGGATTGGGGCTCCTAGCTGCCAAAGGAGAAAGGGGAAATCCAAGAATGTCAGAACTGGATCTTAGAGACCACGTAGTCCAACTTTCTGTTAGTGGAGTAGGCATGCGCCCCAAGTCGCACACAGGCTCAGCAGCAGAGTGGGGTAGAGCCCAATTTCCAGTCCTGAAACCCAACTCTGGGCTCTCCGATTCTCTTGATCTGATAAGAGGGAGCCCAGCAGACCAGAGAATGTTTTCCCTGCTAACTTTGTCATATGGTCAGTCAGAGGGACAGTGGCCAATGTCCTCAGCTGGGAATGGAAATCTGCCCATGTCTGGCCTCCCATGACCTTTGGTAAAAGCCTTGGGTGGGAGGTTTAACCCCCAATCAGGGACCTCACCTTGAGAACCACTCCTTTTGGGTGCCCTGTCCTTCCCTCCTTATCTAGAACCCTGTCCCTTGTAAAACATTACCTGTTGAGCACCTACTATATGCCAGAGCCTGTGTAGCCTACTTCATGTATGTCATCCCTTTGAATACTGTGGTAGGCCCTGAGGATATCCAAATTCTTCTTTCAGTTTTACTGATGAGAGAAACAGAGGCTCAGAGAACTTAAATCTCTTATCCAAAGCAACACAGCACAGGGCTCAGCAGGAGTTTTGACCCCACAAGGCCCTAAAGGGTATTTCCAAGAGCGCAACCTGGCCAGACCTGCTGTTAGGAACCCACAGCAGGGAGAGGATGTGCTGGTTTCTTCTAAGCAGCTTGGCTTAGAAGCTGAGGAGGGAGAGAAAGTTGAAACCAGATAAACAGGGGAGCAGACAAAGCCGGAGGCTGGCACCACTGAGTCTTTTCCTGAGGGACAGAGGTGAAGCCAATATCCTGGCCACCTGCCACCCCAGCAACCCCATCCACATGGTGACCCCCTGCTCAGCCTGGGGTGACCCTGGGAAGAGAAGATTCTTTTGTCTCCATGGACTGATGACAAACAAGGTTAATAGTGGTTCCTTAATACAGGTGGGGAAACTGAGTCTTACTTAGCCTGATGAGGGGCTTACCTGAGGTCATGAAGCAGGTTAGTAGCAGAGCCTGGACGGTCTCCAGCCACCTACCCAGAGCTCTTCTTGCCTGCTCATGGGTGTTAACTTTACTCCAGAATATCCAGTGCATCATGGGACTCCTTTGTTAGCTTATAGGCAAGTCATTCATTGAGCACCTACTGTATACTGAGAAGTTTATAGGACGCTTTATATGGTATCTCATTGAATCTGCAGAGCAACGCCAAGAGTTAAATAAGATCATCAGAGTTTAAGGACAGGAGCCCTTCTATTCAGGGAGGTCAAGAAACTCACCTTGGGTCACACTGCATAACAATGGCAGAGCCAGGGACAAACCCACGGTCTACTAAGCTTCAAAGCTGTGTTCTCACTCACTCCCTAAGGAGGCTAAGGACAAAAAGAGCCCTGAGCTGGGAGGCAGGAAACCTGGCATTCATCCTGGACCTGTTCTTCCTCAGTTTCCCAGTCTGTGCAGTGGCTTCAAAGGCCCTTCATCTCAGCCAATTTGTGCCGACGCAGGCCCAAGGGCTCTAGGTGCATAGAATACTAGAGGGTCTCGCCTGATGTTGCCCCCTGCCCCTGGGCAGTTTGCCTTCAGAGACGACGTGCCGCTTGTGCGGCTGGATGTGGCAGACGAGTGGGTGCGGCCGGAGCAGGCTGTGGTGAGGTACCGCATAGAGACGGTGTTTGCCCGCAGCTCCTGGGACTGGATCGGCTTGTACCGGGTGAGACGGGCAGGGGTGGTCGGTACATCGGGGAAGGAAGGGCCTGAAGGGGCAGCCAGGGACCCACGTGGAGTCCCTGGCTTCCCCAGAGTTTGAGGCTGCTGGGGTCAGTCCTTAGGGGTCACGACCCTGATTGCTCTCACCCCAGGTGGGTTTCCGCCACTGCAAGGACTACGTGGCTTATGTCTGGGCCAAACACGAGGATGTGGATGGGAACATCTACCAGGTACTTAAGGGGAGGGGGAGAGTGGGAGGAAGTCCCCATTGCCCTTGGGGGCTCAGGATTCAGCTTGAAGGGTCCTGAGGCTGCCTCCCTCACCCCAACCTGGGCCTAACCCCCCCGGCCCACCAGGTGACATTCAGTGAGGAGTCACTGCCCAAGGGTCACGGAGACTTCATCCTGGGCTATTATAGCCACACCCACAGCATCCTCATCGGGGTCACTGAGCCCTTCCAGGTAAGTAGGCCAGGCTGCAGGGGCAGGGGCACCAAAGGAGTATTCAAATGCCTCTACAGCTTCTACATTCTGTTCTGTGACCTCCTACAAGTATCCTGACCTTCCTGGGTCTGCCAAGGGGGAGGGTGGGAGTGGTTCCCAGAGGCCTCAGTGGCCAGCTGGGGAGAGCGGCACCCCAGTGACCAGCCTTCCCCCCAGATCTCACTGCCTACCTCGGAGCTGGCCAGCAGCAGCACAGACAGCTCGGGTGCCAGCTCGGAGGAAGAGGATGACAGCACCCTGGAGCTGCTTGCATCCAAGTCCCGCAGCCCAAGCCCTGGCAAGTCCAAGCGGCACCGTAGCCGAAGCCCAGGTCTGGCCCGCTTCCCCGGCCTCGCCCTGCGGCCCTCATCCTGTGAACGCCGTGGCACCAGCCGAAGCCCCTCGCCCCAGAGCCGCCGCCTGCCTCGGGTAGCCCCCAACAGGGGCAGTGATGGTGGCAGCCAGGGCAACAGTGAGGAGGGTTCCCCTGGGCTGCCTGGGTCCTGGGCATTCCCACCATCTGTGCCTCAAAGCCTGGGGTTGCTGCCTGCCTTGCGCCTAGAGACCGTAGACCCTGGCAGTGGAAGCTCCTGGGGACCCGATCGGGAGGCCCCGGCCCCCGACAGCCTGTCTCCCAGCCCCCAGGGTCAGCAGGGCCTGGAGGAAGGGGGCCTGGGGCCCTGAGGGTGAGGTGGGCAGGCAGGCCTACGTGGCCCCCACTCTGCCTCAATCTTCTGCAAACCCACCTGCCTCCCTCCTGCTGCTGCTCCAGCTTTATGTGCACCTGCCACTCTATTCTGGCCAAGGGTGGCCAACTGGGGTCCCCCAAACTTGGTCCTGGCACCTCAACTGTGACAATCAGCAAACCCCTATCCCAGCCCCCATCTGGGATGGGGGAGCAAACCTAGAGGTCATCAATTAGGAATTAAATTCTCCAGCCTCACTCCTGACTTCTTCCTAACTTGTTAGCAGTCTGGGGTTGGGGGCAGTCAGAGGAAGGGACTAAAGAGATGAGAGGATGATAGATCTGACAATTACCAGGCACCAGCTGTATACATTACACATGCCATGTCCTTTAAGCTGCACCACAAGTTGTGGTGTTGAGTTCAGTGTAGTTCTTAGCTCCATTTCACAGGTGAGCAAACTGAGGCCTCCAAGAGGTTATGTGAACCTTTAAAAATCAGACGCCTAGGGCTTCCCTGGTGGCGCAGTGGTTGAGAGTCCGCCTGCCGATGCAGGGGACACGGGTTCGTGCCCTGGTCTGGGAAGATCCCACATGCCGCGGAGTGGCTAGGCCCGTGAGCCATGGCCGCTGAGCCTGCGTGTCCGGAGCCTGCGCGTCCAGAGCCTGCGCGTCCGGAGCCTGTGCTCCACAGCGGGAGAGGCCACAACAGAGAGGCCCGCGTACCGGAAAAAAAAAAAAAAAAAAAATTAGACGCCTAAGCACAGTTTGGCTGTGTGCTGGAGGGAGGGAACATTTACTAGGTGGTGAGTGCTGTCTGTGAGTTGGTTCGCTTAATCCTCAACAACCCTATGAGATAGGTCCTATTTACACTCCCCTTTTTCAGACGAGGAAACTAAGGCTCAGAATGAAGGAGGTCTCTTGCTTAAGGGCACAGGGGAGATCTGAATTTAGGTCTAGGCCAGAAAGAATGGGCCAGGGCTGGGCCAGGAAGAGCATAGCAGCTGTTAAGAGAAGGGGTCCCCTGGGGAGGTGAGTTGGGAAGCCCCTCTCTAGCTTCTGCCACCCTGGATTCAGACACAGGCACTTCTGTGACATCCCTTATTCCCCACCTGCTGCCCTAGACCTCAGCAGGCAGACACTGGGGCTTCCCTGGGCAAGTTCTTGAGACATGCATTAATTTCACAACATAGACATATATGTACCTCCTCCTGGTACCTCCTGGGGCTGCTGCAATGTTACCTTCTCCCCATTCCCATCTGGATGTTAATTTCACTGGGAAGGCCCAAGCCTGGGGCTGCAGAATGAGCCTCCTGAATACCACATCCAAGCACAGAGGGGTTGTGTCACCAGCCCAAGATCACCCAGCACAGCAGGAGACGTGGTCCAGCATTTGGGCCTTGGCACCCCCACCCTACCCATGCAGCCCTCTGGCTATCCACAAGAGCCTGTCCATGCTTCACTCTAACACGTGGAGGGGAAGCTGAGACCCCCCAAGGCCTAGCAAAGCCAGGGACGAGGTCCAGTCTTGTGCCCAGGAGAGCTGGAACTGAGGTCACTGGTTCCAGGATTTCTGCTGTCCTTCAGGTCCTCCAGCTCCCTGGGTCAGCTGCAGGCACCGGTCATAGAATGACATGGGGGCCTTTGGGTGCTCTGAAGTCCATGCCTGCCTGTTGTCTGTGCCTGTCCCCTGGAGCTGGAGTTGCTTCTGCTGAAGTCGCCGCAGGTGCCGAGCTGACACCTTGATGGCCCTGGGGTCTCTGGAACAGCTGTGAGGAGAGAAAAGTGGGGCAGGTGGTCATAACTGCCAAGAATCCCACCCTAATCTGCAGAGAGGGTGACCAAGGCCCAGAGAGGAGCAGGGCTGGGGCCGGGAGGGTGGGTGGCTGTTACACCTAGCAGGGGGCAGAATAAACCTGGGTTGGCACCCAAAGGCCCAGGTTCTGCCACTAGCTGGCTGCAGAAACCTGGGTCAGTCTGGGCCTCAGTTTCCCTACCTGTGAAATAGGAAAAGTAACAGAGTTAGTTTTGAGAATCAGAATTGAAATTGTGGATTATGGGGTAAGAGTTAAGCAGGTGTTTTACTATGTGTCCTGCAGGCCTTAGCCTATGTACGTCACACACGCCACTTCCTTGGCTTCTACCTCCATTTTATAGGTAAGGAAACAGAGGTGTGGAGAGGTTATTCAGCTTGCAAGGTCACAAAGGAAGTAAATGACAGAGTTGAGATGCAACCTACATGGGCCAACTGCAGAGCCGAACACAGGGATGATGACAGTGGAGCTCAGGGGTCCCCTGACCCCCTCCATCACCCTCTCAGCCCAGGTGCACAAAGGCAGCAGAGGCAACCCACCCCTTGGGAAGTCCCCCATCCCTCCCGGCCCTGATGTCACTTACCCTTTGCCCTCAGCACAGTCCAGTGGAGGGGCCAGTTTGAAGCAGGTCATGCCCAGCAGCTCCCAAAGTATGTTGGCGCCCACAGGTGCGCTGTGGAGCCTCAGGAAGCGTGCCAGACTGAGGGCAGAGGCAGGCTCAGGCTGGGGCAGGGCCTCGTCAGCCAGGTGTCCCTCCCCAGTGCCTGGCAACAGGCAGCCTACCCCCAAGGGTCCAAGCAGGCCTCACCGGCGTGTGCAGTTGCAGTGGAAGAGGGGTTCACGGGCATTGTTGAACAGCTGGAACTTGGTCTTCTGGGGCCCGATCTGGTGCTCACACTGGTCCAGGCGGCGGAAGCTGCGGCAGGCGTGGCGGGCACCTGGGGGCAGGTGTGGTGGTGAGAGGAGCCCTGTCCGATGCCCACTGCCATCCGGCACACATGCTCTGTCCCCCACACACAGTGTCGCTTCCATCTCATGCCCTTTGTGCCTTCAGAGTACCTCACACATAGGAGACGCGTGTGCATGCACACACACACACAGAGCAGTGCTGCCATGGGGAAGCCCAGAGAGTCGAGAGTGGTCAGAAAAGGTTTCCTGGAGGCAGAGGCTTCTAAGCTGAGGCTGGAAGAGGGGAAGAGTCAGGGAGAGTTCTCCAGGCAGCAAGAACAGCATGTGCAAAAGCCCAGCAGTGGGAGAGAGCAAGTGGCTTTTGAAGAACCAAATGAAGTTTGTGGAACTGGAGTTTCGACTGGGGAGTAGGATCTGCAGGACCAGACTCGACAACCCCTGGGTGTTGGGACATCATGGTGGGGCCTCAGCGAGGAGTGCCATGGACAAGTTTGGAGCTTACAAAAATCCCTCTGGCTGCAGCAGGAGAGAGGTTGGGAGACCCCAGAAGGAGTTCAGAGCAGGAAAGGAAGCAACATAGGGGGCCCCCACCCTGAACAGAGTCAGGGACACCTCCTTACATCAGGAGCCCCCAAGGTTAGGTTCTGAGCTCACCTTGAGGTTTTAGGCCATGCCATAGTCCCTGGAGGCCTGAATCAGTGACCTCCAGCTGGACTATGGAGGCCACATCAGGCCCAGGGGAGGCCACAGGGGCCTGGAGAGCTGTGGCGTTGGCTTGGCTGGGGTACTTGGACTCTTTCTGCTGTGCTGGCCACTTCTGAGGGTGCTGAATCCACCGAGGCTTGCTGGGTGCTGGGTTCTGAGGACTGGGAGTCAGGGGGATGGCAAGGGAGCTCCAGGAGGCATTGTAGAAGGTCCTGGGCTGGAGACGGGCGAGGGATATAGAGCCATATGTTCTACACCTGGGAGGTAGCACATGGTGGCAATTGGTAACCCAGAATCCCCCCTCCCAGAAGTCCCCAGGTTCATCTCCATGGAGATCAGGGCTCTGCCAGTCCCACCCCTCATCCCACATCCCGCTGGGTCCTGCAGGGCACCCAGGGAGCAGTCTGCATCCTGGGCCCCACCCTGAGGAGAAGACAGGGAGGGCGAGGCATCATTCCCTGGAGGACAGACATACAGAAAGGCTTCCCTCCCAGGCTTGGAGCCCGAGCTCCCAACTGGCTGGGAAGGGGCTCGAAAGGGACAGCCACATACCCGCCCCACCAGTACCACTCCACACAGGCCTCCTGGTCCTCCAGCACGAAGCAGGGGATTGCCAGCAAGTTGAAGAAGGCCACGCCCACGATGTCGGAGATGGAATCCCGTTGGTTATGCAGGCACTGCTGGAACCTGTCCCAGAGCCAGCACTCAGGTCCCTGGACCACAGAGAGCTACCTGGCTCCTCTCCCAGACCACCTGGTCACTACCAGCCAGGTGATTTGGGGTCCAAGTGTCCCCTTTCCTGTTAGGCCTCAGCTTTCCCACTGCACAGTGGACTCTGGCTGGCTGATCCTTTAGGATTCTCTGGAATCCTAGACTCTGCACCAGGTAATCCCGGTGGATAATCCCACCCCGAGCTCCCAGCCCTCCCTGCCCACCACCAACCTGGCATCACAGTTGCAGTGGGAGATGGTGTGGAGTCGGTAGTTTCGGATGCCATAGCTGTACTGGAAGGGTGAGACAGTCTGTGGGCAGCGGTCATGTTCCTGGCAGCAGAGATCGGGGCCCTGGAAGACCCCTGCAGGAAGCGGAGGGGGCACCAGCTCAGCAGGGTCGTGGGCACCACATGCCGGCTATGCCCGCGTGGTGTTGGGAGCAGAGACCTGGTTCTCATCCCAGCCCTGATACAGATGACCTGGGTGGCCTCAGGCCTCCCCCTGTGGGACTCACAGTTCCAAAGCTTGAAGAGAACACCCAGGTACAGCCTCTGTTGGGCAACTCCAAGTGCCAGGCAGCCCACACATGAACCCTTGCCCACGGAAAGATCTTCCTCAGGTGAACTGGTGTCTGCCTCCAGAGTTCTCAGGCTCACACCCCAAGTGAAACTCCAAAGTTATGAATATGTGTGGAATGGAATGGTAAACAGCAGGGTGCAATCTCGCTGGCACAATGAGGCATTGTCAGGATGCCAACCTGCTCCAACTCAAGTGCCAAGTCCTCCTCCCAGCCCTCCACGCATACGCACTGACAGCTGTACCGAGAGTGCAAAAAAGCCATGCATGTTTTTCACCACCTGAGCAATGATGCCCTTTACTGAGCATCTCCCAAATGCCTGGCACTTCCCACACCCAAGCACACAGCAGCCCTGGGAAGGAGGTGTCACGTTTATTGTACAGGTGAGGAAACAGATTGAGAGAGGGGAGGTGACTCGTTCAGCTCGGAAGGGCTGAGCTGGGATTTGAACCCAGGCCTTTGGGTCTCGGCGTCCCCTCCACTGGGCACCCTGTACCCATAAAGCCTCCTCTTGGGTAATGGTTTCTTGGCTCAGCTGACCCTGGATCCATCCCAGCCAGCCTCCTTCCTCAGATGGTAATTAATGAGGCCTCCCAGGTGTGAGTAGGACCTTTCCCATCTATAACCACATTTAAGCATCCCATGATGAGATTTATGGTCACCCCATTTTACAGATAAGGAAATTGAGAGTCAGAGTGGCTAAGTCACTTCCTCAGGGCACACAGCCTGGGAGAGTGGGTACCAGGGCTAAAGGCTGCATTCCCCCCCCCACCAGCCCCCCTGTCCACACACCGATGGCTCACCCAGCTCCGAGGAGTTCCCGGCAGAATCCCCGACTCCACACCACAGTGTGCCAGGCATGGTCCAGCCTCTCTTCACCCGCTGGTTCCCCATGCTAGGCGCTCCACTCTGCCCTACTGCTCGCTTCTCCCTGGTCCCTGCTGGACTCTCGGCAGGCCCTCTGCAGGCCTCCCACTGACTCTTAAGGGTGGCCAGGGCTCTCTGCAGCTCAGGTCCAGGGGTGTGGATGAAGGAGTCCCGGGTGATCTCACCAGCACAGAGGGTACTGAAGGCTGTAGTGAGCTCTGGCTCATCCTGCCGGCTGCACACCTGCAGCCTCCCGTGCGCATCCCAGTGGGCATGGAACAGGGCTAATCCCTGGGCATCCTTGCCCAAGAAGCTAAGGAACCCCAAAGGGCTGCCAGAGATGGGTCTGGCCAAGTGGCAGGAGGTGCTGTGCAAGTGGAGGGCAGGGGAGCCCCCCAGAGCTGCCCCCAGGAAGTTCAGCACCCCCAAGAGCACCACCAGAACCCCCATTCTGCCCTGGCCCAGCCCAGTCAGACAAAGCCCCCGGGAATCCTACCCTGGTGGGCCCACGAGGCAGCAGCTCTGTAGCTGAGCGGAAACGAGCCCAGCCGACCCGGTGCTGCGGGGCCAATGAATGGAGCTTTGGGAGGAGTAGGAAGGAGGTTGGAGTATGGGGTGATCTGGGGCTTGTAACTGAATCCACCGGCTGGGCAGGCCGCTGATTGGCTGAGGAGTACACTGGCCGGGGCCCACGCCCCCATTTGGCCTGCCTTTCTCCACGCCTTCCAGTCACCTGCCACCAGCCTTGCCTGGATGGGGATGGTAGGAGCCAAAGCCCTGGGGGCAGGGGCCAGAAAGGGGATCTGTATCTCCCTGGGGAGGGAAGAGGGTTTGGGGGCTCAGAGGAGGCTCCTAGAACTGGTCATCCCCCCATCCCAGGGATGGCCGCCAAGCCCACCTCCATGAAGCTGGCAGAGAGCCATGGGTTTCTGCCAAAGCTGGGTAAAGGAGGTAAGGGCAGGGCTGGGGCTCTGTGGCCACACCCCTCCCCCGGGAGGCTCTGAGGCTTCTGGGAAAGGGAGCATCCATGCCCCACCCCCCCGCCACCTGGGTGCTCTCCCTTCCCAGTCCTGGTTCTAAGAAAGGCACTCAGCATATTCAGCTCCCCACTTCCTGGGACCCCAAGCACAGGCATGGCCCGGCAGCAGCCCTCCTGGTCTGATAGATGGTGTAGACACAACCAGAGCAGACTTTGAAGGCAACACTGGGGCTTCCCTGGTGGCGCAGTGGTTAAGAATCCACCTGCCAATGCAGGAGACATGGGTTCAAGCCCTGGACCGGGAAGATCCCACGTGCCACAGAGCAACTAAGCCTGTGCGCCACAACTGCTGAAGCCCGCGCGCCTGGAGCCCGTGTTCTGCAACAAGAGAAGCCACGACAATGGGAGGCCCGTGTACCGCAACGAAGAGTGGTGCTCACTACAACTAGAGAAAGCCCGTGCAGCAATGAAGACCCAATGCGACCAAAAATAAATTAATTAATAAATTAATAAATTAATTTAAAAAAAAAAAGAATCTGCCTGCCAATGCAGAGGACACGGGTTTGATCCCTGGTCCAGGAAGATCCCACAACTAAGTCCATGCGCCACAACTACTGAGCCTGCGCTCTAGAGCCCGCGTGCTGCAATTACTGAACCTGCGTGCTGCAGGTACTGAAGCCTGTGCACCTAGAGCCTGTGCTCTGCAACAAGAGAAGCCACCGCAATGAGAAGCCTGCGCACCGCAACGAAGAGTAGCCCCCGCTCGCCGCAACTAGAGAAAGCCCACGCACAGCAATGAAGACCCAACACAGCCAAAAATAAAAATAATTAATTAATTAAGTAATTTAAAAAAAAGAAAGCAACACTGGGCAGGGCTGGTGCTCTGGGCGTGAAGGAACTGTGGTCCCCAGAGGATCAGAGGTGGCCTAGGGGGCTGTGTCTGCAGCCATCTCCATCCTTGGACTGCAGTCACCTAGGGAACACAGCAGGCATTGTGTGTACCTCAAGAGACAGGGGTGGTCTGTCCAACAGGGAGGGGTTACACCCAGCAGATGCTCCTGTGTCTCAAAGCTGATGTATTATTCAACTTCCAACCATCTGGGGAAGCTGGATACTTACAACTCAACTTCCCACCTCTGCCCTCCTTTTCCATATTACAGGGCCCTTTCCTGCTGGTGAACAACCCAGGGAGGCTGGGAGGTGCCACAGCAGGAACCCAACTTTCAAGGTCAGATGGACCTAGCTTGGGTCATGACACAGTGTGGCTTCAGGCTTAGAAGTCTCAACTTCTCTGAGCCTCAGTCTCTTCATCTGTATGATGGGCATACTCACAGCAGCCATTTCACAGGACTCTCAGCACAGTGCCTGGCATTCGAAATACTGTTACTGACGGCTCAGGACACCCCTGGGCAGGAAGCAGTTTACGCAGAAGAAAGCAAGTCTCAAAGGTTTTGGGGCCACAGTATCTGTGACAGCGAGTCCTGGTTAGGCCACTGCCTGGCTAAGTGGCTGCAGGTTTGTCCCTGCCTTTCTCGGAGCATGGTTTCCTCCTCTGTACAGTGAGGGGTACAGTGGAGCTGACCTTTGAGGTCTCTTCCTGCCTGGGCCCCAAAGGGAGGCAGGCTGGGGCCTGCCTGGGCCTCAGGGGAGGGTGTCACTGGGTTTTCCCTTCAGATTAACCAGTGGCCACGTCAGTGAGCCTAAAGGACAGGCTCCAGAGCCCTGCCTCCCAGTGGGGTGCCCCTCAGCGGCCTGGGAACGGAGGATGTTGGGAGCCAAACCAGCAGGACAGGACAGGGCCAGCTGAGCCCTAATGACAGAGGGGCCGGGGCTTTTCTCTGGGTCCCCACCTGTCTGGGGTGCGGCAGGGTGCACAGTGGGTGACAGTGGGGAGTGCAGGGTGGGGGTCCGTGGGAGAAGGCGTTCCCTCCTCCCGCCCTCCCTGTCAGACTGTTTCTCCCTGTCTGTCTCCATCCATCCCCATAACCCTTTGTCTCCTGGCTCCTCACCCATCCCTCTCTGGCTGTTAGTCGCTTTCCCTCTCTGACTCTGATTCTCATAATTTCTTTCTGTCTCCTCCATCCCCCGCTTCCATCTTTCTCTCTGTCTCTAACTCCCCATCTTATTTTCTCTCTCCATTTCTTTCTCTGTCTTTCTCTCCTGTCTCTCTTCACAGTTTTTCACTGAAGCCTCCCTTTTATCGTCTCTCTCTCTCTCTCTCACTCATTCCCTCTTTCTCTGTCTCTTGCATTTTTCTGTTCTTTGTTCCCCTGTGTGTGTGTGTGTGTGCACGTGCATGCGTGTGTCTCCCTCTCTCCTAATCTTTTCTCTTCCTCCCTTCTCTGTCCCTCTCCCCCTCCACATCCTGACCCCAGGCCCAGGACCCAGCAAATCCCACTCTTTCCTGTTCACATTTTCCCAGCCATAATCTCATGTGATGCTCACAACCCCTGCCCCTCCCTGGGGAGACAGGCAGGGCAGGGCTTCTCATCCCATTGTCGAGATGGATGGAGTGAAGCCCCAGAAGAGAGGTGACTTGTCGATAGTCACACAGTGGATTGGGGAGAAGCCAGGTCAGATGTCCCCTAGCCTGTGGGGAGGGCCTCCCCTGGCTCTGGGAGATTCCCAGCTCTACAAGAGCCTCTCCGCCTCAGGGCCTTCCTCCCCACTGCCTGGAGGGCACCCTCCCTCTGCCCAGTGGAGCTAGCCTCCTGGCCCCACCTGGAGGGCTCTCTGCAGCTCTCTGTGCCAGGAGAATGGTGCAGGCAGTGCCTAGCTCCAGAGCATTCGTATTCATTCAAAAACAAATAGTAACTGAGAGTCTACTATGTGCCAGACACAGGGCAAGACCCTGGTCAGAGAGAGGAGGGGAGGGGGCACAGAGGATGCTAGTGTCACGGGATGGAGATGGAAGGCATCCCTGGGGGTAAGGGGTCTGGCAGTTCGGAGGAACCAGGGCCTGGGTGTCGGTTGTGTCCTCTAGGAAGCTGCCACCATGACGGAGTTAGAAGTGCAAGGGATTTATGTCCATGGACATTTAGGTTGCTTCCATGTCTTGGCTATTGTAAATATTGCTGCTATGAACATTGGGGTACATGTATCTTTTTGAGTTAGAGTTCCCTCCAGATATAAGCCCAGGAGTGGAATTGCTGGATCTTATGGCAACTCTATTTTTAGTTTTTTAATCAAAAACTTAGTAAAATATGAATAAAAGAGAGAGGGGAGAGATGGGGACTCAGAGACACTATGGAAGCCATTCTACCTATGTTGAGCAACATTAGAATCTGTGGTGGTTTGAAGATGTGCACAGTTTCTTTGATACTCTTCCCTTCACATGGTGGAGCCTACCACCCCACCCCTCCAGTGTGAGCTGTACCTAGTCACTTGCCTCTAACAAAATGTGGCAGAAGTGACACTACTTCCTAGACTAAGTCACAAAAGGCATTATGGCTCCCTCCTTGCTCTCTCCTGGACCACTCTCTCTGGGGAAGTGGGTGACATATCATGAGGACATTAATGAAGAGGCCTACATGGTGAGGAACTGAGGCCTCTTGTCAATAGCCATATGAGCGAATCACTTGGAAGCAGATCCTTAAGCCCTAGTTAAGCCTTAGGATGAGTACACCCCCACCTGACCTTTTTTTTTTTTTGGTAGCAGTTTATTGAGATATAATTCACATGCCATGTAATCCACCCATTTAAAGCATACAATTTAATGGCTTTAAATACATTCATAGTTGTACAACCATCACCACTACCTAATTCCAAACATTTTGATCATTCCAAAAAGAGATCCTATAACCAGTTACAGTCATTCCATCTTCCTCCCTCCCCCAGCCCCAAGTAGCCACTCATCTACTCTATGTCTCTATAGAGTTGTCTATTCTGTACATTTCATATAAATGGGATCATGCAATATATGGTTGTTTGTGACTAGCTTCTTTCTCTTAGCATAATGTTTTCAAGGTTCATCTGTGTTGTAGCATGTATCAGCACTTCATTCCTTTTTATGACTGGATAATATTCCATTGTATGGATAGACCACATTTTGTTTATCCACTGTTCAAGCTGATGGACATTTGTATTGTTTCCACTTTTTAGCTATGATGAATAATGCTTCTATAAACATTCATGTAAAAGTTTTTCTGTGGACATATGTTTTCATTTCTCTTGGGCACATACCTAGGAGTGGAATTGCTGGGTCATGTGATGACTCTAACCATTTGAGGAACTGCCAGACTGTTTCCAAAGTGGCTGCACCATTTCACATTCTCACCAGCAGGGTATGAGAATTCTGATTTCTCCACGTCCTTGCCATCCTAGTGGGTGTGAAGTGGTACCACATTGCAGTTTTTGTTTGCATTTCCCTGATGGCTAATGATGTTGAACATCTTTTCATGTGCTTATTGGCCATTTGCATATTTTCTTTGAAGAAATTGGCAGATATTTTTGCTGTAACCTGGTGAGACCCTGAGCCAGAACCACTCAATTAATAAGCTACTCTTGAATTTCTAACCTTCAGAAATTATGTGAGATAATAAATATTTGTTGTTTTGAGACACTAATTTTGGGGATATTTATTACAGCAATACATAACTAACACAGAAGCACTCAGGAACATGCCATGAGTGACTACTATTAATGCTACTGAAAGTCCCAGCCAATGCAATAACACAAGAAAAAGAAATACAAATTGTCAAGTTTGGAAAGGAAGAAACAAAACTGTCATTGTTTGTAGATTGATTTTTCTACCTAGAAATTCCAGGTGTATCCAATACCTGGGGAAAGCAGTGTAGTGGAATATAATAAGCCCAAGCCAGACCCAGATTGGAGTCCTAGCTTTTCCCTTACTTTCTCTGTCATCTTGGGTAAGTCCTTTTGCCTCTTTTGGCCTCATTGGTAAAATGGAGATAAGAATAGTACCTATGCCATGAGGATTAATGTGAGTGTATATAAAGTGTTTAGGGACTGACATATAATAGCCTTTGACAAGTGAGACCTCCACTTAGGAGGGCATTTGAAGGCAGGAGCCAGGCAGAATTGCAATGTGATTGATTTGATGCCCAGTTCTTAAGCTGCAGAATGTGGGTTCTTTCCATTCCCCCAACTGATCCAGCCTGTTAGTAGGTCCTAAGAACCTCAGCAGATCCTTATCCACACCCTGGGTTCAACCCCTGGCTCCACGTCCCCTCACTGGGCAGCTTTGGGCAAATCACTTACCTTGGCTGAATACCCATGACATCATCTACTGATTGGAATGCTCATGCATCCCTACTTACTCACCTTTCTTACTTCTCAGGGGGTGTGGTGAGGATCAGAGAATGGAAAAGGAGCTCACTGAGGGGAAAACCTCACAATAGGGTGCAAATAGCCCAAATGAGTCCTTCATGCAGCATGAGACCCCATCTCCAGAACTGTAGGGAAACCCAACAACAACAAGGGGGCAGAATGGGCCCTGAAAGCCCTGTCTAGCTAGACATGGAGACCACAACAGGCCTTGGGGTATGAGAGAATGATGCTGAGTGCAAGATTCACACCCATCCCGTTCAGAAGGCACTTGACATTTACATTCTCACCAAGCCCAAGTGGTAGAATTGCCTAATAAAATGTAGATGCCCAGTTAAATATGAATTTCAGAAATCAGGGAATCATTTTTAGTGTAAGTATGTGCCCCAAACACTGCAGTTATTTTTTTTGGTTATCTGACATTCTAATTTAACTGGGTGTCTTGTGTTTTTACTCACTATACCTGGTAACCGTACCCAGCAGTGGGGTGAGGAGAAGCAGGGCAGCAACTCTTCACCCCACTTCACACTGGAGACACAAGGAGGCTCTGCTGATTACCCATCCCACCCAGGGCTCTTTGGCTGAGGTTGAAGCCTGGGTTGTTTGTTGGCTGTAACTCAGAGAACTTAGCTCACATCCCCTCCTTCCGTTTTGGGACTGGCCTGGGCCTTGGGGCCTGGGGAGGCCCTGGGAGTCTAACTCACTCAACAAGATGAAGAGGGCAGGTCAAGAGGCCCAGAGGGAGGTCTGACAGAAGAATTTGGCCCCTGGTAGACTAAGTAATAAATCTCCATTTCTCCAGCCAAGAACCCAAGTTCTCAAGCACTGTTTTATTTATTTATTTATTTATTTACTTAAAATTTTTGGCTGTGTTGAGTCTCTGTTGCTGCATGTGGGCTTTCTCTAGCTGCGGTGAGCGGGGGCTGCTCTTTGTTGAGGTGCGTGGGCTTCTCATTGTGGTGGCTTCTCTTGTTGCAGAGCACGGGCTCTATGCACGTGGGCTTCAGCAGTTGTGGCACGCGGGCTCAGTAGTTGTGACTCGCGGGCTCTAGAGTGCAGGCTCAGTACTTGTGGCTCATGGGCTTAGTTGCTTCGCAGCATGTGGGATCCTCCCGGACCAGGACTCGAACCCGTGTGCCCTGCATTGGCAGGCGGGTTTCCAACCACTGCGCCACCAGGGAAGCCCTCAAGCACTGTTTTATATGTGAATTTGCCCAAAGACAGCAGCAGAGGGGAGTTAGAGCTAGGACCAGACCCTGAGCTTCTTGACACCCAGGCTCTCCTTGTTGGTCTGGGATCTGGACGAGAGGTCCCAGGGAGGAGCCCTCTCACTCCCAGACCAGAGAGATGGGAGCAGAAAGGCCTGTGGGACAGCAGGGAGGGACCTCCCAGAAGCCCCCTGATTTTGGTCCCTCCTCTGCTGTCACCTAGTGGGCATCTAAAGCCAGCGCCTCCTAGGGAAACTCCTCAACAAGGAAGGCTGTCTTTTTGCCTTTCCCGTCCCTTCTGGTACCTGCCTGGTCACACTCACTGTGTGACGCTGAAAAGCCCTTTGCCTCTCTGGTTTTCATTTTCTCTCTTAGAATAAGGGTTCTCCAAATGGCAGCAGGCCTAATCTTTCTAAAACACAAGACTGGAATTCCCCAGGCAGGGGGTTGGGGGGTGTCTCCATTAGTTAGGACTTGGAGCTTTCACTGCCCAGGCCCGGGTTCAATCCCTAGTTGGGGAACTTAGATCCCGAAAGGGCACGGCCAAAAAAAAAAAAAAAACCACACACAACCACACACAAGCCTGGCCAGGTCAGTCCCCTGACCCTCTCTGGCCTTCAGGTTGAAGCTTTTCATGACCTGCAGAATCTGGGCCTGGCTGACCTCACCAGATCCCCACTTCTCTGCTCCAGCCACACAGAACTACTTTCATTTCTTCAATCACCAGGCCTTCTTAGGGCCTTTGCACATGCTGTTCCCTTTACCTAAAATACTTCCCTCTTCTTCACCTGGGCTTGTTCCTACTCATCTTTCAAGTGTTGGTTTAATCACCTCCTCCAGGAAGCCGTCCTCCTTGACTCCCGCAACCCAGGATGGGCTCACGGCAGGGAGGGGGTATGCTGCTGGAGTCTGGGGCACCCAAACACTGCTCAACACCCCACAGCAGCATCCCCATTCAGGACAGGGGACTGGGGGGGCAGGCACTATGGAAGCTACGGGCTCAGGGTTCAAACTGACCTGATTTCCCATCCCAATCTGCCATGGTTGGGCAGTGTAAACATCAGCCAATGATTCCACCTCTCCAAATCCCAATTTTATTTTGTTTTATCTTATTTATTTATTGGCCAAGCTGCACTGCACACCACTGGACAGCCAGGTAAGTCTCCAAGAGTTGCATTTTGTTTTTTGGCCATGCCATGCAGCTTGCAGAATCTTCGTTCCCCGAACAGGGATTGAACCCCGGGCTCCCTGCAGTGGAAGCATGGAGTCCTAACCACTAGACCATCAGGGAATTCCCTGAGTCCCAATTTTACAGGTGAATAAGTCAGATCTTTCTACACCAGTGCTGAACAATAAAACTCTAATGCAAGCAACAAATGTAATTTAAAATTTTCTAGCCACAGTTTAAAAAAATAAAAGAAACAGGTGAGCTTAAGTTTAATGATACATTTTATGTAATCCATGTGCAAAATATTATTTCAGCATGTAATCAATACTTTTAAATTATTAACGAACTATTTTACATTCTTTGTTCATACCAAGTCTTTGAAATCAGTGTGTATTTTATACTTACAGAGCATCTAAATTTGGATTCCACATTTCAAGCGCTCAGTAGCCACATTAGGCTAGAGGGCTCTGAATTGGACAGCACGGCTCTGTCTTGATCTGTGTGGTGGTTATGCAGGTGTGTTCATATGTAAATATTCGTGCAGCTAAACACTTAAGACTTTGACCTTTTTTGTATGCAAATTATATCTAGTCTTGAGGAAAAAAAAATTCCCAGGTTTCTGGCCTGATCGTGGGTGGACAAAGGGCGGGGAGATTTCCTGGGGTGTGGGAGCCAAGGTGACAGATGGGGTGCAGGGTGGGGGAAAATGAGAGTCTGAGGATCTTGGTCCCTTTAGGTCTTTGTTGCTCCCGGGCCCTGGGAAAGTTTCCAGTGACCCAACCAGGAGCTGTGCAAACTTCGGCTGCCCCCTGGTGGCCAGGTAGCAGGTGGCAGGCAATTGTTGACCTTGGTGCCTGGGCCTCCTCCCCACACCTGAGGGGGTCATGGTGTCACTCAAACTTCTCTCCTAGACCTCACAGTCGTGGCCATGGGCAACCCTTGTATCTAGGATTGCTTGATTAGCAAAAAATAAAAGTCACCATGTTAAATTTGAATTTCAGATAAATGACAAATAATTTTTAGTATAAATATGTACCATTCTTTGTTTATGTAAAATTCAGATTTAACTGAGCATCCTGTATTTTATTTGGTCACCCAACTTCTAGCTCATCCTCCAGGACTTGGAAGCACAAAATACAGTTCTACATTGCTGTGTGACATTCGTCATATTCCTTCAGTTTCCTCCTCTGTAAAATGGCCGATAATTCTTTCTTCAATGAACTATTAAGAGGACTCACTGAGATGGGAATTCCCTGGCTGTCTAGTGGTTAGGACTCGGTGCTTTCACTGCTGGGGACCTGGGGTTCGATCCCTGGTTGGGGAACTAAGATCCCACAAACCACGTGGCACAGCCAAAACAAACAAACAAACAAACAAACAAACAAACAGGACTCACTGATAAAAATGTAAGAAAAAAAATCTCCCCATAATGCCTGGCACATGGTACACCCTGAGTGAATATTCCTCCCTTCCTTCCTGGGCTCCTAGAGGTGCAGGGCAGAGATGGGCTGCCGGATGAGTACCCTCCCTCCCTCCCCACACTGCCCAGGGTTTGGACCCCATGATTTCTTGGTGCCTTCTTGATTTTCCTCTCTTTCACTAGGAAACCTTCCTTGGTTTACCAAGCCTCATTTGTGTTGGGAATATTACAGAATCCTCTGGGAAGAGCCTAACTCCCAGGAATAGGGTCCTCCTTGCCCAGTTCTCAGAAGATTCCAGAATATAGCCCTGATACCATCTAGTGGCCATGTCCCTAAACAAATAATACCATCCAGACCTGAACCTGAGAAGTCAGGCTGGTTCACTCTGCCCTCGACCCAAGTGAGACACTGTCCTCGGCCAGCAGGGCTGCCATGTTGCAGAGCCCTAGGCCAGGCCTTGGCAGAAAGCAGAAGAAACGGACTGTGAGCTGTCCTGGGGCAGAAGGATTGATGGCAGGGGTGCAGTGGACTTCAGCCCAACCTTAGAACCCATGAACGGAGAATGAGAGGAGCCTGAGGCTCAAGGTTAGGTGACATGCCTGAAGGTACACAGCAAGGATTTGCACATTTGCTCTGGGTTGGGTAACCAATGAGGCCACGCTTCTAACAGGCCCACCTCCTCCGAGGAACAGTTCGAGTTGAGGACTGGGGGTGATTTCTCTGGCTTATTCTCCATTCTGTTTGCATACATGGTCTTTCTCTCTGAGCTTCCTGGACCCATGGGGGGAGACTAACCCAAGCCTGTGGTTTGGATGGGGATGGGCCAGGCTCAGGGAACCTTCTCTCCCATGTCAGGTGAGGAGACCAAAGGAAAAAGTGATGCCATCTCCTCACCACCTACCCAAGCTGGACTGGTTCCTGGGATCCTGGAATCTTCTCTCCCTGCATTGAACAGAGGAAAACACTGAGGCCCAGAGAAGGGCAGGGATCTGTGAGCCTTAACAGATCACACAGGTCAGAAGGTCCCCTAGAATCCTTGCCTCTCCTCACCCGGCAGTTATACACCTGTGAGGCCTCAGGTCCTTAATCACACTTTTCTCCTTCACAATAACTTGCCCTTTCCCACTATTCAACTTTCCTGGCCCCCCAAAACCCTTGACACAAGTCCCCGCTCCCTCTGAGGCTCTGCAATGGCCTCCTACTTGTCTTGTGCTCCTAATCTCCACCCCTTCCCTCTGCACTCTGGAGAAGATCTGATTGCCTCTGCATGGACCCCCGCTCCCCCTTGCCCCTGCCCTTTCTTTCTTTCCAGCCCCATCCCTCCCTCTGTCGCTTCATAGACCCTACTCTCTGGCCTAGGGTGGCAAGGCAGCATTTTAACAGGAGGAGGTTTGTTGTCAGATTCCAAATGAACCTGATTCTTACCAGCTGTGTGGCCTTGGATATGCTGCTTAACTTCTCTGGGCCTCTAGCTCCTCTTGTGTAATAATAGTTGTTTCACAATTTGGGGGTAAGGATTAAACTGCATAAAGCCCTTAGCACTGTGACACGTTAATAAACATTCAATAAATATTAGCTGCCATTATTAGTATGTGTGTTATTATTAGTCTTGGAGGAATAACTGAAGAGGAGGTGAGGGGGCGGGGGAAGGTTAGGGCTATTAACATGAGAACCCTTGGGATGCTCAGAGCAAGCAGAGGAAGACATCAGAACATTTCTATTTATTTTATTCTTCCCCACAGGAATGAATATTTTTTATTTAGCACAGTTTGCTGTAGGCATCAAATACTACTAAATCCATGCTGAGTCCTAGCAGCATAAATGCAAACATCACCAACAGGGCTTCTGGGGTCTGTAAGTACCTTAATGTGCTAAGCAGAGAAGATATTACTTGAGATATATATATATATATATATATATATATATATACACACATATATATATATGTGTATATATATATATTTTAAATAAATTTATTTATTTTTGGCTGTGTTGGGTCTTCGTGTCTGTGCGAGGGCTTTCTCTAGTTGTGGTAAGCGGGGGCCACTCTTCATTGCGGTGCACGGGCCTCTCACTGTCGCGGCCTCTCTTGTTGAGGAGCACAGGCCCCAGACGCACAGGCTCAGTAGTTGTGGCTCACGGGCCTAGTTGCTCCGCGGCATGTGGTATCTTCCCAGACCAGGGCTCGAACCTGTGTCCCCTGCATTGGCAGGCAGATTCTCAACCACTGCGCCACCAGGGAAGCCCCTTGATATATTTTTGAAGCTGAAGTGCTTCCAAGTTTGGTAGTTCCAATTCTGTTATGTCTTGGGAACATTTTTAATAGTAAGAACATGAAGAAACAAACAGTGCTGGTTCCCTTATGTTAAAGTTTCAGGAAAGTTTCCAGAAGAGACCATGAGAATGACCTCATTTCTGACAAAGGAAAAGTTGAACTCTCGCCTTTAGTCTGCCTCATGAACCCAAGAGAAGAACAAAGGGGAATACAATCAGCGCGTTGTCTTAATTGGAGCTGTTGGCTTCAATATCTTTTCATAACGATGGTGCTGTGACTTTTCAAAGGAGGTAGCAGCTCAAGCAGGAATTTTATTTTATTTTATTTTTATTGTAGTATAGTAGATTTACAATGTTGAGTTAATTTCTGCTGTACAGCAAAGTGATTCAGTTATACATATATATTATTTTTCATATTCTTTTCCGTTATAATTTAGAACAGGGTATTGAATACAGTTCCCTGTGCTATATAGTAGGACCTTGTTGTTTATCTGTCCTATATATAATAGTTTGCATCTCAAGCAGGAATTTTTTAAAGTACACTGAGAGCTCTCAGTGCTAAGCCTGTTCCATATCCTCACAACAATCTTCTGAGGTAGGAATAAATCTTTGCATTTCAACAGGTGAGGAAATGGGGGCTTCTGTAGGTGAAACTGATGTCTGAAGTCACATAGCTAGTGAGCAAGGGATCTTTGAATGCTCTCCAATCAGAGACCACCAGAAACACACTCGTGGTTGAACAAGTTGGGTTTATTATTTGTTACAGCAAAGTGGGGGATGTGAACTATGAGGAATGATAGGGCATCTCAGTAACAAAGTCTTAGGAAGGACATTTAGGATTTGGACTTGTGTGTGGTAATTTGGGGGAGGGCTTAAGGAAGCAGTGTTTCCAATTAAGAAATGGGCAGAAGACCTAAATAGACATTTCTCCAAAGAAGACATACAGATGGGCAATAGGCACATGAAAAGATGCTCCACATCGCTAATTATTAGAGAAATGCCAATCAAAACTACAATGAGGTATCATCTCACATCAGTTAGAATGGCCATCATTAAAAAGTCTACAGATAATACATGCTGGGGAGGGTGTGCAGAAAAGGGAACCCTCCTACACTGTTGGTGAGAATGTAAGTTGGTGAAGCCACTATGGAAGACAGTTTGGAGGTTCCTCAAAAACCTAAAAATAGAGTTACCATATAATCCAGAAATCTCACTCCTGAGCATATATGTGGAAAAGATAAAAACTCTAATTGAAAAGGTATATGCACCTCAGTGTTCATGGCAGCACTATTCACAATAGCCAAGATATGGAAGCAACCTAAATGTCCATCAACAGATGAATGGATAAAGATGTGGTGTATATATATATATATATATATATATATATATATATATATATACACGCACAATGGAATATTACTCAGACATTAAAAAGAATGAAATATTGCCATTTGCAGCAACATGGATGGACCTAGAGATTATTATATTAAGTGAAGTAAGTCAGGCAGAGAAAGACAAATATTATATGCTGTCACTTATATATGGAATCCAAATAAATAATACAGATCAACTTGACAAAATGGAAAGACTTACAGACAAAGAAAATAAACTTATGGTTACCAAAGAGGAAAGGGGAGGGTGAGGGATAAATTAGGAGTATGGGATTAATAGATACACACCACTATATATAAAATAGATAGGGAATTCCCTGGTGGTCCAGTGGTTAGGACTCCGCGCTCTCACTGCTGAGGGCCCGGGTTTGATTCCTGGTTGAGGAACTAAGATCCCACAAGCCTCGCAGTGTGGCCAAAAAAATAAATAAATTCTAAAGATTTTAAAAATAAAATAAAATAAACAAAAAAGATTTACTGTATAGCACATGGAACTATATTCAATACCTTGTAATAACCTATAATGGAAAAGAATCTAAAAATAAATAAATTTTAAAAAAAAGAAAAGAGGGCTTCTCTGGTGGCGCAGTGGTTGAGGGTCCGCCTGCCGATGCAGGGGACATGGGTTCGTGCCCCGGTCCGGGAAGATCCCGCATGCCGCGGAGCGGCTGGGCCCGTGAGCCATGGCCACGGAGGCTGCACGTCCGGAGCCTGTGCTCCGCGACGGGAGAGGCCGCAGCAGTGAGAGGCCCGCGTACCACAAAAAAAAAAAAAAAAAAAGAAAAGAAAAGAAAAGAATCTGAAACTGTACATTTGAAACTAACACAATATGGTAAGTCAACTATAGTTAAATAAATAAGGAAGCCGGGTTTTATCTGGATCAGATGCTGTCTATGACGGGGTACCTTGGTAAATCTTATCTAGAATGAGGGAAGACTAGACTGAGACTAAAGCTGTAATTGGTGAAGAAGCAGCAATCTCTATATGAGCTAGGTTAGGGAAATACTTGGTCATTTTTGTGCTTTGGACAATGCTCTTGCTTTGTCTAGTTCATACATGATTATGGAGAGGTCTTTATATTGTCCTGATCCATCACAGTCACAGAGCAGCCTTGTCTGATGTTGATGTTCTGTGTTTTGTTTTTATGCTCAACAGGAGAACACCAAGGCCTTCCTGTAAGTGCCAGGCTAACTCTTGGGTATCAGGGGCTGCTTTTCTTTTCTTTTCTTTTTTTTTTTTTTTTAGATGTATGTTTAACTTTTATTACAGACAGTTTTCCAGAGTTCATGTGCAATTTTACACTTCTATCAGCAATATAAGAAAGTTCTAGTTTCTTTATTTAAAAAAAATTTTTTTTTGCAGTACGCGGGCCTCTCACTGTTGTGGCCTCTCCCATTGTGGAGCACAGGCTCCGGACGTGCAGGCTCAGCGGCCATGGCTCACGGGCCCAGCCGCTCCGTGGCATGTGGGATCTTCCTGGACCGGGGCACAAACCCGTGTCCCCTGCATTGGCAGGCGGACTCCAGGGGCTGCTTTTCTGTTTCTCAGGGCCTGGACTCAAATCCAGGTTCATGTGACTAGAAACATCCCTGTGTCCACAGGAACTTGAAGAGAAGTCTGGCAGATGAGGAATTTCATCTATGAGTTTATTTCATCTACTACCTTCACCCCCTACTCAGATCCAACCCCTAAGACAGTCCCTGGGATAATTGCAGGCACTTAATAAATGCTTGCTGAATTCATGAAACAATGAAGATGGGTGTTAAGCACTCCAGAGAACGGGACTTCCCCGGTGGCGCAGTGGTTAAGAATCTGCCTGCCAGTGCAGGGGACATGGGTTCGATCCCTGGTTGGGGAAGATCTCACATGCTGCGGAACAATCAAGCCCGTGCACCACAACTACTGAGCCTGCACTCTAGAGCCCACGAGCCACAACTACTGAAGCCCGTGCACCTAGATCCCGTGCTCCGCAGCAAGAGAAGCCACTGCAATAAGAAGCCCGTGCACCGCAATGAAGGGTAGCTCCCGCTCACCCAACTAGGGAAAGCCTACGTGCAGCAACAAAGACACAGCCAAAAATAAATTAAAAAAAAAAAAAAAAGAACTCCAGAGAACAATGTCTGGGTGCAAATTGCAGCTCTGTCACCTATCAGTATGCCATCTGCAAACTGTTAATTAAAGGATAAAATTTCATAAACTTTTAAAAGTTTTCCTTTACCCATTTGTAAAGCAGAGGTAATCACCAAAACCATTTGCAGGGCTGCTGTGAGGATCAAATGAACCATTGTGTGGTGTGTGCTTAGGTAAGCTCGGTAAGTGTTAGCTATTAATATTTTCAAGCCAAGTAGCCCATTAGTTTTGTGATTGTATGTTTGATATTTTCCCTGCTAGGCATGAAAGCCAAGATCTTGTCTTGTTTCCTACTGCATCACCAGTGCTCAGCACATAAATTAATGTTTGATAGGTAAATAAGTAAATTGGCTAGAACCAAGGCACTCCCCTCATTCTGGGGGTAAATTTTAATTTTTATATCATTGTCCACTGAAATAAAAATGCACAATGTGAGAGCTGTTTCAGTTTTATTTGGGGACTTACTGACGACTATAGCCCAGGGGGAGACAGCCTCTTAGATAGCTTTGAGGAACTGCTCCAAAGAGGTGGGCAAGGTTGGTTTATATGTGATTTTGGAGAAGGGGTATGTGCAATCAAGCACACACCTCAGTAGAAGGTTGCTGTGAGTCACGAGGAACACATATCTCAGTTAATGACATTAGCGTCTTTCTAGGTATGAAAATATGCAAGAAATTGGGCTCCTAAAATTTTCTCCTGAAAATATCTAACCATCTGAAGACCTGTTCTGCCAGTTTTCCCAGAGCACAGAGTGCCTCATTCCTGATCTTCGCCCCTGAACTCCTTTCATTGTGTGTTGAAGTTCAGAGACTACGGTGGCTAATGACTCAATCCTTGTAGAACCGGGTGTCAAGAGACCTTCTTTAGTTGGCATCTGAAACTTAAAGAAAAGTTGCAAAAATTATGTAAGGAACTCCCATATACCTTTCACCTAGATTCACCACTTGCTTACATTTTGCCTCATTTGCTTAAATCATGCTCTTACTTTTTATACACCTGAATTTTTTTCTGAATCATTTGAAATTAAGTTGGAGACATTGTGCCCTTTTACCCCTAAATACTTCAGTGAATATTTCCTAAGAACAAGGGTGTTCTCTTAACATAACCACAATACAATGATCAAATGTAGAAATTTTAACATTGATACCCAACCCCTAAACCACGATCCATATTCAAATTTCGTCCCTTCCAGGAGGCACATAATCTTTACTTGACCTATAACTGGTGATGTTACCTCCGATCATTTTGATTCACTTGTTCTGCGAGGTTACACCTCTGTGAAATTCCTATTTTCCCTTTGCAATCAACAAGTAATTTATGGGAGACGCTTTACTGTGTAACCATCCTGTTCCTCTAGCTTTACCGTCCATTACTGATTTTCTAACTCCGTCATATCTGTTAGTTGTCATTCTACTAAAAGGAAGAATTTCCCCTTCTCCCCCATTTATTTAATCATTTCTTTATTTATATCAGTAAAGAGTCATTGGGTTATAATTTTATTCAGTTATATTCTGTTACTATCATTATGTATTTTGCTCAAATTGCCCAGATTTGGCCAGTGGGATCTCCTTCAAGTTAGCTCCTGTGTCCTATGACATATTCCCATCATTCTGATTCCCATCATCCTTACACTCTGTTCCAACAAAAATGTTCCAAGCACGTCTGGGGCTTTCCATGCCCGGACTTAGGCTTTTTAAAAAGCTGCCAAACGGTCCCTGTGTTTTTCCGCTTCCTGCCAGCAGGCGGAACCTTAGAGCCCAGTATCTGGGGCCGAAGCACTGGGGCGCGGACCAACCTTTTCCGGTTGTGGCCGGAAGTCCCCGGAGAGCGGCGGCTGTGAGTCAGCTGACCAGGGTCCGCGTAGGAGGAATCTGAAGTCCGGCCGGCCGGACTGACCTAGCCAAGAGGCTGGCTGGGCGGCCGACGGACAGACAGGCTGGGGCGGCCTCGGCGGCGTTAGCTGAGCAGAGGCAGGTACATGAGGGGTTGGGGCGGCAGGTGGGGGCCGTCCAGGTTGAGGGACGCGGGCGGGGACCGGGTTCCGCCTTTCAGCAGGCCCACGGGCTGCGACACCTGAGCCCAGGAGCACAGAGACAACAAGTCCAGCTCTGGCCCGGGCCATTCGCCCCAGAAGGGAGGTCAGGCTTGTATTGTGGTCTTTCGTCCAGTGATTACAGTTTGGGGAAACTGAGGCCCCAAGTAGGGAAAAGGCCCCCACAAGCTCTCCTTTCCAGGCAGGGACTCACTCTAACTCTGACTTCCAGTCGAGGCCGCCTCTCTCATGTGGAGGTGCTTTTAATGAGTTTGCCCCGAGTGGAGAGGCCGAGGCCCGGAAGCGCGCTGAATAGAGTTGGGCTTGGGAGTAAGAGACCCGACTTTGAGACTTCGTCGCTGACAGCCAGTTGTGCTTTATGGGCCAAATCCTTTCCCTGTGTCGGGCCTCAGTTTCCTCATTTGTAAAACAGGGCAATGTATCTCTAAATATGGTTCTCACAGCCTCTGCTTTGAAATACCCTACGGTGCATACTTCACAGTGCAGGACTCAAATAAGACTCTGATTTAGAATCTGGGTCGGAACCAGGGAAACTACATTTTGAACATGCTCCTCGGGGGTCCTCTGCATACCGGTGTTTGAAGCCCACTGATCCTAAGTGCTTTCTTGCTGTGAGTTCTGGATATGCATTCTTTGCCTTGAGGCAGCTGGAACTTGTTCAGGATCTTTGGGGGGCGAGGGGGTGGCTGGCGAGAATGTTTAGCCCAGAAAAGCGAGCAATGGAAGGGAAAACAAAACAAAGAAATCTCATCAAAAACAGAAAAGATTGTTATGGCGAAGAGGGCTTCCACTTCATCTTTGCGGTTGAAAGAGGCAGAAACTAGGATCAATAGGTGGATTCTACAGGAAGACAAAATTTTGATTTAATAGAAGAACTTAATGCTGGCCACAGGTGACCAGCAATGGAATGGATTGCCTCCAGAGGTAGTGAACTCCCTGTCAAAGGAGTTATTAGATGGAGGTCCCTTCCAACTTGAGAGTGTCTAATTCTGAGTAGTTACTTTGAGTCTTTCTGGTGCTGCCTTCTCTTTTTCTGACCTCTTTTCTTGACATCTCCATCCCCCCAGCCTACATCTCTAGAAGTGAGGCCAGTGGGTTTGAACTTATGTCATCTCTTCCTTGTCCTGTGTACCATCCTTCTTTTCAAGGACTTTGGAATGGCCTATCTGATAAGGGCTCCTTAAATGTTTGTTGAATGAATAACTAAGCAGGGTCCCCACCCCATCAGTTTGTAGCTTATTTTCTTAGAATAACTTGGAAATGAATCTGAAGACTTTGATGAGGAGAAGCCAGTGAACTCTTTGGACTCAGAGCTGTAGAGCATGGGTTGGAAGGAGGCTGTTCAAGCCAGCCTCCCCCAGCTCCAGGACATAAATCCCTCTTTAATCCTCTCTCCAGCAGTGTGTTGTTATAGATGTTGTGTCTACCGAGAGAGTTTTTGCAATCTGTTGGCTAACTTCATCAACATTTAAAACCAGTCCTGTGATGTACTTGACTTGCCAGTTCATCCTCACATGTAATCTGCACATAGTGCTTCTAGCATATCTTTAGTTTTCTAATTAAACATCAGAGCTCCTTATTTTGTGATTTACAAAACTCCAAGCAGATCACTTTTTAGAAACCTGTTAGAATGCTTACGTTGCCCTATAGAACAGAGGTTCAATATTGACCCAACCCTGCTGGAATGCCCCTGCCAAAAAAAGGTTGGGTTTGAACCAAGACTTCCTGCCTGTGTTTATCTTCCTCCCTTTTTTGTTTGTGTTGCCTAGGATGTAAAAAAAGTTGTGAAATGCTTATTCAGATATTATCCAGGTGTTGAGTAAAATGATTGTAATTTAGTGGTGTCTTTAAAACTTCTCAATCTGAAATTTTCCTCTTAAAAAAGTACCTAAATCAGCATTTTAGGAAAATCGAACCAAGTTTCTATAAATAAGGTTTTATTGGAACACAGCCACACCCTTTAATTTACATACTGTTTTTGGCAGCAGAGTTGCCCCAAAGACCATATGGTCCGCAAAGTCTAAGTCTAATGTACAGTGCTTTTCAGAAAAAAAATTGCCAACCCCCCTGACCTGCTCCATGTACTTTCTTTTTTACTTTCTATTTTGAAATAATTTTAGACTTCCAGAAAAATACACAAACTTCCTGTATACTCTTTACCCAACTTTCCCTAATGTTAACATTTACATAACCATAATAACATTGTCTAATAAATTTAGCATAAATACTACTAACTAAGCTATAGGCTTTATTTAAGTTTTGCCATTTGTCCCACTAATGTCCTTCTTCTGCTCCAGGATCCAATCCAGTTTCCCACATTGCATTTAGTATCAAGTCTCCTTAGTCTCTTAAATCTGAGACAGTTCCTCAGCCTTTTTTGTCTTTCATGACTAAACTTTTGAAGAGAACTGGCCAATTATTTTGTACACTGTCTCTCAAATTTATTTTTTTGAGGTAGAATTCACGTATCATAAAATTCACCATTTTAAAGTGTGAATGTTCACAAAGTTATGCAACCATCACCACTGTCTTAATTCCAGAACATTTTCATCTTCCGAAGAAGCCCTGTACATGTTAGCAGTTTCTCCCTAGTCTCCCCTCTTCCCATCCCCTGGCAACCACTAATTTGGAATCACATGTATGTGGCCTTTTATGTCTGGCTTCTTTGATTAAGCATAATGTTTTTGGGGTTCATCCATGTCATAGCATGTTTCAGTACTTCAGTCCTTTTTATGGCTGAATAATATTCCACTGTAGGGATATACTGTGTTTTGTTTATCCATTTGTCAGTTGATTGACATTTAAGTTGTTTCTGTCTTTTAGTTGTTACGACATGCTGCTCTGAACATTCATGTACAAATTTTTGTTTGAACATATTTTCAGTTCTCTTAAAAGTGTTTACCTAGGAGTGAACTTGCTGGGTCATATGGCAACTCTATTTTTAACTTTTTGCCTGCCGAACTGTTTTCCACAGCAGCTCACCATTTTACATTTTCTTTTAAAAAAAAAAAAAATTTATTTATTTATGGCTGTGTTGGGTCTTTGTTGCAGAGCACTGGTTCTAGGCATGCGGGCTTCAGTAGTTGTGGCACACAGGCTTAGTTGCTCCACAGCATGTGGGACCCGGGATTGAACCCATGTCCCCTGCATTGGCAGGCGGATTCTTACTGCGCCACCAGGGAAGTCCACCATTTTACATTTTCATTAGCAATAAATGAGGATTCCATTTTCTCCACACCCTCTTCAACATTTGTTATTGTCCTTTATTATTATTATTTTTTTCCACCCTAGTGGGTGTGAAGTGGCATCTCATTGTAGTTTTATTTGCATTTCCCTAAGGCTAGATGGTGTTGAACAGCTTTTCACGTGCACATTGGTCATTTCTTCTTTGGAGAAATGTCTATTCAAATCCTTTGCTCTTTTGTAATTGAGTTACTTGTCATCATGTATAATTTTACATGTAAATATTCAGAGTTTGCAGATCCCCTGAAGCCCCTTGAAGTAATTCATTGAGAGCTGAACTGCAAAATCGGAGGCAGTGCCAGTAACTCCGTGACCTGATGGCAGTTGGATTTGGACATGTTGAAGTGCAGAGTGAGTTGTACGTCTGAAACTGCTGACCACTCAGAGGTTGGTTCAACCCCAACCACTGCTGACCATGCAGAGCTGGGGGGGGCCATGTCAAGTGAAAAGGGTACTACAGCATCATCCCAGATGTGATAAGACCACTAGGAGATCCTGTAATTTGGGAGCTACTCTTGTGTTTGTCTGGTCACAGGCAGGGAGTCGAGGAGTCAGTGGTAGTTGGAAACGCTCGGGACTGGTGATGGCCTTGGGCAGCTGCCTGAGGTGGCAAAGCTACCAGTGCACCCACGCTTCTCTTGACCCCAGAGCATTTGGCTCTAACTAGACTGTCTTGAAAACACACACACTCAGACACACATACCCCAGTAATTCTAATTGTGAAAGTAATATGTGCTCATATTAGACATTTTGGAAAATACAGGAACTGCCCTAGAATTTTCTGCAGCAGCTGAATCATTTTACATTCCCACCAGAAGTGCACAAGGGTTCTGATTTTTCCACCTCCTCACCAACACTTGTTTTCTGGTTTGTTTGGTTTTTTTTTTTAATAGTAGCCATCCTAATGGGTATGAGATGGTATCTCACAGTTTTGATTTGCATTTCCCTAATAATTAGTGATGTTGAGCATCTTTTCATGTTGTTATTGGCCATTTGTATATGTTCTTTGGGGAAACGTCTATTCAAGTCCTTTGCCCATTTTTGAATTGGATTGTTCATTTTTTAATTGTTGAGTTTTAGGAGTTCTCTATGTATTCAGGATATTGATCCCTCTGATATATGATTGGCAGATATTTTCTCCCATTCTGTGAGTTGCCTTCTTACTCTGTTCATAATGTCTTTTTTTTGGCTGTGAGGCTTGCAGGATCTCAGTTCCCTAATCAGGGATTGAACCCGGGTCACAGCAGTGAAAGCGCCAAATCCTAACCACTAGACCACCAGGGAACTCCGCTGGTCTATCTTATAAACGCTCTCCTGATGGTCCTCCTTGGGACCTCCTATTGAAAGGAGAAGTGAGATCATTGTTTTTGTCAAGTATATGCTGATGTTATTAAAACTCTTAGAAAGTTTTCTCCTTAGTTGGTTAAACCTTGTCGACCTTATTCATTTTCTTGGTATTCTACCTTTAGAGTATTTCAGAGGCCTTCAGCTCAGCCGCAAATAAAATTTGAATTAATAAGATTTTATAGAATCTGAATTTAATAAGAATTTACTGACTGCGTGAAAACAAAAGCAAAACTCTCACTTTGAAAATTTCTCTGAGGACGAAGGACAGACACAATTACCCCATTTGCAGGTGAGGACCCTGGCATAGTTGAGTGGCAGAGCTGAGCATCAGACTAGGTCCTCTGGCTCCAGGTTTGTCCTCTCACTGTATTATACTCGAAATTTACAGCCCTTAACTAGGATCTGTCCAGTCTGAAGAGCTTCCTTTAATACAATATTTTATCCAGTTATATTGGTTTGAATTGAAATTGGCAAATTCCTATCATTTTTTGACATACATTTATTGAACATGTACTCTGTGTCAGGCACTGTGCATGTGACTCCAGGAGGTGTCTAACTAGAGTGAGCAAGACAGTTCAGTGAATAATTAATCCTGGGCTTCCCTGGTGGCGCAGTGGTTGAGAGTCCGCCTGCTGATGCAGGGGACACGGGTTCGTGTCCCGGTCCGGGAGGATCCCACATGCCGCGGAGCGGCTGGGCCCGTGAGCCATGACCGCTGAGCCTGCGCGTCTGGAGCTTGTGCTCCGCAACGGGAGAGGCCACAACAGTGAGAGGCCCGCGTACCAAAAAAAATAAATAAATAAATAAAAAAAAATAATTAATCCTCTGTGTGAGTAGCATAATCTCTAATACAGGTCAGTACTAATTTGGGGAAACCTGAACTTCTTCTGGTTGCATATCCCTGATCTTTTTTTTTTCATTTGTTTAAGAGTTTTGGACAAACAATACTTAAGAAAAAATTACTCTGAAACAGGCATGTAACATTTCCAGTTCTGAAAAACATCACTGAAGAATGTCTTGTTCTTTTAGGACACTGATTTTCTACAACTTTAGTTGGCTACATTGACTCATCTTGAGTTGTGCACTTCTAAGCACTCCTGGGCATCAGAGCCATCAGCCCATGCACATTTATGAGGTGTTCTTTTTTTTTTTTTTTTGCGGCACGCGGGCCCCCCGCCACGGAGCACAGGCTCCGGACGCGCAGGCCCAGCGGCCATGGCCCAGGAGCCCAGCTGCTCCGCGGCATGCAAGATCCTCCCGGACCGGGGCACAAACCCGTGTCCCCTGCACCGGCAGGCAGACTCCCAACCACTGAGCCACCAGGGAAGCCCTATGAGGTGTTCTTGAGGTGTCTAGCCCTGTGCTGAGCAAGGCACCTGGAAGCTGGGTCTGGGCTTGAGGAGATAGACACACAAACAGATCACTGAGGTACTTAAGCACATTGGCTTAAGAGTTGAAAACTTTGCCTCTGACTGGCTCTGTGACCATGGGCAAGTGACCTAACTACTCTGTGCCTTAATCTAACATCCCAGGGGATGCTGAAGATGGTAAGCAGTGTTTACCTCAAAGGCAGGTTGTAACGATTAAATGAGATGATTCATGTAAAGGGCTGAGCAGAGTGTTAGCTGATGTTATTTATAGTGATAATAGATACAACAAGTGCCTCCTGATTTTGACACTTTTGGGGAAAATCTGATTTTGCCCAGATCAAACTGTCCTATTCTGGATTTCCTCATACACAGTTCTGATGTCTCACCTACAATGCCTTCAAGAAGCGATGCTCATTCAGAAAGGGAAGTTGTGACTCATTCATTCAGCAAGTTAACCAAATACCTGCTGATTGCATAGCTCCGTGGGGAGTATAAAGAAGCAGTTAACACCTTCATTGTACTCTCTGAGACCTCACAGTGGAGGAGCGATTAAGATTTCTTGAACACTTAACTATGTGCCAGGCACTGTGCTAGTCCCTTACTGTTTTACCTCTTTAATCTCTACAACTATCTTGTGAGGAAGGTAATTGCCCCATTTAACAGATGAGTAAAAAAAGGGCTTGGAGAGAAAATAATGACTGAAGTCACAGAGTAAGTAGTGGAGCTGAGATTTGAACCCAGAGCCATCATATTGCTCTGTGCCATGATAATTTTTTTTAAGTTAATTAATTAATTTATTTTTGGCTGCGTTGGATCTTCATTGCTGCGCGCGGGCTCTCTCTAGTTGCGGCGAGCAGGGGCTACTCTTCATTGCGGTGCACGTGCTTCTCGTTGCAGTGACTTCTGTTGTTGCGGAGCATGGGCTCTAGGCATGTAGGCTTCAGTAGTTGTGGCTTGCGGGCTCTAGAGTGCAGGCTCAGTAGTTGTGGTACACAGGCTTAGTTGCTCCACGGCACGTGGGATCTTCCCGGGCCAGGGATCAAACCTGTGTCCCCTGCATTGTCAGGCAGATTCTTAACCACTGTGCCACCAGGGAAGTCCCTGTGCCATGATAATTTTTAAAAAATATTTATTTGTTTGCTTATTTTGGTTGCGCCAGGTCTTAGTTGCGGCAGGCAGGCTCCTTAGTTGCGGCTCCAAGATTCCTTAGTTGTGGCTCCCTGGCTCCTTATTTGCGGCACACGGGCTCCTTAGTTGTGGCATGCAAACTCTTGGTTGCAGCACGCATGTGGGATCTAGTTCCCTGATCAGGGATCGAACACAGGGCCCCTGCATTGGAAGTGTGGAGTCTTATCCACTGTGTCACCAGGGAAGTCCCTGTGCCATGATAATTTTTAGGGACAAAAGTCCATAAAAGGTTAAGGAACATTTTAAGACAGTGATACAAGGAATGACAGAAGGCAGCTTCTTGGATGACCCTCGAAAGTTTGTGCTGGGGTAATCCGAATCCTACTTCACCTTTACTTATGAAACCTGGTAAACTTTAAGAAAAATAATTGAAGCTTAAAACAAAACAAACAAAAACACTTTTGATTTAGAAATAATGGAAAATGGGACTTCCCTGGTGGTCCAGTTGTTGAGATTCCGCACTTCCACTGCAAGGGGCTCGGGTTCGATCCCTGGTTGAGGAAGTAAGATCCTGTATGCCGCGCGCGTGCGCACGCACGCACACACACACACACACACACACACAGAGAAGAAAAAAGAAATAATGGAAGACAATGCGAAGAAGTAGGAACAGCTGAGCCTAGAATTCCCACTCAGATACGTGTTACGTTTGGAAATTATCATCTCTAGGGCCTAGCATAGTGCGTGGAACATAATGGATTTTAATAACTAATTAGCGAGTGAATTCGTGAATTTAAAATATCTTCCCAAACTGCCAAAATTACCCTGTTTCTCATGCTACTTATGCATTCTCTTTTGAAAACATACATATCATTGGCAAAGATGGGGGTAACAAGCACGCTTATGTATTTTTCATGGGACTAAAAATTGGCACATCCTTTTTGGAGGGTGCTTGATACAGAATTACAAATACAGATACCCTTTGACCCAGTAGTTCTACTTCTGGAATGTGTCCTAAAGATATAGTCTAGTACCATTGGTCTCCAGGGCAGGGAGCAGGATGACTAGGTTCCAGGGATGGGAAAGAGAGACTTTTCAGTCTATATCCTTTTGTACCTCTTGAATTGAGCTATGTGAATGTGTTACTTATTAAAAATATAACTCAATAAAATTTAAAAATGTGAAAATTTCTGAGAGAATTATTATACTAAGGCTCATCACACCTTAGTGTAGATTTCTTTAATCAGATTGCTTTCCTTTTTGTCCCCTACTGAGATCTGACGATCTGGGACCTTTAACATCTTCCCATATTTTTTCTGAGTCTTAATAACGTAGTACTTACTATGGAAAAAGTGGAAAGTACAGTTAAGTGTGAAAAAAGCTTTAAAAATGTGCCCATGATTCCGTTATCCAAAGACCACTACAGTTAATATTTGGGCCCCTTCCAATTTTTTTCTGTATCTTTTAACCTGTTAATATCATACAGTATGTTCAATTTGGTATACAGTTTTCTATCCTATTTTCATCTAACATTATTTTATATAATTAAAATTCCCATATAGGCAAAATCCTTATGGAAGCATAATTTTTAGTGGTCTTGTAATCTGTCATGTGAATTTACCAGTTCACTTAGCAGGGGATGGGAACTGGATGGGGAGAGAAAGAGACACTGGAATCATGGAACCATTTGGAAGGTTAGGCGGGTCTGGGTTAGGTGGCTCAGCAGACAATGTGAGCCCGACAGGCAGGGGCTGAAGGCATGAGGATTTCCAGGCCTTTCTTCCTGCCTCAACTGCAGCCCTTGCTGCCCTACCACCCCAACATGTTCTCTGGGCTCCAGCCACACTGAACTTGGCAAATTGAGTTATCCACTTGTCCTGTGTGCTGTGTCTCCGTCCTCCCCAGCAAGCCCTGCCCTCAGGCACTCTGTACACACCACTGTCAGCACGCAGCACACTGGGCTGCCTTGTTGGTTTACTTACCTCTATATCCCCCTTTAGACTGAAACCCTTTATATTTGTGTCTTGAATGCCTGGCAAATAGGATCATTAATAAATCTTTGAAGGTAGGTGTGGGGTTAGTTGTACAGATAGGGAGGTTAGAGGATACCAGAGAAAAAGACCAGTGCAGCCCTAAGGAAAAGAGGCCCTTTGCTCAGCCTCTTCTGTCCTTCTGGACCTGAAAGGCTGTTCAGGTCCTTGGTCCTATACTTGAGGGCCAGGCCTCTGTGAGCTATAGCCTAGGGACCGAAACTCCATTTAGACTCCAAAATTTTAGAGCCTGTTCTGTGTGTTCCAAGTTCCAATCAACTTACTCAGATTTCCTCCCACTCTAACCTTCTGTGAGTGTGATGTAGACGTTCTCAGAATGCAAGTCCCATCTCTGCCTACGTGTGATCCTGCAGCAGCCTAATGAGCAGTGAAGACAGGCTGGGGCTCGCCACCGTTCGGGCAGAAAGCTTCCGTATGAACACGCATGTGCCCACAGGAACAAGACTTCTGCTGGGTCACCTCTCACATCATGCCAGTTATTTATCATCCAAATCTGTAATCTTCATAATTAGAATCACCATTTCCAGGTGCCTCTATACACCCTGGTCCAGGAATTCTTAGAGCTGAAGGGGCAGAGAAGGCAGATTATGAATACCTGCGGTTCTCTAGAATCTGAGAACTGAACACAAGGATACTACAAAGAGATTTCCTCGTGAGGTCACGTTCCCTGGTGATTCCTTGAGGGATATGCAACTCTCATTTTCTCTCCCTTGCTCAGTTCCTGTGAGGTGGGCCAGGCTAGCTCTGGGAAGGTAATAGGAGTGAGGATGCTGGATCAAGCAACTTCAGCTGCCAGGCTCTGCGTTCCTAAGGGATCATTAACTATCACAAATCTGCCTTCGTTCCAGCACCAAATGTGCTGCCTTGGACATCTCAACTTTAAGGATGTTTTTCAAAACAAGCTGTGAACTTGTTTCTTAAATAATCAGCTTTGTCCCAGATGGACCAGGTGCTGGGTGGTCTGAGATCTCAGCAGACTTGTCCCCCACCCCCAAGCTTATCTGACCTCTTCATAGTCCCTGTGGGCTGTAGTTGGGGGTTGGGTATTCTGAAGGACAAGCCCTATGGTTACTGTCCCTCCCAAACTCTGCTGTGCTGTATTGCTTTGTGCTTTTGGTAGAGTCTCCCCTTAAGAGCTGATTTTCCAAAACTCTTCATCAGAGGATCTTTTGGAGTGGAAGGTGGGACACTTATTTTAAAATATAGATTCTTGGGCTGTAGCCAGTTCCAGGTCCTATTTAAATCACCGAGGGGGTCTAGGAACCAGATCTCTGGGAGGGTGCCTTGTTTAGGAAAAACAGGCAAGTTTGATGGAGCTCCTTGTTAAGAATTCTTACAATTAGCTCCTATTCTAGACTCCAGGGGTTCAATGTGGTCTTGCTCTTTTTTACCCCCTTCACCCCAGTTGGTAGCACCAGGCCTCGATTGTAGTTGGTACTAGAGATCCTTTGGTTTCACGCATAAATGGATGAGTGGTGAGTTTGCTTTGCACTCACTTCAAAGAACACAGAAGTTAAGAGCATTGCACCGTGAATTTGAGGGAAAACAAAGACCAGGTATTTAATTTTGTAAAGCTGCATGTTAAAGGGGTAACAGGTAAGAGTGAAAAGAGTGCTGATGTGTTGGAAAGTCTGAATTGGGCACAGAATTACATGTATGATGGCCTGGCCTTGGGTAAGTCCTCTAACATCCCTGGCCTGATGTCCTCCGTAAAATGGAGTGAGGGTCAGAAGTGGTAGTAGGTGTGAATGTGCTTTGAAAACTAGAAAGTGAATTCAGCTCAGGAGTGAAGGATGGTCAGGGTAGGGACAGGGGCACAGAACCCGCCCCAAGAAAGCTACTGTGTGGTCAGGTCCAAATCCATAGGCCCTACAGGGAGCAGGAGAGCTTTTAACAGGATGGCAGCTCAGATAGGCTGAGCCCAGCTTCCTTTCTACTCTGTCCAGTTTCTGAGCTGACTAGGGCCCTCTGTTCTCTAGGGCAGTGTCCCAGTCCTACTGGGCCCATGAGGCTGTGTCCACATTTTGTTGTTCTGCAGGTGCTCAGTGGACAGTCCCCAGGGAAGGCTGCTCATTTCTGCCTTGCTGCCCTGGCGTGGTGAGGTTCCCGTGTGTGAGGGAAGGTAGGAGGTGAGGAGAGGAGGCTCCAGTGACAGGGCCCAGGATATGTAAAAGAGAGGTTATGTGAGCAGCCGGCCTGGGAGTTGACCAAAACCAGTCACACATGCCTGCACCCACTCACTCAGAAAATATTTGCGTGCCTACCAGGATGAAGCTCTAGAGCTCGGGTAGGGACCACGTGGTCAGTCGGCTAAGAATTAGAATGAGAGTGATATGGTCTGCCTAGAGTTGGGACATGCAGGCCTGTCCCAGTGCCTGGCCTGATGCATGACTGCTATTCCCTGCAAACTCTGAGTTGACCTATTACTGTCCCCTGGCCATTCCTACCCTGACACCTACCATGACCCTGATTGTCCCCTTAGGCCTGTGTGTAGGAAAATGCACTGTGCAGAGCCTTGTTGGGCCAGTGAGTAGAGAGGGCAGTGAACCAGGTTAAGTGCATGTATGTGCATCTCCCCTGCAGCAGTGGCCCCCTCCTCCCTTGGTGGGTCCTCCAGGTCACTGTGTTATCGTATGTGGCCACCTTAGCAGCCCTGTAGGAGGTATGACATTCTCATTTTTCAGATGAGAAAAGATACTCGGGCCATTAAGGGATTTCCCAGAGCTACATGGCTAGTCAGTGGTGGAGCCAGGACTTCAATACAGAGCCTTTCAGGACTGGGGAGAACTAGAACATCAGGGAAAAGAAGTTTTTAAATGTACTGTTATTCTTTTGTCTGATTTTAGAATTAATACAGGTAAAAATGTCAGTTTTATAAACACGGAGGACCTCTGAGCCCCTACCAGTACAGAGATAATCACTATTAATAGTTTGGTATGTTCTTCCACTTTTTTTTTTTTTTTTTTGTGGTACGCGGGCCTCTCACTGTTGTGACCTCTCCCGTTGCGGAGCACAGGCTCCGGACGCGCAGGCTCAGCGGCCATGGCTCACAGGCCCAGCGGCTTCGCGGAATGTGGGATCCTCCCGGACCGGGGCACGAACCCGTGTCCCCTGCATCGGCAGGCGGACTCTCAACTACTGCGCCACCAGGGAAGCCCTTCTTCCACATTTTTAAAGACATTTTCTAATATTTATATTCATTATTGTTGTAACAAATATAATATTGTACATACATTTTACAGTTTACTTTTTCAAAAATGTTATTGTAAAAGTAATGTCTGCTTGTCATAAAACACTGAAACAGGATAGGAATATAAAATTCAAAGTTCCCCAGCCCTCCTAATCCCAGAAATAACTGTTGATAGTTTAGTGTGTGCCTTGTAGACATTTTCTTTGCAAAATATGTACTCATTTGTGTACTTTATTCTCACCTAAATAAATTCATACACATACTCTTCTGCAACCTGACCTGTTTAAAAAGTATCTTTTATAATGGAAGATTTTCAAGCACACAAAAATAAACTGATGGAATGCACCTCCATTCATCATCCAGCTCCAACAACCATCAACTTCCTTGTTCTTGTTTCTTTTCTCTCTACTTTCACTTTTCCCCCTGGGGTATTTTAAAGCAGATCCCAAACATCTTATTCCTTCCTAAATACTTAAGCATACGTATATAGCAGATGAAAAAATTTTAAATATGCCACTATCATACCCAATAAATCTAACAGTAATTCTTTAATATAAACTCATACCCAGGCTAAATCAATTTTTGTCATTCATCTCACAAATGTCTTTTCCAGTTGGATTGTGTGAATCTGGTTCCAGTGAGGTCCACATACTGCCAGTGGCTGGTATGTCTCAAGTCTCAATTTGTAACTCCATACCCCACCCATGCTGTTTATTTTTTGGAGAATTTTGATTATTTGTCCCGTAGAAAGTCCCACATTCTGGATTTGCTGAATGCATCTTCCTGGAGTTGTTTAACACATGGATCTATGCCCATATTTTCTGTAACTGGGTAATTTGTTTTAGAGACTTGATTAGAGCTACGTTTTAGGGTGAGGATGCTTTGTTGTTGGTGCTGTATGCTTCCAAATCATATCAGGGGACTGTCATTAAGATCCATCAGTGAACCTGACTTATGGTTGTCTTTCCACATCTATACACATAGTCCTTAATTTTTTTAAAAAATTAATTTTTTTTAAAGAAACATGTAGGGTGCTTGAACTGGAATGACAAAAGCCATAATGTGGCCCTCACAAGCAGGCTCCACCCTATGAAGAAGAGACCAGATGTATATGGAGAGGATGAAGCACTGGATCATGGGGAAGATCTTGGAACTGAGGCCAACAAGGCACAGTGCTGCTGGCAGCCAGCTGCTCTTCTGGGACACTATGTAAAATGATGTAACTGAGTGAAAAAGTGGTGGTGAGCTGGCCTCCTCTCCCTGCTCATGTCACTGAGCTGCTGTCGTGGTGAGGGATGCTCATGAATCTAGAGTTCTGAGTCTGTTGTGTAGAGAGGCTTCTGGGTCTAAAAGGACTGTGGCTTTTTGGTCCTTATCTCCTGGTACTTTGGAAGCTGAAATCAGGGTGGTCTTCTGGTTCTCCATTGGTGAGTCCTAGACTTGTGGCGGGGCTGCCTGCTTTGAAGAGAGCGGGTGAGATGACCTGGTGCAGCCGCAGAGCTGGAAGGGGGCACCTGGAGACCATGGAGTCCAGTGCCTCAGTTTACAGATGAGGAAACTGTGGCCAGAGAGGAGAGGGGAGGTTTCCAAGACCAGCTAGCAAGCTGGAGGCTCAACTGTGACCAGCATCCAAGACTCCGATTCTCTTGACTGGTAGCCACCTAGCATTTCCCATTTGGAATCTCTGAGGTGGTGAGGGTGGCCAGATCAGGCACTTGATAGATTCTTACTCTGCACCCAGAATTTCTGAGTATCCTTTGGTGGTGTTCTCGTGCTCATTCTTGTTCAACTCCTGGTGGGTTCTTTGACCTGGAGGTGATAGCGAACAGTGGTCTGTTTCAGTATTTGGTGACCAGCTTGGTCTGTGGTGGTACAATGGTGGTTTAAATACAAACTGTGTCACGAGTCCCAGCCTCAGCTCCACATTCATTAGTAAGCCGAGAGGTCTCGGGCTGCAGTTTCCTAAGGGATAAAAGCTCTTCCTTCATTATGTTTGTATTTATCTTTCACTTATGGTAGGTACTACTGGTTTTCTGTTTTCAGCAGTGATATAAGCCTCCTCTTAAATGTTGATAGATTTAGACAAAATCAGGTTGTAGTATTCTAACCTGGCAGAAGGGGAAATGCAAAAGATTGCAGTGTGGAAGACGTTGGACCAGATGACCTTTCTGGTCCTTCCTAGCTTCCTGGGAAGCTTTCAGGGTTACAGGGTTTTCTTTGTATTCTGGCGTGCACTGGTCACGACTTTCTGGCCTGAGCAGACTCGGTCACCAACATAGAGGCCGTCCAAAGTTAGAAGACAGCCTGTGAACTTTCATTCTGATTGAGCATGTATTTATTTATCACCTGGGCGGTTATCCTGGGAGAATGGAAGGACAGTGAGACAGGGTCCTAGTTCCTGTGGAGAGCTGTTCCATGGAGGCTGCTCTCTATTAGTGCGGTTCGTTATTTGTGTGGTCCATTCTGGGCCATGTTCATGGGAAGTTTCTGAGTCATTTCTCTCTGGGCAGTGCCCCACAACTGTCATCCTCTGCAGCCTCTGGGAAGTCTACTCAGGGGTTCAGTCATAGTTTGAACTTCCAGACCTGAGAGAATATGGGGGTATTGGCATGGAGACTGCGGGGCGTGGCCTGCAGAAATGGGCAGTCATGGGCTCTCTGCCTTTCAGGATTTCCCTGGGGAGGATCTTCACTCAGAGCTTGCTGACAGCCAAGGATGGCAAGCAAAGGGCCCTCGGCCTCTGCATCTCCTGAGAACTCTAGTGCAGGGGGACCCAGCGGCAGCAGCAATGGCGCTGGTGAGAGCGGAGGTCAGGACAGCACCTTCGAGTGCAACATCTGCCTGGACACAGCCAAGGATGCCGTCATCAGCCTGTGTGGCCACCTCTTCTGGTCAGTACCCCTTCCGCTGCCCCAGAGGACACATGCCATGTTTAGAAAGCTTGTGGCCCTGGACAGCTTTGGAGCAGGTTTTCCACCTATTTTGAGTCCTGGTACACTCAGGCACAAAGGCAGGAGACCTGGGTTCTCATCCCAGCTCTGCTGCTGATAAGCTGAGTGAACTTGGGCAGATCCTGTCCCCACCTTGGGCTCCCTATCCCCATCTCTAAAGTGACAATACTCACCATTTAGTGAGCACTACTCTATGCCACTTGTTGCGCTGAGCCAAGAGGCAGTTACAGCACGATGGTTTTGAGCAAGGACTGTGGCTCCAGACTGCCTTGCTCTGAATCCTGATTCTGCCACTTCCCTGCTGGATAACCTTGGGCAAGGTGCTTCCACACACAGTGCTTCATTTTTTAGGGTTGTTTGGGAGCATTAAATGACTCAGGATATGTAAAAGACTTAGAAGAGCACGTAGCGCACAGTAAATGTTACATGAGCTATGATCCTAATATTTGTTACCATATTTTATATATATCAAAATGAAGTGGCAGAGTCAGTGTCCATTCCAGCCGTTATGGTTACAGAAGCCCCTTCTGGCTTTGAAAACCTGGGTGAATGTTGAGATTTTTTTTTTCCCTCTTGATTTTGAGTTGGACCTTGAAGGGCAAATTGGGGTAACTAGAGGGATGAGAATGCCAGCTAGGTGAGGTGAAGAGTGTGTGCCACCCCAAGGCAGGCAATTTCTAGGGACAGGCAGATGTGCTGCTGGGTTCATCTGAGACCTGAAGCTGCTGTATCCCTCTGACAGCACTCTGGATGGGTATTATGGGCTGAAGAGTATTAGGAGACAAGATTGTTAAAGGAGGATTGGGCCAGATTATCAAACCCAGATTTAACTGAGTAGAACATGGAGCTCTTGAATGTTTTTGAGCAGGGAAGCGGTGTGAAGAAAGGGTCATTTAAATAATATCTCAGGGAGTTTAAATTGGCAACAGTGAAAAAGATAAATTTATTGGTGAATGAGTAGAATGGGGCAGAGATTTTTTTTTTTCTGGAGGCTCTTGCCCTAATTTTGAAGTTTTATGCAAAAACTGTTGTCATCAGGACTTCCCTGGTGGTCCAGTGGTTAAGACTCTGTGCTTCCATTGTAGGGGGCGCGGGTTTGATCCCTGATCGGCGAAGTTCCACGTGCCGCGAGGTGCAGCCAAAAATAAAAAATAAAAATAAACAAAAACTGTTGTCATCAACCCTCTCCTAGAAATTGGAAATACTCTAATTTTGTGGAGGTATCATAAAACCAGGATTTGAAAGAATGAAGAATTCAGTCAGGGTACCATTGTAAAGAACACAGGTTCTAAAATGAAAGAGATGCTTCCAATCTGAGTGGTTTGTCCTTAAGCAAATCTACTCTCCTCTCTGTACCCCAGTTTCCTTATCTATGAAACAGAGATAGCTGCACTCGCTCAAAGGTTAGTGTGATGACCATTCCGTGACATTGACAAATGAAAAGCTATTTAGCCACAGCTCAGCACAGCACACAGTCGTTGTTTAATGAATGGGAGTAACTGTCATCATTGTTATAATCCGGAACTTTTCCCCGAGGAAAAGCACCCCCACTTCTCCCCCATAGCTTTTGAGGGAAGTTGCCACTGGAGAGCTGCCGTGATTTGGAGTGACCTCTGCTCAGTTTAGAATGGAGTTGCAAGGTTAGTGTCGGCGTCAGGTGTCTGTTATGTCCAAGGAGATTGTGTGTCTGGATTGTGAGGCTAAACTGTGGTTCAGTAATTGGGAAAGGAATTATCCTCTGAGTCCAAATTTTACTCAGGTTGAGAGGATACATTATGTGAGCGTCAGAAGCCATGTCTGCATTTTCCACTGTCCTGGCATTTGGTAGGCGTGCAGTAGATATTTGTTAGTTGAATGAATGAATGTAGAGAGAAAGAAAAAATTTAAATCTGGAGTTAGAGTAACTTTTCCTTCAATTCTGTAAATGTCATTTTTTGCACCCAGTGCTGGGTGATAGAGGGACAGTAAAATGGAAGTCAGAAGACTTCTGTTTTAGTCCTGGTGCTGCAGGCAAGTCACTTGATGTTTCTGAGTTTGGTTTCCTCATTTGTAAAATGAGAAATTGGGCAGCAGTCTCTGCAGTGTAAGTCACTAAGCTGGAGGTAGCCCTTTCTGCCAAGCAGCTTCCCCATCTTTCCATTACCTAAAGATGTTTTTACAGTAGACTTGAACTTTTAAGCTGCTTCCTGCCAGCAGAGCTCTCAGGGCTGAGGACAGCCTGAAGATTTTGTAAAACTGGATCTAGATCCACACCTTCCCTGTGAGCCTGAGGAGGCTGTGAACCCACTGAAGTTGAGTCTAAAATAGTGCGTGTGTGCATGTGCATGTGTGCATGAGGATGCCCCTGTGAATTTCTCTGCACAGAGGATCCTTAACTCTTATTGGATTCCTTCAGAGGCCATAACCCCTCAAAGGTCAAGTTGTAGAGAAGCTGGGTCTGGGATGGTCTGGGACCTGGGGGTCTTCACAAGTAGTGGGATCCTGGAGGTGGAGACTGGTGTCTTGTCTCCATTGCTTCATTTTTCCTGTGCTTTTAGCTCAGTCTTTTCTAATTTCTGATACCAGTGATCCCCATAGACCCTCAGTGGGGTTGCAGTGCTCCACAGTTCAATCCTGTTTTCCCATTTTTCTCCTCCTACCTTACCCAGTGTTTCTGTTAATGAAATAATTTTTCTTCCTTTCCCCCTTTCTCTTTCTCCTTGATGACTGGTTGCCTTGGGGACTCTGGCAGTTGGCCGTGTTTACATCAGGTAAGATGCATTTCATTTTACTTTGTCTTTCATCAGCTGTGGTTGCACAAGACACCCCTAGTCTCAGGAGACTACTGTCAGAAGCTGCAATCTTCCCTCTTGTGGACTCATTTGCTTGCTTTCCCCCCAGCCCTCTTTATACACCTGCCCACTGATAGGCAGTTGATGAAACAAGAGGTCAGTGTTGTACCCAGGAGGGATGCTCCTGACTCTGCTGTTGATGGCCTTTGTGGCCTTGGCAAGCTACACCTCTCTGGGTCTCACTTCCTCATTTGTAAATTGGGTTGGATGTGATCGTATGTTAGGTTTTTATTGTTGAGACTGTGCCTCTATAAAAAGCACCTCCCATCATATCAACAATCCCCCCTACCCTTAAAGGTCTTGAAAATGTTAGGAAGGGGGAAACTTTTTTGGTCTCAACAGAGAGCTTTTATGAGAGGGAAAAAGTCTGTTTTTCCAGCTTCTGATTATTATGAAAACTAGTTAGTAAGTTTTCTCCAAGACCTAGGTGCCTGCTTGGTGGGACAGAGCTGAGTCTGGCACTGACAACTGGCTGTTAATAATCGCTGCCAGCTGTCACCATGGTTGTTGTCAGTGGAGCCCCACACTTGTAGGTGGCTTGGAAATGTGGAGGGGAGGACAAAAGTTCCAGGCTGCTAGAGCCTCAGAATCTTGATGGGAGAAAGAAGCAGAGAAAGTGAGAGGGGTTTCCACTACATTTCAGGGCGGTGCATTCTGACCCCAGTGGAACCTCTAGAACATGTCTGTTCTAAATCTGTAGAGAGCACATAATACTTAAGTTTTCGAGCTTTTGACAGAAAGATAAAGGAAATAGGATATAAAAATCATTAAATGCTGCCTTCTCCTTGGCCCTGAAGTCCTAGATTCACATTTATATGATAAACTACATATCACTGGGTCTAAAGATATGATTTATGCTCTAAGATAAATGTTGAGTGTGTGTGTGTGTGTGTGTCTGTGTATAAAATATTTATTTAATGTCTACAAGGACACTAAGGTAATATGTTTTTATCATTTTAAATTTGTTTTTAAGAAGGTCAAGCGAAATGATTTTAATACAACCAGTGAAAGGGCCTGAAAAACCCAAAACAGGACTGTTGTTTTTAATTTTGAAAGAAATAGTTGAATGCAAAAATCATTGAAAGTACATATAAAACACTAAGCAAATTTAGATAATAAGAAAAATCTATCCTTTAGCACATAGTAAATCACCAGAAAATGATCAGTTTATCTCCAGATGGCTGATGTCTAAGACACATAGTTGTTGAGGAAATGCTGTAAAAATGAGAAACACAGAAAGAAAAATCTGACTGCCAGGGTCATACAATTGATCCATCAGGGAAGATGAAGATTTAAAGTTTGTTCTACCTGCAGCCTGACCTGTGACTGGATCTGTCAGACCTCTTGACACAGCTGCAGGCCTGCAGTTCCTTCCTGCTGTATTGCTGGCAAGCCCCCGAGAGAACGAAGCATTAAGAAGCCTGTTTAATTATGATGGCATCTAAAGGCAATTTTGATTTCACCACTAGTAAATATTTATTGAGTGCCAGGAGCAAGAATCAGAGAGTTGGGTTCCTTGAGGTGTTCCCTGCTGGTGCTGGTGTTTGCAGTTTGAGGGCGCTGGTCCCTGTAGTTCTCCTACTGGCTCTGACTGACCACCCTGGTGGGCTTGTGCCATTCACATGGTTTTCTCTCCTGCTTGCAGTGGTTGGAGACGAGACCTAACAGACAGGTGTGTCCAGTTTGCAAAGCTGGCATCAGCCGCGACAAGGTGATCCCCCTCTACGGCAGGGGCAGCACTGGGCAGCAGGACCCCAGGTGAGGCCATGGGGCCCCTCTCACACACACTTCTCCCCTTGGACACGAATTCACTTCTATTCAGCACCTCCTCACCCCACCCTTTAGTTAGTGCTTAACAGACCCTCCGTTTCAAGGCACTTGGCATCCAGATGGGAGTCAGCCAGGAGGGGAGGGGAACCAGGTTGCTATTTGCGGGGCTGTGATACAGATGTGCTGTGAGCATCTGCCAATGACGGGCAGGCACTATGCTAGGCAGTGCACAAGACACCACCATTGCAAGTATACAGAGTGCTGTGAAGGAGCCTGGGAAGCAGGGTGTCCAGCAGGAGAGTCTGCAGGGTGGGAGGTGGGAGGTGTGTGCTGTAGCAGTGATGTCTAAAGTCTGGGGGTAGGAAATGGGGGTCTGGGAGGCTTTGTGGAGTTTGAGATTTTTGGAAATGGAGGCGTGGGTGGGTCTGGCATTCTGTTGAGGGCCTTCATGGTGTGGTGCTTGAGTGTGCACATACACACCCACGCACACTTTTCCCAAACTCCCGACTCCAGCATACCCTGTACCCAGACATATTGGACTTCTCTTAAAGGGACTTACTTATGCTTTCACCTTCATGAGCCTTTGTATTTGTTGTCCATTTGCCTCTTTTGCCCTCTCCAGTCCTGCTCAACCCCCTTCTCCTTTTCTAACTTCTGCCGTCTTTTATGAGCAGCCCTAAAGTTACCTCCTCCTTAAAGTGGCCTTTCTTCCCCACATTAGTTGCTTTCACCCATGCCCCCACTCCATTTAGTTGGCACCTCTTTTAAAGAAGTCCCTTCCACACTGTAGTGTGATTGGTTGTACCCCCTTTAAACCACGAGCACCTCAAGAGTAGGATCTATCTTCAGTCTTGGTAGCATCCTGCCTAGTGCCTGATGGATAACAAGCCCTCGGTCCAGTATTTGTGTGATGAGTGATGGAAGGGGCTAGGGCCCACAGGTCCTAGAGAGAAAGAACAGTGTAAAGTACTTGCTCAAGAGTAGTGGGAGGTAAAGCTGAAGGTAATGGGGCAGAGCAGAGAGACCCTGAATCTCAGCCCTCTCTGCTGACAGGCCACCTTCTGTTTGAATTTGGATTTGGGGTTTTTGACATCCGTGACCCAGGTCCAGGAAGGTGCCTGGCTGACAGTTGTAACCAATCTGGGTATGGCTCTCTGTGAGAGGAGTAAGCTGAGTGCAGTCTGATGAGCATCTTGTAACAAACAGATTTTCTCCCTAGTTTTCTACACACTAGGGAAAAGCAATTGCATGTAGAACAGAGTTAGTATTTGGTTTAATTTGGCATAAGTTCATGTGCCGGGCATGAAAGGGGGCCATGGCCCTGACCCTGTTGGTGAAGAGCTCCCCCACTCAGGGAACAGGTCAAAGCATTTCGTAATAGACTTATTTTACACCGTTTCTATTTCAGAGAGAAGACTCCTCCCCGTCCTCAAGGACAGAGGCCAGAACCGGAGAACAGAGGGGTGAGGAAAATTCTAGGAGAAGGCTTCTAGAAATGAGCCTATGGCTTTGGAAGTTTCCCTCTACATTTTTTCTCCTTGATTATAAAAGTAAAGGAAAATTTGCAAAATACAGAAAGGAAAAGAGGGGAGAAAATAACTTATAATTACACCATCCAGAGATAACCAATGGAAACACATTGGTCTATTTTCTTTTCTATTTTTCTATGATTATCTATACACACACAAACAAATTTTATAGATCTATTTGTGTGTGTATGTTTTATAGATAGATGTGTGTATACATATATTTTTATTTTTACAATATTTGGCTCCTGTTTTGTAACTGTCTTTTAAAATTTTATTCTTTCTATATTTAGTGCCCTCTGTGTGCTGGGCCTCATTCTAGGCACTGGTAATATATCAGTGAACATAGTAAAGATCCCTGCCCTTATGGAGTTCACAGGCAGACCTTGGAGATGCTTCAGGTTTAGTTCCAGACCACCACAATAAAGCGAATATCACAGTAAAGCAAGTCACACAATTTTTTTGGTTTCCGAGTGCATATAAAAGTTATATTTAGGGCTTCCCTGGTGGCACAGTGGTTGGGAGTCCGCCTGCTGATGCGGGGGACACGGGTTCATGCCCCGGTCCGGGAAGATCCCACGTGCCGTGGAGCGGCTGGGCCCGTGAGCCATGGCCGCTGAGCCTGCGCGTCCGGAGCCTGTGCTCTGCAGCGGGAGAGGCCACAGCAGTGAGAGGCCCGCGTACCGCAAAAAAAAAAAAAAAAAAAGTTATGTTTACACTGTAGTCTATTAAATTAGCAATAAATAGCATTATGTCTAAAAAAAAAGTGCATACTTTAATAAATACTTTGTTGAGGACTTCCCTAGTGGTCCAGTGGATAAGACTGTGTACTTCCCAGGCTCTGGTTCCCATGGAGCATTAGCTCCTAACCCAGGAATCCGAGGCCCCAGGAAGCCAGAGGCCCTGACTGTGAAGACTGCACATCAGATGTGCATGCCAGTGCACATCTCTGGCGTTTAAAAGCACCCACAGCCACCGGTGATGTTTTTTGCCCACTCTGCCCCAGGAACATAAACCTACCAAATGTGAGGACTTGTGGGATTGTACAGGTGTTGCTGGAAGGGAGGCCGGAAGGCCAGTCCTCGGATTTGCACTGAATGAAGTGGTGGTTCCTGATGAAACAGTTGCACCTTCCTGGGTAAGGCAGCCTTGATCCCAGGAGCCCTCAGACTCAACCAGGCTGGCCCTTAGTTGGAGGCTTTTCTGCACTGAGGAGATGGAAACCAGTTTTCCTTCCCTGTAGGTCTGCCCTCTTAATAAATCTGCTGTTAGGCTTTATAGGTAGTGCTGCCCGTCAAGAAGTTTGGAGCTGGGTGCCAGGCTATGCTCAGTAGGGATAGGGAGCAGCCACTTGCATGACTTGCAAAAGACTCACAAATGAAGGCCGATCAGCTCTTTGTGGAGAGCAGTTAGCCCAATAAATTTTCTTTTCTCTAATTATTTTTTAATCATTTGTTCTAAAGATCTACCCAAGGATGCAGAGAAGGAGAGGAATTTTTTTTTAAGATGTTCACAGTAATTAAGAGCATGGGTTTTCGGACCATACTGATCTAGTTCCAGATCTAAACTCTACCCCTTACCAGCTGTGTGACCTTGGTCAAGTTACTTCACCTCTCTGAGCCTTGGTTTGGTCATCTGTAAATGTGGGTGATCCTAATGTAAGAATTAAATGCGATTTGAGTGTACTAGTGCTTAGCACGGTGCCCAGCACAGAGTTGGCACTTAGAAAATAGGAGTTAACCTACTTACAATATTATGATTCCTTCCGAATCTTTTCATGTGAAAGATGATGCAGTGTAGAACATATTGGGCTGGCCAAAAAGTTCGTTTCCACCACCTTATGGGAAAATCTGAATGAACTTTTTGGCCAACCCAACATTATAGGGAAAAAAAGCCGAGGATGATACCAAACTGCTGACAGTGGTCATTGGAGGGAGGGGTTATGAAGTGGAGGGTGAACAATGAGACCTCTGATTTTCTGTGTTATTTATTCCTGTAATGTGTTAATTTCTCATAGCAAGCATATATTACTTTTGTAATCAAGAAAAAAAGTGTTTTGAATCTTTAAAATTCTCAGTAACAATATTAAAAGAAAAATCTTAGGGAGAATACTTATCCATATCTTTTCCGCCTACATACGTATTGTCACATACTTGTGACCATGGTGTTCAGACAGTTTTGTCTGAAAGCTTGGTCATAAAGAGTTTTTCTGTGTTGCTGCATAGTCAGCGAAATGTATCGAAATTTTGATCATGACCTCCATTGTTGGCCAATTAGAGTTCCACTTTTTTTGCTCTTACAGATAATGTGTAGCCTGTTCTATGTTCCCTTGTAATTGGGTATAGGAGTTGTTGACACTTTGGCTGTTATAAAGCATGTAGAAAGTTTTATTGGCTAGTGTGGGACTCTGGGAAGGAACCTGGAGCTCTGAGAACGCTTACTTGCATCAGCAGAGAGTTTTACTTTGGGTCATAGCCAGTCCTTTCTGGCATTCATAGCTCCTGGGACCCCTGGAGGACCAGGAGGGCGGAGGGGCCACCAGGGTTCCTCTGCCTTGAGATCTAGATGGGAGGAAAAGAGGGTGGGGAAGAAAGGCAGGTGCCACACGTAAAGTGACGTGTGACAGGTGAGGAGAAACCTTCCTGTTCTGAATTGCATTTCTTCTACACAGGGATTTCAAGGGTTTGGATTTGGAGATGGTGGCTTCCAGATGTCTTTTGGAATTGGGGCATTTCCCTTTGGCATATTTGCCACAGCATTTAACATAAACGATGGGCGGCCTCCTCCAGGTAATACTCTATTCTCTTGGTGATTTTGCTTGAAGACTCCTAGGAATTCAGCAATATGTAGGATAATCAGCCTTTTCAAAATGTGCTAAACTCTTTTCTGATTACTGGTAGTCATGGTAATGATATTGCTCACTTACCAAGTATTAGGCACAGGCACGTTCAGAGTGCTTTCCATTATAAACCTGGGATCCCCACGATGAGCCTGTGGGACAGATGTGCAATTAACTCCATTTTACAATTCAGAAAATGCTCAGTAATGTTTTCCAAGATATAACCCATGCCCATAAAATGAAAAAGTATATACTCTACCCAGCTGAGTAAAAGCCTAGTCCTGGGCATATACCCCCGACTTTGACCATTGGGGGTGGGGAGGGGCCAGGAGACTGCAAGGAGTCTGGTTCTCCCTATTCTCTGGCATCTCTGGCCAGCTTCCCTCAGGACACACATAGGGCTGGTCCTAAGCCCCAGCCCTTTGGGAACCATGCCTATGTCTGCCACCTGCTTCTACCTTTCTCCCTCCAGCCAGCTTGAGAGTGCTGGCTGCAGATGGTGTAGGGCAGGGCAGCGAGGTAGGTGCCCTGGGCTCTATCGCAATCTGACGCCCAGGCCCAGATCCTGACCATGGAGCTGCAGAGCTGCTGAGGGCGGTTGAGCTCTGCTTGCACTCAGTGGGGCCTCGTGTGCTGGGACAGTGTGAGGTACAGAAGGGACCAGTGCGTGGCTCCTGGCCAGGAGCTTAGGCTCTGGGGACAGTAACCTCTCCTGAGCCATCCATTTGTCCCCTGCCTTCCCACCCGGGTGCTTGGCACATAGCAGACAATCGGTAAGTTTTGTTGACTGCCGGCCTGCTTGATTCCATCAGCATGCCTAACTGTGGCGTAATATATAGCACCAAGCGATCTTGGGAGTGCCCTTCCTTACCTCATCTACCTCAAAAGTTTCTCCTCTGTTCACATGCTGTTTTATCAGAGGAAGGAGACCCCAAAGGGCCAGGTGTGCTCTGCTCTGAAGGAGGGACAGGGCCCTGTGGAAGGAGCACGCACCTGCCTGCTAGTTTATTTCCACCCATCCTGGTCCAGGGCTCACCCAGGTTCCCCAGGTAAAGAGAGTTCACAGCCAGGCTGTGAACTCTCTTTATCCCCTTGGCACAGTCAGACAGTTTTCCCTTGTGTGTGTTTGGTACAGTTTGCCCATCTGGGATATAGTTTCTCTTAACTCTCCTTGCCCCACAGTCAGGAGAAGGAGCTCTACGGAGTAGCTTTTCTCAAAGCAGAGAGGAGTGGAGACCCAGGTTCTCAGCCCACTTCTGCCCCTAGTTTGCTATGGATTGAGGGAGACAGGTCGTTTTGCCTGTCTGGGCTCTAGTTCTCATCTCTGAAAAAGGAAGGCACCTCATGCAGGGCTCCCTGAGACCCCTCCTGACTCATCAGTGCCGGAATCTAGAGACTCCATGACTCGAGAGGCAGTGTGTGGAGAGGCTGAGAGCACAGCTGTGGGCTCTCTGCCAGCTCATGAACCCTGAGATCTTAGGCAGGTCACCTCATACCTGTGCTTCAGTTTCTTCTTACACAGAATGGGATAATAATGCTCAACAGGCAATAATGAGTATACACAACAGCACACACAAGATGCTTAACAAATAGTAGCTTTTATTTTTCCCTCCAAGACTTTCCTGGTTTATTTGTACCTGGAGACAAAATCCTCTTAGGACGAATTGGAGACTTTGTCCTTATTGTTATATGATTCCACATGTTTTTATAATTTGAATTTTGTTTTGCCTAATATTATTTGGGGTTTGGAAATATTTTTAGTGTGCAGGATTCTGTTGTAAAGAGATGAAGGTTGATGCTCTCGACTTCTGACTCCAGTGGGCAGTGTGTGCAGCTGCAGCATTCTCACAGCCTCCCTCCTCCCTCCTGTCCCTCCAGCTGTCCCCGGAACGCCCCAGTATGTGGACGAGCAGTTCCTGTCACGCCTGTTCCTGTTTGTGGCCCTGGTGATCATGTTCTGGCTATTGATTGCCTAATGCTGGGCTCCCGGCCTACATCCATGCAGGGCCTCTGGACCGGTGACATGCTACGCCCACTCTTGATGTTTGGCTTCCTGGCTAATCCTGACCTCTGGAATCAGTGGGGTCAGTGACACATGAAGGAGTTTTGCTTCTCCATCAGAGCTTTGGGACTCAAGACCAGTTGTTGAGGACCCTGGAGTGTAGCCACTGCTGTAAACACCTCAGGCCTTGGCATTGAGTCATCTCTCATGGGTTACACCGTGAAATCCTGTTCCAGCCAGCTCAGCAGGTCCTGACTCTGCACAGGGAAGAGGCAGGAGAAGAGGAATTGTCAGTACAATTTCACCTGAATTTAATATTACAAAAACAAAGGGACGAACCAAATATGGAAACTTCTTTTCATCTCTAAATAAATACCCCTTGGTAAGTGGCCTCTGAAGTCAGTGGGACTCCTCATACAGAGAGGTTCCCCTTCCAGATCGCAGTGCTATTCTGTCCTATTTCCTCTTCAGCAGAGATGCAAGAAATTGCTGTCCTATTAAGATCATAATTGTAGCAGCTGGAGCTGGAGTCGATTCATGAATTCACCAGGGATCCAAAGATCTATTGCCTCTGGGCTGTGCTCAGTGTCTTTGGCTCCAGAGTGGCTTGAATGACCTGGTTTCCTGGCGTAGATTATCCCCAGAGACATGTGGTTTCCCATCAGTTTTCCCCCAAAACTATGCACATCTGCCTCCCTGCCAGAGGGCACCCAGCCTAGATTACTGTTGAAGCCAGGACGGACTGCGTGTTAGGAAAGACCTGCAGTCGGGACTCAGGTGGGATTCGGAGCTCAGGTGCAGGAACGACTGAACAAGCAGCCTTGTCCCTAAGGCCGCAGAAGCTCCAGGTGCATCCTTTCCCAGACCCCACAAAGGAAACTGGGAGGCTTGTTGAGTCATCCCAGCTGCATGTTGAAGACCACCCTCCTCAGAAGCCAAATTGTCCTTAAAGAAGAGGCAGGGAAAGGGGAGACCCAGCATGTGACTCTGATTTTGGTATGATGTGAAGACCTCCTGTGTGTGTGCTAAAACCAGAGAAGCACGCTACTCCAGAGCAGGCAACCCCTGGTGGTTTGTAAAGCCGGGCGCAGAGCCCAGGGAGCCTCAGCACAAAGATAGGATGTGGTCTGCCTGTGGAAGTCTTCCCCTGGAAACTTTCAGGGAAGTCATTCTTCCCAAGCTCTTGATTTGTTTTTCAACTTCACAAGCTGCTTCTTCTGAATTTGACTGAGGGAGTGTGTTGCCAGCAGGAGAACAGTTCACCTGGTGGAATGGTTCTCGCTTTGCCAGTCTGGCATCTTCCTAGAAATCCAGGCTCTTCCAGGAGACCCTTAGGGTAGGGGGAGATGGACTTACTCTGAGGGCCTCTCTGTCACTTCACCAGTCCACACTGCTCCTGAGTTTACCCCCAGCAATAGCCAACAAGTGGTTGAAAGCCCCACCTAGTGTTTGTTCCAGATACGGTTCTGCATAGCGTGTGGAAACCAAGACCTTGAGGAAGATGAGGGAAGCCCTTCTCCTCTCTCCACTGCACCCCCCCACCCCTTACCCTCTTACCTTTCAGTGCCAGAGTTCAGTGTTTAAGCAGACAAAATACAAGTATTGAATAGGTGGTTCATTTACCGAATCAATTTGGTAGGAATAAGCCACCTGCTTTACGGTGTGCCTGATGGATTTTAAAGACTCTCTGGGCACCCACTCAAGAGTGCTCATTTTATCACCTTCTGGAAATCCCAGGTCTGACAGGCCCTGGTTTCTCAGTGCAATGGCCCCACCTAGCGATGGGAGAGAGGACTTCAGTCAGATGGACTGAACAGAAATGGGTTTCCAGAAGAAAGGTTAAAAAAAGAAGGGTTGTAGGTAGGAAGACAAATAACTTTGACCCTTTAACGAAGAGGAGTGAGCCCAGGAGAGCTCCACCAGCAAAGGCACCCAAGGAACCTGTTAGCAAAGCCAGGTTGGCCATGTGCCCTTTGATTTTGAACCTTGCAGGTCCCCACTCACGCTCTGCCAGGAGCTGGGGCAGGAGAGCCGACTTGGGACTGCTGGCCCAGCCCCGACAGGGAGGCCCCTTCCCAATGCCCCTGCAGGCTCACCACCTCACCCCTCTGCTGAGGCATTTTTCCTTTCTTTGTGTGTGTTTTCTATGTTCTTGGCCCCCAACCCCTCCTGCCACCTTTGTGGATTAGGACCAGGTCCCAACCACAGTCAGAAAATAATACCATGTACACCTTGACCAGTCACTAATTTTCACTGTTGTAAAAGTGATTTGATTTAGAATTAAACAAATGGTTTTACATAACTGTGAGCTGTGGACTTATGTGTCAGGGGAGTTGGGGGGAATGGGTTGAGGACTGGTCTGGCCTCCGGGAAGATTGAGGATGAAAGTCTTTAAACACCCATGGATAATTAGAAATGAGAAGCATAGGCTGGAGGCCTGGCTTCATACACAGCCCCACCCAAGGTGTGACCTGTCTGGCAGGCAGACCCAGTCCTCATAAGTGTATGGAATTCTGAAGGTTGTGGGCTGCCACCCTGGAGCTTAGCTTGTGGCCAGAAAGAGCCTTGAGGACAATCAGGTTGTTCCGTGTCAGCATCTCTCCCCATGTTCTTTGACAAGGCAAGCTGGCCTCCAGCCAAGCCCCTCTACCTGGAACAGGGGGCATGCTGCTCTGTAAGGTTCCGTGAGGTTCTCAGCAGAATGAGATGGAAGATGGTGATATTACAAACCTGGCCCAGCCTCGGGCTCCCCAGCACATCAGAGCTACAGGTCATCCCTCTGAATGGAGCTCTTTTCTCCCTCTTAAACTTTGACCTAACAGTTATCAAATTGAATAGTGCCAAGACATAGTAGGAAATGCAAAGGTAAGGGAACTCCAGGAATTCATAAGCCCAGTAAGAAAAGGAAACAAGACACAGAAGTAGAATAGAACAATAAGGCCTCCATGTACCAGTCGTTCAACCCCAATAGCCATCAACTCAGGTCCAGTCTTGTTTCATCCCTACCCTGACACTGTTCCTCTCCTGTACCTGCACTGTGTTGAAGCAAATTCTAGTCATATCTCACCTATTAAGTATTTCAATATGCATCTCAAGGATTTTTAAAAATATAACCAAGATACTCTTTTATGTACCTTTAAAAATTGATGGTAATTCCTTAATATCATGTATCCAATCATTGTTCAAATTTTCCTAGTTGTCTCATAACTCTTGTACAGTTTGAGTTGAGATCCAGATTAGATCCATACTTTGCTATTGGATGTCTCTTAAGTCTCTGTTACATCTATAGGATCCTCTTCCGTCTCTTTTCTTTCCCTTGCAGTTAGTTTGTCCTGTTCAGTTTCCTACAACTTCACTTTTGCTATTTGCATCACTGTGGTATTAACAAACTCTTCTCACTCTTGTATTTCCTGTAAATTGGTTGTTAAATCTAGAGGCTTGGCCAGATTCAGGCTTGATTTTTTTTTGTTTGTTTTGGTAAGACTATGTCATGACTGGTAGTGTATACTTGTTGCATCATATCAGGAGACACATAATGTCTGGTAGTCCCTCTTTGTGATGTTAGCAGCCCTTACTGATCATTGTTGAGAACAGCACTGTCCAATAGAATTTTCTGCAGTCATGGAGATGTTCTCTGTCTGCACTGTGCAACACAGTAACCACTAGCCACATGTGGCTATCAAGCACCTGAAATGTGGCTAGTACTGAAGAACTGAATTTTTTGTTTTATCTCATTTTAATTTAAATAGCCACGTATGGCTAGTGGCTACCATATTGGACTGTGCAGATTTAGATTAGTTCACAGGGGTTGCAAAATGATATAATTGAAAATAACAATGTGTTAAGAGTTTAGAAAAAATACTGCACTTCTGGCGGAATGGGAAAACAAAATTACAGAGAACATGGGGAGCAGTGGGGTTGTGGGGGACAGCTGGTGGTTGTAGGAATGGCAGAATGTTACAAGGGCAGAAGGTATTCAGGAAAAAGCAGAGTCCTGGAGCGAAGGGAGTAGGGAGAGAAGGCTGTAGGGTGAGATGTGGTTAGTTCTTGAGGGCCAGGTTTGGCTGTTATTTTGTAGGCAATAGGGAGCTATTGTAGGTTTTTGAGCACAGAGGTGACAGAAACATAATTTTGGAACATTAATCAGTCCATTTTAGGTAGGATGATTCAGGGAGAGGAGAAATTAGAGGTCCAAGACTGGCTTGGTCTGAGGCACATGGAAGTGACACTGGGAGTGTCTGGCTGTGGACCAGTAGACCAGTTCCCTCAGGATGGCAGAGCCAGACCTTAAGGTGTTTGTCAGGGCCCAGGTCCTCATTTCTGAAGGCCCAGAGAGTTGATTGTGAGTCAGTCAGCAGGATCTGGCCTCAAGGACTGACCAAGCCATGGTCAGGTAATCAAACTGCAGACAGGTGACCTGGTACTAGAAACCCAGGAGGCTTTCTCCCTGCGCAGGCCTTTTCTGCCCTCCAGAACTCCCCTTGAGTTCACAAGTGATTTTGGAATGTTCTTTGTGTCCATGTAGAAAAGGTATCTCTGGGTTTTATCATTTCTATAGACTGCTGTTCTCTTCCTTTACATTTCAACTTTAATTTCTCAAAGTTACCTGAACTTCCCTGGGAGCAACCTGCGGGGGAGTTGTTTATCCTCCCGCTCCCTGCTGGTGAAGACCATGAGGCTGGAGGTGGAAAAGAAGTGTAATGAGAGAGAGTGAGGAGGGAGAAGAGACAGACCTGGGTGCCTTGCTGTGGGGCAGAGGGAGAGGGAAGACTCCCAGGGGCTTTGGTTCCAAGGCTGCCAGTGCCTGGGTGTCTGGGAAAATACAGTGTAACCTCCTTCCATGTGCAGGGCAAATAAAAGCCTCACCCCTTTTTGCTAGCCATGAGGTGGCTTGTCAGGAGAGTCCCCTGGATCACCATCACTTTAATTCAATACACAGTTCTGTCTTTACTGTAATCAGAGCAGAGATTTCCTCAGAAAGTAAAGCCGACTGCTGAAGAAGGTTCCCAGGAATGAACAGAAGTCAGGCACATCACCCACACTGCCCCTCAGCACTTTCTTCACACTCAGGACTTCAGGGACCACCTGCCACACCCAGAGGAGAAAAATCTGACCTGCATCTGGTTTGGAGTACATGGTCAGAGCAGGAAGGAAGAGGATTGTGCTCACCTTTGTGTACTTGAGTGCTGGGTTGAACTTCGTCCTTGGTGGGAGTGTCGTGATCCATTTCCTTGGGCCCCATCCCTGTCCCTTCCTGGTCATTTGTACACTTTTCTCATGACCTATATCTGATCTAAGGAAATAACAGTTGCCAAAGACCCAGCACAAGAGAATCAGATGGGAGGGACCTCAGGGACCAGCTGATGTGGCCGAACCTTAGTCACACAGAGGACCCCAATCCCCTCCCAAACCAAGTGAGGGGAAGTGGTTCTCTCAAGGCCCCTCAGCCACCTAGCGGCTGCGAGAAACCAATCTGCTGTCCTAAATCCTGGTCCAGGGCTCTTCTCTACAAAGAAGAGTCCGAAGGGCAAATCCAGACCACTGGTACATTTCCTTTGACCTACATGGCATTTTTAGAATTTGAATGTTACCAACATTTTTAAAAGAGGGAAATTTCACCTAAATACCTGGATTTTTGGCTTATCTTGAAAAATTGGAAGATCTGGTGTTTGGGGTTCATTTATGTACCTACTTGGCCTGCTAAGGATCTGCCACTGAGTGTCAGCTTGCTTATAGTGGCACAGACAAGTGGCTTCTCTGAGCTGGAAGCTTCTAAGAAAAGCCCACCCTCAACCCCCCCCCCCCAAAGCTATTTGTGGGTAAACCTGGTTTCTCCATATTCATATTCTTGATTCCAGACACTCTACTGAAAGAGCTTTCGACTGGGGATTAAGAGCCTGTGTTCCCATCCCAGCTCAGCTCCTAATGAGCTGAGCCATTTTGCGGTTCGAACTTGTCCCCTCTGGTCCTCAGCTGTCCCCATCGGTAAAATGGGCAGAGGGTCCTCTGTTGAGATCTCCAGCCTGCGCAGAATCACCTTCACCAGTTCGGGCACCCACAGAGGGCGCAGAGGCTAGGGGGCACCAGGGCCGCCGCAGAGCCCGAACCAGGGGGCGGGGCTAGGCACAGGGGGCGGGGCCTTGCGTCGGCTGGGCGGGGCGTCGGCGGGCGGGCCCCCGTGCCAGGTGCGGTTTGGTCCTCCCCGGGCGCCGTAGGCGGCGCATCTCGCTCGCGCACCGGGCAGAGGTCCTCGCGCGCCTGAGGCGGCGGCAGGAACTGAGCGGAGCCGCCGCCGCTGTAGCGGCCTCCTATTCCCCATTTCCGCGCCTCTGGGACCATGGCCGAGCAGGCGGGTAAGGAAGGGCTGCGCCGTCCTGTCCCGGACCCGGGGCGCCTGAGGGGAGTTGGCGGCCTCTCGGGGGTTTCGGGCTGAGTGGACCCCCGTGGGTACCGGCTCCTTAGAGGGAGAATTTGGGGAGTGAGCACAGCGCTCCCCGAAGACTCGGAGGTTGTGGGGAGCGGGGATAGAGGGCTCGCGGGGAGGGCGGGCAGGCGGGGTTGGCGGCTTCCCGCGAGTTGAGGTCCTTGGGAGGAAGAGATGCTGGGGGGCACCTTTTTTTGTGGACCTGGAGACTGCAGGTCCTCAAATTAAAACTCTTTCTAAGGAAGCTGAGGGGACCGGTTTCCTTTGGAGTCACAGTTTGGGGGAATATGGGGAGTACGGCATCCTCAGAGTTTGGGTAGGTTCTGAGGGTATGGAGAGTTACCCCGTGTTCTGGATTTTCTGTGGGAAATTGAGGAGAGTCTGAGTTTCCCACAGGATCCAAGGCTTCTGGAGGGTATCTTGGTGCCTGCGGTCTCCTGGGTCTTGGGGTTCTTTGCAGGAAGTAGGGCATTGTGGGCTCCCTTGGGGTTTAGGACACGACTGGGGGTAGGGAGAGATTGGAGTTTCTTCCTGAGGCAGGTACGCCCCCTGGGGCTCTGGGCCCTCCCATGGCCCCTCTGAGACCAGAAAGGAATGTGACCAGACACCTGGAAGGAAGAGTGTCTAAGGGTGAAGGGTAGCTTCAGGGTTAGGTTGGCTGGGCCTGCGGTCCCCTCCCAGTCATCTCACACCACCCTGCAGCTTCCTGCCCTCCTTGCCTGTCCCCCAGTACCAGGAACTTTCTGTTTTCCAGAAAGTTGTGGGAAACACCCACCTGTGTGGGTGGCCCAGCCTCTAGGTCGACCAGGGTCAGCGTCCAGAAGCTTTCTAGAGCTGGCAGGAGGGAATAGTGGAGGAGGGAGGCTGTCCTGGATATCTGCCCCCGCTTCCTGGCTTTCAGCCTGTGGACAGTCACTTCCTCCATCCTGAATAAAAGGAGCAGGCCACCAGTGGGTCACTTCCTCACCATGGGAGCATGGGATTTTCTCCTCATTCTTAATAATAGGCTTTTAGAGAAAAAGGGCTAGGGGTAGACATTCTCCGTCCCTTCCTATTTTACTTTTTTTTTTTTTAGTTTCCAGAATTCTTTGTCTCAAATGATTTCTGATTTTTTCTAACCTTTGAGTAACACAGGTTCCCTGTCTTGAACCTTGGTTCTCAGAAACTTGCTAAAGATCTTAGAGTGCAATAGTGTTTATTAGATCTTTCTCTGAGTGAACCAAAAAGCTGTCTAGAGGCAGTGCCTCTAGATGCATTCGTTTGTACATTCTTCCATAAGAATATGTGTTGGATACTTCTGGGCCACACACTAAGCCAAACGCTGAGGAGTATAATGATGAGCAAAACGACACAATTCTTGGCCTTTGTGGTGCTTACAGCCCTAGCGATGTACAGTAAATAATTGAGGTGACAGTTGAGATAAATGCCATAATAACTGAGATAAGCAGTTGAGATATGTGCCGTAAGATTGCACCAGGGGCAAGGGAAGTGGATAGGAAACACATTCCTTTATAAAGCAAGTTTATGCTGAGCCCTGAGGATAAGTAGAAGCTAGTCCAGCTAAGAAAGGGTGAAGAACTTTTCAGGCCGAGGGAACATAAAAAAGCCCTGAGGCAGAAAGGCATGTGGTGCCTTTGAAGACTGAGAGAAAGCCAATACGGCTTTTTTATGGATGAGGAGACTAAGGTTCAGAAATTACTTGTTCAGGGTTCCATAGCCAAAAAAATAGCAGTGGTCAGAGTTCATATTTTCTAGCTTCAAATTTGGTGCATCATCCTCTCTGAATCACAAACACCAGAATGAGGTTGCCCATGGAGTCAGAGAAGGAAGCGGGACTTAAACTTTTACTTGTTCTTGAACACAGTCAGAGCTGTGTTGTGAGACAACTCAGATTCCTGTGTAACAGGAGAATCAACAAAGAAATCAAATATTTGCTGAGTACCGGTGATGTCTTAGGCACTGGGCTGGGCCAAGTGTTACCTGTTATAAATTTTAACAGATGCTAGAGATAATGTAACTCTCCTCATTTTACATGTTAAGAAACTGAGGACTAGGGAGGAAAATGGATTTGTCTAGGGTTACTCAGCTAGTGGTAGAGCCAGGACTAACCTAGGACTTGTCCAGTGCTCTTTCCAATATTCCAGGGTCCTTGAGGCATACAGGGTCTGGCACACAGTATTTGTGGAAATGAATAATATGTGGTTTGTGCCTTTGAGAAATTCACTATTTAGAGTAATTGAGGAAAAAATGAACAAATCAAGGCAAGCTATTATAAGGCCTATAGGTGATAACATTAGGAAATTTCAAAGATGAGGGAGAACTTTATTCATACATTTATCCCACAAATATATATTGAGTTCCTACTGTGTGTCAAGCACTTCTAGGCCCTGGGGGATACAACAGGGAGCAAAATAGATCAAATCCCTTCCCTCCTGGAGTGTATGTTCTGGTGGCGAGAAACAGACAATAAGTAAATACATGAATATCATATGTCAGGGATAAATGCTCTGAAGAGAGATGAAGTATGATAAGGGCATAGGTGCAGTGGGAGGTCAGGGGAGCCTCTCTGGCTGATGACATCTGAGCAGAGAAATGAAGCAAGGGAGTGAGCCATTTGCATATCTGGGGGTAGAACATTCTGGACAAGGAATAAAAGAGAATGAGCAAAGACCCTGAGCCAGGAATGTGCTTGGCATGTTTGAAGAACAGCAAGGTGTCCAGGGTGGCTACCAGATTTGGTCAGGGAATGCTTGAGGGAGGTAAGATTTGAGAGGTCTCAGGTAGGTTAAAAAAAAAAGGGCAGGGGGGTTTAAGGGGTAAGGAAGAAAACTGTGGGAGTAGGATTGCAAAGGCAGGTGAGTTTCAAGATCTTCACAAGGGGTGGTGAATTAATATGTGTGGTGGAGGCAAAGATTGGGAGGTGTGGGAAGTGGAAGATAAGGCTGAGAGGGTGGGTGAAGCCAGACTGCAGAGAGTTTAATGCCAGGCTTGTAGACTTTTCTGATCTGCAGCAGAGACCATAGGTTTAGAGGCAGGGAGAGTCATGATGTGGGCATTTTGTGTTTATACTATCAATCTGGCTTTGGTGGGCAGGATGGATTGGACAAGGGTGAGGAAGAGCACCAGTCTGGAGGTGGGTGCATACAACGGACCCTGAGCTGAGGTTGTTAGTGATAGGAATGGAGAAGGAGGCACTGACCAGAGGAAAATGCCTCATGTCATGGGCAGGGTTGTGTGACTTGAATGGCTCTGGATATGGGATGGAGGGAGCAAGGTAGGGTCCAAGAAGACCACAAGGTTTTAAAGCTGCATAGAAACCCATCATGTTCAAGAGGCAGTATTAGGCTTTCCACATTCCTGGTGGGTTGTCTGCCTCTTCTGGAGGCTATGCTGATTTCCAGCCCAGGACTGGCCTCTGATCAGTGCAACCTGGGGTTGGGGGCTTGGGCTCAGGCATACTAGGGAGGGGTGGAGCCCACCCCCAGGTATCATTTCGGCATTTCAGTGAGAGGGCGTGGAGCTGTAGCAGTCTCTTACAAGTCTATATTCTTTCCCACTCCTGACCTTCCTTTATACAGTAGCAAGAATTAGACTCTTACCTATTAATTCACATCCAACAGTAGCTAAAACACGAAACCATTGCTTGGTTCTATTAAAGTACAACTTGAGCGTCCATCCTGGGATTCTATTTTGTCAGACCTCTCTACTTGTAATTTATTTTTCCAGTAAAGAAAGTCTAAAATGTAGTGGAAGACAGACTTTGGAGTAAGCAGACCTGTGGTCTAATCCCAGCTCTAACACTTGTTAGTTGAGCAGCTCAGTTTCCTTTTCATTAAAATGGGAACAATAATAGTCCTTTGATACTAGTCCTTATTTCATGGAATCTTTATATTCAATTAGTTTATGCTTGCCTAGTGCTTAGGACACTGCCTGGCATATAATAAGGACTCAAAGTAGTTTTTTCCTGCCATTGACAATGGGTTTAGAACTGCCATCTGAGAATTATGAATTGGTTAACCAGTTCTCTGATAAAGAGATTCTTTGTAGGCCTTCCCCTAGATTAGAAAATGCCTGCTCATTCACAGCTAAGTAAACTTATGGTTGGAAGTGAGAACCTGAGTGCCCGAAAGCCGAAAGTGGCAAGAACCATCTGTCTTGTTTGTTTCTCTACCAAGTGTCTTATTACTCTACCAAGCTTGCCCTGCCCCCAGTACCTGGTTTGTCCCTCTCTGACGTGTGTTATTTTTTTACGTATCCTTGCCCCTCATACCCATGAGCACTCGCCGAGGGCCCCATAAGTTCGTGGCCTAGTCTCTGTCTTGCACCTGGACACGTAGAAGACATTTGCTGAATTTGTTTTGAAAACATTCCCATCAGATTTTAGAGGCTAATGTATTTAATAGCTCAGCGTTTTCCCCAGCCAGTCCCCTAGATATACATGAAAGAAAGAAGAAAGCTACTCACAATTCAGTTGCCAACTAAGTGCCAGGCACTGTGGGAGGTATTTTCAGGTAATATTATGTTATTTCTCTTAATCCTCTTGGTAATGCTGTAAGGTGGGTGATATCCTCTTTTTAAAGATTAAGAGACAAGGGGGTGAAATAGGTAAAGGGGATTAAGAGGTACAAACCTCCAGTTATAAATAAGCCACAGGGATATAATATACAGCGTAAGGAATAAGGTCAGTAATATTGTAATAACTTTGTATGGGGACAGGTGGTTACTAGACTTTTTGTGGTGATCATTTTATAATGTATGTAAACATCAAATCATTATGCAGTACACCTGAAACTAACATAATGTATGTCAACTATATTTCAATTATTAAAAATTACTGATAGGAACTGGGGGAGAAAGTTATTTGTTTACTTTCTTAAAAAAAAAAAGATTAAGAGTCAGGCTCAGAGAGGTTAAATAATTTGCACAAGGACACAGAGCCAGGTTTCAAACCCAGATCTAACTCTGGTTCTTCTGCTTGACCCTCACAAATTTTTCCTAATAAACTAAGGAGTGGCAGAAGAGAACAACAGCAAGAATAAAACCTCTGAGATGCCTATGTCTGTGCCTTGACCTGAAAAATGAGAGGCCCCTGTTTTAGTGTCACAGACTCTCAGAGTTAGGAGTAATTTGATCCCTCCTTTTATGAAGGAAGAATCTAAGTTCCAGAGAAGTCCAGGAGCGCCTTTAAAAATCATCTAATCTTTCTTCCTTAGACACTCCCTTTGGTAATATTTGGTGAGCTAGTGAGGAGGAAAACTCTTTGGGATACAGGGGAGAATATCTAGAGGAATGTTAATCATTACTGTTAATCTTGTTGACAGTCACTTCATTCAAATGTGATCTCTTCTCTCTTGGTTGTTCCATACCAGTTGCTGCCCTGCCCCTCTGCTTCCTGCTTTATCCTGGAACAAGTTGGATTTATATACCTGACCTGCCAGCTCCCAGGGGGCACAACAGTTACTGTACTTGTTTTGTGCTGCACTGAATTGGCTGGGTTTTGTTCCAGGTTCTCATAGTCTAGTGGAACATGAGAAGCACCAACGATTTTTTTTCTCAAGTGAAAGGATAGGATCTGTGCATGTTGGTTCAGGCCAGGCTTTATGGTCTCACGAGCTCTCAGTGCTTGGGGATTTCTCACCACTTTGAAGCTGAAAAGGACTAGTTTGCAGAAACCCAGTTCTTAGACCAAGATTAAGGTGAATGTAGTGTCTTGTGGGAAACTCACTGGCCCTGAGCTGGGGTACCAGGCTGAGCCCTTCCAAATCTCAACTTGTCTGAGGCTGCCTAGGGTCATAAAAATGCAACAGGTCTGGTAGTCTCAGAACTTGGGTTTGAGCCCCTCCTGGACCAGCTTTCTGATGGTTAGACAACTCAATTCTTCTCCAAGCCCATTTTTCTTTCAGAAAAATGAAAGGCTTAGGTTTGAGTAGATAATTTTTAAAGCCCCTTCCAGCCTTACCATCCTGCTACCCTAGTGCCTACCCCAGTAGAGTCACAGATTGTTTGAGGCTCATGTCACCAATTATTAAGTTGGGAGAGAGAAAGGTATAGAAGCTGAATATATTTTATACCAGCATTCAAAAGATCCTGAAGGTGAGAAACTTTGTAATGAACCATTTGTTACAATTCTCACCTTGTTTGCATCGCACACTTAGCACTTCTTAAAAGCAACAAATCCCAATAATAACCATGAAGGCATGGTTTTCTGATTATGAAACACCTGACTAGGGCTCCGTATTGTTTGAAGCTGCTGGGGACATTTACCTAGTCAAGCTCCCTTTCTAGACTCTGACAATCAGTAGCCACTGTTGATAAGTCTGCAAATAGGAGAGGTAAACACAGTCGAGGGAGAGGTGAACAGCCTGGTACAATGAGGTATTTTCCCAGAGGAAGACTTTCCCAGCCAGACTGGACCCTAGATTGGTATTCCACTAGGCCTCACAGAAATCTCCAAGACTTTGTATTATTACATTTCTCTTACATTTCCTAGAATGAAGGTTGTAAGAGAGTTAGGATCATTGACTTTTAGGGCTGTGTAAGGGAGCTGAAGAGGCCAAGAGTTTGAAGAAAGTCTGGGTTTGGGAGGCTGAAGGCTCTGGGTGAATAGCCTCGCTCGGGTACAATGTGACAGACTGAGGCATGTGCGTCTACACGTGACTTTACCTGGAGGTAGTCACGGGGGAGCCAGGACACATTCCAGGTGAATCATCGCTGCTGACCATTGGAGCTTATCTTTGGAAATTACCTTTATAGCTGGCAGTTGGGTCCAGTTTTTCAGTTGGATTTGCCACACAAAGAAGTGTCAGTTCTGCACCAGACTTCATGCTAGGCCCTGGAGATTTGAAGATGATCAAAATGTAGTCTTTGCCCCTTAGAGCTGGGGGCGATGGTGCAGAGAGGAAGGGAATAAAGGAGACAGAAACATAATGAACTGTAGTTATAAAACAAATGATATAAAACAGGTAATACACCAAGTGAAACAAACACTTCCTGCCTTTGGGGGACCGTCAAGGAAGGATGGAAGTCTGATTAAGGGAGGAAAAGGTGGGTAAATAAATATCCTAAACACACAGAGTAGCTATAGGTGTGAATGTTAGGATACAAGACCGTGAATTTGTGTGGCAGGAATAAAAAATAAATCAAGATATGACTAGAGCATTCGTTTGTACAGCAGGTTGAAAGATAAAGGTTCTTTGGGGCCACCTTGTGGAGGGCCATCCCTTCTTTCAATAAATGTTTCTTGAGGGACTGTAGTAGGCCAGGGACTGGTCTTAGTTCCTTAGTCCTTAGGAGCTAACAAGAGCCAGCTTTAATGATGAGTGAGGAGTTTGTATTCCTGCCTCAGGACCTTTACACAGATCTCCCTGCCATCCCAGTCTCCAGTGTTACCCTTTCCTCCTCCTTTTGCCTGGTTAATTTCTATTCATCCTTTAGAGCTCAGCTTGGAAATTACTTCCTTAAGGAATATGTTCTTGTTTGCCCTACCCAACCCCATTTACTTAGTTATGAACTGGATATCTTCTTCCTACCACTTGCCCCAATTATAATGAAAATAATTATGTTATTGTTTAATATCTGCTCTATGTTTAATCTCTCTTGTTTGCTGCTCTTTCCCGAGCATGGTGTTAGACACATAGTTGGCATGCAATAAATACTTGCTAAAAGAATGACTGAAGCGTGTCCATTGAATTTAGCAATAAGTGGTCACTGTTGACCTTGGTGAGACAGTTTCAGAGAAATGGTGGGGGTGGAAGTCAAACTGCAGTGGATTGGGCAGTAAATAGGAAGTGAGGAAGCGAAGGCAGTGATGTGTAGACAACTTTTTTTTTTTTAATTGAAGTATAGTTGATTTACAATGTATCAGTTTCTGGTATACAACAAAGTGATTCAGTTATATATATACACATATATGTATATTCTTCTTCATATTCTTTTCCGTTATGTTTTATTACAGGATATTGAATATAGTTCCCCATGCTGTACAGTAGCTCCTGTTGTTTATCTGTTTTATATATAGTAGTGTGTATCTGTTAATCCCAAACTCCTAATTTATCCCTCCCTGCCTTTTCTCCTTTGGTAACCATACGTTTGTTTTTTATTAGACAACTTTTTTTTTTTTTTTTTTTTTGCTGCGCCACGTGTCTTGCGGGGTCTTAGTTCCCCGACCAGGGATTGAACTCGCATCCTTGCAGGCAAAGTGCGGAGTCCTAACCACTGGACCACCAGGGAATTCCCTATTAGACAACTTTTTAATATGTGTGGCTGTGATGTGGGGAAGCAAGGGTGGTAGCTAGAGGAGAAAGTGGGGTCCAGGTTTTTTTTTTTTTAATGGGAAAGACTTGAATTTATTTAAATGACAGTTGGAAGGAGCCAGTGGAGAAGGGAGTGGTGGTGGAGACTGTCTTCTGAGAGGTGGGATGGGGTGGAGTCAACAGTTGAGTTCTGTAGACATTAGGGAGTCTGGGTGAGCCAGCTAAGACTGTGCAGCACACCAGGAAAAGAAGCCAAACAACTGAACTCGGGCTGTGCTGAAGGACAGAGAAGGATTGGAGGGACATTTCAAAGGTGGAACCAGGTGGCTATGAGAGGAGGGAGTAGAGGGTCTTGATTTTTGTGCCCCTAGTGCCTAGCACAGAGCACATAAGTTACATAAGTGTTGAATGGTGTTGAGTCCCTCAAGACTAGAGGGGGACTTATCTGGTGGCGCAGTGGTTAAGAATCCGCCTGCCAATGCAGGGGACATGGGTTCGAGCCCTGGTCCGGGAAGATCCCACATGCCACGGAGCAACTAAGCCTGTGTGCCACAACTACTGAGCCTGTGCTCTAGGGCCAAAAAGCCACAACTACTGAGCCCACGTGCCACAACTACTGGCACACGGGCGCCCAGAGCCTGTGCTCTGCAACAAGATAAGCCACTCCGGGCTTCCCTGGTGGCACAGTGGTTGAGAGTCCACCTGACGATGCAGGGGACACGGGTTCGTGCCCCGGTCCGGGAAGATCCCACATGCCACGGAGCGGCTAGGCCTGGGAGAGGCCACAACAGTGAGAGGCCCGCATACCGCAAAAAAAAAAAAAAAAAGGAGAGAAGCCACTCCAATGAGAAGCCCGTGCACCACAATGAAGAGTAGCCCCCACTCACCGCAACTAGCGAAAGCCTGTGCGCATCAACAAAGACCCAACGCAGCCAAAAATAAATAAATAAAATAAATAAATTTATATTAAAAAAAAAAAGACTGGAGGGCAGGACAGGCTCTGGAGGGTGTGGCCATAACAAGTTATCTCAAATATCTTCACAGTGGAAAGTCCTGATTCTTTTTGAATTTTGGAAACAACCAGAGGTCACTCAGAGCCAAGTTGTTGAATTGTTGAGTAAGTGGGTGGTCAGGTCAGAGACTATTCCTTGCCGGTTAAAAAGTAAAAGCAAGAAACAAGATGTGGCTTAAAATAATGAGATTTGCTGGTGGCAGCCTGAAAGCCCTTTCATGTACGAGTTCCCAAACTCTGGTACTTCCAGAATTTGGAAGATTCATTTGGGTATCTGTGTTCATTAAAAACCCTCTCACTTAAGGGAACCCTCTTGCACTGTTGGTGGGAATGTAAATTGATACAGACACTATGGAAAACAGTATGGAGGTTCCTTTAAAAAACTAAAAACAGAACTACCGTATGACCCAGCAATCCCACTACTGGGCATATACCCTGAGAAAACCATAATTCAAAAAGAGACATGTACCATAGTGGTCACTGCAGTACTATTTACAATAGCCAGGACATGAAAGCAACCTAAGTGTCCATCAACAGGTGAATGGATAAAGTAGGTGTGGCACATACATACAGTGGAATATTACTCAGCCATAAAAAGAAACGAATTTGAGTTATTTGTAGTGAGGTGGATGGACCTAGAGTCTGTCAAACATAGTGAAGTAAGTCAGAAAGAGAAACAAATACCGCATGCTAACACACATATATGGAATCTAAAAAAATGGTTCTGATGAACCTAGGGGCAGGACAGGAATAAAGATGCAGACATAGAGAATGGACTTGAGGACACGGGGTGTGGGAGGGTAAGCTGGGATGAAGTGAGAGAGTAACATTCACATATGTACACTACCAAATGTAAAATAGATAGCTAGTGGGAAGTAGCTGCATAGCACAGGGAGATCAGCTCCGTGCTTTGTGACCACCTAGAGGGGTGGGATAGGGAGGGTGGGAGGGAGGCGCAAGAGGGAGGGGATATGGGGATATATGTATATGTGTAGCTGATTCACTTTGTTATACAGCAGAAACTAACACAACATTGTAAAACAATTATACTCCAATAAAGATGTAAAAATAATAATATAAAAAAGAAAACCTCACTAATTCACTGTCTCACCCATAACCCAGTTTGAATGAGTGTCTCAGACTTTTCTGCCTTGGAGTTTGTGAGGTTGATGGTGCACTGTCCGACCACTACCACCCAAAAACCACAAAGGCCCCTCCCTCTTGAGAGTCTAGGAAGTTTAGATACAGGAGGTGATACATGTATGGGAGAGGAGCGGGTGGGTCGGGCTTTAAAGCCTTCTGCCAGCTCATTTAACTCTCCGCTGGGCTATGAGGACAGCTGTCTGTGTCCTGGCTGCCCCAGAATGCCGCCAAGCAATCCTGAAGTGCCCGAAGCCGTGCATTGTCTATTCATGGCCCCTGTGCCTGTAAAACAGGGTCCGGTGACTGTCACTGTGCCTGTGGCAGTCTGGAGTTACCCAGAGAGAACAAAGCCGCACACACGGGGCGCACAAGGGAGTCTTGTAACAACCTTGTCCCGCTTTCTAGGGCTGAGTCAGGTACCACAACTTGATCTCAGCTGCCCTTTCATTTCAACAAGTTAACATCTGAGCCACACCAGGAGTATTGTGCTCTGTCCCTTTTGGAGGGATGTGGACTGACTCTGTGCTACTGCCCATGCTAATCTCTCAGCCTACACAGCTCTTCCCCATCCTTTTTCAGCCTGTAGTAAATCTTGTCCATCTTTCAAGGCTCAGCTTTCCCTGCAAAGACTTTCCTGGCTCCCCTGAGTGGAATGAGCAGGAACTAGAAAGAGCACAGGCTTTAGAATGGGGCAGACCTGAGTTGGGATGCTAACTCTGCCACTTGGCCTTTCACCCCCGGCCCCAAGCTTCAGTTCCCTCAGCCGTTAAATGAATATAATAATACCTGTCTCACAGGATTGTTTTGAGAATTAAATGAGATTGGGTCTGTGAAAGCATCTAGCACAGTTCTTGGCATATAGGAGGGATTAAATGTTTGTTCTTTCCCTTCTACCCTTGTAATTTCTTTCTCTGAACTAAGATAGCACTTTGCTTCTACCCCTGAAATAACATCTCAGTGAAAAAGTACAATATGGAAGAATGTTTCTTTTCCAGTGGATTTCCTCTTTGAGGAGCAGGGGTAATTTATCCAACAGCCTCCAATGTAGAGCTTGGACCCATGGGTCCAACAAGAGGACCCATGATGTTGGTTGAATGAATGATGGACCCATTGGGGTGATGGAAAATCTGCACAACCAGGGCTTTTGAAGAGTAGGGAAAGGCAGCAACACGTGTGACCTAGAGAGGAGAAATTTCTGGGTGCTGGCTGGGGACCATTGTAGGAAAGGCTGACCTGAAAAGAAAGACTTTGTTCATTTCATCTACTCAGACCTATAAGCAAGGGCTGAAGGAAAGGAAAAGGCAGGTTTTGTTTCAGTAGAAAAAGGAACAACCAGAACCGTTTTTTAAGAAGTCTCATTTTAAAAAATGAGGCTACTTTTGAGGCCAGGAATTCCCTGTGGTGGGGAGATGAACAGCTGGATGAGCGCTCACCAGGGATCTTGTGGAGGAGGGCACTGTGCATCCAGCAGAGCATCGCCCAGCCCTTTCAGTATGAGAGTCCTGTTAACTTGGTCTTCTTCTACATGGTAGGAATCCCATCCCTGCACCCCTGCTGCTTCGGCCTCTGAACCCCCCTTGGTTTTGTGTGCAGGTGAAGATGCCTGGAGGTGTCGGGGCTGTGGAGACCATGTCGCTCTGAACCAGAGGTTGTACAGGACTGTCAGCGAAGCCTGGCACAGCTCCTGCTTCCGGTAAGTGGGTCCACACCCCTGTCTTTGCCAGTGCACTGCGGGCCAGTCACTATTTCATCTTCTGGAAAATAAAAAACGAGCTTCCTACTAGAGAGTTTCCATTTTGGGGGAGCTCAGGGAGCAAAGGGATATGCCCAGGAAGAGCACGTGAGCAAACACCAGGTGGAAGTAGAAGAGCCACACACAGGCCAGGTGCAGCTAGAGGTGGGGGGTTTGGGATGGGAGGAGACCTTTCCGGGATGTCCCAGCACCCTCACTTTATAGGTGAGGAGACTGAGGCCGAGAAAGAGCGACTTTCCCACGCCTGCACTGCTGATTACGCAGTTGCCTCAAGGGTTGTTTGTAGTGCAGCTGGCAGAGCCAGCTCCTCTTCACCACGGGATGCCTCCCTAGTTTCCTGCTTTTTGTTATTAACTTTATTATAGCTCTTAGATTATTGTTTGGAGGCAGCTCGGTTTCTTGAAAATAACACAGACTTTAATGTCAGATTTGTTCCTCTTCTCTGAGACTCTGTTTCCTCATCAGGAAAATAAAGGTGTTAATCATCTCTGTCACAGACTTGTTGAAATTGAATGAAGTTATATATGCCAAGGGTCCAGCTCATGGTAGGCACCCACTGAATGGTTGGAATCCTTGAGAGTGGGAGCTTGTCTTTGTATTCTCTAGAGCATAACACAGCGCCTGGTCTGCAGTCATTCCTTGTCGGAGGCTGGGTGGGCATTTGTGGCCCCCCGTGGTCTGAAGTGGCAGGGCTGTGCTGAGATCTGAGAATGAGACAGACTGTAGATGGGCACCATGTGCTGTAAACTCCAGCTCCCACACACAGCTCACGTTGGAAAGCATCCCCTGTGCTGATATCAAGAAATTTAATTGACCTTTAAGCACTTGTCTCCACCCAGGGAATTACGTGGGGGGTTGGCCTGGAGAGCTCTGGCCTCTGGAAGAGTTGGAGCATTTTTCTGCCCTTTCAGCTCTAACTCAGAGCTCTCCAGTCTTCTCTGTGGATCTGATTGCTTTGGTTACTCCTCCTTGGTTACCCTCAGGGAATTTGATTCTACTTTTACTTTGCCTTTTAGTAAGATAGGAGCAGAGTGTCAGAGCTGCAGGGGCCTCTGGCTAGTCTTTTCATTTCACAACTGAGGCAAACGAGCAGCATCAGAACCCAAAGAGTTCCCAGACTGAGGCTCTCCTTGGCCTCCAACCCGTACGGTCGTATTTGTTCCTGCCGTTTTCCCATTGGTATGAATATTTTCTAACCAAAATAAGCAGGAATGGGTAGAACAAGCTAATCTTTGGGATTTCTGGATTCTCCTATAACTAGAAGAACCGCCTACTCTATGATACAACTCCTTCACATCACAGATGCGAGGCCTGAAACCAAAAAGTCAAAAAGTTAGGCCGTGGATGAAAAGAGCTGGCCCTAGAACTGAAGATGCTAGCTTCTTAGAGTGCACTGTGTGTGTGTATAAAAGAGACAGACACACAAATACATGCTCATAAAGAAGTAAGGCACGTTATCCTGGTGGGAAAGAGTTCAGGCTATGGAAGAGACTGGTTTCAAATCCTGCCTTTGCAGTTTATTAACTGACCGTAGGTGACTTCCCTGAACTTCAGGTACCTCATCTGTAAAATAGGGATAAGAATAGTACTCATCCCACAAGGTTGTTCAGGAGGATTAAATGTGATAACCTATGTAAAGTCCCTAGCATAGCATCTGACACATAGAAAACCTTTAATAATAAGCAGTTGTCACTTTATGTTATATTGTGAATGTGTGTCTACATACACCTACACGCATACGTGTATTTCTCTTACCACACTCATTGGTCATCTGATGTGGAGCCTTGGGGATTAAGGTTAACTTTGAACCACCCTGGCACAGTTAAATCAAAGATCATGCCTGTGGGGGAAGCAGAGCATCTCGGTTCAGTCTCTTATTTGCAGCTTTGCCTCAAGGATGGAGTTTTTCTGATCCAGCTCTACTGAAAGGATGCATCTCCTGACTCCTGAGCTTTCCCATGAAAACTGGATGGCATGGAGCCCTCGGATGGAGCCTGGTGATTTGCCCTGGGGAGGCTGGCTGCTTTGGAGCCAATTTGACTTTTTCCCAAATTGGAGGAATATCTTCAGGGCTGGGAAGTATTGTACTTGTCTGGCCTCAGAAACGACCTGGGTTCTGAGGAGCCTGAGGCATTAGCCTGAATAGTCTTTTAAGGTCTCTTCCACCCCAGCTTATCTGTGACTCTCTGATGAATTCAGAGTGTCTGGGTGCAGGCCTGCTAGAAGCAGGACCCTCCTTCTGTGCTACCCAAAGTAATTCATTCTTCCTGACTCCATTCCAGCCTCGCTCTTACCCAGCTGGGCTCCAGTTACAATAAAGGAAATGACTTTTCTTCTCCCCTTCCCCCATACCTTTGTTTTCCTAGTCACAGGGTGGGGCTGGATATTGAATGGAGAAGTTGCTGGGGTTTGGCTCAAACTCCTCCCCTCGCCTTCTCCTTACACTAGCCCATCCCCTGTCTGCAGCCACATCCGTAATCTTGCCTCTTGCCTCCGATAGCCTTCCGCCAGATTCTCAGGTGCCCAGACAATAGGAAGCCACTTAAGGCTGGGACCTGGGGCTGTACTTTGGAGGCCAGCTAACGTACCTCCTGGAAGTCCGTAATTGTGCTAGTGCAGTTGGGCGCCCAGCCAGGATCTCTCTGATCTCTGGATGCTTGGCTGACCAGCCCTCCCGCTTCCTCTCCTCAGCCTTCGCAGCGGGCCTGTTTGGACTCCGTACCTCTGACCTTCCTTCTTGATCAGTGCCATTGGTTCTAGAGCTGGGGCCATTCTCTCTGAAGCTCTCAGGAACTGGCTCCCTCTCTCTGGGGGAGGCCAGGAAAGCAGCCGGACTGCACATTGTTTGTAGTTGAGGTTAAAATGAGAAGCTATGAATGGTGACCTGGTCCCTTGGCATGTTGGCAAACCAGGGAAACTTGATGAGTTTTCTGACGACTGTCCTTGATTGTCCTTTCCCCCTAGTCAGAGGTGTTTGGCCAAGGAGGAGAGATTGTGGGAGGAGGGAAAAACTGCCTCTATTAGTCTTCATGGCCCCTACCTGGAACTCTGTTGTTTGACCCAATTCCTGACAGCATTATCACAGGGGAAACTCCACCATTCTTAAGGCTCCTGGGAACTTTCAGGGCCTCCTTTCTCAGGATCGCGAACAGCTTTCTCTTTGGAGAAGTGTTTCCTAATGGCGATGCTCTGGAAAAGGGATGATGCAGATAGAAAGCTGTTGTCACTTCATCAAGCTACAGACCATTTCCTCTAAATTTGTGACTCCAGGAAAGGCCGGTGAAGAAATCACACACGTAGCGACCGAGACTGTGGTATAATGGGCTGGCTGACGACAGTGTTTTCTGCGGTGCTGAAAGCTGTGCTCATTTTCTCATCCACACCCCCATCCAAACAAGCTCAGTAAAATGATAATTACAGTAACAGGTACCATTTATTGAGTGCTTACTCTGCACCAGACACTGTCCTAAGCATATGTCATGTACATTATCTCATTTAATTCCTACAACAACCTAATAATGGTGGTACTGGTCTTACTTATTTTACAAATATAGGGAGATGGAGGTTACTTGCTACAGTCACAGAGCTAGTAACTGGCATAGTTGGGATTTGAACCCAGGCGTCCTGACTCCTTGCTTACCAGGGTCTTTTCATTCCTGACTAGGGCAGTCATTTACCCTCCCTGAGGCTCGGTTTCCTCTTCTGTACCTTCAGGGTGAAAAGAAATCACCCTCCACACACTGGTGGTATCAGATAGCACTGAAGGACATTGGTTCAAAGGCTTCATGAACTCTCTAGTGTCAATAAAAGTGCTGTTAAATTTCTCCTGGGTCTCTGGCTCCTGGCGTGGGAGTCAGTGGAGCAACCCTGCCCTCTGCTGTTGTACTGTTGGTGTTGCTGTCCCATTTATTGACCCAAAAGCCTTTGATTCTAGTTTGTCTAGTTTATCTCTAAGGAAACAGCCAGCCAGCAGGTCATTAAGGCTGGCTTCTGGACAGGGGCCTGGGTCCTGGGGCCTGCCCCTCAGAGAAGGGGAAGGACAAACACCTGGGCCTTCTTCTGCCCCCACAAGGGACTCCAGCATGAACAGAGTGGGACTTCTAATATGTAGCAGCAGCTTGTGGCCTTCAATGTGCCTTAATCCTGCTCTGTTCTTTGGAAAAAGAAAACTAAGACCCCGTAGAAGCCCCACATTGGCTGTCCAGGGCAGAGATGGAGGGCGTGGGGGTGAGGCCAGGGATGGACGACTGATAATTTACTAAGCATTGTATTGGGAATTTCACTTAGATTATCTGATTCAACCCTCATGGTAACCCTACAACCCCATTTTATACAGGAAGGCCCAGAAAGGTAGAGTAACTTGCCCAGGGTCACACAGAGCTGACACTCGAAGTAGGTCTCTCTGGCTCCAAAGAAGGGTCTTCTTTCCACTGTGACTCCCACGAAAGAACAATAGACCTGGAGTCAGAAGACCTGGATTTGAGCCTTAGCTGAGCCAGGCCAGCTGTGTAACTGTGGGTAAGTTCCTTAGCTGTGATGAGCCTCAGTTTCCTATCTGTAAGATGTGGTGAAAGTAACCCACCTCATGAAGTCGTTGTGAGGATCACAGAGGTAACAGATCAGAGAGCACTCTGAAAACATTAGGATGGGGTGATGTAAAGGGTCAGCAGCAGCACGTAGCAACACTGTGCTCCTGAGCCGTTCTCATTTCATTTTGAGCATCATCTACTGTTTTAAAGCACCCAGTTAGCTGCTGTCGGGGACACAGATTGGACCTACTGGTCATATCTCCCAGTTGGCTCCCTCAGACAGCTGAAAAACAGGTCAAAACTTGGAGCGTTCCTAATAATGGGCTGTAGTCTGGCTTCCATTCTGTCTCTCCCTTGGAACATTCCCTTGGGGGTGTCCCAGAGGATAGACTCAGCGGTCCGTCCACTGGCCACTCTTCAGTCCTCATCTTGTATGGCCTCCTGAGCTGCCCTGGAGGTAGTCAGGTGAATCAGAATTTGCAGTCAGGCTGCTTGAGTTTCCATCCCAGCTCCTCATGAGTCACCGCCTTAAACTTTCTTTGCCACAGTTTCCTCATCTATAAAAGAGTGAAATGGTTCCCACCTCAAAAGGTTGTTGTGCAGACTAAATTTGAACATGTATTCGAAGCCCTCAGCAGAGTGCCTGGCCGTAATTAAGACTTAATGTATGTTAGCGTTTATTATTAGTGTCTCGGTCACTCTTTCTTTTTTTTTTGCGTTACGCGGGCCTCTCACTGTTGTGGCCTCTCCCGTTGCGGAGCACAGGCTCCGGACACTCAGGCCCAGCGGCCATGGCTCGCAGGCCCAGCGGCCATGGCTCACAGGCCCAGCCGCTCCGCGGCATGTGGGATCTTCCCAGACCGGGGCACGAACCCACGTCCCCTGCATCAGCAGGCGGACTCTCAACCACTGCGCCACCAGGGAAGCCCTCGGTCACTCTTGAAACGTTCCCTTCCCTTGGCTTCCCTGACATTCCATGCCCCCCTCGTTTCCTCCCACTTCTCTGGTCATTCCAATTTGCTTACCCCCCTCTATCCAGCTCTGAAACATTGCCATTCCTCCAGGTGGGCTCACTGTTCCCTCCCTGGGCAGTCTTACCCACCCCCATGGCTCCTGTCCTCCACACGCTGATGACCACGTACTCCACATACTGATGGAATCGGTGTGCAATCCAGACCTCTCCACTGAGTTCTAGACTAGCTATCCTGCTGTCAACTTCACATGTCCATTCGGAGGTCTTGCAGGCATCTCAGACCCAGCTGGGCCTTCAGTCTTCCCCCCAGAACTGGCTCCTTTTCCATTGTAACCTGTCCCGTTGAATGGCGTCACCATCCACCCGCTGCCCAAGCCAGAACCCAGGTGTCCTTCACGATACCTCTTCTTTCTCATCCTTATATCCAAGCCTGTCAGTTTTATCTCCAGATTATACTTTGAATGCGTCCACGTCTTTCCATTTCTCCTATCACCACCATGTTCCAGGTTACCATCATCCCTCACCTGATGACCACAGTAGCCTTCTAACTGTCCATGGTCACTCTGGACACCCAATACATTCTCCACAGAGCTGCCAGAGTGAGTGATCTTTAAAAAGAAAAAAAATCTGGGCTTCCCTGGTGGCGCAGTGGTTGAGAGTCCGCCTGCCGATGCAGGGGGCACGGTTTTGTGTCCGGGTCTGGGAAGATCCCACATGCCGCGGAGTGGCTGGGCCCATGAGCCATGGCCACTGAGCCTGCGTGTCCGGAGCCTGTGCTCCACAACGGGAGAGGCCACAACAGTGAGAGGCCCGCGTACCACAAAAAAAAAAAAAAAAAAAATCTGACCACTCTGTCATCTCTCTGTCCTCATACACTTCAACGACTCTCCAGCATTCTTGGATAAAGGCCAAAGTCCTTTCTGTGGCCTGTAGAGTTCCCCATGGTCTGACCTCACCCCATAGCCTCCTGTTTCCTCTACTTCAGCCTTGCTGCTCTTCACAGGTCCAAAACTCGCCCTTCTTCCTTTTGACAAGGCCTTTGATCCTGCTGCCTCTGCCTGGAATGCTCTCTCACCCTCCTTTCGCCTAGTTAACACCTGCTCATCCTTCAGGTCTTTACCTGAATGAGGAAATGATGTCTCAGGGAAATGGTTACAGAATAGGTTGTGGCCCCTGTTTTATGCTTTCATAGACCTTCCCTTGAAGCTTTTTTTGTGGGTTTAATCTCACATTTATTCATTTGCTCATCTCCTTAGTGACATCCTGAGGTCTCTAATATGCTAGCATAACTTGGTCAGGGACCACAGGGTTTTTTGCCCCTTATGTGTCACCACTGAGCACATGTTGGCATGGGAGGCATATTTGTTGAATGAATTGCCTGGGGTGGCCAAGAGATGTGATGAAAGTGAGGCCTTTCCCTGCCCTTCCCCTTCCCCACATCCTTCCCTTTAGCAGCCACCGTGGCTGCAGTTACTGTAAATGGCAGGGAGAAATTGGTTCCGGACATTGGGTTATTTGGGACAATTGCCTACAAGTGTCGAGTGAAAAGTGAAAGATTTGTCTTCTGCCCCCAAAGGAGCCAAAGAGGCTGACCCAGGGGTCCTCCTGTCCAGCAGCAGGTCTTGAGCTGTACTCTGTAGGTACAGTCCAGACAGGAGCAAGCCCTGGAGAAAGAGAAATGTTCAACTATGGCCCAAACTAGTTATGAACTGTCCTGAAATCTGACAAATCCCAATTATAATCCCAAGTTTTTAAATTTATTTGTTTTTCAAATTTTTAGAAATCTTTGAAGGATGGCATTAGCTAAAGATGCCCATTGAGTATAAAGTGGGGGAAAAAAAGTATCTGTTACTTGTGGGTGATTTATGGCAGGGAGGCGGTGGATGGTTTGGTGATTCCCCAAGAACTTGGAAATGAAGTTTGTCCTCTGGGAGTTAAACTAGTTGGATCTGTGTGTAACAAGAGCAGTATTCTGTGGTAGTTAAGAAAGACTCTAGAAGCAGATTGCTTGGGTTAGAATCCTGGTCCTGCCGTTTATTAGCTGTGCACCTTGGGCAGGTTACTTACCCTTTCTGTGCTTTGTTTCCTCATCTATGAAATGGAGAAAGTAGCCTAGTGCCTGCCTCGTCATGTTATTGTGAAGGGTGAGTGAGTGAAGCCATGCGTGGCCCTGGTGGGACCAGGGCTTGCAGAGTGAGTGCCCATGACTGTTAGCCATTTGTTAGTAGCTCCCAGGGAGCCCAGTGTCTGCCAGGGCTGAGTAGTACATGAATTGGTGATTGTTACATATCTAAAGAAGTAATGATTTTTTTTTCAATTAAAAATTAGTTTAAAAACCAGTAGAATAATGAGTGGCCAACAGTGAAACAGTAAGTGAAAAGTCAGGCAAAACTAGAAGTATGCAAAACTAGAAGTATGTCCACATAGAGATACTGAATCTGGGTTTAGTCACCAGAAGGACGTTCTTTGTTGTAGGCGGGGCTGGTTTGGCTAGCTCATGGCTGCCAGAACGAAATTTCTCTCCATGGCTCCTCATTTCCCTGTATTTTAAGTCCATGCTCACAGTGCAGCCTTCTGATGCCTAACTCAGCTTCCTGGGATTCTTGATGACAGGAATGATCAGGGAGCAGCACCTGTGCAGGGGATGTGATGTTCTGATTTCAAGTGCCAATTCATAAATGGACAGAGGTTAATAAATGGTTAGGATAGAAACATCCTAGAATGTCTGCACCTCTCTGGATACTATGAAGTCCTGTTCCGGGACCTAAAAGGTCAAAAATGAGGCCTGAATTAGGGTCCTGGATTCACCAAGGTGACCCTAGCCTTGGAGAGGTCTCTGGGTGTTCAGCCAGTCAGCATTTCTCTGACCACAGCCCTTCAGCATTGACCTACTGGTGTAGAATGTTTTGCTCACCTAACTCCTTGCTCACCTAACTCCTTCCTCTTTGCTCACCTCTAACTCCCTCCTCCTCCTACAGAGGAAGAAATGGAAGCCCAGAGATGTTTAATGGCTTGCCTTAGATCACACAGCAAGTTTGTTGTCAGCCAGGTTAGATTTTCAGGTCTTCTCTGCCAGACATTTCCCAGAGATTTGTCAAGGTATCGAAAACACTCTTTCCCCGCGCAGTCAGGGGAAGAATGTGTAAACACAGCATTTGACACTGAATGTTAAACATTCAGTTTTCTAATATTAGTGTTACAGAGCAACAGTGGATAATTATCTACAAGGCGTTGCGACCCTGTTCTTTTACACCTCATGCAGGCAAATCTCAGGTGTTAAAAGGACCACCTCGGTGGAGACGTGGCCTGAGGATGAAGCCGTGGTCTGCTGTTAGTGAACACTGGTTGGCCAGCAGGCTTCAGTGGACGTACACACAGCCAGCTGTGGACTTGAGACAAATGTCTGTTCAGGGAGAGGAACTGGCAGCTAAGGACCAGTGCTCTCTTTGGTGTTTCAGACTTTGTGTTTTCTTCATTGGGAGCCTCTGCTTGCTTAAATACCTCTGATAACTCCTCACCACCTGTGGGTGACCTGGCTCTTGGTGGTCTGCCGTGCCCTCTTCCCCCATCCCAGCCTCCTCTCTGCTCGCTCTTCACATGCACCCTGGGCTGCGGTGGATGGACCTTCCCCTGTTCCGCCTCAGTGCTTTTGCACATGTTGTTCCTTCAGGTGGAATGCCTCTTGTCTGCCTGGCGATCAGCCTGTTAGACTCAGCCGATGCAGCCAGTCCTCTGTGGAGGAGCCTCCCCAAATACACCCACACTCCTCCCCACCAATCAGAGGAGCCTTTTTCTCTCTCTTTGTTACTCTCCTTGTATAACCTCAGTCGTGGCCCTGTCAGTATCTGTTTACACGTCTAACATCACACTCGGAGTATGAAATTCTCTGAGTCCGGAGCCACATCCAGTTCATCTTTGTTTCCCAGAGCTCGGCAGAGTGCCAAGAACGCAGCGGGCACTCAGTGCTTGTTGGGCGAATCATGTTTTTATCGAACAACCATCTTTCTCTTTTGACACTTGGATAAAGCCCTTCCAGTGCACATCATCCCCATATCTTTGTTCTGCAGTATCCTCTCAGGCAAGAGCTCTTCTTCTGAAATGGGGGCATAGAATAAGACCTCTGTCTATAAATGTCATTCTGGAGTCTAAAACCAGCAATGCTGCAGCCTTGAGGGATGGCATGCCTTATGCACTGACCAGCCCACTGTGCTAATTTGCCTTGTAGTTTTCCCGCAAGGGCTAGAATCCCTCCTCGCTTGGGCAGTGCTGGAAGGGTGCTAACAAGCTCTCTGTCTCCACACTCCTCCCTATTACCAGGGAAAACCTCCCAGTACCTCAAGCCAGGTTTGAATTAGGGTGGTTTTCTTCTACGTGTCAGTCACCTTCTGGTCCTGCCTCGCTGAGGCGGCCTGGTGGTGATCCTGGTTAGAACAGGGGGTGCCCCACTCCACTCCCATCAGTAGCACTGACTCTTGCAGCAGCACCGGCTGTTTTTGTTTTTGTCAGCCCTTGCGTTTTGTTTTGTTAACTTGTTTCAGTTCCAAAGGCTGCCTTTTCATGAGAAGACCCTATATTCTGGAGTCACCTTTTCCCACTGTACCTTGAGCAACACTGCGGTGTCAGTGAGGAAAAGACAGAGGCAGCCACTGTGTGTTACATGTGAGTAAGAACAGCGCCAGGAGGGTGGAAGTCCCCAGTGAGCCAAGGCTGTACAGAATGTCAACCACCAAACATTTCTGTACTTAAGCTGCATCCAGAATAAGAAGATGAACAAGCTGCCTTGCAGTCATTTCCTCATTTGTAACAAGGGGATGCTAGTGATTTGTGCTGCCTGCTTCTCAGGGTTTGTGTGAGGGTAGAGTGGAATCAAGTGGAAGAGCACACAGGAAAGAAGAAAGCGGTGGTCTCAGCTTTCAGCCTGCATCAGAAACACCGGGGCTTCTATAAAATGCAATACCTGGGCTCGCTCTCAGCAATTAGTATTATATCAGCCTGGGGTAGGTCCAGGAATCATCACTTTCAACAAGCTGCCCAGGGGTGTCCAATGCCGCAGTTCTTTCGACCAAACTTAAAAACACCGCTGTAAATCAAATAGCAAGTATACAATAGTTATGTGAGGCAACTTTAGTGTCTTGGACCTGGAATCCAAAGTCTTGGGTTAAATCCCAGCTCTGCCAATTCCTAGACCTGTAACCTTGAATGACCTTCTCTTTGGACTTCAGTTCTTCATACATAACAAGGAGATGACATCCCAACCTCACAGGGTTATGAGAATTAAATGAAAGTGTATGAGAACAAGCCCACCCCAGTGTGGGGCTCATAGAACTCGGTCACCGTTTTACAGAAAGGGAGCCAAGTGTCCACGACTTCTGGAACGTGGTGTCGTGTTAACAAACACAGGGCAAAAGACAGTCCTTGGCATCCAGCTTAATCAGGTATCCTGGAAATCTGGAGAGAACCTTAGAGATACAGTCCAGTCCCTTGAAACTCGGAAGGGAGTGTAGAAATCCCAAGATGTATGAGGGTACCCAGGCACATGAAATGTGTTTAGATTTTCAGACTGGAAAAATTATTTCCTAATATTTTGAAGGAAGAGAAAGCGGGGAGACCTTATTGGCACAGCAACAGTTAGTTACTTTTGAGAAACCGTGGAGATGGGGTAATACCCCAAGTATAGTTTGTTCCATACCTGCCATGTACCAGGCGTTGGGGATCTAATAGTGAAATAAGAATGGAGGTCACTAACTGGCCCAGTTTTCAAAAAGGAGGAAAACAGGAGATCCTGGAAAAAGTGAACTTAGAATTCTTCTGACTTGACTCCTTCACAGAATTCTGAATGGGATTTTGTGGACAAATTCTGGTGGAATTCTGTGGAATTTTGCAGATGATGGAATAGGTAGACAGTGAGCATTTAGGAATGGGGCTGATCACGAGGATTCAGCAGTGGTGGATCAGTCATGACTTGTTAGACTTGACTTCATGTTTTCACTGGGTTGTTGGTCACGAGACCCTCTTGATTTCCACAAGGCAATTGCTTTCATGATATCCTGACAATAAGAATGTGGGCAGAAAATCTAGAGAAATCAGATGGAGGAGTTCAGCATACCCAGCACTTCGGGGCCCTGGGTAGGTGTTGGAGAGGCTGGATTCCTGAATGCCTCATTAGGGTTCCTGTTGAGGAAGGGGCATGGGATTGGAGGTCAGCAAACCCAGCTTTTAATCTCAGTTCTGCACTTCCCCGCAGTAACCTTGGATGGATTACCTAACAATCCCTTGGCTTCCCTTGCCCTGTCTGTGCTGTACGTATTCCTTTCGAGGTTGTTGCAGGGACTAACGTGGGTGATGAGCATAAAAGCCCTTTGTAAACTGAAAACGCATTGTAAACCTTAGCTATCGCCACTCTAGAAGTTGCTCGTAATGGGGGTCCTGAATCATTTACTAGGCATCTGCAAATATCAGGTGTGGGCCTGGTGTGGGCCTAGTGTATTCGATCTGGAGGTAGACAGGTACGGGCTCCAAGCCCCTCCTGTGTGTGATGTGTTGGGGATGCGTCAAGGAAACCCTTTCCAGAGGACACTGAGTGCTCTTTTGGAGGTGGGCCTGGAAAAAGGAGGAGACAGAGGCTTCCCTGGTGGCGCAGTGGTTAAGAATCGCCTGCCAATACAGGGACATGAGTTTGAGCCCTGGTCCGGGAAGATCCCACATGCCGCAGAGCAACTAAGCCTATGTGCCACAACTACTGAGCCTGTGCTCTAGAGCCCGCGAGCCACAACTGCTGAGCCCATGCTCTGCAAGAAGAGAAGCTACCGCAATGAGAAGCCTGCACACCGCTACGAAGAGTAGCCCCCACTCACCGCAACTAGAGAAAGCCTGCGTGCAGCAACGAAGACCCAATGCAGCCAAAAATAAATTAATTAATTAAAAAAAAAAAAAAGGAGGAGACAGATACCAGCTGGAGATGGAGGAGGCTGCAGGAGCTAAGAGAGCAAAGGCTTGGGACTGCCCAGGGAGAGCCTACGTGGCCGGGTCAGGAAGTAGAGTGGGGCAGGAGGTGGCCAGAGTGGTGACCCCAGGAGGGAAGCCGGAGAGACAGCCCTGGGGGTCCCGAGTGCAGGGCACCCAAGCAGGCTTTGCCTCTGGACAGGAGCACTAGGAAAAACACGTGAGAAGGTGTTTATTCTAAACCATGGGACTTTTTTTTTTTGGCTGCACTGGGTCTTTGTTGTGGCACGTGGGTTTCTCTTCATTGCGGTGAGCTGACTTCTCTAGTTGTGGTTCACGGGCTTCTCTAGGTGTGGTACACAGGCTCCAGAGTTCACGGGCTCAGTAGTTGCGGTGCACAGGCTTAGTTGCCCTGCAGCATGTGAGATCTTAGTTCGCTGACCAGGGATTGAACCCGTATCCCCTGCATTGGAAAGTGGATTCTTTCTGTTTGCTTTTTTTTTTTTTTTTTCTCTCTTCGTTGCTGTGCGCGGGCTTTCTCTAGTTGCGGTGAGCAGGGGCTACTCTTTGTTGCGATGCACGGGCTTCTTATTGTTGTGGCTTCTCTTGTTGCGGAGCATGGGCTCTAGGCACGCAGGCTTCGTAGTTATGGCAAGTGGGCTCAGTAGTTGTGGCTTGCGGGCTCTAGAGCTCAGGCTCAGTAGTTGTGGTGCATGGGCTTAATTGCTCCGCGGCATGTGGAATCTTCCTGGGCTGGGGCTCGAACCCGTGTCCCTTGCATTGGCAGGCAGATTCTTAACCACTGCACCAGAGAAGCCCGGAAGGTGGATTCTTAATCACTGGACCACCAGGGAGGTCCCAGGACTTCTGTTTGTTTTTGTCCATTTATCATTTTAAAAAGCAGCACTTAAGTGTAAGAAAAAATGTAAGCAGTATCAAAAGGTAGAAAATGCATGCTATTTCCTCCATGCTGCTTGTCTCACTACCCTGAAGAGAAACCAACAGCCACATGGTAAAGTCTGCCAGGTGGTCTCTAAGGATTACACGCATAGACTTTGGAAACGGTGGGATCATACTGCACACTCTCTCTAATACCTGGATTTTTCACGTAACCCCTTACCCAGGACAGTTTCTGTTTCAGAACCCTAGGGTCTACCTCATTATTATTATTTTTTAAAAATATTAATTAATTTATTTTTTGGCTGCATTGGGTCTTAGTTGCTGAATACGGGCTTTCTCTAGTTGTGGTGAGCGGGGGCTACTCTTTTTGCAGTGTGCGGGCTTCTTATTGCAGTGACTTCTGTTGTTGCGGAGCACAGGCTCTAGGCGCGGCCTTCAGTAGTTGTGGCACATGGGCTCAGTAGTTGTGGCTCATGGGCTCTAGAGCACAGGCTCAGTAGTTGTGGTGCATGGGCTTAGTTGCTCCACAGCATGTGGGATCTTCCCGGACCAGGGCTTGAACCCGTATTCCCTGCATTGGCAGGCGGATTCTTAACCACTGCACCGCCAGGGAGGCCACTACCTCATTATTTTTAACATCTGCGTAGTATTCTGTCACATGGAAGTGAGATCGCATGTAGCCCATCCCTGCTGATGGGCACATGGATTGTTCCTCATCTTTCAGCATGAAACCATGCTGGACACAGGTCTTGGCACGTTTGTAGGAATATTTCTCTGGGCAAAATTTCTAGCAGTAGACTTGCTGGGACCCTCATCTGACTGCTGCTGTAGTATGGAAAGTGAGCTGGAATTGAGGGGGAGCAGAGGCAAGAAAAATAGCAGATGGGGAGGACGCCGCTCCCCTTCCAAGGTCCCTGAGCTCCCGTCCCTGGATGGAGTCCTCCCGGCCAATAGAGGGCCCCACACGGACACAGTTCCTTGGGCTTCAGGTTATCCGACCAGAACTGCCTTCTGAGAAGAGGTTGGGGTGATTCATTCATTCACCACTGCTCCCCAGAGCACTCACTTGGGGCCGCTGGCCCTGAAGGCTGTCCTTGCCAGCCTCGCAGCCGCCTTGAAGCCCAGTGTCTCAGCTGGTTCCGAGGAGTTGGTTTGCTGGGCTCTCCGCCAGGTTTCCAACTTGTGAAATGTGCAGGAGATTAGTACCTCCCCTGCCATCTTATCCCGTCCATCACTGCCAGTCCAAGGATCCCTGCAGTTGCCTCTGGCAGCTGCAGCCTCTGAATCCTGTGCCAGCTGCTCTGGTACCTAGAAGAGCAGCTTTCCACCCAGAACCAGTATCCAGGGGCAGGAGTTGGAAGTACAGCCTCCATTGTGACCTCCCGCCTCCCAGTTCTGGGGGGTTTGGAGCCCTTTGAAGTTGGCCCTGAGGAGCCACACGCTTGGGTCTGATCGGCCAGCGGCTTCTCATGTCTGGTGGTTTCGCATCCTTCATGGTTCCTCCTGCGGTCTGGATTTATGGGGGTCAAGTGGACTCCACTTTGGAGGGGCCTCCACTTCAGGTCAGCACTGGGGGAGGCGGCCGCACCTCTTCCAGGGGGAGGCAGTTTTATGGCACTGAGAGGTCCTTACACTAGTTCCCCACACACCCACCCACCCACTGAGTCCTTTGTGAGGGGAGTAGGGGGGATGGAGAGCGCCTGCAGCCTCCTGCTCGCATTCCTAGACACCGACTCACTGCACCCGCCGCCGCTGGAACAGCAGAGCTGTGTGAAATGTCAAGAGGAGTTATGCTCATGGGCTCCCTGGCCCCGTCTCTTTGTGGCTTGCATTTTCTTCCATCTGCACTCTGTTCATCAGATGGAAATCAGAGGGTGCAATTAGAAGATAATTTGCTAGTTCCAGACTTAATTTGGGGCCCCCTTCTTGCCTGATCGAATTACAGGGGAACATAATAGATTTTTGGTGAGAAATAGTTGGCTCTGTTGCTGGAAGAAAGAGAGCTCCCAGCTCTCAGCTGGGCCGGCCTTTCGGTATACTGTGTGTTGTTCCCCCCACCCTTCCACTCTGCCCCACCTCCTCTGTGGCTCTTGTGTGGCCCCCAGGCAAGGATCCTGATCCCCTCAGGGCCAGCTCAAGAGGTTTAAACTCAACTTGAGACCCAAGGAAAACAAGGAGCCCTCTGCAACCTCATAGGGCTGAAAAACATTGAAGCTGGCAGCTATTTAGAGACCTCACCAAGGCCGAGACAGAGGCAGCGACTTGCTGAAGGCCACATAGCTAGCCCATAGTGGTAGTAACAATAGTCTTAATGATATTAGCAGCTAACATTTATCAACCCTTAATGTGTTCCAGACTCTGTGCCAAGGGCTTATGTGCAGTGCCTTGTCGTATTCAAACCCAGACAGTCTGGCTTCGGGCCCAGGCTGGGCTCCAGCATAGCAATGGTAGAGCTCAGGTTCGACAGCCTGGGTTCAGATCCTGGCTTCACCTCTCACGTGTACAACTGGGTGACCTCAGGCAAGGGATTTAAACTCTCTATACCTCTGTTCCTTCCTCTGTAAAAAGGGGGAGATCACAGGACTGCCAGCTGGTGTGGGTTAAAATTCACTTATGCTTGTAATTGCTGCATGTAGGGCTTGGGACAGGGTGAGTGAGGGTGAGCACTCATCCAGTGCTCACCGCCTGCTGGCTGCCTCTGGGGCTGGAGTGTGCGGCTGTGTGGCAGGAGATAGACGTGGCTGAGTTCTGCAATAATGCCAAAGGCTGGTCTTCATGATTAGAGGCCGGAAACGGTGTGGTTGAGTGTGCTGCCTGTGGAGCAGTGGTCAGCAGACTAGCCCACCGCCTGTTTTTGTATGGCCTGTGATTTTTACATTTTTAAGTGGTTGAGGGGGGAAAGCAAAAGAATATTTTGTGGCACGTGAAAGTAACATGAAATTCAAATTTCAGTGTCCATAAATAAAGTTTTATTGGAACAGAGCCACATCCGTTTGTTTACATTTTATATATGGCCACTTTCATGCTGCAGTGACAGAGTCTGTATTCGTGTAGGCCTGCAAAGCCTAAAATGTTTGCTGTCTGGCCCTTTACAGAAAAAGTGTCCCAACCCCGGCTCTTACTGGATTTGAAACCCAGGTCCCCCACTTACCAGCTGTTTGTCTTCAGGCTAGTGACACAACCATTCAAAACCTCAGTTCCATCATCTGTTAAATGGGGGTGATAACATCTACCCTGTAGATTGGCCATTTAAGTATGATAGATAACAGATGCAGAGCATTTAACACAGGGCCTGGAATGTCCTAAGTGCTTGATAAATGCTAGCTTATAACAGGGTGCAAACACCCTCTCATATCACACTATCCCTGTTCCCAGTCAGTAGAGGAATGGGAAAAGGCTCCCTTGACACCCAGCCACCACCTTCGCCACAGGCTTTCCTGTCACAGTGACAGGGTGACTTCAGTGGAGAGGAGTGTGTGCCTGGTGGGAAAGAGCTGGTGTCGCTCCCTCAAGTCCGGCAATGAGGTCTGGACGTGCCTACGTCTTCTGAGGGCTCTCCCAGTGGTGGACCCTCGTTTGGTCAGTCCTGCAGCTGGGGCTCTTCAGGCAGGCCCCACTTCAGATCCCTGAACAATCATCCCCACAGACACCGTGGGCCTTGTCCTCCATCGTGCCCTGTTTTTCAGTTTGAGAAGCCTGGTTACCATGGACACCGTGGAAGAAGCACCACTGCCTGCTGAGGCCGATGGCTGGCATTCTAGGAATTAATGAATGAAAGAAGGAAAGAAAGAGAGAGAGAGAGAGAGAGAGGGGACAGGTGACCTGGGATACAGGCTCTGTGCTCCTCCTACTTGCAGGAGGGCTTTGAAAGAGATCTTTCCCCTTGAAGAGGCAGAATGAAGCTCAGGGCTGAGACCTTCAGCTCTAGAGTCACATGAGTCTGCATTTAAATCCCAGCCCTGCCACTGACTAGTTTTTTGGCCTCGGGTAAGTTACCTAATCTCTCTGTACCTCACTTTCTTTGTGTATACTGTTGAGATAACTCCCATGTCAGAGAAATAAGAGAGTGTCATACGGTGGAGAAACAGCAGGCGTCAGTTAACACCCTGGGCCTTGTTTCCTCATCTGCAGTGCAGCTCTGCCCAGAAGTGGAGTGGCAGTCTCCAGGCCAGGCAGAGGGAAGGAATGAATGGGGACCCTAGTGCCAGCACCAAGTAGATGCCAGCCCAGAGCAGACAGCCCAGAGGGCAGCTCTCTGGACCTGGGTCTCTGGACCAACCTCTCCTGCCAGAGGGGCCCCCCTTTAGGAGGTGTGGCTTGGCCTGGAGCTGGTCTCCTGTGCTTTTCTTCACCTCTGAGCAGAGTTACCGCCCTTTGGGCAGCTCTTCAGGTTGGGGACACTTGGGGCAGATATGCTCACCCCATCTCCTGCCCTGCCCTTCCCCGAGCTCAGGGACGGACACCCAGCCAGTCCTGGTTATTGTCTGCGGCGCCAGCCTGCAGTCTCCCTCCAGCTCAGCTCCACCCCTTGCCTGCAAGGTCTGTTTCCTAATAGCTGCTCCAACCACACACCTCGTTCCGCGCGGAGCCCCTCCCCTTCCTCCCTCCTTCCCCCGGCAGGGGTGGGGCTGGAGAAGAAGGCTAACTTGACAGCAGCGCCTCTTTCCTGGCTAGTCACCGGCCCCTGCCCAAGAATCCTTGTGTGTGTGTAGCCTCCGCAGAGAGGTGCTTCTCCCGAGTCCTGAGGGGCCATCCAGCCTCCAAGAACTGGGGGGCTGCATCCCAGCCATGAGCCCCTGCGGGTCTCTGCTGGGGGGCAAGGGGCCCGGAGCGCTCACACCTCTCCGGCCCCTCCAGAGGGAGAGGTGAGCCGGGCAGCCAGCCCACAGCCAGCGGTGCCGGAGCCCCGGGCCTGTCATGGTGGCCGACTGCCGGCTAGAGGCCCTGCCAGACAGGTTTGCAGCTGAGCTTGTGTATCTGATGTGGGAAGAAGATGGGGAGTTACTTGTCCGTCCAGGCTTACTTCACCTCCAGAGACCCCTTCCGGTGAGTTGGGCCCCGAGTCCCCTTCCCATCTCCTCTTTGGGCCCCTTGTCCTGAGGGGAGGGCAGATGCCTCCCTGAATCTGCTTCTCAGATTTCACTTGTCCTTTGACCGTGTGTCAGGCAGAAGCCAGTGGAAGCTGCTTCCAAGCAGAACCAGGCTGGCGAAGGCTTCCCCCATGTGCTGGGAATGGGAGGTGAGGGGTGGGCCCCGAAGGCAGCTCCTGGGGAGCTCAGCCTCTCCTTCCTTCCCAGACACACCTGGAAGAGCCTCTGAAAGGTGCCGCCGACCCGGCCTGCTCTTGGTGTTACTGCTTCCAGGGGAAGAGCACAGCTAGGGTGCTGTTCTTCCAGCTCTCACACGTCTTACCTGCAGGCTGTGCCGCCTGCCCAGGAATTTGTCCCAACAAGCAGGATGGGCAGGTTTTGCCAAACAGCATGGAAGCTGGCGAGGCCTGGGTGTGGGCAGCCCAGTCCACGGTAGGCACTCTCATTATACACATTTGTTCTCTTAATGGCAGGCACTTTTGCCTCTGGCCTTTAAGGGCTCCTGTGCTCCCTATGAGTGCGGTTGCTGGGGAAAGGCCTGGGCAAGTGAGACTGGGGCAGCTGGCTTTGGAGTATCCTGAGCTGTGGGGCTGGCCCCCATGCCTGCCAGGTCCCCAGGCCTGAGCTGCTGTGGGGCTTTTCAGAGGGAGATGTGGAAACTTCCTCTCTACCTCTGACCTGCCTTTCTCTGCTCTCTGCCCTACCCGCCCTCAACAGAAACTCCCCAGGGGGGTTCTGGCCCTCTGGGTCCCTCCAGAATGGAGCCATTCCTGGCTGGGGTGGGGCTTGTTTTCATTCTTTGGGAGCAGCCTGTTGTTCCAAGGTCTGCCTCCCCCTCGCCCGTGGTCCTGGTCGACTTCTCCGTCTGGCTTCCCCAACCCAGTCCCTTGCCCCTAACTCGCTGCTGGGATACGTAGTCAGGTGGCTGTGCCCTGGGCAGAAAAGCAGAACACCATGCGGTTTCTGGGAATTACTGGACCCTGGTAGAGTGGTGGGAAACCCCTGGATTTGAGGGAGGGGGGAGGGAACTGGTCCTCAGGGCTGACTCTTCCAGGCATCCTGCTATGCACTTTATCCTTTGATCTCTCAACAGCCTCAAGACGTTTTGTATCCCCATTTTACAGATGTGGCAACTGGTTTCAACATAGTTAACTTGTGGGGTCTCTCTGGCCTGCCTCATCTGTCTTCCTGAGTTTCTTCTCTCATCCTCAGGAGGCTGCACCTCCCCCTGCACGTATCCCCCACAGGATCGTTCTCAGGTTTGCTTTCCTCTTGAAGCAGAGAGAGAGCAGAAAAAGGGTCCCCGTAGTGTGCCTGGCATATGAAGGGATGGCAGAGATTCTCCTCTGCAGAGCCAGTGGGAATTGATCTTGAGTTGTACCATGTGGAATCAAGATGCCAAGTGTTTGAAGTAGCCACTGGGTTAAGCCAGGGCCTCATTAATCCCTCTTACTCTTAATCCCGGATAGGCAGCTTGGGGGAGGGGTTGTTCCCTTAGAAGCAGGAACATGTGCCCCTTTTAATCTCCAGGGACAAGACACAACTTCTGAGGAGCTAGAGCAGATAATGAACTCTCATCCTGGACCTCTGAGGGCCAGGCCACTGAAACCACCCAGGTCTGCCTGTCCTTTATCTTTTTCTGCCCCAGCCCCTCTGGGCAACCTGACAGCCCTCCCCCCAACTCTGTTTGGCCAGCTGGAGTGGTGGTGGGGGGGCGACTGACTGACTGGCCATAGACCCTCTCTGCTGCCCCCTCCCCCAAATGGGAGGCCACACTCCTGAAGCCACTTCTGAAGAGCTAGCCACACACGGGGCTCTGTGCCCCACAGGAGGGACCACCCAGACCCTCCACTCTCCCAGGTAGCAGTCTCATCAATCACCACTGTCCCTGCCTGGTCAGAAAGATGCTTCTGCCATCAGCCCTCTCCTTTACTACAGGATGCCCTCATGGCAGCCCTCTGACGCCTCCCTGGGCCTCAGTTTCCTCCTCTGCAGAGCATAGGGACTGGACTTCCTGGGGTCCTGAACACGACCCTTGCCAGATTCATGGAACAAATTAAGTCCTTGACCCCAGGCCTTGAACACACAGGAGTTCTGGGGCTCTGGTTGCAAGGAGAGTGACGCAACCAGATTCCACGGGGACATGATCTGGTATGACAGTGCGCAGGGGAGGGAAGAGGGAGCTGGGGATGAAAGATGTGATTTCTGTGCCCCCAGCACCCCTGCCTGGCAGGTCGCACTCAGCAGAGGGCACTGTCTTCCGCTGCCGGTGCCACCAGCTTGGGGGGTGAGATGCAGTTACAAGTGGCCTCCCAAGTAAGAAAACACCTCAAATTGGAATTTACAAAAGAGGTAAATTAAGGAGTGACTTTTGTCTGACATCTTTAAAGGTTTTTTCTTTTTATAGCTTTTCCGTTTAATGCCCAACATTGATTTAATGGGTTTGGTTTACACATTGTCTCTTAAAGAAAACAAGTGCATCTTTGTATTCTAAAGCAACCCATGTTTAAAGGGAGAAACTATTCTTAACCCAGCCCAGCTTAGCAGTAACATTTGGCAGCCACCTTGGGACTCTTTTTCTCCTCATCTGAAAAATGAAGGACTTGGATGAGGTGAATGGTTCCCAGCTCTGCAACCTATGTACCTCCTCAGAGACACACAAGCTCTTTTCCATTATTTCCAAATACCGGAGGCTCTACCCTTAACTGCAGCACGACGGCACAAATTGCTTGAAACTATTACAGCCTTCCTGGCTTTTGGTTGGAACTGAATCAATGCACTCTGGCAGCACTTATTTCTTGCTGATCAGAGGCTCATTATGTGTTTGGTTAATTTTTTCAAACAGGATATCAACATATCCATAATAATTACAGCTTAATTGACAGCCTGTTTCAGTCTACAGGGTCTGCAGGAAGGAGGAGTAATAAAGGGGTCTGTGGTGGTAGAACGCTGGGCTCTGATGGACCGGAGTCTCTAGGCCCCTGTTCTCTCCACAGCCCCTGGGCCTGGGGGAGGCGTAGCATCCCCAGTGGTGACTTTCAGGCAGGGGCAGAGACCTGCCCGCTCTCCCATCCACTCCAGTCACAGCTCAGAGGCAGGGGCTGGAAGAAGCTTCTTCCCAACAGTTTCCTGCTCATTCAGAGGCTAAGGATGAGCGTCCAACCAGGCCCTCAACCAGGACATGGGAGGGCTTGTTCTTTAACCTGTGTAAATCCACTGTAATTGTGGCTGTGTGTGCTGCTTTTACCACATAAGGTTGAAATTTTACCTGTAAACATTTGGTCTGGAGAATTTGCATGTGACTGAGAGCCAGGCCTCTGTCTTATCTCACTTGGCTTCTCCCAGCACCTTGCCTATTTGGTCTTGCACACCCTAGATGCACAGTAACTATTTCCTAATTGTTAGGAATTGATTATAATCAATTGATTTCTAATGGGCTAGATGAATAATTCATTTTGGGACCGTCTCTATTTCCAGAAATCTGTTTGGTTCTGGGCCAAGAAACAGGTCCGTATTGCTTGGGCATGCCAGGGCAAGGGGTCTGTCTCCTTTTGCCCTTGGTGTTGTCAAATTAAAGACGGAGGTGGGAAAGTGAACTCTTCGTGGGCACCAGCTGTGGGCCAGGCTCGTGCTAGGCATTTGTTTCTCATCATCTCTAGGCATTTAATTCTCATCATCACTGGTGTGCAAATGAGGACACTGAGGCTCAAGAGTCATGAAGTAACTGGCTTTATGTGACACAGATAGTAAATGGCAAAGGAATATGGACCCAGATCTTGAAAAAAGTTATTTGTGAGACTCTTAAATATTATTTTTTTTAACCGGTGTGTTCCCTGCTGACTCAGAAGGCCTCAGCTTGGATCTGAGCTGCCCACTGAACTGACCATCAGGGTTTGGTCCACTTTGTACCCACCCAGGCTCTCCGTAGTGCTCGGGAAAAGTTCTGGAGGTTGTCAAGGCGTGTGGACTGGAAGGTTTCAGCTCCACTCACTGACTGGGAGAGTGTGGTGGCTGATGCCTCCACCCCAGGTCTGGGCTCCACCATCAACTCCACCACCTCTGAGATGGATGCCCTCTGGCCTGCAGCCAGGACAGATGTTAACTTTCACTTGAAACTTTAAAAAATTGAAAGCTGGGAAAAAGCCTTGGCTTTGGGGAGAGCATATTGTGGCCGTAGCCCCTGAGAACCTGAGGTGGGATTCTTTTGAGTCGCACCTTACTTTCCCAGAGTGTGTTTTGGATTCTTTTCTTAAAAGGCAGAGTCTGCTGGGGACCAGCCTGCTGGGGACTCAGCGGAGGAGGAGAGTCGCTGTGCCATTTAACTGTTGGGTCCTTTTGGCTTAAGGAGGAGTGTCAGCAGGTGTTAACACTAGAAGGAACGCGAGCTCTCAGGGCTCCAGCCTCCGTGTTTTCAAAGATGCAAACCCCGAGGCCCAGCTTAGTGGACGTGCTGCATCGTCAGGTGCAAGTGCACATTGGTTCAGATCCCAGCTCCGTCATGTGTGTACTGGGCAACTTTGCAGAAGTGACTTGACCCTGCTTTTCAGTCTCCTAGTCCGTGAAACAGGGATAATCCTATCACCTTGCAGGGTGTGGTCAGGGTTAGAGATCATGTAAGGCACCTCATAACAGCACCCAGAGTATGGTTAGCATTCCTGTAACAGGTCACCATAGCTGCTGTTAATGTCTAAGCTAGGACTCTAAGTCTACCCTGGCAACTTCCCCGGTGGCCTGGAACCACTTGTGTTCTGTAACAAAGCAGCATGGGGACCCACAACCAGTCCTCCTATCAGCTGTTCACCTTCCTGTTCTTCAGAGACACCTGTGGTGACTGACTTTGGCCATGCAGCTGGCTGTGCCCGTCAAAGGCATTCCTTGACACAGATGTGTGCATCGATGGTGTTGCTCTCTGGCCAGGTGTTCTTCCCAGGAGGCTGGCGTGGCTGTCTCCTGCGTGCCTGCACTCGCTTCTCTCCCTGCCTCCTCTCCTGGGCCTGGCCAGGGCTACTTGCAGCAAACAAAAGCAGGATATTGGCAATGGAGAGAAGGACGTGTTTGGTGCTCCTGTGCCCCGCGGCACACATACCATTGCGAGGGTGTGACAGGGCCCAGGCCTGCAGTTGGGTGCAAATTCGTCTGCACCAGCTTTTCTCCCCTGCATACAGGAGAGGGGTAGGGCCTGGTGACCGTGAGCCTTGGAACTCTTGTGCTCCCACCTGGACTGCTGGTTCTTGCCACTCCCCCCGTTTTCACTTTGGAAACATTTGCTAAGGGCTTACTCTGCCAGCCCTTTGCAAGGTGCTGAGCCTACCGGGAGTAAGTGGGACACTGTTCCTATCCAGTGAAGGAGGAAAGCAGATACCCAGAAACTTTACATCAGCAGGTGGCAGCAGGAAGGAAACCCCTGCTTCTGGTGCTGGCCCCGTGTGAGGCACCTCACAGCCGTCCAGAACCTAGTTTAATCCTCACTGTTACCCCGAAAGTAGGTGGTGATGTTGCCATTTCACAAATGAGGAGTAAAGCAGCTGGCCTAGGTCACTTAGGGGGAAAGTGGTGCTGAGACTTGAACCTTCGATCATCTAGGGAAAAGTCTAATCCCCTCATTTTACAGGTGGGGAAACTGAGCCCAGAGAGGGAAAGGGGCTTGTCCAAGGGCATGTAGTCTCTCCTCCCAATTCAGAGCTTATCCAGTGTGCATTTTTTTTTTTTTTTTTTTTTTTTTTTTGGCTGCGTTGGTTCTCCGTTGCTGCGCATGGGCTTTCTCTAGTTGTGGCGAGCGGGGGGGCTACTTGTTGCAGTGCGCGGGCTTCAGTAGTTGCGGCACGCGGGCTCTAGAGCGCAGGCTCAGTAGTTGTGGCGCACGGGCTTAGTTGCTCCGCGGCATGTGGGATCTTTCCGGGCCAGGGATCAAATCCGTGTCCCCGGCATTGGCAGGTGGATTCTTAACCACTGCGCCACCAGGGAAGTCCCCCAGCATGCCTTTTATGTTGAGAGGAGTTGGAGCTGCAAGCCCAGGACAGGGTCTTCTCCTCTACCTCCTATAATTTGTGGTCCTCACTGAGCCCTTCTGGGCACTTCATATTCTTACTCTTCACACCAGACCCAGCTCTCAGGACCCTGAAGTTCAGCATCCAAAGGACAAGTAGGAAATGCTAAAGGTGGGAATGGCTGGTGGCAGAAGCCCCCATCGTGGCCTCTCACCCTGCATTGTTAATCAAGTTTTGATTAGAATTTCTCTTCCCCAACTCATTATAAAGCTCTTGGAAAGCGGAGTAGGGAACCTTGTATATCTATCTTTTCTATCTACAGTGCTTGCCAATTTACTCCCAAGTTACTATAATAATACATTTGCCTTGCCCTTCACAGTTTGCAAAAGGCTTTCCTCTTGCATTAACTTATTTAGTCTTCATAGTGGGTCTTTGTAATAGATGCTGTGAGTCACGTTTTGTCAATGAGGAAAAGCTACTGAGAGAAGTTGTCCAAAAGCCACCCAGCTGATGGCAGTAAGGGGCCGATAATGTGAGCTTCCATTATCATCATCATCTTTAACAGCAGTGAACACTTACTGAGTTCCTACTGCACTAGACCTTTTATAGAAACTGTGTATACTTTATTTATTTATTTAATTAATTTTATTTTTGGCCCCGCCGCACAGCTTGCGGGATCCTAGTTCCCCACCGGGGATTGAACCCATGCCCCCTGCAGTGGAAGCACGGAGCCCCAACCACTGAACCTCCAGGGAAGTCCCAAACTGTTTACACTTCAATACAGATTATTTTATTTTCGCAGCAGTCTATTTTACAGATAAGGAAGCTGGGTCAGAGAAGTGAAGTCACTTGCCCAAGATGACATAACTAGTAAGCAGCAGGGTCAGGATTCAAACCAAGAGGCAGCTCCATCCTGCCTCTCAGAAAGCAAGGATGTGGCCAGTGTGGGTGGTGTGAAGCCTTGACGACAAGAACAGAGAGTCTGTTAACTAGGAAGAAAGAGGTGGGATGGGCTTGTCAGGCCGAGGGGCTCTTAGCACTGGGCGCCAGGATCAGACGTGAGGATGAGCATGTCTGTACAGACATGGCCCAAGAACACCCCCCCCAGCCTGACCGAAGGTGGAGCGTCACGGTGACTGGAGCAAAAAGGAGGCCTGGGGCTAACATGCATGTATTACACAGTGCCAATGGGGTTTTGGTTTTTTCCCCCAATATTTTATTTTGAAAATTCTCAAATATATAGAAAAGTTGAAAGAATAGTTCAAAGAACACTCATGTATCCATCACCTAGATTCATCATTTGCTAACTTTAAGCCACTTTGTACACACACACACACACACAGACACACACACACGTTTTATTTACTTATTTTTTACTTAATATTTAAAAGTCAGTTGAAGCTTCCCCTTAATTATTACTTTACTATTTTTTCTTCTACAAATTCTTCTATATAGCCAAAGTATCATTATCACATCTAAGAAAATTGACAGTAATTTTACAATATAATCTAATGTATAGTCCAAATTCAGATTTCCTCTATTGTTCCAAAAATGTCACTCTCGTCTGTTTTCTTTTTCCATCCAGATTGAAATACAAGGTTTAGGTATCGCATTTGGTTTCTATGTCTCTAGGCTTTTTTAATCCCTGGGCCTTAACTTTTTGGAAGAGTAAAGAGCAGTTGCCTTATAGAATGACCTCCCCTTTCTGGATTTGCCTGACTGTTTCTTTATGCTTAACATATTTTTCTCAAGCATGCTACATCATAAACTGTTATATATAGGATGGATAAACAACAAGGTCCTACTGCATAGCACAGGCAACTATATTCAATATCCCGTGACAAACCATCATGGAAAAGAATGTTTTTTTTTAAAATGTCTATATGTGTATAACTGAGTCACTTTGCTATACTGCAGAGATTGGCACAACATTGTAAATCAATTATACGTCAATTAAAAAAATTTTTTTAATTAAAAAAAGAATGCTACATCAGTGATGCTGTTGGTAATGGGTGGGTTTTTGAGCTTCTTTGATTCGTCGAGATAGCTGTCTAGACCAGAGGTTCTTAACAGGGGCCGTGAGTAGGCTTCAACCCTTGATACACATGTACCCCATACCTAAATTCTATGCACATTTTCCTCCTATGCGCATTTTTCCAGGAGAGGCTTCTTGGCTCTTATCAGATTCTCCAAGGGCTTCAAGACCCAGAAAGGTTGAGGTCCCCCAGCGGAGGCAGGTCATACAGAGCTGGTTTCTGGGGTCCTGTTCACTCAGACTGGCTTCCATTGGGAAGATACCAGCAAACTGTAACATTCCCTTGTCCTGGCTCTGGATCAAAGAGGTCCCTCCATTTTGTTCTTACACCTGGGAGCCAGGGGCGGCCCGTGTAGCGTAGTTCCAAGGATCCGGGAGAGTTTCTGTTCTCATCTTGCCTTTCAGATGTTCTGAATGCCAGGATTCCCTCACCAACTGGTACTACGAGAAGGATGGGAAGCTTTACTGCCACAAGGACTACTGGGGGAAGTTTGGGGAGTTCTGCCATGGATGCTCTCTGCTGATGACGGGGCCTGTCATGGTGCGTGAATTCCTCCATCTCTGCCCCTCTTGGTCATCAGAGTCCATTGTCAGTACCTCCAGTTCCCCGTGGCCATTCATCTTCTGGTCTTCCCATCAGCTGAGGCCTCTACCTTTATTTATTCAGTCATTTAACAGATTTTTTTTTAGTACCCATTAAGTGCCAGGTAAGGTCCTTCCCTCAAAGACTTAACAGTCCAGTGTTGGGGTGGGTGGGAAGGCAGGCAGGGAGGAGACACAGTACGATGGCATGAGGGCCTTAAAGGAGAGCATGAGCCTTTCTAGTGGGGATGATTACTTCTGGGAACCTGTTCTCATGGCTGAGACCGAAAGAGTTTTTTGCAATCTCAGAAATGACAGGGAGGCACCCATCTGACCCTTTCTCTGGAAGCGTGAGGGAGGGGAGTGCCAAGGTAGATTATGACTGGGGTCTGTAGATCCTTGATGGGAGGTCCTTCACCCACCCCTACCTTCACTCCAACAGCAGTGACAACTCACTTCCTCCCCATGTGTGTCTACCCTTTTCCCCACCTACTCACAGGTAGCCGGGGAGTTCAAGTACCACCCAGAGTGCTTTGCCTGTATGAGCTGCAAGGTGATCATTGAGGATGGGGATGCATACGCCCTGGTGCAGCACGCCACCCTCTACTGGTAAGATGATGGCCCCGTGTCCATCCTTCCCTACAAGAGTGGCCAAGAGAGAGGGACAAGTGGCACTGTGAGTTGGGCAGAAAGATTACAGGGGTATCAGCATGCTGGATTCCTATCACAACAATGCTCTTAAGCAGGTCTGAAAGCTGTGAGCAAGATGAGTAACGTCTCTGCCCTCTGTCCTTACCTACTGGGAGAATAACCACACTGCCCTGCAATCCTCCCAGAGGAAGAGAGTGCCTGGGAGGGCGCTCTCGGAGAAGGATCCCAGAACATTAAAGGCAAAGACCCCTTAGAACTCACACAGTCCAACTGCCTCTGTTGATAAAAAAAGTCAGCCTGAGGCCCAGTTCTTAACTTGAGGCAGAGGCAGAGTGAAGAGAGCCCAGGCCATCTCTCCCCCAGTCCCAGCCCACCCCAGAGAACCCAGGCTGCTTATTCTTGCCAGCTGGAATCAGGCAAGGGCAGTGAACATGGGGCTATGGATACTGTTACTTGAAGCCACGTGGGGGCTTCCAGGTGGGGCTGCAGGTTCTCAGCCCCCTTTCTGCTCCTCCCGCAGTGGGAAGTGCCACAACGAGGTGGTGCTGGCACCCATGTTTGAGAGGCTCTCCACAGAGTCTGTCCAGGACCAGCTGCCCTATTCCGTCACACACATCTCCATGCCGGCCACCACCGAGGGCAGGCGGGGCTTCTCTGTGTCCGTGGAGAGTGCCTGCTCCAACTACGCCACCACCGTGCAAGTAAAAGAGTGAGTGTCTGGGGCAGGGGTTCTTGAGCAGAGCCCACAGATGGGCCTTGAGGGGATCGGAACCCCAGAGTCTTAGCAGAGCTCCCCACATCTTCATCTCGTCTCTTCCTCCTGGGCTCACTGTGCTGTCACCGTGCCTGGGCCTTGGCACTGACTGTTCTCCCTGCCTAGGCTCCTCCCCACCGGATACTTAACGCCAGAATCGCTCACCTTTCACGTGTCAAGTTTCAGATCATGTTTGCTCTTTGAAATTATCTGGCTTGGTTATGTTTGTTTATCATGTGTCCTCCTCACGAGTTCCTTCTGGAACTTAGTCTTGTTCAATGCTGCGTGTCCAGGGCCTGGAACAGTGCCTGGCACATAGTGGGTGTGCATGGATTATTGTTTCGTTGGTTGAGTGAGTGAATGGAGGAAGGAGGAGAAAGAGGTTAAGACTCCATCCTAGGTCCAGGCCAGCGACCAGATGGGGGAAGAGCCTGTCTGCCTAATAACAGTAATGAGGCACTGTGGCTGCCAACCCTGCAGACGGTGACTGTGCACTTACTGTGTGCTGGGCACTGGGTGCTCACAGCAGAGGGGGGAGGTCCTGGGGTTGGGGGAGTGAGGTGAAGTCTGCTCTAAGCCTAGAACTGTGTTCAGGGCTGAGGTGGGAGTCTGTGGCTGTGTCTGGGGTAGATTGGGTGGTTGGGAGTAGCCAGAGGGGGTCTGTTAAGTCATGGAGGGCCTGGATTATGAAGACTTCAGCAGGTCTATTGAGGGATTTAAACAACTAGGTGACACAACCAGGTGACCATTTTAGAAGGATGGCTGCCGTGGAAGTGGGACGGGAGAGCAGCAGGCCTAGAGGTGCAGAGACCAGTTAGGAGGCTGATGCAAGATCCAGGCAAGGGATGTTGGTCACTGTGGTGATGGAGGATTTTTCAGGATGGTGAGGGTTGGGGGGCAGTGAGGGAACCCCACATGGGGAGGGTGCTGTCCAAGTTTCTGGCTTAGGCCTCTGGGTGAGTGGGGGTGCCCTTTACCGAGACAGGGCACCCTGTGAAAGGTGTGGCCTTTCCCTGTGAGTGGCCTGGGCCTTGGGGGCCAGTAGGGGCCTGGAGCCTGATGAGCCCTCCCTGCACAAGAGAAATTGGTCAGACACTTTTTAAAGCTGCCTTCACCCCGCCTCAACTCTTGTCTGGCCCAGGGTCAACCGGATGCACATCAGTCCCAACAACCGCAATGCCATCCACCCTGGGGACCGCATCCTGGAGATCAATGGGACCCCCGTCCGCACACTCCGAGTGGAAGAGGTACAGTGTGTCCTATGGGGATGGGACACGGAAAAGACCCTCCAGGAGATCAGGCCATGGCCTTTACCTTTTCCCACCCCCAGTCTATCTCTTTGTCTTGCCAGTGAGCCTGTGACCACTAGTGACCTCCTCTGTCAGCCTGGCACGTTACCAGGGCAGCAGGGATGGCCTGCCAGACTGTCAGAGGGCACTGTGTGGCTAGTGGCAGCTGGAGGCCACACTGGGTTTGGGTCATCTGGACTGATGGTGGGTGGCCTGCAATGGGACAGCCTGTGGAGCCAGCCTTACACTGCTCTTGGCCACAGGTAGAAGATGCAATTAGCCAGACGAGCCAGACGCTTCAGCTCTTGATTGAACATGACCCCGTCTCCCAGCGCCTGGACCAGCTGCGGCTGGATGCACGGCTCTCTCCCCACATGAAGAATGCCAGACACTCGGACACCCTCAGCCCCCTGGACACCAAGGAGAATCTGGAAGGGACACTGAGGAGACGCTCCCTGAGGTGCCACTTCCCGCCCCGGCTCTGCGCTGTCCCATGCCCGGCCCTCGGACGAGGTGGAGCCGGCTCTCAGAGGCCAGCAGAGTTAGGAAGGGAACCAGCTGGCCAGGGACGGGCTATGAGGATTGTGCTGACCCAGTTCCCCCGCCCCAGGGATCACAGTTCATAGCCGGGACCCAGCTGTCTGCCAGGTTTCCCTAGAAACCAGAGGGTCAGGCTCTGTCCACTGAACTGAGCTGGACAGGAGGCAGCAGTGCTGGACCCCGAAGGATAGCATGGCCTGTGGGGGAAGCGTGGGGCTCAGAGGCTGGAGAAGGGGCACAGATAGGGTTAATAAGTGTAAAGACGTTGAAAACTAGAAAGCAAGAGGTGAATTAAAGTTGTTTTAGGGGGCTTCCCTGGTGGCGCAGTGGTTGAGAATCTGCCTGCTAATGCAGGGGACACGGGTTCGAGCCCTGGTCTGGGAAGATCCCACATGCCGCGGAGCAACTAGTCCCGTGAACCACAATTACTGAGCCTGCGCATCTGGAGCCTGTGCTCTGCAACGAGAGGCCGTGATAGTGAGAGGCCCGCGCACCGCGATGAGGAGTGGCCCCCACTTGCCGCAACTAGGGAAAGCCCTCTCATAGAAACGAAGAGCCAACACAGCCATAAATAAATAAATAAATAAATAAAATTTAAAAATAAAAAAAAAATAAAGTTGTTTTAGGTTTTCAAGTAGGGACAGGGAATTTCCTGGCGGTCCAGCGGTTAGGACTCCGAGCTTTCACTGCTGAGGGCCCGGGTTCAATCCCTCATTGGTGAACTAAGATCCCACAAGCTGCGAGGCGTGGCCAAAAAAAAAAAAATGTCATAAACATAGTGGCTTTATTGCTCTAAAAATCACACACACTTATTATTTTAAAATTCGGGAAATGCAGACAGGTACTACAAAGATGTGCAAAATATCCGAAATCCCATTTGCTTGTTTGGGGTGGTACTAGGCTGTCGCTCTAAGCCAGTCAGGGCTTGAATCAGGCAGGCACAGAAGGTGGATTTCCATCAACAGTGCTGTCAGCTAGTAGAGTCTAGTCCATCGTTCCAGGTGAGAGATACTCAGGGTTCCCACTTTGAATGTGATTTTACCATGCTTAAATGGGCTGCAGATGTCTGCAGCCCCTAGATGACACATCTGTCTGATGTTAGAGTCCCCTCCCCCATCACAGCACCCTAACTACAGACATTGGAACAGACAGGGCGGACCTGAGGTTCCTGCTTCTAGGCTTTCCTGGCGGGTCTCTGAGGACTGCCCTGTCCCTACCCTCATCCTTCCTCATCATCAGGCGCAGTAACAGCATCTCCAAGTCCCCTGGCCCCAGCTCCCCAAAGGAGCCCCTTCTGCTCAGCCGTGACATCAGCCGCTCAGAATCCCTCCGCTGTTCCAGCAGCTACTCGCAGCAGATCTTCCGGCCGTGTGACCTGATCCACGGGGAGGTCCTGGGAAAGGGCTTCTTTGGGCAGGCAATCAAGGTGAGCACTGGTGGCAGCTGTACCACCTCTCTGCCCCCCAGCCCTCTCACCTTCTTTTGGGGATTTCTCATCACATGGCCTCCCTGATGCCCTGCAGGATACCAGACCTCACTCCTGGCTGCAGGTGATGGTGTGAGGGCCGCACCCCTGCCCTCCCAGGCCACCAAAGGGCAGCATTGCTGCTGAAGTGAGCTTGGTGGACCTGGAGCCCTGGGTGGGGACGAGCTCTCCCGTGGCCCTCCCGCCTCCAGTCAGTGGGTGTCTTTAGGTGCCCAGAGGCCTCGGTGCTGGGAGTGGCTCCTGCCTCCCTGCTGAACAGTCTTGGGGACTAACCTCTCTTTCTCTCCTCCTCCTCTGCTGAGAGCTGGGAGGGGGGGTCAGGTAAGCCATGTGTCTCAGCCTTCGGGGCAGTGGGGCTGGAGAGCTCACTCCCGACCCACCCAGCTCCCTGGTGCATGTCTGTGGCACTGACCCTCCTGCCCCCAGACTCCTTTTCCCCTAGGGGACACGCTTCTGTGTCAGGTGACCAGAGACCCTGCTTGGCTTGGCAGCAGCCCACCCCCACCGCCTCCTCCCTCATGTCCCTTTTCTGGATTCTTGCTTCTCCTCTGTGCATGCCCAGCTCTCCAGGGAGGAGGGTGTGCTCCCCTCTTAGTCCCCCGGGGCCCGTGCTGTGTGTTCTACACATGAGCTCTGTCAGTTTGATCCGGTTACTTCAGTGTGTCCTCCAGGGGATGGGAGGGCCAGTTACATCGATTTTCACACAGTTCCCCAGAACCACCTCTGGTCTCTGTACCAGTAACAGTCACCCTCCTTTTAGGTGACACACAAAGCCACTGGCAAAGTGATGGTCATGAAGGAGTTGATTCGGTGTGACGAGGAGACACAGAAGACTTTCCTGACTGAGGTAAGACGGGGAGTGTGAGGGTTAGGAGTTTGATGTCAGTGTTGGAAGACGGAAGTTGTTACTAAATAATGATTTCAATCCCGGCTTTTGGCACCAAAAAAAAAAAAAAAAAAAAAGATTTCAAGAGGAAACAGTTTAGAGTCACTTTCTTAAGGCAGAAAAAATCATTTAGAGGAACGTCCCTGCCCCCTCTAAATTACAGCATAATTATTTGTGCAACAAACACTAAAGACAGCATGAGCTGGGTACAGCGAGATGTGGTTCAGAGGAGCTCGTGGAGTGTGGGGTGATGGACATGAACACAGACCAGTTCAGTGCAGCTCGATGCTGTGACCCCACCTGAACGCCGTGCCGGGGGAGCCTGGCACCTTGAGTGTTGACACGGTTCTCCCACCTCTCTCCATTGCTCCACTGGGTGCTGCCCTCCAGGCCTTGGGTTCTCCTACTCCAGTTCCCCTGATGCAGCTCCTAGAAAGGAAGGGTCCCAGGGGTGAGGCCTGGGAGGCCATCCCCATCCACCTGGGGCCTTCTTCCACAGCACATGAGATAGGAGGTGGGAGATGCGGGTCACATTTGTCAAGCTGACTCCCTGGAGGGAAGGGGTGAGAAAGAAACCACCCCCCCTCCTTGGCCTCCCCTCCTGCAGGTGAAGGTGATGCGCAGCCTGGACCACCCCAACGTGCTCAAGTTCATCGGCGTGCTGTACAAGGACAAGAAGCTGAACCTGCTGACGGAGTACATCGAGGGGGGCACGCTGAAGGACTTTCTGCGCAGCGTGGTGAGCGTACCACCCCCAAAGTTCCCGAGAGCCTTGGTGGGTTGTCTGTGGGACACCTCTGTCACCACTACTCTGGAACCGTGATGGCCAGAGAGGCCCACTGCTTTGCCTACAAAGGGCTGTGCTGGGTGGGACTGGACACAGGCAGGGAGGGTTTGCTAGCAGATCATGTTGACCCATGGGGCCCGGACCACAAGTGGGACAGGGCCCAGAAGCCTCTGATGGGCATTCCTCCATCCTGTAGGACCCGTTCCCCTGGCAGCAGAAGGTCAGCTTTGCCAAAGGCATCGCCTCTGGAATGGTGAGTCCTGCCAACAGCCCTGCCAGCGGAGCAGGGGTATTGGGATTGGGGGGTCAGGAGAGGTGCAGGAATGGCGAGCAGGCACTGAAAGGCAGAGACCCTGTCCTGGGCAGCCTGCATGGACTGGGTCCTTCACCTGTTTATCAAGCTTCTCTCTGTGCCAGTGAAAATTGCCCACAGCTGGCTGTTCTCAGCTTACAACTCTACTCTCAAAGAATTCCCAGTCTTCAAGAGCAAACAGGGTATGGGCAAGGCGAACTGGAGAAGCAAACTAGCACGAGGCGGCCTGGCCCTGCTGTCACAGGGGCGTCCAGGTGCTGAGGGCCCTTAGAGAAAGCAGAGAACCTCACTGCCCAGGAATTCAGAGAAGCGGGAATTGTGTTCTAGTTGAGCCCTGAAGGACGGGTCAGAATTGCATGAAAGTTCCACTTGGCAGAGAGGCCCCGAGGTTGGGGTGATGAGAGCAGCAAAGAGCTGGGAGGAGAGAGGAGGAAATAGTCTGTTTCACTGGGAAAGAATGGTGCCAGTCACAGCGATGGGGACAGTGACAACTGCCGAGTGCTTTCTCCAAGCTGGGCACTGAGCTGAGGGACTAGCACCCCTCATGACAGCCCTGGTTCCAGATGAGAAGCTGAGCTACACAGGGATGGAACTAGGAGCTTGGGTCAGTTGGTCTGACCCCCCAAACCCGAGATTTTAATGGCTGCTGTTCCATGTGGGGTCCATGAAGACGGTATTAGACAGGGGGGACATTAAAATCCCTGCGTTTAAGCTAAGGAGTCCGGACTTTATTTAGGAAGCCAAAAAGACACACATACAAGATTTTTAAGCAAGAACATTTCGTGACCAGAGCTGTGCTGTTTTGAAGGTGACTCTGGTGTGGTCAAGTAGGTTGGCAGGGAGTTGGGAGAACTCAGGGCAGGGAGACCTGGGTCGGGAGTCATGAAACCTTTCAGGTTTCTGAATTACAGTGGGGCTGTGGGACCAGGAGACTGGGAGGCAGGGTGGAGTCAGAATGGAGACTGGTTGGTAGTGAGGGAGCAGGGGTGGGGGGAGGTGGGCCCGGGGCACCTTGAGGTGCCTAGAAGAACAGTGGTGTCCTTTACCAGACTGCCGGGGGCGGGGCGGGGGGCGGGAGTCATGGTCGGGAAACAGGTTTGGGAAGAGCTAGGATAGGCTAGGCATCTGCTGAGGCTGATGTGCTGGTGGTTCGTGGGGGTGAGCAGTGAAGAGAAGGTAGCTTTTGACATTGAGGAGGCCGGAAGGAATAGGCAGGCCTCTCAGGAGAGGCATGGGCAGCCTTGGAGGAGGGGTGGCAGGCAGGTCAGGAAGAGCTCCCTGGGCGTGTGAGCAGCTCCAGGAGCCCAGGGGCTGGAAGCAGTGCTGTGGGGGCTGCAGGGGGCTGGGGGGTGGCTCCTTCCACTCTTGCTGGAGAAGGGAAGGAAAAGGAAGTGGCTCCAGGGTGACAAGAGCCAGAGGCGGAGGCCTGGAGGGGGGAAATAGCAAGTAGAGACCAGCTTGGAAACGTTTGGATAGGAAGAGGGAGAGGTCAAAGTGAGAGCACCGAATCCTCACCACTAGACCACAGGGAGCGGGGAGGGTGCTGAGTCTCAGGGGAGGGGGATGTCGGGAGCACAGAGCCAGCTGGACCAGGAGGAGGCCACTTGCCCTTTCACAGTGGGAAGGATCCAGAGTGGCTGAAGCCAGAGACTGGGGTGAGGGTGGGGGTGTGAGGGGGCAGGAGCAATGCACCCAGGTGGGGCATCTAAGTAAAGTGGGTAGAGGGGATAGAGTCTTGCAAGGGCCAGGGCCCAGGGGAGTCGGAGACTTGAGGAGAGAGCATCCACTGGGTTGGGTCAGTGAACAGAGGATGGGCAGGAGATGGTGTCAGGGAGAGGGGAAGCCCCGGCGGCCTTTGGCTTTCTGTTGGCGTTGGGACAAGGGAGTGACAGCAGGAGGGCTCTGGAGTCCGGGTTGGTTCTGAAGCTGGGTGGGGATGACCTGGGAGAAGAGCAGGTTCTGTGGCCCCCAGTTTCAGAGTCACCATCTGGTTGATTAACTGCCCATTGGCCTCAGCTCATACTTCTGTTCCAGGCCTATTTGCATTCCATGTGTATCATCCACCGGGATCTGAACTCGCACAACTGCCTCATCAAGCTGGTATGTCCCACCACTCTGGGCCTCCCCATGGCAGTCCTCCTGGCCTCCTTGTCACCAGGGAGACTGTCTCCTATTGCTTTAGACCAGAGGTATCACCTAGGGCTCCTATCTTGCCCCTCCTGCTGTCTCCAATGCCCTCCTCTGTCTTCCACGGGCTTCCTAACACATGCAGACGAATCCCACCTCCTCCCAGTGGCAGCTTTGAAATCCTTTGGTTAGAAGGGACTTGAGAAGTTCCTTAACTGTACAGAGAGCCCTGTCGCTTTTCCTGGTTTTGCCCTGTGATGGTGAAAGCAATTCACTGATGACCCTGTTTTACAGCCTTGGCACCTAAAGCCTCAGCCCGAGGCCACAGAGCTAGTAAATTCACAGTGACTGGTTTGGGGCCAGCCTCCGTCCCCCTTGCTGGTCAGCTTTGGCTGTTACAATGTTACTACTCCTGTTGACTTCCAGTGTGGCTTCCTGGGTGTCCACTTACTGGCCCTGGCTGTGCCCTCTGGACTTACACCAAACAGTCTTAATCCCTTTTCCACATGACTGCCTTGTAGCTGTTTGAAGAGCTTATCTCGCCTACGTCCCCCCACTGAATGCCTCCACCTTGTCTTTTTCTGTCTTATCCTGATTCTAGCCAGGGCCTTAAATCTTTCTGGGAACAAGGCAGGATGAGAAAAACACAAAACAAAAGAAATCCTCTGTCCTGCCTCTGAGTTCCACTCTCTGGGTCCCAGAACCTTACCCCTCCAGGCTCCAGCGCCTCTGCTGAGAACACGGCCAGGCCTGGGGAGCCTGCTCTGTGCAGAGAGCAGACAGTGAAAAAACAAACGCCAAGCCCCGTTCGCTAAGACACCCCTTTGCTACACTCCTTTTCTCCCCTTCCCAGTGGCTGCTTTTGAGAATGTCCCCACCAAGTGCTAACCTGGCCCTTGTCCTCCCAGGACAAGACCGTGGTGGTGGCCGACTTTGGGCTGTCACGGCTCATAGTCGAGGAGAGGAAGAAGCCCCCAGTGGAGAAGGCCACCACCAAGAAGCGTACCTTGCGCAAGAGTGACCGCAAGAAACGCTACACGGTGGTGGGAAACCCCTACTGGATGGCCCCTGAGATGCTGAATGGTGAGTCCTGAGGCCCCAGAGGGGAGGCGGGGCCGCATCTCTCCTGGGGGCTTCAGGGGAGGCCTGTGAAGTGTAAGGCCAGGTACCCAGAGCTGAGGGCTAGATGGTTTTTATCCCCTGCCAGGCTGGACCTCATAAACTCCTCCCTCCCTGAGCTCAGGCCTGCGAGCTGGCCAGTGGCGCATCCTGGGCCCACGCTGAGGTCTGACTGTGGCTTTTGTGCCCCAAGGGTAGCTGAGAGCTCAGGCTGTTTATTGCCTTTTCTTCTCTCTCTGTGCTGAGAACTGAAGTGTGGCGCCCCCTTGTGGATAATGCTCAAACCAGCCAGAGATGCTCACTGGGATTCTTGAACGGCACAGGGCTGTGAGGCCTCAGAAATGGTCCAATACACCCTTTCTGGAGTCTGCAGCCCAGAGAGGTTCAGGAATCTGCCCAGGAGCACACAGCAGGCAGTGTCAGGGTCCATATGAACCCTGGTCCAATTCTCTTTCACTATCCAATGCAGTTTCATCCTGGGCAGTGTTGTTTCTCAAGATCTCTCTAAGGCAGCCCACCCAGGACTGAGGAAAGGTGATTTTCAGATGGTGTCTATCCAGGGCAGCCTTGGGGCATCCCCACAGAACCTATTCTAACCCTGTTTCTTGGCTATAGCCTGACCTGGCTCTAGACTCAGTGCAGAGCAGAGAAGGGACTAAACCTAATAGCCTGCTCTCCTGTGTTCCCCAAGGAAAGAGCTACGATGAGACCGTGGATGTCTTCTCTTTTGGGATCGTCCTCTGTGAGGTGAGCTCCGGCATGGAGGCCGGGCCTGAGGCAGCAGGCCCAGCAGCTCGGCCCCCTAGTCAGAACTGGGGCTCCTCCTCCTCCTAAGATGAGTAGCTTGCCATAAAATCAACACCAGTGGAGGGTTGTGTAGTTTATCACAGATCTGTTGACACTTTCGAGTCTCATTAGTGCCATGAGAAGGATTGGGCCGGGCTTATTCAGGTGAGGAAGCTGAGGCTCAGAAAGGGGCAGTGGCTTGCTCTTGGTCACACGGCCAGTAAGGGGGTGGGCGGGACACGAAACTTCACCAGGAAGGGCAGGAGGTTGTCCTTCTAGCTCTTGGGCCAGATGTAGCCTTTCCCTCTGTGCCACCTTCCCCAGGCACTCGTGCTGCCCCCACCCTCAGCCCAACAAGGAGAAGCAGCCACTCCAGGAAGTGCTGGCCCGTGTGGCACATCACTGGGCTCTGTGGGGTGCAGAGTGAGTCACGGAAAGAGTCCTGCCCTCAGGAGCTTAGCTCAGTCTGTCTTGAAGCACTGAGTCGAGTACATACATTCAAAGGCTTCTGTGCTTCCCACGGAGTGAGATGTGGTAGAGGAGACAAGAGGGACGGTTGGAATAATGAAGGAAGGTTTTTAAAAATATTGTTCTCTAACAGAGATCAGTAACAGAGATCACTTGAGCACCTACTGTGTACAAAGCACTGGTCTGGCGCCAAAGGGTTTCAGACTTGAATCAGACCCAGCGCCAACCTTCTCAGGGCCTAAACTCTGGCAGGGGACACAGACAGAAGGGGACAGAGCAGGGCAGGGTCGGGTGTGTAGAAGCTGCCCTTCCAGAGGCCAGTTGGGAATATTGTGCTTCTGCTGCAGTGAGGCCTCTTCCAAACCCTCCTCAGTAACCACACTCTCAGTCGAGAGACAAGTCTGGATTAGCAAGATTTGGAGAAACGGGGGAGGTGGAGCCCTCCAAGCTCGGTTTTTACCTCCCTCTTCTGACCATCCTTCCTGTCCTGTCCACACACCAGCATGGCCCTCCCCTGCCATGCGGCTGCACATCAGCAGCCCATTCCTGACCACTGTCTTCCCACCTGCAGATCATCGGGCAGGTGTATGCAGATCCTGATTGCCTGCCCCGAACACTGGACTTCGGCCTCAACGTGAAGCTCTTCTGGGAGAAGTTTGTCCCCACGGACTGCCCCCCAGCCTTCTTCCCCCTGGCCGCCATCTGCTGTAGACTGGAGCCCGAGAGCAGGTTGGTATCCGCTCCTGTCCCCCAACCTGCATGGTCCTGGGATGCTCGCCCCTGCCTTCAGCCATCCCCAAGCCCTTCCCAGGAACTGGGGTGGCAAAAGCCTTGAGTTCGAGGATGGCTGTCGACCACCAAAGCCGCCTGACAACCCTGACATGCCAGTCGAGGGGACGGGAGACGAGGGTATCATAGCAAGTGACCTGGATATAACCCAGAGACAGCTGTTAAAAGAAACTTTTAACAGCAGGAAATTCACCCAAACCTACACCATGCTAACAGCATAAGTGTCTCCATGTTTCCATATTCCCACGTCCATGTCCAAATACATATGTTTTGTACATTTATAATGTCAAACAGAGAAAAGTTTTACATTTTGCTCTGCATTTTGTCACTACCCAGTATTCCAGATTATCATTTTTGTTGACTGTGAAATTCACTATGAACACATAATATACATAATGTAGATGTTCAGGTTTTTCCAGTTTCTCCTTACAATAGGTGTTACTACTGTGAGCATCTTTATGCGTTTAGCCATTTTCTTCCTTTAAAGAAATCTTTTAAAATTACCTTTATCCTTCTCAGGTTATAGCTTTCATTATTACCAAAGTTATTCTGAGTCTTTTTAAGTTCATGCATTAGAAAACTAGAACCTTTGTGCTTCTGCTATCAAAAATTATGTTTCTTTTAAAAAACAAATTCAAACATTACCAAAATATATAGGACAGGAAGTATACGTTTTCTATAATCTCCTGAGCAGTGTGCCCCTCAGCACTCCCCACTCCCCAGCTCCATCCCCCCCGCAAGATAACCAGTTGGTACATAACCTTTATTTTTAAATGATTTCCGAAGGTCCACTTTAGACTTGGGATTTGCTGGTGGGAGGCTCTGAATCTTGTTCCTTCATGGACCAAAGAACCAAAATCCTTCAGTCACACCAGAACAAGAGGATGAGGAGAAAATGTTAAGCCACACAATATTCGTTTGCTAATATCCCTTCTCAGTCATTCTAAATGTCTGTCTTTAATTCAGACAATATTACTGAGTGCCCACCACGTGCCAGACGCTGTGCTCATAAGCTCTGGGATGCTGCAGTGAACAAAACCAAGGGGCCTGCCCTCCAGGGACTCACATTCTAACAAGGGGAAGTGATAAACAATAGATATGACAAACTGTGTTGCATATGAGGAAGTGACAGATGCTATGGAAAAAGGGGTCAAGCTGAGGAAAGAGGATTGTTTAGGGTGCAAGTTATAATTTTTAACACGGTGATAGAGTAGGCCTTGCCAAGAAGGTGACAAGATATCTAAGCAGAATCAAGGAGGAGGCGGGAGAGTAAGCCTGAGGTGTCGGGTTTCAGGGCAGCTGAGCTGTCTCCAGGGCACTAGGAGCCGGGAGTTCGCTTTACTCCTTGGGAAGGGCTACCAGAGTCTATGAAGTGCCCCTCCCCGGGCAGATCCATTGATGTGGAAACAGTCTGAGGACTGGAAAGGATCTTTAAAAGGGTACTTAGTCCAGTCCCACCTGTGATGGTTGCATTTTCTCCAAGACCTGGGATGGTCTTTTTTCCTCCTGGACTTGCTTTTTCTGAGCTGCCAGACCAGCCTTCTCCCAGTGTTATTATCTCTCACCTTTACAGCAACATCCTACGCAGTTACACGACCCCTGTTTCCCACAGAGGTACACCAAGGTTAAGGGGCTTGCCCAAGGTCAGACACCCAGGAAGCAGTGGAGCCGCAGGCCTGGGTGCCTTCTATGCCACCCTTTCTCTCCCCCCGCCACCACCCCCGTATCTCACCTGTCTCCAACTCCTTTTCTTTCTAGACCAGCATTCTCCAAACTGGAGGACTCCTTTGAGGCCCTCTCCCTGTACCTTGGGGACCTGGGCATCCCGCTGCCTGCAGAGCTGGAGGAGCTGGACCACACTGTGACCGTGCAATATGGCCTGACCCGGGACTCGCCCCCCTAGCCCCGGCCCAGCCCCCTGCGGGGGGGCGTTCCACAGCCAGCACTGCCCCCTCTGCGCCCCATCCCTGCTGTGGGCAGGGCCTTCCGTGCTTCCTGTGGATTGGCAGCTTGTTTAGAAGCAGAACCGGCCATCCCTACTACCTCCCCAGGAGGCGAGCGGGTGCAGCACCGGGGAAGCCACCTCCACAGGCTCTGGGGCCTGGTTACTGTCTGTAAATCCAACACTCGCCTGAAAGCTGTGAAGAAGAAAACAAACTAACAAACAAAAAAAAGCCTGGTCCCCGTGCCAGGAGGAATCTGTTACTCATGACCACGCGGGAACTCCCTGGCAGTGGATTCCGGGAGGCTCTTGCTTACACTAATCATTGCGACCTGGACCTGCTGGGCAGGATCCCAGGTGCTCTGAAGCCTCTGGTCCAGCTGGTGCAGAAGGACTTCTCATGGGAGCGTGGCAGAGTGAGCGGCCATCCAAGGATGTGAAGTGACAGTGGTGCTACCCCCTTCCACGCCACATCCCGCCCTCCCCTGGGCAGGGTCAAGGGAGTAGGTTTTGAAGGGTCCCTTAGTCGGTTTGTAGTGGGTCCGGCCAGGAGTCAGGGGAAGGGCTGGTTTCTGTTTACCTCCCGGGCCCAGGGGCCACATCAGCTTGAGGGGGAGCTTCCCCCTGTGTTCTCAAACTGAGCTGCTGGAGACTGGCTGGGAACTTCCTTTCTCCCTCCCACAAGCAGTCAGCCACAAGTGCAGGAAGAGGCTGGGGCTGGAAGGAAAGAGGCCCTGCCCGCTAGAAAGCTCTAGTATCCTGGCTGCTGTCACTCACACGCTGGTGGGCACCTCAGGAGCCTGGGATTTTGCTAGGTGGGTTCTGGAGGACAGTGTGGCTGGTCACAGGCCCAGAGTATGGGGCGGGGTGCTGGGAATCTCAGCAGTCTCCCGGCCCTGTCCTTGTGGCAGCCGATGCTCACCCCTCACTGTGCCTGATCCAGGCAGCAGCTTGGGTGGCAAGAGGTGGTGGCAGAGTCCCAGAGCGGAGGTGCTGGGGGGGACATCTCCCCGAGCCAGGCTCTCTGGCTTCTACCTCCTATGTTGGCTGGCCCAGCCCATGAGCTCCTGGCCCCAACCTCCTGAGCCACAGCTCACAGCTGTGGGTGCTGAAAAGCCCAGGGGACACCCTCTATCCTGGCTTCCAGAGCTGGGGTGGGGGTCTTGAACACAGGTAGATTTGCCTCCCCATAAGTGTGACCTTGCCCCATATTTAACAGATTAGGAGTGGGTTTGGGATCTTACTGCAATGGTGGTTATATTGGGGGTGGGGGGAGGAGGCGGGTGGGAGTGATGCAGGAGAACGGTTGCTGTTCAGACTATCTTGTTATATCTGTGGGGTGTTATGTGAAATGCTGTACATAGACCTGATGAGTTGTGGGACTAGATGTCACCTCTGGCCAGAGTTTCCTTGCTGTCTAGACCGTACTTAAGTGTGGAGTGTGCAGGTTCGCTGTAGGGTTGAGCCCTGGGCTCCCGGCAGCAGGAAGGCCAGCATTGTTTGGCTGGTGGTGCCTCAGTGGTCCCCACAAGTGTGTGTGGGGGGGTGGGCCCAAGTGGGGCCATCGAGCAGACCAAATAAATTAAGGAGTTAACATAACCGACGATGCTGAGAGTGAGAAAGTGACTTGTGGCCTGGTTCAGGGAGATGCACGTGGAGGGTGTGCTGGCCACTTTGACCCCACGGCAGGGACTTCTCGTGCCCCCCACCTCTGATTCCCCTCCTTACACAGACACCAGCCTGCTCCAGAGAACATGCACGACCCACCTGAGGCAGCCCCGGCCTTGCAGCAGGTCTGACTCTCACCTCCTGGCTAAGTCATCCCTTCAGGGCCATATGCCGCTGCCCTCTGAAATCTGTGTGCTCCCATAGCCAGGCTATCCTGGAGTCCTCTCTGCAGGGCTGGGTGCCACCTTCATTAAGGGAAGAAATGCATGCAAGTCACCCCCACCACTGGTGTTTCCCTGCAAATGCTCAAGGGGAGACCTGTTTCTCGCTTCTGCACATGGGGTCTGTCATGGAGGGTGACGGCTGGGCAAGATGTTGCGATCTGGCTTGTAGGATCCCGGGCACACTAGGCATCCACATTACCCAAAGGTGATTTCTCCAAAAGCTGGAGTCCAACTGAAGGGCAGGATCTGGTTCCTGGAAAAACTGATGCTCTAGGGTGCCCCTTGCTTCTAGAAGTATACAGCAGTGTCTGGGTATGGGCAGAGGTCACCCTAAGTGTTCCTAGAGGCTGAGAACCTACTGCTAAATCCCTGCTAAAAAGCCCAATGAACTCCCGTTGGTAGCTTCTTCTGGAGCCCTAGGAGTCACCCCCACAGGGACCCTCCACAGCCCAGAGCTGCTCCTGGGAGCCCGGAGACTCTTTTCCCATCTGCACACCTATCCCTCCTTCGGCTGCTACAGCACCACCACCCACCACCCCGTCTCCAGCCCCTGCCAGGGGCTGCCTGGATGTTCGTTTTAACTATCTCCACCTCGGAAAGAATGCTGACGGGGAGAGGATTTGCAGTGACCAGCATCCTTTGGGATGCCACACACCCTCTTTCCTGCAGCTTCGACCTGAAAAGCTCCTGATGGTGACACCCAAACACAGAGGCTGCAGTTCCCAACCATCCAGCTGCTGCCGCCTCCTAGATGCAGGGCCCGAGTGAAGGACAGAGAGCCAGAGCTTGCCATGCAGGTGTTGACAAGGTAACCAAAAACGTCCCAACTTTTGGGAGAAGGGTCCTGATACCTCACAAAAACTTGGCAATATGGAGTCGTCTTTTTTTTATTTTATTTTATAAGTCAAATGCAGAGCAATTTCCTGCACTTTATAGGCAGGTGTCAGAATGAGGTATATAAAACATGTACACAGAGAAATGCTTTTATAGAAAAGTAGAAACCAGTAATGTTCTCTTCTGCATCACTACCAACAAGGGACAACCTGAGGCCTAGGTCCCCTCAGCAAATCACTTCCAGGAACAGCCTGCCGGAGAGTCTGGGCCCCACTAACCCCTCTCCATGTGAGGCAGTGGCAGGGCTTTGGGAAGGAAGCTCTGTGGACGGGAAGCAGTGCTAAGGCCTCTGAGTGTGATATCAGGGCCTCAGGGCTGGCCGTGCTGGTAGCTTCCTCTGTGACCCTGAATGTCAGTTTCCACTTCTGGCCCCTGTCCCAAAGGCTTCGGGAACCCTAAGGTCCCTTCCAATGGTTCTATGATTATTTTACAAGTTAGAGGTTGTGGCCCTCACCCTATTGACCCCACAGGAAGGCGCTGGCCTGGAGGCTACAGAGCCACCTGCAGAATTTGGGCCTAGGCAGGTGCCAAGTCCTGAAGCCCCCTCCATCACCCTGCCTCCGAGTGGGTTTCCAGGTTAACCTCTCAGAAGCAGTTCACAAGGCCTCACCCACAGTGTCATTCCCGTAGGTTAGCTGGCTGCTGTCTCACCCCTGAAGAATGAAAGGTCACTGTCCACCCCGAAGAGAGACCGTCTGGGGCACCCCAGGTCCACTTGGGTCCTGTGGCCTGAGGCAGCTGCAGATCCTTCTTTACCCTCTTCCTAAGTGGAATGTTCAGTGCGATTCTTCCCTTCCTTTCCTTTCAAAACAGGAAGAGTCCCTGGGCCCAGCCCACGGTTGTCAAGGCACATCACTGCCAGCAGCCCCCCGCCTAGATCCCGTTCTCAACCCACAGTTCTGACTTTCGTACAGACTCATTTCCATTTCTCAGAGGTCTGCAGGGAATTGCATCCCAAATATTTAAAAAACTAAATATCTTTTTTAAACACCGCCTCTCGACCTACATGACCTGAACTGTGAATAACAGTGTGTACCACTCAAGCCCAAGGAGAACACATGGGGAGGCAGAGGCTGAGGCCATCTTGGACAATAAAGCACAGAGGAGCTGGGGGAGCTCCCTGTCCATCCCTGGTTCAGTTCCAGGGCACTGGAAGCCCCTGTTGGCAGCACTGCTGCGGGGACTGCCGCTGCCTCCATCCAGGGGCAAAATCCTGCTCCATGGGATGGAGAAACAGCATTGGTAGGACCCCACCCAGCCTCACCCTCAGCCCACAGTGCCACCTGCTTGTCTTAGGATTCACCAAAAACAAACCAAAAAAATAAGTGGGGGGTTTTTAACCACAACAAAAAGTGTAGATCCTCCCAGCTGTAGGTGGGTAGGCGGTCCTGCACCAGTGTCTGCATGGGCTCCTGCCCATCATGGGGGACTCAGGCGCCTGGAGTGCCCGCCTGGCCCATGAGGGGGGCACTGCCCTCTTGAAGGTCAACTGGAGTCTGGCTGGCGTGGACCACAATGGTCTTCTCATCCACGATCTCACAGGTGGGGTTGGTGAAGGCAGACAAGGGCAGGGTGATTCGTTGCATCTCCCTCTCACACACCTTCCGTTCATGCTGCTCTTTCAGGTCCTTGCCCCTGGCAGGAGAAGAGGGAAGCGTTCAGGCTGTGCCTCCTGCACGGCTCTGCTCCTAAGGTGGCATCTTGAGGCCCAGCAGGGGCAGGGGCTGGCCATGGTCACAGCCAGTCAGTGGCTCATGGCCTAGATTTCTGTTCTGCCAGACTGCCTTAACTCAGCAAGGAGCCCCTAAACCTCATCTGCATGAACCTCACACAGCTGCGGTGGGGCTCAATGAAGATACTGTGTAGGAAAGAGACTCTTAAAGCAAGGTGGAGTTTTGCTTTTTCAGCCCAAGGTGCCACAAGACCCAGAGAATTTTCAGCCCTCACCTATAAAATTGTCCAGAAAACTGACCTGACCAGCCTGTTCTGAGACATCTTATTCGAAATTTCCAGAAGCTGTGAGCCCTGGCTAGAAACAGGGATCATGCAGGGGCCAAAAAGGACTCTGAGGGCTGCTCAGGTCAATGGGAGACAATGACCATGGGACCCTGAGTTTTCACAAGCCTTCCAATTCTCATGGTGCTCAGTGACCCAATCAGGCCCTGGTATTGCCCCATTTCACTCACATGAAGTGCTCGCTCCATGCTAAGAGCTTTACGAGTGTTATCTCACTTCATTCTGAACCCTAACGATTGGGTATTATCATTCATTTTATAGATGAGGAAATAAGTCCAGATAAACTGAACTCTCCGAATGACATGGTGGGCTCAAACCCAAGTCTGTCAGACTCGGGCTGATGCTCAAGAGAAGTTCTGACCCGATCAGGGTCACCCCCAAAGAAACAGTGGGGCAGGGACTCACCCACCCAGTCTTCCATCTGCACATGTTCTGCCCACCCCATGGGACCAGGCCACCCCCACTGCAAGCCAAAGGGCTTGGTGTGTGCCTAGCACACTGCACACCAGAACCAGCCCCCAGCACACAGGTCAGCATCGTCTGACACAGCAACTAGACACGTGGGCTCAGCTGTCAGAGGAAATCTTCCCGGAAGGAGCCCACCCCAAAGAGGCCTTGAAACAAGTAGCCAATGGATGACTTGGTGCAGCAACACAGGCCTGTTTCAAACTCCCTGGGGAGACGGCCAAGATCAGATGGATTACACAGCCATCACCATGTGAGGTGTGATGACAAAAGTGTCCAGAGACTGGAGAGTAACACTGAGAAAACAGCAGGGGCTGGACAGGGAAGAGCTGGCACAGGTACCTCATAACTGTCTTTAAATAAACCAGTTGTCTGTACTTGGGGCAGCCCAGCCTTGGCTGTGTGACACTTGGCCTCGGGGAGCCCTGGTTTCCTCATCTGTGAAATGGGGATAATATCTGCCTCCAAATAAGATAATGGATGGGAAAGCATTTCAAAAACAGTGGAACTGCTGTAAAACTCATAGGAGGCTGTTATGATTTGCCCTGAATACGACTTGACTCACCAAGCAACGTTATCTTAATCTGGGTTCCCAAGGGAACTCTCCTACTGACCAGCCAAGGTGAGTATTATTTGTGTGACCTCAGCCACTCTCCTTCTCTTGGGGCCTTCATTTCATCATCTGTAAAACAGGGAGTTGGACCTGATAACCTCCACGGACCCTAACATTCTGTGAGATCCCACACATGAGATGTGCCCTGACTCCCTATTTCTCACTGTAAGGTCACAGAAGGCAAACCTGTAAGCTCATCTCCCTGACTCACCCTGGGTGGCCAAGTTTCTGAATGTGTAAGCCTGCAGCTCCTACGCATCCTCATCAGGCTCTGTACTGGACACCACCAACCCCCGCAGCAGAGGACCTCCCAGAGCACCCAGAGGGGCCATGGAGGGCCATGAGGACAGGGCGGTCTGGACCAAGTGCATCCCCACTCACAGCCTGAGATTCACTTTGCCCCTGGGCACTGCTCATTGGTTACAGCTGCGGCCGCATCAAAGAAAACACCTACCTCTGTAATAAAACAAAATGCTAGATTCTTCAAGTCTGCCCGTGTAGGGAGAAACTTGGAAGGTCTGGGTTTAATTTTATTAAGGGAGCCCCCGAGCCAGCAGAAGACCAAAAGGCCATTTACAAAAGAAGCAGAGTATGTGCCAAGAGTCTTGGGCCAGGCCTGAATTTCAAAATCTAAGGGGCTGGAGGAAGAGGGAAAGCAGGAACTCATGCTTCCTGAGGACCCACTAAGGTGCCAGGAAATGGCCTTCCCATCATCCAGCATGAGAAGAGCTGCCTATGCACCTACTGGATGCCACACACTTTATACATGTACCATCTTTTTTCAATTTCCACCCAACTTTGCAAGACTGCAAATATCACCCACATTTTATAGAAGAAAGTGAGGCTTTGGAGTCTGACTCCAAAGCCCTGTTTTCCTCAGCTACCTCCTTTATCAAGCATCCAGCTGTGGTCAGCCCAGCTGTTGATAATGGTCAGGCTGCATCATACACAAGTCTTTAGGGCAGGGGTGGGGTCCCCAACCCCCAGGCCGTGGACTGGTATGGTCTGTGGCCTGTTAGGAACCGGGCCACACAGCAGGAGCTGAGCGGCGGGCAAATGAGCGGAAGCTTCATCTGCCGCTCCCCATCGCTCGCATTACCGCCTGAACCATCGCCCCCCCTCCACCCCCGTCCGTGGGAAAACTGTCTTCCATGAAACCGGTCCCTGGTGCCAAAAAGGTTGGGTACTGCTGCTTTAGGGGGAAAAAATCAATTTGGATTAATGGGGCAGAGCCGGGCTGGAAGAGCAGCCAAGGGTAATGAAGGAAGCAGGTGCTGGGACTCATCTGGATGACAGTGTCTTCCATTTAGAAGCCTCAAAACACACCCAACCCCATGTGCCTCCTGTTAATGGTACTTTTGAGTCCTGGAGGTGCGGTGGCTGCCCCCAGCCCCTTCTGAGGTCTGAGAGAGGCCAGCAGGCCTGCTGCACTGACCACCAGGTGGCTCAGCCCCTTCTCACCACCTTTTAGGGGTAGGGGGGGCAGCCAGGCTGTTGTCTGGCAGCCAGGAAAGAACAAAAGACTTATTCACTGACTCAGCTCCTCTCTTAAGCAGGCAGAGTGGGGTTGACTTACAGTTTTTCCCTTGCCTTTGTATCAGAAAATAAATACTCCATCCAGAGCCAGAGCACAGACGCTGCAGGGGCAGTGGCAGGGGCAGGAAGCTGCAGACTGGACACCTGAACCTCGTGGCCCAGACAACCAGGACAAAGACCCGCCAGACTGAGCCCTCACCGCCCCCACCAGCCGCCCTGCCTCCCCTGAGAGGAAGCCTGGTACCTGCCTGCCCCTCCCGGCCAGGGGAAAGCTCTCTCCCTGGCCTTTGTGGGGAGGGGGATAGGGGCGCTCATGGCTTGCAGTAATTCTATCCTGACTGCTCTGGGGCCAGGACCAGGAGCTGGGCTGGCCAGAGAGAGCAGGTGTGGACGGAGCTGCTGCCTGTGTCTGACATCCTCTTCGAGGGGGTGATTGGAGGCACCCGAGACCTCCTTCAGGTAACACGGGTTCCTTCAAATTATTATGTAACTCTGAGCCACTGCTCCCTTCTCAGTCAGAAGCGGTGCTGTGCCACACTGCTGCTCAGGACAAGTTCCTCAAGGCAGCTAAGGTTAGGAACACCAACTGTCTGCCCAAACTACACTAATTTCATCCTCACAACAAACCTATGCGGCATCTATTAGGATCTCTGTTTCAGAGATGGGAAGGCAGATGCAGAGAAGTTTAATCATTTATTCAAGCAAATGGTGGATTTGGGATTTGAACCCAGTATTGCCTGCAGCCACCACCAGTAATATTGTCTTTTTTTAGGCAACGTTAGAGCTGAGAGTATCATCACTAACCTCCTGGCCCTATTTTACATATGAGGAAATCAGAGAAGGTAAATGACTTGTCCACTGTCACACCCAGAACTGGGTGTTCCAGAACTAGATCCTGGTTCTTTTAACTTTTAAACCCAGCTATTTTATTTTGAAAGTTCCAATTTTTCCTACTGTCCTATGCAATCCAATGCAAATTGGCATGAAGCTCCTGGGCCTCACTGGACTTTTGGGAGATACTGGCAATCCTTAGACACACGTTATTGGCTGTGTAGCTTGGACACAGCACTTAACTTCTCTGGCTCTCAGCTCCTCACTGTAAAACGGTGTAAAAGTGGTCCTTCTAGTATGGTCCTGAGGCTTGGGCGTGATCATCAGGGAAGGGCCTTCAGTGGGGCCTTGCTTATTAAGAAAGCATGCAATAAATGCTGGCAGCTAGTGGTTATTTAACCTGATTGGTGTTGTACTGTTTACACATAATACTTAACGGTAATCTGGGGTGGGCACGTGTGTGTGTGTGGAGTGGGGATACAGTCCCACTGAACAGACAAGAAACAAGAAACGGAGGTGCAGGGAAGTAGCAGGACCTGCGCTCAACAGCGCTTTCCAAAACACTCTGTTTTCTGACTCTGGGGAGAGATGGAGGCTGAGAGCTTGCCTCCAGCCCACATGCGGTTTCCTGTTGTACAGTCTGTGCTCAGAGCACTTTTGCCAAGGGAAGGGGTGGTCCGATGGTTAGTGACGGGGAGTCTGGTGACTTGGTGCCTCGCCCTGAGTTTACAGGAAAATAAATACAAGGCCTTGGGGCAATCCTGTGACAGCCTGAAGGAACAAATCTAGAAGAAAAAGGCTTGGCTTCCTCGTTGGGCCTGAGAACTAAGCTTGCAATTAAGGACGTTTAGCAGTCAGTTCACGCACCTGGAGGCCTGGACACTGTCACGGGATTGGAGGAGAGCCAACTGCTATCCAGTGGCTGAAGAAGGAGGAAATATTTCAACAGCTAGACTCAGCCAACACAGTTTGGGTCTGACTACGAACTGTAACCAGGGCCTCCCCATCATTTCCTCTGACTCTGTGAAATGACAAGCAGGTGCCCCTGGACCTGCCACATCAACCATCCCACTGAGGGCAGCAACCTTGCACTGGGAGTCAGGAGACACTCTCAGGTCAATACTTCCCCTCTCTGAACCTGTGCTTTCTGAATCACAGACGATCAGAGAAGCATTGGGGTCCGGAGAGTGCTAGTGCAGTACCCACGTATTACAGAAAAGAAAAATAGCTATGGTTTATGGGCCAGGCAGTCGCATGCCTCAGCTACAGCAGTGCCCTGGAGTAGCAAACAGAAGCAACTCGCCCAAAGTCACACAGATCGCTAGTTAGTGGTAGGGCTAAGACTTAACTCCACCAAATGCTAGGTGTGTGACCTCAAGCAAGGTACATATCCTCTCTTGCCTCAGTTTCCTAATCTGTAAACTGGGGGTAATAACAGCATTTACCTCATAAGGGGTGATTGCGAGGATTGAGTTAAAGTGTGCGTATCATTTGAAGCAGTGCCTGGCCTCTGGTAAATGTTCGCTACTGCTGCTATTGTTGTTATTATTCTTACCCAACACTTCCCCTTTTCCATCTGTAAAATGAGGAGGCTGACTACATTGCCCTAAAGACACCTCAGTTTATTTAATGCTGGGTGACCCACTGGGGCTGTGGGCTCAGACGTGGTCTTCACCACTGGAAAATGCAGGCCACCACATCACTTCCCTTATAGGAAGCCTTCCCAGACCATAGAAAAGAAACATCACACATACTCTGGACTAGAAGTCAAATCCCCTGATTTTTCCCAAGATTTTGTAAATAATTTTCCCAGAGTTAGCCAGTGCTGTAAAAATGGGCATAACTCTGGCTTATCATCATGCATCCGTCACTGGCTTTGAGAGCCTTTTCCACATGGCATCTCAGGGGACCTCTCAAAATAAGCATTCCTCCTTCTGCCGTCCCAGCCACAGGTCATGTCCCTGAGTTTCCCAGGTAGCCTCTCTGGCTTTCTCATATGTGGTGTGGAGTAGCTAACAGACTCCCTATCCTCTTACTCACTTCCTTCCTCCTGTCCTAAAGGAGATCCCACTGCTTACGGCTCAGGACATTCAAGCCCCAACTGCAAAAGCAGTGGCTGGGAACTTTTTCGTGTAGCAGAATTTTATAACTCACAGAAAGAATTCAATCTCAGGGTCCCTGCAATGAGGCCAGCCTGATTTCTGCAGGGCCACTCACTTCCACACCAGGCACGCTGGATTAGACAGCAGGGAATGTGGTGTCAAAAGAGCTGGGTTTGAATCCAGTCAGTCCCAGGCAGTATAACCTTGAGCAAGCTTACTTCACCTTTCTGATGAAGGCTTCCTCACCTGTAAAATGGGGAACAAGAGCCCCTACCTCAGGAGGCTTTTGGGTGAGGAGTAAAGGCACCAAAAGAAAGGGTTTGTCCAAGGTCACCTGGTAAAGACTAGAACCAAGTCTCTACATCTTGAGCTGGTTTTCCTCTTCCAACACCTCACTTCCTTTATGGGTAAGAATGCCACAAAGGAGTCTGCTTTGACTTTGTGGACCTTCCTCTCCTCTCTCAGAGAGCCCAGAAGAGAAGCTACTGACCTCTTGTAGGTGTAACCAAGGACGATGCCAGCTCCAATGCCGATGATGATCACCATCATGGTAAGGCCCAGCACATAGCCTGCCAAAGACAGGACACAAGGTATACCATTATCTCCACCCCAGATAATCAGCAAATATTTCTCAATAAATCCCACAAGAACAGGGGTGGGCAGTCATACCCAGGGTTCCCAGGTCCTTTTTCTCCTTGGAGTTCACCCGCACCCGCTGGCTGATCCCAATCACTGGCTGCACGGCAGCGGCCTCACTCTGGGCAGGCAGGGTGTTGGCAGGAGCAAACACCTGCACCTCATCTCCTCCTGGCACTTCAGACACCTCCTCGGTTTCTGTTGTAGAGGTTGGCAGGCCCTGGAAAGTGGTCTCTGGAGGTGAAGTGGGAAACAGCTCTCATCAGAAAGTGTCTTGAGTTTGGGGGGAGACGAGGGGGCCCACCTTAGAACGCACTTATTTCAAGACCTAGGGGCAAGACCAGGCCTAAGGGCTGCACCATAGCTGCGACGAGGCCAAGGTGAGGGGAAGGCTATGAGAAAGGGCCTCTCCTGCCTCCCACGTCTTCATATGCTCAAATCCTTGCCATCTTCCAAGGCCCAGCTCAGCTGCCACCTCCTCCAGGGGTCCCCCATCTATGCCAGGAAACAATCCATGACTCCTCTGAGCGGCTCAGGTTTGTTGAGCCCAAGCTTTATGCCAATCCCTATGTTATATGTTTACATATCCCATTTAATCCTAGAGAATCGTCTTGCTGCGCCGGGAGCCACAAGTCTGCACTATGGAGTCTAAGAAACTTGGATTCAAACCTGGACCCTGCCACTGCCTTTGGTAAATCGCTGAACTTCTCTTTGAGGCTCAGATCCCCCAAACTGGTTCTTAATGATGGGGGGGGTGCTGTGAGCAGAGTGCCTAGCACACAGCAGACGCTCCACTAGAGGTCAGTAAACGCCCAGGGTCTCACTAAGGGCGTGGACCCGAGACGCGCAACTCTGCGGCTCCCCAGGCCATGCAAGGGGCAGGGAGCTCGGCCGAGGGGCTGGGCCTCGCCGCCCACAGTTGTTTACTAGGCTCTCGCGGAGGATGAGCTCATTCCAGGCGGCGGCGCTGGCCAATGGGTTTCGGGCCCCGCGGCCTGGAGACAGCCCTGGCCAATCGGACGGCGCGGGGCGGGGCGGGGCCGGCCGGCGTCGCGCGGTCGCACGTGCGCGGCCGGCTCTCTGGCTCCCCCGCTGGGCGCGGGGTCCCAGGCGGGTACCTGGGCAGCGCAGGTCCTTGCAAAGCCGCTTCTCAGGAGCGCCGGCCTCGCCGCTGACGTAGCACCAGGGACCACGTGGGTCCTGGTCCGGGTTCCGGCAGTAGCTATGGTTGCCGGCGCCTGGGAGGGGAAAAAAGGCGCCATGGGCCGGGGCCGGGACGCAGCCGCCGCCCGCCCGCCCGCCCGAGGCCCGCCTCCCGGGATAGGCACTCACCCGACTCGGGGACAGATACCGGGCCGCTCTGCGCGTCCAGCCAGTTGAGACAGAGGAGGCCCGGTGCGGGAGAGGGCTGGTCAGCCCGGTACAGGTGGCCGTTGTCCCAGAAGCAGCCTGTGAGGAAGAGGAGTCCCCCGGACAGGACACTGAGTGGCGGGCAGGGGAGCCCGGGCCCATCCCAACTGGGAGACGCTACCCTCACGTGGAAAACCCCGCCTGCCTCGCAGGGTTGTGAGGGGCCGTCAAGAGAAGGGGGGGAGAGCGCGTGAAGAGCCCCCAGCCGGTGCCCGGCCCCCAACGCTCAGTATTAGCTTTTTTTCTTTTCTTTTCTTTCTCTTTCGTAAGCCGGAAAGCACTGCACAAGTGCAAGGGGTTGCTGCTCTGGAACTTGTGGCCAGTTTGCAGGAGGGTGCTGGGGAGCGCTGGGTTCAGGTCTCTCTGTGGAGACGGTGGGAGTTTTCGGTCGGTGGGCAGCCGGACCCGAAATCCATCCCTGTGTTGTCATTCCATGTTACATAAACTCTGGTGTTCCCTTCTCCGCGGATGTGGCCACACTTCCACAGGCAACACTCCCTCCCAAGAGAATTCTACAAAAGCCTTGATTCAGTCACGGAAAAGAGAGCCTCAGACAGAGGGAACCAGCCTCATCGCTGCCTGGATGTGACTCCAAACTCCCACTCCCCTCAGCAGGAGAGCCGCAGGAAGGGGCTGGGGGAGGAGGGCCTGCGCTCTGGTGACACCGTGCAAAGCCCCTGAAAAGAACAGTACTTAGGAGTAGGGGAGATGAACCCCCAAGTTCCATCCACTCATGAGCCACAGGCAAGGAAAAGGAAAGAGAAAGTGGCTACTTGCCTTTGTTCTTAATGGCAAAGATGGAGCTGCAAGCTCCTGGCAGGGAAAGGAGAAAGGGGAAGAAAAAAAAAAAGGCTTTCATGGGACAACAGGAACCTGCTAAAAGCTTCGTTTCCTGTCATCTTCCTTCCTGCTTGGGAAATAGGGAGCTCTACCCTTTCTGCTTCATTAAGCTGCAGACAGGAAAGATAGTAATCTCACCTCCAGATCCATAGGCTTTTGCCAGGAGCATGTTGCTGAAGACGAGGATTGTTTGCAGCCAGGCCAACAGCATCCTCACCTCCTTCGTCCTGCAGGTGACTGACCAAGCAGGGTCCAACCGGGGTCCCCTTGGCGGCGGCTCTGCCTCCCGTTCCCAGCCTTGAAGTCAGACCTGCCCTTGTTATGCTCTTCTGGTAAACAGCCTCTCTTTAGAACTGGGAGCTTCCCAGCCAGCTTGCTGCAGCGAGGTGGTGTGTTTTTTTTTTTTTTTTTTTCTCGGCTGAAAGGCGCCCCCTGGGTCCTAAGCCTCCTATGCCAGGCTCATCACTCTACCCTGAGTCAGGAGAGGAACTCAGCCAACCGAAGAGAGGCAGAAAAGTTCAGCTTGTGCTTAGCAGTGGTTCAGCTTGAGACCTGCACTGTCTGCATCCCCGGGGCCTTTCATCTCTTCTGTTTCCATTTGTGTGAGTACAGAAAGAATCATTTTGTCAAGAGGCATCACTGGCGGGGGGTGGGGGGCGGGCAGGGAGTTTAGAATCACAGTGACTAAGGCAGAACCACTTAGGGAGAGCATGCTAGCTACACAACCAGGAGGAACTTGAGACTGTGGATGGGGCACAAATCAGAGCATCCAGGTGGAAGCAGCTCTTTATACCCATTCTTGAAAAAAAAGGGCCTTTGTAGCTTATACATGTTTATAAACACTGACTCTTTTTTTTTTTTTTAAACAGTGTAACTTTGCCAGGGTCAGATCAGTCACATACCTTTGCTTATATTTGGGGTTTGGGGTGTCATATATAGTAGGAATAAGTAGGAATACAGAAGGGGTCTCTTTAGTTGGAAACACATGTCTTGCAGACACATTGGGATATCTGCTCAGCTATATTTAATAGTCTGGCCTTCCTACCAGCCCTGAGTTCCTATAGAGGAAGTTAAGTAAAATGTTTGCCTTTCCCCCGCCACCCCCACCCTGTGGGAATTCCATCTGCAGCCGTTTATATCCGTCATTAAACCTCACCACATCCATAGGACTGAGACCTTCTGGAGTTAGGCAACACAGCTCTCTTCCTGTTTGGCTGACAGCTCCAGTTCCCAGGCAGCCTCAGTAAACTGAGAGAGCAGAGTGATTTGCCAAGATTACCTTGTGACTCAGGCAAATCTCAAAATAGAAATGGGAGACTGTTTGGATCTGAGGGCTTGCATCTTGCAGGCAGTAATTTAGGGAGGAGGGAAAAGAAGAAAACTTTACTACATAAATGTCAAAAGTTTTCTCAAGGAAGAAAGCTAATGTCAAACCAACTAATCTGAAGTGAATTTGGATTCACTACACTCAGATTTCAGACATGGAAAGGACAGAAGGATACATTTAGTTTACTCTTTGGAGATGTTCGCTGACGATGTTTGATTCCTTCCATCCATTAAATAAGACTTGCTGCTTTGTTTTTGCAGTCACTCTCCTAACTCCCCACACAAGCTTGTGATCCTCTGACTCCTGACTTGGTGTCCACTGGGAATCACACCATATGGAGTCTGTAAATTTACTCTCACACCCACACATATATACACAGATACGCCAAAATCTTATAACTTAATAATTCTAACATAATATTCAGGTGTCTTTTTAACGCTTTTATTAATTTTACAAAAAAAGAACCTCCTACAACTACATGCTAGATATAGTTCTTTTTTTCCTTTTAATTTATTTTATTTATTTATTTTTGGCTGCATTGGGTCTTCGTTCTGCGTGTGGGCTTTCTCTAGTTGTGGCGAGCAGGGGCTACTCTGTTGTGGTACGCGGCCTTCTCATTGTGGTGGCTTCTCGTTGTGGAGCACGGGCTCTAGGCACGCGGGCTTCAGTAGTTGTAGCATTCAGCCTCAGTAGTTGTGGCTCGCAGGCTCTAGAGCACAGGCTCAGTAGTTGTGGCGCATGGGCTTAGTTGCTCCGTGGCATGTGGGATCTTCCCGGACCAGGACTCGAACCCATGTCCCCTGCATTGGCAAGCAGATTCTTAACCACTGCACCACCAGGGAAGCCCTAGATATAGTTCTGGATACTGAGATACTGAGAATATATCTGCGAACAAAATATTTTGAAATCTCTGCCTTCATGAAGCTTACATTGTAGTTGAGAAAGACAGATGACAAATCTATAAAATGTCAAGTGGTCTTAAGTGTTATGAAAAAAAGTGAAACAGGGTAAGAGGGAGAGAGTAACAGGGTGGTATTTCACTTGCTAAAGAAAGCTTACACTATTTTCAGGGAACCAGTAGGATATTTCTACAGGGGAAAGACTGAAGGGGAAGGTTCTTTGCACAGTTTTCCTTGCAGATCCTGAATACTCTTACACCACTGCAAGAGATCTATGATGCATTTTTTTTTTTTTTTTTTTTTTTTTTTTTGTGGTACGCGGGCCTCTCACCGCTGCGGCCTCTCCCGCCGCGGAGCACAGGCTCCGGATGCGCAGGCCCAGCAGCCATGGCCCACGGGCCCAGCCGCTCCGCGGCATACGGGATCCCCCCAGACCGGGGCACGAACCCGTATCCCCTGCATCGGCAGGCGGACTCTCAACCACTGCGCCACCAGGGAGGCCCTATGATGCATATTTTGTTTCATTACATAAAATACATTGGCTTGAAAAAATGAGAATGCAGTTCTAATTTCAGAGAAGCAGGGGGTTCTTTTGGATCCCTCAGCACCTAATCTGTTGCCTTTGTATGCAGTGAGTGCTCAATTATTGTCTGATGAAATGCTCCTCCTTAGACTTTGAATGGCTACTTCCGCTGGATTGTAATACTCTTCCTTCTGATTACAATAGAGACAGGCTGTACTCAGACCAGCACTTGTACCATTTTCAGTTTATCTACTGTGCCTATGTACGGGTACCAGGACTTCCTCCTCAGAAGCCCAAAGCTTCTTTACCCGTTGCTGTTATCATCTAATTTTTCTGTTTAAAAAACTGCTATCTCCCCTAACTTACACACTTTGATATAACAGCAAAACCATATTTTGTGCCGTGTGTCTTTTGAGGAACAGCACTGCCTGGAAGAGATATAAGACAGGCCAGAGGAGATTTTTATCAGCTTAGTCATCTCTGCTTTTTCTCCGTTATAACTAAGACATTTATCAGGATGATTTGATTTTTTTTGAGAATGACGGACTTGTTGCTCAGTCCTTCAAAGACATATTCTGTTATAACCAGTTCAGTACCTTCCTTCCTCAAGGAAATCAGATCAAGTTCAGAGATGTGCCTGTCATCATCATTGGTGATGTTTTGGTCTTTTTCTTAGAATACAAATTTGAACTTTGCTTCATGTGTTAGTGCAATATGTCCATATTTTATGGCCTATAGTTATTCTAAACCTCAGATTTCTTCTGAAAATATTACTACAATAATAATGTGATACAGCACTACCCAAATAGTCACTTTGGATTGTTTATATCCTGAAGACAACGTTGTGAAATATAATCATATTTTACTATTTCAGAGATGTTTAGCTGTTGGTTTCATATTAAATCAGTGCTAATCCAGAGAGACAAAGCTGTACAGTTAACTCAGGAAAGAGCCTCCAGAGCATTTCCCAAGAAAGCTGGACAGTTCATTTTGAACTTAGAAGAGCTCTAAGGAAGCCATAACGCTGTTAAAAGGCTTAAGAATCCTTTTGTCAGGAAAAGGGCCAAGGTGTTGGTAAAAATTCTTCGTGGTAAGATCTAATGAGTTGACTCCCGATATTCTCTCCATATTATGCGCTGTGGAAGTGGCCACTGAGATTTTGCTGAGAGATATTTGGGTGTACAATTGCAAACTGGGCAGGAGATGGTTTTATGAAGTTTGTTAAGGAAATCATAGTCCAGCCAAAAGATCTAAACTTCAAGGCCATTTCTAAAGTATGGCCTTCAGTGAGTTAGATTATGTCCATATTGGTACATAGTTAAGTGTTTAATAAACGTTTGCAATAAAGGGAAAAAGCAGAGTATGTGAGGAAAAGAGTCTAAGCCAACAGAGAATAGTAATTTTTTAAGGGTAAGCAATAAAACAGCCAAGAAGGCTTGTGGATCACAGGCTACTTTCAGAAGCAAGACATTCCATGTTGGGGAGATGGGGGGCCACAAGAGCAGGGAACTTGGGAACATCAACCACATCACTGGTTTTGGGAAATAAAGGGAAGAGTAAATTCCTGAATGAGAGCTGATTTTGAGTTAGAGGCCAGTCTTAGAAAACATGGCTTTCACATTGAGGAAAACAGCCTTCAGCGTTGAAGGGAGAGAAGTAGAGACCATAAACTTAATTGGCTGGTAAGACTAGGCTGGCGATGTTTAAGGTAAATTAACTTGGTAAGCTACAATTGTGCTTCTTTTGTTTTTTTTTTTTTAATTTATTTATCTTATTTTATTTTTGGCTGCATTGGGTCTTCATTGCTGCTGCACGCGGTGCTTTCTCTAGTTGCAGTGAGAGGGGACTACTCTTCCCTGCCATGCCCCGGGTTGCAGAGAACAGACTCTAGGTGCACAGTCTTCAGTAGCTGTGGCTCGCAGGCTCTGGAGCGCAGACTCAGTAGTTGTGGCACGCGGGCACAGCAGTTGTGGCTCACGGGCTCCAGAGCGCAGGCTCAGTAGTCGTGGCACGTGGGCTCAGCTGCTCCGCAGCATGTGGGATCCTCCCGGACCAGGGCTCGAACCCGTGTCCCCTGCATTGGCAGGCGGATTCTCAACCACTGAGCCACCAGGGAAGCCCTGTGCTTCTTTTGGAAGGGAATTTAATGTTCTCCAATCTCAGTAAACTGGATCTGCAGCTTTCAAAATATCAACACCCAGTATGAGCTTTAGCACGGTTATTTAAGCAAAAGAAGCAGTGTAATTAAGAGTGCAGGCTTTGGGAAGACCTGGGTCCCAGTCCCAGCACTACAGTATGACCTTGGGTAAATTACTTAACATCTGTAATTCCAAGTTTCCTTAGCCTCTGATTATAGGGGTTGAGAATACAGGCACAAATGTCAGGATTCAAATCCCAGCTCTGTCGCTTACTAGCTGTGTCATCTTAGGGAAGCTACTAAACTCCCTGACTCAGTTTCCTCATACGGAGGGAGAGAGAGAGAAAAATAGTACGTACATCTTTGGATTGTTGACATTCATTGAGCCCTGAATAATTGTTAGGTTTTTTTTTTGTTTTTTTTTTTTGCGGTACGCGGGCCTCTCACTGCTGTGGCCTCTCCCGTTGCGGAGCACAGGCTCCGGACGCGCAGGCTCAGCGGCCATGGCTCACGGGCCCAGCCGCTCCGCGGCACGCGGGATCCTCCCGGACCGGGGCACAAACCCGTGTCCCCTGCAGGCGGACTCTCAACCACTGTGCCACCAGGGAAGCCCATGTTAGTTTTTAATAATGTGTCAGTTTTTGTGTCAGTAACCTCTGACTTAGAAGTACTGAGCACATTTGCTATCTTCCAGAAACTTGCAATCTGGTTATAAAGATCAGGCTAACACGTATGAAAATAAAAGCAATATAGGGCATTTATAAGTAGGTGTTAAAGAGTATGACACAAACAATAAAGGTTTATTGATTCACTGATTATTTATTAAATGCTGTGCACAGGCAGGCACTAAGCCGAGTACTGAGGATATAACAGTGACCCTAACCAGGTCCTTGTTCTTGAGAAGTTCACAGTCTTGTGTTAGAGCAGGTACCAGTGGACAGGCAAAACAACACAGAGAAATCAGTGCTACAGTAGGGATTACCATCGGGGGCTACAGGGGCTCACAGGAGGGGCATATGGCCTAGTTTCAGGAGGTCAGAAAAGGCTTATCAGAAAAAGTAAAATCTGAAGGGCAAAGAGTTAAGTGTTCTTTTTCTTTGTTTTTTGGCTGCGTTGGGTCTTCATTGCTGCACTCAGGCTTTTTCTAGTTGTGGCGAGCAGGAGCTACTCTTTGTTGTGGTGCGCGGGCTTCTCATTGCGGTGGCTTTTCTTGTTGCAGAGCACGGGCTCTAGGTACGCGGGCTTCAGTAGTTGCAGCACGTGGGCTCTAGAGCAGTGGCTCAGTAGTTGTGGTGCACGGGCTTAGTTGCTCCGCGTCATGTGGGGTCTTCCCGAACCAGGGATCAAACCCGTGTTCCCTGCCTTGGCAGGTGGATTCTTAACCACTGCACCACCAGGGAAGTCTGGAGTTAGTGTTCTTGGCAGGTCAGACGATGTGCAGAAGCCTGGCAGTGGAAGCTGTCACCGTGGCTAGTGGAGCTTTCAGGGTGGTGATTAAAGTGAGGCCAAGGAACAAACGCATGAAGCCAAAGAGGGAAACACTTGCTGACCAGGTTACGGAGGTCCCTGAATGTGGACTTATCCTGAAGGCCATGCAGATCTAGTAGAGAGTCAGACTGTTGTCTTAGTGAGTTGAGTCAGGCCACAGTGTGGAGGATTAGAGGAAGCCAAGTCAGAGCCAGAAGACCGCAAGGAGACCGCTGCAGTGATCTAGGTGAGAGAACAGTGGGCCTGGACCCAGAATTGAGTCAGGTCACCTGGGTTTGAATCCTGCTCTGCCACTTAGTAGCTGTGTGACCTCATGCAAGTTACTTAACCACCCTGTGTCTCTGTTTCCTAATCTGAAATGGGAGATGATAATAAAATTTACCTTAGAGACTTGTTGTGAGGATTAAAGCACTTAGAACACACCTGTCCAGCTCATAGTCTGTGCTCCGTAAATGTAGGCAGTGAGGCTGAGGAGAGGCAACGCATTGATGAAGAAGAATGAGCAGGACTCTGTGACCGAGGGGGTGTCGGGAACAAGCAGGAAGACCTAAGGAGGCTGGCTTTGGTGTGGGAGCTCGTCAGGTGGTGGTGCCACTCGCTGAGATCAGGAACCGGAAGAAAAGCAGGCTGGGGGAAGGCTGAGAAAATGTGGCCAAAGGTGCGTAACTGGCAACCAGGAGAGTGTGGGTTCGGGAAGCTGTTTCAGGAAGGAGGGAGGGGCCCACATCGCTAAACGCTGCCAGGAGGGTCAAGTAAGAGAAGAGCTAAAAAGAATACATTGGGGACTTCCCTGGTGGTCCTGTGGCTAAGACTTCCCTGGTGGTCCAGTGGCTAAGACTCCATGCTCCCAATGCAGGGGACCCCGGTTTGATCCCTGGTCAGGGAACTAGATCCCACATGCTGTAACTAAGAGTTCTCATGCCGCAACTAAATATTCCCCCATGCTGCAATGAAGATCCTGCGTGCCGCAACTAAGACCAGGCGCACCCAAACAAATAAAAAAAATTTTTTTTTAAAGAAGAAGAAGAATACATTGGTTGTAGCAGCAAGAAGGCCATCGGTGACTTTGTCAGGAAGGATTTGGGGGCTTGGGGGCTGGGGCTAAATGAATGGATTATGGAAGGAAAAGGAGATGATGAAGGGAGATGTGAGAACAGACAGCTCCTTCAGGAAGTTGAGTGAGGAGGACCGGGGGTGGCTGGAAGGGTCATGGGCAAGGCAGACGCTGGACCCAGTGAACTGTCAGGCGGGTTTCCAAGTGGTGGTGCATCCATTCTGTCAGTAGCCGTGCCAGGGAGGTTTAGAAGGGGAGCTGATTTGGGGATGTGTCATGGGTCTGGCCTCTGTGGTTTTGAATTTGACATAGGGGCAAGGGGTGCGTGTGGAAGTGCCCAGCAAGCAGTTTGATATGGGACCTGTGTTGGCTGACTGGACAGGAAAAACCTGAGTAGGACCCAGGCGAGGGGGGATGAACTAGGAAGCTACTAGAACAAAGGCAGGCTGGCAAGAAGGCACGAAGGAGCTTTGGGTGCAGCCTTAGAATTCATGAGCATGGTGAGGGTGTGTGAACTCCATGAGGCCAGGTGCTGGAGGTAAGGAACCAGGCCTCAAATCCAGACTTCAGAGCTTATCAAGAGCATTCGCCGTGAACAGGGGAGATCAGAGGTGGAGCCCAGGAGCTGTAAGCTGTCAGGGAGAGGGAGCGGGAAAGGAAAGGCCTGGGTTTGGAGCTGGAGCCAGTGACCTTGGCCAGTTGCTAGGCATAATCTAGGCAGTCATATGGAGTGATGGGCTCTGTGGGCTGACTTTAGGGAGGCAGCACTTTTGCCGTAACCTTTACTGTGTCTTCAAAATGTAAAAACATTCATCTGTCTATTTCAGGTGTGCCAAGCCCTGATCGTGGTGTTTGCCATGAATTACTTTTAATTTATATGTGATTGTAGTTAGCATTACGATATGTAAATCAGGTATTTATCTGTTAAATCTATCTTCGATGTGGGAATAACAAGGTAGCTGGGAAAATATCAAAATTCAAAAGGTGGGGCACTTCCCTGGTGGTCCAGTGGCTAAGACTCCACGCTCCCAATGCAGAGGGCCCAGGTTTGATCTCTGATCAGGGAACTGGATCCCGCATGCCGCAACTAAAGATCACGCGTGCCGCAATTAAGCCCCGGTGCAGCCAAATAAATAAATAAATTTTTTTTTAAAAAGACAAAATGAAGATACTACATTTAAAAAAAAATTCAGGGCTTTCCTGGTGGCGCAGTGGTTGAGAGTCCGCCTGCCGATGCAGGGGACGCGGGTTCATGCCCCGGTCCGGGAAGATCCCACATGCCGCGGAGCAGCTGGGCCCGTGAGCCATGGCCGCTGAGCCTGTGCGTCCGGAGCCTGTGCTCTGCAACCGGAGAGGCCACAGCGGTGAGGCCCGCGTACCGCAAAAAAAAAAAAAAAAAATCAAAAAGTAGAACAATTTGAATCCTGGTATTTCACTCCACTGTTGCCGCTCATTCTCTCAGTCAGCAAACAGTTGTTGAGCAGCTTCTGTGTCAGGGGCCGCTCTTCCTTTTACCCTCAGTTCCCTCCTCTCCCTCTCCCGTTCTACACCATCATATGCACTGTTCTCTTCACCCACCTTTTCCCACAGGTAACTCTATCCCATCTCCTCTTAAGAAATATCCTTTAAAGAATTTTTATGTCCGGAAATATTAAAAAAAAAAGTTGTAATATATAATCTTCAGACTCTTACAGTAAAATGAGCCAAGAAGAAGAAAAAATCCCAAGCGCGATCGTAGAGTGACTGTGGCTGGAAGGAAACGCAAGGATGAGGGGAATGAACATCTTACTACGGTGAAGCCCAGATAACAGAACCGTGCGTGTTAGGGGGGAGTCGAAAGTGGACTCGGTTTGGCCCCATCATGGCAAGACCCTGACTTCAACGATAGGAGGTTAAGTACCAGCTTCAAACACTCAATGTGTTCTGTGAGTTTCCAGTGATATTTCTACCTGGCGCTTTCTTCTACATTTACCTTAATGGCTCAGCTGGAACTCAGCCATCACCACTTAATGATCTTGAGTTTTATGCAGTATTGGCAGCAGCTCCTTATTGTCCTGATATTAGAAGTAGAAATTCCACCCAGTTGCAGCCAGGCTGTTGCTGCCCAGGCAGTGGAGGGGCATTTCCACTTTCTAGGAGCTTGTCCTTTTCAACACTGAGAGGCCTTTTGTCACCTTCACAAGTCATCAGATTTATGAGAAACCTTCCCATTCCCAGAGTGGCTCTGCCATCAGCCATTTTACTCTGCTTTTTACTCTGACTTTCTTCTCTCTTGGCTATAGTAGGAAAATCTGCTCCAATAAACATGACGTTGTTAATATATGTAAAGCATTTAGAAGAATGCTTCATATGTATTAAGAGCTATTATCATTAATATTATTGTTGTTACTGCCACCATCTTGGATTAGAAGCTGAAGCCCAGCCGAGCCTCTGATTTTTCTCTGGTTATGCTGGGTGGCTTAAGAAAATCCAAATTATCTAGAAATGGGGTAGAAAATACTTGGTTTCCTCTCCATTTTGTGGCCATGGTCAGCCCAAAGAGCCTTAAAAAGATCAAAGTATTATCACTGTAGTATATTTTCTTGCTGGAGCTTTAACATCCCCTGTCTGGATTCCTGACTTGGCAGTGGGATGGATAACCCAGAAATCTCTGCATAGAATGATGCACAGCCATCCAGTGTTTACCAAACAGTAGCTCGATGTGGGACAGTAATAAACATCATAACTCACATTATTGAGCACTTTAGTATGTGCCAAATAGTGTTCTAAGTGCTTTTATATATACTATTTCATCTATTCGTCATAAAAATCCTGTGTGTAGGACTATTATCCTCATTTTATAAATGAAGAAACAATCATAAAGAGGTTAGGTAACTTGCCTAAAGCCACAAAGATAAGTGGAAGAGCCAGGCTATGTACCCAGGCAGTCTGATCCCATAGCCTTTGCTAATAACCACCTCACTGTGCTGATAAGGAGAACCCTGGATCTGAGATGGTCCAGTTCTCATCTCAGCTCCTCAACTCCATCCTTTAACAAGTCTAATGATCTTGGGGAAACTACTCAACCTTTCTGAACCTGTCTACTCATCTGTAAGATAGGGATGGTACACTACACTGGTGCTCAAGATGGAAGAGGAAAATTGTGCCTCCTTGGGGTCCTAGTCTGGGGTGGAGAAGAGGACTAACATGGGACCAAACCATTACAATATAATATAAGAAATGCCACTGTAGAGGAATGTACAGAGAAAGGAACATCTTCCGAGCTGGGGCAGGGTGAAGTCAGAGGAGCTTCAAGCTGCCAGTAACGTTTGTGTTTGGTATTGAAAGACAAGATGGGGGAGTTCCTTGGCAGTCCAGTGGTTAGGACTTGGCGCTGTCACTGCCAGGGGCTCGGGTGCTATCCTTGGTCAGGGAACTAGGATCCCACAAGCCGCTCAGTGCGGCCAAAAAAATAAAAGAAAGACAAGATGGGATTGAATGAGGTGGACAGAGGGAACAAGTTTCCAGGCAGAAGGAATAGCATGAGTACAGGTGCTGGAGCCTGGAAGAGCTTGGCAGTCTGTGTTCAGGTAACGGCTAGAGGATCGGTTTGCAGCTGGAGATTGAGGATGAGGTAGGAACTGATGGTGGAGAATACATTGCAGAGCGGGGCACACAAGCCTTCAGATGTCAGTATGTCCTGCGCCATCAAGACGGACACTTTTTTTTTTTTTTTTTTTTTTGCGGTACGCGGGCCTCTCACTGTTGTGGCCTCTCCCGTTGTGGAGCACAGGCTCCAGACGCGCAGGCTCAGCGGCCATGGCTCACAGGCCCAGCCGCTCCGCGGCATGTGGGATCTTCCTGGACCAGGGCACAAACCCATGTCCCCTGCATCAGCAGGCGGACTCTCAACCACTGCGCCACCAGGGAAGCCCCAAGACAGACACATTTAAAAACAAAACTTAATGAAATTAAGTAAATTTAACAAAAAAATGCTCTACTTTTTAAATTGAATGATAATCCAGGTACCATAAAATTCACCATTTTACAGTGTACAATTCGGCAGTTTTTAGTGTGTTCACAAGGTTGTACACCTCTCTCTAATTCCAGAACATCTTCATCACTCAAAAAAGAAGCCTACTACCTGCTAGCAGTCACCACCCCCCCATCCTCCCCGGTCCTCATCCTCTGGCAACCCCTGCTCTACTTTCTGTCTCTATGGATTTGCCTATTCTGGACATTTCATATCAATCACACTAAGTTTGACCTTTTGTTTCTGGCTTCTTTTACTAGGCATAATGTTTTCGAGATTCATCTATGTTGTAGAGTGTACCAGTATTTCATTCCTTTTTACGGCTGAATAACCTCCTTTTGCATGGTTATACCGCATTCTGTTTATCCATTCATCAGTTGGTGGACATTTGGGTCGTTTCCACCTTTTGGCTGTTATGGATAATGCTGCTATGAACATTCATGTGCAGGTTTTTGTTTGATACCTGTTTTAAGTTCTTTGGGAGTGTATACCTGGGAGTGGAATTGTGGGTAACTCTGAGTTTAACCATTTGAGGAACCTACCAGACTGTTTCCACAGTGGCTGCACCTCTGCATCCCACCAGCAGCACGAGTTCCAACTTCTCCACATCCTTGCTAACACTTGTTATCCCCCCACCCCTTTTTAAAATTATTGCCATTCTAGTGGGGAAAAGTGACATCTCATTGTGGTTTTGATTTGCATTTTCCTAATGACTAATGAAAAGATGTTGAACATCTTTTCATGTGCTTTTTGGCCATTTGTTTACCTTCTTTGGAGAAACGTTTATTGGCAGTCCTTTGCCCATTTTTTAATTGGTTTGTTTGTATTGTAATAGTTCTTTATATATTCTGGATAATAGACTTTTATCAGATATCTGAGATATTTTCTTCCCATCTGTGAGTTGTGTTTTCACTTTCTTGATAGTCCTTTGATGCACGAAAGTTTTTAATTTTGATGAAGTCTAGTTAATCTGTTTTTTCTTTGGTTGCTTGTGCTTTTAGTGTTATATTTTGTGGGGTTTTTTTTTTTTTTTTTGGTGTTATATTTTGCATGTGTATATCTAGCTGTCCCAGCACCATTTGTTGAAAGAATATCCTTTCCCCACTGAATGGTCTTGGTACCCCTGTCAAAAATCAAATGACCATAGATATATGAATTTACTTCTGGACTCTCAATTCTGTTCCAGTGATATATATGTTTATCATTATGCCAGCACCATATTATTTTTATTAATATAACTTTGTGAATGCTCTCCTTTTATTACCCTAGATGTGCTTCTTTTTTTTTTTTTTTTTTTTTGTGGTACGCGGGCCTCTCACTGTTGTGGCCTCTCCCGTTGCGGAGCACAGGCTCCGGATGCACAGGCTCAGCGGCCATGGCTCACGGGCCCAGCCGCTCCGCGGCATGTGGGATCTTCCCGGACCGGGGCACGAACCCATGTCCCCTGCATCGGCAGGTGGACTCTCAACCACTGCACCACCAGGCAAGCCCTAGATGTGCTTCTGATATGTAGTACATTTGTGTATTGTGATTAGTATTTTGTATTTTCATTTTTTTTTGGAGCATGTACTTCTGTGTGGATCATTTATATAATTAGTACCCTTGTCATTTAAAATAATTATGAAGTGTTTGTTTTATTGCCTTACTCTGCTGGCTTGCTTTTGTCAAACTCTTATGTCACCTGTTTTCTGGGTTGGTTTTTACTCTTTTAGATAGCCTTGTTTGCACTGTTTTTTCTGGACCCAGACTCATTAGCTATCAAGCCTCACCCCCTGGATGTCAGGGAATGCTGGCTGCGTTTTTTAATTCATGCTCACAGAAACTTGGACCACTCCCACCTGCCTCAGCCCAGACCCAGTACTTCCTGCCAGTTGTGAATTGAATTTCTGACCTCTTTTTTGAACCAGAGCTCTCCAGAGGTCAGGAGTGGCACCAGCCTTAGGATCTGCTTTATACTTTTTTGTAAATTACTGTCCCTGAGATGTCATACTGATGAGGAGACACATGGGAAAAAACTATCTTTTGAACTTCTCTCATGCTGCCAAAACAAGCACCTACAGGTGCTGTTTCCATATGTAATATGTCCCTGTCTTTAGAAAGGAGGAGCTCCCAGAGAATAGAACTTGTTCAGGTTGCCCAGTGACCACACAGTGCTACTAGGAACAGAATTCGTCCCTCACTCCCATGGATTCTCATCTCATCATCCTAACCAAACACTCCTTTCCTATTGGGCAACAGAAGATAGAATTTACATCTCAGTAGTTTCCCCAGGGGAGATCTTGAGTTTCTTCTTCCCTGCTCTTGTGAATAACCAGGTAAGGAGACCCAGTGAAATGACTTGCACGCATTGTGCTGCTCTTTAACAGATCAAGATCATTGGCTCTGGCAGCAGACCTGTGAGAGGAGGAGCCGGAAAGTCCACAGCTTCAGGGTATCCTGAGCTCTTTAGGGATTTTGGATGAGCAGAGATGCCCAGTTTTCTCCCATAACAAATAGGGTATCTTCTGTGAAACTTGGCTCTAGCGGTTATTGACCAACTTGTTGGTATATATAAACTTTTCCTATGGGAATTTTCAAACAGATGCAAAAGTCTAGAGGATAATGTAATGAATTACCAGGTACCTGTCACCCAGCTTGTGGAATTATCAATACATGGCCAATCGTGTTTCATCTCTACCCCCTTTCCCTCCCTCTCCCCACTGGATTATTTTAAACCAAAATTAGTATATTGATCAAGTTTTCAGTTTCTACTTATTCTTGAAGCGGTTTCCCTCAGATGTTAGGATGTGAGCTCTCATTTAGATTGCTTTTAGCAGCTTCATTGGGCCTGTCGTTCTCTCTCTGGCAGTGTTGTTGTACTGGCAGAATCACAGGAATTTTTTGGCCTCAAACTCTGTTCTTTTGTGCCTCCCACTCCCGGTGTCCTGGGAACCTGTCATGCCTCTTCCCTGTGATCCCAGTGCCTGGACCTCCTCTCATCAGCTCTCCCAGGTCGTCCACCCTTATGTTGGAGGCTAAGAATTTCTCTGTATGAGGGTCTAGGCTGGCATGTAGAAGGTGCTTAATAACGAGTTGTTGATGACTGACTGGATGTATTCTGTTTGGCTTTCCACTCACCTGAACCTCACACTCAGCTGTTTTAACAGTGCACTTGGTTTTTGTATCTTAAATGAGGAGGAACTTACCTGAGCCTCACCACCGCTTCTGTCCAGCTGCAGAGTCTGGATTTTCCTGGCTCCCCCTGCTGGCCACTCCTGGGCAGCTGCATGTAGGTGCCTCTGGTGGCATAAGACTGGAGCCAGAGCCAGGTTCTGCCAAGGGAAAGTAGAACATTGTTGTGAAGTGCCCAGGCTAGTCCAGGCAGGTCTCAGGAGGAGAAGAGCAGCCTGAGAACCGTTCTGGGAAGGGCAGCTTTCTGGGTAAGGGACAGGGAAGGTGGGCCACTGCCCACGAAGTCAGGAGGGCAGGGTTGAGGCCTCAGCACTGGAAGACCACATGGGCCCGTAAATGAGCTGGTCGTTGTGTGGGGATTGGGGCCTATACTGACAATAGAGATGGGCTCCTTCTCCCCTTAAGACAAAGCAGCCTGGGGTCAGACATGGTCACCAGGCAAGCAGAGGGGCTACAGAGTTTTATCTCAGCCTCCGTGAAAATTGAGGCCAGGAGGGTGGTGAACGTAGGTGGGAGCATCCCCAGAGTTCACGGTCTCATGTGGGATACATGACCCCACCTCCTAGCTCTTAAGACAAGTAATGACTCTGTGGAACTCTGGGTGCATGTTTCTGTGGGGGCTCCTCCCTCCACTGTCCGTAAATATAATAAATTCCCCACACCTGTCCACCCCTTCCATCACATTTCTTGGTTATTTACATGTATTTGTCTTTTCCACAGCACAACTTCCCAGAAAGTGGGCTGTGGCAGAACGCATCTCGCCTGACTCCAGCCAGCTGCAGGTGTCTGGAAGAGGGTTGAAGATGGTCAGATGCTAAGGGCGGAGCCCCTCTTCTTCTCTCCACCCGCAAGCCCCAAGTGCCAGGGTAATTGCACGCTGAGCTGAACATGGAAAATAGGCTTTTGTTCCCTTTCAGGGTATAGCGTTTCCCCAATACACAAGGAAGGGAACCCAATCCAGAAGAACCCCAGGGCATGAAAATTGCCATTGGACTTGGGCAGGTATAACTATGAAGCAGTCCTTATAATGAAATGTTTGGAAGGAATTAATTTCTGTGCAGGGTGGTGGGGATGGAGCGGTGGACAATGTACTGCATTCTAATGGGGAAAGGCAGACCATACACTTATATAAGTATACAGTATGTCGGGGTGCTAGGTACTAAGAAGGAAAAAGTATCAGGAGAAAGAGATAAGGTAGGAGTATGTCGTTTTAAATTTGGTGGTCAGGGGGGCTTCCCTGGTGGCGCAGTGGTTGGGAGTCCGCCTGACACTGCGGGGGACATGGGTTCATGCCCCGGTCTGGGAAGATCCCACATGCCGTGGAGCGGCTGGGCCCGTGAGCCATGGCCGCTGAGCCCGTGCGTCCGGAGCCTGTGCTCCGCAACGGGAGAGGCCACAACAGTGAGAGGCCCGCGTACGGCAAAAAAATTAAAAAAAAAAAAAAAAAAAAAACAAATAAATTTGGTGGTCAGGGAGAACAGCCCTGCTGAAATGAGGCAGCAAGCCCTGTGGCTACCTGGAGAAAAAATATTCCAGGCAGGGGACAGCAAGTGCAGAGGCCCCGAGGCAGGCACGTGCTTGCTTGTGAGAGGAACAGCGAGGAGACCAGTGTGTCTGGAGCCAGGCGAGGGAGGGAGGGTCAGAGAGAGAACCAGGGGCCAGGTCATGAGGGACCTTGTACCCCTCGGTGAGGGATTTGGATTCGCTCTGACTGAGACGGAAAGCCGTCAGATGGAGCCCAGAGTAACATGAACCAACTGATGTCTAAAAAGACTCACTCTGGCTGCTGAGACTGATCATGGGGAGGCAAAGGCAGGGAAGAGGGACCAACTGGAGGACAGAGAGAAGTGAGGTGGCCTGGATGGGGTAGTAGCAGAAGTGAAGGAGCACTTGACTCGCAGATACGGTTGAATGGACAGCCAGCAGGGCCTGCAGGTGGAGCGAATGTTGGGTGTGAGAGGAGGAGAGAGCCCGGGCTGCCTGCAGAAGCCTGGCCTGCATCCCCAGGAGTACGTGCTACCCTTTACTGAGGTGAGGGGGCTGGAGAACAGTAGGTCTGAGGGAAAATTCACCAGTTCTGTTTTTACGTTCTGCGAGTGAAGGTATCCACTTCAAATAACAGTAGATGTTTCAAAGAATAGGCTCCTCAAAGGAATAATAATAACTAATGACATTTACATTGTGCTTTACAGTTGACAGTGTTCCCAGTCATGTTATCTTACTCTGTTTTCACGTCACCCACATAAGGGAGTGCATTTTCTTTCCATTTTGCAGGTAAGAAAGCTGAGATTCAGAAGGGTTCTGCACAAGAGAGCCAATTTTTGGATGCTACCACACAGAGAGAGACAACAGCCACTCAGTCTTGAAGAGCAGCAGCCAACCAACAGAGAGATGGCCACTTCCCCATGGCCTCCCAGTCCCTGGCCACAGCCCCGCCGCAGACAGGAGCAGGGGGGAAGTGGCAGAGGACAGACCGCCTTCCACTACCCTCCACTCAGGCCACCAGGGCCATGGCCACATCTAGCTTCCCTGGGAGTGGAGGCCGAGAGCTTTGAAGGAGAGCTTGACCTGGACTTTTTTTTTTTTTTTTTTGCGGTACGCGGGCCTCTCAATGCTGTGGCCCCTCCCGCCGCGGAGCACAGGCTCCGGATGCGCAGGCCCAGCGGCCATGGCCCACGGGCCCATGGGCCCATGTGGCACGCGGGATCCTCCCGGACCGGGGCATGAACCCGCACCCCCTGCACTGGCAGGCGGACCCCCAACCACTGCTCCACCAGGGACCTGGACATTTTTGAGCTTTTTTTTTTTTTTGCGGTACGTGGGCCTCTCACTGTTGTGGCCTCTCCCATTGCGGAGCACAAGCTCCGGATGCGCAGGCTCAGCGGCCATGGCTTACGGGCCTAGCCGCTCCGCGGCATGTGGGATCTTCCCGGACCGGGGCACGAACCTGCGTCCCCTGCATCGGCAGGTGGACTCTCAACCACTGTGCCACCAGGGAAGCCCGACCTGGACATTTTTAAGTGAGTATTTTAATTCATATAAACATTTTAAATGAATCTGAAAAGCCAGAAGGAGACTATTCTAATTTCTGAAAGTAGTTGAGAATCTATGGTGTCCGTCATTAAGCTACCCAGTGAGAAAGAGGGCTTAGACATGGTGTTACTAAGGGCAGTTACTGAAAGATATAAAAAAGGATTCGCATTTATACAGGATGAGATACTCCAATAAACCAGTTGCAAGTGCATTTTCTTCCACTCTTTTTCCATGCATCTTTTTAACATTGTTCAGATCTTACCACCTAGGCAATTTTATTCTCTCATAACCTGCTGTTTTCTCATAACCACTTTTAATATAAACATTTCCCTCTGTGATATTGAACATTGTTGTAATCATTTTTAAGTGGCTGTATATTAACCAGCTATTTAGGCTGCTTTCACATTTTACGTACATCTTTGTGTCTTAAGCTCTTTAGTATCACTTTGTTAGATAGCTTCCTACAAGTAGAATTACTGGTTTAAAGGATATGAACATTTTTAGACTCTTGATAAATTCTAACAAATTATTTTCCAAAAAAGTTCTGCTATCAGTACAGGAAAGTAAGAGTGAGCCCTGGAGCCAAGACCTGCTGACTCTAAATCTCAGGCTTTTTATTCTGGGCTAGATATATGAACCTTGATTTTCTTATCTGTGAAATGGGGACGACTGCCCCAGTCACAGTCATGAGAATCAGAAAAACCGTGTGCTGAATAAATGGGAAGGAGTTACTATTTTAATGAGAGAAGATTTGTTATTTAAAGCTGGCTACAGGGACTTCCCTGGTGGCGCAGTGCTTAAGAATCCACCTGCCAATGCAGGGGACATGGGTTTGAGTCCTAGTCCAGGAAGATCCCACATGCCACGGAGCAACTAAGCCCATGCACCACAACTACTGAGCCTGCGCTCTAGAGCCCACAAGCCACAGCTACTGAAGCCCATGTGCCTAGAGCCCATGCACCGCAATGAAGAGTAGTCCCTGCTCGCCACAACTAGAGAAAACCCGCGTGCAGCTACGAAGACCCAGCGCAGCCAAAAATAAAATTAATTAATTAATTAAAAAATAAAAGCTGGCTACAGTAGTCCTCTTAGGAAAATGTCTTTGTTCAGACATTGGAGCATGGTCTGCCCCGACCAGCTCTTCTTCACTGTCTGATTGCTGGCTGACTTTTTCTAGCAGCTCCTACACAGTCTGAAATGGCCCTTTTCTCCCTTGATGACATAAGGCACTTGTCACTTTGTCAGCTGGTATTTGGACTTCAAGGGCAAGCTCGCCCACCTCCTCCCTTCTCTGAGCAACCCCCCGCCAGTTTCCTCCACACCCATCCCTACATCTCCGAGTCCTAAGCATGCTCCAGGGTCCTGCTCTAATGCCACCACCTTCTCAGACCTTCTCCAAACCATCATAGCATTTACTTTCCCTCCCCTCTCATATCACGTTCTCTCTTGTGGTTCAGACATTTGTTTATGTGTATGTCCCATGTCCTGTCCTGCTTTGTGTGTTTAAGCTCCTTGAGAGCAAGAATTCAGTCCTTCCTGGCACAGTCGCCCACTCAGAACATCTGTCAAATAAATCAGCAGCTGCTAAGTGCCAAGCACTATTCAAGGTTTTGGGAATACAGAGACGAATTATCTTTGCACGAACCCCGTTTGCCGCGAAACCTGGCCTCATATGGGGAGATCCATAAAGCATGATGTAAAAGTAATATGTGCAGAACAGGGAGCTGGCACAGAGGAGATGGCACACAGTGATGGGGCCCTGGGACCCACAGTCAGACAGTTCAGGATTCGGGTCTTAATTCTGCCACTGCACAGCTGTGTGACATGGGCAATTACTTGGCCTCTCTGGGCCTCAGTGAGATTAAACAGTACCTACTCCACAGAGTTCTTGATGTACGTGAGGCCCCGGCACAGTTCGTGGCACAAAGCAATGATGTGAGGATGAAAGTTGCCTCCTCCTGCAGTGGGCGGGGAAAACTTTGTAGACAAGGGGCCACTTGAGCTGAATAAGATGAATAAGAGTTCTTCAGGGAGACAGGAGATAAGGACTTTACAGGTGGAGGAAAGGACATGAAAAAGCAAATAGTTTATCATCATCCAGAGAAAAGCTTAAAAAAAAATAAACACAGGCCCTGCCACGTGTGGAGTTTGTGCTTCTCAATGTGGACACCAGGACATCCAGCAGGCTCAGGGCACAGATTCAGATTCGGAAGAGGAGAGAATCAGAAGAGAACGAATGCCCTTGAAGAAGGGAGAGGTGAGGACAGTCTCGCAGGTCCATCCTGAGAGCCACAGGCCTCGGCCTCTGCCCAGTGTGGACTGGCCCCGGGTGGGGCACCAGGCTGAGTGCAGGCCACAGGCTTTTCCTGAAGCAAAAGTCAGTGATTTTCCTGTTGTGGCATCCACAGCGATACAAAAAGCTTTATTCAGAGGTGCCTACCTCCGCACTGCCTTGTCTTCAAAAGAGTCGTGTTTTCTTAGGACAGATTCATCTCTTAGATGAATGTTTGGCGTTTCCTTTCACATGGTTTAGCGAGAGATGCAGGTCCAGAGAGACATTCTGCCCCCCTCACTCGCCCCAGTGAGCCTCAGGGTCCAACAGGCACCTCGGGAGATCCCAGAAGGGTCAGGCTGGTGGCCACGAAGAGAAGGGCAGAGGTGGGGTGTGTAAAGACTGGAGTCCTGGAGGCCTGCTGCCAAGTGCTGGGCAGCTGGCATGGTTATGGGAACTGGAGGGAACTGGCGGGGCTCTGGGGATAACTTTAGGGCGAGTCTGGCCTCACCACTCAACATAAGAGAGGGCACGCCTGTGGAATTTCTTCCTGCAAGGCACTCAAGAAAACTGAAATTCTGAGGTCACTGCCAAAACTGGCAGCTCTCACTTCACCCCTGGTGCCTCTGAGCACAAGCCTTCGGGGAAAGCCAGGAAGAACGAGAGCAGACAAGAACAGGACTCAGTCACTGACCTCATTCCCCACTTCTCCCACTCCCACACCTGCCAGCTCCCCACCTACCCTCTTCCCTCTGTCCTGCCTCCTCTGCCTCTGAACCCAAAAGAGACATGAATGAAAACAAAATGACCAGAAAACTGGGCAGGCAGTTCTTGTTCTGGGCGCACTAGGCTCTCCTTTGTGTGGGCTCTGTAGTTCCTTAGAACGACCTTGTTTGGGGGACATGGCATTGCACTCTGCAGGGATCAATGGATTGATCGGCAGACCAAGAAATCACAAGCTCTGGGTGTCGGATCCATTTTACTCACATAAACCGTGAGCTTATGTCCCATAGGCTGGGACCCGAATCTGGGGGAAATCTGAGCTCTGAAGCGAGGAGAGGCCCGCCCGGAGAAGCAGAAAGAGAAGCTGGTCTTGAGTGGTGGTTGTCAGACTCGGGCTCTACAGGAGCCAGCCTGCACCTGGTTTTGTACAGCCGCTGAGCCTTATATTTTTAAATGGTTGGGAAAAAACTCAAAGGAAGAATATTTTGTAACACATAAAAAGTATATGACGTTCAAATTTCAGTGTCCATCAATGAAGGTTTGTTGGAACCGAGCCGTGTCTCTGCCTGGCTACTCCTGTACAGCAGAGTGGAACAGCTGTGACAGTGGCCACATGGCTCACAAAGCTGATGTTCACCCTCTAGCTCTTTACAGAAGAAGTTTGCCTGTCCCTGCTCTTGTGCATTTTTGTGCGGGTGTAGTCTGGTGGAGGAGATAATAATGTGGGCAAACTAAAAGGGAGCTTTCTGAGTGTTTCCTAATTTGCTTTACAGGTACCAGCCTGTGTAATCCTCACAGCAGCTGCGAGAAGAAGAGCTGCACCTGCCAGAGCCCACCCAGTTAGAAAGAGGTGGTGCTGGGATCTGCACCCGCTGGCCATCTCTGGAGACCACCATGAGACAGGGCCCCTGGTGACGGCCCGGGGAAGGGGCAGGTGCGGCGCCGTGGAAGGTTGGAGGAGGGCAGAGGCAAAGAAGGCCATGGAAACAGTAAGGCTCAGATGCACAGGGCTGTGAAGGAAGAGCCTTCCAGGTGGAGGGTGTTCCAGGGTAAAGGCTCAGGGCTGGGGCCAGGTGGGACTTGCTGAGAAGGGGAGGGTCTGAGTGTGGAGCCGAGAAGCAAGGACATGCCCCAGTGCAGGGTCGCAATGAAGACGCAGCTCTGGGCCTGGGTTCAGATCCTTACCGTACCACTCAAAGCCATGTGTTTGGGGCAAGTTGCTTAATTGTAATAACAGCACGTACCTCTTTGGGAGATTGGAGGGCAAACAGATATATAAGTGTAAAGTGTTTAGAAGGGTGCCTGGCACTTAGTACCATTGTTATTATGCTTATTGTTGTTAAGCACAGGATGTGACTGCAGGTTGGCCCAAACAAAGGCCTGATATTTGAAAAACAAGAGCACAAGTGGGGGCTTGTGCTTGGGGCATCCCTAGTAGAAAGTGTGGGATTGGAGCAGGGGAATCCAGAGGAGGCAAGCTGCTGTGGAGAGTTTGTTTTGGGGACCCCCACAAGGCTCTGGAGAGAGAAAGGCAGAGACTAGAAACAGGGGGCCAGGGAAGGGGCCAGGGTTCCCTCACACCCAGAGGATGCACCGGATGTGTGTGATTCAGCCTTGTTACAACCTTGCAAGTCTGTGCTGTCGTCCCCACTTCACAGAGGGGAGGCCAAGGCTTGGAGAGTCGCCACAGCTGTAAAAGTATCTCAGAAGCACCTCCTGAGACTGGCCACAGGCCCACAGGCCCCGCCCACTCCCAGCTGTCAGTGGTCATGTTTCTTTGTAACCATATGTTCCGGGGTCCCTTGGTGCCACGGGGCCTCCCTGTGGGTAATCACTGCCCTGGGGAGGTGAGGCCAGTGCTCCTGACTTGGCCCAGGCCATGGGGCAGTGGCTGGACAGGCTTCCTGGTGTGACAGGTCTGCCCAGAGCAAGTCGACCAGGCTGCTGGTGGTGCCAGGAACACCTTCATTCAGTGGGGGCCTAGGGTGGCTCTGGAGCCCAGAGGGTCAGTCTCAGGATGAAGAGTGTGTTCACTCACTCAGCTCTCTGGGCACTCCCTCTGGCACTGACCCTGACTTCCTCTGTGGCTTTTTTCTGCTGCCCTGTGCTGGCCCCTGTCCTGGGGGACTGGGAGAGTAGAGAGCCTGCTCTGTGCCAGCCACAGTAGTGGGCATTTTCATGGGTATAGAGACACTGTTACTGGAACTTGGGAACAGAGGTTCTGGAGTCAGAGGACAGACCTGAGTTTGAATCCTGGCTCTACCCGTTCCTATGTGATGGGGGTGGGAGTCGGGTGTGGTAGGGCTGGGGTAGGGTGAGGGTGGGGGCAGGGCAGGGATGCTTCCACCTCTCAGCCTGTTTGCTCATCTGCAGGAGGGGGAGTAATGGAACCCACCTCACAGGCTGTGCTGAGAATTAGGCAGAGCTTAGCTCAGGCCTTAGTCTTCACAGCCTGTTTTCCCAGTGAGGAAACCGAGGCTCAGAAATTTGCCCAGGGTTGGGGGTGGGCAGATGGTGGGGGCTGGACAGCCAGAGCTTAGGGCCTTCACCTTTGACCAGGACAAGAGGAGCCACCCCGCCGTTATGCACCACGTTCTGCACAGCCTTTCTCCCCACGGCCCGAGGAGCCCGAGGAGACGCCAGGCAGGGGGCCAGGGGCCTCTGCTTGCTGCCCAGGCCTCAGTGAGTAGTGCTTGCTCTGTCGTCCCACTCCTGCCAGGTGACAGATACTGTGGATAGGTGCCTGCCTGTCCATAGACGTGACCGGGGCTTTTGTTGGGGCAGGACCGAGAATATCTCCAATGAAGACCTTGGTTCAAGGCCTGGTTCTCTGCTTTAATGCCCGCTGGGTGTCCCCAGCTGGCAGATTCTGTAGTGGTCACAAGGCTGCCCGTCCATGGGGCCTCAGCATTCTGGGCCTGCCCTTTCCTCTGACACTCACCCCAAGGGGCCCAAAGCCTCCATCCCACACGCTCCACAGAGCCCAGCAACTTACCCAAGATTTCATGTAGATGCTTAGGGTTTAAAAAAAAAAAAAATCCAGCTGGGAGAAGTGTGGAAGGCGGGGGCAAAATAGCTGAAGGGGATTAAGAGGTAGAAACCTCCAGTTATAAAACAAGCCACAGGGATGTAATATACAGCGCAAGAAATATGGTCAATAATGTTGTGATAACTTTTTATGGGGACAGGTGGTTATTAGACTTATCCTGGTGATAGTTTTTTTTTTTTAAGATTTTTAAAATTATTTATTTATTTATTTATTTTTGGCTGTGTTGGGTCTTCATTGCTGCATGCAGATTTCTCTAGTTGCAGTGAGCGGGGGCTGCTCTTTGTTGCAGTGCGCGGGCTTCTCATTGTGGTGGCTTCTCTTGTTGCGGAGCGCGGGCTCTAGGAGCATGGGCTTCAGTAGTTGTGGTGTGTGGGCTCAGCAGTTGTGGCTCGCGGGCTCTAGAGCGCAGGCTCAGTAGTTGTGGTGCATGGGCTTAGTTGCTCCGCGGCATGTGGGATCTTTCTGGACCAGGGCTCGAACCCACGTCCCCTGCATTGGCAGGCGGATTCTTAACCACTGTACCACCAGGGAAGCCCTGGTGATGGTTTCTTAATGTAGGCAAACCTCAAATTATGCAGTACACCTGAAACTGACATAATGTATGTCAACTATATTTCAATTAAAAAAAAGACATCCGGGCTTCCCTGGTGGTGCAGTGGTTGAGAGTCCGCCTGCCGATGCAGGGGACACGGGTTCGTGTCCCGGTCTGGGAAGATCCCACATGCCGCGGAGTGGCTGGGTCCGTGAGCCATGGCCGCTGAGCCTTGTGCGTCCGGAGCCTGTGCTCCGCAACGGGAGAGGCCACAACAGTGAGAGGCCCGCGTACCACAAAAAAAAAAAAAAAAAAAAAAAAGACATCCAGCTCAGTCTTTGCCTTTAAGCCAGAACAATGTTATTACTAATATTAATGTGGGTCTAAATCATTTTGTGCTTTGTTTGCTCCTCCCGGTCTGTTTATTTTTCTCCCCTTTGTCACTTTTTTCTTTTCTACCTGTTTGGAGCTTAAATGCTGTCTCTGTTAGTTCGGGATTTCCCTCGACACCCAGGCTGCCAACAGTCTGCCCGAGCCCTCGTGCTCTGACTCTTGCTCCCATTAGTTCTCCATTGTGCTTACTTCTTGTCTATTTGCTGTTCTCTTTCCCCTTCTCCTCGTACATTCACACAAAGGGTACAGCAGCCTTTTACTTAACCCCTGGGTAACAGGGTTAGGGGGGACTCAAGTTGCTGAGCTACTTAGAGCCGCCCTGAGAGTTTTCTCCCTGCCCCATCCCCCATTAGGTCCTAGCTTCTTTGGTCCTCTCTGGCTCCAGGTCTCCCTCCCAGAGTCCCACCCCCGCCTCTCACCAGCCTGGACCACCTACCTGCTCTCCCGCCATCACTATCCCTCCCTTGCCTGTTTCTCTCCTTGGATGTCTCCCTATCTGAACTCTGTGGTTAAATTTGCTTACTGGTTCCCTCTCTCCCTTTAAGCTCCACAAGGGTGTCCCATGCACCACTGTACCCCAGGGTCTGGGGCACAGAGCAGTGAAGACCAGGAGAGAGCGGGTGGGTGGATGGTGGCAGCTGAGTCTGCAGGGGAAGCACCCACCTGTCAATCCCAGTGGGACTGGTGCAGTGAAGAGGAAGAGAGGTCTCCTGGGATCCCACCTCACCTAGGTGCAGGGGCACAGACTGCCCACCCTCGGGGTCCCAGAGAAAAAACCAGACTCAGGGGAGCAGGCAGAGTAACGTACTAACATTTTTAATACAGTCTGATCAGATCAACTCACATCACAGGGTCAGCCTCGGCTTGCTCACATGTGATACAACCGAGGTGTATGATGTCCCCACCTGCCAGCTCTCCTGCCTTCCAACAGCACTGAAACCTCCTCCCTCCCTGACCAGACTGGCATTTTTAAAATTTTGCATAAAACTATTTCTTCCATAGACTCCAAACAATCAACTAGCCAAGTTAATTATGGTACATCTAAACAAAGTTTAATCCTAAACCCTAACGTGTGACTGCGGTTTACAAAGAGCTCTGTATCACCTGGGATAGCTTTCAGTAGCAATTCACTACAACTGGTCCTAAAAAATAATAACAATAATAATAATAATTAGAGAATTAAAACCCAACAGCAAGTTGAATGGTTAAAATCACCTAAGAACTGAAATTTGGGGTAGGAGTGTCCTCGATTGCTAAGCTTGTCCTAGTGGCAAAATGTTAGCCTTTAAGCGGGGCTCAGAAAGGTCTGGGGCCCTCCAGGTCAAAGGTCAAGCTCAGAGGGCTCTCAGAGGACACTCACCCCATGGTCCACGGGATGCTGTAGACTTCCAGCTTCCTTAAAAACAGTTGGGCATCAGCATTGTGTAAGTGGGCGGAGACCCTATTGTGGTATCTTTTGAGGGAGATGAGAAGGGGGAATGAGGGATTAGAGAAGGGGCAGGGGACCAAAATCACCGAGGTCCCAGAATGCTGTCAGGTGCAGGTGTGGAACTGGGGTCACTAAGACTGAGCACCAGGAGCTCCAGCTTCCGCCCGTTAGAGAAACCAGCCCTGGTGTTGCCTTGGAGGCCCGTGTAGTGTTTTCTGCCCTCATCCCATACCAGATCTCGCAGATATTTCTGCCGAGTATCAGATGAGAATCTATTTCTAAAGACCATTGGGGGTTAGGGGTGGGTGACAGGGCTGGAGGGGGAGTTAAAAACGAATAAAAATCTCTCAGCTACAGAACCCAAAGACACCACTTCCCTCCGCATTCACAGCATTTCTCAGTGGTCCCCGGTGGCCGTTTCTGCGGGGACGCAGCATCTGCCTCACTTGCCCTCAGGCCCCATGGGCTGCTGGTCGACCTCGGGATCTACCAGAGATGATGCAAACGCCGACTGAACAATCTGAAACCCAAAGGACTCGAGGAGAGACATGTTCTGCTGGGGAGAGAAAGGTGAGCCAAGGGCAGGGCCCAGGTCCCCCAGGGGGCCCCCGAGGGCCCGGACATGCACCTTCTGGATGTGTTTGTTCAAGTAGGACTTGGAGCGGAAGAAGCTCCCGCACTCGGGGCAGGGGTACTTCTTCTCCCCGTCAGACTCCATCTTGTTTTTGGGGACTGCCATGTCACAGGAGAAGGATCCATTGGTGCTCTGTTTCTCGGGCGTCTTCAGGTCGCTGGCATCCGAGAGGTCACCGTAGGAGTCGGAGCTCTCAATCGGATCCTGATGTGAGCATTTCTGGCCTTCTAGGAGGAAACAGAACACAGAGGAGCGGTGAGGCCAGGCTATGGGGATGCCCCCTCGGAGGGGTCGCCAGGGGCCAGCTCACAGGCTCGTGGAGGGTAGCCGATGGCCAGCCACCGCCCAGCAGAACCCACAGAGGTTCAGCTGGTCAGTCAGGGAGCCTGGCGTGCCTACAGGGGTGAGACAGCAGGGCCTGGGGCTGCCAGCCTCCCTCGCCGCGGACTCTTCATGCAGGCGCACGTGTACTGCTCACCACCATCTCGGCCTGCTTCAAGGAAGGGTATGGAGAGGGGACCTCCTCTGTCTCCACCCAGGACAACCCAAGACCCCCAGCTCCTAGGCGCTCTCTTGGGTGCCTCTGAGGGTAAAACAGCTGTTGTGATGATGCTGAGCAGGTACGTCAGTGGCCTCACCTCTGCACCAGACTGGCTGCACCCTAGCAAGGCAGAACCAGAGCCGTGGGCTCCTCAACCCAGGCAGACCCTATCGACGGCTGAGTCAGAGCCAGTCCTTTACCCAACGCTGCAAACACAAGCCCTGCCCTCACTGCCTCTGCCTGCCAGAAGCCTTCCAGGCCAAGTTGCCAAAGCACACAGCTTAGAAGGAACTAAACAACTCAAGTCGGCCAGCTGTCCCTACGCAGGGCCGAGAACAAGCTGGTCCTCGAGACAGCCCTCACTGATCTGCCTTGCCCGGCCCACACGTGAATCCTCCACAATGAGCTCCTTCCTGCCTGGGTTCAGAGCGCCATGCCAGAAAGGGAAGTCTGTGATGGGAGCGTGGAGCATGCCATCTCTGCCATCTGCCAAGCCCCTGGCATCATCCCCAAGGCAACAACAACTTGAAAAACCACAGAACAACCCGAATCAACAAGTGGAGGTGGGGCCTAGGGAGCTCTAGGCAAACCAACTCGGAGTCGGCACCATGCATCTCACAAACGCGGCCAGAGGCTCTCCGGAAAGGGCTGGTCACAGCAACCAACCACCCCTACCGAGGGGGAAGCCAGACCTTGGCTCCACCTGCCCACAGGGTCAAAGGAGAAGAAAGCATTCAGCCACAGCTCCACACCATCCTTAAAGGGCCACAGGCAATGGACAGGCCCAGAGGCTCATCATGCAGGGCTCCTCTTCCTGCCCTGGGCCCGGGGCGTCCCTGCAGGGCTCTGGACGTGGGGGCTGGCCAGGAGCGAGGAGGGTGCTGGGGAAGAGGAGGCGGGGGCTGGATCTCGGCAGGGCCCTAAAGCCTCACTCACCGCCCTGGAGTGAGATTCCCCACTGTAACTTTTGTCCTGGAGGCCACTGCCACTCAGATCTCGAGCCTCCTTGAGGCGGCCAGCAAGCCGGCAGCCTTCACGCCTCCCCACGCCCGGCCCAGCGCCCCCACAACACAGCCTGCGCAGAGAAGCAAAGTGCAGAGCAAGGGGTCGCTTGCCTTTGTTGCCATAGGTCCTGGCGCAGTGGAACGCTGCTCCCCCATTCGGGATGGGCTCCTGGTGCCTGGAGACCTGGGGAAGGGGAACACCGTGGTGGGTTTTAACATGGACCTTTAAGTAGGAGGCAGAGGAGAAACCTAAACAAGACAAAAGGAGATGAGATCCCGCAGCCGGCACACAGACACCTCTCTGCTTCCCCCACGCCTCTCCTCTGGCCGCACTGGCTAGCACTCCTAGAAGGGGCCCCTCCTTGGCTCAAAGGCGCTGCAACCACAGGAGCCACCTGGCTCAGGAGGGAGGGTGGCACTGTCCTCGAGTCGGCTTCTCTGCAGAGCCCGCTCTGCAAGGCTGTGGAGGCTGCCTGGAGGGATGGCCTGAGATCCCACTCCGGCCAGGGCCAGAGGCCAACTGCCTCGGCTCGCTTGGCACCTCAGTAACAAGTGGTCTGAACGGATGGTCCACAGCCCCAGACCAGCTGCAGGGGCCACGGCTAGAAATGCTGTCAGGAAAGTACATGGGGCTCCAGGGCAGCCACGGGACTCCAGCCGGCAGAATGCTGCTGAACATGTGTGAAGGCAAACCATCTGCACAAGAAGCCAGACGGAGGCAAGATGAAATCCCAAAGAAATGCCTCCGGGAGTCCCCCTTCTTCTACCTGTTAAGACATGCTCTATTTTGCAAACTTTCTCACCTTCAGAATAACTGGGTTTAGTAACTGTTCAGACCTTTTGAAGAACAATGAAAATAGGAAGTTATGTTAAAGGGGGTGTGCAGTCATCTCTTATTCACGGTGGTCTTCTTGGTTCGGTTTTGGAGGATCCAACAGGTTCACTTAAGGAAGAAGAAATAGGCACAATCCTTGTCTTTATTTTGGGGGAGGGGCAATCCAACCTTCTGGGATCTGCTCCAGACCCACCCAGATGCTCCAGTCAGTTTGAGCCTCGAGATGCCTTGGGCTGGGAAGAGTGATCTCAGGCCAATTTCCACAGCAGCCACGAGTCCAAGGAGATGGAACCAGGTGGGCCAGTCAAAGGATTTCCACTTGGGTTTCCGCAGGAAGGAGCTGGGACATCAAATCCTCCCACAGTCAAGGATCCGAAAGTGCCTTCGGCAGGAACCAAAACTTTTCGGCAAAAGGCCCACTTGGGGCGCTATGCCTAGATGGTGTCCCTTTAGTCCACTCCAGATGCAGCTGACACATCCTCGGGTACTTTCATTCCCTCGTTAAATTACAGTCACGGGGTAGCAGTGGGATCTAGTACTAATGGGCTAGAGGCTGGAGAGTACTGTGTAATGTCTGCACAAGACTTGTTTGAAAAAAGTCTGAATTGGCCTGGGCTTTCAAATGCTACTGGAACTACAATAAAGGTCACCTTCAGAGAGTGACAGAGGTGTGCAGGCCCAGCGCACTGCATGCATCGCTCTGTGCTTTGCAGCCACATGTACAGCTGCTAAATGGCAGAGCCTGGACTCTAACCCCAGGACCACGTGCCACCATGTGGTCCTTCACCACTGGGCAGACTCTCTAATAGTCTCTGTGTCTTGGTCCTGGCCCTAGAAACATCCTTTCAACTTTTGCAGTAGGCTCCATTATCACCATTTACATTCCTGTATTTCTCGGCCATGTTGGTGGATTAGAATGAAAGCTGCTGGTAGACAGGCTGACCTGTGGGAATCTTATTCAACAAACATCCCCCCGATGGTAGCAGCTGGTGGTTCTGGAGGGAAATGGGGGGCTGGGTGAATCTTCCTTCTTTTCCTGACAAAGAAGACCCTCCTGGACCAGATGCTGCTGTCCTGCCCTGCCTGGTAGAGCACGATGTCCTGCACTGTGACGAAGTCGTCTGCCTGGGGCCAAGCAGGGGACAGACTGACTTATGAGGGTCCCATATAAACACTCCTCGGAGGGAGGCTGTGGTCAGGAAGGAGCAGATGAGACTCACAGGACAGAGGATCTCAGCCCTGCCCCATGGATGGCGCTACGGCCCTGGCAACCAACAGAAATATCAGGACAACCAACAGAAACATCAGGACAACCAACAGAAATATCAGGACAACCAACAGAAATATCAGGACTTTCCGACTGATGCGATGATACCACTTTAGAAGGGAATTTTTTTCTTTGTTTTTTAATCCCTTGCGGGGCCCTCTGAAGTGGTTTGAAGCACTCTCCACGGTGCACCAGGGCAGGGCCACTGCAATCAAGAGGGATGGGAAAGGAGGGAAGGAGCACCAGGAATATTTACTCCTTGTGGGAAGAGCTGTGCTGGGGAACACAGCAGATGCTCAATGAAAACTCACTGTTTTCTCCCGAAAAATGGTCTGGGGACCACGTGGCAGGGTCCCCTTGACACTGCCCCAGCTGCAGACTACTTACTATCTATAGCAAAACCACATGGCGAGTGGTAGGCGTGGATCCACAGTTGCCACCTAAAGCCCAGAATTTAAACACAGAGCAGCTCAGCAGCCAAGTTTTGGGGTAAAACAGAAGCCGAGTTTCTGTGAATGTATCTTTGAAGCCAGACGCATTTGGCCGGAATTCTAAACTCACCTGCCTGTTCACCACTGATTAACCAAGAACCAAAGAGGAAGCTTTATACAAGCATCAGAGTGATGGGGACACTGAGCACACACGTGACTCCACCACCACCGACAGGCCACCCTCTCTCACGCTCCAGATACGGAGAACATGCTACCACGAGGCTACTGTTTCTCCGCTGCATTTTCTTGCCTGGTGTGCTGTAATTCATACTCTGGAAGCAAACCCTCCTTGGCAGCTTCCACATCTGTGCAGGGGTCAGGGATGGCTTTCTTCTTGTCCACACCTTGGTGGGGCTGTGCCCAACTGAGCCGTGCTGGAGGGGGGGGCACCAAGTAGGCTTGGGTCAGCTCAGTCCAGGGGACGGCAGGCTGTCTGCGTCTACCACTGGTGCTTGCCTCTGGCTGGAGAGAAGGCTTTCTCTACCCTTTAAGCAGATATTTGAGTGCAAGTGTTGTCTCGGTCAAAGACAGATTCCCAATATGCTTTCCCGCTCCCTCCCTCACACCAGTACATACACATCTACACAAAGACCCTGCTAACAGAAACTTAAAAGAAGGGAAATCGTGGCAATCTACCAGGTCCTTCCCACTGTTCAACTCAACTGATTTCCTCAACTTGAACGTGGGAAACAGGCTTTTGTAGCCATCATACTCCTCCCACTGCAAGTTATCTTCTCTGCAGATGGGATGGTCTACATCCTGATACGTGTCCAGGACAAAGACAAGGTCATCTGTCTCCAGTGTGGGGCTGGGCCACCGGCTGCATCTCCTCTCTCCCATTCTTCACAGGCAAGAGTTGTTTGTGTGGCTGAAAGTAGGCAGATGGATGGGTGGTTAAGCTGATTGCTTAAGAACTGCTGGGACTGGAGGATCTCAGGGCACCTGGAAATTCATCTGATCCTGCCTCACCCGCTAACCGGCTGGCTGAACGTTAGCCTTTGCTTGAACCCTTGTAGAGAGAACATCCATTTATTCCTGCAGCTCCTCCTGTAGTCACAGCCTTGAAAGGACGGCCCAGAGCTCCCTGCATTCTGATTCCAGTGTCTCAGTGTCTTTGGCGGCCTATCCTCTTCCTGGAAAAACTGCCTTCCCCTTCCTCTTCTTTTTTGGAGGGGAAGGGAGGCGTCTTTTCCCATTTCTGCCGAAGAAATGAGTCCAGAGGTAGAATCCTGCTCCTTCTCTTCTGATGAAGACCAAAATTGTTTTCTCTTCCTTCTGAGGATCCAGGGTGGTTTAGACTAGAGCCCTCTTCTGTCTTCTTGGAGGAATGGGACTTCCTGCTCTGACTCTGGGACCCAAAGCTGGGTTTTTCTATTTTAGCTTTTGGGTTTGTTTTTTTTTTTGGCCATGCCACGCAGCCTGTGGGATCCTATTTCCCTGACCAGGGACTGAACCCAGGCCCTAGGCAGCGAGAGCGTGGAGTCCTAACCACTGGGCTGCCAGGGAATTCCCCCAAAGCTGTTTTGCTTACGACCCAGATCTAGCGTTGGATTTTCTGAGGAAAGGTGGGCTCTGGTTCTACTCTCCCGGCACCCCCACCCCAGCCACGTGGCCTGTGGCTGCTGTCCAAGTCCTCTTTACCAGACCAGGGAAAACAAATCCTGACGTACAATAGTTGTTGGCTTTGCCACATCAGCTGTCTCCTAACTGGGTCGACTTTCCCTGATATTCCCGGCTGCTTGCAGCTTTTCTTTCCTCCTGAGCGGGGCCCACAGGGGTTGTGGCCCTGGGTCCCCCACTCAGCTCCCCGCCACTTTGTAGTCCAGGCTTTATCTCAGTTTTCTCACTGGCGTCCTCCTCCGCCCTAACTGGTTTACCACCTCTGGTTTCTGACCCCAACTCTCAGGCTGAGAACTTCAACCCTGAAACCCCGACAGTACGCCCACTGACAGCACCGTTGCAGCAGGTCTCGAGTTAGTTGGGGACGCGGTCAGGAAGCCATGGGATGAAGCGAGACAAGGAACCATCTCTTCCTAGAGCTGGGCAGCCACAGCCTGATAGCTCTCTCCACACACAGCCCCACTGCTAGCTCCCCGGAGGAAGCTCCTGCCAGAAAGGGCTCTATTGACATATCAGAAAATAGGACAGATGCTTAAGCAGCTTTTCTGACCACCTCCCTGCTCCCACAGCAGGTTTCCTGGTGGTACAAAGGTTGACATCGAATGGCCTTCAAGGCAAACCCCGGGTGTGCAGTCCCCGGGAGGAACCCAGCTCAGGGCACCAAGAGGACACCCAGCCACTCAGCAGGCTCCCTCCACCAGCAACCTCAGGGCATGTGGAGATAGCACAGGACTCAAAGTTTCCAGCCAAGGACTGCAGGGGGGTTGCACCTGGTTCAAATCAGAGTGTCAGCGAGCTGTGTCTTTCCTGACAGAAAGTGTAAGGAGGGCCTCCCAAGTGTGCTTCTGCTTGCAGGGTTCAGAGAACTTTCACCTACCTTGTCTCCTGGGATCCTCACAGCAACCCTGTGAGGTGGGCAATGGGGATGTTCTCAACCCCGTTCAGAGATGAAGAGACTGAGCCTTCGAGAGGGGAAGGGAGAGTTCAAGGTCACACAGGAGGGTGAGGTGGGAGGGGCCAGCTAAACCCTGGGTCCCCTGCCTCCTGGCTTAGTGCTCAGTCCACTAAGCCACACTCAAGACTTCCAGAAGTGTTGTGACAAGAGTGTCCCAGGAGATAGGACTCTCCAGCCACGTCCCCGCCTGGCCAAAGCAAGCGCACCATGCAGAAGCATCCTCACGCTCACCAGACAGCTGCCCCAACTCCTTCAGCAGATAAGGCGCAGCCTCCTCCACTGACGCTGCTTGCAAAACACGAACCTCAGCCCTTCTAACAGCCAACGAGCCCTGGCAGAAGCTCAGGGACAGGCCAGACTTCATCCAACGCAACACCAGGGCCACAGAAGCCACCTAGGCCAACCTCAGCCGCAAGCACGCTGCCCTGCTCAGAGCACCTGCCACTTTCCGCTCTCGTCAAGGCCACAATCTACCTGGGCCTGGGCTCTTCTGACCATTTGTGCTAGAAAGTTTTGGCCCTTGTCCATCTCCAGACTCAACGTCCTTACCTGGCTGCTGACTTTCACGTGCCAGTGGATCAGCCAGCAAAGCTCTTGAGCAGGACCCCTCATTCTCCCACCTCTTGAGGCCTAATGACTCCCACCAACCTCAGTAGTTCAGTGCATCCATCCTGCCCCCTGGGCAGCAGGTGTGTCATGGGCCCAAGCCTGGGAACAACACTCTCTGCTGTTCCCACTTGCTGAGCCCCTGGCAACTCCCATTCCAAGCACCCCAGGTTTCTTGGAAAGGAAAGGGTGACAAACAGCTAGCTGGGGGATAAGATGTTTTTCGCTCAGTGGGAAGGGAGGGAGGGCTGGCCGTGCAGAGTGGAGCCTGAGGCAGGGTGGTCAGACACCCCCCGGCCTCCCACACGGGCTCAGGCCCATCCCCTGGACATGAGGAAGTAGCAGGAAGATTACCTCGGTTACAGATACTGCAGAAGTTGCTGGGCCCCTCGCTGTGCTTCTTCAGGTGGTCTGCCATGTACGCTGCCCTCAAGTACTTCCCGCATACCTGGCAGGGCACCTTGTCTTCATGACAGGCCAGGTGGGAGCGCAGACGGTCTCGGGTGGCAAAAGAAGCATTGCAGGTCTGAGGGCAGAAAGGAAAACGGGGTGAGGTAAAAGCTGGCGTCCACACCCGAATCCGTACCGAGCACACTGTGGCACAAAGCCATTTCCGGCCAACACAGGGACTCCCTGTATAAAGAGAACTTCAGAATGCGGCCAGGCTTCCTCCCCAGATGCCAAGTAAGCCGCTCCTACTCCCCATGGTCTTCCCCCACAGGACCCCTGAGCTAGGATCACTGGTTCCCACTGGCCCCCAACATGCACATTACATGGCAGGCTGAGTTCTGCAAAACAAAAGAGCTAGGGGTTTTTCATTCTTAAACATTTAAGAACTGATGTTAGTTGCATTGGCTGTAAGTGAATTTACAGAAGAGCTATTGGCATATAAACGGAACAGTCTTCACCTTCTCCACCCTGGGTTTCCCCTGGTTGCTTTATACAAAGAATCCAATTTACTCACTTTATTCAAAAGCGACATTAATCGTGGCCACAGGGAAATGGAAAGGAAAGGCAGGACAGAACACAGAGATTACTCTTCATAGTATCCGTGTGCGTTTGTATTGAGAAAGCAGCCCATAAAGTGACTGTCAATTTTGCGAATGTGAAAATTAGCAGAGAGTGAGGGCCGGAGGCTCCGGGGGCATCTGCGGAAACCCAGTGCTGGTGCCAACAAGGATGGCACCACCCTGCACTGACCAGTGCCCCCCCACCGTGCCAGGCAGGCCCCAGACTCCACCTTCAGAGGCCTTCATCGCATGCAGTGCATCCTCACGGTGGCCCTCGAGGCAGGCCGTGGTCTCACCCCACCGGCCAGGAGCTGCAGTCAGTACCACACCCTGGGAAGGCAGACCCGGGTCCCCTGACTCGGTCTCAGCCCTGGGTCTACCCCCAACATCTCTCCCCCAGCCCGGGCCTGCATGGCTTCCCAGCCTTGGAGGTCACAGAATGTCGGGAAAGCCCTCAGGAGAGTTGAATCTGGTGACCTTCACTATTTTGGATCCACGGATGTGTCTCAGGAGTTCTAGTCAAGGTTGACTCATTTCTTTTCTCTGTACCTGTGTTTACCATTTTAGAGCCACAAGAGAAAGCAACATTCACCTTTAATTGCATCACAGACCGAACGTTAACCCATTGAAGACCCGCCACCCTGTTAACTGGCTAGAATGGAGGTGTTCCTGTGGCTCCACTGAACAGAAACAGATCCCGAGATCCTGAGACCTTAAGGTAAGCGTCTGAACACTGTCACCACGTACAACGTCTATCTATTGCTTTACTGTACAATCAGAGCGAGAAACAAATGCATTCAATGCTGTGGAGGTAGAAGACACTGTGGTTGCTACCCCAACCCCAAATGTCTGCATCAGGACCAGCTGAGCTCTTCTTAGTCGTTATCTTTTGAATAAATGTTACATATTTGAATAGAACAATTTATGCTAATTAAATACAGTTGACCCTTGAACAGTTTTCCAGGGTTTGAACTGACCCTTGAACAGTTTTCCAGGGTTTGAACTGAACGAGTCCACTTATACGCGAATTTTTTTCAACAGTAAATACTACGGTAGGTGGTACACCATCTGCAGTTTGCTGAACCCGCGGATATGGAACCGCGGACGTGGAAGAATCGCATACACAGAGGGCCGACACTAAGTTGTATGTGTATGTGTATTTTTGACTGCTCGGAGGGTCGACGCCCCTAACCTCCGTGTTGTTCAAGGGTCAAGTGTACTGCTTTCATGTTTTATAGATTGAGTTTATTCATCTGACAAATGAGGGAGCTAAGTTTAGAGAGTAATTTGCACAAAGCACAGGGCTCAGCTACTAGAGAAAGCAACACCCTGCCACTGCAGGGCCAGTGCCCTACCAATCCTCCTGGCCACCCTGGGGTATTCCCCTCCTCCCTGATTTACAGCCGGGCAGACAGAGGTCCTGAGAGGACTCGGGGCAGCTGGACTGAGAACCAGCCCCTGAGCATGTGTTCTTACCACCTCCAGCCTCAGCAGAGGTAGCTTCTGGTGAAAGGTGTGGATAGTTTTTATCAGTGTACTTGGTAGCCAGGGCTGTCCTGATAGAGGTGACAGGATCTGTGCAGGGAAACTTGAGCACTTAGGTGACTCAGAAAGCACCATGGGTGCTTGGTCTCATGGCCACAGGTGGGCCCCCCGTCAGGTACCTTGTGACCCAACCATAGGCCACAGTGGGTGGAAAACTGAATCTTCCCCCAGCCCCACCAGACTGTAAACCAGAGTAAGGGGTGCCATGAACACCTGCGGGAGAGAGGGGTGCACCTGTCGATTTATCTGGGGACGAGAGCTGGCTTGGCCGGACAGCGACTTGAGGACCACCGCCACAGTGACGAGAGGCAGGGTGGTCTACACCGCAGAACTCAAAGGAGCCAACCACGGACCAGGTGTTAAGAAAATGCAGCTGAAAGCGCACATTCAGGATCCCACCTTCTGTGGCCCCTGGGAGAGGGTGCCACTAGAGGGATGTGAAAGAGATGCCTTGTTTTGCTCGCCAACTTTCTTTTGGGATGTGTCCCTTAAAGCACTGCCTGTCATACTTTGCTAACGAAAGATAATGGACAGCCAGACTTCAATTATCCACAAGTGGATTATCCATTTGGGGGATTAGCTAAGCAAAATTAAAGCTGCAGACCAGGCTGAGTCCTCCCGCCCTGTCCTCCACTGATTATCTCTCAAGGAATGAAAGCAAACTTTAGCCTGAGCAAACATAATTAGGAATGTAAATCTGCTGCTGGGAAAACAAAACAAAACACAAATGCAACAAAAACTATCACTGTGTTACAAAGCCAAGCTGAAATGGTGGTTGGCTTCTCTGTGCCAGGATTGACCCTTTGTGGCTGGAGTACCCAAGGCTTTCTGGAGGAACTGTGAAAGTGCCCAAGTCCGAGTCTAGGCCTGCCAGAAGTTCAGACAACACCAAACATAAAAGGCCTGGTCACTTAACCCAGGAGAGAAAGGAGAGAAAGGCTGAGGAGAGAGATGGATCTCAAAGAAGGGGGTGCCCGGAACCTCCATGCTGGGGCCACTCGAGAAAAACACTTCCTGTCCTGGAGGCAGGGAGAAGGCAGAGGGACCCTGACAGGATCAGCACCCCAATCGATTGCTGGTGGTGCTGGGAACGGACACCTCGCCCCAGCCCTGCGCACAGGCAGCCTGCTATTGCTGGAGGCACACCTGCCGGGTCCTGGCCCAGCCCCCACAGAGGTTCATCACCACTCAACACTGAGCCCCAGCCAGGCTCCCTTCCCTCCCTGCCAGTTTCTCCCCGTCCCAGACTTCCGAATGCTTTTCTTCCCAAGGGTTGAACAGCTCAGGAATGGGGCCTCAGTGGTACCAGGGGCACCGGTGCACACCTACTCTTGGTGGCCTTTGAGCCTGGCAGCCTCAGGGGATATCTTAAGTAGTCTTTTCCATAGCCTTAGAAAAGTCTGAGGGCAATGCATGTGGGCTCAGCACCATGGGCCTTGCTGGCCCCCTTCTTCTCAAGGGTGTCAGCTCCCTTATTCCCACTTCAATTCCTAATGAGTTATCCCTCCAGCCCAAACCCTCCAACCAGCCCCCGAGAAGTGGGGCCACTAGGAGCAATGGGAGAGGTCTGAGCTGTTCTAGCCTCTCGGCTTCAGGCTGAACTCCATCTGGGGTCAATGTCCCAGCCCACAGCACTCACAGATCAAGCAGCATTGGGGCATCTGGGCCATTTAAGGACACTGAGGCCAAACCCCAAGGAGACTTGCGTGTCACTGCCAAGCCTGAGCCCCCATGCCCCCACGTTCGGAGGGCCTTTCCCCTCAAGCTGTGGCACCCATCTCTAACTGGCCCCTACTGTCTCCTCTGTGGCATCAGGAGGGACCGAGAGGTATGGCTCATGCCCAACTCTGCCAGAGGCTAAAGGAACCAACTCCTAGAGAGCTGTCTCTTCACCTCTGATACTTTCAGCAGACACACCATGCAAAACAGATGCCCCTGCTGTTTAACAAAGCCCAGGCACACCTGGCCAGCCAGCTCAGAGCCTGAGAGGCAGCACGTCTTCACCTGCACCTGCCAGGTCACTGTTAGGGGAGTTCTGGCTGTGGGGCTGGAGGCAAGGCCAGCAGGATTGTGAGAGTGTGTGTCGGAGGGGCAGGGCAAGAGCAGGCTTGTACACCAAGGGACAGTGATGTCAGTGTTATGACACAGACCAAGGACAAAACACACAAAGCCTCAAACGTTAGAATGAAAACTTTTATCATCACTCCTATTATCCCCACAGAGCCCGCGGGGGCTGAAGGGCACACCACTGGGATCCGACGGAGGTCTACATCTGCTTTATCAGCACCCAAAGCCATATATTGGGATGACCCAATGTAAAGCTACTGGTTAATCTAGTCCCTGAGCAGACCTGCTAATAAACCTCAAAACCACAAAAGTCTAATTCACAAGCCAGAAATGAAAGCGGACCTGTGTGAGTGGGAAGGGACGAGGGCAGCATGGTTGGCCCAGTTGGAGTTGCACCGGAGTCTCCTCTCCTCTGGAGGAGGATTCACTCCCAGAGTCGGGGGAGGAGTGGCCAGGCCCCATTCTAGAAACCCCTTAGGGGAGGTGATGCCAGGGGAGGGGAAGCATGTAAAAGCCGGTGGCTTAGTTCCTAGGAAAGCATCAACCTCCAGGCAAGGACAGACACCCAGGGGTACCATCTGCTAAAGAGGGAAAACAAGGCAAGAGAGCCCAGAAAGAAACGTGGAGACCATGGGGAGGACCAAGGAAGGAGCCCTTTGCTACCCCTATTTGGGGTCCTTGAGCTGGGAAAGAGTCCAAGTCACCCAGGGAGGAGCTGGGCATAGTGGGCAGGGACCACTCTCCTGGCCTCTCCCAAAAGCAGGGGGCTCAGACCACTGCCACTGCCGTTCCCCTCCACAGAAAACCCTCTTGGGAGGCCCCGGCTAGCCCACAGGCCACTGGGTAAAGGCCCGGCTGCCCTCTGGGGCAGTCCAACCCTGCCTCAGATAGCCCGGCGGGGCTGGGCAGAAGAGAGCGTTGCTGGAGGGTGCCGGGCCCAGGTTTTCGAGGGCTGGGAAGGATTTTTTTAGAGAAAGGGAAAAGGCGGTGTCAGGAACCGAATGGGACGACCTCCACAAAGCAGGCTGGGCAAAGTCCCATGATGGCAGGTCGCTAGGAAGAGATTCCAGGGGCGGCAGGCCGCTGCTGCTCCCAACCCACACCTGGAAAAAGGGCAGAGAGTGCAGGTTACCCCCCCAGGCCACCGGGCATGCCCCCATTGCCCTCTGGGCTCCTCCTACTCTGCTGGGCTGCTCAGCACACTACCTGGGAGAGTCAGAATGTGCTCCGTGATGAGAGACAGAGGGAGAGGAGGCAGCGAGGCACAGGCACATCCCAGCAGGCCCACCCCTGGTCGCCTGGCCGTCTGGGAACACCACCGCACCTGGCCCCTGGGGGCTCTCTGCCCCACCTACAGCACGTCCATCCCTCCCTATTATCGGTCTCCCCAGACCCTCCTCCTTGCCACCAACAGGATAAAGAGAAAGAGGTCACCCCATCAGACACTGCAGTAAGCACCCCACAACTCTGTTTCCCACTCAGATGGTGGGAACTTGGCCCAGGAAAGGGGGGACGACCAAGGAGAAGATAGAAGTGTGCTTTCCACCCACACAGGAATGCTCAGTGGCCAGGAGAGGAAGCTCAATTTTCTGGGCATCACAGAGCCCCCAGATATTGTTCAAGCAGACAAACCAAGGGTGAGAATCTTGCCCAGCCTCCCCTACCTACTGCTACACAAAGAGCTCTCAAGGACAGGAAACCACCTCGCTTTCCAGTTCTCAGAAGCCCTTGGCTGTGTGCACACGTGGCTCAGGATGGGTTAAGCAGGTGCCAGTGATCACACCACTCCCTGCCTCCTTCACCCCCACCCCTGCGGCCTGGTGCCCTGAGCTGAGGGGACCCAGAATGAGCTCCAACTCAGGTCAGGCTGCCAGGCATACAAGGGGAAGAGTTGTTGGCTGGACCACCAGGAGCCCTTAAGAAGCCATTCCCACCCCATGGTGGCCCCTGCGAACTGCTGGGAACCAGAAGCCGGACCCAGTGGGGTGCCAGTGCCCCCAGGACGACACTTGTGCAATGTGGCCCACCATCCAAGGAGCTGGCAAACGCCAGGAGAGGAAAGCCAAGCAACAGAGCAAAGACAGAGACGGGTTGGGAACCAGGACCCAGCGACCAGGAAGGAGGGGACATCAGCAGTGGGAGGGAGGGGGCTGGGGGAGAACAAAGGAGAAGAGCAGACAGACGGTGGGGGGACAGAGGGGGAGGTGTGCACAGCGGTGGTCAGCCAGCCAGCCCAGCACGCACAGCAGCTGGCTCACGGCCGTAGCTGTGAGGACAGCAGCATTCTCTTTCAGCCCATCTCTGCCCCAGCCCAGCCCCTACCTGACACTTGTGAGGCCGCTCAGAAGTGTGCACCTGCTTGATATGTCCGTTCAAGTGATCAGGCCTAGAAAAGAGAAACAAGAGAGACTTTAAAACAAGACCTTAAGAGAGGGGGCTACAAACTTGGTCAGACCCCTGCCCCCACAAGGCTGGAGAGGACTCCCTCACCCCACCCCAGCATGACAAAGAAAAGTCACCACCCAGCTCTGGCTCCTGAGGCCCAGGCCTCTCTGCCCTGGATTTCTCTAGAGGGGGAAGGGGAGTGAGCGTTTGTCTCTGACCTTGCCTACCCGCCTCCCCCCACCAGAAACTCAATGATTTCTAGGACCCAAGGAGGGGGCTTTAGAATGAGACTGGGCTGCCTTGCTGCAGCCTTTCCGGGAGGGGGTATGTGTGATTCATTGTCCAGACTAAAGCCCCTTAGAAACTCAGCATTCCCCTCCCCCAGCCTCTCCCACCACAGCAGCCAATGACTGCCACCCGGATGGAATTCAGTCCCCAGAGGCCAAGGGATGAAGCCTTAAGCCCCCAGCTGGGCTGGTAAACCAGATGCCCGACAGAGCAGGTGGGCAGGGTCTGCCTGACCGGTAAGACTGGTTCCTGCTTGGGGCCCCTCTGAGGGAGTTCTCCATCCCTACGTTCATACACACAAGGCCCTCAGTACCCAGGCAAGTTAAAACGAGCCTTTTATTCTGAATATTCTCTTAAGAGGAAAAACAACCCTCTGCTTGCAGACAAGACTTCAGTTCCTTATCAGGCTCACTAAAAAGTCAATCTAAAACGACATCCTGCCCTCCTTCTTCTCTGTCCAGTGAACATAAAGGGGATCTGTGGGTTCAGGTGGGCTCTGGAGCCACCAGGTCAGAGCAGATCAAAGGCTTCGCTGTTCAGAAGAGACTCTGGGTGCCCAGCTCTGTGCCCCATGATTCCGGGGCTGTGAGAGGCAAGGCCGGAGTCTACTGACCCAGGATAGCCAGTGCTGTGCGGGGGGACATGGAGGCGTGGGAGCGTAAGGAGTCCCAGATGCACTTGTTTCAGTCCCTCCCCCGGCGGCCATTCAAGCGGGGAAAGTCGCTGGAGGAGCCTGGCCTCCCGCCCCCAGAGGGGGCCCCTCGTCTGGTGCCGGAAACACAAAGGGAGCCCAGGGAGAAGAATGGTGAGGCCCGGTGGCTGCGGCCTGAGGAATCCGGCCCCTTCCCACAGGCCCCAAGGAAGAGAGACGGTAGGGCACGCCTAGTGCCAGAGAACTTCCCTGAGGGAAGAGAAAGCAGCTCTTGGCCACAACATCTCAAAATCAGGGCTGTTAAAACACTCTCCCCAAACCTGACATGGCCCTGCAAGGTCAAGTGAGCCCCCTGCAAGCCTCACACCCCCAGCTCTTGGAGAGGAGCTATTCCATGAGTTAGGAATAGGACAAGTCATGGGGGGTGAGCACCATTCCTCACCTGGAGAAGCCTTTCCCACAGCTCTGGCAGATGTAGGGCTTGCCCACGGACCCATCGTGGGACCGCACGTGGTAGGACATGCGATCTTTCCTCTTGAACCGCAGTCCACACACGGGGCAGGAATAGGGCTTCTCTCCCGAGTGGGACAGCTTGTGCCGATTGAGATGGTACACGTCACGAAAGATCTTGCCGCAGATCTCGCAGGCCACCTGCTTCCTGGTCCGGCTCCTCTTTCGGGGGCCGTCGGGGTCCTCAGAGATGGGTAGCCCATTCTCACCCAGCCTCGGAGGAGGAAGGTCGATGTAGCCCAGCTGGAGGCTGGTGACACCATGCTGGGCCTCGTGCTGCCGGAGCCGGTTGGCATCAGTGAACACCTTCCCACACAGGCCACATGGAAGGATGCCTGCCTCCCTCAGGCCCCCTGGGGACCCGAACATTGAGTCCAGCAGGTTGGCCTTCCTTGGGCGGCCCCGGCCTCGCTTGCCAGTCAGGGGAGGGGCACTGGATGCCACGTTGGGGAATGGGGAAGTCAGCAGTTGGGGGGACAGGGGTCCGGCCACCATGGGCAAGCGGTCCACCCCAGGTAACACAGGCAGGGAGGCTTGGCTCGCAATGGCTGCACCAGCCGCCCGAGCTGCCTCCTCCTCAGGCTGCATGCTGCCTGCGATGCCATTGCTGTTGGCTGCCAAGGCTGCCCCATTGGTCATGTCCAAAGGGAAACCCAAGTCCGAGGTCCCAGGGGGACGAAACAGCATGATGTCGGCCCGGGCAGGGGGCACCAGGATCTGCACATTGGACTGTTTGATGACTTCCTGGCAGATCTCAATGACCGACCTCATCAGCAGAAACTTGGCGGCCGTCATAAGCTCGGGGAAGCTCTCCAGGCGAACCACAATGCGGGAAGTGTAGGCGAAGTCCAGGATGTCCCCGAACACCTTGGAGCTGATGGTGTGCATCTCCAGCTCCCGGCTGCCCCCAGCCCCGCCGCCCGGGGCCGCCGCTGCGCCCCCCACGTCAGCGGGACCCCCGTCCGCAGCTCCGCCGTCGCCCAACTGGGCGCTGAACACCGACTCAAAGTACTCGCTGCAGGCAGCCAGCACCGCGCGGTGCGCCGGGAAGCTCTCGTCGCCCACCCGCAGGAGCACGTCGCAGAAGCGCCCGCCGTTTTTGCGCTGCTGGTTCAGGTTGTGCAGCATCTCCGTGCTGTGTCTGCTCACCTGGTAGGTGTAGCAGCCCGACGGGCCGCAGGAAGCGTCGTTCACTCGCTCCATGGCCGTCGCCCCCTCCCCACAAACCGGGCTGCGTCACTTGCCAGCCCCACTCCCTTCCCCTAGGCAGCAAGAAGCGGGGTGCAACGAACGTGTCTACACTCCCCACACGTGCCGGCCCGGGGCTCTGTAGTCTCGCAGGTGCGCGGAGCGCACACGCCCCCTGCCCGGATCGGACTGTCTAGACGGCAGGGCACACCACCTCCCACATAGCTGCCCCCACCCCTGCTGGATCGTGCACTCCTCTCTCCTCTCCGCCCGCCCGCCTCCCCTTCTCGGTCTACCTCCGGGGGGTACGCGAGCACAGAGGTGCGCCCCTCCCGCAAACGCGCCTGCCACCTCCCCTCCCGCCCGCCAGGCGGCGCCGGCGCGCAGCCAAGGGGGCGCGCGCGCGCGCGCGCAGGGAGGAGGAGGAGGGGTTTGTCGCGCAGGCGCGCGCGCCGCGGTTTTTCCCGGGCCCGCTGGGGGCGCGCGCTGCGTCCCCTGCAAAGCGCGAGCCGGGGCGGGGGCGCCGGAGCGGAGGAAACAAAAGGCTAAGGCTAAGGCGGCGGCGGGGCGCGCACCGGGGAGGCAGCGCGGGCCGGGTCCCGGAGCTTGGCGGGCGGAGTCGGTAGCGAAGGCTGGAGCGGGCGGGCGGCGGCAGCGGCAGGGCGGGCCCTTTCCCGGGCCGAGCGAAGGCGGCGGCGGAGCGGCGGCGCTGCGGCCCCGGGCTCCGTGTGTTCGGAGCGGAGGAAAGATGGCAGCGGCTGCACTTCCTCTTGCACTTTCACCCCTGGGGGGAGGAGAAGGAGGGGGCGATACCAACAACACCCCCCCTCCGCTTGCAGAAAAAAAAAAGAAACGGCGAGCTCGGCTTGGGGGGCCCCCGGCGCCCCCGGCCCTGCACGTGCGCACCCGAATCCCTGGCCCGGACCGCCCAGCGCTGCAAACTTTCCACTTTCTTTGTGCCGAGCGCCCCCCCCTCACCCAGCCGAGGATGCACGTCCCCCCTTCCCTATTTATACACCCCCCCGCAGCTCCGCTCCCCCCCGCTTCCTGCCCCCCCTCCCCAGTCCCCTGCTCCGCCAATGCTAGCGCAGACTGAGCCCCCGTCCGGCCCCCGCCTCGCCACCCCGCCCGCGGGGCCGGGGGCTGCAGTCTCAGCACCCCCGGACCAATGCAAACGAAGCGCCTAGCCAGCAAACCAGCTCCCACTGCCCCTCCCTCCCCGCCAAGAGTGGCGGAGAGCGGACGGGGCGGGGGGTGGGGGGAGACCGAGGGGCGCAGATGTGGGCCCCCCAGCCAGCGATGTGCACCCGTAAGTCGAGCGGGCGTTGGCTACCCTTCGGAGCCCCCCTTCGATGCCCGAAATCCCCAGAAGTCGCCTGCAAGCGCCTCCCCGCTACCAACCCCAGAGAGGGCTCGGGGTCCTGGCTGGGGGCAGGCCGAACCTTCGGAGCTGCTTCTGGACCCCGCGCACTGACTGAACCGAAGGGGCTGCGCGCCCGGGAGAGCTGGGGATACGAGGCCATCGTCCACCCTCTCCCCCAAACCGCCACACGCCAAGCTTTGTGCCCCAGGGAGCGGAAAGTAACCAGCTCGGGGAGGCGACAACATAGAGGCAAGGGCGATGGGAAGGGGCAGGGATCCCCGCGCACCCCAGGGAAATGGGGGTACTGGACCCTCCAGGGAGCACCCTTTGGCCTCCTGAGATCGGGAGCATCCCCGGCGCCCGCAGCCCAGCGAGTCGCCGAGCTCTCGGGCCATGAGCCCCGCCGGCGGGCCTGGGCGCTTTGTCCCGGCCGTCCGGGAGATGCTGCCGCGCGCGGGTTGGACACAGAGGTTCATCTGCCTGGGAAGAGCTGGCGGCCGCTGCCAGGCAGCCCAACTTGGAACTCTGGGCGTGTGCGGGCGGGAAGTTCCCACAGTTGCAAAGAGGGAGCGAAGTATGTGTTCCAAACTTTCCACGGTTCCAAACTGAGCGCTTCCATTAAGAAAAGCGGTATGCGGGGGAAAAGCATTCTGGGTATTAGCATGCAAATGAACGGGCCAGGCTTCCAGCTCCGCTCGGGATTCCCACCGCCGCGCGCCTTGCTTGCGCAAAGCCACGCGCGCCCACGGGTTCCGGGAGTGGCGCCGCGGGAGGACCAGGGTTCGAATTCGATACCTCTGCTCTCTGGTTGCGTGGTTTGGTGACGGTCACTTTGCCTCTCTGAGCCTTAAGTTAAACACAGTTTCCTAATATGTAAACCGGGGACAGCAACACCTGTCTCTTGAAGTGGTGAGGTCTGTACAGCACATAGTTCTGGGCTGGGTGTCTCTCCTTACACAACTCCGCCCTTCCTAGGTCGCAGTAGGTGCCAAATGCCTGTTGGAGAAAATAAATGATGAAGCTTAGAGGGCTGAGGGAAGTTTCCCGGACCCGGAGCCAGGCGAGCTGTGTTCTAAGCCCAAACTAGCTGTGCCACCTCGGGCTAGTGCCCTAACCCCTCTGACCCACAGCTCAGATTCTTTGGTGGATTCTGGGAACGGGCAATTTTTGTGTTTGAGAGCAGCCACAAAGAAAGAGGGATCTGGGGCTTCCCTGGTGGCGCAGTGGTTGAGAGTGCGCCTGCCGATGCAGGGGACACGGGTTCGTGCCCCTGTCCGGGAAGATCCCACATGTCGCGGAGCGGCTGGGCCCCGTGAGCCATGGCCGCTGAGCCTGCACGTCCGGAGCCTGTGCTCCGCAGCGGGAGAGGCCACAGCAGTGAGAGGCCCGCGTACCGCAAAAAAAAAAAAAGAAGGATCTGATTATTGAGGGCCTACAGTATACACACAGACTCTCTCCAAGGTAAATATATTCCCATTCTACCAATGAAGAAACGAAAATGAATGACTTTCCCAAGGCCACACAGATAGTGGTGGAGCCAGAAATCCAACCGGTTAACCCAGGTGTGCCCCTTCCTTGCCAGTGGCTTCTGAACCCCCTCAGTGTCAGGACCCCCCACATGAACCAGGAATTGGTTTTCAGTCTGCCGTGCTTAGAAAACAGGGTGCTGAGATGTTCCTCCCAGAGGGGTCACGCTGTGAACGTGGGTTCAGAATGCTCTCAGATCACTGATCCACAGTGCTCTGAGGAAAACAGGGAAGATGCACCAGCCCCATTTTGCAGAGAGGAAGCCTGAGGCTCAGGGAGCTTGAGTGATTGGCCTAGGATCCCACCATGAGGAAGTGGCCAGACACAGATCCAGATCCCAGTCCTGACCGCAACTGGGAGCTTTTTCCTGCATGTCATCTTGGCGGTGTAATTGTGTGGGAGGCCTGTGATGATCTCCCAATTTCATCTATAACTGAACCTTCAGTCTTGCCTCTTAGGCTCTTTCTCTTTCTTTTTTTTTTGTAATTGAGGTGAAATTCACATAACATAAAATTAACCATTTTAAACTGTGTAATTCAGCAGCACTTATTACATTCCCAGTATTGTGCAAACAAGACCTCTGTCAAGTTCCAAGACATTTCCGTTTCTAAAAGAAAATTCTGTCCCCAATCCCCACTTCCTCCAGCCCCTGGCAACCACCAATCTGCATTCTGTTTCTTTGGATTTACCTGTTCTAGATATTTAATATAAATGGAATCATACAATATTTGATCTTTTGAGTCTGGCTCTTTTCACTTAGCATAATGTTTTCGAGGTTCATCCACGTTGTAGCACTGTTATTCCTTTTTACAGCTGAATTCCACCATATGGATATACTACCTTTCCTTTATCTATTCATCCGTTGATGGTCTTATGGTTATTGTGAATAGTGCCACTATGAACATTAGAGTACAAGTATTTGTTTAAGTATCTGTTTCCAGTTCTCTTGGGTATATACCTACCAGTGGAATCGGTACCATATGATAATCTATGATAATTCTGTGTTTAACTGTTTTCCACAGTGGCTGCACTATTTTATATTACTACCACACACATCTTTTTATGAGCAATTTTAGAGCTGATCAAACCTCCCATTTTATGAATAAACATGCTGAAGCCCAGAGAGATTAAGTAACTTGCCCAAGGTCACACAGCAAGGTTCAGACTAGAACCAAACTTTCTGGAGTTCCTAGCCTTCCACCCACTAAGAGCCTCCCAACCTCCTTCGAAGACCTGAACTACTTGCCTGAGCATTCACTGATTTGACAAACCTGTCCAGTGAACAACTAAGTTAACTGTATTATGAAGCTCCTTCTCTTCCCTCAGCATCTGTTGAAAGAGCCCACCGCCATGTTCCCAGTTTCCAGGCTGCACCTTGACAAGATGCAGAGCTCACAATCCCTGCGTCTGCCTCCTGCTGCTGGCCTGGCAGGCCCTCTTCTGTTGCCATGGAAACCACGCACCTCCGTTTTGGCAGTGCACCAGCTGGACAGCGAACTGAGAGCATCCTTGTCTCCCAAGCTAAGTGGAGCTTCAAGGTTACTTGCTCACTAGATCCGTATTTATTGAGCACCTACTAAGCACCAGTTCTTCGGATTTTCTAAAATTTGTTTGTTTTAGATGCTAAGGATACAGCAGTGAACAAATTAGACCATGGACCATGCCCTCAAGGAACCCACAGCCTAGGGGAGGAGACAGACAAAAAAAAAAACAAGGACATGAAAAAGCCTTCTCCTGGCTCTCCTCCCCCATTCTTCAAATTCTCCCATCCTTCCAAGCCCTGCTCAAACCCCACTTCCTCTGGGGTATCCTCTCCACAAGCCCAGATCCAAGTGATAACTCCTGTCATCTCTCACAATGCTTTTTTTTTTTTCCCCCTGATCACAAAAGTGATATGTGCATTGCAGGAAAATGTAGACAATGCATGAAAACACAAAGGAAAAAAAAGATTCCTTATAATTTCATCACCAAGAGTTAAGTGCTGCCAACATTTCCTTCTGGTCTTTTTCCCCTTCTACATATGTATAATTTTTTTTGTTTTAAATAATTGGGTCCTATTTTATATACTGCTTTATAATCTTGCCTCATAACAATATATTTTCTTCCCAACATGTTTTGGTGTTCCTGTTTTGGAACAGGGGGTTAACAATAACAGCGAACATTTATTGAACATTAACTGTCAGGTGTGGTGCTGAGAGCATTACTTGGTTTACCCTCTGTGATTCTTGAAACTCCCCTGTGAGGTACCTACTCTGGGGTTCTCATCTTACTGATAAGGGCACTGGGGAACTGCCAGATGAGGAAGGGACAGGGATGGCCGAGTGTGCATAAGACAAAGTGGCACCTAGACCCCGGCCGCTCTTGGGGCCTTCCGCATAAACCCAGGCTGCCAGGCTTTGGTTGAGTGATTGGCCATGAGCCAGGGACCCAACAGGAGTGGGTGATGGAGGGGCACCCTCCTTTCTGCCGGACAAGAAGAAAGCACCCTTCTCACCTTTATCAGTCTTGCTTAGAAGGCCTGTGACGCCAGTGCGCTTCCTTTGCTGACTCTTCAGTGCTGGACTGTGTTTCGCTTCCTAATAACAGTAGGAAGGTCATTCATTGAGCCATCATGGCACCTTGTGCAGGAGCGGAGCTCAGGGTTTGGAGCCAGACAGACAGTGTAGCTTTGGGTGAACTGTGCCAGAAGTTTAGTGCCCCCAGCCCTCCTCTGAGGATAGGCTTACTGCCCTCTTTTTATAGGTAATGTAACTGGGAAGTTAGATGGTACGTCCAAGCCTGTGCTGGTGGAGGGTGGGGTCCAAGTCGAGTACAGCCCTCCCTGAGTCCAACAGCCAGTCTCTTAACACCGAACCCTGGGCCTCTTTTCTTTCTTGACTATTGGGTTTCCTTTGTGACTGGGAAGTGTGCAAATCATCTGCCTGTTCTGGAGGCCTAGCTTTTTGAGCTTCACTGAGGATCCTGAAAGAGGCCCAGGAGTTCCTGCCTCCCCACCCCCACCCGGCTTATCTCGACCCCTCTGTGCTGTGGTCTCCAGGGCCTGACACGGACCCTATGGGCCGTGGTTTATCATCAGGCATATTTCCTGCCTCTTTGTCACCAGCAGGACTTTCTTTCACTTAATCGGGAACAAAAAAAAGCAAAAAAACTTTCTTTCTATGTAATTGTTTTATTTTTTCTATATGCAAATCTATGCGGATTTTCTGTTTTGTTCCTAATTAACTGAAGGAGAGTTATGGTGCCACTGGTGACATGGGGACAAGAAACATGGCATATGATACTGTCGCACGTGCGCACGTGTGCACACACACGTACGTGAAAGACAAGTGGCCAACCAAAGAAAATTGGCTCCAGAAGCCAGAGAAGGAGTTAATATCCTTAACATGGAAAGAGTTCTTAAAGTGCAATTAAAAAGTAAACATTCCCCAAATTAGGGTATTTGTTTTACTGCTTTTTTTTTTTGCCTGCATTGGGTCTTCATTGCTGCGCACGGACTTTCTTCAGTTGTGGTGAGCAGGGCTACTCTTCGTTGCAGTGTGCGCACTTTTCATTGTGGTGGCTTCTCTTGTCGCGGAGCGGGCTCTAGGCACGCGGGCTTCAGTAGTTGTGGCGCGCAGGCTCAGTAGTTGTGGTGCACGGGTTTAGTTGCTCCGCGGCATGTGGGATCTTCCTGGACCAGGCATCGAACCTGTGTCCCCTGCACTGGCAGGCGGATTCTTAACCACAGCGCCACCAGGGAAGTCCCTGTTTTATTGCTTTTTAAGCATTTTGTGAACTTGAAATTTTTCAAAATAAATAAATTAAGTAAAAAAAGAACTCCACACTGCACAATATTGTGAATGTAGTAAATGCCACTGAATTACGTATGTTAAAACGGTGAGGGGCTTCCCGGTGGCGCAGTGGTTGAGAATCTGCCTGCCAATGCAGGGGACACGGGTTCGAGCCCTGGTCTGGGAAGATCCCACATGCCGCGGAGCAGCTGGGCCCGTGAGCCATGGCCGCTGAGCCTGCGCGTCCAGAGCCTGTGCTCCGCAACAGGAGAGGCCACAGTGGTGAGAGGCCCGCATACTGCAAAAAAAAATAATAATAAAAATTAAAAATAAATAAATAAATAAATAAATAAAATGGATAACCAACACGGACCTACTGTATAGCACAGGGAACTCTGCTCAATGTCATGTGGCAGCCTGGATGGGAGGGGAGTTTGAGGGAGAATGGATAGATGGATATGTATGGCTGAGTCCCTTTGCTGTGCACCTGAAACTATCACAACATTGTTAATTGGCTATAGTCCAATATAAAATAAAAAGTTTTTAAAAATGGTGAGTGTTTTTTTTAAAGGAACCACTTTTTAAAAATAAATTTATTTATTTTTGGCTGCGTTGGGCCTTCGTTGCTGCATGCAGGCTTTCTCTAGTCGCAGCAAGCGGGGGGCTACTCTTCATTGCGGTGTGGGGGCTTCTCATTGCAGTGGCTTGTCTTTGTTGCAGAGCACAGGCTCTAGGCGCGCGGGCTTCAGTAGTTGTGGCACATGGGCTTAGTTCCTCCGTGGCATGTGGGATTTTCCCAGACCAGAGCTCGAACCCGTGTCCCGTGCATTGGCGGGCGGATTCTTAACCACTGCACCACCAGGGAAGTCCAAAAATGTTGAATTTTATGTTATGTGAATCTTACTTTAATTAAAAAAAAATTTTTTTAAGAAAACCCTAAAGGAAAAAATGTGCAAAGGACACAAGGAAGCAACGCACAAAAAGAGGAAATGCAAATGGCCTATAAAAACCAAATACTATTTCCAGTGTACTAATTGCTCTCTGTTTAAATGTGGCTTCCCCAGACACCATAAGTAGTTAACTCCTCCTATATTTCCAGTAGTGCCCAAAGCTGCTCCTTTCCCCTTTTCACAACACCTCTGACACCAATACTTCTCAGGGTAATAATTACTCCTTGCTGCAAGGGCCCAAGAGGACGCTTATACCCTGCTGCTGAGAGGGTACATTGGTGCAACTTTCTGGAAAGCAGTCAAGGGCAATATGTTTTAAAAGTGTAGGAAAGGGCCTCCCTGGTGGCGCAGTGGTTGAGAGTCCGCCTGCCGATGCCAGGGGATACGGGTTCGTGCCCCGGTCCGGGAGGATCCCATATGCCGCGGAGCGGCTGGGCCCGTGAGCCATGGCCGCTGGGCCTGCGCGTCCGGAGCCTGTGCTCCGCGATGGGAGAGGCCACAGCAGTGAGAGGCCCGCGTACCGCAAAAAAAAAAAAAAAAAAAAAAAAAAAAAAAGTGTAGGAAATACACTTACCCTTTGATCCAGCAATTTCATTTGTTGGAATGAAATGATGAAATAAGCACAGCTGTGCTCTAAGATGCATGTTCAGGAATAGGCTTCCCTGGTGGCGCAGTGGTTAAGAATCCGCCTGCCAATGCAGGGGACACAGGTTCGAGCCCTGGTCCAGGAAGATCCCACATGCCGCGGAGAAACTAAGCCCGTGCACCACAGCTACTGAAGCCCGTGCTCCGCAACAAAAGAAGCCCACACACTGCAAGGAAGAGTAGCCCCCACTCACAGCAACTAGAGAAAGCCCACGCACAGCAACAAAGACCCAATGCAGCCAAAAATAAATAATAAAATAAAATAAATAAATTTATTCAAAAAAAAGATGTAGGTTCAAGAATGTTCACTGGAGCACTGTTTCTAATCATGAAAACTGGAAATCATCAGTTGGTTGCATAAACAAAGGTGATGGTGCTTGGGTTGAGTTAAGCTTTTAGCTGGAGATTCCATGGTAATATGTGGCCCAACCACCAGCTCCTTTTGAGCACTCTGTGTCAGCACAACCAGACTATAAGGCAGGATGGTCCCTGGGTGGGTCACTCCCGTTCCCCAGCCCTTGGCACAGGACACAGATCCTGGCGCACCCTCGGTGCTCAAAACAAAACATGTTTGTTGAACTGAACTGACCTCAATGGAGAGACCACAGGGTGACTTCCCATGGATCTCCATGCTGGTTCTCTATCTCGGGCTTTTCCCACATCACTGACCTCCTCTGAGCCTCAGTTTCCTTACCAACAAGCTGGCTCAAAAAAGGTAACTCTCATTATTATGGCTTGCCATGGTGGTGGTCAGCCTGGCTTGGATGCAGCCAAATTCTACACAAACGGAATCTTGAACTAGTACTGATTCTTGGGTGAAGTAAGATGAAGAAAGAAAAAAGATTCACTCTATCATTTTTATTTTTGTTGTTCATTTTTCCCAAAAAGGATTATTTGGAAAATGAAGAAAAGCAAAAAAAAAAAGAAAAAAAATTACCCACAGCCCCATCACCCAAACAGAAGTACTAAAATGTTGGTGTATTTTTGTCTAGGCTTTTCCCCCCCATTTTTTTCTTATCGTGGTAAAATACACATAACATGAAATTCGCCATCCCAACCATTTTTAAGTGTACGGTTCAGTGGTTTTAAATACATTCATAATGTTGTGCAACCATCACTGCCATCCACCTCTGTAGCTCTTTTCATCTTATAAAGCTGAAACTCTGTACTCATTAAACAATAACTCCCCATTCCCTCCTCTTCCCAGCCCCTGGCGACCACCAATCTACTGTCTGTCTCTATGATTTTGACTCCTTTAAGTGCCTCATATAAGTGGAATCATACTCTATTTGTCTTTTTGTGAGTGGCTTCTTTCACTTAGCATAGTGTCCTCAGGGTTCATCCATGTTGTAGCGTATGTCAGAATTTCCTTCCTTTTTGAGGCTGACTCATATTCCATTGTATGGATAGACCATATTTTAGTTATCCATTTATCCATTGATGGACACATGGGTTACTTCCACATTTAGCTATTGTGAATAATGCTGCTATGAACATGGGTGTATAAATATGCTTTTTTTCTATTCCAATGCATAGGTTTTTTAAAAAAGTGATACTAATGAATATATACAATTTTATCCTGATTCTTAAAGTACCAGTATAGCATGAATACACTGCATGTTACCACTGGGGCTGGAAGTAGGTATGTTTGTGGGGCAGCTTCACCTCTTACCTTAAACGTTTCTGGAGTGTTTTATTTTATTTTTATAGTGAAAAGGGATTACTTTTGTAATTTGAAAAGCAATGAGGAATCCATAATATCATGAGTACTTTTCAAGTCATTACATAAACATTAAAAAATAAAATAAGTACATATTTTCACTCCCTGCAGAGTTTCCTACTGCGTGGATGGTAGTACCTTTACTCTTTAATCAGTTTCCATGTTGGAAATTTAGGTTGTGTTCTTTTTCTTTTTCTTTGCTGTTAGAGTCAGCACTCAGATGAACATCTTTGCACATCAAACATAGCAGAAGTTTTTAAATGATCAACTGATTTTGTACGTTAGGCTGGAAATAGAGGGAGACAGTTTGTCGGGCCAATGTGCTTTCACAGGGTGTTTTTTATTGGGGGGAGGGGTGGGATATAAATAGAATTTGGGCAGGGGGCTTACAACAACAGAAATTTATTCAGAGGTCCAAAACTTAGATTTTAAATTATTTATTTTGGCTGCACCAGGACTTACTTGCGGCATGTGGGATCTTAGTTGTGGCATGCGAACTCTAAGTTGAAGCATGCATGCAGGATCTAGTTCCCTGACCAGGGATCGAACCCAGACCTCCTGCACTGGGAGCATGGAGTCCTACCCACTGGACCACGAGGGCAGTCCCCTAGAACTTAGATTTTAAAATAAGAATTATCATGTAAATTATCAGAGTTTAGCTAAATGAGCCTTACCTCCACTCTGGCTCAGAAATTTGGGGTGTCAATCCAAACTGGTTAGTGGTGACTCACCTCAGTCCTAAACTGGGGTGAGGGGTTGGGGCGGGGTGGGGGGGGACGGGACACCTGCAGAAGCTTGCAATCCGCCGTCCACATTTACAAAACCCCTGCCAAGCCCCTTGCGGTTACCTCCTAGGGCGACTCCCAAGCTCCCCGTCTGTGCAGGCCTGACATTGTAAGATTCATGTGCAGAACCTGGAAAGTTGAGGTGATGGGGTAAACCCACATCCTCAGGGCTTCAGGTCTCCCTTGATTCTGAAAACCCCTTTCTAGCAACTGAGGTACAGAAAATAGAAAGAGCATCAGCTTCTTGTCAGGCAAGGAGGCCTGAATCCCCTTCCAGCTGTGAGATTTGGGGTCAATTTACTTTACTTCCCAGAGCCTAGGGGGTTCTTACGGAGATGAGTGAGAGTATTGTTATGCACATTGTAAATGACTAATCAAATGGTATCTATTTTGTTGATGTCTTTGTTGTTGTTGTTGTTACCTGCAATTCAGTGTTAAATGCCCTGATGAGGGAAGCACAAGAATTAAAACTCATATCAGGGATGATGGAACTCAGCCTTGGGGTGCCAGGGCAGGCTTCCTACAGGGAGCCATGGTCAAATGCTGAGCGGTAAAGAAGGAAGGGCCCAGGGTATTTCACTTCTGGCAGCTGGACCTTTCTGAGTGAGAATATAGCGGGGATTCCCAAACCTGTTGGGATGGGGGCGTTATTTGAGACTCTGGGAACAGCAGCCTGGCGGGAACTGCTACTTCACTCTGCGAGAGGCACCTGGCATACAGTAGACCCTCAACCTTCACGGCAGGCACAGGGATTGCTGGTTTTCTGGTTCCTGGCTTGCGCTCTAAAAGAAACACAGGATTGGAAGTCGGACCTTGGAAACTAGCTGGAGTCTCCAGTCTCTGTGACCTTAGTTAAGTCCCTTCCCCTCTCAAGGATTCAGTTTCTTCACCTATAAAACCAGAGAGTTGACCTAGATCAAGGGTCTCAAACTCACATGCCTCCAGGGGCCAGGCTGACTTGGTGAGGTGTGTGAGGCGAGCGGGAACTCCAGGGTGAGGCAGGTGCCACCACACAAGGGCAACCAGGGTCCAGCAGGTCGTGGGAATAAGGGCCCAGTGTCATCACGTCTTTCCATTTTTCATGAGAATCTAGAAATCTGGAAATCTCCCATTTAAAAATGTGTGTCAAGTAGTCCAAAATTTTTAGTGAACATTGTGCTGCTGAAACAGGCCAGAGGGCCGGAGTGGGCCCCCAGTCCCCAGTTTATCATCCCTGGAGTGGGTCCTTTCAGAGGAATCCCGTTACTCACAGTTTGCCATTGGATGTGCCTAGAAATGGCTCTTGGAATTCCCTGGTGGGCATTTCTCCCCCAGTGGGATGTAATATATGATCTTGGGCCAGGAGGTCAAATGCTTTGAGCCTGCAGGCTGTACTGCCATCTCAAAGGCGTTCTGAGATGGGGCCTGGGCCTCGAAACAAGTCCCTGGTTGCCTCTGAGAAACTTAGAGCTTTCTTAGAAATTCCTAGAAACCCTGCAAAACCTCCTATCCTTGAAAGGCTCATCTGATGCACCAGATCCAGTGTGGCCGGCAAATGAAATGTGGTCAGTTGGAACTTAGATTCACAGGATGTAAGCCTAGACTGAGCCTTAGGTATCATCTACTTCAATCCTCCTTTAACAGACCCCAAGTGGGAAGCAATCTGCCCCAAATCCAAAGGGACCCAGATCCCTGCAAAAGGGACAGTGGTCACACGTGAGCACGTAAGAGCCAGACAGGCCTGGGTTTAAATCTTGACTTTGTCACTTGCCAACTCCTTTTCTTTTTTTTTTATGTTAATTTTTTTTTAAAGTTGGACTTTATTTGGATGACAAGTATACCTTAACATTTGGGACTGTTAGTCTAATGCAGATTCGAATTTAGAGATGCCAGCTCCTTTTTCTAGATAAAAAAGTCTGTTCCATAATCCACTTCTGTTTCTTGCCTCTCTCTACACCTTTGCTTTTGCTGTCCCTCTATTAGGAATTCCCCTTTCCCTACATTATTCTCTTCTAGAAAAACATCCTTCTTGTTCAACAGTCAACACAGATTTCAGCTCCATTGTGAAGACTTTTGTGCATCTATTCATTTGTATAGGTAATACATTCAAAGTTCATATGGAATAAAATCTTTTTTCCTTTTTTTTTTTAAAGATTTTCTTTTTTTTTGACGTGGACAATTTTTAAAGTCTTTATTGAATTTGCTACAACATTGCTTCTGTTTTATATTTGGTTTTTTGGCTGCAAGGCATGTGGGATCTTAGCTCCTCAACCAGGGATCGAACCTGTACCCCTTGAATTGGAAGGCGAAGTCTTAACCACTGGACCGCCAGGGAAGTCCCCATCTGTCTTTCTTTTTTAATTGAAGTGTAGTTAATTTACAGTGTTATGTTAGTTTCAAGTGTACAGCAAAGTGATTCAGTATATGTTCGCTATGCATATATTCTTTTCTCAGAGTCTTTTCCATTATAGATTATTACAAGATATTGAGTGTAGTTCCCTGTGCTGTACAGTATGTCCTTGTTATCTATTTTATACATAGTAGTGTGTATACGTTAAGAATGAAGTCTTTCTTGATCTCTAGCCTTTATTCCAGTATCTTTTTTTTTTAATTTATTTTTGTCCACGTTGGGTGTTTGTTGCTGTGTGCGGGCTTTCGATAGTTGTGGAGAGTGGGGGCTACTCTTTGTTGCGGTGCGCGGGCTTCTCATTGCGGTGGCTTCTCTTGCTGCAGAGCACAGACGGGCTCTAGGCATGTGGCTCGCAGGGTCTAGAGCACAGGCTCAGTAGTTGTCGCGCAAGGGCTTAGTTGCTCCGTGGCATGTGGGATCTTTGGGGACCAGGGCTCAAACCCACGTCCCCTGCATTGGCAGGCGGATTCTTAACCACTGCGCCACCAGGGAAGCCCTATTCTAGTATCTGTGAATTCTACTATCATTAAACTACCACAGTTCCCAGTGTGGGGTCTTGCAATGAAGGGGGAATGGTTGTGAAAATTAAGATTCCTCTCTGGGATGAAATACTATGCAGCATTTGAAATGAAGTGGAAGGGACTTTGGAAGTGGAAGCTCTTTTGGAAACAAAAAGCAAAGACGTATTCAAACTAGCTTAAGTGAAGAGAATATGAATTTACCAGAAGGGCACTGTCACATCTCACTGAATCCAAAAGTAATGGGTGCTTCAGGAGGCCTAGCACAAGGCATGGGAGTCCTGAGAATCAGTTAGAACTCTTTTGGTTGCAGGTAACAAAGTCAACTCAAGCTCCTTAAATAAAAAAGGACTTCACGGGGCTTTCCTCGTGGCGCAGTGGTTAAGAATCCACCTGCCAGTGCAGGGGACATGGGTCGGGGAAGATCCCACATGCCACGGAGGAAGATCCCTGGTCAGGAAGATCCCACATGCCATGGAGCTACTAAGCCCGCGAGCCACAACTACTGAGCCCATGTGCCACAACTAAAACCCACGCACCACAACTACTGAAGCCCACACGCCTAGAGCCCATGCTCCTTAACAAGAGAAGCCACCACAGTGAGAAGCCCGTGCAGTGCAACGAAGAGCAGCCTCCACTCACTGAAACTAGAGAAAACCCATGTGCAGCAACGAAGACCCAATACAGCCAAAAATAAAATAAATAAATTTATAAAAAAAAAAAGAACTTCACTTGAAAGACCCCACTGTGTCTCCTGGAACCCACAAGCAGGAATGCCAGCGGGCCCAGAAGGAGGGAGAGGAGCACTTTGGGGACCAACGAAGGCCTTTCTCGCCATCATTTGTCACAGACATGCCTTTCCCAGGCTGTGTGCAGACCAGATTCTCTGTTTCTTTGGTCTAGAACATGTCTGCTCCCTAGTTTCCAAATGCCACATGTGTAGTTCCAGCCATGGAGAAATTCCTGGGGGAAGGTCTCACTGGCCAGACTTGGATCTGCTGCCACATGGGTCCAGTCAGCTGTGGTCAAAGGCAAGATCACATGGTGCAAATATGGCTGCCAGGAGCCAGCCCTCATCTCTTCTTTCTCCCAAGCAATCTTGCCCTCTACAGATTGGTTTTCTCTATCTATACAGGCACATGGCACAAGAGGGCTACAGTATGGATCCCAAATTTTGTCATGTTCCTCATCCCAGTCACACTAGAAACCAAGCAGAACTGTTGAACCCCAATGCTTAGTCCCTTGGAAAGAGAATTGGATGAGCCCAATTCAGGTATCTTATTCACCCTGGTACCATGCCCTGTGGCCAGGAGAAAGGAAGGGGTCCTGTCCTAACAAATGGCTCCCCACTGTGGGGAGAGGGCAGTTCTCAGAAAATGTGGATTGTTATGAACTGATCAGATACCTTACAAGATGAGGGGTCTTCCTGGTGCAATTACATCGTGTCATAGCTGCTAAGCTGCTAAGCTTGAAAGCATCTTCACAAATGAGGGGCTAGCTTTGCTATGTTGCATTGAAACACCAGAAAAACTGGGGCATCTTTTCCTTTTAAGGACATAAGGATGAGAAACCTTTGTGCACACTGACTAATTCAGTCTGGCCAACATATTGAGTATTTACCTTGAGCTAGACACTCTACTGGGCCCTGACCATCCAAAGACGATCAGATATCATCTCCACTCAGTAGAGCCTGCCCCTGCCCCCAATACTGTGTTTATATTAGTCAAGTTCATTTAGAAATCTGTTATGTCCGACACAGCCTGCTTTGCAACTTCCATCTGACTGCATTAGGAGGCACTAAATTGCATGAATTCATCTGAGAGTTGAGATCACAGGAACTAATAATGTACTTGATCTTCTTACTTGGAATCATCATTTTTTAAAACAAAAATATTATGAAGGCCATTGATGGTGGTGAAATTAATATCCGGTTGGGATTTCCCAGGCAGCCGCAGAGGCCTGTCATTATGGAGCAGAATCTGGGCCAGACACACTCGTGATCCTCTCCAGTGTCTGCCTTGGCTCCTCATGTTACTAATGGTTCTGCTGAAGGCATGAGAGGAACACACTCAATGCAGGATGCATACCCATCTGGATACCAGTCCAGATCCTTCCATTTATAAGCTGGGCACTGTGGGTGGCTCATCTCCCCTCTCTGAGCCTCAGAGAAAAGGGTGCAGAACCAGGGACTCGCTGCTGCAAGTTCTGGGTGGAGCCAGGGATTTCAGTGAGCAGCAAAAGGAAATTTGCACATATTGCTTCGTTAGATAGTTTCTGAATTAACTACGGACAGCTTACGTATATCTTATGATTTTTAAAACAAATTTTAAAGATTCCGAGTAGAATGGACAAAGACAAATTAAAAAAGAAAAATTGATGGGACTTTCCTGGCAGTCCAGTGGTTGAGACTTCGCCTTCCAATGCAGGGGGTATGGGTTCGATCCCTGGTCGGGGAGCTAAGATCCCACATGGCTTGTGGCCAAAAAACCAAAACATAAAATAAAAAAACAGAAGCAATGTTGTAACAAATTCAATAAAGACTTTTTAAAAAATGGTCCACATCAAAAAAAAAATCTTAAAAAAAAAGTTGAGCATCAGCTTTTAACATATGTAGGTACATGTTGCTGCTAATATCATTTTGAATTAAAGCTAAGTAAACTGTGCTGCTGTCTCAGCCAGGTTTTTTTCTCTTCTTTTATCTCATGTGCCTCACTCAGAAGCCGAGATCCCAGGGTTTTTCTCTAGGCTGCCCCCAGGGCCAGCTCTCTAATCTGCAGGAGCCGGTGCAAAATGAAAATTCAGGGCCCCTTGTACAAAAGACAGGAAGAAAAGTGCTGTTGAAAGTAATAGCATGTAAAGCTTTCTCCTTTCTTCTGTGGTCTCTCTACCTATTATCTCAACTTGTCATGGTGTTTTTCATTTGCTATTTAATGTTGTTCTAAGGAAAGAAAAAATAAAATTGTAAATTATCAGCACGAATTTTACCATTTGTGTTCACATTGTGCAATGCCAGTTTTATTTTATTTTATTTTTTAATATAAATTTATTTGTTTGTTTTTTTGGCTGCACTGGGTCTTCGTTGCTGCATGCGGGCTTTCTCTAGTTGTGGTGAGTGGGGGTTACTCTTCATTGCGGTGCATGGACTTCTCATTGCGGTGGCTTCTCTTGTTGCAGAGTTTTAGGTGTGCAGGCTTCAGTAGTTGTGGCATGTGGGCTCAGTAGTAGTGGCTCACGGGCTCTAGAGCGCAGGCTCAGTAGTTGCGGTGCATGGGCTTAGTTGCTCCGCGGCATGTGGGATCTTCCAGGACCAGAACTCAAACCCATGTCCCCTGCTTTAGCAGGCAGATTCCTAACCACTGTGCTACCAGGGAAGTCCCTCAATGCCAGTTTTAAATGCAAACATCTATGAGAGTTTAACTCACGTGTGGAATCACTGAATTACACAGTTTGCGTTTTGTAACTTGTCCACGCGTTTGTATTTTGTGCTTGCCACAGCAGTGGAAGTGCTGCACAGAATATACTCAACTGTTTTTATTTCACTTCTTGAGACATGCACGTTCCAGCCACAGCTTACTGATGAGTCAGGGAAGACTGGAAGGAAAAGGAACTCTGCGTTGCTCTGTCTTTTCTTTTCCTTCTGCTGTCATCTTCAGCATAAGTAGTTGGCTAACACAAAGGCACATGAGTAAGAGAGAACATGATAGGGTTCTTTGGTCATTCATCTTTCTTAGAACATTGGCGCCTTCTTTCTGCATTCAAGCAAGTCCCAACTCAAATGGAAGGCATGGCCTCTCAGGGCTATGTCCCCACTTATTCTCAGAGTAACCCTTTTACCTTGTGCTTGCCTTGAGTCTCGCTGAATTCCCATGCAGCGTGGGTCCACTGGAATCTGTGCTCACCAGGCATCGAGAATGCTGGGACAATTCTCAATGTATCAGTATACATCCTTATACATAAGCAAACCCATGTTGTACTTCTCTCCTCTGCTCACTGTCCATGGGCCTTCACTTACAAAACACCAGTTCAAAGATAAATTATTAAGAATTTCAAGACAGTGACAGCAGAGCATTAAACTCCAAGGGTGAGGCCCTTATGGGGGAGGGCCCCGTGGGACTATATATGTTGCACATCCGTGATGCCAGTGTGGCTGCTCCCCACCTCAGCACAGTGGAGCCCACACTAGCCACAGCAGTCAAGTGCAGAGAGCTTTGGATGGGGAGCTAGGAGTCGTGTTCTGGCTCCAGTGATGCTGCTAGTTTGGGCAGGACCTCACGAGGTTCCAGATACACCTATAAGATTATTTTCTGCCAGCACCAAAGCCCACCCCAGCCTCCTCTCGGTCTCAGGTCTCAGCTTATACACCACCTCCTTACAGAGGTCTCCCCTGACCACCCAAAAAATCCCACCCCCAATATTGTTTCTATCACTATACCCTCTGTATTTCCGTCATAACACTTCTTCAAATTGTGATTATATATTGATTCGTGTGTTTGGGTTTTTTCCTGCCTCCACCACCAGAGTGTCAGCTCTTCCAGGCCAGGCAATATGTTGGTTGTAGCATAGAGCAGGTGCTCAGAAAACACCTGTTTGAAGGAGAGGTGAACTCCAGGAGTATTTCCCCACGGGGATTCTGATGAACCACGATTGTTAATGAAGAGAAAAAGTGCTCATGATATATATTGAGTTCAAAGAAACAAGGGAAACAAAACTGGATATAAAGAATGATTCCCGGGACTTCTCTGGTGGTGCAGTGCTTAAGAATCTGCCTGCCAATGCAGGGGACACGGGTTCAAGCCCTGATCCGGGAAGATCCCACATGCCGCGGAGCAACTAAGCCCATGCACCACAACTACTAAGGATGCGCTCTAGATCCCGTGAGCCATAACTACTGAGCCCACGTGCCACAACTACTGAAGCCCGCCCACCTAGAGCCTGTGCTCTGCAGCAAGAGAAGCCACCACAATGAGAAGCCTGCGCACCACAATGAAGAATAGCCCCCGGTCACAGCAACTAGAGAAAGCCCGCGTGCAGCAAGACCCAACGCAGCCAAAAATAAATAAAATAATTTATATATTATTTTTAAAAATCATTATTTAATTATTAAAAAAAAAAAAAAGAAACAGACTCACAGACATAGAAACAAACTTATGGTTACCAAAGGGGAAAGGGCGGGGAGGGATAAATTAGGAATTTGGGGTTAACAGATACACACTACTATATATAAAATAGGTAAACAACATAGCACAGGGAAGTATATGCAATATCTTATAATAACCTATAATGGAAAAAGATCTGAAAAAGAATATGTATATATATGTATAACTGAATCACATTGTTGTACCGTGAAACATTGTAAATTAAGTATACTCCAATTAAAAAAAAAAAGAATGAGTCCCAATTTTGTCTAGAGAAGAGTAAATGCAGAGAAAAATGTCTGCAGGATACATGGATAAATCCTAAGTGGTGGGATTATATGTGATTTTCATTTTCTTCTTTTTGTATATCCGTGTTTTCTGTTTTGAAGATTTATTTCTGTATTGAATATTTATTATTTTTGTAATGAGAAAAGAATCAAACTACTCCATGTGTGCATTGAAAGAAGCCCTAGAAGGAAATTTAAAAATAATTTAAAAATAATGATAGTGGATACTGGAGCTGTAGGTGTTTGATATTGTTTTCCTTATACATTTTTGTATATTCCAAACTGTCTACAAGAAGACTTTTTTTTTTTTTGACCCTGCCATGCAGCTTGTGGGATCTTAGTTCCCTGACCAGGGATTGAACCTGGGGCCTGGCTGTGAAAGGACCGAGTCCTAATCATTGGACCACCAGGGAATTCCCAAGAAGACGTTTTTTAAAATCGTAATTTAAACATAATTTTAAAAATTAAAATCAATCAATTAATTAATTAAAAAGCAAACAAAGAACTGAAGAATCCTACCTTTTCCAGGGATGCATTCCATTTCATGGGTCTAGGTTCAATGGAGTAGTGTGTTCCTATTGAGATAGATTTGGGAAAGAGAATGGTCAGGCGACGGTCATAGGATTTTACACTTTTGACACAGAAGGGCAACATGGGACCATCCATAGAGGCATAGAGTCAAAATCCCTCATTTCAACTGACTCCTGAAGATGTGTACAATTACAGTCCATTGGTATTTCTATTACTATTTTTAATATATAATTTTTAATTTCAGAAGCAATATTCTGTACATACTTGTTTTAACAGGTGAAACTATCTTTTTAAAAAATATTTATTTATTTGGCTGTGCCAGGTCTTAGTTGCGGCACTCGGGATCTGCGGCATGCAGGATCTAGTTCTCCAACCGGGGATCGAACCCAGGCCCTCTGCATTGGGAGCAAGGAGCTTTAACCACTGGACCACCAGGGAAGTCCCCACAGGTGAAACTATCTTAATCATCTCTTCCCACTGGCCTCTCTTTCCACCCCATGAGTGTAACCAGGTTTTGCAGCCCAGTGTGTGTCCTTCTACCTCTTTCTCCACATCCATACACATACCTGTGGATAAATATAACTACATGTATGTATAGGATTTTTGAAAAACAGACTTTAACTTTTAGGACCGTTTTAGATTTACAGAAAATCTGAGGAGAGAGTATAGAGAGTTCCCATATACCCCACACCCAGTTTCCCCTATTATGAATGTCTTATATTAGTAAGGTACATTTATTACAATGAACGAACATTATTGATACATTATCCTTAACTAATGTCCATGGCTTAAGATTTCCTTCATTTTTACCTAATGTCCTAGATCCCATCCAGGACACCACATTATATTGAATTGTCATGTCTCCTTAGGCTCCTCTTGGCTGTGACAGCTTCCCAGACTTTCCATGTTTTTGATGACCTTGACAGTTTTGAGGAGTATCTGCCAGGTATTTTGTAGAATGTCCCTCTACTGGGATTTGTCTGATGTTTTTCTCATAATTAGACTGAGGTTATGGCTTTGGAGGAGGAAGACCACAGAGGAAGAAGACCACCATTCATCACATCATATCCAAGGTACATACCATCTACATGACTTATCACTGTTGAGTTTGACCTTGATCACCTGGTTGAGACAGTGTTTTCAGGGTTCTCCAGGGTCAAGCTACCACCTCCCTCCACATATGCTATACTCTTTAGAAGGAAGTCACTATGTAGAGCCCACACCTAAGTAGTGGGGACTTCTCGTGGACAGAGTACCTACATAAATCATTTGGAATTCTGCACAGATTTGTCACTTCTCCCCATGTATTTATTAACCAATAATTTATAACAGTATGGACTCATGGATATTTATTATTTATACTTTGGCTGTATGCTTTTCTTTTTTTAAAATAAATAAATAAATTTATTTATTTTTGGCTGAGTTGGGTCTTTGTTGCTACACATGGGCTTTCTCTAGTTGCAGCGAGTGGGGGCTACTACTCGTTGCGGTGCGTGGGTTTCTCATTGCGGTGGCTTCTCTTGCTGTGGAGCACGGGCTCTAGGCATGCAGACTCCAGTAGTTGTGGCTCGTGGGCTCTAGAGCGCAGGCTCAGTAGTTGTGGCGCACGGGCTTAGTTGCTCCGTGGCATGTGGTATCATCCTGGACCAGGGCTCGAACCCGTGTCCCCTGCATTGGCAGGTGGATTCTTAACCACTGCACCACCAGGGAAGCCCTATACTTCTTTATTTATCTTATTGCTCAAATTGTTCTAGCTTTGGCCATTGGGAGCTTGTATCTGCAGGATTTTATCTGAGGTTTTTTGTTTGTATTTTCATAAAAATTAGGTAAACTGTACCTATTACTCTATAAATTAATTTTCCACCTAAAAATAAAAGTATCATGTATATCCTACCTAGTTAAAAAGAATAAAGATCTTACTCATTCCTTTTTAGTATCTATGTATAATTCTATATTGTTCATATACAGAATGGATTCTACTATTTTCTTACTGATGGACTTTGGATTGTTTCAGATTTTTTTTTTTTTGGAACTGCAAACAATACTGCCATAAACATTCTTGTACTTATTCAGGAATTATATGATAGATTTCCCAAAGTGGGAATGCAGGGTCAAAGGGCATGTATGTTTTAAATTTTAGTAAATACTGTCATCTTATTTCCCAAAAGGATTATAACAATTCACCTTTCTGGTAGCAAGGAATGAGAATGCTCCTTTTTTCCACATTCTCACTAGCACTGGATGTCATTTCTCTATTTTTATCAATATACTGGGGACAAAATGTTATCTCATTGTTTCTTTAATTGGAATTCCCCTAGTCAGTAGACAGGGTAAGCAGTTTTTCCTATGTTTACTATTTGGGTTTTCTCTTCTTGGAATTGCCTGTTCATATCCTTTGCTCTCTCCTCTGTTGGATTGTTCGTCTTTTTTTCACAACAATTTGTAGAGGCTTTTTTTGTATAGTAAGAATGATAAACCTTTGTCTTTCATATGTGTTGTAAATATTTTTTACCAGTTGGTTATTTATATTTGATGTTGTTTTGAGTGTCTCCTGCAGTCCAGGAGACGTGCAAAAAAATATGTTGTTTTGTAGTTAAATTTGCCAGTCATTTCCTTTAAGGCCCCTGGGTTTGGCTTATTTTAGGAGGCTTTGCTCACCTAAGGTTTTACAAATGTTTTCCTAAAGTTTCTTCTGATACTTTTGATTATAGTCCTTTTAAAAAGATTTAATATTGTACCATTTCATGTAAAATGTGACACTCTTACAATATTATAATGCCATTTACACCCCCAATATTGTCCTTTATGCTGAGAGTCTTATATTTCATGAGCATATACAAAACTCACAATACAATATTACTGTTTTTGCTTTAAATAGTTGTCTTTTTAAGAAAATGCAAAAGACAAAATTTTCCAGTTTTACTAAGACATAATTAATATGTAATTTAAGACAATTTAAAAAATATTGATCTACATATTTGTTATTTCCAGTGCTCTTCATTCCTTTTTTGCTCATCTGAGTTCCATCTGGAGAATTTCCTTGAGCATTTCTTGTGGCTGGCAGTGAACTCTCTTCAACTTTCGTTTATCTGAGCACGTCTTCATTTCACCCTCATTTTCTTACAATTTTTTTTTGTTTTTTTTTTTTGGCCTCACCACTTGGCTTGCGGGATCTTAGTTCCCTGACCAGGGATTGAACCCAGGCTCTTGGTAGTGAAAGTGCGGAGTCCTAACCACTGGACCACCAGGGAATTCACTCCTAGAATATTTTTACTGGATAGAATTCTATTGTATATTCTAGAGAACACTTACTCTATTTCAGCACTTTAAAGACCTTGCTCTGGTGTCTTATTGCATCTGTTTCTGATGAGAAGTGAGTTGTCATTTGTATTGTTTTCCCCCATATGTCTTTTTTACTCTGGCTGCTTCTTAGACTTTCTCTTTATCCATGGTTTTCAGCCCTTTGGATATTATATTCCTAGGTGTGTGTTTGTATTTATCCTACCTGAGGTTTGCTGAGCTTCTTGGATCTGTAGGATGATGTTTTCTGCCAAATTTGGGAAATTTTGGCCCTTATTTCTTTGCATGGTTTTTCTACCCTATTATCTCCCCTTCCCTTCTGGGCTCCTGATACAGGTATGTTACAGTTTGATATTGTCCCATGGGACACTAAGACTACGTTCATTTTTTTCCCCCAATTTTTTTCTCTTTGTTTTTCAATTTAGATAATTTCTATTGATTCTTCAAGTTTAAGGTTTTCTCTGCACTTATTAATCTTCTGTTGACTTTATAAGGTGAAATTTTCATTTCAGGTATTGTACTTATCTGTTTTATAAATCCCATTTTTTAAATATTTTCCATGTCTCTGCTAAGATGTTCCCTCATTATGTCCACTTCTCCTTTAAATCCTCAAACATGTTTATAATAGTTGTGTTAAATCCTTTTCTGCTCATTCCAACATCTAGGTCCTCTTGGGGTCTTTTTCTATTGACTTTTTTCTCTAGACTATGTATCTCACTTTCCTTCATCTTTGCACAGGTAATAATTTTTTATTGTATGGAAGACATGAATGATACATTGTAGGGAGTCTGGATTTTCCTGCATTCTTTTCAAGGGTTTTGAGTTTTGGTCTGGCAGGTAGTTAAGTTACTGATGGAGCCTCTTGTTCCTTTCAGGTTTGGTTTTAAGTTGTGTTTGGGAGAGTCTCTTTTGGTTTTGTCTTTGGTCCTTGGGCATGGCCTTTACTCTAGGACTTAGTTCTTACTCCTAAAGCATGGCCTTTTGGGAGTCTCAACTGAATGCCCCAAATGTTCAGCACGTCCACTATGCCTGGGCTTGAACTCCATGTTCCAGTATTTAGCAAATTTTGGTATCTCTGTTCAGCTCTCAGCCCTGAGCAGTTGCTCTCTGCTGAGCCTCACAGAGTCTCACTCTGTACACACAGAGCCCACAGCCCAGCCTTCTTTGGCCAAAGAATCAAGAGGAATTCCCGTGCAGACTTTTGCCTCCTCCCACCCACTGTTGTGCTGCTCCTGTACCCTGACCTGCAAATTCCTGCTGCTTCAGCAGCCCCAAATACTGATTTCTGCCTTTTCAGCTCAGGGAGACCACTCCTTTGCTTGGGATCCACTGCAGTTGGGAAATTGTCACCAGGCAGAAAGCCAGGACAAACATGGGGCTCATCTTGTCTATTTCCCTTTTCTCAAGGATCACAGTCTGTGGTGCCTGTTTTCCAAAGCCTGAAAGCAATCGCCTCTGATTTTATCCAGTCTTACAGTTGTTTAGAATTAAAGGATTAGTTCCTCATCATTGGAAGTGGAAGTCCTACTTTCTCTGTCTTTTCGTAAACATGTTTTTGGAGGTATAATTGACATACAGTACATATGTAAAGTGTACAGCTGATGAGTTTTGATTGATGAATATCCCCATGGAACTATCACCATAATAAAGAAATGAAGATAATGAACATATCTATAACCCCCAAGTTTCCTCTTGTTTTTTAAAATTGAAGATGTCTCGGCTATAAAACCAACTGAACCTGGTGCCTTCTAAAATGATTGATTACTTTTCCAAACTCCTTTAGAGTTACATACTAGTCTATTTAGGTCTTCTTTCTCTGCTGGGGGAATTGTAGTATTTTATTTTTTTGCCAGGAATGACAATATTTCCTTAGATTTTCTAATCCTTTGGTATAGAGTTATACAGAATAGCCTTTCAAAATAATTTTAATTGCTATTATTAGTGGTTATATGTCCTTTCTGACTCACGGTTACTGTTTATTATTATTTTTCTATCCTTTACCCATGTTTGAGGCTTGCCAGGATATTTTTCCTTTCTATTTTATTGGGCCTTTCAAGTCCTTTCAACTGTTTTGACAAATTGTTATTTTATTATTATTATTTTATTTTATTTTGCGGTACGTGGGCCTCTCACTGTTGTGGCCTCTCCCGCCGCGGAGCACAGGCTCCGGACGCGCAGGCCCAGCGGCCACGGCTTACGGGCCCAGCCGCTCTGCGGCATGTGGGATCCTCCCGGACCGGGGCACGAACCCGTGTCCCCTGCATCGGCAGGCGGACTCCCAACCACTGCGCCACCAGGGAAGCCCTAGTTTATTAATTTTTTTTAGAATTTTCTTTCTACTTTACATGGTTCTTGTACTAATTTTAAATTTTGAACATGTAACTCATTTATCTTTTTTTTTTTTTTTTTGCGGTACACGGGCCTCTCACTGCTGTGGCCTCTCCTGTTGCGGAGCACAGGCTCCGGATGCGCAGGCTCAGCGGCCATGGCTCACGGGCCCAGCCGCTCCACGGCATGTGGGATCTTCCCAGACTGGGGCACGAACCCGTGTCCCCTGCATTGGCAGGCGGACCCTCAACCACTACGCCACCAGGGAAGCCCTATCTTTTTTTAAATAATTAAAACCTTTAAGACTACACAATTTCCTCTGAGTACAACTTTAGCAGTATTCCTATGGTTTTGTATGAAACGTTTTATTCATAAGATTATAGATAATTTGAAATTTCACTTTTTATTATTTATTTATTTATGTATAGTTGAGTTACAATATTATATTAGTTTCAGGTGTACAACATAGTGATTCAAATTTTTAGTAGAGTATACTCCATTTATTTATTTGATTTATTTTTATTTTTTAATTTTTTGGCCACGCTGTGTCTTGCAGAATCTTAGTTCCCCAACCAAGGATTGAACCCAGGCCTCCAGCAGTGGAAGCATGAAGTCCTAACCATTGTACCACCACGGAATTCCCAATACTCTATTTAAATTTATTACAAAAGAATGGCTCTATTTCCCTGGGCTGTACAATATATTTTTGTTGCTTACTTATTTTATACATAGTAGTTTGTATCTCTTAATACTATACCTCTATCTTGTCCCTGAAATTTCACTTTTAAACATTTATTTAGGAGAGTGTTTCTTAATTTCCAAGTGGTTACATTTTCCTCATATTTTTTTTTTTTTTTTTTTTTTTTTTTTTTTTTTTTTTGTGGTACGCGGGCCTCTCACTGTTGTGGCCTCTCCCGTTGCGGAGCACAGGCTCCGGATGCGCAGGCTCAGCAGCCATGGCTCACGGGCCCAGCCGCTCCGCGGCATATGGGATCCTCCCAGACCGGGGCACGAACCCGTATCCCCTGCATCGGCAGGCGGACTCTCAACCACTGCGCCACCAGGGAGGCCCTTTATTTTTGTTGCTGATATTTAGTTTAATTGGATTCTGTTCAGAGAAAACAGCCTATATAATCTCTACTACTTGGACTATTTAGAGAATTTTAAAAATACAATTCAATGGTTTTTAGTATATTCACAATGTTGCACAGCTATATCCACAATCAAGTTTATAACGTTTTCATCGCCTCTAAAAGAACCCCCTTCCCTTTAGCAGTCATCAACTCACCATTCCCACCCCACTCCCAAGTCCTAGGCAGCCACTAATCTACTTTCTGTCTCCATAGATTTTCCTGTCCTTGACATTTCATATAAAATAAATCTTATAATATATGGTCTTTTGAGACTGGCTTCTTTCACTCAATATAATGTTTTTAAGGTTTCATGTATTGTAGCATGCATCAGTACTTCATTCCTTTTTATTACTGAATAATATTCCATTTTACTGATATATCACATTTTATTTATCCATCATCAGTTGATAGATATGTGGATTATTTCCACTTTTTACCTATTATGAATAATGCTCTTTTTCTTCTTGTTAGCATTTATCTGGCACATCTTTAACCATCTATGTATCAATCTATTTTCATTCTTTAATTTTTAACCTTTCTTTGTCAATTGTTTAGGTGTTTTTTTCATATTTAAGATCCAGCTAGATTTTTTAAAAATCCAAATTTCTGTTTTTGAAAGGGGAATTCAGTCTCTTTATTGTATAACAGATATATTGGATGTTATTCCTTTCATTCTATTTTATGCTAACTATTTACTATTACTATTTTATTATTATTACTATGTACTATTTACTATTTACTATCTACCTTATTATTTTCTCTTTTCTTTTTCCTTACTTTTGCTGCCTTAATCACATTCCTTATCCCTCCCGTTATTTTAGAAGATCTCCTATACTTTTCAGTTCTACCACTGTTACCTTCCCATTGCTTGCTAACATCAGAATCGAATGTCTATTTCTTTATTAACATACCACAATTAAATATGAGTAAGTCTTTGGAGGCACATTTATTTCTCTATTCTACATCCATTTTGCTAAACTAGGTTGACATTTCTTAATAAGATTTCTCATTAGTTCATTTGTTCAGTTTTGAGCATACTTAGAACAAACAATACATGTTTTGGGATATTTTTACAATTTTCTCAGAAGAAGGTTAAGGAAGGAAAGTGAATTATCTTTTAGCAAAGTACTGTTTGCTCTTTACCCAAAAAATGACTGCCCGTGCTGACCGTATTCACAATCTCAGGTGAGCAGGCTGTCTGTTGATGTTTAGGAATGATTTCCTGTTTTGGAACATCCTTAGCACACACACTCGCTCCAGCCCAGTGGCACTTGTGAAGCCCACAGATGTGTGCTGTGCTTCCCTCTTCCCTGCCTTTGCTCATCTGCCTGGAATGTTCCCTTTTTTTCATCTCCATCTTCCCGGGCACATCTCCTGCGGAGCCGTTTTCTGACCCAAACCAGATGTAAGTACTTCCTTCTTTGAACCCCACAAGGTACCTTGTTTATATCTCTTCTGACACTTGCCTCACTCACTGGGCTTTGTATTACTGAGTTTTGGGTATCTTCATACATTTACTCCTCTCCTGCGGGTTAAAAGGCATCTTAACCTTTGTATTCCCAGTGCCTAGCACAGTCCCTCTCACATAACATGTACTGAACTGAAATGACTAGACTATTATATGGGTCAAGGAATCACCCACTTGAATGGCAGAAGAGGCAGACTTTTACTTAGTGAAGACTTTTGTGTATTTTCATTTTTTTGCATCTAAGAGACAAAGCGTTTGTAGAGAATTGTCTTCATCATGCCCTAGATGTGCACATTCTTGAGAATCCCCCATCTAAAAGCAAAACATACATCACTCACTAGTGGCATTAATACCTATCCTTCATGGAGGGCTTCCCACGCTCTACTGTTAGGGTATCTGGGAATTTTGATCTGTTTAGAAGCTAAGCTTAAAAAAGTGGTAACATGGATTTTCCATGTATCATTATCTTGTTATTTCTCCTGCCACCAACCAGACACAGGTGTTTAGCTCTCAATTACTATGCTGTCTGTAATAAGGTATAAATGCTCATTTAGGAAAGAAAAAATCTTTCCTGCTTCTTCATAAAAATTCTTTTTTCCTGTCCCCTTGTTTTTGTTTCCATTTATTTGTTTAATAAATACATTTCAAGGGCTTGCTGTAGCTGCCCCAATGCTGGTGTTGGAGATTTATGCTGCTCCTCCCTCGTGGGCTCAGGGGTTGGTGGGAAGTCAGAGGAGTAACCAAGCAGGGTGATTGTGCTCTGATGGGGTAAGAACCTGGGACAGCCATCGGTGGGCCTCTACCCAAGCTTGAGTTCCAAGGAAAGGGTCTCAGAGACTGTGTGGATCAGAAAAGATGTGGGTGGTAGAAGGAAAGGGTGGGAGAAAAGCATACTGAGCAGAAAACACAAGTGCAGAGAACACCTGCCCATTTGAAGAACCAGTTATTTCAGAATGATTAGAGTGTCCTGGCAAGAGACAAAGCTTTTCTGTCTGTCCTTCCTCTGTTTCATTAATTTTTTTTTTTTTTAAGAAATACAGTGCCAAGGCACTAGTGGTTTAGCCCTATGGCAAACAGGCCCTCTGTTGTGGTTAGTGCCCAGCAGACCTGGGCTGGCTCTGGCTCTTAGGAGCTGAGCTTAAAGGCCTGGCCTTGGCTTCCCAACCTAGATACTTCTTAAGTGCAGGGACAGTGTCTGATTCACTCTCTGCTCTGTCCTCAGACCTGGTACTGTGCCAAACAGCAGTAGGAGCTCAGTCAGTATTTGTTGGATGAATAAGATGGCCACCCAGTACCCTGGGGGAGGTCAATATTACCCTTTGGCACAATCCTGACAGTTTTGGGCCCCTAAGGTGGGTCCTGGGGTGTCTTTGAGCAATGAAGTGGTTAACTTAGCTGCAGTCTTCCTGTGACAGATTTGCTAAGTAGAACCTACTCACAGAGCATCATACCCTTGATATTGTCAGCCAATTAATTCCTTAAGTACTCTAAGTTAGCAAAGTCCTGCTGATTTGATATTATCTGTCTTTTAAGACTGATCTTTGATCATATCCCATTCCAGCTGGACTTCCTCTCCTCTCCTTCCCTCCTCCATTACTGACAGTGTGGGATCTAATTACCTCATCACCCCTTAATTTATTTATGAAAAGGCTGAGGTTAAAGAAAAGAAAGAAACTCCTGAGCCCTTCGGGACCTTCTGTAAAAGCTTGCCTTTTCCCATTCCCTCCCTTGTGCCGGATATAACCTCTTTTTGCGTCTCTGGCAAGTTGGAATTGGTCTTACTTACAAATTTAGATAAATAAACTTCCCTCCCAGGGCTGAGTGGAGGCCAGCCCTGCAGGTTAAGCCTGGCCTGCGGACTCCCGATGGATCAATCAATCTATCAACAAGAATTCATTGATCCCACAGGAAGCAGCTTTCAAAATCAGCACACAGCTCCTGGGCGTCCTGGCATCCTCTTCACAAGACACTTGGGGAAGAAGAGTCTTTTGAAATTTTAAATTCTATTATAATTATTACACAAATAATACATGGATATGTTAATCTTTAAAAAAAATTGAACGACACAGTAATATGTGGAATAACAAGTGAAAGGCTTTCTCTGCCTTTCTTTGCATCCTATCCCACCGTTAAGTTTGAGATTGTATCCTTTTATTCAGACCATTTAACAATGCGCTTTCCGACATGTACACCTATATAAATAAACATCTAATTTTAGAACTAACATAAATGGGATCACAACCTAGTGCAGTTCTGCTACTATTTTTTTTTTTTAACAATATGTCCTGGACATCCTTCCAGTCAGACCACACAGATCTATGTTTTAACGGCTGAAATAATATTTCACAGCACAGAGGTACCACTATTTATTTATCCTTCACATAGTTTCGAATTTTTCAGTATTTCAAGGACCGGTCCTCTGGGAATTATCCAGTCAATCATGCATTTATTGTGGGCTCGCTATGTGCCGCGCACTCTACTCGGGGTTGGGGGTAAACAAACACCTAAAAATAGTTTTGAGTGATGGAAAGGGGGCATTTTCTTTTCCCAAGAAGACAGGCTGAAGATCGGTCTCTACATCGACCCAGGAGGCCGAGGAGTCCCCCGCCGTGTCTTCCCAGCAGTGAAAGGGGCCCCAGGACCCGTCGGTGCCGACGAAGAAGACGGCTGGACGCGGCGAGTGCGCTTTTCAGGAAGAGGAGCCGAGAGCTGCGGGCCTGCAGCGAAGAGTCCTTCATCACACACTACGCGCCGGGGGCTGGGCGCGGAGCAGGACGCGGGGCGCAAGTCCGGCGGGGCGGGGCCGAGCGGCGCGCGACCCTCGGCGCGCTCGGGGAAGTAAGGACCGGGGCGGCCTCTCTGGCCCCCACTCCCGCGGGCTCTATGACACCGCGCTGGCTCGCGGGACGGGGCGCGGTTGGCTGAGGAGGAGGAGACCACTTCACGCTGGATATCTCTCAGTAAGCCTCGCGCGGAACTCTCGCGAGAAATAGGAAGTACCGCGCTTGCGCACTGCTGTAGCGCCGGGTGGCTGTGGAAGGTCCGCTGGCGGGTGTGCGAAGGGAGACTGTCCGTGTGGAGGCCACTGCGCCCCCCGCGACTCACCGCCATGAGCAGCACTTTAGCTAAGATCGCGGAGATCGAAGCCGAGGTAATGGGCGCTCGAACACTTCGTCCGAGCGTTCCTCTTCGGCGGCGTCTCTCCTGCCTGAACTTCCCTCAGCCTCCTCAGGACCGGGCCCGCGGTCCCCGACTCCCCTCAGCCCGGGCCCGCGTTCTACACCTGTGCACCTTAGTCAGTGCCCCTTTCCAGCGTTCTGCTCCTGTCTGAACATTGTTTCTCTCAGTCTTCTTTTTATGTGAGCAACACTGAATCCTATCCCCCCACTTCTGCCCTGACCTGCTCGCGTACTTCAGTATCTTTCTTTATCGTCCCTCGAACCGCCCTCCCCTTCCCCAGTCTCTACTTTGATGACCCCCTTTCCCAGAGTATTGCTCCCGGGTATATGATCTGGATGTAAATTGTCATCTGCGGTGGCTGTTGATTCCACCTGGATTGTTGTGTGATTGTATGGTCTGAAGTTCCCAGAGCTCTTTAAAATCGGTTGGGGCACACCAGGTACAAGCAGTTGAAAAGGAATCAGTAACTGAGTTTTAGTCTAATCTGTGAATGCTGATTGTAATGACCTTGGTCATGTTTCTTCTGTTTGGGCCTCAGCTGTTTGCTCTGTAATGCGGGGAATGATCTGGGTGATGGAGAGAATGGATTTTTACTCTTTTAAGTCTGACTTAAAATGGGTATATTGAAGTTAGTAGGACCTAGATAAAAAACATCATTCTCTCAGAGCTGGGGGAGCATTCATTCTGGATGTTTTAACTTGTAGGAACTGCTTCTGATTTATGGCTGTGATTTCTCCCTTATAGATGGCTCGGACGCAAAAGAACAAGGCCACAGCACACCATCTAGGGCTGCTTAAGGCTCGCCTTGCTAAGCTTCGCAGGGAACTCATTACTCCAAAAGGTGGTGGTGGTGGTGGACCAGGAGAAGGTTTGTGTTTTGCTTCGACTTTCTTTTTTTTTGGTGTAATTTTTATTAAAGTGATAAAGGCATATGGTTTAAAAATAATTTAAAATTTTATATCAAAGTCGATTTGTGTTTCCTAAGCCTAAATTCTTGAATTGTGTTTATTTTATTTTATTCTACTGATTTCTTTCTTTTTCTTTTTTTTTTTTTTTTTTTGGCCATGCCATGCGGCTTGTGGGATCTTAGTTCCCTGAGCAGGGATCGAACCTGGGCCCTGGCAGCGAAAGCACCAAGTCCTAACCACTGGACCACCAGGGAATTCCCAGTTTTACTGATTTCAAAGGCAAACGAATATTCTCTAAGTGAACTAGGGTTTTATTTATGTATACCTGTACTGATCCAAAGTAGATTTACATTGGCTCACTGAAATATGTAAATAAATAGTCAACAAGATAAAGGAAATTGATACAAAGGGAAGTGAAGGTAGAAAGAATAAGTTGAAGCCGAGAGATAAAGTTAGGATGAAAAGTAATGTCATAAGGTCTGTACACTTCTTAGAGAAGGGCCACAAATTTGGCTTTGAATTTGTTTGCAACCCATTGTAAGAAAAGAAAACTCTGTCAGTGACACAGTCCCCAGAGTTTGTAAGAAAAAAAAAGAAACCGATTTTTTAGATCAGTGGTTATATAATATTTGGGCCCTAAATACCGTGGGTACTAGAAAGGTATATAACATGTAGAGGTTTAAAGTTTTTACATCAAACACTCCATTAAATATTGGGAATTGCTATGGGGGAATTTTGTGTGCTTAAGCTCTACCCTAGAGATAAACTGTAAAAAGTTAGAGAAATAGGTTCTAGAGGGATAGGCAACCAGAATGTAAAAGTAATTACGTGAGTCTCAGCACTCCCAGGGATAACTTTCCTCCTCTTTTTTATATTTGTTGATGTTTTAGGATTTGACGTTGCCAAGACAGGTGATGCTCGAATTGGGTTTGTGGGTTTTCCATCTGTGGGGAAGTCAACACTGCTCAGTAACCTGGCAGGGGTATATTCCGAGGTGGCAGCCTATGAGTTCACTACTCTGACCACTGTACCTGGTGTCATCAGATACAAAGGTGCCAAGATCCAGGTGAGTCAGGCCTGCAGGCCAAGGAAGGGAAGAAATCAATTCTTTCATTTAAAAAACACTTATTTGGAGCTCTGTATATGCCAGGCCTGATCTTTGATCTACCAGGCCCTCAGTGTCTAGTAGGGGAGATAGAGCGGTACTTAAAAACAGTAATACAGTGGGATATCATTTGTGAAAACACAGAGAAAGGAAGGACTACTTTCTCCACCTGAGGATGGAGGTGGGGGAAGGTCTGGTAAGACAGAAAAAGCTTCATGTAGACAGTGACAGTGGGGTGGGTTTTGAAGTTCAAATAGAATTTCACCAGCCGGAGAATGTAAAGGACAGTTTTAAGCAGCTGTAACAGTGAACAGCCTGCTGTGGTGTGAGCTTAGCTGTGGGACAGTGAGCGGTAGAAACTGAATCTGGAAAGGTAGGTTGGAGCTGAACTATGAAGGATCTAATGTACCTGCTTAGGAAGTTGAATTTTATCTTGTACATAGCTAGGAGCCATCAGAAACTTTAATAAATACCATGATCAGACCCTTTTTATTTATTTATTTATTTTGTGGTACGCGGGCCTCTCACTGTTGTGGCCTCTCCTGTTGCGGAGCACAGGCTCCGGACGCACAGGCTCAGCGGCCATGGCTCACGGGCCCAGCCGCTCTGCGGCATGTGGGATCTTCCCGGACAGGGGCACGAACCCGTGTGCGCTGCATCGGCAGGCGGACTCTCAACCACTGCACCACCAGGGAAGCCTGCTCAGACCCTTTTTAGAAAATAATTCTTATCTGTAAGGCTTAATGAAGTTGTCATCTTCAGAAGTTCTCAGATAGATGATAGATTTAGGGCTCCCAAATGAGGAGTCCGCTTGGGTATGAAAGAAGTTATGTGTAAAATATAATGGAACACATTCTTTATTGCTCCACAGCTAAGAAGGTAAGGTTCTGAATTTCATGGCATTTGAATCTAGACTAGAGGTTCCCAAACTTTCTAGTTCACAGCACGCTTAGTGTCTCAGCAATTATTTCCTGATAGCTTTTCTGGTCCTAGTAATTTTTTATGGTGCTCCAGGCCAAAAGAAATAACCTAATGGTTCTGTTTGTTAAATAGTTAGATCCAAACAATTATTTATGTCCTTACAGCTACAGTTATTTATTAATGGGATATGGGCACTGTTGGGTACCATATAAGTTCTCAAATTTTGGAATCAGATTGGATACTGCCACATTTGTTTCCTTTTCCACACTGATTTTTGTGTGGTGCTTATTTTTTACCATAGTAATTGCTGAAAAATCCAACTTCCCAAAGATTCGGATCTAATGTGATTGAAAGCAGTGTACTAGGATCTAATGGTGAAGTTGTGAGCTTCTTGGATTTAGTAGTTCCCTCAATGCCTGACAGATACTAAGAACTGCTGTTTCTCTTGAAAATTTAGAATGCCGTGAGTGCCTTGGCACATCGTTTGGAAACTCTTGGTGTAGGCATTTGTTTTCCCTCTTGCTGAGCTACACAGTGAGTTGTGAAGTACATTCATGCTTCTTTATTATAGAATCTGAAGTAGGGAGGGACCAGTGTCCTGGTGGTATTTTCAGTGGCTTTTTTTCTTTCTGGTTAGGTACCCATGCAGATACTGTTAGGACATGTACCTTTCTAGGACTCCATGTCCAAATGTATATAGTAACAAGAATGAGGACACTTGGGCATATCTGGACCATTGCTTAATTTCATCCGGTTTCAGAGTCTTTGGCAGCTCAGAGAGTAACCTCTTTCCTGATGAGATGTTATGGCACCTCTCTCAGGGTTTCTGGGTATATTAGAATAAATAGCCACTTAACCCCTCTCTTTCCTTGTCTTTTCCTCAAAACCTTCATTTATTTCCATCTCTTGACCTTTTCAGGTTTTTTTCTTCCTTTTTTCCATGGTACTTTCTTTTCCGTCTGTGCCCTCTGCCTCTGTTTTTCCTTCTTTCTCCAGAAACCAAGTTAAGTAAGCATACTAGTAGGTGTGTTTAACTGGATTAAAATGGCCTCAAATGTTCTTTTAAAAGGCTGTTTTGTGGCAGAGGAGTCATTATCTGTGACTTGGTGGGGAATGGTGTACAAAATTAGAACCACCTAATAAGAATTATAAAGAGGTAGAGTTCTGTTTTTTTTGTTGCTGTTGTTAGGAAAGAAGATCTTTTTTTTTTTTTTTGTGCGGTACGTGGGCCTCTCACTGTTGTGGCCTCTCCCGCTGCGGAGCACAGGCTCTGGACGCGCAGGCTCCGGACCCGCAGGCTCAGCAGCCATGGCTCACGGGCCCAGCTGCTCCGCGGCATGTGGGATCTTCCCGGACCAGGGCATGAACCCGTGTCCCCTGCATTGGCAGGCAGACTCTCAACCACTGCGCCACCAGGGAAGCCCAGAAGATCTTTTTAACAATAAAGGTGCCTGAAAATGGAATGGTACCTCCTGAGGTAATTAATTACTATGTCTGGAGGTGTTCAAGTAATGGCTGAACCACCAGTTAACCAGGGATGTACATATGTATACATATATATGTGTATACGTATATATGTGTGTGTATATATATATATATGTATATATATAGACTTGTACATGTACCTGCTTTAATCTCTGAAGGCATTTGAGTTGGAAGTAGGTTAACATCCAATTCTTAAAATCCTACAGTTACATGATTTGAAGAAATATTTTTTATTTTCTCATCTCTTAGTTGGTTGTAATCTGAAATTCAGAAATGTAAAGCATAGACTGTTTTTATTGGATGAAATATAGTTGCCACATTCAAATAGTTTAATGTAATTTTAAATATTTCCCTCTCAAGAAAAGCTAAAGTTAACTTGCTTTTACATTTGTAGGGGCTTCAATAAATTTCTCCGCCATGTTCAGCTGCCATGGCCCTTGCTCTCTTGTCTCAGTATAAAGCCTTTTGCTGATGGAATATTTTTTTTTTTTTTTTTAAGCAGACGGGTTTACAAAGTGGTGGAAGTAGATTACAGAATCTTTGGGAGGGCTGAAGAAATACACTTTGGACTTAATTTCTTAGGAACAACTGATGATAGACTTTTTGTTTTTTCAGACATCTTTATTGAAATGTAATTCACATACAATAAACTGCACAGGAAGTATACAATTTGATAAGTTTTGACATATCTATACACTGGTGAAAATATCACCACAATCAAGATTGTGAGCATATCATCCCCAAAGTTTCCTCATGCCCCTTTCATCCTGTAGTTTACATGTTAAGAGTTTTATATAAATAAAACCATGTGTAAATATAAATGTACTCTCTTTTTTTTGGCTGGCTTCTTCCACTTAGCATAATTATTTGGAGGTTCTCTTATATCACCCTGCTTCCCCTAATGTTAGCACCTTACATAAATGTAGAATAATGATCAGTAATAGATTAACTCTGGTGCAGTACTAGTCACTAAACTATAGAACTTGTTCGAATTTTTACCAGTTTCCCCACCAGTGTTCTTCTTCAAGATTCTATTTGCGATCATCCCATGTTACGTTCGGTTCTTTCTTCTATTCTCCTGTCATCTGTAATAGTTCCTCAGTCCTGTCCTTCATGATCCTGACACTCTTAAAATAGTGCTGATTAGTTATTTTGTAGACTGTTCCTCAATTTGGATTTCTCTGATGTTTTCTTATGATTATACTGAGGTATTATATTTTTTTGGCAAGCATACTACAGAAATGGTGGTATGTCCTCAGTGCATCTTAGGGATTCATGATGTTAGTATATATTATTGGTGATATTGACCCCCATCAGTTGGTTAAAGTGGGATTTCTCTACTGTAAAGCTATTATCTTTCTTTTTGTAGTTAATAAGTATCTTGAGGTAGATATTTTGAGAAGATACAAATCCTGTTTCACAAACTTGCCCACTCATTTTAGCATTCGTCTGGATCTCATATGCAACAGTTATTACTGTGCTTCTTGCTTAATGGTGATTCTCTATTTTTCTCTTTCCTACTACATTTGTTAATTGGAATTCTATTATATGGAGGAGCTATTCCTTCTCTCCTATTTATTTATTGAATTCGTGTCATTGTGGGCTCATGGATATTTATCTTATTTTATGGATTATAATCCAGTACTACCATTATTTTATTACTCAGATTGTTCCAGGTATGACTATTAGGAACTCCTTCAGGTTGGCTCCTTTGTTCTTTTCAGAAGCCCCCATCGTTTTGTGTGTAATGCCTTATTTTTTGGTACCACATGATGTTACAGGCTAATCTTATATTTTCCCTGCCCCAGCCCTGGAATCAGCCACTTCTGAAGAAGTGCTCGTTCCTTTTATTGGAGACAGATGTTTAGAAATCAAGATCTGGTGTGCTCATTAGCCCCCGTGTAGCCTTTTAAATCAGTGTAACAAAAGTTTCCAAGTCAAGGCAGGTGTATTGAACATAAATTACGTTTTTTGAAAGAGAAAGGGTAGCTCAATTTAACTGATGTGTTGTATCAGTTTTAGAGGAGGTAATGTTATTTATTATGTAGTGAGGAATAGGAAGGACATTGTCCTTTTGAGCAGGTTTTGAATGGAAAAGTTGAACTCTCTAAGCACCTCCTGAGTTTGTTCTTTTTCCTTGTGGTTTATTTAATGTGAAGTTTATTTCTGTAATATCAGATATGCTTATAGCAAAGGCTAGTTATTGTTGTTGCTGTTCTTTGGCCTTGCCTCGAGGCTTGTGGGATCTTAGTTCCCAGACCAGGGATCGAACCCGGGCCCTCAGCAGTGAAAGCGCGGAGTCTGAACCACTGAACCGCCAGGGAATTCCCCAGCAAAGGCTAGGGTTTTTTTTTCCTTTTTTTTGGTACGCGGGCCTCTCACTGTTGTGGCCTCTCCCGTTGCGGAGCACAGGCTCCGGATGCTCAGGCTCAGTGGCCATGGCTCACGGGCCCAGCCACTCCACGGCATGTGGGATCTTCCTGGACTGGGGCACGAACCCGTGTCCTCTGCATCGGCAGGTGGACTCTAAACCGCTGCGCCACCAGGGAAGCCCAAAGGCTAGTTTTAAATGATGTTTTGATAAGCTGCAGCTATATACCTGTCTGTTCATGTGGATAATTCAGTATTGGCCATACAGTAGTATGACCCTTGGTATTTTCAGATTTTACATATGCTCTTAACAGACTCTCAGGGCTTATAACTATAGTTTGTGAATTTGAATCATGTGTGCTATGGATTTGGTTTTGATGTTCTCATCATTAAGTACATACACTGTGACTTATGTGAAGTTTTACTGGATTGCATTTCCTGGGCAACTGAGTGGTCATTCTCAACTGGGGACACCTATCAGAGTCACCCATGGAGCCTTTTGAAATACAGATCAATATCTGAATCCTACTTTGGCCCTTCCAAATCAGAATATACAGGGATGAAGCTCAGATATCTGCATTTGTTTTTTTTTTTTTTGATGTACGCTGGCCTCTCACTGTTGTGGCCTCTCCCGTTGCGGAGCACAGGCTCCGGACGCACAGGCTCAGCAGCCATGGCTCACGGGCCCAGCTGCTCCGCGACATGTGGGATCCTCCTGGACCGGGGCACGAACCCTTGTCCCCTGCATCGGCAGGCGGACTCTCAACCACTGCGCCACCAGGGAAGCCCCTGCATTTGTAATTGTTTTATAGGTGATTCTTATGTGCTTGCCTGATTAAGCATGGCTGCAGAAGTTTTTGTGAACTGGAGGATTCACAAAGGTCTCAGGATTTATTGCTTGTGAATGTCATGATCCAGTTATTATCTATAGTAAGGAATTTGTATGGAGCCTTCTGAAAAGTGGGGGAATATTGAAAAATATTAATGTAGAATAATGGATTCAGGCCCCCCAAATGTGGATTATAATCTTGTTTATTAAGAGTGTGACTTTGAGGGTGGGAGGGAGGGAGATGCATGAGGGAGGGGATGTGGGAACAGATGTATATGTATGACTGATTCACTTTGTTATAAAGCAGAAACTAATAAAAAAAAAAAAAAAAAAACCAGAAGAAATAATACAGTCAGCATTACTTAATTTCAGTGCTTATAATTTCTGAAGCTCACCAGAAAAATAAAGTGTTATGCAAATTAAAAAAAAAAAAAAAAAGAGTGTGACTTTGGGCAAACCACTTAACCTCTATGAATCTCAACCAATATCCTTATTCACAGACTTACTAGGCATTTTGAACTAGATAAAGTATGTAAGAACCTTGCAGCTGACATTTAGTAGATGCTTAGGAAAAGTAAGATTTACACATTTACTTATAAGGAAGATTGGATTTGGATCTCCTAAATTTTGACTACTTGAGAAATAAATCATTCTATTTGAGCTGTTCAGATTTATAATCAGTTTTTCCTTTTCTCTCCTTAATCTTCCAGCTTCTGGATCTCCCAGGTATCATTGAGGGTGCCAAGGATGGGAAAGGTAGAGGCCGTCAAGTCATTGCAGGTGAGTGTTCCAGGGCCACCATCCTGGGATATCATCCCTTTACTGGGTACTGTTCCTTTAGATGGGACTGTTGGGCTTGGAGTTGGTACCACAATGAAGGGCATAGTTTTACCTGACTTCTCACTGGAGTAGAATGTCGGAACTTGAAGGGACCTCAGAGAATATCAGTCCAGATCCCCATTTGCAGAGAAACACTAAGGACAAGAGAAGTGAAGTACGTTGGTGCAGTGTTGCACTGTTGTGGCAGGTTCAGAGCTAGAACTCAGGTTTCCTGACTCCCACCCATGCCTTTTCTTCTTCTTTCCTTTTTATTAGAAGTAAAATACTATAAAAGGATAATCATAGGGGAATTCCCTGGCAGTCCAGTGGTTAGGACTCTGTACTCTGACTGCCAAGGGCCCGGGTTCAATCCGTGGTCGGGGAACTAAAATCCCACAGGCCACAAGGCACGGCCAAAAATAAATAAATAAAGTCTAAGCATAAATTGCAATAATCTGCTACCCCACCTGTTTTCACCTTTAGTGTCATTCCCCATTGGCAGGTACTGTCAAGTCTTCAACTGTTTCTTCTATTTCATATTTTAAAATGTTATGCTTATATTGCTATTTCATGATTAATTAATTTTAGATACCATCTGTTGGTTTCATGTTATGGTAGGAAATTAGCTCTCTCATACTCCATGTCTCTTTTCCTATTCTTTCAAAGAAGTTGTATCATAATTTTTAGTTAACTCATTAGTCATAGTATATATTATCATGTAATGACTGTCTGACTTTTGTTGTGCTGAGATAAGTAATGCGTTATGACTTGGTTTCTTTTCTGTTGAGATCTGTTTTTGAAGTTTGTTTTTCATGGAGTTAATAATTGGTTCTTGTTTTATTTTGTTTACTTTTCTGTTTGTTAATATTTTTCAAATGTTCCAATAGATCAGATGCCTATTAATCACTAGTTTTCTAGATACTTGAATACAGTTCCAAATACAGTCTTACTGTTTTCATTATCTCCCCTCAACCCTGACACTACCTTCCTTTACCCTTTGTCTTTATGCTTCAATCTGGATTGGTTGCTTTCTAGACCAACACTGTCCAGTAATGGAAATGTTCTACAGTAATGGAAATGTTTTGGATTTGTGCTGTCCAATATGGTGGTTGTAGGCATGTGTAGCTGTTGAGCACTTAAAGTGTGCCTGGTGCAACTGAGTAACTGAATTTTAAATTTTATTGAATTTTAATTAATTTAAATTTGAATAACCCCAGGTGGCTAGTGGATGCTGTATTGGATAATGTAGCTCTAGGCTTTTTGCATGGCTGTCATCCTGAGATTTTCTTTTGTGTTCTTGTGTGGGATCCCCTATTTCTTAGAGTCAGCGTCTTACCTTTTTTGGGTTATTTTCATGTTCTGCTGAAGCACATTCTTTAGAAACTTACTGAAAAAGAATGAATGATAGGTACATTGTTCTGGTTTTTCTTTTCATGTTTGAAAGTATTTTTATTCTACCCTTATATTATTAATTTAGCTATTTATGGAATTATAGGTTTGAAGTCATTCATGCATGACTATCAGAAACATGCTAAATTAAAAGAGCCAGGCACAAAAGACTAGATTTTGTATAATTCTATTTATATGAAATTCTAAAACATGCAACTTAATCTATGGTGACAGAAAAGCAGATCAGTGGATTTCCCTGGTGGCACAGTGGTTCAGAATCTGCCTGCCATTGCAGGAGACACGGGTTTGAGCCCTGCTCTGGGAAGATCCCACATGCCGCAGAGCAACTAAGCCCGTGTGCCACAACTACTGAGCCTGTGCTCTAGAGCCCATGAGCCACAACTACTGAGCCCGCATGCTGCAACTACTGAAGCCCGCGTGCCTAGAGCCCGTGCTCTGCAACAAGAGAAGCCACTGCAATGGGCAGCCGGCGTACCACAACAAGAGAAAGCCCGTGCTCAGCAGCAGCGAAGACCCAACGCAGCCAAAAATAAATAAATAAATTTTTAAAAAGAAGAAGAAGAAGAAAAGCAGATTAGTAGTTGACTGGGAATTGAGGAGAAGATTCATTGCAAAGGGCTATAAGGGAACTTTCGGAGGTGATGGAAATCCTCTGAATCATAGTTGCTGTGGTGGTTATACAGGTATATACATTTGTCATCAAACCATGTGCTTAACACTATTTTTTATAAATTATATCTCAAAAAAGTTGACAAAAAATATGCTAACTGGATAAACTTATTCTTTTAGAATTCTTACTGTTTTAAATCTTTCTGAACTTTTTCAGGGATTCAGGTTATTGCCTGGTTTGTATCTTCATCCCAAATTATTTTTCTACTAGTGTATCTAGAAGTTGACACATCCTCTAGATACACTAATAGAAAACAAAGAATACATTGCAGATTGACTTCTGGCATAAATCTTTGGAAAGCTTAAGAACTTCATGTGTGTCTGTGTATTTATAAAAAAAAAAAATCCTTTGTCTCTTAAGTGTAGGAACTCTATACCACCCCCTCCCCCTTTTGGAGTATTTGAATTATGTGAAGTCTTTAATGAGTTTTGAAAAAAATTTTATTTTCATTTCTTCAGTGGCCAGAACGTGTAACTTGATCTTGATTGTTCTGGATGTCCTGAAACCCTTGGGACATAAGAAGATAATAGAAAATGAGCTGGAAGGCTTTGGCATTCGCTTGAACAGCAAACCCCCCAACATTGGCTTTAAGAAGAAGGATAAAGGAGGCATTAATCTCACGGCCACTGTAAGTGGAAAAGGTGATATGGGGCAGGTTGCTGAAGGGACTGGGGTGGAGAGTAGATTGTGGTACATAGACATTGACATTTGGAAATTGCCTGGCTTCTACCAGCACTAACTGAGGTAACACAATGATGTCGTAATGACTGAGAGTAGGACAAGAGTCGGTCTCAGACTTACTTACCTTTGTGACTTTATTTCTTCCTTTGGGTTATTTGGGGTGATATGGGACTAAAGACCAAACTTATGTTTGCATGAAGTAGATGGCTGCTGATATCATCTATTTTCATTCATTCAACACAGATTTATAGAGCACCTACCATGGGCCACACATTGTTTTAGGCTTTCTGGGGGAATGGAAGAGGGAGCAAAGTAGACAAAAATTCCTGCCCTTATATTCTAATGGGGAAAGTAGCAAACAAAATTAATGACTGATTATAGTATATTAGATAATGATAAACTAAGGACAAAAGTAAACTAGGGAAAGAGCATGGAGAGTGTTGGTGGGAGGGTTGCAGTTTTAAGTAGGTTGATCAGAGAAATCTTCACTGGGGTGACATTAAGGAGTGAACCAAATGAATATCTTGAGGAAGAGCATTTCATGTTGAGGGAGCATCCAAGTGCAAGGCCCTGAGGTAGAGGGTTCCTTTGCACGTTTGAGGAACAGCAGAGTGAGCAGGCAGGAGAGTGGTAAGAAACAAAGTCATAGCATAGGGCCAAACATGCTTTTACTTTGCAGGAGATGGGTAACTTTTGGTTGGGTTCCAGTCTGTGGAGTAAAATTGATTCAGGTTTTAATGGAATCAGTCTGGCTGTTTGTTGAGAACAGACTGAAATGGGTTAAGTACAGAAGCACAGAACCCATTCAAGAGGTTATTGCAATAATTTAGTCAAGAAGTGATGGCTTCTTAGACCAGAGTTGTAACAGTGGAGGAGATGTGGAGTGGTTGATTGTTTAAAGATTTTGGAAATAGTTGGTAGGAATTACAGCTGGACTGGATATGGGTTGTGAGAGAAGGAGGTGATGGTGAGTTTTTGTCCTGAGCTAGAAAAATGGACTCTCATGACTAAAATAGTAGGACTTTGTGTAGAATAGGTTTGGAGAGGAGGGGAAGATCAGATGTTCAGTTTGAGATGCCAGTAACACTCAAATTAGACCTCCAGGTGTTACTGTCAAATAGGCATGTGAGGAATGATCTGAGTGGGAGCTATACATTTAGTGCTTATCAATTTTAAAGCCATGAGCTTAGCTGAGATAACTTAGCTGAGGAAGCAAATATAAATAGAAAAGAGGTTCAAGGATTGAGCTTTGTGACACCTCCCTCCATCCCCCACAATGATTAGACGCTGGGAGTTGGGAAGAATCAGCAAATAAGACATCTCAGACAAAGAAGAAGGAAAACTGGAAGGGTTTGGAATCCTGGAAGCCAATTAAAGAAAGTGTTGCAGATTGGTAGAACGATCAATTCTGTCAAATGCTGCTTCTAAGTCATATAATTGAGGACTGAGAATTTCCTACAAAATTTAACATTCTAGAGGTCCAGATTATTTGACTGGCATAGGTTTAAGCTGTCCTGCCCAAAAGATATTTTCTATTCTCCTGTCATAATGTTGGAGCATTCTTTCTGTATTTTTGCTAAGGCTGCCATAATAAAGTACTATATAGACTGGGTGGCTTGAACAACAGAAATTTAATTCTCTTAATTCTGGAGACTGGATATCTGACATCAAGGTGTGAGCAGGACTGGTTTCTTCTGAGGCCTCTCTCCTTGGCTTGTAGATGGCTGTCTTCTCCTCTGTCTTCATGTGACCTTCCGCTCTGTGTCTGTGTCCTAATCTCCTTTTCTTGTAAGGATGTGAGTCACATTGGATTAGGGCCCACCCATATGACCTCATTTTAATTTAATTACCTCTTTAAAGACCCTATCTCCAATCACATTCTGAGATACTGGGGTTAGGTCTTCAACATATGAATTTGGGTGGGGATGGGGACACAATTCATGCCATAGCACCTTCCTTTGAGTTTGGAAAGATTTTTAGTTTTTGAATATTTCCTACTAAAAGTCAGGTACTCTCATCCAGGATAATGGTCTTTAGAAATAAGTTTGCACCTTATCTAGGATTATCCAGGTACATCAGTAGATACTCTTAGGAGGTTTTTTTTTGCTCTCTGACCAGTCATTGTCTTCTATGCCCATTCAGTGCCCTCAGAGTGAACTGGATGCTGAAACTGTGAAGAGCATTCTGGCTGAATACAAAATCCATAATGCTGATGTGACTCTGCGTAGTGATGCCACAGCAGATGACCTCATTGACGTGGTGGAAGGAAACAGGTACTGACTAAATGTGCCTCAGTTTGAATTTGAAGTCTTGTAATGGCAACAGCACTGGATTATGAATCTGGCAGACATTGATTCTAACTCCAGTAGTGCTGTTATCTTAAATAATAGTGGGCCTTTCTTTCTTTAGCTGTAAAATGAAGGGTTGGTCTTGATTGCTGACATCCTTCTTTGCTCTGCAATTTGATCATGATAATCTAATTGCTTGTTTCAGTTACTTGCTGTGAACTAGGCTGTCCCCTAAGCTCTGTGTCATATGATGGTCGAAGAGGGTAGGTTCTCAATCTGCTCTCACAGAATTAATCCATCTGAGAAATCCTGTAGGCTGTTCTGCAGAACTGAGAGCAGACTGGCTGTGTCTGTTTTCTCTAAGGGAACAAAGCTGAAACCCTATTCCATGAGACATTACTATTACTAGTATTTGAAATTAAATTATAATTGAAACTACTGTTAAAATTATTTCTGGCATTTTAAAATAAACAACTCGATTGATTGATTGATTGATTGATTGCCGCATTGGGTCTTCGTTGCTGCACGCGGGTTTTCTCTAGTTGCGGCAAGTGGGGGCTGCTCTTCATTGCGGTGCGCGGGCTTCTCATTGCAGTGGCTTCTCTTGTTGTGGAGCATGTACTCTAGGTGCGCAGGCTCAGTAGCTGTGGCTTGCAAGCTGTAGAGCACAGGCTCAGTAGTTGTGGCACATGGGCTTAGTTGCTCCACAGCATGTGGGATCTTCCTGGACCAGGGTTCGAACCCATGTCCCCTGCATTGGCAGATGGATTCTTAACCACTGCGCCATCACGGAAGTCCATTTCTGGCATTTTGAAAACAAATAAAAGCTAGTGCTTTGAGTTACGTGTTTTAGAAGTGAGGTAATTGAAGCCTGAGAAGTTGTGGCTTGCCTAATTATTAGCAACCTTAGCTGCCCTATTGATTGAACATTAGGATTATGACATTGCTAGGTGTTGTATTAAAAAAATTTTTTTTATTCTTTAAAATTTATATTATTAGAAATATATTTACATTCTTACAGTTCATAAGAGAACTCTGGGAACTGGACTCTGATACTTGCCCAGGGACACATGTATAGAAAGCGGCAGAGCTGGGAATAAATTCATTCTTTGTGACTACAAAGCTTGTGTTCTTTCCACTGCAGGATGCTTTCTCAGTAATTAGTTGCATGACTAGGGACTACGGCTTGAGTTTTGTTACTTCTCAACCCATAGTTCACTTTTTGGATGTTCTACCTGATTTTGGTAGGAAGCTTTTTCTTTTTTTTGGCTGACTTTCTTATGACCCCATTTAAGAGTCTCTGATTTGGGGTCCTGGGTGAGAGGGTGCTGCTAATCAGACTGACAGTCTTGTCCACAGCTCTAGACTCACGTACTGTTTTTCTTCTACAGAGTCTATATCCCCTGTATCTATGTGTTAAATAAGATTGATCAGATCTCCATTGAGGAATTGGATATCATCTATAAGGTGCCTCACTGTGTACCCATCTCTGCGCATCACCGCTGGAATTTTGATGACCTGTTGGAAAAGATCTGGGACTATCTGAAACTAGTGAGGATGTAAGTCTTAGTGGATAGGGTAATATTACTGTAGGATTTAAACCAGACTGTCCTAAAATGATACCCTCTGGAACTCATTAACATAATCTATTTTTGGAGATATAAATAAGTTAATTCCTCTCACCTGCGAGGCTATATTGAGGGCACTTTCTTCCTCAAGATAGAGGTTATCTGGGTCTGATCTCCGGGGTGATGGAGGGTTGATTTGCATTCACACATGAAACATTCCAAGAAGTAGGCAACCTCTATTCCCTCTGTGTTCTAGTTACACCAAACCCAAAGGCCAGTTGCCAGATTACACATCCCCAGTGGTGCTGCCTGACTCCAGGACCACGGTGGAGGATTTCTGCATGAAGATTCACAAAAATCTTATCAAAGAATTTAAATAGTAAGTATCGTGGGCCCATGGTGCCTTCTTTTCCCTGTGAGCTACTGGTTCTACTAATAATTCTTAGGATAGTATTATAGAAATGAGGCATCAGGAGATGCTTGCTTGGTTAGAACTTTGCAGTGTCTTCTTAAAACCATGCCAGCGTGGAGCAGGAAGAACCCTAAAAGCCTTTTCAGGTTGGGAGGGCTGACAGTACAAAGTGCTCTGACTTTCTCTTTTTAATTCGTCTTCCTCTTGGCAAACACAAAATGTTAATTCTTCCTGCCAGCATCATACTGGGCTTCACTGGGTACTGAGGGCCTCTCTAAACCTTTTGCATGAGTAAATCCCCCTGATCTTTCTCATACTCCTCACTGCTGATACAGGTGGAATTTTTTTTTTTTTTGCCACAATGTGTGGCATGTGGGATCTTAGTTCCCTGACCAGGGATTGAACCCATGCCCCGTGCATTGGAAACACGGAGCCTTAACCACTAGACCACCAGGGAAGTCCCGAAAAATTCTTCTTTTAACATCTTATTTTGAACTAATTTTAGAGTTACAGAATAGTTGCAAAAATAGTAATAGAGTTTCCTTATATCCTTCCTTATATCCTTCCTTATATCCTTTTCCTAACATTATTAGCTCACATAAGCATAATACAATCATCAAGAACAGAGGTTAGCATTGGTACAATATTATTAACTAAACTATAGACCTTATTTGAATTTTAATACCTTTGCTACCAGCATCCTCTTTGTGTTTCAGGAATCTACATGGGATTTTAGCTGTTACTTCTCCCTAGTCTTCCAGTCTCCCAGTAATATTTCCTTAAGTCTTTCAGTGTCTTTGATCTTGGCCCTTTTGAAGAGTACTGATCAGTTATTTTGTAGAATGTCCCTCACTTTGGGTTTGTCTAATGTTCTCTCATGATTGAAGTGAGATTATGCATTTTTGGTAAGAATACCACAAAAATGATGATGTGTCCTCAGTTTGCATCATATCACCGGATTCATGATGTTGATGTATCTTATTATTTTTTTAAAAATTTAATTAATTAATTAATTTTTGGCTACGTTGGGTCTTAGTTGCTGCACGCAGGCTTTCTCTAGTTGCGGGGAGTGGGGGCTACTTTTCATTGCAGTGCACGGGCTTCTCATTGTGGTGGCTTCTCGTTGCGGAGCACGGGCTCTAGGCGTGCAGGCTTCAGTAGTTGTAGCTCGTGGGCTCTAGAGCGCAGGCTCAGTAGTTGTGGTGCACGGGCTTAGTTGCTCCGCGGTATGTGGGATCTTTCTGGACCAGGGCTCGAACCCATGTCGCCTGCATTGGCAGGCAGATTCTTAACCACTGCACCACCAGGGAAGCCTGATGTTGAAATATCTTATTGATGGTAATATTTACTTTGATAACTTGGTTATGTTGGTGTTGGCTGGGTTTCTCTACTGTAAAGATACTGTTCTCTCTTATTTGATAAATGTCTTGGGGAGGTACTTTGAGACTATGAAGATCTGTTTCTCTTCAGATGTTTACCTGCTGATTTTAACATCTATGGTGGAGCTTGTCTGCAACATTTATTGCTGTGTTGTTTGCTTAATGGTAATTCTTATTTCCCTCTTTCATTTTACATTTATTTATTGGAATTCTATTGTGAGTTATAGCTAGCTCTTCTCCCTTGTTTATTAATTTAATTCATAATTTATTTTTATTAGTATGAGCTCTTGGATATTTATTCAGTGGTGTTATAATCCAATCCTGTCATTATTTTGTCACTCAAGTTGTTTCAGCTTTTGCCGTTAGGAGCTCCTTCAGATTGGCTCCTGTGTTCTTTTTTTTTTTTTTTTTTTTTTTTTTTTTTTTTTTTTGTGGTACGCGGGCCTCTCACTGTTGTGGCCTCTCCCGTTGCGGAGCACAGGCTCCGGATGCGCAGGCTCAGCAGCCATGGCTCACGGGCCCAGCCGCTCCGCGGCATATGGGATCCTCCAAGACCGGGGCACGAACCCGTATCCCCTGCATCGGCAGGCGGACTCTCAACCACTGCGCCACCAGGGAGGCCCTCCTGTGTTCTTTTGATAGGCTGCCATCTTTTTTGTTTTTTTCTTTAAACATTTCCTTAACTTTTGGCACTACTAGATGTTCCTGATTCATAGTGATTTTTCCTACAACAGCCCTGGAATCAGTCACTTATCCAAGAAGCCTGGGTTTACAAGATCTGTGTACTAGGCATCCTCATTGTTAGTGGGCTGTTGTTGCTTGTAGGCCCTCTTAGCAGACAGAGTTAGGAAATGTATGTAAGGATACTAACCTGTACTTACAAGTCCATCTGTATTTCTTTATCTCTCTTGTCTTATGTATGTATCTACTTAATTTACCCATCCATCCTTATCTATCTATATTAAGAACCATCAGTTTATTTATTGTTACCTCTGATTCCAGTTCAACACCACAGGGTTCATTTTAGCCTTTTTCTTATTTTAACTTCTCTCTCCAGCAGTGAGAAACGTGGCTGTCATTATCTATAAACTATTTATTTAATTCTAGTATATATAAAAAGTAGTTCAGACCTGCAACCTATAATTCTGTGAGAAATATTTTAACTAACTGAATTACAGTATTTATGAATAATTCTTTTTATCTTTACAGGCTGAAATTTTAAAAATTGTTTTAAAAACAAGAGAAAAAACAAAAATAACAAAAAAACCAAAAAAAATTAAAAAAAATAAATACAAGAGAAAATAGAAAATAATTGTAGAAAATTAGGAAAGCATAGAAATAGTTTTTTTTTTTTTTTTTTTTTTTGCGGTACGCGGGCCTCTCACTGTTGTGGCCACTCCCGTTGCAGAGCACAGGCTCCGGACGCGCAGGCTCAGCGGCCATGGCTCACGGGCCCAGCCACTCCGCGGCATGTGGGATCTTCCCAGACCGGGGCACGAACCCGTATCCCCTGCATCGGCAGGCGGACTCTCAACCACTGCGCCACCAGGGAAGCCCAGAAATAGTTTTTATTTTATTTATTTATTTATTTATTTATGGCTGCGTGGCATGAGGGATCTTAGTTCCACGACAGAGATCGAATCCATGCCTCCTGTAGTGGAAGCGGGGAGTCTTAGCCACTGGACCGCAGGGGAAGTCCAGAAATAGTTTTTAAAATATTAATACTTGTTTCTGACCCTAAGAATACTGAAAGAGTGAAGTCCTGTATTAAGCTTCATATTCCTTTTATCAAAAGTAACTGTATCCACACACAGGTGCTAATTTCTGTTGTCCTCAAATCATTATATTTTGGCACATACTTGAATCAGTGAAGGAGAATCTTGGGAGAAGTTAGACATTTTCTTTTTTCAAAATTTATAGATTTCTGGATAGTTCCTGCCTTCCATGGTAACAGAACACTCTTCAAAGCCTCTGAATTGTAGCTTAACCAAGGAATTAAATGAAAGGGGAGAAAAATATTTTGGAGAAGAGACATATGAAAGCAAATAGAATTTTATTTGGTCACTGTTTTCCTGTTTTTGTTTTTAAATTATTGCACAAATAGCATTTTAACTGTCTTAATAATAAAAAAAAATTCAGCTTTAGGCCTACTAATTATGATGTGTCCCTGTTGCATTGCCTTTGTATCCTTGACCACATGCACACATCCTTTGATAATTTACTATATAAATGTTTTCTGTGTTATAAGATTTATATATATAATTTTTATAACCATAGTTTTCCTATCTTTTGCTACTTTATGTAAGTTTCTAGTCTTAACGCACAGACCTTTCCCTTTTTATTTCTTTAATCCAAAAGTAGGATTAATGATTATATGGCTTATGATATGTTTTGCTGCATTGCTTTCCGAAAAGGCTGAACCTGTTTACATTTTGCCATAAGCAAAATACAAGGCACTGACTCTATTGCAGGCATTGAATTTGACTGCTAAAAATTAGTTTTCTAACTTAAGATAGTAAAATCGTTACATTGCATTTATCTTGCTTGTTAGTACATTTGAAAGATTTTATATATATTTGTTTTACTAATGGTGATGTATCTGTTCTTGTTATTTGTTTATCTGTTTTTATTTAAAAAAGTGAAATCTTGTTTAGTGATTATTTTTGGGGGCGACTAAAGATTTTTAAAGCAAAGACAATATAAAAATAATATGGCCAACCTTTTCTACCCCTTGGTACATAGTTCTTAGTCTCTGTGAGGCTGGTCTCAGTGTCTTGTTCACTCATTTCCATCAGTAGCACATCATACTGTTAGTATTGGAAGCCCATGGATAAAAATTACTTTCCTGTGTTCTAAGAAATCAGGAGACCTATCAGTTATGGCTTCTTGATAGGGAAGGAGAGTTTTCCTAGTTTGGCTGAGGAAGGAGGTCCTACATTTCTTATCAGTACCCATTGATGGTTTCAGTAGACCCCATAAAAACTGGTATTCTCTAACAGTCTGTAACTGACATTGCATTTGTAGGAATCAATTTCCAATCAGTTATTTCAGGGTTTTTCTCTATTACAAACCTATGCTTTCTCCTTTTAATTTTAAATTAGTCTTGTCATACTTCTCATTTGTATTTTTTCTCTTTGACTTTCATAAGTTGGCTTTGGAGCAAGAGGAACCACACAACTTCTGAAAATCTGCCACTTTTTATGTGAAGGCTGCACTGTGCCACACTGCTTGGGAAGCTAAAGCCTTTGGGCTTTGACTGGGGACAGGGGACCTTGGATATTGCAGGCCTTTGGCTCTTAAGAGCTGGAATGCTAAATCTGAGCAGAAAGTGGCACCTAGGTAGATAGAAGCTAGGTGATTATTTACACTAACTGTTCTTTTTTCCCTTCCATACAGCGCTCTGGTGTGGGGTCTCTCTGTGAAACACAATCCTCAAAAAGTGGGTAAAGACCATACGTTGGAGGACGAGGATGTCATTCAGATTGTGAAGAAGTGACACCATCCCCTTCACCATCTGCATGGCCAACCATGGCAGCTGTCTCCATGATCAAACACCTGACTCCAAGCCCCTCCTGGCTTTGGCAGCCACTGGATCAGGATACAGGGGAGGGAGTTGGAGGCACCCAAATTGGAACTTCACTTGTCTTAACTTGGTGTCACCTTGTATGTTGAGCTGCATAAAGGACCTGGTAGGCCAGCCAACTATGTACAGTTCATGTGTCACTGTCAGAATTTGTTTTGAGGAGGACTGAATGAGGATGGGTATGTGTAGTGAGGCAGCTGCAGAAGGAGTACTTGGGAGCTTGGTCTTGTATGTGAAATGGGTAAAAATGTGAGTGCAACATCTCACTTGATAGTTAGTTGTGAGAAACACTTCCAACTCAGTGTGGGTTTTGGTCCTTTCAGGTGGTCTTTCCCAGATGATACTGGAGAAAGGAAGGACTTGATGTAAGTTAACTGATTATTCCCTGCAAGGCTAGCCATTTTGGGAGATGGTGTAGTGTGGCGGTTGAGTAAAATACTCTGACCAGGCACATCAGGCTTTGAATGGCAGGCCCACCTCTAATTAACTGTGGAATCCTGCATAAATTACTCAATCTCTATAAGCTTCAGTTTTCTCATGTAACATGGAGATGGTAATAACACTTACCTTCTAGAGTGGAGATTCTTAGTATTAAGAGAGATGGTACTTGTAAAATGCTTACTAGCACAGTATCTGGCATATAAGTACTTGGTGAATGTTGGCTCTTGTTTTCACTGGTTCCTTTCCTTTAGTTAGAGCACAGCTGTGCATCAGTGTTGGGCTGAAAGTTGAGCTGAACCATGCTGCCAGCTGGGCGCCACTAAGTGTCTCCTTTCCCATAGCCCAGCCCTTCTCCTGAACTCCCATGGCAGTCCTGGTCCCAACCACATAACCTGAGTGAAAGCATGGAGGCAGAACATTGCAAGTGAGGCAACCAGTGTGATCAGAGCAGGTTTGTGGGTACACATATGTATGGAGGTGGGAGGTTAGGTTATAAGGAGGGGTGGGGTCAAGACTACTTGAGAGGGTACTAAGGACATAATTAGAGGTTTTAGACTGGAAATAAGGAATTTAAAGGGATTGCCTTGATAATGCGAAATTGACTGGCAGAAATCTTTGTGTGCTGGACTGGACTAGTGAGAATATGGGGAGAGGGAGGGAGTAGGCATATAGCTATAGAGGAGAAATCTAAACTCGGTAACTGGCTGACTTGCTCTTTGGAAGAGAAGTCAAAGATTATTTCAGTATGGATTACAGGGATGATAGAGAAGGGTAGTCCCTGAGAAAATCGAGAAGGGAAACAGATTTACAGGAAGACAGTTTGATTTTAGATGAAGTGAGCTAGAGCTTCTAGCAGGTTGTGAGGAATGAGGATGTAGGATTTTCCACATACTCAGCCTTTTCTAGTACTTGTTACTCCTATTACCTTAGTGACAGTTATTTCCCTCTCATAGTCTTCCTAGAGCCTGGGTTTAGCACTGTCCCCACAGCCAGGAGATAAGCCTCCCAGGCCTGGTATCCTAGTCACTTTGCAGGGCGTAGACCTTGATATCACTGGTACATTCATGATAGAGGCCATAATTTAGAACCTACCCCGGCTCTTCAGAGAGACATTGGCTTTCTGAGTTATAGGATTTCCAGCAAGGTTTACTTTCCAGCCAGGGCATATATTGGGTTTTGGGGGAATCCTCAGATTCACTTTCACTGGGCAATGAAATGCCAGGATGTTGGGGAGAGAAGGATGCTGAAATCCAGGTTCATCCAAGGCCTCAGGATGTGCTTTGAACAGGCCTTGCTTCCATCATTCAACACCCTCCCCTTCCCCCATCGGTGGCCCCTGGTGTTTGAGGAGAGCATTACCCTACACCTCCTTTCTCTCCCTTTTGGGCTCAGACTTGGGAGTTCTGGGAGAGAGGTACAGTCTTGTATTAGGAATGCTGCCTGGGGTAGGGCCACCAAGGAGGGTTATTCCTATAGCGCAAAGCTTTCTCTTCATGAACTCCAAGACTAGAGTTGTTTGGCTGTCATAGCATGGCTTGAATTTCCTGTGAATTTCCATTTTTCTTTCCTAATCTTTTATAGCACAGCTAAGCAGACTCACTGTCCTGTGCCATTAACTATCTAGAATGCTTTTAGCTGTGTTTAATAGCAGACGCTAACTTAACCAGCTGAAATGGAAGAAAACTTGGTCTCTCACGTAAGTTTTCTGGAGCTCAGATGGGCTTACGGTAGCTGGTATGTCATTGAGGATCCAAATTCTTTCCATCAAGCTACTCTTGTCCACTGCAGTTTGTTGGCTTTGCTGGGCAGTTGGCTCCCCTCACTGTCGAAGAAATGTCTGCTCAGTCCCAGGCTTTATATCAGTATCCAGAGGATACTAAAGAGGGCTGGGTCTTATCTTTTGGGGAAGCCATTTCCTAGAAGCTGCCCAGCCAATTTGTCTCTGCATCTCATTCCCATTCTTGAACCAGTTGTTGATAAAGGGAATAGAACCATTGAGTCAGTTTACTCCATTAAGTAAGTTATCTTCATTTCTGGAGTTTGTCTCTTTCATTCAGGCCAGTGGACCTGACCTCCCTTCCATCTTAAGAGCCTGGCTTATAAGATACTTAACAGCTGTCTCCTGGAAGAAGGCCTGGCTGTACTTTCCCATTTTTTCCCCCTACTTCTCATTGATTACTACTAACTTCCCAAGTACTGGCTGCTCAACTGCTTCCTTGGGGGTGGGGGCACTATTCTTTCCTACCTGACCCCCTCCTTAACTTCCACAAGGTTCTCTGTGGCCCTCTGCCTTTTTACTTGGAGGATGCCTTGCACATCCTTCCAGTGTTGATTGCTTCTAAACTCATTTCATGCCTGCTAGACTTCCCAAAGTTGCTCCACGTAAGATATCTTGTTAGCTGAGACATCATGTCATCAAGTCCTCCTGCCCTTACTCTATATCTGGCTTTTAGCTCCTGAAGACTGCATTAACTTCCTCTTTTGCCTCTACTGTTCCATTCACCAAAATAGTTTTTAAGATCTGTGCCGTTTAGCTTCTGCTGTGCTATTCTTAGCAACACTCCTTTATTTCCTTCTGGCTCCATCTCACCAGTTATTGGCTAATGGCTTTGCCCTCTGCTTGGTGCCTGCATTTGTTCATTTCTGTCATACCAGCTTCTAGTCTGAAAAGAAGGCCCTCACCAGCAGCTTCAAACCAATTCTCCCCACTCTACACCTATTAACTATTGGTTCAACATGAAAGGGAAGGTGAAAGGACACACAGGAAAGATGGAATTAGATTCAGGTGTCTGTGTTCTGCCACTGTTACTTGAGATTGTTTTCCAGCTTTTGTTTATAGAAACAAAGCATTTGTGAGAATTCTAAACAGGGCTTATTTCTGAAGTTGAAGAATCACTCAGCAAATCCTACTGCAGGGAGGGAGGGCTAATGAAGTTGAAGTACTAGGAAGAGACAGACCTCATGCTTAGTCCACAAAGCCAGGTTTGGTTGAAAAGCAACCTGCTTTCTTGTGTTCCTAGAAGAATATAGGGCAGGGTGGGCAGCTCCAGGTTTATAGGCTGCACCCTTAACACTCAGGCTGTTTTTCACCCTTGTACTCAGAATCCACCCATCTTGCTCATTTCACCTGTGAATCAGAGAATGGCCTCATTATTTGACCCCCTAGTATGAAGTCAAAGTAGCTTTGATGGCCCTAAATAGACAAGTATCGAGATACTGGGTGAGTTAACTTGAGGAGCTCAAGAAGATTTGTCACCTCAGATTGGTGGGACTAAAAAACCTTCAGTGAGGAAAGGGGACTTGAGGCCATAGTTAGAGTATTATAGTAGAATCCTTTTCTCCAATGTTGTGCATGTAGTTAAGATGAATAATTAAAATAATTGTGAGCTGAGGAATGAGGTAGAGCACACAAGAGATCAGTTAACACAGGCACCAGAGTCTTGAGGGAAGTTTTATATGGAAAAAAAATATGGATTGAATCAGAACTCTAAGGCCCCATTTTTCCCTTTAGGGGACTTTGACCTGGAGAACAGGAAGGCAACAAACTGCTCACTTAGAAATTGCACACCATCATCTGGTATTAGCCACAATCAATACTACTTGTAAGGTCAGCCCAGCCTAAACTGGCCCATTGGGGTCTTTAAGGCTCAAGAAAGAGGGCCATAGCTTCCTTCTCCCAAATGAGAGTTCAATTCCATAAGTTTTAAAGAAAAAACTTAAGGTAATTTCCCTCAAAGAACCTAGTGAAGAGGAAGGGATTCAGGAAGAAATAAACACAACAATGCCATTCACTTCATTCACACACTTAGCATATGCAACTTTAATCAACCAAAAGAAAAAGTCCCAAATGTACAAGTGAAAAAAAATCCAAACTGTTGACACAGGCTTAACTAATATCAGCTACTTTTATGTACAGCTGTATAAGTTCAAAAAAGCTATCCTATATGTATGTACAAAAGTTGTTTATACACAGGTCTGTACATAAGGGTCTATACATTTATTCCTCAGAACCCTTAAGGTGCCACCTTTTGGTGAAGACACCAACACTTCATTCACATATCTTACAAAAAAAGACTGTTTCCTGTATTCAGGACTGACAACACTGCATCCTGTATTCAGACCATGTAGGCTCCACTCAATTGGTTAATAAGTTCCTTCCATCATAATGCAGACAACACCAGGTGCCTGGGTGCCCTTAAACAGCTTTGCACAGAGTGCTACAAAGTAAAAGCCCATAAACCAACATGAGATGAGGAAGCAGAGTCCTGACCAGGGTGCCACCAAAAGGTCCAGGCTTAGACAAGCCTGCTGCCCTGCTCACTGTCGGTACTCCAGTTCATCTACACTGATGACTTTGGCGGGCATGGAGGGCAGGGGCTGCTGTAGCACATCTGAGCCAAACCATTTGGCAAGGCCCACGGGGGAGCTGCTCCTCTGGCTGGGGCGGTGCTCTAGCTGGGAGTGCACATGAGGCAGGCCTGACCGGCTGGGCACATTCTGAGGCGTCGTCTGAACGCTGACAGCAGCTGCCTGGGAACCAGACCCTGGAGGATGAAGAACTGTGGCGATAAGAAGGTTATCATTCAGAGCACAAGGAGGAGAGGTAGTTCTCTAGCAGGCCCTGCTTCACTCAAATCCTATCCATGAAACTCCAAACAGAATTCTTTACCACGTGATTGATTCTAGGCTTCTTTAGGAAGTTCCTTTGCAAAATGCCAGAAGACGGTACCTTGGAAAGCTGAGCTATTCAGAAGCAATCCATATTGAGAGCCCATCCTAGATGACATGCCCACTACTTCCCAAGACAAGCAGAAGCAATGACATAAGCTGGTGAGAGGGCATCTACTCTCGGCAGTCCCTATGCTGAAGCTGTCGGAAGGATTCTCAGCCTCCTCTAAGAGGCAAAGGGACAAAAGAAAAAAAAAAAAAAAGCCAGAGCACACCTGGCTCTCCCACTGTCTTCACAGGAATTCCAAATCCCACAGAGGTTGGTTTACTTCATCCTATTCTCTGATTACACCCTTATCCCAGTCTTGCTAGGGTGAATGGTCAGTGTCATTTTATCCCCTTCACTGGAAACTGGTTCAAAAACTTTAAGCCTGAGCCTGTTCTCAGCTCACCTGGCCCATTTCTGGACCTACCTGAGCGCTGTAGCTGCTGTTGCATCATTGCCAGATGCAGAGGTGTCCCAGGACGAGGGTTTAGGAGAGGGTGACTAGTGGCAGGTAAAGGGTAAAAGGGTTGACCCAGGATTGGGCCAGATAGTCCCTGTAAATGAGTCAGGTCCATCCCAGGAGGAAGCACACCTATTGGGCAGAGAGAAGAAACTGGTGAGAAATAATCTACCTGGAAATTTTCAAGCCTGACTATACAGTTTTGCTAATCAGGAAGTTTATTAAGAATGAAGAATGCTCAATGCTAGGTTCCTAATCTTTTAATCGACTAAGGGATAGATCAGATTGGACCCACTGGTTAAAATGGAAAAAACCTAGTAACATCTTTTTAGGGATGAAAACCTTCATCAGTTCTAGCAACTGTCATCATGCCAGGTCAGAAACTCACCAGCTTGGAGCAAACTTGGAAGATGCTGTGGATGTACTCCCTGGGCCAGCATCCTTTGGACCAACCCTGGGTGAAGCTGGTGAGCAGGCCGAACGATGGGGACATGGGGGACAAGGGGGACTTGGTGGACAGGGCGGAGAAAAGGTGTTCCTGGAACTGGGGATGCTAAGGTGGGTGTTTTTCTCCCAGTTGCTTTAGGTCGATAATCTTGTTCTTTGGTGTAACGATTGGTCTGGGATAGTGGGGTGGAACATGAAAACCGCTGTAGGGTTGATAGTTTGGGATTTGTAGTGGGAGAAGAGTCTCGATCAGCAGTGGGCACAGAGCTGGATGACAGGAGGTTCTCTGTAAGGATCCAGAAAGAGAATATTTTGGTATTGGCAAACTTTTCTCAAACACATTGTCCTCCCAATGATCCAGTAACTCATTTCTTAGAAAGCTCACAATCCTTATTTGATCCCCTCAACAGATTTAGAGGATTGCATCATAGGGTCCATCGTTTGCCTTATGAACAGGCCTAGTCAAGGTCATGGGTAGTTAAGGACAGACCTGGGAGTAGACCCCAAGTTTTCCAGTCTTCCAACACCTTGCTGCAAGTGTTTATTTTTGCTACACTCTAAAAAAACCAAAGGCTCAAGTTGTAAATGAGAACTTTTAAGAAGCCCACATCTTTGTTCTTATAATATTCCCAATCCAGGAATAGCTATGGGCAAGCAAGCCTGGCATATCAGGTCTGGTGGTCTAACTCAGTTGGGCACCCTGGTCTGCCCATATGCCTGTGGTCTGCATCTGTGTGGGAGCTAGTCCTGTCCTAGTCAGCTGCTTGGGATTAACATGCTTTTTAGTCTAAGGGGAAAATCAAGTGAGTAAAATTATGCAAATCCATCACAACAAAAAGCTTAAAGAGTAATTATAGTCTGGTGAAGGAATCTGAACTGCCTTTTAGTAGGACCAACAGGATTTCTTTTTTTTTCCTCAGAAGCTTTCTCACAGGCAAAAAGCTCTCAGACCAACACTCTAGACCTATGTAAACCTCACTCATTAGAATCTGTTTCACTATGTCCTGAAAATCCCAACTGTGCAACCCCTAAAAACCTCTTACATTTTCTACATATTTGTAAAAGGCTCTCACACACCTCCTATATGCTTCACCCATTGCAGATTTTATTGGATGATTAGTCTCCACAGACTGGAGAGAACCTTTCAGAAATAAACCTGGTTGAACTTTTATTAATTTGCCAAATAAATGTACTAAAAATTCAAGCCAAAATAAGGATCCTAAACTAATGCTTGTTCTTCCTAATGCCAGCACTCATGCCTGCCACTGTTAGATTGGTCAGAATTTCAAGTGGCTTAAGTAACTGTGAGCTGGTCCAACCCATCTCACTGTTAGACACAGAACTGTGGTCCAAAGCAACCAGGGGTCTTGCCCAGGGCTTTGCAGGCTGATGCTCTGTCACATTATTGGGCAGTACATCCTCAACAGCTCTGCAGTACCTTCACTGGGCTTCTGAGTGTCCTCTTTACTGTCACCAAGAGCTGCTTTTCCAGATGCTGGCTCCTCCTTGCTTTTCTCTTTGCTCTCGTACATCTTACGAATCACTGAGGTAGGAGTGAAGGAAGGAGAAAGCTGCAGAGAAAAACAGTATTAACACATTCTTTTAATGCCTTTCCTAATCAACTGGCCAAACTACTGAAGCTGAAGAGTCCCCTTCTGGCTACATGTGTGGTAGAGGCCAACTCCAACGTTCTGGCCTCTAGCTGCTGGAAGAAAAGCAACAGGATGGGCCAAATAGGCGGTGGCCCAAGTGCACCATCCCATGCTCACAATTTCATCAAAACCTAGATTTAGCTCTAGCATAAAGGTAGTTGAAGCACAGAAGCTTCAACCTACCTGTCTGCGGTGATGGGGATCTGCCTATGCAGCCTCTGCTTCAGGATTAGGCTGGGAAGGGGGAAAGAACATGGCCAGAAGTATACCCTGAAACAGCAGCCCTCCCAGCTAGGAAAGGACATTTCAGCGACAACCACAGAACTTAAATTTCTCTATACTCCTAATATTTCCCATCTTAACCTGGCTACCAGAAAATCCACAATTATCTTCTTAAAGGTCTCCTCAGCCACCAGTACTCACTATTTGGGGTCATTTGTTCCCACCTCTTTATTGCCTACTTTTACATTGATGATTTTATTATGCATGCAACTTTTCTCATTGAACAAATCCTTCAGGATTTGGCAGGAGACAGGGCATGAATTATGAACAGAAAAGCTCTTAGATCCTGCCTTCAGGGTGCTTAGTGCAAAGACCCACTTGAGGTCCTGAAGTACAGAGCAATAGTCTTTTCCCCTCATCAGCTTTGACTAGGTGACTGATAAAGGTCTGTGGGGGGAAGAAACCTAAAAAAGATAAATAATGCTGGTACACGAGTCGGCTGTAAAACTTGACTTGTCACCACAAGTAAGCAAACCTCTCTATCCCAGCCTTAACTTGCATTGAGACCTGAATCTGAATTTGTGAACTCCCACCATGTTTCTCTGGACTTCCCATGCTCCAAGCCCAGTCACCTCACCTCCCATCCTTACCCCTGTCCTCCCCTGCTCCCCACTCCAATTCTTCACTCGTTTGAACATATCACACCACCCTGTATGCTCTGGCTCTTAGTTGTCTATCTGCTGGAACACACTTTCCCCAAGGTAGGGGCTTCACTAGAACTTAGAATCCTAAGAGTTAGACTGTATCCTGAGAGGGGAGGGCCTAATAAATAGGCAGGTATAAAAGTCTATTAAATCACTGACTCCTGTGGAAGGCACTCAAGGACATTTTGGGGTACATAGTGATCCAACATAGGCACAACCAAACAGGGAGAAGCCTAGGAGTCATTCACAAAGGCAAAAGTCACTGACCATGCTTGTGATGGAGGCGGCTGGGGCAGGGGAAGAGGAATTCCCTCCGTGCACAGGTGCTGGTGACTTGGTCACTCGCGGTTGCCTGTGAACAAACCAATTATCAGTGTGAGCCCCAAGCTGCTCAAACTCCAAGTTCTAAAACCACGTAAAACTCAAGGCCAGCCTAGGAAGCATCCCATTTCCTTTCTTCAATTCCCCAAGCATTTAATAAGTGTCTAACATATGCAAAACCATGTGCTAAGTTCTGAGGAAAGACAAAAGCTTAATGATACATGGTCCCGGGCCTTGCAAGAACCCTCATCTAGTGGGGGAGATACTTACTAACCTAGGGCAAACAAGGAACGTCAATATTAGGGTACCAACAAAGTACAATGGGAAAATGAGGGGTAGAAGGAATGAGAGGATACCCCTACAATGCAGGGACTTTGCAAAAGCTTCTCTTGGAAGGAGCTGCATTGAGTGTGCCAATGAGAAACTACAGACGGAGAACAATGATTCAGGTAGAAGGGACTCTGGAAGGCCTTGGGAATGTAGGGTTATCCAGGGCTAGTGTGTAGTTTACTTGCTGACTATTCCAGTGAGGTAGGCTAGGGAGGGCCTTTATTCTGTAGGGCAGGCTGTGCTCCAGAAGGTAGAGAGCAACACTGAGTAGCACAGTGCCTGGCATAGAACTGAGGCTCTGTGAGACACTGGTTCAAGTCAAATAGAGCACCAAGACTTTGAGCTATTTTAGGACCCAGTTACATGAAGCATTCCCTGCTACTCCTGGTCTACACACAGGGTTGGTCCCAGGCTTCCCAAATAAAGTTTAAAAGAGCAGACTTCCCTTCTCTCCCCAGACATCCTACTTATTCTCTCTTAACTTGGAAGAAAACAGGAAACAGTTGATGATGACATAAACAGGCTGAGAGAAGAATGAACTATGTGAGCTCACTGGCTAATCAAAGCTTCACTGCATTTCAGCCATGTCAGACTTTGTACTGCAAAGGCCAAAGCTCCAAGTACAGTCAATGATTCTGGAAGTTCTCTTGACTCATAAGCAGATGGGAATCCTAAACTCATGGCTTCTTTCCAGTCTGTACCAGGTAAGCCCCAGTGCTGCCACCCTGAGACTCTTGAGTATGACGACAAGGGGAGAGAGAGACAGTAGTACTCTGGGTGACTAAGAGGTAACCTCCAATCTGGTGGTTCTGCACGACCTATCATTTATTCCTTCTGATAAACATATTTGAGCACCTACTATGTGCTAGACACTGTTCTAGGTGCTGGGGATACAGCAGTAAACAAAACAAAAATCTCTGGCTTCATTACATTCTTGTGTTTGCAGGGCAGAGGGGTTACTATGGGCAGGGAGACAGAAAAAAAAATAATATGCTAGAAGGTGATAGGTTCAATAAAAATATAAAGCAAGGCAAGGAGAAACCATATCTGTTGGGGGACACAACTGTGTACAGGGTATTCAGGGAAGGCCTACCATTTGATCTAAAAATTGAAGGCTCCACTGACAGTGACTTGGATCTACCTGCTAGCTTCAAGTAAGTCACATTTAAAAAACCTAAGTTTAAGTATCTGTAAAATGCAGTTCTTTACCCCATCTACCTCACAGAGTTATTGCCAAGAGCAAATTAAATTGTGGATATCAAAAGTGCTTTGAAGATCAATAAATCGTTACGTTGTAGAGAGAAGTCCAGTGAAGGGGCTTGGCAGACCAGTCCTGAGCTCTCTGTTTAGGCTGAGGGCTATATAGATCAGATACATTTATGCACGGGAATGGGGTACTTACTGGTCCCAATGTTTTCTGAAAGTTTCAACATACAAAACCAGCTAAAGGAAGACACTGAGACAGCAATTTTAATAATCACATCAAAACAAATACGGCTTAAGTACCAAATACTATATGGGGCAGGAGTATAGTGTTCAAGGATGCACATTTTGGTGATAAAACTAAAAATACGAAGGTGGTGATTACTTTTAAAGACTGGACAATGGTCACTTCTGGAGAAAAGGGGTATTATCGGGATAAGGCACAAGGAGGGCTTCTGGGTAGCTAACAAGAGTTTACCTTACAATAAGCCATACTTCATACTTCAGAAACTGCTTCATGCAGTTTTTCTGCTTGCTTTATTTTACAATAAAAAAGAACAATATTGCTACCCTTTCCTCCCCAACTTATGGTTCACTTCATTTCACTACTTGTTGAAACTAGTGGAGAGACTGGGAGGAGAGTGAAGTCAGCAATCATTTGTTAACAGCTCTGATCAACAAACCTGAATCAAGGCACAGTTTGATACTCAACAAGGAATCTGAGGGGGAGGAAGCTACGTGTAGTTTTACTTTTCATCATTTCATAAGCATAACTGCAAATAAGTAGCTATGCTAGCTACATCTGTAAAGACGAATCCATTAAATGAAAAATATAAATAAAATTATATAGGATGAAAAGCCTATGCCCCTGCACTGGAATGCAATCATACGATTTCCTCTACTGAACATTCGGGAGATGTAACTGTCACCATATATTGTATAATATATCAGTGTGTAAAACAGAAGTTATACTATGGATAACTAATTTGCAAATCTCCACAAGGGTAAGATTAATAATTTACCTGTTTCTGAATCCATCTCTGGTTCTGTCCACCTGCGGTTTGCCAAAACCAGGCTGGTAGAAGTTCGCTGCCTGCACTGCAAGGTCATGTGGCAGGGCCAGTCCCTCCAGAGCTGCCTGTTGCAATTCTAGCTGGCTCATCTGCTGAACAGAAGTGGCAGAGGGGGGGTCAGCAGAAGAATGACAGTCAGTGTACTTTCTACAAAGGTCTCTCTTTGCTCTTTTGGAAAAGGTATGTTTAAGCAGCAGCTGAGAGAAATGAGATACTGCAAACCTGACTAAACTGTGCTGCCATCCACTGAACAAAATTTTAGCTATTTAAGTATGACATAATTTCACCAATTTTCTAGCCTTCACTGAGCTTGAGTTATAATTCAAAACCACTTCCAAGCACTGCAGCAATTTAATTCTCTATCCCACAAGCAACAATAATGGTAAAAAGCAAGCAACAGATTGAGAAAGAGCTCAGCCAGACCTGGGCTGTGACAGGGCTCATGGGCTTGCGCATGCCTTGGAATGGATCTCCGAGAAGCTGCTGTGGTCCTGGTGTGAAACCTGTTGGGAAGGTTAAAGATTCAGTGCGTGTCAAGACAGCACCTGTACCTCCAAGAGGCATTATCACCAATGCATGCTGCTCCTCGCTGAACACCATCTCTTTCAGGAAGTACTGATTTCCTGGGCTGATGATGTCTCTCTTCTTCTGTGGACCTCAATCAGAGCACTTAATGACTCAAACTGCTGGTATCTATCTTCCCAGCTAAGCTGTCAGTTTTGTTTCTTTCAGAGCCGAGACCTCTATCTGGGAGAGAATAGCTTTTCTAGCCAGTGACTTGGCCCATTGCAACCACACCAGCTGATACCAAAGCAGAGGCCAGTGCTCTGAGGTTCATACTCTTTCCATTATATCTCCCTAATTGTGGAAAGATTACAAAAACTTCCTCTCAAGGTATGACTGGCAGGGGCCAGAGCAGCCAGCAGCCTAAAGTGGTTGCAGGTGCAGGAACACTGAGATTCTGTACAACACTTTGCTAAGACAGCTTTCTGGAAGTGCTTCCTCCATTCATGTTCTGAATTAGCCACAAGACCTCCCAGTTGGTCGTGTACAACTTCACCAGGTTGGTGGAGAGTCACTACTCTGACTTCTCTATTAAGGAAAAACCTAAGGAGTCAAATTAACTTTTCTAGATTGAATTCCCAAAATAAGGAAGATGACTAAAAAGCTGGATCCAATTTAGATCAACCTCAAAAGTACAAAACCTCAACATGAACCTATTTATCTAGAAGGGCAGCTGGATAATAAACTATCTTCCACATCTGTGTCCTTACCACCCCCTGAAAAAAGCATAACAAATTAACACATTTCTTTTTAAACTTTTCAAGGATACCCATGAAAAAGACTTTGCCAGTTTTAAGGGAGAGGTATAACCTAGGGGAAGGGGAGGGGAAATGATGACAGATGGGCATCTACGCACAAAAGCATTTACCAATTGGTGATGGTATTCTGGGACGAAGGTAGTCTGCTGAGGCTGCTCTCGTCTGAAACACCTGTGACAAGGGAGGAGAGGGTGCTCTTTGGCCCAGTAAAGATGTCGTAGGCTCCAAGCTCCCCATAAGGCCACTCAGAAGATTGGAAGAAGCAGGTCTCTGAACAGGTGGACCCAGAAGTTCCTAAAGGCAGAAAAGTCAAATCCTTGTGAACAAACCTAGTTCTTCCTCCTAGTCAGAGGTTGTGGATTAAATTCTGGAAGCCAATGATGAATCTCCCTCCTGCTGCACTGAAGGACTTGGCACTTGTACATGCAACAAATTTCTCTGAACGTTCAGCTACCAACATTTCCTTTAAGTTAGTGCTACAAATATAAGTTAGATACTTTAAATTTCCAGAGAAATTGCAAACCTGCAAACTGGAAACCAAGTGCTTACTTCATCATCTTTTTTAGCCACCTCCCCACGCCACATTGAGATTAACAAACGACACAGAACGATGTCAGGCAGCAACATCATATCCTTCGTTGCCGGGCAACATGGATCATTCTCTAAGGCCCAAAGGTGGACCACTACACAAAACCAGTTCAGAGGACTACTGTTCAGGACTCCAAGGCCTCGGTATAAGATTGTGAAGTACCTGCAAGATGTTCTTAGGGACAGGCTGGCTTGGAATCTCAGCAGGGGACATCAAATGGCTTTCAAGCGTTCGCTAAAAAAATCAAAGGAAAACTGGTTTTAACCTTCTTACATACTTAACTTATAGATTAATTGGGGACCACCACAAGAAAACATAAAAACTCCCCAGGGAGTTGGCACTTAACAGCAGAATGATGTCCATATCACAGAAAAGTCAGATCAACCTGTCCCACTCTCTCATCACACAGGTCCCAAAGATCTCGGAACAGAAAGAATTGTCACATGTACGTGCAAAGTCCACTCAGAGACCCTCAGACAAGGTCTTTTCTGTGGTAACCCTAAGTCCATTTTACTATTTCTAACACTGTGACCAAAAGAAGGGGAAAAGAAAACGGTGAAACGGGAACACTTATTTACTGAGAAGCCACAGTAGGAAATTTTGATAATCTATAGATTTTAATTTTCCAGGCAACCTTTGCTACCCATTGTCTTTAACAAGATTTATAGACCACAGATGGTATGAAAAACCTAGTAAACAACATGTGAATTTGGCCAAAGTTGTTATATTTCAGAGTTTCATATTTCAGGAAATTTAAACTTTATTATTTTTTAACAAGCTACTCCAAATGGGTCTCATATACAGGGCAAAATTCATATCCTCCACTTTTAGCTCTTTTAATGCAGCAGCAGTTATATTTTGCATCGAACTTGTATTACCTCTGGTGCTTCAGGACATCCTTGTGTCCATTTAGCTCTGCCTGAAGTGCTTTCTCTGTCAGTTTCCCTTCCACAAGCTGGAACTGCCAAGGTCCACAGCAATGTCCTCAGGAGTGACAAATAGCCCAAAGCTATCCAAGTGTTTCATTGCTGGTTTTGGAATTGGAACTGACTGTAAATGATTTTAGTAAGATCTCCTCAAGAGTCATTTAATTCCATTTAACAAAAACAAATAGACGGGCTTCCTTGGTGGCGCAGTGGTTAAGAATCCGCCTGCCAATGCAGGGGACACAGGTTTGAGCCCTGCTCTGGGAAGATCCCACATGCCGTGGAGCAGGCCTGTGCGCCACAACTATTGAGCCTGCGCTCTAGAGCCTGCGTGCCACAACTACTGAAGCCTGCGCGCCTAGTGCCTGTGCTCCGCGACAAGAGAAGCCACTGCAATGAGAAGCCCGTGCACCACAACGGAGAGTAGCCCCCGCTCGCCGCAACTAGAGAAAGCCCGCGCCCAGCAACGAAGACCCAACACAGCCAAAAATAAATAAATAAAATAAATAAATTTATTTTAAAAAACCCCAAAAAACAAATAGGCAACTTTATACTACATGGCTTACTATATTTGGAGGATTGTGTCTACAATTTAATTTGAAATAGAGTTTAGACTGAACCAACATGTCCTATTTTGGGGACAAACAATATGATTGAACCAAAACAGAGGCAGATCGGAAATAGTATACATAACACACACAGTCACAGTAATTAAAAGCTTGGAAGAATTCCATGACTTAAACAACAACATGCAAATCAAGTAATATTTTGGGATAATGCCCAGTGCACTTATTACATTATTTCCTTGTTGCTTTCTTTTCTAGGTTGAGTTTGTGTTACTCTTTGCCTAGCACCTTAAATTATATCATCCATTCCTTTATGTGTGTGTTTGAGGCTCATTCCCTCAGCTGAAGCCAGATATATTTCAGAGCACTGAAACCCCAACATCATACCAGTTATCCTCACAACTCCGGGTCAACTGTGTTAATATCAAACCCTAGAATCATATCTGAAACAAGATGTTCAAAAGCATCAGGTAAACTGTTGAATTCCCCTGCTCCCATTTCTTTACTTACACTAGAAGTGGCTATTTACAAGATGTGACCCTTACCACTGTAGTCAGCACCTAATCACCATGACATAAAGGTACTGGGTTGGCCAAAAAGTTTGGGTTTTTCCGTTAAATCACAGAAAACCCCGAATGGACTTTTTGGCCAACCTAATAAGAAGAAAGCACAACAGGATAGTTTGCAGTCCTGTAATTTGGTCCTCATTTGAAAGCATTTATATCTAGTAATTCTTTGCATGGAAATTATCTAAAGCAGCTTACAAGGAACATTCCCCCATAACTGGCATGGTGTGGTCAGATACACAGAAATAAGTCTACCTATCTGAGATGCCTCCTTTCAGAGGCAGAGAGTCAGGTAGGTAGGCCAGGAACAATGGCGTGTTAGGATCTAGCACTAACAGCTGGTCAGAAAAGAAACATCAAAAATCAGCTGCCCTCCACTGGTACAAGGCACAATGAAACAGCTACTTCTCCCATGGTTAACCTGTAGCTCTCAGACAAGAAGGTGTCAGGAAAAACAAGAGGCAAAACTCAGTTTGGTAAATTTGCTATAACTTAGCAACTAGAGTAGTCTATGTTTTTATTTATTATTCAGATTTACCATTTCCCTTTCACTTTGTATAATCAAGGGTTAGCAACAGTAACACATAGACCATGGCTGAGAGGCGCCCTCTAAATGTGTTATGACAAAGACCAGTATGTGCTACACACCTGCATTTACTGACATGCAGTCACCCTGTAACCCAACTTCATGTCTAAAGGTGTTTTACAAGTTTGGAGTCACAGCTGTTTTTATTAGTAAATTAACAGAATGCAACTGTCTTGAAAAACTCATCTTAGATACTTTACAAATGATATGTATACCTGTCAACTGCCTAATCAAGAAAGCAAGTAATCTCAGGTATCTGGGAGTAATTAGAAGTTGTGAAAAGATTTTACCCTAAAAATATGGTAAGTTACTTTAACTTAAGTAGCTGAATAAACAGAAAGCCTTCTCTGGAGCTCATCCCTAAAGGTATGTTTACACCTTTTTTTTTCAGCAGTGAGTTAAGATAAGCAAGTTATGTCTGAATCTTTCAATCACTGTACTGTCATGCACAGTAACTACAGATTAACCACAAGCCTGCTTTTTCAAGTAACAAACAGTATAGCGATAATTAAAAAACACACAAAAGTAGCAAGGACCAACTGACTACTAAAGAATTTCCAACTTACTCAGAATACCTTTTTTAAAAGCCATTTATTGGGTGGGAAGTGGAAATAGAAAGAGGGAAAAGGAGAAAAGGTTGGGGTTTGTGCCAAATACTTACGCTGACTTTGGGCTGAGAAGGCAAAGTCCCACTTGCCTTCATGGTGCTCACTAGCTTGTTGAACGCAGTCATATCTCCATCTTTTCTGAGCTGTCGATTGCTGGTCACAGTACTCAGGGTCTCCTCTAAATGCTCTGCCATAAAGGGAGTTGAATTCTTCACCTGCTGGTCCACCTTCAAGCCCTTGAGCCCTGCTTCTACCTCTTCCACTGAAAGCACAACCCCCGAATGTGCTGAAAGGTTGAGAAAGTCCAGGTTAAGCGAAGCAAAGGAATATGTGGTAGGAATTCTCTTTGTATACCATGATGGGTAAGGTGAATGTAATTTATTTCACAGTTGAAGTGAGGTTGTCAGAAAAGGCTAACACCAAAAATAGACAAACTGAAGGCACTGAGATCCTGCAGTAGGACTTCTTGTAATGAGTCTTTTGGAGACTTATTACCAGGGACAGGAATCCCAGATGGCCCAACATGAGCAAGAGTGCTACCTGCACTATGGTTATTATATCACAAAGGTTGTATGTTGAGGGCTTAATAACCTAAGCAAGAACATGCCAGACTGGGGCAGAGGTGTGAGGAGCTGCCAAGTTATGCTCGGGAGGACTACAACATTCACGGGAGTGTTATACTCAGGTTCCAGGTAAGGAGGACTTAGAAGAAAAGTTCTTACCATGAAGCTCGTGACCCAGTGACTACCAGATTCTCAAAGAGGTAAAAAGTTTTTTTGAAGAACATTAAACAAAACCCACCATCTATCTGACTTCTGATGAGGTAGCAGTCTGTTAGAACCAATTCTGCCGTTAAGACAGAGCATCCAAATGTTTCAAATATCTAAAGCAGACTCTAATAAAAACTTACAGCTCTCTTTAAGCTTTTCTTTATTTGCAGAAAGGCTGGAAAGGAGAGGTTTTAAATCCACTTTGGCTTTCTGTAGCATTTCTAGAATATCCACTTTATTTTCAGCATGGTCTTCTAATGGTATAGGAGCAAAATAATTCCCCGAGTTCTGTCCAGGAGAGAGGATGGCTTGTTCCAGACCTAGTATTCCAAGTAAATATATTCATAATTAATTGGTCCCAATAAAGCACAGAAACATATCTTCAACAGTATTAAAAGGACACCAATTGAAGGGTTTTTTCAGTATCCAGAAACCCTTTAATGGACCCCTGACTAATGAAGACAAAATGAACCATATCAGGGAAAGCTCAAGTCTACATCCAAGACCAGAACCTGAAGCAATTTTACCTGCAAGTCTCTCCAGCTCTTCATGCGGTGTTGACCCAAGACTGCTGGATCGGCTTCCTGATCGGCTCGGGTTAGAGAACCACCTACTGAATCGACTGGCAGAGACTGACCCTTCTCCCAAAACATCTTCTATCATCTAAAGGGAAAGATAAAAGAAGCTAAGATAATAGTTTCTAGCTGAAAAGGACAAGAAGGTTCAAATTTTAAGAAAGGGTCACTTACTTTGAAACTTCCTTTGATGCTGCTGACCTGAAGGCAAATACCCTCAGAACTTAGGATTCTGAACATCTTTAACTTTTCTTCCCCTCCTGGATCATTTCTGAGTAACCCAAACTTGGGCATAACCAACCATGTATTCTCTAAGCATATAAAGCAAAACCTCTGTGCCATAGAAAGTGTTCTGGTTTTCTATCTTTGCCTCATTAGAAAATCCATGAATGTTCTAAGAGGGTATAGTTTCAAAATCAAAATCAGCATCAGAGTAAAGCATTCCATTGCCAAGCTGATGAGTGACCTTCAACTAAGCATCAGGTATGGAGAGCTGATGAAAGAAAACCCTTGCTTCAGACTTCAGCATCCTCAAGGTTGTAATGAACATCATGAAATCCAATGCTGACAATTTCAGAACCCAAAAGCTAAAAAGTAGAGCTCATAAAGATCATATTTCCAAGTCATATTTCCTAGTCAAAGTCCAAGTCAGAATGTGAAAGATGAACTTTTAATTGATCTCTAATATCTGTTTGAACTTAATGGCAAGTTTTCAGGTGTTCGTTTTCTTTTAAATCTGACCTCCATAGTTTTTGGTTTAATAATAAGATCAATTAAATGATGCACTATGATCAGAAGTAATTTCTTCAACGCTGTTTCATAACACTAATTTCTACTACCAATCCTTCTTAAAAACTAAATTTAAGCATTGAAAATGAAATTTTCAGTTGTACCCCATTATAAATCTAATTAAATATCCAAATAGATCTTTATGCAGTTCCCTTATCAATATTTAGAACAGACAAGATAAAGCAAATATCAATCCAAAAATGAGGCACATCCTTGACAATAAGGCATAAACAGAAAACAGGTTTTTCTCAAGACTGGTACATAGATGACAGAGTTAGGGACTTTGTTTTATCTGAAGTCTAAAACCCCCAGTTTCTAGTCAAAGTTCAGCAGTGGAAGGTTAGATTTATTCTTTTATTCTTATCTGGAAGAATTTTCTCATAACACATACCCACTCTAAGCCACAAGTAATTCTCTTCAACACAAGACCGAGACATTGATTACTTGTGGTACTTCTATTTTCTTAGGTATTATTCAAGTTTCAATCACATTCCACTTGTAGACTCTCATACCTTAAATAATGCTGACTTTTTTTTTCCTTTTTTTTAGGGCAAAGACCGACTTTTTTATTGGATTTGGCTTTGACAAGTACTGGCAAACCCTGCAGACACGAATACAAAATGATTGTAAACAAACAGGCCATGCCAGCAAATGCTGACGTGCAAGTCCACTAATTTGCAATCATTAAATTATAGCATTATAATTATATTATAATTATAAAGTGATGTTTCACTGTGATGTTTTATAAAGTGATGTTTCACTGTGAAAAATTGGGAATTACCCCCAAAACACAACCACCTTGGTGATAAACAGGAATTTTTAAAAGTAAAAGCTACAGCTGTTTAAAATATTTTAATTTTGAAAAGAGTCTGAAATTTAAAAAATAGTAAAAATAGCTTTGCACTTTGTTTTTATTTCCTCTGATCATATTGTATAGGAAAAAAGCCAGAAGATACACAGGAAGAACATGAAAAAGTAAAGGAAGTGAATATAAGGTATCTGGACATTTTCTAAAGATTTGACAGTGTTAAGAAAGTCATTTCCATATTTTGATCAGTGACCAACTTTGTTAGAGAAGCTAAGTTTTACTATAGCTAAAACATAAGTAGAGACAAAGTCGCTTTTACACACCACTTACTAGAAATGCCAATTTCAAGAAGCTAGAGCATTTTGAACCCAAAAAGAATCTTAAGAGTTTATCTAGTCAGTCATATTTTACCATAGAGCCAGCAGGGATACTCTAATACCAGTCTCTCCCTCCCCTTATGCACACTGGTACTCAGCTGACTGCTGCTACATCCCACAGCCTAAGCTAGTCAGCCTAAGCTAGTCAAGACTGAACTGCAGTCTGGTATGTTTCAGCTGCTCTTTCTAGACTACATTTTTAATAGCATTTTTAAGGTAACCTATATGACTGTTAGTTTGGTCCATCAAAGGTCATTTAGACTAGTCATATCCTAGGATTCATATTATTCTGATACAGATATTGTGAAATATTTTTGCTCTTTGACAATTACTAAGTTTTACTAATCAATGCTTTTCTTTCATTACTTTCCACTTTTATGGAAATCTCCATATTTTTGTATTTGTTTCACTCTAGTTTGATTTTTCTTTGGATTTGTAATGAATCCATTTAAGGCTACACACTTTCACCTTAGCACACTTTTGATTATTCCACCAAGGTTCTTCTATGTCATGCTCCTGTTCATCACTCTACATAGTTTAGGATTTGTTTTGATTTCCTTTTTCTTCATTCAAAATACTTCTATGTACCTGTTATGTGTCAAGTACTGTAGTAAGAGCTGCATATCTAAAATCAGCTTATTTTTAATTACGTAACTGAAATTATTTGCACATGTGATCTAAACTTTCATTTTGTACAGATTTTCATGGCTGTCAACTTCTAAAGTATTGCAATGCCAGTAAATATAGCTTAAAAATATAGGTGTAATTCTGTTTATGCCAATTAATACCCAACATCTGTGGGGCCTACTAAGTGCCAGGTACTATACCTCAAACACTTTATATCATTTGTCAGTTGATATTCAAATCTTATATAGCCCTTCTTATTTTTCCCAATTGGTCATTTTCTGAGCATTATAATAGAGTCCAGCTGGTTATACAGCACAACCAGAGCATCTCTTTTTACTGATCCCAGCTTTGCTTTTAAGGGAATCTATTATAGAATATACACCTTAAATGAGCAGTACCTCCATGAAAAACATGGAGAGATTTCCTAGCCAGGTACCTTCTCAGAATTAACCAAGTTTTGGGTGAGGGCCAAAGGATAAGATGGTGCTGAGCTCCTATTCCTCCTTTTTATGCTTTATAGGCAGTATAGTTGGGGGGATAAGGAGTAAAGACTGTTAACTGAAACTACAAAAATTAGAATTCAGTTTCCACTACTAACTAGCTATGTGACTTTAGGCAAGTTATTTAAACCCCTCTGTGCCTGCCTTCCTCATCTGTAAAACAGAAACAGTAGTAATCTAACTTACAAGAGTTTTGTGGGGATTAAATGACTTATTGGATATAAAGCCTAAAACAATCAGCACTGTATGCATGTTACCTATTATTAAAAGTTTAGTTTTGAATTCTTCCTCTGCCTAGGTACACAGGTAAGTTTCACAGGTACTCACATTTGGAGGCAAGTACAGGCCTCTAAATTTTGACCTTTTGCTGTGAAAACTTTTTACAATAAGATTTCAATCTGTCTTCTAAGAGAATGCAAAAAAAAAAAGTCACTAAACACAGCTGGTATAAAAATAAAAAATTACTGTCTCCTCAAAAGCTAAGAATTTGAGAGGATCACTCAGTTTTACATCAAGTAAATTAAACTTGTATCTGGATGCAACCCTTCCGCTCATAGTGAGCCAAAGGACTACTGGCCAGCTCACTGTAAGTGACGTATCTGGCTAGAGGACTTACAGTTAAAACTGTGCTAGAACTTAAGGAGCAAAACCACGCAGCTGCCGGTTGATCTGCAGCCGCCCTCCACATATTCCTGAACAGCGCTTTAGAAAAGTGTGGTCTTGGGCCAAGCTGGTCCACAATGAGGTAAGTTGAGAGTCGGAGTAAATGCTTAGCAACTTTTATAGCAACTGGGCATTGCTGTGATGTTTGTACTTTATACTAAAGTACTGGTCCTCAATGGATTGGAAATAAAACCTGGCCTTCACCATAGAGAATTTGAGAAGTACTGCCCTAGAACTCACCTGTGGCCCTGTACCTATCAGTGCTATGCAGTGTCTGCTCACCTATTCCAGGTGGCCATCTTTTAGGCTTTTGGGGACAGGCAAATGACAAAGGCATGCCTGTCATGCCCAGCTTTGTCCATTTATGCCGTGATCAAACAAGAAGCAGTTACAGTTAAGGAGTAGAGTAAGTTAAGTTAGAACCACTAGTTCTAAAGGACTGGTCAAACTTACTTGCTATATTTCATGTCCTGTAAAGGACATCTGGGACGTACAGATGCTTTTGGTCAAATGGTTTTAAAAATTCTATTTCATCAGTCCTATGCACTCTTTCAGCAACCACAGAAAAATCTCAATTCTGGGGGCATAGGCCACAGTTTTATCTTCTCTCCAAAAATTTGATGAGGCATTACTAATCCCTAAATGGCCAAAGGGGACAGGAGCAAGGGCAGGTACCAAGTGAAGATTTGGGATGTCTTACTATTTCTACTTTAAAAGTCGAGAAAGATTAGACCTCAACAGTTTAATAGCAACAGTGATAGTATCCCACATTCCTTTTCCTGAAAGGTTTTCAGAACCATCACATCACACAGGTACCACCTAACCAGCCTTACCCAAGGAATGCAGATCAGTATGATACTGATGATCAGTTATAAAAATCCACCTCCACAACAAACACTTAACAACTTAAAAAGCAGACAATGTTCTTAAACATCTGAAGAATTCTTAGTCCAATGCTAACAACCTGGAAAAAGTTAACTGGTATAGAATTCTCACTTAGTCATTTCCACTTAGCCTCTCAAAACGAAGCCAACAAAAATTCATATAATATTTAAGAATAAAAGCCAAAAAGCTCCCAATCATCAAGCAAAACAAAACTTTAAAAAGAGGTATCTTAAAGACTCAGGTCAAATTTAACCCTACAGTTGCTCCATCCATGTTTATAAGCATGCTGCTACACTCACCGAAGCCAAGCATGGCACCTTATCAAGGTTAAAGAACTCATTAAAGTCAAATTCTCCTGGGGACTGCTCGGGCAAGATGGCATCCCTTGGCACTTCCTGATCAGCAGCAGGCTCCTGTTCAAGGATGACGTCCACCTCATCCTCCTCGGCCACTCCTCCATTGCACTCGACCATGCCTGAAAGCAAAACCGGACAAAGACAGTCTGATCATGTAAACTGCTCCAGACATATTTTGTGGCCTCAGCACCATCACACATACAGAAGAGCCACAGATGACTTTAAAAGCAGACTTCTTGTGCCAGTGCAGCACTTGCAACAGTAAAACAGTTCCCTTCCTATAGAAGCTAGAGGAGGAAAAAAGACTTAATAACAAGTCAGAACACCAACATGATTTAGGAAGGATTATGATCCCTCCTCTGCCCATTCTTCAAGTTTTCTATAATGTAGTGGATTTTTTCTAATTTTTTTTAAAGGACAATTTTTGAGCCTCTCTTACTGCTTAAAAATGGAATGACATTAATTTGGCTCTGCTTTCACCCATGCATCTGCATCACCACTTTAAGTCAGGGTTCAGCAACCTAAGGTATTTATGTGAAACCTAGTCCAAGGGCAAGTTTCATCTGCCTACTAATTGTAGTTCATCCTTCAAGGCAAAGCTCAAATGTCACCTCCACTAGGAAGTCTGCACTGCTTACCCATTTTTACCCTACCAAAAAATTAATCACCACCTTCTCTATAATGTTTGTGTTATCTCTCAGAGTACTTATCACACTTTATTATAGGAACAGTCTGGTGAGACTGAGCTTTCTGAGGAAGGAAAGCTGCTCTCATCAGCTTTGTCTTACTCTGCAGTGCCTGGTTCATTTAAAACTGAGTTATGTCTGGTTGTTAGGATGGGAAGATAAGGTCTAAGAGAAGCTACCAAGTTTCCATTGAAGGAAGCTAACATCTTAGTTTTAGCCAGAGGATGGGCAAAAGGCAAAATCCTTCAGATAAAAACAGACTTTTTCCTTTTAAAATAAGTGCACTGAGATACTGGAAAATCAACTTTTTAATTTGAAGAAGAGAACTCCTAAAGCCCCTCCCTGCAAAAGCACCGATGTAAAAGCTGCCTATAGTTTCAAGATCACAGCAGACATGAAGTCCTCCTAGGAAAAAAAAAGTGCCGAAGCCTGGACCCATCCCTTCTCAAAAGGCCCCAACAGGACTGCAGTCTCATTATTCATCCAGGATATTCTAGACCAAGAGAGGCTAAATGCTATCATCTGCTTCATTCCAATAACACTTCAAAAAGCTAGACAGCAAGGCAGGGGACAACAACTGAAAGGTTAAGTGGCTTGCTTACCCAAGGTCTCAATACTAACAGGTGGCAGAAACTTCAACCCTAGGTGGGCCATCAGTGCTCTTCCATGCTGTGCTGTGTGTGTAAGGCAGCACTGCCCCTCCACAGAGGTGCCTGCCGCCTCAGAACCCTGGGCCTTCTGAGGGCCTAAGGCAGCTGGCGAGACAGACGTTTGTGAGCCATGGACAAGGCAACGGGCAGCCTCTCCAGTGGGTCAGCACACACTTACTGCCAACCAGCAGAGGTAATCGATGTTCCTTAAAGACTGACATTTAACTAAAATGACTACTTTGGTGGAGGTATTTTCCTCATTTTACAAAGAAACCGAGCCCTAGAAAAGGTAAACAACTTAATAGCCTAATCAATGCCAAGTTTGTGTCCTTTTCCACTAGAGCAGTGCTTCTCTCTAACTCATTTAACCCACCAGAACCTGTCTACCTACTTTAGGATGAGAGCCAGAAGACAGAGTCTGTACTTAGTTCATACTCTTACAAAAAAAACTTCAGTATTTCTCCTATTCTCTTTTTTTGTGTGTTGAGATGAGAACATCTCTTAACAGAGATGCAAGCAGCAGAAGTGCCCCATGTGTAATTTTATGCCAGCTTGAGAGCAAACTGGGCCTGACAACTGAGAGTGGGTAGGAACATGCATTAGCAGACAGACAAACACAACTGGCCATTTATTATGATAGTCTCAAAAGCCAGGGACCCAGGAAAGATAACTAAGGGCAAGTGTTATTATCACATTTCAGAATGAACATATACTTTTCTTTCTTTCTTTCTTTTTTTTTTTTTGGCTGCACTGCAGAGCATGCAGGATCTTAGTTCCCTGACTAGTGATCGAACCCATGCCCCGTGGAGTCTTAACCACTGGACTGCCAGGGAAGTCCAGAATGAACATATACTTTTCATTAGAGAGAATACAAATTAAAATTTTCTATCAGTGGAGGGTTTTAACCATTTCCTCCTTCTACATAATTGTTTTTTCTAAGTGAAATACATATTCAAATTGTTTCATTCATCACCATATGTACAATACCTAGCACTGGGCCCTGTAGAGTAGGTGCTCAACACACACTTGTATTAAAATCATGCAGGCAAGGAACACATTTGTCTTGTCCATGGCTATACTCCCAGCACTATTACATGCCTGCAGAAAACTCTACATACCAAGTTCAACGGAAAGCTGGAACACAGATATAAATGGATTCAAAGGCACTCATCATCCCTCCCCGTCCTTCCGTTCTTGCAGCCAAGATGCAACTAGAGTACCTGTTTATCTTAAACGCAGTAGCTAGGGCAATTAACCAATGGGGTGAGAAAGCCCGGACCTCTGGATTCTACTGATACTTGAGGCGCTGCCATTAAACCCACGGCACAGGGTCTTGGTTGTCACCTCTTTCCAGTCCTGTCTCTTTGCATCTGTAAGGTGAGGAGGTGACACTACTGACATATTTTGCTACTTTTGGCTCCTCCCATGTTGATACAAGAATGGTTGAAATTCAGATTTCATCTCAGTTAAGAAAAAGATGGGCTTATTCTCATCAGAAGCCTGATCTTTACCATGAGGTGAAAAGACCACACTTGCTGGTGCTGCTTTAGTCTGAGCATGAGACAAAGGCATCTCTCAAAGGCAATTTAACAGCAAAGTCTCCCAAGTTACCCACCTGCCTCTTCCCTGCTTCCTCCCAAGACCACCAGCCTGGTCACTGCTCTGAACACGACTAGTGGGCCCCCACCCTTCACCAGGTACCCCTCGCACATTAGCTCTGGCTTCTTCAGTTTAGCAAGGAAGATACCTGAGAAAAGTGAGTTTGGGAGAAGCCAAGTGACAACACTATGAAGGCTTAACACCATGGTGAAGGAGGTGGGCTCTGAAGCACAGCATCTTGTTCAACTCCCAACTTCCCTACACACTTCTTCAGTGTCCACAGACAAGTCACATAAGCCGCCTGCATCTCCCTTTGCTCATCTGTAAGATGGGCACAATAATATCTGCTTCACAGCGTTGTTAGAGTAGGATTATATCAACAAAACGCTTACCACGTGTCTAGTACATACATGCTCAATAAATGAGACCCCTCATTATTTCTATCACATGCTCTTACCTCTGGGGAACCCTTTGGTGTACACAGTGCTCTTACTGGGTAATGGGAGACTTTTCTGTTTAGCACTGCAGGCAGGACAAATTGAGGAGACAGTACAATCTACACACAGTGAACTCACACTTAGGAAGAAGTTTCAAAATCAGGCTTCAACATTAAAAATTTGCCACTTTTAACACTGGTGCCTATTCCTAAGTGTACAATTAAGCCAATTATAAGCACATCTCATTTCAGAACAGTGAGCTTTCCTCTGAAAGTTTCTGCTGACCTTCCTTCACAGAGGCTGTCCGTCGCCTTGTTCTTTTTCTCCCCTTATGGTCTTCTTCCAGTATCTTATCATCAAAGCCAGTCAGCTCAATGGTTTCAGACTGACTTGTGGGTCCAGCTGAGAACCATTCTGGTTCTTCTTCTGTGTAGGAATCGTTTCTTCTACGCTCAAAGACACGCTTACTATCCACAAACTCCCTCTGGAAAAGTACATAATGCAAAATAAAAAATAGGATTCTAGTTACAGCATTTCTACCTCAATCAAGGACTGATGAATTAAATAACGCTCAGCAGTACAATGAAGATGCTATGCTATAGACCTGAAGCCCCTCCCCACCCCCAGCTCTCTGTTTCTCCCTCTGGCTTAACAACGGGCTATGTTCACCCAGCATTTCAGGGTAACCCGGTATAAACGAAGTGAACACACGAGGTGCCAGAGGATCTAGAAGACAAACCCTGAAACGCTTGTCCTTGTAGTCCCTCTCTCGGTCTCTGTCTCTCAAGTCTCGCAGGTCCTTATCGCTAAGACGGTGATCCTTCTCAAAGGTCCGAGCAGAGATTATCCTCCCACTGCCAATCCTTCGTCCACCAAGCAGGCGGAGCCCATCACTGTCTTTCTCCAATGGGCTTCCTGAGCGCCGGGAGCTAACAGCAGCTGTCACGTGGCAGCCCCCTCCAAAGCTTCGTCTCTGTGGGCTGAGAACAACATCTAAGTCATCTTCTTTCACACGCTCTCGAGGATCTGGAAAGATGCCGGAAAGAGAAAGTTAAGCAAACCAGCAAGGGCATTCTTCCTCTCTAGGTGGTCTGTCCATGACTGGTGGCCATGGGGGTACTGGAAAAGAGTCACCACTAAAACAGCTAGAGAGTTCACATATTTAACGAAGATGAGCAAACCTTCATCTCTTTGGAGGAATAAATGTACTTTATAATCAATAATTTTCTATGATTAATCTCCATAATCCCTTGGTTTTGACTAAATCCCCCCCCACTTTTTTTAAAATTTGCTGCACAGTGCGGCATGCAGGATCTTAGTTCCCCGACCAGGGATCGAACCCGCGCCCCCTCCAGTGGAAATACGGAGTGTTAACCACTGGACCGCCAGGGCAGTCCCTTGACTAAATTCTTATCTATGTAATTATTAGCAAATGTTTTGTCAATTAATAAACTACAGTAGGTGTCAGTATTTGAAACAGTAACCACTTAAAAAGTTAAAATATTGAAAGTATTGAATAGCTGAATATCCACATGCAAAAAAAAAAAAGACTTAAATTCATACCTACCACCATATACAAAAATTAACTCAAAATGGATCATAGGGCTTCCCTGGTGGCGCAGTGGTTGGGAGTCTGCCTGCCGATGCAGGGGACACGGGTTCGTGCCCCGGTCGGGGAAGATCCCACATGCCGCGGAGCGGCTGGGCCCGTGAGCCATGGCCGCTGAGCCTGCGCGTCCGGAGCCTGTGCTCTGCAGTGGGAGAGGCCACAGCAGTGAGAGGCCCGCGTACCATAAAAAAAAAAAAAAAAAAAAAAAAATGGATCATAGATCTAAATGTAACCCCTAAAACTATAAAACTTCTAGAAGAAAATATGGAGGAAATCTGTCACACTGGGTTAGCACAGTTTTCTTAGGCATGACACCAAGAGCACAATCTATCTTAAAAAATGATAAAATGGGGCTTCCCTGGTGGCGCAGTGGTTGAGAGTCCGCCTGCCGATGCAGGGGACACGGGTTCGTGCCTGTGGGGCAGGGGTGGAGTGTAAGAAGGGACACATGGGGTGCTAGGGAACTTTTAGCTGTGATGGAAATGCTTATTACTTTGATTGTGGTAATGGTTTCACATTGTATTCACATGTCAAAACATCAAATGGTACACTTTATGTGCCATTTATGTACCAGTCTACTGAATGCCAATTTTACCTCAATAAAGATGTAAGAAAAACATGTCACCACACACAAAAATTCTTCCTAGGAAAATCAGAAAACTAAAGATAAGTCCAAGTGAGGAAAACCTCCTTTAATCCTCTCACTAGAAACATTTCCTAAAATGTTTTGGTATGCACTTTTCCAGAATTTCCATGCAGTGTCTGTTTTCTTCCAAAAATAAGACACAAAATAGACAGTTTTGTATAACTTGGTGAACATGTCACCAACATGTTTTTATAGCTGAACACTCCTATATATGGATATACCAAAGTTTACTCAACTTCATTTCTATTGCTGGACATTTAGGTTGCTTCTAAGTTTCCAGCTGTGTAGAAGGGTCTTACAGCTCAAGCTACAGTCATCACCCCATCTTCTTTGTTCAGTTCCAAGTTTTTTTTTTGTTTTTTTTTTTTTGCGGTACGTGGGCCTCTCACTGTTGTGGCCTCTCCCGTTGCGGAGCACAGGCTCTGGACGCGCAGGCCCAGCGGCCATGCCTCACGGGCCCAGCCGCTCCGCGGCATGTGGGATCCTCCCGGACCGGGGCATGAACCCGTGTCCCCTGCATCGGCAGGCGGACTCTCAACCACTGCGCCACCAGGGAAGCCCCTCCAAGTTGGTTTTATGATGCGTGTTCCTCTCATCTCAAAAAGAGTTCCCTGTTGCAACTAGTTCCTTGACTAGGTTTTATATTGCCAGCTATCCATTTCAGGGGGAAAGGTATGGAAGATCAAACTTTACTCCAGTCGCAAACCACATCGAAACCCGGTATTCGGATCATACTCTATTGTGAATTAAGAATTGCCAGAACTGGGCTTCCCTGGTGGCGCAGTGGTTGAGAGTCCGCTTGCTGACGCAGGGGACACGGGTTCGTGCCCCGGTCCAGGAGGATCCCACATGCCGCGGAGCGGCTGGGCCCGTGAGCCATGGCTGCTAAGCCTGCGCGTCCGGAGCCTGTGCTCCGCAACGGGAGAGGCCACAGCAGTGGGAGGCCCGCGTACCGCAAAAAAAAAAAAAAAAAAAAAAAAAGAATTGCCAGAACTAACTTATACCTAAGGAAAAGTCTCACCTCAGACTGGGCATAACCAGCTCTCCAGCGCAGCTTTAGGGTTCCCACATCTAACTCAGTTATCCACTTCAATGAAAGACCTGGTACTTTTAATTCAAAAGCACATAGCCTAATACAGTCTACTCACCACTGCTACATAGGAAGGCTATGATTTTACTCTGTTAGCTAATCAGAAATGAACTGTTTAAAAAAATAGATATTAAATAAATAAAAAAAAGAAATGAACTGTTAAGTCAGTTTCCTGATAATGATACTTTCTCCCAATGCATAAAACTCTCACAGCTAAGAATGAAGCCAGCAGCAAAGAGCACTGTCTCCAAAATTGCTGCCCCCACTTCTCAGAGACTGCTCACCTACTATCCTGCGCACCAGGGAAGGTCGATCTGTATCTAACTCTTTCTTTAGACTTTCCATTGGTGAACTCCGTCCTGAAGCTGGGTAGAGGGAGGCATGCCACTTCTCAGGGTCCCAGACACCATCACTGCAAGTCAAAGGGCACCAACAGTTAGCACTTGCACCATGAATAACACATGTAGTTTAATTCCTACTACTTCAGGTGACAGGTTATGGAAACCCCTTTCCAATATAAAACTTCATGGTTGCCATCAGAATGGTTCTCTCTTTTAAGATGAAAACAAAAACAACTAATAAATTCAGCAATACATTGTTGTTGTTCACATAATAGCAATAGTCACTTGAAAAGCAGTGGTTTGTGCATAAATGAAACATCCAGACCACAAACCTTGGGGTACATATGGATTATAGTATCTATGCCTGTCCTATACAAAGAAATGCTCCATAAATATTGATTACTCAGTTTACTGAAGATTAGTACAGGGAAGAAAAAGCCCCTTAATCCTCTTATTGGAAGCAGCTCCTGGAAGGCTTAGTGTATATTCTCCAGAATTTCTATGTACAGTCTCAGTTTTTCCCACAAGTAGGACAGACAGCTCTTTAAGGGCCTAAAGTGTGTAGTCTGGGTTTGACTTTGTTACTCCCACGCTAATGATGGGGTGGCAGGTGGTGCAGTGTGCAGAGGAGAAGCTTTGGAGCCCAACGATCTGGTACCTAACTCTAGCTCTGCTAGGATGAGAAACTCTTTCCTCCATCTCTCTTATTTTCATTATTATTATTAGGTACAACATCTCCACTTCAGAATCAAAGGGAATATGTGCCCATGATAACTATTTTATGCCAAGAAGAAACAGCTGTAACAAGAAAATTCAATTTGAGGCACAAAAAACCTTTACAGCTTTAATGAAGGAAAAACGAAACAAAAACAAAGAAAACCCCCAGCTAATCTGAGACTTAGCAAAAACTCCTAACCAGTTAGAATCGCCATTATTCAAGTATCACCCTCACCAGGGGAAAGTGGTGAAGAGTCCAGATTTAGCAACCTTCTGAACTGTCCATGTACAAAATTTAAAAAAGCGCGTGCTATTCTATCAAAAAATTAAACACTATATATATTAAAAAAATGTGGGCCAATATGAACCATCTACCTTGATATTTAAGAAGTGACCTTAAAGTCTTAAGATAACCATAAGAAGTACAATGTAGGGTTATTCTAAGAGACTTTCAGACCATTTTTAGCTATAGCCTTCTCAAACCAAAGCTTTCTACCTTATGAAGGAGCCCAAGATGCAAAAGGGCTAATGTGGGGACTTCCCTGGCAGTCCAGCGGTTAAGACTCTGAGCTTCCACTGCAGGGGGCTCGGGTTCCATCCATGGTCAGGGAACTAAGATGCCGCATGCCGTACAGTGCGGCCAAAACAAAACAAAACAAACCACCCCCAAAAATCTGAATGGTTGAATGGTTCTCTTGTTTGGGGGTGAGGGGTGGGGGACTGATAGAAGGCCCAGAGTCCTCCTGATCGTCCTGCACCAGGCAGGCCTTTGAAGGACCCTCAAAGCACAGTGCAAAAAACCACTGGTAGAGAGAAAAGACTCTGGTCAAGTCTTAATTCTGCTTTCTGACAATGTGCCTTTGACCAATGTGTCATTTTCTAGTTTTAGTTTCATCACCAGTTAGTTGAAAGAGAATTGGTTTAGTTGTCCTTAGAGTTCCTTGCAGCTTAAATCTCTGAATTTCAGCTAATTAATAACAAAGCTGATGAAGACAGTGCAGTGAGATGCTATTTAGTCATGTTCATAGCTTACGTGCAATTTACTTGTGTGGAAGCCCAATGTCATTACCCCTGAAATCTCCCCACTCGTAATTCCAGCAAAACAATACAACTCCATTTATTAAGTTTGGTGTAACAAGAAGTTGACCCCCCCCCAGATACCTGTCATATTTCTCAGAGAGGCACGAAGGCCTTTGTTTGGAATGAGGGCGTTCTTTAATATCCAAGAGCTCCTCCTAGAAAGAGAAATCATACGGTGATTTTGAACAATATTTCTTGGGCCACATATTTTCAACTTATTTTTGTTACCAGTAACTGACTGTCTACCTTAAGCAGTTCATACAGTTCTTATTTATTTACACCCTGACTTATTCCAGAAAGGACCAGAGTCAGCTCAAGGTTCTCACCAGAAGCTCAAGCAGAATTGGCAAATAACGTAAGTGATCAGTTTATTGCTAAAACACACTCTCTCATAAACTTCTGTCCAATAATATACCCCACAACACTGAACGCTGATCAAGGCATGGTAGCTTCAGGCTTACATAAAATCTTCGGCTATGGGCTTCCCTGGTGGCGCAGTGGTTGGGAGTCCGCCTGCCGATGCAGGGGGCACGGGTTCGTGCCCCGGTCCAGGAGGATCCCACGTGCCGCGGAGCGGCTGGGCCCGTGGGCCATGGCCTCTGGGCCTGCGCGTCCGGAGCCTGTGCTCCGCGATGGGAGAGGCCACGGCAGTGAGAGGCCCGCGTACCGCAAAAAAAAAAAAAAAAAAAAAAAAAATCTTCAGCTATTCTGACTGGTCTTAAATGCATTAGATGCCAACTTACAAGGGGACAGATTTTTTTTTTTTTAATGTACATGGTCCTTTACCCCTAAATACTTCAGTGCCTGTTTCCTAAAAATGAGCATATTCTTTCACAGCCTTTTTTTGTGGCTCTATGAGAGAATTAAGCCCTATAGAAAATAATTTGAGTGACTATTTTTCCATTCTCCCAAGGATTATACTTGTCCAGTATCATTTTAGATGCACAGGAGAGAAGAGAATCTATTACATACAATGGATGCCTTAGGGCATAAGGGCTCACTTCTGCAGAACCTGGTTGACAAGTGCTGTCAGTTTTATACAACCAGTTATCAGTAACACTTTATCCCTCTGGATTCCAATTTTGTCAAATGACCCAATAATGTCCTTTATATTACCTTTTATTAGAATCTAACACAGGATCCAGTCTAGAACCAGATATTGGTCTCTAATCTGGAACATTTCTACAACTTCTTTTGTCTTTTATGACATTAGCATTTCTAAAGAATAAAGCCTACTTTTTTTTTTTTTTTTAAAGAGAACATTATTCATTTTAGGTTTGTCTAATGTTTCTTCATGATTAGATTGAGGCTAAGCATCTCTGGAGCAGAATACTGACCTAAGAGATGTCCACCTCAGAGCATCACCTCTGGATGCCTATGTCACCCATCTGCCCCTCATCAGTGATGTTAACTTGATGTTAACCACCTGATCAAGGTATTCTCCAGTTTTACTCTTTAGTTACTACATTCCCACTTGCAATCAGTACACAATCTGTGGGGGAGACACTTTAAAATCATCCAAATATTCTGGCCTTCATCAATATTTCCCCATAAATTTAGCATCTACTGGTGATTCTGAGCCAAACCAATCTTGATTTTTCAACTGTAGGCCTCCCTCCATAATTACCAGTCAGGCACTTGACATTCCACTGTAAATACAAACCCTCCCTTCTCCCCCTTTTATTTACCTATTTATTATTGACATGGGCTCACAGATTCCCAGCTTTTCCAATGGTCTATAATTCATTAATGTCCTTAATTATTTTGGTGCTCAAATTGAGAGTCTCTTCAAGCTGGCTCCCGCATCCTTTTGACATGCCCCATCATTTTTTAAAAGCACTTTCTTACATTCTATCTTACGTTGTACCCATCCTGTCCTAACCCCAGAGTCAGCCATTTCTCAAGAAATCCAAGTTCCTTTAAGTGGGGAATAGTATAATAAATCAAGACTTGGGAACTGGGTATCCTCATTTGCTTCTAGGCCCTCTCAGCAGAACTAGGAAATATGTGTAGTTATATATGCACACGTGTGCACACACACACACCTGCTCATACACATGCATACACACAAAACCACTGCCTCCTTTTTATATAAACATTTTCATAGTAAAGTTAAAAACAGCAGTTCCCAAACTCTCAGTACCAGTAAAATGCTACAACTGCCTTGCAAAAAAGCATATACCATTGTGCTGCAGCCTCTCCAACACCCCCGTCACAGGCCTCACAACAGAATGCTTGCTGCTTCTCTGATCACTGCTTCCCATATCTTGGGGTAAATACGGAGGGATAGAGTTACTCTCTCAGCCTACAGGAATCACAGCATATAAGCATGTCATGAAATTACTCAGTATCTTCAGACACCTGAGGCACCTAAATGTTTTCTCCATTAGTTGAGAAATAGCAAAATGCCCTAGAACAAGATGACATTTTAGTTTTAAAACCAGAATGTCAATTATTTACATTTATTTACGATTCATTTATGAATTATGTCTTATTAATTGGGTAGAAATACCTAGAAAAATTCGGAAGTCTGAGATAAACAGAATTCCAAATATAAGGAAATGTCTAAAGGCTACTCAAAATTCTGAAAAAACTGTCAAAGTACTGACATATCACCTGCAAATTGCCAGTAGAGACTGGAGTCCAGTGAAATCTGCATGGTGAACACAGTGTCAGAAGGGCAGGGGTGACACAAATTTGGTGGTGAGGGGTGGGGAAGATGGACCAATAGTAGTTATGATGATTGCAGATGCAACAATACAGAAATCCTAAGAACAGTAGGGCTTAAAACATTTTCAAGTAAAAACAGGAAGGACCTTGTAATATAGGAAATACTTATACACTACAGGAAAAAACACTGCAAAGCAATCTTCTGCTATTAGAAGCAACCCAAAGATTATTACATATCCCCTCACTCCACCACCCTCAAATCCGAATTTTAAACTAAGAACCCTAGTATACTATTAAACCAAGGGCAATATATTTCATACTTAAATATGTATATTCTCAATATACAAAAAGTTTCTAAACAATGAGGCTCTGTTTGAAACTTTTAACTCCAAATGATAATAGGGAGCCCAAGTGATAGGTGTTCTCTATTATTACTACAGCTGTTTGCTGAAACGCTAATGATTTTATCTATTTATTTAGGAGTCAACTTGCAAAGATTAAAATTTTAACACAGCTGCAAAACATGTAGATGGACCAAAATGTTCTATTTGCAGGGATCAAAAAATATTTGAACAAAGGTAAAAAAAAAAAAAAGCCTTACAAAAAAGGGAAATGAGGAGGCTAAGGAGAGATGACAACTAAATGTAATATGGTCTCCTGGATGGAATCCTGGAACAGAAAAAGGACATTGGTTTAAAACTAAGGAAATGTGAATAAAGTATGGACTTTAGTTAATCACGATGTATCAACATTGTTAATTGTAATAACTGTACCATACCAATATAAGATATGCTCCCAGTTTTTCTGTAAATCTAAAATTGTTCAAAAAAATAAAGTTTACCCTGTCTCATACCATATACAAAAAGAAACTCAACATGTATCAAAGACTTAAACATATGAGCTATGACTATAAAACTCTTAGAAGAAGACATAAGTATAAATCTTCATGACCTTGGATTAAGCAATGTTATTTAGCTATGACAACAAAAGCCTAAGCAACCAAAGAAAAATGATAAATTTGACTTCAAATGTAGAAATTTTTTTGCTTCATATGACACTATCAAGAAAGTGAAATGACAACCCACAGGACAGAAAAAAATATTTACAAATCACGTATCTGATAAGAGTCTAGAATATAGAGAGAACGCATACAACTCAACAACAAAAAGACAATAACCCAATTTAAAAAACAGGTAAAAGATCAATAGATTTTTCTCCAAAGATACACAAATGGCCAACAAACACATGAAAGATGTTCAACATCATTAGTCATCAGGCAAATGCAAGTCAAAACCACAGTGAGATACCATGTAATGTCTACTAGGATGGCTATTTTAAAAAAAAAGGGAAAATAAGTATTGACAAGGATGTAGAGAAACTGGAACCCTCTAACATTGCTGATGGGAATGGAAAATGGTGCGGCTGCTGTGGAAAATGGTGGCAGTTCCTCAAAAACTTAGTTACCACATGATACAGCAATCCCACTCCTAGTTATAAACCAAAGAAAAATGAAAAATTATGTTCACACAAAAACTTGTACACAAATGCTCACAGCATTATTCACAACAGCCAAAAAGTTTAAACAACCCATGTGTCCATCAAATGATAAATGGTTAAACAAAATGTGGTAAACCTATACAATGGAATATTTAGCAATAAAACAGAATAAAGTACTCATACATGGTACAACATGAACCTTGAAAACACTATGTTCAGTGAAAGAAGTCACATACTGTATGATTCTCTTTATATGCAACGTTCAAAATGGGTAAATCCATTGAGTCAGAAAGTAGGTTAATGGTTGCCAGGGCCAGGGGGAAGGGGATAAGGGGCGGGGGTGATTGTTAATGGGTAGAGTTTTTTTGCCAAGATGAAAATATTCTGGATTAGATAGTAGTGATGGTTGTACAACTTTGTGAATTTACTAAAAACCACTAAATGGTATACTTTAAAAGGGGTGAATTTTATGTATGTGAATTCTATCTCAACAAAAAAAAATTTTTAAGTAAATTAAACTAAGAGGTTTAGTTACCAGAGGTTAATGTTTTGTTTAATTTCTCTTGTTACAGACTTACTGCTCTAATCAGATTTATAAATGCCAACTACTCTTGGATACAAAAGAGTGGCTCAGGTTGGTAAAAATGTTTTAATTTTCCCTCCCATATTATTCCAGTTTTCTTTGTTGACTTTATACGCTTGGCATATTCTAGGTGTGAATGCTCAATGTACAAACTTGACAGGCCTGTAAGAGCACAAAGTGGAGCAGTGGGCGAGTTGCACACAGGCATCAACCACGCCAGCAGCACCAACTGTGCCATGGTATGCCTCTGACCAAATGCAATGCCCAAAACACAGCCCACTTGTCTACAGAGGATGAAGAGCAATTTATTAATAGGCTGAGAACTGGGGAAACCAAACAATTCTTGGATTGAATAGCTCCTAGGATTAACTTTAAACATCTAGCTCAAACTACAGGTACTGTTCTTGAGAGCAGGGCTTCTTAAACCAGTTTCATGGCATCAAGGAAATCATACACAAAACGCATTTGTGCAATTTCTGCAATGAGTGTTCATCTCCAATGGTTATCCAAAGACCTCCAATGGACCCCCACAGAGGTTAAAAAGTAGTGCTTTAAACCAATCACGTTTCTCAAAATGTGGCCCAAGGTCCACCCCAACATTTAGGGAAAAATGAGATCCTCCTCGTTGGGGTTAGAGAACTAAACCTGTTACCTTCAGCAATGTCTTAAGTTGCTTAAGATGGTATCCCAGCCTGAGAGGATCCCCCAGTTAAGTGGGGAGGAGAGAAACCATAAGCTAAGTCAACACAAAGTTTGCTCTTCCATAACTGTCCACAGAACACTTCCTGTGTGCCATGCTTAGTGGCCAGCACAGGCAGATGACTGTGGTCCCTGGCCCCACTGCTCTCCAATCTCTCAAAAGAAGTCTTCTTGAACTTGCCATCTCAAGAGTCCTTAACAGCAACTATTCCTGGAAAGGAATCCCTTTGGGATATCTTCAAAGAAAACCTTCAAGTTTGGCTAAAGGCAAAATACTTCCAAGTGCCCATTTTGAACTGGGAGTGCTCCTTCCCTATGAGTGTTTCAGGAGGGAATGTGAGAGTACCCTTTTGTAGAGTCCTGACAATCCACAGAAACTTACATCGTGAACAAGTTCACTAAAATTGTCATCTGGACAAGAGAAGAGTTATCAACAGAGACCTTAATTTTTTTTTTTTTTTTTTTTTTTTTTTTGCGTTACATGGGCTTCTCACTGTTGTGGCCTCTCCCGTTGCGGAGCACAGGCTCCGGACGCGCAGGCTCAACGGCCATGGCTCACGGGCCCAGCCGCTCCGCGGTATGTGGGATCTTCCCAGACCGCGGCACGAACCTGTGTCCCCTGCATCGGCAGGCGGACTCTCAACCACTGCGCCACCAGGGAAGCCCGAGACCTTAATTTTTGCATAGGTTACTAAAACCTGACCAGGCAAGAACAAGCTGCTAATTGGCTAAGAGTCCCACACCCAAGGAAGTATAAACACATTTTCTTAGTTTTAGCAGCCTTCCTTAAAGAGAATGTGTCAAGCCTTCCCGAACAGTCTATTTGGGAATTACTAATATGGACACCCACTTTTCAGTGATCAGAATTAAAGTAGAAAGCAAATGATGTGAGTATAAGCCCAAAGCAACAGTGGTTAAAACCTTATACAGTTTCTTTCTGCAGAAATCCCCTGCAGAAGCAGCTATGCATTCTGATGACAATTTGACGTTATAGAATTTCACACAAGTCACTTATAGAAGGAGATGAAAGGGGAAATGTTCTTTACGTCTGTGAGCTGAATTCAATTCACAAGAGTAAAAAGCCCAATTTTTTATGATTACCATGGATATTTTTATTTTACTGTTAGTGGTCTGAGCACCCTAGAAGTGCCCCAGTATCTCACCTATGTGTCCCTGGCTCTTCCTAAAGAAAGCAGATGTCCCTAGAGCAGTGCTTGGGTTGGGTCCCCCTTTGACCTCCTCTTCTAGTCCCCACCCTCCACATACCCACTAACATTGGGCTTGGCCCATCAGGCTCTCAGATGGTTGCTGACTGACCTGATATTTCAATCTATGAGTCACATGACTTTTCTGAAAGGCTTAGAAAGCTTTTAAAAATAGATCACAATGGGGTAATGGCATTCATAGATGACAGCCAGGGCAATGGTGAACGAATGACACAGGGGGTGCATGAGATACCTTCCACCATCCCCCATTCATGAGGTTTGTTGCTAAAGGGGCACTGTTTAGAACAGTTCTTACAGGCAGGTCAGGATGCAAACTGGATCCTGCAGAGTTGATAAGCAGGACTCAGCACCTGAATTCACCCAAGCCTCTAATGGTGGCTGATTTGATGCAAAGACTTTCTTCTATTGAAAGGATTTATGTGAAGCTAAGAAAATGGGAATAGGGGAAAAAAAAAAAAGGAAACCTTGCTTTTTCTGTTGATCTGGCCAAAACAATAAAAATAAACCTTGGCTTTTAAATGCGTTTATACAATCGATAAAAGCAATGTAAAACATGAAGTAAGCAGGTAAATAAGTACCAGAAGGAAACTTATGAAAATCATTTTTAGGGTGGTAGCATTACATCTTCATAGTGCTTTCTGGTTTCATATTAAAATGGAGATGGTTACTGTGACATTTAGAAAATAAGCACCTTGACCTAAAGGTGGTATCTAAAGAAGCTATCTTTCAGTATCTCCCCCTACCTTCATTACATCATAAGCAGTTTTTTTGTTTTGTTTTGCGGTACCCGGGCCTCTCACTGTTGTGGCCTCTCCCGTTGTGGAGCACAGGCTCCAGACGCGCAGGATCATCGGCCATGGCTCACGGGCCCAGCCGCTCCGCGGCATGTGGGATCTTCCTGGACCGGGGCACGAACCCATGTCCCCTGCATCGGCAGGCGGACTCTCAACCACTGCACCACCAGGGAAGCCCCCATCATAAGCAGTTTTTAACACGTATTGTGTGCCAGCCACTTTTCTAAGCACCTGATATTCATTTTCTCATTTATTCCCCACAAAAATCCTATGGGTTAGATACTATTCTATCTGTATTTTACAGAGGAAAAAGATGAGAGTCAGAGAAGTTGAGAATATGACTGAAGGCAACACAGGTTAAGGAGGTGGAAGAGTGGGGGATCCCAAACCAGGCAGTGGGGCTCAGTGGCCCCTTACCCTCTCCTCTCCAGTTATTCTCTTGAGAGGACAGGGGAAGGTGCCCAACCCCTCCCAGCAGCTTTGTCACTCAGTGATGGGTTTGTCCCAGTCCAGTGGGACTGCTGGGAACCCTGACTGCCACCTCCTCGGGCAGGCTTCCCCTAAGCCAGCTCCTCTTACAGCACCCCTTCCTGAACCAAAGATTTAGGAAGGGGTGCTAGAACCACAGATTTCTATGTCAGACGTTCCAATTGTGAAATGACTGGCTCCTTATCTAGCTAGAAGTTCCCACCATGAGGAAGGAGGAGAGGATACCCAAGGGGGCAAGGGCCCTTAATCCCAACTTTTCAAGATGACTTAAAATCGGAACAGGTAGGAAAGAGCAGTCCGAAGACAGTATCTATGGTGTTGCCAGCCAGCCCCCTCTAAGAACTTCCAGTTAGGTTTCTGGACAGCTGAAACATTAACATGGTATCATGATTTTTTGTACCACGATTCTGCCTTCCCCCATATAAACAGGCACCACTATTTTTATACTAGCTTAGAAGTTTATAGCTAAGTGCCTCACTGAAATGACCTGTTAGAGCCTACTATTCAACTCAGTTTATGAGATACACATGAAGTTATCAAACGAGATCTTTGTATAGCAAAAACTGACCATCGGACTACTGATTTCAACCTAGAATTTAAATCAAAGAGTATTTTCAAAGGCTTGACTTCAAGTCTTGCAACTGATTCTCTCCAAGAAGGCTAGAAGGATTACTCATATCAGTCCACTTCAGTTGCTTGTCTGTTTTCTTAATGATTTTAAAGCAAAGACAGGGAGTTCCCTGGTGGTCCAGTGGCTAGGACTTGGTGCTTTCACTGCTGGGGCCCGGTTTCAATCCCTGGCCGGGGAACTAAGATCCTGCAAGCTGTGTGGCATGGCCAAAACAAACAAAACAAAACAAAGAAACAAAGCAAAGACACAAACATGGCTGTACCACTGTGACCAACTGCCCATCAGCCACAAATTAGGGTGGCCTCCTTTAAATATCCCTACAATGACAAATAAAACAGTGCCAATTTATAACTAGTCAAGGTAATGAAGAGCACACAGGTATAACTCAGATAATCCAACACCTATTTTTCAGCTGGTAGATTTAACATGCATGGTTAACATTGGTCAGTATCAAGCTGAATATTCTGAGTGTCCTCCGCTTTTATTCCGTGTCCAACTGGCAGGTGACAGCATTCAATAAGGAGTCCGTGGCAAGCTACAGGAGCAAAGGAGAAACAGCACAAAGTATGTAATACTTTGTGACCTAAGAAAATCAGTCTGTTCGCTTGAAGAAAAAAACATGGATCAGAATAGTGGGACAGGCCAAAGCATGTCTATTTTGTACTTCAAGCAGAAGATGGTATCACTAATAGAAGAGCAGGTACTACATCTCAAGAACTGGTAAACAAGGACCACTGATGAAGGTAAGAAAAAGCTGAATGAGTCCCAAACTTTTTCCACTAATAAGCCTCACTACCTCCTGTTTTCTAAACTAATGGTTCTCAAACTTGAATCTGAGTCAGAATTCTCTGAATTACTTGTTATTCAGCCGGTGATGGCTGGCCCTAACCCTAGAGTTTGATTCAATACCTCTGAGATGGGGCCCGAGATTTTGTATTTCTAACAATCTACCAGATGATACTAAGTGGTAGTTTTGAGGACCACACTTTGAGAACCACTGTCTAAACCAGTTTTAATCCATGACTTTTGATGTGAGACCCCACTCTATAACCTCCCAAAGTCTTTCAACACAATGCAATCACTTTAGAAAAATGCACATTTGAATACTACCAAAACATAGCTTTTGATCTTAGGAACCTGGCCTGGCAAAATGGACCCGAGTGGGTTTATAAATTAAGGGCTCAAGACCCTCAGGATAGCAGGTGCATATAATAAAGCTACTCCTAACCATCCAAATTAATAATCACTGAGGCTTAGGAGTAGGTCTGAAAATTCCCAATGTGACCCTAACCTGAGTTCCTGAGACATTCATGGAAACACAATGGACACCAACTGAACCCTGGGGAGTAACTATGCCCCTGAGTTGCTTGACAACATCAACACCATATTTCAAGTTCTCCACGGAAGACTAAAGCGTTGCTACTCAAAGCATGGTCAGTGGACCAGAAGAAAGGGCACCACCTGGGAGCTGGTTAAAAGGCCACATTTTGGGCTTCCCTGGTGGCGCAGTGGTTGAGAGTCCGCTTGCCGATGCAGGGGACACGGGTTCGTGCCCCGGTCCAGGAAAATCACACATGCCATGGAGCGGCTAGGCCGGTGAGCCATGGCCGCTGAGCCTGCGCGTCCAGAGCCTGTGCTCCACAACGGGAGAGGCCGCAACAGTGAGAGGGCCGTGTACCACAAAAAAAAAAAAAAAAAAAGGCCACATTTTCAAGTCCACCCCTGCCCTAACAATCAGAATTCACACTTTACCAAGGTTCACAGGTGATCCCCAGACACATTAAGGTTTGAGAAGCAAGCTGGACTAAAGGATGTCCTACCACACAGGAAACTCTGGTCTGTTACCTTGAAAAGCACTCACCAAACACCTGAACTCCTCCACCTTCATGGGGAAAAAACCTTGAATTCTGAAGACTATTCGTGTTATCCCATAAAACAACTGAATACTACTAAATGGAGAAGGGTCAAAGCTTAAGAAACCCTCTCATCTGGTCAGTGTTTTTCTGACCCTGTAGTTAACTACAAATCCCTCAATTACAAAGGTTTTCAGAAAAGACATCACTTACAAAAGTCACTGAGGACAGTTTCCTTCTACTGCTTCTAAACCTTCTAGCTTGTGAACCTGAAGCAGCAGAAACATTACTAAATGTTTTATTTATTCCAATAGTTTGATCCCAATATGTAAATAGGGAGTACGATGGCTCAAATATTATTCCAGTTGTGGAACCAAAAGACATTTATTATAGTGCTCAGAACACTGGACTGTTTCAAACTTCCTTCAAAAGGAAAAAGGCTTAGTTTGCCTCAAATCCCACATAAAATTACCAGAGTGCTGAGAAACATATATATGAAAGCACTACTCTAATACCCCAACACTGCCTAAACATGACCCTAAAATTGCCATTAACTAAGTACTCTTGAATGAAGTGGAAAGTAAAACTATTTCTAACTAAATTGGGGAGAGAAGACCATTGAATGTAAACTTAAATGTGCCTTAAAGAAATTTTTAGGTTGACAGTTATCTAAGCATGGCAGAATTCTGAGGTTGGATTGTCAAAAATGGGCAAAACTGAGCTTCTCAGTCTTTACTATAGACATATATAAGTTCTACACTAAGAAAGACTAATAATATCTTCCTAAAAATGACATGCATAAAGATGGATATACATTAAAGATGAAATATACATACTACCCTCTGATGAGTGTGTGACAGTGATTCAAAAGCCTCTATGCCTGGACTCTACACATAAAGTACCAGTCAGAATTTTTGTTCAAAAACTGCTGGGAGACCTGAATTCACATGAGCTTATATCAATAAGAGCAGTTCAAATCACTTTCCCTTCATTTAATAAGCTTTTCTCCATTCAGATTTCACCTGTCAACATTTTGGGTAATGAATTTAAGTTGTGAAATACTATACAAGCACTCTCAGGTTTGAGAGAAACTATAATATATTTGGGAAGACCAAATCTGAATGAAGAAGTAAAGTGCTTTCTATCAACTCACATTCTGTCATGCCAAAACAGATTGTATTAACACAGCAATTAACCAAAACTCTTTTACACCTGAAAACACTCTTTTCCTCAAGTTTTTTTTTTTATGCTAAAAATGAATATTACTCCAATAGCATCAGATAGTTTATCAAGTAGTTAAGAGTAGTAGCATCAGTACACAAACAAAGCCCAAGTTTAAAATACTAACCAATCAGTATCCTGGGAAGCCAGGGACAATAACCACGTTAGAATCCTTGATGGGGTTCACACCAGGGAAGTAATAGATATGGGCCCAACTAGGACACAACCCTTCCCATCAACAGTCCCATGCACATTTTATGTACTCCAGCTCAACACAGTTCAGTGGACTAGGAAAGAATTCACTGCTCCGGTCAACCTCTTCAGAAATGTTCAGTAGCCCACAGGACAGTGAAACAATAGCTTCAATAAATATATAACCTTGAAGTGATTCCTCCTCCCCCACCCCCCTGAAAGAGGAGATATCTGGAGGAGTTTTAAATCACCACAAATTTTTAGCTTTAAGTCTTAACTTTTGTTGAGTCCATATGCATTTTACAACAGGAAGTAAAAAAAAAAAAAAGAATTAAAAAATCTGGTTACCCTAGGCAAGCACACCAAAGAATATTCCTGTGGGGAGTTCGCCTCTCAAGGAAACATCAATACAGAGGACACTGATTTCTGTGAGGCATCCCAGAGCTGAAATCCTTACTCTATAGAATGTAAGTCAGTAACACACCAATTACACAGCTGTTACAGAATTTGTCTGCCAACATATACTGACCCACAAATTCACACAGGGAATATCGAACCAATATTCCCTTCACCTGAAGGCTACTTAGAGGCAAATTCTAGTTTAAACTCTGGGTATTCACACTGCAGAAAAAAGTTCAAAGCAATGCTTTACTAAATCTAGTTAATATTTAGTTCACATAGTGAGTCAGAATGAGACTACCACTTTAAATAATACTAATGAAATTCCTACACAATGTTACTAACCTCCTCACCTATAAAGAAACACTATTTCATTAATAACAGAGCCTACTTTTGTATAGCGATGCGGGGATTTGGAGGCCGGTTGCTTCTTCAGGTCAAGGAAGGCATCTCCATTTTCTGTTTCACCCACACTTCTATCCATGGCTCCTTGGTCTACAGTTCTTTGCACCTGGAAGAAATCAGCACAAAACTGTCACCGAGAACAATAAATTTTCATAAGTCCTGACTGTTTAAGAAACGGAAATTCATATCTCTTAGACTAACTACCTTTAAAAAACCCTCACCCAACAATTACGCTAAAAACCAGACCCCACTTGGAAACAGAAACACTGGTACTTAGATACCTCTTCTAGCAAAGAGCTCTAAGCATCAACAGGGTAAGGAAAGGAGAAGTGCAACATGCCCAAATCAGGGTCCAGCCTTTAAGCAGTTTTAATACAAAAAGAAACCAACATTAGTCGCTGCCACCCGTGAGGGCCGTTCAGGCAGTAGTGGGGAAGTTTCTCGGAGTGGGGGCAGGTAGGAGACTGGCTGGAGCTGGGAATCCGGGAAGTCGGGCAGTGGTAAAGTGCCTGTCACTTGCCAATGGACGGCGCCAGCTGCCCCTTGTTACCGGAGGCCAGGGACTGGGAACGGGGCCCGAGCGCCCCTCACTAGGCCAGCTGCACCTGTGGACATGTCAGGGGAGCCCGTGGCAAGCAAGGGGCGAGCGCCGGCTTCAGCTGCAAAACTCAGCTTCCCCTGGCCGAGACCTCAACCCCCAGCCTCTCGCGCAGGCCCCGGCCCAGAGGCCTCCTTCGGAGAATGGGCGGGGACAGTACTCACGGAGGGGAGGCGGGCCGGAGGAAGCGGGGAGGCCGAATACCCCGGCCCGGGCGCTCCGAGCTGGAGCCGGTACAGGCCCGCCGCCATCCGCCCTGGCCCGGCGGCTCGGGCCCCGCTAGCCCGCCCGCTGCCAGCCGGCCGCCCCGCTGGCCTCACGCCCCTGCCCGGCCCCCGCGCGCGCCCCGGCGCTCGCGCTCACGCCCGCGAACCTGGGCGCAGCGCACCCGCGCCCCTTCTCTTCCAGCGGGCCCAGGCGCGCGGCGCCCCGAATCCCGGCGCCCCCGCTGCCACCCAGCCCTTACTCGGTGCCTCGGCCGCAGCTCCCCTGCCCGCCGCCCGCGCCGGTCCGAGGGCTGCTCCGCGCGGCCTTCGCTCTCGCCCCCCCCACCCGCTCAGATTGTCTCCCTTCAGCCGCCGTAACCGCAGCCCAGCCCTCCGCCCCTCCTCCCCGGCCCCCTCCCCCTTAATAACTCCCTCCACGCACCCGGGCCCCAGCGCAGCCTTCGCCGACGCGCGCCCGGATGTGAGGTGTCCGTGGCGGTGCCAGCCGGAAAAAGGAAACATCGCGGCGCGCTCCTTGGGCGCCGGCCCCTGCGTACGCACGGCGGCGGGGAGGCGGAGGCCGGGAGGGGATGACGGTAGGGGGAGGAGGCTTGGCTGGGGGCCGCGGAAGCCCTCCCAGGTGTTCGCAGGCGGTCGTCGTGGGCAGCCCCGGGGAGGACGCCCAGTTCCCACGTGCGCTTCAGGGCGGGGCGGAGCTTGAAGCTCGCGACCCCCGCCCGGCGGCTCTCCAAGGAGGGTTACCGCGGTCATGCAGTGGGTCGGCCGCTGCGTTTGCACGGATCGCGTCAGCAAGAGAACCCTGGGGCTTCGGCAGCGGGAATCTGAGTTAGGCGAACTTGAGGGCTGTGCGCCTTCCGGTTGGGGTTCGAACCTTGGCTCTTTTTTTTTTTTTTTAACTGGTGGTGTAATCTTGGGCAAAGTTCTGATTTCTGAGTTTCGCTCTTATTAAAATGGCCTCTATGTGTATGAGGAATAAGCGAGATTACGCGTTGCTGCATTAATAAGCAAACTTGCCACGGTTGCTTTTGAATGAGCTACGGGCGACTGACATTCATTGAAATGTTCTTTCCCGCCCCCATAGCCTGCACGGGAAGAAGTGCAAGTGCGTTTGGGTGAAAGATGAAACTGCGAATGTCAGGCTGTTAGTATGTAGTGCTGAGACCGTCTGACGGCCACACAGACGCACGTATAATTTCCCTCCTCTCTGAACAAATGAGAGTAATTGCCATGCGGGGAGGAAAGGTTTGACGGAGATCACGTGTGAGCCGGTTTCTGCCCAGTGGGACCGTGGAATGATACATGGCTGTGGAGGGAAATGTAATTTTTCTCGCCAAAGTATAGCGAAGGCTACATTTCTTTGAAGGGCCCTACTTTCTTTGAGCTTCACTTATGAAATCAGCCGACTGGGCAGTGATTGAGCACTAAGTTCCCGTCCTTGAGTATTGGCAACGGACAAAACAATTACGAAAACTTTTTCTTTTCGTCTGTAATGATGAATAAAATGAGTTTCTCACAACTATCCTCTCTCTGCAAGCCACTGTGGAGAAGTGAAGAAGGCCTATTTTTTTGAAGCTCTTAAATCCTGGCTCTGCCACTCAGTGTGAAACCAGAGCCAGTCACTTCACTTTTTTGAACCTGTTTACTCATCTATCAAAAAGAGATAGTAGGGCTTCCCTTCCCTGGTGGCGCAGTGGTTAGGAGTCCGTCTGCCGATGCAGGGGACACGGGTTCGTGCCCCCGTCCGGGAAGATCCCACACGCCGCGGAGCGGCTGGGCTCGTAAGCCATGGCCGCTGAGCCTGCGCGTCCCGAGCCTGTGCTCCGCAACGGGAGAGGCCACAACAGTGAGAGGCCTGCGTACCGCCAAAAAAAAAAAAAAAAAGGAGATAGCAGTACCTACTTTTCAGGCTTTAAAGAGATAACATTAAAACCACTGTTCTGGTTATCTTTTGCTGTGTAACAAACTATCCCCAAACTCAATGGCTTAACCCAACATTTATTTTGCACCAAATCTGTAATTTGGGGTGGTCCTAACTGGGACAGCTGGTCTCTGCTCCCTTCAACATCAGGTGGAAGGCTGTGTGCTAGGAACATCTAATGGCTCATTCACTCACATGTTTGGTGGTTGGTGGTGGCTGTCAGCTGGAACCAATGGAGCTACTCCTGGAACACTTAAACCTGGTCTCTCTGTGGCCTGAGCTCCCTCATAACATGGTGGCTAGATTCCCAGGCAAGTGTCCAATTAGGAGAGGGCCAGACAGTTGCACAGCCTAGCCTCGAAGTCATTGTCTGTTACGCCACATGCTGTTCCTTAGATAGGCATCACTAAGGCTGGCCTATATTCAAGGGAAGAGTGTCACAGAATTTGTGGGCATATTTTTAAATTACCACCAGCCATATATGAAATGTGCTCAAGGCATTGTAGCTATTATGATAAAGGTCTGGCCTGAAGCTCATTTCCTGGGTCCTCTGGTCTATCCTATGGAGGATGTACTCTTCCCCCAGGCTCTTCTTTAATGTCTTGTAGAACCACGTTCTCAACTCACTTCTTACCTCTCAAAGCCTTAATCTGTCCTTATTAAAGGAGAAGACGATTATTACCTAGGAATAAAGGTAATCATTTACTAAGGGAGGGCATCTGTGAACTAACTTCTTTCACCTGTGTCATGTAAAAGCTAGATGCTTGCAAATCCTTGTTTCATTGTCGCTTTTGAATGTAATTCTCTTTGGCAGGAATGATAATTTGTAGTTCTAAATGCCCCCTTTTGCAACGAAAATGAATTTTCAAATATCAGTATAGGAACCCCTTTGAGAGAGTAAGAGAAAAAAGATTCTACTTCTTTACTAAATATTTGTAAGATCTTGGTTTAGGTTCAAATTCTTGTTTCAAAATTTGGCATAAGGGGACTCCCAACTTTCAGTCAGTTGGGGAAATTAACAGTCCAAGAACAGCAGAGAAGCAAATAGAAATCAGAAACCTAAACATTTTGAGAGCAGCCTCAACTCAGACCTCCACTGCTCTGCACCTTTCTAAATGAGCTTTTTTCTACTCAGCTTTTCTTTCTACAAGGGTAATCCCTACTTCCAAGAAAATAGGATTTGAACAGTTTCACAGTTGTGGCATCATGTATTCAACGACTACAAAGAAATTATTAAGAGACTTCTGTAAGACCATAGAGCAAATTATTTGCTGAGCCTAAACCCTTTCTGGCACTTTACATCTTTGATTTTATATATGCAAAGTAGTTAAAAGAGTCTGACATCACCAAATGCTGCTGCACTAGCTATTGTTATTCTATATTGTTTTCTAATCTTACCCAATGGGACTAATTATTTTCATTATAATTCAAATGGAAATGCCTTTAATTCCTTCCTAAATTAGTCAAAGCTGATGGTGGTAAATGCACATGACAAAGTATCAGCAAATCATTTAGAAAGCATGCTTACTGATTTATCATCCTGGATTATCATAATTTATATAAATGTTATTTAATAAAGTACTTATAAGAGTAACATTACAGCAAGTATTACAGTGTTAATCAGGACTTTGAAAGTAACTAAATTATTTTAAAACTACTTTGCCACATAACTTCAGATTAAAGATTGGTTCCCGTGTCCCGCTAAAATGGAACTTCTTTTAAACACTTTTAATTACAAAAATTAACATAGGTAAAAAAATCGAGCAAAAATGCAAATTACCTGTGATTCTAATACCAAGGCACCAAATAAGTTTTTTTCCCTCATGTTTTTAACGTAAAATCTTTCAAGCATTTAAATGCATAATGCTAGCCTTTGTTTGCGCTCTCCACCAGAAATCTCAAGTGCTTTCAAATGATGCTTTACAAAGCACAGGAGAAAAGGATATAAAAATGCCCTACCTTAATAACCTATAATGAAAAATAATCTGAAAAAGAATAGTGTATATATATATATATATATACATAAAACTGAATCACTTTACTGTATACCTGAAACAGCATTGTAAATCAACTATTCGTTAATTTTAAAAAAATGCCCTACCTACCGTCTCCCATCCCCACTTTTAAAAATTTGGGCCCACTCTGATCATCTTTTAAATTAATGACTATTTACTAACAATGCTTGTTAATTACATTTTAAAAGTAATGGTTAAGAGACGCCATCAACCTGGGATAATGTTAATTCGCCGGCGGGGCAACCCTCACCCGCGCGGTCAAGATTGACGACCTCCCAGTCTACGAATGCGCGCGCCCCAGGCCCCGGGAACCGGCTTGCGTTCCCCAGAAACCATCGAGAACCGAGAGCCAGAGAGGCTCACGCGGGAGCCCGGAGGTGGGGGAAGGAAGGCCGCGGTCCGCGCCAGCCTCTACACGGGAGCCTCGTCCCTGGTGCTTGACGCGCGAAGCGCAACTCGGGAATCCGCTTCAAAACAGCTCCCACTCCTCTTGTCTAAGAGTAGCAGTGGGAGGCTGAGCTGTGAAAGAAGCGAGTGGGCCACGGAGGCAGAGAGCCCTCCGCGGGGCCGCCCTGACAGCGCGTCCATCCATGCACCTCAGGGCCAACTCGCATTGCTGGGGCTCCAAGGCGGCCACAGGGAGGTGCGTCACCTGCCGCCCTGAGGCTCCGCTAACTCCCGGGTCTCGGGCTGGGCGTCCCTCATGCACGCCGCGTCGCCGTGGAGACGGGGGCGGGGCCGGCGCGAGATCTGCGTCTTAAGGGGCGGGAAAGCGTGGAGGGTAGCGTAGGACGGGCGGGCCTGAGGAGACCAGGCCGCGTCTGCCGGGAGTTCTCTAAGGCGTGAGGCGGGAGTACTCGGCCTCTCCGACCGGAGCCCACCGACGAGCGCACGTCCCTCCGAGCCTGGCCGTTGACTACCCTGTGGGAGCGTCCGTTTCCTCCTCCTCTAGAAGTGCAGGTGAGGCTACCTCCCCATGGGGCTGAGGTCCGAGAGTTGGAGGAGAGGTGGAAAGGGCGCGCAGGACGGCTCCCGGGGCCCACTTTCCTCGCCCGACGTCCTCTTGCGCGTGTGGGGCGCCGCAGGCGGGTGCCGGTGCCGCGTCAGTGCAAGGCTCGTTAGCGTGCGCGTATCCGAATTAGGGGTTTCTGGATCCCTGCTGCGTGGCCGAGCGACGGGCGAGGGTTTTCAGACCGCAGGGGCCACACCTGAGCCCCGAGGGCCAATTGGACAAACACCCGCAGCGGGAGATTAGTGCTCCGTTTTTATTTGATGGGAGGCCGTTCAGATTTATTGTCAACCTCTGGATTATAGTAAAGATTTGTTGACTGAATCGTGTTAGGGCCCTGAGTACCAGCCCCAGCTGTCCTACTTAGCTGGTGACCTGGGGCACTTCTTCCTTAAAATAAAGATGGTTACCACCTGTTGGGGTGGTTGTATTAAAGCAGGTAATTAATGAAAACTGTTTAGTACTGTGCCTGGCACAGAGTATCAGCTCCATGAATGCTATTTTGAATCTAATCTATACACTCTAGGTGGCATGGTACCCGCCTAAGTGCCATGGAAATATGAGACTTGGAGGTGTCATGGAAGGCTTCCTGGAAGAAGTAGTTGAAACTTATTCTGCGACCTAGTATATAAATTTAGGTATTTTTTTGCTTTTCTTTAGTAAGATCATTCATTTCTCAGTTATTGTTAGAAGCTGCAGAATACCGTAGAAACTTCTTTAAGATACTTTTACATTTTTCGAATTCACAAGTGTATTTAAAAATTAGTATTAAAACCTTAAATTAGAAAATAGTCTCCAGGCTCTAATTCCAATTTCCATTCTTCTGTTCCTCCTGATGTTATTTGTAAATTGGAAGTAAATAACCTTATAGGTGATATTTCTTGATTTGTTAGGTTTACACGTTAAGTGTTGACCATTCATGGGAGATGCACAGGTTTTCTTCCCTCATCTCACCAACGTGGTTATGTGGTAATTTGTTGTTAATAGTCAGTGTTTACATTATATAACAGATATTCACTGCTGAACCGAGTAGACTAACTGCAACTCTTCCTTTCTCGTACATCCTGTCATTTTTTCTGAGAATTAATAATTGTCTTATTTTCTTATTTTCCTAGTGTTCCATGCACAGATCACTAATGTTTTTTTCTGAATGCTTCAGTATTTCTCATAAACCTGTCAGTAATTTTCTGCATTCTCTCCAAACCATCAGTTGCATTTCTTTCCTGGAGACTTTCCTCCTCTGCTCTAATCTGATCTGGTGGCTCTTTGCCAGCTGTTCCCAGTTCTAATCCAGAGACTTACTTTCACATCTGTCCTGGGATTTGTTTCTTTTTACTATTCTTTTGTGTTAGATTCACTGTTGCCCAGATCCCTGGTTTTTTGTTTTTTGTTTTTCCTTGATTTATTTCCTTGGTTTTTGGAGCACATTTTCCCGTAATACTACTACTTCTAGTACTTCTTCCTCCTCTTCTTTTTTTAATAGCTTTATTGCGATATAATTCACATACCGTACAGTTTACACATTTAAAGTGTTCAGTTGTTTTTAGTATATTCCCAGTTATCCAACCATCACCTTAATGAATTTTAGAACATTTTAATTACCCAAAAAAGAAACCCTTACCTATTAGTAAGTCACTTCACTGTTTCCCTTCAATCCTCCCAGCTGTAGGCAACCACCACTTTACTTTCAGACTCTATAGATTTTCCTGTTCTGAGCATTTCATATAAATGGAATCATACAATACGTGGTCCTTTGTTATAGGGGTCTTTCACTTAGCATAATGTTTTCCAGGCTTATCCATGATTTAGCATGTAACAGTACTGCATTTCTTTCTATGGCTGAGTGATATTCCATTGTATGGATATACCATATCTTGTTTATCCATCCTTTAGTTGGTGGGCATTTGGGCTTCTACTTTTTGGCTATTACGAATAATGCTGCTACAAATATTCATGTACAAGTTTTTGTATAGACATATGGTTTCAGTTCTCTTAGATATATACCAAGAGTGGGATTGCTGGATCAAGTGGTAACTCTGTATTTGTCTTTTTAGTAACTGCCAGGTGGTTTTCCAAAGTGGCTGCACCATTTTACATTACTGCCAGCAGTGTAGGAGGGTTTCAGTTTCTCTACATCTTCACCAATACTTGTTATTATTCTTCTGTCTTTTTGATTATGGCCATTCTGATGGGTACCTCATTATGATTTGATTTTTATTTCCCTGATGGCTGATGATGTTGAGCATCTCAATGTTCTTATTGGCTGATTATATATCTTCTTTGGAGAAATATCTAGTCACATCCTTTGTCCATTTTTAAATTTGGTTAATTGTCTTTATTATTGAGTTATAGGAATTTAAAAAATATAATCTAGATACAATTTCCTTAGCAAATATACAAATATTTTTCCCATTCATTGAGTTATTTTTTCACTTTCTTTTTTTTTTCTTTTCACTTTCCTGATGATGTCCTTTGAAGCACGAATGTTTAATTTAAAAAATTTATTTATTTATTTAATTTTGGCTGCTCTGGGTCTCAGTTGCGGCACACGGATCTTTAGTTGTGGCATGCATGCAGGATCTAGTTCCCCGACCAGGGATCGAACCCCGGGCCTCCTGCATTGGGAGTGCAGTCTTACCCACTGGACCACCAGGGAAGTCCCACCAATGTTTAATTTTGATAATGTCCAGTTTTCCTGTATCTTCTCAATAAAGGCATATCTTATTATGCCTTTTCTCCTTGCATGTTGGAAAAAGTGTTTGATCTACCCTGACATTTGGCCTTGGTTCAGGACCTCTCATCTGAGGATTTACATCTCTCAGTTTTGAGAAACTTCTTATTTCTTTGATAATTTCTTCCTCTTTTGTTCTCTCATATCTCTCTGGAATTCCTGCTAGTTATATATCTGATCCCCTGGATTGAGCCTTTGATTTTCTAATTTTATTTCCTTTTGTCATTTTCCCCCCTCTTCCTATTTCTGGGACATTTCTTCAGCTTTATTAACCACCTTCTAATGTTTTGATTCTCCTATATCTTTCTTGTTCTTTTTTTGTTTTCTTTTAAACAATATCCTTATTTTATTCTATGTGCATATAATATGTTCTCTTATCTCACTGAGGATATTAATCATAGGGTTTTCTTTTTTGTTGGTGGTGGTTTTTTCTTTTCTTTCCCATATTGTCTTTGTTTACTCCAGAATTTAAAAAAATTTTATTATGAAGAATTTCAGCCGTGTATAGTATGTACCTATCACCCATTTTCAAAAATTAACTCATGAACTATCTTCTTTCATTTATATCTCTGCCACTGTATTATTTTTGCTTTGTTTTTTATTTTGAAATAATCTCAGTCTTCAGAGAAGTTGCAAAAATAATACAGAGAACCCCCATATACCTTTATTCACATTACCACTTTTTAACTTTTTTGCTTTTTTTTTTTTAATCATTTTCTCCATGATTGTCATAAGATGGGGGCTATCCAACTCTACAACTCCCTCCACATTTGTCTCTAGGCATTTTGTGTATGGATAAGCCCTCCTTTCTACCCCGTTTATCTAACTATCTGTGCATCCCTTTATTGTCAGATTGGACTCATGGATTCCCATTTTGTTTAATGTGTTATACTTTATTACACTCCTTAATTATTTTGGTGCTTAAATTTATCATATTTTATCTGTAAATTGTTCTCTATATTCTGTAAAAGACACAGTATCCTTTTAAAAGAACCAACACCACTATCACAGCAAAAAAATGATAATTCTTTAATAACTCATTAAAACATTAAGTTTAAAAAAGTTAAAGTTTAAATTTCCCTCATTTTTTCATGTTTTTTGTTTGACAGTTGTAGTTTGTTAAAATCAAGATCCAGAATCAAAGTCCATGCATTACATTTGGTGGATAAGCATCCTTTTAAAAATAATTTTTTAATTATAATTTTCTTAATTTTTATTTTTTTAAATTATTATTTTTTTGGCTGCATTGGATCTTCGTTGCTGCACACGGGCTTTTCTGTTGTTGCAGCAAGCGGTGGCTTCTCTTGTTGTGGAGCATGGTCTCTAGGCACGCGGGCTCAGTAGTTGTGGCTCACGGGCTCTAGAGCGCAGGATCAGTAGTTGTGGCTCGTGGGCTTAGTTGCTCCGCGGCATGTGGGATCTTCTTGGACCAGGGATCAAACCCGTGTCCCCTGCATTGGCAGGTGGATTCTTAACCACTGCGCCACCAGGGAAGTCCCAATAAGCATCTTAAGTCTCTCTTTTTTTTTTTTTTTAAATTGCGGTACGCGGGCCTCTCACTCTTGTGGCCTCTCCCGTTGCGGAGCACAGGCTCCGGACGCACAGGCTCAGTGGCCATGGCTCACGGGCCTAGCCGCTCCGCGGCATGTGGGATTCTCCCAGACCGGGGCATGAACCCGTGTCACCTGCATTGGCAGGTGGACTCTCAACCACTGCGCCACCAGGGAAGCCCCTTAAGTCTCTTTTAATGTATAAGTTTTCCTATCTTTCCTTAGCAGTTTATTGAAGGAACTGAGTCGTTTGTCCTGTAAAGTTTCCTACATCATCGATTTTGCTGATTTTAAAGTCATTTTTATTTGTCCCTTGTATTTTTTGTAAGATGGTACTTAGTTCTAGAGGACGCTTGATGATATTTAGATTCAAGTTTTTGGCAGGAGTACATCACAAGTAGTGGCGCTTCCTCAGGATTCCTTTGTTTGTTTTGGTTTCAGTCTTTCTTTTTCTTTTTTTTTTTCTTTTTTAAAAAAAATTTTTGGCTGCACTGCGTGGCATGTGGGATCTTAGTTCCCCAACCAGGGATCAAACCCATTCCCCCTGCATTTGAAGCAGAGCGTCTTAACCAGTGGACCACCAGGGAAATCCCATGTTTTGGTTTCATTCTTTTTTGTTGGAGGTCATTTCCAAATGTCTTGTGATTCTTGACTGTCCATTCATACTTGAGTGTCAGCAACTGAGAAATTAATCAGAAGCTTCCAGTGTCTGAGCCCGACTTGTCAGTTTGTGCGCTTTTCTCTAGGGGCAAGCCTGCCTTTTCATTGATGGAGGTGGGGCACAGATGTCTTTATTTCAAAGTCTGTTAAGTCTTACCTTCTTTTGAGAAGACTTCCAGTCTTCTGATTGGGAGCCAAGAAGTGTAGCTACCAGAATTCTGAATGGAGGGTGGGGGGAGGGAGCTGGATACCCTGCCTAGCAGGGTTGGGGAAGAGACTAGGGGCCCCAAATGCTCACCAAATAGACTTATATTCAGTCCCCTCATTTGTGGCTTGTGGCTTCAGTTCTGGGCGCCTTTCCTTGTTCCTTCTAGTTCTGAGCGCTTTGGGAATTCTATTGGCCTGCTTCTCTTTGGTATCCCACTCTGTAGGTTTTCGCTTCTTCAAATCTGTTAGGCCAGTTAATTTTCTTCCTACTTGTTGCAAAAATTTGTGGAAATCTTTCATTTCCTGTGATCTCTTCTCCCATCTCTTGGAGCTTATGGTTTATACCCTTTTATCCTTTACTGTCATCTTAGGAGGTCAGTCTGTAGGTTTACCTTGGAGTCCACACCTAATGATTTTTGTTTTTCTTGGGCTGTCTTTTATATTTGGTTATCATTATGTATATTCCAACTCAGACATAAGTTCATATTCATACAAATCCTTACTGAGCAAACTTATGTCCTGGTCTTTCCAGTATTTATGTATCTCACCTGTTAGTTTCCAGACAGTGTTTTAGGTCCTGAAAATACAGTAATGAGGAGATCAGATATAGCTCCTGTTTTCATGGAATTTATATTCTTTATTAAAAAAATTTTTTTTAATTTTTATTTGCATTGGGTCTTCGGTGCTGCGCGCGGGCTTTCTCTAGTTGCAGCGAGCAGGGACTATGTTGTGCACGGGCTTCTCATTGCAGTGGCTTGTCTGTTGTGGGGCACGGGCTCTAGGCACGTGGGCTTCAGTAGTTGTGGCATGTGGGCTCAGTAGTTGTGGCTCGCGGGCTCTAGATCGCAGGCTCGGTAGTTGTGGCACACGGGCTTAGTTGCTCCGCAGCATGTGGTATCTTCCTGGACCAGGGCTCGAACCCGTGTCCCCTGCATTGGCAGGCGGATTCTTAACCACTGTGCCACCAGGGAAGTCCCTGGAATTTATATCCTAATAGGGAAGGCAGATATGTAAAGTAATTAGAATGTTGGCACAGAGTGTCACAGGAGTCTTTGACCGCAGAAAACATTCCATAGCATCATTATTAAACCTAAGGCAATGACCCATTTATTATAGCAGTATTTCACACCAAAAAAATCTCTATTTGAATCATCTTTCAGTTTAATTTATTTACAGAAATAGTCACTAATTGTGACTTTTGTTACTTGGAATGTAGTACTGGAAAGACTAGGACATAGGTTTGAGCTCAATAAGGACTGTTCATTTTGTATGGATAAACTCTCTTTTCTGGCTGATTCCTTATCTGATTGTCATTGAAATATGTGACCTTGATTATAAGGGGTAATTTCATTCTTTTAGAATTAATGTCTCATGAATGCATCACAGTTACTCAACACAGGATGTGTCCACCCTGTTAGCTTTCCTCCACCACATACTTAAATTTTCCTCCTTTGTTTTACTACTTATGTTAGTTTCCAAAGGCTGCTGTAACAAAACGCACAAACTGGGAGGCTTAAAACAACAAATTTATTGTCTCATAGTTCTGGAGGCTGGAAATCTGGAATCAAGATGTAGGCAGGGCCATCCTCTTTCTGAATGCTCTGGGGAAGGATCTGTTCTGTGCCTTTCTCTAGCTTCTGGCGTTGCCAACAGTCCTTGGTGTTCCTTGGCTTGTAGACCCATTACTCCAATTTCAGCTTTCATCATAATATGCTGTTCTCCTTGTGTGTCTGTCTTCACATGGCATTCTCTTCTCTGTGTGTATCTGTCCCTCTGTCTCTTCTCTTTTTATAAAAACGCCAATCATTATTGGATTAAGGGTCCGCCCTATTCCAGTAAGACCGCATCCTAACTTATATCTTAATTACATCTGCAAAGGCTGTTTCCAAACAAGGTCACATTCATAGGTACTAGGGGTTAGGACTTCAATATATCTTTCTGGGGGGCACAATTCAACCTACAACATTGCTATTCTTTGCACTAAGAAATAAAAACTATGTTATTTATTAAGTTCATAATGAATATTGTTGGTAGACATTATCACTAAATGAAAATGAAAACTGTACACTGATCAAAAACTGCCTGAAGATTCTTATAGATAACATTGACAACCATAAATATTAATCTTGGAGTGGGGGGGAATAGGAAATCTTGGCCTCTACTGGTGTTCTTATGAAGGGAAGTTGAAGGTCTTGGAGCATCACCTGAACAGGATGGATGAGTCAGTCATAACCTTTTTAGCATGGCTCACTCTCCTCTCAGTTTTGTTTCTTAGAAAATCACTTTTAAAAATGCAATGAAAAATTTTGTTTTTAAATCAGCGACTTCCCAGGAATTCCTTGGAGGTCCAGTGGATAGGACTCCCGCCCTTCCACTGCTGAGGGCAAGGGTTCGATCCCTGGTCGGGGAACCAAGATCCTGCAAGCCACTCAGTGAGGCCCAGAAAAAAAAAAAAAATCAGTGACTTCCCATGTTCATCTATTGTTGAATTAAGAAGGAGGTGCAGGAGACTAGAAGCTGATGTGTAGCTGTTGAGGAATGTGGCTCCTTAGAGGCTTCAGGTAAATTACTCTCATTCTACTTTTTCTTATAGTTAGAAGAGGAAGATAAAAGACTTTTTGATTCATGAAGAATCTGCTCACTGAGAAGTGTGTAGCAAGCCACTGGTTGAATTTTCATCAAAAAGGGATTAAGGGGAGAATGGAGAGGAAGGTTGATTCCAGGTGAGTGATGGGACTTGACAAAAAAAGATAACTGAAACTATGGTCCATATAAAAGCCTGTAAATATTTTGTGTGTGAAAATAATAAATTTTTTAAAAGTAGTTTTTTCCTAAATCATGGGTAGTGAGATAGGAATTTTGGGTAACAGTTTTTTGTTGGTATTTTGGGTTTCTCGTCTAGAGTATAGTGTATAATGCACATTTCATACTTTATGTTACAGTCAAAATCCATTTTGAGTATGTGGAGCTATCTATCATTGAAATTTTGACTTTGAGCTGAAATAAGGATGATTTTCCCGAGAAGTTATAACATCGAGGCTAGCTAGTATATCTTTCTCCTACTTTTGATTATAATTGCTTTCAGCCTGCTTTAAGGTTCTTTTGATTCCAAATAGGAGACTCCCAACTATGGCTCGCCTAGGAAGAAGGAGGGAGTTTACAAGAAGGAGACTGCAGTTTACTAACAAACCTCAGACTCACAGTGGCGGGCCTGTGACTTGCAGCTGGCCCTTCATGAGTATCCCGCCCCCTAAGAGGGATTGGTTCAGGGGTGTGCATGTGACTGCATGGGGCCAATCAGAAGTTCTCCTCTAAGGCCGAGACAGGCATTAAAGAGAGAGAGAGAGAGAGACCTACCTAATGGGTTGCTGTGGCAGCTGTTTCAGTCTCCACCCTGCATAGGCAATAGGGGACCCTATACTGTAGGAGTTACGCAGGTCAGCACACTGAGAGAAGCGGGAAGAGCTAACAATTTGAGACACCGGTTCTAGTCCTTGAGGCTCTGGTTCAGAATTCCTCTGAAGTACGTGAGCTAGGGAATTACCTCTTTGTGCTGGCTGTCTTCAATATAACCATCCAGATCTAATCTCCACTTGTGTATCCAGTGCTTCCCATTGGATTTGGCCAAAGAGGTGCTCTGGCAGGAGATAGTGAGGAGGGAGAGAGGAGAGTGAGGCCAGACTATTTATCCCCTTGGCTCCCTCCTTGCAAGATGCCTTGGGTTGGCTGTGTCCCTCTGCTGAAGCCCACAGTACCTCATAAGGTAGCAGACTTTGTATGACTCACCTGGATTCTAGTGATTATTCTCTCTTTTATCCCTTTGGGCCTAGAGGTGGTACCGCCTTCGCTTTCACCAGCTTCAGGTTCCTGCACTTTGCCTAGTGGTTCGTCTACACCCATACCTTTGTTAATATGCCATCCTCAAATTATCCTGTGTTTAGTATGTCATCTGTTTACTTTTGGGACCCTTGAGAGTTTTTATCATGACTGGGGTTGGGTTTTGTCAAATATTTATTTGGCATCTATTGAAATGATCATATGGTTTTTGTCCTTTTTTCTATTAGTAAGGTGTATTACATTAATCGATTTTTAGATGTTAAACTAGCTTTGTATTCATAGGATAAATCCAACTTGGTCATAGTATTTGTTACATGGTTTTTGTATGTTGGATTTGGTTTGCTAATATTTTTTGATCATTTCTGTGTTTATAGCCACAAGGGATATTGATCTATATTTTGTGTGTATGTCATATCTTTGTCTGCTTTTGGCATCAGGTTGTGATACTGGCCTAAAAGAATGTGATTCTGGAAGTGTTCTGACCACTTTTGTTTCTGGAAGAGTTTATAGAGTACTGGTATCATTTATTTTTTAAATGTCTGATAGAACTCATCAGTGAAGCTATCAGGATCTGGACTTTTGTTTTTAGGAAAATTTTTAGTTACTAATTCAATTTCTTGTTATAGATCTATTCAGAGTTTCTATTTATTCTCTAGTCAGTTTTTGTGATTTGTGTTTTTCTGGGAATGTGTTCATTTTCTCTAAGTTGTCTAATTTTTTGGCATAAAGTTCATAGTATTCCTTTATAATTCTTTTAATTTATGAAGGGTCAATGATAATGTCCTTTCTTTCGTTCCTACTTTTGGTGATCTGTGTCTTTTCTCTCTTTTTTCTTGGTTTTAGCTAAAGGGTTATCAATTTTGCTGAAGGACTCCTGTTGTTATACTAACAGCAGCTAATTTAAGTTGGGTTCCTATTGCGTGAAACCTAGGATCCTAACTAACATACAGAAGTTTTTTATAGAATCGACTTGGTCTTGGACAAGGTGGAAGCCAGGTAGCTGGAGAGACCTATTCAGCAGTGTTTGGACCCTTCCTCCTGAGCAGTGCCGTCTTTGTGCTTCACCCCCCACCTCCTGTTCAGACTGTGTCTCAGCTCAAAATTCAGTCCTGGGAGAAGTAATCTGGTTCGTCCAGCGTGAGTCAAATTTCTTCTGCTCTAATCAAGTGGGACTTGGAGGAGGGTCATGGAGCTCCCAGCATAGCTGCTGAGGTCCTACCCCTGCTGATCCCACAGAAGAGGGATCCATCCTTGAAAGCTGAATCAACACCCTGACAGTGTTTACCAGTGATCCACAGAGAACTCGTCAGGCCTGCCTTACTTCATCTTCTGAAGCAGATTAACCATGGCCTTAAAATGAAGCTCTGTTTCCTCAAATACTCTGCAGCTTTAGGTTGGGGAGCCTTGAGAAGGGAATGAATTCCCTAGGTATTCTGCTGTAAAGCAATCTGAGATCCCCTGTTGTGAGTCCTATAGGACTCCTTGGAGTTCCTTGACTCCCCGTGAACTTCCCTTCTACCCTGCATGTGCCGAGTATTCCCACCCAACTCTTTCCAGTTCCCTACTCCCGGCTAATTTCTACTCATATTTCCAAACTCAACTCTAATATGATCTCCAGGAAGCCTCTTCTGACCACCCTATTCCCACCCAGTGTGTACGTTCCCATAACACCCTAAATTTACCTTTTTCTTAGCATTTAACGATTGGTATTCTCATTGTCATCTCAATACACCATAAGCTCTTGAGAAACTGTCTTTTATAGATATTAGGTGTGTGTCAGTGTCCTGTGCTTGCTGGAAGCTATCAATGTCTGTTTTCTCATTGTAAGACATGAGAAACACATTGAATACATATTTGTCTTTGTAGCCCCTGGCCTTGCTATGTTGCTGGGCGTATAGTAGGTCCTTGATACTGAGTGAATAAACAAACATTACAGGATACACCTGCCAAGTAAACAGTTAAATGAATTGGTCAGTGCATGCCTTCCCCTTGGCACTTTTTTGTTTTTCTAATTTTTCTTAATTTTTCAAAAATTGAAGTATATTTGATTTACAATGTTGTGTTAGTTTCAGGTGTACAGCAAAGTGATTCAGTCATACATATATGTATCTATTTCAGATTCTTTTCCATTGTAGGATATTACAAGACATTGAATGTAGTTCCCTGTGCTATACAGCAGGTCCTTGTTTATTTTATATATAGTAGTGTGTATCTGTTAATCTCAAACTCCTAATTTATCCCTCCCCTCTTTCACTTGGTAACTGTAAGTTTTCTATATCTGTGAGTCTGTCTCTGTTTTGTAAGTTCATTTGTATCATTTTTTTAGGTTCCACATATGTGTATCAGATGAAATTTGTCTTTCTATGTCTGACTTACTTCACTTCGTGTGATAATCTCTAGGTCCATCCGTGTTGCTGCAGACGGCATTATTTCATTCTTTTTTATGGCTGAGTAATATTCCATTGTGTATATGGAATATACACATCTTGTCTATCCATTCATCTGTCGATGGACATTTGGGTTGCTTCTATGTCTTCACTATTGTAAATAGTGCTGCTGTGAACATTGGGGTACATGTATCTTTTCGAATTCGTTTTTTAAATTAATTTATTTATTTTGGCTGTGCTGGGACATGGCACACGGGATCTTAGTTGCGGCATGCGAACTTAGTTGAAGCATGCATGCAAGATCTAGTTTTCTGACCAGGGATCGAACCTGGGCCCCTGCATTGGGAGCGTGGAGTCTTACCCACTGGACCACCAAGGGAAGTCCCTCAAATTAGAGTTATCATCTTTCCCCCTTGTCACTTTTGGATGAACATTTTCAAATTCTGTCTTTCTCCTCACTTCCATTTTTCTGTATTTCTTGGCTAATCAGTCCTCCCGTTGACATTAAAAAAAAAATTGTATTCCTATGTTTTTATTCTCCCCCATTCTTCATGATTTTTGGATTCCGATACTGTTTTTGAAGTGCCTTCTGTTTCATATTTCTTTCCATCATTCTGCCTTTCTTCTGTTCCATAATTTAACATTTTTAAAAATATTTATATATTTTTATTTTATTTATTTTATTTTTGGCTGTGTTGGGTCTTCATTGCTGCACACGGGCTCTCTCTAGTTGCAGCGAGTGGGGGCTACTCTTTGTTGCGGTGCGCAGGCTTCTCATTGCGGTGGCTTCTCTTGTTGTGGAGCACGGGCTCTAGGCATGCAGGCTTCAGTAGTTGTGGCACGTGGGCTCAGTAGTTATGGCTCACGGGCTCTAGAGCGCAGGCTCAATAGTTGTGGCGCACGGGCTTAGTTGCTCCGCGGCATGTGGGATCTTCCTGGACCAGGGCTCTAACCCGTTTCCCCTGCATTGGCAGGTGGATTCTTAACCACTGTGCCACCAGGGAAGACCAATTTAACAAATTTTATATGCTTACCTACTATGAGTGCCTGGCAATATATTAGGGGCTCAGTATATATTAGCAGATAAAAATGGTCCCTATCATCATGAGGTCTTCTGATGGGAAACAGGCACATATGTACAAAGACAAATCTGTGGTTTCAGTTTGTGATCTCTTCCTTTAGATGTTAGAATAACTTAGATTTCTGGGGCCACCTGACTTACACCAATGTTGGTATCTTTATGGTCTTTAAATTTCCAGAGCTGTAAACAGTTCATCTGCTGCTTGATTCAGTAGCTGGTGAGGAGGAGCTCAGAGTCTGATGAAAGGAGAGAGCAGTGGGCAGGGATGACTTTAGGCATGGGCTTCCCAGTCTGACTACCTATTTGATTATGTAACAGGGCTTCAAGAGGGCACTGTCCCAGCACACCTTCCGTCAATTTGCTGTTTCATAGGCTCTTAACTTTTTAGAGCCTCTTTCATTTTTATTTTAAAATGAGTGGGATGAAAGTCTTATTTTTAAAATTTTTGTTACTGTTTTATTTTGAAATAATTTCAAATTTAGAGAAAAGTTACAAGAATAGGACAAAGAACCTTTCTTCTCCCAGATTCTCTTGTTGTTAATATTTTACCACATTCGTCTGTTTGCCTGTTTGTTTCTCTCTCTCTCTGTCTGTCTCTCAGCATTTTCATTTCATTTGTGGACATGTGCAGAGGGGCAAAACATTTTACTCACTGATGCACATGCTCCCAGCTGAGGTCAAACAAGGCAGTGTTCTGCCTTTTTGTTTCAGCTCATACTTTAAACAAGGGTCCTTTTCCCAGTCTGTGTAGTGCCACATTTTCACAGTTTTGTGCTTTTTGTTGACAGTTTTGCTGTTTAAAGTGGCCCCCAAGTGTAGTGCTGAAGTTCTGTCTAGTATTCTTAAGTGCAGGAACGCTGTGATGTACCTTATGAAGAAAGTGTATGTTAGGTGAGCTTTGTTCAGGCATGAGTTATAGGGCTGTTGGCCATGAGTTCAATTTAATGATTCACTGTATGTATTAAATAAGGTGTCTTTAAACAAAAGTACACATAAAACAAGGTTCTGTATTGATTAGTTGATGAGAATGTTTTTGAAGGCTGGCAGGAACCTAACCATGTATTTTCCCGTAGGGACAATGGTTCAGTATATTCACTAACTCTGTGTTTATGGACTTTATAGAACTTACCGCAAATAACGAGAATCAACTATATCTATATTTTCCCCCTCCCCTGGACCATTTGAGAGTAAGTTGAAGCCAGTTGTCCCAAAAATGTTATTTATAGCAAAAAGAAAACAACAAAATGTAAGAAAAACTTCCCTTTTTGTTCATTTTGTACTTTTATTCCCCTTTATTTGGAAATATTTCTCAGTATTTCCTTATCTTCCATGACCTAAGCATTTTTGACAAGTTCAGATCACTTACCTTTTATGCATATTTCTCAGTTTGGGTTTGTTCAGTGCTTCTTCATGATTGAACTCAGGTTGTGCATTTTTGGCAGGAATTTTGCAGAAGTGATGCTGTGTTCTCAGTGCATCAGTACCAGGAGATTTGGTCCTATTACCATTGATGTTAACTTTTTTTTTTTTTTTGGCTGCGTTGGGTCTTCATTGCTGTGCGTGGGCTTTCTCTAGTTGTGGCGAGCAGGGGCTGCTCTTTTTAAAATTATTTATTTATTTATTTGTTTATGGCTGTGTTGGGTCTTTGTTGCTGTGTGCGGGCTTTCTCTAATTGCGGCGAGCGGGGCCTACCCTTTGTTGTGGTGTGCCGGCTTCTCATTGCAGTGGCTTCTCTTGTTGCGGAGCATGGGCTTTAGGCACAAGGGCTTCAGTAGTTGTGGCTCGCAGGCTCAGTAGTTGTGGCGCACAGGCTTAGTTGCTCCGCAGCATGCGGGATCTTCCCAGACCAGGGCTCGAACCTGTGTTCCCTTCATTGGCAGGCGGATTCTTAACCCCTGAGCCACCAGGGAATCCCGGGGCTACTCTTTTTTGTGGTGCGCAGGCTTCTCACTGTGGTGGCCTCTCTTGTTGCAGAGCATGGGCTCTAGGCACGCGGGCTTCAGTAGTTGTGGCATGTGGGCTCAGTAGTTGTGGCTCACAGGCTCTAGAGTGCAGGTTCAGTAGTTGTGGCACACGGGCTTAGTTGCTCAGTGGCATGTGGGATCTTCCCGGACCAGGGCTCGAACCCATGTCCCCTGCACTGGCAGGCGGATTCTTTTTTTTTTTTTTTTTTTTTTTTTTTTTTTTTTTTTTTGCGGTACGCGGGCCTCTCACTGTTGTGGCCTCTCCCATTGCGGAGCACAGGCTCCGGACGCGCAGGCTCAGCGGCCATGGCTCACGGGCCCAGCCGCTCCGCGGCATGTGGGATCCTCCCAGACCGGGGCACGAACCCGTGTCCCCTGCATTGGCAGGCGGACTCTCAACCACTGCGCCACCAGGGAAGCCCTGGCAGGCGGATTCTTAACCACTGTGCCACCAGGGAAGCCTGATGTTCACTTTTTTTTTTTTTTTTTTTTTTTTTTTTTTTTTTTTGCGGTACGCGGGCCTCTCACTGCTGTGGCCTCTCCCCCTGCGGAGCACAGGCTCCGGACGCGCAGGCTCAGCGGCCATGGCTCACGGGCCCAGCCGCTCCACGGCATGTGGGATCTTCCCAGACCAGGGCACGAACCCGTGTCCCCTGCATCGGCAGGCGGACTCTCAACCACTGCGCCACCAGGGAAGCCCCTGATGTTCACTTTTATCACTTGGTTAAGATGGTGTCTGCCAGGTTTCTCCACTATAAAGAAATGAATAAGTATCTTGTGGCAAGATATTTTGAAACTACATTAATAGCCTATTTCTCATCAAACTAGCACCCACTTGTTTTTACATCTGTTGATGATTCTTGTCTGAATCAGTTGCTACTGTGGTGGTTCTTTTTTTTTTTTTTTTTTTTTTTTTTTTGCGTTACGCGGGCCTCTCACTGTTGTGGCCTCTCCCCTTGCAGAGCACATGCTCCGGACGCACAGGCCCAGCGGCCATGGCTCACGGGCCCAGCCGCTCCGCGGCATGTGGGATCTTCCCGGACCGGGGCACGAACCTGTGTCCCCTGCATCGGCAGGCGGACTCTCAACCACTGCGCCACCAGGGAGGCCCTGTGGTGGTTCTTAAAAGTTTATTAATTGCATTCTACTGCAAAGTAGAGCTTTCCATTCTCCCTCATGTATTTATTTACTCATTTACTTATATCAGTATTTTGTGGATTCGTATTTTATTTGGTGGGTTTTAATCTATTACTGCCGAAATTGTCCCAGATTTGGCCAGTGGGAGCCCTTTCAAGCTGGCTCCTGTGTCCTTTTGACACGCCCCTGTCATTCTTTGATCATTTCTTTACTTTTTGACCCATTAAGATATTCCAGGCTCATCTTGTATTTTCCTTGTCTCAGACCTGAAAGTCAGCTGTATTTCCAAGGACTGCTGCTTCCTCTTAGTTGGCAATGGTATTTTATTTTGTTTTGTTTTGTTTTATTTTATTTTTTTTTAGAGACGGCTTTCCTAGGGCCCATTACTTGGAATACTAGTTGGCAGTGGTATTTTAGAGACAATATTTGAGCTATCAGTTTGCTTATTGCTGATGGGATATTGTTGCCTCTAGGTATTTCCTGCAGGCAGATCTCTGACATACATTTTTTAAAAATCTTGAGTTCATACCAATAAGATGATCTCTTAATGTTTCTGGAATGGGATTAAAAGTCATAAGTTTAGTGTTTAGTAAAAGTGTGTCGTTTCGTATTGTTATAGTTGTGTAGTTTCGTATTGTTATAGTTGTCACATAATCTGAAAATCATTCCTAGTTTATTACGTAAAGGAACCTATTTCCAGTTTGTAAATGATTCCCGTTAAATGACACATTAAAAAAGAGTGTGTTAGGATTAATGACTCCAAGGTACCCTCCAGCTCTGTAGCTCCTGCTTAGAGCTGAGCCAGCAGTACCCACCTCCAGAGAGGGTGGGTATTTCTGTCAGAGACTGGGCTGCTTATTGTCCTTGAAGGGGAGTTATTATCATTCTGTCTCAATGAGCCTATCTGTTTAATTTCACTTGTATGTTAAAAAGTATTTGCGTCAATGCAGAGATAATTTGATTCTCTCCTTTCTCCCTTACTCCTCAAATTTAAGGTCTTCAAGGCATGGTGCAGTTAAGAAACCTTACTCTCCAAAGATAATGTCCAAAAAGAAGTCTTCTGCCTTTTCTGGGATCTGGAGTGAGATACCTAGGGCCAGGCACCCTGTACAACATCATCCCTCATATGCCTGGACCCGAAGGGGCCGGCTAAGAGAACTGCGCATCAGGTGAGCTTGCGAGGGGTCCCCTCCCCTGCCTCAGTGACCTTTCCATTGTTCTCCCTTGTTGGTTAAAATGAGGGGATGATTCTTATTCTCTTATCTCAGTTAATTGGAGACCTTGCTGACTGTTCTTCATGACAGAATGTTCACAATATTTAGGAATGTGCTGATGTAAAATCTGTCATTGAGTGTTTTCATTCTTGGTCTCCAGTTGTGCCCCACAATGTATAAGCTATAAAGAGTCTTCCGGAAGAAGTCTAAACATAGTCCAAGAAAATGATCATTTTCTGCTACTCTTGATTAGGTCTTTGAAAAGGTATCCTTTTACTCATTCAACAAAAATTTATCAGGTGCCTACCCAGCCAGGTGTTAGGCTAGATGCTGAGCGTACAAGGTGAATAAGACATTCCTGGTCCAAGACCTCATGAAAGCGTAAAATCAGGTAGGCTTGGCAGACTGTTAAACAAGCCACAACAGCAAAGTGTGGTAAGTGCTGTGAGAAGGGAGGATGTGGTGCCATAGGCCACCTGGCAAGAACAGCCATGCCAGCATAGCCAGCAGTGACTTCCTGGAGGAGGTGGAGTTTAGCCAAGTCCTGAAGGATAATGTAAAAATAAGCCAGGTAAAGGGCAGGAGGAAGAGCATTCCAAGCTGAACCTGGAGATCAACTGGCCAAGACAAGCCAACTTTTTCTGTGTGTTCCAGGCACAGTGCTAGCTGGGGATACCGTGAGCCATGGTCCCTGTTCTCAGGGGCTCACAGTGCAGAGGGAACAACAGGTACCCTGCGAGCCGCTTCTTGGGATTTGGTGTCATAATGTTACACTAGGGGTGGGGGCCGGGGTCTGAGAGTACCAAGCTACTTGCTCTGTTTGGTTGGGGAGGTCCAGGAAGGCTTCATGTAGGAGTGAGCATTGAAGATGAGCCTTGGTGGGTAAGTGGGCATTTGCCAGGTGTTTTAGGCAGGAAGAATAATATGAGCAAAAGCACTAGCATGTACTTCCTTTTCCTCATCTCTGAAATCTTCATCAACAAAATACTTTATATTGAAAGTATTTTAAAAAAATAATCTGCTTGATGTTAGCTTTATAAATCTGTCCCATCCTGTGCTCTGTTTGATGCAAGATTATCTATATATGATTCACCTTCTGACTCATACTAGTATCCCACTCCCTGGGACCTTAAAGTTTCCGTCTCCTTTCCAGAAAATTGATGATATAAACTAAATGGAGTTTTAAAATGCGTATGTCATTTCTTTCCCCTTTCAGATGCATGGCCAGAAAGTTCTTGTATTTGTGGATTCGAATGACTTTTGGAAGAGTATTTCCCTCTAAAGCCAGGTAGTATTAGTTCAGAACACCTGAACTTCTGCTGAGTTCATTCTAGGATTTTGTTTTGTATTAAGCCCATATATAACCTTTACTATGTCATGTGCTGCATTCCTTCCCTACTCCTCCCCAGCCTCCAGGAGGTATATCATATAATGGTAACTTAACACATATTAGTTTGACTGAATGAATGTTTGCCCAGGAGAAGTAAATGAGCTCTTTCAGGTCCCTGGCAAGAGTGGCAGATTGACTTGGTCTAGGGCAGAACCTGGGGAAAAAGTTGGCATTGGCAAGAGGAGTGAAACTGAGTCAAGTGTAAGTCCCTCTGCCCGGTAGCTTCACTTTGTCTAGGTTGCCACCTGCTGCTGCTGTGGGTTTTGGTTAACATTGCTTTAGCTTCAGCGCCCTAAGTGGGTCGAAAGGGGGAACCACTGGGGTCAGGGACACTGTGCAGGAGGCCAGAGGGATGGAGAGAAAGAAGGGGCAGTGTAGGGAATGTTTCAGAGAACTGACAGCCATTGAAAATGTAAGTGTTTTTTAAAAACTGAAATGTTATGGCTTCTCACCCTTCACCTCTCCCCTTACTATACCCTTTCCTGTTTCATTTTTCTGTAAGTATGGCTTTCCTGATCTGGAACATCAAGGTCTCTTGATTCAAGCTTTCTCAAGCAAATTTGGCCTGTGTGTGTTCTCTGAAATTTTTTCTTGGTATACCTTGTGGAGGGCCTTGCTGTTCCCATCTTCTTCGTGTGTCTTTACCAGTGAGGCTCCCAATGTGGCCACAGCCCATCGCAGCTGCAGGGATGAGGCATAGTCTACCTCTGCTTTTCCTTCTTTCCCTGGACCTTGGCCCTGCCCTTCTTTACTGCCTTGGTAGCTCTTCGTGCCTTCAGTATTTTTTTTTTTTGTCTTTTCTTGTTCTCAGTGGGAGAACTGATCGGAGTAACATGGTTTGCCATTATCGGAAGACTCTTGTTTTTCTTTTTTTTACTCGATTGAGTATTTTATTTATCTTCCTCCCTGTTAGCTTAGAAATTATATACTCTTCTATCCTTCTTTTACTGACTGCCGTAACAAATATAATATGTTTGTTTAACTTACTGGGGTATAATGTTAATTGGTTTTTTTGTCCTCTTCCCAAACAAGGCAGGGTCCTTCCAACACTTTAACTCTCCTGTCGCTGTCCCCACTTATATGCCCTTATCGTAAGGTATTTTAATTGTTTATTTTTTGTTTTTTTAAATTAAATTAAAAATTTTTTTTTTGGCTGTGCCATGCAGCTTACAGGATCTTAGTTCCCCGACCAGGGATCGAATCCAGGCCACAGCAGTGAAAGCACTGAATCTTAAGCACTGGACCGCCAGGAAATTCCCTTAATTCAGTTTATATTTTAAAATCTTCAGAACATTATTACTCTCATTTTACACAGCCAGTATTCATTTATATTTATTCATGTGTTTACACTTTTTGTTCTTCTTTGTTTCTTCCTGTATCTCCAGGTTTCCATCTGTGATGATTTTCCTTCTATCATTTAAATGCTCTTGAACATTTCCTTTACAGTAGGTCTGCTTGTGATGACTCCTCTCAGATTTTGTCTAAAATTGTTTTTATTTCGCTTTCAGTTTTGAAAGATATTTCACTGGGTATGTTAGTCTACATTGCCAGTTTTTTCCCCCAGCATTTTGAAGATATTCCATTGTCCTATGACTTCCATTTGTAAGATGTTGATCTAATTGTTGCTCTTTTGAAGACTTATTATTTGTCTTATTTTTCAAAGATTTAATATGATATGCCTGGGTGTGGGTTTATTTTCTTAAAGTCTTAGCTCATTTTGAGATAGGTTACAGGGTTGTTTTCTTGGGTTTTGTTTTTGTTTTTATTTTCCTGTTCTGTGGGCACATCTTTCTGGCATAATTTTTTTGTCCATAGACCTGTTATTCTGCTTCTTGTGTGTGTGTGTGTGTGTGTGTGTGTGTGTGTGTGTGTGTGTGTGTCTTTGTGTGGTACACAGGCCTCTCACTGCTGTGGCCTCTCTCGCCGAGGAGCACAGGCTCTGGACGCACCGGCTCAGTGGCCATGGCTCACGGGCCCAGCTGCTCCACGGCATGTGGGATCCTCCCGGACCGGGGCACGAACCTGCATCCCCTGCATCGGCAGGCGGACTCTCAACCACTGCGCCACCAGGGAAGCCCTCTGCTCCTTTTCTTTTCTCCTACAGTAACTTTGTATAGGATTTTACTTCATTTACTCTTCTGTTGCTCTCTTTTATATGATATTAATTTTTCTGAACTTTTAGAGTGAAGTGAGGTTTAGTTAAGCTTTCCTAATTTCACAGAGCTCCCTCTTCTGTCTCTTTTGTGGTGTTCACAGATGTGGTGGCTTGCTCTATGGGGTATCCTGGCTTGTTCCCCTACCACGCTTGGTCTGATCCTCTCTTTCCTTGTCTCCTTGTCCTTCTCCTGCTCAGTTTCTATTCTGCTCTCAGCAGTTCCTCCTCAGTATGAAGCCCTGTCTGTTTTTGAGGTCAGGTCGGTTTTGAGACTGTTGGGGCCAGACTGCTCCAGCAGCTTCAGCTCTTACATGAGCCCTGGTTTTGGTCTCAAGTTGGGCCTCTGCACTTTCCAGTGACTACTTATTGGCTGATTCAGGTTCTCCTGTTCTCAGGTTCCTCAGATACCACCTTCATCGCTCCTTCTTTCTTCTGTACAAATGTTAATACCATGGTGGTCTTTTGACTCTGGGTGATTTGTCCTCACCTGCTTGCATTTTGGGTTTGTAGGGATACCTTGTCACCTAGTTTTGTTGTAATAGATACATGAGTTTTTGGTTTTGCTACATGGTTGCTCTGTGTGTTTTGTAAGGATTCAGAGACTGAAAAACTATGTTGCCACCTTCACTCTCTTCCCCAAATCCTTTTCCTGCTTGATTTTGTTAAACTCATATTTGACTCATATTTAACTGGAAACCTCTTTTCAAATAATACCTATTTATATTCCAAGTACTCGGGAAATGCTGATTATGTTAGAAATGCATTTGACTCAAAGTAAGAGAAAGTCTGACGATGGCTTAAACAAATCGGGATTTGCTTTTTCTCACAGTTTGGAGGTTGGTATTGGTTCAGCTGTTTAGTGATGTCATCAGAGACTCAGGCTTTTAGATCCTTTCCAGTTTACCATCCTTAGTATACTGGCCCTTTGTCCTTAGAGATGACACTGTATAGTTGCAAGATGACTGTTCTAGCTTTACACAGGAAGGGGGAGGAAGGGTGGTGTCAGCTGGACCTGTCTCTATCAGGAAGGCAAAACTTTCCTAGAAACCCTCAGCTGCTTCTGCCTCATTGCCCAGAGCTATGTCACTGGCCATCTTTAGCTTCTGAAGAGGCTGGGAGAGAAACCTTTCCAGCCTTCCCAATGGATGCGGGTGAGGAAGCAGAGGCTTGGCGGTGGGTGTCGGGTGTCTACGACTGATGTCTGCCTCACTGTGTTAGAGCATTCACATTGTACTCTTTTTCCTTTCTTTGCTCTTGAATGGTGGCAGGAAAGAATACTGGACTGGATTTTAGGAGACCTGAATTTTGGTTCTTACCTAGACCCTAGATAATGGTTTGATCTGGGGTTAAGTTACGGCTCTAGGCCTCAGTTTCTCAAATTGTAAAATGAGAGAGTGAGAATATTTTTTCTCTAAGCATCTACCAGAATTATAATTCTGATACTATGTTTTCATTGACTTTGAAATTTGTGATGGGGTGGTCAGTTTCAACTTGTAATCTCTTTTTAAATCAAGTGGGTTATTTGTTACTTTGGGTAAAGTTGGGCATATTGATCTTTGCTTTTTTTTTTTTTTTTTTTGTCTTTTTCCTTATTGAATTATTTATTTCTCACTTTTAGGAATGTTAGAGGGGAATGATATCATACCAGAAACTTCAGAATAATACCTTTATGTGCTTGGAGAATGTTTTAACTTCTATAAACTGGAGTTGTTTTATCATTAATAAATGAAACCAAAATGACCACTGAATTAATAGGGCAAAAATAATACATACAGTATGTGTCCATATGTAAGGCAGTCTTAAATAGGAAGTAGTCACCTCTTTTTCTGAAGAGAAGATCTGAACAAAATTACTTGGCTAATTTGGGAAGTAGATAAAACAGTCACGTCCATTTATAGTATTTAATTTATCAGTATTTTTCGTCATTCTTAGTTAAGGCTTTGCTTCCTATTTTCTTGAGAAAACAGAAGTAACAGAAGAGACCATCACTCAGTCTACTGACCGCCAGCATCTATCGCCACATGACCTGCTTTCCCAACTGTTAGACAAATGAACTGGCCATGTATTCATCTGTGGCAAAATCCTTTTGTGTTGCATTCCCCTTGTGCCTACTCCAGGCCATCACAGTAGCAGGTTTTTTTCTGTCTCTTCTGTGTCAATTTTTCCCTCTTTACTGGATCATTTGTACCAGCAAACAATGCTATTATTTTCCTATCCTGAAAAAAAAAAAATCTCTTTGATACTACTTCCTCCTGCAGCTAGCTCTCCATCTCTTTGCTTCCCTCTACATTTCCTGGCCATCCCCAACCTCTCCAGCACCTCTTTTTGTAGTCTCAAGTCCATCCTACGAGGCTTTTGATTCCATCATGCCACCAAAATTGTTTTTGCTTTTGTAAGGTCACTACATTTGCTAAAATCAATGGTGAATTCTTAAATTTCCTCTCACTTGACTTACCAAGAAGCATTAGACAACCCATCATTCCCTTCTTCAAGGAGCCCTTTCTTCTCCCAGTGTCAAGGTTACCATCCTCTCTGTTTCCCTTCCACCTCTTTGTTCCCTCTAACTCTCTTTTGTTGGTTCCTCCTCATCTAAGTATCCCACCCCCAGTCCTTGCACTGCCTCTCTATCTACCTCCCAACCATGTCAACCTCATCCCATGATTCCCAAAGGTACACACCCAGCCCAGACCTCTTCCTGGACTGCTACACATGTGACACTCCACTCTGCGCCCAATAGACGTCATAACTCAGTATGTTCATAACCAAAGTCTAGACCTTCCCCACAGACCTCCCTGCTGAGTGTTCCTCTCTCCAGTAAAGGAAGCTCCCATCCTTCCAGTGACTCGGGTCAGAAACCTAGGAGTCATCCTTGGTATCTTATTCCCTCACTCCCCAATTACAATGCCAAATGCCAAAATTACATTGATTCAACCTTCAAAATAGATTCAGACTCCAAGCTCTTTTCAGTACCTCCAGTTGCTACCATCCTGGTCCAGGTCATCATGTCTCCCCTGAATGACTCCAGGAGCCTCCTCACTGGTCTCCTGCTCCCAGCCTTGTCCTTAGTCAGTCTCTTCACACAGACAGTCTGAGTAATCCAGTCATGTCACTCTTCGGCTCAGACCTCGGCAGCTTCCCATCCTGCTTACAGTAAAAGCCAGAGTCCTTACTGTGGCCTATAGGCTAGTCACCTTTTTGTTTTACCTAGCTATGGATCTTTTCTTTTTCATTTCTGCCATCATAGTTTTAATTTTCAAGAGCTCTTTTTTGTTCTCTGAATATTCCTTTTTTAAAAAAAATAACATCCTGGAGGCTCATAATTTTTTTGAGGTTAATGTAATGATTTATTTCTAAGGTTTTTGACTGCTCTGTTTCTTCTAAGCTCCTTTTTTCTGTGTGCTTTTGTTCACTGTCTCATGTTGTAGTCTTTCCTCAAATGTCAAGAGATCCTTTTATTATCTGCTCATATTTAAGAGTTAATATTAGAAGCTTATATACCCATTCAGTGTATGCATAGGGACTTGTAAGCTGAGGGTTTCCCTTTAGGCTTTTGAGGCAGAAACCAGATAGTTTCATTGAGGGAACTCCCATCTGTCAGTATCTGAAGGCCTTTTCAGTTTTCCCCAGAGGAGAGGAGTCCTCCAAACTCCTTCTGGGGTAGAGTAGGGTGGAGGCGGGGGGCGATGGTTATAAGCTTGGCGGCAAGCAGAGGAGAGGGAATGTGGGTCTCACTCTTCAGTATGTAGACTCTCGGTTTAGGACTGTCTCCCGAGCTGTGCCTGGTGTTGGAGAGTCCAGTGCCCCTCAGGTTCAGCCTCTCCAGAGATAAGCCTGAGTCTCTGCCAGGGTGAATAATGGGATCCAAGGGCCTAAGTGCTTCTTACGCACAGGCTTCCAAACAATCCTGTGTTTTCATTTCTACCCAGGGCTCCCCCCTTCCTGATACCTCTTGTTTCCATGCCTTTCTGGGGTTCATGCCACCAGCCACTTGCCTCTTGACTCTCCTCCCACCGACCCTTAATTCTCTGCCTTCTTTCACCTGTTGATTCAGTTGCCACTCGCCTGCCTGCTTTCTGTCATCTAAAATTTGTTGGCATCTCTTTTTTTTGTTTTTTGTTTTGTTTTGTTTTGTTTTTTGTGGTATGCGGGCCTCTCACTGTTGTGGCTTCTCCTGTTGCAGAGCACAGGCTCAGCGGCCATGGCTTACGGGCTCAGCCGCTCCGCGGCATGTGGGATCTTCCCAGACTGGGGCACGAACCCGTGTCCCCTGCATTGGCAGGCGGACTCTCAACCACTGCGCCACCAGGGAAGCCCTGTTGGCATCTCTTGCCTGACATTGTTGCTCCTGTTCTCTTTCTTTGTGGGCTTACACCTTTTGAAAGTATTTGCTGTTATTTTAGTGAGGTTTTGGGAAAGGAAGGAAGTAGATGGATAGATAGTAGATGGTAGAAGGAAGTAAATGGGTGTGGTTCTCTTCCATTAAAAATTTAAAAAATTATGAACAAAGCTGTTGCTCAAAAATTTTTTCAAACTAAAGAAATGTGTAATACAGGAAATACTAGTCTCCCGGTAATAACAATCCCTCCTGGTACTAACAATCCCTCCCTGAGACAGAACCACTGGTAACAGTTTAGTATTTTGGAGATCTTTTCAGGCTTTTAATTTGTATAATATAATAACTTATATATGTACACATACATGTATGCATATAGATAGATATGCTTTATGTATACATACAAATATGTTGGTGTGTGCACACATTTTATACATATATATTTGGTGTATATTATATTAATTCCAACATATGAGTCCTGCAAATACAAAAAAAAAATTAGCTTTAAAAAAGAGTTTAGGGGCTTCCCTGGTGGCGCAGTGGTTTAAGAATCCACCTGCCAATGCAGGGGACACGGGTTCGAGCCCTGGTCCGGGAAGATCCCACATGCCGTGGAGCAACTAAGCCCATGCACCATAACTCCTGAGCCTGCGCACTAGAGCCCACAAGGCACAACTATTGAGCCCGTGTGCCACAACTACTGAAGCCCACGTGCCTAGAGCCCAAGCTCCGAAACAAGAGAAGTCACCGCAGTGAGAAGCCCTCACACTGCAACAAAGAGTGCCCCCGCTCGCTGCAACTAGAGAAACCCCGCGCGTAGCAACAAAGAATCAAAGCAGCCAAAAATAAATAAATTAAATAAATTAAAAAAAAAAAAAAAAAAGAGTTTAGGGGATTTCACTGGCGATCCAGAGGTTAAGACTTCACACTTCCACTGTAGGGGGCGGGGGTTCAGTCCCTGGTCAGAGAACTAAAACTCCACGTGCTGCAGCATGGCCCAAAAAAATAGTAATAAAAAATAATAAATAAAATTTTAAAAGGTTGAAAAACATATCATACCTACCACAAGGTAGCTTTATTTTTTCATCCAGCAATTTTTCTGGAGCATCTTCCATTTCAGTATCTTTCGCTCTACTCTATTCATTAAAAAATTACTGAGTAGCGTTGATTGAATTTAAGCTGTCCCCTTTTGATGGGTACTTATGGTGATTTTCTCTATTTATTACTATGAACAGCAGTGAGGTGAATTTCTTTTATTTTTATTTTTTTCCATTCTTTTTCAAATTCTTTTCCCATTTAGGTTATTACAGAATATTGAGCAGAGTTCCCTGTGCTATACAGTAGGTCCTTGTTGGTTATCTATTTAATTAAATTAATTAATTAATTTAAATTCTTTATTTATTTTATTTTATTTATTTTTGGCTGTGTTGGGTCTTTGTTGCTGTGCGTGGGCTTTCTCTAGTTGCGGTGAGCGGGGGCTACTCTTTGTTTCAGTGCGCGGGCTTCTCATTGCAGTGGCTTCTCTTGTTGTGGAGCACGGGGTCTAGGTGTGTGGGCTTCAGTAGTTGTGGCTCACGGGCTAAGTTGCTCCGCGGCATGTGGGATCTTCCTGGACCAGGGCTTGAACCCATGTCCCCTCCGTTGGCAGGCGGATTCTTAACCACTCCGCCACCAGGGAAGCCCTGGTTATCTATTTTAAATATAGCAGTCAATCCCAAATTCCCAGCCTGTTCTTCTCCCCCAGCCTTCCCCCCTGGTAACCATAAGTTCATTCTCTAAGTCTGTGAGTCTGTTTCTGTTTGTAGATAAGTTCATTTGTATCATTTGGTTTTTTTTAGATTCTGCATATAAGTGATATCACATGCTATTTGTCTTTCTCTGTCTGACTTACTTCACTTAGGATGGTAATCTCCAGGTCCATCCATGTTGCTACAAATGGCATTATTTCATTCTTTTTTATGGCTGAGTTATATTTCATTGTATATTTATGTACCACATCTTCTTAATCCATTCATCTGTCATTGGACATTTAGGTTGCTTCCATGTCTTGGCTATTGTTTTTTTTGTTTTTTAAAATATTTATTTAGACTGCGAAGGGTCTTAGTTGCGGCATGCTGGATCTTTGTTGCGGCATGCAGGCTTTTAGTTGCAGCATGTGGAATCTAATTCCCCAACCAGGGATCAAACCCAGGCCCCCTGCATTGGGAGCATGGAGCCCTACCCACTGGACCACCAGGAAGTCCCATGTCTTGGCTGTTGTAAATAGTGCTGCAATAAACATTGGGAGGTGAATTTCTCTATGTATATTTTTGCCAGCCTGTTTTTTAAAACCTGTGAGTGGGTGAGGATGAAGGACATGTTAGTAACCTACAGAACCACGAAAAGAAATTTGGAGTGACTGACAGGCCAGAGTTCCTGAGTTACCAGTCTTCTTGACCATGCCTGTTAGCATCAGCACAATCTCACTGCCCTGCTGCTTGCTTTCTTAATAGCTTTTTCCCTTCTTATTTTCTCTTCTCTTTTGCTCTTGTTATAACTCCCCTAGTCAGATTTCAGTTAAACTAATATATTCTGTTAAGTCCTAGGAATACCATTAGGCATTTGCTTATTTTATAACTTTTAATCTCCTGGGTATGTAAATGAGAAGTGTAGCTACTATCTTTTACTGATCAAATATACTTTTTAGTCTGGTGAATGAAAAAAATTGAGAATGTTAATTCTCAACTCACTTATGGTATTTGAAAAGTCAGATTTTTTTACTTTCACCTCTTTAATTGGTAAGATCTAGAGTATAAAATTTTTTAGCCTCATTTCTAGTTTAAGTAGTTCTAATGTTTTGATCTGAAAAAGTTGAATATGTCTATTTTTAATCTATTTTGGTGTTATCAAATAATGAACCACACTTTTCTATGAGAAAGCAATGGCCATATGAAACAGTGATTTGGGAATAGATATCAGCTCCAACATTGTCAGTTATGTCTCTCTGTTTTTTTTTTCATTGCCCTAGGTTTTACTATAAGCAAAGAATTCTGCAGAAGGTCTTTGAAGAATGGAAAGAAGAATGGTGGGTTTCCCGTCGAGAGTGGAAACTCCGGGTTCGAGCTGACTGTCACTATAGGTAGGATTTCATGTTACGTTACTTTAATTTTACTGATACACGTTATCAGATAATTACTTGTTGGCATGTTTCTGGTCAAAAGGATAGAAGATTTTTTTCTGGTTTATTGAGATATAATTGACATATATTAATTACTGTATGAGTTTTTTAGGTGTACAGAATAAAGGTTTGACTTACATATTATGAAATGATTACCACAATAAGTTTAGCTAATGTTTATCATCTCATATAGACACAATAAAAAGAAAAGGGGAAAAAAAAGAAAAAAATTTTCTCCTTGTAATGAGAACTTCTAGGATTTACTGTCTTAACAACTTTCATATATATCATACAGCAGTGGTAACTATAGTCATCATGTTGTACATTACATCCCTAGAACTTCTTTGTCTCATAACTGGAAGTTTGTACCTTTTGACTGCCGCCCCCAACCCACCCGGCCTCTGGTAACCACAAATCTGATCTTTTTCTGAGTTTTTTTTTTTTTTTTTAAGATTCCACTTAGCCTAATGCACTCAAGGTCCATCCATGTTGTCGCAAATGGCAGGGTTTCCTCTTTTTTTTTAATGTGCATGTTTTTATGGGGTTTCCTCATTTTTTAATGGCTGAGTAAATTCCATTGTATATAGATACCACAACTTTACCCATTCATCCACCTTTGGACACTTAGGTTGTTTCCCTGTCGTGGCTATTGTAAATAATGCTGCTGTGAACATGGTGGTGCAGATATCTTTTCAAGTTAGTGTTTTTGTTTCCTTTGGATATATTCCCAGAAGTGGGATTGCTGGATTGTCTGGTAGTTCTATTTTTAATTTTTTAAAGATCCTGCATACTGTTTTCCTTGGTGGCTATACCAATTTACAATCCTACCAACAGTCCACAAGGTTCCCTTTTCTCCATATCCTCACCAGAGTTTATCTCTTGTCTTTTTTTTTTCTTTTTTATGTCTTATTTTTTGGAGACCTAATTTCCTACTTTTCCTTTTTTTAATTGAGGTAAAATGGTTTGTAACATTATATAAATTTAGGTGCACATTATAATTCTATATTGTCTTTTTGATGATGACCATTTTAACAGGTGTGTGGTGATTTTGATCTCATTGTGATTTTGATTTATATTTTCCTAATGACTAGTAGTGTTGAGCATCTTTTCATGTACCTGTTGGCCATTTGTATATCTCCTTTGGAAAAATGTCTGTTTAGGTCCTTTGCCCGTTTTTAAATTGGATTATTCGTTTTTTTTGCTATTGAGTTATATGAGTTCTTCATATATTTTGGATATTAATCCCTTATCAGCTATACGGGTTGCAAGTATTTTTTCCCCATTTTGTAGGTTGTCGTTGTCACTTTATTGGCTGTATCTTTTGCTGTGCATAAGCCTTTTGGTTTGCTATAGTCCCACTTGTTTATTTTTTATTTTGTTGCTTGTGCTTTAGGTGTCATATCCAAAAAATCATTGCTAAGACTTATGTGAAGGAGCTTTTTTCCTATATTTTCTTCTGGAATTTCATGGTTTCAGGTCTTGCATTTAAGTCTTTAATCCATTTCTAGTTAATGAGTGGTGTTAGATATGAATCTAGTTTCATAGTTTTACATGTGAATATCCAGTTTTCCCAGCCCTGTTTATTGAAGAGACTGTCTTTTTTTCCATTGAATATTCTTGGCTCCCTTGTCAAATATTAGATGACGGTATATACTTGGGTTAATTTTGGGGCTCTCAACTCTATTCCATTAGTCTGTTTGTCTGTTTTTATTCCAATGCCATAATATACTATAGCTTGAAAACAGGAAGTGTGATGCTTCCTGCTTTGTTCTTTCTCTGGATTGCTTTGACTATTTGGGGTCTTTTGTGGTTCCACATAAATTTTAGGATTGTTTTTTCTACTTTTGTAAACATGCCATTGGAATCTTGATAGGGATTGCATTGAATCTATAGATGGCTTTTGGTAGTACTAACATTTTAACAATATTTTTCCAATTCATGAACGTGGAATACCTTTCCATTTATTTGTCTTCTTGGATTTCTTTCATCAATGTCTTGTAGTTTTCAGAGTAGAGACCTTTCACCTCCTTGGTTAAATTTATTCCTAAGCATTTTGTTATTTTATTTTATTTTTATTTATTTATTTATTTATTTATTTATTTATTTTTTATTAGTTTCTGCTTTATAACAAAGTGAATCAGTCATACATACACATCTGTTCCCACATCCCTTCCCTATTGCGTCTCCCTCCCTCCCACCCTCCCTATCAGCATTTTGTTATTTTTGATGCTATTGTAAATGAGATTGATTTATTTCTTTTTCAGATAATTTGTTGTTACTGTATAGAATTGCTACTTAGTTTTTTACATTAATTTTATATCCTATGATTTTACTGAGTTCATTAATTAGATCTAACAATTTTTTGGTTGAGTCTCTAGGAGTTTCTATATGTAAAATCATGGCATCTGCAAATAGAGACAGTTTTACTTCTTCCTTTCCAATTCCAATGCTTTTTCTTTCTTTCTTTTTTTTTTTTTTTTTTGCCCAATTGCTCTGGCTAGGACTCCAGTACTATGTTAAGTAGGAGTGGTGAGAGTGGGCACCCTTGTCCTGTTCCTGATCTTAGAGGAAAAGCTTTTAGCCTTTCTCCATTGAGTATGATGTTACCTGTGGGCTCATCATATGTGGCCTGTATTATATTGAGATACTGATGATCATATGATTCTTTTCTTTCATTCTGTTATGTGAGGTATCACATTGATTGAGTTTGTGGAGGTTGGACCATCCTTGCAACGAGAAGAGTTTTGGATTATTTTCTGTATTTCTTCAAATTCTTTTTAGAGTAAGCAAGATCAAAGTCCTAAATTAAGCCCAGGTACACAATACTGTGTGCATGTGAGCACATATACACAGAGATAGCCCTCTAATTCAAGTAATCATTATGTAATGATCATGCTAATGATTTGAATATGTTTTTCTCACTGACTCTCACTTCTGTATAATTTCTAATTCTGTGTTTTAAAATAATAAAGTTGTTTTAATTTGTATTGATTGGGAGAAAATATATGCCCAATATAGAACATTAAGAAGATAGAAATAGAAAAAACTTTAAAAATTTATTTAGTTTTTTAGCAATAGAGAGAAGAAACTCTTAATCTTTGACATTTGTATTCCCAAAGATAAGTGGAAGAAAAAGTAAAAATTGGGAATTACATCACATAGATATTTTTATATCTTTTTTTTTTTGCGGTACACGGGCCTCTCACTGTTGTGTCCTCTCCCGTTGCGGAGCACAGGCTCCGGACGCGCAGGCTCAGCGCCATGGCTCACGGGCCCAGCCGCTCCATGGCATGTGGGATCTTCCTGGACCGGGGCACGAACCCGTGCCCCCTGCATCGGCAGGCGGACTCTCAACCACTGCGCCACCAGGGAAGCCCTATACCTTTTTTAAAGTAAAAACTTAGTATGTCTTATACATTGTTTCTTTTTCAAATGGTATTCACTCATTATAATCATGTCTTTAAGCTCTTTGGGGCAGGGTTTCTGATTTATGGATATTTCAGATATCCATAAATATAGACGTCGTTGAATCGTTCTAAGAAGCTGGCAGAGTATGAAACCAAGTTTTAGGAAATGGGATAGTGAAGATACGGAGGGACTGACAGTCTTTTTTTTTTTTTTTTTGGGTGCTTTTTGGTTCTTTGCTGTGCGCAGCTTTCTCTAGTTGAAGCGAGGAGGGGCTACTCTTCCTTGCGGTGCGCAAGCTTCTCATTGCGGTGGCTTCTCTTGTTGCGGAGCGTGGGCTTCAGTAGTTGTGGCTTGCAGGCTCTAGAGCACAGGCTCAGTAGTTGTGGTGCACAGGCTTAGTTGCTCTGTGGCATGTGGGTTCTTCCCGGACCAGGGCTCGAACCCGTGTCCCCTGAATTGGCAGGTGGATTATTAACCACTGCGCCACCAGGGAAGCCCTGGGACTGACAGTCTTAATGTGTATAATGTATGTATTGAGACAGAAAAGACAAAGGAGAACATTGACTGTGTTTTAGTGCAAATGAGAGGTTATGTTTTACATGGTGTGGATGATTAAGATATGACTGTCCTTCCAAATGCCACAGCTTTGTGGGTGCTGAAGGTGAAGTTATTCTAGGGTAATTCACACCTTTCTTCCTTGGTAATAATATAAGGTGTGGAGAACGACACTCCAGTTTTAGCTTAGGATATAGATTGGCTTTTTTGTGTCAGAAGTGTTCCTGTTAATTTCTCCTAAGTACAGGACGGACTGGGTATGTCGAATTAGGAGTTGTTTTGTTTTAAAGAAACACTATTTGCTTTTTTGGCTCCTCAGATATTACTTGTACAGCCTGATGTTCCAGACCTGGAAGACCTACATGCATCAGCAGCGGGAGATGAGGAACAGGTACCTGAGAGCCGAGGATCATGGTGAGAAAAGGAAGTACACGTCTAAAGAAAATGCCTCTGTTTATTTGTCTTTTTTTTCCTTTATTAAGATTTTTTTTTTTAAGAGCAGTTTTAGGTTCACAGCAAAGTTGAGGGGAAGGTAGCAATTGCCCATACACCCCCTCCCCAACACATACATAGCCTCTCCCATTATCAGCATCCCCCATCAGTGTGGTACATTTGTTACAGCTGGTGAACTTACACTGACACATCATAATCACTCAAAGTCCATAGTTTACATTAGGATGTATTTTCTTTGGTGAGGTGTCGATTAAGTTCTTTTGCCCATTTTTAATTGGATCGTTTGTTTTCTTGTTGAGTTTTAAGAGTTCTTTGTATATTTTGGATAATAATCCTTTGTCAGATGCGTCTTTTGCAGATATTTTCTTCCACTCTGTGGCTTGTCTTCTCATTCTCTTGACATTGTCTTCTGCAGAGCAGAAGTTTTTAATTTTAATGAAGTCCAGCTTATCAATTTTTTCTTTCATGGATGGTGCCTTTGGTGTTGCCTTTGGTCTAAAAAGTCATCACCATACCCAGGGTCATCTAGGTTTTCTTACGTTATCATCTAGAAGTTTTATAGTTTTGTGTTTTACATTTAGGTCTGTGATCCATTTTGAGTTAATTTTTATGAAGAGTGTAAGGTCTGTGTCTTTTTTGCATGTGGATGTCCAGTTGTTCCTATACCATTTGTTAAAAAGACTATCTTTGCTCCATTGTATTCCTTTGCTCCTTTGTCAAAGATAAGTTGACTATATTTATGTGGGTCTGTTGCCAGGCTCTCTGCTGTCTTCCACTGATCTATTTGTCACTTCTTTTGTCAATATCACACTGTTTTGGTTACTGTAGCCTTATAGTAATTCTTCAACTCAGGTAGTGTCAGTCCTCCAGCCTTCTTCTTTAATATTGTGTTGGGTATTCCAGGTCTTTTGCCTCTATATAAATGTTATAATCAGTTTGTGATATCCACAGGATAACTTGCTGGGATTTTGGTTGGGATTGCATTGACTCTATAAATCAGGTTGGGAAGAACTGACATCTTGACAATATTGAGTCTTCCTATCCTGAACATGGACTCTCTCCCTGTTTATTTAGTTCTTCTTTTATGTCTTTCATCACAGTTTTGTAGTTTCCTCACACAGATTTTATATATGTTTTATTAGATTTATACCTAAATATTTCATTTTTTGAGTGCTACTGTAAATGGTGGTGTATTTTCAATTTCAAATTCCACTTGTTCATTGCTGGTATATAGGAAATCAGTTGACTTTTGTATATTAACCTTGCATCCTGCAGCCTTACTATGAATTGCTTATTAGTTCTAGGAGTTTTTTGTCAATCCTTTTTGGCTTCTTTACATAGACAGTCATGTCATTTGCAAACAAAGACAGTTTTATTTCTTCCCAATCTGTATACCTTTTATTGCTTTTGTCTAGTTGCATTAGCTAGAACTTCTAATATGATGTTGAAAGAGAGTGAGAGGGGTCATCCTTGCCTTATACTTTTTTTTTTAAATTTTACTCTTTTTTTTTTTTTTTTTTTAGTTTCTGCTTTATAACAAAGTGAATCAGTCATACATATACATCTGTTCCCACATCCCTTCTCTCTTGCGTCTCCCTCCCTCCCACCTTGCCTTATACTTGATTAGTGGAAAAGCTTTTGAGTTTCTCACCATTAAGTATGGTATAGGCTTTCTGTAGATATTCTTTATCAAGTTGAGGAAGATCCCCACTTTTCCTAGTTTACTGAAAGCCGATTTACTTTTGCCTTCACAAAAGCTCAGAAGCTTTTGTGAAGGATGAGTACATTGTCTGTGAGAGAGAATAACTCCAAGTCAAAGGGAAGACTTGGGCCTCCCTGGTGGCGCAGTGGTTGAGAGTCCGCCTGCCGATGCAGGGGATACGGGTTCGTGCCCCGGTCTGGGAGGATCCCATATGCCGCGGAGCGGCTGGGCCCGTGAGCCATGGCTGCTGAGCCTGCGCATCCGGAGCCTGTGCTCCGCAACGGGAGAGGCCACAACAGTGAGAGGCCCGCATACCACAAAAAAAAAAAAAAAAAAAAAAAAAAAAAAAAAAAAAAAGGGAAGACTTGTTCGATTCCCTTTCCTGTTTTCCAGAATGTGTGATCTCTGAGCCGGAACTCCTGTGTGATCATACCCCTATGGTTTTCTCTATATGGCATGGTTTTGGCACCTGCCACTCACTTAAGCATGATTTGTGTGAACTGGCTGTTCGTGCCCTGCTGGTGCAGTGTTCTGGCTGTGTTTCTCTCGCAGCACTTGGGACTGTTGTCTGTCTTGCTGCCGTGTGTCACATTGCAGTGCTTACTTCTGATCTTCTTTGTCCAGGTTGCCCCTTAGTGATCTTATGGCCAGTTTAGCTCTGGTCAGTGTCTGATTCCTCTAGTTGAACCCAGAAACCCATTTGGGGAGCCTAAGGGAAAAAAGGCACTAACTTTCAAAATGATAATGCAGCCTGCTGTTTCTCATAGCCATTTCACATGAATGCCCTGTAGGCACCTCAAACTCAGCACATCCCCAGTACAGCTTGTCCACTGCTCCCCGTTTAGACCTGCTCATCCTACTTTTCCTAGCTAAGCAAGAAACCTTACTTACGAATGGCTTCGTCGTAACAGCATTTAGTTATCTTCTCTTAAAACATGCCTCCCTGAGGTGTCCCTTGCACTCATCTTTTCTTTGCCAATGCCTGAGACTAAGCCTCATCTGTTTCCCCAGAGTATTATAAGTACCTCTTCTTTTATCTCCTTGCATTTATTTTCTTCTTTTTATAGATAATCTCGTTTACTCTTTGCAAACATACCTTGAAGGGAAGCACCATTTTTCAGATGAGGAACTCATGTGAGGTTACTTAGCTCAGTGACAAGGTCAGTACTCAGGCCCAGCTTATCTTACTCAGGAGCCTAAACTCTAAGCTACAGCACCATAGTAGTCCTTGTTGCCCGAGATATGCTGATACCTAAGGTCTGAGGTGGGCCCAAAGAAGCTACATGTTAAATTCTTTTTCATATTTTGACTTGACTTGTCAACAGCTATGAAATATGAAGGTATAGCTCTAGTCATCCTGACCACATTTTGGAGAAAGTCCTGAAAATGTTTTACATAATTTTATTTTCTCCTTTGTGTTCTAAAAAGAAAAGAAACTTATTTCGTCAGTGATGACTTTCATAATGAAAATGGCATTTACCACAAAGGGAGACCTATGGACTTTTGTGCCTCCCATATTTAGTAAATTCTCTTTCCTCCAGGATCATTACTGGTCCTTCTTATTCACAGATACAAACAGATACAGATAGTATCCTTTTCTTTTGTCTTGCTTATTCTACTTTATAATTATTGTTTCAAACAGCAAATTTTATAACATGACTTCTTCTTTAACTTTATATTATGGAAATTTAAAAATATCTACAAAATGGAAAGGTAGAATAATGAACTTGCGTGTACCCATCATCCAGCTTCCAATAATTATCGACTCACATATATCCATATCCACATTCACTTCTCTGCTTCCTGTGTAATTTCATGTGTAAATATTGCAGAATATAACTCTAAAAAAATAAGGACTTTTAAAATAAAAGATTTCTGAACAGTGCAGTACACTGATTTTCCTTTAAAAGTTTTGTAAATGTTATCACTTATATAACCATTCTTCACATATTGCATCCTTATTAATTTTGTAGAGCTTCACAAGTTTTCCAGCAGAGGGCACTAGAAGACTGGAGGAATTTAGATATTCAAAGGAGGGATGAGTCAGAGCTTTTGAACTTTTGTCTTAACCCAGAGTGATCCATCTCCCCCATCCCCTTTTTGAAAATCTCTTTGGTGCCATCTAGATGCAAAACAAAAGATGCGACAGGCCTGGAAGTCCTGGTTGATCTACGTGGTTTTTCGTAAGACCAAACTTCGGATGCAGACCACCGCCCTGGAGTTTAGACAGCGGAGTATTTTGTGGTGAGTGTGCTCCATTGCCCTACAGATCAGCAGCGTTCATTTTACCTCAGCTTTGCTTTATGCTCCTGGAAAACCAGCATAAAAACCCACCTTAAAACAGTGTTTTGGGGATTTCCCTGGTAGTCCAGTGGTTAAGAATCTGCCTTCCAATGCAGGGGACGTGGGTTTGATCCCTGGTTGGGGAACTAAGATCCCACATTCCACGGGGCAACTAAGACCACACGCTCTGGAGCCTGCACACCACAACTAGACAGAAGCCCGCGTGCCGCAACTAAGACCCAATCAGCCAAATAAATAAGTATTTTTTTAAAAAACCCAAAACCAAAAAACAATGTTTTGATACTTAATAAATATTTATTGATAACTTGTTCAACATTGAGATCAGGTTTTCACCAAATCATAAGTAACACTAATTGAGTACTTACTAGAAAACCCTGTGTTAAGTTTCTGTGTGTGTTAATTTTTTAATGTAAAGTGTCTCATTTAATCCTTACCATAAACTATAAAATAAATACTGTTATTGCACAGACTAAGATATATGAGCTCAGGCAAGTTACTCAACCTTTCTGAGGCTTACTGTATAAGTTGTAATTATCAGAACTAGGGCTCACCCACCCATCTCTCTGATGCCAAAGCTCATGCTCTTAACTGCTGCCTTGCACTGCATCTCAGCAGCATTGTCCACACATTGGAGGGTGAGTTAGTCCACTCTGAAAGCCAGGTATGTGTAGCAATGAGCTGCTTTATAATGGGACTGATTCCACTGTGCATTGTTCCCAGTGGTCCTCTGGTGTCCCAAATGGCAGTGTCTTAAAAGCTCAGTTCCAGAGCGTGTCTGTAGTGTCTAAGTCTGGATCTGACCTTAGGAACCATCCGTTTCCAACCCTTAACTGGCAGCTCTAGAACTGATTCTTGGCTGTTTAGGGAGAGGGACTTGAGCTCAGGGTCTGAGGCCCAGCCCTCAGTGCCCTTCTCTTTTCTGGCTGGCCTTGCTCTGATTGGTCCCATCTTCGATTTGCTCTCTGACAGGGTGTGGTGGAGCACGTGGAGACGGCAACTGGGACAGGTCCACCTGGGCCGTGCCCTCCATGCCTCGGCTGTGAAGCACAGGGCCCGGAGCCTCCAGCTGCAGGTGAGTCCAGCAGACTCGGGCTTTGGTGTCCTCTGTCCACGTCGTCAGGCACCATACCCACATTGGGAGCTTGGGCAGGTGGGGTCGGACTCCCAAGCAGAAAGCTGACTGTCATGCTGCTGCCTCTCTGCTGGGCCCTCCCTTCAGCTCAAGGGATGGAAGGGGGTATGGGAGGCAACTTGGAAGGCTGGACTCTTCAACAGACAGAGGCCGCTGGAAGGAATATGCTAGATGTGATTTCCAGTGATATTTAGAGAGCTCCTGTTAATTGTGGAGCCAGAACGGGATTTATGAATTAATTATAAATATGTTTAAAGAAACAGCAATATATTCTTTATTTCCTCATTACTCTTTTCCTACAGCAAATTAGAAAACAAGGGCAGAAAAGAAACTAAGATTGAAAAGAAAACCTGGCTTTTTCATATAATTTTGCTTATTTCTTAGAGTTCCTTTTGGGAAAGCCACTAGCTTTTGGTCAGTTATAAAGGCTTAACATCTGTACCAAACGTATGCTTTGGTGAAGCTTTTTTATGGCCTTTGATAAGCTTTCTGAACTTCTGTCACTTTTTAGTGTCTCCTGGGTACTTACAGGGCTGCCAAGTCAGTCACAGAGAATACAACAGGGAGGAGGAGAAAAAGAAGTGCGTGTTACTATATTGTAGGAGTAATAACTTCTTTTTTCCATTTATTTATTGATTTATCTTTGGCTGCATTGGGTCTTCGTTTTTGCGCGCAGGCTCTCTCTAGTTGCGGCGAGCAGGGGCTACTCTTTGTTGCGGTGAGCGGGCTTCTCATTGTGGTGGCTTCTCTTGTTGCAGAGCACAGGCTCTAGGCACGCAGGCTTCAGTAGTTGTGTCACGTAGGCTCAGTAGTTGTGGCTCGTGGGCTCTAGAGCTCAGGCTCAGTAACTGTGGCACATGGGCTTAGTTGCTCCGTGGCATGTGGGATCTTCCTGGACCAGGGCTCGAACCTGTGTCCCCTGCATTGGCAGGCAGATTCTTAACCACTGCACCACCAGGGAAGTCCCTGTAGGAGTAATAGCTTTTTAATCTGACAACATTTTGTATCATCCATGCAAGAATATGCAGTATATGAAGATCATATGCAGACAGCATAGATTGGGGTCAGCAAACTTGCCCACGGATCAGATTTGGCCAGCTGATTGTTGTTGTAAATAAAGTTTTATTGGGATGCAGTTACACCTTTTCATTTATGTATTGTCTAAGCTGCTTTCAGGCTACAACAGTAAAGTTGAGTAGTTGCAACAGAGACCATGTGGCCTGCAAAGCCTAAAAAAAAGTATTATCTGACCCTTTAAGAAAAAAATTTGCCGACCTCTGAACTCATAAGGTGTTCTGAAGCAGTAGCAAGGAAATAGACATAGTTCTTGCCAGTGATAGTAACAGTAATAAGAACAGCAGGAGCAGTAATAGTATTTATTGTGGTCTTACTGTCCTAGGTGCTGGACTAAGTGCTTTACATGTGTTATCTCAATTTTCAAAATTATTTTTTAAATCCCATATATTACAGGTTAAATAACTCGAATGAGGGTCATGCACCTAGCAAAGGTCAGAGCCAGTATTTGAATCGAGGCAGCCTGAAAAGTGCAGAGCCGTTCTTTTAACTATCATGCTGCTCTGTCCTCAGTAGACTTGTGCTCTCAGGAGGGAGAGGGAACTATGAATGTGAAAATGCCAGAAGCATAGGAACATAATGAGGCTGGTTTTCTGTCGCTGATGGACTCCAGCTATGTGAGCGCTCGTCCCTTTCAGATAGTCACTTTGAGAGCCTATAAACTCGTTCTACTGGTGCCGCTATTGCTCAGAACACTTTTAGAATTCCTTTTTTACTGTTGCCTTCAAAGCTTGCAACAACAGATACGAATGAATATTTTTAGTGATGGCAGATTTTCGTGGTTTGAGGTTGGATTTAACTTAGAAGACACCCGAGAGTCGTTCAGAATCAAATCCAATGAAAAACGTGAGCAATCAAGATAACACTGATATGGACCACACTATATGAGACTCTAAGGCAAATTTTATAGTGCAGATTATAAGTAAAATCCTTGTGTCTGATAAGTACCATATGATTTACCAAGAACTTAAATTTAAGTCATTTCTCTTAATCCTCACAGCATCTCTGAACTAGGCAGGGCAGACGTCATGAGATATGTGAAATTTTAAAAAATTAAATTATGTACTTCAAAAATAAAAACATTAAATATAAAACATTTATTAAAAATATTAAAAGAGGGCTTCCCTGGTGGCGCAGTGGTTGCGAGTCCGCCTGCCGATGCAGGGAACGCGGGTTCGTGCCGCGGTCTGGGAAGATCCCACATGCCGCGGAGCGGCTGGGCCCGTGAGCCATGGCCGCTGAGCCTGCGCGTCCGGAGCCTGTGCTCCGCAACGGGAGAGGCCACAGCAGTGAGAAGCCCGCGTACCGCAAAAAAACAAAAACAAAAACAAAACAAAACAAACAAACAAAAAAAATATTAAAAGATATCCAAGTACCCAACATACAGGTTTAAAAGGTGTTAGCATTTTCCATACTTGCCCCAGAATTTAATGTAATTTAATGTAATTAAATTCACAGTTCAAGCCCCCCCCTTCCTTCTGCCACCTCTCCTCCTTAGTGATAACCTGTACCCTGATACTGAAGTCCTCATTTTCTTGTGTTCTTTTGCACTTGTAAAAATGTGTGTGTACATATACATAAAGAATAAATGTTCTGACTTTGTGTTGTTAGGAAACTTATGAATGGTGTCATACTGTACATTTACTTTGCAGCTTGCTTTTTTTTAATGCAACAGTGTATTTTTGAGGTTTATCCATGTTGATACATAAAGATCTGTTAACTACCTATAATATGCCTTTGTACTGAATAAGGCTCAGTTTACCTGCTCAGTGCTGCTGAACTGTTGATTCCTTCTGATTATGTTTTTTACAATTACAAACAGTGTGGCAGACAGCACTCTTAAACACAGATCCCTGTGCAAGAGTCTGAGTTTCTCTTGTTCCTGAAAGTGAAACTTCTTTGGGTATCATCTCATCATCCTTATCAAGCATCACCTATTTGCTCCAGTGCTGTGCCAGTTTATGTGCTAAAATTTCGGTTCCCATTTCTTTTGGCCTCATCAGCACTTTGCATTGTCAGACTTGGACATTTTCACCAGTTTGATAGGTCTGAAGTGGTAATTCCTTGTTGCTTTAATTTACATTTTGCTGATTCCTAGTGAAGTCCAGCATCTTTTCAGACACTTGTTTGCCATTTGAGTTTCTGCTTTTCAGCTTGTTACTATCCCTCACTCCTTTTTTTCTGTTGGGTTATTTGGCTTTTTCTGCTCTGTGGACATTGTCATACATTCTGCTTACTAATCTTTTGACTATTAGGTACATTGCAAGTATTTTCTTCTAGTCCATAGCTTGTTTTTTTGCTTTGTTTATGGTGCTTTTTGTTTCATACAAGTGTTATTATTTTCAGTGTACCTAATTCTTGTATCTTATGGTTTGGTCTTTAATCTATCTTGGGTTTAATTTTATAAATTGTGTGTAACAGGGTCTTAGTTTGTCATTTTCCTTATGGATAATTTCTGCAGCACTGTTTACTGGTTAGTTCATCCTTTATCTTTTTTATACTGACTATTAGCCCACCTCCATTATGGAGCAAGGTCCCATTTGTTCATGGGTCTATTCTGGGCTCTGTATTCCATTGGTCTATTTGTCTATCTCTGAGCCAGTACACACTGTTTTGATTATGATTTAATGAAGCAGGTAGGAAAGAACAAAGGTTCTCTAGTCATACTGCCCAGGTGGAAATTCTGCTGCCATTACCTATTAGCTTTGTGCCTTTTTTAGTGAGTTACCTAATCTCCCTGTACCTTAGACTTCTTTTTTTTTAAATATTGCATTTTGGTTTTTATTTTTTATTGCATTTTATTTTTTATTTTTTAATTTTATTTTTTTATACAGCAGGTTATACATATTAGTGTATATATGTCAATCCTAGTCTCCCAATTCATCCACCCCCCCTACCTTAGATTTCTTATCTGTAAGTAAATAATAATGGTACCTACCTCATAGGATTGTTCAGAATTAAGTGTGGTGATACATGTAATATGCTTAGAGCAATGCTTTGAGTATGGAAATCCTCAGTAAATGCTAACTGTTCATTACTACTCCTGATCTTACTGTATAGCTCTTAAGTTTTCATATGTGGAAAGAGATCTTCTTTATTCTTGTTCTTTTTTTTTTTTTTTTTTTTTTTGCGGTATGCGGGCCGCCCACTGCTGCGGCCTCTCCCATCGCGGAGCACAGGCTCCAGACGCGCAGGCTTAGCGGCCATGGCTCACGGGCCCAGCCGCTCCATGGCATGTGGGATCCTCCCGGACCGGGGCACGAACCCGTTTGCCCTGCATCGGCAGGCGGACTCTCAACCACTGCGCCACCAGGGAAGCCCTATTCTTGTTCTTTTTAAAAATTGTCTTGGTAGTTGTTCTTTACTCTTATTAATTTTAGGATCAACTCGTCAAGTTCCACAACAAAGCCTACTAGGATTTTTCATTACAGTACACTGACTTTTTACATTAGATTGGAGAAAATTGTCATGTTTGTGATATTGAGTCACCCCACCCGTGAGCTTGACGTAGCTCGTGATATATTGATGGGCGTGAGAGGGAGAGTAGGAAAGATTAGGCCATGAGGTGACAAGGAGGCAGATGTAATAGTAAGGCTCTGCAGGCTGTGCCCATAAAGGCTTTGGCTCTTTTTCCAGGGGAGGGGGAAGCTACTGGCTTTGAGAAGAGGAGTGATGAGATCACACCCCTCCTCTTAACAGGCTCCTTCTGTTTCATCGTGTGCTGCCTTTTGAGGAAGGAAGGGAGAGAGAGAGAGAGATGAGAGAGAGAGAGAGAGAGTGAGAGTGTGTGTGTTATATTTTCAAGAAGAAACAATGGAAAAATAAACCAAAAACTAAGGAAAAGTGGTTACCTCTAGGGGAAGGGAGGGAACAAAGTACTTCTGTGAATTTACTTTGTTACATAGGTTTAACTTTGGAACCATGTAAATATTTGATATAATTAAAAACAAAAAATCAAAAAGGAAAAGAACCAATCCCTAGGATTTTAGAACATGCTGAAACAAATATATCAAGTTTGTAGCAATGACTACAAAGAGAAAATAATTACTTTAAAATACAATATTTTGGCTGTTCATCCCAAGTGGGATGTGTTCTAAGGACACAAAGAACTACTAAGAGATCTAAAATTGCATTCAGTGGTCTTATTTTAAGTAGCAGGTTTGGATTGTTGGGTTGAATCTGTTACAGCTACATTGTAAGATAAAGCAAATAACTATGGCTGTGTCATTAGGAAGCATGATTTTCAGTGTAAAAGGAAAGATTACAGGTACAAAATCAGAAATTAAACAAAAGCCTTGTTATCTGAAATTGGAAATGTCAATATCGGTATGGACTCATGATTTTTTTCCCCTAAAATAGTGAATTTCTAACTCTATTTACTGAAAAGACTTAAATGCTTTATTACTGGCACTGCTTCTAGCATCCCCAGTGCCCAAGTTGTGGTCTCTTCTATTTCCCACTAAGGGGAACTGAGGCTTTTTGGAGAAATGGCTGATTCCAGGTATAGAGCAGGAATAGACATCATAAGCCTAGGAGGTAGTGTGCAGGAGTATGAGGAAATTAACAGAGGTTAATGGGGTTGTGTCAGAAGGACTCCCATAGGCTTAAGATAGAACAATTTGAACATCAAAAAGAATAATGACTGCCGTGGATTGAAAACATATCAAATATGTAAAAATTCATGCATTCATAATGAGAAAAAGAGCTCATAGGTCACAGTTTTGGGTTGTTAGAGCATTAATTCAATTCTTTGGAAATTAATGAAGGCTGAAGTCAAGCATTTATCCTGCCTTTCCTATACGAAATAATCTTTGAAAAACGAGAGGGTTAATGAGAGAGTAAGGCTTCTTTATAGAATTTCAGTTAATAAATGCAGGAGTATTAGAATTAGAAAATTGCCACCCCAGTGAGAAAATGGATCTAGGCAGCAATCACCCAGGGGAAAGACAACAGGGAAATATAAGGGAGGGATCAGATTAATGCCATCTGAAGCCACTGAACAGTCTTGGCATTGCTAAAACTATGGCAGCCAACCACGATATGATGTAACAGGAAGTACCCAGCAGCACTTGAGACACGTTCTTGCCTAAAATTTGAACATGACTCCCGCCAAGCCTAACATGAATCTGACTATCAGTTCATGGGAAATACAGGGATCAGAGGGACAAGTTAAAGACATCTGGAGGAGACAATCGGACAAATCTAAAACGTGGGACAGTTTATAGCGTACATGACCTGGTTTCTCTAACAAATTGGTAGCGTGAAGAGAAAAAAGGCAGGGAGGGAAATTGTCATATAGATGGAGAGATTTAAGTGACATAACCACAACAAATGAGAAAGGACAATTCTGGCTGTTGTGTTAAGAACAGACCTCAGAAAATCAAGGATAAAAGCAGGGAGGACAGTTAGGAAGCGATTACAAAGTTCCAGGAGAGATTCTGGACAAGGATGATAGGAAGATGGTTTTGGATTCTGGGTATGTTTTGAAGGTATTGCCGATGGGATTTGCTAGTGGATAGTTAAGATGTGAAGTGTCAGAGAAAAAGTCTAAGAGGACTCCCAGGTTTTTGGCCTAAGTAATTGGAACAATGGAGTTGCTATTTACTGAAATGGGGGTGTTGGAGGGAGAGGCAGGTTTGTAGGGAAAGATTAGGAGGAGCTCCATTCTGAGATCTATATATCTTCAGCCTGATGGGCCTTCCAGATGTCCACGAGGGGGTGTCAGGGAGGCAGCTGGATATATGTGTGGAGTCTTGAGGATGAGTTCAGACCTGAGATGTAAAGTTGGGAGTCCTCAACATGCAGATGACATTTAGAGCCATGAGACTAGGTAAAAGCACAAAGGGAGTGGGTATAGCCAGTGGAACTGAGCCTGTCTGGTGAAGAGATGGGAATCAGCGGCGGGAACAGAAGAGAGGCCAAGGTATACTGGAAGCCAGGTGGAGGCGGGTGTGATGAGCTGCGTCATGTGCTTCTGGCAGGCCAGGGCAGGTGAGGACTGAGATTTGGCCTTCGGATTGAGCCACGTGGAGGTCATTGATGCCCTTGATAAGAGCAGTTTCAGTGAACCCGATGGGGAGAGGATTCAAGAAAACCAGCTTAGAAGAGAAATGAGAAAGGTAGAGAGCCCCTTTGAAGAGTTTGGAAAGGAAAGCACTTGGGTGTTAGCTGGGTGGCAAAGTGGTCTAGAGAGGGGTGTTTGGTGGTTGGTTTGAGGATCACTGATTTATTCCCTTCAGGAAGTATTTGTGTGACAATAATCTTTCATCCCAACTTTTTAATTTTGACAAATACCAAATTACAGAAAAGGTGGATTCTGGGCTCTCTTCACTAGTTTAACCCATCCTTAACATCTTTCCACATTTGCTTTCTCTCAAGTGTATCAGTATATTTTTTACATTTTCTGAGTTGCTTTAAAGTTGCAGACATAAAGTTTACCCTAAATACTTAAGCTCATATCTCCTAAAAATAAGGATGTTTTCCTATATAACCACAATATCACTGTCATATCTAAGAAATGTAATGTTGATATAGTAATATCTAGAATATAGTTCGTATTGCAGCTGTATATTGTTGCTCTTTTAGTGTCAGGTGCAGGGTACAATCAAAGGTCACCCATTGCTTTTGGTTGTCACATCCCCTCAGGGAGAAATAACAACACACTCAAATGCTGATTTTAAAAATCTAGCAGAGAGTGGAAACTGATGATGCAGAAGGGAGTGGGGGGAATTGCCAGAGTGATAAACTTGAGAAGGTGAGAGAAGATGGGCTGTATGCATGGCAGGGGCAACCTGTGATGGGAGAGTGGACAGTTTATCCAGAGCAACAGGAGAGAAGGCAGAGCCTGTTGGCAGGTGGGGGACATGTGGGAGCTTGAGAAAATTGTCTTTTGATTGCTTTTATTTTCTTGGTGAAATAGGAAAAATGGTATTCAGCTGAGAGGAAGCAAAGGGGAAGAGGTGTTATGGGTTTAGAAAGGTATAAGGGGGGCTTCCCTGGTGGTGCAGTGGTTGAGAGTCTGCCTGCCAATGCAGGGGACACGGGTTCGTGCCCCGGTCCGGGAAGATCCCACATGCCGCGGAGCGGATAGGCCCGTGAGCCATGGCCGCTGGGCCTGCGCGTCCGGAGCCTGTGCTCCGCAACAGGAGAGGCCACAACAGTGAGAGGCCTGCGTACCGCAAAAAAAAACAAAACAAAAAATCAAAAAAAAAAAAAAAGTATAAGGTATAAGAGAAGGTATCAAGTCATCTATAACAGTCACCTTCAAAGTAAGGCATGTGTTTTGCTGAGTGTGCACGAAGGCTTTCCCAAGGGTGTGCATTTATGGATAATCTTAAGGGAATCCTTCTGTAGACCCTCAGTTTCTGTAGGTCCACGTCTTGGAGACTAATGTCCCTGAGAAAGAGCCTCTTGACCATAGGCTTCCTCCCACTTTGAAAGAAAAGGCAGACCCTCCTCTCGTATCCCTAATCTGAATTAATTATATCACCCCTTGGATTGTCCCTGCTTCTTGTATATGCATTGATTTTATTAATCCTTTTCCCCCCTTCTTAATCCAGAAAAAATTACTTTCTGGAAGCAGAGAATGCCCTTCTTAAAGATCTTTTCACCCCAGATTCCCATCACTTACAATTCTCCTTGGGAATTTCCCCTCCTTTTTAGCCTTTCCTGTGTGTGTATCTAATTTTAGCCTTTCCAGTGTGTGTGTTTCTCTTTTCCCTCACCGGTACTTCACCTCTGTTTTCCTGCCTCCATTGACTGTTGTCTTTTCTCTGGTTTTCAGGCTTGGTCACGGTGGCAGGAACAGCTTCTGCATGTGTGGAGGGAGAGGCGAAAGATGGTCTCCGCAGTGAAACACCATCAGCACTGGCAACAGTGGAGAGCCCTGAGGGCCTGGCTGGAATACCTGCAGGTGCGCAGAGAGAAGAGGCAGCGGAGAGGTGAGCAGGAAGTCCTGGGCTCCAGGGACAGAGGGTTGGTCACAGTGCCCACTCTCCTGTTGCCTCTTACCACCAATAGGGTGGTAACTTATTAAGGGGAGATATAACCGTGTTACACCACAGGTTTTCAAAAAGGAGATTGAGGAGGAAGATAAATCATCCTCAATTCACAGTTATTTCCTTCTGTTTTTTTATCAATATTTAATTCAGTAGGATTTAAATTATGCCATAAATACTGTGATTGTTATGATTGGTATGATACATACAATTTTGTATCTTTTTTTAACTTTTTATTTTATATTGGAGTATATCCGATTAATAATGTTGTGATAGTTTCAAGTGCACAGCAAAGAGACTCAGCCATACATATACATGTATCCATTCTCCCCCAGACTCCTCTCCCATCTAGGCTATATCTTGCCTTTTTTTTTTCACCCAACTAATCAATACTTTCCTGTGTCTTTAAGTGTTCTTAATAAATGTTATTTTTCAATTGATTGTATTTTACAGGAGAGGGGCTTACCTTAATCTACTTAGCAATTTTTTTTTTTTTTTTTTTTTTGGCCTTGCTGTGCATCTTGCAGGATCTTAGTTCCCTGACCAGGGATCGAACCCATGACCCCTGCAGTGGAAGTGCAGAGTCCTAACCACTGGATCATCAGGGAAGTCCCTAGCCATTCTTGTATTAATAGATATTTGGGTTGTTTGTCCTCAGTTATGCAGATGCATGTGATTTATGGTGATGAGTTTTTGAACACTATTCTGATGGTTTTGTTTCCCCGAGAGAGGTCAGAAGTAATGATAAATAGGTCATGATTGTAGGTACTTTTTGTACTTCAGTTTCTTGAGCCCACACAGAAGTGAGTTGAACACTAACCGCAGGGTTAGGCTCTCCTGCTTACCCTAGGCCTCCCTGTGGGATCTCCTAGGCTGCCTACACTGTCTCTTGGGAGAGGGAATGTGTCCGTGTGAAAATAGTGATGGGGGACCACCTGTCTGGTTGCCCAAGCCTGAAAGTTGAAGGCATGAAGCTATTTAATGATGAGCTGCCGACTAACGTGCCTCCAGTTATGGCATTCTCATTCCAGGACCAGTTCCCTTCCACTTGCTGGACTTATGCTCTTCAGGCCAGTCGCTAATTAGTCTTAAAAGGAGATGGAGCTGGCAGCCTGTAGCAGCCTGGCTGAAAGCTCACAAAAGCCTTTGACAGCATGTTGACCAAGTTGTGTGTCATTGACTCAGACCCTGAAATCCCATCCGGGAAACATTGATAAAGAGGCAAAAGTGAAATGGAGTCTTCTTTGAAAGCAGCAGTTGCCATTACTGCTCCTCAGTAGCTAACTAGGAGCCTCAGCCCTTTGATAGAACCCTTTTCTCTTTCCTGGGAGAGAAGAGATATACTGATAGCTAAGGGATTCCTCCCGTGTTTAAAAACCTTTTATTCTGGGACTTCCCTGGCAGTCCAGTGGTTAAGACTCACGCTTCCAGTGCAGGGGGCTTGATCCCTGGTGGGGGAACTAAGATCCCACATGCTGCATGGCACAGCCAAAAAAAACCAACACCTTTTATTCTAACATTCTTTGTGGGAGCAGCCTTGAAGCCCTGATGCCTGCCAGTAACGGGTTTCATCCTGTCTTAAAGGTGCTTCCAGCTCATCGCCTAACCTTGAGGGGGCAGCACTTAAGCTATTTTCTCTGTTGCAGAGATGGCTGAGGGATTCCACTGCGTCATTGTGCTCCAGACACACTTCTGTGATTGGCGGTGGGCCTGGAAGCGGAGGGAGAGTTTGTACGTCCACCACGAGCGGGTAGAGGGGCTGGCCAGGAGGATGGTGCTGCGGAGGGCCTTTATTCACTGGAAACACTGTATCCTTTGCACCACCCAGCCCTGTCTGTACAGCAGGAACAGCAAGAGTTCACCAGCCTATAAGACAAGAGTCAGGAGATACATGGGAAGTAGTTACCCAGCAGTTTAAGACAGTTCAGATCTCTGTTGACTTCTTTTTAAATTTTTTTGTTTCATTTTGGGAATATTCATACAAAAGAGTGCATATAACAAACATTTATAGTCTAAAGAATAATGGTAAAATGAGCACAACTCAAAAAAATAGAACATTGCTCACACCCCAGTCTGCTCCTCCCTGACTACATTCCCTTTCCTCCCCCTCAGAGGCATTGCCGCTGCCCTGATTTTGTTATCATTTCATTGCTTTTTTCTACCCATTAGATGGTAGAAATAGCCACAGCTATTTCTGCTTCATTTCATTTCTGTTTCAGATTTGTTTAATTTCATTGCTTTTTCAGAAAGCCATCTGTCCTTGGTGGCCCTGTCATTATGATCCTAGCTTCCATTCGTTGAGCTGTTTACTGTGTGCAGACATTTTGCATTATCTCATTAATCCTCATAGCAACCCTGTGGAGTAGGTCTCACCGTCTCCATTTTACAGATGAGGAAACAGGTTGGGGGGTGCTAAGTGGTTTTCAAACTCATTGGCAGAGCCAGGCTTTTGACTCCAGTGCACCTTCTTAATCGCTGCCCCTGCTGCAATATGTGCCCAGGTGCGGGATTTGGACTGCCTTGGGTGTTCACCCACACTTTTGTTTGTTCACTGAACTCTTACTTTGTTTTAAACTCCTGCCTAAATTCTGGAATGTAGGGAAACTTAGAGACTAACAGAAGCTCATTGTCTAGTGGGGAAAGTAGACATGAAAACCAGTCTTTGTAATGTGGCGTGATAAGTGCTATCATAAAAGTTTTTATCAAGTCCTGCTAGGGCTACTGTGGAGATCTAGCCGAGGAGGTGATGTTTGAGCTGAATTTAAGCTTTGGGGGATGACACGTTCTCCCAACAGGGAGGTCGGGAAGGGCGGTTCAGGTGTAAGGAGTGGCATTTACGCAGGTGTAGGTGAGGAAGAGCAGCCAGGGGTGATGACCGGGGTCTCCAGTGAGTTGTGGGGTATGGAGGGCAGGTAGATGCAGGCTGGGGACCAGCTTGTAGGGCCCTTGTGTGCAGTGGTCAGGAATTTGGGCTTAATCCCAGTGGCGTTGGGGATCCTTTGCAGGTTTTTGAGAAGAGAAGTGATGCAGCAGATCTGTACTTTAGAAAGGCTAAAGCTCGATGGTGGCAGCGAAGCTGGCACAGGGGGACCAAGTCAAGTGTACTGCATGGTGCTGGGGCTGGGGACAGAACCGGGGAGACCTAGGGGGGGCAGCAGATGGACTTGGCAGCCAAGAAGATGGAGGGGGTGGGTGGAGAAAAGGTTTGAAAATAACTCCAAGGTTTTTAGCACAAACTTCTGACTGGATTGTGATGCCAAAACAGAATGCAGGAGAACTTGGAGCAGGTTCTGCTTAGATTTTGAAATGCTTACTCAAACTGGTGGCAGTTTATCTCAACTATTTTTGCCTCTCATGAAATGGGCATGAGAGGGGAGAAAGGCAGATAAGTAACTCACATGGTTCCCCTTAGTTCTTTCTTCCCTGGGTTGTCAGGGGGAGACAGAGGCGGACACCAGCCCACCTGGCACGCCCATCATCTCCTGCAGCCGGGGCCCTTCAGATGGGTCACTAGGATTGCTCTGGGCTGGGGTGGGACCTTGTTGAGACAAGAAGCCTTAACTCTGGTAGACATGCTGCTGTGCGCAGAGGCAGCTATGCGGCGGAAGGTGGCAGAAGAGCACCACAGGCGAGGCTTGCTGGTAAGGGCGCTACAGCCTCGCTCAGGCAGCCACTCCTGGGGGACCTGGCCCACATCATGCTCCATAAGTGATTCTGGTTGTGTGGATGGCTTCCATCATGAAGCCCCCTTCATTGTCATGTCCCTATTTTCATTTTGGATCAGAGATGGTGATGGTGTGGGGTCAGAGGGTTTTGGGGCTGCAAAGGAGCCTTAGAAGTGATCTAGTCCTTGGGTGTTCTACATGGCAGACCCCCTTTTTAAGTGGTGGAAACCTAGTCTTCGAAATCAATCAAAGTAGAGATGCTGTGGACAAAGCTAGGTCTGGGAAGTAGTGTCTGTTCTACCGGCTACTCTTCCCCACCTTCACCACACGAGGTGGCCTCCGAACACTTTCAGGAGCCTCTGTGGGTCCACAGAGCACGATACGAAAAGCCCTAGTTGCTTCGCTTCTGTCTCAGAAAACTGAAGCCAGGCTGTGGGGGATGTGCTTTGCTTAGTCACACGTGAGACATTTTTGACAGAGCTGGAGCCAGGCCAGCATGTCCTGCCTTTACTCCACCCCCACCCCCACCCCCAGCCACCTCTCAAAATTCCTTCTCTCCCTTCTATTTTACTCTTACAAAACTGCATTTATAATTGTGTAAGCATACACATTGACCCCACATGGCAAAAAAAAAAAAAAAAAAAAAAAACCCACCATAGGCTGGAAGTCTGTCTCTCTTCTGAGAGGCAGAGTTGATGTTTTGACCTTTGTCTGGTGTTTTCATCTGGGTCACAGGGACCTCTCCTGGTCAGAGGTGCGGGTGTGTTTGTTCCTGTGCAGTATCTGTGGACGGCAGGGAGTAGTCCCACAGCTAGTTATTAAGTGTCTACTGTGCAGGCTGGCTTGTATCAGGCTCTCAGTTGAATCTCAAAACAGAGAAACACTCTGGGACATGGGAGCAGCTGTGAACAGCTACTACTGAGCTTCTTGCCACCCTCTTGGGCATTGCTCTTATTGTTACAGACACACCACTGATTTGTGTCCATTCTTCTTTTCACAGCATTTTTGCTTTAGAGCCCTAAAAGACAATGTGGCCCGTGCCCATCTCCAACGAATAAGAAGGAATCTTGCTCACCAGCAACATGATGTCACGGTGAGAGTCCTCTTCTGTATCAAGGCACCTCTTCTGATGGCCATTCTCTTTTCCTTTTAACCTTTGTGCTTAGAGGTTTGTTCGGACCTTTAGACTCCAGATCCTTAGTGTCCATTTTCTTTAGTAATCTATGCCAGAGGCTAGAGAAACTCTTATTCTTCTCTTGTTTAATCCCATTTTTTTTATCTGTTTGCTAAAAAAATTGATAGTTGTATCAGAGGTCAGGGACTGTGGATTCCAACCTTGACCTAGGGAATACACTTTAAGTCTTGCATTCCAGGAGGCTTTGGTTATGTTTGCACTGTGAGTCTGTTGTCTTCAGTGGTTAAATTTACTTGAGGGCAACAAACATTCTATCTCCACCTGTAGATTGTGTTTCTGAGTGTAGGAGAAAGGGGCATTCTAATTGTGAAAATGTTCAAGCATACAGAAAAATATAAAGAATAGTGTAATAAACCTCTATTTTACCATCTAAATTCAACAATTGTTAATATTTGCTTTTTTTTCCCCAAATCATTTCAAAGTAAATTACAGACATTATGACACTTTTACACCTAAACATTTCAGTATGCATTGCCCAAAAATAAGAACATTTTCCTGCATAACCACAGTATCATTATCATCCCTAACAAAATGAACAGTAATGCTCTAATATTAACCAATACCCAACCCATATTCATATTTTCCCAGTTGCCCCCAAAATGTCTTTATAGCTGTTTTATTAAAACCAGGATTCAATTAAGGATTGATGACTCACTCTACATTTGGTTATGTCTCTTAAGACTCTTAATCAATAAGTCCCCCCACCCCCACTTCTTTTGTTTAACATGTTTATTTTTAAATTGTAAAATATACAGAATTTATTGTCTTAACCATTTTTAAGTGTACAGTTCAGTGGCATTAAGTACATTCACATTATTGTGCAACCATCACCATTATCCATGTCCAGAACCTTTTTCATCTTGCAAAACTGAAACTCTGTGAATTAAACAATAACTCCCATTCTCCTTCTCCTCCCCCAGCCCCTGGCAGCCACCATTCTCCTTTCTGTCTCTTTGAATTTGACTGTTCTAGGTACCTCATATTTACAGTATTTGCCCTTTTGTGATTGGCTTATTTCACTTAGCATAACATATACTATCTTTCTTAATAACATTAACTTTTTGAAAAGGAATGCCAGTTATTTTGTACGGTCTTCCATATTCTCCAATTTTCTGTTTCCTTCTGATGTCATTTGATTTTCCTTTTTCCTGTTTAGCTCTTATAAACTAGAAGTTAGATCTAAGGGCTTGATTAGATTGAAGTTAAACACTTTTTGGCAAGACTACTTTATAGGCAGTAGTAGGTGATAAGATCAGTTTTAATTTCTAAAATGGCTTTGTCTTCCATGAGGCCCAGATTAGGAATACCTTCTTCATTCTGATTTACATAGATTTGGTAGATCCAGCTTTTTGCCTTTTATGTTGGCCCAGAATAGTTCCATATTGCTCGGCCATAATTATTTTGCAAATCTGTTATATGTTGGGTGCTCCAAATTGAGGTAATTAATGCTTTGGGGGAGCTTACAGTCTTCTGGAGTTACAGATTTGCTAACTAATGGGTCAAGAGAGATCATTTTACCTTTTGCCTTAATAAACTTCTGTTTCCTTCCTGTTTTGCTGCAGCTACTGCACAGGTTCTGGAACCTCTGGCAGTCTCAGATTGAACAGAGGGAGGAAAGTGAGCAGCTCCCCTTCCTGTGTGCTGCCTGGGACCACTACAGGTAGGGACTGTGGCCTTCAGGCTCCCCAGGGGCCCGTTGTGACTGACTGGCTGGTCTCCAGGAGTCATCATCACCCTCAGTGTGTTACTGCGGCAGATTGAGAGAGGCCCTGCTGTAAACCAGTGTTCCTGAGCTCGCCTTTTCCTTTTGGTTGATGGGATGGGAGGTAGAATGAGGACGTTTGTGCTGGTGCTCGGCCACCACTGCCTCAGTTTTCAGGTGTTAGTGATGTTCCATCTTGGAATGTAGGCATTGATAGTGTCACAGAGACGGCCCAGGCAAGTGGGTGTTTGTGGTTTGGTCTTGGAGGGTGTAGAGTGTGTCCTCAATTTTTTAGAGTTAATCATTCATTAAAATAAATAAAAGCACCACATGTCCACAAGAAAAACTCAGAATGTATAGGAAAGAAGTAGAAAGTTAAAGGCTGCCTGGACCCCTTCCTTCGACCCCTTAGTCTTACTATTCAGAGGGAAACACTATTCACTTTCTTGCTGCAAGAAATGTTCGATAGGGCTTCCCTGGTGGTTCAGTGGTTGGGAATCTGCCTAATGCAGGGGTCACGGGTTCAGGCCCTGGTCCGGGAAGATCCCACATGCCCAGAGCATGGGCCCGTGAGCCACAACTGCTGAGCCTGCGCTCTAGAGCCCGCAAGCCACAGCTACTGAAGCCTGTGCGCCTAGAGCCTGAGCTCCGCAACTAGAGAAGCCACCGCAGTGAGAAGCCAGAGCACCACAATGAAGAGTGGCCCCCGCTCGCAGCAACTAGAGAAAGCCCGCACACAGCAACGGGGACACAATGCAGCCAAAAATAAAATAAATTTAAAAAAAGAAAAGAAATGTTCGATAACCCCTCTCCCAAGAGTATAATTAACTTATTTTGCATAGTTATAGGTATGATTTGGGGGCACTTTTTTTTTTTTTGCGGTACGAGGTCCTCTCACTGTTGTGGCCTCTCCCGTTGCGGAGCACAGGCTCCGGACGCACAGGCTCAGCAGCCATGGCTCACGGGCCTAGCTGCTCCGCAGCATGTGGGATCTTCCCAGACCGGGGCACGAACGCGTGTCCCCTGCATCGGCAGGCAGACTCTCAACCACTGCGCCACCAGGGAAGCCCTGGGGCACTTTTTAATGAGTCAGTGAGAATCACAATATTTAACTGAGTCAATTTGGAGTTGTCAGGATGTATCATTATTCTAAATGCTGGTTTACAAAACTGAATGTGGTTCTCACTCTCAGTATCACTGTGTGAAAGCATGTCACAGACCCAGGTGGTCCTAAACAGGCCCCAGAGTTTGGCCGTAAAATCAGAAAATTCAGGATATTTGGGGGATTTCATACATATTACCTGAGTTCCAGAGACACTGTGCTTGGTGGTCTAATTACCTTTACAAGAAAGTTGTCAAATTTTGAGGGCAAGCCACAGTCCAAAATCAGGGTGGGGGTTTGGCAGATTTCATGTCAGAAAACAGGTTCTTATTTCCCTTAGAATGAAACCCCTGAGGTGCCTTTAACGCTCAAGATGTACCTATGCCCAGATTTACCTTCCTTAAAATCAAAACAAAATTCTGAAAACCTGACACCTGAAAGTGGGAGGGCAGTTACCTTGGTGTTGTGTGTTTCATTTCAGAATAACATTGCTACGCAAGTGTTTCAAATTGTGGTTACAGTATACTCAGAAGAGGCGATCCCAGCAGGTATGGAGTTCCTCAGAGCAGGGAGCTCTGCTGGCTTACATTCTTGGATACGTTTGCTTTGGAAAGATTCTCGGAAAAGGCCTGTACCAAGAGGTCTGGTGTTCTGATTTGGAAGAGAGGGTACTGTGAAAAGCTCAAAGGTATCTGCCCCAGACCCCCCCAGGGATGTCAGAAAGTCTGCATAACTCCTGTCCCTTCATCTGCTTTGAAAATGCAGCTGCTCTCTGAAGGTGGTGAGTGTATCAGCCATTCCATTCACATCTTGACCCCAATTGTTGATTATGTTACTCAGCCAGCCCCTCTTGAGACCTTCAGGAGATGTTGGGGAAGGTGCAGAGCCTGAGCGCCATATCCTAGAGCTAAACGGTGTGAGACCCAGGTGCCCACAGTGGTGGGAGGAGGCGGGGGTCAGGCTGAGGGATTAATGAAGGCAGGTAGAGAAAGACGGATTCAGTTCCATTTAAGAAAGACTTACTGAGCGGCTGCTATGCCTTAGATGCCAGACCAAGAACTGAGGATACAGCTGTGATGCAAAGCAGACAAAGTTCCTGCTCTCGGGGGGCTTGTAGTTTAGCCCCAGGGTGGCTCTAATGATGGCAGGTGGCCGTCTGGAGCGCTGAACCGAGAAGGATTTTCCAGGCCACATTCAGGCGCAGGGGAGTGTGTGTTCAACTGATGATGTCCGCACAGGCCTTGCAGTGGGAGGTGGACTACGCAGGCCTCTGTTTGGCCGTCCCCGCGGTGGAACGGGGAGGACACGAACGAAGCTCCTCCTGGTTATTTTTGTGCTGTCCTCTCCACCCCCTCCTCTCTCTGCTGCTCGAGTCTAACAGTGAATCTAAAGAGTTTGGCTGGTTCCTCAGTCTGGGGAGGCGTACAGACTCCTTTGGGAGCTGGTTCTGTCTGCTTCTCTCCCCATTCCTGTTACCGCTCTGCCCCTTCACAGCTGCACTCAGTCAAGCTGCTGGTCCTTCCCTGAATTTTCTCTGCGAGCTCCTGCTTCCCAATCTGCCTGCTGCCCTTTCAGCTCAGGTGTCACCTCTTCCCCCTGCTCCACCCCTCGTGCAGCTTTCTCATAGCATGTTGGTGGCTGGCCTCCCTCCCTGCCAGGCTGGGGGCTCCTTGAGGGTACAGCCTGTCCTGCCTCATTCTTCTCCTGAACTGTTGACAAAGGGTAGCTGCTGACTAGTATTTGGATGAGTGAATGAACACAGGAGTGAACAAACAGATGAGCTGCCGGTGATTGCTTCAGAGTTTTCCCCAAGGATCACCACAGTTCTTGGTGTTTGGATGGGGCTAACCCAGGGCATGGCTTGTTTTTGTGTCACCTTTGCCTTCCACACCTAGAAAATGTTTAGAATTGGTACATTCTTTCACGTCCCTTTGGATTATGTGGCTGTTTCGGAAAGGACATTGCCACTGGGTCTCTTAAGCTCATTGAATGCAAGCACAACAGAATGTGAAGAAGGAGCCCTTTTAGAAAAAGAACATGAGCCCCAGAGTTGAAAGGTTATGTTTATTCAAGGTGGAAAAGAAGCAAAGGGTCTCATTTAGTTTCTCCCTGAAAAAAGGGATCTCCTCGACCCTGGGGCCCAGCACTGGTAGAAGGTCGAGGGTCAGAGTCCTTATCTCTTACAGGGCTCCGGCACGGCCTGCACAGTGGAAGGTCTGAAAAATAGTAAGAGCCCTGCTCAGCTGTTGTTTTGTTTTGTTTTTTTTCAGCTGTTGTTTTTTAAAAAATCTTTAGCTAACAATCTGAATGTTATCTCTTGGTTTAGATATCCAAGGAGCTCATCAGTTCCTTCTATTTTAGGAAAAGATAAAAATATTATTTATTGTGGGTTTCTTTCTATTTAAAAAGTAATATATAAAGAATGGCAAGAATGTTTGCTAATTGTTGAAGCTGGGCAATAAGTTTGAGGGGATTCATTATACTATTGCTTCTACTCTTGTTTACATTTGAAAATGCCCATAAGCAATATGTAGACATCACAGAAAATTTGGGAAGTATAGGAAGACATAAAGAAGAAAAAATTAAAATACCCATAATCCTGCCTCTTAAGATGACATTTGATGAGTAAACCTCATATTTTTTTTCCTCTGTGTGGGTAGGAATGTGTGTACCCATGTATTCACAAACACACACATAGGCATGCTGTTTAGTTTTCTATTGCTCTGTAAAAAACTCACCCCAAACTCAGTGGCTTAAAACAACTACCATTTTATTATGCTTAAGGATTTTGTGGGTCAAAAATTGAGACAGGACGTAGCAAGGATGGCTGGTCTCTGCTCTGTGATTACTGGGACCTCCACTGGGAAGATTCTAGCGGCAGGGGGTTAGAGTCTTCTCGAAGTTTCTTCACTTACAAGTCTGGTTCCTGGGCTGGAATGACTTGAAGATGGGGCTCTACTGGGACTATTAACCAGAGTGCCTGCATATGACTTCTCCAAGAGGCTTGGGCTTCCTTACAGCATGGTGGCCCCTGGGTAGTCAGACTTCCTGTGTTGCAGCTCAGGGCTACAAAAGTGAGTGTTCCAGTGAACAAGACAAAAGCTATGTGGCCCTTTAAGACCTAGCCTAGGAAGTCACTTAGTGTCACTTTCGCCATACTCTAGTGGTCAAAGTAGTCACTGTCCACCCAGATTCAAGGGAAGGAGGATGAAAGAATTTGCAGTCCTGTTTTAAAAGCTGCCACACGTGTATATGCTTTTCCTCCCAAGTTTTGGATCATGGAGGCATATATAGTCTTATGTCAGTTGTCTGTCTTCTTACTAATGTATCAGTGAAATTTATAATAAAGTACAAATTTAAATAATCTGTACTACAAATAAACATTATAAACAAAATCAAAAGATATTTTACAGGGTAGGAACAAAATTCATAACACACGAGACAAAGGACTAATAAATTTAAGGTTGAAAAAGCCCATATATGTCAGAGTTAAAATGCTGACAATCAGTAAAACGGGCAGTGAGGATGACCACTTAGGCCATAGGAAAAATGTTTAGATAAATATATATCTATACACACACATACATAGACAAATGTATAAAGAGATGCTTAACTCACTTTTAATTAAAGGGAAGCATTTTCACCTGTCATGTTGGCAAAGATTAGAAATGATTTTCATTTAAAAAAATGTTTGTGTAGGAAGCAACCCTTCCTCGAGAGTGTGACCCTGAAAGGTCTTTTTCTGTTTAATGTAAAGTACAAATAAAGGTCATTCATTGTTTTACTTCAGCTGTTGCAGGCCAGAGCAGACAGTCACTTTCAGCGGAGAGCCCTCCCTGGGGCCTTCCAGGCATGGAGAAGGCTCTGGCAGTGGCACCAGCAGGAGCGAGTCCTCTATGCCAGAGCAGCACGCTTTCACAGGTACACCGTGCGGCTCCTGTCTGCCCTGGGCCAGGCGTCTCAGGTCCAGTTCTGCCACCCACATAGCCATTTGCTTTGTTTCTTAGCCTGCCAGTCCCCTAGACCCTGGTTCTTCCTTGATTTTCAATAATGTGGACTCTTTGAGCTCATCTAGCAGAAAAAGACAGTCACTGTTTCCCCTGGGAAAACTTGTGTCTATCTGTGTAGCAAGTGCTTTCAGAACAGCCCTGGTTTTATGCCCGTTCCCTCGTTACAAGCCACAGTGAGCTGCATTAAAGCTGCCCGTTAGCTTTCTGGATCAGAGTGTGGTTGGACCTTGCATCGCCTTGGCAGGCTTTCTTGAGCGTGATTTCCCTGAAACGCTTGGTTCCTGTTCTGCTAGACCTGGCTTTTTGAAGTCTTGAAATTATCATTGTCAACAAAATTAGAACGGGCAAGGAGCAGAGCTCCATCCTTTTAGCTCTCACAGGGGCAAACTTGCCCAGAGCCAGGTCCGTGCTACCTATTGGTGGAATGTCATGAAGAGATTATTAATGACTAACTGTTGGCCACTGTGATGGGTGCAGTGTGATGGGAAAAAGGAAAATATAGAAGCTCACTTGCCTGTGGTATTGTCATCTTCACTAATACCTTCCTTCTCACAGCAGTCCTGAGAGAACAGGTTCAAAGTGATAAATGACTCACCCTTGTAACAACCATTAAATGGCAGAGCCAGGGTTTACGTTCAGTCTTCCTGATTCCAAAGTCCAAGTACTTGCTACTGGATCAAGAGGAATATCTTTCTGATGACTGGGTAGGAACTTTAAATCTTGGTGAGGAGGAGAGACTGATATACAAGGGACAGTTGAAGAACAATCCAAGAGAAGAGACCCATGTGTCCTCAATGGTGTCAGCACAAGTTCTTCCAGAGCTCAGAGCTGGTGCTGAGGGAAGTGCCCTGGGGAGGCTCTCTGTGAGCTGGGGGTGAGGATGGCTGGCGGGATGAGGAGGGCCAGACTGAGGGGCTGCCTGCTCCTACAGGTAGATGATGGACAGGTGTTTGAGCAGGTGCATGGAACTAGTACGTTGACAGTTTGGGATTTTGCCCTGAGGACAGTGTGCATCAATTTAGGACAGTGAAACAAGGGGGAGGGACATGCATTGGGAGAAGTTGCAGTGAACTTGGCTTTGGAGGACTCTGAACGCTGGTTTGAGAGAATCAGCCAGAACCCCGGGCTCCTTACATGAAGTTCAAGATGTTTCTAGGGGGTGGCCACAAGGAAAAGTGGCTGACGTGGGCTAGCGCTTACCTCTGCCCCCGCCCCTGCAGAGAGCAGCTGCGCCTTTCCTTAGCTCCTGTGTTGAGGTCTAGTGTAAGATTCATTCAAAAAATGGCTTCACTATGAAAACACACACATACACACCCCTTTGTTTTCTTTACAAATGAGTCATGTTTGGTTCTATTGCTTTTTTGTATTTTGGCATGTTGTGGGGACCAGAAATTGAGGGTACCTTCAAAGCAGCCAAGAGGAGCTCCTAGAAGAGGGCTTTTGCTGGGGGGCAGGCATGGGTGAGTTTAGAACCATCACTTGAGACAAAAGGGTGGAAGGTGAATCAGAGGCAGGAAGTAGCACAGAGGCTTGAAGGATGGCGAAGAGGATCTAGGCGTTATCTTTTTCGGGTTTAGTGAGATCTTTTTAGAAAAGTTAGTTTTTCAGGTTCCCACCTTCCTGGTTCACAAGAAGGCAGAGTGATTGAGAACCTGGCCTAGAAGCCGACAGGCCTGACCGAGTTCAGACCCTTGCTCCATGCTTGCCAGCTCTGTGACCCTCTGTGACAAGTCACTCAGTCTCTCTGAGCCCCAGTTTCCTCAAGTTTAAAATGGAGATGATTTGATGATAGTCCTTATCTCACAGGGTTGTCATGAAAACTAAGTGGGATAATCCATGTAAAATACAAGCAGAGTGCCCAGCATAAAATATTAACTGTCCCCTGACCCCTAGAATTGATTTGTGACTCTTAGGGTAAATTAATATCCATAGGTTTGGTTTGGAGTTTAGCAAATCAAAGTTCTAAATAAATGTGTATGTTCTATCTTTCCATAATCCTTAGGGTATTTTAAAAAATATTTTAGGAATACGGATGGAATTTATGGTGGAATCTCATGAATTATGAATAAAAATGGTAGTTTGTTAACCTGCCAGTGAAATATTATACTGAGAATGAGACAAGACTCGTTTGCCTTTTTTTTTTTAATTGAGCTAAAATTTACATACAGTGAAAGGTACAGATGTTAAGTAAAGAGATTGATGCGTTTTTACAAATTACATCTCTGGATAATCAACACCCCAGTCAAGATACGGAACATTTCCGTCACCCCAGAAAGTTCCTTCAAGCCCTTTTCCAGCCAGTTCCTATCCTGCATAAATAACCACTGTTCTGATTTCTGGCATTCTAGGTTAATTTTGCATGGTTTTGAACTTTGTACAGTGGGATCATGCAGTACGTACTCTATTGTGTCTGCAAGTCTTTTAAAGTTCAGCGTAATGTTTTTGAGATTGTGCCAGGTTGTTGCATGTATCTGTAGCTGTTTTTTATTTGCCGAGTAGTATTCTACTGTATGAATCTAAGACAGTATTTTGATCCATTTTAACAGAGGAGTTGTTTCCAGTTTGAGGCCATTATGCGTAAGGCTGCCGTGAACATTTGTTTTAGTGGAATATGTTTTCATTTCTCTTGGGTAGACACCAAGAAGTAGACTTCTGGATCAGGGGTGGGTTTATGCTTAATCTTACAGGTGGTTGCATCATTTTATGCTCCCACCAGCACATCTGAGAATTCTGGCTGCTCCACATCCTCACCAACTTTGTTTTTGACAGTCTTTTTAACTTAGCCCTTACGGTGGGTGTGGAGTGCTGTCTCATTTTCCTGACGACTAATGATTGTCCAGCATTTCTTTAAAGCCTAATGAGCCAGGAACGGAAGCCTCTGTAATTTGACCAAGTCAGATTGATTGCCAGGAAGGAGGGAATTCCAGAGGAACTCTGGAATGCTGCTGTACCTGAGGGAAGGGAATTTGTAACATTTGGGCTCCCACTGAAGGAACTGAGGAGACTCTAAGAGAAACAGGGATCTGTTCTGGATTGATTGCTGTTTCTGAGGCAAGTTGAGGGAGGGACTCACTAGGGAGAGCTGTCATGAGTATCCTCAGGAGTGAATGGACATAGCAAAGCTTGTCTGGGGCATCACTGGTGAGGAAGCAATAACCACCCAAAGAGGGGGTCCTTGTGGCATCTTGCATGACGTTGGGAGAAACAGTGTTTCTTTGCAGTTGGCTTTCTGTGTGACTGATGAATGGTAGAGCTGTTCTTCTTTTCAGTCTGAGCTGATTTTCATTCTTTGAATACCAGACAGGTTTTGACTCTTTCAGCCTTTATCATGTGCTTATTGACCATTTTATATCTTTTGTGAAGTGTCTGTTCAAGTCTTTTTCCTCGCTTTTTAAAAAATTGGGTTATATGTCTTTTTAAAATTCTTATTGATTTGTAGAAGTTTTTAAAAAATATATTCTGGTTCGTATTATTTCTTTTATTGGACTGGGTATTAAAAATATTTTCTTCCAGTGTGTGGCTTGCTTTTCCATTTTTTAACAGTATTTTTTTAAATTGAGAGCATAATAGGTGTTTATATATGTACTGAAATGAATTAATAGTTGTTGGGTTTTTTTGATGAGTGGAAGTGTTTAATTTCGATACAGTCCAGGGGAACTTTCCTGGTGGTCCAGTGGTTAAGACTCTGTGCTTCCAATGCAGGGGGCCCAGGTTCAATTCCTGGTCAGGGAACTAAGATCCCACATGCTGCACAGTATGGCCAAAAAAAAGAAATTAAAAATAATAATAATAAAAATAAAAAGTAGAAAAATTATATTGTGGTGGTTTAAAAATTTTTTTGATATAGTCCATTTCCTCAGTTTTTTTCTTTTATAATTAGTAATTTGGGGGTTCTCTCTAAAATAATTTACCTACTCCAAGATCTCAAAAGATATCTTCCTACATTTTCTCCAGAAGCTTTATAGTTTTAGCATTTACATTTAGGTCTGTGATCATCTTGAATTTTTTTCTGCATATAGTATGAGGTAGGAGTCAAGGATTTTTTTTTTTTCTGTTCTTCAGTTTTTTCCAGCACCATTTCTTTATCTTTTTACTATTTATTTATTTATTCATTCATTCATGCATGCATGCATGCTGCGCCAGGTCTTAGTTGTGGCACACAGGATCTTTGTTGTGGCATGCGGACTTCTTAGTTGCGGCTTGCGGACTTCTTAGTTGCGGCATGAGGACTTCTTAGTTGCGGCTTGCGGACTCTTAGTTGCGGCATGCAGTCCAGCACCATTTCTTGAGAAGATTTGCATTCCCCCATTGAATTGCCTTGGCACGTTTGTTGAAAATCAATTGGCCATATATGTTTGTATCTATTTCTGGACTTTCTTTTCTGTTTCATTTATCTATGTGTTTAATGTGTTTATTCTTATGCCATTAAGATACTATCTTGATTACTGTACCTTTATAGCAGGTTTTGAAATCAGTTTATTCTTCCTGGGATTTTGTTTGGAATCACACTGAATCTGTATAGATCAATTTAGGGGAGATTGGATATCTTAACCATATTGAGATTTCCCATAAAAAGAACTTGGTACATCCTCCATTTATGTAGGTTTTCTTTAATTTTTCTCAGCAGTGTTTTGTAACTTTGCATTGAAGTTATGTATATATTTTGTTAAATTTATTCCTAAATATCTTATTTTTTGATGCTGTTGTAAATGGAATTACTTTTAAAATTCATTTTCTAATTGTCCTAATATATAGAAGTACAGTCGATACCTTGAGTTCCATGACCATTCTAAATTTCTAAATTCACTTACTAGTTTTAGTTCATCCTTCCTTCCTTCTTTTAAAATTGCATAGGGTTTCTGCATAAATAATCATGTCATATGTAAACAAAGGCAACTTAATTATACTTCTCAGTCTGTAGGCTTTTTTTTTCCCTCTTATTGAACTGGCTAGGATCTCCAATAAGGTATTGAATAGAAGTGATAAGAGGGTACATACTTGTCTTTTTCCCAATCTTAGGGGGAAAACAAAAGCAGTTAGTATTTCACTGTTGAGGCGTTAGCTTTTTATAGATGCCCTTTATTAGACTGAGAATGTTCCCTTCTATTCTTAGTTTTCTGACTGTTTTTATTATGAATGGTGGATAAATTTTGCCAGATGCTCTTTCCACATTACTGAGATGATCATATAGTTTTCCTGGTTTTCAAATGTTAAATCAACCTTGTATTCCTGAGACAAACCCAACTTGGTCATGATGTATTATCCATTTTACATATTATTGATTTTGGTCTGTTAATGTTTTGTTAAAATTTTTTACATGTACTTTCACGAGGGATATTGGTGTATAGTTCTCTTGTAATGTTTTGCCTTTATTTTCTGAAAGGCTTTTTAAGGTTGGTATTATTTCTTTAAATTTTTGATGGAATTTCCTAGTGAAATTATCTGGGCCTAGAGTTTCTGTTTTTGTTTTTTTGTTTTTTGCGGTACACGGGCCTCTCACTGTTGTGGCCTCTCCCGTTGCGGAGTGCAGGCTCAGCGGCCATGGCTCACGGGCCCAGCCACTCCATGGCATGTGGGATCTTCCCGGACTGGGGCATGAACCCGTGTCCCCTGCATCGGCAGGCGGACTCTCAACCACTGCGCCACCGGGGAAGCCCTGTTTTTGTTTTTTAATGAGAAGGTTTTTGATTACAGATTTCATTTTGTAAATAGATACAGAGCTACTCAGAGTTTCTTTTGTGTCAGTTTTAGTAAGCTCTGTTTTTCAAGGAATTTTTCATTCTGTCCAGGGTGTCAAATATATTGGCGTAAAGCTGTTCATAAAAGTGCCTTTTGGAACTTCCCTCGTGGCACAGTGGTTAAGAATCCACCTGCCAATGCAGGGGACACGGGTTTGAGCCCTGGTCTGGGAAGATCCCACATGCTGTGGAGCAACTAAGCCCGTGCCTCACGACTACTGAGCTTGCACTCTAGAGCCCGCAAGACACAACTGCTGAGCCCACATGCCACAACTACTGAAGCCTGCACGCCTAGAACCCATGCTCTGCAACAAGAGAAGCCACCATAATGAGAAGCAAGTATACCACAATGAAGAGTAGCCCCCACTCGCCACAACTAGAGAAAGCCTGGGCGCAGCAACAAAGACCCAATGCAGCCATAAATAAATAAATAAATAAACAAATAAATTTATATTTAAAAAGGTGCCCTTTAATGTCTATAGCATCTGGAATGATACCACCACTTTCATTCCTGATTTTGGTAATTTGTGTGTTTTCTCTTTTTTTCTTGATCAGTCTTGCTAAGAATATGTTTTTTAAAGAAGCCAACTTTTGCTAATTTTCTTGTTTATTTTTCTTAATTGATGTAAGCTCTTTATTTTGTTCTTTCTACCTACTTTAGATTTTTAGTTTGATGTAGTCCATTTGTTTATTTTTGCTTTTGTTTCTTTTGCCTGAATGAGGTGTATCCAGAAAGATATTGCTAAGACCAATGTCAGAGGTTGTACTGCCTGTGTTTTCTTCTAGGATTTTTATGGTTTCAGGTCATACATTCAAGTGTTTAATACATTTTGAGCTAATTTTTGTGTGTGCTGTAAAATAGTGGTCTAGTTTTCTTCATTTACATGTGGTTGTCCAGTTTTCTCAACACTTTTTTTTTTTTTTTTTTTTTTTGCGTTACACGGGCCTCTCACTGTTGTGGCCTCTCCCGTTGCGGAGCACAGGCTCCGGACGCGCAGGCCCAGTGGCCATGGCTCACGGGCCCAGCTGCTCTGCGGCATGTGGGATCTTTCCAGGTCGGGGCACGAACTCGTGTCCCCTGCATCAACAGGCAGACTCTCAACCACTGCGCCACCAGGGAAGCCCTGGCATCTGTTTTTTTAACTACTTCCCCCAAGAATTTGTGTAGCAGCAGCCTGGCTGCTCAGCATGGACTGGAAAGACTTTCACTGTGAGCATTGAGCACCACTGGTAATTCAATGTGGGGTGGATGAAGAAATAGGGTCTCAAATTCTGAGTCTTTTTCGTACCGTGTGGGTGAGGCCAGAAATAACGTGGAATGTGTTGAGTCATTTGTGGGTTTTTTGTTTGTTGTCTGCTTTCCTTCCTCCCCACCTAGGCTTATTTCGCTCTTAATGGCAGTGTGTAAAAGAAAAAATCCAATTATTTGGAACTTCTCATTCTTTTGGAGTTGTCTACTCTTATTCATTTGGGTTCTTTTAGGGTGATGTTAGAGAAGCAGTTGTTTGCACTTTGGTGTCAAAAGATATCTCAGCATCGAGAACACCGCTTGGCAGAGAGAATGGTAAGTGGTTCTCCCCTAGGAGGTACTGGGACCGGGAGGACTTGCTTCAAGCCTTTGCACTCACTGCCTCCCCTCCTAGGACGCTATCCAGACCCAGACCCACCCTGAAGGGCAACCTGCCTGTGACCAGGACTCATGAGGCAGGGGCAGGGTCTGGGCATTTGTTTCCTTTGTCAGTGGAGTTTACAGATGGCTCCTGGGCCAGAGCAGCTCCTGCACATCCAGTTCTTCTGCTTTGGTCATCGTTTGTGGCCTGCAGACTCCCTGGCTTCTGTATCGCCTCCTACTTGACCCATTCTGATCTCTCCCTACCGCAGGCCATACTCCACGCAGAGCGGCAGTTTCTGCGGAGGTCCTGGTCCACGTGGTGCCAGCAAGCAGCAGCACATCGCCTGCAGTGGCAGCGACAAGCAGTGGCCTGTGCCCACCACCGCCTCAGGTGGCTCAGGAAGGCCTTCTATGTCTGGAGAGAGAGTGCCCAAGGGCTCAGAACAGAGTGAGTGGCCGCTTCTGCCTTTGAAGCCCTTCCCAGCTCAGGGCAGCTTTGACTGTAGTAGCAGCGCTGAGCATCAGTCTGAGGGGTCGTGTTAGCCTAGACTCTGGTCTTAAGTTCTGGAAATTCAACTTGAAACAGTCTAAGCAAAACCAGGGCTGTAGGGAGAGGCTCCTGGGGCATCACATGGATCTCTGGGCTCAGAAACTCGGCTGGTCAGACGTGCCTATGTATCTTAGGTCCTGTCCATCAGCTACATCCTGCTCACTGATTTGGGCCCATTCGAAGCAACTGTGCCCAGGGACAGGTCGTGGCAGTTTTTACCTCGCCATGTGGTTAGGGGCCAGGGCAGGTGCCCCTGTGTTCCCTGCCTTGGTTCCTCTCTAGATCTACTTCATGCTCTGAGGGTCTCTCACCTCTCAAACTCTGGCCACATTTAACCTCCTCCTCAGTTACCTATTACCACACGAATACAGAGCCCTGTGAAGTTGTCCACAGAAATTTGATTTTATGTGTGCTTTTCTGGGTGGAGAACCTAAATCCTTTGGCAGCTCTTCTGAAAGGGTCTTGGTTCCCGTCCATGTTGAAGAACCACTGAGCAGGGGCCAGGGGCTGCGAAGGGGTGCCCCTCGAGAGGGGCCTGGGTTGAGCACTGACTGTCTCCCCACAGGAGGACGGGCAGGGCACGGGCTGCACGGTTCCACGCGGCACAGCTCCTGTGTTGGGCCTGGAGCAGGTGGAAGGAGGTGAGGCTTTGGCACAGGTGCGGCCCGCGTGGGGTTGTGGGCAGGTGGAGCCGTGTGTCAGGCTGACTCAGGGTGAACATACGGTCTCCTCCACGGTCCCTTGGAAACCACCTGCCTCTGAGTGTGGGGAGGAGGCCAGGGTGCAGGTGCAGTGCTCACCTGGTTTCATGAGATGATTGGCTCACAGTTCCGTGTTCTGTTAGCTGCCAGGCTGTTGTTCCATAACGCTCTGAATTTAAAGTTCCTGGTCTAACTGGTCACAGGCATCCTCTTCAGGATGAAAAATGTTAAAGCTGAAATTGGTTAGCGTTTACCCGCAGCCAGGCACTTGCTCCCTATGAGCCTCACAGGCCCCTAAGAGGAGCATGTTTATAGAGGCGGATGCTGGGGCTCGGAGGTTAATAAGCACCTTGCCCAAGCTCCCCCAAACGAAGTGTGAAACAGAGGCACGTCCGAGCCCTCCTCGGCCCCGGGCCCACAGCGGCCAGCTGTCTCCTGTGTCCGCAGCGCCTGGCCCTGCACAGTGCCGAGCAGCAGAAGCTGATGCGAGCCGACCTGCATCGCCAGCACACCTTGCTGTACAGGGCGCTGCAGACCTGGGGGGTAGGAGAAGCTGCTTTCCTCCAAATCTCCTTGCCTGGTAGGGAGGGGGGTTCTGGAGGCTTTGTTTCCCTTCCTTGTTCTTCCTGCCTCTCCCAAAACAGAGTAGTAATTCCACAAGACTCAGGGCAAGTGCCCTGGCCAGTGGGTCTTACACTGCAGAGCTAAGTTCTCCCATCCTTGCCTGGGGTACCAGCCTTACCACCAGGGGGGCTCCTTGTCAGGGGTCCAGTGGTTGGACTCACCAGGTGAGAGCTTAGCAAGTCCTCTCCCTGTTGTTGGGTGGGCTCCTGCCCACTCCCCGCCCTCTGTGGTGAGCGCTCTGGGCATCACAGCCCCTGCACCTCTGCGGCTGCCTGAGAGTGGGGAGTGGTGTGGGCCTGGGGCAGCCTCCAGTCCTCCTGGTCGTCTGCAGGTTTACCAGAGCCGGGTGCGGAGCGTCCTTCAGGAGGTGGCAGCCAGGGAGAGCCAGCACGAGAGGCGGCTGCTGCGGTGAGTCTCCATGGCCCCAGCCCAGCCTGAGGAACAGGGAACAGACTACAGACCCGGATGGGTTGGGGGCCCTAACGAGGGCCAGGCGATGGGGCCTGGCTGCCTCGTGCTGCTCAGAGCGTGGCTTTGGCTTTTCCACAGCAAGCACCGTTCCCTGGGCCCCTCATGTCTTGCCACCCGCACTGTGTGCAGAGCCAGGCCTCTGGGAAGCAGCTGCACCATCTCCTGCGTGTCTCACTCGTCTGAGCGCCTCTCCCTGCCCAGTTCAGACCTGCAGGATTCGCCTTTTCACCTCCTCTCAGCTCCCAGTCAGTCCCCCCACCCCCGGCTCTCCAGGCCTTTCTCCCAGCCTCTGGGACCATCTGTGTCTCTCACACCCGTGGACTCACTTATACCCCTCGGCTCCACTGCCTCCAAAGCCTGTCCCGCAGCTCCTGCTGAGCCAACCTCTACCCTACTCCCTCCCTCATTTCCGCTCTTTCTTTTCATGCCTCTGTGTTTGTTTAGCACATGCTGTTCCAGGCTGCCCATGCCCTTCCTCCATTTTCCCCATCTCCACCTCTCTTATCATGGATGCATCACCTGTGTCACCGTCACCTGGAAACGGCTTAGTGTTCCCTGTGGTGTGTGAATGCACGAGGCTGCAGTGCCTGTGGTGCTCCCACGGTACCTGCACAGAGCAGCTCAGCCTTGTGCGGTGTGTGCAGTTTCAACGTAAATGTGGCTGTCAGCACGACAGATACACTTGGGCATGGGGAGACCTGGATTCAGGACCGGGCTGAAGAGCCTCGCACTGTTCACACCCATATCACTCTGTTCCCCCATGTACCCGCAGGGGTGCATTACGTCGCTGGAGAGAGAATGCCGTGGCCCAAGCGGACGAAGCAAAGAAAGCCTCTCGAGCAGCAGCTCACTCCAGAAGGACCCTGTGCTCCAAGGTGGGCCCTGGCAAGCCAGCTGGCCGCCAGGGGGTGGGGGCCGTGTTCCTGTGAAGGGGTGACGTTGGGGGTGGCTGTGGAGGTTTGAGCTGAATGAGGAGCCTAGAAAACGAGATGGCTCCCTTCTCCAGCACACACAGCTGTGCCCGCAGGTGGGTTTCTTCACTTGTTTATTGTACTGAAGTATGAACCAATATCCATTAAAACAAAAGCATGGCATGTAGTGAGTATGAACCAGCTCTTACCAGAACCAGTATTTCCCACACACGTGGAGTTTTCCGCTGGGACAAATCCTGTAAGTCACCACACCTCTGTCCCTTCGTGTCGGCACAGGATGCTTGGGTGCCCCCCTTCCCCGATCCTGCTCATCGGCCTCGCGGGATTCGTGGCTGTGCTGGCTTTCCGTAGAGCATGCAGGAATGTGAGGTCATTGGTTATTGTCGCTGGGAAGTGGCCCCCAAAATGCCACTTGGTGTGGCCTGGGCCCACGTGCTGGGGGAGGGACATGGCTATGAGAAGAAGACGTGTCACTAGACAGGAGACTCAAATGACATGACAGAGGTGGTCCCTGGACTCTGGGGTGTTTTAGAAGAAAGCAGTTTGCTGGGAGCCCCGCACTGGCGGCCGAGACTGTGCTCACAGCTTGGGAGCCTCCACAGATGTGTTAATTACACATGGTCAGGGCGCAGACTGCTCTCAGGAACACTCCGAGGCCAGCATGTGTGTCCCCTCCCCTAGAAGGACGGTCAGGACTCTGCTTGGCTTCAGGGCTCAGAAGGGAGGAGGCCTTTGTGGGGGGATGGAGTTCGTGACTGTTTGGGGAGCGGGCATCCCGTGTTCTGCTACTGTGATTTCATATGTACCTCATATGTGAAAGTGCGTGAAACGTAAGGCTTCCACTTAACAAATAGTAGAATGAAAGCCCACGTGAGGACTTGACTTCTTCGTGGCATGGTATGAAGTTTAGCTCCTCTGGTCCCGTCTCCTAAGATACAGGGCCTCCAGCGAGGGTGCTGGGCATGGTTGCCTGCCATCTGCGTGGACGGCAGGCGCTTCCTGGAACGTGTGTGAGCGCCGTACGCCTGGCCTCATTCCACGAGGAGCCACCTGCAGAGCTGGGGTGACCCCGGGGAGTCGGGACATGCCGTGATCACCCCTCTATTCTTCTGCCCCTTAGGTCCTGATCGCATGGCGGGAGGCAGTGTCAGTGCAGATATACTACCGACAGCAGGAGGGCCAGGCTGTCAGGGATGCCCAGGTGGCGCTGAATAGGGGTAAGCGGGCCCGGAAGCTGAGGAGAGGCCTGTGAAGGACACAGATTTCTTTATTCTCCCAAGGTGCTTCCCCTCAGTCTCTGTCTCTTTCTCATGTGTATTAGCTTCCTGTTGCTGAGGTAACCAAGGACCATAGACTTTAAAACAACAGAAAATTGTTCTCTGAGTCCAAACTCGGGTGTTGGCAGGGCTGTGCTCCCTCCGAAGGCTCTAGGGGAGGCCCCTTTCCTGCCTTGTCCAACTTCTGATGGCTCCCGGCAATCCTTGCTGTTCCTCAGGTTGTAGACAGGTCACTCCAGCCTCGGCCCTATTGTCACGTGGCTGTCTTCCCTGTGTATGTGTGTCTCTCCTTAGAAGGACACCAGTCACACGGGATTAAGGGCCCAGCCCCAGCCCACTTCAGCTGTCAGTTACTGCACTGCACCGACCCTCTGCCCAAATAACATCAGCTCTGAGGTTCCAGGATGGACGTGAACTTGGTAGGGAGTAACTAACTATTCAGTCCAGATACATCTTCACTTTCTCTTCCCAACTGATTGCCAACCAGTTTTTATTAAAATGAAAGGCCAAGGCTTGAGACCTACAGAGAAATGCAGACACGGAGCTGGAACGGGGGACTTGGGGGTTGCCGGGTGGGGCGCTTTGATGGGAAGGCGGCGGCTGCTTGTCAGGTCAGCCCCGTCGTGTCAGAGTCCGCTTCCTTGCCCGTTTAGGGAGCAGGGACTTGCCTGGTTGGCCCCAGGTAGTCCCGTGACCTGCTGTACAAACAGCCTGGGAAACGGTCCAGATGGAGCCTCTGTTCAAGAGACGTGTGGAAACAGAGGCCCTTGGCTCTGCTGCGGGGAGTCTGATGCTCTAAAGAGGCAGCTCCTATTAGAATAAATGAGAAAACAAATGGAAATGGTTTAAATCAGACCAGAGAGAAAACGGACCAACTTGTTAAATTGGCTTAATAGCATTTGTTCCAGGACAATCCACTTAGGTTTGGTTCTGACTAGTTCTTGTGTTGATGAACACAGATCCTGCTTCCCCCTGAATGGAATCCTGGGGTCCAGAATCCCGCACCTGGTCTGCCCTCAGCCTGCTTCTCTGTGTCCTCAGGCTGCCCCTCGCCCCAGAAACCAGGGCTGTGTTTCTAGTCATTCCCAGGAAAGATGCCGAGGAGCTAAGCCCGTCCCTGGTCTCTGCTTGAACCAGAGTTTTGGCACTGGCGCTGCATGGGCCTTCCAGTTTGGGTCAGGTGGCCGCGGTGGGGAGGTGACAGGCACAGGACACAGCTAAAGCTTCTTCCCTCCTCTGACCTGCGGGCGGCAGCTTTCCTTAGACAGGGTGGCAGCACGTGGCTGGCCCTGGGCTCGCTGTGTCCATTAGGGCTGGTACACAGGACTGGGGAGACCATGTGAGAAGACACCGTGTTGTCAGCACACAGCAGATGTGCAGTCAGTACCTGTGGGACCGTGTCTTGGCTTAATTAAGGCCTCTGAGTCTCAGGCACACCTTGGCTGTCCAGGGCTGGGCTAGGTGCTGCAAGAGGACAGAGTCGTGGACACTTACGCTCATCAGTGCTTGAGAGGTGCAGGCAGGGCCTCCTCTCAGCCTTGGTGTCTCCGTCTGTGGATGGGGATGATAGTATCTGCCTCTGGAGTTGATCATGAGGGTCCAGTGAGGCTAAGATATTCCCGCGTAAAGCAGGACCTGGGAAATTTCAGCACTTAGTGCTAACGCCTCCAAGCTTGTGAACGTGGCTTTCCCTGCCCACCTCTGGCAGGTCCTGGAGGACACCCCATCTTGGCCTCTGTGCCTTGGGGTCAGCTCTCTTCTGTTGTCTCTAAAAGAAACTTCTCTTGGGGCTGAAGAAGAGGAAAAAAATCAGAAGAGAGTGCTTGCTCCCTCAAGAGAGAATCTGGCGACACAGACTCAATGCAGGATGTGGCCCCTGCCTGCCTGTGGAGCTGGGGCAGGACACGGCCAGCAGACACCTTGCTTCTCCCCAGCCTGTCTCAGGCTGCCTGGGTCTCTGAGCCTCGTTTTCCTCCCTGGAATATGGGGCCACTGTCTCCCACTTCCTCACACCCAGGGTCTTTTCGTTCATGTGCCCAGCAGCATCTTGTGGGCAGCTCCGCTGGGGCCCTGGCACACCTGCGGTCGCTGTGCACAGGCTTATGGCTGGGGGCGGGGTGTCCTTGGAGGGCCCAGTGGTAAGCAGCATATCTGGTTCCAGTCAGGGTGTGCATAGTCACTGAAGGTGGGTGGCCAGAGCTCTCCTCCCAGAGTGGCTACCGTCCACACGTGGTGTCTCACCGAGTGTGGGCTGACACCCCAGTTCTGTCCCCACACAGCCTTCTCCACCCTCTAAACTTTCACCGTTGCATAGTCATCCATATATTGATACTTCCTCTAAAAGAGCAAACTGACTCCGACCCGCCTTAGGCTGTCTCAGGACCTGGTTTCGGCGCTGGAGGGACCGCAGCCGGAGCGCAGCCCAGCAGAGGATCCAGATGGAGAGGGTGGCGCAGCATTACCGCCGGCAGCTGCTGCTGCAGGCCATGGCCCAGTGGAAGGTGCACCATCTGAGCTGCATCAGGAAGAGGGTGAGGCAGACGGCAACTCCGAGTTCCCCTGTGCGGCGGGGCTGTCTGGGCCAGGAGACCGCATCGCGGGGAGGAAAGGTCTTTCCAGAAGCACTTACTGCTTCCGTTGTGGATGCTGGGTGGTTGGAGCCCTGCGGGCGCAAGGCTGCCCTTCTGGGTGTTCAGTGAAGGCTGGGGAAGCCGGCCTTCCGGGTGGAAGATGGCTCAGCAAAGAACTTGGTTCAGTGTGAACCATGCCTGTCAGAGCTGGGTGACCTACCGACACATCTGGGCACCCCTGTCTGGGGCAGGAGGCCCTTGGCTTCAACCAGGACGACTCCTGGTGGTGGGAGGATGGTTCACTTGGGCCTGGAGCCTGCACCGCCCACAGGGGCTCCGGGTGTGGGCACCTGGCTGCACCAGGCACACAGCCCCGTGTGCGCGCTCTCTCCCCAGTTTCTGCAGAGACAGGCTGCCCAACTCCTGGCCCAGACACTCAGCCGGACCTGCTTCCACCAGTGGAGACAGCAGGTGGGAGCCGTGGAGAAGCCCCTTCTCGCTCCCCCTCCTCCCGCTGCCTCCTGAGCCCACCTCTAGCTCATCATTTCTCATACCACCCTCTTCCCAGGGTTCCCCCATCCCCAGCCACCTCCTGGCACCACCAGCTTCCTTCACTTGGAATCTGTTTAAGGCCAAGTCACTTCAGGGCCATGTTTCTACAGTGTCATGTTGAAAAATTGTCAGGGTAATATTCAGAAATTAATAGGAAATGCATTTTAGGTCTTTGCCAAGGCCCTGATAAAACACCCGGTGGGGCTGCGTCCTGCTCAGTGGGTCCAGAGGGGTCCAGGTTCCTCTCACCCTCGGGCCCGCAGTGCAAGCAGTCCCAGCTTTTCTCGCTGGAGCCCGCTGCACTGCCTCATTGCTCCGACCCCAGAGCTCCTGGCCTTCGTTCTTCCCAAAAGAGCTTCCTTGATCCCCCCCACCTCAGGGAAGGCCTGACAAGAGAGGGTCGGAGAGCAACCGGGGCCATGGGGTCAGGGTGGCCTCCCTAAGGAGACATTTTCTTTCTGGCCCATAGCTGGCGGACAGGAGGCGGGAGCAGCAGGACACGGCACGGGCCCTGTGGTTCTGGGCCTTCTCACTACAGGCGAAGGTAATGGGCTCCCCGTCCCAGGAGAGGACCATGCCCCAGTGGAGGGAGCCTGAGCAGGAGGGCTGGGCCTCACCTCCTCCTCTCCCTGGAGGTGTGGACTGCGTGGCTGGGCTTCGTGCTGGAGATGAGGAGAAAGAAGGCGCGGCAGGAGCGGGCAGTGCAGGCCTACCACCAGCAGCTCCTCCGGGAGGGCGTTGCACGCCTCCTGTGCTTTGCAGCGGGCATGAAGGCCTTCCGGCAGCAGCTGCATGCCCAGCAGCAGGTGCAGGTGGGCCGGGGTCCCCTACCCCTCTGGGGAGCGGGTAGGCACAGCACGACCTGACCAGAGGCTGGTTGCAGGCGGCCCACAGTCTCCACCGCGTGGTCCGTCGCTGTGCCACGGTCTGGAAGCAGAAGGCGCTGGGCCTGGGCAGGGAGCCTCAGCCCCCCACGTCCACTGTGCGCAGCAGGAGAGTGACGTTTGAGGGTCCCCTTCCCAGCCACCTTGCTGCTGGGGCTGGCGATGCCTCCCTGGAGACCAAGAGGACAACAGCTCCTCGTGGGCTTCGGGGAGCTCTGGACAGCCTGGCGTCGGCCGCTGGGGACACCCAACTCCTGGAGCTGTGAGTAGCACGTCCCTCACCACTTCCTCCTCGCTTCCACCTGGGGCAAAGCTTGGACGGTACAGGAATGACACCGGGCCCCGAGGGTCATGGCTGAGCCACTCGGAACCCTCTGTACAGGATCCTGCGCCCCCGTTCTTCGGCCCTAACCAAAAGGACCACAGCCTCTGTTCCTCCCAAGCATGGGAGAGAATGTACGGTTCCTTAGCAAAGGAACGGGCCGTTGGGCAGCCCACCTCCCGCCCCAGACCTGGTAGTCTCCCCACGTCTCCCGTGACAGCCAGGAAACAGGTACCCTCTTGGAAACCCCACTTTTTTGTGACCTGGCCCAGCCCCATCCCCATCCCCACATGCTGTGCTGCTGTAGCTGACAAGGGCCCCATCTCTGAGCCTGTTCCAGCCTGGTTGCCTGGGTCAAGTGAGACAGCGTGGGTGGAGCACCCCTCGCCAGCAGGCTCACTGGAATTACTAGAAGTTCAGTAGGGCGCCTGGGGCAGAGCCTTGCCTTCTCTCTTCAGTATCCCTGTAAGATGGAAGGGGTCGGACTGAATTACCCCGCCCCACAGAGGTCTCAGGCTCTGAGCAGCCCCTGGGCAGTCTGGAGGAACAGCCTGTGTTTCTTCCCAGTAATGCTGCCCGCTGGGCAAGAAAGCAACCGCGACGCCCAAGCTTCCTGCTGGAGCCCGTTGAGAGCCAGACGCCCCTGGGGTATGGCACCCTTGGGGGGCAGGGGTAGGTGGTGTGATTCTGGGGACTTTAGGGCTGGTGGCCCCCCTTCTGTCCTGCTCCTCGGGAGGGTACCACGCCTGACCAGCTCGTGTCTTCCCTCTGCTCAGGCCTGAGGCACTGTGGGAGCATGGCCTAGGCGAGGTCCAGCCAATAGGCCTTGCGCTGACAACACCCTTCCTGGCAAAGGCCCAAACAGCACTGGACCCAAGCAGCCCCCTGCCAAGCGCCCCTGGCCTGAAGCCGCCGCCCACAGCGAGTACAGGCCTGGAGCTGCTGCCCCCTTCTTCCTTCATGCTGCGTGGGGCGGAAGCACACACCTGGGTAAGTCCCCCTGGTTACCTGGGGTCTTGTTCTGTGGTCTGGTCTTCGTGCCAGTGCTCTTTTTTGTGCACTTGGTGCTATAGCCACAGGAGTACTCATTGCTTCAGGGGAAGATGCAGGGAGGCCTGTGCAGGGGCCAGTGTCCTAGGGGCACGGCAGGGAACAGCCCCTGAGGCCCATCCCTGCTTGTGACGCTTACATGGTGGTGGAGACAAAAGAAACCCCGGCACGCAGACGAATGAAGAGACTGGATCATGGAGGGTCATACAGGGCCTGTTGATAAGTCTGGACTTCAAGAACAGGAAGTTGTGGAGGATGGTTGGTGGCTGTGCTCGGGTCCAGCAAAGGGTGCTGGCGGCCGGGACTGGGGGGGGTGGCTGTGGATGTCGTGGGAGGCAGACTAGGTAGGGCTTGCTCTGATGAGTCTGATAAGAGGGAAAGAAGGAATCGCGGATGGCTCCTGGGTTTCTGGCCTGAAAAGCTCAGGGAGTGATGAGTTCTTTACTGTGAGAGGGAAGATGGAGGGTGGGAACCCAGCAGCTGAAGCATCACGAGTGTGTCTTGAACCTGTCAGATTTGAGGTTAACGCAATAGATTCAGCCTGGCCTTCAGGAACAAGGTCAGGGCTGGAGATCAAAGTTGACAATTCGCAGCACAGGTTGAAGGTAAAGAACCGATGGGGTCATGGGGAGGAGTGGGGCCAAGACTCTGGTACCTGTGACGTAGGAGTCAAGGAGTTCGGGTAAGGAGGCGAGGAAGCACGAGTGTGCAGTGGGCTTGGGCCCCGCAAGGAGCTGGTGCCTGAAGAGCTGTGACCTAAGTAGGGATGGGGGGAGGGTGGGGGATGGGAGAGTGTCCATTCCCACCAGAGGACACTGTCACCAGGAGGGGAGGAGGGTTGTAGCTGTGGTTGGACAAGAACAGTTGCCACTGAAATGCATGGTCATTGTAGGAGGGGGTGTGAAAGGTCAGTAAGGCTGGAAACAGCTGCTTGGGTGGTCATGGGACTCTATTGGTGTCAGGTGCTGAATGAAGGGGCAGGACCAGGTGAGCTGGCTGCGGCAGGTGCAGGTATGGGGAGCCCCAGCTCCCAACCTTCCTCCCGCTTCCCTGCTCAGTGTTCATCCTTCCTTTACAGGCATCAGCCCGGCCGACGATACCTGGGCTTTTGTCCCAGGCCCCTTCATCCCTGGCCAGTGTCCCCAACCCCCGTCTGCTCCTTCCTGGGGACTTCACAGGCACCAGGCCTGGGCCTGGCTCTGACACTGCAGGTGTGTACCTGGGGCCTGTCAGTACCTCAAGTGCTCAGGTCACTCCCGGCACCTGGAATCCCTGGGTTCAGCCTGGGCCCAGACGGGAGGATGGTCAAGATCAAGCTTATTATCCTATTGCCACTGGCCACATGGACCTGGAGGCCGAGCTTGAGGGCATCCAGCAGCAACTGCAGGACTACCAGACCACAAAGCAGAACCTCAGGTGAGACCCAGAAACCCGCCTGGCACCCGTCCATGGGGAACAGGGGGAGCTGTCTGCCCAGTGATGGCCCCTGCATGCAGGCGGCACCTCTCCCCTTCTGTCCTGCTCAGGAAGGCCCAGGTTGGCCTTACCTTCAGGAAAAGCTGAGCAAAACTTTACACCCGTGTCTTGTGGAAGCCGGTGGTCTACCGGGCAAGTGTGACTGACATGGGATGATGCAGTGAGCCACCCTGCTTTGTCTGGGTCCACAGCCCACGTACCCCACGCCCAGGCCTGGGACCCTCAGTGTGAGCAGCAACCTCAATCAGAGGGAAGCGGGCAGGTCCCATGCGGCCAGCTCTGCACAGGGAAGGACAGAGGGCATTTCTGCCTGAGGGTGGAACAGGAGCCCTTCTCCCTCCACCCACACCAGAAGTGTGCTGGGCCTCTGCCTCGGGCCAAGCCAGGCAGCAGGTGCGTCACTCCCTCAGGTCCTGCCAACGGCAAGCAAGCAGCCTGCGGCAGTGGCTGGAGCTGAGCCAGGAGGAGCCCAGGCCGGAGGACCAGGAAGCGGAGCGGCAGGTTCAGGAAGAACTGCAGGAGGTGAGACCTTGGGCAGCCCCGGGACAGCTCCCAGGCGGGGCTTCCTCTCAGCCTGCCCCCTCAACCTCCCCAGGTGGAAGCGCAGATCCAGCAGCTGGCCTCCAAGTTGCAGGCCCAGCGCCAGCCCATCCGCACCTGTATCGCCCGCATCCGTGCCCTGCGGCAGGCTCTGTGCTAGTCACCACCCCATGTCCAGGAACAGAATGCAAAATTGCAGTGAGTTTATTTCAAAATGTTGCAATTAAATGAATTACTGTTCAGAAGTCTCCCACTTTTCATACAAAAATACTGTGCTACTGATACAGTTGAAAAAGTTCAAATGGCTTCTCCTGCAGGAGAAATTCACAGCATCCCCAGGAAACATGAAATCTGGCCCTATCCCCACAATCAGTGGCTCCCTAAGGACTGTGTACCTGTTGCCTGGGGACAGGTTTTCTAGGCACTGACATTCTCCCCTCCTCCACACATCAAATACACACCACCAAGGTTCCTCTGCCTCCAACATAAGCCCCTGATCAATAGCAGCAACTTTCTGTAGGTCTAGATACAGGGGACCCAAGCTCTCCCCTGGCCCCAGCTGGGCCACCACCAGCTAGCTGCCTGCCCCTTTTGCTTTGGACACCACTGAGGGGGTTTGGTAATGGGTCCTGCCTACTGGAAAGAGGACCTGCCAGCTCCGGGAGGTCACTCATCAGGGCCTGCAACGCACAGAGCCATTAGTGAGCACCCTCGGAAGTTGACGGCAGAGTCGGAGGTGATGCATTCAGCCACAAGTGCAAAGAGAGAAGACAGCTTTTCCCAACAAGCAGGGTGGGGCAAATTTGGGAGCAGTTGCATTAAGGGCCCTGGTCTGGGACCCACAGTCAGTGCCAGGAGGCACCTCACCCTATGCAAGGGAGGCCAAAAAGCAGTGATAGGAGGAGCAGCAAGAATGTACTTTAACTACCACTTATCTTAAAACGGAAATCAGACGAACTGAATGCTCGGGCCAGGAGATGTAGAGTCTCCAGTTTATACAACACGTTAGAAAATCTCCAAGAGGGAATCAATCGTCCTGGCCTGCACTTTCTCTTCAGGTGGGTAGGGGGAAGATGTAGGTCTAGGACATGAGAGGGGCTCTGACAACCTTGTCTGCACCCTGGACAGCAGGGACAGAAGTCACCCAGGTCCTGCCTGGTCAGACCCGACGGTCCCCTCCCTAGATAGCCTCAGAGGTTCCCCCTGAAAAGACCCTCACATTTCTGTGGAAAAGACCCCTCAGCAGCTGTGGCCATGGAAGAGGCTCTAGAGAGAGCCCAGAGCCTCCCCGAATCGGATTTTCTGTCCCGCTTTCAGCTTGAAGTTGAAGTCCTTGGGGGCCTCGAAGATAAGCACAATGGTGGAGCCCAGGTTGAACTCGCCCAGGTGCTCGCCCTTGCGCATGGGGATGCCCTCCTTGTTCGTGTGCGTCACGAAGCTGAAGTCATTGTAGGAGCCCTTGCTGTACCGTGGGCTGTTTGTGTGCAGGTCCTGTGGGAGGTGGAGGCAGAGCACGTGGACCTTGAACACACCTCTGCTGCCGTCCCGAACCTGTCCCCCACCCTGCTCAGAAAGGGAGGTCCGGACAGCAGCTCAGGCCATGGACCAGGCCTAACCCGATAGCCCCTGACCAGCTGTGAACTGGAGGGAAATGGAGGATTCAGACCCAACTGTTCACTAGTATGAACGGTGCCACAACATCAGCACCCGGGGGGCTGGGGGGCAAACCGACACCAAGAGGGGAAGCCCCACGGGCACTGGCACCCCTCACACTTGGCCTCCATCAGCATGCCCCACCCAAGCTCCCCTTGAGTTTCTGCAGAAGCAAAGTGCCAGGCAGGGAAGTTAATTCCCTCCCTCACCAGCCACCTCAAGACAGGAGTGGGTGGGGGATAAGCAGAGCAGAAGCTCAAGGCCCAGCCCCTCCTCGGGGCAGCTGCTCCGCACAGCCAGGCCTGGTGGGGGATGTGCCCTCCTAGAACTTAGAGTCCCGATGGACCTGGCTGCACAGGAGACGGTGCAAGTGGCCTAGCCCTTGGGCTTCGGCAGGATCTGGGCTCTGCCTACCCGGTCAAAGTAGATGCGGATGGAGCCCACGTTGGTGGCCCCCACAGCCGTCAGTGAGAAGAAGCCGTGTTTCCAGTCACCAGTCAGGACTACCCGCTCATTGTGGCAGAAGAGCTCTTTGATCCAGCGGGCCATGCCGGGGTTCACGGACATCAGGGAGCCTGTGGGGACAGACACTGCCACTCCCTGCCCATCGGGAGGACAAGCCTCCCAGAGCCCAGTGTAGACGTCTACTCTGGGAGGGCCCAAGACCCACTGTACCCCCCAGCCTGCCCCTGCCACCCACGCCCAGCAGTCACCTCACAGCTTTGGAGCCTGCGTCCCCTGACAGCAAGAAGCTGAGGACCTCTCTGAGGCCCCCAGGGGCAGGTCCCACCCATGTGCTGGCCCAGGCCTACCTGGGAAGTGGCGCCGGTGGGAGACAGTCCAGTCAGTGGGGGAATGGAAGCAGTGGTAGTCCCCGGGGGCCAGGTAGATGACGCAGTGGTAGAGCTCGTTCCCTTCTCGGGTGACCAGCTGGCTCCTGAAGGAGCCAGAGGAGGTCGCTGTGGGGCAGACACGAGCCAGGCACTCAGACAAGCACTTGATGCTGCCCAACACGAAGCCTGCGTGCAGCCTGGACACTGGCTCCAGGAAGGCCTGAAGCTGCGGGCAGAGTAACTACTGGTCTACAGGCCTCCCTCCCAGACCCACTCCCATCCCCACCCTCCACCCTCTGACATCCAGCGCAGCCACACCACAGCACAGCTGCCTGGCCGCCACCGGGCCAGGACCCACCTGGTGGGAAGGGCAGGTCCTCTGCGGGGATGCGAGGGCCCAGGAACGACTCCAGCGAATAGGTGACCCCCTTCACCTGCTCTACCTCGCAGTTCTTCACCTGCCCGAAGTTGAGGATCTTCCCATCCGATGGGCTGATCTGTAAGGGCCAGGAGAGGCTCGGTGTGGGGGAGGGGAGGGGACAGAGGGCAGGGCCGCCGCCTCCTTGGGGTTTGGCCTGGGAGGAGTGCCCACCAGGCCACCTGTTCCTAAAGGCACAGCCAAGAGCTGCCTGTACGGAGGCAGGAATAGAAGGTGGGGTTGGGCCTCACCACGCTGTGCAGGCCGCACACGGGCCGGGCCTGTGGCTTCAGCTTGCGCCGGAAGAACTCGCTGAGGTTGCGGTAGTGGTGCAGGTCCTCCACGGCGGCCTCCTTCATGTTAACCCCGAAAGTCCAGATGTACAGGCTGTAGACGGGCCTGCGCAACCAGTGCGGCAGCTCCACTTGGTTGAGACGGCCCCAAGCCCGCGATAGCAAGCGCGTCGGCACCGACTTGTACAGGGCCACCTGCAGGCCGCGGGCAGGCAGGTGAGTCAGCCACACTGTGTGCTCACCCCCCAACCACCCCCATCAGCCGGTACCCTCTCCCCTCCCCATGGGGGCCACCTCCCGAGGCCTGAGCAGCTTGTCCCCACGAGGGCTTTGTGACATGGTTGTCTCTCACCAGGAACCAGACTGAGCTTCCAAATCTCTCACACATAGTACCGGCCAAGCCTGTGTGACACAGTGACTTACAGCTCAGCTGCCAGCCATTTCCTGCAGACTTCCCACAGCGGCTACCCCACTCCCTCCCCATCCCCCAGGGAGACTGGCCAGCACAGCCTCACTTCTTGAGGTGGGGAGGGGCAAACACAGATCTGACACAGACACACAGGCTGTGGCGGGCAGTACTGCCCGAGTCCCAGACCAGCACAGAAGGGAGAGACCTCTGGTGCGCGGGCAAGTCCACAGCCCAAAGCGCATGTGCTCGTCCCCCCACCCCCACCCCGAGGTTGGGGACTCTCATGCAGACGGGTTGACCACTGACACCCCCCCTTGTCCACACAGCTGTCCCCACCTGGTGCTCCTCCAGGAGGCAGAGGGGACTCGGCCTCTCAGTCAGACCCTCCAGCCAAACTCAGGGCCAGACGACCCAGAAGGGGCAGCCTCTTAAACCTCAAGTGCCTCTGCCATAGCGGGACGTGCTTCTAATTGGTGGCTGCTGCTTGCTGAACACAACCAAGACACCAAGTCCCCAAAGCATAAAAGCAATTCCATTCCAACTTTAAACACCTTTAAAGAGGCAGTAAGTTAGCGGCTCCCAGCTGACGCCCGTCCACGGGGGCGGCCCAGGGGGCTGCCCTATGACCCCAGGCCTAATGCCCAGTGCCCCATAGGTGCCCCTGAGCTTTCAAACCCTGGCAACGCCCCACCTGGGCTGTCCAAGGGCCTGGGAGCAGGGTTTCCTCCTTGGGGCCAGCTTGCCTGAGAGCCAGGCACAGCCAGGCCGCTCCCTCACGCAGCCCTGCCTGGGGCTCCTGGGTCCTCAAAGGCATCCTCACCCAAAGGGGCCCACACAGGCTCCAGCCTCCCTGAACCACCCTCTGGCGTCCAGAAATTAATTTGGGTTCTTCTCAAAATCACCCCTAAGCTCTTTTCAGACACCATTTTCTGAATGCCCAATGTGGGTTCTTTTCAGAAGCAGAGTCCCCACGTGGCAGAAATGCAGGCAAAGAGAGCAGGCAGTGGACGGTGGGCCGTTACAGTCACCTGTCTGCAGCCCACCCTCTCCACAGGCTCGCCTTCCAACATGACCCTGCCGGAGCGCTCAGGCCCACCTCTGATCTGACAAATGTCTCCTCCTCGGTCTCCTGGGCCCCAACCTCAGGCCTGCCTGGGGGGAGGCCAGGCCGCAGCCCCTGCACACTTACCCTGCTCACAGGTCTCCATCCCACCCGGCTGAGTGGCCTGAGGGCGCCAAGGGGCAGGAGGTAGTAGAGGACCGTCAGGGGCCAGGAGCGCAGTTTCAGGGCGGGTTTGGACATGCAGCTCAGCTGTCCCAGCCTTCGCCTCAGGGCCAGCTGGGGGAAATACAACCTGCAGGGCACATGTCCGCACACAGCCAGGGTCAGGGGAGGACCGGGGCCCCACCTCACCCTCAGCAGGTTCGCCTCTCGATGGAGTCGGGCGGCACCGGCCAAACTCCTTCATCCCAACCCCACTCTGAGTTGGGGGCTTGGCTGCCTCTGGTCGGCAGACTCACTTCCCAGTCTCCCCACCTGCCTGTCAGCTGAGACACACAGGGTGAGGCACCTCTCAGATGGAGTAGCTTCTGAACCTGGCAGGGACCCCGGAGAGAACCTTGGGGCTGAGTGCACCAGGAAGATGGTGCAGCGCCTGCCTTGCGGCCCCCTACCGGCCTGGGGCCAGCTCTGCCCACACAGGCTCCGAGGAGAGCTAGTCTGATCCCCCTTAGCCCCTGGCAGCGCAGGATCTGGGAAAATCTCTTCATGGCTCCAAGCCTCTTATTTCCTCATTTGAGGGGCCTGACAAGATCACAAAGGAACATACAAACATGCACAAGCACTAGTGCGCGTGTACACACTCACGCACGCATGCACGCGCGCTACTGCTCCATCCATCCCCGTGGTCTTTCTGCATCAGGTCAGGTTCTCCAAAACGATCCAGAGGTTGGTGGGGATAAGCTCCCCGCCAACCCTCAGGCCGCCTTCCAGGTCTGCTGGGGCCACATACACCTGACCCAGGCCCCTCCTTCCGATAAAGGTAGGTGGGCTTTCCCCAGACCCCACCAGCTCAAATTCAGCGCACTCAGCCAGGCTGAGCCTCGGGGGAACCAGACTCTGGGATGAGCCTTTCCACCGGAACCCTGGCCCTCCTGAGGCATGACACTGAGGCCCAAGTCACCTTGCCACATGCCTAGGACCTAGAAAGTGCTCCTGAGGCCCCAGTGTGGCCATCAGAAGACCACACTGCCACCCACTCTGAGAATGTCCCGGGGCTTTGGTTTCCTCATCTACAGAAACACTTCATTCAACTGGAGAATAAGGCTCCATCTGTGCCTGTGCGCGCTCAGAGCAGCTCTGTCCTCTGCCCCCAATTGCTCAACAAACCAAGGAACAAAGAGGCACCTCAGCTGATATGAAAAGCAGAAAAAAATGGAGAACTGAGCCGAAGGCCAGGCCCTGCAGCTCAGTGGTGGCCCTGGGAGGCGCTGCTTCTTCACTGCTCACCAGACCCCCTGTGTCCATTGTCTCTCCCATCCCACCCCCTCCAGCTTTAAGAAGGTCTGGCAAGTGGGTAGGGGCCAAGCAAAGCCTGACATCACTGCTCTCCCCTGGGCTCCCCCCATCCACCTCGCTCTCTGCAGAAGTACAGGGACCAATCTCGGAGGAGCTGTGCTGCAGCGGGGCGGGGGCGCAGCGCAGACACTGGCCCACCAGCCTGCTGGCCCCCCTGAAACAGGCTCTCCGACTCAGGCCCCCCGGGCCAGGCCCCTCCAGCCGCGGGGGCTGGTCCCCTGGCCCCCTGCCGCCGCCACCACCTCCACCACGGGGCCGCTGGACGTGAACTCTGACCTTTCGGAGGTCGAGGCGGGGCGAGGCCAGGTTAGGACGCAGCCATGGCCCGCAGCATCTCACCATTTTGCCGCGCGGAGCTCCGGTCCTCGCCGCGCCTCTGACTGACACATGGTGGGCGGCGCAGGGAAGCAGTGCCAGGCTCGCTCCCTTTGTCTCTCCTCCTTCCTCCCTTCCCCCCCGGAGCTCCTGCGCTGTCACCGCTCCTCGCCCCGGCGGCTGCGGCTGGGGGACCGCTCCCTGGCTAGGTCCAGTCCAACGGATCAGGGCTGTTGCAGAGACAGGCACCGATCACACACCTGCTCAGCCTGCGCACCGGCCCCGCCCTCGGCCCGTTCTGTCCCTGGCTTGGCTGCCTGCCTGCTCCCAGCAGGGAGGGGACCCGGCGCCTCTGAACCCAGGAGCACAAGTGGGAATCTGAGCCCCGCGCTCCAGGCGGGCGCCCAGCGTCGGGCTGTCTGCGGCCCCGGCGGCCCCTCCCTCACTGGGACCTGACCCATTTTCCTTTCAGATGACAAAGTAGCATCTGAGGGATGAGGGCGCAGGAAGGCAGGAGAGGCGCGGCGGTGAGACCCCAGCATCTGGCCTGCTCTGGCTCTCTCCTCGTCGTCGTCCCCACCCACCGCCTCAGGGTCCCCCATATCTGCCTCCTCTGAAGAGGGGCACCAGGGCGACCTCAGGGAAACCGGCCGCCCCGCCTTCCCATCTCTCTGGGGAGGAACAGCACTTTGGTCTGCGGCCGCCCGGCTCCCTGAGAGGACGCCCAGCCTCTGCAGATCACGGGCAGGGGGAGAGCAAACATTCTGCAGCCTGGGAGTCACAGCCCGCCCAACGCAGCCCTCAACCCACACACCCGGCGTCGTCTTTAGATGAAGACATGCGGGGTCCCAGGGCTGCTCCGAAGGCAGAGAACTGACCCGGCCCAGGCCCCCGCGCCGAGACCGGACAAGAGGCCCCAACTCGGACATGGTTCAACCCTCACAGGCTAAACTTCTGAGGTCCTGGGCAAACCCACCTCAGCCAAGGAGGTGAAAACCGCCAGCCCGACACCTGCCAGATCTCTAGGTGTGAGTGGCCATGGGGCTGGATGAGACTGACTAAGGTCTGGACGTTAGCATGGATTTCCACCCCTGCCAAGGCCCACCCCACCTCAGACCAGGACCCCTCGGCAAGCTCATCTCCCCAGGCCACCCGCCTCTCTGAGTGGCCGTTGAATGGCAGGAGGGCGCCCACACAGGCCTCCTCCTGCCCAAGGCCCCATGGAAACTCTGACTTTTGTCTGGCCAGGCTCCAGCTGAGGTCCCACTAACTCCCTTCCTACAGCCCACCTGCCGAGCACAGCCCTGCCCCGCCCTCCCAGCCTCGGGCCCCAAACTCGCCTCCCGGTGGCTCCCCAGGAAACAGGCCCAGCGGGGTGATGGGCAGTCAGGGTTGCTCCTGAAGCTAGGCTCCAGGACAAGGCTCTCTCCCCGACTCTAGAAACTCTAGAAAGCTTGGGCTGCGTGCACAACCGGGATTCACAGTGGGGGCTGGAGACGCCTTGTGGGCGGGGATGAGAGCCAGGCCTCCTCCTGCCAGTTTTCCTCGGTGGGACCTTGACCGCTGCAGGATGTTGTCAGAAAGGCACGTTCAGGAAGCCACAGACAAACCCAGCTTGGCCCAAAACCTCAGGACCTCAAAGCAAATCCCCGTGTGTGCCTTTGCATTGCATTCGCCCCCAAGGCCTCCAGTCCAGGAGCCTGACCGGGCCACACAGCCCACCAGGGCAGTGGAGGGGACTCTGGGGGACCAGCCCAAGGAGCTGCTATCCTGGAGAGACTCCAGGAACTGCCCTGAGAAGCTGGGCAGGAGGTCTTCACGCCTCAGTCCTGTCTCTGTCACTATTCTACTTCCGCTTCTAAAACGGGACACTGAGACCAGAGTCAGGTTTCTTTTAAATCACCAGTGTTCCCCAAAAGGCCCCCAGCAAGCTGACATGAATTCAGCTGTCCACCAGGAAACGGGCCAACACCCTCTGACTAGCTCAGAGCCGCAGGACGGAGGGAAGGGGGTCCCTAGAGGTCACCCCTTCTCACTTTCCAGGAGCAGAGCCACTTCCTCAGCCAACAGTGCTCCCAGCATCCCCACCTCAGAGCCCCACTTGCCCTCCGCGCCTACAGTGGCCTTTGGAGGCCAAGCTAGAGCTTTCTCCCTTTCTGGTTCCCTGAGTGCAACTTGGGGAGTTCAGGCCTGAAGGAGGAGCCTGCAAGGAGAGCGCCCTGAAGCAGAGAAGTACAGACACCTTCCCTCTCTCCCGAGAGTCTCAAGGACACTCTGTGGAGGTGAGTTTGGGGCTATGACCAGTAGGACTTTAAAGTCATTACATGGCCATGTGGAACATGAGAACACAGAGGCTTTGGTGGGGGGAAAGGACAATCTGGTTACTGTGATCCTGGATGCCCTCCCCCCACCCTCGCGCTGAGAGCTGGGAAAGGCCTTGCAAGTCACACGTGCTCTCTGAGTCTCAGTTTCCTTATCTGGAAATGGGAAGGGTCCTTCCTCCTTTTCACCCGCCTTGAGTCTCAGATCAAAGCTGTGACCAAGGCCAAGAACAACTCTGCTTAGAAACCCCATGCCTCTCTTCCACCCAAGAACTCAGTGCAGCCTCACCCCCCAGACCTGGCTCCCAATGCCTCCCCCCTCCCTTTCCAAACCCACGCTCTGGGAGGACAGAAGTTTGCTACCACTGGGAAGATGGAAGGAACAGGGCAGAGGAGGCAGTTTTGACAGAGGAGCCCAAACCACAGGGGCAGCGATGATGTGAGTAGGAAGAGATGGCTCAACAGGACCATCTTGGGGGGGGCTCACCTTTGTCAGGACGTGCTGTTCTGGGGGTTCACACCCCAGAGGTGCTGCAACATCCCCACCCACCCCTCACCGCCCTCGACGAAGGCCTTGCAACCCTGCACGTGTCCAGCCCGAGAGCCCAAGGATGTGCTCCTGCTCCCTGAGTGGAAAGCTCACTGGGTGCCAGTTACTCGGCCTGAAGCCTCAGCAGAAACCCCCGGTGCCCCCCAAAACATGCGTCCCCAGCCTGACTTGCTGTGCACACTCCCGGCTCTGGAGGGCAGGGCTGCTGGGTAGCTGTGTCAAGGTGGGGTCACCAACCATTCCTCCCCTGAGTTCCAAGGCTAGAAGCTCACAAAATGTCAGAAGTAGGGAACCAGGAAAATGGATTCTCCCGGGTGAAATGGGTGAGCCATCTTGGGGGAGCCTTGGGCGAGAGAAGAGGAAGCAAAGAGAAGGGTCCAGAGGCACCTCTTTCAAGGGCGGTAGAGATGGGGACAGGACTCGGCAGGACTCTTTCTTAAATCCCCTCAAGGAAAGGAACCTTCTCTGGGGCAATCCTTGGCACTAGTGGGGAATGGGGTTCTGGGAAGGGCGGGGTGTCACCCCCTCCCGCCCCTTGGCTGGTACATGGTGACAACTGCAGCATGTCCGGTCCCACCAAGGAACACTGCCACTTCCCCCCCACTCTGGCGCCCGTCCCAGACCCTTAGGGCAGAACTGAGGAAATGGGCGCAGGAGGACATCGAGCCGCCCGCAACGCCCACATTTCCCTTTTCCGGGCCGGGAGGCGAGGAGATGCTACACGACGCGAAGGAAGTGAGCTCATCCTGCCCGGCCCCGTGACCCACCGTGGGGCCAGGGAAGCCACACTCGATCGGGGTTGGGGGGTGGTCTCCTCAGGCCCCAATTGGTGAGGGGTGACTGGCCTCCCTGCTACGCGAGCAGGCCTTCCGCTTGCGCGGGGCGGCTCGGCCGCGGCAGCTCACTCACCGGCAGGTGGTCCGCTCCGCTGGCTTCCGCGCCGCGCGCCGGCTGAACTCGCAGGGAGGCGTTGCTCCTTGCTCCTCGGAAGCCTGACTGCGGGCGGGCGGGCGGGGGCTCGGCTCCACCCAGTCAGGCAACCGGGGGCGGCGGCAGGAGACCGGACACCAGGCTCGCTCGTCAGTCGCGCCCCGCCCCCCAGCCCGGGGTTCCTTTAAGGGGAGGGGCGGGGCCAGGGGAGCGGCGGGAACAGGCGACCTGCCCGACGGCCACAGGACTTCGCGGGTGCCTCCTGGGGGCGGGGCTGGGCTCCCTGGGCCGAGAGCTCCTCCCACACACCCCTCCGGGCCGCCAGGGCCTCCACGTGCTGCGGACCTCACCCGAGGGCCGGCTTCTCTGGACTGAGCACAAAGCCACCTCCAGACACCTCTTCTAGCCCTCGAAGCCCTCGCTCCTTCATACACCCGACCCTGAAGACAAAGGCTGCTCCTCACCCCACCCCCTCTCCTCCAGGCAGACACACCCTGACACACAAAATCCCCTGGTGCAGACCAGCAAACAAGACCCAGTGGGCAAGGTCCACCCCCGCCCAGCACGTAGGCTTCCTAGCGGGGATCAAGACCTGTGGGGTGATTCTCGTCTTATCTTTCTACCCCACTAGATGGTACCCCACTGCAGGGTCAGCACCCTACCCCCATACCCACTGAAAACGCTCAGTCAACATGGGATGGAATTAACCAGCTTAACACCTTTTAGGGGAGGGGGAGGGTCCAGCGGGGAACACCACCACTACTCAACCACAAAAAGCATGTGGAATTCAGGAGCCTGATTAGCTGAAAAACCCCAGCTTCTTTTGACCACTGGGAATTTAGTTTCTAAAGCAACATTTAGACGAGGAAGAGAGCTGACAGGGCTTGTGAAGAGATGGGCAGCTCAGTCAAGGCAGCCTGGAAGAGGACACAGCAGCATGCCGACACAGCCCCACACACCTGCCCCCTCATCCGGATCCAGCCCAACCAAGTGTTCCATAACAAGCTGGAGGGATCCTTGGGACGCCAGTAGGAACTGGGAGGCAGGGAGGTGCACGGCCCACCTCAGCCTCCTAGCCTAGGCTCACAGCATTCTTGGAGGCCCAGCGAGACTTTAGACCCCTGCTCACCTCAGAGCTCCAACCAACCACCACTCGAGATGGAATAAAAAGGAGTTAAAGCACAGGAAGATGCTGACACACAATCTTAGCAACACTAAATTCCAGAACCAGAAATCCAGGAAGACCGTCCTGACTTCCCCAAAGCCTGCAGTGCATCCATCAGGACCCAAGTTAGACCTAAGGGGGAAAAACAAGTCTGGATCAAAAGCCCAGATTCTTATTTGCTGAGCGGCCTGTGGAGCGCTGATGCTCTCCACTGTAAAATGACCAACTGGGCCCCTCCACATGGACCAGAGCTCCTCTGTAATCATTCAAAGCCTCTCAGGCCGACTGGCGTCTAGGAAACTCATAAACCAGCCCACAGGTCTGCCCTGAGATTAGCCCGCCCAGCCTTCTAACCTGCCCTCCACCACGTATATCTCAGGAGGGAAATGCCTTCTGGACAATATTCCAGACAATACTCAACATGATTTCTGGGAGTAAGAAAAAAACCCCTGGAAGGTTTACTCTCCCAGCCCAAATGAGGTCCCTTCTGGCCACCCACACTTGGTCCTTAATTTCTAGTCCTCCCACCTTGTTTGGACTCCCCTGGGCGGGAGTGCCACCTAGTGCCATTGCGAGGCTCTGCAGGCCCCAGGCCACTTGGCCGCAGCACTCCTGGACAGGCCAACCTCCTCAGTCAACCCACTGCCACTCCCCTGCTCCTTGCAGAGTGAACTCCGTGCCCTGCTGTGCCAGGGGACAGAAGGGAGTGGCGGGGTAGGGGTGGCAGGTGCTCTCTGTTAATTCTAATTCCCTGGGGGCCGATGGAGGCCCCTCGAAGAAGAGAGGTGATGGTCGGTGTCCCAAGGCTGGCACGAGGAGCCAGGGACAGGTTATCAGCCTTACAGAAGCCTGGGCAGGAACCCGGACAAGCACGGACTACGCTCAGGTGATTCCTTGATCTGAAGGCTTCTCATAGCCCTGCCAAATTCTCCCTTCGTGTTCTCGAATGTTTCCTAGCAATCCCACCAGCCCAGATGACTTCTCTGCCACCCAGGCAGCGAGGAGGGTGCAGCAGGGTAAGGAAGCCCAGCAGAAAGCTCCCTCCAGGCAGGAGCCCAGCCTTGTCCATTCCCTTTCCCCTTAGTGGTGCAGGCACAGAGCACCCCCTTGGGCTGGGGGAGGCAGGGGAGAGGAAAGACTGGAGTGGCTGCCACAGCTCCTGGCACATACCACAAAGGAGGTCCCTGAAGCCTTGAGATGTCCTCCTGACCTGGAATAAGCCCAGGATTCTCTGAGGTCAGAGCTGGGCAGGCAGCAGGGTCTACTTCCCACCAACTTGACTGACTGCCCATTTTAACATCCAGAACTGTCTTCTCAACACCTATTAGGTAAGAGGTAAAATAGTACTTACTGAATCTCCACCCCCTGCCAGCATAGGACCAGGTATTTATTTACACCTACATCATTCTCATTTAACAGCAGCCTGTTCACAGAGGGGAACAATAAAGCTATAACAATTACAGGAAGTTTAAAAACATGCAAAACATGTTCTACACTGTCCAGGGTCATGGACTCGTGGAGCGAAGGAAATGCCAAGTGCAGATCAACAGGGTAGGGGTGAGCGACGTGGGAGACCTGACAGGCTGATCTGGCTTTATTCCTTTTCAGAACTGGAATGTCACACCTCACATTTTAAAAATACTAAACTGAGGGCAGAAACAACGAAGCGGTGCTAACACACCCCATGGCCAGACGAGATAACAACAAACCACGTTATTATGCTCAGATGTGGACTGAAGTGTTTAGGGTTGAAGTTTATAATGTCTGCTATGTACTTTCAGTGGCTCAGAGGAGAGTCTGTACATATGCACAGAGACAAAGCAGATACGAGGAAACATTAATAACTGGTCACTCAAGCAGTGTGTGTGGGTAACAATTCTCTCAACTTTTCTACTCTGTTCAAAAGTGTTCACAATAAAATACTGGAAGACTTTGCTTTAAGCCACAGAAAAACCTCTAAATTCTACTACTAGGGAGAAAAGCTCAAGACCACATTGAGCACACAGCGCCTCTCTGGCCCTGAGGCAGCATCACGCCCACCACTGCTGCTTCATGAGGCGGGTGGGGCAGTTCCAAGCCGAACCCCTCCCTCCTGTCCAGGCAACAGCCCTCTGACGGCAGCAGCCCTCCGATGACCACAGCCCGCTCTGCAGCCTAGGGCCCCATCTCCGCAGAGTCAGCTCCTTGGTTTGCAGGAGGAGGGACACGTGGACGGCTTCTTCCCCAAAGGGCCCCCCTTTCTACCAGGCCAGCTTCCCCACCGCCTGCACCTCTGTCCGCAGGACCCGTGAAGGCAAAAAGGACTCCTCAGAAGCACCAGAGACCAAGGGAAATCTGCCACGAGATGCCACCCTTCATGGAACAGGCAGGAAACCCCGGCGGGAGGGGGGTAGCACACCTGGGCACTCCCCCCATACACACCTGCCATCCAGGTCACCTGGCGACCTGGGCTTACAGACGCTACACAGCTTCCACCCCTCTTGGTAAGAAGCACTTATGAAGGTCTGTTCCCCCCTTTGACTTAGAGGGACAAAAAGGACAGCATATCTGAAATCACAACTGCCACACAAACGCAGACTGCGATGCTCGGGCACAGGCGGTGGCCTTCCAGCTCCAGTCAGTGCTGCTCCCTTGAAGCCAGTTCTCCAAAGAGGCCCGGTGGCAACCACCCTCCCCACTGAGGCCAAACGCCAGGCCCAGGTAGCCCAAATAAGGTAGCTGGGCTCTTTGACCCCAAACCCTGACCTTTTTCAGGAAGGACACCATGAGTTCCTGAAAAGAAACTCGTGGAAGCGTCCCCTCCTCCATGCCCGGCACTCAGCCTGCTCGAGGCTCCAGTTCTAAGGGCAGGGCGTTCTCCTGGTCTGACCAGAGCCGGAGGAGTGTGGTGGATTCCTTGTTCCGTGCCATTTAGACTAAACGTTAAACTTACAAATACTCTGAGCCAGTATAGACAGACAATAAACACATGAAAATGTTGAAGTGGACTCACATTTAAAGAAAAGCAAATTACAAACTGTATTAAGGTATGATTCTTGATGTTCCCTATTTCCTCCACTGCTCTCAGTAAAGAGCTACTCCACCCCTCCATCCACTCAAGTCAAAACTCACGAGTCATTTTCCATTTCTCTCTCCCCTCAATCCATCAGTGCATCCTGTCCACTCTCCCCTCAAAACATACCCAGAATCGAATGTGGAATCTAAAAAATACAGCAAACTAGTTAATATAACAAAAAAGCAGCAGACTCACAGATATAGAGAACTAGTGGTTACCAGTGGCGGGGGGATGGGGGTGGGGAGGAATATTGGGATAGGAGAGTAAGAGGTACAAACTGTTAGGTATAAAATAAGTTACAAGGACTTCCCTGGTGGCGCAGTGGTTAAGAATCCGCCTGCCAATGCAGGGGACACGGGTTCGAGCCCTGGTCCGGGAAGATCCCACATGCCACGGAGCAACTAAGCCTGTGTGCCACAACTACTGAACCTGCACTCTAGAGCCCACAAGCCACAACTACTGAGCCCGCGTGCCACAACTACTGAAGCCCACATGCCTAGAGACCACGCTCCGCCACAAGAGAAGCCACCGCAATGAGAAGAATGAGAAGCCCGCGCAGTGCAATGAAGAGTAGTCCCCGCTCGCTGCAACTAGAGAAGGCCCGCACACAGCAACAAAGACCCAACGCAGCCAAAAATAAATAAATTAATGAATTAAATAAGTTGCAAGAATATACTGTACAACATAGGGAATATAGCCAATAGTTTATAATAACCTTAAAAGGAGTTTAACCTTTAAAAATTATGAATCACTATATTGCACACCTGTAACTTATACTGTACATCAACTATACTTCAATAAAAAAAATACCAGAATCGAGGGCCTCCCCCCCACCCCAACTCCACTGCTCCCCACTCTGATCCAGGCCACCACTTTCTCTTGCTGGGATCCTGTCAGAGCCTCCCAACAGGTCCCCTAATCTGTCTCCACAGCAGCCAGGACGACTGGATCAGAACCTAGATCACTCAGCACTCAGAGGACAGGCTGAGCTGGTGCCACGGGTCCTCCTGCCCTCCTACCTTCCTGCCCTCTGTGCCTCCAGCCACAGGGGCTCTTTGTTCTCCCTAAACAGCTACAAGTGTTCTCTATCCATCTCAAGCCTCTACCTGGACCACTCTCCCAACCCCTCAGATGCCCCCTCAGCCCACACGGCACTAAGCGGGGGCCTTCCTTCCTTCCCTGACTGCCTTGCTCCCAGCCCAGCTCTGCCCCAGCCTGAGACACTGTGCCCTTTACCTGTCTATGTTCTCTCCACGGCCTTCAACCACTAGACATGTCCATGTGTCCGTCTGTTTCTCAGCTGTCTCAGCCCCTAATGAGGGAAGCTCTCTGAGGATGGGAGCTCTAGCTCTATTTACCAGTGGATCCCCAGCATCTCAACAGGGCCCGGCATACGGAAGGAGTTCAAAGATTTGTTGAATGAAGCAGCAAATTCAAGAAGAGAGGAATGGTGTTCATCTATGACAATTGTTTCAGTAACACCCAGTGTGGTTCATATACCCAACAATGCCTATTACAGATGGGTACAATAGTTTTAGACGTCAAACATGTAGCAAAAATCGTGCAGGTGCCCAGACCCCTTCAGACAGCAATTCTACACTGAGGCATTCAGCCTGAGGAAAAGGCCTACGTGCAAAGATGTGCTCTACAACGTTAATCACGATGGTAAAAACCACTGGGGCACCAGAATCCACTATGGTAGTAGAGCCACTTAAGGTATATAGTTACATGAAGTCTTGCAAAATCATCATATGTAGCAATATGTATAAGGTAAAAAAGGCAAGATACAAAACAGGAGTAGCTGACCCCTGAACAACACAGGTTTGAATGCGCAGGTTCACTTATAAGCAGACTTTTTTCAATAAATACGTACTACAGTACTACATAATTGGAGGATGTGAAGCCACGTATACCGAGAGTGGCCTGTAAAGTTATATGCATATTTTCAGTTGCTGGGGGGAGGGGAGTCAGTGCCCCTAACCCCCGCATTGTTCAAGGGTCAACTGTATATCCATTAAAAAAAAAACAGACAGACATCAAGTGAAAAATAAAGCCCGTGATTATGCAACAAGTCGTCAGGTGAGAAGGGCTGGGAATCATGACTGTCCTCCCAGTTCTCCAACATTCTGTCAGAGCGTTACATCACCTCTGTCATTTACAAGAGAATGAGACTGACTTCCAGAAGGGGGCCAAGACCATTCAATGGGAATGTGCTGGGAAAACTGCACATCCCCATGAATGAAGTTAGATACTTAACCTTACACGATATAAAAAAACATCTCAAAATGGATCAAAGACCTAAACATAAGACTTAAAACTATAAAATTCTTAGAGGAAAACAGGAGAAAATCTTCATGACACTGGATTCAGAAATGATTTCTTGGATATGACACCAGAAACACAGGAAATAAAAGTATAAATAGATAAATTGGACTTCATCAAAAGATATGATCAAGAGAGTAAAAAGATAAGCCATAGAATGGGAGAAAAATATTTGCAAATACATATACCAGATAAGGGTCTAGTATCCAGAAAAATAAAGAACTCCTGCAACTCAGCAACGAAAAACCACACAATTCAAAAATGGACAAAGGGGGACTTCCCTGGTGGTGCAGTGGTTAAGAATCCACCTGCCAATACAGGGGACACAGGGTCAAGCCCTGGTCCGCAAAGATCCCACATAACACAGAGCAACGAAGCCCATGCACCACAACTACTGAGCCTGCGCTCTTGAGCCCGTGCTCTGCAGCAAGAGAAGCCACCGCAATGAGAAGCTTGAGCACCACAACGAAGAGTAGCCCCCGCTCGCCATAACTAGAGAAAGCCCGCGTGCAGCAACGAAGACCCAACACAGCCAGCCAGCCAGCCAGCCAGCCAGCCATACATACATACATACATACATACATACATACATAAATAAATATTTTTTATTTATTTTTTTTTTTGCGGTACGCGGGCCTCTCACTGTTGTGGCCTCTCCCGTTGCGGAGCACAGGCTCCAGACGCGCAGGCTCAGCGGCCATGGCTCACGGGCCCAGCCGCTCCGCGGCATGTGGGATCCTCCCAGACCGGGGCACGAACCCGTGTCCCCTGCATCGGCAGGTGGACTCTCAACCACTGCGCCACCAGGGAAGCCCAATAAATATTTTTTAAATGGACAAAGGGCTTGAACAGACGTTTCTCCAAAGATATATAAATAGCCAATAAGCATGTGAAAGGATGCTCAACATCACTAGTCATTAGGAAATGAAAATCCAAACCTCAATGAGATACCATTTCACACCCATTAGGATGGCTATTATAAAAAATAAATTAAAAGGTGGATTAGAGACCTAAATGTAAGACCAGACACTATAAAGCTCTTAGAGGAAAACACAGGAAGAACACTCTTTGACATAAATCACAGCAAGATCTTTTTTGATCCACCTCCTAGAGTAATGGAAATAAAAACAAAAATAAACAAATGGGACCTAATGAAACTTAAAAGCTTTTGCCCAGCAAAGGAAACCATAAACAAGATGAAAAAACAACTCTCAGAATGGGAGAAAATATTTGCAAATGAATCAACGGACAAAGGATTAATCTCCAAAATACATAAACAGCTCATGCAGCTCAATATTAAAAAAACAAACAACCCAATGCAAAAATGGGCAGAAGGCCTAAATAGACGTTTCTCCAAAGAAGACATACAGATGGCCAAGAAGCACATGAAAACCTGCTCAACATCACTAATTATTAGAGAAATGCAAATCAAAACTACAATGAGGTATCACCTCACACCGGTTAGAATGGGCATCATCAGAAAATCTACAAACAACAAATGCTGGAGAGGGTGTGGAGAAAAGGGAACCCTCTTGCACTGTTGGTGGGAATGTAAATTGATACAGCCACTATGGAGAACAGTATGGAGGTTCCTTAAAAAACTAAAAATAGGGCTTCCCTGGTGGCGCGGTGGTCGAGAGTCCGCCTGCTGATGCAGGGGACACGGGTTCGTGCCCCGGTCTTGGAAGATCCCACATGCCGCAGAGCGGTGGGGCCCGTGGGCCATGGCCGCTGAGCCTGCGCATCTGTGCTCCGCGACGGGAGAGGCCACAACAGTGAGAGGCCCGCATACCACACACACACAAAAAAAAGACTAAAAAAAACTAAAAATAGAATTACCATACGATCCAGCAATCCCACTACTGGGCATATACCCAGAGAAAACCATAATTCAAAGACACATGCACCCCAATGTTCATTGCAGCACTATTTACAACAGCCAGGTCATGCAAGCAACCTAAATGCCCATTGACAGACGAATGGATAAAGAAGATGTGGTACATATATACAATGGAATATTACTCAGCCATAAAAAGGAATGAAATTGGGTCATTTGTTGAGATGTGGCTGGATCTAGAGACTGTCGTACAGAGTGAAATAAGTCAGAAAGAGAAAAACAAATATTGTATATTAATGCGTGTATGTGGAACCTAGAAAAATGGTACAGATGAACCAGTTTGCAAAGCAAAAGTCGAGACACAGATGTAGAGAACAAACATATGGACACCAAGGGGGGAAAGCGGCGGGGCGGTGGCGATGGTGGTATGATGAATTGGGTGATTGGGACTGACATGTATACACTGATGTGTATAAAATTGATGACTAATAAGAACCTGCTGTATAAAAAAATAAATAAAATAGAGCTTCCCTGGTGGCGCAGTGGTTGGGAGTCCGCCTGCGGATGCGGGGGACGTGGGTTCGTGCCCCGGTCCGGGGGGATCCCGCATGCCGCAGAGCGGCTGTGCCTGTGAGCCATGGCCGCTGGGCCTGCGCATCCGGAGCCTGTGCTCCACAACGGGAGAGGCCACGGCAGTGAGAGGCCCACGTACCGCAAAAAATAAATAAATAAATAAATAAAATAAAATTCAAAAAAATTTTTTTAAAAAGTTGTTGTTGAGGATGTGGAGAAAGTGGAATCCTCAAACAATGCGAATGGGAATATAAAATGGTACAGCCACTGTGGAAAAGTTTGGTAGTTCCTCAAAAAGTTAAACATAGACTGACCATATGATCCAGAAATTCCACTCCTAGTTATACACCCAAAAGAACTGAAAGCAAAGACTCAAGCAGATACTTGTACATCAGTGCTCACAGAACCACTATTCCAACAGCCAAAGTGGAAACAACCCACTATGTATCAATAGATGATAAACAAAACGTGGTCTATCCATAAAATGGAATACTATTCGGCCTTAAAAAGGAATGAAACTCTGAAACATGCTATAAACATGGATGAATCTTGAAAATCTGGTAAGTGAAATAATAAGCCAGACACCAAAGGACAAATGTATGATTCCACTAATATGAAGTACCTAGAATAGTCTTCACAGAGACAGAGTAGAACAGTGCTTAAGGGGGCTGGGTGGGAGGTAGACTAGGGAATATTATTTAAAAGGTACAAAGTTTCTGTTTGAGATGATGAAAAAGTTCTAGGTACGGATAGTGGTAATGGTTGCAAAACAGTATGATGGGGCTTCACTGGTGGCATAGTGGTTAAGAATCTGCCTGCCAATGCAGGGGACACAGGTTCGAGCCCTGGTCCAGGAAGATCCCACATGCCGCAGAGCAACTAAGACCGTATGCCACAACTACTGAGCCTGTGCTCTAGAGCTCATGAGCCACAACTGCTGAACCCATATGCCACAACTACTGAAGCCCGTGCACCTAGAGCCCATGCTCTGCAACAAGAGAAGCCACTTCAACAAGAAGCCTGCACACCACAACAAAAGAGTACCCCGCTGCCGCAACTAGAGAAAGCCCGCGTGCAGCAATGAAGACCCAATGCAGCCAAAAATACAACACAGGGAACATGGGTTCCATCGCTGGTCCGGGAAGATCCCACATGCCATGGAGCAACTAAGCCCGTGCGCCACAACTACTGAGCCTGAACTCTAGAGCCCATGAGCCACAACTACTGAGCCCATGCACCACAACTACTGAGTCCGTGCACCACAACTACTGAAGCCTGCGCACCTAGAGCCCATGCTCCGCAACAAGAGAAGCCACCGCAATGAGTAGCCCCTGCTCGCCACAACTAGAGAAAGCCCGTGCACAGCAATGAAGACCCAATGCAGCCAAAAATAAATAAATAAATTTATTTTTTGGAAAAAAAGAAAAGAAATAGACCCCAAAATGACAGAAGATGATGAAAAGGAGAAAAGGACTTTGAGACGGCTAAATAAACAAGCACAATATGCTCAAAGATTTATGGGAAAATATCATAATGAGAGAAATGGAAGACATAAAAAAGAACCACTTCAGGGCTTCCCTGGTGGCGCAGTGGTTGGGAGTCCGCCTGCCAATGCAGAGGACGCGGGTTCATGCCCCGGTCCGGGAAGATCCCACATGCCGCGGAGCGGCTGGGGCCGTGAGCCACGGCTGCTGAGCCTGTGCGACTGGAGCCTGTGCTCCGCAATGGGAGAGGCCACAGCAGTGAGAGGCCCGCGTACTGCAAAAAAAAAAAAAAAAAAAAAAAAAAAAAGAACCACTTGAAACTTCCAAAATGAAAAACAGAATGTCTTCAATGAAAATTTCTACAAAAAGCTACTAGAATAAGTGAATTTAATAAGATTACAGAAATTTTCATATATTGCTAATGGGCACACAAAATGGTAAAACAACTATTAATACTTTCAAAACAGTTTGGTGGTTTCTTTTTTTCTTTCTTTTTTTTTTTTGCGTTACGCGGGCCTCTCACTGTTGTGGCCTCTCCCGTTGCGGAGCACAGGCTCTGGACGCGCAGGCTTAGCGGCCGTGGCTCACGGGCCTAGCCGCTCCATGGCATGTGGGATCTTCCCGGACCGGGGCACGAACCCGTGTCCCCTGCATCGGCAGGCGGACTCTCAACCACTGCGCCACCAGGGAAGCCCAATGGTTTCTTATAAATACACAGTTACCTATGAATAGTAATTGTACTTTTAGGTATTTACAGAAGAGAAATGAAAACAAATGTCTACACAAAGACTTAAACACAAATATTCATATAGACTTTATACATAATAGTCAAAAGATGCAAACAACCCAAATGTCCACCAACAGATGAAGGGTTAAAAATAATATGTGGGGCTTCCTTGGTGGCACAGTGGTTAAAAATCCGCCTGCCAATGCAGGGGACACGGGTTCGAGCCCTGGTCCAGGAAGATCCCACATGTTGCAGAACAACTAAGCCCGTGTGCCACAACTGCTGAGCCTGCACTCTAGAGCCCAAGAGCCACAACTACTGAGCCCGTGTGCCATAACTACTGAAGCCCACGTGCCTAGAGCCCGTGCTCCGCAATAAGAGAAAACACTGCAATGAGAAGCCCGCGTACCGCAACTAGAGAAAGCCCATGCATAGCAATGAAGAGCCAACACAGCCAAAAAAAAAACTGTGGCATATCCACCCAATGAAATGCTATTCAGCAATAAAGAGGAATGAACCTCAACATTATGGTCAGTGAAATAAACCACATAGGACAGAGTACATTCCAGTTAAATAAAATTTCTTAAAAGAAAAATCTCATCTATAGTGATAGGAAGCAGATCAGTGATTGCCTGGAACCATGGGTGGATACTGACTGCAAAGGGATACATATTTTCTATCTCCAGTGTGGTGGTGATTACACAAGTCTATACATTTATTAAAACCAATGAATTATACGCTTAAAAAGGGTTTTATTGCATGTAAACAATACCTCAGTAAAGTCGACTTAGAAATTGAATCAGGGCTTCCCTGGTGGCACAACGGTTAAGAATCCACCTGCCAATGCAGGGGACATGGGTTTGAGCCCTGGTCAGGGAAGATCCCACATGCCGCAGAGCAACTAATCCTGTGCACCACAGCTACTGAGTCTGTGCTCTAGACCCCGCGAGCTACAACTACTGAAGCCCGTGCCTAAAGCCTGTGCTCTGCAACAAGAGAAGTCACCACAATGAGAAGCCGGCACACCACAACGAAGAGTAGTCCCTGCTCTCTGCAACTAGAGAAAGCCCACGCTCAGCAACGAAGACCTAATGCAGCCAAAAATAAATTAATAAATTTATTAAAAAATAAAAGAAATTAAATCACTACAGCAGCATTATTTACAGTAGCCAAGACATGGAAACAACTTAAGTGTCCATCAAGGGATGAATGAATAAAGAAGTTATGGTGTATATATTTACAATGGAGTATTATTCAGCCATAAAAAATAAGGAAATTCTACCATTTGCGACAACATGGATGGACCTTGAAGGCATTATGCTAAGTGGAATGACTCAGACAAAAAAAGACAAATACCATGTGATCTCATTTATATGTGGAATCTTACAAAAAAAACAAAAAACCCCACCAAACTCAGAAAAACAGATCAGACTGAAGAGGAGGGGGAGTGGGGAATTAGAGGAAGGTGGCCAAAAGGTACAAACTTCCAGATATAAGAGAAATAAGTTCTAGGGATGTAATGTACAACATGATGACTATAGTTACCACTGCTGTATTAACATATAGGAAAATTAAGAGAGTTAATCCTAAGAGTTCTCATCACAAGGAGAAACATTTTTTTCCTTTTTTCTTTTCTTCTTTATTTTCTTTTTATTGTATCTATATGAGATGATGGATATTAGGTGAACCTATTGTGGTAATCATTTCACAATGTATCAAGTTATCATGTTGTACACCTTAAACATATATACAGTGATGTATATCAATTGTTTCTCAATGAAATTGGAAAAAAATTAAATCAACTTTCAATAAATATGTAAGTATGGAGAGACTTTCTGGAAGATACACAAGAAATGTTAAAAATTCTTGCTTGGGGCTTCCCTGGTGGCGCAGTGGTTAAGAATCCGCCTACCAATGCAGGGGACACGCGTTCGAGCCCTGGTCTGGGAAGATCGCACATGCTGCGGAGCAACTAAGCCCGTGCGCCACAACTACTGAGCCTGCGCTCTAGAGCCCGTGAACCACGACTACCGAGGCTGCGTGCTGCAACTACTGAAGCCCACGTGCCTAGAGCCCGTGCTCTGCAACGAGAAGCCACTGCAATGAGAAGCCTGCACACCACAACGAAGAGCAGTCCCCGCTCGCTGCAACTAGAGAAAGTCCGCCCACAGCAATGAAAACCCAACGCAGCCAAAAATAAAATAAACAAATAAATTTAAAAAAAACATGAAAAATTCTTGCTTGCTTCTGGAGAGCAGGAATGGGATTAGCAGATGGGGTGGAGAGTGGAAGGCTCATTTTTATGTAATCTCTTCTTTACTATTTGAATTTTCACATGATCATATTTTATTTAAAAATTTTTAACTACCTTATTAAAAATAAAAATTAATTTAACAATACATACTCCTAAACAGAGCCAAAAGCTTAGAAGGGTGATGTTCACCAAAATGTTAACTGGTTTCCTGCGGGTTGTAGGATTACAGGTCATCAACTCTTTTCGTCTACATATTTTGCAACACTTTCTTATTTTTTGTAGATGAACACATCTTTATAAGTAGATAAAGGACAAAGCTATTTCCACATTGGGGAAAGTGATGCCATATATATATATATATATATATATATATATATATATATATATATATATATATATATATATATAAATAAATAAATAAAGAGTGGAGCTACTGGAACCTGGATGCTTCTGAAAGCTTCCAGAGACTCCACTCTCCTTAACAGGTTACTTTGTTGCTAGTTACAGAATTCCCTTAATCCCACAGCAGCAAACACATAGGTTTCACTTCTACTCAGCAGACTGCATGAACTCTTTTTTTTTTAATTTTATAAATTTATTTATTGATTGATTGCTGCGTTGGGTCTTCTCTGCTGCACGCAGGCTTTCTCTAGTTGTGGCGAGCAGGGGCTACTCTTCGTTGCAGTGCGTGGGCTTCTCATTGCGGTGGCTTCTCTTGTTGCGGAGCACGGGCTCTAGGTGCACAGGCTTCAGTAGCTGTGGCACGCGGGCTCAGTAGTTGTGGCTTGCGGGCTCTAGAGCGCAGGCTCAGTAGCTGTGGCACACGGGCTTAGTTGCTCCGCGGCATGTGGGATCTTCCTGGACCAGAGCTCGAACCTGTGTCCCCTGCACTGGCAGGTGGATTCTTAACCACTGTGCCACCAGGGAAGTCCCTGCATGAACTTTTTTTTTCTTCTTTTCTACCATAAAAGCAACATGAATCTTAGATCAGGCAAAAATCTTAGAAACATTTTCTTAAATGTGTAAAAACAGAAGCCCCAAGGTGACACAACTCACCCAAGGCCTCGCAGCTGCTGGTGCCCAGATCTGAAGTCTCCTGACACCCTGTCCCTCCCTCCTTACTGCTCCTACGTGAGAGTTGCACCCACCCCAGCCCAGAAGACAGCCTGCAGGGAGTGAGGCGGCATAGATTTTGGAGTTATGGTTTCCTCTAAACTGTTACCAAAAAGAGGAAATTCTATTTACATGAAGGAAAGATGTGAGCATGAATTCTTCAGGAGCGCTGTGCTGGGGGTGGGGTGGGGGGCAGTGGCTAATGTGAATGCTCGTCACATTATCGCAGACAACAACTGTTCAAGTCAGGCCACTCAAATTCACCTCCCATTTTAAACAGTCAGCCCCAGAGAATGGAGGTACCTCAAATACACAGCAAGCCCTCCCTCCATCTCTCACTGCCACCGTCGAGCTCCTATACTAAGAGCACCTTCTATGAGCAACATGGTATTTACTGTTCCAAGAGTACGGCATTTGGCATCGACAGACCTCTGTTCTGGAACCTATTCTGCCACCAACTAGTCTTTCCATTTGTAAAATGGCTCTAACACCTGCCCTTCCTACCTCAGTGAGCTATTGTAACTAAAAGGGTTCAGAAAAACTGTGAGGTGCTGTTCAACATAAGGTACTACAACCATGCTCTTGAGAGTTTTGATACAGAGGAAAGACCAGAGGGTTCTCTGCAACAAGAGAAATTCACAAGCTAGGAAAGGACAAAGGCTTCCTGCTGGCACTCTGACCAAGAGGGGCTAATAGGAAGGCTTCATGTGTGGGGATGGCTATACTGCCCATGTCTGTCTCCTGGAAACCCAGAAAACACTATTTGGTAAGAAAAAATCACCCAGTCACTTCAACTGTGCCACTGACCCCAGAGGCCATCTCAGCAGTAACTTCCAATCTGTCTTCTTTCTTAGCTCTGGTGATGCCAGACTTGACTTCAGGGATAGGAAGGGATTATATTCCAGCAAAATCACCACCAGAAATTTTCACCTGCCACATACTAATGGAGCCCTGAAGGGACCCGTACAGCTCATCTGCCCATGATTCCTAAACCTGACTTGTCATGAGAATCACCTGCAGGGCCTTGTAAAAACAAAGATCTTGAGCCTTGCCCAAACTTTCTAAATCTCTAGGGCTGAGACCAAAGAATCCATATCATTAAAGCTCCCCAAACAATTCTGAGGATCAGCCAGACTGGGGTACTCTCTCATTTTTCATATGAGGTGTCAGTGATTAGGTGGAGCGGGGGATGGGACTAAGATCCAGCCCCCATCTGCCCGTTCAAGAACTGCCCCCCGCCCTGCCCCCGCAACCTGCTGCCTCTCCTGAAATCTTCCAGCGTCTACTCTGAGCCCAGATGATTCCCCTTCATAAATGAAATGTTGCCCAACTTGCAAACCCAGGAGCCATCTTACTCCACCGAAAGAACAGGACCTAACTTAAGCCCAGTTCTTTACCAACAGGGGCTTCAGACCTCTCACTTTATTAGGCCACTCTGCTCGTCCTGTCACTGTCCACAGCCTAGAACTTAGAAGCTAATCAACCCTGTCCTCTTTACAAATAATCGTTTTTCAGGTATTGACTCATATACGGCAGTAATCCCAATTATATAAACAGTGGATGCTATGAAAAACTACCGACATTAGTCTTTTATGAATGAGGAAGTAGCAAATTTCTTCCAAATGTAGATTCTCTTGGGATACCTTTGAAATGAGTGGGAATTTCCTGAAAGCAGGTGGGCATGTCACCAGGTGGGTCAGCCTGACAGATGCCTGGGGTCAGAGGGAAGCCAGCTTGGGTTTAACACTTGAGTTGGGTCATGGATCACAGTCTTAACAAGTACTTTACTAGTTTGAAGGAGAAGGATATGTTTACAGAGGAAACCACCAATGTTATGGGAAACGGTGTTCAGCGTACTTAAAAAGTATGACTCACATACTATACAATTCTGTAAAAAAGGACTCTGTAATATACAACCAAAAAACAGAAAACTTGGAAAGTGACATGTCCAAGTCCACACAGCTACTAGGAGCGTGGTTAGAACCTGCCTTCAGGACTGGGACCCTGGCTGCTGGGTGCAGCTGAGCTGGATTACCGATATGGCGCAGCTCATGGGGAAATCCAAATGCATCATCCCAAATACCATCGTCTCTGCTTTCACCCCCTCTGTTGCCCAAGCTATCAGGGTCTACTGATATTGCAGATATTTCACTTGTTAAATTATGGGTAAAAAGAAAGCAATTTTTAAACTTACACCTTTATATTCAATTTCAGTATTTACTGAATGTCTGCTCTGAGTCAGATATCCTGGGCCTCGGGAAGCACCGATGAGTAAGACAGTTCATTACGTATCACACAAGGTACAATGACACCAAAGCCCGCCCCAACTGCACGGCCCAATTGCGGGGAGAGCATTTTGAGCAGTAATGATAAAGGAATTTGATGATTTCAGTCTGGTCTCTGGTGAGAACTTATCCACATCACAAAAGTCCAACCCTTCCAGCTCATCCTCAGACTTGAGAAGGCGTGAACTGTCAGGACGCCAGCCTGAGTATAAGGCACGAGCTCTGAAAATTTCAACAGCAGGAAATTTCCACTCAGAGGCCTTGGGGAGACCAGGGGTGGATCTGGAGACAGAGGGAAGCCGGACATGATGCCCAAGGTATAACTTCTGTAACAGCCCTAAAACCACTGGAGATGTGAGCTCCAAGAAAGCACATTTCACTTTTTCAAACAGTTTAACTTTGGGGCAATTTACAAAGTGACAGGCAGTTGTGCTCCATGAGAACCCAAGGTGGTTCCATCCTGTTCTTACCTCCCAGTGACCAGCAAGTTTGGGCGGGATCTCCAAGCCCAGCTTCTCCCATTCTCGCTCCTGGTACTTCTCATACTGCCGGTAACCTGCGTACCCGCCACCCGTCGCGACCAAAAAGAGCAGGGGGCGCAGCAGGGACAAGGTTCGGGCAGGGGCAGTGTGGACTTTTCTGGCATCTGTAACAAAAAGCAGGAAAATTTTGAGCCTGGGAAAAGGGACGGGTATGAGTCACGCAAACACAGCACCAATAGGAGGGCTGGGAAAAGCCCTCAGCAAAGCTGACTGGACCCGGAATGGATCTGACAGGGAGGTGCAGCCCTGAGTCACTGCAAAGACCCTGCTGCCTCCAAATTCTATCTAGTAAGGTACAAGCTTCTTTCCTGTGACACTACAGTACACCCCAACTGCCACCATAATTACAGAATTTAAGATGAAAACATTGAATTGCAAAGAGGTCAAGAAGCGAATCCAGGTTGCCCCGCTGGCTACCAACAGGGCCAGGACTGGGACAGGTACCATTTCTCACACAGGCTCTCTGATTTTACTTTTACGATCCAGGCCCAGGTCTGACTGGACAGTAGTATTCTTCCAAATGCAAAATCTCATAAGCTCTTACAATTCAACGATAAAAGATAAATAGTCCAATTTTAAAAGGTACTAAGAATTTGAATAGATATTTCTCCAAAGAAGATACATGAGTGGCCAGTAAGCACATGTAAAGATGCTCAACATCTGTTATGGTTGAATTATGTCCCCCTAAAATTCATATGCTTAAGTCCTAACCCTTAGCACCTCAGAATGTGACCTTACTTGGATAAAAGGTCTCTACAGAGGTAATCAAGTTAAAATAAGGTCAGCACAGTGGGCCCTAATCCAATATGACTAGTGTGCTTATAAAAAGAGAAAAATTTGGGACTTCCCTGGTAGTCCAGTGGATAAGAATCTGTCTTACAATGCAGGGGACACCAGTTCGATCCCTGGTCGGGGAACTAAAATCCCACATGCCACAGGGCAACTAAGCCCACGCACCACAACTACTGAGCCCATGCGCCACAACTAGAGAGAAGCCTGTGCACGCACAGCAACAAAGCGAAGAGCCATGCGCCGCAATGAAGGATCCTGCATGCTGCAACTAAGACCCGACGCAGCCAGAAAACAAATAAATAAATTTTTAAAAAAATAAATTAAAAAATAAAAAGAAAATTTGGAGACAGACATGCACACAGGGAGAATGCTATCTGAAGATGAAGGCAGAGATCGGGGTGATGCTTCTATAATACAAGCCAAAAAAGCCAAATATTGCCAGCAATCCATCAGAAGCTAGACAAGAGGCTCTCCCTCACACCCCTCAGAAGGAAGCAGCCCTGTGACACCTTGATCTTGGACCTCTAGTCTCCAGAACTGTGAGAGAATAAATTTCTACCGTTAAAGCCACTCAGTTTGTGGTACTCTGTTCCGGTAGCCCTAGCAAACCAATACATCATTAGTAATCAGGGAAATGCAAATCAAAACCACGATGAGATACAACTTCACACCCACTAGGATGGTTTTAATGAAAAAGACAGATAAGTGTTGGTAAGGATGTGGAGAAACTGGAACACGCATACACTGCTGATGGATTGTAAAATGGGGCTTCAGTTCTTCAAAATGTTAAACATAAAATTACCACATGACCTAGCAATTCAGCTCTTAGGGAAGTGAAACATACATCTACACAAAAATTTGTCACACATGCTCCACAGCAGCATTATTCATAATAGCCAAAAAGTGAAAATAACCCAAATGTCCATCAACTGACAAATGAATAAAAAAGTGGTATATCCATACAATGGAATATTGATAATAAAAAAGGAAAAAAGGGGCTTCCCTGGTGGCGCAGTGGTTGAGAGTCCGCCTGCCGATGCAGGGGACACGGGTTCGTGCCCTGGTCTGGGAAGATCCCACATGCCGTGGAGCGGCTGGGCCCGTGAGCCATGGCCACTGAGCTTGCGCGTCCAGAGCCTGTGCTCCGCAACGGGAGAGGCCACAACAGTGAGAGGTCCGCGTACCGCAAAAAAAAAAAAAAAAGGAAAAAAGGAATGAAGTATTGACACATGCTACACATGAACCTTGAATACATTATGTAAAAGTCGTCAGCCACAAAAGGCTGCATATTGTATGATTCCATTTATATGAAGTGTCCAGTATAGGAAACATACTAGAGAGACATAAAGTAGGTTAGTAGGTGCCAGGGACTAGGGGTAGGGAGAAATGGGGAGTGACAGTTTAATGGATCAAGTGCTACTATTGTGAAGGGGGTGAGGAGGGAATGAAAATATTCTAAAATTAGGTAGTGCTGATGGTTGTACAACTCTGTACGTATACAAAAAAAAAACACTGAATTGCATACTTAAAAGGGTGAATGTTATGGTATGAAAATTGTATCTCAATAAAGTTATTGTTAAAACAAAATCTCAAGAGCTGACTTCTCAGCAGCCTGCACAAAACCTTCATCCTGTCCTTGGCTTCCAACGGAAGGAAATCATCCTGCCCATTTGTCCCTGTCCCTCCACCACCTTTTGGTTGTTGCTGTTTCTTTTTCTTTCTTTCTTTCTTTTTTTTTTTGGCCGTGCCGAGAGGCTTGTGGGATTTTAGTTCCCCAACCAGGGATTGAACCTGGGTCCTCAGCAGTGAGAGCGCGGAGTTCTGACCACTGGACCGTCAGGGAATTTCCTGCTGTTTCTTTTTTTTAATGAACAAGTAGAGATGTCATTAACTTCCTCCATTTTCTGATTACTCCTAATGAACTCTTACTACTTAACAACTAAATATTCTACCTCTGACCAGAAAATCTTTTCAAAAAGCAAGAAACATTTTTTTTCCTCTTTCTGAAATATTTGGTGATGAGAGAACTGTTGTACACTCCCTACCTGCACTGAACCAGCACCCTAGGCTGACTGGTCACAATCTCCTGCATGCTTCTGCTACACTGGACCTTTCTTCAACTACAGGTCTTTCTCTTGCTTTCCAAAGGCTTACTTTACTCCTCCAACAGGAAGTAGTAAGCAGAGAGTGCCCTCCACTCCTGACCGCCTCTCTGCTGCATTTGTCACTTTAAAAAAGCACAGCTTTTCTGCAGATCCAAGATTCTGGCTTGATTTCTGAGGCTCCCCGTGAACCCTTCAAGTGATTCCTATGTGTTCCAGCCTGCAAGTCCTAATTAAACAAGTAACACCCAGATGTGCCCCTATTAACTACCTTAATAAGCCTTTTGTCTTTATTCTCATTAACCATCTCATTTTATTCCCAAGGTATGATTACTGGACAGTCAAAAATAGCCTCCAATATGATAGAATAAAAAGGATATTTAGTTAATAAAGACAATATACATTTTTGTACAGGTTCAAATAACTGCTTACAAGATCCAAAAAGTTCATAATCCAGTGCTGATGAGGGTGTGGGGAACTGATGTACTCATGAGCACATCCTGCTCAGAAGAGTGTAAACAGGGACAACCTTCTCTGAAGAGTAATTTGGCTTAAATACCAAATTATAAACTACATAAACCTTTTGATCCAGTAATTCTAAGTCTAAAAATTTATCCTGAGGATGCACAAAAATATGTTAGTACAGAACTGTCTGTAATAGGAAAAGACTAGGAGCAACTTAAATGTCCAACACCAAACAGTACAGTCATGTGACAGAATACTACACAGCCAGTAAAAACAATCAGATAACAGCAGCTAATGCTTCAGTGGTACCTACATGCCAGGTACTCTAAGCACTTTGCAGGCATAATTCCATCTGATTCTAACAACAACCCTATGAAATACGTGCTGCGTTTATCCCAGTTCACTGACAAACTGAAGCAGAGAGGCCAGCATTGCCTCTAATGGCTACTTACTTGTGGAAAAGGTTCTGAGAGGCAGCTTCCTTAAGGACTGAAGGAAATGGCTCAGGGCAATGTCTTCACAGTGATGGCGCCTACAATCAAGCAAAAATGAAGCATTAAACATTTTTTTAATTAAAAAGAAATTAGTGGATCAACTTCTAAAATTTGAATATAGTCTATAGACTCAACAATAGTATTGTGTCCATGTTAATTTCCTGGCTTTGACCATTGTACTGTGGTTTTCGTAAGAAAACGTCCTTATACAAAAAGAGCTCAAATATTTAAAGGTAAAGGGGCATCAAGTGTTTCAGAAAAAAATATATACAAACGCACACTCACAAAGAGAAAAAAGGGAGAGAGAATGACAAAGCAAATATAGTTGATATTTGGGGAATCAGAGGACAGGGTATTTGGGAATTCTCTGTACTATTTTTATAACTTCTCTGTAAGTCTAAAATTTTTTCACACACAAAGTTGCTCTTTTCTTAATTAAGTATAAGAGCATAATAAGAAGTAAACGTGGCACTTACACAAAGCCATACATTTCTTCACCACAAACAAAGAGCTATACACAGCCTTGTAGCCTCTAACCCCTACTCATTAAAGAACCTAATAAAGTGGTTGAAATTTTAAACTGTTTTTTTTTTTTTTTTTGGCCGCGCTGCCGCTTGTAGGATCGAACCCATGGCCCCTGCAGCTGGAAGTGTGGAGTCCTACTAACCACTGGACCACCAGTGAATTCCCTGAAATTTTAAACTTAAATGTTTGGCCTGGAAAAAAAATGACACAAGCCAGGCTGAACTATTCTAATCTACTTTGGGTCTGGAAGGCTCAACTGGTTTGGAATTTTAAAATTAATATTTGTGGCTACTTTGCCACAAAAGCTACTTTCAAAGAGTGAATAGGGTTTTCAGGCATTCTGAGAAAAAAATGACTATTTTCATGGCTTCAAGCTCTAAGAAAATATTATTTCCGATTCTTTGTTTCTCTTCTTTGTTTCCTCTTCACCCAGGGAAACTGGACATATCCCCAGTGGCAATAAGTGACTTGGCCAGCAAGGAAAGCATGAATGAATTTTTAGTGAACTGGTTCTCTCCTTAATCAAAAAGCAAACACCCCACCTTCAATTCAGATAGCACTTCAGTTCCCCCAAATACTGGCCTGAAATCTAAAGTAAAGAAACTATGTCCTTGTCAGTAAGTGTTTTTTTTCCTTGAAGCCCTTTATGAGAAGCAGAAATTTACTCTTATAAATGTCTAAACTGCTATTTTTGTGGAGAACAGAACTGCATTTATGACTTTCATACAATGATACTGACATTCATGGATAGTCAGTAGTTATGTCTCACACAGACATCCTGTAGATTTTATCAGATTTAAACACCTTCGTTTATTCACATGAAATTTCCTTGACTTAACAACACTCTCACAGCATGATGCTAACATGACGAATCTGATTCTCCTACAGGCAAGCAAGGTCTGTATGGAGAACAAGCCTGGGACCATGACAGTCACCAACCCCTCAGAGGCCAGATGGATGGACAGTTATTAACACAAAGGAGGGTGTGTTGCAGTACCTGAATGTTCTTTCAGCAGTGAACAACGCTCATCTCTTAGACTGGGCACTCCCACTGCAAAAGCTAAGCGCCTAAAACCCTGCTTTCCAAATGGAATAAGAACAAGAAGTGTAAAATCTGACTAAAGGCTGTATTGTTGTGTTGCGCACACTGCTATACTGTGTGCTCCAGAATTGCTGCTGAACCTCCTAACTGAAATAATGTTTTCAGACTGTTGGAAAAGGCTTTTTTTGTGGGGAGGCGGGTGTGGGCTGGGGGAAGTACAAGTGGGAGATAATCATTTATCCACTGTAACCCAATGCATGGCACTCAGGTGGCTGGTTTGCATACGGATCTTCCTGAGAACAGAGTCTTGGTCTCTCGTCCACTGCTGTAGCCCCAGCTCCTGGAACAAGTGCCTGGCAAACGCCCCAGTTGCATCAGCTTGTCTTTCATTCCTGGATCATTCCTATCCTCATATAAATGTTGTACTTTCTCCAATCTTACAGAAACACTGTCCACCCCACTGCAGGCTCTTTAAAAGAACAATGTTCCCTGTCATCACTTCCTCCCCTCCCCCTCTCTCTTCATCCCACTCAACCAGGCTTTTGTTCCCACGTCATCTCTTGTCAAGGTCACCAACTTCCACGTTGTCAACCCCAACACATATTTCTTGGACCTCGTGTTATGTGACTTCGCAGCAGCATTTGCCCCTGGTGAGCCCTTCCTCCTTTTTTTCCCCCCACTGAGGTATAATTGACATGTAACATTATATTAGTTTCAGATGTACAACATTATTCCCTATTTGTATATATTGTGAAAGGATCACCACAATAAGTCTAGTTAACATCCCTCACCATACATATTTACAAAAACTTTTTTCTTGTGATGAAAAAGATCTACTCTCTTAGCAACTTTTAAATATACAATACAGTATTGTTAACTGTAGTCACCATGCTGCACATTACATCCCCAAGACTTAGGTATTTTATAAGTTGTATCTTTTGACTTCATTCACTTTCTCCTTCTTGAAACACATTTAGCCTTTGGGACCCTGATCTTCCTACCTCTCCAGCCTCTCCCTAACTTCAAACAGCTGCCATGCCCAGGGTTCAGACCTCTTCTCTGTCTGTGCTCTCCCCCAGACATGTTCACCCAGTCCCGCAGCTTTAAATAGCCAGATACTGAGGACTCCCTCGCTGCTCCTTCAAAGAACTCTGGACCATATTTCCACCTGGCTACCCAACATCCCCACTCTGAATCACCTCAAACTGAGTTTGTTCAGAACAGAATTCCTGACACTCCCTCACTCCCGTTCAACCTGCTCTACCCTCAGAATTGTTCATCTGTGGCAGAGACTAGCCAGATGGTTATTAAATCCACTTCCTCTACCCAACAGACTACATTTCCCAGCCTCCCTTGCAATAGGGTGTGGCCACATAACTGAGTTCTAACCACTGTAAGAACCATTCAGGCTTCCCAGGCTGTCCCGTTTCAGCCTGTTCGATGCAAACATGCAGACCTTGGGAAGCCATGTGTTAAAGATGTCAGGAGATGGGTCCTCAAATCACTGCTGTCCTGCAGATCAGGAGCACCCACTGGGACTTTACATGATTGAGACAAACACTTTTACTGTGTTTAATCACTGAGATGCTGGAGTTTACCTGTTACCACAGCAACACTGCTATAATTAATATACCATCTCAGAAAAAAGGCACCACCATTCACCCAGCTGCACAAGTCGAAACCCTAGGGACTCCTTTGTAAGTCCTTTCTTTCTCACTATCCACATTCAATCCACTGACAAGGCATGAAGTCTCTACCTTCAAAATATACCCTTATCTGCCTACTTCTCTGCCACCACTCTCACTCTGGCCTGAGCCACCAGATCTATCACTGAAGGACTGCACTAGCCTGTTCTTCCTGCTTGGCTTCTGTGTCCCATTCACCACAGAACAGCCAGAGTGACCTTCTCAAAACAGAAAATAAGACCAGACCCTATGTAAGTGGTCCTCGCTGAACCCTCAGACCTCCTGCTGCTTCCCTTCTCCTCACTCACCTGCCCCCATTCCTTGTACGCTCACGCCTCTGCATTGCTGTTTGCTCTGCTGGACATACCACTCCAGGTGGCTCAGTCCCTCGTCATTCAGTTCTCTGCTCAAATGCTTCCTCCTGATTGGTTTCTCCTCACCACAAGCCCAAAAGTTGTCCCTCTGGAGCGTTCTCTAACCCCTTAATTACCTGCCTTTATTTTTCTTTGTAACACTTCTCACTACCCGAAATGAACAGATTTTATATATATTCACTCATTTGTTTACTGTCTGTACCCCTCAAATGCAGGGGTTTGTCTGTCTTCCCCCTGGACCTCAATCTCAACAGTGAGATTAAGCTTCAGAGAAATGAACGGCTGGCTAGGTTCAATCACATGTACCTTCTACATGGTGAACTCACGTGGGCCTCCTGCAAGCGGGTAATTAAAGCCCAGGATTAAGCACTCAAATCTGATTGTGGGGCTCAAATCTCCATCCTGCCACTTATTAATTAGCTGTGTGACCTTAAGGCATTTCTTAACTAATCCTAAGCCTCAGTTTCTCCACCTGTAAAAACAGGACCTACCTCATTAGGAATAAATGAGACAATCACATAAAACCTTAAGCCCAGGCCCTGGCACCTAATTACATATTACTATTATTAAAAGTAACAGAGGGGCTTCCCTGGTGGCGCAGTGGTTGAGAGTCCACCTGCCGATGCAGGGGACACGGGTTCGTGCCCCGGTCCAGGAAGATCCCACATGCCACGGAGTGGCTGGGCCCGTGAGCCATGGCCGCTGAGCCTGCGCACCCAGAGCCTGTGCTCCGCAACGGGAGAGGCCACAACAGTGAGAGGTCCGCGTACCACAAAAAAAAAAAAAAAAAAGAGAGAGAAAAGTAACAGAGTTGATATTCAGCTGGCACACACTGGGATGGCCATATTAACTGTCTGTGACCACTCTGAATGGTTTGTGTCCACACTGTCATAGTTTTAAATTATTTTTAACATCACCCCTGGTGGTAACACTAACTATAGTCCTTGTGTCTCTCCTGCTTTTTAGAGCTGTGAAAGTTCTGAAAATGAACTGGCCGGCCTCTTGAAGGCCTCATTCCACGTTCTATCTCATATTATTTAGTAATGTTTCCTTACTCTTCTACTAAACTGTAAAGTTCTTTAAACACGAGGACTATATCTTTTAATTCCTCTCTCTTCCCCTGCTCTCCCTCCCCCTCCCGATCCCTGGCACTGCAGTTGGCAGTGGTAGGAATGTCATAAGTATTCCTGAAGGAAAGTCTTGCACAAGCAACCATTCCTTGGGCACTATGTACTTGCCTGAACCTAAGAATCATCCAGGATACGTGTAAAGAACACAGCTGCCAGAGCCCCAACCTACATCTACTGAACCTGAATTTGGCAGTATTGGGGGATATACCTGGGACTCTCTTTTTCTAATAAACACCCACCCCATTTTTTCATCAAACAAATTTGGGAAACATGGCCCTAAGTTATCACCCATAATTGCCTTCTTTTTGTTCTCTCACCTGTCACCTATCACCCAGGTACTGAAAAACTTCCCTGCAATATGAGGTTTTCAAACATATGTCTCACAGACACTGCTTTACTTAAAAATCATGGAAATGTTCTCTTTTGGGGTTTTTTTTGCATCTAAATATAGTTCCCATCTGGATATGTAATACCTTTGAAAATTGAGTTCTTATTGTACCCAAATCCTCACCCTCCTTAACTTGCACCTAAATCCAGTCTTATCTACCTACACTGGTACTAAAGTTATGACTTTTCTTCCCTTTCCCTTTTTAAATGATAGTACATCCTCCTCACCATCGTTAAACAAAAAAAAAAGAAAAAATTTTAGGAGGGTCATTTTTTAGTCTTTCCAACTTATGACACATTTTAGATGATTTCACGACTGACTCATAAACAGCACACCTGGTAACAACATTAAAACCAGAGACTCTCCTGTCCAAATCCTAACAGTTACCATCACATTGCAGAGCCCCCTCCTGAGAAAGTTACACCATTTCTGAGTAGTTAATAATAGAGTGAAGCTTTAGTGTTCAGGGCAATGACAGTTTCTGTTCCCTTTCAGTCCGAAACCAGTGTCCTTACTTCCCAAAATTACAGGGCAAGCTTTGGTCAACGCTGACAAAATGAAGGTTGCCTGAAACACAAAAGTACCGTGTGTCTCTCAAACCTTAGCTCTTTGAAATGACACGGAGCAGCAGACTCTGAGTCATAGCTACCAACATTTTAATCCATTTTCTGAGAGTCCAAATGTTCCCAAGCTGGTTCTTACATAAGCTATTTCGAATAATGAATGTCCTCACGGTGGGCAGCCTGAGGGAAAGGTCCTTGCCTGAGAGAGAGAGAGAGAGGTATCCGCGTAGGGGTCCCGGCTCTGCTACTAACTGGCTGGGTGAAACTGAGCAAGTCCCTTCCTCTCTCATGGCCTCAAGTTTGCTAACTCCAAAAAGAGCTTGATTTAGATGACCCCTCTAACAACCTAAGAGTTGGGAGTCACTAGGGTAACTAAGACCCCATTTCCATCATGGACGATTTTGAGATAACCGAGTCCAACCCTCTCGCTTCAAAGACCAAGAATACGAAGTGAAAGCCGCCCGACTCCCAGTCCAGTGCTCTTCCCACATCACGCCGCCCCTCCCAGCAACACGAATCCCTGAGAAAGAGGCGTCCAGCCCTGCCTCGGCTATAAGTGGCGGGCACACAGCCTATTTCACTGGTTGGGTCTTTCTGTTTATATCTTTGTTTTTTGTCCCTTGTGGAAAGGGCAAGGAGAGAGCGCTTAGGCCAGACGCGGAACGCCCTACGCGGCGGCAGTCGCACCTGCTCGAGAGCTCCAGGTTAAGGTGAGTGCCTACGTCTCCACTCGAGCTCTCCTCAGGGCGAGCCCGCGACAGAGAAACAACTCCTCTCTCCAGACCCCAGTTTGGCCCGGGCCACCCCCGGCAGGTCCCCAAGCAGCTGTACCTGCTCCGCCACGGCGCAACTCCGCGCAGCAACCTCAAACAACCTGGCCCCACGGACGCCGCCATCTTGTCTCCAGCTTCTCGGCGGGACACGCCCCCTTTTACACGCTAATCGCACGCGCGTGACGTCACAAGCCTCGAACTCACAGGGCCAATGAAGAACGCGGAGCGTGTGAGGGCGGAGCTGTCTAAGCTCCTCTCCCGGCTGCTCCGGGCACCCTCCGCCTGACACTTCCGGCAGCTAATGGGCTAGGTCGGATAGGTGCCGCCGGTGGCGGTGCTTACAGTGCTAAACCTGGACCTGGGCACAGCGTTGCCAGTTCTCCTTTTTCCCTCTGACGTGCGTTTCCGCATGTGCCTGGAAAATCTGATTCACCCAAGGTCTGAGAATGGATCAACTGAGCTAAATCGTTCATTTTACGGATGGGGAAACTGAGAGCGTCCACAACTCAGCTACCATTGAGTAAGCGCTTCCTAAGTGCCAGGCTCTGTGATGATGGCTTAGCATGCATGGTGTCTCATTCTTACCTCCCATCGCTGTACTATCTGGGAGTCCAGAGACCAGAGGTCTTGGATCACCTAGAAGTGCAATTAGTCGTCGAACGAGGTGCCGGGTGTGATAGCACTTGCTCCTGCAAAGATTCCTGATCTTCAGATTTAAGGGAAAATAGACTTTTCAGTAGTATCAGCTTTTTTTTTTTTTTTTTCCTTTAGTGGGCAGAGACTAGAGACCGCCAGCCAGCCCTGAGAATTATTCTCATTTTAAAGATAGAGAAAACAGAGCTCAGGAAAGTTAACCATTAGAATGCTCAAGGGCACACAGCTATAAAGGAGAAAAGCTAGAATTTGAACATACATCTCTGATTCCAAAACCCATGATCTAACATCCTTCCTTTTAAGCCCTTTGCCTAGAATCTGGCTGAGTATAGGTCCCCAAACTGAAGGAATACAGCTCCTCTTGTTTCTCCCCTAAGCTGCTAATAGCACTTGTCTTCACCAGGCGTTTGACACAGGAGGAGGGGTATGTTGCCTGGTACCTGCAATTATTTCTACATGGTTATTTAAGCTCAACTAGGGCATACCGGGCCTACAGGGAGCCTAACCGGCATCAGATTTCCTATTGGAGAGGAGACACTTCCCTCTATGGTTTTCAAAAGTCTGAAGAGGAGGGAAAAAAAAAAGTATAGAATTGGTTTTACTATTCAATTGAGAGTAGTAACTCAAAACCAGGGGGAAGAAAAAATGGGAGGGGGAGATTATTTCAAAATGAAATGCATTTGGGGAAATTGGATATTCACATGCAAAAGATGAAGTGGACCCTTAATTTACACCATATACAAAAATTAACTCAAAATGGATCAAAGACCTAAAGCTAAGAACTACAACTATAAAACTCTTAAAACATAAGGGAAATTTTCATGACATTGAATTCAGCAATGATTTCTTGGATATTACGCCGAAAGCACAGGCAACAACAAAATAAGATAAATTGTATTTCATCAAAATTAAAAAGTTTTGTGCATCAAAGGACACTGTCAACAAAAGTGAAAAGACAACCCTGAGAATGGGAGAAAATAGTCACAAACAATATATCTGATAAGCGTCTGGTATCCAGAATATATAAATAATTCCTAAAATTCAACAAAAAAACAAATAACCGAATCAAAAATAGGCAAAGGACTTGAACAGACATTTCTCCAAAAATAATATACAAATGACCAATAAAAGATGCTCAACATCACTAATCATTAGGGAAATGCACATCAAAAGCACAATGAGATATCAACTTCACACCGATTAGGATGGCTATTATCAAAAAAGAAAAAGGAAAATAACAAGTGACAAGTGTTGGCAAAGATTTGGAAAAATTGGAACACTTTTGCATTGCTGGTAACAATGTAAAATGACTGTGCAAAACAATTCGGTTGTTCCTCAAAAAGTTAAACACAGAATTATCATATGATCCAGCACCTAGGTATAATCTAAAAGAATGAAAGCGGGGACTCAAATAGAGACTTGTACACCAATGTTCATAGCAACATTATTCACAATAGCAGAAGTGGTTCAATAGATGAATAAATAAAATGTGATATATCCATATAATAGAATATTATTCAGCTATAAGAGCATGTATGAAGTACTGTTACATGCTACAACAGGAATAAACTTTGAAAACATTATGGTAAGTAAAATTAGCCAAACACAAAAGGACACATATTGTTTAATTCCACTTATATGAAGTGCTTAGAATAGGCATATTGATAAACACAAAAATTAGAATAAAGGTTACCAGAGGCTGAGAGGACAGGGAAGGGGGATGGGTACAGAGTTTCTGTTTGAGATGATGATTAAGTTCTGGAAATGGATAGTGGTGATGGTTGTTCAACATGTGAATGTACTGAATGACACTGAATTATACATTAAGTTAAAAATGAATTAAAAGGTTAAAATGGTAAATTTTATTATATTTCAACACACACACACACAAAGCAGTTAATAACAAGTGTTGATGAGGATGTGGAGAAATCGGAATAATCTTTCTGTCCCTATAGGTTTCTCTATTCTGCATTTTCATATGAATGGAATCATAATATGTGGACTTTTTTAACTGGCTTCTTTCACTTAGCATATTTTCAGGGTTTGTCCATGTTGTAACATGTATCAGTACTTCATTCCTTTTTATGATTAAATAGTATTCCATTATACGGATAGACCACATTCCTTTATCCAGTCATAGCTATGGACATTTGAGTCATTTCCGCCTTTTAGCAATTATGAAAAATGCTGCTATAAACATTCATATACAGTTTATTGTATAGGCACATAACTTCATTTCTCTTCTGTGTATACCTAGGAGTGGAATTGCTGGGTTGTATAGTTTAATTGTTTGAGGAACTGACAGATGGTCTTCCAAAGTGGCTGCCCCATTTTACATTCCCACCAGTAGTGTATGAAGGTTCCAATTTCACCACATCCTCACCAACACTTGTTATTTTCTCTCTTTTCAAAATTACTATCATTATATCCAATCTAATGGGTATGAAGTGGTGTTTCATTGTGGTTTTGATTTGTATTTCTCTGATAACTAATGCTGTTGAGAAATTGTTCATGTGCTTATTGGTCATTTGCATATCTTCCTTGTAGAAATATCTATTCAGATTCTTTGCCTGTTTTTAAATTGGGTTATTTATCTTTTTATTATTGAGTTGTAAGTGTTCTTTATATATTCTAGATACAATTCCCTTATCATATATATGATTTGCAAGTATTTTCTCCCATTCTTTAGGTTGTCTTTTCATTTCTTGATGGTGTCCTTTGAAGCAAAAAAGGTTAATTTTGATGAAATCTCATTTATTTTTTCCTTTGTTGATTGTGCTTTTGGTGTCATATCTAAGAATCCTTTGCCAAATCCAAGGTCATGAAGATTATACCACGTTTTCATCTAAGAGTTTTAAAGTTTAAAAGAGTTTTGTATATGGTGTGAGGTAAAGATCCAACTTCATCCTTTGCCTGTGGCCATCCAGTTGTCCATTGATTGATTTTCGTTTGTTAAATCAACCTGACATTGCTGGTTATTGTGTATTATCCTTTTTATCTATCACTGGATTCAATTTGCTAATATTCTGTTTAGGATTTTTGTATCTACTTTATGAGAGAGAATTGGACTGTTACTTTCATCTCAAACTGATTCATGTGTATGAAGTTAGGTTCATTTCACCATACACTTATCCAGTTGTTCCACTACTATTGCTGAAAAGACTTTCCTTTCCCCATTGAATTGCATGGCCTCTTTGTCAAAATCAACTGAACATCCATGCATGGGTCTATTTCTGGGTTCCAAAGATTTCCATTTGTTCCACTGATTTATCTTAATTACGGTTGCTTTAATTATAAGTCTTGAAGTCAGGTAGCATGGATTCTTCAACTTTGTTCTTCTCTTTCAAGATTATTTTGGCTTTTATAGGTCCTTTGAATTTCCATAAAAAAGTTAGAATCAGTTGGTCAATTTTAGCAAAATGCCTGGTGAGATTTTGATTGGGACTGTGTTGAAATGAGAGATCAATTTGAGGAGAATTGATATTTTAACAATATTGAGCCTCCCAATCCATGGACCTGATAAATCTCTCCATCTTTGACTGTTTACAACCAAAAATATGGTATGTAACTTAGTACTGGCATACTCATTTTATTGCACTTTGCTTTATTGCGCTTCACAGATATTGTGGTTTTTTACAAATTGAATGTTTGTGGAAACCCTCTGTCTAGCAAATCTACTGGCACGATTTTCCCAAAAGCATTTGCTCACTTTGTGCCTCTGTGTCATATTTTGGTAATTCTCACAATGTTTCTAACTTTTTCATTATTATTATATTTGTTATGGTGATCTGTGATCAGTGTCCTGTGACGTTACTATTGCAAAAAGATTATGACTCGCTGAGGACTCAGATGATGGTTAGCACATTTTAGCAATAAATTTTTAATTAAGGTGTGTATATTTTTAGATGTAATGATATTGCACACTTAATAGGCTAAAGTATAGCATAAACATAACTTTATATGCACTGGGAAACAAAAAAAACATGTGAAACTCGCTTTATTGAAATATTAGCTTTATTGCGGTGGTCTGGAACCCAGTGCCTAATATCTCTGAGGTATGCCTATACTTTTATTCATTCCTGGTCAATGCAAGCACCTTAGAACATTTAAATTCCATTTATTCTCTTCCAGCCTTTTGTGATGACATTGTTATACTTCATTCTATTAGATTTTGTTTTCATGAGGATGTACGTAGCAGCTGTATTCGTAAGATGCCCAAACTGGAAACAACACAAATGTCCATCAGCGGGCGAGACTATGGACGAACAAATCATGGTGTGTTCATACAATGGAATGTGACTGTGCAACAAAATGAACAAACTCACAGGACTTGCAACAAGGAGGATGAATCTCAAAAACATTACATTGAGCAAAATAAGTCAGACATCCATAGAGTAACACTGTCTGGTTGCAGTGCTATGAAATTTAAGAGGGGGCAAAACTATAATATTAGAGGGATAGAATTCTGAATAGTTGCCTTCCTCAAGGCAGGAGCAATTAACTGGAAGGTGCCTGAGGGAACTTTCTGGGGCAATGGAAATATCTGGGTGGTGGTTACATGGGTATACATTTGTCAGACCTCATCAAATAATAAATGTTAGTTCTGTGCATTCTCCAGTGGGTAAATTATACATCAAGAAAAAGAAAATATCTGGGAAAACCAAAACCCAAAACTACTTTTACTTTTTTTTACTTTTTTTTTTTTTTATTAGTTTGTTCCATGAAAACTTTTCCATTTTCTCTCTGACTTGTACTGCAGCCAAGCAAGTTTTGAAAAAACAGTTTTCTACTTTTGTTTTCCAGAGGCCATTTCTGGAATGATCCTTTTAAAGCCCAGGCTCGATGTACAGTGAGGGACATGACCCTTTTCTTTCCAGCACACCTACAGTTACACCAGGTCCTAGTTGTATTAAAAGGAGCAGGAAACAGTGCAGCTGCTTGAGATAGATTCCAGGGAATTTGCCATGGTCAGATGGAACCCTCTGCTCCAGATTCCCCTGGCTACCTCCCAGCAGCCCTTTGACATGCACTAGACTAGAGGCTTCCAGATACTTCTGTGTTGACAGTGGTCTTCTTTGGTCAGGGTAAGTATATGGATTTCATGTGCTGACAGATTTTGTTTCATCTCATTTTTCCTTTAAGTCATCTCATTTAGAAACGCATTAGATTGGTGAGTCCCCTGGTAAAATCCTAGGGGGAGGAGTTTCCTGAGTACAAGTAGAGACGCTTATCCTCCAGAGTGAAGGTTGGCAAACTAGGTGTCACTGCCTGTTTTGTAAATAAAGTTTTATTGGAACACAGCCACACTCATTTGTTCATATATCACCTACAGCTGCTTTCCTGCTACAACCACAGAGATGAGTAGCTGCAAGAAAGATCATATGGCTTGCAAAGCCTGAAATATTTACTATCTGACCCTTCATAGAGAAAGCTGGCTCAACTGTGGTCTAGAGCACCTCCCTGGGGGCCTCTCCTGACATCAGAGATGGGGGCCGGCCACAGCCGCACAAAAAAACATAAAGGACAGGGTTTGGATATAATTTACCAAAAGGGAAAAGTATCTCCATAGGATGATTTATGCTCTTTGACATTCAGTTACTACCAAGAATTCAGATTGGAATCAGAGGAATCTGGATCAGGTTAACTGTCCTGGTGGAGAAAGACACAGAGGGCTTTGGAGAACTGGAAATCCTTGTGGAAAAGGCCAGGGAAGGCTTGCTGACGAGTTCAGAGGAGGCAAAGGGACAAGCAAGTACCTAGCCAGTCCACAGCAGTGGAGGTCATGGCTTTCAGCACCTCATCTCATATCTGAGGCTCCACATAGGTTGTGGGCACAGAAACTTCCTATAGAAATCCCGAGCACAATTCTGCAGGGGAAGGTCATCAACACTTTTCAACAGTGAACAACAACAAAACAAATTAAAAGATATCAAGATACAACCCCTTACATTTTAAGTATATATATAAGCGTGGACATGTGTATATATATACGCATATATATGTATACACATGCACATGTTCCAACCCTCTTAAATTTTAAGAATATATACATATATGTGTCTGTGTGTATGTAAAATATTTATATATCAAAGCTTTAAGGCCTCTTTCCAGCTATAAAGTTCTATGATTTTAAGGCAATATGTGCCTGATTTGGGATTCTGTTCTATAAAATTTTAAAATAATAAATCAGTTCTAGATTGTGTCTAATGAGGAGAAGGGAGAGGTACTGGACAAAGAAAGAGGGAAGGAGAGAAGTTGGGAGAAAAGGAAGAAGCAGCGATGGAAACAAACACACCCATAAGGAGCTGCAGATAGGAAAAGGAGACTGTAAGGAAGGCGGCGGGTTCACGGGGGCCTCACCTCCAGAGTCCGGCCTCTTAGAGAACATTGTGAAAGTTGTTCCAAAGCTGTGCTGCAGACCTAACTGTGGTGCGTGACCTGTACGCAGATAAATGTAGTCGGTGGGGCTTCTCCGGAAGCTCACAGGGTGGTGTGGGGTGCGGAAGTTAGAGCAGGCAGTTCAGAGGGTGGGGGTGTGTGGGCTGAGGGAGCAGCTAAGAAGCCTGCCTGACAGGGAAGGGAGCGGGAGAGGGAACAGGTGGGGAAAACCTCCAGAGATCTGAAGACATGGAGGCAGTCAAGTGAAGGGGTGAGAGAAAGAATATTTGCAGCTGACGGTATAGCTTTTGTGCAAAAGCTTCAAGGCAAGAGACAGCATGGAGGATTTGAGGAACTAGAGGAAATTCAGAGTGTGGAGCGCCTGTGGGAAGCCGAGCTGGAGAGGCAGGTGTCCGGGGAGGTGTCTGGTTTGCTAGAGCAGATCCTGGGGGCAGGAATAGACCTGGGCTCTAACACTTACCACACAGGCGCGGCCAATTAATGTCTTTAAGCCTCAGTTTCCTCATCTACAAAGTGGGGATTAAAAACAACATCTACCTCATCAAGTTGTTGTGAGGATTCAAGAAGGTAATAAACACAGAATTCTTGGCCCTTGGTCAGAGCTCAACAAACGCCGAGTTCCTATCCTTATGTGGGGGCGAGGGGAACCCGCAGAAGGATCTTAGGGGAGTGGTTCTGACAAGTGCGAAGTTGTATTTTACAAAGATCACTTAGGCTGGCAGCAGTAGGGGAAAACCTCATTGTCTGCTGCAGCACCTGGGTTATTTGCCGCCGAGTTTGTACTCTTCCAGACCATTTTACCCTCTCCCAAAATCTGAAATGAAAATGCAAAAGGGAGAAAGATTCTCAAGACGATTCTTATCCACATGAGCCTCCACCCTCAGCATCCCAGCATGCCCGTGCCCAGAGGCAGGGATGCAGGCTCTAGGTTGGGCCGCGCGGACCTACCTTCCAGGTAGATCTCTCAGGAGGTGGTAACTCCTCGACTGGCCCCGCCCCGCCTTGAGCTACAGCCAATCAGACGGCGCGAGGCCAGCAGTGGGTGTGGCTGCACCAGAAAAGCTCCCGGTTCACCTGCGACTGGTCCTTTGAAGAGTAATTGAAGGGAAGGGAATTACGAGGTCTTCAAATACTCAGAATCGGCAGGATGAAGAGGACCTCGGCCGTTCTGTCAAGCAACAGGGTCTGTTAATGAAGGCGGCCATTCATTCACCCATCAAGTATTTACTGAGCCCCTACGAATTATACCAGGCACTGTTTTAGGTGCCTGAGGGGTCACAGGAGGGACCAGAGAGGAGCCTCAAAAATAAAGCGTCGGGGAGTTCCCTGGCGGTCCATTGGTTAAGACTCCATGCTCCCAATGCAGGGGGCACGGGTTTGATCCCTGGTCGGGGAACTAAGATCCCGCAGGCTGCAGAGGCGGCCTGAAAAAAAAAAGAAAAAGAAAAAAAGAAAAATAAAGCATCAGAAGGAGGATGTAGGGTGGGGGGAGATACACTTTTAGGAAGAGTCATCTGAGAAGGCAGAGATCTGAACAGTGCCTGCGGGAACCATGTGGCCATGTGGGAGAAGAGCCCTCTGGGCACAGAGGACGCTGGGTGAACATATCATAGGGAGGACCATGCCTGCGCTGGCCAAGGAACTGCAAAAAGGGTCCACATGGAAGTCCTATACAAACGGCTTCCACCTCAGGAAAACGCAGAAGCAGAAGCACCGGCTGACAGCAAGGAGGGAGAAGACGCTGTAAGTTTGAGGAGGATGTTAAGACTCACCGGTGACCCTGAAAGTTGCTTGAAGTATTGGAAGTTTTCTAGAACACTTCTCAAGAGAAGTCGCAGAAGGAACTGAAGAAATGAGGTCTCCATCATGTGAAGAGGGCAGGTCACGGTGGAGGATTCTCCCATCAGTTTGGACCTCTTACTCTCAGGAGGCCCTACCAAGGCTAAGATACTGTGATGAGGGTGCTAAAGGAATGACAGGGCCGTAGGTGATCATTGGCCTCTTCCTTCTAAAGGAAGAAAAATTGTAGAGAGGATTCTTCTCCTTCAGGTAATTGTGAAACCTAAGCAGCAGAAACACAGCTGCCAGGCAGGAGGACAGAGAGAGGTCTTGACTGTAGAAATCCAAGAATTGGAAGAAGGCCAGGAAGGGACATTGGGCACTGCTTTCCCTCTGGACAGAGGAAGAACATCCTCAGGAATCTCACTTCTTTCTGGAACACGTAGGCGTGGTGTTAAACAGCCTTGTTTTGTCAATCTTTCACCAGTTTCCACTGGTTAAACAAAGAGTTGAGAATCAGAGGACTCACAACCTAAACTCATGTACAGCTGGGAAGGATATGAGATAAAAGGCAAGACCTTTTTATTTTTTTAAGACCTTTAAAAAAGTAAATGAATAGGGCTTCCCTGGTGGCGCAGTGGTTGAGAGTCCGCCTGCCGATGCAGGGTACATGGGTTCGTGCCCTGGTCCGGGAAGATCCCAGATGCCGCGGAGCAGCTGGGCCTGCGCGTCCAGAGCCTGTGCTCCGCAACGGGAGAGGCCACAACAGTGAGAGGCCCGCATACGGCAAAAAAAAAAAAAAGTAAATGAATGTACTCCACCATATTTATACTCTCCCAAGTAGCCTCCTCAGCAAGCTAAGCTCTTATTCCAGATGTTGCTAATATTTGACATTTTGACCTGAATTTTTAAAAATTAATTAATTTATTTTTGGCTGCGTTGGGTCTGTTGCTGAGCACAGGCTTTCTCTAGTTGCAGTGAGCAGGGGCTACTCTGTTTCAGTGCACGGGCTTCTCATTGTGGTGGCTTCTCTTGCTGTGGAGCACAGGCTCTAGGAGTGTGGGTTTCAGTAGCTGTGGCTCACGGGCTCAGTAGTTGTGGCACACGGGCCCAGTTGCTCCACGGCATGTGGGATCTTCCCGGACCAGGGCTCAAACTCGTGTCCCCTGCATTGGCAGGCGGATTCTTAACCACTGCACCACCAGGGAAGCCCCATTGACCTGAATTTATTATTGCTTTTTCATTTCTCAGCCATGTGAGAAAATAAACACTATTCAAAAATCACACCTAGAATACTGGCTCGGCATCCCTACCCAACTTAATTGCGTGTGACTCATCTGAGTGAGTCTTCGCTGTTTCCAAATACCAAAGTCCCTCACAAGAGATGATCTGCCACCTGAGTAAATTTTAAAAGCTCCACGACAGTCTTGGAAGGCCACCCAGAGGTGGAGCTCTACACATGTTCCAAGCACAGTGCAGTCCTCAGAAAATGGTGATCGCTTTGGAAGGGAAAATGCTTGTGCGATATAACTTTGGAATGTTTTATTAAAAACCAACAACAGCAACCTCATGATATTACAGGTAGAATTTTAACTTATTATGAAGTCGTAAGAATAAAATAACAGCCTTGAGAGTTATTTGAAAGGTTTTCCAAAAAAAAATTCCTTTTTATTTTCATAAATTAACACACATAACAGTGGGAATTTTAGAGTCACAAACTACCAAACAGAAAAGGAACTGCAGGGGCATCATGTATGCCAATGTTACCAAAAATGTACAAATTTCACTGAACTATTGACCATGATAATATACAAACACTTCAGGCAGCTATTTACTGGCCTAGACCAGCCCAAGGAGATGCTGAGGCCTCTTGCCAAGAATTAAAATCCGATTCAGCACCAGAGAGGGGCTCGTGGAGACACAAAATGAACATGCATCCAATCTGAAAGAGTGCTGTGCTAGATGGCAGGCTATGCGGGGACCCTCACTTCACAATAAAAATAAATAGCCTTTGCTGATCAATTTATGGCTAGATGATAGTACTAAACTTTGATTTCAGTAAATTAAGCCTTCTTCCCAGCCAGCTTTTTATACAGGAAGTTCAGTCGTGGCAAGGAGCCCTTCCCTTGCATGAATCCAGGAAAGGATACGCCACACCTCTGGCCAACTACTTAAAGACTTTGGATACAGCCACCCACGATGTGGTGTTTCAGAGGTCCTTTCCATGATACCGGGGTGGGGGAAGCTTACAGAAACAAAACACAAGGGAATTAAAGAAAGCACCAACTGCATACTCTGCCCCCAGGGAATGGGAGAAAAGTACCACCGTCTAAAAGTTGGTCTTTCGCGGATCTTGATGTACATTGATTATGAGATGAAATCCCAGCCTGGAGACGGAGCACTGGCTCTGCGTTCCATCAGGCCGCACCAAGCCTTGGACCGGCAGCACCAGTCCTGCACTCTGTGCAGCCCTTAGCCTGGCGGACAGGGAACCAGCCACAGGGGGAGGATCATGCCCAGAGGGTGGGATCTGGAATCTGCCTCAGGTTGGCTCTGGCACTCGCGCAAAAGACCCTTTCAGGCAAAATTGTGACAAAGCGTCATGATTTTCACAGCTCTTGGAGGAGCGCTGTTTCAGGATTCACAGCATGAGTTTCTGAGCTCTTCAGGCTCCGAGTAAGGCAAACGCTGTATGTCTCTCCACTGTACCTCCCTCAGCTGTAGCTCTTAGAATAAGGTCAGTAAAAAAAAGTGGACATAATCTGCTTGAACAGGTGATGAGGTACATTTAAATTAATAGAGAAATAAAGCTAGAAAGGAAACCAAAAGAAGAGGGGGAAGGTGAGGGGGACAAATATAGCTAAAACTGACAGATGGAAAACACTATAGTTGAAAGTTTCAGTGGAAAGCTGACGTGCAGAACCCTGATTGGACCTGAGATTTCTCCTCTCTTTCCCATATTAAAAACACTAAGTGTCTTTGGGTGGTAAGTCCCCATACTCAGAAACTGTACCAACTCCCACCCCAGAACCAGACCTCCTGTAGCTATGGGCAGGTGGCTGGCTCCGAGGACCACAGACAGCACTGCAGCTGGCTAGGCCAATGGTAAAAATGGATGTTAAGACAGGTGTGGCTGAGCACGGTTAGAACCCTATGTGGCAACTTCAGGTAAGCAATTTCAAGTTTGCAGTGGGGGCCCCTTCTTAACTTTGGAATGAGGAAGGGCCTTGGCCAGATGCAAGCCAAGAATTACAAGGAGAGGGTTGGCCTCAGCAGAGCTTTTTCCTATGTTCCCAGGACAAGGAAGGAACCCAGGTCTCCACTTCCTCCAAGCCCCGATTCCAAACGCCAATGTTCCAAATCATTGCTCCTGGCCCTGACAAGTGCCACTCCTGCAATGGGTAAACTTGAAATTGTATCTCCGTAATGTTGGTGATGCCACAGCTGCACCCACGTCAACTTCAGTCTGCCACGCTTGCCACGCTGCAGACCCGTCTACACTGGCAATGGAGCTGGCAAACAGGGCTCTGTAGATTTGCTGGGAGTTTGCAAGCTATGCAGCAGGAACATCCTAAAAACGTTTGTACAAGGGCACAAACTCATCCCACTCCCTTAAGCAAAAAAACAAGAGAGAAGCATTTGTGTCTAAGGACCCTGTCCCAGGAAGGGAGAGGTATTGAGGAGAAATACAGGTCGTTATCTACACAGTCTGGGCAAAGTGAATGCACAATGGCAGCATCTGGTTTGCACTGTTCAGAGCTGGTGCGGAAGCTGGGCTCCCCTCTAATGCTACGTGGCTGTGGCCTTAGAAGCCTCCGTGGATCACCAGGTGTGTATTTCACTTACTAAATGCTCTGTCTGAGGCATTGGGCCTACAAGACAGACGTGGCACTTCGTTTTTCTCGCACTGTCAGTTTTTCTGCTCCAGTGTGGCACAGACTGTCAACCTGCAAAGGAAAGGCACATAGAAACCCCCACCCCCACCCCATGCTCCCATTCCGACAGACGGGAAAACCAAAGGGACCCAGGAGACATGATCCAGGACGGCACCACTCACTCCTCTCAAAGACTGACTCGAAAATGTCTCTGGAGCTTTGACAGTTCCCATTGGCGCTGCTCCATGGCAGTGGCTCCGGGGAGGATGGGAGAGGTGACCAGTGTCCTGAGGCTGGGCTTAGCATCCCACTCACCAGCCAAGGAATGTTAATTCTCTGCACTCTTGTTTTGAGAGAGAGAGAGAGAGAGAGAGAGAAAAGATAAAACACAAGGGAAGGGGAGGAGGGGAAGCAAGGCAAGGGCACACAGGCCTTAAGTGGGAAAGGAATGAAACCTCCGGGCTTGTGGCCTCACACAGCACGCTTCTGGTCCTCTGCCCACAGACTGCCGCAGGCAGAAACGGAGAAACCCAGAGACTTTTGTCTGGCATTGTACCAAACTTCCAGTAGGTCTGACGCAGGAGCCCAGAGTACAGTGAGCTGCCCTCCAAGAGGGCTGGCCATGGAACTTCGTGACCCCAGACTGTCCTCCTCCCCACTATGGAGCGGGCTGCTCTGGCAGCTGCGAACGCTCTGGGTTGGCTTCATCACCACCTGAGCCATCGTGGATGCCTTTGTCATGGACCACCACTTCAGATGAAACCCACTAAAACCGCACCCAAGCTTCCAACTTTTTAAATGACTGGGGGAGAGACCTGCTCTTACTTCCGTCATTAAAATAAATACAACTACTCAAGCAAGAATGAGAACCCAGATGAGAAATGAGTCGCACTAGGAGCTGGAGGCGGGGAAGGGGCTGCTTGAACACGTCAACGGGAAAACGGCTCTCAGCCGCCCCACACCACGCACCGACAAACCAGGTCAAATGCCTGTCGTGTGTTCTGAAGACGTGTACTGTCTTTCTCCTTGATGTCTTAAAAAACTGCTTTAAAAATCACATTTAAAGGCTCCAAACATGCAGCAATAATGAAAAAAAAAGGGAAATAAAACAAATGAAAATAACCAACACCACCACATTAAAAAGTGCAACTTACTTCGAATGGGGCCTGGACGGGCTCCTCTGGCACTAGTGACCCACAGTCACAGAGGGGAGAAAATGATGGGGAAAAGCCACACACACAGACACACAGACACACACACACACAGACACACACACACACACACACACACACCCCACCCCGGTTCTGGACAGATGGGCTCAAAGGATTAGAAAACACAGCAGCTCATCTTTCCTCAACTACTGAAATGAGCCAGTGAGACCACACGGGACAGGACGCCAGGTCCCCCTCCCTAGGCCACGTGTCTAAATAATCTTGGTCTAGCACCACCGTAAACGATGCGGAACTTTCACATGGACGTGCAAATGCTGTGAGTCCTTGGAAACCTAGTGTTACTGAAGGTATGTGGTGTCCTCCTCCGTGGATGGCAGAGAGTATGGGGAGGAGGCCGACATCATTCAGGACCATTTCCAGGAGAAAGGGAGCGTTCCTGAGGTTCTATACTCAGCAGTACAAGTTAGAGGACCCTCTTTCACCAGTTCCTAAAAAGGCTGCACCTTGAAATAGGTAAAAATCCATAGTCTGCATTTTGAGTGGTTTGGGCAGTAGGGCAAAATTAGGCAACCTCTTCCAAGGAGGCCGGGAAAGTCTAAAGTTGAGACCCCCCCACCTGAATTGCTTCTCAACAACCGGACGACCGCTCCTGCTCCTCCTCTTCCTTGGCAAAGAAGGTCTCCAGTTCCATCAGTTTCTGTATCAACAGAGCATCCAGCTCTTGACTCTGCAGCGCCGCCTTCTGGGCCCGGGTAAAGCTGCCTGCCACCTTGACCTTACCGCGAGCCCTCCTCTTCCGTGGGACTGTGAAATCCTGAAACTCCAGAACTCGCTTCCTCTTCTGTTGGCTGATTGAGATGAGCGTACCATTCCGTTCCTTAGGTTCCTCAAAGATGGTCTCTAAACACCTAAGGGTGGAGCACAAAACAGAATCACCAACATGCTCACCCTGGGGGCCACCAACCCTCCCAGTCAATGGGCGCTAAAGGCTAACTGCTCCTGACAGCTCTTTCCTCTGGTCTGCAGCTATTTTTTGATGATAAAACACATATATCTATGAATATGTAGTACAAGCACATAGTGAAGAAATTTAAGCTGGACAGGAGGGTAAAGAATAAAAGTAAGATGAACCCCCCCACTCCCCACCCCGGCAACAGCAGCAACGGTGTTTTGTGTATCCTCCCAAAGTCACTCAACGTACAGACGTGCATAGGTAAGCATGTATCATCAGAGGTCAGCCCTTTTGTGTAAAGGGCCAGGTAGTAAACATCTTAAAATTAACGAGGCACACAAGTCTCTGCTATATATTCTTTTTTGTTTTTTAAACAACCCTTTAAAAGAATAAAAACCATTCTTAGCTCACAGGGCTGGAAAAAAAGAAAGAGAAAACGGGTTGCTGGTTGGACCTGGCCTGTAGTTTGCTGACCCACAGCATCTATCCAACACTTTGGTTTCTTCTTTACTCAAATGGCAGCAAACTACATGCACTGGCCTATGCATTGTGCCACTCTGACCTATCAATAACGTTTAAGATTGCCTCAGCTGGGTACACAGGTATCTGATTCATTCTTTTAAATGGCTATGCAGTGTATCCCATTACAAGGATGGACTATAATTTAATAAGAACCCTATTAATGGATATTTTAAGTTGTTTCCAATCCTTTCCTATTATTTAGCAATGCTGTAATGAACAGTCTTATATCAATGCCTTAGAGTTTTATCTTCTAGGATAAAACTCTCCTGCTACATCCTAGATGCTACAGGAATTTAATAAATGTTCAACGACTTGAACTGAATTTAGACGCAAAGGTAGCCAAGTGAAATGCCTTCTGTACTTGGGTTTGGAGTCATATCCGAAGATCAATGATTGTTAGTATTGAAGACAGCTGGCATATTTGCTAAAAACCAAGTACAAACGAAAAGGAGACTACCTAACCTAACACACATCTCTTTCCCATCCTACCACCGACCCCAATTCAAGTGCTGGGAACTAAAAATACCAATTCTAGTTATTTTCAAGACCCCGGTATTGGAAGAACTGAACATAAAACCCTTTCCGAAGCACAAGGATTGGAGATTTACATCGATCATTTCGGAAGCCCCCCCAATCTATTATTTCCTGCTCATAGGTACTTACCTGTTTGCAGGAGGAGATTTATAATTCTTGTTGGTATATATTTCTTCTAAACTAAACTCCTTTTTCTTTAACCTGAAAAGAGAAAAAAACAAATTCTTCACGGTCTCTTAAAAGAGACAAGATTGGTTTCCCAACTCTATGCTTTCCATTCTTTTACTTTCCAAGAGTAAAAGATGAGTCCTAGATGTGTCTCATGAGAACAATGAGTACTGGATCTTCTTTTCCAGGGCATCAATCTTCAACTTTGTGAGATTTGGTCCAGTTATACTTACTTGAAGGGATATAACTGGATTTGTACCTATTATCTTAGTTTACAGCTTCTTCTTGTCCTATTTTTTCAATGTTTCTTCTGCTTAACTGACTGCTCTTTTTATTCTCCTCTCCTGGCTTGAAAATTATACATATTCTGTTCTTTTAGTGGTTGGCAAGAATTTTAATGAGCATATTTAACTTATAAACCCTTCTCTCAAACAACACAAAGTCCATGGAACCTCTAAGTCTGATCAATACTGTCCCAATTTATGTTAGTAGTGTCCTATTTTGCCTTTTTATTTTGTAATTTTTTTTTTGGTAAGAAATCAGGTCATTTGGTCTGTGGCTTCCCCAGTCTAGATTTTCTTGATTACATCCCACTGATGTCATTTAACATGCTTCTCTGACCCAAACATATGGGAAATACTATAGGTATTTCCTATGGACTGGTAATTAAATAGAGAGGTATGATCAGATTTAGGTGTTCTGGGTTTTTTGACAGACTTTTAGGTATCCATCACGAGGGACATGATACCCAGCTGCCACCCTTTTTGTGTATTAGCAGCCAGCCACTGATAAACATTGAATATATTTATTAGTTCTTTAGGATTGTACACGGTGACAGTCTATCATTCTTCCGGGAGAATTCTTCCATCTAAAGAAAACTTCATGCTCATCCATGCTTTGGTAACCCTGAGGTACCGTTTGCACAGGAAAAGTGGGTTGTATGCTTGGTTCTTTCCCTTTATTTACCAGTTTACAAAACAATGAATTGTTTCCCTATTATCATCCAAATACAGCCAATGAGCTGTGAACTCATTCATTATGAACTATTGGACTGAAACATATCTCATGTGCTTCAATCTACTGCAGTTATTATTCCTTTTGATGCTCAGACTGTCTCATCTGTGGCAGTGAGAGTCTCTTCAAATTGGTTCCTGCATCTCTCTGATATGACCCCAGTTGCCTCGAGAGCTCATCACTTTCTGGCACAAGACAGTCTATACTCGTGCATTTCCTGCCCTAGACCTGTAGCCAGTCTTCAAGGAGCCCTGGTTCACATATCATAAAATTCACCCATTTATTTATTCATTCATTCATTCATTTATTTATTTTGTGGTACGCGGGCCTCTCACTGTTGTGGCCTCTCCCGTTGCGGGAGCACAGGCTCCGGACGTGCAGGCTCAGCGGCCTTGGCTCACGGGCCCAGCCGCTCTGCGGCATGTGGAATCTTCCCGGACTGGGGCACGAACCCGTGCCCCCTGCATCAGCAGGCGGACTCTCAACCACTGCGCCACAAGGGAAGCCACCCTATTATTTATTTTTATGAGTGTGCTCAATCTGTTTGCTCACTCTTAGTTTTTTGGTACTATGTAGAAGATAAAAGCTTCAACCTTCAGGCCACCACTCTTAGTAGAAACTTATTTTCAGACAGCACAGTACCTTTATTACCAAAGAGCAAATTATTATAAAGTTTCTGTGCCTTAAACCTTTTTCAGATAAGTTAAGGAGTGACTGAACAGCACAGCAATAAACTTTTCGGCATCGTGCTTTAGTTTCTTACCGGCTTTTTGAAAATCTTAATTGAGGTTCAGTTTGGTTCAATTCCAATTCAGCAAAGAACATGCTTGTGGGAAAAAATACATAAATAATAGCATGGATAAGATTTTTCACAGGGATTTCCAACAAACAACTGTTACTTTTCTTAACAACAGCAAAAGCTACGTTAGATTAAGGATGTCAGATGGATAGTTGGAAAGTGAAAGATTAGGCTTCTGACAGTCATTCTGACAAGCAAATCAGGGCAGTGTGCACCCATGTCCAGTTTCTGAGCTGAGGTGAGCGCTGAAGCGCCAAGTTCAGATTCTGGGATTCCTAGGCTCTCAACAAGCCTTGCCTTCCTCAGAGGGGCTTCACTCACTGGAGGTGGTGGGATGTGTAAACATCCTCAAAAGTAGACACTTCCTGTGTAGATGCCACTTTGCCCAGAGTGGCTCTGGCAAGAGTCTACGCTCGAGCATCTTCTGTCTGGTGGTTCCTTGCTCCCTCCATCTCTTGATCTGTTTTTATGACTTGATTTCCCTCTGGTAAAGAAGCATCTTGAGACAATTCTGAAGCAAGGCTGTGCTATTCTAGTATTGACAAAACGGAGGCTCTGAGGGGCTCGCTCGGGGGTCAAGCCCTGGTCCCTGGGGTCTCCTGTGAGGACCATGCCACTGTGACCTCAAAAGCACATTACTGTGCTCATGCCGTGGCAGATCTGGCCCCTGGAAAGATGTGGCGGGGCCTGGTGGTCAGTGGGTGCAGCACCCCCGATCCTGTGCTGGAGCACCTACAGGCTCTCCTCACAGCCAGGTGATGGGGCCCTAAAATTCACCCTTTAAAGTGTACAGTTCAGTGGATTTTCGTAGAGGCACAATGTTATTCATCACCACTAATTCCAGAACATTTTCACAACCACAGAAGAAACCCTGGACCAACGAACAGTCACACCCACCCTCTCCTACCCCAGCACCGGGCAACCACGTATCTACTTTCTGCCCCTATGGTTCTGCCTATTCTGGACACTTCATACAAATGGAATCATACAGTATGTGCTCTTTGGAGTCGATCTTCTTTCACTTAGCACACTGTTTCCACGGTTCATTCATGGTGTAGCACGTCTCAGTACTTCTTTTTAACATTCTATGGATAGACCACCTTTTCTTAATCTATTCATCAACTGATGGACATTTGGATTGTTTCTACTTTTTAGCTGTTATGAAGAATATTGCTATGAACATTCATGTACAAGGTTCTGTGTGAACATGTTTTCAATTTCCCTGGGACATATACCTAGAAGTAGTGATATGGTAACTCTAACATTTTGAGGAACTGCCAAACTATTTCCCACAGTGGCTACACTATTTTACATTCCCACAAGCAATGTATGACGGTTCCAATTTCTACCCATCCTCAATGCAAACACTTATTTTGTTGTTTTTATTTGTAAAAAAATTACTGCCATCCTAGTGGGTGAGAGCCATCTTGTGGTTTTGATTTGCAGTTCCCTAATGACTAATGATGCTGAGCATCATTTTTTGGCCATTCGTCTACATCTTCTTTGGAGAAATGCCTGTTCAGAATCTTTGCCTACTTTAAAAAATTGCGTTGCTGTCGTTTTGTTGTTGAGTTGTAAGAATTCTTTATATATTGTGCATACTAGAGCCCTATCAGATGTATGACTTGCAAACACTTTTTCTGATTCTGTGTGTTATCTGTTATCTTAAAAAAACAGAACAAAACAAAAAAGACTTATTTAGAGCAGTTTTTGTTCATAGAAAAATTGAGTGGACAGAGTTCTCATATACACCCTGCCTGGAACCCCCTGCAACTCCCCTACTAAGCACAGCAACCCCTATTATCAACAGCCTGCACCAGAGTGGAACATTTGTCACAACTGATGAACCTGCAATGACACATCATAATCACCCACAGTCCATGGTTTACATTAGGGTTCACTCTTAGTGTTGCACATTCTCTGGGTTTGGAGAAATGTATAATGACGTGTATCTACTATTACAGTATCATTCAGAATCATTTTCACTGCCCTAGAAATTACTGTACTCGCCTATTCCTCCTCCCCTCCTCCCTATTCCATGGCAACTATTGATTCATTTACAGTGTCCATAGCTTTGCCTTTTTCCAGAATGTCACATAGCCGGAATCATACAGTATGTAGCTTATTCAGACTGGCTTCTCACTTAGTAGTATTTCAGTAAGGTTTCTCCATGTCCTCTTCATGGCTTAAGAGCTCACTTCTCTTTAGCATTGAATAATATTCCATTGTCTGGATGTACCATGATTTAGTATCCATTCACCTACTGAAGGACATCTTGGTTGCTTGCAAATTCTAGCAATTATGAATTAACCTGCTGTAAATATTTCTGTGCAGGTTTTTATATGAATGTAAGTTTTCAACTCATTTGGTTAATACCAAGGAGTATGATTGCTGGATCATACGGTACGAGTATGATTAGCTTTATAAGAAACCACCAAACGCTTCCATCCCATTGGTTTACTTTTTATTTATTTGGCTATACCACACGGCTTGGCTTATGGGATCTTAGTTTCCCAAACAGGGGCTGAACCTGGGCCCTTGGCAGTGAAAGCACGGAGACCCTAACCCCTGGAGCGTTAGGGAATTCCCTATTCCATTAAAAAGATAATAATTTATTTATTTTATTTTATTTATTTTTGGCTGTGTTGGGTATTCGTTGCTGCGCGCGGGCTTCATTGAAGTGCACGGGCTTCTCTTGTTGCGGAGCATGGGCTCTAGGCGCGCGGGTTTAAGTAATTGTGGCACACAGGCTCAGCAGTTGTGGCTCTCGGGATCTAGAGTGAAGGCTTAGTAGTTGTGGTACATGGGCTTAGTTGCTCCGTGGCATGGGGGATCTTCCTGGACCAGGGCTCGAACCCGTGTCTCCTGCATTGGTAGGCAGATTCTTAACCACTGCACCACCATGGAAGTCCCCTCCGTTGGTTTTATGTCAATCCTTATGCATTACCACACTGTTTTGATTACTGAAGCTTTGTACTAAGTTGGTGTATGTTTTTTTTTTACTGTGGTAAAATATACAAAACATACAATTTACCATTTCAATTATTATTATTATTATTTTTTTTTTTGCGGTACGTGGGCCTCTCACTGTTGTGGCCTCTCCCGTTGCAGAGCACAGGCTCCAGATGCACAGGACCAGTGGCCATGGCTCATGGGCCTAGCTGCTCCACGGCATGTGGGATCTTCCCAGACCAGGGCACGAACCCGTGTCCCCTGCATCAGCAGGCGGACTCTCAGCCACTGCGCCACCAGGGAAGCCCTCAATTATTTTTAACTGTGCATGTAGTAAGTTTTGAAATGGGTTAGTGTGAGTCTTCCACTTTGTTCCTCTTTTTCAAGGTTGTTTTGCCTATTCTGGGCCACTTGTATTTTCAGGATTTTTAGGATCAGCTTGTCAATTTCTGCAAAAAAAGGTAGTCGACATTTTATAATAGGATTGCAGTAAGTTGTAGGTTGCCTTGGGTAGTACTAACTTCTTGACAGCATTAAGTAGCCCAATCTATGAATGGATGTCTTTCCATTTATTCAGGTCTTTAATTTCTTTCAACAGTAGTTGGTAGTTTGTAGTGTTTACTGAACAAGACTTACACTTCGTTTGTTAAATTTATCCCTAGGTTTTTTGGGTTTTTTTGATGCTACAGTAAATGGCACTGTTTCCTTAATTTCATTTTCAGATTGCTCATTGCTAATGTATAGAAATACAATTTTCTTTTCCTTCTATCTTGATCTTATATCCTGCAAACTTGCTGAATTCATTCACTAGCTCTAATAGTGGATTCTTTAGGGTTTTCTGTATACAAGATACTGAAAAGATAGTTTTACTTCCTGAGTGCTATCTCATTTTCTTGCTTAATTGTCCTGTCTAGAACCTCTAGCAGAATGTTAAATAGAAATGGTTAGAGTGAATATCCTTGTTTTGTTTCTGATCTTAGGGGACATCTTTCAGTCTTTTACAATTAAGTAGGATTTCTGCTTCAGGTTTTCGGGTAGATGTCCTTTATTCATTTGAGGAAGTTCTTATTTCTCTCTCTCTCCCTTTTTAAAAAATATTTATTTGGCTGCACCAGGTCTTAGTTGCGGCACATGGGATCTTCGCTGCCATGTGTGGGATCTTTGCTGTGGCATGCGGGATCTTTAGTTGTGGCATGCAAACTCTTAGTTCCAGCATGTGGGATCTAGTTCCCCGACCAGGGATCAAACCCAGGCCCCCTGCATTGGGAGCTCGGAGTCTTAGCCACTGGACCACCAGGGAAGTCCCTCTTATTCTGAAGTTCATGGAGTGTTTTTATCATGAAAGGGTGTTGGATTTTGTCCAATGCTTTTTCTGCATCTAATGAGATAATCATGTGCTTTCCCCCCTTTATTCTATTAATGTGGTATACTCCACTGATTAATTTCCTGTGTTCAACTAACCTTGCATTCCTGGCATAAATCCCACTTGGTCACGTGTATAATCATTTTTTAATATGTTGCTGGATTCCGTTTGCTATTATTTTGAAGATTTTGATGTATACATTTATAAGGTTCCCTGGCTTCTTTTAAGATTATCTCTTTGTCTTTGGAACTCTGAAGTTTTCATACTTAACTTCTTTCTGAAGTTAGGTATGAAATTCTTTTTATTGATCCTGCTTGGGATTAGTATCTTTTTTTGCCAGTATACTAAAACACACGGAATTACACAGTATGTGAACTATTTCTCAATAAAGCTGTTTAAAATTTTTTATTTAGATGCTGCTTTACTGAGGTGTAACTGACACATAGAACTGTAAGATATTTCAAGTGTACATTGTGATGACCTGATATATGTATACACTGTGAAAGGATTCCTCCTGTCTAGTTAATTAAGAGTTTGTGTTTTGGGGGCTTCCCTGGTGGCGCAGTGGTTGAGAGTCCGCCTGCCGATGCAGGGGACACGGGTTCGTGCCCCGGTCCGGGAAGATCCCACATGCTGCGGAGCGGCTGGGCCCGTGAGCCACGGCTGCTGAGCCTGCATGTCCAGAGCCTGTGCTCCACAACGGGAGAGGCCACAACAGTGAGAGGCCCTCATACCGCAAAAAAAAAAAAAAAAAAAAAATTGTGTTTTGACTTTGTTTATAGTTGGTTTCTTTTTTTCCCAGCAGAAGTGATAGATTTTTATGACATATATTTTTCAGATTTTTATTTTATGGCTCTGAATTTTGTATTATACTTAACCATTTCCTATAGTTTCTTCAATTATTCTTATGGCTTCATTTGTTTACATTTAAGTCTGATTTTATTTGGAAGATATTCTGGTGAAAGGTCTAAGGTAGAGATCCAGCGTTCCTTCTTCTTCTTTTTAATATTTATTTATTTATTTTGGTTGCGCCAGGTCTTAGTTGGGGCATGTGGACTCTTAGTTGCGGCATGAAGGATCTAGTTCCTGGACCAGGGATCAAACCCATGTCTCCTGCAGTGGAAGCGCACAGTCTTACCCACTGGACCACCAGGGAAGTCCCCCAGCTTTATTACTCCTAGAATGGCCACCCAGCTGTCCCAGCAGCATTTTACTGAATAGTCCATCTTTTCACCACTGATTTGAGGGGACACCTTTGTCACATACTAAATTTCTCTATGTATTTGTGTCGAATTATGGACTTTGTTTTACCAATTTGTATATTTATGCTCTGGCAACATACTGTTTTAATTACTGAGACTTGACAATATATTTTAAGATCTCTTAAGACTAGTACTCTTATTTCACTCCTTTTCTGAATTTTCCAGGCTATTGCTTCTTCATTTCTATAATTGTGTTAAATACATGCCTTTCCATTTATTCATATCTCTTCCTAAAAGAACAGTTCTTGGTCAAGTGAATGTGTTTAAATTTTTATTGTTTACTGGAATGTACCAGTTATCTAATTACTGCTTCTCAGCTCAGAATGCGCCCTCAGTACCTGCTCTGTGACAATGGCATCTTGGACGCCTAATGCATTTCTTCTTCACAGTGAGTTGGTACTGAGCTTCAGCAGAAGGAGGCACTGGAGGAGCAAAGGAGCTTTTCTTCTTGCTCCTGCCACGTGGCCCATCATGGGTGCACGTGTACTGGGATGTCTGGGGCGGGGCCGGATGGGGACAGTTGCCCCAGCTGTATAGCCAGAGCGTGGAGCACCACCCCCCAATGCCCCTGCAGCACTAGCCTGGTGACCACCACACCACAGATGGGGCATTCGGGGACTGAAGCCCATAGTGAGACCCCAACATCCTGAGGGTTGTTTCCCGTGACTCTCCTGGAGCAAACGCCACATGCCCCAGGCCACGCACCTGCAGCAGCACCCTGACACCCCGGGTGCCTGCCCTCCAGCCTCAGCTCATGCCCTGGAAGGCTGTTGTTGTTGTTTCCTCCTCACCCAGCTCTGGCGTTAGCAACCTGGCCATCCGATGGGCTGCAACCACACCTTTTCCAACAAAGTCAGACTCCAATCTGGGGGAGAGGGCCCCCTTCTCCCTTGGCCCTAGGATGCCCTTCAGAATTCTCGGTACACCTTAACAGTTACTCTCCTGTTATACTTCAATACTTTAAACTTCCCCTGTTTAAAATACTGTGTGGTTTCCGTCTCCTGACTGGACCTAGACTAATAACATGATACTAAGGTAAAAGCCCTAAGGTTTTGCTAGACCAGGGGTCCTCACACCAGTGTACTAGAAGACTTTCCACAGACACACTGAAACCCAGCTCTAGGGTAATCAATCTCCCGATCTTTAATCTCCTGCACGTGACACACCTGAGAAGTGTCCTTACACTCATGTAAACGTCTCCATTCCCACAAATTCTTTTTTTTTTGGCTACGCCACACGGCATGCAGGATCTTAGTTCCCCAATCAGTGATCAAACTCACGCCCTCTGCAGTGGAAGCACAGTCTTAACCACTGGACCGCCAGGGAAGTCCCCTCACAAATTCTTTTAGAACAGCCCCTATCCACCCTGAGTTCTACTTTGGTATCAGAATAAAATCACTGATCTCACTAGGCCCTCCTCAGATATTAATGAAATCACTGTAAACCTGTCTTGGACGTGTCTTTCCCCACCCTACGCACAGTTCCGCTAAGAGAAGAGTGGCTTTAGCGAGAGGGGACTCAGCCTAATTTCAGATATGGTGTGGAATGGGGCTGTCAGAGGGACTTTGCCTCACTCACCTCCTGACTATCATCAAACAATGCCTACTTAAGAAAGAGAGCTTCAAACACCAAAAATAGCTTGGTCATGTATTTAACTGTACACAATGTCTTTTCAAACTATTCTCAACTCTCATGCACAGTCTGTTATCACTTAGAAGAACATTAATCAAATCATATAAGGAAATATTTAAGTCAATTATTCAATCTTCATCTTACAAAATATTATAACTTCTACTTCCTGTTAACAACAAAAATTATATGAGCTGCCATGCCAATTGGTTTGCAGTGATACACTTTTCTCCTACATTAAATATTGAAGCAATCATGAGATTTATATAAATTAATGGATTTATTTCTGATTTTTTACATCATTCTTAATTGTTCCTAAAAGTCTAATAATAACAGAGTTTTATTCGTGCATGTATACACATTTACTGAAGCAATATCATGCTTTCTAACATACTCCTCACTTCATAATTTATTATTTTAGCTATAAATTACATTGCTTTATTACAAATTCAGAAATGGGAAATTCTTATACATAACTTTAATTTTGACTTACGGCTTTTAGAAATCTACGTTACAAGAAGCGTTCCATAATTTATTTTTCAATGGTCTGTATGATTTTCTTGAAGGTAAATATTAACATATTTACTGTTTCATACCCACAGATATGGAGGGGAGGCTGTATTCATTGTACCAGGTCATTTTATATAAGAGACTTGAGCATCCGTGGATTTTGGTATCGGGGGGTCTCCTGGAACCAATTCCCCGAGGATACTGAGGGATGACTATATTATAATTGGAAAGCAGAAAAGTTAGGAAGTAAGAATGATTTGGCCAATGGGTTTCAATAATAAAACCTGCCTTCGCCAAATAAGTTGTATGTCAAAAATTTTCCATAAATTTAATGCCCTAAATCAGCACCTTCAAAGTGTCTATACAAAAGTGTATTTGAAGTAATAAAAGCATTTTACCAAGATGTCTTAGGTAAAGATTTATTGAAGATCTTTTATTTTTCAACCCTTTCATTATATAGGATTAAATAAAGTGCCCCTAAGTGCAAAAGTAACATAGAATTCTTAGGTATCTGAAACTGGTCAGATCCTCTCGGTGCACGTCCCATAAACTGAGCCACTTCTGGCCTCCAAAGTCTGGGTGACAGAACCCGAGTGAGTCAGCACTTTTTGATTCTTTGCTTTCAAAAAAGATGAGGTGATAAATCATTAAATTTGATTTGTTGATAGATCACTCTGTGATTTTTTGATATTACTTGACAGAAGTTGAAAGGATTGAATGTCATTGTTCTATTAAAACTCTTTCCACTCCCAACTACCTATCTTTATTAATAAGGCTTTCCAGAACTTCTATCTACGTAAAAATTCAAGAGAGAATACCATGATTCTGAACCCTATTTCATTCTAGTAAAAAGTACTATTCAACCCAGGATATCTGAAATACTTTAAAAATTTCTCTTGAAAAGACATGGTAGGATGATCAATAAAAGAACTGTAGGATAAAAACACAACACGTTAAGATAAGAACCACGTGGGAAAAGTGGAACGTAAATCATAGTAACAGTTAACTATCGCATTTGTGTTGTGTGAAGCAATAAAATAGATACAGTGCACATTTTTTTCTCAACTGGACTGTACAGCAATCTTAAGTGTTGGGAATTCTTACTCACATTCTACAGGTAAGTCCTTGAAGCTCAGGAAGGTGAAATAACTTACCTTGGGTTAATCAAGGGACACAGGCTTCCATTTGCTGATGAGAAATTAAGGAGTGAAATCCATCACAAGAAAACATAACTCTGGAGATCTTTTAAAAATGTTTATATCTTCATAGTGTCTGTGTAATATACATCATCCCCAAACTGGAGTTATGTCAAATACACAATTTGGAATCACGCCCAACCAGTACATAATTTAGTAATCTTTTTCTTTCCACTTCACTTTATAGGAATTAGCAATCAGCTCTGTCATAAAAATCTTTAGAATCCCAATTTTTAAAGGCTATACTATGGACCATAACATGGATCTAGCATTTTCTTGGGGAAAAAAAAAAAAAAAAAAGACATCTTTCCTTCATGATGTGTAGGTCCCTTCCCAGTTTTGTGCACAGAATGTTGTGAGCCTGGGCTGTGGGGTCGAGTAAGACCTATGAGAGACAGGAACCACCTGTTCTGTCATGAGCGACGCTCTGGCCTAACACAGATTTCTCAGCTACTGAGCCTTGGCACCGTCACCTAAACCTGGGGACGACAGCTGTGCCTACCTTCCAGCACCCTTGGAGGATGAACTGGGACTGTGTACACAGAACGACAGCACCCGGCATAGAGAGCTCAGGAAAAGTGATCGAGAACGCGTTCAAATATCCCTGCACACAAATCTCTGGCCACAGTACCGACGAATTCTTTTGGATAAATTCCTAGAAGTATAACAAAAGCTCAGAGTATATGATCATTCAAAAGGTCATCGTATTCTGCCAACTTCCAAAAAAGTGCACACATGCATGTTAGAGAAGGTGCTCACCTTTTGGGTCGAGGAAGGCCCATGGGGGTAAGGTTAGGGTCTGGCTTAGGAATGGTTTTCCGGATGCGAATCTGTGAGACCTTCTTTGGCCTCTTCTCCGGCTCAGTCTATTTTTAAGAAGAAGAAAGATGGTCAGGTTGTAAGACATTCTAAATATACGAAGTCCCCTTTCCTGACACCCACTGCATTGCTTCCTCAGTGTACAGATGACTTCAGGAAGTAGTTTATGACAAAGCTCCCACCCCCCGCCGCCCCCACTCCTGCCAACAGCATTTTCAGCAACCGCCCCCTTTATGTTACTGTACATGCAGTTCAGATACTGAGATTATCAACATGGAAATTTGAAACTGTTGGAGACAGCAGATACTGCAAAATTGAAGCACACCATTGTTCACTCGTCTCTGAATGCATGAAGCTTCTCGCTCTGTGGTTCGGTTCTCTAAACACTGTTAAATGTGTCATCAAGAGAAAAGGGTCTGGAAGGTGACGAGGAAGAAGAGGTTCAAGGTATCCTTTAGTGTCTTGCTAACCTCCCGTACTCAGCTGAAGCTAAAGGTGGCAGCAAACAGACTCAGGGGCCCATCTGTATCTGTCACATCATCTGTGGTGCCACTGCCACCTGACCCCACCAGCACTTTAAATTTACCTCTTTCTGTTCTGGGGGGCTGCTCTGCGGTCGGGGGCACGGGGCTGTCACACCATCCAGCTCATCAAATCCAGGAACCGGGAACTCGGAGGCTGAAAGCAGGAGCTTGCTGACAGCTGAGTCTGTTACCAAGCGAGACTTTGGTACCAAGGCAGGAAATGGAGGCTCTAGCCTAGCACCACGGAGAGAGAGACAGAGAAGAACGACATGGGACGGGTTCACCTTCTATGTCAGCATATTCGTCTTAACATCCAGACAAGAGCTGAATGACGTTCCCAGTAAACCTGTCCTCTTGTCACTTCTGGACACACCTGTGTCTATACATGTCAAAAACGACGAGAATGTGGTCAATCCACTTCACTGTGATGGAATAACGAACGAGGAAGATGCAGTGAATAAGGAAAAACGTAAAGAGGAACAGGTTTTTTGTGGGAAGAAGACATTTAGTGAACTAACAAATGGATTGTGCTCAGACGACATCAATCCCATCCGGGCACTGAAATCGGCTAAACGACCAAGAAGTATCTTGAGGGGACTTGTGGTACAATGCGCTGGCTAGGGATTTTGACGTTTTTTTCATAAATGGGATTGATCACCCAACTTTAGTTACACAGGGTGAACCTCAGATTGTTCATCCGAGAGATGCAGATCAGGCTTAGAAGGAGAACAAGAGGTCAGAATTACACCATGCCCGACCCACACCAGCCGCCAGTGCACTCATCCCCCACTTCTTTCTCCCTCTCCCTCCCTCCCTCCCTCCCTCCCTTCCTCTCTCTCTCTCTCTCTCTCTCTCTCTCTCTCACACACACACACACACACACACACACACACACACACACACTGCAAACTACAAGCCCTCACGTGCCAGGCGCCACTGGAGCCTCACCTCACATGACTGCCGCTGGTGCTGTAAGCAGCTTCCAGGCCCGGAAGAGGCACGGACGGTAACGCAGCGTGGCTGAAGTGGAGCAAAAGTACAAGAGAGGCAGGTTAGGGCAGCAGGATGGCAGGAGAGGCTCTGGTGTACCGTGGGTTTGGAAGGATGCTCCATCAGAGCCCAAGGAAGACGAGAAGTGTCGGTCACCCAGGAAGACGAAAACCTCCCTCCCAGGCATGAGAATTACATGTACGTGCCCATCACTGGAATGGAGGCAGGCTGACAGGAGGATTATATTCTAACTTAAATGGAAAGAAGGCAGAGAGAGATATACAGAGGACAGTAAGAGAAAGGAGGAGGAGAAGAATACCCTTTACCTTATACCTTTTAATCAAGTTGTTGAACATGTATGTTAAAGTTTTTAAAAAGTAATTTAAAGATAAAAATACACTCCTCAGTTCTGTATTAACTGTATTAAAATAAAATCTGCCAATTTCTATAAACTTACAAAAAATTGTGAAGAAACCTTATTTTCTTTAAAGCCGAGTTCCACGTAAAACATGGCCATGTAGATGAAAACTGTTCACAGGGCTAGTTCCTTTATAATTAAGCTTTGATTTTTATAGATGAAAAATGGTATTAATCACTCATAGATACATTAATATGCATTGCTGGAGAGCTTTTGGTACCCCTCAAAGTAAAGCTTGTATCCATTTCTACTGAATTTAGACACAGTACAGGTTTAATTAATCAGATGTTTATATAGTGACCATATAATCCATCTCCTTTGGGAAGTTAGAGAAATTTGTTCAATGGCTGAAACACAGATAATTTAGATTGTTAGAGAGTTTAGCACCAATCTGGAATACTGGGAAAGGGGCTGACCAAATCAGAGGCCTCATCTGGGTCTAGCTCAGCTGACACAGCAACCAGCTAAGTGACCCAAGTTAGAAAAAACCATGTGCCTCAGTCTCATCATCTATTAAAAAAAGGCAAAAAAGATGCTTGTTTGACCCATATTATGGAGTGCTGGAGGATGAGGTTCAAATGAGAAAACCCTGTGGAAACATAAATTAATTTAATCTTGGTTAAGTCTTGCTTTCTGGGGCTCCCCAATTTATCACGCTTAATATTTCTAAGTGTGTCTACAAACACAGCAAACCTCTAAGCTCTAAGCCAAGGATATATATGATGTTAAGGCACTTTTAGAGCCAATGAGAAAAAAAGTTCCCACAAACACCACCCCTACCACTTCAATTAAAAAAATAGGGACTTCCCTGGTGGTGCAGTGGTTAAGAATCTGCCTGTCAACAATGCAGGGGACACGGGTTTGATCCCTGGTCCAGGAGGGTCCAACATGCCGCATAGCAAGTGGGCCTGTGCACCACAACTACTGAGCCTGCGAGCCACAACTACTGAGCCCGCATGCCACAACTACTGAAGCCCGTGCACCTAGAGCCCGTGCTCCACAACAAGAGAGGCCACCGCAATGAGAGGGCTGCGCACCGCAACAAGGAATGGCCCCTGCTCGCCGCAACTAGAAAAAGCCTGCGTGCAGCAACAAGGACCCAATGCAGCCAAAAATAAATAAAATTTAAAAAAAAATTAAATCTTTAAAATACAGGGACTTCCCTGGTGGCGCAGTGGTTAAGAATCCGCCTGCCAATGCAGGGGACATGGGTTCGATCCCTGGTCCGGGAAGATCCCACACGCCACGGAGCAACAAAGCCCGTGCGCCACAACTACCAAGCCTGCGCTCTAGAGTCCGTGAGCCACAACTACTGAGCCCACATGCCACAACTACTGAAGCCCACGTACCTACAGCCTGTGCTCTGCAACAAGAGAAGCCACCGCAATGAGAAGCCCGCACACCGCAACGAAGAATAGCCCCCGCTCGCTGCAACTAAAGAAAGCCCGCGTGCAGCAACAAAGACCCAATGCAGCCAAAAATAAGTAAATAAATAAATTAAAAAATAAAATAAAATAAAATACATATACACACACACACACATATATATAATTAAATTAAAAGTAAACTAAAAAATAAAATAAATGAAATGTCAGATACAGGATCTAAGGGAGAGAGAAAATATTCCCCACCAGAAAACAGAAAAGTCAGGTGGGAAAGAGTTCTGGAAGAGGGAAAAGGGTCATATGGTCATTCACCTTCACAGGGTGAAATGAATAACTACCCTCCATGCTACCTTAGGACTGGACATAGTTTAGAGAAGATAACATGATTTAAAACTGAGTGTTACAGACACAGAGCAGAGTTTGTTGTAGAGGCAAACAAACTATGCAACAGAAGCAGTGCACCATCATTTAAGACAATTTGATTCATCATGTTGTACTTTTATGGCTGCCTGATAAGAAGTGAACATTTTCCTGTTTACCTACAGGACAAGAACTCACAATCAGCCACATTCAGGTTCTGGGGTGCCTTTCTGAAGCTCTTTTATTTAGTTTTCTGCTAAGATGCTGGGTAACTTCACAGTATGCCCCAGAAGCTTTTCAATGACAGAATGATTTTGCATGAGAGACTCTGCCCAGACACACAAACAACAAGGCCTCTCCCAGGCCATTTGGAATTTTAAGGCTTTTTTGGTGTTGAAGTTTTAAACTACAGCAATGATAAGGGCAAACCAAATAATGTTTAAAGTTTCTGTTTATCCAGAGGATTATAAATAGGAGGATTTCTCTATTATGTCTAAAGCAGATCTTTAGGGATGTAACTCCCAAATTCTTTTTCTTCTCTCATTTCCTATTAGAAGGTAAAATGATATTGGTGAAATTATTTTCAACTATTCTCAGTGGTTAAACCACAAGAACTCTTTTCCAGTTCACTTAAAATTCTATAAATTCTATAGCTATAATATGTAAATGCCAATCTCTGAAGCTTCTCTGCTCCAGAAAGAAACACAGAGGTTCCTAAACTAGACTTGGTGATGCCTATGTAATTAATTAGTTTATTTAAAAAGTATTTCTTCTGTATCCTTTACACACTAACCACTGAGTTAGGTGCAGGCTGTTATAATACCTTGTGAACAAGTAATAGTTACAAGTCACAAGTCACTACTTATAGTAATGGGATATGTTCTTTGCAAGGTGAGGGCAAGAGGAGAAAAGGAGAGATTCAAGATTTAATGGTTCACAGAATTAAATGGACAGAACAAAGGAAGGTATAAAATAAAGGGTTCTGCAAGAAATCTAGATCCTTCAGGAAAATTAGAGGGGGCTACACTTCAGAATTACTGCTGCATGTTCTTAGCAGAGATTTGGCAATAAGCAGGAAATGCAGACACAGACTCTGAGCCCTGCATTTTCAGGAGCGCCCTTTCCTCTCCCCAATGGTAGGATGCAAACATGGGACTTCAGCAAAGAACAGGGGATGGATTTTACCTGCTCATGGTGCCCAGAGGTGGCTGCCGCTTGCCGTGAGAGGAATCAAGAGCAGAGATTTCGAAGGGGCAGGCAGAAGGCCCGTGCTGGCTCCAAATGGACAGTACTCGGCCCACCGAGTAGGGCAGAGAACAGAAGACCTTGTCTGCTATGGAGGTGGGAGACCGTAACCCTTTCAGACCCTGGGTAAACTGGGTCAGGAAGAGCCTCTGCATGGTGGGCATGTGGCTGGAGCAGCTCCGTTTTTTCGTCCAGATTCGGTAACATCCCGGGGAACAAAGTGCTAGGAGTGTGTGAAGGCCAAGCACGGAGCAGCCCGCTCTGGTCTGGACTATGGCGGTGGCTCCATGGTCTTGGAGAGGAACTGGAGGCTGCAGTGGAGGCTGGGTGTCTCCTTGACAGTAGAGGCCAGGGTCTTCCCTGAACGTGGCCACCCCAGGGCAGTCGTGGGCCAAGAAGAAAGAGAAGGTCCACTTGGGAGGTGAAGACGGGCACCGGCGGGCCTCTCCTAAGGCGAGCCTCGCGGGTGCACAGTGCTCGGGAAAAGTCCTTGGGGACTCGGTCCCGCACTCGGAGCCCGACTTCACGTGAAAGGATATTGGGAAGATTTCGGAACCAAACAACAGGGATGGCATCTTGTTGCTCAAATCTATGAAGCTCATTTTGATGGCTTCGAGCGAATAAAGCGTCAAGGGTTTACTGTTAGGCCTCCTGTCCCAATCACTACGTGCCAACCATGGATTCAGCTGTGTTGTGCTGTAGGAAAACCCATCCAGGAGCCTTTTGTATCTGAGCCGCTTGTAGCTTTTAGCCACTGGAAGAAGGTCAGAGGAACACCGCCGATACCGTAGCTTCTGGGTCTTTGTGGCCGGGGCCAGTCTGGAGGCAAGGATGGACAGCTTGCTGAATAAGGCTGATTCTTTGGTAGGCTTCCGAACATTCAGGCTATGCAAGGGCTGGCTTGGAGTGGCCTTCTGCTTTGGTACGTGGCTAACAAGGCTCCTGGCAGGGGCTGTTTCAGGTTCCGGTTGCGTGGGTGCAGACACAGCATGTGAACTGAGAAATCTGTGTGCGTTTGTGGGGATAGTTTCAGAGGAGCTCTTTAAAAATGCAGAATTTCTGATTTTACTTATTTTCCTCCCCGTGTTGACTAGCTCCTGGAAGGAAACTTTCTTACACGTTCGGTGGGGCTGCTTCTTTAAGGGAAGCACTCCTTTCTGATGTGAAGTGTTCCCAAAGGCACCATGTAGTTCATCACGCCCAGTGGAGATGGGGTCTTGTGCTTTCTGGGGGGCATCACGGAGGTAAGGGCCTGCGCACGACTCAATGTCCTTTTTTGATGGGCGACACAAGCTTTCCTCCTTTGGGTCTTTCAGCTTCTGAAACCCTGCAGCAGTGTTGGCTGTGGCTGGCTTTGCTAGGGTGATTTCTTTCACCACGGTGGGCTCAGCTTTGCAATCCTTAGATTGGCTCTTACTTTGCGCCTCATCTGACAACATATTAGATGATGTGCATCGTTCCAAAGCTGAATGTGCTTCTTTTTGATGCATCTGTTCCTCTTCCTTATAGTCCAAAACCTTCTGGCTCTGTTGGTCCTCAGCATCACGCGGCATCCTCGGGGGGTTAAGATGGGTCTGAGACACCCGGCTCATGTTATCACCATGAACACCTTCTCTGACAGTCATCTCTTCGAACTCCTCCACAGCAGGAAACTGACCCCGTGGTCCCCTCTGGTGTTCTGCAGTTTCTTCTCTTTTCACTTCGGTTTCTGTTTCCATCGTCAAAGGCAAACTTTCCGCAATGAGGGCTGTGCTGCTTTCTTCGCTAGGATTACTCTTATCCCTTGGTGCTCTTCCTTTCATCTCAGGCAGGACCATGCAGTCCTTTACATTCTCACAGGGCATTTCACCATCTTTTGGTTTAAAAAAGTTTTTCAGGTCAGTTTCCTCACTATTCATAACTGTTTCTGATTTTTCTTGAGAAAACGGATGCAAAGGAATTATCTCAGTGGATTTCAGGCTTCCCGGGGGAACAGAGTTCTCATCTTGGTGTCCAGAAGATGTCAGCTCTTCTGAGGAAATTCCAATGGCATTTCCCTTGTCGTGCTCGGAATTTATTTCTAGTCTTGATCCTTCAATCATTCCTTGCGTTTCTCTCAGAGATCCTTCTTTAGCTTGCTGTTCAAGATGAATATAATTTAAAGACACATTTATTCTATCCAATACTCTTACATTTGGTTTATGATCTGCCACAGACCCTGTCTCAGGGGCACAAGAGTCTGGACACACTTCCATTTCACAGTCTTGTAACAATCTGCATACTTTCTCTTCACGTGATTTTTTAATTTCGAGAGAGTCTGCTGTCGAGGAAGTAGCATCTTGGGAATCTGAATCCTGGTTGATCCTTCCCATAAATGCAGCAATAGGCTCTCCCCTTTGTGACAGCACACTCCTTGAGGTTTCCTGTAACGCTGGCCCATCCTGCCTTGCACCCCCATCAAGAGTACTAGATGCCCTTATGTCCAGAACGCCTTCTGTGCCCTTATCACTACAGCCTGTGGAGACCATGTCTGCCATACCGTCTATGGGCTCCTCACAACCAGAAATCCTTTCAAAGGTCCCTTTCTTCAGGCTTCCACCAGATGATGAGCCTGAACCGACTGGCAGATCCTTCAGGCTGTGGTTCACCTCTCCATTAGGCTCTGCGACCACCTCTCTCTGGTCACTGCCTAGTGTCTCCTTAGCTGGGTTATCTTCACTTCTGCATTCAGGGTTATCTTCACTTCTGCATTCATTGGATCTGTTTGGGTTACTCTGGCAGCCGAGGGCTTCATCTGCCTTCTGCTCAGGAGTTTCAGCTGCTTGGTTCATGTTTTTAACAGCGGAGAACGTAACAGTAGGAAGCTGGTCCAACAATTTTTCAGGACTTGGAATGTTTGCAGGTTGGTTTAATTCCTGTGCAGCACAATCACAGATGTTATGTTTACACAACACAGTCTCTTTGGGTGTGTCCTGTTCTTTTTCTTCTAGCCCTTCCTCACTGGGATGGATGTGACAGGTGGTGTGGATGGTCCTGTTTGGAGCTTCACTATTTAACATGCTTGCCGTCATTTCGTTTCTGATCTTACCTCCTGGAAGGCTGCCTTCAGTTTCTCCCCCATCTGGCTCACTTTCCGCCGATGTACAACTCACTTTATGGATGCAACTTTCCACAGAGGCTTCTCTCCCTTGGGGGCGGTGATCACTGTGCTGAAATGCATTTTCATACTTGGTTATCCGACAGTTCTCAACTCCCAGGATGGTTTCGCTGGGCTCCAGGGCAGCACGGGCAGAACACGCGCTCTCCTCTGGGACGTTTTTTCTTACACAAGGGCAGCTAAAGAGATACTGAGATGGAATGCTTTGACATTCCATGGCAGAGACCTCTCGAGGCAAGCCTGCTGCTTCTTCCTGATTTGAGAGAAGTCTGGAATGCAGACCTTCTTCTGCTCCTGAATCAGCTGTTTCAGTTTTTCTTTCTAGGCTTTCTGATTTGCTGTTTAAGGTGGGATTGTTTGAAGAGGCACCACAGGTTTTGTCACCTGGTGGAGAGATGTCTTTCATTTTTGTCTTTACAGGAACAGTCTGGGTACCAGCAGTGACATCTGCTCCATCCTCTGACGGATGGTGCTGGCTCCGTCGGGAGCCCTCGCTCTCTGCTACAGGCATCTCTTTGTCAGTTGGCAACTTCGCATGGTTTTGAGAATTAAGGGACACTTGATTTAAAACACATTCACTTCCTATTTTGTTTACAGCTAGTTCGTTGGCATAAGGAAGTTCATTCACCTCCCATGCAGCGCTCTGTTTATCTAAATGGGGACCATCGCCCTGGGAGTTCTGTACAGCTATTTCTGACTCAGGTCTGTCATCAAATTCTAGGGCTGGCAGTAACGGAGCAATGTCTTTCTTGGGTTTCAACACCTCATTTATAGAACTTATCTGGTCCTCTGGCGTTAAACTCACAGGGGGTTTTCTTTCAATCAGAAATCCGTCATGTGATGCTTCATTTAACTGGGTGCTGCCTTCCAGATTTCTCTGGGTGCTAACTAAGGAGTTAGAGTCTTTACTGTAAATCTTTTCACTTAACATACCGGGCTCTATAGTGGTTGTCTGTTCTGGCTCTTCAATCTGCATCGAGAAGGAAAAATGGTTCTCTTTAGAGTGTGTGCCTGGATGGCTTATATTAGCAAAAGTTCCTCTATGGTCCTCATGTTTTGCCAAGTTATCTTGAATGTCTAAAGTGATTTTTAAATCATTTTTTTTAAACATTATTTCCGTGGCTTCAGTAAAAGAATTGGGCATTAAAGAACTAGAGCAGTCTGTATGGATACTGCCTTGAGTGCAGTAGTGATCGTGGATATTTTCTTTGGGGAAGTCAACAGCATCTTTTTTTCCAGAATAGTGACCACTAGCATCCTCTTCTGCTTGCCTGGCATTAACAAGAAACAGTTCCTCTGTTTCACTCCTGGGGTTCAAAGGCTGTTCATTTTCTTCTCTAGAAGCCAAGGTCTTGCTTTGATCGTCCCCATCAAAACAGGAACTGTCTGTCTTTTTAGCAGATCCCTTTGGCAAGCTATCACCATCAAAACCACACTCTTCTGAGGATGTTGTTCTGGATTCTGGACCAGACAAACATGATGTGAAATGTGAAACTTCAGAATTTTCTTCTAAGGGCTCTACAATAACCACCTTTCTCATGGCTTTGGGACTACCACGTGCAGAACTGTGTCTCTCACTATGGTGGCCAGGAACCTGTTGGCGATTGTCATCTGCTTCACAGACAAGGTTTAATGTATACAACTCTTCCTTTCCATTGTCCACTTTGGAAATGGCACTCTTCCCTGGTAACAATGACAACCAAGGAGGACAGGTTTTTAGTTCTTCACAACCTTTTTCTTTAGTTGCTTCTATTAATCCAGGGTCCACAGAGTTTAAAGGCTCTAGGGAAACTAACGTGCTAGTCTCTGAAACCTCACCACTGGTCATGATTTTGTCTATTTCTGGGTATCCGCTGCACCCAGCCGAGAGACCTTTACTTACATGGCCATTCTCGTGTCCTTCATTATTATCCGTCTTAGTCCCACTGACCTTCATACCTTGTACTTCCTCAGTAGATTTTAGCAGAGTTTCAGCTGTAATTTGTACATTTCCTTCTGCACAAGAGAAAGAAATCCAAATCGATATGTACTCATTAAAACAAACCATTTGCTATATCATACATTTAATCATGCACCAAACGGCAGTAACAAAAAAGATCCAACTCACAAAGAGAATTGCAAAGTTAGTGTTACAATACCATTGGCTTTGTTCTTCTCTGCAAAATATGACAGAGGGCCAAAAGAGTACCTGGAAGAAACAGGTTATTTTGAACAAATGCCTTTCTTTAAATGTTACTTACTTAAATGCACTTACCTAGCTGGACAAATGAATATAATGGGGAGACATATGTCTAATTCAAATCTTAGGAAGCTTCCATCCTAAAGCATTAGTAAAGTAGACTCACAATAAAATAGCTTATATTACTAAATGACCATCCTCTTAATACTTGAATAAACAATAGATAAAATTATCTCTTTGACAAAGAACAGTTATACATAAAACCTATGTAAAAGAGATTAATCTTTAAGTTAAATATTAGTCTTGAACCCAATTACCTGCAATACTTGCCTCCCTACAGGACTGGTCATTAGTTGGTAATTATTGAAGGTGAGTGATAGGTACACAGCGGTTTAATACATTCTCCTTTCCACTGCTGAGTAAATGTGAAATTTTCCGTTATGAAACGTTAAAAAACAAACAAAAAACCTTTCTAAGCAGAATATAAACACAATTCATAAAGGAGTTTACTGCACAGTTTCTCTGAAATTCTAGGCACACGATGTAATATAAAGAAGTTCCCCAAACGTGCTAATCTACAAAAGACTTTTCATCCTTCTCTCTTTACAGAAAACAAACCCGAAGCTATTCACATTAACGTAAATGTAAATGTGTATATGCATGTACGTATGCATGCATGTACATAACAGGACACCTGCATTAAGCAGATAAAGCAAAATGCAAATCCATCTACAGATCTAATTCCCACTAGAACATAAGCTCCACGAGAGGAAGGATCATGTTTGTTTTAGTCTCTCCACCTCCCTACTGTCTAGCATAATACCTGGTATGTAATAGCACTCAATAAATATTTGTGGAGTTAATAAATGACTACAGTTGGGTGACATCAGCAAATGCTATTAATAATGTCTTCCTAGGGCTTCCCTGGCCATTTCTTAACTAGTTCTGAGAGCAGCAATTTTGAGAGAAAGAGCAGTGACTCTGAAGGCAAGCCAGCTGGGCTCTGTGATGTCACCCACCTCTCCTTTGTAAAAAGTCTCCTTTGTAAAAAGAGGGTTAAGGGGATTAAATTAAATGATACATATAAAATACCACCTGGGGGCTTCCCTGGTGGCGCAGTGGTTGAGAGTCCGCCTGCCGATGCAGGGGACACGGGTTCGTGCCCCGGTCCGGGAAGATCCCACATGCCGCGGAGCAGCTGGGCCCGTGAGCCATGGCCACTGAGCCTGTGCGTACGGAGCCTGTGCTCCGCAACGGGAGAGGCCACAACAGTGAGAGGACCGCGTACTGCAAAAAAAAAAAACCCACCTGGTACAGTGCCCGCCATATATAGGAAAAGTGTTTTTCCTTTGTTCTGCTCTCTCTGATTCTTATTTTACTGAATCTGAGAATAGTTTAAATGATAAACTTAATAACTAGGCTAGAACACAGCATTTAGAAATACCCAGAGTCACCAAATACTAGATACGTAAATGCGTGCTGCATTCCATAAGTGTGCAAAGCTACCAATCACTGACAAAAGGCAGCCTTGAAATCCTAATAGTCCACAGAGTATTTATCTTTGAAACTGGCCCACTTTCCATATCATAGCAGACAATTCTAACCTATTCATGAATTTCTGAGCAAAATATTCCAAATGGTTTTACTATGTCTCTCTGCTGGATGCAGCAGCATTCATGAAACTGGTCATGTATATTCTGGCCCCTCCCCCACTCCCCTCTCTGTTCCAGCACCACACTAGTCCTATCCCTCACTATACCTACTCAGGAAAACACTAAAACTCTTCATCCAACCCCAAACCATTTACTGTGCAAGGCACTTAAGGGAAGATTCGCACTTAGAGCCCCCACCTGCTGGAAGACCGCCTGTTTTCCACATGTCCAGTCTTAGTGGGGAAGCCGGGGAAGAGCCACTTCCAAGGTGGTGAGCAGAGGGGCGGGTGGGGAAGAGGGGTTGTGGACAGCACGAAAGCAAAATGATACTCTGCCCAATCTTTTGGCTTGTTTTTAATCACATTTATTGTGAAATCACAAAGAACTTTAAAGGAGCCTTTAAGAAAGTTTTCTATTTATTAGTAAGCTTTCAAAAGGCAGTGGAACACTGACCTGGGTCCTCATCTGTAATGTGGGAGAAAAAGAGTATCCACATCACAGGACTTGTAAAGATTAGATAAGTCGGTGACCTGTCCGTTACTTCTGACAGGTAAAACTGTCAGAAGTGCCAGACGGAGTCCACGCTTAGTGAGTGCAAACCACTCCCCTGGAACTTCACTCCCTTGCACAACATCTCTATCAAAGCCTCTGTAAGGCTGTTTCTCAATTATGTGTCTCATTTATCAGCTCCATGAGACTGGAGGTATGTGAGGGCAGAAACTGGGTCTTAATGATTGCTGTGTACTCAGTACCCGACCGTGAACCTGGAGACTGGCAGGTACATATAGATGTTAGCAGAATGAAGAATTAAACGAGGGAAGGTGTTGGAAGTATTAGGTAGGTACACTGGAGGGTGAAATGTGTATTCTGTGAGGTATGTGCCCATTTAAGAAGCACAGGAGTTTCATGACCTCAGCTGAAGATCCTGGATTTGTAGTTCTATGATAACTGCTTAAATGGTGCTTGTGCTCTCAGAAATTGACAAACATCCTAAAACTCGTATGAAAATGCAACGGACACATAACACTCAAAACAATCTTGAAGAACAAAGCTGGTAGACTCATACTTCCTGCTTTCAAAATTTAACTACAGGGCTTCCCTGGTGGCGCAGTGGTTGAGAGTCCGCCTGCCGATGCAGGGGACACGGGTTCGTGCCCCGGTCCGGGAAGATCCCACATGCCGCGGAGCGGCTGGGCCCGTGAGCCATGGCCACTGAGCCTGCGTGTCCGGAGCCTGTGCCCCGCAACGGGAGAGGCCACAACAGTGAGAGGCCCGCATACCGCAAAAAACAAACAAACAAAAAATCAATGCAGCAGAACCCCGAGCCAAGAAGCTAACTCTAACATTTATAGTCAGTCAACTGATTTCTGACAAAGGGACCAAAAAGAATACCTTTCCAACAAATGGTCCTAGAAAAAGTGGATATCCACATGCAAAAGAATAAATTTGAACCCTAGCTCACATCACACAAAATAATCCACTCAAAGTTGATCATAAACTTAAATGTAAGAGCTGAAACTATAAAACTCTTACAAGAAAAACACAAGAGTAAATCTTCATGACCTTGGGTTAGGTAATGATTTCTTTCTTTCTTTTATTAAAATTTAATTATTTATTTTTATTTTTGGCTGCCTTGGGTCTTGTTGCTGCATGCGGGCTTTTCTCTAGTTGCGGCGATTCGCGGGCTTCTCATTGGGTAGCTTCTCTCGTTGCAGAGCATGGGCTCTAGGCGCGCAGGCTTCAGTAGTTGTGGCACTCGGACTCAGTAGTTGTGGCTCAAGGGCTCTAGAGCACAGGCTCAGTAGTTATGGCGCACGGGCTTAGTTGCTCCGCAGCATGTGGGATCTTCCCAGACCAGGGCTCGAATCCGTGTCCCCTGCATTGGCAGGCAGATTCTTAACCACTGCGCCACCAGGGAAGTCCCAGGTAATGATTTCTTAGCTAAGAAAGCAAAAGCACAAGTGATTAAGAAAAGGAAGACTGATAAGCTGGACTCCATCGAAACTAAAAACTTTTTATACTTGAAACTAAAATAATATTGTAAATCAACTAGACCTCAATTTTTTTTTATTAGTTTCTGCTTTATAACAAAGTGAATCAGTCATACATATACATCTGTTCCCACATCCCTTCCCTCATGCATCTCCCTCCCTCCCACCCTCCCCATCCCACCCCTCCAGACAGTCACAAAGCACCCAGCTGATCTCCCTGTGCTCTGCGGCTGCTTCCCACTATCTATCTACCTTACGTTTGGTAGTGTATATATGTCCATGCCTCTCTTTCGCTTTGGCACAGCTTACCCTTCCCCCTCCCCATATCCTCAAGTCCATTCTCAAGTAGGTCTGTGTCTTTATTTCTGTCTTACCCCTATGTTCTTCATGACATTTTTTTTTCTTAAATTCCATATATATGAGTCAGCATACAGTATTTGTCTTTCTCTTTCTGACTTACTTCACTCTGTATGACAGACTCTAGGTCCATCCACCTCATTACAAATAGCTCAATTTCATTTCTTTTTATGGCTGAGTAATATTCCATTGTATATATGTGCCACATCTTCTTTACCCATTCATCCGATGATGGACACTTAGGTTGTTTCCAGCTCCGGGCTATTGTAAATAGGGCTGCTATGAACATTTTGGTACATGTCTCTTTTTGAATTATGATTTTCTCAGGGTATATGCCCAGTAGTGGGATTGCTGGGTCATATGGTAGTTCTATTTGTAGTTTTTTAAGGAACCTCCATACCGTTCTCCATAGTGGCTGTACCAATTCACATTCCCACCAGCAGTGCAAGAGGGTTCCCTTTTTTCCACACCCTCTCCAGCATTTACTGTTTCTAGATTTTTTGATGATGGCCATTCTGACTGGTGTGAGATGATATCTCATTGTAGTTTTGATTTGCATTTCTCTAATGAGTAAAGATGTTGAGCATCCTTTCATGTGTTTGTTGGCAGTCTGTATATCTTCTGTGGAGAAATGTCTATTTAGGTCTTCTGCCCATTTTTGGATTGGGTTGTTTGTTTTTTTGCTATTGAGCTGCATGAGCTGCTTATAAATTTTGGAGATTAATCCTTTGTCAGTTGCTTCATTTGCAAATATTTTCTCCCATTCTGAGGGTTGTCTTTTGTAGACCTCAATTTTTTTTTAAAAAAGTTAAATTAATCAATTAAAAAAACAAAACTAAAAACTTTTGTGCTTTTTAAACATTTTTTTTAAATTAAAAATCAATTTTTGGCCGTGCCATGTGGCATGTGGGATCTTAATTCCTCGACCAAGGATCGAACCCGTACCCCCTGCAGTGGAATTGCAATCTTAACCACTGGATTGCCAGGGAAGTCCCAAAACTTTTGTGCTTCTAAGGACAACATCAAGAAGCAAAAAGATAAACCAGGGCTTCCCTGGTGGTGCAGTGGTTGAGAGTCCGCCTGCCGATGCAGGGGACACGGGTTCGTGCCCCGGTCTGGGAAGATCCCACATGCCGCGGAGCGGTTGGGCCCGTGAGCCATGGCCGTTGAGCCTGCGCGTCCGGAGCCTGTGCTCCGCAATGGGAGAGGCCACAACAGTGAGAGGCCCACGTACAGCAAAAAAAAAAAAAAAAAAAAAGATAAACCACTGGTGGGGTGAAAATATTTGCAAATCATCCATCTGATAAGGGATTTGTACTTAATATATATAAAGAAGTCTTACAACTAAACAATAAAAAGACAAAAAGCCTAATTCAAAAATAGGCAGAGGGAGCAGAGTTCCCCATTTCTCAAGTGTTGTCTGTACATAGTGACTTCCTTCCAAAGAGGACAGTATGGAAAGGGGGAGGGGGAGTAACCTTACGAACACCACTTCACGTTTATAGTAAGTACCCGTGATATGTGATGAAAATGGCACCTTACCTGTGTGAGTTTCCTCTCCCAAACCCACAAATAACCCTAGTCTTAATGAGAAAAACATCCGACAAACCCCAATGGAGAGGCATTCTACAATACACTCGACCAGCATTCTTCAAAACTCTCAGCGTCACCAAAAATAAGAAAGCGTGAGAAACCATCATAGCCAAGAGGAGCTTAAGGGGTTAAGAGGACTAAATGTGAGGTGGGTTCCTAGATGGGACCCTAGAACAAAAAAAGGACATTAGGGAAAAACTAAGGGAATTGGAATGAACTATGAACTGTATAACAACACTGTTTCATGAGCTGTAACAAATATACAATACTGATATGTTAACAATAGGGGAAACGGGGTTGGGGGGGGCGGGCGTTGGAGGGCATGGGGTGGGGAGTGAAGGTTGGGATGGAAACCCTCTGTGTCATCTGCTCAATTTCTCTGTAAATCCTACACTGCTTTACAAATAAAATTATTAATTTTTTAAAAAAGAAAAACAAAAGGGAAAAGGACTTGAATAAGCTTTTTCCCAAAGACATAGGAATGGTAATAGGCACATAAGAAGATGCTCAACATCATTAGTCATAAGAGAAATGAAGATCAAAACCACAATGAGATGTCAATTCACACCCATTAAAATGGCTATTATTCAACGGAAACAAAAGATAACTGTTGGGGGCTTCCCTGGTGGCACAGTGGTTAAGAATCCGCCTGCCAATGCAGGGGACACAGGTTCAAGCCCTGGTCTGGAAAGATCCCACATGCCGCAGAGCAGCTAAGCCCATGCACCACAACTACTGAGCCCACATGGCACAACTACTGAAGCCCGTGCGCCTGGAGCCTGTGCTCCACAACAAGAGAAGCCACTGCAATGAGAAGCCCGCACATCACACGGAATAGTAGCCCCCGCTCGCCACAACTAGAGAAAGCTCGTGTGCAGTAATGAAGACCCGATGCAGCCAAAAATAAATAAAATATAACTGATAAAGGATGTGGAGAATTGGAACATTTTGGGAATTCCCTGGTAGTCCAGTGGTTAGGACTCAGCACTTTCACCGCTGGGGCCCGGGTTCGATCCCTAGTCGGGGAACTAAGATCCTGCAAGTTGCGGGATGCAGCCAAAACAAAACAAAAACAAAAAGATCATATGTTGTAAGGTCTCATTTATACAGTGTCCAGAACAGTCATATCTACAGAGACACAAGCAGATTAGCGACTGGAGGAGACTGGAGGTATGTGGGGATGGGGAATGACTGCTAACAGGTACAAAGTTTCTTTGGGAAGTGATAAAATTTAAATTATTGAAGTGTACACTTTAAATGGGTGAAAATTATTGTCTATAAATTATATCTCCATGAAATTGTTTTATTAAAAAGTGCTCATACTCCAATTATAATAAAAGTTACATCAGAAAACTCAGACACCTTTTTGGTGTTATCTCCAAATGACCCTAATTCAGGATAGACACGGTGGAGGGTTGACAAAGATTCAATAGCATTTCCATGACAACCTTTTCCTGGATCAAAATTTAAGTGGCTAGACATGGAAACTAAATATGACGTAAGTTTTGGTTTATCCTGCATCTTGTTCTTGGAAAGATGTGCAATGGGTTAGCAATGTTGAAATGCCTTATAAAAGGAAGCTCTCTGTTGGAGGTTCACAAAGGCTGCCTACTGGTGAAAGGAATGCGGCAGACAGCCCTACAAGTTCCGTCACCTCCTATGCTTGTACTGACCACTGGACACCTGGCTTTCTGAATTCCAGATAAGTCAACAAACAATGAGATAGCATTCAACTCCTCACCTGGAACTCTTATATATTGCTGGTGGGAATAAAAAAGGGTGCAACCACCCTGGAAAACAGTTTGGTAATTTCTTGTAAAATTAAACACATACTTCCCAAATGACCCAGCAGTCCCAAGCCTAGGTATTTGCCCAGGTGAAATGACAACTCAAGTTCACACAAAAACTTGTACGAGGGACTTCCCTGGTGGTCCAGTGGGTAAGGCTCCATGCTCCCAATGCAGGGGGCCCGGGTTCGATCCCTGGCCAGGGAACTAGATCCTGCATGCATGCTGCAACTAAGAAGTCTGCATGCCACAACTAAGACCCAGCACAGCCAAAATAAACTATAAATAAATAAATAAATAAATAAATAAATAAATAAATAAATGAAAGTAAATTAAAAAAAAAAAAAACTTGTATGAAAGCGTTTACTGCAGCATTATGCATAATTACCAAAACTGGAAACAACTCAAATTTCCCTCGAATGAGAAGTAGATAAATCGTGATACAACTAGACGACAGGATACCTTTCAGATGTAAGAAGCAATGAGCTACGATATACACAGCACTGTGGATTAATTGTAAATGCACTACACTAAATGAACAAAGTCAGGCTCATAGGCTTCCCCCGCATGATTACGTGTATATGGCATTCTAGAAAAGTCAAAACGATAGGGAAATAACATGGATAAGTGGTTGCCAAGGGCTGGGGGTGGCAAGGACAGACTATAAAAGGGGCCTGCAAGAGACTGGTGCGTGATGGAAATGTTCTATTTCTTGATTGTGCTGGTACAGCTGTGATTACACAATTGTATGCTTGTCAAAACTCACAGAACCATATGCACACCCAAAAAAAGGGTGAATTTCAGTATATGTAAGTCATACCTTAATTTTTTTTAAAATGAAAAAAAAAATTAGTTCCCCAAATGTCTACACCTCCTCCTTGTAGCCTATTAAATGGGTGTGGTACTGGCTCATTTTTCAACTTTCCACTCCCCAAAATGTAAATTATAGGAGGATAATGACATAAACAGGGAATACAAAACATGAGATAGTAATTCCCAATTATACAAACAGATCAGTAAACTCCAAGAATCTGGATGCATATACCACCTAAGGGCTTTATTGATAGGTTCATTCCATCTCCTTAAAATGCTTAATTTATTCACATAATAGAAATAGAGGCTATGAAAAGATTGTTTCAACTTTAGTTATTCTAAATAATTTAAACTATTTGGTTCCAAAAATTATATAAGGTAGCTTTTCCCTCCTTGATGTTTTCACCTCTGCATCAAAGTTTATTTCCTCAATGCTCTTCCAATTTCTGGTGACCCTACTATTTCAGAGGATTCCCACATAAGCCTTAACAGAGACTGTTACTATGGGAACTAAGTCTCACAGTAATTAGTGGGAACTAATATTTGTATTTTTCCAGGAGCCCATTCCATCTTTCTTATGCAACCTTCCCAATCAAGCCCAGTTACAAGGAAAAAAAAATTGATAACATTAGTTTTATAAAATATTGAACAGAAAATTATGGTGAAACAGCCAGGTTAACACTCAGAACAGCAGGAAGGGAGAGGCACAGTCAGAGGGCCTGACGGGACATTCTTCCCTTGTGAAATGGCCTCTTGACTACCACCCAGCACTGGTCCCCATGCCCGCTTCTCTCAGATCTGCCTTACGGCAATCAAGAAATGGGCAATGCATCTTCCCTGGTGGTGCGGTGGTTGGGAGTCCGCCTGCCGATGCAGGGGACACGGGTTTGTGCCCCGGTCCAGGAGGATCCCACATGCCGCGGAGCGGCTGGGCCTGTGAGCCATGGCCACTGGGCCTGCGCATCCGGAGCCTGTGCTCCGTAACGGGAGAGGCTGCAGCGGTGAGAGGCCCGCGTACCACAAAAAAAAAAAAAAAAGAAGAAGAAAAAAAAAAGAAATGGGGAATGATATGCAAAATAGCATTCTACAAATTAAAGACTCCTTTTGGTTAACACAAAGGTCCTTTTTATTAAAGAGTCAATCGTGTTCTCATTTTACCTCACTGAACCACAGCAGACAGAACGACTGTAAAGAGCCTCAAAAGCCTGGAAGCCCATGTGAACCTGGGAGTGTGCTGTGAACGGGACATTTATAGAGAGAAGGAAAAACAACACAGAGAAGGGAGCTGCACCAGAGTCACTTACTAGATAGCTCAGTACGGGGGACCCAAATTCACCCCTCAGCAAATTTATAAATTATTACAGAACACTGACCTCAGAGGTGCCCCCATTTCAGAATAATCAAAACTTAGTATAAACAAAACTATGTACAGCAATTTGCACAGTGCTCAACAGTACAAACGCTCACAACAAAGGTAGCAAGGATCCATTAGATTTCCATCAGGAAAACTTAAAATATCTAATATGCCCAGAGCTAGGAGCTACAGTCCGGGGCAGAGTGAAAATTTTGGCCGCTGGGGCCCCTGGAGAGACAGTACAACCAGGTTTCCAAGAAACATCATTTACTTCTCAATTCTATAGTAAATGGTAAGTTAGTAAATGTTTGACCTTGACCTTGGCAAAGCAAGCTGAAATGCTGGTCACACGACAGTAGAGCATGTGCATCTGTTTAACTCAAATCCGTGGTGGCAGCTACATGGCCTGCTTGCACTCCCAAGGCTCAATTCCTGTGGAGACCTGCCTGCTTAGAACCCTCCTTTCTGCCTGGCCATGCCTGCCTGGGACACTGGACAGCCGAGCTGGTTCCCGCAGGTGTAACACAGGGCCAGCTTGCAAGGTTCTCGGGGGCTGCATGGAAGAATGTCTCACAGTCGGGCACTAGGCCATCGCTGCTAGAAGTCAGGCAGAGCTGCCATTTCCAGGCTCCCCCACATCAACCTAAGAACCTTCCCTATGGCTTGGGAGGAAAACAATTTCCTTTTACCAATTTAAGACACTAAAGAAGAATGGCATTCGCACAGGAAGAAAAGTGCCACAGAGCAGTTTATCTGAGAACACTTTTCAGAAGAGCTCAACTTATCCAGGTCCAGTGGGGACCAGCTTTTTAGGTGGAGAGAACCCAGGTAAGTCTGAGAATGCAGATTTCATCATAGAAAATAACTCTGGTTCTCTTGTTTAAAAGGTCCATTCAGTGGTTAAATGAAAGTAGTTAAATGTAGTTCATAACATACAGTGAATTTTGTGATAAGATGTGGATGAAAATACACCAACACACCTACGACTCAGTATACCAGTACTGGAGCCCCACTAAAAAGGTCCAGGCGGGGACAGGTGACGGCACTAAACTGCATCCCTAGTAAAGCCCTGAGACTGGGTGAGACATGCACAAAGCGACATTTCTCATCTTCAGAGCTTTACTCTCTACTGGACAGCCAAGGCTTTGAGCCACAGAGAGAATCTCCAGCAGCAGGAAGCAGGGTGATAAACTGGGACAAGCGTCCTTTCTCATAGGGATGGTCTGTGCTTCCTTTTCTGTCCAGGCTGCCAAGAAGCAGAGTCAAATCTGACGTTGTATCACAGTAACAAAATGTTCACACAATTAAACATGTTTGCTTTTTTTTTTTTTTTTTGCAGTTTTGATTATTCTACATTGTTAACCTTAATTATAAAATAGATACACAGACTCCTCGCTAAAGTTACCTAAGATTATTTTCAGCCTGGGGCAGTGGGAGAAGAATCTTGGCTCAGCACTCTCTTCTGGGCCTCAGCTTCTTCCTCAATCAAATCAATCAAATCAAAGGCAGTATCTCAGATGCCCATATTCAACAATGGTTTTGAGGAGTAAACGACGTAACGGAAGTGAGAAACTGTCTGCAAACTCTCAAGGTGACCGGGAGTGGACACGCCGTCCACGAGAACAGAGCAGGATGCCCTGCACGGCCGGCGGTGGTTCCTCCCCGTCCACGTGAACCCTTCCACACAGCAGTGCAGCTTTATAAAGTCAAATGAAAGACTTCACACCAGCATTAAGGTTCAACTCACAGTCAATGGGGACTCATTATAGAAAAAGTGGGAAGCAAACTTTTGTCACAAATGAGGCATCGTTCGATCATACCAGGGGCCTCCGAGTACGTCCGTGGGCAGTGATACCAAGAGCTGCTACAGTGAAGTCCATCTGGCAAGGCAGGGACCTAAAATCCTCACGTTCCCAGTGTGAACTAAAATTGTGTGTTTAATAATGGAAGAAGGAAAAGATGTGAGAAATAAATACCTTTGTTCCTCAGACCATCTTCAGGGAGGCCCGCGCATAGATGTTCTTTGCTTGCCTGCATCAGGAGGTCCTCCTGCGGTAAGAAAATCCAGCGGTCAGGGAGGATCCAGAGACACCCGAGCTCACCAATGCCAATGATTCTCTGAGAGTCTTCTTTCCAACTCCTGGAAATTTGCTAGCAGTCACAAGGACTGGGAACTGAAGCAAACCTCAAATTCATATAATCAATAAAACTTCCACTTCTCTAGAATTTGAGCTTGAAAAGCCAAGTTTCCCAAGGTCTGGACAATAACAGAGGTTTAGAATGCCGGGGTGCAGATCCAAACAAAACCCTGCAAGTATCCTCCGAATCAAGAAACACACTGATGCAATGTGATCTTAATTAAGTGAAAATCTGAATGGAAACTATCAGGAAGTTGAATGTAACTCAGTCCCTAACCATTCTCAGCATCACATACTCATTTTTTTCTCAAACTTCCTGGAAGGGCTATTTTTCCTTTTCATCCCTGTTCACTGGAGGAGGGTATAAGGAGGAACACCATCAATGACAACCTACAGAGGGACTTCAGGAAAATGGGAAGGGACAACAGCAGCAGCACGTGTATGGCATGGGGCCCCGTGAGGAAAGGGTCCGACCAGGCTGACCAGCTGGAGACACTGACAGACCAACGATGGTAGCTCACATCAAAGTTTCCTTCTGGGTCACCTCTTTTTCTCTGCCCAAAGATTTTTTTTTTCACATGGATTTAACTGGTAAGTAAAAGATTCTGACATAGCACTCACTTAAATTGACAGATGGTGAAATCATTGCTACAATGCTTGATGACTTTTACAGCACTTAAAAAAAAAAATCACTGCCCACATTCTCCACCAAAAAAAATCCCCCCCAGGGCTTCCCTGGTGGCGCAGTGGTTGAGAGTCCGCCTGCCGATGCAGGGGACGCGGGTTCGTGCCCCGGTCTGGGAAGATCCTACATGCCGCGGAGTGGCTGGGCCCGTGAGCCATGGCTGCTGAGCCTGCGCGTACGGAGCCTGTGCTCCGCAACGGGAGAGGCCACAACAGTGAGAGGCCCGTGTACCGCCAAAAAAAAAAAAAAAAATCCCCCCCCAAAAACCCCAAAACAAAAACAAAAACAACAACAAACAAGCAAAACCATTTCATTTCTAAGCAAAGTTCTCTTTGATCTCTAAGCAGAGATCAAAGTGATGGCAAATACAGGTGGACACAGGAGGAAATAAAGCAGCATCACTGGAAGTGAGAGAAGAGGCCCGGCATGGAGTGTCATGTACAAAGCAGGACTGTTCCTTCACTTTCTACTGCAACTTCAGTGTGGAATGCTTTTGCACAGCATGAACTTAAAACAATCATCTCCCACAGAACTTACGTGTTACCACGTTTGGCCAAAAGAGTATAAATTCTAGCGTGATGCCAGGTCAAATTTATTTGTAAATGGGGAGAAGAAAAGCTCTTACTTACCGTAGAAGGAATGATGGAATTAGAAAATCACCATTTGGCAACCATCACAGTGATAATTATCTCAAGAATCATCAATAGATGTTAAAACTAGTCGCTAAAAGTTTGAATGAGAAACAGAAATATTTACATAGTTTCAAAATATCTCCCCACAAGATACTTAATAATTATGAAGGGGAAAATAGTACCTTCACAGTGGAGAGGGCTGGCAGACCCCACCTGAACCAGGTGATGGCAGTTCCCCTGCCCAGGAATGAGGCACCTCAATGCCAGGCGCTTGCTGAGAGGATGCACAGGAAGAACCACATCACTTCTGTGGGGTTCCTGCCCCACAAATGCACAACCAGGATCTAATCATGAGGAAACATCAGACAAACCCAAACTGAGGAAAATTCTACAAAATAAATGGCCTGTACTCTTTCAAGTGCCAAGGTCATGAGCTGAGAAAATGTTAACGAGACTAAACAAACATGACAACTGAATGCCACAAATGATCCTGGACTTTTCCTAGACCAAGAAAACATTTTCTTTTCTTTTGCTACAAAAGACTTCAGTGGGACAATTGGCCAAATGTACTCGGATCAGTGTTAATTTCTTGATTTTGATTAGGGTACTGTGGTCATCTGACAGAATGCCCTTGTTTGCTAGGAAATACACAGTCAAGTATTTAGGCATCACATCTGCAACTATACGCTCAAATTATTCAGAAGGGAAAAAAAGCAAAGGTGGTAAAATGTTAACATGTGAGGAATACGCATGAAGGGTAATGGGAATTCTTCACACTACTTTTGCAACTTTTCTGTAAGTCTCAAATTATTTCAAAATAAGAGGTTAAGAGAACATCATTATTTGTAGTTACCCTTGATCCTTTCTCCAAAATGATACTACCCTCCACACTTCCAGTTCTCAGGCTGAATGTTTGAAGTGTTAGATTAGATGCTATTTAGAGTATTTCTTCAGGTTAATACTTTATGGGAAAGGCCGGGTGCTGGAGCAAAAGCCAAGGGGTGAGGAGTCAGATGCAGCTCCGTTCCAGCCGCAGGACTCCCACCTGCTAGCTTTGCTGCACAGAGTGCATGCTTACAGGTGGTTTTATAAATGGGGACCACAGACACCTCGCAAGATGCCCTATCAGGACAGCTGCTCCATGAGCAGGAGCTCTCACCATCCAGCAGACATTAGACCTTAGATCTCACTTTCCTGTGAGAAAAGCCAATAGGACTGTCACCAACAGAGCCCGGTGTCATCTGGAGTGAACGCCCTAAGCTCTTCTGGGCCTAAAAGAGACTCTGCAGTGAGAGATGACCTCCTGCCAGCAGCATACAGGTCCCCTCAGATTCCCAAGGACTCTGGTGAGCTCGTATGATGAACCCTAAGGGCTCCGGCTCCTGGAGGGACTGCTGGGATTTTAGTCTGGCCCCACCTGCTGCTCTAAGGAGATGTCTTAGCTGGAGCCTGCACACACCCTGGTGGAGTGCCAACCTGACTGCTTCAAGCCATCCCCCCGTCTCCCTGCTTAGCCATGACTCCTAACAGTGAAGGGGAGCAGCAGAAGCCAGGAGTGCCAGACTCCTCTCTCCTCCTGCCTTGCTGACTTCTCCTGAAGGTTCTGAGTTATGAAAAACAAGTTTCCCCTCACAGAGGGCTGTGGACCCTACGAAGTTTTAAGTCTAGATATGATCAGGAATTGACAGGGTTGAAAAACAGTGTGAGGCTGAGTTCAGATGTGAGGGACCCCCAACCACCAGCACCACGGCGGTGGGCGATCTTCACATCAGGTGGGAGCTCAACCAGCCTTGGGTCCCAAACGCAGATGAAGGAACAGAACAGACCACTTGCGAGCAATGGCCGTGTGGCGTAAGCATCCTGTGTGCAACTCCCTCCATCCCCTCGAGCCAACTGATCATGTAATAAACACTTGCAGAAATTTATCAGACACAATGTCCTTTTCCTACAATATTTTATCAGCTAAGTGTTCTAAGTTTCAGGATTTCTAGAGGTAAAGTCCTAAACATTTCTCTCTACCATCTAGATTTTACTAAATCTTGACATCTGATTGTTAATATCCTAACATTCCTTGCAAAATCTGTTTCCAAGATAAAAGTTCACGTGGATCCCTCTTGCGAAATCAAATGAGATCACTGCAGTAGTTTGTAGCATTATATAAACTATATAAAATACGAAATGCCACGTAACAGTGCAATTTGTCAAACTGACAGCAAATTCTCTGCCTCAGCCTGGCACAGCCAACATGTCATCCTCCTGCCCACTGCATGGAATCAAAACCAACTTAAAATACTTCTCCAAAGTATAGGCAGATTTTAGGAGGGTCTTAAAAACCATTCTTATTGTTCATCTGTAATCTTATTTCCCACTAAAAGCTGGCTGTGGGGCTCCCCTGGTGGGGCAATGGTTGAGAATCTGCCTGCCAATGCAGAGGACATGGGTTTGAGCCCTGGTCTGGGAAGATCCCACATGCTGCGGAGCAACTAGGCCCATGAGCCACAACTACTGAGCCTGTGCATCTGGAGCTTGTGCTCCGCAATGAGAGGCCGCGACAGTGAGAGGCCCACGCACCGCGATGAAGAATGGCCCCTGCTTGCCGCAACTAGAGAAAGCCCTCGCACAGAAACGAAGACCCAATACAGCCAAAAATAAATTAAAAAAAAAAAAAAAAAGCTGGCTGTTTATCCTGGAAAAGACACAATACTGATTCATTCCTATGAGGCTAGTATTGAGCCAGAAACCCCCCCCTCCACAAATATCTTTAGGAGGGAAATGAACATACACCAGGCCCTTCAGCTTTTATAAGCAGGGTAGTTATAAGCTCCTCAGGGCCTGAGGTACACCTGAGCCATGAGCCCTGGTTGTAAGCAGATCTCGCTGACTTCCTCCTAGACTGAGCTTCCTGAGCTGGAGCAGTGGTGGTCCCAGCTTCAGGTGGGACTGCCGACACACTGAACACACAATAGGGCCCCAACACAGAGCAAATGAGATACCTCCCATTTCCTGGCACTTGTGGGAACAGCAGTGATCATGCTCACAGTGAAGAACACTGAAAATAAACAAGACGTTGGATCTCTAGATGGACCTTTCAGTTTCCTACACGTGCATATCTAGGAAGGAAGAGCTGTAGGACAATAACTTTAAGTCATCTTTACTGAGCCTAAAAAGGAATTTTCCTCCATGTATCTCAATTCAGAGAAACTTTAAATGAGGCATCGATCACGTTAGCTGGGTAAGGCATTTAATAACAGTCCGCCACAAGGATTTATCTAAGAGAACTGCTAAACTAATGAGGAGAAAGTTCCACCTTAAGTCCCAGCAATATGTGAATGGTGCTTTGGGCACTTCTTTGTCACACACTTTTAACAATATGAGCTGTGAACCACAGGCAAACCATCACTGTGGGGACCACGGTACCCTGGGAGACCAGGAGAACACCTTATGGCCACCAACTGTACTACTGAGAGTGTGAAGTTCAGATTTTTTTCACCTTTAAATCACTGAAAATGAGTTCTTTCCAACAAGATTTCCTTTTAAGCAAACAGCAAGCTGCTTCACACTATTGCGAATTTCCCTTAGGATCAGAGACTCTTAGGGTGACGAGGAAGGAAGCTTAATGGGCATTTAGCGTAACAGCCTTCCCCTTAAGTGAAGTCACATAAATTGCACAAGATTGGGTCTTTTCTGAACATGCCATTAAATAACAAGTTTCTCCAATAGCATAACATGCCTCGGGTGATCAACAGCCATTGTGCTTCCTGACTTGATGTCTCCTGTCCATATGCCTTCAAATATCTGTCAAAAGATGCAGATATTTGATGCAGATACTTCGTATGTTTCCGCTAACAGACAATTCAGAACTTTTTCTGTGTCTGTGTTGAGCACGAATGATGTATCTTGAAGCCAAAGCTTTTGCAACACATTCACCCCGGCAGATCTACCCCTGTGTACAGCTTATATCTAAGCAGCAAGAAAAACAAAGCATGGTATAAAGAGTTTTCACAGATACAAGGATGTAATGTTCAGCACAGGGAACGTAACCAATATTTTATAATAACCTTAAATGAAGTATAACCTATAAAAATGTCAAAAATCACTACATTGGGCAATTCCCTGATGACCTAGTGGTTAGATTCTGGGCTTTCGCTGCCATGGCCTGGGTTCAGTCCCTGGTCGGGGAACTGAGATTCCACAAACTGCGCAGCCAAGAAAACAAAAATGAAATCACTACATTGTACACCAGAAACTAATATAACATTGTAAACCAACTATACTTCAGTTAAAAAAAAGAAAATAAAGTTGGTTGTTCAAATCAGGAAAAAAAAAGTTTTCAGTGTCAAATCACCTGTGTGGGATGTCGCATACCTGTCTTTCCACTTTATTCTGAAATAAGACCAGTCTTTTCCGTATCCTGGTCCGTAACCTCTGTGTGCACCATAGCTCTTGACCTTCCTCCTGTGAGTGCAGAGGTCAGAGCTGAACGGTTCTTTCACCACTCAGCGTGGCTCCTGCAGCTGTCCTTTCCACGCACCTGTTCCCAGACTCTTTCCCCTCCCGATAACAGAATATCCCAGATCAAAGGACAAAAGTACCAGTTACAAGTCTTCATACCTTTTTGACACAATCATAAGGCAGGAAAGAATGATTTTTTTGCTGGTTTAACTTTTCATGATTGAAATATTTCATGACTGGAATACTTATTTTAACTTTTAAAGTGGATCATTATTTTTTTATTTTTTATTAAAAAAAAAAATATTTTGGCTGCACCACACAGCATGCAGGATCTTAGTTCCCCAACCAGGGATTGAACCCTTGCCCCCTGCAGTGGAAGCACAGAGTCTTAACCACTGGATCGTCAGGGAAGCCCCACGTGGATCTTTAAAGAAAATGTCAAATACAGTCACAAAAGGACAAAGACTGTATGATTGCACTTACATAAGGTCCCCAGAGCAGACAAATTCATAGACAGAAAGGTAGTGAATGGGGGTTACCAGGGGTTGGGGGAGAGCATATGGGGAATTATTGTTTAATGGGGACAGAGTTCCAATTTGGGAAAATAAAAAGAGTTCTGGAGATGGATGGTGGTGATGGTTACACAACAATGTGAATGTACTTAATGCCACTGAAGCGTTACAAATAATAAAAATGGTATATGTTATATGGATTTTACCACAGTAAAAAAAGCCAAAAAAAAAGTTAAGACCAACATTTAAAAATAAGTTGCTTCAGGGGCTTCCCTGGTGGCACAGTGGTTGGGAGTCTGCCTGCTGATGCAGGGGACACGGTTCGTGCCCCGGTCCGGGAGGATCCCACATGCCACAGAGTGGCTGGGCCCGTGAGCCATGGCCGCTGAGCCTGCGCGTCTGGAGTCTGTGCTCCGCAACGGGAGAGGCCACAACAGTGAGAGGTCTGCGTACCGCAAAAAATAAAAATAAAAAAATAAGTTGCTTCATAAAATAACATGTACTTTTTCTTTTACAACAACAACCAAAAAAACCAGAAAAACAAAAACACAACTAATAATGACCTTAAGAGAGGTTAAATGAGTGAATGAAATGAATATTTAACAAAACCAGTTTAGGTTTCATCAGGGCCCAAGGTACAAAAAAGCGTAAACTTCTAATTCTAAATATTGGTGCTGTTCTTCTCCATGAACTGGGAAATTCACTAAGTAGACTTAACTTCATTAAATTCATTTAATTCATGCAATCCACGCCGGAAAGTGTAGGTGGCTGTCCTTTACAACCACAGCAAGTTCTTATTCCTGGAGCCGAGCTCTGTGGAAGTCAGTACCCTTCCGCCTTGACTGATTTTGGTTCAGAGGGAACAGAGAAGAGTGGGTTAAGTGATAACCTCTGAGTACTATTCCCCAAACTGGAGCCAGTGCACGATTGTGGGCCTCTTTGTTGGTTTGAGATGAACAACAGCTGAAGAAAAAAAAACTTTGTGGAATGCCGCTAAAGGCAAATCAACTATTAGAACAAAATCACAGAATGTCAGCATGGAAAAGAACACCTCCGAGGTTGCTTGTCCGAGTTAGAATCCCCTTTGCTATATTCCTGACAGTCACTGAGCCTCTTTATAAACAGGACTTCCCTGAGTAACCTAAGCCATTTCTAGACTGGTCTAGCTGTTAAAAAGCACCTCTCATACTGAGTTAAATTTTGTCTCCCTCTATCAAGAAGAGGTTATTTTGTGTTTTTTTTATTGTTATAATATTTTTAAAGTTTTTAAACATTTGATTTAGAAATAATCTTTTCAATACACCAAAAAATTGCAAATATTGGTCAAAAAAATTTCTTGTAGTCTTCATCCAGCTTTCCCTAATGTTAACATCTTACATAACCACAGTATAGTTATTAACACTAATAAAATACTAACTAAAGACCTTATTCAAATTTGTTAATGGCTCCATAACACCCTTTTCCGGGACCAGGATCCAATCCAGGCTCCCAGAATTCATTTAGTCATCGTTCCTCCTCAGTCCCCTTTCAACTGAGAGGGTTCCGTACGTATTCATCTTTCATAACTTTTGGAAAGTCCCTTGGTTTGGGTTTGTCAGATGTTTCCTCATGGTTAGATCCTGGTTGTGCATCTGCGGGGCAGGAACCCCACAGAAGTGACATGGTTCTTCTCTGGCTCATCCCTCCTGTGTGTACACATGTGTGTGTTTTATACAAATGAGCATACACTTGTACACTTGCTTATTTCCCCTTCTTTCATGCATGAAAGGGAGGATACTGTAGAAAGTCCTTCACAGTTTGCTTTTTCCACTTAGTATATCCTCCTTTGCAGAAGAGTTAACAGCAGCAGGCCTGACTGTTACTCTTAGAAAGGCGTGCTTACAAGGGTAGCCTTGGCTAGCATCTGGGAATTTAGATTGCAGGAGAGTCTCCACCATTTCCTGAATGATCAGAGTGGCTCACGACACCTATACAACAATGTGATTCATGGGGAACCCCTGCTTTCCTCCTGTGACGTCTGGGATTTTGGTATGTGACCAGCCTGAACTCTAACAAGCTTCCATGGTAGACATTTCACATGTATGAGCAGACTTTGTTCCCAGAGGAAGTGAAGTGTGTGTGACTACACTCGGAGAGGACTCCTGGGAGCCTGTGCGTGATTTCCTCTAGACATTGCCCCCATGCCCCTCTTCCCTTTGCTGACTGCTTTATGTCCTTACACTGTAATTAATCTTAGCTGTGCATCTGACCATGTGCAGTGTCCTGTGAATTCCAGAGAATCACCAAACGCAGAAGTGGTCTAGGGGACACCTGTACCTGTACATGGAGATCTTCATTCTTTATTACAGTTGCACAGGGCTCAAGGGAAGGATGTTTATATACCACAGTTTATTCAACCGTCTCCTATATGTGGGCATTTAGGTTGCTTCCAACATTTTGCAATAATAAACTATGCTTCAAACAATAACCTTGTGTATACATATTTTTATGCTGTGGGAGGTGTATCTTCAGGGTAGATACTCTCTAGAAACGAGAGTTCTGGGTCAACAGGTCAGGGCATAGTTTTGTTAAGTGTAGCCCAATTCCTCTTCTGCAAGGTTGTATCAGTATGCGTTCCTACCAGCCATGTGTGAGAACAGCCTTTTTCCTCACAGCCTTGCCGACCAGGTGTGTTGTCATAATTCTTCATGTTCACCAATCTGATAGGTTTCATAAAAGTAGTATCATGGGTTGTTTAAATTTGCATCTCTAATTATGAGTGAGGTTGGCCATCTTCATGTGTTTAAATACAATACACACACACACACACACACACACAAACACACATGCATGCAGTGACTTATCTACTCAAGTGTCTCCTCCATTTTTCTATTGGGTTTTTTCATTCCCCAATTTAAGAGGTCTTTATACATTAGAGATATAAGCCCATTATCCATGATATACGTTGCAAATATGTCCTCCCAATTTGTCAGTTGTCTTTTGACTATGTTTGTGGTGTTTTGCCATCTAGCAAGAGTTAACCTGGGGTCCAAGGATGTCTGGAGTCTGCAGACCTTCCGGGATGGCGTGTCTGCTTTTCTGAGAGGCCTGCAGCATTCATCCAGATTTCCAATGGTGCTGTGACCTAAGAATGTCAGGAGCTGCCACCGTCCCACCCGTCTTCCCCTGAGCTTAACTGTGCCCAACAGAACTGCTCTGCTCAACCCTCCAAAGTCTCAAAGGCTTCTCTCATTCCTCCTGATTTTTCAGGAAGACCCAGCAATTCGGCTTCCAATGGGGTATTTTCACATTGTGTCCTTAGTGTGAATTCTTATCCATGAATACATTCCTCCCACAGGACCCCAGGCTCAATGTCAAAAGGAAGGGACAGGCTCTGCTTTGGCCAGGAACCCCAACACTGACTCATTCCTTGCTTCCCCTCTGCCCCCCACCCCATCCTCCCTGTATCTTGAGCTCATCTGGGTGCTGGGGGGGCAGGGGAGAGAGAACCATGAGGATGATACTCTAGGTACAGGTGAACCAGCACACAAGCACACAACCACAACCTCTGTCCAGGCAACACATTTTGTTAATGTATATTAAGAGCAAACTGGCTTTTCTTGGCAGCTACAGAGTCAATTCTAATTAACCAGTTAAAACCTGTAGGGCTTCTGTTTTTCACTTCTGTTTTCCACTTGTGTGTAGTTCCCTTTATGAAACCAAGTGCAAAATCTTGCATTTATATCTATTAAATTTCATTTTGCTTTACACAATTCAAAATAGAATTTACCTCTGGTGGAGTTAAAAGGGAGAAAGGGAATGGTTTAGAAAAGGAATAGGGAGACAGTAATCTTCTAGTTCTCGAGTTGGGTGGTACGTATATATGTGTGTATATACATGTACTGATATAAGTATGTTGTGTTCATTTATATACGCAAAATTTCACTTTATGTCAAATTTTACATGAAGAAAACTTTCCATCTTGTTAGATGTAGCCCACCATAGCAAGGAGTAAGGAACTTTGGATCTGTTACCTTGCTCATTTAACTATATTTTTAAGGATAGGTCATTACAGCATAAAATCTGATATTCTGTTCAACTGTTACTTCATGCTTTATCTATTCTTAATTATGGTTAATATACGCAGCCTACTAATGACAGTCAATTGCCCTGCAACCTGTGTAAAGAAATGATGTATTTTTATCAGGTGGGGAATGGAGCCTAGCCCAGGAAGCCCAGAGAATACAAATTTATTAGTACATAGAGCAGGGGTTGACAAACTACAGCCTGTGCTTATAGACAACACTTTACTGGAATACAGCCACACTAATTTTTGTAAGAATCACCTATGCCTGCTTTCAAGCAACAATGGCAGAGTTGAGTAGTTTCAACAGAGGCCATATGGCCTGCAAAGCCTAAAATATTTACTGTACGACCCTTTACACAGAAAGTTTACTAACTCTTAATCTAAGGCACCATCCAGGGCAAAGAGTAAGCTTTCTGGTCCACTTGGCAGGTAAAACTTCCTTTAGGAATTGGGGTCCATCAGGCTACCTTAGCCCACTAACCATTAGTCTCACCCAACTAATCCCTCTTATTCCAATATCAAATTCACAGAGATGGGATTTTCCATGCCACACCAAGCAGTGATTCCACTTTTCACTGTGTGTTAGTTAAAGAATTGGCTTTCTGATTTAAGCTTCAGTCTCTCATGAAAGGGGGTAGCTTGGATCAGTCCTTTGGAGATCATCACCTCTGATGTACAAAAGATATAAGTCAAGTTTCTAGACCTGCAAAGCTTAGGACTTACTTCTGAAATATGGAGACCCCGCAAGGGTATCCATCCTATGAAGCCCTAGCTGGGTCAACAGTCTCCCTCAAAGATACCCCTGTGACACCTCACTCTATCCTAACCATGACGCTACCAAAACTCAAGGAATGAGTACACATCGTTCCTTAACATCAGACACAGAAATCCCACATGACCATCACAGAGAGACTCAACATGCCATATACAGTAGCTGTGTCAGAGGACTGACACGTTTTCATGATACGCACTTCCTCTCCTCAAGTGTCTGATGTGACACGAATGTTTTTAAAAATCATCAGAAGAAAGTTAACATCAAAATCAACATTTTGGAAATGTTTCAAGAATAAATCATAAGCTACCTGTCAGACTCTGTACTTTATCCTGAGGAGTGTTAGTCCAGCTGGAAAGATGCCATACCCACTCAACTGATCTGCATCAAGATCTCATTTCTTACCTGGCTGGGGCAGAGCTTCTCTTCAGCAGCTGTGGAATATTGACGTGTGTCTTCCTTTGCTCCCTCACAGGGGTCTCTTACAATCTCCGCCTGGTCCCCTCCATCTCTGAAGACCTTTTGCTCCATGCTCTTGGCTTTCACTTCCCTATCCAAGATCCCAGAAGCCACAGAACCTTCTGCTGTGGGGTCCACCAGCCCACACCGCCCAGGCTCACCCCCATGGTCCAAGGTCTCAGGGGTTTCTTCGTGACAACTTTCCACAGGAGTCCTCTGCAGCTCCAAGGGCACTGCCCTACTCTGACTTATACGAGAGCTTGAGGCTCCAGGTTTTACATCTGGAATCGCACTTGGCTCAGGGTCAGCATGAAGCTCTTTGGAGACACTCACTGGGAGTTCAGAGTATAATTCCTGCACCTCGGCAGACATGGAGGAATCGAGTGGAACGGGCTGGGTCTCTACGCCGGATGACAGCATGGGGGCAGATGCAGATATGGAGTCAAGTCTTTTACACCAAACGGCTCACCCTGACACAAATCAAAGGAAGGGATAAAAGTTTAAAACCTTGCAGGGTAGTAGAAAGCTGTCTCAGCTTAAACTGGCTAAAACAAAGGCAAAAAATTCTACCTCAAATGCCAGCATTATCTGGCACCAAAAAATTCTCTGTAAGAGACTGAGTTTGAGGAAAATAAATACCTTAAACCTTTAACAGACATCTGTCTAATTTCAATGCAAATACTGCCTTGTGAACAATTCTTAGTATAAATCTGGATTTAAGTGAGATCTCATCAAATGTAGATGAGACATGTCTAAGCATCCAAGGATAGACCCAATGTAAATAAGAAAATAAAGATGGTTTTGAATTGTTTTCAGGTCGTGAACCTTGTGCATTTTGTTCACTGCTATATCCCTGCTGCCTGGAATAGTTGTTTCACACATAGCAGGTACTCAGAAAATATTTGCTGAATTAACATATACTGAGGGACTCTGAAGAATTCGATTCACTGACTTTTCTTCATTAAGAATTCTCTTTGGAAGAAGGTATAGAGAAAAGTGCTCACCAAACACCTGAGCTGTGTCTACGCAGGCTGGCACCCAACACAACTAAATCAGCTCTTGGGCAAATCCTTCCTGACTTCAACTCAGCACCTCGAGATTTTCCAAGCACCTTCACAGACACCACTCATTTGATTCTCATAACAACCCAGTGAGCTAAGCAGGGTGGCTGTTGTCTTCCTGTTACAGGTTCTAACACCACACCTGAAGAGGGTAAAGGTGACCTGACTAAAATATTACATGGTTAACTAAGGGAAGGAAGGGGGACACCCAGGGCTTCCACTGTGTTGGTCATGTTTCACTTCTCACATTGGGTAACGGGAACATGGGTTATTTGCTAAAATGTACATATTTAAGTAGTTCATGATACTGTATTATTAAAGTAATCAAAACAAACGCACACACAGATAGCGAATGGTACACCCAAAACCAGGGTCTCCTGGCTGGTAACTTTTCCATTTTAGTCTACCAAACGCGTGTGGTTTCCACCACAAAATCCACTTGACCTAATCAAGGCGGAAATGATAACCAAATGAGATACTGCACGCTTTCGTTCTCGATGTTTTCCTTAACCCTAAACAGGAGAGAGAAGGTGAGAAATATTTGGCATCTCCGAGTTCATAACAAGAATTTATCGCAAGTACCGACGGCAGATCCCTTTGGCCGAAATGCACATAGGAAAGGATATTTCAGATGTACTCTCACCACTTCCTAATGTCCATCTTTCTCCAAAATAAACACATTACATACAAGTAATACCCAGAGCTTGCTACGGAACTGTTTTGACTGTTAGGCTGTCTCACCGTCTCTCCGCCGACCACGATCAGATTTCTGAGCATGAGGGACTCTCCGAGACACCATGCAACTCCCTCCTTACGACCCAGCGGCCCTGGGCCCTGTCTCTGTTCGTACCCTGATTATGGGGGAAAGCCCACCGACGCCGCTTACACAAAGGCACACGCTCTGCCTCCCCGTCAGTGAGCAGCCCGCTCCTTGAGCACTCCTGGGTTGACGACTGTTCCTCCTTGACAGAAGGTCCCCTACACTGGCTTGTGCTGTCTGGACTGGAGCTGGGGCTGAGGAAGGGCAGATGACAGGTCCTCTCATTCCAGACCATTCTGCCCTTCTCCTGGTTTTCCAACCTGTGGTGGCTGGTTTACTCACGTCCCTATGCTCTCATCTGCTGAGCAAGCGTCTTAGTGTTTTCAAGGAACCCTACTCAAAGGTGAAAGGACATAACGCGATACCACTAACTTAAATATGAATACTAGAAATTACAGGAAAGTAGACTGCTGGTCCATAAGGTTGAGGTAACACAGGAGGGCTGGTGAAGAAACCTGAATCCAAAAGAGAAGCAAGGAGAGACGCACTGGCGTGCAAAGGAGTGAGGTGAGACTCACAGGGGACTTTCATAAACTGTGCTGACAAAGGCATCCTTTCTGGAGCTAGTCTTCCCCTTTCTCCTCTAGCTCCTGGATTTCTAGGGGTACTTTAGATTTTAAGCCATTTTGTGTGTGTGTGTGTGTGTGTATACGTGGGGCTTAAGGGATAAAGTGAAATTGCTATTTGATGCCCCCGCTCCCAAAAGGTTGGAAGTGCTCCATTTTAATTTGGTTCAGTTTCCCTTTCCCATCGACAGATAACAATCCAGCTTTTGGTTGTCACACCACATATGCACCGAAAGAGTAAGTGCAGGAAAGACTACTGTAGAAGAGAAAGTGGAGATGGGCTCCGTGGGTCTCCCTGTCTGCCAGGGTGCGGGTGTTCTCAAGTTCAACACTCGATACACCTCCCTTCCCAGGCTTCACTTTTTTGATGCCCTCAACTTTTCGTGCAGCTTCTCTGCTAAGAGGATGACTCAAAACTGTCCCTTTAAGCACAGAGTAACCACATGATCCAGCGACTCCACTCTGAGGAACATGTGCAAAAACCACATGCCCGCACAAAAACTTGTACACGGATGTTCACCGCAGAACTGTTCACAAGAGCCAAAAACTGGAAACAAATCAAAATGTCCATCAACTGATGAACGGATCAACAAAATGTGGTCTATCTACACAATGGAGTATTACTTAACTATGAAAAGAAATGATGTGCTGATTCATGACACAACATGGATGAACCTTGAAAACCTTATGTAAGTAAAAGAAGCCAGGCACAAAAGACCACATATTATAAGATCTCACTTACACGAAATGTCCAGAGCAGGCAAATCTGGAGTCAGAAAGTGGATTAGTGACCACTTACTGCTGGAAGAGTTGGAGAAACAGGGAGTGGCTGATGGACAGTTTTTCTTCGGGGGGCAATAAAAGTGTTCTAAAATTGATTGTGGTGATGGTTGCACAACTCAGACTATGCCAAACACCACTGAATTGTACATTTTAAGTTGATGAATTACAAGTTATATGAATTATATCTTAATAAAGCTGATTTTTTTAAAAGAAAGAAATCTGTCCCTAGCCCCAACTTTTTCTCAAGCTGTGACCTACGTTTCACTAACAAGGATGGCACCCCCCCAAAAACGTAACATGCCTAAAATAGAACCCATTCAACCCAGTGAATAATCAAGTATTGCTACATGCAAGCAGCTATGAGAAACAGGATGAGTAAGAGGCTCTCAGTAGCCTTACATGCTTATTTTTGATCCCACTGCCTCTCTTAGTAATGGCACCCGTTACCCCAGAGCTCAGACTTGAATCCCCAGACGTAACCATATCTGACCATCCACATGCCGTTCAATTAGCACTTGTACCAACGGTCCCAACTCCAGCTGTGTCTCTAACAAATCTCACTCCTTTCCAACCCCACGGGTCCTAACTCAAGATTTTGTTCTGAACACAAAACCACGCACAGATACATGCTTCCTAAACAGATGCTTATCACAAAGAGGCAATATTGATAATCACATAAAATGGCTCAAAATATTCCTCAGGAAAAACAGTGCCATTACCTTTCCTACACCTCCATCTATGTTGTAAACTGGTGTGGACCAAAACAGAATTGTAAAGCTTGGTCACCAAAAGATAACTTCCAATATACAAAAGCCAAACGCCACAAAACTACCATCTCTTGATACATGTGTTTGGTAGAGACATAATTATAAGACTTTTCAACCTGTAAAACAACTAGGCACATCGGCTGTCGAAGCAAAACAGACACTCCCTCCTTTTTGCAGCCTGATTCTGGTCCTCAAGTTTCTCACCAGCATGTGAAGTGGAGTCACCAAGAACAGCTAAGTGCCTCAGCTGGAACCCTCAGAGGTGAAGTCATATTTAGATGCAAGCCTAGAGCAGCAGTTTACAATTATTCTCAGCTCACTAGCTCGCATCACTAAACTGTCCTCTCAACTTTCTCCCTCTATCAAGATACTGGTAATGCCACAAGACTGCAGAAACAACAGAATTCTACCATTCAGGTTCTTTAAATTTCTGAATGCAATGGAGCAATTAAAAATGATGGTACAGAAATATACCTCTCCATAGAAAGCTGCCTGAGATGTCTTATCAAGCTAGATAAATATTAGGATTCTTTTATTTTGGAAAAATATATATCCATATAGGAAAATTATTTTAAATACTATAAGCCAAATATTAAGTGTTACCCTGGGTGATGGGATCATGAATGACTTATCTGCATGTTGTACTTTTTTTTTTTAACAATGAGCGTCTATCACACATGTTAAAAATTTTTTAAAACGTTATATCTCAAGATCCAAATATGAAGCAATAAAAAATAACCAGTAAGTGTATTATCCCTTTATCAGTATCTTTCCAAATGTCAGCTCTCTCCCTCAATCATAAAAGTTTTTACACTAAAGTGTTAAATAAACTTGAAGTAAGCAGAAAGAGTAACACATGCTTATAAAATGTAGACACGGATTTATGGCTTAATCCTTACTAATGATTTATAACCAACCTACTGGGTGAAGACACCACCAGATAATTACCTAGTTTGAGGTATAAGTGGAAAATAACCCATAGATTCACAAACAACTCTCTCCTGCTGCTATTGGCTTGTCATTTTTACCATTAACACAAGTAAGAATTACATTGTTTGGGGGATGGATTTATCCCAGGGGTGGGGATGGGGGTGAAGACTAACGTTTATAAGGAGTATGCAGTACAATTATTCCAATAAAAGAAGAAAGCCCTTTGAATTGAGAATTATCATCTCCCAGTCTTTCTGCTTCAAATGCAGAATCAGTGCTGGGAAGCAGTCTAGTTGTTGGTCTCCAAGCTGGGAGACCAGGGTCCCTATCCTGCCTCTCGCTTACTAGCTGCACAGCCTTGAGTGTGTCACTGAACTTTCCTGGGCTTGTTTTTCACATGTAAAATGGACAAATTAAACAAAATAATCGCAAAGCATTGTGTTACCCGTAAAAATCCCAAGACTCTAAATAACTTTTCTATTCCAGTTTGTTTCAGCACAGCAGACCTACAGACACCAACAAAAGTGCTACAGAGCTCAGACTAATCCCCACTGCAAGTACTCAAGGGCAAACGAGGTAATTTAAGAACACTTTACATACGAAAAAGATAGAAAGCTGTTCTTCAGTGTGTCTTCAGGCAATTTGGAAGTGTTAATTCCCATCCCACCAAATAACAAAAGCCAAGGGGAGGATGGGGAAACTACGAATGAAAGATTAACATTGCAGCTCTCAGCCTCATTAGAATACGTTTTATAATACTAAAAACCTGACAAAGTGGCAACTTTAGTCATTCAAACATGCCCCAAAACAAAAGTTCTGGGGGTACAAAGTTTACAGCAGTAAGCAAAAGAAAAAAAAATCAAACAAAGAAAACAACAGAACAGAAAGCCATGTACCCCAATAATCCCATCTGATGGTCTCCCTTCCCTTTAATTCCAAAAGCAAAGGGGCTGCTCTTAACCAAACGAAGCAGTTAATAACACTAGGCACTACCACACTGGTGACAAGGGACAATACTCACAATAATGATCAGGCCCTCATAAGTTCACCACACTCCTTTCACCTTGAGAAAGGGGCTTTCTTTTCCAAAGATTCGGACACTGTAGCCAATCCCTCCCTGAGGGAATTCGGAGAAGGGGGCCTCTTCTTGAGTAACAGAGAAAGACTCTGAACAAAATCTCTAGACAAACTGAAAGTGGGGCAGGGAAGTCCATATACTGAACAGGGTCTGGCTCTTCCCCACGGAGTGCACAAGAAATCTCAATAGCATCAAGCACGGCTCCCCCCGTTCCTCCCTTTATCAGCATGCAGAAAAAGGATCCCTCTGTCTCCACATGGGAAGTGAAACAGTGAAAATGCTCCTGATTTCTACTGACAAAGACTGCGTAAAAGATTTTCATTCCTTTTTCAAAGGAAGGGGAGAAAAGAAACCATCTGTGCCACTCCAAATATACAGCAGGAAAGCGTCCTCCTCTCATAGGTCTAGAGTCTTATTTTTCTTGGGAGAGCAAGAGAAAGAAGTTGGAATCTCCATCTTGGGTGTAGGGGGGTGTGCACATCAGATAGAAGGACGCTTTTTCGTCACTAGAGCAAGTAGGGGGAGTGGGAGAGGGCATCTCTAACCAGTCGGGAAGGAGTGATAGCTTCTGTGGACAAAGGAAAGGATGGCTTCTCCTATCAGGTCTCCCTCTTGGAGTACAGACCTGCTTCCCAAAGCAGTCTTTTTTGCAAATTATTCTAACGGAGGCCCTCTTTGTTAATTTGGGAAGTGTGGTCGGATCTAAGACAGTACAAGTGTCTCTTTCTCTGCCCCGGGGAAAAGCCTCCTCAGAAAGTGATGAGGGGTGGGGAGGGATGGGAGGATGAGACATGCATGGAAAAAATCTGTTTTTCTGTGGAAGATACTAGTTTCCTTTTTTAAAAAGAAATTAAGTAACAATAATAGCAACAGTTTTCCAAAAGGTTACTATGTACTAAGCACTTACACAAAATTTCCTTTAGCCCTCAGGACAATTCTTTGAAGAGAGTACCCAAATTAGAGACGGGAGGACTGACAAAAGGTTAAGAAATGAGTCAAGGTCACAAAGGTGGGAAGTGGGACACACGCGGGCTTGCATCCATCACACTCCAAACGCCACGCTCTTCACTGTGCGAGGGAAAAGAGCTCCAGGCACACCAAGAAGCTCGGGGGCGGAGAAGCGAGGCTACCTCTGTGGACACGACTGGGGGAGGGGAGAAAGGCTGACTAACACCATAAAGTAAATTCAGGGTCTTCCTCCCTCTGTATCAGGGTAAAGATAAAAAATAAAGAAGGGAAGATAAGTCTATCTTTTACAGGGAAGGAAGAGCCCCCTGTCACTTTTAGGCAACTTGAGTCTTTCTCTCCACCTGGGGGGCGCTGACCAAATCGAGAGATCTTATCCCTCATGAAAATAAGTTCAGAATCGCCCTCTCGCACCCCGGGAGCGGGTCTCCCTCTGCTGACAAGCGCGCCGCAGCCGGAGAAGCGCGTTCGCCCACGACAAGGGGCGTCGCCCGCCCCGAGGAGAGAAGTTGGGGGTCCCCCGCCGTAACGAGGTCGAAGAGGAGTCGTTCTCCGCCGCCGGAGCCATGACTCGGAGAAGCCGTTTTCCCCTCACGACGTGGGGCCTGGTCTCCTCCCTCTCCCCGGGTCGCTCCGCGCCCGCAGCGCAGCCTGCGTTCCCTTCGGCGCCCCGAGAGGGCGGGGGGCCCGGGCTCCCCTTCAGCCTGCACCGCCCGGCGAAGGGTCCGCTCAGGCTGGAGTGGGGCGGGGCGGCTACGCCCGAAGCCTTCCCGCCCCCGGCCTCTTACCCTGAGGTCGGCTCCGCGGCCCGCGCTCGCCCCGCTAGCCCGGCCTCTGCAGCCGCTGCCCCGTAGCCTCCAAGTCTACCTGAGCCTGCGGAGCCGAAAGCCCGGGGGCGCTCCGGCCGCCGCCGCCTCTTCGTCTCTATGGTTGCCCCGCACTTCCTCATCCGGGGCCCGAGCTAGCCATGCGGACTCGCCCAGGTCCCGCCCCCGCACTGCGCGCGCTCTCTCCTGGGGCGGCTCTTCCCGCGTGGAGCCTCACGCCCTCGGCTAGCTCCAGTGTCTCTGCCCCGCCCCTGCGGCCAGGACTCTTAAAGGGGAACACATCTTTTGACTCTGCTCCTGCTCAGCTTCAGGTCCAGTGTCCGACTCCACTGAGAGCACTCTGGTCCAGTCTCTTTTCTGGCCCGAACGGCTGCAACTCTCCGGGCCTCCCGGCTTCTACCCTGGCAGCCCAAGATATCTTTTTATACCTGGAATCAGTATTTTAGATCATGTCACTCCCCTGCTCCATCTCCTTTCTGGCATCTTGTTTTAATTTCTTCATAGCTTTAACACTAGCCAAAATTGCCGTTTCATGTTTATCGACTCGTTTATCATCTGTCCCTCGCACCCTTGTCTGTTTTGTTCATCATTCTTTGCTCAGCACCTAGAGCAGTGTCCTGCACAAGCAGGCACTCAACAGATATTTGAAGGAAGGAAAAGAACGTTTATTCAAGAGGGAATTGAGACGGTCCAGAGAATGCAATCAATCCCCAAATCACACAGCCCTGTGTTAAACAGAAATCTGTTGTCTCTTGGAGCTTATCAACTTGGCTAAGTAGAGAGCTAGAGGTTTGGAGGTTTGTGGGAGATTTTAATTTTCTCCTCTCTAATCAACGTATCCTTGAACCAGTCAACATGTGGACCATTTTATCTAAGACAGTGGTTTTCCCAGCTTTAGTTAGGGCTGGAGATATACACACCTAAATGCCAACCCTATTGTTTACAGCCTGTAAGTCTATCCATCGTCTATATACATACACAGTTTACAAATAGGCTACCACAGATGCTATTTGGATGAATTAAGTAGAAATTCACTTTAGAACATGTCTACACTTATAGTAGCCAAGTCCTCAAGTTCTTTCTCAGGCAACTACGTGCCTATAGAAGAGGATCTGAGAAACTCAGTATTACTGGTTTGTCTTTTCCCTCAGGATCTAATATTACTGCACAGCACCATTATTGATCTCGTCTTTAAAAATGTGATATTTTGTTCAACATGGATTTTTTTGTATTCTTTTTTTTTAAAAAAATCACATTATTTACATTGCTGAGTTTTTTGGCACCCCCTTAGCATTTTGTGCTCTAAATAAGGCAAGTGTCTCATTAGCCCCACCCACCACACCCTAGTCCCAGTCTTGCTCCTAGCTCTGTGTTAAGCACAAAGGGACCCCAAAGAAGCATCATATATATAATTCAATCCCCTAAAAGTCGAGAAGAGCCAATTTCCTGACAAATTCCATGCTTTTGGTGACATTTACTTGGCACTTTAAGTTCTTCTAATTTCAAAGATTTAACATGTCCCACACCTCACTTGGCCCTCAAACACCTTGTGAAGGAGGAAGAACACGTACTTTTTATTCCCATCTGTCAGGGGAGAAATTTGAGGAAAGAGAAGTATCCTGTGCAAAGCCACACAGCTAAAAACAGGCAGTCCTCCATGTGGTTGTAGCACAGTGATTGTACATTGTAGAACCAAGGCCATTGGCTCTCCAGTCTGGGAGCTACCCACTCCAGCCTTCCCTAACCCCTAACTTTGACCAGCTTTAGACTTTTTTTTTTTTTTTTGGCCACATGGCTTGTGGGATCTTAGTTCCCCCACCAGGGACTGAACCCGTGCCCTCAGCAGTGAGATCATGGAGTCCTCCTAACCACTGGACCACCAGGGAATTCCCTAGGCAATTTTTTAAAATCTCAAAACTCGTCAAAGTTTTTTACAAATTTTTGCCAAATTAAAAAGTGAAATATTTGTATTTCCAAGATACGACACCAATTATGGACATCTCTCAGGAGAAGGAATCAAATTCCCCTGAGGGCCAGGGACGGAGAGTCCCCTAAACTCTGGGATGGAAGGACTTCTGCTACTGAAAAACAGCCTGGGGGATCTGGGTGTGCCCCCTGAATTGGCAACATAAACATGTATTTTATATTTCACATTTTATCCTTGACAGGTTTTGCAACTGTTGCAGTCTGCTTGATTACATGTTTTTACTATTAAAAAATTACAATTATTTAAGAGCTATTTAACTTCCGAATCGAAGCCTTCACTCACTCCCCAGTCCCTCTGTGGTATGTGATGCTTTTTTTATTTCAACATTCAGAAAATTTCTGAAAACCGTAGGTCAATTAGATGGAGCTGGCAACTTGCCAGGAGCCCTTGGCCAGCTTCAGGCACTGCCCACACAGCTCTGATTTTTAACTTGAGAGGAGAAAGATGTCCCAACAGATAAGGGCTTCGGCTGAACCCTTGGGTGAGACACGAGGATGCTGGTTAAACGCTCAGCCTTCGGAGCCAAGTTGGACTCCACTGGGTCAGGATCTGTCCTTGGAGGAGTTTGGTGTCCTCAGCCTGTTCCCCTGTCTGTGAAATGAGATAGTATCTGCCACCTAAAAGAGATGTGACAATTACATAAGAATGTCTGTGAAAGCTATGGTAGCTATTGTTACCAACCAGAGAAGCATGGAACACCTCTTGGGGTTTGGAAGGATTTGAAAAGCCCCCCAAGTGGATACTTCCCAGCAGGGGCCATCGCATGTGCTTAGCCCTTTGCATTTTACAAAAGTTCTCCCAGAAACTCTATTTTGTGCCTCTCAGTAGCCCTGAGAGGCCTGGCGAGGGTCCATAACATCGTTTACAGATCCGGGGACATTCGACCGAGTTTGCCCTGTTGAGGAAATCACTAGGTCAGAAGCGAACCGCTTGTGCTCGGATCTATTTCGGAACGTCTGGGAGGAAAAGGATTTCCTGTCCCGGAACGACGGCCCTCAGGCTCGGGAGCGGGAAACGCAGGTAGGCAGCCCGACCTACAGGCCGCACGCGAGACCCCACCCCCGACACGAGCCCCGGATGGGGAAGTGGCGCGGACACCGAGACGAGGCTGAGGCCCGGCCAGAGCGGCCCAGGGCGGGTGGGCGGGAAGGGGGCGGTGCCCCGGGGCGGAGCCACCGGAGCCGCGCGGCTTCTCAGGTGAGCGCTTGGTGGCTGGGGCGGGCCGGCTGGCGCCTGGAGCTCGGGCTCGGGATCTGCACAGGCTCTGCGGGCGTAGGCGGGGCGTCCAGAGGAGGCGCGGGGGCCCTGGCCAGGGTCCGGCCCCCGGAACCCCGGCCTCAAGCGGGAAGGGGCTCCGGAGCTGCGGTGAGTGGAGCTGCCCGCCCGAGGCCCGGGTTTGGGGATCAGGAGGGAGGGGACTGGGGCCCAGGTTCGAAACCTGGCCCCACCCCCAACCCCCTGTGTGACCTTAGGCAAGTCTCTCTCCGTCTCTGATCATCCGTGGCATCAGCTATGAAATGGGGGTGGGGGGTGCGGGGAGGAACCACTGAGAGTTTGTGCAGATGGAGGTTTGGGGAATGAGCCTTCCTCTATTTACACTCTCCTTGCCCAGGACATCGATGGCGAAACGTGAGCAGTGGGAATGCCTCTCTGTCTCAGAGACTTTGGGCAAGTCCCTTGCGCTGTCTCTCACTTTCCTCATCTACAGATTGTGTGCCTAATCTCTTTTAAGATCTCTTTAATATTTGGGTGTTATTGGTTTATATAGAGGCAAGGTAATGAATGCTTCATTCACTCCAAGTTTTCCCTTTAGGGTGTGATAAAATATCTTCTTGGAGTTTGGACTAGACCCTGGCCCGAATTCCCTTTCGTTCCCAGATTCATTGGTTCTGTTTGTTCAACGTCCCTCCTGGTAATTGGAGGAGTAATTTCATCCGAGGGTTGGTGCCACCTCTCAGTTGAGCAAGGGCAGTATTTTCACTGCCCTGAAATCAAAGAGCAGTTGCAAAGAAAAGTCTGACATTCCAGCCTTTTTGTTTGTGTTTCACTGGCAGGGAGGCAAGATGATTTCTCTCCCCCAAGCTTGGAACAGATGAAGGAAACAACAGTACAAGATGAGAACAACAAAGGTCTACAAGCTTGTCATCCACAAGAAGGGCTTTGGGGGCAGTGGTCAGTATTGATTGGTCTTAGGGGGGTTGTGTAAGTTGGCCGAGGTTCTGATGTGTCCGGTGCCTTGAAATTTTCAAACTGACTTGTGACGATCGAGGCTAAGCAGGTAGCTTAACTGAGTGAAGCAGCAAGTGTGATACTGTAGTGGGGAGAGTAGCAGGCCCTTTCTAGAAGCATTTGCATCCTGCATTTTAACAAACTTTGTGAATATTGCTAGCTTACTACTCTTCATTTGTTTTTGTTTAAAAAATTTTTTTTATTAATGTGTAGTTAATTTACAGTGTTGTGTTTCGGGTGTATAGCAAAGTGATTCAGATATATAGATATATATACCTATATATATGTATATATAGATTCTTTTTTAGATATTCTTTTCCATTACAGGTTATTACAAGATATTGAATATAGTTCTCTGTGCTAGGTCCTTGTTGATTTGTTTGTATCTTTTTATTACATATTTACTGTGTATGTTCTGCAGAATTCCAGTATGCACTGGTTTGGCAGATAAGAGAAACTTATGTTTAATGAAAGAGAAGTAGTGGATGTGCATAAGACAGGTATGATCAAAGCATGAACCTTTGCCTGGCTCTGAAGCATGGTGAGATGGGGCAGGACACAGCATCTTGTCCTGTGTTAAACATGAATCCAGGTATCAGCTCTGCCTCTAACTTTCCCTGTGACCTCGGGCAAGCCCCTAGTTTACCTTAACTACAAATTCCAGCTCTTTAGAATAATTTCTCCATTTCTCTTAGCACCTTGAGTCTATAAACCTGTAGAATAGGAAAGCACCTACTCATATGATTTTTTTTTCTTTCGTAAAGGAATAAATTTCCCTCTGTCCTAACAACCTTATTTGCTTCAGAAATTAGAATTAACAACACAGTGAGTGTTTTTAAAATTGTATTTTAGTATGCATTTGCTCCTGTGTTATATATGTATAAGCCACCCAAAGGCAAGGACTGCCAAAAAGGGAAAATAATAGTTTCTATATCATAAAGTCTTATGGGAATAAAGTAAAATGATGTATGTGTAGTATTTAGTTGAGTACCGGGCTCCTTCGACCTGCTTAATAAATGTAGCCATTGTAATGATCAGGACAAGGATATACTAAACATTGCTATATTTAAAACACTATTTCTGCTAAAACCACAGTCTGTTGTTAACACTGTACTCTGTATGCAGCTGAAGCTGCCTAAACGTTTGTGGAGCAGAATTGAACACGCAACAGAAATAACTTTTGACAGAGGAGGGAAGGATACAAGGCTACAGTATATACAGTGTATATACAATGTATGCGAGTCTTCTTTTTCATGTGTACAAGACAAAGGTAGCTCTGTGCTGTACCCAGTCTGCTGCAGGACTATAAAGAAAAATAAATAAATAAAATACATCCAGCAATATTACTCAGTCATAAAAAAAATGAAATACTGCCATTTGTAGCAACATGGATGGATGTAGAGAATATTATGCTTAGTGAAATAAGTCAGACAAAGACAAATACTATATTATATCACTTATGTGTGGAATCTAAAAAATAATACAAATGAACGTACATGTAAAACAGAAACAGAGGGCTTCCCTGGTGGCGCAGTGGTTAAGAATCCACCTGCCAATGCAGGGAACAGGGGTTTGAGCCCTGGTCTGGGGAGATCCCACATGCTGTGGTGCAACTAAGCCCATGCACTACAACTACTGAGCCTGTGCTCTAGACCCCAACAGCCACAACTGCTGAGCCCGAGAGCCACAACTGCTGAGCCCGCGTGCCACAACTACTGAAGCCCGCACACCTAGAGCCTGTGCTCCGCAACAAGAGAAGCCAACGCGATGAGAAGCCCACGCCTGCAACGAAGAGTAGCCCCCGCTCGCCACAACTAGAGAAAGCTTGCGCGCAGCAACAAAGACCCAATGCAGCCATAAATAAATAAATAAATGAATGAATAAATAAATTTATTTAAAAAACAAACAGAAACAGACTCACAGACATAGAAAACAAACCTGTGGTTACTGAAGGGGGGAGGGACAATTAGGCGTATGGGATTAACAGATACAAACTACTGTATAGAGATAAGCAACAAGGATATACTACATAGCACAGGGAATACACTTGTTATCTTCTAATGACCTGTAATGGAATATATTCTGCAAAAATACTGAATCACTATGCTGAACAACTGAAAACTAACACAATATTGTAAATCAACTGTATTTCAATGAGTAAAGTAAAAATCAAATTTAAAAAATACATCCAACAAGTATTTATTAAGTATATACCTGTATCAAACATAAAGATTTTGAATATGACAAGGTCCCTTCTCCCTACGGAGCTTTCAGCTTGATGAGACAGACATGCAAAAAGGAAATGATAAAATGGAACAGGAAGGAATACGTGTTCAGGGAGCTTAATTCAGACTGTGGAAGTTAGGGGAAGACTTCATAGAGGATTTGGTATACATCTGTCAATGGAAACTATACAAAAAAAAAAAAAAAAGCAACTGTGGGAGTAACCCAGTACTTCGCTTTCCTAGGCTGAATTTTTGTTGGGTCTGATTATATTTGAAATCTGGACATACTTATTTGTCATGGTTTTAGCATAACTGAAGGCCATGTCTTTCCCTAGAAGCTAAAACAAACAAACAAAAAAATCACCCTATCTTTATGATCCTGAGTTTGTTATATTTGAAAGAATTCTCCCCCACCCCCAGTGGGGGGCAGGGGTAGATAAACATATGAAATCACATTCTCCTTATATTTTAAGGGTCTCATTGGACTCTAATGTGAACTGATATATGAAGTTTTCCCCTGATCAGGTGCTGCCCTCCAAAGTCCAGGGTGTTTTATCTGGCTTGATTTTCATGTGTAAGAGGTGGTTTGTTTAGGAACCCTGGACTAGTAACCAGTCCTGGTGTACTGTTAATAGCTATCTACCCTTTGGCAAGTTGCTTTATCTCCTAGGTCATTTCCTTGCTTCTGTTAGATCCAAAGATTTATTGTGAGGGTCACATTCAGACAGTATTTTGAGAAGTTCTGCGAACACTGTAGATAGAAAGGATTTTGCTGTATGTGGGACCCCGGCTGTTTTGTTCCTGGCATATGCCAGATACATGCTATTTGAGGGAGTCAAGGATTGCCGCAGAGGCCTAATTCCCAGAGAAGAGTTACCCTCTCCTTGGGAGCAGTGGGCTAGTAGGAAAAGCTCTGGAGACAAAGGTCCCCGAACACCGTCCCCCTCAACTACTCACTAGCTCTGGATTCTGTGCAAATCCTTCAGTTGAGCTAAATCTCAATTTTAAATGGAGCTTCATCTTGCGAGATGGGGTCATAATACCAAATGATGGGGTTGTAAGGGACCCCGGGTGAGAACATATACAGCAACCTGCTGCCCAAGTGAGTTCTTTGCTGCCTGAGATGGCTGAATTGTCTTTCAGATGATGAGCTAGTCGTGAACCCCAAAGTGTTTCCTTACATCAAGCTTGGAGACATTGTGGAGATTGCTCACCCCAACGATGAGTACAGGTGAGCGTCCGACAGGAGCAGGGAACTAACTGGGCAGCCCGCTCTTTCCAGGTGATATTTTGTCTAAGGGGATTGAAGGGGAAGATGGCTCTTTGCCTTTGGATAAAAATGCTCCTGCCCTCCAGGATTTGATAAACCAATCATCTTTTAAAAAGTGGTCCATTCTTTTTGTTTTTAAAGCTGAGATGACAACTCTGAACAATTCTGTAGCATTTATCCATTTCCGTGAATACAAGTGCAGGGTTTGTTTTCTAAGGGAACTTTCTCCCATTGTGCTGCCAGTTAGAATATGTCCAGAGTGATCTGTTTGTGTTTTGTGGGTGGTGAAGAAAGCTGGTTAGTTACTGCTGACAACATCCCTTCTCTCTGTTGCTTTTCTTTTTTTCCCCAGCCCTCTGCTTTTGCAGGTCAAGTCACTTAAGGAGGATTTGCAGAAAGGTAAAAATTCCATCTCGCTTCTTTAAGATTTTTACACTTTACTGTTTGAGAAACTGTAAGAAACCCCTCTTCACAATCTCTGGGAATGAGGGCACAGTACTTCTCTCCTTATCAAATTGTGTTCCTGCTAAAAAAAAATTGTCAGATATCAAAATTGCCAAGGAATCTCATTTGTCAGCATCTTGAGGGCACTGAAAAAACTATATTTAGAGTCAAGAGGACGGCTAATCTGAACAGGTGAAGCTTTACACTTAAAGATTGTTGGCAAAGCATGCTTTTCTCAATATTATATTTTCTTCACAAAATATTTAAGTACCTACTTTGGGTTGGGGCAGGGGAGGAACATATATCGTTGATTACCTGCCACTTGTGCAAGGCACTGTACTGGGAGCTGTTTGTCATTTTTTTTTTTAATTAATTTTTTTTTTTTGCTGTATTGGGTCTTCGTTTCTGTGCGAGGGCTTTCTCTAGTTATGGCAAGCGGGAGCCACTCCTCATCGCAGTGCACGGGCCTCTCACTATCGCGGCCTCTCTTGTTGCGGAGCACAGACTCCAGACGCGCAGGCTCAGTAGTTGTGGCTCACAGGCCTAGTTGCTCCGCGGCATGTGGGATCCTCCCAGACCAGGGCTCGAACCCATGTCCCCTGCATTAGCAGGCAGATTCTCAACCAGTGCGCCACCAGGGAAGCCCTGTTTGTCATTTATCTTTCTTGATTTTCCCACCAACTCTTGAGAGAGTGAGGAAACTTTGTCTTACTGGTATGAGTGGGCTTGCCTGGAGTCAGTAAGTGAAGGAGCCAGAGCAGTGATTCTACTCACTCATTCTGGATCCAAATCCTTTCTTTTTTCCTCTAATGACTATACCGTACTGATCAAGGAACTAAAATGTTTATTGAGAGCTAATAAAGTATTTCCTTAAGTGGCACTTAAAAGAAAAAGAAAAACTTTTAATTTGCTCTAAAGGATTTTGGTGTCAACCACTTCTTTTGTATTTTTTAACTTGTTGGGAAAACAGTCAGTAAAATCCAGATCCTGAGTGTCCTTCTTACTCTTACCTCATTTCCTGCCACCTGTTAAGTTTCTTACTTACCAGACTTAAGGGCTCATCGAAAAGTTTATTTCTTCCTTAGCTAGCCCTGCTACTTTCATTCCAAAAGAGAAAGGATCTCTTTCCTCTTCTGAATTTTCACAACCCTTCGAACTTCATGTTGCTTCTTAATTTCTTTCCATCTCTCTGTCTGTCTCTATCTCTGTCTCTCTGTATTATTTGTTTGTCTCTCTCATTTTTAATTGCTTGGGTTCAGGTCTTATTTCACCTGAAAAGCAGAGAACTCTCTAAGTTTTAAGCTGCTGAAGGCTGAGAACATGTCTTGCCCTTGGCAAAGGGTGTTGTTTGTTGAATGTCTGAGTAGTTATGGATTCGAATATATTTACCTGATCCAGATTCCTTCTCCGTTTCAGAAACTATCAGTGTGGACCAGACCGTGACTCAAGTGTTTCGGCTAAGACCTTATCAAGATGTGTATGTGAATGTCGTAGACCCTAAGGTGTGTCTTTGTTCTGGATTTGAATATCTTTTGAGGAATGATTAACACCCTTCCTCAAGATTAGGTCTCTAAGGAAATAATGAGTTACTTAAGTATAGTGTTAGGCTATTAAATACCTGGTCATACATAGGTCATTTAGATTATAGGCAGAATGTAGGTTGCATTTAAAATCCTCACCCCTTTTTAAAAATCTTGTCCTAAAAAGATTCTGTATGTATATGTGTGTTTGTGAAGCTAAATGTAAAATTTTCTATAAAAATACTAACATTTCTTTATGTGTTCTTTTTTTTCTTTGAGAAATGATGCTATAAAATTAAGAGGTAAAAATCATTGTCCAAAAGGTGTTATTGACATTATCTAGGGAAATAAAGCCCACAGTTCAATGTCATGTTTGTGTGCCAGAATCAAGACTAAAACACAGAATCACTACTCTGGTGCCCTTTGCACTTAACCACGCACGATACAGCAGCTATAGTATCTGTTGGAGACTTACCTGTCCTGCAAAGCCTTCTTGGGCAGGGTAAAATTCTGTTTGTCAGGGTTCTACTACTGAATGGTCTTCCAGTAGTTGTCCTTTTGTCAAAAGGTTTCTCCATGGTGAGTGAGTGTTATCTTAGACTATAAAGTATGGCAGAGTAAAGCAGAGACATATATTTGATTATCCCTTTTAGGATGTGACCCTTGACCTAGTGGAATTAACCTTTAAGGATCAATATATTGGCCGTGGGGATATGTGGCGACTGAAGAAAAGTTTGGTAAGATATTATTTTTTTTAAAGTCTGTTACTTTTTCCATTATGTTAATAATCCATGTCACCAGGGAGATGTAGATCTAGTATGGAGAAGAGTATAAAATCCTTTCTGATTCCAGCATCACAGACAATTATTGTAAACATGTTGTATGTCTCCTCCCATTCTCTTTTCATGGTTTTTATAAGCTTTGTTTTGCTTGTTTGTTATCAGAGAGTTTTACTCTGCATTTTTGGTTTGAATGGGGAAAGTGTAATATTATTTTACATTTGAACTTTAGTTTTCAGGTTTTCACTTGATCTCTTTTGCTCCTGACATCTCCTCTTGTGGACAGGCATTTATTACCCTGAATTTATAGATGTGAAAACTGAGACTGAGGAGTTAAGATGAGAAAGCTAGTAAACAATTGACTCTGGGCTGGAACCCAGATCTTTTTTTTTTTTTAACATTTAAAAAATTTTATTTATTTATTTTGTTTAGTTATTTTTGGCTGCGTTGGGTCTTCGTTGCGTGCGGGCTTTCTCTAGTTGCGGCAAGCGGGGGCTACTCTTCATTGCGGTGCACGGGCTTCTCACTTCGGTGGCTTCTTTTGTTGTGGAGCATGGGCTTGAAGCGTGCGGGCTTCAGTAGTTGTGGCACACAGGCTCAGTAGTTGTGGCTTGCAGGCTCTAGAGCGCAGGCTCAGTAGTTGTGGTGCACAGGCTCTTCCCGTACCAGGGCTCGAACCCATGTCCCCTGCATTGGCAGGCGGATTCTTAACCACTGCGCCACCAGGGAAGTCCCTGGAACCCAGATCTTGTTCCTTCCAGGTTAGACTACTTTTTTGCTTTACCCTCCTTCCATTTTCCTTGTTTGTTTGTTTATTTATTTATTTATTTATTTATTTATTTTTGCGGTGCGTGGCCCTCTCACTGTTGTGGCCTCTCCCATTGCGGAGCACAGGCTCCGGACGCGCAGGCTCAGCGGCCATGGCTCATGGGCCCAGCTGCTCCGCGGCATGTGGGATCTTCCCGGACTGGGGCACGAACCCGTGTCCCCTGCATCAGCAGGCGGACTCTCAACCACTGCGCCACCAGGGAAGCCCCTGTTTATTTATTTTTAATGGACATTTTCCGCTGAACATGATCAGTTCATCAGAATTGTGAGCTGCTGCTGAAAATTCTCCTTTTGGACTTTTTGGCTATTATGAAGCAACAAATCATAGGTAGAATGTCCACACAGTGTATATTTTCAGAAAGAGATATCTTTGCTCATGTTTTATTTGGTGGGAGAAGGTTCCATTTTCTAAAATGAGAAATAAATGTTCCATATGTAAATGTACATATGTATGCAAGTGTGTGTGAACATAAGTATATTACTGAAGCTGGCCACTTATCCACTTGGTCTTTAGTATTGTCTATACTTGCCAAACCCATAAGAACCTACTGTTATACCTGCCCCAGCAGGTTTTCCTATGGGATAAATCTATTACGCCCATGTTAATTGAACTTTGGGTTAATAGAAGAGATTCGAAAGCCAGGAGACGTTCTTTGTGACCTTTCATGGCCTTGATGTATTGTTGAATCTGTCTCTCTTTTCCCTTAGGTCAGCACATGTGCCTATATCACTCAGAAGGTGGAATTTGCTGGCATCAGGTAGATACTATGTCACTCTTGATTTATTAGCTTGTAACTGGAAATAGCATGTAGTGCAGTGACTGCTACATACAGCCTTTGAGGCATGTGGACATCCTTATAATAAAATACACAATAGCTTAAAACGTTAGATTGTGGTAGCTAAAACAATCCAAAAGACCCCGAAATGCACTATAGTAGTTTTAAGATGGGTGGATGTTGCTAAAGCCGCCTGGTATTCTGAACAAAGGATGGATAGACTCACAATTTTAGAACTGGAAAAAGCCTTAGATGAACATATTTCATCAAACTTTCTTGTTTTACAGTTTAAGAAACAGGTTTGGAGACATAAAATGACTATCACAATAGTTCCTGATTTGCTGCCTTTTTAGAGATATCACACTGCTCTTGATTTATTAAAATGATTTCTGTATTTCAGTTTGTGAAGAAGAGAGAAAAGGGGGCTTTTTGAAACCCCCTCTAAATTCAAAAAGCAAAATATCCACATAGTGAAGGCTTAACAGCACCAAAAAAGTGTGTAAGAAATATGTCCTTTTCCCTAGAGGAAACTGTCTTTCTTGAAATTTACTGTATATACTCAAGCATATTTACATCTGTTTGACTCACTTTTAATGTGAGATTGACCACTGGATTCTGGTGATGCAGCCTGGTCCCCTGTTATGAAATTCCCCATCAGCTTTTCACAGAATGGTTTCATCTGTTGATGATTATTGCAAGATGGTGATTTTCTAATTCAGCCATTCCTCCTACCTTTATTGTCCGGAATCCTTTTGTAAAGACCTTTCACCAGCAATGAGGGCTATTTGGTTAGTCTGAATTACTGATCCTGAAAGAAAGAAAGGATAAAAGATTAATTTTTTTCTTTCCAAAAGGGGATGTTTTAGAAGTTGTTATAAGGTCAAAAATTCTTTGAAAAAATTTTAGCAACTAAAGCACAGTTCAAGAAGTGATGAAGTCTCAAGCAGAACAAGAAATGCAACCTATTTATGCCATCAAATACAACCTGGTCTCTCCCAGGTGGTGGGCCAGGAGTTAGGAAACCTGTATTCCATTCCTGCAGCACCAGTGGTTAGCAGGGTGATGCTGGGCAGCTCAGGGAGTCTCTGCATCTGTTCCTCTGCAAAATGAAGTGGTAGGTTTAGGATCTTTTTCTGTAAAGGACCAGATAGTAAATATTTTAGACTTTGGGCCACGTAGATCTCTGTTGCAAAATTTTTTTTTTTTTAACATTTAAAAATGTAAAATCTACTCTTAGCTGTGGGCCATACAAAAGCAGGAGATGGGCTGGATTTGGCCTGCAGGCTACAGTTTGATGAGTCCTGGTTTAGAAACCCTCTCAGAATTCCTTTCATAATTAAATTCCTTGTTTCTCCATGTAAGTGCCTTCATACACCCTGACATAATGTCAGTTTTAGACTTTTCAAGATCTGTCCTAATATCTTGCTCATTCATGGTTAAATTTAAACCACAAAATCTTCTACCATTTTTCCAAAAATTTTATAGTCTTTCTACATTGAATCAAAAGTCACTTTCCTTTCCAAAAAAAAAAACAAAAAGTGTTCTGGGCCTCATATGAGAAAATCAAATCAAATCAAATCATAATAAATTATTAGAGAATTTCTCTGTAATTTAGCCTTTTAATCTGGTAATTTAGTCAACAGTTAAGGACATAGTTTCATTGCCTTGAGACCCTACCTTTGAAATGTTATTTTTCCTTAAAGGTAAACATTTTGTTTTTCTCTCAGTAAATTCACAATGTATTCTTTAAAAAAAAAACTTCAAAATCAGTATTTTAAAATATTGAAGAAAAATTTTAAAGAAAAATACTGCACTAAAATCTATCTCCTAACAGTTAGCACTCTGCTTTTTTAAAATATTGAACTTAGATGAAATAAGTCAGACAGAGAAAGAAAAATACTGTGTGATATCACTTATATGTGGAATCTAAAAAATACAACAAACTAGTGAATATAACAAAAAGGAAGCAGACTCACAGATATAGAGAACAAACTAGTGGTTACCAGTGAGGAGAGGGAAGTGGGGAAGGGCATTATAGGCGAGGGGGAGTGGGAGGTACAAACTATTAGGTATAAAATAAGCTACAAGGATATATCATACAACAGGGGGAATATAGCCAATATTTTATAATAACTATAAATGGAGTATAACCTTTAAAAATTGTGACTCAGTATACTATATACCTGTAACATGTAGTATTGTACAGCAACTATACTTCAGTAAAAAAAATAAATCTTTTTTAAAAATTGAACTTAGAAACCTAGTCTATTTGATCTTATTGTGAAGAGATACCATTTTCCCAGATATAATTTTGGGTATTACTGACTAGCTGCCTTTTTTTTTTTTTTTTTTTTTGTTTTGTTTTTTGCGGTACACGGGCCTCTCACTGTTGTGGCCTCTCCCGTTGCGGAGCACAGGCTCTGGACGCGCAGGCTCAGCGGCCATGGCTCACGGGCCCAGCCGCTTCGCAGCATGTGGGATCTTCCCGGACCGGGGCACGAACCCGTGTCCCCTGCATCGGCAGGCGGACTCTCAACCACTGCGCCACCAGGGAAGCCCTTTTTTTTTTTTTTTGGCTGTACGCGGGCCTCTCACCGCTGTGGCCTCTCCGGCCGCGGAGCACAGGCTCCGGACACGCAGGCCCAGCGGCCATGGCTCACGGGCCCAGCCGCTCCGTGGCATGTGGGATCCTCCCGGACCGGGGCACGAACCCGCGTCCCCTGCATCGGCAGGCGGACTCCCAACCACTGCGCCACCGGGGAAGCCCTAGCTGCCTATTTTTTTTAACTTAAAAAAAATTTTTGTTGTTGTTTTTTCTAACTCACACTCCAGAGGGAGCAACACTGAATAATTTCTGGCCCTGACTTCCCAGCTGTCCTGGGGCAGACAGATCTGTTTGAGAGTCATACTTAAAGCCCATTGGAACATCCAGTTTGAGTGTTTTCCTGCTAGATCTGCCCCACTGCAGAGGATCTTCTGGGATCTTCTCTGACTTGAGCTCTGATTCTATGGTGGCCAGTCTCAACACACTTGTCCTGATTATAGAATTAATACTGTCAAGTACCACTTGTTCAGCACATGCTATGTATCAGGCCTATGCTAAGTATTTTTACATACAGTGCTTGCTCATTGTAGACAATATGAAAAACAGAATAAAGAAGCAGGGGGAAAAGACATAATATTACATTACTGAATATTGACATAAAAATTTTTCAGCAAAATGGCCTTCATTGAATAGGGACCCTGTCCCTTTGTGCCCCCTGACTTCTTTCTTGTCTTCTAATTTGATACTACAGTGGATCTTGTTTTTGTTGAAACTCATTGACTCAAAGCTGGGGTTAGCAAATTTGTTCATCAGTGCCTCTTAACTGTTTTTGTGACATGTGCCCTTTTGAGGTTTGCCAGAAGGTACAATTCTGTGCTCAGCAAAGTTTGCATCATTTCAGCGGGTTCGTGGGTTCCCCAAAGCCCTTCCTTAGACCCACATGTTGTCTGCAGACCCCCAAATTAAGAGCTCCTGTTGTACAGATTCATCGTACTCTGAGAATTCTTTATGTTGTGTAATCTGTTCATGGCCCTCTGGAAATCTGTAACTGGCCAGGTCACTTGGGTGTAAATGATAGAGTAGAGAGAGACACCCCAAAGGCACCCCTGTTTCTTCTCGGTTTATGTAGGACTCGTAATAACGTGTGTGCCTCTCCTTTCAGGGCTCAGGCCGGGGAGCTGTGGGTCAAGAATGAGAAGGTCATGTGTGGTTATATAAGCGAAGATACCAGGGTAAGGGTGATAAAGTGGTTTTTTGGGTTTGTTTCCCCGTGGTATTATGTCTATAAGTCGTGAAATCAAAAACAAAACAGAAACCAGCAAAAACTTGATCTCATGATCAAGCTGGTGACCAGCTACTATCAGCTCAGCTGGATAATATTGTAATATAGTTGGGGACTCCTGAAATTCTAGTGTTTTACATTTGGATCTCTCCAGTTTGGGGTTGATCTTCATTTTCTTCTGTTTAGTATCAGATGTAGAGATGGAACATCTAGCTTGCAGGCTTCTGTGCCCACTAATACATAGCAAAAGTTAAATTCAGTAGAAGATTGTGTTGGTAAACACGAAGAAAGACCTTTTTCAAGGAATCTCCTCCTGTAACTCTGTTCCAGTTGGAAAAATCCAAACTGAACAGCTGTGAACGTTACCCACGCTGGTGAAAGCACCTGTCTGCTCTTCTGTGTTCCTATCCCCCAGCCTCCCTTGAGAGCAGTGTTTCTCAACCTGGGGGTGATCCTGCCTCCCCAGGGGTCTTTTGACAAAGTCTGGAGACATCTTTGGTCGTCACAACTGGGGTTATGTGGAGGATGCTGCTGAACGCGCTACAGTGTAGAGAACAGCCCTCCAGAACAAAGGGTCACCTGGGCCCCAAGGGCAGTAACATTGTGGGGAACTGTCCTGTGCGTTGTGGGGTGTTCAGCATCCCTGGCTTCTACTCACTAAATGCTAGTAGCACCCATCCCCACCCCCTGCAAGTCATAACCACCAGAAATGTCGCCAGACATTACCAGATGTCCCCTGGGCAAGCAAAATAGTTGAGAACTTGGGGCCGTTTTTAGAGGTAACCACTATCTGAATTTTATTTTTGTAATTCCCTTGTTTACATAGTGATAATACATATGTATTTTACCCTACACAGTATATTATTTGTTTTGCTCACGTTTGAGTTTTATTAAAGTGGATTAAAATGTATTCTCTTCCCGCCCCCCTCCCCCCCCCCACTTTAGCTATCTCGTTTGTACTCACTATATTTTTCATCATTGATTAGGAGTACATTTGTTGGGTCATAGGTTCTACTCTGTAAGGTAATGCCAAATTATTTTTCAAACTCTTCGGACCATTTTATACTCCTAGTAGCCATATATAAAATCTTGTTTTTCACTTTTTCCAACACCAGGTCTTAGATTTTTAAAGTTTTTGCCACTCTACTGGGCATACATTGGTATTTTACAGTGATCTTTCCCCCAGTTTTCTGGCAATTGACTCTTAAGTATGGCTTATAAAGACCATGATAATTTGGCACATGCTTACGCACTGAGCGGCTTGTGGGATCTTAGTCCCCTGACCAGGGATTGAACCCCGGGGCCATGGCAGTGAGAGCGCCAAGTCCTAGCCACTGGACCGCCAGGGAATTCCCCACTGAGTGATACCTGAATTACGCTTTTAAAAGATCACTTATTCATTCAGTTGGATTTTGTTGAACAAAACTCCCAAAGTGGGCTTCCCTGGTGGCTCAGTGGTTAAAAGATCCTCCTGCCAATGCAGGGGACACGGGTTTGAGCCCTGGTCCAGGAAGATCCCACATGCTGCGGAGCAACTAAGCCCGTGTGCCACAAATACTGAGCCTGCACTCTGGAGCCCGCAAGCCACAACTACTAAGCCCGCACTCTGCAACAAGAGAAGCCACCCCAATGAGAAGCCCGAGCACCGCAACAAAGAGTAGTCCTCACTTGCCACAACTAGAGAAAGCCCGCATGCAGCAATGAAGACTCAATGCAGCCAAAAATAAATAAATTTATTTAAAAAAATGATAATACTGTATAAAAAAAACTCCCAAAGTTACAGTGGCAAATTGATACTTAAAGGTCAGCTTTATTCTCTCATATAAAAGAAGTCCATGGGTAGGCAAATTATGGCTGGTGTGACAGCGTCACAGTTACTGGTGGTCTAAGGCCCCTTCTGCCTTCCTGTTCTGCCTATCTCAGGATTGGGCTTCCGTGGTCTGGCTAGAGCTGCTGTGACCACATCCATATGCCAGGCAGAGGAGGGAAGAAGGGAAGAAAGACAACAACGGGGCACGCTTCAGCCGAGTCAGCTTCCTTTCAGGACACACTTCCATTTATACCTTACTGACCAGGGTTGAGTCATGTGGAACTGCTCAGCATACCTGGAGGTCTGGTCTCTTGGCGGTCCCTTGCCTCCCAGAATAGAATCGGCTTCCCCTGACTTAGGAAGGAAGGATGTTGGCTAGGCGTCCACAGTACCCGCTGCAGCCCCTCTGGCTCTGGAGCAGAGAGTTGATTGTCGGGGCAAGAGTGGACGCGGAGAGATGAGTTAGGAAGTTAGAAGGTGGTGGCGTGGGCTAGGCTGGGCACTGGAGCAGGGGAGAGACGGGCAGATTGGTGAAACATTCTGGGGTCGATTCCACAGAACTTGCTAATGCGTTGGGTGTGAAGAGTGAAGAAAGGAATAATTGAGCAGCTGGTGGAGAGATGGCAGTGCCATTTATCATATGGAGAAGGCCGGGGAGGAGTCGTTCAGGGGAACTTCAGTTTGTGAGATGTCTGGACAGCTGAGTGGAAAAATCAGGGGAAGCAGTTGAGTCTGGAGCTAATCAGTCACTACTCCCATGTAGCCCCCCACCCCATCCAGCCATGGGAACCGCTCGCCATCCCTCCAACATGCAGCGTGCTCTCTTGCCTCCGTGTCTTTTTGCGTGCTGCTCTCTCCCGTCTGCGGTGCTTGCTCCTCGCCTTCCCCCTTTCCCAAGCCTCTCATCCATCCCTCAGCACTAGTCTCAGGCTTCCCTGCTCCTGGAAAGCCTCCCTGGATGCACCAGGCTGGAAGTGCCCCCATGGCACCTGGGACATGTATCTATATCAGCACTTGTGACACTCTGGTGGATGCGTTTCTTACCTGCCTTGCCACCAGACTGCAAGCGCTTTGAGGGCAAGGACTGTGTCTTTTACCTTGTTGTCTGGCATAGCTCCTGGCACTTAATGTCCCAAGGCTCTTTTACTTGAGATAATCTTTATAATCAGTTCAATTACCTGGCACACAAAAGATTCGAAGGAGCAAATGTAAAAGGAAAGGGAGTATTGATGCCTACAACTTACACATTTTATACATTTTGCTTTTCCACCAAGGCTCTTTAAAGTCTGCTGGAGGAGGGAAGGGCTGGGTAAAGAAAGGGCTTTGTGGTAAAGCACACAGGCCAAGGAAACCACTAGGGCTTTTCCTGGAGGCATTCTGGGTATGGAGGGGGGTACGATGTGGATTAGTTATTAGATCAACAACTCATCAACTGGCGCATCTTAGCCCAAGTTCTCCTTCTGTAATGAGGTCTCATCGACTTTCCCAGTAGATTCACTGCCCCTTCTCCAACGTTTCTTGTGGGAAGCTTCAAGGAATGTTTGTATATAGTTGCAATGTTTTGCATGTCTTTGTCCTCTGCCATGAGCTCCTAGAGGGTAGGGACAGGATCTTGCCCTCATGGCCTGTGATGCCAGGGATGGAGCTTGCTTTTAGAAGTTCCATGTCTCACAATTAACAGAAATCTTCCAGCATTGCTTTTTTTTTTTTGTAAAAAACATACACAATTTAGCTTTTTTTTTTTTTTTCTGGGCTGCGCCACGCAGCTTACAGGATCTTAGTTCCCCGACCAGGGATTGAACCGGGCCCCGGCAGTGAAAGCGCCTTGTCCTAACCACTGGACTGCCAGGGAAGTCCTAAAATTTAGCATCTTAACCATTTTTAAGTGTACAGTTCAGCAGTTTTAAGTATATTTACATCATTGTGAAACAAATCTGCAGAACTTTTTCATTTTGCAGAACTGAAATTCTATCCATCATTGCTTTTTAATGCAATTATGTCTTTGTTTCTTTCAGGTGGTATTCCGTTCTACGTCAGCTATGGTTTACATATTTATTCAGATGAGCTGTGAAATGTGGGATTTTGATATTTATGGTACTGTTCCTACGTGCGGGTCGTAACTGCTAATGGGGAGAAGTTTCTGGTTTCCCCCAAGTTGGTATCATTTACAGCAATCCCTTAGCATTCTCTGAAGATATGTCCTGAGATCTTAACAAATCCACAAATGCTAAAATAAATAAATATTTTATATATCTAGTGAATTGCATGAAATGAGGTAAAGCATTAATGAAAAATCTGAATTCTCAGGTCTTCAATTATTCTATAAGCATAGATCAAAAGTCATAGAGGGAGTGACTCTATGGCCAGGAACCAGCACCTTCTTTGATATCTTTCATTTTATGTCCTATCACTCACAGAAATCACCAAGTTTGTCTCATTTTATTAGAATTACTACACAATAAGTGGAGTACAATAAAGCTGCTATGAGGTGTGGACACTGTGCCCAACACACCAGCCTCATGGTGCATGCAGTTCTAATTTGTGTTTAGCAAAATTACAAATTAATTTTTGATGTAGGGCATCATGGATGCTCAAGAACAGCAGAAACTGCAAATGGTAATTTAGTGAATGCCCAGGGGCTACCCGATCACCTTCAAGCAAACTTGAAGCGTCACTATGAGAATAATTATATTTAAAAGTTCTCTCATTTTGAAGATACACTGTCTTTTTCAATCATCAAAGCTTTTCAATCTTGTATTTTACCTTGAAGCTATGACCTCTTACTGAGTGAGGTAAATATTAAATTTGGCTCCATAGAAAGTCTAGGTTGAAAATGCTTTTAGGATGTAGCAGTACCCACCTTCTCTTTGACTAGTCCTATTCCTGTTAATTTACTGAGAGAAGAAAATGTAAGCAAGAAATAAAGATAATTCCCACCTTCTTTCTATTGTTTCTTTTCAGGGGATCTGTATTTTGAGAAAGCTGTGAATGGTTTCCTTGCTGATCTCTTTACCAAATGGAAGGTACGTTTCTTCTCATGTATTAAATCTCATTGCGTAAACATTATTCAATGCAGATTTTTAAAACTTACTCTTTCTATTAAGCTGAATTTAATTGAGGTACCTTAGCTGAAGTCTAAATTGATAAGACTCTAGATTTAAATTACCTTCATCACCTCAACATGGTCAAGTGTATTTATGAAGAACCCACAGCTAACATCATACTCAATGGTGAAAGACTGAAAATGTTCCACCTTAAGAAGATCAGGAACAAGATAAGGATGTTTGCTTTCGCCACTGGTATTCATTGTTTTACTGAAAATTCTAGCCAAAGCAACTAGGGAAAAAAAAGGAAGAAAAAAGAAAGAAAGGAAGGAAGGGAGGGAGGGAGGAAGGAAGGAAAGAGGAAAGAAGGAAAGGAGGAAAGGAAGAAAGAAAAGAAAAGAGAAAAGAAATAGAAAGCATCCATATTGATTGGAAGAGCAAAAGCAAAACTATCTTCACAGATGACATCCTGTGTGTAGAAAACCCCCAAATATCCATAAAAAAACAAAAAAACTATTAGAGCTAATAAATTCAGCAGAGTTGTAGGATACAAAATCAACACATAAGATCATTTGTGTTTCATCAGCAGTGAACAATCTGATCAGGAAATTAAAAAAGGAATAAAAAATTTTAAAGGGAATTAAATTAAAAAACAATTCCATTTACAAGAACATCAGAGAGAATAAAATACTTTGGAATAATTCACCCAAGGAAGGGCAAGGTTTATGCACTAAAATCTATAAAACATTGCTGAAAGAAACGAACGAAGACCTAAATAAATGAAAAACAGCTCATGTTCCTAGATTAGAAGACTTAATATTGTTAAAATGGCAATACTACCCAAGCAAACTATGGTTCAGTACAGTCCCTATCAAAATCCCAATGACCTTTTTTATGAAATGGAAAGGCTCATTCTAAAATTTATGTGGAATTGCAAGGGATCCTGAAGAGCCAAAACAATCTTGAAAAAGAAGAAGAAAGTTGGAGGACTCTCACTTTCTAATTTCAAAGCTTATTACAAAGCCAAAGTAGTCAAAACAGTGTGGTACTGGCATAAAGGTAGCTATGTAAATCAATGGAATAGAATTGAGAATACAAAAATCAACCCATACATCTATGGTCAGTTGATTTTAGATGAGAATGTGCAGTCCACTCAATGAGGGAAATAATAGCTTCTTCCACAAATGGATTCAAGACAATTGACTATCCATATGCCAAAGAATGAATTTTGAGTCTTACCTCACATGATATACAAAAATTAACTCAAAAGTGAATCAGAGACCTAAATATAAGAGCACATACCAGGTATTGTGGTAAGTGTTTTACCCGCCTTATCTCACTTCATCCTCTTGTCACTCTTACACAGGTAGGGAAAGTACAGCTGAAAGAGGTTAGGTAACTTGCCTGTGATCCATAGCCCGAAAAAGCAGAGCGAGGATTCTAATCCAGTTCCATCCATTCATCCAGTGCTCACCTGAGGTCGTAACCCCTGGCCCATCCTGTCTGTTTCTGTAATCCTGATTCACGTCACCACTGTTGTATGTTACCTCCTCCATCGCGCATGAGTTGAGAGGCTCTCATGCCCACACCAGCCCACTGTCAGGCATTTTTCCTGTGTAAAACTTGCACCAAAATCAGATCAGTTTGGAGCACTAGGCGTCCAATAAATTAGTTGGTGGCTAGTGAAGGTCTGCTCTTGGTACTGTGGCTTGTATTTAGGAATTTCTGTCTACTTGAGAGATATCGGTGGAAGAATATAAGGTGACGTGATGTTCATTATGTTGTCTTATACGGTGAATGCTGAATTGTGTGATTAGTAAGTTGAGTTCGAGATGGGGTTGGTCAGTGTGGGCTGTTGTCTTCAAAGACCCAGGAGGAACTGAAACTGAGCTTTCTGACTCACTGGTGCAAGCCAAATTTCATGCCGTCTGTAAACACCCTACTTCTAGAATATTGAACTCCAGACTGCATGGAAATGTGTATTCTCACTCGTCCCCATCGCAGTCCAAAGGTAATTACCTTGGTTTCAACCCGTGCATCTTGAGCAGCACCCAGTCCTCGTCCTGTGGCCCTGGCAGTAGGTGGGAGTGTCTGGTGCTTACATCCACCACCATGGGTTCCATTCTTCCCTAAACCACAGTCCTGAAGAAGTTAAAAAACACCATGAAGCAGGTGCAAATACCATGATCCTCTGACAATGGGCTGATCTATTTTATGCCAAATCAAGAGCTGGGAGACATCACCCTCAACTTATTGGTGATTTGCAGGGGGTTTTTTTGTTTGTTTTTGTTTTTAATGGCCATGCTGCGTGGCATTCAGGATCTTAGTTCCCTGACCAGGGATGGAACCCATGTCTCCAGCAGTGGAAGCATGGAGTCTTAACCACTGGACCGCCAGGGAAGTCCCGTGATTTGCAGTTTTCAAAACACCTTCCACATTCCTAGGACTTTAGATAACTTGCCCAAGGTCATGTAGTGGTAGTTTCAGAGCCAGGAGTCAGTCCCAGCCTTCTGACTCTGGCAGAGCTGTGTGTACTGCATTATGCAGCCTACAATTACATGATGCTACCCAATGCCTGAGCCCCTGAGCCTCCCAGAATTGAAGTAAATGGAATAAACTTGAGTCCTCTTTTTCTCTACTCATCCCTAGGAGAAGAACTGTAGTCATGAAGTGACAGTGGTCCTATTTTCTAGGACTTTCTATGATGCAAAATCTCTTGGTGCGTAAGTCTTTCTCCTACAGTTATTTTTTTGTTAAGCTTTCCACACGCCCATCCCGATTCATTCCTTATCATTTTCTTTCCTTTGGCACTGTTCTATCTGTCCCATCTTTTCTGTTAGAGGGTAGGGTAGAGTGGAAAATGACACAGTCCATTAGCAGATTCGAGGAGTCTGTGGGCTGTGATTCATCTTAAAACCAACTTAACAGATACATAATTCTGTGTGTGCGTGTGCGTGTGTGTGTGTGTGTGTGTGTGTGTGTGTGTGTGTGTGATGCAACTCTTCAACCCATAAGGGGGAAGCGGAGAAACTGAATTTCTCTTTTTAATCTGATCTGTATATGTTGTTTTCTCTATTTCAGATGAATTTCCTGAAATAAACCGAGCCTCAATTAGGCAGGATCACAAGGGGCTATTCTATGAAGATTTCTATAAGTATGTTTGGGTTGCTTTTGCCTTTTGTTTTCCCTTGGTTGTTTCTTCCCTAATTTAAAAAAAATAATAATAACTTTCTTACTTTGGAATAATTTTAGGAGAAGTAGCAAAGATAGTACAGAGAGTTCCCATATACCCTTCACCCAGTTTCCTCTGTGAACATTTCCTAACCAAGGTACATCTATCAAAACAGGAGAGGAGGACTGGTACATTGCTATGAACTAAATATCAGACTTTTCTGAGATTCATCAGTTTTTCTGCTTAGGCACCTTTTTTGTTCCAGGATCGAATGCAGGATACCACATTGCATTAGACTTTCCAAACTTTTTATTGTGAAAAGTTTCAAACTCGCAGAAAAGAATAATGAATTAATATAATGAACCCATATACCCAATTCCTGGATTAAACAGTTATTATCATGCCATATTTGTTTCATTTTTTTTAAAATTTATTTTTGGCTGCATTGGGTCTTTGTTGCTGTGTGCGGGCTTTCTCTAGTTGCAGAGAGCGGGGGCTACTCTTCATTGCGGTGCGCGGGCTTCTCATTGCGGTGGCTTCTCTTGTTGCGGAGCATGGGCTCTAGAGCACAGGCTCAGTAGTCGTGGCACACGGGCTTAGATGCTCTGCGGCATGTGGGATCTTCCCGGACCAGGGCTCGAACCCGTGTCACCTGCATTGGCAGGCGGATTCTTAACCACTGCGCCACCAGGGAAGCCCCACTTCATTTGTTTTTTGGCTAAATTTTACTTAAGAGCAAATTATAGATATTAAAACATTTTGTTCCTAACGAATAAGGGCAACCATGGACTTTCAGTGATTATGGTGTGTCACTAGAGGTTTATTAATTGCAACAAATGTACCACTCTGGTGAGGAATGTTGGTAATTGGGTGAGGGGGCATGAAACATGTGTTAAGGGAGGGAGTATATGGGAAATCTCTGTACCTTCCTCTCAATTTTGTTGTGAAATTAAAGCTGCTCTAAAAAAGTCTGAATTAAAAAAAAAGCAGGAAACACTCAGGGATGCATAACTGTGTACCTATCTCTCACAGTGGCATATAATTTTAAAAATTAGAAAAAAATTAAATATCAAACAATAAAGAATTAAATTATGGTAGAATTTCAGACTGACAAAATATTATACAGCCATCCCATTAAAAATGATGTAATCCTCTTTGATAATTGTTGGATATGAGTAGTAGGTACATGGAGGCTCACAGTGCTGTTTTCTCTACCAAAGTATATTTGATTTTATTAAAAACAAAAACAAATTTAAAAAAAGGAACGTCCAATTTTAAAACAGGCTAAACTGAAAAGGGTCTGGAGAAACACATATCATAGTGTTAAAAGTACTTCCCTTTGGATTGCAAAGTCAGACCAGGGGTAAGACCAAAAACAAACAAGTTGAAAAAATGGGCTTCTTGGTGGTGTATATTCACTGCGTTTGGACAAATGAATAATGACACGTCTCCATCATTATGGTATCGTAGAGTATTTCCACTGCCCTAAAAATCCTCTGTGCTCCACTTACTCATTCCTTCCTCCACCCCCAACCCCTGGAACTATTGATCTTTTTAGAGTCTCCATAATTTTGCCTTTTCCAGAGTGTCATATGGTTGGAATCATATAATATGTAATTTTTTCCTGTTGGCTTCTTTCACTTAGTAGTATGCAGTTAAGGTTCTTTCATGTCTTTTCATGGCTCGATAGCTCGTTTCTCTTTAGCGTTCAATAATGGACCCTTGTCTGGCTGTACCATCCACCTCTTTTTTTTTTTTTTTTTTTTTTTTTTTTTTTTTTTTGTGGTATGCGGGCCTCTCACTGTTGTGGCCTCTCCCGTTGCGGAGCACAGGCTCCGGATGCGCAGGCTCAGCAGCCATGGCTCACGGGCCCAGCCGCTCCGCGGCATATGGGATCCTCCCAGACCGGGGCACGAACCCGTATCCCCTGCATCGGCAGGCGGACTCTCAACCACTGCGCCACCAGGGAGGCCCCATCCACCTCTTGAAGGAGTCTTGGTTGCTTCCAAATTTTCGCAGTTATAAATAAAGCTTCTGTAAACATCCATGTGCACGTTTTTGTGTAGACATAAGTTTTCAGCTCATTTGCATAAATAACAAGGAGCACAATTGCTGGATTTTATGGTAAGAATTCTGTAAGAAACCACCGAACTGTCTTCCAAAGTGGCTGCACCAGTTTGCATTCCCACCAGCAATGGATGAAAGTTCCTGTTGCTCCACATCCTCGCCAGCATTTGGTGTTGTCAGTGTTCTGGATTTTGGCCTTTCTAATAGGTATATAGTGTTGTCTCATTGTTGTTTTAATTTGTATTTCCCTGATGGCGTATGAGGTGGAGCATCGTTTCATCTGCTTATTTGCCATCTGTCCATCTTCTTTGGTGAGGTGTCTGTTCAGGTCTGTTGCCCACTTTTTTTTTTTTTTTTTTTTTGCGGTACGTGGGCCTCTCACTGTTATGGCCTCCCCTGTTGTGGAGCACAGGCTCCGGACGCACAGGCTCAGCGGCCATGGCTCACGGGCCCAGCCGCTCCGGGGCACGAACCCGTGTCCCCTGCATCAGCAGGCGGACTCTCAACCACTGCGCCACCAGGGAAGCCCTGTTGCCCACTTGTTAATTGTATTGTTTGTTTTCTTATTGTAAAGTTTTAAGGGTCCATTGTATATTTTGGATGATAGTCATTTATTCAGATGTGTCTTTTGCAAGTCTTTTCTCCCAGTCTGCTGCTTGTCTTCTCATTCTCTTGACACTGTCTTTTGCAGAGCAGAAGTTTCTTAATTTTAATGAAGTCCAGCTTATCAATTTTTCTTTCATGGATTATGCCTTTGGTATTGAATCTAAAAAGTCATCACAATACCCAGGGTCATCTAGGTTTTCTCCTGTGTTATCTTCTAGAGTCTTATAGTTTTATGTTTTGTATTTAGGTCTGTGATCCATTTTGAGTTAATTTTTATGCAGGCTGTAATGTCTGTGTCTAGATTTTTTTTTTGTAGAGAGTACATTAAATATCAGCTCAGTAGAGTTATTTATAAAGCACCTTTGTAGTGTTTGTCGTCCACTGTACTAGTGCTTCTAAAACCTCTGTTTTTTTTACAAAAACAGTGTTCATTTTACAAATGAATCACTGGGAATTTGTTAAAATGTAGGTTCTGATTCAGTAAGTTCTGGGATGGATCCTGAGAGTTTGATGATCCCAATGCTGTTGATTGGTAGACTGCAAGTAGATTTTTTTTCTTTCTTCCCCTTTCTTTTTTTCTTTCTTCCTTCCTGCCTTCCTTGTTCCTTCCTTCCTTTCTTTTTTTTTTTTTTTTTCATGTGGACGGCCAGTTGTTCCAGCACCAGTTGAAAAGACTATCTTTGCTCCATTATATTGCCTTTCTCATTTGGCAAAGATCAGTTGACTATATTTGTGTGGGTCTATTTCTGTCTCCATTCTGTTCCATTGATCTATTTGTTCATTCACAATATCACATTGTCTTGATTACTGTAACTTTATAGTAAGTCTTGAAGTTGGATAGTGTCTGTCCTCCAACTTTGTTCTTCTTCAATACTGTGTTGGCTATTCTGGATCCTGTGTGTTTCTTTAGGATAAATTCCTAACATTACATGGAAATGTATCTTTCTCTTCTTAAATTTAAATTTTACTTATTTTTTGAAATACATTCACATGGTTCAAAATTTTAGAGGTTCAGAGGTATACAGTAAGCAGATTCCCACCCATCCCTTTCCACTGATCTAGTTCCCTGACCTAGATATGTTTATTGGCTGTCTGTGTAAAAATATATATATGGATGTTTTCTTTTAAGGCTTTTCGTATATGCTACCTAATTGTAATTCAGTCTGTAAGAATGTTCATCTCCCTGCACAGCACTGGCATTTATATAATCTCTAGGCAATTTTGAAATGTTTTTATATTTTTTGTTTTCAATTTTTAATTTTCTCTCTCTCGATGTGATTACATTTCTTTGTTAACGTTTGTTAAATGCATTCGACTTTACTACATATTGCTATATGATAAATGACCCCAGCTCCAGGCGTCCCCTCTTCTCCTTTCCTTGAAACCCAGTAAGGGACCCTATGTCCTGTGTGTCATCACTGCTCGATACCTATCTTGTGATTGTTCTCCTTTCAGGGTGGTGGTGCAGAATGAGAGGAGAGAAGAGTGGACCTCCCTCCTCGTGACCATTAAAAAGCTCTTCATCCAGTATCCAGTGCTGGTGCGACTGGAACAGGCAGGTACTGCATTTATGTGCTGGAAGGTGCGGCAGGGGAGGAGGTGTCAGATGGAGGCTGGGGGACCAAGAGGTTCCTGCTTGCTTCCCTTCCAGTGTTGAGTGTGGCTTCTGCTTCTGGCTGGGTTTCTATGTCAGGTTGGGTCCCACTGATCATTGCATGTGCAGTAAGTTCAGTCACGTCCCTTCTGCAGGGGGAGGGGCCTGTGGAGCAAGGCACCTTCCACTTGTTTCTTTTTTTTTTTTTTATAAATTTATTTATTTTATTTTTGGCTGCGTTGGGTCTTCGTTGCAGTGCTCGGGCTTTCTCTAGTTGCAGCGAGCAGGGGCTACTCTTTGTTGTGGTGTGCAAGCTTCTCATGGCAGAAGCTTCTCTTGTTGTGGAGCACAGGCTCTAGGTGCATGAGCTTCAGTAGTTGTGGCACATGGGCTCAGTAGTTGTGACTCGTGGGCTCTAGAGTGCAGGCTCAGTAGTGTGGCGCATGGGCTTAGTTGATCCGCAGCATGTGGGATCTTCCTGGTCCAGGGATCAAACCTGTGTCCCCTGCACTGGCAGGCAGATTCTTAACCACTGCGCCACCAGAGAAATCCCCCTACTTGCTTCTTACGAGTCCATCTTTCATGAGATGTTGTTCCTTCTCTTGTGTCTTTTGCTTCAGAGGGCTTTCCTCAAGGAGACAATTCTACCTCAGCACAAGGAAACTACCTAGAGGCCATCAATCTGTCATTCAATGGTGAGTAAGGGCGCCAGCCACAGTGAGCGGATGTCTTGCTGACCACATGGCTGTGACCTTCTTTTTACTAATGTGCAGAGACCCAGACCTAGCTGATGATGCCCCCACCCACCTATCCCCCAGATTAACTGAAAGCAGTAACTTCTGTTTGGATGGTTTTAATGGCCACCATGTAGCTCTTGGGTTTTCTGTTGGGAATCAACTTGCTCTTCTTATCTGCTTCTCATGGTGATCCAAGAGTAAAGAGCTGGAGAAAGTCCTCCTTGGGCCCTTTGTTTTCCTAAAAACTGCGTTCTTATTATTTTCCACTCCATCCTTCAGTTGCTTCCAGGTAATTTTTTTTAATCTACATTTTTTTTTAAATTACAGAAGGAGCCCATTGTTCCTAGAATTCAAATAATAGAGAAGTATATCAAGTACAATGAAAATCTCCCCCTTCCCTCCACTGTCAGACCCTTCCAAGAGGGACCATTGTTAATAGCGTGATGTGATTTCTTCCGAACGTTTCTCCCTGCATTTATGTGTTAGCTGAGATACTTTGTTTGCAGATAACAGAAACCTACTGAATTCAAACAAAAAAGGAAGTTTACTCTAAGGATACAGGGACTCTTGGGGGCAGCCAGAAAAGGCTTGAACACCTTGTTGAGGAAGGTGGGGACGAGGGTGGCTCTGGGAGCCGCAGCATCAGGAATTCCTAGACCCGAGTTCAGCTCGCAGTGACCCTGTCTCTGCTCTCTGGTTAGAATTCCACGTTCCCAGCTCTGGTTAGGTGTCTGTGCATCACTGGCAACTGACGGAAGAGATGGTGTGTGGTCACTTCACTGTGTGTATCGCCTGCCCCTGTGTCTGTACCCAGGTGCTAGGGATTCTAGAGCACGGGGTCTTTTATTAGTAAACCTTTTTGTCGCATTTGAATGGCACTAAATTTCCATAGTAAAAATCGCACAGCTCAGGAATAAGAATTAGGGAATTCCCTGGCGGTCCAGTGGTTAGGACTCTGTGCTTTCATTGCTGAGGGCACAAGTTCAATCCCTGGTCGGGGAACTGAGATTCTGCAAACTGCGTGGCATGGCACAGCCAAAAAAAAAAAAAGAAAGAAGAATTAACTTGCCAAATATACAAAGTCATCACAAGCTTCTGGTCCACTCTCTCAAATATTGTCTTAAATCAATATTTGATTCTTCTAACTTTCAATACAGATCCATTTATGGATGGTTTAAATTAACGACATGAAATTTGGATATTTAAGGCTGCACAAGGCAAGTATTCAGCCTCGAAGAGGGATATTAACAAAGGCAACAGGGACATAGACCTGTATTCAAGCAGTTCTTACTGTAGAAGGGGAAGGACAGAAGTGAATTCAGGCCAGGAGGTGACAACCGCTCTAACAGAAACATGGATGAAATGGTCCGAGAGCATGGAGACGCTTGCCACTGGCTGGTTTCTGATAAGCTGTAGCATCTTCACAGGAGGACTTTTTGCTTTGTTTCAAGTGTTTGACAAGCACTACATCAACCGCAACTTTGACCGAACTGGGCAGATGTCTGTGGTGATCACGCCCGGGGTGGGTGTGTTCGAAGTGGACCGGCTACTCATGATCCTGACCAAGCAGCGGATGATAGATAACGGTAATGCTTCTGAGGCGCTGCTGTGTTTATAGCCTGATTTACCCTTACCCATCGGAATCTGGGGACATGAGTAATGTCAGGTGACAAAAAAGAGTTCCATGGTCAGTTGGCTTGGGACATGCTGGGTCATGCACAGTTCGGCACAGTTCCTAATTGCCAGTTTGAATATGTTAGTGTATCTTGTTTATCTCTAGAGGACATAACTGGCACTCTGAGTTTCCCAAACATACTTGACGCCGGAGAACCCCTTTTGGGGATTGTTTCCAGGATCCAGTGTCCATCAGCCCATTCTGGGAAGCACCATGGCATCATCCAGTCCTCCCTCTGTGATGTGCCGTGCGTCTCCGACTTGCACCCCCTCCCCCTATTTGATTTGTGTTCTAATAACAAGATGGAGGTGGGAACGTAAATCCCGATGGCCAGTAAAGAAACTCTGTTGAATGATGTAGATTGTTTTGCTTTTTACTGAGATGACAAGGTTCCCTTTCCTTTCGGGCCTTGAAACTGTAGTCATGGAGGCCTGGCGGTCTGTTTGACAAATCACCATCTGCAAGGCAGTCAAAAGCTGTCAAGCACTGATTAGTGGCAGATGCGGTGGGACTTGGTAAAGAGGACACAGACAAAATGCACCTACTTCTTAACCGCGCGGGCAGAGCTGGTGAGGAGAATAAGTCAGCTGTGCCTTGTACCCTGACCCACTTAAATCACACGGCTAATCGCTACAGTGCCCCCCTCCCCACCAACTCTTTCTGTCTTTCCTTTTTTAGGAATCGGTGTGGACTTGGTGTGCATGGGCGAGCAGCCGCTGCATGCTGTCCCGTTGTTCAAGGTGATTGATTTTGCAGTGCTCACTAAAGGCCAGGTTCCAGCGCAGGGTGATCTTGAGAATAGTTAGAATCAGAGAAGCTGGAGCAGTTCCGGGTCCTACCTGCTTTCCAGCTGACCTGGGCCCTACTTTGTTCCCTTTCAGCTGCACAATCGGAGCAGCCCTCGCGACTCTCGCCTGGGCGACGACTACAATATCCCTCACTGGATAAACCACAGGTGGGTGAGATCTGGATTCGCCGTAGAGGATCAGGGATTCCATTAGCTTCCTTGCCATTTTTTTCTTCAAACCTGTTAAATTCTTACTATAAAATCTTTTGTCAAGAGAATGTGGAAACCAAAGTTCTAACATTTGCTTAAAGCATCTCTATATGCAAAGCCATGTCTGTGACAGAAGAACAGTCTATGGTGAAAAACATAAAAACAAGTTTGAAGGACTTATTTCCACAACTATTCCCAATTCCCCCTGTTCCCAACTCGCACAGACCGTAGTGGACCAAGACGGGGCCTAGGCCTCTCCATTTGTAGAAAAATCCCCATGCCTCCTCTTCGCATGAGACCAGGCCTCAGTGTTCCTGCTAATTTCAGCTCAAGGAGGAGATTCTAATCCAGTTAGGAATCAGGACTAGCGCACATGAGACAATTTATAGGAAAAAAAGGAATAGAACAATATTTTAAAACATAATTAATGTTTTGTAGTAATTACAAAAGAAAGAATTGGGAAGATCAGTGAGGCCTGAGACAAAGGTGTTCCTGGGAGGGCTGATCCATGGCTGGGATTCCAGCTGTGTCTTGAGGTTTAAAATGAAAGGGGTTTAGGGACTTCCTTAGTGGTCCAGTGGTTAAGACTGCATGCTTCCACTGCAGGGGACATGGGTTCAATCCCTGGTCGGGGAACTAAGATCCTGCATGCCATGTGGCATGACCAAAAAAAAAAATTAATTAAAAAAAAAAGAAAGAAAGGGGTTTAGATGAATGACCCTGTCTGTTTCTTTTGCAGTTTCTACACATCCAAAAGCCAGCTCTTTTGTAATAGTTTCACCCCACGAATAAAACTGGCCGGGAAGAAGGTAGGTTTCACCCACCAGCAGAGCCTTTAGGGCCTGTCACTGATGTTGTTATTTTGGGCCTAAGAAAACCCCTATCCCCCAATGGTCATGAATAGCATTTGAGAAATTTGTCTTAGAACTTTATAGTTTTCTGCATTAAATAAATAAACAACAAGGCAAATCCCAGGAGTGATTAACTCTATTTAATTTTGCAGCCTGCCTCTGAGAAAGCAAAAAATGGTCGTGATACGTGTGAGTATTTTTTCCTCCTTTCATCACTTTTAGAAAGAGTCAGCTAACCCATGGCAACAAGATTTTGTGAGGTTGCGTAAAAAATTCACAGCCAAGTTTGGGAGACCAGAGTTCCCCTTGTGTGATCTTTGGAAGGTCCCTTAGTGATCCTGTATATTTTTGTCCTGTCAGCTGCAAAATGGGTGATAACAAAACCTTATTTTTCTTCGCCATAGGTCAATTCTAGGGATCGGGTGGCAAGTTTTAAAGGACTAAATATACACATTAAGATGATATATATATACTTTTAAAATTAATTTATTTTTGGCTGCATTGGGTCTTTGTTGCTGTTCGCGGGCTTTCTCTAGTTGCAGTGAGCAGGGGCTACTCTGTTGCGGTGCGCGAGCTTCTCAATGCGGTGGCTTCTCTTGTTGCGGAGCACGGGCTCTGGGTGTGCAGGCTTCAGCAATTGTGGCTCACAGGCTGTAGAGCGCAGGCTCAGTAGTTGTGGCGCACGGGCTTAGTTGCTCTGCGGCATGTGGGATCTTCCCGGACCAGGGCTCAAACCCATGTCCCCTGCATTGGTAGGTGGATTCTTAACCACTGCACCACCAGGGAAGCCCAAGATGATATTTTTAAAGTGGGATCACAGAAGGAAATGCTGCCATCATCTTGCCTTTACTTAATGCTTGTAAATAGTAATCTCTATATCGCTTTGACATATAAATCATTTAATCTTAGTAACCTGACGAATGGGTTATTATCCCTTTTTTTTCAGGGGGAGATGGTGATGATGACCTATATCTTGCAGATTTTCATGAAGACCATCCGAAGGCCTCTTGTTGAAATGTGTTTTGAGGACAGTTTGTATTATTTGTGTGTTTCAGCTCTGGGGACTCCCAAAGAATCTGAGAACACCCTTCCCATCCAAGTGGATTACGATGCTTATGATGCGCAAGTCTTCAGGCTGCCAGGCCCATCCCGGGCTCAGCGCCTCGCCACCTGCAGGTTTTCTGCCAGACGCACTTTGGGGTGGATGTAAAAGCTGATTAGGAAAACCTGAGGCCCAGTAGGGACCTGCATGAGAGCAACCTTGAAAATATCTTAAATTAAAATTAGCCAAGTGGAAGCCATAGTATGTGGATCATTAGGGAGTCTGTTTTCTGGTTCTCTGGCCCAGCCATTTTGTTAGCTATGTTTGCTATGAAGTATTGTCCCCTCATAAGGAGAGCATTCTGCTTTTTCTAGCCAAGAGAAGCAATTTGTGAATTCTGGAATTTTCATTTCACTGGGAGACCACTAATAGATAGATAGGTAGGCAGCCACTAATAGATAATAGATAGATAGATAGGTAAATAGATAGATTGATCAATCGATCGATCCCAGGGTCCACAGTTTCTTTTAGGTTTATTATTCCCAGAGGGCGAGAGACTTTTCTTTCTTTATTCCTGTTTTAAAAATTTGCTCCATGGTATTTTGGTCATGTAGTAGTTTTTCATTGTGATATAGTCAGATTTACCAACATACTCATTTCTGGGTCTTGTGTAAGAAAGCCATCCCCACTCCAAGGTTAGAAACGTGTCTTTTGTATTTTCTTCCAATACTTTTTTGGTCTTGGTTTTTATACTTAGTTCTTTGTATAGAATTTTTTTTTTTTAATGAAATGTGAAACAGAGCTCTAGCTTATTTTTTTCCCTAGTTGACCAAGTACCACGAGTCCATTTTCCACATTTCTTAGACATGGCAAGTGTGCTTTGATTGGAAGAATCACTGATTGGAGGAATATTCCGTCTCTTCACATTGTGAAAAATGGGCTTAGAGTGGCCACGTGCTCTTCTTCTGTCCTTTCCCCTCATCCCATCCTGATGTCTGGTCCCGAGAATGCTTAGAGCTCAGAGTGAGTGCCGTTAACAGCAGCTCCCCTGCACGTAGATGCTGCCTAGGGCCTTGGCGGTGCTTTTCTTCTGAGTGTCTAAGAACCCTTTCATGGTCTAAGATCCTTGGTTTTCTTTCTTCTGATCAAAGACAGCAAGACCTGGTGTCTCAGAGACTCAGGCTGTGTTCCTTGAGGGCACAGACTGTGCCCTAATCTGTGCTCTGTCCCCACGCTGGGCTGAGCATATGCTGGCGCTCAAATATTTACTGTTGAAATAATGAAAAGTGTAGTCAGCCCTTGGGATCTATTTTCAGGTTGCGTTTAAGCTCTCCCTTAAAATCCTTCCAGGTGGAAAGAGAACAGCTCTGTTGCCAGAGGGGTGGCCCTATCGGCAGTTGCTGACTCTTCCATTCTGAATTTTTGTCCCCCCCATTGGGCTCCTCTCCTGCTGATCCTTCTTCCTGCTGTTTCCAGAGGTTTTCCCCTCAGGGAGTTTCATGTTTTAATAAGGGCATACTGTTTTTAAAATTTTTATTAAGGAAACATTCAAACAGACCAGTGAAATGAACAGTTATCAGTGTGTTGTCAATCTTGTTTTATCACTTCTCCCACATTTGAAATTTCGCTTGAGTATTCTAAAACAGATCTCAGGTATCCTTTTATTTATTTATTTATTTATTTATTTATTTTGCGGTACGCGGGCCTCTCACCGCTGTGGCCTCTCTTGTTGCGGAGCACAAGCTCCGGACGTGCAGGCTCAGCGGCCATGGCTCACGGGCCTAGCCGCTCCACGGCCATGTGGGATCTTCCCGGACCGGGGCACGAACCCGTGTCCCCTGCATCGGCAGGCGGACTCTCAACCACTGTGCCACCAGGGAAGACCCCTTTTCTTTTTTTTTTTAAACCTGTAAGTATTTCAGCATGTGTCTCTCTAACAAATAAGAAATAAAACAAACAAAAAAAATGTGATCACAGTACCCTTGTCGCTGGTAACAAAACTCACACTAATTCCTTAATATCCCTGATAGCCAGTCCCTCTGTAGATTTCCCAATTGTCTCAAAACTGTGATTTTTACAGTTACTTAGTTTGAGTTGGGATCTGAAGAAGATGCACATGTTGCATTTTCTCTTATGTCATTTTCTGTGACTGCAGAGTGTCTTGCTTTCTTCCTTTGTCTGTTTATTTCCATATGACATTTAACTTTTCCTGTTGTCTCTGAATCTGCTGTAAACTGGCAGTTCTCTCTAGAGGCTTGGTTAGATTTAGGTTCAATTTTTGATGCTGGAAGACTTCTCAGGCTGTGCTGTGTGCTTCCTCTTGGGTAACATCGGTTCACAACCCCATTCTCAGTGACATGAGCTTGATGGTGGGATGAGGTGGGGTCAGGCTGAGCGATCGCTTCTTTACAGCTCTGATCCTGGGACTCCGGCCATTGGATGACTGTCAGTCATCTCCCCCATTTCTTCCACGACGTCTCCAGCTGCTCAGGGCAGAGTCCCTCCTACAGTACCTCCTCGGAGATCCCATTGGGGGTTTTCGTTATTGGCCTCCCATGTAGCCCAGGCTGGGGATCCGTTTGGGAGTTGTAACTGGAGGTGGGACAGCATCCCCCGCTTGGTGTGACTTGGTCTCTCACCCACCAGGTCCGTGCGAGAGCGGGAGAGTCACAGTCGGAAGAGCGCCAGCTCCTGCGATGTCTCATCCAGCCCTTCCCTGCCTGGCCAGGTGTTGCCCACAGAGGAGGTGAGGAGCCAGGCTTCTGATGACAGTTCCCTGGGCAGGAGCGCCAACATCCTGATGATCCCTCACCCCCACCTGCACCAGTATGAAGTCAGCAGCTCCTTGGGCTACACCAGCACTCGAGGTCAGAGGGCAGGGCTGGGCAGGGCTGGGCAGGGTGGGGACAGCTGCCTTCCTGTAGTGGGGATGGGCGGGGCTATGGATAGGTGTGGGCTGTAATCCCACATGTTAATTACTTCCATGCAGGTGCAGTGAGTACGAATGGCCTTAACTGTTTGTGTGTGTGTGTGTTATACTATTTTCGTCTTTACCCTTTCTTCTCTCTTCCCTGTAACTGTCTACCTTTCCATATATTAAGGTAGAGCTTTTCTTAGACCTAAGGTTAAAGTGTTTACTTATTTCCTTAGCATTTCCATTCGAGCCACACTTAAAACAGCCTCTTTCCTCTATTCCACTTCAAGTGACCTGTTAACTTGGCATGGCCCAGGGAGCACAGGTGCTGCTTTTCCTGTATCTTATCTTACCCATCCAGTGGCATCTGCAACTCAAGTATACAGCCCCCTCCTGCCTGTTTGGAAAACTTTCTGTTGTGAAATAATTATGGATTTATAGGAAATGCCAAAAAAAAAAAATCCAGGGAGGTCTTGTGTAGCTTTCACTCATTTTCCCAGTGATAACATCTCGCATAACTAGTACAGTATTAAAACCAGGAACATGACCTTGGTACAATCCACAGAGCTTATTCGGAGCTCACTGGTCGTACATGCATTTGTGTGTGTGTGTGTGTGTGTGTCTGTGCAGTTTTAGCACATGTGTAGACATATGTAACCACACCACAATTAAGATATTCCATCCTCGCGGCCTCTCTTCTGCTACTCCTCTAGAGCCACACCCTCCCACTAATCATTCTCCTCCATAATTTTGATATTTCAAGAATGTTTTCTAAATGGAGGAGTAGCCCTCCTGACTTTTAATCACTGACTTAGGACTGTTGTGTGCACACAGCTGCCTCCTGTTGCCCTGGAAGGATTCCCAAAGGGTGAGGGGTGTTTCCCAGCACTTTGAAGGGGAAGCTGGTGGCTCCTGGGGCCTGAGGACCGAGGAGCAGGGCGCTTTCATCTTTCATTCATTAGGCACCATAGACACTGAGCCAACAGCCAGAAATCTTTTTTTTTTTTTTTTTTTTTTTTTTTTTTTTTGCGGTATGCGGGCCTCTCACTGTTGTGGCCACTCCCGTTGCAGAGCACAGGCTCCGGACGCGCAGGCTCAGCGGCCATGGCTCACGGGCCCAGCCGCTCCGCGGCATGTGGGATCTTCCCAGACCGGGGCACGAACCCGTATCCCCTGCATCGGCAGGCGGACTCTCAACCACTGCGCCACCAGGGAAGCCCCCAGAAATCTTTTGACTGCTGAAAAAAGTTTTTTTTTTTTTTTAAACTGGTTCAAAGTATAAAAAGGAAATTCTGAAAGAGAAAGGAGGAGATATTTAATTACATGACTATAGAATATAACCTATGTCACCTACATTAATTAGGGTTAGTATTCAAAAGAATTTTAATACATTTGAAGATTTCTAGGAATTCCCCGACGGTCCAGTGGTTAGGACTCCGCACTTTCACTGCTAAGGGCTCGGGTTCAAACCCTGGTTGGTGAACTAAGATCCCACAAGCTCTGCGGCCAAAAAAAAAAAAATTTCTGGGTTAACTTTTTCCCACCTTCTGGAAATTTCTGAGTTTGCATGACAGTTATATTCCCATTCTGTTAAGTGTATTCTTAGAAGGATCTATAGTAAAAGTTAAACTACACATTAATCCTTTAAAAACCTTTGTTATTCTAAAAGCCAGTTCTCCTCTGAGGAGATAAAGTTGCTCTTAATCCAAGTAGCTTTTTTTTTTTTTTAAATTATATATTTATTTATTTGTGGCTGCATTGGGTCTTCGTTGCTACACGTGGGCTTTCTCTAGTTGCAGTGAGCGGGGGCTACTCCTCATTGTGGTGCGCGGGCTTCTCATTGCGTTGGCTTCTCTTGTTGTGGAGCACGGTCTCTAGGTGCACGGGCTTCAGTAGTTGTGGCACGTGGGCTTCAGTAGTTATGGCTCGCAGGCTCAGTAGTTGTGGCGCACAGGCTTAGCTGCTCAGTGGCATGTGGGAATCTTCCCAGACCAGGGCTCGAACCTGCGTCCCCTGCATTGGCAGGCGGATTCTTAACCACTGCGCCACCAGGGAAGTCCCAATCCAAGTAGCTTTGAAAACAAGTTTTCTTTTTTGCGGTACACGGGCCTCTTGCTGCTGTGGCCTCTCCTGCTGCGGAGCACAGGCTCTGGATGTGCAGGCTCAGTGGCCGTGGCTCATGGGCCCAGCTGCTCTGCGGCATGTGGGATCTTCCCGGACCGGGGCATGAACCCGTGTCCCCTGCATCGGCAGGCGGACTCTCAACCACTGCGCCACCAGGGAAGCCCCTGAAAACAAGTTTTCTTAAAAATTATCTGAATGGTAGAATTGATTTCAACATCCTTAATGATATGTGAGAGTTTATTGGAAAAGCCAAAAAGCAATTCACTGGAACGGTGTCAGGCAGTGCCATCCACATGGCCTTTGTTTCCAGTTTCTCTGTTATATTTAAGGATTCTCACCCATCCACCTACCTAGTGTAGCATAGGAAACATTTCCCCCTTCCTCTACCCATATTTTTGACCCATTTTAGCCCTTAGTCCTATTTCTTATTCTTTTCAAAGCGTGTACTCAACTTTTTAAAGTTGAGTTCTCTCCTTTTATTTCCATGATAACTAACTAGACTATATTCTTTCTTATTTGATAAATTGGATCATCAATTCATTAATTTACAGTGAAAAATACAGTTTTCATGGAGAACTGAATGTTCTCTTCTTGCATGCACAATGGCTTGAGGAACTAAATATTACTATGTACCATGTTCTTTGGTAGGAATTGGGTAGATAATGGTGGACAAGACATTCCTTGATGCCATGGAATTTGTATCTGCTGGACCCACTTTCTAACCTGGGTGTTTGCTTAGTAAACATAGGATGCTCACCAACAGAGTTGGTTGGAGGTTTCAGCTCTTTGATCCACTCAGGTTAGGGACCTGTCTGCCATTGAATGGGACAGGTTGAGTCTAAATATCATGCCATCTCCTTACCTGGTCAAGGCTGGATGCATCCATTTCTTCATTCTTTTCTCCCAAGAATTTAGATTTTTTAACACAGTAACGTTTGATTGCTTACTCATGTTCCAGGCCACTGCATTAATGGGAGGGGGTTCTGATCCACCCAGTCACTCAGGGCCCCATGGTCCTTCCATCCCGGATGCCATGGTCATCAATACTGGTCTCCAGAGTTTCCACAGCAGGGCAGAGGAGAATGGAGATAACGCATAGAGAGGTTTGTGGTCCAGGCCTTCGGGTGGAGCATGTCACTTCTGCCTGTGTTCTCTTGGCTGGAACTCAGTTATTTGGCCCCAGCGCAAAAGAACTGGAAACTACAGTCTCCTTGTGTGTCTCAGAGGAAAATCAAACAGGTCTAGTGAACACATTGGCTATCTCTGCTAGGGTCTGCCCTTCTGGTCACCAAATATCTACATGTATTGTTCCTCCCACATGCAGAATGCACCTGCCCCATCCCCAAAGGGAGACAACTCAAGACCCACTATTTTTTTTTTTTTTTTGCGGTACATGGGCCTCTCACTGTTGTGGCCTCTCCCATTGCAGAGCACAGGCTCTGGACGCGCAGGCTCAGCAGCCATGGCTCACGGGCCCAGCCGCTCCGCGGCATGTGGGATCTTCCCGGACCGGGGCATGAACCTGTGTCCCCTGCATCGGCAGGCGGACTCTTAACCACTGCGCCACCAGGGAAGCCCAAGACCCACTATTGAGTCATTGCATCCAGCTCAACATCTAAGGTCTCCAGACAATGTGTGGTCCTCCCCATCAGGTTTGGGTGTGGCTTCACTGGGCCAGTAATTTAGGAACTAGAACCCCCTTCTCCCAGGTATTTAAAAAGTAAACCCAATATTTCATTCCTTTATAGTTTGGCGATTTCACTGATTTCCCTCGTTCCCTAACATGTACGCTCTCCAAGGTCCTTGTCAGCCTCCGCAGATTGTCCTTCTAGTTCTGCTTTCACCGTGACCCTGTGCTTTCTCTCTGTGCCTCCCCCACCCCACGGTAACCGGCAGATGTCCTGGAGAACATGATGGAGCCACCACAGCGGGACTCCAGTGCGCCGGGGAGGTTCCACGTGGGCAGCGCAGAGTCCATGCTGCACTTTCGACCTGGGGGTTACATGCCCCAGCGGGCACTGATCAACCCCTTTGCACCCTCGCGGATGCCCATGAAGCTTACGTCCAACAGGAGGCGCTGGATGCACACTTTTCCTGTGGGTAAGTTGGGTGCTCGGGAAAGAGCCCTGACTGGGAACTCCTAGTCCTGGCGTCCCCTGAGTGGCCACTCCTAGTCCTGGCGTCCCCTGAGTGGCCTTGGTCAAGGGTGTCGTCTTCTCTGCACCTGCGGTGCCCCACCCGGAAGATGGGGTGGCCGCGCCCACTTTGTCTGTCCCGGGGCTTTTGTGAGGATCCTTGAGGACTTTGTAGCTAGCCAGCTGTGTAGACCCAAGGGCTCCTTTTTCTGTTTGAAAGGGACTGTGCTTTGCCACCTGCTTTCTTTCCTGAGACGAATGTCCCTCTTCTTGTTCACTCCTTCCTTTCCTTACTCTCTGGATGTCAGTGTTACAGTCTTGGTTACACGGAGTTATGTTACTTTGTTTCCTCTCAGGGTCTCTGACAGCAGAAAAAAAAAATTTTTTTTTTTTTTGAGAAATGAGTGAACAATTTCTTTTTTTTTTCTTTTTCTTTTTTTTAGTTTAAATAAATTGGGAAAAAAAAAGCTTAAAATAAACGAGTTCTATTTTTTATAATGGGAAGCTGAAATAAAAACAAACTACAGCCATATTCCAAACCATGTTTAAATTTACAACCATAATGAAAGAAGCCTGCCATAAAAGTGTACTTTCTGGGCTTCCCTGGTGGCACAGTGGTTGAGGGTCCGCCTGCCGATGCAGGGGACACGGGTTCATGCCCCGGTCTGGGAAGATCCCACATGCCGCGGAGCGGCTGGGCCCGTGAGCCATGGCTGCTGAGCCTGCGCATCCGGAGCCTGTGCTCCGCGCAACGGGAGAGGCCACAACAGTGAGAGGCCCGCGTACCGCAAAAAAAAAAAAAAAAAAAAAAAAAAGTGTACTTTCTGTATGATACCATTTAAATAAAGTTCAAAACCAATCAAAACTAAAAAAAAAAAAAAATTTTTTTCAAATTCATTGTTTTTCCTAGCTCATCCTTTTTGATCTGTGTTCTGTCCTAAAGAAGATAAAAGTAAGGTTTTATAAAGCTGTGGCTAAAATTAAACTTCAGCTTGATGGGCTCTTACTGGGCTGGGGAGGAACAGGTACATTCACCTCCTGGGTGTTTTCATGAAGCCATCCTGCTGGATGCCTGCAAGTGTCTAGTTATTTTCTTTGGTACTTGCTTTCGGAGTTACAAGTTAAATAAGTGAACAATGAATCTGGTTCTTTTGGCTGTAATTGGGGGTCATTCCCAACCCCCTTTTTGCCCCTCTTATCTCTATCCTAATCTGTCACCTTACCTGTTTCTTTCTGGTGTCCCTTTCTCCCCATCATCGTCCCCACTGGCTCCCTTCAAGTTCTCTCATGAGAGCTATTGATGTCTCTTCCATGACCGTCAGCTCTTCCTGCTTCTGTGCTTCCCCCCACCCCCATCACACACGCTTTTCTAAAGCTAAATGTATTTACTAAATTCTCTGCCCACCTGGCCCTCTAAGAGCCGAGGCCCTCCTCTGCCAGGCTCCCCAACCTCCTGCCTCCTCAACCCCATCCTCAGAGGTTTTTCTCTTTCCCAAGCGAGTTTGTGGCCTCCAGCTTGTGTTTTGCCTCTTCCACGTTTGGGGTTTGCCCAAATACCCTCTCCTTCAATCCCCGCTAACCTGGTTGGACACTCAGCTCTGAAACCTATCATTCTCCAGGAAGCATGTTTCCGTAGATGCGACTAATTCTCACTTATCTCTTACTCGATGTCCGTTTTGTCCTTGTACGTCCTCTGCTCTTGAAGTAGGAGCTGTTATCGTCTCAGGTACTAACAGAGTCATTGGTGTTTCTCTCGTGTGTCCCTTCTTGTTTCGCCCATGTTGACCCTCCTGGGAGGGACCCTCGTCTCCCATACTGTTATCTTTCTTTACTGTGTCTCAGTTGACATGTGCGAGACAGAGGACCCCAAAATATTCTTAGACTGAGGCCTCACAGGAGGATGAGCCTTGCTTGGAAGAGGCGATGTCCCATCTGGGAGCCAGAGGGTCACAGACAGGACATGCCTCTGTGGTGTGGTCGCCTTTCAATCACCCGCGTCCCAGCAGCAGGAAGGAAGGAAGGTTGAGGTGAAGTGCACCGCACTGGCTGTCGGGGGAATGATGCTCAGTGGATCTTTGTCTGGGCAGGACCATCTGGAGAGGCCATCCAGATCCATCACCAGACCCGACAGAACATGGCAGAGCTGCAGGGCAGCGGGCAGAGGGACCCGACCCACTCCTCTGCAGAGCTGCTGGAGTTGGCATACCATGAAGCCACTGGAAGGTGAGGCCGGGCACCGGGTACTGGGTGGGAGGTACTGCGAGAACGCGCTCGGGCACCCAGGGCAACAGCAGAATAAACTGCCCGCAAAACGTCACGTTCGTGAGACTCGGAGACACTGCACGCGTGCGGGCCTTTCCTTTGTCAGCATCGTCCCCGCCACTGGGCCAGTGCACAGCAAATAGCCTGAGATGCTTTTGCCAGAGATGTTCCCCAGGCCCTGCTTTAGCTTCTGCTTTAATTCAAGACACGCTTTGTCAACCTCAAACATGAGTTTCTCCTAATCCTCAGTCATGGGAGAAAACGAGTTCCAAGGCAGGTGGTTCCCGCTGTGTGTTTTGGGCAGTCAGTCTATGACTTCTGTCATTTTGGTCATTGAGGAATTCCACTGTTGGGTTTAGAAGAAGTTGATGCTAAAAGCAATGGAAACCAAGGCCTGTGTTTATAGAAACAAGTCTTTTCAAACCTGGATCCTGAGTGTGTTACAAGGCATCCGAAGAGAGTCAGCCTAGGAAGAAAGTCATTTAAGCCTTGACATGCTCGAGTCCATGCTACGCTACCTGCTGTTGCTGTGATCTGTTACCTTTGCAAAGAACAATCTTTGGTCCCTTTTCAGTCATCCCAATATCCCATGGGATGGATGAGGGATACAGGCAGGGCATAACCTCTTTCTCAGGTTAACTTGGTACCTCTATTCAAACACCTCACATTGTCCTGTGGGTATCAGCAAGGGGAGGCTTAGGACGGAGGGGGCAGGCGTCTGACGTGGCAGTGGGGAAGCAGCTAGGGTGCCAGGGCAGGAGGCCAGAGCTGGCACACACTTCAAGCCCCGCAACCTGGCGGCCATGGTATGGGTCTCAGTGTTTGCCAGCCTGTGTGGCCAAATGTTCAGGCCTGGTTTTGATGAAAACCCCCTGGAGACAGGGTGAGCAGGATAAAAGAGGTTATGATCTGCATTAAGCCAGGTGTCTGGGCTCTCTTCTCTGCAGGCACGGCACTTCCCACCAACCTGGCGATGGCACATCCTTCTTGAACTTTACTGGAACAGAAGAGCTTTCTGTCAGCCTGCTCAGCAGCAGTGGTGCAGGTAACCAACCCAAGAGGTAACAGAGTGGGGATGCTCAGAGCAGGCCCACACCTAGAAGCGAGGTGGGAACCAGAAAAGCAGGGCCATGTCTATTTCCGGATCATTTCAGCCACAATTTCGGATGACCTATTTAGAAGCAGTGCTGTATAATGCATGGAATTATAAATGGGCTGCACTTTATGTTTTTAGCCGAGAACGTGTTGGTCAAGAACACATTTATCATTGGATCGTCAGTGAGTCATGATTGAGGGCTGCTTATGAGATCACTGTAGTGGGCAACACCAGGCCTGGGAGCTTTAAATTATGTGTGTATGTGGGCAAGCCCACCCCCATAAAAACAATCAGGAGAGACCCAGAGGGAGCAGTGTGGTTCCAGCTACGAGTTCAGAGAAGAGAAGGGTGACGTTGCTTACAGAAGTGGGCACGCATCTCGGACGCGAAGGGGTAGAATTTGGTCAGGAGGAGAGTGAGAAGGTGAGGGATTCTAAGTGGAGGGAGAGTAGGAACTTGTATTAATACAGGGTTTATGCTTTTTGGAAGCACTTGTATATCTGTTATCTTATGCGATCATCCCAGTAGGGAGTAAGTTGTTAAGTATATTTTACATATGCGGCAACGTAACAGCCAGAGATGTGGAGATGTTACACTTATCTCTCAAGCCAGTAGCCAGGTGTCCTGCTGTTTTTGATTTCAGCAGCAGTATTCAGAGAGCCTTTACAGGGGTAGGAGAACATGAATTTGGATGGGTGGGGGCCAGATTTTGGAAAGCCTCAAAGGACAGATAATTGTACAAAATGAATATGAAAAACATTAAAACTGAAAGAAAAAATGGTGCTGCTACTTTGTGTCTTAGTTTTCTATCAGTTAACTTGCATTTGTGGAACTTGGCTTAAGGAAGGTGTAATGAAAGTGAAGTTGTATTAAGTTGGTGAATGAAGTTTTCCTCCATTCATGTGTGGATTCAGCCAGCGACGTTTCTAGAGGCCTATAGCTAAGGCTCGGAAACTGGACTGGCAGTGAGAGAATTACTAAAGGATTATGCTTATTTCCTTCCTATTTCTAGTGCACCTTTTCTGTCATTCATTTTGAATGAGAAAACAAATTGAATAAAAATTTGGGGATGAGTAAGATACTTTTTATCCCTGTACCCAGGGGGCTAAAAATGTTACTTGTCTACCAGACTCTTTTAAAGTACCTTCAGAATATGCTAAAGGCAACATTTCTATTGTTTTGCTAAAAGAAGGAGCCATTTTATAGGAACCCAGAGTTTGACCTTCCTGGCTGTTTGGGGTCAAGTTGTACCAAGGAGGGCTGCTCTGGGGCTCATGAGACCACACTTTGAGCGAGTTTCCTGGTGACCTGAAGCTGGGGAACCATGGGCTCAGGTGGTAACAGCACCAGGATTTGCCCACAGTGGTCGTGGAGTGCTTCCGGGCCTGGGGAATGAAATGGACATAAAGATCTTCACCTGCCTGCCTGCCTCACAGAGTTGTTGAAGGATCAGAAGTAGATCGGGTTCCTTAAGGGCAAAATTATCACATCGGTTCCTTGTCTGGGGACAAAGTGGGGGCCGAAACAAAACTAGTGAACATTTCACTCGTTAAAAAATGGAAGAGAAACGGGAAAACCTCATCTGTGACCCACCTCTGCCTCCTGGCCTTGGCGGTTTGCACCATGTGCAGGCATGCAGGCGTGACTCCGATTTCGCCTGCATTTGGACCTGACTCATAGGTGAGTTGTGATTCACAGGGCTGGCACCTCTGCGGGTTTCCCTCCTGGCCCTGTGCTGCCCAGCAGGAACCAGGTTGTTGGTTGGTCTGGGCAGGCAGCGTTTATCTCTCTGTTTCTTTAACTGGGCACCCGTTTATAAAACTTGTTAGTGTCATCCCCCTGATGGGGGTAACTGTGCTAGAGAATTTTGATAAAATCAGTGGATGCCAAGTTTTCTTTCTCTTTACTGTCGGGACTCAGAATCTGCAACTTGGTGTTTGTGTTGAGTTTTAGGTACGTGCAGCAGATTTGGCCTGAGAGCTACCAGTAAATCAGAGCGCACGGAGTTACTCACCCAGGCCAGGCTGGGTGTTTGTGGGGTAGTACCATCTCTGTAGCCCAGAGAGAAGAAGTGACTCGCCCCAGGCACAGGTGTCCCCTGGAAGCAGCCCCAAAGGCCCCATACGGATTACCTTTTTTGGCCGAACGTTAGCAACCAGAGAACACATTCACACTGCTTGACTCCGAACAGCTGTCAAAAGAGACGGAGCTGAGTTGGCTCTTCTGAGCATTGGCTCCCCGAGCGGTGCGTCTGGCTTTCAACTTTGAGAGGGAGGTTCATTCCCAAATGTTGGGTTGGAGCAGAGCCGCCCACCCAGGAGGTGTCCCCCCCGCCCTCCCAGGTCGTTGGGTTCTTCACATGCCAGTGGTGAGTCTGTGGGCCTAAAGCTGAGCCTCAGAGGCAGAGCTGCAGGGAAAGGCTGTGTACTGGGCTTGAGCTGCAAGGAAACTGTGAAAGTAGCTTCGAAGAAGCCTTTAAAATATTTATTTCTTCAAATTCTTTTCATTAAATTCTTTTCATTTCTTTCAAATAAAATGTGTTCGGGGACGGAAGGCCGGGGAGGCACGAAAGGCTGAACATGCTTTATCCCTTAGAGATGGGCAGGTCTGCTCTGGGCCTAGAAGCCAAAGGTGCTCCGAGAACCCTTTGATGGGTTGCCTCTTTGAACTCAAACAATTGCTCACACAGTTCCTAAGTTGAACTGTTTCTTTATGAGGGTAAGAATTTCAGTTCTCATAGACGAAGTCTGGATTGGGTTAAAAAAAAAAAAGGTGCTCTGATGATGAAATTTAGAATCCAAACCCATGAGGCGATGTATTAGTAATTCTATTGCTCGCATCGCTCAGAGAATGCCGGTTTTATAATTGCCTTCATACCAGTTCTCAGGCCAGACAAGAAAAACCACCCCATTGCTTTTTCTTTGTTATGCTTTGTGTTTGTGTGAAAATGGATGCTGTCAGTCAGGCTAGCTTTTTCAGAAAATTTAGCTATAAATGGCTTTTGGCTGTTGACAGAGAACAGGTAACGTTTTCAGTAGATGAAAACTGGTGCCCCCTTTGGATAGTCAGGAAATAAAAAGCATCTGTAGAGTTGCGCAGAAAGAGTCTAAATGCAGGTGTCACTTCGTTACTGTGTGATCTTCAGTTACTTACTTAACTTCTCTGTGCCTCAGTTTCTTTATCTGTGGAAAAGGGATAACACCTACCTCACATTTGCCTCTTAGTGTGGGTTTGAATAAAATGAAGCACTGTTATTTTTCTGACTTAATAGATTGTATCTTCTTATTATGATGGCTAGTAATTTTTAAAAATCTACTGAAGGCAGCTCCAAAAAAGAAGTTCTAAAATTGTTTTGGCCAAGTGACATCATCTTTCTGAATTAAAAAAATATATATTTACTTTTAAATTTACATACAGTAAAATTCACTCTTTTTAGTGTACCGTTCTATGAGTTTTGACTAATGCATAGAGTCATAAGCACCAACAAAGACATCAAGATACAGAACATTTCCATTACCCCTCAGATTCTTTGTGCTGCTTCTTTGTACTCAATCCCTCCCTCTTCCCCTGGCAACCACCAATCTGTTCTCTGTCCCTTTAGTCTCTCCCAGCAAGTCTTGCACATGGAATCATACAACTTGGAGCCTTCTGAGTCTGGCTTCTTTCACTGAGCATAATTCGAGATTCATCCAAGTTGTTGCCGGCATCCACAGTCGTGTTCAGTACTTTTTATTGCCATATCGTATTCCGTTGTATGGATGTATTAGTTTATCCCTTCACCAGTTGGAAGACATTTGGGTTGTGAATAAAGCCACACTTACATAACTTACATAACAGGTTTTTGTGCAAGCATCAATTTTCATTTCTCTTAGGTGAATTCCTAGGAGTGGGATTGCTTTGTCAAATGGTCAATATATGTTTAACCTTTAAAGAAACTGCAAAACTGTTTTCCAAAGTGGTGCGCCATTTTGTATTCCTACAATCAGTGGATAAGGGTTTCTGTTGCTGCACATCCTGGTCAGCACTTGGCGTGAGCAGTCCTTCTAGCCATCCCAAGAGACCTGGGTGCAGAGGTATCCCACCGAACTTCTGATTTGCCATTTGTCTAATGACTAATGACATTGAGCATCTTTTCATGTGCCCTCTGTATGTGTGTCCATATCTTTTGCCCATTTCCTCATCAGGTTGTTCTCCTGCTCTGGAGTTTTTAGAGTTCTTTATGTGTTCTGGATACACGTCCTCTGCCAGAGGTGCGATTTGCAAATACTTTCTCACAGGTCGTAGCTTGTCCTTTCAAAAATTTCACAAGGGATTTGGAAGTATTTGTTCTTGTTATAAAAGATTCAGCTGACACGAAAGTATTTACAGTAAAAAGCCAAAGATCTCCTTTCCCTCCCACCACTTCCTCCAGCTTTCTTCTAGGAGATAGCCACTGTTGACAGTTTCGTGAGGATCTTTCCAGTCCTATCCTAATTTTCTAGTAAATGTAAATGCGCGGCTTTCGGGATCTTAGTTCCTCAACCAGGGATTGAACCCCTGCCCTTGGCAGTGAAAACGCGGTGTCCTCACCACTGGACTGCCAGGGAATTCCCTAGTAAATGTGTTTTGAAAGGGACATTTAAATATTGATATGTGTGTTTTGAAATTAGTTCTATTACTTTTCAGTCAATAAGTTGCATTTCAAAGACTCTCTGTTTTTCCTTTCAGCCCAGTTACAGGCAAAATCATTGCTTTTCTCTTGCAGTAGTGTTTTGATGTCCTGTGTCATATTCCAGGAAGCCATGATTCAGGAAAGAAAATTTCAGAGGATGACTGTTAAGTGGACTAAATTTAAATAGGTCATCTTGTGTTTGCTAAAGTTTGCCCTAATTAGTTGAAATTACTTTGAAATTCGTCCCATTTCTTATTCTAAGTGGTGGGTTGCTGTTTGCCTTTGTGCATGTGCCCTAAAAGTCCAGTTAGGCGAACAGTATTGATAACCTCAGAGTAAAGTTCTGGCTCCCTCCCGAACTTTAGATTGCTCATTTTTCTTTGATGGATTCTTTTGTGCTGTTGGAGATACTCAGCACAGAATTTGTACTTGGTTTTTTATTTTTAGCTACAGTTTGGGGCTTTTTTTAAAAACCATAACTGGTCAGAACTTTTTTTTGCAGAATGAGTCTCACTGACACAGATTCTTTTCATCTTTCCACAGGTATGAATCCTAGGACCCAGAATAAGGATTCTTTAGAGGACAGTGTTTCTACGTCTCCAGACCCAAGTAAGAGGGGCCTGCTGACGGGGGAAGGTGGCAGGGAGGTGGGGGCGTGGGGTGGGTGGTCAAGGCACTGGGGGAGCAAGAGGGAGCCCTGTGGGAAGAGAATGGTCTGGAAGTTCACACGTCTCCAGGTGGTGAGGGAAGAGGGGAGACTCTGCAGTCTCTCCAATGGAACATGAGCTGCGGCAGGGATGCCAAATGACCTGTTCTGGAATGTGATTTGGGGCCACACAGGAAGGGTAGCAGAATTCCCAGAGCTGGCCTTGGCTCTCAAATGCTTAACGATGGCTCTGGGGAGAAGTCGGAAGGAATAAGACCTGAAACTGTTTACATCCCTGTAGTTGGAAGTGTTTGTCTGGGTTGCATTTGCTTTGATCATCCTTGTCTATTGAAATAGCTGAACATCTAAATATCAACAATAGCAAAAGACCAGAAAAAAAAAATTCTACTGCTTGATCGACTTTGCTTTACTTCACTGTGACCAGTGGATATATGTACATCACCAAGTCTTTTTATCCTCACTTTTAAGTAACTTAACAATCATTTCACTACTTCTCCAGGTATGGCATACTGGTCATTTTTCATGGCAATATCAAACACATTATCAAATCATGCTTTGGATAATCATGTCTTAATGGTGGCCATTTGGGTGATTTCTAGTTTTTTAGCATATAATGCATGGTGCAGTGGGTGTGTTTTTTTCTCTTGGTTCAGATCCTCGGAATATATTCCAAAGAATAGTTGGCAGATTGATTGTTTTCTAGAAAGCTGCCAGCCCTGAATAGATGAGCCTGTTTCTCCTCTACAACCCCAGCACTGGATTTTGTCATCTGTGTTTATTACGGTTAACTGAATGATTCTGAGGTGGGACCTCCTCAGAGGCCTCTGCAGGGCCTGAAGATACTGGAGGTAGAAAAGAGGCCACACAGACCTTTTACCCATGAAAAGAACATCATCAAGCTAAGAATTGGGAGCTTTTCTCACCACGGGGTTGGAATTCTCCGTATCTCAGTGTGTGCCCGCAGACACCATTTCTAAAAGGGTTTTATAATCTTGAGGGTCAGGAAGCTGGTGACGGCCAGAACGATGTAAGAAGGCACAGTGATAGAGTATCTTCTGTTTCTGGCCTCCCCACGGGGGCTGCATTGTGTGCCCACCTTCTGCTGCTGGTTCTAACCAAGAAGTGTGAACAAATTCATCCCTCGTCTGCCCTATGGGGAATTGGGGTGTTAACTAGGTTATCATGGGCTGTGTTGTTTTTTTTAAATTTTTATTTATTTATTTTTTAATTGAAGTCTAGTTGACTTACAACATTGTGCCAATCTCTGCTGTACAGCAAAGTGACTCGGTTATACACATATAGACTTTTTTTTTCCATATTCTCTTGCATTATGGTTTATCACAGGAGACTGAGTGTAGTTCCCTGTGCTATACATTAGGACCTTGTCATTTATCCATCCTAAATGTAACAGTTTGCATCTACCAACCCCAAACCCCCAGTCCATCCCTCTTCGTCCCCCCCTTCCCCCTTGGCTGTGTTTTGAGTTCTTGAAGTATTAAGGAGTTAACAAGACCTGTATAGAGTGAAACTCATAGACTCAGAGAGTGGAGTGGTGATTGCCTGGGACCTGTGGGGAGGTGGGCAGTGGGGGAGGGGTGTTGCTGATTGGTAGGCGTAAAGCTTCAGTCCTGGGAGATGAGTAAGTTCTGGAGACCTGCTGCTCGGCACTGTCCTCAGTTAACAATACTGAATTGGACACTTACAAATTTTGTTGTTGTTTTTGTTTGTTTTTTAAATTTTATTTATTTATTATACAGCAGGTTCTTATTAGTTATCTATTTTATACATATTAGTGTATATATGTCAATCCCATTCTCCCAATTCATCCCACCCCGCCTCACCCTACCCTCCACTACACTTAAAAATTTGCTAAGATGGTAGATCTCACGCTAAGTGTTCTTACCACAATAAAATAAAATTCCAACCAACCAACCAAAAGTCAGCCCAGGACCTGGAGTGGAGACCATGGAGCTAGGCCTGTTGCAGGTCAAGTCATCTTCCCCAAAGCAGGGCTGCCACACAGGGCATGTTTCCTGCTGGGACTCAGGGTGCAATTCCCTTCTTGTCCCCTAACTCCGGGCTCAGGGAGGCTCTGTTGCCCTGGGTGGTGTGTGTCGGTCACTGGAGGAAAGATCCCTGAGCAGAGTGGCTTCTGGCCCTGTGACCTCTGGTGGGTTTAGCTTGACCAGGTGTTTAAAGGGGCCGATGATGCCTCCACACCTGCTCGAAGGAGGTGATGTGAGGGGGTACAGCATACGGTAAGCCACAGGGCACCACGAGAAGTGAGGTGCATGAGGGTCTCACTGGGAATGCAGAGGCAGAGGCGTGGAGTGTTTCTGTTGCTCGTTGCTCCCTCGCATGGAGATTTGACAAATAATTTTCACTTAAATGACTTAGAGAGATAACTGCCCCATTACTTTAACTCTGATTCTCAACCGGGGAATATTTTGCACTTCAGGGCACATTTGGTCATGTCTACAGGTATTTTTGGTTTTCACAACCAGAAGATGTCACTGGCATCTAGTGAGTAGGGACCAGGGAAGCTGCTCACATGCTACAATGCCCAGGACAGCCCCCACAACAAAGAGTTATCTGGTCTAGAATAGCCTTCATGCCCCGAGGTGGAGAAACCCTGCTTTACCCAAAGAGCAGGCGGTTTTGGACATACCCATGTGGTTGGGCCCACTCTGCTGATGGCAGCTTTCATTTCTAGACTGTTAAACTCTGTCTCCTAAAGTTCCGGCCTTGTAACTCCCAGACATCCTTCCTTAATTCCTCTTCCTACCCTTTTGGATCTGTGACTTATTTTTGCAATCCTGAAAGTGTTCCTGAATTCTGCTCCCGTGTGCTATTCGCTCCAAAATCTGGCTCCAAAATCCGGCTGCGCTCTCCTCCTCTCCCCACCCAGCCCCTCCATCAGCCCAGGGGAGGCTTCCAGCTCGAGCCTCTCTTCCGGGCTCGGAATGTTGATTTGCTTCGATGTGTAACTGCCTGGCCTGGCCTGCCCTGCGGTAACCTCACTGGCATCGCGGCTGTAGCTCATAATCAGCAGAAAATGAAAAGTATCGGCTGTGCATCCCATTTGCATGATGGGATTGGATAAGCACTGCGTTGTCTAACAGCCTCTGTTTCTCTCTCTTTCTCCCCCCCACCACCCCTTTCCTGGCAATTTTATCACCTGTCACCACCTACTTTCTCCTTCCCCCTCCCTTCGTCCCTCCCCCTGTCCCCCCTCCCCCCCCCCCCCCCCCCCCCGCCATCCTACACCTGCCTGGTGACTACACGTACCTTCCTCCCTGTTCACACGAGGCAGTTCTGACGCTGTCTGCTCCCCCTGTAGTGCCAGGCTTCTGTTGCACAGTTGGCGTGGACTGGAAGTCTCTCACTACTCCGGCGTGCCTCCCCCTCACCACGGACTACTTCCCCGACCGCCAGGGCCTGCAGAACGACTACACAGAGGGCTGCTATGATCTCCTCCCGGAGGCCGACATCGACAGGTCAGTGGCAGAGGAAAGATGCACAGCTTTTGTTTCTCCCAAGACTGGTTTACAAATCGTTAGTTTCACGTACCACCACGGAAGGGTCATCAGGGCTGGCTCATGGGGATGAAGCCAAGGACCGGGGGACTCTGAGTGTCACACGGCCCCGGGCCAGGCATGTCCTGTGAACAGCCGTCTGTCTTTTCAGGAGGGACGAGGAGGGTGTGCAGATGACGGCTCAGCAGGTGTTTGAGGAGTTCGTCTGCCAGCGGCTCATGCAGGGCTACCAGATCATCGTGCAGCCCAGGGCGCAGCAGCCCAGCCCCGCTGGCCCGCCCCCGCTCAGCAGCAGTCCACTCTATGGCCGTGGTGAGCTCTCCTCTTTGGACTGTAGTTTCTCTTCTCTACTAAGTTTATGCAAGCAGGTTCTCAAGATAGTAGGGAATACATACATTTAGGAGTCATTGTTTTTCAACACACATTTTTTTTCCCTCTAAATCTAACTTTACATGAGAATTAAACTCTCCACTGGGTTCAGAGTTATCTTAAAACCCTCTTTGATCTCCAACTCTCCTTTTAAGGTAGAGGGTATGACCAAGTTCAGGAAGTTCCAGCCTGGCTTGAGCAGTACCTCGGGGTCCCAGGCAGCCAAGCAGGGGCTGAGCTGTCAAACTACAGGGTGAATATTCCAGACCCAGGAGCCTGGGTTTATGTCTCACACAGTGCCTGACACAGTAGGTCTTCTCATGTTACCTGAATCTCAAGTTTATACTTGTTTTTTTTTTCCCCATTCTGGATTCATGTCCCCTTGTTTGTCACTGCAGCTCAGTGACTTGAAGCCGGGATGGTTTGTCCGTGAGTGGCAGAGGCTAGTGAGTGGCGGAGACTCAGTGGCACCGGCTGAGTCAGACCTGGGCTCTGGAGGGCTCCTCTGAAACAAGTCAGGCAGCGAGAATTACATGCAGGAGCCTGGAACCACACAGCGGCAGTCACTTCCTGGAACCATCACTGAGCATCTGATAGTCCCCTGCTTCCTCCTTGTAGCTAATGAGCTCCCCTGCTCCCTAACCAGCCAGCACCAAACCTCAGGCCATCTTTGGCTTCATTAAAGCTCCTCTGGGGACTTCCCTGGTGGCTAAGTGGTTAGGAATCTGCCTTCCAATGCAGGGGACACGGGTTTGAGCCTGGTCAGGGAAGATCCCACATGCCACGGAGCAGCTAGGCCCATGTGCCACAGCTACTGAGCCTGCGTGCTGCAACTACTGAAGCCCACTCGCCTAGAGCCCGTGCTCCGCAACAAGAGAAGCCACTGCAATGAGAAGCCCGCACACCGCAACTAGAGAAAAGCCCATGCGCAGCAATGAAGACCCAATGCAACCAAAAATTTTTTAAAAACCTCCTCTGGTTAGAGGATCAAAGAAGTGTGGACCTGTTAATGGGGGCTTAGCAGTCCTCTGGTCCAGGCCCTGTTGTTCACGATAAAGCTTTGGATTCCCTCTGGATTTTCTCTAAAAGCCCCTTGTGATATGTATCACGTGATGCCTTCTTCGCACATCATAGGCTCTACTGAATAGTAACCTTTCTGAGTGCCAGGATGATTTCAGCTGCATCTTGTTGTCCTCCACCACGGAAACCACTGCGCCTGGTGTACGACATTGTGCCTTGATGAATATATGACTGTGTTCATTCATTCGTTCATTAGTATTTATTTTTTTGGCTGTGTTGGGTCTTCATTGCTGCGCACGGGCTTTCTCTAGTTGTGGCGAGCAGGGGCTACTCTTCGTTGCAGTGCACGGGCTTCTCATTGCGGTGGCTTCTCTTGTTGTGGAGCATGGGCCCTAGAGCGCGTGGGCTTCAGTAGTTGTGGCATGCGAGCTCTAGAGCGCAGGCTCAGCAGTTATGGTGCACGGGCTTAGTTGCTCCACCACATGTGGGATCTTCCTGGTCCAGGGATCAAACCCGTGTCCCCTGCACTGGCAGGCAGATTCTTAACCACTGCGCCCAGGGAAGTCCTCATTAGTTTTTTTTTTTTTTTTGCCGTATGCGGGCCTCTCACTGTTGTGGCCTCTCCCGTTGCGGAGCATAGGCTCCGGACACGCAGGCTCAGCAGCCATGGCTCACGGGCCCAGCCACTCCACGGCATGTGGGATCTTCCCGGACCGTGGCACAAACCTGTGTCCCCTGCATCGGCAGGCAGACTCTCAACCACTGCACCACCAGGGAAGCCCCTCATTAGTATTTTTGAAGCTCCTGCTCTGTGGGGGAAAATAACATTTGTCAAACTATGATATACAATTCCACGTTGCAATAAAGACTATGAGGGAAAAATCAGAGGGCTGCGAGAATATTTAATACAGGACCTGATCTGGTCTGGAGAGTCAGGGGCGGCTTCTTTGAGGAGTTAATGTTTGAGCTGCTGCTGTACCTGAAACACATGCAGGAGTTTTTAGTGAGAGTGGAGTGGAGGGCAGGAACAGGTGGGCCAAGCATACCAGGCAGCAGGGTTAGTATGTGCAAAGCCCCTGTTGGCTGGAAGACCTCGTGAGACTTTCTGGGCACCCAAAAGAAGACCAGCGTGGAGAGCACTGGGAATAAGCCAGCAATGTGGCCGGAGATGTCAGGAGACCCAGGCTGCACAGGCCCACGTGAAGGATTTTGTTCTTATCCCAAGAGCAGTGAGATGAATCTGCTTTTCGTGTCAGTGGCTCGCTCCATCCAGGTTGCCTACTTCCTTTTCTGTGAAATAGCACTTTATCAGGTGCTACTGAAAATACAAAGACAAACAAGATTTGGGTCCTGGCCTCCTGGAACTTTTGGTTTGTGAGGGTGTGAGACAGAGGCACACAAGGAGCTACATCCAAGGTAGAATTCACCGCTGATAGGGTCTGATAGCTTTCTGGAGGAAGTGGCATTTGATGGTGACCTTAAATGATCCCTAGGATTTCGACAGTCACCCAGGAAGAGAAGGCAGAAGAAGCAACAGGAGCAAATGTTTGGAGGAGGAAATTCAAGCAAATAAGTCTGAAACGTGGTGGTCCTTTAAGTCTGAAACGTGGTGCAGCAGTGTGGGCGTCACGGGGGCTGAGGGCCGAAAGCTAGGTTGGCCACCCCTGCGGTTGAGGGCCTCAGATGCCAGGTGGCAGCTTGTGCCTGAGGGGAGTGGAGTTCCATTTAAGTCGAGGCATTGGGCTGTTCGGACAGCTGTTGTAGGCACCCCCAGGCTCTAATCTCCTGCTGGCTGGTTCAGTAACAGAAAAATCTGCCCACTTCAGGACTTTTTTTTTTTTTTTAAACCAAGAATATTTCTTTTCCATGAAACTGCCCCTGGAAAGAAAGTGTTGCCTCTTTTGTTTCTCCTTTTCTAAATCTATATGGAAGAGAAGCAATTGCCTGTTAAAGGAATGACCCTCAACCAGATGGAGGAAATTATTTATTTTTTTCCCTGTTAGGCCTTGTGTCCCGAAACCGCCCTGAGGAGGAAGACCAGTACTGGCTGAGCATGGGCAGAACTTTCCACAAAGTCACACTGAAGGATAAGATGATCACAGTGACACGATACCTTCCCAAGTGAGTCCTTGGGTATTTAAAGTTTTCAGCTCTGTCCTAAATTATGTCCAACTACTAAGTTATGTTTCTAACACATACTGTCCACATACTGAATTATGTGTATAACACGTAATTCAAACCAAGGAGGTTGAGTCATTGGTTTTTCTTTCAGAGTTACTGTTTTGCTCTCTAGGGTTGTATTTTATGGTTGTAGCTCACCTACTTCCAAAAGGGATTTGATCCAGCTTATAATGTTTAGCATGAGCCTTAACATGCCAATTAAAAATAAAGAGTATGAGGCTAGAAGAATGAGAAAGTTTAAGAAGAACTGAGAAATCTCCATTACCAGTCCCCTGGGATGAGTTTTAGTTACTGTGGTCGAGGGTCAAGTGCCAAGGATACTGCTAAGTGTCTTGAGACAGAAAAGGTACAGGAGACTTGTGGGGAGGGGGGGATCCTTGTTTGGACCTCAGGCCACGCCCTTTGTTTTTCAGGTACCCTTACGAATCTGCCCAGATCCACTACACCTACAGCCTCTGCCCCTCCCACTCAGACTCGGAGTTTGTCTCCTGTTGGGTGGAATTCTCGCACGAGCGGCTGGAGGAGTACAAGTGGAATTACTTAGACCAGTACATCTGCTCTGCCGGCTCCGAGGACTTCAGGTCAGAGACCCCGATTTCACTTTCCATCCTCGCCGCCTTGCGTGTGTCCGTATTTTAATGTCTCTGTCCTTTCTCCTGATTGCAAAATGATGCCTGTTTTAGAAAAAAGAAAAAAGAAAAAGAAAATGGAGGGAAAAAGCACATCTGCATTGGGTTAAAAACTCAGTGATGAGATGGACGTGGATGGTTGTGCAACAGTGTGAATGTACTGAATGCTGCTGAATTGTGCACTTAGAGATCATTACAGTGGTAAACTTTGTTATGTATATTTTACTGCATGAAACAACAAACAACAGCAAAAAACCTGGTGAAGATGTGCTCTTTTTTTTTTTTTATATTTATTTATTTATTTGCTTGCACCGGCTCTTAGTTGCAGCAGGTGGGCTCCTTAGTTGTGGTTCGTGGGCTCCTTAGTTGTAGCAGATGGGCTTCTTTAGTTGCAGCACATGAGCTCCTTAGTTGTGACTCTCTGGGTCCGTAGTTGCCACACACAGGCTCCTTAGTTGTGGCATGTGAACTCTTAGTTGCGGCATGCATGTGGGATCTAGTTCCCTGACCAGGGATCGAACCTGGGCCCCTGCAATGGGAGTGCTGAGTTTTAACCACTGTGCCACAAGGGAAGTCCCAAGATGTGCTCTTTGGTGGAATGTCAGTGCTCTTCACATTTTCCTGACTGCTTGTGACATCTTTTTTTTTTTTTAATTGAAGTCTAGTTGATTTACAATGTTGTGTTAATTTCTGCTGTCGAGCAAAGTGGTTCAGTTATACACATATATACATTCTTTTTTTTGGTATTCTTTTCCATTATGGTTTATCATAGGATTTTTTAAAAAATCTTTTTTCAGCTTTATTGAAGTATAATTGACAAAAATTGTACATATTTAAGGTGTACAACATAATGGTTTCATATAAATATAGATTTTTTCTTTTTTTTATCAGAGCATAGTTGATTTACAATGTTGTGTTAGCTTCTGCTGTACAGCAAAGTGAATCTGTTATACATATACATATACTCACTCTTTTTTAGATTCTATTCCCATGTAGGTCATTACAGAGTACTGAATAGAGTTCCCTGTGCTATATAGTAGGTTCTTATTAGTTATCTGTTTTATATATAGTAGTGTGGATATGTCAGTCCCAATCTCCCAATTTGTCCCTTCCCGCCCCTTTCCCCCTTGGTAACCATAAGTTTGTTTTGTACATCTGTGACTCAATTTCTATTTTATAAATAGGTCCATTTGTACCATTTTTTTTTTAGATTCCACATATAAGTGATATCATATGATATTTGTCTTTCTCTGACTTACTTCACTCAGTATGACTATCTCTAGGGCCAAACATATCCCTGCAAATGGCATTATTTCACTTTTTTATTATCATAGGATATTGAATATAGTTCTCCATGCTATACAGTAGGACCTTGTTGTTTATCCATTCTATATATAAAAGCTTTGTGACATCTTGTTTTTATTTTATTTTATTTATTTTTTTGGCCATGCTGCGAGGCATGCAGGATCTTAGTTCCCTGACCAGGGATTGAACCTGGGCGCACAGCAGTGGAAGTGCCGAGTCCTAACCACTGGACAACCAGGGAATTCCCTGTGACATCTTGTTTTTAATTTTTCATTTTTATGCATGATTTATGGTTGTGATGATAAAAGGCCACAGCGGCACTGGGCCTGGGTGCACAGAAGCATTCTGACGTCTCTGGGATAGAAAGTAAAAGCAGCCTTGGAGTTCTTCCCTCTCAGCCTGCATGAAATGCAGCATCAGATGAGCACGTGCTCCTGGGCAGATGGACGCTCGCATCTTCACTCCCAGGGGCGTGGGTGTTGAGATGGGATGCTTACTGGGGTGCTTTTATCATCTACTTTTTCTCACCACCACCCCTTTTCCCCTCTGGCCCTCTGTAGCTTAATCGAGTCTCTGAAGTTCTGGAGGACCCGCTTCCTGCTGCTGCCGGCCTGTGTCACCGCCACCAAGCGCATCACGGAGGGGGAGGCCCACTGTGACATCTATGGGGACAGGCCCCGGGCGGACGAGGAGGAATGGCAGCTCCTGGATGGCTTCATCCGATTCGTGGAGGGCCTAAACCGGATCCGCCGGCGGCACCGCTCTGATCGCATGATGCGGGTGAGGCACCACGGGCCCCTTGGGGGCTGGGCCCGGTCTGGGATGCAGGGACTGTCTCCTCCTGTGTCTGGGGCCTCTCGCCGGCCAGTTTCTTTACTACACAGCTGCCCAGCATTTATCTTCAGTCCAAAGCAGTGGGTTCTCCTCCAGAGCAGGGTGAAGGGGGGTACACAGCCAGCCACCGGGCTGGGGCCACGCCTCTGACCCAAGGACACAGTCCTTTGTGAGCTCCCCACTGGGGACCCGGCGTCAGGCACAGCTGCTTATGTGACTGGATTGCTGGATAGAAACTCGCTCTAGAGGGTGACAGCAGCAATGTCACTTATGTCACTTGTAGTGTTTCCTGCACCCTTGGGCCTTCATTCAACCACTCACTCCCCAGTGAGGACGCTGAGGCTCGTGGGGGTGATGGGATGTGTCTGAGGACACCGAGCTAATAAAGGGCTGATCTGGGATGATTCAGAGTGTGTGTGTGTGTGTGTGTGTGTGTGTGTGTGTGTGTGTGTACACATACAGCTCTGTGAATTTTACAAATGTATAGATTCACATAACCCCCACCCCCACCACAATCAGGACATGGAATAGTTCCATCAGTGCAAAAACACTCTCACACTACCCTTTAGAGTCACACTGTCCCCCCATCTCTAACCCCTGGCAGCCACTGGTCTGTCCTCCATCACTATGCTGTTGTCTTTTCCAAATGTCCTATAAGTGGAATCATACGATACATAACCTTTCGAGGCTGCTTTCTTTCAATCAGCATAATGCCTTTGGGGTTCATCCAACTTGTCGCTCAAATCCACGGTTCATTCCTTTCCATTGCTGAGTAGTGTTGATCATCAGCTGTGTTTTTATTTTTTGTTTTTAACCTCAAGTTCAGTGTTCTTTAACCCAGGCCAGCTGCCGCTCGTACACAGCATCATTTCTGGGAGAGCTTATGTAGTGGAAAGAACCTTGGTTTTGAAGTCAGTTAACTGGAGTTTGAATTCCAGCTGCAGTGCTATTTGGGATAAGTTACTTCACTTCTCTGATACTTAGCTTCTTTTTCCATAAATTAGATGTGATGTTGTTTACTTTGTTGAGCCGGTCGGTGATTGAGAATAAAATGAGATGCTATACGTAAACCGCCTCAAGGAGGCAGTGTGTTTTGAGTCCACAGCTATTTGGGACCTTCAGTTCAAGCGAAAACCCGTTTCCTGGCATTTCCTGATCCTGAGACCCCGTCTTCCCCGACTGCACTGATGGGCTCCCAGAGCCTGAGGCACAGCAGATGCAGCAGCATCTGATGGCCTGTCTCCTCCTCTGTGCTTTAGAAAGGGGCCGCCATGAAAGGCTTGCAGATGGCTGGACCCATCCCCACCCACTCCCTCGAGTCGACCGGCCCCCCCGTTGGGAAGAAGGGAACCTCAGCTCTGTCTGCCCTGCTGGAAATGGAAGCCACTCAGAAGTAAGTGCCTGGTGGACAGAGACTCATTGCCATCCCGCAAGCCCCAGTGTGGTGAAATGTGACTTCTGTCTACCAAGGAGCCAGTAACTGACAAAAAGACACATACCTGAAAAGAAAGCTAGGTTAATACCTAGTAAGTGTCGAATGTCATGAAGTAGGTCAGAAGTTAAAAACTTGCAGTCTGGGGCTTGATTTGAACTACAGATACAGTTGGTTTGGTCCACAAGGTGTTTTTTGTTGGTTGGTTGGTCTTTTGTTTGTTTTGTATTTTTAATAGACTTTCTTTTTTAGGGCAGTTTTAGGTTCAAGGCAAAATTGAGTGGAAGGTACAGAGAGTTCCCATCTATACCCTGTCCCTGCACATTATCCACATCCCTCACTGAACGGTACATTTGTTACAATCGATGGACCTGCATCAACACATCATAGTCACCCAAAGAGCACAGTTTATTTACATCAGGGTTCACCCTTGGTGTTGCACATTCTATGGGTTTAGACAAACTTAAAATGACATGTAGCCACCGTTATAGAGTAGTTTCGTTGCCCTAAAAACACAAAATATTTTTTAAATATTTGAGCCAAATTTTTTCATTTGAAGATTTCATATAAAAATCTTGATTTTTTAATGAATTCTTACATGAAAAAATATATAACATTATGGTTATATTGTACAAAAAATATAGATAATGTAATACGAAATTATATTATGGGTAATATGTAAAATCCAGCTTTGCTCGAAGTGGTGGAGGCTCAGTTACCACTGGGTCCACGTTCAAGCCCAGCCACGATGGGCTGGCCCTTTAGGTGGACTTGTGCCCCTGGTTTACCGTAGAACCAGCACGCCGTCTGCTTTGGACTTGTCTTGGCCCCTCAGACAAGGGCCACCTGACCAGCTTCTCTAGGCATTTGAGTGTGTGGTCCCTTTGTAAACAGTAGGTGCTGCAGCTCTTAGGACCCCCGTGGGACCACATCTTGCTTTGGGAGGGCAGGGACAGCGTCATAGGAGGTAGCATTTAAGATGTCCTTGTAGAAAGGGATGCATTTATATGGGGGTTAGGGGGAGGACTTGGGGAAAAGGAGAAAACATTGCCACGAGCAGGTGGGACCTACTCTGGGAGGCCTTCCCTGCCCCCTCCATCCTTCCAGCCAGATCAGATCCCCGCTGTACTTCCTGGTGTCTGTCTGGTGAGGGGGTCCATGCCATGCCCACAGGAGCCCAAATATGTTAAGCTTTCAGAAGGTAACATGAGTGAGCCTGAGGCCCAGTGGGAGATGCAGTTGCAAAGACAGCATGGGAAGTCGGATTCCAGGCTGTTCTTACACATTCTCATAGCAAGAGCAACGCTTTGAAAGTTTATTTTAATGGAAAATTTCAAACAATTAAAAAAAAAGTAGAGTTGTGTAATAAATCCCTGTTTACTCATCACCCAGCTTCAGTGATTATCAACTCACGGCCAATCTTGTTTCATTTATATCCCACTCGCTCTCATCTTCCTTTTTATTTCTTATGAAATCCCAGACATCACACCCCTTTGTCTATAATATTTCAGTGTTCATCTCTGAAAGATAAGTACTCCTAAAACAAAACTGTAATACCATAATTTACCTAAAAAGTCACAGCAGTTCCTTAATATCATGTAATACTCATTCAGCATCTTTGGCAGAAGTGGTGTTTGCAGAGATGGGTCCTGCGTACAGGAAGGCCTGGTGGGTGGGCCTAGGAGGCAGAAGCCTCACTAGTCCAGGCGAGAGGCAGCAGAGGCTAGAGGGTGAGGATGGGATGGAGAGGAAGGGATGCGGGGAGAGAAGGGAAGAGCGTGGCTGTGGTGACAGGGGAGCAGATGAGAGGAGGAGAGCTGGGGTAGGTTGAGCTCATTACTGAGGGTGCTGGGGCCTCCAGAAAATACCCTTATCTGACCAAGGAAAGACCCCAGAACTCCACCTGGCAGGTTGTCCCTGTAGCTAATCACGGACCTTTCCCACTGGAAAAGAGAACAAGGAACATAGGTTTCTGGGAGGGGTGTGAAGTTGGGGGCAGGGGAATCTTATTTTAATGTGTCAGTGAGTCATTGTTCAGTGCACCCCAAGGAGCCTCTTTCTGCTCAGACTCGAAGAGGACGGGTACTTTGGGGTGGCAGTGTCCCTGGGTGTGTGTGGGGAGCTCAGCTGACCCCACAGCAGGAAGCAGGACAGGGAGCCCCGAGCTTTATTCTCCCCCCAGATGACCGCTCCCGGGTGATGTGGTGCGTTTTCTCAGAGCCGGAGGCCGAGCAGAGGGAGCAAGACCTTTACATGACGTTTGCTCACACAGCATTTTTTACTTTGTGCTTTTCTTTATTGTTTTGCTACACCAAGCAGATCCAATTTTATTATGGAAAACTGTTATAGCCATACGAAGAAGAGTTTCAGAAGTTTCACCCATAGTCCTGTCATCTTCCACGCATGTCTCTTTCCTCCATTTCCCCTAGGTCTTTGCCTGGAGGCGTGCACCTATTGTCAGGCTCTTGTGGGATGCAGAGGCCCCAGGAACGTGGCTGTGGGCAGTCTGGGCTGCAGGTGCCAGTCCGCAGCTCTGTGGCTCCTGTTAGATGGGGATAAACTGATATCAGGGAGTCAGAGCAGGGAGAGAGCCCACGTGGCAATCGTCACAGCCTCTGGGAAGAAGGCAGCATGCCCCATGCATGTTCTCACGTGTGGGCTTGCACAGTATAGCTAGTCCTTTTGTGACATCCCCTCCCCTGAGCCGTGAGACAAGGAACCTCCAAGGGCAAGGACGGGTCCTACTTGTCTCTGAATCCCTGACTCCTAGTCCACGGGTCAGCACGTAGATGGCAGCTCAGTACATGGGGGTTGTCATGTGCATCAGACGAGGGGACCCTGGGGGTCAACCGAGGCTTCCTGCCACCACCGTCCCAGCCACGGGCTAGGCCACAGCCCCCAGGAGGCTCAGGAGAGCATCCCAGTGTGTGTTTGCGGATGAGGCCCAGAGGAACACACCACGATGTGGTGCAGAGACAGTGTGCTGTACGTGGACCAGGCAGAGTCAGGCTTTTAGTTTGCTTTTCTTATATGAATTACACCTCAGAGTACCCAAGTGATTGGTGCAGGAGGTGTCTCTCTCCAATATTCCAGCTAATGGGTCCAGAAGGAGCGCTGGAACGTTACCACATGTGGGCTCTGATGCGCTCATGGATCTAGCAGAGATCACCAGTGACCGCTCACATCGCCAGATGCCGGGGGCCTCCATGTAGAAGCACACAACACACTGAGGAAGAATTACTGCCCCATCAAACCTAAATGTGCTCAAACCTCTAAATATAATTTCTAGTGCTCAGGAAGTATGGGGCACAGAGGAACACGATAAACAATAAAGGGATATGATCAGCACATCCAGACTGTAAATTTACAGGACGAGTGAGCTACTTTCTTCCACAAATAAATTGCAGGGAGATGGAGGGATGAGTGGAGCTTTTAGCTTAAAGAAGACTTGAGAGACATAACTGACTGCATTGTAGGGATTTTAACTGAATCCTGTTTTGAACAAACACACAGTAAAATCTTTTTTTTTTTTAATGTATTTATTATTTTTGGCTGTGTTGGGTCTTCGTTGCTGCGTGCGGGCTTTCTCTAGTTGCGGTGCATGGGCTTCTCACTGCGGTGGCTTCTCTTGTGCAGAGCACGGGATCTAGGTGCACCGGCGTCAGTAGTTGTGGCTCGCGGGCTCTAGAATGCAGGCTCAGTAGTTGTGGCACACGGGCTTAGTTGCTCTGCGGCATGTGGGATCTTCCTGGACCAGGGATCGAACCCATGTCCCCTGCATTGGCAGGTGGATTCTTAACCACTGCGCCCCCAGGGAAGTCCTAAAATCTTTTAAAGATACAATATATACTGAAGTGTTTATGGATGAAGTAATAGCATGTGTGAGTTTTGCTTCCAAATAATCGGGTGGATAGGGATAGATGAAACAAGATTGGCTCTATCAGTAAATAATTCTGGGGTCCAGGTAGATAAGAGTTCAATTACATTATCCTCCTTATTTTCATATGGGTTTGAAAATTTTCCATGACAAAAACCAAAAAGAGAGAATGTAACAGGTTACTATGGAAACTGATTTTTAATCTCCGATATGAGGTTACCATCAGTAAGAGATGTGTCAGGATTTAAGATGAGGGAAATGTCACAAATTGGCTTCCCAGGGAAACGGATGGAGACAGAATTTAGTCGTGGGCTCAGCCCCCATGGGAGGGAGGGGGTGGAAGGCGGAGGGGACAGAGGGAGAAGCTGCGATGCAGGAAAGCCCAGTGACAGCCTCGGGCACCTCCCTCAAGCCCTGGAGCTAGAGCCACATTGGGAGATGAGCCGGGTTGGACCAACAGAGCCAGGCCTTTACACCCCTTGGTGATGGTTCACTGTCCACAGGCAGCCCAGGGAGGGGCTCGGGCTCTGCAGCTGGGCCGTCTCTGGAGGGGGACAACATGCCCAGCTCCCGTGTCAGCAGGGCCACGGCAGAGGGTCTGGGTGGCGCCTCGAAGTGCCCACCACGAAAAGTGTGTGTTATGGTAACAATGAAGCATTTTAGATTGTAATGTGAGCCTCCTGGAACTTACCAAATAAAAATTCAGTGGTATATTAAAACAGTCTAATTTGGGGGTAGCATTTAAGTTACCATAGTTCATGGCTTATCTTAGTACGGAAAAAAAAATTAGGAAAATATATGTGAAAGTAGGCATTTATGGATACCAGAACTGAGATGGGAGGAGATGTCATAAGAAAGCCATAGTTGTCTTGTGTCTGAGATAAATGCCTGTTAGATTAGTGTGTGGCATTTTTTGGGGGGGTGGGGAGGGCTCAAGTGTGTGCGTTTGCAAGATTAACGAATCTTCAAAATGTATAAAGAGTCGACACATTTCACCCTGTTTAGTTAATGCCGAATGGTAACGCAGCCCTAACGTTCAGAATGTACTTCTGCTGGTATATTTAATAAAAACTGAGAAAAAGTTTCTCCCAGAGAGTTAAAAAAAATGGTATTCATGGACAGAGTCACTCAAACCATGTCACTTGCCTTTTCAAATTAATACATAAGCCCAGGTGCTGCCAAGAGACTTTTAAAATTGAGCTGTTTTCTGATTTTCCATGGCAGCTGGTGATCGTTCAGGACAATGAATGAAATTAAGGGCACCATGTAGGGCCTGAGGATTAACAAAGCGGAGGAGGGTGTTTCGAAGGTGCCGGCAACAGAGCTGTGTTCACTTCGTTGCGGCTAACATGGGTCCTTCCCCAGGGGGCTCTGAGCAAGGACCGCCCTGTGTTTTCCCCCCTCTTAGGTGCCTGGGAGAACAGCAGGCGGCGGTGCATGGGGGCAAAAGCTCCGCCCCCCCGGCTGAGAGCAGCGGTGTAGCCATGACTCCCACCTACGTGGACAGCCCACGAAAGGTAAAGGAGCCCCTCCGGCGGGGGGCTGGCATGTGCGCTCAGGGACCCAGTATGGAGGGTAACACACAGCCCATGAGTCCAGGACTAAGTGTGCTGAGGATTTGGAGGAACCCTTTGCAGCACTGCTATTTTGGTGCAGGGACTTGCCTGCTCACGGTTGTAAGGAAGCTAACTGCTAGATGAAAGCAGATGTAAATCAGTCAAGCTAAACTCTATCTATCCGAGATCTGGCTCAAGCTGTGACACTGGCCTCTGGTTTTCCCTCAGCCCCATCTTCAGCCCTCCTGGTGGCGGGAGGGAGGTAGAAAATGACTGAAGCAGCTTCTGGGAGAGCTCACTCTTTGGTGAATGAAATTCCCATCAGTTTGCTTAGACTCCTAAGAAGTAGTCAGACGGGAGCATCCTGGGAGACGGAAACCAAAACCTGAGGCTTTGGCCTCTATACGGAATAGCGAGTACAGTAGAGGAGCTGAAAGCTCCACAGGTCAGGCTTGTTGTAGCTTTTAAGACCAATAGATGTGTCTCTGCCAACTCCTCCTTGGAAATTCAGAATCTGAGATCGTTCTGATGTGGCAGGGTGAGCTGGCCGCACATTCTCTTACCTGGTCTCTCTCACTCGGAGATGAAGGAGATTCAATAGATGTATTTTATTTTTCAACATTGTGGTCAACTTGTATATCCATCTGCATATTTATTTATTTTACTTTCACATCGTGAAAATTTCCCCGTGTCATTATTTCTCCAAAGTTTGATTTAAAAAAATAACTATATAATATTTCATCATATGGATAGACCTTTGTTTATAACTTCATTTTTTGTTCAAAAAAATGGTGGTTTCGGATTTTTTTTTCCGGATTTTAAAAAATAGTTTTTGGCAATTATTCCATAAGTTTGTATAATTATTCTGCAGTGTATCACAATTACAAGTAATACTGCAAACATCCTTGCACATAATTATTTGATCACATCTCTGATTGTTTCTTCAGGGTAAGTTCCTAGAATTAGACTTCTAGGATGGAGGGATTAAATTCTGAGAAAAAGTAGCAACTGAGGCTGCAGGCAGTGCGTAGCATCCATAAGCCAGAGAGAGCAAACCTCAATAAATATTTTAGGCTTTGTGGGCTGAGAGGGAAGATCAAGGCTATTGTGTGGGCTCTTCTGTAACCATTTAAAATCTTAATGGTTCTCAGCTCACAGGCTGGAATAACCAGGTGACTGGATTAGGCTGTAGGCTGTCGGTTCCGCAAACCCAGCTCTAAGGCAGTGACTCTAGGTACAGTCCCAAGGATAGTCTGTGCGTCAAGAATGACCTGTTGGTGAAGAAAGTCTTTTCACCTGTCCTCACTCACGGGTACATCATCTCAGCAGCGTTAGCACCTCTGCTTCTGTATGTTCTGGCAGAGAAAGGACGCAAATAGAACGTGAGAACACATAAGTGCCTGTGTGCTGTTCACTAGCTGTTACGTCCACCCACTGCCGTCTTTGAGGATTAGAAACAGTGCGGGGGACAGTACTGAGAAGTACAGAAATTACAGAACCACAAGCATTATGGTTAAAATACACCAATGGCCAAATAGGAGATCGTGGTCTAGAACACTCCTTCATCTTCCAGCTGGACACTGAAATCCATGTGGATAGCCATCTGTCTGCTGGGTGTAGATTCCCAGGTGGTCCAGGAGAAGCAGAGGTGTTAGGAGATGGCCCAGCACTCTCCAGGCAGCAGCTGTGTCCGGATGCATAGAGGGTACCTGAGTGTGCATCTCCGCAGACACGCGTTTCCTCGGCTCATTACTTGAGCTCGTAGTGGCTGATGGGCGTGGCAGCAGTCCTGGTAAAATGGACACCGAAATACTTCAGTGATTCTACTTTTAGAATTTAAAAAGTTTTAGGAAAGCAGGGACCTTCAGGTGTATCAAGTGGCATTTCTGAATTTCAGTGATAATAAAGCATAAAAAGTAAAAAGATTTTGAAGGGACAAGAGGACACTTCTTGACCTTAAGAAAGAGGGAGGGAGTGGGTCTTTGGAAAAGTTCTCTCTATCATTTATGTTTCAAGTACAGGGCAACTTGAACCCCACAAGAATAGGGTGGGGAGGGGAAGGCTGCTTCAGGAGCCCCTCCCGGGGACTGCATATGATTTTGTTATACAAGAAGTGGGGGAGAAGGTATTGCTGCTCCTGTGTCCGGAGGTTGCTCAGAAAATTAAACAAGAACTTTTCCTGCAGTGAATCCTCTTCTCCCATCTGGCTGCCATGTTACAGGCGGAAACGCAAACGTCAGGCCTCCGTGCGTCTCCCAGAGGCCTGCTGTTCACCCAGCCAGGCGGGAGGCCAGGACGCTGCCCCCAATCCTGCCCCATGCCCCCCTCTACAAGCTGCTCTGTGGCCTTCTCCTCCCCTCGGCATAGGTCTGAGGATGTTCAGAGCTATGTGGGAGGACGCAGGCAGCCAAGCCAGGCTCTGATGAGATCTGAGGCGCTTGGACACACCTTCTCCCCCAGGTGCTGGCTCCCACCCCACTGGGATATTCTGCCCAGGAAGGTGTGAGTTTCTGCTAATGCTTCGCATTTGGATATTTTCCTCCTGGGTGGATCTCTCTTTCTCTCTCTCTCTCTCCCTCTCTTTTTTTTCCCCCCTTTCCCCTCATGTGCCCTTCTTTCTCTCCTTCCCTCCTTGTTTTTGTTTTTTGCTCTCGTCCCCCCCTCCTTCCCCGATGGTTCGCTGCTGGGCCGCGTTCCGTCCCTTCGCCCCCTCGCACCTGCTGCTGCTTCCTGCTGCTCTGACCTCAGGACGGGGCCTTCTTTATGGAGTTTGTCCGCAGCCCGCGCACAGCATCGTCCACCTTCTACCCGCAGGTCAGTCCAACCCCAGGGCCCCGAGGCCCGTGCATGCCTGTCCGTCGCAGAAGCCGTGACCTGACCTTCAGCTCGGCTCTGAACGTGTGGAATTGGGCCGAAGCCGAGTTTGAGGGGCAGTTGAAACTGAATTCAGTCTCAGAGGTGCATTTCCTTTCTTGGTGTTTGTGGTGACACAGGGGGATGAGGAGATTAACGTCAGAAAACATGCTAGCACGTGTGGCTTATGTGTTCCCGTCTTTGTCATGTGTTGCCACTGACTCTTGGCCACGGGGCAGCATCTTTCTATTTAGGTGTTTTTGTCCATATGACATAAGCAACATGATACATGCTGACTTAAGGGCAGAACTCTTGTTTTTTTCTTCCTAGTACAAGCAGATAAATTTATAGCAGTGTGGCAGGAAGTGGTGAAAAACAGAGCAAGCAATTACCACCAGGCATGTGCTTTGTCATAGACTGAGGGCGTGCGACCCTGGGCAGCTTGCCTCTGGACTGTCCTGAACTCGCGTGTCACATAAAGGGTTTGGACCCATCTCAAGGGGCTTCCAAGCCTTAAAACTCTTCAGTTACTATGTGCCAGGCTCATAGTATTATTTCATCTCATCCTCACAGCGTAGCCTATGAGTTAAGCAGAAGTTTTATCCCAGTTCTACAGATGGAGAAATTGAGGGCCAAAGAACTTGTGCTTCACACAGTACAGGGTTGAGCTGGGATTTAAATCAGGACCAAGATGCTTGATTCATTACCCCCACCCCATAATTAGCATCGGTCATTGCTGTGCTGACAGATCTTGGTGAAGAGAACCTGGGCTCCCTGCCCTTTATTGAGGCCCCTGAATATATGTGATTGACTTGGTCACAGAGATTTGAAAAGGAGGAGAGGGTTTATGCAGAGCAGGGCAGGCTCAGGAGGATGGACGTGGGAGGTTCGGGGCAAAGGTTTAGGAACACTTATTTGGTGGAAGTGAGAAAACCAACATGGATTGAGGACCTGCTCCACCAGCTACTGTGCAAAGGGCTTTGCAAACAGCCTGTGAGTCCATGAGGTACATGTACTATCACCCCATTTTCCAGATGAAGAAACTGAGGCTTAAGTATGTTGCCTGGTCAGAGGGCCCGGAACTAGCGAGTGGCAGAGCCCCTCCACTGTTCTGTAGTTCACACTGGTGTCTTCCCTTTCTTGGGAGGCCAGAGGGCATCTTGGGTCTGTGCTGGGCTCTTGCCAGTGAAAGTGTGACCCTGGGCAGGTCCCCGTCGGGGCCTCTGAGTCCTAATCCAGCAATCACCATCTGTAGGAGGCAACCTGCCCTTGTGGTTTAAAACAGACTCCGGTTGCAGTTTTTAACCTTTTACTTTCTAACAATAGACCCTCTTGTGAAAAGCGTCAGACTTAGATTAGAACTTAACCTAAGAAAAATCAACAGAGCCGGGAGAGAATTGTTTTATACATCCTATAATACTCCACACAGGTTCACGTGGTGGAATTCACCGGAAGAACAGAAGTGGATAAGTTCCTGGAATTGGAAACAGCAAACAGAAATGAGGAGTTTATGTTACCCACCATTAAAAAAAAAAATGATCCTGTGTAAGATGTAGTAAGGGAGCGCTCTGTACTGACGTGAAATTAAATTGAGCTGTGCTGAGTGCCGTGGGAGATACAGGGATGAACACGACGCCCTGTGGACGTTGCTTGTTTGATGTCTGTTCCCCCCTCCTCACCCCCAGATGGTGAGCACCATGAGGGCAGGGGAAGTTTGTTTTTTTTTGGGGGGGTGTTTGTTTATTTAACATTTTATTTTATATTGGAGTATAGTTGATTAACAATGTTGTGTTACTTTCAGGTGAACAGCAAAGTGATTCAGTTATACATATACATGTATCTATTCTTTTTCAAATTCTTTTCCCATTTAGGTTGTTATGTAATATTGAGCAGAGTTCCCTGTGCTATACAATAGGTCCTTGTTGGTTATCCATTTTAAATATAACAGTGTGTACATGTCAATCACAAACTCCAGGGGAGGGTTTTGATGAGGGGTGATATTCCTTCCTTCCCTGATGATATAAACCTTGGAAAACATCCTGGCTGTGGGGCTGGGGTTATTCTCCAGCTCTACAAGGTATATGGGATTCCGTCACGAGTGCTTTTACGAGGCCTCTCTGTGCCCGGATGGTGCTGGGTGGCTGGAGGCCAGGAGCCCTGCTTAAGCCACCTTGTCTCCAGGTGGGACACTGGCCTCAATGCACAGTTGAGGGCTGGGCTGGCGAGTCCTGCTGTGTCCTGGTGGCTGGTTGTCCTCCAGCAGGAGCAAGCAGGGCTCTGACAGGCATGGGGTTGGGGGCCATGGGGGCACGTGTTGTGGTTGATGCTCATCCCAGAGGCGTCCTTGGGAAAGCCCCCTCCCTCAGCTTCTCCCACAGCTTTGGGCGTGTGGGAAGGTGGGAGGAGAAGGGGTTGGTGTTGCCGGTGAGGGTTGTTGGTTGGTTTGTTTAATTAACTAAATGCCAAACTTTATTTGGATTTCACCGGTTTTTCTGTGAACGTCCTCTGTGTTCCAGCGTCCAGTCCGGGGCACCACGTTGCATTTAGCTGCCATGTCTCCCCAGTCTCCTCTGGTCTGTGACAGTTTCTCAGTCTTTCCTTGTTTTTTGGTTTTTTTTTTTTTTTTTTAATGACCTTGATGGTCTTGAGGAGTCCTGGCCAGATATCCTGTAGAAAGTCTCCAGATCTGGGTTGGTCTGATGTTTTTCTCATGGCGAGACGGGAGTTATAGGTTTTTGAAAAGAATCCTCAGAGGTGAAGTACCCATCTCATCACATCCCATGGAGGTCCACAAGGTTCACACAACATCATTGGTGACGTGAACCGTCATCGCTTGGTGACGTGGTACTTGCCAGCTGTCTCCACTGTGAAGCTGCTGTTTCCCCTTTCTATACTCTGGAAGCAGGTCACTAAATCTAGCCCACTCCAAAGAGGAGATGGGAGATTAAACTCACCTCTGGAAGGTCCCATCTGCACAGGTTTACTGGGGTCCTTCTGTAAGGAAGGTTTTGAACGAGGTTCCTAAGACAAAACCCACCCCAGACCAAGCACCTCCCTCTGCTTGGCTCTTTTCAGCTCTCCGTGTGAGACAACGACGGTTCTGTCCATCTCTTTGTCTGTCTTTTCCCACTGGTCTTATTCCAAAAAGTTTCTTCAGGTGGATTATGGAAATAAATGCAACCTCCAGAATAAAAATGTGACTAGATGGGGAAATTCAGGAAAAGAAAAAATAAGACAGGACATCCTACGAGGTCTTATAACGTACTTAGAGTTTCCTGCTAAATTCAGCTCTGCACTTCCTGATAGCCAAAGAAAAGTGGGAAACATCTGTTCCAGGATTCAGAGTGGTCATGAGATAAAGACAAACCAGTTGTTGGGGAGAAGCATAACTTTTCCTGGTATTAAGATCTGAGCAAAATGCCTTTTTCTGCAGCCTCTTTTTTTTTCTTTCTTTTTTAAATATTTATTTATTTGTTTATTTAAGCTGCACTGGGTCTTAGTTGTGGCACACAGGATCTTCATTGAGGCATGTTTAGTTGCAGCATGCAGGCTCTTAGTTGCGGCATGCATGTGGGATCTAGTTCCCCGACCAGGGATTGAACCTGGGCCCCCTGCATTGGGAGTGCAGAGTCTTACCCACTGGACCACCAGAGGAGTCCCATCTGAGCAGCCTCTTGAAAGATGGACGTTGTGTGATATGGAGCAGGGGTGGGACAAATCTGGCCCACCATCTGCTTTTGTCAATAAAGTTTTATCAGGACAAAGCCACCCCCCCTTCATTTACATCATCGATGGCTGCTTTTGTGCTTTTTCACTTATACAGAAACTGTATAAGTTTCAACAGGCTTTATAGCCCACAAAGCCTAAAATAATTACCATCTGGTCCTTGACAGAAAATATTTGCCAATTTCTGATTTAGAGGATAATTCTTAACCACTTCCTGGTTCAGGCTGGTGGGGCAATTCTCAGGGGCAGTAGATGAGAGATGACCCCACCAGAGAGGCAGCATCTAGAGGCTTCTGTGCCTGAGAACTGAGTCTAGTCCCCTCCGTTAGCTTCTAACTTAATTTTACGGTGTAGCATCTATTCCTAAGTCTTACTGGTTGGGGGCAGGTGGTGGCTGGTAATTGCAAGCTGCTTCTTGCTGCATTTCTCAGTATTTATGGTGCTGGCAAAGACTTGTTGGTCCTTTTTTTTTTGACAGTTCATTGAGCCTGATATAGGAGAGCAAATTGGTTCTTTTAGAACCAGGGGTGATTTTATCTCCTAGGAGACAATTGGTAATACCTGGAAACATTTTTATTTGTCACAGCTGGAGCAGAGGGAGATGATAAGGGGGTCATTACTAGCATCTGGTGAGTAGGAGCCAGGGATGCTGCTCAGCACCCCAGGATGCACAGGACAGTTCCCACAAGAAAGGCTTATCTGGCCCCTAATGACAATAATGCCATGGTTGAGATGCCCTGTTTTAGTTATTTTATTATTATTATTTTTTACTATTTATTTATTTGGTTGAGCTGGGTCTTACTTGCAGCAGGTGGGCTCCTTACTTGCGGCTCTCTAGCTCTTTAGTTGTGGCATGTAAACTCTTAGTTGCAGCATGCATGTGGGATCTAGTTCCCTGGCCAGGGATCGAACCCGGGGCCCCTGCATTGGGAGCATGGAGTCTTAACCACTGCGCCACCAGGGAAGTCCCGAGATACCCTGTTTTAGAAGGAGTGATTTTTCCATCATCCAATAGAGTATCTGATAATATAAGGCTCCATTCTGGAAGTACTCGAGAACCCCACGTAAGACGGACTAGGAGTCTTAGATTTTTCCAGAAGTGCTCTGGAAGGCTTGCTGTTCTCTCCAGATGTTTGCTGTGGGGTGCAGCCTCTCTAGGTGGGCAGGTCATAGTCCTGCCCTCCAGGCTGTTTAAAGGGAATGAGACAGATAGAAAACCATGACATGAAGCAAAACCTGGCAGCTCCCAGGCAGGGGTCAGAGACCCAAAGTAGAGAGACAGTTTCTGTTTGGCGATGGGGGCAGAGTGAGTCAGGGAACGTTTCACTAAGGGAGCAGCGTTTGAAACACAGCGTTTGTACCCTGTGGTGGCGGGGAAGGGAGTCCCAGGTTGGTGGGGCACACAGACAGTTTTAAACACACAGGGTTGACTTGGCTGGAAACAGAGCCATAGGTGAGCGTGGGCAGGACAGTTTGAGCCAGAGCTCCGGTGCCACGAGTCAGTTCTCAGTTCGGTAGCTCAGTTTGAGCCAGAGCTCCGGTGCCACGAGTCAGTTCTCAGTTCGGTAGCTCGTGAGGAGACTTGAAAGATTTCAGAGTAACGGAGTGATGGGATTGGAGCTATCCTTTAGGACGATGAAGCTGGAGTGCTCACAGGTAGGGTGTGTGTGAGGTGGGTGGGTCAGTGGGAGCCAGGCGGTGGGGCAGGCACGCCTGAGGGGTCATGGGAGTCGGCGGAGGGGAGGCCACAGGACGAAGCCTCTCTTTAGAGGTGAAGCTGGAGAAGGGAGCTTCAGATGCACCTGAGCTGTGAACCTGGGCAAATGGGAAGACTGATTGCACCTGTGACAGACGCGAGTGAGGAAGACTGGGGGCCAGGAGAGCTGCTTGTCTCTAACCATGCTCTCTCCCTTCTCCCAACCCCGAGGAATGATGCTGACTTCTTTACTCCTTTGGTGGGGGTTTTCTTTAGTGTAAATCTTGTGGTTTGACTCAGGTCCTGGTCCCAGGGGTTCACTGTGCACCTTGGCCTCCCGTGGCCTCAGTTTGGGGCACAGGAATCCCCCCCCACTGGCTCCAATAGAAGGGGGCACACGCCAGCAGGGTGGTCCCTGGACTCCTTTAGCTCCTCAACCAGGGACTAGCGGGGACTGGGAATGAGAGGAATGGGTAGGACCGTGCGTGTGAATAGCCTGATTTTTTTTTTCCCTTTGGTGTTAACTTTTAAATCTCCTACAGGTGTCTGTGGACCAGACGGCCACCCCGATGTCAGACAGCACCAGTATGGGGGTGAGCACAGGCCAGTCCGTGGACAGAGGCAACAGCCAGACCTTTGGGAACTCGCAGAGCTCAGGGGAACAGGGCTTCCCCTCTGCAAACTCCAGTGACAGCAGGTGAGACTCAGAAAGGCCAAACTCATGCTCCTGGGCGGTGGGGCTGGTCTGACCTCAGAGGCTGCAGAGGCCGGGGGTCCGGATCCCAGGCCCAAGGTCTGACTCGGCCACAAGTTATATCTGGGAGCCCAGACAGTCAGTCCTCACCAGCACCTTTCGACAGGGCTAGTGGTCAGTGCCCTGCCTTCCTCACAGGACAGCTAAGAGGTTGCCACAGAGACACAGAGAAGCATCAGGCACTGTGCAGGAGTGGGCTTCGGGAAGGGGGCCCGGAGTGAACCCGTCCTGCTGCACGGGGCGTCCGTGGCCTGATGCCTTGCCTATGTCAGGTGCAGTCAGTCCACGCCACCTGAGGAAATGGACGAACAGTGAATGGGTCGATTATCATGCCCCAATGTGGCTCTTTTCTTTTTTTTTTTAATTTTGGCCACGCTGTGTGGGATGTGGGATTTTAGTTCCCTAACCAGGGATGGAAACCGTGCCCCCTGCAGTGGAAGTGCAAAGTCCTAACCACTCGACTGCCAGGGAAGTCCCTCCATGGCTCTTTTCTTGTTCCTGAATAACCAGGGGAAAAAGAAGCTGCTTGGAGCTCATTTGCTGGAGGAAGTGCCCAGCTTTTAATGCTGTTGTCAAATCTGAGAAACTTTTTTATATCCTTCCCAGCTGCGTTTGGTTTATCGTAATTCTGTCCAGTCTGCTCTTGTTCCCTCACTGCACTGACTGAGTGGTCCTCAGCTAAGTGGTCTAAGAGACATGACTTTGGACCTTTTCACCTGAGCGCAGAAGGTCATCTGAGGCAGCTCACCTGGCTGGTCCCCGTCAGCGGCCACGCAGTTTCCTTTGCATGTCACACATCCTGTGCTGGATTTACCTGCATCTCGACTATACTGGCTGGTAGAGGTGGTCAGTTTGGAGGCGGCCGCAGGCCTGGCCTTGTCTGGCCTCTGTCGTCTCCCCAGGCCCACGTCCCTGCCAAGTCTGGCAGACGCTTCGGCTCCGGCAGCCCAGGGCACAGGAAAGGCGTGCACTTCTCTGCTTCCTCGTTGCTCACGTGGCAGGTTCTCTTCTGCTTTTGGAAGAGGAACTGGGAATGTTTAGGCTGGAGATGAGAAGGCCAAAAACAACACGAATCAGGACCAATGACTGAATTACAGAGAACACACTCTATCTCACGATAAAGAGCTCCCAAGCAGCTGGTCCTGCCTCAGGGAAACGAGCTCTCTGCCACTGAAGATGTTCACACAATGGAGCGGCCTCTGTCCAGACTCTTGTCGCGAGGACTCAGGCATTAGTTCACTTCCAGGGTCTTTAAAGTCTTCTTTAACCCTGAGATTCTGAAATGCTCCAGTGGGTCCTGGACCCACCTAGTAGGAAGAGGAGGCTGGGACTGAGGAATGGGAGGGGTTTAAGGAGCTTCCGGATAAGCCCCAGGTTTGTTGTGATGGGTGGCCCTGTGTGTCCCATGCCCAGTAATCTGGGCTCGGTCGCTGAGTATTAAGCATGTTTAAGGGACCATAGTACCATCGAGGAAGAACTCGGGCAGCAGGTGACGGAAAGATCTGGGCGCCGGAGCAGGCAGACGGGATTCAAATGTCGACCCTGACGCTTCCCAGCTCTGACTTTCACCAGCTCCTTTTACGTCTCCAAGTTCCAAAGGGTGGATGTTACTGTTACTGTGTTTAGTATGGTCTACCATTTTGGACTTTGTGGGTGTCAGTCCCCTGCACAGTATTTTACACACACTAACCTCACAGCAACCCTGGAAGACAGGAATAGTATCATCCACAGTTTTCAGATGGGGAAACTTAGGCCAAGAAAAACCAGAGGCCCTCCAGCTGATGGTGATGATCCTGGGATTCTGCCCCCTGTGCTCTGACCATGTTACCTAGCGTTCTTTGGTGAGATTAAATGATGTGATGTGTGAAAGGCCCAGAGCATTCTTCTAGAGAGATTTCTTGGAAGGGGTCAAGCCTGACAGATTATTCAGAGGGGAGATGCTTATTAAAGGAAGCAAGTTTGGACACAAAACCACTTTGAATCCTTTTTTTTTTTAAACGTATACACTTTGGAAGCAGGAACCCCCCTGTGAGATATCTCCAGGATGTAACTGTCCAGAATTTGCTTGAATGCCTTCAGTGTCCATATCATCCTGGTTTCCAACTCTGTAAGAAGCAGAGCAAGAGGGTCAAGACTCGGGGATTTCACTCTGCTTCTCTGTGTTACAGCTCTCAGCAGTTGGTGGCCAGCTCCTTGACGTCCTCCTCCACCCTGGTGGAGATCCTGGAGGCCATGAAGCACCCCTCGTAAGTGGCTTCTCTCATGAATGAGTGCAGGGGTGGGAGGATCCCGTGGCCCAAGCTGGGGTGGTGCTCAGGCAGCGTGGTTTGGTGGGTTTATACCTGACTACTGCTCAGCAGCTGTGAGACCTTGGGTGAGTTACTTGACCTCTCTGAGCCTCTGTTACCTTGTTTGTAAAGTGGGATTATAATGGTTGATTCACAGGATCAATGTGAGGATTGAATGAAATAATCATGTAAATTACCCAGTGTAACGCCTGACAAGCATAGGTGTTCTCTGAAGGCCAGGTTCTCTCCTCCCCCTTCTCCTTTTCCCCTGTAACACCTTCTTTTGTCCTGTCACAGGGATTTCTCTGAGTCTAGGATTAGTGTGGAGAAATTGAGCTGTGGGGATCCTCACTTCAGATATCAAATGCTTTAGTGGGGTCCCTTCTTTTTTACCTTCTCTTCCTGCTTGTTGCCACCTTGGAACTCAGGACAGGAGTCCAGCTGCTCCCTGAGCAGAAGGGCCTCTCACCGTGCTGCTTCATCAGTGCAGAGGTGGTACACTGGCTGGTGAACAACATGGATGGGGTGCAGACGCAGGCCATGGCCATCGACATCATGCAGGTAAGACCACAGAGCAGGGGCCCTCGCCAGTAACGAGGTCACCAGGTGGAGTAAGAGTCTGTTTTTAGTCAGTGTGAGGCCTGTCTGGGATCAGCGAATCACAGAGCAGGTCTTGGTTCGAAAGGCGCTACTTTACCTTGACTTAAACATCGGGCATAATCTGCCACCGGAACTGAAATGTTTTGGGCAGAATCTGTGCTTTTGACCCTTGGGGGAATCTCTGTGAAGGATCCCCAGGCAGTGCCCTCCCTCTGCCTCAGCATCTTCTTGGCACCCTGTGTGTCCTCTGTCGAGCACTGGGCACAGCAGAGTGGGGTCTGTCCACATCTCATTCGTCCTCCGCCCTGACCAGGCCCCCCTAGCGCAGGCCATCCCTTACTGTGCGTTTCCACATCACCAGTGCCCACTGTGTTGCTTGGCACATGGTAGGCACTGAGCAAGCACTCGCTGAATTTAATGACACTGTTCTGAACTGGAATTAAACTCGAGAGGAGGGGAAAGGGAGAAGTCGGTTCACACCGTCCTGTCCACACAGAGGCCCCCATGGGGAATCAGTGCCGTTTGATCAATACATGTCTATATAATAAAATTATTAAAAACATGCATGAAAATTACATTTCGCTAACCATTTATTTCTGGAGAGAGAGGAAAGGGAGCGAGACATGGGAGACTCCACAGAGATTTTTTATTTTTTATTTTATTTTATTTGGCCGTGCTGCACAGCTTGCAGGATCTTAGTTCCCCGACCAGGGATCGAACCCACACCCTCGGCAGTGAAAGTCCTAACCACCGGACTGCCAGGGAATTCCTGAGATTTTTTTTTTTTTTTTTAAACAAAAAGCTCTGAAGTCTGTATAGCAAAAAGTTAAATTAGTTGAAGTGGGCTGATGATATGACTTGGATTTTCTTTATACTTTTCTGTATGTTTGAAATATCTGATGATACTGTATTATGCATTTGCATTTTATAATATAATTTACACCAGGCACAGCATTTAACACAGTGCAGTCATCACCGCTGATGGGGGTGGAGAGTGGGGTTTGAGGGCTGCACCTCTGAGATGTTCCCCTGCAGGACTTTCAGAGCTTCGTTGTCTCTCCTTCTAGAAAATGCTGGAAGAGCAGCTCATCACACACGCCTCTGGCGAAGTCTGGCGGACCTTCATATATGGCTTCTATTTCTACAAGATAGTGATGGACAGAGAGCCTGAGCGAGGTGAGGCGAACTGTTGCCTGTGGGGCAGGTGTTTCCTGGTGACATGCTCCGTTAAATGACAGTGCTTCTCGGGCTCCTCGTGTGATGCTGTCCCCTAAGTTGACGGATCCGTCAGCCTCCTTGAGCATCTGTACTTACTTTGAGCATCACCAGAGTGACAAAGGGTTTCTTAAAGCCACAGTACATTCTTGGTGAGCACGATGTGGATGGAAGGTAAACCTAAAAGAGGCTGAGGGAAATGATGAGGAAATGCCCGCGGCTCATTTGCTGGTCTCTGTCTTTACTCACAGCGCCCCCGACCCCCACTCAGTGCAGGTGGGTCTGAGTATAACATGACAGCTCTCATCTAACTGAGAGCACTTTTTACTTGCTGGGCCTTCAAACTCCATCTCTTCCCCCAGGAAGACGAGCAAGCTTTCCAAGATAAATTTCAAGTATTTTGTTTTTTAATGAATAAAAGGAATTCCCAGAAGGGGAGCAATTTCCAGCCTGGTCAGAGCTGCAGGCACCCAGGGTTCCGACCAGCATCTCCAGTCCCTCCCGAGCGCACAGGGACCTTGGAGGGGAGTGACTCCCACCCTGCAGACAGATGGCTTCTCGGCCTCTGGGCTTCAGGAATACTCCATCAGATGAAGCGGCTGGTGCCACTCACTGGCGCTCTTATCCAAGCATGTATTGGAAGTGGATCCGTCTAGGTTTTTTCCTCGTAGACACCAAGTGTGTCCATCACCCCTCTTCCCTTAAATTCGGAGTTTGACCAGTAGACACCCACCTTACCTTCAAGGTGAAAAACCCCCAGTTACTGTCACATGCTCTGAAATTAGAGGTCTGAAACCGGGGATAAAATATTTTTTTAATTGAAGGAGAGGTTACATAACATAAAACTAACCATTTTAGTTATTTATTTATTTGGCTTTTTTTTTTTTTTTTTTTTGGGGCCTTGGGGCACAGCTTGCGGGATCTTGGTTGAATCTGGCTGGGCCACTGCTGCAGTGAAAGCACCAAGTCCTAACCACTGGACCACCAAGGAGTTCCCAAAACTAACCATTTTAAAGGGCAATGGCATGGAGTATTCTAAGTGTCATGCAACCACCACCTTTATCTAGTTCCAGACCTCTTCCATCGCCCTGAAAGGAAACCCTGTCCTCATTAGGGCTCCCTCCAAAACTCCTCTTCCCCCAGGCCCTGGCCACCACCAGTCAGCTTTCTGTCCCTAAAGACTGGCCTGTTCTGGACATTTCACCCAAGCGGCCTCACGCACTCCGTGGTCTTTTGTGTCTGGCTTGTTAGCGTTGTGTTTTCAGATTCACCCATGTTGGGCGTGAACCGGTGAGAACACGAGAGCTTGCACTGAGGGCTCCCCCCTCCCCTCTGCCCTTCCCAGTGGCCGTGCAGCAGCCCACTGCCTGGCACACGACGGCGGTGGACGACTTCGCCAGCTTCCAGCGCAAGTGGTTTGAGGTGGCCTTTGTGGCCGAGGAGCTCTTGCACTCGGAGATCCCTGCCTTCCTGTTGCCCTGGCTGCCCAGCCGGCCGGCCTCCTACGCCAGCAGGCACAGCTCCTTCAGCCGCAGCTTCGGGGGCCGGAGCCAGGCGGCTGCGCTTTTAGGTAGGTGCCCAAGCAGGTGGAGCCCGGGGATGCACTGGCAGGTGGCTGAGCAGAGGGGCAGCCAAAGGGGCAGTGCCACGGGAACCAGGGTTAGGGCCCCCGTGGCTGTCACACTGTGACTGTTAGCATCACGGCTCCTGTGCGGCTTCCACCAGCCTAGTGGGTCAAGCTCATCATTGTCCCAGCCAACCAACAGGGCTCAGCAGTTGTCAAATCAGGGCAGGACACTAATCTTCCATGGACAGGAGGGGACAGACAGTGTGGCCACTTTTCCCAAGAGGCTCAGGACACAGTGGATGTGAGCTGGTGCTCCCTGCTGGTTTAGCTCTTGCCAGAGGCTGTCCCATGACTATAACATCCTAGGACCTCAGAAGAAGAAGGGACCTCAGAGGTGGTCCATTCCAGGCACTCACCCTGTGCGTGACCCTCCTCTCTGCCCTCCCTCCCCAAATGTGCTTACCCCATCAAGGGATACACACTGGGATTCTTCTCTCCCCTCCTTGGTTCCTGCAGCCCTAAGATGGGGTGAGCACCTGCTTATTAAACAGTGGTGACCTCTGCTCTCAAGGACCGGACTGATGGGTCGAGATGTGAGCGTCTTTAGAAAATGCATGCTCTAGGCAGGGCGTCGTGAGATTTCCCTCAAAGGCAGGTTGGAGAGACCCTCAAAACCCTCTGGATGGAGGGAAGCAAACGTAACATAGGCCGAACTCCAGGGAAATTCCCTATTCTACTTGGTTAGCCCAGATGTGCCCGGCTAATTGGAATTCTTGCCTAGCTGGTGGAATGGAAACGTTACTAGTCGTCACAGTTTCCAGATTCTCAGAGTTGCTCAGGGCCAGCGTGGCCAGTGCTTTGTGTGAGAGGCAGGGGACAGACCGCCGCTTCTCACCAAGGTCTCCACGGGGGTGTGTGCAGGGTCCCAGCCCGTGTGCTGCACTTACCCCTTGGTTAGGGTTACTGCTTCTGGGAAATGCGTCGTCATTTTGGTTCTGGAGGCTATCCTGACAGTTTCTATAGGGACATCCTCATTTCCAAAGTCTTCTGCAGCTGCTGGTACAGCCCTCTCGTGACTGCCATCATCTGAAGCTCAGGATGAGATTTGTGTCATTTGGTTTAGCTTTGGTTCTTAGTTACTTCAAAAAGTGTGGTCAAAAAGGAAAAGCATATGGGAAAATATGTCCAAAAAAGAGGAAGAGTAGGGGCAAAGAGATTTATGTCTACAGCGGGTAGTTTATCAACCTGGGGTATTCTTCACCCTGTTCAGGGGTGTCAGGAGGGTCGGAGGTTCTGAAACTAGGCAAAATCTTTCATATGTGCATGTTTTCTGGGAAAACATCCACTTACCAGGTTTTCAATGGCTCCCATGATTGTTATAGTGGAATTTTACTCCATCAGCTTCCTTTCCCACCACCCCTCCCACAGGAAGTGGGTTTCTTTTCCTTTTAAACCCAACACGGCATTATTACAGCTACTTCTCTCCAGTAACACCCCTCCCACCTCGTGTTAGGACATGAGATCCTTCTTCCCAGCATTTTTTCAGGTTAGAATATAGACTTTTACTGTATTGTTTACTTAAGTGAAATTGGTCTATCTGTAGTGTTGAGTCTTTTTCTCAGAAAAAAATCAACATGATATAGAAGGGGAAGAAGGTTCCCAGCGTTAGCAACGCTAACAAATGTATAATGACATGTATTCACCATTATTGTATCACACAGAGTAGCCTGACTGCCCTAAAAATCCACTTGTTTTTGTAAGTAAAGTTTTACTGGAACACAGCTGCGCCCACTTGTTTAGGTAATATCTGAGGCTGCTTTTGCACTATAATGGCAGCATTGAATAGTTGGAACAGAGACCTTGTAGCCTGCAAAACCTAAAATATTTACTACGTGGACCTTTATGGAAACCACTTGCCGAGCCCTGGACTAGCTGATTTCCAGGAAGCATCTGGAATCTGCAGTTTCACATCTGGATGCTCAGTTGTTTTCTCTTCCTCCTCACCCCCTGCCTTCCTTTCCCTCCCCCGGCCACCAACCTACACCCCCATGTAGCTGCCACTGTCCCAGAGCAAAGGACCGTGACCCTGGACGTGGACGTGAACAACCGCACAGACCGACTGGAGTGGTGTAGCTGTTACTACCACGGCAACTTCTCACTGAACGCGGCCTTCGAGATCAAGCTGCACTGGATGGCGGTGACCGCCGCTGTGCTCTTTGAGATGGTGAGACCCCCTTATGTGCGGTCAGGCCTGGGCTCACCTGGCAGATGGGCGCACGGGTGCTCGGTAGAGATTCACGTCACTTAAAAAATTGTTTTCACTTCAGGCTCCTATTATCTTCACGTGGACTGTTGGAATAGCCTCTTTCAAAAAATTAAACATAGTGAAAAATTCAAACAGTCGAAAAGGGTATGTAGGTCAGGGTTTCTGACCCTTGGTGTGCTACTGACACGTAGGGCCAATGGTTCTGTCATGGGGGGCCTGGCCTGTGCATTGTAGGATGTTGAACAACATCCCTGGCCTCTATCCACCAAATACCAGTAGCATACCCTCCTGTGACAACCAAAAATGTCTCCAGATATTGCTGATGTCCCCAGGGAGGGGAGGCATTGCCCCCAGTTGAGAATCACTGGTGTAGAGCAGAACGTAACCCTCTCCCCCACCCTCACCCTGTTCCCTGTGACTTCCATCTACTGCCTTGCCACTTTGCTGCTACTTGCAGAGAGCTTCTGTGCATATAGAGGCCCTGTTACTTTTACTTTTTTTTTTTTTTAACAGACATAGTAGCTCAGAATATTTACTATTCATGTTGTGTTTTTCCTATCACCTGTATATCTTCTGTATCAATATAAATAAGTCGGCCTCACTGTTGTTTTTTTTTAATTTGTTTTGCCTCATTTTGGGGGAAAAGTTTTTTAAATAACATTTGTTTCTTAAAAGTTAACGTGTGTGTAATAGGAAACTAAAAAACACAAGAAGTAAAAATCAAAGTCATCCGTAATCACAAGTATTTTAGAGTCTGACATGTCCTTCTAGGTCCCGTTTGTGTATCTATGCAACTAAGCATCCATTTTTATGTAATTAAGATTCTACAGTTATGTATCATGTGTTTTTTTTTTTTTGTTTGGCCGCACCGTGTGGCATGCGAGATCTTACTTCTCTGACCAGGGATCAAACCAGCGCCCCCTGCAGTGGAAGCGCAGACTCTTAACCACTGGACCACCAGGGAAGTCCCTGTATCATGTTTTTTTTATACATCATGAATATTTACCATTTCAAAGTTCCAAAGCTACCTGAGTATTTTGGTAACCAAGAACACACTACATCAGCTCAATTTGGAAGACATTGCCTCATTATTTTTAAGGGCTACAGAATACTCTATTGCTTGTTTGTATCATAGTTTATCTACACAGTCCTCTGTTCGTGAACATCACTGCTATTAACTCTGGTTCTCTACAGGGATGGGGGAGGTGTGTGGTTGTGACCTCTTAGGAGCATTTGGCATATCTGGAGACATTTTTACTTGCCCCAAATGGTGAGGGTGCCCCTGGGTTCTAGCAGGTGGTGGGGAGACCAGGGATGTAGCCCATCATCCTATAGCACAGAGCACAACACAGCCTCTATGGCAAAGAATCCCCCAGCCCCAGTGTCTCGAGTGCCAAAGCTGAGAAGCTCTGTTTCAGTTGGTCTCCTGCCTGTTTCTGCTTCTCGTCCACCCTGGTCCAGCTGCCTCATCAGGTCACTCATTGTTCCTGGCCACCCCACATCCCAGGCTGTGTGTCTAAAATAAATGCTCCTTAGCCGAGCTGTCAGTGTCTTCCAGGAGCCCTCTTGAGCCATCTTTACAGTCTCCTACTCTTTTTTATATGCTCTTTCCTTCAGCCCCAAAGAATATTTCTCTATGGCTTCAACTGAGTCCCATGCCCCCCAAACATCTCATTGCACAGCTGAAAGCAGCTGGAAAGTTCAAAAAGAGTTTGTGAAGAGCCTAGGAGATGACCAAAGGGAAAGGAGCACAGTGTCGGCTGGCAACGTACAGGTTTTTTTGTCCGGGGTTCAAAAGCCTAGTTTTATCCCCATAAGATGTGGAAGAGATTGGTCCACGTCTCTGTCTGCCTCCAAATGGCATTACTGTCTTTGAGGACCCCTCCCATGGAGACACTCCCATCCAGGGAACATTGTTAAGGTCCAAATCAAAAAAGACACCCAGCTGCCCATTTCACTCAGCTTGCAGGGGACACCAGCTCTTCCCCAGCGGGTCAGCGCCGGGATGACCACTCCCTCCAGCCAGAACTAACCCTCTGGCCCAGTGCGATAGCGTCCTCCTCAGAAGCCCCACCAGGTGACACTGTCTCAGAACCACACAGCCACAGTGTTCTCTCTCTCACACACACACTCACACTCACACACACACACACAGATACAGTTATAATTTGGCGAGAAGAAGAGTATTTATTTCCTCAGAGGAGTTTAGCATCTATCTTTTAAAAAGTACACTTTTCACATCAATTCATGTAAAACCCACTGAAAGCTGCTCATATTTTTATCATGATTTTATTAAGTTTTTAAGAATCTCGAGTGTAGGTTAATTATTATTTTAAGGCCATGTCCACATTTGTTATAAACCACATTTTATTTAGATAAATATTACATAAGCCTTAGAAATTACTTGGTCAAGCAGAGACCTTGGTGTTTTGGTCATGGTTAGGAGTGTTCCTGGGAGAAAAGCTTAAGAGTGGGGAGGTTTGTTGTTAAGCCCCAGTAACTTTCATTCTCGGTCAGTCTTCAGACAGATGGCGTTTGGGAGCTTGCAGAGAGCAGCTCTCATTCTGCAAGGTCAGCGCTTGTCACTTTTGGCCAGAGGCCACCATGATCATCTTGCAGCCCGCGTCTTTCCCTCTCAGCCAGCCTGAGTGGATTGTTTTCCTATTTGATACTTTGGACTTAGTAAATTTTTGATAAAGGACAAAATTAGAAGGACTTAACCTATATCCTGTGACTTTCCTCCAACATCCTATGGAGCAAGAAGGGGCAGGACATAGCTCTCTCTAGTCTGTTCCTCCCGAAAGAGCCCCTAAAGTTGCAGAAGCTCAGGCCGTGAGGAGCCACGCGCTTACCTCCCGGTCTTTCAAGGATTCACAGGAGGTTCAGCTGTGTTTCTTCCTCCCAGGGCGGGTCTGGAGCCGGCGGACATTAATCAGTGAACGTGTGGATCAATATGCAGGCCATCACTCGGGTGGCTTCGCTCCTCAGGAAGTTAATTCTCTTGTCAGAGTGAACTTGGAGGTGACGCTGTGTGTTTCTGTGCTTCCCACCAGGTCCAAGGTTGGCATCGCAAGGCCACCTCCTGTGGCTTTTTGTTGGTGCCGGTTTTGGAGGGTCCCTTTGCGCTGCCCAGTTACCTGTACGGCGACCCGCTCCGGGCCCAGCTCTTCATCCCGCTCAACATCAGCTGCCTGCTCAAGGAGGGCAGCGAGCACCTGTTTGACAGTAAGAGACACCCCTCTCCGGAGGGCCTGTCACCCGCGTAGACCCTTCCCGCAGGGTCGCCTCTCTAGGCGCCTGGAGGCCAGCTTTTTTTTTTTTTTTTTTTTCAATTTGGTAAAATGGAGGCCAGCTTTTCACGGGCCAGTGAAAAGAAGGAGCCTCGTAGACAGGGGGCCAAAGGGTTTTGTTTGTTTGTTTTTTATAAATTTATTTATTTATTTATTGGCCGCGTTGGGTCTTCGTTGCTGTGCGCAGGCTTTCTCCAGTTGTGGCGAGCGGGGGCTACTCTTCGTTGCAGTGTGCGGGCTTCTCATTGCGGTGGCCCCTCCTTGCTGCGGAGCACAGGCTCTAGGCACGCGGGCTGCAGTAGTTGTGGCACGCAGGCTCAGTAGTTGTTGCTCGCGGGCTCTAGAGTGCAGGCTTAGTATTTGTGGCACACGGGCCTAGTTTCTCCGTGGCATGTGGGATCCTCCTGGACCAGGGCTCGAACCCGTGTCCCATGCACTGGAAGGTGGGTTCCCAACCACTGTGCCACCAGGGAAGTGCTGGGGCCAGAGTTTTAATCCTGATTCTTCACTTAGTGGCTGAGCAACCCTGGACAAGTCACTTAATGTCTCTGAGCCTCAAATGCCTTATTCCTAAAATGGGGGCGACCAAAGCTGCCTCACTAGCTCAGGAAGACCCTCGTAAGGCCTGGAGGGGACGGTGGGTGGGAGAGGGCGCTGTGCTCTGTAAATCTCGAGCAGCACCAGGCTTCTCCCTACACCCTCCTCTCTCTGCTCCAGCCTTACTGGTTTGGGCGACAGGAATCTGATCCTCACTGGAGGCTTGGATCTGCTGCTCCATGAATAAAGGCCAGAAATGGGAGGCATTGAAAGCAAAAACAGGACACAGTGTGCTGTTGTGTAAAGCTGAGATGCGTCAGCACCTGGAGGACGCGGGACCCCCTCAGAGTGCTTCCCCGGAATGGAGACCATGGGGCCGACCCCACTCGCTGCTCCACCCTCATCCACCAGACTCTGAGGGCAGGTGTAGACAGATGGAGGGATGAGCTGACTTCACACAGCACGGACTTTTCATCACCAAGCACTCATTTCGATGAGCATGTAATTAGCTCCTACAAAACACCCCATGAGCTCATGGATGATCTTTTTATAACGAAAAGCTAGAGTCGCTGCTGGTGTGTCAGAGCCCTGTAGACTCTCAGGCGTAGAAATTATCAGTGTGGAGAGAAAAACTTTTGAGGTGAAGGAGATGCTTTCTCCTGAGTTCTTATGAGTCTGTGCTGTGTTCGGTGGCAGAGAAACAGCCCCCCCCACCCCTGGGGTGCAAAGAGCTTTTGTTCCGAAGGCCCACCTGTACATTCTTTACATCTTGGAAGACATTTGTGTATAGACACTGTTTTAAGTGATAGTTGGGATTCCAGGTGAGCCCCACGGCCCCTGGAGGCTGAAGATCCCGGGATCTTTAGGGTTTACAAAGCACCCCCCAACCCCCCCCACACACGTTCTCATTTACCCTCACGGTGTGGCCGAGGGGGAACTTTTTTGCCGTCCTGAAATGGCAGGTGATTATGTCTGCATTTGATGACTTTAAGCCAGGTACCGCCTCCTACTGCTGTTTTTAATACGTTGAGGGGAAGGCGAGATCTCCCCCCATACCACCCAAAGACTCTTCTGGGGTTTTCCACCTTCGCTGTAACAGCACAGGGGTGCTCGCAGGGCTGGCACTGGAGGACATTTCTGTGTGAACCGATGGTTTTCCCTGCCAGTCGTAACCCAGTCTTCAAGACCAGCATCTCAGTTGGTTGCCATGGTTACGGCTGAACGAAAGGAGTCCTAGTTGAAAGGAATAAAGACTTGAATCTAAAAATCAATTTTCTTGCTTCTGTGCCACCTCTCTTCCTGTTATCTCCCATTCTGATAACAGGGAATTCAAAATCTTAAAAATCTGACAAGAATACACTGTGTCTGTTTTTATCTATTAAAGCCAAAGTCCTTTCTCTTTTCTGCTCTTTGGTTACCCGGAATCCTCAAATCTAACCTAGATATAAAATTCCAAATACGGAAAGAGCAACAAAGCCCCTGCAGGCACCCCTGGCCTCTGGGACAAGGTCTCGTGTGGTTGCTGCCCCAGCCCTCCGCACCTTGATCCCGAGAGCAGCCCCGGCCTGTTGCCTCTGCTGTGTGACAGCTGCCTCAGCCCTGCCACCTCCTCACCCTGCTCCTGTCCTCACACCAGCCAGGCTGGAGCACGAAGTGGGCGGTGGGGGCGGGCACTCACCTGCCCCGCCCCCTCCCCTCCCCTCCCCAGCTGATCACGTTTCCAAAACTCATTTTTTATTGATTTGCTTCAATTTCCCCACCCCTATAATGGAAGATTGGGAATTTTTTTTCTCCTTAGAAGCAAATAACATTCATTTCAAGCTTATCTTTTGGTTGTATTTTAACATCCTGCTCCTTTCCGCTTTTGGCACAAACAGTCATTAGAATGAGTCTTATACCAAGTTCTAGTAGCTCACACTGGTCGCTGAGGACTCATATTCCTCTCCTTTCTAGACCCTGATGAAGCTTGAGGGCTGTCACTGTCTTTAGGATATCCCTCCTTGGGGTGGAGGCTGGTCTTTCTGAAAGCAGGTGGTGTGAAAAAGCAGAGCTCAGGCTCAAGGGGGGAGCATTGCCAAGAGTAGTGAAGGATACCCACGGCTGGACCCAGGGAGATATGCAAATCTTGTAATCACAACTCGGCATTTACTCTTTTTTCCTTTTAGGCTTTGAACCAGAAACATACTGGGACCGAATGCACCTTTTCCAGGAAGCCATCGCACACAGGTTTGTCCCTTAGCAAGAGGGAAGCATGGGGAGGCATCAGTGTTTGTCTCAAATAGCAGTTACCACAGCGAAGCCCAGTTCATTCCCTTTCTGGGGAGATGGACCCAGTCCACCAGTGACAGATTCACTGCTTATCTCCGACTAGTCCCTCTGCCTTGGTTTCAGAGATGAGCACCACCTGTCCAGTTCCTGGAGCTGTAGTTTTTCAGACTTGCTTCCCTCTTCTTCCAGTTTGTAGGAGAGCAGAGAGCTCTCTCCTCAGCCTCCTACAAGACCTGGAGCCAAACTCTCCAGGAGATGAAAAACTGTAGAATCTGTCAGGAGCCTCTTGACACATGTTGAGAAGACAACGAATGGTTAAAAAGCAATAGATACGTTCAGTAGATATTTACTGGTACCTAATATGTATACCAGGGAGAGCCTTTCCTAGGCTTAGCTGTATACCCCAGGCCGGTCCAGCTGTGTCTGTAGAACATCACTAACTCAGTGTCTGGTTGCTGCCTTGTGTTATTCATAGAAAATCAGAGCCTCCTGTGCCTGCTTCAGTGTCATATCATCTTGTTCAGGCGCCTTCAGCTGTCCCCGCCCCACCTGGCACACCCCCCTCCTTGCACAGCCCCCCACCAACCGCAGCATAAAGTCCGGACTCTTCAGCCTCCCCCACCCAAGCCGGCCCAGGCCTGCCTTAGACCTTACTCAGCCCTTTTCTTCAATGCTTGGTAAAGGCTGTGAAATGAATGCCAGGGCATCTGACTTCCTCCATCCAGGAGGAGGGGGTGCGATTCGGGGCGGTCAATGAAGAGGTCGGTGGGAAAGGACTTTGATGTGGGAAGCGGACAGGCCTGTTTCACCTCGGCCTCCACCAGCATCTGGCTGAGGAACCGTGAGGTGCTTTGCCTTCGAGTTCTCCCCCTTCACAGGGTTGTTGGGAGGGTTCCCTGACGTTCCCAGCACCTAGTAGGACCCCAGGAGATGGTAGTTATTATGAGGAAGACGAGTTTGTCAGCAGGTCCTGCTGATCCACGCTGAGTAAATAGAGAGCCTTGATCGGAAAGTAGAGAGGAAGAAGGGCAGACTCCAGAGCCGTTCCTGCTTGTGCTAGAACCAGCTGACAGTGATGAGCTGGCGGTGCCCATCAGCCGATCTGCTTATGTGTCTGACTTCACATGTTCTTCAGTAAATAATTACCAAGTGCCCGTGTAAAGCCAGCAGCTTCTGTAGAGGATGCAACACAGCACCTCCCTGGAGCTCAGTCCAGGAAGGGAGACAGGGTTTTCCCTGCTTTAGTTCTGCCTCATCACAGGCTTCATTACATAAACCCCTCAGACTCAGGGCAGGGGCCATATCTGCCAATGCATTCTTTACAGCACTTAGCAGGTAGAGTGTGATAAATGCACTTTGTGGAAATAAAAAAACCAGGAATAGAACAAGCCATGGATGAAAAATGGCCCCTCCTGCCTATTTCCGGAACACAGCGAGGCAGGGTCCCAGCATTCCTCGCCTTAAGGAAGGGACTCAGTTATGATATTTCTCAATGCAAAGCCTTTATTGAGAACTACTGTGGGCTTAGTGTGGGAGAACTGAGAGGAAGGGGGGAGGGCCCCGGCTCAGCAGAGTTAAGATAAGGGCCTTCCCCGGGGGAGCTGACAGTCTCGGGGGTGGGCGCAGGGGGGAGGGCCGATGCGATGGAGTTGGGGGTGGCTGGGTGGAGATGAAGGCTGGATGAGGGAGAGCTGGGCAGGTGAGAGGCTCTCAGCGCCCAGAGAGGAAAGGGGGCCGGGATGGTGGGAAGTGGTGAGGACAGTGAGGAGCAGCCTGAATGTTCCACCTGAAAGAGACTTTCCAGATCCCTTGGCGGTCCACACTCTCGCTCCCCCCAGCGCGCTCCCCCCGCGCCCCGCCCCGTGTCCCTGTAGCCCAGGGGGCCCTCATCGGCCTGTCTCCCTGTCCTTCCCTTAGGTTTGGGTTTGTTCAAGATAAATATTCTGCCTCTGCTTTCAACTTCCCTGCTGAGACCAAGCCTCAGTACATCCACGTCACAGGTGAGGCGCTCCAGGCGCAGCGTGGACGGGGCGGGGTCGGGGGCGGCCGAGGTAGGACCGGGAGCCCCGGGGGCGGGGCGGCGGGGCTGGCTCAGGCACCCTCCCTCCCTCCTTCCCAGCGCTGTGACCTGTCCCCTGTCCCCACAGGCACAGTGTTCCTGCAGCTGCCCTACTCCAAGCGCAAGTTCTCGGGGCAGCCACGGCGGCGCCGCAACTCCACCAGCTCCGCCAGCCAGAGCCTGTTCTGCGAGGAGAGGGTGGGCTACAGCTGGGCCTACAACACCATGCTGACCAAGACCTGGCGCTCCAGCGCCACCGGCGATGAGAGGTTTGCTGACCGGCTGCTGAAGGACTTCACGGACTTCTGTGTCAACCGTGACAACCGGCTGGTGACCTTCTGGACGAGCTGCCTGGAGAAGATGCACGCCAGCGCCCCGTGACGGGCCGGGGGATACTGTCCTGCTACTGATGGTACTCGGTGGGGTCAGGCAGGCTTGGGTGGTGGGGGCTGTGGGTGCTGCTTGGCCCCCACCAGCCTCCGTCCGCTCCAGGAGGAAGACTGCGGAAGCCTCCGGCACCCGGGAGCAGGTGGGAGGGCGCCCCCTTGCACGTCCTCAGCAACAGAGTGGCTCCGCTGAGCGTCCTTTCCTCCGCCGTCCGCAGGTACTTCCCGCCCAGGAGGAGTGTGCAAAGGATGTAAGATAACTTTGTGAAATAATGTACCATAGGCTCACACCAGCTGTATATACCTGTACAGAGCAGAAACAGGAATAAACTGGCCCGTGTGGCATCTCTGTCCCCAGCCTGGTCCCGGGCAGCAGCAATCCTGTCTTCGGCTGGGCAGTCGTGCCCTGTCGCTGGGGCCCTGGAGGCCGCTGAGGTGGCCACAGACGCTGGGGAGGACTCCAGAATTCACTTGGGGGTCTGGCTGTGAGTTTACTGAAAGGTTTCTCTTCATGGGCCCTCGGGCAGGAGAGGAGAGTTCCAGGCAGGCCTCATGAGCAGACAGGATGAGGTGCTGGGATCCCGCGGGCCTGGTTGTGGGAGGTGAGTCTTGCTAAGTAGGTGAGCCTGGCATGGCGTGCAGATGTCGCGGCATTCCGAAAAAAATCCAAGGAAGCCTCTGTTGACTCTGGCTGAGGTTAGAACCCACTGCTCGATGGGATAAGACTCAGCATGGTCCTCAACCTCAGCCCCGCCCTCACTGGCCAGGGGGTAGAGGGTGGGGGGACCTGACAGCTCCCACCACTTCCCCTCCCCCCGGAGTTAATCACAAGTCCTATTGATCTACCACCTCAGTGGCCTGCAAATCCATCCCCCTCTCAGACTGGCGCTCACCTCCTCTTCCTCCTCCTGCATGGCTAGGAGCACCTCCCACCTGGTCTCTGCTTTCCCTCCAGGCCCTTCTCCACTCGGCAGTCACCACTCTGATTGTTCCCCCCACCTATTTAGACCTCTTTGGTGACTTGAACTTCAAAACTCTTAGACGTGGCTGCACAATCTGGTCCCAGGCTTCCTCTCCAGCCACCAGGAACGTCAGAAACTCTTTATGGGCTCAGACCCTTTGCACACACTGTTCCATCTGCCTGGAACACTTCTCACTCATCCCGGCCGTCATCCATCTGCCCTCAGCTCAAAGGTCCCTTCTCCAGAGAAGCTCCGTGGGACCCCGTCATATCTTCCCACGGCACCTTGCCCTCCTCCCATCACACGCGGCACGTGGCAGGGCGCTTGACTATTTGGTTCAGCCTTTTTTCCTAAATGTTTGGCCTAATGGAAGATGCTGGAGAAGTGGTTGTTGGCCCAGCGCATGGGGTGAATGAATGAGCTCTGGGCTCGAGGGCCAGGCACTGGGTGTCCCGTCTGAATCTCTCCCTCGCTCCCTGGGCTTCCAGCTTATTTAATAGAGCCTGGGGCTTCCCTGGTGGCGCAGTGGTTGAGAGTCCGCCTGCCGATGCAGGGGACACGGGTTCGTGCCCCGGTACGGGAAGATCCCACATGCCGCGAAGCGGCTGGGCCCGTGAGCCATGGCTGCTGAGCCTGCGCGTCCGGAGCCTGTGCTCCGCAACGGGAGAGGCCACAACAGTGAGAGGCCCGCGTACCGAAAAAAAAAAAAAAAAAAAAAATAGAGCCTGTTTTCTCCTCTGCAAATGCAGGTGTTGATGCTGCCTGTAGAGATTTTGAAAGAATAGGTCTGTTAACATATGTGAGAGCGCACTGGCTGATTCCTGGCATGTAGCAGGTCCTCCATGAAAACCCATTTTCTTTTCCTTTTTCACCTTCCCTTCCCTCTGCTGAATCTTTGCTCCTTTCTAAGCATCAGTGTCCTTCACTTATAAAATGGGTGGCTGTCTCCCAGGGTGGTTGGAGGATCTAAAGACAGATGTATATGAAAGAGCTGACTTACCAGCAGGCAGTACACAAATGCAGGCTGCCCACCCTCATGTTCCCAGGCCGGGAGTCTTCACGTGCTTCCGAGCCAGCTTCCTGAGTCATTGTGTGGACACGGCAGCCGCTGGCCCATCCAGATCAGGTAACCCACTGCCATACCTGTGATCCTTGGTGTCCTGCGTGTGAGGCCAGCAATCACCCCTGCTTTCTGCCCTCTTCCCTCTTCCAAAGATGACCCGGGAGAAGGCTCAGAGAATGATTTGGTGGGAGAAGGGGCAGCTGACGAGTTAGAATCCCGAGTCACCCATCCTTGGGAGCCAGGCGTGAAACACGTGCCCTTGAACTGTCCCCCCGCATCCCTCCTCCCGCTGTTCCACACCGCCTTCCACCCACTTGTCCAAGACCGAACCTGGGAGTCAAAACTCAGTCCTCCTCCTCCATCAGACTCCCACCTGTCCCTCAGGCCCGCCCACCACCTCCCTCCCTCCCTGCTGCCCAGGTGCGGAGCCCGGCCTTTGGGGAGGGCACGGTTTGATTAGACTTGGAAGACGTGTGCGGATCGCAAGGCCACCACCGGGTGTAAGGATGTGATAGCCATTAGTTGGTGGAAAGAGAAAAGCAGTGGGCTTGGGCCCAAGAGGACCTGGCTTTAAATTCCAGCCCTGCCATCTCTTAGCTGTGAGAACCAGGGATGGTTCTGTCTCTTGAGCCTGTTTCCTCCCCTATTAAACAGGGATGGTGTGGCCTCAGCTTCCTCCCCAGCCCCCACCTGGACAAACAAACCTGCGAGCACGCCTCTGAGTATTTCTCTTTTTCTGTGCTTGCGACACTGTCATTATTTGCTGACCCGTTTCAGCTCACTTGCTGGGACTTTCTTCTGGCACATTCTTCAGCTAATGAGAGAGGAGTGAGCTGGTGAGATCAAGGGAGCTGGTGCACACTGCAGGGCCCCTCACGGGGTCCAGCATGTAGGAGGGACACAAGAACTGTGAGAAAGACCTTGAAGGGATCCCCGGTCTGGCTTCCTGAATTGACTCCTGGAAGGCACTCATTCGTGTTGAGAATTGACGCCATTGAGTCCCCGACACATGCGTGACATGCCTTGGGTCACCCCACCGCGGGTGGAGATGAGGCTGGTCCCATAAGGCAAGAGCCCCAGAGCAGGGAGTTCTTGGAGATCTGGTCCAACCTCTTCATTTTCTCCCAGATAAGAAGACAGTGACCTGCCCCAGGTTTAGGGTGGGACCAACAGGAGGACCCAGGACCTCCGGCTCCCGGCCTAGCACCTTTCTAGGTGACGGATCCAGATTCCAGCAGGGCCACTTGCCAGCAAGTGACCCTGAGTGAGTTACTGCGCCTCTCAGAGCCCTGGTTTTCTCATCTGAAAAATGAGACAATAATACCCTCGTGGGGTTGTGAAAATTGCCCGAGAGAATTCGCATAAAGAGCTAAGACAATGCCTGGAAGGTTGTGAGCCCTTCCTAAACATGAGCTGTTATGACGATGATGACTGCCTGGGACTCTGTGAACCCCAGGGGATTAGAGATGGAAATGACCACAGAGGGCAGGAATGGACGAGGCAGTCTTTAAAGAGGAAGGAGCCTTGGGCCTTGTAGGATGTGTAGGAGTTGGCGTGGTCAAGAGGCTGCACTCCTCTAACAGCTGTGGCTGTTCTGCCTTATCTGGGTCCCAGGAACTTCTGCTGGGAAGTTTCCTCTGTTGGCAGAGGTGCCGCATTGCTAAGAGCAGGAAGAAGGGCCTCCTGGCTCCTGCCCACTGGGAACAGGGCTGTGGCCCGAGGCTGGCAGCTCTGGAGACATTTCTCAGTTCTGTGGTTGTGCTGGGGGCAGGGGGATGCACACGGGCCCCTGTACACCTGGGGCGGCGCCAGTCAGCCTCCTGGATGCAGAAATGAGTCTGGGGTGAGGAACCACACAGGTGTGGGTGCAGAAAACATGATGGGGAAAGAAACACATGCCTTTACAGAAGGAACGAGAAATCAGCCAAAGGGGCTTCAAAGCAGAAGAAGGAGCTGTGTTAGTCCCGCCCGTGATTCCTCAAGGCTCCTGTGCCTAAGAGCTGCTTAAATCACAGATTCCACAGCCTACCCCAGAGATTCTGATTCAAGGGGTCTGGACTCTGCGCTGTAAACAGATGCTCGAGTGACTCCGGTCTTGGTGGTCCGTTTGAGAAACCCTGCTGCAGACCCCTTCTCTGGGATTCTTCCCTCTTACTTTACACGCAGGCCTAACCAGCCTGGAAATCTGGTTCTCAGACCAAAGCAGAGCAGAGGTCGCCACACACCGGAAGAGAACTCAAGAGCAGGGTGAAACGACAAGTGACAGCACAATGGCAGCAGGGGCGGACAGAGAACATCCCAGGGCACGGGACCCCTACAGGCACGGGACCCCCAAAGGATGGGCCAACACTGCCAAATTCTATGTTGGAGAGGCACGGAAGCCCATCTCCCATTTGTAGGAAGAGACCCATCAAAACAAAATGGAAACTTCAGGTATTACGAGGAACAAGTACACAATACACACCTGAGACACCACGAGGTTTTGCTAAAGTGGAAAGAGTGGGAGGGAAGACTGAATAGTTTCAGATGCATGAAATAAAAATGGTTGCCCCATTTCTCGAGCGTTCCCTGCATTCTGGGCAGTGTAGCATACTTTACATGCCTTTCCATCTTGTAATCTTTGGCGGAGTCACACCAGATGTGGGGTAGGAGCCCCAGGTGGCGGAGCCTCAGGCCACAGAGCTGACAGCGGCTGGAATCATGTCTGTGGGACCCCAGAACTCAGCCCTGCCCACGGTGCTGTCCCCCTCCCCTCCGGCTGCAGCTGGGACCGTGAGGCGTCGCCCTCTGCTCCGTCCTGGGGGCCCCTCTCTCCCTTTGGGCTGACTATGCTCCGTGTGTGGTGTGGCCCTGCTGGGGTGCAGGTGTGGGCATGGCCTCAAGGCTCTGGTAGGAAGGGTGCGGGGTCTTTCCTCTCTCCCCAGGCTCCTCCCCTCTGGCCCCTGACTTCAGCCTGCAAGTGCTTCAGGCAGCTCCTGGCCTTCACACTGGCCCCAAGCCTGGCCTGGAATGTGCAGGTACCATGAACTCAGTCACACCAGCCTTTAAATTTGACCTCCACCTGCTTCTCTGGCTGCAGCAAGATCCATCTGTTTCTCAGTGAATCACGACACTGTCCTTCCAAGAAGGTGCCCTCTTCCCCCACGAGGGTGAGGGGAGGTGGGGAGCTGCGGTGCCACCCCCAGAGGCCCCTTACTCTCTGAGTACTGTCTCCCTTGGCAGTGAGTCTGGGTGAAACCTGGGGGCCCACAACATTCCAGACCTCCCCTTCTCAACTGACGGGAAGCTGAGTTCCAAGAAGGCTGGCGTCCCTGTCGATGCCTCAGCAGCTCGTGGCAGCCGTGACTGGAACGGAGTCTCACGTACCAGGTTGCTTATCCAGGCTCCATTCCCGTCCCCCTGCCCCCCATCCCTGTTCATCCTCAAATGTCTCTTAAGCACCAGAAAATTTTATTTTTAAGCCCGTGGCATCCCAGGAGAGAAACGTTTCCCTAGTGCCTTTGATGTTCATCCAACCCTAGTGGTTCACATCCTGGATCCTCCTCCTACCCAGGATGAGAGCTCTGGGAGGCGTGATCAGCTGCTGTCTTGGGGAAGGGGTCCCTTTTCAAGGTGTCATGTCCTGCCTTTCCTCAAGCCCTGTGTCCTCAGAACCTGAGCTGACACAAGCTCAAGGGGGCGGGCAGGGCTCTGCCAGAGGCAAGCCCGAGAGACTTTTGTCCAGCCCCTGGCTACAGCGCTGGAGGAGAACCAGGAGAGGCCACGGCCTCTCAGCTGGGGGCAATTTTGACCCCCAAGGGACATGTGGAGATGGTTGTCACAACTGTGGGAGGTGCTACCTGCATCCAGTGGCTGCTTCTGGACACTGTATGGTGCATGGGACAGCTCCTGCCACAAAGAATTATTCAGTCCCCAATGTCTGTTGATGTTGAGAAGCCCTGAACTAGATTCTGATGGGGAAAGAGGTCCAGATGGGGGGCCCCTTCCTCCTGTGACTTTGGAGGAAGAGGGCCCGCCACTTGCCCCTAATGGTGGAGATCTGAATCCTTTCTTGATGGCATCCCCATCCCCAATGTCCTGTAGCAATTACTCTTGCTGGGTTCCAAGACCAGAGTGGCTAAGAGACCTGCTTAGAGACACATAGCAGGTTATGGACAGAACCAGGGTCAGAATCCTGGTCGTATTTAGCGCCCACGTGCTACACTGCGGCTCTTGTGTTTCCCTTCCCCTGTACACATGGCTTGCCTCTCCAGCTGCATCTAAGCTCCCCAAGAGCAGAGAGCACATCTTGCTCATCTTGTATCCTCCACTGCGGGTCCCCATCCCATAAAGGTGTTCATTTAGAATCGGTTGAATTCATTTTTTCAGCCCAACATTTATGCAAAGCCGAACCAAGGCGGCCCTGCTTTCTTGGTGGAGGGCAGCAGACATGTAAAGCACTACAGAAATAGAGGAGGGGGCTTAATTCTGCACAGGGGGGCTGGGGAAGACTAGAGAAAGGGGCATTGAGGCCGTCCAAACGTTCTGATTTGAATGTGTCTGAGCCTGGTACACCACCAGCTGGCTGGAAGCTTGAGAAGGGAGGGAAAGAAAGCAGAAGAAAAGTAACATTGGACCCCAAGCTAGTGTGCATCCATTGTCCTAGTGCTGGAGCCTGAGGACAGTTCCCCCACTTCTCAGGGAAGTGGAGGGACTTACCCTGGGTTACTGAGCACACACGTGGCAGAGGAAGGATTGGGCTCAGGGATTCTCCACCTCACAGCTCTTCCCTTAGAGAGAGAAGGGGGGGATGTGGGAGAAAGCAGCCCACCGACAGTGGCTTTGAGGGTGGGGCAGCCACGTCCTGGAAGTAGGGAGGACAGGGCTTGTGGCCTAGACTCCCTGCACAGTGATGAGGGCCGTGTCTGGCCTCCCCAGGGCCTGACCACCACACGAGCCACCATTGGTTGTTGGCGCTCGGAGGATGGGAGCACTCCAGGGTGGTCTGACACACGGGATGTGTCTCACCTCAAACCAGAAGTGAAATGGGGCACACTTCCCCTTGCAAGACAGGAGGCAAGTCCGACCACCCCCTCACCACCACCTCCTGCAGGAGCCTGGCTGCCACCGCTGGGATCTGAGACTGGGGGACGACAAAGAGAAGCCGGCCTGGTCTGGGGAACCACACAGGGAGCTGGGGTCTACTTCCCACCATGCACGCCTCCTTGGGCAGCATCCCTGTGATTGGAAGATAGTTTCCAGTTTTTATGATTTAGGCTCTAAGGGAGACGGTCTCCCGGCAGAGCCACAGCCAGCCCATCGCTGCACGAGGGAGGTTCATTTGTGGTTTGTTCACTCATTCACTGTTCACACACTCAACCTCCACTCTCCCATCAACCAATATATTAAGAACCATCTGTGTGCCAGGCATTGTGTGGATACAGGAGGGAGAAGGGCACGAACAAAAACCACACAAATAACTATGGTTATGGCTGTGGAATAAGAATAGTTATGAAAAGTGCTCCAAAGGTCACGGAGAGGCCACTGTGGGAGGTCTGACGGGCCCCCGACCACATATGGGGCTCAGGGGAGGCTCCGGGGCATTTCTGTGGAGACCTGTTCGATGGCAGGGCTTGCAAAGAGCAGAGACGGCAGAGAGGGGGAATAGCTGGCTGGAAGAGGCTGAGACCCTGAGATGGAAACAAGCTTGGGGGGCAGGAGGGAGAGGGACGGGGGCACTGGTGTCACTGCAGAGGCCGGATCACGCAAGATCTTGCAAGCTATGTAAGGGTTCCACCTGTTGGATGCGTCCTCAAGAGGAGTGTTGAAGGCTGGGGGACCTTGGGCAAGCCTTTCTCCTCCTTCCTCTGCCTCAGTTTCCTCATCCTTTCAGTAGGAACATGTTTGCAGTCCTTGCAGGGGTGTTGATGAGCCTTTATGGAAAGCACTGGCATGGCGTCTGGCACGGTGGAGGTGCCCTGTAAGTGCAGCCATTAGTCTAATTGTGACCGAGGCAGGCCAGGAATCCAGGCTCCAGCCCGACTCCCCCTCCAATGGCTGTGCCTGCAGTTCCTGCCTCCCCGCCTCCCCCCACCCCCCGCCCAGGGCTGCTTTTAAGAGACGTGGAGCCAGGAGCCCTCATCGGGGCTGAACACATTGGCCTGAGTTCCAACTAGCTCTCTGATAAAGCATTTCCCTGCTGTCATTTCACTGCCCTTTGCCAGCCACGCTCATGCAGCCTGGGAAGAGGCTCTGGTCCACAGCCATGGCCAGCCTAGGAGCCAATGTCCCCTGCCACCTCCCAGCCCCCGCGGCACCCCAGGTTCCAGCAGATGACTGATCAGCCAGTCTCTGTGATGGCAGCCACGTGCCTGCAGGCGACGGGCGGGGGGGTGACGCAGACCTGGCAGCCCCGGGGTTGACTGGCAGCAGGACTGCATTATTCTGCAACAGTAGAGCCACCCTGGAATCCCTCTCTTCTCATTCAGGGAAGGAATCTCCCTAGAGGGGAAAGGACCTGACCCGGGGCACACGTGCCTGGAGCCATGCAGGTGCTCTGCTTGCTACCTGGCTTTGTTCTAGCAACAACCCCTCATGCTGGGTATTACTGGCCACTTTTACAGATAAGGAACTGAGGATTGGGGTCACCCAGCTGACAAGTGGCAGAGTCTGGATTCTACTCCAGGTCACCGTGACCTTGCCCTGCCCCCTGCCCCTTGGTAGTGGCTCTTTGGGCTGGGTTTTGCTGTATTTTTGTATTTCATCCGGTGTGAGGGTATTGTAGGAGGCCTGGAAACAAGGTGGGCAAGGCTGAGCTTTGGTTTCCTCATCCGGCAAGGGGCCGTGGGAGTGTCACACAAGCTAGAGGCACCTCGGTGATGGGTGGGGCCACCCTTCTAGTTTACAGAGAGGAAGCTGAGGTCTGGAGGTGGAGAGCAGCTTGCCTGAGGTTACAGGGTTGGTTGGCGCAGAGCCGGTGGGCTTTCCTTGTGCCTCCTTCGTGACCTCCCTTGCTGGCCTCTGGGCCCCTGTCCAGCCTCCGCACATTGGAGGATCCCAGCCTGGAGCCCCTGGACCTCCTTTCTGCATTTCATTCCCTGGGCAACCTGGTCCTGTAATTCTAATTACCATCTACATGCCTGTGAGTCTCCATGTGAGACCTCTAACCTTGAACTCTGAACTCCAACCCGTTTGTCCAGCTGCCTTCTTGGCCGGTCTCTAGAGACCTGAGAGCATAACAAACTGGTTGTGTCTAAAACACAGCTCTTGGGAATTCCCTGGCAGTCTAGTGCTTAGGACTCCATGCTTTCACTGCCGAGGGCCCGGGGTTCGATCCCTGATCAGGGAACTAAGATCCCACAAGCCGCGCCACAGGGCCGAAAAAAAAAAGCAAGAACAAAACAAAAAATACACACAGCTCTTGATTTAGTTGCGTCCTCCCAGCTCCCAGCCAAACCTGCTCTACCTACAGTCTTCCCAGTTTTAGTCACTGTACCATCATCTACCCAGTTTTTCAGGCTGAAAGCCTTGGAGTTATTCTGTATTTCCTTCTCTCAACCCCCAGACCTAATCCATCAGCAAAAATATATTGTAATCTGACCCTTCTTCCCGTCTCCACCTTTATCTGATGCAGCAGCCACAGAACTGGTCCTCCTGCATCCTCCTTTGCCTTGAAGAATTTACTCTCCTCACAGCAACCAACATACTGTCTTTCAAACACAGAACAGGTTGCATCCCTCCCCTGCTTGAAAACCCTCCAGTGACTTCCCAACAATTTGGAATGAAACCCCAACTCCTTGCCCTATGGGGCCTGGGCTTCTGGAAGCCTCCATCTCCGTTTTCACCTCCTCTTGTTCATTCTGAACCATGCAGTGTCTCCTCTTTCTGTTCCATGGACGTCCCAAGGTTGCCCCTGACTCGGGGGCTTTGCATGACTCTCCCCTCTTCTTGGAATCCTCCTCCCAAGATCATGGCTCCGTTGCTTCCTCATTGTTGGTGTCGCTTGTCGCCCTGCCTGACTCCCATGTCTAGAGAAGCACCACCCCTCTGCCCGCCACTGCCCATCGCACTGCCTTGTTATCTCCCCCGCACAGCCCTTGTCATCACCCAAAACCACTTGCATCACTGGCACACTTGTGCACTGTCTTCTCTCCTCACTGGAATGCAGGTTCCAGGACTGTTTTTCATCCCCTCCACGTCCTCAGTACTTACCACAGTGTGCCTGGCATGCAGTAGGCGCTCAATGAGTGATTGTTCACAGAACCAACCACAAGGGCCTAAGCTACAAATCAGGCTCATCCCGGGTTGCTGTTCCCGGACTCTCTTGTAGGACAGCAGTTCCCTGTCCTTTGACTTCTTGAAGACAGTAATTTCTTTAAGTGCTCAGAGGTTGCTCATTTACCTGCCTTCTCTACCACCTACAAACTACGTGACCTCGGGCAAATTACTTATTCTCTCTGTGCCTCGGTTTTGTCGGCTGTAAAGTGGGGATAGTAACAGTGCCTGCCTCATAGGGCGAATGTGAGAATTACATTAATGCAGGAAGAGGCTTAATTGCAGTGCATGGGACCCAGCGTTCAGTACCGTTAGCTCTACTGCTGTGATCACCACCGTCATCACCAGTTTGAGTGGTGTTTCCTCTCTGCCTTCAAGTAATAACACTTACCTGGCCACTTTGCCTGCTCAGCACCCTTCAGTGGCTTCCTAATCCACTTGGGAAGAGACCAAGCCCCTGGAAGTAACCTGGCAGCCCCACCTCCCTCTCCAGCCTCACCTTGCATGACTTTCCGCCTTGCTCCATTCCCTGCAGTCACACGGGCCTCATGTCAGTTCTTCGTGTGGTTTATGCTCATCCCATGTCAGGCACTCTGCCTGGAATGACCTTTCCCTCCTCCTGCCCCTGGTTGATGCCTCCTCAGTGTGGCCATGACCTCTCAGCCTCCCTGCACGCCCCCAGGCACTGTGAACCTGTGCTGCAGCCCTTGTCATAGCTGTGAGCAGGCACTCATTCCTTCCCTGGATCGATCCGTGCCTTTCCTACGAGACCCAAAGCTCCACGAGAGCAAAGACCCAGTCATCCTTTGCCCACCTTTGTACTCACGGTGTTTGCACATGGTAAGTGTTCAGTAAATATTAAGTGAAGGAGTGGGGAGAAAGCCTTTGGGCTGGGCACACAATGCCCCAAGAGAAAATCTGCTGCCTTTGCAGAACCAACCAGCCTTTCTCACCGGCCTCTGGCCACAGAGCTGGAACAGCCCTCCTGACTTCCAGTAGGGTCCACTTGCTTGCAACGTGGCCTGGGGCAGCCGCTGCTTGCGTGCTGCCTTCTTTCACACAGTGCCCACAGAGTTACAGGAGTTGGGAGAGCCTTTGCTCGGTGAAGCCAAGATAGAAACTGGATGTGAAGCAGCAACGCGATGGGGAAGTCTGTCTGGCTTCCTGAGCTCTGCTGGCTCACGGCCAGACATCCAGCTCTTCCTTCCCTCTCAAAACAGGGTAACTCTGGGGTCCTGAAGGCCGAGCGCTCTGCTCTGGTTTTTCTGGCTGATGGTATTTCCTTTGATTGCTTGGAACAGAGGTCCTTGCAGGCTTCAGTCCTGGGCCAGTTCCCCTGCCTCGAGTCTGAGACAGGACATGGCAAAATGAGAAAAATAGGGACACTATAGGTGTTCTCATAAAGCTAAATTAATTCTCAAATTGTCCTCCTTTTCTGTGTGTCAGGATGCCCTTTCGTTTATGAAATAAGGTTGATGGAGGTAGTGATAGATTCTCTCTCTCTTTCTCTTTTTTTTTCTGCACAGCATGTGGGATCTTAGTTCCCGGACCAGGGATTGAACCCGTGCCACCTGCAGTGGAAGCACGGAGTCCTAACCACTGGACCGCCAAGGAAGTCCCAGTGATAGGTTTTCCTTCCTCCCTTCCTCCCTCCCTCCTTTTCTTTCTTTCTTTCTTTCTTTCTTCTTTCTTTCTTTCTTTCTTCCTTCCTTCCTTCCTTCCTTCTTTCTTCCTCCCTCCCTCCCTCCCTCCCTTCCTTCTTTCTCTCTCTCTCTCTCCCTCTTTCTTTCTTTCTTTCTTCTTAAAGTCCTGGCTTGTCAAATCACCTACTTAATTTCTTTTGAAATGTCCTGGTCCGTGGACAGTGGCTGAGCAGGGATGAGAACCTAAGTTTCCTGGTTCCAGTTTAACTGTCTCTCCGCTCTGCAGCCCCTCCCTGGAGAAGATAAGATGCAGGGGAGACATGAGAGCTGGCTGTAAATTACCGAAGGGCTGCCATGTGGAAGAGGGGACATGCTTGTTCTGGCTGCACCCCTGGGGTCTCTGGGGAGTAGTTTCAGGTGGGCATGTTCATGGCTTAGAATAGTTTCTGACAGGCAAGTATTCAACCACAGACAAGGCTGCCCCACCCAGCAGTGTTCAGGCACAGGTGGGGCCGCTCCATTCGGGCATGGTGGAGAAAATATTCAGGCCTGGGGGGGGTACCAATTAAGGGTCTTGGTCTTAGATTCAACCTGCTTTCAGCACCAGTTTCACCACTTACTGTCCAAGTGACCTTGGGCAAGTCTGTTTCCTCTTATTTAAAATGGGGGTAATTATTGCCACCCTCAGGGTCCTGTGAGGATTAAAAAAGGGAGAGAGGCCTTCTAGGAGATGTGAATCCTGCCCCCAGGGAGCTTACTTAGAGTCTGGTAGAGAGCAGCAGAATCACAGAGAAAGGATAATGTGAAGCAACTTACGAGCAACGACGGGCAAGAGTGGCCCAGACGTCTGTGCTGGGGCGCTTCTGAGTATGGGCGATCAGGGAAGTCGATAACACTTAAACTGAACCTTGAGATGCTGCCTGGGTCTGGATAAGTAGAGAGGAAGGAGTGGGGAGTTTCCAGGGAGGAGAGCATATAGTGGTCTATAAAGTACGGGTCTAGTAAGTAGCTATTTTTTTAAAATATAAATTTATTTATTTTTAATTTTGGCTGCGTTGGGTCTTCACTGCTGCGTGCGGGCTTTCTCTAGTTGCAGCGAGCGGGGGCTACTCTTCGTTGTGGTGTACAGGCTTCTCACTGTGGTGGCTTCTCTTGCTGTGGAGCACGGGCTCTAGGCACGTGGCCTTCAGTAGTTGTGGCTCACGGGCTTAGTTCCTCCGCGGTATGTGGGATCTTCCCAGACCAGGGCTTGAACCCGTGTCCCCTGCATTGGCAGGCAGATTCTTAACCACTGCACCTCTAGGGAAGTTCAGTAGCTATTATTATTACCTAAATTTCAAGGGCATGGCAATCTCTCTTTCCTTGGGCTCCCATGGCTCTGCGGGCACATTCCTGGGTCATGAGAGATGCTTGGTGCATGTTGTATGAGCAGGACTGCCTGCCACAGAATAGAGGGAGATATGATTAGATTCTAAGTGACCTGGGGAAAATAAGAGCATCCTTCCGTATAGCCATACACCTGTCCATCATCCAATAGCATGCACATACATACATACACATCCATCTATCCATATGTTTCAGGCAGAGAACAAGACAAAGCCACTCGAAGCTTACATCAAGGGGGGCAGGGCTTACAGATATGAATCAAATAATGACATGAATAAGTGTAAAACTGCAACTGTGGTAAGTGCTACAGGTCAGAGGGGTTCATGGTGCCAGGAGAGTCCAAAACAGAGCAATTCAACCTATACAGGGAGGTCAGGAAAGTCTCCCCAAGGAAGTGACCACTGAACTGAGAACTCACGGGCAAGTTGGAGTAACTAGAAGAATTGCAAGTGTATTGGGGGTGGGGAATGTTTCAGGCAGAGAGGGCAGAGCACATGCCATGGCAAGATGAAGTTGGGGGTGTCGGCCCGATGATGCAGGACCTCCTGGGCATGTTCAGGATTTCGATTTTTATCCTTAGAGGTTCTAAGCAAGCATCAGGTGACATGCTCAGATTTGTATTTTTTAAAGACTGTCTGGCTATGGTTATAGAAAATGGAAGTGGGGGGATGGGATGGGCAGTTGTAAAACAGGAGACCTGTGAGAAGCCAATGTAGTTGTCCAGGAAATCCATGATGGAACCTTGGACTGGGAAGGGGTTGGGGAGGGGAGGAGTGCGTGAGGCCATTTAAGAGATAAATGGACATGATGGGGCGATGTGTGTGGTGGGAAGAATGAGGGCGAGGGAGTTGCCTAGGATGATACCCAGGTTTCTGGATGGAACTGTTGCCAGGCAACAGAGTGAAAGCCAGGAGAGAGCAGGGAAGGGGTGGGACACACTTTCCCTTGCTGTTGTTATGTCTGTGTTTGCAAAATAAGGGTGTCAGGAGTGTGGGTGTGCACCGCTCCCTGAACGCCTGCTCAGGGGTGAGAAGGCTGGTTTAAGGAGGCTGCACGTTGCAGGCTGAAGAGCTGGGCCGGGGAGCTAGCCTTCCAGTCTTGGCTCTGCATCCAGGTAGCTGTGTGACCTTGAGGGGGGCAGCTTCACCCCTGTGGGCTTCGGCTCTACAACTGACAGCCCCGCTGGTCAGGCATTTTAAGGGCATAAAGCAATCTGAGTCTTATTCGTGTCCACTGGCATTATTTACAGGGCTCCCCCTTGGAAAGTTAGTCCTTGTAGATCCCCTTTATCCAGAGCCTGAAGGTTAAAATAGCATTGAGTCTAGAATGTGAGCTCTGAAAGGACTCACAGAGCCTGCTTGCCCCATCCTCTGATTTTACAGAGGTGCAGCACCTGTGTCTGATCCTTCTCTCTCTCTTCCTGCCCGACCCTGCACGTAGCAGAAGAGGAGGAACAGTTTGTGTAGAGCCACAAAGCTACAGGGAGGAAGAGCACTCTTTGGGGTGAGCCCCATGGTCCTCTTCTTACTTTGGGGGTGGGGATTTTTCTGCAGCCTACCGCCATGTCTTAGGACAGATGGGGCTAGGCAGAGCTGTGGGGATGGGCTAAGATCATGGACACAGGTGATGCTGAGCATCTGGGGGAAGAGTGATGAAGGGGACATCTGAAGCTGTGTCCTGCTGAGCTGGGGTCCTTTCTGACTTATTGAAGATGCCTCTGGTCATGCACCCCTGCTGTGACTCCTGGGTGTCCTCCAAGGGCTGTAAGATGCTCTTTACAAAAAAGGAATGTAGAAAACCCAGCCTACCCCCTGCAAATAAGACATGGAGACAAAAACCCGGTTGGAATCTCGCAGCTGAGGTTTCCACGGTGGCTCCACTCTGCTGCCCTTCCCATTGGCTGGGCGTCCTGCTCTGGCTTTAGTAACAGAGGCTCAGATACACATCTCCTTCCTGATTGGCCAGGCTGTGCTGCAGCGCCATAGCAACAGGGGCAGAGGGACCAGTCTCTGCAGAACAACTTGAGTCACTATCTACCTGGGGTGGAGCTGAGATCCAGAGGGCTGCTTGCAGGGGATGCAAACTGGAACAGGTAGCCCCCACCTCAGCTCAAATTCAGGTGGGGAACCCTCCTCCCTGGTTGTCCAGGGTGTTGGGAGGCTGCTGGGCTTCTCCGCCTCATCTCATCTATCCTGTATCTTGCAGCATCTTCCCAGTCCTTCTCTTGCTCCAGGGCTACTGTCTCTGCAGAAGGAAAACCAAACCTCTGGCAGTGCCAGCGGTTAACTCATTTGCCCAAAGTCACGCAAGTTACAAGCTAGAACCTGAACCCGCATTATATTGCCTGACTTAAAGGCTTTAGAGGGTCTTTGGTGGAAAATCTAGGGGTCCTTTTTTTTTTTTAAGGGACTTTGTTTTTTAGAGCACTTTTAGGTTCATAGCAAAGGCACAGAGCTGAAGGTACAGAGATTTCCCGTAGTCCTTTCAGTTTTAGTAACAATCTTCCTTTAATTCATCAAACAGCTAATGCTTTCCAAAACACTCTCCTATCTGATCCTCCCAACAATTCTGTGAGTTTGGTAAGTCAGGGAGGAATGACCCATTTTATAGATGAGGACACCAGAGCCCAGAGAGGGCAAGTGATTTGTTGCATGTCACACAGCATATTTGTGCCAGAGCTGGGACTACAACCCAGGCCTCCTGAATCCTTGTCAGGGCTCTACCCCAAAACCATTGACTTATCCATACCAGGGGGCCTCCAGGAGGGTTGGAGGGATGCTCTGAGGGGTCCTCTCATTTGTTTAGAGAACAGTGGCTGAATAGAATCAGGCATTCCAATGTCTCCAACATGGATCAAGGGTTTCACATCATAACCCCAGTCCCTGCCAGGCAACTCCTAAATTTGGCTCTAGTCCCCAGGAAGGGTCCTTGTTTCACTACAAACCTTGCTGTCCATCCCCCTACATGGACAGTAGAAGAAACACTAGTAAGTTAACTACAATCAGTTTAACATTGCTCTGTGCTTGAAGCTGTGCTGAGGGCCTGCCTGACTCTTCACTGCAGCCTTGTGTCTTCACTGTCCACTGTTTACAGATGCAGAGGTTGGTGCTGAGGAAGGTCAGGCTGCATGCCAAGGTCACACAGTCAACAGTGCGGCCACAATTCAGGCAGGAGGCCACCTGACTCGAGAGCAGGCTGGCTTGAACAGTGTGATGGGCTCTCTGATCCAGAACAGTAGCTCCAAGAGGCATTGGAGAGCAGAGTCTTTTGCTATTGGGTGTGCATTTTTCCCTCAGTGGAGGCAGTGGCTGGACCTATTTTTTGGTGCTGGAAAAGACAGGCTCAGAGGATCTGCTTTGTGTTAGGGATTTAGAAATCCTTGGCCCCCAAGGAGTGACTCGGTACCCCCAACACTGTCTCCCATTGCCTAGTGTCCCAGGTTTGCGACCCTTCAGGAGGACGTGGCTGGGCAGCTGGTACTTGGCAATCAACACGGAGGAGAGAAAACCCAATGACTTCCTTGCTCTGAATCTGAGCCCCCGCCGAAAATGAATGTTTTGGCAGATTTCTTTCCTTCCTGCTCAGCTTGTGCTCCCAGAAGCTCTTGCCCCTGAAACAGAGGCCAGCCACCTGGCCTGCCCTCCTGCCCTCCCAAGGGTACTGATTTTGGAGGACACAGAAGGTGGGAGCTCATGCCCGCCACTCTGCTCCCCTAAGGCCCACACCAGCAAGGGGCAGGCCCACGAGTTCACCACAAGCCATGGTCTGCAGCATCTTCCCTGGGCTAGACACCCCACAGACTCTAGGGAGATGGCAAGGAACGAGCCATTATGGCCCCTGCCCTTGTGGAAGCTGCTGCCCAATGGAGGAGATGGACGGTGGGTCCATAAGTGAATAAATCGTGATTCCCGAGAGCAGTAAAAGCTGTGGACAGGATGAGACAGGGTAATGGGACAGGGAGTGACTGGTGGGGCCGGGGCAGGGTGGGGTGGGACAGCAGGTGTGTGTGTCCTGTTTCAGCCAGGATGGTCAGGAAAGGCCTCTCTGAGGAGAGGTGACATTTGAGCACATAGGACTTGGATGAAAGAGGGGAAACTTTTGCTAGGGGAAGTGCGAGGGGCTGTGGAATTTAGCAAATGCAACAAATGTCTGCTGAATCCCTACTCTGCATCAAGGGACCAGAACAGACGGAGGACCTGCCCAAGGCACGGGGGCAACCCAGAAGAGGTACTACCCAGGCCTGGAGAGCCAGGAAGGCTTCCAGAAGGAAGCAGCAACCCTTCTGAGGCCTGAAGGATGTCAGGTCAAGCACGGTGGGGCAGCAGGAGGCGTGGAGGCCCCGAGATGGTTCCAGTGGAAGAACAGCATCTGCAAAGGCCAGAGGAGAGGGAGAGCTCGGGATTCTCAAGTAAAGATAAAGAGCTGTTTCTGAAGCAGAGAGTTCATGTGGAAGAGAGGGAAAGGATGAGCTTGGGGCCCAAATGGGCCTCGGAGGCCAGTTAAACACTCCAACATTTTCCTGAATCCAATTTGCATAGGATTGCCAGGTTTAGCAAATAAAAATACAGGTTGTCCTGTTAACTCTGAATTTCAGATAACAACAAATAATTTTTTTTAAGTAGTTATGTATTCAGTATTTTATTTATTTATTTTTGGCTTCGTTTGGGTCTTCATTTCTGTGCGAGGGCTTTCTCTAGTTGCGGCAAGCGGGGGCCACTCTTCATCGCGGTGCACGGGCCTCTCAATATCGTGGCCTCTCTTGTTGCAGAGCACAGGCTCCAGAAGCGCAGGCTCAGTAGCTGTGGTGCACGGGCCTAGTTGCTCCGCGGCATGTGGGATCTTCCCAGACCAGGGCTCGAACCCGTGTCCCCTGCACTGGCAGGCAGATTCTCAACCACTGCGCCACCAGGGAAGCCCACAACAAATATTTTTTAAGTATAATTATGTGCATGCAGTATTTGGAACATTCTTATACTAAAAAACCATTGTTTATCTGAAATTCAGTTTTAATGGGGCCTCCTATATTTTCTCTGGCAACCCTGAGTTTGGGCCCACAGAAGCGTTTTAAGCAGGGGATGACGTGGTCGGATTTACATTTTGTGAAGCTCCCGGGATTTGTGGGGAAACACGCTGGAGGGAGACCAGGAAGGGGGTGGGGAAGATGAGGCTCCTGCCTTGTCCAGGCCAGAGAAGCAGAGGCCAGGGAACAGAGCATCTCATCATGTCACCTGCCTCCCCCACTGAGAGGGTGGCCTTGGGTAAATCCCTCAGTGGATGCAGTCTCAGGCCGGTGACTGCAGACCAGGTCAGACCCCAGCTCTGCAGCATGAGCCTCTGGGCTGGTCTGCTCCCTCCGGGGCCCTCAGCATCCTCCTCTGTCAAATGAGGGGTTCAATCAGAAGAGATGGTGCAAAAGGGCCCTTCTGTTCCTGCTATCTTGGGCTCTCTGTCCATCCCCTGTCTGATGTCTCTCTGGGGTGGTGCCCCACCATGGTGACAAGTCCAAACCTCGCTCCTTCCTCCCTTCCAACATCACTTCAGCCGATGAATGCATGAAACACCCACACACCTGGTTTGGGAGAAGGCACTCCAGAATCTGCTGAGGTCCTATTGTGTGATGAGCTGGGTCCTTTACATCATTCGTTTATGTTAATTCTCACAAAAGCCTCTCAGGGAGGGTATCATTATGCCCATTGCACAGATCAGAGAACTGAGAGCTCAGTGGTGCAGCTGCTGCCCAGGTCACACCGCTGCGCAGTGCAAACCTGGGGTGGAGTCCAGGTCTGGCCGGCGCCAGGGCTCTGTCCTCCACTGTCTCCAGGAAATGTCCCCGGGAGTCCCTAATCCCCCACATAGTTATCACCAGGGCTCAGTCAGCAGTCTCCTTGTCCCACGGCAGGCACGTGCTGCCCTGGCTCTTTCTGAGTTAAGCCAGGGGCTAAAACGCATTGGTGTAATGCTTATCTGCTGGGGGCTTTCCGGTTTAGGAAGCCCTTTCCCATCTGTGCCCTCCTCACGACCCTTTGGGGACTCTGCAGGCCCCTCAGCCCTTCTAGCCTGCCGCTCTGCCGCAGTGGAGTCTGCATTAAATATTAACGGGGCAGCTCCTGGCACCACTGTGACGTCAGTCACCGGGCTGCTTGATGAGGGCTGTGGCTGCCTTTCCAAAGTGAAGCAGTGCCCGGAATTCAGCTGGCTCAAATGGCGTCCCAGGGGGCCGGCTGTCGGACTTGGAGAAGATGCCGCTAATGTAAGGCGTGGCAGGAGTCCAGGAGTTTTCCTTCCAACTCCCCTGCTCCCTCGGGGCCCGGCTGGCATCCCGATGCTGGCACGATGCCTTTAGTCATTCGGCAAATATTTATTGAGCACCTGCTGTATGCCGAGCACAGTTCTAGGCTCTGGGGATACAGTCATGAGCGTGATAAGGTCCCTGCATCATGGGGTTCCCCGTCTGGTGGAGGAGAGGGAGAAACAGTCTCAACGCAGAGGGGCAGACCCAGCACTGTGCGCCAGAGCAGGTGCCTGACCCAGCTTGTGGCCGAGGGATCCTTCCAGAGAAAGCTACGTCTATGCTGAACCCAAAGAAGGAGCCCGAGTTAGGTCTGGAAAGAGGAGGGGTGAGTGTTTCAGGAAGAGGGAACAGGATGGGAGCTCAGACCCTGGTTCTACCCCTTCCCAGCCATTTATCTGCAAGCTGGGTTTCCGCTGTACACGGGTGTTATGAGGACCAAACGAAGCCATGGCGAGTGACGGCACAGGGCTTGATTCAGGACGAGAGCTCAGCAGTAGCTGTTATGAAAATAGCTCTGTGCCTTCACAGAATTCCTCACCTTGCCATGGAGGCTTACTTTGATTTGGCGAGATGAGAAACTGAGGCTCAGAGGGGTGACATCACAAAGCCCTGGGTAATATTGTGGATGAGACCCCAGGCTGGACACAAGATCCCAGGCTCTGACGTGGGCTTTTTGACATTCTCTGGCCATAGGCAACCCAAGCAGTGGCCTCAGCTCAGCGAGACACAGAATACCACAAGAGATCTCAGTGTGAATTCCTCGGCCTTCAACACTCCCCATCTCGGCCTTCTTTGAGGTAAGGCTGCAGCTGTCCAAGGACAAGCCCAGGCCTTGGCTTTGGGGTGGAGCCTGGGCATAGACCTTGTTCTGCTGCTAATCTACTGTGTGACTGTGAGTGAATTTTCTTCCTTCTCTGAGCCTCAGTTCCCCATAGTTAACACTAAAACCAGCTGTCATTGCCTGGGTCTCTGATCCTCCCAAAGAGCTGTGGCAGAGGAATTATGTTTAATTCCATATTAAAGATGAGGAACCAGGCCACATACAAGTGGGGGCTGGATTTGAAGCCAGGCCCATCTGCTGGCAGAGCTGACTAACAGCCCATCATGCAGTGCTGTCTCTCAGAGAAAGAAAGCCAGCCTGAGTTGTCTCCAAGATCCTTAGTATGAGTCTGTGATTCTGTGAGTTCCATGCTGCCCCCAGGCCTTCAGGGCCCAGTGGTTTCACAGGGAGGGCATTTCAGCTTGGGCTGATTCTCCAACTGTCCCATATAAAGGAGGTTACAGGGGACTTCCCTGGTGGCGCAGTGGTTAAGAATCCGCCTGCCAATGCAGGGCACATGGTTTCGAGCCCTGGTCCCGGAAGATCCCACATGCCACAGAGCAACTAAGCCCGTGCGCCAGAACTACTGAGCCTGTGCTCTCAAGCCACAACTACTGAACCCACGTGCCACAACTACTGAAGCCTGCGCGCCTAGAGCTCGTGCTCCACAACAAAGACAAGCCACTACAATAAGAAGCCCGCACACCACAACGAAGAGTAGCCCCCGCTCGCTGCAGCTAGAGAAAGCCCGTGCGCAGCAACGAAGACCCAACGCAGCCAAAAATGAATGAATAAATAAATAAATAAATAAATAAAATAAAGGCGATAACAGCACTGTCACAGGCTTCTGGCAGGCAGCACCCACTCTCTCCCTCATCCACAACCTCGTCCCTCCCGGCATCAGCCCGGGGGGGGGTGGGTGGGTGGGAGGTTCAACGTGAGCGACACGCCCACTTTACGGATGAGGAAACTGAAGCTCAGAGAGGTGCAGTGACTTGCCCAGGCTATCCCAGCTACTGCAGAAGAGCTGGGATTTGAGGCCGCGTTTGGCAACTCCAGATCTTATACTCCAAGTAACTGCAAGGTGGCCAAATTCAACCGGGAGACTTCCTCCTCCTCCTCCTCTCAGCCCCCTCCTAGCCCCTGCAATCTTGCCTCCCTCCCCCTGGCTCTCTCCCCAGTCTTATCTTCCACGAGGCTGCCAGTCAGTTAGCTGTCAGCCAATTTAAAGCGTTTCCCTCCTGGAAGGCCTTGGCCACTCACAAAGAAGGCTCTCGTGGTGGCATTTCTGCAAGAGGCACAAGGTGTGATGAGATTCGATTCAGCACTCATGAAGAGGGGCACCCCAGGGCCTCAGATGATGAATGAAACGCAGGCCCTGTCCTCCAGTGTTTACATTTTAGGAGGGAAATGCCAACTTCCTTATGAAGTGGGAAGCAGGTAGTATAAGTGACAAAGGGTGACTCTGCCCCTATTAGCTCCAAGACCTTGGGTAAGAGAGCTTCCTTTTCCCCATCTGCTTAAATGGGTACAAGAGGAATTCCTCACCTCACAATTGTCATGAGGATTAAACGAGATCATGGGTTAGATGAAATTGCATAGCACAGGGCTTGATGCCTAGTAGCTGGCCAGGAAACACCAATCCTACCAAAAGAAGTCCGTGCAGGTGGTGGATTCCAGAGTCACAGTGGGAGTGAGCACAAGGAGAGAGTGCTTCTTGGTGGAGACCTGGGAAAGCTCCTTAGAGGAGGTGAGATTTCAGCTGGGTATTAAAGACTTAGAGGAAGAGGTAGAAGAATGGTAAAGTTGGTAGAAACTTATGGGCAGGCTCTGTGAGCCTGGTGGCCCTAGGATGTCCAGGAAGTAGGTGTTGAGCTTGGAAAGGTGGGCCAGGGCCAGGTCATGAAGGGCCAGGTGGAGGAGCTTGTATCTTTTAGGGGGAAAAGGGTGTCCTTCCTACCTATGACCCCAGTGGCAGCTCAGGGCTATCTGCAGAGACCAGCCCCCCGGAGTCAGCCTTCTCCTCTGGCTTTGGTGCTGCCAGATCCCTTTGTCTCCTGAGTCAGGGCCAGCCCACCACTGTTGTCTGGAAGAAGACAGAAGGCTGTAGCAATCTGCTTGCCTCCTACTAACATACTGGGGAGGAAAAGCTGTTCTGTAGCATAGTTGCCTGGCAGGGAACCTTGGTGGAAACTCAGCAAACCTCACCCTCACTTCCAAGGTTATGGTTTAAGCAGCAGTTGATGACAGCAGTTGATGTGTGCAGCTCAAAGACTGAAAGAACGTTTTCAGGCGCTCAGAAGGTCAGGGGTGGGCATGGAAAGAATGGTGATGGTGGAGTGGGTCTGGATCCGGGTTCCTGCCCCCTGCTCTCTGCACTGCAGTTGGGCAAGATACTTAACCTCCCTGGGCCTCAGCTTCCACATCTGTAAAGTCGGAACGATAATACTGACATTTCCTTGACCAAGTGGGAGTGTGCTGGCCACCCGCTGCCCGTGGCCTGCTGTGGAGTAGGTCCTGCTACTTTCCTCCACTCCTTGTATGGATGTGGTCCAGACACTGGGCCTGTGAGGCATCCCTGCTTCACCCTCTTGAGCTGCCATGTCATTTACTGAACTTCCAGTGGTGACATACTCTAGACCTTCAGAGCTGGAAAAAAGACAGAACTCTGCCATCCAAGCCAGTGTAGCCTCCCATTTCACAGACAGGAAATCCAAGGCTCGGAGACTGGAAGTCACCGCACTCCAGGCTCTGACCTCCAGCTTTCCCTGGACCACCACAGCCCCTCCCACCTGGGCCGACCAAGTGAGAACCACACAGAAGCTTGAGGCAATTATCCAGATGGTTCCAGCTGAAGGATCTAGAAAATTCTGGCTAAGAAACACAAGTTCCTTGACCATCTGAAGAACTGAAGCAAAAGCCTTTTTCGCCCTCATTTTAACTGCGATTCCATAGGCAACAGCTTCACTTTCTCCCCCAGAGCTGAGCTCCTTTGAACAAGCTGTGTGTGTGTAGGGGGTGTGTGTGTGCTGAGAACGGGGCTCTGAGCTCTGCCAGCTCACAGATTGCAGCTACCAGGACATTTTCACACTTCTTAATGCCAAAAGCTGCCATGGAAGCCAATCTGCTCCTAAAGCGGGCTTTCAAAGAGTGGCGGGAGGCTCTGGCTGATCCTGAAATCTGTGCGCTCAGGCTGATCTTAGACACAGGGGGTGGAAGTTGGTATCAGTGAAAGGACACTGGGGCCCAGGCAGTTGGCAGAGAGTGGCCGTGAGTGGGAGGCTGCGGGTGACCGCCTTGACCACTGAGTAAGCACCTGACTGTTCTAGGTCTCCCTTTCCATATGATGGGGTTAACAGCCTCTTTCCCAGAGTTGTGAGGATTTGGGGAGCTGGCACAGGGGGGTCAAGTGTTTACCCCCAAGCCAGTCAGACAGCCAGCAATTAACAGCAAGAGCTGCTGCTCCTGGTGGTGGTGCTATCATCACTGGCTTGGGATCAGCCGGCTCACCCGGGCAGCAGGAGGCCTGCATTTGGTGGGGGAAAAAAAAAATCCTATCTGGGTGACACGAATCTGTGGGTGGGTGGCCCCTCCGTCTCAAGCCGGTAACCATGCTGACAGTGTGAATGCCATCTCTCCAGAACAATACCAGAGCTTCTTTGTAACACGTCCCTTGGTGTCCAGACTTCGCAGGGAGCTCAAAGTGTCCCAGGACACCCGAGGAAAAAAGCAGGACGTGCCTTTTCTGGGTCACCTATTCACGGGGCTCTGGCAGAGGGTTCTGGCAACGCTTTGGAAATCCAGTCCTGCGTGAGAAGCAGTCGTTACCACTGGCTCAGGGTGGGGTGCAGCAAGGAATTTTCTACAGTTGTGATGGCTGGTGCAGGCAGGGTGTGAATGTGCTCTTGCGAACCCCAACCCTAAGAAACAGGATGGTCAGTCCCATTTAAAAGGGGCTTCCTGGCGGGGGGCGGTGCAATGAATTGGGCAATTGGGACTGACATGTATACACTGATGTGTATAAAATTGATGACTAATAAGAACCTGCTAAGGACTTCCCTGGTGGCACAGTGGTTAAGAATCCGCCTGCCAATGCAGGGGACACGGGTTCGATCCCTGGTCAGGGAAGATCCCACATGCTGCGGAGCAACTAAGCCCGTGCGCCACAACTACTGAGCCCGCGTGCCAAGAGCCCCTGTTCCACAACAAGAGAAGCCACCACAATGAGCAGCCCGCGCACTGCAACAAAGAGTAGCCCTCGCTCGCCGCAACTAGAGAAAGCCCGCGCACAGCAACAAAGACCCAACACAACCAAAAAAAAAAAAAAAAAAGAACCTGCTGTATAAAAAAATAAATTCAAAAATAAAAGGGGCTTCCCCAAGGGTCCTCAGCTGGAAACTGGCAGAGCAAGATTTAGACCTGAGTTCAGATCCTCTTCCCCATCACATCACACACATGTCCTTGGATAGCTGGGGGGAGAGTGTTGCTCTGTTCCCTGAGTGAGACCCTGCCAGGTAAAGATGCAGCGGACTTGGCCCCTGCTCTGGGTACCTGCTTGGAGCTCTGGGGGCCACACAGTGTGTCTGACCTTGATCATCAGCCCCCTTCCCCTGGTTCAGAGGCCCTCTTGGAAATTGTTCAAAAGCTACATTGCTTGATAGGACTTAGAGCCCTGGGAGTAGGTGATAGAGCCCTGGGAGTAGGTGACCTATCCAAGGTGGTCATCCTGGCTTTATTTACAAGACTTTGGGGAGTGGGCAGCTCTCTCCCGAGGGTGAAGGAGATGGACGCTGATACGTGTATAAGCTACAAGAGGGAGACTTGTGTGTGCTTTTTACAATCTGAATGACCCCCAAAGGGGAGTCACACCTTGACCCCTTGTCAGCTCACACGTCACGACATCGTGGGGCCATCAGGCCTAGGAGTCTGACAGAACTGAGCTTGAATCCTGGCTCTGCTGATTACCAGCTGTGTGATTTTACTCAAGACATGGAACATCTTCAAGCCAGTTTCCTCATCTGTAAGATGGGAATGGAAATCCTACCTACCTTACAGGGGTATCTTGAGGGAAAAAATATGCCCATCTCTGCAAAGCACCTGGCCCAGTGCTGGCAACGTGGTAGATGTCCCCTTCCGTTCAAGAGTGGGCGTGGATAAGGTCGCCCAGGATAAGGCAGAGGGCCTGGGCAGAGCTCTGAGGAACCCCCGAATTTCCGGGTAGGCTGAGAAGACAAGCTCACACAGGAGACAGAAGAGGAGTGGCTGGAGCAGCAGAGGGGAGCCAGGAGAGTGCAAGGTCATGAAAGCTAAGAGGAGAGCCTGTCAAGGAGGGGCGAGCAGTTGTGCCAAGTGCAGCCAAGAGAACCAGGAAAGTAAGGACTGTGCAGTGACCTTGGATTGGTGGCCACAGCAAGGGCCACCTAGATGGAGGAGTGGGGGTAGAGCCAGAGTACACTGGGCTGAGGTGGGGGTGGTGGGTGGGTGGTGAGGAGGTGGAGACAGTGAAGTTTGGTGAGAAGGAAAGCAAACCTTTATGGGCAAACCAAAGTTGTCCCCCATTTGACATTTATGAATGTCAAAATCAGTTATTTAGAATGCTCCAGTCTATCTGATTTTTACTGTTTTGAAATCAATCTCAGTCCAACATGATCAGAAGTTAGAAGGGCTCTAATCCCTCTAAGGGTTGGAAGGAACTGTGGAAGTCCCCCCAGTGCTGGCCCTCCTCCCACCTCTCACGGGAACCTGTCATCAGGCTCACGGTGGATGATAAGTTATTATCTACCACACTCTTTAACGATATTCACTAGGGGAAAGATCAGCCTGGTTTGTTAACCTCGATTCCATCTGTAGTTAGCAAAGGTGAATCCTCAAAGCATGGAGAAGCCTGGGGTGGGGGTTTCCTCCCAAACGCTGTGTCATGGGTACTGAGGTCCTCACTGTAGCATCACAGCAGGTAGAAGGCGGCCCAGGAGGCAGGGGACCTAGTATGGAGGTCCCACTCTGCTGGCTGTGCAAACTGGAGTCAGTCTCTCCTCCCCCTGATACCTCACTCTCCCCTTATGCAAGATAAGGGGTTGGACAGTGGTGAGTCTAAGGGTCCTGCCAGCTCTGACATTCCAGGATTTCTTCTATTCTACAGTGCTTTAAACAGTCCTTCAAGTCCAGTTCTCCAGATGGTGAAACTGAGGTCCAGAAAAGGTCCAGTCTCCAGTCCCTCCCTCTCCCTTCTAATGCATCTAACTCTGTGGAGCAAGATTCTGGGCCTGAAATATGGCTTCCATGCCTCTGGTGGTTCCTGATTACCTAAGGATAAAGCCTTAAATCTTCAGCCTGGCACTGAAAACATTCCATGATCTTGTTCTACCCCACCTCATGTCCCACTGCCAGGCCTCTCTCCTCCTCATTTTGTTTCTATCCTCAGTACCAAGCCCTCACCCTTGCTGGACCCCCCTCCCTAATACCTTTTCCCTGACTCTCACCTCCTTCAAGGTCCAGCTTACCTGCTCTTCGGTTTTTAGACCTCCGCTTCTCAGAGGCAGGGGCTGTATCTTACTTATTCTGTGGCTACTCCTTCCCCCAGTGCTGAGCATGCAGTAGGTGCTCAATAAAATGCTCAGAGAGCATAAGGCCCCTTCGCCTGCACTCTCCTTGGCATGTTGTACTAAGTCTGGCCATGCTTTAGTGATTGGGATTTTCCTCCCTTGTCCGGGACCCAGACCAGAGCCTGGCACCAGGGGTCCTCAGCATGGAACGCCAGGACTGGGTTCAGTGACCAGCTGGTCCACTCTCCTCTTTGCCACAGGAGGAACCTGCCACCACTTACAGGCTGTGTAACCTTGAGCAAGTCACTAGTCTGGCTTTGACAGATGGGGAGGCCAGCAGGGCCCACCAGGGGTGGAGGGTTGTGAGCATTAAATAGGATCATACCTGGAAAGGCCTATAGCACCGGGCCAGCTCCTAGCAAGTGTGTGGTGACTCTTACCCGTCCCAGCGGGGCCACTCAGTCTCTCCTCCTGTGGAGGGCACAGTCTGCACAAGGCCACTTCCCAGGACGTGGACGCAGTGAGTGAATGTACGTGGGGCTGTCCCCAAAGGCCGGACCTCATCCTGCCCGGCCAGTGCTGACCGAAGCTCAGGGTGTGGCCCCCAGAAACCCATCGGCCAGGCTGGGCGGGGGGCGGGTCCGGGGCACGTCCGTCCCTCGGGCACGCGGCCTCCTGGCTTCCCCAAGCCCTAGGTTTATTTGCTTTTGGGGCCCTTCTCAAGCCAGACCTCTAACCTGGACTGAGACACGCCTTTCCGGGTGGGGTCGTGACAGTGCGCTGACTGCACGGCTGCCATCACCGAGACCCCACCCCCGCTCCGCCGTCCCAACCCCAGCCCTCCCCTCTCCCACCTCCACCTCTGCGGCGGTAAAATGCAGCACTCGCTAGGCGCCTGCGCGGCTCTGGGGCGGGGCGGTGGCCTCAGCTATTTATAGAAGGTGACGTCACCTTGAAATAGACCGTTAGGGCTGGCCCGCCCTCCCCCCCCAACTCGCGCAGCTCCGCGCCGCCCGGCCCGGCAGCTCCCACTGCGCAGGCGTCCTCTCCTCCTCCCATCCACCCGCGCGGCCGCCTGTCCTCCCTAGGCGGCGTCCGCGGCGCGAGCCACAGCGCGCGGGGCGAGCCAGCGAGAGGGCGAGCGGCGCTACCTGCTGCCTGCAGCCTCGGCCGGCCGGCGAGCCAGTGCGCGTGCGCGGCGGCGGCCTCCCCTGCGACCGGAGAAGACGAGCGGGCGAGCTAGCGGAGCGGGGCGCGAGGCGAGGCAGGGCTCAGCGACATGGGGGACCGCGAGCAGCTCCTTCAGCGGGCGCGGTTGGCCGAGCAGGCGGAGCGCTACGACGACATGGCCTCCGCCATGAAGGCGGTGAGCGCGCCGGGAGCCTGGGCGGCCGGCCGGGGGCCCGGCGCAGGGGAGGGGTGGGCAGCCGGGCGGTGGCCCCCTCCGGGCCAGGGGCAACCCCGCCGCCCCACTGGGCGCGGCCGCCCGCTCTCAGCCTGCTCTTCCCGCGCCCTTCGCGCGCCCCGCCATTTCCTGCGGCCGGGCCGGGGGGGTGTCCAGGGAGGGGGCGCTGCGGGGACCCCGCGGGTGGGCGGGGGTCGCGGCATCCCAGCTCGGAGCCGCGGGTGGGGGAGGGTGCTCGAGGGAGGGTGAGGGAGCCGCATTCCTCCTCCTGGACCGTTCTGCCAGGCTGGGTCACCCCTTCTCGCCTTCCTCCACACACCCCAACTTGTAATAAAGAATCACCTAGTGAGTGGCGCCCTGTCTCTCCTGGTTTTCGCTGCCACGACCTGAACTCGGTGTAATGTCGATCCGCTTTTGCTCTGCTCGCCGGCATCGTTCTGGGGTCCGCTTTGTGTGCGGAGACCCCCCATCCTGAAGTCCGACGAGGACGCGGGCGGGAGCGCGGCGGGCGTGGGGCCCCCTCCCAGGTTGGATGTTGCGCCCATCTGCCCGGAGACTAAAACGGGTCCTGACGCCTGGGGGAGCCGAGCACTTGTGCCTTTGCTTTCCCGAGACCCCCGGAGACTCGTCTGCAGCTCCATTTCCGGGGAAGGAGTCGCGGCCGGCCACACCCTGGCCAATGCGGTGGATTAGATACCACCTGCGTGTCTGAGACCTAGAGTTCCGGTGACCCTCCCACTGTCCCTGTCTCTTCACAGTAGTTCACGTTTTATCTTAATGAACATTACTTATCTCTGCGTCAAGGTCACAGAGGGGTAGAGCCACAGCTGCGGCCGCCAACGTGCCATGTTCACCCAGTGCACAACCTCCTGAGACGTGGGAGGATCCGCCGGGGCCCCACCCTAGACCTACGGACTCAGAAACTCGCGGGGGTGGGACTCAGATCTGCACTTGAACCAGCCCTCATGGCAAGTGCTATTGGGTTTAAGTTCAAGAATTACTGCCCTGGGTTATATAGCTCATTTGCCTTTCGTAGGGCCTTGGGAGGGGATTTCCTAGAGAAAAAACTACAAATATCGAGGCTCCGTAAAATTTCAGAGTCATGTGAAAAAATCCTTTTAAAGCTTTTGATATTAATATATGAAACATGTTGTTGAGGTCCGTGTTCAGGATTAAGCAGGTAAGAAGTGTCATCTTTTCCATGTCGTTCACGTCACACGTTGAACCAGGTGTTTGGAAACCACCACCACCCATTTGTTGATTCATTGGTGATGCGGAGTTGATCATGGTGTTGTGGGCCAGGTAGGAGCTTTTCATCCACACCAGGGACGATTTAGGTTTGGGACCTGAAGTCTGTGTAATTCTGGGGGTCTTATAAGAAAAAAAAAAGTAGGGTATATGAGTTTAGCAAATTTTACAGAAACAGGACTGACTGACTGCATTTCCTTGGAAGAGGTCCTGAGCTTAATCTTCTTTGGGATAAAGCCACTTCTGTCCACACAGCAAGTGACACTTAAGTGCGCCTCTTCTCTCCAGTCGCCGAGTGGAACTGGGATTGTGCGGGTTGAGGCCGCTCTCTGGACATGTTAGCTAGGCCCTCGCCTATCCTGCAAGTGGGACTTGAAGGCCGCAGTTTTAGGAGCCTTTTGGGGAATAAAGAAGGGATGGGGCTGGAAGCAAAGTGAATTGAGGCTAAGGGAAAATGACTAGAAGGTAGTTCTGGAGCTATAGGAAACCCGAGGCAACTTGAAATTGGAAGTAAGGAAAGAATGCAGAGATGTAACCGAATGGAATACAGTTTGTGGAGAGAAAATAATTGGTTTTCTGGTCTTCGAAAGCAGGCTTGAAAAACGCTTTCCTGCAGCTACGTACTTGTGTACACAGATTTTCTCTGAGACATTAAGGTAGGATTTTGCAAACTAATGGACCCTTTCATGTATTGGGAATATGTAATATCTGTATCTGGGATGATTGATGGGTTGGATAGGCCATTGAAAATTCAGTGCATACTCTAATTATGTCATTTCAGAACTGTGATAAACATTCCCTCAAGGTAACTCCTATTAAAAAATAAGAACTTTTTTGGTCAGTATGCCTGTTTCTTCTATTAAAGAATTTTTTTTTTGCTCATCTAAATTAATGGAATATATTTATTGGAAAGGACTTGGCAAGGGTCAGTGGAAAACTGTTTCTCATGTTTTACCTGTTGATGTTTGTACGTTAAATTCTTAATGTTATTGAGAAGACTCAGTCCCTATTTCATTAATATCATAGACCTAAAATATAGCTTTTGGAAAGAGTTGGAATTCTGATAACCCTCTGGGGTTGTGTGGGTTTTCTTCAGGGCAGGTAAGTAGGCTTCTCTACCGCATCTGAGTGAGGGGATGTTCTGATGCCTCCACTCTGTGACCTTGAAGCTCACATCTCTTGTCTTCTGGTCCTCTGAAGTGTGAAAGTTGTAATGTTGGTGTTACTATCAAGTGGGCTTTCAGCTTTCATTCTTCTAACTTGTTTTCTGTTTCCTTTATAATTTAAATGGTAGCTAATAACATTGCCTGCCTGTAATGACTGATGTTCCGTATGCTACCAGCGTCACCTGGAGGATGCTGTCAGTAAGGCTTTAAGAAATCACGCATGTTGGAAACAAAGGTGTTGGTTCACATCAGTTGAGAACTGCAGTTCCCTGCCTCTCCTCCTAATTTGAAGAGCAAGAAATGTTTTTGAAGTGAAGTAAAGACGTTTCTTCCAGCTCTCCCCCATCTCGTACCTTGTCCCTTAAGTAGAAAGAAACACTGTGAAAGATTCTCAAACCCAAGTCCTTTCTAGACCAGGCTTGGAATGCCCTTATACAATTCATAACCTCTATAAAATGAGTACAGTACCATCTTATGAGAACAATGAGATAAACCCATAAAGTGGCATAAAAATATTTGTGCATAATACTAAGTGATTCTACTAACCAGATAGATTTCTAGTGAATATTCATGGACAGACATAATTCAGTCATGTCACTTATTGCCCTTAGTCATCGTTTATATTAAAACATAGGGGCAATCATGAAGTTTTAAAATGTCAAAATTGTTTGGGATGGCATGGTGTGTTTTAACATCGATTACAAAATTGACAAAGGATGGGAGAAATATGTCTGAAGGACTTGAAGAATATCTGTAGCAATCTTAAGTGCAGGCAACAACGCTGCAGCTTAAGGAAATGGGTCGGAGGGGAAGAGGTCCAACCAGTGGCCAGAGGCTGTTATTCCAACAACTGTGAGATCCTGGGAAGTGGGGAAGTGAGCAGGTGGTATGTAAAAGGAGAGCACAGCTGAGTGGCCCAGGGTGAGACCTAACCCGTGTTGCAGTTATTGAAACTAAGGATGATTTTGAGGTGTACCAGAATTGTGGTTAGTGTGACATCTTAAATCCACATTGGTACTACCGTTTGAAATCTATGTAAAATAGCAAGTCGTGTTTCCCATGTAAGTATCGCTTTGTCACGTATTGACTGAGGAAGGAAGAAGTCTCTGCATTATTCTTGCAATATTCTCAGTTAAAAGACACTTCAGTCGGTGAACAGTTCACATAGCTTTGCTGCACTCACGTGGGAGTTGTGGTCCCCATCTGGATTTGGGGTTGCTGCGTTATCCCTGGAAGAGCTCCCACAGTCAAGGACCTCACTACTCCCTTAAGGAAACCAAAAATGTATTTTTCTCATCGTCTGGAATTTAATATTAGTGGTAGACTGCAGTGTCACACTTTTCCAGAAAAACGGTTTGGGAGGGGATACCCCAGATGTGTTTTCCATGTTACAATTCATCAAGTTTATGAAATTTATCATTTTACCTATTAGGCGGTTAGTAAATGGTAGCTTTTATTCCATGTGTACATTTTCATTTAATCTTGAGAACAACTCTGGATGGATCCTGTTATTAACTCCATTTTACAAATGAGATTTGAAGAGATTAATTTTCTCAAGGTCGAGTTGTAAAGGGAAGATTTGAACTCTCAAATATAGCGCTCTCACTTTAACCACTGTGACAATGCCCCATGAGGCTAAGGAATCATATTTCTTTCTAGTATACTTTCTGGTCTATTAGCCATTGTCATCATTGGTGACTAAGTTCCAAGCCATTAACATAAGTGGGCTTACTGAACAAATAATTCCCTCTATTAGATGTAAGTCATTTTTGCCAAGTTTGATTAAAAACAGAATCTACCACTTACGGTTCTTAGCTGCAGCAGGGGAGCGTGAAAGGCAGACGCATCTGGACTGTGCTGTTCTCTTGAAGACCAGTTTTTTTGCTTAAGAAGCAAAGTATTAATTGAATTTGAGTTCTTGCTATGAATTGAGAAGTGCAAGACTATGTTACATTATAGTTGTGGTGTTTTAGGAAATTGTTTCTCCATATTGCTTTTAGTATATTTTGTAAGCCTAGAGGCCCCCAAATTTCAGTGTCTAGGTTGTTGCTGAGATGCTCCCAAGTGTCCAGGTTGAGGCTGCCCCTCCCACTCTTCGCCGCAGTGGCATCCCCTCCTTGGTGGTGGGTGTTGGCACTTCCCTGTGATCGCAACTGGCACAGCTTCTGAAGCCTTCGGTCCTGGTGCCTCAGGGGCAGTAGGGTAGAGTGACGCTGTTCAGATGGGGTTGTATATAATGCCTGCCAAGACCTGTGAAAATGTTTACTTGTGTTTAGAGCAAGACAAAGGTGGTCTCTTAACGATACAGAGGGAGCTATTTTGACCAATGTTAAGCTTAGAGTGAATATTCATAACCTGAACTCACCTGCTCTGAGCTTGAAGCTGGCCCCTCTCCCAGCCTTGCAGAACTGCAGCCTCGCCCTGTTTAGACAGAGGGCAGTCTTTCCAGGCTTGGGCAAGTGGTGACCAATGGCAGGTGCTTTGCCAGCTAGGGTACAGGCAGAATCCTCACTTTCGGGGCATTAACTTGGGAAACAATCAGCCAAAAAAGCTTTCATCCCTCAAGCTCACTTTTTTTTAAAAAAAATATATACAGGGTTCTGCCAAAGAAGCTTAAAGATTTTATGATGTGGTTATGTTTGCATAATTATTCATGAGGATTGTTTTTTTCTGTTATAAGCTCTGATATCAAAAGCAAGCTTGCTGGTAGCGTGTGGATGTGGGTAGCTATAAAGTTCAGGGTGATGGCTGTGTGTGTGTATAGCTGTGAAGGATGAGAGCACCGTTCAGGAGGAGTCGCATCAACCCCAACTTGAGCAGCATGGCTTGGCAGCTCAGGGGTCATGTTTTTCTGTTTGCTCAGTGTTCCTTCTGAGGTTGGATGTTTCCCAGATTGAGAACTTTAAGTTTTCCCAAATAGTCCCTGGGCTGTTTTTGGCAGCGGGTCTATTTTTACTCACAAACACATAGTTTATTGCCTTGTGAGTTAGTGGGAGGAGGCCCTTAGGGATTTTTGAGTAAGCCAGTGGTGTCATAGGAAGATAAATGAATTCATAGCCGACCAGGTTGTTCGTGACTTTCAGAAATGCTGTGTAGTCCAGAGCAGAGAAAATGGGTGAAAGGAGTTGCTGCAGCCATAGGCTGTGTGGTGAGGACGTACATGAGCAGAATGGCTGGCAGGGGGTCCAGTCCTCAAAGGAGATGAGAGGAGAGCCTTCCTGAATGGGAAGGGTCCATCAATTTAAGGTTTTCAGGAAGCCTGTAAATAGGGTTACCTGGGGTGGGGAGGTGGGCAGGAGAACAAGGCAGGAGAGTGGCTGCAAGCAGAGGTGGTGGAACCCCTTGCAGCTGGTATAGCCACGTGAAGATATAATGTCTGGGGTGGCCGCACTGGGCGCAGCTGGTGTGCGCCAGAAACGAGAGTGTTGAAACTGGCGTTGGAGTAGAAAGAATGTTGAGAACCTTTGTCTAGTTCTCTTCTGTCTCGAGAAATCCGTGTCTAGTCTTTGTTCCTTATTAGAAACCATTTGGAAACTTGTGATTGTTGAGATGCAGTAAATCATCTCCGTAGACTCCGCAGGTGGCCATCCCGCTGGTTTAGTCTTAGGGTGGTTGGGACCCGTTCCTGCTTTCCTTTCCCTACACTGTTTGCCTCCCAGTGTCTGCGCCTCTTAGTGGGTGATGAGACTTCTCTTGAAGTCTCCTGGCTCCCGTATTTTGGAATTTGAAGTGTTGGGAACTCGTGCTAACTAACATTAGCGAAGGTTATTTGCAGTAAGTATCACCAGCCAAGACTGGCTGTAAATCTTGTTTTAATAGGCCATCTGATTTTACTTCAGTCCGTAATTTTCCAATCTGGGGAAAACTCCCAATTTTCTTTAGTTATCCGATCAAGTAATAAAACTGTCTTCCTCCCATAAGTTTCCTTTTGTTAACTGAGCTGTAATCCAGGAGTATTAAAACACACTATATTTAAACGTATCCAGTTATTTCCTAGTTAGGCCCTGGCTGGGGTTCTGAGAACAATGCTTGTGTAGCCGTTAGTCACACTCAGCTGATGCCGATAGTGATTCATTCATACTGGCAGGCGACCAGGTGATCGTTACATAAACACTGACGCTCCTAGTCAATGATTTTTCTTGTGAAGGTGTCATAAATATTGCCCAGTAGCCTTTTTTGGCATTTTATTCCTGATGGAGAAGGGATCCTCGGATTCCTGGAACCCACAGATACACCCACATTTATGTTGATATTCAATAGTATTGACCTCAAGCCTTACCACACCTGTTATAGTTGCTCAGGAAAAATGGAATCCTAGGATTTCAGAGCTGAAGAAGTCCTTGGAGACTGTTTGGGCTGGTCCCCCTTATTTGACTTTTGATGCCCAGAAAAACTGTTCTGTTGAAGGTCACACAGCTAGCTCAGGCTAAACTCCAGGTGTCTTAAGATTTTTTTTGAGTAATGATACCACCCCTTGTGCAAACACTGTGTGATATATAAATATTTCAAATATGCACTCAATTTTAATGATGTGCTCTGGGGACATACTTTGAGGTGTCTTTGCAGTAGTCCAACAAAAGCAGCTTTACTGGTCGCAGGATGAAGTATATAGTGGCTCCTTATGGATGTCATTTGCATTTTAACATCAAGTGGCCTTAGTTGGATTTACTTATTGGAAGATCTGAGGAGCTTTTCAAATTCTTTTCTTGCCTCATGTTTTGTTTTTACTGAATATTGGCCTAGAAAAGTGTCATGCTAAAGGATTCAAGCATTCTGAGATTTGTCATAGTATTTGAGATGGAATTTTGATTTATAAGGGTTGCTTCCTTAAAAGGCCAAATTATCAGAAAAATATCTACAATGTCTCTTTATATTTTTAGTAAGGAAGTGTGTTTAAAGGCACTCCCTGGAGGAGAAAACCAGTGGGGTTACAGGTCTTGAGGGGAGCATGGATTGTGGATTAGTAGAGAGGAGGGGATTGCCCCAGACCAGCGTGGAGACCTTCCTGTCTTTGTGGGGAGGAATGAGGAGCCGGGCTTGCAGGCATCTGTCCTGGGGAATGTCAGGGGCAGCTTGTAGCTGAAGACCACACTGAAGGAGGAAGTGGGTTGGGTTGATTGACTAGGCAAAGAGGGAGAGGCCATCCCTGGCTAATGATTTGCAGCAGAAGAGTAGGGGTTCTGGGGACAGGGAAATGGGGAAGTTAGAAGAGGGAGCTGGTATTTTTATTGTCTGGGATTTGTTGAGGAGGGAGGTGGTGGTAGACAGTTGCGTGTTTCACTTTTAAGAATTTGGCACAAGTTTTCTAATTTTACACATTTAATGATTACATTTGTTGCTTATGTTCTTGAACTACTAATTTTTCAAATAGACCTATCATCCTTTTTAATTCATTTTTTTTAAACTTCTGATTCTCTACTGCTCAGTCTTCTTAATCCATGGTAAGCATGTCTGTTTTATTATGTTGTTAATAAGTTTCTCCGTCAGACTTGGCTTTTCCCTTCCATTGGAGCAAGTTCTGTCCTTATAGTTTGATTTAAGTAATGCCTTTTTGTTGAGTTTTGTGGTTTTCTAAGTGCTCTTCTTTTTTCTTTTTCTGTTTTTAAAATTAAAGACCCGGGCATCCCTGGTGGTGCAATGGTTGAGGGTCCACCTGCCGATGCAGGGGACACGGGTTCGTGCCCCGGTCCGGGAGAATCCCACATGCCGCAGAGCGGCTGGGCCCATGAGCCATGGCTGCTGGGCCTGCGCGTCCAGAGCCTGTGCTCCGCAACGGGAGAGGCCACAACAGTGAGAGGCCCGCGTACCACACACACACAAAAAAAATTAAAGACCTTTCCCACTAGGTCACATAGAATCCCCCCACTTTATAGAAGATACAGGCCAATTTAGTGTGTTCGTGGCTTTGCTGGGGCCCAGAGTTTTCTGATTCTAAGTCTGTATTAGTTTCCTAGGACCACCAAACAAAGCCACCACAAACTGGGTGGCTTACAACAAGAGAGATGTATCTTATCACAGTTTGGAAGGCTAGAGTCTGAGATCAAGGTGTCGGCAGGGCTGTGCTCCCTCTGAAGGCTCTAGGGGAAAATCCTCCCTTGCCCCTCCTCGTTTCTGGTAGCTCTTGGTAATCCTTGTAATCCTTGGCCTTTGTAGACACATCACTCCAGTCTCTGCCTCCATCGTCACATGGCAATGGCTTTCATCTCCAGATCTCCCTTTTTCTTATAAGGACACCAGTCATTGGATTTAGGATCCACCTTATGCAGTATGACCTCATCTTGACTTGATGACACCTGCAATGACCCTGTTTCCAAATAAGGGCACGTTGACGGGTACCAGGGGTTAGGACTTCAACATGACTTTTTGGTGGCACAGCTCAGCACAGCGAAGTCCAGTGCTCCTTCTACTGATGACACAGCTGGCTCACTTGCAGTTGGCATCATGAAGAATTTGAAATTTAACGTTTCCACTTAAAATAATTGGTGCTTCCATCCTTGATGGGCAGTCAGGGTTTCCTGTCAGGTAGGAGTAAAGCTTGCTGCTGAGTAGTTATGCCTCCTTTCAGCAGAGGCTGGGGACACTTTACTGTCACTAATGCATCCGTTTTGGGTTGGAGGAGGGCTGGGTTTACCGGTGGGGTTCCATGTGTAACCAGGGTGAAACTCTGGCCACTAGATCTGTGTGGTGTTTGAGCTCATCTGGGAAGCTCTTCTTTGTTAATAAGTGTTTGAGGGAGCACTTTCTATTTTCTAGAATAGAAAGCTGGAAGTAGACCTCCAGTCTGTGATAACCTTTGAACATTTGACAAAGGAATTGTATGATTTTACTGTGAGAATATCTTACGCAGAATAGCTGAGCCTCAGGGCCTTTCCCCACCACCTCCTTGTGTACCAGCACCTCACAACCTTCCATCAACATCTTTATTCCCACACCTCCGCCAAGGTGAAGGCGGCATCTTAGAAGGCCTAAATTATTATGACGTTTTCAGTCCTTATCACTAATATTTTGAGTTAATATCTATCTCTTCTGTTAGACTGCAGTCTCCCTTCAGATAGGATCCTTGTCCAGTTGGTTTTTCTTGAGTGGCTTGTCCGTAATCCTGTTTTTGAGGAGGGTTGTTGACTGGGTTGAAGGGAAGATCTCTCTCCAGGGTTTTCAGACTCGGGTCTCAGTGTTTATCTTTTGGGGATGTTGCAGGTGACTGAGCTCAACGAACCTCTCTCCAATGAAGACCGAAACCTCCTCTCCGTGGCCTACAAGAATGTGGTCGGTGCCCGGCGGTCTTCCTGGAGGGTCATCAGCAGCATCGAGCAGAAAACCACGGCTGATGGGAATGAGAAGAAGCTGGAGAAGGTTAAGGCTTACCGGGAGAAGATCGAGAAGGAGCTGGAAACAGTGTGCAATGACGTGCTGGCCCTGCTGGACAAGTTCCTCATCAAGAACTGCAATGACTTCCAGTATGAGAGCAAGGTCTTCTACCTGAAGATGAAGGGCGACTACTATCGCTACCTGGCAGAGGTGGCTTCTGGCGAGAAGAAAAACAGTGTGGTCGAAGCTTCGGAGGCAGCCTACAAGGAAGCCTTCGAAATCAGCAAGGAGCACATGCAGCCAACACACCCCATCCGGCTGGGCCTGGCCCTCAACTTCTCCGTGTTCTACTACGAGATCCAGAATGCGCCCGAGCAGGCCTGCCTCTTAGCCAAACAAGCCTTCGATGACGCCATAGCCGAGCTGGACACACTAAACGAGGATTCCTATAAGGACTCCACGCTCATCATGCAGCTGCTGCGAGACAACCTCACCCTCTGGACGAGCGACCAGCAGGACGAGGAAGCCGGAGAAGGCAACTGAGCGCCTCGGCCCACCCCCGCCCCCACCCCATCACCACCGGTCCTTCCTCACCACAGTCACTAAGTATCTAGTGCTAAACCTATCTGTATGGCAGCACAGCTACTCAGATCTGCTCTCTGCCCCCGGGAAGCAGTTCCAGATAAATTTATGGGCATTGCTGGACTGATGGTTGCTTTGAGCCCACGGGAGCTCCCTTTCTGAATTGTGCAGACAGGTGCATTCTGAAGGAGGCATTTTCCTATGCCTGCTGATCTAGGTGAAGTGCAGGCGAAAGCCTCGGGGAAGTTAGGAGAATTAACCACACAGGCTACAGTTGGTATTTAAATGGTCCACTTAAAACCAGCTGCTAGTGTTTTGTTAAAGCAGTACATCTGTGCATGCAAAAGTGAATTCACCCCTCCCACCTCTTTCTTAGCTAATGGAAAACTGTTAAGGGAAGCTGATATGAGAGACCACTTGCTCCATTCCATCAGCTTAATAATAAACTTTAACGTGAGGTTTCAGTAGCGCCTTGTTTGCCTCTTTAAATTATGATGTGCACAAACCTTCTTTTCAATGCAATGCATCTAAAGTTTTGATACCTGTAACTTTTTTTTTTTTGGTTGCGACTGTTTAAGAATCATGGATTTATTTTTTTGTAACTATTTGGCTATTGTCCTTGTGTATCCTGACAGCGCCATGTGTGTCAGCCCATGTCAATCAAGATGGGTAATTATGAAATGCCAGACTTCTAAATTAAATGTTTTGGAATTCAGTGGGTAAATAAATGCTGCTTTGGGGATATTATCTCTGTGTGTATGGTCTTTGTTTTTCCTGCTCTCAAGGAGCCCTGTCATGGCTCACCGCTTTGAATCCTGGTTTGATCTCTCAAACCCTGAAGCATTTCTGGAATAGTGAGTCTTGGTGCCCCCTGATTCCATCACACGTTTTGCAGTGTACACAAAAGACTCATGAATTGTAAATAGTTTTGTGTGAACCCAGCTAACAGCCTCTCTGATCCCCTCTTCCTGTTGCTGGTACCTGTACGGGAGGAGCTGAGCAGACCCCAGTGCCGTGTTCCATGGCACGGCCCCTCTGGAAGGTGTGTGTGTGTCTGACTTTGAGGGTGTAGCTCCACTCAGCCTACTGGAACATTGGTTGCTATGTATCACTCAAAGTAGGTACATGTTCTCAGTTTTTCTTAATATTCTTTTGCACTAGATGGAATAAAATGTTAATTAGGGACACAACTTGGATCCCTGAAATAAACTTTAGTGATCATTATTAAGAAAGCTTTGAGTATTTAAAAAATAAGACAGCAGACCTCCCTCTGAGTTTAAGAAAGAGAATGGCCTGGCCTCTAGTGCACTTTCCCCATCTGCCTGCACCTCAGGCCGCTCCTGAGGCCCTGCGTCACCAAGTGGACTCTTCCTTCCTTGGGTGATGTGGACTCCAGCCACTCAAGATTTCTGTCGCCTCCAGCGTGGTGCTCGGGACCAGATGTGCTTGTCGAGTGGATTGGTTCAGGTACACAAAGGCCCTAAACACCTTATTCTTGACTGAAGCTTGACACTAGCCTGGTGGAGGTGGCCACACCCAGTCTCTGTCCTTGAACCTACACTGGTGGAGCATGGACATTTAACCTATTTTCTCATCCTGAAGTAGAGGGATGACCCACATGCTAATAAGTAGTCCTTAGGAAGCCTATTTCAAGTTGACCTAATTGCCAGTAAAAATCGTTATTGGGTTTTGCTCCAATTAGCAGGTCAGGTATTTTAAAGCCATGAGCTTTATGTGCCTAGTGCACTTCACAGGAAGGGCTTTAGAAAAAGCACTTAACGTTTTCATTTCACAACCATCTTGTGAAAAGTTTTGTCCCTACCTTACAGGGGAGGAAACTGAGGTGCAGAGGTGGTGGACCTCTGGAATCAGCTGGTGCCACAGGATGGCCTCTGCCCACGACCTCTAATTCAGAGTCCTAACTGCCCTCTGGTAGGCTCCAGGCAGCCAACAACCTTTGAGGCTCAGGCCCCTCGTTTTTTAAGAGTAGGATTTGGAATATAAGATTTAATTCAACCCAAAGTACCATGTGCAAGGCATCCTCTTGGGTCTTGGAATGGGGTGTGGGGAAGTATGGGCACATAATTCCAATCAGCCCTACAAGTGGTAAATGGGGTTCTTTGAGAGGACTTGAAATTACACATGGCGTAAAGCTGAAGCCTTCCCTATTGTGTGATCTCAAAGGCTTCCTTCCAGTTCTCACACTCTGATGTTTTAAAACTTGTCAATATCAAAGGAAAAAGACAAAAAAAGCTTGTCAATATAAATTTATGAAATGAGATGGGGTCATCTCAGTGCTACTGCAAGGGAAACAAGACCAGAGAAATGAATGGCTTTCCCAGAGTCTCAATGCAAAGTTAGTGACAGAACCTAGACTAGCACTCAGATCCCCTAAATCCTTGTTTATGGTTCTTTTCACCGGGCCACAGTCTTGGGGTTGAGAAGAAAAAATGGATATGACACACATCCTATTATGGGGACACTTTCAGTGCTTTTAATATTTTCACTTAGAGTTGAATGAATTATACTTGGAAAGGAACGTTTAAATACATTGATGCTAACTAATGCTCAGATTTTCAATTACTCCTCAAACCCTGCTCAAAGGTCCATTTGTTTGAGTTGGAGGAAAGGGTAGGATTCTTGATAATGGAGCTATTGTCGGGTAAATACTTGGCCATCTTAAGTCACTTGGGATTGGGAAGCTCAGGATGCCTCTTGGTTCTGTAAAATAGGCTACGTTCAGCTGTCAGGACTTGCCATTCAGAGGCCGAGGGGGGGTCCTCAGTTCTCAGGAGACTTCCAAACTATGGGGCAGGCACAGGCACTGAGTCACAGCTGAGTGGGACTGAACAGATCGTCTTCTGTTACAAAGAACAGCCGTTGGGCTGATGGAAACAACCATTTCAAACACCTTGTGTGTTCTGGGCACCTTAAGTGCATGGTCTCTGAGTCTTTACAGCAACCCTGGACGGTAGGAATGATACAAGGGCTTCGCGGCTTTCAGGATCTTAGTTCCCCGATCAGGGATCAAACCCATGCCCCCTGCAATGGAAGCACAGGGTCTTAACTACTGGACTGCTAGGGAAGTCCCAGAATGATACTATTTTTAACAGATGAGGAGATGAGGTATCAGGTGGTATACGTAGCTGGTAAGAGGTAACACTGAGATAAAACCGGGTCAGTCCTACCTCAAGGCTTTTCCCACCACACCATGGGTTGTTTTTTTTTTTTTTTTTACCATGGGTTTTTTGATCCCCACCTGAAGTAAAGGAGTTCTAGAAAAGTCATAACAATAGCTAACCCCTCTGCCTCTCTGGTCTCTGTCTTTTCTTCTCCAGCCTCTGTGACATCCTACCCAAATCAAATCCTTCCTTCAGGGCCTCCCTGGTGGCGCAGTGGTTGAGAGTCCGCCTGCCGATGCAGGGGATACGGGTTCGTGCCCCGGTCTGGGAGGATCCCATATGCCGCGGAGCGGCTGGGCCCGTGAGCCATGGCTGCTGAGCCTGCGCATCCGGAGCCTGTGCTCCGCAACGGGAGAGGCCACAACAGTGAGAGGCCCGCATACCACAAAAAAAAAAAAAAAAAAAAAAAAAAAAAAAAATCCTTCCTTCAGGGCCTAATGAAATGGTGTCTCTTATGAAACCTCTGATCTGGTTGAGGCCCCCCCCTGCCGGGTGGTTGTGAGTCAGACTTGACTGATTATTCCTAGTCATCGGGCACCTCTCCCCTCCACCTCCCCTGGACCATGGGCCCCTGTGTTGCCAAGCAAAGCAAGGGCTCCAAAAGGTGGGGAGCTAAAGACGAAGGAATCCACTGTCAAGTTCATCTTCCCAAAGTACAGCTCCCATGCTGGTCTGAAGGACAGAGGCTGTACCAGGAGGGAGAGGGAAAGGACATTTGCCGACTGCCTTCTGCGGGTGACTCAGCGGTCACCTGCAAAGTGGGGCTTTACATGCATTTCAATTCAGAGCTAACATTCTTGTGAACTGAGCTGTAGCTCCAGTCAGGAGGCTCCGAGAGGAAAAGTGACTTTCATGTGGTCATGCAGCTGGGAAGGGGCAGAGCATCTGTGTGGGGCTCCAAGGCCCTTGCTCTTGTCATGAATGTGTCACCTTCAGGCAGAGGCTGGAAGCCTGACAGTCCAGGTCTCCATTGATGGGACCTCTTCCTCCCTCCAGTCCACTTCTCTGTTACCTTCTCCTTTACATTTGCCTCTTCAGCCGGATCAACCTTTTTTTTTTTTTGCTGCCCCACCCCCACCCCCAGGCATATCCAGGGACATGGACCTTGATGCTTGTCTTCCTCCGATCCTCGGGGCTCCTTCTTCCAGAAGGGAGGTACGTGTAGGGGCTACAGCTACAGGATGACTGAAGAGGTGGACCACAGCATGCCCAGCTGGACCCACCTGTTCATCCTGCTCTCACTTTGGCTCAGGTCTTTACTCTGCCTTCTGGAATGGCTTTCTGATCTTGGCCTCTTCAAACCCTACTTAGGAAATCCCACCTTCCTGCCAGCTACTGTGAGCCCCTCTCTGGGCTCCTGTACTGTGGGTCTGCACCACATGATGGCATTCATCACCTGTCTTGTTAACAAACATGTTGAGCTCCTACTATGTGGTAGGCATTGGGCAGGGTGCTGGGGGTGGATACCTTGGTGAATTACCTGTCCTTGTGGGGCTAACACTAGTGGGGGATACAATAAAAATATAAAATAATACAGTAACTATGAAAATGCCACTCAGGTTCTTCTCAGCGTCTAGCACACAGCTCACAGTAAGAATTTGTTGACTTCATGAGTAAATGACTGATCTGAGGCCGGAATTTTGACAAAAGAAGTGACCAAAAGGAATCCTTCATTTCTGTGCCCAAATCTACCAATGAGCCATGTAGGAAACCAAGGACCATGAGCCCTTGAGCTTGGTTCTAACATCACCTATAAACTGGCGGTGTGACCTTGAGCGTGTCCTCACCTCTCAGCGGCCTCTAAAAACGAGGCAGGTGCTTGGGGTGGTCTCTGGGCACTTTTGCATTTTGGAGATTCTGTGATTCTCTGTTATTTTCAACTGCTCTGGGATGTGGGATGGTCCCCATCCTCTTCCTGGCCTTTTTCCTGCTCTCCCGCCTCCCTTTTCCTTCCTCCTTTCACATCTGTCCCTTTTGCATCCTCCCTCCACCCCCCCTTCACTTTCCTGGCCACCCCCTAGTTCCAAGAGGGTTTCCATGGCAATCATCTCCTGGAAGTGACATCACTCATCTCCTAGGCAACTGTTTCCAGGGCAGTGACATCATTCGGTCACCATGGCAACCCTCCAGGGGGACAGTTCTGCAGTAAAATGGGCAAATAGAATTTTTATTTATTTCTGGGGGCTTGGGGACAACGTAGGGAGATTATTAACAGAAGAAAAAGATATCAAGAACAAGAAGTAAAAGCTTTGGGCTTGTAGGGAAAAAATGGGAAGCCAGGGCGGGGGCTGGGAAGGAGCAGAAGCTCTGGGGTGAAGCCCTTCTCCTTTCTAATAACTAGGCAGACCATTTAATATGTCACCAGATTGGGACACTTGAGAGTGAATAAGGGCACCATTATTATTATACCGGATGACAGATGAAAACTGGGCCTCCCCCAGCAAACCAGGGCATGTGTCCCCTGCCCAGGTCAGGCAGGTGCCTGGCCTCACTCCCTCACCTATGGCTCATCCTATAAGCATGGATTCTGCTTTTCTGTGTGCAGGCACCGGGGATACCACAGTGAGCAAACCGGCCTAAGCCAGCTCACAGTCTTGTGTGTGTGTGGTGGGGCCTAGGTAACCGCGCAGTCACCCGGTGAGTGTTGCTGTGCAGCCCGAGTGTAGCGCTCAGAAGGGAAGGCAGAGAGCGCCAGGGACGTGTTCAACACAAGTGCCCAAAGCAGCCAGCGCGGGAGGGGAGTTAGTACGGGGGTTGGAATGGCATGGGGAGAAGTCTGTTTGGCAGAGGGAACAGCATCTGCGGAGGGAGTGTGCAGAGCAGCAGGAACCGAAAGGAGGCTGGTGGCCGATTGCAGGGCAGGAGGGAGCGGGCAGGTGTAAAACGAGGGTGGAGAGGTGGTAGGGACCAGGCCTCACAGGGCGTCAGAGGCCAGAGCCCTGGGCAGCGCCATGGACGTGTTTTGAGCAGGAGGAGACACAATCCTGTTTGCGTCTTCAAAATCTGTGTGGGGCAGAGTGGGGAGCAGTTTGCCCAGGAGGGAAATTGGGGGGTGGGAAGCTGAGTGGCGACAGTGAGATGGAGGGATGAGGTGCATATATTTGGGAGGTTGAGCTGACAGGATTTGCTGGGGGACTGGATAGGGAGTAAGGGTCAGGTAGGGGTGACACCTGGATGGCACGAGGGCCTTGGGGTGGAGAGTGACTCTGCTAAGGTGGGCAAGAGAAGAGTCCAGGGTGTGACATTTAAGGAGGCATGAGGGGCAGGGGTAGGGGCGGCCTCTAAAAGGAGTGCCTCCTTAATGCTGCGACCTCGGAGGAGCAGGCTTTGGTTTGGTTTTAGGGGGTGTGGGACCAAGTCTCTGGAGCAGTAATAATGACCACCTCTTGTGTTTATGACAAGGGCCTTCACTTCCACCAGCCCCCTAATAAAAGTGGGGAGAACAGCCTGGAGGCCTGAGGCCTGAGTGCCGACGAGTGCCAGCTGCTTCACAGTCCCCACAGGAGCCCAGGGCAGGAGCTCCTCACTGGCCCATCTCACAGATGGGGAAACCGAGGCTCAGACAGGTTCCAGAACTTGCTGAAGGACTCACCGTTCGCAGGTGGCTGCACCAGGCCTCAGACTCAGGCCTGCTGACCCCGGAGTCCACCCCCTGGCCCCCAGACCATGTTCCACAGCCTCCCCAGTTTCCTGGTGGAAGAAGGAAGGAAGGGAAGCCAAGCACCTTCAGGCCTGCCACCTTCTTCTTCTTTGCTTCTACCATCTGTGCTGAGGCGCAAACAGAGGGTCTGAGAAGGGACGAGACTCCTCAGCTCTGCAGAGCTTCATGATCGGAGCCCCTTTCTCTCTACCACAGGTGTTCTTAGGGGATCTTCAGGGCCCTTCCTGGGGGCTGGTCTCCCCAGGAGGAGCCACCTCTGTGCCTCAGCTTCCCCATCTGTAAAATGGGGATAATGGCAGTAGGAGTTCCCACCCCATCGGTTTGTGCTGAGGCTGAATGAGGTGAGCAAAGCACTCAGCATGGTGCTCCAGTGTAGACTGGATGGATGGATGTCAGCAACTGTTGGGATTAGGGCAGGAGGGTGGGAATGTGGGTGTGCGTGTGACACATGGCCTGTGGTACAGAGGTGGGAGAGACAGGGTCGGGGACACGAGGACTGGCTGGTGACCGAGGGAGAAGCCTCCTCACCAGCTGGCTCCCGGGGAGACAGCACGGTTTATACCTTTCCTTCCAATCCTACACCGGCTGCAGGGGGAGGAGGATGAGCCTGGCCTCCCTTGGGAAAAGAGGATCTTAGAAAAAGCCTGGAAACAAGCAGGTCGCACCCTTGAGGCCAAAGCCTGGGGGCAGGGGTGGTGCAAGGGAGTAAGAGGCCTGCACCTGGGCCCTCCACTCCATCCACCTCCTGGCCCACCCTCCAGCCCTGCCTTTAAACAGCCATGGTTTTGCTTTAGCCTCCAACTACAGGCCCCTAAAGGCACAGGCTACCTTGACCTTAAAAAGGAGTGAATAAACACGAGGATTGGGCCCTGTGATTCCAACACACACACACACACACACACACACACACACACACACATACATACCCTTGCTTCCTCTGTGTATTAGGGTTCAACCAGAGAAATGGTACCAATAGGAGATGCAAATTAAGAGATTTATTGCAAAGAGTTGACTTATGTGAGTATGGGGCTGGTGAGGCAAGTTTGAAATTGTGAGGCTCAGGCTGGAACTCTTTCTCTTTTTTCCCAATCCCACAATCCATTATTTATTTATTTATTTAAACATCTTTATTGGAATATAATTGCTTTACAATAGTGTGTTAGTTTCTGCTTTATAACAAAGTGAATCAGCTATACATAAACATATATCCCCATACCTCCTCCCTCTTGCGTCTCCCTCCCACCCTCCCTATCCCACCCCTCTAGGTGGTCGTAACGCCAGGCTGGAACTCTTGCCAAGGGCGGAAGCTGCCGTCCACAGGCAGCATTTCTTCTTCCTCAGGGAAGCTTCAGCTCTAAATATTTATTTATTTATTTGGCTGCACCGGATATTTGTTGCAGCACGTGGGATCTAGTTCCTTGACCAGGAATCGAACCCGCACCCCCTGCACTGGGAGTGCGGAGTCTTAACCGCTGGACCACCAGGGAAGTCCCCTCAGAACTGTTCTTAAGGCCTTCCAGATGGGATTGTATCAAGCCCATCCAGATTATCCAGGATAATCTCCCTTAAAGTCAATTGATTAAATTACATCTACCTTCATCACAATACCAAGGTTAGTGTTCGATTGCATAATTGGGGACTGTAACCTGGCCAAGCTGACACATTAAACAGACCATCACACTCAGGTAGCAGCTAGGTATGGTCTTGGAGGCCTATGGGAAGCTGCTTTACGTTTATTAAAGTGACTATTTGCTGAGCACTTACCATGTGTCAGGCACTGTGCCAAGTGATTTCCCTGCAGCATATCACTTAATCTTCAAAACGTCCTGTGAAGCAGGTGCCCTTCTTGTCCCTAATTCTACAGGTAAGGAAACTGAGCCTCAGACAGGTGAGGACGCCCCTTGGGTCACATGGTTGGGATGGAAGGTCTCTGGCCCCTCCTTGTTGTCCTCTTCTCCTGTGTCTCTTCTCCTGGGACACAAGTCACAGTTCAAATCTCTGCGTGCTGTGAGCAGGATCCTGACGGTCTGGACTTCAGTTCTTCTCTGCGAGGTAGCTCCATTCTACCCTGCCTTTCTGGGTTTAGGGCGGAAGGGAGGGTCCGTTCTGGGAGCACTTTCTCTGGACTTTGCTGCCACCTAGGGGGCTTGCCGGTGTTCGCCACGCTCCAGACAGGCTCTTGAAAGGCAGGTGAGCTGCGGAGAGCCAGCGGGACGGTGGTAGGGAGCAACTGGGGGTGAGGACTGGGCCCAGTAACAGAAACAAGGCAAATTCAACCGGTTCTTGTCCCCACCTGCTCACTCAGGTCCCTCAGGCTCCTCAAGAGTCTTCTGGGGCCCCGCGTGTGTAGAGGTTTCACCCCTGCGGAGCTCTGCGTCGGCCCGGCCCCCGGAGGGTCCCGCCGTCCCCTGCCGCAGCCGGGAGGCCCAGGCTGCTGGGGGGAGCGGGTCTAAGGAAGCCGGGAACTTCGCTCCCCCATCAGGTCGCCTGACAGACCTGCCGCGTGGCTCAGGCTCCAGAGGGGACCCGCGCGCGCTCTGCCGAGGAGGACAAAAAGACCCAAGGGCAGAGCGAAGGTCCCGCCCCTCCATTCTCCAGCCGTAGCCCCGCCTCTATCCCCGCCCACCCACGCTGCTCACCACAACCACGCCCTGTCGTTATCCCCGCCCATCACAACCCCTTACCGCCCCCCACCCGACCCCTCCCCTCCGTTCCGGGCGCGGCCACCAGGTGTTGCCGCGGGCTGCGTAAGGGCTCCGGCTCGGCCTCTGAAAGACGTCGGGGCCGCCCACCTCGGCGCCTTTTGGTTCAGGAACCCGCTGGTGGTGGGTGAGTTGGCGTGAAGTGAGCGGCAGGCGGAGGCCGAGGCTGAGAGGCCACGGCAACACCCGCAGCCGCCAACCTGCTAGTCAATCTAGTCAGCCGTCCAGTCACTCGGCCTGTCAATCCTGTCGGCCAGCCTGTCAGTCCCGTCCATCAGCCTGTCAGTCAGCCTGTCAGCTAACCTGTCAGTCTCGTCAGTCAGCCTGTCAGTCAATCCAGTCAGCCTGTCAATCCCATCAGTAATCCTGTCAGTCAGTTTGTCAATCTGTCGGTCCAGTCAGCCAGTCAGTCAGCCCGTCAGAAGGTCAGTTGGTCAAGTCACACGGCTAGTGGGCCCCGAAGTTCCTCGTCAGCCACTGGGCCTCTCGGGCCACCTCGGGGCTCTGTCGCCGTGTCGAGGCCGGAGGCGGGGGCGGGAGGAGCCGGGCGGCGGGACCCTGACGGGGCGGCGGGGCCTCTGAGGGCCGGTGGCGGGAGCTCCGCGCCGTGGGTGGGAGCGGGCGCGGAGGCCCGGGGGCGAGCGGGTCACCACCTGGCTTCGGTGGCCTCCCTGGGGCGACGGAGGGACGCGGAGGAGGAGGAGGGGGCGGAGGCGGCCTGACCTGGGCCTCAGGGGATACCGTGGCCTTTGACGGTCGCCCGGGGACGGCGGCGTGACCGGGGCCGCGTCCCTGCCCCTGCCCGGGCTTCGGTGACGGGGCAGCCGGACCGCGACGCCCGCGGCCCGAGACTGAGAGGAAGGAGAATCGCCCCGGGACGCGGGGGCGCTCCGAGCAGCCACGGCGGGGGACCGGGGACGGGCCTGCAGCTTTGACCCGGTGGCGGAGGTTCGGCCAGGCGGGGCGGGGACTCCGGGGCGGAAGGCGCCCGCAGCGCGGCCCGCGGGGCTTCCGAGACCTTCGCAGGGAGGAGGCTCTGCGGGCGAGGGGAGGGAGGAGGGCGAGGGGGTCTCAGCCTCGGCCCCGCTCCGGAGACTGCTGTCCGCTCCTTCTGCCCCGGCCCGTCCCCTTTCTTCCAAGCTGGGGGCCCTGCTCCCGTCAGGCGCGGGGCCCGTGGTCCACGAGGTGGGAGCCGCAGCTCCTGGAGCCGGAGGAGGGCGGGGCCGGCAGGACACCCCCGGGTGGGGGCTGGGAGGTGCCAGGAGGCTGTCTGTCCAACAAGCATTTGTGGGCCGTCCACACGTGCAGCTTTGAGCTAGGCGGTGAGAGATGGGAGCGAACGGTACAGATGCTGCCCTGTTTCTGGGGTGCAGAGTATGGAGTGGTCGTAAGAGCGGTCAGAGAAGACAAAAAAGGAAGTAAACAAGTTGACTGTGGTCAAAATCGTGCTATGAGAGTAGCAAAGGGGATACTGAGAGAGAAAATAAAGCAGGGCAGTTTGGGAAGGCTCCCTGGACAGGTGACACTTAACCTAAGACCTGAAGGAGAAGGAACCAACCATGCAGTGGAGAGAGCGTTCCACATGGAGGGAATAACATTCACTCACTCACACTCTCATTCCTAGGTTACTATGTGCCAGCTACTGTTCTAGTTGCTAGAACAGAGGTGGACAATAGAAGGGAAATTCTTTCTCTCGTGGAGCTTATGTTCTAGTGGAAGGAGACAGAAGGCAACTTCAGGGAGTGATGAATGCTATAAAGAAAATAAAAACAAGGTTATGGGATAGAAAATGACTAAGGATGAGGGCACTATGGCAGATAGGGTGGTGAGGGAAGGCCGCTCAGAGACCCGAATGATGAGCAGGAGCCAGCCATGCAAAGGTCTGGAGGAAGAACATTCCAGACAGAGGGAAGTGGGAATGAGTTTGGCATGTTTGCAGTGTAAGTCTGGTGGGAAAGTGATGGGCAGCGAGGTGCAGGGAGCAGTTAATGAAGGGTGTGGCAAAGCAAGGAGAGGAGTTTAGATTTTATTAGAAGGCACTGGGAAGCTGATGGAGAGATGTGAGCAGTCTGAGGGATGTGAGAGGTCTGATCCCTTTGTGCTCCTTGTGGGTATGGAGTGAGGGGGTGGAAGGGTAGGAATGGATACATTTTAGAGGTGAGCGCAATAGTCCAGGCAAGATGATGTTGGCCCGGACGAGGGTGGTCGTAGTGGAGATGGAGGCAAGTAATCAGATGTATTTATGGGCTGAACCGATAAGACTTGATGACTGTTTGGATGTGGGGCGGGGGTGGAGAAAAAGGAGAAGTCTTGGGATTTTAATTCCAGCAACAAATGGATGGTGATGTCATTGAGTTGAGTGGGCTGTGGAGATAGGTTTGGGGGTGGAAAATGAGAATGTAGTTTTGGAGAACTTACAGAGATTTCTGTTAGGCAAGTGGAGGGGCTGAGAGGGCAGCTAGCTCTCTGAGCCTGGAGCTTAGGAGAGAAGATTGGTCTAGAGTTACCGGTGGCTTGGGACACAAGACAGTGCTGGTTAGGCCAGCAGGGACAGTGCTGGTCAAGGCACTAGAGCTGAGCTGTCCAGCACAGTAGCCCTAGCTATGTGTGGCTGTTGGGCACTTAACATAAATGGTTTGTCTGGGGACTTCCCTGGCGGTACAGTGGTTAAGACTTCGCCTTCCAATGCAGGGGGTGAGGGTTCGATCCCTGGTTGGGGAGATAAGATCCCACATGGCTTGGGGCCAAAAAACCAGAAAACATAAAACAGAAGCAATGTTGTAACAGATTCAATAAAGACTTTAAAATGGTCCACATCAAAAAAAAGAAAAGGAAAAGAAAAAGGCTTGTCTGAATTGAGATGTCCTGCAAGTGTAAAATACACATCAGATTGTTTTTTTTAATAAATATATTTATTTTATTTATTTATTTTTGGCTGCTTTGGGTCTTCATTGCTGCACGCGGGCTTTCTCTAGTTGCAGTGAGCAGGGGCTACCCTTCATTGCAGTACACGGGCTTCTCATTGCGGTGGCTTCTCTTGTTACAGAGCACAGGCTCTAGGTGCACGGGCTTCGGTAGTTGTGGCTCGTGGGCTCTAGAGTGCAGGGTCAGTAGTTGTGGCTCACGGGCTTAGTTGCTCCGTGACATGTGGGATCTTCCCGGACCAGGGCTCAAACCCGTGTCCTCTGAGTTGGCAGGCGGATTCCCAACCACTGCGCCACCAGGGAAGCCCACAGCAGATTCTGAAGATTTAAAATGGAAAAAAGAATGTAGACTATCTCATTAATAATTTTTTATATTGATTACATGTTGAAGTGCTAATATTCTCGATATACTGGGTTATATAAAATATATTATTAAACTTAATTTCACCTGTTTCTTCTTACCTTTTAAAATGTGGCTATTAGAAAATTAAACATTACATTGTGGCTTGCATTGTATTTCTGTTGGGCAGTGCTGCATTAGAGGTTTGGGCGGGTGGGACACTGTTGGATGTGGCCAGTCAGGGCACAAGGGGGCAGTGGTGGTTAGGAAATTGCAGGGCACCTCTGCTGAGGGCAGCCCTACATTACACCCAAAGTGGGGGTTGTTGGCTTGGCACTCCCTTCCTGGGACCTTGTCAGAGCAGAATTGCAGCACACCCTTTGGGTTTCCCAACTCCTTGGCTGTCTCAGTTGGAGCTGAGGAAGAGGCAGGAGGGATCCCAGCGAGCTCAGGAAGATACCGATACCTCAGATGTTGATTTCTAATCCCCTTTGTATCACCCCTGGCTGACATCACCTGGCAGGGGAATATTTCCACTCCTTGAGTTGATCAGGGTATGCCACCAACAGTTGTGTAGTCAAGGCAACCAAGGCCATAAAACTCACAGCGATTAATTTATATGAAATAGATGTGGCTGAAAGCCATTTTCATCCATTAGTATTCTAAATACCTTCTTCAAATTGCCTGTAGCATTTCTAATTGGCAGGAAAACTGCCATTAGGGGAAAAAGGGAAGTGAGGTGATTGGGAGTGAGACTGAATTCACTTCAGTTAGTTGGGCATGACTTTTGTGAGTACCACTGTGTGCCAGACACTGGGCTGGGTACTCTGGGTTGTTTATTGTGCTGTTTTCAAGGAACATATGTCCAAATACCTTAACAGAGGGACAAATGCATAGAGGTGTAAATAGAGACCCGTGAGAACTAGAGGAAGAATTAATGCCAGTATGTGTGTGTGTGTGTGTGTGTGTGTGTGTAAAATTTTGAACTCAAAGGAGTTACCAGGTGGTGTCAGAGCAGAGGGGCAGGATTTGGCTGTACTGTGGAGGGGTGGAGAGAGGGTTTTCTAGGCGCATGGGACATCAGGAAAGGACACGATTCAGGGAAGGGCAGAAAGAATTGTATGGTTAGAATGTTGGGGGTGTGGAGCAGAGTACTAGAAAAAGAAAGCTGGTGCTAGATCTTGAGAGGCCTTGATTTCCAGGGTAAGGAGATTTGGCTTTAGATTGTAGGCAGTTGGGAATAATTGAAGAGGGACTGCTTAGAAAGAAGAAACCACTTAGAAAGAAGAAACTGCTTGCCTGGAGCTTTTGGTGTTCAGAGGGCAGGACAAGGTAGGGAGTGAAAAAGGAGCTTGTATGGGGAAAGGAGGGAGACAAAGAGCTCTTCTGAGACTGGTCAGCCTGCAAATAAAGCTGGGTCATGTCGTGGTTAAAAGAATTTATTTGGGAATGGGAAGACCTGGACTTGAACTGTAGTCTTGTAATTTTTTTTTTTTTTTTTGGCTGTGTCGCATGGCTTGAGGGGATCTTAGTTCCCTGACCAGGGATTGAACCCGGGACCCTGGTAGTGGAAACATGGAGTCCTAACCACTGGACTGCCAGGGACAGTAATTTTTTTGGTAATAGCTTTATTGAGATATAATTCACATACCACACAATTCACTCATTTAAAGTGTACATTTTGATAGTGTTTAGCATATTCACAGTTATACAACCATAACCACAATCACTTTTTTCTTTAAAAAAAATTGAGATTAATTCATATACCTGCCATAAATTTGGCCATTTTGAAATACACATTTCATTGTTTTTTAGTATATTCACAGAGTTGGGCAAACATAACCACTATCTAATTCCAGAACACTTCCATCACTCCAAAAAGAAACTGTTAGCAGTCACTCCCCATTCTCTTCTCCCCCCAGTCCCAGACAACCACTAATCTGCTTTCTGTCTCTATGGATTTGCCTATTCTGGACATCTCATATAACATGGAATCATACAATATGTGGCCTTTTGTATCTGGCTTCTCTCATTCTGCATAATGTTTCCAAGTTGCCTCCATGTTGTAGTATGTATCAATAATTCATTCCTTTTTATGGTTGAATAACATTCCATTGAGTAGATAGAATACATTTTGTTTATCCATTCATCACTTGATGGACATTTGGGTTGTTTCCACTCTTTGGCTATTATGAATAGTGCTGCTCTGAACATTTGTGTTCAAGTGTTTGTGTGAATATATACTTTAATTGCTTTTGGGATATATTTAAGAGTAGAATTTCTGGATCATACTCTATGTTTAACTTTTTGAGGAACTGCCAAACTATTTTTCCAAAGAGGTTGCACCATTTTACCAGTAACGTATGAGGGCTCTGACTTCTCCATATCCTCACCAACACTTGTTACTTCCTTAAAAAAAAAAAAGCCATCCTAGTGAGTGTGAAATGGTATCTCATGGTTTTAATCTGCATTTCCCTAGTGACTAATGACACTGAACATCACTTCACATGTTTGTTGGCCATTCCCATATCTCTGGAGAAATTTCTATTTCCTTTGTCCATTTTTAAATTGGGTTTTTTAATTGTTGTGAAAGTTTAAAAAATGTTCTTATCAGGGACTTCCCTGGTGGTCCAGTGGTTAAGAATTGCCTTCCAATGCAAGGGACACAGGTTCGATCCCTGTTCGGGGGACTAGGATCCCACATGCTGTGGGGCAACTAAGCCCATGTGAGGCAACTACAGAGCCCATGCACTCTGGAGCCTGCGCACCAAAACTAGAGAGAAGCCCGTGTGCCACAATGAAGAGCCCGCGCACTGCAACAGAGACCCGAAGCAGCCAAAAAAAAAAAAAAAAAGTTCTTAATAGATAAGTGATTTGCAAATATCTTCTCCCATTCTGTGGATTATCTTTTACTTTCTTGATAGTGTCCTTTGAAGCACAAATGTTTTAAAATTTTTTGATGAAGTACAATTTGTCTATTTTTTCTTTGGTTGCTTGTGTTTTAGGTGTCATATCTAAGAAACCATAATATTATGAAGATTTATATCTATGTTTTCTTCTAAGAGTTTTAAGTTTTAGCTTTTACAGTTAGGTTTTTGATTCATTTTGAGTTAATGTTTGTATACTGTGTGAGGTAGAGGTCCGACTTCACTCCTTCGTATGTGGATATCCAGTTGTCCCAGCACCATTTGTCGAAGATGCTATTCTTTCCCCATTGAACTGTTTTGGCACCTTTGTCAAAAATTAACCGACCATACACCTATTCCTACCACTTTTTTTTTTTTTTTTGCGATACATGGGCCTCTCACTGTTGTGGCCTCTCCCGCTGCGGAGCACAGGCTCCTGATGCACAGGCTCAGCGGCCATGGCTCACGGGCCCAGCCACTCCATGGCATGTGGGATCTTCCTGGACCGGGGCACGAACCCGTGTCCCCTGCATCGGCAGGTGGACTCTCAACCACTGCGCCACCAGGGAAGCTGTCCTACCACTTTTTAGCTCTGTAATTTAAGCCTCAGTTTTCTCATCTGTGAAATGGTGGCAGTAATATCCAGGACTGAATTTATCCACCAGGCACAGAATGTACAACATCTAGGACCCATGATATTTTTAGGGGCTCATGGAAATGTTTTAGTTTCTTTTCAAATTAGAAAGAGATAAACTTTTAGGTAAAAGAAAATGTCTTAATATACAATATTAAGACAATGTTAATATATTTATACCAATGCAGTCATTAAATACAATTTTTAACATTTTTTTGTTCAGGAAGGGATCCCTGAGGGCAACAGTGCCTAGGATCCATGAAAGTCCTACTGTGGCTCTGATAATATCTACCTTATAGGCTTATTGTGAGGTTTAATATGATAATCAAGTCAAATAACATGTGCTGTGCTGGCCCATAGTAGGCCATCAGTAAATGGTCATTATCTGTTGGGAAGCAGAGAAAGTCTCCCTCATCAGCCTGGGCCCCTATAACAGGACCAGTGCTTTGGGCAGCTGGTGAATTATTGGCTGTGGGAACTGTGAAGGAGCCACACAGTGAGCTCAGAGGAAGGTCAGTGTTCAGGAGCTCCCCTCTGCCCTGATTTTCTGCTTTGACACCTCTGAAGGCTTTGGGGGCACCCGTGGCCTCACTAGGCAGAGAGAGAGAATTGTTGAGGTGGAGACAGAGTGAGGAAGGGGAGCCCTGCCTCACTGGCTGGCTGGGTAGAGAAGGTTCCTAGCTGTAACTCCCCAACTTTGTTAAGCAGAGGCACGGTGTCCACTTTGGTGAGAAGGCAGTGCCTACGCAGTGGTTTAAATGGCCTTGGTAGACCAGGTCTTTTCTTTTTTTTAAATTGAGGTGAAATTCACACAACATAAAATTAACTATTTTAAGGTGTATAACTCAGTGGCATTTAGTACATTTACAATGTTGTGCAGTTATCACCTCTATCTAGTTCCAAAGCATTTTTTATCACCCCAAAGGGAAACATATACAGTCACACCCTATTTCTGCTTTCCCTCAGTCCCTGGCAACCATTAATCTACTTTCTTCTCTATGGATTTACCTATTTTGGATATTTCATATACATGGAAATATGTGACCTTTTGTGCCTGGCTTCTTTCATTCAAGATAATGTTTCCAAGGTACATCCATGTTGTAGCATGCATCAATATTCCTTTTTCTTTTTCTTTTTTTTTTTTGCGGTACGTGGGCCTCTCACTGTTGTGCCCTCTCCTGCTGCGGAGCACAGGCTCCGACCATGGCTCAGCGGCCATGGCTCACGGGCCCAGCCGCTCCGTGGCATGTGGGATCTTCCCGGACTGGGGCACGAACCCGCGTCCCCTGCATCGGCAGGCGGACTCTCAACCACTGTGCCACCAGGGAAGCCCCAATATTCCTTTTTATGCTGAATAACATATGCCACATTTAGTTTATCCTTTCATCAATTGATGGAGATTTGGCTTGTTTTCACATTTTGGCTATTATGAATAGTGCTGCTATACACATTCATGTACAAATTTTTGTGTGGACATATGTTTTCAACTCTTTGGGGTATATACCTAGCAGTGGAATTGCTGGATCACATACTAACTCTACATTTAACTTTTTGAGGAACCACCACCCTGGTTTTCACACCAGCCGCACCTTTACATTCCCACAAGCAATGTATGTGGGTTCTGATTCTCTCCAACACTTGTTATCTTTTGTTAGTTATTTGGATTATAGCCTAGTGGGTGTGCAGTGGTGTCTCATTGTGGTTTTGATTTGCATTTCCCTGATGATGAGTCATGCTGAGCTTCTTTTCATGTGCTTGTTGTCATCTTTTTTTGAGCTGAATCAAGCCCTGTTTGGATAGAATCAAGCCCTGATGGATAGAACTGTATCATCCAGAGGAGTTTCTTAGACATGCCTGTGGCACAGTCTGAGATTCTTTTGATCTAAGCCTGGTGAATCGCCCCCAGGTTCCATAAGAAAAACCTTGGGAGTTCCCTAAAGGGCTCTGGGAAAAACTGTGGGAGTTCCCTAAAGGGCTCTGGGAAACAGCTAGACTTAGATGTTAAACATGCAGTCTAAGAGTCTTTTTTGCCTCACACATCCTGGTGACCCCTTCTTTACCTGGCCGCATCCCAGTCCTTGCCTCAGGCTTTTGGCTTTTTCTGCTGGCTGTGCCATTCCCAAGGGGTAACAATTGTGTCTCTGGGAGCTCTTATCCTCTGCCCTGACAGGTTCCTTATTGTTTATTTATCTGGAGCTTACCCGCTGTAGCCTCTGTCCATTTTGGCCTCTCTGAATTCTTCTGTCCACAGTCTTCTCATTCCCAGTTATCTAGATTTCTTGGCCTCCAAGGTTTCCTAGACTCTCCCTCTTAGTCCTGGGTATATTGAGTTGGTAAACTTTCCAACTGGGGGCCCCCTCCTGTTTGCACAGCTAGAGGAAGGGTGGGAGACTGGCTGGCCGATCTCCCCAACGTGAAGTGTGTTAGAGTGGCAGGTGATTCATACTTCAGCTTTCACCAGAAACAGTGGGGAGGTTTCTGGAGGATGCTGGCTGTGGAGAATAAGGAGGTTGCCATCCCAATCCTCATAGTAGGAGCCCATGACAGTGATGACAACCTACACGTCATTTGTGGGGTACCACCTCCTGGTCCGGTTTGGGCTCAGGGGTTCCCTTATTTCCACAATATGGCCCTCACTTTCTCTGATCTCTCACTCACTTACTCACTCCCAACATATGTTCATTGAGTGCCATCTCTGCAAGGCGCCGTGCTAGGCCCTGAGACTATAAAGCCCAGCATTTGAGGACTGCAGTCTACAGAAACAGACAAATAAATACAACATGATGTGATGTGTGTTATAATCGAGGTGTGTGTGAAGTTCAGTGGGAACACAGCTGAAGGAGGAATAATTCTGCCTCGAGAGAAAGAATGGGTAGATGAACTTCAGGGAAAAGGTGACGTTCGAGCTGGATCTTGAAGGAGGAGAGGCTGACACGGGGGAGAAGGGCATTCTAGGTAAAGGACTCAGGGATTGGGCAAAGGTCAGAAGCTCATCGCATTTCCTTTCTTGTCTCTCCCTCCCCAGCTATGCTGGGGAAACCTTGAAGTCAAGAGTTCCTGTCTTCCAGTGAAGTGGCCCAGACCCCAGACTGTCTTCTTGTTCTCTCTCTTCATTTGTCCTACAGCTCACCTATTCCAGATGCAGCCAATTAATGTGATAAACTCACCCATTCTAAGTGTTACTGGGAATGGATGGGTTAGTTAATTAATTAAATGAATAATTCACTTATTTAGCATTTATTTTGGTTTACTGTGTACAAGGCATATGAAAGATTATAGTGTGCTTAATAGGACATGCCTGAAATCAAAATGACCTGGGTTTGAATTCTACTCATAGCTGGGAGACCTCACTTGAGGTATTGAGGTAATCTCAGTTTTCTCTTTGACATGATAGGAATAATAGTGCTCTATAGTGCTGTGGAGATGAAATAAGGTAGTATGAACTCTGAGCATGGTCCTTGGTATGGTAAACATTAATTAAATGGTGGTAGATACATTATATATGTAAACATACACACAAACATATATATATATAGTATATACATATAAAGTATATTATATATACACCCACAGTAAATGTAAAATATGTACACAGTGTGTACATGTATATACATAAAAATACATCCATATACATACTTACTCTTAAGGAGTTTAAAGACTTCAAATGGGAAAGCAAAATACTCAAATAAACTATAAAATAATACTGTATTTTTCCCAGGTTATGTATTAGCATTTGAAACCTTCTGGAAACATTAATCAAAGGACAGTTACTCCCAGGAAGACTAATTTTTTTGAAAGGGAAAGTAGGACCAATGAATGAAAGTTGCTAGGAGGTAGATTTTTGTCTCAGTATAAAAGAGAAATTTTCAAGAGAGCATCTTGGAGGTCGTGAGCTTCTGTGTCTTGGGAGGTGACCACGCAGAGGCCGGCTGACATGTTGGTAGAGGGGCTTCCTGCAAACATTTGAAGGCTGCAGAGGGGACACTGGGCTCCTGAGGTGCACTTCGTAAGGGCTCTCTTTTCCACCCCTGTCCCCAGAAGCCCTTGCTCTCTCCTGTTTGGGTGGCTCTGTCCTTTGGTAGGGCCTGGAACACTGCAGGTATTGTGGTGCCAGAGGTGACTGCTGGGGTGGGTGCCTCTTGCAGGTGACCTGGCACCTCATCTCCCCTGCCTCCATCTCTCCCCTGCCTTTTCCAGCTTACCTCCTAGAGTAGAAATAACCCAGGGCCAAACATTAACTATGAAACCATAAAACCACTTGAAGCTCAGGTGGTTTCCAGCAGCCTGGACTCTCGGTGCCCTGTTATCAAGAAATGTTGCCTCACCTTCCTATGGGTGGGGAGGGTGGCATGGCTGGAATGTTGAGGGAGACCCAGCACTTCAGACTTCTTCCCTGGTAGAGCAGTGGGCAGAGGATGCCTCTCTTGCCCAAGGCTCAGGTGAGGGCTGTTTAGATCTGATCCCTGGGGCTCGGGGAGAGAGCATAGCAGCATCTTGCAGCATTGACAGAAGAAGCACCCTCACTTATGCAATCCTAGCTTGCTGTAGGCCCTGATGTACACATACATATGTAGAGTGATTTCATAGACATCTACATAGTACTGAAAAACACACCTACCACTCATGTACTCTGGTGTGTACCCATACATCTACTGTGTCTTATTCATCCCAGAGCCTCACACAGTGCCAGAAACACCAATACATTTGTGTTGAACTGATGGGTGAATGGTGATTTCTGCCCACCCACATACTCATCTACATGTGTGTGCATTTTCAGGAGGGTACCTGCAGATGTCATCCACGGATGTCCACATTATACCTACACAACACCCCCCCCCCACACACACACTAGCATAAATGCACCTGTTTATAAACACTGGCACCTAAGAGTCCTATGCATATGAATATGTGCATCTATTTACAGATTCCTAAATGACCCTGCTAAACTGCAAAGGTGGCGGCTGTGAGGAGAAAGTATTTTTCCATGGACACTGGACAGGGCAAAAAAATTTTGACTGGGAAGCCCAGCTCCCAGTTGTGTGCTGGGATGCTTGCCCACACTCTAAAGCTTTTATGCCTCTCTTCTCCCTGTTAAGCAATTGATGCACAGGGAGGGGCTGAGGAGAGCATGCCAGAGCAAGTGGGACCAAGTTCAGTGTCTCCTGGCCCTTTGTAATCTCTTTGAAAAGTATATTGATCTGGCTGGGAACTGTGCTGGACTGTTAAAGAGTGATGATGAAAGCGGGGAGAGAAACAGCCCGAGATTCTAAAGAAGTGAAGCCCTGAGCAGCCTGGAGCCAGTGTGAAGGTATTTGTAAAGTGTGTGTGTGTCCACATGTTGGTATGGAGGCTGCAACTGGCTGCAGTTTCTTAAAAATAGGGTGAGGCTATGGTTTTGCTGCATGCCACACACCCCAAAGCCCAGAACTCGTAGGCAAAAACTCTGGCATATGCTTGCGCTCTACCACCAACTTGCCATGTGGCCTTAAGGAGACTGCTTCACCTCCATGTTAAGTGCTTCATACTCCAGTTAAGTGGTTGGCTTGTTTCACAGGGTTCCCATGAGGATCCAAGGAGCTAAGAGAGCTTACAAGGAGACTTAACTCTGAAGAGTTAAGAACATTTCCTCGTTGTCAGACCTTGTTTCTCAGCTCAGTGAAAGGCATTTCAAATCCAGCATCCTCAACAATGAACCCGTGCATAGGATAAAAGGTTGAACACAGCACAGTTTCTACTCCCAAAGGGAGTAGCCAAGTAGGAAGAAGTGGCTATAGGAGAGGTCACTACAACCGCAGGTAGTCTGTGCTAAGCACCTTCCCCTGGGATATAGCACAGTATATCGAGTTGAACAGAGGGCTGTGGTCACAGGGCCTTGGGAAGTCAGAAAAGATTTGGGGGGAGAGAGGATTGGCATAATTTAGTTAGGGGGAGGGGGAATTGAGGGGGCAGGGGGAATTGAGGGGGCAGGAACTGGCACACCCTGGGTAGGTGGTTGCAGGATGGTACCCGGACCATGCAGGGAGGAAAGGAACGATGCCTCACCAGAGTGTGGACGGTAAAGATTGAAGGGGAAAACAGGAGTAACCAGGTTAATTTTTGAGTCCTTTCTGGAAGTGACCCAGCCAAATGGTTAATCGTTTGACCCTTGAGGAATTCTTTGGACCCTGTCCCAGGCCTACACACACAACTGGAGGATCCAGAGTAGCCCAGAGCAGAGCTGAGGGAAAACTTGGAAGTCACCCCGTCCAAGCCTGGCCCTTTACCAGAGGCAAAACTGAGGCCAGGAGAGGACAAATAGAGGGACTGCTGTTGCCCAGGGAGTTAGTGGTAGAGCAGGAACTTGAACTCAGGCCTCCTGAGTCTAGGTCATCATCAACTGGGTCTTAAAAGTGGGCTGGATTTCAGAGGCTTTCTGTCTAGTGTTGCATAAGCCTTAAGCTTGGATCCTGCCTTGTAAGTGTAGCTGTAGTGTTGATTGTTCTGGAAGCAGAGGCTAAGTTTGCACCCTGGCTAGGCTCCTGCATATAACCAAGGTGGGCAGTTCCCTGTGTCCAGGGATTTCAGGGGTGACCAGAAGGCCCTCCGTGTTCCTACCTGGCTACTGATAGTTACCATTCCACTGGTAGAGAGCTTCATGCCCACAGCTCTAGGCAACACTGTTCTGCCCTGAGAGGAAGAATATACGTAGTCATCTGTGAGTCAGTTGACAATAGCTCAGTGTAAATGGGGCAAGCAGAGCCTTTCCTGAGAGTCAGTACTGATGGGGAAAGAAAGCATGAAGGTATTCAGAGCTACAAAAAGATAAGGGCAGACCAGGAGGCCCAGCCTTTACAATCTGGTATAGAGGTTAGGAGCTTGGCTTTAGAATCAGACACATTTTTTTTTCTTATGAAAAAAGCAGTATCTCCTTATTACAGAAGAATCAGAAAATACTGAGGGCAATAATATCAGAAGAAATAAACTCCACCGTCCCATTCTCCCCTCCCCGCCTTAGAGGGCTATCATTAATACCTAGGTAGGCCAAAAGGTTCGTTTGTTTTTTTCCATAAGATGGCTGTAGTAGCACTTAGTTGTCTTTAACTTCATTCGAAACAATTTTGTTAGACTATATGTGACAGCTGTCATGTCAGTGTGCATTTAAAAAAAGACATCAAAATTGGTGAATTTTTGTGTAGCCATTTTAATATTGAAAATGGAAGAAAGAAGCAACATTTTCGGCATATTATGCTTTATTATTTCAAGAAAGGTAAAAACGCAACTGAAATGCACAAAAAGATTTGTGCAGTGTGTGGAGAAGGTGCACGTGACTGATTGAACCTGTCAAAAGTCTTCGGTGAAGTTTTGTGCTGGAGATTTCTTGCTGGACGATGCTCCACGGTTGGGTAGACCAGTTGAAGTTGATAGCAATCAAATCGAAACAATAATTGAGAACAATCAACGTTATACCACACGGGAGATAGTCGACATACTCAAAATATCCAGATAAGTGCTGAAAATCATTTGCACCAGCTTGGTCATGTGAATCGCTTTGATGTTTGGGTTCCGTATAAGTTAAACGAAAGAAACCTTCTTGACCATATTTCCTCATGCGATTCTCTACTGAAATGTAACGAAAACATTCCATTTTTAAAACAAATTGTGACGGGTGATGAAAAGTGGATACTGTGCAACAATGTGAAACAGAAAATATCGTGGGGCAAGTGAAATGAACCACCATCAACCACACTAAAGGCTGGTCTTCATTCCAAAAAAGGTGATATTGTTGTGTTTATGGTAGGATTGGAAGGGAGTCCTCTATTATGAGCTCCTTCCGGAAATTCAAATGATTAATTCCAACAAGTACTGCTCCCAATTAGACCAACTGAAAGCGGCACTCGATGAAAAGCGTCCAGAATTAGTCAACAGAAAATGCATAATCTTCGATCAGGATAATGCAAGACCGCATGTTTCTTTGATGACCAGGCAAAAACTGTTACAGCTTGGCTGGGAAGTTCTGATTCATCTGCCATATTCACCAGACATTGCACCTTCGGATTTCCATTTATTTTGGTCTTTATAAAATTCTCTTAATGGAAAAAATTTCAATTCCCTGGAAGACTGTAAAAGGCACCTGGAACAATTCTTTGCTCAAAAAGATAAAAAGTTTTGGGAAGATGGAATTATGAAGTTGCCTGAAAAATGGCAGAAAGTAGTGGAACAAAAGGGTAAATATGTTGTTCAATAAAGTTCTTGGTGAAAATGAAAAATGTGTCTTTTATTTTTACTTAAAAAACTGAAGGCACTTTTTTGGCCCACCCAATATATGTTCCTCCAGTCCCTTCTCTAAGCATATTCTGTGTGTATGTGACTGTGTATAATGTACATGTGTGAGTGTGTATACGTGGCTATTATTTATATGTATACTGTATGCATGTAAATAAAAGATAATATGTAATCTCCTTGATTTTACTCTGGTCTGGGAAGTATATACCGATGGACATCTCAAAGCGGGTCTCTCTGTGCTCAACATCATGCCAATTTGTTCCAATATCCTCTCCTGTCACTCTTCTTTATCCTCTAGAGCAGCATAAACTTGGTCTAGAAAAAAGTAGGGCAAATGTTTTCTGAAAAAGGCCAGATAGTAGATATTTTGTTTTATGGGCCATATGATCTCTGTCACAACTACTCAACTCAGCTGTTGCAGCACAAAAACAGTCATAGTATGTAAATGAATGGATGTGGCTGTATTCCAATAACATTTTACATATAGACACTGAAATTTGAACTTCATATAATTTTTACATGTCACCGAATATTATTCTTCTTTTAATTTTCCAACCATTTAAAAATGTAAAAAACATTCTAAGCTTGTGGGCCATAGCAAAACAAGTGGTAGGCTGGATTTAGCCCATGGGCCACTAAGGCAGTGGCATCCAATAGAACTTTCAGTTCTGATGGAAATGTTTGATATTTGTGCTGTCAAATACAGTAGCCACAAGTCACATGTGGCTATTGAGCGCTTGAAATGTGGCCAGTGCAGCTGAGGAACTGAGTTTTTGATTTTATTTCATTTTAACTAACTTAAATTTAATTAGCTGCATGTGGCTTGTTACTCTTGGATTGAATATGAAATTATTTTCTGAGGGCTGTTATAACAAATTACCACAAACTGGATGGCCTAAGACAAGAGAAATTTATTCTCTTACAGTTCTGGAGAGTTGAAATCTGAGATCAAGGTGTTAGCAGGGATGGAACGCTCTAGGGAGGAATCCTTCCTTGCTTCTCTCCTAGCTTCTGGTGACTCCTGGTAATCCTTGGCATTCCTTGCCTTGTAGACACATCATTCCGATCTCTGCCTCCGTTGTCACATGGTGTTCTCCCTCTGTGTCTGTGTCTCTGTTTTCTCTGTTTAAAAGGATACTAATCATTGGGTTTAGGGCCCACACTAATCCAGTATATCCTCATCTTAACTACTTGCATCTGCAAAGACCCTAGTTCCAAATAAGGTGACATTCTGAGGGTCTTGGTGGACATGAATTTTGGGGGGACATTAGTCATCCCAGCATAGATAGAGTGGCTCTTAAGCATGTTTCTCAAGTTTGGTGTGCATAGAAGTCACCTGGAGGGCTTAGTGAAACATAGTTTGCTAGGTCCCCATCTCAGAGTTTCTGGTTGGTAGGTCTTGCCTGTCTAACAAATGCCAGGTGATGCTGATTCTACTTTTCCCTTGTTTCCCACTGGGAGACTGCACTTTGAGAACCACTGCTCTAGAGGGCTTCTGTTAATTTGTTACAGCTGCCATAACAAAGTATAGTTGTCCCTTCATATCCATGGGGGACTGGTTCCAGGGCCGCCCCCGCCCCCACCATGGATACCAAAATCCAGGGGTGCTCAAGTCTTGTATATAAATTGGCCGTCTTCATGGCGTTCTCCCTGTATATGTGTCTGTGTCCAAACATCCCCTTTTTATAAGGGCACCAGTCATATTGGATTAAGACCCACCCTAATGACCTCATTTTTTCATTTTAACTTGATTACCTCTGTAAAGACCCTATCTCCAAATAAGGTCACATTCTGAGCTACTGGAGGTTAGGACTTCCACATATGAATTTTGGTGGGACACAGTTTACACAACAGCAGAGCTTGACTGTACATATGGCACCTTGAGCTAGAGATACCTTCTTGGAGACCCTGTGTACAAGATGACATTGCTTTCCTTGTCTTTGTGGGTTTTTTTTTAAAATGTTTATTTATTTATTTATTTTTGGCTGCGTTGGCTTAGTTGTGGCACGTGGGATCTTCCTTGAGGTATGTGGGATCTTTTGTTGTGGCGTATGGCCTCCAGATTGCGTGTGCTCAGTAGTTGAGGCGCGTGGGCTTAGTTGCCCTGTGCATGTGGGATCTTAGTTCCCCGACCAGGGATCAAACTCTCGTCCCCTGCAATGGAAGGCGAATTAACCACTGGACCACCAGGGAAGTCCCTTCCCTTGTCTTTGAATTGTGGATGGAGGTTGGCTTGGATGGGCCCTTCCAACACTAGGAGGCAGGAGTCTTGGCTTCTAGTTCTGCTCTCTTGACACCTGACTGAGGGACCTTGGATAAATCATTAGTCTTGAGGCCTTAGTATCTCCCTGGTCTTTTTGGTTAGTCCTGACAATCTGTGATTCCCAGGTGGCAAGACAAATTTAGCTTTGGCTACTTCTCAGGCTTCAGGCTTTTGTAGACTTTTGATTCGAGCTAATGAGACCAAGTTTGGAAATTTGGTTCTTAAGGGACTCATTGATTTTTTTTTTCTGTGCTCTATCATTTTTTAATTCACCCTTTCACCAAATACTCACTGAGCATCTGTTGTGTACTAGGCATCGCGCTCAACAGGGCAGTATCCCAGCCCTTCTGAGCTCAGTCTGGTGGGGAGATAGATATATAACCAAATAATCAGGAACATGTTTGATGAATGCTATAGCTGTCTTATAAATATCATGTGCTATGGGTCCTGGGAGAGTGAGTTGGATAGTTCTGCCTGGAGGCAATCAGGGAAGGTTGTAGCGAGGAGATGAGCTGTATCTGAAAGGTTGAATAGTAGTTCTTCAGGGAGAGAGGAACAGAAGAGGAATTCTAAGCAGAGGGAACAGAGTTTGCTGTTCCTGGTGGTATGAAAAAGTAATTAGATATGGCTGGTGTTCTGAGACATGTGGCTGACTAGTGGGAGATAAGGATGGAAATGGGGCTTTGGATCTCATTATGAAGGGTGTTATCTGCCAGGCCAAGGAGTTTAGACTTCATCCTGAGACTACAAAGGAACCATGAGGGTTTTTACACTGGGGGAGTTATATGTTCACGTTTAGTTTTGGAAGATCTCTGGCAGTAGCCTAAGAGAGGTGTTGGAAGTGAAGAGACAGTTAAGGGCCAGTCTCACAGCTCAGGTGAGTGATGATGAGGGCTGGACCAAGGCAGGATCATGGCAATTGAGAAAGGACAAATTCACGAGATGTTTAACAGTTCTTTAGCTTGGGTCACTGGATGTTTAGTTGTGCAGTGGCTGCTCGGGGAAGAGGAGGGGGATTTGGCTGGAAAAAGTAATGACTTCTGTTTTGGACATATAGTATTCAGGGGCTCTGGGAACCATCAGGGAGGTGTGTGCCATCAGCTTGTGAACTGGAGTCCAGGGAGGGGCAGGGGTCACCTCCTTCCGCTCACTTCTCCAGCCCCTCTGCCCTTCTGATTCTTCTTAGCTCATCCCAGTCGTGCTCATTCCCATTTTAGGGCCTCTGGTTTTCTGCATGACTGGCTCCTCTCATTCTTCAGTTCCCAGCTCCCTAAGGGCAGGGACCTTGACTGTTTTGTTCAGTGCTGTATCCTCAGGGCCAAGCACAGTGCCTGGCACATAGTAGCTGCTCAGTGAATGTCTGTTGAGTGAATAAATGAGTGGTAGCTAAAATCTGGAAATGAAGCAGGGAGAAAGGATGAATATTAACATTAACATAAAAGGGATCTGCGGGGAATCTGAGGGAAGAGCAATTCCCTCCAAATTTGGCACTGGAATCCTTTCGGTGTTATTATTTTTTTGATAACGATAGTATTGAAAATGACAGTGTAAGAGTTAGAGTACTTGGGCTCAGGTTTCCCTCTTATTACTTGTGTGACCTTGGGCCAGTGCCTCAGTTTCCTCATCTGTAAAATGGGGATAATAATAATGGTATCTACCACTCTGGGTTGTTGTGAAGGTTAAATGAGGTGATGCCTGTGTAGACAGGCCCAGAGTAAATGTTCAACAAATATTAGCTATAATTATTAAATGAACATCACCTTATGTCAGGCACTTTGCTAAGGATTTCCCCTTCATGTTCTTAAATAATTTCCCCAATAACCTGGTGGGTTTTATTTTTTTAAAATATGTTTCATAGTTTAGGAAATGGAGGCTCAGAAAGAGGAAATCACTGAGTTACCAGCTGGGAGATGGAGGCACTGAGAGTTAAACCCAAGTTTGTCTGGCTTTAACGCTGGTGCATGAAACGATCGCATCAGACTGTGACCCCTCTGCAGGAGTGACCCTGGAGTCCTGGCATGGTCAAGGGAGTTGGTTACAGAGGCTGATCAGAACTCAGGGGTCCTGCCTCCTAGACTTTAGCCTTCCTGAGCTTGAGTGGGCTCCTGTGGAAAGGCAGCAGAAAGGGTATCCCAAGACAAGGGATACCTGAAGGTCAGTCTTCCTACCTCTGACTGGGAAGGCTGGGCAGGGGACCTGGGAGACCTTGTGACATTTACAGTCTGGTGACCCACACCAACCTATAGACCAGAATGTTTATAACCAGTCATCACATTTATCTCCAATATCTAGGAGATATTTGGGTAGAATAAGAGGTTTCAATCAGAACAAGAGCTGCCCCTTTCAGCAATCAATCTTTAATTATCTTGCCACTCACTAACCTTGGTTGATATCATGATAAGTTAGAGGAAATGACTTTTTAAAATTTTTTTTGAATTTTATTTATTTTTATACAGCAGGTTCTTATTAGTTATCTATTTTATACATATTAGTGTATATATGTCAATCCCGATCTCCCAATTCATCCCACCCTCCACTACGTTTTCCCCCCTTGGTGTCCATACATTTGTTCTCTACATCTCTGTCTCTATTTCTTCCTTGCAGACTGGTTCATCTGTACCATTTTTCTAGATTCCACATATATGTGTTAGTATACGATATTTGTTTTTCTCTTTCTGACTTCACTCTGTATGACAGTCTCTAAATCCATCCACGTCTCTACAAATGACCCAATTTCATTCCTTTTTATGGCTGAGTAATATTCCATTGTATATATGTACCACATCTTTATCCATTCGTCTGTTGATGGACATTTAGATTGCTTCCATGTCCTGGCTATTGTAAATAGTGCTGCAATGAATACTGGAGTGCATGTGTCTTTTTGAATTACAGTTTTCTCTGGGTATATGCCCAGTAGTGGGATTGCTGGGTCATATGGTAATTCTATTTTTAGTTTTTTAAGGAACTTCCATACTGTTGTCCATAGTGGCTGTATCAATTTACACTCCCACCAACAGTGCAAGAGGGTTCCCTTTTCTCCACACCCTCTCCAGCATTTGTTGTTTGTAGATTTTCTGATGATGCCCATTCTAATCGGTGTGAGGTGATACCTCATTGTAGTTTTGACTTGCATTTCTCTAATAATTAGTGATTTTGAGAGCTTTTCACGTGCCTCTTGGCCAGATGTATGTCTTCTTTGGAGAAATGTCTATTTAGGTCTTCTGCCCATTTTTGGATTGGGTTGTTTGTTTTTTTAATATTGAGCTGTGTGAGCTGTTTATATATTTTGGAGATTAATCCTTTGTCCATTGATTCGTTAGCAAATATTTTCTCCCATTCTGAGAGTTGTCTTTTTGTCTTGTTTGTAGTTTCCTTTGCTGTGCAAAACTTTTAAGTTTCATTAGGTCCCATTTGTTTATTTTTGTTTTTATTTCCATTACTCTAGGAGGTGGGTCAAAAAAGATCTTGCTGTGATTTATGTCAAAGAGTGTTCTTCCTATGTTTTCCTCTAAGAGTTTTATAGTGTCCAGTCTTAGATTTAGGTCTTTAATCCATTTTGAGTTTATTTTTGTGTATGGTGTTAGGGAGTGTTCTAATTTCATTCTTTTACATGTAGCTGTCCAGTTTTCCCAGCACCACTTATTGAAGAGACTGTATTTTCTCCATTGTATATCCTTGCCTCCTTTGTCATAGATTAGTTGACCATAGGTGTGTGGGCTTAGCTCTGGGCTTTCTATCCTGTTCCATTGATCTATATTTCTGTTTTTGTGCCAGTACCATATTGTCTTGATTACTGTAGCTTTGTAGTATAGTCTGAAGTCAGGGAGTCTGATTAAGAGGAAATGACTTTTGAATTAGTTCATTGATAACAAAGTCTTCTAAGGAAATCGTGTTTTATATATACACAGATACACATGCACACACTGCTCAGCTGCAAACATGTGAACACGTGCCTCCCAAGGCGTGTGTCTACACTGGTCCACATACTCCTGGAAATAGAAACCATCTTGCGAGGAACTTGCCCTACGTGCAAGGGCTCTTTTCTATCCAATTGTGCACACGTAGCAAAAATCAAAACAAAGCAACCACATACACACACACATAAGCCTTCAGATGACTCAAGTTTGGTAGGACAGAGACTAAATAAAGGAATAATAAGAATATTATTTTCCATTCATTGAGTGCTCACCAAGTGCTGGAGATTGTTATAAGCATCTTACATTATATTGTTTCACCTAATCTTCATGGCAGCCCTCTCACCATTCCCTTGTTTCCCACTGGGAGACTGAGGCTGTGGTGAAGTCTGGATGCCCTAAAGGTTTGTATGCATATCAAAGTCTGGACACCTTGTGGTATAGCTTGCTGGAGGTTACACAACTAGTAAGTCACAGAAGCAAACATTGAACTCAGTTGTGTCCTGAATACAAATCTTTGTTCTTAACTACTAAGATCTTACCTGTTTATATGTCCCTGATGGCGACAGAGAGAAGAAACATAGATTTAATTTTTACTGAATAGCAGCATAGGACAATCGCCTATAGCCATCATCCTCAGCTTAGAAGGAGCAGCTATTTTCCCAACACTTATCATTTTAATCGTAATTTATTTATTACAGCCTTTCCCACTAGGTTGTACCTCCAACTGGACAGGTACCTAACTGTTTTATCCTTGACCCTATCCCTAGGCTTAACACAGAACTGGCACATAGTAGGTACTCAATAAATATATGTAGAATCAGCAAATGAGTGGATCCTTAGTAAGTAATTGTTGTGTGAATTAATCTAAGGGTCTTTCAATAATTCTGTTTGATATCATTTTTTAAAATTTAAATTTATTTATTTATTTATGTATTTATTCTCTTTTTGGCTGTGTTGTGTCTTCATTTCTGTGCGAGGGCTTTCTCTAGTTGCGGCAAGCAGGGGCCACTCTTCATCATGGTGTGCGGGCCTTTCACTGTAGCGGCCTCTCTTGTTGCAGGGCACAGGCTCCAGACGCGCAGGCTCAGTAGTTGTGGCTCACGGGCCTAGTTGCTCCACGGCATGTGGGATCTTCCCAGATCAGGCCTCGAACCCATGTCCTCTGCATTGGCAGGCAGATTCTCAACCACTGCGCCACCAGGGAAGCCCTGTTTGATATCATTTTATTCCATTCTCTGGCCCTGAAAAAATTGCAGCACCAGTTTCACAGCTAATGATTTAAACTCTTTAGACCCCACCTTAACCAATTTGTTTGGCTTAGTGTTATGATCTAGTTGAGCCCCTAACATTTTTCAGACAATGTGCTTCAGCTCCTTCAGTGGTGTTCAGGTTGAGAAAGGCAACTAGCAACTCTGGAGTCATCAATTCTCTTGCTCATCCAGGAAAGTCAACTGAAATACTTGTATCATCTCATACATATATTCTTAGATCTTTCAAGACCTTTCAAATCCATGGTCTTCTTTTTGTGAAGTAAGCCTAGGAGGCATAATTATCCTCATTTTATAATGAGAAAAACAGACTCAGAAGTTAGAGGTACATAGAGATCTACAGCAACAGAACCTTCCCTAGGAGAGGTGTATTGTTACTCCTCCCTCCTGTATCTGAGACAGATGTTAATTATTAATGACCTTCTTTCCACTGAACACAAACTCTACCTCAGAATCCTACTTAACACAATATTCTAACTAGCTACTACCAGTTAACTGAAGTTGACACTTGAGATGAAGACAATTGGCCATCTGTGGCTGGTGATCCTTGCTTCTGCAATCAGGCAGTTTTATAGAGAAAAAGGTTAACTTATTTTTCTTCCTTTTTTTTTTTTTTTTTTCTGTTGCGCCGCACAGCATGCGGGCAACCAACCAGGGATTGCATCCACGCCCCCCACAGTGGAAGTGAGTTTTAACACTGCACCACCAGGGAAGTCCCAAAAGGTTAACTTATTTTTCAAGAAGGCCTGAGGCTCATAGATAATCAATACCAGCTCACATCACCACCTGGGAACATCAGTGGTATTATACTATTCCTCCTGTCTTCCCCCATTTCATTCACCTTCAGGCTTTCTGATCTAGGTGGTCCTGATCTTGCCTGAAGTATGTTAGGAAGAAGGGAGGCCTGCAGGACTTCAACCCCAGAACAGGGTCTCCTGATTCCTGGTCATGTCTGTTGTTTACTCTAGTTCTTAGCTTCTGAGGACCCCCATCCCTCTCCAGTGATTCCACACCCAGACAAGGTACAGCCACTGAATAGTCTTGAGAGGAGCCATCTCAGCACAATGCTGGGTCTCACTACAAGGTGGAGCTATAGTCCTCTTTGCTTTTAGCTTTTATCTTGGTGGAAAATGTCTAAATTTGCACACTGTCATTCAACAAATAGAACTGTGACCAAGGTGTGGCTTCACAATTTAAATAGATAATTTAATTGACTATCCTATTTCAAGTTCTATTGTGTTTCAGATAGTTACAAATAATATTGTTTCTTTGCTGTGCTTTTAAGATGATGGCAGTGTGTTATATTAGAAAGGATAGGGGCTCTAAACCCTAACCCTCACCTTATACATATGGACTTTCCAGAAATTTCTGCTAGGTTCCTTCTTATAAGGTCTCTGAAAAAGAGGCAAATTGGAGGAAATAATCTGGTCTTTCCTTCTTCCTGTAAAACTCTAGGAGCCCTAGGCCCTCTTGCCCCTTAGATGACATTGCTTTCATTCTATCTTTTTATTAGCTATTTGGCCTATATAAGATACTAGCACATATGCAGTGGGGCCATGAAAAGGCAGGGCTTAGTCTTCAGGTTGCTCTTAAAGCCTGTGGAGAGTTTTCCAGAAAAAGAGTATGAACGTAAGAACTCTTTAGATATTCTGGGTGTTTATTTTTATGTGTATGTTTATTCCCTGTCCTCACAGACTTCACAGTCAAATGAGAACAGGCAATGAAGTATGATGGGCGCTGTGAGAAGTACCCAGGGCTAAAGACACATGAGGAGGATATAAGCCAGATTTTAGGAGGAATGGGAGGCTTCCCAGAAGTGATATTCAATCTGAGATCCTGGGTGATGAGGTAGCCAGTTGGGGAACTGGGCCATATCTTCTTCCTCTTTTTATCTCCCCAGGAACAATTTTTCCACACAGTACCTTCCACTTGAGCACTATTTAGTGTTTGTGGAAGTAAAAGGGAATTTCAGGCAGAGGAGAGATTTGGGGCAGGTAGAACCTTATAGTATCTCTCAAATTTTACTCAGCTAAAGAGTCTAGGGGAATTCAGCTTCCACTGTGCGGTGCTTGGGAATTCATGAATTTTAGAATTGATCTAGAACTAAGAGGCCATTGATTCTAATCTTTTATCCAGTGCTGGAATCCCCTGTATGAAATCTTAGATAAGTGGTCAATCCACTTCTGTTGTTTAGTCCTTGAGGCTGAGAAGTTCACTCCTTCCACGAAGCGTCCCATTCTATTTGCAGATTAACTGGTTGTTGGAAATCTCTTCCTTATATTGGGCTCTGTGCCCTTTCCACACATTGTTTCCTGTCTTCCCACTAGAAACACAAAAAAATTCTGTTTTTTCCACCTGATCACCCTTCAAATACCTGAAAACAATAAACTTGTGTTTTGAGTCTCCTTTTCTCCAGATGAAATATTCCTAGTTCAGTCAACCTCCACTTTCATTCTGAGGCATTCGTGGGTCACTTTTTACGACTCAGTGAGTCTTTGTTAATGACCCACTGGGGTGGGAGGGGAACCTGGACTTCTCTTGAGATGCCTGGGAAGAAAAGGTAGCCCTAAGGGATCTATGTACACACATGTGTGGGAAAATCACTGCCTTGGGCTATGGTTCTTAACCTTGATTGCATATTGGAACCACCTGGGGGATTTTTCCTTTATTACACTGTAAAGAAATGGTAGTTTATTAATTCACACTTTATTGTAAATCATAGATCTTTCACTGGTGTTTAGTTCTATGAATTTTGACAAATGCAGAGTCATGTAACTACCACACAATCAAGATACAAAAAATTTCCATCATCCCCACAAATTCCCTCATTTTGTCAGTTTGTGGTAACCCCTGCCACCCTTAACCCCTGGCAATCAGTTCTCCATTGCTAAAGTTTTGTGTTTTCCAGAATGTATATAAATGAAATAATACAGTATGCAGCCTTTTGACTCCGACTTCTTCCATTTAGTAAAATACATTTGAGATTCATCAGTGTTATTGCATGAATCAGTAATTTGTTACTTTTTACTGATGAATAATAATCCATTTTATGGTTATAGTATTATTTGTTTATCCATTCCCCAGTTGAGGGACATCGTTTACAATTTTTGGCATGTACCGCTTTTTGTGTGAACGTAGGTTTGCATTTTATTTGAGTAAATAGCTATGAATGGGTTTGCTGGGGCACATGTTAATTATATGTTTAACTTTATAAGAAAATGACAAATTGTTTTCCAGAGTGGCTGTACCATTTTACATTCCCACAAGCAATATATGAGAGTTCTAATTGTTCTATATCCTCTCCAACACTTGGTATTGTGCTTTAGGTGTCAAGTATAGGAACTCTTTGCCTAGCTCTAGATCTTGAAGACTTTCTCCTATGTTTTAAAGTTTTGTAGTTTTACATTTTACAATTACATCTATGATAGTTAATTTTTATATAATATGTAAGGTTCAGATTGAACTTCATTTTTTTTGTGTGTGTAAGGATGTCTAATTTTCCCAGCACCATTTGTTTTATTATTTTAAAATTTAATTAAATTTAATTTTTTTAGTCAAATAGAAGTAACTTTTATTAGTCTAATGAGCAGGGAGCAGCGCCACTGTCCCAACTGTGCCTTCCTCTAACTCAGTGCTTCCCAGACCTTCATGTGACCATGTCACCTGGGATTTGTTAATGCAGCTTCTTATTTATTTATTTATTTATTTATTTATTATTTTTGGCTGGGTCCAGTCTTAGTTGGGGCATGCAGGATCTTTGTTGAGGCATGCAGGATATTTCTTTGTGGTGCGTGGGCTTCTGATCCAACGGGTCTGGGGTGGGGCTGACACCCTGCATTCTTTTTTTTTCAACACCATTTAAAAAAATGTGCAATTCCCTTATGACATATAATGTGAGACGTCTTTTCATATGCTATTTTCCATCTGTACATTTTCTTTGGTGAGGTGTCTGTTTATGTCTTTGACTTATTTTATTTTATTTTTTTTTTTTTTTTTTTTTTTTTTTGCTGTACGTGGGCCTCTCACTGTTGTGGCCTCTCCCATTGCGGAGCACAGGCTCCGGACGCCAGGCTCAACGGCCATGGCTCACGGGCCCAACCGCTCCGCGGCATGTGGGATCTTCCCAGACCGGGGCATGAACCCGTGTCCCCTGCATCGGCAGGCGGACTCTCAACCACTGCGCCACCAGGGAAGCCCCTGACTTATTTTAAATTGAGTTGTTCATTTTCTTACTGTTGAGTTTTATGAGTTCTTTGCATATTTCAGATAACTGCCCTTCATCATATGTGTCTTTTGCAGATATTTTCTCCTAGTCTGTGGCTTGTCTCCTCATTCTCTTGACAGTGTCCTTCTCAGAGAAAAAGTTTTTAATTTTAATGAAGTCCAGCTTATCAATTATTTCTTCCATGGATTGTACCTGTATTGTTGTATCTAAAAAGTCATCACCGTACTGAAGGTTACCTAGGTTTTTTCCTGTGTTGCCTTCTAGGAGTTTTATTGTTCTGCATTTTACATTTATTTAGTTCTATGATCCATTTTGAGTTAATTTTTGTGAAGGGCATAAGTTTTGTGTCAGATTAATTTTTTTTGTATATGTGTCCAGTTTTCCAGCACCATTTGTTGAAAAGACTGTCTTTCTCTATAGTATTGCCTTTGCTCCTTTGTCAAAGATCAGTTGACTATGTTTTTTAAAAATATATATTTATTTATTTATTTTGGCTGCTCCGGGTCTTAGTTGTGGCATGCGGGATTTTAGTTGCATTGTGGCATGCAGGATCTAGTACCCCAATCAGGGATTGAACCCAGGGCCCCCTGCATTGGGAGTGCAGAGTCTTACCCACTGGACAACCAGGGAAGTCCCCAGTTGACTATGTTTATGTGGGTCTATTTCTGGGCGCTCTATTCCATTCCATTGATCTATTTGTCTATTCTTTTGCCAATATCATGCTGTTTTGATTACTGTAGCTTTATAATAAATCTTGAAGTTGGATAGTGTCAGTCCTCCAACTTTGTTCTTCACTTTTAACATTGTGTTGGCTATTCTATGTCTTTTGCCTGCATACAAACTTTAGACTCAGCCATCCCAACAGGTGTGAGTTGATATCTCATTGTGGTTTTGATTTTCTTTTCCCTGATGATTAGTGATGCTGAGCATCATTATATACCTGGTTGTAATCCGTATGTCTTCTTTAGAAAAAATGTCTATTTAGGTCCTTTGCCAAAATTTAAAATCAGGTTTGTTTATTATTATTATTATTATTATCTGACTTTGGGACTCCAGAATAAGGGTAGAATCCTTGCTGGGTGAGGTAAGTTAGGTAAGACTTGAATCATGGTTATGCCAAAGGCACAGACTCAGATATAAATGCAGATTCCAGCTTTGCCTCTTACGACTTCTGATTTGGGGCCATTTACCTCACTTCTGCGAATCTCAGTTTCTTCATCTGTGAAACCTGGTAATAGATATCACCTTATATAGGATTCTTGTGAAAATTAAACTAGCCAATATATTGAAAAATGCCTAGCCCAGTGCCTAGCACATGGTGAATAGCTGCCATGATATTAACATGGCAGTGTCAGTATTATCATTCATATTGTTATTAAAGGGCAGGGCATTCCAGGCAGAAGTAAAACTGTTGAGGAAGGAACAGTGAGCTATGTGAGTGACATCTCTCCAGTGAGATGAGGACCGTATCTGATTATCTTTGGACTCCCCAGTGTTGAGCTATCTGTAGAATGTTGTTCAGGGCAGGCTGGTGAAAGTCACCTATGAAGTGGGCAGGGAAAGAGAGCTCTGTCAGATGAGTAGTGTCTAAAATCAAGGGCGGTGGGCTTCAGGGGTGGTTTTCAGTTGCTGTTGTGAGGAACCCTAGGAGGAGGAGGGGGCCCTTTGCAGGAGTGAGGGGGCAGCAAAGTTTACCAGGCTCTGAGACTCCCCTCCACGAGTTTCTGCTTTAAATGTATGGTGGGGGTCCATGGGAGAGTTTATTTAAACCACAAACCCATGAGATTGGATGGTGGCCAAGAGTTTCAACTCATGTCTTTCCAGAAGAGTGTGGGATGTGACTCTAGTCCAGCAACTGGCTTGGCTGCCTCCTCCTCACTGGGCCTGAGTGTGAGATGTGTCTCCTCCTGTCAGCTGCTGGTGGCTTCCCTGTGGTGGGAGGCTGAATAATGGTCCCCCAAAACATTTATGTCTGAATCCCTAGAACCTGTGGATGTTTCCTTATATGGGACTTTGCCGATGTGTTAAAAGAATTTTGAGATGGGGAGATTATCCTGGATTGTCTGTGTGAGCCCAATGTCATCACAGGTGTTCTCGTAAGAGAGAGACAGAGGAAGACTTGACAAAGGCTTTGAAGGTGGAAAAAGGGGCCATGGGCATGTAGTTCTAGAAGCTGGAAAAAGCAAGCAAACAGATTCTCTCCTAGAGCCTATGGAGGCAGGGCAGCCCTACTTAATTTCAGCCCAGTGAAACTGATTTCAGATTTCTGACCTTGGAGTTAAAATTGTAAGAATAGATGTGTGTTTTCCCCCACTTTCAAATAAAATTTAATAACAAGGAAAATCTTCATAAAAAAGTGCTAAGTAACAAAAGTAGCCTACAAAGCCATATGTACACAATAAATGCTCCCTAAATAATTACGTATGCTTGTGTATGTGTGCATGAGCGTGCACGTGAGCACACTCATTAGGACGTGTCATATGTGTGTACAATAACATACATAAAACCTGGAAGGAAAACTGTTAGCAGTGCTTATTTTTGGATCCTGGATGACTTAAAAATACTTTTCAGTAGTGATCAATAACTAGATGGGAATGCTCAGCTACAGTTTGACAGGCAACATAGAAGAAGCAGAGATGAGTCACAAAGTTAGAATGAGGAAGTCTTGACATCATTTGGGTTTCTGGATGCAGTCATGCATAAAAATTGTCCTCACAATTTTGTTGAATATACAAATATGTTACGCACACTTTGATTTTTGCTTGTTGTGTTTTCCCTTACTTAAGCTTAGACTAGATTTCTATCACTTGAATCAAATTTGTGTGTTGTTGTAAGCCACTAAGTTTGTGAAAATTTGTTAGAGAAGCCATAGGCAACTCGTACACCTGCCCTCTCCCCATCTTCCCTCCCCTCCCTTCTTGGAGCAGCTGGATGTTCAGGTTGCTGCTCTCGTGTTTGTCAATCGTTAATGTGCGCTGTGGTGGAGATCTGGTCTATCACCTCTTCTCTAGGACCATACACAATACTGAACCAATTAAAAATGCAAAGAATGACCAGATCTTTGGGGTTACATGACACAAATAATTCAGATGGATTTTTTTCATCAAATGACTTTTTAAATGAAGTAACTAATTTAATATTGAATTGAACTATAGTTAAAAATACTCTGTTATATGTTTGAAAGTTACTAAGGGAGTAGATCTTAAATGTTCTCACCAAAAAAAGGTCACTGTGTGAGGTGATGGAAGTGTTAACTAACCCTATGTGGTTATCATTTTGCAGTATACACATGTATCACATCATCACATTGTACACCTTAAATTTACACAATGTTATACCAATTGTATCTCAATAAAATTGGAAGAAAATACTGCATTGACAAAATTGACCAGTTTTACATAAATCAGTACTTTTCTATTCAAAAGAATTGTTTTAAAATGTAGTTTATTTGTTTCTTACCAGATTAACAAAAATTATACTCACTGAAGCTGCCTATTTTTGCCTTCAATTCTGTGATTGCCCCCATTCCACCCCAGGTGTCCTGTGGATAGAATCTGAGGCTAGGTAGCTCGCTGGAATCTTTGGGCTCCCCACCCCAGCTGTGAAAAGGAAAATTTCCTAGGAAGAGGGTGTGACAATGCTCGTAAAGTGATTAGTGTTTCTTGCTTCAGAGACAGATGTGACCTAAAGAGGGTGGTGCCAGCCTCTTAGGCCAAACTCTTCCTGAATTGAGCAGGTGAAAACATGCCCCTACATGACGCAGCTGGAGGAACAAGGGAGCACCAACCAAAGCTCAGTGTTCCTTCCCAAACCTTGATATCAGGGAATGGATCACCTGAGGATAGTGAGCTCAGGGCAGGGATGAGACTTACCCAAGGTCACATGCCATGACTGTTGGCAGAGAATCCCATGGCTGTGCCCTTCACCCCAGGCTGCCTCTTATTTGGCAAAGAGTTATCAAGCACCAGCTGTGTGCAGGGTGCTGTGGTGCTCCGACTTGCTCTGTGCTCCTATCTCGTGCTCTGCCTTCTGTCCCGCTTGCCCATTTTGCCCCTTTCCCCTGGATCATTATCACTGGTCTTTCCAAACACTGCTCACACCACTCTTCTGGGGAGCTTCCCCTGAGCCCCTGCCTCCCAGGGCACAGCCCCAATTCAATGCCCTTTCTGGAAGCTCTAGAGCACCCTATGGGTGTCTTTGTCATAGCACTTCTCACCCTGTATGATATGGAGGTCAGATGTTTCCTTGTTGTCTGCTTCACCACTAATCTCTGAGTTTTCAAAGGCATGGGCCTAGTTTTCTTTATGTCTGTATCCTCAGCGTTCTCCACAATTCCAGGCACATAGCAGGAGCTATGTTTATTTTTGTTAGTAGTAGTATTGCCTTATTAATTGAATACTTACTATGTGCCAGGCATTGTGCTATGTCATTGTGCTATGACCATATGTCACCTCATTAATAATTACAATAACATTGTGAACTAGGTCTTATTATCCTCATTTTGCAGAGGAGAAAACCTGAGGCTCAGAATGGTTAAGTACCTTGCTCAAGATCATACTACTAGCAAGTGATAGAGCTTGGACTCATGCTCAGGTCTCTTGGACTCCAAAACTCTGTTCAGTAAATTATTAATAAAAACGTTAATCAATGAATAAAAAGCACCATACTGGGCCTGTGGGAAACATACAGACAAATCAATATGTATTCTGTTTTTGAGAAGGTTTGTATCCTGTTAGGAGAGAAGACAGGTACATAAATACCTAAGGTTTAAGGTCCATCCATCGCAGGGTCTTGAGGTGGGAGCAATTAATTCCATTGGGAATGGAGTATGGGGAGGCTTCTTGGGGTGAGAGGGCATTTGAGCCAAGCCTTGTAGGAATGTAGTTTGGACAGGTGGAGGTGATAGGTGGGCAGTGGGCAGGACGGTCCTGCAAACTCAGTGGAGGAAATAGCATGACCAAATGCAGAAGCAGAAGGGAGATACTGGGAACAGCAACCAGTTGATTTGGGCTAGATTTAGGGTCTGTGGGGAGGGGAGATCGAGGGGGATGGGAAGCTCTTAGCAAGTTGACATCAGATGGTGATGGGCCTTGAATACCAGGTCAAGGCTTTTGGGTTTTCTTTGGCAGGAAGGGGGAGCCCCTGATAATTTTTGGGTTAGAGTGACCTGGCACAACACCAGGATGGACTGAAGGAAGGGGAGACTTGGAGGAGGGAGACCACAAGAGTCCATAGCAGCCATCTAGGGAGAGATGATGATCTGGGAGGCTGTGGGGGAAGGGGTGAGGAAAACACTAGAAGAGGCATTTCAAAGGCTGACTCCATGGGTCCAGAAACTAGCTGAGGGGTGAAATGGGGCAAGCATCAAGGAGGCAACATGGGGGCAGAAGGCCCAAGTTTTGGTTCTAGCTGAGCCACATGGCCTCACTGGGCCTCAGTGTCCCATTTGTGAAAGGTGGAGGATGAGTCATGCCATCCCTAGCGGACTTTCCAGAGCTCACAGTCAAGCCAGATTTTGCAATTTCCGGATCTTTGAAAAAAGCTGAGAGAGTTGCAGCCTAGGTGAGCAGACTTGGAAATGCAGACCAGTTATCTTCCTGGGGGTGGTAAGCCAGCTTTGGCAAGACTTCAGCTCTGGGCTCCTAGTTGAGGTAGCTGTGATGGCTTTGTGACACATGTGTAATCAGGGAGCTGTGATAACAAAATTAGAAACTCTGCTCCCTTAAACATTTTTGCAGTGGGGGTATGTTGGCATGAATGAGGTTATCACCTAAATTGTGTACCTTTTGAGAGGGGAGTATGTGATTTATTGGCCTACGAAAGCACCAAACTCATTATGTGACAAGGTTCAATGTATAGGCCCTGCTAAAAGTCGTAGAGAAAGAGCCAAGTGTCCTGAGCTGAGCAGAACTCCCGGGAATCTCCTGTCTGTCCCTCCACCCACAGGCCATCTAGACTTTGGGCCCCAGTTAGAAGCTAAGTCTGGCTCATTTGGAAATATGGGAACAAGGGGTCAGTAGCAAGATGCCAGAGAGGATGAAGGGAGCCCGTGGACTGAAGGAAAATGTCTATTCAGGTCTTCTGCCCATTTTTAAATCAGGTTGTTTGTTTTTATTGATGTTGAGTTGTATGAGCTGTTTATATATTTTGGATATTAACCCCTTATTGGTCATATTGTTTGAAAATATTTTCTCCCATTCAGTAGGTTTCCTTTGCAGTGCAAAAGCTTTTAAGTTTAATTAGGTCCCATTTGTTTGTTTTTGCTTTTATTTTCTTTGCTTAGGAGACAGATCCAAAAAAAATATTGCTACGATTTATGTCACAGTGTTCCTCTAAGAGTTCTGTGGTTTCCAGTCTTACATTTAGGTCTTTAATCCATTTTGAGTTTATTTTTGTATATGGTGTTAGAGAATGTTCTAATTTCATTCTTTTATATGTAGCTGCCCAGTTTTCCTAGCACCACTCATTGAAGAGACTGTCTTTTCTCCATTGTATGTTCTTGCCTCCTTTGTCATAGATTAATTGACCATAAGTGCATGGATTTATTTCTGAGCTCTCTATTCTGTTCCATTGATATATGTGTCTGTTTTTGTGCCAGTACCATACTGTTTTGATTACTGTAGCTTTGTAGTATAGTCTGAAGTCAGGGAGGGTGATTCCTCCAGCTCTGTTCTTCTTTCTCAAGATTGTTTTGGCTATTTAGTGTCTCGTGTTTCCATACAAATTTAAAAATTATTTATTCTAGTTCTGTGAAAAATGGCATTGATAGGATTGCATTGAATTTGTAGATTGTCTTGGGTAGTATAATCATTTTTAACAATATTATTTCTTTCAAGCCAAGAACATGGTATATCTTTCCATTTGTGTCATCTTCAATTTCTTTCATCAGTGTCTTATGGTTTTCCAAGTACAGGTGTTTTACTTTCTTAGGTAGGTTTATTCCTAGGTATTTTATTCTTTTTGATGTGATGGTAAATGGGATTGTTTTCTTAATTTCTCTTTCTGATAATTTGTTGTTAGTGTATAGAAATGTAACAGATTTATGTATATTAATTTTGTATCCTGCAACTTTACCAATTCATTGATGAGTTCTAGTAGTTTTCTGGTGATATCTTTAGGATCTTCTATGTATTGTAGCATGTCATCTGCAAACAGTGACAGTTTTACTTCTTCCTTTCCAATTCGGATTCCTTTTATTTCTTTTTCTTGTCTGATTGCTGTGGCTAAGACTTCCAATAATATGTTGAATAAAGGTGGTGAGAGTGGGCTTCCTTGTCTTGTTCCTGATTTTAGAGGAAATGCTTTCAGCTTTTCACCATTGAGTATGATGTTCCTGCTTTAATTTCTTTTGGGTATCCCAGAAGTGAAATTCCTGGATCTTATTGTAATTCTATTTTTAATTTTTTGAGGAACCACCATACTATTTTCCATATTGGCTGCACTATTTTACAATACTACCAGCAGTGCACAAGGGTTCTAATTTCTCCACATCCTCACCAACAATTTTTTTAATAATAGTCATTCTAATGGGTGTGAAGAGGTATCTTATTATGGTTATAATTCACATTTCCCTAATGATTAGTGATATTAGCATCTTTTCGTATAATTATTAGAATTATTTTTAAAATTTGCCAGTCTGGCACTGTCCATATTTCAGTTTGGGTCAGTTCAGTTTACTACAATTAAACTTTTTTTTAAAGGTCAAGTCTTTTATTTATTTATTTATTTATTTATTTATTTTTGGCTGCGTTGGGTCTTCGTTGCTGCATGCAACGAAGCTTTCCCCAGTTGTGGCAAACAGGGGCTATTCTTCTTTGAAGTGCACGGACTTCTCATCATGGTGGCTTCTCTTGTTGCGGAGCACGGGCTCTAGGCATGCGGGCTTCAGTAGTTGTGGCACGTGGGCTCAGTAGTCGTGGCACATGGGCTCAGTAGTTGTGGCTTGCAGGCTCTAGAGCATAGATTCAGTAGTTGCGGTGCACGGGCTTAGTTGCTCCGTGGCATGTGGGATCTTCCCGGACCAGGGCTTGAACCCGTGTCTCCTGCATTAGCAGGCAGATTCTTAACCACTGCACCACCAGGGAAGTCCACTACAATTAAATTTAACATTTTCACTTCCTTTCCTAGAGAGCTGTTGCTCTTGTAAAACAAAGAACATCTGGATACAACCCAGACGCCTATTTGTAAGGGAGTGGTTCAATTGATTATTGCTCATACAGACTATGGAATACTAGTGGCCATTAAAAAGATAAGACAGTTATCAATTTATAAGACAGTTTTCCTCAATATGTTATGTGAAAAAAGTTCTATAGGGTTCCATATTCTAATTAATCTCCCATAGTAACATTTAGATTGTTTCTAATTTTTCACTCTAATGGGTAAATATTTTTGTTCACCTGTGTGAGTATTTCTGCAGGATAGACACCTTGAAGTTGGAATTGCTGGGTCAGAGAATCCACATTTAAGATTTTTTTAGGTATTGTTAAATTATGATAAAAATTTACACTCCCACCAGCAACGTATAAGTGTGCCCATTTTTCTCTTACCCTTGGCAGCACTGGATATTATTTATCTTCTAGACATCTGACAATCTTTCTTTAAAAGCCGATAAATTTTTATTTAAGGAATTTCAGGACTTCCCTTGTGGTGCTGTGGTTTAACAAACCACCTGCCAATGCAGGGGGCACAGGTTTGATCCCTGGTCCAGGAAGATCCCACATGCCATGGAGCAACTAAGTCCGTGCACCACAACTACTGAAGCCTGCATGCTCTAGGGCCTGCGTGCCACAACTACTGAGGCCGCGTGCTGCAACTACTGAAGCCCGTGTGCCTAGAGCCCGTGCTCTGCAGCAAGAGTAGCTACCGCAATGAGAAGCCCACATACCACAATGAAGAGTAGCCCCTACTCACCACAACTAGAGAAAGCCTGCGCGCAGCAACGAAGACCCAGCGCAGCCAAAAAAAAAAAAAAAAGGAATTTCGCATGCTCTGATTCCTTCTACTGCCAATCACCTTAGTTCCTCCAATGTTTGAGTCATAATCTTCAAGACAACCCTTTTAAAAAGAACTTCTGCTCAATCCACAGTTGCCATATCAGTCAATCCACAACTTTCTTGGTTGGCTTTCTTTGATCTCCAACTGGATATGAACATACTTCAAAAATTCCCCACCTGTAATCTTTGGGAGCCATTTTCTTCAAGTATTTTACTTTAGGGACATGTTTAAGGTCAGAGTAGATGGATTTGCCTGGTTCTGAATTTTAGACAACCTCTAAACATGCGTAAATTCAAATCATGTTCACTCCTAAGCTATCACAGCCTAGAATAGCACAGATTGGTGGGATATGCCAATACCTAAGATAAAAGAAGTTTGACTGTTAGGTCTTTCATAGTTTAGCAGCTCTGTCTTATAGTTATTTCTCACAGATGTAACACATAATTTACTCACATAATTCTGTGAATAAAAAAAAATCCACATATTTACTCTGTGAGGTGTTTCCAACAATGTAGGCTAATAGAAAAAGCCCCATTGGGAGAGACCTCAATGACATCTGACAATCTTGTAGGTGGAAAATGATCTTTTATTTTAATTTTTTCTTTGATTAATAAATTCTTACTCTTTCAATTGTGGCAGATGTCCTTGGGTGGAATAACGCTGGGAATTCCTTCATAAGAAATGACCCTGTGGATGAATTCATTAGAACCCTGGAGAGGGTTGACAACTAGCTGAGAGCAAGGTCTGAGGAGCCCAGAATTCACCTAGGGAAGAGTGCAGAACTGGGATTTGGGGCTTAGCTTGAGGAAGTCAGGCTTGGAGCCCCCAGAGGGATCTGAGGGCAGCCCGGGCAGCAGGAGCAGGTCCTGGCCTGAGAGAGGAGGGAGGGGAGCAAAAATGCAGTGGGTGAGGGAACACATGGAGCCAGGACCCTAGTCCCGATCCTGTCCCCTGATTCACTGTAGGACTCACAAGTTCCTGTCCCTCTGAGCCACAGTGTGTCTATCTGACAAGTGAGAGGTGGACTCTGCTCTTCAGGTCCTATGACTATAGAGATGCTTCCAGTACCTGGCACAGGTGGCTGAGGCTGCTGCTTCTCAGTCTCAGCTTTCTCTCCTATAAAATGGAGACACGGTCCCCAGCCATACCTCGCTGAGTTCACAAGGCTATTGTGAGGTGGTTGTGAGATGAGAGGTGGCAAAGTGCTCTGTGAACAGAAAAGAACACTGCAAATATAAGGGCTTGTCTTTCCCCTTTTTATTAGTTAATTTTATGAAGGTACACTTTTTTTTTGCGGTACGCGGGCCTCTCACTGTTGTGGCCTCTCCTGCTGCGGAGCACAGGCTCTGGACGTGCAGGCTCAGCGGCCATGGCTCATGGGCCCAGCCGCTCCGTGGCATGTGGGATCCTCCTGGACTGGGGCACGAACCTGTGTCCCCTGCATCGGCAGGCGGACTCTCAACAACTGCGCCACCAGGGAAGTCCTCAACATATGAATTTTAATGAATTTTAGGGGGACACATTCAGACCATAGCATATGTTTTCATTTCTCTTGAGTAAATAGTACAAGTGGAATTGCAGGGTCATAGGCTAGGTGTAGGTTTAACTTCATAAGAAATTGTAAGAGTTTATCTTGAATAATGTTTTTGGAGAAGAAGCCAGAGCATTGGATTGGGAACGCAGATATCAGGCAATGACCATGGACAAATCACCCTTCCTCTTTGAGTCTCAATTTCCACTATAGAACGAAGGGATGGGTTGGATGCTCTTAACCACTTTCAGCCTGAAGAGTCTATTATCTTACAGGTTGTGGAAATTGGAAACCCAACATATGCCTGATTCAGACATTAAAAGAACTGGCCCTCAAGGCCACTCACATCAGCAGCTCCCTGTGCCCAAGAAGGCATAAGCAGTCCTCCCATATCAGGGCTATGTGGGTGTAATCAAAATGTTAATGACAGTTCTAAGTTGAAGAGGCCTTTGCCCCAAAGAGCTCACAGCTCTTTCACATGAAACAACGACTTTGACTTGACTTTGGAGAATATCTAAGGAAGCTCTCACAAGGAGTGGAAGTGGGAAACAAGTGGGGAGTGACTCAGGATGAGTCAAAACAAGAGATTAAACTGGGAACTGTGATGATTCCTGGCTGGAGAGCAGAGCAAATGGACTTTGTGGTGGCCCACCATTAAAAATGAGGCCTTATGGTTGGATCCATGGCCTAAGCCCATATAAAAAAAAATCTCAGTTTCCTTCTCCACTTTCTTCAAACACAGCCCTGAACCATTTCCTCTCACCCATCAGCAATTTCAGTCTCACCAAGGATCAATTCCTTGTTCTACCTACCTGTCAGAACCAAATTAAAGCTGGAAGGTCGACCAGCAGGTCCTACTCCAATCACAGAATCATCTGGAAGACAAACAGAGATTTCAGGATTTTGCATTTTGAAACATCACATTGGTTCTTTCTTTAAGTGTAGCCAATTTAGAATAGAAGGTTCTTCATCTCAGGCTTTTATTTTGTGCTTTGGGGTTGATATTTGTGTGTACATCTATGTGGGTATATGTTTGTGGGGATGTTTATATGTGTTTGTGTATATATGGTTTCATTTTTATACCTGTTCTATAATACTTTAATCAAAGTCAGCCTAAAACATTAGGCTAAGCCACAGGCCATTGATTGTTACACCCTTGTCATTCAATGTAATGAGAATGACGCTCTTCTTTTCTTGCTTCCTGGTAGGATTTCCCAAACTTGGAAAAACCCTATTGAAGGGTTTGCCTAAAATCCTTAGAAAATTCCAGGGATCAGAGACACTTGACTAGGATTAGGTTTTTCCTCTTGCTCAGACAGAAGATCATTCTTTAGGGGAGTCTGTGCCTTAATTACTTTGTCTTAGCATTTTTGGTGTCTCAACCAAAAGGACAAATGAATCATCATTTGGAAAAGTGTATGTGTGTGTGTATTAACAGTATTTATTTATAATGACTCTTAAATAATTGTGTGAATGAAGGATGAAGATAGTATTGGGAGATCTTTCATGGGTTGGGGGTGACTATGACCATTAGAAAGCATGTGTAGAAGAAGAAAGCTCTTTCTGGGAAGCCAGTTTTGTGGTTCACTTATCTTTACACTTGTAAGCATTGCCTGGGTAATCAAGTCCATTTCCCTCACTGTACTTTAATCCCAGGGTAGATAATAAAACCAAGCAGGAGCCTGCAGACCTGGGTTTCAGCCCTGGCTCTTCCACCAACAATCTGGGCGATCTTGACAAGGTCTGTTCATTCTCTGGGACTCGGTTTCTCATTTTATAAAAATAAGGTCTTTCCCCATTAGATTGTGTACTCCTACATCTTTGCATCTTGCTGTCTACAGCACCTGAAACAGTGGCAGGCATATATAGGACACTCAGTATATATTTGTTGATCCAGTGAATATATTATGGAGTCAAGTTTGACAATCCCTGAGGTCCCCAAATACTTGAATATTCAGTGATCCTAGTGTAGTGTTCTTCCTTCTTCTCTCTCTCTTTCCCTCCCACCCTCCCTTCTTCTTACTATCCATTGATCTAATAAATAATACATTCTCATGGTTCATATGTAAGCATATATGGAGAAAGTCTCCCAGTCATCCAAATATTTTCCCTGAAGGCAATAAATTTTGCCAGCTTCTTGTGTATCCAAGAGATTTAAAAATTGTACATGTAAGCAAATATATACCTATATTCTTCCCTTACCCCTGATATTTTATACTAATTTTAACATACTATATATTGTTTTGTACACTTTGATTTTTTAACCTAACAAAATATCTTTGAGATCACTACTACATATCAATATACAAGAGCTTTTAAATTAATTTATTTAATACATTTATTTATTTATTTATTTATTTTTGGCTGCATTGGGTCTTCGTTGCTGTGTGCGGGCTTTCTCTAGTTGCAGTAAGCGGGGGCTACTCTTCGTTGCAGTGCGCAGGCTTCTCATTGCGGTGGCTTCTCTTGTCGAGCATGGGCTCTAGGCACGCAGGCTTCAGTAGCTGTGGCACGCGGGCTCAGTAGTTGTGGCTCGCGGGCTCTAGAGCGCAGGCTCAGTAGTTGTGGTGCATGGGCTTAGTTGCCTCACGGCATGTGGGATCTTACTGGACCAGGGATTGAACCTGTGTCGTCTGCATTGGCAGGCGGATTCTTAACCACTGTGCCACCAGAGAAGTCCCTCTTTTTTATTTTTAATGACTTCATATTATTATTCCAATAAGTGGATAAACTGTAATATATTTAACCAATCCTTTATGGATGGATTTATGTTGCTTCTAATCTTTGCCTGTTACAAATAGTGCTGCAATAAATAACTTAGAATGTAGGTCATTTGCCCTTATGTAAGCCTATCTGTAGCATAAATTCTTAGGAAAAACATGTTAGGTCAAAGGGTATGTGAATATATAATTTTAAAATAGATTTTATTTTTTTAGAGCAGTTTTAGGTTCACAGCAAATTTGAGCTGGAAGTACAGTTACCATATCCCCTCCCTCCATGCACAGCCTCTGTCACTGTCAACATTCTGCACCAGAATGGTACATTTGTTAGAATCAATTAACCTACATCGATACCTCATTATCATCCAAAGTCCATAGTTCACATTAGGGCTCACTCTTGGCATTGCACATTCTATGAGTTTTGATAAATATATAATGACATGTATCTACAACTAGAGTATCATACAGAATAATTTCACTGCCTTAAAAATTATCTGTATTCTAGGGCTTCCCTGGTGGCGCAGTGGTTGAGAGTCCGCCTGCCGATGCAGGGGACACGGGTTCATGCCCCGGTCTGGGAAGATCCCACATGCCGCGGAGCGGCTGGGCCCGTGAGCCATGGCCATTGAGCCTGCGCGTCCGGAGCCTGTGCTCCGCAACGGGAGAGGCCACAACAGTGAGAGGCCCATGTAACGCAAAAAAAAAAAAAAAAAAAAAAAAAAAAAAAAAAATTATCTGTATTCTATTCATCTCCCTTTGCTCTCTAAACCCTGGCAATCACTGATCTTTTTACTGTTTCCATAGTTTTGCCTTTTCCAGAATGTCATATAGTTGGAATTACACAGTATATAGCCTTTTCAGATTGACTTTTACTCATTAATATACGTTTAACATTCCTCCATGTCTTTTCTTGGCTTGATACAATATTTGTTTTTATCACTGAATAATATTCCATTGTTTGGATGTACCACTTACTAAAGGACATTTTGGTTGTTTCCAAGTTTTAGCAATCATGCTATAAATATCTGTATGCAGGTTTGTGTGCAAACATGTTTTCAACTCCTTTGGGTAAATACCTAGGAGCACAGTTGCTGGATTGTATGGTAGGACTATGTTTGGTTTTGTAAGAAACTGCCAAACTATCATCCAAAGTGGGTGCATAAATTTGCATTCTCACCAGCAATGGATGAGAGTTTCTGTTGTTCCACATTCTTGTCAGCATTTGGTGTTGTCAGTGTTTTGGATTTTGGTCATATTGTTCGGTGTGTCGTGGTATTTCATTGTTTTAATTTGCAATTCTCCAATGACATATGATGTTGAGCATCTTTTCATATGCTTATTTGTATGTCAGAAGATACCTGTATATTTGAACAGGTGTCTGTTGAGACCTTTTGCCCATTTTCAAATCGAGTTGTTCATTTTCTTATTGTTAAGTTTTAAAAGTTCTTTGTATAGGTTTGGTTAACAGTTCTTTATCAGATGTGTCTTTTACAAATATCGTCTCCCAGTCTGTGACTTGTCTCCTCATTCTCTTGATATAATTTTGATAGATGTTCTCAAATTACTCTGTTAAAGTTGGTACCAATTTATACTTTCAACTGTAATGTGTGAGAGTAAATGTTTCCTCTATGACTCAATGTATTATCAATTTATTTGTGATTTTTTCCCAGTCTGATAGGTAAAAAATAGTATCTTACTGTAGTTTTAATTTCCATGTACTTTATTAAAGAGAGACTGGGTATCTTTTAGTATGTTTATGTGCCATTTGTATTTTCTTTTTTTTTTTAATTTTTATTTTTGGTTGCATTGGGTCTTCATTGTTGTATGCAGGCTTTCTCTAGTTGCAGTGAGCAGGGGCTACTCTTCATTGTGGTGTGTGGGCTTCTCATTGTGGTGGCTTCTCTTGCTGCAGAGCATGGACTCTAAGCTTGCAGGCTTCAGTAGTTGTGGTACTCGGGCTCAGTAGTTGTGGCTCATGGGCTTTGCTGCTGCGTGGCATGTGGGATCTTTCCACACCAGGGCTCGAACCCGTGTCCCCTGCATTGGCAGGCAGATTTTTAACCCCTGCGCCACCAGGGAAATCCTGTATTTTCTTTTATATGAACTGTTTCTATTTTTTGTTCATTTTTCTGTTAGGATTGGTTCTTACATTGCTGTGGATGGTGAAACTATGGATAAACAAATCCTGTGGGCCAGTTTAGAGTGGAGCTCAGTATTCTCAAAAATCTCCTCTCTATAGTCTTCATTTTTGCCCAGTTCTTTGCATCTTGGATCCATTCACTGCCCAGCATCATCTGTGGCTCAAGGTCCTGAATTTTCAGTGACTCTGTTTCTGCTGTTTTTTTTTTTTTTTTCTTTTTGCGGTACGCGGGCCTCTCACTGCTGTGGCCTCTCCTGTTGCGGAGCACAGGCTCCGGACGCGCAGGCTCAGCGGCCATGGCTCACGGGCCCAGCTGCTCCACGGCATGTGGGATCTTCCCAGACCGGGACACGAACCCGTATCCCCTGCATCGGCAGGCGGACTCCCAACCACTGCGCCACCAGGGAAGCCCTCTGCTGTTTTGACTGATGTTACGGTTGTTCCACATTTGATACTGAGTGTGAGTTTTACCCAAATTGAATACTCCCTTCCTAGGATTACCACTCCGGGAAATCCCATTCTTCTTAGTCAGCAATACCTTAAGGTCTTGTAAATATATAATCCTTTTACTGATACATGCCAACTGTTATCATGAAATAGCACAGAGTTACTCATCTTTATAAGTATTTTGAAATTCCCTTTAACTCAATCCTACTGCCATTGTTACAATGGGGTCACTGTTATGTCACAGTATCTCTGATGTCCGGTGTGTCATGCAGGTAGAAAGTGTGACATCCAGAACAGGAAACAGACCTAATTCAGGTTGGAGCTCTTTCACTTATCTATCAATCCATCTATCACCCATCAATCCACTCATCCATCCACTATTCATCCATCCATCCATCCGTCCATCCATCCATCCACCCACCCATCTTGTGATTGCTCTTATTTCAAAGAGGATCAAAAAATAACTCCACACCCATGTCCATAGCAGCATTTGTAACAATGGCTGAAAGGTGAAAGCAACTCGAATGTCCATTAGTGAATGAATGGATAAAAAAATGTGGTCTATTTACATAATGGAATGATTCAGCCTTTAAAAGGAAGGATATTCTTTTTTAAACATCTTTATTGGAGTATAATTGCTTTACAGTGGTGTGTTAGTTTTTGCTTCTGCTTTATAACAAAGTGAATCAGCTATACATATACATATATCCCCATATCTCCTCCCTCTTGCGTCTCCCTCGCATTCTCACTATCCCAGCCCTCTAAGTGGTCACAAAGCACCGAGCTGATCTCCCTGTGCTATGCAGCTGCTTCCCACTGGCTATCTATTTTACATCTGGTTGTGTATATAAGTCCATGCCACTCTCTCACTTTGTCCCAGCTTGCCCTTCCCCCTCCCTGTGTCCTCAAGTCCATTCTCTATGTCTGTGTCTTTATTCCTCTCCTGCCCCTAGGTTCTTCCTAACCTTTTTTTTTTTTAGATTCCATATATATGTGTTAGCATATGGTATTTGTTTTTCTCTTTCTGACTTACTTCACTCTCTATGACACTCTATGTCCATCCACCTCACTACAAATAACTCAATTTCATTTTTTTTTATGGCTGAGTAATATTCCACTGTATATATGTGCCACATCTTCTTTATCCATTCATCTGTCAATGGACACTTAGGTTGCTTCCATGTCCTGGCTATTGTAAATAGAGCTGCAATGAACATTGTGGTACATGATTTGTCTCATCTTTGATGATGGTCTGTTTCCCCTACTGGGCTGGAAGCCCTGTGAGGAAGGTAAGAGCCCTGTGAGTCTTGTTCACAGCTGTATCCCTAGAGTCATCGCACATGACCTGGCACATAGAAGCTGCTCTTTTGTTGTAAGAGTGAATGAATGAATGAATGCCTTTTATGGTCTCTCCCTGGCTGCCACCCATCCCTTTCCTTCTCTGGCCACCTATGTTCTGCTGTCCTAGAAAGATCAAAGAACAGCTTGGTCCCTCCTTTGAGGTCCTTTAGCCCTTCCAAGACTTCCTCCCACTCACACTTTGGATTTGCTCATTTCCACAGACTTCACTTTTAGAACCAGGCATGGGCTGGCAGCCTGCAGCTGGTGGTTAAAGGCTGGACTTTTCCTGTGGGTGGGCTCACTTCCAGACCAGATTGGAAGTTCCCTGAGGGCAGGGACTCTGCTTGGCACAGAGTCAGGTGAAAAAGCTTTGCTGAATGTGGGAACCAATGGACACAGATGGAAGGCAAGCTGCTCCAAGCTGTGGCTGACTGCTGAGCTCTAAGTCATGGGAGGCATCCACAGTGAAGAGCCCCTGCTTCCAAGATCCCCAAATGGGGAATTTCTTCTTCCTGTGGGCAGGTGTTATGATGGGCCCTTATACAGTTTACAGTCCTGGGGGATGGATGGGGGAAGTGGGGACAAACAAGCACTGAAGAGGCAGGTGGGCAGTGGCCCTCAGAGGCAGCAAGGTGCAAAGGAATGGGCTGCTTGACTTTAAGCAGCGGATGGATGTCTGATGGTGGGCAGGGAGGGCCTGAGGCAGAATAGCGTCCTGGCGGGTTTGGATGATCCTTCCCCTTCCCTCATCTCATCATCTAGCAAGGGTCCCCTCTCCAAAGTGGCTGCTCTGGGGCCTCCAGCACCAGCCCCTGAGAGCATCCAAACCCTCCTCTGAACTAGGCCTGCCTTGGTCTGGGCTGCATGGTCACCTCTGTCACTGGCTCACTGTGTGACCTTTGGTGAGTTGTGCCTCTTCTCACGGTCATCTCTGTTCTGAGCCTTGACTTCCAAATTAGACATGTGTTTCCAGATGGGTAGGCTGAGCCCCCAGAAAGGGCTAGGGTTTGATGAGTTCCTTGGAAGGAATTCTGTAGTATCTTTCCTCCCTCCCACCTGCCTTGGAAGGGCCCCAAATAACATTACTGGGTGAGGCACAGGGCAAGGAAATAGCTCCCAGTGGGATCCTTTTTCCCAGTCTCAGTTCCTTCTTCCTTACAGCTGGGGTAACAGTGCCCCTGGGCGCTGCAGGCTGTAGAGGGAGAGGCAGAAAGGTGGATGGGTGAGTGGTCAAGATACTGCCATCATGCTGAATTTTTTTCCATCAACATCCAGCAACTTCTGGTTCTCCCCAGAATGTTCTCCATGGAGGCCAAGAACTTGGCTGATTCCTGGAAAGTCCCGCACTCATTTTACACATGGAGAAGCCAGGTCCACAGAGAACACAAGACTGGTCCAACGGCAGGTGGCAGGTGATCTGAAGCTTCTAGACGCCCAGCACCAGGAAGCCTGGCTCCTCAATGGAGCCGCTGGAGCCCTGGCCTGGGTGTGGCCACACAGCAGGCCAGACGAGGCTGCCCAGTGCCCAGTGCCGGTGCGGGAGCACAGTGGGCCTTTGTGCTAGGAGGGCACCACCCCCTGGCCGGCCCCACCCCGCTCGAGGGAGAGTGCTTATCTACCCGCCCACCTCCCCGCCAAAGCTCTGCCAGCTCCTCCTTGTTCTGCGCTCAGAGCTGCTCCCCGACGGCGCAGCGCTGGGGCTCCTGCAAGACAGCACTGCTGCCAGACTTCACGGGTCCCCTCCCCGGGGCTGATCATTAACCCGGAGACCATATAAGGAGCGAGTGGCCTGGGCTGGAGGGACGCATTGCGGCCGCCGTCATGGACAGTAGCACCTGGAGCCCCGCGACCACTGCCACCGCCGAGCCCCTCAAGTCCTACGAGCGCATCCGCAATGCGGCCGACATCTCTGTCATCGTCGTCTACTTCGTGGTGGTGATGGCTGTCGGGCTGTGGGTATGTAGGGGTCCTGAAACGCGGGCTGAGGGGGCAAGGGCCAAGGGGAGGGAGGAGGGGGCACACGGAGGAGCCACCGCCTTGGTGAACTGCAAGGAGGAGAAGGTGGGCTGAAGGGTGTGTGGAGCCGAGTGGAAATGACTTGGAAATGTTTGAGAGGAGTTCAGGGGGCTCCGTGTGAGGTGAGGGGCCAAGCAAGGGTGAGCAGAAGTGGGGGTGCTGGCCAGTGCCCGAGGAGGCTCCCCCACGCCGGCTCTGTGAGCAGAGAAGGAGAGTGAGAGATTGGAGAGGCTGGGGGCTGGGGGTGTGAGGGCAGGAGAGGACCAGCTGGTAGCTGCAGGAAGGATCCCAGGGCTTGGGAAATGAGCCCCATGGAGGTGACTACTGTCCTGCCTCTTAGTCATCCAGTTTCAGAGGGGAAAGAAGCAGGGTAGATCCGGAAGGACACCAGCCTCTGCCAGCTGCAGGTGCTGTGGGGCAGCCCAAGGCAGAGGGGCTGCCCTGCGTCCCCCACCTGGGAGAGGTCTTGTGCCCTGGGATCTAGGGGCTGGAGTGAGTGAGAGCTGAAAAGCTGGGCCCAGGAAGAGGAGGAGGAGGAGGAAGACTGGAGGGTGGCCTGGTGCTGGGGAGAGGGAAATGCGTGTGGCTCCATTTTGGGACTATGGGGACACACCAAAACAGAGAAACTTGTTCTTAGCAGTCTTGAACTTGGAAATTTCACTTGTGACAGATGCTGGCACACCTAGCAACTGGAAGAGAGGTATTTTAAGTGTGAACATATTCCAGTCACTCTCAAAGGCTTTCATGGGGGACCACAGGCCAGGAGGCTTGGGTGCTAGCAGGTGGTTGAAGTCCTTTGACTTAGAGGAGAGGAGGGTGAGCATTAACCCCTTCATGGCCAAGAGGTTTTTTTTTAGAGATAAAAGGAAGTGTTGATTTTTAAACAGAAAAAGATAATTGTAGAAACCAGATGTGACTGAAAGCCTAAAGTTTCAGAGGGAATCTGTGTGGCTGATTCTTGCTCAGTACTCTCAGCTTCCCAGACATGGTGGAAAGTCCAGCCAGGAGCCAGGGTTCTCAGGTTTAGCACTGGCTTTGACACGTTCCAGCCTAGCGATGTTGGTAACCCCACTCAGTCTCAGTTTATTGAAATGTGCAATGGATACAATCTTACCTGTTCTATGACACCCCACGTGGTTGTGATTATCTGCAGAGATGTATCTGAAAGCTCCTTATGGACTCTAGGAGTCTTTTTTAGTACTATTATCTTTTGCTCTCCAGGATATGAGCCAGGCCCTGAATGATTTTTGTCCTTTTAAGTAAAATGGACAAAAGTTGTCAGTTGGGTAGGACATCTTCAAAAAAAGCCACAAGGAGGGCAGGAATGCCAATCCCCACTTTACAGAATGAAAAACTGAAGCCCCAGGTGGTTGTGATTTGCCTGAGGTTGCAATACATGGAACTCGGGTCTCTTGACTCTCGTTTTTCCATGGCACCACGTGTTTTGCCACCTCGCCTGCCTTCCTCCCCTGACCCTAGCTTGTAAGTGCTGCAGGCAAGATGGGAATCCATCATCTGCTGGATGTGCTGTACTGCCTGTTTCCCAGACAATTGCTGATAATCTCTGTTCCCCTAACCAATCTCATTTTAGCCCTACCAGTCCTCATGATTATGGTGTTTGCACCGAATTAGTATCACTTGTCTTGTTAAATGCTACTTAATGAGCCTGCTGGTGTTTGTCTACATTTAGTCTTCCCTCATTAGTCAGTGCCTCTAAACCCTGATCATATAACGTGCTGGATTTCTTCCAGTTTACATTCCTCTTTTTCTATTGGAGTGTCAAGAGTGGCTTGGTTCAGGGACAGGCATCCTGACTCCTGCATGATCCCTGGGCTGCAGAGACAGAGTGATCCAGGCCCTCTGTCACCATCCCCACCTCCCTAAGACACTGTCCTTTCTGGGAATACCCTCTCCATGGTCCTTATCACAACTTGCACTGCTGTGACAGTGTCCCGGTGGTGCTGAGTTTCTTCTTTCTTCATGTATTTTCATAAAGTGAGGGCCTAAGTTTATTGCATTCAACCCTCTTCATCCTATTCTCAAGTCTCTTGTTTAAACCACCTGACAAAATCATCTTGACAAATTGTTAGCACTTCACTTGAATACTTCCAGCAGAAACTTATCCCAGTGGTGCTATTTCCATCTCTGGACAGTTCTGATGGTGAGGAAATTCTTCCTGGTACTGAGCTCAGATCTGATGTCCTGGAGCTGCTCCCAAACATCACATTGTACACCTTAAATATATACAATTTTTATTTGTCAAATATACACCAATAAAGCTGGAAAATTTTTGTAATTTGATAACACAAAGTAAAAAAGTTGTAAGGGCTGTGAATGAGGTATAGATGGAGTTTGCTAGATGTCCACAGGAGAGAGAGATCATTTTTTGGGGGGGTTGGCGGGGAGGCTGTAGGGGAGGAGGTGTGGGGCAGTGTCTGGTAAGGTTTCATGGGGAAGGTAGTGTTTGAGGGGCCTTGAAGGATGAGTATGCAGGAGATGAGGGTATGAACATTCCAGAGAGGAAAAGCCTCTGTATAGATACACCTCTCCTCACCTTTTATCCATCCCCGATATCTTTGCTGAATTGTCCAGCTTCCTACCTAGTCTTTACACTAACATTCTTTCTCTAAACTCTTCATTTCTGAGACCAACTTGGAAGTGTTATGTCTGGGCCCCATACCCTCTTTTCCTGTCCCTCCAACCATGCCTGGAGGGTATCAACCTGCTTCGACTTCAGAATGACCTTCAGAATGGTCTTTCCCTGACCAACTGCCAGAGCCTGATTTCTTGGAACTTATTTTTGTTTCAGCCCTAGCTACCTCCCCTGCTCCTTGGGGCTGTTGGTCCCCTTGCTATTCCCAGAAAAACCACTACAGAGGCCCTAAGACTATGACCTATGGAAGGCTCCCTGCCAGGAGTCCAGAAAGATCTGAGCCATGCTCTCCCTGGCACTGCCTAGCGCACAGGGGGATCAACAAATCTGTGTTAATTGTCTGTCAAATATAGGTTCCTGCCTCCGTCTTCTGAGCTCCAAGGAAGTAAAGAATGTGGAAGTGTTTCAGAAAGTGAAGTGGGTTGAAGAAAGTGCACGTATATGGGGGATGGGTGTGATCCTCTTGGCTGGCAAGGTTACTCGTTCTAGTTTTCTATTAAATTTTTGACACTTCCTCCCCAGGCCATGTTCTCCACTAATCGTGGGACTGTTGGAAGCTTCTTCCTGGCAGGACGAAGTATGGTGTGGTGGCCGGTAAGTTTTCTCTGAAATACTATTTGCTGAACTACAATATTCCCCATAGGAGGCTATTTTCTTGTTGGCTTTGGGTGATGGTTATTCTTTATTCTTGCCTTAGATCCCTGATAATGGGTCACCTGCTCTCCAGGTCTCTGGGCACCCTTAATCTCTTGCGGTAAGGGAATAGCCTTTAAATAAATAACACTTGGGGCTTCCCTGGTGGCACAGTGGTTGAGAGTCCGCCTGCCAATGCAGGGGACACGGGTTCGTGCCCCGGTCTGGGAAGATCCCACATGCCGCGGAGCGACTAGGCCCGTGAGCCATGGCCGCTGAGCCTGCGCGTCCGGAGCCTGTGCTCCTCAACGGAAGAGGCCACAACAGTGAGAGGCCTGCATACCACAAAAAAAAAAAAAAAAAAAAAGTAAATAAATAACGCTTGGAATTTTTTCAAGGGATAAACAGAGGAAAGACTTCACAAGGAGGACAGTGTGGAGAAGCAAAAAGAGCACACAGTCCGAGGTGATCTTGGGCAAGTCTGAGATTCCACTTCTCTTTCTATAAAATGGGAGTTGGTAATATTTGCCTTCCAGGAGTATGATGAGAAGCAGAGACTGCTTGTGGGGTGGAAACTCAATAAATAGTAGCTCTTTTGCTACCTTTTTGCTACTTTAAGACCCACAGAGGAGAGACTTTATCTCTCCTACCTCAGGAGTCTAACACAGTGCCTGATACACAGGAGGCCCTCAATAAACATTTGTAGAGTGGCTGGAGAAGGAGCCCCCTACTGTCCCCAGTTACAGTTTTCCTCATCTCTTGGTGGATTTTGTATTTTGTATAAATGTGAGGTGTTTTCCCTGACACTTGCACATAGGCAGAAGTATCCCAATCAAAGGACGTGTGCATGGATGGAAGAGAAACTGGAAAGGCCCTTCCATCCTAACAGCACAGGGCTCTGCTGGGTTATCAGTCAGCCCAATGATTATTTCAATCCAGAGTTCTCATCGAAACTACTGGTTGACCAGATTGGCCAAATAGTGAAATTCTTTGGGCGTAAGATACAAGCAGAACTGACTGGTGAAAGGGGCAGGGGTAATGAAGTGTACATACAATGAGAAGGGAGTGACAGCTATGGAGGAAGAGAAGCAAGAAAGTGGACACTGTCACTGTCGTATACACAGAACAGAGGGAAGGTAGGAGGAAATCATGCCACTTCCTGCACTTGGCCTTTGATCAGCTATTTGGGGATGGATTTTAATATTTGGCATCTTCACAGTTGTTAATGTTATCCCTGAAGCCATTTCTGCTTTACCCTTGGCCAAGAATACTGGGCAGATCCTGACTTCTGTGGTGGGTCCCTCATGGTGGTCTCTCCTGACACATTTTATCTTCTCATGCTTTGGACTTTGGTGCTTTCCTAAAAGCTGGTGTTGGATAGGCAGCTCTGATCACAAAGTTCAAGGCAAGGTTGGAGTAGTTCCTCTAGAACTGCACTGTCAGATATGGTAGCCATTAATCACATTGGCTTTTTAAATTGAAATTAAAATAAGATAAAAAATTTATTTCCTCAGTCACACTAGCCATATTTCAAGTGCTTAATAGCTACATGTAGATGGTAGCCACCATATTGGACACTGCAGATCTAGAACATTTCCATCATTTTAGAAAGTTCTATTGGACAGTGCTGCTGTACAGATTTCACAGCCAAGGCTGGCATGAAATCTCAGTGGACTTGAGATTTTCTGAATTAGAAAACTGAATAGGACCTTGAAGTTTACTTTAGTTGTTTGGAAACCAGTGTACCCCCACTCCATCTAATGATTCAGTGCCCCCAAGAGTAAGCCTGCCATCCAGGCTGTTCATCCAGCCTTGGTTTGCATCCTGACCTCTTTTCTCTTCCTTCGTCCCTCTTTAACAGGAAACTCATATCTCTTCATGTAAACTTTCTAGGGCTGATTTATTGGGGTTAAGGCCTTAGCTTCCAATCTCTGGGTCTTGGAGAAGCCAACAAGAAGGCAGAGGCATGGGGCAGAACCACCCGTAGGAGATATACATTTTGGGCTAGGCCTGGGAACACATCACATCTTAACCAGTGATGATGTCTTTCTTCCTGATGGCACCTGGGTTTGGATCTGGGCTGAGAGTTGGGTGATTAGAGGATTAGCTCCACCCAAAACAGGTAAGATTCAATGGTTCATGTGGGGTTTCCAGTGGGTGTTGTTTTCCTTACTCATGTCTCGGATTATTCTAACCAACAGAGAAACATGGCATCATTCCACTTTTGTGCAGAAGTCCCTGCTTCCTTGATGAGGCTGAAACTTGACTTTTCTTCCTCCAACAACAGTTTCCATATAAGGCTTCACGAGATTACGTTAATGGTTCATAAACCTGCCCATGTATCTGAGTCACCTGGATGTGCTTTCTAAAAATACAGATTCCTGGGCCTCACTCCAGACCTACTAGATTAAAAAACCTTGGAAGAGGGCCCCAAGAATCTGCATTAAAAAAAAGCATTCCCAGGTGCTTTTGATGATCAGGAAGGCTTGATAATCACTGGTTTGGGTAGACTCTTACCTATCTGGTCAGATTTACCAAGAATATCCACATCTATTAGGGATCCTGGCAAGGGGGATTCTTGAATGGGGATACAATGACCTCTAAGTCCCTCCCAACTCTGAAAATGCTCTAATTCTAGAAAATTCTAGAGTAGAATGAGTATGGGCTTTGAAGTCAACTCATCTGACCTGCCTCATTTACTAGTTGTATGACCTTGGGGAAGTCACTGAACTTCCCTGAGCTTCAGTTTCTCCTCTATAAAATAGGAGAATAATATGTACTTTGGAGGGTTCTTGTCAGGATTAAATGAGATTATGCATGTGCAGCACTCAGCACTGTGCTTGGCAGGTGCTCAGTAAATGGGAACATTAACAAATGGAAGGAAGATTAAGAGTGTCAGGGCATCTTACCCCTAAGATGCCCTGACACTCTGAAACTTCCTTCCATTTGTTAATGTTCACAGACCTACGAGAGAATAGACTTGAGGATATGGGGAGGGGGAAGGGTAAGCTGTGACAAAGTGCGAGAGTGGCATGGATATATATACACTACCAAACGTAAAATAGATAGCTAGTGGGAAGCAGCCGCATAGCACAGGGAGATCAGCTCGGTGGTTTGTGACCACCTAGAGGGGTGGGATAGGGAGGGTGGGAGGGAGGGAGACACAAGAGGGAAGAGATATGGGAACATATGTATATGTATAACTGATTCACTTGGTTATAAAGCAGAAACTAACACACCATTGCAAAGCAATTATACTCCAATAAAGATGTAAAAAAAACAAAAACAAAAAAAAGAGTGTCAGGGCAACACCCCAGCTGGCACTTGTCTGGTGCCCAGTAAATGGAAGCTAGCATTTATGTGAAGATATTGCTACCACATCACTTAAATTTAACTTTCACATTGACTGTGTGAGTATATGAACACGATTTATATGTAATTTATTTATACTACTGTAAGTCATCAATTCCAGCTACACATTGACCACATTTTTACAGTTCTGAGATTGACTGTGTCTGACAGTCAGTGGCATGCCATACTTTAAGTGGCAATGTTTTTTCTTTCTTCATGCTCCGTGGTATGTCTTACAATAGTTGGTGTTTTTGATTCAGTACAGTATGGTTATATTCTAAGGTAGTAGTTTTTATCTTTTATTTATTTATTTTACATCTTTATTGGAGTATAATTGCTTTACAATGTTGTGTTAGTTTCTGCTGTATAACAAAGTGAATCAGCTATATGTATACATATCCCCATATCCCCTCCCTCTTGCGTCTCCCTCCCACCCTCCCTATCCCACCCCTCTAGGTGGTCACAAAGCACTGAGCTGATCTCCCTGTGCTATGCAGCTGCTTCCCACTAGCCATCTATTTTACATTTTGTAGTGTATATATGTCAGTGCTACTTTCTCACTTCGTCCCAGCTTACCCTTCCCCCTCCCCGGTAGCAGTCTTTAAAAATATTTTCACTACAACTCTTAGGCACTGTAGAAATGCCTCAGGGGCTGCCCTCACTCTCCTTCCCAGCAACCCATCTTTTATTTATTTTATATGAGGGGAATCTGCTAAGATTTTGTTTGAGGGCAAGGTTCTGCTGACTTACAAAATTTAAAAACTGCCAATTTAGAAGAAAAATAAGCATGATGATTTCCATTCTAAAATTTGAAATGATCTAAAAACTATTGTAGTACACACTTGAAAGAACAACAAGGCATGCAAGAAAATACAAATCAAACTACTTTCTCTCCAAAATTGAAAAATAGTTTAAACTGCATCAAAACTATATTTCAGAAAGAATATATTTCTTTCTTTTTTTTTAAAATGGATATGGCTGCCTTCTGCAGTCCCCAAATTGGAACGTGTGGTTTGACCAGTTCAATTGCACTTCTGGGTGCAAAGGAGAAGCACACGCGTGGGAAATATGGGGCACCCCCCCAAGGTTTTAGGGACATTTGAGGGACCCACACCCTGGTGGGGAGGAGAGGCTTGGGGACCTCTCTTGGGTGGATGCGTGCCTCTCTCAGCTGTCCTCGTCCTCGCTCAGGCCATTGTGCTGATGTTGGCCAGGCTGGAGGGGATCCTTCTGGGTAGGCATTCAGAGAAAAATACCTGAATAGGTAGTGCAGATAATTGGGGCCTGCCAAGACATTCTGTATTTTCTTTCTTTCTTTTTTTTTTTTGGCCGCGGGGCATGTGGGGTCGTAGTTCCCTGACCAGGGATAGAGCCCGTGCCCCCTGCAGTGGAAGCGCAGAGTCTTAACAACTGGACTGCCAGGGAATTCACAAAACTATGCTTCTAAATTTCCCTTTGGATTAAAATACAAAGTCAGTTTAAGCCTGTCATCGGTCTATAAGTTTATAACCAGAATATCTGTCCTCAAATGTGCTGGCCCAAGGAGGACATCACGGGGGCCACAGGCTCTTGGAACTGACATTTCTCTCAGCCTCCAAGGGGACACTTTGCCTCCTTCATCTGCCTTTAGCCCTGTTGCTTTTTGCTGTAGGATGCATGAGCAACCAGAGAAACTTCGGAAAGATAGTCCCAGGGGATTTTTAGGAGGAAAGGACTTGTATTGACCTTGGATTGTTACACCTGAGGCCCTGAGGGCTTGGATAGTCACCCATGAGAAAAGCACGTGGAAATCAGAGCTCATAATATCTGAAAGAAGATTGGATAAGGGAGACGCCAGTTGGGGGGCATTCCTGGGGGCTTCAGTGACTTTGAATGCGGCAGTTGTGACCTGTTACAGGTAGAGATCCAGGCACTCTGGAAAAAGACCCCATTCCTAAAAAGTTAATGAGACCAAGAGGGAGAAATAGTTTGTGCTTGGCCTACGGATAGAAGTGAGGGACCATTGGGAGGAGGAGCAAGGACTCCAGGGCTGGGTAAAGGAAGGTCAGCTCACAAAGAGGGCCAGGCAGGGAGGGCCCCAGAAACCTGAATCACATTGACGCAAGCCAAGCCAGCTGAGAAACACGAAACCTTGTGAGTAAAATGAAACCTTATGTAATTGTGGGCTGGCACTATGGTTTGGTGCCTTTGATGAACAACTGCCTGGGTGCTGTGCTGTAATGATTCTTTGAGGATGTGGGAGACGTGAAAGCAGGAAAGTGAGCTTTGATGGGGAAATTCTCCATGCCTTGGCTAGTGGCAGCAGAAATTACTTAGAGAGATAGAGCCCCAGGTACACAGCCCCATGGAGAACTTTTGTTTTGGAGGAGTGTTTGGTCACACCAGCCAGGACCACTGGCAGAGCCAGGTCCATGGGAGCAGCAAGTACAACAGGGCTCAGCCAACCCTTCAACAACCCCCAAGTCATTTTCAGACACTTCAGAAGTAAGTATTCTAAAGGGAGTGGGGACCTCACAAGGAGCCAGAGGACTTGCTTTGTCCTAGATTTGTGACGTCAGGCAAATCATCAGCCTCTCTGAGTCTCAGAGAGTCTCCTTAGTGTGGGAAACAGTAAGACTGAGATCTCAAAGCCTCTTCCAGGACTAAAATGCTGAGATTTCACACCACAGAGGAAGGAACAAGCATGGGGGAAATGGGTGTGTACATGCGAGCCAGTCCATCGCCAGTGGAAATGTGATGGCTGTGTGTCTCTCAATAGCCACAGTTTCTTTCCTTCCTTTACTATTAAAGAATCATCAGAGAGGAGTATATCACAGTGGTTTAGGTCATGGGTTGACAAACTTTCTTTGCAGAGGCCCACAAAGTAAATATCTCTGTCACAACTACTAAACTCTGCTGCTGTAGCATGAAAGCAGCCATGGACAATACATAGATGGATGGGCATGGCAGTGTTCCAGTAAAACTCTATTTATAAAAACAGGAGGATGGCCAGATTTGGCCCGTAGGCTCTAGTTTGTTGACCTCTTGTTCAGATCTGGGCCAGGCTGCTTGGGTTCAAATGCAGCCTCTGCCCCTTACTAACTGTGTGACCCTGTTTGAGTTACTAAACATCTGTGTGCCTTACATTTGTTTTCTTATAACAGAGATAACAGTACTTACTTGAGGTTGTTTTGAGGATGCACACTCAGTCTCAGAACAGAACCTGGCACACAAACTCTCAGGTTTAGCTCTTGTTCTTTTATCAATCATCTATCTGATTGAATCCTCAGTGATCCAGTAAGAATGACGATTAACCCCATGGGTTGCCCAAGTTCACACAAGATAACAGTAGAGCTAGGGTTCTCCCTGTTCTTCTGGTTACTCAGGTCTCTTTTTCCTTATCCTTTGAGATGGAAATTTGTGAGATCTATAGGTACAGTCTACAGGTTTCTCTGAAAACCAAGACATTATTTCATTTAGGTTTGACCAGAGACCCTGATGGAAATTTTCTCTGAGGAAAGAGGACAGCTTCTCATACTTCTTAGACTCTTTTGAGTAAAATGTATCTGATTAAGTCTCTAAAACCTAATGATCAGATCAAAGTTCAGCCACTTAGGATGCTACTGGAGTGGCCACCGGGAGGCCTGGAAGAGCCTGGCAGGCCTAAGACCTAGGTGAGAACTCATGAATGAGAGAGGAAGAGCAGGAACAAGGCGAATGGACATAGGAGAGGCAGAGAGCTCACCAAGGGAGCAAGGTTCAGGAAGATGTGAGATGGGAGACAGACAAGTAAGTACTTGACCTTCATAAGCCTGGGTGGAAGTGACTGCCAATTCCAGGTGGCCCTGTCTTCCTGCTCTGATTGCACGTAGCTGTGTGTGCTTTCATTTGTCCCAGGGTTGAGCCTGTGTTTTTCTTAATCTTTTTTTTTTTTTTAATCTCTTCCATCACCTAGGCCAGGGCCTTGCATCTAGTATGTGCTGAATTAAAGGAATGAGAGGGAGAAGAGGGATATGTCCCCAGACCCTCATACTGGATCCCTTTGTTGATGTCACCTGAGCCCTCAGCCTGCATTCTGCTCTCTGGTGCAGTGACTACACTGTGTAGGTGGTAGAAAGAATTCAGGAGGTTAGGAGGGTGCTGAGTCCAAGTGAAAGGCTGCTTCCAGCAGTGCTCCACGTTTCTGTTCCTATGTACACAGAACATTTTTTCCTTTAGTTTTTTTTTTTTTTTCTTGGCTCATGGTAGTAAAACTGGAAAACCAAGCCTGGCCCTAATCAGGGTCCCTGATGTCAGCCCAGATTGGACTCCTTGGTAAAGTCTGGTGTGGCCATGCTTCATCACTATCTCAAACATTTTGTTTCTCTCAGTTTAAGTCAAGATTTTGTAAAACTTGTCAGTTCCCATATATTTGTGTCTCCTTTGTGGTGAGAGTTTTTTGCTTAGCATGCCAGTGACTGCCTTACTCTCGAAGGACCAGTTCTTTCTCTTCCTCCTCCTCTTTCTTCTCTTCCTTCTCCTCCTCTTCCTCCCCTCTGCTTTCCTCCTCCTCTTGCTCTCTCCCCCGCATCCTTCCCTCTCTCTCTCTCTTTGGTGGACCCATTTCCCTCCAATTCTTCAAGGCTTGGTCTCCTCTGAGGAGTTTCTCTGATTCATGCACAGGCACTCACCATCCCATGTATCCTTTGTGTTCTGAGGCCTCAGTTGACTGGTGTGTAGCCAAGTTCCTGTCATCTAGTTTGTACCTAAGCTCCTGGCTTCTCCTTTCCCTCTGGCTGTCTTCCCAGCATTCTCTAACACATTAGCACTTCTGCCAACAGAGAAAGGGAAAAGTAAGTTATAATCAATATCTCTAGTTGGTTGAGGTCAGAAGAGTGCTGAAACTATCAGCCATGATGAAGTCTTTGGATTGTTCATGTTAGAAATGTGTCTGGACTTTCCCTGTCTACCAGTGGCATGGAACATTTTGAGTTGGCTGCAGCTATGTATTTGTTTTGGATAAACTGTATGCAAGGGAGGTGATTTGGAGTTGGGGTTAAGAGCATAGGCTCTGGAGCCAGGCTGCCTTGGTCTTAACCCCAGTTCCATCCATTCCTATCTCTGTGACCTTGGCTGAATTACTTACCCTCTCCTGACTCAGTTTCCTCAACTTCAAAATAGAGGTCATAGCACCTACCTCACAGGGTTGTTTTGAGGATTAAAGTAGTTAATACATGTAAATCTCTTAGAATAGTATACAGTTAGTACTACCCAAGTTGGACATTCTTATCATCATCATCATCATTGTCCTTATTATTGTATCTCATCTCCAGATCCTCCTTCTTTTTATTTATTTATTTATTTAGCTGCACCAGGTCTTAGTTGTGGCACACGGGATCTTCACTGCTGCAGGTGGGATCTTTAGTTGCAGCACGCGAACTCTTAGTTGCGGCATGTGGGATCTAGTTCCCTGACGAGGGATCTAACCCAGGCCTCCTGCACTGGAGGCGTGGAGCCTTAGCCACTGGACCACCAGGGAAGTCCCCAGATGCTCCTTCTTAAAGTGTGAATTCAATCATTTATCCATATATGCATTGCTATTATTTCATTCTACATTTACATATTGATTACCTTCTATGTGCCACATTCTGTGTTAGGTGCTGGCATATATTTGTGTGTGTGTGTGTGTGTGTGTGACACACATTCTTACAAAATGTATCTGAAATTACAAATAGTGGTGAGGGTTAAGAAGGAAATGTGTTTGAGTCTTTATGTACATAAGAGGATCAGGGAAGGCCTTTCTGAGGATTGGGCATTTAGGTTGAGCTCTGAAAGATGAGAAGGAGGCAGCCATGTGAAGACTGGGGGAAGAGCGATCCAAGCAGAAGGAACAGAATTGTCAAAGGCCTGAGGTGAGGAGGAGCTTGGGATACTTGGGAACTGAAAGAGGGCCAGCATGGGGAGAGACCATGCATATTGATCAGGCCCTTCAGGTGAGCGACCCTGAGTTGTTGATGATCCCAAGGATGAGCCCGTCTGAGCTGGTGAGAGGGTTGGTCTCCAGCCTCCTTGACCTATAAATGCCAACAGAAGACCTCACCCCCCTTTTGTGCCAACAGCCTGTGGGAAGATGCCAGCTTTGGCAGTGGTTTCCTGATTTCACGCCCCTTTGGTTGTTGGGGCAAAGAGAGAGTTCATGAAGGTAATAAGTGAAAGGCCACCATTGTCCCTTTTGAGCTGACATAGGGTAAACAAAGATTATGATGACTCTGGAGAGCGCCTTTGTCTAAATATTTACGAGTCTCCGAAATTAAATAGCCTGAATATGTGAGCCCCACCTTCTCTTCTGTCCCAGTCCAGGAAATGTCATCCCTATGAGATGGCAAGGGTCAAAGATTAAACCTTTTCAAACTTCCCCTGTGAAAAGATTCCTTACTAAGGGAACCAAGATGTTAATTAATTAACTAATCAATTTATTTATTTTTAGTTTGGAAAATAGAGTCACTTTTTATTAATACATGTTATTTTTTGTTAACATATAATAAGTCTATTATTGTTACTTTAAATGATTTCATAAATACATATTCTTTCAATTTCTCATTTTATATCTCCAGTATAAATATAGATAGATATAATCCTCATAAACTCTTTGGAGTCTTTAAAATTTTTTAACTTAATTTTATTTTTTTAAATTTTATTCTATTTTATTTTTTTATACAGCATGTTCTTATTAGTTATCCATTTTATACATACTGGTGTATATATGTCAATCCCAATCTCCCAATTCATCCCACCACCACCACCTGCCCCAAGATGTTAATTTAGATTAAAGACCAGTTCCCCAGAGGATGAGGGAAGTATCGAAATATAAGTGTGATGCAGACACACACATGCTGTTCCTGAATTTACAATGAGTCAATGAGGTGGGCTGGGGGGGTCTGACCGCATTGTGCCCCTTCAGGGAAGTTCAGAAGGGAATGTCCGGGGAGGAAGGGGGAAAGACAGTGTGGTGCTCTGGCCTTTTCTTCTGTCCTTTGGACAGAAGTCACATTGGGCTGTGGGACCTTGGGCAAATCACGTCACTGCTCTGGTCCTCAGACTTCTTACCTGTAAAATGAAGATGAGAACAATATGCACTTCACAGACTGTTGTGAGCATGATCAGATAAGGTGAATGAAGCGCCTGGCCCAACACTTGGCCTCCAAGGAGGCACTGTAAGTTAGTCATCCTCTCTCCCTTCCTTATTCTCCTAGGACGGAGCTCTCGAAGTGTGGTATCCACAGCAGCAGCAGCAAAAAAAAAACAAAAACAAAAACAAAACTTGGGTTCTTGTTAGCAATGCAACATTTCCAACCCCAACCTCGACCAGTGTATCAGAAACTTGAGGGGATGGGGCTCAGCTATCTGTGGTTTAGCAAATCTTCCAGGTGATTCTGACTAAGGTTGCCAGATTTAGCAAATAAAAATACCGGCTGGCCAGTTAACTCTGAATTTCAGACAGTGAATGCTTTTTTAGTATAAGTATGTATCACGCAATATTGGCACATACTTTTACTAAAAAATGTATTCTTTTATCTGAAATTCAGATTTAAGTGAACATCCTGTATTTTGAGTCTAGATTGTGGTACATGCCAAAGTTTGAGAACCACTGTCTCAGGATATCTCGAGGGAGCCATCCAGCACAGCCCAGAGTAGTGGAGAGGAGGCCCTGAGATATCCTGGTAGCATTCCTTAAAGGAAAGACAGAAGCTGAGAACAGGAAGCCATCTCCAGAGCTCTGGACATTCTGGGTGTTATATGATCCATTAACAAAGAAAGTGGTTCCCTGAAATTAGCTGAGTGCATTTTCCATTTGAGCTATGAAGATCTTGCTCCCTCCAAGAGAAAATGACCACTCTGTCTAAGGAAATTCAGGGAACTCCATCAAAACACGGGCTATGTAAAAGCATCATTAATATTTCTTCTGAATAGTATGGCTTTGTAGGGTAAAACTTTCCTAAAGATTTCTCACATGTCACTTCATTTAAGCCAGAGAACACCCTTGTGAAATAGGCAAAGAAGGATTCTTATCCTCAGTTTATAGTGGAGAAAACTGAGGCTCAGGGTAGTAACGTGACTTGCTCAAGGTCACATAATTTTTCCTGGCAGAGCCAAGAATTTTTTTCTTTGGCTGCACCGCATGGCTTGTGGGATCTTAGTTCCCCTACCAGGGATTGAACCTGGGCCCTCGGCAGTGAGAGCACAGAGTCCTAACCACTGGACCAAGACTAGAACCAGGTGGGAAGCCTCTCAGTGTGCTTAATAGGAGAGGAAGAAGGTGGAGTGGGGGGCAGGCACACCATTTAACTAGGCTTTCAAGGCATATACAGGGCACTCTTTTTTCAATCCAGTGGCTACCTCTGATGGTAAAGCTAGGAACACACACAGAGCCATGGTCTGTTGCTTTAGGCAATTCTTGACTCTTCATCTAGTGGTCCTGAGCATTCACATACTATCTTACTTTGCTAAGGGTGCGGAAGTAAAGAAAAAATGAATGTGTGAACTTGAATTACTTTCTTCCTCTGGGCTTTAGTTTTGTTTTCACTTGAAAGAATAGGGTTGACCTTAATTATTTCCAAGGTAATCCCTGCTCTAACATCAGATGACTGAGTGTTGGCAAGTAATAGGCTTTCCCATATATTTCCTATTTTCTATTTTATGTCATATAAAACATAATTTTCAATTAGCATTCAATGATATTTTCATGTCTTTTTCTACAACCCCAGAAACAAATACATAACTTCCCTGCATGCTTTGTTCTAAGACTTCAGGCTCTACAAGTTAATCTGAGACCACCCTGGAATTGTTGCCCTTTATTGTTAAAGGTTTTAAAGAATTGTGTTCTGATTATAAAATTATACAAACTCATTGTGGGAAATTTAGAAAAATACAAAAACACACTTAGTGTTTTCTTTTCCAGAGATAATCACTGTTGAATTTGGATATCTCTGTCTCTATATCTACCTATCAATCTTTAAAAATTTGGGGATCATATGGTATATAACTTTGTATGTTCATTTTTATTTGACATTTTTGTCACAATCATCTCCTCATAACAAATTCTTCAAAGCTATAATTTTAAAGGCAGTGTAATATTTCATCCTAAGTATGTACCTTAATTTATCCAGTGGTTTTCCTATTGTTGGTCATTGATGTTGTTTCCAACTTTCCTGTATTGTAAATAAGGTGGCATTGAACATACTAAGAAAATCCCTAGGTATAAATCTTTCTCTGCATCTCTGATAATTTCTTAAGATAGAATACTAAAAGTAGGATCATATGGTGGAAGGAGATGATCTTTGGATTTGTGTCAACAAACTGCTTTCCAGAATTACATTTCTATCAAAACTATATGGGAGAGACTATTTACTTGCCAATACCAAATATTATCATTAAAAATTTTTTGCCTATTTGATGGACTAACCCTCAAGGTTGGATCCCCCTTGAGGTCTTGGTCTCACTAACACTGAGCTTACAGGTCACCCTTTTGACATCTCAGAGCAGTTTAGAGTCTCTAGTCAGCCCCACTGTCTTTAACGGGCCCCGTGTGGACCTGGCAGGACAGGTTTATTGCCTCTTCCTCAGGAGAGAGATCCGTCCTTGGCATGTCCCCATTAAGAGTCCCAACTCTATGCAGCCAGTGGGAACAAATGCAACTCAAAGGCATTTGGTCACCATGGTTCCTATTGTTTCCCTAAGAGGAGACTCCAAGGATTTGCTGTCACTCACCCACCCACTCACTCACTCACTCAGCAGACATTTACTGAGTGCTTGCCATGTGCAAGAAAGGTCCTATGCTAAATGGAAGCAGAAATGCTCTTCAAGAGCTAGAGGATATTTGGGGGACAACACTTGTACGGAAGCAGTTACCAAAATAGGGCCTGACAGGCACCAGGAGAGTGCAACAGATGACAAGTGGGGTAAGAGGTCAGAGGAGGAAGAGATTGGCTCTGGAAAGTGTCAGCAGAGAGATGGGACTGGGCTTCCCTTTGGTCACTGGGACAGTGTTTTTGCAGGTAGAGCTTGATGGAGAGGGAGTTCCAAGCAGAAGGAAATGGTGTAAACAAAAGCAGGAGGCAGGAAAGCCCAGGGCACATCCAGGAGTCTGGGTCTGTGTGATTTAGCTAGAGCGTACAGGACTTGGAAGAGTGTGAAGGGGCTGCTGGGATTGGAGAAGGAGGATGAGGCTAGATTGCAGAGACCCTTGAGAGCCTGTAATTCCTCTTCCCATTTTCATGCCATGGCAGGGCAGAGGAGCCCTCCAGTCGGCAATATTTGTTGACTCTGGTGGTTGAGGTCACCCTCTGGGAACTCTTATAACCCCCTCTCTCTCTTTTTTTTTTTGCGGTACGCGGGCCTCTCACTGTTGTGGCCTCTCCCGTTGCGGCCTTTCCCGTTGCGGAGCACAGGCTCCGGACGCGCAGGCTCAGCGGCCATGGCTCACGGGCCCAGCCGCTCCGCGGCATGTGGGATCTTCCCGGACCAGGGGCACGAACCTGTGTCCCCTACATCGGCAGGCGGACTCTCAACCACTGCGCCACCAGGGAAGCGCCGCCCCCCCCCGCCCCCCCCCCCCCCACCTTGAGAAGACAAATTGTGGAAGGATTTCCCACAAAGCCTTTGAGTGGCTACTGTAGACTTCCATATGAAATGTCTCAGTAACTTTGCTATGGCATGAGGATACTCTGGAAGTCTTTATTCAACTGAGCCTGCCGGGTCTGGGGTTCACCGGTGAGACTGGTCAAAGCTTGTTTCAGTCCATGTGCTATATGTTGGCACGTAGAGAAGTGACAGTGTCTCCCACTGGGTGGCCCAAATGCCATGGTAAACTCCAGAAGTTCAGTAGGGGATTTTGGAGAGAGAGCCTCTTTCACCCCAAACTTTTTGTTCTCCTCATCTTAGCATCCCAAGTTTGTAGTTAGTCACTGGCTTCTGCTCCCAAAGAGAGGTCAAAACAAGTTTAAGGAGGAACAGTGACTTTCAGTGCAGTCTAGGGCAGGTTTCTCAAACTTCACTGTGTGTAAGAACTACCCTTACTTCTCTGATTCAGTAGGTGTGCGGTGGGGACTGAGCACTCATAGCTCTCCTAAGCTCCCGGGTGAAGCCAATGCTTCTGGCCCACAGAGCACTCTGTGAGTAGTATGGTTTAGGGAGCCCATTTCTAGGGCTGAGTTAAGCACTGAAGGAGCGATCACTAGATGGACTGATGTCTGCCTTTGGTTTGAGAGGTAGATGCAGTCCCTGCTAGCTTCCAACTCCAGACATCAATAGTTGGTATGGAGAAATGGTCAGATGTTTTCCTTGTGGTTTAAGTGGTTGTCCCTTTAGAGAAGGCTCATGGGAAAACATCAGATTTGTGCCAAACCCTGGAGGGATTGAAGTGAAAAAAATTTAAGTGATAGAGCCACTGTATTGTCAAGGCAAACCACATTTTCAGGAATTTAAATTGCAATGAGAGGAAATCTATTCTTGTTAAATGGGCCAGATAATTTAGCGGCAGATTCTCTGACAGTGATGGGAATTAGAGGGACTGGCTTCGTCCTTAGCACTGCCAAGGACCCATGGCTGAGAGGCAGGTTTAAAAGTATTTGAAGCCACATGATGTTAAAAACAGATGGTAAGTCAAGAAGGGCAGCCTGCTTAGCTCTGGACAACCCATGTCTGGACTGGTCTAGAGGCCCAGGGTCTGAGACCTGTTTGGGGGCACAGGTGGGGCTGAGGGCAACAGAGAGAGCAACAAGGGCTGCCAGTGGGGAGCAGACACATGAGAAGAGGAAGCTTAGCCTGGAGAAGATTTGAGGGTGGGTACAACCCCTGTCCTCAGATATTGGAAAGACTAGCTTGTGGAAGAGAGATTTGACTTGTTCTGTTGCACTGTAGAGGGCACAAGTAGGACTAAATGGGGAGATTTAAGCTCAAGGTAAAGAAGGACTTTGCAACCATTAGAGTTGTTCCACTATGGATTCAGCTGCCTCGTGAGGTGGGGCATTCTCTGTCACTAGAGGCACGCATCCAAAAGCTGACCTTCACTTGGTGCGGGGGGAGTGGGGGGAGGGAGTGTTTCCGAGGGGATTCAAGCTGTGACATCCATGGGCCCATCCAGTTCTGGAAGATTCTGTGATTCTCTAGTTTCTCCCTAGGTTTTTCCCTCTTGCCAACCTTCTAGGATAGGAAATTTAGGCAGTAAATTATGATTGTGAATTCCCTAAAGTCAAAGGAAAACATAGTCTTTTTCTCTTTGTAATGTGACATTACATTATTTCCCCAATTACCATGCTACGAACCTGTTGGGTTTGGTCAGAACCAGCACATTTTGCACTGTGACAGCAAACCATCTAAGTACTTGGAATGGCTTCTTGAGCCCCATCAGAGCATGAGAAAGGCCTGTAAAGAAGTTAGTCAGAAGCAAGGTCAAGCTGGGAAAATTTCAGAGGAAGTCTGAAATCCTGAACTGAGAAGGAATGTGGGAGGAAATTACAGAGAAGGACAAGATGCTGCACAGGTCACTCCCTAGATGGGGCATGATTCCCAAGTGGGCATGAACATGGGTGAGGTGTGGACAGAGAGGGCTTTTGGGAAGTCAGAGTGATGAAAGCATTGTTAACAAGCTCCAGCGAGAGGAAGGGTGGTGTGAAAACCTGTCAGAGGAGTGTAGGTGATAAAGCAATGATGTATGTATTAGCCTGCTTGGGCTGCCATGGCAAAACACAACAGACTGAGTGGCTTGCACAACAGAAATTTGTTTGATCACAGTTCCAGAGGTTAGAAATCCAAGACCAAGGTGCTGTCAGGGTTGATTCTGGTGAGACCTCTCTTCCTGGTTTGTGGACGGCTGCCTTCTCTCTGTGCACATTCAGTGAGAGAGAGAGACAGAGAGAGAGAGAACTGGTGTCCCTTCCTCTTCTTATAAGGACCAGTCGTATTAGATTAGGCCTTACCCTTATGACCTAATTTAATCTTAATTTCCTCCCTAAAGACCCAATCTCCAAATATAGTCACATTGAGGGTTAGGACTTCAACATATGAATTTTGGAGGAACACAGTTCAGTCCATAACAGTGTCCATTGTAGCTCTTGTGAACTGTCTTTGAGGGTGAAGTGACTGTCCTCTTGGAGGAAAGAAAGGACACTGAAGGCCCGCTGAGTGTGTCATTACTGATTCATAATCTCCTTTGACTCCACAACCCTGTCATGGAGAAGATTGAGGCTTGCAGATGTTATGATCACCCAGATTGGAAGAGGGCAAGAGAGCATTCAAACTTTAATTTTTAAGCTCATGCTGCCTTCTCACTGGAGGGAACTTTAGCGTGAAATCTTGCTGAATTCCTGGGACTGCATCTTTAAACCCGGAACTGCCAGGAAAGACTGCTTGGCAGGCTCATTTGGGGGCCCGGAAGGGTCTCTGAATAGGGAAGTGACTTGATCAGAGTTGTGCTTTGGAGAGGCCATGTGGGTGGGGGGAGACTGGAGAGCACCTCGAAGCCTGTTAAGAAGCAATGACAGCCTGTACAAAGGCGATGTAAAAAGTGCTAGCTGCCTATGCCATTGTGAAGGCAGTCAGGGTTTTGTAAATGACTGAGTGCAGATCATGGGGCGAAGTGGGGGAGGTCAGATGAGGCCAAGGTGAGCGACTGGAGAACAGTAGTGACCATGACAGAAATGAACTGAACCTGGACTAATACCCCCAAATCTCTCCTGGCCCCCATTCCATCCGATAGTGAAGGGCTGCCTCAGGAAAGCCTACAACTGCTTAAAGCCCACTCTCCCCCTTGGGGCGATCTTGGAGAGAAATTCTTGAACTTAAGGTTAATCTAATGCAGTTAATCATTACTGGTAATTATGCTCTTAATAGTATAACATTAGACTTAATAATTTATCAAGTGAGAGATGATAAATGAAAAAAAAGGATAATGTGTAATGACAGGCAGGCTACATGCAGAAGGGAATCCTGATTAAAAGTGAACTGTTATCCCCACCAAGCTCTGAGGAGGAGGAAGTGGATGTGTTTAAACAGCCTGCTTTCCTCAGTTTCTCCTTCTTCTCCTCCTTCTTCTCCTTCTCCTCATCCTCCTCCTCCTTCTTCTTCTGCATCACAAAGCATTTTACTGTTTGTGCTATAATGAGGACGAAATGCAGTCTAGGGCAATAGAATTTTTACACAATGAGAATTCCATTTATGGTCAGAGCCAATGGTTATTTACTTCTTTATGCAAAGCTTACTGGGTCCTATTCTTTTAACAAAGGCAAGCATACATATGTTGTACAATGCACTTTAAAGTACAGATAACAAAAGATTAAACTCTTAAGCAGCAATAATCAAAGTACACAGTTTCCCTTCTTAATGAATGACGTCCACCCAGTTACTAAAGTCCCGAATCTAGGGGTTACCCTTGATTACCCTTTCCCACATTTCCCATGTCTGATACATCAACAGGGCGCATCAACTTTGTTTCTAAAATGTACCCCAATCTCTGTGCTTGTCTTTGTCTCCACTGCCACCACCTGAGACCAAGCTGCTATCCCCTGTTACCTACAGGCAGCAACTGCCTCCCACATGGTTTTTTGTTTTCTCTCTTGCCCCCAACAATACACTCTCCACATGCTTGAGAGCAATACTTAAAAACAAGTTAGATCCTTTCCCTCCCCTGCTTGAAACCCTCCAGTGGCTTCCCATCAGACAGAGTAAAATCCACTCTCCTATCCTGGCTTGGTAGGACCTATGTGATGTATCCCCTCCCAACTTTCCAGCCTCATCTCACACCACCCACCACACTCCAGCCACTCTGGCCTTCTTTCTGCTTCCCAACTGTGATGACCTTCTCACTTGGGAGGGTGGTGGGGGGGTGGTCTTTGCTTTGCTGGAACGCTTTCCCTCTGGTCTCAGCATGGTTGACTTCTTTTATCATCTTGATCCCAGCTTAGAGGTCACCCCACAGAGGGACCTTTCCCAGACTAAAGCAGTCACTCTATCTATCACACCTTCTCTATTCTCTTCACAGCACTTAACCACTCTCTGATCTTTTTTGTTGTTGTTGGTGGTGCTTTTCATACAGGAATCCCCAGTGTCTAGAATGGCACTTAACACATTGAGTAGGTGCTAAGTTAATATTTGTTGAGTGAATGAATGAAGGCACTTACACCACTGTCATCATTCTGGAGACCTCTTGGCCCGGCCTTCAGAGATCTCCCTCTCCTCTGACTTAGCATATGGCACTAAGCACCCACTGTTTTATATCGAGGAACAGTTAGGACAGTTTCTTGGAGTAATCTGCCTTTTGGGAAATATGTGTTTTGTTCCAAATTTGAACCATATTGGGGATATTAGACAAATAACTACCAGCCTCCCCCAATTGCTCAGCAAGACTGGAGATAATTATACTAGTTTGGTGATCACCAAATGTTGTTATGCCTTTTCCTCCTGGGTACAGAAAAGCTCTAGAACTTTTTGGAGTTCTCTTGGACCTCAGAGGCGGTTGAGTTGATGGTACAGTACCATGATTGGTCAGTTCAAAATCCCTCTCTTGTTTCACCTGATACTTTCTCCTTCATCTCCTATTCAAAAATCCCATTCTCCTTTCCTCTCCCAGGCATCAACTCTTGGGTATTTAGTATATGTCCTTCCAATTTGTCTTCTAACCTATGTTTTTAGACATATGTACATCTTGGAAAAATGTAGTGTTTTGTGCATGTATCCATAGGACCTTTGTAAAAAAATAAAAATACTATATCGAGGGAATTCCATGGCGTTCCAGTGGTTAGGACTCCATGCTTCCACTGCCCAGTGCCTGCGTTCGATCCCTGGTTGGGGAACTAAGATCCCACAAGCCGCGTGGTGCGGCCAAAAAAACTACTATATCGACTTAGAGAGTTATTATTATTAGCATCTCTTGTTACTTGGGAGCTCATGGGTTTACAGAATTTAACAGCTAAGAGTCACTTGGAAATTATTAGCTCTACCCCCTGCCTTCTTTGACAAGTGACAAGTAACTGACGTCCAGAAGCTTCCTTTTTTTTTTTTTTTTTTTTTTTTTTTGCAGTACGCAGGCCTCTCACTGTTGTGGCCTCTCCCCTTGTGGAGCACAGGCTCCGGACGCGCAGGCTCAGTGGCCATGGCTCATGGGCCCAGCCGCTCCGCGGCATGTGGGATCTTCCCGGACCGGGGCACGAACCCATGTCCCCTGCATCGGCAGGCGGACTCTCAACCACTGCGCCACCAGGGAAGCCCCAGAAACTTCCTTTTAAATGATTTCTTTCAACAAAACTGTCCACATTTCCTGAGATCCTGTATTGGTCAAGGTCCCAAGTCAGGAGTGCTGGGGGACACAGAGATGAATGGCACAGGTCCTGCTCCTGAGCCCTCTGCCACTGGGGAGACTTCCAGAGGCCGGTCGGGCTGTGGAGCTTCCCATGCCTTCTTGACTGTTGAGCATTGGGCTCACAAAGGACTCACAGAGATCTGATTTGGGGATACATCCCACGACTCCTTCTGCAGTCCTCTCCTTTTTATCTTTGCTATTACCCAAGTCCTCACATCTGCCTTCTGAACCAGTGGTCCTGGCAGACTCCAGCATAGTCAAGTTTCTGGCTGGCCTCTGCTCTTTCTTGTCCTTCTCTTGGATGACATATCTCTTCTATCTTTGGTCCACCCCTGAGTGTCCTGGTGAAGCATGGAGTTCTCACCCGACCTTCTCTTTGTGTTTCCAGATTGGAGCCTCTCTGTTCGCCAGTAACATCGGAAGCGGCCACTTTGTGGGACTGGCGGGAACGGGAGCAGCTGCAGGCATCGCTACTGGGGGCTTTGAATGGAACGTGAGTAACATCAGAGACACTGTGTCCTGGAGCTGGAAGGATCTTTAGCTGTCAGCCAGCTCAGTCTACACTCAGAGATGTTCTAGATGTTAGAGAACCTCCCAGGGCCACCTTGGAGTACAGATGGATGAGGGGCACAGTTTCAGGAACCCCAGGGTCCTGCTCCCCTTCCACCATGAGAAATCACTGATTTGATGGTGATAGTGTTTCTTTCTTCTTTTAAAAAGCCAACCACTCCTGTACCCTTTCAGCCATATCAGAGGTTTGGAAATACCACCAGATTTCCATTATTATTATTATTTTTATTTTTAAAAGCTCTCTAAATGGTATTTTACTCCTGTAAACCAGGGAAGAGGCAAAAGGAGCTGTGATGTCAGTGGGCAGCCCCCTGGGCTCCTCTCCACTGTTGCCCAACTGTTGTTCCTGTGGACCAATCAGGCATCAAAGGCCTTCTCCAAGCACTGATGGCCACTTAGGGAGTTGTGCCCAGAGCCCAAAGAGAAAATGCTGGGTGGATGGTCTGTAGCGGCTGCAAGACCTGCAGGCAGCAGGATGGGCTAAGGTTCCTCCTGGTTTGACTCCACCTCTTTTTTGGTTTCAGGCCCTTTTTTTGGTGGTTGTGCTGGGCTGGGTGTTTGTCCCCATTTACATTAAGGCAGGGGTAAGTATTTGCTCTGTTATTATGTAATATATATTTCCTGGTGGCAAATATCTGTGTGAACTTGGTCCTCCTGGAGGGCAGAGGAGACTTTCTGGGATAAGAGCCTATGACTTGGCTCTCTTTCCTGGGTTATAAAGTTCCTGACTGCTCTTAGGGGCATTCAACAGATCTACTTGGCCACGACTTGTCCCTCTAGGAAGCCCTCCTAAGCAACCTCACTCTATTCAGCATTGAAAGCATCACATCCCCTCCATCTGGGTGAATACTTGCAAGGCACTGTCGTGCATTTGCACATGATACATAACTGTCTGCCTCGGCTCCTGGAACAGAAGCAACATGAGAAAAAGAACCATATTTTCCCTTTATTTAAAAACATCAGCAGCCTTTGTTTGCTGAGCATGCATCTGGTACTCAACTACCAAATGCATGCTCGGTCTCTTGACTAAACCTCTGACATTTTACATAAGAGAGCTTTAGCAACATCTGTCCATTGAGATATAATGAGCACCTACCATGTGTACGTCTATACATTAGGAGCTGAAATCAATAAGAAAGAGGCACAGGCAGACTCTGCACCTTCTGGAGGCTCATGGACTGCTGGTGATACATGTCTGATTCCAGGAGACAGCAGGCTCAGGGTTGAGAACACGAGACAGAGTGTGGTTGGAATTTGCAGAAAGGAACTGGGAGAGCAGTTGAGCTGGCCTGCAGCCACAGTCCTTGGCAAGGCTTATGTGCAGAGCAGGGTGAAGCACACACCCAGCCTGGACACCTTTTTTGGTGCACTGAAAAGGTACCACCGTGGTTATGATGTCTTGTTCACAGAAGGTGCTTTGTATAGGACTATCTATTTATCTATCCCCTCCTCCTTCAGGGCAAGGATCTGCCTTCTTGTTTATGTGCAGGCATGTGTTCATTAAAAAAATTGTTTATTGGGTCCTTCTATGTCCTGGGATGATACCCAGCTGCCTCTGCAGTGGTAGGGCATGTGGGATTGAGATGAGCAAATGGATGGAGGATGGGGACATCTGGCCACCTCGCAGACTTCTCTGACCAACGAAGGTTAACCCTTGATCATACCTCTGACACCGGGGTGGATGCCTCTGCTCTGCTTGCTCTGGGCCTTCTGATCACTCAGACTGGCAGTGACCGCCCTTCTATCCCATGCAGGTGGTGACGATGCCAGAGTACCTGCGGAAGCGATTTGGAGGCAATCGGATCCAGGTCTACCTCTCTGTTCTGTCCCTGTTGCTGTACATTTTCACCAAGATCTCGGTGAGTCCTTTGCCCTAGGGGCTGAGCACTGGCTGTCTCAGAACCTGCCTACCCTCGCTCCTCAGCACATGCTGGCCCACCAAAGGGCAGTGCTATATGTTTCTATTAACTCGGTCCCTTAGGCCTTTTTGCTTCTGAGGGTAAAGTCCTATTTCACACATCAAGGAGTGAACACATGGAACTCCTTATCCTCTACTGTGGGGAAGGTTGAAGACATAAACGGTTCAAGAAGTTTCAGTGAAAGCTGTTCTTAACAGAAGATTAAAAGGGAGTTAAGGATGCCTGAGGGCTGGCCCCGACCTTAGAGGTAGCTGTAAGCCTTTATTCCCTGTCAGGGTCAGAATCTGGCTCCAAATGACATTTCTGATGCGCTTAAACATGGGCAGTCAGTGGCAACTCCGGAAGGGACCTCAGAGATTCCCCCTCTTTCTTTGTGAACAGGGAAACAGAAACTCTGGGGATGGAGATTCTTGCTCAGGAGTAGAACCCAGACTGCTGGCTCCAGCTCACTGTCCTCTTCACTGCACAAGCCTTCTTATATTCATTCAGAATCAGCTCCCTGGGCCTTTAGTTGCTAACCCTCCAGGGGATTTTTGCTCTCTCTGAACCCAACCACTGGGGTGGACCCCCTTCCATTTAGCCTGCCTCCCTGCCAACCTGTAGCTGCAGGCCCCAATATGCAGAGCTGAGATTTCTCAGGGATTGGCTGGCCATTGGGGTGTGTTTGAAAGCTGTGCAGAGCTCTTGGCTGACCCACTGGAGCAAGACTTGAATTCCTTGTTTACTTCTCTTTTTCTTTCTTGAAAATGTTCAAGTCAACTCCTTTTGATGGTAAAACAAAACAAAGCGAAAGACCCAGGAAATCACTGAAGTTCTGAGATATATTCCCCCTGACAGCCAAAAAGATGGCAGGAAGAAAAAAGTCTGCTTATAGGTCTTGCGTGGAATTTTTTTTTTTTTTTTTTTTTTTCGGTACGCGGGCCTCTCACTGTTGTGGCCTCTCCCTTTGCTGAGCACAGGCTCCGGACACGCAGGCTCAGCGGCCATGGCTCACGGGCCTAGCTGCTCCGCGGCATGTGGGATCTTCCTGGACCGGGGCACGAACCCGTGTCCTCTGTATCGGCAGGCGGACTCTCAACCACTGCACCACCAGGGAAGCCCTGGAATTTTTTTTTTTTTTTTTTTTGCGGTATGCGGGCCTCTCACTGTTGTGGCCACTCCCGTTGCAGAGCACAGGCTCCGGACGCGCAGGCTCAGCGGCCATGGCTCACGGGCCCAGCCGCTCCGCGGCATGTGGGATCTTCCCAGACCGGGGCACGAACCCGTATCCCCTGCATCGGCAGGCGGACTCTCAACCACTGCGCCACCAGGGAAGCCCTGGAATTTTTTTTTTTTAATCCCTAAGGAGATTGTCAGTCTGATAAAGGTTAAAGCGACAGTGGAAAAAAAAATTTAAAGAAGGAAAATGTGAATAAAGAATAACAGAAAGAAAATAGGACCTTGGTAAGAAAACTATCTAGGAGAATAATTGGAGGAAGCATGGGGTTGTGGAGGAGCTGGGCTTCTGCTCTACTGCTCACCAGCAGTGACCTGGGGCCAGTAGCATATTGCTTTACTTCTCTGGAGCTTAGCTTCTTTGTGAGTAGGATGGGGATAAAAATTCTGCCTTGCTTACCTCCCTGGGTGGTAGTGAGGATCAAATGGATTTTCTTGAAAACATGTAGTGTTTTTGGGATGTAAGATATGATGATGATGAACATGAAAACCATCGATGCTCCCCGTAAGAAGCTCCTTGGATTGCTTCAGCACCCTAACCTAGCTAGAGAAGAAGGCTATATATTCGGGATACTAGGCCCTTATCAGATATATGATTTGCAAATATTTTCTCTCATTCTTTAGGTTGTCTTTTCACTTTCTTGGTAGTGTCCTTTGATGAATAAAAGTTTTAAATCTTTTTTTTTTTTTTTTTTTGCGGTACGCGGGCTTCTCACTGCTGTGGCCTCTCTCGTCGCGGAGCACAGGCTCCGGATGCGCAGGCTCAGCGGCCATGGCGCACGGACTCAGCCGCTCCGTGGCATGTGGGATCCTCCCAGACCGGGGAATGAACCCGTGTCCCCTGCATCGGCAGGCGGACTCTCAACCACTGCGCCACCAGGGAAGCCCAAAAGTTTTAAATCTTGATAGAGTCTAGTTTATCTGTTTTTTCCTTTTGTTGTTCATGCTTTTGGTGTCATTTCTAAGAATCCATTGCCAAATCCAAGGGCAGAGAGAGAAATGGCATTTTCTGTGCTCACATAGGAAGTGGTTCCAGCTTTCCCCCTTAGCCAGCAGTTACAAAGTACTCACTGCTCTGTCAGAGGGGTTATCTCATTGACTACTGTCAATTTTCCTCTTTTTTCTTGTCCTTCCTCATCTAGCACCAAAGGTGAGATTGGACCAATCTCAGCACTTGTAAAATATCTGCCCTGGCTGAAATCTGAGTCAGTTGGATCTGAACTGAGCCTTCTCCTCTAGTTAGGTAGGGTAATGAAAAAATAGCAGCTCGTGCTTTTATTGCCCTGATTACTTAAAAGTGAGAAAACAACAATATTAGATAACATTTTCAATTTTTTTAATTTTGGAAAATTTCAAACATACACAAGCAGAGATAGAATAGTATAATGAGTACTAATGGACCTAATTCTCATCACTTGGCTTTCTCAATGAACAATATTTTGCCATCCTTGGTTCATCTCTCCCCTTCCACCTTTTTTCTCCAACAGTATTTTAAGTCAAATCCCAGACATCATGTCATTTCACTGTAAATTCTTCAGAATGCACCTTTAACTTTTAAAGAACTTAACCATTGTGCTATTATCATGCTTAACAAAATTTATAGTAATTTCTTAATTTTTGTAGTTTAATACCTGGTCCATATCCAGATTTTCCTGATTATCTGAAAAATGTCTTCTTACAGTTGATTTGTTTAAATCAGGATTCAAATGAAATCTACACATTGCATTTGACTATTGCTTCTTTAGAGGAAATGTATATATATCTTCAGCCTGCCACAATAATTTTTCCCTTTTATGTTATTACTTTCTACATGCATACACTTTTTTTTTTGACTGGGTTGTCTTTTTTGATGTTGAGTTGAAAGTGTTCTTTATGTGTTCTGAATACTAGACCCTTATCTGATACATGATTTGCAAATACTCTCCCATTCTGTAGGTTGTCTTTTCACTTTCTTTCGTGTCCTTTGATGCACAGAAGTTTTAAATCTTGATGAAGTCTGATTTATCTGTTTTTTCTTTTGTTGCTCATGCTTGTGGTGTCATTCCTAAGAATCCATTGCCAAATGCAAGATCATGAAGATTGAATGCTAGGTTTGTTCCTAAGAGTTTTATAGCTCTTACATTCAGATATCTGATCCATTTTGAATGATTTTTGTATATGATGTGAAGTAAAGTCCAGTTCTCCCAGAACCATTTGTTGAAGAGACTTTCATGTCCCCACTGAATGGTCTCAGTGGGAACATGTGCTCCGGGATTGGGCTTTGTCTTGGAGTTGGGACTGATACCCAGCCTTACTGCTCCCTCCCTGCCCAGCTTCCTGACATAAAGTGCTACTGCCCTTGACTGGTGCCTGTGTGCTTTCCCTGCCTATGTGATGATTCCACCTCCTTCACTTTCTCCTCCTTTCCTTCAGGGTAGTTTTTAATTACAAGATGAAAACCCTGGGCATTTCAGTCTAAGGAAATAAGACTGGGAGTTGCTGGGAGGGGTAGAGAAATCGGGCTTCCTGAGGGAGGGAAGGTCAGGTGCAAGAGGAGAAAAGGAATGTAAGTGGGAGGGTGGGGAGGTGACTCTGGCACTAGTGGAGGTTAGTGAGGGAACTGCTCCTTGCTCCTTGGTTCAGCTTGTGAGGTAGCACCTGTCTACTAAGAATGTAGAGGAGGGCACTGGGATTCCCTTTCTGGGAAGCAAACCTTCTCCAAGTCCACAGTTCAGGTGGGTGAAAGTCTGTTGGCTGAGCTTTGCCCTTGGAGCTGATGTAGCAGTAGTCATAAAAATAAGCTTACTGCTCAACCTCTTTGCCTGCCTTCCCAATCACCTCACCTGTTGTTCAGGTTACTGATTAAACCTCCCTGGACTTGGGAGCCCCCAGGTACCTGAGGGGCAGCTTCCCTCAGCTCAGACCCTGATGGAGTCCATCCCCCAGCAGTTGGCTTTTTCTGAATTTTACTTTTAAACAGTACTTAGTATGGTCTGCCCCCTTTCTGTGTGATTTCTGCGGTTCCTTACTGGAGGCCTTGCCCAATGTCCTTCCAGCTCCACCTGCTGCCCAGAGCCAGCAATCCCTTGAATAGTGCACACGAAGGATGATAGCTGCCTTTTATTTGGTGCCAATAGCTTTACTTAGTCTCCAGTAGGGGCTTAACTTATTCCATCTCCAGTCCTCATAAGAGTTCTGTGCAGGTGGGGATTTTTATTTAATTTTCCACTTGATGGAGGAGAAAACTGAGTCTCAGAGAAGTTAAGTAATTTGTCCCAAATCACATAGCTAGTGTATTGCAAAGCCAGGACTGGAGTCTGGATCTCTCTAGTCCCAGTGTCTGTGTTCTCACAATTCTGCTCTGTGCTTGGATGGGATGAAGGCATAGGATAACAGGATAGATCATCTAGTTCTATGATCTATGCTCCCATTTTACAGAGAAGAGAAGGGGCTTTGTGGGGTTAAACAGTAGCAGAACTAGATTGAGAAGCAGAGTCCCTGATACTGAATCGAAACCTTTTGACATTATGTCCCCCTGCCTTCTAAGTCCAGTACAAACAAGTCAAAATTCAAGACCTTGGGGAAAATTTAAATAGCCAGTTAAGTGACCTTCCAATTTAAATGAGTTTCTGAGAGTAGGATTTGAGAGGACTGTGAAGGGAGAACATCAGCTGCACACTGGGTGTATAAGGGATCTGAAGGTGGGACATCTAGGCAGTGGGGAAGGGCAGGGAAGGGTCAGACAGGCAAGACTTTGGAAATTTGGCTGACTTCAGGTTCACCATGGGTCACAGAGCATGAAATCTTTATTGACTGTACTTGCTAGGAGCTCACATTAAGGAGCTCACATTAAGATAAGAGTTCAGCACTTATGAACAAAAGGAAAGAATTGTTAGTTAACAAAGTAAGGTAATCATGTATTTACATTGCACACAAACAGAGATTAATCACTATTGTTGTGTGTGTGGGGAGGCATGGGTAAGAAGAGAGGAGTGGCCTTATGATATCCATGTCTAGACAGGGAACAATCAGGGACCTACCAGGAAAGCTTTGGGAGGATGCAGGGATCCAGTGGGCATGTACTTGATAGGAGAGAAAAAGTGAAATGCATTTCAGGTGGAGAGTCCCAGATGTGGCCCAGGCCATTGAACAGGGGTGGTGTGGAGTCTTGACTATGGCTGCCATCTTGTGGCTATGTCTTTTTGGTTTCTGAGACCCAGACTTGATTATTCCACCCAGACTTAATTATTCCTCCACGTAATCCTGAATTTTATAGGCTCCTTCCACCCACTCCACCCCAGCACCCTGCCTTACCAAGTTAGGAGAAGCATTCTGTTCTGTAAAATTTCCTTGCATTATTTATCTTATTCAAATGTGCACAATCACTTGAGATAAAGCCTCAGATTTTATGAATTACATGTGATGACCAAATATCCCTATTTATATTTCCTGGGGCTATTATCACAGATCACAACTGTAATAAACTTTTATAGCAACTATGTTGTTTTGGATCCTTGGGTGAAAGTAAGAGCTTCGGAGTTTGCTTAAGTTTTGAATGCTTATCACCTTGTTCATTCACTCACAAATGGAAAGAGAAATTTGAGTAATGGGGCTCTCCATCTCAAACCTCATTGCCAGGCAAGATCTACTGGGTGCTCAGATACAACTAGGACTAGAATGGGCAGCAAATGCACACATGTAAAATCCCAGGATTTCAAACATCAGAGCTGAGACTAAACAAACTACCCAAGGCTCATGGTCAGAGACTGTTACTCTAAGAGGTTTTCCAAATGGATCCATATTTATTGTCCCCTGTGAGTTCCATGCAGCTTGTTCAGCCAAACTTTCAAAGTGGTGGGCTAAATCCAACTTCCTGTTTCTGTAAATAAAGTTTTAATGGAACACAGCCATGCCCATTAATTGATGTATCAATTAATACATGCTTTCATGCTTCATGCTTCAACGGCAGGCAGTCTTGAGCAGGTTGGAAAGAAACTGTATGGCCTGCAAAGCCTAAAACATGTATGAAGTGAGCCTTTACAGAAAAAGTTTGCTGACCCCTGGTCTAGAGGACCATAATTGTTTAGTTCACTTCAAGTTAGTTTTGCTTAGCAGCACTGGGGAAATTTGCTTGTTCCCTTCTTCCCTCCCTCCCTCCCTTTTCCCCTACCTCCCTTATTTCCTTCCTTCTTTCCTTTTTTTCTTCTTTATTAAGAGCTAAGAGTAGTTTAGAGAAGGAGCAATCTGAGATGAGCTGTGAAATAAATAATCTCATAGGAGTAGAGGAGAGTTCTTTTATATCAAAGCTGGTGGTATAGTCCCTATCCAGTCCCTGATTTTTATAAATAAAAAAGTAATGAAATGATTTAAACATACAGTAAAGTCCTATACTAATACCACCACCAGGATTCTGTAGATCTAAACAGCTTATCATTTTTTTAAAAAAGAAATAAAACATAACAGATAAGGCTTATCTATACCCTTTTGACCCTATTTCCTTCCTTCTTAAAAGGTAAACACTATCTTGAACTTGGTATGTATTCTTCTAGTCTATTTTTTAATATTTTTACTACATAATGTGTGTATAGCCATATATCCATCCAGCCAAGTAGAAGGTTCTTTATGGAGCTAAATGAGGCAGGGAGAAGAAGAACTGCATCAAGAACTGGTAAATTCGGGGGTGAAGAGGGAGCAATTCTCCCTAAATTTACATGAGATAATCTAGATAAAACCACCTATCAATAAGCCTGCCACACAAGAGGTTCGTGGTGATGCTCTGGTTGTGTCTGAGTCAAGATGGATCCCATCTGGGCAGAGGAGATAAAATTATGATGTTGCTAACATCTCTCTCCACTCCAGGGTGTGGCGGGGTTTCCCTCTCATGGACTCCAGCACTCAAACTTGCTTTTGGGAATAGATCAGATAAACCTTTTACACTGAGGTGTAAATGAAGGGTAATAGCTTAGAGCAGCAGTCTACAAAGTGGGTTGGGAGGAACCTCAAGGTGTTAATAGTTGTTCCTTGGCAAACAGAGTTCCATAGTTAAATAAGTTTGCGAAGGGTCATTTACTATGTTTTCCTCCTGGGGATTCACAGTATATTAGAGGCTCAGAGAAGCTGTGTGGTAAAGAAACTGCCTTAACTTTATTTAATCCAGTATTTCACAGACCTCTTTGACTATGGAATTCTTTTTTTTTTTTATCATGTAATATCTATTATCATCTTGAATAAATCTTGTTGGGAAATTTAGGAATAGAGCATGACTCTCAGGTGTTCATATCATTTTTTAAATAATTAATTTATTTATTTATTTATTTATTTATTTATTCTTGGCTGTGTTGGGTCTTTGTTGCTGCGCACGGGCTTTCTCTAGTTGCGATTTGCGGGGGCCACTCTTCATTGTGGTGCGCAGTCTTCTCATAGCAGTGGCTTCTCTTGTTGCGGAGCGCCGGCTCTAGGTGCGCGGGCTTCGGTATTTGTGGCACACGGGCTCTAGAGCGCAGGCTCAGTAGTTGTAGTGCACGGGTTTAGTTGCTCTGCAGCATGTGGGATCTTCCTGGACCAGGGCTCGAACTCATGTCCCATGCATTGGCAGGCAGATTCTTAACCACTGTGCCACCAGGAAAGTCCTCCTTTTGTTTTTTATTTTTATTTTATTGAGGTAAGAACTCTTAACTTGCCCTCTAGCCTCTTGCCAGGTTTTGAGTGTATAATACATATTGTTGACTAGGTACGATGTTTTATGGCAGCTCTTTAGAGCTTATTCATCTTACTTAAACTGAAACATTATACCTGTTGATTAATAACTCCCCCTTCCTCCAGCCCCTGGTAACAGCCATTCCAGTCTCAGATTTTATGAGTTTGACTATTTTAGAAATCTCGTATACATGGAATTGTACACTACTTGTCTTTCATATTCTCAACTGGGGATAAAAATATGAACCTCTAATTGTGGGAGTTCAGCCAAAGGGCAAAGGGGTGTGGGCCAACGTGGGGCCTCAGAAATCACAGGCATCGGCACTACTTGGGAGTCGGCTTCTGCTAACCCCTCCAAGTTCTCCTCCCTGTCCCTGCTGCTGATGTGCCCCAGCCAGGCCCCGTGCACCCTGTAGCCAGTGGCCTCTCTCCCCGCAACCCCACCTCTTCTCTCCTTCCAGGCAGACATCTTCTCCGGGGCCATATTCATCAACCTGGCCTTGGGCCTGAATCTGTACCTGGCCATCTTTATCTTACTGGTAATCACTGCCCTTTACACAATCACAGGTGAGTCCCCTCGAATGACTCAGCCCAAGCCCAGCTTGGAGTTAGGCACTTGTGAAGACGTGGCTTCTCCTCTCAAGGAAGAGATCCACCCAGGAAACAGTTCGAGGAAACAGTTGTAGGTGGCCCCAGAAAAATCCAGTGTTGGTGGGAACAGTCAGGACAGCTTCTTACAGGAGGTGGAACAGGCTTTGAGTTCGGCTGGAGGAGGGGCGTCAATGGGAGGTAGCTGAGGGTGGGGGGTGTAGACGATGCTAAGACCTGATAGTTCAAGTGGGGTCACAGTGTGGGGGCCTTGGATTTGATGTGACAGGGACTGGGGGGCACTGTAGGGAGGAAGGGAGGGAGTGACACACAGAGACCTTAGAGGAAGGCTCCAGAGGTGACCGGAGAAGCTGGCGGCACTAGTGACCATGGGGCACCTTTGCAGAGGTTGCTCTGCCCAGTTAGGGGGGCCAGGGCCAGCGATGGAGCTTGCTGCCCAGCTGGAGCCCCATGGCGCTAGGGATAAGAAGTTACTCAGATGGCCTGAGAGAAGAGAGAGTGGACTGATTTGGTTATGTCCCCAGACATCTTGTAGAGATGTCAGCTCTTTGCTCTTCCCTGCCTTTGTTTGCACAGATGCTTCTCACCATAGCCATTTCCTGGCTTAAAGCGGTCACATCAAGCTCTCTGTCCTCAAATAGGGAGACACATTCTTTCCCCAAGGCCTTCCCAGCATTTCTGTGAAAAGTGGAGATACTGGAACATGCTGGGTGGCAGACCTCTGTAACAGGACAAGGGAGGGAAGGAAAGAAAGGCAGACTGAGGGGTGCAGAAGGTGTGCAGAGGGAGAGGAGTGGGGGTGGGGGTGAGGGTGGGGAAAAGAGGTGGGCTGACAGGTTGCCCTCCTACCTGAGGTTAGATGCCTTGTCTCCTTTGCTTGCTCAGGGGGCCTGGCGGCTGTGATTTACACGGACACCTTGCAGACGGTGATCATGCTGGTGGGGTCTTGTATCCTGACTGGGTTTGGTAAGTGGGGCTGGGGCAGGCTGAGGAGGTGGGGAGGCAGAGGTAGAGGCCCAGGGAGAAAAAATGAGTCCAGCCTCCCTGCCTGCTGCTGTCCTAGATAGTGAGCTGCGAATGCTCTCCCCAGGGGAGTAGACTGGCCTAGATTGGCAGTCACTGTGGATATGCAAGGGACACCTTCCCTAGCCCTGGAGGTTTCAGGCTGGGCCCAGCCCAGACAATACCTGGATTCCTTGCTGCCCTCTCTAGATAGTCTGGGCCAGTGGGCCCCAGTGTGGGCCTCTGATGTCACAGAGAGGTCTTCTCTCCACAGAGAAACTGGACAAAAAAAGGTTAAGGCTAAATATCTATTAGGCTAAATATATTTAAATGTTGCATCTTAAATCTCAGATTATGTCATCTACATTTTGATGTTAAATGTCCTTTCTTTTTTTTTTTGCGGTACGCGGGCCTCTCACTGTTGTGGCCTCTCCCCTTGTGGAGCACAGGCTCCGGACGCGCAGGCCCAGCGCCATGGCTCACGGGCCTAGCCGCTCCGCGGCATGCGGGATCTTCCCAGACCGGGGCACGAACCCGTGCCCCCTGCATCGGCAGGCGGACTCTCAACCACTGCGCCACCAGGGAAGCCCTGTCCTTTCTTTTATGAATTGACCATTTTCTTATTTATTCCCTGATTTGGTAAAATTTAAAAAATCAGCCACGAAGTAAGTCAGAAAGAGGAAAACATATACTGTATGCTAACACATATATGGAATAAAAAAAAATGGCTCTGATGAACCTAGCGGCAGGTCAGGAATAAAGACGCAGATGTAGAGAATGAACTTGAGAAGACTGTGGGGGTGGGGGTAGGGGAAGCTGGTACGAAGTGAGAGAGTGGCATGGACATATATACACTACCAAATGTAAAATAGATAGCTAGTGGGAAGCAGCCACATAGCACAGGGAGATCAGCTGGGTGCTTTGTGACCACCTAGAGGGGTGGGATGGGGAGGGTGGGAGGGAGGCTCAAGAGGGAGGGGATATGGGGATATATGTATACATATAGCTGTTTCACTTTGTTATATGCAGAAACTAACACAACATTGTAAAGCAATTATACTCCAATAAAGATGTAAAAAAAAAAAAAATCAGCCACTCTGTAGTCCCTGTCCTCCCAGTTTTGAAATTTTATTTGTCTATGAAATCCTAAGGACAAGACTGGAAACCCTACAAATAGAGGTACTTGTTATGGGAGGACATAAAATGCCATTTTATTTTTAAGGGGGCCCATGCTCTCTGTGTGTCCTGTGAAGCCTCTTATCCTCTCTCTATGCTATGTTTTCCAAGAGCTTCCATTTGATTTTCCCTGGTGGTCCTCAGGGGTCTGGAGCAGGGGAAAGGAATGCCTTTTTCTGCAGGGCAGGGGCTGGAATGCGTTATTCCCAAGCCAAGAGGTGGCAGGGCTCCAGACTTCCTCACCCATTCTCTTCCATCCCACCACAGTGCTGGGACTGGGGGCCTAGTCTGTGTCTGTGTCCAGAATCCCAAAGGCCACTGCTGATAGCAGAAGGTGAGGGGAAAAACAGAGTCTTTGAATCTGGTTCAAAAGCAAGGTCTTTCTTTTAATAGTTCAAATACTTTCCCTTTGTAAAGAAGTTTATGGTTGGAGTACTTTCACAGGTTGTTGCTTTGGACCCTCACAGTAGCCCCCTGAGGGGGCTGGGCAGGGTTAATAATCCCATTCTATGGATGAGAAAGCTGAAGCCCAGAATGGGACAATGACTTGCCCAAGACCCCACAGTGAGGGCTCTGGCTGTGGGTTTCTCAGGCATCCACAGGAAGAAACTGCTATGAAGAGTTGAGAGTTTCAGGATGTTGACTTATGTTACCACTGTTTTCCAGCTTTTCATGAAGTGGGAGGGTATGATGCCTTCATGACGAAATACATGAATGCCATTCCAACTGTGATTTCTGATGGAAACACCACCATCAGGAAAGAATGCTACACCCCAAGGCCTGACTCCTTCCACCTCTTCCGAGATCCCCTCAAGGGAGACCTACCATGGCCTGGGCTCATCTTTGGGTTGTCCATCCTCGCCCTGTGGTACTGGTGCACAGACCAGGTACCCATGCTGGATGTGTGGGGAGGAGAGGGTCTTCCCCAGGGTGCTACAGAGACTCCTGTCTGCCTGTGGCTTGTGGGGTTGGGAAAGGTAGGGCAGGGCTCACGTGGTCTGAGGGCTGCTGAGCCTTCATGACATCGGAGTGCCAGGCCAAAGACCCGGGATGGTGGGGGAAGCTGGGGTGGTTAGAGCCTGTTGCGGGGTCTCTTGCCTACACCCCTCCCTCACTGGGCTTTCCCTGGCAGGTCATCGTGCAGCGTTGCCTCTCGGCCAAAAACATGTCACATGTGAAGGCCGGCTGCATCATGTGTGGGTACCTGAAGCTGCTGCCCATGTTCCTCATGGTGATGCCAGGGATGATCAGCCGCATCCTATACACAGGTGATGCCTTCTGCTGGACTTGCTGGCCTCTCTCTTCCATTTTCTTGGCTCCAAGTCACTTCTAAAGCCCTGTAGATCCCTGTTTCTTTTTTTCTGCCCTCTTCTTTTCTTGCATGATTACCAAGCATTATTGTACACCCCCGCCCCAGACAGTGAGCAACTTGAGGCCATAGAATGTGTGGAGTTGTGTTCCCTGGTTCTTTACATTGGCAATTATTTTTCCCCTTTTGCAAATTCTCTGAAGTCATGACATGCCTCCAACTATAGCTTCTTCTAGCTAATATTTACTTATTTTTTGCTCTGTCTTCTCCCCAACCCCCAGACTATAGTAGTGTATATGATGCCCTTAATGTCAAAGGACCACAGCCAGTCTCTAACTTCCTGCTGCCCTGTTTCCTGGACCATTTCTGTGAAGGGGCCCCAAGCCTTGCACTTTGCTGTCCAGGGTGTTAGATTCTTCCTTGGCCTGTTTGTGGCCTCTCCTACACTTCCGTTTGCGTGTGTTTTTTGGTCAGCCATTATAGGTCCAAACTGTTTCCTGGAATATAAAATAATAGCAAAAAGAGAGCACCACAGAGTTTTGGTGAGCACCTTCCAAAATGAAGACAAGACAGTCTGGGGGCACTTGTTGCCGTTGGCTACATGCTCCTAATAGTGCTTTCACCCTCCTATACTGGCTCACCTGTCATGAGAAAAATATATCTAACTGAAGATTTTAAAGTATAATGGATATAACACACAGACAAATATTTGAGATGGTGCTGTGATGATTCGGTACTATATGGGGCAGCACTAAATGACCTACCTGTAGTAGGTACCTAACAAATGCGTGTAGATCTGAATTTTATAGTTTTTAGAACTTCCTCCAAGTCTCTAGATCATGTCCCCTTCCCCTCCCAGGTCACTGCCTTTCTATTTCTAGCCCAGATTTTCCACTGGGGAATTCCCTTAGTTGTCTAGATGTTCAACCCTACTTGCAAGAGCTGTTGAAAACAAACCTCAAAATTAGGAACCGCAAGTCACTGTGATCTTCAGGAGAAACAAGAACACAGTCACTGCTGAGCAGGGTAGCTAGCTAAAGTCTGAGGACCATGCCCTCTCTTTTCCTACGTAAGCATTTCTTTGCTTCTCCCTCATCTGCTTAGGAACTGTCTTTCCTCCCCAGGCAGAGCTTGGGAATGGTCAGGACCACCAGGGCAGGAGGATGGCATGGAAGGGCTTAGTGGGAGCTGTGCTCTTTGTGGAACCATTTCAGGGCCATGGGCAGGAACGTCCTATTTGAAGCCCTGTCTTAAGAAGGTGAATCTTGGAAATAGTTCCCGGATGTCTGCTTGCTGACATGACTGTTCATCTCTCCTCAGAAAAAGTTGCCTGCACTATCCCCTCGGAGTGTGAGAAATATTGCGGCACCAAGGTTGGCTGTACCAACATCGCCTACCCGACCTTGGTGGTGGAGCTCATGCCCAATGGTGAGAGTTGTCCCTGCTGGCAGGGTCTTTCTTGGGTGGCTGATTGGGCTTGGGCTCTGTCTACATAGTGGTCTGTGGGCCTTCTGGGGCAAAGCCGTTTCTGAGCCTGGGGTGCTAGTAGGGAAAGCCTCATTCCGGGCGTCCTCAGTTTTTGAGCAGGTCTTGCCTTAGTAGGGAGGAGACATCTGGCTTGGTTGGGCTCCATGAGTCCTGGCACTTGTCCATCAGTCAGGCATGGAAAGGAGATGACCTGAAAACACGTTAGGGAAAAACACGACTTTTTCATGCTCATCTAGAAAGTCTTTCGATGCTCTCCAACAGACATTAACATGAGGCTTGAACTAAATGAAATTTTACCTGGAGAATGAATTGACTTCTAGGCTGTTCCAAAGAAAAACATGGAGAGAAAGGCAAAGAGCGATTTTAGCTCTAGAATGAGGAAGTTCAAGGCAGTAGGTAGATTGGATACAAGGGGGTTTCTCATTATAGAGAATGTGGTGTCCTAAGGAAGTGAATACTTAGAGTCCAGAATAGTTAGTTTTGGGGTAGACCTGTATGGTTACTGTTCATCTTCATGTTGAAGAAAAATCTAATTCTGATTTAAGGGATGGAAATCTCGTTAGTTTAGGGGTTCCAGGAGACAAAAAATTCAAAGGTATTGATCAGGAAAATTTAGAATAAACATAAAATTTTATTACTGAAAGGAAACATGGAGATCATCTGGTCAGACCTGTTCATTTTACAGTTGGGGAAATTGAGGCTTACAGAGAGAAAGTGACTTTTCCAAGGCCACACAGTAACTCAGCGTCTGGCATGGCTAACTCAGCTGAAGGCTAGAATTTAGGAATTTGGATTGTTTTTTAAACCACAGACTGGATAGATGACCTTGGGCAAACCCTTTGCATTCAACTTCTATAAAAATGGGAGTAATAGTTAACTATTCCACTGAGCTGGGTTGCTTATTAATTAAGGTTGCAATTAACAAGAATCATGGCTCTTTTAGAGTTCTGGCTGGGATTCTGGCCTCTGTGGCGTGTTTATGCTATTTCCTTAGCCTGGCAGATCCTGGGTGAGGACTGTAGCTCTGAATACTGCGCTAGAGTGGATTGTGCATGACAGAAAGCTGTGTGGCACATAAGACACCAAAATGCTGCATTTGCATGTACCATTGCCGTTCCTCACTTTTGGCTGGAATCTGGCTTCTGTAAATACCAGATTCCCCAATGACCTCTCCATGCTAGATCAAATAGGTATTTTCCATTGGTCCCTCAGTAGCATTCAGCATTATTGATCACTCATCTTTCTTGAGTTATTCCCTTCTCTTGGATTCCATAACACTATCCTTTTCTGTTTGTCTTCCCCCCCCACCCCCACCCCCATCCTTTCCAGCTGTTCCTTTTTGTCTCATTTGCAGATTCAGCCTCCTTCACTCAGCCAGTAAATATTCCCCCACCAATCCATCACTAAATTCTGTCCATTTTACCTCCTAAGTATCTCTTATATTCATCTACCTCCTTCTCTTGTTATCTCCATCACTCTACTCTGATATACCATTATTTGTTGCCTGGACTGCTCTAAAATTATGTTAAACAAATATTTGTTGTGTGAATAAATGAATGTGAGTCTGAGAAGAGTATCATACAGAGGGGAGAAAACTCTATCCCAGCTGAGCAATTAACTGGTAAAGTAACTCCGAGTGAATGGCAGAACTAAGACTTGAAGCCCTACCTACTAACTCCTTGAAATGGACCTTTGTTTTATTAACTGAAAAATGAGACAGTTGGATGAGATGGTCTTTATAACTCCTACTATAGCTCCAATAGTCTGTAGTCTACATGATAGACACTCAAGTGGGACCATTAAAAAAGTCCCAACAAATGACAAAATAATCAGAATAGTCAACCTTTATTTTTCTTCTTGTGAGGCTGTAGATGAAAACACAGCTATAAAATTATTTACAGATACAATACCTAGAAGATGATAGAATCATGTTCCAAAAAGATCTCAAGAAGCAGGAATATTGACGCAAAGCTAACAAGCTGAAGTTTAGTAGAGATATATGTCAAGTTCTATTATACAGGGATAGTACAAGAAACTGAAGATGTTTAGCTTGGAGAAGAGAGAGTTCAAGAGAATATGAGTTGTCTTTGAATATGTGAAATATGGAAAAGTGGATGAAGAGTAATACCGCTTCTGGTGGGTGGCGTAAGGACTCTGTCTGAGGCTGTCAACAGGCAGATATCTGCCTAGTTAGGACTGTCCAAGAGGGAGCAGACTCCTGTTGCTGGAGAGTTTAGGCAGAAGAAAAGTTGTGGAAAGGATTTGTGTATCAGATGGGTGGTAGGCCTAGGTGACCCCTAAGGTTACCTTTACTTCTGGGATTGTACTCTCAATAGTGGGCCCTCAGCATGGCCTGGCCTCCTAGCCTCAGTAGGGACAACCTCGTGCTCTCCTTGGTTAGTATTTCACAGAGATGTGAAACTATCACCACAGTCAATTTTAGACAATTTTCGTCACACCCTAAAGAAATCCTGTACCCGTTAGCAATCACTCTATGTTTCATCCTAGGCACCCCCCAGCCCTAGGCAACCACGAGTCCACTTTTTGTCTCTATGGATTTGCTTAGTCTGGACATTTCATACAAATGGAATCATACAATATTTGTCCTTTGGTGTCTGGCTTCTTTCACTTAGCATAATGTTTTCAAGGTTCATCCATGTTGTAGGCATGTACTAGTATTTCATTCCTTTTTTAAAAATGATATTCCACTGGATGGATATACCACATTTTGTTTATCCATTTATCAGTTGATGGACCCTGTGTTGTTTCTACTTTTTGGATATTATAAATAATACTGTTATGAACACCCATGTACAGGTTTTTGTACAAACCTATGTTTTTATTTCTCTTGGGTAGATGCCTAAGAGTGGAATTGATGGGTCATATGTTAACTCTATGTTTAACTATTTGAGTAAATATTTACCACAGTGGTGGTACCATTTTACATTACTGCCAGCAATGTATGAGGGTTCCTATTCCTCCACATCATTACCCATGCTTGTTATTATCTGTCTTTTTAAAAATTATAGCCCCTCCAGGGGGTGCAAAGAAGTATTTTATTGTGATTTTGATTTGAATTTCCCTGATGCTTAACAACTTTTCATGTGATTATTAGCCACTTTATCTTCTTTGGAAAAGTGTCTATGTAGGTCCTTTGCCCATTTTAAATTAGGTTATTTGTCTTTTTATTATAGAGTTGTAGGAATTTTTAATATATTCTGTATAATAGACCCTTATTAGATATATGCAAATATTTTCTCCCATTCTATGGGCTGTCTTTTCACTTTCTTGAAACCTTGTTTTTTGAATCCTAGTTTAACTATTTCTTCATTATCATTAATCTTTTGGGTGAGAGACCTTGTAAAAGTCCGCTCAGATGGAAACACATACACACACACACACACACACACACACACACACACCACCATCACCACCACCACCATCACCACCACCACCATCGATCACCCAACTGCAAAGCATTTACCTCATGTGTATTTTGTCCCTAGCTCTTTGTTGACTGCTGTGGGCTTACAATGTATTTTTAAGCTACTGTCCATTCCTTAAAAGTTCTAATCTTTCTGGAGAGATAAATCAGAGAATATGGTGTGGTGTAAGAAGGCAAAAAACTTTCCAAGTCTTCACACTTTCCAAGCACAAAAGAGCTGAGGTTCTCCATGTACCACTCAGAACCTCCTTTTCTTTCAGGACTTCGAGGCCTGATGCTGTCAGTCATGTTGGCCTCTCTCATGAGCTCTCTGACCTCCATCTTCAACAGCGCCAGCACCCTCTTCACTATGGACATCTACACCAAGATCCGGAAGAGAGCATCTGAGAAAGAGCTCATGATTGCAGGAAGGTAAGTTCAGCTCCCCCTGTCATGCACCATAGAAAGCTTGAATGATCAGAGAGTTTCCCTCAAGCTGGGGAAGACTGGTGCATGCTGGGTAGAATGGGAGTAACCTCAGTGGCATTTAACTTTAAATTGGATCATCAAACAATGTCCCTCTGAAGCAGGAAATGACATCAGAGATCATTTACTCTAACCTCAGTTTATCAATAAACAAAATGAGGCTTGTCCTGCCCAAATCAGGAAGCAGAGGCAGGACTGGAACCCATGGCCAACTGAGTCCTTGTCTAAGGCCCTTTATACTGTCCCACACTTTCTTTCTCAGCCCTCCACACTGCAGCTCTCCTCACTGTATAATAGACCCTTATTAGATATATGCAAATATTTTCTCCCATTCTATGGGCTGTCTTTTCACTTTCTTGAAACCTTGTCTTTTGAATCCTAGTTTAACTAGGATTGCAGCTCTCCTCACTGGACTTCTTTTAGGCCCAGGTGCCTCCAATACCTTGACCCTTTGCTGTAACATTTTTCAGGACCATTGTGAGGGTTTGGTGATATTACACTTGTGAACATGCTTTGTAAAGTCTAAAATACCAGGCTATGTGCACACTTGTAATGGACGCAACAGGATACTGAATGCAGTAAGCATTGGTCCGTGGGTCAGGTGTGCCCATTATCACGATTATCATGGAGCAGATGCTCTGGATAGAGGGTTAGCGGAAGCTCTGCTGTGTCTCTCCATGGGGCTAAGGCAGGCCAACCTCCTCAGGGGAGGTGGAAAAAGTCCCTGGGATGTCTGTCAAGGGAAAGGTTCCCAGGGAATGCTGCCACCTCATAAATCTCATGAGCAAGATTAGGGCAAAGGAAGGAAAGGAAAATGGCAGGCCACTTTCAGGAGATGAGACACCTGGCACCCAGGGGAGGTCTGACCAATGGGCCAGAGTCCACCACTCTGCTTCACCGGAAGCAGCATGGTTACCCTGACTGGGTTTTCCTTAGAAAGAAGTTTACTGGTGTTTTTCTGCTATTTATAAGGCTCAAGATGCAACATGGGAAGAAAACCATTTTGTTGCTTTGCTAAGGGCTAGACCTCTTGGCCCTGAGATTATGTTGGGGCTCACATTTTTTTTGTGCATCCAATGACTGCTGCCCAGGGGTTTGTCCCTGTCCTAGGTGAACTTACAGTTACATGAAACAATTCCAAACTTTGCTGTGGCACCTGTAAGAGCAATCAAGGGCTCAGAGAAGGGAAGAGATGAGTGCACCATGCAGTAGCTGATGAAGGCTCCTGGGGGAGCTGCATCCAAAATGGTGGATAGGAGTTGGGTAAATGGGTGGCAGTGGGAAGGGCATTTTAGAGGGAGAAATATGTGGTGAAAACACTGCTCTGAAAAGGTTAGCTTAAGACTCTTGCCTTAAATTCAGGTAAGAGAGATAAGAGAATCACGGCCTTCCTTCTATTTAAATCCAGAGGTTATAAGGAACCCTTCAATCTGTTCAGGACTTGAAGTGAAACTCAAAAGGAGGAAAGCTAGGGAATTTCCTGGTGGTCCAGTGGTTAGGACTCTGTGTTCTCGCTGCCAAGGGCGCAGGTTCAATCCATGGTTGGGGAACTAAGATCCGCAAGCCACGTGGCGTGGCCAAAGAAAAACAAAAGGAGAGCTGGCTCCAAGGTCCATACCTCTGTTCCTAGACTCCACTGCCTCTCAAAGTGGGATTCTTTCCTGGTGGTTACTGGGTCTACTTTACTATTGAAAATCAAGTGCATTTTACTTACAGGCGAAGAAGATTTCCCTGAAGAAGCAGAATACAGAAGAAAAGAGTCTCAGTGAATTTGCTAATTATTTTTCCTTGTTGTGGTCATATAAAACTTTATATCTATCTATCTATCTTTATGTGTACATCTATATTTGCTAGTTATACACACACACACACACACACACACACACACATATATATACATATACAGTAATATATATTTATTCATGTGGAGGCATTTATTGACACCCTATTGTGGGGGCTTTGATTTCAGGTTGTTCATGCTGGTGCTGATTGGCATCAGCATTGCCTGGGTCCCCATTGTGCAGTCAGCACAAAGTGGGCAGCTCTTTGATTACATCCAGTCCATCACCAGTTACTTGGGACCACCCATTGCAGCTGTCTTCCTGCTTGCTATTTTCTGCAAGAGAGTCAATGAGCAGGTAGGTATCATACATGTCTAGAAAAATCATTCTGGAACAGAAATTCCCACCTGGATTTGTATATTCTCTGGGAGGGATTCTACTTCCCAGAGATCTTAAGCAGGAATGAATGTGCTGTTGAGGGTTTATATGGAAAAGCCTCCAGGGACCATGGGACTCTCCTGGGTTCACATTCTCTCGGACTCCCCTCTTCTCTTTGCTGCAGGTTCCAAATTAATGCCCAACTAATGCTGTATGTTTTCCATCCACTCTTGGTGATTTTGACCCAAATGCATGGCACTCCCTGGGAAGTTTGTAGCCCCTGGGTGAGCAGCTCCAGAGGAAGTTCTAGCACAGGCTACCTCCTTGGTTCGGCAGTGAGCTAGATTTTCCAGCCAGCACTTTTCAGGGCCCAGTGAAGGACCCAGTAGTGATACTCAAGCAGGATAGGGATGAGGGACTGTCAGGAATCTCACCTGTTGAGAGAGTTTGTGTGTGTGGATAATGGAAGACTCAGCTGGAAAGGCAGGTTAAGGTTAGACTAGGCATGGTCCCTTTGAAAGCCAGGCTGAAGAATTTGGGCCATCAGTGGGGCAGCATTGCAGATTTTGAAGCACCATGAAAAGGATGCCTTTGGATAAGGCTTCTGACTGGGATGTTGCTCAGTGTCTCTGTATCCAACCATCTCTATGCCTGGGAAGGATTGGGAAGGGGTAGGGGTGTTGACTATGTAGCTGACTGTCTGAAACAATATAAACAATGATATATTTTTGGTTAGACAACCCCTTTCTCTCAATAGGACAGAGACAGATATACATCAGGGAAACACTTCACTGCAGTGACCCAGAGTTGAGGTGTGTGAATCACAACACGTGTCTCTCTTCCCTTGCCATTTGCCATTAGGAACATAGTCCAGATTTGCTGGGGACACAAAACTGGGTGCATGGATAAGTGGCCTTGAGAGATCAGAATTAAACCTGCAAGTGATCTTGGCAAGTTAGGGAAATTGGCACACATCTTGGAATACGTTTCAATAGGGATTGACAGAAACTGGTTCACTGGGAGATTTCTAAAATTCAGGTAAGGAAAGTGTGGCTAGAAGCCCAGCCGGGTATTGCAGTGGGCCACGAGCAGACTCAGTTCAGCAATGGACCAGAGCTTTCAAAAAGTAAGGCTAGGGGGGCTTCCCTGGTGGCGCAGTGGTTGAGAGTCCGCCTGCCAATGCAGGGGACACGGGTTCGTGCCCCAGTCTGGGAAGATCCCACATGCCGCGGAGCGGCTGGGCCCGTGAGCCATGGCCGCTGAGCCTGCGCGTCCGGAGCCTGCCGCAACAGGAGAGGCCACAACAGTGAGAGGCCTGCGTACCGCAAAAAAAAAAAAAAAAAAAAAAAAGTAAGGCTAGGGACTTCCCTGGTGGTCCAGCGGTTAAGACTCCAAGCTCCCAATGCAGGGGGCCCAGGTTCGATCCCTGGTCAGTGAACTAGATCCCACGTGCCACAACTAAGACCCAGCGCAGCCAAATAGATAAATATATTAAAAAAAAGTAAGGCTAAGAATTGGAATAGATTGTCATGGTTCTCAACTGGGGGTAATTTTTCCCTTTCCCAGGGGATATTTGGTGATGTCTTGGAACATTTTTCTTTCGTATCTGTGAAAATTTTTAAATTATATTTCATATTTTAAAATTTTGGTCAAACAGAAATTGCTTTGATACCCCAAATCCAGATTATTACCTACATTTCAAAATTCCTTAAGGAAAGGTTCAGTTTATTCTACTATTTTGGTTTCCTTGGTAGGAGATATAGCTATATATCTTTATGTCCATGTCTATGACACTCCAAAAGGAATAAACACATTTTGTTAGCATTATTCTCCTTCATTTGGCAGTTATTTACAACCACTCTTCAACTAACTTCAGAAGTATTCCAAGTTATAAAAGGGAGTGCTTTTTGGGTATGTAAACACCCAATAACTACTGTATTGGGAACATTTTTTTTAATGGTGCACTAAATTCATCTCTTTAATTAGGAAATGAGATGACTAATTTTCACATCATAAATGCACCATTCTCTTATTTCATTATTTTTTTAAAAATTAATTTATTTTATTTATTTATTTTTGGCTGTGTTGGGTCTTCATTGCTGCACATGGGTTTTCTCTAGTTGCGGCAAGTGGGGGCTACTCTTTGTTGTGGTGCACAGGCTTCTCATTGCGGTGGCTTCTCTTGTTGCAGAGCATGGGCTCTAGGTGCGTGGGCTTCAGTAGTTGTGGCTTGCAGGCTCTAGAGCGCAGGCTCAGTAGTTGTGGCACACGGGTTTAGTTGCTCCGTGGCATGTGGGATCTTCCCGGACCAGGGCTTGAACCCGTGTCCCCTGCATTGACAGGCAGATTCTTAACCACTGGGCTACCAGGGAAGCCCTTATTTCATTATTTTGGAACATTTTTTTCTTGGCCACGCCGTGCAGCTTGTAGGATATTTAAAGTTCCCCGACCAGGGATCAAACTAGGGCCCTCTGCAGTGAGAGCACGGAATCCTAACCACTGCACGGCCAGGGAATTCCCATTTGGGAACACTTTTGATTGTTATGATTTGGGGAATGTTACTGGTATCTAGTCGGTAGAGACCAACATTCTACAATGCACAAGACACCCTCCTACCCCCTTTCCCCCAACAAAAAATTATCCAGCCCAAATGTCACAGTGCTGAGGGTGAGAAGCCCTGGCCCAGAGTCTCTGCAGAGTAGCACACAGAGACTGCAAAGTGATTCTCAGGACTCGTCTCGCACTCTGTTTGCTGAGGGGTGACCAAGTCTTGAGGAAAATTTCAAAGGATCCCAGATTTTTCTTTTTTTTAAAAAATAAATTTTAAGCTACACTAACTTTTTTTTTTTTACCTTTAATTAATTAATTTATTTAGGCTGTTGCTGCGTCTTAGTTGCAGCACGCGGGATCTTCGTTGCAGCATGCAAACTTGTAATTGCGGCATGCATGTGGGATCTAGTTCCCCCACTAGGGATCAAACCCAGGCCCCCTGCATTGGGAGCATGGATTCCTACCCACTGGACCGCCAGGGAAGTCTCCCAGATTTTTCAAGAGCCTCCTGAGAATAGAAACTAAAGGAATAAGAGCAGACTAATTGCCAAAAGAAAAGGAAAACCTAAGCGAGTTTTATCAATACTATTCACACAAACTAAAGTTAAGAAATAATTTTTTTACTGAAAAAGTGTATGAGGGACAAATGGAACATCTTTTTTCTTCTTCCTTATTCACTTATTCATCCAGCAGACACTTCCAGATGCCAGCATAGGGCTAGGCATTAGCAACACACAGGGAATGAATCCTGGTTCCTTCTCTGGGCAAGCTCCCAGTTCAGATGGGGAGATAGGAGCGAATGCATGATTACATGGCAGTGTGGTCGGTGCTGGTGTGGAGGTGTGTCCACAGTGCTGCAGCCACAGCAAGGAGGATGCACCCACCCAGTTCTGTCTAGGCAGAAGGAGAGGAGACCTTCCAGCTAGGACAAGATTCCCAGGAAGGGATGAACCTGTGCCCTCCTAGGTAGAGAGAATGACCTGTGCAAAGAGATAGGACATGAACATACATGACACGTTTAAAGAATAGCTGGTAATTTACCACACCTGTAATATACAGTGTGGGGGTACAGATGGCTAGCAAAGGAGCTGTTCAAACCAACACTTGACAAAATCATGAAGGCTCCTTTTGGCCACCCTTCTATGTGCTCACTCTGCTTTGTCATTGGTCCTCTTAAAATATGACCTGTAGACTCAGACCTTGTCCTCTAGGTGAGAACTGACTGAAAGGAAGGAAAGAAGGAAGGAAGAAAGGAAGGAAAGGAGGGAGGAAGGAAGAGAGGGAGGGAGGGAGGAAAGAAAGGATTTTTTAAAAAACCTGAAAAATTGTCCCCCAATGTTACTAGTCTCTTAAAGGCTTTCCATAATTCTAATATGTAAACCCAAAATTTAATGTAAAAACACACTGTATAATTTTATGTTCTCAAATTAAAAACAGTGACTTTGGATCTATAAAAGGGGGTGATGGAAAATTCCTTTCTCCTCTGTCCCCAAAAGACCCAATTTCTTTTTCCATGTCTTCAAGGAATACAAATTACTTCACAAGTAATTGCTGTACATCTGAATGTGCCTAAATCTGGAGGCTGATGGTAAAAGTAGCTGCAGGTAGAGAAATACAAATTATTTTTAAAGTTAAAGGGAATTAAGGCCTTGGGTTGCTATTCTAACCAGTTATTAGACACTTTACTCCATTATCTTGTGAATCCTTGTTTTATGACTTACGTAAAATCACATGACTGAAACGTGGTAAACGCAGCCACTGAAGGCCCGATGTAACATTCCTAGCCATATTCTGAACTCCACTGTTTCTGTTTTAGACAGCCTGGAGCTCTCATTTCTCTCACTGTTATTCTTTTGCCTCTGCTCCCCCAGTGAATGCGCAGCTGTTTTCCGTATACAGTGTTTCTTAACCCAGGTTTTTCTTTCACAGGGAGCCTTTTGGGGACTGATCATTGGATTTGTGATTGGCGTGTCCCGTATGATTGCTGAGTTTGCCTATGGAACTGGGAGCTGCATGGAGCCCAGCAACTGTCCCACAATTATCTGTGGTGTGCACTACTTGTACTTTGCCATCATCCTCTTTGTCATTTCTCTCATCATCATCCTGGCTGTCTCCCTCTTCACCAAGCCCATTCCAGATGTGCATGTGAGTATCCATCTGGGAGACCTGTCCTGCCCTGGTTTCATGTTCATGCTGCAACATCCATCCTGGTTGCCTTTGGCTCAATCAGACGTCACATACTCACATGACTAAAATAGGCCATCCTTGCTTTTGGTGTCAGGTAGAAGGATACAGGACAGAAAACACGCTTTCCCAGTAGAGCAGTGTTAAGAGAGTGTCTTCAGCAGGAGTCCTCACAGCAGGCCTCATTTCACTCCAGGGGCTATTCTCTGGATCCTGCTCCCCAAGTGACAGCTCGGTACAAGGGAATGAGATCACATGGGCAGGCACAGGGGTCACCCTGGCTTGGATGCTTATGTCCCAAATAGCAACACATATTTCTTGTAACAGTCTCCTGGTCATAGCTTCCAGGGGTCCCAGCAAGGGACCTACCTAGTTATAAAAATCACCACGTTGAGGGAAATCTGAAGTATGATTTACCCTTTATTTTTTCCCAATTAAGCCTCCAAACAGTTGCCCATAGAATTTAAGAAATTTCAAATACTATCAAAGTCTAATTGATTCAAGCCTTCAAAAATCACAAGTACTCTTCTTTAGCTCTAGATGTCACCCTTGGTTTAGGGTATGTTCGCAGCCCTTCCAATGCAGATGAAGATTACTAATTATGGGTCATTTTTACCATAAGCAATATAGTCTGATAACCCAGCACAGCTGACATTCTGTCCTTTTCAGTTTTCCAAGAAACAGAGCTAGAGAGTTAACCCAAGATCACATTTGTCTGTAGAGAAAGAGAAAGGGTTTTGTTTATCCCTTTCTGGTGTGTGCACAAATACAGGGGCTTACGGAATCCCTGAGAGACCTTCAGTCTCACTGCCAAATTTTCAAAACTGTGACCAACCTTAATGTCAAACAAAGATTGCTTTTATAGCAGCAGAACTACCATCATGGTTAGTGGCCAAATCTGTCACAGGCTCACTTTACGTTGTATTAATTGCTTCTTGATGTCTCAGTTTTTGAAAGTATTGTAGCCCCAAACACATTTAATTCCATGCTTCCTCTTGAAGTAAAGTAGTTTCTGGTTTTATGTCAATAGAAACTGTACCTCCAGCTGTTCCCTGTTCTAAATGGCTTATGAGTCTACAATTCTCCCCCCATAATATAGTACAAAAAACCTGATCTTACACTGCTGGTCTGGATAAATGGGTGTCTAGCCTTGTTTCCCAGCACAACTGCTAAATGGAACAAATTCACTTATCATATGTAACAAGAGATCATTCATTCAAAACATTTCTATGTTCAAGGCAGTCTCTTAGCCTCTGAATATGCACATAGCATAGGGGCTGGTGTGCATGTGTGTAAGATTTATATCCACATTCCCAACATATTTAGAGATAGTGCTGTGGATGGGAACTGTTATCTGTGTTCTTGATGGTATTGAGAGCCACATTCCTTTTCCTTTCTTGATGTACATCTCTTTGTTCTCCCAACTTCTTGGCCCAAGACACTGTTTGGATCTTTCTGCTAACCTGTTCTGCTTTCTCCACAGCTCTACCGCCTGTGCTGGAGCCTGCGTAACAGCAAAGAGGAGCGTATTGACCTGGATGCAGGAGAGGAGGACATTCAAGAAATCCCAAAGGAGACCATTGAAATAGGTGATTTGTGGCCCGGAGCCTATTCCCAAGCCCTAAAGAGTTACTCCTCCAACAGCAAGACCACCTTACTGAAGCCTCCACTAAGTGCCTCATCAAAGCTCAGATCTTTCTACTAGAGGGGAGTGAGGAGTGGGGTGTGGGGTGAGATGGATAAGTGGGTTTTGAGCAGTTTACTCAAGGTCTGGTCAAGGGGAGGAGGGGGATACCAAATCGTCCCAGCTCTTCAGTCTCTGGTTTTTAATGCTCAGTGAGTAAGCGTGGGTGAGATACGTGCCACCCTGACTTGGTTTGGGGCTTGGCTAGGGACAAGGGAAGGCTCAGGGCTCTTCCAACATAGCCTGTGAACTGAAAGAAGTTGGAACCAAAGCTATGGTCAGTTCTAGTGATATCAGGGGGATGGAATAGAGGCTTGTAGGGTCTTGTGTCTTACCGGCTTACCACATCATATTTAAAAAATCAAATTTCCCTGGAAGTCCAGTAAGATAATGCTTAGGCAATGCCAAGAGACTTATCCTGATCATGGAGTAATGCTTTCCTCAACTTCTGTGTTGCAGCTTTTCCTCCCTAGATGGGAGGGGTGCACACATGGAGGATGGTTGTGGTGATGTGCGGTGTGCAGAGGTATGGTAGCACAAGGTCATATGTGTTTTACCTGGTACTGGGCTGGAGGTCTCATCACTCCATCTGAAGGGGAGCATGGATGCTGCAGAACAAGGTCTGAACCTGGCCATCAGGAAACTCATAGAACTAGCTCTGGAAAGGGCCCTAGAGATTGTTTGGTCTTATCACCTCATTTTACAGACATGGAAATTGAGGCCCAGGAAGGGAGAGGCTTTGCCTATGGTCCCAGCTCTGATGTAGTCTGCTCTGAGATATCTAAAGACCTCTCAGTTCTGAAATGTGACCCTGCAAGTGCTGGAAGGAACCTAGAGCCATAGGCAACTGGCCATGGTATTGAAAAAGGCTGCCCCTTCCTGCTTCTTTGGGGCAGGCAGGTGTGAACATGCCCCCTACTTCTCCCACCCCGCAAGATGTCTCCACATTGAGTGAGAATATCACAGATTTGAAAGGAACATGGATGAGGCATATTTTGAATGTTTTAATGTGGAAGAAGAGATTAGCTCTGCACCACAGGGAAGGCTTAAGACAGATGGGTGGAAAGAACTCTTCCAATTTAACTTGAAGTATGGAGGCAGGATAGTGCAGAAACAGTGTGGTATTTGGATTTGGGGAGAACTGAGGTTGAATCCTGAATTCCCTACTTACTACCCTGGGCAAGAGATTCCATTTTTCTAAAGGTCAAGTTCCTCACAAAAGTATTCTAAATGATAGGCTACACTTCATAGCACTGTTGGAAACACTGAATAAGATAATCCTCCACTATAAGAATTGGCTATAGTTATCACCGTCATTACTGATACTTAAGGAAGAGTTTTCTAACTGTGTTTGTCTGGAAAGGGGTGGGCAGCAAGTATGCATCTAACAGGGATGCCATAGAGGAGACTCCTACACTGACTAGAGAACTGGCTTAATGACTTCTGAGGTTCCTGGCAGCACTTGAATTCTGTTGTTTCTTGATGAACTCATGGTGAAATCAGACTGAACACCCTGCCCTTCAATAAATGAAGATCTCTTGAGGGCTTTTGCAGGCAATAGGTGTGACCCTCAACATTCTCTGAGAAATGGCAGCACGAGGAAACTTGCAGCTGCATCAGCATCATCCCCATATCATCACCACCAGCACCATTGTCCTCATGACTGATATTGATATGATCATAACATATTTTAATTATGCATACTTTAGTCTAGTGATACATTTTAGCACTGCATCATACTAATAAGGCATATAATGCAAGTATAAGTCTTCCAATTTTACACATGAGGAAAAGGAGACATAAAGACTTTCTCAAGGCCACCCAACTTTTTATTGACCCAGATAACCAGGCATTTCTCACTTGGGCTGGTTAGTGAGCCCAACTCCTTGCTACTCCATCCCCATTCTCCTATTTTGGTAGAGTTTACTGAAATGGAGGGGTACAAGGAGGCTTGTCTATCTTTTTTATGTGTGTGAGAGAAAAGAGAGGGAATGGAAGGGGACTAACACTTCTTAACCCCTACTACACACTGGGCACTCTCTCAGGAAATCTTATTAATGAAGAAGGTGTTATTTGTCCAACTTTACATACACTTGAATATGAGAGGTGAATTAAGAAGGCCATAAAGTGGATTGACATATATACACTAATATGTATAAAATGGATAACTAATAAGAACCTACTGTATAAAAAAATAAAATTCAAAAAAGCAAAAAAAAAAAAAAAAAAAAGGCCATAAAGCTGGGTTTTGGTTCCAGTTCTGACACATGTATGTGCTTGACCACTGAGGTTCTTTCCAATTCATAAGTCTGTGATTCTTAGAACTGGGAGAGTGGGGAGCAGTGGTCCCTGACCATGGTGCTGAAAACACAGTGGGCTTGATTTTGTATCTAGTGAGTCACAAACCTGAGATTCTAACCCAGGTCTGCCTACCTCTAATGCCACACCTGGGCTCAGAGGACAGAATTAGTTCCCTTGGTGGGCATCCACTTTGAATGGCAAGGTCAGTTGAATGGTTCGACTCAGCAGTGTCAGATCTTAAGCCCTGGAAGTGTTGATCACTGCTGCCTTGTATCAGGGACTATTCAGACCAATCCTTACCACATGGCTGGATCTGTTGTGAAGCCTTGGAGTTTCCAGGTGTAGCCAGTGCACTCCTGAGTCATGCCAATCTCATTGCTTTTCAGTGATGTAGCAAACAGACATGAGTTTCTGTGTTTGGGAGGTGGGTTTTCTATGTTCTTCATACGTCAAAGTCCCCAGCCAATTGTTAACATTTCTCTCTCATAAACTAGTATTTCCTGTTTGATTCTGACTGTTCTAAATCAAAATGTATTTACATTGGGCCCAACAGAGATAAAACCTAGGCAAGCTGATCATAAGGATGTAGAATCCATCTATTAACATCATCTTATAATTATGTTTATACAAACATAAATTTGTACCATTTTCATTCCTGCAAACAAGAAAACTGGGAAATGTCTGCAAAATGGCAGATGTTTCATGGAATGCCATCTCCCCTGGAAACCTTTTCTGGTGCCTCCTGCTTCTGTATCCAACAATCCTTTTATGCTTTTCCCCTGACACAGAAGTTCCTGAGGAGAAAAAAGGATGCTTCAGGCGGGCCTATGACCTGTTTTGTGGTCTGGACCAGCAGAAGGGCCCCAAAATGACAAAGGAAGAGGAGGCAGCCATGAAGCTGAAGATGACAGACACCTCGGAGAAGCCTTTGTGGCGGACGATAGTGAACATCAATGGCATTATCCTGCTGACCGTGGCCATCTTCTGTCATGCGTATTTTGCCTGAGTCCTGCCTTCTGCTGCAGGCTGTGCATGTGAAGGCTGGGATCTTTATTCTGTCTCCTTTTAATCCCCTTCTGCAGTGTTGAAGGGACACCAGCTAGTTGTAAATTTTGCCCAGTTGATAAATGTGTACATTTGTAATTACAGGCTAGCTAGAGAAAAATTGCTGTTTTGGTGTTAACTTATGTATTTGAGGCCAGTGTGATACAGTCATCTGTACATATCGGAGCTGCAGAAGGAAATTCCACTCAGTCTGACGTCTAGGAAAAGGCAGACTAAGAAACAGAAGCCCTGTAATGTCTGATGCAAGTTTGTCTCAGGTAGATTCAGCACGTCAACATTGTTTGTGATCCTTGAATATTATTTTAAGAGTTGTCGTCTCCCTGGCTCCTACCACTTTCCCTATCTAACTTCCCCCTTCATTTTTTTTAAAAGAAATAACTTCCCCCCTCCTCATGATATCCCTGTCAAGGTTTTCCTGGCACAGGAAAGATCAATCTGATAAACTGATGAACACGTTGAAGCTGAGGATGCGAGCTTGATGGGGTCCCTGTCCTGGTTGTTTGCTCTTTGAAGGAGGGGCCTGGACATGGCAGTACTAACGCCAAAGGGAGGGACCTAGGCTCCAGCCTCAGGCCAGCGGGGAAAGCAGATAATTCCGAGTCAAGGGGATTTTCTGGTTTTCTTAAAGGTGTCCATTGTCAGTTCTTTGTGTTGAGATTTCATTCATTTTAGCATTTCCTATGCCTGGACTGTCTTAGCCACTCAGTAATGTTTATGGACTGAATGAATGATGTGGGTATTTGTTAATAAACGCTTGCTTTATTTTTGGTTAACCCTATGGCTGCACAGAGTACACACTCTGGTGACTATAGTGAATTGGGGTGCATTTTCCAGAGACTCCTCTTCCTCATGGTGCTGATATTGACATACAGGCTTAGCAACTGACTCAGTGTCACAAAATAGAGCACATATGCCTCTTGGGGGGCATCTGTCATCTCAAAGCAGCCTCACTCTCCTGAAACACTGAAACTTTTAGCCAGAGATCCTTCTCCCTGTGAGTTCATGTGACCACAGCTCTTCTTTTCTTAGGTGTCTTGATTGGTGGTCACCCATTGACCAAGTTTGGGGTGGGTGGTCTCTGTTCCAGGTGGTAGCACTCAACACTTTTATTTCTTGTTTTACCTGTTTCCTAGGGAGAAATGTTTTAAATTAAAATTAAATTTAATTAATTTATTTCTTTTAGTTCCACCTGTGGAATCTTAATCATATTGTAATATAATCCTGTGGAAGTCATGATGTTAGTATTGACTGTTTTCAGGCTAGCTTAGAAAAGAGCTGAGAGTGGTTCCTTGGGTATAAAAATGGTTCAACAGGTAAAGAATGGCTTCTTGTGAAACGAAAAGAAAATATTTGATGTGCCCTCATATTCCCCTTAAGCTAGGCAGAGAACAGGGAAAAGTGGAGAATTTCACATGGCTAGTATTACTCAGAGTACTCAGTTTTGTGGGGAGTTTGTGATATTTTTGAGCTTTGAGAGGATAAAGGGAGAGGACTGAAAGCTAGTGGATGGAGCAGCATAAAGTATCTAGATCGTCCTAGATTCTGTTTCTGACCTTGTCAATGATTCACTATGTATATTGTGGTAAATTATTTTGTCTCAACTCTGTATTTTTCTCTTTGAAAAATGGGGACCTTGGTGCTCATAGCATCTACCTACCTCCTCTGGGTGTGACGAGGTCACTTTGAAAAGAGGATGAGCGATACATACATGAAAGATGCCAAGCAGATGTAATACTAAGCTGCATTTAGTCCCGTACATTAACATGTATTACTTTGGTAAAAAATAAAAACATTAAAAAACCATAACATCCTGATTTCCTGTTTCCTAGAGATTCTAGACAAATACTGACCTTGTCTGTGGTGAGCATTTGTTGGTACAAGATATGGATTAGGAAGCAGGAGCCAGGACAGTTGAGAATAGAATCTAACAACTTGAACAATTTAACAACAAGTAGCAAAGTTTGGAGATGATTTCCACTTGAAAACCACTAGTAAACATGAGGTGAGTAACTACCTTCAATGCACAATGTCCCATTAGAACAGACTGAACCACTTGGGTAACCAGGGCCCAGTAAGTGATAAACTGTACTAGAATAATTTCAGGGATGCAGGAAAGAGCTATTCTTTTCCTCAGATGGAAGGTGTGTGTTATGGTGCAGAGTGATTGCTCATTAATGCTAGTTTTTAGAACTGAAAAACCATGCCCTGCCAGGAAGAAAGCTTCTTTAAGTATGGATGACCATTTTAAAAGGAATCTCTCAAAATGAGAAGATAAAGCTCCTTCTCTGCAGAATGATGTTGGTCCTGGGGCCTTTGACATACCTGGGAGCATTTCTTACTTCCATATAACTGAGTCAGACATTGGTGTATACGTGAAAAAATTTCCACCTCTGAAACTCACTAGAACCCACTTTTTCCTAGTACTGAAATCACCATTTCCTAAAAGATGTGCTACGGTTTGTTCTGCTTCACGAAGGCAAACCTTGGGAGAAAAACATGTGTGTGCTTAGTTGCAGGAGAGAGATTTTTTTAACATTACCCCAAACTCAGCCCGAAGAGTACTTCTTCTAACTTCCAAGTTGGATTTCGGTGAACCAAGTTGTTTGAATGAGGTGCCATTGCATTCATGGGTTGGTGGGGATGGAATTAGGGAGATGTGGGTGAGGTTAATGGGGCAGCATTATTTGACTGGCTCTGGAGGATTCAGGTGAGTGTTGTTCAGTCCCCGAGTTCCACATTGCATCCCTGACCCAGCCAGTTTTTTCTGTCAGAGGAGCTTCTGCTCTTCTATGAGGGCTCTTCCAAGACTCCCAGGACATGGATAATGATGTTTTCTGGCTCTAGGGCACCCCCAGCTTGAGAGAAGTTGGTCCTTGAGTGGACCTGCATTCCTAGATCACACTCAAAGGCCAAATTGTCAAACTAAACACTTATTTCAGATTGGAGAAAATTCAAATTAGAATGCTGGTGCTTCGCTTTATTTTCTGATAGTCCAGGAGTCAAGATGCCTGAGTCCTGGGAGCAGCAGATGCTTTCTCATTAACTCTTTGTTGAAAACCTCTGTGATCCAGCCACCCAAAGGCGCTGCCCCACCTGCCTTCCCTCACCCTCAGGCCCTATATATTCAGTTTGTAATTCTATTTCCTTTTGCTGCATGACATCCACTTTAGATTATTTTTTCCATAGGAACCCATGACTTGGAAATCCATAAGATGCAGAACTAACTTTACCTGTGCTATAAGCTTAATTGTGTTCTCTTCTCCCATGCATTCACTTGTTAAAGTCTAACCCCCCCAGTACCTCAGAATGTGACTGTATTTGGACATAGGCTCCCTAAAAGTGTAATTAAGTTAAAATGAGATTACTAGGGTGGGACCTAATCCAATATGACTGATGTTTTTATAAGAGGAGATCAGGATGTAGGTACACACAGAAGGAAGACCATGGGAAGCCACAGGGAGAAGACTGCCCATCTATAAGCCAAGGAGAGGCCTCAGAAGAAACCAGCCCTGCTGACACCTTGGTCTTGGACTTCCAGCCTGCAGAACTGTGAGAAAATAAGTTTTTGCTGTTTAAGCCACCCAGTCTGTGGTACTTCATTATGGCAGCCCTAGAAAACTAATATAATCTGTAAGAGAATTAGATCCTGTTCTGCGTTTTCTTAGATTCTGTATTTGTCAGTTTGATAGGCATTTATCACAGGGTCAAGTATATTAACTATATTTTCCTATTTTCTGTACTTTGATGCTCTGGCATTTGGAGGCCTTGCAGACTGGGGAGAGATGGCAAAGTGCTTGTTCTGGATCACATCTGTCATAAACTGACCAACCAATCATGTCTATACACCAGCCACCTCCTTATCTAACTCTCACACACCAAGGCAATATTTCCTCTGTCCTAAATCATCCCAGGGCCAGGTACTTGGCAATTAGAGACGACCTCAATAGCCCAAAGCGCACCAGAATTACTCAAACAGGCCAATCCTAAGTTGTTTACCTGCCCTGCCTTTCCTTTCCTGCAGAAACCCCAATAAAATCTGTGGCCTAGGCCTTCCTCTTGCTCCTTTCTGCCTTCTGGCTGACAGTGGTGCTTCCCCCTGTGGCCCTGCATGGCATGCGGTGCCCTCCTCTCTGGGATCTGTGACTATAATAAACTTCTGCCTTTCAAGCCTGGTTCTCTTCTCTTGTGGCTGCACCAACTTCACCATACCATACCCCACACCTACATTATTAGAACAGATCCACTTCTCATAGCTGTCTCAAAGGTCTATAGGGCACCATCAGACAGACCCTTGATCAGGAATTGCATTTCCATTTCCTTAAAAAACTATCTGTCTTCTTCTCAACCTTCCTTCTTCTTCTTCTTCTTTTTTTTTTTTTTTTTTTTTTTTTGCGGTACGTGGGCCTCTCACTGTTGTGGCCTCTTAACAGGTTCCTGAGAGCCTGGCTCTTTTAGCCTGTGACCTTGGGCTTCCTTAATCTCTGCGAGGCTTGGGTTACCCCTCCATAAAACAGGAATAACTGTGCTTATCACATCTGCCTCACCTGGTGTTGTAAGAACAGCATGAGTGATATAAGTGAAGGCTCTTTGCAAACATTAATATTCATGTAAGACTATACTATTATCATTATTATATATGGCAAGACTTGGGGGCAGTCACTGGGAATATTCTTCTATCTCTAAATTTCTTTCTCATTGGTTTGAGAAAGAAATTCCTGACATTCAAGAATAATTCCTTTTGGCAAAGATTGTATGACCTTCTAGTGGTCCAGCTGGGCTCATATCTCTTACTCTTTGTGTACTTTTCACCATACATCTTTTGTCACATCCTAAGCCCCAGGAAATGGTGACCTCTGAATCATGGAAACAGAGGTAAGGGACCCACAGCTGTCTTGCGATCATAATTGGTTGAGTGGGACAGGATCCAAGTAAGCATTTTATTTTCAGACTCAGAGGTCATGAAGTGAAAAAGCCCACAAGCCAAGCCTCTCTAATTTCCACTCTGTTCTTGGTTTCTTGTAGTCCTTGCTGCTGTTGCTGGTCCTAGGGTGGTTCTTTGTCCCCATATACATCAAGGCAGGAGTGAGCATCCACAGGTGTTCTCTGGTGCATTTTTCTAGCATTCATTTATTCACTCATTCTTTCTGCGAAGTCATGAAACCTGGTTAATATCATTAGTCCCAGGATTTCTGGGCTTACATTTGCATAAGACCGCTAAGTGCTGCCGGATCGCTCTTGAAAACGGCTGCGATCCACTGTCCTCTTGCTGATCACTGTTGTGGGGGTTCCCATTTTCCCACATTCTCACCAACACATGGTATTTGCCTTTATTCTGATTTTTGCTATTCTGATGTTTGTAAGGTAGTTTGTTGTTTGTTTTAATGAGGGGTTGGAAATGCCATGCTCTGGCGGCTCCCCTTCAACTTCAGTTGCCAACCAGCTAGGGCACTGCTCTGCCTCTCTGAGCCTAGCTCGCGTGCTTATTGCTTCTGCAGCTGGTGTGCAGGCTGAGGGGTGCTATATCCTGGGATAATTCCTGGGATGACGGTGTCCAGGGGGCAAGCCTTCTGTCTAGTACCTCTGCAGGTCACCATATAGTCCCTCTTTGCTCATCCTGAGTCCCTTCTAGTGCCAGGCTTGAACAAGCTCTGCTCTCCTTGGTGTAAGAATACACACCACAGAACTCATGCACGAGTTCTGTGCGTCTGAGCCTGTGCGTCCAGAGCCTGTGCTCCGCAACGGGAGAGGCCACAACAGTAAGAGGCCCGCGTACCACAAAAAAAAAAAAAAAAAAAAAAAAGTATTCTTGTGAAAACTCTTCTGTGTGCTGTGAGGCATGGTTCTTTTGGATACAACTCTAGGGTATCATTTTTTATGTACATGAATTTTAACCAGGGAGTGATGATAATAAAAAGAGTAAAAGAGAGATCTGGATATGCAGACTGAAAAGGCTCCTGACCATCCTGGCAAGTATCCTATGGGGGGCAGGTGGGATTTCTAATGCTCCTGCTGGCCTTTAGGGTTTGCTCTACTCTGTGTCAATGTTGGGCCTTTAAGATCCCAGAATTGTGTCTCGTGTGGACTGATCTGGTGTTGGTAGCCAATCTCCAAGATGCTCTTAATGGTCACTCCCTGGTATCCTTGGACTCGTACATACTGATTAGAGATGACCTGTGAAACAAATGGAATATTGAGGAAATGACTGTGTATGACCTCCGATGCTACATCATAAAGGACTTCCATTGTGCTGTCTTAGATCACTCGCTCCCGGGAAGGCAGTTGCCATGATGTGAAGCATCTCAAGGAGCCCTATGGGGAGGTTCACGTGTCAAGGGACTGAGACCTTGTGTAACCAGCCTTGTGACTCAGCCAAACTGGAAGCTGGTCCACCAGCCCCAGTCAAGCCTTTCTATGACCATCACCTGGTCAAAATCTTGACTGTAACCTAACAAACAAACTTGAGCCAGAAACACCCTTCCAGGCTGCTGCCAACTCCTTGATTCACGGAAACTGTGGAATCATACATGTTGTTGTTCTTAGCTTCTAATTTTGGAGAAATTTGATGTGAGGAAATAGAAAATGAATACATTAAGAGATGGACATGGCGATGTGGAGAGGGTGTAGGCATTGGTGGGGTTAAGCCTTGATGTCTACTGTTAGTGAAATGTGATGAGACCACACTGGACTCCCTCACTGCATATGATGTCAATGGATTGCCTAATGGCTTTTCCTTATAACCCATGGCTTCATTATAAATGTCCCATATGAATTATGCACAACCATTATGCCTTGTCAAGCTTCTTTGGGTAAATCTTTGACTATAAAATAATCGAAGGACACAGGCCTCTTCCACACTTTGATATTTCAGTATTGAATTCCTTAAAACAAGGTACCTGACCCTCTTTATTATCTTTATTTTTCACTCCCCCACCTTTATCAGATGTAAAGATTTATGTAGACAGTCACCTCATGTATTCCTTTGAATAATAAGAAGCATCTGTGTACATTTCTGCCCCTTAACTAAAAGATAGAGATGTTGCTTTAACAAGAGGGGTCACCAAATGGAAAAGATGAAAAAAATATATATAGCAGGTCCTAATTCAGTAGAGCTAGGGAGTGAAGTGAACTTCCCAAACTAGATTTTAGAAGAGACTCTCATCTTTTTGTCTAACTAATCAGGAGAGAGTCAAGTCCTAGATTTTGATGGAATATGTCCATAATAGGAGGAAAAAACAACACTTTAGAGCTCATCGGCCAACGTGGCATTGAAGACCCTCTTCAAGCCGGGAGAGCAAAGGAAGAGGAAGGAAGAAAGAGCCTCTGGTGTTGGCAATCTTACCACAAAGACAATGGTGAGTTTCACCTCGTGAATATCCGGGGGCCTCACGAAGTGAACTGATGAAGAACATTTGTATCTTCTGTTGACAAAGGCTGGTGTCGCCCCTGGGAACATCTTCACCTCTCTGTTCTCTCTGTTTCTTGTCTCAGCCACAGCGGTCTTCTGTTTTCATCTTTCATCTCCCTCACATCTGGCACACTACTGTCTTGTTCCATTCTTTTCATAAATATTTCTGGAATGGATGGAAGCATTTTTCTAAGTGAGAAGTAGCCATTATGCTGATCTTTTAGGGTCCTTTGTCCAGACTGTGCTGACTCACCCATCCATGGTGTAGGAATGTTAGGAACAACATCTTCTGTAGCAGAGAAAGAGCAACAAAGAAACATGCTGTGGCCTGACAACAAAAGCATCCAAAAAATGTCGGACCCAGAAATATGAGACGTTTTGCCATTTCCCAATACCCTACACTATTTGGTGTCTCTGAATATTTGAACACTCTGCTACACCTTCTGAGAACCCTGCACCTTCTCTAGAAGTGTTGCTTGCTTTGTTGCTCCACAAACAAGACCACTACTCGCCACTCCATTCCAACCCAGATGACCAGTCACCTCCTTCCTGTTGCCCTCTTGAATGAGCTGCTCAAGTCTTTGTTCCCAAAGCCATCTGCTTTCCCACCTCACTGCAGCCTTCATCATGTGGTATGGTGGTCATATTTCTTTCACCTTAAAATCTAGAAAGAACTCAGTTGAAAAGGACGTTTCTTAATATCAATTATCAATGGACATTACAGGGTGTGGTCCACAGATATTTCTGGAATGACAGTGACCAGGCTTTCAGACCAACGCCGTTAACATAATTTCCACAGAGAAACTGAAGTTTGAATTCATTGCGCAGTAGGGGGCGCTGTGGGATTTCCCCAGGTCTGCACAGTGGGTGCCGTCTGTTGTGTAATCCCTCACACTCTCCAGGGCTGGGGCTGTGTTTGCTGGTGGAGACTCAGCTGCTGTGTACTCTCTGGGATGGGCAGGGTCTCCTGCTCAATGGTCTGTGTCAGGTCCCAGCAGCTGCTTCCTCCCTATTCACTCCCATGGGACAGACTCTGAGTCTCACCCATCAGCCCCTCTGTCTAAAGAACCAAGTGCAGACCTCAGCTGGTCCTCAGGGTGGAACAGAGGTCTCCAGTATGGGAAACAAATTTACATGAATAGCCCCTCCTCCCTGAGGCCACTGAAAGAGATAAGAGATGTCTGGGCAGCCCAGCTCCAGTTCAGGGTGTCTCAGGAGGGCTGCATTCACCATGGCCTGGACTCCTCTCCTCCTCACGCTCCTGTCTCACTGCACATGTGGGGACATTCCTCAGAGGCACAGAGCAGTCCCACAGTCTATGTTAGCCTCTCTGGCTCAGAATCTCAGGCAACTCAACTCTGGTCCCTGCCCCAGCACCCACATGTGTCTATGTTTGCAGGTGCCCTCTCCCAGCCTGTGCTGACTCAGCCATCCTCCCTCTCCTCATATCTGGGAGCATCAGCCAGACTCACCTGCACCCTGAACAGTGGCTTCAATGTTGGTGATTTCTGGATACGTTGGTACCAGCAGAAGCCAAGGAACCCTCCCAGGTATCTTCTTACCTTCCACTCAGATTCAGACAAGTACCAGGGCTCCGGAGTCCCCAGCAGATTCTCTGGATCCAATGATGCATCAACTAATGCTGGGATTTTGCTCATCTCTGGATTCCAGCCTGAGGACGAGGCCAACTATTACTGTGCTACATATCACAGCAACTCAAAGGCTTTCACAGTGCTCCAGACCCATGGGGAAGTGAGACAAAAACCTCCCCACTGCTCTGCTCTGCTCACAAAGGAAGCCTGGAAGTTTCTTCCACCTCCCCCAGCATCGGGTGGGCCCTCAGAACTGCACAGACAGAACCTCTCAGACATCCCTCAGTCCTGGGCCAGAGACCCTCAGGTTGTGGCCACATCAGGGTCAGAAGAGACCTTGGCCCACAGGCCCTATCCCCTTGATACCCCCGGTTCACTTCCTAACTCCAAAAAGGCCTTAATCTTTGAGTCCTCACCTGTAAAAGGGAGATCAGGACATTGTTTACTTCATAGGGTTGGGAGAGGATTAAATGAAGGCACAGATATGAACTCATTGCAGTGTGCGGCCCAGACCAGCTGCTGTGATCACCGTCACCACTAATTCAGCCTCGTCTAGGACCAGAGGCTCCCAGAATGTTCTCTTCCTATTCCCAGACTCCTGCTCCTCCTCTGCTCCCGATTCTCAAGACTCACCCATCAAGAGAGGGAATTTAAAGAGAACTTGTTGGGCTTCCCTGGTGGCGCAGTGGTTGAGAGTCCGCCTGGCGATGCAGGGGACACGGGTTCGTGCCCCGGTCTGGGAAGATCCCACATGCCGCGGAGCGGCTGGGTCCGTGAGCCATGGCCACTGAGCCTGCGCATCCGGAGCCTGTGCTCTGCAACGGGAGAGGCCACAACAGTGAGAGGCCCGTGTACCGCAAAAAAAAAAAAAAAAGAGAGAGAACTTGTTTTTCACTTGGAAAAATCTAGATTGAAAACCTGGATCTTTCAAATACTAGACATGCATCATGGACCTGCTTCTGAATTTCCCAGTGTGTCAGTGTCATTGTCTGTAGCGTGGACACAAAGTACCCACCTGATCAACCTGGTGGGTAGAGTGCATGGGATGAGGTACACAGAGTAGTGACAAGAATGGTCAGTGCTGTCTTCCCTTCATGACCTCAAATGTCCACTGAACAGTGCTCTTAGCTTGAGCCAGCCCTGGCTCCACTATCCAGAGAGGCTGGAAGAAACACCTCCCAATCATACAGACACTTTGGACTCAAGGAGAGAGTCCCAGACCAGGTGGGAGAGGGCAGCGGAGTGTGGGTGCAGCAGGTTGGGGTGGGTGCTGCTGGGCGTTCCCTGTGCTTCACCTGCAGTGTGCACCTGGCGTGACAGGGTTCTCAACCCCAAGAACGACTGTGGGAACTGCAACCTGTTGGTGAGAATTATGACCCAGAGGCTCTAAAGAGAAGAGGGCACCAGTGTGATTTCAGGGTTCCCGGCAGTATTTCCAAGGCTTAGAAATGGAACCTACAATGGTGAATCCTGATTAGAAAATCCAAAGACCACCCCCCCTCCAAATTATAGATTTTCTCAACAGCTGCACTGGCCTGTCCCAGAAAGAGTGTGAAGATGTCCTGCAACAAATGGAGTGCTGATAGCCTGGTCTTGTGGGGTTATGTGGAGTGGGCAATTATGCACAGGGGGAAATCTTGTTCCCTGACCTTCACTTCCTTGTGACTGTGACCTCTCAAGGTCTTTGTGGGAACAGAGTACAGGCTTCCCTTGGGCCACCATTTATCACAGATTGCTCCACAGAATAGAACCCTGCAAAGGGCCAGGAAAAGCAGAGAGTAGGACAGAGATTTGGGTAAAGGGCTGTGCATGATTTACGGTTCTCTTGAGAGACAGAACCAATGGGATGCAACTATATCTATCTATCTATCTATCCATCCATCCTCAAGTGGTTTGGGCTGTGGACAAAGTGAGCAGGGTTTTTTTTTACTTCTATTATTGATTTGATGCAAATCCCAGGTTAAAATCTTTCACAGGAGAGGCCAGCAGCCATCATGTGTGGTCAGATTAAAATGGACTTGGTAAAACCCATAAAACTGTGTGACACCAAGAGTGAACTCCAATGGAGTTTAGTTGATAATAATGTATCAGTATTGGTTTATGCAGTTTTACCAGTTGCCCGAAACCAATGCAAGATGTTAAAATGGTGGAAGTGTGGGGGGAGTAGGAGGAATATGTGGGAATGCTCTATAGAACTGGATTTTTATCTGAAGGAATTACACATCTCCTTGTAATTAAAACCCAGACCAAAATTATGTCAACTGTGTATTTACGGCTCTAACCCTGCTTGTGGTTTCCAGCCCCGGAAGAGGTGAAAAACTAAAGAGTGAGGTGGGGGGTGGGGGAGTTGGTCCAAAGAGGCCTAATCAATAGGAGCTGCAGCTCATTTGGGATTTTCAAAATCCTGAAGGACTGAGACCGACGAGATGGTAGGAGTAGGAGGGAGGGAGTGTAAGAGGTAATAATTCAAAGAAGGAGATATTGGCCATTCAAGTAACTGAGAACAGTTGCTTTTAGCCTGTGCTGTGGGTTGTTGGGATAGGGAAGGCTCCTAGGAGGAGCTCCTTGGAAAGTGGCTGGAGAGCAGGAGAGGCAGGTAGAGACCAGACCATTGTACTGACCTCAGGGGATGTAGGGTCATTGTCGGACTGTAAGGTGGGGGTGACATGCTCCCGCTGGCCTTTCTACACTAACTCTCCAGCTGCAACGGGGATAAAACGCACAAGTCAGGGAGGTGGGTTTGTGGGTCTCATCCTGGGAGGAGAAGGTGGTGGCCAGATCCAGGTTAGTTTGGGTGGAGACCGGGGTGTGTGAGGCGGGGCTAAAGGCGGTCTCACCCGCTGGGCTCAGCTCGAGAATGTCCATCCCAGTCCTAAGGGAGCCTGGGTGTGGACCGCAGGGGATGCTGCGTGCCTGTCCCTGAGGGTCTGTGGGGGGACTCTCAGATGGGAATCCAGGCCCTGGAGCCCTGCCTTGTGCCCTCTGCTCTGTGCTCACTGGTCCAGCCGCTGTGACCACCCAGGGCCCAGGGGAGGCTCCCCAGCCCCACCCCGTGCTCAGGTCTCACCCAATTTTGGCCCAGGGTCCCCGGGGGAGGGGTCATTTGCATGGAGGGTCCTCTGCTCTCCCATGAGGGACAAGGTAAGAGAGATTCTGTGCAGGTCCCCTGTGGGCTCAGAAGCAGAGCTGGGGTGTCTCCACCATGGCCTGGACCCTTCTCCTCCTCGGCCTCCTCGCTCACTGCACAGGTGAGAGGCGGTAGAAGGCGGGAGAAGGGATTCGGGGACACCTGGGCCGCTTTATTCCTTCTTGTGGAGAACATGCTGTGGACAATGGCCCAGACTCACTTCTCTGTGTATCCCGTCCTCTGTTCCAGGGTCCTGGGCCCAGTCCGGGCTGACGCAGGAAGGCTCCATGTCAGGTTCTGTGGGACAGAAGGTCACCCTCTCCTGCACCGGAAATGGCAACAATGTTGGAGCTAATATCGTGAACTGGTACCAACAGATTTCTCACGGGGCCCCCAAAACGGCGATGCTCGCAGGTTCTCTGCCCTCAGGGATCCAAGACCTGTTCTCTGGCTCCACGTCTGTCAACACGGCCTCTCTGACCATCTTGGGGCTCCAGCCTGAGGACAAGGCTGATTATTACTGTTCAACGTGGGATGACAGCATCAGTGGTAACACAGCGCATCTGACCCACGGGGAACTGAGACAAAAACCCACCCCCTCTCCCCGTGATCACCCCCGTGACTGCCTGTGACAAATAAGGAGGGTGACCGTGGCCCACCTTACAGCGTGAGGGTCTGACTGTCCAGCACCCACCCACTTTAAAGGGTCAGTGACACAGGCTCCGTCTCACACTGTTTTCATCATAGTTTCATTGAGATATACTGCGCATGCCAACAGGTTCACTGGTTTAATGTGCACAGTACAAGGATGTTTAGCATATTCACAGAGTTGTGTAACTATCACTATATTCTATATTCTTTTTTTTTTTTTGGCCTTGCAGCGCGGCATGCAGGATCTCAGTTCCCAAAGCAGGGACTGAACCTGTGCCCCCTGCAGTGGAAGCTCAGAGTCCTAACCACTGGACCACCAAGGAAGTTCCAGATCACCATATTCTAACTTTAGAACCTGCCCACATTCCTCAGAGAACGTCCCCACCCATTCGTGATCACACCTCATCACACCTCTGCTCAGTCCTAGGGAACCACTGCTCTACTTTCTGTCTTTACAGATTTGCCTATTCTGGACATTTCATATAGATGGAACCAGAAAATAGGTGTCCTTTGTGACTGTCTTAGTTCAGTTAATTCTTTTGCATAACATTTTGAAGTTCCATCCGTGTGGGTCAATATCCATTTTTTATTGCCAAATAATACTCCATTGTATGAGCTGACCACCGTTGTTTACCCTTCAGGGACATTTGAGTTGATTTTTTTTCTTCTCTTGGCTATTATGCAAAATGCTGCCAGAAATATTTGTGTACAAGTAGTTAGGTGTTGTTTTGTTTTTGGTGGAAGTATGTTTTCACTTTTCTTGGGTAGATACCTAGGAGTGGCATAGCTGAGTCTTATGGTAACTATGCTAACAGTACATTTTGAGATTTGAGGAACTGTCAGATGTTTTCCAACATGGCTGCCCTGGTTTGCATCTCTACCAGCAATGTATGTGGGTAAAATTTCTCCCCGTCTTCACCAGCAACTGTTATTATCTCTCACTTTATTTTATAGCCCTTCCAGTCTGGGTGAAGCAATATGTCATTGTAGTTTGCATTCCCCTAATGACCCCTGATGCTGAGTCCCTTTTCATGCTCTGTAGGAGGCTCTGAGGCCCTCCCCGTGGATCACTGACCTAAAGAACCTTTAAAATGAGTCAGTGCTGAAATCACACACTTAGCTTGTTCCCCTGAACTCAGCAGAAAGCCCTTGTTCAGGGACAGAATCGCTCTCAGACACCAGGGAATGGGCAGCATGAGGCCCCCTTCCATATGAGGACCGCTAGGCAGGAGTGTTCTGGGATCTGCCTGGGGGGCACTGCAACTTCAGGCTCACACCTTCCACAGGGCTGTTCTGGAGCCTCCCCTCTGAGCACGACTCTCCCTGTCACCACTTCAGGAAAACACCAGCCCAGAAGGCGACTCCCTGATGCCTCAGCAGAGGCCCCTCCCCTGGGAACCAGGACTTGGACGCAGTTTGGATGCCCCTCATCTCCCCCACGCAAGACTGTTGTCAGGAACCACTCAGTCCACACGGACTCCAACAACCTCCTGACAAAGAAAACGTACAGACATCCCAGGAAAGATGAACATTCCACACAGGGGATAAAACAAGACTTGCATACATGTAGAAACAGATCCATTGATGCTCAGGATGGACTGCAATGAAAAAATCTGAAAATTATGCTTATTTAGCTTATCAATAGTTTCTATTTATTTAAAAAAATACCTGTCAGAATTTTGGAGAAATGAGACCCTTTTTCTAACATTTGTATGAAAAAATTTAAATCCAGGAATAGCCTAGGACATTTTACAAATGAACAAAACTGAAGAGGGATATACATGACTAGATAGTGACACATATTTACAGCAAAAATAATTTAAAGATTGTGAGGCTACTATAGAAACCACACACAACAAACAGACAAACAAAAATCAATGTACACTGTGTGGGAATCCCAGGAACTGGGAACCACCCTGGATGTGTGAAAGGAGACAGGAACCAGGTGAGCTGCAGAACCTGCTGAGCCCTCAGGTCCTCAGGTCACCGTGAAGTTGTGCTCTGTGACCCGCAGGGGGCGCCATGGGACTGCCCTGGGGTCCCTGCACAGCTGCTCAGGGAGGACCATTCACTCCAGGAGCTGGGCCTGGGGGCGGGGCCTGTGCTCCCTGGTGGGGACTCAGCAGTGTGTCCACTCTGGCTGGCAGAGGCCCCTGAGCAGGGACCTGCGTGGTCTCAGCAGGTGCTTCCTCCCAGGGGGTCCCAAGGGGGAAGCCGCCCTCCATCCCCTTGAGTCTGGGCTGTGAGCTGAGCTCTAGCACCAGGGCTCAGGGAGGGGCTGGGTGGGCCTTGGGTGGACACCCATTTGCATGGGAGCCCCTCCTCTGGCAGAGGCTGGGGGAGAAAAGGAGGCCTGGGGCAGCCCAGCCCCACTGTGGGGACCAGGGGGCTGTGAGCACCATGGCCTGGACTCCTCTCCTGCTCGTGCTCCTGTCTCACTGCACAGGTAGGGACAGACCCCGGGGACCAGGTCTCAGTCCCCAGCCTGCATCAGCCCGTGTGGCTCAGATTCCTGGAATCTTTCCTCCAGCTCCTGCCCCATCTCTCCTCCTGTGTCTGTGTCTGCAGGTTCCCTCTCCCAGCCTGTGCTGACTCAGCCTCCCTCCCTCTCTGCATCTCTGGGAGCATCAGCCAGACTCAGCTACACCCTGAGCAGTGGGTACATTGTTGGCGGCTACCACATATTCTGGTACCAGCAGAAGCCAGGGAGCTCTCCCCGGTACCTCCTGAGGTTCAAGTCAGACTCTGATAAGCCCCAGGGCTCCGGAGTCCCCAGCCACTTCTCTGGATCCAAAGAGGCCTCGGCAAATGCAGGGCTTCTGCTCATTGAGGAAGTGAGACAAAAACCCTTGGGCCCACAGACCTTGGCTCTGAGCCTCTTTTAAGTGAGAAGCTTCTGGGGAGGGATCTGCAAGGGAGGCTTCTCTGCACTGAGATCTCTGTGAATGGAGAGAGGAGAAACACAGGGTCGTGCCTGTAACCCAAGACAGCGCAAGTGTCCCAGGAACCCGCACAGGTGAGGACAGAGCCCACCTGCCCCTCCCTCAGCGTCTGGAGTAAATTCACCAGAGTAGGTGCTGTGTCTGGACCCAGAAATGCTCCCAGCACAGCCACGTCCCTCCTCATTTACTTCATCTCATCCCACAAATTGTGAGTCCTGGGCTGTACGGATGTCCCCACAGCTCAAATACTGACACGAGCTCTGCTTTCTGCTCCCTCCTCCCTCCTCAACCTCTTTACTGTGCTGTAAACTGGGCTGCATTTTCCTAAAACTCAGGGGTCATCCAGCCTCTGAGTAATTGCGCGGGGAAGCTATGGATTATTTCTTCCTTCAGAATTAACTGAGACCCCACACGAGGTGAGTCCTGAGGATTTAGCAGAGGAAGCCCTGGCTCCATCTCTCAAGATGGGCTGTGTTTTCTTCTGCCCCAGGTGATGTTTCCATGAATTCTCCGAAAGCACCTCAACTGCAGAAACATTTTCCTCAGGTTCCTGAAGTCCAAATCCTCCTCTCTTTTCCGAAATCAAACTAGACAATCTCCCCTGGTCCCCCAGCTGCAGACATCTGGACCCAGCAGGGCCCACGAGCCTCGGCTCTGGTGAGGGCGCAGGAAGATGGGGCTGTGGCCCCCCTGCCCTGTGCTTCCTGGGCCTGCAGACCCGCAGCTGTGGTGTCAGGGCTCCGTCCTTCCCAGTCCTGCAAGGAGGACAGGGGACAGGCGTCTCCACTCCACGTGACCCGGGCTTCTGTTCTGTGGAGTTGCTAACAGAAGTGTCACCCTGATTCCTCCTTCCATCTGAAGGAGATCCTGCTCCAGGGATGTGGCTTCCTGCCCACGTGGCTTCCTTCCTCAGCCCCAGCCCCGGAGCCTGGAGGCTCATACAGAGAAGACACCCCAGGGATGGGTTTGCTTGGAGAAGCAACCTCAGGGGTGGAGAAGCCACAAGAGGGACAGGGGCCACTGGGGCTCAGGGTGGACTTTGAGGGAATGGCTTCCTGAGGACACACGAGCAGCACAACCTGTCACACACACACACACACACACACACACACTGTTCTGGACTCTGCAGGTTCCAGGCTTCTCTGTCCCTTCAGGAATCAGGGGTCAGTCTGTGCTCACCCAGCCATCCTCAGACTCAGGCTCCCCAGGAGGTAGGATGTCCCTCCGCAGAGAACACCAGTGACAGTGACAGTGACAGAACCGGGTCCTGGGTCAGGGATGGCCAGGATGCCCGACCCCCTTCTCTGCTGGGATGAGTCTGACCCTCAGGATCCCAGGGCGAGTCTCTGCTCCCTGTTGGCCACTCACCCCCTGGACAGTCTCTGGGGTCCAGATGGTGCCTGAGGCTGATCGGGACAATTATTCTGGGACGGCGGCCTCAGAGCTGTGCTTCAGGCCTGTGGGGACATGAGGCACAACCCCCGTACCCTGTGCTGTCCAGCCCGGACGCTCACTCAGTCACCACCCCTGACACTCCCACCCAGGCGGGACCTCTGCTCACAAGGCTCCTGTCCCAGCCCAGAGTCACAGGGCCTGTCACCTCGGGGACATTGTCCACATTGCCTCCACTCCCCACGACTCAGACCTGGGACATCTGACAGAAATTCCTGGGTCCAATGGGAGTGGGAAATAGAAATCCGTTCCTCTAGTGATCGGGTGTTTGGAGGAGGGAGCTCTATCTCCCTCCTGACAGAGCTGGACACAGGGAGCAGGTGTCACAGATAAGAACAAACACAGCTCCATGCTGGATCTGGTCCTTTAGCTCTAAGGTCTGTGCTCTGTGGCCTGAGCTTAGTCAGGCTGGCTCTGCATCTTGAAAAGGAATGCCACCTGCAGCCTAAGATATGCAGAATAGCCCTTTGTCAGGGCTCTGCCTCCCAGGCTTGACATGGGAGGTCAAGGTCTAACACTCTTCATTCATATAGATACGGAAAGGTGCAGAACCAAGAATAACCTTTGTCTTGTTGGAGGTTTCCAGGAGCATCCTGACCGGACCTGCGTGGAGAGCTGCACAAAGGGTCATCACATTGCCTCCAGGGTCTGGTCTCCACCAAGAAGTTTGCAACGAGCAGCCACACCCTCTCCCCTTTCAGTTTAAAAGAAGCCTGAATTTTAACTCGGGTAAATGTCTTTGGGACACTAGACCGCCATCTCCTCTGTCTGCTGGCTTTCCAAGTAAAGTCATTATTCCTGGTCCCAAGACCTAGTCTCTCCATTCATTGGCCTGTCCTGGGATGAGCAGTATGAGTTTGACTGGGCACCAGTGCAAACAGAATCACCGGGTGCCCAGCTACGAACTATCCCTTGCATGGTTGGTGGGATGACAGGGAAGTGGACATCCAGCACCTGTGACTGGGAGGCCCGCTGGTCCTCCAGCTGCTCCCTGCAGGCCTCCTGACCCTGGTCCAGAGTCTCTGCTCTGTCCCTGATCCTGAAGGCTTAAGCGAGCTGAGCTGCTCTGTTTCTCTTGAGCTCTTGAGAAGCTCCTGATCTCCAGGCCCGGGAGACCCTTCTCAGTAAGGACGTGGCCTTCAGACCCTTCGCTTGCTACTTTCTCCAGTTTAACCCCACGATTTCAAATGCCGTTCCCACTCTGTTTCTCTGTTGGGGATGATATTGGATAAATATCAGTTGTCCTGGCCTTGGACCTTATAAATCCAAACCACCATTAAATCCATGAAGCTCTTAACAAAAATCATTGATCGGGGACATCCCTGGTGGTCCAGTGGTTAAGAATACACCTTCCAATGCCAGGGACACGAGTTCGATCCCTAGTTGGGGAACTAAGATCCCACATGCCGCGGGCAACCAAGCCCGCGCACTGCAACTACTGAGCAGGTGGGCCACAACCAGAGGGCCGTGCGCTACAACTAAGACCTGATGCAGCCAAAAGTAATATAAATAAATGAATAAACATTAAAAAAAATCATTGATCAGAGGATGACGCAGATTAGGGAGTGGGTCATGAGGGTTCCTTAGGTCAGAAATGCAGGAAGAACTTCTTAAAAAGGGTGAGAGTTGCATTTACAATAATATTCTTTTTATGTCAACCTCTTATTGACAAAAATTGTAAATAAATGTCTATAAATTGGAAATGTATACATTTAGTACATTAGAGAGTCAAAAGAAATTAAGTACTGCCAGAATAACATTCACAGGCCAAAGAGAACCCACAGATGTAATAAAGAACAATAGACATTGTTCCCCTAACATTTTGATATTCTCTGGGCAAAGACATAAATAAAAGTCAAAGAATGTACAATGGGGACTGGGTGACCAAAACAGGGAACTGTATAACAACAACAAATAAACAAACATGCAATTGTGACCCACATAGATTTCCTACCAGGTAGCTCCAGGCCTGCGGGAACTGAGACCAGGACTCTTTTCTCATCTGCGGGAGGTGGGGCCACCCAGCAGCTTCCTGCTCAGGGTCTGGTTAGAGTTTCTGCTGCTGCTTCTGCTGCCGCCCTGGGTCCAGGTTCATCCCTGGGGGGCTGCCGGGGTGTGGAGGCTCCTCTTTCCCCTCTGTCCTCAAAGTCCCTTCAGCAGCCCATTCTTACAAGGGGTCTCAAAGGAAACAGAAAGTCCATGTGCCCATCGCTGGGAATGCAGCGTTCTTTGCCCTGAAGCTCAGGGGCTGAGGTGGGGGTCGGTGGAGGTCATTCAGACCTGAACTCTGACTCAGGAACCCTGAGTCTCCATAATTGGGGTCATCTGCCAATTCCCAGGAGTTTCTAGAGCTATGACCCCCTCTCATCAGCCCTCAGGATGAACGCCTGTGCTTTGCTCACAGGGGAGATTTCTTCGGACACTTTTGCACTGACACCAGAGCATCTAAGGCGCATCATACATTTGGGTCTTCTGGAACAACTACCTCTCCTGCCCCTCAATGATCCAACCATTGATTCTTCCTGTTTAATTGCGGTGTCTAACACTTGCTGAATGGTGCTGAATAATAATGGAGCTAAAAGTCACATTGGCTGCTCCTGATTTGTGGCGTTTCCACAAATTACTGTCACCAGGCACCAATCAGAGAATAGTGGGTGCTCTTACCATATATGTTTCACAAATCCCTACATAAGTTCTTGATACACTAATGACATTTTTCTCAAACTGAAAAGAAAAACTGTTTTGCCTTTCCTTTCCCCCATAACTAGTGGAGGCAGTGCTGGGCCATTTCAGTTCCTTAGATGGTCACACGTCCAGGGCCGCCCCTTTGTGTGGCTCATCTTACTGTCCACGGGTGGCAGACCCCACCTCAATATTCCCACCTCTCCACTGTTTGTTACCTGCCCTACAAAAAGGAGAAGAAACACTTATCACAAACCCTAACCAGACTCTATCTAGGGTCTCCCACAGGATTAAGAGGAGTAATGCCCTACAAAAAGCTGTTGGCTTTCTAGTTACTAAAAATGAAGAAGCACAAAGGATATTTTTAAAAATTCCATTCACGAGGGCATCAAAAAGAATAAAATACTTAGGACTAGGATTAGTCGAGTAGGTGAGAGGCTTATAAACTGAAAACTACAAAACATTGCTGAGAAAAATTAAAGCAGATGTAAATAAGTGAAAGGAGACCTGGGTTCATGGATTGGAGGACTTCATCCTGTGAAGGTGTTGATCAATCCTGCCCAATTGATCTGCACGTTCAAAGCAATCCCGTCATGTGCTCACTTCTCCCAGTTTAATCCCCAAAGGTCCACAGATCACCCCGCTCTGGTTCTTTGGGAGGAATGTGGGAAAATATCTGTTCTTTTGGACCTAGATATTAGATACCCAACTCCTGGAATTCTACTCCATGGCAAAGACAGGCATCAAAAGGCCTGTGTCACCCTACAAATGACAGAATATAGAGATCCATAGGCAGACACACTCCCAGTAGGGTGAAGAGCAGTCATGTCAAATTGGAGTAGCTGGTAGCCCTCCACCTCTGTACACACTTGGTGAGAGAAAGAGTTACCATGCTCACCCAGCCACATCTCCAGACCCTACCCATCCCCTTGGAGAAGTAAGTGTCCCAGGTAACTGACTACATTCACTAGGAACAGAAAGCCCCCAGACTCAGAAGACAAACTGGTATACTCCCCCCAGCAACACAGCCTAGCCTCTCACAATCGCTGGGGTCTGGCTGCAGTAAAACACTTCAGCATTCACATAATATTAACAGCTAGTATTTATTAATAACAAACACTTCATTATTCTCATAACATTAAAAGCTAATACTCATTGAGTGCTAGGGATGGGTAATATGGTAGGCTGCATTCCAAAACTTGGCACATGTTAGCCATTTAAAAAAAAATAAGGCCTGTGCCAGGTGGGCTGAGGGGACCCAACAGGAGAATCTAAAACAACCACCACACTGACAACGTCAAACTGTAAGCGAACCACAGAGAATTAGGATGAGATCTGAGCCACTGTGATACTCACAATCTTACACCTTTTACATGTCTTAAGGTGAAGGTGGGCCCGTAATGACCCCAGACCCCTGGTAGGGGCAAACTCACCTGTCAGGTGATCCTGAAATATCTGAGAACAATCACTGTGCAATTATTCCTTCTAATTCTCCCTTTTTCTCTTAAGTGTTAAATCCTCCTTATCTTCAAATTTGATGCACACAAAATTACATACCTTTCCCACTGTAGCAGAGGAACTTTGTTTAATAGGCACCAAAGCATCTAGTGTGGATCTCTGTCTGACAGGGTTTGAGGCCTCAGACACAGATAATGAGAAAGGAACACAATTACCACGCACATTGTGTGAAACAGACACTGTAGCAGCAACTCTGAAATGAATATAAAATCACATTTCCTTATCACTGTGAGAACAAGAATTTTGTGGCTGTACTTCAAAACTTAACTGGAGCATTTTTCTCTTCCCACACTCCTCTTTCAGCCCAACCCCCCTCGCTGCTCTTACCAGCCCTTCTGCTCCATATCAGACCGTCTAGGGAAATTCAGATAAAAAATGCTCCATGATGCTCACACCAATGTGTTCAGATACAGTATAATTTTAATTTCTGATTATGAGTCACATGTTTTCCTATTTTTATCTGATGTTTTGGAAGAATCTCAAACTTTAATGGTTGTATTATTACTTTTCTTCTAAAAAACTGCAGGTATATTATACTAGAAACCCTAGTTTCTTGATGGCTTCTCAGAGAAAAGGGGAGCTGCCCCCCACGTCTGGTGCTGGTCTGGGTGTCAGCATGCCCAGCCCGGATGCACTGGACTGTTGTGACCAGCAATGGTGTCAAAGACTGTGTCGGCGGAGACCCCGGTCCCTCCACAGACCACACAGGACTCTGCGGGTCTGCACCGGGTTTCCTGCTGGAGGAAGCAGTGTCCACTGATCCTCCACAAGGAGCAAGAAGTGATTCCACTGGGGAGGGAGCAAGGGTCACAGTCATGGGATGAATGTGATGTTTGGGATGAACTAGACCCCTGAGGCCAGGAGGTGGAGAGCACATCCATTTATAACTCAGCCTTCAGGCTCTGCAGAGAAGAATTCAGGTTTGAGAAACATAGGACGTGGGGGAGCTGATTAGGGGAAGGATGTCACCCCCATCACTCAGTGTCTCATCCCTGTGCTGTCCCCGGTCTGTGTGAAGTCCCAGCATCTGCCTCCTTCGAGACCTGCCCCAGAGGGCATCAGGTGACACTGGGCACAGAGAGGCAGGAAGCTGATTTGCATGAGGCCCCTCCTCCTCCTAACGGGTCTGGGAGGCGTGAAAAGGCCCGAGGACCCCATGCTCCAGCCCAGGAGGCTGAGGAGGCCGTGTCCTTGGAGTGTCCCCACCATGGCCTGGACGGCGCTTCTGCTCGGGCTTCTCACTTATAGCTTAGGTCAGGCGCTGGGACTCTGCATCCTTGGGGGCACCTACAAGCAGGGCCTCAGGGGATATTGTCTCCATAACAAGCCCTGTCTCTCTCCTGTCAGTTTTAGGGGTGGATTCTCAGACTGTGGTCCAGGAGCCATCAGCGTCAGTGTCTTCAGGAGGGACGATCACCCTCACCTGTGGCCTTAGCTCTGGGTCAGTCACTACTGGTTACTACCCCAGCTGGTACCAGCAGACCCCAGGCCAGGCTCCCCAAACTGTTATCTACAACACAAACAGCCGCCCCTCTGGGGTCCCTGGTCGCTTCTCTGGATCCATCTTTGGGAACAAAGCCGCCCTCACCATCACGGGGGCCCAGCCTGAGGACGAGGCTGACTATTACTGTAGTCTCTACGTGAGTAGTGGTAATTACTATTGCACAGTGATATAAACCCATGGGGAAGTGTACCAAAACCGACTCATGTGCTCAGAGGGCTCAGCCCTTAGAGGCAGGAGAGACAGAGAGGGTGGAAATGGTCAGCACCCCGTGGGGAGCGAGGCTCCGGGGCCCCATCTCCTGTCCAGTGGTTCATGGCCACTTGCCTCCTCCAGTCTCTCCCAGGTGTGTCCATCTCTCCAAGGGGACCCCTCTCTGACTATAGATGGGGAGGAGGCCCAGCTCCCAATCATATCAACCAACAATGACACTGAGGGACCCCAGTATGACCAGCACGACTATTCTTGTCCAAAGAGAATTAATAGACATACCCAACTTCATTAATTTGATGATGGAGAATAAATGAATATTTATGGTTTTTTCATATATGCACAACAGCTAGATCCATAGCACATTTGCTGATCTGTTTATATATCACGTGCTTATAGTCATTGCATCGTGAAGCTAATGATGGAAAATAAGCATTTAAAAAATTCCATGTTCGATGGTGTCCTAGAGACAGTTCCTGCTCTTTTATAGCCTTTTCCCACACTTTTTAGCTTTTCTGATTTTGAGCATCACTTAATTAAAGCTGACATAGTTTTATATGTAATTTTATATATAGTTTTATATTTTGTAATGTAATATTAAAATTCTTTTACATTTTACTGATGACTACATTGGTAGATTTTTAAATATGTGTATGTTTCATTTTGGAAAGTGTTGCTTTCTGAGAAATTGAACAATTAGTGTCTATCACTAACTGTGCTCACAGTACAGGGCGTGGCCATGGATGTTCATGGACTGACAGTGACCAGCCATCAGCCCAGGCCCCCAGCATCACTTCCACCCAGAGCTGGACTTTGACCAGGAGCGCTGTGGGTCACCCCAGGGTCTGCAAAATGGGCGCCCCCTGCTGTGTGACCCCCCAAACTCCCAGGTCTGGGGCGTTGGGGCCTGTGTGTGTGTGATGGGGACTCAGCAGTGTGTCCTCTCTGCGCTGGGCAGGGTTCCTGTTCACAGGTCACTGTGGGTTCCAGCCGCTGCTTCCTCCTGCTTCCTCCCAGGGGTCAAACTCTGAGTCTCACCCATCTCACCCCAATTTCCTAAACTCACCCATCTCACCCCAATTCCCTAAACTCACCCATCAAAGGAAGGGAGTCAAAAGAGATCCCGTCGGTACTTTAGAAAAGCAATGACCACAACACAACAGGACTGAAAACGGGGCTCTGAGGCCATGAGGGAGAGTGTGGGACAATCCTGAGATGGCCCCTCCCCACTGGGAAACTGCTCAGGACTCCAGGGGGTCCGGCCATCCGTGCGCTCACTGGGCCACGCTGACCTGCCAGGACCCAGGGGTCAACAGGAGCCAGGCACCTCCCCCCGGGTCCCTCCTTCTCCCTGTGGGCACCCAGGGCAGGGAGGCCAGGAGCACAGACAGCAGGTCTATGTGCAGACGTGACTCTGCCCCATGTGGATCTGGGGGATAGAAAGGGACTTCGGGGAGCACGGTCCCCACATCAGCGCTGAGGGCTCCGTGTCTGAGGTTCCACCGTGACCTGGGCGCCCCTCCTGCTCACCTCCTCTCTCCCCACATGGGGGGACGACCTTACCTGGGGGTGGGCCGGGGACCCCCAGCTCTTCTCCTCAGCCCTCTGTCCTGCACAGGGAGCAGGGTCCTGCTCTCAGCCTCCTCTCTGTCCCCTCACAACGACCGCGTCCCGGGACAGACGGCCACACTCTCCTGCCCTGGAAACAGCAACAACGTTGGCAGCAAGGGGGCAGCTTGTGCAGCAACAGCCTGGCTGGGTCCCCAAACTCCTGACCCTCAGGAGTCACAACCAGCCCCCAGGGTCTCAGAGAGGTTCTTGGGCTCCAGGTCAGGCGGCGGGGCCTCCCTGAGCATCTCTGGGCTCCAGGCCGAGGCCGAGGCTGATTATTCCTGCTCAGCCTGGGACGGCAGCCTGGCTCCTCACCCGGTGCTTCACGCCAGGGGGGTGGTGAGCCCCGAGCCCTGAGCTCCCGGCTTCACCGGGCACGTGGGGCTCACAGAGCACCGGTTACTGTCCCCGGACAAGACTGGGCTGGGTTCCTACTGACACTGATGGGTGCGATGCCAGTTATTAAAAGTAATAATGTCAGTGAATGGAGCTGAGGCTGTATAAACATATGCACCTTCACATGCACTAAGACTTAGTAAAAACAGGATTTCAGGGTTTAATTAAGGGGATAATCTTTTCCCTGACTTTTCTTTCTGTTCCATTTGAAGGAGCTGGAGTCACAAGCTCAGAGGGTCCACTTCCCTGACCTCGAGTGAGCGTTCACCAGCCTCACCAGGAGCCACCCTCCCCCTTCTTCTGACCTTGGCACATGCCCTGACCTCTGGCCCAAGGGCTCTGCCTGTCACTGCAGGGGAATCACCTGACTCCTCCCTCACATTCCTGCTGACCCATCACAGCTTTGTTCAGGCTCCTCTGTCCCCACCCCTGAGCACACCCCAACCTGCATACAGGACACATCACCACGTGTGTGGCCTGCTGCTTCCTGTCACTGTCCTTTCATACACATGTGCCGTGTTTGCACAGCAGGCAGGGCTGGGCTGTGGGGCTACAGTTCACAGAGATGCACATTTTGGAAATATGGTCAGTTTCCATGGAGACGAGAGTCCCAGGGTGAGAGTATTCCTGTCTCCAGAGTGGACCTGGAAAGGCCCCGTCACCCCACTCTCCTGGAAGTAATATCAGCAAAGCCAGCTGTACAATGGGACACTCTGCAAGGGGGCTGGGACATCCCAGTGGCTGGAGGAGGTGCCTGTGGCCAGCAGGGGGCGCAGTGCAGAGTCCCAGAGAGGGGGCTGGGCCAGACAGCGGGGAAACCACTCAGGGCTCCAGAGCGCTGGGCAAACTGTCCTCCCTGATGTGGGACCCTCCTTCCTGTGAGGCCCGGTCACCCAGGAGCTCTCGGTGGCCTCCCTGACCACAGGGTTCAGATTTGGCTCACCTCCTCCGAGTCCTCTGTGGGGTCTTTGCCACGTCTGGGTCAGGGAGGGGCTGTTAGAAGGTGAGGAGTCAGAAGGTGTCTCCAAGGAGGAGCGGGGCTCCTGGGAGCGTCTGTGCCGACGGTGAGACAAGCTTGGGGGGCAGAGGCCCCACAGGGTAACCTGTGTGCACTTAGGCGTGTGTGAAGAGTGTGTATTAGCATACGACAAATGTGTCGTTTGTTTCTATTTTATGTGGGTTTTGCTATTATTGGTGTTAAATTTATTTTTTTAATGTCTTAATATAAAACACAAGTTGTATATTTGAAAAAATGACATTTAGATTCAGTATCGATTTATTAAACCGGTATAAATATTTCTTTGTTGACATTTTTTTGGGAACATTTGGATCAATATTCATTGATAGTGGTTTGTCAGTGTTCCTCTTTGGTGTTCAATTTATGTGGTGTATGTATAACTGTTTTAACTGCTGTCTCAAAAGAACTACGAAATTTTACATCTTTTTCAATGTTTTGTAATAAATACACAAAGCAAACCTATTGGAACCATATGATTGCTGAAGGTTTCTTAGCTATTCCCAATAAAATGTATATATCATATCTTTTGGCAGAAATTCAATAATAATTTTTTTTTACTTTGGAAAGTAGTGCATTTACGTATTTTCTCAAACAGAGCCAATGTTGTATCTTCGCTGAAAAGCATGCATTTTAATCTTTTTTCCTACCAGTTATGTGTTATTTTGTCCATTTTCCACATGTTACCAGCAGGGTGTGCTGTGGGACTGCCCTGGGGTCCCTGCACAGCTGCTCAGGGAGGACCATTCACTCCAGGAGCTGGGCCTGGGGGCGGGGCCTGTGCTCCCTGGTGGGGACTCAGCAGTGTGTTCTCTCTGGCTGGCAGAGGCCCCTGAGCAGGGACCTGCGTGGTTTCAGCAGGTGCTTCCTCCCAGGGGGTCCCAAGGGGGAAGCCGCCCTCCATCCCCTTGAGTCTGGGCTGTGAGCTGAGCTCTAGCACCAGGGCTCAGGGAGGGGCTGGGTGGGCCTTGGGTGGACACCCATTTGCATGGGAGCCCCTCCTCTGGCAGAGGCTGGGGGAGAAAAGGAGGCCTGGGGCAGCCCAGCCCCACTGTGGGGACCAGGGGGCTGTGAGCACCATGGCCTGGACTCCTCTCCTGCTCGTGCTCCTGTCTCACTGCACAGGTAAGGACAGACCCTGGGGACCAGGTCTCAGTCCCCAGCCTGCATCAGCCCGTGTGGCTCAGATTCCTGGAATCTTTCCTCCAGCTCCTGCCCCATCTCCCCTCCTGTGTCTGTGTCTGCAGGTTCCCTCTCCCAGCCTGTGCTGACTCAGCCTCCCTCCCTCTCCGCATCTCTGGGAGCATCAGCCAGACTCACCTGCACCCTGAGCAGTGGGTACATTGTTGGCGGCTACCACATATTCTGGTACCAGCAGAAGCCAGGGAGCTCTCCCCGGTACCTCCTGAGGTTCAAGTCAGACTCTGATAAGCACCAGGGCTCTGGGGTCCCCAGCCGCTTCTCTGGATCCAAAGATGCCTCGGCTAACTCAGGGCTTCTGCTCATCTCTGCGTTGCAGCCCGAGGACGAGGCTGACTATTACTGTGCTACAGTTCACAGCAACACTGGTACTTACACGGTGCTCCAGACCCACAGGGAAGTGAGACTAAAAGCTCCCCTGTGCCCTCCCCCTGAGACAGTCACTGCTGCTCTGCCTGGACCACGTCTAACTCAGGGTGACCTTCTGTTGTCACTTCTGAATTTCCTGAGAATGGCAAATCTGACCCTGTCATATGCTTTTCCTCCCCTCAAATCTGAGACTGACCCATTGCTCTGATACCTCAGCCTGCTCATGTTTTCACAGACAAAACTTCCATGCTCAGAGATAAAAATCTCCAAGTGGGGACTTCCCTGGTGGCGCAGTGGTTGAGAATCTGCCTGCCAATGCAGGGGACTCGGGTTTGAGCCCTGTTCTTGGTAGATCCCACATGCCGTGGAGCAACTAAGCCCGTGAGCCACAACTATTGAGCCTGCGCTCTAGAGCCTGTGAGCCACAACTACTGAGCTCACGGGCCACAACTACTGAGGCCCGCGTGCCTAGAGCCCATGCTGCGCAACAAGAGAAGCCACCGCAATGAGAAGCCTGCGCACTGCAACGAAGAGTAGCCCCCGCTCGCCACAACTAGAGAAAGCCCGCGCGCAGCAACGAAGACCCAACAACGAAGACCCAATGCAGCCAAAAAAAAAAAAAAAAAAAAATCTTCCAGTGGAGATGTTATGAGTGGCAGAGAGAGGTTGGTTCTGGCCCTGCCTCACTCAGACTCCTTTTTCACTTGATAATAAATAAAATTTCATAGGATACCTGTTGTGTCATTTTATTAAAATGTTCTTGATAAAAATACAGTATTTACAAAGATAAATATAGTATTTCAGAAATGTTACACTTGTCAATGCAAAATTAAAATAGAACATAGGTTTTCCTTCAGTTAAATTCACGCACTAGGGCTTCCCTGGTGGCGCAGTGGTTGAGAGTCCGCCTGCCGATGCAGGGGACACGGGTTCGTGCCCCGGTCTGGGAAGATCCCACATCCCACATGCCACGGAGCGGCTGGGCCCGTGAGCCATGGCTGCTGGGCCTGCACGTCTGGAGCCTGTGCTCCACAACGGGAGAGGCCACAGCAGTGAGAGGCCCGCGTACAGCCAAAAAAAAAAAAAAAAAAATTCATGCACTAATTTTAAGTAATGACCTTACATTTTCACTAATCCATTAAACGCATTTTGGTAAATTGAAAATCTCACAGTCACACACCATCTGTGTAACACACACACGCAGTGCTGGGCAAACTGCAATCGGGCTGTTCTTTTCCAACCAAACACTCCCCTAACTATGTCCTTCAAACCCACTATTGGGGCTGGTTGATCCTAACATCCCCATGTATCAGGCTCCCTTGGAACAGATGCTGATCAAAGCCCTTCAGAGTCTCAATAAAAACTGCTAAGAACATCACTAGGCCCTGTTCCCTGCAGCCTGTGACGTGTGCCTGCAAGAGAGATTCCCAGGAGGGAGTCACTTCGTAAGACACGACACGGGGGACGGTGGGTCTCGTGTGTGGAGAGCTTCACACACAATAAAGACTGAGGCATTTAGGAATTCAGGGTCACCCCCAGGCTTCTCCCCACACCCTCACCCCCTCCACAGAGAGGCGCTCCCTCCTCCTCAGGGCTGAGGGGACACACAGAGGAAGGGGGGGCTCTGGCCACCAGGGACAAGTCACACAGAGGAGGGGACCCGCTGTCCTGCACAGAAGGGGACGGGCCTCCACGGGGCCAGCACTGCTCTGACTTGATCCTGAGCTAAGAGGAATTTGAGTCACAGACGCCCCCTCAGTCCTGACCCCTGAGCAGCCAAGGGCACTGTGGACAGACTCACCCTGAGGGGTCTGAGGGGAGCCCACAGATGGCTCTGAGGTCACGGGGGACACTGAAGGGGCACCTGGAATGGCCCTAAGGAGGGAACAGTGCGCAGAGCAGGGGCCAGGAGCTGACCCTGAGGAGCTCTGGTCACCAGGGCACACGGTGTGTGTTTCAGTGCCTGGACACCAGGGGGCGCTCGGGGGCCATTCCTGAGGGTCTGGGGGGGATGAGAGCTGGGACCAGCCCCCCAGCACTGCCTGGTGGTCTCTGCTCAGGGCTCCCTGCTGTGACCTCCCACCCCTGGGCCCCACCCAGCCCTGCCCCTGCCCACCCCCTGGCCACGCTCAGCACGGGGACCTGACCCAGGGCCCAGGGAGGGACCAGAGAGCTGGGGGGGGGGTTGTCATTTGCATGAATGGACCCTCCCTCTCTCAGAGTATGAAGAGGGGAAGGAGAGACCCTCCCTCTCTCAGAGTATGAAGAGGGGAAGGAGAGACTTGGGGACGCTCTGCTTCAGCTGTGGGGACACAGAAGGCAGGACCCCATGACCATGTCCACCATGGCCTGGTCCCCTCTGCTCCTCACCCTGGTCGCTCACTGCACAGGTGACTGGATGTGGGGACAGAGGAAGGGACCCCGGGAAGACCATGGGCCCTGCTTCCTGCTCTTGTGTCTGGACCCCAGAATCACCATCTCTGTCTCTTCCACTTGCAGGATCCTGGGCCCAGGCTGTGCTGACTCAGCCACGCTCCGTGTCTGGGGCCCTGGGCCAGAGGGTCACCATCTCTTGCACTGGAAGCAGCAGCAACATCGGGAGTAATTATGTGAGCTGGTACCAACAGGTCCCAGGAACAGCTCCCAGACTCCTGATCTATGAAAATAGCAAACGACCCTCGGGGGTCCTGGATCGCTTCTCTGGCTCCAAGTCTGGCAACTCGGGCTCCCTGACCATCACTGGGCTCCAGGCTGAGGACGAGGCTGATTATTACTGCCAGTCTTATGATGACAGCCTGGATGGTCACACAGTGTGCAAGCCAGGGGGGAAGTGAGACAAAAACCTGCTGTCCCCCCAGCACTGGGGCTCCCAGGGCAGAACCATCCTCTACCAAGTCAGCTGCTTCCGTTGTTTGTTTGGCCTAAAACTGGGGTCTGAGACCCACACCAGGGAACTTGGTCCAGAAAATCTGTTTACATCTTAATTCTGTACCCCACCCCCTCCACCGCCCAGGCTCTTCCTAGGCAGCAAAACTGTCCACTTTTTCTCAAATTGGGCAGAATCCCTGGATGCCAGGGGAAGGTGCCCTGGGGACAGAGTCCATGATGGGTTAGGTCGGAACCAGGGGCCAGAGTCCAGCTGTGTCCGAATCAGGACACATCAGACTGTCCAGTACGTGTCCTGGGACCAGCAGCTGCCAGGATTGGGCCCCAAGCTCCTCATCTCTGATGTTAGTTGGAGACAGACAGCAGTCCCTGATCAGTTCCCTGGTCCCAAGTCTGGCATTTGGCCTCCTTAGCCATCACTGGGCTGAGCTGATACCAGGCTGCTTCTCCTGCCTTTCCTGTGACAGCCTCTCAGGCTCACCCAGAGCTCCAGGCGAGCAGTAACTGTGACCAGGACTCTTTTCTCATCTGCGGGAGGTGGGGCCACCCAGCAGCTTCCTGCTCAGGGTCTGGTTAGAGTTTCTGCTGCTGCTTCTGCTGCCGCCCTGGGTCCAGGTTCATCCCTGGGGGGCTGCCGGGGTGTGGAGGCTCCTCTTTCCCCTCTGTCCTCAAAGTCCCTTCAGCAGCCCATTCCTACGAGGGGTCTCAAAGGAAACAGAAAGTCCATGTGCCCATCGCTGGGAATGCAGCGTTCTTTGCCCTGAAGCTCAGGGGCTGAGGTGGGGGTCGGTGGAGGTCATTCAGACCTGAACTCTGACTCGGGAACCCTGAGTCTCCATCACTGGGGTCATCTGCCAATTCCCAGGAGTTTCTAGAGCTATGACCCCCTCTCATCAGCCCTCAGGATGAACGCCTGTGCTTTGCTCACAGGGGAGATTTCTTCGGACACTTTTGCACTGACACCAGAGCATCTAAGGCGCATCATACATTTGGGTCTTCTGGAACAACTACCTCTCCATGCCCCTTAATGATCCAACCATTGATTCTCCCTGTTTAACTGCGGTGTCTAACACTTGCTGAATGGTGCTGAATAATAATGGAGCTAAAAGTCACATTGGCTGCTCCTGATTTGTGGCGTTTCTACAAATTACTGTCACCAGCCACCAATCAGAGAATAGTGGGTGCTCTTACCATATATGTTTCACAAATCACTACATAAGTTCTTGATACATTAATGATGTTTTTCTCAAACTGAAAAGAAAAAGTGTTTTATGCTTTTCCTTTCCCCCATAATTAGCAGAGGCAGCGCTGGGCCATTTCAGTTCCTTAGATGGTCACACGTCCAGGGCCGCCCCTTTGTGTGGCTCATCTTACTGTCTATGGGCGGCAGACCCCACCTCAATATTCCCACCTGCTCCATCGCTTGTTACCTGCCTTACAAACAGGGAAACCAAGTCTTATCACAACCACATATCGGGCTCTAACTAGGATCTTCCACAGTGTTATGAGGAGTAATGACCTACAAAAATTTTTTCGTTTTCTAGTTACTAAAAATGAAGCAGCAAAAGGATATTTTTAAAAATTCCATTCATGAGGGCATCAAAAAGAATAAAATACTTAGGACTAGGATTAGCCGAGTAGGTGAGAGGCTTACAAACTGAGCCAGAAGGAATTCCTCAGGCTGGGATGGGCCCTGGTCTCTGAGGCCTGTCTTACCTGTGCAGAGAGAGAGGAGCATGAGGAAGGCAGGGGTCCAGGCCATGGTGCTCACAGCCCCTGCTCAGGACACAGAGCTGGAGTCACCTGACAGGGTCTGGGGCCCTTGGACCCAGGGAACCTGCCTGATGCACTAGTTTCCCCCATGAGTGGGGGCGGGGAGGAGGCAGCTTCCGGGACCACACACGGGCCACGTGCAGGGGACTCGGCCAGGCCCAGAGAGGAGACAGCTGCCCCCTCCCCAAAGGAAGCAGAGGTTCCCGCCCTGGGCCTCCGGCAAAGGAGGGCTGCCCAGCTGGGCGCCCCTGTCCGGCCCGATCCACCAGAGACGGCCGCACAGCGCCCCCTGCTGGTCTCCGGGCCAACCTCTCCTCCTCTCGCTCTGGTCCACAATCTCACGGTCACCTGTGTCCCTGACCCCTGCGTTTCCCACACGTGACTCTTCCCTACGGGGCACGAGGCAAGTGTGGTCCTGGTGTAGCCTCACTGATTCGGGTCCCTGCTCCGCGGGCGGCGGTCTAGCGGGAGGCACAGGCGACATCCTGACCCAGGAGGGCGTGGGAACCGCTGCGGAGGTGAGGACAGGACTCAGGGAACAGCGAGCACAGAGGATCTGCCCACGCGGGGGCTCAGAGGAGGCGGGCTGGCCCTGGTGCTGTGAGCAGGAGCTCCCGGGGACAAGGACGCTCACAGAGGAGGACACAGAAGGAGGGGACGCTGGTCCTTCCAGAGCAAGTCAGGGAGGAGACTGCACACACCCTGGGGCGCAGGGCTGGGGGTGGAGCAGGGCCTGGGCGCCCAGCAGGGACCCCCTCGGGCCGTCCTGCCACCTCCCCGTGTGCTGGGAGATCTTTAATCCCGGTGGTGCTGGTCCTCAGTGGGGCCAGATAGAGACCGAGCTCTGAGTAAAACTCTGGGACAGAACTTGGGACAGAGAGACCCAGCCAGGGGACATTCGGGGAGACTGGACGAACAGGACACAGAGGAAACAGGAAGGGGTGACATGGCACGTGGCCTGAGGAGGGACACAGGGCGGTGACCAGCTGACCCCAGGCCGTGGGACAGAAACGGGTGGTCCAGATGTCAGGTGGATGCCCGACTGACACAGGTGAGGGCAGTTGCAAGGGCAGGGGTTGGGGCTGGGGGGTGGGTGTGTGTACATTTGTCACATAGAGACCCATGGTAGGAAAGCCTGGAAACATGTTAGTAAAACTCAGGACAAGGGACTCATGTCCTCCGTTAGAGGAAGGACACAGGGGCTCTAAGTCACCACCCAATGGGGGACTTGGCTGCATCATTCATTCATCCAGCCAGCCAGCCATTCATTCTCTAGAGGATATTTAAGGACTGTCTCCCGTGTACCAGACACAGGGGGAGGATGAGGATCTAGGACAGGGGCCAGGTCCATGGAGCGGGGGAGCCAGGCCAGCAGGGTGGAGGTGATCCCAGAGGACATGTAGGGTCTGAACCCCGGGTCCCCACAAAGACCCTGAGATGTCAGCGTGTCAAGGAAGCACAGGTCAGAGACTCCAAGATCTCCCAACGTTCATGACGCCTAGAGTACATCAACCCACAGGACAGGCCACATCCCCGAGTGTCCGGGGACATATGATGGGGTTGCTTTGAACGTGCAGATCAACTGGGCAGGATTGATCGACACCTTCACAGTAAGAAGTCATCCAATCTATGAACACAGGTCTCCTTTTACTTATCTTCATCTGCTTTAATTTTTCTCTGCAAAAAGAAAAATTGCAAGGGCCCCAGACCCTGTCAGGGGTCATGGGGGAGCGGCAGTGGGTGGGGACACATTTGCGTGACAGCCCCTCCTCTGTGACACCAGCGGGGAGACATAAGAGAGGAGTGGGGCAGCCCAGCCCCAGCTCTGTGTCATGAGCAGCGGCTGTGAGCACCATGGCCTGGACCCCTGCCCTCCTCATGCTCCTCTCTCTCTGCACAGGTAAGACAGGCCTCAGAGACCAGGGCCCATCCCAGCCTGAGGAATTCCTTCTGGCTCAGGTCCCCGAGTAGCTGCCTCCTGTCCCTTCTCCTCATCTGATGTGTCTGTGTCTGCAGGGTGCCTCTCCCAGCCTGTGCTGACTCAGCCTCCCTCCCTCTCTGCATCTCTGGGAGCATCAGCCAGACTCACCTGCACCCTGAGACTGACATCAGTGTAGGTGGTAAAGGCATATACTGGTAGCAGCAGAAGCCAGGGAGCCCTCCCCTGAGGTACCTCCTGAGGTTCAAGTTAGACTCTGATAAGCACCAGGGTCCCCAGCCGCTTCTCTGGGTCCAAAGATGCCTCGGCCAACGCAGGGCTCCTACTCATCTCTGGGCTGCAGCCTGAGGACGAGGCTGACTCTTACTGTCAAGTGTATACAAGTGGTGCTGAGCACAGTGACAGAGACAGATGACGAAGTGGGACAAAAACCCTGGGCCCCTCGTTTCCAAGCTTTGACACGTTTATTGAGACAGTTAATAGCTTTCCTGATAAAATCAGCAGAACATTTCTGATGTAGACTGGTGCCACACTAGAACTCTCTACTGTCTATGTAAAATGACCGTGACAACTCTAGAAAGTTTAAACGAACATACTAAAATTTATACCAAAACTGATAATTGAAAAATGACAGTCACTTACATGCAGAATTCAGGACATGTTTCCAATAGTAAAGAGCAATGGAACAGAAGGTGAAACCCATCCAGAGGGCAATCCATGGTACCACACATTTCCTAGGAAAGATTGTGTGTGTGTGTGTGTGTGTGTGTGTGTGTGTGTGTGTGTGTGTGTGTGTGGAGAGAGAGAGACAGAGAGACAGAGAGACAGAGAGAGACAGAGAGTAACCCCGTGCTCATCCTGGCCCCAGGCTGTGCTTTCAGCCTCCAAATGAGAAGGCCAACTGCAAACATAAGGCGTCTGACATGTCTCTACTGCAAGAGTGAGATTTCACCAGAGATCAGTGTCAGCGCTCCAGGAACCAGCAATGAACCTGAATGTAGAGACTGCGTGGTGTGAATGTGTTGCTTTGAAAATAAAATGGCATCAATGGGTCAAACATGGACGTAGCCTTGGGACCTCTGTAGACGGGCACTCAGACATTTTTTAAAGTGTTGTATTCCTTCATTTTTTCAGAGTCCAGCAAAGTATCCATGTTGGTAACAGAATTCTGATGGTTCACCCCAGTTGGAAATGTATGTATTTCTTGTAAAGAAATATTAGAAGGATTTTTAAGAGGTTTTTTTGGACATTGCATCACTATGAATCCCAAAATAAGTCTCCTTGTCCCTTATGAGAGCTTTCTGAATCATGATGTTAATTTCAAAATAAACGGTGCCAAAAACCTTAGAATGGGAGAAGAATAAAGTTTTATAAAATTTTTCAGTACCATAAAATGTGCTTGAAATATTACACTCCTTTTAAAAGTTTTCCAGCTTAGTAATTCCAGAATCTTCCCTTGTGTTGAATTTAAAGGTGAGAGAGTTTGTGTGGCTGTTTCACCCTTCTTTGAAGTGATTTTCCTTCAATAATCAGTATATAAACGTCATGATGCAGTGACCCACAGCGTGGCTTTAGCCAACTGTCAAAAAGATGCTCACTGAACGTGCATCTTTCAATCTGTGTTACTGCAGTTTCACATTCTGACTCCTATTTTGTTTCAAACAATTCACCAGTGTAGATGTACGACCCATGGGGGGAAATGGATTCAGTATTTGTTTATTTTCATACCAACATCACCATGGGAAATTACCTGTCGGGTATTTTTTTCACTTACTAGAATTTCATTTTAGCCATGCCAATAGATACATAGGGGCATTTCATTGTTGTTGTAATACACATTCCCTAATGACAAACGATGCTGAGCCTCCTTTCCTGTGCTGATTTGCCACCTGTGTATTTGGTTGGCTGAACTATCCAATCTTGAGAGGCTGACTTCCTTTCCCCTCTCCCTCTGCTTATAGCAGAGGTGGGGACCAGTCTCATATACCAGGTCTGACACGGACCCCTCTTTCACTGTCTATTTCTCCATCACAGGCATCCTTCAGGCCCTCAGGTGCTCTTGTTGGCTGATCTGATTCCAGGTTAGTCCTGAGACTGAAACCGTGTACAAGCCCCTGTGTCCACGTCTTTTGAAGTAAAATGCTGACTCAGGAGTGAATGATTGGGAAACGTGAAGATGGAGAGACAAAGAATAGCTGTTGGGCTGGGGAACTGGTATCAATTTAGACTATAATTCTGCCACATCGCAGAATCACCGAACTCCCAGTTCCTACAGAATCACCGAAATCCCAGTTCCCTGAAAGATGAAGGTAGATAAAGGCCTGACACACATTCCTAAGTTGTTTGTACAGGAAGGAAACCCCCACCAGATGAAAACTGCTGACCACAAGCACATAGAACCTAGACTGGTTGGAACCAGAAGGTTGATGATGCTTGAAACGTCACCTTGATGCCAACCAATCTGAGAACTGTCCACGAGCTGATTATGCCCTGATCCTTGAACACTATAAAACTCCTCACTACCCCCTCCAGGGTGGGTCACACAGTCTTGAGGGCATTAGCCCTCTGTGGCCCCCTTTGCCTGGCAAAGCAATAAAAGCTACTCTTTTCTACTTCACCCAAAACTCTGTCTCCGCGTTTCTATTTGTCACTGGACAGAGGCCGAGTTTCAGTAGCAAGACGTCGGCTCAAGACAAGTCGTCTGCTGTGTGTCACAGACCTTGTCTCCAGGGTCCAGAGTTCTGCATGGGGCAGAGAGAGTCCCCAGCCTCTCCCCAGTGCCCCCGTCCATGGCCCCCCTGGGCCCACCACACCAGATGCCTCTTCTGGGGTCCTCGCTTTTCTGCGCCTGCAGAGATGTTCTCATTCTCTTCCCCCTTGAGGACCCTCCATAAAGTGAGGATTGACGTGACTCAGGATGCAGCCTGAGTGGGAGGCAAACTATGCTTCTCACCTTCCAAGGTTCTCTTCACCCTGGGCAGGTGGCCCAGACTCCCCTCTGCCCCCCTGGGTCCACCATCTCTACTTGGTCACCAGCTGTTACCTGTAGTAGTCACAGTCTGCAGCTAGTCCCTCAGTGGGGAGACCTCTGCCATCACTTCTGCACCAGCAGAAGCCTGTCTGAGGGTGAAATGTCCTTCTGGATCTTTAGGAAGAACTGCTGGTCCTTCCCATCAATGCTACGTCCTCACCATTGACATCATTTCATTCACTGACTTTCTACTACTTGCAGAATAATGTTGAATAATAATGGAGCTAAAGGTCACCTTTGCCTGTTCCTGATCTTTAACCACACTAATAACTAAAATCCTGGCTTAAGGACTATGTTATCTCTGTGTGTGTGAGATAGTATGTATTATCATATTATAAAGGTATCTGTCTGTCTGTATTTTTATGTGGATTTTTTTAGGAATTGCTGTTTGGTTGGGTCAAAGTCTCTTTCGTGATGATTTAAGACAATAATATATTGTATTATTATTGGCATTATATTAAAGTATTTAGTAATAGGGAACCCAACTTGTATCATGGGAGTAAAAGTATCAATTTATTAATCTAGTAAGAAATCTCTGTTCATATTTTATTTAGAACATTTTCATCAATATTTAATGTTACTATTCTGTAACAGTTTTGTGTAAGGAGTCAGGTGCTTTCATCACTGTTATATGTTTTCTATAAGAACTAGGAAATTGTATATTTTTTCAAACTTTATGAAAAAATATGAAAAAAATAAGTCGGAACCATCTGATCTCTGAAGTTCTGTTCAATGTTTCCTGTGAAACTATCTGTATCTTATGTCATTCTTTGGAGAAGTTCCATAACATTTTCTATTTTATAAGGAAATTGGTCTGTTACTCATGTTATATCTGATGTAGACAATGTTGTACCTTACTAGGCAATGATGCATTTTACAGGTTTTTTTACTATACATTTTCTGGGATACTTTTTCTTTTTCCCACATAAAACCAGCAGGGTGCGCTGTGGGACTGCCCTGGATCCCAGCACAGCTGCTCAGCGAGGACCTAAAAATATCTTAAATACATCAGAGTCTAGTTTCATAATCTTTCTCAGTAAAATGTTTGATATAAAGATTGTGACTATAAATGGGACTCTCATCAGAGTCGCAAATAAATACTGTATCATCCAGCGGTTAACGAGACCCATGGAAGTAATCAAGAAAAAGACACGTTTTCCCCGAGAACATCATATTCTCACAGCAAAGGCAGAAATAAGAACAGAGACGTGCAATCAGGGCTGGGACGCTACCTGGAGACCTTACAAACACAACAGCAACCACATATCAACCTGGGAAGGTGACTCAGACAGAATCATGACCAGGTATGACCCACGGGTACTCTGGGAATTTTAAGCCTGGCACTTGGTTCAAGGTGGTTATGTTCTGGTAATGAATCCGGGAGCGGGCTTCCCTGGTAGCGCAGTGGTTGAGAGTCCGCCTGCCAATGCAGGGGACACGGGTTCGTGCCCCGGTCCGGGAAGATCCCACATGCTGTGGAGCAGCTAAGCCCGTGACCCATGGCCGCTGAGCCTGCGCGTCCGGAGCCTGTGCTCCACAATGGGGGAGGCCACAACAGTGAGAGGTCCACGTACCGCAAAAAAAAAAAAAAAAAAGAATCCGGGAGCAAGTCAGAGCAAACTCAGACATCAGGGAATCCTGAAATTCCTGGCACATCAGCATTCCATTTAGGGGTATGGAGGTCATTAGTGATCTGGAGAAACTAATATCTCAGCCCCAAACTACACAGAGGGGACGCATTCTACTGCCCTGTGACATCAGAAAGATCCAACTGCCAGTGTCAGAAAGCCCTTCCAGGAGGTTGCATGTGTGAACTGGGGGAGGAGGTGGGTCTGAGCCCAGCAGGGGGCACTGCGGGCCTGGTCCTGAGAGCTCAGGGTCCTGGGCCAGGCAGGCTGGGAACACCCTCCACTGGCTCTTGCCCCTGTGGGCAAGAGCACCTGCACCACGGCCTGGACTCCTCTCTCCCACTACTCACTCGCTACCCAGGTTCATGGAGATTTCAGAGACTGGAGTGATTCCTCTGCTTTTGTTCCTCGTTCCTAAAATGGGTCTGTTTTTGGCTTCAGGGGCTAGTTCTCAGCCTCTGGTGACTCAGGAGCCCTCACTCTGGACAGTCACTCTCACCTGTGCCTCCAGCACTGGAGTGGTCCCTGGTGGTCACTATCCATTCTGGTTCCAACAGAAACCTGGCCAAGTTCCCAGAACACTGATTTAGGACACAAACAAGAAACATAGATTCCCACCCGGTTCTCAGGCTCCCTCTGTGGGGGCAAAGCTGCCCTCACCCTCTCGGGGGCCCAGCCTATGGATGAGGTTGAGTACTACTGATGGCTGTACTAGTTAGTAGGTTTTTTATTATAAGTAGTATGAGTTAGCAATTCTGAATCTATGTAATGTGCTTTCTAGAACTGAGCAAATAAGAAAATATATTGTAGTTAATAGGAGCTAGTGTTCTCACTAAAACAGAAGGGAGATATAATATGGAAAAGTAGCCTAGACTGAATCTAGGAGTGCTGGAATTAAACAGGAGGTATGAGTATAAACTCTTCCAATAAACAGGTATGGAAATACCATATGTATAGTATAACTAAAATATTGAATACAATTTAAATTTTAAAGATTAAAAATGTACATTATTCTCCAAAGTTCTATCAGACAAAGAAGATTGAAGAAAATTATAGGTGAGAGTTGAACTGTTATAAAAAGGAAAACTTTTAAGAGCAAAAGAAAGAAATGAATAATTCACAAACATTGCCTATGTTTTCTCTACTCTTATTCTGCTATTTTGCCAAATTTTAAAGATGCCTCCTATTTATTTGCTTTCTTATCTCATTTCCTTTTGCTTTCGAGTTCTAGATCTCATTATCACATGAAGCCCTATCTTTAATTATTTTAACCACAAAGTATTAGGGAAAAATTAATAATTGTTTAATTTAAAACCCTCATTTTACAAATATATGTCTTGGGCTCAAACTTTCATCCATCTATCCATCTGCCCATGCATCAATTCATTTACTTAAACATTTATTAAGGGCTAATCCTTATAAGGGCTAAACCAATGTATTAGGTTGGTCTGGTTTCCTTCAGACAGGTTTCCTTCCAAGACAGGTTTCCTTCTGTCAAGAAGATCACCCTCAAAGATATTAGAAATAACTTATAAACTCATATGCTAATTACTATTACAGAGAATTAGTTAGGATCTTTGAAACTCAACTGATAAAGCAACTACCCTTTTTCTGGACAAATCAAAGAAGAGTCCACTTAGGTAAGACATGTATGCAGGGTCTTAGAAGAGGAGGGGTAGGTGAATGTCAAGAGTAAGGGAATCTCCAGCAGAGGGACTGTGTGATGGTTATAGAATGTATCTCTCCAAAAACTCCTATGTTGAACCCTAACCCCTAATGTGGTGTTATTTGGAGATGGGGTCTTCGGTAAATAATTAGGTTTAGATGAGGGTAGAATCCCTATGATGGGATTAGTGTCCTTATAAGAAGAGAAAGTGACTAGAGCAAGTGCTCTCTCTCGCTCCCTCTGTCTGTGAGAGGATCCAGCCATGTGAGGCAGGCAGCCATCTATAAGCAAGGAAGAGGGCCCTCACCAAGAACCAAATCTGCTGGCACCTTGATCTTGGAATTCCTAACCACCACAACTGTGAGAAATAAATGTCTGTTGTTTAAATCACTCATTCTATGGTAATCTGTTATGAGCAGCCCAAGTTAAGACAGAAATTGGTACCAAGAAGTGGGTGCTGCTCTAACAAAGACCTAAAAATGTGTAAGTAGCTTTGGAACTAGGTTATGAGTAGAGGCTGGAAGAGTTTTTAAATGCATGCTAGATGAAACAAATATTGACATGAAGGGACTGTTAAAAGTGATTTTAGTGAGGGCTCAGAAAAAAAAATAGAGCAGCTATAGAGGAGGCTTCCATCTTCTTAGAAAATACATAAATAGCCATATACAGAATGTTGGTAGAAATATGACAGTAAAGGTCATTCTGATGTGGTCTCAGGGGGAAATGAGGAACATGTTAGTGGACAATGGAGAAAAGATAATCCTTGTTATTAAGTGCCAAAAAACTTGGCTGAATTGTGTTTGTGTGCCAGTATTTTGTGGAAGATAAAACTTGCAGGTGATGAAATTGGATATTTAGCTGAGGAGATTTCCAAGCAGAGTATTGAAGAAGTGGCTTGGTTCCTCCTGACTACTTAAAGTAAAATGAGAGAAAAGAGAATTTCTTTTTTTTTGGCCACACCACGCGGCATGTGGGATCTTAGTTCCATGACCAGGGATCAAACCCGCACACCCTGCAGTGTTTTAACCACTGGACCACCAGGGAAGCCCTGAAAAGAGAAATAATTGAACAAAGAATTGTTAAGCAAAAAGGAACCAGAACTTAAAGATTTGGAGAATTCTCAGTCTATCTATGTTGCAAAAAACGAGAAAGCATACTCCAGAGAACACTAAGGGTGTAGCTGAGCAAACATTTGATAAAGTTGGTTATCACTGACTTAGTCAGCTGCCCCAGCAGGAACACTGAAGGGTACGGAGATGGGACAGAATGAAGGTGCAGAAAACTTGTAATATAAATCAGTTATATTAAAAAGAGAGAGAAAAACACTAGAAATTATATAGAAGGCTAAAAAAGAACCTGAGAATGGTAGTTATAGTTTTTGATGTTTGAACAATGTGAATATATTATGTATTCCAAGTTTTAAAAATAATGTACTTACTTCTAAAAAAAAAATCTCATCTCAGATTGACCAGTGTCAGCCACAATGGCAAACTGGAGAGTGGGAAAGTAACAGCATGACCATTAACTCATTTTTATCTGCATTCCTTGTAGATTCCATGTCATATATATTCCTATGTTCCATTCTCCCTGTGGTAGCCTCAAGATGGCCTGCAAGGATTCCCCACCCTCTGGCATTCCGGCCCATATATGGTCAACTTCCATATTATATCAAGGTTGGTCTGTGTCACTGACAGTAAACAACAGAAGTGGTGGTATTTCACCTCTAAGGCGAGACTACAGCTTCTCCCATGCTCTCTCTTGGATTAATCACTCTGCCACAGCCAGCTGACATGTCATGAGGAGCATGAGACAAGGAACTGAGGCCTCCTGCCAACAGCCATGTAAATTTAGAAGTTGATTGTCTTATTCTGTTCAAGCTATTATAACAAAACACCACAGACTTGGTAGCTTGTTAACAACAGAAATTTATTGCTCTGGAGGTTAGAAGTCCAAGATCAGGGTGCCAGCATGGTCAGGTGAGGGCCTTCTCCCAGGTCACAGACTTCTTGTTGTATCCTTACATGGTGGAAGGAGCTAGGGAACTCTGTAGGAACTCTTTTATAAGAGCATTAATCCCTCTCATGAGGGCTCCCCCCTCACAACCTAATCACCTCTCAAAGCCCCCACCTACTCAATACTATCACTTCTGGGAGATAGGATTTCAACATGAATCTGGGGGGACAAAACACTCAGACCACAGCACTGATCCTCAGCCCCAGTCAAGCCTTCAGATGACTGGAGCTCCATTTTAACATCTTAATTGTGACCTTATGAAAGAAGCTGAGCCAGAACCACTCAACTAAGCTAATTCCAAATTCCTGACTCTTGGAAACCATAAGATAACAAATGTTTGTTGTTTTAAACTGATAAGTTTGGGGTAAAATTTTATACAGCAATAGGTTACTTACACTTGGAAGGGGAGCACTGCTATAACAAATACCTAAAATATGAAAGTGGCTTTGAAACTGGGCAGTGGACAAAAGCTGGAAGGACTTTGAGGAGAGTGTTAGTGCAAGCCTCAGTAAAGAAACAAAACAAAAAAACAAAAACCAAACAAAAACCCCTGGATTTTGAGAAGGCATGGGTTAAAAGGAAGCGAGGGACATGTTATTAGAAAACTGAGAAAGGGGGTATATAGCAGCAGAAAGTTTAGTAACACTACACATGCAGTTCTATGACAAGTAGAAAATGTACCTACTGAGCTGAAAGGAGAAATTGTACCTAATTAACTGAGTCATCTAGCTAAGGAGATTTCCAGCCAAACGGCTGAAAGTGCTGCCTGGTTTCTTGCTGACTATAGTATAATATGAAGGGAAATAAAAAAGCTAAGGGAAAGACTATTAAACAAAAAAGGAGACAGAACTTGCTGATTTTGAAATGTTCCAGTCTTTTAAGATGGCAAAAGATGCTAAAATTAATGGCTACCAAGCAAAGATCATATCCAGGGCCCTGAAGAAAGGTGGTCTAAATATAATATTGTACATCAACTATACTTCAAATTTTTTAAATTTAAAAATTTAAAAAAAGGTGGCCTAAAGATGAGTGTGACTGTAAAATTTTTTTTTAAATTTATTTATTTTGGCTCCTACTTGGCAGATGGAGAAACTGATGCTCAGAGAAGGGACTGACCTGCCCTGAGCTAGAGGCAGACTTGGAACCTGGGTATCCAGGCTCCCACTGGCTTCACTTCCCACTGCTCACATTTGTGTTGTTTTAGGTCTTCATTGCTGCACACAGGCTTTCTCTAGTTGTGAGTGGGGGCTACTCTTCGTTGCGGTGCACGGGCTTCTCATTGCGGTGGCTTCTCTTGTTGCAGAGCACGGGCTCTAGGTGTGCAGGCTTCAGTAGTTGCGGCACGTGGGCTTCAGTAGTTGCGGCGCACGGGCTCTAGGGCGCAGGCTCAGTAGTTGTGGCCCATGGGCTTAGTTGCTCAGCAGCATGTGAGATTTTCCAGGACCGGGGATTGAACCCGTGTCCCCTGCATTGACAGGAGGTTTCTTAACCACTGCACCACCAGGGAAGCCCCAAAATAGCTTTTAACCAGAGGAAAGGGAGCCTGGCCTTCTTGGAGGAATGGAAGGAGAAGCAGATGGCTGGAACAGAGGTTCAAGGGAGAAGGTGGATTCTAAAATTCTTTGTTAAGCCTCAGAAAGGTTGAAGGTGATGCTTCACAGCATCATTTAGTCAGGCCAAGGCCCTCCAAAGAGTTAGGGGTGTGACTCAGCGGTCATCTCAATCACACAATAGGACTTCTACAAAGCTTAAGGGTGTTATCCCTCAGCTATCTCAGCAGGAAACTAAGATAGAGTAGGCTTATCTTGAAGAGATGTGTGGTTGTGGCTTTGGAGTGGAGTTCTTTGGCATGAACACCAATAAGATTAACAGGAGAAACACCAAGTTTTTAAAAGAATATATTTAAGAAATGCCTCTAGCTTGGACTGAAAGGACCAGCAATAGTACAAAATAGAGAGCTTTGGACTTCTGCCTTCTACAAGCAGGAACCAGGCTAGGCAAGGACTATTTCACTGTAACCATGTATTACCTACCTTTCATAAAATGGAAGCATGTCAGAGGGCAGAATCAAGAATCCAGAGGTTGAAGCCCAAAAAGTTTCCAGGTCTTGAATCCTAGTCAATGAACTGCCAACATGTACCAGGTGGGATTTCAGAATTGCTACCGACTATTGACTTCCATCTCCCCTCCCCTTTTGGAACAGGAGTGTCTATGAAGGTTATGCCATCCCACCACTGTATGTTGGCTGTGGAAGTGGACAGATTAACTCATCTCTTTTGTTCACAGGTCTTCAGATCTAAAGGAACTATACTTGAGATGCTGCACAACTGGACCCTGATCCATATCTGGACCTGGCTTAGATGATAAGATTTTGGACTTCAAGTTGGAGTCTTTGGGGGGAAAATGCATTTTGCACATAGGAGGTATGTAAACAATTTGTGGCTAAGTGTGTACCCTGGTGGTTTTAAATTATGTCCACAAATTCTTTCCTTCAAGGGTGGGCTGGATTTAGTGGCTCATTTCTAATGAATAGAATATTGTAGAAATGACAGTGAAATGTCTGAGACTAGGTCATAAAAGGCACTGCAGCCTCCTTGCTCACTCTCTCTAGAAGCCAGCTTACTCATATCTTGAGAACACTCAGGTAGCCCAGTAGAGAGGCCCACATGAAATTATGGAGGCTTTCTCCCAACAGCCAGCAAGGAAACTGGAGTTTCAACAGCTATGTACGTAAGCCATCTTGGAGGGAAATCCACCAGCCTCTGTCAAGCCTTCAGATGACTGCAACTTCATGAAACCCTGAGCCAGAACCACCCAGCTGAATTGCTCCTGGATTCCCAACTCTCAGAACCAGTGTGAGATAATATTTTTTAAGCTGTTAGTTTTGTGGTAATCTGTTATGCACCAATAGTTAATTAATACACTGCCAACTTTGGGCTATGTCTTAATCCAGGGGCTCTGCCCGTTCAGTCCAATTTTAGCAAGAATCCTGCTGAGTTAGCCCAGGAAAAATCCCCCACCCTTGATCTGACCACCCTTGATATCAGATCAAATTCCTCTCCCCTCACCTCAATATCTCATCACCCTGGCCTGGCCTCAGCAATGATCCCATCAGTAGGTTTAGCTAGAATCCACCCTTACCCCTGATGCTTCCTCTCAGTAAGTTTCCATGCACTGACACCCACCCTGATCCTTGGCTACAAATCCCAACTTTGTCCTTGCTGGAGTCAGAGTTAAGCTCAATCTCTCTCCCCCTATTACAAAACCCCACTGTAGTAGTCTTCCCTTGAATAAAGGTTTTCTTACCACCTTTAATAGGTGTTATGAATAATTTTTAACATTTCCAAGTTTTCTTACTAGGAATCATTCTCAAATGAATTATTTTCATACCTTTACCTTTTATACTATATTCACTTAGGGGGAATAGATTTCTAGAATTAAAACATTTCACGTTTTTACCATACAAACAGAAAATATCTTTTTAAAAAATAACCCATGTAGTAATCTGAAAAGGATGTGTATATAGACATGTCAGTGTACATACACACAAACTCTCAGAGTTCCAAGGAAAACTTAATCCTCAGTAAACTATAAATTAAGACTAAAACATTCAGCCTGCAAATTCTGAAATCTTTGGAATTAACTTACAAAAAATGTAGAGAACGAAAATTTAAAAAAATATATATGCATCAAAATATTTGGGATTCAGACAAAACTGTTATTTAAATAAAGGTAGGTAAAGTCCTAATCCTTTATTAAATAAAAAATACTCAATATCTTGTAATAACCTATAATGGAAAACTAAAAAAGGATATATATGCTTAACTGAATCACTGTGATGTACACCTGGAACTAACACAACATTGTAAATCAAGTCTATTTTCATAAAAATTTTTAAAAAGAAAAAAGAAAGCTTTTAAAATGCAAGGTTATAAAAAAGAACAATCATAAAGAAAGTAGAAGGTATATAATGAATTGAGACAAAAATAGATTACAGATAAAACTTGTTGGAATAATAAAGCAAGGGTTGCTTCTTGGAAAAAGGAAATCGGAAACATTGATAAAACTGTGGCAAATCTAGTAAGGGGAAGAGGAAATTAATTCCAATACTAGAACTGAGAAATGGAATGAGATTCTGAGAGGATAATATTCAACCCCAAGTGGAATTATTTTTGTTTCACGAAAGGAAGATTTCTAATAGAAAAGTTGTGAATCCAGCCAAGCAAAACCTTGGGTTAGTGAAAGAAAGGGAAGGAAAGAAAGGAAAGGAAGGGAAGGGAAGGAAAAGAAGGGAAGGGAAGGGAAGGGGAGGGAGGGGAGGGGAGGGGAGGGGAGGGAAGGAAGGAAGGAAGGAAGGAAGGAAAATGACTGTCTCAACGGATGTTGTAAACTATCCAATAAAACAATTCTCTTTAAATTTTAAAGATAGAAATAGAAATTCATTAAGCCATATACTCATTACCTCTGCTGGTAAAGCATTTCTAATTAACCAAGAATAAGAAAACCCATTTACACATCATTGTTTAGAAGTCCTGGCCAATGCAATAAGATTACAAATAAAACTAAAAATATGCCATGTTATTGGTGAAAAGAAAACATAGTGAAAACACTTTTTCAAAAAAACATTTTATTTCTATAATTACTAATTTTACTTAAAATTTTTGGCAACATTAATAAAATAATAAATTTTATCTGAAAGAACAAGCAAAATAGACAAGGAAATTCACAAAGGGCAATAACAAAATAGTAATCTTGACAGATAGTCAATATATTTGTAAACAAAACAAAGTGACATTGCCTTAAAAAAATATAGAGGTATCAATAGAAAAACAGAGAAAGCTCTTGAAAGAACTCAACTCACTATTGTCTTCTATTTGCAGGCACAGAAACTGACTCAAGCAAACTCAATTCTAAGAGAGAAGCAAAGCCCTTGATAATTATCGCTTCCCAACTTTTTGTGAAAACCTAGGAAATTTAGACTGATAGGGAAGAAGAGTGTGGAGACTTAAAGTGCATTTAGGAGGAGGAAAAAAAGGGGGGTGGGTTGGAGATTTCACTGTGTGATTTTAACAACACTGGTGAAGCTCAATATACCAAAGGAAGTGTCAAACAATTAAACGAGGTAGCAAGCCATGCAGGCCTAGGGGAAGAGCATTCCAAGAAGGAGAACAGCAGTTACAAAGTCTTTGGATTGGGAAGAAATGGAATTTGCTTGAGGAAAAGCAAGGCCAGTGTGTCAAAAATAGTGCACCAGTGGGGAAAATGGCAGAGTAGCACGACAGAGAATGGAAGAGAGAGGTAGTCAGGGGCCATATCACTGGAACTTTAGTTGGCAATAAATAACAACTTGTACTCCTTAGGAGCATACTTTAGAGCAAACAACAGTAACAGGGTTGATAACACTAAGCAACCACAAACACAAAGAACTAAAACACTTCATATTTTTACCATAGAAACAGAATAAGGGAGATAAGTATGCAAAAGTCTGCACATCTATTTATATATAGAAGTTTCCACCTGAGATCAGAACACACACACACACACACACACACACACACACACACACACACACTCTTTCTACACCTAAAGAAAGGGGTTCAAGCTGAAATTTTACCAAAGTGCTTTGGCCCAAGCAAACTAACTGGAAAGGCCTAGTAAAATATTCAAAGTGCAAATCAAGCAATCAAGCATTGAGCAAATAAATACAACAGAATCTACACTCAGGAAATTATCTAAAATATGGATGATATACTCACAACAACTTTGTTATCTGTAGTCCTTCCTCTTCAATTCTAAGAGGGATGCTAACCCCTTGATGATTATACCTTTCCAGCATTTTGTGAAAGCTTAGAAAATTTAACTAGATTGAGGAGAGGGAAAAAGGAGTGGGGAGAGATAAAGTACCTTTAAAGAGGAGGAGAAAGCAACAGAAAAAGGGAGAGATTTCTCCTGGCACAGGTCTACAGCCAGGATCCCAGATTCCTTGAGTGGTGCACAGAGGCTGCTAGGTACCTGGGCTGGAGATGGAGCGAGAAGGGATGGCACTAAAACATGCCTAGGGAGACTCAACTCCAGGAGCCCACAGAGGCAACCAAGGCTGCTGATGTTCAGGAACCAATACTTAGAGGGTACCCCAGTTCTGTGAAAGAGCCCTTGGAGATGGCAAGGAAAAAGGTTCCGGCAAGTATAATCACAGATTAGACAGTTGATAGATCAAATGAAGGATAATAACCCTATAACCTGATAATTACTGAAATAAATGAGACATTTCTGGCACATTGGAGTGCGTCAAGTAAGACCCAAACCAGTATTAGTTTGAAAAAATGGGAAACTATACACACAAAGAATTAACTGTTAACTGTAATACATTCATGTCCAAGGCAAGATACAAAATTTCAAACTTCACATGTTCAAGTAGGGTAAGATACATGTAATTGGAAATGTGTTAGGAAAAGTCCTATAATGAGTTTAATCACTCTTAACTATTTTTATCCACTATTCCTACTTTTCTTGGACAACCCCATTCCAGCTTAAGGGTAAGAGAACTAAACTTAGCCCAATTCATAAACTGGACAGATTCCATGTGTTTGGCCCTTTTCAGTTAAAACTATGGGTCCAGTACAGATCAAACTATGGATGTCAGGGATTTTTTTTCCTTGGGAACCTTAACTTGCTTTACTGCTGTGACTGAGAGATATGGCTAGTCCATTCTGACTAAAGGCCAGCCAGATGGGAGAGGTGAGAGAACAAATCAAATTCCCCTTTTGATCAGTCAAAAGGAGGTCCCCTGGCACCAGGTCCCATTCTATTAATTATCTCTACTTCCTCATCTGAAGCCGACAATACACAGTACTGCTTGATGCCTGCAGGGGCCCCTCACCAAACACAGGCATTTTATTTTAATGGTTTGGCTTCCTTGGATGTCCTTGGGCTAGGTAAAGACAGTCTGAGACAGTGTTCCTTCTGCCTTGGCTCCAAGCCTGGAGTGAATGTGTGCCCCTTCCTCAACTGGGACAAGGAGCCACTGCTCTCAACTGACTGAATTCCCTGTTTCTGGTCCCCATTCACACCACAGGGTCTCCGTCAACTTCTCCACACCAAGGCTTTCAGAGCCAGGTTATTTTAGATCAGCACAACAGAGGCACTTCTGAGAGTTCAGCAGCAAACGGGACCATGCCATAACAAAGCCATTTCAGTCTGGCTATAGTTAATATTGAAATCTTCAAGGCATGGAAAAAGTTGAAAATAAAATTAAGTTGTTAAAAAAATTCTACAGATTATATGTATAGCAGAGCTTTCAAACTTACAAATAACACGAAATACCAAAATAATGTTTTCACTTTTCTCTTTCTCTCTCTTCCCACCCCCATTCACACACACACACACACACACACCTTTTATGTGTTAAGCCAGATAGTTATATGAAAATCAGGTAATATATTTTTAAATATCTCAAAATTCAGATCAAACAATATTGTACTTCATGAGTTTTTAGAAAAACCTCATAAATGATCCATTGGTTTCACTATATTTGATGTTATTGAATAATGTTATGATTTGGATTTTTGTTTTTAGTGGGGTTTTTAACTTTGAATGAAGTATTTGCTTCAGATTTACTGAAAGTAGAATTAATGGGTTTTTTTTGAAATTCTACTTTTAGACCTGGGGGGTGAAGGTTCAGAATCAGATGTGTTCACAGTAATGGATGCTAATTCCACTGATCCTGGTTCAAGAGGTCCTAGTGACACTTGGATAACAACTTTTGTTTCAGGAGGCAATCCTTCTAGTTGCTTAGGCTTCTTAAACATTTGATGACGCTGGGTCTTGTGCTCCATTTTCTCCTTGAAAGTTAAAAACTGTAGCCGGCATTTGGAACACTGGTGAACACTCTTTTCCCAGTGTCCTCTATAATGACACATGTATGGTGTTGCAGTTTTGAAAATTTTGAGACAAAATGGGCAAAGCAAATTCTTAGTGTTTTCGTGGTATGTTCTGAAATGTGTTTCTACATCAGCAAAGGCTGACGATCTGTAATTGCAGACCTGGCACACATAGGGCATTTCGCCAGGCTTATGATTGTCCTTCATGTGCTGTAAGAGAACCTGATCTGTTTCAAAAGATAACTCACAGATTTTACAGACTGCAGAGGGCTCCTGGAAAGTATGGACACTTTCAATGTGACATTGCAGCTGGAAGGGAGTGGGAAACTGGCGGTGGCAGTGCTGGCAGGTAGTATGGTTTTTCCAGCTGTCACCCCTCTGCCTTTCAAGTTCCAAATGGTGCTTCATGTGATTCATAAACTTGACATTTTTTAGAACTTTCAAGCAGCTGAGGCATTTAAAGGCTGTGTGAGTCTTCTGTTCTGGCTTCCCATCTCCTGCATGCTGTCCATAGTAAAAGTCACGAAGTAACACGATCAGATTTCCTTTCGTGGGATCAACAGTCTTGTTTTGACTTGCTAGACTCGAAAAGTCTGTTTTTGCCAGTCCATTTTCCCCAAAAGGACTTATAGGCTTGCATTGAACACTGTCCTTTGGAAAAGCTGTTGGACAAGGTCCTCCATTCTGAACATGGCTTAATGAGGTATGAACACTGTCTGAGGGTGTGCTTTGCTGAGCTGTCATTGTATGAAAGATACCTGAAGGGGCCAGAGCTAAAGAGTGTCCCCCTATGATTCCATTACTGAGTTTAGGCCTTTGGGGATTTGTGCTATTTGTTTCAGAAGTGGAAAGTCGTTTTGTTACACGAGGACTTTTATTCATACCTCCTGTAGAAAGTGCTGCTCCTACTGGATGCTGCAATGAACTTGTGAAGGTAATCAAAGGAGGAGAACATAACTCTGAAGAGCTAATAGGCACGACTTGTGGTGAATTATTTTTATAATCAGGTTTAGACAAAGGCTCAATAATAATAGGACTATCTGTTGATCTTGATTCAGAGTCAGAAACTGGTAAGACAGTCATTGCTTCTGATGTAGGCATCACATGACTTACAGGCCGCAATTTGTGAGCATTATCTTTTCTGAAGTGACCAGACTGTTTTCTCCTTGAACACGAACCTGGGGTAACTCTGTTCAATATGTTTGAAACGACTGGTTTTGAATTTGAGGTCATCCCAACAAAGATCAGCTCAGCATCTTCATTTACATGTTCCACTCCAACAAAGATCAGTTCAGCATCTTCATCATCTACTTGTTTGGTTTCCTCTATGCTTTTCTGTGGTTCTGGCTCCTGTTCTTCACATAACATACATGGTGGTTCCATTTTCTAAATTTTTTAATTCTTGAACGGTGTGGTGTGGCCACAGGTTCCAGTGCTTTCTTTATATAAACTGCCACCTAAGTATAAACATACTACACATCAGTTAAGTACAGAAAAATACATTATTTATTTCTCTCCAAAACTCTAGGGTATTTATAAACATCCTTATTTTACAGATAAGGACACTGAGAGTCAAAGAGGATAAATGACAGCTTAAAAACCTATGATTACAAGTCTATACAACTCTAGGATCATAGCTTTACCCTATGCTGATTTTGGTCTCTTCTATTAAAAAAAGAAAACCCAAAACTCCAACAACTAATCACTAGGTGAAATCACATGCAAAGTATGAGTATTTTTACAAAAGCACCATTGTGCAGTGTTTAGAAACATGGGGTCTGGAGTCAAAGAAGATTAAGCTGGAATTCTAACCAGCTACATCATTTTTGGAAAATTTATAACTTTTAAATGTGTTTCTGTATCTTAAAGGCAAAAATCCTTATTTCTTAGACTTAAAGTAACAGCTCTTTTTAAAAAGCATCAGGACTTCCCTGGTGGCACAGTGGTTAAGAATCCGCCTGCCATTGCAGGGGACACGGGTTCAAGCCCTGGTCCGGGAAGATCCCACATGCCGCAGAGCAACTAAGCCCGTGCGCCACAACTACTGGGCCTGTGCTCTAGAGCCTGCGAGCCACAACTACTGAGCCCACGTGTCACAACTATTGAAGCCTGTGTGCCTAGAGCCCATGCTCTGCAACAAGAGAAGTTACCGCATTGAGAAGCCTGCACACCGCAACAAAGAGTAGCCCCCCCTCGACGCAACTAGAGAAAGCTGTGTAACAACAAAGACCCAACGTAGCCAAAAAAATAAAATAAATAAATAAATTTATTTGAAAAAAAGAAAAAGCATCAAATATTCAATGGCATCTTGTTTTGTAGTAGAATTGGAAGAAAATTTATATTAAATGCACATATCTAAATTGATTCACACATACTGATTTCATATACGTTAATATAGAAAAGAAGTGTCAACTTCAAAGAATAGAATAAGAGTATCTACATATGGTCAACAAATAGCATAATTCAATGTCAAGCACTTAGCACAGGCCTAGCAAACTGGGAATGAACTCTCTTGATAATCTCACCCCAACTCAACACTGATGTCTCCTAAATTTCTCCCTCTAATCCTGACTTCCCCACTAAACTTAAATCCAACAGTGCTTTGTGCCTCACTCCACCTGTCTCTTCACATAGCAGGCAAAGTAATGATGTTTAAACAAATTAGACTGCATCACTGCTCAGCTCAAAACCTTCCAATGCCTTTCTGGTTCACTCAGTAAAAGGCCAAGTCCTTCCAATGCCTATAAGACCACACTTCCAACCCTACATACTGTCCCCTGCAATTATCTCATACTCCTCTCCCCCATCCACTTCACTCTAATCACACTAACCTCCTTGCTATTTCTTGAACAAACTAAACACTTTACCTTACTTAGAGTCCTTATATTTGTTGTCCCTCTAATATGAATGCCCATCATCCAGATACCTACATGGCTGGCCCCTCACCACCTTCAGGGCTCTGTTCCAAGCCTTCTTCTCAGAGAGGTTCTCAAATACTCCAACCAACCTCTAATTCACATTCCCAATTTTTCTTCCCTTCTCTTCCACCTATAAGCATTTATCACTACCTAATATATTATAAACATTATTTATCTTGATTATTTTCTATTGTCTATCAGTAAAATGTAAACTCCAAAGGGCAGGAATTGTCTTTTGTTGACTGCTGGATCACCAGCACGAAGAACATTGCCTAGCATAGCATGGGAGCTCAACAAATACAGAATTTGTTAAATGAATTAATAAATAGTAACTCTCATCAATATGAACCTTTATTTGTTGTAGAGCAGAGTGTGCTCCATTAATTCCATGTTTTCTATCAATTTACTCTGAGAACTTTGTCCGTATCAGAAATTCACATGTTGAAGCCCTAACCCCCAATGTGATGGTATTTGAAGATGGGGTCTTTGGGGGATAATTAGGTTTAGATAAGGTCATGAGGGCCCTCGTGATTGGATTAGTGCCAAGAAGAGACATCACAGAGCTTGCTTCCTCTCTATTTCCCCCAACACCCCCCAAATGTGAAGACACAGGAAGAAGGTGAAAGAGAGCCCTCAGTGGGGAACCAAATCAGCCAGCACCTTGATCTTGGACTTTCCAGCCTTCAAAACTGTGGGAATACATTTCTGTTGTTTTTAAAAAATAAAAATAAACTGGGTTCCAATAACATTGCTGAACTTTCAACTAACTGATCTTAGTAGAATTTTTAGCTGTTGACCATACTGATTAACTTTTCATCCAACCAATCATCCGAGATGAAAAGTTAATTAAGAGTGGAGAAAGAATGATACATAAAACAAATAAGTTAATGAATGCGTTCATTTAGAACAAGAGTAACAACAGACCATGGGAATTTTCTTATCACTTCTCCTCTAGTGTCCTTATTTCCTACAATTACCAGAATCTTGAGAATTCGGGGTAGGGAGGTTGGACATGCCAAGACCTGCTAGATCTAAGGGATGAGTCCTCAAAAATCACTTCATTTCCCCCACCAACAAAGTTGCCAAGGGCTGTGCAAGGAGCCAATGAGACATTTCACTCCAAAAATAGCTGAGAGAATAGTGGGTGATGACCCACCTCCCAGGTTATTCCTGTGCATTTCAACAATGGCCCTTTAAATGGGTTTTGTTATAGCCACACACCAGATTTTTTCAGGCATCAGTCCCTCTTAAGTAACTTCCTAAGATTATGCCACTAGGACTCCTCTGGTACCTACCCTCACCATTTTCCCTTGCCCCTGACTCTTTTCACCCATTACTACTCCTCCAGGTTCTTGTCCCAACCCCGTCACTCTCTCCCCACCACAGCACTCAAGTCCCTTCTCCACCACTCCTTCTTCCCTCTACTCCATTAACCCCACACAATTGCTGCCTTAGAATTTAACATCCATTAAACACAGACCCTTGGGGGAAATGGGAGTTTCACAGGATCCTTAAAACTGCCATAAACATTTGGATTCTATCCTAGGGCAAGTGAGCAAAACAAAAGTAATTTTTTCATAAATATTTTTTAACAAATATTTTTTCACAAATAAGCTCAGGATGATAAAGGAACGCAAAAATAAAGTCTAATCTAGCCTGGGAGTCTAGGAGGAGAACAACTATTAAGCCAGGTTGTTCATTGTCAAAAAACGTGACTATAGAATGGACTGAGAGAAAAAGTAAGGATTTACAGACCCTCACCACCATTTCCACTCTTCTTTTTTTATTTTATTTTTGAGGTCGCCCTGACGTAAACCCCTTCCTTCGCCTGAGGGCTTCTCTCTTTTAAAAAATTTATTTATTTATGGCTGTGTGGGGTCTTCATTGCTGCGCACAGGCTTTCTCTAGTTGCCATGAGTGGGCGCTATTCTTCGTTGTGGTGCACATGCTTTTCATTGCGGTGGCTTCTCTTGTTGCGGAGCATGGGCTCTAGGAGCGCGGGCTTCAGTAGTTGTGGCACGCGGGCTCAGGAGTTGTGGCTCGTGGGCTCTAGAACACATGCTCAGTAGTTGTGGCGCACAGGCTTAGTTGCTCCGCGGCATGTGGGATCTTCCCGAACCAGGGTTCGAACCCATGTCCCCTGCATCGGCAGGTGGATTCTTAACCATTGTGCCACCAGGAAAGTCCCACCATTTCCACTCTTGCTACCTCTCTGACCTCTCCGCTCTCTACTCTAACATTCATTCACTCCAATCCAGCTACAGTGGTTTCCTTGCTGCTCCCTTCAAAGTCTCCACCTGAAATTCTTGTCTTCCAGATATCCCCATGGCTAACACTTCTACCTCCTTCAAGTCCATGTCCAAACCTACCTATTCCAAGAGACTTACTCTGACCACCTTATCTAAAATCACAACACTCCTACCTACCCAACATTCAATCCTATGACCCTACTCTATTATATTTTTCCTAATTTCATAACATCACCTTTTATTTCACAAGAGAATTTATATATTTATTATATTGACTATCTTTCTTCATCCACTGAACTGTTAGTTCCTTCCACAGGAGAAATTCTGTTTTGTTTTTTAGTTTGTTTTTGTCTGTTTTGTTCACTGATTTCTCCCAAGGGCCAAGAGCAGTTCTGGCATACAATAAGCACTCAAATATTAATTAAAAGAAAATAATTATCTAGAAGGGGATAAAAATAATTCAACAAAAGAAGGTAGGGTGAGCAAAAAGGTAGGAAATGTTCAAACTTGGGATATAACCAATTTTCTTCAAGTCTGGGAGCCACTGAGGTACACTGTTATACCAAATGTGAGAGCCCTGCAATCCTGGGATTCAGGAGGATGACTATGGCCAGATCTCATCATGGGGACCAACAGTTTGGGGAAGGCTTTTCTTAGAACAGTATGGTTAGAGTACTACATTTCACCCAGGCAGGCAGGAGAGAAATTCAGCCACTTTCCCTTTTCCTTCCTTTCCTCCCAAGAGCAGCATTTTAGAAGAATCCACAAAGGAGATATGAGCAGGGTAGGAGTTCAACCTAAAAGTGGCCTGTTAGTTCTGAGGCAATTCCTTTCACTAAGGCTAAGAATTTGGAGAGGGTTTGGAAGTATCAGGTGAGTGGAGAATGATTTAAAGAGAGGGGTTGTGGAGGACCACAAAAAAGACACCTTAAAAAAAAAATGGGGCTTCCCTGGTGGCGCAGTGGTTGAGACTTCGCCTGCCGATGCAGGGGACACGGGTTCGTGCCCTGGTCCGGGAAGATCCCACATGCCGCGGAGCGGCTGGGCCCGTGAGCCATGGCCACTGAGCCTGCGTGTCCGGAGCCTGTGCTCCACAACGGGAGAGGCCACAGCAGTGAGAGGCCCGCGTACCGCAAAAAAAAGAAAAAAAAAAGACACCTGCCTGCATAAAAAGCATTTGACTAAATCTAGCACCTTTTCATAATGAAAAACAAACAAACAAACAAACAAAAAACCCTCAACAATTAGGAACAGAAGAGAACTTTCTCAATTAAAGAGTACCTGTAAAACACCCACAGCTAGCATCACACTTAGTCGTGAAAGACTGAAAGCTTTCCCTCTAAGATTGGGAACAAGACAAGGATGTCTACTACTGCACTTTGACTCAATATTATACCGGAAGTTCTATAACCAGGACAATCAGGCAAGAAAAAGGAGTTAAAAAAAAAAAAAAAGTAGTAGCAGCATTCAGAATGGAAAAGGAAAAAGTAAAACTATATTGGTGATGACATGATTTTGTATATACAAAATCCTGAGAAATCCACAAAACAAGTATTAGAATTAAAAGGTTGCAGAATACAAGATCAATATAAAAAGATCAATTATGTTTCTACATAGTAGCAATAAATGTTCTGAAAATGAAAGTAAATAAACACTTCCATTTACACCATTACAAAGAATACTTATCAGAAAGAGAAAGACAAATATCATTATGATATCACTTATATGTGGAATCTAAAATAAGACACAATTGAACTTATCTATGAAACAGAAACAGACTCACAGACACACAGAGAACAGACTTGTGGTTGCCAAGGATTGTGGGGAGGGATGAACTGGGAGTTTGGGATTAGCAGATGCAAACTATTACATATAGAACGGATAAACAACAAGATCCTACTGTATAGCACAGGGAACTATAATCAATATCTTGTGATAAACCATAATGGAAAAGAATATGAAAAAGAATGTATATGTACAACTGAATCACTCTGCTGTACAGCAGAAATTAACACAACACTGTAGATCAACTATACTTCAATAAAATAAATTTTTGAGAAAAAGAATACTTAGGAATAAATTTAATAGAAATGCAGCGCTTTTTTATTCTGAAAACACTGAATTATACTAGATACATTGTTGAAGCAATTAAAGACCTAAATAAATGTAAAGACATCCCACATTCATGGATCAGAAGATTTAATATTGTTAAAATGGCAAGACTCCCACAACTGATCTATCAAAATCTTGGTTAGCCTTCTCACAGAATTGAAACTCATATGAAAATTCAAGGAACTCAGAATAACCAAAACAATCTTGAAAAAGAAAAAACTGAAAGATTCAGACTTTCTGATTTCAAAACTTACTACAAAGCTATAGTAATCAAGAAATGTGGCACTGGCATAAGGATAGAAACAGATCAACGGAATAGATCAATGGAATAGAATTCAGAGTCCAGAAAAAAACCCATGCATTAATGGTGAAATGATTTTCAGCAAGATTACCAAAATAATCAGTGAGGAACAGATAAATCTTTTCAACAATGTTGATGGAACAACTGGACATCCATATGTGAAAGAATGAATGAAGTTGGGCCCCTGCTCACACCATATATATAAAAAGTAACTCAAAATGGATTGTGAAACTAAAAGTAGAGCTAAAACTAAAAAAACTCTTTAAAGAAAATTGGAGTAAATGGTTTCTTAGAGAAGACACCAAAAGAATAAATGACAAAGGAAAAAATAACAGGACTTTATCAAATTGACAACTTTTGGACTTCAAAGGACACCGTCATGAAAGTAAAAAGATAACCCACAGAATGGGAGAAAAATATCTGTAAATCATATATGTGACTAGGAACACATATATATGTGATACATATACATTGATATGTTATAAGGGACACATATAGATACTAACATATGTGATAAAAGAATATATAAAGATCTTTTATAACAGAAGAATAAAAAAACAACTCAATTAAAAAATCGGCAGAGGACCTGAATAGAAAATTCTCCAAAGATGATATAAAATGGCTAGCAAGTATATGAAAAGATGCTCAACATACTAATCATCAGAGAAATGTGAATGTAAACCACAGTGAAAGATCGCCTAACACCCATCAGGATGGCTACTATAAGGAAGGAAGGAAGGAAGGAAGGAAGGAAGGAAGAAAGGGAGGGAGGGAAGGAAGGCAGGAGAAAGGAAGGGGAGGGGAGGGGAGGGAAACTGTTGGCAAGCATGTACAGAAACAGTATCCTTGTGTGCTATGGATGGATTGTAAATAGTGCAAATGCTGTGGAAAACAGTATAAAGGCTCTTCAAAAAGTTAAAAATAGAATTACCATATGATCCAGCAATTCCACTTTTGGATATAGATCCAAAAGAAATGAAAATGGGGTCTCTAAGAGATATTTGCACATCCATGCTCACAGAAGCACTATTCACAATAACTAAGAGGTGGAAGCAACCTAAATGTCCATCAACTGATGAATGAATTTTTAAAATGTGATATATACATACAATGGAACATTAGCCATAAAAAAGAAATTCTGCCACATGCTACAATATGCATGATCCTTGAAGACATCATACATCATGCTAAATGAAATAAGCCAGTCATAAAGACAAATACTATATGCTTCCACTTATGTGAAGTATCCAAAGTAGTCAAAGCAATAGAAAAGAAACAGAAAGTAGAATGGTGGATACTATGGCCTAGCGGGAGAGGGAAAAGTTTGTTGTTTAATGGGATGGGTAGTTTCAATTTTGCAAGATGAAAAGGTCTAGAGATCGGTTTCAAAACAATGTAAATGGGGAATTCCCTGGCGGTCCAGTTGTTAGGCGCTTTCACTGCAGGGAGCCTGGGTTCGATCCCTGGTCGGGAACTATCCTGCAAGCCGTGCAGCGTGGCAAAAACAAAAAAACAAAAAAGAAAAAACCAATGTGAATATACTTAACACTGAAAAATGGTTAAGATGGGGCTTCCCTGGTGGTGCAGTGGCTAAGAATCTGCCTACCAATGCAGAAAACACGGTTCGAGCCCTGATCCGGGAAGATCCCACATGCTGCGGAGCAACTAAGCCCGTGTGCCATAACTACTGAAGCCCACGTGCCTAGAGCCCGTGCTCCGCAACAAGAGAAGCCACTGCAATGAGAAGCCCACACACCACAACAAAGAGTAGCCCCATTAGCCGCAACTAGAGAAAGCACGTGCCCAGCAACAAAGACCCAACGCAGCCAAAAATAAAATAAATATAATAAATGAATTTTTTAAAAAATGGTTAAGATGGTAAAATTTATGTTATACGTTTTTTACAACAATAAAAAAAAATTTTTTTTAAACAGGCAAAGGATTCAAAGAGACATTTCACCAAAGAAGATGCTATACAAATGGCCAATGAGCACAGGAAATACTGTTTAACATGATTAGGAAAATGTAAATCAATCACAATGAGATACCCTTCACACCCACTAGATTGGCTATACTCAAAAAGAGAAACAATAACAAGTGCTGCAGAGGATGTGGAGAAATTGGAATTCTCATATATTGCTGGTGCAATTGCTACAAAGTGGTACAACCACTTTGGAAAACAGTTTGGCAATACCTCAAAATTTAAATATAGAGTTACCATATGATCCAGCAACTTCATTCTTAGGTATATACCCATAAAAACTGAAAACATTAAGTTCATGCAAAAACAATGTTAGGGCTTCCCTGGTGGCGCAGTGGTTGAGAGTCCACCTGCCGATGCAGGGAAACGGGTTCGTGCCCCGGTCTGGGAGGATCCCACATGCCACGGAGCGGCTGGGCCCGTGAGCCATGGCCGCTGGGCCTGTGCGTCTGGAGCCTGTGCTCTGCAACGGGAGAGGCCACAACAGTGAGAGGCCCACACACCGCAAAAAAAAAAAAAAAAAAAAAAAAAAAACAATGTTAACAGCAGCATTCCTCACAATAGCCACAAAGAGCACACAATCCAAATGTCCATTAACAGATGAATGGATAAACAAAACTGTGGTATATGCTTACAATGGAATACTATTCAGCCATAAAAACAAACAAAGCACTGCTGTGTACCTATGACATGGATGAACCTGAAAACATGCTAACTGAATAAAGCCAGACACCTAAGGTCACATATTGTATGTGAGAGAATTGTATGTAGAGGAGAATCAGGAAAGAGAAGCATCCTGTAATCTAAATGAAAAATTATTTTCAGGGAGGAGGAAATGAACTACTTTGATAAATGCTGCCAATAAATCAAATAAAATAAAAACTAAAAATTGACCATTGAGTTAAACATTGTGGAATTCATTAGTGACCTTGACAAGAGTGGATTTAAAGGAAAACGAGAGACTTGGAGATAACAAGTATGGCCAATTCTGTAGAAGTTTTCCTATAACTAGCAAATATGAAATAAAACAAGCAGAAGGGGGATGTGCCATCAAAAGATGGATTTTTTAATGAGAGATGACATTATAATCAGCCTGTTTGCTGATGAGAACCATCCAGAGAAACAGAAAACTTAATCCGAAGAAGAGACTTGCTAGAATATCCTTGAACAAACAAGAACTGATTGGATCTAGTACACAAGAAGTGTACACAAGCCAAATAATTCACTCATAATAACAGACCTGAGACCATATGAAGAAAGGCTGGCATGGTGGATTAATGGGTATGGTAGCCAGCCTCCAAGATGGCTCCAAATGAATCCCGCCTCCTGGTATTCCCAATCCTGTGTAGCTCTCCCTCACACTATCACAGGGTTGACCTGTGAGACTAAGCAAAGACAGAAGTGAAGGTGTGTAATTTCTGAAAAAGACTCTGCACTTCATCTTGGGTGCAAATTCTTTCCTGAATCACTCGCTCTGGGGGAAGCCAGCAGCCATGACATGAGCAGCCCCATGGAGAGGCCCAGAGAGTGAGGAACTGAGGCCCCTTGCTAACAGTCAAGTGAGTGAAGTTAGATTCAACAAAAGTCATGGAGAGACCCTGAGGCAAAACCACCCAGCTAAGCCACTCCTGGATTCTAGACCATGAGATAATATGTTTTTTTCAAGCTATTAAGTTGTGAGATAATGTGTACAACACAGACATTTTAAGTTACCATATCATTCACATGTCGTACTTGCAACTCTGAACTGTCTTACACAGAATAGCTCTCCTATAAATACAGCAAAATTTAAAAAACAAGCAAACGAAAAAAACAAAACAGGAATTCTCTGGCAGTTCAGTGGTTAGGACTTAGCACTCTGACTGCTGGCGCCCCAGGTTCAATCCCTGGTTGGGGAACTAAAATCCCATAAGCCACGCGGTGCAGCCAAAACAAAACAAAACATGGCAAAATTGACATGCCATGAAGCTTGTATAGTCGTATCAAACTTGTATAGTCAAGCCAAGGACTCAAAGTTGTACCGGCGATAGATAAGTAACTATACAACAGAGCTGTATGCACAAGTTGCTGGGCATAAAGCTACCTATAGTCTTGTTTACTGACATGAAGTGAACGCAGATACCCCGCCCATCCAGTCACATTCAATTACTTCATGAAATAAAACCCTTAAGGAAAAGGGTACAGAAATGGACAAACTAATCCCATGGAATCATGTTAAATCACAACACATTTACTCCGAATGAACCACTTTATTTATTTATTTATTTGGCTGTGCCACGCAGCTTGTGGGATCCCAGTTTCTCGAACAGGGACTGAACCCGGGCTACTGCAGTGAAAGCCCAGAATCCTAACCCGGAGGCCACCAGGGGACTCCCATCACTTTATTACTTTAATACATTAGCTGAAACCTTAGGCCACGTGCATCAGCCCACGTTAGCCTCACTGTGTGGTAGAAGTCAGCTTTACACAGCTTAAAAATCCATGGTGTTCTTACTTTTTTCCCTTTCAAAACAGCAGGTAAAAGCCGGCCCCCAGTCCCCTGCCCCTTTTTAAGGCCGCAACTCAGAGGGCTCCAGAATGAGCTGAACCAATGAGTGCCCTGAAGTCATCACACACATACTGGGTCGGTTCCTACCCACGCAGGAGAACGCTCTCTGGGCAGCAACGTGTTAGCCCAGGAGAGAACAGGAAAAACGCTAAGGGTAAAAAAGATACCACTCTGGGGTGTTCTCTGCTGGTGCAGTGGTTAAGAATCCGCCTGCCAATGCAGGAGACACGGGTTCGAGCCCTGGTCCAGGAAGATCCCACATGCCACGGATCAACTAAGCCCGTGCACCACAGCTACTGAGTCTGTGCTCTAGAGCCCGAGAGCCACAGCTACTGAGCCCGTGTGGTGCAACTACTGAAGCCCGTGCACCCTAGAGCCCGTGCTCCACAACGAGAGGCCACCGCAATGAGTAGCCCGCGCACCACAACGAAGAGTAGCCCCCGCTCGCCACAACAAGAGAAAGCCCATGTGCAGCAACAAAGACCCAACACAGCCATAGATAGATAGATAGATAGATAGATAGATACCACTCTGGTCCTCATTAGAAAGACATCTGTCACCTTACCTCAGGCGCGCACTGAAAACCTGGGGGCTTGAGATTTTCCAGGCAGGAGCAGGTCGCATCCTAGAGACCAGCAGAGAGAAGGGTCAGGGTGAGTCACGTGTTATGGGTACATTCTATCCCCCAGGCCCTAGCTGGTCCTGCCCTGAGCATGTTTACCAGGTGTCTCACACTTAACCAGAGAACAGGATCTCGAACAAGCCTCTTCCTCCAACCTCCCCTCTCTCAGTAAAAAACACCTCATCTGCCACCTGCCCAAACCAAAAGCCTGGACCTCGGGCGCCCAGGGGGGCTCCCACAGGGGGCGGGGGCGGGCCGAGGCCCAGTCAACAAGAAAATAGCCCAGGCGCAGCGGCAGGGGAGAAGCCACTAGATCGATTTTTGTGTTTTTTTTAACTGCGCCCTCCTGACAGCGCCTGGGCCCACGGATCTCCAGAACCCCGCCGGGCCCGGGTCACAGAACTGCCCTGACATTGTTTTGTGTTGTAATGTATGAGGAGACCTCGGCGGGGGCCGGGGGCTTGACAGGCCCTTCCCCGGAGGCCGGCTCGGCGCACCCCTGGGGGAGGGAGGCTGACGGAGAGCGGCGCCCGCCCAGATTGGGGAAGGGAGAGGGTGAAAGGGATCTCAGGGCCTGGGCCTCACCCTCCCTCCTGAGGGCCCGCGGCCCCACACAGGCCGGCGCTCGTGAGGACCCGAGAAACCCTCCCCTCGGCCCTCAGGGACCGCTCCTGCCGCGCCACGGTCCCCGTCGGCGGCGTGGCCAGAACGGCCGGTAGCTCACCGGCCCCGAGGCGCTCCCCTGGCGAAGCCTGAGGCGACTACGCCTCCTCAGGCCTCCGGCGCCGCAGACGCCGCAACCCCCGCAACCGCCGCAACCGCCGCAACCCCCGCAACCGCCCACGCACCCGCTCGCGCGCCCGCTGTCACCTGTGATTGGCTGCCAGGTGCCGGCGCGAGGTCGGGCGCTGCGGTCTGATTGGCAGCGAGTCCGGGTGGGCGCATGCGCGCTCTCTAGCGCCCCCTCGGTGGCAACCGTTGGGGGCGGGGTCAGGCTGAACCTGTGTCTCAAAGGTCTTGGGCTGTCAAGACGCCGGAGTTCGCCAGGGCTCAGGGTAAAGAGCGGGCTCCCAGTCCCTCAGGGGAGTCCAGCCCTTGCAATCCTCAGGTGTGATCCCTATCCCGGCCCCTTGCTTAAGGAACTTGACCATGCAACTGGGTGTTGAAGCCCGTCCTCTTGGACTTGCATTTGGGGCCAATCCAGTGCAGCCTGCCACCTGTTTTTGTACAGCCTGCAGCGAGCTAAAAAAAGAGCTTTACAATTAAAAAAAAATTTTTTTTATTTTAGAACTTTATATTTTTTAATGGCTGGGGAAAACCACAAAGATTATTATTTTGTGACAAGTGAAAATTATATGAAATTCAATTATCAGAGTCCTTAAAGTTGGAACAGGGACTTGCTTTTTCCTTTAGTTATCATCTATGGCTGCAAAGTAGATTAATTGCCAGAGATCATATTTGCAAGCCTAAAGTATTTATTATTTGGTCCTTTACAGAATCTTTTTTTAAAATTAATTAATTTATTTATTTATGGCTATGTTGGGTCTTCGTTTCTGTGCGAGAGCTTTCTCTAGTTGTGGCAAGCGGGGGCCACTCTTCATCGCGGTGCGCGGGCCTATCGCGGCATCTCTTGTTGAGGAGCACAGGCTCCAGACGCGCAGGCTCAGTAATTGTGGCTCACGGGCCCAGTTGCTCTGCAACATATGGGATCTTCACAGACCAGGGCTCGAACCCGTATCTGCTGCATTGGCAGGCAGATTCTCAACCACTGCGCCACCAGGGAAGGCCCTACAGAGTCTTTTTTAAGTGCCCTGTTCTGCTGGAATCTCCTAGTAATCGTTTGAAAAAAAAAAAAAAAGTTTTTGGTTTAATCTATAATGCTATTTTCTTCTCTATTATATTCATTTTCCATTCTTTATTATTTCCTTCCTTCTTATCACTATAGGTTTGTTCTGTTGCTCTCCTTTACAACTTCTTGAGATAAATGCCTAACTCATTTATTTGTAACTCTGATTTCTCTTTGTATGTAATGCTATAAATTTACCTTAATTTACTAAAGTACCGATTTAACTGTGTCCCACAATTTTTGCTTAATAATATGTTCATTATCATTCACTTCCAAGTATATCCTGATTTCCATGTATATCCTAATATCCTAATATTCTCTTCTTAAAACAAGGGTTATGTATTATATACTAATATATTTATTTTCCAAATCTATGGGATTTTATTTTATTTATGTATTTTTTTTAAAATTTTTTAAAATTATAGATTTTTAAAAATTATTTATTTATTTATTTATTTATGGCTGTGTTGGGTCTTCGTTTCTGTGTGAGGGCTTTCTCTAGTTGCGGCGAGCGGGGGCCACTCTTCATCGCGGTGCACGGGCCTCTCACTATCGCGGCCTCTCTTGCTGCAGAGCACAGGCTCCAGATGCGCAGGCTCAGCAGTTGTAGCTCACGGACCTAGTTGCTCCGTGGCATGTGGGATCTTCCCAGACCAGGGCTTGACCCTGTGTCCCCTACATTGACAGGCAGACTCTCAACCACTGTGCCACCATGGAAGCCCCTATTTTCCGAATCTATGGGATTTTAAAAGCTGTTTCTTTATCAGTTTCTCATTTTGTTGCACTATGGTCAGATCACACAGTCTAAATATTATTGATCCTTTGAAGATTTCCATTCAGTGAAGTATACCATAGTCAAAATGAAGAGGATGTAATGTAGAGAAAATATTTGCAATGTCTACAATGTGTATATGTGAAATGACCTCCTTTAGGCCTCACAATTACTCCAATACCTTTCAGTAAGCTACCATCAATTAAGCTCCAGGCTTTATTCAAATTTCACTGGTTTTTCCACAAATGTCCTTTTTCTGTTCCAGATTCCCATATAGGATACTGAATCACATTTAATTATAGCACCTCCTTAGCTTACTCTGGTCTATGGCAGTTTCTTAAACTTTCCTTGCTTTTCTGACTTTTGACAATTTTCAGGAATCCTTAAGTGTCGGGTATTTTGCCAAATGACTCTCGGTTTGAGTTTGATGTGTTTCTCCCGGTTACACGGGTTTATAGGTTTTTAGAACTATACCTCAGAGGTGACGTATCCTTCTCATCACTTCCCATCAGGATTACATACTATCGATATGACTTACCACTAGTTTCTCCACTGTAAAGTTACTTTTCTCCCCCAGCCATATTCTATTCTTTGGAAACAAGTCACTAAATCCAAACTACACTTAGGGGGGTGCAAGGAATCTCATTGAGGGGAAACATCTATGAGATACACAAATTATCGACTACACAAATTAATTGGAACTCATTTGTAAGGAAGATCTGTTTCTTCTAGCTTTACCTTTTAATTTTAAATTAATCAAATTGAATAAGATTAAAAATTTAATATCTCAGTCACACTAGCTACATTTCACCAGCTCCGTAGTCACATGTGTCATATTGGACAGAGCAGATATAGAACATTTCCATCTGAAATTTCCAGTGGTTAGGACTCCACACTTCCACGGCAGGAAGTACAGATTCGATCCCTGGTCATGGAGCTAAGATCCCGCAAGCCTCGCAGCATGGCCAAAAAGAAAATTCTACAAGATGAATACTCCAACCAAAAAATGGGCAAACCATATGAAGAGGTCACCTCACAGAAGAGAAAAATACACATTTATACCTGTGAAAAGCTGATCATCCTTATTAGGAAATAAATGTTACATTATATTTTAGGAAGTAAATGTAACAATAACATTAAAAAAAATTCCATCACTGCAGAAACTTCTGTGGACAGCACTGACTTAGATCATTCTTCTTTTAAAACATAATGCACTTAAACATATGAATTTCTTCTAAGAACTGCTTTAGCTCTGTCCCATAAATTTTTCTGTTTTCAATATCATTCAGTTCAAATATTTTCATTTTTTCCATAGTGATTTCTCACAGGAGCTACAAGTTATTTAGAGTCAGAACCAGGACTAGGGTGAGCCTAGACCACAACATTAAAGAGGCTTGTGAAACACAGGCATGGCACGTTTGCGCTTTGGGCTCCTGGCAACCGTTACTCTGGCCCCAGCCCTGTTTGCTTCATTATATTGCTTCATTTCAAAACTTTGGGTTTTTTTCCTTAATTATCTTTCTGGTTGGTTGGTTTGTTGTTTTGTTTTGGTTTTGGCCATGCCTCAAGACTTGTGGGATCTTAGTTTCCCGACCAGGGATTGAACCCTAGCCCTCAGCAGTGAAAGCACTAAGTCCTAACCACTGGACCGCCAGGAATTCCCATATCTTTCTGTTATTGATTTGCAGCTCAATTTTCCTGCAATCAGTGGATAGTTACAAAAAGCCCTATAACTCATGTCACAGTCGATGAACACGAGCTTGAGAACAAGATAAGAATGTTCACTATAACCACTGCAGTACAACAAAACACCTGGAATAGCCAAGATAATTTTCAACACCAAAGCTGGAGAACTTAAACTCCCAGATATCTGTGTTAGGGTTCTCCAGAGAAATGCAACCAATAGGATATAAAGGGATATATGAGGAGGTATGTTATGGGAATTGGCTTATATTAAGTCCCACCATATGCTGCCTGCAAACTGGAGAACCAGGAAAGCCAGTGATATAACTCAGTCCAAATCTGAAAGCCCAAGAACCAGGAGCCTTGATGTCCAAAGGAGAGATGGATGTCCCTTCCTTCCCCTTTGTTCTCTTAGGGATGAACCCACATCCCATCTTAGGGATCATCCACATTCTCTTGGGTGATGCCCACCCACATTGCTGAGGATTTATATTTTTGCTCAGTCTACTGATTCAAATGCTAATCTCTTCTGAAAACACCCTCACAGATATACCCAGAAATAATGTTTCACTAGCTATCTGAGCATCCCTTAGCCCAATCAAGTCAATAAAAAAAATTAACCATCACACAAACTTAGGCAGAGCCCCAGTAATTAAGAGCTATAATAATTGTGGCATTAGCACAAGACTAGAGCACTGGACAAATGGAATGGAGTCCAGAAATACATATACAGTCATCTACCTGATTTACACAGAGCTTCCACCGCAATACAGTGGCATGGTCTTTTTAGTAAATGGTGGTTGATTTGAATACACATATGAAAAAATTAAAGCTGATACTTTGATTTATCACACCATAAATTAAAAAAAATACATTTGAGCTAGATCAGACCTAACTGTGAAAAGCTATACTGTAAAATTTCCAGAAGAAAACATGAGAGGAATATGTCCTTGGCAGACAATTTCTTAAACAGAACATTCCATGAAGCACCACTCTTTGTACATATGTACACCCATGAAATTACCATCGAGGCCAAAATAAGGGACATTTTCAGGGTCCCAGAAGTTCCCTAATGCCCTTCCCAGTTGACAGTCTATAGTTTTGTTTTTTAAGAGGAGGAGCAAGACTTGAATAGGCACTTAATAAAAGAGGGTAATATTCGAGTGGCCAATAAGTATGTGAAAAAAAATTCTCAAAATCATTACTCATCAGGGAAATGCAGATGAAACTACAATGCGATACCACTACAAAGTCAAGAGGATAGCACTAATTGTTACTGAACAAAACTTGAGTCTGCTAGCCCGAGCGCAGTAAAGCAAATCTACTGACACCATGTTGTGATGAAGGAAAGTACTGCATTTATTGCAAGCCATCCAAAATGGGACCAAGCAAGAACAGGCAGCTCATGCTCAAAAGACCCAAACTCTGGGATGGCTTTCAGGGAAGGGTTTTTAAATACAACGTGAGGGAGAGGGTGGCAGGGTGTGTGATTGGCTCATGCACAATTCTTATGACAATTGGTTGGTGGTGAGGTAACCAGGTTGTATTTCAGGAGTCAACATCATCAACCTTCTGGTTCCAGCTGGTCTGGGGTCTACATGCTGGTGGGCAGCATACAGTTAACTTCTTCTGTCTTCTGGGGGTTTTAGTGTCTGCAAAGCAACTCAAGGATATGGCTCAGGATATTATCTGTAGCCCCTGAGGAGAAATTAAAGATCCTTGACTTTGTTTTATGGCTAAACTATTATTGTTTTTTCTTGCTTGCTTGATTGTTTTCTTTTGTTTCTGCATTTTCTCACTTCTCTAGTTAAATTCGCTCTTTGGAACATGGGGAAGGCCTAGGACCTAAAGCTTTTCTACAAATAAGAGGCAGGGACATGGGGGTGGGGGATCTGTCCCTGGGAAGGCCCTGCAGGGTCCTGCTCAGTTATATACTGAAAAGGACTGACAGTACCAAGTATTGGAGCTGTAGGAATGGAATTCACAGTATTGTTGGTGGAAATACACATTGTTTCAATCACTTTGAAAAAGTGTTTGGCCGTGTCTACACACTAGAAAGCTAAATCTATGCAGTTTCAGAATTTCTCATATTTATATTTAGACATATAGATATAGATATCCTAAAGAAATTACTATGAAAGACAGACACACGCTCATAGCAGCTTTATGCAAAATAGCAAAATTATGAGCCTCAAAGTTCAGGAACAATAAAATGGATAAATAAACTGTGCCATATTCATTCAAGGGAATTCTACTCGGCAATGAGAAAGAATGTGCCACAGCGACACACAACAAGAATGTATCTCACTTATTTAAAAGAAAACAAAGACCAGACCAAAAAGAATCTATCATGTGATTCTATTTACTTAAATTTAGAAACAGGAAAAACTAATCCCTGGTGGTTGAAGTCAGAAAAGTGGTTACTTTGGGAAGGAGAGGGTGGCTGGGAAGGAGCATGGAGACTTCGGAGTTACTTGACAGTGGAGAGATGAAACAGGTACAATTTCAGTCACTGCAAAACCAGACAGGCTCTGGCACTGCTTGCTGGCATCTAAGAGCCACTACGTACAGCTGGCCTAGCCTCAATTCAGCTTTTTGGGATTTCTGGAGGTGGGTAGAACATAATTTTTAGCCAGAACACCTGCTGCAATACATCTGGAATATCTCATGCTCATAGCCATCCTCTTGGTAGTTTTTTCAGGTGACACTCGGGATTCAGTGTTGGTCACAATCATGGATGCTGCCTCTCTTGCTCCTGGTTGAACTGAAGTTCGGATCTTGACCTCTGTTTCAGGAGGCAACCCTTCCAGTTGCTCTGGCTTTTTAAATGGTTGATGATTCTTGGTTTGGTGCTCCATTTTCTCCTTCAAAGTCAAAAACTGTAGCCGGCACTTGGAACATTGAAAGACCCTCTTGTTCCAGTGCCTCCAAGCATGATTTACGTAGGATGCCGCCACTTTGAAAATTTTGAGGCAAAACAGACAAAGCAAACTGTTTGTGTTTTCATGCCATGTTCTGAAATGTGCTTCTACATCAGCAAAGGCTGACGATCTGTAATTGCAAACCTGGCACACATAGGGCATTTCACCAGGTTTATGATTGACCTTCATGTGCTGTAAGAGAACCTGATCTGTTTCGAAGGACAATTCACAGGTTTTACAGACCGCAGAGGGCTCCTGGGAAGTGTGGACGCTTTCAATGTGACACTGCAGCTGGAAGGGGGTGGGAAACTGGCGGTGGCAGTACCGGCAGGTGGTGTGGATTTCCCAGCCGTCATCCCTCTGCTTCTCAAATTCCAAATGGTTCTTCACGTGGGTCATAAACTTGATATTTTTTAGGACTTTCAAGCAGCTGAGGCACTTGAAGGCTGTGTGGGTCTTCCATTCTGGCTGCCTGTCTCCTGGATGCCGTCCGTAGTAAAAATCATCAAGTAACATGACCAGATTTCCTTTCTTGGGATCAACAGTCTTGTTTTGACTTGCTAGACTCGAAAAGTCTGTTTTTGCCAGCCTTTCCAAGCTACATGCTCCATCTGGATCCATAAAATTGTAACGTGCCTGGTTATATGCATGGGCCCATGGAAATGATGCCCCATTGTGAACATGGCTTGATGAGGTCGGGACACCTTCCGGGGTCATACTCGTGTTCTTTGTAGGAAGGATACCTGGAGAGACCACAGCTAAGTCCTGTCCCCCTGGCATTCCATGGCTGACTTTAGGTCTTTTGGGATTCCCACTGTACATATTCATATCTGAAGTGGGACGTCGCTTTGAGTCACGAGGACTTTTATCCTTGCCTCCTACTGAGAATGCAGCTCCAGGTAGACAATGAGGCCATGGAGAGAGCAAATCTGAGGAATTGTGAAGCACAACTTGCAGAGAGCTCATTTTATAATCAGGTTTAGACGAAGGCTCAAAAATAATAGGACTATCTATGTCTCCCCATTCAGATTGAAAAGCCGGTGAAGTGGCTGCTGTCTTTGACATCGGGGTCCTGCAATTTGCAGGCTGCAATGTGCAAGTGGTATCTTGACTCACGTGACCCTTCTTTCTTGTTGAGGATGAGTCCCTGGTCACTCTGTTCAAAATGTTAGAAATGACCGGCTTTGAATTTGAAATCACTCTGACAAAGAGGGTTTCAGTATCTTCATTGACATGCTCCACTCCAACAAAGATCACCTCAGCACTGTCATCGTCCTCGTCTCTGGGTTTGGACCCTCCCATCTTCTTCTCTGGTCGTTCTGGTGCTTGTGCTTCCTCACACAGAAAGACGTGTGCCATTTTACAATCGCTTTTTGCTTAAAGTGGTCCCTTCTACTGCTTTCTTTTGGCAAACTCCCACCTAAAGGCAACCACATGACACGGTCAGTACAGTTGTCCCCCCAGATCTGAGTTTTTGCTCTCTGGGGTTTCAGTTAACTCTCGGTTGTTAATTGAAAATATTAAATGGAAAATTCCAGAAATAAATAAATAACTCATAAGTTTTAAATTGCACACCATTCTGAGGAGTGTGATGGGAGTCTCGCACCGTACTGCTTCCTCCCACCTGGGACATTGGGTTATCAGATTGATTGTCAAGATATCACAATGCTCGTGTCCAAGTCATCCTTATTTTACTTAATAATGGCCCCAAAGCACAAGCAGAGTGATGCTGGCAATTCAGATATGACAGAGAGAATCCATAAAATGCTACCTTTAGGTAAAAAGGCAAAAGTTCTCAGTTTGATTAAAAAGAAAGAAAAAAAATTGTACGCTGATGTTGCTACTAAGGTCTATGGTAAGAATGAATCTTCTATCTGTGAAATTGTGAAGAAGGAAACAAATCCATGTTCGTATTGCTGTCACATTTCAAACTGCAAAAGTTATGGCCTCAGTGCATGGTAAGTGCTTAGCTGAGATGGAAGAAACATTAAATTAGTACAATAATATTTTTGACACAGAGACCACATTCACAAAACTTTTATAACAGTGTATTGTTATAATTGTTCTATTTTGTTCTTAATTACTGTTGTCAATCTCTTACTGTGCTTTTATAAATTAAACTGCATCGTAGGTATGTTTGCATAGGAAAAAACATTGTGTATATAGGGTTTGATACTATCCATGGTAGCAGACATCCACTGAGGGTCTTGGAATGCATCACCTCTCCCCATCGTGGATAAGGGGGGACTATTGTATTTATTTCAAAAGACAAAAGTGGTGCCTTATTTAATCATCAGCTGAAACATTGAGATAACTATTAACACCCTTATTTTATATGTGAGGAAACAGGCTCAAACCCAGTTATGTGACATGATAATTTTAAACTTACCTCTCTGGCCCCCAGCCCCCACTTTTGCCTTATCTCCTCAGGGTGGCCCCAATGCTCCCATTAAACTCTGATGGAGAGCTGACATGCACCCTTTTGCTTATAGATCTCCAATCTCACTCAGAAATGCCAACCAACATGAAACGTCCAAAAAGCCCTAGGCTATTGCCCGGGGTGCCCCTCCCTCCCTCCACTCTGTGAGTCTGGAAGGCACCAGACCCTGTACACCGATCAAAAAAATTTTTTTTATTTTGGTTGCACTGCGTGGCATGCCAGATCTTAGTTCACCGACCAGGGATGGAACACTTGTCTCCTGCAGTGGAAGTCTTAATTAACCATTGGACCGTCAGGGAAGGCCCCGGATCAAAAATTTTTTTTTAATTCCAGAAAGATCTTAAAAGCAAAACTTGAAGTTGTCTCATGCTGGCAACTATATATATAGCATTACACTGTACTTAGAACTATTTACACAGCATCAACATTGTATTAGGTATTATAATGAATCCAGAGATGATTTAAAGCATACGGGAGGATCTACTCAGTTTATATGCAAATACTACACCATTTTATATAAGGGACTCGGGTCATCCATGGCTTTTGGTATCTTCAGGGTGGGGAGTCCTGGATCCAATCTCTCATGGATACCGAGGAAGGACAGTACTTTCTCAGGACTTCTGTTGCTCCCCCTGCCTTGGATTCTCTTTCTCAGGTACCCGCATCCCAGCTCCTGACCTGCTTCAGGTCCACAGCTTCTCTGCAAGACTTCCCTGACCACGCTTTCAAAAATCACAACCTCCCCCAACTCACATGCTATATCCACCTCTGAAGCTATTTTTCAACAGCGTTTATCACCTGCCTAACACATAAGTATAAAATACATCTTGCTTCTTTTCTGTCTCCACCCACTAGTCTATGAGCTACATACATGAGGGCAGGGAGTTGTGTTTTGTTCACTGCTGTATTCTTTGTTTCTAGAGCAACATCTGGCATACCGTCAATGCTACATGTTTGCTACATAAATATAAAGTAACTGTTAGTCATATGATCATTTACCTGTACAACAGGCCCGAACCCACTAATGCCAGGCTCCCCAAGCACTTACACTTGATCTTAGCCAAAAGGCTGAGAAGTGATTTTCCAAGCATTTAATTAAATCCAAATCCTAATGATTTAACACCATCATACAAGGGAGAAAATCAGCCTGTATGTAGTTGGGTGTGGGGAGGGGTGATTATTGAAATAAAAGTTTTATAACGTAGTTCTCTCCCTACAATAGATTTGCTGATAGCTTCCATGCCATTAACACGTTCATTGACACTAAGGGACATTCTAATGTTGACATTTGACCATTTCTGTTATCTTGCATTTCATCAGTAGCACTTCATAAGTTTGTTTGGCTGTAAATATATATATATACCAACTGTGTATATATATATATATATCAACTGATGGCATCTTAGATTCAATGAAAAATTCTATTTCTTTTCATAAGCTGAATCCATCCTACTAAATTTACTTCACAAGTCACTAATGGGATGCTAGCTGCTTTCTATAGGCAAATGGTTTAAACAGGGATTGGCAAATTGGCTTGCCCCCTGTTTCTTTTTTTTTTTTTTTTGCCCAGCCACCAAGCTAAGAATGTTTTTTAAGGTTTTTTTTTAACTTTTAAGAATATATTTAATTTTTTAACTTTTTTTTTAATTTGGGGGAAAAAACAAAGGAATATTTTGTGACATGTGAAAATTATATGATATTCAAGTTTCAGTGTCCACAAATAAAGTTTACTGGAACACAGCCACGATCACTTGCTGTTGCTGGAGGCTGTTTTGCACTACTAGGGCAGAGTCAAGCCACTGCAAGAGACCACATGGCCCTTAATGCCTAGTTACTATCTAGCCCTTTACAGAGAAAGTTTGCAGACTCATGGCTTCAGAGAACAAAATGGAGCATACCAAACTCCGTAGCTCACCAGCTCCTGAAGTCCAGATGATTCAGTGCACTCTGAGCCCCAGCGAAGAGTGAAGCTGGAACGTCCTGGTCTCCATATCCAGGAGAGATTTCTCTCAAGTTCAGCAGCGTTACTTCCTGAGTCCTGTGTCCGTGGAACTACTACCTGGCTCTCCTCTGTGACGCTGAATCAGGAGATTCCATGCCTTTTAAAGCCCATTATGATCCAATCCCTAGTATCCAAACAGGGCTCCAATCACGTTCCTGGACCAGTTTATCCTGATTGGATATTCAGCTAGAAACCTTTCATCCAAATTGCCAGTGAAAGGAAAGAATGTGGGTGGGGCTTCAGGGCCAGGCCCAGAAGCTGCCTTCCTGGTCCTCATGGCAGGAGTCCCCACTCCTCTCTGTCATCCACAGGCTCACCACCTCATCTCTAATTTACCTGCATTTTAAGCTACTGGGGGTAAGCAGGGGCAGGGGAATGTGGTCCACACAGATATTCCAACAGAACCCAGGCTGAGGTCAGGAACCTGAAAGGACAGAGGTCCTTTTCCAATGCCAGAAAATTCTCCATCTGCAGAGAGCAAAACCCTGCTCTCCTCCTGTCCCTGGGGGATCCAAGGGGCAGGGCTCACTCCCAAGTGGTCTGCACTTGAAGACTCAGCACCCATGGGACTCCCGGGGTCCTCATTGTAGGTCTTCAGGCTGAAGCCCAGGAGCTTTTTCTAAGCAGGGGCTCATTCTTTCTTAAACCAGTTCCAGGGGTGACAGCTCATACCCTGGTCTCCCTCCCTCTCCCCTCCTCCCTCCCTCCTCCTCCTTCACTCTCCCTTCCCTCCTCACCACCTAGATTATATCTGAAATTTTCCCTCCCACTGCCTTTACAGCCCTCTGCATACAGATTCTTGGGGATAGGGAGGGCTTCTAACAACTCCTCACTGGCAAGAATTATTTGTATTTCCACTCCTAATGCAACAGAGTCACTGAATTAGAACAAAAATGAAGTTCACTAATGAAAGCATACTAAAGTGCCATAACTTGATATAACATCAAAAATACCTTTCTGGGACTTCCCTGGCGGTCCAGTGGTTAAGACCTCGCGCTTCCACTTAATGGGGTGCATGTTTGATCCCTGGTTGGGGAACTAAGATCCCACATGTCATGCAGAGCAGCAAAACAAACAAACAAAAACCTTTCTTATCAAATCAACATGCTGTACACCTTAAATTCACACCATATATGTCAATTATATCTCTCTGAAGCTGGAAAAATAAGTATAAATGATCTGACCATTAGAAAGAGCTCATTTTATACTTTTTAAAACGGATGGTGGTGAGTATCAAAACCCTATGCTATTTACATTCTTTTGGATATGTTTAAAAGCATGATATTAAAGGTTTTATTTCCTTTTTTTTTGGCCACGCTGCACGGCTTCCTGGTAGGATCTTAGTTCCCTGACCAGGGATTGAACCTGGGCCCTTGGCAGTGAAATCGCCACCAGTTTTATTTACTAAAAGGGCCTATTTTTATTGTACGTCAGAAGATACATCCTTTGCAGTGTTAACACATGATGAAAACATTTTTGATGTCAACTTAAAAATGTTTGCAAAAACTTAGGGGAAAAGAAGGAAAACTTTGACTATTTGATACGTTTATAAAGATTGCTCAAATCTGAGAATCACCTGGGACATTGTGAAACATACAGATTCCAGAGCTGCATCTCACACCTGGGAAACTCAAATTACCAGGGCAGGGGCCTGGGAATCTGAATGTTCAATGTTTGCCCCATTTGATTCTGAAGTGAAGGGTGGCCCAAGGTATAAAATCCTCCAATACTTTGGGAAACATTGATCTCTCCTATGATTAAAATACCCACGAGTCCACTCCTTCAAGGGAGCCTGAGGATGGGTTGAGGGTCAGGAATTCATTTCTCTCATTTGACACACTGAGCACCTGCCTTGGGATGAGCATGTTATTGGTGACTCAACAAACCAATCAGGGACTTCCGTGGTGGTCCAGTGGTTAAGACTCCACACTCCCAATGCAGGGGTCCTAGGTTCGATCCCTGGTCAGGCAACTAGATCCTGCATGCCGAAACTAAAAAAAAAAAAAAAAAAAGAAACATCCCGCATGCTGCAACTAAGACCCGGCACAGCCAAGTAAATGAATGAATGAATGAATGAATGAATGAATATTAAAAAAATAATAAAAAATAAACCAATCAGAGGCTGGAGCTTGAGCTGGGTGCCTCCCCCTCTCCCCTCAGAGATTCTAGGACCCCACCTGGAAGCAAAGCCCAGAGATGAGGATTCAGTTCGGGCTGCACTTTTGAATCACCTGGATTGTATTTCTTAACCCTCAGTGAATCTAAGGAATCACCTACGCGGTCTTGTGAAAGTGCACATTCTGGTCCAGCAGTTCTGGGTAGAGCCTAAGAGTCTGAGTTTCTCACAAGCTCCAGGTGATGCCCAGGCCACTTGGCCAAGGACCAAATATTAAACAGTAAATACTAGGGAGCTGTTGAAAAGAATTTATGTCCTGGTTGATTCTGCCCATCTTACTCCAAACCAACAGAATCAGTATCTTCAGAAATGGGACCAGGGAGTCTGTCCCAGGTCTTTCTAAGGAGCAGGTGGGGTACAAATCCCCTGCTTCAGATGATGACAGCACCTGTGCAGCATTCACCAGGTGAATCACCCCTACCATCACCACCTGTTTTGGGCTTCACTGTGTCCTGCAAAATTCATATGTCGAAGTCCTAACCCCCAGCACTTCAGAATGTAACCGTACTTGGAGATAATACCTTTAAAGAGGTGATTAAGTTAAAACGAGGTTATTAGGGTGGCCCCTAATCCGATCTGATGGGTCTCTGTATAAAAAGAGGGAGGGGAATTCCCTGGTGGTCCAGTGGTTAGGGCTCCATGCTTTCACTGCCGAGGGCCTGGGTTCAATCCCTGGTTGGGGAACCAAGATCCCAGAAGCCGCACAGCGTGGCAGAAAGGGAATTGGGACACACAAGACCTCAGGGATGCTTGGACATAGAGGAACACAAGGACACAACAAGAGCACTCTCTCCATCTGCACGCCAAAGAGAGAGGCCTCAGGAGAAGCCACCCTGCCAACACCTTGATCTTGGACTTCTAGCCTCCAGAACTGGGAGAAAATAATTTCCTGTTGTTTAAGCTCTCCCCCACCTCCAGTCTGTGGTATTTGTTGTGGCCGCCCTAGCACTCTTACACTCTTCAGATCAGGAGTCCATGGAGAGGGCTCACCTCAGGTATAGGTAGGGGGTATGCAGGTGATAGCTCAGCTCCCAGGTGACTGCCGGCCATCAACAAATGCCCAACCACCCTGATTTTCCAGGAAGCAGCCTGTTCCTCTTGTGGATTACTTTCTGAAGACCACTGCTGCTAGGGGCCCCACTCAATTCTCTTTCTGGCCCCAACTCTTTTACTTCTCTCTCTAGATTGTGATGGACAGAACCTTGAGGACAGAGTGAGTCCCATTCTCATAACATCCTGAATATGAGGGGAAGTATCTGTTTTGGCCAAGAAAAGGAAGAAAAACAAACCACAGCTGTATAACAGAATACTCTGGGACGTCCCTGGCGGTCCAGTGATAAGACTCTGTGCTTCCACAGCAGGGGATGTGAGTTCGATCCCTGGTCCGGGACCTAAGATCCCACATGCCGCACGGCGGGGCAGAAAAAAAAAAAAAGGAAATGACCTGTTCTAACCTTTCCTTCCATGGACAGCCCCATGGCCAAGTCCAACCCAGGCCCAGTGCTGTGGAGACAGCTTCCTGGGACTTGTGGTCATGATAGTGGAGTGATATGTGGTCAGCCTGATTATCTACCAACAGGGCTGGGCATCTCACACCATCTTAGAACTTTGTACCCAGGAGGAGATCAGGCCCTCAGGACCACAGGCTGTGCCTCCTGACATGCAGACCAGGACTGTGTGAAAAGTGGACTCTACTTTACAATGCGGCCCAGGAAGCACACCTGTTCCTCAGGACGCTAATCCAGATGGCCAGTCTCTACCCCTTCCTCCGCCGCCAGGGGAGAGCTTGGCTCTACCATTGTTCTCCAAGCTTTTTCCTCTTCCACTCTCCCTGGGAGAGCTTTATCTCAAGAGATTAGGGCTTTCATAATCAGTGGCAGAGCCTTCGGCTTCCTGCTGCTTCTGCTCTCAGCTCTCAGCTCTGAGTTAAATGTACGAGTGTGGCAGAGAGGGACCAAAAGGCAAGGGACCGGGACACTAAAAAATTCAATCAGTGGTGACTTATACCACCTGCTTACCCAAAGCAAGGTGATGTTAATTTCCAGGGCATTCCTAGATGAAAATTTCGGTGGCCCGTGCTAGCCACAAAAAGGGTTTAGTGGGAGCCCCCAACTCTAAAGCGTACCCCTAATGAAGGGGACTTGCTCACAGAAAAGTGCTCTGATGGGCAAGGGGAATTAGTTAAAGCCTTAGCTCTGCCAGGTTGGCAGAGAACCAGGATTTGGGGGAAATTCTGTCTTTACCACATGGATTAAGGTAAAAACTCCAAATTACAGATGAATCATGCCAAGGAGAAAAATGTCAAGTTACATCTAACGCTGAAATCCTGAAATCAGATGTGACTTTTTTTTTTTTTTTGACAATTGAGAATGGGTTTTGGTCAGCCTTTGAATAAAAATCATGTACAAGTTTTTATTAATTTAAAAACAAAACAAAATAAAACCTGCGGGGATATTAGTGGCATAAAAGCACAGTTAGACAGTGGATCCAGGGATAATGTATTGTCCCTTAGAAACTCCTTTTTTTTTTGGCCCAGCTCTGTGGCTTGAAGGATCTTAGTTCCCCAACCAGGGATTGAACCCCTGCCCCCTGCAGTGGAAACACAAAGTCCTAACCACCGGGCCACCAGGGAATTCTCAGAAACTACTTTTCAATTAAAAATCATACTTATGCAGAGTTAACAATAAAATCTGACCACGCAAAAGAGCATTCACCCACTGTACAGCAAGTTTCACTCCTGCCCCAGACCACAAGTATCTGTCTCTGTTCCCAAAATAAACTGTTGTTGAGAATTTCTCAAGTGTCCTTCCTTGCATGTTTTCCTCATCCACAAGCACACACCCCTCTTCCCCTGCTTTTATGTAAATGGTGTATATTATTTGCATACTCTGCAAATTTAAGTTGTGTTTTATTAACAATTTTACTGAGTAATTTTAACTTGGATGGGGAGAAATCGATCAGGGAGTTGGATGATTATTCTCATTTGATTTCAAATCATCAGAAGCAAACAAGAATGCATCTTCTGTGGAGGATGTGAGGGAAGGACCACAAAGGGAGGCATGAGATGCTTCGTCAACACAAAGGCATGGGCACCCCAAATTCAAAGTTCGAAGCAACTTACAGATAAATGTCAGAGAGTGCTCTTTGGACATATCTGTGTTTTCTGGTTGTATGTTTCTGCTAGAAAAGATCCCAAGCCTTTTCCAATGTTGGCTTAAAATGCCACTAGGTCCTATCTTTACCCTGAAAAAGAACTGAGTCACTGAAAACCTCACCGGAAGCGGGAGATATTTTTGGGAATAATAATACCAATAACAGCAATTAATGTTTATTTAGCACTGACGATGAGCCGGGCCCCGTTCCTGGAGATCTATGTCTTTTATTACATTTAATCAAAGTTATGGGACTTCCCTGGTGGCATATTGGTTAAGAATCTGCCTGCCAATGCAGGGGACACCGGTTCGATCCCTGGTCTGGGAAGATCCCACATGCTGTGTCAGAACTACTGAGTCTGCGCTCTAGAGCCCACAAGCCACAAGTGCTAAGCTCGCAAGCCTAGAGCCCGTGCTCCACAACAAGAGAAGCCACCACAATGAGAAGCCTGCACACTGCATTGAAGAGTAGCTGCAACTAGAGAAATCCCGCGCACAACAACGAAGACGCAACGAATCCAAAAATTAATTAATTAATTAATTTTAAAGAAAGTTATGAGAAGGAATGTATATATTATTATTATATCTAATTATTACAATATGATATACTATAGTACAGATTTTTTTTTCATGGAAAGGCATTTTCTTTTAAATACTGCAGTGTGTACATGTCAATTCCAAACTCCCAATCTATCCCTCCCCCCAATCCATCCCCCCGGTAACCATAAGCTCGTTCTCCAAGTCTGTGAGTCTCTTTCTGTTTTGTGAATAAGTGCATTTCTATCTTTTTTTTTTAGATTCTGCATATAAGCGATATCATATGATATTTGTCTTTCTCTCTCTGACTTATTTCTCTTAGTATGATAAACTCCAGGTCCATCCATGTTGCTGCAAATGGCATTATTTTATTCTTTTTAATGGCCGAGTAATATTCCATTGTATATATGTACTACATCTTCTTTATCCACTTCTCTGTTGATGGACTTTTAAGTTGTTTCCATGTCTTGGCTATTGTAAACAGCTCTGCAATAAACATTAGGGTGCATGTATCCTTTAGAACCACGTTTTTCACTGGATATATGCCCAAGAATGAGATTGCTGGATCATAAGGTAGCTCTATTTTTAGGTTTTTGGGGTTTTTTTTTAGCATCTTTATTGGAGTATAATCGCTTTACAATGTTGTGTTAGTTTCTGCTGTATAACAAAGTGAATCAGCTATATGCATACATATATCCCCATATTCCCTCCCTCTTGAGCTTCCCTCCCACCCTCCCTATCCCACCCCTCTAGGGGGTCACAAAGCACAGAGCTGATCTCTCTGTGCTATGCAGCTGCTTCCCACTAGCTATCTATTTTACATTTGGTAGTGTATATATGTCAATGCTGCTTTCTCACTTCATCCCAGCTTACCCTTCTCCCTCCCGTGTCCTAAAGTCCATTCTCTATGTCTGTGTCTTTATTCCTGTCCTGCCCCTAGGTTCATCAGAACCATTTTTTTAGATTCCATATATATGTGTTTGCATACGGTATTTGTTTTCCTCTTTCTGACTTACTTCACTCTGTATGACAGACTCTAGTTCCATCCACCTCACTACAAATAACTCGATTTCGTTTCTTTTCATGGCTGAGTAATATTCCATTGTATATATGTACCACATCTTCTTTATCCATTCATCTGTCAGTGGACACTTAGGTTGCTTCCATGTCCTGGCTATTGTAAATAGAGCTGCAATGAATATTGTGGTACATGACTCTTTTTAAATTATGGTTTTCTCAGGGTATATGCCCAGTAGTGGGATTGCTGGGTCATATGGTAGTTCTATTTTTAGTTTTTTAAGGACCTCCATACTGCTCTCCATAGTGGCTGTATTAATTTACATTCCCACCAACAGTGCAAGAGGGTTCCCTTTTCTCCACACCCTCTCCAGCATTTATTGTTTGCAGATTTTTTGATGATGGCCATTCTGACTGGTGTGAGGTGATACCTCATTGTAGTTTTGATTTGCATTTCTCTAACAATTAGGGATATTGAGAATCTTTTCATGTGCCTCTTGGCCATCTGAGATGTTAAGAAACTTGTTCATGATCCCAAAATAAATCGCATCCCAGGCCTGGACCTTGGCAATGGGTCTATAGATCCTGAGCTCTTAATCCCTCACATGCATCTCTCTTTCAATAAAGTCTCAAGTGTCCGGGGTCTGCCAGACATGATGCCAGGTTCTGGAGCACAGAAGTAAATGGTAATTACCTCCTTGGATCGTTATGACTATTAAATAAAATAATGCCTGCAAATAATTTTGTACTATTGTGAAACCCAGCCTTCAAGATGGCCCTTGGTGATCCCTGCACCCTTATCTTCACACTCTTGTATCGTGACCTCTCACAAGGAGCAGGGCACCAGCAGGATACTGTGGAATGCTAGTGTGTGATTTCCAAGATGAGATCACAATGGACTTTCTGCCTTGCTCTCTTGAATCACCGGCTCTGGCAGAAGCCAGCCAGCAGCCATGTCATGGGAACACTCCGGCAGCCCTCTGGGGAAGTCCACGTGGGAGGCACTGAGGCCTCCAGCCAAAAGCCAAGGGAGACAGCCATCCTGGGGGAGGATTCTCCAGCACAAGTCAAGTCTGTCAAGTCTTCAGACGAATAAGCCGATTAAGCCAGTATTTTGAGTCGATCCTCATAAGACTCTGAGCCAGAAACACCCGGCTAAGCCACAATAACTGTGCAACAGGAAACAGTTATTGTTTTAAGCCCCTACGTTTTGAGATCATTTATTTTGTAGCCACATCATTGGCCATGGGGGGTAAACTCAACCTCCAGCCGCTCTCTCCTCCCTGGAGGTCAGTGGGCTGGGACTGATTGTTTCAACCCTCTAATCACAGGATTGGCCCCACTGACAACCACCTCCCAGCCTTAGGCGCTTTCCTGAAGTCACCTCATTAACATAACAAAATACACCTTGATCACTCTCAACACTTAGGTAATGCCAAAGGTTTTAGGAGGCAGTCAGATTTCATCTCTGTCCTGAACCGTTTTGGTCCATTTAAGGGATTGCGTGGAAGCACTTCTCTACCCGTCAACTAAAACACTGGGGGAACTGAGCTGGAAGAAAGAAGCAAGTGGAGCTGGATCTTCACCAACGAGTTAAGTGAGGAAAATATGGGTCCATCTCCTCAAAGGAAGATAAGATATTGAATAGCCTGTGGACAAGAACAAAGCCATGCAGGTGCCCAACGGGGCCATGAGTGTGGGGAGTATGTAGAGGTTGGACCCCGGGCCCCACCAGGCACTTGTGCTTCTCACACGAGCCCCACTCTGGCACTTTTGGGTCCACATGGCACCCACCACTGCATTTCTGCAGTTCAAAGTTTCCCATGACACAGACTCAGCGTCTCCAACTCCCCTCCAACTTTGTGTCAGCTGCAGAGTCTAGGCTATTTCTCTCAGAACCAAGTTGTATAAGCCTCCTTATTAGTACCTCATTGTTGTTTTGCATTTCTCTAATAATTAGTGATGTTGGGCATCTTTTCATGTACCTATCGGCCATCTGTATGTCTTCTTTGGAGAAATGTCTATTTAGGTCTTCTGCCCATTTTTCGATTGGGTTTTTTTTTTTGGTTATTGAATTGTAGGAGCTGTTTGTATATTTGGGAAATTAAGCCCTTGTTGTTCGCATCATTTGCAAATATTTTCTCCCAGTCCGTAGGCTGTCTTTTCATTTTGTTTATGGTTTCCTTTGCTGTGCAAAAGTTTTGCTATGCAATAAGTTTGATTAGGTCCCATTTGTTTTTGTTTTTATTTCTATTGCTTTGGGAGACTGACCTAAGAAAACATTGGTATGAGACTTATGTCAGAGAATGTTTTGTGTGGCCTTTTTTTTTTGGCCGTGCTGCACAGTTTGCAGGATCTTAGTTCCCAGACCAGGGATGGAATCCAGGCCAAGCGCGCTGAGTCCTAATCACTGGACTGCCAGGGAACTCCCATGTCAGGCCTTCTCTTGGTCTTGTTTCTGCCCGTGGCTATTTCCCTGTGTTAGATTGCTCTCTGGCTCTTTTCTATTCAGCTTCAGCCCTCTCACATCCTATCCCTCAGCTGCCCTAACTCCCCTGCCTGTCCGACTGTGCAGCTGGGGCTGCTCCTGGGTAAATGGGTACTTCCAATCATCCCACCCTATGTGCCATACTCTCCCTGCCTGCTTCCCAACAGCTGGAGACCCCACTCCCCCCCCCCACCACACACAGGGCCTCCATCCACACGGCCCCCAGCAGTCACTACCTCCCCATGCCCCATCCTTACGGATGAGCTTCCTCTCCAGCCAAACTTGACTTTCAGAACCTCACTGCATTGATACCTTATGCCTCTTTGAACATGTTGATGACAAAATCTAAATTCTAAACAAAGACTCTTGTAAGATTTCTTTCTCAAGTGTGGTCTCTGGGCCAAATAAAGTCCCAAGTGCAGGGCACCCTGCTTGAGAAGCAAGAGGCAGTGTTCACTTTTGTTTTTCTTCCTTTACTTGCACCGGGCAGCTAATAATCACCACTGTCCTATATGGGGCCATCCATGACCGGGGCAAGTGCCTTCCATAGGTTAGCCCTGTGGGTGACCTCACTGCAACATCATGAGGCCAGTGTTATTATCTGTTTTGCGGCTGAGGAATCTGGCACTGAGATCACACGATCTCTGCCTCTGTTCTTCCTCGTGGAGAACCTGTTCGTCCTGTATACTTTTCCTCATATCCCAGAGGTGCCAGTTCCCGTTCCGGAAAATATGCTCTGTAACTTAGGGATGCTTGAGGATGCTGAGACTGGGTGCGCACTGGGGAAAAGTAAGAGAGATCTTTTCCTGGCTCCCTTTTTCCCAGCACACCATCACTTATACAGATTTCTGCATTCTCTCTTCTTTCAGAAATGGCAAAGCATGTCCACAAGCTGAGGGGTCCATTTCTTGTTCTTTCTTATGGGGCATAGGGTAGGGGGCTGGAAGGGGTGGGGCAGAAGAAAAGAGGGTGCCTGCTAGGGGAAGAAGATAGAGAAGGGCCAGTGGCTGTGCGGCAGGATAAGGGATTGCTGACAGCTGGCCACACCAGATAGGCGGTGGAGGATGGCTCACGGTCAGGGACATGCAGACGAGCCCTGCCCCGGCCTTGGTGTGTGGCCTTCTCCTCAGGTCGTGTGTGGGAAGCCAGGTAAGGTAGCCCAGGGCCACGGGGCGGACTCCACTGTATGATATGTCCCTTTTTTTTTTTTTTTGTCAATTTATTTATTTACTTATTTTTGGCTGCGTTGGATCTTTGTTGCTGCGCGCGGACTCTCTAGTTGCGGCGAGCGGGGGCTGCTCTTCATTGTGGTGTACGGGCTTCTCACTGCGGTGGCTTCTCTGTTTTGGGGCATGGGCTCTAGGCACGCAGGCATCAGTAGCTGTAGCGTGCAGGCTCAGTAGTTGTGGTGCATGGGCTTAGTTGTTCTGCGGCATGCAGGATCTTCCCGGACCAGGACTCGAACCCGTGTCCCCTGCATTGGTAGGCGGATTCTTAACCATTGCGCCCCCAGGGAAGCCCGTGTCCCTTTCATTTGGATGGGCTGTCTTGGGGGGTCCCACGGAGTGGCCCCACCACACCCCAAAACCAAATTTGACATTCACCTGCTCTACCCAAGTGCTCCCAAGACCTGGCGTGGGTTTGTTCTCTCTTGGGACCCAGAATCCAGGGCATCTCACTGGCTCAGAGCTGGCTTATCACCTCCTTGACAGGGAAGAAGGGGGGTCTTCCCGGAAGAAGGGCATTCTCACCCTGGCGTGACCTACCTCCGCACAGAACGATGAACTCTTTTCAATGTGGGAAACGAATAGTAAACAAATGTTATTTGTCTACGAGAGCTTACTAGTATTTTGCTAGCAGGAATTAAGATGTTTTTACAGGACACAACTAATTGGATTCAAGGGGCTGGACGCAGTGGGAAGGCGGGTATGGGCTGGTGAGTCCCAGAAGCTCCAGATGGTCTGTGGGTGGACTTTCCCCCCAGGGCTCGGGGCCTGACTTTGCACATTGAAGCCCTATCCTGGCACCATCCAGGGCCAGGGATGGAGGCTCTGTATCTGCTGGATCCACTGGGGAGGGTGCTAGAGTCCAGGGCCTGGGTGGAGTTGGCAGCCAGTGTCCCTTGGAAGAATGTTCCCTCCAGTGGTGCTCACTGTTGGACACTTAGTTCATTCCAGGCTCTGAGGATGCACCTTGTGTGCAATGATAGACTGAACAGCCGCAGAAGTAAGTGAGGAGCTAACAGATGATCCAGAAACAAGACCAAAGGGAGGGAGAAATGGTGCTGTTAACTCTTGGGGCCGAACCTCGTCCAACCTAGGGTGTCTGGGCCTCACACATGCTGACTTCTTATTTAATCACTAACAGGAGATTACTGAGGTTTAAATGGGAGAATTACAGTCACAGATCACAGCGAACACCAGGTGATTGACACTGAGGTTCCCTTTATTTCTGACCATTTTATAACCATCCACGTAGGGATAACGCCATCTACTTCTCAAGCCTGAATCCCCCTCTAGAAATTCAGATTCACATTTCTAACTCTACAAGATGCATCTCCCTGAAGATCCCATCAACCCCCCAAGTCACCATCCCCCCGGCCCGCTCTGAATCACCTTTCCTTTTCCCGCTAACAATGAACAACTGTCTGAAACTATAGCTTGTGTCTCTTCGAGATGCGCTGACGTCTGAGCAGCAGTGTCCGCGTGCCCGGGACAAAGCCTGCAGCTCGCTCACTGGGCTAGGCGGCCATGTAACAGGGGCACAGGATGGGCTCTGGGTTGTAGATGGCCCCGTCGCCACAGTGCGGACAGGGGTTGGCGCTGAACCAGACCACACTGGGCCGCCCCAACTCCTGCAGCACCTGCTTGAGCTGGGCATGCAGGCGCGCCAGGCGGCCCAGGTTGGGGGTGCCGCGCACGTCCTCATAGCTCTCCAAGGGCGCGGGGTACAGCACGTGGTTCAGCTTGCTCAGCCCCGCGGTGTGGCGCAGCATGCTCTCCAGCACAGCCATCGAGATGGGGTTGCCGCAGAAGCTGAAGGTGATGAGCTGGGAGCAGTGGCTCAGGGCGGGCAGGAGGGCGCTGAACTGGGAGTCCACGATGCCACACTCATCCAGGTCCAGGTCCTGGAGGGTGGCCGAGGCCTTCTCGATCAGGACCCGAAGGGGCTCGGAGCTTATGCTGGTCAGGTTGACCCCGCTAAGGTCCAGATACTTCAGCTGGCTGACACTCAGGCACTGCGACAGATGCATCAGGTCTGCCTCCGAAATCACGCAGTTGGTAATCGACAAGGTCTCCAGGGGGTTCTTCAGACACCTGGAGAGAGACAGAGCAGTCAGTCCTGGGAGGATGGAGGTGGTGGGTGGAGGGATGTGGGGGGGCCCAGGCCTCAAGGGAAGAGAGGCGCATTTCACCAGATCCCAGTCTTCCGGAGGATGCTGCATGGTCAAAGGAGAGGTGTCAGGTCAGCCCAAGGTTGAGCGGGGTCCTTCCCCATCCCTTATCTGCCGTGTGACGGGGTCAAGGGAAGGAATCCTCAAGTGCTCCCTGTGCTCACCCGTCAAGTGGGGGACGACATACTCCTGCCAGGTGTTGTGAGCACAGGTAAGGTAACAATGGCAGGTGCCCACCGGGGAGCCTGACCCCATGCTAACCCTGGTCACTGTATCAGCCACAAACCATCCCTCACTTTCCACAACTCTTTTTTTGTTGTTGTCCTTGTTGCATGAACACGTTTATTCCTAGTGCTTTGAGTTTGCAGTTGCCAGAAAGGAACTCAATCCAACTCTTTCACACAAATAAATCGGGCTGCATTCTCTCATCTTTCATCATTGTGTTCCAGGTAAAGCTATGATTCTATTTTAAGAATGAAGAACAAATTTCTAGAAGAAATAATTTGAAGAATTCCTATATAATCAGAAGCCTTAGAAGCAAATAATAATTGTAATTTGGACTCGAGATTGGAGCCACTTCAATAATGATATTCATTTGATTTTTTGTTTCTCTTCTTTGGACTATTTAGGAGCAATAACTGCTTAATGTCCTGATGGACTCCACAATTCTTCACTCCTGCTCCCTCCCTGTCATCTCCACAATAACCCATTTCCCACACCACACCTCACCTGGAGCCTAAAGCAACCAGGGACAGACAGGAAAGTGGGATAGGTGGGAGGGACAGGCTCACATGGACCAGCTGCTCAGCACAGAGCTTCTGATTTGAAACCTCACGTTGGATGGGCTTTCCCCTGGTTAATGTCCTCCTGCTTAGTTATTTTCCATCATCTCAGCTTAGACATCACTCTCTCAGGAAGAATTCCCAAAGTCACCCTCACCTGGCCCAAAGCCCCCATGATGCAGATTCCCAGCAAAGAGCCCACTTTGACAGGCATCTAACTGAAGCCACACCTCTGATCCTAACCTGGGAGGGTATGTGACAAGATGCTGGGGGATGGAGTGGTGGCATCGTGTGGACCTCTGAGTGGCCTGTGCACCCTGGCACCATCCATGGCAGGCAGACAGTAGACAGACACCCCACGGGCGAAACGAGAGAGGCCTGCCCTGGTCTGCAGAGAGACAGTGCCACGCCTCACCTGAGCACCTGGTCCAGGCGGCCCTCAAGGAAGGAGATGGAGTCCAGGTAGAGTTCCTGCAGGTGCTGCAGGCTGGGAAACTGGGCGCTGAGCTGGCTGACGCAGTACTTCTCCTCGTCGGGGGCGGCATGCGGCGTCATGTGGATGTGGGAGAGGAGCAGCCGGTGCAGGTTGACCATCTGGCCCAGGTACGGCGCGAACCTGCCCAGGGTGGCCAGCTTCCAGGTGCAGTTCACCTCCAGGCCCTGGACAGAGTCGAGCTGCACCAACTTCAGGATCTTCCTGATGTTCTGCATCGACATGGTGAAGACCCTCAGCTTCTGACAGCACAGGAGGAGTGAGCCCCTCCTCTGCTTGACCTTCTTCAGGAGGTAGCTGAGGGATGCGTCAAGGGTGCCCTCCTTGAGGTACAGGTCTATGAGCACCTCCACGGGGGCCCAGGTCTGCTTCGGCCACACCCTTGCACCTTCCACCTGGCACCTCTTCCTCACGGGCTGGGCCACCTCAGGCTCCAACAGCGAGCACACACCAGCCCTGGTGCCGGACCACACGGGCCAGAAGTCCTGGTGGGCATTCAGGCGCAAATCCAGCACCTGCAGCTTCCACCGCCTGTGGGACAATGGGAGACACGCTGAGATGTGCGGAGACCCACAGGGACCAGGACCGCACGGCTCAGAACCCAGGCAAGGGTGCTACACCCCAGACACCAGCTGCTCCTTGAGCTTCCGGGGCCCCTCCTGGTCCCCACTTTAAGTGCCATGAGGAGGGGGTGGGCCCATGTACCTTTTGTCACCTCTGCACCTTAAGTAGCCCTGCACACCCGAAAGCCTGTTCCCAGAGTGGCCCAGACACGGCCCCAAGGCCTCCCCGTGGCCCCGCACTGCCCCTGATGCCAGCTGCATCTTGCTCAGACCCCCAGGCCCCACCTGCCTGCCAGGTTGCCCTCACCTGGGGCGGACCTCCTGGGCAAGCAGGACGTCCAGGCCATCGATGGCAGCTTTGAAGGTCTCCAGGTGAGGCTTGTGCTCCTTCATCAGGGCCCCCAGTGGGAGGCAGGGGAAGGGCCAGGCCTGCACCATCGCCTTCAGGGCCTGGCTGCGCATCCCAGCAAAGGCCGCGGAGAACAGGGGTGGGAAGAGCTCAGCGGGCAGCTCCTCCAGAGCGGCGATGGCCAAGGCCTCATCCCTCAGCAGGCTCTGGCTGGCCAGTTCCAGGAGTTTCGGCGGGGACTGGATATCCATCCTAAAGAGTCTTCTCCAGAATGAGTACTGGAGGGACACCAGAGAGCAAGGAGTGGGTCCTTCTCGGGCCAAGGACCAGCGACCCTACCATCCCTCCACCCTCTAGGGGACCCAACGCAGGGCCAAAGACAGCCCTCTGGCCACAAAGCCACAGCTCTGGCCCTGCCGGCGCCAGGCCCCAATGAGGGGACAAGGTGACCTCTCGCCCCATCCCATATCCACCCACTGCTGCATTTAATCCCAGCCCCTCTGACAGGTGGGTACCTAGAAGCCTGACAGCTGACCCCACCCTCTCGGGAGAAAAGCTTCTGATTATCACTCAAGGACTGAAATCAACAGGAATAAGGAGTTTAGCCCAACATGGCCTCTTCCTAAACTCCAACAAATAATCCAGATGGGAAAGATGGAGGAGCACCACACAGTGGGTACTGTTACCCCATTTAAAAATCTTTAAATCAGGGCTCCCCGGGTGGCGCAGTGGTTGAGAGTCTGCCTGCCGACGCAGGGGACACGGGTTCGTGCCCCGGTCCGGGAAGATCCCACGTGCCGCAGAGTGGCTGGGCCCGTGAGCCATGGCTGCTGGGCCTGCGCGTCCAGAGCCTGTGCTCCGCAGCGGGAGAGGCAACAACAGTGAGAGGCCCACGTACCGCAAAAAAAAAAAAAAAAAATTTAAATCAGAAACCATAAAGCAGCATGAAAGTATCTGATAGCATGTGATGTTAGAGATTAAGAAAAAAACAAACTGATTCCAAGATGTACCTCTGAGTATTATTATTACGATTTAGTTCAGAGGAGCAAAGGGCTCACATTTAGAACAAAGCCTCCACTCTTTAAAATATTCTATGGAATTTTTTTTATTCCATGGAATTAAAAAAAACCTTTTCATTTCTAAAACGGAAACAAACCAAAAAAGTCCTTTAAACTAGTAAAAATCACAAAACCATAAATGATATGAACTATAATTACTGGTCACAAACCAAATATGTAAAATGTCATCCAAAAATTCCAACTAATTATATGTCTTACATCAAAAAAAGAAAAAAAATCTATTTGGTTAAGAAATACTGTAACTGTCTATAAGAGTGGCATAAACCAGAGCAGAAATCAAAACGTTTGGGATTAAGGCAAAATTTCACGTAGACGCAAAAGCAAAGCCTGCTACTGCAAACGTGTACAGAAGGCGAAGAAAAATTCTCTACAGGACCTTGGCCTGCATGGCCTGTCCTGTGGAGACCCTGGCTGGGGCAGTGGTCAGGGTCCGAGGCCCCAGACGCCAGGGCGGGTATGGTGCAAGGGGCAATATGCTCAGGCCTCTGAGTCCCTCCTCTGGCTCCTGAGAAGCCATGATAGGCCTTCCTGGTCACACTTTTCAGATCCCAGCTGAAATTTCCATTTCCAATAGAAAGTGGAAACTTATTACTGGAAATTCATCCAGCTAACGCTGATTTGACTTTCTCGTTACACACAAGTGATAGGATCCTCTGTCCACTCATGAAAGCAAAAGATAAAAGAAGAAAACCAACCTGAAAGTATACTTTTTGGGGGAGTATGGGCCACATCAAAATTACCCAAATGTCTGAGTTAAGACAGCTTTGTGCAGACCTAGTGGTGTCACCACAAAAGAAATATAACAAAATTCCTGAGAATCACACAGTCACTTATACATAACCTAAAACCGCAAAATGCGTGTCCGTTCATGGGGGAACAGAGGTAACACTGAGGGATGGTGGGTCCTCCAGATTTTGAGGGTTGAGGCTTCCCCAAAGGAGGTCAGGTCAAAATTACAACTAGGAGCTGGCTGGGAAGAGGGAGGGGCTGGGCGTTTGTAATGAGACCAAGGAAATTACCCAAGACGAGGTAAAGTGTGTTTTGTTTGGAGGAATTCAGAGACTTTTGTCAGGATGGGCTTGAGAAATTGCCAGCAGGAGTGGCTATGGGGGGACCTGGTGGATCCCTTAAACCCAAGGCAAACCCAAGACTCAATCTTCCTCCCTCTGTCCCTGGAGGCAAAGGGTGTTTCCTCCCAGAAGCGGGATATGCAAATTGGCTTGAGAAGGTGAAATGTAGGCATGTGGGCTGGGAGAGCCCGGAACCGTGCTGGTGGCCAAACCTGGGACACACCTTATTCAGCCTGAAAGCCACTGAGGGGGTCAGGGCTGTGGGCTCTTTGGGCTCCTGGAGGCAGGGAGGGAAATAAACGTGGGCCAAGCACACATATCGGTGTCAGCAAAGGGCTACAACCAGTAGAGGACTTGGCCTGAGGCTCAGGCATCCTCTTCCACATCCCAGCCCAGGCTCTGTCCAGCAGCTTCAACCCTCATCATGACCTTCAAAGGCCCCTTCCCAGTGTTTGCAGATAACTTAACATTTCCTCAATCCTAGGAAACAAGTAATTCAAAGCAGCTTCAAAAAGCCCCCCGACCCCTCCCCTAAGGCTTTCACTTACAGGGCTTCTGATGGGAGAGCACCATTAGGCCCACAAACAAAATTCAGCTTTTCTCTTGCTCTGCGTTAAGCATAGCTATGCTAACACCGAACTTCTCCTCGGGATGTGAAGCTCTGTTCGGTATTGAAGGGTTTGGGGGCGATAACCCTGCTGGGCTGGCTCACACGTTGGTTCTGTTGAGGTTTCAGAATACAGGCTGATGGAACCTCTCCACCCCCTGCATTGTGACACCCTGACAATTCTATTCTGTGGGCGAGGCAGCAGCATTCTCTGAAGGATGCTCTCTGGTTTGGTAATTTCCCAGAGACTGCTTTCTCCAAATTCTACCGTCCCTATCAGCAGTTTGCCTAAAACAGGGTTAAGCTGGAATGTGTTCTATGGACATTCAACTCCCAGACCATCACCTTGACTGATCAGCTGCAGGAAGTCGAGATTAGTAAGTTAAGCAGAATGTTCCTGATTCTGGAGCAACCACTGCGTGGTGCTCGCACTTTTCACCTAGCACCTCAAATAACCTTCAGAGAAAAGCTGAAATTCAGTTAGTTTCCTCTTCAGCCTGGTGAGCCGGGGACTTGGCCAGGGGTGGACACTGCCATGCTCCACGCAGGGAGTAAACAGAAGACCCGCTCGAGGGAGGGGTGTGGATGGATCTGCCCCACAGAGCGTTAGGAAGAGATGACTGACGTCGCGTGGACCTCGGGGAAACAGGAAAAGGCAGACGTCCAAGCCTGGGATGTTTCCATGGGAACACAGCATCCAGGAGATCCAAGGAGGCAGGAGCGACCACTGCCTTCGAATGATGTAAAAATGGGAAGTATAAGCCAAACATTCTTCCCCAGCGAGGCAGGAGACACTCCTCTGTCCACCTCCACCTCCATGCAGAGCCTGTTTGTCCAGAGGCAGAAGGACCAGGGGCACATCTGCAGGAAGACCTGTCCTTCCTGCCCAGTGTCAGGACTGGCCCAGGACGACTCCCAAGGCCCAGGCATGAGTCAATTCGGGGGACGTTTCTACCACGTCCTGGTCACCTGTTCTCATGCTGCACAGGCCAGAGCAGCCTCTAAGCTCCTGGTGGGGGGGTGTCCTGTCCCCCTTCCCGTCTCCAGTCGCAGAATTTCTACTGGGATCGCAAGGCATCTGCCCCCAGGGCCTTCCTGGGGTCTTTAGAATGCATCTGTGTCCCCAGGTTCCTGCTCCTGGCCTGTGCTGACGGGGCAGCCCCCTCTTTCTGCATCCCTGGCAAGTCAGCCCACCTCTCCCAGAGCCTGGGGTGTGGCCACGATGCGGGGAGGGTGGGGGACCGGACATCCTGCCACTGGCATCAACAGAAATCACGGATTTCTCCCCAGTTCTTCTGACATAACAAGTGTAGGAGAAGGTAAAGAAAAGCCCAGCTACTTTTCTGGATTCAAAGAAGCACCAGAAATGCTGGAAGATGACCCTTCCTGGCTTCCAGAGGAAGACCCCAACCCTGCTGGTCTTTAGAGGCGCCAGGCTGACAGAGGCCCTGGGTGCCAGGCCGATGGTGGATTCTCCTCCTTCGGCTCTCTTGACCCAGACTCGAGCAGACAAGATCCTACCCAGGATCTGGTATGTCTCCTTTCCCTCTGCAGTCAGATCTCTTCTTGCCCCGGAATATTTTGCCCTCTGGGCCTTTTGAAAAATCGAAGGTCTCTGTCAGCCCTCTCTGCCTCTTCCTGCACTTGGCAAGATGTGGTTCCACTTCAGATCCAATGACATCTAGACCGAAACAAGCAAGTCTCCCCAATTCTTCCTCCCCAGTGAGGACATGTCTGACGTCCAGGTCACCCGGGTCCAGCCAGTTAATCCTGAGGGAGGTGCTTCTAGAGGCAAGTAGGGGTGCAGTAGGCTGAGGGCCCACTCCAGGCTGGTTGGGCGGGGGATGGCCCAGGACCAGGCGGGAGGAGGGAAATGGCAGCAGAGCCGGGGGCCTGGTTTCCTGGCTCTCAGAGCTGTGTCCCTTATATGCTGAAGCCATGTCTAGGACCACTAAGGGCACTTGGGGACTGGGAGTGTCCCCAGGATCTGGCTCTGTTTGCCTTGGCCTGGGGGAGATGCCAGTGGCTGTCCCCCCCGCCAACTCCAAAGGACAGAGAGGGAACACTGACCCTAGACACAAAGATGAGAGAGGTTCAGAGAGAAGGGGAGGCCCCAGTCTTGGCGTCTGGCCCCGGAGAGGATGCTTCTCAGGACTTTGCACGGTCAACCTCGTTATTGCCTGAGATGATGGGAACTGTGCTTTTGGAAAGAGGAGGAGAGAAGAGGGGTCCGGTGTTGCATCCCTGTCATCCAACTGACCCCAAATCTCCAACACCAAGCCACAAGGTCACTGCGGCTCAGAGTGACACGAGGTGCGTTGGGCTGTCCAGCCCTTTGCACTGGACTTTTTTCCACTGGAGGAGGGTCAGTGAGCCTCAGGACTCGGGGGGCACTGGCTCCACCTTTGAGGGGACAGCCCACCCTGTGCCGAGGGCTGGCAGGAGGCACCAGGCAGAGGGGACGCGCTCACAGGGAGGTCTCCCGCCCAGCTGGTCCCCTCGCCCCCATTCCCAGACTCCCCCTCTATCAGCAACCCTTGATTTACTCATAACGTTTACAGAGTGCCTGGGGCAGACCATCCACTGCTGTTCTGGGTGACGGGGAGGGACAGCCCAGTGAAAACGTCATGGTCTTCTTCTAGTTAGATGTACATACTAGAGAGATGATGTACAATATGGTAAGTATAACTGACACTGTTGTAGGTTACGTATGAAAGTCACTGAGAGAGTAAATCTTAAGAGTTCTCATCACAGGGGAAAAACGTGTTTTCTATATAATTTTGTATCCATATGAGATGATGGATGTTCACTAGACTTACTGAGGTCATCACTGCATGATGGATGTAAGTCAACTCATGATGCTGCACCCTTTAAACTTGTACAGGGCTGTATGTCAATTCTATCTCAGTAAGACTGGAAGAAATAGAATGTCATGGTCTTCCACTCAGGGTGTCTCTGAGGCACGGACCTTGCATTCGACTGAGCAGACAAATGAAAAACAAGCAAGTCGAAAAAATAATGACAGGCGGACCTGGTCTGCACGGTGGGGCAGGGCCACCAAGGCGACCATGCATGCTGAAACCACAAAGCCAACCTTCATAATCTAAGGCAAAATATGACTTTTCCTGCAGCCATTACATATTTTTTCAAAACGTTAAGAACCCTCTTAACACGATCCACTGTAATGTTTAGAAAGTAAAAATAGTAAAGCTATTTTTTTTAGTACACTGTGATTTTAAGCAGTGAGAAAAAGTGTTTTGCTTCTTTGCGAAAAACTCATCAAGAATCCTCTCAACACTGCTTCCCTGCTTCCCATCACATAACTTTCAATCGGGGCTGAGTGTCCTTCCTACGCCCGGGCAACCTGTCACTCTGCCTATTTTTTTTTAAATTAATTAATTTATTTATTTTTGGCTGCAGTGGGTTTTCGTTGCTGCACGCGGGCTTTCTCTTATTGCATCGAGTGGGGGCTACTTTTCGTTGTGGTGCGCGGGCTTCTCATTGCGGTGTCACTCTGCTTTCTAAGACTGGATCTGCTTCCAACATTTCACCCTTTGTGTTTTCAGGGCCTGACATTATCTCCGAGTTCCTTTACTGTGAAGATGTTTGCTGGCATCACTGCCTCTGGGACATCTTCATTTTTTTGTCACAACTATGCTCTTCATTGAAGCTTCTCCGGGAGATGGGGACCAGGAGCCTGAAGCTGGATTCTGAATCCGAATGACGAGTCAGTCAACAATTCCTCGTGTTTGGTAGAGCTTAAATCACCAAAGCGTTTCACTCTCCTAGTCTTGGGTTCTCCCTCAAGATCTGAAATGTCGGCAGGGGCCTTAGATTGCTTTTTCCTTTCCCTGTGCAGTGGCTGAGGCTCAAAAGGGCGAGTCCCTTGCACCTGTGTCACAGAGCCAGCCACGAGAGGGTGACACGGGAACGAGGCCCCTGGCTCCTGGTCCAGGGCTCACTAAGCCATCACCATGCCAACCCAGTGGGAGTGTGCCCCGGGGAGTCGCCTGTGGATGGGAACAGCCCGCTCTGTTCGTGGACAGTGGACAAGGTCAGGGACGAGAGCTGAGGACAGAAGCCTCCATTCAGGGGACATCACCCACCACAGTCCAGGAACTCAGCAGGCCTGTGGGTCCTGCCAGGTCTTCCAGGAAGATGGGGGGGAGGGGCGATATATCAGGGAGAAATCCAGAAAGGCCTGCACTCACTGGTACCTTGGCTCAGCAGCCGTACCCCGGGAGCTCAGGCTCCAGGAAACCTCCCAGCACTGCTTGGCCTCGGCAGGAGGAAGTAAGCAGATTCGCTGATAGGGTGTCACCTGAAGGATTTGGGAAGCAGCTGTGCACAGAGGCCCCTCCCACACGTGAGGCAGGGGCTAAGAAAGGTGTGGGGGGCCCAGCCTGGCGCCATAGCTGCAGGAGAAGAGCTTGTGGGGGCGTCTCCGCCATGGCCTGGGCTCTGCTCATGGTCTGTCTGCACAGGTGAGAGGCACTAAGGAAGGGACCGTCTGGCAGCCCAGGGCTTACCCCCTTTTCTCCCTCCACCCTGAACATCTCTGGAGTGATGACCTTGACCTCTCCCCTTTGCACATCCTGCTCCTCTCAGGGTCCTGAGCCCAGTCTGTCCTGACACAGCCACTCAGTGTCTGTGGCTCTGGGACAGAGAGGCCACATTTCCTGCTCTGGAGGCAGCAGTGATACTGGGGGTTACAGCCCGGTGTGCTGGTATCAACAGCACCCATATGCTGCCCAGCACCCCCAGTGCACGGGTTCGTCCTCGCCCCTGGGGTCTCTCTCCATCCTCCAGCTCCAGGTCCGCCTCCCTGGCCTCCTTGGGCTGCAGCTGGAGGACTCGTTGTGCCCTCTGGGTGTTTTCTTTCCAGGACCGCCCCTAGGCCCAGGGGTCCCAGCCCACTGCTTAGAGAGACCAAAACCTCCCTGGGCTCACCCACCCTGCCCCTGCCCGACGCCACAAAGGAGTCAAGTCTCTGGGAGCTGATGCCAGCCCTGCTCCTTCACCCCAAGCACAGGTTCTGAATGTAACTGTGGCTTTGGGAATGGGACCCCAACACACTGCAGCTGCTTCTTCTAAGAAGGCAGCAGGATGAAAACTCTCTTGGGAAAATGACTTGGAAAAATAAAGGCTGCTTATCCTCCTCCCGCTGTGAGGGCTTCAGGATGCTGATCGCATGCAGCTCCACGATTACCAGCACTGAGGGGGCAACAGGACTTCCTGGGGCATGAGGAGGTGCAGGGAACCAGTTTACCTTAAGATGTCTTCCGCCGCGCTGGTCCAGCTCACAGTAACCTCAGGTCCTCCGACACCTGGTGTCCCTGGTTTCCTACCGTCTCAGTCACCCGTCTCCACCCAAGTCTGAGAATAAGAAACCAAATTCTCCAAAAAGCAAGGACACGGTGTGTTAACACGTGTATTTACGAAGCCACAGTGAGAACTCCGTTGGGTGAACTGAAAACCGGAAACCCGACCCTGCCGTTTCAGTGAGAATCTCTTCGTATCTCCAAACCCGAGAAATTTCTCATCGGCTGAAGCAGCAGATAATCGAAGGAAAGACCTGATGCTCGGGTCAAAGGGACCTTTCTCTAAGGGCACTGACCGCCGTCCTGCAGCCCCAGTTCTGCCCCTTTCTCTGGCCCCCACACCCTGGCACCTCCCGAGGGGACCCCATTTCCAGCACAAACTGGCGGCCGATGAGCTCTGGCCATCCCCGCAGACCCGGGGTTCCCTGGATTATGACGTCCCCCACGCAGCGCTGCGGCCTCTTCACGGGGCCCGGGGCCCGGGGAGGCCTAAGGCGGCCGCCACACCCCATATGGCCTCCGCTCCAGCCCCAGGTCGTGATGGCTCGTTTTCGGGTGGAGAACAGGAGCGGGGGCCCGCAGGGGGCCCCGGGGATTAGCTCAAGGTCACCCCGCGGGAACGTGGGGACACCAGGACGGGAACTTACGTTTAGTGCTGCGGCGCCACGCCACAGGGTCCCCCGCTTGGACTCCACAGACAAAGAACCGGGAACTCAGCAGCGCCCCGCCTGGCAACCACGCGGCCCGACCAATCCTGTTTCTGTTTCCTCCTGGGGCAAATCTCACGAGATCCTGGGATCGCGAGTGGGGTCTTCCAGGGAGTCTAGAAGGGGTTCATTTTAATAGGCGGTGAGGGAGTGGGGAGAGGGGGAGGGGTGGCGTCTGTGGCCATGCCCACTGGACGGCCGTGGGGGGTGAGAGTGGGGATGGGGTGGGTGAGGGGTGTGATGGGGGAAAGGTAGGGTTGGGGGGATGGGGAGGAGATGGGGGGACGGGTGAAGTTGGGGTAGGAGATGGGATGGAATGGAAGTGAGGTGGGGGAGGGAGGAATCGTAAAATGGGGGATGGGAATGGGGGAATGGGGTAGGATGGAGAACGGGGTGAGGTGGGGATGGGGTGGGGGTAGGTGGGGGTGTGGGGAGGGGTGGGCGTGGGCTGGGGTGAAGGGGCCCTTGAGATCCGGAGGGAGGGTTCGAGGCTTAGAACCCCCCACCTCCACCTCTGGGCCTGTTCTTTCGCAACCCCTTCCTCTCTGCGGGGCGTGGGGTGCCAGGGCCGGCTCCGGGGCCCCGTGGGCGAGGGTTCTCGCCCCACTCCCACCTTCCTCTTGTAGATAAGATGTCCCTGCCCTTGGCCAGTCCAGTGCCCCCTACTCTCTCGACTTTACCACTTATGTGACCCCTGGGGCAGCGGAGACCCCAACCAGGGTTTGACTTGATTGTCCTCTCTCCAGATCGTGCTTCCCAGCCCACCCCCCCATTTGGTTTTCCAGTTTTTTTCAGAAGCCAAACAGTTGCTGCGTCTGGTCTCTTCACCTCCGTCTGACCTCCGCAGCCCCTCCGATGGCCTCAGCTTGTGCTGGTCCTGAGTGCAGGGTTCTCCTCTTTTCACCAACGGACCCCTTCGGACAAAGTCAGGAAGGGGCCTGGAAAAGGAAAGTGTGTGCGGGACCCTCCCAAGCGGTGCCCCTCAACCCTGGGGATGTCGCGACTGGACCACCAGGGGGCACTGGAGACATGGAATCCAGGACGGTTTTGGCACCTCCTTCCTCCCAGCCCCTCTAGGGGAGAAAGTCGGGCTTCTGGAGAGAGGGTGAGAGCCAGTTAGGTGAGGATTCTTGCCTGGAGGGGTTAAGAGCAAAGCGGAACTCCAGCCCTGTCACTCACGCTGGCCTGGGGGACCTCCTTTGGGTCCTTTGAATTCAGCTTCCTCACTCAAGCCCAGTAAGTACTTGGCCTCCTCAGACTGTGAGGCTGTGCCCTTGTCATCCAGGTGACCCTAAATCTTTAACCACAGGCCACCAGAAGGTAGTGGTGGCCAAGAACACCAATAACAGGCAGGGCAGTAGTGATGGCTATCTTTCGTGGCTCAACCCTGCCATTCCCCCAGACATCCCCCGTGCCTGTGAGCTAACAGAGTTTAAGGTGTCCAGCTACACCCATAGATGGATGGATGGATGGATGAATGAATACATAGGTACATACAAATGAGGGCATTGTGTTGATCCTCCTGGACCTGGGATTGTTACCTGGAACAGGGCTGGTAAAAACTCAATTTTTTCACTTTGGAACTGGAGACTCAGCCTCCCCCTCCTTCCTCTTGTCCAGACTCATTCAACAAACATTTGTCCTTGAGAGGCTGCTGATGCAACATTCAAGGAGATAGTACTCATAAGTTTTAGGGTGGAACCAGAAAAAAACCAAAACAAAACCAAAACAAGGAGACCATTGTTTTAAAGTGGCAGGTTGTAACTAATTCTCTGAGAGGGCAAAGGATGCATCGGTGGGACTTGAAATGGAAAGGGGATCCCTTTGAAGATTGCCGATCATTATTTTCATGATTCGATGGCTGATTTAAGGCCTGATTTCAGGTTGACACACTGAAAAGATGACATCGGAGATATTTGAAAGCAAAGGTCACAGGATTGCTTATATTGTATGATATAGTCCTATTCATGTACAAGTAAACATGAAAGTAACATTCATTCATTTCATTGCTTCAAGCAATGCTCACAATGTTTACCATGTTCCTGGGGCTAGACTAGGCCTGGAGTAGAAGAAGCAGTGAAAGTTACAGGGACCCCCCCCCACCTCCTGGAATACATGTAATTCTTTTTCCTGAACATTGTAGATAAGCATGTCAAGATGTCCAGAAGATGGTCACTAAAATGATAACACTGGCCATGGTAAAATAATTTTCTTTATTTGGGGTTTTTTTTTTTGCTTGTTTTTTGTGTTTTTGTTTTGTTTTGTTTTTTGGCCTCACCGCACGGCACATGGGATCTTAGTTCCCCGCCAACCAGGGATCGAACCACAGCCCCTGCAGTGGAAGCATGGAGTTCTAACCACTAGACCGCCAGGGAATTCCCAACTTTTCTATATTTGGGAGTAAACTTTTCCATCATAAATGTTTTCTTTGACCAGTGATTTATTTTGGAGATATGAAGAAATTGAAGAAATTTCTTCATATTTGAAGAAATATGAAGAATATGAATATTCTTCAATATTCTTCAAATATGAAGAAATTTCTTCATATCTTCACATGAAGACATGAAGAAATTCAGTCACCCCACACAGCCTCTAGTCCCCTAATCTTGCATCTAGTCTGCTGCAAGATTAAGCTAACAAGGAAGGTCTTGGAGAGAATCCAGGATGGCTGGTCTGCGTTCCTAAGGCCGTATGTCCTGATTTGGGGGAACCACCACTTTTGAAAATCCTTTTGGGGGACTCTCCTGGCGGTACAGTGGTTAAGACTTCGCCTTCCAATGCAGGGGGTATGGGTTTGATCCCTGGTTGGGGAGCTAAGATCCCACATGCCTCGTGGCCAAAAAACCAAAACATAAAACGGAAGCAGTATTGCAACAAATTCAATAAAGACTTTAAAAATGGTCTACATCAAAAAAAAAAAAAAAAAAGAGAGAGAAAGAAAATCCTTTTGGGGTAGCTATGAATGAGCTCAGAGGGAAAGGCAGGAGCCTTCAGGTAGAGGGCAGCATCCTTCCATCCCAGACTCAAACTCAGGCCTCCTGCAGGCAATGGCCTTGCAGATGCAGAGGGCAGGAAGCTCCTCCCCAGGTGTGTGTGTGTGGTGGAAGGGGGAGATCAGGTGTGTGGGGAGGGAACTCATCAGAAGGCCAGGTGCTCCATGTCCCTCAGAACCAGCTTCAGAACAACTTCTGGGGAAGAAGACATCTTCCCCCCCGCCCCTTCCTGGCTGGGCCAGGGCATCTGCCCGCTCCCCTGCGTGCCAAGCCTCAGGGCTTGGAGCAAAGGAGGAACTGAGAAGCATCCAGTCCTTTGAGGGTCTGGATAGAACAAGAGCAGAGGAAGGAGGAGTTTGCCCCTTTCGTGTCTCGCTGTTGAGCTGGGACATCTCATCTCATTTTCCTCTGTCCTCAGCAACTCCGGTATCAGGTCTTAGGACTTGGTCTGAATCACACCAACAGCTTTCCTGGGTCTGCAACTTGCAGACTGTGGGACTTAGTCTTATCTTTAATAACAGACATTATTATTTTAACCAGTGTGTAAAATAAAAATGCACAAACATGTTCAAAACACACTTAAGCAATAGTCATGAATCAAAAATGATTGCTTCCCCCAAACATCTTTCTCCTTTTCCCTCAATCCCCAAGGCAAGCCTTTAGCTTTTCCCACCATTGGCCATAGAGTCACCTCTCTTGGGCTCCTGAAATGTCTGTCACTTGGTATGAAGAGCTGCCTCACAGGCATAACCTGGTACCAAGGCTGTGGTGGGGTGGGCTAAATAGTCCTGGGGTGAGGGTCCAGGACACCTGGTGTGGCAGGTGACACATCCCATCGTGGAGGGAGTTAATGGACAAAGGGAAATGAGGTTAGGGGGGATGGAAGGGATCGGGGGCCTGGTGCTGAACTTGCTGGGGAAGGAGAGAGGAGGGGAGGGCAACGCAAGAGGGATTTCCAGCCCCCACTCAGCTGTCTCCCAGGGGCTTGGTTGACACCGTCTGCAGCCACCAGGGGGCAGCAAGGGCCAGGATTTGGGGAAGGTACTTGAGGCTTACACTGTCCTGTATGAAGTTTCAAGAGGGGCTCCCCACGGAACACTTCTTATGTCCCAAAGCATTTGTACGCCAACAAATCATCTTCAAAAGTGCTAATAAATGGCCCAGGGCTCAGACTCAGAGCACTGCAGAGACAGAGGCTGGGGGGAACGTGAGGACCCTCCAAACTGAGAGGGATAAGGAGTTGGGGGGTGGGGGAGGGATGGGTTGGGAGCTTGGGACCAGCAGATGCAAACTATTATATATAAGATGGATAAATATCAAGGACCTATGTATGGTATAGCACAGGGAACTGTATTCAATATCCTCTGATAAACCATAATGGAAAAGAATATGAAGAAATGTATATAGAGTATAACTGAATCACTTTATTGAACAGCAGAAATTCACACAGCATTGTAAATCAAGCACACTTCAATAAAAATTTTCAGTTTCTTTGTTCTTTTCTTTCTCTTTTTTCTTTTTTTCTTTTTTCACAGTGCTATGCTGTATGCAGGATTGGAGTTCCCTGACCAGGGTCAAACCTGCACCCCCTGCAGTGGAAGTGCAGAGTGTTGACCACTGGACTGCCATGGAAGTCCCTTCAATAAAATGTTTTTTAAAAAGAGGGAGTTGAGGGGATACTGGTCCCCAGCTCTGCCTCTGACTCCCGGAAAGTGGGGCAGTTGGATCTTTCAGCCACCTGGGCTCAGGGCCTCTCCTTTGTCCCAAGAGCACAGAGGGGACCTTCTGGGATTCCTCCCCCAGGAACCATGATGACTCTCACACCAGGAGAGACAGGAAATCCCGGGCTGGATTCCTTTCCCACATCCTGTCATGGACTCCGTCTGTCCTCACACACCATGTGAAGGAGTTAAGTCTCCAGCAATCTCTGCTGTCCAGGGATGCAGAAGAATCTAGAACAAACCATGTCAGAGGGGGTGAGCAGAAGGGGTGAGGAGGGTCAGGTGCAGGAAGCAGATTTGCATGGAGGCCCCTCCCGCCTCTGAGGGGTTTGGGGATAAGAGAGGTCTGGGGGTGCAGGCCCAGGGCTGGGCGCTCAGAAGGCAGCGTCGAGGCGTCTCCACCATGGCCTGGGCTCTGCTCCTTGTCACCGTCCTCACTCAGGGCACAGGTGAGGCCTCCAGGGAAGGGACCCCAGGGACAGCTGGCTGATCCTTTGTCCTCAGGGTGACCTGGGCCCCACACGGAACTGACCAGAGTGTGTTCCTCCTCTTTCCAGGGTCCTGGGCCCAGTCTGGCCTGACTCAACCTCCCTCAGTGTCTGGGAATCCGGGACAGACAGTCACCATCTCCTGTGCTGGAACCAGCAGTGACATAGGGAAATATAACTATGTCAGCTGGTACCAACAGCGCCTGGGCACGGCCCCCAAAACCCTGATTTATGAGGTGAATAAACGGCCCTCAGGGATCCCTGATCGCTTCTCTGGCTCCAAGTCTGGGAACACGGCCTCCCTGACCATCTCTGGGCTCCAGGCTGAGGATGAGGCTGATTATTACTGTAGCTCAGCTACAAGTAGTAACAATGTGCACAGTGGTCCAAGTTCATGGGGAAGTGAGACCAAAACGTCCCTGAGATCACAGGCTCCCTATTGCTCTAGAGATGCTCCTCCTCCCTGAGCTGCCAGCCTCATGCAGCTCGGCCGTGAGAGGTCAGTGGTCTCTGAGCTCCTCCCTCTGCCTACGGTGAAGGTGGTGGGAAATATGCTCTTGGGGTTATTGTCTTGGGATGGTAACCGCTTCCTCATCCTGTGTGATGTGCCACTCTTTCCCGCTCTTCCACAGCAGTGTGATGGTTAATTTTATGTGTCTATTTGCCTGAGATAAGAAATGCCCATACAGCGGTTAAAACATTATTTCTTGGTGTCTGTGAGGATGTCTCAGGAGGAGGATATTGGCATTTGAGTCCACAGACTGAGTAGAGAAGATCACTGGTGTGGTGCAGTGGGCACTGTCCTTGAGTTGAGGGCCTGAATAGAACAAAAAGGGGGAGGAAGGGGACGTTTGCTCTCTCCTCGTCATCAGAGGCATCACCTTCTCCTGACCCTGAACATTGGCACCGCTGCTTCTTCAGCTTTCAATCTTGGACCAGGACTTACATCCTTGACCCTGATTCACAGGCCTCTGGACTCAGACTGAATTATATCACTGGCTTTCCTGGTTCTTCAGCTTGCTGAGAGATTGTGAGACACCTTCAACTTCCATAATGGTGTGAATCAATTCCTATAATAAATTATATATATATTTTTCCTGTTTCTCTGGAACCATGTGATTAATCCCGATTTTGGTACCCGGAGTGCTTCAAGAAAAATAGAATTTTAAGGATGATTTTTCTTAATTGATTCTGAGGTTTCTGGAATTGGCTGTCTAATCTGGTTCTACTGAATGGTGCTAATGGCTATTTCTGTTAGTACAGAGGGCACAGCTAGTGTATGTCATGAACTGTTCATTGGAATGAGAAAAATGCCTGCCTTGGATTCTTCTAAGCAACCACTTGTAAGAATCGAGGAGCTAAGTGACCCTGTATATGATATTTTGGAACGTTTTGGGAACCCTACAGAATATCATGACGTTGGTATCTGCTCAGAATGTTGCTGGATAGAGTAGGGAGAGAAAAAGATGAGCTTAGCGATTCAAGATCCCATCCTAAGGGCCGCACAAGTGACCTGCGAGCTTCCCGGAGTGCCTGGAGGAGAGCCTCATCTCGTGCAGCACTTGGACTGAAATAGCTGAAAATCCAACCCAGACCCTCCTCCTTCAATTGGCTAAATTCCAGCAAAGTTGAGTCCCAGCCTTGTAGTGAAGAAGGTGGTTGGGAAAGAACTGGATGCTGCAGGTTGGGTGGGGATGTGTGGGAGGACCTGAGGGACTTGGGGACACTGAGTCCCTCAATTCTCATGTGTCTTCTTTGACTGTGGAAGACGCCTCCCCACCCCCAGCGGTACAGGTCTTTCCACCTCTGTCGGGTGATTGACCCTGCATTGCCCAAGGAAAAGGTCACGGCCACCCTGAGGAAGCTGCCACGTGAGGCTGTGCTGATTCTCCTCAGGACCCCCCACCCCCATTGCCCTTCTTTGCTTCTGGACCAACAATTAGACTCGGGTTCCAGCAGTTTCCTAGGATGAGAATAGAGTGTGGGCCTCGAGAGGGGCACTGCACTCCAAGAACTGCTTGGTTCTCCTAATTCACACAGACAGAAATCCCCAGAACACATTGGGAAGGGATTCGAGGGTCGGGGGCAGTGGAGGGAGGAACATCAAGCTCGATCAGCTGGATTTGTGATCTGGGCTCACTCCACAGAGACTCTGCGTTTCATGTTCCCTGCAGCTTGGGGAGGTAGAAAGAGCCTCAGCAGTTTGGGGGTTGGTTGGCGGAAACAAAATCCAAGATGGCCCCTAGTGAGTGCACTAGAGAAGCCAGCCCTGCCTGGAGACAAAGGGATTCAAAAGGTAATGAGATTGGAGCATCCCTGAATGGCTCTGTGCTCACTCTTCTCCAAGCCAGAACTTCTAGTGGGAACTGCAGCCCCTCAGCTGCAAATCCTAAATGCAACGGGAGGAGCTGGATCCTGGGTGGCCGGGGCCAAGGGGTGGCCCTCCCCTACCAAGGGCAAGGCTACCGTCATGGCCAGTGGAGTCAAAGCAGCAATGAGAAGAGTCTGACGTGTGCAGATCTCTGTCATTGGCTTGTTAATCGTGGTATTTCTGGAACTGAAAAAGGTAGAAGCCTGCTAAATTCCTACTTGGTCAATAAAAATTCTAGGTCAAGTAAAAAAATTATAAAATTTTTTTCAAATTATAAAAATTCCCCCCAAACTCCCATTTTGGGCCCACTGAGAAGACTCTCAGGACTCAGTAGGGAGTCAACCTCATGGCTGTGATTTCCTTCAGTGAGAGGAGACAAAGGAAAATGGGCAAAGGGCAATGGTGGATGAGGTCAAGTCCGAGGAAACCAGGAGAATCTTCCCGGACGCCTTTCCGAGGGACGGGCTTCATCCCCAGCATCAAATGGTGACAATGTGTGTGAAGAATTGTATCACAGGGAGACTCATCAGACCAAAAAGGCTCTTACCAGAGGCTGGTTTCCTAGGCATCTCCTGTCTGGCATCTGCCAACATTCCAGACACTTGAGGGTTTTAGCAATGCATTTTTTTTTTTTTTTTGCGGGACGCGGGCCTCTCACTGTTGTAGCCTCTCCCGTTGTGGAGCACAGGCTCCGGATGCGCAGGCTCAGCGGCCATGGCTCACGGGCCCAGCCGCTCCGCGGCATGTGGGATTCTTCCGGACCGGGGCACAAACCCGTGTGCCCTGCATCGGCAGGCGGACTCTCAACCACTGCGCCACCAGGGAAGTCCCTTAGCAAAGCATTTTTAAAGGCCAGGAGAGAGGTGGTCGCAGGGTACATGATCAGCTTGTGCACAGTTCTCTGACTGGCTGATGGTGAAGCAGCACGGTGGAGTCACAGGGCTTAACATTATCAGTCCTTAGGATCCTGGGGGCCTGGGGCTATGTGCTCGTGGTCACCAAGTAGTTCTTCCATCTGGTGGTCCTTGCGGGGATTTCACACCTGCAAAACAACTCAGGAAATTTGCATCAAATACTATTATCCAGGTACTTCAGAGAAGAGCTAAAGCAGAGGATATTGGGGATGGCCTGTCCCTGGAAGGCTCCATAGGGGTCTCGTTCGGTTACACACACACACACACACACACACACAGCACCATCACTCTTGGGTCCCCCTGCCCCATTGGACCTGGGAAGGATGCAGGGTTTGCTCTGTGGGGACCGGGTACTCCATCTGCATCACCCGTGGGGCCCTGTACCCAGAGGCAGGAGCATAAACCCTGGAATGCAAAAGGAAATTACACCAATTGTCAGCTTTCCTCATAATCAGGAACTAGACATTTCAGGTACTGAGACAGTGATAACCTTGGGAAAGACCAGTCAGTCCGCCCTGATTCTCTGTCTAGAAAACACACAAAACACACTGGGTCCAGCGTCTCTGTGGACAGAGGAGCCTGACCTCAGCGAGACACCAGCTGTGGGGTGAGGACCTCCCGCTGAGGACAGAGGAGAATCCTCACTTGCACCACGTGGCAGATAGACCTGCCTGAGGAGAGGTCCCTGCGGCTGGGCCCTGAGGTGAACTCTGACCCAGCCCCTCCTCCCAGCCACTTAAACCCTGGCATCTTCCCTCATTTCCATTAGGGCTCCCTCCATCCTGACGGGCTCTAACTCCTTACATTATTCCTTTTTTTGAACGCTTTTGAGAATTCAGCTTCATCTCATGGGCCCATATTTCTCATCAGTGTACCTATGGGGATGGAGTCATTTATCTGTGTAGGTTCCCCTGCCCTGAGCTGAGATCTCCTCAAGGTCACTCACCCTGAGACAAGGTCATGATGAGACAAGATTAGAGACCCTGCAAGGGTGGGTCTGAGTCACTTGGGGAGGCAGGTGACAATTCCATCCTGATGAGGCTGCAGGACAAAGGACAGGGGCATGGAGGGGATGAGGAGGGACAGGGTGGCTGGTGCTGAGCTGGGAGGAGGAGGAGGAGGAAGAAGTGGTGGTGGGGGTCCCAGGGCTCCTCCTCTGAGCCCTGCAGAGGCAGGAGACAGGGGGCCAGGGGGCCCATCCTGCTGAGGGGACAGGTGAGGGAGAGGGATGCACACCCCCAGCTCTCCTGTGGTGCCGGGAGGAGACGGGATGGAATCTCTAAGTACCCCCAGCCCCTTGGACCCCTGTCCTCACCTTCTACCCGCAAAACCCAAAGAGTGATTATCGGAATTATTGGCCAATGACATCTTGACTCAAATAGTGGATGACGGGGACATCCCAGGATGGCCCCATTTCCTGGGCCCTGTAATGGTCAGTGTCCTGACTAAGGACAACGTGTCACAGAGTTTTCATCTTCTCAGAAGAGCCCTGCTGTACAGGGACGCAGAGACTCTAGGGTCCAGGGCCAGTCTGGGACCTGGGATGGGGGGCTGGGGGTCATGGACCTGCTCGTAGATTCGATGTGCAGATGCTTCAGAACAAAGAGGTGGGGGCGGGGATGGGACAAGGCTGCAGCTGGGGCTCCACCCAGCCACCCAACAAACAGCAGGTGTTTCCCCTGGTGGGTCTGTCTCTTTCCCAAACATAGAGACCTTGGATATAGGCATCCGGCAGAGGGCGCTGCAGAATGTCCCCTGCACTGTGGTTCCCAGAGACACAGTGCTGTCCCAGCAGAGACCCTAAAGGTCCAGGAGCTCATTGCCTGAGGAACTTCAGCTGGTATTTCTCTCTCTGCAAACCAGCTACAAACAATTCATGCTCCTGTATATATATGTCAACTATGTGTTAAAACGTTTAAATCCCTGAGCTATATTCTCCCCCAAGGATGCGGAAAATCTAGTCTCCAGGGCCAGGTCAGAGGGGGTGAGGAGCATCAGGTGCAGGAAGCTGATCTGCATGGAGGCCCCTCCGTCCTATGTGAGGGTAGAGGATAAGAGAGGTCTGGGGTCCCAGGCCCAGGGCTGGGGGCTCAGAAGGCAGCGTCTGGGGCGTCTCCACCATAGCCTGGGCTCTGCTCCTTGTCACCCTCCTCACTCAGGGCACAGGTGAGGCCTCCAGGGAAGGGACCCCAGAGACATCTGGCTGATCCTTTGTGTCTTTGTTCTCAAGGTGACCTGGGCACCGGAACGGGATTTACCAGAGTGTGTTTCTCCTCTTTCCAGGTTCCTGGGCCCAGTCTGCCCTGACTCAGCCTCCCTCAGTGTCCGGGAATCCGGGACAGACGGTCACCATCTCCTGTTGCTGGAACCAGCAGTGACTTCGGGAAATATAATGCTGTTGGTTGGTACCAACTGCGCCCAGGCACGGCCTCCAAAACCCTGATTTATGAGGTGAATAAACGGCCCTCAGGGATCCCTGACTGCTTCTCTGGATCCAAGTCTGGGAACATGGCCTCCCTGACCATCCCTGAGCTCCAGGCTGAGGACGAGGCTGATTATTACTGCAGCTTATATACGAGTAGTAGCACTGTGCTCGGTGGTCCCAGTTCATGGGGAAGTGAGACTAAAACGTCCTCTGAGCTCATTCATCCCTTCACTCCTAAACTGAGGCTTTCATTTGTTTTTGTTATTATTTTGTAGTAATTACAAACTTAAATAAACTTTAAAGGTCTGTAAGGAAGTCTTGCAGAACCTTTCCCCAGATTCACTATTTTTTAATACTTTGCAAGATTCGCCTTTCTCATATCCCGTTTTCTCTCATTCTCTCTCTGCCTTTGTATGTCTATATGCACACACATCCATATGCACACACAGCACACACTCAGGAACACAAAACATTTATTTCCTGAATTATTTGAGTGTAATTTGTATCTATCAGTAACCAAGCCTTCATATTCTTTCTACCATAGGCTTCACAATCCATAACATACATCATTTTAAGGTGATTGATCCAGTGGTTTTTAATGTATTCACAAGTTTGAACATCCACTAACACTCAGTCTTCCAGGATATTTTCATCCCCGGAAAAGGAACACCTCATCTGTCACCAGGCAATCCTCTTTCCCTGTCACTCCAGCCCTCCAAACATTAATGTACTTCCTGCCTGTTCCAGATTTTTCACACAAATGCCATGATACCCTATGTGACCCTTTGTGTCTGGCTTCTCTCATTCTTTAAAATGTTTTCAATGTTCTTCCCCATTGAGGCACATATGAGTACTTGATTCCTTCTTATGGCCGAATAATACTGCATCGTCAGCATCGACCTCCTGGTTTGAACATCTGGGTGGACCCAAGCATAAGCACCAGAACTGGGCCATGACCAAGTCTCCTGATTGCCAGAAATTTCCCAGTTTTACCACTGAAACTGCCCTGTCCTGACTGGGACCTCATTGTGGGGCAAATCAGCGTGGATCGTCGCTGAGATGGTTAAATTTATGTGTCACTTTGACTGGTCACAGGGGACTCAGATGAAGCATCATTTCTGGATGGGTCCGGGCAGGTGTTCCTGGATGAGATGAGCATTTGAATCTGGGGACTCAGTAAATACATTGCCTTCCCCAGTGTGGGTGGGCATCGTCCAATCTGTTGAGGGTCTGTGTAGAGCAAAAGGAAAAGGCAAGAGGATTTCTCGTCTGTGTTCTCTTCTCACTGTAAGAGCTGGGACATTTCACCTCAACTTCTCCAGCCCTCAGACTGGAATTTACATCACTGGCTCCCCTGGTTCCCAAATCTTTGGACACAGACTGAATTACATCACCAGCGTTCCCAGCTTTCAGGCTGAAGACGTCGGCTCCTGGGAGTTCTGTGCTCAATAATCAATAATAATCTATCTCTCTCTCAGTATATATATATTACGTACATAAAATTCTTCGTTATCTATATGTATATATTTCCTTTGTTTTGTTTCCCTAGAGAACCCTGACTAATACAATCCTCTTACCAGGAAGCTCAATCTTCTCCTAATGTTCTCATCATCACTATTTTTTCTAAGCTTTTACCTGTTACCTTCTTTCTTTACTTATAAACACATAGGTCAGTATCATCATGCTTGAATCACCTTGGCTTGAACAGGGTCATACAGGGACCCCCAGCAGCTGGGTCACAGCACAGGGGGAAGGGGTCTCAGTTACTGGACACTGAACCATGTCCTGAGTCAGGGTCCCTTGTGTGTAAGGCTGGTGAGACGCTGCAGCTGCACGACAGGTGTGTGTCCTGGTGGAGATGACACAGAGGTGGCACAGAGGCCACTGTTCCGGGATCCTCTGTGGCACCTGTGGGGAGACTTGCTCCCTGAGTGTAAGGGCACCAGCTGGATCTTTACCAAGAGTCAGCTGTGCACAGGGGGTCGGGGGCCACCATGGCCTCTCTGAGTGTCTGCTGTAAAGGTGGGATACAATCTCCTGATGCAAAATTAGTTACTGTTTTTACAACGGGGATAATTCCCAACAAAACACCATGGTAGGTGTGGCGAGCAGAGGATGCTTCAGTAGGAGATTCTGTAGCCACCGCTGTCCTGGTGTGCAGTGTGTGGAGTCTCAGGCTGTAGTGGCAGCTTCCTGTGATGCTTCAAATAATTTAACTATATATGAATATAATTTTACAATGATGCAAGAAAAGCCACTTTGGGTGGAGGTAACATGAAATGGCTTAGCTTTCTCTACGGTCAGGATATCTGCCATTGTTGTTATTATTCACTGCAACGAGGGGTCGGCATCGCTGGGCTGTTACCTTTATGTGTCCATTGAATTTCTGGGTTAGGTGTCATTAAACGTTTCTGGATATTTTATCTTTCTTTTCTTAAACTGTTAGTATTTAATGAATCCCATATTTAATTTTTCCAAAAAGGTAAGAATCCAGTGATTGATTTTAGTGATTCTTAATAGGTATATGCTTTTACTTAATTGTCTATTACTCCTAATATGTGTTAGTAGTAATTTTCCTCCTTTAGTGGCAGTCATTCTTATTATATTTCCTTCATGTCTTATTGAGTGGGCGCAAACATCTCAGGAATTTTTTATTTTTTTTTTGCTGTACGCAGGCCTCTCACTGGTGTGGCCTCTCCTGTCGTGGAGCACAGGCTCCGGATATGCAGGCTCAGCGGCCATGGCTCACGGGCCCAGCCACTCCACGGCATGTGGTATCTTCCCGGACCGGGGCACGAACCCGTGTCCCCTGCATCGGCAGGCGGACTCCCAACCACTGCGCCACCAGGGAAGCCCCATCTCAGGAATTTTTAATTCAACTGTGACGCCCGAATCATGGGGGGCCCTGAGTTGCTGCTTATATGAACAAACGTGCAGCAGAGGCAAGACAGCTCCCGTGACCCCGGGGTTTGCTTCTTGCAGGAAGCACTGGACACCTGGAGTGATCACAGGAGGCCTGTCCACAGCAGTCCCCAGATATAAAATCCAAACCGCTGGGTTCTGACCTGGTGTCAGATGCCTGACTGATTGACTTGTGAGAAGTTCCTGAACCAGTCCCCGCTTTATTATAATCTCAAAAAAAGACATCGTTAAGTGAATGTCTACATAGTACAGCACATACCTCTGTGAAACCCACGCCAACGATTGTCTCAAATCCAGAGCTAACACCTCCCCACACACTTTTCCTTTCCCCTCCCCAGAGGCCCCCTTCACCCACCCCAAGCTTGTCCCGGGCCTCACCCCCTTAGCTCCTGGAATGTGGTCGTGTGATATGAACAGTGATACTAAAAACCTTCATGAAAGTATTTGTGTTTCATAAACTCCTAGTCCATTGCCTGAGGGGTCATGTCCATTTCCATCCAGAAAGGACCCATCATCCTGAGTGTAATATTTACTGCAAACTCAGCTCTTTGTGGAAAAACACCCTTGGGGAAGTGTGTCTATGATGAAGAGCCTTGACCTCAGGAAGGTGCCAGGCTCTGAGGTGAGGGCATCTCAAAGGCACAAAGGGGAAGACAGGGAATGTCTGTGTCCCCATGACCCCCGCCCCCAAGGATAGGACCCAGAGCTGGACCCCCAGGCCCCTCCTGACCCGGACCCTCCTCCAGAGCCTCAGCCCCACAATCTGCCCCTTGATTCCCTGGGTCATCCTCTGTCTGGACAGAGCACTCTCTGTGTCTCACATTATCCTTTTTTATGTATTTGAGGATTCAGGCATTTCTCAGGGGCCTGTTTCTCTCCTCGGCATCCTTAACGAGATAGGATTAACTTATATCTCAGGTTCCCTCGGGCCTCAGCCCATTTCCATCCCCCATCACCAACGCTGTGACAAGGCCCTCCTGGGACAAGCAAGGTGACCCCGAGGGGGGCATCTGGGCCTCCTGATTTTGCAGGTGACGTACCTCATTCTGGAGGAAGTCAAGATACGGTGAGGCTTGTCTGCAGGGATGGGGGCCTAGCACTGAGCTGGGGAGGGGGAGACCTGGGTGTCCAGCCCAACTCGGCTGTCTCCCTGGGCTCAGCTCTCACCACTGAGGCCACCGGGGGGCAGCAGGGCCCGGATTTGGGAGAGGTTGTCTGTGTTGTCATTCTGTCCTGTTCAAAATCTCAGCAGCTGCTCCCGAGCCAGGCCTAAGGAGGTCGCGAGGGAGGGGTGTCCAATATCTCCCGTGTCCCATAATCACTCTACTGGACATGCAGGGAGCATCTCCAACTTCAAACCACCACAGAGCAGCGGAGAGAGTGATGCCTGAGCACCTTAGCCTAGGGGACTAGGGAGGACATGAGGGACAAGGAGAGGGTCCCCGGCTCTGCCTGAGTCCCTGGAAGAGGGGTCACGGGATGTCTTCTCCTCCCCAGCATAGATGCCTGCACCCCTGCTCCTTGCAAAAGGAGGGGAGTCCTAGGATCCCTCTGCATCCACCATGATCCCCCACAGGAGGAGAGGACACAGCCAGCTGGGCTCCGGGTCCTGGCCTCCGTCACCTTCTCAGTCTGTCCTGAATCAGAAAATATATGATAAGCTGTTTTAATCTCTCAGGCAGCTCTGCTGTCCAGGGATGCAGACGTTACCAGAATCAAGGGCTAGAGCAGAGGTGGTGAGGACAGGCAGGTGCAGGAAGCAGATTTGCATGGAGGCCCCTCCCTCCTCTGGGGGGGAGGGGATAAGAGAGGTCTTGGGGCCCAGACCCAGGGCTGGGGCTCAGAAGGCAGCATCTGGGGCGTCTCCACCATGGCTTGGGCTCTGCTCCTTGTCACCCTCCTCACTCAGGACACAGGTGAGGCCTCCAGGAAAGGGACTCCAGGGACATCTGGCTGATCCTTTGCGTCTTTGTCCTCAGGGTGACCTGTGCCCCAGCACGGAACTGACCAGAGTGTGTTTCTCCTCTTTCCAGGGTCCTGGGCCCAGTCTGGCCTGACTCAGCCTCCCTCAGTGTCCGGGAACCCGGGACAGACGGTCACCATCTCCTGTGCTGGAACCAGCAGTGACATAGGGAAATATAACCAAGTTGGCTGGTACCAACAGCTCCCAGGCATGGCCCCCAAAACCCTGATTTATGAGGTGAATAAACGGCCCTCAGGGATCCCTGATCGCTTCTCTGGCTCCAAGTCTGGGAACACGGCCTCCCTGACCATCTCTGGGCTCCAGGCTGAGGACGAGGCTGATTATTACTGTAGCTCAGGTACAAGTAGTAGCACTTTGCACAGTGGTCCAAGTTCATGGGGAAGTGAGACCAAAACCTCCTTTTAACTCCCTCCAGCCCCTTCACTCTTAAATACAGGCTTTCATTTGTTGCTTGTTTGTTATTATTTTATTTGCCAAGAATTACAAACTTAAATGAATTTGAAGATTTCATAAAGGACTGCTTCATACCTTTTTCCCAGATCCATCATTTTTAACTATTGTCATCTTCACTTTTCATTATATCAGCTTATCTCTCAGTTTATCTCTCTGCCTATATATATATGTATGTGTGTGTATGTGTGTGTGTATGTATGTACTTGGATGTGTATACATATATAAACATCCATAAATATAATACTCAACACACCCACACACGTAAACAAAACATTCATTTTCTGAACCACTGGATATAGGTTTCATCCATCAGCATCTAAGACTTAATACATTTCTTTTAGACAGAGTTCACCTGAAATCACAGTCATCATTTAAGGTGTAGAATCAGGGTTTTTAATGTATTGACAAGTCAGTCCATCCATGATCACTCCAGAGTCCAGATGCTTTCTGCCCCTCAAGACACACCTCATCCACCTGCAGTCACTCCCTGTCTCCCTCGGACTTTTGTGCCAGGATCCCCCCACATATGCTAATGTTTCAAAGCTCATTCCTGTGGAAGCATATTCACTACTTCCCCCTTCTTACAGCCGAATAATACTGCATTATAAGGATGTACTTCATCTGATGGATCAAGCAATCAATTCACAGATTCACATTCATTTTTTCTCTCTCCTGTCACAACTCATTACAGAGTGATCCTTTCGGGGCCTAGGGAATGAAAATTCTAGGTTCACCTCACTTCCCGAGATGAAATGAAAACACGACATTCCCCTCAGGGACGTCTCCAGGAGGCAGTCAAGGCTTCATCTTCTCTCCGTCTCAGAGCCTCCTAAGGATCCCGGATGGGGGCATCTCCCCTTCACTCTATGTGTTGTTTGCATGTGTCCTGGATGAGCTGGATGGGCAGGGAGGGGGCATGGGCTCAGCTGCATCAAACAGCCTGAGACGGTCTTTGTCCCGACGAAGACTCTCTTTTTCTTTCCACTTTCTTTGTTCAAACGTTCCAGGTGCCTGTTTCTACCATCCGCAAGGCTTCAAGGGCAGGTTTTCATCTTACACTTGCAGTTTTTCGTGAAAATTTCCTCCATGTCTGAGTCCTGGTCTATGTAGCTAAGGAGAGGAAAAGTAGTCATGTCTCTTTCAGTGTATTTTGCACAATTCCTTTTAGTATGAAATGCAGCATGCCTGAAGAAGAATGTGTGAAATGCACACTCACAATTTAAGGAGGAATAATAAACAGAAACCACATAACCCCAGATGAAATCTACCCCCCAAACACATCTGTCTACCCCACTCACCGATTAGCTGGTTAGCTGACTTCAGGGTTAATCATTCCATGGCCTTTCTTTACATTCCTGCCCCAGCCTTCCTAGGTATGCATCCCCCAAACAGCATAGTCTGAAACAGTGGGTACAAGCATGCAACCCGCTGAGTGAGGAAAGGGTAGTGTGTCTACGGGTGAGGCCCCAAGAGACATGGACCCTACCAGAGGCTCAGCTTGGTCCTGGGCGGGGCTCCCCTGGATTTCCTGGAGCCCGTCCTGAAGATGGCAGACAGGGTCCCAGAGGAAAGACAAGGAGCCCTAGAGTGAGGCATCTGGCCTTGTGACATGTGGGTGGGTTCTGGATTTCTAACGGGAATATTGTCAGGGGATCAGCTGTCCCACATTTCCTGCTATTCAGCGGGACGTGGACTCCAGGAGTTGTCTGAGATCAGTTCACTGGGAGGAAGCGAGAGAGATTGTTCCTGGCTGATCAAGACCCTAGAAAATTGTTCATGTCAAGATAATCCTAGCCAGCCATAAAGTACAAATCAGAATCCGGGCGACACACATCCAACTTTACAGGATGGTGTCAGGTGTGTCAGCACCTGGATGATGTCAGCTTCCTTGTAGGTGAATATTTCTGCCGGTTGCCCATTGGAGAAAGGCCTCCATGGGAGATGGCCATTCCAGAGAGGCGGGCAGAGGCTACAAAACTTGGAGGCACACAGGCTTCTCCTCCTGACCCCAACAGAGTCAGCTCTGCCATGCCCCCTCATCCAGGACATGTGGTTCACCCTCACCCTAGAACAAATCTGTCAGTGGGGTTAGTGGGCAGTGGTCTACCAGCCTCACGACGAAAAGGAGAGAGAATCTGGAGATCTACCTGCATCTGTAAGGACTCACACTCATTATAATTGTTAAGTTATCTCAGCTCATCACGACCATACTCGCCACCGATCACGACCTAAGGAATGACAGGTCTACTCAGCACCACTGCAGACCTGGGACTGTCCTTTCTCAGGAGGAAGTCAGCTAACACTTGTTGACATGCATCTTGGCTTCCATATTTGTGCTTTTCTGTACTCCTGTGTTCTTTGGACTCTTCCTAAACTCTGATATATGCCTCTAACTGTCAGTATTGTTTGACTTGAGTTTGAAAGAAACAATTGTAGTTGTGCATTCTTTTCACATCACCCACAATAACCTGAGTGAAGAACTCTGGGACAGGCGTTTGTGTTGTGAGGTTGGGGAGAGGGAGAGAGAGGGAGAAATATTGTGGTAGAATCTGCGGGGAACTGGTTTTTCTTTTTTTATTTTGACCGCACCAAGTGGCATGTGGGATCTTAGTTCCCCGAACAGGGATGGAAACCGTGCCCCCTGCATTGGAAGCATTGCATCTTAACCACTGGACCACCAGGGAAGTCCTGGAAGTATTTCTTTAGCTGACACTTTCCTAACATACCAATAGTCAATCAACCAGAAGAGGGGTCTCAAAAATTGTTCACACCTCAAGATTTCATTATAATGAAACTTGATGTGGTTGCCCTCACATTTCTACACCCTGGGGCTTGTCAAGATTCTGGATGTGAGGGTTTCTCTGTGTCTCTCTGTCTCCTCTCCTTTGGGAACTCCAATTATTTGTGTATTAGGTCAATTGAAGTCCCACAATTTGTAGATACTACTTCATTCTTTTAAATTCACATTCCCCCCCTTATGTTGAACAAGAGACTGTTTCCATTGCATGACTTCAAGTCAGAAATCTTTCATTATCCAATGCTCTGTCATTAATCCCATCTGCTGTAATTTTCTCTGTTGTAGATTAACTGTGTTTTTTCCACCTTCTATTGCTTCGCTGAGACTTTCTTTTTTAAAAAAAATTTTATTGGAATATAGTAGATTTACACTGTTGTGTTAGTTTCTGCTGTACAGCAAATTGAATCAGTTATACATATACATATATCACTCTTTTTTAGATTTTTCTCCCATATATTGGCTGACACTCTGTATCTCTCTATTGACTTCAGTAGGTTCTGTCCTTATTCCTTGCATCATTTTGAACCAAGTGGTTGAATATCTTTGTGACATAATTCCAGCAGATCTGTGAGACACGCTCTGTTAACTTTCCCTTCCATACAGTTGAGATGTTCTGGTTTTCCTTATGCCAAGTGATTTCAGTCTATCCTGGTGTGGCCAATATTATGTGGTGAAACTATAGGTCTTTAAATCCTATGTTGGCATTTTGGTTGAATCAGATTCTCTGCCCGGTTGAGTCCAGGTGGTTAATTCCATCCAGCTTTTTGTGAACTGTGCTTTCCATGTCAGTTCATTTACGCAAACTTGGACCTGCTCTTCGGACCCGTCCTACAATGAGCTGCACAGCAGCCAGTCTGGGGACTGGGTTGTTTTCTGTCCCTCAGGTTCCAGGGCCTTGGTTGGCACCACCTGCAGCCACCAAGGGGCAGCAAGGGCCAGGATTTGGGGAAGGTACCTGTGGCTTATACTGGCCTGCATGAAGTTTCAAGAGCTGCTTCCTGCGTAATCCCTCTTAGTCCCAAAGCATTTGTGCCCCAAGAAATCATCTTCAAAAGTGCCAATAAATGGTCCAGGGCTCAGGCTTGGGCCTCAGACTCAGAACACTACGGAGACAGAGGCTGGAGGGGAATCTGAGGACCCTCCCAACTGAGGGGGATGAGAGGGAGTTGGGGGTGGGGAAGGGATGGATTGGGAGTTTGGGACCAGCAGATACAAACTACTATATATAGGATGGATAGACGACAAGGTCCTACGGTATAGTACAGGGAGCTGTTTTCAATACCCTATGATAAACCATAATGGAAAAGAATAAGAAAGAGAATGTATATATAAATGAATAAGGGAGTCACTTTTTGTACAGCAGAGATTCACACAACATTGTAATTCAACTATACTTCAATAGAATTTTTTTTGTGTCTTTTTTCGCATTTTTAAAAATTCTTTAGTTGTGCCACGCAACATGCAGCACCTTAGTCCTCCGACCATTGATCAAACCCACACCGCCTGCAGTAGAAGTGTGGAGCCTTAACCACTGGACCGCCAGGGAAGTCCCTTCAATAATTTTTTTTTTGTTTTTTTGGAGTATGCGGGCCTCTCACTGTTGTGGCCTCTCCCGTTGTGGTGCACAGGCTCCGGACGCGCAGGCCTAGCAGCCATGGCTCACGGGCCCAGCCGCTCTGCAGCATGTGGGATCATTCTGGACCGGGGCACGAACCCATGTCCGCTGCATCGGCAGGCAGACTCTCAACCACTGCGCCACCAGGGAAGCCCTTCAATGAATATTTTTAAAACAGAAGTAGTTGAGGGGATACTGGTACGCAGCTCTGCCTTTAACTCTCAGAAAGCGGGGCAGTTGGATCTTTCAGCCGCCTGGGCTCAGGGCCTCTCCTTTGTCCCAAGAGCACAGAGAGGACCTTCTGGGATTCCTCCCCCAGGAACCATGAGGACTCTCACACCAGGAGAGACAGGAAATCTCAGGCTGGATTCCTTTCCCACATCCTGTCATAGACTCTATCTGTCCTCACACACCATGTGAAGGAGTTAAGTCTCCAATAATCTCTGCTGTCCAGGGATGCAGAAGAATCTGGAACACACCAATAGAGCACGATGGGATACACACTGAATCTAGAGGATCATTGATTCCCTTCTGTTTGATGAGAAAACTTCTAGAGAAGTTTTGACCCAATATTTTAGGTGGATTTGGAAACATATGCTTGACTAAGAGAAAAAGGTACTTTCTATCATAGATGATATTTTGATTCTCGGAATCTCAATGAAATGAAAATCTCGGGACGCAAAGCAACAGACTCAAGTCAAGAGCATCTCTTGCCATTTTGTGCCCCAACCAATGTGATGCCCAAACATTATTCCAGACAGCATGTGGGACCCTGCTCTGGACTGAAGGTGTGTCTTGTTTTGTATCCATATCCTGGAAGTGGGAACAGGAGCCCTTGCTCAGGTTTGGGGGCGGGGTGGACAGAGAGGAAATTTCCTAAGAGTTCACAGTAAATGAAAGGTCAAAGGATATCTGATGGGTTACGTTTTCTGGAACAGAGATGAAGAATCTCTGAAAATTAAATTAAATTTAAAAAAAATCTCTGTACTCTTTGCCATTGTAATATGTTCAAGGCAGAATACGACTCATGGGAAATCCAATAAGGATTCACCATCAAAAGTGGGTAGACCATAACTTTCCTGCAGGTGGTTTGCTTTGGTTATTTTCCCACTGCAAATGTATGGCATATTTAAAGGATAAACCATGAAGGAAGCGGACATTAGCCTGTGTTATGGAGAAAGAAGATCTGGACTATTTGTGCATTTTCTCCTTAATGAGGACAAAACATGTGCTGACTGGCAGAGGACTCCCTCCTGCTATGTGGGATCCCTCCTGATGGAGGCTGGGTGGCAGCCTGAGGCTCTTGTGGGAGCTCTGGCAGCTCTTAAGATCCACAAGGCAGGGCTTCCCTGGTGGCGCAGTGGTTGAGAGTCCGCCTGCCGATGCAGGGGACACGGGTTCGTGCCCCGGTCCGGGAAGATCCCACATGCCGGCGAGCGGCTGGGCCCATATGCCACGGCCGCTTAGCCTTTGCGTCCAGAGCCTGTGATCCGCAACGGGAGAGGCCACAATAGTGAGAGGCCTGCGTACCGCAAAAATACAACAAACAAAAAACAAAAAACATCCACAAGGCAGAGGCTCCAGAACAGCTTCCGGGAGGGGTGCGAGTGTGGCCACATCTGGGCTCCATGCCTTCGGATCAAGAAGCCACAGAGAGAAACCAACAAGGGTGTAGACAGGAGCTCACACTGAAAGTCTGGAGAGCAGGAGTTCCGAGTGTGGACCTAATAATTCTCTCACTGGAGCTTGTTCCAAGGGTGGTGGGGAGGTGTGGGGTGTTTCCAGTGCTCCTCACTTACTGCTTCTCTGGGTGGTCCTGGGCTGTCCAGGGAAGGGTGGAGTTTAGTGCAGACCCTGATTCCCATGATGACTTTTACCCCCCGGGTGCAGACGGCAGGAGATGGAGGGAAACCCTAGACCCTGGGTTTGCTGCTTGTTTTCTCAGATCGTCCTGTTTCGAGTGTCCCCAAGACCACAGGCAACTACTTTTGTCATTAAGAAGACCCACAAGACTTAGTAGAGAGGTGTCCTGGTAGCTGTGATTTCCTTCAGTGAAGGGAGACCAAGCAAAATCGGCAAAGGGCTTGGTGGTTGAGGTGAAATCTGAGGAAACGAGGATAAACTTCCAGGAAACCTTTCCCAGGGTCGGGCTTCATCACCACAGTTAAATGGTGACAACCTGTGTGAAGAATTGTCCCCCAGGGAGCCTCACCAGACCCACAAGACTCTTACTAGAGGCTGGTCTCCTAGGCATCCTGTGCCTGGCATCTGCCGAAGTTCCAGATTCCCACTGGGGAGCAGGTCAGGGGTTCAGAATAAACCATAATGTTACAGGAAAGTGGAGACTCAGGGGGTCATTCTTCTTGGGGAATAGCCTAAACCTTCCTGAAATGTAATCACAAGACACAAACCATGGGCGAGTCTTGTGGGCAGGTCTATCTAAGGACATTAGTCTCAGGCTGTGGGGTAACTCTGATGTGCACAAATTCTATGTGTATTCCTGCACCTGAGTTCAGGCCCTGGATCCAAGGGAAACCCAGCATCTCACCATCAGGTCCAGGTTATGTTCTACCGCAGGATGTGCTCTGTCTCTGGGAAGAAACACACACACATGCCCTACACAAATACAGACAGACAGACATACACACACACACACACACACACACACACACCCAGAACCATCACTCCTGGGTCCCCTCCACAGTACCCAGGAAAGAAGCAGGAATCTGTTCTGTGGGACCTGGAGCTCCTTCGGTATCACCCCCGGGGCCCTGTGCCCAGAGGCAGGAGCATAAACCCTGGGATGCAAAGGACAGTTACACCAAATATCAACATTCCTCGTAATCAGGAACTAGACATTTCAGATACTGAGAAAGTGACAGTCTTGGGAAAGACCAGTCAGCCCTGATTCTCTGTCTAGAAAACACAATGGGTCCAGCATCTGGACACGGGTGTCTGACCTCAGGGAGGCGCCAGCTGTGGGGTGAGGACCTCCCGCTGAGCACAGGGGACAGAGGAGAATCCTCACTTGCTCCACGTGGCAGACAGACCTGCCTGAGGAGAGATCCCTGCAGCTGGGCCCTGACGCCGACTCTGACCCAGTCCCCACTCCCAGCCCTGCACACCCTGGCATCTTCCTTCATTTTCCATTAGGTCTCCCTCTATCCTGACGGAACTAAAATCCTTCTTACATTATTCTTTTTCAAAGCGTTTTGAGAATTCAGATGCATCTCATGGGCCCATATTTCTCATCCGCGTACCTATGGGGGTGGAGTCATTTATCGTGTGAGGTTCCCCTAACCTGAGCTGAGATCTCCTCAAGGTCACTGTCCCTGAGACAAAGTCATGCTGAGACAAGATTAGAGACCCTGCAAGGGCCCTTCTGTATCACCTGGGGAGGACGGTGACAATTCTGATGTGGCTGCAGGACAAAGGATAAGCCCATGGAGGCGATGAGGAGGGACAGGGTCGCTGGTGCTGAGCTGGGAGGAGGAGGAGGAGGAGGAGGAGGAGGTTGGGGGATCAGAGCTGGGGGCTCAGCCCCACTCAGCTGCCTCCCTGGGGCTTGGTCATCCCCATCTAAGGGCACCAGGGGGCAGCGAGGTCCTGGTTTGGGGAGGTTATGCTGTGGTTTCCTGACCTGTAGGAAACCCCCAGGTGCTGCCTCCTGAGCCCCATAAGGGAGCATGTGGGGTGCAGTGTCCCCAGTTTGTTCTGCTTCATAAGCGCTTTGCTAGTAAGGCCAATAAATGTCCCAGGGCTCCTCCTCCGAGCCCTGCAGAGGCAGGGGACAGGGAGGCTGGGGGCCCATCCTGCTGAGGGGACAGGTGAGGGAAGGGGATGCACACCCCCAGCTCCCCTGTGGTGTTGGGAGGAGACGGGATGGAATCTCTAAGTGACCCCAGCCCCTCGGGCCCCTGTCCTCACCTTCCACCCGCAAAACCCAAAGAGTGATTATCAGAATTATTGGCCAACGACATCTTGACTCAAACAGTGGATGACAGGGACATCCCAGGATGGCCCCATTTCCTGGGCCCTGTAATGGTCAGTGTCCTGACTAAAGACAATGTGTCACAGAGTTTTCATCCTCTCAGATGAGCCCTGCTGTCCATGGACGCCTCCAGAGCCAGGTCAGAGGGTTGAGGAGAGAGTGAGGAAGGGCAGTTGCAGGAAGCTAACTTGCATGGAGGCCCCTCCCTCCTCTGAGGGGGAGGGGATAAGAGAGGTCTGGGGGAGCAGGCCCAGTGCTGGGGGCTCAGAAGGCAGCGTCGAGGCGTCTCCACCATGGCCTGGGCTCTGCTCCTTGTCACGGTCCTCACTCAGGGCACAGGTGAGGCCTCCAGGAAAGGGACCGCGGCGACACCTGGCTGATCCTTTGTGTCTTTGTCCTCAGGGTGACATGAGCCCCAGCACTGAACTGACCAGAGTGTGTTTCTCCTCTTTCCAGGGTCCTGGGCCCAGTCTGGCCTGACTCAGCCTCCCTCAGTGTCCGGGAATCCGGGACAGACAGTCACCATCTCCTGTGCTGGAACCAGCAGTGACATCGGGGGTTATAACTATGTCGGCTGGTGCCAACAGCACCCAGGCATGGCCCCCAAAACCCTGATTTATCAGGTCAATAAACGGCCCTCAGGGATCCCTGACCATTTCTCTGGCTCCAAGTCTGGCAACACGGCCTCCCTGACCATCTCTGGGCTCCAGGCTGAGGACGAGGCTGATTATTACTGTAGCTCATATAAAAGTGGTAACACTGTGCACAGTGGTCCAAGTTCATGGGGAACTGAGACCAATATCTCCTCTGAGATCACTCAGCCCTTCACTCCTAAACTGAGGCTTTCGTTTGCTCTTGTTTATTTAGAAGCATTTACAAACTTAAAGAAAAATGTATAGGTTACATAGAGAACTGGTGCAGAACGTTTTTCCAGATTCACAAATTTTAAATACTTTGCCATAATCACTTTTCTTATATCCCATTTTCTCTCATTCCCTCTCTGCATTTGTATGTCTATACACATACACATCCATATGCACACACAGCACACACCCAGGAACACAAAACATTTATTTTCTGAATCATTTGAGAGTAATTTGTATCTGCCAGCAACCAAGCCTTCATATTTTTTCTTACATAGGATTCATAATCCATAACATACATCATTTTAAGGTGAATGATCCAGTGGTTTTTAATAGAGTCACAAGTTTGAACATCCACTAACATTCTATCTTCCAGGATATTTTCATCCTCATAATAGGAACACCTCATCCGTCACCAGTCAACCCCCTTTACCTAGTCCCTCCAGCTCTCAAAACCATTTTTTAAAATAGATTTATTTATTTTATTTATTTACTTTTGGCTGCATTGGGTCTTCATTACTGTGCATGGGCTTCCTCTAGTTGTGGTGAGCGGGGGCTACTCTTCGTTGCAGTGTGCAGGCTTCTCATTGCAGTGGCTTCTCTTGTTGCAGAGCATGGGCTCTAGGCGTGTGGGCTTTCATAACTGTGGCACATGGACTCAGTAGTTGTGGCTCACGGGCTTAGCTGCTCTGTGGCATTTGGGATCTTCCCGGACCAGGGCTCGAACCCATGTCCCCTGCATTGGCAGGTGGATTCTTAACCACTGTGCCACCAGGGAAGCCCCTCGAAACCATTAATATACTTCCTGCCTGTTCTAGACTTTTCACAGGAATGTAACCATACCCTATGTGGCCCTTTTTGCCTGCCTCCTCTCACTCTTTATAATATTTTCAAGGTTCTTTCCCGTTGCAGCACACATGAATACTTTATTCATTCTTTTATTTATTTATTTATTTATTTATTTATTTATGGCTGTGTTGGGTCTTCGTTTCTGTGCGAGGACCTTCTCTAGTTGTGGCAAGCGGGACCACACTTCATCGCGGTGCTTGGGCCTCTCACTATCGTGGCCTCCCTTGTTGCGGAGCACAGGCTCCAGACGCGCAGGCTCAGTGATTGTGGCTCATGGGCCTAGCTGCTCCGCAGCATGTGGGATCCTCCCAGACCAGGGCTCGAACCCCTGTCCCCTGCATCGGCAGGCAGACTCTCAACCACTGCGCCACCAGGGAAACCCTCATTCATTCTTATTGCCAAATAAGGCCACATTGTCAGCATCGACCTACTTGCTCGAACATCTGGGTGGACCCAGGCATAAGCACCAGGTGGCTTTCCCATTTTGCGAGAACTTTCCCAGTTTTAGCTCTGAAAGTGCCCTGTCCTGCCTGGGACCTCAATCTTGGGGAAATCAGGGTGGATCGTCGCTAAGATGGCTAATTTTATGTGTCACTTTGACTGGTCACATGGGGACTCAGAGGAAGCATCATTTCTGGATGGGTCCGGGCAGGTGTTCCTGGATGAGATGAGCATTTGAATCTGGAGACTCAGTAAACACATTGCCCTCCCCAGTGTGGATGGGCATCGCCCAACCTGTTGAGGGTCTGTGTAGAGCAAAAGGAAAAGGCAGGAGGATTTCACGTCTCTTTCTCTTCTCACTGTAAGAGCTGGGACATTTCACCTCAACTTCTTCAGCCCTCAGACTGGAATTTACATCACTGGACCCCTGGTTCCCAAATCTTTGGACACAAACTGAATTACATCACCAGCTTTCTCAGCTTTCTAGGTGCAGAGAGTGGCTCCTGGGACTTCCCTGCTCAATAATCAATACTAATCTCTCTCTCGCTCTCTCCCTATGTATATATATTCCTTACAAAAAATTCTTCTTTATTTATATGTATATATTTTTATTTCTTTCGTTTCCCTAGAGAACTGTGACTAATAGAGTCCTCTTACCAGGAAACTCAACCTTCTCATAATGTTCTCATCATCATTATTTTTTCTAAGCTTTTACCTGTTACCTTCTTTCTTTCCCTGTAAACACATAGGTCAGTATCATCATGCTTGAATCACCTTGGCTGGAACAAGGTCATACAGGGACCCCCAGCAGCTGGGTCTCAGCACAGGGAGAGGGGTCTCAGCTACTGGACACCAAACAATGTCCTGAGTCAGGTCCCCTTGTGTGTAAGGCTGGTGAGAGGCTACACCTGCCCGACAGGTGTGTGTCTTGGTGGAGACGACAGAGGTGGCACAGAGGCCACTGTCCCAGGTTCCTCTGTGGCACCTGCGGGGAGACTTGCTCCCTGACTGTAAGGGCATCAGTGGGATCTTTACCAAGAGTCACCTGTGCACAGGCGGCAGGAGCCACCATGCCTTTTACAAGTGTCTCCTGTAAAGGTGGGAGCACAATCTCCTGCTGAGAAATTGGTCACTGTTTTTACAACATGGAGAATTTCCAACAAAACCACAAGGCAGATGTGGCGAGCAGAGGATGCTCCATTAGGAGATTTCTGGAGCCACCACCCTCCAGGTGTGCAACGTGTGGAGTCTCAGGCTGTAGTGGCAGCATCCTGTGATGCTTCAAATAATTATATTATATTTGAATATATGAGTATATTTATACAATGATGAGAGGAATGTCACTTTGGGTGGAGGTAACATGAAATGGCTTAGCTGTCTCTATGGTCAGTGTATCCGCCAGGGTTGTTATTATTCATGGCAACAAGGGGTCAGCTTCGCTGGCCTGGTACCTTCCTGTGTCAGTTGAATTTGGGTCAGGTGTCATTAAACTTTTCTGGCTATTATGACGTTCTTTTCTTAAATGGTTAGTATTTAATGAATCCCATATTTAATTTTTTCCAGAAAGATAAGAATCCAGTAATTGATTTTAGTGATTCTTAATATGTATATGCTTTTACTTTATTGCTTATTACTCCTATTATGTGTTAGTAGTAATTTTCCTCCTTTTGTGGCAGTCATTCTTATTATATTTCCGTCATGTTTTACTGAGTGGGCGCAAACATCTCAGGAATTTTTAATTCCACTGTGATGCCCGAATCATGAGGGGCCCTGAGTTGCTGCTTGTATGAACAAACGTGCAGCAGAGGCAAGGCAGCTCCCGTGACCCCGGGGTTTGCTTCTTGCAGGAAGCACTGGACACCTGGAGTGATCACAGGAGGCCTGTCCACAGCAGGCCTGTCCACAGCAGTCCCCAGATATAAAGATCCAAACCACTGGGTTCTGACCTGGTGTCAGATGCCTGACTGATTGACTCGTGAGAAGGTCCTGAACCAGTCTCCGCTTTATTATAATCTCAAAAAAAGACATCGTTAAACGAATGTCTACATAGTACAGCACATATCTCTGTGAAACCCACGCCAACGATTGTCTCAAATCTAGAGCTAACACCTCCCCACACACTTTTCCTTTCCCGTCCTCAGAGGCCCCCCTTCACCCACCCCAAGCTTGGCCAGGGCCTCACCTCCTTAGCTCCTAGAATGTGGTCGTGTGATATGAACAGTGACACTAAAAACCTTCATCACAATATTCGTGCTCCATAAACTCCTAGTCCATTGCCTGAGGGGACAAGTCCATTTCCAACCAGAAAGGACCCATCATCCTGAGTGTAATATTTACTGCAAACTCAGCTCTTTCTAGAAAAACACCCTTGGGGAATCGTGTCTGTGATGAGGAGCCTTTACTTCAGGAAGGTGCCAGGCTCTGAGGTGAGGGCGTCTCAAAGGCACAAAGGGGAAGACAGAGAATGTCTGTGTCCCCATGACCCGCACCCCCAAGGATAGGACCCAGAGCTGGACCCCCAGGCCCCTCCTGACCCGGACCCTCCTCCAGAGCCTCAGCCCCACAATCTGCCCCTTGATTCCCTGGGTCATCCTCTGTCTGGACGGAGCTCTCTCTGTGTCTCACATTATCCTTTTTTATGTATTTGAGGATTCAGGCATTTCTCAGGGGCCTGTTTCTCTCCTCGGCATCCTTAACGAGATAGGATTAACTTATATCTCAGGTTCCCTCGGGCCTGAGCCCACTTCCATCCCCCATCACCAACGCTGTGACAAGGCCCTCCTGGGACGAGCAAGGTGACCCCGCGTGGGGCATCTGGGCCTCCTGATTTTGCAGGTGACGTACCTCATTCTGGAGGAAGTCGAGGGAAGGTGAGGCTTGTCTGCAGGGATGGGGGCCTAGCACTGAGCTGGGGAGGGGGAGACCTGGGTGTCCAGCCCAACTCGGCTGTTTCCCTGGGCTCAGCTCTCACCACTGAGGCCACCGGGGGGCAGCAGGGCCCGGATTTGGGGGAGGTTGTCTGTGTTGTCATTCTGTCCTGTTCAAAATCTCAGCAGCTGCTCCCGAGCCAGGCCTAAAGAGGTCACGAGGGAGGGGTGTCCAATATCTCCCGTGTCCCATAATCATTCTACTGGACATGCCAGGGAGCATCTCCAACCTCAAACCACCACAGAGCAGCGGAGAGAGTGATGCCTGAACACTTTAGCCTAGGGGACTAGGGAGGGCATGAGGGACAAGGAGAGGGTCCCCGGCTCTGCCTGAGTCCCTGGAAGAGGGGTCACGGGATGTCTTCTCCTCCCCAGCATAGATGCCTGCACCCCTGCTCCTTGCAAAAGGAGGGGAGTCCTAGGATCCCTCTGCATCCACCATGATCCCCCACAGGAGGAGAGGACACAGCCAGCTGGGCTCCGGGTCCTGGCCTCCGTCACCTTCTCAGTCTGTCCTGAATCAGAAAATATATGATAAGCTGTTTTAATCTCTCAGGCAGCTCTGCTGTCCAGGGATGCAGACGTTACCAGAATCAAGGGCTAGAGCAGAGGTGGTGAGGACAGGCAGGTGCAGGAAGCAGATTTGCATGGAGGCCCCTCCCTCCTCTGGGGGGGAGGGGATAAGAGAGGTCTTGGGGCCCAGACCCAGGGCTGGGGCTCAGAAGGCAGCATCTGGGGCGTTTCCACCATGGCTTGGGCTCTGCTCCTTGTCACCCTCCTCACTCAGGGCACAGGTGAGACCTCCAGGAAAGGGACTCCAGGGACATCTGGCTGATCCTTTGCGTCTTTGTCCTCAGGGTGACCTGGGCCCCAGCACAGAACTGACCAGAGTGTGTTTCTCCTCTTTCCAGGGTCCTGGGCCCAGTCTGGCCTGACTCAGCCTCCCTCAGTGTCCGGGAATCCGGGACAGACGATCACCATCTCCTGTGCTGGAACCAGCAGTGACATAGGGAAATATAACCAAGTTGGCTGGTACCAACAGCTCCCAGGCATGGCCCCCAAAACCCTGATTTATGAGGTGAATAAACGGCCCTCAGGGATCCCTGATCGCTTCTCTGGCTCCAAGTCTGGGAACACGGCCTCCCTGACCATCTCTGGGCTCCAGGCTGAGGACGAGGCTGATTATTACTGTAGCTCAGGTACAAGTAGTAGCACTTTGCACAGTGGTCCAAGGTCATGGGGAAGTGAGACCAAAACCTCCTTTTAACTCCCTCCAGCCCCTTCACTCTTAAATATAGCCTTTCATTTGTTGCTTGTTTGTTATTATTTTATTTGCCAAGAATTACAAACTTAAATGAATTTGAAGATTTCATAAAGGACTGCTTCATACCTTTTTCCCAGATCCATCATTTTTAACTATTGTCATCTTCGCTTTTCATTATATCAGCTTATCTCTCAGTTTATCTCTCTGCCTATATATATATGTATGTGTGTGTATGTGTGTGTGTATGTATGTACTTGGATGTGTATACATATATAAACATCCATAAATATAATACTCAACACACCCACACACGTAAACAAAACATTCATTTTCTGAACCACTGGATATAGGTTTCATCCATCAGCATCTAAGACTTAATACATTTCTTTTAGACAGAGTTCACCTGAAATCACAGTCATCATTTAAGGTGTAGAATCAGGGTTTTTAATGTATTGACAAGTCAGTCCATCCATGATCACTCCAGAGTCCAGATGCTTTCTGCCCCTCAAGACACACCTCATCCACCTGCAGTCACTCCCTGTCTCCCTCGGACTTTTGTGCCAGGATCCCCCCACATATGCTAATGTTTCAAGGCTCATTCCTGTGGAAGCATATTCACTACTTCCCCCTTCTTACAGCCGAATAATACTGCATTATAAGGATGTACTTCATCTGATGGATCAAGCAATCAATTCACAGATTCACATTCATTTTTTCTCTCTCCTGTCACAACTCATTACAGAGTGATCCTTTCGGGGCCTAGGGAATGAAAATTCTAGGTTCACCTCACTTCCCGAGATGAAATGAAAACACGACATTCCCCTCAGGGACGTCTCCAGGAGGCAGTCAAGGCTTCATCTTCTCTCCGTCTCAGAGCCTCCTAAGGATCCCGGATGGGGGCATCTCCCCTTCACTCTATGTGTTGTTTGCATGTGTCCTGGATGAGCTGGATGGGCAGGGAGGGGGCATGGGCTCAGCTGCATCAAACAGCCTGAGACGGTCTTTGTCCCGACGAAGACTCTCTTTTTCTTTCCACTTTCTTTGTTCAAACGTTCCAGGTGCCTGTTTCTACCATCCGCAAGGCTTCAAGGGCAGGTTTTCATCTTACACTTGCAGTTTTTCGTGAAAATTTCCTCCATGTCTGAGTCCTGGTCTATGTAGCTAAGGAGAGGAAAAGTAGTCATGTCTCTTTCAGTGTATTTTGCACAATTCCTTTTAGTATGAAATGCAGCATGCCTGAAGAAGAATGTGTGAAATGCACACTCACAATTTAAGGAGGAATAATAAACAGAAACCACATAACCCCAGATGAAATCTACCCCCCAAACACATCTGTCTACCCCACTCACCGATTAGCTGGTTAGCTGACTTCAGGGTTAATCATTCCATGGCCTTTCTTTACATTCCTGCCCCAGCCTTCCTAGGTATGCATCCCCCAAACAGCATAGTCTGAAACAGTGGGTACAAGCATGCAACCCGCTGAGTGAGGAAAGGGTAGTGTGTCTACGGGTGAGGCCCCAAGAGACATGGACCCTACCAGAGGCTCAGCTTGGTCCTGGGCGGGGCTCCCCTGGATTTCCTGGAGCCCGTCCTGAAGATGGCAGACAGGGTCCCAGAGGAAAGACAAGGAGCCCTAGAGTGAGGCATCTGGCCTTGTGACATGTGGGTGGGTTCTGGATTTCTAACGGGAATATTGTCAGGGGATCAGCTGTCCCACATTTCCTGCTATTCAGCGGGACGTGGACTCCAGGAGTTGTCTGAGATCAGTTCACTGGGAGGAAGCGAGAGAGATTGTTCCTGGCTGATCAAGACCCTAGAAAATTGTTCATGTCAAGATAATCCTAGCCAGCCATAAAGTACAAATCAGAATCCGGGCGACACACATCCAACTTTACAGGACGGTGTCAGGTGTGTCAGCACCTGGATGATGTCAGCTTCCTTGTAGGTGAATATTTCTGCCGGTTGCCCATTGGAGAAAGGCCTCCATGGGAGATGGCCATTCCAGAGAGGCGGGCAGAGGCTACAAAACTTGGAGGCACACAGGCTTCTCCTCCTGACCCCAACAGAGTCAGCTCTGCCATGCCCCCTCATCCAGGACATGTGGTTCACCCTCACCCTAGAACAAATCTGTCAGTGGGGTTAGTGGGCAGTGGTCTACCAGCCTCATGACGAAAAGGAGAGAGAATCTGGAGATCTACCTGCATCTGTAAGGACTCACACTCATTATAATTGTTAAGTTATCTCAGCTCATCACGACCATACTCACCACAGATCAGGACCTAAGGAATGATAGGTCTACTCAGCACCACTGCAGACCTGGGACTGTCCTTTCTCAGGAGGAAGTCAGCTAACACCTGTTGACATGCATCTTGGCTTCCATATTTGTGCTTTTCTGTACTCCTATGTTCTTTGGACTCTTCCTAAACTCTGATATATGCCTCTAACTGTCAGTATTGTTTGACTTGGGTTTGAAAGAAACAATCGTAGTTGTGCATTCTTTTCACATCACCCACAATAACCTGAGTGAAGAACTGTGGGACAGGCGTTTGTGTTGTGAGGTTGGGGAGAGGGAGAGAGAGGGAGAAATATTGTGGTAGAATCTGCGGGGAACTGGTTTTTCTTTTTTTATTTTGACCGCACCAAGTGGCATGTGGGATTTTAGTTCCCCGAACAGGGTTGGAAACCGTGCCCCCTGCATTGGAAGCATTGCATCTTAACCACTGGACCACCAGGGAAGTCCTGGAAGTATTTCTTTAGCTGACACTTTCCTAACATACCAATAGTCAATCAACCAGAAGAGGGGTCTCAAAAATTGTTCACACCTCAAGATTTCATTATAATGAAACTTGATGTGGTTGCCCTCACATTTCTACACCCTGAGGCTTGTCAAGATTCTGGATGTGAGGGTTTCTCTGTGTCTCTCTGTCTCCTCTCCTTTGGGAACTCCAATTATTTGTGTATTAGGTCAATTGAAGTCCCACAAATTGTAGATACTACTTCATTCTTTTAAATTCACATTCCCCCCCTTATGTTGAACAAGAGACTGTTTCCATTGCATGACTTCAAGTCAGAAATCTTTCATTATCCAATGCTCTGTCATTAATCCCATCTGCTGTAATTTTCTCTGTTGTAGATTAACTGTGTTTTTTCCACCTTCTATTGCTTCGCTGAGACTTTCTTTTTTAAAAAAAATTTTATTGGAATATAGTAGATTTACACTGTTGTGTTAGTTTCTGCTGTACAGCAAATTGAATCAGTTATACATATACATATATCACTCTTTTTTAGATTTTTCTCCCATATATTGGCTGACACTCTGTATCTCTCTATTGACTTCAGTAGGTTCTGTCCTTATTCCTTGCATCATTTTGAACCAAGTGGTTGAATATCTTTGTGACATAATTCCAGCAGATCTGTGAGACACGCTCTGTTAACTTTCCCTTCCATACAGTTGAGATGTTCTGGTTTTCCTTATGCCAAGTGATTTCAGTCTATCCTGGTGTGGCCAATATTATGTGGTGAAACTATAGGTCTTTAAATCCTATGTTGGCATTTTGGTTGAATCAGATTCTCTGCCCGGTTGAGTCCAGGTGGTTAATTCCATCCAGCTTTTTGTGAACTGTGCTTTCCATGTCAGTTCATTTACGCAAACTTGGACCTGCTCTTCGGACCCGTCCTACAATGAGCTGCACAGCAGCCAGTCTGGGGACTGGGTTGTTTTCTGTCCCTCAGGTTCCAGGGCCTTGGTTGGCACCACCTGCAGCCACCAAGGGGCAGCAAGGGCCAGGATTTGGGGAAGGTACCTGTGGCTTATACTGGCCTGCATGAAGTTTCAAGAGCTGCTTCCTGCGTAATCCCTCTTAGTCCCAAAGCATTTGTGCCCCAAGAAATCATCTTCAAAAGTGCCAATAAATGGTCCAGGGCTCAGGCTTGGGCCTCAGACTCAGAACACTACGGAGACAGAGGCTGGAGGGGAATCTGAGGACCCTCCCAACTGAGGGGGATGAGAGGGAGTTGGGGGTGGGGAAGGGATGGATTGGGAGTTTGGGACCAGCAGATACAAACTACTATATATAGGATGGATAGACGACAAGGTCCTACGGTATAGTACAGGGAGCTGTTTTCAATACCCTATGATAAACCATAATGGAAAAGAATAAGAAAGAGAATGTATATATAAATGAATAAGGGAGTCACTTTTTGTACAGCAGAGATTCACACAACATTGTAATTCAACTATACTTCAATAGAATTTTTTTTGTGTCTTTTTTCGCATTTTTAAAAATTCTTTAGTTGTGCCACGCAACATGCAGCACCTTAGTCCTCCGACCATTGATCAAACCCACACCGCCTGCAGTAGAAGTGTGGAGCCTTAACCACTGGACCGCCAGGGAAGTCCCTTCAATAATTTTTTTTTTTGTTTTTTTGGAGTATGCGGGCCTCTCACTGTTGTGGCCTCTCCCGTTGTGGTGCACAGGCTCCGGACGCGCAGGCCTAGCAGCCATGGCTCACGGGCCCAGCCGCTCTGCAGCATGTGGGATCATTCTGGACCGGGGCACGAACCCATGTCCGCTGCATCGGCAGGCAGACTCTCAACCACTGCGCCACCAGGGAAGCCCTTCAATGAATATTTTTAAAACAGAAGTAGTTGAGGGGATACTGGTACGCAGCTCTGCCTTTAACTCTCAGAAAGCGGGGCAGTTGGATCTTTCAGCCGCCTGGGCTCAGGGCCTCTCCTTTGTCCCAAGAGCACAGAGAGGACCTTCTGGGATTCCTCCCCCAGGAACCATGATGACTCTCCCACCAGGAGAGACAGGAAATCTCGGGCTGGATTCCTTTCCCACATCTTGTCATAGACTCTATCTGTCCTCACACACCATGTGAAGGAGTTAAGTCTCCAATAATCTCTGCTGTCCAGGGATGCAGAAGAATCTGGAACACACCAATAGAGCACGATGGGATACACACTGAATCTAGAGGATCATTGATTCCCTTCTGTTTGATGAGAAAACTTCTAGAGAAGTTTTGACCCAATATTTTAGGTGGATTTGGAAACATATGCTTGACTAAGAGAAAAAGGTACTTTCTATCATAGATGATATTTTGATTCTCGGAATCTCAATGAAATGAAAATCTCGGGACGCAAAGCAACAGACTCAAGTCAAGAGCATCTCTTGCCATTTTGTGCCCCATCCAATGTGATGCCCAAACATTATTCCAGACAGCATGTGGGACCCTGCTCTGGACTGAAGGTGTGTCTTGTTTTGTATCCATATCCTGGAAGTGGGAACAGGAGCCCTTGCTCAGGTTTGGGGGCGGGGTGGACAGAGCGGATATTTCCTAACAGTTCACAGTAAATGAAGGGTCAAAGGATATCTGATGGGTTACGTTTTCTGGAACAGAGATGAAGAATCTCTGAAAATTAAATTAAATTTAAAAAAAATCTCTGTACTCTTTGCCATTGTAATATGTTCAAGGCAGAATACGACTCATGGGAAATCCAATAAGGATTCACCATCAAAAGTGGGTAGACCATAACTTTCCTGCAGGTGGTTTGCTTTGGTTATTTTCCCACTGCAAATGTATGGCATATTTAAAGGATAAACCATGAAGGAAGCGGACATTAGCCTGTGTTATGGAGAAAGAAGATCTGGACTATTTGTGCATTTTCTCCTTAATGAGGACAAAACATGTGCTGACTGGCAGAGGACTCCCTCCTGCTATGTGGGATCCCTCCTGATGGAGGCTGGGTGGCAGCCTGAGGCTCTTGTGGGAGCTCTGGCAGCTCTTAAGATCCACAAGGCAGGGCTTCCCTGGTGGCGCAGTGGTTGAGAGTCCGCCTGCCGATGCAGGGGACACGGGTTCGTGCCCCGGTCCGGGAAGATCCCACATGCCGGCGAGCGGCTGGGCCCATATGCCACGGCCGCTTAGCCTTTGCGTCCAGAGCCTGTGATCCGCAACGGGAGAGGCCACAATAGTGAGAGGCCTGCGTACCGCAAAAATACAACAAACAAAAAACAAAAAACATCCACAAGGCAGAGGCTCCAGAACAGCTTCCGGGAGGGGTGCGAGTGTGGCCACATCTGGGCTCCATGCCTTCGGATCAAGAAGCCACAGAGAGAAACCAACAAGGGTGTAGACAGGAGCTCACACTGAAAGTCTGGAGAGCAGGAGTTCCGAGTGTGGACCTAATAATTCTCTCACTGGAGCTTGTTCCAAGGGTGGTGGGGAGGTGTGGGGTGTTTCCAGTGCTCCTCACTTACTGCTTCTCTGGGTGGTCCTGGGCTGTCCAGGGAAGGGTGGAGTTTAGTGCAGACCCTGATTCCCATGATGACTTTTACCCCCCGGGTGCAGACGGCAGGAGATGGAGGGAAACCCTAGACCCTGGGTTTGCTGCTTGTTTTCTCAGATCGTCCTGTTTCGAGTGTCCCCAAGACCACAGGCAACTACTTTTGTCATTAAGAAGACCCACAAGACTTAGTAGAGAGGTGTCCTGGTAGCTGTGATTTCCTTCAGTGAAGGGAGACCAAGCAAAATCGGCAAAGGGCTTGGTGGTTGAGGTGAAATCTGAGGAAACGAGGATAAACTTCCAGGAAACCTTTCCCAGGGTCGGGCTTCATCACCACAGTTAAATGGTGACAACCTGTGTGAAGAATTGTCCCCCAGGGAGCCTCACCAGACCCACAAGACTCTTACTAGAGGCTGGTCTCCTAGGCATCCTGTGCCTGGCATCTGCCGAAGTTCCAGATTCCCACTGGGGAGCAGGTCAGGGGTTCAGAATAAACCATAATGTTACAGGAAAGTGGAGACTCAGGGGGTCATTCTTCTTGGGGAATAGCCTAAACCTTCCTGAAATGTAATCACAAGACACAAACCATGGGCGAGTCTTGTGGGCAGGTCTATCTAAGGACATTAGTCTCAGGCTGTGGGGTAACTCTGATGTGCACAAATCCTATGTGTATTCCTGCACCTGAGTTCAGGCCCTGGATCCAAGGGAAACCCAGCATCTCACCATCAGGTCCAGGTTATGTTCTACCGCAGGATGTGCTCTGTCTCTGGGAAGAAACACACACACATGCCCTACACAAATACAGACAGACAGACATACACACACACACACACACACACACACCCAGAACCATCACTCCTGGGTCCCCTCCACAGTACCCAGGAAAGAAGCAGGAATCTGTTCTGTGGGACCTGGAGCTCCTTTGGTATCACCCCCGGGGCCCTGTGCCCAGAGGCAGGAGCATAAACCCTGGGATGCAAAGGACAGTTACACCAAATATCAACATTCCTCGTAATCAGGAACTAGACATTTCAGATACTGAGAAAGTGACAGTCTTGGGAAAGACCAGTCAGCCCTGATTCTCTGTCTAGAAAACACAATGGGTCCAGCATCTGGACACAGGTGTCTGACCTCAGGGAGGCGCCAGCTGTGGGGTGAGGACCTCCCGCTGAGCACAGGGGACAGAGGAGAATCCTCACTTGCTCCACGTGGCAGACAGACCTGCCTGAGGAGAGATCCCTGCAGCTGGGCCCTGACGCCGACTCTGACCCAGTCCCCACTCCCAGCCCTGCACACCCTGGCATCTTCCTTCATTTTCCATTAGGTCTCCCTCTATCCTGACGGAACTAAAATCCTTCTTACATTATTCTTTTTCAAAGCGTTTTGAGAATTCAGATGCATCTCATGGGCCCATATTTCTCATCCGCGTACCTATGGGGGTGGAGTCATTTATCGTGTGAGGTTCCCCTAACCTGAGCTGAGATCTCCTCAAGGTCACTGTCCCTGAGACAAAGTCATGCTGAGACAAGATTAGAGACCCTGCAAGGGCCCTTCTGTATCACCTGGGGAGGACGGTGACAATTCTGATGTGGCTGCAGGACAAAGGATAAGCCCATGGAGGCGATGAGGAGGGACAGGGTCGCTGGTGCTGAGCTGGGAGGAGGAGGAGGAGGAGGAGGAGGAGGTTGGGGGATCAGAGCTGGGGGCTCAGCCCCACTCAGCTGCCTCCCTGGGGCTTGGTCATCCCCATCTAAGGGCACCAGGGGGCAGCGAGGTCCTGGTTTGGGGAGGTTATGCTGTGGTTTCCTGACCTGTAGGAAACCCCCAGGTGCTGCCTCCTGAGCCCCATAAGGGAGCATGTGGGGTGCAGTGTCCCCAGTTTGTTCTGCTTCATAAGCGCTTTGCTAGTAAGGCCAATAAATGTCCCAGGGCTCCTCCTCCGAGCCCTGCAGAGGCAGGGGACAGGGAGGCTGGGGGCCCATCCTGCTGAGGGGACAGGTGAGGGAGAGGGATGCACACCCCCAGCTCCCCTGTGGTGTTGGGAGGAGACGGGATGGAATCTCTAAGTGACCCCAGCCCCTCGGGCCCCTGTCCTCACCTTCCACCCGCAAAACCCAAAGAGTGATTATCAGAATTATTGGCCAACGACATCTTGACTCAAACAGTGGATGACAGGGACATCCCAGGATGGCCCCATTTCCTGGGCCCTGTAATGGTCAGTGTCCTGACTAAAGACAATGTGTCACAGAGTTTTCATCCTCTCAGATGAGCCCTGCTGTCCATGGACGCCTCCAGAGCCAGGTCAGAGGGTTGAGGAGAGAGTGAGGAAGGGCAGTTGCAGGAAGCTAACTTGCATGGAGGCCCCTCCCTCCTCTGAGGGGGAGGGGATAAGAGAGGTCTGGGGGAGCAGGCCCAGTGCTGGGGGCTCAGAAGGCAGCGTCGAGGCGTCTCCACCATGGCCTGGGCTCTGCTCCTTGTCACGGTCCTCACTCAGGGCACAGGTGAGGCCTCCAGGAAAGGGACCGCGGCGACACCTGGCTGATCCTTTGTGTCTTTGTCCTCAGGGTGACATGAGCCCCAGCACTGAACTGACCAGAGTGTGTTTCTCCTCTTTCCAGGGTCCTGGGCCCAGTCTGGCCTGACTCAGCCTCCCTCAGTGTCCGGGAATCCGGGACAGACAGTCACCATCTCCTGTGCTGGAACCAGCAGTGACATCGGGGGTTATAACTATGTCGGCTGGTGCCAACAGCACCCAGGCATGGCCCCCAAAACCCTGATTTATCAGGTCAATAAACGGCCCTCAGGGATCCCTGACCATTTCTCTGGCTCCAAGTCTGGCAACACGGCCTCCCTGACCATCTCTGGGCTCCAGGCTGAGGACGAGGCTGATTATTACTGTAGCTCATATAAAAGTGGTAACACTGTGCACAGTGGTCCAAGTTCATGGGGAACTGAGACCAATATCTCCTCTGAGATCACTCAGCCCTTCACTCCTAAACTGAGGCTTTCGTTTGCTCTTGTTTATTTAGAAGCATTTACAAACTTAAAGAAAAATGTATAGGTTACATAGAGAACTGGTGCAGAACGTTTTTCCAGATTCACAAATTTTAAATACTTTGCCATAATCACTTTTCTTATATCCCATTTTCTCTCATTCCCTCTCTGCATTTGTATGTCTATACACATACACATCCATATGCACACACAGCACACACCCAGGAACACAAAACATTTATTTTCTGAATCATTTGAGAGTAATTTGTATCTGCCAGCAACCAAGCCTTCATATTTTTTCTTACATAGGATTCATAATCCATAACATACATCATTTTAAGGTGAATGATCCAGTGGTTTTTAATAGAGTCACAAGTTTGAACATCCACTAACATTCTATCTTCCAGGATATTTTCATCCTCATAATAGGAACACCTCATCCGTCACCAGTCAATCCCCTTTACCTAGTCCCTCCAGCTCTCAAAACCATTTTTTAAAATAGATTTATTTATTTTATTTATTTACTTTTGGCTGCATTGGGTCTTCATTACTGTGCATGGGCTTCCTCTAGTTGTGGTGAGCGGGGGCTACTCTTCGTTGCAGTGTGCAGGCTTCTCATTGCAGTGGCTTCTCTTGTTGCAGAGCATGGGCTCTAGGCGTGTGGGCTTTCATAACTGTGGCACATGGACTCAGTAGTTGTGGCTCACGGGCTTAGCTGCTCTGTGGCATTTGGGATCTTCCCGGACCAGGGCTCGAACCCATGTCCCCTGCATTGGCAGGTGGATTCTTAACCACTGTGCCACCAGGGAAGCCCCTCGAAACCATTAATATACTTCCTGCCTGTTCTAGACTTTTCACAGGAATGTAACCATACCCTATGTGGCCCTTTTTGCCTGCCTCCTCTCACTCTTTATAATATTTTCAAGGTTCTTTCCCGTTGCAGCACACATGAATACTTTATTCATTCTTTTATTTATTTATTTATTTATTTATTTATTTATGGCTGTGTTGGGTCTTCGTTTCTGTGCGAGGACCTTCTCTAGTTGTGGCAAGCGGGACCACACTTCATCGCGGTGCTTGGGCCTCTCACTATCGTGGCCTCCCTTGTTGCGGAGCACAGGCTCCAGACGCGCAGGCTCAGTGATTGTGGCTCATGGGCCTAGCTGCTCCGCAGCATGTGGGATCCTCCCAGACCAGGGCTCGAACCCCTGTCCCCTGCATCGGCAGGCAGACTCTCAACCACTGCGCCACCAGGGAAACCCTCATTCATTCTTATTGCCAAATAAGGCCACATTGTCAGCATCGACCTACTTGCTCGAACATCTGGGTGGACCCAGGCATAAGCACCAGGTGGCTTTCCCATTTTGCGAGAACTTTCCCAGTTTTAGCTCTGAAAGTGCCCTGTCCTGCCTGGGACCTCAATCTTGGGGAAATCAGGGTGGATCGTCGCTAAGATGGCTAATTTTATGTGTCACTTTGACTGGTCACATGGGGACTCAGAGGAAGCATCATTTCTGGATGGGTCCGGGCAGGTGTTCCTGGATGAGATGAGCATTTGAATCTGGAGACTCAGTAAACACATTGCCCTCCCCAGTGTGGATGGGCATCGCCCAACCTGTTGAGGGTCTGTGTAGAGCAAAAGGAAAAGGCAGGAGGATTTCACGTCTCTTTCTCTTCTCACTGTAAGAGCTGGGACATTTCACCTCAACTTCTTCAGCCCTCAGACTGGAATTTACATCACTGGACCCCTGGTTCCCAAATCTTTGGACACAAACTGAATTACATCACCAGCTTTCTCAGCTTTCTAGGTGCAGAGAGTGGCTCCTGGGACTTCCCTGCTCAATAATCAATACTAATCTCTCTCTCGCTCTCTCCCTATGTATATATATTCCTTACAAAAAATTCTTCTTTATTTATATGTATATATTTTTATTTCTTTCGTTTCCCTAGAGAACTGTGACTAATAGAGTCCTCTTACCAGGAAACTCAACCTTCTCATAATGTTCTCATCATCATTATTTTTTCTAAGCTTTTACCTGTTACCTTCTTTCTTTCCCTGTAAACACATAGGTCAGTATCATCATGCTTGAATCACCTTGGCTGGAACAAGGTCATACAGGGACCCCCAGCAGCTGGGTCTCAGCACAGGGAGAGGGGTCTCAGCTACTGGACACCAAACAATGTCCTGAGTCAGGTCCCCTTGTGTGTAAGGCTGGTGAGAGGCTACACCTGCCCGACAGGTGTGTGTCTTGGTGGAGACGACAGAGGTGGCACAGAGGCCACTGTCCCAGGTTCCTCTGTGGCACCTGCGGGGAGACTTGCTCCCTGACTGTAAGGGCATCAGTGGGATCTTTACCAAGAGTCACCTGTGCACAGGCGGCAGGAGCCACCATGCCTTTTACAAGTGTCTCCTGTAAAGGTGGGAGCACAATCTCCTGCTGAGAAATTGGTCACTGTTTTTACAACATGGAGAATTTCCAACAAAACCACAAGGCAGATGTGGCGAGCAGAGGATGCTCCATTAGGAGATTTCTGGAGCCACCACCCTCCAGGTGTGCAACGTGTGGAGTCTCAGGCTGTAGTGGCAGCATCCTGTGATGCTTCAAATAATTATATTATATTTGAATATATGAGTATATTTATACAATGATGAGAGGAATGTCACTTTGGGTGGAGGTAACATGAAATGGCTTAGCTGTCTCTATGGTCAGTGTATCCGCCAGGGTTGTTATTATTCATGGCAAGGAGGGGTCAGCTTCGCTGGCCTGGTACCTTCCTGTGTCAGTTGAATTTGGGTCAGGTGTCATTAAACTTTTCTGGCTATTATGACGTTCTTTTCTTAAATGGTTAGTATTTAATGAATCCCATATTTAATTTTTTCCAGAAAGATAAGAATCCAGTAATTGATTTTAGTGATTCTTAATATGTATATGCTTTTACTTTATTGCTTATTACTCCTATTATGTGTTAGTAGTAATTTTCCTCCTTTTGTGGCAGTCATTCTTATTATATTTCCGTCATGTTTTACTGAGTGGGCGCAAACATCTCAGGAATTTTTAATTCCACTGTGATGCCCGAATCATGAGGGGCCCTGAGTTGCTGCTTGTATGAACAAACGTGCAGCAGAGGCAAGGCAGCTCCCGTGACCCCGGGGTTTGCTTCTTGCAGGAAGCACTGGACACCTGGAGTGATCACAGGAGGCCTGTCCACAGCAGGCCTGTCCACAGCAGTCCCCAGATATAAAGATCCAAACCACTAGGTTCTGACCTGGTGTCAGATGCCTGACTGATTGACTCGTGAGAAGGTCCTGAACCAGTCTCCGCTTTATTATAATCTCAAAAAAAGACATCGTTAAACGAATGTCTACATAGTACAGCACATACCTCTGTGAAACCCACGCCAACGATTGTCTCAAATCTAGAGCTAACACCTCCCCGCACACTTTTCCTTTCCCGTCCTCAGAGGCCCCCCTTCACCCACCCCAAGCTCGGCCAGGGCCTCACCTCCTTAGCTCCTAGAATGTGGTCGTGTGATATGAACAGTGACACTAAAAACCTTCATCACAATATTCGTGCTCCATAAACTCCTAGTCCATTGCCTGAGGCGACAAGTCCATTTCCAACCAGAAAGGACCCATCATCCTGAGTGTAATATTTACTGCAAACTCAGCTCTTTCTAGAAAAACACCCTTGGGGAATCGTGTCTGTGATGAGGAGCCTTTACTTCAGGAAGGTGCCAGGCTCTGAGGTGAGGGCGTCTCAAAGGCACAAAGGGGAAGACAGAGAATGTCTGTGTCCCCATGACCCGCACCCCCAAGGATAGGACCCAGAGCTGGACCCCCAGGCCCCTCCTGACCCGGACCCTCCTCCAGAGCCTCAGCCCCACAATCTGCCCCTTGATTCCCTGGGTCATCCTCTGTCTGGACGGAGCTCTCTCTGTGTCTCACATTATCCTTTTTTATGTATTTGAGGATTCAGGCATTTCTCAGGGGCCTGTTTCTCTCCTCGGCATCCTTAACGAGATAGGATTAACTTATATCTCAGGTTCCCTCGGGCCTGAGCCCACTTCCATCCCCCATCACCAACGCTGTGACAAGGCCCTCCTGGGACGAGCAAGGTGACCCCGCGTGGGGCATCTGGGCCTCCTGATTTTGCAGGTGACGTACCTCATTCTGGAGGAAGTCGAGGGAAGGTGAGGCTTGTCTGCAGGGATGGGGGTCTAGCACTGAGCTGGGGAGGGGGAGACCTGGGTGTCCAGCCCAACTCGGCTGTTTCCCTGGGCTCAGCTCTCACCACTGAGGCCACCGGGGGGCAGCAGGGCCCGGATTTGGGGGAGGTTGTCTGTGTTGTCATTCTGTCCTGTTCAAAATCTCAGCAGCTGCTCCCGAGCCAGGCCTAAAGAGGTCACGAGGGAGGGGTGTCCAATATCTCCCGTGTCCCATAATCATTCTACTGGACATGCCAGGGAGCATCTCCAACCTCAAACCACCACAGAGCAGCGGAGAGAGTGATGCCTGAACACTTTAGCCTAGGGGACTAGGGAGGGCATGAGGGACAAGGAGAGGGTCCCCGGCTCTGCCTGAGTCCCTGGAAGAGGGGTCACGGGATGTCTTCTCCTCCCCAGCATAGATGCCTGCACCCCTGCTCCTTGCAAAAGGAGGGGAGTCCTAGGATCCCTCTGCATCCACCATGATCCCCCACAGGAGGAGAGGACACAGCCAGCTGGGCTCCGGGTCCTGGCCTCCGTCACCTTCTCAGTCTGTCCTGAATCAGAAAATATATGATAAGCTGTTTTAATCTCTCAGGCAGCTCTGCTGTCCAGGGATGCAGACGTTACCAGAATCAAGGGCTAGAGCAGAGGTGGTGAGGACAGGCAGGTGCAGGAAGCAGATTTGCATGGAGGCCCCTCCCTCCTCTGGGGGGGAGGGGATAAGAGAGGTCTTGGGGCCCAGACCCAGGGCTGGGGCTCAGAAGGCAGCATCTGGGGCGTTTCCACCATGGCTTGGGCTCTGCTCCTTGTCACCCTCCTCACTCAGGGCACAGGTGAGACCTCCAGGAAAGGGACTCCAGGGACATCTGGCTGATCCTTTGCGTCTTTGTCCTCAGGGTGACCTGGGCCCCAGCACAGAACTGACCAGAGTGTGTTTCTCCTCTTTCCAGGGTCCTGGGCCCAGTCTGGCCTGACTCAGCCTCCCTCAGTGTCCGGGAATCCGGGACAGACGATCACCATCTCCTGTGCTGGAACCAGCAGTGACATAGGGAAATATAACTATGTCAGCTGGTACCAACAGCTCCCAGGCATGGCCCCCAAAACCCTGATTTATGAGGTGAATAAACGGCCCTCAGGGATCCCTGATCGCTTCTCTGGCTCCAAGTCTGGGAACACGGCCTCCCTGACCATCTCTGGGCTCCAGGCTGAGGACGAGGCTGATTATTACTGTAGCTCAGGTACAAGTAGTAGCACTTTGCACAGTGGTCCAAGGTCATGGGGAAGTGAGACCAAAACCTCCTTTTAACTCCCTCCAGCCCCTTCACTCTTAAATATAGCCTTTCATTTGTTGCTTGTTTGTTATTATTTTATTTGCCAAGAATTACAAACTTAAATGAATTTGAAGATTTCATAAAGGACTGCTTCATACCTTTTTCCCAGATCCATCATTTTTAACTATTGTCATCTTCGCTTTTCATTATATCAGCTTATCTCTCAGTTTATCTCTCTGCCTATATATATATGTATGTGTGTGTATGTGTGTGTGTATGTATGTACTTGGATGTGTATACATATATAAACATCCATAAATATAATACTCAACACACCCACACACGTAAACAAAACATTCATTTTCTGAACCACTGGATATAGGTTTCATCCATCAGCATCTAAGACTTAATACATTTCTTTTAGACAGAGTTCACCTGAAATCACAGTCATCATTTAAGGTGTAGAATCAGGGTTTTTAATGTATTGACAAGTCAGTCCATCCATGATCACTCCAGAGTCCAGATGCTTTCTGCCCCTCAAGACACACCTCATCCACCTGCAGTCACTCCCTGTCTCCCTCGGACTTTTGTGCCAGGATCCCCCCACATATGCTAATGTTTCAAGGCTCATTCCTGTGGAAGCATATTCACTACTTCCCCCTTCTTACAGCCGAATAATACTGCATTATAAGGATGTACTTCATCTGATGGATCAAGCAATCAATTCACAGATTCACATTCATTTTTTCTCTCTCCTGTCACAACTCATTACAGAGTGATCCTTTCGGGGCCTAGGGAATGAAAATTCTAGGTTCACCTCACTTCCCGAGATGAAATGAAAACACGACATTCCCCTCAGGGACGTCTCCAGGAGGCAGTCAAGGCTTCATCTTCTCTCCGTCTCAGAGCCTCCTAAGGATCCCGGATGGGGGCATCTCCCCTTCACTCTATGTGTTGTTTGCATGTGTCCTGGATGAGCTGGATGGGCAGGGAGGGGGCATGGGCTCAGCTGCATCAAACAGCCTGAGACGGTCTTTGTCCCGACGAAGACTCTCTTTTTCTTTCCACTTTCTTTGTTCAAACGTTCCAGGTGCCTGTTTCTACCATCCGCAAGGCTTCAAGGGCAGGTTTTCATCTTACACTTGCAGTTTTTCGTGAAAATTTCCTCCATGTCTGAGTCCTGGTCTATGTAGCTAAGGAGAGGAAAAGTAGTCATGTCTCTTTCAGTGTATTTTGCACAATTCCTTTTAGTATGAAATGCAGCATGCCTGAAGAAGAATGTGTGAAATGCACACTCACAATTTAAGGAGGAATAATAAACAGAAACCACATAACCCCAGATGAAATCTACCCCCCAAACACATCTGTCTACCCCACTCACCGATTAGCTGGTTAGCTGACTTCAGGGTTAATCATTCCATGGCCTTTCTTTACATTCCTGCCCCAGCCTTCCTAGGTATGCATCCCCCAAACAGCATAGTCTGAAACAGTGGGTACAAGCATGCAACCCGCTGAGTGAGGAAAGGGTAGTGTGTCTACGGGTGAGGCCCCAAGAGACATGGACCCTACCAGAGGCTCAGCTTGGTCCTGGGCGGGGCTCCCCTGGATTTCCTGGAGCCCGTCCTGAAGATGGCAGACAGGGTCCCAGAGGAAAGACAAGGAGCCCTAGAGTGAGGCATCTGGCCTTGTGACATGTGGGTGGGTTCTGGATTTCTAACGGAAATATTGTCAGGGGATCAGCTGTCCCACATTTCCTGCTATTCAGCGGGACGTGGACTCCAGGAGTTGTCTGAGATCAGTTCACTGGGAGGAAGCGAGAGAGATTGTTCCTGGCTGATCAAGACCCTAGAAAATTGTTCATGTCAAGATAATCCTAGCCAGCCATAAAGTACAAATCAGAATCCGGGCGACACACATCCAACTTTACAGGATGGTGTCAGGTGTGTCAGCACCTGGATGATGTCAGCTTCCTTGTAGGTGAATATTTCTGCCGGTTGCCCATTGGAGAAAGGCCTCCATGGGAGATGGCCATTCGAGAGAGGTGGGCAGAGGCTACAAAACTCTGGAGGCACACAGGCTTCTCCTCCTGACCCCAACAGAGTCAGCTCTGCCATGCCCCCTCATCCAGGACATGTGGTTCACCCTCACCCTAGAACAAATCTGTCAGTGGGGTTAGTGGGCAGTGGTCTACCAGCCTCACGACGAAAAGGAGAGAGAATCTGGAGATCTACCTGCATCTGTAAGGACTCACACTCATTATAATTGTTAAGTTATCTCAGCTCATCACGACCATACTCGCCACCGATCACGACCTAAGGAATGACAGGTCTACTCAGCACCACTGCAGACCTGGGACTGTCCTTTCTCAGGAGGAAGTCAGCTAACACTTGTTGACATGCATCTTGGCTTCCATATTTGTGCTTTTCTGTACTCCTGTGTTCTTTGGACTCTTCCTAAACTCTGATATATGCCTCTAACTGTCAGTATTGTTTGACTTGAGTTTGAAAGAAACAATTGTAGTTGTGCATTCTTTTCACATCACCCACAATAACCTGAGTGAAGAACTCTGGGACAGGCGTTTGTGTTGTGAGGTTGGGGAGAGGGAGAGAGAGGGAGAAATATTGTGGTAGAATCTGCGGGGAACTGGTTTTTCTTTTTTTATTTTGACCGCACCAAGTGGCATGTGGGATCTTAGTTCCCCGAACAGGGATGGAAACCGTGCCCCCTGCATTGGAAGCATTGCATCTTAACCACTGGACCACCAGGGAAGTCCTGGAAGTATTTCTTTAGCTGACACTTTCCTAACATACCAATAGTCAATCAACCAGAAGAGGGGTCTCAAAAATTGTTCACACCTCAAGATTTCATTATAATGAAACTTGATGTGGTTGCCCTCACATTTCTACACCCTGAGGCTTGTCAAGATTCTGGATGTGAGGGTTTCTCTGTGTCTCTCTGTCTCCTCTCCTTTGGGAACTCCAATTATTTGTGTATTAGGTCAATTGAAGTCCCACAAATTGTAGATACTACTTCATTCTTTTAAATTCACATTCCCCCCCTTATGTTGAACAAGAGACTGTTTCCATTGCATGACTTCAAGTCAGAAATCTTTCATTATCCAATGCTCTGTCATTAATCCCATCTGCTGTAATTTTCTCTGTTGTAGATTAACTGTGTTTTTTCCACCTTCTATTGCTTCGCTGAGACTTTCTTTTTTAAAAAAAATTTTATTGGAATATAGTAGATTTACACTGTTGTGTTAGTTTCTGCTGTACAGCAAATTGAATCAGTTATACATATACATATATCACTCTTTTTTAGATTTTTCTCCCATATATTGGCTGACACTCTATATCTCTCTATTGACTTCAGTAGGTTCTGTCCTTATTCCTTGCATCATTTTGAACCAAGTGGTTGAATATCTTTGTGACATAATTCCAGCAGATCTGTGAGACACGCTCTGTTAACTTTCCCTTCCATACAGTTGAGATGTTCTGGTTTTCCTTATGCCAAGTGATTTCAGTCTATCCTGGTGTGGCCAATATTATGTGGTGAAACTATAGGTCTTTAAATCCTATGTTGGCATTTTGGTTGAATCAGATTCTCTGCCCGGTTGAGTCCAGGTGGTTAATTCCATCCAGCTTTTTGTGAACTGTGCTTTCCATGTCAGTTCATTTACGCAAACTTGGACCTGCTCTTCGGACCCGTCCTACAATGAGCTGCACAGCAGCCAGTCTGGGGACTGGGTTGTTTTCTGTCCCTCAGGTTCCAGGGCCTTGGTTGGCACCACCTGCAGCCACCAAGGGGCAGCAAGGGCCAGGATTTGGGGAAGGTACCTGTGGCTTATACTGGCCTGCATGAAGTTTCAAGAGCTGCTTCCTGCGTAATCCCTCTTAGTCCCAAAGCATTTGTGCCCCAAGAAATCATCTTCAAAAGTGCCAATAAATGGTCCAGGGCTCAGGCTTGGGCCTCAGACTCAGAACACTATGGAGACAGAGGCTGGAGGGGAATCTGAGGACCCTCCCAACTGAGGGGGATGAGAGGGAGTTGGGGGTGGGGAAGGGATGGATTGGGAGTTTGGGACCAGCAGATACAAACTACTATATATAGGATGGATAGACGACAAGGTCCTACGGTATAGTACAGGGAGCTGTTTTCAATACCCTATGATAAACCATAATGGAAAAGAATAAGAAAGAGAATGTATATATTAATGAATAAGGGAGTCACTTTTTGTACAGCAGAGATTCACACAACATTGTAATTCAACTATACTTCAATAGAATTTTTTTTGTTTCTTTTTTTGCATTTTTAAAAATTCTTTAGTTGTGCCACGCGACATGTAGCGCCTTTGTCCTCCGACCATTGATCAAACCCACACCGCCTGCAGTAGAAGTGTGGAGCTTTAACCACTGGACTGCCAGGGAAGTCCCTTCAATAATTTTTTTTTTTTTTTTTGCAGTACGCGGGCCTCTCACTGTTGTGGCCTCTCCCGTTGCGGAGCACAGGCTCCGGATGCGCAGGCCTAGCGGCCATGGCTCATGGGCCCAGCCGCTCTGCAGCATGTGGGATCATCACGGACCGGGGCACGAACCCGTGTCCGCTGCATCGGCAGGCGGACTCTCAACCACTGCGCCACCAGGGAAGCCCTTCAATAAATATTTTTAAAACACAAGTAGTTGAGGGGATACTGGTACGCAGCTCTGCCTTTAACTCTCAGAAAGCGGGGCAGTTGGATCTTTCAGCCACCTGGGCTCAGGGCCTCTCCTTTGTCCCAAGAGCACAGAGAGGACCTTCTGGGATTCCTCCCCCAGGAACCATGATGACTCTCCCACCAGGAGAGACAGGAAATCTCGGGCCGGATTCCTTTCCCACATCCTGTCATGGACTCCGTCTGTCTGCACACACCATGTGAAGGAGTTAAGTCTCCAATAATCTCTGCTGTCCAGGGATGCAGAAGAATCTGGAACACACCAAAAGAGCACGATGGGATACACACTGAATCTAGAGGATCATTGATTCCCTTCTGTTTGATGAGAAAGCTTCTGGAGAAGTTTTGACCCAATATTTTAGGTGGATTTGGAAACATATGCTTGACTAAGAGAAAAAGGTACTTTCTATCATAGATGATATTTTGATTCTCGGAATCTCAATAAAATGAAAATCTCGGGACACAAAGCAACAGACTCAAGTCAAGAGCATCTCTTGCCATTTTGTACCCCATCCAATGTGATGCCCAAACATTATTCCAGACAGCATGTGGGACCCTGCTCTGGACTGAAGGTGTGTCTTGTTTTGTATCCATATCCCGGAAGTGGGAACAGGAGCCCTTGCTCAGGTTTGGGGGCGGGGTGGACAGAGCGGATATTTCCTAACAGTTCACAGTAAATGAAGGGTCAAAGGATATCTGATGGGTTATGTTTTCTGGAACAGAGATGAAGGATCTCTGAAAATTCAATTAAATTAAAAAAAAATCTCTGTACTCTTTGCCGTTGTAATATGTTCAAGGCAGAATACGACTCATGGGAATTCCAATAAGGATTCACCATCAAAAGTGGGTAGACCATAACTTTCCTGCAGGTGGTTTGCTTTGGTTATTTTCCCACTGCAAACTTATGACGTATTTGAAGGATAAAACAAGAAGGAAGCAGTGGACATTACCCTGTGTTATGGAGAAAGAAGATCTGGACTATTTGTGCATTTTCTCCTTAATGAGGACAAAACATGTGCTGACTGGCAGAGGACTCCCTCCTGCTATGTGGGATCCCTCCTCATGGAGGCTGGGTGGCAGTCTGAGGCTCTTGTGGGAGCTCTGGCAGCTCTTAAGATCCACAAGGCAGGGCTTCCCTGGTGGTGCAGTGGTTGAGAGTCCGCCTGCCGATGCAGGGGACATGGGTTCGTGCCCCGGTCCGGGAAGATCCCACATGTCGCGGAGCGGCTGGGCCCATGAGCCACGGCCGCTTAGCCTGTGCGTCCAGAGCCTGTGTTCCGCAACGGGAGAGGCCACAACAGTGAGAGGCCTGCGTACCGCAAAAAACAAAAAACAAAAAACATCCACAAGGCAGAGGCTCCAGGACAGCTTCGGGTGGGTGAGGGGGAGTGTGGCCACATCTGGGCTCCCTGCCTTCAGATCAAGAAGCAACAGAGAGCAACCAACAGGGGTGTAGACAGGAGCTCACACTGAAAGTCTGGAGAGCAGGAGTTCCGAGTGTGGACCTAATAATTCTCTCACTGGAGCTGGTTCCAAGGGTGGTGGGGAGGTGTGGGGTGATTCCAGTGCTCCTCACTTACTGCTTCTCTGGGTGGTCCTGGGCTGTCCAGGGAGGGGTGAAGTTTAGTGCAGACCCTGATTCCCATGATGATTTTTACCCCCCGGGTACAGACGGCAGGAGATGGAGGGAAACCCTAGACCCTGGGTTTGCTGCTTGTTTTCTCAGATCGTCCTGTTTCGAGTGTCCCCAAGACCACAGGCAACTACTTTTGTCATTAAGAAGACCCACAAGACTCAGTAGAGAGGTGTCCTGGTGGCTGTGATTTCCTTCAGTGAAGGGAGACCAAGCAAAATCGGCAAAGGGCTTGGTGGTTGAGGTGAAATCTGAGGAAACGAGGATAAACTTCCAGGAAACCTTTCCCAGTGTTGGGCTTCATCACCACAGTTAAATGGTGACAACCTGTGTGAAGAATTGTCCCCCAGGGAGCCTCACCAGACCCACAAGACTCTTACTGGAGGCTGGTCTCCTAGGCTTCCTGTGCCTGGCATCTACCAAAATGCCACATTCCCACTGGGGAGCAGGTCAGGGGTTCAGAATAAACCATAAGGTTGCAGGAAAGTGGAGACTCAGGGGGTCATTCTTCTTGGGGAATAGCCTAAACCTTCCTGAAATGTAATCACAAGACACAAACCAAGGGCGAGTCTTGTGGGCAGGTCTATCTAAGGACATTAGTCTCAGGCTGTGAGGTAACACTGATGTGCACAAATCCTATGTGTATTCCCGCGCCTGAGTTCAGGCCCTGGATCCAATGGAAACCCAGCATCTCACCGTCAGGTCCAGGTTATGTTCTATCGCAGGATGTGCTCTGTCTCTGTGAAGAAACACACACACATGCCCCACACAAATACAGACCGACAGACAGACACACACACACACACACACACACACCCAAAACCATCACTCTTGGGTCCCCTCCACAGTACCCAGGAAAGAAGCAGGAATCTGTTCTGTGGGACCTGGAGCTCCTTCTGCATCACCCCCGGGGCCCTGTGCCCAGAGGCAGGAGCATAAACCCTGGGATGCAAAGGACAGTTACACCAATTGTCAACATTCCTCGTAATCAGGAACTAGACATTTCAGATACTGAGAAAGTGACAGTCTTGGGAAAGACCAGTCAGCCCTGATTCTCTGTCTAGAAAACACAATGGGTCCAGCATCTGGACACAGGTGTCTGACCTCAGGGAGGCGCCAGCTGTGGGGTGAGGACCTCCCGCTGAGCACAGGGGACAGAGGAGAATCCTCACTTGCACCACGTGGCAGACAGACCTGCCTGAGGAGAGATCCCTGCAGCTGGGCCCTGAGGCTGACTCTGACCCAGTCCCCCCTCCCCGCCCTGCACACCCTGGCATCTTCCTTCATCTTCCATTAGGTCTCCCTCCATTCTGAGGGAACTAAAATCCTTCTTACATTATTCTTTTTCAAAGCATTTTGAGAATTCAGATTCATCTCATGGGCCCATATTTCTCATCCGCGTACCTATGGGGGTGGAGTCATTTATCGTGTGAGGTTCCCCTGCCCTGAGCTGAGATCTCCTCAAGGTCACTGTCCCTGAGACAAGGTCATGCTGAGACAAGATTAGAGACCCTTCAGGGGCCCTTCTGAGTCAGCTGGGGAGGAAGATGACAATTCTGTCCTGATGTGGCTGCAGGACAAAGGATAAGCCCATGGAGGCGATGAGGAGGTACAGGGTCGCTGGTGCTGAGCTGGGAGGAGGAGGAGGAACTTAGGGAGTCAGAGCTGGTGGCTCAGCCCCACTCAGCTGCCTCCCTGGGGCTTGGTCATCCCCATCTAAGGGCACCAGAGGGCAGCGAGGTCCTGGTTTGGGGAGGTTATGCTGTGGTTTCCTGACCTGTATGAAGCCCCCCAGGTGCTGCCTCCTGAGCCCCCTAAAGGAGAGTGTGGGGTCAGTGTCCTCAATCTGTTCTGCTTCATAAGCCCTTTGCTAGGAAGTCAAATAAAGGTCCCAGGGCTCCTCCTCCGAGCCCTGCAGTGGCAGGGGACAGTGGGGCACGGGGCCCATCTTGCTGAGGGGACAGGTGAGGGAGGGGGCTACACACCCCCAGCACCCCTGTGGTGTCCGGAGGAGACGGGATGGAATCTCTAAGTCACCCAATTCCCTCGAGCCCCTGTCCTCACCTTCTACCTGCAAAACCCACAGAGTGATTATCGGGATTATTGGCCAACGACATCTTAACTCCCATAGTGGTCGACAGGGACATCCCAGGATGGCCCCATTTCCGGGGGCCTGTAATGGTCAGTGTCCTGACTAAGGACAACGTGTCACAGAGTTTTCATCCTCTCAGATGAGTCCTGCTATCTAGGGAGGCCGAGACTCTAGGGTCCAGAGACAAGTCAGAGGGGTGAGGAGATAATGAGGGGGGGCAGGTGCAGGAAGCTGATTTGCATGGAGGCCCCTCCCTCCTCTGTGGGGGAGGGGATAAGAGAGGTCAAGGGGAGCAGGCCAAGGGCTGGGGGCTCAGAAGGCAGCGTCGAGGCGTCTCCACCATGGCTTGGGCTCTGCTCCTTGTCACCCTCCTCACTCAGGGCACAGGTGAGGCCTCCAAGGAAGCGACCCCAGGGACATCTGACTGATCCTTTGTGTCTTTGTCCTCAGGGTGATAGAACTGACTAGAGTGTGTTTCTTCTCTTTCCAGGGTCCTGGGCCCAGTCTGGCCTGACTCAGCCTCCCTCAGTGTCCGGGAATCCGGGACAGACAGTCACCATCTCTTGTGCTGGAACCAGCAGTGACATAGGGAAATATAACTATGTTGGCTGGTACCAACAGCTCCCAGCCATGGCCCCCAAAACCCTGATTTATAATGTCAATACACGGCCCTCAGGGATCCCTGATCGCTTCTCTGGCTCCAAGTCTGGCAACACAGCCTCCCTGACCATCTCTGGGCTCCAGGCTGCGGACGAGGCTGATTATTACTGTAGTTCACCTAGAAGTGGTAACACTGTGCACTGTGGTCCAAGTTCAGGGGAAGTAGAACCAAAACCTGCCCTGAGCTCATAGACTCCCTGTTGCTGTGACTCTGCTGGTTCTTAATCTGCATCTGTGGTTGAAGCATCATCAGCTGAGAGGAGATCTGAGGACCCTGCAGAGGGATGAGGAGAAAGAACAACGAGTGGTTTTCATGCTTGTTGTCCTTCCTGTTTGACCTGCATCTAAGTGGGCTGAGCCTGGGAGGGCTGGGGACACAGTCTGGGTCTCAGCTTTGTCCCCTCTCCTGGCATCGGTGAACGCTGTCTGGGGACAGCCCTGCAGAATGGTGGTCTCCCTGATACGATGGGCTCTTTGAAAGGTGGCTCCAGAATGGAAGGTGGGCTGGAGGACATGTCCCGTATTCCTCAGTGATGTCAAGGTCACGTGTTTCCATGAGGAGCCAGTGCAGTTTCCAGGTGGAATCCCAGCATATTTAAGACCTGTGAGAATTATGGCACATATATCCAATGGAATATTACTCAGCCATAAAAAGAAACGAAATTGAGCTCTTTTTAATGAGGTGGAAAGACCTAGAGTCTGTCATACAGAGTGAAGTAAGTCAGAAAGAGAAAGACAGAGCCGGAGGAAGATGGCGGAAGAGTAAGACACGGAGATCACCTTCCTCCCCACAGATACATCAGAAATTCATCTACACGTGGAACAACTCCAACAGAACACCTACTGAACGCTGACAGAAGACCTCAGACCCCCCAAAAGGCAAGAAACTCCCCACATACCTGGGTAGGTCAAAAGAAAAAAAGAATAAACAGAGACAATAGGATATGGACGGGACCTGCACCAGTGGGAGGGAGCCGTGAAGGAGGGAAGGTTTCTACACACTACAAGCCCCTTCGAGGGCGGAGGCTGCAGGTGGCGGAGGGGGAAAGCTTCGGAGTAGCGGAGGAGAGCACAGCAACAGGGGTGCGGAGGGCAAAGCAGAGAGATGTTGGCACAGAGGATCGGTGCCCTCAGGCACACACCAGCCCGAGAGACTTGTCTGCTCGGCCGCCAGGGCGGGCGGGGCTGGGAGCTGAGGCTCGGGTATCGGCTTTCAGTCGGAGCGCAGGGAGAGGTCTGGGGCTGGCGGCAGGAAGAGACCCTGAAGGGGTTAGTGCTAGCCCGGAGGGAGTCCGGGGAAAGGGTCTGGAGCTACCGGAGAGGCAAGAGACTTTTTTCCCTTTTGTTGCCTGGTGCGCGAGGAGAGGGCATTCCCCTCCCTCCCCTCTGCCTGAGTGAGCCAGAGCCCCCGAATAAGCGGCTCCTTTAAACCCGTCCTGTCTGAGCGAAGAACGGACGCCCTCCGGCGACCTACGCGCAGAGGCGGGGCCAGGTCCAAGGCTGAGACCCGGGAGCTGTGAGAGCAGAGACAGGGAAATCTCTCTGTGCAGCCTCCGAGGCAGCGGATTAAAGCTCCACGGTCCATTTGATGTGCCCTGCGTCTGTGGAGTGCATGAATGGACAGCGAATCATCCCAAATTGAGGAAGTGGACCTTGAGGACAAGATTTAAGACTTTCCCCCCCTTTTTTTTCCTCTTTTTACAACGAATTATCTCAAATTAAGGAGGTGGACTTAGCAAGATTTCAGACTTTTCGCCCTTTTCCTCTTTTTACAACGAATTATCCCAAATCGAGGAGGTGGACTTGGAGAGCAAGATTTTTGATTTTTCCCCCTGCTCTCTTTTTGTGAATGTGTATGCGTAATCTTCTGTGTAAGATTCTCTCTGTATAGCTTTGCTTCCACCATATGTCCCAGGGTTCTTTCGGTCCGTGTTTTTTTTCAATAATTACTTTTTAATTTTAATAACGCTACTATATTTCATACTTTATTCTATTTTATTTTACCTGCTCTTTCTTTTTTTCCTCCCTTCCCTTCCTCCCTCCCTCCCTCCACTCCTCCTTTCCTTCTTTCTTTTTCTTTCCTCCATCCCTCCCTCCCTCCCACCCTTCTTCTTTCCACTTTCTTTTTCTTTCCTTCCTCCCTCCCTCCCTCCCTCCTGTCTTTCTTTCTTTCTTTCTTTCCTTCCTCCCTCCCTCCCTCTCTTCTTCCATTCACTCTTCCTTTTGCTTTCATTCCTCCCTCCCTCCCTTCTTTCTTTCCTTTCTTTCCATCCTTCCTCCCTCCCTCCTTTCTTTCTTCCTTCCTTACTTCCCTTCTTCCTTTCTTTCAATCTCTCTTTCTTTCTTCTACTAATTATTTCTTTCTACTTTTTCTCACTGTTATTCTGAGCCGGGTGGATGAAAGGCTCTTGGTGCTGCAGCCAGGAGTTAGTGCTGTGCCTCTGAAGTGGGAGAGCCAACTTCAGGACACGGGTCCACAAGAGACCTCCCAGCTCCACATAATATCAAGCAGCGAAAATCTCCCAGGGATCTCCATCTCAACACCAGCACCCAGCTTCAGTCAACGACCAGCAAGCTACAGTGCTGGTCACCCTATGCCAAGCAAATAGCAAGGCAGGAACACAACCCCACCCATTAGCAGAGAGGATACCTAAAAACATAATAAGGCCACAGGCACCCCAAAACACACCACCAGACGTGGACCTGTCCACCAGAAAGACAAGATCGAGCTTCAACCACCAGAACACAGGCATTAGTCCCCCCCACCAGGAAGCCTACACAACCTACTGAAACAACCTTAGCCACGGGGGACAGACACCAAAAACAACGGGAACTACGAATCTGCAGCCTGCAAAAAGGAGACCCCAAACACAGTAACATAAGCAAAATGAGAAAGCAGAAAAACACACAGCAGGTGAAGGAGCAAGATAAAAACCTACCAGACCTAACAAATGAAGAGGTAATAGGCAGTCTACCTGAAAAAGAATTCAGAATAATGATAGTAAAGCTGATCCAAGATTCTATTTCCCAGATCCAAAATCTTGGAAATAGAATAGACAATATGCAAGAAACAGTTAACAAGGACCTAGAAGAACTAAAGATGAATCAAGCATCGATTAAAAACACAATAAATGAAATGAAAAATACTCTAGATGGGATCAATAGCAGAATAACTGAGGCAGAAGAACGGATAAGTGAGGTGGAAGATAAAATAGTGGAAATAACTGATGCAGAGAAAAATAAAGAAAAAAGAATGAAAAGAACAGAGGACAGTCTCAGAGACCTCTGGGACAACATTAAACGCACCAACATTCGAATTATAGGGGTTCCAGAAGAAGAAGAGAAAAAGAAAGGGACTGAGAAAATATTTGAAGAGATTATAGTTGAAAACTTCCCTAATATGGGAAAGGAAATAGTTAATCAAGTCCAGGAGGCACAGAGAGTCCCATACAGAATAAATCCAAGAAGAAATACGCCAAGACACATATTAATCAAACTGTCAAAAATTAAACACAAAGAAATCATATTAAAAGCAGCAAGGGAAAAACAACAAATAACACACAAGGGAATCCCCATCAGGTTAACAGCTGATCTCTCAGCAGAAACTCTACAAGCCAGAAGGGAGTGGCAGGACATAATTAAAGTGATGAAGGAGAGAAACCTGCAACCAAGATTACTCTACCCAGCAAGGATCTCATTCAGATTTGATGGAGAAATTAAAACGTTTACAGACAAGCAAAAGCTGAGAGAGTTCAGCACCACCAAACCAGCTTTACAACAAATGCTAAAGGAACTTCTCTAGGCAAGAAACACAACAGAAGGACTATACCTACAATAACGAACCCAAAGCCATTAAGGAAATGGGAATAGGAACATACATATCAATAATTACCTTAAATGTAAATGGACTAAATGCTCCCACCAAAAGACACAGAGTGGCTGAATGGATACAAAAACAAGACCCATATATATGCTGTCTACAAGAGACCCACTTCAGACCTAGAGACACATACAGATTGAAAGTAAGGGGATGGAAAAAGATATTCCATGCAAATGGAAATCAAAAGAAAGCTGGAGTAGCAATTCTTATATCAGACAAAATAGACTTTAAAATAAAGACTATTAGAAGAGACAAAGAAGGACACTACATAACGATCAAGGGATCGATCCAAGAAGAAGAAATAACAATTGTAAATATTTATGCACCCAACATAGGAGCACCTCAATACATAAGGCAAATACTAACAGCCATAAAAGGGGAAATCGACAGTAACACAATCATAGTAGGGGACTTTAACACCCCACTTTCACCAATGGACAGATCATCCAAAATGAAAATAAATAAGGAAACACAAGCTTTAAATGATACATTAAACAAGATGGACTTAATTGATATTTATAGGACATTCCACCCAAAAACAACAGAATACACATTTTTCTCAAGTGCTCATGGAACATTCTCCAGGATAGATCATATCTTGGGTCACAAATCAAGCTTTGGTAAATTTAAGAAAATTGAAATTGTATCAAGTATCTTTTCCGACCACAATGCTATGAGACTAGACATCAATTACAGGAAAAGATCTGTAAAAAATACAAACACATGGAGGCTAAACAATACACTACTCAATAATGAAGTGATCACTGAAGAAATCAAAGAGGAAATTAAGAAATACTTAGAAACAAATGACAATGGAGACACGACGACCCAAAACCTATGGGACGCAGCAAAAGCAGTTCTAAGGGGGAAGTTTATAGCAATACAATCCCACCTTAAGAAACAGGAAACATTTCGAGTAAACAACCTGACCCTGCACCTAAAGCAATTAGAGAAAGAAGAACAAAAAACCCCCAAAGTTAGCAGAAGGAAAGAAATCATAAAGATCAGATCAGAAATAAATGAAAAAGAAATGAAGGAAACGATAGCAAAGATCAACCAAACTAAAAGCTGGTTCTTTGAGAAGATAAACAAAATTGACAAACCATTAGCCAGACTCATCAAGAAAAGAAGGGAGAAGACTCAAATCAGTAGAATTAGAAATGAAAAAGGAGAAGTAACAACTGACACTGCAGAAATACAAAAGATCATGAGAGATTACTATAAGCAACTCTATGCCAATAAAATGGACAACCTGGAAGAAATGGACAAATTCTTAGAAATGCACAACCTACCAAGACTGACTCAGGAAGAAATAGAAAATATGAATAGACCAATCACAAGCACTGAAATTGAAACTGTGATTAAAAATCTTCCATCAAACAAAAGCCCAGGACCAGATGGCTTCACAGGCGAATTCTATCAAACATTTAGAGAAGAGCTAACACCCATCCTTCTCAAACTCTTCCAAACAATATCAGAGGAAGGAACACTCCCAAACTCATTCTACGAGGCCACCATCACCTTGATACCAAAACCAGGCAAGGATGTCACAAAGAAAGAAAACTACAGGCCAATATCACTGATGAACATAGATGCAAAAATCCTCAACAAAATACTAGCAAACAGAATCCAACAGCACATTAAAAGGATCATACACCATGATCAAGTGGGGTTTATTCCAGGAATGCAAGGATTCTTCAATATACGCAAATCAATCAATGTGATACACCATATTAACAAGTTGAAGGAGAAAAACCATATGATCATCTCAATAGATGCAGAGAAAGCTTTTGACAAAATTCAACACCCATTTATGATAAAAACCCTGCAGAAAGTAGGCATAGAGGGAACTTTCCTCAACATAATAAAGGCCATATATGACAAACCCACAGCCAACATTGTCCTCAATGGTGAAAAACTGAAACCATTTCCACTAAGATCAGGAACAAGACAAGGCTGCCCACTCTCACCACTCTTATTCAACATAGTTTTGGAAGTTTTAGCCACAGCAATCAGAGAAGAAAAGGAAATAAAAGGAATCCAAATTGGAAAAGAAGAAGTAAAGCTATCACTGTTTGCAGATGACATGATACTATACATAGAGAATCCTAAAGATGCTACCGAAAAACTACTAGAGCTAATCAATGAATTTGGTAAAGTAGCAGGATACAAAATTAATGCACAGAAATCTCTGGCATTCCTGTACACTAATGATGAAAAATCTGAAAATGAAATCAAGAAAACACTCCCATTTACCATTGCAACAAAAAGAATAAAATATCTAGGAATAAACCTACCTAAGGAGACAAAAGACCTGTATGCAGAAAATTATAAGACACTGATGAAAGAAATTAAAGATGATATAAATAGATGGAGAGATATACCATGCTCCTGGATTGGAAGAATCAATATTGTGAAAATGACTCTACTACCCAAAGCAATCTACAGATTCAATGCAATCCCTATCAAACTACCACTGGCATTTTTCACAGAAGTAGAACAAAAAATTTCAAAATTTGTTTGGAAAAACAAAAGACCCCGAATAGCCAAAGCAATCTTGAGAACGAAAAACGGAGCTGGAGGAATCAGGCTGCCTGACTTCAGACTATACTACAAAGCTACAGTAATTAAGACAGTGTGGTACTGGCATAAAAACAGAAAGATAGATCAGTGGATCAGGATAGAAAGCCCAGAGATAAACCCACGCACATATGGCCAACTTATCTTTGATAAAGGAGGCAGGAATGTACAGTGGAGAAAGGACAGCCTCTTCAATAAGTGGTGCTGGGAAAACTGGACAGGGACATGTAAAAGTATGAGATTAGATCATTCCCTAACACCATACACAAAAATAAGCTCAAAATGGATTAAAGACCTAAATGTAAGGCCAGAAACTATCAAACTCTTAGAGGAAAACATAGGTAGAACACTCTATGACATAAATCACAGCAAGATCCTTTTGGACCCACCTCCTAGAGAAATGGAAATAAAAACAAAGATAAACAAATGGGACCTAATGAAACTTCAAAGCTTTTGCACAGCAAAGGAAACCATAAACAAGACCAAAAGACAACCCTCAGAGTGGGAGAAAATATTTGCAAATGAAGCAACTGACAAAGGATTAATCTCCAAAATTTATAAACAGCTCATGCAGCTCAATAGCAAAAAAACAAACAACCCAATCCAAAAATGGGCAGAAGACTTAAATAGGCATTTCTCCAAAGAAGATATACAGACTGCCAACAAACACATGAAAGAATGCTCAACATCATTAATCATTAGAGAAATGCAAATCAAAACTACAATGAGATATCATCTCACACCAGTCAGAATGGCCATCATCAAGAAATCTAGAAACAATAAATGCTGGAGAGGGTGTGGAGAAAAGGGAACACTCTTGCACTGCTGGTGGGAATGTGAATTGGTACAGCCACTATGGAGAACAGTATGGAGGTTCCTTAAAAAACTAAAAATAGAACTACCATATGACCCAGCAATCCCACTACTAGGCATATACCCTGAGAAAACCATAATTCAAAAAGAGACATGTACCAAAATGTTCATTGCAGCTCTATTCACAATAGCCCGGAGCTGGAAACAACCTAAGTGTCCATCATCGGATGAATGGATAAAGAAGATGTGGCACATATATACAATGGAATATTACTCAGCCATAAAAAGAAACGAAACTGAGCTATTTGTAATGAGGTGGATAGACCTAGAGTCTGTCATACAGAGTGAAGTAAGTCAGAAAGAGAAAGACAAATACCGTATGCTAACACATATATATGGAATTAAAAAAAAAAAAATGTCATGAAGAACCTAGGGGTAAAACGGGAATAAAGACACAGACCTACTTGAGAATGGACTTGAGGATATGGGGAAGGGGAAGGGTAAGCTGTGACAAAGGGAAAGAGAGGCATGGACATATATACACTACCAAACGTAAGGTAGATAGATAGTGGGAAGCAGCCGCAGAGCACAGGGAGATCAGCTCGGTGCTTTGTGACCGCCTGGAGGGGTGGGATGGGGAGGGTGGGAGGGAGGGAGATGCATGAGGGAGGGGATGTGGGAACAGATGTATATGTATGACTGATTCACTTTGTTATAAAGCAGAAACTAATAAAAAAAAAAAAAAAAAAGAAAGAGAAAGACAAATACCGTATGCTAACACATATATATGGAATTTAAGGAAAAAAATGTCATGAAGAACCAGGGGTAAAACAGGAATAAAGACACAGACCTACTTGAGAATGGACTTGAGGATGTGGGGAGGGGGAAGGGTAAGCTGTGACAAAGCGAGAGAGAGGCATGGACATATATACACTACCAAGCGTAAAATAGATAGCTAGTGGGAAGCAGCTGCATAGCACAGGGAGATCAGCTAGGTGCTTTGTGACCGACTGAAGGGGTGGGATAGGGAGGGTGGGAGGGAGGGAGACGCAAGAGGGAAGGGATATGGGAACAGATGTATATGTATAACTGATTCACTTTGTTATAAAGCAGAAACTAATAAAAAAAAGAAAAAAAGAAAAACTGTGTGAGTGTTGTGGGTTCAATGTTATTTTTTCTTGAACAGTTTTGTAACGCAACCATTACTGAAATTCAATTATGTGAATTGAATAGTTTGTTTGTAATTTGTTTTTGTTTGTTTGTTTTTTTGGTTTGGTTTTTTTTTTGGCCATGCCACGTGGCATGTGGGATATTAGTTCCCTGATTAGGGATGGAACCCCTACACCCTGCAATAGAAGGTCTAATTCTTAACCACTGGACAGCAAGGTATGTCCCCATTTCAATAGTTTAGATGAAAAACAAAGTATATGGGTTGGATTGCTCAGGACACATCATCCCCACAGTAACAAGTGAAGAGGAACATTTGATAGCTGTGTGTTCAGGCATCCAGGACTGGAGAGCAGCTCTTTCTCGTGGTCCTGGCTCCTGGCTCTCATGAAGTTGGCGTCACGTGTCAGTCGGGTTGACTTCATTAAGGTCCTCTAACTTTGGAAGACCCCTCCTATATGGCTAACTCCATACCGGTCCTGTGTACACTTTTCTTATCCAAATCATCTTCCCGATAAATCTGATTTATTTTATTTTATTTTTTATAAATTTATTTATTTCTAAAATTTATTTATTTTTGGCTGTGTTGGGTGTTTGTTGCTGCGCATTGGCTTTCTCTAGTTGCAGCAAGCGGGGGCTACTCTTCGTTGCGGTGCGTGGGCTTCTCACTGCGGTGGCTTCTCTTGTTGTGGAGCACAGGCTCTAGGCGAGTGGGCTCAGTAGTTGTGGCACACGGGCTTAGCTGCTCTGCAGCATGTGGGATCTTCCCAGACCAGGGCTCGAACCCGTGTCCCCTGCAGTGGCAGGCGGATTCTTAACCACTGTGCCACTAAGGAAGTCCCAATCTGATTTATTTTAACCCAGCCAAGTAGGCTCCATATTTTCTAAGTGTCTGCTAGTCTCAATCTGAAGAATCTTTTGTCTTTATCACAACATTTTACATTTGACCAGAATCATAGGTCTTTCTAACTATATTGTCAAAGATCAGGTATAGTGTAGAAAATATTTACCAACTTCATTTCTAAGATCTACTTTCATTGGGATTACAGCTGCTCCTAAGGTGCAGTGTGGGAATAAGAGTGTTTTTACTCTCCTGAAATAGCCTCTGTTATAATATCTACCCTCCCCCATTATTATGGGGACAGCCGTTCTTCCTTTCCTTCTGTACTGTTATCCTGTTCTCTCTCTCTTTTTCTCTATTAAACATAGAGCTGCATTTATAATCAGTTTTGCATTTTTCTAAGAAAAGCTTTTTCCTTTTTAATGAGAATGACCTGAATCTGGCTCTCCACTTCCTCAGAAGTCACATCCTATGCATTAGCCTGAGCTGTGATATCAAATACTCCTCTGAATATAGTAATCTTGAGCTTGCAGTTTAAACAATCCAGTCCAGGTAATTGTAGGCAGATGTGTGTGTTTGTGCATGAGAATCTGACCAAAGGTCACCTTAGGGCCACACATGGGCCACTCCCGGCTTCTGTCCTCACTTCCGGTTCCAGATGTTCAGTCACGGAGCAGGACATGGATGAGTTTTCAAGAGCACGATGGTGATACACACTAAATCAAGAGGATGTTTGACGCCCTTCTCCTTGATGAGAAAACTTCTGGACAAGTTTTGACCCAATATTTTAGGTGGATTTGGAAAGATATGTTTGACCAAGAAAATAGCTGCTTTCTGGGATAGATGATATTTTGATTCTCAGTCTCAAGGTAATGAAAATCTCAGAACACAAAGCAACAGACTCAAGTCAAAAGCATCTCTTGCCATATTGTACCACATTCGATGGGATGCCCAAACACTGTTCTAGACAGCATGCCGGTACCCAGCTCTGGAATGAAGGTGTATCTTGTTTTGTCTCCTTATCCCAGAAGTGGGAACAGGAGCCCTCACTCAGGTCGGGGGTGGGGTGGACAGAGAGGAATTTCCCTCAGAGTCCACAGTGAATGAGGGATCAGCACCACAGATGTCAAGGGATTTCCAGTGGATTACCTTTTCTGAATCAGTGATGAAGAATCTCTGAGAATTCAGGACTTCCCTGGTGGCGCAGTGGTTGAGAGTCTGCCTGCCGATGCAGGGGACACGGGTTCGCTTCCCGGTCCAGAAGATCCCACATGCCGTGGAGAGGCCAGGTCCGTGAGCCATGGCCACTGAGCCTGTGCGTCCGGAGCCTGTGCTCCTCAACAGGAGAGGCCACAACAGTGAGAGGCCTGCGTACCGCAAAAAAAAAAAAAAAAAAGAATCTCTGAGAATTCAATTACAATTTTTTAAGAAATCTGAATTTGTAGGCATGAATCCATCCATAATCTTTGTTGTTGTAACATGTGCAATGCAGAATAATACTCCTGGGAAATCCAATAAGAATTACAGTCAAAAGTGGGTCAACAAAGAACTTTCCTGCAGGTGGTTTGCTTTGGTTATTTCCCCACTGCAAACATTTGGAATATTGAAAGGATAAACAAAGAAGGACTAAGTGGATGTTAGCCTGTGTTATGGAGAAAGAAGGGCTGGACTATTTGGGTATTTTCTCCTTAATGAGGACAAAACACGTGCTAACTGGTAAAGGATTCCCTCCTGCTATTGGGGATCCCCCCCACCATAGAGGCCGGGTGGTGGCCTGAGGCTCTTGTGGGAGCTGTGGCAGCCCTTGAGATTCAGGAGGCAGAGGCTCCAGACCATCTTCCAGGGTTGGTGGGAGAATGTGGCGGCATAGAGGGCCCCTGCTTTCGGATCAAGGTTCCACAGAAAGAAATCAAGAGTGGTGTAGATAGGAGCCCACACTGAAAATTAGGAGAGCAGGAGTTCTAAGTGTGGACCTGATCTTTCTCTCACTGGAGCTTGTTCCGGGGGTGGTGGAGAGCTGTGGTGAGTTCTAGTGCTCGTGACTTTGTGATCCCATGGGTGGTCCTGGGGTGTCCACGGAGGGGTGGAGTTTAGTACAAACCCTGAATCTCATGATGACCTTTACCCCCCGGGTGCAGAGGGTAGGAGATGGAGGGAAACCCTAGACCCTGGGTTTGCTGCTTGTTTTCTCAGATCGTCCTGTGTCGAGTGTCCCCAAGACCGCAGGCAGCTATTTGTGTCACAAAGAAGACCGCTAGGACTCAGTAGAGAGTCGTCCTAATGGCTGTGATTTCCTTCAGTGAATGGAGATCAAGCAAAATCAGCAAAGGGCCATGGTGGATGAGGTGAAATACGAAGAAACCAGGAGAAGATTCCAGGAGGCCTTTCCCAGATGAGGGACGGGCTTCATCACCAGAATCAAATGGTGACAACATGTGTGAATTGTCCCCCAGGCAGCCTCATCAGACCCACAAGACTCCTACTGGAGGCTGGTCTCCTAGGCATCCTGTGCCTGGCATCTGTCGAAATTCCAGATTCCCACTGGGGAGCAGGTCAGGGGTTCAGAATAAACCATAATGTTGCAGGAAAGTGGAGACTCAGGGGGTCATTCTTCTTGGGGAATAGCCTAAACCTTCCTGAAATGTAATCACAAGACACAAACCAAGGGCGAGTCTTGTGGGCACGTCTATCTAAGGACATTAGTCTCAGGCTGTGGGGTAACTCTGATGTGCACAAATCCTATGTGTATTCCTGCACCTGAGTTCAGGCCCTGGATCCAAGGGAAACCCAGCATCTCACCATCAGGTCCAGGTTATGTTCGACCGCAGGATGTGCTCTGTCTCTGTGAAGAAACACACACACAGCCCCACACAAATACAGACAGACAGACAGACACACATACAGACACAAACACACACACACCCAGCGCCATCACTCCTGGGTCCCCTCCACAGTACCCAGGAAAGAAGCAGGAATCTGTTCAGTGGGACCTGGAGCTCCTTCTGCATCACCCCCGGGGCCCTGTGCCCAGAGGCAGGAGCATAAACTCTGGGATGCAAAGGACAGTTACACCAATTGTCAACATTCCTCGTAATCAGGAACTAGACATTTCAGATGCTGAGAAAGTGAAAATCTTGGGAAAGACCAGTCAGCCTTGATTCTCTGTCTAGAAAACACAATGGGTCCAGCATCTGGACACAGGTGTCTGACCTCAGGGAGGCGCCAGCTGTGGGGTGAGGACCTCCCGCTGAGCACAGGGGACAGAGGAGCATCCTCACTTGCTCCACGTGGCAGACAGACCTGCCTGAGGAGAGATCCCTGCAGCTGGGCCCTGACGCCGACTCTGACCCAGTCCCCACTCCCAGCCCTGCACACCCTGGCATCTTCCTTCATTTTCCATTAGGTCTCCCTCCATTCTGAGGGAACGAAAATCCTTCTTACATTATTCTTTTTCAAAGCGTTTTGAGAATTCAGATGCATCTCATGGGCCCATATTTCTCATCCGCATAGCTATGGGGGTGGAGTCATTTATCGTGTGAGGTTCCCCTGCTCTGAGCTGAGATCTCCTCAAGGTCACTGTCCCTGAGACAAGGTCATGCTGAGACAAGATTAGAGACCCTGCATGGGCCCTTCTGTGTCACCTGGGGAGGAAGGTGACAATTCTGTCCTGATGGGGCTACAGGACAAAGGATGAGCCCATTGAGGGGATGAGGAGGGACAGGGTCACTCGTGCTGAGCTGGGAGGAGGAGGAGGAGGAGGAGGAGGTTGGGGGATCAGAGCTGGGGGCTCAGCCCCACTCAGCTGCCTCCCTGGGGCTTGGTCATCCCCATCTAAGGGCACCAGGGGGCAGCGAGGTCCTGGTTTGGGGAGGTTATGCTGTGGTTTCCTGACCTGTATGAAGCCCCCCAGGTGCTGCCTCCTGAGCCCCCTAAGGGAGCATGTGGGGTGCAGTGTCCCCAGTCTGTTCTGCTTCATAAGCGCTTTGCTGGGAAGGCCAATAAATGTCCCAGGGCTCCTCCTCTGAGCCCTGCAGAGGCAGGGGACAGGGAGGCAGGGGGCCCATCCTGCTGAGGGGACAGGTGAGGGAGGGGGATGCACACCCCCAGCTCCCCTGTGGTGCCAGAAGGAGACGGGATGGAATCTCTAAGTGACCCCAGCCCCTCGGGCCCCTGTCCTCACCTTCTACCCGCAAAACCCAAAGAGTGATTATCGGGATTATTGGCCAACGACATCTTGACTCAAACAGTGGATGACAGGGACATCCCAGGATGGCCCCATTTCCTGGGCCCTGTAATGGTCAGTGTCCTGACTAAAGACAACGTGTCACAGAGCTTTCATCCTCTCAGATGAGCCCTGCTGTCCATGGACGCCTCCAGAGCCAGGTCAGAGGGGTGAGGAGAGAGTGAGGAAGGGCAGGTGCAGGAAGCTGATTTGCATGGAGGCCCCTCCCTCTTCTGAGGGGGAGGGGATAAGAGAGGTCTGGGGGAGCAGGCCCAGTGCTGGGGGCTCAGAAGGCAGCGTCTGGGGCGTCTCCACCATGGCCTGGGCTCTGCTCCTTGTCACCCTCCTCACTCAGGGCACAGGTGAGGCCTGCAGGAAAGGGACCCCAGGGACATCTGACTGATCCTTTGTGTCTTTGTCCTCAGGGTGACCTGGGTCCCACACGGAACTGACCAGAGTGTGTTTCTCCTCTTTCCAGGGTCCTGGGCCCAGTCTGGCCTGACTCAGCCTCCCTCAGTGTCCGGGAATCCGGGACAGACGGTCACCATCTCGTGTGCTGGAACCAGCAGTGACATTGGGGGTTATAGCGGTGTCGGCTGGTACCAACAGCACCCAGGCATGGCCCCCAAAACCCTGATTTATGAGGTCAATAAATGGCCCTCAGGGATCCCTGACCGTTTCTCTGGCTCCAAGTCTGGGAACACGGCCTCCCTGACCATCTCTGGGCTCCAGGCTGAGGACGAGGCTGATTATTACTGTAGCTCATATAGAAGTGGTAACACTGTGCACAGTGGTCCAAGTTCATGGGGAACTGAGACCAATATCTCCTCTGAGATCACTCAGCCCTTCACTCCTAAACTGAGGCTTTTGTTTGCTTTTGTTTATTGAGAAGCAATTACAAACTTAAAGAAAAATGTATAGGTTACATAGAGAACTGGTGCAGAACCTTTTTCCAGATTCACAAATTTTAAATACTTTGCCATAATCGCTTTTCTTATATCCCGTTTTCTCTCATTCCCTCTCTGCATTTGTATGTCTATACATACACACATCCATATGCACACACAGCACACACCCAGGAACACAAAACATTTATTTTCTGAATCATTTGAGAGTAATTTGTATCTGCCAGCAACCAAGCCTTCATATTTTTTCTTACATAGGATTCATAATCCATAACATACATCATTTTAAGGTGAATGATCCAGTGGTTTTTAATAGAGTCACAAGTTTGAACATCCACTAACATTCTATCTTCCAGGATATTTTCATCCTCATAAAAGGAACACCTCATCCGTCACCGGTCAATCCCCTTTCCCTAGTCCCTCCAGCTCTCAAAACCATTTTTTAAAATAGATTTATTTATTTTATTTATTCACTTTTGGCTGCATTGGGTCTTCATTACTGTGCATTGGCTTTCTCTAGTTGTGGTGAGCGGGGGCTACTCTTCGTTGCGGTGTGCAGGCTTCTCATTGCAGTGGTTTCTCTTGTTGCAGAGCATGGGCTCTAGGCGTGTGGCCTTTCATAACTGTGGCACATGGACTCAGTAGTTGTGGCTCGCGGGCTCTCGAGCACAGGCTCATTAGTTGTGGCGCACGGGCTTAGCTGCTCTGTGGCATGTGGGATCTTCCTGGACCAGGGCTCGAACCTATGTCCCCTGCATTGGCAGGTGGATTCTTAACCACTGTGCCACCAGGGAAGCCCCTCGAAACCATTAATATACTTCCTGCCTGTTCTAGACTTTTCACATGAATGTAACCATACCCTATGTGGCCGTTTTTGCCTGCCTCCTCTCACTCTTTATAATATTTTCAAGGTTCTTTCCCATTGCAGCACACATGAATACTTTATTCATTCTTTTATTTATTTATTTATTTATTTATGGCTGTGTTGGGTCTTCGTTTCTGTGCGAGGACTTTCTCTAGTTGTGGCAAGTGGGACCACTCTTCATCATGGTGCTTGGGCCTCTCACTATCGCAGCCTCTCTTGTTGCGGAGCACAGGCTCCAGACGCGCAGGCTCAGTGATTGTGGCTCATGGGCCTAGTTGCTCCGCAGCATGTGGAATCCTCCCAAACCAGGGCTCGAACCCGTGTCCCCTTCATCGGCAGGCAGACTCTCAACCACTGCGCAACCAGGGAAACCCTCATTCATTCTTATTGCCAAATAAGGCCACATTGTCAGCATCGACCTACTTGCTCGAACATCTGGGTGGACCCAGGCATAAGCACCAGGTGGCTTTCCCATTTTGCGAGAACTTTCCCAGTTTTAGCTCTGAAAGTGCCCTGTCCTGCCTGGGACTTCAATCGGGGGCAAATCAGGGTGGATCGTCGCTAAGATGGCTAATTTTATGTGTCACTTTGACTGGTCACATGGGGACTCAGATGAAGCATCATTTCTGGATGGATCTGGGTAGATGTTCCTGGATGAGATGAGCATTTAAATCTGGGGACTCAGTAAATACATTGCCCTCCCCAGTGTGGATGGGAATCCCCAATCTGTTGAGGGTCTGTGTAGAGAAAAAGGAAAAGGCAGGAAGATTTCACATCTGTTTCTCTTCTCACTGTACGAGCTGGGACATTTCACCTCAACTTCTTCAGCCCTCAGACTGGAATTTACATCACTGGACCCCTGGTTCCCAAATCTTTGGACACAGACTGAATTACGTCACCAGCTTTCTCGGCTTTCTAGGTGCAGAGAGTGGCTCCTGGGTCTTCCCTGCTCAATAATCAATACTAATCTCTCTCTCGCTCTCTCCCTATATATATATATATTCCTTACAAAAAAATCTTCTTTATTTATATGTATATATTTTTATTTGTTTTGTTTCCCTAGAGAACTGTGACTAATAGAGTCCTCTTACCAGGAAACTCAACCTTCTCATAATGTTCTCATCATCATTATTTTTTCTAAGCTTTTACCTGTTACTTTCTTTCTTTCCCTATAAACACATAGGTCAGTATCATCATGCTTGAATCACCTTGGCTGGAACAAGGTCATACAGGGACCCCCAGCAGCTGGGTCTCAGCACAGGGAGAGGGGTCTCAGCTACTGGACACCAAACAATGTCCTGAGTCAGGTCCCCTTGTGTGTAAGGCTGGTGAGAGGCTACACCTGCCCGACAGGTGTGTGTCTTGGTGGAGACGACAGAGGTGGCACAGAGGCCACTGTCCCAGGATCCTCTGAGGCACCTGCGGGGAGACTTGCTCCCTGACTGTAAGGGCATCAATGGGATCTTTAACAAGAGTCACCTGTGCACAGGCGGCAGGAGTCACCATGGCCTCTACGAGTGTCTCCTGTAAAGGTGGGAGCACAATCTCCTGCTGAGAAATTGGTCACTGTTTTTACAACATGGAGAATTTCCAACAAAACCACAAGGCAGATGTGGAGAGCAGAGGATGCTCCATTAGGAGATTTCTGGAGCCACCACCCTCCAGGTGTGCAACGTGTGGAGTCTCAGGCTGCAGTGGCAGCTTCCTGTGAAGCTTCAAATAATTATACTATATTTGAATATATGAATATATTTATACAATGATGAGAGGAATGTCACTTTGGGTGGAGGTAACATGAAATGGCTTAGCTGTCTCTATGGTCAGTGTATCCGCCAGGGTTGTTATTATTCATGGCAAGGAGGGGTCAGCTTCGCTGGCCTGGTACCTTCCTGTGTCAGTTGAATTTGGGTCAGGTGTCATTAAACTTTTCTGGCTATTATGACGTTCTTTTCTTAAATGGTTAGTATTTAATGAATCCCATATTTAATTTTTTCCAGAAAGATAAGAATCCAGTAATTGATTTTAGTGATTCTTAATATGTATATGCTTTTACTTTATTGCTTATTACTCCTATTATGTGTTAGTAGTAATTTTCCTCCTTTTGTGGCAGTCATTCTTATTATATTTCCGTCATGTTTTACTGAGTGGGCGCAAACATCTCAGGAATTTTTAATTCCACTGTGATGCCCGAATCATGAGGGGCCCTGAGTTGCTGCTTGTATGAACAAACGTGCAGCAGAGGCAAGGCAGCTCCCGTGACCCCGGGGTTTGCTTCTTGCAGGAAGCACTGGACACCTGGAGTGATCACAGGAGGCCTGTTCACAGCAGGCCTGTCCACAGCAGTCCCCAGATATAAAGATCCAAACCACTGGGTTCTGACCTGGTGTCAGATGCCTGACTGATTGACTCGTGAGAAGGTCCTGAACCAGTCCCCGCTTTATTATAATCTCAAAAAAAGATATCGTTAAACGAATGTCTACATAGTACAGCACATATCTCTGTGAAACCCACGCCAACGATTGTCTCAAATCTAGAGCTAACACCTCCCCGCACACTTTTCCTTTCCCGTCCTCAGAGGCCCCCTTCACCCACCCCAAGCTCGGCCAGGGCCTCACCTCCTTAGCTCCTGGAATGTGGTCGTGTGATATGAACAGTGACACTAAAAACCTTCATCACAATATTCGTGTTCCATAAATTCCTAGTCCATTGCCTGAGGGGACATGTCCATTTCCAACCAGAAAGGACCCATCATCCTGAGTGTAATATTTACTGCAAACTCAGCTCTTTCTGGAAAAACACCCCTGGGGAATCGTGTCTGTGATGAAGAGCCTTTACTTCAGGAAGGTGCCAGACTCTGAGGTGAGGGCATCTCAAGGGCGCAAAGGGGAAGACAGAGAATGTCTGTGTCCCCAAGAACCGCACTCCTCCTGCGGAGAAGACCCAGAGCTGGACCCCCAGGCCCCTCCTGACCCGGTCCCTCCTCCAGAGCCTCAGCCCCAGAATCTCCCCCTTGATTCCCTGGCTCATTCGCCATCTGGAAGGAGCTCTCTCTCTGTCTCACGTTATCCTTATTTTGTCTATATTTAAGGATTCTGGCATCTACTCGGGGGGCCGTTTCTCTCATCTGCATCCCTAACGAGACTGGATTAATTTATGTCTCAGGTTCCCTCATCCTTTAGCCCACATCCACCTCCCATGACTAACCCTGTGACAAGGCCATCCTGGGACAAGCAAGGTGACCCTGAGGGGGGCATTTTGGCTTCCTGATTTTGCAGGTGATGTACCTCATTCTGGAGGAAGTCGAGGGAAGGTGAGGCTTGTCTGCAGGCATGGGGGTCTGGCACTGAGCTGGGGAGGGGGAGGGGAGACCTGGGTGTCAAGTCCCCACTCGGCTGTCTCCCTGGGCTCAGCTCTCACCACTGACGCCAACGGGAGGCAGCAGGGCCCAGATTTGGGGGAGGTTGTCTGTGTTGTCATCCTGTCCTGTCCAAAGGCCCAGCAGCTTCTTCCAAGCCAGTCCTAAGGGGGTCATGAGGAAGGGGTGTCCAATATCTCCCGTGTCCCATAATCACTCTACTGGACATGCCAGGGAGCATCTCCAACCTCAACCACCGCAGAGCAGCAGAGAGGGTGATGCAGGAGTACCTTAGACTAGGGGACTGGGGAGGGCATGAGGGAAAAGGCGAGTATCCCCAGCACTGCCTTGGTCCCTGGAAGAGGGGTCACTGGATGTCCCCTCATCCTCAGCAGAGATACCCTGCTCCCCTTGTCCCAGCAGAAGGAGGGGAGTTCTTGCTTCCCTCTGTATCCACCATGACCCCCCACAGGAGGAGAGGACACAGCCAGCTGGGCTCCGTGTTCTGGCCTCCGTCACCTTCTCAGTCTGTCCTGAATCAGAAAATACATGACAGCCCGTTTTAATCTCTCAGGCAGCTCTGCTGTCCAGGGACTCAGACGATCCCAGAATCAAGGGCCACAGTAGAGGCAGTGAGGAAGGGCAGGTGCAGGAAGCAGATTTACATGGAGGCCCCTCCCTCCTCTGGGGGGGAGGGGATAAGAGAGGTCTGGGGGAGCAGACCCAGGGCTGGGGGCTCAGAAGGCAGCGCCTGGGGCATCTCCACCATAACCTGGGCTGTGCTCCTTGTCACCCTCCTCACTCAGGGCACAGGTGAGACCTCCAGGGAAGAGACCCCAGGGACATCTGACTGATCCTTTGTGTCTTTGTCCTCAGAGTGACTTCGGTCTAGTACGGAACTGACCAGAGTGTGTTTGTCCTCTTTTCAGGGTCCTGGGCGCATTGTGCCTTGACTCAGCCTCCCTCAGTGTCTGGGAATCCGGGACAGACAGTCACCATCTCTTATGCTGGAACCAGCAGTGAGAGCGGGAGTAGCAGTTATGTTAGCTCTTAGAAACAGCGCCCAGGCACAGCTCCCAAAACCCTGATTTATGATGTCAGTAAGTGGCCCTCAGGGACCCCTGATTGCTCCTCTGGCTCCAAGTCTGGGAACATGGCCTCCCTGACCATCTCTGGCCTCCAGGCTGAGGACGAGGCTGATTCTTACTGTAGCTCAGATACAAGTAGTAGCACTTTATACAGTGGTCCATGTTCATGCGGAAGTGAGACCAAAACGTCCCTGAGCTCACAGGCTCCCTATTGCTCTCGAGATGCTTCTCCTCCCTGAGCTGCCAGCTCCATGCAGCTCAGCCGTGAGAGGTCAGTAGTCTCTGAGCTCCTCCCTCTGCCTATGGTGAAGGTGGTGGGAAATATGCTATTGGGGTTATTGTCTTGGGATGGTAACCGCTTCCTCATCCTGTGTGATGTGCCACTCTTTCCTGCTCTTCCACAGCAGTGTGATGGTTAATTTTATGTGTCTATTTGCCTGAGATAAGAGATGCCCATACAGCGGTTAAAACATTATTTCTTGGTGTCTGTGAGGATGTCTCAGGAGGAGGATATTGGCATTTGAGTCCACAGACTGAGTAGAGAAGATCACTGGTGTGGTGCACTGGGCACCATTTTTGAGTTGAGGGCCTGAATAGAACAAAAAGGGGGAGGAAGGGGATGTTTGCTCTCCCCTTGTCATCAGAGGCTTCACCTTCTCCTGACCCTGAACATTGGCACTGCTTCTTGAGTTTTCAAACTTAGCTCAGGACTTACATCCTAGGCCCCCGAATCACAGGCATCTGACTCAGACTGAATTATATCACTGGCTTTCCTGGTTCTGCAGCTTGCTGATAGATTATGAGACACCTTCAGCCTCCATAATGGTGTGAATCAATTCCTACAATAAATTATGTTTTTTTTCTTTTTCTCTGGAACAACCTGACTAATCATGATTTTGGTACCCAGAGTGGTTCACGAGGAATAGAATTTTAAGGATGATTTTTCTTAATTGATTCTAAGGTTTCTGGAATTGGCTGTCTAATCTGATTCGATTGAATGACGCTAATAGGTATTTCCATTAGTACAGAGAGCACAGCTAGTGTATGTCATGAACTGTTCATTGGAACGAGAAAAATGCCTGCCTTGGATTCTTCTAAGCAACCACTTGTAAGAATCGAGGAGCTAAGTGACCCTGTATATGATATTTTGGAACGTTTTGGGAATCCTGCAGAACATCATGACGTTGGTATCTGCTCGGAATGTTGCTGGATAGAGCAGGGAGAGAAAAAGATGAGCTTAACGATTCAAGATCCCATCCCAAGGGCCACACAAGTGACCTGCGAGCTTCCCGGAGTGCCTGGAGGAGAGCCTCGTGCAGCACTTGGACTGAAATAGCTGAAAATCCAACCCAGACCCTCCTCCTTCAATTGGCTTAATTCCAGCAAAGTTGAGTCTCAGCTTTGCAGCGAAGAAGGTGGTTGGGAAAGAACTGGATCCTGCATGTTGGGTGGGGATGTGTGGGAGGACCTGAGGGACTTGGGGACACTGAGTCCCTCAATTCTCATGTGTCTTCTTTGACTGTGGAAGACGCCTCCCCACCCCCAGCGGTACAGGTCTTTCCACCTCTGTCGGGTGATTGACCCTGCATTGCCCAAGGAAAAGGTCACGGCCACCCTGAGGAAGCTGCCACGTGAGGCTGTGCTGATTCTCCTCAGGACCCCCCACCCCCATTGCCCTTCTTTGCTTCTGGACCAACAATTAGACTCGGGTTCCAGCAGTTTTCTAGGATGAGAATAGAGTGTGAGCCTCGAGAGGGGCACTGCACTCCAAGAACTGCTTGGTTCTCCTAATTCACATAGACAGAAATCCCCAGAACACGTTGGGAAGGGATTTGAGGGTGGGGGGCAGTGGAGGAAGGAACATCAAGCTGGATCAGCTGGATTTGTGATCTGGGCTCACTCCACAGAGACTCTGCATTTCATGTTCCTTGAAGCTCGGGGAGGTAGAAAGAGCCTCAGCAGTTTGGGGGTTGGTTGGTGGAAGCAAACTCCAAGATGGTCCTTAGTGAGTGAGCTAGAGAAGCCAGACCTGCCTGGAGACAAATGAATTCAAAAGGTAGGGAGTTTGGGGCTTCCCTGGTGGTGCGGTGGTTGAGAGTCCACCTGCCGATGCAGGGGAGACGGGTTCGTGCCCTGGTCCGGGAAGATCCCACATGCCGCGGAGCAGCTGGGCCCATGAGCCATGGCCGCTGAGCCTGTGTGTCCGGAGCCTGTGCTCCGCAACAGGAGAGGCCACAACAGTGAGAGGCCCGTGTATCGCAAAAAAAAAAAAAAAAAAAAAAAAAAAAAAAAAAAATATATATATATATATATATATATATATATATATATATATATGGAGTTTGTAATGTTAGAGTGGATTTGTGTTTTAAGACCTGCTACCCACTCCAGGAGGGTCCAGAAGGCACACTTCTCACCAATACTTTAAGAAACAAATCTGTGAGGGGAGCCCCTGCATCCTTTAAGAACTCTGTGCTCACCCTTGTCTAGGCCAGACCTTATAATGGGAACTGCAGCCCCTTAGCTGGAAATCCTAAACACAATGAGAGGAATTGGATCCTGGGTGGCAGGGGCCAAGGGGCAGCCCTCACCTGCCAAGGACAAGGTTACTGTCACAGCAGAGTCACAGCAGCAATCAGAAGAGTCTGACGCGTACAGATCTATGTCATGGCTTGTTAATCGTGGTATTTCTAGAAGTGAAAATGGTGGGAAGCCTGCTAAATTCCTACTTGGTCAAAAAACCTTCTGGGTCCAGTGAACAAAAGTCTAAGTAAAATCATAAAAATAGAGAGTCACAGCCCCTCAGTTAATTCCTAGCCTTGAGCAGTTTACAGACCCAGAACCCCATGAATGAAGCAGAGGCTGAGTCCCCTTGAGGAAGGACCCTAGTACACTACCAAAAATGTACATTGTGATCTTTCTCTCAGTCTTCCCCAAAGGGACCAATAGCCTATTATCAGGGTAACTGTGTACTGGGAAAAACAAAAGAATCAGACTTTTCAGGGACTGCTGGATGCTGACTCTGAACTGATATTGATTCTGGAACCCCCAAACACCACTGTGGCCTCCAGAGCAGGGGCTTGTGGAGATGGGGTGATCAATGGAATTTCTTCTCAGGTCTGTCTCACAGTGGCTCCCATGGGTTCCCGAATCCATTCTGTGGTTTTTTCTCCAGATCCTGAATATACTTACCGTGTGGCCTGAACTGCCCACCATGAACTGGGTGCTATCTGACCCACCAAGGCACATACATCAAAGTGCACAGAAGTGGACAGCTGCAGCATGACAGCCCCTCTCCGGGACGTCCTTGAAGGACATGGTGAAAGGAAACCCTCCCCACAGGGAGACCCTCCAACAGTGCACCTGGCTGTGCATTCTGGAGGGAGAAATGGCCCGATGTGCAATTATATACCGAGTCATTGGTTTGGCTGGATGGTCACGGACTTGGAAGGAATGTGATGGAAAGTTGGTGAAAAAATAAATTTGCAACATTGATGGACCTAGAGATTGTCATACTGAGTGAAGTAAGTCAGACCAAGAAAGACAAATATCATATGATATCGCTTATGTGTGGAATCTAGAAAATATGGTACAAATGAACATATTTACAAAACAGAAATTAAGTCACAGATGTATTAATAGAAAACAAACTTACAGTTACCAAGAAGGAAAGGGGGAGGATAAACTGGGAGATTGAGATTGACATATACACACTATTATATATAAAAGAGAACTAATAAGAACCTACTGTATAACACAGGGAACTCTATTTGGTGCTCTTTAATGACCTATATGCAAAAATAATCTAAAAAAGAGTGGATATATGTATATGTATGGCTGATATATTTTGTTGTACAGCAGAAACTATCAATAACGCAACATTGTAAACCAACTATACTCCAATAAAAAGTTAATTTAAATAAATAAATTTGGGAAGAGGTATGTGGATAGACCTCTCTGAAAGGGCAAAAATTACGTGAAGACTATGGAGAACAGTATGGAGGTTCCTTAAAAAACTAAAAATAGAACTACCATATGACCCAGCAATCCCACTACTAGGCATATACCCTGAGAAAACCATAATTCAAAAAGAGACATATACCAAAATGTTCATTGCAGCTCTATTCACAATAGCCCGGAGATGGAAACAACCTAAGTGTCCATCATCGGATGAATGGATAAAGAAGATGTGGCACATATATACAATGGAATATTACTCAGCCATAAAAAGAAACAAAACTGAGCTATTTGTAATGAGGTGGATAGACCTAGAGTCTGTCATACAGAGTGAAGTAAGTCAGAAAGAGACAAATACCGTATGCTAACACATATATATGGAATTTAAAAAAGAATGTCATGAAGAACCTAGGGGTAAAACAGGAATAAAGACACAGACCTACTTGAGAATGGACTTGAGGATATGGGGAGGGGGAAGGGTAAGCTGTGACAAAGTGAAAGTGAGGCATGGACATATATACACTACCAAAAGTAAGGTAGATAGATAGTGGGAAGCAGCCGCAGAGCACAGGGAGATCAGCTCGGTGCTTTGTGACCGCCTGGAGGGGTGGGATGGGGAGGGTGGGAGGGAGGGAGATGCATGAGGGAAGGGATGTGGGAACAGATGTATATGTATGACTGATTCACTTTGTTATAAAGCAGAAACTAATAAAAAAAAATTACGTGAAGATATTTGCGTCCAATGTGAATGTTCACCAATGCGTGACCTCAGCAGAGGAGAATTTTAATAATCAAGTGGATAGGATGGCCCATTCTGTGGATTCCAGGCAGCATCTTTCCCCAGCCACCTCTGTCTTCATCCAATGGTCTCACAAACCAAGTGGCAATGGTGACAGCGACAGAGATTATGCATGGACTCAGCAACATGGGCCAAAGCTATCAAAAACCAAGGTCGACCTGGCAGTCCAAACAGCTCTGCTAATAGACCAGAATAGCCTCTGGGAATGAAAGTTTGCATCACCCCGTCGAGTCAAGAACCATGACCAGCTGAGGTGCTTGCTGAAGGCAGAGGAAATACAGAATGGATAGTAGAAGAAGGTAGTTATAAATACCACCTATGACTGTGTGACCAGTCACAGAAATGAGGACTGAATGGTCATGAGTGTTTCCTCTTCATTTTGTTATGAGTACATTTGTGTGTGTGTGTGTGTGTGTGCGTGCACACATGCACGTATTAAGCAAACAGCTTTGTTTTCTTTCCTCTCTTGTTCCCTTTCACTGTCACTTCTCTGGGGATGCTTGGGCTCCATTTAAGGTTCAAATCTCCAGGAGGCAAATAATCTTCAGAGACTTATTGCTGCCTCAGCTTCCCAAATCCCTGCACCATGGTGAGCCATCTTACAATGTGGGGGCCACCATCTGATAGAATCAACATGCTTAAAATATCCAACCGAGTCCAGAAGAGTAGGGTCACATCCCCCACTCCATCCTCCCTCAGTTGCCCCCATGAGGCTTGGAAAAAGACTAAGTTAATAGACACCCAACCCAGAGCAATGAGTCCCAGGTTCCCTTACTCCTCACGTCCATAAACAACCAGACTTTGTGGGGAATCAAAAAGGGTGTCTCCAAATGTCCACATGCATTCCCTTCATGTCAGAATGTAATAGAGGACACAGACAGTATTTGATACAGAGCTACTGGCTGTATTCTAAGACTTCTAAGCTCAGATAGAGCTTGGATTTGAGACAGAGAAGTTTTATTTAGAGGCTTTCAAGAAAAGACTGAGGTTCATTTTAGAGGGAATCAACCAGAGACCCAAAGTCAAGTCTATCAGGCCTGAAGTCCCTTTTGGGAAAGGAGATTTTCAGACATTTGGGAAGCAGGGGACACTGTGAGTCCATATCTCTGTTTGTGGGGGAACTGGCCCAGCTGTGCATCTTTTCAACTGACACCATTTTCATCTCCCGTAAGTGGTCCCCAAGCATGCTGCAGCAGCTGTGACAACCCTCACGCCCAGAGAGGGTGGGCGACTGCTGAAGGAAAACAGACACAAAGCCCTCACCACCCCTCCACCCACTCTTCATCTGCAGGTGTTTACCCAGCTGGGATGCAGCCCTGGTGCAAGCAGGAAGCTGGGTGGGGGATTTGCATGAGGGCTGCCCTTCACTGAAGAGATGGAGAAGAGGAGATTTAAGTTGAAGGAGTCCAGCCCCAGTTGTGAGGTCCTCAAGGAGCAGTGCATGTAGAAGCATCACCAACATGTCTTGGACCACTGTCCCCTTCATGGGCTTTTGCACAGGTCAGGGCAGACTCCCTGGGCTCTGGGGAGGGGGCCTGGGCAAGGGGCCCTATGGAGGAGTCACCCTAACTGTGGTGCCCATGGGTGTCTCCTTCTGTTCTCGTCAGCTGTCAGCTCCCAGCCTGCGGTGACCCAGGAGCTCTCCCTCACGGTGTTGCCCGGACTGACAGTCACCCTCACTGGCTCTATGAGTACGGGATCCAGCACAACTGGGAATGCTCAAGGATGGTTGCTGAAGAAACCTGGCCAAACTCCTCTGCAGCTCATACACCACACGGACAAATGCCTGGCATCCATCCCCAGCTGCTTTTCAGGCTCCATCCTTGGGGACAGAGCTGCGCTCACCATCGCTGGGGTGCCGTCAAAGGAAGAGACTGAGGACTTCTGTATAGTCTGGTCTGATGCACCTGTTTCATAGTGACAGCTTCTAACGGGGAGCTGAATCAGCCTGGAGTAGCCAGCTCCACCTTCCTACCCGCATGGTCCTTCCAGGGCACGGAACCTGGATCAGCACCGCGGACAGGGCTTCCCTTCCCCATAGGAAGAGCAGCTCCTTTCTCCACTGACCATGGGCAGAGCAGACAAGCGACAAAGACCAGACTGGAGGCTGAGCTAGTGATGACCATCACAAGTCAAGTCATGTTGATCCAGCATTTTCAAGCAAGATCTCTTTAACCTAAAACTTCAGGAGAATGTTTCTAACGTTCCACCAGAAAAACCATCTTCCTCCCCAAGTGAACTTGGCATTGTTATTCCTTCTCTCAGCCCCTGCCTTTCCCTGTCAAGTGTGCTCCCCAGATCCTGTGCTCCCAATCACAGAAGCAAATCTACAGACATTTGGGGAAGGCAGTGACTAGTCACCCACACAGGACAGTAGACAGGGCTCAGGACCAGAGGCACATGCAGCAGCTAAAGCCCCAGAACTGCTTCATGGTGAGTACTGGACAGAGGAGAAGGAGGAGTAACCCCTCCCCTGAAGGTCTTCAGACCCCAGGTAAAATAGGGGAGGCCGAGGGGTTTGTCTCAACCCACCTGTGTCAATCCTGCTCCTGCTCCCTGGGCTCCAGCCTGTGCTAAGCAGCTGCAAAGACCCGGATTTATTACGTGTGAATCCCCTTTGCTCCACCTGAACACATGTCACTTCTACCCCTCACATTCTTAACTCAAGGAAAATATCACTCTGGCCCTGAGCTGGGTTTGAATCCCAGATCCCTCATGATCTGCCCATGTGTAGGTGTTGTATATGATGGGGACCATTTTAAAGTGAAAAGTGAGTAAATGACAAGTGCCAGGGGGATTAAATATCTGATTTTATCCCCAAAAATAGATATATAGACAGAAGACTCTCTGACATAAATTGTAGTAATATTTTTCCATCTGTCTCTTCCGGCAAAGAAAACAAAACCAAAAATGAACAAATGGGTCCTAATGAAACTTAAAACTTTTGCACAGGGCTTCCCTGGTGGCGCAGTGGTTAAGAATCCACCTGCCAACACAGGGGACATGGGTTCGAGCCCTGGTCTGGGAAGATCCCACATGCCACAGAGCAACTAAGCCTGTGTGCCACAACTACTGAGCCTGCGCTCCAGAGCCCGCGAGCCACAACTACTGAGCCTGTGTGCCACAACTACTGAAGCCTGCGTGCCTAGAGCCCATGCTCTACAACAAGAGAAGCCACTGCAAAGGGAAGCCTGTGCACCACAACGAAGAGTAGCCCCTGCTCACCACCACCAGAGAAAAGCCCATGTGCAGCAACAAAGACCCAACACAGCCAAAAAATAAAATACATAAAATAAAATTAATTAATTAAAAAAAAAACCTTTGCAGAAGACAGGAAGCCATCAAGAAAATGAAAAAGGGAACCTACTGAATTGGCAAAAATATTCAAATGATATGAAAGATAAGGGGTTTATAGATCCAAAATATATATAAACAGGTCATACAACTCAATATCAAAAAAACAAAGAACCCAAAAACAAATGTGTAGAAGACCTGAATAAACATTTTTCCAAAGAGGACATGCAGATGGCCAACCGGCTCATGAAAAGGTACTCAACCTGGCCAATCATAAGAGAAATGCAAACTAAAACCACAATAAGATATCACTTCACACCTGTCAGAATGGCTATCTTCAAAAAGAATACAAATAACAAATGTTGGTGAGGATGTATAGAAAGGGGAACCTGACTACACTGGTGGGAATGCAGCGACTATGGAAAACAGTAGGGAGGTTCCTCAAAAAATGAAAAATAGAATTACCATAAGATGCAGCATTTCCACTCCTGGGTATATATCCAAAGAAAATGAAAACAATAATTCAAATCAACACATGCACTCCTATGGTCATAGGAGCATTATTTACAAGAGCCAATACATGGAAACAACCTATGTGTCTATCAACAGATGAATGGATAAACATGTGGTATATGTATACAATGGAATATTAAATGCCAAATGAAATTTTGCCATTTCTAACAGCACAGATGGACCTGGAAGGCATTATTCTTAGTGAAATCAGTGAGACAGAGAAAGACAAATACTGTATGTAATCACTTATATATGGAATATTAAAAAAAAGAAAACAAATGGATGTATGTAACTAAACTGAAACAGACTCATAGATATAGAGAACAAACAAGTGGTTATTATCAGTGGGAGAAAAAGGGCGGAGGAGCTAGAAATGGTAAAGATTTAGAAGTACACACTATTATGTATAAAATAAATAATCTACAAGACATACTTTATAGCACAGGGAATATAGCCAATATTTTATAACTTTAAATGAAATATAATCTATATAAATATCGAATCACTGTTGTACACCCAAAACTAATATAGTATTGTAAATCAACTATAATTCAATAGAAAAAATACTTAATTTTATAGAGTAATTATATAATGTTATAGTGGTGTTAATTATGGCTACAGTGGAAATCATATGACAATATACGAATGTAACATTACCATGTTGTACACTTTAAATTTACACAGTGTTATACGGCAAATATATTTCAATTTTAAAAGTCAGCTAAAAAAAATGATGGGGAGCTTCCCTGGTGGCGCAGTGGTTGGGAGTCCGCCTGCTGATGCAGGGGACGCGGGTGCGTGCCCTGGTCCGGGAAGATCCCACGTGCCGCAGAGCGGCTGGGCCCGTGAGCCATGGCCACTGAGCCTGTGCGTCTGGAGCCTGTGCTCCGCGGTGGGAGAGGCCACAACAGTGAGAGGTCCGAGTACCGGAAAAAGAAAAAAAAAAAAAATGATGGGGACCGACCAGCAAGAACACCTGTTCTGTTTCAAAGTGCTACCCCAGCCTTCACAGTGGACACCTCAGTTATACCAACACCTTTGTCTTCATCTGAAACAGGGTCCGGGGAGGAACTGGGCTGGTACCTGGACAGCTATTAACCCATCATCCGTTGGCTGGATATGTTTCTCTTTCAGATAAAAAAAGAAAATCCTGACAGCCTCAGTGGTTTGCTAGCCAAACCACTGTCCAAACTCTTAGAGGTACAAGAGGGAATTTCTGGGTGTCCTACAAAAATAGTGAACTTTTCACACAAAGACCATTTCCCTGGAGAATATTTAAATAACCATGTGACAACCTGGACAAGGGGCACATAAATCTCCTACTTGACACAGAATTCCAGAGGTTGCAGGGGAAATGTCCACATTGGAAATATAAACATGTCACCTGCAGATTGTTTTGAAAAGAAAAGCCAGAAATTTCCTCCAGGTACATCCCTGTCTAGCATGAGAGCTGATGTCTAACTTGAAGGATGGAGACCACATGGGGAACAATTATGTTCAAAAAGTATTGACAGGGCTTCCCTGGTGGCGCAGTGGTTGAGAATCTGCCTGCCAATGCAGGGGACACGGGTTCGAGCCCTGGTCTGGGAAGATCCCACATGCCACGGAGCAACTAGGCCGTGAGCCACAAGTACTGAGCCTGCGCGTCTGGAGCTTGTGGTCCGCAACAAGAGAGGCCGCGACAGTGAGAGGCCTGCGCACTGCGATGAAGAGTGGCCCCTGCCCACCGCAACTAGAGAAAGCCCTCGCACAGACACGAAGACCCAACACAGCCAAAAAAAAAAAAAAAAAAAAAAAAGGTCCACATCAAAAAAATCTTTTAAAAAAAGTATTGACAGGACTTCCCTGGTGGTGCAGTGGTTAAGAATCCGCCTGCCAATGCAGGGGACACAGGTTTGAGCCCTGGTCCGGGAACCACATGCCGCGGAGCAACTAAGCCCGTGTGCCACATCTACTGAGCCTGCTCTCTAGAGCCCGCGAGCCACAACTACTGAGCCTGCGAGCCACAACTACTGAAGCCCACGTGTCTAGAGCCTGTGCTCCACAACAAGAGAAGCCACCGCAATGAGAAGCCCGCACACTGCAATGAAGAGTGGCCCCTGCTCACCACAGCAAGAGAAAGCCCACGCGCAGCAACAAAGACCTAACGCAGGCAAAAATAAATAAATAAAATAACTAAATTTATTTTTAAAATGTATTGACAATTACAAATTATTAAATGTACAATTAACTTGTCACACTAATGGACCAGGAACCAGCAATGGATGATATTTTATGCACCGGATCCCTAAGACCTAAGCAGTAATTCCAGAGAAAAGATCATGAAAATGCTGCACTAGTTGCTTTGAATCTGGAGTGTGTTGTCCTTGGGTTTTCTGTTCAACCCCACGGGGAGCAAGGCATTGTCAGCCTTCCAGGTGTCAGACTCCCACCCCAGGGCAGGTGCAGCAGCGCTGCCCTCAGGCAGCAGGGAGAACTGACAGGAAGAATCTACAATTTAGGTTGAGAATTTCCCACACCCCTTCCTAACCCAGACATGTTCTAGAACACTCAGAAGAGGCTATTATTTAGGGATTAAGACCTCTGTCACTGAGGAACTGTGATCCAGGGAAGGACCTTACCCCTATCTAAGTCCCAGCTTGTCACCCACAGAATGGGTTCAGAGAATACAGACCCACCTCTGAGCTCTCAGTGGCCAGGCCCATCCAGGAGTGAGGCCAGGACTCAGATTGGGGTGGAGATGTCACCCCCAGACAATGGGACAGCAGGTGGAGGAGGATCCCCCGGGCCGAGGTGGGGTCTGCAGGGGCCACCCCTCCCTCTCCGTGTCCCTGGGTGCTGAGCCCTTCTTTGAAACCACAGAGCTCCCCAGGCAGCCACCCTGGGCTCCGGCTGATTTGCATCCCCAGCATCTCCCTCTCCAGCAAGGGGATAAGAGAGGCCTGGGAGCCACCCTGCCCAGCCTAGGCCTCGGGGAGCAGACTCGGGGTGCCTCCACCATGGCCTGGAACCCCTCCTCCTTGGCCTCCTGGCTCACTGCACAGGTGCTGTCCCCAGGGTCCACCCACCCCTGGCCCAGGACTCGGGGACAGGCCTGGCCCTGACTCTGAGCTCAGCAGGGCACTGACCGTGGGGACAGGAGACTCCTGGCCCTGCCGCAGGATGGGGGGCTGGAGGGGATGAAATCTCCCCACTGTGCTCACTGCTGTGTGCGAGCCCCAAGGGGCTGCACCTGCCAGAGAAAGTGAGGGGGGTTCTCATTTGTTCAGAGGCTCCATCCACCAGCCAGGCCCATGGGCCACTGGGGCTGAGACTGACGGGAGGGGGCGCCCTCGGGGCCCAGAGAATCTTTGGAGCTTAGTTCAGGCCAGGCAAGTGGGGGTCTCTGGACATGGGTTCTTCACCTCCAGCCCACCTGTCTTTTTCTCTCCTGCAGGCACTGTGTCCTCCTATGAGCTGACTCAGACGTCCTCGGTGTCGGTGTCCCTGGGACAGACGACCAGGATCACGTGTGGGGGGAACAACATTGGAAGTAAATATGTTCAACAGTACCAGCAGAAGCCAGGCCAGGGCCCTGTGCTGGTCATCTATGGTGATGGCAACCGGCCCTCGGGGATCCCTGACTGAATATCTGGCTCCAAATCGGGGAACACTGCCACCCTAACCATTAGCGGAGTCTGGGCTGAGGACCAGGCTGACTATTACTATCAGTCATATGACAGCTGTTATAATCCTCATGGTGACACAGGCAGATGGAGAAGTGAGACACTTCTGCCTGGCCTGGCGCTCACTCCACCCGCCTCAGAGCAGCTGGAGGGCAGGCCTGAGGCTTGGGAGTCCTCTCTGGTCCTGGCCCGGCTCCTCCAGGGCTGGACACTCTGTCCTCTTGGGGCCCTGGTTCGTCCTGATGAAAATGGAGAAAGGTGTCTGCTCTGAGCTACAAAGACTGCTGTCAGGGTTGAGAGGAAAGGAAAGTTTTAGGGGTCATGATGTGGTCCAGGGCCCAAGTGTGATCCCGTGTCTCAGGAGAGGCCGCGCTCTCTGAGCCGGTGGAGCTCTGTGGGGATCCGTCTCCTCCTGGTGGGACCCGCTGCAGGAGGGCTGTGGCTGGGCCCCCTGCTCTCCTGGATGAGGCGCCCCATGTCCTGCGGGGCTACCTGCAGCCTGGAGAGGCCTGAGACCTGGCCCTGTCCCCTAGGACCCTTCCTCTCCTGAGATTTCACAGAAACCGCAGAGGAAGTGCTGAGTCCACCTGGCTTCTCCTGGGGACACTCTCCTGGACACACTGTCCTCAGGTTGGACCCCAGGTCCCAAGTGCCCAAAATTACTGTCTGATGGGGGCAGAGTTTCTGTTTGGGGTGATGAAAAAGCTCTAAAAATAGATCATGGTGATGGGTGCACAACGTTGTGAACGTGTTTTAGTACCACTGGATTTTCACTCAAAAATGATTGTATTATCCAGGTTTCTCCAGACACAAAACAAATAGGATAGGTATGAATAGACAAAGATTGATTGTGAGCAATTTTTTATGAGGATTTATTATGAGGAATCTGCCCATGAGGTTTTGGAGGTTGAGAAGTCCCAGGAAGCACTGTCTGCAAGTGGACACCCGGCAGAGCCAGGGGTGAAATTCAGTCCGAAGGCCTGAGAACCAGGGAAGCCGATGTATGATTCTCAGTCCCAGGGTGGGAGATCGATGTCCCAGCTCCCCCATCAGGGAGGAGGGGGACTCTACCTTCCTTGGCCTTTTGTTCCTCCCAGGCCAACATGGGGAGGGCCGCCTGCTTCACTGAGCCCACAGGTTCAAATGCTCATGGCCTCCAGAAACACCCCCGGACACCCGCAGAAATAAATGTAAGTGGGACCTCGGTTTCCGAGTCAAATGGACACACAAAATGAACCATCACGGTGATTAAAGTAATAACTCTTATGTATGTATATTTTACAATATTTTTTAAATTGCTCAGTCTGAAATAAAGTACAGGAATTTGAATTTTGAAGTCATTTGACCAACAAACAAAAGAAGAATTGTGTAGTGATCACCCATATAGTCTCTCCCTGGTCGTAACATGGGTTACATGGTGCCCTGGACAGTTACAGCCTTTCTCTCTCTCCATATATATGTATGTATGTTGTATGTATTTCAGAGAATTCACATTCATCAGTCCAGTCCACAGACGCTGCATTCCCAGGTGCCCAGAAGTTTATTTTAGCTGTTAGTTTTGTTACCAGATAAGATCCTCAAGGTTCCCACCCTCACATTTGGTTATCACTTCTCTCTGATCCAGCATTTATCAGCTTAGATTCCTTATGACTCTAGGCTATGGGATCTTTTGCAAAAGTTCCACAGAGAGGAGTGTGTTCAGTGTGCACAGGAGGACAGTGGTTCTCTATTGTGAGAAATGCTAACAGAGCCCTTCACACAGACATGAAAGGATCAGAGATAGTAATTACAGTCATTCTAAGAAATAAGAACTATAATAAAGGCAACACATAGGTTAATTTTAAAAAGGCTGGTCTTAAGGTACTTTTGGTAAACCTGCAGGCCCTACAGACCCCTGAAGACTCAGCTCTCAACCAATAGATTGGCCATGAGACACCAGTCACTCCCACCTGCTCAGGAGAATGAGGACCAAGCATCACTGCAGCAGAGGCAGCAGGACCCAGCAAGGCCCCCGAATGGCCAGGCAGCCCCACATCCCCACAGATTCTCCAGCTTAATCTGGGGTACAGCCCCGCTGTACCACCCCACATGCAGGCTGAGGGAGCTTCTATTGACAGAAAGGATGTGGTGGGAACCACAGTGATCCTGGGGACCCCGTCTCTCTTCCCAGCCTGGCACTCATGCTCCCCTCCCTCCCTGATGAAGTTCTGCCCCAAAGGGCCAGGGTCTGAATCCAGGACCCCTGGGCTCCATCCTGGGCTCACCCCACTTTTCTCTATTAATCTGGGCACTTACTCTCTCTGGGCCACAGCTTAACCTGCTATAAAATGGGGAGGTATGTACTGACCTTAAGAAATTTTTTTCCAAGTTAAATTATAAAAAGGCCACCAAAGTGTATTGTTAACTAAAGAGGGAATCAGTGAGTTATGAGGTCCTAGAGTTTCCTGTCATCACTCTGCAGGAATTCAAGGAGAGGGGTTTAGCCATCTGTATGATTTCTGGATAGAATCCAAGTGGAATAGGCCGGAGATCCCCAGTTTCCTTAAAGAGGCAGACTATGCTAAGGTAGAAATGCTAGCACCACAAACTCTGAGAGGTGTGAGATGACATAAAAAAATTAAAATAATAAAAAAAGGAGGAGAGATGGTGGAGATCATGACGTTTATGATGGAGATGATGGTGATGAAGCTGGTGATGATGGTAATGATGATGGTGATGAAGATGATGATGGTGGTGATAATGATGATGATGTAAGGGCTTAAATGACCTCAAGTGCCAGGAACATCATCACCCAACTGACCTCCTGGGGAGGGGATAGTATCAGTCTTGGTTCCCAAATACAAGGAACCTTGGGTCCTGAGGGGATTACACACGTTGCTATGGAACTTGACACTTTGCAGCTACAGTTCGTCCTGCACACTCTACTCTACTAACAAAACCAAAGGGACAGGAAGGGCATTTCTACCCTGAGACATGGTTACAGGAATAACAATTGCACTGTGTAGGTGACCTCTCTGTGCTGGGCCGGGCAGGGCAGGGGTCACAGCTCCTCAGAGTCAGGCCTGGACTCCCTGGTCCATACTCTCTCAGGTGGTCTTTGGGGTGACCTGAGGGAGGGGAACCCTGGTCTGATTCTACTCCACAGCAGGGGGAAGCAGAGCGCAGCCAGGAGCATCAGGACAGAGGGTGGGGCTGCCCAAGTGGAGCCTTAGAGGGAACCAGCCCTCAGGGTCCACAGGAGTCCAAGGTTCAGTGCTCGGTAGGAAGTTGGAACTGACTGTGCCATCCGCTCAGGACACAGTAACCATATTAAAGGGTCGCATTCACAGTGAACCCCAGGACAGCCAGGGAAAGGGGCACAGTCCATGCCTCAGCCCACGGCCAAGCTGCTGCCAGGCTGAAAGTCCCACTGGGCCAGCCCAGGGGAGACCACAGGCCAGGATGGTTTCAGACAGTGGTCATGTGGTCAGACATAAGGAAGGTGACTGTGACCTCAGACCTTGGAGGCCAAGTCTGATTTTTTGGACATGCAAAGCCGTGGAGGAAGCTGGGTGACAGTCACCTGGGCTGATGGTTTGGGTGACTCCCATCTCAGTGAGGAGCCCCGGGGGGGGTGTAAATTTGCATAAACCCAAACCCTCACTGCCCTCCTCAAAGCTCTGAGAGGGAATAAAAGGATCTGAGTAGAGCCCAGCGCTGCTGTGGTGTCTTGGAGGCAGAGCTCAGGGCGTCCCCACCATGGCCTGGAACACTCTCCTGCTCCCCCTCCTCATTCTCTGCACAGGTGCTGCCCCCCGGCCCTGTCCGCAGGCTCAGGTCCCCCAGGACCCTGGGCTGGGCCTGCCTCAAACCCAGAGTTCAGCCCAGGCACAGCCTCAGAGTGGGACCCCTCCCTGCGAATGGGTCCTTCATTCTCAACCTCTCTCACATCCTCTCTTACAGGCTCTGTGGCCTCCTATGAGCTGACCCAGCCACCTTTAGTGTCCGTGTCCTTGGGACAGACCTCCAAGATCACCTGCTCTGGAGGCCTACTGGATAAAAAATATACATCTTGGTACCAGCAGAAGCCAGGCCAGGCCCCTGTGCAGGTCATTTATAAGGATAGCGAACGGCCCTCAGGGATCCCTGACCGATTCTCCGGTTCTAGCTCAGGCAAAATTGCAACCCTGACCATCAGTGGGGCCCAGGCCGAGGACGAGGCTGACTATTACTGTGCATCAGCTGACAGCAGTGGTGATCTTCACAGTGACACAGGCAGACGGGGAAGTGAGACACACACCCCCTCCCCATCTGGCTCACACTCTCCTCCAGCTCCAGGAGGACTATGAACAAAACAGGGACAGGTCTGGCCTGGTTCCTCAAGATCTGAGCCGCCCAGGCTGCCCCTCCTCCCAGCCCTCCAGGCAGGCTCTGCACAGGGGGCTCAAGAGTGATTATGGACTGGCAGAACCAGGCTGTCTCAGTGTCTGGGCTGTGATGTTGACTTGAGGAAATAAGGCCTGAATGAAGGACAGACAGAGAGGGCAGAGACCCAGTGCTAGTGGACCCTGGATGTCCACATGGTGCTGACTGGCCAATCATGAGCCCAAATCTCTTGGATGGATGCCCAGAACCACTCAGCTCATCAGAACTCTGGAATCTCCAGGATTCCGTGACAACCTGGATTCCAAACAAGGCAGAGCAGCACAGTGGACAGAGTGGGGGCCACCATGTCCCTCCTCCGGGTTCACCCATCTCACACCCATGTTGGAGCCCCTGGCAGCTCCCACCTGTGCCCTCCCTGGGGAGGGCTGTCATTGTAGAGACAGTACCCCCAAGGTCATGTCTGCTGCTGCCATCTAAAAAAGTGTAAAAACAAGTACAGAAAGGATTTAACTCTGACCAAGTACCTTTGTAGAAACTAAAAAAAATAAGAAAGAAAGAACATAGGGAGAAACAAAATAACCCATACCCAGCAAGGAAAGATTCACAATACCTGAATATCAAAAATTTCCTGTAAGGAATCAGAAAAATAAGAGTCAGAATAAGGACAAAATTCAGTTAATCCAAACTTGCCCTGAATGGCCCAGATGATGTATTTGATAGACAAGGACACAAAAGCAACTTTTATAGTTATAGTCCATTTGTTCTTGAGGTTGAGGAAAGATTGAACATGTTAAATGGAGACACAGAGTGTAAAAACATGATCCACATTGAATTTCTGCAAATCCAAACTACAACATCTGAGATTAAAATAAACTGGATGAGACTGAGAGCACATAGATGCTGCAGAAGAAGATCACTGAACTTGAAGAAATAGCAGTAGAAACTAGTCAAAATCAAACACATACCCCCGCCAAAAAATGATGACAGATGTCATCCCCTGCCCAAAGTCCACCCATGTGGCCTGAGAAAGTCTCCTCTTAACAAATTTTGCCATCATTCCAGGATGTAGAGACTGACACAAGTTCAGTTTGATGAGTTTAGGACAGTTAAACTCCAGACCCAAGTGGCCTTAGAAAGACTAAGGAGGCCAGCAGGAGAGGGTGAGGGTGTCCATGGTGACCTGGAACAGATCTCCTGAGACCTGGTGGGTGCACTGAATGGATTGAGGGGCCCCATAATCCAGTATGAACTCACCTTAAGTAATTACATCTGAATGGACCCTATTTCCAAATAAGGTCCCACTCTTGGGCACTGGTGGTTAGGACTTCAACTGGCTATTGTTAGCGGTCCTACAATATGTTTGTGTATTTTGATGTGGCCAGAAAATTTTGTCAGTGGCAAATCCCAAACACAAGACTTTTCCCTTCCATCCCATTCCTACATCCACTATTCCACTGTCTCTGCTTTCTATTAAGTGTATGGATAAGGATTAAGGATATTCATAGATGGAAGAGGAGTAAATATTCATGTGTGCTTAATACATATCAAGACCCATGTGCGTTCTTCCAACTTATTAACGTGTTTAATCACAACTAATCAATGAACAAGCATCCCCATTATATCCCATCTTACAGATGCGGAAGCTGAGGCATGAAGGGCAGAGCAACTTGTTTCAAGTCAGAACTGGAACGGGGCAGACCCGGCAGCAAAGAGGTCCCTTCACCCGAGTTCTTGGACTTCCCCACCTTACTGTGGCCTCTCATGGTGCTTCCCAAGCTAAGACATGGCCTTTCCTGAATGTGCTAGCAAGTTCTCTCTCCTATTTCAGACACAAGTGACTGACATTGTGACTTTGCACTGCTGCCCTATCCATTACATACACTATTTGAACCACATATGTAATTTTAAATTATCCAGTAAACACTATATAAAAATTAGGAGGAACCGATGCAGTTAGATTCCATCATAGGTTTTGCTTAACTAAATTACTTGAAAATATCATTTCAATATGAATTAAATATAAAAATATTGATACATTCTACACTACACTATCCTAAATCTTTGGAATGTGCTGGGTATTTCATATCTACAGCACATCTCACTGCGACCACCCACATTGCATGTTCAGCAGCCTCATTGGCTTGTGGCCACCATGTTGGACAGAGCAGGTGAGATGGATGAGGTTTCCTTGGGGTAACCGTGCCTGTAGTACATACTCACCACACCAAGAGGTGGTGGAGGGTCCCAAGCCCAGAATCTTTGCTGGAGAGGAACTGCTGATCCATTTTCCACCCAGACCAGGGATATTGAGGGTACCTCAAAATGAGGAGATTTAATACATGTATCCGTGTGACTTCTTTCTCAAAGGCAAGATAGTAGATACAACTACAATTTTAAAGGTGGTTTGGAATCGTTAAACACACTTTTATTATAGTCTGTGAAATGAATGACAATAGTCTGTACATTTTTCAGTAAATAGTGTCACATCATCCCTTTCAGTAGGGAGATCATTTCCATAAACCCCACAAGTCATAAAGTTATATTTTTTGAATAGATCTAGATGGAAAGTTGAATCATAAAGAATATTTTATTGACATTGGATACGGATCACCTGAATACAGAAGAGAGGGTGGTGACAGTAGGGGTTCAGGAGGCCTGGAGTAGAGATGGAGGAAACTTTGGGGGTTTTGAGAGGGCAGGGTGGGGAGCGGGCTGAAAGGTCAGGCTCTGAAGTCAGTCCCTTGGATGGAATCTTGACCCATGCATCCTTGTCTGGGGAAATCTGGCAAAGTCATTTACCCTCCCAATGATGGCTCCTCCCCATTAAACTGGGGAGAGGTTGTGCCTTCAGCAGAGGGCGCTGTGGGATTATTATGATGCCAGGTGAGGTGCTGCAGGAAACTCACCAAGGGTCTGGCATATACTGGGGGCTCAAAAGCTGTCATTTTAGTAAAGTAGCTACGTGTGTAGGAAGACGGCCATCCTGGGGGCACCAGGTGGCACTGTGGGCCCTGGCTGGGACCCTCATAGGTCCAAGTTCCCTAGGGAGGGCTCAAGTGCAAAGGGCATGACTGACGCTTCCTTGAAGACACTTCTCTTGAGGAGAGTAAATCTGTCTCTGAAACCCACACGTGGCCCTTCTTCTGACCCCAGGGAGTCCCCAGCGTGAGGCACCTGGGTTAAGGGCTCAGCCAGGAGCTGAGACACAGGATGGGGAGGGAGGAGTAGATTTGCATTCACTCCTCCTCCCTTTTTGAGCTGCAAGGGGAGAGGATAAGACAGAGACCTGGAGAGGCCAGTCCAGCTGGGCAGCCTCGGTGCAGAGCTCGCAGAAGGACCTCCCACCATGACCTGGGTGCCCTTCTACCTCCTGCCCCTCCTGGTTCAACATAGGTCAGAGTGGCCCAGGCACTCGGGGGCCTCCCAGCCCCTCCCTCCAGCACAGTCCTGAGGGTCACCTGCCCAGTGTCAGTGCCGTCAGCCAACATTTGCATTTCTGTCTGCAGGTCTCTGTGCTCTGCTTGTGCTGATACAGACCCTGTCTGAATCTCCTTGCCTGGGAGGCTCGGCCAAGGTCACCTGCACCCTGAGCAGTGAGCACAGCACGTACTACACTGAGTGTTATCAACAAAGAGTAGGACAGGCCCCTAGGTATCTGATGAAGCTGACCAGTGACGGAAGCGTCACCAAGGGGGATGGGATCCCAAACCGCTTCTCAGCCTCCAGCTCTGGGGCTGACTGCTACCTGACCATCACCAGCATCCAGTCTGAGGATGAGACTAAGTATATCTGTGGTGTCCACTATAAAACTGATGGCCAATATGGATACCCCTGTGAACCAGACAAAGGGGAAGTGAGGCCAAAACCTCCCTCCTATGTCCTCCGTCCCACGGCATCAGGGTGAGCTGCTCCCTGTCTGACCCGGAGTCCTGACCTTTGAGTCTTCCCCTTGCAAAACCCTCACCCCCAACCTCTCCCAGAGTCACCCCCAGGGAGAGGCACACACACGTTAAAATTTAGGTGGTTTTGATGAGGTGGGATTCTGGTTCCTCCTCACAGGCCTGTGTGGGCAATGCTGGGAGAGACCAGCCCAGCCCAGGGCGGAACAGGACACTGGGAAACGGCTGAGCTGAGATGACCCTGTCCCCAGTAGCCCCCAGGCCCTGTGCTCCCAGTCCCTCAGGGAAGGAACACGGATCTTGGCGTCCAGAGACGACATGCAGGTCATGGTACCAAGTGTCCTGACTTTGGTGCCCCAGGTGCAGAGCAGGACACTGGCCAGGACTGAGGGCTCAGCAGGAAGCTTTGGGCCTCTGGGGAGGGAGGATGGGAACCTTGACCCCATGGTGGGTGCAGAGCGGGGTCCTTAGGGAGTCAGGTGGCCATGTGGGAGTCTGTGGCAGTACAGACTTGGAGCTCGGCCGGGCTTCTCCTGCTGGGGAAGGGTCTCAGCTTTGGTGCCAAGAATGGCTCCCCATTCATCCACAAGACGTTCTAGGGACCGGCCACCACCATGTCCACTGGGACAGCAGCAGGGTTGGGGAATGGGGATGCTGAGCTGGAGAATATGGTCCCCTTGCCCCGGGGGGACCCCCAGTGACTAAGGCCTGAGAGGCAAAGTCCAGGAGTTGCCCGTGGCCTGGAGGACTCCACGGGGGCAGGAGGGGAGGAGGCGGCTGGTCTCGCGGGGAGGGATGATGGGGGGCCGGGGGCAGGACTGGACACGACATCAGGCCTCCGTCCTGCAGTGACCTCTGTCCCCGACTCTGCCGGGAATCACAGGGGACACAGGACCTTCTACAGTCACCCCACCCCGGAAAGGGTTGTTCTCTCCAAGGGTTTGCTGTGACTTTGTCCCAAACAAGGCCTCCTGCAGGTCCCTCAAAGGGAGAGTGTCCTGCTCCCCTTACACTGTAGGAAAGGGAGCCTGGAGGATGGCAGTGAGTAAACCCACCCCCATGTGGTTCGACCACATACACATGCCTCGGGGCCTGTGCTGCTAAGAAATGAATACAGAAGGAGCCTGTGACGGACACACAGAGGGACACACGGCAGGATGTGAGGACAAGGATGGAAAAGGGAAGACGATGAGAGCATACCCTGCTGTGCTTAGATGGCGACCCACCAGGGAGGGGTCTGCCCCTATGGACTCGATCAGAGAGAGATGGACACCCATTCGAGGGCATCTCTCTGGTCAAGGTCATAATAGGGTCAGGGTCTGGGTGAGAACACTGTCAGCCTGTCTGTGAAAGGGACTCATGAACAGGGTGGAGGACAGTATCTCCTCCCAGATTGGTCTGCACCTGTGGACATAGGATTAGTGACCTTATACGAAGAGACCAGAAACACACCCCCAACCCTGAGTGAGCCACTGAGACAGACCATCTAAGGACAGAGCCAGAAGGTGCCTTCAGGGAGCCGGGAGAGAGCTTGCACTAAAAACAATATTAGGGCATCTTGATCACAGACTTCTGACCTCCAGAAGCATGGAAGATAAATTTGTGGTGTTTAAGCAACATGTGGGTGGTATTTTTCCATGGCTGCCTGAGCTGACTAAGACAGGAGCTGGGAACACTTGCGTATAGGTGTTTATGGGAGCATTAGTCTTCATTTCTCTGAAATAAAATCCCAAGGGTACAATTCCTAGATTGTACATAATTGCATGTTTCGTTTCATAGTAACTGCAAAGCTGTTTTCTAGGGTGGCTCTACCACTTTATATTCATACCAGCAACACCTGAGCGACCAGTCCCTCTGTTGCGCAGCCAGCATTGGTTTTGCCACTGTTTTATACTTTAGCCCATCGGCTCCATTCTGACTGGTGTGTAGTGGCAACTCTTTAGGGTGTGACTGACATTCCCCTAACGACTCACAGGGACCATCTTCCCATGTGCTCATCGGACATCTCTACATTCCCGAAAAAATGTCTGTTCACATCATTTCCCAAATTCCACTTGCATTTTAGTTGTTTTGTTTATTGATTAGTTTTGACACATTTTTTAATGTATATACAAGTTTTCTGATGAATATGTGAGTGGAAAGTATTTTCTCCCACTTTACTGGATTTTTCAACTCCATAAAAAGGACTTTTATAGAACAAATGCTTTTCATTTGAATACATTTCAATTTATCTTCTTCCTTTTACAAATCATGCATGTATTGTCAAGTCCAAGAATTCTTGCCTAGGTCTAGATAAGGAAGACATTTTTCCTTTTTTTAAAAAAATATAAAATGAAAAAGAATATATATGTTGATTTGAATCACTTTGCTGTGCACATGAAACTAAAACAACATTGTAAATCAGCTATACTTCGAAAAATAAAAATAAAAAAACTTTAAAGAAATATAATAAAAACTCTGCCAGAGGTACATGACCAGCGTCCCTGTATCTGCTGCTGGAATTCTGGGCTCTCGCAGCAGCATGACCGTGGTCCCCACAGTGCCAGCTTCCAGCACTGTCCAGCCCACCACAAGATAACCTCATCCACAGAGAGGATGCCTGTGTGACCCCACGGCCCAGGGGGGAGCCCAGGAGCAGACTGGGAGGTGTGTGCACATGCTGCGGCAGGGGCAGCCTTTCTCACTCAGCACCAGAAAGAGTTCTGGGGACCTGGGCTCAGGCCTGGAACTCAGGTCCCTGTTTAACTCCTCCTTGGATCCCAGCTGTTCTCTGCTCAGCAGGGAGCCAGTCACAAGGCCAAAGGTGGCAGGAAGGAGATTTGCATGAAGACACCCCTTCTGAGGATAAGAGAGGCCCAGAGGCCCCACCCCAGCTATGAGCTCAGAGGCAGAGCTCGGGGCGTCTCCACCATGGCCTGGACCCCTCTCTTGCTCCCTCTCCTCACTCTCTGCACAGGTGCTGTCCCCAGGCTCAGCCCGAAAAGTGACCAGAGCTCAGCCTGGTCCAGAACTGCAGCTCAGCACAGGAGCTGCTGCAGGCGGCATGAGGCGGCAGGGATGAGACCCTCTTCCTCACCCTCACTCTCCTCTCCTCTCTTGCAGGTTCTGTGGCCTCTTCTCAGCTGACTCAGCCACCTGCGGCATCTGTGTCCTTAGGACAGACGGCCAGGATCACTTGCCAGGGCGATAGCTTAGGAAGCTATTATGCTAGCTGGTACCAGCAGAAGCCAGGCCAGGCTCCTGTGCTGGTCATTTATGGTGATAGCAACCGGGCCTCAGGGATCCCTGACCGATTCTCTGGCTCCAAATCAGGGAACACAGCCACCCTAACCATCAGCAGAGCCCAGGCCGAGGACGAGGCTGACTATTACTGTGGTACTAGTACTGGTTACAGCAGTGATTATCTTCACAGTGACACAGGCAGACGGGGAAGTGAGACACAAACCCCCTCCCCGTCTGGCTCACACTGTCCTCCAGCCCCAGGAGGACTATGAACAAAACGGTGACAGGTTTGGCCTGGTTCCTCAAGATCTGAGCCCCCCAAGCTGCCCCTCCTCCCAGCCCTCCAGGGAGGCTCTGCACAGGGGGCTCAGGAGTGATTATGGGCTGGCAGGACCAGGCTGTCTCAGTGTCTGGGCTGTGGGGTTGACTTGAGGAAATAAGGCCTGAATGAAGGACAGACAGAGAGGGCACAGACCCAGGGCTAGTGGACCCTGGATGTCCACATGGTGCTGACTGGCCACTCACGAGCCCAAATCTCTTGGATGGCTGCCCAGAACCACCCAGCTCATCAGAGCTCTGGAACCTCCAGGATCTCGTGACAACTTGGGACTCCATACAAGGCCAAGCAGCACCGTGGACAGAGTCGGGGCCACCACGTCCCTCCTCCGGGCTCACCCACCTCACACCCATGTTGGAGCCCCTGGCAGCTCCCATGTCTGCCCTCCCTGCAGAGGGCTGTCGTTGTAGAGACAGTCCACCCAAGGTCGTGTCCCCTGGTGCCATGTTAAAAAGTGTAAAAGCAAGTACAGAAAGGATTTCACTCTGATCAAGTACCTTTGTTGAAACTAAAAAAAAAATAAGAAAGAAAGAACATAGGGAGAAACAAAATATCCCATACCTAGCAAGGAAAGATTCACAATACCTGAATATCAAAAATGTCCTGTAAGGAATCAGAAAAATAAGAGTCAGAATAAGGACAAAAATCAGGTAATCCAAACTTGCCCTGAATGGCCCAGATGATGTATTTGATAGACAAGGACACAAAAGCAACTTTTATAGTTATAGTCCATTTGTTCTTGAGGTTGAGGAAAGATTGAACATGTTAAATGGAGACACAGAGTGTAAAGACCTGATCCACATTGAATTTCTGCAAATGAAAGCTAAAACATCTGAGATTAAAATAAACTGGATGAGACTGAGAGCACATAGATGCTGCAGACGAAGATCACTGAACTTGATGAAATAGCAGTAGAAACTATTCAAAATCAAACACAGACCCTCCCCCCAAAAATGATGAGAATTGTCATCCGCTGCCCAAAACCCACCCATGTGGCCTGAGAAAAAGTCTCCTCTTAACAAATTTTGCCTATCATTTCAGGGTCTAGAGTCTGACACAAGCTCAGTTTGATGAGTTTAGGACAGTTAAACTCCAGACCCAAGTGGCCTTAGAAAGACTAAGGAGGCCAGCAGGAGAGGGTGAGGTTGCCCATGGTGACCTGGAACAGATCTCCTGAGACCGGGTGGGCGCACTGAATGGGTTGAGGGGCCCCTCAAACCAGTATGAACTCACCTTAAGTAATTACATCTGAATGGACCCTATTTCCAAATAAGGTCCCACTCTTGGGCACTGGTGGTTAGGACTTCAACAGGCAATTGTTAGAGGTCCTAAAATATGTTTGTGTATTTTGGTGTGGCCAGAAAATTTTGTCAATGGCAAATCCCAAGCCCAAGACTTTTCCCTTCCATCCCATTCCTACATCCACTATTCCACTGTCTCTGCTTTCTATTAAGTGTATGGATAAGGATTAAGGATATTCATAGATGGAAGAGGAGTAAATATTCATGTGTGCTTAATATATATCAAGACCCATCTGCGTTCTTCCTACTTATTAACTTGTTAAACACAACTAATCAATGAACAAGCATCCCCATTATATCCCATCTTACAGATGCGGAAGCTGAGGAATGAAGGGCAGAGCAACTTGTTTCAAGTCAGAACTGGAACGGGGCAGACCCGGCAGCAAAGAGGTCCCTTCTCCCGAGTTCCTGGACTTCCCCACCTTCCTGTGGCCTCTCACGGTGCTTCCCAAGCTAAGACATGGCCTTTCCTGAATGTGCTAGCAAGTTCTCCCTCCTATTTCAGACAAAACTGACTGACATTGTGACTTTGCAGTGCTGCCCTATCCATTACATACACTATTTGAACCACATATGTAATTTTAAATTATCCAGTAAACACGTTTTAAAAATTAGGAGAAACCGATGCAGTTAGTTTCCATAATAGGTTTTGCTTAACTAAATTACTTGAAAATATCATTTCAATATGAATTAAATATAAAAATATTGATACATTCTACACTACACTATCCTAAATCTTTGAAATGTGCTGGGTATTTCATATCAACAGCACATCTCACTGTGACCACCCACATTGCACGTTCAGCAGCCTCATTGGCTTGTGGCCACCATGTTGGACAGAGCAGGTGAGATGGATGAGGTTTCCTTGTGGTAACCGTGACTGTAGTACATACTCACCACTCAAAGAGGGGATGGAGGGTCCGAAGCCCAGAGTCTTTGCTGGAGAGGAACTGCTGATCAATTTTCCACCCAGACCAGGGTTATTGAAAGTACCTCAAAACGAGGAGATTTAATACATGTATCCGTGTGACTTCTTTCTCAAAGGCAAGATAGTAGATACAACTACAATTTTAAAGGTGGTTCGGAATCGTTAAACACACTTTTATTATAGTCTGTGAAATGAATGACAATAGTCTGTATATTTTTCAGTAAATAGTGTCACATCATCCCTTTCAGTGGGGAGATCATTTCCATAAACTCCACAAATCATAAAGTTATATTTTGTGAATAGATCTAGATGGAAAGGTGGACCATAAGGAATATTGTATTGACATTGGATACGGATCACTTGAATACAGAAGAGAGGGTGGTGACAGGAGGGGCTCAGGAGGCCTGGAGTAGGGATGGAGGAAACTATGGGAGGTTTTGAGGGGGCAGGGTGGGGAGGGGGATGAAAGGTCAGGCTCTGAAGTCAGTCCCTTGGATGGAATCTTGACCCATGAATCCTTGTGGGGGAATCTGGGAAAATCATTTACCCTCCCAATGACGGCTCCTCCTCATTAGACTGGGGAGAGGTTGTGCCTTCAGCAGAGGGCGCTGTGGGATTATTATGATGCCAGGTGAGGTGCTGCAGGAAACTCACCAAGGGTCTGGCATATACTGGGGGCTCAAAAGTTGTCATTTTAGTAAAGTAGCTACATGTGTAGGAAGACGGCCACCCTGGGGGCACCAGGTGGCACTGTGGGCCCTGGCTGGGACCCTCATAGGTTCAAGTTCCCTAGGGAGGGCTCAAGTGCAAAGGGCATGACTGACGCTTCCTTGAAGACACTTCTCTTGAGGAGAGTAAATCTGTCTCTGAAACCCACACGTGGCCCCTCTTCTGACCCCAGGGAGTCCCCAGCATGAGACCCCTGGGTTCAGGGCTCAGCCAGGAGCTGAGACACAGGACAGAGAGGGAGGAGTAGATTTGCATTCACTGCTCCTCCCTTTTTGAGCTGCAAGGGGAGGGTAAGACAGAGACCTGGAGAGGCCAGTCCAGCTGGGCAGCCTCAGTGCAGAGCTCGCAGAAGGACCTCCCACCATGACCTGGGTGCCCTTCTACCTCCTGACCCTCCTGGTTCAACACAGGTCAGAGTGGCCCAGGGACTGGGGGGCCTCCCAGCCCCTCCCTCCAGCACAGTCCTGAGGGTCACCTGCCCAGTGTCAGTGCCGTCAGCCAGCCCTTGCATTTCTGTCTGCAGGTCTCTGTGCTGTGCCTGTGCTGACACAGACCCCGTCTGCATCTTCTTCCCTGGGAGGCTCGGCCAAGCTCACCTGTACCCTGAGCAGTGAGCACAGCACGTACTACATTGAGTGTTATCAATAGAGAGTAGGGCAGGCCCCTAGGTATCTGATGAAGCTGACCAGTGATGGAAGCGTCACCAAGGAGGCTGGGATCCCCGACCGCTTCCCAGGCTCCAGCTCTGGGGCTGACCGCTACCAGACCATCGCCAACATCCAGTCTGAGGACGAGACTGAGTATATCTGTGAGGTCCACTATAAAACTGATGACCAATATGGATACCACAGTGACTCAGACAAAGGGGAAGTGAGGCCAAAACCTCCCTCCCATGCCCTCTGTCCAACGGCACCAGGGTGAGCTGCTCCCTGTCTGTCCCCGGAGTCCTGACCTTTGAGCCTTCCCCTTGCAAAACCCTCACCCCCAACCACTCCCCGAGTCACCCCCAGGGAGACGCAGACACACGTTAAAATTTAAGTGGTTTTGACGAGGTGGGATTCTGGTTCCTCCTCACAGGCCTGTGTGGGCAATGCTGGGAGAGACCAGCCCAGCCCAGGGCGGAACAGGACACTGGGAAACGGCTGAGCTGAGATGACCCTGTCCCCAGTAGCCCCCAGGCCCTGTGCTCCCAGTCTCTCAGGGAAGCAACATGGATCATGGCGTCCAGAGGCGACATGCTGGTCATGGTACCAAGTGTCCTGACTTTGGTGCCCCGGGTGCAGAGCAGGACACTGGCCAGGACTGAGGGCTCAGCAGGAAGCACTGGGCCTCTGGGGAGGGAGGATGGGAACCTTGACCCTATGGTGGGTGCAGAGTGGGGTCCTTAAGGAGTCAGGCGGCTGTGAGGGAGTCTGTGGTAGTACAGACTTGGAGCTTGGCCAGGCTTCTCCTGCTGGGAAAGGGTCTCAGCTTTGGTGACAAGAATGGCTCCCCATTCACCCACAGGACTTTCTAGGGACCGGCCAGCACAATGTCCACTGGGACAGCAGCAGGGTTGGGAATGGGGATGCTGAGCTGGAGAATATGGTCCCCTTAGTGCAGTCGGACACCCAGTGACTGAGGCCTGAGAGGCAAAGTCCAGGAGCTGTGCGTGGCCTGGAGGACTCCACGGGGGCAGGAGGGGAGGAGGCGGCCGGTCTTCGTGGGAGGGATGACGGGGGGCCGGGGGCAGGACTGGATAGGATATCAGGGCTCCGTCCTGCAGTGACCTCTTTTCCCGACTCTGCTGGGACTCATAGGGTACACAGGGCCCTCTCCTGTCACCCCACCCCAGAAAGGGTTGTTCTCTCCAAGGGTTTGCTGTGACTTTGTCCCAAACAAGGCCTCCTGCAGGTCCCTCAAAGGGAGAGTGTCCTGCTCCCCTTACACTGTAGGAAAGGGAGCCTGGAGGATGGCAGTGAGTAAACCCACCCCCATGTGGTTCGACCACATCCACATGCCTCGGGGCCTGTGCTGCTGAGAAATGAATACTGCAGGAGCCTGTGACGGACACACAGAGGGACACACGGCATGATTTGAGGACAAGGATGGAAAAGGGAAGACGATGAGACCGTACCCTGCTGTGCTTAGATGGCGACCCACCAGGGAGGGGTCTGCCCCTATGGACTCGATCAGAGAGAGATGGACACCCATTCGAGGGCATCTCTCTGGTGAAGGTCATAATAGGGTCAGGGTCTGGGTGAGAACACTGTCATCCTGTCTGTGAAAGAGACTGATGAACAGGGTGGAGGACGCTATTTCCTCCCAGGTTGGTCCGCACCTGTGGACATAGGATTAGTGACCTTATAAGAAGAGACCAGAAACACACCCCCAACCCCGAGTGAGCCACTGAGACAGACCATCTAAGGACAGAGCCAGAAAGTGCCTTCAGGGAGCTGGGGGAGAGCTTGCACTGAAAACAATATTAGGGCATCTCGATCATGAGGTTCTGACCTCCAGAAGCATGGAAAATAAATTTGTGGTGTTTAAGCAACATGTGGGTGGTATTTTTCCATGTCTGTCTGAGCTGACTGAGACAGGAGCTGGGAACACTTGCGTATAGGTGTTTATGGGAGCATTAGTCTTCATTTCTCTGAAATAAAATCCCAAGGGTACAATTCCTAGATTGTACATAATTGCATGTTTCGTTTCATAGTAGCTGCAAAGCTGTTTTCTAGGGTGGCTCTACCACTTTATATTCATACCAGCAACACCTGAGCGACCAGTCCCTCTGCTGCGCAGCCAGCATTGGTTTTGCCACTGTTTTTTACTTTAGCCCATCGGCTCCATTCTGACTGGTGTGTAGTGGCGACTCTTTAGGGTGTGACTGACATTCCCCTAACGACTCACGGGGACCATCTTCCCGTGTGCTCATCGGACATCTCTACATTCCCGAAAAAATGTCTCTTCATATCATTTCCCAAATTCCACTTGGATTTTAGTTGTTTTGTTTATTGATTAGTTTTGACACATTTTTTAATGTATATACAAGTTTTCTGATGAATATGTGAGTGGAAAGTATTTTCTCCCACTTTACTGGATTTTTCAACTCCATAAAAAGGACTTTTATAGAACAAATGCTTTTCATTTGAATACATTTCAATTTGTCTTCTTCCTTTTACAAATCATGCATGTATTGTCAAGTCCAAGAATTCTTGCCTAGGTCTAGATAAGGAAGACATTTTTCCTTTTTTAAAAAAAATATAAAATGAAAAAGAATATATATGTTGATTTGAATCACTTTGCTGTGCACCTGAAAATAAAACAACATTGTAAATCAGCTATACTTCGAAAAATAAAAATAAAAAAACTTTAAAGAAATATAATAAAAACTCTGCCAGAGGTACATGACCAGTGTCCCTGTATCTGCTGCTGGAATTCTGGGCTCTCGCAGCAGCATGACCGTGGTCCCCGCAGTGCCAGCTTCCAGCACTGTCCAGCCCACCACACGATAACCTCATCCGCAGAGAGGATACCTGTGTGTCCCCAAGGCCCAGGGGGGAGCCCAGGAGCAGATTGAGAAGTGTGTGCACATGCTGGGGCAGGGGCAGCCTTTCTCACTCAGCACCAGGAAGAGTCTTGGGACCTGGGCTCAGGCCTGGAACTCAGGTCCCACTTGAACTCCTCCTTGGATCCCAGCTGTTCTCTGCTCAGCAGGGAGCCGGTCACAAGGCCAAATTTGGCAGGAAGGAGATTTGCATGAAGACACCCCTTCTGAGGATAAGAGAGGCCCAGAGGCCCCACCCTAGCTCTGAGCTCAAAGGCAGAGCTTGGGGCGTTTCCACCATGGCCTGGACCCCTCTCTTGCTCCCTCTCCTCACTCTCTGCACAGGTGCTGCCCCCAGGCTCAGCCCGAAAAGTGACCAGAGCTCAGCCTAGTCCAGAAATTCAGCTCAGCACAGGAGCTGCTACAGGGGGCATGAGGCTGCAGGGATGAGACCCTCTTCCTCACCCTCCCTCTCCTCTCCTCTCTTGCAGGTTCTGTGGCCTCTTCTCAGCTGACTCAGCCACCTGCGGCATCCGTGTCCTTGGGACAGACGGCCAGGATCACCTGCCAGGGAGACAACGTAGGAAGCTATTATGCTAGCTGGTACCAGCAGAAGCCAGGCCAGGCCCCTGTGCTGGTCATTGATGGGTATAGCAACCGGGCCTCCGGGATCCCTGACCGATTCTCTGGCTCCAGTTCACGCAACACAGCCACCCTGACCATCAGCGGGGCCCAGGCCGAGGACGAGGCTGACTATTACTGTGCGTCAGCTGACAGCAGTGATTATCCTCACAGTGACACAATCAGACGGGGAAGTGAGACACAAACAACCTCCGTGTCTGGCTCACACTCTCCTCCAGCCCCAGAACGACTATGAACAAAACAGTGACAGGTCTGGCCTGGTTCCTCAAGATCTGAGACCCCAGGCTGCCCCTCCTCTCAGCCCTCCAGGCAGGCTCTGCACAGGAGGCTCAGGAGTGATTATGGGCTGGCAGGACATGGCTGTCTCAGTGTCTCGGCGGTGGTGTTGACTTGAGGAAATAAGGCCTGAGTGAAAGACAGACAGAGAGGGCAGAGACCCAGTGCTAGCGGACCCTGGATGTCCACATGGTGCTGACTGGCCACTCATGAGCCCAAATCTCTTGGATGGATGCCCAGAACCACCCAGCTCATCAGAGCTCTGGAACCTCCAGGATCCCGTGACAACCTGGGACTCAAAACAAGGCAAAGCAGCACCGTGGACAGAGTGGGGGCCACCACGTCCCTCCTCCGGGTTCACCCACCTCACACCCATGTTGGAGCCCCTGGCAGCTCCCAGCTGTGCCCTCCCTGGGGAGGGCTGTCATTGTAGAGACAGTACCCCCAAGGTCGTGTCCCCTGGTGACATCTAAAAAAGTGTAACAGCAAGTACAGAAAGGATTTAACTGTGACCAAGTACCTTTGTAGAAACTAAAAAAAATAAGAAAGAAAGAACATAGGGAGAAACAAAATATCCCATACCAAGCAATGAAAGATTCACAATACCTTAATATCAAAAATTTCCTGTAAGGAATCAGAAAAATAAGAGTCAGAATAAGGACAAAAATCAGGTAATCCAAACTTGCCCTGAATGGCCCAGATGATGTATTTGATAGACAAGGACACAAAAGCAACTTTTATAGTTATAGTCCATTTGTTCTTGAGGTTGAGGAAGGATTGAACATGTTAAATGGAGACACAGAGTGTAAAAACCTGATCCACATAGAATTTCGACAAATGAAAACTACAACATCTGAGATTAAAATAAACTGGATGAGACTGAGAGCACATAGATGCTGCAGACGAAGATCACTGAACCTGATGAAATAGCAGTAGAAACTATTCAAAATCAAACACAGACCCCCCCTCAAAAAAATGATGAGAATTGTCATCCGCTGCCCAAAACCCACCCATGTGGCCTGAGAAAAAGTCTCCTCTTAACAAATTTTGCCCATCATTTCAGGGTCTAGAATCTAACACAAGCTTAGTTTGATGAGTTTAGGACAGTTAAGCTCCATACCCAAGTGGTCTTAGAAAGACTAAGGAGGCCAGCAGGAGAGGGTGAGGGTGTCCATGGTGACCTGGAACAGAGCTCCTGAGACCTGGTCGGCGCACTGAATGGGTTGAGGGGCCCCTCAATCCAGTATGAACTCACCTTAAGTAATTACATCTGAATGGACCCTATTTCCAAATAAGGTCCCACTCTTGGGCACTGGTGGTTAGGACTTCAATTGGCAATTGTTAGAGGTCCTACAATATGTTTGTGTGTTTTTGTGTGGCCAGAAAATTTTGTCAGTGGGAAATCCCAAGCCCAAGACTTTTCCCTTCCATCCCATTCCTACATCCACTATTCCACTGTCTCTGCTTTCTATTAAGTGTATGGATAAGGATTAAGGATATTCATAGATGGAAGAGGAGTAAATATTCATGTGTGCTTAATACATATCAAGACCCATCTGTGTTCTTCCTACTTATTAACTTGTTTAATCACAACTAATCAATGAACAAGCATCCCCATTATATCCCATCTTACAGATGCGGAAGCTGAGGCATGAAGGGCAGAGCAACTTGTTTCAAGTCAGAACTGGAACGGGGCAGACCCGGCAGCAAAGAGGTCCCTCCATACGAGTTCCTGGACTTCCCCACCTTCCTGTGGCCTCTCATGGTGCTTCCCAAGCAAAGACATGGCCTTTCCTGAATGTGCTAGCAAGTTCTCCCTCCTATTTCAGACACAAGTGACTGACATTGTGACTTTGCACTGCTGCCCTATCCATTACATACACTATTTGAACCACATATGTAATTTTAAATTATCCAGTAAACACTTTTTAAAAATTAGGAGAAACCGATGCAGTTAGTTTCCATAATAGGTTTTGCTTAACTAAATTACTTGAAAATATCATTTCAATATGAATTAAATATAAATATATTGATACATTCTACACTACACTATTCTAAATCTTTGAAATGTGCTGGGTATTTCAGATCTACAGCACATCTCACTGCGACCACCCACATTGCATGTTGAGAAGCCTCATTGGCTTGTGGCCACCATGTTGGACAGAGCAGGTGAGATGGATGAGGTTTCCTTGTGGTAACCGTGCCTGTAGTACACACTCACCAGACCAAGAGGCGATGGAGGGTCCCAAGCCCAGAGTCTTTGCTGGAGAGGAGCTACTGATCCATTTTCCACCCAGACCAGGGATATTGAGGGTACCTCGAAATGAGGAGATTTAATATATGTATACATGTGACTTCTTTCTGAAAGGCAAAATAGTAAATACAACTACAATTTTAAAGGTGCTTCTGAATCGTTAAACACATTTTTATTATAGTCTGTAAAATGAATGCAATACTCGGTACATTTTAAGGTAGATAGTGTCACATCACCCCTTTCAGTAGGGAGATCATTTCCATAAACCCCACAAGTCATAAAGTTATATTTTGTGAAAAGATCTAGATGGAAAGGTGGGCCATAGGAATATTTTATTGACATTGGAAATGGATCACCTGAATGCAGAAGAGCGGGTGGTGACAGTAGGGACTCAGGGGGCCTGGAGTAGGGATGGAGGAAACTAGGGGGGTTTTGAGGGGGCAGGGTGGGGAGTAGGCTGAAAGGTCAAGCTCTGAAGTCAGTCCCTTGGATGGAATCTTGACCCATGCAGCCCTGTCTGGGGGAATCTGGGAAAATCATTTACCCTCCCAATGATGGCTCCTCCTCATTAGACTGGGGAGAGGTTGTGCCTTCAGCAGAGGGCGCTGTGGGATTATTATGATGCCAGGTGAGGTGCTGCAGGAAACTCACCAAGGGTCTGGCATATACCCGGGGCTCAAAAGTTGTTATTCTATTAAAGTAGCTACATGTGTAGGAAGACGTCCATCTTGGGGGCACCAAGGGGCACTGTGGGTCCTGATTGGGACCCTCATAGGTCCAAGTCCCCTGGGGAGGGCTCAAGTGCAAAGGGCATGACTGATGCTGCCTTGAAGACACTTCTCTTGAGGAGAGTAAATCTCTCTCTGAAACCCACAGGTGGCCCTACTTCTGACCCCAGGGAGTCCCCAGCGTGAGGTCCGTGGGCTCAGGGCTGAGCCAGGAGCTGAGACACAGGATGGGGAGGGAGGAGTAGATTTGCATTCACTGCTCCTCCCTTTTTGAGCTGCAAGGGGAGAGGATAAGACAGAGACCTGGAGAGGCCAGTCCAGCTGGGCAGCCTCAGTGCAGAGCTCGCAGAAGGACCTCCCACCATGACCTGGGTGCCCTTCTACCTCCTGCCCCTCCTGGTTCAACACAGGTCAGAGTGGCCCAGGGACTCGAGGCCTCCCAGCCCCTCCCTCCAGCACAGTCCTGAGGGTCACCTGCCCAGTGTCAGTGCCATCAGCCAACCCTTGCATTTCTGTCTGCAGGTCTCTGTGCTGTGCCTGTGCTGACCCAGACCCCGTCTGCATCTTCTTCCCTGGGAGGCTTGGCCAAGCTCACCTGTACCCTGAGCAGTGAGCACAGCACGTACTACACTGAGTGTTATCAATAGAGAGTAGGGCAGGCCCCTAGGTATCTGATGAAGCTGACCAGTGACGGAAACGTCACCAAAGGGGGATGGGATCCCCGACCGCTTCTCAGGCTCCAGCTCTGAGGCTGACCGCTACCTGACCATCACCAACATCCAGTCTGAGGACGAGACTGAGTATATCTGTGGTGTCATCTATAAATCTGGTGGCCAATATGGATACCAGAGGGACCCAGACAAAGGGGAAGTGAGGCCTAAACTTCCCTCCCATGCCCTCCGTCCCACGGCACCAGGGTTGGTCTGTCCCCAGTGTCCTGACCTTTGAGTCTTCCCCTTGCAAACACCTCACCCCCAACCTCTCCCCGAGTCACCCCCAGGGAGACGCAGACACACTTAAAATTTAAGTGGTTTTGATGAGGTGGGATTCTGGTTCCTCCTCACAGGCCTGTGTGGGCATTGCTGGGAGAGACCAGCCCAGCCCAGGGCGGAACAGGACACTGGGAATGGGCTGAGCTGAGATGACCCTTTCCCCAGTAGCCTCCAGGCCCTGTGCTCCAAGTCTCTCAGGGAAGGAACACGGATCTTGGAATCCAGAGGCGACATGCAGGTCATGGTACCAATTGTCCTGACTTGGGTGCCCCGGGTACAGAACAGGACCCTGGCCAGGACTGAGGGCTCAGCAGGAAGCACTGGGCCTCTGGGGAGGGAGGATGGGAACCTTGACCCCATGGTGGGTGCAGAGCTGGGTCCTTAGGGAGTCAGGGGCCGGTGAGGGGGTCTGTGGTAGTACAGGCTTGGAGCTTGGCCAGGCTTCTCCTGCTGGGGAAGGGTCTCAGCTTTGGTGACAAGAATGGCTCCCCTTTCACCCACAGGACTTTCTAGGGACCGGCCAGCACAATGTCCACTGGGACAACAGCAGGGATGGGGAATGGTGATGCTGAGCTGGAGAATATGGTCCCCTTAGTGCAGTCGGACCCCCAGTGACTGAGGCCTGAGAGGCAAAGTCCAGGAGCTGTCCGTGGCCTGGAGGACTCCATGGGGGCAGGAGGGGAAGAGGGGGCTGGTCTTCGCGGGAGGGATGACGGGGGGCCGGGGCAGGACTGGACAGGATATCAGGCCTCCGTCCTGCAGTGGCCTCTGTCCCCAACTCACCGGGACTCACAGGGGACACAGGGCCCTCTCTGTCACCCCATCCGGGAAAGGGTTGTCCTCTCCAAGGGTTTGCTGTGATTTTGTCCCAAACAAGGCCTCCTGCAGTTCCCTCTAGTGGGGAGTGTCCTGCCCCACTTACACTGTAGGAAAGGGAGCCAGGAGTATGGCAGGGAGTAAACCCACCCCCATGCAGGTCCCACCACATCCACACGTCCCGGGGCCTGTGCTGCTAAGAAGTGAAGACAGCAGGAGCCTGTGACGGACACACAGAGGGACACACGGCAGGATGTGAGGACAAGGATGGAAAAGGTAAGACGATGAGACCATACCCTGCTGTGCTTAGATGGCGGCCCACCAGGGAGGGGTCAGCCCCTATGAACTCGATCAGAGAGAGATGGACACAAATTCGAGGGCATCTCTCTGGTCAAGGTCATAATAGGTTCAGGGTCTGGGTGAGAACACTGTCATCCTGTCTGTGAAAGGGACTGATGAGCAGCGTGGAGGATGGTATCTCCTCCCAGGTTGGTCCGCACCTGTGGACATAGGATTAGTGACCTTATAAGAAGAGACCAGAAACACACCCCCAACCCCGAGTGAGCCACTGAGACAGACCATCTAAGGACAGAGCCAGAAGGTGCCTTCAGGGAGCCGGGAGAGAGCTTGCACTAAAAACAATATTAGGGCATCTTGATCACAGACTTCTGACCTCCAGAAGCATGGAAAATAAATTTGTGGTGTTTAAGCAACATGTGGGTGGTATTTTTCCATGGCTGCCTGAGCTGACTAAGACAGGAGCTGGGAACACTTGCGTGTAGGTGTTTATGGGAGCATTCGTCTTCATTTCTCTGAAATAAAATCCCAAGGGTACAATTCCTAGATTGTACATAATTGCATGTTTAGTTTCATAGTAGCTGCAAAGCTGTGTTCTAGGGTGGCTGTACCACTTTATATTCCTACCAGCAACACCTGAGCGACCAGTCCCTCTGTTGCGCAGTCAGCATTGGTTTTGCCACTGTTTTTTACTTTAGCCCATCGGCTCCATTCTGACTGGTGTGTAGTGGCAACTCTTTAGGGTGTGACTGACATTCCCCTAACGACTCACAGGGACCATCTTCCCGTGTGCTCATCGGACATCTCTACATTCCCGAAAAAATGTCTGTTCACATCATTTCCCAAATTCCACTTGCATTTTAGTTGTTTTGTTTATTGATTAGTTTTGACACATTTTTTAATGTATATACAAGTTTTCTGATGAATATGTGAGTGGAAAGTATTTTCTCCCACTTTACTGGATTTTTCAACTCCATAAAAAGGACTTTTATAGAACAAATGCTTTTCATTTGAATACATTTCAATTTATCTTCCTCCTTTTACAAATCATGCATGTATTGTCAAGCCCAAGAATTCTTGCCTAGGTCTAGATAAGGAAGACATTTTTCCTTTTTTTTTTTAAATATAAAATGAAAAAGAATATATATGTTGATTTGAATCACTTTGCTGTGCACATGAAACTAAAACAACATTGTAAATCAGCTATACTTCGAAAAATAAAAATAAAAAAACTTTAAAGAATTATAATAAAAACTCTGCCAGAGGTACATGACCAGTGTCCCTGTATCTGCTGCTGGAATTCTGGGCTCTCGCAGCAGCATGACCGTGGTCCCCACAGTGCCAGCTTCCAGCACTGTCCAGCCCACCACAAGATAACCTCATCCACAGAGAGGACGCCTGTGTGACCCCAAGGCCCAGTGGGGAGCCCAGGAGCAGACTGGGAGGTGTGTGCACATGCTGGGGCAGGGGCAGCCTTTCTCACTCAGCACCAGAAAGAGTTCTGGGGACCTGGGCTCAGGCCTGGAACTCAGGTCCCACTTGAACTCCTCCTTGGATCCCAGCTGTTCTCTGCTCAGCAGGGAGCCGGTCACAAGGCCAAAGGTGGCAGGAAGGAGATTTGCATGAGGACACCCCTTCTGAGGATAAGAGAGGCCCAAAGGCCCCACCCCAGCTGTGAGCTCAGAGGCAGAGCTCGGGGCGTCTCCACCATGGCCTGGACCCCTCTCCTGCTCCCCCTTCTCACTCTCTGCACAGGTGCTGCCCCCAGGCTCAGCCCGAAAAGTGACCAGAGCTCAGCCTAGTCCAGAACTTCAGCTCAGCACAGGAGCTGCTACAGGGGGCATGAGGCTGCAGGGATGAGACCCTCTTCCTCACCCTCCCTCTCCTCTCCTCTCTTGCAGGTTCTGTGGCCTCTTCTCAGCTGACTCAGCCACCTGCGGCATCCGTGTCCTTACGACAGACGGCCAGGATCACCTGCCAGGGAGACAACTTTGGAAGCAATTATGTTAGCTTTTACCAGCAGAAGCCAGGCCAGGCCCCTGTGCTGGTCATTTATAAGGATAGTCAGCGGCCCTCCGGGATCCCTAACCGATTCTCTGGCTCCAGTTCAGGCAACACAGCCACCCTGACCATCAGCGGGGCCCAGACCGAGGACGAGGCTGACTATTACTGTGCGTCAGCTGACAGCAGTGGTCATCCTCACACTGGCACAGGCAGACGGGGAAGTGAGACACAAACCCCCTCCCTGTCTGGCTCACACTCTCCTCCAGCCCCAGAACGACTATGAACAAAACAGTGACAGGTCTGGCCTGGTTCCTCAAGATCTGAGGCCCCCAGGCTGCCCCTCTACCCAGCCCTCCAGGCAGGCTCTGCACAGGGGGCTCAGGAGTGATTATGGGCTGGCAGGACCAGGCTGTCTCAGTGTCTCGGCAGTGGTGTTGACTTGAGGAAATAAGGCCTGAATGAAGGACAGACAGAGAGGGCAGAGACTCAGTGTTAGTGGACCCTGGATGTCCACATGGTGCAGACTGGCCAATCACGAGCCCAAATCTCTTGGATGGATGCCCAGAACCACCCAGCTCATCAGAGCTCTGGAACCTACAGGATCCCGTGAAAACCTGGACACCAAACATGGCAAAGCAGAACAGTGGACAGAGTGGGGGCCACCACGTCCCTACCCGGGCTCACCCACCTCAAACCCATGTTGGAGCCCCTGGCAGCTCCCATGTCTGCCCTCCCTGGGGAGGGCTGTCATTGTAGAGACAGTCCCCCCAAGGTCGTGTCCCCTGGTACCATCTAAAAAAGTGTGAAAGCAAGTACAGAAAGGATTTAACTCTGACCAGGTACCTTTGCTGAAAGTAAAAAAAATAAGAAAGGAAGAACATAGGGAGAAACAAAATATCCCATACCCAGCAAGGAAAGATTCACAATACCTGAATATCAAAAATTTCCTGTAAGGATTGAGAAAAATAAGAGTCAGAATAAGGACAAAATTCAGTTAATCCAAACTTGCCCTGAATGGCCCAGATGATGTATTTGATAGACAAGGACACAAGAGCAACTTTTATAGTTATAGTCCATTTGTTCTTGAGGTTGAGGAAAGATGGAACATGTTAAATGGAGACACAGAGTGTAAAAACATGATCCACATTGAATTTCTGCAAATCAAAACTACAACATCTGAGATTAAAATAAACTGGATGAGACTGAGAGCACATAGATGCTGCAGAAGAAGATCACTGAACTTGATGAAATAGCAGTAGAAACTATTCAAAACCAAACACAAGCCCCCCTCAAAAATGATGAGAGATGTCATACCCTTCCCAAAGCCCACTCATGTGGCCTGAGAAAAAGTCTTCTCTTAACAAATTTTGCACATCATTCCAGGGTCTAGAGTCTGAACCAAGCTCAGTTTGATGAGTTTAGGAAAGTTAAGCTCCAGACCCAAGTGGCCTTAGAAAGACTAAGGAGGCCAGCAGGAGAGGGTGAGGGTGTCCATGGTGACCTGGAACAGAGCTCCTGAGACCTGGTGGACTCACTGAATGGGTTGAAGGGCCCCTCAATCCAGTGTGAACTCACCTTATGTAATTACATCTGAATGGACCCTATTTCCAAATAAGGTCCCACTCTTGGGCACTGGTGGTTAGGACTTCAACTGGCAATTGTTAGAGGTCCTACAATATGTTTGTGTATTTTTGTGTGGCCAGAAAATTTTGTCAGTGGGAAATCCCAAGCCCAAGACTTTTCCCTTCCATCCCATTCCTACATCCACTATTCCACTGTCTCTGCTTTCTATTAAGTGTATGGATAAGGATTAAGGATATTCATAGATGGAAGAGGAGTAAATATTCATGTGTGCTTAATACATATCAAGACCCATGTGCGTCCTTCCTACTTATTAACTTGTTTAATCACAACTAATCAATGAACAAGCATCCCCATTATATCCCATCTTACAGATGCGGAAGCTGAGGCATGAAGGGCAGAGCAACTTGTTTCAAGTCAGAACTGGAACGGGGCAGACCCGGCAGCAAAGAGGTCCCTCCATACGAGTTCCTGGACTTCCCCACCTTCCTGTGGCCTCTCATTGTGCTTCCAAAGCTAAGACATGGCCTTTCCTGAATGTGCTAGCAAGTTCTCTCTCCTATTTCAGACAAAACTGACTGACATTGTGACTTTGCAGTGCTGCCCTATCCATTACATACACTATTTGAACCACATATGTAATTTTAAATTATCCAGTAAACACATTTTAAAAATTAGGAGAAACCGATGCAGTTAGTTTCCATAATAGGTTATGCTTAACTAAATTACTTGAAAATATCATTTCAATATGAATTAAATATAAAAATATTGATACATTCTACACTACACTATCCTAAATCTTTGAAATATGCTGGGTATTTCATATCAACAGCACATCTCACTGTGACCACCCACATTGCACGTTCAGCAGCCTCATTGGCTTGTGGCCACCATGTTGGACAGAGCAGGTGAGATGGATGAGGTTTCCTTGGGGTAACCATGCCTGTAGTACATACTCACCACACCAAGAGGTGATGAAGGGTCCCAAGCCCAGAGTCTTTGCTGGAGAGGAACTGCTGTTCCAGTTTCCACCCAGACCAGGGATATTGAGGGTACCTCAAAATGAGGAGATTTAATACATGTATCTGTGTGACTTCTTTCTCAAAGACAAGATAGTAAATACAACTACAATTTTAAAGGTGGTTCTGAATCATTAAACGCATTTTTATTATAGTCTGTGAAATGAATGACAGTAGTCTGTAGAGTTTTAAGCAAATAGTGTCACATCATCCCTTTCAGTAGGGAGATCATTTCCATAAACCTCACAAATCATAAAGTTATATTTTGTGAATAGATCTAGATGGAAAGGTGAACCATAGGAATATTTTATTGACATTGGATACGGATCACCTGAATACAGAAGAGAGGGTGGTGACAGGAGGAGCTCAGGAGGCCTGGAGTAGGGATGGAGGAAATTATGGGGGTTTTGAGGGTGAAGGGTGGGGAGGGGGCTGAAAGGTCAGGGTCTGAAGTCAGTCCCTTGGATGGAAGCTTGACCCATGCATCCTTGTCTGGGAGAATCTGGGAAAATCATTTACCCTCCCAATGATGGCTCCTCCTCAAGAGACTGGGGAGAGGTTGTGCCTTCAGCAGAGGGCGCTGTGGGATTATTATGATGCCAGGTGAGGTGCTGCAGGAAACTCACCAAGGGTCTGGCATATACCGGGGGCTCAAAAGCTGTCATTTTAGTAAAGTAGCTACATGTGTAGGAAGACGTCCATCCTGGGGGCACCAGGTGGCACTGTGGGTCCTGGCTGGGACCCTCATAGGTCCAAGTCCCCTGGGGAGGGCTCAAGTGCAAAGGGCATGACTGACGCTTCCTTGAAGACACTTCTCTTGAGGAGAGTAAATCTGTCTCTGAAACCCACACGTGGCCCTTCTTCTGACCCCAGGGAGTCCCCAGCGTGAGGTCCCTGGGCTCAGGGCTCAGCCAGGAGCTGAGACACAGGATGAGGAGGGAGAAGTAGATTTACATTCACTGCTCCTCCCTTTTTGAGCTGCAAGGGGAGAGGATAAGACAGAGACCTGGAGAGGCCAGTCCAGCTGGGCAGCCTCAGTGCAGAGCTCGCAGAAGGACCTCCCACCATGACCTGGGTGCCCTTCTACCTCCTGCCCCTCCTGGTTCAACACAGGTCAGAGTGGCCCAGGGACTCGAGGCCTCCCAACCCCTCCCTCCAGCACAGTCCTGAGGGTCACCTGCCCAGTGTCAGTGCCGTCAACCAACACTTGCATTTCTGTCTGCAGGTCTCTGTGCTGTGCCTGTGCTGACACAGACCCCGTCTGCATCTTCTTCCCTGGGAGGCTCGGCCAAGCTCACTTGCACACTGAGCAGTGAGCACAGCATGTACTACATTGAGTGGTATCAACAGAGAGTAGGGCAGGCCCCTAGGTATCTGATGAAGCTGACCAGTGACGGAAGCGTCACCAAGAGGGATGGGATCCCCGACCGCTTCTCAGCCTCCAGCTCTGGGGCTGACCGCTACCTGACCATCGTCAACATCCAGTCTGAGGACGAGACTGAGTATATCTGTGGTGTCCACTATAAAATGATGGCCAATATGGATACCAGAGTGACCCAGACAAAGGGGAAGTGAGGCCAAAACCTCCCTCCCATGCCCTCTGTCCAACGGCACCAGGGTGAGCTGCTCCCTGTCTGTCCCCGGAGTCCTGACTTTGAGTCTTCGCCTTGCAAAACCCTCACCCCCAACCTCTCCCCGAGTCACCCCCAGGGAGACGCAGACACACGTTAAAATTTAAGTGGTTTTGACGAGGTGGGATTCTGGTTCCTCCTCACAGGCCTGTATGGGCAATGCTGGGAGAGACCAGCCCAGCCCAGGGCGGAACAGGACACTGGGAAACGGCTGAGCTGAGATGACCCTGTCCCCAGTAGCCCCCAGGCCCTGTGCTCCAAGTCTCTCAGGGAAGCAACATGGATCACGGTGTCCAGAGGCGACATGCCGGTCATGTTACCAAGTGTCCTGACTTGGGTGCCCCGAATGCAGAGCAGGACCCTGGCCAGGACTGAGGGCTCAGCAGGAAGCACTGGGCCTCTGGGGAGGGAGGATGGGAACCTTGACCCCATGGTGGGTGCAGAGCTGGGTCCTTAGGGAGTCAGGTGGCAGTGCGGGGGTCTGTGGTAGTACAGACTTGGAGCTTGGCCAGGCTTCTCCTGTTGGGGAAGGGTCTCAGCTATGGTGACAAGAATGGTTCCCCATTCACCCACAGGACTTTCTAGGGACCGGCCAGCACCACGTCCCCTGGGACAGCAGCAGGGTTGGGGAACGTGGATGCTGAACTGGAGAATATGGTACCCTTAGTGCAGTCGGACACCCAGTGAGTGAGGCCTGAGAGGCAAAGTACAGGAGCTGTCCGTGGCCTGGAGGACTCCACGGGGGCAGGAGGGGAGGAGGGGGCTGGTCTTCGTGGGAGGGATGACAGGGGGCCGGGGGCAGGACTGGACAGGATATCAGGGCTCCGTCCTGCAGTGACCTCTTTTCCCGACTCTGCTGGGACTCATAGAGTACACAGGGCCCTCTCCTGTCACCCAACCCCGGAAAGGGTTGTTCTCTCCAAGGGTTTGCTGTGACTTTGTCCCAAACAAGGCCTCCTGCAGGTCCCTCTAGTGGAGAGTGTCCTGCTCCCCTTACACTGTAGGAAAGGGAGCCTGGAGGATGGCAGTGAGTAAACCCACCCCCATGTGGTTCAACCACATCCACATGCCTCGGGGCCTGTGCTGCTGAGAAATGAATACAGCAGGAGCCTGTGACGGACACACAGAGGATAACACGGTATGATGTGAGGACAAGGATGGAAAAGGGAAGACGATGAGACCGTACCCTGCTGTGCTTAGATGGCGACCCACCAGGGAGGGGTCTGCCCCTATGGACTCGATCAGAGAGAGATGGACACCCATTCGAGGGCATCTCTCTGGTCAAAGTCATAATACGGTCAGGGTCTGGGTGAGAACACTGTCATCCTGTCTGTGAAAGAGACTGATGAACAGGGTGGAGGACGGTATCTCCTCCCAGGTTGGTCCGCACCTGTGGACATAGGATTAGTGACCTTATAAGAAGAGACCAGAAACACACTCCCAACCCCGAGTGAGCCACTGAGACAGACCATCTAAGGACAGAGCCAGAAAGTGCCTTCAGGGAGCCGGGAGAGAGCTTGCACTGAAAACAATATTAGGGCCTCTTGATCACAGACTTCTGAACTCCAGAAGCATGGAAAATAAATTTGTGGTGTTTAAGCAACATGTGGGTGGTATTTTTCCATGGCTGCCTGAGCTGTCTAAGACAGGAGCTGGGAACACTTGCATGTAGGTGTTTATGGGAGCATTAGTCTTCATTTCTCTGAAATAAAATCCCAAGGGTACAATTCCTAGATTGTACAGTAATTGCATGTTTAATTTCATAGTAGCTGCAAAGCTGTTTTCTAGGGTGGCTGTACCACTTTATATTCCTACCAGCAACACCTGAGCGACCGGTCCCTCTGCTGCGCAGCCAGCATTGGTTTTGCCACTGTTTTTTACTTTAGCCCATCGGCTCCATTCTGACTGATGTGTAGTGGCAACTCTTTAGGGTGTGACTGACATTCCCCTAACGACTCACGGGGACCATCTTCCCATGTGCTCATCGGACATCTCTACATTCCCGAAAAAATGTCTGTTCACATCATTTCCCAAATTCCACTTGCATTTTAGTTGTTTTGTTTATTGATTAGTTTTGACACATTTTTTAATGTATATACAAGTATTTTGATGAATATGTGAGTGGAAAGTGTTTTCTCCCTCTTTACTGGATTTTTCAACTCCATAAAAAGGACTTTTATAGAACAAATGCTTTTCATTTGAATACATTTCAATTTATCTTCTTCCTTTTACAAATCATGCATGTATTGTCAAGTCCAAGAATTCTTGCCTAGGTCTAGATAAGGAAGACATTTTTCCTTTTTTTAAAAAAATATAAAATGAAAAAGAATATATATGTTGATTTGAATCACTTAGCTGTGCACCTGAAACTAAAACAACATTGTAAATCAACTATACTTCGAAAAATAAAAATAAAAAAACTTTAAAGAAATATAATAAAATCTCTGCCAGAGGTACATGACCAGTGTCCCTGTATCTGCTGCTGGAATTCTGGGCTCTCGCAGCAGCATGACCGTGGTCCCCGCGGTGCCAGCTTCCAGCACTGTCCAGCCCACCACACGATAACCTCATCCGCAGAGAGGATACCTGTGTGTCCCCAAGGCCCAGGGAGGAGCCCAGGAGCAGACTGAGAGGTGTGTGCACATGCTGGGGCAGGGGCAGCCTTTCTCACTCAGCACCAGGAAATGTCTGGGGACCTGGGCTCAGGACTGGAACTCAGGTCCCAGTTGAACTCCTCCTTGGATCCCAGCTGTTCTCTGCTCAGCAGGGAGCCGGTCACAAGGCCAAAGGTGGCAGGAAGGAGATTTGCATGAGGACACCCCTTCTGAGGATAAGAGAGGCCCAGAGGCCCCACCCTAGCTCTGAGCTCAAAGGCAGAGCTTGGGGCGTCTCCACCATGGCCTGGACCCCTCTCTTGCTCCCCCTTCTCACTCTCTGCACAGGTGCTGTCCCCAGGCTCAGCCCGAAAAGTGACCAGAGTTCAGCCTAGTCCAGAAATTCAGCTCAGCACAGGAGCTGCTACAGGGGGCATGAGGCTGCAGGGATGAGACCCTCTTCCTCACCCTCCCTCTCCTCTCCTCTCTTGCAGGTTCTGTGGCCTCTTCTCAGCTGACTCAGCCACCTGTGGCATCCGTGTCCTTAGGACAGACGGCCAGGATCACCTGCCAGGGAGACAACGTAGGAAGCTATAATGCTGGCTGGTACCAGCAGAAGCCAGGCCAGGCCCCTGTGCTGGTCATTGATGGGTATAACGACCGGGCCTCAGGGATCCCTGACCGATTCTCTGGCTCCAGTTCAGGCAACACAGCCACCCTGACCATCAGTGGGGCCCAGACCGAGGACGAGGCTGACTATTACTGTGCGTCAGCTGACAGCAGTGATTATCCTCACAGTGACACAGGCAGACGGGGAACTGAGACACAAACCACCTCCGTGTCTGGCTCACACTCTCCTCCAGCCCCAGGAGGACTATGAACAAAACAGTGACAGGTTTGGCCTGGTTCCTCAAGATCTGAGACCCCAGGCTGCCCCTCCTCTCAGCCCTCCAGGCAGGCTCTGCACAGGAGGCTCAGGAGTGATTATGGGCTGGCAGGACATGGCTGTCTCAGTGTCTCGGCAGTGGTGTTGACTTGAGGAAATAAGGCCTGAATGAAGGACAGACAGAGAGGGCACAGACCCAGTGTTAGTGGACCCTGGATGTCCACATGGTGCTGACTGGCCACTCATGAGCCCAAATCTCTTGGATGGATGCCCAGAACCACCCAGCTCATCAGAGCTCTGGAACCTCCAGGATCTCCTGCCAACCTGGGACTCAAAACAAGGCAAAGCAGCACCGTGGACAGAGTGGGGGCCACCACGTCCCTCCTCTGGGTTCACCCACCTCACACCCATGTTGGAGCCCCTGGCAGCACCCAGCTGTGCCCTCCCTGGGGAGGGCTGTCATTGTAGAGACAGTCCCCCCAAGGTCGTGTCCCCTGATGCCATCTAAAAAAGTGTAACAGCAAGTACAGAAAGGATTTAACTGTGACCAAGTACCTTTGTTGCAACTAAAAATAATAAGAAAGAAAGAACATAGGGAGAAACAAAATATCCCATACCCAGCAAGAAAAGATTCACAATACCTGAATATCAAAAATTTCCTGTAAGGAATCAGAAAAATAAGAGTCAGAATAAGGACAAAAATCAGGTAATCCAAACTTGCCCTGAATGGCCCAGATGATGTATTTGATAGACAAGGACACAGGAGCAACTTTTATAGTTATAGTCCATTTGTTCCTGAGGTTGAGGAAAGATTGAACATGTTAAATGGAGACACAGAGTGTAAAAACCTGATCCACATAGAATTTTGAGAAATGAAAAGTACAACATCTGAGATTAAAATAAACTGGATGAGACTGAGAGCACATACATGCTGCAGAAGAAGATTACTGAACTTTATGAAATAGGAGCAGAAACTATTCAAAATCAAACACAGACCCCCCCGAAAAAAATGATGAGAATTTTCATACCCTGCCGAAAACCCACCCATGTGGCCTGAGAAAAAGTCTCCTCTTAACAAATTTTGCCCATCATTTCAGGGTCTAGAATCTAACACAAGCTCAGTTTGATGAGTTTCCGACAGTTAAGCTCCAGACCCAAGTGGTCTTAGAAAGACTAAGGAGGCCAGCAGGAGAGGGTGAGGGTGTCCATGGTGACGTGGAACAGAGCTCCTGAGACCTGGTCGGCGCACTGAATGGGTTGAGGGGCCTCATAATCCAGTATGAACTCACCTTAAGTAATTACATCTAAATAGACCCTATTTCCAAATAAGGTCCCAGTCTTGGGCACTGGTGGTTAGGACTTCAATTGGCAATTGTTAGAGGTCCTACAATATGTTTGTGTGTTTTTGTGTGGCCAGAAAATTTTGTCAGTGGGAAATCCCAAGCCCAAGACTTTTCCCTTCCATCCCATTCCTACATCCACTATTCCACTGTCTCTGCTTTCTATTAAGTGTATGGATAAGGATTAAGGATATTCATAGATGGAAGAGGAGTAAATATTCATGTGTGCTTAATACATATCAAGACCCATCTGTGTTCTTCCTACTTATTAACTTGTTTAATCACAACTAATCAATGAACAAGCATCCCCATTATATCCCATCTTACAGATGCGGAAGCTGAGGAATGAAGGGCAGAGCAACTTGTTTCAAGTCAGAACTGGAACGGGGCAGACCCGGCAGCAAAGAGGTCCCTCCATACGAGTTCCTGGACTTCCCCACCTTCCTGTGGCCTCTCATGGTGCTTCCCAAGCAAAGACATGGCCTTTCCTGAATGTGCTAGCAAGTTCTCCCTCCTATTTCAGACACAAGTGACTGACATTGTGACTTTGCACTGCTGCCCTATCCATTACATACACTATTTGAACCACATATGTAATTTTAAATTATCCAGTAAACACTTTTTAAAAATTAGGAGAAACCGATGCAGTTAGTTTCCATAATAGGTTTTGCTTAACTAAATTACTTGAAAATATCATTTCAATATGAATTAAATATAAATATATTGATACATTCTACACTACACTATTCTAAATCTTTGAAATGTGCTGGGTATTTCAGATCTACAGCACATCTCACTGCGACCACCCACATTGCATGTTGAGAAGCCTCATTGGCTTGTGGCCACCATGTTGGACAGAGCAGGTGAGATGGATGAGGTTTCCTTGTGGTAACCGTGCCTGTAGTACACACTCACCAGACCAAGAGGCGATGGAGGGTCCCAAGCCCAGAGTCTTTGCTGGAGAGGAGCTACTGATCCATTTTCCACCCAGACCAGGGATATTGAGGGTACCTCGAAATGAGGAGATTTAATATATGTATACATGTGACTTCTTTCTGAAAGGCAAAATAGTAAATACAACTACAATTTTAAAGGTGCTTCTGAATCGTTAAACACATTTTTATTATAGTCTGTAAAATGAATGCAATACTCGGTACAATTTTAGGTAAATAGTGTCACATCACCCCTTTCAGTAGGGCGATCATTTCCATAAACCCCACAAGTCATAAAGTTATATTTTGTAAATACATCTAGATGGAAAGTTGAATCATAAAAAATATTTTATTGACGTTGGATACGGATCACCTGAATACAGAAGAGAGGGTGGTGACAGGAGGGGCTCAGGAGGCCTGGGGTAGGGATGGAAGAAACTATTGGGGGTTTTGAGGGGGCAGGGTGGGGAGGGGGCTGAAAAGTCAGGCTCTGAAGTCAGTCCCTTGGATGGAATCTTGACCCATGAATCCTTGTCTGGGGGAATCTGGGAAAATCATTTACCCTCCCATAAATGGCTCCTCCACATTAGACTGGGGAGAGGTTGTGCCTTCAGCAGAGGGCGCTGTGGGATTATTATGATGCCAGGTGAGGTGCTGCAGGAAACTCACCAAGGGTCTGGCATATACTGGGGGCTCCAAAGTGGTCATTTTAGTAAAGTAGCTACATGTGTAGGAAGACGTCCATCCTGGGGGCACCAGGTGGCACTGTGGGTCCTGGCTGGGACCCTCATAGGTCCAAGTCCCCTGGGGAGGGCTCAAGTGCAAAGGGCATGACTGACGCTTCCTTGAAGACACTTCTCTTGAGGAGAGTAAATCTGTCTCTGAAACCTACACGTGGCCCTTCTTCTGACCCCAGGGAGTCCCCAGCGTGAGGCCCCTGGGTTCAGGGCTCAGCCAGGAGCTGAGACACAGGATGAGGAGGGAGAAGTAGATTTGCATTCACTGCTCCTCCCTTTTTGAGCTGCAAGGGGAGAGGATAAGACAGAGACCTGGAGAGGCCAGTCCAGCTGGGCAGCCTCAGTGCAGAGCTCGCAGAAGGACCTCCCACCATGACCTGGGTGCCCTTCTACCTCCTGCCCCTCCTGGTTCAACACAGGTCAGAGTGGCCCAGGGACTCGAGGCCTCCCAGCCCCTCCCTCCAGCACAGTCCTGAGGGTCACCTGCCCAGTGTCAGTGCCGTCAACCAACACTTGCATTTCTGTCTGCAGGTCTCTGTGCTGTGCCTGTGCTGACACAGACCCCGTCTGCATCTTCTTCCCTGGGAGGCTCGGCCAAGCTCACCTGCACCCTGAGCAGTGAGCACAGCACGTACTACATTGAGTGGTATCAACAGAGAGTAGGGCAGGCCCCTATGTATGTGATGAAGCTCACCAGTGACGGTTGTGTTTCCAAGAGAGATGGGATCCCCGACCGCTTCACAGGCTCCAGCTCTGGGGCTGACCGCTACCTGACCATCGTCAACATCCAGTCTGAGGACGAGACTGAGTATATCTGTGGTGTCCACTATAAAATGATGGCCAATATGGATACCAGAGTGACCCAGACAAAGGGGAAGTGAGGCCAAAACCTCCCTCCCATGTCCTCCATCCCACGGCATAAGGGTGAGCTGCTCCCTGTCTGTCCCCGGAGTCCTGACTTTGAGTCTTCGCCTTGCAAAACCCTCACCCCCAACCACTCCCCGAGTCACCCCCAGGGAGACGCAGACACACGTTAAAATTTAAGTGGTTTTGACGAGGTGGGATTCTGGTTCCTCCTCACAGGCCTGTGTGGGCAATGCTGGGAGAGACCAGCCCAGCCCAGGGCAGAACAGGACAGTGGGAAAGCGGTGAGCTGAGATGACGCTGTCCCCAGTAGCTCCCAGACCCTGTGCTCCAAGTCTTTCAGGGAAGGAAGACAGCCCTTGGCGTCCAGAGGCAACATGCTGGTCATGGTACGAAGTGTCCTGACTTTGGTGCCCCGGATGCAGAGCAGGACCCTGGCCAGGACTGAGGGCTCAGCAGGAAGCACTGGGCCTCTGGGGAGGGAGGATGGGAACCTTGACCCCATGGTGGGTGCAGAGCTGGGTCCTTAGGGAGTCAGGTGGCAGTGCGGGGGTCTGTGGTAGTACAGACTTGGAGCTTGGCCAGGCTTCTCCTGTTGGGGAAGGGTCTCAGCTTTGGTGACAAGAATGGTTCCCCATTCACCCACAGGACTTTCTAGGGACCGGCCAGCACCACGTCCCCTGGGACAGCAGCAGGGTTGGGGAACGTGGATGCTGAGCTGGAGAATATGGTCCCCTTAGTGTAGTTGGACCCCCAGTGACTGAGGCCTGAGAGGCAAAGTACAGGAGCTGTCCGTTGCCTGGAGGACTCCATGGGGGCAGGAGGGGAGGAGGGGGCTGGTCTTCGTGGGAGGGATGACAGGGGGCCGGGGGCAGGACTGGACAGGATATCAGGGCTCCGTCCTGCAGTGACCTCTTTTCCCGACTCTGCCGGGACTCATAGGGTACACAGGGCCCTCTCCTGTCACCCAACCCCGGAAAGGGTTGTTCTCTCCAAGGGTTTGCTGTGACTTTGTCCCAAACAAGGCCTCCTGCAGGTCCCTCTAGTGGAGAGTGTCCTGCTCCCCTTACACTGTAGGAAAGGGAGCCTGGAGGATGGCAGTGAGTAAACCCACCCCCATGTGGTTCGACCACATCCACACGCCTCGGGGCCTGTGCTGCTGAGAAATGAATACAGCAGGAGCCTGTGACGGACACACAGAGGATAACACGGTATGATGTGAGGACAAGGATGGAAAAGGGAAGACGATGAGACCGTACCCTGCTGTGCTTAGATGGCGACCCACCAGGGAGGGGTCTGCCCCTATGGACTCGATCAGAGAGAGATGGACACCCATTCGAGGGCATCTCTCTGGTCAAAGTCATAATACGGTCAGGGTCTGGGTGAGAACACTGTCATCCTGTCTGTGAAAGAGACTGATGAACAGGGTGGAGGACGGTATCTCCTCCCAGGTTGGTCCGCACCTGTGGACATAGGATTAGTGACCTTATAAGAAGAGACCAGAAACACACTCCCAACCCCGAGTGAGCCACTGAGACAGACCATCTAAGGACAGAGCCAGAAAGTGCCTTCAGGGAGCCGGGAGAGAGCTTGCACTGAAAACAATATTAGGGCCTCTTGATCACAGACTTCTGAACTCCAGAAGCATGGAAAATAAATTTGTGGTGTTTAAGCAACATGTGGGTGGTATTTTTCCATGGCTGCCTGAGCTGTCTAAGACAGGAGCTGGGAACACTTGCATGTAGGTGTTTATGGGAGCATTAGTCTTCATTTCTCTGAAATAAAATCCCAAGGGTACAATTCCTAGATTGTACAGTAATTGCATGTTTAATTTCATAGTAGCTGCAAAGCTGTTTTCTAGGGTGGCTGTACCACTTTATATTCCTACCAGCAACACCTGAGCGACCGGTCCCTCTGCTGCGCAGCCAGCATTGGTTTTGCCACTGTTTTTTACTTTAGCCCATCGGCTCCATTCTGACTGATGTGTAGTGGCAACTCTTTAGGGTGTGACTGACATTCCCCTAACGACTCACGGGGACCATCTTCCTGTGTGCTCATCGGACATCTCTACATTCCCGAAAAAATGTCTGTTCACATCATTTCCCAAATTCCACTTGCATTTTAGTTGTTTTGTTTATTGATTAGTTTTGACACATTTTTTAATGTATATACAAGTATTTTGATGAATATGTGAGTGGAAAGTACTTTCTCCCACTTTACTGGATTTTTCAACTCCATAAATAGGACTTTTATAGAACAAATGCTTTTCATTTGAATACATTTCAATTTATCTTCCTCCTTTTACAAATCATGCATGTATTGTCAAGTCCAAGAATTCTTGCCTAGGTCTAGATAAGGAAGACATTTTTCCTTTTTTTAAAAAAATATAAAATGAAAAAGAATATATATGTTGATTTGAATCACTTAGCTGTGCACCTGAAACTAAAACAACATTGTAAATCAACTATACTTCGAAAAATAAAAATAAAAAAACTTTAAAGAAATGTAATAAAAACTCTGCCAGATGTACATGACCAGTGTCTCTGTATCTGCTGCTGGAATTCTGGGCTCTCGCAGCAGCATGACCGTGGTCCCCACAGTGCCAGCTTCCAGCACTGTCCAGCCCACCACACGATAACCTCATCCCCGGAGATGACGCCTGTGTGTCCCCAAGGCCCAGGGTGGGTGCCCAGGAGCAGACTGAGAGGTGTGTGCACATGCTGGGGCAGGGGCAGCCTTTCTCACTCAGCACCAGAAAGAGTTCTGGGGACCTGGGCTCAGGCCTGGAACTCAGGTCCCAGTTGAACTCCTCCTTGGATCCCAGCTGTTCTCTGCTCAGCAGGGAGCCGGTCACAAGGCCAAAGGTGGCAGGAAGGAGATTTGCATGAGGACACCCCTTCTGAGGATAAGAGAGGCCCAGAGGCCCCACCCTAGCTATGAGCTCAGAGGCAGAGCTCGGGGCGTCTCCACCATGGCCTGGATCCCTCTCTTGCTCCCCCTTCTCACTCTCTGCACAGGTGCTGTCCCCAGGCTCAGCCCGAAAAGTGACCAGAGCTCAGCCTAGTCCAGAAATTCAGCTCAGCACAGGAGCTGCTACAGGGGGCATGAGGCTGCAGGGATGAGACCCTCTTCCTCACCCTCCCTCTCCTCTCCTCTCTTGCAGGTTCTGTGGCCTCTTCTCAGCTGACTCAGCCACCTGCGGCATCCGTGTCCTTGGGACAGACGGCCAGGATCACCTGCCAGGGAGACAGTGTAGGAAGCTATTATGCTAACTGGTACCAGCAGAAGCCAGGCCAGGCCCCTGTGTTGGTCATTTATTATGATAGCAACGTGGCCTCAGGGATCCCTGACCGATTCTCTGGCTCCAAATCAGGCAACACAGCCACCCTGACCATCAGCAGAGCCCAGGCCAAGGACGAGGCTGACTATTACTGTGGGTCAGCTGACAGCAGTGGTAATCTTCACAGTGACACAGGCAGACGGGGAAGTGAGACACAAACCCCCTCCCTGTCTGGCTCACACTCTCCTTCAGCCCCAGGAGGACTATGAACAAAACAGTGACAGGTGTGGCCTGGTTCCTCAAGATCTGAGCCCCCCAGGCTGCATCTCCTCCCAGCCCTCCTGGCAGGCTCTGCTCAGGGGGCTCAGTAGTGGATTATGGGCTGGCAGGACCAGGCTGTCTTAGTGCTGTCTTAGTGCTATCTGGCCAGGTCGGAAACTTAGGACAGAGGCCCTGTATGGAAGGACAGACAGAGGGACACATCCCTCCCGTTATAGTTTTCCCCACATTTCCATATCGTGGTCACCTGGCCCCTCTTGGCCCAACTGTCTGGGATTTGACCACAGAATGCCCCATCCCATCTGATGCTGAAGCCCCAGGCTCCCATGGCAGCTGGGATTCTGAATGGAACACACCAGAGCAGTGGGCATTTTGGCATCTACCTCCTTCTCTCTTCTGGTCTCGTCTACTCATCCACGACTGCTGGGAGCCTGTGACAACTCACAGCGGTGCCCTCACTGGGAAATGCTGTTGGTGCAGAAAACTGCCCCCCACTCCGGTTTATCCCGCTGGTCAGAGAGAGTCAGGTGAATGATGCCTGAGGCCACCATCCCCAGGCTCTGATTCAGTTTAGGGTGACCCGAACGGGCCAGCTTTAACTTTCCTTCAGAACCCTGAGTCCTCATTTGTGTGACCAAATCCCGGGTCCCCTCCCCTCTGCCCAGTCTCCCCTCCTCATCTCCTTCCAGATTTCCAGGACATGCACTTAACATCTCAGAATCGGCTTCCAGGGAACCCGATCTAAGTTGGCCAGCTGTTCCCAACATGAACATCAGGGTCCCGAGGAGGTTATATATACACCCCCAAGTCTCTGTTTTCCCACCTAAATCCACAATGTGCTCTTCAAAATCCCCAGTTAGATCTGATTGTCCTTGAATTTTTATAAAAAGGTGCATTGCAGACCAATAAGCTACGGTGAGAATGTTTGTGAAAGAAACTGGCAAAAAATGATTTCTCTATCCAAAGTGATGACTGAAAACTGTCACCACTATCATGCTGTCCTATGAGTAGGTGTTGTAAGTGATGGGGACCACCGAGAACATCTGTTTCAAAGTAGGGCCCCAATTTCACAGTAGACACCCCTGTTATACCAAAGCCTTAATCTTCAACTGAAACAGGATCCAGGGAGGAACTGGGTTGATTTTTGCACAGCTATTGACCCATCAGATGGCTGGATATGTTTCTCCTTCTTGTAAAGAAATAAAACCTTGACATCCTACAATGCATGGCTTTCCTCACAAAAAAAGCCAGTGTCCAAACTCGTAGACGTACAATGAAGAAATTTCTGGGTGACCTTGGAAAACAGTGAATTTACACCCAAAGACCATTTCCCTGGAGAATGCTTAAACAAACATGTGATGACCTGAACAATGGCACATAGATCTCCTGCTTCACACAGAATTCTAGATTCTCCAGGGGAAATGTCCACATTAGAAATATTAAAATGTCACCTGTGGATTTTTTTTAAAAAGAAAAGCCAAAAGTTTCCTCCAAGTGCACTCCTGTCTTGCATGAGGGTGGATGTCTAATTTGGAGGATGGAAACCACATGGGAAAAAATTACATTCAAAAAGTATTGACAATTACAGATTATTAAATGTACAATTAACTTGTCACACTAATGGACCATGAACCAGCAACAGATGATATTTTATGCACCGAATCCCTAAGACCTAAGCAGTAATTCCAGGATTCCTCCAGAGGAGAGATCATGAAAAGGCTGCTCTCGTTGCTTTGAATCTGGAGTGTGTTGTCCTTGGGCTTTCTGTTCAGCCCCACAGGGAGCAGGGCATTGTCAGCCTCCCAGGTGTCAGACGGCCCCAGGGGAGGTGCAGCAGCGCCCCAAGGGGCAGTGAGGAGAACTGACAGGAAGAATCTACAATTCAGGCTGAGAATTTCCCACAGCCCCCTCCTGGCCCAGTCTGGTTCTAGAACACTCAGAAGAGGCTATTATTTAGGGATTAAGACATCTCTCTTCTCTCTAGCCCCCAAGTGACCTTGGTATTGTCATTCCCTCTCTCAGCCCCTGCCTTTCCCTGTCAAGTGAGCTCCTCGAGTCCTGGGCTCCCAGTCACAGCAGCAAATCTGCAGACGTTTATGGAAGGCAGTGACTGGTCAGCCACACGGGACAGTAGACAGGGCTCAGGACCAGAGGCACATGCAGCAGCTAAAGCCCCAGCACGGCTGCATGGTGGATACTTGGCAGGGGAGAGGCACTAGTAACCCCCCCGAAGGTCTTCAGCCCTCAGGTAAAGTAGGGAAGGCCAAGGGGGTGGTCTCAACCCACCTGTGTCAATCCTGTTCCTGCTCCCTGGGCTCCAGCCTGTGCTAAGCAGCTGCAAAGACCTGGATTTATTACGTGTGAATCCCCTTTGCCCCACCTGATACATGTCTCTCCTGCCCCTCAAATTCTTAACTCAGAGAACATATTACACTGGCCCTGAGCTGGGTTTACATCCCAGATCCCTCAAGTTTGCCCTGTCCTTTCAGATCCTCCAACACATCCGACTCCTCCCCACTGGCCAAGACTCAGCCCTTCCCACGCTTACCTTTTACTACTTGGTTCTCCCCAGTCCTGAGGGCAGCTCTAGAGTTACCCCTTTGAGGAGGCCCCCAACCTCTGATTACAGAGCAGCCTGCCTGTCATTGTCTGTCTCTTCTCTGGATTAATTATCCCCACAGCACACACCACGATGGGATCTTTTCCCCATCACTAGTTTCGTTAATTGATGCATTTGTGCTCAGAATTTCCCTGCTTGGTCGGATTACTTTTTTTTTTTAATTTCAGGAATCACTGATGAAAAGCAGAGACATGAATAGGCGGGACCTATTGTAGTCTCACCAAGATAAGTCTGAGGGAAGACTTCTCTTGTTCTCTGGGTGATCACAGATTCCACGTGGGACCCACGATCTTGCCAGCATCCAGGTCCCTTGTCCCTATATGTTGGCCTTGCTTTCATTCTTGTGGATGACAGACCTCAGGATGGCTGCTGCAGCTCCAGCTATCACACCATGTTCAAGAGGAAAGGGTCTGCGTCAATTCCTGCTATTTCTTTCCTTTACAAGAGCAAGAGTTCCCCGAGATAAACTCCAGCCAACTGACACTTACATCCCATAGAACAGCGCTGGGCCACCTGGTCAAACCTGACAGCCAGAGACCTGAAAGAAGCAAGTGTTTGGCTTTTAAATAAACACTGCAGGCAATGTGTAGGTGATGGTGGTGGAGATTCTCTGCCAGGTGTGCAAAGCCACTGTGTCCCCTGCACTGTCCCACACACAGGATGGAAACACCCTTCAATCAGGGACTGTGTCCTGTTCATGCTGAATTCCCTGGAGGGAATGTGCCAGCCCAAAGTGGGTCTGAATGAACATTTCCCAGTGGGTGTGGTCCTAACCGTGCCTTTGGAATTGTAGCCACCACCCCGCAACAGGCCCATACCCAAAGCTGGCACCAATAAGAGCCACCCCATGAGGGAGGTGTCCCCAACTGCGCATCCCACCTGCGTGACCTCCCACCACCCCACTGACAGGAGCAGGGATGCCTCCGTGATCCCAGCCCCCTCCTCTTCCAGATGATCCTGTTCATATCTTCACGGGTAATCTCAGCCCCTCGTGCCAGGACGTGAGGCAGACAGAGCCACGGAGGGGGAGTAAATCCTGATTGTGGTCACCATCCCTGGATCAGGGAAATCACCACCTGAGCAGTGGGCTCTGAAATCTACACCTAGAACTGAGTCTCCGCCTCCAGTGTGGAGCAGCCACCAGGGGGCAGCAGAGGTAGCCCGGCAGAGCCACCTGGAGGAGTGGTGTCCAGGCATCAGGGCTCCAGTGCAGGGGAAGGAGTAACCAGGACCTCACACCTGAGGAGAAGTGTCCTTCTGTTTCTACAGTGTCACCTTCACTCTCAAGTACATATTTCTGTCTCCGTGTGTCCCAAGTCCTGCTCTTGGAGACGGTGCCTGTTTCCTTGCCCCACACCCACTGCCAGCCCACCTAATACTGCTAAAAAGCCACCGCTGTCCAGAAATGCTCATCCTCCCTGCAACCACACGTTGCCACTCCCTTCCCTGTGCTCGGAGCCCCCGTCCTCCAGACACAGCTGCTCCTACTCCCTGGAAGCTCTCCCACTGCCCCCCCCAACCTGTCCCTCCACTTACCCCTCACAGGGAAGGGAGGGAACCAGAAATTTCCACACTTCCTGTTTCCCAGTGTCTGACACACAGCAGTCACTCAATCAGCTTTCCGTAATTGTGATGTTTATGACGTATATTCAGTTCCTTCCCAGCAACTGAAGGGAAATGGATTAGGATTGACATTCCCTTGCAGAGTTATTAAACGCTGAAGCCCCCTCTCATTCTCTCACAGAGCAAACATTTCTTTTAGCCCCTTGTCTGTTCCTGCCCCTGAGGCACGATGGGGACACTGAGACACAGCTCCAGGAGCTCACAGCCCAGGGCAGACACAGCACCGCGATGACCTGGAACACTCCATGTGCTTTGTCAAACCATGAATTTTATTCAGTCTTGGGCCCAGGAGCTGTCATCCGGGGGAGAATCCTGTACAGTCTAAGCCTCTTAGTGTCACCCATGGAATGAGTTCAGAGAATACAGACCCACCTCTGAGCTCTCAGGGACCAGGCCCGTCCAGGAGTGAGGCCAGGACTCAGATTGGGGTGGAGATGTCACCCCCAGACTATGGGACAGCAGGTGGAGGAGGATCCTCCAGGCCGAGGTGGGGTCTGCAGGGGCCACCCCTCCCTCTCCGTGTCCCTGGGGGCTGAGCCCTTCTCTGAAGCCACAGAGCTCCCCAAGCAGCCACCCTGGGCTCTGGCTGATTTGCGTCCCCAGCAGCTCTCTCTCCAGCAAGGGGATAAGAGAGGCCTGGGAGCCACCCTGCCCAGCCTAGGCCTCAGGGAGCAGACTCGGGGTGCCTCCACCATGGCCTGGAACCCCTCCTCCTCGGCCTCCTGGCTCACTGCACAGGTGCTGCCCCCAGGGTCCACCCACCCCTGGCCCAGGGCTCAGGGACAGGCCTGGCCCTGACTCTGAGCTCAGCAGGGCGCTGCCCGTGGGGACAGGAGACTCCTGGCCCTGCCACAGGATGGGGGGCTGGAGGGTCTGAAATCTCCCCACTGTGCTCACTGCTGTGTGTGAGCCCCAAGGGGCTGTGCCTGCCAAAGAAAATGAGGGGGGTTCTCATTTGTTCAGAGGCTCCATCGACCAGCCAGGCCCATGGGCCGCTGGGGCTGAGACTGACAGGAGGGGGCACCCTCGGGGCCCAGAGAATCTTTGGAGCTTTGTCCAGGCCAGGCAGGTGGGGGTCTCTGGACATGGGTTCTTCACCTCCAGTCCACCTGTCCTTTTCTCTCCTGCAGACACTGTGTCCTCTTATTAACTGACTCAGTTGCCCTCGGTGTTGGTGTCCCTGGGACAGATGGACAGGATCACGTGTTGGGGGAACAACATTGGAAATAAAAGTGCTTACTGGTACCAGCAGAAGCCGGGCCAGGCCCCAGTACTGGTCATCTATCATGATAACGAGAGGCCCTCTGGCATCCCTGACCAGTTCTCAGGATCCAACTCAGGGAACATGGCCAGCCTGACCATCAGCAGGGCCCAGGCCGAGGACAAGGGCGACTATTACTGTGCAGTAGCTGATGGCAGTGGGAGCAGCTGGCAGTGACTCACAGTGACACAGGCAGATGGGGAAGTGAGACCCTAACCTCCCTGCCTGGCTCGGCGCTCACTCCATCCACCACAGAGCAGTTGGAGGGCAGGCCTGAGGCTTGGGTGTCCTCTGTGCTCTCAGGGCCTCTGTTTATCCTGCTGAGAAATGGCGAGTGGGGATTCGGTCCTGAGTCATGGAGACTGTCGTCAGCACCCTTGAGCCAGAGGGTTCCCCTTGCCAGCTGAGTCCTAGGACAGCCGTGTCCCCTCTACAGGCTCAGCTTCTCCACTGGCTTCTCTCAGGAGTGGGGGGGGGAGATTCCAGATACAGGAAGGAAAGCTTCCGGCCCCTGGTGGCCACTGGTGGCCCCTCACGTACGGAGGTCATTCTCATCACTTGTGCCTGATCGTCCTGCACTGAGACCCAGGGCCTCCCTGCAACACCCTGAGGTGGGCCCTCAACCTCATTGCCCACAACCCTCTAAGAACTGGGCTTCCCCACGATGCCTGTTCCTTTGTAACTTGACATCTGAAAATTGTCATCAGAAGATTGTAAAATGTTCACATCACTCCTTTACATATATTCATAGGAGTCTAAAAATCATCATGATTTGATATCCACTGTCCTTAAAATTCTTCTATAACATCCATCTTTCCTTCTGCTTAGACTTGTTTCCATTCCACATCCCTTACTACATTTGGTCTGCTCATACATTTTCATACCTGAAAATCTCATTCATTATCCTATCATACATCTCTGTCATAATAATGTATATTCATTAAAAATTTTTGAATTTGTTTCATTTCCCATGATTTTAAGTGCTAAAAGGTTTCTCCCACATTGTTATATCCTAATTATTAGCAGCAGAGTTTGACCAAAACAACATAAATGCATTGACATTTTCATAAATAACTATTAACTAGTGTTGATTCGTGGATCCATCAATTAATATAATTTACCTCTAGAATGAAGTAAGTCCAGCATCAAAGCTGTCCTGGCTTGCGTTTCTATATGAAACACGGAGAAACTTTGGTCCATCAATAGGAGTCTTGTAATACAGTGTCACTGCCTGATATGAACTCCTTCCTAGTTATATGCCAAAAATCGTTCGTGGTTGGTGGTCAAAAATAGTTTCTCTAAATGATTTATCAGCTGACAGCTCCGTTTCATACTCTTGTAATTTTGTGGAAAGCGAAGGATTGGATGGACACCACCCGACTTCAAGAGGACTCGTGTGGGAGGCAGTTCAATGCACATCCAGACCCCTCAGGGATGAGGGCTTATTGCCTCATATACTGGGAGAGCCTGCAAGCTGGCTCCATCCCAGAGTCAGCTTTTCTGGGAACCACCCTCAGAGAGGTGTCACCCAGCCACTTGTCATTCATTTTCTCGGAGATAAACACCGAGAAGGCTTGAGCAGAACTTACTAGTTAAATGTATTACTCCTTTACTTAAGAGGCCCCTTGTGTAAGAAGATATAAAGATTGGGGAAATTTTAAATATCTGTCATCTTAGTGCAGCTTTGCCAATATGATATCTTTTGAGAAAAATAGTTGCATCTTATCATGTGGTTTGAGTATATGCTTCCTCCAAAACCTGAGGCTGCTGACTTGAATCATTCAATCTATGGAAGAGTCTGACCAAGTGATCTAATTTGCAAGCCAGTCCTCACTGCCAAATGTACTATTCAGACGAAGTTCTGTTAGAAGCCTTCCCACTGTATTTGTCATTACAAGTAAATGTGTTAGTGGGCATTTTGAGGAACGTCATAAATCACTGAAAATTAAAGGACGTGTCTGGTGAGATCAACATTAAAATGATGTAGATCTTCTGCGTTCATTCATCTACATTTATAACTTTTTAAAAACAAGGTAAGTCACAAGGCTATTTGTCGTTATTTAATCAGCAACAGATACTATTGGACACCATGTGAGAAATAAATGTCAGAGTATTTAGGTGTTTGGCTTTTAGTAAGAATGAAGTGAGAATCGAATATAAATCACATTAGTCTTGTTAGCCATCAGGACGGAAGCATTTCCTATGAATGGAACAAGGATGTGAGAATGTGTAAGTCTGGACCACCCTCCCAGGGTCCCAGGAGGATTCACCCGGCTGCTAGTTGCTGGTGGAACAGTTAAAGGACCAATGGCTGCTACAAAGCCACTACCTGCCAAAGTGGGGTCTCCTCACCGAGGGAGTGTACCCCTCCCAGGGGTCAGTCCAAGCCTTTGGAAAGGACCTGGAAAACAGGTTCTGCCCTGCAAATATAAACCCACCTGGTCAGGTGGGGCAGAGCCTGCTGGGCACTGGCCACGCCCACTCCAGCACAGGGAAGGGGTGGGCAGACCCTGCAAAAAGCAGTTCCTTGAGCTGGAGGTAACTGGTTTCTCCCAAGTTCCACACAGCCAAGACTAGAGTGAGATGAGTAAGACACCCTCCATGCCTGAGAAATTCAAGGAAGTGCCCCAAAACTCAGTAATCAAGAAAAATAATATTTTGGGAATTCCCTGGAGGTCCAGTGGTTAGGACTCCATGCTTTCACTGACGAGGTCACGGGTTCAGTCCCTGGTCGGGGAACCAAGATCCCGTAAGCCCCATGGCACGGCCAAATTAAAAAAAAAAAAAGATAAATAATATTTAATGCAATATTTTAAAAAATTGAAAGTAAAGCCCCCCCAAATCCATATGAGTAAAGCACTGAAACAGTAAGTAAAGTGAGGATCTGACCATGTACTGGTGTGACTCACCTTAAGCACCCCCCACCCCAGGACAAGCCGGGGCTCCAGGAAGATGAAGAACAGAGTCCAGCCCCTGCACCCCTTCCTCCCCCTCACAGGAACCCCCCTGTGCCCACCCCCAGGTCTCCCGTCTCCCACTTCTGAGAGCCACATTTTCTGGGCGTTGCCTCCCTCGACAGCTGGTTTCTGCTGCCCCCTACCGGGCCCTCCCCCTCAGACTGCATCCCCAGTGGCTGGACTGGGAGAGTTAGAGGTTAAAGCACGGAAATTTTCCAAAGCCCCCAGTTCCAGGCTGGATCCCACACCCATGTCCAAAAAGGCTGGTCCTCCCAGGTCTCCGGCTGGTACTGGTAAGTCCCAGGACACGGTCTTTACACCAAGTAGCTGTGTGTCTTAGGAAAGAAACTCTCCCTCTCTGTGCTTCAGTTTCTTCATCTGTAGAAGAAGCTACCAGGTCGGTGAGTCTGTGACATCTCCAGAAGCAGCAGGATTCTCTCCCCATTTGCTGGAGGAGAGTGCAGGTGGGGGGCTGCACCCCCAGGATCGCCAGAGGAGCTGGGGTCTTCAGGGTTCCCCGGGCACCCTTCAGAGGCGGCTCAGGAACCACAGAGCCAGATCCTGATTCCAGAAACTTTGTCATATCTCCAGACGGAAACTTTGTCCCCCTCTGCCTCAGACCCTCCAGGCCCCAAGAGTAAAACGCTGAAGATGTTAAGAGAAGGACCAGCCGCTTAAGTTTTGGGGATGGAGGGGTGTGGGGAGCTGGGGAGACCTAGGCCTGGGAGAGAAGACTCCGCTGTGACTATAGGCAGGTCTCTGGGGCCTGTGGGATGGAGAATGGGCAGGGGGCTGACCAGCAGGAGGCAGGGGGCGCCCTTTGACACGGGAGCAGGGCAGAAGTGACTGGACGTGACACACCCCTCCGCTCCAGGGGAGACGGGTGGGGGCGGGGCACAGAGGAGCCAGGGACCCTGAGCAGGGTGTCTGCTGAGCAGGACAGCTGGACCCAGATCTCTCTGGCTCAACCTGAATCCAGCCCTCGGCCATTCTCGGTCCAGGGAGGGGTTGGGGACAGGCCTGGGCAGCAAGAGCTGCAGCTGCACCAGCTGGGAAGGCCCTGCCCATCCCCCGAGGGTCCCCAGGGTCCAGCCAGACCAGGATTTCCGACTGCAGCCACCACAGGAGGATGTGGTCTGCGGTGGCGGCTGCCCAGAGGCCGTGGCAGGTACAGGGTGGAGGATGGGGCACAACTGGAGTCACCGAGTACAGGGACAGCCCCATTTTCTCCCCGAAATCTGGGGCTGTCCCCAGTGGGTGGGGGGAACCACAGCTTCTGGGCCCCGGGCAGTGGGTGAGTGTCACACCCACACAGGGGTACGGGGAGGGAGCAGATTCAGCCTGGACTCTGGGGCAGGGGCAACGCAGCCCCCAAGGTGCAAGGGGCCCAGGTCCCAGGCTGGAGTGGGCCAAGCACCACAATGGGGAGAAGCTGGACTGGATCAGGGCCTCCCAGGGGCTCCCCCATATCCTGCATGATGGCTGGTAGGGCGCCCACACCCCATTACCATTCAATGCCTGGCCCATGTCCAAGGCCAGGGATCTGTGTGTGTGTGCTGTGTAGTCCAGCCCTCAGCACTGGGCCCGGCAGCCTGGGGCTCCTCCACAGCTGCTTTATGAGTTTGGTCAAACTGTGAGGTTTTGATCACCGTCATCACCTTCGTTCCCTCCTTCCTCCATCACAACCATCATTATCAAGAGCTGTGGAGGGTCTGGGATTTGTTCCTGCCCGCAAGCTAAAAAGTGAGCCTGCCGCAGTTGCACAGATGCTGGCGGACACAAGATGCTGAGTTGGAGACAAAGGCCAGCTTGTTACTCCCAGCAAGAGAGGCAGCCGGCATATCAGCATCGTCCTGCACTGGTTCTCTGAGCCCCACAGGGTGATGCAAAGGGGCCAGGAGACACCTGCACATCCAAGCTGGGGACCCCAAATCTTTTCTGCTGGACAGTAAGCATGTTTTGCTCCAGAGGGAGACACTATCTCTACCCTCCAGGGTCATTCATTACACAAACATACTCGAAAAGATGATCCAAAACAAAGACAATCCGTTCCTTTGCTCATGAGACGTGCAGAAATACAGAGATCCGTAGACATTTTCTCCCAGGGACCCTTATCTATGTGAAGAAAATGAAGTCCCAAGCTGGGTGCCTGTTAATGCATCCCATGGAACAGGCTGGACTGATTTTCACCAAAGGTAGCAGGAAAGTTAAGGAGCATTGGCCTCAGAACACGGACCAGGGCTTCCTTGGTGGCTCAGTGGTTGAGAGTCCACCTGCCGATGCAGGGGACACGGGTTCGTGCCCCGGTCCGGGAAGATCTCACATGCTGTGGAGCGGCTAGGCCCGTGAGCCATGGCCACTGAGCCTGCGCGTCCGGAGCCTGTGCTCCGCAAGGGGAGAGGCCGCAGCAGTAGGGGGCCCGCGAACTGCAAAAAAAAATCACGGGCCAGACACCTCTGAAAGGGCCCTCCCAGGAAAGTCACTTTGGGGTCCATCCCTGGGAGGCCTCTTTCAGATTTGCTGAAACAGAAGATTGGGAGGGCTGCAGAGCTGGACTTAAGTTGACATAGGTATTAGAGCTCCTGTGGCCAGAGAGCAACTGGGAAGCCAGAGGGTAGGTGCTGGCTGTGACAAGTGGGAACTTGCAACCTGCCACTTGGAGTTCTTCCTATACCCGGCAGCCTGACAGCACCAGGACCTAGAGGGAGGGGCATGCCCTAGAGCTGTGTGAGGGCCAGGCCTCTTGACAGTGTGGCATCAGGAAGTTACAGAATCTGCTTGAACATCAATTTCTTCATCTTCAAACAGGGGAGAAAAAAAAAAAATCTCAGCTCAGCAGGGAGCCAGCCCGGTTGTCAGCACTGGATAAACAGCATCCCTCTCATCACTGTATCATGTGTTATCTTTCTGGGCTTCAAAACGGACCCCAACCTAAGCAGACACGTGATCACACTGATCCTTAAGGCCTTCCTACAGCAAAGGAACTGCCCCTATTTTACAGATAAGGAAACTGAGGTCCAGAGGGGACCTCGGTCTGGATGGTGTCAACATTCATGACTTGACGTTTCTCCTCGAGCGAGGTGTATAGAATCACTCCCACAGGGCCCTTGCCTGGCTGAGAAGCTGAGTGAGGAGTTGACCAGGGACACTAGCCAGGCTTGGCCAAACCAACTAAGGAAGGGCGATCTTGACTGGCCGGAGTGAAGGCTGCAGGGACCAAGCCGGAGGACTGGTCAGAAGAGAAGCCCCAGCCCACTGCACTCAGGCCTCACTGACTCTTATTCCACGGGAACTCGGCTGCCCTCCCCGGCCCCTCCAGGCCCCAGGGAGATGCTCCACAGCCCGGGGTCGCAGTTACAGAACAGGGAAGGAGAACAGGGCGGGTGTGCCCAACCCAGGGACCCGGGGGCGGGGCTGGGGGGCGGGCTTTGCTGTGAAGCCCTTGAGCCCTGGATCCTGACCACAGCAGAGCAGTTAGCAAAGGCCCCCCTGGGAGAGGCCCCAGGAGTAACAGCCATGGATCCTGAAGGGGGCTGGGTGCTGGGGGCAGGGACAGAAAGGGCCCAGGCAGAGGACAGGGCCACGCGGGCCAGGATGCACTGGGACGGCACTGCCAGCGAGGGGAACTGGGGGCACCTGCCGATCCCCCTCCAGGGAGCCCACACCAGCAGGTCGGCCGAGGCGCCTTTGACCCTGAGGGCACATGAGGCCCAGGTCAGGCCAGATGGGCCCATGAGCACCCCAGGGGTCAGAGCTCTGTCCCCAGGCAGCCCTGGCCTCTAATAGTACTGGGCCTGGCCATGGGCACCCATGGCCTGCTGCCCCCGGTGGCAGCATGGCCCCCCCACACGGAAGCCCTGGCAGGAAGAATCCCATCCAGCCTGCAGAGACTGTGGGACAGGTAAGAGGCCGAGGGAGTTGTGGTACAGGGGGACTGGAGGTCCCTTTGACGGGGCGCAGGGGTGAATGACTATAGAGGAGAGGGGCAAGAAGGAAGAATCATCCGTAAAGAAGGGGCCTGAGCAGACAGTGGCTTTATTTAAAGTGTTGACATTTTGTCTAGTGTGGATTTGTTTGTATTGATTTTTCTTTCTTAATACTGTATTAAAGTATTATTTATCTCAATGACTGGGTTTTTTTGGTGCCCCTTAAGTTTTGTGCCCAAGACTGGTGCCCCACTTGCCTCGCCCTGGACCTCTGAGCAGGGAGAAACAGGGCAGCAGGGGCAGGACGTACCCAGAAGGCACTAATCACTTTAGGGGCAGCAGCCCCACAAGGCAGGTCCTGCCATCATCCCCATCTTACAGACAGGGATAGAGGTCCAGAAAGGTGAGGCAACTTGCCCAAGTTCATACAGCACATGGGCACGGTCCCAGGACTGTCGAAATCCCGGGACTGAACAGGCACCAGCATGTTCTGTGTTTTAAGAAAATGGTGCAAGAGAAGGGGCAGTTTACAAGGCATCCAGAGAAGGAAGCAAGGGTTTGGCTTGGTGTCCCCCAAGGAGGCCAACTCCTCAACTAAATTCCTGAGTGTTTAACTGGGGCCAAGCCTGAACCAAGCAGGTTCATGTCCAGGCATTGGGCAGACCCATGGGCCATTTTAGGAGCAGTAAGATGGGAGGGGGGATGCCCGAGCTGGTCTTACAGAACCAGGGTGCTGACACGTGACGGGGCACTCCAGGCAGAGGAAATGGTGGGGGGTCCGAGGAGGAGAGTGAGGAGGAGAGTGGGGGGTCCGAGGAGGAGAGTGAGGTGGCACAAGCCTGCAGGGAGCTTCCGGAGCCGGGGAGAGCGGGGTGCAGAACGCTGGGGTCTTGTACACCTCATCCTTTATCCTGGGATCCAGGAGGAGTCACTGAAGGATTTAAGTGGGGAGCTGTCAGAGTCAGGTTCGTGTTTTGAAAAAATGGCTCCAGATCAGAGACCAGTGTGAGGCCAGATTAGAGGATGGAGAAGGGGCAGTGGAAAGGCAATGGGGAGGGGGTGCTGGTCCATGGTGACCAGGTACCAATATCTCCTATGTAATGGGCAAGTGAATTTAAAGTGACATTATCATGATGGGGAGGAACAGGCACAGTCATGAGCTGTCTATAAAAGACTAAAATGTACACCCTTTTTAGCAATATGCAGTGAGTCATAAAGGAAAGCGTATTTCTTTAAATTGTGTAATTCCACTTCTAGGAATTCATCCTGAGCAGAGGGTGGGGGGAAACAACCAAAGATGTAACCAAAGGTTTACAAGCAAGAAACTCAAAATTATTAATGATGGGAGAAAACTGGAAATAACCTAAATATCCAGCAGAAAGGGTGTGACAAAATACAGCATGGAATATCCATCATAAGGAATCTTACACAAACCTCCAAAATTGTATTTCTGAAATTGGGTTTTTAAAGTATGTGTGCATTTGCAAAAGCCTGTCAGAAAATGTAGAAAAATGTCAATGGTGTGTCTCTGGCAGGTGGGATTTCATCTAGTTTCAATTTTTTACTTTATAATTTTCTGTAGTTATGAAAATGTTCACAAGAAGATATATTTCATTTTTATCTTCTAAAATAATTTTTAATACCAGAGTAATATGTGTTTTAAAAAAAGATTAAGCACAGAAGCATATTAGCCTGCAACTACCTTTTTCAACAGTCTGTTGAGATTTTCTGTATCAGCCCATATGGATCCCCCATGTTCTCCACACAGCTTTGTAAGACTTCAAAGTTTGGATGAAGCAGCATGTCTTTAATGATTCCCCTGTTAATGGACATTTAGGTTGTTTCCACTTAAAAATGTAAATTACAAGAGATGCTACATGGAGACCCCCACGTGTGTAGCTGTGTACCCATACTAAGTACACTGTGTATCTCCACAGGATAGATGCCTAAAAGTGGGATTGCTGGATCAGAGTGAACAGGCTTTGAAATTTTCGTAGGAGATGACAGTGGTCCTCCCAAAAGTCTGTTCCAACTTACTCTCACCACAGTGAATGACAGTGCCTTTCCCTCTCCATTGTTGCCAATAATGTGACAGGGTGGATCTTTTTTTTTTTTTTTTTTTTTTTTTTTTTTTTTTTTTTTTTGCGGTACGTGGGCCTCTCGCTGTTGTGGCCTCTCCCCGTTGCGGAGCACAGGCTCCGGACGCGCAGGCTCAGCGGCCATGGCTCACGGGCCCAGCCGCTCCGCGGCATGTGGGATCTTCCCAGACCGGGGCATGAACCCGTGTCCCCTGCATCGGCAGGCGGACTCTCAACCACTGCGCCACCAGGGAAGCCCCTGGATCTTTTTTTATTTTGCACATCTGATGAGCAAAAATGAGAACAAAAGTGTTTGTTGTTTGTTTATTTGATCATTGGTGAAACTTATTTTTCTTTCATATTTTTATTGACTGATTTTATTTCTTCTGTGAATTCACCAGTCATAATTTTGCGTGGTTTATTTTTCGTTCGTTTGGTTCTATTTTCTTAAAGATCTATAAGAAACTCTCCATCTATTTGGGATAGTAACCCCTTATTAAGTATGTACATTGTAAATATTTTTCCCTGATCTGTTTACACCTTTTGTTTGTGGGGTCTTTCACCATAAAACCTTTTTAATTTTTACATGTCAGATTGGTGGTTTTTCTTTACAGTGTCTGTGATCTGTGGCAAACATAGGGAAGGCATATTCATTTCTATTTTTTTTCTATTTTATTCAGGTACTTTCATTGTTTTGATGTTTGTTTTTACTTCACCTGGAGCTTATTTTTGTGTAGGTAGGAATATAACTTTATATATTTTCCAAATGGAGAGCCAATCATCATGTATTTGTTGAATACAAACATAATTTTTATCCAATACTGAATTATGGATTTATCACATCCTCTCTGTGGTTCTGTTGATCTAATGATCAATTCCCACATCCTTTCTACCCTGTTTTAATTATTGTAGCTTTACAATGTGTTTCGGTACCTGGTAGAGAACAACCCCGTCGTTATTATTCTCATTCAGAATATTTGTGTCTATTCTCCATCATTATTCTTACTGTTGGACTTTAGAATCGGTTCACTAATTTTCAAAAATTATTCCTTTGATGTTGTGCTTGTAATTTCATGAAGTATATGGATTCATTTGAGGGAAATTGATGTCTTTGCTGTTGTGTCCATTAGTCAGGTTGTGTTATGTTTTATCCATGCAAATCTTGTACATTTTGTGTTAAGTTTATTCCTAGGGCTTTTTTTTTTTTTTTTTTTTGCGGTACGCGGGCCTCTCACTGCTGTGGCCTCTCCCGTTGTGGAGCACAGGCTCCGGACGTGCAGGCTCAGCAGCCATGGCTCACGGGCCCAGCCGCTCCACGGCATGTGGGATCTTCCTGTACCGAGGCATGAACCCGTGTCCCCTGCATCGGCAGGAGGACTCTCAACCACTGCGCCACCGGGGAAGCCCTCCTAGGGTTTTTAATAGAATTTTTATTGAGGTTGTCAGTGTTTCCCAAATTTCATCTCCTCAATAGTTACCTACTGCTCTTGTGTTCAATCATTTTGGTTAATTCTTTTATTAGTTCTAATAGTCCTTCAGCTGATTGTCTTGGCTTTTGTTTTGTTTTGTTTTGGGGGTTTTTGAAGTAAACTAGCCCATCATCTGCAAAGAACAATTTTATCTCATTTTTCCTAACACACTCTTTCCCCCACCTCATCTCACTTCATTGGCTCGAATCTGTAGAATATGTTGAATAATAAAAGTAAGAGTGGGAACCCTGACCTTTAAGATGGTTTTACCTTTAAATGTGAAGGTTGCTATAAGTTTTGGGAGATACTCTTTATCAAGTTGAGGATGTCTCCTTAGATAATTAACTTAATAAAAGGCTGGATATTTGCTTTCTTTAATCAGAAATAAGTGTTGAATTTATATTGCTATTCTGTTAAATTTTGTTTCAAAAATCTTATGTGCACACCTTAAACATAACCATGACCAAATAGTTCCACCGCTGAATTAAAAAAATTCTTGTCCCAATACAAAGGGTTACCTTCTGTCTTAGATAAACTTCATTGGGAGATACAATCAGATTTGGCAAAGCCTGAGGATTCTTGTCATCATAAACTCTTAGGGTGAGATTTGGGTGTTTTTTCTTTTCCTGAGTATTTTAAGGGTATTTTGTGTTGTAGTAGGATGCCTAGAACACAGAGGGTGATTCAATGAGGGGAAAGCATTCTGGGATGACTCCAGGCCTCTGGCTTGAGGAGAAATCTACTGAAGTGAGAACAATGAGGGGCAGCAAGTTTGCAGGGAACTGTGAGGAGTTTAGATGGGGGATGTTGAGTCTGTGGTGTCTGTAGGGCATTCAAGCAGAGATGCATTCAGGAGGCAGAATGTGCATAAATCTAGAGCCAGAAAGAGAGGTCAGGACTGGAAATAGGGGTGCAGGAACCCTGGGCAGTTGTCAGAGTGCACAATGTGGGTCAGGCAGAGAGAATGGGAAAACACAGGGGACTGGGAAGGGACCTCAGACTTGACCAGGATGGGGACCTTGTTGGCGTTGACCTGAGAAGTTTCAGGGAGAGATAGGGGTGAGAGGAAGAGGGCTCCCCATACCACATCCCAGCCTGTGAAACAGTGCCTGGAAGACAGGTGCTTGGGGACCATTGCTGGACAGATGGATAAATGATGGATGGATGATGGATACATGGATGGATGGATGGATGGATAGACGAATGATAGATGGATGATGGATGGATGGATGGATGATGGATGGACAAACAGATGGACAGAAAGACAATGATCTGAAAGACCCAAGAAGGCTTCATGAAAGAGGAGGAACTGAACTGTGTCTCAATGTGTGGAGACCACAGGGCAGGGGGTCTCCACATGGGGCCCCCCAGGAATGACCTGGTGTCCACAGGCCCAGGGAGGAAGCTACCTGGCTGGACTGTGGGAAATTATGGGGAAGGAACACCCAGAAGCCCTAAAATGAGGCCAGGAGAGGTCGGGCAGGTCCGAGCCAGCTCAGGACTCACTCTGCCACACCACATGGCCACCCGAGGGGACTCGGCACTCAGCGGCACCATCCAGACCAGCACTGAGGATTCAGTGGTCACAGGACAGCCTCAGAGTTGGGGGGACACACTGGGTGACAAAGTGTGAGTGGCTCCTTCCTCAGACAGGGGGTTGGGCATGGGGACACCCAGGGGTGCCCCAGCCTCTGGTGGGGCTGGCTGCCCACACCCCAGCCCGAGGACACAGCCCCACCTGCTGCAGCTCTGAGCCCGTCACACCCAGCAGTCCCCTGCTCCATCCTGGCCCCCGGGGGACAGGTCCCAGGTGCTGGCCCGGCGGGTTTTGGTCCGAGTCTCAGTCACCATGGTACGTCTTCGGCGGCGGGACCAAGCTCACCGTCCTAGGTAAGTGGCTCTCACGTCTTTTCCAGCTTGTCCCACCCTCTGCTGTCTTGGGAAAGTCACTTTTTTCTCTCTGGGGGCTGCTTCCCCTCTGCCCTCCCAACTTAAGGACCGACACCCACCTTTCTCCTTGGGGCCTGGGGAGGCAGGTTGGTCTTGGGGTAACCAGCAGGAAGGACCCCAACAACAGGAGCAGCCACTTCCAGTGTCCAACGGTCGGACATGGACCATCCAGGGGCCTGGGCTGGGGTTTGGTCCAGGAATGGGGGCTCCTTCCCCTTCTCTAGGGCAGACACTGGCGTAGGGACCAGAGGCTTGTTCTGACAAGGGGCACTGGGGTGGCCTTGGAGACAGTCTCCAAGCCCCAGGGTCTGGGCTGAGGGCCACAAGGGAGGTCAGGGACATGGCGGAAGCTATGACCCAGCCTCCAGGGACGCAGAGGAGCAGCCTGAGGGAGGCCCATGGAGGGCAGAGAGAGGGGTCCCACACACTCTGGGCTGAGGCTCTCTGGGCCCCAGCTGGGCTGTGAGGACACAGGGACATGGAGACACAGGTGAGATAGGACAAGGTGACCAGAGGTTCCCAGGATGGTGGTCAGAAAGGAGCAGGTCCCGTAGGGCAGAGACTTCTCTGTCCCTGGAGCCCTGACTCCCTGGGGCCCAGGGATCACACCTGTCCAAGGGTCGGCCTCCACCTGCCTCAAAGTTTGCATTAGACTCAGGAGATCACAAACAGGGGCTCAGAGCTCACAGCTGCCCCATAAAATCAGTCATCAGAGGTGCTGATGGGGGCAGCTGTGCCGTCCTCTGGGGGAGCAGCTCCAAGAAGACAGCCAAGGCGAGGGGCCTTGCAATCAAGGCAGAGGGATGGGGAGATAGGCAGGGTATCAGAGGAGGCCCTGGGGCTTTGGTGAGGTGGACACAGCCCTTGCCGGAACGGCTGAGTCCAGGCTGGGGCAGAGCCAGTGCTCGTCAAGGAGAGGAGGCTCCAGGTCCCTCTGTGCACATGGCTCTGCTTCAGGGCCTCTCCATACACAGTGAGGATCCTGGCAGGTGGGGTGGGGGACCCTGGTTCACAGAAGAGGCATCTGGGATCCTGAAGGATGAAGCCATGTGGGGGCCTGATGCTGGGCTGAGGGCTCAGGAGGTCGGGGCCAGATTCCAAAGTCAGACTCCAGGAACTAGGAGGAGGGAAGAGAGCTGCCCGGGTTACACACAGGGAAACTGAGGCTGCAGATGGAATGGCTTGGCCGGGTCACCTGGGAGGGTGACATGGAAGAGTTTCTGAGGATACCCCGACAGAAGGTGAGCGACCCCAGCCATGACTGCCTGACCTCAGGGGAGCAAAGGACAGCCTGGGATCCATGCACTGGACTTTGGGCACCTGTGCCCGCTTCTCCTGAGGTCAGGGGCTCCCGTGATGGACGCTGCCCCAGTGACCTCCCGTCTCTCCCCGACTTTGCAGGTCAGCCCACGTCTGCGCCCTCAGTCACTCTGTTCGCGCCCTCCACTGAGGAGCTCAGCGCCAACAAGGCCACCCTGGTGTGTCTCATCAATGACTTCTACCCGGGCAGCGTGAAGGTGGCCTGGAAGGCAGGCAGCAACACCATCACCAAGGGCGTGGAGACCACCCAGCCCTCGAAACAGAGCAACAGCAAGTACGCGGCCAGCAGCTACCTGGCCCTGACGGCCAGCGAGTGGAAATCTTACAACAGTGTCAGCTGCCAGGTCACGCACGAGGGGAGAACCGTGGAGAAGACAGTGTCACCTTCCGAGTGCACTTAGGTCCTGGTCCTCCCACCCTCAGGGCACTGGAGCCACAGGACCCCTGGAGGGTCTACCCACCCATCCTGGTCCCCCCAGCCCTTCCTCTTGCACCCAATCAACTCTCAATAAAATGTCCTCATTGTCATTCAGAAATTGTGCTCTCTGCTCATGTTTGTTTCTACATTTGCTGTCCAGAACTCAACCAACCTCACGTGTGAAGAAAATCCTCTTACCCTTTTGGGAAACAAGTTAGAGGATGGAGTCTTGGGGCTTTTGCAAGGGATGGTTTCACTGTCACCCGGGGAACCCCCCCCCTCCCCGCAGAGAACATTCGAGAACAGGGAATCGGGCAGCTGCAGAAATGGAAGTCTGTCCACCCTCCCCACCGGCTTCCATGCTTCCTCCTCCGTGTGGACCACCTCCACATCTGATTGTCCTGGTCACACACTGTTTGGTTGCCAGGGCCGCCAGAACAATACCTCAGCTCCCTTCCCTGGAGCCCTCAGCATCACATTCTGGACTGTGTTCCCACTCAAGAGTCTGTCGGTCCTATATATGGTGACCCATTGATTCCTTTTGCTCAAAACCCACCCTGGTAATTCCCCATACCTCATCCTAGAGTGTCCCCCTCTTCAGGGCCCCTCTTGCTCGCACCTCCCTAGGGAAACGACCCCGTGCCCCTCCCCCAGGCTTTCCTGTCACACTCTCCCTGACCCTGGTCACACATGCCACACTCCCCCTAGATAGCCCTCCTTCCACTTGTGTCAGGAGGGTCCCAGCTGCCTTCAAGGCCCTGGGGCTGAGGCCAGCCTTTCTCTCTCTGACCCCTTAGAAGTCAGCCCACCACTGACTCCACCACAAGTGCCTCCTGTCCAAGTGTCCATGGTGGACGATGGGCCCCTTGAGCTCGAGGTCCAGAATCGGGTTCTGGGAAGGTGCCGTGGGTTCGTCTGTGAACTGATGCACTTCCTTAGGAGCTCAAAATGGGATCTGAGATCATCACAGATGACTGTCCTAAGTGCTAACGTAGGATCTCATAGCTACGCCTTTAGATGCACGCACACACACACACACACATGCAAGTTACTACAAACATGGCCGTGTTGGACGTGCCTCTAGGACGAGTAGAGCCTCAAGAATGTCCCGGACCTCAATCTGCAGAGGGCACATCTCCATCCCCTCCAGGCTGTAAACAGGCTACTCATTCTCCCACCATGACACCCCCCCCCAAGCTGCTCTCCAGTGGCCACCGCCTCCTCCAAGAAAAGAAGTTCCCTGGGATGGGATGTGACACCCAGATGTCTCTCCCGCACCTCCGATGACTGGGGATGGATGCAGCTCTGCTTCCCAGGGGTGAAGTTGCTGGTGGGGTGGGGTGCCCCCTCATCCTCCCCAAGGCCAGACCAGCCCCCATGACACAGAGGGTGGCCCTGGGGCCTCTGTGCAGCTGCAGGTGGGCCCGGGCAGGCGGTGGAGGGGGTGTCAGGAGGGTTTATGTTCGAGGCTGTGTCACTGTGTGCTGTGTTCGGCGGAGGGACCAAGCTGACCGTGCTGGGTGAGTCTCCCCCTTCCCCTCCTCTTCGGGGTCCACAGTGAAATTTGGGCAGATTTTCTGGTCTTTTCCCTCCTGTCTGAGGTTGGGGTCTCACTCTCTGGAGCCTGTCACCTTCACCCTTCTAGGCTGTCCATCCCCCCCAAGCCTGTCGTTCTTCACAGCAACTGGTGGGCGTGGTGGGGACGGGCTCAGTGACCCTCCTGCCACCCCTCGTTCTGCCCATCCCGGGCCTTCCCTCCAGGCCCTTCTTCTCTGGATGCTGGGGCGTCAGCTCCCTCCTCAGGGTGCCCAGCCCCAGGGTCTGAGGAGAATGGAGGGGCTGAGGTCCAAGGAATGGGGGGTCTCGGGCTGGGGCACCGGGTCCAGGGATGTGGGAAGGACACTGGAAAGAGCTGGACAGAGCATGGCTGTCATCCTGGGATCTTTCTGCTCAGGGACCCAAATGGGGGCTAGTGAGGGACCCCAAAGCCAGGGAACTTGGAGAGAGGAGGAGGGAACAGTACACGGGGGAAGGGTAGACGAGTATCCCGTTGAGAAGGTGGCCTCAGGGTGCTAGGTCCCCATCCTCCTCCCAGCTAGCAGGACACCCCAGGCCGCACAGATCTCAGGACACTCGGGCCTTAAGGGTCACCGCATCCAGTTACACACTGGACGTGAACCCCTAGCTCAGACGCCCAGGGTGGGGACTCCTCATAGGGACAGGTGACAGGAACTGACCCGGCCAGGCAGACAGATGTCCTAGGACAGACAGATCCCCAGCAGGACTTCACAGGTCAGGGGACCCCTCAGAACAGACACAGCCCCAGGCTCAGAACACAACATTCACCCACATGGAAACTCTCATTTGTGGGACTCCCTGGACCCAGCCCCGGGGCTGATGCTCCCTCCACCCTGGCAGCCCTAGAGGGGTCTCTGTGGCAGCCCTAGAGGGTTGGGGGCTGCGAGGCTGGTGTCAGGGGTACTGTGGGCAACAACCCCCCCGCCGAAAGGGAAGAGAGCCTCAACGGGGGACAGACAGACGGCCTGTATGAGGACACCGGACGAAAACCAGGGGAAGTTCTCAGACAGACAGATGCCCAGGACAGACAGACACCCAGAGGAAAGAGGGGACCTCAGGGTGGACGCCAGGCAGCACCAGGGAGCAGAGGGTGGGATGTGGCTTATGGGACGTGGGAGCCTGAGGAAGAGATGGAGACTTGCAAGGGAGCCCCGAACTCCCAGGAGTCGGGCACTGAGGATCCCCTGACAGAAGGTGAGCGACCCCAGCCATGACTGCCTGACCTCAGGGGAGCAAGGGCCCGCCTGGGATCCATGCACTGGACTTTGGGCACCTGTGCCCGCTTCTCCTGAGGTCAAGGGCTCCCGTGATGGACGCTGCCCCAGTGACCTCCCGTCTCTTCCCGACTTTGCAGGTCAGCCCACGTCTGCGCCCTCAGTCACTCTGTTCGCGCCCTCCACTGAGGAGCTCAGCGCCAACAAGGCCACCCTGGTGTGTCTCATCAATGACTTCTACCCGGGCAGCGTGAAGGTGGTCTGGAAGGCAGGCAGCAACACCATCACCAAGGGTGTGGAGACCACCCAGCCCTCGAAACAGAGCAACAGCAAGTACGCGGCCAGCAGCTACCTGGCCCTGACGGCCAGCGAGTGGAAATCTTACAACAGTGTCAGCTGCCAGGTCACGCACGAGGGGAGAACCGTGGAGAAGACAGTGTCGCCTTCCGAGTGCACTTAGGTCCTGGTCCTCCCACCGTCAGGGCACTGGAGCCACAGGACCCCTGGAGGGTCTACCCACCCATCCTGGTCCCCCCAGCCCTTCCTCTTGCACCCAATCAACTCTCAATAAAATGTCCTCATTGTCATTCAGAAATTGTGCTCTCTGCTCATGTTTGTTTCTACATTTGCTGTCCAGAACTCAACCAACCTCACGTGTGAAGAAAATCCTCTTACCCTTTTGGGAAACAAGTTAGAGGATGGAGTCTTGGGGCTTTTGCAAGGGATGGTTTCACTGTCACCCGGGGAACCCCCCCCCTCCCCGCAGAGAACATTCGAGAACAGGGAATCGGGCAGCTGCAGAAATGGAAGTCTGTCCACCCTCCCCACCGGCTTCCATGCTTCCTCCTCCGTGTGGACCACCTCCACATCTGATTGTCCTGGTCACACACTGTTTGGTTGCCAGGGCCGCCAGAACAATACCTCAGCTCCCTTCCCTGGAGCCCTCAGCATCACATTCTGGACTGTGTTCCCACTCAAGAGTCTGTCGGTCCTATATATGGTGACCCATTGATTCCTTTTGCTCAAAACCCACCCTGGTAATTCCCCATACCTCATCCTAGAGTGTCCCCCTCTTCAGGGCCCCTCTTGCTCGCACCTCCCTAGGGAAACGACCCCGTGCCCCTCCCCCAGGCTTTCCTGTCACACTCTCCCTGACCCTGGTCACACATGCCACACTCCCCCTAGATAGCCCTCCTTCCACTTGTGTCAGGAGGGTCCCAGCTGCCTTCAAGGCCCTGGGGCTGAGGCCAGCCTTTCTCTCTCTGACCCCTTAGAAGTCAGCCCACCACTGACTCCACCACAAGTGCCTCCTGTCCAAGTGTCCATGGTGGACGATGGGCCCCTTGAGCTCGAGGTCCAGAATCGGGTTCTGGGAAGGTGCCGTGGGTTCGTCTGTGAACTGATGCACTTCCTTAGGAGCTCAAAATGGCATCTGAGATCATCACAGATGACTGTCCTAAGTGCTAACGTAGGATCTCATAGCTACGCCTTTAGATGCACGCACACACACACACACACATGCAAGTTACTACAAACATGGCCGTGTTGGACGTGCCTCTAGGACGAGTAGAGCCTCAAGAATGTCCCGGACCTCAATCTGCAGAGGGCACATCTCCATCCCCTCCAGGCTGTAAACAGGCTACTCATTCTCCCACCATGACACCCCCCCCCCAAGCTGCTCTCCAGTGGCCACCGCCTCCTCCAAGAAAGGAAGTTCCCTGGGATGGGATGTGACACCCAGATGTCTCTCCCGCACCTCCGATGACTGGGGATGGATGCAGCTCTGCTTCCCAGGGGTGAAGTTGCTGGTGGGGTGGGGTGCCCCCTCATCCTCCCCAAGGCCAGACCAGCCCCCATGACACAGAGGGTGGCCCTGGGGCCTCTGTGCAGCTGCAGGTGGGCCCGGGCAGGCGGTGGAGGGGGTGTCAGGAGGGTTTATGTTCGAGGCTGTGTCACTGTGTGCTGTGTTCGGCGGAGGGACCAAGCTGACCGTGCTGGGTGAGTCTCCCCCTTCCCCTCCTCTTCGGGGTCCACAGTGAAATTTGGGCAGATTTTCTGGTCTTTTCCCTCCTGTCTGAGGTTGGGGTCTCACTCTCTGGAGCCTGTCACCTTCACCCTTCTAGGCTGTCCATCCCCCCCAAGCCTGTCGTTCTTCACAGCAACTGGTGGGCGTGGTGGGGACGGGCTCAGTGACCCTCCTGCCACCCCTCGTTCTGCCCATCCCGGGCCTTCCCTCCAGGCCCTTCTTCTCTGGATGCTGGGGCGTCAGCTCCCTCCTCAGGGTGCCCAGCCCCAGGGTCTGAGGAGAATGGAGGGGCTGAGGTCCAAGGAATGGGGGGTCTCGGGCTGGGGCACCGGGTCCAGGGATGTGGGAAGGACACTGGAAAGAGCTGGACAGAGCATGGCTGTCATCCTGGGATCTTTCTGCTCAGGGACCCAAATGGGGGCTAGTGAGGGATCCCAAAGCCAGGGAACTTGGAGAGAGGAGGAGGGAACAGTACACGGGGGAAGGGTGGACGAGTATCCCGTTGAGAAGGTGGCCTCAGGGTGCTAGGTCCCCATCCTCCTCCCAGCTAGCAGGACACCCCAGGCCGCACAGATCTCAGGACACTCGGGCCTTAAGGGTCACCGCATCCAGTTACACACTGGACGTGAACCCCTAGCTCAGACGCCCAGGGTGGGGACTCCTCATAGGGACAGGTGACAGGAACTGACCCGGCCAGGCAGACAGATGTCCTAGGACAGACAGATCCCCAGCAGGACTTCACAGGTCAGGGGACCCCTCAGAACAGACACAGCCCCAGGCTCAGAACACAACATTCACCCACATGGAAACTCTCATTTGTGGGACTCCCTGGACCCAGCCCCGGGGCTGATGCTCCCTCCACCCTGGCAGCCCTAGAGGGGTCTCTGTGGCAGCCCTAGAGGGTTGGGGGCTGCGAGGCTGGTGTCAGGGGTACTGTGGGCAACAACCCCCCTGCCCGAAAGGGAAGAGAGCCTCAACGGGGGACAGACAGACGGCCTGTATGAGGACACCGGACGAAAACCAGGGGAAGTTCTCAGACAGACAGATGCCCAGGACAGACAGACACCCAGAGGAAAGAGGGGACCTCAGGGTGGACGCCAGGCAGCACCAGGGAGCAGAGGGTGGGATGTGGCTTATGGGACGTGGGAGCCTGAGGAAGAGATGGAGACTTGCAAGGGAGCCCCGAACTCCCAGGAGTCGGGCACTGAGGATCCCCTGACAGAAGGTGAGCGACCCCAGCCATGACTGCCTGACCTCAGGGGAGCAAGGGCCCGCCTGGGATCCATGCACTGGACTTTGGGCACCTGTGCCCGCTTCTCCTGAGGTCAAGGGCTCCCGTGATGGACGCTGCCCCAGTGACCTCCCTTCTCTCCCCGACTTTGCAGGTCAGCCCACGTCTGCGCCCTCAGTCACTCTGTTCGCGCCCTCCACTGAGGAGCTCAGCGCCAACAAGGCCACCCTGGTGTGTCTCATCAATGACTTCTACCCGGGCAGCGTGAAGGTGGTCTGGAAGGCAGGCAGCAACACCATCACCAAGGGCGTGGAGACCACCCAGCCCTCGAAACAGAGCAACAGCAAGTACGCGGCCAGCAGCTACCTGGCCCTGACGGCCAGCGAGTGGAAATCTTACAACAGTGTCAGCTGCCAGGTCACGCACGAGGGGAGAACCGTGGAGAAGACAGTGTCGCCTTCCGAGTGCACTTAGGTCCTGGTCCTCCCACCCTCAGGGCACTGGAGCCACAGGACCCCTGGAGGGTCTACCCACCCATCCTGGTCCCCCCAGCCCTTCCTCTTGCACCCAATCAACTCTCAATAAAATGTCCTCATTGTCATTCAGAAATTGTGCTCTCTGCTCATGTTTGTTTCTACATTTGCTGTCCAGAACTCAACCAACCTCACGTGTGAAGAAAATCCTCTTACCCTTTTGGGAAACAAGTTAGAGGATGGAGTCTTGGGGCTTTTGCAAGGGATGGTTTCACTGTCACCCGGGGAACCCCCCCCCCTCCCCGCAGAGAACATTCGAGAACAGGGAATCGGGCAGCTGCAGAAATGGAAGTCTGTCCACCCTCCCCACCGGCTTCCATGCTTCCTCCTCCGTGTGGACCACCTCCACATCTGATTGTCCTGGTCACACACTGTTTGGTTGCCAGGGCCGCCAGAACAATACCTCAGCTCCCTTCCCTGGAGCCCTCAGCATCACATTCTGGACTGTGTTCCCACTCAAGAGTCTGTCGGTCCTATATATGGTGACCCATTGATTCCTTTTGCTCAAAACCCACCCTGGTAATTCCCCATACCTCATCCTAGAGTGTCCCCCTCTTCAGGGCCCCTCTTGCTCGCACCTCCCTAGGGAAACGACCCCGTGCCCCTCCCCCAGGCTTTCCTGTCACACTCTCCCTGACCCTGGTCACACATGCCACACTCCCCCTAGATAGCCCTCCTTCCACTTGTGTCAGGAGGGTCCCAGCTGCCTTCAAGGCCCTGGGGCTGAGGCCAGCCTTTCTCTCTCTGACCCCTTAGAAGTCAGCCCACCACTGACTCCACCACAAGTGCCTCCTGTCCAAGTGTCCATGGTGGACGATGGGCCCCTTGAGCTCGAGGTCCAGAATCGGGTTCTGGGAAGGTGCCGTGGGTTCGTCTGTGAACTGATGCACTTCCTTAGGAGCTCAAAATGGCATCTGAGATCATCACAGATGACTGTCCTAAGTGCTAACGTAGGATCTCATAGCTACGCCTTTAGATGCACGCACACACACACACACACATGCAAGTTACTACAAACATGGCCGTGTTGGACGTGCCTCTAGGACGAGTAGAGCCTCAAGAATGTCCCGGACCTCAATCTGCAGAGGGCACATCTCCATCCCCTCCAGGCTGTAAACAGGCTACTCATTCTCCCACCATGACACCCCCCCCCCAAGCTGCTCTCCAGTGGCCACCGCCTCCTCCAAGAAAGGAAGTTCCCTGGGATGGGATGTGACACCCAGATGTCTCTCCCGCACCTCCGATGACTGGGGATGGATGCAGCTCTGCTTCCCAGGGGTGAAGTTGCTGGTGGGGTGGGGTGCCCCCTCATCCTCCCCAAGGCCAGACCAGCCCCCATGACACAGAGGGTGGCCCTGGGGCCTCTGTGCAGCTGCAGGTGGGCCCGGGCAGGCGGTGGAGGGGGTGTCAGGAGGGTTTATGTTCGAGGCTGTGTCACTGTGTGCTGTGTTCGGCGGAGGGACCAAGCTGACCGTGCTGGGTGAGTCTCCCCCTTCCCCTCCTCTTCGGGGTCCACAGTGAAATTTGGGCAGATTTTCTGGTCTTTTCCCTCCTGTCTGAGGTTGGGGTCTCACTCTCTGGAGCCTGTCACCTTCACCCTTCTAGGCTGTCCATCCCCCCCAAGCCTGTCGTTCTTCACAGCAACTGGTGGGCGTGGTGGGGACGGGCTCAGTGACCCTCCTGCCACCCCTCGTTCTGCCCATCCCGGGCCTTCCCTCCAGGCCCTTCTTCTCTGGATGCTGGGGCGTCAGCTCCCTCCTCAGGGTGCCCAGCCCCAGGGTCTGAGGAGAATGGAGGGGCTGAGGTCCAAGGAATGGGGGGTCTCGGGCTGGGGCACCGGGTCCAGGGATGTGGGAAGGACACTGGAAAGAGCTGGACAGAGCATGGCTGTCATCCTGGGATCTTTCTGCTCAGGGACACAAATGGGGGCTAGTGAGGGACCCCAAAGCCAGGGAACTTGGAGAGAGGAGGAGGGAACAGTACACGGGGGAAGGGTGGACGAGTATCCCGTTGAGAAGGTGGCCTCAGGGTGCTAGGTCCCCATCCTCCTCCCAGCTAGCAGGACACCCCAGGCCGCACAGATCTCAGGACACTCGGGCCTTAAGGGTCACCGCATCCAGTTACACACTGGACGTGAACCCCTAGCTCAGACGCCCAGGGTGGGGACTCCTCATAGGGACAGGTGACAGGAACTGACCCGGCCAGGCAGACAGATGTCCTAGGACAGACAGATCCCCAGCAGGACTTCACAGGTCAGGGGACCCCTCAGAACAGACACAGCCCCAGGCTCAGAACACAACATTCACCCACATGGAAACTCTCATTTGTGGGACTCCCTGGACCCAGCCCCGGGGCTGATGCTCCCTCCACCCTGGCAGCCCTAGAGGGGTCTCTGTGGCAGCCCTAGAGGGTTGGGGGCTGCGAGGCTGGTGTCAGGGGTACTGTGGGCAACAACCCCCCTGCCCGAAAGGGAAGAGAGCCTCAACGGGGGACAGACAGACGGCCTGTATGAGGACACCGGACGAAAACCAGGGGAAGTTCTCAGACAGACAGATGCCCAGGACAGACAGACACCCAGAGGAAAGAGGGGACCTCAGGGTGGACGCCAGGCAGCACCAGGGAGCAGAGGGTGGGATGTGGCTTATGGGACGTGGGAGCCTGAGGAAGAGATGGAGACTTGCAAGGGAGCCCCGAACTCCCAGGAGTCGGGCACTGAGGATCCCCTGACAGAAGGTGAGCGACCCCAGCCATGACTGCCTGACCTCAGGGGAGCAAGGGCCCGCCTGGGATCCATGCACTGGACTTTGGGCACCTGTGCCCGCTTCTCCTGAGGTCAAGGGCTCCCGTGATGGACGCTGCCCCAGTGACCTCCCTTCTCTCCCCGACTTTGCAGGTCAGCCCACGTCTGCGCCCTCAGTCACTCTGTTCGCACCCTCCACTGAGGAGCTCAGCGCCAACAAGGCCACCCTGGTGTGTCTCATCAATGACTTCTACCCGGGCAGCGTGAAGGTGGTCTGGAAGGCAGGCAGCAACACCATCACCAAGGGCGTGGAGACCACCCAGCCCTCGAAACAGAGCAACAGCAAGTACGCGGCCAGCAGCTACCTGGCCCTGACGGCCAGCGAGTGGAAATCTTACAACAGTGTCAGCTGCCAGGTCACGCACGAGGGGAGAACCGTGGAGAAGACAGTGTCGCCTTCCGAGTGCACTTAGGTCCTGGTCCTCCCACCCTCAGGGCACTGGAGCCACAGGACCCCTGGAGGGTCTACCCACCCATCCTGGTCCCCCCAGCCCTTCCTCTTGCACCCAATCAACTCTCAATAAAATGTCCTCATTGTCATTCAGAAATTGTGCTCTCTGCTCATGTTTGTTTCTACATTTGCTGTCCAGAACTCAACCAACCTCACGTGTGAAGAAAATCCTCTTACCCTTTTGGGAAACAAGTTAGAGGATGGAGTCTTGGGGCTTTTGCAAGGGATGGTTTCACTGTCACCCGGGGAACCCCCCCCCTCAGAGAACATTCGAGAACAGGGAATCGGGCAGCTGCAGAAATGGAAGTCTGTCCACCCTCCCCACCGGCTTCCATGCTTCCTCCTCCGTGTGGACCACCTCCACATCTGATTGTCCTGGTCACACACTGTTTGGTTGCCAGGGCCGCCAGAACAATACCTCAGCTCCCTTCCCTGGAGCCCTCAGCATCACATTCTGGACTGTGTTCCCACTCAAGAGTCTGTCGGTCCTATATATGGTGACCCATTGATTCCTTTTGCTCAAAACCCACCCTGGTAATTCCCCATACCTCATCCTAGAGTGTCCCCCTCTTCAGGGCCCCTCTTGCTCGCACCTCCCTAGGGAAACGACCCCGTGCCCCTCCCCCAGGCTTTCCTGTCACACTCTCCCTGACCCTGGTCACACATGCCACACTCCCCCTAGATAGCCCTCCTTCCACTTGTGTCAGGAGGGTCCCAGCTGCCTTCAAGGCCCTGGGGCTGAGGCCAGCCTTTCTCTCTCTGACCCCTTAGAAGTCAGCCCACCACTGACTCCACCACAAGTGCCTCCTGTCCAAGTGTCCATGGTGGACGATGGGCCCCTTGAGCTCGAGGTCCAGAATCGGGTTCTGGGAAGGTGCCGTGGGTTCGTCTGTGAACTGATGCACTTCCTTAGGAGCTCAAAATGGCATCTGAGATCATCACAGATGACTGTCCTAAGTGCTAACGTAGGATCTCATAGCTACGCCTTTAGATGCACGCACACACACACACACACATGCAAGTTACTACAAACATGGCCGTGTTGGACGTGCCTCTAGGACGAGTAGAGCCTCAAGAATGTCCCGGACCTCAATCTGCAGAGGGCACATCTCCATCCCCTCCAGGCTGTAAACAGGCTACTCATTCTCCCACCATGACACCCCCCCCCAAGCTGCTCTCCAGTGGCCACCGCCTCCTCCAAGAAAGGAAGTTCCCTGGGATGGGATGTGACACCCAGATGTCTCTCCCGCACCTCCGATGACTGGGGATGGATGCAGCTCTGCTTCCCAGGGGTGAAGTTGCTGGTGGGGTGGGGTGCCCCCTCATCCTCCCCAAGGCCAGACCAGCCCCCATGACACAGAGGGTGGCCCTGGGGCCTCTGTGCAGCTGCAGGTGGGCCCGGGCAGGCGGTGGAGGGGGTGTCAGGAGGGTTTATGTTCGAGGCTGTGTCACTGTGTGCTGTGTTCGGCGGAGGGACCAAGCTGACCGTGCTGGGTGAGTCTCCCCCTTCCCCTCCTCTTCGGGGTCCACAGTGAAATTTGGGCAGATTTTCTGGTCTTTTCCCTCCTGTCTGAGGTTGGGGTCTCACTCTCTGGAGCCTGTCACCTTCACCCTTCTAGGCTGTCCATCCCCCCCAAGCCTGTCGTTCTTCACAGCAACTGGTGGGCGTGGTGGGGACGGGCTCAGTGACCCTCCTGCCACCCCTCGTTCTGCCCATCCCGGGCCTTCCCTCCAGGCCCTTCTTCTCTGGATGCTGGGGCGTCAGCTCCCTCCTCAGGGTGCCCAGCCCCAGGGTCTGAGGAGAATGGAGGGGCTGAGGTCCAAGGAATGGGGGGTCTCGGGCTGGGGCACCGGGTCCAGGGATGTGGGAAGGACACTGGAAAGAGCTGGACAGAGCATGGCTGTCATCCTGGGATCTTTCTGCTCAGGGACCCAAATGGGGGCTAGTGAGGGACCCCAAAGCCAGGGAACTTGGAGAGAGGAGGAGGGAACAGTACACGGGGGAAGGGTAGACGAGTATCCCGTTGAGAAGGTGGCCTCAGGGTGCTAGGTCCCCATCCTCCTCCCAGCTAGCAGGACACCCCAGGCCGCACAGATCTCAGGACACTCGGGCCTTAAGGGTCACCGCATCCAGTTACACACTGGACGTGAACCCCTAGCTCAGACGCCCAGGGTGGGGACTCCTCATAGGGACAGGTGACAGGAACTGACCCGGCCAGGCAGACAGATGTCCTAGGACAGACAGATCCCCAGCAGGACTTCACAGGTCAGGGGACCCCTCAGAACAGACACAGCCCCAGGCTCAGAACACAACATTCACCCACATGGAAACTCTCATTTGTGGGACTCCCTGGACCCAGCCCCGGGGCTGATGCTCCCTCCACCCTGGCAGCCCTAGAGGGGTCTCTGTGGCAGCCCTAGAGGGTTGGGGGCTGCGAGGCTGGTGTCAGGGGTACTGTGGGCAACAACCCCCCCGCCGAAAGGGAAGAGAGCCTCAACGGGGGACAGACAGACGGCCTGTATGAGGACACCGGACGAAAACCAGGGGAAGTTCTCAGACAGACAGATGCCCAGGACAGACAGACACCCAGAGGAAAGAGGGGACCTCAGGGTGGACGCCAGGCAGCACCAGGGAGCAGAGGGTGGGATGTGGCTTATGGGACGTGGGAGCCTGAGGAAGAGATGGAGACTTGCAAGGGAGCCCCGAACTCCCAGGAGTCGGGCACTGAGGATCCCCTGACAGAAGGTGAGCGACCCCAGCCATGACTGCCTGACCTCAGGGGAGCAAGGGCCCGCCTGGGATCCATGCACTGGACTTTGGGCACCTGTGCCCGCTTCTCCTGAGGTCAAGGGCTCCCGTGATGGACGCTGCCCCAGTGACCTCCCGTCTCTTCCCGACTTTGCAGGTCAGCCCACGTCTGCGCCCTCAGTCACTCTGTTCGCGCCCTCCACTGAGGAGCTCAGCGCCAACAAGGCCACCCTGGTGTGTCTCATCAATGACTTCTACCCGGGCAGCGTGAAGGTGGTCTGGAAGGCAGGCAGCAACACCATCACCAAGGGTGTGGAGACCACCCAGCCCTCGAAACAGAGCAACAGCAAGTACGCGGCCAGCAGCTACCTGGCCCTGACGGCCAGCGAGTGGAAATCTTACAACAGTGTCAGCTGCCAGGTCACGCACGAGGGGAGAACCGTGGAGAAGACAGTGTCGCCTTCCGAGTGCACTTAGGTCCTGGTCCTCCCACCCTCAGGGCACTGGAGCCACAGGACCCCTGGAGGGTCTACCCACCCATCCTGGTCCCCCCAGCCCTTCCTCTTGCACCCAATCAACTCTCAATAAAATGTCCTCATTGTCATTCAGAAATTGTGCTCTCTGCTCATGTTTGTTTCTACATTTGCTGTCCAGAACTCAACCAACCTCACGTGTGAAGAAAATCCTCTTACCCTTTTGGGAAACAAGTTAGAGGATGGAGTCTTGGGGCTTTTGCAAGGGATGGTTTCACTGTCACCCGGGGAACCCCCCCCCCTCCCCGCAGAGAACATTCGAGAACAGGGAATCGGGCAGCTGCAGAAATGGAAGTCTGTCCACCCTCCCCACCGGCTTCCATGCTTCCTCCTCCGTGTGGACCACCTCCACATCTGATTGTCCTGGTCACACACTGTTTGGTTGCCAGGGCCGCCAGAACAATACCTCAGCTCCCTTCCCTGGAGCCCTCAGCATCACATTCTGGACTGTGTTCCCACTCAAGAGTCTGTCGGTCCTATATATGGTGACCCATTGATTCCTTTTGCTCAAAACCCACCCTGGTAATTCCCCATACCTCATCCTAGAGTGTCCCCCTCTTCAGGGCCCCTCTTGCTCGCACCTCCCTAGGGAAACGACCCCGTGCCCCTCCCCCAGGCTTTCCTGTCACACTCTCCCTGACCCTGGTCACACATGCCACACTCCCCCTAGATAGCCCTCCTTCCACTTGTGTCAGGAGGGTCCCAGCTGCCTTCAAGGCCCTGGGGCTGAGGCCAGCCTTTCTCTCTCTGACCCCTTAGAAGTCAGCCCACCACTGACTCCACCACAAGTGCCTCCTGTCCAAGTGTCCATGGTGGACGATGGGCCCCTTGAGCTCGAGGTCCAGAATCGGGTTCTGGGAAGGTGCCGTGGGTTCGTCTGTGAACTGATGCACTTCCTTAGGAGCTCAAAATGGCATCTGAGATCATCACAGATGACTGTCCTAAGTGCTAACGTAGGATCTCATAGCTACGCCTTTAGATGCACGCACACACACACACACACATGCAAGTTACTACAAACATGGCCGTGTTGGACGTGCCTCTAGGACGAGTAGAGCCTCAAGAATGTCCCGGACCTCAATCTGCAGAGGGCACATCTCCATCCCCTCCAGGCTGTAAACAGGCTACTCATTCTCCCACCATGACACCCCCCCCCAAGCTGCTCTCCAGTGGCCACCGCCTCCTCCAAGAAAGGAAGTTCCCTGGGATGGGATGTGACACCCAGATGTCTCTCCCGCACCTCCGATGACTGGGGATGGATGCAGCTCTGCTTCCCAGGGGTGAAGTTGCTGGTGGGGTGGGGTGCCCCCTCATCCTCCCCAAGGCCAGACCAGCCCCCATGACACAGAGGGTGGCCCTGGGGCCTCTGTGCAGCTGCAGGTGGGCCCGGGCAGGCGGTGGAGGGGGTGTCAGGAGGGTTTATGTTCGAGGCTGTGTCACTGTGTGCTGTGTTCGGCGGAGGGACCAAGCTGACCGTGCTGGGTGAGTCTCCCCCTTCCCCTCCTCTTCGGGGTCCACAGTGAAATTTGGGCAGATTTTCTGGTCTTTTCCCTCCTGTCTGAGGTTGGGGTCTCACTCTCTGGAGCCTGTCACCTTCACCCTTCTAGGCTGTCCATCCCCCCCAAGCCTGTCGTTCTTCACAGCAACTGGTGGGCGTGGTGGGGACGGGCTCAGTGACCCTCCTGCCACCCCTCGTTCTGCCCATCCCGGGCCTTCCCTCCAGGCCCTTCTTCTCTGGATGCTGGGGCGTCAGCTCCCTCCTCAGGGTGCCCAGCCCCAGGGTCTGAGGAGAATGGAGGGGCTGAGGTCCAAGGAATGGGGGGTCTCGGGCTGGGGCACCGGGTCCAGGGATGTGGGAAGGACACTGGAAAGAGCTGGACAGAGCATGGCTGTCATCCTGGGATCTTTCTGCTCAGGGACCCAAATGGGGGCTAGTGAGGGACCCCAAAGCCAGGGAACTTGGAGAGAGGAGGAGGGAACAGTACATGGGGGAAGGGTAGACGAGTATCCCGTTGAGAAGGTGGCCTCAGGGTGCTAGGTCCCCATCCTCCTCCCAGCTAGCAGGACACCCCAGGCCACACAGATCTCAGGACACTCGGGCCTTAAGGGTCACCGCATCCAGTTACACACTGGACGTGAACCCCTAGCTCAGACGCCCAGGGTGGGGACTCCTCATAGGGACAGGTGACAGGAACTGACCCGGCCAGGCAGACAGATGTCCTAGGACAGACAGATCCCCAGCAGGACTTCACAGGTCAGGGGACCCCTCAGAACAGACACAGCCCCAGGCTCAGAACACAACATTCACCCACATGGAAACTCTCATTTGTGGGACTCCCTGGACCCAGCCCCAGGGCTGATGCTCCCTCCACCCTGGCAGCCCTAGAGGGGTCTCTGTGGCAGCCCTAGAGGGTTGGGGGCTGCGAGGCTGGTGTCAGGGGTACTGTGGGCAACAACCCCCCCGCCGAAAGGGAAGAGAGCCTCAACGGGGGACAGACAGACGGCCTGTATGAGGACACCGGACGAAAACCAGGGGAAGTTCTCAGACAGACAGATGCCCAGGACAGACAGACACCCAGAGGAAAGAGGGGACCTCAGGGTGGACGCCAGGCAGCACCAGGGAGCAGAGGGTGGGATGTGGCTTATGGGACGTGGGAGCCTGAGGAAGAGATGGAGACTTGCAAGGGAGCCCCGAACTCCCAGGAGTCGGGCACTGAGGATCCCCTGACAGAAGGTGAGCGACCCCAGCCATGACTGCCTGACCTCAGGGGAGCAAGGGCCCGCCTGGGATCCATGCACTGGACTTTGGGCACCTGTGCCCGCTTCTCCTGAGGTCAAGGGCTCCCGTGATGGACGCTGCCCCAGTGACCTCCCGTCTCTTCCCGACTTTGCAGGTCAGCCCACGTCTGCGCCCTCAGTCACTCTGTTCGCGCCCTCCACTGAGGAGCTCAGCGCCAACAAGGCCACCCTGGTGTGTCTCATCAATGACTTCTACCCGGGCAGCGTGAAGGTGGTCTGGAAGGCAGGCAGCAACACCATCACCAAGGGTGTGGAGACCACCCAGCCCTCGAAACAGAGCAACAGCAAGTACGCGGCCAGCAGCTACCTGGCCCTGACGGCCAGCGAGTGGAAATCTTACAACAGTGTCAGCTGCCAGGTCACGCACGAGGGGAGAACCGTGGAGAAGACAGTGTCGCCTTCCGAGTGCACTTAGGTCCTGGTCCTCCCACCCTCAGGGCACTGGAGCCACAGGACCCCTGGAGGGTCTACCCACCCATCCTGGTCCCCCCAGCCCTTCCTCTTGCACCCAATCAACTCTCAATAAAATGTCCTCATTGTCATTCAGAAATTGTGCTCTCTGCTCATGTTTGTTTCTACATTTGCTGTCCAGAACTCAACCAACCTCACGTGTGAAGAAAATCCTCTTACCCTTTTGGGAAACAAGTTAGAGGATGGAGTCTTGGGGCTTTTGCAAGGGATGGTTTCACTGTCACCCGGGGAACCCCCCCCCTCCCCGCAGAGAACATTCGAGAACAGGGAATCGGGCAGCTGCAGAAATGGAAGTCTGTCCACCCTCCCCACCGGCTTCCATGCTTCCTCCTCCGTGTGGACCACCTCCACATCTGATTGTCCTGGTCACACACTGTTTGGTTGCCAGGGCCGCCAGAACAATACCTCAGCTCCCTTCCCTGGAGCCCTCAGCATCACATTCTGGACTGTGTTCCCACTCAAGAGTCTGTCGGTCCTATATATGGTGACCCATTGATTCCTTTTGCTCAAAACCCACCCTGGTAATTCCCCATACCTCATCCTAGAGTGTCCCCCTCTTCAGGGCCCCTCTTGCTCGCACCTCCCTAGGGAAACGACCCCGTGCCCCTCCCCCAGGCTTTCCTGTCACACTCTCCCTGACCCTGGTCACACATGCCACACTCCCCCTAGATAGCCCTCCTTCCACTTGTGTCAGGAGGGTCCCAGCTGCCTTCAAGGCCCTGGGGCTGAGGCCAGCCTTTCTCTCTCTGACCCCTTAGAAGTCAGCCCACCACTGACTCCACCACAAGTGCCTCCTGTCCAAGTGTCCATGGTGGACGATGGGCCCCTTGAGCTCGAGGTCCAGAATCGGGTTCTGGGAAGGTGCCGTGGGTTCGTCTGTGAACTGATGCACTTCCTTAGGAGCTCAAAATGGCATCTGAGATCATCACAGATGACTGTCCTAAGTGCTAACGTAGGATCTCATAGCTACGCCTTTAGATGCACGCACACACACACACACACATGCAAGTTACTACAAACATGGCCGTGTTGGACGTGCCTCTAGGACGAGTAGAGCCTCAAGAATGTCCCGGACCTCAATCTGCAGAGGGCACATCTCCATCCCCTCCAGGCTGTAAACAGGCTACTCATTCTCCCACCATGACAACCCCCCCCCAAGCTGCTCTCCAGTGGCCACCGCCTCCTCCAAGAAAGGAAGTTCCCTGGGATGGGATGTGACACCCAGATGTCTCTCCCGCACCTCCGATGACTGGGGATGGATGCAGCTCTGCTTCCCAGGGGTGAAGTTGCTGGTGGGGTGGGGTGCCCCCTCATCCTCCCCAAGGCCAGACCAGCCCCCATGACACAGAGGGTGGCCCTGGGGCCTCTGTGCAGCTGCAGGTGGGCCCGGGCAGGCGGTGGAGGGGGTGTCAGGAGGGTTTATGTTCGAGGCTGTGTCACTGTGTGCTGTGTTCGGCGGAGGGACCAAGCTGACCGTGCTGGGTGAGTCTCCCCCTTCCCCTCCTCTTCGGGGTCCACAGTGAAATTTGGGCAGATTTTCTGGTCTTTTCCCTCCTGTCTGAGGTTGGGGTCTCACTCTCTGGAGCCTGTCACCTTCACCCTTCTAGGCTGTCCATCCCCCCCAAGCCTGTCGTTCTTCACAGCAACTGGTGGGCGTGGTGGGGACGGGCTCAGTGACCCTCCTGCCACCCCTCGTTCTGCCCATCCCGGGCCTTCCCTCCAGGCCCTTCTTCTCTGGATGCTGGGGCGTCAGCTCCCTCCTCAGGGTGCCCAGCCCCAGGGTCTGAGGAGAATGGAGGGGCTGAGGTCCAAGGAATGGGGGGTCTCGGGCTGGGGCACCGGGTCCAGGGATGTGGGAAGGACACTGGAAAGAGCTGGACAGAGCATGGCTGTCATCCTGGGATCTTTCTGCTCAGGGACCCAAATGGGGGCTAGTGAGGGATCCCAAAGCCAGGGAACTTGGAGAGAGGAGGAGGGAACAGTACACGGGGGAAGGGTGGACGAGTATCCCGTTGAGAAGGTGGCCTCAGGGTGCTAGGTCCCCATCCTCCTCCCAGCTAGCAGGACACCCCAGGCCGCACAGATCTCAGGACACTCGGGCCTTAAGGGTCACCGCATCCAGTTACACACTGGACGTGAACCCCTAGCTCAGACGCCCAGGGTGGGGACTCCTCATAGGGACAGGTGACAGGAACTGACCCGGCCAGGCAGACAGATGTCCTAGGACAGACAGATCCCCAGCAGGACTTCACAGGTCAGGGGACCCCTCAGAACAGACACAGCCCCAGGCTCAGAACACAACATTCACCCACATGGAAACTCTCATTTGTGGGACTCCCTGGACCCAGCCCCGGGGCTGATGCTCCCTCCACCCTGGCAGCCCTAGAGGGGTCTCTGTGGCAGCCCTAGAGGGTTGGGGGCTGCGAGGCTGGTGTCAGGGGTACTGTGGGCAACAATCCCCCCGCCCGAAAGGGAAGAGAGCCTCAACGGGGGACAGACAGACGGCCTGTATGAGGACACCGGACGAAAACCAGGGGAAGTTCTCAGACAGACAGATGCCCAGGACAGACAGACACCCAGAGGAAAGAGGGGACCTCAGGGTGGACGCCAGGCAGCACCAGGGAGCAGAGGGTGGGATGTGGCTTATGGGACGTGGGAGCCTGAGGAAGAGATGGAGACTTGCAAGGGAGCCCCGAACTCCCAGGAGTCGGGCACTGAGGATCCCCTGACAGAAGGTGAGCGACCCCAGCCATGACTGCCTGACCTCAGGGGAGCAAGGGCCCGCCTGGGATCCATGCACTGGACTTTGGGCACCTGTGCCCGCTTCTCCTGAGGTCAGGGGCTCCCGTGATGGACGCTGCCCCAGTGACCTCCCGTCTCTCCCCGACTTTGCAGGTCAGCCCACGTCTGCGCCCTCAGTCACTCTGTTCGCACCCTCCACTGAGGAGCTCAACGCCAACAAGGCCACCCTGGTGTGTCTCATCAATGACTTCTACCCGGGCAGCGTGAAGGTGGTCTGGAAGGCAGGCAGCAACACCATCACCAAAGGCGTGGAGACCACCCAGCCCTCGAAACAGAGCAACAGCAAGTACGCGGCCAGCAGCTACCTGGCCCTGACGGCCAGCGAGTGGAAATCTTACAACAGTGTCAGCTGCCAGGTCACGCACGAGGGGAGAACCGTGGAGAAGACAGTGTCGCCTTCCGAGTGCACTTAGGTCCTGGTCCTCCCACCCTCAGGGCACTGGAGCCACAGGACCCCTGGAGGGTCTACCCACCCATCCTGGTCCCCCCAGCCCTTCCTCTTGCACCCAATCAACTCTCAATAAAATGTCCTCATTGTCATTCAGAAATTGTGCTCTCTGCTCATGTTTGTTTCTACATTTGCTGTCCAGAACTCAACCAACCTCACGTGTGAAGAAAATCCTCTTACCCTTTTGGGAAACAAGTTAGAGGATGGAGTCTTGGGGCTTTTGCAAGGGATGGTTTCACTGTCACCCGGGGAACCCCCCCCCTCCCCGCAGAGAACATTCGAGAACAGGGAATCGGGCAGCTGCAGAAATGGAAGTCTGTCCACCCTCCCCACCGGCTTCCATGCTTCCTCCTCCGTGTGGACCACCTCCACATCTGATTGTCCTGGTCACACACTGTTTGGTTGCCAGGGCCGCCAGAACAATACCTCAGCTCCCTTCCCTGGAGCCCTCAGCATCACATTCTGGACTGTGTTCCCACTCAAGAGTCTGTCGGTCCTATATATGGTGACCCATTGATTCCTTTTGCTCAAAACCCACCCTGGTAATTCCCCATACCTCATCCTAGAGTGTCCCCCTCTTCAGGGCCCCTCTTGCTCGCACCTCCCTAGGGAAACGACCCCGTGCCCCTCCCCCAGGCTTTCCTGTCACACTCTCCCTGACCCTGGTCACACATGCCACACTCCCCCTAGATAGCCCTCCTTCCACTTGTGTCAGGAGGGTCCCAGCTGCCTTCAAGGCCCTGGGGCTGAGGCCAGCCTTTCTCTCTCTGACCCCTTAGAAGTCAGCCCACCACTGACTCCACCACAAGTGCCTCCTGTCCAAGTGTCCATGGTGGACGATGGGCCCCTTGAGCTCGAGGTCCAGAATCGGGTTCTGGGAAGGTGCCGTGGGTTCGTCTGTGAACTGATGCACTTCCTTAGGAGCTCAAAATGGCATCTGAGATCATCACAGATGACTGTCCTAAGTGCTAACGTAGGATCTCATAGCTACGCCTTTAGATGCACGCACACACACACACACACATGCAAGTTACTACAAACATGGCCGTGTTGGACGTGCCTCTAGGACGAGTAGAGCCTCAAGAATGTCCCGGACCTCAATCTGCAGAGGGCACATCTCCATCCCCTCCAGGCTGTAAACAGGCTACTCATTCTCCCACCATGACACCCCCCCCCCAAGCTGCTCTCCAGTGGCCACCGCCTCCTCCAAGAAAGGAAGTTCCCTGGGATGGGATGTGACACCCAGATGTCTCTCCCGCACCTCCGATGACTGGGGATGGATGCAGCTCTGCTTCCCAGGGGTGAAGTTGCTGGTGGGGTGGGGTGCCCCCTCATCCTCCCCAAGGCCAGACCAGCCCCCATGACACAGAGGGTGGCCCTGGGGCCTCTGTGCAGCTGCAGGTGGGCCCGGGCAGGCGGTGGAGGGGGTGTCAGGAGGGTTTATGTTCGAGGCTGTGTCACTGTGTGCTGTGTTCGGCGGAGGGACCAAGCTGACCGTGCTGGGTGAGTCTCCCCCTTCCCCTCCTCTTCGGGGTCCACAGTGAAATTTGGGCAGATTTTCTGGTCTTTTCCCTCCTGTCTGAGGTTGGGGGTCTCACTCTCTGGAGCCTGTCACCTTCACCCTTCTAGGCTGTCCATCCCCCCCAAGCCTGTCGTTCTTCACAGCAACTGGTGGGCGTGGTGGGGACGGGCTCAGTGACCCTCCTGCCACCCCTCGTTCTGCCCATCCCGGGCCTTCCCTCCAGGCCCTTCTTCTCTGGATGCTGGGGCGTCAGCTCCCTCCTCAGGGTGCCCAGCCCCAGGGTCTGAGGAGAATGGAGGGGCTGAGGTCCAAGGAATGGGGGGTCTCGGGCTGGGGCACCGGGTCCAGGGATGTGGGAAGGACACTGGAAAGAGCTGGACAGAGCATGGCTGTCATCCTGGGATCTTTCTGCTCAGGGACCCAAATGGGGGCTAGTGAGGGATCCCAAAGCCAGGGAACTTGGAGAGAGGAGGAGGGAACAGTACACGGGGGAAGGGTGGACGAGTATCCCGTTGAGAAGGTGGCCTCAGGGTGCTAGGTCCCCATCCTCCTCCCAGCTAGCAGGACACCCCAGGCCGCACAGATCTCAGGACACTCGGGCCTTAAGGGTCACCGCATCCAGTTACACACTGGACGTGAACCCCTAGCTCAGACGCCCAGGGTGGGGACTCCTCATAGGGACAGGTGACAGGAACTGACCCGGCCAGGCAGACAGATGTCCTAGGACAGACAGATCCCCAGCAGGACTTCACAGGTCAGGGGACCCCTCAGAACAGACACAGCCCCAGGCTCAGAACACAACATTCACCCACATGGAAACTCTCATTTGTGGGACTCCCTGGACCCAGCCCCGGGGCTGATGCTCCCTCCACCCTGGCAGCCCTAGAGGGGTCTCTGTGGCAGCCCTAGAGGGTTGGGGGCTGCGAGGCTGGTGTCAGGGGTACTGTGGGCAACAACCCCCCTGCCCGAAAGGGAAGAGAGCCTCAACGGGGGACAGACAGACGGCCTGTATGAGGACACCGGACGAAAACCAGGGGAAGTTCTCAGACAGACAGATGCCCAGGACAGACAGACACCCAGAGGAAAGAGGGGACCTCAGGGTGGACGCCAGGCAGCACCAGGGAGCAGAGGGTGGGATGTGGCTTATGGGACGTGGGAGCCTGAGGAAGAGATGGAGACTTGCAAGGGAGCCCCGAACTCCCAGGAGTCGGGCACTGAGGATCCCCTGACAGAAGGTGAGCGACCCCAGCCATGACTGCCTGACCTCAGGGGAGCAAGGGCCCGCCTGGGATCCATGCACTGGACTTTGGGCACCTGTGCCCGCTTCTCCTGAGGTCAAGGGCTCCCGTGATGGACGCTGCCCCAGTGACCTCCCTTCTCTCCCCGACTTTGCAGGTCAGCCCACGTCTGCGCCCTCAGTCACTCTGTTCGCACCCTCCACTGAGGAGCTCAGCGCCAACAAGGCCACCCTGGTGTGTCTCATCAATGACTTCTACCCGGGCAGCGTGAAGGTGGTCTGGAAGGCAGGCAGCAACACCATCACCAAGGGTGTGGAGACCACCCAGCCCTCGAAACAGAGCAACAGCAAGTACGCGGCCAGCAGCTACCTGGCCCTGACGGCCAGCGAGTGGAAATCTTACAACAGTGTCAGCTGCCAGGTCACGCACGAGGGGAGAACCGTGGAGAAGACAGTGTCACCTTCCGAGTGCACTTAGGTCCTGGTCCTCCCACCCTCAGGGCACTGGAGCCACAGGACCCCTGGAGGGTCTACCCACCCATCCTGGTCCCCCCAGCCCTTCCTCTTGCACCCAATCAACTCTCAATAAAATGTCCTCATTGTCATTCAGAAATTGTGCTCTCTGCTCATGTTTGTTTCTACATTTGCTGTCCAGAACTCAACCAACCTCACGTGTGAAGAAAATCCTCTTACCCTTTTGGGAAACAAGTTAGAGGATGGAGTCTTGGGGCTTTTGCAAGGGATGGTTTCACTGTCACCCGGGGAACCCCCCCCCTCCCCGCAGAGAACATTCGAGAACAGGGAATCGGGCAGCTGCAGAAATGGAAGTCTGTCCACCCTCCCCACCGGCTTCCATGCTTCCTCCTCCGTGTGGACCACCTCCACATCTGATTGTCCTGGTCACACACTGTTTGGTTGCCAGGGCCGCCAGAACAATACCTCAGCTCCCTTCCCTGGAGCCCTCAGCATCACATTCTGGACTGTGTTCCCACTCAAGAGTCTGTCGGTCCTATATATGGTGACCCATTGATTCCTTTTGCTCAAAACCCACCCTGGTAATTCCCCATACCTCATCCTAGAGTGTCCCCCTCTTCAGGGCCCCTCTTGCTCGCACCTCCCTAGGGAAACGACCCCGTGCCCCTCCCCCAGGCTTTCCTGTCACACTCTCCCTGACCCTGGTCACACATGCCACACTCCCCCTAGATAGCCCTCCTTCCACTTGTGTCAGGAGGGTCCCAGCTGCCTTCAAGGCCCTGGGGCTGAGGCCAGCCTTTCTCTCTCTGACCCCTTAGAAGTCAGCCCACCACTGACTCCACCACAAGTGCCTCCTGTCCAAGTGTCCATGGTGGACGATGGGCCCCTTGAGCTCGAGGTCCAGAATCGGGTTCTGGGAAGGTGCCGTGGGTTCGTCTGTGAACTGATGCACTTCCTTAGGAGCTCAAAATGGCATCTGAGATCATCACAGATGACTGTCCTAAGTGCTAACGTAGGATCTCATAGCTACGCCTTTAGATGCACGCACACACACACACACACATGCAAGTTACTACAAACATGGCCGTGTTGGACGTGCCTCTAGGACGAGTAGAGCCTCAAGAATGTCCCGGACCTCAATCTGCAGAGGGCACATCTCCATCCCCTCCAGGCTGTAAACAGGCTACTCATTCTCCCACCATGACACCCCCCCCCAAGCTGCTCTCCAGTGGCCACCGCCTCCTCCAAGAAAGAAAGTTCCCTGGGATGGGATGTGACACCCAGATGTCTCTCCCGCACCTCCGATGACTGGGGATGGATGCAGCTCTGCTTCCCAGGGGTGAAGTTGCTGGTGGGGTGGGGTGCCCCCTCATCCTCCCCAAGGCCAGACCAGCCCCCATGACACAGAGGGTGGCCCTGGGGCCTCTGTGCAGCTGCAGGTGGGCCCGGGCAGGCGGTGGAGGGGGTGTCAGGAGGGTTTATGTTCGAGGCTGTGTCACTGTGTGCTGTGTTCGGCGGAGGGACCAAGCTGACCGTGCTGGGTGAGTCTCCCCCTTCCCCTCCTCTTCGGGGTCCACAGTGAAATTTGGGCAGATTTTCTGGTCTTTTCCCTCCTGTCTGAGGTTGGGGTCTCACTCTCTGGAGCCTGTCACCTTCACCCTTCTAGGCTGTCCATCCCCCCCAAGCCTGTCGTTCTTCACAGCAACTGGTGGGCGTGGTGGGGACGGGCTCAGTGACCCTCCTGCCACCCCTCGTTCTGCCCATCCCGGGCCTTCCCTCCAGGCCCTTCTTCTCTGGATGCTGGGGCGTCAGCTCCCTCCTCAGGGTGCCCAGCCCCAGGGTCTGAGGAGAATGGAGGGGCTGAGGTCCAAGGAATGGGGGGTCTCGGGCTGGGGCACCGGGTCCAGGGATGTGGGAAGGACACTGGAAAGAGCTGGACAGAGCATGGCTGTCATCCTGGGATCTTTCTGCTCAGGGACCCAAATGGGGGCTAGTGAGGGATCCCAAAGCCAGGGAACTTGGAGAGAGGAGGAGGGAACAGTACACGGGGGAAGGGTGGACGAGTATCCCGTTGAGAAGGTGGCCTCAGGGTGCTAGGTCCCCATCCTCCTCCCAGCTAGCAGGACACCCCAGGCCGCACAGATCTCAGGACACTCGGGCCTTAAGGGTCACCGCATCCAGTTACACACTGGACGTGAACCCCTAGCTCAGACGCCCAGGGTGGGGACTCCTCATAGGGACAGGTGACAGGAACTGACCCGGCCAGGCAGACAGATGTCCTAGGACAGACAGATCCCCAGCAGGACTTCACAGGTCAGGGGACCCCTCAGAACAGACACAGCCCCAGGCTCAGAACACAACATTCACCCACATGGAAACTCTCATTTGTGGGACTCCCTGGACCCAGCCCCGGGGCTGATGCTCCCTCCACCCTGGCAGCCCTAGAGGGGTCTCTGTGGCAGCCCTAGAGGGTTGGGGGCTGCGAGGCTGGTGTCAGGGGTACTGTGGGCAACAACCCCCCCGCCCGAAAGGGAAGAGAGCCTCAACGGGGGACAGACAGACGGCCTGTATGAGGACACCGGACGAAAACCAGGGGAAGTTCTCAGACAGACAGATGCCCAGGACAGACAGACACCCAGAGGAAAGAGGGGACCTCAGGGTGGACGCCAGGCAGCACCAGGGAGCAGAGGGTGGGATGTGGCTTATGGGACGTGGGAGCCTGAGGAAGAGATGGAGACTTGCAAGGGAGCCCCGAACTCCCAGGAGTCGGGCACTGAGGATCCCCTGACAGAAGGTGAGCGACCCCAGCCATGACTGCCTGACCTCAGGGGAGCAAGGGCCCGCCTGGGATCCATGCACTGGACTTTGGGCACCTGTGCCCGCTTCTCCTGAGGTCAAGGGCTCCCGTGATGGACGCTGCCCCAGTGACCTCCCTTCTCTCCCCGACTTTGCAGGTCAGCCCACGTCTGCGCCCTCAGTCACTCTGTTCGCACCCTCCACTGAGGAGCTCAGCGCCAACAAGGCCACCCTGGTGTGTCTCATCAATGACTTCTACCCGGGCAGCGTGAAGGTGGTCTGGAAGGCAGGCAGCAACACCATCACCAAGGGTGTGGAGACCACCCAGCCCTCGAAACAGAGCAACAGCAAGTACGCGGCCAGCAGCTACCTGGCCCTGACGGCCAACGAGTGGAAATCTTACAACAGTGTCAGCTGCCAGGTCACGCACGAGGGGAGAACCGTGGAGAAGACAGTGTCGCCTTCCGAGTGCACTTAGGTCCTGGTCCTCCCACCCTCAGGGCACTGGAGCCACAGGACCCCTGGAGGGTCTACCCACCCATCCTGGTCCCCCCAGCCCTTCCTCTTGCACCCAATCAACTCTCAATAAAATGTCCTCATTGTCATTCAGAAATTGTGCTCTCTGCTCATGTTTGTTTCTACATTTGCTGTCCAGAACTCAACCAACCTCACGTGTGAAGAAAATCCTCTTACCCTTTTGGGAAACAAGTTAGAGGATGGAGTCTTGGGGCTTTTGCAAGGGATGGTTTCACTGTCACCCGGGGAACCCCCCCCCCTCAGAGAACATTCGAGAACAGGGAATCGGGCAGCTGCAGAAATGGAAGTCTGTCCACCCTCCCCACCGGCTTCCATGCTTCCTCCTCCGTGTGGACCACCTCCACATCTGATTGTCCTGGTCACACACTGTTTGGTTGCCAGGGCCGCCAGAACAATACCTCAGCTCCCTTCCCTGGAGCCCTCAGCATCACATTCTGGACTGTGTTCCCACTCAAGAGTCTGTCGGTCCTATATATGGTGACCCATTGATTCCTTTTGCTCAAAACCCACCCTGGTAATTCCCCATACCTCATCCTAGAGTGTCCCCCTCTTCAGGGCCCCTCTTGCTCGCACCTCCCTAGGGAAACGACCCCGTGCCCCTCCCCCAGGCTTTCCTGTCACACTCTCCCTGACCCTGGTCACACATGCCACACTCCCCCTAGATAGCCCTCCTTCCACTTGTGTCAGGAGGGTCCCAGCTGCCTTCAAGGCCCTGGGGCTGAGGCCAGCCTTTCTCTCTCTGACCCCTTAGAAGTCAGCCCACCACTGACTCCACCACAAGTGCCTCCTGTCCAAGTGTCCATGGTGGACGATGGGCCCCTTGAGCTCGAGGTCCAGAATCGGGTTCTGGGAAGGTGCCGTGGGTTCGTCTGTGAACTGATGCACTTCCTTAGGAGCTCAAAATGGCATCTGAGATCATCACAGATGACTGTCCTAAGTGCTAACGTAGGATCTCATAGCTACGCCTTTAGATGCACGCACACACACACACACACATGCAAGTTACTACAAACATGGCCGTGTTGGACGTGCCTCTAGGACGAGTAGAGCCTCAAGAATGTCCCGGACCTCAATCTGCAGAGGGCACATCTCCATCCCCTCCAGGCTGTAAACAGGCTACTCATTCTCCCACCATGACACCCCCCCCCAAGCTGCTCTCCAGTGGCCACCGCCTCCTCCAAGAAAGGAAGTTCCCTGGGATGGGATGTGACACCCAGATGTCTCTCCCGCACCTCCGATGACTGGGGATGGATGCAGCTCTGCTTCCCAGGGGTGAAGTTGCTGGTGGGGTGGGGTGCCCCCTCATCCTCCCCAAGGCCAGACCAGCCCCCATGACACAGAGGGTGGCCCTGGGGCCTCTGTGCAGCTGCAGGTGGGCCCGGGCAGGCGGTGGAGGGGGTGTCAGGAGGGTTTATGTTCGAGGCTGTGTCACTGTGTGCTGTGTTCGGCGGAGGGACCAAGCTGACCGTGCTGGGTGAGTCTCCCCCTTCCCCTCCTCTTCGGGGTCCACAGTGAAATTTGGGCAGATTTTCTGGTCTTTTCCCTCCTGTCTGAGGTTGGGGTCTCACTCTCTGGAGCCTGTCACCTTCACCCTTCTAGGCTGTCCATCCCCCCCAAGCCTGTCGTTCTTCACAGCAACTGGTGGGCGTGGTGGGGACGGGCTCAGTGACCCTCCTGCCACCCCTCGTTCTGCCCATCCCGGGCCTTCCCTCCAGGCCCTTCTTCTCTGGATGCTGGGGCGTCAGCTCCCTCCTCAGGGTGCCCAGCCCCAGGGTCTGAGGAGAATGGAGGGGCTGAGGTCCAAGGAATGGGGGGTCTCGGGCTGGGGCACCGGGTCCAGGGATGTGGGAAGGACACTGGAAAGAGCTGGACAGAGCATGGCTGTCATCCTGGGATCTTTCTGCTCAGGGACCCAAATGGGGGCTAGTGAGGGATCCCAAAGCCAGGGAACTTGGAGAGAGGAGGAGGGAACAGTACACGGGGGAAGGGTGGACGAGTATCCCGTTGAGAAGGTGGCCTCAGGGTGCTAGGTCCCCATCCTCCTCCCAGCTAGCAGGACACCCCAGGCCGCACAGATCTCAGGACACTCGGGCCTTAAGGGTCACCGCATCCAGTTACACACTGGACGTGAACCCCTAGCTCAGACGCCCAGGGTGGGGACTCCTCATAGGGACAGGTGACAGGAACTGACCCGGCCAGGCAGACAGATGTCCTAGGACAGACAGATCCCCAGCAGGACTTCACAGGTCAGGGGACCCCTCAGAACAGACACAGCCCCAGGCTCAGAACACAACATTCACCCACATGGAAACTCTCATTTGTGGGACTCCCTGGACCCAGCCCCGGGGCTGATGCTCCCTCCACCCTGGCAGCCCTAGAGGGGTCTCTGTGGCAGCCCTAGAGGGTTGGGGGCTGCGAGGCTGGTGTCAGGGGTACTGTGGGCAACAACCCCCCCGCCCGAAAGGGAAGAGAGCCTCAACGGGGGACAGACAGACGGCCTGTATGAGGACACCGGACGAAAACCAGGGGAAGTTCTCAGACAGACAGATGCCCAGGACAGACAGACACCCAGAGGAAAGAGGGGACCTCAGGGTGGACGCCAGGCAGCACCAGGGAGCAGAGGGTGGGATGTGGCTTATGGGACGTGGGAGCCTGAGGAAGAGATGGAGACTTGCAAGGGAGCCCCGAACTCCCAGGAGTCGGGCACTGAGGATCCCCTGACAGAAGGTGAGCGACCCCAGCCATGACTGCCTGACCTCAGGGGAGCAAGGGCCCGCCTGGGATCCATGCACTGGACTTTGGGCACCTGTGCCCGCTTCTCCTGAGGTCAGGGGCTCCCGTGATGGACGCTGCCCCAGTGACCTCCCGTCTCTCCCCGACTTTGCAGGTCAGCCCACGTCTGCGCCCTCAGTCACTCTGTTCGCGCCCTCCACTGAGGAGCTCAGCGCCAACAAGGCCACCCTGGTGTGTCTCATCAATGACTTCTACCCGGGCAGCGTGAAGGTGGTCTGGAAGGCAGGCAGCAACACCATCACCAAGGGCGTGGAGACCACCCAGCCCTCGAAACAGAGCAACAGCAAGTACGCGGCCAGCAGCTACCTGGCCCTGACGGCCAGCGAGTGGAAATCTTACAACAGTGTCAGCTGCCAGGTCACGCACGAGGGGAGAACCGTGGAGAAGACAGTGTCGCCTTCCGAGTGCACTTAGGTCCTGGTCCTCCCACCCTCAGGGCACTGGAGCCACAGGACCCCTGGAGGGTCTACCCACCCATCCTGGTCCCCCCAGCCCTTCCTCTTGCACCCAATCAACTCTCAATAAAATGTCCTCATTGTCATTCAGAAATTGTGCTCTCTGCTCATGTTTGTTTCTACATTTGCTGTCCAGAACTCAACCAACCTCACGTGTGAAGAAAATCCTCTTACCCTTTTGGGAAACAAGTTAGAGGATGGAGTCTTGGGGCTTTTGCAAGGGATGGTTTCACTGTCACCCGGGGAACCCCCCCCCCTCAGAGAACATTCGAGAACAGGGAATCGGGCAGCTGCAGAAATGGAAGTCTGTCCACCCTCCCCACCGGCTTCCATGCTTCCTCCTCCGTGTGGACCACCTCCACATCTGATTGTCCTGGTCACACACTGTTTGGTTGCCAGGGCCGCCAGAACAATACCTCAGCTCCCTTCCCTGGAGCCCTCAGCATCACATTCTGGACTGTGTTCCCACTCAAGAGTCTGTCGGTCCTATATATGGTGACCCATTGATTCCTTTTGCTCAAAACCCACCCTGGTAATTCCCCATACCTCATCCTAGAGTGTCCCCCTCTTCAGGGCCCCTCTTGCTCGCACCTCCCTAGGGAAACGACCCCGTGCCCCTCCCCCAGGCTTTCCTGTCACACTCTCCCTGACCCTGGTCACACATGCCACACTCCCCCTAGATAGCCCTCCTTCCACTTGTGTCAGGAGGGTCCCAGCTGCCTTCAAGGCCCTGGGGCTGAGGCCAGCCTTTCTCTCTCTGACCCCTTAGAAGTCAGCCCACCACTGACTCCACCACAAGTGCCTCCTGTCCAAGTGTCCATGGTGGACGATGGGCCCCTTGAGCTCGAGGTCCAGAATCGGGTTCTGGGAAGGTGCCGTGGGTTCGTCTGTGAACTGATGCACTTCCTTAGGAGCTCAAAATGGCATCTGAGATCATCACAGATGACTGTCCTAAGTGCTAACGTAGGATCTCATAGCTACGCCTTTAGATGCACGCACACACACACACACACATGCAAGTTACTACAAACATGGCCGTGTTGGACGTGCCTCTAGGACGAGTAGAGCCTCAAGAATGTCCCGGACCTCAATCTGCAGAGGGCACATCTCCATCCCCTCCAGGCTGTAAACAGGCTACTCATTCTCCCACCATGACACCCCCCCCCAAGCTGCTCTCCAGTGGCCACCGCCTCCTCCAAGAAAGGAAGTTCCCTGGGATGGGATGTGACACCCAGATGTCTCTCCCGCACCTCCGATGACTGGGGATGGATGCAGCTCTGCTTCCCAGGGGTGAAGTTGCTGGTGGGGTGGGGTGCCCCCTCATCCTCCCCAAGGCCAGACCAGCCCCCATGACACAGAGGGTGGCCCTGGGGCCTCTGTGCAGCTGCAGGTGGGCCCGGGCAGGCGGTGGAGGGGGTGTCAGGAGGGTTTATGTTCGAGGCTGTGTCACTGTGTGCTGTGTTCGGCGGAGGGACCAAGCTGACCGTGCTGGGTGAGTCTCCCCCTTCCCCTCCTCTTCGGGGTCCACAGTGAAATTTGGGCAGATTTTCTGGTCTTTTCCCTCCTGTCTGAGGTTGGGGTCTCACTCTCTGGAGCCTGTCACCTTCACCCTTCTAGGCTGTCCATCCCCCCCAAGCCTGTCGTTCTTCACAGCAACTGGTGGGCGTGGTGGGGACGGGCTCAGTGACCCTCCTGCCACCCCTCGTTCTGCCCATCCCGGGCCTTCCCTCCAGGCCCTTCTTCTCTGGATGCTGGGGCGTCAGCTCCCTCCTCAGGGTGCCCAGCCCCAGGGTCTGAGGAGAATGGAGGGGCTGAGGTCCAAGGAATGGGGGGTCTCGGGCTGGGGCACCGGGTCCAGGGATGTGGGAAGGACACTGGAAAGAGCTGGACAGAGCATGGCTGTCATCCTGGGATCTTTCTGCTCAGGGACCCAAATGGGGGCTAGTGAGGGATCCCAAAGCCAGGGAACTTGGAGAGAGGAGGAGGGAACAGTACACGGGGGAAGGGTGGACGAGTATCCCGTTGAGAAGGTGGCCTCAGGGTGCTAGGTCCCCATCCTCCTCCCAGCTAGCAGGACACCCCAGGCCGCACAGATCTCAGGACACTCGGGCCTTAAGGGTCACCGCATCCAGTTACACACTGGACGTGAACCCCTAGCTCAGACGCCCAGGGTGGGGACTCCTCATAGGGACAGGTGACAGGAACTGACCCGGCCAGGCAGACAGATGTCCTAGGACAGACAGATCCCCAGCAGGACTTCACAGGTCAGGGGACCCCTCAGAACAGACACAGCCCCAGGCTCAGAACACAACATTCACCCACATGGAAACTCTCATTTGTGGGACTCCCTGGACCCAGCCCCGGGGCTGATGCTCCCTCCACCCTGGCAGCCCTAGAGGGGTCTCTGTGGCAGCCCTAGAGGGTTGGGGGCTGCGAGGCTGGTGTCAGGGGTACTGTGGGCAACAACCCCCCCGCCCGAAAGGGAAGAGAGCCTCAACGGGGGACAGACAGACGGCCTGTATGAGGACACCGGACGAAAACCAGGGGAAGTTCTCAGACAGACAGATGCCCAGGACAGACAGACACCCAGAGGAAAGAGGGGACCTCAGGGTGGACGCCAGGCAGCACCAGGGAGCAGAGGGTGGGATGTGGCTTATGGGACGTGGGAGCCTGAGGAAGAGATGGAGACTTGCAAGGGAGCCCCGAACTCCCAGGAGTCGGGCACTGAGGATCCCCTGACAGAAGGTGAGCGACCCCAGCCATGACTGCCTGACCTCAGGGGAGCAAGGGCCCGCCTGGGATCCATGCACTGGACTTTGGGCACCTGTGCCCGCTTCTCCTGAGGTCAGGGGCTCCCGTGATGGACGCTGCCCCAGTGACCTCCCGTCTCTCCCCGACTTTGCAGGTCAGCCCACGTCTGCGCCCTCAGTCACTCTGTTCGCGCCCTCCACTGAGGAGCTCAGCGCCAACAAGGCCACCCTGGTGTGTCTCATCAATGACTTCTACCCGGGCAGCGTGAAGGTGGTCTGGAAGGCAGGCAGCAACACCATCACCAAGGGCGTGGAGACCACCCAGCCCTCGAAACAGAGCAACAGCAAGTACGCGGCCAGCAGCTACCTGGCCCTGACGGCCAGCGAGTGGAAATCTTACAACAGTGTCAGCTGCCAGGTCACGCACGAGGGGAGAACCGTGGAGAAGACAGTGTCGCCTTCCGAGTGCACTTAGGTCCTGGTCCTCCCACCCTCAGGGCACTGGAGCCACAGGACCCCTGGAGGGTCTACCCACCCATCCTGGTCCCCCCAGCCCTTCCTCTTGCACCCAATCAACTCTCAATAAAATGTCCTCATTGTCATTCAGAAATTGTGCTCTCTGCTCATGTTTGTTTCTACATTTGCTGTCCAGAACTCAACCAACCTCACGTGTGAAGAAAATCCTCTTACCCTTTTGGGAAACAAGTTAGAGGATGGAGTCTTGGGGCTTTTGCAAGGGATGGTTTCACTGTCACCCGGGGAACCCCCCCCCCTCAGAGAACATTCGAGAACAGGGAATCGGGCAGCTGCAGAAATGGAAGTCTGTCCACCCTCCCCACCGGCTTCCATGCTTCCTCCTCCGTGTGGACCACCTCCACATCTGATTGTCCTGGTCACACACTGTTTGGTTGCCAGGGCCGCCAGAACAATACCTCAGCTCCCTTCCCTGGAGCCCTCAGCATCACATTCTGGACTGTGTTCCCACTCAAGAGTCTGTCGGTCCTATATATGGTGACCCATTGATTCCTTTTGCTCAAAACCCACCCTGGTAATTCCCCATACCTCATCCTAGAGTGTCCCCCTCTTCAGGGCCCCTCTTGCTCGCACCTCCCTAGGGAAACGACCCCGTGCCCCTCCCCCAGGCTTTCCTGTCACACTCTCCCTGACCCTGGTCACACATGCCACACTCCCCCTAGATAGCCCTCCTTCCACTTGTGTCAGGAGGGTCCCAGCTGCCTTCAAGGCCCTGGGGCTGAGGCCAGCCTTTCTCTCTCTGACCCCTTAGAAGTCAGCCCACCACTGACTCCACCACAAGTGCCTCCTGTCCAAGTGTCCATGGTGGACGATGGGCCCCTTGAGCTCGAGGTCCAGAATCGGGTTCTGGGAAGGTGCCGTGGGTTCGTCTGTGAACTGATGCACTTCCTTAGGAGCTCAAAATGGCATCTGAGATCATCACAGATGACTGTCCTAAGTGCTAACGTAGGATCTCATAGCTACGCCTTTAGATGCACGCACACACACACACACACATGCAAGTTACTACAAACATGGCCGTGTTGGACGTGCCTCTAGGACGAGTAGAGCCTCAAGAATGTCCCGGACCTCAATCTGCAGAGGGCACATCTCCATCCCCTCCAGGCTGTAAACAGGCTACTCATTCTCCCACCATGACACCCCCCCCCAAGCTGCTCTCCAGTGGCCACCGCCTCCTCCAAGAAAGGAAGTTCCCTGGGATGGGATGTGACACCCAGATGTCTCTCCCGCACCTCCGATGACTGGGGATGGATGCAGCTCTGCTTCCCAGGGGTGAAGTTGCTGGTGGGGTGGGGTGCCCCCTCATCCTCCCCAAGGCCAGACCAGCCCCCATGACACAGAGGGTGGCCCTGGGGCCTCTGTGCAGCTGCAGGTGGGCCCGGGCAGGCGGTGGAGGGGGTGTCAGGAGGGTTTATGTTCGAGGCTGTGTCACTGTGTGCTGTGTTCGGCGGAGGGACCAAGCTGACCGTGCTGGGTGAGTCTCCCCCTTCCCCTCCTCTTCGGGGTCCACAGTGAAATTTGGGCAGATTTTCTGGTCTTTTCCCTCCTGTCTGAGGTTGGGGTCTCACTCTCTGGAGCCTGTCACCTTCACCCTTCTAGGCTGTCCATCCCCCCCAAGCCTGTCGTTCTTCACAGCAACTGGTGGGCGTGGTGGGGACGGGCTCAGTGACCCTCCTGCCACCCCTCGTTCTGCCCATCCCGGGCCTTCCCTCCAGGCCCTTCTTCTCTGGATGCTGGGGCGTCAGCTCCCTCCTCAGGGTGCCCAGCCCCAGGGTCTGAGGAGAATGGAGGGGCTGAGGTCCAAGGAATGGGGGGTCTCGGGCTGGGGCACCGGGTCCAGGGATGTGGGAAGGACACTGGAAAGAGCTGGACAGAGCATGGCTGTCATCCTGGGATCTTTCTGCTCAGGGACCCAAATGGGGGCTAGTGAGGGATCCCAAAGCCAGGGAACTTGGAGAGAGGAGGAGGGAACAGTACACGGGGGAAGGGTGGACGAGTATCCCGTTGAGAAGGTGGCCTCAGGGTGCTAGGTCCCCATCCTCCTCCCAGCTAGCAGGACACCCCAGGCCGCACAGATCTCAGGACACTCGGGCCTTAAGGGTCACCGCATCCAGTTACACACTGGACGTGAACCCCTAGCTCAGACGCCCAGGGTGGGGACTCCTCATAGGGACAGGTGACAGGAACTGACCCGGCCAGGCAGACAGATGTCCTAGGACAGACAGATCCCCAGCAGGACTTCACAGGTCAGGGGACCCCTCAGAACAGACACAGCCCCAGGCTCAGAACACAACATTCACCCACATGGAAACTCTCATTTGTGGGACTCCCTGGACCCAGCCCCGGGGCTGATGCTCCCTCCACCCTGGCAGCCCTAGAGGGGTCTCTGTGGCAGCCCTAGAGGGTTGGGGGCTGCGAGGCTGGTGTCAGGGGTACTGTGGGCAACAACCCCCCCGCCCGAAAGGGAAGAGAGCCTCAACGGGGGACAGACAGACGGCCTGTATGAGGACACCGGACGAAAACCAGGGGAAGTTCTCAGACAGACAGATGCCCAGGACAGACAGACACCCAGAGGAAAGAGGGGACCTCAGGGTGGACGCCAGGCAGCACCAGGGAGCAGAGGGTGGGATGTGGCTTATGGGACGTGGGAGCCTGAGGAAGAGATGGAGACTTGCAAGGGAGCCCCGAACTCCCAGGAGTCGGGCACTGAGGATCCCCTGACAGAAGGTGAGCGACCCCAGCCATGACTGCCTGACCTCAGGGGAGCAAGGGCCCGCCTGGGATCCATGCACTGGACTTTGGGCACCTGTGCCCGCTTCTCCTGAGGTCAGGGGCTCCCGTGATGGACGCTGCCCCAGTGACCTCCCGTCTCTCCCCGACTTTGCAGGTCAGCCCACGTCTGCGCCCTCAGTCACTCTGTTCGCGCCCTCCACTGAGGAGCTCAGCGCCAACAAGGCCACCCTGGTGTGTCTCATCAATGACTTCTACCCGGGCAGCGTGAAGGTGGTCTGGAAGGCAGGCAGCAACACCATCACCAAGGGCGTGGAGACCACCCAGCCCTCGAAACAGAGCAACAGCAAGTACGCGGCCAGCAGCTACCTGGCCCTGACGGCCAGCGAGTGGAAATCTTACAACAGTGTCAGCTGCCAGGTCACGCACGAGGGGAGAACCGTGGAGAAGACAGTGTCGCCTTCCGAGTGCACTTAGGTCCTGGTCCTCCCACCCTCAGGGCACTGGAGCCACAGGACCCCTGGAGGGTCTACCCACCCATCCTGGTCCCCCCAGCCCTTCCTCTTGCACCCAATCAACTCTCAATAAAATGTCCTCATTGTCATTCAGAAATTGTGCTCTCTGCTCATGTTTGTTTCTACATTTGCTGTCCAGAACTCAACCAACCTCACGTGTGAAGAAAATCCTCTTACCCTTTTGGGAAACAAGTTAGAGGATGGAGTCTTGGGGCTTTTGCAAGGGATGGTTTCACTGTCACCCGGGGAACCCCCCCCCTCAGAGAACATTCGAGAACAGGGAATCGGGCAGCTGCAGAAATGGAAGTCTGTCCACCCTCCCCACCGGCTTCCATGCTTCCTCCTCCGTGTGGACCACCTCCACATCTGATTGTCCTGGTCACACACTGTTTGGTTGCCAGGGCCGCCAGAACAATACCTCAGCTCCCTTCCCTGGAGCCCTCAGCATCACATTCTGGACTGTGTTCCCACTCAAGAGTCTGTCGGTCCTATATATGGTGACCCATTGATTCCTTTTGCTCAAAACCCACCCTGGTAATTCCCCATACCTCATCCTAGAGTGTCCCCCTCTTCAGGGCCCCTCTTGCTCGCACCTCCCTAGGGAAACGACCCCGTGCCCCTCCCCCAGGCTTTCCTGTCACACTCTCCCTGACCCTGGTCACACATGCCACACTCCCCCTAGATAGCCCTCCTTCCACTTGTGTCAGGAGGGTCCCAGCTGCCTTCAAGGCCCTGGGGCTGAGGCCAGCCTTTCTCTCTCTGACCCCTTAGAAGTCAGCCCACCACTGACTCCACCACAAGTGCCTCCTGTCCAAGTGTCCATGGTGGACGATGGGCCCCTTGAGCTCGAGGTCCAGAATCGGGTTCTGGGAAGGTGCCGTGGGTTCGTCTGTGAACTGATGCACTTCCTTAGGAGCTCAAAATGGCATCTGAGATCATCACAGATGACTGTCCTAAGTGCTAACGTAGGATCTCATAGCTACGCCTTTAGATGCACGCACACACACACACACACATGCAAGTTACTACATACATGGCCGTGTTGGACGTGCCTCTAGGACGAGTAGAGCCTCAAGAATGTCCCGGACCTCAATCTGCAGAGGGCACATCTCCATCCCCTCCAGGCTGTAAACAGGCTACTCATTCTCCCACCATGACACCCCCCCCCAAGCTGCTCTCCAGTGGCCACCGCCTCCTCCAAGAAAGGAAGTTCCCTGGGATGGGATGTGACACCCAGATGTCTCTCCCGCACCTCCGATGACTGGGGATGGATGCAACTCTGCTTCCCAGGGGTGAAGTTGCTGGTGGGGTGGGGTGCCCCCTCATCCTCCCCAAGGCCAGACCAGCCCCCATGACACAGAGGGTGGCCCTGGGGCCTCTGTGCAGCTGCAGGTGGGCCCGGGCAGGCGGTGGAGGGGGTGTCAGGAGGGTTTATGTTCGAGGCTGTGTCACTGTGTGCTGTGTTCGGCGGAGGGACCAAGCTGACCGTGCTGGGTGAGTCTCCCCCTTCCCCTCCTCTTCGGGGTCCACAGTGAAATTTGGGCAGATTTTCTGGTCTTTTCCCTCCTGTCTGAGGTTGGGGTCTCACTCTCTGGAGCCTGTCACCTTCACCCTTCTAGGCTGTCCATCCCCCCCAAGCCTGTCGTTCTTCACAGCAACTGGTGGGCGTGGTGGGGACGGGCTCAGTGACCCTCCTGCCACCCCTCGTTCTGCCCATCCCGGGCCTTCCCTCCAGGCCCTTCTTCTCTGGATGCTGGGGCGTCAGCTCCCTCCTCAGGGTGCCCAGCCCCAGGGTCTGAGGAGAATGGAGGGGCTGAGGTCCAAGGAATGGGGGGTCTCGGGCTGGGGCACCGGGTCCAGGGATGTGGGAAGGACACTGGAAAGAGCTGGACAGAGCATGGCTGTCATCCTGGGATCTTTCTGCTCAGGGACCCAAATGGGGGCTAGTGAGGGATCCCAAAGCCAGGGAACTTGGAGAGAGGAGGAGGGAACAGTACACGGGGGAAGGGTAGACGAGTATCCCGTTGAGAAGGTGGCCTCAGGGTGCTAGGTCCCCATTCTCCTCCCAGCTAGCAGGACACCCCAGGCCGCACAAATCTCAGGACACTCGGGCCTTAAGGGTCACCGCATCCAGTTACACACTGGACGTGAACCCCTAGCTCAGACGCCCAGGGTGGGGACTCCTCATAGGGACAGGTGACAGGAACTGACCCGGCCAGGCAGACAGATGTCCTAGGACAGACAGATCCCCAGCAGGACTTCACAGGCCAGGGGACCCCTCAGAACAGACACAGCCCCAGGCTCAGAACACAACATTCACCCACATGGAAACTCTCATTTGTGGGACTCCCTGGACCCAGCCCCGGGGCTGATGCTCCCTCCACCCTGGCAGCCCTAGAGGGGTCTCTGTGGCAGCCCTAGAGGGTTGGGGGCTGCGAGGCTGGTGTCAGGGGTACTGTGGGCAACAACCCCCCTGCCCGAAAGGGAAGAGAGCCTCAACGGGGGACAGACAGACGGCCTGTATGAGGACACCGGACGAAAACCAGGGGAAGTTCTCAGACAGACAGATGCCCAGGACAGACAGACACCCAGAGGAAAGAGGGGACCTCAGGGTGGACGCCAGGCAGCACCAGGGAGCAGAGGGTGGGATGTGGCTTATGGGACGTGGGAGCCTGAGGAAGAGATGGAGACTTGCAAGGGAGCCCCGAACTCCCAGGAGTCGGGCACTGAGGATCCCCTGACAGAAGGTGAGCGACCCCAGCCATGACTGCCTGACCTCAGGGGAGCAAGGGCCCGCCTGGGATCCATGCACTGGACTTTGGGCACCTGTGCCCGCTTCTCCTGAGGTCAGGGGCTCCCGTGATGGACGCTGCCCCAGTGACCTCCCGTCTCTCCCCGACTTTGCAGGTCAGCCCACGTCTGCGCCCTCAGTCACTCTGTTCGCACCCTCCACTGAGGAGCTCAACGCCAACAAGGCCACCCTGGTGTGTCTCATCAATGACTTCTACCCGGGCAGCGTGAAGGTGGTCTGGAAGGCAGGCAGCAACACCATCACCAAAGGCGTGGAGACCACCCAGCCCTCGAAACAGAGCAACAGCAAGTACGCGGCCAGCAGCTACCTGGCCCTGACGGCCAGCGAGTGGAAATCTTACAACAGTGTCAGCTGCCAGGTCACGCATGAGGGGAGAACCGTGGAGAAGACAGTGTCGCCTTCTGAGTGCACTTAGGTCCTGGTCCTCCCACCCTCAGGGCACTGGAGCCACAGGACCCCTGGAGGGTCTACCCACCCATCCTGGTCCCCCCAGCCCTTCCTCTTGCACCCAATCAACTCTCAATAAAATGTCCTCATTGTCATTCAGAAATTGTGCTCTCTGCTCATGTTTGTTTCTACATTTGCTGTCCAGAACTCAACCAACCTCACATGTGGAGAAAATCCTCTTACCCTTTTGGGAAACAAGTTAGAGGATGGAGTCTTGGGGCTTTTGCAAGGGATGGTTTCACTGTCACCCAGGGAAACCCCCCCAGAGAACATTCGAGAACAGGGAATCGGGCAGCTGCAGAAATGGAAGTCTGTCCACCCTCCCCACCGGCTTCCATGCTTCCTCCTCCGTGTGGACCACCTCCACGTCTGATTGTCCTGGTCACACACTGTTTGGTTGCCAGGGCCCCCAGGACAATACCTCAGCTCCCTTCCCTGGAATCCTCAGCATCACATTCTGGATTGTGTTCCCCCTCAAGTGTCGTTCTGTCCATTGATGATGACCCACTGATTCCATGTGTCTTTTAGTTTAAAACTCACCCTGGTAATTCCTCATGACCTCGTCCTAATGTCACCCCCACTGCTCCCCCTCTCAGCCCCCTCCTGCTCCCACTTCCGCAGGGACACTTCCTTCTGCCCCTCCCCCAGGCCCTCACTGTCATACTCACAGGAATCTCTGGTCCCTGACCCTGGTCACTCATCCCACACTCTCCAGGGATCCCTCCTCCCACTTGTGTCAGGTGGGTCCTGCCTCCTTTCAAGGCCCCAGGGCCGAGGTCAGCCTTTCTCTCTCTGACCCTTAGAAGTCAGCCCACCACTGACTCCACCACAACTGCCTCATGTCCAAGTGTCCATGGTGGTCGATGGGCCCCGTGAGCTCGAGGTCCGGAATCATGTTCTAGGAAGCTGCCGTGGGTTTGTCTGTCAACTGGTACACTTCTTTAGGAGCTCAGAATGGGATCAGAGACCCTCCCAGATGACTGTCCTAGGTGCTAACATAGGATCTCATAGCTGCACCTTTAATTGCACACACACACACACAAGTTACTACAAACATGGCCCTGTTGGATGTGCCTCTAAGGAAATGTAGCCTCCAGAATGCTCCGTGGCCTCGCTCTGCAGAGAGCACAGCTCCATCCCCTCAGGGTGCTAAACAGGCTCCACCCTCCCACCACTGTCACCCCCCTCACGCTGCTCTCCAGAAAGGAAGTTCCCTGGGATGTGATGTGACACCCAGACATCCCTCCTGCCCCTCCCACGACTGGGGATGGATGGAGCCCCACTTCCCAGGGGTGAAGTTGCAGGATTGGAGGGGTTTCCCCTTCCCTCCCCGAGGCCAGACTAGCTCCCATGACAAAGAGGGTGGTCCTGGAGCCTCAGTGCAACTGCAGGTGGGCCTGGGTTAAGGGCTGGATGGCTGACAGGTGGGTTTATGTTCGAGGCTGTGTCACTGTGTGCTGTGTAGACCCAGCTGACCATCCTGAGTGAGTCTCCCCCTTTCCATCTTCTTGGGGTCAGAAGTGACAATTGGGTGGATTTTTCTGTTTTCTCTGTCCTGTCTGGGGCTGGGGTCTGAATTGCTCTGGGGCCTGTAACCCTCACCCTTTTAGTCTGTTCACTGTTCTTAGACCCCGGCTGGGGACAGGATGGGATGGTCTCAGTGACCCTCTTGCTCCCCGCCACTGTGACCCTGAGGTCTCTCCTGGGGACCTTCTCCTCTTGATTCCTCCTGTTGCCTTGAGGGATAGTTTCACTCTCACCCAGAAAAGCCCAGAGAATATTCCAGAGCAGGGGATCAGGGCAGCAGGACCCAGGAGAGCTCACCTCTGCAACTTCCCTACACTTGCTGTTCTTGTGTGGACCTTGCCCACTGCTGGCCCTCAGGCCCTCTCCCCCACTCCCCTGCCTCCAGGATAATATCTGAACTGCTTCCCTGGATTCTTCAGTCTGAGACTATGAGGCAAGAAACCCCCTCCCCAAAAGGGCAGAGACCTGACACCAATACGGATGGACGGATGGACATTCTGGGGAGAGGGTCTGAGGGGAGGGGATCTTCAGGAAGACAGATGCCCCAGGAAGGATGAGAGGTCACAGCTGATGTCGGCAGCAGCAGGGAGCACAGGGCAGGAGGTCTAGTTATGAAGACGTGTGAACCTGAAGGGTCAGGGGCCAAAGAGGGTGCCCAGAGCTCCCATGATTAGGGCATCCAGGACTTCCAAGTGGGTCCAGTGGTTAAGACTCCACGCTTCCACTGCAGGGGGCACAGGTTCCATTCCTGGTCGGGGAACTAAGATCCTACATGCCACACAGCATGGCCAAAAAAAAAGAAATTAGGGCATAGAGATTCTCCCAACAGGATCCGGTAGGGTCTCGCCTTGCCCAACCTGGGCCCACCGCAGTCCTCTTCCTGCACCAAACAACTTGCAATAAAATGTCCTCATCGTTATTTAGAAATCATGCTCTCTGCTCATTTCTTTTTTTGTCTCGTATTTAATTTGCACCCTCTCCAGAATTCTGGGGGTGGGGTGGGGAATCCTAGGCGCCAGTGAGAAAGTAACTAAGTGGAGAGGCTCACAGTCTCCTGGGTGGGGGCATCTCCCAGGCAACCAGCCAGGACACATTACCCAGCCGCCCTCTCCTTCTTCCTACTCCTCCTCCAGCATAGGGCCGTGCCCACCCCCTGCCACCTTCCTGGCCGGAGCTGCCCATGGCTGGTGACCGCCAGATGAGCCCTCCCTCCCTGCCCTGGTGGGGACGCCCTAGACCGCCCCCCAACCCACGTCCTGTCTTTCCTGCCCTGGCCTGGACCCCCTCTGCTCCTGGCCCTGCCCCCAGGATGCCCTCCTCCCTGGCTGCCCAGCTCAGCTCCTGCCCCCCCTCACCCTCCCTGTCACTCCCTAGGGCTGGACCACCCACGGGGGCCAGGACACTCCAGCAACGTTGGATTCATGGGCTCTTAAATCTGGGGTCCATCTCAGTTCTTCACCCGACGGCAGGTGCAGGGCTGCAAGAGGAGTAGGAGGAAGCTAGGAAGGAAACTGTCCCACAAAAACCCTGCCTGGAAGCTCGGGCACGTGACAAAGATCAGCTCTGAGCTCCCCAGGAGCCAATGCGAGGAGGGAATAGGTGCCTCAGAATCTCTGAGATTCAACAAAGCCTTTGCTGGAGGGAAACTGGTATCTCAGCGCTGAAGCCAGGTGTCTTGTACCACGGTTAAAAGTGGGGACATGTTTTACCCAAGGCCTCAGCGTTGACGGGAACCGGGCTCTGATACACACACAGGTGATCACCTGGCAACCTCATGACATGGTGGTGACCACCAGGTGGAACAGCTGCCCCTGCATGGGGAGCCCTCCGTGTTCCTGTCTCCGGTACAACCAGGTTACCATCTCTGGGGGGTTACATAGTAACTGTACATAGTACGGTTACGTACATAGTGTAGTTACATAGTAACCGTCCCCTGATTTGGCTCCCGGGGGTGTAGCCAGGAAAGCTCCTGTCCCTGGACCCAGGGTGGACCACCACCCTGCACACACCCAAAGCCTCTCCCACCCCTGCCTGAGGCCCTCTTGGGTGTCCTGGGACCCCCAAGCTGCCCCCCACTCACAGCCCAGCTATGTCAGGTGGGAGCAAAGAGGTGAGGGGCACTCTCTCAGGTCTGTGCCAGAAAGGCACGTGCCACCTTCCTGGGGCTTGTCTACTGGGCGCCTCCTCCCTTCCGTCGTGCTGTCAGTGGGAGAGCCCCGTCCTGTGGAGGGACTTGGTGTCTCTGCGAGGCCCCTGGGGTCTGGGGGTTCCAGCCACTTTGACGATGAAGGGTGTGGCGAGAGACCCAGCCCCAGCCCCGCCCAAGCCCTTCATGCAGGGACCCTGGGCTATGGAGATCCCACTGCACTTGGGAGTTAGCGGGGTGGGCCATGGCGGTGGGTGACTCTGTCCCTCAGCTCCTGCATTAGTGGCTATAATGAATCACCCAAACTCAGAAGCTTTAAACAACATTTATTCTTACAGATCGGGGGGCAGAAGTCCAAAATGAGTCCTACAGGCTGAATTTGAGGTGTCTCAGGGCCAAGCTGCTCCAGAGGCCGTTTCCAGCCTCTAGAGGATCCCCAGTCCTGGGCTCAGGTCCCTCCCTCCTGCTTCAAAGCCGCAGCAGCTTCTAACCTCTCTCCTTTGCTCCCTGACCTCTGTCCCAATCACCACACCCCTTCCCCTCCCTCTGACCCTCCCTTCTAAAGACCCTGCATGGGGCCACCCAGATAATCTAGGATAATCTCTGCATTTCAAGGCCCTTAACTCCATCACATCTGCAAAAGCCCTGTCGCCCCATAAGGGACGTACTCACAGGGTCTGGGGATTAGGACGTGGACATGTGGACAACTTGGGGCCTTATTCGTCTGACCACAGCTCCAGTTCCCAGATCCCCGAGGCCTTGGGGACCTTTGCCCACGTTCCTCTCCCTCTGTGTCTTTCCTGGTCCCTGGGCTGGGCCACTCCTGGGGGCCTCCCAGCCCAGGCTTCCCCTTCCTTCCTCCCTTGCCTCCTGCGGCCCCTTCTACTCTTGGGCTCACAGGAGGAGCCTGATGTTAGCTTCAGCTCTGGGGCACTGCTTCCCTCCAGCCCCAGCTAAATGCTCTCCAGGCCTTACCTGTCAGTCATCAAACCTCCCTCGGAGGAAGATCCTATAACGATACACGCCCTACGGATGGAGACACAAGGCCCAGAGACCCTGAGTGACCTGCCCACGGTCACGACAGGACTGAACCCCAGCCCCCCACCTGACTCCAGAGCTCAGATCCTGCCCCCAGGTTCCCAGCTGCCCCCAGTGCCCTGCCCACCCTGGCCGAGCCCTCCTGACTCATCCAGCCTCCTCCCTGGGGAGCTCCGAGCCTACCTGAATCAGGTCCCCCTCCCTGGGACCCATGGCCTAAGGGGACAGAGTTGCTGGGGCCCATGAGGGACCATGGGGGACAGGGGCCTTAGGTCAGAGTGGCTGGCTTCCTCATGCTCTGGGTCAGAAATCAGGGTCAGGGCACTGGGGGAGATGCCAAGAGAGGGTCGCCTCTTTCTGAAGACCCCGCCTCAGTCTAGGCTCCCAGGGAGGGTCACCACAGGGCTCACCCTTGGTTGCCCCAACACCAAGAGGGTCAGTCCCCAGTAGGTGGCTTCCCAGGCCCAATCCCCCACTCCCACTCCCTGGTCCCTAAAGATGCAGGAACTGTCATGACACCTTCAGTCAGGGGCTGCTGTCCGAGGAGCTGTGGGTCTGGGGTCCAGGGAAGGGGGCCCAATGCTGAGCACAGCAGGAGCTCAGAGGCCAGGACAGCCCTCCCCCGACCCCCCAGAGCAGCAGGCCGTCTCCTCTTCTCCCCTGCTGAGGTCCCTGTGTCTGCCTCTGCCTTTTCCCGCCAAGAACCTTTGGAGTCCCCACTTCCTCCGGGATGTGAGACTTCACCACCACTCCTGGGGGGCGTGCAGAGGGGCATACGGAAGAGCGGCCCTGAATTCTGGGAATCTCAGGCCCCATGATGGACGGACGCCCCGCCAGGGAGCAGCCACTGGACTGTCAGCCATGGGGATGCTTCACCCCTCGGATGTCCCAGCCCCTCCGTGAAACCTCAGAGACACCCCACTTCCCTGCGGTCACTGTAACCGCATCCCACTCCAGTCCCCTTCCCTGCAGTTGACACTGGGGCTGGAATCACTACCAGCCCACGAGTGACCCAACCCCTTCCAGGTCTCAGACCACTGGCTGCCAATCAGCTGCTGTTTCCCAAGTACCCGAGCAAGCCCTGCCCCAGCTGGGACCAGTCCTGGCCCTGCCTGGTCCCGATATGGCAATAATGGAGGACCCAGACACCCAGGCCAGCGGTCAGAGAGCTGGAAGGCCGTCTCTGGGGCCCAGCACCAGCTTTCAAGCCTCAGCAGCTCACAGTTTCCCTCCCAATGGCCATTATAGGCCCACAGACATGATCCTGGGGAAAGAAGTAACCCGGAGGTAATGAGATGCCTAGACTCGAGGATGGTCTCCGTGACCTGACAAACTCCTGAGGATTGTACTTCCTCATATGAAAGCAGTAGGGTCACCGAGTGTGAACCCACCCCCCTGAGCCCGTGACACGGGGCACTCCGGCAGCGCCTCTGATTGTGACCTTACTCAGTTAGCAGGCACCCCCAGTGGCTTCCAAGGAACTCGGTCACTCCAGGGTAAGCCGTCTGGCTCACCCAGGCTGCCCCTCTTGGCAGCCATGCATCCACGCTCTGACCCTCAAAGATGGCACATTGAGGCCAACCCACTTTCCTGTCACCCCCTCCGGTCCCTCTGGACCTGTCTCCCACCCGTGACCTGACTTGGGGGCCACGTTCTCTCCAGCCACACCCTCCTCCCTCCAGCCCCTTACAGCACATCTCTGGGGGCTCCACGTCGCCCTCCCTTCCTGCCATCACCCCATCTTTCCCTGCACTCCTAGGTACCAGTGACCTCCAAGGGGCCCAATCCAACCATCCCCTCCCTGTCCTCCCCACTGTCAGCCTCTGAGTGGATTTGAGAACCACACCCCGTTCTTTCTCTCTTGAAACTTCTCAGCCTCCAAATCCCCTCTCCTGGGTCCTCTTTTCTCTCCTCTCTCCTCCCCTTCCCCTTCCCCATTTGTTCTGTGTTGTCATCAGGCCCCGGGGAGCCAGCAGCCTGGATGCCCTTCCTTCTCTGTCCAAGGGAGCTAGAAACTGGCTGCATCTTAAAAGGGCTCGTGGAATATGACTCAGCCATTAAAAAGAATGAAATAATGCCATCTGCAGCAACAGGGATGGACCTGGAGATTATCATACTAAGTGAAGTTAAGTCAGACAGAAAGATAAATATCATATGATATCACATATGCAGAATCTAAAAATAGTGATACAAACGAACTTATTTACAAAACAGAAACAGACTCACAGACTTAGAGAATGAACTTATGGTTACGGGGGGCGGGGGGTGGGGAGGGGAGGGATAGATTGGGAGTTTGGGATTGACATGTACACACTGCTATATTTGAAATAGATAACCAACAAGGACTTACTGTATAGCACAGGGAACTCTGCTCAGTATTCTGTAACAACCTAAATGGGAAAAGAATTTGAAAAAGAATAGATACATGTATATGTATAACTGAATCACTTTGCTGTACACCTGAAACTAACACAACATTGTTAATCAACTGTACTCCGATATAAAGTAAAAAATTTTTTTAATTAAAAAAAGAAAGGGGCGCCTGTTTCTTTATCCGTCCAATCTCCCAGCCTGACCAGGGCTCTGACCTCGCTCCAGAAGGTAGGTGCCCTGAGGGCAGGAGCTGCACCCCCCTCAGTGCCTCAGAGGGTCAGCTGGGTGCGGGATGGGCATCAGGGGGCCTCTTGATGACTGCTGTCAACTTACTGCAGAACTGTCCCCAACTCTGCCCAGTTGTGGGACTGACCATCCCCAGCTCTGCCTGGTTATGGACTGATTGTCCCCAGCTCTGCTGCAGGTGTCTGTCATCTCTCTGCCACGAGGACAGAGCCCCAGGTGGGTACTGCCTGTGGATCGTGTTCTAACTCCCCCATACGAGCCCAGGAGGTGGGTGCTAACACCCCCTCACCTCATGGATGAGGGGACAGAGGTTCCAGAGCTGAGGCAGCTGCTGGCGGCCACAGGTGCTCAGGGCAACACACACGGTGGGCACCCGGGCCCCCCTTCCGAGATCACCCCCCCTTCCCAAGGAGGCTGTGCAGTGCTGGCCAGGAGACGGTGCTGAGCACACGACCCCACAGCCTCTGGACATCAGAGGCATCCTAAGGCTCTGTGGGGTGGGGGAATCTTGGCTCCTCAATCTATACTGACTTGGTGCAGGTAGGGCCAGGCAGGAGGGGCTTCATGGACCCTCTGAGTCCATACAGCAAAGCAGGGCAGGTTTTGTGGGCCCATTTCACAGAGAAGAGAACTGAGGCTCTGTCAGCGGGATGACAGCGGGTTGGGGGACCTGCCCAGGGTCACAGGGTGAGCTGCTGGCTGACCTGCCCCCACCCCCAGCTCTTTCCACAGCTCCTCAGCCCTGAGAGACATGTCATTCATCCATTCACTCACTCATTCATTCAGCAAACTGTCAGTGAGCAGTGCTGTGGGCCTGTGCTGGGAGCAAGGAGACAGGACCACCTGCCCTGGAACAGCTCATGTGCTGGGCGGACAGCCGTAGAGCCCATCGCTGACCCCAACGCTGACCCCACCGTGTCCTCAAGCCCCCAGTTCAGCTCCCCACCCAGGGAGCATCTCCCCGCACACTTGGGATAAGATTTCATCCACTGCCCGGTCCCAAGTGGCAGATCCCCCAGCAGCCGGCACTGGCACATCTACAAGGCTCATCACAGCCCCTCAGGCAGCCTTGAAGTCCCCATCAGGGCTGCCATTGCCCACTTCACAGAGGGGACACTGACCATGAGGGATGCACCGGGCCTGCCCAGCTCAGCTCAGAGCCGGGACAGCCCCTGTAGACTGGTGGCCCCAGGGCACCGGCAGCTGGGGCGGCTGTCCATGCTGGGCTGACTCTTTGTGGAATAAAAAAGAGTGTCAGGTCAGGGGAGGGGGCTTGGCCTGGCCCTGCCCTGCCTGCTGTGCGACCCTGGGCAGCGCCCTCCGTCCAGGGCTTCCTTGTGGGAGGCCAAGACTGGGGGAGGTGACTGATGGGGGAGGGGGGTTGTGGCTTCCTTCACAGCAGAGCCCGGAATAGCCTCGGGCAGGGAGGGCACAGGGGCCCTGGGGGAGGGGAGGGGAGGTGACTGCTGGGGCCCTGGGGGAGGGGAGAGGAGGTGACTGCTGGGGCCCTGGGGGTGGCCCAGGAGCTTCTACTGAGCTGAGCTGGGTGATTCTCCCGGCCCACTGTGAGACCTGCAACGTCACCAAGAGAGCACAGCCCGGCCAGGTCTGGGCAGGGGAACACCCTTGTCCTTCCCCCCGCAGTGTTCACCAGAGCGCCACAGTGGTTGCAAGGGGCTCTGCCCCGGCCTGTGTCTCTCTGGATACAGACCCTCACTCCCAACACAAAGGTCTAAACCCAGGTTTCCTGCCATTTTGAAAATACAGCTTCCAGGGGTGTCCACGGAGCAGTCAGCTGTCTGCTGCCACACCCGCTGGTTCAGTGACACAGGACACAGCAACGTGATGTCTACATCTCTCAGAGAGTGCTGTCCTCCTCCTGGTCAGGTCCTGCGTCCCCAGCCCACCTGTGCCCGTGATGGGGCATCAACCTCCTCCCTGCAGCTCCTGAGCAGGATGGGTGGGAGGAACGGGCCAGGTTGCCAGGGTCCCTGGCTGCACACAGAGGAGCATCCCCCACCGGCATCCACGCGCCAGGCTAAGTCTCCTGCTGTGCAGGAGACTTTGTGAGGCTTCGAGGGGACGCACTCCCTCGAGTTGGCCAGAGAACCCCCGCTTCTGTATGGTCACCTGGAGGGACTGCACACCGGTCTCACGGACACAAACGCAGTGATGTGACAGAGGGTAGTTGGTCCTGGCAGGGCCAGTCTTTGGACCAGTTTTTCTGAAAAGCCAGTTGGTCACCTTGGATCACAGCAAACCTAATCCTGTTTGGCCAGGAATCCCCCAGTGACAGCCTCCCCCAGAACACCGGGCCCAGGGAGGGGTCCAGGGGGTGACCTGCCTCCTAGATTTCACTGACGTTCCCAGTTCATGCCCATGTCTTGGTGTGATTATTTTTTTAATTAATTTTTATTGAAGTACAGTTGATTTACAATGTTGTGTTAGTTTCTGCTGTACAGCAAAGTGAATCAGTTACGTTGCTGAAACCCTGGCCTCTGTTCACCGGTGCTGGATAGAAACGCGGAGACAGAGCTTTGGAGGAGTAGAAAAGTGCAGCTTTATTACTTTGCCAGGCAAAGGGAGCCACAGAGGGCTAACGCTCTCAAGACTGTGAACCCCATCCTGGGAAATAGGAAGGGGTCTCATAGTTTCAGGGTGGAAAACAGGGCTGTAGAAAAGGATCGGGACTGATGTAGTCTTGCATTCTTCTTTTCTCCTGGAGACATTGAGATCATTAGGGCTGGCGTCCGGTGGTTCCGGAACAGGCTCTGGTGGTCCTCGAGGTTATCATCCCATCACCTTTCTGGAATAAAGAATGCTCCCAAAGGAAAGGAGTCTTAGGGAGTGTCGTCTTGGAGAAGTAAATATCAGGTGCATAGTACAACTTTAGCTAGAGGGCAATCATTTTCAGAGTGCAATTAAGCAAGAAAGAGAGGGGGAAAAAATATCTGTAGGAGACAGGTTGAACAGGCAGAAAGAATAAGGGCTGGATAAGGGCTAACATAATGGGGGTACCTCAACAAGCTTCTGCTACAGCAGTTATACATATACATATATCTACTCTTTTTCAGATTCTATTCCCATGTAGGTCATTACAGAGTATTGAGTAGAGTTCCCTGTGCTATACAGTAGGTTCTTATTAGTTATCTGTTTTATATATAGTAGTGTGTATATGTCAGTCCCAATCTCCCAATTTATCCTTCCCCCTCCCTTACCCCCTGGTAACCATAAGTTTGTTTTCTACATCTGGGACTCTTTCTGTTTTGTAAATAGGTTCATTTGTACCATTTTTTTAGATTCTACATATAAGTGACAAACCCACAGCAGACATCATTCTCAATGGTGAAAAACTGAAAGAGTTTCCTCTAAGATCAGGAACAAGACAAGGATATCCACTCTCTCCACTTTTATTTAAAATGTATTGGAAGTCCTAGCCATGGCAGAGAAGGAAAAGAAATAAAAGGAATCCAAATTGGAAAAGAAGTAAAATTGTCACTGTTTGCAGATGACATGATACTATACATAGAAAATCCTAAAGATGCTACCAGAAAACTACTAAAGCTCATCAGAGAACTTGGTAAAGTTGCAGGAGACAAAATTAATACACAGAAATCTCTTGCATTCCTATACATTAACAACAAAAGATCAGAAAGAGAAGTTAAGGAAACAATCCCATTTACCATCACATCAAAGAGAATAAAATACCTAGGAATAAACCTACCTAAGGAGGCAAAAGACCTATACTCAAAAAACTATAAGATACTGATGAAAGAAATCAAAGATGACACAGATGGAGAGATATACCATGTTCTTGGATTGGAAGAATCAATATTGTCAAAATGACTATACTACCCAAAGTAATCTACAGATTCAATGCAATCCCTATCAAATTACCAATGGCTTTTTTTTTTTTTTTTTTTTTTTCCGGTACGCGGGCCTCTCACTGTTGCAGCCTCTCCCGTTGCGGAGCACAGGCTCTGGATGCGCAGTCTCAGCGGCCATGGCTCACGGGCCCAGCCACTCCACGGCATGTGGGATCTTCCCGGACCGGGGCACGAACCCGTGTCCCCTGCATCGGCAGGAGGACTCTCAACCACTGCGCCACCAGGGAAGCCCCTACCAATGGCATTTTTTCACAGAATTAGAACAAAAAAGTTTACAATTTGTATGGAAACACAAAAGACCCCGAATAGCCAAAACAATCTTAAGAAAGAAAAACGGAACTGGAAGAATCAGGCTCCCTGACTTCAGATTATACTACAAGATTATTAATAGCGCTCCTTCCACTCCCAGAAATGTCCCAGTGTGGACGATAAATTTTGGTCATCTGAGCGCAGGGAAACTGTTTGCTGAATGGCTGAATGACTCTCCTTATAATATGTTAAAATGTGGGGCTCAAGGCCAGCACCAGGCTTTGTGGTCAGCTGACTGTGCAGCGCCATCGAGTCCCCTGACAGAGGTTCAGGATGGGGGTAGCAGCCTCACCAAGGGCCACCCCCAGGGGGTCACCATGGGGCTCCTGAGCCCTGTGGGCCTTGACTGGAGCCCTGGTGTGAGCTCACACCATACCCGCCCATGAGAGCCCTGAGTGTGATCCTGACACCATTTCCCACCCAGTGATAGGTCCGCATGTGTGGAAACCTACAAGGAACGGATCCTCTGGGCAGCCCTTGTCCCCAGGGAAACTGGGAGGAATCAGGGAGAATGTCTTGGGCAACAAGGACAGGGGCCAGGGGAGGGGCTGGGTCATCAGATGCCCTGTGTCCACTCCAGGGACAGAGTAGCTAATGGTCAGCGCAACCCACCAGGGCACTGCCATGCATGTGTTTCCACACAGGTCGGGGTGACACTCTCTTCCTGTGGCCACATCAACCCCCCAGATCCCTTCTGCTCCTCACACCCGGCCTGGGGACATCTCACGTCAGGGCTGGCATCCACTGAGCATCCTCTGTGCCCAGGGCTGTGCTGGGCACCAGAGACTGGATCCCCCTCCGGCCCTCACCAGGATGGGCAATCCCTGCCCGCCCAGGGCCCGGCCTCCTGGGAACATGCTGGGGTATCCTGACCATCCCAGGAGGAGGGAGGAAGCCTTGGCCAGACCCCAAACAGGCTCCCTAAGGAGGACGGAAAGGCTGCTGTGGGCAGGCTGAGAGCAGCTCTCCGAGGGAAGGTGGGACCCCAGAGCAGCCTGGTGAGCCCACCCGCAGGGTCTCTGGTCACACAGGGCCTCCAGCTCAGTGCTAGTGTGGACCAAGGCCCTGCGTGGATGAGGCCTGCTGCGGTCACTGCCCGGGGCAAAGCCAATGCTCAGCAGCCCTTTCCTGAGCACATACCATGTGTGGGGACCTCAGCGGTGGCAATGCAGCTCTGCTGGGGCTCCTGTGGGCACAGAGAAGCAGCCTATAGAGAGGGAGTGGTGTTGTGCAGGACGGCCTCGTGCCCTGGAGAAACCAACCAGGGTGAGGGCTGGGGGTGCCCGACTGGGCCTCATGAGGGGCCACGGCCGAGCCTGGAGGCGACCAGGGGGCAGGACAGCCCTGACTCTGGGTTGGTGGCTTGGGGCCTGTGTCCCCTCCATGCAGCCGGGCTGGTGATAGTGGAAACTCGCTCCCTGGGGTCCAGGAGGGACGGTCAGATGGAAAATGGATGTTTGCTGGTCTCTGAGGTTGACTGTTGCTGCCATTAGCATCGGCCTGTTCGGGCCCAGCCGGCCTCAGGCCAGCACCTCTGGGCTCCCCATGGGCCCCACCCTCACCCCCGCACAGCTGGCCTGGTGAAACCAAGAGGCCCTGATGCCCGAAATAGCCAGGAAACGCCGACCGGCCCAGCCCGGGGAAGCAGGTGCCTCCCTCTCCCCAGGCTGGGGGGAGGAGTGGCTCCAGTTCTGGAAGCTTCCACCAGCTCCCCTGGAGAAGGGACCTGCGTCACAGCACCCAGGCCGCCCAAGCCCCTGCGCCCAGGCCTAAGCCGGGCAGAGATCACGTCAATCAACCATCAGAAGGGGCATCTTCTGTTCCAGAATCTTGTGTCTGTGCAGGTCGTACCCCCTCCTCGGGGCCCCCAGGGACCTCTCTAAACGCCAGGCACGCAGCTGCGGCTGATGTGGGACACAGCCAGACACTCGGGGCTCAGAGGAGCCTGGGGGGCAGGGCTGGCCAGGGCTGGACATGGGGCACTGCAGTCACACCTTCCCTGCTGTCCCCACACCTGGGACTCTTCTGGGGGAGAGACTGGGCCAAGGAGGGGAAGGGGGGAGAAATGGGGACCCTCACAGTCACTGCACTGGGAGCCCTGGGTCTGGGGTAATAATGAGGAGCCCAGAGCACAGATGTCCCCCAAGAGGCCTCATGCGGTCCTTCCCCAATGGACAGGACCTCAGACTGGTCAGTCACTCATCCATCTGTCTGTCCATCTGTCTGTCCACCCATCCATCCATCTACCCATCATCCATCAATCCATCCATCCAAAAAGCCTCCCTCGGGCCTCCTGGGGGCCTGGCCTGTGTGGGGCTCTCAGCTACTCATGTCCCAGGCCCAGGCAAGGCAGGACTGGCCCAGTCAAGGCCAAAGTCAGACCTGCAACGTGCCTGCTTCACCATGGAAGGAGGGGCCTTTGGACACTGGGTGCCCTGTTCCCTGCCCAGTCTGCCCTGTGCTCGGTCGATATGCTGAGGTCAAAGAGAGGGCAAGAGGTGTGACAGATGGGCCAGTGTGGTGAGGCCAGCTGCCTCCTGCCCTGTGGGTGACCTGACTCCCCACCCCACCCCCACTCACAGTTACAGGCCTCCCCGATCCACCCTCCAGGCTGACCCTCCCATTCTCTCCTCTCCTCCCCTGTCCTTCTCCAATCAGAGAGTTTCCCAGGACATTCCAGGGCTTCAAGGTCCTGATGGGAGTGGAGATGGGGGACAAGCACCCAGCCACAGTTTCCTGAGTTCACCCCCAAAGAAGCAAATCACTTCCACAGGGTTGACTCCACCAGCTCGTTCTCAGGGGACACTGCCAGTAGGTCCCCCGGCCCAGGGAAGCCGGGAGCCAGGCCCACAGGCCACAGCCATAACATCGCATCACCTGACACATGAGACGTGCAGTACCCGGGGGGGCGAATGCCCCCACCCGAGAGCCTGGGGGAGTATGGCCCTCACCCCAGCACTGATCAATCAGCTCATCAACCAGTGTTCACGCCCATCGCCCCTCACTGCCCCTGTGGGCCCAGGTCACGTCCTGGAGGTGAAGCTAAGACAGGGAAACTCGCCCCTGCCCAGCCCAGAGCCCATGGTGCCAAGAGATCCTCCCCCACCAGTAAACATTAGCAGGGAAGACAAGGACGGTGGATCCTGGGGTCCTGGGGTGTCAGCCAAGGGGAGCAGCGGCAACTTCAGCCACCTCAAAACAGGGCCTGGGAGCTGGACCCCCAGGGCTGAGGGGCAGAGGGAGGAAGGGCCTCCCGGGGGGTCAGCATGAGCAAAGGCACAGAGCGGGGGGGCTGCAGCAGCCCTCGGCTGGCGCACACAGGCCCCCAGTGAAGCACCGTGACCCCTCCGCCTCGGAGACTCCAGACTCCTGTCTCCCGCACCACCTGGTCCACCATCCTGCTCACCGCCCAGCAATCCCTTGCATTCAGTGCCACATGGCAGGGCCCTGCCCTGGGGAGGAAGAGGAATCAGACGCAGACTAGACGCTGGGCAGAGAGGGACGAGCAGAGGGTGCGGGGAGCAGGCCCAGGGAGGGACCCGGGGGTGGTGGGTCGGGAGTTCTCCAGGGGGGATGGTTCTCTGTGCCGCACACAGTGAAGCTGGCTGGTGGGCCAGAGTGTCCCAAGCCCTGGAGCCCAGCAGAGGGACAGGGACGGGGCTCAGAAGAGGTGAGGCGGGGGGCAGAGGCCCTGAAGGCCTCAGTCCTGACCAGATCTGAGATTCCAAAAGGCAGCTGCGCCCTGAGGCTACTGAGTGGCCTACTGTCCCGAACCATTTACGAAACACGCAACACGAGTTACCCAGCTGAGCCACTTCTGGATTCTGTGGGGCTCACAGCCAGCATCACCGTCCCATCTCACAGGTAGGAAAACCGAGGCCCAAAATGATTAACATCCCAGAGAGCGAGACAGAGCCAGCCCCTGGTGTTCCCCCTCCCAACCTGGCGCCTCCCCTCTGAGGGACAGGAAACTGAGGCCACGCAGGGGCACCCGGATGGAGAGCTGCCCTCTGCAAGGCCCCAGAAGCCTCCTGTGGGCAACCACCCCCCATCACCCCCCAGCCCCGGCCCGAGTCAGGGGAGAAGAAAGGAGGCCCGAGAGTGGACCCAGTGGCCACACCGCCCCATGGCTGGAAGGAGGGAGGGCTGGTGGCAAAGGGCCTGGGGGAGCCCAGACCCCAGGGTGGACAGGGGGCGTCCCCCTCACCCACAGCCCTTCTCAGCCCTTGACCTTAGGCCATTTGCTTCCCTCTGTGGGCTCAGTTTCCTCGTCCCATCTCTAAAGGGGGTGATAAGTCTCTATCCCAAAGGGTGGACTTGGGGATTAAGGGAGCCAATGTCTGTGAGGTGCCTGGACCATGGTGACCCTCACCCACCCCAGCCACTGCTGTCACCTCCTGGGCTCTTGCCTGGGACCTGCCTCTGACACGCTGTGTGACCTTGGGCAAGATAATTCCCCTCTCTGGGCCCCAGCTTTCCCCTCTGCTCAGGGAGTGCTGGGTGAGGGACCCTGTGGGCCAGAAACTATAGGAAAACTGTTCGATTCCTGGATGAAGGGTCTGAGCAGGGAGGCCCCGGGCCTGGAGGGGCAGTGAGGCCCGAGGTGGGAGCAGGGTGGGGGCCAGGCCAGGACAAGGAGAGGGTGGAGCAGGGGCCCTGCCTGCAGCTGACCACCCCTGGGAATCCCCAGGCTAAAGTTAACCCTGCGTTGGCCGAAACTAGAACTCAGGGTGACAAAAGGGAGAAGTAAGGGGAAGAGAAACTGGGCCCGTGGTCAGCGGGGCGTGGGACGGGTGACAAACAGGGCCAGGTGTGGCCCGGGACGACGGGACAGGGCAGTTTCAGGGCTGTAGTCGGATGTTTGTGCAGCTCTCAGGTGGGGGTAGCAGAATCCTCCCCCTCCCCCACCCCCTCCCAGCCCCCTCCCAGCCCCGCCTGGGCCTGATGCCGCCCCCTGGCTGCCTCCCCACAACCTCCCCCAGCTCCATCCTGGGTCCTAGAATCCTGGAGGGCCCTACCCCAGGGGATCTCAGAACCACTCAGGGGTGGCCCTCACTGTCAGCAGGGCCCTGGGAAGGGAATGACCCGGGGCACAGAGCAAGTCAGCATGGGAAGGGAGGGGCTCCGGTCCCAGACTCCCAGCCCCAGGCCCTTCTGGCAGCAGAATGACTGGATGGGTGGGCGAGGGGGTAAGCACAGGCCTCCGGCTGCCCAAGACCCCGTGATTCTGAGGGGCCCCAGGGAGACGGACGCATCCCATCTTTTCAGGAGGGAATGTGTCCCCGTGTCCGTGGGATGGGGACGCACTCCCCTTTGACCCAGCAGCCCTGCTCGTGGGAGTTCATCACCGGCCCAGGGCGCAGAGACGCCGAGGTACCCTGCCCTGCATCTCTAACAGAGATACATTCAGACAGCCTAACATCCACAGCTCCAAACGGCCTTGGAGACGTGCCATGGACGGATTCCACCGTGGGGGCCGGGGGACAAGGGCAGGTGACAAGAGGAGGGCTCATCTGAGCCCATCTTTGTGAAAAGGACATGACTGTTATAGGGAAAATTCTGGAAGGATACACACCAACACGCTGAATCCTCCCTGGTAGCAAGATCAGATGTTTATTTTCTTCTTTATGCTTCTCTGTACTTTCTCATTTCTCAAAGAATGTGGATTACTTTTATCATCAGAAAATGAAACAGTAAACTGATTCAAGATCAACGACCCTCTAAAAATGGTGTGTTAGAAGGTTTGAACAGCATTGTGAAAATAACATTATCCCCAAGAGGTCACAAGACAAGACCTGGCACGTGTGAGCGTGTCTCTGTATCTACATCCACATCCATATCCATATCTCTTACCTGGGGCTACCTGTGGCGGTGGACTTACAGGTAATGTTGGTTTTCATTCGGCACATTTGACTTTTCTGATTTATTGGGTAATTATGAAAAACAAGATTTTTTTCACTTAAGTAAGGATATTTATTCCAACTCACTTAACATTCAACAAATATTTATTGCTTGCCTGCTATATCCGTGACAGGCTGGGTGCAGGGTTTGGGACTACACTGATGAAAAGACAGAGAGTCAGCCCTCTTGGGCAGTGGTCCAATGGGAGAAATGTATATGGAAAGAGGTCATTACAATGCTGAGATGGATTGTTACCTCTAGGTCTTAGGTCATGTCCAAATCCACGAAACTCTCTCACTGCACCAGCTCCACACCCAGGCAGGAAGGTTACTGAGCCCCTAAAAACAGAGAGAAGGTATTCCAGGGGTGCTGAATACCTAGCAGCAGGCATTGAGCAAAGAGGATCAGAGAAAAGCACCCCCCTTTTAAATACAGTTAAAAACAGAAGCGTGAGTGATTGCAAACAAAAAGTTTAAGTAATTTCTGCAAAGAGTAATAAAAACCTTCCCACCAATAAAGCAAATTCGCGTGGGACACAGTCCAGGATGGGCAGAACTTATGAAGGAAAGAGGCGCTGTCTGAAGCAGAGCAGGATAGGCTTCAAGAATTTTTACCCAGTTCTTTGGACAGGAAGAATTATGTGGTAGATCAGAGCACAGTCCATGTAGGTGAGAAGACCTAGGGTGACAAACTTCTCTGCCATGTAGGCGACAATTTACCTTGGCAACTAATCTCTCTCCCTGTGTTCTGATCTGGCCGATGTTGATAATATTAGTGGCCGCCTCACATTTCCATCTTGAGGAATGCAGGAGGGGATGTACCTAGATCCTTTCACAGAATAGCAGGTTCAGTGAATGGAAGAAACAGGTTAGAAATGATTGTTGGAAACTCCCTCTCCGTCATGTAGAGTTTGTTAATCCTAATTACATTTATAGGTGCCATAGGAGCTTGTAGATATGTCATTTCTTTTCTTATACTCCTAAACTCTCTATTTAAACTCTCCACTTAAGGTCATTGCCAGCTAGAAGTCCTGTAAGTGACATGAAGACACCTCAGTTGTTCACTCCTCACTTTCTCCCCAGAAAAATACAAGTGTTTAGCCCCAGTCAGTGAGTCTGGTGCTGTGGCCCAGAGCCCCAAAAGGCAGGGACTCAACAGCCATCTCTCTAGCCTGCCTGCCTCCTGCCCCAGCTCCAGCTCCAGAATCCTCATGGACGAAGGAAGAGGTGCAGCCCCCTTCCTGGGTCTGCAGACTCTGCATCTCGCCCCCAGCCCCGTGCCTGGCAGCTTCAAGGCTCTCAATAAACAGTTTGAATGAGGGAGGGAAGGAAGATAGGGACGGGTGAATAGATGGATGAGTGGGTGGGTTGGTGGGTGCATGGGCAGGTGGGTAGTTGGGTGGGTGAGTGGATGGATGGACAGTTGGGTGGATGGGTAGATGGATGGGGAAATAGCTGGATGATTGATGGATGTGTGGGTGGATGGGTCAGTGGCTGGCTGGCTGGCTGGATGATTGATGGATGGGTAGATGAGTGGGTGGATTGGTGAGTTCATGGGTAGGTTAGTAATTGGATGGGTGAATGGATGAATGGATATTTGTGTGGGTGGGTAGATCCTAATTATGCGAAACACAGAACCTTAGTGCCTGGCAACTCTGTGGAAAGGGGCTGAACGCGACACCCAGGTTCCAGTCCCAGCTCTGATCCTGACTTGGTGTGACCTTGGGCCATTTCCTTAGTGCCTCTAAGCCTTGTCCCCTTGCAGGCAAAGATGATGTCAGCCCCTGCCCTGCCCACCTCACAAACTGCTGGGAAGAACACTGAAAGGACACATATGCGTGAAGATGTTTTAGAAATCCGAGAGGCTTCTCAGGTGCACTCTTAGCCTTGGAAGGACCTTGCAGGGCATTGAGCTGACTCACCCCTGGCTTTGGAGCACAGCTGTGGGAAGAGCCTGAGCTTGGAGCCCAGACAGACCTGGGTTCCAATCCTGGTTCCACCACTTTCCAAGTGTGTGACCTTGGGCAGGTGACTGTCCTTCCCATGTCCTCCTCTGTGATGTGGAGGTGATGACAGTGGCAGCTACCCCTCGGGGCTGTGAGACAATTCAGGGGGATCATTCAGGAAAGCACTCAGCACAGCACCCAGTAAGGGTGCAATGATGGATCCGAGGTCTACCATCTGGGGTCACAAAGAAGAGGCTCAATCCTGCCCTCTCTGTAGCAGTGTTCCCTGGAGGCCTGGAGGTATTCCAGGACATCTAACTCGGGAGTTCAGAAACCCTGAAGTGTGTCTGTAAAAATGCTGATTGTGGGGAGAGGTCCAGGGTTTTGTGCAGAAAAAAGGCCGTGGCCTGTGGAGGACTAACCACACTGATCTAATCCAAGACCCTCATTAAGGAAAAACAGAGACTCTAAGCCCACACAAGAGCACTCGGTGGGTCAGAGGAAAGCCAAGTACACAGGCATTCAGTCCAGCGTGATACCCTCCTTACCCAGCAGCGGGGGCCTGCCTTGGAACACAGGGCCTGAGATAGGATTACCGCCACCTGGTAGCAGCGTGTACCAGGCAGAAGCCACCAGGATTGGAGCATGGCAGGAGGACTGCGGGGGTCACCATTTGTATTGCGCAGTAGGATTGTGAGGAATTTCAACTTTCTTTTTAAATTTGTCTCTCAAGTTTGTTATAAGAGGACTTTAACAATAAATTAAAGTTGAGGGAGAAAGAGGTAGTGGCTGGTGGCAAAACATCTCACCCACTCCCCCAGGGGACTTACAGTTCATGATCTTGTGCTGATGAAAATCAACCCAGCGAGAGGCCCAAACAGAGGGAAATAGAGTTTATCAAACACAAGTGTGACCTGCAGCGGATAATCCAGGGAGGGAACTGCTGAGCCTGGGACAGATCTGTGTCCTGTCTCAGGGCTATCCTGACAGAGAGGTGCAGGTGCCTCTGGGGCCCCGAAACTCCAGGCCCAGCTGGAGGTAACAGGATGTAGATGAGCTGCAAGGACACAGGTGTCAGCTCAGCATCAGGGAGAATCACCTTGTTTGTTTTCTGAGTTCCTCTTAAAATAGAGTTTACTGGTCTTGGTCTTTGGTTTTAAAATAATAACTGCTCACTGTAAACAACGTGAAGACTACAGAAAAACAAACAGGGGGAAAAAATGCACCCCATGTATTTCACCCAGAAGAGCCGCCACTAATATTTTGATGGATTTCCTTCTATTTTAATCCTATTTTAATTGTAAACTGTAAAAACCACAACATAAATAAATAAAATGTGCCTGTAAAGTTTAAAAAGTAAAAACAATAGTGGTGATAGTTGCACAACATTGTGAATGTGCATTTCAAAATGGTGGATTCTCTGTGATGTGAATTTCCCATTAATTAACTTCACAGGCTCAGAATGTGGCCACAACCTCAGGAACCCTGATTTCATCATCTCTTTACTTTTCCTTATAGTTTTAGGTCCTCTGTGTTTGCCCTTAAACCAACCATTTTCAACTTCGCCTGTTTTTGAACTTCACATAGATTAAGTTAGAGTGTGTGCCAGGGAACTCTGCTCAGTATTCTGTAACAACCTGAATGGGAAAAGAATTTGAAAAAGAATAGACTCCTGTATATGTATAACTGAATCACTTTTCTGTACACCTGAAACTATCACAACATTGTTAATCAACTATACTCCAATATAAAATAAAATTTTCTTTAAAAGTTAGACTGTGTGTGTCTTCTTTCTCTCAACACTGTGTCTGATACCACCCACACTGCCCAGCACTGCTTTCACTGCGGACATGGAGGGGCCCCCACCCAGCTGTGCGCCTGGCTGGCCACCACTGGGCAGATCTGCCCCTGGAGTAGGACCACCAACACTGAGGTCGGAGGGAGGGGTTCTCCAGGGCCTGTCATTGTCCAATGCATTGTTTCTACTTGTTTTGTTTTAAAAAATGGAGACAGCTGAATTTTTTCCTGATTATAAAAAGATATACAAAGATTCTTTACAAATAAAATAGGAAATAAGGTATAGAGATGGGAAGTTTCCAGCACAGCCTGAAGATCACGTTGGTTGTACCTGGTGTGTGTCCTTCCAGACTGGACCTCACATTCCACACAGACAACAGATCAATGATAGATGATAGATAGATGATGGATAGATAGATGATAGATACATAGATACATAGATGAAAGATGATAATAGATTGACAGATACATAGATGACAAAGAGAGGAGAGGAGATGGATGGGTAGATATTTTCCTTTTGTCACTGAACAGCACACCCACGCATGTGTGGTAACCTGGGCGTGCATCACGCTTGTGAACCTGCGGCTCTCATGACACTCAGTGGGTCCCTCCGGGCACTACTGTCCCGCACAGGATGCAGCCAATGCCCCGGCCTCCATCCCTGGGCAGGGATTCCACCACTGACTTCGGGTTGACCCTCCCCACAGGGATCAAAGTCATGCCCGTCTAAGGCTTTGAGAGCTCCTTCCAGAACGACTTCCAGAAAGGCAGCACACATTGTCCCCCACCCCTCAGAGCCCGGGAGGACCCCTGGATCGTAGGGAAGGGATGGCACAGGCGTGGACAGAGAGGGGCCCAAGGACACTGCCCCCCCACCTGTCCCACCCGACCCCTGCTCTGCTCTGAGGCGGAACGCAGACAGGGGCCCCGAGGCCTCTTCCCAGCTCTTTAAAGCACCCACCACAAGCTGGCCTGAACCAGCCAGAAGCCCCATTCTCAGGGAGTCTTTGGACCCCTCCCCTCCAACCACGGTTGCCCTGTGTGTCTCCCTGGCAGCACGGAGCCCCCAGTGAGAAGAGAAGGCGCAGGGCCTTGAGCTCAGCTCCCCACTGCTCTGGGGTTTGTGGGCGTGGGGAGTGTGTGAATGCTGGGGGTGGGGGGCTGTGGGCTGGGGTCTGTGGAGTCTGCACAGTTGGAGCTGTGGGAAGGCCCTGTCGGTGGTCTCCACAGTCAGAGCCAAAGGAAGGGGTCTGGCCCCTCTGCCCCAAATAACGTCTGGTCCCTCAGCTTCTGAGGCCAGAGACCCCCAGCTTGCCCTTGATGGGGGAGCGTTGGAGGGGAGGTCCCCAGCCCCAGCGTCTTCAACAGCAGGGCCTGATTCCCCATCTCCCTGGCCCTGATTTCAAGAGTCTGGGGTGTCGGGCCCATTAGGGGTCCCGGCTGCCCAGCCCGGCTGCCCCAGGAGCCAGAGGGGGTGAAGGTTACTGGGGAACCTGGAAGGGGTCTTAGAGATTGGGTCCCACCCACTCAGCTTTCACAGGAGAAACCGGGCCCACAGGGGGCAAAGGACTTGCCTGGGTCACACTGTGAGCCCAGCTGCTGGACTCAAGGCTCAGTGCTCTCCCCCACCACACCCATGATGTTCACACGCCCTTGGCCCTGAGGGGCCCCCTCTGCTCAGCCAGGCTCCAGCCCCACGACCTGCACCCCAAGACTCAGCATTGGCCATTGTGAGCTGAGGAGCCCTTGGGTTCTGCAGTCAAGGCCACAGGGCCAGCACTCTCCCGGCCAGGCCTCCCAGCCAGGCTCCTCTCTGATCAACGGGCCCCAGCCTGGCTTGGCTCCTGCAGGCCTAGTGCCTGTCTTCTTCCTCTGGGCCTTTGGGGTCCCACCCACACCCCCAGCCACCATCCAGGCTCAGAGGCAACCCCTGTGTGACATCCCCATAGGTGAGTCTCAGTCCCACCCTGAGCAGACAGCACATGAGGGGGCCACAGGCACGGTGTCCAGTGCTTATTTATCATGAATGGGTGGGTACGCAGTGTCAGAGAAGAGAGGACTTCCAGGCCTCAGGGAGCAGACTGAGCCCCCAGACCAGGGTCCCTTCTGACGGGCCAGGCCCCAGCCCAGCTCTCCCCCAGCCTGGGGACCTCAGTCCATGGCTGGGGCCTGGAGCTGGGCCTGTGAGGAGCTGACCTGGGGGCAGGACGGCCGAGTTTGGGAGCCCAGCCAGGCTGTCACCATGCATCGCATGGAGGGTGTCACCCACACAGAGATGTCACCATCGTCACCTGACTGTGCTCATGGGCCACATGGAGTTGTCCGGGCTGCATTCCTGGTCACATACTCATGTCCCCATACCGTGCCACCCCGACATAGGCATACACACACATGCACACACCCCCCTACAGGTGCGCACACATACGCACACACGCTCACACATATGCACACACGCTCACACAGGTGTGCACACAGAGGCTCCAGCCGACAGTGCCCTCTATTGGCCACTGTTGTCATTTCTCTGAAAGGTCGCAATCACACCTGCAAAGACCCAGGATGGTTCATTAGAAATCCCGGATGCACAAGTCTGAGAAGATCGTTCTCTCCTTTCACAGGGTGGGGGATGTGACCCGGGCAAGGCCACACAGCAGGTAAGCGGTGGAGCCCTGGCCCCCGACCCAGATTCCAGCTCATTCCAGCTCCCAAGGCCCTGCCAGAGCCCAGAGGCTGGACCCTCTGGGGCAGCGGAGCTGGGGGTCTTGTACTCCCACTCCCCTCACATGCACAGATGCATGGACCCCCAGGAGGGAAAAGACACCATGGGGAGAGGAATCTCCAGACCAGAGAGTCCCCAAGATGGGCCTCATCGGTGCTGATGGGATGGGATGTCGGAAGGGGAGGGGGCTGGACTTCACAGAAACCCCAAAATGCCAAGAACACTGACACAGACGCGCCACACGCACCACACAGAAACAAGAAATGCTAACCTGTGGTCCACTAGCTCAGATCTTCTCCCAAGAGAAGGAAACTGGTCATGCCGGGTCCCCTTGTCCCCCAGGCCCGTTGTCCCTCATTCCCCAGAAGAAACAAGCACCATCCACTCCACCCATAGCCCCTGATCAGCTCCAAAGCCCAGCGCTGCCTTGGGCCCTGCAGACGCAGCAGGGGCCTGAGAGACCAAGTCCTGGAGCAAAGTCCCAGTGGGTGAGGCAGGCCAGACAAACACATTGTATTTACTATAATATGAGGTGTGACAAGCTCTTTAGGAAAGGAGGGGGTTGTGGTGACAGTGGTTGATTTAGGGGGATGGTCAGGAGAGGCCATCCCTGAATGAAGGAGGGGAACCCTGGGAGGTGCCTGGGGAGGAGTGGTCCTGGCAGAAGGGACAGCAAGTGCAAAGGCCCTGGGGTCAGATGTGTCTGTTGCAGGAACAGCAAGGAAGTCAGTGTGGCCTGATCCAAGGAAGGGGACAGGGGAGGAGGCAGGGTCCTCGGGTGCTTGCAGAGCAGTCTGAGCACCTTAAAATTTGTCCACGTTTTCAAAGGTACCTGGACTATATCATGCCACCATACCTGCTCCTTCTAACTTCCTGCACATACACGTCTGGGACTGCGATCCAACCAGTCAAGCAGGGGGAGCCAGATGGCTTAGTGTGTGGACACGGCAGATGCCGGCCGGTCTGCGCCGATGGACATTGGGCAGTTCGATCCTCCCCTCACAGACACGGCCCAGGGAGCCCTGTGTATCCCTGGTGCGCGGTCAGCACTCCTGGAGGGCACACGCCCACCTGGAGCTGCGGGGACACGGCGTCTGCGACCTGTGGCAGCCGGACTCACAGCCCCAGGGACAGCCAAGTCTGGTCCTGCATCTGCACCCCTGCTTGGATTGTGGCCCCAGGACGTTGTCCCCAGCGGTGCACCTCCCCCACGGGGTTAAGTGAGAACCCGGGCGAGGTCCACGGGAGTCACTCGCAGGTCCCTGAGCCCCGCCATCTGGGGCCCCTTCCTCTGGGTGGCCACTGTGGGTCCCCCTGTGCTACCAACGAGGGGACAGCGACCCCTGGCGGCCGAGGAGGTGGGGGCAGGCCCCGGAGCCGGGCGGGAGGGCTCAGGTTAGAGGAGGCGGGGCAGGGCGACACCCGCAGGGCAAGGGAGCCCCTCCCGGTCCCTACTCTCTGGGCTGAAGCTGGGACGGGTGTGCCCATGAGGGGACCCCCACCCAGGTCGCCTCTTCAGACAGAGAGGGAGAATTCTGAGTGGTCGACGCAGGGAACCAAGTCCTTCTGGCCATGACCTTGAAACTGCCCAGATGGCCAGGACGAAGGAGAGCGCTCCTCTCTGTCAAGAGGATCTGAGCGTCTCTTAATTAGAATCGGCTCTTTGGCTTCTGCTCTCTAAAAAAGGTACAGGAATTCTGCACCTTGAACCAGTTCTGGGGGAATTTGCCAATCAGTTTGGGGGAAACTGGCATCTTTACCACATTGAATCTTTCAATCCATGAATATCCTCTCTCTCTCTCCCATTAACAGGTTTTAATAATTCTCAATGAAGTTGTATGTAGAATTTTCCCCATAAACAAATGACTTGGGCATCTCTTTAGATTCATCCCTAGTAAACTTATATAAAGTTTTTTGAGATTTTATTGAAGTGTAGTTGATTTAGAACATTGTGTTAATTTCTTCTGTACAGCAAAGTGACTCAGTACATATACTTTTTCTTATTCTTTTCCATTATGGTTTGTCACAGGATATTGAATATAGTTCTCTGTGCTGTACAGTAGGACCTTGTTGTTTATCCATGCTATATATACTAGTTTGCCTCTGCTAATCCCAAACTCCCATTTCCTCCCTCCCCTACTTACCCTCCCCCTTGGCAACCACAAGTCTGTTCTCTATAAACTGATATTTTTAATGCAACTGTAAAATGTATCCTTCTTAAATGTTATTCTCTATTCATTTGCTGTTATATAGAGATACAGTAAGTTTCTGTATTTGAAATTGGACCTGCTAAATTTGCTACAATTTTTTATAGATTCTGTTAATTTATCTACATTCTGTGGGACTTGCTACATACTTAAACTTATCATCTGTGAAGAATGATAGTTTTGCTGCTATCTTCCCAATTCTTATACATTTCATTTCTTTCCCAGTCATTTCAAAAGCCAGTTCGGGATGGGGGAGAGTTCCACTTCTGGAACAGCAACACGAAGAGTTCCACAGACCCACACCCCAGCCAAAGGGGTGAAATTATTTTTTAAATTTCTATATTTATAATAACATTTAAATGTATTTATTTATATGTTTATAATTATATATTTATAATATACAATATATCGATGTTTAGATATATATTTATATTTCTAATAAATATTTATAAATATAAATTTATTTATATTTATAAATATTTATTATGTTTGTTATAATTATGTATTTATGATAATACATAAAGATATTATATGTTTATAATTGTGTATTTATAATATATGCATATATCTGTTTTATATATTAATTTAAATTTTTAAATTTATGTATTTTAATAATACATAATTTTAAATTTATGTATTTTAAATTTATGTATATATTTAAAAAATAATATAGTCTTTTTTATAAATTTATTTATTTATTCACTTATTTAATTTTTGGCTGCATTGGGTCTTCGCTGCTGCACGTGGGTTTTCTCTGGTTGCTGAGAGTGGGGGCTACTCTGTTGCGGTGCGTGGGTTTCTCATTGCGGTGGCTTCTCTTGCTGCGGAGCACAGGCTCTAGGCACGCGGGCTTCAGTAGTTGTGGCGCTCGCAGGCTCTAGAGCACAGGCTCAGTAGTGTGACGCATGGGCTTAGCTGTTCTGCGGCATGTGGGATCTTCCCGGACTGGGGCTCGAACCCGTGTCCCCTGAATTGACAGGCAGATTCTTAACCACTGCGCCACCAAGGAAGCCCACATAGTCTTTACATATAAATATTTAAAGTCTTTAAATATCATTAAAGTCTCTCTATATATATTTAAAGTCTCTGCAAAGAGACCTAAGGGCATACAAAAAAATGTAATATTTGTTCAAGAAAGTCTACTAAAACTTGGCAAGAGCGGTGAGAGTCTGTAACATTTCACCTATGACCTGTTTCCTCCCCCTCGCAGCCCAACACGACGGCACCTCCAATCCAAGTAGGTGCAGAATGAACACAGGGCACCCTCCCCACCCAGCTCCAGGTCTAGGTGATATCTTCGTGACATTTTCCCCAGGATGCCTGTGCGCACGATGCAGGCTGATTGCTCTGACCCTCAGCTAATAAGCTCCAAATGTGCTTCCTTGTAAAGGAGGATCATACTCACCTGGTCACACATCACAAATAAAACACCTCCCAGCTACCCCAAAACACCAGGCTGAGACCTTTCAACGCTAGATGGCGCCAGAGACCGCCCAATCCCATCCAGGCTGCAGGGGCTGCCGCTCAAAACTTGTAAAAACGAAGGTAGATTAGGCTTGAATTTCAGAAAAACAACGAATAATAGTTTCAGTATAAGTATGTACCCCACAATATTTGGAACATACTTATACTAAAAAATTACTCACTGTCCAGGCATCCTGTATCTTATCTGGCAACCCTATTCATGACCGATGAAAAAAAGGAGAACGGCGGTGACTTTGCGTCTTTTTTCTTTGCTCCTTATTGTGTGTGTATTTGTATTTATCAAACACGTTTTCTTCTCAGTACTACTTTATGTAGGAGTTGTTGGAGGTCCTCAGAATATTCAGTGGAACTGTGACTGAGTTTCAAGAGGAATTAACACAGTTGGCTGTGGATACAATGACTCCTGGGAGCAGGTGTCCCTCATTTTGGGGAGAGGGTGAGATCCGGACGCCGAGGTTTGGCCAGCGGTTGCAATGCCGGAATCTGCCAGCAGAGGGTGCTGGAGGAACGCGCAAGGCCACAGCGGCCAGAAACCGCTGCCCTGTTTTCCAGCTTTCCTTCCCTTTTACTGAGCACAGGAGCCAGTGATTGGTGTGAGGATGGCCCCGGGTTTGCTCAGCAACCCTGACCGACTGTTTAGCGTAAGTATATCCCAGATCTCAGCACCTATGCCCCCACCCACGGTAGGATAGGTGGGGGATGAGGGCAGCCCCTGAGATAGTGAAACTGTGGGTCATGATTAGTCAAATCCATTCCACCTGCCGTCACTAATCAAGGCCGTTTTAAGACTTGTATGTCCTCCAAGCACGTAGCCCAAAAGATAAAATATCTGCCCTGGTTGTTTTCTAGAAACTCAGAGTCAGCTGCATCTAGTTGGAGCTGAGCTGGCTAAAACTGGATGGGACCCCTGACCCTCCCACTGGGCATGCGCGAGGGTCCGCTCCGTAAGAAGTCCGCCCCCAGATCGTGCTGTGAGCGTGCAGAGGCCGGGAGTTGGTTACACCTGCGCAGAACCACAGTCCCTGCTCCTTTTTCCAATCATTTCCCCTCACCACGCCTCAGACCGCACTGCCGTGCTGCCTGATTCTCCATCCTGTAAACACCCAGCCCCTTGCTTTCAGGGAGGCAGATTTGAGAGTGTTCTCTGGTCTCCTCATTGGCTGCCTTTAAGGATAAACCCTCTCTTTGCTGCAAACCTCTGGTTGTTTAAGCGTTTTGGCCTGCTGCACTTTGGGAAAACAAAAAACAACAACAACAAAACCTGGTTCCGTAACAATAGCAAAACCATTACGCTAATCCACCTCAATACCCCACAGATTTCTGACCACCAGAGGTTTGTCTTTGAATCCCTGCAATAGTGTATTCTTCTAGAAAGCTTCTGTTTAGCCCAGGCCTCCATTTTCCAGATCCCTGGAGGGGCAATGGGGGGAAAGTTTATTAATTCAAACAGAAATTCCCAACTGCCATTTCTGCAGACCAGCTCCTGCCTGTGTCCTCAGACCAAGTCTCCCCACCCGGGGGGGCGCTGACCCTGCAGACCTGGGCAGCACCCCCCCATGCCCTCCATAGTGGTGGCACTTCCAAGGCCCACCTCTGGCCACGTCCTGTGGCACGTGGCTTTGCCTCTGGCAGGCTGCACGTCGCTGCAAAGTCACACCCTCTTGGGAAAGGTCTGAGTCTCAGCCTGTGTGAGTCCCTTCCCTTCACTGTCCAGCCTCCCTCTGCCTAGAGGTGGCAGGTAGGACATGAGTGAGCCTCTCAGTCCTCCGTTACCCTTTTCATGAGTTATCTACTGTTTTTTTTCTTTCTTTTGGCTGCGTTGGGTCTTCGTAGCTGCACGCAGACTTTCTCTAGTTGTGGCGAGTGGGGGCTTCTCATTGCGGTGACTTCTCTTGTTGAGGAACACAGACTCTAGGTAGGTGCACGGTCTTCAGTAGTTGTGGCACGCAAGCTCAGTAGTTGTGGCTTGCGGGGTCTAGAGCTCAGGCTCAGTAGTTGTGGTGCTCGGGCTTAGTTGCTCTGCTGCAAGTGGGATCTTCCCAGACCCAGGCTCAAACCCGTGTCCCCTGCATTGACAGGCGGATTCTTAACCACTGCGCCACCAGGGAAGTCCCGAGTTATCTACTCTTTATAGTAAACATTTCTGCTTCAAATAACTGGTGTGGTTTGCGTCCTGACTCGACCCTGATTGACACAACACAGCACCAAAAGGTGGTCGAGAAACAGAGGTCATTTCCAAACAGTTGCTGTCACTGATCTGAAAGTGGAAACCAAGATGAAGACACCTTCCAGAGAGAAGCGGGAGGTGGGGATGGGAGGTGGCCTGAGGTTACCAGTGCTCTTTACCCCAAAGGGCTCAGAAAGTTAGAATTCAAGGTAACAGGAGTTTTAGTCTATGAACTAATATGTGACCAGGCAAAAAAAAAATTAATTAAAAAAGAAGCTAGGTTTGACTCACTGGGGGCATCTCTCCTCAAGTCTTCCTGCAGTGAGTTCTGTAAGCATCTGCTGTGTGTCCACTTCTAGAGTTTCAAAAACCAGTTTGGGAGGGGGACAGTCCCACTTCTGGAACAGCAACAGGAAGAGCTCCATAGAACCACCCCCAGCAGAAGTGGTGAAAGTTATTTTTTAATTTATATATTTATTATAATATTTAAATGTATTTATTTATATATTTAGAATTACATATTTACAATATACAAATATATTTATATGTTTATAGTTACATGTTTATAATATATAAATTTATTTATGTTTATAATTATATATTTACATAATGCATAACTATATGTTTATAGTTACATATTTATAATAATATATACATACATTTATTTATGTCTATTATTTATACATATTTTAAATTTATATGTATAAATTTTAAGAAATAATATATTATTTATATATATTTAAAGTTTCTATAAATTCAGTGTCTCTGGAAATGAGCCTAAGGGCATAGAAAAAATGAAATATTTATTCAAGAAGTCTACTAAAACTTGGCAAGAGCAGTGAGAGTCTGTAGCATTTCACCCATGACCTGTTTCCTTCCTCCCCCCTCCCAGCCCACCATGAAGGCACCTCTACTCCATGTAGATACAGAAAGACCACATGGCACCCTCCCCACCCAGCTCCAGGTCAAGGTGGCATCTTCCTGAGAGGAGCAGTCTTCAGTATTTTTCATCCCCCCACCACACCCCAGCTACCTGTTGCAGTGGCTAAATTCCAGGTGAGTATGGTTTGTGACACAGAGGCTCTGCCTTGGAGGCAGCACAATGAAAACACTGGGACACCCATCAGCCTCGCCCAGCTCATTTGTAAAGTGGGGATTCCATGCTGGAAGAAGTAAGCCAAGAAGATCAAAGTTGCCCTGATGACTGCCAGATCCTAAAACAGGGTTGTCATTCAGAGAGAAGACACCCAGAGTTGTGGCTCAGAGATTTTTTTCCAGGGAGAGAGGTGAGACAAAATAAAGTGCTCTAAGCCCTTCCATAAATGAGCTAACTTTATTTGCAACAGGCTGTGAGAAAATTCAAAACTATTGAGCTTGTGGTGAAAACAATTAAAAGGAGACTAGTGGTGTCTTTAGATATAAGCTGAATCACAGGCCACTAATTTACCAGAGAGAATCAGGAAAAGGGACAACTAAAAAGGGATTAGAACAAATCTCAAACACTGACCTCAAAAACAATCCCTGCAAAAGAGCCCAGATTTAATTGGACCAGTCTGTGAAGCAATTGATGCCCCAGGACATTGTTGAGATGATAGAGCAATCAGCTGCAATTTATGAAGCTTATCAGATGGCTATGGTCAGGAAGAGAGGTTCTGGTGAGGGCAATCAGGCCACAAAACGAAATAAAAGGCATCCAGATTGAAAGGGAAGATGATGTGACCTTATACATAGAAAATCCTAAGGAATAAACAAAAACACGACTAGAGCTAATGAACACATTCAGCAAGGTTGCAGGATCCAAGATCAATATACAAAAACCATTTGTGAGGGCACAAATGGGTACAAAGTTTCAGTTATTCAGGATGAATGAGTTCTGGTGATCTAATGTATAGAATGACGGCTGTAGTTAGTAATACTACATTGTATACTTGAAATTTGCTAAAAGAACAGATCTTAAATGTTCTTATCACAAAAATGTATAAGTATGTGAGGTGATGGATAGATTAATTGGCTTGATTGTGGTAATCATTTCACAATGTATATGTATATCAAAACACCATGTTGTGTAGCTTAAATATATATAATTTTAATTTGTCACTTATATCTCCATAAAGCTGGGGAAAAAATTCAATTGTATTTCTATACGCTAGCAATGAACTATCCAAAAATGAGACTAAAAAATAATCCCATTTACAATAACATCAATAGGAGTAGAATACTTAGAAATAAATTTAACAAATGTAGTGCAAGACTTGTATTCTGAAAATGACTAAGACTGTGGAAAGAAATTAAAGAAGATCTAAATAAATGGAGATATATCTTCTGTTCATGGATTGGAAGACTTAATACTGATAAAATGAGAATACTCTCCAAAGTGGTCTGCAGATTCAACCCAATCCTTATAAGAATCCCAACTGGCTTCTCTGCAAAATTATCACGCTGATCCTAAAAATAATATGGAACCTCAAAGGACCCAGAGTAGCCAAAACAATCTTGGGAAATAAAAACCAAAGTTGAAGCACTCAAAGTTCCCCGTTTTATTTATTTATTTATTTATTTATTTATTTTTTTGCGGTACACGGGCCTCTCACTGCTGTGGCCTCTCCCATTGCGGAGCACAGGCTCTGGACGCGCAGGCTCAGTGGCCACGGCTCACGGGCCCAGCCACTCCGTGGCATGTGGGATCCTCCCAGACTGGGGCACGAACCCGTGTCCCTTGCATCGGCAGGTGGACTCTCAACTACTGCGCCACCAGGGAAGCCCCAAAGTTCCCCGTTTTAAAACTTACTACAAAGCAACCATAATCAAGACAGAGGATAGATGTACAGATGTATAGATGTACAAATCAATGGAACACAATAAAGAGTCCAGAAATAAACCTGTATTTCTATGGTCAGTTGATTTTTTATAAGGAAGCCAAGCCCATACAATGGGGAAAAATAGTCTTTTCAACAAATGGTGGTGGGAAAACTGTATATCTACATGCAAAAGAATTAAGTCAGACCCCCTACCTCATACCATATAAAAGTTAATTCAAAATATGTCAAGAGTCTAGACGTAAGAGCTAAAACTATAACTCTTAAAAAAAAAAAAAACATATGGGAGTTCCCTGGTGGCCTAGTGGTTAGGATTCAGGGCTTTCACTGCCGTGGCCTGGGGTTCACTCCCTGGTTGGGGAACTAAGATTGCACAAGCCATGCGGCTCAGCCCAAAAAAACCCCCAAAACATATAAGTAAATCTTTGTGACCTTAGATTCAGCAATGGTTTCTTAGATAGGACACCAAAAGCACAAACAACAAAAGAAAAAAAATAAATGAATGGGACTTCATCAAAATTTAAAACTTGTGTGCTTCAAAGACACCATCAAGAGAATTAAAAGACAACTCACAAAATGGGAAAAATATTTCCAAATCATATGTCTGACAAGGGACTTGTGTCTGGAACATTACCATTAGCTAGAAATGGTAACGATATGGTTAAATATAAAGACTTTTAAAATTATCTAAATCTCTTTAAAGGATAATAAGTTGTTTAAAAAAGAAATAATACATGTATAAATTAAAATGTAAAATTTATAACAATATATGACAACAATATTGCAAAGGCTAGGAGGGGAGAGACGGAAGTATACTATTGTAAAGGTCTTATGTTGTATGTGATGTGGAATAATATCACTTGAAGGTATGCTGGGTTAAGTTGAAGTTGTATACTATAAGCCCCAAAGCAACCACTGAAATAACACAAGACATTATAGTTAATAAGCCAATGAAGGAGATGAAATGAAATCACATACATACACGCATTCAGGCACACACACGCACACACACACATCAATTAATACAAAAAAGGACCAAAAAAAGAAAATAGAAAACAAATAGCATGATGATATATTGAAACACCACCACACTAATATTCACATTAAATGTAAGTAGTCTAAACATGCTAATTAAAAGTCAAGATTATATGATTAAATAAAAGCAGGACCCAACTATATACTAGCTACAACAAATCTATATACTTTAAATAAAACTGTACAAATAGGTTAAAAATAAAATGATAGAAAAAGGTATACCATGCTAACACTAAACAAAAGAAAGCTGAAGTAGTTATATTAACATAAAAATTGGGGCTTCCCTGGTGACACAGTAGTTAAGAATCTCCTGCCAATGCAGGGGACACGGGTTCAAGCCCTGGTCCAGGAAGATCCCACATGCTGCGGAGCAACTAAGCCCGTGCGCCACAACTACCAAGCCTGCGCTCTAGAGCCTGCGAGCCACAATTACTGAGCCTGCGTGCTGCAACTACTGAAGCCAGCGCTCCTAAAGCCTGTGCTCCACAACAAGAGAAGCCACCACATTGAGAAGCCTGCGCACCCGAATGAAGAGTAGCCCCTGCTCCCTGAAACCAGAGAAAAGCCCGCACGCAGCAACGAAGACCCAATGCAGCCAAAAATAAAATTAATTAATTTATTAAATAAATAAAATAAAAATTGACTGCAGAGCAAAGAATATTACCAGGTACAAAAGGGGTCATTTCATAACAACAAAAGAATCAATTCATCTAAAGGACATAATGTTTATGCATCATGGTATGGTAGACCTATTTGTTGGGCATGTAAAAAATAAAGATAATAAAGTGAACAATATTAAGACAAATTTTTAACAACTACATGGTGAATTTGATAATAAAAAATGTTCGCTCTCAGTGGTTAAGAAAAAATTATAAAATTAGTTGCCTGGAATCAGAAATAAATGTCCAAAACAAATCGTAATGACTTTTAACAGAATTTGAGTTTATAACTTTGGCCAGCTTTAAAACAGCTTGGATTCTTGCACTAAAAAGAAAAACAACTTAGATGGAAAGATGACAAAAGGAATTATTTCAGTTGTGGAAATCTGTTAGAAAATTATGAGGAAAATGGTATAAAAAAGATATTTTACAAAAAGTGAAAGATTTTTAAATTAAGCCTCAAAACAATTGCCCATAGAATACAAGGTCTTTCCAACGATACCAAAGATGAATGGATTTGAAATTTGACAATTCACAAGTACCTCTCGTTTTTTTTTTTTTTTTTTTTTGCGGTACGCGGCCTCTCACTGTTTGGCCTCTCCCGTTGCGGAGCACAGGCTCCGGACGCGCAGGCTCAGCGGCCATGGCTCACGGGCCCAGCCGCTCCGCGGCATGTGGGATCTTCCCGGACCGGGGCACGAACCCGTGTCCCCTGCATCGACAGGCAGACTCTCAACCACTGCACCACCAGGGAAGCCCCACAAATATCTCTCTTTAGCTTTATTTGAGTCATGTGAGACCCTACCCAGTTAATATTTTGAATACTTTTTGTATCAAAGGACATCCAAACCTATGAAGAAATGTTGCCAATTAGTGACCTAAAAGATTGAACTTGTGGCATAGATCTTTTAAACCTTTGACATTTATCAAAGAACAATTTCAGCTAAACATGGAAAAAATAGTTTTTTTATTGATATCATGACAGACACTGTTCTACCTATGTTCAGGTTAAAACTCCAGATTTAATGGAGTTTCCCTTGCTTTATTCAATTTTGTGATACATATAAAATTTTGTGCTTAGTTTTTATAGCAGACTTTATGTAAAGCATCATGGATGGGTACAATTGTTTAAATCACTCAGTGTATATGTGCAAATAATACAAATCATCACCATGTTATGGAACTGTTGAAAGAAATAGGTGATGAATTTAATGATGTGCTTTTGCCAATGCTCATTGGCCAAGTATGGGAAATTTTACAAAGAATTACTGTAATGTCAGCTGTAATTCAAGATTTTCTTTAAACAAAAGGAATGTTTGTTGAATATTCAATAATCAAAGACCCAAAAATGTCAGTCTGTACTTATATTTCTCACTAATACATACCATATAAGAATGAGCAAAATTTGAATAGTCAAAAGAAAGAAAAAGCTTATTTGTAACCTAGCTACCCAAGTATAAGAACTTATGTTGAAATCAAAACTTCATAATACGAATCAATAATAATAATTTTACAACTCTCCTAACATGAGTCAGTATGTCAAAGATTTTAATTTTAACTGGCCATGTTATGTAATTGGTGGCAAAAAAATCCAAGAAAAATTTGAAGAATGCTTTGTGATATTGATCAATTTAGAAATGTTTTTCAAATTATGCCATGCCTCTGAATTCGATGTTAATAATATTGAGTCAACAACAAGAGTTAGTGAATTACTTAACTTGGAAAGACATAATTTCGAAACTGATAGTCTTTTGCTTCAAAGTCAGATCAATTCTTCTAAAAAGATGAACTAGTTTTATCATTGACTTAAGGGAAAATTAAATTTTAGTACTATATTCAGCTAGTGGAAAACTTTCAAGTATATTTAGAACAACTTAGTAGGTGAATCTATTTTTTTCAACTGTGAATTTTATTAAATCTAAAGACAAATCAAATATTTCTAATGAAAAGTTAGCATGTAAATTGAGATGTGCTGTAAAATGTATACCAGATTTCAAAAACTTAATGTGGAAAAAAAGAATATGAAATATCCCAACAGTTTTTACATTGATTGTATATTATAATGTTAATATTTTGGCTTATTGGACATATTAGCTTAACTATTAATAAAATAAATGTATTATTTAAATCCACCTGTTTACTTTTTTAATGTGGCTACTGGAAATTTTTAATTTTTACAGCAAATGAAACAATCAACAAGATGAAAAAGCAACCTACAGAATGGGAGAAAATATTTGCAAACCATATATCTGATAAGGGGTTAATATCCAAAATGTATAAGGAACTCACACAACTCAATAGCAAAAAAACCCAACCCAATTAAATATTAGGCAAAGGCCCTAAAAAGACATTTTTCCAAAGAAGACATACAAATGGTCAACAGGGATATGAAAAGATGCTCAACATCACTAATCACCAAGAAAATGAAAATCACAATGAGATACCACCACACACCTGTTAGGATGGCTATTAACAAAAAAGTCAAAAGATAACGTGTCAGCAAATACGTGGAGAAAGGGGAATACCAGTACACTGTTGATTGGATTGTAAATTGTTGCAGCCACTATGGAAAACAGCATGGAGTTTCCTCAAAACATTAAAAATGGAACTATCCTATGATCCAATAGTCCCCCTTCTGGGGATATATCCAAAGAAAATAAAATCACTATCTCAACATTATATCTATACCCTCTTGTTTATTACAGCATTATGTACAGTAGCCAAGATATGGAAACAACCTAAGTGTTCATGGACAGATGAATGGATGCAGAAATGTGGAATCCTGCCATTTACAAAAACACGGATGAACTTGGAGGACATTATACTTAGTGAAATAAACCAGACACAGAAAGACAAATATTGCATGATCTCACTTACATGTGAAATCTTAAAAAGACAAAACGAACAAACAAAAACCCTCCTAGTAACAGAGAGTAGAAGGGTGGTTATCAGGAGCCAAGGTGTGGAGGAAAAGGGGAGATACTGATCAAAGGGTACAAATTTCAGTTATAAGTTCTAGAGACTTAATGTGCAGCATGGTGACTATAGTCAATAATAACGTATTGTATACTTGAAATTTGCTAAGAGGGATCTCAAGCGTTCTCACTACACACACAAAAAAATGTCAACTGAGGTGATTGATATTCAATTAGCTTGATTATAGTAATTATTTCACAATGTATACCTGTATCAAACATTACATTGTACACCTTAAATAGACAACTTTTATTTGTCAATCATATCTCAATGAAGGTGGAAAAAAAATAACATCCGTGATTCACATTATATTTCTTTTGGACAGCACTGAAATAAACTAGGACACAGAATTCTGCTCAGCAGGCTGAGAACATAGACTTCTGACCGGCTGCAAGCCTCCTGCCTTGTGGTCAGACTGACTGCTTACTAGGAGAATCAAACGGGTTAATACATACAAAGTACATATACATGCAAAGGGTATATCGTATCTTAATATAAATCAGGAATCAAGTCCATTCACCAAACTTCAAATTGATGTTTACTGTTTTTGTGACAATGTAAAGAACCGATAGTGGGTAAATTAGACACCATTAGCATATTATTATTTAATGTGTTTATCACTGGATTTTTTGCCTGCTTTAATCTGGTTAATTTTTTTTTTTAAGGTTTTTTTGCCTGGCTGTGTCAGGTCTTAGTTGTGGCACGTGGGCTCTTCATTGCAGCACGTGGGCTTCTCTCTAGTTGTGGTGCGCAGGCTCCAGAGTGTGTGGGCTCTGTAGTTTGCCGCACGCAGGCTCTCTAGTTGAGGCACACAGGCTCAGTAGTTGAGGCGCGCAGGCTTAGTTGCCCTGCGGCATGTGGGATCTTAGTTCCCTGACCAGGGATCAAACCTGCGTCCCCTGCATTGGAAGGCGAATTCTTAACCACTGGACCACCAGAGAAGTCCCTGGTTAATATATTTAGATTAGTTTTTGTTTGTTTATCTGAAGGCTCTGTTTATAGTATTTTATGACACTGTTGTAAAGTTCAACTATATCAATAAAAAACAAGTTTGGAAAGTTAAAAAAAAAAAAAAAGTAGGTCTGGCACCTAGCAAGAGCTATATAACTGTTACCTATTATTATTGGTACTAGTATTATTGACCAAGATTTCTAACAACTCAGCAGAGAAGCACACCAAGGAGAGTAAGGCTTGGCCCAGACTGAAAATTCGCACATCACCTATGAAAGATCAAAGTGCAGAAAACTGAGGAGCCTCTGTAACCAGTTGGTCCAACCAGAGCCATGATTAGGGTGAGGCAAGCGAGGCACTTTCCTTGGCGCAAAATTTAAGGGGAGAGGGCACCAAGGAAACTCAGGACTCGGGATACATAATATTCGAATGCAATAGTTTAATAAATCCAAATCAATGCCCCAAACCCACAATGCCCAAAATGATAAATAAAGACAGGAGGGGTATTGCTGGTTTCTCCCGCCTCAGGTTTCATGTGGTTTGTTCGTAAAGACACGGGTACTGATGCTGCCCGGGTAGCCTCGACCCAGACCCACCCCGCGACCAGCTCTGCGTCCAGGGCAAAGCAATTCCAGCCGCCAAAAGGACGGCGTTATGCCGGGACTGGCGGTGAAGGGTCGGCCTTCGTACAGCTACCCCCCGAAGGCGGGAACTGGGCCGCGCGAGGCCTGCCCGGAGCTCCCAGGCTGCCCCGGGGCTGTTCCCAGGGTTCCCCGCGGCCGCGCCCCTGGAGCCCCACAGAGGCCGTTGCCGCTTCCCGGAAGTGCGCGGCGCTCGCCCGCCCGGGCGCGCCCCCGTGCACTTCCCTTGGTACCGCTTCGCCTGGACTGCTCAGGTCTTCACCGCCAGTAGTGCCCTGGACGTCCTGGTGATAGTTTTGTACTTCCTGTTGGTCCTGAGCATCGCGCTGTGGGTACGTGGGGCCTGGGGGGGGGGGGGGGGCAGGCCTGGACACCAGGTGGGTTCGATCCTCACCTGCCTGTCACCTGGTCCCCACCTCGCATCCCTCTCGTCCCCGCCCCTGCACAGCCCTCAGCTGGGACTTCTCCACCCTCCCTGTGCCACCTGCTCCCTACCGAGAGTAAGGGCACGTCCAAGCCCATCTTCCCTCCCCACCCCACAAACAAACAGGTCAGGCTGCCAGATGCCCGCCGCCTGGAACCCAAGCCGTGTGTAATATGGGGTCGTTATTCTGATCGATCGTCATGACAGTGGTGGCAATAGTGACAATTACCCATCCTTAGGCACTAAAGCGCCTGGTCTGTGCTGAGTGCTTTAAGTGTGTCACATCCTCACAACCAGGCTGTGGATTACAGATGAGGAAACAGGTTCAAAGAGGTTAAGTAACCACAAGGGAATGATGGAGTGCAGATTCGAACCTAGAGCTGCCTGATCTGACGCATGAGCGTAACCACTGCCCAACAAGCAAGACCTCAAAGGTCACATGTAATATAGGGCCCTAAGTGTTCACTTTGAATTTGAATTGGGCGCTTATATATTCTACTCTAGTATAAGGTTCTCTAAGTAGGGTGGTGACCGGGTCTCCTTTACTACCATCTGCCCGCTAGCACTTAACCTGTAGGCACTCACAAAGGTGTCTCGTAACTATACTCCCCAGGGCCAGGCAGTGAAAAGTCCGAGGGCACGTAGGAAGGCTTTGGCCTGAGTCATGGTATCGCCCCTCGGCTAAGCTGTTAACCATCAGAAGCCCCTCCTCGGCCTGCTTCATAAGCAGGAATATCTGGTGACAGCGCCACCATTCGCTAGCTAGTGGGAGAGTTCATTGTGGGCTGCCCCCACCCAGCTGAAGCTTTCATGCCCATGTGACCTTTACTTCGGGGCGCTTCACCAGGTCACAAGTAGGATCTTACTGTGCAGAATCTGGTCCTTCAAAGCAAGATCACTGGACAGTCTTTTGAGTGCTTACCATGCTGTGAGTGGGCAGATAGAGTAATGGAAATATGGTCTCCATCCTCTTAAGACAATTTTGTATCTCTCCCAACTGAAAAGAAGTCGGAGGTATTGATATTTATCCAGATCATTCAAACAAACGATTTTTTTCAAATTGGCCTCAGTTATGAGAAACATCCTTCTAGGTGGCCCAGGCCGGGCTCTGAGTAGTGGGCACTTTGGGATCCTTCCCCCAGCTGCTCTCACTGAATTAGGAAGCCCCCACCCAGCCTTCTTCCGGGTCTAGTTGGGGCCTAGGTGTGGCCAAGGTCTGAGGACCTGTAAGCCATCGGCCGCTTCCAAAGGAAACCTACTGTTCCTTCTGTTCTTCTAGGAGCCATAAAACATGTGCTGTTATCCAGAATGCTTTGATCTTTTTCCTTCTTTGTATTGTTATTTTTCCTTTGGTCCTTTTTAAAACTCGTATATTGTTTTTAATCGCATGCTCACTGTAAGAAGTGAGGAGATGCATAACTGTCTAGAGGAGTTATGGTTCCTCCCTCAGCCATTCCCATCCCTCTGAGGTACCCAGGGCCTGTGTGTCCCTCCTCCCTTCTCAGTGCTTACACAGACACATAGGTAAAGGTTTTGCATTTTTGTCTTTACAAAAAATGGATCGTATGATACACATTACCCTGCAGTTTTCTTTTTTTCCGTTACTACATGATGTGGAGTCCTTCAGGTCTATAGATAGAGATCTAACTCATGTTTTTTTGTTTTAATTAAATTTATTTATTTATTTATTTATTTATTTATTTATTTATAGCTGCATTGGGTCCTCGTTGCTGCACCCGGGCTTTTCTCTAGTTGTGGTGAGCAGGGGCTACTCTTTGTTGCAGTGCACGGGCTTCTCATTTCAGTGGCTTCTCGTTGCGGAACACAGGCTCTAGGCATGTGGACTTCAGTAGTTGTGGCACACGGGCTCAGTAGTTGTGGCCTGCGGGCTCTAGAGCTCAGGCTCAGTAGTTGTGGTGCACGGGCTTAGTTGCTCCACAGCATGTGGAATCTTCCTAGACCGGGTCTCAAACCCATGTCCCCTGCATTGGCAGATGGATTCGTAACCACTGCACCACCAGGGAAGTCCTAGCTCATGTTTTTATTAGATACACAATAATCAAACACGTGTGTGATTCAGCTCTTCCCTACTCATTGACACTTAGATTGCTGCCAGGTTGTTGTTTTTTAATAAGATTTTTTAAAATATATTTATTTATTTGTTTGTTTATTTTTGGCTGCATTGGGTCTTCGTTGCTGCTGTTGTTTTTAATGTGTTGGTGCTTTTAAGCTGTGTAACATGGATTCCCGAAATTGGAATTTCTGGGTTAGAAGGGTGTGTTTACTTGAAATTTTAGCAGATATCACTAAATGGCAATCCCCAAAGCTTGCTGAGATTTACATTTCTCACAAGCAGCATATGAGCACTTTCTTTCCCCAGGCCTTCACCAGCCTGGTTTGTTACTACCAATTTAATTTTTGTGGGGGGTCCCAGGCTGATGAGTGAGTAGTGGTATGTTACTGCAGCTCTGATTTGCGCTTTCCAGACTCAGCCTTCTATGAGATTGACCATCTTCTTGTGAGCCTGTTGTCCTTTGATCTTCCTCTTCTGTTGAATAGCCAGTTTATGTGCCCATTTATGAATTGAGTTGTTCGACTTTGCTTTTATCACCTTGTCTGTCATTTGAGTTGCTAATATGTTTTTCCTAAACTCTCATTTTCTAGAGCAGTTGTTCTCAGCCTCAGCACTACTGACATTTGGGACCAGATAATTCCTTGTGGGAGGTCTGTCCTGTGTATTATAGGATGCTTAGAAGTATCCCCAAGCCCTGCCCCTTCACAACCAAAACTGTCTCCAGACATTGCCACATGTCCCTTGGAGGAGTGGGGCAAAAATCACCCCTGGTCGAGAACCACTGGTCTAGACTCTGTTACTGTTGTCTCTCTGTCATCTGATTTTTTTTCACTTTGAAGAAGTCTACTGTCTCTCTTTTCCTTTGCATCTAGATTTTCTGGCTTGCTTAGGAAAGTTTTTACCCACTCCAACATTGTACAAATACTATTCTAAAATTTTTTCTAATATTTTATAGGTTTTTAAAAATATTTAGGGAATTCCCTCATAGTCCAGTGGTTAGGACTCCGCGCTTTCACTGCTGAGGGCCCGGGTTCAATCCCTGGTCGGGGAACTAAGATCCTGCAAACTGAGTGGCGTGGCGAAAAAAAAAAAAATTTAAATGTCCAGAACATCTGGGATTTCCTTTTGTATATAATGTGATAAAGGAGTCTAGCTTTATTTTCTTTTGGTTCTTAAGCAAACCACCCTTTTCTCACTGAACAGAATTGCCCACGTTTGCACAGATGGGAGTCCTGAAATCCTTCATCAGCTTCTGACCGCTGAGCCCCCACAGGGAATCTTGGTCTTTGTTGCTGGTGCCTTGGCTCCTGCAGGATGTTAAAGGGGAAAAAACCTTACACTTTTGTTTGTTTGTTTGTTTCCTCTGTTATCAGTCTCAGCCCCAAGATCTCTGAGAAAGTGGTGGATGCACCTTCTGCCCCAGCAGCCTGGCTGCTGTGGTTGGTGGATTATTCCAGAAAGAGCAGGGAGGAAGGAGGAGGCAGGGACATGTGCATAACCACCCTCTTCCCAGGACCTCCTCTCTTCCTGTCTGGTTCTTTCTTTAATGGGAAGACAGAGTGATTTTATTCATCTTAGAACATTTTGTAAATTCCTTTTAAAAGTTCTAATGCACCTCTCCCTACATACCGCTGATACCTTCCTTAAGAAAGGTCAGCTCTGAACATAATGGGCTCTTGATAAATATTTAGTGAATGGATGAAATGAGACTAACTTAATGTGTCTGACTTAGAGTTGTTCTTTGGTTTAAAGCTTTATGATGTGAAGGGACTCCATTATAAGGCAGATACCCCAGATGGTGGTAATAAGTTCACTTCTCCCACAGAAACACTTTTTTGCCAACCAGTGGTCATCCGTGGGTCCTACTAGTCCTAGGCAATCCAGAAAATCCCCAGGACTGTCTTTTGACCATACTGGAGTCTAGGAATCAGAGCTGGGGACCTGAGGAGATAGCCCTTGGGCGCACTGGGAGGACATGATAGTCTTGGCAACATGACTGCTCTCCCGGAAGAAGCTAGGCTGGTGTTCAGCTTTGCCATTCCCAGTCAATTGACGCATTCGCTGAACCACTCATCTCCAAGACTCTGCTGGGAACCATGCACTGGTTAACTATTTGGGGAAAAAATAAAGCAATATTATTTTCACACTAGTGTAGAGAAATGGACAGGCCCATGCGATCTGATAGCTGGGAGAGACCGTGGGCCCTCCTCTAACTCAGCAGGTAGAGACCTCTGTTCCTAAAAAGAATTAAGGGGAAATGGGATCTCTGCAAAGGACATTTACCCATAAGTGAAGGTCATCTGTTTGTGAGACCTTTGTCTTTGAAGCAATTTGGTTTCTTGGATTCCCCACCAACACCACCCCTTTTTTTAAGGCTATATTGTCAAGCAGTCATGGGACAGTAGAAGACTTCTTCCTGGCTGGCCGAAATCTAGCATGGTGGCAGGTGAGTGTGCCTTGCATGTGCAGTCCAGTTTGGGGGCTGCGTGTGGATTCATTTATTACTTTAATTTAGATGTCTTTTACCCCTAAATAATTTGAAGTTGCTAAATCAGGAAAGTCATTTCATTAGTACTTCCCTTAACTCTTCCATTCAGCTCAGTGTAGTTCAGTAACCATTACTAGGTGCCTGGTAGTACAAGGTATTGTTCTAGGTTCTGGGACACAGATAGGACATAGTGAGTCCTGCCCTCTGGAAGCACACAGTGTAGAGTGGGAGTCGGATGTGACTTCTTTTTTTTTTGTTTTTTGAATTTTATTTATTTATTTATTTTCATACATTAGGTTCTTATTAGTTATCTATTTTATACATGTTGGTGTATAATATGTCAATCCCAATCTCCCAGTTCATCCCACCACCACCACCCTTCCCCCGCTCTCCCTCCTTGGTGTCCATACGTTTGTTCTCTACATCTGTGTCTCTATTTCTGCCTTGTAAACCAGTTCATCTGTACCATTTTTCTAGATTCCACATATATGCGTTAATATACAATATTTGTTTTTCTCTTTCTGACTTACTTCACTCTGTCTGACAGTCTCTAGGTCCATCCACGTCTCTACAAATGACCCTTTTTATGGCTGAGTTCCATTGTATATATGTACCACATCTTCTTTATCCAGTCATCTGTCGATGGGCATTTAGGTTGCTTCCATGACCTGGCTATTGTAAATAGTGCTGCAATGAACATTGGGGTGCATGTGTCTTTTTGAATTATGGTTTTCTCTGGGTATATGCCCAGTAGTGGGATTGCTGGGTCATATGGTAATTCTATTTTTAGTTTTTTTAAGGAACCTTCATACTGTTCTCCATAGTGGCTGTATCAATTTACATTCCCACCAACAATGCAAGAGGGTTTCCTTTTCTCCACACCCTCTCCAGAATTTGTTGTTTGTAGATTTTCTGATGATGCCCATTCTAACCATTGTGAGGTAATATCTCACTGTAGTTTTGATTTGCACTTCTCTAATAATTAGTGATGTTGAGCAGCTTTTCATTTGCCTCTTGGCCATCTGTATGTCTTCTTTGGAGAAATGTCTATTTAGGTCTTCTGCCCATTTTTTGATTGGGTTGTTTTTGTTTTAATATTGAGCAGCATGAGCTGTTTATATATTTTGGAGATTAATCCTTTGTTGATTTCATTTGCAAATATTTTCTCCCATTCTGAGGGTTGTCTTTTTGTCTTGTTTATAGTTTCCTTTGCTGTGCAAAAGCTTTTAGGTTTCATTCGGTCCCATTTGTTTATTTTTGTTTTTATTTCCATTACTCTAGGAGGTGGGTCAAAAAAGATCTTGCTGTGATTTATGTCAAAGAGTGTTCTTCCTATGTTTTCCTCTGTTTTATAGTGTCTGGTCTTACTTTTAGGTCTTTAATCCATTTTGAGTTTATTTTTGTGTATGGTGTTAGTGTTCTAATTTCATTCTTTTACATGTAGCTGTCCAGTTTTCCCAGCACCACTTATTGAAGAGACTTTTCTTTTCTCCATTGTATATCCTTGCCTCCTTTGTCATAGATTAGTTGACCATAGGTGCGTGGGTTTATCTCTGGGCTTTCTATCCTGTTCCATTGATCTATATTTCTGTTTTTGTGCCAGTACCATATTGTCTTGATTACTGTAGCTTTGTAGTATAGTCTGAAGTCAGAGAGTCTGATTTCTCCAGCTCCATTTTTTTCCCCTCAAGATTGCTTTGGCTATTCAGGGTCTTTTGTGTCTCCATACAAATTTTAAGATTTTTTTGTTCTAGTTTTGTAAAAAAATGCCGTTGGTAATTTGATAGAGATTGCATTGAATCTGTAGACTGCTTTGGGTAGTATAGTCATTTTCACACTATTGATTCTTCCAATCTACAAACATGGTATATCTCTCCATCTGCTTGTGTCATCTTTGATTTCTTTCATCAGTGACTTATAGTTTTCTGAGTACAGGTCTTTTACCTCCTTAGGTAGGTTTATTCCTAGGTATTTTATTCTTTTTGTTGCAATGGTGAATGGGATTGTTTCCTTAATTTCTCTTTCTGATCTTTCATTGTTTGTGTATAGGAATGCAGGAGATTTCTGTGCATTAATTTTGTGTCCTGCAACTTTACCAGGTTCATCGATTAGCTCTAGTAGTTTTCTAGTGGCATCTTTAGGATTTTCTATGTATAGTATCATGTTATCGGCAAACAGTGACAGTTTTATTTCTTCTTTTCCAATTTGGATTCCTTTTATTTCTTTTTCTTCTCTGATTGCCATGGCTAGGACTTCCAAAACTATGTTGAATAATAGTGGTGAGAGTGGACATCCTTGTCTTGTTCCTGACCTTAGAGGAAATGCTTTCAGTTTTTCACCATTGAGAATAATGTTTGCTGTGGGTTTGTCATATATGGCTTTATTATGTTGAGGTAGGTCCCCTCTGTACCCACATTTTGGAGAGTTTTTATCATAAATCAGTGTTGAATTTTGTCAAAAGCTTTTTCTGCATCTATTGAGATGATCATATGGTTTTTATTCTTCAATTTGTTAATATGGTGTATCACATTGATTGATTTGCACATATTAAAGAATCCTTGCATCCCTGAGATAAATCCTACTTGATCATGGTGTATGATCCTTTTAATGTGTTGTTGGATTCTGTTTGCTAGTATTTTGTTGAGGATTTTTGCATCTATATTCATCAGTGATATTGGTCTGTAATTTTCTTTCTTTTTGTAGTATCTCTGTCTGGTTTTGGTATCAGGGTGACGGTGGCCTTGTAGAATGAGTTTGGGAGTGTTCCTTTCTCTGCAATTTTTTGGAAGAGTTTGAGAAGGATGGGTGTTAGCTCTTCTCTAAATGTTTGATAGAATTCACCTGTGAAGCCATCTGGTCCTGGACTTTTGTTTGTTGGAAGATTTTTAATCACAGTTTCAATTTCATTTCTTGTGATTGGTCTGTTCATATTTTCTATTTCATCCTGGTTCAGTCTTGGAAGGTTATACCTTTCTAAGAATTTGTCCATTTCTTCCAGGTTGTCCATTTTATTGGCATAGAGTTGCTTGTCGTAGTTTCTTATGATGCTTTGTATTTCTGCAGTGTCCGTTGTAACTTCTCCATTTTCATTTCTAATTTTATTGATTTGAGTCCTCTCCCTCTTTTTCTTGATGAGTCCCGCTAAAGGTTTATCAATTTTGTTTATCTTCTCAAAGAACCAGCTTGTAGTTTTATTGATCTTTGCTGTTGTTTTCTTTGTTTCTATTTCATTTATTTCTGCTCTGATCTTTATGATTTCTTTCCTTCTACTATCTTTGGGTTTTGTTTGTTCTTCTTTCTCCAGTTCCTTTAGGTGTAAGGTTAGATTGTTTATTTGAGATTTTCCTTGTTTCCTGAGGTAGGATTGTATTGGTATAGACTTCCCTCTTAGAACTGCTTTTGCTGCATTCCATAGGTTTTGGATTGTCGTGTTTTCGTTGTCATTTATCTCTAGGTATTTTTTGATTTCCTCTTTGATTTCTTCAGTGATCTCTTGGTTATTTAGTAATGTATTGTTTAGCCTCCATGTGTTTGTGTTTTTTATGTTTTTTTCCCTGTAATTGATTTCTAATCTCATAGCGTTGTGGTCAGAAAAGATGCTTGATATGGCTTCAGTTTTCTTAAATTTACTGAGGCTTGATTTGTGACCCAAGATGTGATCTATCCTGGAGAATGTTCCATGTGCACTTGAGAAGAAAGTGTAATCTGCTGTTTTTGGATGGAATGTCCTATAAATATAAATTAAATCTATCTGGTCTGTTGTGTCATTTAAAGCTTGTGTTTCCTTATTAATTTTCTGTCTGGATGATCTGTCCATTGGTGTAAGTGAGGTGTTAAAGTCCCCCACTATTATTTTGTTACTGTCAATTTCCTCTTTTATAGCTGTTAGCATTTGCATTTGCCTTATGTATTGAGGTGCTCCTATGTTGGGAGCATATATATTTATAATTGTTATATCATCTTCTTGGATTGATCCCTTGATCATTATGTAATTTCCTTCCTTGTCTCTTGTAACATTCTTTATTTTACAGTCTATTTTATCTGATATGAGTATTGCTACTCCAGCTTTCTTTTGATTTCCATTTGCATGGAATATCTTTTTCCATCCCCTCACTTACAGTCTGTATGTGTCCCTAGGTCTGAAGTGGGTCTCTTGTAGACAACATATATATGGATCTTGCTTTTGTTTCCATTCAGCAAGCCTGTGTCTTTTGGTTGGAACATTTAATCCATTCACATTTAAGGTAATTATCAATATGTATGTTCCTACTGCCATTTTCTTAATTGTTTGGGGTTTGTTTTTGTAGGTCCTTTTCTTCTCTTGTGTTTCCCACTTAGAGAAGTTCTTTTAGCATTTGTTGTAGAGCTGGTTTGGTGGTGCTGAATTCTCTTAGCTTTTGCTTGTCTGTAAAGCTTTTGATTTCTCCGTCAAATCTGAATGAGATCCTTGCCAGGTAGAGTAATCTTGGTTGTAGTTTCTTCCCTTTCATCACTTTAAGTATATCATGCCACTTCCTTCTGACTTGTAGAGTTTCTGCTGAGAAATCAGCTGTTAACCTTATGGGAGTTCCCTTGTATGTTATTTGTCGTTTTTCCCTTGTTGCTTTTAATAATTTTTCTTTGTCTTTAATTCTTGACAATTTGATCACTATGTGTCTTGGTGTGTTTCTCTTTGGGTTTATCCTGCCTGGAACTCTCTGCACTTCCTGGACTTGGGTGGCTATTTCCTTTCCCATGTTAGGGACGTTTTTGACTATAATCTCTTCAAATATTTTCTCAGGTCCTTTCTCTCTCTCTTCTCCTTCTGGGACCCCTCTAATGCAAATGTTATTGCATTTAATGTTGTCCCAGAGGTCTCTTACGCTGTCTTCATTTCTTTTCATTCTTTTTTCTTTATTATGTTTTGCGGTAGTGAATTCCACCATTTTGTCTTCCAGGTCACTTATCCGTTCTTCTGCCTCAGTTATTCTGCTATTGATTCCTTCTAATGTATTTTTCATTTCATTTATTATATTGTTCATCTCTGTTTGTTTGTTCTTTCATTCTTCTAGTTGTTTGTTCTTTAATTCTTCTAGGTCTCTGAATTGTTTTTTTAATTTTTTTAAAAAAATATTTATTTATTTATTTATGGCTATGTTGGGTCTTCGTTGCTGCACATGGGCTTTCTCTAGTTGCAGCAAACAGAAGCTACTCTTCATCACAGTGCTCGGGCTTCTCATCGCTGTGGCTTCTCTTGTTGCAGAGCATGGGCTCTAGGCACACGGGCTTCAGTAGTTGTGGCTCGCGGGCTCTAGAGCGCAGGCTCAGCAGTTGTGGCACGCAGGCTTAGTTGTTCCGTGGCACATGGGATCTTCCCGGACCAGGGACTGAACCTGTTTCCCCTGCATTGGCAGGCAGATTCTTATCCACTGCGCCACCAGGGAAGCCCTCTTCTAGGTCTTTGTTAAACATTTCTCACATCTTCTCGATCTTTGCCTCCATTCTTTTTCCGAGGTCCTGGATCGTCTTCACTATCATTATTCTGAATTATTTTTCCGGAAGGTTGCCTATCTCCACTTCACTTAATTGTTTTCCTGGGGTTTTATCTTGTTCCTTCATCTGGTACATCATCCTCTGCCATTTCATTTTGTCTATCTTTCTGTGAATGTGTTTTTTGTTCCACAGGCTGCAGGATTTTAGTTCTTCTTGCTTCTGCTGTCTGCCCTCTGGTGGATGAGGTTATCTAAGAGGCTTGTGCAAGCTGCCTGATGGGAGGGACTGGTGGTGGGTAGAGCTGGGTGTTGCTCTGGTGAGCAGAGCTCAGTAAAACTTTAATCTGCTTGTCGCTGATGGGTGGGGCTGAGTTCCCTCCCTGGTCGTTGTTTGGCCTGAGGCAACCCAGCACTGGAGGCTACAGGCTCTTTGGTGGGGCTAATGGAGGACTCTAAGAGGGCTCATGCCAAGGAGTACTTCCCAGAACTTATGCTGCCAGTGTCCTTATCCCCAGGGTGAGCCACAGCCTGCCCCTGCCTCTGCAGGAGACCCTCCAACACTAGCAGGTAGGCCTGGTTCAGTCTCCTGTGGGGTCACTGCTCCTTCTCCCTGGGTCTTGATGTGCACACTACTCTGTGTGTGTCCTCCAAGAGTGGAGTCTCTGTTTCCCTCAGGCCTGTCAAAGTTCTGCAATCAAATCCTGCTAGACTTCAAAGTCTGATTCTCTAGGAATTCCTCCTCCTGTTGCCAGACCCCTAGGTTGGGAAGCCTGATGTGGGGCTCAGAACCTTCACTCCAGTGGGCGGGCTTCTGTGGTATAATTATTCTCTAGTTTGTGAGTCACCCACCCAGCAGTTATGGGATTTGATTTTATCATGATTGCACCCCTCCTACCATCTCATTGCAGCTTCTCCTTTGTCTTTGGATATGGGGTATCTTTTTTGGTGAGTTCCCGTGTCTTCCTGTCGATGATTGTTCAGCAGTTAGTTGTGATTCCAGTGCTCTTGCAAGAGGGAGTGAGCACACGTCCTTCTACTCCTCCATCTTGAACCAATCCTGGATGTGACTTCTTTTTATGCTATTAGAATTATTGCTTAGTGAACAAACTGTATTATGGTATTGATAAAGAAAATGGAAATAAAAGAGTAATTTTGCCACTTCAACTTTCTTTCTTTTATACTTTTATTCAGTCAGCAAATATCCGATGGGTATGAGTTGCTCTTGTCTGGGCCCTCCATGTGGCTTATTCATGTGGTCGGTGCTCAGGCCTCCTCTTACCTGGCTTGGCGGTGGTGAAACTGAAACTCAGTCCTCCCTCCCACCCCACGTTGACACCTGGCTCTCCTCCTTTCCTGCTGCTTCACCAGCCACTCATTCGAGGTCCCCCTGGCTGGTTCTTTCCCATCTCCCTGGCTGCTGAATGCTGGACCTCCCCAGGGCCAGACCCTGGTGTCTCCTTTCCAGTTACCCTCACACACCTGGCGACATGGCATTAAAGACAACTTGCTAGAATGGTAGCAAGTCCCAGCTGTCTCCCTCAACTCCAATCTTGTGCATCCCGCTGCCCGTTTGACACCTGACTAGAAAGGTCTGTCAGGTCTTGCGCATGGAACATGCATTCTGCACATCTTCTACTCCTGCCGTCTTCCCTGTCCCTGAACGACAACTCCATCCTTCTAGTTGCTCAGGTTGACACCCGTGGAGTCGTGTTAGACTCTTTATTCTCTCTCACCCCAACTTCCAATCCATCAGGAAGTCCTGGGACTCGATTTAAAAAACAGATTTGAAATCCGACCTTCGCATCAGTGCCTCCAGGCCCATGCTACCGTCACCCTCACCTGGATTGATTGTAATAGCCTCTTCTCTCGGCGCCCTCCTTCCACTTGTGCTCCTCCACGTCCAACCTCAACAAAGCAGCTGAAGGGTCAGACCATGTCACCTGACTGCTTAAAACCCTCTGGGGACTCCCATATCACCCAGAATGAAAGCCCATCCTATGTTAGGCCACAGATGATCTGCGCCTCCTTACCACTGTGACCTTGAACAATTTAGCCGTGCTCCTGCCTCAGGGCCATTGCCCCTGCTGCTCCCTCTGCCTGGAGGCTCTCTGCTCTCACAGGTACCCTTGGCTTGCCCCTCACCCCTCCTCACAGAAAGTCGGCCCTGCCCACTGTACTGCACAGCACTTCCTGCCTGCTTTCTTTCTTTTTTCTTTTTTCAATTGGGGTGTAGTTGTTTTACAATGTTGTGTTAGTTTCTACTGTACAGCAAGGCGAAGTAGAGTTCCCTGTGCTATACAGCAGGTTCTCATTAGTTATCTATTTTATACATGTTAGTGTATATTTGTCAATCCCAATCTCCCAGTTCATCCCACCCCTGCTTTCCCCCCTTGGTGCCCATACATTTGTTCTCTACGTCTGTGTCTCTATTTCTGCCTTGCAAACCGGTTCATCTGTACCATTTTTCCAGATTCCACATTTATGTGTTAATATATGATATTTGTTCTTCTCTTTCTGACTTCACTCTGTATGACAATCTCTAGGTCCATCCACGTCTCTACAAATGGCCCAATTTCGTTTCTTTTTATGGCTGAGTAATATTCCATTATATATATGTACAACATCTTTTTTATCCATTCGTCTGTCGATGGACATTCAGGTTGCTTCCGTGCCTGTCTGTTTTCTAACCTTTCTTCTTCTCTGTAGGACTTTACTATTTATCACTGTCTATTGTGCTATAAAATAATCCCCTAATTTATCTTGTTCATCCTCTTCCTCCTAAGAGAATGTTAGCTTCATGAGGGCAGGGATTTGTCTGTTTTACTCACTGATGTATTCCTAGTATGTACAACACTGACACATAGTTGGCAGTGGACGTTTATTAATAGTTACTGAATTTAATGTACTAATGTCTTCCTAGGTCTATATAAACATAGGTAGGTAGATAGAGATATTTTATATTTATACACAGTTGTATAGTGTTATATCATATGGACATTCCACCATTTATGTAACATGTTATTGGGCCATTTAGATTGTATATAGTTTTTCATTATTATGATAAAGGTAGCAAACATTCCTAATAGTAAAAATAACTGCTTGAGTAATTATTATGTGCCTCTTCCAAGATTTTTTTTGCCTTACATTTGTTGGTGCTACGGTGTTTGGGTGCCTGTATGTTCTCAGTTATGTCTTACTAGTGCATTTTATGTTTCATGGTTTAAAAACAAAACAAAAAACCTCTGTCATATTTAATGCTTTTGGTATTGAATGCTACTTTATCTTATGTTAGTATCGTCAATGCTGTGTTTTTCGTTTGTTTGTTTTTATCTAAAAGGCTTTGTTATTTTTAGTCTCTCTTAATAATTTGGTTTTAAGTGTATCTTGTGTCAAATATAGCACAGTACTTGGATTTGGATTTGGAACGGAGTGGCTATCTCTACTCAATTAAAATTGGTTTGGGAGGGATTTTGTTCATTTTAAATGCCTCTGGGATTTTTTATTTTGAAAGTAACATATGCTGGTTGTAAAAAAAAAAAGTTACAATCCAAGTATGGAACTTGAAATTTTCTTACCATTCTATTTCTATAACCATGATTCCAGTCCCCAGAAGTATTTTTATATATATACTACCAGAATCACTCCCATCTCTATATAAACATACATGTGCACAAGTGTAATATGCACACACAAAATTTTAATGAGATTATATTATCAATATTGTTTACATTATTTTTTTATCATTTAATAGAGTTCCTTTATTCTTTCTGTATGCTACATTGTATTTCATCATATTCATGTACCTTAGTATTTTAACCATTCTCTTATAATCAGTTAGATTGTTAATATTTTTAAATTACTTCAGACAGTGATGAAATTACACTCCTGCTAATATTTCTGCAGTTGCAAGTAAGTCAGTGGAGTGTGTAGAGGGTGGCAACATAAGAATGCAGTAATACTTTTTTCCCTTCATCCCTTTGTACCTGGCTTCTAATTTATGGTTAGGGTTTGTATAGAAAAAATATGAATGGGAATTCTGCCCAGGGTATAATCCCTTTTGAGGAAATGTATTGATAAAATTCAGGTTGAGTTTATATTTGTGAGAATTCGTTTTTGAAGTTGGACTAAAAGTTCTGATCTGTAATTATCTTTTGATTTTCAAATAGGTGCTTTTCTTTTTGCCTCGAATATTGGCACTGGGCACTTTATGGGCCTGGCTGGAAAGAGGGTGTCTTCAGGGATTGCTGTTGGAGCCTTCGAGTGGAATGTAAGTAGTGCCTTCTGTAGCACCTAACCTCCACCTTTATCATTGTCCAAATGAAACATAAAAACTTGCTTTCAACCCTGAGTAAATATTAAAGACTCCTTGAGAAGTCATGGAAGAAAGGAACCAAGTCTTTGATTTCTCAACAAGATTGTGCTAGTTTTCATTCTTCTTAGTAAAGTAATGAAGAGATAGAGAATGTTTACATTCCAAGGACCATAGGAATACAGTTAGGAGACTAGTCAGGTAGGGAAAAGATCATATTAACACTTCAATATATATGTACATAAACATATACATACATACATACACCTATATGTGTGTATGTACATAGACATACAGATATATATGTATATATATGTGTGTGTGTTTATCAGTATGTACACATTTGCAGTATGCAGTTGACCTTTGAAAAACATGCATTTAAACCATGCACGTCCGGTTACACACAGATTTTTTTCAATAACTATAGTACTTGTATTTTCATTTCACAGATCTTTAAATTGACTAAGTGTGGGGAAAAGTTTGTGTTCAATTAGAGATCACAATATGTGGAATCAAAAGAACTAGGGTTTGAGTCCTGATTCTATCCAGATTGTTTCAGCTTCCTGCCCTTGGATGAGTCATTTATCAATTCCTTTGTTTTTGAGACAGATTTAGCTTGACTACATGGGGGTCGTCACCCCTAACCCCCACATTGTCCACGGGTCAACTGTATACTGAGAATAGGCTCAACTGAGTTCTTTGAGATATTCAGCTGGTTACTACAAAACTCCTAATTGATCGCCTATGAATACCAGGTTTCAACTATAAAACTTATAAAATGGATTATTTATCTAATCTGTGGAATATATTTGTTGTAGGACATAGAATTTGTTCACCTAAATTAATATAAGTGAATTTATGTGTCTTGGGTTAATTAACCTATCTCTATATAAATCACCTGTTAATTCCAGACCTGATAAGGCGCCCTGGTCTTTACCACCATTTAGTTCTCAGAATTCGTTCACATCTCCTTCATATATTCAACTTACCCCTTCTTTGTAAAGAAAGCCAGAGCCAAATGCATTACTTAATTTCAATAGCTTGTGTAAATTTTGGTATAGTTTCTCTACCATTTCTATGAATGGTTTCTGATTTTTTTTTACCATCTTTTTTGTTTAATTATAAGCCACCTTCGTTTCTATCTGGAAGTAGGCAAACAATAAATTTTAATAAATATCTTGAAAATTGGCTCAGTTAACCCCCCTAAATTAAGAATGCACCCCTTTATAGGCAAAGATCAAGTGCCTATAAGTTAAGTTTGTTGTACTGGAAGGCTTATGCTTGGACTGTTATTTGCAAGGTCCCCAGTAATGATACGTTTATTGGGCTCAAGACAGTAACTGAGCTTGCATCTCATTTAAGAGCTTAGCCTAGGTGGGACCCTGATTTAATTGCTCTTCTTTTCTTGGTTTCAGGCTCCATTTATGCTCCGTGTTCTTGGTTGGGTATTTTCTCCCATTTACATTAAGGCTGGGGTGAGTATCCATTAGCAGTTACTTTTTTCTCTACAATATTTTTTCTTACAAATACTGCATATGTACATAAAAACATTCTAGAGGGGTCTTCCCTGGTGGCGCAGTGGTTAAGAATCCGCCTGCCAATGCAGGGGACGTGGGTTTGAGCCCTGGTCCTGAAGGATCCCACATGCCGCGGAGCAACTGAGCCCATGCGCCACAACTGCTGAGCTTGTGCTATTGAGCTGGCGTGCTGCGGCTGCTGAAGCCCGCGTGCCTAGAGCCTGTGCTCCGCAGCAGGAGGGGCCGCCACAATCAGAAGCCTGCGCACCGCAGCAGAGAGTGGCCCCCACTCGCCACAGCCCACGCACAACAACCAAGGCCCAACGCAGCCAAAAATAAATAAATTAATTAAATTTAATTAAATAAAAAAAAATCCTAGAGGACAAGTTAAACTTCTCAGTGTTCTGATCCTTGTACTGAAGAAATGTCTGAAATAACATCATTCTGACTGGTAAACAGAAACCAGTAACTGCCTACTGTTTCACTCTGGACCTTACTCAAGAGTTCACCTCTTAAGGCTTTTATAGAAAACATTTTAAAACTTTGTTAAAAAATAAGACCTAAATTAAGAGAACAATTCTGTTAATGATTGGAAGACAACAGCCTAAAAATGTTAGTTCTCCCTAAATCCAGAAGAAGATGTTTGAGGAACTTGACAAGCTGACTCTAAAATGTATGTAGGAGATAAGGGGACAAAGATGTCAGTGCCTGGCTGAGAGAGAACAAAGAAGAGACCGTCCAGGCCTAGCATCCACAGGGGTACGTGGCATGATGTCACCAACATGGCAGAATAAGAGTGTTCTGTCAAAGAACTCCAGTTTAGACTGTCACCCACAGGTGAGAGGGCCTTTGTGGAAGTACAGCAGTCATGCTGTTGGAAAAAAAATTACCCACGACTGGATGCATTGAAGAGGGTAAAAGGGACAGGTTCACTTTACCCATGTCACCGCTCCCCCGAGGTGGCACAGCTCAGTGCCAAGAGAGACCTTCTTAGCCTGAGATTTGTCCCATGGGGGGAGAGCGACAGCATGTAAGTGCCCAGCTACTCTAGCTGCGCAGACTGCTGCCAAAAAGACCTACTTCTTTCTCACTCCATCTAGAATATTCAGGTGTGCTGTATGACCAGGGGGCGGGGAGTGGCTGGGAGAGCAGCACTCAGGGCTCTCAGATGGCATCAAAGGAACACAAATCCTACTAACCCCCTTGCAAACTCTATCAGGCAGCCTGCCAGTAAGCCGCTGGGGGCTCTTCACCTGCAGATCTCCCCAGCTGGCCCTCAGACACCCCAACATTCTTCACGCCTCACCCGCATATGCCTCCACCTTATGGCCAGCTCCCTTAGCTTACCTTCAATTGTGGCAGTGTTGATTCCTGGCATAAAGCTAGTGAGCACACGTAGAAAGCCAGCCTGACCCTGTGGGATTGGGAAAGCACACAGATGAGCATTCAGCACCACCCTCAGTAAGGCAAGCAAACTGGAGGCTGTCAGCACTCAGCCTGGCTTTGTAGGATCAGGGAAGACATGTGAAGCAGGTGTATCCAAGGAAAGGTCTGAGAAAGCCTCAGAATCCCTAGCAGGACTGATGGAAGGTACTTCTCTCCAAAAACCAGTCAGTAAAAACTGGAGGCGGTGACTGCTTCCTCAAATGCAGAAACAGCAACACAAGACTTCAAGGAACTTGAAAAATCGAGGAAACATGACACCACCAAAGGAACACAATAATTTTCCAGTAACCAACTCCAAAGATTTGCTTGATAAAAAGTTCAAGACAGTTGTTTGAAGGAAGCTCAGTGAGCTACAAGAAAACACAGAAGGACAGCTCAGCGAAATAAGGAAAACAATATGTGAAGGAAATGAGAGGTTTAACAGAGAGATAGGAATCCTAACCGTACAAATTCTGGAGCTGAAGATTACAATGAATGAAATGGAAAATGCAAATGAGGACATCAACAGCAGGCTTGGCAAAGCAGAAGAAAGATTCTGTGAACTCAATGATAGGTCATTTGAAATTACCCAGTCAGAGGAGAACAAAGGAAAAAGAATGAAGAAGAGTGAAGAAAGCCTATGTGAGTTATGGGACACCATTAAAAGAAACAATGTACACATTACTGGCATCCCAGAAGGAGAAGAGAGGGAGAAGCAGGCAGAAAGCTTATTTAAAATGGAGAACTTCCCAAATCTGAGGAGAGATTTGGATATCCAAGATGACAAAGCTCATCAGTTCTCCCCCAAGTTTTAACCCCAAACTATCTTCTCCAAGACACATTATAATAAAACTGTCTGAAATCAAAGACAGAGAGGAAATTTTAAAAGCAGGAAAAGAAAAAAAATTCCTCACATACAAGGGAACTCCCATAAGGCTATCAGTGGATTTCTCAGCAGAAGGCTTGCAGGACAGGAGACAGTGGGATGATGTATTCAAAGTGGTAAAAGAAAAAGACTGCCAGCCAAGAATACATTATCTGGCAGAGTTGGTCTTCAGAAATGAAAGAAAAAAAGACTTTATCAGACAAACCAAAGCTGGGGAAGTTCATCACCACTAGAGCTGCCTTATAAGAAATGGTGGGGCTTCCCTGGTGGTGCAGTGGTTGAGAGTCCGCCTGCCGATGCAGGGGACACGGGTTCGTGCACCAGTCCGGGAAGATCCCACATGCCGCGGAGCAGCTGGGCCCGTGAGCCATGGACGCTGAGCCTGCGCGTCCGGAGCCTGTGCTCCACAACGAGAGAGGCCACAACTGTGAGAGGCCCGCGTACCGCAAAAAAAAAAAAAAAAAAAAAAAAGAAATGGTGGAAGGAGTTTTCAAGCTGAAATGAAAGGATGTTAATTAGTAACATGAAAATATAGTAAGTAGATAGTCAAAATCAGACCACTCAAATACAGTAAGATGGTGGTACATTAACCACTTAACTCTAAAGGTTAAAGGACAAAAGTATTTTTTAAAAACCATAGCTACAATTATTTGTTAACAGATACATAATATAAAAAGAGGTAAATTGTGATATCAAAAACATTAAATGTCAGGCAGAAAGTAAAAGGGTAGAGTTTTCATATGCATTCGAAGTTATCACCTTGAAATAGACTGTTGTATCTATGGAAGCCTCATGGTAACCACAAAGCAAAAAGCTATGCTAGATACACAAAAGAGAAAGGAGAGAATCAAAGCATACTACTATGGAAAATCATTAATTCACAAAGGAAGATAGTAAGAGAGGAAGAAAGTAACAGGGAAACTACAAAACAGTTAGAAAACAACTACCAAGATGTCATTAGTAAGTCCTTACCTAGCAATAATTACTTTACATGTAAATGAATTGGATACTCCAATCAAAAGGCACAGAGTGGATGAATGGATTAAAAACTAGCATGGTGGGACTTCCTGGTGGTCCACTGGTTAACACTTTGCCTTCCAATGCAGGGGGTGAGGGTTCGATCCCTTGTCGGGGAGCTAAGATCCCACATGCCTAGTGGCCAGAAAACCAAAACATGAAACAGAAGCAATATTGTAACAAATTCAGTAAAATGGTCCACATCAAAAAAATCTTTAAAAAAAGAATTAGCATGGTGACTATCATTAACAATACTGTATTATACACTTAAAAGTTGCTAAGAGAGTAAATCTTAAATGTTCTCACCACAAAAAAGTGGCAGCCATGTGGGGTGATGGAGATAATAACTTAAACTTACTGTGCTAATCATTTTGTAATTTATACATGTATCAGATCACATCACATACCTTAAACTTGTATGATGTTGTATGTCATAGCTCAATAAATCTGGAAAAAAGTAAATAAAGTGTATGTAGAAGAACAAAAGCATAAGAATTGCAAAGATATTCCTATCAAAGAAAAATAAAAAGGGCTTATCCTACCAAATAGCATGACTTACTATAAAGCTGTAGTAATTAAGACAGTTTGGTATTGGCACAAGGATAAACACATTGACACAAGAGAGAGTGAAAAAGCCCAGAAGCACTCATATGTATGAACACCTGATTTATGACATAGAGGGCATTGCAGATGACTGAGGAAAGGAGGATCAATTGGTTATCATATGAAAAAAATAAAATTAGATCCCTATTCTACACAAAAATAATTTTGGATTGATTAAAGGTTTAAATAGGAAAAGCAAAAATTTGTCTAACTTTCATAAGAAAATAAACAATATCTTTATGTCCTTGAGGTATGGGAGGATTTTAAAATAAGATACAAAAAGCTCAAATCTCTGGCTAACCACCAAAGTACACAGGCATACCTGAGACCCCAGGGAGCCCAGCCAAAAAAAGATCTGTCTTGCAAAGACAGGACTGTTCCTGGAGAGATTTGTGAGTTTGCTGTGCCAGTGACTGAGCACATTCCCCAGCCCGCACAGGGCAGGCAGTGGAAGACAGAAGTCTTGCTGGTTGGAGGTATCAAGGACATAATTGAGGGCTGGCAAAGCAACCCGAAACTTAGGAGGGGAGCTCCAAAAACAAGGGAGCCAAAGAGAGGGTCAGTCCCCAAATCTCAGTATAAATTCTGCCCAAACCCTTGACTGACTGCCAGGCTACTCAAGTGCAGGGAAAACCTTCAGAGGACCAGGCTAAGTCAGCAGCAGCTGGAAGCTGGAAAACCAAGTGGAGACCTCAGCTTCTGCACTGCAGGGTGGGGGTCAGGGTGGCATGGAAGATATGGTAGTCTGAGTCCAGACACATTCATTCCCTACACAAACAAGAGCACTAATCCTCAGAAGAACAGAACGGATTCTAGAGTGCTACGTCATATTATCTATGATGGCCAGTCTTCAACCAAGAATTATTAGATATGCAAAGAAATGGGAAAACAAACATGACCTACACTCAGGGAGAAAAAAAGCAATAAGTAGAAGCTGACTCTGAGCAGACCCAGATGTAGATTTAACAAAACAAAGACTTCAACTTGCCATTATAAATATATTCCAAAATGTAAAGGAAAATGTGATATTAATGAGGGAACAAATAAGGCCTCTCAACAGAGAAACTGAAACTATAGAAAAGAACCAAGTGGGGACTTCCCTGGTGGTGCAGTGGTTAAGAATATGCCTGCCAATGCAGGGGACACGGGTTCAATCCCTGGTCCAGGAAGATCCCACATACTGTGGAGCAACTAAGCCTGTGTGCCAGAACTACTGAGCCTGCACCACGACTACTGAAGCCTGCGTGCCTAGAGCCCATGCTCTGCAACAAGAGAAGCCACCGCTATGAGAAGCCTGAGCACCACAGTGAAGAGTACCCCCTGCTCATGGCAACTAGAGAAAGCCCGCACACAGCAACGAAGACCCAATGCAGCCAAAAATTTAAAAATTTTAAAAAATAAAAAATAAACAAAAGTAAAAACCAACAAAAAAACCAAGTCAAAATTCTTGAGTTGAAAAGCATAGTAGCTGAAATGAAAACTTCACAAGAGGGGTTCAACAGCACAATTAAGATGGCAAAAGAGAGAATCAGTGAACTTGAAGATAAGAATTACTCAGGATAAAGAACAGAGGAGAAAAAAACTGAAGAAAAAGGAACAAAACCTCAGAGACCTGCAATACAATATCAAGCAATCGATCAGACATGTAATTGGAGTCCCAGAAAGAGAAGAGAAAGAGGCAGAAAAAATTTTTTGAAGAAATAATAACCGAAAATATATCCTTTGGTGGAAAATGTTAATTTACAGATTCAAAATGCTTGACAAACACTAAATAGAATAAACACAAAGAAAACTACACATAGGTTTACATCACAGTCAAACTGCTAAAAGCAAAGATAAAGAGAAGATTTTGAAAGTGGTAAAAGAAAAGCAACACATTACATGCAGGGAAACAATGATACAGTTAATAGACAACTTCTCATCAGATACAGTGGAGACCAGAAAACATCAGAATGACATAGTTAGATGCTGAATGGAAGAAAAAGCTGTCAACCAAGAATTCTATACCCAGCAAAAGTATTCTTTAAAAGTGAAGATGAAATATATATAAATAGGGCTTCCCTGGTGGCGCAGTGGTTAAGAATCTGCCTGCCAATGCAGGGGACATGAGTACGAGTCCTGGTCCTGGAAGATCCCACATGCCGCAGAGCAACTAAGCCCGTGTGCCACGACTACTGAAGCCCGTGCGCCTAGAGCCCCGTGCTCCACAACAGGAAAGGCCGCCGCAGTGAGGGGCCTGCACACCGCAACAAAGAGTGGCCCCCGCTCGCCGCAACTAGAGAGAGCCCGCGCACAGCAACAAAGACCCAACGCAGCCAAAAATAAATAAAATAAATAAATTTAAAAAGACAAGAAATATATATAAATATTGAATCATTATGTTGTACACCTGAAACCAATGTAAGGTGATATGTCACTTATACTTCAATTAAAAAAGGAACTTATTGCAAAAAAAAATTTTTGAAGGTTATTGGGTAGGTAAAAATTTCTTAGGACACAAAAACCACAAACCATAAAGGAAGAAATTGATATATTGGACTTCAAAGTAAATTTTTAAACTTTAACTCTTAGAAGTATATTTTTAAGAAAGTGAAAAGTCAAGCTAGACACTGGGAAGGAGTATTTGTAGAACATACTGACAGTAAAAGACATATCCTGAATATACATATTTTTTAAAACTCTTAAAGCTTAACAGCAAAAAGACATTTCACCAAAGAAAATATACAGATGGCAAATAATCACATGAAAAGATGTTCACTATCACTGACCGTTAGGAAAATGCTACTTAAAATCAGATCCCATGCACACCCACTAGAATGGCTGAGATTAAAAGGACTGACGCTACCAAGAGCTGGAGAGGTTGTGGAGCCCCCGGGGCCCGTACCTTTCTGGAGAGAACGTTGGAAAACAGGTTGGCAGTTTCTTACCCAGTTACACCGTAGGATCTAGCCATTCTGTTCCTGGGTGTGGCACTTCACCCCACCCCAGAGAAATGAAGACGCACGTCCACACACAGACAGGAAGTTTTAGTCCTAACAGCCGAACCTAGAAATAATCTGAATTGGGACAGACAGCACGCAACATGGTACTAGGTGGCACCGAGGAGCCGTCGAGTGACAGCACGGGTGAGAAGCAGGATGTGGCACCAGGTGAAAGCAGCAGGATATAGAAGCGCACACGCTCTTTTTTTGGGGGGGACGGTTGCATTTATTCTTTATTGATTATGAATACTTTCCTTACTAGCCATATGCATTAAAAGAAAATTGTGAACCAGTAAAATAAACCAGACAGAGAAACAAATACTGCATGATATCAATTATGTGTGGAGTCTTAAAAAAAAAAATGTCGAACTCATAGAAACACACAACGGAATGGTGGTTGCCAGGGTTGGGTTGTGGAGGAAATAGGAAGGTCTGCTGGTCTCAGAGGGAAGTTCATGAGTGATTTGTGAGCAGGGACTCTGGTGGTTCTGTGACCATTCACACTGGTTTCCCCAGACCTGTGTGACTCCATGGGTTTGAGCTCCAGGGAAGGCGAGTCTGGTGACAGCTGGTTTTCCAAGACTGACAGCTGGTTTTCCAAGACCGGGAAATGATGAGGGTCTTGGCCGCACACCCTTGGGGGCTTAGCAGGGTGTTAGAAAGGCCTTATATTCGGAGTGTGGTGGTGATCACACAACTGTATACATTTTCCCAAACTCATCAAACTTTACACTTAAAATGGGATAATTTTACTGTGTGTAAACCATGGCTCATAAAACTGTTAAAAATGTACACTTGTGGAGAGGGCATTAAAATTGTGGAAGGCTTTGTTTGCCGTGCAGTCTAAAGCCTGCAATTGTGAAGCCATAATCCCAGGAAAATCACCTCAGATTGTGATGGATTTTGAGATAAAGTCTTTAAAGAAGTAATTAAGTTAAAATGAGGTCGTTAGGGTGGGTCCTAATCCAGCATGACTTTATGAGACGAGGATATTGGAGGCAGACATGTACAGAGGGAAGGATGAGCAGACGCAGCAGGGAGATGGTCTCAGCCAGCCGAGGAGACAGGCCTGGCATGCATCCTTACTCACAGCCCCGCGAGAACCAGCCCCGGACACCGCGAGCTGCCAGCGCCCAGAGCTACAGGGCAATGCGTTTCTGTTGTGTGAGCCACTCTGTCGTACTTTGTGACGGCAGCCCTGGCAAACTAATATGAGTAGTGAGTGTGAAACAGCTTAGAGCCTGACTGAGAAAGTCAGCCGTGTGTGGCAGCATATGATTAAGAACCAAATGAAGAGGAAATGAATAAAAGCTCCAGGTGTTTAGGAGGGGGCGTGTAGTCCCTGCCAAGCCCCCAGCTAAGGCTTCAGAAAGCAGATGGGATTTGCATGTGTGAGGTGGGGGAACAAGAGCACAGGAGGATATTCAGGACCGGAGGCGGGATGGTATTCAGTTACCGCTAGTTTATTCACTGCCGTGAGCCAGGCACTGTGCTAGGAGCAAGGCATCTGATGAGCGAAGAGGGCGCTCCCTGCCGCTGGGCACACACAGCGTGAGATGGTGGAGGTAGAAATGAGCAGGGCGGTCTGGGGCACCAGCACACACACGAGCGGCATTGGCACAGAGGACCAGGTGCGAGAGCTGTGGAGTCAAGTTGTGTCTCCCTTGAGCCCTTGGTATATTTGTAGTATGTGATAAAAACATTTGATTTTGCTCTATGATTATTTCATGAAAGTGATTTGTCATCGTTTGACATATTCAATTAGCTGCATTTACTTCTGCTTTCCAAAGGTTAGACAGGAAGCTAAATTCCAAGCTTCTTGAAGACGCGGTTTTGCCTCTTCTTTCCTAGTTCTCCCATCTTAACAGGGGTCCGTGTAATGCAAAGCGAGAGTTGGTGACCCTGCACCTGGTACTCCTGGGCCGCTCCCACCGTCAGCCGCATCTCTGTGACAGCCAGCACCTTGTGAGCACTCTGCCTGATGGTGGCTTCTCTTGTTGCTCCTACAGGTAGTAACATTGCCCAAATATTTGAGGAAGAGGTTTGGTGGCTACTGGATCCAGTTCCTCCTCGCTATTCTGTACTTATTCCTTTATATCTTCAGTAAGATCTCGGTGAGTTGTGTAAAAGCCAGCCCAAGGAAGAAAAACACAAAAAAATCAATAGGCAGGACTATGCTAGGTTTGTCACAGCAGTTTACTCTGGGGTCCCATAAGTTACTTGTTGGCCTCTGCTGTCTAAGCTAAAGTGGAGAAAAAATAGCTTAATCATACACAAAATGAAAGGCAGAGGCATCTTCTTTGCCTCCCAAGCCTGGGTTACAGGCCCCTCCTGTGTGTTCCCAGAGAACCCTGGGCGTCATGTCATGAGGTGATGCCACTCCCCTGCTGGAAACAATCCAGGAACCCCACCACCCTTACAAGAGAACTGAACCTCATGTTATGACCTGTGAAGCCTTCCCACCCTGGCCCTGCCTCTGGCCTCGTCTCCTCCCCTGTACTCGCCGTATCATTTCTCAAATCCAGCAAGCTTATTCCCACTTGAAGCCCTTGACACCTGCTCTGTACTGTGTCTGGAATGTTCTTCCCCAAGATTTTTGAAATGTCACCTCCTGGGAGAGGTGATCCATCCGCCCCTGAGTGTGTGATTCCATGATTGTTCTACCTCTACGTCTTTGTTCTCTGGACTTGCATCACTACCACATAACGTGACTTTTTTTTTTGATGGTACATACCTTGATTGTTCATTGTGTCACATAAATAAGTCATACCCCCCAGGTCCAAAACTTCTTAAGAACCAGAGCCATTGTATCCTTCACACAATGAGTCTGATGCACATGGTAGGTGCTTAGTGAGTAAGACGAATGAAAATAACAGCTGAGGGGCTCCCCTGGTGGCGCAGTGGTTGAGAGTCTGCCTGCCGATGCAGGGGACAAGGGTTCGTGCCCTGGTCCAGGAAGATCCCACATGCCACGGAGCAGCTGGGCCCGTGAGCCATGGCCGCTGAGCCTGCGCGTCCGGAGCCTGTGCTCCGCAACAAGAGAGGCCACGACAGTGAGAGGCCCGCGTAACGCAAAAAAAAAAAAAAAAAATAGCTGATATGAATTGAGAATCAGGTACCATGCAGGCATTTATCTGTATTGCCTCATTAAATATCACAGTCATCATGAGGCATAACTACTTTTATTATCCTCATTTTACTGATGAGGAAGCTGAGTTACTCTAACAAGTTAACTAACTTGTTCATGAAACACACCAAGAGTAGAACTCAGACCTGGGTCCCTCTAACACCAAAGCCCCCGATATTTGAATAGCATATTACTGTACCTGTAGTGACAATTACACTCACCTTCAAGTGGAGGCTTCCTCCCACTAGCTAGGAGTATCCTTAGTGAGGTTGGCGGTACACACTGTTCCATGAGTCAGAGATTGGTCTTGCAGAAACCTAGAAGGAAAAGCTCTTGGCTCAGGTATGGAAAAATTATTGAAATGATATGCTAGTTCAGTTGAAGGGTTATGGTTCCATAGAGCATGTTGTTGAGCCTCATGGAAGGAGAACAGATAGACTCACACAGAATCACAAACCTCAGTCTTACCATTCAGTAAGCATTAGTGCTCCACGAAGTATACTCAATGCTGTGTTGCTGGGACACAAAATACATGTCAGGCATGCTCCAAGGAATTTTGTAATGAGATGGGAAACAATCACTGATTTGAGTGACACAACTATAAACTATAAAACATTCTAAGCCATTGTGTTTGCTCAATGTTAATGGTAAATATCAACTTTATTAAAACTTGCCAAGACCATCCCAATACTTGAGAATGATATCCAATTAAACTTCAGGGGCAGGTGGAATATTCCATTTAATGTTAGCAATTATATCTCTAAATAATTATATATCATTTACTGTTATAGACTGAATGTTTGTATCCCCCCCAAAATTCATAAGTTGAAATCCTAACCTCCAATGTGATGGTATTGGGATTTGGGACCTTTGGGAGGTGGTTAGGTCATGAGGGAAGAACCTTCACAAATGGCATTAGTGTCCTTATAAAAGAGACCCCAGAGAGCTCCCTCGACCCTTCTGCCACATGAGGACACAGTGAGAAGATGGCCAACACCCTGTCAGCCAGCACCTTGATCTTGGACTTCCCAGGCTCCAGAACTGTGGGAAGTAAGCCATTCACTATATGGTATTTTGTTATAGCAGCCCAAACAGACTAAGACATTTTCTGAGAAATTTAATGGGATTTTCTTTTTTTTACCAGAGTATTCATGCTAGTTCTTTTGATAAGTAAACTATTTGGGAGAGGCGTTGTTTTCCTTTAAAAATATACAAGAACTTGTACATCCAAGTGAATGTTGCCTTCAAACAAGTCACCATGGGAACCCATGCACATACAATTTTATTTTTTTATTTCTAATTTTTAGGTAGTTTTTAGGTAAGGTAAACAAAACAAAAGGGTACACAGTGAAATATTTAGCACCCTCAGTTTCTCAATTTGACTCCCCAGAGCCAACCAGTGTCGTAAGTTTTGTGAACATCCTTCCAGAGACGGTCTTCATATGTACAAGCAAACCTTGGAGATATTGTGGGTTTGGTTCCAGACTACAGCAATGAAGCAAATACCACAATAAAGCAAGTCACATGAATTTTTTGGTTTCCCAGTGCATATAAACTTATGTTTAGACTATACTGTAGTCTGTTAAGTGTACAATAGCATTATGTCTAAAAACAAGGCACATACCTTAATTTTAAAATAATGCTGTTGGAAAAATGGCACTTATAGACTTGCTCGTTTCATGGTTGCCACAGACCTTCAATTTGTAAAAAAAAACAAACAAAAACACATGGTATCTGCAAAGTGCAGTAAAGCAAAACACAATAAAATGAGATATGCCTGTACAAATATTTTTTTTAATCTGTGAGATATATATCTTAATAGAATCAGAACATCTTAAAGCCCGTTTTTCCACCACTGGAACTATATCTTAGGCAAATTTCTATATCAGCAAATAGAGATCTACTGCATCTTTTTTGCTTTTGTATTTGTAATAAACTTTTTATTGAAAAGTGCACAAATCAAAGTGGATAGCTAGATGAAGTATCACAAAGTGAACACACTCTGGTAGCCAGCACCCAGGTCAAGAAGTTGTCTTTTTGTTTCCTTCTTTTCCAAACTTTATACTTTCGTTTCTTTTTCTTGCCTTCTTACACTGGCCAGGACCTTTAGTACAGTATTGAAGACAAGAAGAGGCATTAGTCCTCCTTGTCTCATTCCCAATTTAGAGGGAAAGCTTGGAATATTTCACCATTAAATAAAATGTTTGCTGTCAATTTTTTGTAGATATTTTTTGTCATACTAACCAAGTTCCCTTCTATTCCTAAGATTGTTTATCATGAGCGGGTTTTGAATTGTATCAAATGTTTTTCCACATCTACTGAGGTGATTATATTATTTTTCTCCTTTTTCTTTTAGCACAGTTAATTACATTGACTTGGTTTTGAGTGTTAACCTTGCATTCCTGGATTTGTCAAGAGATACCTCAATTTCCTCTCCAAAGTGTCAATTTTAACTTATATTCTCAGAAATGTATGAGAATATGTGTTTCTTAACCTCTCAGCCAACACTTGATGTTTTTGTGTTTTTTTTAATTTTTAAAAATTTTTTATTTATTTTTTTTAGCTGCATTGGGTCCTTGTTGCTGTGTGTGGGCTTTCTCTCTAGTTGGCGGTGAGTGGGGGCTACTCTTCCTCGTGGCGCGTGGGCTTCTCATTGCAGTGGCTTCTCTTGTTTCAGAGCACAGGCTCTAGGTGTGCAGGTTTCAGTAGTTGTGGCACGCGGGCTCAGTAGTTGTGGCTCGCAGGCTCTAGAGAACAGGCTCAGTAGTTGTGGCGCACAGGCTTAGTTGCTCCACGGCATGTGGGATCTTCCCGGACCAGGGCTTGAACCCGTGTCCCCTGCGTTGGCAGGCAGATTCTTAACCACTGTGCCACCAGGGAAGCCCAACACTTGATGTTTTAAGACTTTAAAAAAATATGCCCAGTAGGTGAAAGGGGAAAAACAAGTATCTCATTTTTGTTTTAATTAGAAGTTTCCAGACACTGGTGAGGTTGAGCATCTTTTCATATACTTAGTGGACATTTGTATTTCCTCCTTTGTGGATTACATGTTCATATTCTCTACCACATTTCTTTCCAATAGTTTCCCTTGGCTATTGATGTGTGAGTCCTTCATACATGATGCAAATCTCTTCTTTTATTCTAACAAATTTTTAACTTGATTTCAGTCATATAAATTTAAAATTTTGAAGTCAAATTTGTCAACCTTCCTTTTCCTTTCTGTGTCTTGTTGAAGAATGTACTACTACCTAACCCAAGTTCATAAAGATACTCTCCTGTTTTCTTCTAATAACTTTGTGGTTTTGTAGTTCACCTTTTTAAAATACACATGGAATTCATTTTTAGAAGTGCCATGAGGTGTCTTATTCATTTCATAGTCACTTGGTATCTTTTTTTTTTTTTTTTTTGTAGTGCGCGGGCCTCTCACTGTTGTGGCCTCTCCCGTTGCGGAGCCCAGGCTCCGGACGCACAGGCTCAGTGGCCGTGGCTCACGGGCCCAGCCGCTCCGCGGCATATGGGATCTTCCCGGACTGGGGCACGAATCCGTGTCCCCTGCATCGGCAGGCGGACTCTCAACCACTGCACCACCAGGGAAGCCCCACTTGGTATCTTTTCATTGACTAGTCTTGACTCCATATGATTCTGAACCCATTTCAAAAATCAAGTCTATATCAAAGGAACATGGTTTAATATGCCAAAATAAAAGATTTTTTAGTTAAGTAGGTGGAATTATGTGTTTTAGTGCCTTTTAAAAATATTTTTCGGGCTTCCCTGGTGGCGCAGTGGTTAAGAATCCACCTGCCAATGCAGGGGACATGGGTTCAAGCCCTGGGCCGGGAAGATCCCACACGCCGCGGAGCAGCTAAGCACGTGCGCCAAAACTACTTAGCCTGCACTCTAGAGCCCGTGAGCTGCAACTACTGAAGCCCACGCACCTAGAGCCCGTGCTCTGCAATAAGAGAAGCCACTGCAATGAGAAGCCCGCGTGCAGCAACAAAGACCCAACTCAGCCAAAATTAAATAAATAAAATTTTCTTTAATGTTGAGATTTTACACCACTTAAGATATTGAGGGAGAAATGCTATAGGCTCTGAAGAAAATTCCAGATATGAAGTTTCATAAATGTTCTGCTGGAATTGCAGGAAAATGAATATTAGTTTCTGATTTAGTCGAGATTCTTCGAATAACTTGAAATAGAACTTTAGTTCCAAACTAGTATAAGCAAATAAGTAGTTCCTTGGCTCACCTAAGTGAAAATTCCAGGGCCGTCTTACTTTTGAGCATGGCTCGATCCAGCCTTCTGCATGAGCCAGGTAGACAAAAGAGCTTTAAACTGCCATCCTAGCTTAGAACCCCAAAGCAAAGAAGCAGGCTTTTTTGGTGCCTTAAGCAGAAGACTCCTGGGACAAGCTCTGATTAGCCGAGCTTGGGTCCCAAGTCCATTCCTGATACGTTAGCTGCCCAGGTGACAGGGAACATTGGCCAGGCCTCAGTCACATGCCAGATCAGAATGAGTGGTAGGTAGCTTGACGAGGCCCACCTAACTCATATAGGGCGGGATACAGCTGGAAGAGGGGTTCTGTCCCCAGAAGCAGGAGGATGGGGTGCCAGGCATACAACCACCAGTGTCCACTGTACTCTTCTTTTTCTTTGGAGGAGATGGTGTCTTTTCTTAGGTACATACAGTCTTGGCTATTTGCCAGTCCATTGTGTCACTTTGCAATCTTGGTTCTTCAGATGTGTGTTATTGTGCAGTTTAAGGTACTGACCAACTGTATGGTGTTTTCAAGCCTTTAAGGAGGTGGGAGGATACCAAGAGCTACAGCATAAGTATATGGATGCTAAGCCCACCCTCATCCGTGAAGGAAACTGGACCGCCCAGCCGGAATGCTTCATTCCTCATCTGGATTCTTTCCATATCTTCCGAGATCCCACCACTGGAGACATCCCCTAGCCTGGAGTCATCTTTGGCATCTCCACCCTCTCCTTGTACTACTGGTGCACCGACCAGGTAATCCGATGTGCTGCGCTGACAGGCCTGCGCTGGGGGCTGGGGGTTGGGGGTCTCTGCAGTCTGCAGCCACAGTCAGGCTTCCGTCCCAGCCTTGTGTAGTGCCCAGATGTAGTGCAGGACCACGTTCTGTCTAAAAGGGGTCTCTCGGGACTTCCCAGGTGGTCCAGTGGTTAAGACTTCACCTTCCAATGCAGGGAGTGCGGGTTCGATCCCTGGTCAGGGCGCTAAGATCCCACATGCCTCGAGGCCAAAAAACCAAAACATAGAACAGAAGGAATATTGTAACAAGTTCAATAAAGACTTTAAAAATGGTGCACATCAAAAAAACCTTTAAAAAAATAAAAGGGGTTCCCCCTCCAGTCCTGTCTATAACAGAGCAGTTGTTTTCATTTTTTCCTCCCTTTCATTATCTACAAAGCACAATGTTTGCACATGAAAAATATGTCAGTTCTCCCAAATTGAGTCTAGAAATTAAATACCACTAATCAGTATTTCAGTTGGATTTTTTAAGGACTCAAGCTTATTCTAAAAATTATATGGCTCTCTATCAATGGTGGTTAATGAAATAAACTGTGAAATATTCATACAGTGGAAAGCCAATATAGAAATAAAAAGGAAGTACAGCTACACACCATAGCATGGATGAATCTTTAAAGCATGATACCAAACAAAAGAAGCTAAGCACAGAAGACTAGGTGCTGTGTGATTACATTTATATAAAGCTTAACACAGGCAATGCTAAGTTATGTTGTTTAGGTAAACACAATTACGTAGCAAAAAATTGTAAAGAAAAAACAAGGAGGAAATAAAATAGTCATTAAAGTGATCATTTCTGAAGCAAGGGAGAGGGTTGAGGTTAAAAAGAGGCACATATAACGGTGTTGTTCACAATCATTAAAAAGTGGAAACAACCCAAATATCCACCAACAAATGAATGAATAAACAAAATGTGTATCCATGTGTTGGAATATTATTCAGCCATAAAAGAAATGAAGTACAGATACATGCTACACCTTGGATGAATCTCAAAAACATTATGCTAAGTGAAAGAAGCCAGACACAAAAGGTTACCTATTGTATGATTCCTTTTATATGAAATATCCAGAACAGGCAAATCCATGGAGACAGAAATCCGATTAGTGCTTCCCGGGGGAGGAGGGATGGAGATTGGCTGCTTCATGGGCCTGGGTGTTCTTCTGGGTGATGAAGCTGTGACGCTGGAGAGAGGTGGATGTGATGCAACACTGGGGATGTACTAAATGCTACAGAATTGTTCACTTTAAAATGGTTAATTACATGTTATGTGAATTTCACCACAATTGTTTAAAAGAGCCATGGAGAGAGGCTTCTGGGGTACCTCAATGTTGCTCCTCTTTTTTTTTTTTTAATTTTGTTCCACCGCCATCAGTGAGTTTTTTCATACATTTCTAAATCAGTTAGATTCTTTTTTGCATTCTGTATGCCAGCCTTTGAGTGTTGCACCTCTTGACTTGGTGTTTCCATAGTGCGCTCTGTAATGTGCTACACCATGTTCGTGTGTTATAGCACAATAAAAAGGGTTTAAACCTTTTGTGGAAGGAGAAGATGCCACAAATAGCTAACCCAAGTTTGAAAATGAAGAACAAAGGGGGAGAACTTGCCCGACCAGATATTTAAACTTTGACAAAGTCGCAGTAATAAAAGCAGTTTGAAATTCCCAGGAATAGACATATAGACTAACAGAACAGAATGAAGAGCTCAGAGACAGACTCATGTACTTATAGGAATTTAATATGTGTTCAAGGAGGCTCCAGAAAGCAACAGCGGAGATACATACTCTTCGATGTTGTTAAAAAAAAAAAAAAAAAACCAAAACCCAGCTTACTATTTGGGATAACAAAGCTTCATCCCCACCTAACACTTACACAGAAGTGGACTTCAGATGAATTGAAGACTTAAATGTGGAAAGTAAACCCGTACTACAGTAAGACGAGGTAATGCTAGTGAATACTTTTGAGTTGGGGGGAGTGTAAATCATATCGGTTTGATCACATTACCCATAAGGCCTTTTTAACAAAGACACTCTAGACAAAGTTGCTGGATGACGGGCTAGAGAAGAATATCAGAATGTTTATAATGAACAGGAGACTAATAGCAAATCCACAAGAAAAAGGAGCTCCAATAGCCATGCGGGCAAAAGATAATGAGAGGCAATTTGTAGAAAAGGAAATGCAAACAAACGTAAATGCTAACAAGCATACAACACAGCGTTATCAGGGAAGTGCAATGAGACTGGCAAAAATTAGAAAGCTTGATGATGTCAAGTGTTGAGGACGACACGGATGTTTAGGAATCCTCTTGCATTTCTGGTGAGAGTGCAAACGGGGCATGTTTTCTGGAGGGTGATCTGGCAATGCTGAATAAAGTCAAATATATTGTACTCTGTGACCAATTGGTGATGTTCCTCAGAAACTACCCAAAAATCCTCATCCAAGTTCATAAGGGACCATATGTGAGGCCTTGATCACAGTGTTGATTGTGCCAGGTACTGAGGTGGGTGGATGAGATGGGGGTGGGGCGGGAGTGGGGGATACCACTGAGGGCTGCTGTGCATCCGTGAAAAGCCGTGGAGCCACCGTACAAGGAGTGGCACTGATGGAGCTTTAACACGTGCTGAGCAGAGGACCAGGAAACAAGATGAGGCCCAGAGCCCAGCACACGGGCGTGATCTGTAATGCAGCCACAGTGTTGTTATTTGTATTCTTCCCCTCTGCTTATTATGCGTCTAATTATGCTGCTTTATGTCAATGACAAGAAAAGTCTGTCTGTAAAAATTAGAAAACAGGGTGGAATCAAACCACCACAACCAAGAAACCCTTCCATCAGAAATGATCAGTTAGATTTCAGACTCAAACTTCTGGAAATGAAAAATATTCTTATTGAAATGTAAAACTGAGTAACTGTTAGAATAACAGATTAAACATAGCTGAAGGAAAAAAGTGGTAACCTAGAAGAGAGAACTGAAGAAATTGCCCAGAAAGCACAAAAATGGAAAGTGTGAAAGAGAGACAAAGTGACCTGGAAGACAGGATTAAAATCCATCCTACTGGAGTTCCAGGAGAAAAGGGGAGAAGCAATATTTGAAGAGAAAGTGGCTGAGAATTTTTACAGCTGTTGAAAGAACAGGACTCATCGGATTCAGGAATCACAGTGAATCCCAAGCAAATCTACACAAAGTCACCTCCTGATGAAGTTTCAGAACATGAAGGACGAGGAGGAGACTGAAAGCCACCTGAGAGGAAAAGATCCTTTGTAGAAGAAGACAGGCACACCCCCAACAGACTGCTCAGCAGCAGCAGTGTAACCCAAGGGAGAGGAGTAAACTTTTCAAAGTACTGAGGAAAATGTCCACTTTCAATTACGTGCCCAGCTAAGTATTACTCAGTAGCAAGGGCAAAATAAAGGCATAACCTTCCCTAGAGACTGAATGACGTGCATAAAGAAAAAGGAGGTCCTGGTGAGCAGGAGGGACAGTTAGAGAAGCCGGCCGGCACATGCGCAGATCTGAAGCATTGGCTGAAAGTCACCATAATTCTGCACACAGGAAGTTACACAGGACAGAGCTAAAATATCGGACCATAATTAGAGTTAAATCTGTCTATGGACCTTAAATTGTTCAGAAGGGCACAGATACTGATTTACTTTAGACCTGAAGTTGTATCCATGTTAAAATTTTAAGGGTAATTATTAAAAGCATAGAAGTAGAATCTCCAACTTCCTGACTAGTAAAGAAAATGATTTAAGAAAAAATTTTAATTAAAAAAGAGACAAACTGACCAAAGGAAAATTGTTTTCCTTTGGCCCACTACCATTTTTAAACAAGAATTCGTCCCTTGCCCTGCTTTGTAATATGTGACAACCTACGAAAGTGCTTAGGGCTTTCTGTGTGGGATGATTTCATGCCCCTACGACTATCCTGTCCTCAGAATAAGAGTTGGCTTCTGCTCTGGCCCTGTTCCTTCATCCCCTCCCTTAGAGACCATCTCTTCTGTGTGCAGAGCTAAGCAAAGACCAGGAAGAGCAGCCTGGCTGCCCACCTGCTCAGCAGAGGCCCCCAGGCACCTAGAGGCTGTCAGCAGGATGCCCACAGGCCCACTGAGAAGCAGTGCCTGCTTACATGAGGCAGGACCACCTTGGGGTTCTTCCTCCTATTAATAATGCATTTGGGAAAGAAAGAATGCATTAAAGAGGAACATGAAAATCCTACCTGTCAATCCTACTAACCCAGGGTTAACCTCTATTGTCATGTTGGTTTATTCCTGTGGACTTTTTCTAGGTATAGAGTCGAGGTGTGTGTACTATTGTATCCCGTGCCTTTTTGTAACTGTCAAACAATGAGCATTTTTTCACATTATTTAAATATTCTTTGAGAACGTAATTTTAATGCATACAGAGTACTGCATTGTCTTGATGCACTGGACTGTGTCTTTATGTTCTTTCTTAAGTGCTTCTCCATCTGCCCGCTATACCATTCTGCTCGGGCTGAGTGCACACCGCCTCTTACAGCAGGAGCACCGTGAAAGGGGGCATGAAGCATCTCCCAGGAGACTTTGCATGTTAAGGTCTACACTGGTTCATTTCCACTTGGACAAGTGAGGCTGGTCCCAGTTCTAAACACTCATTTGTTACCGGGGACCAACCTGTGCTTGGATTGATGTCACAAGGGCAGAGACGGTCTGTGGCCTCTAGAAGGGAGTCTCATCCTTGCCAGGGGACAGCTTATAAGCACTGTGCTGCTGTGATTGGTGTGCAGTGCTAGCAATGAGGCCAAGATCAGGCCACCCTCATCCCCTCTGGTAGCTGTGCACTGAGCAAAGCGTGTGCATCGGTCACACATGCCTCCTCTGGCCCTGCATGCCTGGAGACACCTGGGTGATTGGGGTGAGCAGTGGGCACCCCCCCCCCCGAGGGCACACCCTACTGCTACTGCAGGTCACAGTTGTCCTATCTGCCGAGGCAGCCCGGGCTTGATACCCTCTGAGAAAGCCACCCCTGCCCCCCGACCTGTGTTTCTTCAGCAGATTTTTATCCAGGACTGCCTGACAGGGAAGAACATGTCTCATGTGAAAGGCGGCTGTGTCTTGTGTGGGTACCTGAAGCTGCTGCCCATGTTCAGCGTAGTGATGCCAGGGATGATCAGCCGCGTCCTGTACACAGGTAATTCTTGCTCTGCTGTGTTCACACTGATCTTCTTCTCCTCTCTTAGGCATCTACATCTAGGGAGCATGGGGTTATCAGGTCTCCTGCTGGCAAGACTGCTGGGGTTGAGGTACCCCAGATTGCTTTCTTGGGAGCTCATGGATTTAGATTAGGGATGTGGCTGAGCAGAAGTCTAGCAGGGACCGTGGATGTAGGTGGCAAGAGAGGAATTGCAGAGAGATGAGTTCAGGCGGGGATGAGCCAGCCGACGCTCCCTGCAGTGGCCGGTCTCTGAGTGGCGTTGAGGCATGGTCCATGGCGAGGTCAGCTGTTCCCCCTGCACTGCAGGCACCGTCCTGCGGGCACTCCTGGGTGCCAGGCATCGTGCTCGGATGTGACCAACGCCGTCACTGCTCTCACAGCCCCAGGTGTGGCACGTCCATGGAACCCCCAAAGTGGGTCTAGCCCTGAGGCCCATGTTCTTTCTGTTAAGTGCTATGAGAACGTCCCTGCTGCACTTAATGAGCTGTCATAATTTCGTGGATGTCCCTCATCCCCGTTTCAGCCTCGTTTTACTAGGTGTACTGCCTCTCGGTACCAGATTTGTTTATTCATTAAACCTTTATGGAGCACATACTCAGATGGTGCAGCCACATGGGCAAAGCAGGCGGCTTCCACGGAGTCTTCTGCCTCAGTGCTTGACAAGGCCAAGCAGAGAGTGAAGCACTTTTTATTGCGAAGCAACATGTGCAGTAGACGTCTCTAACCCTGATCCATCCTTCAGTCTGCCTCTTTTTTAATCCTGATTCCTTTCCAGTTTCAACAGAGAGGAGCATTCCGTTCCAACATCCCAGATTTGGTCTTTGGCTGTCAGGCAGCTCTTTCTGGGGTCTCTTAGGTGGTGCCTCCTCGTAGGTTAGAAAATAGGCCTCTGTGCTCGCTAGGACCCCAGAGTTGCCTGCGCTTGGCAGCCCTGCCTCCCCAGCCCCACTTCACCTCACAGCCCACCCCACCCACTGAGGAGGAAGGCTGGGCGAAACCACGTCTCTTGGCCTCTAGAAGTGGCTGAGGGAGGAGCGAGAAGAGCAGGCCTCAGGAAGCCACACGCCCCCAGCTTCTGACCACCAGGTGAATAGAGTTGGTGGGCTGCCCTTGGGAGAGCCGTCAGGGTTGGGAGGGGCCCAGGACCACTTGTCCCGCATCCTCAGAAATGGCCAGACTCACAGACTGTTTATACACACTCATAGAGAGCGGTTTAGCACAAAAGCTCCGCACCTGCCCACATCCTGGGAGAACATACCTTTCCAGTAACCCTAACGCTCCTGGTCCTAGATTCTGGGTCTCTCCCATGGCCAGAGCTGGGGGCCAGACACCCGCAAGGTGTGATTCTGCCAGTCAGGTTTTCCTTGGGGGCCACTGTATTAGTTGGGGCTCTTGATTGAAAATGACGTGCACTTTTAGCTCCTCTTCCTCTGAGCTGGTGTCCTCGCAGTCTGTCTGATGGCAGATGACCACCAGCAGCACCAGCCTTCCACCCTCCAGCCCAACGACCCCCAGAAAGAGTGTTTCCTTTTCGATCTCCCAGCAGAAATCCCAGGGGAGTCCCGTGAGCTCACTTGGGTGACAGGGACCAGTCATTGTGGCCAAGGGGAAGGTGTTTCCAGAATGGCCAGGTGGCCCCTAGGCCCCTCCCAAACCATGCTGAAGGAGACTGAGGGCCTGCTCGCAGGGCAGGGAGAGGGAGAGCAGGCAGAGGAAAAGCTGCCCCCCCTTAGTTTTCCTGACGTCCCCAGTGAAACCCCTTGCTCTCCATGTAAACCCAGGCCCTTCCTGCCTCTTCCTAGTCTACGTTGATTCGTTGTTTTGGTTTTTTTCTCAGATGGTAACTTTTAATCTGTTATTTAAGCTCTTGAAGGCCTATCACATTTCCTCCTTTACTTCCCTTTGTCCAAATTTCTCCCCAAATACTCTGAAATAACACCCCTACGGGGCTAAGGGAGTAAGGTCATGAGTGGCCCACCCATCAGTGTGTGGATGAATCATCGTTTGCTTTCCTGACACCTGGCTGGGATCATTGAAAGGCTTGTCGAGGTCACAGGACTTGCTGTGGGTCAAGCAGTGAACTGGCAGAAGCACCGACCCACTGACTCCCGGGGCCTGACCCCCAGCTCCTGACCCCCAGCTCCTGACGCACATGTGGGGTCACGAATTGGAGACCAAGAATCTGCCATCACACACGGTTCCTAATTTGCTTCCCTTTCCCTGAGCTCAGATTTTAGTGCTCAGGGGCCACATGCTGGTGTGACCCTTGTCTCTCTTTGCAGATAAAGTGGCGTGTGTTGTGCCTTCGGAGTGTGAAAAGTACTGTGGCTCCAGAACTGGCTGCAACCCCCTCGCCTACCCCGCGCTGGTGGTGGACCTGCTGCCCAATGGTAAGAAGTGGAGCTGCCGTCCAGGGCTGTGAGTGGACGGTCAGGAGTGAGGGCCCCGGTGGAAGCGTAGGCTGTGGGAGGGGCCCTCGGCGTCCCGGGAGCCTTGCAGCCTCCTCTTCCCCTCTCTCTCTCTCTCTCTCTCTCTCTCTCTTTCTCTCTCTCTCTTTCTTTCGCTTTCTCTCTCTTTCTTTCTCTTTCTCTCTCTCTTTCTTTCTCTTTCTCTCTCGGGCACGTGCTCAGGCCCAGCCTCTGCTCGCCCTTTGCGTGGTCCCCTCCCTGCAGAACCCACGCCTCTGCTCCTCACTGCCGCAGATGGGCGCTCGGCGTTGTTCTAGTCTGTGGGGATGAAGAGGGGAGCGAGACCGCATCCTGCTCTCAAGGAGTTCAGTCCAGTGGGACAGGCAGGGGCATAGCTTTCATCTCACCCACTTCGCCACATCCCAGGGAAACGGGCAAACAAACAGTACAGTCTTTTTAAATTCCGTATTAGCTCTGAGGATAAATAGGCTAGCAATGTTGAGACATTCCCATAAAATACAATGTAGATAGACCCCAACTGAGGGAAGCACCAACCATCCCACAGTTCAGGAAGGGGGTCGCCCAGCACCCGGGATTGCAGCCCAGGGCCGTGGGGCACTTGAAGCCAGGCCAATCCAAGAACTCTAGTCTTGGCCTGGCCTGAGTACCTGCTGAATACATTGGGGCCTCCTGTGCGAGCCCTGTTACCCTTGGGCTCTCCCAACTATGCATGGGAATCTCTCAGCAAAGCCGCTGCCACCAGTGGCCTTGCAGGTCAGAAGCCTAGACTGTTACGTTTATAGGTAACGCTTGTTGAGAGCTTGCTCTGTGTTGGACATTGTGTTAACCCATCTTCTTACTGTATCTTAATCCTAACAACATTCTGTGCAGTAGGTACTTTTATACCCACCTTACAGATGGGGACACTGAGGCACAAGGAGCCACATCATCTGTAAAAGGGGACAGCACTGGTGTCCTTCTCACAGGGCTGTAGGGAGATCATCAGGCTGATGCCTGAAGAGGTGCTCCAGCCCAGAGTAAGCACTCGCATTATTATATAAAGACACAGCGGCCAGCTAGCAAGGCTCGTCACAGAGCAAGGGCAGCTGTAATGCACTGATGTATCTTAGATGGACTGCCACTCTGAACAAAACTTACTATGTGGGAATGTTCCTCAGGAGGCCTAAGGCGTCTCCTGGCACGGCCAGACAGCTGGAGGCCCAGGAAGTTTTCCTTTTCTTCCAGGCGTTCGAGGCTTGATGGTGTCTGCACTCTGGGCCTCTCTCATGTCCTCCCTGACTTCTCTTTTCAGCGGTGCCAGTGCCGTGTTCACAATGGACATCTACACCCAGATACGGCTGATGGCCACTGAAAAGGAACTCATGCTAACAGGAAGGTGAAGGATTCCTCTAATCGCATGAGTTACTGCCATCAATGAATCGATGCCCACAAATGTCATTATGTGAAAAATGTAGGCTCTAATGCTGCATATAGAGTTATCTTGTTCATATACAGCATGGTGGTGTTTTGTTTGTTGCAGTTTTGCAGTGAAGATCTATTGCTTTTATTTTATTTATTTATTTATTTTATAAATTTATTTATTTTTGGCTGTGTTGGGTCTTCGTTGCTGTGCATGGGCTTTCTCTAGTTGTGGCAAGCAGCGGCTACTCTTCATTGCGGTGCCTAGGCTTCTCATTGTGGTGGCTTCTCTTGTTGTGGAGCACAGACTCTAGGTGCACGGGCTCAGTAGTTGTGGCTCACGGGTTCTAGAGCACAGGCTCAGTAGTTGTGGCATGTGGGCTTAGTTGCTCCACGGCATGTGGGATCTTCCTGGACCAGGGTTTGAACCCATGTCCCGCTCACTGACAGGCAGATTCTTAACCACTGCACCACCAGGGAAGCCATGTATTGCTTTTATAATCACAAAGAAAATTGTTTCCATTTGGGAAAAAATTAAGTAATAATCACAATGATAACGGGTACATATTAATGTACCCCACAAACTAGTCCTTGTGAGGAAGTGTATCTACATTACATCGTTTTTCTCTCTCAGTCCTCATGACAACCTTTAAAGGTAAGTTTTAGTTCTTATTCTCACTGTACAAATGGGGGAAGTGGCTGAGAGAAGGGAGTTGGTCTACCTGAGGTCACATGGAAAGCGGATCTCATCCATCTCAGGGCCATGCCATTAACCAGGAGGCCTCACATGCTAGGCATAAGGCAGGGGGTATGAATGTGTAAACATGTGGGCCTCATCGTCATTCTGTAGGGTTTCACACTGGCTGTCCGTAGACCACTTCCAGCCCACACACTTTGAACTTGGCCTACGTTATGCCTCAGATGCCTCCTTCACCCCGTAGCAAGGTACATACTGCTCACTGTCTTATCTGTCTAACCCCTGCAAATTGAGTTTGCTGTTACATTTTGATTAGCATTCCATTGTTTAAAAAGCACTTTTCTGAGAAACTTTAAGAAACAGATACCAGTTTTATTTAAATTTTTATAGAACATAGGGGAAAAAGAGGAAGACTTAAATTCATTTCATAAAGCTCAAGATATTGATGCCAAAACCGAACAAATACAGCCCAGGAAAAAATTAAAACTAAAGGCTCATCTCACTTTTAAATACCAATGCAAAACTTGTAAATAAAATATTAGACACAAATCCAGCAATATACTAAAAAAATGTTAAAAGAATGACATCTCATTACCAACTGTGATTGTTTTCCAGAAATACAAGGATGGTTCAATATTAGGAAATGTAGTAACATTACTCACCATATTAATAGATCAAAGAGAAAAATCATATATATCTATTCAGACGATGAAAAGGTATTTGGTAAAATGGGTACCTTTCAACATGACAAAACATATCTGTATCACTCTAAAAGCCAAGTCATGCCTAATGGAACTAGAAGGGAACAAGGCAAGAATGTCCCCCCTTACCGCTATATTTATACTAATATATGTGTAAAATAAAATGTATATATAAGTAGACCTAAATAGATATTTCTCCAAAGAAGATATACAGATTGCCAACAAACACATGGAAGGATGCTCAACATCACTAATCATTAGAGAAATGCAAATCAAAACCACAATGAGGTATCACCTCACACCGGTCAGAATGGCCATCATCAAAAAATCTACAAACAGTAAATGATGGAGAGGGTGTGGAGAAAAGGGAACCCTCTTGCACTGTTGGTGGGAATGTAAATTGATACAGCCACTATGGAAAACAGTATGGAGGTTCCTTAAAAAACTAAAAATAGAACTACCATATGACCCAGCAATCCCACTGCTGGGCATATACCCTGAAAAAACTATAATTCAAAAAGGGATGTGTACCACAATGTTCATTGCAGCACTATTTAAATAGCCAGGGCATGGAAGCAACCTAAGTGTCCACTGACAGATGAATGGATGAAGAAGATGTGGCACATATATATACAATGGAATATTACTCAGCCATAAAAAGAAACAAAACTGAGTTATTTGTAGTGAGGTGGATGGACCTAGAGTCTGTCATACAGAGTGAAGTAAGTCAGAAAGAAAAAAACAAATACCATATGCTAACACATATATATGGAATCTTAAAAAAAAATGGTTCTGATTAACCTAGGGGCAGGACAGGAATAAAGATGCAGACGTAGAGAATGGACTTGAGGACATGGGGAGGGGTAAGGGTGAGCTGGGACGAAGTGAGAGAGCAGCACTGACATATATACTACCAAATGTAAAATAGATAGCTATTGTGGGAAGCAGCAGCATAGCCCAGGGAGATCAGCCCGGTGCTTTGTGACCACCTAGAGGGGTGGGATAGGGAAGGTAGGAGGGAGGTGCAAGAGGGAGGGGATATGGGGACATATGTATACATATAGCTGATTCACTTTGTTATACAGCAGAAACTAACACAACATTGTAAAGTAATTATACTCCAATAAAGATGTTTAAAAAAAAAAGTAGACCCACAGGTGAAGTTAGCAGACAAGGACTTTGAAATAACCTTGATTAATAGGTACAAGAAAATAGAGGGAAAAGTTTATAAAATAGATGAAAATTATTGGGAATTTTTCCAGAGAATTAGAATTTATAAAAATAAGAAGGTCTAGAATTGAAAAATAAATATCTGAAATTAAGAACTCAATGGATTTGTTAGCAACTGATTGGCTGTAGCAGAAGACACTGTTAGTGGCTTGGAAATGGATTAGTCAACAATATCCAAACTAAACCACACAGGAGAAAAGGAAGATACACGTGGAACACAGAAGAATAATATATATGTAATTGGAAATTATATATATATATATATATACACACACACATTTATATATATATATATATATATATATATATATATATATATATATATGTAACTGTAGAAGCAATTTTGAGAAGATAATGGCCAAGAATGTTCCAAATATCTGGACAACTATCCAGAGATTCAAGAAATTCCACAAATCGCAGGCAGGATAAATACAAAGGAGACCATACCCAGGCCACATGATAGTGAAACTGCTGGAGACTGGAGATAGAGAAGATCTTTAGAGCAGCCAGAAAAAAAGTAAATCACATCACCTTCAAAAGAGCAGCAGAGAGACTGACAGTAGAAGTTTCAACAGAAACTGTAAAAGCCAGGAGGCGGTGGAGTGACATCTCCAAGTGCTAGAAAAACTGCTTACCTGGAATTCAATACCCATCAAAATAGCCTCCAGAGTGAAGGTAAAACAAACAGGTTTTCAGATAAATGCAGGTTGAGAGAATTTATTACAAAAGAATTTCATGATAAGAAATACTAAAGCACGTTCTTTAGGCTGCAGGAAAATTATCCAGATGGAAGAATTGACCTTCAGAGAAGGATGAAGAGCACCAGAAAGGGTAAGTATGTGGGAAATAGAAGTGAGTGAGTGTTGACATAAATAAGAAAAAATGTCTATGGGATTAACAACATATGGAGGCAAAACATATGCCAGTAATCCCAGAGAGAATGAGAAGGGGCTAAATGGAGCTTAAGTATTCTCACGTTCTCTTGCTATTCGGGACATGGTAAAAGTCAAAACTTGTACCAGACTGTGATATGTCAAGGATGCATGTAGTCTCTAGACTAAACAATATAAGAACAGTTCAAGAATGTTTAACAAGTTAATAAAAGTAAAATATGGAATAACTAATAAGTCAAAAGAATAAAAAGAACATGAAAGGTAGGTTAACTGGAAAACAGTAGGATGGCTCCTAAATATATCAGTAATTTCATGAAACAGAGATAGGTAGACTAAGTGGCTGAGTTAAAAGGTGAAGATTATCAGAGCTGTTTTTCTTAACCAACTGTAATCTACGTAGAAGAGACACCTTCTTTCTTTTCCAGTTTTGTTGGGATAACATTGACATATAACATTGTATAAGTTTCAGGTGTACAATAATGATTCAATATATGTATATATTATGAAATGATCACCACAAGTTTAGTTGACATCTATCACCTCACATAGTTTTTTTTTTCTCGTGAAAAGAACTTTTAAGATTTACTCTCTTAAAAAAAAAAGATTTACTCTCTAAGCAACTTTCAAATATACAACATACAAATACACAATCTTGTGTTGTTAACTACAGTCACCATGCTGTACCTTATGTCCCCAGAACCTATTTATCTTATGACTGGAAGTTTGTGCCTTTTGACCACTTTCACCCATTCCCCCCACACCCATCCCCAGTCTGCTCTCTGTTTCTATGAATTCAAGGTTTTTTTAGATTCTACATATAAGTGAGACCATACAGTACTTGACTTTCTCTGTCAGACTTATTTCACTTAGTATAATGCCCTAAAGGTTGTCACAAAAGGGAGGATTTCTTTCTTTTTTGTGTCCAAACGATATTCCATTGTGTATATGTACCACATCTTCTTTATCCATTCATCTGTTTATGAACACTTTGGTTATTTCTATGTCTTGGCTATTATAAATAGTGTAAAGTGTGTAGAGGTCTCTTCAAGATAGTGATCCTTATTTCCTTTGGATATGTACCCAGAAGTGGAATTGCTGGATCATGTGGTAGTTCTGTTTTCCGTTTCTTGAGGAACCTTCATACTGTTTTCCACAGTGGTCACACCAGTTTACACTCCCACCAACAGTGCACAAGGGTTCCCTTTTCTCCACATCCTCACCAGCACTTGTTATCTTTTGTCTTTTTGATAATAGCCATTCTAAGAGATATAAAATGGTATCTCATTGTGATTTTGATTTGCATTTCCCTGATTAGTGATGTTGAGCACCTTTTCATGTACCTATTGGCCATTTGAATATCTTCTTTGGAAAAATGTCTATCAGGTCCTTTGTCCATTTTTAAAATTCTATTATTATTATGTTGTTGTTGTTGTTGTTATTAAAGTTGTCTGAGTTCCTTAGACAACTAAGGAACTATCAACCCTTTATCAGATGTGTGGTTTGCAAATATTTTCTCCCATTCTGTAGGTTGCCTTTTCATTTTGATTGTTTCTTTGACTGTGTAGAAGCTTTTCAGTTTGATGTAGTCTCTCTTGTTTATTTTTTTTTTTTTATAAATTTACTTATTCATTTTATTTAACTTTTTTTTGGCTGCATTTTGTCATTGCTTGCACGCAGGCTTTCTCTAGTTGCTGAGAGTGGGGGCTACTCTTTGTTGCGGTGTGCGGGCTTCTCACTGTAGTGGCTTCTCTTGTTGCAGAGCACAGGCTCTAGGCGTGTGGGCTTCAGTAGTTGTGGCACACGGACTTCAGTAGTTGGGGCTCATGGGCTCTAGAGCACAGGCTCAGTAGTTGTGGTGCATGGGTTTAGTTGCTCCGCGGCATGTGGGATCTTCCAGGACCAGGGCTCAAACCCACGTCCCCTGCATCGGCAGGTGGATTCTTAACCACTGCGCCACCAGGGAAGCCCTCACTTGCTTATTTTTGCTTCTGTTGCTTGGGATTTTGGTGTCATATCCAAAAAAAATCATTACCAAGACCAATGTCAAGGAGCTTATCCCCTATATTTTATTCTAGGAGTTTTATGGTTTCAGATCTTATATTTAAATCTTTAATTCATCTTGAGTGGCGTTAAGATAGGGGTCTGGTTTCATCCTTTTGCATATGACCGTTCTATTTTCCCAGCTCTATTTATTGAAAAGACTGTCTTTTCTTCATTGAGTTTTCTTGGCTCCCTTGTCAAATATTAGTTGACCATATATGTACGGCTTTATTTCTGGGCTCTAGATTCTGTTCCATTGGTTTATGTGTCTGTTTTTATGCCAGTACCGTACTGCTTTGATTACTATACCTTTGTAATACAGTTCAAAATCAGTATGTGTGATGCTTCCAGATTTGTTCTTCTTTCTCAGGGTTTCTTTGGCTATTCAGGATCTTTTGTGGTTCCAGATGAATTTTAGGATTATTTTTTTTGAATTCTGTAAAAGATTCCTTTGGAAATTTGATAAGGGTTGCATTGAATCTATAGATGGCTTTGGGTAGTGTGGACAGTTTAACAATATTAATTCATCTGATCCATGAACACAAGATATCTTTCTATTTATTTGTGTTTTCTTCAATTTATTTTATCAGTGTCTTATAGTTTTCAATGTAGAGGCCTTTTATCTCCTTGGTTAAATTTTTTTTTTTTTTTTAATAAATTTATTTATTTATTTATTTATAGCTGTGTTGGGTCTTCGTTTCTGTGTGAGGGCTTTCTCTAGTTGTGGCAAGCTGGGGCCATTCTTCATTGCAGCGCGTGGGCCTCTCACTATTGCGGCCTCTCTTGTTGCGGAGCACAGGCTCCAGACGCGCAGGCTCAGTAGTTGTGCCTCACGGGCCCAGTTGCTCCGCGGCATGTGGGATCTTCCCAGACCAGGGCTCGAACCTGTGTCCCCTGCATTGGCAGGCAGATTCTCAACCACTGCACCACCAGGGAAGGCCCCTCCTTGGTTAAATTTATCCTAAGTATTTTATTGTTTTTGATGCTATCATAAATGGGATTGTTTTCTTTATTTTTTTCAGATAATTCATTGTTAGTATAAAGAAACACTACTGATTTTTGTATGTTAGTTTTGTATCCTGAAACTTTATTGAAGAGAGACATCTTCTTTAAGATTGAGGAAGGCTTAAAGAAAATATGAGAAAATACATACCATGCAAATATGAACATAGATGCAGAAAATTTTAACAAAATATTAGCAAATCAGGTCCAGCAACATAGAATAATACACCATGACCATCTGGAGTTTATTCCAGGAATGCAAGCATAGTTTTTTATTCAAAAATCAATCAATGTACTTGACCACGTTAACTTAAAACAGGAGAAAATTATATAGTCATCTTAATAGATAAAAATCATTCAAAAATTTAATACCTGTTTTTTAATCTTAGCAAATTAGGGAATTTAAAAGATCTTCTTTATTCTGACTTTTAAACATACATATTCTTTAAAACCTATAGCATTTATCATACTTAATGTTTATATTTGAAAATCTTTCCCCCTGAGATTGGGAACTAGACACATGCGTCCACTATAGCCACTTTTCTTCAGCATTGTACTGGAGGTGCTACTCTGCAAAAAGGTGAAAAAAGGAAACAAATGTCATAAGGATAGAAAGGGAAGAAATGAAATTGTCATGAAAGACTTCATAGACAAACTTAAAATTTTAAAGTGAATTTAACAAGACTGATAAAAGATCAAATACAAGAATTAATCATATTTTACACATTACACATTATACATATTACCATTTGTAGTGTCATTAAACCATATCAGATACCTAGGAATAAATCTCACAAAAGGTATGAGAAAATTGCTGAAAATTACAAAGCATTGTTGAGAGAAATTAATGAGACCTAAATATAGCAGGAATATACCATATCTGTGAATTAGAAGATTCAATAATGATAATATGTTTGTTCTCCCCATATTATTCTACATACTCAGAGTAATCCCAGTCAAAATGCAGTAACTTTTTTGTGTGCATGTAAAAATTGACGAATGAGTTCTAAAAGTAATATAGAAATGCGAAGAGCAGAGAATATCCAAGGCTATTCTTGAAGATGAACAAAGCTGGAGGATTTATGCTAACACATACCAATATCTATTGTGAAGTGGTACTAATTAGACAGTGTGGTTTTATTGCAGGGGTAGACAAATTAATGGAACAGAATACCAAAAGTGGCACACAGGTATACAGTCATCTAATTCATGACAAAGAGTACAGTTCAGTGCAGTGGGGAAAGCGGTAAGGGGAGAAGGAATGGTACTGGGTAATTTGGCTATTCCTGATAAAAAGAATATTGACTAACTCCCTTTACACAAAAATCCATTTCAGATGGACTGTGTATCTGAATGCAAAAGGTGAAACAATAAAGCTTTTATTTTTTAAAAAGTGGTCAGTGTGACACCAGATTGCCAATCACATATCATGTGCATCAACAGTAGCTTTCTTAGCATGTCATAAATAAATTTTTGCATCATGTAGAATTGTGTTTACGTATCAGAATGCAAATACCAACGTCTGATTTATAACTTTTGGCTCATATTCTGTAATCCCCACATCTGTCAGGATTTCTGCCATCATCTGTGCATCTTTTGGCATGCTCTTAGGAGAAGCCATATTGCCAGGCTCCATGATAACTGGTGATCAGACTCCTCGAGCTAAATCACCCAATTAAAGTATTCCACCTAGTGTGGTGTACCAGTGAGCACCAATTCCTGGTGTAACAGTGAGCAGAATATTCAGGAGCATCCTCACTGCCATGGCTCCAAGCACCTCCCCAAATTTTACCTTATCTTTTCAGTATCTGTAGGATCTCTAGTAATGGTAATATGTGGGCATGGGGGGGGAGTTCTTTTTCTCTTGAGTGAACTTGCCTAGGGTTTATCAATTTTAATAATTTTTCCAAAGAACTAACTTTGGGGCTTGTTGATTCCTCTGGTTTTTTTCCCCCATTGAATTCTGTTTGTTTCCTTTTTCCTATTTACTTTGGATTTACTCTGCTTTTCTTTTATTATTATTATTTTTTAGCTTCTTAAATTGGAAATTCATATCACTGGTTTAAAACCTTTCTTATTTTTTACAATTACTACTTAAAACTATAAATTTCCCTTTAAGCTCTGCTTTAGCTGCATCCCACAAATTTTGATATGTTGTGTCTTCATTTTTAATCAGTTCAAAATATTTCCCAATTTCCTTGTGATTTTTTTCTGTGTTCATAGATTATTTAGAAGTGTTCTGTTGGACTTCCAAGTATTTAGTACTTTCCTAACTATTTTATTGTTATTGATTTCTAATTTACTTCCACTGTGATCCAAAAACATACTCTATGAGATTTTAATCTTTTGAAATTTATTGATACTTTTGTATTCTTAATTTTTGTCTAGTTCCTCTGTTATATATATTATATATGCTATGTATATTATATACACAGAGGAGGTATTAAAAGCTTCATTTATGATTATGTAGTTGTCTGTTTCTGTCTCATAGTTCTTTCAGGGTTTTTTTTACCTCTTATATGTTCAAGTTCTGGGATTAGGTGCCCTTATGCTTGTTATGGTTTCCTGAGGAATTAACTTTTTCATCATTATGAAATGTTCCTTTTTTTTTTTTTTTTTTTTTTTTTTTGCTGTATGTGGGCCTCTCCTGTTGCGGAGCACAGGCTCCGGACGCGCAGGCTCAGTGGCCATGGCTCACGGGCCCAGCCGCTCCGTGGCACGTGGGATCTTCCCGGACCGGGGCACGAACCCGCATCCCCTGCATCTGCAGGCGGACTCTCAACCACTGCACCACCAGGGAAGCCCGAAATGTTCCTTTTTATCTCTGATAATACTTCTTGTCTTGAGATTTACTTCGTTACTGTTATAGATCACACCAGCTTTCTTATGCTTAGGGTTTATAACATCTTTTACTTTCAACCTGTAAATATATTTAAAATGAGTCCCTTATAGATCACATATAGTTGTATCTTGATTTTTTTAATCTAATCTGACAAACTCTGTCTTTATAATTTGAGTTCACTTACATTTAGTGTAATCATTAATACGGCTGGAAATAGTTTTTATATTTTAATTTCTTTTTGTTGTTCTAGGCATTATAATAGGCATTATTAACCTATCTTAGTGTACTTAAAATTAATATTGTATCATTTTATGTAAAGTGTAAGTACCTTGCAACAGTATATGTCATTTTCCCCTTTCATCATTCATGTTATAGTTGTCATATATTTTACATCTACATCCATTATTAACCCCAGAATACAGTGATAGTGATATAATTTTTGCCTTAAGCAGTCAACTGCCTTTTAAAGAAAGTAAAATAAGAAAAAATATATATGTAGCATCTTATATTTTACTTTTTTGGTGCTCATCATTCCTTCTTTTAGGTTCAAGTTTCCATCTGTGTTATTTCCCTTCACCCTGAAGAATTTCAGTATGTCTTGTAAAGCAGGTCTGTTAGTAACAGACTCTCTCAGTTTTTGTTTATTGGAAAATGTTTTTCTTTCATCTTTATTTATTTTTAAAATTTTTATTTATTTTATTTATTTATTTTTGGGTGTGTTGGGTCTTCGTTGCTGCACACAGGCTTTCTCTAGTTGCGGCAAGGTACACAGGCTTCTCACTGCGGTGGCTTCTCTCGTTGTGGAGCATGGGCTCTAGGTGCGCAGGCTTCAGTAGTTGTGGCACACGAGCACAGTAATTGTGGCTCGCAGGCTCTAGAGCGCAGGCTCAGTAGTTGTGGCACATGGGTTTAGTTGCTCCGCAGCATGTGAGATCTTCCCAGACCAGGGCTCGAACCCATGTCACCTACATTGGCAGGCAGATTCTTAACCACTGCGCCACCAGGGAAGCCCTCATCTTTATTTATTTATTTTTTGTGTGTGGTACGCGGGCCTCTCACTGTTGTGGCCTCTCCCGTTGCGGAGCACAGGCTCCGGACGCGCAGGCTCAGCGGCCGTGGCCCACGGGCCCAGCCACTCCGCGGCATGTGGGATCTTCCCAGACCGGGGCACGAACCTGTGTCCCCTGCATCGGCAGGCGGACTCTCAACCACTGCACCACCAAGGAAACCCCCTCATCTTTATTTTTGAAGGATACTTTTGCTGGATGTAGAATTCTGAGTTGACAGTATTTTTCTTTTACCTCTTTAAAGTATGCTCTTCCATTCTCTTCTGTCCTCTTGTTTCTGATGAGAAGTCATCTATAATTCATAGTACTGCTCTCTGTATGTAATGTGTCTTTTTTCCTGGGCTTTCAAGATTTTCTCTTCGTTTTTGGTTTTCAGCAGTTTTGTTATGGTGTGCTGATTGGGCTTTTCTGCACTTCTGAATCTGTAAGTTAATGATTTTCACAAAATATGGGAAATTGTTGACCATATTTCTCTGCATATTTGTCTTCTGCATCCCTCATTTCTTTTTTTGTGACTCTACTTACACACATATTTGCTCTTTTGATATTGTTCCACAGATAATTGAGGCTCTCTTTATTTAAAAAATTCTTTCTCTGTGTTCTTCAGTTTAGAGTTCTATCAATCTCCCTTTAGGTTTATTGCCCCTTTCTCCTGCCATTTCCAATCTGCTGTTAAAGCCAACCTGTGAATTTTTTGTTTCATATTTTGAACCACAATTTCAGTTCCGGAATTTCTATTTGGTTCCTTTTTAAATTTTTTCTAGTATCCAGTTTTCTGTCATGATTTTGCATCTGTTCACTTATAACTATAATTTCCTTTAAGTCCTTTAACATAACTACAGTAGTTGCTTTGAAGTCCTTGTTTGCTAATTTTTTTTTTTTGCGGTACGTGGGCCTCTCACTGTTGTGTCCTCTCCCGTTGCGGAGCACAGACTCCGGACGCGCAGGCTCAGTGGCCATGGCTCACTGGCCCAGCCGCTCTGCAGCATGTGGGATCTTCCCGGACTGGGGCATGAACCTGTATCCCCTGCCTCGGCAGGCGGACTCTCAACCACTGCGCCACCAGGGAAGCCCTTGTTTGCTAATTTTAATACCTGAGCCATCTTGGAGTCAGTTTCTATTGATTGCTTTTTTCTTGACTATGGGCTACATTTTCTTACTTCTCCACATGCCTAGAAAATTTTATTATATATTGAACATTGTAGATAATACATTATAGAAATTCTGGATCATGTTCCTCTGAAGAATATTGGTTTTTGTTCAAGCATGCAGGTAAATTACTAGTTGATCCCCTTAAAGTTGTGGAGGCCTGGTTTTTATACTTTGTTAGGGTGACTCTGTTTCAGTTTCGCTCTAGTCTTATAGCAAGTTCTTGGTCCTGGGAAATAGTCTTTACTTCTAAGGCATGGACATTCAGGAGTTTCAGTGAAAAGCCTGAGGTGGTTACCTAGCCCCTCTAACTTGATGAGATTCAAACTCCAATTTCTGTCTCCCCTGCTATAAGCAGGCAATTAAATCTTTGCTCAGCTTTTTCTGCCTTCCAACAGTTGCTTGTTGGTGGACTATTTGGCAATTCTTTCCCACATGCACAACCGAGTTTACGCAAATCTTTAAAATCAGGTGCCATACTAATCCATCTGAAATCTTTAGAAATGTGTTACCCTTGAAGAAATTAATATTTTCCAGGTATTATTTTTTTTTCTTTTTTTTTTTTCTTTTTTTTTTATCGCGGTGTGTGGGCCTCTCACTGTTATGGCCTCTCCCGTTGTGGAGCACAGACTCCAGACGTGCAGGCTCAGTAGTTGTGGCTCACAGGCCTAGCTGCTCCGCGGCATGTGGGATCTTCCCAGACCAGGGCACGAACACATGTCCCCCACATTGGCAGGCGGATTCTTAACCACTGCGCCACCAGTGAAGCCCCAGGTATTATATATTTTAAGCACGACCATCCCAACACAGTCTCCAAATGTGAAGAAAATCTACCCATGATCCAGTAATAGGCAAATGGACCCTCAGTTTTATTTGTCCAGAAGTTGAAGGGTTTTTGCCTGCAGCCCTATGGTCCTATTAGTGTTTAGGGGTATGGCTATCTCCTCTGCCACACTTATGAATGGGCACCTGAATTTAACCTAAGGAATAATTAAAACTAGCTAATAGTTTATGGTTTGTAGATATTTTATTGGCAGGTAAAAAACTCATAAAACTGCTATTGACTTTTGGTTTAACTTACAGGTTTTTTGTTATAATCTTACTTGCTGTCTCCATTGCATGGATCCCTGCTATACAAATGGCACACAGGGAACAACTGCAAGCAGTTTTAAATTACCTGACGCCGCCCATTGCTGCCATCTTCCTGCTTACCATATTTTGCAAGAGAATCACTGAGCAGGTAGGTGGGAGTTGGCATGGCCACGGCATGGCACAGTGTGAGGGCTTGCCTTCACATCATACCTATCTTTGCAAAAGTTGCCCTGAGAGGGTCTCTTGTGCTTCAAGAGTTGACACCATTGCATCATTTGCTTTCTGAGAGATGATTTACTCCTGGGCAGCTTTGGTCTGAGCTCCCTCATACATGCAGGGGAAAGGCAAGCTCTGATTTGTTTTCTTCCCTTTGCAATGTAATCCACTTTCGACCACGCCATAGATGGTGCAAAGTGTGTGGGATCCTCCTGCATGCTTATCTAGCCACAGGAAGATATTCTTCTGTTGCCTCTGTGCATGGATGTTTCCTGCTCAGAGATTTCAAACTCACAGGGGGATGTTCAGTCATGAGCTCCTACCACCTTCCCTGCATGAAGACCATCTCATCCAGCCACACTTAAAACTAAATGAAGATCCCAATTAATGGTTTGATCATTTCATCAGTAAGACTGAAAGCACAGTTTGCCAGAATATTTTCATTCATTATTTGAGTCACATCTTGACCTGTTTCTCCTAACAGCACTGAGCAGCTGGGCCTTGCACGAGTTCCTGAGCATGGTGCCTCTGTGACCTGGCTCCTGCCTGCCTCTCAGCCCTGGCCCTCTCCCTACACAGTCCCTAGGCCCCTGCCACTGCTAACCACTTGCAGTGCTGATTGCCTGTCTCGTGCCTTTTCTGGCCCCTCTTCATTCCCGTGGACTCTTTGCTTTGCCGTGAATATCTTTGTCCACCTCCATCTGGCTGGTGCTTCCTGCAGGCCCATGTCAGGTGTTCAATCCTCCAGTCCAATCTGCTAGTGCTTCGTGCTCTGCCTACCTCACCAGGACTCAATTGAGCACCGAGAATGGGGTGGGGGCGCTGCTGGGCTCTGGAGATGCTCTTCTCTGTGCTCTCTTGGGAAGGGCATGGGCAGAGGAGCAGGCAGTCAGGAGAACCTGCCTCCTACTGGCGATGGTCACCACCCCTGCAGTACTGGGGCCTATCACCAAGGGAAACTGGGGATCTTGTCAGTGGCTCTCCAGCTACCCCTGGTCCAAGGTTACAGCATATTGTGGCTACCTTCCTTGACCTAGAGAACTTCTCCAGGCCTTCTCTCCCACCCTCATCTGGCTTCTGCTGCCCATCTGTTTCTAGATCTTCCCTTTTCTGCACACTTCCTTCAATAAATGGGTCCTGTGGACCGCACCTGGCCTTTGGTTTCAGCTCTTTCTCCAAGATGCTTCCCACATACTGTATCCTCTACCTCCTCCAACATCCAGCCACACCTGAGACAGGCTCCAGATGCAGCTCTAGCACCAAGACGAAGTCCTCACTCTTAAAGAGTGACTGTCCAGTTGGAGGAGACGGATGATACCCAATGAGCAGATAAGATTTCTGAGAGTGGTATAGTGCTGTTTAAAAGTCAAAAAGGATCATGGAGGTTAGCAGGGCAGGTGCTGGGGGCAGGGGGAGCACAAGGACATTAGCCAAGGTAGTGGGAGAAGATTTCTCCTAAGAAAGTGACCTCGAACCTGAATCCTGAAGGATGAGCCAGAAACACCAAGATCTAGAGAGAGAACCAAGCAGAAAGAAGGGCAAGTACAAAGGCCTGGCCGAGAGCACAGCGGGCAGGCCTGACGTGCAGGAAGAGGTCATGCTTAGTGGCTAGAGTAGACTGACCAGGGGAGAGGGCAGAGCCAGGTGAGGTCGGCTCGAGCAGATGAGACTTGCTTCTGAGGGCAGCCATGAGAAGCCACGGTGGTCTTCAGCAGAGTCAGGGCACTCCCTAATCCATGCTTTGAAGAGATCACTCTGGCTTCTTGGACAGCGGGTGAGCAGGAGACCAGGTACGGATTCCACCTGTGTGAGAGAAGGTGGTAGATCAGGATTGAGGTGGTCTCTGTGGAGACGATGGGACGATTTGCTGATGGATTGGTGGTAGGGCAGAATGGAAGGAAAAGGGCCAGGGATGTCTCCTGCGGTTTCTGCCTGAGCTGCCAGGGCGATGGAGGTGCCCCTACAGCAACAGGCAAGACTGAGTTCTCTTTGGACACATTACGTTGGAGATGTGTCTTCACCGTCTAACTTAAAACTGTCTCCAGAATTTCCTAAGTCTCTGATTGACCTAAGAGAGTGTCCACGCGTCTCCGGTCTGTGTTCAGCCCAAGAAGGTGTCATCTCCTCACAGTGCTAAGACTCTGCTTCTGCAAGGCATGTGAAGCCCTTGTTATGCTGAGTTTAGCTGACCAGTTTAGACTGGTCAGGAGGCGAGGCTGAGGATGGCTTGTCTCATCCCCCGTCTTCCTCCCAGGTGACTCTCGGGGCAGGGTGCCTTCTGGGGGCTGACTGGTGGACTTCTGATTGGCTTCTGCCGCATGGTGTCCGAGTTTGCCTACGGGGCCTGGAGCTGCTCGACAAACAGCAGGTGCCCTCGGATCAGCTGCAGCGTGCACTACCTCTACTTTGCCGTCATTCTCTTTACCATCAGTCTTTTCACCATCCTGGGGACCTCCTTGTTCACAGACCCGATTCCAGATAAACATGTAAGTGCTGCCATGAGGATGCTCAGGGGTCCACCGCAGTCCCAGTGTCCCTGTGAACCGCAAGTTGGCTCTGCCAGCTTTGGAGAAAAGTGGCTGAATTCCTGCATTCTTTTTGAAAGCGGGGATGGCGGGGGTGGGGGGCGGGGGGGTGACGGTTGGGTCAGAAATAGGCAAATAACCTCCTTGCCTTAAAAACTAAACTAAAAAGCTTTCCAACAGTCCTCCAATTAAGTATTCACTGAGAATGAGAAGTTTGGTTTTTAAAATACAAAATTTCCTTGAAGTGTTAAGGTTGCTAACCTCAGCGTGAATTAATGTAATCAGGGCAGTCCCAGCTGCCACCCACCTAGAAGGGATTAAGCCAGCAGGAGGGGGACAGTAATGCTGGCAGTGCTGTGGCTGGTGGCTGGGCACGCGTCATTCTCCTTGCCCGGCCACTTCCCCCCTCCCAGGAGGCAGGTGTCAGTCACCCCAGTTGGAATATAAAAAGCCTGGGCTCAGAGAAGTCAAGTCACTTGTCTATGACACCAAAACTAGTCAGCAGCAGGACTGGGCCTGACCAGACTCCATTGCATCACCCACATGGGCATGGCCAGGAGGCTTAGCAGGACAGGGGCTTGGCTGAGCTGGAGAGCAGCAGGGAGGGTCCTAGGTGTCCGAGGCAAGGGCAGGAGGAGCTCAGAAGGGAGGCGGGTATGTGAGACCCGTGTGCCTTGGGGTCTGGGTGAGAGCTGAGAACTGGGAAGGCCGCCTCCCCTCTGGCCACCTTTCTGTTCAGTAGTTCCTTTTGACCCATTCCTCTCTCGCACACAGAGCCCCGTGGGATTGGTCCTCCTGGGGAGGACGGCCAGGAGTGCCCAGGACAGCTCGCCCACCACACGTCCCCTGCTCTGCTCCCAGCACGTGGAGAAGCCGTGGGTGCTGGACCCAAGCTCCTGTCTCTCAGGGTCTTAATGGTCGACTTGTCTGACTTCTTTTCTGCTTCTTTTGTATTCTCAACTTTTTGGTCTTGCCCGCTTCTCAGGCAGCCACGTGCTTGAGTGCTTTTCCTGCCCAGCAGCACAGGTGCTCTGGAGAGGAGGGGAGGGAGGCAAAGGGGGAACCATGATTTCGGGTCAGTGTCTGTGCTGCACACTGGGTGCTACCAGGGGAAGCGGGACCACACTCGATCCCATGTCCTTCCTGCCCAGCGGCCTGGTCCACAGGGCTCGTCGTGTAATTGGGAAGGCAAATGCAGACGTACAGCATCACCAGGAAGCAACTCAAGGCTAAACCCAGTCTCTGTCACTGACACCGCAGCAGGTTCATTACTGATGTCTTAGTCCGAGAGGCGGGGCTTGGAGGGGCTGCTCAGTCACATCCCTGCTATGTTTGGGGGAGTGGGAGGGGTGGTGGTGCTGAGATTCAAATATACCAAAGCCGGTATAATAGATTAAAACCTGCTCCGGGAGAGACTTGGTGGAAACGTTCGCTTACTTGTGCTTCTGCTGACCCCAACCCTCAAAAAAAGCAAAAAAAAAAGCAACAGCAATTGGCTGGATTTTACTTCCCAAAGTCTCCATATGTGTTTTCAGGAAGAGAACAAAATAACAGACTAGAAGGGAAGCGATGCTCCCCTTCTGCATCTGCAAATGCCCTGCTGAGCTTGAGCGACTAAGCCTGGCTAGGGACCAGGTCATCTGGGTACCCCAGGTGAACCAGGTCAGGCCTCCTCTGGGCTGCGTGAGTGCTCATCTCTGACAGCCAGGAGGGGCCCCTGGAAGGAAAGCAGTTCCCAGGTCTACCCTGCGGGCCCATCCACTAGAAGCAGCAGACCGGAGTGATAAGCAGCTTCTCCCACCCTGAAGGGCACAGCTTCCTAGACCCTCAGTTACTGGAAGAAGCCCTGAGCGTGTTGCCTCCTACCCTACCATCCAGCCCAAGACACTGAGGTCACCTTTGGGCAGCCGCACAACCACACAGGGCCAGAGCCAGCACTGAAATCCAGGGTTCCCAGGCGCCTTGCTTTCCCCACCCCACGTTCCTTGTGTCCCTTTTTGGAGTCTAACGACCCTTTTCAGTCCCTCGAGACCCTGGTGCCCAGCTGTGAGCCGTGGCACCATAAGGCCTGCGTGACAGGGTCCTGGGTGGTGACATGTGCCTGCTCTCCCCTCAGCTACACCGCCTCTGTTGGAGTTTATGGAACAGCCAAGAGGAAAGGGTCCATCTGGACAAAGACACACAAGGGAAGAGCCCCGCACCGCAGGCACAGCCAGGTGAGAAGGGAGACCCAAAGCCAGCGGAGAGGCCTGTGCTGCTCCCTGCCCCCACCCCCGCTGTCTCCACTCCCAGAAATGCTTCCAGGCAGAGGCCCCGTCTTTCATTTTCCCAAAGATGCCTTGTGGGTGTTTGTCGAGGGTGAGCTGCCTCTCGGACATCCGTGTGGCGGTCCGGGCCAGAGAGATCCAGATGGGAGGCATCAGCAGGTGCCGGGGGAGGAGGGAAGTGTCCGTGAGGGGCAGAGAAACACAAGTGTCTGGTGATCTAGGAGCGTTTCAGCCGGGGTGGGAGGGATCCACCGAGCCACACAGATCACATTGTGCCTCAGCAGGAGGGGAGGAGGCACTGGGGACAGGGGAGGGACAGCGGGTCACAGAGCCTCACACAGGGATTCAAACCCAGAGGGATTCTGGGAAGTGGGCGGGAGCCTCTGCAAGGAGGAGGGAGCAGCCCCACCCAAGAGGGCGCCGTGGGACACCGCCAAGGACAGCCGGATTTCACTGGGGCAAGAAGAGAGTTCCGGGAGAGGCTCGGGCCTGGGGGCCCCAGAAGGCCCAGAGGAAAGCTCTCAGCAGATGGGGTCAGAGGCGGAGTGCGGGGGCCCCAGGGAGGGCGACCTGCACCTCTTGAGGCCCTGACGCAAACAGGGATAAAGGCCTAACGAGATTAGCGCGGAGTCTGGGGCAGAGAGTCTGGGGGGACTGTGAGTTTGGGGGAGGGAGGGAGGGAAGGCCTGCCTGGGGAGAGGCAGTGTTCTGGGGCCCCCTCTCCACTCCTGCCAGGAACGTTCAGAGCCTAGAGAGGCCTGGGACCCTCTCCTGACACCTGCAGGGCAGGGGAGTGGCCTCTCCTGAGCCAGGCTGCCCCGCGCCCCTGGAGGGTACAGGGCTCCCAGGATTGCTCTCCCTCAGGGACAGAGGAACTGCCTGTTGGGGGCCACGTGTGCTGGGGGCTTGTTCTGGGGGCACCTCCCAGCTCCTCTTCTCCCTCGTCCATAATCGTGGGTGGATGCCACGATGACAGTGGCTCACACTTTTTGCCCATTTGGGATGTGCTACGCACTGTGGAAAGTATGCCTATGTGTGACAGGTACAATTATCATCCCCATTTCAGAGATGGGGGGACTGAGGCACCAAACATTTAAGTAGTTGGCCCCGGACTCCAAAGGTAACCAGGCAGTGGTGGAGCTGGGATTTGAACACAGGCAGTCTGACTCCAAAGTGTGTGCTCTTGGCCACTGGTCTGTCCCATCTCCCGTCATACAGCCCTTGGGCTGTGTTTACATGATCAGTCGCCGTTGATATACAGCAACCTTTTTGGGCCTGGCAGCTGCATGATGGTGTGCTGACCCAGATATCTGAGAGACCGAGAGACAGGGCCAGCATGTGCCGCTCAGGACCTCTCAGCACCGCAGCCAGTATCTGGGTCTCTGGGGTCCTCTGGCGGCAGCACCTCCCCTGTAACACAGGCCCCTCCGTCACTGGCTGACGGGTTCCGCCATCCCTGGTGCTGCCCCAGCCTCAGGACACACAGCTGGCGTGGTGGCTGCCCAAGGGGATGAGACATGGAACAGGTCACAGTGCACACTTTTCGGACCGAGGTGTGCTTGTCTTATCATCAAAGAGGGATCCATTCCCAGACCGTCTGGGCTCACGTGTGTGCGGAGCTGGCCGTGGTGCTGACCCGCGCCTGAGCAGGCCTGGGAGCGGCCGGTGTGGGCTGCACTACCAGACACCGGAGGGATATTTAAGCCCCAGAGTGAGACATTTTACTGATTTGGTCCAGAGATGTGAATAGAAACTTGCCCATAATTCCTAGACTTACCCCGTTCCTGGAGAAAACACCAGTGATTCCCCTTTCAAGGGCCCAGAGGGCCTTACTTTGGGCCAGGCCGTGAGACTGGTACTTACCTGGAGAAGACACGCCCCAAGGTTGCTGAGGAGAGCAGAGCAATTGGGGTTTCTTCCATCCTCAGAGGAGCAGCCACTTGCCCTAGACCTACAGAGCTGTGCTGGGTGTGTGCCAGAGACGGGAGGGGTGGGCCCTCCAGAGCCCAGCGGGGAGGGCCTGCCCTGTGACGGCCAGGGTTCTGGGCCAGCTGAAGGCTCTGCCAGTGCAAGCAAGCATGGCCCAGGACATGCCCCAAGTCCCCGCTCTGTGTCTCTGAGGGCGGTGGGAGGTGTTCTGCAGCAGCAGCTGAGGATTGTTCTCCACATTAGAACCAGTCTGTTGGGCTTCCTGCCGGCCTCACCGCTGAGATATGAGCCCTAGAAAGACACCCCTCCTGTGTGTGACCTCTTAGCCTCCTGACCTATGCCTATTCCCTCTGTTCCAGACATATTTGAGGAGGCCAGGAGCTGCCTCTGGAAGGCCTGGGACGTGTTCTGCGGCCCGGAGCCACTGCCAGGCCCCAGACTCGCCCCGGAAGAGGGAGTCATGTAGAAGATGGAGTGTGGTGACACGGAAGGGACACAGCACAGTGCCACTTCTGAAGGGACAGAGAAGCGTGACATGCTGGAAGGAACAAAGCTCCGAGGCATGCCAGAGATGTCCCACTGGAGAGAAGTGCCCGACGTCTGCGGGTTCCTCTTGGTGTCACTCACAGCGCTCTGCCACGTCTACGTCTCGGAGGTGGCCTGCGGGGACGTCTGGGGAGCGGGCAAACCGCTGCCTCTTGCAAACGCCCTCATCGTCGAGGGGAGGAAACGTTTCCTATGGGGAGGCCCACGGACGTGGACCAAGGATCACACTGATGAAAATGCGCCCGCAGCGTCAACGCTGCAGGCTGACGGGCGGCGAAGCCCACTGGTGAGGGCAGAGACCGAAGATGAGCACGTCTGTCCTCTGTGCGATGAGTCATTCTCTCCAGATGGCTCCACTGCACAAACACTGGCTTTCACTTTAAATTTAATTTTGGCTTTTTATCTCTAGATATATTTGGGGGTTTTGCTTGTGTTTACTGTCACCATTTCCTTCCTATACCCACCTCCGTTTGCTGTGTTCTCTCCTCCTTTGTAAAGGTATGGCTGCTGGCAAAGATGCTCCTCCTCGCACCAAGGGTCCCACCCACAAGGGGCTGTGCCTACTGCCGATGACCACACAGGCCAGCTGGCGCCAAGGCTGCTGTGGATGGAAACGTTGGCTCCTGCCTGGACCCATGGTGGGGCTGAGGCGGTCTCTGCCTGAGGACCAGGCCTCCCTGTGGCTCAGCTCTGTCTGGCTGCACCCCTAAAGGGTAGGTGGAGAGGAAACTTCCCTCCTTGTTGAGCTCTTCCCAGTTCCTCCCAGTCTGCCTGCTCCTGGGAGTTGGGCCCAGGGGCTGGATCCCCTTTAGCTGTCAAGTATAGACCTCTCCTGGGCTGCGTCTCTGGAGAGGCTCCCTAAGCCACCCCTTCCTCTTCCTTCTTCTTAGACCAAAATAAAGGATTTGGGTCTTTAGAAAAAGTTTCAGATGCCTTGAAGAGATTTGGGGGAGGCCCACCCAGCATTGCAAAAGTCACAATCTGAAGGTGCAGCCGGGACCAGCCCCCCATCCCTCATTTAGTCTTTCAGCTGACATTTTTTGAGTGCCTACTATGTGCCAGCACTGCTGGGAAGCAGTCATGGACACAGCTCATGGTCTAGGGAAGTAGACAATGAAACACGAGCGGTGATGGCCAGCACCTAGTGTGGCCCGCTATTTCCCTGCCCAGGTTATCATCACGTTCAAGCCATGGAGCCACCCCATGTGGAAGGACCAGAATCAACCACATTTCACAGAGGAGGAGACTGAGCTCAGCCAGGGGACCGAGTAAATGGCCCCTCTGTGCACGTGCATGTGGCAGGAGCGCCCGCAGGGAGGAGGCCTCCCGTGACTGAAGTGGGAGGTCAGCTAGCTGGATAACAGAGGGACAACATGTGGGAAGACAGGGTGAGGCAAGGGTGTGAGGAGGCCAGAGTGCAGAACAGTGGGAGGTGGGGAGGCGGGGAGGGCAGGGTGGGCAGGGGCTGGACCTGCAGGCCTCAGGTGCTTTGGGATCCTGAGTCCCTGGGAGCTTCAGCCAGGAAGGGATGGGATCAGATGCTGGAAGATGAAAGGGCGGTAGGAACACCCACCAGGAAGCTATTAGAGGAATCCAGGCAAGTTAGCAGCAAAAAAGAAAAGACAAGGGAACAGCATCAAGAGAAGCCAGCAATTAGAAGTAACAGGACTCGAGTACTAGACTTCTGGAGGGAGGGCCCAGGAGTGACTCTCTGGCTTGAACATGTGGGCAAAGGGTGTACCAATTCCAAAGACAGGCCACGCTGGAAGAGAGGAGGTGCAGGAGAAAAGTGGAGCCCCGTTTGGGACACGTGGAGTTTGAGTTGGCGTGAAGATACTTACTGCCGTCTTGACAATGTGAAGTCCTCTGCTTCATGAATGTGGGATGTCCTTCCATTTATTTAGGTCTTCTAATTTCTTTCAACAGTGTTTTGTTTTCAGCACTCAAGTTTTGCACTTCTTTTGTTAAATTTAGATTCCTGGGTATTTTATTCTTTTTGATTCTACTGTTAATGAGGTGTTTTTTTCTAATTGAGATATAGTTGATGTACAATATTATATAAGTTACAGGTGTACAACATAGTGATTCACAATTTTAAAGGTCATACTCCATTTATAGTTCTTTTAAAATATTGGTTATATTTCCTGTTGTACAATATATCCTTGTAGCTTATTTATTTTATACATAAGAGTTTCTACCTCTTAGTCCCCTATCCCTTTTCTTAATTGCATTTTCAGATTGTTCATTGCTCGTGTACAGAAAATCCTGCAACTTTGCTGAACTCGTTTATTCTAATATTTTTTAAGTGTCTTCCTTGGGATTTTTCATATATAAAATCATGTAGTGTGCAAGTAGAAATAGTGTACTTCTTTCTTTCCAACCTGGATGCCTTTTATTTCATTGTCTTGCCTAAACTGCCCTGGCTAGAACCTCCAGTACAATGTCAAGTAGAAGTAGTGAGCGCAGACATCCTTGTCTTATTCCTGATCTTAGAGGGAAAGCATCCAGTCTCGTCATCGTTGAGTATGATGTTAGCGGTGAGTTTTTGCAGATGTTATCATGTTGAGGAAATGCTGCTCTTTCCTATTTTGCTGAGAGTTTTTGATTTTGTTTTAGTTTGGGGTTTTTTTATGAATGGGTGTTGGATTTTGTCAACTGCTTTTTTTTGCATCTATTAAGATGATCATGTGGTTTCTGTTCTTTATTTACACGTTACATTGATTCATTTTCACGTGTTAAACCAACCTTGCATTCCTGGGATAAATTACAGTTGGTCATGGTGTATAATGATTTTCTCATGTGGCTGGATTTGGTTTGCTAATATTTCGTTGAGTTCTTGTGTCTATATTCATAGAGGTCTATAGTTTTCTTTCTTTATGAGGTCTTTGTCTGGTTTGGGTATCAGGGTAATACTGTCTTCATGGAATGAATTGGGAATTGTCCCCTCCTCTTCTATTTTTTTAATTTAGTTTGTGAAGGACTGGTATTAATTTTTGCCTGGAAACATTTAAGGGTAAGTATTAAGTTGGATGGAAGGTCCAGAACACAGCAGAGAGGCTGGCGCTAGAGACTCAGACTGAGGGGAGAGAAGACAGTGGGCCAGACTTGCTAAGAAGTGAACCTGGTAGAGGAAGCCCAAGTCAGGCAGATAAGATTGTGCAGGAGAGCAAGCAGAGATGTCAGGTTAAGAAAGAGGGTTCTTTCTGCAGAGGAGACTAAGAGGGCACAACCAGGGCCCTGGGAGGAGGACCAAGACAGCCGCCACAGGAAGGGAGCACTGGCACCTGGGTTACTGCTCCCAAGCACAAAGAGCACGGGAACTTGGCAGCAAGAAGTCCAGAGCCCTTCAAGGAAGTGGTAAGGGTGGAGCCAGTGTGCTATGGTTGAGGCAGGATGAGGAAGTGGAGACCCTCAAGCCCCTGTTTTCCTGAAGGAGGAAAGGTTTCCTCTTACAGGGCCTTTTTTGAGAATGAGATTTAACCTGAGTCCCCAGCGGAGCCAGGCAGCAGGTCCCTCCCAGCACAAGAGGGGCTGCTTGGGCTAATCCTGGAATCCCAGGATGCAAACGTTTCTGTGTTTCTGCTAGGAAAGTGAAGGCCCCAGGCACTGGAAGGACTACAAGAAGGCACTCAGCTGGGGATTCTAGCTCTGCGGGTAGCGTCTATTCTGGGAGGTTCTGTCCCTCAGGAAGTGTGGCTGCTGGTTGGTGATGTAACAAGGGAAACCTGGTGTGAGGCAAGGAGCCTCGGAAAGCTCATGGGGGAGATTAAGGCTTTGGCTCAGCCCAAACGAGGCCAGCCCTGAAGCTGAGCCGCTCCTGCACCTTCTCCAACAGAGGTCAGAACCCTGCCAGACCACCGGACAGGTTGGGTCGGGGAGATCAAGGATTCCCCATGCCTCCTCCCCCCGCAGCCTAGCTTCTCCACCCCTCCAACCCCCCGCACCCCCCGAGGGCTCTCCAGCCTCCTTAGCCAGTTTCACTGCAGAAGAAGCAAGGTAGGTAGAGGCACAGTTGGGAGCTCCCTGGAGGGAGGCCTGGCAGACAACAGGGGGAGGGCTGGGGGGAGGTCGGCCTCAGGCCAGCCCGAGCTTACGCAGGTGACTTGGCTTTGGAGAACACAGCTGTTTGGGGGGAAGACCTTAAGGAGCTGCCCTGTTCTGAGCTCTCATCCCTGGGGCGGGGGTGGGGTCCTCTCACAACTCACCCTCCTCCAGCAAGAGCCCACTTGGGGTTGCACCTGTGACCTTCGTTCCTGTTGTCCCACGTGGGGAGGGGGCAGACCTGGTGAGCAGGGCCACACCCAGCCACACCCAGCCACACCCCATGGGCCTATTCACTGAGCGTCTGGCTCAGGCAGTGCTGCCTGGACCAGCTGTTCCTTCCAGCTCCCTGTCCCCACCTTGTCCCTAGATGCTTGGCCCTGCTCTGTGCTTTCCCAGGGGACTCAACCACAGCAGACAGCAGGGATGCCACGCACCCGGCCCTGGACCCTGGGTTCAGCCTGTGACCCGGTCCTTCTGGGCCAGGCATTTCCCCTTTGGCAGGACAGAGGAGAGACGTGACCTGCCCCAGAAACATCAGGTGCCATTCAGACCAAGATAAAGAGATTCAGCGCGTTTATTCAGCGTGGAGTCAGCAGGTGGGGCCGGTAAGAGGCTCAGGGTTTCCACTCGATGACTTTGACGGCGATCTGGGCTGCCCGCTGCACAGCCACGCTGGTGTCCTCCTCGAGGGCCCGGAAGGTGGGAACGTGGGACTGCAGGAGCTTGCGGCCCTCGGGGGCCTCGGCCAGCATGGTGAGGACCTTGATGGCATTGAGGCGCGCCTTGCTCAAGGATGAGTGCAGTAGCTCCAGCAGCGGACGGATGGCCTCCGTGTCCAGGGCCGCGTACTTCCCTGCAGGGCACCAACACCAGGCGTTCCTGGGGGGGTCCCTGCCCACCTCCCTCGCCCCCCAGCCCTCCCAACGCAGGCTCCACACCCTCCCTGCCCCTAGCCTGGGCCCCGCAAGCTCCCCAGCCAGCTTCTCCCCAACCACCAGGTACCTGCCCCGCAACCCAGTCCTCTCAAGGCAGCATGAGGGGTCTTTTGAAAAGTAAAATCCAATCGAATGAGAAGGGGAGACGCCCCTCCTTAATCCTTACTTGCTGCCCACCCCCTCACCCGCTGAAATGCCACGCTGCCGCCCCCTGCCCCCAACCCTCCTACACCGAGCACTCTGCTCTTTGCTGCCAGACCGTCCAGCCCCTTTTGCCCTGCTAGCTCCCCTCGCAGAGGATGCTCTGCCCCCGTACTGTGCCCACCGTCTCCCCCAGGTCACTCTTCACTCTGCCGCCCCTGCCAACCTCAGACAGCAGAGGCTGAGACGTCTGGGTCCCCATCGCCCAGCACAGAGCCTGGCCTGTGGCAGGGGCTCAGGGCTCCTCAGCTGGAGCGCTAGCTCAGGGAAGTGACCTCACCTCCCCCAAATTCCCATGTTGTCCGGGCCCCATGAGAGCCCCCAGCCCTCCAAGTACTCCTACAGGAAGCCCAGGTAAGACACTGACTGCACTGAGGACGCCCGCGAGATCCACGCTCATGGGGAGCCCCACACTGGGGGTCGGCACCCTGACTGCACGATCAGTCAGAAGGGGGCTGTGGACTCTGGGAAGGCCCCAACCTCTCCCCGTGGTGTGTCTCAGATTTCACCATCAGGACGAACTGGGGAGTGGCAGGGAGTCCCAGCTCTGGGGGGATCTGCAGACTGCTGATTGAGAATCAGAGGCCCAGGTAGTTCTCCGTGGATCAGCAAGGAAGCTCAGGGCATGGGGCTGGCCCAGGCAAGGGAAGGTCAGACAGCTTTCAGAGGTCCTGCGGGGACCCTAACCTCCAGGTGGGGAAACCAGCCCAGGCCCTTCCTACGGCCCAGGTCGGGTGACTGAGCATGGAAGCCTAGCTGCTGGGAGTCCGCATGGGGGAGGTAGCCTTACGCTCCTATGCGACCCCTCCACACTGAGAAAAGTAACATTGATCAAGAAACACAGCAGAAGCAAGGGCTCCGGTGTTTGCTTAGACCTCAGCATAACGGACTCATGGGTGGCAAACGAATCAATCCCAGAATTTCGGCTCACAAGAGGCCTGGGTCAGATGCGGGAATTCCAAAACCAGGGAACAGAGGGAATAACAGGGAGGGGCCCCAGGTGGTGGGCCCTCTGTGGCCTGGAAGGAGAGGGTGGAGCCTGGGACCAGGAGAGGCAGTACTCAGCTTGCTAGGGGGCTGCGGTGACCCCCCCACCCCATAAGCACCGACGCCCAGCCAGCAGGCAGCCTCACCTTTGGTGGTCACTGTGACGTACATGAGGGCCCCAGCTGCACTGGCCTGCACCTCCTCTTCCTTGTCCTTCAGCAGGTGCACCAGGATGGGGATGACGTCGTGCTGCCACACCTGGTTCTTGCCCTCCAGGGAGATGCTGGGCCAGAGAGGGGCAGCTGGGTGGCTGCACTTGGAGGAAGAGGGGGACAGGGCCCAGGACCACCCCAGGGGGACACCAGGGGAAAGGACTTGTGTTGAGACCATCCCTGGTGGCCAGGCCAGGGTGCAGAGGGGCACTGGTGTGAGGTGTGGGTCCCACCCCGACACTCAAGACAACCTGGGAGCACGGCCTGGGGCCACAGAAGGCCAGACCCGGGAGCCAGGGGTGGTGAAATGAAGGGAGGTGGCCACAGCTAAAGCAGCTCTGAGGCTCTGTGATCATCAGGCTCCAGGCCGGGATTTAGACTGTGATCACAGTGACACTGGGTCACTAGTGACTAGACGCCCGCAGCTCCACGTCCTGACCTGTGAAGGGAGCCACCACCTTCCTCGGAGGAGGTCTAAGTGTGCAGATGGAACCTCCTGTGCTTGCCTTCCTCATGGGAGGGGGACAGCCCTCTCGTTTTTGCCGGGAGTGGGGGCTTCCTGGGACACAGGACTGTCAGGACTAAACCCAGGCCTGGGCAGGCAGGTGCCCCAGTGGAGTGCTCCCCCTCCCCCAGGGCACAAGCAGGTGAGGGGAAGCAGGGGCCTGGGGCACCACTCCTGTCCTCCCCGCTCCGTCCCTTGTCCCCAACCAGTCCTCACCTGACTGCGATTAGTGCTTGGGCTGCTTTGCTGCGGATGTTGCTGTTGGCGCTCAGGAGCTTCTCCTTCAGGAAGGGCACCACCCAGCTGGCCAGTGCGTCAGTGGCGTCCTCCATCAGGCAGGCAGCCAGCGTGTCCAGGAGGAGCTCCTGGATCCCTTCCTCCTCACTCTGCAGCTTCCACACCAGCGAGGGGATCAGGCTGCTGTTGACAATGCCCTTGGCCCCTGCAGGACAGGAACGGGCGCTGAGGGTGGGCCAGTGGGCCACCCCCCACCTGTCACCTGTGCTGGAAGCCAGAGGGCTGGCAAGGGGGTGGTATTTGACAAGATAAATTGCAAATCCCCCCCTCCCGCTGCCAGGCAGGGGGCCCGAGCAGCCAGCATGTGACCGTGGGTGACAAGCTGGGGTGAGAACCACGAGGACCCCAAAGGTCCAGCCTTTGGTCACCTGTTACTGGGGGCACCAGCCTGAAACAGCGGCCTGAGAAGCAGCAGCCACCTCTGCAGGGCCCAGGCACACGGGGAGCCTCCCTCCCCCGCCAGCCATGGTGCAGCAGAGAGAAGGATGAGGGACCCATCAATCCCCTCCTTCCCATCTGCAACATCTCTGTGATGCTGGAGCCGCAGATCAGCCTGGCCAGCCGTGGGGACAGGAAGAAAGCTTGCAGTGGGGTCTGAAGTAGAAGATTTAGAGTCAACAGGCCGGCATCTTACGTAAAAAGAGCTGTGCCCCCAACCACAGTTGGTGGGCAATCCACAGAGTCTGGCCAAGGGGTCTAAAGGCACCTGGTGGCGCTCAGGGAGGGGGTTCCACGTGGCACAGCTGGGAGAAAATGCAGCGAGCCACCCCCCTTCCACTGTCAACGGTTCTGCCTCACTCCTTCCAGCCTCTACTCCCACCTGGGGAGTCAGTACATGGCTGGCTGCCCAGAGGAGACCCCAGAGATGGCCCAGGCGGCAGCCCAAGGGTGCTCACCAGTGCCCAGAACTGCTGGCAGAGCGGCCACCACAGGAAGAGAGTGGGCACCAGGGAGGGCGGCCCTTCCCTGCCGCTCTAGGTGTCACTACTGCCTGACAGCCCACCCTCTCCCCGGCCTCCCCAGCAGCCCAGGCTGCCCACCGTGAAGCCGTCCACAGCCCCCATGGAGGTGCCACCAGTGGACACCTCTGTCTTCTGCCTCCCCAGCTCAACTGTCTAATTTACTCCAGAGAGACAAGTAAACAGGTTCATTAGCCTAAAGGTCTCTGAGTGCCAATTAGCACCAGGGACTTCCTCTTTGAAGACACCACCCAGCCTTCCACCCTCACTCCCCAAGGACATCAAATGGCAGGTGCCTGGGGTTAGGGGGTGGAGAGGCAGGGTAGCATGTCCAGAGGCTCCAGTGCCCCCGGCCAGCTTCTCACTGGGGTGTCGGGTGGAGCCACTAGCTCTGTCCATTTGTTCTCAGGGTTCTCACAACACAGGAAAAGCAGTTTCCTGCTGCTTCAAGAGTACTGGGCTTTTTAAGATTTAATATACACAGATTTTTTTAAAAAGGCTAGGTTGGACTCCTAAATGCATCCAGCTATGTGATCTTAGACAAGTTACTTACCCTCTCTGAACCTGGTTTCCTCATTATTAATACAAGCCCACCTGGTAGGGGGTTGTGCAGTATCAGTGGAGTAGGGGGTGGGAAAGTGCTCTGTGTAAGGGACTGTCACCACGTGCCCAGACACCCAGGCCTGGCACAGCGAGAGTCTCCCACATGCCACCAACAATGAGTTCCAGCTGCAGGCAAGCCTGTGGTTGGGGGTGAGGGCTGAGGAGCAGGATACAGAGATAAAAGCTGCACACGTAGATGAGGAATTCCAGGTCCTAGGGGCTCTGGATGTGCCCTGCAGGAACACCTGTCAGTGGTCCCGAAGCCACCTCTCCTGGGGGCCTGAGGCCTCTCTCCCCTTCAGCCCTGCCCTCCGGCCGGGCCACCACCAGACAGCACATCTGGGCCTCCTGCTCCGGCTCCAGTTCCGGCTCAGGCACCTGCCCCCAGGCTACCTGCCTGCCCCGGCCACAGTCTCGCTCTGCCACGACCTGGACGGCCACTCTCCAGCTCACAGGGCAGAGGTGACAATATGACCTTCCAAGAAGGACTGTGCTGACCGATGGAGGGATAATGTTCCTGACAGAGGGCCATCTGAGCAAAGGCAGGGGGTGAGGGATTTGTGCATTGTCAGTCAGGGCTCGATGGTGGCCTCACTTGTACCCGGGTCTGGGCTTCCCGGGAAAGCCCAGGGAAATGTGCTGCTGTGGGAGCAACAGGATGGGCACAGGCTGGGGGGAGGGCAGAGGGAGGGAGTCAAGGCCGGAAGTTGGAGGTGATCACCTCCACTGCTCCCCCGATTGGTGAGGAAACCAAAGCCCAGAGGGGCATCTCTAGTGCCCAAGGTCTCACAGTAGATGGGGAGAGGCCAGGCCTTCAGCCGCCCGGGTTTTTCTTTCCAAGGCATTCGTCCTGGGCCTCTGCTCCTAGAAATGCTGAGCACCGGGACCCAGTTCATTTTGAGACAGAGGGAGATTAAAAATAAAACGCGTGCCGGGTGTGCCTCTCTGCTCGTTCACTTTGCTTCTTTTCAGCTAAAAGGAGAGTCGCAGGCCTGGCTATTTATAATTAACCCAGATCTGCAAAGCCTTGTTCTAGTTGGGGTGGGGTGGTGCACAGACCCCCAAAAAGAAACAAATCAGAGAAACCCACCAGGCCCCCAACAGCCTGAGACCCGGCTGGCAGGGTTGGGGTGAGCAGGACAGGTGGGGCATGGAGAAGAGCCGGCCAGGAGGGGGCACCCTCGGGCAGTGGGGAGACCAGTGGGAGAGTCTCCGGGGACCAGTCTTTACTGCCTAGGTTGACACATGTAGATGAAGAATTCCAGGTCCTAGGGGCTCTGGATGTGCAGGAAGGGAGGCCTGGGGGAGCCGGGCCTTGTGGGGCAGAGCGGCAACAGTAGGAGGACCGAGTGTGCTCGGGGAGGGCCCAGACTGGCGTGGCTACTGGGCCAGGATGGGCTGGTTGATGGGCCACAAAGCTCAGCTGGGATTGAGGGTCACTATGCCCCTGGAGTGGAACCCCTGGGGTTGAGGTTTGGCCACTTCCTGGGAGCCACCTCAAAGGGCCCCTCCTTGGCCAGCTCTCCCTGCTGGTTGGTGAGGTGCTGGGTGGCCTCAATCACCAGAGCCCCCTTCCCCTTTCTTCCTCGGAGCCGAGCTGTGGTCTCCCGGTCCCGTTCTCCTGGCAAGTGAGGACTCAGCCCTGGGAGCACACATCCGCGTCTGGTGCCCGGGCCCCACCGTGCCTTGTCTCAACCCACCTGCCCAGCTTTAGCCTCGTGTGTCCCCCACTGACCCCACCCACCCCCGTGCCTGCCTTTGCTCGTGGGGAACCCTCGCTGTCCTCAGCTTACTTGGCCCCTCAATAGCACGTGACATGCTGACCATGTTTTCCTCCCGAGATACTTCCCCCCGCTGTGGCCCTGGGACCTCAGCTCCCCGCTTCCACCTCTCTGGCTGCTCCTCCATGTGCTTAGCAAGCACCCCCTCCCTCCGGCGTCCCCCACAACGTGGTCCTTGGCCCCCACCATCCCCCCTTTCCCCTCCACCAGGGGCAGCTCCTCTCAGGCTGCAGACACCACACAGCCATCCACTGACGCCAGGTTGCCCGGCCATCCCCCGGCCTAGGCTGAACTCAGCCTCATGGACTGACTTCTCCACTTTCTTATTTTCTCTGGGCTGTCTAGCTGACATTTTTACTTGATTCTGCATTTAGAATGACGCACCCTGTGGGACCAGGCTTACTGTAAATAAACATGAAACAAAATCTTGCCATCCTCCTTCTCGAATTTAAAAAGCTAGTCTTCAAACTCTCCAGTGGTTCTTAGGCCGACGCCCCAATCCTACACAAGGGCCACCAGCCCGCTGCGACTGTTCCCTGCCTCACCCCAGCCTGGCCTTGTGGCATCCTCACAGCTCTGGCCGCACTGGTCCTCTGGGTTCGTCCAAGCCTCACACTCCTTCATGCGCAGCGTCTTCCCCACTGTGGAACGTGCTTCCTCCCGCCCCAGGTCATGGGCCACCTCCATCCTGCTCCCCCTGCCACAGAGGCCTGATGGGTCTCCCCCTCCAGGCTTCACACAACCATCATGGGGGTACTATCTTGCAGAGGGTCTAGCAGGCAGGCTTGGGTCTGTCTAAAGGCTAGGACTGTGCCGAGCGCAGAGGAGGTCGTCAGTAAATGCTTGCTGGTTGAAGGCTTACAATCCCCTGCTTGACCCTGGGGGAGCTCTCACTTCCAGGGTCAGGGGAGGGGGCAGCAGCCAGCCCTGTTGGGTCCCTCCGTGGGCTAGCCCCTCATCTCACACCTGGACTGCTGTGCGGGGTCTTCCCATGCTTGCAGCTAGGTTTGCCCCTGCAAACAGCTCACTTCTGACCTCTGGTCCCCCAGTTGCCCTCACCATCTCTGAACATGTGTCAACATGCATCTCCTGTCGGAATCACCCTCTAGGGACCATCTATTGTTATATTTGTCTCCTTTTGATAGAAGAGGGAACTGAGGCTCATCCAGGTGAAATAACTCACCCAAGGGTATACTCTCATCCAGCTGAAATAACTCACCCTCAGGGCAGGGCCTGTGCCTGTCTCCTTCCTGCTACCACGGCCATTGGCCTCTGAGTGGACCTCTGGGCAGAGGCCCAGCCTGACCCAGCCTGGCAGTGTGGAGGATGCACACAAAGCAGCCCCCGATAGTCGGCCACTTTCCACTGGTCCTCAGGGGCAACCCCGAGCCAGCATGTACCAGGTCTAGTCTAGATCCGCCTCAAGATGCCCATCACCAACATCTGTCCTGTCTCTGACCATTTAGGCAGCACCTTCACAGGTGCGCAACCTCGCTGGGGGATGTAGTGCAACGGTCTCCATTTCACAGCAGAGGAAACACTCTCAGAGAGGTTAGGGGATGACATTGAGATGCCAGTGTCCAGCTGGCAGAGCTGGTCCCTGCCTTCTGACCACAGGCCTGGCCCTATCTCCCCCTGCCAACGGTCCGTTCCAGTGCTTCTGCCCACCAGTGGGGTGATCCTAGTAATAGGACCATGGAGGTGTACGGTGATAGGTAAGTGTTAGCGGGGAGCATCTGCATTTACCTGGATGCTCTGGGGTGCACAGAGCTTCAGGTTACAGTGATGGAAAGGACAGAGTGGCACTAATGTCTTGGTTCTGGCCTGAGTCTTTAACACACAGGAGTGAGGGGCTCCTGGTTCTGAGGCCCACAGATTGGCTCCCCCTGAAATTGAAAGCAGAAGTTGGCAGGCGCCCTTTGGTGCATTTTGCTGAGCACCAGTGCCTTCTGTGAGCTTCCCAAAGGCGCCCATGGGACCCTAGCCTCAACTGAGCTGGCTCCCTCCCGCCTCTCTGGTCTGGGGGGCCGCTCCTGGGCCCCCCTCCTGTCCTCCCTTCTAAGGCAACCTTCCGTGGCCAGGATTGCCAGGGACCCTGAAGAGCCCTTACCCGCTGCAGGCGCGAGCAGCAAAGATGACTAATGCCCCCTCCCATCGCTGCAAAACGTCACCGGCGTAAACCTTTAGGATTTGTACAGCCCTTTCACATTTCCTAGCCTACTGTCGCGACAACTCAGGGAAGCAGGTGCCACTAGCCCCACTTTGCAAACAGGCTCATTAGAGGTCAGTCCGTTGTCCAAGGTCGCGGAGCTCAGAAAGGGCAGACAGGGTTCGAATTTGGGCCGGGAAGACGGGCGGGGCCGGGGCCATCCACTGCTCTCCGGCTCGGCGTCCCGCGGGGTGGGCGCCCGGCCTCGGCTCAGCGGGATTGCAGGGACCCCGGTGCCGGCGGCGGTGGCAGCAGCTGCCGGACCGCGGCACGCGCGGAGCCGCGGCTCCGCCCCTTCCCGTCGTCATTGGTCCGCGGGCGCGTCCGTCAGCCGCTCGCGCCCAATGGGCGGCGGGCCGGCGCTCTTGGCGGGGCTGTGGCGCCCTGAGCGTGGACTCCGGCGGACGCGCGGCTCCCCGCCCGCGGTTGGCCCGGCAACGCGCTGCGCTCGCGGCTCCGCCCCCTGCCGGCGGCGCGGCGCGGGGCGGGCGGACCCGCGGGCGGCGGCGCGGGCGGCGCGGGAGAGCGGGCGGAGGGAGCCAGGCCGGCGGAGCGTGTGCGCCGCCCGCGGCCCGGTCACGTCCCCGCGCGGGCGCCGCCGCCCGCGTCGTGCGGAACGAGGGCGCCCCGGCCCGCGCTCGCAGCCCCGCCCCGCGCCGCCGGAGCAGCTCGACCACGCACCGCGCCGCGACCCGGAGGTGAGTGAGCGGCCCCGCGGCCGGGGCGCGCGGCGGACCTGGGGACCGGGGGCGCGGCCGGGAGCCCACCCGCCCGCACCGAACCCCGCCCGGGCCTTTGTGCCGGGGCCCCGCCCGGGCGGGGGGCGCCAGGCGCGACGGCCGGGATGCGGGCCAGGTGGGGGCGGCGCGGCGGGGGTGCCCGCGCGATGGGCAGGGGCGCCGCGGGCAGGCAGGTGCTGGGAGGGGCGCCCGGGCCCAGGAGGGCGGACAGGGGCCCAGGGCAGCCGCTGGTGCGGGGCCGGGCCGGCGACCTGCGGGAGAGGCGCCCGGCGGGGTCTCCCGGGGGACGGCGGGAGCGTCGGCGCGTGGCCTGTGCTGAAACGGAGGCGAGGGCCCCGGAGGCCTGGGCCCGGGGACGCACGGCTCGCTGTTTTCGATCACCGCTCTTGGAGCGAGCAGGTTCCTCGGAGGCATTTAGAGCGAGAGGCGAGTATCGACCCGCTGCGATTGTGATAGGTTCCCGGCTCGTTATTTTTTCCCTTAAAAGGCGGTGGGGGCTTGGGGTGGGGTGGGGGGAGGGCCTCGGGCCGGGGCTCAGCGTCCTGCCGGGGACCCGAGGGGCTCTGGCTTCAGGGCGGCGCTGAGCCTCTCTGGGCGTTGGTGGCAGGATTCTGCTGAGGCCGAGAATTGGGGTTCTTGGTGACCAGAGAAGAGGATGGGAAGGCGGCGCCCAGGCCAGGGAGTCCGTGTCTGGGGATGGAGGGACCCGCCTGGGGGGAAATCTGCTGGTCTGGGGAGGCAGCTGTCCCCTGACCGCCCCTTTCTGCCCAAGTGATCTCCCTGCCCTGGGGATCGAGTCCCTCTGCCTTCTGCTCAGTCTGGAGAAGGCTCCTTGGCCAAATTCAATTAAGCAAATGTTTACTGAGCAGTTGCTCCCCCGGGGCCTGGTGCTGGGGTGGGAGTGAACTGGCCCTGCCCTCCTGGGACTGACTCACCACCCCCACGGGGGAGAATCATCTCTGCTCAGAGAACCCAGTCCTGAAGGTGGGTGTCGGGGCCCCGAGTGGGGCCGGGGTCAGACGGGCCTGTGGGCAAAGTGACATTTGAACTGGAGCTTGAAGGACATAGTCACAGTTGGGGTGGGCATTGCAGGCAGAGGGGAGAACGTGGACGGAGGCACAGAGAGGGCGCTCAGGCAGTCCAGTCTGGCAGGGGCACAGGAGGTCAGGCGAGAAAGGGCGGAGGCTGCCCAGGGCTGGGGCCGCTGGGGGAAATGGATGACCCTGGTACCTGCTTCAGTGGTGGCCGCAGCCTCCTCACCTGTGCAAAGAGCAGCTCCATGACCCAGAACCGAGTGGGCCTGGAGAAGAGCCGGGAAGACCCCGAGGGCTGCTCGCAGCCTAGGACTGCCCTTGCAGGCAGGGCCAGGGTCCTGGGTAACCAACCCCTGGCCTCCTTCCTGGCCAGCATGGAGGATGATGTTGAGCTGGTGGCTCTGTCCCTTTGGGGCGTGGACGTTCGTGAGCAGTAACCGTGGAGACGTGGGAGTCTCTGTGCAGCGGCTGATGGCGAGGGAGGGCCTAGCCATGCCCGGATGCAGTGGTGCGCCTTCAGCATTCCCCGTGCTTCAGGGTCGATGGACAAGACGCTGGCATCTGGCTTAAAGCTCTTGTGTGTTGTACCAGATACTGATTTTCTGAGATGGGAGGTGAATAAAACAGTCCCTCCCCCTCGGAAGGCTGGTGTTACCTTCTGCTGTAGATCTGCTCGCTTGCCCGCTGCCGGGGAGGTTTTTCCCTCTGAAGGGACTGTTTGTCACTCATCTGTGCAGCATGCCCCCTCCCTGACCCACCCCCAGCCACACACTGGCTTCTGGCTGAGGCCCAGCTTGCTGCAAGGAGAGCAGGGCCCCTGCCTGCCCTCGTGAGGGTGCGTGCTTAGCACGATGGAGCTGCCTTGCTCCATGCTGTCGCCCGGCCCCTTTCTGGGGGCCTGCCATGAGACTCCAGATTTGGGACACGGGGAATGAATTCCCCGTTCTGTCCCCAGCTCCTCAGCTCTTCTGTCTCCTGGAGTCCCAGGAGGAGAAGCACCCTGACTGGTTCTCAGGAGCTTCTAGGGCAATTCCAGGAACTTCTGTGTAAGCAGGAGGACTTGACAAGGCTGCCCAGGGCCCCTGCAGGGAGGCCGGTGGGATGCAGGGGCGAACGGCAGGGAAGGCTGGCCTCAGACTCAGGGTGTGGCCCCAGTGGCCTCAACCCAGCTGCGTGGCTGTCTCATGTGCACATGGGATGACTGAGTGCCGCACTTTCCCCGCTGGTCATGAGGACAAGGGAGCCCTAACTGCCCTGTGCTGGCCCTCTGAAGACCCAAAATTCTGTGCGGTTGTAGGGTATTCTCCCTGCTGCCGACTGTGGCTGGGCTTGCAGGAACCCTGGAGGAGGCAGATTAGCACACTGCACTCTCAGGAAGGAAACCCGGGCTAACTGAGCCCCAGGGGCAGTCCTGTGGGCTGGCAGGGCAGAGGGCACAGGGAAGTGGACAGAGGCATCAGGGTAGACGCTGAGAGTCAGCCCAGGTAGGAGCCCAGAGCGGTGGCCTGACAGCTTGTGCAGATTCCGGGGCGGTGGAGGCGGGGAGCCCCAGTGGAGGCGGCGGAAGACCTGGGTCACGCCTGGCCCTGCTCCCCCCTCCGCCCAGCCCCATCCTCTATAAGCCTCCTCATCCTCACCACAAACAGAGCCAAGAGTGCCCTGCCCATCCCCGCACAGTCCTCCCCACATCCACGCTGGCAGGGGAGGCGCCTCCCAGGAGCGAACTGACAGGGACTAACTCACAGGGACCATCTGGATCCTTGGGCTCGCGGGGGAGCCAAGGGAACAGAACCTCACCCGTTTGCTCGGCTCAGCCGTTCGTTCCTTTGGCTGATCTTTACCAGCACCTGCAAGGGCTAGGGCCGTGTCCGGCGCAGGGACACGACGGGGCAGGGCACTCAGCACCCACTCCCATGGCGCTCCATGAGACCCGGAAGGCTGACAAACACCCGAGTAGCTGAATGCCAGGCAGGACAAAGGCCGTGAAGAGCCTAAAGCAGAAGGGGGTGGGGGTCCTGTGTGGAGGGGCCGTTGGCGCGGCACCATGGAGAGGCCATGGGTGAGTTGTGAGACCAGCGGAAGAGCACCAGGAGGGAGGATGGCAGGTGCAGAGGCCCTGAGGCCAATGCACTTCTGCAGCTGGAGACCACCCTGCCCCCCAAGGTCAGGTGGCTGGAGCCCAGGATGGGGGGGGCGGGGCTGTGGAGCAGGTCAGGTAGGATTATGCTTTTAAAAGACCCGTCTGGCAGATGGTATGGGGGCCGCTACAGCATTCGGGGTGAGGGGCTGCTGACCCAGTGGGGTGGGAGCAGGAGCGGTACTGAGAAGTGGTCGGATGCAGGATTTAGCTTAACAAGGACCTGCTGATGCAGAAGAGGAAAGGACTGCTCTGGAAGGACAGAGTTGGCCTTGGCGAGGAGGAAGACTCAGACGCATCGCGAGAGGTGTGGAATTGGGAGTTGGGTTAGACCCAGGTGGACATGGGCATACATGGCAGTCAGAGGGGAGAGTCAGGCTGGAGCTGGAGACCTGGAGTCCCCCCACCAAGAGTTGGGGGACAGGGGCCGGCAAGGTCACTCAGGGATCGAGGGCAGGTGGGACCAGAAGGGGCAGAGCCAGGCCTCGGGCCCCACGGCTCAGAGCTGTGAGATTCCAGGGGCCGCACAGGAGGGTGTTCCTGGGAGGGTGGGTCCCCTGCAGTAGGCCTGGGGTGCATGGGGGCTAAGCAACATGGGCAGGACTGGCTACACAATTTGGGGGTCCCTTGTTAAAAATGATTAAGCATTTCAGGACAGTGACAGCAGAGTGTCAGGCTGGGCATGGCGCGCGTGTGCACGCCCGGGAAGGCCAGTTGTGGTGGTCGTGGTTGCTGCCAGGACAGTGCCCCGGGCTGGCGACCACTTTGCCCTTCACCTGCCTCCCATGGGCGGGTGGGCTGTGTCAGGCACTTGGGTCCATGGGGGCTGCACCCTGGCCTCTGTGAGCGGCGCTTCTCCCTCTCTGTCCGTGGACCCCCAGCCTCCGTCCCTCGGGCAGGAGACACAGCCAGCTGGTAGAGGGCTGGGCAGCCTGTTGGCAGGAGCGGGTGCATGTGGCGGGTGGCCTCACACACAATGGCTTCCTTGAGTTCGTCTCTTTTCCGAAGGAACCTGCTACATCACAGAGTTTTGAGTTATTTGCTTCTAAATTAAGGTATAACTCTCTTTTAGAGATGTCCCCGGAGAATCCATCAGAAAGTGCTAAGGAGTGAGGCTGTTAAAATCTGCGGTGCGGTGCTGGGGGTGGGGTGGGGGGAAGTGGTTGCAGACTGTCGAGCCCAGCGCACCCTCCAGCAGCTGCTGACCAGCACGCACCCTCCCCAGGCTCCCCCCGCCCCCACCTCTATTGGCCATGCGGTGGCAGTCAGAGCCCAGCTGCAGAAGGAGCCCCTGCCTCGCTGAGCCCCCTGCCCTGGGAGTGGTGGCGGTCAGGTCATGGCGTTGGGTGGAGGGGAGCAGCCGCATGTGTTGTGTCCCCCAGAGCCCCTGGGTAGGCACTTGGGGAGGGCAGCAACACTCACTTTCTCCTCTCACAGCCAGTTCCGCCAAGAAGGGGCCTATTTTTACTTCGGTTTTCTCCTCTCGGTGGAGGAGACTGGGACCTGGGGAGGTGGGGTGGCTCCTGCGTGGGCACCGGCCGCCCGGGCCCCGGGTGGGTGTCCAGGGACCCTGAGGGCTTCTCAGCAGCCCAGGTGGCCCCCACTTCCTGCAGGCAGCCTGCCTCTGTCTACCCCAGGGTCCCCAGCGGTCCAGGAGGGCTGACTGGTGGAGCTGCTGTGCTGGAGGCCGGTGTGGCGCTGGGGCCAGTGCTAAGGTTCTGGCCATGGCCTTGTCCTTTCCACTGGGAGGACTGGATCATCACAGCTGCTCTTTCTTCTCACCAGCGGCTCTCAGGCAGGGTCCACACACAACTTGGGGTGTCCAGGAGGAGGCTATCAGGCCTCCTAATTCTGTTTTCCCGTTGGGGGCCTCTGTCCGGAACAGCGCCTGTGTCCACACCTGCACAGATCTGTGCCCCTTCCTGCACGTACCCCAGTGTAACCGCTGCCTGTTTTCTTTGTCTGTGCTTATTCTCCCTCTCTCTCCTGGACCTGAACATAAGCTCTGTGAGGTCAACACCTTCCTCTGCTGTTCATCACTGAGAATCTGGCCCCCAGAGCCCGGCCTAGCCCTCAGCAGGGAGCCAGGAAATGGCTGTCAAAGGGGGCCACGCACGTGGCAGGTGAGCAGGCCTCCTGGCGGCTGCAGCCCTCACGTGGGAGAACTGTGGCTCCAGCCCAGTCCTCTGCTCCCGCGAGGTGTGCCTGCCGCTTGACGAGCACAAACCACGCGCAGGTGGACAACCACTGGCCGGGCGCCCATCGGGCCCGACTGGTTGGTTCGCTCACAAGCCAGAGGCAGGCAGGCTGCCCAGCTTCTCACGCTGCCATCACAGGCCCAGGTCCCCCCACCGAGGGTCAGACGCCTCCAGCTGACACTGGTCCCTCAGTGATGCCATGTAACTCGGTGAGGCCCTAGTCAGTCTGGGAGATTTGCAGTCATGACATTTAGAGTCGCGTCCATGGGAAAGTGTCCTCGGAAGGCGAGGGGAGATCCTGGTGGTGGGAAAGGACCATGGCGCTCACAGTGACCACATGATGATCAAGTGGCCTTTCCAGACAGCCCTTGTGCTCCAGGATGAGCTCAGCAGAGAGCTCGGTGAAGGGCAAAGAACACTGAATGGGAAGCCGGGAGACCTGGGCCTAGTCCCAGCTCCACCTGCAGTGTAGACACGGTGAATCCTCTTCAGTCTGGGCCTCTGTATCCTCACCTTCAGATCAGGCTGGGTTGAGGGTGCAGGTAGTCTTCATTTCTTACTCCAGCTCTGGAGGGGCTGCCCAAAGCAGTGTTGAGAAGGATTCTGAGGCTGTGTGGTGGCTCAGAGGAAAGTGGTCGTGGTTGATTAGTGGTGTCTGCAGTGGTACAGGAAGCGGGATTTAGCCGTTCTTGCCAGGGGCTGCTCGAGCCCACCCACCGTGCCCTCCCTCCTGCCCAGCAGCTCCAGCTCGTCCTCCTACCCGTGGCAGCCTCTCTGTACCCTGATTGAGTGAATGAGCAGGTGACTGAACCTCGTGCTCAGCTCTGCTTGGCCTAGAGCCCTGAGAAGCCTGCCTGGAGCCGGGAGACCAGGTAACCCCTGGTCGTGCTAACCGGTGCTAACGTGCTAACCGGTGTGGTTCCAGCTCCAGGTGTTGTAGGAGTGGGGACAGTGCAGGAGGAAGGGGTGGGTGTTGGGCAGGGCCGTGGTGTGAGTCCCAGCCTCCCAAGGATGGGTCACCAGGCTTCACCAGAGATGAAGATGAGAAAAGGCTCCAAGCTGCCAGGAGGGGCCCCTGAAGACCCTGTCAAGGACTTGACACCTGCAGCACTCACCCTGGCTCCAGCAGGCCCTCGTGACCCCAGCTAGTGTTGTGCACGCACCCCCCCCGGCCCCGTCCCGTCCCTGCCCTGCCACTGTGCCAGCGAGGCTGTGGGCGGGGCAGGGCAGTGTGGAAGGGGCCGGACTAGGGAAGGAGCAGTCCCCACCTGAGGACCTTTCTCAGGTCGTCTACCTCTGTGCTGACCGACGCCTGGCCCTCACGCCTCCTCCCTGCCCCTGCATGGCACATCCTCTGTGACCCCAGCTGTCCCACTGTGTGGCCTCTGGCCTGCCCACCTGTCCCCTCTTGCTTCCTGTGGCCCCACAGAGAGACCACCACCGCCAGCCAGCCTGCTATCTGGCCCTCTTCAGTGCTTCTGGGTGCAGTGGCTCTGTCCCTGAGCTGGGCCTTCCTCCAGCGTGGTCGCCCCCTTCACCCGCTCCGTTACCTCTGATATGCTGTGCAAACATATTTCTCGATAAAATGCTGGGAAGAAAAATAATTAGAGCGTTGCCTCCATTATCCAATTTCTGATTAATCAAACTCTCTTTGTCCTCGGCCAAAATCTGTTCATTTCCCTTAAACAATGGGCCAGTGCCAGGCATCGATTTCCTCTGTGTTAACACCACGCACGCATGCACATCCCCGGCCCTGCCCCTGCCCCGCGGCGGGGAGGAGGGAGGCACAGACGGGGCCGCCCTGAGCCCCCAGCACCACCCTCTGCCTCCAGGAAGCTCCACGACCTCGACGCACCCATTATCCCAGCTCCAGCTCCCTAGCTGGGCTCAGCCCCACGCGGCCTTGGTCTCCAGGTGCATTAGTCTTGTTGCTGGTGGTTCTGGGCTCTCCTGAGGCAGGAGATGTAGGGATGAAGGGCCGGTGCCGAGTGATGGAGGGTGTGGCTGCTGGGAACTGGGCAGAAGGGTGAGCTGCGGCCCCAGCTCTGGGGGAACCAGGACTTTGGGACGCGTCCCCTTCACTGGCACAGGACGGCTGGGGCTGGGCCAGGAGGCCAGGGATGGGGGCCTGGGCGTGTGAGGGGACCTCAGGGTGCGGATGGGGGCGTGCTTTCAATGGCAGCCGCAGGAACGCAGCGCTCATAGGCTCACCACATGGGGGGACACCCTGGGTGGGGGGCTCAGAAGCAGGGCAGAGTCAGGGTCGGTCCGGGCCACGCACCACCATGTCCATCGGGAGAAGGCCAAAAGGCCTTGCTAGAAGACTTCCCAGAAGTCCCCACTGGCCCCTCCCTGCCCTGAGTTGGCCCCTCCCTCACTCAGTACAAAGGGCTGGGGTGGATTTATCAGCACCTGCTTCCTGCCAGTTACTTCTGGGCCGTGGGACGCATTAGTGACAAACAGACCAGAGCCCCTGCCCCGTAAAGCCCCTGCCCCTTGGAGCCAGCGTCTGTAAGCATGATGGGGCGGGAAACGTGATAAACGAGTCATACAGCAGGTTAGAAAGCGACAGTGCTGTGTGTGTTTGGGGCGTCATAAATAGGATGGGCGGGGGGCCTCTGAGGGGACCCCTGAGCCGCTGGAGCGGATGCAGTGGCTCTCTGGACAGAGGATGTTCCCAGTGGAGGGAAGAGCCAGTGCAGAGGCCCTGAGCTGTCGGGACAGCACAGCAGGAGGTCTGGGGGTCAGGAGTGGGGAGTGGAGGGAGCATGAGGGCAGGTCACGGGGTCAGGGCTGGTCGCAGAGCCTCGGGGCCACAGAAGGACTTGGACTCGAGCTCTGAACTGAGATAGATGTCTGGCCTGCTGCAGGAAGGTTTTGAGCACAGGAGAGACTCTGCCTTGTGTTTTTACAGGGATCCCCCGTCCGCCCCGTCGGGAGGAGCAGGGTGTGGGGGCAGGGTGTGGGAGCAGGCAGTGGGATGGGTCGCTGGGGCAGTCCAGAGGAGGGGCTGAGGGTCGGGCTCCAGGCAGAGGCCCCCTGAGGTCAGGCCCAGCCCTGAGCTGAGGCCTTGGGCCTGTTAGGAAGGGGTGGGGAAACAGAGGGAGGTGTGCTGGGCCCACGCTGGCCAGTGCCCCCAGCTCCCCTTCCCACTGCCTGCTTACAAGAACTGCCCTTCCCTCCGAGTGGGGCAGCACTGATTTCATTCACGCTCCAGAGCTCCCCGTCCGTCAGGCCGAAGCGAGGCAAAGCGGTGGCAGAATCCACACCTTCGCCCGGTTCCCGATGGGGCTGTCCTGTGACCCAACCCCCTCAGCTCGCGTCCTCGACCAGTCACGTGCCTGAGAATCCCTGTCTCAGCCTCTGCTTCTCGAGAACCCCGTCCAGACAGGGTCAAGGCCACTGTGGGCTTGGACACTCCCGGGGGTGGCCTGTCTCAGAGGGGAGGACCGGGGCCAGCCGCTGAGAGTGACCTGGGGCAGCCGCCGGCCTCGAGAGGACCCACGGGGCTGGACAGTGTGCATGTTCTGGGCCCTTCCTCAGACCTGGGAGCGGGCTAGGCATCTGACTTTTTTGAGCCACGCTGGCCTGGAGACTGAGATCCTGCAGCCTGCAGGTCTGCGTGTGATTAGGAGGCTGGGGAAGGAGGCGGTGAGAAGGGCATGGAAGGAAAAGGGGCTGGACGGAGGCGGTGCTCACCTTCTAGGTGAGAAAAAACAGGAAAGGAGCTGTGAGGGAAGGGGGCTTATAGAGCCCTCGCCAGAGAGGGTCCCACCTGGGGGTGACCAGGCCGGGGGCTGGGATCATGGGGGGCCACGCACAGAGGCAGGGCATAGGAAAATCAGTCCCCACCCAGCCCGGGGGCCTGAGTGACGGTCAGCAGTTCCCTTGGCTGCGGAAACCTAGAGCCAGGCTCTTGGTGAGTGCACCTCCTTCCCCTTGAGTGTGGAGCCTTCCGGTGTTGTTTATTTATTTACTCCCGGCCTGGAGAAATCTCTGGCCTGGTTTCCTCCTGAGTCAGTGTTCCTCAGGCGATGCTATCACATCTCGTCTGTTCGGCCATGGTGGCTGTGGGCCGGAAGGCTGCACACATGGCTGGGGCGTCCAGAGCCACGGGACAGTGCGGGGCCAAGGGAAGGGCCTCTCCCGTCACCTGTAGTGGTCCTGAGGCCAAGGGGCTGCCTGGCCAGGGCAGAGCCAGTTGTTGGAGCCTGTCTGCTGCTGGGGGCGCTGCCCACCAGCCCCTGTCCTCCTCCCATCTGCTCGGACTCTGGCTCCAAAATAAGCAGGGAACAAGGAGGAGGCAAAGTAAGGGGGCTGCTTTTAAGGGGAGACCCACTGTGGGTCTGGCAGGCAGGCTGGGGTGTGTGGATAAGCTCACCTGGGGCCTGGTCCAGTGGGCTGGGGGGTGGCTGTCAGGGGTCCCCAAGTCAGCAGTGTGTCTGTTCCGTGTATCTTCCCGAGCACCTGCTCAGAGGGAGGTGGAGCTGGGGCCCTGGGGAGGGGGCACAGGGGTCGGGTGTGGCCGGGCAGGAGGAGCCAGCGCCTGAGGAAGGGCCGTCCTGGGTGAGGTCCGGTTCCACTGCCCAGTAGGGGCGCCAGACACTGGGCTCATGGTCACTCTGGGCGGGTGATAAGTCCAGCCGGTGCTGCAGTGGCCGGGGTCGCTCAGGAGGGAGGCTCTCGCTGGCCCCGGGGGGACGTTCTCAGCTGGGTGGCGGGGTGGGCAGGGCGCTGTGGGGGTGGGGGTAGGAGATGCAACCAGGGAGGCTGGCTTTGCCCAGAGGGCAGCTTCCGGGAGGGCGGCCTGTCCCTGGCCCCTTCCAGTGTTACTGGCATCAAAGTAAGCAGGGGTCATCTCCTCGGAGGGAAAGGTGTGGCTTTTTAGTCCAAAAGTACATGTTGTTGTATCAGAAACCATCAGAGCGTTTGGATTCTGCCGTGTGTGATGTCGGCCAGGCCCTCGAGCTGTAGGGTATGAGGGAGGCGTGGCCTGCGCTTGCTTTGTAGGCCTTTCCAGGGAAGCCCTGTGCCAGTATCCTCCCTGATGCCTGGATCCAGGCTGGTGATGCAACCCGTGCCCGCCTCCCGCCACCAGTGGCAGCTCCCTGGGAGAACAGGGGTCTCCAGGGTGGGCAGTTTCTGCCCTCTGGCCCCTGTGGGGAGGGTCCCTGCCAGGGCAACCATCTCTGAGCTGCTCCCTAGGGAACTGTGGGAGGGACGCTCCTGGGGTGGACCTGCCCTGAGCTGGGCCCAGGCCAGGCAGGCTCTCCCACTGCCCAGCCGAGGCCTTGGTCAGTGTCACCCCAGCTGTCCCCACCCTGGCCCATTCCCTTCCCCTACATGACTGGTGGCTTCTTGTCGTCTGTCTCCTCCAGCGTCACCTCCTTGGACCTCCCCCCATCCCACTAGTTGGCTGCCCACCACACACACCTTCTCCCCTTCTCCACGGCACTGCTCTTCACCAGTCCCCCCACCAGAACACAAGCCCCTTGGTGCCCAGACTCACCCCATGTCCCGGAGCGCAGAGCAGAGCCTGACATACAGGCTCGGTCCCCCGAGGGTACCGTGATGATCAGACAGGGCCCAGGGTTGACTGATGGCCTTCTGGGAGGGCCGGGGGGGCCCCGATGGGATGGAACTAGTGGATCAGGGGTGGAGCACTTTTCTGAGACAAGAGACGGCGTCTGTCCTGAGTGAGGCCGTGGGGTGCAGCGCTGACGCCACCGCCCAGGGGTCCCAGTGGGGAGGGGCTCAGGCCTGGGTATACTCTTCTGCATCCCAGGGGCCGGGCGGCCACCAAACCATGGAGGTGGCCTGAGGCCACAGCTGTGAGCAGCAGCCCCACCACCCTCCCCCAGCAAGGCAGCCTTTATTCTCTTTCTGTCCTTTTCCTTTAAGGGGAAAATACCAGTTTGGACCCTCCCCCCGCCCACCTTGATCCCGTGTTCAGGAGGAGCGGGGCCACAGCCTCCCTGGCAACACCCTGGCTGGCAGCTGCGACCCCACTTCTCTTCTGGGTTCCTACTGTCTGAGCTGTGACTCGGGCTTTCCGTTCAAAGCAGGAACACGAGGCCAGTTTTAAAGCACAGACGCCTAAGTGAAAACTCAAGTCAGTTTAAAGAAAACCACGGGGTAGATAACAGAGCAGGTGACCAGTGGTGCTGTGGGTGCCGGGGGGTCCTGGGGGTCAGAGGACCCATGGGCCCGAGCCCTGCAGGCCCTCGCAGGCAGCCCCGAGGAAGTTGCCCCCCTCCCCAAACCTCAGTTTCCACACCTGAGGTGCCATGCCCAGCTCTGGACACCCCGCAAGGCTGAGGCAGGGAGCCGTACTCTCAGGACAGAGGTGCAGGCCGCCCCCCCCGGGGGGGCCCCGGCGGTCGAGGGTGCAGCCAGGCCCTGTCCCTGGCCCCCCGGTGCCCAGCTCCCCCGGGACGGCCCCTCCCTGAGGCCCAGCCCTCAGCTGCCCTGAGTCCGAGGACACATGCAAATGGCCCTATGGGGTCTGCGGGCCCGGGCTGGCCGGGCAGGGGCTGTTGCGCCCAGAGGTAAAAGGCCTTTCGTGGGGCCGCAGCTTGAGTTCAGGCGGGTGGAGGCGGGGAGCAGAGGGGCGGGGGGTGGTCAGAAGCGCGCACGCAAAGGACACAGGCCTGTTGGGTGCCACGGGCGGGTCTAGGCCAGGCTCGAGAAGACCCAACGAGGGGCGCACAGGGACCCGGCACTTGGGCTCAAATGTCCACCGAAAGCCGAACTCTGGGCTCCAGCTCACCGGGTGCGCACGGGCAGTGGGAAACGGGTCCTTCTTAGGAGGGGAGGACACGGGTCAGCGGTGACGGCCCCAGGGAGGGAGCTGACGCGGGGATGGCAGTTCTGGAGGGCGGGGAGAGGGACCCACTCTTCAGAAGATGGAAACGACTTGGGTGGTTCAGGCCCAGGAGGCCAGTGACAGAGGCGTGTGCACAGGACATGGGCGTTGGGACTCAGGCAGGCCCCCCGCCCCAGGCCTCTACAGAAGGCTGCAGGGGCCCAGGAGCAGCTGCAGGTGGAGGGAGGACAGCGGTGCTGAGTCACAGCCCCACCCAGCTCCGCGGGGGCAAGGGGCAGGCTCTGGGGGTGGAAAGACCCAGGACCTCAGACAGCCCTGGTCCCCGCTCTGGCGCTGGGGACTCGCTGGCCAGGGCATCAGGTGGGTGTTCTCACTCGGCCTTGCTGGCCCTGTGACCTGGGCTGCCCTCTGCCCTGGGGTCCTCCCCCCATCCCCCGCATGGCTGGCCACCTGAGTGACCTCTGCTTGGGCCTCAAACGCCCCCTCTCAAGCACACCCTGATCTAGTGGCCCAGGGCTCAGCGTGGAGCAGGCTTTCCTTGGGGCGGGGAGGGTGTCTGGAGAGGGAGGGGCTGGGCCCGTCTCCCTCAGAGGAAGCGGGGACCTGTGAGGAGGGTGCCCCACCCGCTGGGTCCAGGCCTTCTCAGGCCAGTAAGCCGATAAGCCATCTTCTGTCCTTGGAGACCCTCTGGCTTAGCCCGGCTTGGGTGCAACACCTTAGGTGACCTTGACCCTGGGCTCCCTTTCTGCGTCGGGGGTGGGGGCAGGAGGAGCTGCTGAGAGCAAGGTCAGGGGCTGGCGTTCCACAGCCTTGCTCCGCCCCAGCTCCTGACACAGCTGCGAAGAGGGTTACAGCAGACCCGGGTGTCACGTGGTTGGAGCTCTGGGCCAGGCCGTGGTGGGGGGGCGTCCAGGGTACAGGGCGCCAGATATGCAAAGGCCCCAGAGAGGTGGCAGCAGCGTGTCCCCACCCCTGGCTCCAGGCCGTCACCAGATTCCGTGACATGAGACTTGAGAGGGCCGTGTCTGGGGAAGGGCAGTGTGACAGGAGGGCAAGTGGGCCTGCCAGGCAGTGAGCCAGGGTCCAGGGTTGGGGGTCGGGGACAGGGCAGGGAGGTTTTGAAGGGAAGTATCTGCCTGAGACCACAGGAAGGAGAGCAACTTTCAGCCACAGGGCTGCTGAGTGGGCTCTGGGTTTGGAGTCCTGCCCTCGCAGCCTTGGGGTCCACAGGCGGGTCAGTGAGTCCGGGAGGTCTATGAGGGGCTGTGATGGAGCTTGTCAAGACCCGCAGAGGACCCAGTTTCTCCCCACAGCTGCTGGAGAGCCCCCGTGGGTGCACGTGTGTAGACCGAGCCCGCCAGGGGCACACCTGCCGCTTCTCCCCAGCATCCCCTCTCCAAGAACAGCCCCGCTCCCGCCCTGGGGCCAGACCCTGGGGCGCCCTGAACCCAACCGCAGCCCTGTCCCCTGGACTGCTGCGTGCAGAGCCTTCCTGGTCCAGGGATGCTGTTCACACCCCAGACAACACAGCACTCATTACCCAAACCTTGGCTGGCTCCCACCTGACTCAGGGAAGAGGCCGGCCCCTCACTGTCAGCGCCAGCCCCCAGCATCTGTGCTGTCCCTCTGATGCCAGGCACGTCCCCATCTCAGGGCCTTTGCACCCGCAGTCCCGCTTTCCTCACCACCTCCTTCCCAGAGGCCGGCCCCGCAACCTGTGCAGCCTGCATCGACCCCCCCCGCCCCCACCCCACTCTCTGGAACTGGGCCCCTCCCTCACCACTGCTCACTTGCTACCTTTGGTCTGATGCCCACCCTTCTCCATCAAGGGTCTTCAGCAGTGCCCCCCGCTCCATCACCGCCAGCCGGCCCAATAAGTAACTGTGAGTGACAGAGCCCTGACTCCTCCACGTGCACCCCTGCTCCCCACATGCCATGTGCAGTGGCACAGACGTGCGTGTGCACCTCCCTACACACACGTACATGGACCTGCACACAGGCACTACCTAGACCAGTGTGTGCACACGTGTGCCGTCCTGCACACGGACACAGGCACGGATCTGCAGGCACATGACCACAACACGGATGTGCACCCGCGCCGTGGGCTCCTCCCGGCTGGCCCGCCCCCTCCTCTCTCCCTGTGCCTCTCTCGTCTGTCTTGTCTGTCTCGGTCCGGCCACCCTGCCTTCCTTCGGTTCCCCGGTCACGCCATGGCACCCCTGCCCCCGCCCCGAGTGCCCCTCCCTCCCCCACTCCTCAGTGATTTACAGCCAGACCCAGCAGCGCTGTGGTGGGGCGTCCTGGATGTCGGGACCTGGGGACTCATGAACAGTTACTGGCCAGGGAATGATGTGGTCGTCCTGCCCTTGGCCCTGTGCCTCTGGGCTGACTGGGGACGTCCTCAGGGGTCCAGGAAAGCCCAGTCAGACCCAAAGAGATTGAAATGGCAGGAGCCTCCGAGGGGGTGGGGCTGTCCTGAGGTCCCCCTGCTCACAGACCTCCCTCCCTGTGTCCGCGCACAGCCCCAGGCTCCACCACCCCATAGGTGGCAGTTGGCTCCCAGACTTGGCCCAACACGCACAGTCGCCCCCAGCCACGATTCCCATTTACTCCTCCATTGCCCTGTGGCTGCACTGGTCAAGGACCACGTGGCCAGCCCCACTTTTCTCATGGGTGTGTTAAAATACAAATAATAAAATTTACCATTTTAGCCATTTTTAAATGGTACAGTTTAGTGGCATTAAGTACATTCACGTCATTGTGCAACCATGACCACCATCATCTCCAGAACCTTTTCATCTTCCCAAACTGAGACTCTGACCCTATTAAGCAACAGCTCCCCAGCCCCTGGCACCACCTACCTTCTGTCCCTATGAACTTGACTGCGCTAAGGACCTTACGTAATTAGAATCCTACGGTATTTGTCCTTTTGTGCCAGGCCTGTTTCACTGAGCATAATGTCCCCAAGGCTCATCCATGTTGTGGCAGGTGTCAGAATTTCCTTCCTTTTTATGGCTGAATAACATTCCCTTGTATGTTTTTATCACATTTTGTTTGTCCATTTGTCTGTCAGTGGACACTTGAGTTGCTTCTGCTTCTTAGCTATGTGGATAATGCTGTTATGAACATGGGTGTGCAAAAATTGCTTTGAGACCCTGCTTTCAATTCTTTTGGGTATGTACCCAGAGGTGGAATTACTGGATCACGTGGTAGATCTGTTTTTGTTTTTGTGAGAAACCTCCATACTGTTTTCTGTAGTAGCTGCACCATTTTACCTTCCCACCAACAGTGCGCAAGGGTTCCAATTTCTTCATGTCTCATCAGTATTCACTGTTTTCTGGGATTTTTTCAGTAGTAGCTATCCTTATAGGTGTGAGGTGGTATCTTAGTGTGGTTTTGGTTTGCATTTCTCTAGTAATTAGTGATGAACATTTTTTCATGTTCTTATTGGCCATTCATGTATCTTCATTGGATAAATGTCCATTCAAGTCCTTTGCTCAGTTTTGAATCAGGTTGGGTTTTTTTGTTGAATTTTAGGAGTTGTCTCAGTATTCTAGATATTAATCCCTTATTAGGTAAACAATTTGCAGATGTTTTCTTCCATTCCGTGGATTGCCTCTTTACCTGCTGATACCGTCTTTTGGTGCACAAAAGTTTAAAATTTTCATGAAATCCAGTTTGTTTTTTCTTTTGTTGCCTGTACCTTTGGTGTCTTATCCAAGAAATCAATGCCAAACCCAGTGTCAGGTGGCTTTTGCCCTATGCTTTTTCCTAAGAGTCTTTACAGTATTAGGTCTTTGATCCATTTTAAGTTAATTTTTGTATGTGGTGTTTGGTAAGGGCCTCAGTCTGGTGGGAGAGACCAGAGAAGGGGCGGGCATGGTGGGGAGAGGTGGGGTGCCCGCTGGTGGGCCACGAGGGCCTGAGCTGGCCCGTGAGGAGCAGGCAGAGGTCCCATGCCAGAGCCAGGTGGAGGGGGGGCTCCCCAGGCTGCATGGGGTTGGGTGCGGGGGGTTGTGTGCGGCGCTTGCGAGGACGCGGCCGACGGTGCAGTCTGTTCAAGTGCAGCCCTGCACGGAGGCAGGGGACTGGCCCGCTGGATCCCATGCCGTGTCACCTGCCCGGGTTAAACTATGTTCCGAGAGAGGGGTCACCACAGGGAGACCCAGCACCCGGGGGCCTGCTTGTCTCTGGGGGCCCCAGACAATGGGAGAGACCTGCTCTCCTGGGTGACCTTTGTCCCTGTCGCTGATCAGCTGAGGGAGAATTGGCGGCTGCCTGTACCTGAGACTTTAAGACACAAAATTGAGAAAAATGGAAATGACAACATGCAGTTCCCCCAGTGTAGCCAGCATCGCCTTCAGGAGGCCGGGCACTGGGGACCCTGGGCAGATGCTGGGCTGGAGCTAGATGTCCGGGGCTGCCGGCCGAGGGCAGAGCCGGGTCATCAGCAGGGACCAGGGAGCAACCACTGGGTCCCTGTCGCACATACTTATGGTCCAGGGCAAGTCCCTGGTGGGACTCTTGTCTATAAACCTTTCTTATGACACAGTTCATGAGGGAAGTGTAGGAAACATGGTAAAATGCACAAATCCCTTGTAATTTCACAACATAGAGCTCATTGCTGCTTGGAAAATAACTTCGCAGACCTACCTCTACTCACACAGTACGTGCACGCACGTGTGTGTTGGGGGTCACATGCCTGTGGGTGCGTGTGCTGCCTGTGTCCTGTATGCATCGTCCTACGACACTCGCTCGAGAGCACCCACCCTGTGCCCGGAGGGGGGTCATCTCGGGGCTTCTGTTCTAAGCGTGATCACCATCCTTGCTGGGGCCGTGCTGAATGACCAGCCGTTTAGTCGCTGCTCTCAGCAGAGACGTCTCCTGGTACACCCCCCACCGTGGGCTGTGGGGCTGTGGGCGAAGCAGGAGACACTCAGCGCCCCAAGGCTGAACCCCTCCCACCTTGCCGACTGGGCACCCGCTGTGTGCCGGCCCCAAGTGCTGCCGCGGAGGGCGGGGCGGGACGGGGTGGAGGCCCAGGCAGCAGAATAGGGGGCGCTCTCAGGTGATGGGGATGGGGGTGGGGGGAGCACTGGCTGGGTACCAGGCTCTGTGCCGGCCACTTTACCTCTTGGGAACCAGCTCTGGGTGTGCTGTGATCAGTGAGGGACAGGCTCTGAGACGGGGGTCATGGGCCCGGCCACACAGCTGGGCTGACACCACCCTGAGAGCAGTGGGGTGCATCAGGGTCCCCCCGAGCGGCACGGGGAGCCCAGGGGGAGAACGGGCTCGGGATCAGCTCCAGGGCAGGATGGTGGGGACTGGCAGGCATGGAGGCAGCTGGGAGAGTGACGGGCAGGTAGGGGGATGTGGACAAGACTCGGGGTCCTTCCCACCCAGGGCCTGCTGTGGGAGGAACGGGGGCATTAGGGGGTGGATGCTGGCCATGGCAAGATGGGGGTGCTGCAGGGGGCAGGCTGCCAGGCAGGGACAGAGGCTGTGTGGATGGGATGAGGGGGGTGCCGTCCTGGGCTCCCAGGAAGGGGCAGAGGCTGAGCTTTGGGGATGTCCTGGTGGGAAGGACCCAGCCCAGCTGCTGCAGGTGGTCGGGGGAGCCCTGGGAGGAGCATGCAGACTTCCCGGGTCAACGGGGCTGGCAGAGAGCTGGTGCTGAGGCCCTGCACCAGGTGTGAGCACAGCTGCTCCTTATTGACCAGCTGGGGCAGGGGACCTGAAAGGCTTGGCCTGGGACCAGGGAGCCTCTGCCTTGCCCTGGACTTGCTGTTTCCCGATGCCCTTGCATTGCTCTGGCCTGTCCTGCCGCCCACACCTGGCCACTGCCCTGCCCATTTGAGAGCCCCTGCCCTGGAGAGAGCAGGAGTGACCCCACTCCTGGGAGGCGGTAAGAGTCGGTAGCACCCAGTTACCCTGGTCTGGGACCCCATGGTAAACATGTGGGTGCAGCGCCAGCAGCTGCAGGAGAGGGTGCGGAACCACCACATGGAATCCTAACCACCACCAGACTGAGGTCTGAGGCTCAGCGAGGGTGAGGTCGCCGGGTCCGGGCGGGCAGGGCAGAGTGGCGGGGCGCTGGGCTCTCTCCCCTCTGAAGACCCTCAGGCCTGGTCCTGGCCTAGCTGTGGGCACTCTTTCCTTGAGCGCCGGCTTCAGGCCAGCTGGCCGGCGGGAGGGGTGCAGGGTGGCGGCCAGGCATGTTTTGCTGGGGTTTGAGCTCCACTGGGGGGGCGGGGGAGGGCTCTGATTCATCATTCCCCAGGCCGCTTCCCGCCGTCCAGGGCTCCCCTGCCCACCCAGCCTGTGGTGGGAGGAGGCTCATGCTGTTCTCTTGTTGGCAGGTGAAGGCGGATGCCCGAGGCAGGGGGACCGCAGGGAGAGGCCGCAACATCCTTACTGGCAGCCAGCCCTCCAGCCACACTCGGCAGCATCACCCCAGCAACCAGCGACCAGACGGCTTCCCACCGTCAGGAGGACAGGGAATGACTGCGGCGCATCTGGCCCCGCGGTGGCCCTGGGAGGTGGAGTGTCCCTGAGGGAGGGCTCAGCCGCCCCCCACAGCGCAAGAGCCATGCCAGCTGGAGAGGAGGCTCCGGGGCAAGGGCTGCAGTGGGGCATGGCCTCGCCCCCCTACCCACGCTGAGCGCTCCAGGGCACCGGCTCCCATCCACTGGGCGCACCTGCCTCGAGTCTCAGCTGCCCCTCTTGGTGGCCACCGGGAGAGGCCCCCCATCCCGTGCTCCGCGTCTGGGCCCGCCGCTGCCAGACCATGGGATGTCGGCAAAGCTCAGAGGAGAAAGAGGCAGCACGGCGGTCCCGGCGAATTGACCGCCACCTGCGTTCGGAGAGCCAGCGGCAGCGCCGCGAGATCAAGCTGCTCCTTCTGGGCACCAGCAACTCGGGCAAGAGCACCATTGTGAAGCAGATGAAGATCATCCACAGCGGCGGCTTCAACCTCGAGGCCTGCAAGGAGTACAAGCCGCTCATTATCTACAACGCCATTGATTCGCTGACCCGCATCATCCGTGCCCTGGCCGCGCTCAAGATCGACTTCCACAACCCCGACCGCGCCTACGACGCTGTGCAGCTGTTCGCGCTGACGGGCCCCGCCGAGAGCAAGGGCGAGATCACGCCTGAGCTGCTGGGTGTCATGCGGCGGCTGTGGGCCGACCCCGGGGCGCAGGCCTGCTTCGGCCGTTCCAGCGAGTACCACCTGGAGGACAACGCGGCCTACTACCTGAACGACCTGGAGCGCATCGCCGCGCCCGACTACGTGCCCACCGTGGAGGACATCCTGCGCTCCCGGGACATGACCACGGGCATCGTGGAGAACAAGTTCACCTTCAAGGAGCTCACCTTCAAGATGGTGGACGTGGGCGGGCAGAGGTCAGAGCGCAAAAAGTGGATCCACTGCTTCGAGGGCGTCACCGCCATCATCTTCTGCGTGGAGCTTAGTGGCTACGACCTGAAGCTCTATGAGGACAACCAGACGGTGAGTGAGTGACCAGGCTCTTCTTCTGCTCGTTGCTGCCACGCGGGAGCCAGCGGCATCCTGGCTGTGTCCAGGGTGGGAGGGGAGTGGCTGCTGTCCAAGGGGAGCCAGGGCTGCTCCAGCGAGGACCTCAGGGTAGCGCCTGCCGTCAGGACGTCTGCCTGGAGGGCAGCTCTCGGTGGCCACCCCAGCTGGGAGGCCCCCAACTCCACTCTAACCCTACCCTGGGTTCCACCGGGCAGGGATACCCTCTGTGCTATGCCACCCTCACTGGCTGCAGACAGCACTGCCCTCATGGTGCTCACGGGCCCAGGTGGCCTCACCTAGGTGCTGCGAGCAGACCATACACCCCATGCCTGACGCTCTCGGGGTGCAGAGGGCCAGCTCTCTGCTGAGCAGGGCCTGCTCTTCGGCTCCCAGAGCATGTTAGCCACCTGGGGGTGGGGAGGAGGGGACGCTGGCACCGCGAGGGGCTTTGCTGCAGGTGAGGTCGAGTGTGGCCAGGTGCACAGGGAGTGACCCTGGAGGCAGGAGGGAGTCTGGCTGCCCTACAGGACATGGCGCAGGCTGGGCGTCCAGTTGTTGGTCCGTGTGGCAGTTCAGTAAATGCAGCAGCTCCCACCAGCTGGACAGCGTGCTCCGTCCCAGGAACCTCGGCGCCACAACCCCGTCCGGGTCCTGAGAGTCTGTCAGCCACAGGGTTAAGAACCTTTTCTGAGGTTTAATCCCCAGGGGTCGGGGTGGTAATTCCTCCAGGCCCTCTTCCCAGGCTGAGAACCACCTTGTGGTCTGGGAGCTCAAAGTCACGTGGCAGGGAGACCCCAGAGGTGGGGGCAGTGCAAGAGGTGCCAAGGGACAACCTGGACCCGGTGCTGAGCCAGTGGAGGCTTGCGGGGAGCTGCTGGCAGGTGGGAGCCAGGCCCCTGGCAAGAAGAGGGTGGGCAGGCCCAACCGAGGCAGGAGGCCCAGGCATGGGCGCTGCAGTCTCCCAGGGCACCCAGGAGCGGTGGTGGTGGAGGCCGCTCAGACGGATAGGGATGGGTGTGGCTGGGGCTGCCCCACAGCACAGGGTCTGTGCCAGGCAGGATCACCGAGCAAAGACCTGGCATCTGCCCTTAAGAGGTCTTTGATCCTGAGGGTGGGGGTCATGGGGGCAAACTGGGAGTCTGCAAAGGAGCTGTAAGTGGTGTTGGGCTGGGTGCCAGGGGCTCAGGGAGGTGGCAAGCTGGCAGGGACCCAGGGGAAGGGGTAGTGATGTTCGTGAGGGGGATCCTTCATGCTGGGAAATGAGGGGACCAGGGGATGGGGCGATGCAAGGATGGGACACCCGGGATTTTTTTTAATTTTTATTTATTTATTTATTTATGACTGTGTTGGGTCTTTGTTTCTGTGCGAGGGCTTTGTCTAGTTGTGGCAAGCGGGGGCCACTCTTCATTGCGGTGCGCAGGCCTCTCACTATCGCGGCCTCTCTTGTTGTGGAGCACAGGCTCCAGATGCGCAGGCTCAGTAATTGTGGCTCACGGGCCCAGTTGCTCCGTGGCATGTGGGATCTTCCCAGACCAGGGCTCGAACCCGTGTCCCCTGCATTGGCAGGCAGATTCTCAACCACTGCGCCACCAGGGAAGCCCCACCCGGTCTTTTTAGGCAGGTGATGGCTTTATTCGTTGGGTTCAGCAGGGAGTCCTAATTTTGGGCTGCAGCCCCAGGAACTCTGCAGGTGGCTGCAGGTAGTGGCCACTGTGCTGGGCACCTGACTGGCTTTCCAAATAGAGAAGGGTATGCAACACTCTTTAGGTTTGCACGGAGGCCCAGCCTGGTGGACAAGGGTGAGCAGCTGTAGGAGGCCACGGAGACAGGAGGCGGAGCCGTGTCCCAGCAGCATGGGCCTGGACAGTCTGCAACTCACTGTGGGCCAGCCCGTCTTGCTTCCAACACTGTCCCCCAGAGTCTTGTCCCTCTTCCGCCTGCCCCCACTTGAGGGCCACGTGTGGTCTGGGCAGCGGAGGAGCGAGGTCAGGCTCCTCGGTGAGGCATCACCGTGGGCAGAGGGCTTGGGGCTGACCAGGCCCTGAGGCAAAGCGGGGTGCCTGGGCAGGTCTGCAGCCACCTGGGCTCCAGCCATCTTGCTCTCCGGGTGCTTGCCTGTTCTTGGCTGTGTCCTGAGGCTGGTGGTGGCCTGTGCTCAGTGGCCTCTGGGGGCCACATCTGTCATCTCCAGGATGGGTGTGGTGAACTCCCTCGGTGCTGGGCGGGCTCCCAGACTGTCCGCTGGCACGTCCTGCCTGCCGTGTCTGCGCCCATAGGTGTGCCAGGTCATGGGGGCAGGGAGCCTCGTCCCCGTGTGGGTCCCATGTTTCATGGAGCCATCTGGCTGCCCTTCCTGCTCTGAGCCTGTCGACGGGTTGCCGGCCCAAGTGGCCCAAGTGTCCTCAAAGACGGACCCCAGGCCAGGGCTTCTGCCGGAGGCCCTCCCAGCTCTGCCCACCGTCCCCACGGCCCACAGCCCCTCTCCTCTCTGCCCTGGCCTCGCAGGCTCAGCTCACTCCCACGTGCTCCGAGCTCTCCAGCCTTTAGCACGTGGCCACCCTGTCCCCTGCCCCTCATCCCTTGCCTGCTTGCCCTGTCCTCCAGGTCTCATGTCAGGCGTCACCCCCGCCCAGTGCCCGCACAGCACTCCATCACCGTCGCTCATTTCGGTGGCCCCGTTGTGTGCAAGCAAGTAGCCGCCTGGCCGGGTCATGTGGATGACTGGGTGGACAGGCGGCCCCCGCGGGGGTTTCTCTGTGAGGCCCGCACGTCCTCCTCCTGAAGGCAGCCAGGCTCTGGGGCCATCACAGCATTTCCTGAGGGGAGAGGCCAGCAGCCAGGCCCGCACCCCCTGCCTGCCCACCACCTGGACTCAGCAGGCCTGGGGAGGTGGTTGTTCACCAGAAAAGGAGATTCTTGATGAGAAACTCAAGCAAGGCTGGAAATTCACTGGATTCCAAGTGGTTCTGACCTTTCATGCTCTACCAGCAGTGTCTCGATTAAGAACAAACTCTGCTGAGCAGAGACAATACCAGCCACGAGTCCTTCCGCCACCAGCCCGCAAGGTGGTCTGGCTGCCACCTGGGGAGAGCCCAGCCCGCCTCTCCGTGCTTGGGGGAGGCGAGCGCTGCGGAGGGGCTGAGACTGGGTTGCCACCCTGTCTTCTCCTTTCCAAGGGCCCTGGCAGAGGCCAGGCGGCCAGGAGAAACCAGTGGCTCCCGGGGCCTGGTGCCAGGCTCCGGACACGGCTCCTCGGAGCTCCTCCCCGCTCAGCACCTGCGGCTTCCTCCCACCCCACCCCCGCCACTCCCTGCACCTGGTAGAGGAGTCCCTGCCCCACCCCCACTTGCCCGCTGGCCTCTGCGTCAGCGCGTTGCCAAGGGTGACGTCAAGACCGCTGGGCGCAGAGGGCATGGAGGGCTGCGGCACGTGCAGGGCAGCCCCTGGGCAGGGGGCAGATTCCAGGCGTCTGTGGACCATGCCAACCAGCAGATCCCAGAAGCTGTGCTCAGCCTTGGTGATGATTCCGGGCCCTCGTCCCAGGAGGATTTAATGGGTCCTTGGCCTGCCTGGGGCCTGTCCCCCCCGTGCAGTCCTGCAGACACCAGGGGGCCTTCACTGTCCCCATGCGGGGCTGTCCAGGCGGCCCAGGAGTCCAGAGCACAGCCCAGTCACACATCACCTGGTGGGTCCTGTGGGACGGCAGCCATGCCCAGGGTCCCCATCACAGGTGGGAGGACAGGTCACAGTCCGAGCTCACGCAGCCATGGGCCCTCTCCGAGCCACACCTGCTGCCTGGGGCCAAGGCAGGCCGCCCTGCCCCGCCCACCCTTTGGGGAGCCACTTCCTTCTACGCCTGGCTCGTGGCCTCTTCCCAGAGTAAAGAAAGATGAGGAACTCAGCCATGGCCCGCCTGGGTGCCCACCCCACACGGCAGCCCCTGAGGCCAGCCCCCCAACTTTAGTACCTGGCAGGCGGGACCCCAGCACCCTGCTGTCAGCCTGCCACCCAGCCTCAGCCCAGCGCACCTGCTGATGGACCCGTGGCCTCTGCATGGTGGGGGGTCCTTCAGAAGGGGAGGACAAGGCAGCTGTGAGGTGTCAGTGTTCTCACGGGAGCACCCTCAGCAGCTCGCTCGCTGCCCTTTCCTGGTGAAGCTGTCAGCAGGCCTGCCGTGCGCCTGTTGTATACCTGCTGCGTGCCTGCTATATACCTGCTGTGCACCTGCTGGGTGTGCAGCCGCAGGCCTTAACGTGTGTGTGCAGTGTGCCCGAGGAGGGGGGCTGCTCCAGGCTGTCCTACAAATAGTGTGCTTTGTCATTCAGCCCAAAAAGGGAGCATGTTTCAGTGACACGATGAACGGCACTGTGTCACAAAATGGTGCTGCCTGGGTCTGCGGCGAAACTGACCGTCACCTGCTGGTGACAGAGGGGGTGGCATTTGTGGAAAGGACGTGGTTACAAGTGGGAGATGCAAGAGGTGGATGATACCCAGCTTAGATTAGGAAGGGACCTGACATACCCTTTAGTGCCCTTAACCAGCCAGCTTTGCAGATGAGGACACTGAGGCCCAGAGATCACTCATCATGAGTCCCAGGGTGGGGGCATTGAGCAGGGTTCGGGGGACTTGAGTGGCCATCAGGGTTGGCACTGGCCCAGCAGCCCCCACCCCGTCAGTGGCGGGACCACAGGGAGCTCCAGCAGAGCAGGTCCCCACTCTGCCTCCTGCTCCCGACCCGGTGGAGGACATAGTTCTAGGAACCGTGCTGTGGGGACTTGGGACAGAGCCAGAGAAGCGTGCCGTTGACCCGCCAGAGGCCACCAGCCTCCCCCACCAGGCACTGGTCTCCCCAACAGCTCCTTCTGGTCTCGTGATGTGCCAGGGCCACATGCACCTTTGACCTCTGCAACATGCTGCCCCTGGGACAGCAGAGGCCTCCTGGACCAGAGCCAGGAGGCAAAGGCAGCTAGAGGGCCAGGCCCCTGGCAGGGCCACCATGGTGCCTCTCAACAACGGGTGCAGCGAGCACAGGGCTCAGCTGGCCCCGAGCGCTCCCCCTGCTGGCGTCCCCCTCCAAGCTCGGCCCAGCCCTTTTTCTCTGTGGCCTGTTACCCCTCCCAAGCGTTGGAGATGTGTGGCGGCTCGAGGGGGCCAGGTGTGCACTCACAGCCGGATCGTTGGTGGCCCAGAGCCACTGCCGGCCCTTGTGAACAGTGCCCACCTCTGTGCAGGCTCCTCTGGCCCTGGCACTAGCCGGGTTCCTCGCTCCACTGCCTGGCCCTTGTCTCGGCCCTAAGGGGGCTGAGGCCATGTGGTCCTCCCCTCTGTGGGCCCTGGGCCTCGCGTGGGGGAGGGGGAGGGCGGGTGGAGAGGCAGCATCCGCAGCCGGCCCTCCCCTGCTCCCAGGGCAGCTGAGCACGAGGCACCTCTCTACGGCAACTTCCTCCGTTCTCCCTGCCCTGTCACACTGAGCATTCCCGAGGGCTCCTGCTTCCTCCTCCCTTTGTGCTCAGCTCGTGCCCAGAATAGGTCCTCCATCAGAGGTCAGCCAGACAGAAGGACGGAAGGACAGGCAGGCCACCTGCCGCTCAGTGTGGCCTCCCTCCAGCCCCACTCCTCACCCTGGGATCCTTTTGTGCCCGCCCCTCCATGGTGGCCACCTCCTGCCACGTCACTAGAGCGCCCCCCTACCCCAGGCACAGGCTGTCACTGGACACAGTGGAGCAGGTGGGACGTGCCCCCACCCCACCCCCTCCATGCTCCACCTCTCCCACACGACAGCCTTTGCCACATGCCCTGGTGGAATCTGCATGGGGGTGTCCACGTGTCCCTCGGATCTGAGGCTGCGGTCCTTCCCCCATAGACGGGTTGGGGTCAGCCTCTTGCCAGGTCGCGGACCAGCCCTGGGAGGGAGGAGGCGGGTGCCATTGGCGCTGTGTGGGCAGCGCTGGCCCCCACCTGCGCTGCACACCCATCCACTGGAGGGCAGTGGCTGGCCAGCACCAGCTCACAAGTGCCAATTTTTCCGTTTTTAAGAAGTTTGTGAGCTGTTTGACATCATGTTGGTAGCTTAAAATCAGCCAGGTGAGAGTAATGACACCATGGAAATTGGCAGCCTCTACAGCTGGCCCCCACCCCAGCCAGATGTTAAACATTCACCAGCCTCCTGCAGCCGGTGACCCCCGAACCCTGGCTGGAAGGGCCTGCCCGTCAGGCTCATTCATCGGTGAATTACAGTGTTCACTGTCTGCGTCCTTTTAAAGAGCTGTCAGCCTCCTCTGTGACCCCTCAGCGCCTCCCTGCTCTGGCCCTGTGACCACACCTGTCTTTTCTGTTCACGTTTGTCCCGCTTGCGAATGGTCATTTGCCAGATGGCTCCATGCTCTCCCCGGGCAGATTCACGAGAATCAAGCCTCTGCATAGGGGAGCAGCCTGGAGCCGGGTGGTTCTGCCATGTCTCTGTCAGCATGTTCGACTCACATGTGAGTCTGCTCTGGCCGGGCCTCCCGGGGTCCCCGCCTGAGGACAGGCCCCATGGGGCTTGTTCAGGAAGCAGTGAGGGACAGAGGCGACTGTGGCCTTTCCTCCCCTGAGGTCACATGGGGACCGCATTGAGCAACCCCTGGAGACCGGAGTGGCTCCCCCAGTACCCACATTCGCTGGCCCCATGCTGGCTGTGGCTGGCCCCGAGGCACCCCAGTGCAGCAGCTCTCTGGGTCCAGAGAACCCCAGGGGGCCTCCTGCCCCAGAGACCGCCTTGCAGGGGAGAAGGGAGCAGACATCAGGAGCAGGGCCTGGATGGATTGGGATGAAGGTAGCGATGGTAATCTGGGCTCGACCTTGCGCATCCAGCCTGGGTCGTGGGGCCTGTGGGGGCGGCCCACAGAGGCAGGACCGAGGGGTTTGGGGTGGCCATGGAGAGCTGGGCCAGCTGGGCGAGGTCCCGGGTGCCAAGTCCCACCCCCAGCACCGCCTGGGGTAAACGTTGCTGCCAGGGCTCGTCAGGGCCTCTGCAGCTGCCACGTCTGCGCACATCCTCCCTGCCAGGTGATCTGCTCTTCTCAGTGTCCCTGCACCCCGCGGAACATCTGTATCCTGCACTTACCAGGAGCTTCAGGGCAGAGGGACCTCCCCAGCCCGCATCCCGCTCAGCGCCCAGGCCAGCGGGTTAATTAATTTCCTGAGTGCATTAGCCCCACTCCTTACGCACACATCAGAACCCAGAGGGGTTTTAAGATGCAGATTATTATTGTTTTAAGGGATTTCTATAATCTGAGAACTGAAAAACAACTTCTCCACTTAGCAAGAACAGGCTCCAGGGAGCTGCTTGAGACCACTGGGGGACCCTCGGTAACCAGCACAGACAACTGGCCCTGAACAACACTGAGAAAGGCTTCTGTGCTAACAGAACTCGGGGACCGCCCCGCACCGGGCCCCTCTGGCTCTGACAGTCTAGTGTTTTGGTAGATCTGAATGCAGTCATCTAGGGCAAGGGGGCATGGTCCTCTGAGGGGGGCCCCCCGGATGGAGCAGAAGGTGGCCCTGTTCCCTGCATGTGGCTCCCCACTGGACACATGTCCTCAGATCCAGAGACCGAACTCAGGCTGGCTCGGGCACCTGGGCCACAGCTCACCCTGACCCTGTCTTCATCACCCCTAGTTGGTGTCTCCTCAGCTCATGTATTTGCTCTAATTTCATGAATAAAACCACAGTCACCCAGAGGCCCTGGGCCTTAGGTCCTGAGGTTTCTGCTGAGGCCAGCCCCAGATCACAGCCCCACACACCTTTTCGGGCCTTCAGTGACCCTGGGAAGGCTGACAGCATCCTGGCTGAAGAGGTCCAGAGCCTCCAAGCCACATGGCCCAGCTCCACGTTCCCCAGAAGCCATAGCCTCTGGGCCTATGTCTCAGGCTCCAGGAAACCAGCTCTGTAGCCAACTACCAGCCGCTGGGGAAAGAACAGTCTGGAACAGCTGACTGGGGCAACCTGTAGTTCTTGGGCGGCTTCCCACCTGGGCCCTTTGTTTACTGCCTGCTGGCTCCAGGGACGCCCCCTCGGCTCCTCTTTCAGCCTCATCTGCCCAAAGACAGGACCTCAGGAGGCGAGAGGGGGCCAGCCACATGCAGCCCCAGTCCTGTGTGTCCTCAGCCGGACAAGCTGGTCCAGTCGTGGCTCCCTTGTCTGCAAAGCCAGACGACAGATCCACAGCTCAAGGACAGGATGCAGTTTTGACATCTGCCAGGTGCCTGTGCTTGGTTCCCGCAGGGCCTGGGACTCTGGGGCTGGCGCTCTGATGGAGGGGGATGCCCAGGAGTGGAGCTTAGACCCTGGTCAGCCCCGTGGCCTCCCCTGTGGCCTGGGCCACCCTGCCTGGTTTGGTGGCTGGGAAGGCTGTGGGAATCGCACAGGCCTGCAGGGAACACAGTGCCCTCCTGCCATTTCCTTTTCTTCTCACAAGAGACAACCACCCAGCCCCCCACTCCCCATTCCCGCTCAGGCTTCCCAGGGCCAGGCTGCAAGTGCCTCTCAGGACCGAGGGGTTTTGGGGAGCCACGGAGAGCTGGGCCACCTGGGCGAGGTCCCGGTGCCAAGTCCCACCCCCAGCACAGCCTGGGGCATCAGGATGCGGCATCACCAAGGCCAGAGACCACACTGAATCAGGACAGAGGAGGCGCTGGGCAGAACTGTCACTACGCTCTCCTCTGATGCCCAGACCTAGCAGGCTGGCCTTCTGTAGCGCAGCTGACCAGGGGACCTGGCGTTGGGCACCACCAGCCCTGACACAGCACATGTTCCTCCCGGGGCATCCCAGCCCCTGCTGCAGTGGTGTGGGACCCAGGGAGGGCAGGAGATCTCTTCTCTGGACAGCAAGGAGCCCATGGGGGTGGGAGACCTACTGTCCCCAATGGTTGTGGAGGACACGGAAGGAGACACTGCATGTGACTCCAGCCTGGATTCAGTGAGACCACAGCCATGACCCGCTGACCAGCCGGCCTCTGGCACGCCCTTCCCCCGAACCTTGTTCCTGCTCCTGCCCAGTGCTCTGTCCCCAGGCACAGCTGCTGTGACCCTGTGGCCCGGTGTCTCCTGCCATACTGCCAGTCTGGGGGGATGGGCTGGCCCAGCCCTGGGGGTGATACAGGTGGTCACAGCTGGAGGGGGGTGAGGTTTCGAGGACCCACTCAAGAGGCAGTGACACGAAGACAAGGGCTTGGGAACCAGAAACAGGGCCCCACCCAGCTTCTTCATCCCCCGCCTCACCTGAAAAGGGGGCTGAGAGGCTTGGACCGTGCTGGCCAGCCACCGAGCACCTAGCAGGGTGTGGGGTATGTCAGCCACAGTGACAGCATCCGGGGCAGGATAAAGCGCCAGCTGCCCCCACAGGCAGGAGCAGTGTTCCCAGGCTCGAGGGCCCTGCTGTGGTCCCAGGGTCCTTCGGAATTCCCTAAACCTCGTCCCGATTGTATGGCTGCACCAGCACATGTAGGCCTCCTTCCTGGGAGAGGCTCTGTCACTTTGATCAGTTTCTCAATGGAGCTAAGACCCTGCCCTTGCCCAGCCCCAACCCCCTGCTGATGGAGAAGCCAGGGTTAGGGCAGCAGTGGCCCAAATATTACTTCCTAAGGATGAGCATTTCTGAAATCCATCTTGTTTGGCCACAAGCAGAGGTTCCCCACTGAGATGTCTACCCACCCCACCCCCACCCTGTCCCCAGCTTCTCATGTCCCTGCAGGAACTGGCCACCTGCTGCCCATGGCTCTCCAGCCTTTCCTCCAGGAGGGGTGGCCCAGGGCTGTGCCCAGGGGTGCAGAAGCTCCATCTTGCTGAACAGTGTTAGGCAAGGGTGTTGGGGCCCAGGGGATCCTCAATCTGGTCCCAGGAGGGGCTGTTTGCACTGCCGTTCCCTCCCATGGTGGCAGTGATGGTCTGCAAGCCGGGCCAGGCCTGCACGCACCTGCATCATGCTGTTTGCTAATTTCCCATCAGTGACTGACAGCAGTGGGGCTTGGATCAAGCCAGCAAGATTTAACACAAAAACAAATAGAAAGCAGTTCTCATTTCAGCTGAAGCTGAAAAGGACTGAAAGGACCGGGGCTTTGGAAGAGGCATCCTCCCTGGGGGCGGTAGCGGTTGGGGGTGGGGGGAGGTGGGCGGATGAGGTGAGAGCAGGTGGGACCCAGACCTCATCCTAGGCTGCCACCCTTCCTCCCTGGGCCTGGGCATGACATAGGGAGCTGGGAGCAGGACACAGGAGCTCCAGGCCTTGCAGAGCAAGTGCTCCAAGTGTGGCCTTGGGAATCTGGGAGTCAATTCTAACTCAGTCCCCCCCATCCAAAGTTATGAGATGCCCACTGCCCTCATCACACCAGCCTGGGGCTCTTCTTGACACCTGTGGAATCAGGAATGGTCTTTTCTGGCTCTGAGATCCTGTCGGTCATTGATTCTGAGGCTCAGTGAGAACAGAGGGCAGAAGAATCATGTGTGTTTGGGGTGCAGGGGCTGGCTGGCCACACAGACTCCCAGGGGACAGCTCGGTCAGGTGGGCAAAGCCCCCAGCTAGGGCACGAGCGTGTTTTGGTGCTGGGGTGGGGCAGTGACCTGCCTGTGTGGCCCCAGGGTCATCATGTGGCCACCTGTGGTCCATCTGGGCTGTCTGGCTCCTGAGGACTCGCAACACGCCGAGGCCAGTATGGCTGTGTCAGTGGAAGCGGAGGGCTCGGTGGAGCACACTCGTCCCGAGGCACCCCGGTGCCAGCCCCGTGCCGGGCACTGTGGGGAAACGGTGGGGCCCAGGGCGTGGTCCTTCCTCTCTGGGGGCAGATGTCCGGGTGGGAGGACGAGGGCAGGGGAAAGAGGCTGGGCCTCAGGTGCTGTCACAGACCCTGCACACAAACCTCTAAGCCCCCCAGACGGGCTGCCACACTTGCTACTACTCTGGGTCACCCTAGCCCCCTCTGAGCCATATACTTTGGGAGTCTGGGGACCAGCAAACAGGCTGCCTGGAGAAGGTGGGTGCTGAGCATGGGGCGGGGACAAGTGGCGTCAGGCGAGGTGGCCCAAGGCTGAGCTTCCGCTGTTTCTGGCAGGTTCAGGATGGGTTTCAGGCCATTAGGGCCCGAGCACAGCTTCCCTGCAGCCTGTTATCTTGTTTAAACAGCCCTACTGTTTGAAGTGGCAGGCCTGGCCGGCGCTGTTACTACGAGCGTCACAGTTGTCACTCGATGGGGGGCAGGGGACAGACAAACGGTGCCTCTGACTTCTGGACCCGTCGGAACAGACTCCCACCCCAGTGAAGCCCCATCTGTCACTGGCCCAAGGCCTGCAGGGCTGAGCCTCCTCCTGCCCCCTCCTGGGCTGCAGCAAGCCGCCCCCTGGGAGGGGAGAGGCGGTGGCCCTTTGCTGAGCCCCCTTCTCGTCCCTGGGGAGGGGGGCCAAGGGCCGTGAGTACCAGGACTGTGGGGCGCGAGGTGCGCCGCCCCGAGTGCTAATCCCTCTGTGCTGCTCGCTAATCCCCACACTCTGGCCGCGACTCCCATGGCCTCGGGCTGCCCGTTTGCAGGTGGCACGGAGGCCAGGGGTCAGGGCAGCAGGAGCCGGGGCACCGACGGGGACACACAGTGGAGTCGGTCTTGGGACTGCCGCACAAACCCCGGGGTTTGGGGGAGGAAGATGAACCCCGAGCCTTCGTCCCCGGCAGGTCAGGGGGTTCCTGATGGTTTTAAAGCCAGAAGGGCACCTGCCTATAAACCCTTTTTCCCTTCGTTTTGCTTCACGACGGCGCTGAGGCGAGAAGGGACACAGGCCACTGCCAGCGAAGGGCCAGGACGGCACGGAGCCTGCTCCGGGGAGCGGGGGAGGCCCAGTCCTGCCAAGTGTCAGGGTCCTGGTGGGGGGGAGGGGAGGCTGGGGGCACGGGCGGGCCCCTCCCCAGTGGCCAGGTCCGACCACCTGGACAGGCAGGACACGCGGCGCCCGGCGTCCTCTCACTGTAGCCCCTGCACACGGCTGCCTTGCCGACCACCTACATCCCGCACCATCCAGCCCTGCCTGCCGTGGCCCTGCGGCCAGCAGACCACTCACCCTGCCGGGTGCTGGAGAGAGCAGCCCCCACAGACCGGGTGGTGGTGCTCAAAGCCACAGCAAATCAACAGAAGGATTCCAGCTGGTGACCGGCTACTTCAGGGAGGCTCAGGGACAGCCTTGAGAGCTCACCCTTCCGCCGGGACCCAGGGGAGGACAGCCTGGTGAAGGCCCCATGCGGGGATGAGTTGGGGCCAGGCAGAAGGTGCCGGGTCACCCCGCTGGGATGGGAGCTGCTGGAGGGCTATGCACAGGGCAGTGAAGTGACCCCAGGTTGCAGAGACACGGAGCAGAGGCAGGGAGAGGTGGGAAGGAGATTCCAGGTGTGGCTGGAGGTGCCGTCAACTGGACAGATGCAGGTAGAGCCCATGGCCCGACTCCGGGACCCTGGCCTCTGTGGGGGGGTCATGCCCACTCCTGGGTACTGCCTCCCCTGGCAGAGGCAGCCAGACAGTGCCCTCCCTCCGTGCCACCTGCCCCAGCTTGCTGGCTTGGCACTGGGTGGTCAGTGCACGTGTGTCCGCCCCTAGGGCCTCAGTTCTCTTAAGCCAGGACTGCCCCTTGCTTCTCTCTGTGTTTCCGAGAGTGACTGCTTGATGTCCAGGGAAAGGTGCCGGGAGAGGCCGGGCTTGGATCTCGGACGCCGGTGTCAGTGGTAGGGATGCTGGGCCTCCAGCTTCCTGTCACTGCCTGTCGACCACGTTTCTACTGTGACTCACTTCACGACAGCCCAGAATAACTGCCATCTCCTGGTTGGCAGGACCCGAGACTCTTGGGTGAGGTCAAGTCCAAGGCCAACCGAGGCAGCCATGGGGGCTTGGGGTGGGACTGCCTCAGGGCTCCTCACCCAGGCCCCCACCCCTTTCAGCCTGTCCCACTCACATCACCCAGGGAGCCCTAAAGCTGAAGTGAGCCAGGGAGAAAGGGGGTCAGACAGAAGATGGGGGGTGGGGCTGGTTTGAGTGGGCGTCTGGTGCCAAGGGTCAGAGCAGGGGATCAGGGCCTTCACTGGGAGGCCTCTGAGGTCCCAGGGACACAAGAGGGTGGGGTAGGAACACACTGAGGGACTGGAAGGGGAAGGGGTGCCGAGAAGTGCCGTGGCTGTGCCTGGTGGAGGGGAGGGCGGCGGTGGGAGGGGCACGGGGAGTGAGCTGCCTGTGTGGCAGGGCCGTGCCAGTCGATCTTGGCCTGGGTCTCCCGAGGGCCCACAGGGTACAGGGGCAGTGTGGCTCTGTGGGCTCGAGGGCCCAGACTTGGGGAATGGGTGCGCTGACCCTGGGCAGCCGAGGGGGAACGCTGCCCACCCCAGAGAGAGAAGGGCGCGGGCGGCAGCACCGCCAGCTCGCCCTGTTGTCCCCGCACAGGCTGCAGCACCACCCACTCTGTGCCGCCCGTGCAGATGAGCCCCGGGGACAGTCAGGGGCTCATTGATCCATTAGCCTCATTAATACAATTCTCCAGTCTGGCGCGGCCAGCACTTAGGCTTGTGGGAGGAAGAAGTGGGGAGCACTAACCAGGTTGGTCTGGACCTGACCCCGGTCATCCAACTCTGTCCCCAGGCACCTCCCCGTTGCCTGAGGCCAGGAGCCGGATGGGGATGGCAGGACCAAGGGGCGGCTGTGGCCGTCGGAAGCTCTCCTTGGGGCAGAGGGGCCTGGGCAGGCCAGGCTGGCCCTCACAGCCCCCATTCCCACATCCATAAATGGGGATGTGGGGAGAAGCCCTCACAGCCACTGCTCTGAGAGGAGCAGAGAGCTGGGCCTCTGGACATCACAGCAGCCTCCACACAGAGGAGGAGCAAGGCCCAGAGCCTCCAGGGGCAGCTGTCGAGGGCAAGGCACCATCCTTTGGTAACAATCCTACCCCACCCCTCCCACTGGGAGTCCCACCCACCCAGGGCACTGCAGGCAGGAGCAGGTACCAGAAGGACCTCCCCTCTTCCCTGCCCACTGCCCCGCCCACCAGGGAGAGTGAGATACCCTCAACACCCGGAGGCCCTCCCCCACTCCCAACAAGTAGACAGTGATGGACAGTGTGGTCTGGCCAGCCAGCCAGGGCTGGGCCTGCATGCCCCTGTGGAGAGGGACACCTGGCCCAGCTCAAAGATGGAGCGTCTTCTGCCTTCCGTCTGTGTTGCTGTGCGAGGCAGAGGGTGGAGGCTTCCTCCCCAGTTGCCATGGAAACTGCATGCTGAGTGTCTGAGTATAAGCTCAACCAAGGGAGGGGAGCAGCTGCCCTGGGTGGCAGCTGCTGTCACAGACTCTCAGTGTTGGGAAGGGCCCGAGGGGCTGCCCCACTCCTGCGCTGGCCAGCGCAGAGGGCAGCTCTCAGGCCTTCTCGCCTGCATCTCCCTGTGGGCGCTGGACCACCACCACATCTGCTCTCTTGTCTGCACGGGGCTGTAGTGACTCCATCCAGGCCTGGGTGAGTCAAGCACACAGGCCCTGCCCTCCTGCAAACACTTCCAGTGAGGGACAAGATACTGGGGGCGGGGGTGGGGGTGTGGAGAAACGCAGATTCTGGCGACAGTGGGGAGCCAGGGCTGCCTGGGGAGGCCCGAGCGTCCCATTCCCATCCCTGCGGGCGTGAGTGGGTCTGAGTCATCTCCTGCACCGGCTCCGCACTGGGCTCCTGCCAGGACAGCGTGGCCATGCTGCCTCACTGCCCGAGGCCTCCAGCTCAGTCTGGGGTTGTTGCTCTGCTTCTTGCCACCCCACCCTGTTCCCGGGGAGCCCTCTTGCCTGTACCCCACAGCCTAAGGGTAGACGCAAGCCAGGGCCTTGCTCCCCTGAGCCACCCCCACGACCCGAGACAAGCTGGAGCCGCAAAAGGGAAATAAGCTCCGGAAGGATAAGGACCCTCGGTGGACGAGTAGGGGAGCTCAGGGCTTCAAGCCACCAGGCAGCCTGCGGGCTGAGCCCGGCCTCTTCCCCGCGGAGCCCAAGGCACCTCCCAGCAGGGCCCCCTGAGCACCCCCAGGCCGCACTAGACTTCTCTGCAGGTTTGCATGAAGATAAAGACACCCCTCTCTCACCCCCAAAGACCAGTCCCCCACTTCTTTGGTGACAAAGAATAAGCTATTTCCCTGAGCGACCAGTGCCATCCTTGGAGGGGTTTTACTCTGGAGGCACAATCCTGTCTTCACACCTTTCCACAGTTGCAGGTGCATCTAACACAGGCCCCTCCACCCCCACCCCTGTGCACCTGCCAGGACCTCGTGACCTGGGTGTGACGGTGGGGCCCACTCGCCCTCTCTCCGCTGGAGAAGGCTGGGGATGTCCAAGCCCGGCTCCCCGGCAGGACTCAGGGTGGGCCAGGGAGGTCTCGGGGGCTCCTCCCACCCACCAGGCCCAGAGCACAGGGTTCCGGGCCTCACCTGCCTCCCGGGCAGTGGAGGCGGGGAGGGCAGTCAGCGCCGCACAGAGGACGGACCCCAGACTGCCCGCTGGGACGTGCCGCTCGCTAGGTCAGCCGCGCCTCCGCGCCCCTCGAGCCATGCCACCACAGAGGGAGCAGAGGCTTGGCTGTTACTTTATGAAGGTGCCAGCTCGATATCCAGCCCCAGCTGGACCCTCCCTCTTGGCCCATGCAGCCAGGGTGCTGCCAGGAGGCCTCACTGCCCAGTCCCGCCCTCGGCGCCCCTGGAGCCTGGCACCGTTGCCCGGGCCGGGCCTGGTGGCTGAGCCTCAGGGCTGGCACCATCATGGTGAATGGAGCTCATTCATGTCCGCAGCCCAGCCTCCTAGCTCTGCTTCCAGCGTGAAAAGCTAAATTCACAGTTCCCAAGAACAAACACTCCAGGCGCTCCTACAACAGGCAGACCTGGGCTTCCCAAACCGAAACGGAACTGAGAACTCGTGTTAGGGACGAGAAACCTGAGTCCCAGGGCGGGACAGAGCCTCCCTGGGCTCTGAGCCCCAAGCAGCAGAGCCAGAGCCAAGGCACAGCTGCGCTGCATCCTCTTCCCCCTGCCGGCTGCCCGCTGCAGCCCCAGGCCTTGGCCGTGGCTGACTTCCCGTTGCCTCATCCTAGCCTCACAGGGCCCCCTGATCCAGGCCACCTCCCCTTTTATCTCTGAGTCATGCCGTGATGGCCGCTCTGGTCACTGGTGCCCGGCATGGAGACTCAGCTTTCCAGAAGTGTCATGTTTTAGCCCCCAGCCTCGTGAGCAGGATCCCTAACAGACCGTGCTTTACAGGCGGGGGAACTGAGGCTCAGAACAAACAAGAGCTGACGGCTGGCAGAGCAGGGGTTCTGACCCTCGTTGGCCACTCCACAAGCTCACCTCTCCTCCGTCCTTCTCACACCTAGAAGGGCACCTGGAGCGCCTCTGCCCACAGAGGCTGAGGAGGGGCGGGGGATGCGGGCCTAGCAGTGAAGGTTATTGGCCTGCCAGCAGGCTGGGGTTTCCAGGTCTCCCGGGCCCCGGGGTTTGGGCCGGTTCTGAGAAGGGCTGAAACCTTGACATCACCAGCACTTTATGAGGTCTGGGACTGGAGCCTCTGCTGTGCCCAGGGCAAGCCGAGCAGGCGGTGTTTGGGTGGCCCCCTTGCCTGTTGGGGGACCCGTGCTCCCCTTTTGTAGAGTGCAGGGCTGGACTTGGGTGTCCACTTTTGGGGCCAGTGTCCCCCAGCCAGCCCGCGAGGAAGCCAAAAGCAGCCCTCTTGGCCTATTAAATCAAGGAAATGGGTGCTCTCCTGGCACTTGGTGCTGTCCTGTGCCCCTGCAACAGTGAGCGAGGGGCTGAGTGTGTGTCACAGGGTCTGGGCAGCCATTGGGTCTCCAGGCTGAGCAGTTACGGAGCCCCCAGAGCAGAGGAACCAGGTGGAGCTGGGAGCCAGCAGCCTGGAGGGAGGTGCTGGTGGCTCTGGGGGCTCTGGATGGCAGCTGGGCCGGGTCTGCAGAGTCCAGCCCCCTCCCTCTTCATCCCACCTCCCACAGAGGCTCTGTGCCGGTGGGGAGGGAGGCAGGTCTTGGACAAGAGGAGATGAGGACACCCCAGTGCCAGGGCGCCAGCAGTGAGTGGCATGCAGAGCATCTGCTGGGAAGGCAGCCACAGGCCGAGGCCCAGCAAACCTGGTTCCTCTCAAACCAACACTGTGTTGCTCCCGCAGCAGTCCTGGTGCTGGGTGCCGTGATCGTCCCCATTTTACAGATGAGGACACTGAGGCCGGGAGAGGAGAAAGGACTTGTCCAAGGTGCAGCGAGCCCTGGTGGTGAGAGCGAACCCCAGGCCGCAAATCTGTACCCATAACAGGGACACCTGCCTTTTCGTGACTCAGGGGAGCCTTCATGGGGGACCAGGGCCGAGGCTCCCCTTTGCGCCCCAGCCCCCAGCCTCCTCAGGATGTTCCAGGAGCCGGTCTGGTCCAGGCCACCACGGGTGCTGTCGCATGGCAGTTGTGCTCAGGGTAAAGGCCTCCACCACTGAGCTCGGCACTTAGCAAAGATTCCAGTCTCCGACCAGCAAGCTGGAAGCCCCTTAGAGGGGGGTCACCAGCTGCAGCCCTCTGGGGAAAGTCCAGTCTGTTCGGTGAGGTTGAGTATATTCGGAAGTGTCCAAGCAGGAGCTTTCTCTGCAGATGGTTGAGAAATGACTTGTGCGCCACCCTGCGGACTGTCCAGCTGCCTCCCAGGGTCTGACGTGCGCTGTTACAAATCACTGGTTCCTGCCCCTTCCCGAGCATGGGATCGCCACCGCTGCCCAGGCCTCTGACGGGAATCATCTGCTCCGTGTCATCTCTGTACACGATGTTTCTCACTGTGAGCAGCTCCTGGAGAGAGCTGGGTGGGCCCCAGAGCCCTGGGTGGCATCGCAGGCGAGCAGTCGTGGGGTATTTTCTCCTGGGAGGAGCAGCTGCAGAGCTGAGGGCGCGGAGGGCCTCCTGCTGGGGGAGCGCTGGGGTTGGTGCAGACACGGGGTCCTCACCCAGCCCTGGGAGTCACCTATCCAGGGCCCCATCCCCTGTGTGAGGTGGGTGGCCTCCCCGGCTTGCAGCAAGAGGATGTCTGTGTCAGGCTGGTGGAAGTCATGGCAAGACAAGGCATGATGGGCAGAGTCCGGTGACTCCAAAGCTGTCCCAGCTTCTTTCACCCCAGGGCCCAGTGGACCACACGAGGACGGGGCCCAACCCTGTGACCCACAGCACCAAGTGGGTAGAGTCAGAACCGGGTGCCAGGGAGGCATCGGGGAGAATGGGGCCACAGCTGGCCCCCAGGCTGAGCACACCCTCAGGACCAGGGAGGCCCTGAACGCAGACCGAGGGACTGGGATTCCATCCTGGTGCCAGAGCACCCCAGACGTGTGCGGCAGGAGGGGGCGCCAGGGTGCGGGGCTGGGAAGAGGAGTTGGGGGTGAGGCCATGGAGGGTGAGCCAAACAGGGAGGAGGCCCTGGGGGAGGCCCTGCCCGGTGCGCCTTCCTCCCGTACGCACACTCTTGTGCGTGCTTCTCACGGTTTCCAGAGTTACAGCTCAAAACAGCACGTTCCTTTCTCAGTGATCTGTGATTCAGGTGTCAGCATGCTGCTCGGCCCGCACGCCCATGCTCGGGCTCCTGCTCCGGCTCCAGGAGCCTGCACAGCAGAGGTGGTAGCACCAAGGGGCTCCAGCTCCCCCTGCCCCCGCCCAGTGCCTTCTGGGCTGTCTCCTCTCCTGGCTGAGGGACCTCTGTGTGGTGGGTCCTGGGGCACAGTGCCCCCTTCACGGTGCTCACCCAGCGGCTTTGGGGGAGGGCAGGTGGAGCTCCCAGGCTCCTGTGTTTGTCCAGCCTGGCCAGTCAGTGGCTCCCACGGGCTCCCTGAGCGCTGCCTGCCTAAAGGATGGCCCGTGTGGGTCTCCACAGTTTGTCCCAAGGGAGAGGGAGGGAACAGGGAAACCTGAGCCCCACCTGCCTGGAGAGCAAGAGGAGCCCCAGGTGTGGGCAAGGGCCGGACACGAGGGGCGTCTGTCTGTCCTGCTCAGGCCGCACAACAGTGCCCGTCCTGCCAGCCTCCTCTGCCCTCTGTTGCCTGGCGAGGCTCGGAGGGACGTCTGTGGGGTAGAGGGGCCGGCCCCTGGGGTCTGAAGTCAGCCTGGGGTGCGCTGAGCAGGAAGGGCAGACGCAACCTGTCAGGGCCCTGGGGCCTGCTCCACGCAGGACATGGCAGCTGAGCTCTTCCCACGCACACATGCCCTGGAGGACCAACCCCTCTCGGCACACGTGCACTGTTTCAGCAGGAGCAGCTGGCCTGGATGCGGGAGGCACCCGGCTCTCACCCCCAGTGACCTAGCAGGGTCCAGGGAGGCAGGTCCAGGCCCTGTGCAGATGCTCATCCCAGCAGCCCTGCCTGGCCCCACTCCACACTTGCCTACCCACCCTTGAATGCCACTCCACACCCAGGGCCTGGCCTGGTCTGGCCACTGGCCTCTCATCTCTGGGGCCCCGTCACTGGCACGAGATCTGGGACCTGCTGGCGGCCCTCAGAGCCTGCTCAGTAAGTGTCTGCTCAGTGGATTAATGAATACATGCTAATGGCCACATCTATTATTTATCTGATGTGAAATCTGGGGTCAGAAGCACAGCGCCTGATTATGACATTCCCATGAGATGACAGCTCTGCTGGTCCCTACCACGCAGCTTCCAGGAATCCATAAGCGCTAATTACTACCCAGTAGAATGTAACATTCCTGGACCACCACTTAACTGCATGTGGAACATCATCCGCTCCTCCAGGCACACCTGGGGGTCCTGCATCCTGTTTCTCTCTGCAGAAGGCTTACCCCACCCCACACACACCCAAGACCTGAGACTACTCACTTTCAGAGCTTCTGTTATTCCTGAGCTTGTTCTAAAGAAGGCACAGGATGGGTTTTGGAAACGGGCCCTCCCAGGTGGAGTGCAGGACCTTGAGGCAATGTCTACGTTGTGGTGGGGGTGGGGGGGTTCCTTCTCAGCACTGATGCTGTCAGACCGTGTATCTCAGAGAAGGCAGGGTCTGTGGGAGAGCAGGGCTTTGTGGGGCCTCCCCCGGGCACCGCCACCCTGGGGCCAGCAGCACTGCCCGTCCACCTTGGAGGAGCAGCAAGCCTAGAGCTCCCAGCCGTGGGACTTAGAGCACATTTCCTGCCTCTCCAGGCCTCAGTTTCTTTATCTGCAGAATGGGGATAGGAAGGTGTGAGGGTGGAGCAGACCAGTACCCGTGTCCACCCATCAGCACAAGCTGCAGCTTCCCTGTTGTTCCCACAACGTCAGAAAAGTCCTTAAATCCGATGCCTCCGATCTACACTGGCCCCACACTTGGGACGCTCATCTCATTCATCTTACTTTCAAACACGGGGCAGCTTTCACCAGCAGCAGGAGTCCCTTTAGAAGTAGGACGGTCAGTTGTGTGTGGGAGTCAGACGAGGGCCCTGGGTTCCTTGAAAACCCAGAGGCTCCACAGCAGGGTCACAGTCCTCAAGAGGAGGTGGAGAGGGCCAGGGCCACACTCTGTGGTCACGGTGCCTCCTGGCCGCCGTCCTCGCGTCCTCTGTGCTGGTGGGGGCGGGGCGGCCACAGGATCCTCTGTGTGGCCTTGAGTGACCACACTGCCGGCAGGGGCCAGGCCTGCCCAGCTCTGCCCTGCATCCTTGCTTTCGTGAACACAGGCCTCCCCCTTGCGGACTCCAGTGAGGACTGATGCCCCGCCTGGCAGGATGGAGGCACGGGGCCAGCCAAACCCCAGCAGGCAGAGCTGACTGCCGGGGAGGCTGCCCACGTGTTGCCTGCGGGGGATGCGGCGACAGTGCCCCCATGGGAGGGGGGGCTTGCCCGTGCAGGCGCGGGGCCCCAACTGGCAGCCCCGAAGCCACGTGCTGTCAGCGACCACGGGGGCCAGAGGGGGCCAGCGGGGTCGGAGGGCACAGGGCCAGCTGGCGCCCGGCGGGGAGGGTGCTCTTGGGCCTAGCAGGGCCGGGCTGTGCTGACCGCCCCCCCTCCCCCCCAGAGCCGGATGGCGGAGAGCCTGCGCCTCTTTGACTCCATCTGCAACAACAACTGGTTCGTCAGCACCTCCCTCATCCTCTTCCTCAACAAGAAGGACCTGCTGGCGCAGAAGATCCGGCGCATCCCACTCACCGTGTGCTTCCCCGAGTACAGCGGCCAGAACACCTACGAGGAGGCCGCCGTCTACATCCAGCGGCAGTTCGAGGACCTGAACCGCAACAAGGAGACCAAGGAGATCTATTCCCACTTCACCTGTGCCACCGACACCAGTAACATCCAGTTCGTGTTTGACGCCGTGACCGACGTCATCATCCAGAACAACCTCAAGTACATTGGCCTCTGCTGAGGAGCCAGCGTCAGCTGTGGCGAAACTGGGGTATCACACCCCCACCCGCGCTGGTGACCAGCACGGGGGCAGAAAACGGGGGCCCAGAGCGTGTCCCCCGCCCCACCTCCTCGGCCCCCACGTTTCCGCAAACATGAATATGTACGGATAGATCGCTAGGTAAGTAGACACACTTGCGCATACACACACGCACACACGCGCACGCTCTGCAGACAGCAGGCTCCCCGCGTGGCTGAGGTCCTGTGAAGACTTGAGGAGCTGTCACCAAGTCCACCCCGAGCCCCTCCTGCCACATAACCCTGCCTTCCCGACGTGGCTCCACTCTGCATGGGGGTCCGAGGGACCACAGGGAGGGGCGGCCGACTCCCTGGGAGGAGACCCAGTGCAGGGGCCACGCCGCCCCACGTGCGCGCTGGGACCGGGCACCAGGCCTGCGACAGCACTGACCAGCCCTCCAGCCACTCACAGCTCTTTTTAAACCGCTTCAGAATATGCAGCAAAACTCCACATGGTGATACGCGTGGCGCAACTTGTCTCAGACCAAGCCAGCTGGGCGCCAGCTTTTCTTCTACGAGTCGGACGTTTTATAAACCGAAACCTGGTTTTTCTCCTCTGACATCCTTTTTCTTTTCTTTTTTTTTTTTTGGCCAAATCTCGTGGTGTTTCGCAGAAATACAGAAAATTTCCAATGCAGTTGAGTATTCTTTTTTAAATGCAGATTTTCAAAACCTATTTTTTTTTTCGGGTGGTCCTTCTTGTGTCTGGCTTTGCTGAGTGTAAAATTGTTACCTGGACGAGTCTGTCCCTCTGCGCCTGGCAGCAGCCTCGGCGCCGAGTTGTACATAAGCCCGTGCAGCGTCCTCTTGTTACTGGTGCAGTTTCCGCTTCGTTTTTCTTTCAGAAAATAAATGTGATGTATTTAAAGAAGGTCCTTCACCCAGGAGCGAACGAACAATAGCTAAATGTCTTGGTATTTAAAGAGTAAATTACCTGTGGCTTTTCTGCAAGTGGAGGAAAGGGAGGCCAGAGGGCAGCCTCGACTCCTGTGAAGGCTCGGCCGCCTCGCAGCCTGAGGGAGGCCCTTCCTGCCCAGGGCCCACGGCACTGCCACCGCCACCGCCACGTGGATTACCTTGGCTGAGGGCCGTGTGCAAACACGAAGGCGCCGCCAGAGCCCTTGCCAAATCTCCTCTCGGCCTTTGGTACCCTGAGCCCGAGGTTGGTGTGAGGAGTCACAGCCAAGGACTTTAAGGGATGTCGAGAGGGAAAGAGGAGCTGGTGATCGCACGAAAGTCCGAGATTGTCTACTTTACGAAAATAAAATATCCTGAATGAGCCGAGCCTCGTCCCGAGTGCTGTGTGCGTGGACGGCATGCAGGAGGGTGGCGGGGACACCGTCCGTGCTGAGGTTCCTTTTTCTCTCCCCCCTCCCTCCACATGTTTAGGAAAAACCATTTTGAAGTGAATGTCAAGAACAAACAACCCCAAGAGTAGAAAGACGCTGCAAGAGGGAGATCTGCCAGGCCTGTGTGTCCCAAGGGGCTGAGGTTTGGGGGTAACGATGGCACCAGCCCAGGCTGCACCATCACCTGGACTCTCCCCCACCCTAAAGACACCTCCACTAGGGTCAGAATCATCCCCACAGAGTGGAAGAGATGCCTAGTGGGCCTGGAGGGTGCTGACAGCCCCCGGCATGAACAGCGAGCCTGCAGGGTGTTTGGAGGAGGGGCCCCGCCGGCCCACCGTTGGCTGACTCGCCAGTGTGGTTAGGGGGCCAAGGGATGGAAAACACTAGTCAAGGAAGTTTGTGCACACTGCACCGGGCTCCTTACAGACTATCTTATTTCACGCTCATCCCTGCGGCGGGGGTGTCAGTGGTGACCCATTTTACAGATGAGGAAAGATGCCCAAGGTCAAGGTCAGGGAGCAGTGGAGCCATCCTCCCCGGGAGGAGCAGAGGGGCCTGGTGCCTCCCGACACCTGGGTCCGAGACCTGGGTCCTCACCCAGCTCTGCACCTGGACGGCCAGGGCAGGAGCCCACGGGGGCACAGAGCTACCCCGTGTCGCCTCCTCAAACCCAGGACCGGACATGAAGCCCCAAGGAAGGGATACAGACAGACACACACATGTGCAGGTACACAGCACTCAGACACACAGACCTGGCTCTTGTTCCCCCCACCCCTGAGCCCACGCGGGGTCCCCTTCACGCCTTCCTACATCACCAAACAGCAAAAACCCAAGGGGGATTTTATATAAGAAATAACCTGTGACTTAAGATCTTTGAGACTTATTTTGCACTTTAATGCCAACTGTGAAAAGAGCAGTAATCTCAGCGTGAGCATCTTTAACTAAAAATACACAGTGAGAGGGAAATGGAAGGATTCTGCCTCTTGCCCAGATGTGTTCAAGGAGGGGAGGAGGCTTCCCTGGGACAGTGGTCCCCTCCCCGCCTCCCCCACAGTCTTTATCTGCTCCGGTTCTTCCTCTCACCAGCTGATCCCTCTGCTGACAGGACCGTCCCCATCCTCACGGCCCAAGACCCATCATCCCCTTGGGGCCCAGCACCCCAGGCCGTGGAAGAGCGCCCAGGCCAGGGTGAGGCGGGAAGGGGTGTTTGCACCGTCTGACCCGCCCCCTTCCCCTGCTGCTGCCTGAGCAGTGCCTGGCACGGGGGAGGCACGTGCTAAGCTGCATCCAGAGGTCCACAGACACGGCGTTAGCTGCAAGCCCAGGCCCAGCAGAGGGGACGGGGAGAGGGGGCTGGAGTTGGTGGAGGACGGCCCTGAGGGAAGAGGGTCCCCTTGCCAGAGGGGCAGGGTCACCACTGGGGGGGCCTCGTGCTTTGCTAAGTCTGGGTGGGGAGGGGGGTCTGCTGTCCGCCAAGGGCTGTCAGGCTGAGGATGTCCACCCCTCACCCTGTGCTCCCATGGACGCAGTGCCCCCATCTCTCTCCAGCCCCCAGTGGTGATGGCGGGATGCCAGGAATGCCCCCGCCACCTCCCCGCCCAGCCCTGGCTCCCTCCTCTGGGCAGGGAGGGCACCTGCCTCTGCCCACAGCCCAGCTGCACATGAATGGGGCGGGACAGCAGGACAGCAGGACAGTGGAGCTGCCCTAAAGGTGGGCCGGCGGCTCTCAGCGCCCAGCACTATGTGTGCCAGGCAGGGCCTGAGACCACCATCAGAGGGCCCGAAGAGTTGGGGACACTTCCAGGGGGCCCCCAAGTCCAGTTACAAAGGAATCCTGGGTGTCAGCCTGGAGCCCTCTCCTACAGGATGCTGTGTCCACACAGGGAGGAGACGGGTTCCTCCAGCATCCCTGGCGGCCGGTCACTCAGGGCCTGGAAGACAGGGTGCCTGGCGTTTGCCCCACGATCCCGGTTTCTCCTCTCCTGACAAGCAGGCCCAGGCCTGAGAGCTGGAGCAGCCCTGCTGGGCGGTGGCCGGTCCTGCGGCGCCCCCTGCTGGCCACTTTGGGAAACCACGCAGCCAGCTGGACCTGGCCGGGCGCCAGGGCCCAGGAAAGGTCTTGTCCCCACAGATACCCCAACACATGGGCGTGAAGTGCAGCAGGAAAACAGCCGACAAATAGTCCTTTAAAATCCTGCACAGAAACTGCTAAACCACCAGTATTTGTTGAGTGCCAGACACGTGCCCAGCACTCCGCCAGGTGCAGAGGGTCCTTCCGGTCGTGGCCGTGGATAGAGAACCCAGACCCATGACCACCAGCACGAGAGCTGCTGCGCCCTGCATGCAGACCATCCCAGAAGAGCCGCCGGCCCCCTGTGACCTGTTGCTCCCGATGGGCTTCGCTAGTGCCCAAGGCCCCACGCTGGTAAGAGCACAGCCCCAGAAGTAGATGCCCTCACCCACCCAGGCCCCCACTCACAGGCCCAGCGAGGACACCCCCAGGACACGGCTACACGGGCCAACCCAGGAGCTGCTGCGCTCAGGGCCCCCTCAGATGGTCCTCCTGGGGCACCTACCACACTTCATGTCCCCCTCCCTCCCTCCAGCTACCCACCCCCACCCCACCCACTGCTACCTACCCCTCCCCAGAGTGTCCCAGGCCTCCCTCTGGGCACGGACGAAGAGCAGCACCCAGGAAATCCTGTGATAAATCCTGTGATAAATCCTGCGATAAAGTGCAAACTACACCCCCCTGCTCCCCATGGTGAGCCTAGTGCTTGCGGATTCCAGCCTGTCCACCAGAACCCAGAATACCTAGAGCTTTTGAAATTAAGACAGTGTTGGGCTGGTCCAGGTACCTTCTCGGACTGAGTGTGAAAAGCAAAATTCTTTCACTTTTAGAAGAAAATATGGCAGGATACCTCCATGAGCTCTTAGCACCAAATTCTCTTAAACAACACCAAAAAAAAAAAGAAAAAAGTCACAAAGGAAAAGACTGATGAAACTCACTACTATTCAAATGAAAAACTGCTGGACCAATGAATAAACAAACAGAGAAAAGCCACGCAGATAGCCTGGGAAGTGATATTTGCAATATGTGTGACCAGCAAAGTGTTAGAATCTCGGATAAACGAAGCACTCCCTCAAATCAATGAGAAATGGAAAAAACAACTCAGCAGAATGGGCTCAGGCTCCTGGGAGGCCCCCGGCAGGAGAGGAGATGGAGGCGGTGCTAGGCAGAGAGAAGACGCCCCTTCCCAGCCTTGGGGGATGGCAGAGCCATAGGACAGCGACATTTACACGGCTTAGCACTCGGCCAGGCTGCCGGAGGGAGCACGACGGGCTCTCCCGGCTGGGAAGCAGTTGTGCTCTCCGGCCCCATGACGCCCTTCTCTGGGGAAGCCCTGGGGAAAACCAGCTCATGCAGGTCCACCGGACTGGAGTAAGTTCACTGAATGTAAGTACACACGTTCAAACAAGGGATGGGCAGGCTGGGGTTATAATCAGGAAATGGAGCCCGTGACACACGTGGGTACATTCCCAATGATAGCATTAGGTTTTTCAAGTACCAAAGGGATACATACAGCAAAATCCATTTAGAGAGTTTTTAAAACATGCAAGGCAAGATCTATATATAATTACACCTATGCCCCCTTCAGTGGAAGCGCAGAATCCTAACCACTGGACCGCCAGGGAATAATACAAAGACGTGTTGGGGATGAAGTCACCCACTATTGGTGGCTCCAGAGAGGGCAGGAGAAAAGGTGCTGGGTGGGGAAGGTTCACAGGGGACTGTATTTTTTTTTTTTTTTTTTGCGGTACGTGGGCCTCTCACTGTTGTGGCCTCTCCCGTTGTGGAGCACAGGCTCCGGACGCGCAGGCTCAGCGGCCATGGCTCACGGGCCCAGCCGCTCCGCGGCATGTGGGACCTTCCCGGACCGGGGCACGAACCCGTGTCCCCTGCATCGGCAGGCGGACTCTCAACCACTGCGCCACCAGGGAAGCCCAGGGGGCTGTATGTTTTTTTTTTTTTTTTTTTTTTTTTGCGTTACATGGGCCTCTCACTGTTGTGGCCTCTCCCGTTGCGGAGCACAGGCTCTGGACGCGCAGGCTCAATGGCCATGGCTCACGGGCCCAGCCGCTCCGCGGCATGTGGGATCTTCCCAGACCGGGGCATGAACCCGTGTCCCCTGCATCGGCAGGCGGACTCTCAACCACTGCGCCACCAGGGAAGCCCGGGCTGTATGTTTTTTAAGCAAAAATCTCAAGCAAATATGAAATATGGTTGAATGTTAAGATTTAGCAAATCTGGTGATGGTTCCTGATGTTCGTTATCATCATCTCTCTCTTCCCCTGAATGCTTACACAGGTCACAATAATTTTAAGAGCCTTGAGTGAGAACGGCAAGTCCCTTCTCTCCACACCCTGAGAAGGAATGTTCCTGAGTGGTGAGCAGAGACATCCATGGAGCTCAGCCCCAGAACTGGTCCTTTATGGAGACGCCCCGATATCCCAGGGGCCCTCAACCATGGTCGCCCAGGAGAACCAGCCAAGGTGCGTTCAAGGAAGATGTGGGCAGGGCCCACCAGGTGACATGGGATAGGGCCAGGAATAGGGTGGTCTTTTAAGAAGACCACCCGGGGTTCTGCTGTCCGGCCTGGCACACCCCGCCCAGCCCAGCTAGAGGAGGGTATGGTCCTGGCCGGGCAGCAACCCCAGCTCCCAGGGCTCTGCTCAGCCTGCCTCTCTGCACCTGTTCCCTTAGTCATTTCTCTCTGGGCCCTGATTTGGGGAGTGTTCCCGCCTGGTCCTCACTTCAGGCCTCTGGAGCAGGGAGTCCCATCAGCCTCAATGTCCCAGATGGGGAAGCAGCCTGTCTAGGGGCACACGGGGAACGAGGGGACGGCAGAGGGACCTGGTCTGTCCAACTCCTGGCCCGGGACATCTTAAGGCCCATGTCGGCCTTAAGGCACCCCCTTTAAGGCCTGATATCCTGCCTCTTGGAATGAGCCCCTCATTTAAAAATGCTCATTGTGTCTTGTGACAGGATGGGTGTCAACCTGACATGAATCTCAACCCTCCAGCTGCGGTCGGTCAGCGGGTGGCCATTACCCTGGACTCAGCATCAGATTAGCAGGAGCAGTCAGCTGAAGGGGACGGTGAGCCAGGGAGTGGGGTCTTTCATCCTTAAAAACGTGCCCTGGTGCTTCTCACAAGAGGACATTTACAGGGCTCTTGTCACCAGGGAAATACAAATGAAAACCAAAGTGAGACGCAAGCACACACCCACCATCATAGCCAAAAAATCAAGTGTGGGTGCGGATACAGAACGCCTGGGACCCTCATACGCTACTGGTGGGAGCGTAAATTGGCAAAACTCTTTTAGGAAGCCATTTGTAGTACCTTCTAAAGCTGGACATAAAGTTGCCCTGTGCCCAGCAATTCTCTCCAAGGCGTATCTCAAAAGAAATGCATACACATGTCCATCGAAAGACATTTGTAAGAATGTTAGCGACCACTGTATTCTCAGCTGCCACACACTAGAAACAGTTCAAACGGCCATCAGCAACAGAGGGGATAAACAAACCGTAGCACCCTCATATAGTGTGCATACCACACTGCAGAGCAAATCGGCAAAAATCAGTAATACACAACACACAACAGGGACGAAGAAGCTAGAAACAAAATACTACAGACTGTATGTTTCCACTTATGTAAAGTTCAAAGAGGCACAAACTAACTCATGGTCTTATAACCTGAAGACAAATCAGCCTGTTTACGTTTGGGTGAGGGGTGGTGACTGGTAGGGGCAGGTGCTGGCCATACTCTGCACATTTCTTCGTCTGGGTAGCGGTGCCCGGAAGTGGCAGGTTCACTTAGTACAAGTTAATCAAGCATTCACGTATGATATCTGCCTTTTTAACATGTATATGGTACCTTAATAAAAGCATAGCTTTTTAAAAAATAAGCTCTAAACTGTAATCGGCACGGCGGGCGCCTGACTGGGAGAGGAGGCCAAGGGCCACCGAAGCGCCCACGGTGAGCCTACCTGCAGGCAGCTGTGCCAGGTGCTTGAAGGCCAGGTGCAGGTTCTCCCGGCAGGCTGATTGGGGGTCGCTCAGCAGGAAGGACAGGGCGTGGATGACGTCATGCTCTAAAAAGCCATCTCTGGGGAAGAGAAGTGGGATTTAGACACAACGAACGTGCCAGGAGAGGATCCAATAAGAACCTAGAGGTGGTTGCCTGCCCTCTCGTCCCCCTGGAGCCTAAGCCCGTGCCGGCTGGATGGGACCGCATTCCTGCGGCCTCCGGAGAGAAGGCACAGGCTGGGGGTGGCCCTCACATCAGGTGAGAGCAGTGCGGCCTGAGTGGTGGAGGACGACTCCAGGCAACAGAAGCGCATAACCGACCTCCCCTGAGCAGCCGGGCTGAGCTGACCACTTCTCTCCACCTGCCGGGCACACACCTGTGGACTGTCCAGGGCAGCCACGTGCCTCCAAACCCACGTAGGCCTGTTAAGCTTCTTGTTATCATGATATAGATTCACTGAATATCAGGTAAGCCAATTCGATGGGAGGAGAGTTGGTGGTTTTTGTTTTTGTTTTGATTTCCTTATGAAAACAAAGGTGAATGTTTTGGGAAAACTCCAAAGTCAGTGTCTAAAAAAATAAAATAAATAAATAGGGCTTCCCTGGTGGCACAGTGGTTAAGAATCCGCCTGCCAATGCAGGGGATGCAGGTTCAAGCCCTGGTCTGGGAAGATCCCACATGCCGTGGAGCAACTAAGCCTGTGCGCCATAACTACTGAGCCTGCGCTCTAGAGCCCGCAAGCCACAACTACCAAAGCCCAGGTGCCACAACTACTGAAGCCCGCACACCTAGAGCCCGTGCTCCGCAACAAGAGAAGCCACCACAATGAGAAGCCCGCGCACTGCAACGGAGAGTAGCCCCCGCTCGCCACAACTAGAGAAAGCCCACGCGCAGCAACAAGGACCCAATGCAGCCAAAAATAAATAAATAAATTTATTTAAAAAATAGTGAGATGAATGTAAAGATTCTAGAAGGGTTTTGCATGCAGATTACTTCATTAATGTCTGAGTGCTTGCTCTACTTTAAAGAATCAAAGCTCCATGATGTTACAGGTGCTGGTTTAAGCAAAAAAGATGATGAGAAGCTCCATCCAGTGGGCCCATAGCCAAGAAGAGGCACACAGGGATTGGTGGCTGCCTAATGGTTTAGGGGTTTGGGGTTAAGATGAACTGTTTGAAGGGAAGATACAATTTCTTCCAATCCTGGCTTTTTAACCATTCCTTCTGATTAACCAACTAACTGCTGGGCCCAGTCACGTCTGGTGAGGGCTTCAAGGCTGCATCTCTCGAGGCTGGGGTCAGAACTAAATGAGAACTCAGAGCGGGGCCTGGCCCAGTGCCCAGCACACAGGAAGTGCCTGACTGTGCTCTGCCGCGAGGTCTGTATGAGTCGTTCTGGGAGAAGGAAATCACAGTGGGACCCCCAAGTTTCAGGGGCCTTCCCTGACCCCCGGTGTGAGGTGTCCGGGCCTCTTCACTCCACGTCCAGGCGCCCACTCCGAGTCACCCTGCTGGTAAGTCAGCTCTGTAAGCTGTAACTCCCCAAGGTGACAAGAGACCAGGCCCCTGGCTTCCACGCTCAACTGCTTCCCGTCACTCCTCGTGTGGGTCCAGGAAGGCAGGAGGTTTCAACATGGGCAGTCACTCAGGGCTTGAGGGGTGAGATGACCATTGAGCCCGGCAGATTTCAGAAGTCGGCCCCGGTCACTTCTGCCCTTTGTCCAGCGTGGTGTGCTGGAGTGAGCTGGGTCTTGGAGTCCTGGACCCTGGGCACACCGGCTGCCTGCTCCGGGCTCCTCCCCGCCCCTTGTGGTGGTGCTGGGAGGGACATTGGAGAACAGTGTGCCAGTCACATCAGGTCCTCAGTCAGTGACGGTTTCTGCACCTAGTCGCCCTGCTAAAGTGGCTACAGCCGGGAACCACCCCCCACACCTCCTATGAGGATAAACAGACCTACGGTCACCGTCACTGGGCTCGTAGTTTCCTGTAATCCCCAAGCTTCAAGCATCCCTCCTCTCAGCCTCCGTCACCCTCCCTGGGGTTACTCCTAATGCCCAAATCGGGTCCAGAAAGAGGAAAAAGGAGCAGGAAGAATGAGAGAAAGCCCTTTGCCAGATCTGTCTCAGATGAGAACAGTGAGACTCGACCAAGAGCTTTACCAGGTCAGAGCAGGAAAGGGCGGCCCTGCAGATGCCAGGTTCGAGCCCACTCCCCTGTTCTCCCCGGCACCCATCTGCCCTGTTTGGTGCAACACCTGTGAACTGGGGCGCTCACTGTGTCACCACCTCCCCACATGCACCCAGTTCATAGCGACCTGTTGGGCCAGGGCTGCGCAGGGATTGGGCTGGCCACCCCCCTCCCAGGGACCTGACATCAGAACCCAGAGAAGAAACGGGGAGCTGGGGGGTCGAGGGGACCGAGGAGTTGAGGCGGCCATCTGGAGGTGGCCCTGAGCAAGTGGGTGTGTGAGTTCCCAAAGACCACCCATCTGTGGGGAGAGGGAACCAGAGAGAGAGCGCCCGGGGCCACCCAAGCCACCACAGGGCTGACACTTCACGTGCATGAACTCATTTAACTCCCTGCTCCGCAAGCAACTCATTCAAGGTCGTTCAAGGGTGTGCCACCCAGGGGAGGGGTGCGGCTCCGAAGCGTGACATTGATACCCAGAGGCAGCTGCCCACCTGCCCACGTTGTGGGTGGCGATGATACAGAGCACCTCAGTGGTCCTGATGCGCACCAGGTCGTTGGTGTCCTTCAGCAAAGCTTTCAGGCTCTCCAGGCAGCCTACGGGCAGAAAAACCTCTGAACGTTCACTAAGCTCAGAAACCAGCTAACCTAGAAGTCGACAAGTGAGCCGATGTCCAGAACGAGAGCACCAGGGCTCTACTGTTTGGGAGTGTGAGGGCATCATGTGGGTGATGGAGTGTTTCAGAGTCACTGGCGGGGGCTCTGGGTGCTAGAAAGGCTCATCCCCCAGGACCCTGTCATCCAACCCCCCTCGTGAATCTCTGCACACATCCTCCCAGTCCTCCACGGGGTTCAGAAAATGCCCTTTGCATTTGGAGAGACTGGAAGTCAAATTCCAACCTTGTCACCCACTAGTCGTGTACCCTTGAAAGGGTTACACCTCAGGAAGCCAGACTGAGCACCTAAAAATCTTGCCTTATTTACTTATGGGGCAACCCTAGCTTCACACTGCTTCTCTCTGAGCCTCCATTTTCTTCTCTGTGGGTTGAGGCGGTTCCTTCCCTCCCAGGGCCAGTGCTTCGAGGACTAAGATAACACGGGCACTGCACGTATGGCAGTGCTGGCCCAGAGTTGGCTCATTAAATAGCAACCTTTTTTATTGAAGCTCCACCCGGCGAAGGAGGCCAGACTGGGACCGCTGCCACCATCTCTGGGATTAAACTAGCCCTTCAGATAAGGCTGGTGGGAGAGGTGGCAGTTCACTCATCGTGGGCCTGATCTGGGACAGGTGTAACCGTGCCACTAAAATCAACTCAACTCTTATGTGGGTAATTAAGAGAGTGGGACACAGTGGACACAGGTCCCCGTGTATGTGTGGTTTCAGTAAGGCCAGTGCCTATCTTCAGTGAGCCTTGCGGATGAGACAGATAAAGGCCTATTTGGTGGATGTGTGGCCACCGAGTTGAGTCATAGCAGAGGGGGCTGACCACTGGTGGTGTCCAGTTGAGGATGGACTGACCAGCTGGGAGGGATGCTGTGAAGGGGCCACCTCAAGCTGCTCTGTGTCTGTCCAGACCCCAGTCGTGGTCACTTGGGCTGTGCCACGCTCACCTATGCGGATGGCTGTATAGACGTGCTCGGGGTCGTGCATGAGGTCATACAGAGCCATGAGGGCTTTCTGCCTTGTCAACAGGTCCTCCGACTGCAGCTCTTCGTTCAGCTTGGGCAGCGCCCGGCAGCCGTAGGCAATGGCAGCCTGGGTGGGGTTGATGTCAGGGGGCAGGTACTTGGAGATCTGGGCGTGGGCCATCTTCCCACGCCTCCCACTCCTGCACAGGGCGGCTCTGTAGCTTTCAAAGTGAAGCTCTGCAGAAACCACTAATTAAAAGAACCCAAAAGTTGTCAACATTGCTACTGTGATTTGGCATTTTTACTTCCATTTTACAGATGAGCAAACTGAGAGTGAGAGCAATGAAGGGATTTGTTCAAGGCCACAGTGAAGCCCAAACTTCACAGTCAAGTGGCAGCCCAAACTACAAACTGCAGAGTTCTCCCGATACTTTATAGGCTGGGCCTTGGGACAAAGGCATTGAAAACACAAACTAAGCCAAATAAGCAAACACTGTATCAGCTCCATTCAGTGCTTATCTTGTGCCAGCAATACCTAATATCCAACTCAGCTACCCCAGGAGGAGGGGACTTCCATTACCCACATTTTATGAAGGAGGAAACTGAGGTTTAGGGACAACGAGCTGTGGAGGTCACAAACTAGGATAGGAACCAATGTTCAAATCTGGGTCTATAGCACATTCACCCATCAGGGACCCACAGTCGGATGCTTCCGGCACATCCATAGAGAAGGAAATAAGGTTAAAGTGTGATTTATTTTTATCACACACACACTTTGAGCAACTGTAGGCAGTGTGGCTTAGTAGTTAAGAATGGGCTCCAGACCCAAGCCAGTGGGTGGCCCTTAACAAGTTATTTCCTCTGTGTCTTTCTGCAGCTCAAAAGGGAGATGATAATAGCACCCACCCCCACCCCAACCCCCGACCCCCGCCAAGCTGCCATATTCGCTGAGACTCTTGAGCCTGGCTCACCAGGGCTCCAGATACTTTGGCTGAGTTATTATTAAGCTGATGGTGGTTGTGACCGCGTTTAGTGGCAGTGACAAACCCCAGCCTGTGGGAATCGACTCCACTAAGAGAGGTGAGCCGGACTCTGATTCCGGGCAACTGGTGACTAGGGAAGGAGGAGAGGGGGCCGGGCTGGAAGGGGGCCCAGCCGTTTGGGATCAGGTCTCCCCTCTCAGGAAACGGTGGGTGCCAGGGACAGGGGCCTACCCTCATCTAAGGGGTATGGGCTGCCTTGGGGTGGGAGAGCGCGGGGCCTGTTGACCAAGACTCGGTGGGTCTGGGGACCCCTGGCGCCTGGCCCCTGTCGGCCGCCTCAGACTCACCTGCTTCAGCGCGCAATGTTCTGTAGCGAACGCCCATTGCCAGGCGACCCGGTTGCCAGGCGACCCCGAGCGGCGTCAGCCACGCAGTTCTTGCACACTCGGCGCCCACCGCGCAGGCGCGAACATCCCCAGGCCAGGGCCGGCAGTAAAGTGGGGGTGGTGATATTTTACAGGGTTACTGTGGGGAACAAAGGCAACTCAGCTTTGTTCGTAGTGCAGAAGGGAAGTGTCTATGTGTGCCTTTCTCTGTACTGGGCACTTGGCACGCTGTTAATCCTCAGAGTAAACCTGTGAGGTGATAACATTCTCCATTTTACGGACAGGAACCTCAAAGAGGTTCAGTAGCTTCTGCTGAATCACTCAGGCCTGATCCCAGGACTGCTTAGCCCTGGTCCAGGCTCCTTCCTCGGCAGGCTGACTGGCTGGTGACGACACAGGTCAGCCCCTGCAGTGGACTCAGTGCACTGCTGGCCAGAGCAGTTGTTCTTGAAAGCAAGCCAGAGCCAGCCACCACATACACCAAACCCTCCCAGGGCTCCCCACTGGTCTCAGGACAGAGTCCAGACTCCTAGCCTACCGCTCGAGGCTCTGGGTGATGGCCTCCTCCACACATGCTGGATTCTTTCTTAATCCCCCAAATGGCTAACTCTTTCCTGCAGCTGGGCTGCTTGTAACACTATCCACTTCTTTGTTCTTCAGGACACAACTTGGTGTACTCTTCCACCAGGAAGCTGACCTTCTCCCCAACTCCAAATTAGCGAGTGATCCTATAGCTTAATTACCCCACTGGCACACTTCCCTCTTCTTATTCTCTACTTGCTTTGCTTGTCTGTTTCCCCCAACAGACTTCCCTGAGGGTGGAGGCCACTTCGGTCCTGGTTCCTTGCCTCCCCAGTGCCAGGAATATACCAGGAGGCCTTTCAGTAAGTGTAGAAGTGAATGGTTAATGGATTTGAGTCAAGCTTCATAATCAAAGCACTTTCACCATCTTGTGTGATCCTCACAACAAACCCTTGAAGTACATAGTCAGGTCCATTTTACACCAGAGTAAACTGAGGAGGAAGTTGAGCAACTCAGGGAAGCTCACCCTGAGGCCTGAGCCCTTAGCAGTGAAACTCACTAACAAAGACACCAGGCATCGGCCTCCAGCACATTTAACTCTGAAACGAAGGTAACTGACTTTGATCTGTGTGCCATGGACCCCATTTTGTGATGTGGATGTCTGCCCCTACTGCTGTCCTTCAAAGGACCAAGTCGTGAAGGGTCTGTCTAACCTAGAGCATCCTAGCTTTTTTACGAAGGTGGTGTGGAGAGCATTGGGCTGGGATTTAGGAAATCTGGGTTCCAAATCTAGTTCTAATTCATGAAGCAAATCCTTTGGAATGTGTGAGCCTTCATTTCCTTGCCTGTGAAATCAGGAAGCTGAATCAAGTAGATTCTCAAAGTTGGGAATTCCAGATCTCTCAGGATTTGGTTACAGAGAGTCTTTTTGTAAAATCGTCCTTCAATTTTCTGTTTTTCAATCTCCTTTTTATTATTTTTGCAAACACACACATAACATTCTATGTAGCATATATGTTAATTTGTGAGACATAAAAATATAATAAGCACCTGTGAATTCACCATTAGAACATTATCAGTGTCTGCATCCCCTTCCCTTGTCCCATACACGGTCCTCCTCTCCAAAGCTACCATCTCATTTCTGTGGTTACCATCTCACAAATGCCTCTGGAAGCCATCTAGCCCCACATGCCTCTCTCTGCAAAGAGAAACTAGCTCACAGAAGCTCAGTGACTCAGGTCAGCCTTTAAACAGCCATTAATTATGGAAATTAATGTTGTAGTGTGAGCTCTAGAAGCCAAGGCATATGATATTCAGGCATCATTAGGTTCAGAACTATGCAGATGAAGGTCAGGAAATGGAAGGCGTGTCCATTCCTTGTCACTGCAGGGCGATCAAATGCCAGTGCTACAGCAAGAGCCTTTTCTTATGCCATGATTGCAGAGAGGAGGAGGTGTCTATGGGAAAGGTATGAAGCACACGGAAATACATCAGGGCTAACCCAGAAGGGCCGAGATGGGAGATATTATTTTATTCTCTCTGTTCCAAAATGTTTATTTTCATTTGAATTATTTACCGAATAGCTGATATATGCACATAGAAGAAAATCCAAAAAGTATGAAAGTATAATGTCTCCCTCCCTCCTTGGTCCCCAGCCAACGGATCATCCTTATCTATGGCAACCACTGGAATCTTTCCATTGATAAACTAAATTTATACGAGTAAATACAATTCACTTACCTTTTAATGTAATGGCAGCATACTTCAAACAGTGTTCACCTTCTTTTTGTAAATGTAATATTTGTTCACTCATTTAACATTCACTCCATGCCTGCTTATGTGCAGGCACTGTTTCGCTGATGCAATAAATGGGGTGGACTATACACAAGAACCCCTGCTCTCATTGCGCTCAGTGGAGGGAGACATACAGTCAACATAAACAGCAAGTTATATAATGTGTTAGAAAATACTAAGTGCCTGGGAGAAATAGAGCAGAATAAGGGGTTGGAAGGATGCGGCAGTTGTAAATAGGATGCCTCATCTAGAGGTGACATCTGAGCAATGTGGCTATCTGGGGACAGAGCCTTCCAGGCCTAGGAGACAGCTGATGCAAGCACCCCGGTGCCTGGCGTGTTGGAGGAATAGCAAGGAGGCCAGTGGAGCATGTGTGGGATGGGGGTGGGGTGGGGGAGGGGGAAGCAGTAGGAGATGAGCTAAGAGAATAAATGGGGCAAATCACATGGGGCCTCTTGGGCTATTGTAAAGACTTTATTCATCTAAGAGCGATGAGGAGGCATTGGAGGGTTTGGAGCTGAGGACTGACATGATCTGATCTGTGTTTTAACAAGGGATCCCTGGGGGCTGCTGAACTGGGAATAGGATAGAAGCAAGGGTGGAAGCAGGGAGACCAGTTAAGGGGAGAGAAGATGATGATGGTTGGGACCATGGTGTGATCAGAGGAAGTAGGAGGGAGAGAGAAGATACTGGACAAATTTTCAGGGTAGAAGCTACAGGATTTACTGATAGATCAGACACTGGATGTGACGGAAGGAAGTCAAGGGATCTTGGAGCTCCCTCCCTACCAGATAACAAGAAAAACACGAAATATTTACATAACAAGAAAAAGATCACATTTGCTATATTATGAAAATAAGTACTTAAACACTTCACATAATTCCCTCCACGTTTGAACCACCACCCCTCCCCAGCCATGGTGACATCAGGGAGGCCAGGTGCGCAAGTCTCTCCACGGTCAGCCCCGCCCTGGCCCGCCCACCAGGCCCCGCCCTTGTTGCCATGGTGATCACTGGCGCTCGGGCCGCGTCCCGGAGTCTCCCGCGAGGCTCTGGTTGCTATGGTGATCGCGGCGCAAGGCGCTGGCGGAACACTTTTGGCTGTGAGCCCATTCCCCGAAGTCCCGGATTCGTCAGACGCCCGCCTGTCCCGCGTGGTGCTCGTTGCCACGGTGATCGCGGCCACTGGACCTTCCGGACTAGGCAGCGTCAGGAGCCTCTGCAGCCGCCGCAGGTGAGTCAGCCGCCCCTTCGGACTCACCCTCTCCCGCCCGCGTGATCCTCCGCCCACCTCCCACTGCATAAACTGAAAGCGGCCTGGGCCCAGGCCTCCTCGTTTCCTGACCGCACACCCCGGGCCCCCAGTGCTGGTCTGGGGAGAGACGGTCCGATGCGGAGGACCACAGGCCTCTCTCCGTCAAGGCCACCCAGTGGGGAGGGGGCGGGAGGGAGAAGGAGCCGGGGCTGTGGAATAGGCGGGAGGGGCCCGGTGCCGGCTGGGGTGGTTCTGGGAAAGGCCTGTGGGCTGAACCCTGAGGGCCCTGCATACCCAGAGCCTTTATCCCTTAAGGGGCAGGAGCGGGGGACCCCTCCCCACTCTACTTCCTCTGCCTGGGCTGTGTGCACAGCCTGGTGACTGTGCTCCCTCACTCAGCCCAGAGCTGAGTTCAGGGAGGGGCCACTCCTGGTGGACATCGGGCAGGAGACTCAGGTCTCCTCGACTCCCAGGCCAGGTGGCAGGCCTGGTACCCGCCTCCGTGCCCCAACACACACTGCCTGCAGATTGGAGAGATGACCCCTGGCATCCTGACATTCCTGACAGAGAAGAAGGCTTGGACCTGTTTTCAAAGCTACTGCAACGTTAGGCATCAGCTTTGGGGGAGTCCCCAGGGATTTGCACAGCTCCCTAACTCTCTTCCCCCTGTTGGGGCCACAGGACTCCCAGGAAGGATGAGGTCCTCTGTGATGCCTTTGGGGCCCACGGTGAGCCGGGACCGCGTCATCACCAGCTTCCCTAAGGTAGGGAGGCGTTAGGCCAGCCCTTGATATGTGCACTGCTCTCCGGACACCATGCCCTCATCCGGCTTTCCGCACCTCACTCACCACTGGAAACAAAGCAGGTGAATCGGGGAGGTCAGTCCCTCTCACTGACAGACCCCAGGGACTCAGCAGACTTCTTGAGAAGTGTGGCGTTGACTTGCCCAAGGTGGGCCAGCAAGTGAAAAGTGACACCAGGAGAAGGTGTGGCATGGATGTTAAGGGCACAGACTTTGCAGTCAGACTGTCCTGGGTGTGAATCCTGCATGTCATTAAGCTGTGTGACCGCGGGCAAGTTACTCAACCTCCCAGAGCCACTGGTACAGAAGGATAATTCCTCTGACATTGGGTGTCTGGCTCATGGTAAAAGGGAGCTCCCTTGCCCAAGTGTGGTCAGTGTTTTTCTCATTTTAATTATGACATTATCAAATAGCACTCCAGTTTCCTGACACCAAATCCAAAGTTCTCACCCCTTACCATTCTGCCTTCTGTCCTTGCTGGAAACTCACAGCTCTCTTCCATCTGTATTAAAATCCATTATTAATCACAGCAGGGGATGCAAATCTGCACAGCCTCCCAAGGGGGCAGTGGGATAATGTCTCCCAGCGCTTCAGATGCTCAGGGCCAGGCACTGCAGCAATTTGTAAAGTAGAAGTTCAGACACAACATAATGTCCTCGAGAGGGGGCCACTTAGACAGCAAAATGCTGCTTCTTGATACAGACTCGGGGAGGCATGAGCACCTCTCAGGGGCTGATGCACGATGACAGCCAAAGTAAGTTGTTGAGCACTACGTGTGAGAGAAGGAGCAGGAGAAAAGAAATGCACGTGTTTGCTTCTACATGCAGGGTATCGGGAAGGATGCTTAAGATCCTGCCATCAGTGCTTGGTGCTGTGTGTGGGGGGAGAAATCCTCTCTTTTGAGTCTTGAAATCTGTGTCCAGGCCAGTGGGGGAAGGAGGGTAGGCTCTGGTTATTTGGGGTCCACAGTCATTCCTCCTCCCCCTCTCCTGCCTTCCCCCCAACCCCGAGTTCTGTCTCCAACATGCACAGAGAAAGCCTCGGTGCCTTAGACCCGTGGACAGTGCCCCCAGGACTTTCCATTTCATCAGAGGCCCAGGCAGCTGCTTCTCTACTGAACTTGACAGTGGTGACTGGGGATGGCGGGGACTGGGGTTAAAAAGCCAAAGGAAGGGAAGTGTGATCGGCACAAAACAGTCCAGATCTCATGGGATGAAGGACCCCAGTTACAAAGTGGGATGAGGCTCAGAGAGGTAGGGAGGACTGCCTGAGGTCACACAGCTGGGCGTGGGGGAGCCCAGACTTGACCCAGCCGTGGCCGACTCCAGAGCTCTGACGTTTCCCCACCTTGGGAGGCAGGCTAGGGCATCCCTGCTTCCACAGAAGGTGAGATTCTCCCCCAGCTGCCTGTGGCCAAGTTCATCCCACACTCCAGGGCCACAGCACTTCAGACCTGAGCAATTCATGGTCAGATGAGGCCAGTCCTTCTTTCACCCCATGTGCCTCGGTTTCCCTCTGTGCACTTCCTGCCAGCCTTCCCTAGCACACTTCTCCAATCTGTCCCAAGTCCTGGGACCCCTCTACTGACCACCATGTCTTGGCTGGCTGCCAGCTTGACACTGACACGGAAGTGGACGGAAAAGCAGCCAGCTTTCCTGAGAGGTGGCCACACACCTTCGCGTGGCCAGGGGCCCTGGGCTGAGCGCTCGTCTGCACTGCCCACTTGCTCCTCTAGTGAGCAGACCAAGAGGTGCTGTGAGGGGTGTCCCCACCTTACAGATGAGGACATGGGCTCTGTGAGGTCCCGCCCTCACCCTTGGCCGAGCTCCTTCACCGTCCCTGCTGCCTTGGTCACACAGAGCCGAGGGGGCAGGTGGACCAGGGCAGAGCCGCAGGGACCCTGAAGGACAGAGGGGTGGCCCAGGGACCACAACAGAGCACAGCAGCCGTCTCCAGCATGGCCTGCTCCCACATCCTGGCCATGCCCCACACTTAGCCTTGGCCAATCTGACCGCAAAACGTAATGGTCACCTTTCATTTGTTTAATATCATTTCTTCTAATTATAGAACAAACCTGCATTCGATAAGTGTCATGGCGTGTTTGCTGAGCACTTAGTATGTATGTGCCAGACCAGCTCTGCGCTGGTGGCTTCACAAATATGACCTCGTTTTATGCCCCCAAGTCCCTGAGATTTTCCAGATGCAGAAATTGAAGTTCAGAGACATGAGGCAACTACACAGGGTCACACAGCAGCTGAGGGTGGACACAGGGGCCCTGCTCTTAGACCACTATCCAGTTCTGCCTTCTGAAAAATATGGAAGATGAAAGTGCCTTTCAGGACATTTTCCATGCACAGATATGCATATTTTTAAAACAAAAATGGCATCAGAGATCCGTAGAAGGTGTAGGAGGATTTTGGCGCTATAAGTGCCCTTACAGCCCACCCCTCCTCTCACTGGAAGAGGCCCAGAGGGGTCAGAGGGCTGATACGCCCGCAGCAAGGGCACAGCTGTCCCCAGCGGGACACAGCTCTCTGGATCCCCGCCTGGGCTCCCTGGTGTGTCCTGGTCCCACTGCTCATCCTCGGGGCTCACAAGACCCTGGAGCCTTGGGAGTCTCTGACAAGGTAGAGGACGGATGTGACAGAGGCTCAGGAAGGAGGGAGCTCTGGGTAGTAAGTCACACCTGCTGCCCGCTTGGCGAGCTTTGCAGGGTGATGTGCCCACCTGTCTGTCTCTCTGTCTTGTTTCCAGTGGTACACGCCCGCCGCCTGCCTGCAGCTCCGGGAGCACTTTCACGGGCAGGTCAGCGCTGCCTGCCAGCACAGGAATACGGGGACCATCGGGTGAGTGCCGGCTTGGCCAGGGGAGGGTGGGGAGGGCCGAGTGCACGTGTGGGTGTGTGGATGCACACGTGAGCCTCGTACACAGACCATGCGGGCGCCGCCACCCCATACAGGCCAGAGGAGCATCAGCCGTTTATCAGGCTTTACCTGCCGCACCTGCTGTAGGAACAGCTCCCCCCGCCTCGGTGAGGCCGGCACTGAGGTCTGAGCATGGGTGTTCCCTCCAGAAGCATTTCCTGCCCTTCAGGCCTCAGACTTAGTGTTGGGTCCCTGGGGTTTCCTCTGAGTCCCCACCACACCTGCCCCCTCACCCAGGCGGAGCGGGTGGCCCCCGCACCGTGCTCCTGAACTCCGCGCTGGGTTCCTCGCCAGGCCACATGCAGGAAGGAGAGGCACGTGTGTGCCCCGTCCCTGCCTCAGGGCGCCTGGCACTGCAGCACAGGTGTCCTGCCATGGTCACATCTTCTTAGCAAACAGGTGCGGTGTCCTGCTTCCGCCCTGCATCCTGAGGGGCTCATAGTCTGTTCAGGGAGAAGACTGAGCTCACAAGTCACATGGGGACAGTGAGGCCAGGATGGCCGAGGTGGCCATGGTCACGGGCTGAGCATGGCGGCGGCTGCTGGGGGAGTGCTGGTTCCACACGAGGGGCTTCCCACCAAGGAGCTCCCAACCCTTCCCCAGTGCTGGGAGGCCAGTAAACTGGGGCACAGGGGAACCCAGTGGCCCTGCGGCAGCACCTTTACTCCCCCTGAGAAGCAGAGTCAGGGCCACCTGCTCCAGAACTATCAGTGCAGGGAATTCCCTGGCAGTCCAGTGGTTAGGACTCGGTGCTTTCACTGCCGGGGCCTGGGTTCGATCCCTGGTCAGGGAACTAAGATCCTGCAAGCCTCGTGGGTGCGGCCAAAAACAAAACAAAACAAAACACCAGACGTGTACACACACACACACACACACACACACACACACACGTATAGAACTAGCAGTGCAGATGCAGCACCAAGGTAAGGGATGCAGGCAGGGGTACAGGGCCTGGGGCTGTGTGCCTGCCAGGACACCACCATCACCCTGGAGGGCGTTCCAGGGCCAGGCAGGCTGGGGGCATGTCGTGGACTCAGGTCTGCATGCCTGGGCCATGGCTCTAAGGTTCTCAGGCTCCCTGGGGAGCGGGGGCCCTGCTCACCTAGAGCAGCTACCCCTCCCTCTGTATGTGTCCTGCACTTGCACAGCATTCCTGGGACTGTGAGTCACGCCCAAACCACCAGCCTCCTCCACCTGCAGACAGAAACAGGGCACCTCTGTGTCACCTGGCGACTTGGTGCAGCTCACCTGGCCACGTCTTCGAGGGAGGGGCTGTGTCTACTCTGCTCCCAGGCAGCAGCTAGTTCTGGAGCAGGTGACCCGACTTGGACACAGCCCCACCTGGGGCTCTTCCCGCTGCTCCCTCAGCCCAAGACTCAGCCTCCCATGGTGCCCATTTGTGATTCTCACGGAGGGACGTGGACCCAGTGGGGTCAGGGGTACAGAGTCCCCAGAACAAATGCAGGTCCTCCTGCCCTCCCCTCTGAGGGCCAGCGAGGGGGACAGACTTCCCAGAGTGTGTCACAGGTGACCTGTCCGCATCACGAGTGGGGAACGCAGGGAAGGAGGGGCCCGTGCACGTGAAGATGCTCCCGTGACCGCGCCTGAGAGCACCATGCCGTACTCCTCACAGGCTCAAACTCTCCAAGGTGGTTGTGGTCGGCGACCTCTATGTGGGCAAGACCAGCCTCATCCACAGGTGCGCCACCGGCCCGGGAGGCTCCGTCACATGTCGTAGTGGAGACCATGTGGCTGCTGGGAGGGGGTGCAAGAAATCCGGGAGATGGTGGGTCCGTGGGGAGCGCGGCGTCCTAGGAGCCTGGCATTGGTCACACCATCCCCGGGGCCACAGGCTCCCCTCCCTGCCGGCAGACGCGGTACTTTTCACTGCCTTGACCCACTTGTTGGTCTCCTGCTGCCGCAGCCTCTCTCCGCACGGAGTTCCCGCTGGCAGCTCTGTCGCCCATGGCCTGTCTCTGTGGTCCGTCTCCATGGCCGTCACCACCTGGTCTTCTCTGAGGGCGGGCTGTCACTGTCAGGAGTGAAGCCTCCACACGCGGCCTCTGATGGCTTCCTCGGCCCCCACAGGTTCTGCAAGAATGTTTTCGACCGTGACTACAAGGCCACCATCGGGGTGGACTTTGAGATGGAGCGCTTTGAGGTCGCCGGGATCCCCTTCAGCCTCCAGATGTAAGTCACCGTGCCTCGCTTGTTTCCCATCATATGGTTGTGGAGGGCTTCACGGAGACGCCGGGGAGACCCCGGGGAAGGCCTCGGCGAGCGGACAGGAAGCCCTGGGCAGTTCTGTGAAGCTGGGCTCTCTGCTGCCCCAGTCCCCGCAGCCTGATGTGCCCGCCCCTGCCCCCAGCCTCCCCTGGTGCTCCCCACGGGCCCTCTGTGATCCCATTTGCCAGGCCAGCAGCGCAGCCTCCGGCAAGTCACTTCAGCCCTCCAGCCTCTGTTCCCACCTGGAAAACGGGGCCAAAACCGTTCCCTGCGTGCTGGGCTCTAGCAGAGGCCACACGGTCCACAGGCCTTACTGGGGCCTGAACACTCCCCCGTCTCTCTCCCTCTGTCTGTGTGTCTGTCTCCTCCCTGCCAGACCCCACGCCTTGGACTCTCAGGGACACACACACCCCCCCACCCCCGGCTTCGGCCCCTCCCCTCTAGTTTCCCTCAGAATAGCCCAGGGTCTCCCCCCAGCCTCACGCTTTCCCACCAGAGCCCCTCTCCTCCGGCACCTGCTGGTCTCCAGCCTAGCCCTCTCCTGCGTGGCCGCCCCTGCTGGCATTCCCTGGGCCTCTGTCTGGTCCCCTCCTCCTGCGCTCTCCCTGGTGCTCACCCCTGCTCCCTGGATTCGCTCCTCGGGCCTCCATGCCCCGGGCTGGGCCTCAGATCGCGGTGATCACGGTGGAGCTCGCCCCCTTGTGGACTTCAGCTCCTAATGTGTCGAGACAGTGCCCGCTCCTCTGAGACCAGCCCCAGTGCAGTCCTAGAGCAGATGGTACCACAAAACCTCGCCCAAGGGGGTGTACAGGGTCAGACCAGAGCAGAAGAGGCTGTGAAGACGCAGGGCTACAGGACCGAGGGGATGAGGAGGCAGGAGAGTGAAGCAGCACAAGCTGCTGGGGGCAGCCTAGCTGGAGCTGCGGAGGGCAGCTGTGTCTAATTAGAGGGCCCAGGAGGAAGCAGGGGGCTCTCCCAGCTCAGCCTCTCCTTGTCCTACACAGAGGCCATTGCCAGCCAACCAACTGGCCCCACTGCCAGGCCACCCTCCCAGCTCCCACCCAGAGTATTCTTCAGAAGTGGAAATGTGAATGAATTAATGAAAGAGCCAAACAGTTTTGCATCATGCTGGATCACTTGGAAAAATTTCAGATTATTGGTGTCTTGTTCATGGCTTGTCTACTTGTTAGTTTACTGAGAAAACTTAAATTTTGATGTGTTGATTTTTAAAAAGGGTGGATTTTCAGACTCAGCCCTGCATTTTGACCTACAGCCTTGTTCTAAACCAGGGCAAGTAGATCTCAGCCGGTAACTTCCTCTATCTTTACTGTGCCCATGGCAGACATCATTAATCAATTGTTGCATTTTTTCCCATGGAGCCAGGGCTCAGCTCCTCCAGAGAGCCAGAGCCAACTGATCAGAGAAGCAAACCATGTCCTTGTTAGACAACGCACCCCACCCAGGGAGCTGAGCGTCCCCTCCACTGCCATGGGGAAGGTGGAGCCACACCCCAGTCACACATGAGCAAGTGGCAGAGCCCCAGTCCCGTTCCCGGGGTCACCTCTACAGGTGGACTTTCACATCTTGAGAGCAGCCACATCAGGGAGCACATTCTCTTTTTTATGGCACAGTTGGAAGGGACTGAGCTACAGCTCCATTCATCTGGGCAGTGGAACTGCTAAGGCCGTGCCCTTCCCTGTGAGCACAGTGCATCCAGAGAGGGGGTTCCCCATGGGCGCCCAAGGAAGGAATCATAAGGAGTTGGGGGTGGGGCTGGCTGGCTGGCAGCAGGCACTCTGTGACACCCATGCAGCTGGTGCGGGCACGTGGGTCTCCGGCCCAGGGCCCCACAAGCCTGCTGGCTGTGGACACTGTGATCAGTGGCTTAACCTGCCACCACCTCTCCATTTCCCTTTTTCTCTCTCTCTCCCTCTCTCTCTCTCCCCCTCCCTCTCGGTCACGGCACAGCTGGGACACAGCAGGACAGGAGAAGTTCAAGTGCATCGCGTCTGCCTACTACCGGGGTGCCCAGGGTGAGCAGCCGGGTGACGGCAACAGTGGGGCCTCAACCATGTGCAGCAGGGGCCCCCCGTGAATTCCCTGCCGGGCGCACAGCGAGATGCCCAGGTCTTCCGTGCAGGCACCAAATCTGTCCTCTGAGAGCCACTGAGGAAACATGGGGCTGGTCCTCGTCTTCCAGCCGGGCCCAGGCCAGCCTCGGCAGCCACGCGCTTTAGGGACCCATGGTAGTGGGTGCGACCTGAAAGTCTCAGCCCCAGTTTCAGCTCAGAAAGATGCTCAGAGTGGGGAGTACTTGTGCAGAGACCCCAGAAAGAAGAGCAGAGTCAACTTAGGAGCAGGGGGGCGGGGCTTGGCTGGAGGGGAGGAGTGGAGGTGGGCCCCCAGGTGGGGGCCAGCGGGGCTCCTCGCCCACCACATCCTTGTTGAGGGCGCCCCAGCCCTGGGCAGGCCTCCCGGTCAGCAGGCAGTGGCAGCATAAGCCCCCTCCTCTGACCAGGAAGAAGAGAGAAAGGGTTTCAGTGAGAGGTAAGAGCAAGCGGTCCGAGGCATCCAAACCAGACTCAGATGATGAGGTACAGTTAGGTCCACTCAGTACTGGTGTTAAAAGTCACATTTTCACTAAGGTTTGAAAAAAGCAAAAACAGGAAACCACGAGCACCTCGGCTGTGGATTGGAATAACAGCTCTGCCACATCTGCTGTGGCCTCTCTTCTCGGGGGGATGACACCCCCTGGGAGTAAGGCGTGAGGCGCCTGGCACAGCCCTGCAGACAGCAGCCCGGCCACAGTCATCACCACCATCAGCTTCCTCCTTCACTTCTCAGCCCCTCTGCCAGGGTGGGGCGCGTGGGTGGGCCTCCTGAAGCCTTCAGCCAAGGGGCGGAGGGAGGCCCACATCCAGCCCTGCCCACACCCCTGGGGCCAGAAGAGAGCAGGCCCTCTGGAATGCTCTCCACATGGGGCCACCCAGGGCACAGGGGACCAGACACGGCAGTGATGAGAGGAGCTGGGGGGAGGGGGCTGCATCTCCCAATTTCCTGCCCACCCTGCTCCTCAGAAATTGTTCCCCTGAAGCTGGTCGTTGCTAATCGCCCGCACGACCATAGCTGCCAGTGGGGGAAAGTCTGCCCCATGTCAGGCCCTAGGCCAAGAGCTTTAAAACAGCTGCTCCAGCTTAGTCTTCAGAGCTACCCTGAGAGCTAGAGGTAGCTGTGGTCCTCACCATGTCACAGACGAAGGCTGAGGCTCTCAGCGTCAAGGCCTCACCCGCACTCCCTCAGCCGTAAGAGGCAGAGGGGAGATTTGAACGCAGGGGCTCACCTTGCCTCCCTGGAGCCCCCTGTGGCTGGGCCGCTGGGTGTGGATCAGAGTGGGGGGCTGGGTCCCCAGGGCGGCCATGGGTGTCTCCCTCCCAGCCTCCGTCGTCCCCATCAGTTCCGCGGGAGCCCCCTTGTCACGCCGTGTTTGCCTCCCCCGTCACTGACCGGCTCCTGGCTCCCCCCTCCACCTCATGCAGTGATCATCACGGCCTTTGACCTCACTGACATGCAGACCCTGGAGCACACCAGGCAAGTCTGGGGCTCTGCAGCCCCCGTGGGACCCTTGGGCCCAGAAAGCTACCTGGAGGGCTCCCTAAACCTGGGCCATGAGCTGGGCCCCTGACAATGGGTACAGGTGACCAAGCTTGCTGGTCAGCACCTGCCACCCACGGGCCGATGACTGTTGGCTACCTTTTTATCCTTCAAGATCTGCAGCTACAGCAGAAGGCAGGGCAGAATGGCGCATGCTGGCTTCAGTGCTCTGCTGTTGTCATCTTGAAAGCCTTACTAATTTGTGGCGAGGGGCCTGGCATATTCACTTCACCTGGGCCCTGTATCTGGGGACACAACTGGGCACTTGCTCTCTCAGGCAGAGATCTGGGCAAGAGCCGGAGGTTGGGAATTCCCTGGTTGCCTAATGGTTAGGACTCCATGCTTTCAGTGCCATGGTGCAGGTTCGATCCCTGGTCAGGGAACTAAGATCCTGAAAGCTGCACAGCACGGCCCAAAAAAAACCAAAACTTTTTTTAATTAAAAAAAAAAAAGAGCCAGGGTTCATCAACTGACGGACCAGAGCCCCTTCACCTTGCTTTTGTTTGGGGTGTTCACAGCCGCATCTCCAGCCCTGTGAGGGGGGCCAGGCTGGTCACTCCAGGTGGTGACAGTGCAGGACTCACCCAGGGTGAGGGTAGAGCCGTGGCCGGGACGGGGCCTTCAGCTCCCCCTACAGCGCCCCTGCATCCCCACCCACCCGAGGCCCCCGAGGCCAGCTCGGGTCAAGCTCCCTTCCTTGCAACCCCCAGCCCTGGGAGGACCTGGGCTGCACCCCATCCCAGCTTCCTTGGCCCCTGGGGGGGTGGGTGCCGTCTCTGCCTGTCCCCCATGTTCCAGGCAGTGGCTGGAGGACGCGCTGAGGGAGAATGAACCAGGCGCCTGCTTCCTGTTCCTCGTGGGGACCAAGAAGGACCTTCTGGTGAGCGGAGCGGGTCAGGGCCAGGGGCGGCCTCGGGAAACGCGACCCCTTCAGCCTGGGCTTGCGGAGCAGAGGGTGACTCGGATGTGCCTAGGTGGGAACTTGCAGGCGGGGGTCTGAAAGCAGGGGCACTTGGTTCCCAGTGCTCAGGGCTTGTCCCATCAGGGAGGGACGTTGGCGCTCAGACTCGCCTGGGACCGCCGGGCTCACCTGTGGGCAGGTGCCGAGGTCCGGGGAGCTGGGTCAGCAGGGCCGCTTCTCCCAGTCAGGGGCCGCGTGTGAGCAGGCGGAGGCGGAGGCCGTGCGCCTGGCCAACGAGATGCAGGCCGAGTACTGGTCCGTGTCGGCCAAGACCGGTGAGTGGGCACAGGGCTGCCGCCGTGGTGATCAGGGGTGGGGGCCCTGCCCTGGATGGGAGGAGTGGCACACCTGTGTTCTCTAGTGAGACCCCCACGGCCGCTGTGGGGCACATCCATCCCGTCCCTGTGAGGTCACGTCCAGAGTCTCGGGGAGGCAGTGGTGGGGCTGGGGTTGGAACGCAGCCTCACCTGTAACCACACCATCCTCCTGCCCCTGACCTGGTACAGGTGGGAGGGGCCAGTGACCAGCTGTCCCTCCCTTCCCCAGGTGTCATCATAGAAGGCACTCAAACATCCCCCACGGCCCCCAGCCCTCCCCAACACCCCACCCAGTCTGCCCCAGCCTCGCTGGGTCCTCGGCCCCTGAGCTGCCCTCGCCTACGGGCACTGCTTACCCCGGCCCCCAACGCCTCTGAGCCTCATCATCCTCATCTGGGAAGTGGGGTGTTGCTGTCAATCTCGTTTTATTTTTAATGGAAAAACATGTTTTAAATGATAAAAGCCATATGATTCACTGAGGAAAAATGAGAAAATGCAGAGAAGCAAGGAACAGATTTTGAAAACAGGTTGTTGGAGGGATGAAATGAAATAACTTCCAGTGCCTGGGGCACAGTAGGCCCCAAGGCTGTGGGGACTCGGGAATTACACCTGGGAGTCCTTACCCTGGGCGAGGGGCCACCGTGGACACCTGCCCAGGGGTTGGGTGAGGCAGCAGGAGTGTGAGTGGAAGTACCACCTCCAGCCCAACACAGAAAGGTGGCAGCCCCCATGTCCAGTTCCCTCTGCTCCTTCCTGACGGTGTCCCTGAGGCTGTGAGAACCCACCCTCTTATTGGAGTAACAGCATGTTCCCTGAGAGCTCCCTATGGGCCAAGAAGGACTGCCCTGTGCGGTGGTATAGGTTGTTAACTGCACAAGGGCAGCATGTGTGTCGGGGGCTGGGCCCTGTGCGCAGATGGGTGGTCTTGTCCTCCTGGCGGAGGAGGCACAAAGGCCCCACATGGGGGCCAGTGGCTCTAATCCTCATGGCTGCCCACTGGAGAGGTGCTCAAAGGTTACAGGAAAGCAGGCCCACACTGCTCAGTGCCTGGCCCACGGGTGCTCAGTAGCAATTGATTGGAAGAGTAGATGCTGGGAAACCAAGGTTTAGAGATTTTCAGGAGCGGCCAGGGCAGGTGGCCAGGGTGGGGAGCCTATCCCCTGCACAACGGGGGGGCTGTCCTGGCTCCCGCACCGCTGGCTCCCCCACCCCCCAGTGCATCCATGGGCAGGGGCAGAGGTGGCCGGGGTCATGGCTGTCCCGTGCCCACAGGGGAGAACGTGAAGGCGTTTTTCAGCCGCGTGGCCGCCCTGGCCTTCGAGCACTCAGTGCTGCAGGACCTGGAGCGGAGGAGCAGTGCCCAGCCGCAGGTCGGCGACGGGGACATCATCCGTACGTGCAGGTGATGGGCCGGGCTGGGGAGAGGCTTGCAGCCTGAAATCCGCGTCCACCACCCTCTGGCCCAAGACTCGACCATTCCCTTGGCTTGTCGCCCTCTGCTCTTGGCTCCTGGCTTCCCCTTCCCCCATCCCTCTGACCTCCAGCCTGTAGCCTCCCTGCCCACCTGCCAGCTCAGACGCCCACCCCCATCAGCTGCAGGTGCCTGGTTGATGCCAGGTGACTTCTCCCCTCATTACAGGGATGGAGGGACATCCACCCGAGACCCAGGACAGCAAGAGGCCCTCCAGCCCAGGTTGCTGTTAGCTGAGCCTGCGTCAGAGGCCTCCACTGCCTGCATGCGTGTGGGCAGTGCCTCCTGTGACCTGGAGGGTGACATGGAACACCCACCGTGCTGAGCCCCAGGGCTCCGCCTCTTCTCTTTAGCGGGTCGGGAGCCAGGGAAGGCCCCCAGTGGCTTCCCACGGCCCCATGCTGCCCAGCTGGTGGGGGCACTGAGGCTGTCATCTGGAAGGCCAGTTGCACTTACAGAGTCACCCGACAGCCCCCCGGCCCCGGGAGGCTCAGGACCACAGGCACGGACACGTGCCCCCAGGCCCACGGCGCTCGCCCTGGGCACAGTCAGCATCCCCCTGGGCCTCTTCCCCACTTTCCTGGGTCGGCCTCGGAATCCTCCTCATCTCGGTGGTCCAGGCAAGCGGCACTTGCTGAAGTCAAGGCTCCCTGTCTGCTGCAACCCGGATTGGGCAAGAACACCCAGGTCTCCCCTCCCCAGCTCCCGCCCAGAGCGCCCAACCCTCTCCACGCCCTTGTGTTGCTCCTCCTCAGGGGCTACTGAGCCCCCACCCACCCCACTCTCCCCAGCCCTGGGTGTGTGCCCCCCAATCCTGCCCTCCATGGCCATAGGCAGGTGGCACGTCTGGCTCCCGCCTGTTTCTCGTAGATGGTGAGCATTTCTCGGGCAGCCAGGTGGTTAGCCGCCAGGAGACTCGGCAGCTTCTGTTCATTCCCCCTTCACCACATTTTTAGCTCTCCTTTTTTATAGATAGGAGATACTTCTTTATATAAATCACTCCTAAAGGAATGGCATATGTGCTTATTGTGAAACGAGGCAGCACAGAGCTCTGCATGCAGAGTGACAGTCCCTGCGGTCCCGGACGTAAGCCTCGTCTGCAGCGGGTAGGACTCCTGTTCCTACACAGCACGGCCACGACCTCGGAGCCTTGTTTGCTGTTAAACCAGAGTGACTTCTCCCCACGCCCACAGGGCAGGCGGCATTCCGAGGAACTGCCAGAGCGAGCCTGCGTGTCCCTTTAGCAGCTGCAGGTTTGCCTTCATGCAGATGGGCCAGAATCCATTCACCCTGCCCGGCCGTGGGACAGTTGGCTTGTGTCCAGCTTTTAGCTTTTTTTTTAACTGAAGTGACCATCCTCATAGTTATAGCTTTGCACACTTGGGATTCCCCACAGAGGCCTTGCTGGGCCTTCAGTGGGCTGGCCCACCAGACCCAGTTTTGAGGGGCAGGCTGTCTCAGGGTGCACCACGACCGGGTTTGGGGCACACCACAGACAGCGTCAGGATGGCAGACCCTGGTCAGGTGGGCTGGCAACCTCCTGGCTCCATCCCCCACCCCTCTAGGCCCCAGGACTGGGGGGCGGTAATGCACCCTGCTGTCCCTAGCCCCCGAGCCAGGACCCCTGTCTCATGTGCGCCCACCCCTCCAAACGGCCCTTTGTGAAACTCTCCTCCTGTTGCCCCATGTGTGCCCAGCTGTTCGATGTTTCTTCTGAAGAAGAAACCACACCACTTCGCTGTGGTTCCGCTGATACCACGAGTCCACAAAGACATCCTCTACAAGCACTTAAATTTCTGGGGCGGAGACCCAGGGCCGCATGCGAGAGCTTCAGAGCCATCCCGGGCCCCTTCCCCTCCTTCGCTTTTCTCACCCTGGCACTCGAGGCCCCTCAGGGGCCGCCCCAGCCCACCCTGCAGGCCCCTGTGCTCCAGCCTTCACCCGTGGTCACTAGCCTTTGCAGGTGCCAGGCCTCTTCTGTGCCCGGCGGCTCGGGCGCCCCTTCTCTGGGAGGACTTCCTGGAGCCCCCACGGCTCCCACAGCACTTGTTACTTCTGGGTGTGGTGTCCATGTTTGGGCTTCTCCCCCGTCCCCCCCCCACCGCCTTGTGGGACCCTAAGAGCCAGGGCAGCAACCCTGTGACCTCATCTCCCCAGCATCTCCTAGACAAAAGGCCCCCGGCAGGTGCTCACCTAGATGTAGCAGGGAGACAGGAATCCCGCTGAGTCTCCCGGCAGACACATTCACTCTCACCAAGATGCCTCTTCTTGAACCTCCTAGAGACAGTCCTGTGCTTGGCCCTCCTCGGTGGCCAGAGGTGGATGTGCCCACTGCTCACTCAGAGGCTCCTGAAGTCAGGCAGCAGCCAGTGAGGGCTGTAGGGGCTCAAGCGTAAGGTCTGTTCCTGGGAGGAGCTTGGTGAGAGCCAGACACAGAAGATTCCAGGGAAAGCTGTGCAGGCCTGGGGAAGGAGTCGCATGCAGGCACCACCACTGCCTCCAGCCCATTGGAGGTGGGAATTCTGGCCCAAAGCAGGGGCCACCCAGGAATGGGGCCATCCAGCCTCTTGGGGGAGTAGCCAGAACCCCCATTTACTGAGCACTCAGTGGAGGGGGAAGAAGTCCCTTTCATCCCAGCGACCCTGGGGGCTGGGTATCAGGACCTCCTGTCTCCACCTAACTGGAGAGGAGCCTGAGCACAGAGCCCAGGTGACAGGATGCAGCTGAGCACTTCTCCTCCGCATTCCTGGTCCCTCCTCTGTCTCCGCCTCCCACGCCAGCTTGCAGTCTGATCCCAGCGGGAATCCCACTCCAGGTCCCACACCTGGTCCTCCTCAGGGTCCACAGCAGAGCTAATGAGCTAATCAGTCGCTCCCCATCACACCCTGCTCTCTGAGCCCCGTGATTTTACTCAGTCCCTCCCCAGCCCCACAGCCACAGGACCAGTCTCCTCAGTGACCCAGAGCAGGGTGGGGGTCTCGGCCTCCTGGCAAGCAGGAGCCTCCCCCTTCCCCAACCCTGCTGTGGCCTCTGGAGGGAACAGGGGGCCTCGGATCCACCCAATGCCCACTTCGGCCTGATGATGGGATGGGAGCCACTCCCAGAGGGACTGCAATCTCCTGAGGGACCCGGGCAGCCTAAGCTGGACACCTGAGGTCGCCTGAGATGTAGGTAATGGAGCATGGTGATGGGTAGGGGAACTGCTCCACTCACACCCTCACACAGATAAGAACCTGGGAGAGGCCAGGGTGACAGGCGTTCCTGGCCTGGCGACTACAGAGGGGACTCGGGGACCCAGGAGGCCCAGGGTGGGGACGAGAGGTGGGGTGTGGGGTGGGGGAGCTTTCAGAAGCAGCAACACCTCAGAGAGGGCCCTCATCTTCTGAGCCTTCGGAGCTCCCAGAGACGGGGGCAGGGGGCCCTGGGCGCACGTCACCCAAGGAGGCCCTGAGACGAGACACCCTCCCAGCAGCCCCCGGGCTCCTCTGCCATCTGCTGTGGCCTCCCCTGTCACCTCCCATATGTCGGGCAGACAGGGAGCGTGGCTGTCCCACGGCCTCCTTCCAGGCTCCACCCCCTCATCCAGACGCCTCCCAGAATTCAGGGCCACCAGCCACCTGTCTGAGCCTGTGCCCCAGGAGGGAGCAGGGTAGTGCGGCCTGTGCCCCAGGAGGGAGCAGGGTAGTGCGGCCTGTCCCCAGGCTGCTGTTTGCAGACCCTTCCTTCTGCTCCCTGATCCCCAACAGGTGGATGGCACCCCTGGCCTGAGGGTGCTCTGGGCCTCTGGCCACTGGAAGCCACAACCTGCACCATGTCACTGGCCGTGCCTTCAGGAACCAGCTCATCTTGTCCCAGCCCCTTCTTCTCTGTGAAGCTGGAAATGGCAGCCTGGGCACTCGGCCGGGATGCCCCCCACTGCAGGGCTTCATCCAGAATTGATTCTGCAGAAGGTGGTGGAGTTACAAACAAGGGGGCCTGGGAGGAAAGGCCCACAGCTCACTTGTTCAGAGCCCTTGGCCAGGGAAGTCCCTCAGAGACCCCGGCTACCTATTCTGGGCCGGGGCTGGTAACCTGGAAGAGGCACCCCACCAGGCACCATCCAGCACAGAGCAACGAGCAGGGCTAGAGAACAGCTGTATCGATCGCCCCCATTTTCTGATCTTGCCCGAAGCTCCCTGGGGCTGACGGATGGCAGATGACAGATGGGGGTCATGTGGCCACATCCTGTTTGGAGGGAGCCCTCCTCTAGCCTCTGCCCCCAAAGCGGGTGGGGAGGAGGGTACAGACAAGGCAGGGAAGGAGCAAATATGGTCCCCACTTATTGTTGTGTGAGACCATTAGCAGTCACTCCCCATTTCTCCCATCCCCTATCCCCAGGTGACCACCAACCTACCTTCTCTTTCTATAGATTTGTCTATTCTGGACATTTCATGTAAATGGAGTCATACAATATGTGGCCCTTTATGACTGTTTTCTTTCACTTGGCATAAATTTTTTCAAGGTTCATCAATGTTTAGCATGTATTGGTGCTGCATTTTCTTTCATGGTCATATAATACTCCACTGTGATATTCCCATGACAGACGTTGGGGTTGTTTCCATCCCCAGGGTTCTGAGGCATCGGAAGTTCTCCATTCTGTCCAGCAGAGGGGGCCATTGAGTCCCAGCCTCTCCTTCCAGCAAAGGGACCGAATGGCCTCGGGGAGGGGTTGCCAGAACATTGGTCTGGGTTCAAGGACCACTAGGGCTGCTGCTGAGGGTACGAGAGAGAGAGAGAGAGAGAGAGAGAGAGAGAGAGAGAGAGAGAGAGAGAGTGTGTGTGTGTGTGTGTGTGTGTGTGTGTGTGAGAGAGAGAGAGAGAGAGAGAGAGAGAGAGAGAGAGAGAGATTGTGAAATGAATTATAGAGCCACAAAACTATATCCCAGAAAATGAAGGAAGTTGAGGAGGGGACATCACCAACAATCCCACTTTCCTGTTCCATTTTAGTTTTTAGATGAAAAAAAAAAACCATCTATTGGGAGTGGTGGTGATTGTAGTGATGGTTTTCACGGGTGCGAAACCCCTGATGTGACCTCCTGCAGCCCACACCAGCCTCACCCCCTAACCCAGCTGTTCCTCAGACACACCCAGAACTCTGAACTCTCCCCATCTTTGCCTGTCTGTCCCCATCTTTAGGACCAACTCGCTGGCCAGCCTTTCCCTGACCTCTGCCTCCTCCTGGATGCCCGCCCTCAAGGCCCACACACCTCTGCTGTGTCCTGGCTCTGCCCGCCTCACCCTTTCCTCCCTGGGCTCTGCGCTCCCACCCGGGCCAGCACTGGCTGAGCACCTACTATGTCGTAAGCACTGGGGGTTCACTGGGGAACAAGATAGATCTCTGTTCTTGGAAGTTTAGATCTAGCTGGGGACAGACACCAAATGGGGGACCACAGAGTGTTATATATATGGACCCCACTTTCCTCCTCATTCTTCCCTTCCTCAGGAGGGAGGAATGATAAGAAAGCTCTTCGGGGAAGGACCAGAGACCCAGGGTGGGAGTGCTTTCAGGGAAGGCTCAGAGGATGGGAGGAGTGTCCTTGGGGCCAGAACCAGCTGTCCCATGGGGAGATAGCCACTATCTTGCAGTGTCCTTGTGCCCAACAAGCCACTTGCTCTACCAAGAGAATGGAGCTTGCAAACCCAAACCAAACAGCATCAGAGTTTCTGATATGAGCTTGCTTATGTGTACAATATTTAAGGTGGGGCTGAGTTGGGGCCTGCAAACCAGAGAAAGGGACACCTCACTGATGGATGAAGCCACCCCCCCCCAGAGTATCCTTTTCTTTCCCAGGTGTTTAATGATAATGTCCCTGATGAGCCCACAAGTCCCCCTAGAAACTGAGAGACCCTGTCAGCAAGGGGGAAAAAATGTTTGTGCTTTTGGGATTCTCCTTGCTGACAGCCAGGGAATGGGGTTCTGGAGGCCTGGGTTCTAGTCCTGTCGGACCCCCTCGCTGGGTGATGGAGGCAGGTCATCTAAGGAAGGCAACTAATACCGATGCTGAGCTGCTGTGTGCCATGCCCTGGGAGGTCAGGATTTATTATACCCGTTTTGAAGGAGAGGTCCTCAGGATGTGTGCACTGCTGGGATTCCCGCCTCGCATTGCTGGCCACAAAGTCAGGGCATCAACCTCTGTTTCCTCACCTGCAAAACAGGCTTTACAAGGGCCCTGTTGGCCTTGCAGAGGAGTGGGAGGGGACATGGGGCCTGGGAGGGGTGACAGCAGGAGGGTGGAGAGCCTGCAGGAGGCAGCAGTGAGCTGTGCCTGGAAGTGTCTGCCAGTCCGGCTCCCCAGGGTTTTCCTGCCAGTCTCCCAGGGCACCAACATTAAAGGCAATCATGGAAGGAACAGCACATGCTTTATGTTTGCCCCATCTGGTTGCCTTACACATGGTGCTCACAACATCTTACATATGAGAACAAAACTTGGGCACAGAGAGGGGAAGGGAATTGCCAAGGTCACAAAGCCCAGAGTGGGAGAGACCTGAATCCCAGCCAGGCCGGCCCTGGGCTCTGTTCCTCTAGATTAGATGTCAGGGCATCCGCTCTGGGTGGCACTGGAACTGCGGGGAAGGCAAGACAACCCCTCACATCCGTGCAGGGACAACAGCCGTGGGGGCGGGGGAGGGGGTGCGGAGGTATCTTGGTTCTCATTTCAACGCCCAGGAAGCAGGCACAGAGGGGCAGAGGCAGTCAGGACTCAAGCCGGGTTCTCTGGTCGAGAAATCCTGTTTTCGTATCCCCTCACCCAGCAGGCTGGTTGGGGTATTTTCACTTGGCGCCCCTTGGACTCCCTCCAGGGTGCTGTGTGTCTAAGATCTCTGGGCTTCCCTGGGGGACGAGAACAGATTTTGTTTCGCTGCCCGCCTGGGCTATGCTGTCTTCCGCCCAGCCCTGCACGTCCCAGTGGAGGCTGGCGACCACTTCAGAGGCAGATTACAGAGATAAGGTCTGTGTCAGGCAAACACCTGGCCCAGGACCGCAGGAAGGGAGACGTGGGTGTTGAGTGACCTGGGGAGAAATTCCTATTGATTATCTCTGTGACAGTCCCGTGTGGCAGATGTTGCTTCATCACCCACCCCGGGACCCCAGCGCTGGAGGCCCGTTGGCACCGCTGGGTGACCTGCCCGCTAGGGGCGCGCTCAGCCGTGAAGCCGGTGAGGGGCTGCCGGGCTGGGGGGCAATGTGGACCCAGGGGTTCCTGTCCCAGGAGTGCAGAACTCGCCGTCGGGCCTCGGTTTTCCCACGCGCGGGGACGCTGGCAGGGCCACGGCTGGGCGGGGGAGCGGCCCCTTTAAGAGGCCCTCACGCTCGGTCCGCCGCGCCGCGGCCACCGCCCCCCGGCCCTCCCCTTCCTGCGGCGCCGAGTGCGGGCCGGGCGCGAGTGCGGCGGGAGCGGGCGGGCCAAGCGCAGCGCAGCGCGGGGAGGCGGCGGCGGCTGGGCGCGGGCGCCCGAGGAGAGCAGCGCGCCGGCGGCGGCCATGGGCTAGCAGGCCCGGCCTAGCGGAGGTAGCGCCCGCCCCGCGCGCGCCGGGAGCCCCGCACACAATAGCGGCGCGCGCAGCCCCGCGCCCTTCCCGCGCGCGCGCGCGCCCGCCCGCCCCTCGCCCCGCCCTGCCCCGCGCGCGGGGAGCCTGGCCGCAGCCTCACCTGCAGCCCGGGAGGGGGCGGGTATTGTTCGCCAGCTGCCGCCACCGCTGCCCCGCCGGGGGCATGGGGGCCGCCCGGCGCCCCGAGCCGGGCCTGGCGAGGCCGCCGCGCCGCCGCTGAGCCGGGCCCCGCGGCAGCCGGGCGGCGCAGGTGAGGCCGGTCGCGCCATGGTGGACCCGGTGGGCTTCGCCGAGGCGTGGAAGGCGCAGTTCCCGGACTCGGAGCCGCCGCGCATGGAGCTGCGCTCGGTGGGCGACATCGAGCAGGAGCTGGAGCGCTGCAAGGCCTCCATCCGGCGCCTGGAGCAGGAGGTGAACCAGGAGCGCTTCCGCATGATCTACCTGCAGACGCTGCTGGCCAAGGAGAAGAAGAGCTACGACCGACAGCGCTGGGGCTTCCGGCGCGCGGCGCAGCCCCCCGACGGCGCCGCCGAGCCCCGCGCGCCGCGCCCCCAGCCCGCGCCAGCCGACTGCGCCGACCCGCCGCCCGCCGATGAGCCCGAGGCCCGGCTCAACGGGGAGGGCTCCCCGGGCAAGGCCAGGCCCGCGGCCACGCGCAGGCCCGGGGCCGCCGCTCCCGCGGACCACGACGACCGCGGGCCCCCCACCAGTGTGGCGGCCCTGCGTTCCAATTTCGAGAGGATCCGCAAGGGCCCCGTCCAGCCGGCGGCGACGGACGCCGAGAAGCCCTTCTACGTGAACGTCGAGTTCCACCACGAGCGCGGCCTGGTGAAGGTCAACGACAAAGACGTGTCGGACCGCATAAGCTCCCTGGGCAGCCAGGCCATGCAGATGGAGCGCAGGAAGTCCCAGCAGGGCGCGGGGCCCGGCCCTGGGGACCCACCCAGGCCCTCCTACCGCGGGCGCCTCTCCGAGAGCAGCTGCGGCCTCGACGGCGACTTTGAGGACGCGGAGCTGAACCCGCGCTTCCTGAAGGACAACCTGATCAACACCAATGGCGGCGGCAGGCCCCCCTGGCCGCCCCTGGAGTACCAGCCCTACCAGAGCATCTATGTCGGGGGCATGATGGTGGAAGGGGAGGGCAAGGGCTCGCTCCAGCGCAGCCAGAGCACCTCGGAGCAGGAGAAGCGCCTTACCTGGCCCCGGAGGTCCTACTCCCCTCGGAGCTTTGAGGACAGCGGAGGCGGCTACACCCCGGACTGCAGCTCCAATGAGAACCTCACGTCCAGCGAGGAGGACTTCTCCTCTGGCCAGTCCAGCCGCGTGTCCCCGAGCCCCACCACCTACCGCACGTTCCGGGACAAGAGCCGCTCACCCTCGCAGAACTCCCAGCAATCCTTCGACAGCAGCAGCCCCCCCACGCCCCAGTGCCAGAAGCGGCACCGGCAGGGCCCGGTGGTCGTGTCCGAGGCCACCATCGTGGGCGTCCGCAAGACGGGGCAGATTTGGCCCAGCGATGGGGACAGCTTGTCCAGCAGGCTGCTTCAAGACGGCGCCTTCCATGGAGACGCAGGTGGGTACATCTACCACCCTGGTGGGCACACCTGCCCCTGGCTGGAAACCACTGAGCAGTAGGGAATGCGGGGAGGAAAAGGTAGATAGTTTTTGGAGTGATTTTCAAATACTGTTGTGGACTGGAAGGATTCTTACTGATTCTGAGCCTGAACAAACTACATCCCACCTTCCTCCTGAAGGCAGGTTCCCAATGATTGGAATGGGATTGGGGTGGGAGGGGTGGTGTGTGGGATGGTCGGTGGCTCCTTCCTTTGGGTCTAGAGCCCTGTGCTTCTCGCGAGGGTACTCTCTGTGTGTTGGGACCAGGATGCCCTGGGCAGTCATCTCCTTGCCTTCTGATCCCCCCAACCCGAGCAGTAGGGATGGTATAAAGAGTGGGTCATCTCTGCTGCTTGGATGGATGCTTTTGGCCGGGATTGATCCGTGTCTTGGGCAATCCCCGCCACCTGTCCTCAAGAGTTATATGACACGTTTGGGGAACCCAAGAGGTGCCAGCTGCTCCCAGGCCATAGGAGTGTCAGGTTCGCTTGGTAGTCAGAGCAGGTGAAAATACGAATGAAGAGGAAGTGAGATGACGGACAGTTCTGACTCAGTGGGCCACTGAAGATCCACAGGGTGAAGATTTTATCCAGGGCTGAAGCAGGGCCACGCCCGTTCTGATCTGCCCAGTTTTGATGAGAGCCATCACCCAGCATTACCTACCTCTGTGCATCTTACCGTAGCCCCATTTTCTGATCCATCAGTGTGCTCTTGCCTCCTCGTCTTCCCTGCCCACTGGTGCTCATTTTGGGCTCCTAGTCCACGGTCTGACTCCTGGCCCTGAGATTAAACCTATGGGATTTGTGTATATAATACGTGTGCACGTCTGAGTACAAATACCGTGAGGCGCAGGGGTGATGGGACTGGCTTTTGAGATCCAGGCACAGTTCGTGATTGGAGTAAGGAGAGGGATTTGGGGCGGGTGGCGGGTGAGGCAGTCGGGAGTCTCTCAGAGTCCTGGTCCCTGTTGGGCTGATCCGGTTTTCTGCTCCATTGATTTTTCTTTCTCTGCTGATGGACTTGTATGTGCTTCGTTGGTCAGCATCCTCTTGAAACAAGTGAGGCTATTTTTGGCTCTGTGGAGTGGCCTCTCTGCGATCAGTGCCCCGTCCTGTTTGTTTTAGGCACATCTAGTTGCTGACTTCATCTGCTGCTGGGGTGGGCTGTGGTGTGTCGCCGGGATCTGCGGCCTGGCCCAGCTGCATCCCCTGAGTCCCTCGTGGGACGAGTCGGGGGGAGGCTGTAGTATTTAGAAGCCTGCTTTGCAGGCACGTCAGCTCCTCCAGGGTCTGGAGGATTGCCTTGTGGTCGCTGGGCACCAGCCCTGTCTGGCCAGCTGTCGGCCGAGCGAGCCAGCTTGAACTGGTCCTCGGCGCCCGCCAGGGTGTGGGAGAACGTCGTTGATAAAGCAGAAAATGAGACGTTTTCGTGGAGACCTACAGCCTGAAACCATGATGTCTTGCTGGGGGAATTCAGAGTCTCCAGGGACCGGGGACCCTGTTGGAGGGGGTGTGTTTTGGGGCCCTCCCTGCGGGCCATCTCCCCGAGCTCAGCTCCTCGCCTGCCTCTCAGCCCCTGCATGCAGGAGAACCCGGCTCCGTGGGTGACGCTGGGTAGGTTCCCAGCCGAGGAGTTAATTTGACAGCTTGGACCCCACTCTTAGCACTCTCTGGGTCCTTCTCTGAAAGTCCTCAAGGTCCCACGTTCTCTCTCCTGTTAGGTTTTGAAACTCTTGGTGGTTTTAGCTCCGGGAGCCTGTAAACTCAGTACCCAGCACGCTCCTCTGAGCGTTGTGGCTGGAGGGGAAGGAGAGACCCATTGGCCCGGCCATCTGTTTCTGTCCTGACTGTTTACCCATGTTCTTTAGACGCCTGCTGGCCAGGGCTGTGCCTCTGAAATGTGACAATGAGGAAAATCGCTGTGGGGAGGGAGTGGAAGTCACCTAATTCTCTGACGCAACAGCAGCCGCCAACATGGGGGCCCGGCCCTAGTAGCTTCAGAGCCTCTTTACTCTCATATTTCCGAGTTGAGGGAAGGAGCTGAAATGACCACCAGCCGCTGTGCGCCAGGCATGGTGACAGCATGCTTCAGGCAGGGCCCCCTGTGAGCTCCATCACCCCACCTGCTCCACATCTGCAGGTAAGGATGCAACCAGGAAGTGGCAGAGCTGGGCCTCCAGGCCCCGTGGGAATGCAGAGCCCGTCTTCTTCCCACTGCCCCACACATGCCTGAAAAATGCGAGTGGGGGGGGTCCAGTGGTCCTTCGAGCTCCGCACACCCGGGGCCCACCGGCTGCGAGCTCTGCTGTGTGCAAGCCTGTCCCTCCTACAGTATGGGCTGCATAGAAGGAGAGAGTGTGGTTCTTGCCCTCTGGGAGCTTAAAAGTTAATGGGAGACAGGAACACACACATCACTTATGTGTTCAGAGGGCGTGCCATCAGGGAAGCTTCCGGAAATAGCCGCATTGGAGAGGGGCCTTGTCTAGGGCAGAGGGTGGGGGCTGCCGTCTGCCCCTGAGGAGCAGTGGAGCAGAGGCTTCTGTGACTCTGGACTGTGCTTTGTCCTTTATTTATTTGTTTGTTTGTTTGTTTATTTTGTGGTACTATATGACATAAAATTTACTACCTTCACCCACATTAGCCGTTTTTAAGTGTACAGATCAGTGGCGTCAAATACGTTCACATAGTTGTGCAACCATCACCACTGTCTGTCTCCGGGACTTTTCATCTTCCCGAGCTGCGACTCTGTCCCCATCAAACAGCAGTGCCCCCTCCTCCAGCCCCTGGGACCCTCTCCTCTACTTTCCATCTCTGATTCCGTGACTCTTGGAACCTCGTTGCAGGAGTGGAATCACACACATTACATGTCCCTCCGTGTCTGGCTAATTTCACTTTGTGTCATGTCCTCAAATGTCATCCATGTGGTGTCACATCCACGTGTGCGTCTTGAAGGCAGGGATCCCTGGTTCATTCCTGGGCCTCCCGTGGAGCCCAGCTCAGAGCCGTACACGCAGCACATCCCCAAGATCCTGTCCTCCTTTCCACAGCCGGGGGGCCGGGTCGGGAAGGTGGGAAGGTGGCTGGTCATTGGGAAGCGTCTTAGCTGTGTCCACCCCTGTCCCTTAAACTCCTTTCGAGGACTTTGGCCACCGTTTCCTCAGAGAGGCCACACAACCAAGGACCTTTCCTCTTTTAGGTCTGAGGCACCCCCAGCCTCGTGTGTCCCTTGTGAGATGGGACCCTAGATATTGTGTTTCTTCCTGGGCGCTCCTGCAAGTGGCTGCCCTGTTGTTTCACATTTCTGTTAAGCAGCTTAATTTGCCCTTTGGATTCTGGTGACATGTTATCAGGATGATCGCAGCTTTGTTTTTCCCTTGGGTGGTTGAATGGACTGGCGACGAGCGTGAGTAACTGTGGGGCAGAAAAAGGTCACCCAGGCCTGGCCTGGGCTCCACCGGCATCTCTAGACCAGAGCCTGCCTCCACCTCCAAGTTGAGTGCAGGCTCCTCCCGGGGGACAGAGGCAGGGTCCGAGACCATTTAAATCATCACCAGCGTGGAAACGGAATGTAGATCCAATTTTACAAGGATTCTCCAGCTTGGGAAGGATGACTTTCATGTTTGGGAACAGAAGGAAGCATTCTGGACCTTTCACTGAAGAAGGAGCTGGGAGTGTAGATTCGTGTGGGTCCAGGGGTAGGTGCCCCCCCATTCCTCCCTGTTGGTTCTGGCTTCAGTAGCCGCCTCCCCTCCCTGGATGGGAATCCCGTGGTCCAGCCTGCCCTGTGGTTTCAGAGGGTTCCACATTCACAGTGAACGGATGGGCATCTTCTCCAGTTGCCAGACAACAGGCCTGAATTTTGACTGAGGCTGCTTTTCAGATCAAGGCTCAGGAGGAGGTGGTGGCGGATTTAATTAACTCTGAACCCCACAGGGGTCTTGACCCAGACTAGAATTATAATCCCTATGGCTCATGTAGGATTTTTTCCTTATTTTTGAAAAAATGTAATAACTTTAATTAAAATAACTTATTTATGTAACATGTGATAAGTTTTTCTTTATTGTGGTAAAATATATGTAGCAAAACGTGGCATTTTCACCTTTTTTCCGTGTTCAGTGGCATTCTTTATATTCAAGCTGTTGTGTAACCATAACTATCTCTAGAACTTTCCAACATTCCTACCAGAAACTCTGTGTCCCTTACACAATAACTCACCTTTCCTCCACCCCCAGCCCCTGGCAACCACTGCTCTACTTTCAGTCTATTTTCTGTGAATTTACTTGTTTCACGTACCTCATGTGAGTGGAATCATGTAATATTTGTCCTTCTGCGTCTGGCCTGTTTCACTCAGTTAGGGTTTTGAAGTTGCCGGGTAACATTCATCCTTGACGCCCCATCTCTGGTCCTTCATAGTTGTCTTCTCTTCAGGAAAACACCTGTTAGCCATGGCGATGTTTCCTTGGCTTTCACACACACATGTTTGAAGCAGCCCAGTATGTTAGTGTTCTGGGGCAGAATGCCACAGACTGGGGGCTTCAACAACAGAAATCTATTTTCCCTGCAATTCTGGAGGCTGGGAGTCCAAGATCAAGCTGCTGGCAGGATTGGTTTCCTCAAAGGCCTCTCCTTGGCTTGTAGATGGTCCTCCCCTTCACATGGTGTTCCCTGTGTGCCCGTGGACCCCTGGTGGCTCTGTGTGTGTCTAAAATCTCCTCTTCTTATAAGGACATGATTCAGATTGGTTAGGCCCCACCCTGATGACCCCATTGTAACTTAATCACCTCTTGAGAAACTCATCTCCAAATACAGTCACGTTCTGAGGTGCTGGAGGCTAGGACCTCGACGGGTGAATTTCGGGGGACACAGTTTGGCCCCCGGCACTCAGTGAGTCCCTGATTGGGCAGCAGAGAGATGGTGTGTGTGTTGTGCTCATCAGCCGGGTTTTAGGAGGAGTTCAGGTGGAGCATCATGCGGCTCTGGGCAGCCTGGTGGGCCAAGACCACCCGGCCGGGGGTCAGGAGAGCTGCGTCCCAACACTTCACGTGGCCACATCTCTCTCCTCACCTAAAACATTAGGGGTTGGACCCTGTCGTTGCTAAGATCCTTGCCTTCCATTCTTTATTTTTTCTTTTCTTTCTTTTTTTTTTTTTTTTTTTTTGGCCTCGCGGCTTGTGGGACCTTAATTCCTGGACCAGGGATTGAACCCGGGGCCACGGTAGTGAAAGTGCTGAGTCCTAACCACTGGACTGCCAAGGAAGTCCCTTTAACTTTTTTTCTTTAAAATTTATGAACACAATTTTTCCACATCTTTCTTCTTTACTCTGGTTTGTACCTACGTTTCCTTTACTAAGGCAACCACCTGTCCCCTGTTAAGGCACTCAGAGGTATTTATTGAGCATCTACTAAGTGCCAGGCACTGTCTCCTGGAAATTCTCTCTCGCCTTTATTCATGGGTTTGTGGAAAGGCTTCTTTCCATGCTCCTTGTCTTTAAAAAACCAGTGCAGACAAACAAAACCTTTGTAATATCCTTGCATCTTCCCTGACTGTGTATCTTTCTTTAGCTGTATGTTTGCAGCTATTTCCTGTGAATCCTGTGTCTGTCCGGCTTCCTTCTTCAGGGTGGTGAGATCCTCTAGACAAAGACCTACCTTGGTGTCTGTGTCTTGGGTGCCGTGGTGTTTGTGGGTCACGGATGGAATGAGACCCCCATCTCTGAGGTTTCTGTTTGGTCCGGCCCCTCCTTGTTCGAGCCCCACTCCACTTTCCCCCATCTAATAATCGGCATTGATTTTGGGGGGCCTGACGACACAGGTGCCCCAGAAAGGAAGCTTGTTAGCTTTGGAGATGTCCTGGAGGTTATTTTTCCTTCTTTGCTGAGGTTTGGACTCCTCTCAATCAATCCCAAGAGCTTCCTGAATCCCTGGCCTGGGGCCTGCTAATCAGCTGTCTTGGATTCTGGTGCCCCCTGGCCACTGCCACCTTGCAAAACGGGGACATGGGCGTGGCGGTGCCGCAGGGAGACGCGCCTGCCAAGGTGGGGCGGGTGGGGAATGGACTGCAATGCCTGGCTTGGGAAGTAAACACAACTTTGGTGGATGCTGTTTCTCGTGCCCTCGGAACGTTCTTGTGAAGTGGCTGGAGTGAGATTTTACGCTATCGTCAGGTTGGGTCTGAGGGAGTGTGAGACACACACACCCGCCCAAGGTCAGGCCGTCGATGGAGGGGCCGGTGCTGTCCTCTCTCCTAGGCTGGGGGGTGATGCCTGTCGCATGAGAGTGGGCACCGAGTGACCTCACCAGAGGTGGAGGGGACCTGATCAGTTGTTTGGCAAACAAAAAAAAAGCCTCCCGGAAAATGTTGTAACCCTGTACATCTTCCTGGGGCACCTGGCTCAGATTCCTCCAGCAGGTCAGGTGGCAAAGCGCCCAAGAGGACAGACGTGTTGGAAGGATGCTGCCTGTCCATCTGCCTTTTACCTTCAGCAGTCAGGGCACTGGGGCAGGGTCATGGTGCTGACAGGCTCTGCTGTGGGCAGTCCTGGGAGGTGCAGAGGGGCAGGGGCTGTCTGGGAAAAGGTGACAGAGGTGGCCGACCGTTTGCACAGAGGGGTCAGCGCATGGCCCAGGGAGCACTAGGAAGGAGCTGTCAGTGACTGGGAGACCATGTGGAGACACTGGAGGGAGCGGGAGGGCCCTGCTGCCCCAGCTGCCGGGGGAGCCCGGCCAGCAGAGCCAGGGGTGAGCAGTCCCAGGGCATCCTCCCAAGTGCCTCTGTCGGCGTAAGAAGGGCTTTGAAGGTTTGCTTCCTTTTATAGGCCTGACCTGCTCCCTTTAAAAAAATGCTGCTGGCGGGCTTCCCTGGTGGTGCAGTGGTTAAGAATCCGCCTGCCAATGCAGGGAACATGGGTTCGATCCCTGGTCCGGGAAGGTCCCACATGCCGCGGAGCAGCTAAGCCCGTGTGCCACAACTACTGAGCCTGCGCTCTAGAGCCCGCGTGCCACAACTACTGAAGCCCGCACGCCTAGAGCCCGCGTGCCACAACTACTGAAGCCCGCACGCCTAGAGTCCGTGCTCCGCAACAAGAGAAGCCACCGCAATGAGAAGCCCATGCACCACAACGAAGAGCAGCCCCCACTCGCTGCAACTAGAGAAAGCCCGCGTGCAGCAATAAAGACCCAACTCAGCCAAAAAAAAAAAAAAAAATGCTGCCGGGGTTAGTTGGTCTGCCAGGGGGGCAGGAAGAGATTTTATGCGGGTAACACAGGTACACATATCAAGGGTAGCCTTCTGGAACATATGTCCACATAGTCTGGGGAAAGAATGCAGACCTTGAAGGTAGAAGACCTGGGCATGCCTGAGATCCAGCATGTGGCTTTGTGCAGGGACTTGGTTCTGTCAGCTGGAGAGGACGCTCCCTCCTTGGGGGCTTGGTGGGAGCCTGAGTGCCCAGGATGGTGGCCCCTGGGATCTGGCCCCCTCTCTGGTCTCACAGAGTCACCCCCTCAGGCATCTAATGTCAGTTGATTGAACACCACTTAGCAAGCGATTTTAAAGGAGAAATGCATAATTCAGTAGGTGCAGGCCTTTTCACCCACTGGGCTCAGCTCCAGGAGGACCCCGGGGTCTGCTGGGCCTTTCATCCCCCTCTGTTCCCTCTCCTAATGTGTCCTCCTGGGCTGAGTGGTCTTAAAGGTACAGTATGTGTGTATTTTTCTGCATCGTGGCCCCCAAGGAGAGCCAGCTGCTTCACCTAGTGGGCTGTTCTGTCGTCCCAGGGCACCTGGGGCCGCGCACGCCCCTGTGGGGTGGAATGGGGTCTTCTTGCAGTGTTCCTGGGGTCCTGGGAAGCTAGGAGCTACAGGGAGAGAGAGACGGCTTGATTTTTCTCAAAGGCCCCCCCACCCCCAAGTTTGTAGAGGGAAAGCTTAGAACCACTTGGTTCTCGTTTTTAGTGATTGTGAGGCCGTAAGAGACAAAGTAAGAACCACAGACTTTCTTACTTCAGTGAGAAACAGAGGAGGAAGACAGGAAGCCACGAGAGTGGCTCATGCTCGGTGCACTCAGGCTGCTGTGCGGGCTGCCCAGGGCTCCGCCAAGCAGAAGGTGCTGCCCTGGGTCATGTGGAGGGGACACAGGACAGCTGGGCTCCATGTAGCATCTGAACTATTTTCAGTGTCCAGCTCAGCTGCATCAAGTATTGGGTTGGCCAAAAAGTTCATTTGGGTTCTCCATACCATCGTAAGGAGAAACCCAAACGAACTTTTTGGCCAACCCAATACATTCACATTGTTGTGCCACCATCACCACCACCATCTCCAGAACCTTTTCCCAAAATGAGACTCTGTCCCCATCAAGCTGTAACTCGCCCCTCCCCCTCCCTAGCCCCTGGCACCCCCAGTGACCCACCGTCTGTGGATCTGCTGTGGGGCCTCTCGGAAGTGGACTCACATGGCCCTTGTCCTCTTGCGTCTGGCTTGTCTCACTCAGCGTGATGTCTTCACCGTTTCTCCCTCAGGCCTCGGTGGTGGTTGGACAGCAGGACCACGACCAGGCCAAGCTGACCGAGGCCTCTGCTCAATGGGGAGGCACATGGTGCTTGGGGAGTGGGCTGCGTCTTGCACAGCACCATCCCTCACAGGGGTCCCTGAGGAGGAGCAGCAGGGATCCCCATAACTGAGCTGTCTGAGGCTTTAGGTGAGGAGCTGGGGGCACCTGCAGGCTCGTGGTTGAATAGATGGGGCAGTCTTCATCCCTGGCCCTCCCCAGTCTCATGGAGTGGCTGTGCTGTGAGCAGGGATGTGCAGGCTGGGCCAGCCACGCCGGTGACCTCCTCTCCTGTCCTCTCCAAGGCGCGGGGGTCCCCGTGCTGGACTCAGAGCCGTTGTCCAATTGACTGGAAGGCCCTGCGATGTGACCTGTGAACTCTCTTAGGTGATGCTCGGCATGGTGGCTCAGCCTCTGGGTGTGTGTGCAAGCCGGCATGTGCAAAAGCAGGATTTGTATCTGCTCAAATCTTAGACCAAAAAATGTAACTCACTTATGAATGTTGACTTCTGAAAGCTTTCCACTTCCTCCCCTAGGAACATGGGTGGAAGTGTCTGCTTTGGGGCCCCGTGGGGTGGTGGGGATGGTCTGGATCCGAGACCGCCATGCCTGTGGGTGCCCGCTGGGAGGCCCTGTGGGATAGCATCTTGCTGGGGGCAGTCGGATGGGCCCCTTTCCCCTCCCCCCCCAGGCACCTGGGCAGCCGCTGTCAGAATTCGGTTCTAAAACTCCAAGGTGTAATGATGAACATCAGTCTGGGTACCCCTCCTGTGGTATTTTGTCAGCACCCAGATGGTGCAAGTCGCTCTAGAGCAGACTTTTCTCTGCGGAGGGGCAGCGAGACTCCAGAAGGTGGGGTAGGGAAGTATTGGAGACCCGGTCCCCACACTGCTTGTCACCTCCCAGCTTCCCCTGCCCCGTGGGCCCTGTGCTGTTAATCCCTGCTGTGTCTGCAGTCTTGGGGTGCAGAAGCCCCGGCAGTGTAGCAGGGAAAGTCAGAGGGCTGAGACCCAGCTGCTGGCTGCCTGGGAGAGGCCCTTTATTCTAACCGCTGGGCTGGGACACTGATTCCGCAGGTGGCAGGTGGGAAACCATTTCAGTCGGCTGATGTGGTGCGGCAGGCAGGGGCATGGCTGCCAGAGCCTGAGTGCCCTGCTGGGCGCCCCAAGAGTAGGGGGGACGTCTGGGAGGAGAACAGAACGTGTCTGTCTCTCTCTGTCTGTCTCTCCCTCCTTCTCTCTCTCTCTCCCTCTCCCCCCTTTCTCTCTGGCCCCAAAGCACTGGGCCCCCTCAAGTATGTGAGTGGATCAGAGCCGGTCCTAAGGGAGGAGAGTCACTTTATGTTTATTGAATTCCAAGGCAGGCATGATGGGGCATGACAGTAAATAAGACCTTGGACATCAAAGGCCAAGGCGAGGCTTTCTTGGGAGAGCTCCCTCTGTCATCGGGGACACCCACGCCGGCCCCATAGGGCCGGGGGTGTGCAGACCAGGCAGGAGCAGGGGGTCAGGACCCTTGTACTGTCCCTTGGCTTTTCCCTTTCACAGCTGTTTTCAGGGGGCTTTTTAAAGGCTGGGCTGGGCTGTGATTCACTTGGGAAGGGTCCGGGGGGTTCATTTGACTGGGGCCTCCTATGGGTCAGCAGGACAGCATGTGACATCTAGGGGACCAGGTCCTTCCCGGTGTCCTTGGACGTGTCCAGGCTGTAGCTTTACTCTGCTCGGTGCCACTGAGCCCAAAGACTCAGCAGGAACTGGGGGGCATTTGACCTGGTGGAGATTGAAGGCAGTGTCTCTGTCCTGGTTGCCCACATGGACCGCCTCTGCTGTATTTAGAAAAATCACACACATCCCCACAGCTGGTCACTCCTGGCAAGTCTGATTTGTGAGGTTCTTCTTGTTTTTGTTTATCAATATCAGTTTCCCTGGGTCAGCAGTCCAGCATGGCTTAGCTGGGTCTTCTGCTCAGGGTCTCCAAAGTCTGCAAAGTGTTGGCAGTGGCTGCATTCCCATCTGGGGCTCCACATCCCCTCACCAGCACAGGTTGTTGGCAGAATCAGTTCCTGGTGGTTGTAGGACTGAGGTCCCTGTTTTCTTGCTGCCTGTCAGTGGCTCCCAGCTGCCAGAGGCCTCCACTCTTCATAAGCACTTTCTACACGGATATCTGATTTCCTCTTCCAAGCCAACCTGGATTTCTGGAAATCTCCCTGGGTGATCACCTCTGCAGCCAGGCTTGAGAATTGTCTACCTCCGGAGTCCATGAGCACTAGCTATGTGTCTTGAACAGTTGTCATGTGGAAGAGGGAGTAGATTTCTTTAGGGTCATACCTGGGGGGCTGGTCTGTTACTAATGGTTAGAAGCTTCAGGGAAACACATTTCTGCTCAGTGTTGAGGGAGGTTTTCTTTTCTTCCCGACTTTACATAAAATCATATCTCTGATTATTTTATGTAGCTGAGATCTAGCTGCACTGGGGGTCCTGCTTTTGTCAATTAGCGTGAGCATTTTCTAGTTTTACTCAATATTTTGTAAACATTTTTAAAGTCTACCTTATTACTTTGTAATAGAGTTATAGCTTAATTGATCTAATTTTAATGAATTTTGTTGGACATTTAACGTTTATTAAATGTAGCTCGTTATTATAATGTTTCAGCGAGCATCTTTTTTTTAAATGAAGCTTTATTGAGATATAATTCACGTACCATACAATTTGCCCTTTTAGAATGTACAATTTGATGGGTTTTGGTATATTGCATTATTAACTTTTTAAAATTATGTTTTTGTGTGTGTATGTATATATAAGAATAAAACTTACCATTTTAAGCATTTTTTAGTCCATAGATCAGTGATAGTAAGTACATTACATTGTTGTGCAGCCATCACCACCATCATCTCCAGAATTCTTTTCATCTTGCAAAGCTGAAATCTGTGTCCTTTAAACAATAATGCCCCCTCCCTCCCCCAGCCCCTGGCACCACCATCCACTTTCTGTCTCTGAATTTGACTGCTACAGGGACCTCACAGAAGTGGACTCATACAGTATTGCTATAAACGTCTTATTTCATTGAGCATAATGTCTTCGAGGTTCATCCACGTTGTAGCATGTGTCAGAGTTTCCTCCTTTTTTAAGGCTAAATACTTATCCCGTTGTTTTGTACTTAAACCACATTTTGTTTTAAGTACAATTCAGTGACATTCATTAGTCAGTGAGCATCTCGTCTTTTTACATGTGTTTCCATTTGCATTTCCGCTCCCTCCTTGCGGGTGAGCATCTGTCAGTGGATTTAGTCAGGGTGTGGGTGGTTTTAAGACACTTGATATCTGCCACCAAATTACCTTCCAGAAACGCTGTTCCAGTTTACCTGTGGTTTTGCAATGAATCCTCTGCTGTCCTCTGACTTCTTTCTTGCCAAGCTGGGTCTCACCATAACTCCTGATTCCTTGGTGCTCCCTAAGCACTCTGGATCAAGAGAGGCTCAGAGCTGGGGCCACGCCAGTCCCGTCTCTCATTTGGGAAGATCTCTGAGGCTACCAGCTATGTGACAGTCCTTTGTCAGCTCCGTGGTCCTTGGCAGGGAAGGAACTCACTGTCTCCTTGTTTAGCATAGAAGCTGCTATCTTATTGCTGCTCTGGGCTGCTTGTAATCGAAACCGAAAAGCACTTCAGCCTCCCTTGCATGCATCCTGGCCGTGGATTGAGTCAGCTAGACAGCATTGTCCAGTTAGTTCTGGCCCCTGGAGTCCCTACCAGCCTTAAGGGCAGCTCCAAGGAAGCCAAACACTGTGATGAAAAGGGATTTTTACAGAAGGTAGTACGTGGTTGCACTCAGGCTGCAGAAACTGGCAGAAGCTGGGCCAGGGCAGCAGGACGCTGTTGGGCTTGTCAGGTCAAACACCTCCCTGTGCCTGAGGACTTGGAGCCTGTAGGCTGTGTAGTTGTGTAGGCTATGTGGTTGTGTAGGCTGTGTAGTTGTGTAGGCTGTGTAGTTGTGTAGGTTGTGTAGTTGTGTAGGTTGTGTAGGCTGTAGGCAGGGCAGGTACATACAGGAAGGTCATATCTGGAGGGTGGGCAACGTGGTATAATGGCCTTGGGGAGGAAAGGAGAGGGATGGACTCTTTTCCACGCTGGTGAGTTGTCTTACACTGCGGATGATCTGTCTTATATTTAAGTGCTCGCCACAGCTGAGAGCCAGCACTTCTGGAGTTTTAACCATCACAGCTTGTAAGCTGTAGAGCTGGGGCTCTCACTTGCTCCCTCTTCTCTCTGTTGCCTGTCTTGGCTGTGCCATCAGCTGCTGTTCTGATTCTGAGTAAATCACTTAAACCCTGTGGGCCCCTGACTTCCCCCACCCCCCACCCCATAAATGAGGAAGCTGCACGGTAGCATCTTTAAGATCTCTTTAGTTTTGTGATTCCAAATAAAATTAAGTCATGTTGCTCTGAGTTGCCAGCAAGTCACTTGGAAAACCTTACTGTCAGGTGTCCCAAAGCAGTCTTCCCGTAAGACCCCAATTGGGTCTGGCTGCCTGCAGTGACGGGTCCTGGGAGCCCGCGGTGGGCCAGGGGGTGGATTTGGCTCTGCGTGTACATTTAATGGGAACCAGGATGCTTCTTTGATGGTTGATTTATCTCCCTTACTGCCCACTGGCCAGCCCTAGGGTCGGCCCCCAGGGCGGGCACAGATGCTCAGGCTGTGCAGGTGTCACCTGCGTAGCGTGCTGAAAGGCATAGCGTGGACAGCTGGGGTGGGGCCCAGCCTCAACGTGAGAGAGGGTGAGGGCAGCGTGGAGGGCGTCTGCCGGGGCAGAGGTGGTAGTATCCAGGCAGGTGGTTGGCAGCGGGAAGCCTGGAGGTGCCAACTGGTGTCTTGCCAGCCAGAGCACAATCCTGTGTGGTCAGGAACGCTTGTGCTGAGGCCAGCCCTGAGACAGAGGGGCATGCAAGCAAGGCTCTACCTGCAACATCTCTGTGCCGTGGGGTTGGGGGACTTTTGGTACCTTGGGGCCGTTGTTTTCCTGCATCACAGCTGGCCAGTCCTCAAGCAGCCTGCTGCCTCCCAGGCCCGACCTGGGATCAGAGTCTGAGGGGAGGCTCTCTGTCTAGTCCCTGTTACTTTCTGAGCATCCTCAGTGTCTGCCAGAGCAAGGACTGTCTTGTGCCCAGGCTGGCCAGCCCCGGGGATGGGTTGGTCAGTCTGGAGGACACGAGGAGGAGAAGGAGACCGTGCTGACCGTCTGCAGTGCCATGGGGCTCAGATGCCTCAGCAGAAGTCCGTGCTTTCCTTCAGGACTTCTTGTTTGGTGAGCTTGACTGGGACTCCCAGGGACCCCCAGAGTGGCTGGCATTCCCTCTCTGGCGGTCTTGCAGGAGAGAGGACCCCTCCTTTTACTGGAACTCTGCACTTGGGTTTGGCTTTGCGCTTCGTAATAGAATCCCGTGTGCCTTCTGGGATCTGAGCCCCACTCCACCCTGCAGAGAGCTGGGTGGTACCCGCCATTGGCAGAAGCTTAGACCGGTCAGAAGGTTCCATGGCAGAGCCTGGATGTGAACCAAGCGTGGTTATGTGAGCCTCTGTTCTTCACTCTGCAGTATTGGGGTGGCCAACCTTTCCTTAAAGGGCCAGATAATAGCTAATTTAGGCTTTGTGGCTGAGAGGCAAAATTGGGACTATTAGGTAGGTACTTATATAACCACTTAAAATGTAATCGCTTGAAAATCGTTATAAGATCCATTCTCAGATCCTGGGTCACACAAACGGGTAGTGACAGGCTGGGTTTGGCCCGTGGGCCAGAGCTTGCTGTGACCGCTGTCCTGCAGTGCACTGCCTCCTGATTCCTGGTGATTGTGAAATGAGATGACGGAGCCGCGAGTGGGTGTCTCTCCTCTGTGCTCGGGAGCCCTTGTGAGGCAGGTAGGGTCAGTCCTCCTGTCCCTGTGAGGCCTCCTTCCTGCAGGAAGTTGCAGGGGTGGGAAGCAGGGGTGGGGAGCGGTCACCAACAGCGCCCTGTCTCTCCCCTTCATCCTACTGCTTCCGAATGTTTATCCCCTGAAACCAGGCTGCCCGTGGGTTCATGATGGTTGAAGCTGGGTGACGGGAATGGTATTCGTGATACTGTGCTCTCGATTTTGTATGTGCTGGAAATTTCCTGTAATAAAAAGTTAAGAAAATAGTCATTTATTGATCAAAGTTATAAAAGAGAACCCTCCACCTTGAGAGAACAGGGTGTTGGATTCCTGAATCTTTCTCAAGCTCCAAATATGTGTGAGTCGAATCTAACTCATCTGCTCCCTAGTAGCAGATGTTCCGGGAAAGCCAAGCTGTACTTGAGCCATGCCATCTATCATCCATCCATCATCCATCCCTCCATCCATCATCCATCCATCCCTCCATCCATCATCCGTCCCTCCATCCATCATCCATCCCTCCATCCATCATCCATCTCTCCATCCATCCAACCACCTGCCTTAGTCCAGTTGGGCTGCTATACCAGAGTACCATAGACTGGGTGGTTTATAGACAACAGAAATTTATTTCTTGGAGGCTGAAAGTCCAAGACGAGGGTGCCAGGAGATTCAGCATCTGGTGAAGGTCCACTACTTCCCAGTTCATAGACGGCTGTCTTCTCACTGTGTCCTCACATGGCAGAAAGAGTGGTGGATTTCTCTGGGGTCTCTTTTATAAGGACACTAATCCCATTCATGAAGGTTCCACCCTCATGACTGAATCACCTCCAAAGGCACCCTCTCCTAACACCGTCGCACGGGGGATTAGGTTCCAACGTACAGATTTTAGGGGGACACAAACATTTATTCCATAGCTCCATCCATCATCCATCCATCATCCTTCTACCATCCAAATATCCATCCATCCATTTACTCATCATCCATCCATCTGTCCTCCAACCATCCGCCTATTTGTTCATCTGAAGTTTGTGTAGCACCTGCTGGGGTCCAGACTCCATGCTTAGGCCTCGACACAGTCCATGACCCCAGGGAGCTCATAGACACTGATAAATGGGGGCTGCGATGGAGGTCAGTACCAGGTGGGCACCAAGAAGGGGTAACTCTGCTGGGTTAGCTCACAGAGGGCATCAGGGAGGGAGCGGCCAATTGGTTGGGTCTTGAATGGACCCCACTGAAAAGGAGAGTGTTAGGCCATTTTGGGGGATGGGGAGAGGGGGCATTTCAGGCAGAGGCGGCCTGTGCACAGAGGCCTGGAGGAGTGGGACAGCAGGGTTCTGCAAGGCTTGGGACAGCTGGAGCATGGCTTTGGGATGAGGGACTGGCTGGCGATGAGGTGGGGAGATCTTGTGTGCCTCCCACCCTGGGCCAGAGAACCCCCCCAGTGATGCCTGCATGGAGGATGGGGTGAGTATGGGGTGGGAGAGCCACCCTGAAGCCACGGGCCTTGCTCGGTGCCCTGCCCGGGCCACTGTGGGTTCCGGGGCCCCTTCTGGACAGAACTCCTCCTCAGCTGGGCAGCTGCCAGCCTCGCTTGGGCCGAGCAGGTGTGCCTTACCTGCACTCACCTTTGCTTTGACTTCTTGGCTCACGGACTCCTGTTGGGGAGCAGTGGTCCAGACAGTGTGGAGTTTTGTGTCTGCCTGCAGAGCAGACGCACTGGAGCCTCAGTGTTGGTGGACCTTTGCGCTTCACTTGGCTCCTCCGGGCTGGGGTGGGGCAGCTGTCTGCACTGCACACCTGCGGCTGGAAGGGCAGAGACAAGCAACCCTTTCTCCTCCAGGGCCCCCCTCCCCGCCTGGCATGTGTCTGTGTGGCGTGGCGGGTCTGTGGCTGCATGAAGGCCATAGCTGGGGCTGCAATGCCAGGGCCTCGCGGTCACTTAGGACAGTGGGAAAGAGTCGTTGGGGTTTGTTTGTTTGTTTAATTGTGGTAAAATACACATAACATAAAATTGACCGTGTTAACCATTTCTAAGTGCACAGCTCAGTGGCATTAAGTATATTCATGCTGTTGTGCAACCGTCTCCACCATCCGCCTCCAGAACTTTTTTTTTTTTTTTTTTGTGGTATGTGGGCCTCTCACTGTTGTGGCCTCTCCCGTTGCGGAGCACAGGCTCCGGACGCACAGGCCCAGTGGCCATGGCTCACAGGCCCAGCCGCTCCGCGGCATGTGGGATCTTCCCAGACCGGGGCACGAACCCGTTTCCCCTGCATCGGCAGGCGGACTCTCAACCACTGCGCCACCAGGGAAGCCCCTCCAGAACTTTTCATCTTCCCGAACTGAAGCTCTGTCCCCATTAACACTAATGCCCCCTGCCCCCCAAACTCCCTCCCCCGGCCCCTTTCAGTTTCCATGCATCTGACTCCTCTAGGGACCTCATGTGAGTGGAATCCTACAGTATTTGTCCTTTTGTCCTGAGCATAATGTCCTTGAGGCTCATCCATGTTGTAGCATGTGTCAGAATTTCCTTCCTTTTGAAGGCTGAATTTTATATATTCCATTGTATGGATGGAGCACATTTTGTTTATCCATTCACCTGTGGATGGATACTTGGGTTGCCTCCACTTTTGGCTGTTGTGAAATCATGCTGCCGTGAACATGAGTCTCCAAATTCAGTGGTCTTTTTTTTTTTTTTTTTTTTAGCATCAGAATTTTACATTTGTTTGCCTCCCTCTTCAGCTGTTTGGTTTGTTTATTCATTTTTATTGAGATATATTTGGCATTTAACATTGTATTTGTTTTAGCTGTACAATGTAACGACTTGAACATATGTATATGTTGCAAAATGATTATTGCAGTAAGTTTAGTTAACACCTGTCACCACACATAGTTACAAATTTTTCTTTTCACCTATTTGTTTTTCAGTCAATTCCCTTTTCTCTTTTGACAGATTTCCAGTTACAGAAAATTTTGTCCATGTTAGGAAAATGAAATTTTGAGCTGAGGGTTAAAAAAATATACATATAAGTTACCTGTTCTTTTTAAAAAATGCCAAAGGTTCAAAAGATGCTATGATGTCGGTAGAGGTATATGTGCATTGAAATGTAATTCACAGACAGTAAAAGTCACTCTTTTAGGTGTACTGTTCTGTGAGTGATGGCAGAGTGGTGTAACCACAATCAAGATACATAAGAGGTCCGTCACCCCAGAAATTGCTGTCACCCCCAAAAGCTCTATCACCCCAGAAACTTCCATCACTGTGTCTCCTGTATACACCTCTCCCACCCCACCTGCAGCCCCTGGCAACCACTGATGCGCTTTCTCTCCCTCTGGTTTTGCCATTTCCTGAATGTGGAATAAATGGAATCCTACAGTGCGGAGCCTTTTGGATCCAGCTCCTTTCACTTCGGGAGGGCACTTGTGACCCATCCAGGTGGTTGTGTATGATACCTTGTTTCCTCTTGTTACTGAGATGTTTTTTCATCAACTGATGTGTGGACTGTTCCTTTTCCTTTCTGTTCTAACAGCTTTACTGAGAGGTAACTTATATCCCATCTAGTTCCCCTGCTGCACGTGTACCATTCTGTGGCCTTTATAGATCCACAGATTGAGTGATGCAGCCACCATCACTCTCTAGTCCCAGGACCTTGTCATCACCCCCATAGTAACCCCACACCCATCAGTGGTCTCTCCCCACTCCTCCCCTTAGCCCTGACACTGCTTTCTCTCTGTGGATTTGCCTTTTCTGGACGTTTCATACAAATAAGCTCTACGATATGTGGCTTTTGGTGGGCACCGCCCATTTTTATGGTTTCTTTTGGAAGACCTGTCTTCCAGGCCACCCCGCATCCTGGGAGGGCAGATGGAGGGTGAGGACCTGCTCCTCAGAATATGTCCCCAGCTCCTCCCCAAGCCCAGGCCTTTCTCTCTGGGTTTGGGGCTGCTCCCCGCAGGGCACCAGGGAACAAACCCCTTTTTCTCCTGGCTCCCCTTCCCCATAACTGGGGTCCCTGCTGTCCCGTCCTCGGTCTCCCCCAAGGGTTTGGATCCCAGAATGCGCAGGTGGATGGGAGGTCTGACCCTTCAACCTCTGAGAGGGGCCTGCAGCTTCCTGGGTGCCTCTCTCTTCCCCGTGAATCCAGCTGCTGAGTCCCCTTTGTTGTTTTTGCTGCTGGATTGTCCCAGCCCCTGGGAGGGGGCTGAGGCAGGAGGAAAGCTGCCCGGCAGTGGCTGGAGGACTGCTGCTGGGTTTGGCAGACACGCCAGCTCTGCAGGAGAAAGACCTGCAGGGTGGGCTGTGATCACAGTTGGATCCCTTTGCTGCCCATTGTCCTCGGCCTGTGACTGCTGACACGTGTCCCTGGGAACCGCTGTGGTATTTGGTACCTACAGGGACGCCCATTGTCCAGGGCCCCGGGCCTCAGTGGGGAGCACATGGGCTTCTGGAAACTTCTCAGAGTTGTTGCCGCAGGTGCACCAGCCTAGAATAAGCCCCTGGGGGCTGGGCTCTCCCACAGGAGCACAGTTTTTACTCTGGGAACGCAGCGGCTTCTGGCACTGGGTGGCGGCGTAGACATGTGTCCGTGGACCGGGCCCTCCTATGAGCATCCCTCCCCCAGACCACGACCTCCAGGGGCTCTGATTCTGACCGACACGGGCGTTTATGACTGTGCTTTGGTTTATCCCCTTGTTTGAAGAGCAAGCTGGATGCACCTGCTCTCGGGCCAAGAGCGGTGGCAGCTGCAAGCTGCACGCCTAGCGCTGTCTTACTCAGACCGAGGGATGAATTATTTGCTCATAAATCAGTGTCTCATCTACAGAGGACTCAGAGATGTGAGGGCCGGCAGGCTTTCTCTCCACCGCTGGCAGGGTGGGGGCTACAGAAGGCACGAGAAAGGACAGTGCTCTCTCTGGAGACTTCCAGGCTCCCCCACCCCCAGAGCAGCATCCTGGGGAGGCCCTGTGAGAGCCTCCCACATGTGGGCTCATCTGCCCGCGGTCCCCTTGCTAGTCTGAGTGGGGCCTGGCTGTAGCAGGGCAGCCATCCCGGAGGAGATGCACTGACCCCTGCAGCCCTCAGGACCCTCACGGCCCTGGGCTCAGTGGGAAGGTCCCAGGCCCAGGTGGCCACTGGCCAGGCCGTAGGTGGCAGCACTGCTGACCCAGCTCCCAAGCCCTGGGCTCTGGGTGAGGCAGGGGCTGGGCTGAAGGGTGTGGAGAGCCCCTCCCTCAAGGGACGCAGAGCTGGGGACATCGCTGGTCATTGCATTCACCTGACACTCCGTCAGTGGCCACTGAGAAGGAAGGCCACGCTGCCAGTTAGCATCATGAGAGGCAGGGAGGAGCAAGAGATCCTACTTTGTCATGTCGAAATCTTTGGGGGACTTCCCTGGCGGTCCAGTGGTTAGGGCTCCGGGCTTCCACTGCAGGGGGCACGGGTTTGATCCCTGGCCGTGTGGTGTGGCCAAAAAAAAAATTTCTTTTCGGAAAATCCGTGTCTGAGAATCCAAGAAGGATGGTTATGTTTCCTCATCTGTAAACTAGAAGTCAGAGCAGTCATGCGCTCGGGGGCTTGTGTGAAGGTCCAGTGAGATGGTGCACGTGAGAAAAGCACTTAGCCCTGCTGCCGGCGCGCCTCGGTGCTTCATAACACTTGTTATTCTTGTTTTATTGTTGTTATGACAGAGAGTGGGGAGGATGTTGGCTGCTTCATCATCTGGCTGGACGTGTGGGTTTTTTTTTTTTTTTAAGAGACCGCCGTGGAAGATGAGAAGCTGCCTTTTTCCATCAGAGTTGGAAACGCCCAGAGTCCATTTCCAAGCAGTGATTTTTCAAATGCTTCAGTTTCGTTCTAGGAGCACAGCCCTTCTTTTCAAATGACATTTTAGATGACACCTCAGTACATGAAACAGATGAAAAGGGTCCCCGCTAGCTGAGCCCAGCCCCGCTTGGCCTCCCACCCCTCCTGGCCTGGTGGTCTCCACATGGCTCCGAGGACCCAAGTGTGTGCTGTCCCGGGGGTGGCGGCCGAGGGTCTGGGGGCAGGTTCTTCCTGGAAGTCGGTGTCCTGTGTCTCCTCCAAGGTGGAGGCGGCCGGGCAGGGAGCCTGGCACAACTTCCTTCTTGGAGCAGAGACACAGACTCGGTCCCCGGAATGACCAGCTCGTTTCATCAGCAGATGCGGGGTGAGGTGAGGGGGCACTCTGGCTCAGAGCCTGGGTGTGAGCCCGTGTTGTACAAACCTGCATTTGGAAGGGGTTAAAGACAAGACTTCTGTCTGTCACAGAACTTTGCTTTTGTTCTTCTTCATTTAAAATTGTGATAAAAAATTTAAGCGATGGGGTTTCCCTGGTGGCGCAGTGGTTGAGAGTCCGCCTGCCAATGCAGGGGACGCGGGTTCGTGCCCTGGTCTGGGAGGATCCCACATGCCACAGAGCGGCTGGGCCTGGGAGCCATGGCTGCTGAGCCTGCGCGTCCAGAGCCTGTGCTCCGCGACGGGAGAGGCCACAACAGTGAGAGGCCCGCGTACCGCCAAAAAAAAAAAAAAATTTAAGCGACACCTTAGTGGCATGAAGTACGTTTGCATTGTCGTGCAGCCATCACCACTGTCCATCACCTTCCTCCTGAAACTCTGTCCCCATTAAACACTAACTCCCCCCTCCCCTCCCACCCCTGGCACCCCCCTTCTACTTTCCGTCTCTATGGATTTGACTGCTCCATGCACCTCACAGAAGTAGAATCCTACAGTACTTGTCCTTTTGTGTCTGGCTTATTTCACTCAGCATAAGGTCTTCAACGTTCGTCCACATTGTAGCAGGTGTCAGAATGTCCTTCCTTTTTAAGGCTGAATAATGTTCCTTTGTATGGAGGGACCACGTTTTGCTTATCTATTCATCCATCGGTGGACCCTTGGGTTGTGTCTACCTTTGGCTGCTCTGAGCGTGGCTGTAATGCTTTTACTCTTGATTCCTTGCAACCAGGACCCACCTGCAGGAGCACCCAGGGTACCACTCAGCTGCTGTTGATGGGGGATGGGAGAGGACACCATTTTCCTGAGCACAGCCCTCTGGGATGTAGCAGGTGGCTGATGGACAGGGCAGGAGTTCTTGGAAAGGGGTGTTTCTGGTGGCGAGTGCCACCACCGTTTCCAGCCACTTTCTCTGCCAAGGAAACTTGAGCCAGCCGCTCCTGGGATGTGGCAAACCTCCGATCAGGTTCCGGGGAGATGGTGGAGTGGTTTTCTGGGTGATCCGGCTCCCCCGAGCCAGTCAGTGACAAAGCCAGTATAGTGGTGGGACAGGGACACCTGTCCCTGTTTGGTTTTGACACTTTGCTTTCTGAGTGGAATGGGGTGGGCAGGTGCCTTTCTCCCAGCAGCACCAACAGTGTGGGCTCAGCCCTGAGGTGGACTGTGGTCCTGCCCTGCAGTCAGCAGTTCAGGAATTGGCAGGGGGCAGCCTGCCTTCAGGTGATGGGGATGTGTAAGGAAGCTATGGGACCAGGGAGTCAAGGAATCAGGCAGTGACTGAGACTCCAGGCATTGGCCCTTTCCTGGAAACCTGGGTCATTTTCTAGAATAACCAGATTCCCTTGAGTTTTGCCAGGTTCAGGAAATCTGGCTGAGCTGGCCTAGCTTCAGAATACAGATGCCTGGTTTCTGCAAAGCCGAGTTTATTCCCAGCCCCTTTCTCTGAATTCTCAGTGTCTACATTGTTTAGGAGTCATTAACATGTTTATAAGCAGAGACCCAGGAATCCCACCCTAGATTTTCCTAAGGAAATAGGACTTTTTTTCCCTTTTCCTTTTGGTATTATTATACGAGCTGATTCATTGTATTCATAACAGTGGAAAGCTGGAAATAAACTAAAACTAGTCCCGCAATAGGAAAGGGGTTCCATTAGCTGGGTAGACTATGATGTAATCAGCACATGGTAACAATGTAGATTATGTAGCCACGTGGTTCAAGCTCCTAAGTAGAAAGAGTGACACACAGAGCTGTATGTGTTAGGATTTGTATCTGTCATCTCTTGCTGTGTAACAAACCATCCCCACACTGAGTGGCTTAAAAGAGCATGATTTAATCTCTTGTGACTCTGTGTGTGTATTGGTGGGTGGTCACCTGGTGGGGACAGTGGAAGGCTGGGACCTCTCTCTCCCTGTGATCAGCCCTCATTCCAGCCTGAGTGCCTTCACACGGAGCCTGGGTTCCAAAGACAAAGGCAGAAGCTGCAAGGCCTCTTGAGGTCTGGGCTGTGGAACTCAAACCCCATCACATCTGTCATATTGGTCAAAGCGGGTCCCAGGGCCAGCCCTGGTCCAGGGTGGTGGAGAACTAGGACTCGACTCTGCCTCTTGACAGGAGGGGTAGCAGCTTCCCATGGCCACAGTGCGTGGACACTGGTGGGTGTGATTCCTGGTGCCCTGGTTATGCTGCCTTCTCTGGGGTTTTAGTTATGTGGTCACAGGAGAGGGACTTCTGGGATTGTGGGGAAATGAACCTAGGTGACTGGTCAAGGAGATGAGGATGTGGGTGAGTTCTCCCTTTAGAGTCTTGCTACTGCCATGTTTATGTAATAGGCTTAAAATAAAATTCTCTGCATGCCAACCATTGGGTGCCTAGCTTGAGAATGATGGCATGGGGGGCCCAACTGTTAGGTCCCCTAGACGTGCAGTCTTGGCTGGTGCAGGGCATTGTGGCCTGGACTCTGGGAAGAAGATAGTAAGTGGGCGCCTTCCAGCTCCATTGTGCCTTGTCACCTGGACAGAGAGTGGATGGGCCTTGGGCAGCACGAAGGGACCCAGGCCATTGGAGGTGTTGGTTGACCACCTCTGAGAGGCAGGCGTGGCCCCAGCCAGCACCAGCTGTGCATCCTCATAGGATGAGGGGGCATCGTGAGGCCCCTGTTGTCTGAGGACAGTGCGGGCAGGAGGTGTATTTGTCTATCCTCCCGGCTTCCCTTTTTAGGTCATTGCTGTCCTAAACAAATGGTTCTTTGTACTTTGCTTTCAAGTTTTGTGTGAGTTTGAAAGTGTTTCAAAATAATAAGTTAAATAAATACACGGGAAACCGCACTCCGCCTACACATGGGACGGTCGTGAGGACTGGAGGGAGGAAGGGCGTTCCCACGCAGCCTGGGCTCTGGGCCGTGGCCGGTCAGTGGGTGGGAGATCCTGCTGGAGAGAGAGCCGTGGCCCAGGTTCCTGAATCTCCGCCTCCTGGAAAAAAGTTGGATCTTGCACAACTGTGCCCCGGGAGCAGGGAATCGGTCTGGACCTGCCCGGAGCTCATGGGCTTCGCTCCAGGGGAAACTCAGGCTGTGGATTAACCCTCCTCTGATCAGAGGAATTCCCCCCTGTTGCATGGGGACCTGCCCCCTTCTTGGCATTCCTATGCTCACTGTTCTCTTCCTCCTGGGCACCCAGGCCCTCAGGACCCCATTGGCCACCCCCTCTGGCCTGATCTTCAGGCCCTGCCGTGCCCTGGCTCCCCAGGCGGGTCGGGGGCAGGGGGGAGCCCTCAGAGCTGGGTGAGCTTTCAGGTCTGCGCCTGCTGCTGCAGGTGGCCAGCCTTGGAGCTTCTGTCTCCTCACCACCCCCACCCCATCCCCCAGGAACCCTGTAAGGATTCCGGGAGGTGACCCAGAACACTGCCTGGTACCCAGCTGGGAGGAGTCACCCAGAAACTGAGTTCTTTTCCCTGACCCACTGTTTTTCAACTTTTTCTTTAACAGCTGCAGAATCCTTAGCCAGAATTTGTGAGACCCCCAAGATATAAGGCAGATGAACCTGGCTGACACTCCCCCGTCCCCTACATTGTCCCAGCTTGGCTCCCACCTTGGGGGCCGCCATAGGGTCCGGACAGCTGGGAAGGCACTGCCTCAGGCCCTCCTGGTCTCAGGGATGACCACAGGGAGGGGTCTGGTCCTCTCTGCAGCACAGTGGACCTGGTTGTGAGCCCTGAAACTTGTCTGGGGCAGTGGTGGCTGAGGACCAGCCTGATGGCAATTCAAGCCACAAGGGACTGGACAGGCGTGGTGGACCCTGGTTCTCATAGTGGGGATCCTTTGCTTTCAGCCCAGGACATCCAGGTGGTGGCCCAGGCCCCAGCGCTGGGGGAGGGGAGGGGAAGGGAGAAGAGGTGGAGAGGGCTGTTTTATCCACGCTGGAGTGAGCCAGCTCCGAAGGTGAGTGGCTGTCAGCAGCTAGGATGAATCACCTATTTACTTGTTCCATTAAGAGGCCCCTGGCCCATGGGAGAGATCGCCTCCGGCCCTGCTTGGGAGGACGTGGTGTTTACAGGGCCCAGCGGGTGCAGGGCGAGGAGATGGCTCTTGGGAAGGGCCTGCAGCATGCCCGCTCCTGCCCTGCCCCGCCGGTAGTGACGGCCATGGATGGACAGAGGGCCAGGCCAGCTCCACAGTGAAAACAGGAAATCTAATCTTTTAAAAATAATCTGGGGGGAGGGGAGAAAGTGGAGGAGCAGAGAGTGTAAACCAGCAGCAGGCGGGGCGGAGGGGAGCATCTTCCAGCGGCCAGGGTTTCTCAAGGCTGGAGATCCAGCGAGTCAGCAGAAAGTCGAAGATGCTCAGTGGGCGGAGGGCATCTTCCAAGTCTGTCCGTGACATTAGATGCTATCTTAGCAGCAAGGCTCCTACCCGGCTGCTCCCCACTGTGCTCCAAACCAGCCCCACACAGAGCCCAGCGGGCAGGCCTGACCCCCACCGTGACTGTGACCTGTCCTTCCAGCCTGTGTACACACCAGATTGTCTTCCCAGAGCCCCAGCCTCTGCACTTCCCAGGCAGGCAGGCCCTGCAGGACACCTGCACTCCGCTTCCCCAGCCTCGGGGGAGCTGCCCTCGGAGCAGAACTCCCTCCTCCCCACCAGCGCTGAGATCCTACTCCCTTGCATGCCTCCCAAACCCCATCTCTTCGCCTAGAATTCCATGCTCCGCCATGTCTCCACCTGCCCAGATCCATCTGTCCTCCGGGGCCCAGCTCTGATGCTACTTTCTTCACAAGCCTCTTTTGTCCCACCCCATGTGCCTCTCTGCCCCTGGACCCCACTCCCTCCTCTGCCCTGTCCCAGCCCCTCATTCATGCCTCCTCATGCCTGTCTAGGCCCTCCAGTGCTTATATGTGCACCGCCTTGCCACCTGGAGCGTGGAGGCCTCCTGTTACCACCGTCACTGCCCATTGATGGTGGGGCCCATCCTTTGGCGGTGGGGCAGGGTCTGCACAGACCAGGCCTCCTTGGGTTGAGCGTCTCACTCTAATGGGCTCACGTCACCTTATTGTCTCCTGGTTCCGGCTGCCTTGACAGTGAACCAGAATTGCTTTGGCTGCAATACTTCATTCTTCTCAGTGTACGAGGATTTCATATCAATAATTTACTCCCTTTCTTACAAATTGGAGAATCAAGACGTGGATGTAAAATGACCTGCTCACACCCCAGGTGGAGATGGCAGGTTTCTGATGCTCTTCCCTAAGGCTGACCCTCCCCAGGGAGAGTGGAGTTACCTTTGCTTCACAGAGGAGCCCTGGGTGGGCCATTTCCAGGTCCCCCTGCCCGGTCCTCATGCTGCTTCCCACCTTCTCATCTTCACCCCAGTTTCTTCTGTCAGTGGTGTAGATGGTGGGTCTCCTGCTTCTGCACACACACCTCACCCCAGGGTGGATGGGAGATGTCTTCACAGAAGGGGTCCCAGATGATGGGTTCAGAGCAAGGGCTGGGGGATCCTGTAGGACGTGGTGGGAGGGGAACAGGTAGCCCCCTTTTACTCACGTGCCTGCCAAAGGCAGAGGCCAGATAAGGGCACCCACGTTGCTCAGTGCCTCTTAAGGAAGGTCCCAGCTCCCTCAGGTCTTTAGGGATCTCACTTCCAGGGTGAAGGAAACTTTATTTCTTGAGACTCAGGACAGATCCCCCACCATTGGCGAATGTAGCTTTTGTCTTCCCAGTTGGGTTGACTGGTTTCTCTGCCTTCGACAGGCAGCTTTGGGGATGGGGGAGTCATCTTTATTATGAAAAGTGACACTTGTCCAGGGTTCCCACACCCGTCCCTCCTGTCAGTCTCCCTCCAGAGCAAGCTCCGTGAGGCCTGCGGTCACAACCTGCTGTGTTCACTCCCGCATCCCCATTGCCCAGAGCAAGGCGGAGCACGTAGTAGGGGCTCAGTTAATGTTTACAGAGGGAAGGGAGACCTGCCTGTCTCGTCTTGGGCCCCCTCCAAGGCACAGTGAGGCACAGACAAGTCTGACACGGGCAGTTTCCAGCCTAAGTGGGAGGTGGAACACAAATATTTGAGAATTAAAATGAGAAGTAAAGTGATAGTTCACAGCAGATGGTGGGAAAGGTTCTGTGACCGTCAGTAAATTGCACAGATGCTAAGTGCTGTGAAAGTTCAGAGCAAGGGGATTGTTCCAGCATGGGCTGAAGGGTGGAGACCTCATGGAGCAGGGTGAGGGTGGGTGGGATTTGGCAAAGGGCAAAGGGCACAGGAAGACATGCCTGGTGGAAGGGGGCAGCTAAAGGCCCCGAGCAGAACTGAGAGACCGAAGCCGGGTCATCAGTGCCTGGGACACTGGTTTCAAGAGCCTGAGCCTCCCTCTCGGGCAGAACAGAGAGGCCCAAGCTGGGTCATCGGGGCCTGGGACGCTGGTTTCAAGAGCCTGAGCCTCCCTCTCGGGCAGAGGTGGGGTGGGTACCTGGGCGGAACTCCTGCCCTCACCTTAGTCCCTCTGAGTCTCTGGACGGCACCTCTGAATAGAGCAGGGGAAGGGGCATCATCTAGCAGTGGGACGAGGAATCAACCAAGGGAGTCTGAATGTGTGCACAAGGGTGTGGGCGTGTACACGTCTGTGAGCGCATGTGCGTAAGAGTGTGTGTGCATGCATGTATCTGTGCCCATGCAGCCCATGGGGGAGAGGAGCAGCGGCTCGGGGCTGGGCTCTGGCCCGTCCACACAGGTGTCTCTGAGCCTCATCTCATAGGTGAGGACGCCCACTCCCTCACATGTCTCTGAGAGCATGTGCACAATCCTGCACGTGGCGGTGCATCCGCAAGGGCTCTGAGACCCGTGGAAGGCAACACACAGCGGTGGCAACAGGTACTGGCCAGGTGCATTGCCTCAAACCAGTGAGCATCCTAGCATCTTCTCAAGAGAGCCATTGGCACCTTGTTTTCAAAGAAAAGCTGAAGGTTTACAAGTGGAAGCCATGTGTCCTGAGTTCCAGAGCTGGCAAGTTGAGTTGCAAAGCGGGGTCCACGCAGGCAGGTCTCCCCGGCCAAGGCTACCTCCTGGAGCCTCATGGGTCCAGCCACACCCTGAGCTGGATCCCCAATTTCAGACACCCTGGGACTGAACCCAGAGTGGGCTGGGACAAGGCAGTGCTAATCTGGCATTTTACACCAGAATTTGAGATGTATCGGACGTGAGCAGATGTCACAGGCTAAGGAACAGACCCGGAGGTGCAGGGTCTCAAAGTCTCATTTTCCCTCTGGTAAACCTTCTCTGCCCAGGAATCCTGGGAGTGCCAGGAACTCGCGCATCCTGGACTCACACATTTGGAAAAGGAAACATAATGCCATCTGTTCCCAGCCTCCTCCCACCTGACCTCTAATCATCCCTTCGGAAGAGAGAGACAACAGACAAGCCGGGCTTACTGCAGGCCAGAGGACTTGTTTCATCTCTTCATGTTCCCACCAGTGAAGTGGAGATAATGACAGCCCACCCACGCACCCCTGGGGTGACAAGCAGGCCCCGGGGTTCCCCTGCCAGAGGGGAACGCGTCGAGAAGCACAAACATTATTTATTGTACTTACTGGAAGCCTCGGCTGTTCACGTGGTCCAGCCTGCAATGGCTGCTGGCACTATGTCCCAGAAAACTACACCACGTTCTCCTGCCCGACTGCACCCTCGGTGCTGCCCTCTACGCCCACGCCAGGCTGAGGGCTCCACTCTGGGAAATGGGACGGGGCCCACTCTCATGGGGCTGCTGGGAAGGTTCTTCCCGGGGCTGGGAGCCATGTGTCAGCAGGGCCCGTGGCACCTGTCGGGCCGCCGTGGGTTGGAGTGACCCTGGCACGGTGATCCTGTCCCTCTGGTCCACACTGAAAGCCACCATCTCAGGGCCACCCTCCAGGAAGGTGCGGCCCCCCAGTGTCCTGGACGTGAGGTGCTTCCCCACCCCTTGGGGCTCAGGGTCTCGAAAACAGCTGAGGAACCAGGAGGGGAGTAAGCTGGCGAGGATCTCTGTCCAGATATGAGAGGAGACGGAGGACTAGCCTCAGCTCTTGACCTGAAACTTGAAACTGTCATGTGGGAATTACCACCTCCAGTGATAATCCCAGTTGTCTTTGCGGTGTGACAGCCTGCTCAAGCCCCATGGCTCACTCCGCAGTCAGCCAGGCTCCTGTCCGCTGCCCTGGCCCGTGGGAGGAAATGGGACTGGTCATGCTACCCCCAGTGGGCACAGCTGCCAGACCCCCACTTACGGCTCCAACTGGCCACCCGCAGGCCACCAGGAGAGCAGGTTCCCATGGGGCCTGGGGTATTGGTTCTGAACACCTCCTGGGGAAGATGAGTCCTCCAGAGAGACTCAATCCGCAGACAGGGCAGCATGGACCACCACGCAGCAGGAGGCCCTGGGCCCATCACGTGTAGACCCACTAAGAAGAGGCCCTTCCCTCAAGAATTGTGTGATCCAGGGAGGACAAGGCATCCGGAAGCTCCCAGGGGTGCCTGACACCAGCTCTGAGCCTGGCGCTTCTCCCAGAAATACCCGTGTGGTAGAACACCAGCTTGGCTCAGCCAGATCACCCCGCCCAGCACGCACGCCACAGGCTAGCAATTCCTGCAGGTACTGTTAAAGGCACAGAATCTGAGCTTGGGCTTCCCGAACAGGCCTGGAGAAAACAAGCCCGACTTCTGGGCCCCAGTCCACTGCCTCAGGTCACTGACCTGATGTCTCTGTCCTTCCAGACCGGGCACCGCCATCCCCCTGCACAGGGGAACAGCAGAGACCAATCAGGTCACACACCCATGCAGCGCATGGCACACAGCAGGCACCCAACAGGTGTCAGTCCCCTTTCTGTCACCATGAAGGAGCCCAACTGCTTATTCCCAGGGCTCTGCCCACAAGGACCCTCCCCACATTACACGCTTTCTAAAGCATTTCTGAGACTCAGAATTAGTCCCAGCCATGCAGGTGTATGTCTCCAGGTCTCGCCTTACTCCAGCCTGAGATGCTCTGCTCTTGGCTGGGGGCTGGGGAATGTCACCCAGGGCAATCAGACGGTGGAGCTGGTCTATCTGGACAGGTGGACTCGAGCCAGCAGCCCCTCCCACCCCTTCCAGAGAGGCCGCGTGCATTAGCACTGCTGTGGCAGTGCAGACAAGCATCCCCTGGCCTCCTAGCTACTCAGCCTCCTGGGGAGGAGACGGCCATGCCCCGAGCCACATGGAACTGGATAGCGGAGCTCAAGGAACCTGTGTGGTGGGACCAGCCTTTCTCTGGGGGGCATTAAAAACTGGCAGGCACCTGGGCTGGCCAGTGCCCAGCGAAGTGTCACATGAGAGGCCTCAGAGCGGGGGTGACAAGCCAGCTTCTAGCCACTATGCCCTTCAGCCCTGGGGAGTCAGCCCCCACGGGTGCAGCCCCTTGGCCTTCAGGGGGAAAGCACTCTGAGATGCCCCCCCTGAAAGATCTGACCCCTCACCCACCAAGGGTCACTCCCCCAGGTTCTTTCTCCCACCCACCGTGCATGAGCCCCTTCGACTTTCTACCTGCTTCACAACCTGCGTCCAGATGCCAGAACCCTCCTTACACACTCATCGGAGTCCTGTCCCTCAGACCACTGACCATCAGGACACGGGCTATTTGTGGAGGCACTATCCCCCACCCCACTCACTCACCAGCCCAGGGCCAGATCAAAAGAAACAAACCACACCCACACATAACCACCAGCCCACGGGGGTGCTGGACCCACAAGGCAACAGGCTGATAAGACAACGGGGTACAAGTGCCATCCACCTTCTTCAAGAGCCTGGCTGTGTGCTAGTCTCTGCAAAAGTGCTCGCACAGATCCCCACCACCACCACCCCTCCCTATTTGATGGCCACCGGAGGACCTGGCTGGGTTTCAGGACATTTGAGGGGTGAGGGGCTGGGCTCACTTCTGAATCACAAAAACTGGAAGTGATTTTTTGGGTTAGCGACAAAGGGAGAGCCTCCAGCATCTGCCCGGGGACCCCACGTGTCCATGGTCCAGGCTGGCACACCTTGCGCAGCAGGCGAGGTCACCGTGCTTCCTGGGGACCCAGACGGGAGGCGCTGATGGGGAGGGGGCGCGCCACCCACCACTTGCACACGCAGAGCCAGCACCTGACACGCAGCACCCAGCGCAGCCTCATGTGTTGGGAAAGGGGAAGAAAAGCAGCGATGGTGTCTTCTCTGTTTCCGAACAAGAACAGCCTGTCAGCACCGGGCAGGGAACAGCGCCAGGAGGGGGCCGGTGGGGGCAGCATGGAAACACCTGCACGGGCTGCTCCGTGCACATTTCAAGAATCAAGCATCCAAGCGGGAGCTGGGGTGCATGCGGGCCCTCGGGATGCTCCCAACGCAGACACTCTGCTTGAGGACGTCAGGAGCCTGGGAGACCATGACAGGTGCAGAGGAGCCCCACGGGAGCTCTCCCACCAGATCCTGAGAGTCCAGAAAGATTCTTCTCTCTGAGGCTCTGGACCAAGTCCAGGCTGAAACCCTCTGAGCGGATCTCTGTCCCTCCACGTTCTCCCCTTCCTTGCAAAGAAGTGTCTGTGTGCGTGAGTGTGTGCATGTGCATCTGTGTGCGTTCATATGTGTGCACATGTGTGAGGCACATGCACCCACCAAAGGGAGCCTAACCCAGCTTCTCAGACCGGCAGCTCCCACTTGTGGTCACCAAACTGACGCAGGACAGAAGTCCCTTGGTCTGGCCCCCGACGTGGGACCTCATTAGGGAAGCCTCCCCACATCCTTACAGCATAGCAGCAATTGTGTCCCCCTCCTTGGCCATCTCCCCTCAAGGCTGAGGGGCCACATGTGCCCACAGGCACATCAGGTGGGCTCGCTGACTAGCCACACGGACACAGCTGATGAGCGACCTCCAACCTGGTCAGACCCCGTTTGCCCCAAGGCACCAACCTTTCCAGGTGGCAGGTTGGCCACCTCCATGCTGGTTGGCTCCAGGCAGAACTCAACATGCAGGGGAGAGCAGAGCTTGGCTCCAGCCCAGCCCCACTACTGCCCAGCTGGGTGACCTTGGCAATTTACTGTGTCTCTCTGGGCCCCTGGCTTCTCATCAATAAAAAGAGGATTGAGCTGGTCCGCTGGCCTCACGTCCTGAGGGGGAGGTGCTGGGCAGTGCTCTTGGCAAGGCAGCATCCTGGAAGGTGCCTGCCCAGGGGCCTTTGGGGCCTGGGTGCTCAGCCCACCTGGGCCAGGACTCAAGATCAGCACACCGTCCTTGGCTGAGCACTGGGTCTCAAGGCTTCCAACTGCTGGAGAGCAACATAGAATTTAGGGGCTCACGCTGAGGTCTGAGTTAATAGGTGGAGAGCAAGTCCATGGGAGGGGAGGCTGGAGAAGATGGACAGGGTGGTGTGCAGGGGATGAACAGCTTTCGGACCAGCTGAGGGCGCCCCAGGGAGCAGGCAGGCAAGGCAGGGCCACAGGGGGAACCAGAAAGGGCTGAGGAAGAGGGTGGAAGACCCCAAAGACTTACTCCTCTGCGACTTCCCTCCCCCACCTGCCGTTCTAGCCTGGTGTCCGATCCTCCTTCTGAAAACGGCAAAAATGTGGGAATGGGCATGGGTGGGGGCATAGCTCAAGGGCCCATGTGCTGTACGGGCCCGGCCAGATGGGGCAGGTGGCTAGAGTATCCGGGGAAGAACGCATGGCGCGTTCCTGCTGGATTCCAGGCTTGCTCTTTACGGCAGCGGGCAGTGGCGGGGAGAGCACAGCCAGCTCAGCCTCCCTCCGAGTGCACTGCCCGGCCCTCTAGGGAAATCATGTCGGATGCAAAGCCCCTCCTTCCCAAGGCACCTACCACGTGCCAGGCTGTTACAGACCTTACTGCAAATCCCGGCATAGCCCTACAAATTCCTCAAATCACTCCCATCTGACGATGGGAAAACAGACACAGAGAGGAATGATCACCACCTGACACCCTCTGCCCTTCCAGATGGTCCCGGACACTGTGCTCCCTGCTCCACCCATGGCCCCCACCACAGAGAAGCAGGAACCCCATACCACGGGGGGCACATGCCACAGAGGACCGCTATGCGTCTGGGACAACTGCAGGGGTGGGTGACAGCTGGCCGTGGGGCTGCTGGGAAGGCAGGGCTGGCTCGTAGGACAACTTCTGGCATCCCCCGGCCCCAGGAATCCCCATGCTGGCAAAGGTCTCCATGCACTGGTGGCCTGAAGCCTTTCTCCCCCGGGAAATGTGGGCAGGAACTTTAACGTGCAGCTGTGGCCACCCTGTGAGGACCTCTGAGTCAGGCCTCGGAAATCCACAGAGGGTCCTGCGGCAGGGCAGGGATGGGCCCAACCAGGGCATGCGGCCGAGGAAACCAGGGAGGCAGAGAGGGGCTCCCAGCATCACAAGCTGGACACCATCCTGGTTGTTAGAGACACGGGGCTCCCCCGAGGGCCGGCCTGAATCTGCAGTGCAAGTGTCAGCTGGACCAGGCTCAGGGGTTTCAGGAGGGGCTGCAGGAGAGCTCCCGGGAGCTCAATCCAGGGAGCACCTCCACACACAAAGGAGGAGAGTCAAAGGCAGGAGTGTGAACTCACAGTTCCAGGGGAGGTGGGGAAAGCGCACCAACCTTCCCACTCGCCCTTGCTAAAATTTCTGGACAAATCACATGAAATAGCTGTCCAGGGGCTCTGAAAGGCAGATAGGAACAGGAGGATGGGGTAGGAATCTCAGGACTTGAGGGACGTCCTGGCAGTAACTTCTTTGTCGTTGTTGTTGTTTGCTTTTTTAAAAAACTTTATTTCTTTTAGAGCAGTTTTGGGTTCACTGCACTTTGAAAGGAAGGTCCAGAGATTTCCCATATGCCCCCTGCCCCCACGCAGGCACAGCTGCCGCCATATCAACACCCCCTCCCCCCACCAGAGTGGGACATTTGTTCCATTGATGAACAGAGTCTGGGTTCCTCTCAGTGGAACCTGCTGGGACCCCCACCCCCACGCCCATGCCCATAACCACTCCAGGGCTGACAAGGCCACCCTGGGGCTGGCCTGACGGAGGCTCAGCACAGCAGGCACCAGGACCTCGTGAGATGGTCCCGCCTCCCGGGAGATTTCTTCAGTTCAAGAACCATCCCAGAAAAGAAACCTCCAGTAACTCAGGGCCTTGGATGTTCTCAGGGGCTCTGTGCTGCTGGGATCTGATCAGCCAACGATTTGTGGAGGGGGGACCTGGAGGGAGAGAGCTGCTGAATCAGAGAGGGGGAAAGGTTTTCTTCTGGGGGCCAATGAGGCCAATGCCAGTCACCAGGCATACGGTTTATCCTTCCCAGAGCCCTCCCCAGATGGGAATTTCTCACACTCCCCTGACAGCCTTTCCATGTTTAACCATGCTTGCAGTCAAGATGTTCTTGCTTCTGTCCCCCAGGCAGCTCAAACGCTGGCTAACTCCCCTTCCTCTCCGTGAGGCTGGACCACAGGGCAACACGCCCCGGCGGCTTCCTCCTCACCTCTGTGGTCAGGGGAGCTACACGGCTGAGCCTTGCTGAGGTTGAGCATAGTGACAGCGCCTACTGCCACCGGGCACACTGCAGAGTGGAGAATGCCAACAGCAAGTGGCACCTTTAGTCCAAGGCTGCAGGCCATCCAAAGCCACATCTTCACCTGCTTTCTAAAAGGCTCTACTTTATACTCTTTCAATTACTCAGTGTGTTCAGGCAGCTCAGGGTTTGCGTGGTTTTGGCTTTGAGGGGACTTTTTCAAGCTCAAGGTGAAGCTGTGTTCACAGCAGGCAGCTCCCTGTCACGGAAGCACATACACAGCCGCCTCCAGATCACCACCGGCCGATCCTGGGCCTGGTCCCCAAGCCAAGTTTAACATCAGTTCCACCCAGACCTAGATCTCATGACCCAGTTTTTCTGGCCCCTTTCAGGTGGAAATGAGGGGGCTGACATTTTCATATTAAACCTATTTTAAAAGATAAAACTGCTGAGAAGAGACTCTCTTTACATAGAGCCATTATTCTAGGGCCTCTCCACCTCTGCTTTTCATCCTAAACCAGGGGTCAGCTACCTTGTTTCTGCAAAGAGCCAGCTAGTAAACATTTTCAGCTTTGCAAGCCATGTGGTATCTGTCACAACTACTCAACCTTGTCATCACAGCGCGAACGCAGCTGTATGTCTTGCAGAGACCAATGAGCATGCTGTGTTCCAGTAAAACTTTATTTACGAAAGCAAGCCGTGGGCTGGATTGAGCCATAGTTTGCTGACCCCGGCCCTAGTAACCGGGAGAAGTCCCCACCACCTTCGTCTCCTCAGTTTCATAACCTGGCTGTTTCTTGCCATCACCATAGGCCTAGAAATTTGTTGTGCAGCTTGGGAGACTCTTCCTTCAGCTCTGCCAAGAACCCCTCAGCACAGGTGACACACCATAAGACAAAAAGAATGTGTTAGCTCCCTTCACATGCAGCAGAGGTAAAACACACACACACACACACACTCACACTCACTCTTATAGAAGAATGACTTTGGGCCCTGTGGGAAGAATATTTCTAAAGGGAAAAGTCACATCAGTCATGGTAGAAAGTGTGAGCCAGAATCTTGATTCATATATTGTGCTGGAAAACAGCACAGGACACTTGTAGGAAATGAATCACTTATGGAGCCTAAGGAGGAGGTTTGTAGGGTTTCTCGGGAGACGCCCCACCCTGCCCCTCCCAGAGGAGGGGCTCCCACTGCACCAGGGCCTCCAGGTCCCAAGGAAGGAGAGCAGGATATGGGCCAGGGAGCTTGCCAGGCTGGGTGGAGCGTGTGTTTTTGTAGGTTTTATTTGCCTGTTTTCAAAAGGATGGAGGCAGCTCTCAGAAATTAAACCGTGAAATAAGACCATGGGAAGAAAACAAAAATGAAGGTCCAAAGTGTTTGAGGTCCCTGGGGTGCATGAACTGTACCAACTGGCCCCCAAGCTTCCTGATGGCAGAGGCCAGAAAGGTAGATGAGCCTTGGGTAATGGCTGCCCTCAGAGGGGGGAGCTGGAGCTCAGGAAGACTGGGGGCCAGCAGTCACTCACTGTGGACTCCTTAGGCCTACGGTTCTCCCCCACCCCCTTATCTGCTGGAGCAGGTGATGCCAGAAGTTGAAAATGAGGGCCAAGCCCTGGGTCACCCTGGCCTCCAGACCCACAGGGATTTCCCCAAAATCAAAACCCTGATCAGCCTCCAGCACAGACTGGGCAGGAGGGCACTCAGCCCACACCCTCCGAGTCCCCAGGTGTGAGAGCCCCAAGCAGGGGCCCCGCAGTCGGGTCTCCGGCCGTCCGTCTTTGCTTTGGCAGAGCCCACGCCCTGCACCTGGCCAGCCTGCCGTCAGTGGGGTCAGAGAAGCAGGGTGGGGTCCACCGAGTGAGTGGTCCTGGAGCTGCACAGAGAGGAAGCCCCCCCAATAATCACCACCTGAGCTTCTCTGGGCTCTGGTGATGCCTTTGGTCCAGGTCCCCCATGGCCGGAGTCCCCTGTATGTACATGGACGGGGGCGGCCAAGGCACAGGAAAGGCACAACCCCAAACTGCTTCTTTCACTGCTTCACACACGTCTCGGGGGAGCTGACCTCAGTTCCACTCCAGACACTCGGGCACATCCTCCCCACAGCAGCTGGGCCAGCTGCCCCACTGTGGCTCTGCAGTGAGGTCTCCGAGACTGTCCCCGCACCATGGTGCCGAGAGGACCAGAGAGCACTCGGCTCCAGGCTCCTCCCCACCTCCCCCCGGTGTGTCCCTGGGCAGCAAGAGTGACCATGTGAGGCGGCTGGTGCCGAGGGACCCACGCCCACGCCATCTTCCTGTTGTGGAGTTGGTGCCTGCATGCACCACTTCAGCACCAGCTTCCTTTGAACCGCGTGGAAAAGAGAGATAAACGGGCCCTCTGGGCCAGTGGCCGAGATAAGGGTACTCCGGTCACTCCCCCTGAGCTGCTCATGGGGCTGGGTGCCAGGGCCTCTGCCTGTGGGAAAGGCAGGGCCAGGCCTCGCTTGGCCGACAAGGGAGGAAGAGGGGGTGAGCCCAGGGCTCGTGCTGCAGGAGGAGAGGGCCAGAGTGCCCGGTCCTCTCTGTGTGGGGAGGTGGGTGGAACAGGTGCAGAGTCAGGGCCTAGAAACAAAATGCGGAGTCTCAAGGCCAGGGCCGCAGCCCCCTGTGCACTGGGAGGGTGGAGGTGTGCCGAGCCCTGCTTGGTTTGTAGACAGCCGTCCTCCTGTTCACGGGGCGTTCTCTCTGTGTGCCAGTCTGTCTCCAAATTTCCCCTTTTTGCAAGGACACGATCATGTTGTGATTGTGCCCAACCTAATGACCTCATTTCAACTTGGTAAAGGCCCTGTCTCCAGAGAAGTTCACACTCTGCTGTAATGGGGTTAGGACTTAAGCATATGAATCTGGGGGACACAGTGCAACCCGTAACACTGCCCTTCTTTTGTTTGTTTCTTAAATCTCCAAACCTGGCAGATCGTGTGTGTGTGTGTGTGTGTGTGTGTGTGTGAAAATATACACGACGTAAAATTTACCACCGTAACCATCTTTTAGTGTATAGTTCAATGGGTTAAGTACATTCACATTGTTGCACAACCATCACCACCATCATCTCCAGAACTTTTTCATTTTCCCAAACAGAAATTCTGTCCTTATTAAACAGTCACTCCCCACTCCCCCCTCCCCCAGCCCCCCCGGCACCACCATTCTACTTTATGTCTCTGTGAATTTACCTGACCTGGGTACCTCACAGGTCGTGGACTGATGTCCCCCTAAAACTCATCTGTTGAAGCCCTAACCCCCAATGGTAGTAGTGAGCTACACTCACTGTGTCCATGAACATGCAACCAGACAAGGCCAGATGAGGACTCAGCCAGAACCCATCCATCTGCACACCAGGAAGAGAGCTCACCCTAGAACCAACCCAGCTGGCACCCCATCTCACACTTCAGCTCCCAGAACTGGGAGAAAATAAGTTTTTGTTGTTTAAGCCACTCTGTCTGTAGGATCTTATTATGGCAGCCTGAGCAAACCAATGTCTCCAGACAAGTGGACCCTATAGCATCTGTCCTTTGTGACTGGCTTATTTCACTTACATAGTGTCCTCAAGGCTCATCCATGCCCGTCACATAGAGCAGGACTTCCTTCTTTTTTAAGGCTGAGTGATGTTCCATTTTGTCGCTGGACCGCATTTGGCTTATCCATTCCTCTGCCAATGGACACGTGGGTTGACCCCACCTTTCAGCCATTGCGAATGCTGCTGCTGTGAACACGGTGTACACGTACCTCCTTTCTGGACCCTCCCCAGGCTTCCTGCAGGAGGGGCAGTGCCGAGGCGGAAGTGGGGAAGGTGGGTCCTCCTGCCAGTGGCTGGGCCCTGGGCTGGGCTCCATGTGGTGTCCACCAGATAGGGAGCCCTTCCCTCCTGCCACCTTTTCTTTCCTACCCTCCGTGTTTCCTCTTTGGAGTGGGAATGGGCTGGGGGAGGGGGGCATAGCCATGCACTGACCATGACCTGGCTCCTGGCCGGGCACCTGGGCCAGCAAGGAGGGACCACGCTGATGGCTTCCCCTCCACTCCTAGACCACGGTCCTGTGCCCGGCGCTGCCCTCTTGCAGGTGCCATGCTGCTGCCGTCACCACTGCTCTCCTCCCACCTCCTTCCCTGAGGTCGTGGCCTCAGGCACTGGGAACTCAGCGTCCCCTTCACTGTTCCTCCCCTCCGTCCAAGCCCCTCTGTCTGGCCCTGTCTGTTGTGTGTCCATGTCTTGCTGTCTGTTCCCACTGAAGCTGGGCCCTCTACCGGTTCACCTGGAGTGACCGTCACAGAAGCCTCCGGCTGGTCCCACCTCCAGCGCCACACCCAGACATACTGCCAGTGTTGCCGGCCCCCGGGCCCCACTCTTGCTCCAGACCTTCGAGGCCCCTGATTCCTCCTAAATGAAGCCCGAGTCCTTGGCCCACAGCTCACAGCTTCCCCAGAAGGACTCCTGCCGCCTCTCCTCTAGTTCCCGGCACGTCACCCTCCCAGCCTCCCGCATGCGGGACCCTGGAGGCCCCCACCCCCTCCAGCATCTCTGCTGGCTGAAGGCCCAGTCGTTCTGTCTCATACGGACCTCGCCTCCGTAAAGCCCTTCTGGATCCCTCGGGTCGGCCGTCTCTTTTCTGACTCCGTGACACCACTTCCAGGCCATGGGCTATGTCTGTGTCAGTGTCCTGTGGCTGCCATAACAAATTATCACAAACTGTGGCTTAGACAACAAATGTGTGTGCTCTCCAGTGCTGGAGGCAGAAGTAAGTCCAACGTGAAGCTGGGGCTGGGCCGTGTCCAGCTCTGGTGGCCCCGCAGACTCCTTGGCTTGTGGCCGCATCATTCCAGCCTCTGCCCCCATCCTCACATGGCCTCCTCTTCTGTCCTTCCTGCCTTGTGTTCTGGGGGAACTAGCGTCTGCCCCCTCACTCCATGGTCACTTCCTCGGGGAGACGGTCTCTGCTGCCCGCCTGAGGGTCCAGCTGCCTCTCATCGGTGGCCTTGCCATGATGCGTGTGTCACGTGACTCCTGGGGTTCTGCAGCCCCCAGGGGCAGGGGCTTAGTCTATGGTGCCTGCTATTGCGTGCCCGGCACCGTGCCCAGCATGAGTCAGGGGTGCCCTACGTCTTGGCTGAGTATTGGGTGCTCAGTACATACATTAGTTTGATTGTCTGAGGCCAGACTGCCGCCGTGGTCACAGAGTCAGGCTGTGCAGAGTAACAGTCACATCATCCTGGCCTGAGGGCTGCAGCTCCTCCCAGCTGGTGCTGCAGCCTCCGCCCACCCCTCCCAGCACCAGCTGGCTCTGGCCCAGGCCCAGAGCATAAGTGATCTTTCCCTTCCCGAGGATCTGGGAGCAGAAGGCAGAGGTGGGTCCTTGGAGACAGAAGAGAGTCCTTTGATAATGTTCTAGATGCTGCTTGGGAAGGGTCCTCGTCTGCCCACACTGGGGGCACTCGGGCTTTGGTGCGGAAAGTCTTCAGCAGAGTTGACCTTCAGGCAATTCAAGCTCCACCCAGCTGGAACCCAAACCCTGGGTGGGAGGGGCCGTGGGAGCTGTCGGCCCATCACCCCAAGAGCTCAGCCTGGGCACCTGGGGCCGCCTGGAGAGTGGGGCTCAGGCCCCTCCCAACTGCATTTTCCGGCCTGTTGTGTGGACTTAACCAGCCTCAGGGCCTTGTGTGTGTCACACGCTGGTCTGAATTGTGAGCTCCCCCTGCCCGGGCAGTTGGGACTTGCCATGCTGGCCTGGTGATGTCATTGTTGGGGTGACAGCATGAAGGCTGAGAGGTCCTGGTTCCTGGGGTGCCCTCTCTGCCCCTCCTTCTCCCACAGAACCACGGGCTCTGACGGCAGGCTCTCGCCAGGATGCAGTGGCTGACTGGATGGGGGATGTCTCGATAGAAAGGATTTTGACCCACGTGGTGTAGTTGCAGGAAGGGACAGCTGCCAGCCTGACGGTGGAGGAGAAAACAGAAGAACCACCCAGATATCTCAGAAAGTGCATCAGCCTCTCACTGCCCGTGGGTGGCCTGAGGTTACAGTGCCAGGCCGTATTGACCTCTGTCCAGAACGATGCTCCGGGTCTTCAGGAAATGGCTGGATGATGTTCTGAGGTCCCTGTTTAAGAGAGAAAAACAGGTCCGTTTTGTTCTGTTTTGTATTGTTGAGATGAAATTATACAACAGAAAACTAAACATTTTCAAGTGAACCACTCACTGGCACTTAGTTTATTCACAATGTTGTGCAACCACCGCCTCTATCTAGTTCGCAAACATTTTCTTTTATATATATGTGTGTGTATATATATATATATATATATATATAGGTTTTTTTTGGCTGCACCAGGTCTTAGTTTCGGCATATGGACTCTTAGTTGCGGCATGCAGGATCTAGTTCCCCAACCAGGGATCAAGCCTGGGCCCCCTGCATTGGGAGTGCAGAGTCTTACCCACTGGACCACCAGGGAAGTCCCCCCAAACATTTTCGTCACCCCAAAAGGAAGCCCCATACTCATTAGGTACCTGCTTTCTGTCTCTATGGATGTGCCTATTCTGGACATTTCATATAAATGGGATCAGGCAGTATGTGGTCTTTGGGGGCTGCCTTCTTGGCATAATGTTTGGGAGATTCATCCATGCTGTAGCCTGTGTAAATACTTACTTCCTTTCTAAGGTTGAATAATATTCCCTTGTATGGATAGACCACTTTGGTATATCAATGTGTTTATCCATTCATCAGTTTTTTTTTGTTTTATTTTATTGGAGTATAGTTGACTTACAATGTTGTGTTAGCTTCAGGTGTATAGCAAAATGATTCAGTTATACATATTCTTTTTTAAATATTTTCTCATACAGATTATCACAGAATATTGAGTAGAGTTCCCTGTGTTATACAGTAGGTCCTTGTCAGTTACCTGTCTTATATATAGTGGTGTGTGTGTTCACCCTAGGCTTCTGATTTATCCCTCCCAATCCATTCATCAGTTGAGGGATACTTGTGTTGTTTTACCTTTTGACTATTTTGAAATATTGCAAAAGAGAGTGCTCTTTGAACATTCTGGTACAGGTTTTAGTTTAAATACCTCTTTTCATCTCTTTGAGTTACATACCTCAGGAGAGTAATTGCTGAGTCATACGGTTATCAGTTCGGCTTTTTAAAAATGTCTTTGCTTTGAAATGTGTTTGGAAGGTGACCGAACTGGGCAGGTCACATGGTGGACCTGGGTGTAGTTTTTCTCTCAGAGACTCAGTTTCCCTGTCTGAAAAATGGGCATCTGGAAGTTCCTGCCCCCTAAGGGGATGGGGGGAGATTCAAGGAGATTCCTGCCCCCTAAGGGGATGGGGGGGGATTCAAGCCTCTCCAGAGGCTGTGCCGGGCAAAGGTCAGCAGGTATTTGGCAAAAATACCCACTTGCTACATCAAAGATTTGAGGGTTTTCCACTGTTTGGGGAACTTACTTCCCTATAGCACCACAGACATCCTCTGACTGTACCCAAGTTCTGCTACAAATAAAGGAGCCAGCCTTGGACACGGAGCCCCAGGACCAGTGGCCCGTCCCACAGATGGAATCTGCTCTCAGCACACAGGGCAGCAGGAGGAGGAGGGCTCAAAGCTCAGGATGAGTGTGGGGTCCAGAGCCAGCAGTGTCCCGTGGAGCCTGTGGGCCCTTTGGTGAGACCTGGACCTCCCTCCTCGCCCAGTTTTCTGAGCCTCTCCCAGAGGGGCGATGCCTACCTGGCAGGACCCCCCCCCCAAGGATGTGAGCTGCTGTCTGTGAAAGTACCCAGCACTGCACCACCAGCACCACTGTGCTGCTGCCCTGGGACCAGGAAGTGGTGCGGGACCGGGAGAGGAGGGCAGGAGCCGGGAAGGGGACTTCTGCAGACAAGATGCGATGTGGTGAGGGCTCCAGGGCTGCCTCACGCTGCAGCTGACAGAGACCCGGAAGGAAGCCAGTATTTGATCTGCTTTTAACTTTGTAAATAAATACAGCCCAGCCCTCTGCTGGCGGTGTAAACGGGGATGGAGAACACCCGCTGCCGGGGTCTTCCTGTTGCCCCACCCGAGTTCCCGGTGCCCCTTTTCCTGTTCTTCTGTCTTCTTTTTTTTTCTTTGGCCGCACCACGCAGCTTGTAGGATCTTAGTTCCCAGATCGAGCCTGCATTGGAAGCACAGAGTCTTAACCACTAGACCGACAGGGAAGTCCCCTGTTGTGTCCTCTTGACCCCATGTGTATTTATCAGCGAGCCACTCCCTGCTCCCCAGGCCTCTCTCCTTCGTCCCTTGTCTGTTTTGGGCAGGGAGGGCTGAGAGTGTAACCTTTGCTCCTCCCGAGGGCCTGCTCCAGACTCACGGGGTGGGGAGGGCACGTTGACCTGAGGGGTGGGACGGGGCTGGGATCTCGCAGCAGCAAGGCAGCCGAGGCGGGAACTGGGGACCCTCCAGGCACCTCGGGTCCGGAAGGGCCCCCCTGCTCGGCTGCCCCCAGGAGGTGAGCAGCCAGCGGTCCAGGCACACGTTTCAGGGGAGTCCTGCAGCGGCGGTCCCGCAGGGCCCGGCAGAGGCCTCGGATGGGGTCTCGCTCCCTGAGGTGCAAAAGCAGAAATGAGAAGGGGCGTGTTGAGGCTCCTGGGGGCCCTGTGAGCGGCTGAGGGACTGAGACTGGTCCGGGGGCAGGTGGCACTTTCCGGGCTGGTGTGGCGTGGCTCTGCCAGGGCAGGGAGGACAGCGCCCGGGGGCTACAGGCACGGATCTGCGATGGGCCAGGTCCTCCTCTGACCTCAGGAGCCTGGCTGGCAGGGATCTCATCCAGCCTGGCTGGGGAGAGTGCAGGTGGACAGGGAAGAGGCCCGGAAAGGGGTGTGTAAACTCAGAGGGCGGCTCGGACCCGGCGTGCGGCTCTGCCAAGTTGATGGGTGGGCAGCATAATGGCAGGGGCTGCCCTTGAGGCTGCATTTACAGAGAAAGCCCAGGCTTCCCTATTGTCTTTATTGCTCAAGAAATACACGGGTTGGGAGGGTGTCCTGGAGCCTGGGTGGCCATCACCCAGACCTCTCTCAGGGAGCACACCCTTGGAAGTTTCAATTCTATGCTTATTTTGTGCTTATTTTAGATGTGATTGCCAAGAGGCTGCTAGAGATTAAGGGAAGCCGCCCTCGTCCGCTCCCCCCCCACCCCCATACTACCACCTCACCATTGCCACTGGCGGGAGGGGCTTAGGAATGTGTCATGTACGTAACATAAAGTGGACCACTTTAATCATTATAAGTGTGCCATTCATTGGCATTAAGTACATTCACTTTGTTGTGCAGCCATCCCCACCATCCGTCTCCAGGACTCTTTTCATCTTCCTGAACCAAACTCTGTCCCCATTAAAAAATAACTCCATTCTCTTCTACCCCCAGACCCTGGTAACCACCATTCCACGTTCTGTGTCTATGAATTTGACTTTTTAGGGACCTCATATAAGTGCAGTCATAGAGTAAATTTGTCTTTCTGTGACCGGCCCATTTCACTTAACATGGCATCCTCAGGGTTCATCCACGTTGCAAGCAGGTATTGGAATGTCCTTCCTTTCTAAGGACGAGTGATATTCCATTGTATGGATATATGGATAGACCACATTTTGTTTATCTGTCACCCATCGATGGGCAGGTGGGTTGCTTCCACCATTTGACTCTTGTGAATAATGCTGCTGTGAACTTGGGTGTGCAAATATCTGTTCGGGTCCCTGCTTTCAATTCCTTTGAGTATATACCCAGAAGTGGGATTGCTAGATCATATAGGAATTCTATGTTTAATTTTTTTGAAGGATTTTTTTTAAACCAGTGTCGTCCTTGAGGTGTAAGAAGGGGATGTGACCTGGGCACAGACTGGGGACCCCACCCCCTGCCGAACTGACCCTTTTCCTTCTGCTTTTTTGGAGGGGGGTGGGGGCTGCCTTTTTTCCTTACATTGGAGGATGGATTTTAGATTTGCAGAGTGCTTGGCTGGAGGCTGCTGAGCCAACTTGCCTGGAGAGGAGGTTTCAGATTTCACTGTGCAAACCTTTTTCCACACTAAACGGGGAGCTGTGACTCAGCCTCGCTGCCCCCTCCCCCTCTGGCTCTGAGCATTGGGTTGAGCCTCCTTCATCTCACTGAGCCTCTAGAAGCCATGGGATCCCAGGCCCATGCCCGCTTCTTTCCTGTGTTTGGCTTCAGCCTTAAGTAGAGCTTTGCAGGAAGTGCCTGGCTTCAGCGGCCACTGTGTCACCAGGTGGCCAGGCCCAGAGAGGTTTTCCCGCTGGGTGTTGCTGGCAGAGGAGGGGAGAGAAAGGCCTCTCTCTCACTTTGCTCTGGTTCTGGGGAGACAGTGGCTTTCCAAATCCCCAAATAATGCACCTTGTGCTCAAGAGGAGGGGGACCCCTGTGGTGTGGGGACCTCGGGTATGAAAACCCTCCCGCAGGGTGAGAGGAAGGCAGGTCCCTGTGTGCTGGTTAGAAGCGGGAAGAGGCAACTGAGGGCTTTCTTCCCGCCCATCACACTTGCATCGGAGCAGTCTTGGGGGGGTCAGTGAAATGAGGGGTGCTGAGTCCAGATTAGCTGGACAGTAGACTGAGCCCTCAGGTGGGATGCAGGAGGGGTGCCAGCCATCCAGAACTCAGGCTTAAAAGCATCAGTTCCTCAGACGTCGATTTGGGGAGGTGTGTGCAGAGGGAAGATGGCTGGGTTTTTAGTTGCCAGGGAGCCTTCTCACTACGCCATGGCATCTGGCTGCAAATCTGGCCCCTCAGTCTCACCTGGTGGGGATGGAGCATCCACGTCGGAGCCGATGATCCCCCTGGACACGGGCCAGCAGACCCTCATGGGGTGGGGGGGATGACTTGGTTTTGCACCAGGTTGTAGCCCGGATATCGTGGAACCAGCACGTGGTTTCACAAACATGAATACTTGCAGTTCTTGGGGTGAGCCTTGGGGCCTTGAGCCTGACCCTGAAGTTCTTACTGGAGACTCAGTGTTGATTTGACCTTGGTCGTGAGCGCAGCGCAGTCACGGGCCTGGAAATCAGGTGGTGTGCTCAGTGTTCTTCCAGGCGATGAAGAATATGTTGACTTTTTAAGATTGTTGTTTTTCAAAAAACAGTTCAAAGGTTCTTAGGATATGTGGACGCTGGTAATTCTGAGCTAATGGAAAAGCCGGGCCCAGAGGAGGAGTTGGGGGCAGAGGATGGGACCTGTTGAAGGAGGTGGGGAGGGCACGGCCGGCCGCCCTAAAGAGTGACAGTGATGTTTTAGAGCTGAGGGGGCCTCTATCCATTGTCGAGTTCACGGGCCCAATTTTAAGTCAGCAAAACTGAGACATGGACAGCTTAAGTGAACCGCACCATCTCAGGTGTGCAGCCCCCTGGACAAGACCAGAGCCTCTTGCTTCTGAGACATTCCCACCACGGCTTAGAGCTGCCCACCTGCCCCACCTGGAGGATGAGTCCCAGGTTGCAGGGCCAGAGCAGAGAGCCCCGTGGCCCAGGGGGACCATTCAGGTTCACGGGGAGTGAGGCCCTGACAGCTGGAGCCTTCTGCCTGTGCCCAGCTGCTGTCGGAAGCAGCTCCTGTGGTCGGCAAGTTTCGAGTAGGGGTTGCTGTAATTTAGGAAAAGAAGGCCTCGTGTTTATTTTATTTAAATAAGCAAACAAACCTGTGATTCCCAGAAGGAAGCGGAAGCTGGAGTCAGACCTGTTTTGGAGGGTGGGGTACGGAATTAGGATTCTGCATTAACAGGGTTTTGTGTTTTTTAATACAGTTGACCCCTCCCCAGCTGTCCTTGGGGATGCTAAGTGTAAGCTAGTTAAGTGCCTTTGCAAAATCTCAGGAGGAGGAGGCAGAACTTGACCATGGCCTCGGACTATCCTGCAAGGACAATACAAAACCCAAAGTCCAGGGGGTCTGTGGGTGATAACCCAACACAACGATCTTGGTAACTAAAGCCCCTATGATGGTCCGTGGATTAAGGGCCCATGGGATTAAGAGGTACCAGGGTGCCTCTGTGAAGTTCTTGGGGTCCTCCTGCTACACTCACCCCAGAACTAGCCTCTGCTGGGACCCTCCTGTGGACACACACACAGGCAGAACCCAGCCTGGCCTTTGCGGCTGGCACCTGAGTGCAGACACCAGGGACACAGGTGGATCGGCATGGCAACCAGCATGGTGCCAGGCCGGGTGGGGGTAGTGCAGGATCTCTGCCCTGGCTGTCTGCTGGAGTCCCATGGGAATCCTTTACAGCCACCAGGGCCCAGGCCACCCCGGGCATCTGACTCAGTCTGTTTTCAAAGCTCCCCAGGTGACGCTGCCCTGTAACCAGGGCTAAGGACACCTGTTAGAAGGCATGTGACCAGCTGGGACCGGAGGTGGCGGAATGGGGTGAGGCAGAGGCGTGGGAGGGAGCTGGGACTTTGGCCGTGTGGGCGCCCGCAGCTCGGTGGCCGGTCTTAGCCTGCAGTGAGCACCTGGCCAGTCCAGCCATGGCTCCTCCCGGCTGTCCACATGGAAGGAAGTGAGAACAGTCTCGTTTCAGACTCTGGAAGCCCGAGAGTGGCCCTGTGCTGGGCCCTGTGCCCACCTGGCCTGGGCAGTGTTTGGTGGTGGCAGTTGTTGTAAACTGGTGACTGACCGCCCCGGAGGCCACCTGTGCTGTAGCCTTGGGCTGCTTGCAGGTGAGTCACGGTGACGTGACTTAACCCAGTTGGGATGACCTCTTGGAAATCCCGGGTGCCCTTTGGAAGGAGTCGAGAAGTGGCCCTCATGTGAGATTTGGAACAGGCCGGGCCATTGTAAGTTGATGTCCCAGTGAGGGGGTCCCCTGAATTAGAACAGTTCTGGGAACAGAGCTACCAAAGGGCCAAGGGCTTGGAAGCACGTATGGGCTTTGTGGTTTGGCCTGGGATGGGGCTGACTGCCGTCAGGTGCCTGTAGGAAGGTGTTAGCTCTATAACTAGGTGCCCCCAAATACGGAGCCTGCTGTAGCATAACCCACTCTCTGTGCTCACAGGGACACTCGGCTGGGAGAGGCCTGCATCCTGTTTCCTGGCCCTGCACCTAGGTCAGCAGGATCAGGTCAGATCCCACAGACAAGGTAAAAGGATGTCCCTGACAGCAAGGTACTAGCATTTGGGGTCCACCTTTCAGGGCCCCCTCCCGCTGCCCCACAGCTGTCGAAAGCCCAGCCTCGTGTCGCCTGATGAGGGGGCTGCTGCTTCGTCCCCTCCTCACGCTGCCGTCTTTGGCCAGTCAGTTGTGAAGGTGAGGTCAGCCTACCCCGTTCCACGCCTGTAGGTGACCGGTGGGGCGTGGAGCCCCTCTCCTGGCTCTAACACAGGCTGCTTCTCTGCAACGTAGATGCACCATTCGGGACGCCGCCGGGGTACGGCTCTGCCACGGACCGGGCTGAGGAGCAGCGCCAGCACCAGGACGGGCTGCCCTACATGGATGACTCACCCTCCTCCTCGCCCCACCTCGGCAGCAAGGGCAGGGGTAGCCGGGACGCACCGGAGTCCACCAAAGTGGTGAGTCCCGGGGTGGGAGGGCGGGTATCAGCAGTAACAAGTGGGTGATGGGACAGCCAACAGTCGGAAGTCAGTCACTAAAGTCACTAAAGCCCTTATTCCCCCATCTGGTGCGTGGGGACCGCCTGCCGGGAGCATGAGCTGCAGGGGTTGTGGGGCTCTGTCGGCAGGGCATGGACAAGGCAGGCAACCGTGCTGAGGCCCAGAACTCGGCTGCCGTCTAAAGCAGCGGAAACTGGGGTGGTGGCCCTAGCAGGGTGCCGAGCAGGGTGGTGTCTGCACCCAGAGCACTGGCCCCCTTTTGCCAGAGGAGATGCTGAGATGACTCATCCACTTTCCAGGGTCTTTCTCCTGAGGTCTCATTGTCATTAATGATCCCACCATCACCTCCACTCTACAGGTGGAGAACTGAGGCTCCGAGGTCCATGGCGAGTGCAAGCTGGCACATCCTGCAGGTGCCTCTCTCGTGGGCACACGGCTGGGGTGGTGGCAGAGCTGGTGTGCCAGCCCAGCCTGGCTCAGTGTCCTCACACTCCCAGCGGGCCCACGGCTCAGGCGGGCACTGCTGAGGTGCATTAGGGCCCAGCCGGGCACCCCTTTGACCTGTCGGGGTCTTTCCTTTTGGTCTGAGAGGGTCCTGTCCTTGGGGCACCTCTGTCTTTCTGGTCCCACTGTCCCTGAGGACAGACACCTTCCCCCTTCTGCTTAGCTTGTTTCTGGGTAATCTCCACTCTGAGTTTAAAACTGAGAGAGAGGAGGCTTCCCTGGTGGTGCAGTGGTTGAGAGTCCGCCTGCCGATGCAGGGGACATGGGTTCATTCCCCGGTCTGGGAAGATCCCACATGCCGCGGAGCGGCTGAGCCCTTGAGCCATGGCCGCTGAGCCTGCGCTTCCGGAGCCTGTGCTCCGCAACGGGAGAGACCACAGCAGTGAGAGGCCTGCATACCGCAAAAAAAAAAAAAAAAAAAAAAAAAACTGAGAGAGAGGGACTTCCCTGGTGGTCCAGTGGTTAAGACTCTGTGCTTCCACTGCAGGGGGCACGGGTTTGATCCCTGGTTGGGAAACTAAGATCCTGCATGCCGCATAGTGCAGCAAAAAAAAAAGAGAAAGAGTGAGAGGACTCTGCTTTTCCCTGTGGCTGGAAGCATATCTTTTCACTGCAGTGGCCTCTCCGCTGGGCTGGTGCCTTAGCTGCAAAACTACTTCTTTCTTTTGCGTTTTTGATTTCTGAAGACCATCTTGCTGGGCAGTCTTCTCGTCCTGAAACGGGGGTGGGAGGGGAGCCCATGTGTAATGCATACCTCCCTCGTGGAGCTTCTTACCAAACAGCCAGTTTCACCATTTTACAGATGAGGAGACTGAGGTTCAGAGAGGCAAAGTGACTTGCTTGAGACCATACAGCTACCAGATCTGAAGCCTTCCCGACCCCTCAGCTGACAGTCTTTCCCTCAACTGCCTTGCCTTTTTTTGATGCATCCCCTTTCTTCCTGCATTGTGGGTGTCACTTGGTACAGACAAGCATCCTTACGGCTGAGCCCTGAACTTGGACCGTCTTCCCTGTCCATCTATGGTCCCTGAGGGCTGTCTTCCCCCCTCACGACCTTGCTCTACTTCAGGCCCCTTAAGGAGGCTGCTATGCCCTCCCTGTGCCCCAGGCTCTGTGCAGCTGGATGCCCACCTACCTCTCCCTGGGCTCCTGCCCTCAGACCCCTGCTACACTGACTTGGGGTTCTGCCCCCCCCTTTTAGCCCCCAGTTGAGGGGCTTATCTGCTGTGGAGCCTGTCCAGGTCCAGGTACTCACCCCCTCCTGCCTCGTGGAGCCCACAGGCATTTCTCACGTTACACACAAGGCAAGAGGCTGCACCTGCTTGTCAGGCCTGGGGGCTCCAGTCCCCAGCAGGCCACCTGGCCCAGAGAGGTGTCAGGAAGCACCTGGGTGAGATGGGGACTTGAATAGAGGAGGGCTGCACTGTTTTGTTCCAGAAGCCCTGTGGTTAGGTGCTTGGAGCCCCAGGGTGGGCACCCTTCACTCCCCTGGAGACAGGCACAGCCCTGACTTTCTGGGTCCCCCGTCAGCTCTGCAGTGAGACTTCCTTCTTTCATCTTTGATTATGGGTTTGAAGGTGATGCAGCTGTCACTTTCTAGCACCCACAGAAAGCATGGTGGTCTTGAGGTCAAAGCTGCCTCATCCCCATCAGCCAGGGGAGGGGTCCCTGCTCATCCCTCTCCGTCCCTACCTTCCCGGGTGGGGCTCATCCCCGGCTGCCGAGCTTGGGCCCTTTGAGCAGTGAGCTGTCAGGAGGACCTTCCTGGGGACTCCATGGCAACTTGGGGGCTCGGTGACCTCCTGGGGTGCAGGTCAGCTCCGTGCATACCCGTCCCCAGGGGTGGGTAAGGGGTCAGCAGAGGCCAGGCCCCCCCCTTGCCTGGGGCACTGTGGAAAGGATGCAGGTGGCCATGTAGGGTAGATCCTGGTGACTGAGGCTGTCCCAGAGCTGAGCGTCAGTGACATTCTCCATCCCTGGTCGTTCTCAGAGGTGCCTGCCAGTCTTGTCAGTGTTTCCCCTGGACCCATGACTATGCAATGCCAGCCAGCGAGTGTCAGGATAAGGATGAGGGTCTGGGCATCACCCCCGGCTGCCATCCTGTGGGGAAGCGGTGTCCTTTGTTCTGCAGCTGTGCTGACCACCACATCCCAGCCAGGAGCAGCCCAGCCCTCACGGCCCAGGTTCTGCGCCCCAATCACCCCAGACCCCAGGGTGGGGGTGGGCCTGGCAGCTGGCTGGCGGGTGGCAGTTCTGTTCCCCTGGGTCCCTCCCTCAGCTTCCCTACCTTGTTTTGCCACACCCAGTTCATTTTTTATTTTTTATTTGTTCTTTTAGCCTCAGGGTTGTGTTGCCTTGCCCTCTCCCCTCCCGGGCAGCAGTGAGAGGAGGCCTCCTTCCTTCCTTCTTCCACTCGCCCTTTTCCTCCAGCTTCCTCCCGCGGTCTCCCGTCTGGACTGGGTGCATTCACGCGCCCTTCACAGCACTGGCACGTGCCGAGGTGGGGTCATAAACATCGCTGGTCCCCGCCCTGGCCTTTGCTCTCTCTCTGCACTTCCCCTCCACCCTCTCTCCTCTGGGTGGGGTGGGCCAGTGTCCAATCCAAGCCAAGCCGTCCCTGTCTGCTGCCACTGGCCCGTTTGAGGCTCAGGAGAAGGTTGTAGTCTGAGGAGAGGTGCCCTCACCCCCACCCAGACGTTCCCTTGAGCTGGTTGCGCCCTCTGGAACGGAGAGCTGGGCGGGACGCTGTCCTGCCTACGTGCCTTTTCCGCCCGGCTCTCCAGGCTGCGGCGGTGGGAGCAGCCCCACTGGCCGTGCTCACAGTAGTGGGGTTGTTGCCGGGCGCACGAGCCTTCACTCTGGACCCGCTGGGAGGCACGTGCAGGGTCCGCTGGGAGCTTGCTTCCCCGAGGCACCTCCGCTCGCGACGTGGCCTCTGTGGTCTGAGGTGAGAGGAGATGATGGGATCCCTTCACCCTGCACATCTGTGCTGATAGTGGTGGCACTGAGGGCCCAGAGCAGGCTGCATGGATGGTCCTAGACCCCAGGACCCGCTTGTCTCACGGACAGGGGTTCCCTGGAGGGGCCCTTGGAGCTTCGTAAAGATGCGGCCAAGCCAGGGCCCAGCCAGCGGTTCTGGATCCTGTCATTGGTTGGTTTATTCTGTGAGTCTTTGTGGAGCACCTGTGTGTTCCGGGCGCTGTGCCCCAGAGGCTCCCACCCTTGGAGCCGCTGCCCAGCGTGGTCTGGACGGGGGCTGTGGTGTGGGACGTGGGTGTCCTTTCCCCGGAGTGGCTCTAAGCCAAAAATCTGATGGCTGTCCCCCATGTGTGCACACACAGCTGTCTCCCATTCACCCACAGCCTGGGAAACCAATGACGGAAAGCGCAGGGCTGTTACGTCCCCTTCTCTGGACACAGGGCCCCAGCCGTCTGGCGCCTCCCTCAGACTACAGTGAGGCCGGTCAGCACAGGCCGGGCAGAGGGAGGGCAGCCTCAGCCTGGTGGAGCACAGGCCATGGGCATGGCCAACCTGACACCAGATTGCCTTGGTGGTCCAGGAGCAAGCGAGGGGTGTGGCCAGGAAGTCGATGAAAACAGCAGTTTCATTGCCTTTGGAATCATCATCTGTATTAGTTTCCTGGGCACCTGTAATAAAGTACCACAGACCATGTGGCTTAAACAACAGAGGTTGATTTATCCCAGTTCTGGAGGCTGGAAGTCAGCAGGGTTGGTTTTTCCCGGGGCCTCTCTCCTTGGCTTAGAGATGCCCGTCTTCTCCCTGTGTCTTCCCGCTCTGTGTGTCTGTGTCCTAATCTCCTTCTCTTGTTCTTTTTTATATTGAGGCATTGACATATAGCATATTCGTTGTAGGTGTACAGCATAATGATTTGATATATGTATATATTGTAAAATGATCACTAACCATAAGTCAACATCCATCACCACACGATTACAAATTTTTGTTTTTGTGATGAGAACTCTTAAGATCTATTCTTTCAGCAACTTTCACGTGTATGATACAGTATCATTAACTATAGTCACCATGCTGTTCATTACATCCCCAGGGCTTATTTATTTTATAACTGGAAGTTTGTACCTTTTGATCACCTAGTCTCTTCTTAGAAGGATACCAGTCATTTTGGACTAGGGCCCACCCTAGTGACCTCATTTTAACTTGATTACTTCTCTAAAGACCCTTTCTCTGAACACAGTCACATTCTCGGGCACCAGGGACACATCGCCCCCATAACACCATCACAACTAGGGATGGAATGTGGTCTTCCAGCCATCTTGGACCCTACCCCCTGCATCTGCATCCAGGGGTGCATCAGCTCTGTGCTTCTGAGGCAAAGGCAGCAGAGCATCACCCCACATATAGTAGGGGCATTTAGTAGTAAGGAGGGGGGGACCTTGCCGTAGCCCACATGTATGCAGGTCCAGAGTCTGGAAAGCAGGCTCAGAAGATCAGGTTCAAGGGGCAAAAGCCCTGAACCCAGGGGATGGGGTTTCCCTTGGGCAGGTGGCCACAGCCCCCCGCCCCACCACTGTGGCTGGGAAGGAGGTGGTGCTGCCCGGGCCTGGTCGGTCCAAGGGTCAGGTGGCAGTGGCACAGAGGTCGGCGAGGCAGGTACCGGGAGAGGAGAGGGGACCTGCAGAAGGAGTCGGGATGGCCGTGTGGGGGGCCCGACGCCCCCTGGGCTCAGCCTCTTCCAGGACAGCCGCTCCTCGGTCACGGGTAGAAGGTGTGGAGAGAGGCCTTGCCCGCCCTGCTCAGCTCCAAACTGCCCGTTTCCTGGTGTCAAGACCAAGGGTGGCCTTTGGCTTAGCTGGATGACCATCCAGAATTTGCAGCGACCACAGTCGAGCTGACATGCCGGGACCCCCGTGCCTTCCTAATTTAATCCCACCTGGAACCTTCTCGGGAAGCTTGTCCTCAGGTTGACAAGCCGGCTTCCTCTCTGAGGGGGGCCGCCTCAAGCACCCTCTCCCGGGTCTGACTTTTGTCCATTTCTCCTGCAGAGTGAGCTGGACTTGGAAAAGGGCTCAGAGATGAGGAAATGGGTCCTGTCTGGAATCCTGGCTAGCGAGGAGACTTACCTGAGCCACCTGGAGGCACTGCTGCTGGTGAGGAGGGTGCAGGGGCTGAGTGGGCAGGATGGACCCTGGCGAGCTCTGCTCATGCGTCCCAGGTCCCAGGTCAGCCTGGGAGCAGCCCACCCTCCCAGGATCCTCGACACACCTGTGGGCAGGCAGGACATGCCACCTCTGTGGAGGTTGAGCCTCCCCAAGGGGCAGTGGATGCCAGTGAAAGACTCGGGTACCAAACCAAGCTGGCTTTAAATTTTTATTGTTAATGGAATTTAAAAAATAAAAGCATGTATGTCACGTGACCACAATGTACTTGACAAGTGGCAAGCCCTGACACCTGTGCTGCCCCACCAATCACCTGTGCCCTCTTCCAGCCCATGAAACCTTTGAAGGCTGCTGCCACCACCTCTCAGCCGGTGCTGACGAGCCAGCAGATCGAGACCATCTTCTTCAAAGTGCCTGAGCTCTATGAGATCCACAAGGAGTTCTACGACGGGCTCCTCCCCCGCCTGCAGCAGTGGAGCCACCAGCAGCGCGTGGGCGACCTCTTCCAGAAGCTGGTGAGTGACCCGGAGCAGGGACCCGGCAGCCTCCTGAGCGTGACGGGGTGACGGGCGGGGGCCAGACCTCTCCCTGAGCCTGGTGCCACCTGCGGGCAAGGCTGCTGAGGGCACGATGGGGAGAGAGAGTCCGGGACACATCTTACTGCCTGGGATGCCAAAGGGGGCTGTGGGGAGGGGGCACCGCCACAGCACCACTGCTGGACCCCACGTGAAAGCGAGGCTTCCCTCCCTCTGCTGGCCCCAATGATATCTCTGGTCCTTTCCGGGTCCACTCAGTTTTACTCAAGGTTCCCAGTCTCCAGACTGGTCCCCTCTGGACCACAAAGAAGCCGCTGCCCTGGGAACAGGACTCAGACTCTGGGCAGGGGTACTGAGGCAGGCAGAGCCTGGAGGGGCAAGCACAGATGGGGACAGCGGGGGTTTGTACTTTATTTCATTTTTGCGGTTCTATGAATTAAAGGCTCTTGAATTAATCAAGAATTTAAGCTATTTGTAATGAGGTGTATGGACTTGGAGTCTGTCATACAGAGTGAAGTAAGAAAGAGGAAGACAAATACCGTATGCTAACACATATATATGGAATTTAAGGAAAAAAAATTGTCATGAAGAACCTAGGGGTAAGACAGGAATAAAGACAGACCTACTAGAGAATGGACTTGAGGATATGGGGAGGGGGAAGGATAAGCTGTGACAAAGTGAGAGAGTGGCATGGACATACATACACTACCAAACGTAAAATAGATAGCTAGTGGGAAGCAACCGCATAGCACAGGGAGATCAGCTCGGTGCTTTGTGACCACCTAGAGGGGTGGGATAGGGAGGGTGGGAGGGAGGGAGACGCAAGAGGGAAGAGATATGGGAACGTATGTATACGTATAACTGATTCACTTCGTTATAAAGCAGAAACTAACACACCATTGTAAAGCAATTATATTCCAATAAAGATGTAAAAAAAAAGAATTAAAAAAAAAAGTAGTTTGGGGAGGGAAGGCTGTTCAATAAAAGTCAGGGTCATACGAGAGGAGCCCTTGGGTCCCCAGGGGGTCCCTAGCTGAGGAAGTGGTGAGAACAGGCCTTCCGTGTGGCCCCAGCTCCCGCCGCAGCCATTTTGGGGACCTGGAGGCACGTTTAATGCTAGCGACTGTGACAGCAGCTTCCTGGATCCTTGCAGGAATCAGGACGTGTCCTGTGGACAGGTTGGAGGAAGGCAGGAGGGCTGGTTTGTACCTGGGGACGGCCATGCCGGGCTGTGAACCGAGGGACCGTGAGGCCGTCTGGTCCCCGGGTAGTGGGTTCAGCTCTGATCAGGGCGCTCAAGGGGGCCTGCGAGTGCCCTGTCTCAGCTGAGCTGAGGCAGCCCCACCAGGCAGGTCCCGTCTCCACCCCGTGCAAGTGAGGAGGCCGAGGGGCAGGAGGTCACCTGCCCAGACAGTACCCCTGGTCTGTCTGCCTCCAGGAAGAGTGCTTTGCCCCTGCCTTCAGGGTCATAATACTGGAGGGCGAGTGGTGCTGGATGACAGAACAGGGTTTCTGCAAGGGCTCAGTGGGCCCAAACTGGCTGGGAGTCCATTCGACAGACGTAGCTCTGGGTCCCTGGTTACAGGGAGGGAGAGGCGGCCGTCGGGGCAGGTCAGGGACCTTCTCTGGCCATTTGCTGACCTCGGGGCCCACGAGGAGCCAAGGATTCGGCTTTTAAAAAGTCAACGGGATTGGGAAAATCTAGTAATCAGATGAAGCGGGTTGGTGGACCCCTTGGCACTGGCCAGGCCACCCGCGGAAGGGACCAGGCTCGGGTGAACACTGAACTGAGACGTGGGTAACGTAGAACTTGTCCCAACAGAAGGGGTGGTTGAGGGACCTGAGGATGATGGAGAAAACTCTGAGATGGAGCTGCCGGATCGATGTTTGTCTTCCAAAGTGTGAGGTTCATGTGTGAGGAGGCCCCCACCTCTGTGGGTCTAAAGGGGGAGCCAGTCTCTTTAGGTGGAGGCTGGTGGGGCATGTCTCTATATAAGGGGCAGCAAAGACACCACCTCCCTGCACCGTGAGCCCCCATCCTGGGATGCCCTCGAAGGTGGGTGCTGGGTAGGCCTGGGTGACTGGGATTCCACCTCTGAGGACCGCTAATCCTGATTAAAGGGTTGCCTGGGCCTCCTGTGCTCTTTCCCTGGAGTGTACTCCCTCCTGAGGGAAGCTGGTCCTCTGGGGGTGGGGTGGCCAAGGTCACCGGGCCCTCTCTAAGTGCCCAGAGCACGCGGTAAAAGAACGCCAGCCCCCAGCCCTCCTGGGCCGCCCAGACGCCCAGCTGGCCCACCGCCGGCCTGTCTTGGCTCATGCTGGGCTCCGGCGTTCCGCCCGGGTGTGGCTTTCCTGTTGGCCACCGCCCCGGGCTGCAGACTCTCCCGCCCGGGACCGCTTTCCCGTGGCCAGAGAGCGGAAGGCTGTGTTTTGACGCAGGTGCTCCCCATCGTTGAAGCCCACATCTTTGAAGAATTGTGTTGTGGGCAGAAACTGCAACCACGCTCTTCCCCAAATAACACTCTGAAGTCACTCGGAAACTGAAAAAAAAAAATTTAATAGTCTGATGAACACCAGAATTTGGAAAGTTTCCTCTGGTTTCCCTGGTGTCCTTGAACTACCTTCACGTATCAGATGTTGCAGCGCAAAGACATGGGGAGAGAGGTGGGGCCGACGTGGGAAGTGGAGCCCTAGGAACCACGTGCTGCATGTTCACGTGTGTGCCGCCAGGGCCGGGCGCTGGGTCTCCCCAAGAACAGACAGACACCGTCCCCGTCCCTTTCAGATCAGCACAGCAGGGTTAGGCTCCCCAGCTAGGAGAGTCTTAGGACCCGAGGAGCCTGTGATGCCCCAGCCCTGGTACCTCTGCCACCTGGGAACTCATGAGCCACACCTGGTAGCTAGGAAGCCCTGTCCTGACGGCGCCTTGACTCCCCTTCCTGTGGGGCTGTGGGTTATTGCTACCCATCTGGGGGCTTTGTTTCTGGCTGAATTTTTATCAGCTCGGTTTTTTTGTTTCTAATCATTTCAAACTTCCTGAATTGTTGCAAGAATAGCACAAAGAACTGGGTGTGCGCCGGATATACCAATTGTAACATTTTGCACTGATTGTAACACTTTGCCACATTTGCTTAATCTTTAATCTTTATCTCTTTCTCTCTCCTTTGTATACACCCCCCCACACACACACGCACACATGCTGAATAGTTTGAGAATAAAATGCAGATCCCTCTGCCCTTTTACCCCTAAATACTTCATCGTGTATTTGCTAAGGACATGCTCTTCTGCAACCCACAGGACGGTCCTCCATCGGAGGATGGTTCACAGTTGAGTGATACTATTATTTAATATGCGATGCTTCTACAGATCTCTCCCAAGTTAGCCATCGTGTTCTTTGTAGCCATTTTCCTTCTGAGTCCGGATGCAGTCCAGGTCACAAGATGTACGTGGTTGTCAGGTCTCCTTGGTTTCTTTCCATCTGTACCAGTTTCTCAACCTCTGCTGGTCTTCCACAACCTTGACATTTTTCTAAAGGGTGCATTCTAGTTTGGGTCTGATGTTTCTTCAGGAATAGATTCAGGTTCTGCGCTTCTGGCAGGAAAAAAAAAAAAAAAAAAACCACTGCAGTGACGCTGTGTCCTGTCGGTGCCTCACATCGGAGGGCACGTGATCTCCATTGGTTTATCGGTGCAGCTCGGGTTCTGATTAGTGCATGAATTGCTTGGAACTTCTCAAAAACCACGTGGAAGATGTGAGCTCCTGGAAGAGGGGGCAGGAGAGGTAATAAAAGGGGTTCTCCTCCCAAAGACCCTGTGTTAGTTTACTAAGGCTGCTACAGTCCGGGTGGCTCAAACAACAGAGATCTATCTCCTCCCATTTCTGGAGGCTGGAAGTCTGAGATCCAGGTGTGAGCAGGGCTGGTTTCTCCCGAGACCTCTCTCCTCGGCGTGTAGAGGCCGTCATCTCTGTGTCCTCACGTGGTTGTCCCTCTGTGTCTGTGTCCTAATCTTTTCTTCTCATAAAGCCCCTAGTCAGATTGGATCAGGGCCCATTTGAATGGCTTCAGTTTTGCCCAATCACCTCTTTAGGTCCATCTCCAAATACAGTCACATTCTGAGGTGCTCAGGGTTAGGGCTTCAACATATGCATTTTGAGGGGACACAGTTCAACAGTGATATCCCCTCAGGACTGGGCTAAGACGTTGCCTCTTTATTTTTTATTTTTTTAATTTTATTTTTTTTTTATTAGTTTCTGCTTTATAACAAAGTGAATCAGTCATACATATACATCTGTTCCCACATCCCTTCCCTCATGCATCTCCCTCCCTCCCACCCTCCCCATCCCACCCCTCCAGGCGGTCACAAAGCACCGAGCTGATCTCCCTGTGCTCTGCGGCTGCTTCCCACCATCTATCTACCTTACGTTTGGTAGTGTATATATGTCCATGCCTCACTTTCGCTTTGTCACAGCTTACCCTTCCCCCTCCCCATATCCTCAAGTCCATTCACAAGTAGGTCTGTGTCTTTATTCCCGTTTTACCCCTAGGTTCTTCATGACATTTTTTTTTAATTCCATATATATGTGTTAGCATACGGTATTTGTCTTTCTCTTTCTGACTTACTTCACTCTGTATGACAGACTCTAGGTCTACCCACCTCATTACAAATAGCTCAGTTTCGTTTCTTTTTATGGCTGAGTAATATTCCATTGTATATATGTGCCACATCTTCTTTATCCATTCATCCGATGATGGACATTAATCATTAGAGAAATGCACATCAAAACTACAATGAGATATCATCTCACACCAGTCAGAATGGCCATCATCAAGAAATCTAGAAACAATAAATGCTGGAGAGGGTGTGGAGAAAAGGGAACACTCTTGCACTGCTGGTGGGAATGTGAATTGGTACAGCCACTATGGAGAACAGTATGGAGGTTCCTTAAAAAACTAAAAATAGAACTACCATATGATCCAGCAATCCCACTACTGGGCGTATACCCTGAGAAAACCATAATTCAAAAAGAGACATGTACCAAAATGTTCATTGCAGCTCTATTCACGTTGCCTCTTTAGAGAGACCGCCCTGACCACAGTATCTAAAGCAGCCCCGCTGTTCTCACCTGCTCTGCCTTCAGCCATCTGCCATATTACTTGTTGCTTTACTTATTCATCGTGTGTCTCCTGCTAGCCGGCTGCGCTGTGTCTGAATGATTCGAGGTGACAGTGCCTCAAGCAGGGCCTTTGTTTTTGTGGGAGACGCTCAGTGAGTGGGGGTGAGGGGGAGAAGGCAGGGCTCTGGGTCCGACCAGATGGCAGGGAACCTGGCGTCTGGAATGCAGCAACTCGTCCAGGTAATCAGCGGGGCCGGGAAGGGCCTCCTCCAGCTGCTGCTTTTTCTCTCGCGCCCCCAGACCCACAGGCAGCCCCCTCAAGGAGCGAGTCCAGAAGACCAGACAGTGCCAAGGGCATCTGGGATTGCCATCTGAAGAAACACAAAATTCAATATAAATGCAAATGCGTGTAGAAATAAAATTTAGGTTCGATGCAGACCAAACACCAGGATCATCAAAAGCCTCAGGCCTCCCGCTCCTGGTCGGCTGCAGTGGGAGGCCCGGCCAGCAGGTCACGGCATCTGCCCTTACACCCCAGGCCGGGGTTTCCCTGCTGCCTCTGGAGGTGACCTGGGGCCCAGTGATGGTGGTGGCTGCACACAGGACACCTCCCCCTAACCATGGAAGTCTTTACTCAACTGAGTGTTAGAGCAGGAGGCCGAGTGAGGAGACACTCTATTAATGCCTTTGGTTGAGAACAGGACAAACAAACACCTCTCGCCTTGCACCCGGCAGCAGAGGTCTCCCACCTGCCAGATGTGTAGCCTGACACCTGGGCCCCGTCACCAGGTCTGGGCTGGGCTCATGTCTGGGCAGCGCGAGCCCCTGTTCTCCAAGGGCAGCTCAACTGAGTGTTTCTTGCATGTCTGAAGAGATCAGATAGGAGCAGAGCAGTGGCCCCTCAGGCCAGGGATGGGTCCACTGAGGTCTCCCGCTGCCAGGATGAGAAGGGGCCGCTCCATCCCACCTGCTGGAGATGCTCATCCACGTTCACTGATAACCTGGAACTTCAGCTGCTGCTGGTGGCCCCATTTAAATGAGTGGGGTGGGAGGATGAAGAGAACTGCTCCCCGCCCAGGGCTGTGAGTCACTTCTCAACGTGTCGCTTTGGAAGAAGGAAGCGTGCTTAGCGCGTGGGGAGGGGAAGCAGGTGGGAGGCAGTGACAGCGTGGAGGAGCTGAGTTTCCTGCAGCCCTGCACTGTCTGCTGCACCTGGGCTTCCTCCAGAGCTGTGCACAGAAACCCGTTACCCAGAGGGATGGAGACCGCCTGTCCCGCACCTGTCCCACGCCTGCCCTACACCAGTCCCACACTCTCTTCCTTCCTCCCTGCAGGCCAGCCAGCTGGGTGTGTACCGGGCCTTTGTGGACAACTACGGAGTTGCCATGGAAACGGCTGAGAAGTGCTGTCAGGCCAACGCTCAGTTTGCAGAAATCTCTGAGGTAGGTGTGACGCTGTTCAGACAGGTGCGCCCCTCCATCTCCCAAGGGTGGGCTGTGGGCTGGTCGTTGGCACACCGTGACCCGGGAGAACAAGGCACAGCAAACTAAGGTCTGGTTGTGAACCTCAGCTCTGTTTCCAGATGCCTGTGGGTTGTCATGAGCAGACAGACGGAGCAGCCCGAGGAGCACCCTGCCTCCCCAGCAGCCAGGGCCCAGCTCTGGGGTACCCCGGACAGACTTGCACTGTCTGTGTGCAGTTCGGGGTGTCCGTAGTTCTGCCCCATTAACAGAGGTCTCGACACTTGAGTCCTGAGGCCGACTTTGCACCTTGCGGTTGGAGAGCAGGTGGGGAGGTGTCGTGCTCTGCCTCTCTGGGGTCTGCAGCCGGCCCGGGGGATGGGGCTGGTGTGCGTTCTGTCGACCCACGTGGGAGGAAGCTGCAGGCTGGGCACCGCACCGGCCCGGGGGCTCTGAAACCTCAAGCCCTGGAGTGTTAGCACGAGGGGCCTCGGAAGAGCCCCCTGGATGCCGAAGACGGGCAGCCATCGGGGGCTGGTGGCCATGCCAGGTCCTCCCTGCCCCGCTCCATCCTGCTTCTGCCCGTGGCAGTTGGGTGATACTTTCTTCTTCCCAGGCCTGTAGTCCTCAGAGCCCTGACCTGCCTTCCCCGCCAAACAAGGATTCTGGGTGGGAAGACCTCCAAGTGAAACCCCAGCTTTAGGAAGAGAAACGGAAACTAGAAATCGGCAGGGGATGGTCTCTTGCTGGGATACGATCGTACCCCGACTGTCACACCTGGGCTTTGTTCCAGGGGATTTGTGCTGTTTTATAATTTATCACGGGGGCTGGGCCGTGTGGGTCCCAGCACCGGCGTCTCCCATGGTGATAACGTGCCGCACCGTTCCCCAGAGCCTGTGGGTGCCCTGCTTCCCACCTGGTGCCGCTGGTAACAGGCTACATGCACCCAGGGCTGCAGGCTGGCTCCACACTTCCCTCTGAAGCTGCCCTGGTTTGCCTGCAGCATTGGGTCTGTTCCTCTCTTTAGCTCATTAAACTAGCAGCCCGCATACACCTAACAGCTGGAATGCTGGCGCCAAGTCCCAGGTGACTTTGACAAATTAGAGTCATAATCTTTTAAGAGCAGGCTATGGTTAAATGGAGCCAAGTTCACGTCCACCAGGACAGGTGTCTACAGAGGAGGGAGGAAGCGATGGTGGGTCACCACCCGGGAGTCACGTGGTCCCACCAACCAGGCACAGGTGGGAATCTGAGCCGAGGCCCAGGCACAAGCAGCAGGACCGGGTTCGGGGCGGCCAAATGCCGGTTCTGTGAAACTTTTACCATCAGGTGGTATCCACTTTGGTTTTCCATCCATGTTTCAAAAAAGACCCAGAGAAATTAGAGCCACACAGACAGTGAAATGAACCAAAAGGACACAGAAGAAGCAGGGCATTTAGAGGTGTGAGGAGTTGCATTCTGGGGGGATCAGAGCTCAGCCATGGGGACTGGATGTCCATCTCCAAGGACAGACAGGGTGGAGCAGTGGTCCTTCATGTCTCCCAGGACTGGCCTGAGAAATGGGTGTGCTGCAGTGTCCAGTCAGACTGGAGTTGCCTGAGATGGGTTCTGTGAGCTCGAGCTCCCCAGATAATAAGTAGGTAACAGGAATCATGTGAAAAGGGCTTCCGGAGTCTAGTCAGTTTGGGAAATGTGGGGTTAAACCAAACTTGTAAGTTTTCTCAAGGCAGAGAGCCCCGAGATGCTCAAGGTGCCCACGTTCATCGCACCTTCCAGGGGCCCTTGGCACGTGGGCTGCTGCCCTGGCTCATGTGAGCGGCACCTAATTTTTGCAGATTTGAGCTCTCACGCCCCCTCACACACACACACACCCACCCTCTGGGAGCTGCTGAGGCAGACGGATGGTGGAGTCATTGAGGGGAGCTAAATTCTCAGGAGAGGCACCAAGGTGCATTGTGAGTTTGGCCCCCGTGAGCTTAAAATACACTATGTTTTCTAGTCCCAAGAGGTTTCCCACAGCCTGAGAGGTTGGGAAGGTCATCTCCAGGCCCCTTCCCATTCCTGTGCTGTGTTTTCTGTTCGCTCAGAAGTCTCGTACTGGGATTAACCACAGCTTCTTTCCAGAGACTATATCAGGCACACAGGGACCTTTTATCCACATTTCTCTTGGTACCTTGGACCAAATCAGCAGTGCCTTTGACACAGTTGTGTTGAAAAATGACCCACCCACTAAAAAGCTCTGCTTCCTTCCTGGGCAAGGACGTTTGCAGAGTCAGGGGAGGGGAGGCTGGGGTGGAGGCAGAGTGCGTGCCAGCGGCCTGCCCTGGCCTCCCCGAAGCCGAGTGCTCTTCTTTCTGACCCACCAGCCCCTGCACGTTGTTTAACTGCTCCAAGAAAGCTGATCCGTGCACCCAGGAAGGGCGTTGCCAGTTACCTTGGTTTGCAGGATCCTCTGTGTCAGAGGTTCTCAACCAGCGCTGATTTTGTCCCCTGGAGACACTTACCAATGCCGGGGGATGTTTTAGATTGTCACAGCAGGAGGAGAGGGTGCTGCTGCACCCATAGGATGCTATTCAACATCCCAGGGTGCATAGGACAGCCCCTTAGAATAGAGAATTTCTGATCCTAACGTCAGCAGCGTCATCCAGGGCGAGCGTGTGCTCAGTTGGCCCCGTTCTGCAGGCTGTGGCCCAGACACAGCCCTGAGGTTTGCCACATCTGGGCTTCTCAGCGGTGAGAGGAGGGTGAGAGTTCTGCTGAAGGTTCCTGACCGTGAACTCGCTGACACATCAGAGCTGCTTAATCTGCCCTGTGGAAAACGTGCTTTTCTCTTTGCAGAACCTGAGAGCCAGAAGCAACAAGGATGCCAAGGACCAAACGACCAAGAACTCTCTGGAAAGTGAGTTCTCCGTGCCGAGGCCCCTACATGCCCCTGTGGTGGCGGCCGCTGCCAGCAGACAGGAGCAGCCAGGACGCCCAGCTGGGTCACACTCTGGCCCCTCTGCTGCTCCAGATTTCCAGTAGTGGGGGGTAGGGGGATGGGGAGGGAGCAGCGCTGGCCGTGGTGGGTGCGGAGGGACTGGTCAGGACCTGTTGCCACCAATGGGGGGTGGGGGGTGGCGCAGGGATCCAGGAAGAGGTGGGAGTTATCAGAAGCCCACAAAGCAGGCACTGCTGGGCATTTACAGTGTCATCTTGTTGTCCCAACGGCCCTGCAGGAGGCTCTTGTCTTCCCTTGTTTCAGATGATAAAACAGGTTTAGAGCGGAAAGGACCGTGTAGAACGCAGATTCAGAGTGTCTGGGCAGGGGTCAGGGCCAAGTAGTCGGGCTCCCGGGCCTGTGTTTGCCCTCATCCCTCTGGGCAGAGTGAGCTCTGGAACAACAAGGTACTTCTCGTTTCTGGCTGTTAGGGTCTTGGGAGGAGTTACGCTCACAGAGAATAGCAGACGTGGGCCGGGGCCACAGCTACACCACCCTCTGAGCCGGTATCCCCCATTTCTGTAAAATGGGGATAACAGTGCATGCCCTGCACTAGTCGTGGGCGTTACGGGCGGAGCTGCACCCTACATGTGAGAACACATGAAGCGCCTGTGCCCGTGATGGGCTGTGCCCACCATGGAGAAACGGGGATGGCCCTGGCCGGTTAGGGCTCCATGCTGCTGGCGTCCAGGGGTCCAAAAACGGTTATAAAACCAAGAGCCGCATCTCAGCATCAGGCTTGGATACACATGGAGCCTAGCGTGCTGGTCCACACCTCCCGGCCTGGGATCTGCGCTGGCGCTTCCTCCCCAGAGTGCTGGCCAGCTCCCTGACCCCACGCCGGAGGGCTGTCGACATGGAGGCCTTTGAATGCTTGCTGCTGAGTCAGCCACACAGGCTCGGGTTCTGATCAGCCCTGGACCTGGCACTGATGTCACAGACTGAAGGCTCACAGCCATGTTCCCGACCTTCCAATGCATCGGGTTCAACCTTGTCACTGAGCAGAGGGGAGGTGGGGTTCCCAGGGAATGTGGAGGCTGGGGCTGCCCCCACCTCCACCCTTGCAGTGAGGGTGGGTGGGCAGGCGGGCGGTCCGCCTTCTCTCACCCTTCGTCTCTCCGCAGCCCTGCTCTACAAGCCTGTGGACCGGGTCACAAGGAGCACACTGGTCCTGCATGTGAGTCCCTCGGGCCCGGGGCCTCCTCGCCCTGGGGTTCTTGGCTTCTGTCCTGGGGCTGACGCTGATGTCTGTCAATTTTGCCCGCCTGCCCCCTTTTCTGCCACACACCTGTACTGAGGATGCAGAAGTGAGGCACCTCTGCCATCCCCGGGCTCCTGGGGGTGGGAGGGGGGAACGCAGCAGGCTCTCCAGGTGTTCCAGATGCCTCATCAGAGCGGGTACAGGTAGGGAGCATCCCGTCCCACATGGACAGAGGCTTGTGGCTGGAGAAGCTTCCCGGGGGAGGCGGCGGGGACACATAGCACAGGTTGGGGCACCAATGGCAGGTGCATCCCGGGGCTGTGGTCAGACCACATTCTCCAGCCGGGAGAACGTGTGCAGAGAGGGTGTGCAGGGAGTCCCACCTGGCGGGGCCGCTCCTAAAGGCAGTGGGGAGTCACTTGCACGTTATTAAGTGGTCGTCTTAATACTGAGAAACAAAAGCAGGGAAAAAAAGGCCCCCAATCCTACTTCCAGGTGACCCTATTCATCTGTATTTAGAGCAAGTCTTACATGCGCATTTTTTTAAAATAAATTTATTTATTTATTTAGGCTATGTTGGGACTTCATTGTTGCGCGGGCTTTCTCTAGTTGCGGCGAGCGGGTGCTACTCTTCGTTGAGGTGCACTGGCTTCTCATTGCGGTGGTTTCTCTTTTTGCGGAGCACGGGCTCTAGGCGCGTGGGCTTCAGTAGTTGGGTTCAGTAGTTGTGGCTTGCGGACTCTAGAGCGCAGGCTCAGTATTTGTGGCTTGTGGGCTCTAGAGTGCAGGCTCAGTAGTTGTGGCACACGGGCTTAGTTGCTCCGCGACATGTGGGATCTTCCCAGACTAGAGCTCGAAGCTGGGTCCCCTGCGTTGGCAGGTGGATTCTTAACCACTGCGCCACCAGGGAAGCCCGACACGCGCATTTTTTTAAAAATGTACAACCAAGTCACAGAAGTGTTTGAAGTGTCCGTTTCCTGTCTTGCTTCCTCCCCACAAAGGAGCCACCACCACAAGGATCTTTATTTTGACACACGTGGCATCTTTCTAAATCACTCAGACGGTGTTGTGCTGTGCATACCATTCCACATGTGGCTTTTTACCCCTTCATGTCATATTGTGGCAGTTGTCCCACTTTGGCCCGAACAGCTCTGCCTCGTTCATTTTTAAGCTGTGTGGTTTTCCATCCAGTGCACGTTTCATAACTTCTTACCATCCTCCGACTAAGAGTTCCTGGATGGAGGGAGATAAGCTGAGATTTGCAGTTTGGGAGGCTCTGGCCGGTGGCCCATCAGAGTCCTGGAGACCCTTTATTTGGTCCCCTCACCACGATGAGCCCAGGCCTGGCAGGGGGAAACCAGAACCACCAGGAGCATTGTGGGGGGGCTGGGATCCCCAACACCAGAGCCTCCCCTGAGCTTATTTCATCTCCCCAGTTTCTCTTTGCTGTAGGATTTGGGAGCTAAGAGGGTTTTGTTTCTCTGAACCAGGAAGCGGTAGACTTTGAGCACAAATTACGTGCATTCGCAGTAGAGAAGGATTCTCAGGCTCTGATCTAAAAGAGGAGGAGCCGGGAAGGTCAGGGGCTTTCTCCTGACCTCACACGGACTGGTGGACCAGGATGGGTTCTGCCCCAGGGGACCTGTGACAATGTCCAGGGGCATATTTGCTTGTCACAGCCACACATAAGGGGGCACCACTGCCATCGAGTGGGCAGAGGCCAGGGATGGTGCCAGCATCCTCCAGTGCCCAGACAGCCCCCACCAAAACCAGCCCTGCATGTCGCCAGGGCCCGGGTAGAGAAACCTGCCCCAGACCTGTAGTGTGGAGCCCCTCTCTGCAACGTGCAAGCAGCATAGGCTTGTGGGATGCCGTTAGGGGCCCGCTCCCGGCACAGTGCTCGCACGAGTGCTGCTGCATGGCCCAGGCCATGGTGAGAGGTGGCCCCAGGTCACACCCAGCATGTCTGCGGCTCTCACAGCAGAGATGCCGGGGCTGCTCTGACTCCATCCTTCGTCCGATGCAGGACTTGCTGAAACACACCCCCTCTGGCCACCCCGACCACCTGCTGCTGCAAGACGCCCTCCGCATCTCGCAGAACTTCCTGTCCAGCATTAACGAGGAGATCACGCCCCGCCGGCAGTCCATGACCGTGAAAAAGGGAGAGGTGAGCATGGTGGCCGAGCAGAGGTGGGCATGGGGCCCACTGTATCCGCACAGCTCAGCCCAACACAGAAACGCCTGGACTTGGGGGCCCTTGACCCTGGCAGGGTGAACCCAGGCCAGTGTGCAGGGCATCGGGGTGTGGTTTTAGGGGTGCAGGCCTCACTTGGGGGGTTATGTCCCGGGCACCGCACACCCTGCCGGATCAGGGTCCCCAGCTAAGGAGACCGGTGAGAAGGAGGATGGCATTTGTGTGCCTGGGGACCACTCGGTTCCTCTTGAGTGTTCTTTCATTAACATATAGTTAACAGTGGGTTTAAGGACTTAAAAGGGGATGAAGGGGAGCGGGGTGTGGTTTGTGTTTGCAGCTGGAGAACGAACGTGGTTGACCTCTTCGGCCAGGAGGACTCTCCTTCCCCTTCTCCCTCCCTCCCTGACAGCCCCTCCCAGTCTCCATCTCTCCGCACGTCGTAGATGACAGGGTGTGGAACAGAGGGGCTCAGACGCCACCCCTGCCACCTCCGCTCCTTCCCGGGGGGGCCCAGCCCCGTGCCAGGCAGCTTGCAGCGAGATGGCAGAGGTGTGCCAGTCAGGGGCGGCATCTAGTGTGAGCATCTTTCGTTGGAAGCGGCACTGTGGGGCGGGGCGGGGGTGCGGACCCGCGGCCTCTGGGGTCTCGTGCAGGGACAGGAGCCGTATGGCCCAGCAACACGTGGGCTGGCAGCAAACCTTACTGTAGCTGCCGCTCGGAGCCACTCCTCTTCCCGTTAGTGTGCCAGGTGCTCGGCGGCGCCGAGGCTGACCCGCCAGGACTCGGGGCTGGCGGGCAGGCTGCTCTCAGCCCTGTGCTTCCACACCTGTGTGGGAAGTGGTACCTGAGTGTTCGGCCTCCCTTGTCAGCAGTTCACACGGTCTCACAAGACTCAGGATTTGCTTCCACCAAGACTCCTGTCCCTGTTGGGTTTGTGCTGCTTGGTCTCCCCTCCTGGGACACCATGCTCTCTCGCAGGCAGTTCCTTTATAAGAGCACCGCCCTCCTGGGAAGCAGCTGTGCGAGTCCTTCTGTGGGTGCTGAGTCTGCGCCTGTGTCTCCGCTGCACTTAGGTTCCCCAGGGAGAAGTGCCTCCTTGCTCTTTGGATCATTGGAAGCAGCTGCCTTCAGGAATTGAGGAAAATCAGATGTCGCCTGGCAGTTGTCAGCCAGGCCCTTGAGCCCGCATCTGTATCCCAGGCCTCCTTCCCCGTGGACCCATGGTCGGGGTCCCGGGGCGCCTGAGTGGGAAGTGTGTAGGGGTCGGTGCTTCATGGGGGCAGGGCTTCTACCTGCGCCCACCCCATCCCCACCAGCATCTGGTCCTGCTGACCTGTGGTGTCTGCTCCTTGAGGGGAATCACTTGGGTGCCTCAGCCACGAATGGGGGAGAAAGGCCGGTGACCCTGAAAGGTCGGGAGTCTGAGTCGTACGCGCCTTTATTCAGGGTTCTCCGTCAGGAGCACAGTAAGGGAGATAGATGGCGGCTAGACCAGGATACAGGCAGATCCACACCCACACCCCTGCCTGGGACGTCCTCGAGAGCTGGGGGCTGGGGTCTACAGATAGAGACAGAATGAGGCCTGATCCCTGGGCCAGGGTCCGGGCTCCCTTCGTGGATTTGCCAGTATCGTGGTTGGGGGCCCTGCTTTCCTGGAGCTGGGAGACCCTTCCTGCCCATCTGCTGCGCATTTTCTGTTTGAGCCACTGCAGGACCCCAGGGTGGGCTGGGGTTCAGAAGTGAGGCCTGGGACCTCCTTGGGAGGGAGGACATCTGCCACGATGGGGAAGCTGGTGGTGAGAAAGTCCTACTGTGCTCAGAGGACAGCCACACCGTCCACTCCCCACGCTGTGCACCTCGTGTGGCCCTCGGAGACGGGGTGCAGCACAGAGAAAGGCTTAGATCAGAACGTCATGCGGTGGGGGGCTTCTCCTGGAAAGACAAGGATGTGCACAGACAGGGGTGCATGGGGAGGGGCCTGGCAACTGAGTCCACCCATCAGAGCCCCCCAGGGCTGCCTTCTGAGCCCGTGTCTGCTAACACGGATGGGTGGCTGTACGGGCTGCCACAAATGCCAGGGTGACGCTGGTGGCCTCTGGAGGATGAAGTTGGTGGCTGGGGTGGGACTTCGGATGAACCTGTGAGCGGCAGGACCCAGCGGGGAGGAGGGGAGGGCCTGCAGGGGGCTCCATCAGGGCTGGGACCCTGGACGATTCTGACCTGCTGACAGAGGGGATGAATCCACCTCTGAGCTGGACGTCGGGGGCCCTCTGCTGGCAATGGCCAGAAGCTCAGCTCCTTTGTGTGGAGAAAGGACTGCAGTCCCCCCCTCACAGAAGGTCCCTTGGTCCTGCCTCCTGGGCTGGAAGACCATCTGCCGTGTCCCTGCCGAGGGGGCATTCCTCGAGGACCTCAGTGTCCCAGGACCTGCCCCGCGGCACAGACCCCGCAGTCAGGCTGCCCAGGTCCCCAGTGCTGCATGGCCGTGTTTCCAGGTGCACATGCTTCTGTGCTTCCCATGGGTGCGGACGCGGGGCTTGCCTATGCCCACAGCAGGCAGGGGAGGGCAGTGACGATGGGTCACGGCCTGGGCACGTGGGCAGCCCTCCTGCCCTCCCACTTATGGTCTGGTTGGCACTGGCAGTTCCCATGTAAATCATCCAGTCTCCGTGGCCAGCTGCTGTGAGTGAGCTGCGCATGATGGTGATGTGGGAGTGTTGGGGGGCCTGGCCCAAGCTGAATTTGCTTCTGGGGGGCTCCTGCTGAGAGTGTGGGGGGAGTTCAGGGAGGCACAGGTTCCCTGAGAAGAACCTCGGGTGACAGGTGGCAGTGGAGCCAGGTGCCCAGACCTGTTGGGGGGGTGGGTGACAGGGGTAGGGAGACGCTATGGGTCTTTGCCCCCTGTGGTGTGTGTGCCTGACCCTCCGGACCCTTCCCAGGCCATCACAGAGAGGGGTGGGGAGTCGCCCTTTCTGGGGGGCCTTCCCTGAGGCCAGGAGGGCAGGGTCCCCAGTGAGCACCTGGTCTCTTCTCCTGGGCACAGACCCCTGAGTGTCCCCGCTCTCTCCCTGTGCTGCCTGGGGTGGATGGTGGAGCTCCCTGAGGCTCAGGCTTCTCATCTTCGAAGTGGGCATGAGGACTCACCCACAACAGGAGGGTCACATCCAATGACAGGCCACGTGCTGGCACAGCACACCCGGGGCGTGTGTGGGGCAGCCTCTCATCCTGTCTCTGTGTCCTTGGCACAGCACAGCGCCAGCCCGGATGAGGTGGCGGGCACTGTTTGTCAGCTGACTTACCTCCATGTGCCCTGGAAACTTGTGAGCCATGGGACCATCCCTTGTCTTTCAGATGAAGCTCCCAGGGGCAGAGAGGCACAGGGCTTGCTGGGGACTGGTGTTTCTAGTCTCCCTGCTCCTTCGAGGATGCCTCAGGGTCAGGGGTGGGCATCAGAGGTGTAAAACCCCTATGTGGGCCCCTGCCTGTCAGTGGTCACTGACCTCAGAAGGACTAGAATGTGGGATCCCAGCTGGGGGACCCCTGCCCAGCCTCCTGATGCCCTCAGATCCAGGCCCAGCCCTTAGCGTGACTGCCCCTCTCGGAGTTCTCCCGGCCTGTCTCCTCCCCCCTTACCAGGCAGTCCCCTCTAGGCCGAGCACCAAGCTCTTGTTACCTGAGCCTTGACGGTCCCCGTACGAGAACGTCCCCTCTCCACGTGACCAGCGTCTTGCCTGGGTCTCCAGGCCTGTCCTGAGGATGTATGGGCCGCCCTGCTCAGAGGGGCTCTCCCGTCGCCTTGGCTGCAGTGTCTCCTCCGGCCTCCAGGCCAGTGGCTGTGACTCTGTCTGGGGCTTGGGAACTTTGATGAACAAAGAGCAAGGCGTTTGGCGTGTGTGTTTGCGGGCGGATGAGGTGGAAGGAGCGCTGGAAAGTGAGTGTAAGGGTTGGAGGTAGGGGGAGTGGAGGCCCAGGCTGCCCCTGCCCTGACCAGCCCCCCCACCCCCCCAGCACCGGCAGCTGCTGAAGGACAGCTTCATGGTGGAGCTGGTGGAGGGGGCCCGCAAGCTGCGGCACGTCTTCCTCTTCACTGACCTGCTCCTGTGCACCAAGCTCAAGAAGCAGAGCGGAGGGTGAGTGACCATGCGGCCCCGGCCGAGAGGAGGGTCCCCGGGGTACGGGGTGGTTTCTATAGTAGGAGACCTGGTGTTCTTTCCAGTGAGCCTCGAGAGGTCGTAACCTGTTGCCAGGCTGCTCTCGTTAAGCTACATTCTGTTTCCAACTGGACGTGATGCCAGGCTCAAGGTCAAAGTTCATCATTAGGAATCTGGAGACATTCAGGGTCTGGGTGGGTGACCAGGCTGTTGACTATGACTTCAGGTGCTAGTGGGGGGCTGTCATGTCGTGACCCAGACAGGTCAGGGGGCTGCAGGGTCTGGTGCAGGTGGGGGATGGACACTGGCTGCCCCTACCCTGTCCTCGGAGGGCATCACTAGGTGATCCCTACATTTTGTCTTCCTGAGATCATGGTGGCTTCTAAGTGATTCTCAGCACTGGCCTGCAGACCCCACCCAAACCCCCAGGAATCAGACCACACAGGTTGCAGCAGTGGGGGGCCGGGGGAGTGGGGAGGCAGTAGCTGGAATGGAGGAAAGAAGGTCACGTTGGGAAGAACCAGAACTGGGCTCTTCACCCCATTCTGCCATCGCCACGCTGAGTGGATTTAATCAGAAGAGAGCCTTGGTTTCCCCATCTGTCGAGGGGGGATTACACCAGGTAGATTTGTAGCCCCTCAAACTCTACAGCTCTGGACGTGTCTGCAGTCCTCTCCTGACTGTCATTGGCAGCCTAGGTGGTCTCCTGCGTCAGGGAGTCTATGAGCCACCACCGTCAGCACAGAGTAGGGTGGATGAGGGCTTGTCAGACCCGTGGGGCCTGGGTCACACGTGCAAAATGCCCCTCCCCAGGGATCACCGAGGCTGGGTCGCCAGTGTCTGCCTGTGGCCTTATCCCAGCCTGTCTCAGGGACCATGAGCAGAGTTTGAAAGTCAGGTAAACTTCGTGGCCATGAACTTAGGGTTCCCCAGAGTCGAAAGCAGTGACTTAAGCAAAGGAAGGTGGTCAGCCTGTTAACCTGCCCCTCCCCCCACCCAGCAAAACCCAGCAATACGACTGCAAATGGTACATCCCGCTCACGGATCTCAGCTTCCAGACAGTAGACGACTCGGAGGCCGCACCCAACATCCCCCTGGTGCTGGATGAGGAGCTGGATGCCATGAAGATCAAGATCTCCCAGATCAAGAGTGACATCCAGAGAGAGAAGGTGGGGCTGGGGGGGTGGTGCCAGGCCGGGCTCTGCAGCTCGAGTGGGCAGTATACTGTCACGCTGGCAGGCGGGCAAGTTCTGCAGGGCATCTGACCCCACTGCTGGTCTCTGGGACCTGCTGGGACCCCTGTGAGCCCTCGCAGTGCCAGGCCTCCCGTTAGGCATGGAGCCGTGCAGGATGGGGTGGGGGGAGGTGCCCCTCTGTCCCTCTTATAACTGCCCTGATCCGGAGCGAATCCCAGGCTGGGGGGAAACACGGCCCCTCCAGGGGGTCTGGACTGCACCCAGCAGGCCCCTGGTTGTTTCTGGAGAGGAACAGTGAGGATGAACCCCTCGCCTGTAGGGTCAGCCCAGGCCAGAGCTGGTGCCTCACAGTGGCCAAAGTCAAGGTGGGTCCCCAGAAGGTTGATGTCCAGGGACACCCCGCTGAGGTGGGTGCAGCAGGACAGGGGTCCTTCTCAGCCCTCACCCTACCCAACCTTCTGTACTGCAAACCCCGCAGGATGAGGAAAGCACAGGAGCCCCAGGACCGGCGTGAACTCTGGGTTGTTTATTCGTCCCGACGGACCCGTGGCCCCCATGGCAGTGTCCTGAGGCAGAGGGGAGCCAGGGCTGCATCCACGGGGCTGTCAAGCTGTCTGCCACCACTCACCCATCCGAGCCATGCCCTCTGCCTAGTGGCAGGCGGCACAGCCTCCCCCGGGGACAGAGGGCTTCAGAAGGGAGGAACACGACACGCGGCAGGGAGGGTTTTCCCAGCCAGGTCCTGGGGGTGCATGTCACCCTCCATCAGGACCCTCGCAGTCACTCCCAGGGGACCTGATGCTGAAATGTGGCAAATCCGGGAGCAGGGAGGGGCCTTTTGGGTCACGACAGACCCCTTCACATTGTCTAAGTTTGGAGCAAGTGAAAAAAGGGAGGTTTGTGAGAGGAAGAACTTAATCCCTTAAGAAGGATGGGCTGAGCACGTCTGGCAGTCTGTGCCGGGCCTGGACGCTGTGGCCGAGACCCTGTCCGTGCTGGGCCGCCAGACGGTCTCCCGTCCTCCACAGACCGAGCATCAGGGGTGGTGGGGCAGGCAGAGTGGGAGCGGGCCGCGCTGGGCCAGAGCTGGAAACGTGACCATGCCCTCTCCCCACAGAGAGCGAACAAGGGCAGCAAGGCCATCGAGAGGCTGAGGAAGAAGCTCTCAGAGCAGGAGTCGCTGCTCTTGCTCATGTCCCCCAGCATGGCCTTCCGCGTGCACAGCCGCAACGGCAAGGTGGGCGCCCAGCGTGGCACACAGGCTGCTCTCTGGGGCTTTGGGCCGGAACCCCCATGGCTGGGAGGTGGTGGGGTCTCCAGGGAGTCTCAATAGGGCGGAGGGCTTGCAGGTTTGTGCAGACCCAACCCTTGGTGCAGAAATGCTGTCTGGGACCTCTTGGGCCAGAGAGACAGCTTCTCTCCTGAGTGGCTTCTGCTGCCTCTGTAGCCGGGGCCTTTCCCTCCATGGGCATCACGCACTTGTCAGGGGGCAGCCGGTGGGCTTGCCTCTGCGTCATGGGCCCGGCTTGTGGGCATCAGCCCTCCCCTCTGCAGGTCCCACCTGGTGACCCCGGTGGCCCTACACTCTGATTCGTCACGCCCTGACCCAGGCGCAGCAGGAGGGGCGGAGGATGCAGGGAGGGACGAGCAGTGCTGTGAGCACAGCCGCCCCAGCTCCTCCAGCCTGCAGCGTGGAGATGCTCGTGTCTCCTGTGGGCGTACTGCAGCCTCCGCGCGGTGACCAGGACGGAGCCCTGGATCCATTGGGCGCCCGCTCAGCCGGGGTGGAGATAACGGGTGTGTTCTCCTCCCCGCAGAGTTACACGTTCCTGATCTCATCCGACTACGAGCGGGCCGAGTGGAGGGAGAACATCCGGGAGCAGCAGAAGAAATGTGAGTGGCCTGTGCGCCCAGGCTGTGGGCTCGGGAGCGTCACGGCTGGAGGGTCACCTCCCATGGTCTCAAACCTTGTTTTCCCCAAGGGACAGTGGAACTCTTACCCAAGTGAGGTGTGCCATGGAGCCCTAATACGGGAAATAATGGGGGAGGGGCTGTCCTGATAGAGCCCCCTGCCCTCTGTGCCCCCTGCCTGCCCTCTGACTCCTCCCATGAACCCCCTTCCCCTCCTCTGGCCTTCTCTGAATTCCCACCTGCATTCTGGACCTCCCTACTCTGAATTCCCTGCCTGCCCCCGGGGGCCCCCCTGCACCCCTGCTGCCTTTCCGAGGCTGCCACGCACGTGGCCCACCCGCCTTGCCTCCCCTCAGGCCTGCCACACACCCCAGCAGATGCTGATGCCATACGGCCCTCGACTGGGCCCACCTGGGCAGCCACACGGTGCTGGCCCTGCCCCCCTGTGCTTGACCGCTGTCAGGACAGGGCGCCCACTCCCCTCTGGACGGCCCCTTCTTCGGGCGCTTCCCTCCGTCAGCAGTTCTTTCCTTCTGCTCAGCTCAGAGCTGCCCCGTCCTGCCTGGCAGCCTTCAGGGTGGGACGGCAGACCCTGCCCCAGGTCCTGGGGCTGCAGCTGCCTGGTTCCCTCCTCCGCCCCCAGCCATACGGTTTGGGATTCCCGAGCCATCCTTGCTAAAAGGTTTCCGCGTGTGCCCTGTGTGCCCCCCAAGGTAGGTTGGGGGCTCCGCACGCCTCTGCCCTGTCCTGAGCGCCTGTCCCCCCAGGGTTGTCATTCGTGCCTGTGCTGAGACCCCAGTGCCACTGCCTCCGGCGGCAGGACGGGCACTCCTGGTGACTCTGACGGCCAGTGCCTGGGGCCCTGCCAGAGTTTCTGTCCCAGGTGTCCTGTTGTAACCAGGGGCCCAGACCCTTTACAGCATGTGTTGTCTGCTCAGAAATAATCTCCTTTCCCCACCTGGTGGAGAGAAGGAGGAGCAGGGGACAGAGCCCCACAGGAAGGTGCCCCAGATCACCCCCTCGCAACCGCCTTGAGGCCATGCCAAGGTGGTGGGCGGCCCTGTGTTTGTGAGCGTTGTGCAAAGATTCCTCCCACCCTCTGAGCCCAGCCTGGGCCCCCCGGGGCCATGCCTCACCTGCCCCTTACCGGCTCCTCCCTGGGAACAGGTGGCCCCTGTTGTCCTAACCAGGGTGTGCTGAGGACCCAGTGGGGGTACGTCTGAGAACACCCCATGGGCGTCCTGGGGAGTCCGAGAGCCGGGCAGACTCACCAGTTGGTGCTCCTGTGCCCCCATCTCAGGTTTCAAGAGTTTCTCCCTGACATCCGTGGAGCTGCAGATGCTGACCAACTCATGCGTCAAGCTTCAGACCGTCCACAGCATCCCACTGACCATCAACAAAGAAGGTGGGCTGTGCCCCCCAGGCCACCGTCCCTTTCTGTTGTTATTGCCATCCTGGACCAGAGATGTCCATTTCAAGGCTGGATGTGCTGCTGAAGGCCTGTCGGCCTCTCCGGGGTGTGGACGGGACGGGTTAGGGGTGGTCGCTCCCAGGCGGCGGCCACCGGGTGGTTGAGAAGACCGATGACTTGGCCCCAAGTCCCGAGCCGCTCCTCAGACCCTCTGTGCTCTGGGCCCCGCTCCCCGTCCCCCCGCCCACCCCTCAGCCTGGTGCCACCCGCCCCCACCTGTGGTTGTGCTGCATCTTGCGTTCACTGTTACACAGACTCGTGCACATGCAGCCACACACAGGGGTATGCTTTGCACACTCAAGCACACACACCCCATCCACGTGGCATGCTCCCCGACCCTCTCCTGTCCCGAGAACCTGTCACATCTCTTCCCGGTCCCTGGTTTGCCCATGTTGTGAACCCAACTAGATCCTAAGGTCCCCGAGACAGAGGCCACGATGGGTGTGTTTCTGCTCCTGACATTGCCTTGTCCCCTGCTAAGCAAGTGACGGTCACACGGGGCCCCCATGAGGGTCACCTTGAAGCAGAACCTGTCACCTGCCTGCTTCTCCCAGGAGGACGGACGCTCACCTCTCTGGTCTCTCGCACAGATGATGAATCTCCCGGGCTCTACGGGTTCCTGAATGTCATCATCCACTCTGCCACTGGCTTTAAGCAGAGTTCTAGTAAGCGGCTGGGTTGGGGAGGAAGGCGGCCGGACACTGAGCCGAAGGGTGTGGGGACCAGAGAAGCAGCTGACCGCCGGGAGGTGCGGTGCTGGCTGACGCCCACTGGGTGTGGGGTTGCTTTCCCTGGGGTGGACCCTGCCGTTGCCAGCGCCTGGCTCAGACCCTGCGAGCTGGGAAGCTGCCCCCTGCAGGCGAGTCCTGCAATTGCAGGGGCTGGGGTTTGCTATAGACAGAAAACGCTACCTAGGTTGCCAGGAAGCCAGGAGGCTGAGGGCCGGCACCCTGACCCTGGTCAGCAAAGGAGACTCTGCCGCTCTGATGAGCCAGAGGGTTACCCTTTTAATACTTCCCCCTGGGGGCACCTCTCCCAGCCACTTGAGCTGTCAGAGTGGTGAGGGCTGGTCGCATTTCAGCCCAGGTACAGCAGACGCTCACCTGTCAGCCTGACACCAAGTTCTCAGGGTCCCTCGGAGGAGGACACAGGGCAGGTACCGTTCTGCTGACCTTCCCACTGTTGCTACAAAACCAAACAAGAAATCCCTGATGAGCCACAGGATAGAAGATATTTACAAACTGTGTATATATGATCAGGGCCTTGTATCCAGAATATATAGAAAATTCTTACAACGCAATGCTTGAGACAACCCAGTTTTTTAAAAATGAGCAAGAGATTCAGATAGACATAAACAAATTTACAGATCTGTGGTTGAATGGGAGAAATGGGCATAAGAGATCTTTTAAGGGTGATGGAAATGTGCTACAATTGGATAGTGGTAGTGATTACACCACTCTGTAAACTTACCAAAAAGCATTGAATTGGTCACTTAAAGTGGGTAAACTTTAAGGTATACAATTCATACCTCAGTAAAGACATTTTTTAATAAAAAAGAATGGAACACAATATCTATTGAATAAGTTGTCTCACTAACTAGAGGTGAATAAGTCTGAATACAAATACTTTTTCATTTTACCCTGTACTAAGTTTATTAGTACACTGATGGATGCCATGCCCCTGCACCCACTTTTCTCCCAGCACCGAGCTGCTGTCAGTGAGCAGGGGAGCGAATGTTCTGAGAGGTGCCGGTTCCCTGCGCACTGTTGTGAGGCGCTGCTAACCTTGCCAGCCACTGGTTTGGTGTCTTGTTTTAAAAAGAAAACCAAGGACTTCCCTGACAGTCCAGTGGGTGAGACTCCACACTTCCACTGCAGGGGGCACAGGTTCGATCCCTGGTCAGGGAACTAAGATCCCGCATGCCACGCTGTGCGGCCAAAAAAAAACAAGACAAAAATAAAACCAAGACTGTTTTTTATGATTTAGAAAATAACACCTGCTTTTATAAAAAACATTGGTAATAAGGGACAGCATGGTCACCCTCTCTGTGTCCCTCTCCTGCAGGTCTGTACTGCACCCTGGAGGTGGATTCCTTTGGCTACTTTGTAAATAAAGCCAAGACACGTGTCTACAGGGACACGGCTGAGCCCAACTGGAATGAGGTGAGGCCCGACTTCTGGGTGATCAGGAGGAACATCTTCCAGGGAGAGAATGTGACCCCAAGGGCTTCCCCACAGGCAACGGTGCCAGCATTCCTGGAATCTCCTGGAGGACCGGGCATGCCAAGAGATAGAGATTTTATCTCCACGTTCCTGAGAATTCTCCACTCCCGTCCCCCCAGTTACAAAGAAACTTGTTTTGCTGGCAAAGCATCTGGAAAAGGAACTTAGAAGGGCTTCTTGTTACTAAGGCCTTTGTTATTGCTCAGTGTTTCCTTGGGAGGTTTCCATGGCGTTTTTCCTCAGAAACTGGAATGAGCGTTCAGCTCTGTGACCCTCTCAGTTTCTGGAAGCTGGGGCACTGCCTGTGTGTGGGGCCTTGCTGGGCTGGAAGAAACCCCAGTCTCTTTTCTCAGCATCACTCCTGTGATTATTAGTTGTGCCGCCTCCATAGGACTGGGGCACGGGGAGCCAACGGACTACCTGGTCCTTATAGCAGCTCTATAGCTCTGGGTGCCCATACGGAAAGGGCTGGTGTCTGCTGTGACAAGGGGGGATCACAGCCAGGTGGATCCATCGAAGAAGGCTTTGAGGAGAGCGAGAGGGCCGTGACCCAGCAGAGGCAACAAGGGCAGGGCTCTGGATACTATGCAGAGGGTTCTGGTGTGAGGCAGCCCTGGAGGCTTGAGGGACTGAGCATGGGGTTGGGGGAGCTTCAGAGCATCAGGCCACCCGGCGGCCACCCTGGCTGTGTGTGTATGGATTATCCAGGGCCTCACAGATTCTGGGCATACACACCCTCCCTACCCCCATTCAGGCTCAGAAATATTTGCTCTCCCCTCCCCGCTGCTTCCCCAGCAGGAACCCATGCCTGCAAAAACACTGGTGTGAAACGCAGCATTTACTGAAGGTTTCATAGGGGTGATGGAGGAGAAAGTAGACACCTTGAAAACCTACGGGAGAATTCTTTCCTCCCAGGTCGCTCTCTCGCCTAGGTCACCTCCCTCGATCGACTTTTTTTTTTCCCCTTTCAAATAGACTTTATTTGTAGAGCAGCTTTAAGTCCACAGCAAAAGTGAGTAGAAAGGACAGAGATTTTCCGTGTCCCCCTGTCCCTGTTCCCCCTCCCCACTATTGACGCAGCAGAGTGGGGCATTTGTCGTAATTGGTGAACCTCTGAGGACACATGCCCCAAAGCCCACAGAGTGTCTGCATTTGTAACCAGCACCCCAGAGCTTCTGGTGCATGTGGTGCGGGGACCACGCTGTGAGATGCTGGCTTAAGGAGCTTGGATTAGGTTTGAGAGGCGCTCAGAGCTTCCAGAAGCATCCAGACTGGGCCACGGTGTGATGCTCACAGGGAAGTGGCTTCCGAGGGTCTGCATCGTGGGACGAAAGTGAGGAGAGTCTCGACGCGGGGCCTCCCGGGGCAGCTCGGGAGCTATCTGTGCAGGAGCCGCAGTTCAGAGGCCCCTTCAGCCGGCAGCACTGACCCCCACTCACCGGGGCCCCCCCAATTAACTCGGGGCTTTCCTTCTCTCTCGGGGCCACAGGAGTTTGAGATCGAGCTGGAAGGCTCACAGACCTTGAGGATACTGTGCTACGAGAAGTGTTACAACAAAAGCAAGATCACCAAGGAGGACGGCGAGAGTGCAGACAGGATCATGGGGAAGGGCCAGGTGCAGGTGAGGCTGCCGCCGTCTGCTCCCTGCAGGGTCCTGTCTGCCCCCACCACCGCCATGTAGTCTTCCCCCAGCCCCGGACGCACTCACCCCAGCTCCAGATGCTCTGTGTTCTTCCCCACTTGACACTCAGGGACACTGAGATGGGGGTGAGGCAGGCCTGGCTCTGAATCATCCGCCGTGGGAGACCTGGGCTGGCACCTTCGTGGGTCCTTTTCTTCCCCTCTGTCTGTCTGTCATGCCCCGTCTTGTCCCCAAAGGAATTTCAGATCCACCTGTTTTTCCAGTGGGGCTGCCATGCCTCCATGGCCTCCAGAAGACCCCCAAGGCAGGCCGCTGAGTTGGTGCCCTGGGTTGCAATTGGCAATTAGGAGCTTCCTCTTCTTGGAAAAGCATGAGAGTCTGAGTCTACCTGCCTGACATCGCCTCTCTGGCTTCTAGACTCAGATTCCAGGGGGTGCAGCTGCATCCCTCCTGGGCCACAGGTCCGCCCCTGGAGTTGTCATAGGAGCCCCTGGTGGGCCAGGAGTGTCTGTACAGGACCAGAGAGGGGTCCCAGGTCCAAGCCATTTGGGCCCTCAGTCCTTTCAGTTTACCCAGGCCCTGGAAGCACCCCACCCCCACCCCCCAGCTCTCGCACTGCTTGGCAGGCAGGAGCTGCATCACCTGCCTTGCGCTTCTTGCAGCCTCGCCTGCACGGTTCTGCCCACCGTGGAGAAAGCCCTGGTACCCTCTTTCCTTACGGGGCATCTTACTGGACCCAGCTAAGTGGGTTCCTCCCTGCTCTGCCCTGGAGGTGGGCCCTGACTGTTCCTCACTCCCCCTGGTGCCCCGAGACCCCTGGACGAGGCCTCCTGGCGGGGGAGTGGTTGGACATTCCAGGTGCCAGTCAGAGGACAGGGCTCTCCAGGAAGCCCCGCCTCCCTTCCCTGGGGCAGGAAGTGAAGATCCTCACAGCAGGAATGACAGGAGAAAGGGTGACTCATCCCTGGGTAGTTCATCATCTCTGTTGGCAAGTCTGGGAGTCACCACTCCAGCTGGCTGGCTTCCCCACCTTGGAAGCTTATTAGGGAATTTGATGGCTCAGGGTCTCCAGGGACCCCTGTACATTGAGAGCAGGTCTGAAAGCAGAAGCGCCCCTCTGACCGCCCTGTTCTGCTCCCCTCACCCACCCACCAGCTGGCGCCACAGGGCAAGACAAAGACACAGGGAGAGGAAGCCAGTGACGCCTGGGGCTGGGCTCTCCTAAGGTGGAGACGGCCCAGGGTGGGAGGGGACACCAGTCCGGGACGACACTCTAGTGAGGCCGCTGAGGTTGGGGTGCGTGTTGGGGAGCAGGGCGGCAGCCTCGCCCTGCCCAGGGAAGGCAGGACTCGTGGCCCCTCTTGGGCGGGGATGGTCCACGAAGGCCGGCTCCTGGTCCAGGGTCGCTGGGCGGCTGTCCTGGACCTGAGACCTGCCTGTGGCTTCGCTCCTGGGTGAGAGGGGGATGGTCCCTCCTTGCTCTCCGTCAGCCCAGGGTTCAGTTGGGCCAGTTTTAGGGTCTTGGTTTAGAGCTGGGCTTCTGGGTGGAAAAGCAGAAAGGCAGGCCAGGATTTATCAGTCGTCCCACCTCTGGCGTCCCAACCAGGGACCTGTGGCCAGCCAGGTCCCTCCCTCCACCAGGGACACCCTGCTTGAGCTTGGCAGACAGGGTGCTGCGTGGGTGGCTCCTGTGGGTGCTGCCTGGTATTTCCTGCCTTGCGGCTCATGTGCATTGACTCCCCGCAGTGATCTTCAGACCCAGCCTTGTGTTTCCACGTAGATATTGTCCACCCTCCTGGCTTTACGTGGAATCCCATGGATTCCAACCTCACTGCTGGGCTGTTTTGTTCTTGATGGATACTAGGGCAGTCCCCAAACTGTGCTGTTCCGTGAGTGTCCTGAGCTGGATGCCTTTGAGTGCCGCCCTGTTTAGGCACCTGCCTCATGCCGGTCATCGCTCTGGTCCTTAGTCGTCGCCTCTGCTGCTCGAGGATGGCTGGCTCCCTCTGCTCCCTCCCACTCCCCTCCGTGTCTGCACCTGCCCCCAGCCCCGGCGTCCCTCACCCACACGCATCTTGCAGAGCCTACGATGAGCTGACAGGCTGGTGCCCGGCTCCTTTTCTTGGCTCCGGTTCCTCCAACCTTTGACGCCAGTCACCTGCACCCTCCACGGCTGGGGTCCCAGGGGTGGTGGACTTTGAACTGGGGTCTCTAAGCACTGCCGCTGGTAACCGAGGGTCTCAGAAAGGAAAAGAGGAAAGAACTGACACTCGTTTTCCTCCTTTACTGAGTCAAGCCGTCTTTGGAAACCCTCTGCCTTGATACATCTTGATGTAAACAAAACATTTCCTTGTGTTCACACTTGTGTTCTCCGACAGTCAGGGGGTACCAGGTGAGTGCCTGCCCCATCCGGGGAAGACGTGAGCGGTGAGGTTAGGGGGCTGGTGAGGGGCGTCTCCCCGAGTCCCTGCTGCTCCCAATGTCTGATCGCAGCCTGCGCTTCCCCCTCCACGGTGCTTTGAGCTCCTCAGACAGTCCTCCTTCCAGTAGGACCCAGACGTGAGATGGGAGGGGGGGAGGGGGGGACTCTGTTAAAAAATACATTCATGGCCTTGTTAAACCAGCAATGTGGGCTTCATTCCAGGGGGCTGTCGAAATAGAGAGAGATGGGGCTCAGCTCTGAAAACAACAAGGAAAGGCGGGAATTTACTGCCCGGGGGACAGGGAGCAGATGGAAAATGACTGAGAACATCAATAATGGTAGTAGTAAAATAACACCAGGGCCAAGGGGGGTTCTGGCTAAGCCGACCTAATGGGATTCTTGCTAAAGGCAGGCCCAGGTGATCAGACATCACCAGGGGACGGTGGGGAATGAGTAGCTTGGTCAGATGTCGAGGTTGGTTAGATATCGAGAGCGAGGATGGGGGATTCTTGCTAAACTGACTTAGCAGGATTCTTGCTAAAATTGACCTCTTGAGGACATGCCCCAGGGACAAGACCTACAGGCATACCTCAGATATACTGCAGTAAAGCAAGTCATGTGAATTTTCTGGTTTCCCAGTGTGTATAAAGGTTATGCTTACACTGTACTGAAGTCTAAGTGTGCAATAGCATTACATCTGAAAAAACAATGTAAGTACCTTAATTAAAAAATACTTTATTGCTGAAATACGCCAAGCAGCATCTAACAATGCAGGGTTGCCACAAACCTTCAGTTTGTAAAAACGCAGTATCTGCAGAGCACAGAAAAATGAGGGATGCTTGTAGTTGGAAAGCAGCTCTGAGAAGCCTGTAGATTTGAGTCAAGGAGAGACTGTCAAGTCCCCCACCCCCACTGCACCTCCTGGGACCTGGGGTGAGTCATAGCTGTGTCTGCCCAAACTCGTTTCCTCACCTGTAAAGGGGTGGGGGTCATGGAGCTGTGCGTGGGGGCCTTCAGTGTCAGCTGCTGCTATTGTTATTATTATTTGTCGTCACTATTGTTAGTGGAAAAGGCTGGTTTTGGCTCCGCCCCCTCATCTCTGCTTCCCTGGGAGACACAGTGGGAAACCCCACCCTTGAGCCATCATCACCCCGGGGAGGATCCCAGAGGAACAGGAGGGACGTTTGTGACTCAGGCTGTAGGCAGCCGGGGGGACCTTGTTTATGAATCAGGATCCTCAGGAGGAAGAAGGAAGGAAGTCAGGGGAGAGTGGTCATGCCAGCGACACCCTGGGGCCCCAGCCAGGCCTCCTTCTCCCTCCCCCTCCCCCACGGATGCCTGTTTTCTGTGGAGGGTCCACCTCGGGGAGGGCGTCCATGACTCCCGGGGCCCAGCTTTCCTGAGTTGGGGCTTTTCCCAGTAAATCCAGGTGCCTTCCGAGCCAGCCCACGTACGAGGGGTGTGTGGCCCTGCATGTCCTGCTGTGGGGTTGGGGGGGCGGCGCATGCCTACATCCCCCAGGTGCTCCCTGCCCCGTGTACACATCTTAACTCGGAAGCTGAGTGGAGAGCCCTTCCCATGGCGGGGGGAGGTGCAGCACCCCAGAGTGTCCGACGGGGGCCATGGAGAAGTGGGAGCCAGCCAGGGGTCAGCGGGCCCCAAGGGGCCAGGGATGGAAATCGGACACACCTGCCTGGGCCAGAGGTGTCAGTATCATCTGGGGAGCTAGGTCCCAGTCCCCCAGGTTAGGGTTCTGGATCCATGTGTTTTTACCCCCCTGTTGGTGTCGGTGAGTGGTGGGTTCAGGAACCGCTGGCTGGATTCTCAGGTTTCGGCCCCTGCTCTTCAGGTGACCGTCCTGGGTGAGTTGCCAGGTCCCGCTTCCCTCCCCAAGAGATGGAGCCCCCGCGAGAGGAGGGTGGGGGACTCTCCCTCCAGAACCCAGGGTGGGTGAGCTGGTTAGCTCAGAGCACCAGCCAGGGACCAGGAAGGAAGAGGGACAGGCTGTCCAGTGGGGACGTGGCCCCGGGGTCGTTGAGGGCAGGTGTAGAGGGCCCAGTGAGCCCCCTCTTCAAGCCAGATCTGAGGCTCAGCGAGCTGTCTGTCCTCAGACCCCAGGAGCCCGCTGTGCCACCCTAGTGATCGATGGCCTCTGTGCGCCAGGCCCTGGGGAGCCCGAGGACAAGAAGACAGCTGCCCCCAGCCTTCACGGTCCAGAGCTCAGAAAGGAGGATGCTGCAGACGGGCCTCGAGCCGGAGCAGGCCCTGCCTGGGGCAGCCAGTGGCCTTGATGGTGCAGTTATGTCAGAGGAGGGAGGAGTCAGGACAGATGCCTTCACTGAGGGTCATTGCGTCTGGGGCTTCAGAAGCTGGTTCCCTGAGGAGATGAGCACATCCTAAGTTCCAGGAGCAGCCAGATTCATGGGGATGTAGGGGGTGCCATGGTCTGAGGAGTCGCTGGGCCAGGACAGGGGCCCCAGTGCGCCAGCATGTCCTGGGTAGGGAGCAGTGGGCATCACCAGGGTCAGCAAAGCCCAGGGAAAGTGGAGCCTCACACTATCGTGAATTTCTTCCTTCAGTTTTCCTTCTCTCGCTTCCCTGTGCAATGTCCTGTCTCTTCTGCTCAGAGGGTAACTTTATATCACATCCTAGAATTTTGTCTTCTCCCATTTCCCTTGCTCTTGTGTGTGTCTTGCTCGGCTCACAACTCAGGTTCTGATGGGAGCATCAGAAGTGATTTTTTTTTTTAATGTTTTATGTCTTATGTGAGCGTCACGGGTGAGACTGGGGCCTCGGGTGTCTGGTTTGACCCTCGCTTTATTTGAGACTACAGCTCGGGGCCGGCTCGGGGTGGGACACGGTTTCCCGGACTTCTCCTTCAGCCGGGAAGCTTGTACCCAGACTGGGTATGGGCAAGGGGGTCCAACTGTGCCCCTTTTGGGGCGTCCTGGCACCCACACTCCAGCCATCACCAAGCTCTGAGGTATACCCACTCTCAGTCAGTCTCCCCATTCGACCACCAGTTCTGGGCCATTGTGCCCCAGGAGCCCAGGGGAGTGCCTGGCAACATCACCAGATGTGGAAGTGCCACCAAGACTTGTACACACATGTTCTCAGCAGCACAGACCATGACAGCCTCAAACTGGAAAGAACCCAAGCATCCACCAGCTGCTGGTGAGTAGATAAACAAAATGTGGCGTGACCATACTGTGGAATAGTATGCAGCCATAAAAAGGGAAGGATGTTCTGACACACTACAACGTGGATGAACCTTGAGGACCTTCTGCTCAGTGAAATAAGCCAGTCACAAAAGGACAAATACTGTCTGATTCCTCTTGAATGAGGTACCCAGGGTAGTCAAATTCATGGAGGCAGAAAGTAGAATAGAGGCCACTGTGGGGGTGGGGGTGGACAGAGAGTTATTGCTTAATGAGGCAGTTTCTGTTTGGGAAGATGAGCAGGTTCTGGAGATGGACAGTGGGGATGGTTGCACAACACTGTGTATGTACATGTTTACATTACGTATTATATGCATGTATGTCTGGGCACAGAGATACCACAATGAATGAAACAGAGAAGGCCCTGTCCTCGGGGCGCTTGCATTCTAGCAGGAGAGATACACACCAGCCAAAGTGTGGATAAGAGCCCTGGAGACCCGTCGGGCAGGAAGGAGATGGGGAGGGGGCAGCTGATCCTGTCACAAGGTCCCCAAGTCACACCTGCCATCAGGATCATCTCAGGACCATCCACGTTCCGTCCACATGGCCGTTCACCATGCCAGGGCCACTTGTGCGCCTGGGGATGGAGGTGCGGTGGGGGGTCAGAGATGAATGGGGTGAGACTGTTGTAAAATGGGTGGTGATCGTTTTTCACAAACATTTGAGGAAGATTTTAGATGTTCAGCTGTAAAAGTTGTGAACATGTAAAACCACAAGAGCACATCCTTGTACGGATTCCCTGGAATTTGTCCTGAAGAAGCATCTCTCTGCCACCGTGGGGAGAGTGGTGCTGGGACCCAGTCCCTCCTTGGCTCTATTGTGGTCCAGTTTGGGACCCAGTATCTTTTCTTCGTTAACTGACATACCATGCAATGCATCCCTTTAAAGTAGGTAAGACAATGATCTTCAGTAACTTACAGCACTGTACAACCATCACCAACAATCCTGTTTGAGAATGTTTCCATCCACCCCAAACCCTTTCCCTGTTCCCACCCCCAGGCCCGGGCTGACCCGCTTTTTGTCTATAGATTTGCTCATTCTGCATGTTTCCTATAAACAGAACCATACTCCATGACGTGGCCTTCGTGACTGGCTTCCTCCACTTAGCAAAATGTTTTTGAGGGTCACCCGCGTCATAGAGCATTTACTTTATTCCTTTTTTGGCTGGACCACATCTCATCCGTGTATCCACACACCACGTTTTGTTTATCCATCTGTTCACCAGTTGATGGATACTTGGGTTGTTTCCAGCTTGGGCTTGTGATGGTTAATGCTCCATGAATGTGTGCATGGTCTGTGTGTTAACAGATGTTTTCCTCCTTCCTGTGTGGAGACCCATGAGGGGAATCGCCAGGTCAGGCAGCCAAGGTTAACTTTGTGAGGCGCTGCCCTGCTTTTCCAGAAAGGCCACAGCAGCTCACGTCCCCGTGGTGGTGTCCGAGGGCTCCTGTTTCTCCACATCCTCCCTGACCCTTGTTACCATCTGTCTCTTTGATTGGCGCTGTCCTTTGTCTTTTTGGGTGATGCTGTGGCCTGGTTGGGGTCAGGGAAGGGCAGGAAGGAGTTAAAGATGTAGAGGATAGAGTTCCCGAGAATAGACTAGTGAGAGGAGAAGCAGGAGAGCAGATTCCCCTCCTGGGGGGAGTCTCTGGTCCCCTCTTAGGGACCACTCCAGGGAGTGGGTTACAGTGCAGACACGTGGGGCTCAGTCGGGAGGGCTGGGGAGGCCCCCCTGGACCGTCCTGGATATTGACAGTTTTCCAGAGCAAACTACAGTCTCCAACGAGGCTGGTGAGGAGGGAACAGCATTTCCTTTTTGGACAGTTCGGTCCTGCCACCGCCCAAGCTGGGGTGGGTGAGAAGATGCCCCGGGGCTGTCCGTCAGTGACCCGTTCGGCCGTGTCTGCTACAGAGCAGGCAGGGCAGTGCCTGGTCCTCAGCGCCTGCCCCATCCTCACCGCCTCCCTGGCCAGTCGCACAGGGCCATCTTCCAGACACACCTTGGGGCAACCATCCACCGGGCTTACCGCCCACATTTGTTCCTCGGAGGCCCCCCTTGCCCAGCCCTAGGAGAGAGAAACAGGGACCTGGACCTTCGTCCTGGGAAGACAGTTGTGAGCAGGCCCTGTGCCCACCCAGGCCCTGTCTCTGAGCAGTTGGCGCATTCCGTGCCGAGATCCCGACAGCGGCCCTGGGTTTTCCCTCGACTGCCATTTTCCAGTCCTCTCCTCTCCATGGTCCCCACTTGTTTACTTCCCTGTGCTTTCAACAGCCCAGGAGAGAGCGTGCCAGCCTTGAGTGTTGTTTGGGGCTGGACGGAACCGATCCGTGGCCTCACCGTTGTGTTATTCTCATGCTGCTTCCGCTCAGCACGCTCTGTTTGTTGGAGCCGAGCCAGCCTGGGGACCGTCTTCCCACTGGAGCCACCCGGGCACCGCCGTGGCCCAGGTCTGCACTCTGGGGGCTAGTGCGTGCCCCGGCCTCTGGGGCCCGGTGGAGGTGGGGCTGGACGTCGGTGCTGGGGATGGATGGTGGCACCAAACCCCCTTGTTACTGGGCCAGCTGGCTGTGCTCTGGGGGCTGTGGGATGTTCTCCCACCCGAGTCCAGCCCCGGCAGTGCCTACCGTGATGGGGTCACTGGCTGCGGGGAGGTGGGGGGGGTGTCCCCTGAGCACGTCTGCCCTGAGGCAGACTGGCCGGGCAGACACGGGTTACTCAGCGCCTCCAAAGTCACCGACAGGAAACCAGCCACTTGAGAAGGAAGCTTGGCTTTTCTGGGCTTTGGAGAAAATAGTGACGCATCGGAATTCCCAAAACCAATAGGCTGCTGGTGGGGGTGTTTTTCCCATACAAACAAAAAGTAGAACTCACGGGTGATGGGAAACTTTTACCTTGGCTAGACTGCAGGGGCGGGGCTTGCCAAGAAGCCTGGTCAAAAGGCGGAGGAGGCCGGGAGCTCGCCGCACTGCTGCCCGTCACGCTCCTGCCCTGCCACGCTCCTGTCCATTGCGCTTCTGTCCATCACACCCCTGCCCTGCTGCCAACCCCTCGAGCAGCAGGGCTGAGGATGCGAGAGACGCCATGTGCAGCCGCCCTGCAGGGCTTCCTGCGGTACCTCCACCCCAGCCGGGCAGGCCGGAGACGGGTGGCCTCTGTCGAAAAGCACCTTTGTGCTTGCGGCACCGCCCTGTGGACACACATCCGAAACCTCGTGTGCAGGAGCAAGGTGGGCCTGCGGGTGGGCCGGGGATTCCTGGGTGGGTGGTGCCAGGCAGGGTCCCTGCCGCCCGGTGTCGGGCTCTGTTCCCCTCCCTGTCCCTCTGCTGGTCGGCTGGGGCTGGGCTGTGTGTGCCAGTCTCTGTCCTGGGAAGAGGGGAGGGGAGAGGGGCTTAGTGATTACCGTTCTTTGGAGGGAAAGGAAAGGTATCTTTCTGCTGCCATGTCTCCCTGTTTACAACTGCCAGAGGTGGAGGAAAACTGTCCCTTTCCTTGGGAGCAGGAAGAACCGTGCCTGCCCCCTTCCTTCCTGGGCGGCCGGGACATGGGAGTTGGGGGTGAGGGACCAGCAGTGCGCGTCCTTCCCTCCCGCCACACCTGGTCTGGTGGAGAGCTGGGAGCTCCACTGGACCCAGAGCTGTGAGGGCCCTGGTGTCACCCCCCTGCATGCACCCTCCCCCAGAGGAGGTGTGACACCAGCTGGGTGTCAGGAAGCACCATGTGGGAGTGTTCTGTGACTGCTCTCTGCTCACAGACCTGCCCCTCAGGGTGGGGTCCCCACAGCCCAGGAGTGTGGCCCCCGAGACCCTCCTGGAAGAGAAGGAGAACCTGTCACCACACGACCCAGGAGGGAGATGCTCTGCCTCCCTCTGTTTGTCTGTGTCAGTCTGTCCATGCATTTCAGATCCTTGCGAATGGTACCCAGTAGGATCTAGAGGGGAGGTGAGGAAGGCTCACCCCCAGGAGTACCTGCGATGACCTCTGTGCCGAGTGGGGGCAGGGGGAGGGCCTGGGTGCACACACCTGAGAGGTAGGGCTTCAGGGCCTCGCTTTCCAGCTGCCTCCCCTGCACACGGCCCAGGTGGCTGTCTCCTCTCGGGTCCCTTGCAGTGGATAAACAGGTGATGGCTGTCCTGAGCACACTGTGCGCAGTACCGCCATATGTTGGGGTGGGGTGCACGCGTGTGTAGCAATCATGAAGTGTGGTCCTGCTCTTAAGCAGCTTTCTAGTAGCAGAAATGAACCATCATCCAAAGCAAGCGATGAAATCCCGGGGCACCGTGCAAGGAGTGCCAGGCTATGTGGTGTCGGATGGTGGCTCCCTGACCTCGCTTCATACCAGAATCACCTGGGCAGGTTTTGGTTGTGCTGCCGTCAATTCTGCGGAGACTGGGGAGGTATTTCTTTAACAAGAGCTCCCAGGTGCTTATTCGTCCAGCCCAACCCGCTGGTATAGAACATGTGCTCCCCAGAACAGGGGAAATGGAGCCCTTGTGGACAGGGGACACGCAGCCTGACCAGGAAGGTCAGGGCATCTTACAGCAGCACAGTCAGGTGACACTAAACAGCAGGGTCCCGAGGACCGGCGCTCGGACAGTGCTCTATGGGATAGAAGCGAGAGGGGCTGCAGGGAGCCTTTGTCCAGCCCCCGCGCCAGTGGTGTGATTTGGAGCTGGGCTCCGGGTCCTTCTGGGCCTGACTCTGAGCCATGGGCCCGGCCTGGACTGGAGACCCCGCCTGCACGGGCTCCCACAGCCAGAGCTCGGGGCAGTGTCCCCAGCTCTTGGATGACACACCCCCAGGGAGATGCTTTTGAAATCGGGCTTCCCAAAGTCTGTCTAAATCGACTGTTCAGCCTCCTCCAAGCTGCATGAAGCACCTCTGATGCCGGGGGTGGGGGCAGGGAGCAGGATGGCAGGGCTGCCAGCACTGATGTTAGCTCCCATCGGGAAGGGACCGGAGGAGCAGGGTACAGTTCCCGAGCTGTTGCTGACTCATCCCCGGGGCAAGCCTGGGCTACAGGCAGCAAAGGTCTGGGGGCAGGTGGGCTCTGAGGTGCCAGGGGCTTCTAGCAGGTCCTCTCCTCTCTCAGGACCCCTCTTGGTCTCTAGATAGAGGTGCTGGCCAAGGTCTGGCCCCGATTCGACTTAGACATGGAGAAGTAGCAGGCTTGGGCTGCTGCCCGGCCAGGCCTCTGCACAGACCCCAGGGCATCTGATAATCATGGCCCCTTGCTTTCAGCTGGACCCCCAGGCCCTGCAGGACAGAGACTGGCAGCGGACCATCATCGCCATGAATGGGGTATGTACCCATGGGGCTGTGTTGGCACCCGCTTCCCGCCGAAGGCTGGGCTGGTCCCGGTCTCTACCAAAACAGTTGGAAGGAGGCTGAGCCTGAGCCGGTGTCTGAGGGGGAATGTGGCTGGAGGAGGCAGAGGCACCGTAGGGCAGAATCGCTGTGTGCAGGCAGGAGTCCGCCTGGTGGCTGGAGTGCAGTCACCCGCCAGGCACTGAGCATCCCTCCTCAAATGGCAATCCAGTGGCATCATGGGGACAGACAGGGCCTTGACCCTGGGGTCTGCCCGTAGAAACTAAGACCCCTGATTAGCCTTCAGTGCCCCAGAAGGATTTTCTTTTTTTTACATCTTTATTGGAGTATAATTGCTTTACAAAGGTGTGTTAGTTTCTGCTATATAACAAAGTGAATCAGTTATACATATACATGTCCCCATATCTCTTCCCTCTTGCGTCTCCCTCCCTCCCACCCTCCCTATCCCACCCCTCTAGGTGGTCAAAAAGCACCAAGCTGATCTCCCTGTGCTATGCGGCTGCTTCCCATTAGCTACCTATTTTACTTTTGGTAGTGTATATATGTCCATGCCACTCTGCCCCAGAAGGATTTAGACCTTAAAAAGAAAAACTACTACCACACGCCAAAAAAGATCTGGGCATGTAGGACAAAATGTTACCATTTGATAGATAATTCATCTTTTTGTTATATTATTCTCTATACTTTTTCTCTAGTGTTTTGTTGTTGTTATTAGAATTATATAAGAAAGAGAAGCAATGGGGTCGTTGGGGGAGGTTCTGCAGAAGCTGGTCCTTAGATCACCCTGACCATTCCTGGCTTTTGCTGAGTTGGACTAGGGGCCACCCCCCACCTGGGACCTTACCCTGCTCGCCCGGGGTGGGGGGGTGGTGGATAGAATTGCTGAGATCCCAGGGCCCCTGGGAACACAGACTGTGAGGACCAGAAGGGTGAGAGGGTCATGCCCCCTCCACCTGCAGATTGAAGTGAAGCTGTCAGTCAAGTTCACCAGCAGAGAGTTCAGCTTGAAGAGGATGCCTTCCCGAAAACAGACGGGCGTCTTCGGAGTCAAGATCGCCGTGGTCACCAAGTGAGTGGTGAGGGGTTGGGGCTCATGCGTCCCTTGTCCCTAAGGACCAAGGACACCCCCTTGCCAGGTGTTTCTGGAGGAAAGAGCAGGTGTGAGTCTCCTGCTCTGTGCACAGTCACTGCACAGGGACACCTCCCAGGCCCTTGGAGCACTGTGCTCAGCTGCCTCCCATGTTTACCATGAAAGGTGTCCCCATAAGCTCAGGGGTGTCCCACCCCCTTCCTGTGCTGCCCGTGGAGCTGTGCTTGGCAGGGTTTTCTTCCCTCACTCGGAATTTGTCACGATCAGGCCTCCTGTTCAATGATGGAAACGCTGCCCCTTTGTCACAGGTCAGTTGCCAGGAGAAGCTTGTGTGTAGGTTTGAGGGCAGTTCTCAGGGACACAGGCCGCATCCTGCCAGAATCCATTCGCTTCCCCGATTTGGAATCTGGCCGGGCCCTGACCTCGCTGGTCGTCAGGCAGGGACCTGCGTCAGACGCTCCCTGGACATCTTGTGTCCAAATACTGCTCCCTGCTGCACCCCAGCCGTCCCCCCCAGCACCTCTGGGTGGCTCAGGGTGGGAGCAGAGAGCACTGTCAGCAGGCACCCCAGAGAAGCGCTGCTTGTGAGAGTGTCTAGGGACAGAGCTTAGCTGGGTTCCCGAATGCAGTCACTAAACTAGACTGAAGCTGACGCTTCAGACAGCAAGTCTCCTGTGTGTGAAGTGCTCTTACCCCGGCGTCCTTCCTGGAGCTACTGGAATTGTCCGTTGTTAGGACGTGGAAGAGAAAAGTGTAGGATCACAGAAGTCTGAGCACTGGCATGAGGCAGCCCCATGGAGCTGGTCCGCTGGCCGGGCTGCCTGCTAGGCTTAGGGCTCACCTCTGCCCCAGGCCTGAAGGGGTCAGGATTTTCCTCTCGCACAGCAGGTAGGGGGCAGGGCTGAGACCATGTCCCCTGACCCGACTCGGAGACCAGACCGCTTTCCAGGACCCTTGCAGTCACCTGTTAACCCAGGGCCTGGGATCTTTTAACTGACTTCCAGTGGCTGACCTCACTTAGAAAAGCCTCCTGACTGTCCCTCAAAGGTTGTGTGTGACTTGTAGGGTGTCCAGCCATCTGGAGCTGTTGGAAAGGCCCCGATAAGATATAAGCAGTGATAATCGTGAAATCTCAGAACAGAGGGAGAACACACAGAAGGCTCTGGGTGTGCCCAAACCTGGGTGCTTCAGGTGTGCAGAGAGGTGCGGGAATCAGCCCCACTGCAGCCCGAGCCAGGGCTGCCAGGCACTGAGGGCGTCCCCTCCCCTGCAGGAGGGAGCGTTCCAAGGTGCCCTACATCGTGCGCCAGTGCGTGGAGGAGATCGAACGCCGGGGCATGGAGGAAGTGGGCATCTACCGCGTGTCCGGAGTGGCCACCGACATCCAAGCACTGAAGGCGGCTTTTGACGTCAGTGAGTGTCGGGCTGGGCAGTGCGGGATGGTGGTGTGGGCACAGTGCCCAAGCTGAGATGCCGGTGTGCCCGTTTATGTTACAATGAGAAGGAAATGGCGCTGTGGGAGGAGGTTCTGCACAAGCCAGTTCTTAACCCGTCCTGACCACACGGGCGTGGCTCTTGCGGAGTTGGACCAGGGGCTTCCGTGGGGGCGGCCCCATCTCGCACCGGGGCTCCACCTGCTTGACCCCAGCCGGGAGTGGAAAAGAGGTGCCAACCAAAGCCCAGGGGTCAGTGTGTCTGGCTGCAGAGAAGCCGGTGGAACTGCCCCAATTGCCAGATAAGGACACGAGACCTCAGAGGGTCCTGGCAGTGGAAGGGGACAGAGCCGGGACTTCGGCCTGGCCTGGAGCCCCGGACGTGTGGGCCCAGCCCCAGTTACAGCTCCCTTTGGGTGACCAGCATGGGCCTGGCCTGTGACTCAGAGGGTAGAAGCGACTCGGGGTCCATTGTGGGCCTTGTTCTACGTCTGCGCTCTCTCCAGACAACAAGGACGTGTCGGTGATGATGAGCGAGATGGACGTAAACGCCATTGCCGGGACGCTGAAGCTCTACTTCCGAGAGCTGCCTGAGCCCCTCTTTACCGACGAGTTCTACCCCAACTTCGCCGAGGGCATCGGTGAGTGAGGGGGGTCAGGGGCGAGGTGAGGGAACCCGAGTTCCAGCCCAAACCCTGCGTGTGGTGGGGGACCGAGAACCAAGCCGGTCCTGAGAGGCCTCTGCCCATCCTCAGCGGACTGCCCGCTGTCCCGGTCCCTCCAAGTCGCCCAAGAGGCTGCAGCAGCTAGCACTGCTGTGGACACGCCTGGGTGCAGGGTCCTGGAGGCCACTGTCCTCCTCACCTACCCCAGGTCCTGGCCCCGTCAAGCAGGGCTTCAAGCCCGACCTGACCCCCAGTCCACCTGGAGAGTGGGGAGCACTGGCGCATGGGGCAGCTGCGGCCTCCGCACCTCCCTCCAGGGCCGTTCAGCAGAGGACCTGGCCCCCTGGGTGCACAGGGTGATGTGATGAGGGGGCCTTGGGGCCTCGCGGCCCTCCTGCTTGTCACTCTTCCTGCTTTATTCCAAGCCCGGCTTCCCCTGCCTTGGGCTCTTCCGAACAGGAGGCGGGAACAGCCGAGTGTGCCAGGAGGGCAGCTGTGCCCGGTGCCTCCTGCCGCTGGTCCCTTTGGTGCCGTTGACCCCTTTGAGATTCAGAAAAGGCGTCCAGGGTGGCTGGCTCCCCACCCCAGCTCCCACCACAGCGTCCTCAGTGGGGGCCAGTGCTGTGAGGCAGGACGGTGACGGCCCTGGGCTGTCCTGTGCCCTCCGACACGGGCCCTGGGAGAGGCCTCCAGCCCATGCTTGCGACCCTGAGAAGTAACCGCCCCCCCGCCCCCCGTAGCTCTCTCAGACCCCGTGGCAAAGGAGAGCTGCATGCTTAACCTGCTGCTGTCACTCCCGGAGGCCAATCTGCTGACATTCCTCTTCCTTCTGGACCACCTGAAAAGGTAACCCCAGCTCCTATGTGGAGGCTCAGGGCTCCGGGACCCCCAAGGGCAGCAATGAGGGGGGTCCTCCATGCTCCGCTGTCTCCCCAGTGTCAGACTCCCCGGCACCCAGGGCCTTCTCTCTGCACCTGCCCCGGTCTGTGGTTATCCCCTCTGGGTACCAGAGCCACTGCCACCCCCATCCCTGTCTGCCACAGCGAGTGGTATGCTCGGATCACCACCACCACCGCCCCCCATCCATCCCAGAACCGGCCCCTCCACCTGGTGGCCTTGAGCACTCTTCATCCCGGGCCCCTCTGACCCAGAAGAGCCAGGGTGGGGTCTGCTTTCTGCACAGCTGGGGCTGAGCCCTTCCTCCCTGGGTGGCCTGGGTCCCCGCCCACCTCCATCCTCAAGGTGGTGTCACAGCAGCACCCGCTCTTCTGCCTCGGCCCTCCGCAGGGTGGCAGAAAAGGAGACAGTGAACAAGATGTCCCTGCACAACCTCGCCACGGTGTTCGGCCCCACGCTGCTCCGGCCCTCAGACAAGGAGAGCAAGCTCCCTGCCAACCCGAGCCAACCCATCTCCATGACCGACAGCTGGTCCCTGGAGGTCATGTCCCAGGTACGATGGCCCTTGCCACCCGGCCTGACACAGGTGGCCTCTGTCTGCCCCTCCCTGCGTCCTGCCAGTGGTTCCCACCGAGTTGTGCAGGGTGGGTGTCCAAGGTTTGGAGAGGGACTTGTCCAGGGCCACGAGGCAGGGAGGAGTGGGGAGGACCCAGGCCACCGCTTTTTCCTCTGTACCTTTGTGGGGTTTCTCAGGGCCCGCCCCACCTGGCCGTCCTTTAGGGGCAACCAGATCTCTTGCTGTGAGGGGCTTGTGTCACCAGCAGGGCCCTCGGGGCTCTGCTGGAAAGGCCTCTTCTCTGAGCCGCTGTCCCCTCCTGCTCTGCCCGGCAGGTCCAGGTGCTGCTGTACTTCCTGCAACTGGAGGCCATTCCTGCCCCAGACAGCAAGAGACAGAGCATCCTCTTCTCCACCGAAGTCTAAAGGCCCAACTCCACCTCCAAGATGGCGGCAGAACGTCCTGGGAACCCCTAGGGAAATGGGCTATCCACAGAGCAGGAACCGAACCTTCTAGAGGAGTCATTAGGCCACCCCCCAGGGCCAGGCTGCTGCCAAGAGACAACTACCCAAGGCAAAAGGCCAAGTGGCCTGGGCAGTTCCAGGCCCACCTCCGGTGGGGCCTGAGAACTCTGGGCTGGCCTCAGACTGTGGTTTTCTACGCCGCCACCAGAGGGCGCCCCAAGCCAGCCCTCGTGTCCCCGGTCACGGGCCTGGGCGGGACCAGGCAAAGGGAGTGGTTTTTACGAATTTAACTTATGAGAGTTTAAAGATTTCTACTGGATCACTTGTCGAGATGCATCCTCTCCAGGGAGAAGGGAACAGGAGCAGATTCCCTTGGTATCGTGTCTTGAATAAATACTGCTGCTGCTTCGTGCCCAGGGGCCAGGCCCTGTCCAGCGTGGGTGGGGGCGTTTCGATTTCCCAGACTTAGAAATTCAACTCCTGTTTGTAACAGGGTTTGAAAAGCTAAATCTACACTGTTCCTTTCTTCTTTCTTTCTAGAAGGATTTGTGCAGAAATGGGTCTTCTTCCTGTTCTATCCTGTTGCTTTGTTTTTGCTGATCACATGCCCCTCGGAAGGCAGCTCCCTGCGGAGCTGCGTAACGTCCAGGACTGGACACCAGGGGAGGGAGGCCCAGCTGCGCACTTTATGGCTGGTTGTCTAGGGAGAGTGATCCTGTTCACCATCCCGACTGCCCCACCGGGCACGCACTCTCCTCGTCAGCTCGGAAAGGCCTTGATCTCTGGCCTCCTCCGGCCTGTGGCCCATCTACCCCCAAATCTCCCTTCCCCTAATCATGTCCCCCCCCACCCAGATCACTTCATTCCTAGCTCTTTGCTACACACACTCAGCAAACTTTTGTAAAGTTTTCCTCTGGGCGGCGGCAGCTTACCGACAGCTTGTTTTAAACTTTGATCTGGGGCTTCCCTGGTGGTGCAGTGGTTGAGAGTCCGCCTGCCAATGCAGGGGACACGGGTTCGCGCCCCGGTCCGGGAAGATCCCACATGCCGTGGAGCGGCTGGGCCCGTGGGCCATGGCCGCTAAGCCTGCACGTCCGGAGCCTGTGCTCCGCAACGGGAGAGGCCACAACAGTGAGAGGACCACGTACCGCAAAAAAAAAAAAAAAAAAAAAAAAAAAAACTTTGATCTGAATAGCCTTTTGATACTTGAATATTTTTAAGTTTTATACATAGTTTCTAATTTTTTTCCTGACAGATTCAGATTCCTAATAAGATGTTAGAATGTACTCTGTGGACAATCCATGTCCCAGCGGCATCTCATCTTCCTCTGAGCGCCAGCTCTGTTTCATCAGGAGCCACTCCTGAAGTCTCCTGAGCATCTGGAATTGGGGTGGGGGGGATTAGGAACAGGCTGGGCCGAGGATAGGGGCTCCTATCCCGAAGCAGGTGGAGGGACAGAGCCCCCCACGCTCCACACACCTGTGCGGAAGCCAGGATGCGCCTGGTAACCCTCCTGACCATCTGACTTAGAGGAAAGAGAACTGGGGAAACCACTAAGTATTTTGAAGAAACAAATCTGTGAAGAATTGCATCACTTTTTTCAAAAAAGGGATGGGGGCAAGGAGAGAAGAAACTTCCATGCTGGACTTTCAGGAAGAGAGGATGTAGCTGAACCGGAGGAGGGATGCGGTGGCATGACTCAGGAAAAGGCGTTTGCTTGTCACGCGATTAGACTAGTAACAGGTAGCACTGTCCGGGACCCTTCCCGTGTCCCTGGCTGGGTGGGAAGGCTCAGCTGGTGTGTCAGCGGGCAGCTCCTGCCCGAGGTCAAGGCACACAGGGGGCCACGTGCCCCCCCAACTCTACCCTCTGCTCGTGGACCTGCGGAGGCAGGGACGGAAAAAGAAGTCACTCGAAGGTCTTAAGTCTGCATACTGTATTTATTTAGTTGTACTTTTTTCTCGTGAGGAGAGCAGACCCACCGTTTTAAAGCAGTGCTGCTCTCCTGGGGGATGAGGGCGAGGAGCAGGGTCCTCTGTGCTTTGCGTGTCTCTGGGATCCATAGGTTTCCCGGGCCTCCAGTCCCTGGCCTCTTCTGGCCTGGCTTCCCATCCCCGTCTGGCCCTGCAGGGGGAACACACTTTACTTAGAAAAGCTAGACCTGGCCCCAGTTTCTTTTTCCCTGGAGTCTCATGATTTGCGTCTGTCGCATTGAAACTGGAAAGCAATCTCTCAGTGTCTGTGCCAATTTTCGTTCCTTCCCCCCATCTCCTTCCTCTATTTGCTTGTTATTTATGTAGGATGCGTGGCATTTAGTGATGGAATGACCACTCTTTCTTGTTCAGCTGTCAAAGCACTCCTTTGCCGAGCCTCAGTGGTGGTGGTCGCTTTGGGTCGCTGGGCGTCCCTGTCGTCCATCTGACACTCAGGCCTGAGGGTCGGCAAAGCCGGTGGGCAGGTGATTACCTGGAGGCCAGACGTGACCTTCCACAAGGCTCAGCCGCTGGACTTGGCAGCGAGAAGTGATGCCTCGCTGTCTGGGCCCTAGGTCTGGGTCTGGAGCCTGAGCAGAGGGCAGCCCAGCCTCGGGCTGCAGGTGGCAGGCAGTCTCTCCACAGCCACATGTCTGAGTTTGAGCTCGGCCATGTCTGTACCACCACAGGGGAAAGGACAGCTGCTACTTTCATTAAAGTTCCCCGAGACAACTTGTATCAGTGGTGATGGCTGCAGTAGAAAGAAACATCGTGATCAGAGCCTCTGGGAGCATCCCCGGAGCCACTGGGTTGGGGCTGAGGATGGGCTTTGGAGCTGGAAGAAGAAGCAGGTGGAGTGGAGAGGTGGGTGTCCAGGAGGCCTCCCTGAGGGTAGTGGGCACTGCTGGGGACAGGCCAGGCCCAGGGCGCCCACTTGCCCACAGGAAGTCGCCCTGCTGAGCATGGGGCCGTCTGGTTTGGGACGAACGGCAGAGGGGACACCAGCCGTGCCAAGCCCAGGGGCAAGGAGGGCTCCAGCCTCACAGAGCCTAGCCTTGCACGAGCCCCTCAGCCTCTTTGGTTTCCTGTGGTGCTGCCAGGTGCGGCCTTTCTGTTGCCAGCAGACGGGACATGGGTCACTCTTAGCCATTACCAGCCTTGCCCACAGAAAAAGCCACCCAGCTTACAGGGAAGCCACACCCAGGTGGAGAGGGGTGTGCAAGATGGACTCTGCTGATGCAGCTTGGGACAAGCTGGGGTCACACCCACTTGGACCCCTATTGCCATGCTCGGTGCCTGTCAGCCATCACTCCGAGGCTTCCCCAGGGTCTTCATGTACACCATGCCATCTGCCCACCTGACACCTGCTGATAAGGAAAGGGCTGCCACTGGCCCTCCTCCAAGTATTTGGCCCCTAAAAGGCTACTTAGCTCTCTCTATGCCTACCTTCCTATTTGAAAATCTGTTCTAAAAAAAGAAAAAGCCCCATTGCATCTCTTACTAGGAGTTGATTTTGGGGGCAAGCTGACTGTCCCCATGTTCCTGAGAGCAGGGGCTGTGTCCAGCCAAGCCCAGGCCAGTGGCATGGCCCAGGGAGCAAGACCGTTCACTGCTATGGAATTTGAGGTCTTACAACTCAAAGACCCTCAGAGGCCTCTTAATCCAATCCCTTTACTTGGTAGGTGGGTAAACAGGTGCGCGAAGGCCTCCCCACACACCCGGTGTCCCAGAGTTGGTTGAAGAACAGAGGCTGGGATCTTGGTGTCTTGATCCCTATAGGCTGGCTCCCTTTCTGCTGGACTGGACATGGCCAGCTGAGCAGGCCCTGCGCCGAGGCATAGCGTCAGTCACTTGGTGGAAACGAGCTCAGCAGCTGGGGATGGGGAGGTTCAAATGGGATTCTGGCCGAGAAAGGGCCCTGAGGAGCATGGTCTACATGGGCTCAGGTCCTGAGCCACTGCCGGCTGAGCAGCCCCGGGAAGAGGGGGCACCAGGATGGTGGCCGCCCCAGACATGGGGCTTCCCTGGGGCTTGAGGGCTTGAATGACCCCTGGGGGTGGGCCTCCCAAACCCAAGGCCTGGCCCCAGGGCCAGTGTGGGAAACCGGGACCCATGCAGAGGGAAACAGATGCTGCAGCTGCTTGTTTAAATAAAACCACCAGTTAAAAACTGCCTCGCTGGGTGGCGCTGCCCTGGTTCCCTCTGGGGCTCCCCAGCCCCCATAAGCCCAGCCTCCCCACTGCCGCTGGGCCAGAAGGAGGGAGAAGCAATGGGGAGAGGGGAATGGCTGCTGTTTCTTCTATTTTCTGAAAATAACGTTTCCAATGTCGGGGTGGCGATCAGAAGTTAGTTGGAACAGGCTATGGCATCTGTGACTTTTGTCTGTGTTCTTCATTAGATAAGCACTCCTGATCTGCATTTCCCAAGCAGAGCCCTTTCATCTGGTGACGGCCAGGAAGAGACTCCTGGGACTCCTGGTCAGTGGGCAGCGGCTGCAGGATCCTGTCCACCCTGACAGGCTGGCCTCTAGCCTCTGAGTCTCAGCCCACCCAAGCCATCTCATGCTAACCCCGCCTCCAGGTGGTGCCATGCTGGGGTACTAGAGGGTAGTAAATTCCTCCTCCACCAGCTGGCATTGTCCACACCCTCCTTTTGCTCCTTTCTGGCCCCCCGAGTTTTCTAGACTCCCCTGCTCCATGGTAGTTATGAACTGAATTGTGTCCCCCAAATTCACATGTTGAAGCCCTAACACCAAGTGTGACCGTGTTCAGAGATTACCTTTTAGGAAGGTAATTAAGATTAAATGAGGTCATAAGGGTGGAACCCTAATCTGATATGACTGGTGGCCTTATAAGAAGGGGAAGAGAGGGACTTACCTGGTGATCCAGTGGTTAGGACTCTGCACTTTCACTGCCAAGGGCCCTGGGTCGGGGAACTAAGATCCCACAAGCCACGCAGCACGGCTGATAAAAAAAAAAAAAAAAGGAAGAGCCACCAGTGATCTCTCTCCACTTCTCACAGAGGAAAGGCTGTATGAGTACACAGAGAGAAGGGGCTCAGCTGCAGTAGAGGCCTCAGGAGGAACCAACCCAGATGGCACATTGACCTTGAGAAAAATCAATGTCTGTTTAAGTCCCTGGTCTGTGATTTATTGTTATGGCGGCCTGAGTCCACTAATACAGTGGCCTTTGGCTATTCTGACCCCTGGATGTGGACCCAAGCATGGAACTCGAGTCCTCCCCATGCTGCTCCGGGTTAACGACCCTCTTAAAGGGTCCCAGGGTGGTTGACTGATCACACCAAGGGCAGGGGGCTATCACCCTCCTTGTCCAGGCCATACCAGTGAACCTCATGGATGAGCACTTTCTGAGGGACTGAGGCTGCTCCTCTGCGTGTCCCCAAATGAGGTGCACCAAGTGCCCGGCTGGACCTCACAGGCCACATGTCCCAAGACAGGCCTCAGGGCCTCTGGCCAGTTCAGCCAGGTCACCAAGGGCTCAGTCCGCACACCGACTCCTTTCCGTCCCCCTCCTCCTCCTCCTCCTCAAGTCAACTGGAATCTCTTCCAGTTCACACTTGGCCCGTGGCTCCTCTGGTGACCCAACCACAGACACCGCCTGGGTGCTGGCCAAAAAAAGAAAGGTGGGGGGCTGTGAGTCCTGAAGATGATTCTCGATTCTCAAAGAGGAGACATGGGCATGTTCGGAGCCTTGGGATGTGTGCAGGATTCTCAGGAGACTAGTTTGCAAGGGGGGGCACCAGCGGCTGAGGGAGAGGGCCCAGGGTCCAGAGGCCAAGGCTTGGGCAACTCGGGCAGCTCCCAGAGCCTCACCTGTAATTTATTTTTTTGGCCGCGCTGCGCAGCTTGTGGGATCTAGTTCCCCGACCAGGGATTGAACCTGGCCAGGCCCACAGCAGTGAAAGCGCGAGATTGCCAGGGAGCTCCCTCCTCACCTGTAAACTCGGGACTTGCTCACTCTGACACTGGGAAGGGGCACACACAGGCTGAGGAGTGCCAGTTAAGCCTCAGGCACATTTGGGTGGAATCCCTTTATCCAGCTCATCATCCCTTGTCTTCCGTGTCCCCACCACGATATGCCGTTGTTTCCTGAGGTCCCCATGGAGTTGAACCAGGAGGCTGCACAAGGGTGACTGCTTTCTGTGGATGGGGACCTAGAGCTGAGAGATGACAGAGGAAGCATTTCCAGAGCCCTTGCCACATGCCAAGCCCTGCCCTTGGGACGCTTACAGTCTCCGGGGCCATAGACATTACCGTTTTCTAGCCATGTGATTGCCGTGTGCAGAGAAGCATGGTGTCCAGGGGGGCACTTATTGGGGTGGGGACCTATTATTTAGTTCCCCAGCATCCCTGACTGGTGTGGGAGAATTGCCATTTTCACAAAAGAACTGGAAGTACAGAGAATTTGAGGGCCATACTCGAGGTCACACAGCTGTCCTGGCCAGAGTTTGGGCTCAAGTCCAGAGACCAGCAGACTTGGTACATGGGTTCCCTTCTTGCTGGCATCAGTTTCTCTGACTGTGAAACAAGAGGGTTTCATGATCTCTGATCTCTGTGGGCTGTGAGGAAGGGGGGACACCTGTCCTGAGTTGGTGTCCTTCCTATGTCTCTTCTGGATCACCTGCAAGCCAGCTGGGCATCCCAAGGAGTCTCCTGGGGTTCACACCATGGCTGCTGGGTACCTGAGTCCCTCTCAGGGCGAGCAGCCCATCTCTGTCTGCAGACACATCTTTGCTCAGCTGACAGCTGAACGTCTCCTGGGACTCGGCGCACCCCTGGCTCCAAGAGAGGCATGTCAAGAATCCCAAGCTGATGTCCTGGCACTCGGAGCTGATGATTTGCTAACGGCTGGGGACAGTTGTTTTCTGATTAAAACTTGGCCTGTGGTCCCTGCCTGTTTGGGTCCTCCAGCTGTGGTGCAGACAGAGCAGCTGGGCCCGAGTGGAACAGTCAGTGTTGGGGGTGAGCATCAGGGTGAGCTGAGGGGGTCACTAGGAAACCAGAGGCACAGAGCACAAGGGGGTTCCAGGCTGCAGCACTCCACCCATCTCAGTGGTGATGAGACCCCAACACTGCAGGGCTGACCTGGGGGGGAAGTGTCAGCCTCTGAGGCTGATCATCACAGTGTCCCAAATCCTGCCACTTGGTGGTCGTGGGCCGTGGAGGCTGGGCCCTGGGAGGGGCCCACACAGTGATAAATGCTCTGGGCACCTCGCCAGGTCCCTTCTTGCTCCTGGCCCGCAGCTGCCCAAATTGCCTGCTCTTTCTGCCCCTCCAGTCCTGACAAGCCGAGGAGAAGGGACCAAGGTGTGGTAAGGCTGATGGGACCACCCAGCGCTGAGGCCCAGCCACACACTGGGGTGAAGTCTGGACAGTTCCATGCACTCCACCCTCTGATCTGTGTCCTCTCCTCTGACCCCATCGCCGTGCCTGGCCTCCAGCCTCCCCAGGTCTCCTGACTCTCAGGGTCACCCTCCCCATCCTGCATGTGCCATGAGGGCAGTCTTCCTAAAGAAGATCTCACAACATGTCACTTCCCTGTCCTAAAGCTGCAGTGACCGGCCCCTGTCCACATTATAGAAGCCCAGTTCCGAGGTCTAGTGGCAGAGGCTCTCTCTGCCTCAAATCCTCCTCAAATGCCACCTCCTCCCAGAATCCTGCTGACCCCTCCGGGACACCTTAGCAGCATCTCACCTGATTCAGGACCAGGTTACACTGCTGTCCCAGGCAGAGAAGGCTCTCAGAGGCTAGGGACCTGGTCAAAACCATCTTTGTACCCTCTTCCACCCACCCACCCACCCAACCCTGCACAGGTGTGGTTCAGCAGACCTGGTTCCTACTCAGGAAATGTCAGTAGCCTCCTGCTTGGTGGAAAATGGCACTTTTGCTTTGGAATTTCAATGGCAGAAAATCTAGGTTAGTAGTTTTGGTTCATTAAAAGTACTTTGCTGTGTATAAAGATGTTCATAGGAACTTTATTCCTAATGTTAAAGGGTAATGTTTTAAAAAGGTAAAATCATGACTCTTATACAAATATAAAATAAACATATATCAAAGAGTTTACTTAACTCATTCATTAAATGAGGGAACCAGTAAGATGTTACCATCAGTTCAAAGGAGAACTCCAAGGTCAGACACATATATAGAACAGAAATACTGAAATGAACTTGGAGGCAAAACTGGTTTTTCCACTGTGGGAGAGGTTTGTCCCTGGACAAGAATTATTTGCATTGCTGTCAATTTTCTACAATATTGCAAAAGAGCTCAAAGACAATATAAGGCCCAAAGCCCCCGCAGAATCAGAATCAGATAACCTAGAAGGGTGTGTACCAAGGATGCATATAGCTTCCCATTGGAGACTCCAGGAATCTTTTTTTGCTTAATCCAATTTTCATTCCACAGATAGCTCACAACTGGAGACAACCCAAATGTCCATCAATAGAATGGATAAACCATGGAATGGTAAATTCATACAGTGCAATACTACACAGCAACCAAAATGATATTCATTTTGCATGCCACAGATGCATGCAATAAGATGGATGAATCTCACAGAATTCATGTTGTGTGAAAGAGGGTAGACACAAAAAGATACTTGCTGTAGGCTGAATAATGCCCCCTAAAGATATCCAGTCTTTCCCTGGGACCTATAAATGTTACCTTATTTGGAAAAAGGGTCTTTGCAGATGTGATAAATTAAGGATCATGAGATGGGGGTTATTCTGGATTATCCAGGTGGGCCCTAAACGCCATCATGAGTGTCCTTATATATAAGAATATATATTCCTTATATTCCTTATATATAAGAATCAAAGGGAGATTTCACACAAACACAGAGAAGGCCATAGACCAAGGCAGAGATTGGAATGATGCAGCCACAAGCAAAGGAACATCAAGAAATGCAGGCAGCTGGCAGAAGGTAGAAGAGGCAAGGGATGGATCCTCCCCCAGGGCCTTCTGAGGAGACTCAGAGATGCTGACACCTAGATGTTGGACTTCCAGCCTCTAGAACTGTGAGATGATACATTTCTTTTGGTTTAAGCCACCAAGGTTGTGGTAATTTGTTACAGCAGCCCTAGGAAATCAATACAATTCCATTTATTTAAAGTTCAAAATCAGCCCATATTCATCCTGAGTTAGATGTCAGAATGTGGTTACATTTGGGGAGGATGTAGTGTTGGCAGGGGAGAGGAGGGACTTGGCAAACTGCTCAAGTTCTTTTTCTTGACCTTCACTTTTTTGTATTTCATTGAGTTGTATATTTATTTTGTGCACTTTAATATAAAAAAAGTATCTCTTGTCCTCCATGCAGTTCTTACAGGGCTGGCGTGAAGATCTAAATGATATTGAGTCCTGTTTGAACTGTAAATGCTGAAACAGATGCAACATGAATGCCCTTCACAGTCACCAGGTGTTTACTGGGTGCTGGGCATCATGCTAAGCTCCCTTCATGCATTATCCCACTTAATCCCCCCAACCCACAACAGCTCCCATTTTGTAGATGAAGAAACTGAAATGCAAAAACAAATGGTTAGTAAGTGAAGCCAGGATTCAAACCCAGGCTGTCTGGTGATGAGGACCGTGACCTAAGTCCTACAGAAATGTTGAATGATTGATTATCTCCAGACTATTAAACCATCTTGGCTATTCCAGTTTTAAAAAGAAAGGTACAGATCATTATGTATAGTAGACTACCATTTGTGTAAAAAAAAAAAAGGAAGCTAAAGAACCAATCTGCTTATTTTGGATATTTGTTTATATTCAAAAAATACTTTTATCAAGAAACTGAATACATTTAGTTGCATCTGGGAAGAGGAACTACAGCAATGGAGACGGGGTTGAGAAGGTGCTTTCTAAATTTTGAAATATATAAATGTATTAGAAATTTATTCAGAAACAAAAGAAACAATGATTATAACAAAAACCATCAGAGAATTACATGAACAACGTTATGCCAATGATTTGGAAAACATTAACAAAAGACACTTTCCTGCAAAAATATAACTCAGTAAAAATGACACAGGAAGAAAAATTCTGTCTAGACTTAGGACCAATAAAGAAATGTTGGGGCTTCGCTCGTCGTGCAGTGGTTAAGAATCCGCCTGCCAATGCAGGGGACACGGGTTCCAGCCCTGGACCAGGAAGATCCCACGTGCCACGGAGCAACTAAGCCTGTGTGCTACAACTACTGAGCCTGTGCTCTAGAGCCCGCGAGCCACAACTACTGAGCCCACGTGCCACAATTACTAAAGCTCGCGCACCTAGAGCCCGTTCTCCACAGAGAAGCCACCGCAGTGAGAAGCCCACGCATTGCAATGAAGAGTAGCCCCCACTCGCCACAACTAGAGAAAGCCCGCGCGGGGCAACGAAGACCAAATGCAGACAAAAATTAATTAATTTTTAAAAAAGTTGTGCTTTTTTTAAAAACCTGCATCCCATCTCCCCCCAAATCTCCGGGGAGTACCGGGAGGGCAGGGCTTCTGTGTTTTCCCACCACTGTCTAGCTCAAGACCAACGCCGTCCTTGGCACGCTATAGATACGTCCCTGAATGTTGGACCTCTTGGCTAAGCCGAGCCTTTGGGATGATGAAGCGTTAACACATCACTCGGCAGTACCCAGTGCATCCTCCACGAGCATCCGCCAGCCAAAGCTCGAGCAGGAAGCATGACGCATGCGCATTGCCTGCCTGAGGCCTTTCTGTGGCCGGCCGGATGGTAAGGCGCCTGCGCGATCCGAGCCGGGAGGGACACGAGCCAAGTGGGCTGTGCTGCAGACGCTGCGCGGCGGCGGATGTGGGCGGGGCCTGTACCGCGCCTGCGCAGTCTTCGGCGGCCGTGTGGGACGGACAAGAGGCGGGTCGGGGGCGTGGGCCGCGAGGGAGGCTGGGCGGGCCGGGCGAACGGCGCCGCGGGGTTGGCTGCTGCCCTGAGGCCGGACTCAACGGATTCGGGCCGCGCCACCGGGCGAGCGCGCCGCCCGGCCCCAGCCCGGAGCCAGCGAGCAAGCGAGGCGGCGCCGCGCGGTAAGAGCCGGGGCCGGGTGCCCTGAGTGTGCGCGGCGGGAACGTCCCTCTACTCAGCGCCGCCCGCGCGGCCAGGCCCCGGCGGCCCCGCAGACCCCGGCGGCCCGCGCCTGCGCCGTCCCCTCCCGGGCCCCCCGCCTGGCGCGCGCCTGCGCCATCCCCTCGCGGGCCCCCGGGCAGCTCAAGCCGCGACCCCGGCCGGCGGGCGTCCCGGCTCCTTGCGGCCCGGCTGGTTCTGCGGCCGCGCCCACCGGTGTCCTCTCGTCGCGCCCCAGGAGAGGCTGGGGCCGTCGCCCCATAGCCCCTGGCCCCCAGGCCTTTAGTCCCTGGCCTCCATCCCCGGGCCCGAGGATGCGGCGGGCGGCCGACCCGGGCCTCCTGCGGGCTCTGCTTCCGCCGGGCCGCGCCCCCACCCGCGCCCAGCTCCGCCGGCGGGGTCAGCCCGGAGCAGGAGGAGTATCCTTTTTTCTCCAGACCTGGTTAATTGCATCAGGTTGGATGTGAATAATCTTGTGTTCTGCCGAGGAAATTCTGCCTTTCCCGCAGTGTGGTCATTGTATGGCTTCAGTGGTTACGTTTAAGACATCAGAGTTCGTTTCTGGGCAGCTCCCCTGGAGTTGACTGGAAAAGAAACAGTTTCCACTCAGTTTTGGCCCATTTACAAAACCAAGTAACTCCTGTGATCATTCAAGCGCAGAGAATCTTGATTTGTTAATGCCCTTGGTAATTCGCGGGCAAGCACGGGAGGACCCAGGGAAAATTCCCATAAATTTGCCGTCCTGTATTGATCGCAGGGGGAAATGTCTGTGTTGTATTTAAAAAAAAAATCATCTTCAGCCATTGATAATGTTTTGTAAGTTTGCAACAGATGCAAGAGACTAAAAAATGTTTGCTGTCACCCCGGGGGCTGCATCTTGAGATGAAATCAGAGCCTGGGGCTTGGTAGATACCAGCAGACATCACTATAATATGGGTAGGTTATCAAATAGACACATCGATGCAGAAGGGTAAGGAGAAGTAGGGTATTGACCTAGGTAAGATTTTTTTCTATAAAGAGATAGCTGATCCAGTAATTTTTTTCTCTTGAAAGATGTCTCCTTTTCTCCTTTGAATGAGTGTACTCCAAGCATCTTGAGATAGCTGGAGAATGCTTTTAATTGCCTGTGCATACTCTACGTATGTAGGGATTTTCTTGACATTCATTTTCAGTAAGAAAGTGAGGGCTTCCCTGGTGGCGCAGTGGTTAAGAATTTGCCTGCCAATGCAGGGGACATGGGTTTGAGCTCTGGTCCAGGAAGATCCCACATGCCGCAGAGCAACTAAGCCCGTGTGCCACAGCTACTGAGCCTGTGCTGTAGAGCTCGCGAGCCACAACTACTGAAGCCGGTGCACCTAGATCCTGTGCTCTGCAACAAGAGAAGCCACCGCAGTGAGAAGCCCGTGCACCACAACTAGAGAGAGCCCACGCACAGCAACGAAGACCCAACACAGCCAAAAATAAATAAAATAAATTTTTTTAAAAAGAAAAGAAAGTGAATATTGTGCCATAGAAAAGCTTTATCACTCTGCACCTTGGCAACAGTCCAAATATCTAAGTGTGCAGTTCAGCATCATAGTGAGTGGGAAGTGATTATAGCAGTTTTGGTTAAGGTGAGGTTTGTATCAAAATTTCTGTTTTGGGCTTCCCTGGTGTCGCAGTGGTTGAGAGTCCGCCTGCCGATGCAGGGGACACGGGTTCGTGCCCCGGTCCGGGAGGATTCCACATGCCGTGGAGCGGCTGGGCCCGTGAGCCATGGCCGCTGAGCCTGCGCGTCCGGAGCCTGTGCTCCGCAGGGGGAGAGGCCACAACAGTGAGAGGGCCGCGTACGGCAAAAAAAAAAAAATTTCTGTTTTAAACTTGAACTTTTGGGGTTGTGTATCTGCAGTGTGTCCTCTTGAGACGGGATTTCTCTGAAGCAGAGGTTCTCTTTATAACTGACTCCATAAAGTACATCTTATATTTTAGATGACTCAGATGATAGTATTGCTTTGGTTCAAAATTATTATTAGGAATGGGTTTTCATAATACATTAAGACTTGCTGTATAACCATGTACATATTTAAATCACATGGCTAACTTGTCCATAGTCATTACGCAAACTCTCCACCTCAGTAGAGGAACGGTGGCAGGGTGTCAGTAGGTGAGTTAAATTCTCTTGGCTTTATGGCTTTGGGCAAGTCGGTTTTCCTTTCTGGGCTTCATTTCCCCATCTGTAAAGTGTGGGGTTTGGGAGTGGAGATGGAAAGGAGCTTGAGTTGCCAATTTTAATGTTTAATGGATCTTTGCCTACTTAGTCCTCTTCAGCCAGGGGTAGAACTGGGCCTTCTCACCAGTTCCATGACATTGTTGTCCTTCGTCAAAGACCAGGTGGTGTTGTAAAAGCTGGTGAGAACCAATCTCGGAGACTCTTGGTCAGGGCCCTGAAATGAACTGTTGAGTGGGCTTCAGTGTATTAAGAAAAATGAGGACAATATAGGGAGTTTTTCATAAAACTAAATTTATTCAACTAGGATTTCCCTTTCTAAAAAATGTCATTTTCTTGATGTTAAAATTAAAGCATCTTCTATGACATGATGTTGCTAGTAAATGGTGGTAAATGAGATTGTAATAAATGGCAACTACAGGTTGGTTTTCTCATCACAATAAGGTATTTTTAGAAATAAAGAGAACGTAGAATCTATTGTTTTGCTGTTGTTGTAAGGGAGTTTAGTGAAAAAGTTCCTGGGGCTTTTGCTGCTGAGAAGATTAAAATATAGATTACTTTTTAAGAGTAAAGATGAGTTACTTTGTGGTCATGTGTCCCAATCCACAGGCAACTAAGAAGGCTCTGTTGAATTTGCTTGTTATTAAAGACACTTCTGATCATCCTTTCCTACCAGATATAAAATGTCAGGATATTTTTGTGGGTGTATAAGCCTAGGCAGGGAAATTCCTCCTGGTGGTTGGAATTGTTAGTATTGAATAGACTGGCTGCTGAGGTAAAGAACCCCTGTGGGGATTCTCTGTCAGCTCCGAAACCTTTTAGTATTGTGACCCCATTCTTTTGCTGTGAAACACCATGACCATCAAGAAATTAGGCTTACAGATTGTATTTCAGATATGCTGAGGGGAGAAGTGGCTGTCCAGCACCCTGTCCAGTTTCAAAGCGAATGTAATAGATGACCATTGTGTCTGTGAAATCTTAAAATTTTTTAAAGATTTAAAAAGTCGTACTAGATTTAGATTTAGAGTTATTGTAAATTTTCTTTTGTACTTACAAAACTACAATATATAATGTGTATCAAGCATACATTTTAAAAGTGTCTCAAATTAAAATTAATAATGCAATCTGTAATTCTTCAAATACTCGTGTTCACATTGGGAGGACTGACTGCTCTCACCCACCTGAGTTCTCCATTTTCAAAGGATAACATGGAAACTCTGTAAAGGACATTTGTCCAGAAGAAGAGAATGCAGATCTGTTAAGTGTTTTCCCTGACCTTTTTGCACATCTTCATTGTAGTTCTTGTCTTTATTTTTTGGTTAAATCCTGAGGTTTGCCCCTTCCTTTCTTTCTAAAATGTTAATCTGTTCACGGTTACTGCCCTGCTCTCTGCACAATTTAAAATCCTTCAATGGCTCCCACTATCTTTACAATCAGATCTACCGATCCTTAGCTTGGTGTCACTGGGCTCTGGCTGTCACTCTCGTCGTGCCCCCACCTCCCTTTAGGTTCTTCGTTGAGCTTCGTTGAGCTCTTGGTCCTTGGAGCTCTCTCCAGTCTCCTCTGCTGGAAAGCTTTTCTTCATCCTTCAAAACTCAGCTCAGATAGGACCTGGCCTGAAAGGCTTCCCTTATCCTGTCTCCTGCAGGCTTGTCCAGCACCCTGTCCAGTTAGGATTTGGCTCCCTGGTTTTGTCTGCTCTTCTCCACCAGCTGGGACACCGCAGTGCAGAGCCGGGTGCGTGTCGTTGCATCTGCTGGGTGAGTAGTTTGTCAGGCATGGGTCCTGAGGAAGTGGGTCACTTAGTCCCTGCCCCTGAGGAGCTTTTCACTCCAGATCCACTTGGCCTCGCCATCCCTGAGACACCTCCCAGCCGTGCACACCAACTTGCAAAGTCCATTTAATTGTTTCTTAGTGTCTAATTAAAATCTAATTTCTTGACAGAGGAGACTCTGTCTGTGATGTCTATTATATCACCTTTGTTCCGGACTCTGGAAGGAATGTGCATTTGTTTCATGTTGTTTCCCTTTTTCCCCTTGTATACCTTCCATCTTGGTGGTGGTGGTTTTTGTTGTTGTTGTTGTTGTTTGGGGATGGTGAAGTTTTAAGAGGTGAAGATATTAAATTTCAAGTTCGTCTCTTGTGCATATAGCCCAGGGAAAACAGAAATGTTAAAGGGGAAAAATACTTTGTCTCTTGAAAAAAAAAAAAGCCCCATATTACACTTCTTTTCAAAAGAACTGAGTTTGTACAAAAAAAAAAAAAAAGACCCTGATTAAGCTTGGGAAAGAGGCAAAGAAACTGATGGCAGTGTTAGGATTTGTCAAGAAATACTTGTTAAAAATGAAAGTTGTCCCTTCCTCTCTCACTTCTCATGTTCTTGGGGAAAGTCCCAACTCAGCCATTTTCCAGGGGCACCTCGTCCCCTGGGAAGTCCTGAAGCACTTTGTTGGGGCTGCTGTTTTCCAGAACAGTCACAACTGGACATTTTCTTCCGAGAGATGCCCCTGTCCTCCCATGTGGGAGACGCCAGTGTCCTGAGTCCCACTCCCTTCTTTCCCTGGAAGCGTCTCCTGGTCAAATTTTGTTCTACCCCACCAGGCTCAAGAGTTCTTGAGCAGGAGCTATTGAGTCTTCTCCTTGCACATTTTAAACCTTGGTGGGTTTGAGTCAGTCTCCCCCAGCCTCCTGCCCCAACCCCCCAGCCCTGGCCTGGTGGCCTGCTGGACCTTAGTTCCCTGACCAGGGATTGAACCCAGGCTCCAGCAGTGAAAGCACTGAGCCCTAACCACTGGATCGCCAGGGAAGTCCCTGGTTAGGGTCAGTCTTAAATCTTCTGTCCTGTGTTCTTGTTCTTTTCCCTTTCTGGCCTCTGCCTTTCTACAGACTCCGTCACATCATTACACTTACTCAGGTGTGTTTTCTCTGCCCTGTTACAAATTACCTGCTGGATTTTTCAAACCTAGTTCCCTCATTTTTATTCTTTTTTTTTTTTGGCCGAGCTGCAAGGCTTGCAGGATCTTAGTTCCCTGGCCAGGGATTGAACCCTGGGCTCTCTGCAGTGAAAGTGCTGAGTCCTAACCACTGGACTGCCAGGGAAGTCCCCCTCATTTTTATTCCTCAAGCTTACCTCATTGCGTACTTATTCAACTTTGCCCGGCCCCCACCACTCAAGGCCACCAGCCTTGGATTTTTTAGTCTTTTTTTGTTTATCTCTTCCTTCTTGTCTCAACACTTGTCTTCTCTCCCCACCCCACTCTCCCCTCCCCCGAACTCCACCACCAGCAATGTCAACCTTTCATACCACTCTTCATCGTTCATGTATTCATTTGAATGCAAGAATTGTGTATGCATATATTCATTCATGTATTCATTTGCAAACATGTATGGTTTTTAAAAATAACAGCTTTATTGAGGTATAATTCATATACCATAAAGTTCATCCTTTTTGTTTTTTTCCAACTTAAATGAGTCAAATTTATTTATTTGTTTATTTAAATTTTTATTGGAGTATAGTTTTTTTTTTAATTTAATTTATTTTTGGCTGCATCCAATCTTAGTTGTGGCATGTGGGATCTTTAGTTGCGGTGTGCAGGCTTCTCTCTAGTTGTGGCATGTGGGCTCAGTAGTTACAGCGTGCGGGCTCAGTTGCCCTGAGGCATGTGGGATCTTAGTTCCCCAACCAGGGATGGAACCTGTGTCCCCTGCATTGGAAGACGGATTCTTAACCACTGGACCACCAGGGAAGTCCCTAGAGTACAGTTGATTAACAATGTTGTGTTAGTTTCAGGTGTACAGCAAAGTGAATCAGCTATATATACACATATATCCACTCCTTTTCAGATTCCCCTCCCACATAGGCTATTATAGAGTACTGAGTAGAATTCCCTGTGCTATACAGTAGGTCCGTATTAGTTATCTATCAGTGTTTTATACATAGTAGTGTGTATATGTCAATCCCAATCTTCCAATTTATCTCTCCCCACTGACCCCCTGGTAACCATAAGTTTGTTTTCTACATCTGTAACTCTATTTCTGTTTTGTAGATAAGTTCATTTTGTTCCCTTTTTTTAGATTCCACATATAAGCAATATCATATAATATTTGTCTTTGTCTGACTTACTTCACTCAGTATGACAGTCTCTGGGTCCATTCATGTTGCTGCAAATGGAATGATTTTGTTCTTTTTTATAGCTGAGTAATATTCCATTGTATATATGTACCACATCTTCTTTATCCATTCCTGTGTTGATCGACATTTAGGTTGCCATGCTTTTTGAATTGCACACCTCAGTGGTTTTTAGTACATTCACAGAGTTGTGCATTGAGCACCACTCTCTAATTCCAGAGCATTTTCATCATCTCAGGAAGAAACCTTGTACCCAGCAACAGTCACTCCCCATTCTCCACTCTCCCAAGCCCCTGGCAATCACTAATCTACTTTCTCTGGACTTGTCTGTTCTGGATATAAATGGAATCAGACAATATGTGGCCTTTTGTGTGGTTTCTTTCATTTAGCATAATGTTTCCAAGGGTTATCCATGTTGTAGCATTCAGTAGTACTTCATTCCTTTAATGGCTAAATAATAGTCCATACTTCGTTATCTATTCATTAGTTGATGGACATTTAGTTTATTCCACTTTTCTTTACTTTTTTTAAAATTTTTTGGCTACACAACATGTGGGATTTTAGTTCCCTGACCAGGGACTGAACCCGCCCCCCTGCATTGGAAGTGCAGCATCTTAACCACTGGACCGCCAGGGAAATCCCTGGTTTATTCCACTTTTGGATATTATGAATAATGCTGCTGTGAACATTCATGTACAAGTTTTTGTGTGGACAGATGTTTTCTGTTCTCTTAGGTGTATACGTAGGAGTGGAATCACTGGGTCATATGGTAGCAATGTTAAACTTTTTGAGGAACCACCAACTGTTTTTCAAAGCTGCTCCATTTTACAGTCCCTCCAGCAGTGTGTCAAGTTCTAAGTTCTCCACTTCCTGATCAATGTATGGATTTTCAGGGCATACTTTTTAAAACATGGGATATTTTTGGCACTTCTGCTTTTTGTTTTCTCACTTAATACTTCTGGAAAGTCCATTAAATCAGCTGGTATCATTCTGACTCATTGTGATTAATGGCTTCATAGTAATATTCCATAGTATAAATATACTGTTTATTCATTCAATTCAGCAGATAATAAAAGGCTATTGTGGATCAGGCAGTGTTCTAGGCTCTGAGGCAACAGCATGAACAAAACAAACAAAACACCCTGCACTCTTAGAGTTTACTTTCTAATAGAAGCAGGGGTGGAAAGTCAGGAAATAAACAAGTAGCATAGCCTAGGGTTTTACCGTTGCAGTTTGAGTCTGTGGGGGCTTTCTGAGTAGTGTATATGAAGTACCAAAGACTAGATTGCCCTAAATGTTGTTACAAGTTACTTTAAGTCAGTATTAGTATTAATAATCTTGCAAGAGAAAGTAGAAACATTTTCATAAAAAAAAAAAAACACCCAGTTGGTTAATGTGGATATGGAATTCTAGGAGATCCACATATGAGTCCTTGGTAGCAAAGTTTGCATATTTATAAATTTTATCCAAATCCTCTTATCCTGTTGAAAAGTAATAGACATTGTTCCCCAAAAACCAGGTGAGATATATGTGCTGGAGGTTTCTGATGGATGCAGTTGAGAGTACTTTTGGGGGACATGGCAAAACTTCTGGGCCCAGTCAAGACTCTTGTTTTCTTCCTGAACTTTTCTGTGTTTGTTATATTGCCCTATGAATTATTGAGATTGTCCCTCCAGTAAAGCCTACTTTAAATTATTCATGGTGATGCTTAGGGAAAATAATCTGGGTCCTCTAGAGTGGTTAGCCCTGGAGGGAATTCCCTCCCAATAAGGGCAGATTTATATTGATATGCAGCCTACTTGGGTCTGCACTAACCCTTCTATGTTGGCCCTAATGGTAATGCAGTTAAAATAAACATTTTGGTTCTGATTTTGTTTTTTATATTTGACTTTGAAATGAACTTAGACACAGTTATTCACCGTTTGTGTTACCCATCCAGGTCAAAGTCTTGCTCATCCAGACCAGCTCCATCATGATGGAATGCTAGTCATCTATTAATAATCAGAATGTCACTCTAATGAATAAAACATTATTTTGCAGAAAATTTTTTTGGGCAATTCAGTTACTAATGTTCGTTTATAAAAATTCAGAACAAAACACAACCTGCAAGTTTATGTTAAAGTAATATTTCTGAAGGTCTAGTGTAGAATATAAATGCCACCCAGCATACTGTCTAGCAGTACAGGGATCTTAGTCACCTCCTCTCCTGCCTTTGCTTCTCGCTGTCCTCCCCCACCACACATGTGCTTAGCTGGGTTGGGTTCCAAAACTTTATTTATAAAACTAATTTAATTCATAAGGTTTATGAGGTTTAGATTATTAGTACTGTGGAATCTAATGAGCATCCATGGCAGCATGGCTGAAAAAGCATACATTTCATGTGTACCTTTCATTAAATATGGTCCTCTCACCATACAGCTTAAGGTAGTTATTTTCCTTAATTTTATAAATGAGGAAACGAGGTTAAGAATACAGAGTTAACCAGGGGCCAAGCTTGGACTTGAGCCCAGTTTTCTGACTAAAAGTCCTATGTGTTCTTTTCACTGTAATATGCTGCCTTTCAACTGGAATGCATTTGCCATATGGTTGAAGGAACGACAGTGCCATTTAGCCTGGAGAATAGAAGACTATGTAGGGCATTGTTTCTCTTATAATTGAAATATTTGCAGAACTTTCACATGGAAAGAGGGCTGGATTTATTTTGTGCTGCTTTGGCAGGTTCCCTAGTAAATGGTAGTTATAGTTGCACTGACATTTGGCTCCACGTATGAAAAACTGCCCAAGAATTGAAGGGGCAACTAGTGACAAAGCCTGTGGGGGTGTCACAGGACAATGGCTGGGGGACTGACCTTGATGCCTACCTGGTCTTACTGAGGTCCTCTTCTTTACCTCCTCCTTCTACACCCTTTCTTGCCTGAGTGCTTGACAGGGCCCCCTCTCTTCTCTTCCTAATTTCATGCCTCTTCTCCCTTAAGCCACTCAGAGGCAAGTTTTAAATATGGGATGGCCACTTGATAGTAGTTAATGATGATTTTGTTTGATTGGTTTGTTTTTCTCACATATGCAGTATACACATTATTTTAAATAAAGTGACAGTGAAGTATTAATTTGGAATTTATAATTTTTTCCAATACTATTTCTGTAGTGATTTTTTTTTAAGCAGGAAATAAAAATTGAAGAGTATATCCTGTGATGGTAGGCTAAGAGGGGGATTTATTATGCAAGTATGAGAGTCTCTGCTGAAACGCTAACACAGTGTTTACTTTCTCACTCAAGGTTCATTATCCTCAGGGATAACCACCCAAGGTTCCTATGCTGTTTCATTCCTCGTCGCATGTGATTGCATAGGTGCTGCACCTTGTCCGGCCAGGGAGTCCTGCAGGTGGGGAGAGGGTGGTCGGGGAGAGGGTGGTCAGCAGCAGCAGGGTCTGTATTGACGCCAGAGAGTGGCTTCTGTGAAGGGTTCTTAGTCTCTGAACATCTTTGCTGGTGAAGCTTCAGAGCGTAGTGAGGTCAAGAGGAAAAAGACCTGTTATCTCTCAAACAGCTGATTAATTTTTGCATAGCAGTTACTGGTTTCTTTTGTCTACATACTTTTTTTTTTTTTTTTAATTGTCAGGAGCCTGGAGCTTAGATATATGTGCCATGCTGTGTCAGAAGTGAGCTTGGGACATTTCAGGTGATGGGGGTGGCTGGTGGCTGCACTGAGAAAGAGATTCTCTCAGGAAACAGGCAAGTGAGAAAGTTAGCCCAGCAAATTCCCCGTGTAAGTTCAATGTGATGCTCTTTAAAACAGTTGATGTTACACCACTGTTACCTGGAGCCCTGAGAGCTGAAGCGTTGTGACTGTCCAAGTATCTAGCTAACCGAAGTTAGTGCAGGAGCCGATCATTCAGCTGGTATCTGATGACGAGCAGTCCTCCCGGCCCCCGCTTGAGTGCCTTTGGCGAGGGGAGGACCCAACCAGTTTTAAGGCCGCTCGGTTGGTGTAGGGACATCGCTGATTATTAGTTGCCTCGGAATCTGTCGCTTGATAACTTTCACTCTCTAGTCCTATTCCTGCCTTCTGGACCTTTTGAAGTTTGAAAACGACTATTTTCACTTACCGAGTTGAAAGTCTCACTTACTTGAGTTGTTTTCAGAGCTCTCTGGACTGGAGACAGGCTGGTTATTAGATTTTATCCTCACAGTGTGGTTCTAGAACTGCACACAGTACCCTACCAGGTCCTCTGAGGAGGACAGTCTACCTGGGACTCCTGTCTTCCTGGATCCAGACAGTGTAAATCAGATGATTTATTTCAGCTCAGGACTATATTGTTGCCCTTGGAAGAGCCCTGCTGTGCAGTGGGGACACTTTAAGCCCAAACTCCCTCTTCTGCTACAGAAGCAAGTCTTCCAGAGTCTGTCTTTCAGAGCTTTCCTCTTCCCGGGAACTTGTGGACAATAGGATCAGATTCTAACCTTTGACAGCACCTGCACCCTTCCAAAATCTGCTTCTCACACACATGAACAAAAGATAAATATGTGAGGTGACGTATTAATTAACTAGGTGGTGGGAATCCTTTTACAATGTATATGTACATCAGTCGCCATGATGTACATTTTAAATGTGTTACAGTTTTATTTATCAATTATATCTCGGTAAAGTTGAAAAAAATTTGAGGTGAAAACATCTTGCCTTCAAAAGGTCAGGGTTTCCTATTGAGACTAGTCACAGAGATGCATTCCAGGTTTCTTACTTCTTATTTGTTCCCAGATGGTGTGCAAGGAGGTAGTGATCCCTGGGGTTAGGCCACCTTATGTAGCGTGGCAGCTCGAGGGCGTCAGGACACCCAGTGAGCTGAGGTTCCAGCTTCATAGGGACCTTCCTTCTTAGGCTGCTTTGGCCTCCAGGGGAGGGCTGCCTGCCCCTTTAATGCTAGGGTCTCCACAGTTTTCCAGTAACCACAGTTTGTTAAGAGTCTCTAAGTTGTCGGTTTTCTCCTCATCCCCTTCTGCCCCTCATCAGCTTTTTCTTCCTGATTTCTTTTTGAAATTCTGCTGTTTTGAATCTTTTTGACTTTCACGTATACTGGTAACACTTAAATGATGACATTGTGGTATAGGACAGACACATTATTTCCATGGCTTCCTTGAGCATTTCTTTCAGTACCCTATATGCATGCTCTCTTTCCTAGCTGCTAGCCTGCCAGCCCACTGTGAAAGATTGGAAGTGAATAGGGGGTCGTCAGCCGTCCCTTGTACACATGGGGACAGCATCGCCAAGGCCTCAATCTGTATAGTAACAAGGAATGTTTTGCTTACCTGCTTCCATATAAGCTGCTGGTAATGGTTAGGATTTGGAAAAGGGGAAAACATTCCTGAGGTGGGGAATTTAGTCACCTGTAGTTCTATATGAAAGTCAACCCCCCAAAAAACAAAGGGACTTCCCTGGCGCTCCAGTGGTGAAGACTCCATGGTGCGGCCAAAAAAAAAGAAAAGAAAAGAAGAAAGTCAAAGTCAACCGAGAGGAGGGGAAGGCATATCATTATAGTCTCAGTAGAGACTGAGAGACTGACAGGCTTTTTCTGTAAGAGAGCCAGGTAGTAAATGTTTTTGACTTTGCAGGCCATATAGTCTCTGTTGCAACTAATCAGCACAGAAGTAGCCATAGAAATACATGAATGAATGAGTGTACCTGTGTTTCAATAAAATTTTCTTAGTGGATCTGAAAACTTGAATCTTGTATATTTTTTGATGTCACAAAATACTCTTGATTTTTTTTTTCTCCCCAACCATTTAAAAATGCAAGAAATAGGGCTTCCCTGGTGGCGCAGTGGTTGAGAGTCCGCCTGCTGATGCAGGGGACACGGGTTCGTGCCCCGGTCCGGGAAGATCCCGCATACCATGGAGCGGCTGGGCCCGTGAGCCATGGCCACTGAGCCTGCGCATCCGGAGCCTGTGCTCCGCAATGGGAGAGACCACAACAGTGAGAGGCCCGCGTACCGCAAAAAAAAAAAAAAAAAAGCAAGAAATATTCTTAGTTTGTGGACTGTACAAAAACAAGTGATGAGCTGGATTTGGCCCATGGACCGTAGTTTGCTGTCCTTGGTCATAGGGAAACAGGAAGCAGAGAGGACTGATTAGAGGGCCTGAGAAGCCAGGCCCAGAGTTTTTTCTGTTATTTTCTAATTTAATAAAGAATCTTTTACAAAAACCCACAATACCTTTATCTCATGTTAAAAAAGCAACAATTTGGGGCTTCCCTGGTGGCGCAGTGGTTGAGAGTCCGCCTGCCAATGCAGGGGACACGGGTTCGTGCCCCAGTCTGGGAAGATCCCACATGCCGCGGAGCGGCTGGGCCCGTGAGCCATGGCCACTGAGCCTGCGCGTCCAGAGCCTGTGCTCCGCGATGGGAGAGGCCACAACAGTAAGAGGCCCGCGTACCACACACACACAAAAAGCAACAATTCAAAAAGAAGAAAGATGGAAGGATAGAAGGGATTGAAAGCATGCAGAAAGGTTCAGAGAGAGATGTGTGTCAGTCAGGAGGTGTGATGAAAGGCCAGTGGGGAGACTCACACTGGGCGAGGGAGCGAGTGAGGAGAGGGCTGGACACCAGGGACAGAGGAAGGGCAAGTCCAAGTTAGTGACCCACTGAATGAGGAAGGCAAAGGAAGGCCGTGCTGAGTGAGACCCCATGGGGTGACAGCAGCAGTGGTTAGGCCCCAGAGGGGGTGGCACACACCTGGAGTGGACTGTGGTGTTTTTAGTTGTCTGGAAGATGGAGCGGAGCAGAGCAGCCCTGGGGATTGTCCTGGGGGGAGAGAGCCCTTCTTTTCTGTGGTGGTGTGAGGAGTTGGAAAGAAGAAGTAAGAAGTTAGGGTACAGGGAATTCACCTCTGTGATGTAGGGAGGATGGCAGTGTGCTGTTTGGCGTGGTTCCTGTAGCAGTCCTGTGTAGGAGCTCTTAACCTCCACCTAGAGGTGTAAGGACTGAAGTTTGGACGTGAGTAACATGCCCAGAGCCACATAACTAGTAAGTGGTGGAGCTGGCACTTGAACCAGGTTCTACCGGAATAATCTGGGTTCTTTCCACTAGACTGAATTCCTGAGTGCACAGCCGCAGTGTCCCAGGCTGCTAGTTGGAGATCTGCCTTCTGGCACCGTGCTCTGTGTTTAGTGTTATGGCCCAGAACAATGCTGCTCTTCTCTTACAAAAATCTGTTTGTGTTTTGAAGTCCTTAGAAGGGATGGTTGTTTGTTTGTTTGTTTTCAATTTATTTTTGCCTGCATTGTGTCTTTTTTTCTTTTTCAATTAATTAATTAATTAATGGCTGCATTGGGTCTTCGTTGTTCCACATGGGCTTTCTCTAGTTGCGGCTAGTGGGGGCTACTCTTCGTTGTGGTGTGTGGGCTTCTCATTGCAGTGGCTTCTCTTGTTGCAGAGCATGGGCTCTAGGGGCTCGTGGGCTTCAGGAGTTGTGGCTCGCGGGCTCTGGAGTGCAGACTCAGTAGTTGTGGCACACGGGCTTAGTTGCTCCGCGGCATGTGGGATCTTCCTGGACCAGGGCTCGAACCCATGTCCCCTGCATTGGCAGGCGGATTCTTAACCACTGCGCCACCAGGGAAACCCTATTACTCTTAATATGTTACTAGTAACCTGTTACTGAAGCTCAGAGTTTGCTAAATCAGGTAACATTGTTCTGAAATTTTACTTATTAAAAATTAGAATGGAGCATTAGGAAGAAACATTTATTTTACACATTCTATTTTCTTGATACCCTGTTGGTTGCATTGTATTGAAATTTTGACACATAATTAAGTTCGGTGCTTGGACTTTGTAATACATTACTCACGCAGTAAAGACAAACAGCATGATCCTAAATTGGCAACAGCAAAGTCAGTGTAATTGAGTTCTATGGTGAGTCTCGGCATTTTCACAGGGATGGGTGCACCATGACATCTGGAACTCAGAAGGAAGTGCTTGCCATGGTTTTCCTCTTACATCCTCATCCTGCCACTGATACGTGAGTACAAGTTCTACCCCCAGTTGCAGGATGTGGTGTGACAGGCTGTGAACTGGGTAACAGGTGTCTCGAGAGCACTTCCAGGATTTCCTTCTGACACGCTTGTCCTTTCAGCAGTGGCTTGGGCTCTTCACATCCTAGCTCCGATTTTGTCTGTCTGTCGGGTGTTTGGTTCCTTTCTCTGTGTAGTTCTTAAATGATGCCTTTGGCACTGGCCCTGCCTCGCCTCCTCTATGCGCCTTGTGGTCCTGGTGAAGCAGAGGAGCCTCCACGTGGCTGCCCTGAGGGCGTGTTGATGGTGCTGGAGGGACAGTCTGGGGGCGGGGCTTCATGTGACCCAGGTCCTCTGAGCTGGGCTTCGAGGAACTTGAGCTGCTTGTCCTCCAAGATTGCTTTGAAGGAGGAGGGGGTTTTCAACCAGTGGACACTGGACTTGGGGGAATAACGCGCCTGTGGGAGGGAGCTGCGCGAAGCGGGCAGAGGGCCCAGCACAGGGGTCTAGTTTCATGAAAGAAACGTGCTGCTCTAGACCCCGGCTGCTGGAGGGAGCCCTGGAGAGTGGCTTTGGAGTTCTGGATCGGGCCGTTTTGTGGAGGACTGACTGTCGAGCTCCGCGGTTCGGGCTTAATATTCTTGCTGTTCTCTGTGTAGCTTCTGCCCATCGTTCTCATCCCGGTTCACCTTGTGTCTCATCCCCGTGTTCTGCTCCCTCCTCTCCTGGCGCTGCCCTTTCCTCCCTGTTGGCTGGTCTGTGTGCAGGGCCTAGGGTGGCCAGGTAAGATACAGGACACCCACCTACATTTTAACTTAGGGTAAAGAGCGAATATTTTTTAGTCTAAGTATGTCTCAAATGTTGCTGGGATGAAATACAATGAGGTGGGTGCTGTGGTCACAGTGCCTGGAGCAGAGTCTTGGCGTGACGTGGGAGAAGACCGTAAGGGGCTCTTGGGGCGGGATGGCCGAGTGGAAGTGTAGGTGTTGGAAAGAGCGTGGCTGCGGCAGACAAGGGGTGGGGAGAGGGTGGGAGTGGGGCGTTTGGCCTGAGGCAGGTAGGCAGGCGCCTGGAGAGGTGGTTGCGGGGGGGCGGGATTCGGGTCGCCAGGCTGTGATTCTTCCCTGACACAGAAGGAGCTGGAGCAGGGCTGGCAGGGGTGGTGGGCACGGAGACGAGGGGATGCTGTCAGCCAAGACCTGCGTTTGGGGGCCGGGACGAGTCTCTACCGTGGCTCAGTGTCTCACTGTGCAGGCCGCACCTGAGATTGAGGAAGACAGCCTAGGGAGCTACCCTGCTGTGGTGCCGTAGTGGGGCATCTGGAGTCAGACCTGTTCAGACCCCTACCCTTGCGTTGGCCAGCTGTGGGAGGCTCAGGTGATCCTTTTCACGGTTGCCCTGAGGTCATCCTTACCTCTCAAGGTGAAGGAGGGTTGAATGAAATGCTGTGTGTGTGGTATCCCCAGCACAGTGCTTGGCATGCAGGGGGCCCTCAGGGTTTAGTTCCCTGCTTTCCCTCTTGCCAGTGAGGTTTCAGATGGACTGGAGAACAGTGGATTTTCACCATCCATTTGGGATTGTCGGTCTGCCAGGCAGCTAGCTGACACCACAGAAGGAGGTGCAAGTCAGCAGGGAGTCCCTGTGACTCTCCTTACATTTCATTCTGGGAGATCAGAGAGAGCCTTCTTTGAGCTGTCTGTCCTTTCCCAGAAAATGTGGATGGAAATCAAGGGTGTAATAGGCCCCATGTCATACACGTTCCCTGCTCTTTCAGTCAATTCTGTTGAGTTGGCTTTCTCAGCTCAACACAGTGTCTGTGCAGATGAGACTGTATTTATAGTCTGCTGCAGAAAAACGAACATCTCCCTTCCCTCCTCGGTTTAAACCAGTCTTCATGCCAGAGTTTTTCAGCCTTGACACTATTGATTTTTGGGGCCCTATACTTCTTTGTTGCGAGGAGTATCCTGTGCATTGTAGGATGTCTAGCAGCAACCCTGGCCTCTCACCCAGTTGTGACAACCAAAAATGTCTACTGACAGTGCCAAATGTCCCCTAGAGGGCAGAATTACCCACTGTTGAGACCACTACCTTATACTCAGTGTAGATATAAGAAAAAAGTACTCTTTAGTATTTTTTATTGCTTTTCATGTTACCTAATCAGTGAAGTGCTTATTGAAAAAAATTTCAATTTTTATTAAACTGAATTCAAATTCTAATCTATTTTAACTTGTTTAGTTTGGAAAGACTTTCTTTGTGCCATTGGCAAAACATTTCTCAAATCTAAAATTTTTAGCTTATTATTAAAGGGTTTATTACATTGTTACATTTGAATGATTAGTAAAATAACAAAAGAAAATGTTTCATTTTGTATTTCAGATCACAGTTTGTTATAAATGTACAAATATATTGAATTGATATTTTTAATTAAAAATATGGCTGACAGTTAATTTTATGAATACAATATTGTGCAATTTTGTAACTGCCTGCCAGAAATCTGAGCATAAAGCCATGGTTTGAAGGGGTCATGAATAAACATTTTCTTTTTGTAAATATGGCTGAAGAGGGAGAGGAGACTCAAAATTTCTTGCATTCTGGGAGTTGGAACTTTGGGAACCAATTTGTTTTGGACTAAATCTGGAAAAACCATTTGTGTACTATAGCCAGAAATTCTTTTAGGCTGTCCTTTTCCAGCCTTGTCACTTGTCTGGAATGTTAAGTATCAGCAGTAGTTTAACGGCCTTTTAGCGCCTTGTATTAAAAAGATCTCCAGAAATGGATCTAAAGAGGTCCTAGTATAAGATTAGGGTTTTTTCGTTGTTGTTGTTATTTTTTTCAAAGCAGTAAGAAGGAGAAGACTTATGGTTCTAAGTTTGAAAAATGCAGGGAGCTTCTGGTTGTTTCTAAATATTTCCTTGTGTTAAATCTTGCAGAGTAATAGAGAGAAACCATAAATTAGTATGAGTGGGTTTTTCTGTGGCCAAAACAAAGGGAAATAGAATTGCGCTTTTGGATTTTTGTTGCTGATAATTAACTCTTTTTTTCTAGTATCCTGTCTATCAGTAGTTGTGGTTTAGTGAAAAGAGTTCAGACTTCGGACAAACTCCTTACTTCTGTAGCCTCAGTTTCTTCCTCCTTTCCAGGCACGTAGGGTGGTTTCGAATCAAATATGCTGGTGCTGGGCAGCACCGCCCTCCCCCAGGCAGCTTGCTCTGGCATTTACACAATAGCAACATCAGCAAAGTGTCTCACCCTCCTCATTACCCTCTGACTCTGTGCCCTTCACAAAGCCAAATTTTTGAAATGTTCTTCCTTCATCTCCTACTCAACTTTTTATCCCATTCCAGTGAGGTCTGACTTTGCCCCGTCCTTCCACTTGGGGCTGTGTCAGCCCTGCTTGCCATCTCCTCCTTCTGGCCGACTTCAGTGTCCACTTGGGCACTTTCTCCTGTAGATTTGCCCCTAGGCTCCCTTCACCCAGCGTTGCCAGGCAGAGAGGAGGTAGCTGTGAGGGGAAGGGGTGGAAGTTGGAGAGGAACTGCTTTTTCCTTTCCCTTCTTCTGTGGCCGCAAGGGCGTTTGGAGGGGAGTGCACACTTGGGGCTGGAGGTGGAAGTGGAGGAGAGGTCCCTCTGAAGGCCGCCTTTCCTCAGTGCCGGAGTTTGCATCATTGGCTTCTGGGAGCAGGTAGAACCACCATATTAAATGTGCACATTAGTTGATAATCACACCCTAATTTTAGGCATGAAGTAAAATCTGTTTTAAAAATGAGAAGACATCATGTTATAATAAAAAATAAACATTTAAAAGATAATAGAGAACAAAGTACTGATTAGCAGTGGGGAGAGGGATGGGGGAGGGGCAGATAGGGGTAGCGGGGTAAGAGGTACAAACTGTTAGGTATAAAATAAGCTGCAAGGATATATTGTACGACATGGGAAGTATAGCCAATTTTTTTTTTTTTTTTTTTGCGGTACGCAGGCCTCTCACTGCTGCGGCCTCTCCTGTTGCGGAGCACAGGCTCTGGACGCGCAGGCTCAGTGGCTGTGGCTCACGGGCCCAGCCGCTCCACGGCATGTGGGATCTTCCCAGACCGGGGCACGAACCCGTGTCCCCTGCATCGGCAGGCGGACTCTCAACCACTGCGCCACCAGGGAAGCCCTAGCCAATATTTTATAAGTATAAATGGAGTGTAACCTTTAAAAATTGTGAATCACTATTGTACGTCTGTAACTTAAATAATGTTGTACAGCAACTATACTTCATTTAAAAATGGACATAAAAAATAAGCTTTTAAAAATTGCCGGTAAGCTCCTTAGTCAGTAAGCATGGAAGTATTTTGAGCAGTAATGGACTTTTGTATTTAGATTCAGGCTAAGCACAGAATCACATGCCCGAAGGCATCTCCCTGGCCCCTCTCCTTCATGTCTCTGTCTCTTGCACCTTGAATACACGCCCACTTGCACATGTGCAGTGTTTTGACCTGGCAAAGCTCAGGCTTTTGTCTGAGTAAGCCTTGCCTTTTTCAGTGGAGTCCACTCCAAGTCTGTCTTTAAAATGTACACCTTTAAACGCACTTTCTGGTTGTGTGTTGCAATTCACAATAAGAAAGTTTAAAAAAATGTATATGTTGAGGAATTCAGTATAAGAAGTCTATTGCATTATGATTTATTTAATTAAAACATTTCTCGGGCTTCCCTGGTGGCGCAGTGGTTGAGAGTCCGCCTGCCGATGAAGGGGACATGGGTTCGTGCCCGGTCCGGGAAGATCCCACATGCCGTGGAGCGGCTGGGCCCGTGAGCCATGGCCACTGAGCCTGCGCGTCCGGAGCCTGTGCTCCTCAACGGGAGAGGCCACGGCAGTGAGAGGCCGGTGTGTCGCAAAAAAAAAAAAAAAAAAAACATTTCTCATTGAATTTCTTTTCAACGTTTTGTTTGGTTTTGTAGAACTCATGATTTTATCAATTGGTTATTGGTTTTGATCCATTTAGTAGCAACTTTTACTTACAGACTCTTATTTATTTATTTATTTATTTTAATTTATTTATTTTATTTATTTATTTTTGGCTGTGTTGGGTGTTTGTTGTTGTGCACAGGCTTTCTCTAGTTGCAGCGAGCGGGGGCTACTCTTCGTTGAGATGTGCAGCCTTCTCATTGTGGTGGCTTCTCTTGTTGTGGAGCATGGGCTCTAGGTGCACAGGCTTCAGTCGTTGTGGCACGCGGTTCAGTAGTTGTGGCGCATGGGCTTAGTTGCTCCGAAGCATGTGGGATCTTCCCGGACCAGGGCTCAAACCCATGTCCCCTGCATTGGCAGGTGAATTCTTAACCACTGCGCCACCAGGGAAGCCCCACACTCCAATTTAGTTTGCTAAATTTCAATTTTCCCTTGACAGTGTGAATCCTTCTCAGTGTTTTAGTCTCTTCTTAATTTAAAATTTTAATATGATCCCTACATTTTGAATATGGAGTTTGTGAAATAAGAGATAATTGTATTTAGGTTGCTTGGGTTGAAACCTTTTTTTGAATTTTAGTGGGATATTATCAATATATAGCATAAAAACATAAAAACATCATAGCTAATAAGCAATTTCCTTTTTTAAAAAAGTTTTGATTCCTGGTTCTTGAGGTATAAATTGTGAAATAGAATATTTGAATTTTTGAGTGATCCTAATCTATCCTCCTCTCCTATAAACAAGGCTCACAGAGTTAGCAGCATGACTCGCTCAGGGTCACGCAGGCGTGCCAGGCCTGAGACCACAATCCAGGTCTCCTGATTAGCGTTCCAGGGAACTCCCTACCATATATTTTCAGTGTTTCCTGATATGTAATTTTCAGTGGGAAAGAACCAGAAGCAAGTGTTGTTTGTTGACATCTATGTGCCACAGTGTATAATTTAATGAAGTAGTGAGTAAAAATAATCTTTAGTCATTCCTTATGAAGGGTTTGTCTGACAGAGTGTCTTTTGAGTTGCTGCTTTTATTTTAATAAGGCATTAGTCATACTTGGGGCATGCAGTGTGTTGTTATAGATTATGATAGCTCACATTTATGCCATCATTACTGTGGGCCACCCTGCTAAGCACTTTAGGTTCATTATTTCATTTAATCCTCCCAAAATCCTTATAAGGAAGGTAGTATTATTACCAGCCCATTTTACATATGAGGAAACTGAGATTTCAGAGAGATTAAGTAACTTGGCCGAGGGACACAGATTTGAACAGACTGTGGTGGGTGGGGCAGTCTCCAGATACTGTAAATAAGCACAGTGGATTTAAAAGTTATCAATTAAATAACAATTCCTTTTTTTTTTTCCTGGCTGCTCCACCCAGCATGTGGGATCTCAGTTCCCTGATGATCAGGGATCAACCTGTGCCCCCTACAGTGGAAGCCCAGAGTCTTAACCACTGGACCGCCAGGGAAGTCCCCACAATTCCATTTAAATAGTTTCATTTATTTATTTATTTAGTTAGTTAGTTAGTTAAATTCATTCATTCATTTATTTTGCGGTACGCGGGCCTCTCACTGCTGTGGCCTCTCCCTTTGCGGAGCACAGGCTCCGGACGCGCAGGCTCAGTGGCCATGGCTTACAGGCCCAGCCACTCCGTGGCATGTGGGATCTTCCCGGACCGGGGCACGAACCCGTGTCCCCTGCATCGGCAGGCAGACTCTCAACCACTGCGCCCCAGGGAAGCCCTAAGTAGTTTTAAATAGCAATACATTTAGTGTAACAGAGGGGACAGATGATTGTACTTGGAGGTGAATAGGAGGTGCATAGAGGAGTTCAAAGGAAGAAGTGGTGACCCATCAGGATCCTTGTGTGTCTACAGGTGGGAGGATTAGGGACCACCCCTGTAGTTAACACCAAGGGCTCCTGTCCCGCACTGTGCCAGGGCTGAAGGTGCTTCTTGGTGAGGGATGGCCTCAGAGCTCCTTTGTGGTTTCCAGGACAATCTCTGTTCTCCTCCGCTCAGGGAGGAGCCTTCTTGTTGCAATATAATGACAGTTAAGATAAATTCTTAAGGTCCTTTTGGCATTATTTCTGAAACTTGATTCGTGTGTTTTTCATGGGTGGATGGTTGGGGAGGGTGGAGTTTCTGAATCACTGAAAGAAATTGCCATTCCTGATCTTGGATTGTTGGACCATTTTTCTGACCTTTGAGCCCTGGTGAAAAAACTTCTGGAATGAGTGTGTTGGGATTTTTGTTCTCTTTCTTGGTCTACACATGTTATTTTGTACAATAACTATAAATTAGGTTTTATCAACTCCTCTTTATAGGAGAGGAAACATTTGCGAACATACGAAGTGATGAAGTGATTTGCCTGCAGTCACAGTTTGTGTGGCAAAGCTGGAGTGTGAACCCAGCTCTCCTAACTTGAAGTTCAGTGCTGTGCTGCTGTTCTGAGGCCTGGGGTCGGGTGGAGGTCTGGTGACACATCGCAGAGCCTGTTCACCGCTCTGTTCTCTACCTGTAACATCACCATCAGCTGCGTGAGGTGTATTAGAAGGATTTTGGAGTCAGGAGGTACCTCCGAGATTCCTTAGAATTCAGCCTTTTATTGTAGGTGAGGATCCTGGTTGGACAAGTGACTTAAGATTGAAGACAGTGCTTTTTAGAGAAGAACTAATGGGTTTCAAATTGAAGTCAGAATTTAAAAATATCTCGAAGGCTGGACCTTAAGCTGAATTTGACCAAATGATAATTTTAACAGATACAGGTGTAAACTTTTTCAGAATATAAATTACACAGCTATGAAACGGAGAAAAGTGGAGTATTTACTGTTCAGTTTCTTCAACATTTCTGTGTGTTTGAAAATTTTCGTAATAAAATGTTATCGGAAAAAAAGAGAAAAGCAGCTTAACAGCAGTTTGTGTGAAAGAGGCTTTGTAGTATTAGGTAACCATGAACTCAGGAGGAGCCTCTGGTAGCTCCTGGCCAAACAGGGTTTTTTCTTAGATTAAGTTGAGAAGTTCAGTGTCGAGATGGAGAAAGTAATAGTCGGCTGGACTCTGTGCTTGCAGACTAGGTCCTCCTCCTGTCTGTGCCAGTGGCACAGGTGTGCGAAGTCTGGAGTAGGGGCTGGAGAGTCTCAGACCGACATGGGGGAAGGGCAGACTTATCAAAGCACTGTGCTGGTCCTCAGATCCTGGGAGAACTGTGGGCTGAGGGTACTTTTGTTTTGAGTGTGGCGCTCAGATTCAGGTCAGAGGAAAGGAGTTACAGGGAAGGAGATGCCCTTCAAGTTACAGGGAAGGAGATGCCCTTTTGGCCTCTCTCCCTGAGCCCCCATATGGTGTCCTTCAGTCCATCCTCTGCAGTACCAGGTTTCTCTTTAGGAAGGACACATCCAATCAGGGCAGCACTGCCTTCAGTCCTCAGTGCTGTGTGTCAGACCGAAGCCCTTCCCCGCTGGTTGTCACTGTCACGTTTCTCTGTTTGAGCAGGCCCAGGTCTTCAGGGGGCCCGTGCTTTCTTACACCTCTGACCTGTACCTCCCTCCCTGTTTTGCAAGGGCAGAACCAGGGACGATGTCCTCCTGCTCCCACCATACCTTGTACATGTATGTCCCTCATGTTTGCAGTAGATTCATCAAGGATGGAGACCTGTTCACTTACGCACCTCATTCTTCCCCTAGACTGCGAGCCCCTGGAAGGTAGGTATTTTTGTCTTAATCAGCTTAGGATGTCCATCTATTTATTTATCCTTGTTTCACTAGCTTCCCAGAGAATTGGCGTTTGGCTCGTCTTGGCACAAAATAAGTGTTCAGTGACTGTTAAGCAAGTAATGACTTGCTTCCTAACTTAGTAGTCAGTATGCTCCATTTTTTGTCAGTGGTGCTGCATGTGGGGTTTCCTATAAGGGACCTCCAAGATACTTTCCATTTTTAAGAGTCTGTGGTTTGATTTTTAGATAGTATTTTACCTGCCATGTGTGGAAGGTAAGAGATGGCCCTTTGTTTACCTTACATGACCTCCTTGTACATGTAGAGGAAACTCAAGCTTCCTGTGTGGCTGCGGCCGTGTAATTAGCTTTAGGCAGGGCTCCTAGAGCTGTAAATCCTGTACTGGGACATCCTGGTAAGAGGTCCAGCTACTCAGACTGCAGCCTTCTCACTGAATGCAAGCTTATTTGTGTAAATGAGAGCAGTTGTGCCTCTGCCCTTGCCTAACAATTATTTTAAATTAAAAAGTAGCAGCCCTCTATAAATGAATATGATTATAGCTAAGGTTTTTACTTTTACAGCTGTAACATAATACATACTGATTTAGACCTGGTAATAAGTTTTCTAAAATCTATCCAAAAGGTAGATTTTATATTAAATTACATGGTCATTAGCAGCTTCAAAATGAAAAATATTGGTCAAGAGTACCAGCACTGACTGATAGGACAAGTAGGTAAGTCTAGAAGGGGCAGATTGAGCAGTATAATTTTAGTGTTGTTACATTTTGTTCATCTCTTGTGAAATCTTCATTGAGATAAAAATTGCCGGTTTCTGAGGAAGTGTTTGTGTATGGTTGCATTGAAGGCCATATGGATTGGTGGGCAGGGTGTGGGGTTTGGATTGAGACTACTGTCACTAAAGAATGGTTGACCCAGGGAGAGTTACATCATCAGCACCCACCTGTGGGGATTCAGGGACCTGTGCTGAGTGTGGCGCAGCTGGGGCATGATGCCTGTCCGTGGGAGGGGCTCGCAGCCTTCAGTGTCTTTCCCTATTTGGGGAGCAGTGCATATATTTCTATGTTTTTATTTTAAGAAATATTTAATATTTTAAGAAATATTATTTGAGAAATACATGTGACACACTCCTTGGATTATTGTTATTTGAGATTATTCTTAGCATATGTAGAGAGACAGCATCCATCCTGTTTTTGTGAGGAGAGCTACTTTTTATTCCTCCCCACACATTGATTTCACTGGACTAGAGGTTGTGGTGGGTGCCTATGTGACACCCTCATGCAGGCCGGGGAGGCGTAGTAGTAACTTCCATCGCACCCCTTTTCGCAGCTTTCAGACCCTGGAAGTGCTGCATGCTGTGTTGTCCTCTCCCTCCACGCCGCATCTCCCCCAGGCCTGGGGCTCCAGGGAGGGTCTGGGCCAACGATTCCTGCTTCTTAACCTGGTGCAGGGGGCCAAGATCTCTGGTGAATTACCACCGGTTTTGGAGGATCCTTGTCCTTAATAGGGGTCATTTTAGAAAATTGTGGAAGCTTTTTTGACTGTCTCAATGGTTGGTGGAGACTGTTGATATTTAATAGGTAGGGTCCCTGGAATTCTAGACTCAATGAAGTGACAGTTCCACAGAATGAAAACTTATCCTGAGATCTGCAAAACTTTGGAATATCTTGCTGAATAATTTATGTGGATAGAAAAAAAACCTGTTTATGACTGAGCCTAGAATCTTATTCCATCTTACACAAAGAAAGCATTTTTTAACATACTTTTTGGTATATATGGAATTTTCCAGGGTTGTAGTTACTGTAGACACTGAGGGGAAATTGTTTTGTTCTCAGCTATGAAGTATATTAGGGTTCTCCAGAGAGATGGAACCAATAGGACGGAACCAAACTTATTATAAGGAGTTGGCTCACATGCATATGGGGGCTGAGGAGTCCCAAGATCTGCAGTTGGTAGGCTGGGGCCCCCGCAGAGCCGCTAGCGTAAGTTCCAGTCTGAGAGTTGGAGTCCAAAGCCAGGAAAAGACTGACATCCCAACTCAAGAAGTCAGTCAGGAAGAGTTCCCTCGGACTCCAGCCTTTTTGTTCTATTCAGGTCTTCGATTAGTTGGATGAGGCCCGCCCACATTAGGGAGAACACCTGCTTCACCCAGCGTATGAATTCAGTCATTAATCTCAATCAGAAACACCCTCATACCCAGAATACTGTTTGACAAAATGTGTGGGCGCCCTGCGGCTCAGTCAGGTTGACATAAGATGAGCCGTCACACCAAGCGTGGTTCCCCCTTTTAGAAAATCACATTCTGGAGAGTGTGCATGGAGATGGCATGTATCTGAGTTGCCAGGACCTCGTGCCCAAGTCAACACTGTTTGTAACTGTCAGATTCACAGTGATTCAGCTTAGTGCTGTGCATTTCTGACTGTTTTATTCCTAGTATAGTCTGGCTTGAACAGTTACGTGTCAAAATTCATATTTATTTTATTTTATTATTTTTTATAAATTTATTTATTTATTTATTTTTGGCTGCGTTGGGTCTTCATTGCTGCGTGCAGGCTTTCTCTAGTTGTGGCGAGTGGGGGCTACTCTTCGTTGCATTGCTTGGGCTCCTCATTGCAGTGGCTTCTCTTGTTGCGGAGCATGGGCTCTAGGCTTGTGGGCTTTGGTAGTTGTGGCACGAGGGCTCAGTAGTTGTGGCTCGCAGGCTCTAGAGTGTAGGCTCAGTAGTTGTGGCACACGGGCTTAGTTGCTCTGCGGCATGTGGGATCTTCCTGGACCAGGGCTTGAGTGTCCCCTGCATTGGCAGATGGATTCTTAACTACTGAGCCACCAGGGAAGCCCAGCAGGCGGATTCTTAACCACTGTGCCACCAGGGAAGTCCTAGTAACTCTGTGTTTAACCACTTGAGGAACTGCCAGACTATCTTCCAAAGTGGCTGCACCATTTTGCATTTGTGCCAGCAGTGCTTGAGGGTTCCAATTACTCCACATCCTCTCTAACATTTGTTACCATCTATCTTTTTGATTATAGCCACCCTAGTGGGAGGGAAGTGGTAGTTCATTAGGTTTTAACTCTGGGACAGAGACAGCAGCAGGAAAGGGACAGTCTATTACATTGTCCAGTATGGTGTCTACCATGTAACTTTAAATTTAAAAAGATTAAAATTAAATAAAATTTAAATTTTAGTTCCTCATTCACACTAGCCACATTTCAAGTGCTCAGTAGCCACAAGTAGCTAGTGGCTACTGTATTTCGGATAGCACAGATGGATACCAAACATTTTCATAGTTGCAGTAAGTTCTGTTGGATTGTGCTGGTCTAGAAAAAGTTAATTTGACAGCAGCTGGAGGAGTAGGCAGAGAATGGGAGAGGGTCTGAGTAGTGTAGGAAGGAGTGCAGGCATGGAATTTGGAGCAGAGAAGAAAGAAACTTTGGGGAGCCATTTACAAGATATGAGACTTAGAAAAAAGGTAAATACAAAGGGAAAGTGAGACGTTGAAGGAAAGTTTCTTAGGAACTTGATTTTTCTACAAAATCAACTTAGTGATGGGTCCAATCTAATTCCTTAATTTTACAGGTAGAAAAGCACAAAGTTGCCGGTTGGCAGGGATCAGCATAACTGTGGTGCACGTGTTGTGGGAAGCCGCTCATGTCTGTCTTGGTCATTTTCAGTGTCCTCTGGGAACCTATAAGGAGCAGCTTGGTGGAGCTAAACTAGAGGGAGTGCCAACTCTGGGCTGAGTGCTCCAATGGGACAGGGAAGTAGAAAGCAGAAGGCTTCAGGGCAAGAAGACGGGTGATTTGATTGTCACCAAGTACAGCATTTTCTGGAAGGAAGAACCAGGAAGTTGGGAGAAGGCTGGAGAGGAGACTGAGGTCTTGCTGTGTTTTGCTTGGTGTCAATAACAGTGTTCTTTTTGCTCCGAGGCCTTATCACGGTGAGGGTGGAGCGGAGCCCCCTTTGCCCTGTCTCACTGTTCTGCCACCAAACCAGTTGGTACAGTTTGTGTTACGTCAGGCAAGATAAATCTGGAGTGTTCAAATACAGTCTAGGTGAAGTGTTCATTGAAGCTATTGGAATGAGCCTTTTCTTTTCCAAAAGGCTATTCTGTAAGTTTCTCTTTATTTTTATTAGTGTGTAGAAATCTTCCTAAAATAGACCAACTTCTTTTTTGTGCTCAGTGTAGTTTCTCAGCGTCATCGTACATAAACTTCCTTACGTTCACAGTAGGCTTTCATTTTTGTTAGTCGTATTATTTACTTTACCCAGACCAGGCCAATGTGTCTTTCCAAACATGATACTACTGTAGAGACTGCTTTTCTAGCTCAGCTAATAGAGGTATGTTGAAGGGTCTTTCTGGCCGTAGTTCTGTGTGTGGCCAGTGTTATTCCAGGTCCTCTAAGCTTGAAATTGAGTCTGTTCCACTTAAGCGAAAGGTTTGCTGTCATGGTTTTAAGGGTGTAAAAGAGTGCCCTTACTTTCTGAACCAAATATTGAGGCTTATGTTCTTATAAGGCATTTTGATGCTTCCTCTTGATAAAAGAGATACACTGGGAAATATATTTAGATCCTGAATGTTGGAGTTTCTGGGCTGTTTTGCTGGTTTATGTGGAAATATCACAACAAATATTTGAAATTAGGACTGTGCTGGATAATTTGGAAAGTGTGATCACCTTAGAGACCTGCAAAGTGGCTCATTCTCAAGTGCCAGGATGATTATTGCTTCACTAAATGTACTGGTGTTAGCCAGTTCTGTTAGAGATGTAGGATATTCTTTTTACTGAGAGAACTAGAATGCACAAAATAATTTCAAGTTAGTAGTGTTCAAGAAGGAAGCCTTGAAAACAGGGTGCGTTCTGATTAATAAGTCTAAGAATTTTTCATCCTTTATTTTCTGTAGCGACATCTAGCTTTCAAGCATTTTTATTTAGTTCATGGTAAGATCCTTCAAAAACAAATTTTTAAAGAGCTTTCTTACAGTTTTGTTCTCGGTATAATGCCGTTTCTCTCCACAGATTTGCTTGTAAATGCATCACGAAAAGGCAGCCCAGAATGAAGAAAACAAGCAGGAGTGTTGGCTCAGTGCCTAAGGTGTCTGGGATAAGCAAAGCGCAAACAGCAGACAAAACGAAACCCGAAAACAGCTCTTCAGCATCTGCAGGAGGCAAACTCGTAAAGCCTGGAACAGCAGCTTCATTGTCAAAGGTATTTACGTGGTTGTGTTTAAATATGTGACGAATTGTAGGAGGAGTGAGTCTTCATATGATGTTTGATTTATCACATAAACGTTATTTAGGATTCACCCTCTTCAAAGAGAGTTCACGGTGTGGTGGACTTAATTAGTGTTTGGTCGGTCTTTACGAACGAAACCAAGTAGCAGGCTTACTTGTGAGCAAATCGCTGTGCCGGTGTGGGAGAGCCTGCCTTCAAGGAGCTTCTGGAGGAAAGGATGGAGGCAAGTCACTGGCACGAACAACTAAAATACAAGTGAAAAAGTCAGATGCCCTGGGAGAGCAGGAGGGTAGCGTAAACAGTTTCAAGTAGAAAAATATTGTTTCTGCCCGAGAAGGCTTAATGAAAAGAGTATGTGCGTGAGGTCTTAAAGGATGGCCAGTATGACATTCCTGAAACCCCTGAACAGGGGTTTTTATTCCCACCCACCCCCCTACACTGTTAGCATAAACTGTTACTTGTTTTTTGACAACTGATCCAGTATTAATCCCAGGCAAAATTGGGTGATATTAATTTAGTCAGAGCATAACTAGTTTTCTTGTTACACTCCTTTCTTTAGAGGCTAGTTTAGTTCTTGTTAGTAAAGGGTAGTGGTACGTTAGATCCCGGGCTTTGGGAGCAGACAGGCCCAGGCTGGGCATGTGCATCCTAGGGCTGCGGTCAGGATGGAAGTGAGGGTGTAGGAAAGAGGACGGCGCAGGGCCTGGCTCACAGCAAGGGCTTTGTAAGGGACTGGCAGTAGGGTTTTTCCTGGTTAGCTCTGGACACTTCCTGCAGCTCAGGATTGATTGACAGTAGCAGGCTTCCCATGGATTCACCCTCTTCAAAGAGAGTTCACAGTGTGGTGGACTTAATTAGTGTTTGGTCGGTGTCAGTGTCTGTGTTGAGATGACTCTGGGCCATTTTTCTGCTGGTCAAGTCTTAGATTCACTGGACAGAGATGCACATGGTCTTCTTCCAGTCTTTCTCAGTCCAGAATTCATGTATTTGTTCTTTGCTTGCTTGTTTTGAGGTTTGGTGTTTTGGGGTAGAAACTTTGACTCTATAGAGAAAACCTGGAGAGAGTTTTTGCTCATCTGATAGGGAGGAACCAAGAAGTACCTGAAACGCGATCTGTTCAGAAGCCTTTTGTCCAGGAAAGGCTTTACAGATGTGACTTAATTATTTTAAGAAGCACCTCACAGGAACAGCTGATGAGGGACTTCCTTATATGTGTTGAAAGATCTAGCAGGAAATGCTGGTTTTTCTATTCCAGGGTTGTCGAAACTGAATGCAGACTTACTCTGTGGGCTTGGAGATGCCACCAGATTTTCTCCTTGCTACATCCCTGATGAGCAGCTGGGTGTCATCCTGCGGCCTGGAGGGTGATACCAGGAGTAGACCTTTGCCCTACTTCCGTTAGTCTGAATCAGCACGCTGAGCAATTTCCTTGGTGGCAGTGCTGCCTCTCTCTCGTGTAAGAAAGCTGGTATTTTCTGCCCCAGCTGTTCACTCAGTTGCTCGCCTGTTTTCAGAGTGGAGCGCCTGTGTGCCTGGGTGACCCATGACTTATGGGGCTGGAGGAGCAGGCTGAAGCGTTGGCACGGGGTGTGCACTACTGCCTGCCTTGTTGCCTCCTCCTCACTGGCAGGCAGTGTCTCTGAGGTTCACTCCGGAGCGTGCCCTGAGCAGCGTGTCTGGTCTTCCAAAGCATGTATCCTGAGTCGATGGCAGCCTAGTCTTGAGCAGTGAGTACTTCTTCATTGTAAGGCAGAACCGTATCCCTGCTCTGTGCCAGCTGTCCATGGCTTTGGCTTTGCTGAGTTGGCTGATTTAAGTAATTCTGTGTGTGTGTGTGTGTGTGTGTGTGTGGAGTGGGGAGGGTCATAGAAAAGGTGAAACTATTTGGGAACACTTTACCTCAACTGGAGCAAGTGCTTTACTTAAAAATAGAAATTAGAGTAAGAAGGAAAGAAGAAAATAGTGAAAATGATAGAAAAATTAGAAAAAGCGAAAGGACCTAGGGAACCCACAAACTTGTTATTTTATTTTTCTAAGTTTCCATATTTCACTGTGCTTCTCTAGCATATGGTCACTTCCCACAACTTGAGTTCTGTAACTGATGGAGCCTTGATGATTACCAGAAGAATGAAGCATTTGGCTTTTAATCATTGAGACACCGTGTCCACACATCCACTCTCGTGGACACCCACACGGTGTCTGTCACTGCGCAGGATTCACATAACACCAACACTTTTCTTACACTTGGCAGGGTACAGGGATATGTGTTTCTTTTTTTGGCTGCAACCAAGGATTGAACCCAGCCCTGGCATTGAAAGTGCCGAGTCCTAACCACTGGACCTCCAGGGAATCCCCAAGGATATGTGTTTCTTTACCTCTCATTTCAAATGTTGTTTGCAGCTAGATCTAGTGAGATGTAGGGGAGGACCTTTCTGAGTCTGAACGGAGCTTTTGTAAACATGAAAAGAAGCACTACGGCTGTTCACAGCATGTTTGGAGGAAATTGTTCCCATTTCTGTGAGTAGTTGTAACATCTGACTTGGGCCTTTGTGTGGGTCATTCTTCTTTGTCACAGCCAGCAGAGAGGGTTATTTCCAGGTAGAGGTGGTCTCCTACATGCCTGCACTTTCTGGCTGTCCGCACTTAATCCTTTAGAAGTAGTACACTTTTTCATTGTCCTGGGGATACTTTTTTCTAAAACTTGATAGATGAGAGTTAATAAGTTAGGGTTTATCTAAATAATTGATGATTCTCAATGATTATTTGTGATCATACCTTTTCAGTGTAAAAGTTAGTTCACAGTGTGACTGAGTAATCCATCTCTGAAACCTGGAAGGTAGAAATTTTAAACTAATCTTAAATTACGAGGTGGAGATGCAGACTATGAAACTTGGACTTTACCTGGAGAAGCATGTATTCTTTGGTTGTATTATTTCATTATTTGTATCTGTATGTTTTTACCAAATGATTTGTGTTTTGCACCTGTTATTAAAAAGTAGGCGAAAAATCTATTCCTTCATCAGTTTCGGTTTTTTGGACTGTTGCTGATGGGGGATGTTTACATGTGGGAATGCACATTTATTTATAGAACTGTGTAACAAAAATTAAAACAAAAAAGTATCAGAGCCTGCAAGTACCTTCGTGTAAAAGGCAAGTTGGAAAGTGCAGAGTTGTTTCTTGTTTTGTTTTTACTTTTCTGATAAAGTAGAACATACACCCAGAGAAGTTCACAAAGCGTCTGTGTTGGGCTTAGTGAGGGGTGAACGTACCCTGGGCCACCAGCCAGGTCAGGAAGCAGAGCCTGCCTGCACCTCAGTGGCCTCCCCCCCGACCCCTCTGTGCCCCCTTCATCACTGCCTTTTCCTTCCTCTCCGGAAGTAACTACCACCCTAACTTCTAGCCCCCAAGATTCATTTTGCCTGTTTGGGATCTTTATATAGAGGTAATTCGACATGAAGTTCTTTTTATGTGTGTCTGGTTTCCTTAACTGTGTTTAGGTCATGTTATTCATCTCTGTTGTTGCCTATAGCAGCAGCTCCTCCCTTTTTTTTTTCTTAATTGAAGTATAATTGATTTACAATATTGTGTTAGTTTCAGGTGTACAACAAAGTGATTCAGCTATATTATATATTTTTTTAGATTATTTTCCATTATAGGTCTAAAAAAATATTGATTATAGTTCCCTGTGCTGTAGTAAATCCTTGTTGCTTATCTTATTTTATGTATAGTAGTGTGTATCTGTTAATCCTGTACTCCTGATTTATCCACCCCCCTGCCACCTTCCCCTTTGGTAACCATAAGTTTGTTTTCTATGCCTGTGAGTCTGTCTGTTTTGTATATACATTCATGTGTAAGCAGCTCCTCCTTGCTGATTACTAACCGTGGAATGTCCACAAGCCATACACCTCTTCTGCCCTTGATGGACATCTATCTGGAGTTTCCTTTGGGGCTATTAGTCATAGTACTGTTATGAACATCCTACACAACGTCTATTATACGCAGGTGCACCCATTTCTGTTGACTCCATAACCAGGAGTGAAATTGCTGGGTTGTAAAGTGCATGGCGTTCACCTTTCATAGGTAGATGGCCAGTCATTTCCCAAAGGGGTTACTCTGGGATGCCCCACATCCTCACCTGCACTTACATTACTCTTTTCATTGTAACCATTCATAGAGATGTTATAAAGTGGCTTTAATTTGCATTTGCATTGTTATCAATGAGATTAAGCACCTTTTCTTGTCTTATTTTTAAGTGTTTAGTGAACATTTAGATATTCTCTTATGTGAAGTGCCTGTTCAAATCACTTGCCCATATTTTTACTGTGGTGTCTTTTTTTCCTCAACTTTTGTGTGTGTGTGTGTGTGTGTGGTAAAACACACATAACATTTATCATCTTAACCATTGTTAAGTGTACCGTTTTGTGGCATTAAGTACATTCACACTGCTGAGTAACTGTCACCACCGTCCATCTTCAAAACTTTTTCATTTTCCCAGACTGAGAGTCTGTCCCCATTGAACACTAACTCCCCATCTCCTCCTCCCAGTCCCTGGCAACCACCATTCCACTCTCTGTCTCTGTGAGTCTGACTACTCTGAGTACTTCATATGAGTAGAATTACACAGTATTTGTCTTTTTGTGACTGGCCTATTTACTGTAGCAAAATGTCTTCAGAGTCATCTACGTTGTAGCATATTGCAGAATTTCCTTCCTTTTTAAGGCTGAATAATACTCCACTGTATGTATAGATCACACTTTGTTTATCCATGCTTCCATCAGCGGATACTTGGGTTGCTTCTACCTTTTGGCTATTGTGAATAATAGCTGTGAACATGGGTGTGCAAATATCTCTTAGAGACCCTGCTTTCAATTCTTTTGGGTATATACCCAGAAGTGGAATTGTGGGGTTCTATGGTAGTTTGATTTTTAATTTTTGAAGAACGACCATACTGTTTTCCACAGCAGCTGCACCATTTTATATTCCCATCAACAGTGCACAAGGGTTCCCCTTTTGCTAATCTTTGCAAGCACTTGTTTTTTCTGTTTTTTGGTAGTAGCCGTCCTAGTGGCTGAGGTGGTGCAGTGTGTTTCTTTGTACTGATTTATAGTTCTTTACCTATACTAGACGTGAACCCTTTGTCATTTATATGCATTGTACATATATTCTCCTACTCTGTACCTTCTCTTTCTACTTCTTTTGTTTTAATTAATTAATTAATTGGCTGCGTTGGGTCTTCGTTGCTGTGCACAGGCTTTCTCTAGTTGCAGTGAGTGGGGGCTACTCTTCATTGTGGTGCGCAGGCTTCTCATTGCACTGGCTTCTCTTGTTGTAGAGCTCGGGCTGTAGGTGCGTGGGCTTCAGTAGTTGTAGCACAGAGGCTCAGTAGTTGTGGCTCACGGATTCTTAGAGCACAGGCTCAGTAGTTGTGGAACATGGGCTTAGTTGCTCCACGGCATGTGGGATCGTCCTGGACCAGGGCTCAAACCTGTGTCCCCTGCATTGGCAGGCGGATTCTTAACCACTGAGCCGCCAGGGAAGCCCCCAGAAGTACATAATTTTTTTCTTGATCTGTTTAAGTGTAAATTGTAGAGCTAATGCTCCTTTATTGCTGAATATTTCAGTGTGTATTTCCTTAAAAAACAAGACCATTCTCTTATAACCATAGTACAATGATAACATCTGGAAAGAACATTGATAGAATGCTAGTATCTGATCTGTAGACTTTAGTTAAATTTCACCAATTGTGCTAATGTCCACTTTAGCAAAAAAAGAAGCAAAATTTTTTTCTGGTCCAGGATTCAGTCCGGGGTCGTGAATTGCATATAGCTGTTCTTCATTCTCCTTAAATTTGGAATAGTTCCTCAGTCTTTGTCTTTTAGGACCTTGACATTTACTAAAGTGTGTAGTCCCGTTTGTTTGGCTGACTGTCATCCACATTTGGGTTTGTCAGTGTTTCCATAGGCTGGGGCTGCAGGGTCCCGCAGGAGTCCCACAGAAGCTGGGCGTCCTAGGTGCAGCATTTCCAGAGGCACGTGGTGTGTGGTGTCAGTGTTCCTGGTGATGATAACTTGGTGAAGGTGGTGTCTGCTAGGTTCCTCCACTATCAGGTTACTATGTCGCCTTTTGTAAAAATAAGTATCTTGTCGAAAATACTTGACACTGTAAATATCCTCTCTCTCGTCAAACTTTCACGTTAGTTTTAGCAATTTTTAGTAATTCTTTCCAGAATCAATTATTACTATGATTATTACTATGATTTTTGCCAAGTGGTAATTTTATAATTCCATCATTCTTTCTACATTTATTAGTCAGCATTCTACTATAAGGAAGAGTTTTTACTTTTCTCCCATTTGTGTATTCATTTACATTAGTGTGGATTCATGGATTCTTCTTCAGTGGGCTGTAAACTGTTAGCATCATTTATTTTGATGCTCAGATTGTCCCCAGTTTGGCCAGTGGGAGTCCCTTCAAGCTGGCTCTCGTGTCCTTCTGACATGTTCCTCGTATTCTCTGAGCAATTTCTTTTTTTTAATTTATTTTTGGCCGCGTTGGGTCTTCGTTGCTGCGCGCGGGCTTTCTCTAGTTGCCGCGAGCGGGGGCTTCTCCGTTGTGGTGCGCTGGCTTCTCACTGTGGTGGCTTCTCTTGTTGCGGAGCACGGGCTCTAGGCACGCAGGCTCAGTAGTTGCAGCAAGCAGGCTCTAGAGCGCAGGCTCAGTAGTTGTGGCGCCTGGGCTTAGTTCTGCGGCATGTGGGATCTTCCGGGCCAGGGTTCGAACCCGTGTCCCCTGCATTAGCAGGTGGATTCTTAACCACTGCGCCACCTGGAAAGCCCCTCTCTGAGCAATTTCTTAATTTCTGGCACAATAAATTTCCTGCTTTTCCAACCCCAGCCCTAGAATCAGCCTTGTCTTCAAGGAGGCCTTGATCTTTTCAGTGAGGGGTAGAATTTAAACCATCTGGAAGCTAGGTGTACTCATGGCTTTTGCACATATTGTTTCTAAGCCCTTTCAGCAGACAGAGGTAGGAGTGCGCACACATGTGTACATGCATATCTGTACCAATTTCTGTATCTACTTCTCTCCATACACATTAAAACCTCAGAGTTCACACTGATACTTCCAATTCCAGTTACTATACAAGGTTGCTAGTAGCCTTTGCACTTTCTATAATTGTAATCCCTTCCACTGACAGTGGCATTGGTTATCTATAATAGATTTGTTTATTTTCTCAATCCTAGAATATACAGAAAATACAGATTTACTCACTGTTACCACTGCAAAAAACAATTCTACCAGCTGGAATTCAGAATTTATACTTTTTTGTATTTAGCTTGAGAGTTTGAGGGTTTGTGGTCAAAATAGTGTGTTCAAAAGATACTTGATTGCCCCCATTCCAACCCCATGTGGTTGTATGATTCATTTGAAATGGAGTTGTGTCCATTTGTTCCCATTGTGTTCCACTTTAGGGTCCCCCCACCCTTGTTTGTATAATTATTCATTGTGAACACGTGAAGCACTCCCGTGGTTCCACGCGTCACAACTGTATGAGATGTGGTCAGAGAAGTGCCCCCCCATCCTCCTTACTCTGTCTCCACCCACTGCTTAGAGGTAAGCAGTCTAATTTAGTTTTTTTGTGTTTCTTTTTGCATAAATGAGCAGATGTTTGTTTTGTATTTCTGCTTTCTTACACAAAAGTTGACATAATTAGATATACTTTTGCACTTGGCTTTTTTCCACTTAAAGTATTCTAGAAATCTCTTCACACCACTTTTTAGCAGTCTTTCTCATTCTGTTTAACATTTCATTGTATGGATGTATATAGTTTATTCAGCTACTAACCTATGTACAGGCGTTTAAGGTGTTTCCAGTATTTTGCAACTAAAAACAATGCTGCAATGAGTAACTTTATGCAAGTGTATTTTTGTCTTATTGGAAGTGTGTCTTCAGGTTTAAATTCCTAGAAGTGGGATTGCTGGGCAGGAGGTAAAGGTGTATGTAGCTTTGTTAGATGTCACCAGACTCCTTCCGTAAGGCTCTGTCAATCAAACTGCATTCTTGCCAACAACTTATGAGAGTGCCTGTTTCCTCACATCCTTCCCAAAGGAGTGTGTCATACTTTTTCCTTTTGTGCCAGTCTGAGGTGAGACGTGGTATCTCAATGTTGTTTACTTTGTATTTCTAATATGAGTTAGACTGACTAATCACCTTCTTTCGTACATTTGTGTGAGTTGATTGTATGTGATTGTTCATTTTGCTCACTATTCTTTGTGTTTTTTGGTCTCTTTCCCCTTAGTTTTTAAGAGTTCTTTGTGTATTAGGGATATTAGCCCTTTATCTGTGAGATATTGCAAGTATACTTACCCAGTTTCTCATGTGTGGATTTTATTTTTAAACTTTGCTTATTTTTTTTTGGCCATGCAAAAATTTAAATTTTTTCTTAAGATTTTTATGTAGTCAAATTCTTCAATTTTTTGTTTTATCATTCAGGATTTTGAATGATAGAAAGCCTTGGAATTTATTTTTGATATGGTGTGAAATAGGGCTCATTCATCTTTTTTCCTTTGTGAATATACAGTTGACCTAGCACCATTTATTGAAAACTCCATTTTTTTCTGTACTGCTTCTTTGGTCATAAATCAAGTGCCTATATATACAGTTTGGTTAATTCATGTGACAATGTTATATTATTCTAGTTATTGTGATAATTGCATAGATTTTGATTTGGTGCTCTGATGTATGTTTAATTTTGCCATTACCCAAAGGCAAATTGTAAACAGAGAACTGTGACAATTCAGCCACTTTTTACAGGAGTATGTAGGGTGGTCTTCAGATGTAATTATTATGGAAGGAAAGAATATTTAACTTATGGAGGAAGGAAAATTAATTCAAAGATAATTTTAACTTTTATTAACAATATAAAAAATGATTTGAAAATGTAAGAGTATGCTAAGTTTATTTACTGCTTAGTAGACGAGGTACAAATTGACAAGGAGGGAGTGCAACTTGATTTACAATTTTTTTTTTGCATCATACTTGATAACCAGTTTCATTAAGAGAAACTAGTCTTAAAGAATATGAACAGGGCTTCCCTGGTGGCGCAGTGGTTGAGAGTCCACCTGCCAATGCAGGGGACACGGGTTCGTGCCCCAGTCCGGGAAGATCCCACATGCCGCGGAGCGGCTAGGCCCGTGAGCCATGGCCACTGAGCCTGCGCGTCCGGAGCCTGTGCTCCGCAACGGGAGAGGCCACAACGGTGAGAGGCCTGCATACCGCAAAAAAAAAAAAAAAAAGAATATGAACAATCCTTAATGATTAATGCAATATACCCCTTATTATGTGATCTAGATTTTTCATAATGTGACAACCCTAAATTACCAAAGCTTAATTCTGACAATTCATTTAAAACATTAATTTTCTTTCTGCCTCTTTTTTAGTAAGACAGATTGACCTACCTAATAGTACTACTCCATATACAGTCACTGACATTTAGAACTGGGAGAGGCTTCAGATTTAGAGATGAGTTGTTTTTGAACCATTTTAATTTGTAGAAATGAATTCATTGTGATTATCCGAGGGTGATTATCTCAATGGGCAACAACATAAGTTGGCTGGTTAACTTGTGCCTTCACCTTAGTGGGCAAAACTTTTGGTTATTTTATTTAAAAGCAGGGTTTCCCCCACACACACACAGATCTTTAACTCCTCTTTGTTCTCTCTCATTTCTAGGAGAAGTAAAATCAGATTTCTTCACGTTTTTCTTAAGTAACAATTTTATATCCAATCCAGTTCTCCAGAGTGCTTGTTTTCTTTTTAAAAAGCTCACATTTTTTTCAATCATCTTCATAAAACATAAATAAATATTACAAATGGTCTTTCTTGAGTAGTATGATCATTTAACCCTCACTCTAACCATAAAATCTCTAGTTTTTTATTTGTATATTACTTAGGCTTTAAAAAAAACAACCACCCTCCTTTCAATTTTGGCTTAAATTAGACTACAAAAAAAATAGAGGTAAGAAAAATAAATTTCAGAATAACTTCTTTTAGACATTGGCTCCATCGTTGCATCACTTCAGAGCAGTGAAGATTCCTCATGACCCTCAGTACTGCTTCTCTCTAGAAACTGCAAGGTGGCGTTTCCTGTGGCATTACAGACCTTTCCTGAGATAGCACGTGTGATGTCGCTATCCTAGAGTCACATCCTAGATGAGTGGTAGCAAGGAGGATGTCTGCACTTTCTCCCACCTCTCACTGAATCTGGCACGTGGGGGCACACAGTGGGCTTCCATAACATCTCTGAGTACATTATGATTTTCATATTTTAAAAATGAGTGTGTGGGGGACTTCCCTGGAGGTCCAGTGGTTAAGACTCCGTGCTTCCAATGCAGGAGGCGCAGGTTTGATCCCTGGGTGGGGAACTAAGATGCTGCATGCTGTGCACAGTGTGGCCAAAATAAATAACTAAATAACTAAATAAAATTAAATTAAAAATGGCTTTATAAAAGAAAAAAAGTATATACTAGGGTGAAGATTTAATAAAATTAATTAAAAAAAGAAGTGTGTGATCATTTATGAAGCAGTGAAGAAGTTCTGTTTCTGTAGCACAGAGTGATGTGCTGCTTGGTAACTGTCAGAAAGTCCTTGTAGAGTTCTTGAACTCAGCGTAAAAGTCAAGGGCTTTGTTTAGTGTCAAAATGTTATTTAATCTTGCTTCTTCTAATCAATTTGTTTTTATCTTCTGTTGCTTCTAGACCAAGAGCAGTGATGACCTTTTAGCTGGGATGGCTGGAGGGGTGACTGTGACGAATGGTGTCAAAGGGAAGAAAAGCACCTGCCCTTCCACAGCACCGTCAGCATCCGCCCCTGCCATGAGCACCATGGAGAACAGACCCAAGAGTAGCACAGGTATGCGCGCACTCGGTGTGAGGGTTACACTGCCTTTGTGTTTGAGTAGGTGAGTGCAGTGGTATTTAGGGAATTCCATCTAATCGTAGAAAATTTCAAATATGCACAAAAGTATCTGGTATTTCATCTCTGTATACTCATCACCCTTATCACCTGATGGCCACTCTTAGCTCCTTGACCACCCACCTTCCCCTATTTTGAAGCAAATTCCAGATGTCATCCACAAATATTTAATTATCTTTGAAAGACAAGGATTATTTTAAAAATATATTCATAATACCATTATCAGTCCTTAAAATAATTAATAATCATTTCTCAAATCATAAATTATTCAGTAAGTATTTAAATTTCTAACTGTCTTATAAATATTACATACATATATTTAGTTATTTGTTTGGATCAGGATTTACCAGGATTCACTTAAGGTCCATATATAGTAATTGGTGAAGTGTCTCTTAAATCTTCATTTTAAATCTATGAGTTCATCCCACTTTTTTCTTGCAATTTAATTTTTGTGGAAACTGGTTGTTTGATCTGTAGAGTTTCCCATGATCTTGGTGTCCCCCCACCCTTGGATCATGCTGTGTGGCTTGCGGGATCTTAGTTCCTCGACCAGGGATTGAACCCAGGCCCTGGCAGTGAAAGTGCCGAGCCCTAACCACTGGACCACTATGAAACTGCCTCCTGTGATCTGGATTTTTTTTTTTAATTATTAATTTATTTTTGGCTGCATTGGGTTTTTGCTGCTGCACGTGGGCTTTCTCTAGTTGCAGCGAGCGTGGGCCATTCTTCGTTGCAGAGCACGGGCTCTAGGTGTGCGGGCTTCAGTAGTTGTGGCACACGGGCTTAGTTGCTCTGCGGCATGTGGGATCTTCCCAAACCAGGGATCGAACCAGTGTCCCCTGCATTGGCAGGTGGATTCTTAACCACTGTGCCACCAGGGAAGTCCCGTGATCTGGATTTTGATGTCACATTCCTATGATGTCCTTGATTTTATTCTTTTATTCTGTCTGTTTACTATAAATGTCATTGAATTTAGAGCCTTGATGGGACGGACTCAGGTTCCTTCCTCTTACCCCCACCAATTCCTTCCTAGGTAATAGTTGTCTGTCTGTCAGGAGGCCCATTGTTTCTGGCCATGTCCCGCTCCATGTTGTTAGCAGCCTGATGGTTGATGCCTAGATCCATTCATTCCAGTCCTACCATTCTTTCTTCCTTCGTTAGCAGCAGTTTGTTTCTAGATCTCATTCTGTAGTCCAAGGAGTAATGTTATCATATTTTACTTCTTACACTTACAGAAAAAAACTTTGAAACTTCCTATAAACTTAAGGTCATATGTTTGTAATAAAGTGTATGAAAGCAAATTGGCAGAAATTATAGCAGACCTTCTTTTGCTATCATTATTTAGGCTCTTGTCCCCTCTTGTGTGTATTGGAATTTTTCCTAGCCCAGGTTTGCTTACTGTCATCTCTCCTGCTGTGACCCTCTGTGGATTCTTCCGCCCACTCCAAGTCACGCCCCACTGTTAATTGTAATAGCAGTGCAATATGATCACCAGGAGGAAACGTGGAAGTCCTCACTTTGCTTTAGAGGCGTTATTCCATTTTATCCTCACTACAGCCCTGTGAAGTAGAGGCTATCATTAGTCTCATTTTAGAGATGGCAATCTACACTTAGAAAGCTCAAGTATCTTGCTCAGGGCCATGCATTCATTTGCTCAGTGAATGCTTACTGGGTGCCCATTTTGTACCAGGCCTCAAAGCTGGTGATGGAGCAGAGACTGGACCTTAAGTCTTTCACCCTCAAGCCTGGGGTCGTCACCACATTTAGCACTGTAGCTTGTGTGGTAAGAAGGAAATTCAGTACTCTAATCCCACCAGTATCTCCTCCTGGTTCTACCCTTTAGAATTCCCTGGGTGCACACCCGTGGTTCCCTGCTGACCAGTGCCTCCTGCCCTCACAAGGCTGGACTCAGTTATCACCTCCCCGGATCAGTTGCCCCATCTTTTCCCTCTTTTGGCCTCCATTTGCAGTTGTTCCTCCTAATCCTGTTACTTCTGCCTTTGAAATCTATTACAGATTTATTATCCCTTCTCTGCTCTTATGGAGATCTAGCTCTTGCTCCCCGAATGCAGGCCTTCCTTTAGTTTTACTGCTTTTCCTTCTTCCTCATGTTTCACTTCACATCCTCTAGCTTAATTTCCATCAAAGTAGTCTTTCTCTGTGTTTCTTCCCTGCTCAAGAAAATTTATTGAACATTTGTTGCTGCAACTCACCAAGTTCTCCCTGGCATTCAGGACCCTATGGAAACCTTCCCCTGCTGCTTCCACTGTAGGACCTCACTTTTCCTTCTGTGTACGATGCTGCTTCCATTACCTCGTCCTCATCTGTCGTGTGGCCACCAGCATTCCCTCCCCTGCTCTACACCTGATCCCTGGCAGAATTAGTGGCTCTCTTCCCACATCATCTTCCCTCGTGTAGACCTTTTACTCCCTGTTACCTGGTTAGCCTGGTGCCTGCCACATAAAGAACCAGTTGGTTCTTTAAAAATATTTATTGGTCAGGTCTAGGACTTATTTTTCAAAGTAAAAAACAGTCTAATGATTTCCTTAAGTGTTTGTCGGTATTTAAACATACTCCTGTTCTTTTTATATTAAATACATGATCATGTCAATTGTTTGCACAGGTTTAAAATTTTAGCAGTTAAGTAATGGTGTGCCTTGTGCAGCATATTTGACGAACGTGCTGTTATAACTTAGCAGTGATGCATCATCGTTTTCTAACACTTAGGGAGGCAGAGTGGCATACTGCTTAGACTGCCTGCCTGTGTGTGAATCTTGGCTCATCCATGTATTACCTGTGGGATGTCAGCAGATTATTTAACATCTCTTTTTGGGTTTCTTTGTCTGTAAAACAGGATGATGATAATGAAGCTTGTGTAAATTAATGTGTATGAAGTGTTAATATGTGTGTGTAGTAAGTATAAGTGCATGTTGTCTATTCTAATAATTCTTGTTATTGGTACTATTTTGTGGCATTTTATGGTGTGAAAAATGTTTTGCATTTACTTCGATCATAGTTTTTGTGGTTATTGTAGGTAGCTTAGGTTTTTTGTTTGTCCACAGGCTGCCTCTCACTTCTGGTCATCTGTAATCTTCCTTCACTGTCTGTTTCTGCAGTTAGTTTGCTACCTGACTGGCTATCCCTAGAGTCACCTTCATCTGGCTTGCCCTAGATATCCTGGCCACCTGTTGAAAGCCATGGATTGGGATTCAAGTTCATGTGTATAGCTTTTTTTTTATTATGAAAGCTTTATTGAGGTATAATTCACATTCCATAAAACTCACCCCTTTGCGGTATACAACTCAGTATATAACTTCATTTTTCATTGATAATTAAAAGATGATTGATCTTCCAGTTTGGAGGAAACAACTTTACAGTAACCAGACTCTCAGGCAGAATTAGTATAGGTCAGAATCACTGTGTGATTATGATTATAGATCCTTAGATTATATCTCATTCTACCTGGGGCATAACTATGTGCCTTTCATCTTTTAATTGATTAATTAATTTATTTATTTTTGGCTGCATTGGATCTTTGTTGCTGCGTGTATGCTTTCTCTAGTTACGGCGAGTGGGGGCTACTCTTCGTTTCGGTGCATGGGCTTCTCATTGTGGTGGCTTCTCTTGTTGCAGAGTATGGGTTCTAGGTGCACGGGCTTCAGTAGTTGTGACTCACGGGCTCTAGAGCGCAGGCTCAGTAGTTGTGGTGCACAGGCTTAGTTGCTTTGCGGCGTGTGGGATCTTCATGGACCAGGGATCGAACCTGTGTCCCCTGCATTGGCAGGCAGATTCTTAACCACTGCGCCACCGGGGAAGTCCCACTATGTGCCTTTCTACTGCTAAGTTTTTGCCTTATATTCTTTGTCTTAAACATGTAGGCACGAGTTCTTCAACCAAGCGGAGCACTTCCACAGGTAATAAAGAATCCAGTTCTACTAGAGAAAGATTACGTGAACGTACCCGACTAAACCAGAGCAAAAAACTACCTTCTGCAGGTCAGGGGGCTAATGACATGGCGTTGGCTAAACGTTCCCGCAGTCGCACGGCTACGGAATGTGACATTCGTATGAGCAAGTCCAAATCGGACAATCAGATCAGTGACAAAGCTGCTCTGGAAGCCAAAGTGAAGGATCTTCTCACATTGGCAAAAACCAAAGACGTGGAGATTTTACATTTGCGGAATGAACTCCGAGACATGCGTGCTCAGCTGGGCATTAACGAGGACCCTCCTGAGGGGGATGAGAAGTCCGAGAAGGAAGCCGTCATTGTTCACCAGCCCACTGACGTCGAGTCCACTTTATTGCAGTTACAGGAACAGAATACTGCCATCCGTGAGGAGCTCAACCAGCTGAAAAATGAAAACAGAATGCTAAAGGACAGGTTGAACGCACTGGGCTTCTCCCTGGAGCAGAGGCTAGACCATTCTGAAAAACTGTTTGGCTATCAGTCCCTGAGCCCAGAGATCACCCCTGGTAACCAGAGCGATGGAGGGGGGACTCTGACTTCCTCGGTGGAGGGCTCTGCCCCTGGGTCAGTGGAGGATCTCCTGAGCCAGGATGAAAACACCCTCATGGACCATCAGCACAGTAACTCTATGGACAACCTGGACAGCGAGTGCAGTGAGGTGTACCAGCCCCTCACATCCAGCGATGACGCCCTGGATGCACCGTCGTCCTCGGAATCAGAAGGCATTCCGAGCATAGAGCGCTCTCGGAAGGGGAGCAGCGGGAACGCCAGCGAAGTGTCCGTCGCTTGTTTGACGGAACGAATACACCAGATGGAGGAGAACCAACACAGTACGAGTGAGGAACTTCAGGCGACTCTGCAAGAGCTCGCTGATCTACAGCAGATCACCCAGGAGCTGAACAGCGAAAACGAAAGGCTCGGAGAGGAGAAGGTGATTCTCATGGAGTCGTTATGTCAGCAGAGCGATAAGTTGGAACACTTCAGCCGACAGATTGAATATTTCCGCTCCCTTCTAGATGAGCATCACATTTCCTATGTCATAGATGAAGATGTAAAAAGTGGACGCTACATGGAACTGGAGCAACGCTACATGGATCTAGCTGAGAACACCCGTTTTGAACGGGAGCAGCTTCTTGGCGTCCAGCAACATTTAAGTAATACTTTGAAGATGGCTGAGCAAGACAACAAGGAAGCTCAGGAGATGATCGGGGCACTCAAGGAGCGCAACCACCACATGGAGCGAATCGTTGAGTCTGAGCAGAAGGGCAAGGCAGCCTTGACAGCCACGTTGGAGGAGTTCAAAGCCACAGTGGCCAGTGACCAGATCGAGATGAATCGCCTGAAGGCCCAGCTGGAGAACGAGAAGCAGAAAGTGGCGGAGCTGTATTCCATCCATAACTCCGGAGACAAGTCTGACATTCAGGATCTCCTGGAGAGTGTCAGGCTGGACAAAGAAAAAGCAGAGACTCTGGCCAGTAGCCTGCAGGAAGATCTGGCTCACACCCGGAATGATGCCAATCGATTGCAGGACACCATCGCAAAGGTACTGTTTAAGTAGATAAAATGTTCTGGACCAGTGTTATGCGGCTGCAGTACATGGCATGCTTACTGAGAGCCAGCAGCCCTGGTGGTGTGTCATTAGCTTTTGTTAATCAGATTTTTTTTTAAGCTTCAGAATGGTTTTCTTGTATTGGGATGGAGTGAAAAGTATTCTTATAATAATGTCATTTCCACTCACTTGTACTTTGTTACTGTTTTCCTGCCTGTGAGAGGTTGGGGCTGGAGTTACAACTAACTGAAGTTGTAACAGAAGTTGTCCTTAGTTCTGGGTATGCCCAGGGGAGTGTGTCATACAGTTTTACATCCTCCTCTGTAGTGTAGTTTGGCATAAGAAAAACGGAGAGCCAGTATTCCAGTCTGTGGGACCAGCAATGTCTGCCTCTTCTTATCCTTTTGTGGTTGTAGTTTTTCAAGTAGAGTTCTGTTGTGATTTTAAAATACTTTTAGAGTGTGAAGGCTCCTATTTCTTAGAGGCCCATGGTTTGTTGCTTGTGGGGACCTTAGTGATCATTGGTCCAGCCACCTTTTTTTACACGCAGTGTGATAGTGAGGACTCAGTCAGAACTGCAGCCCAGGGTTGCTGGCAATCGCCAGGGCTCTGTGCCCCACGCAGTTGCTGATGTCGTGTTTATTATTATTATTTTTTTTATTATTATTATTTTTTTTTGCTGTACGCGGGCCTCTCACTGCTGTGGCCTCTCCCGTTGTGGAGCACAGGCTCCAGATGCGCAGGCTCAGCGGCCATGGCTCACAGGCCCAGCTGCTCTGCGGCATGTGGGATCTTCCCGGACCGGGGCACGAACCCGTGTCCCCTGCATCGGCAGGTGGACTCTCAACCACTGCACCACCAGGGAAGCCCCTAAACCTTAATTTTTTAAGTGACAACTTTCATAGATACAGTTTAGGAGATGTGGTATTTGTCAGAGCATGTATGTTGGGGGCCACTATGAACTAACACTGACTATATTAGAGAACTTTTTTGTTTCCATTTTTAATTTGATTTTGAAACTGTCACAAATCAGACATCATTTTTGTGGGAAAGCATGTTAATCATTAATCAGATGCATGCCTGCAGTCCAAACTTTGGAGAAGGGAAAATTTCCTCATAAATGGTATAGTGAAGTTCAGTGAGATGTCAGTGTAATTTCAGTCAGTGATGTGGCAGCAGATCATGCTTAAGCATACTGTGTGAAGTCCATGTTACTGGAGAGCGCCTTCCACCCAGCTATTACACAGGTCGTTCTTGCTCACGCAGAGCAGCTCACGCTCAGCTCCCTGCTGAGACAAGGTGTGCCTCCATCCTAGGACTTACCTTAGAACAACTCTTACTTTTCTGATCTGCACCATCAATTTTGCACAGGTAGAAGATGAATACAGAGCCTTCCAAGAAGAAGCTAAGAAGCAAATAGAAGATCTGAATATGACATTAGAAAAATTAAGATCAGAGCTGGAAGAAAAAGAGACAGAAAGGAGTGACATGAAAGAAACGATCTTTGAACTTGAAGACGAAGTAGAACAGCACCGGGCGGTGAAGCTTCATGACAACCTCATCATCTCTGACTTAGAGAGTAAGTGAGGTCCCACCCGTCTTAACGTGTGGGAAGAGTTTGCGTTCTAAGTAGCAAAGTGACGGGGGGTGGCTCTTCCTGGGGCAGGGGTTCAAAGGCAGGAGCACAGTGGCCGGCAGATACGTGTGTGGGCAAGAGCTTCCCATGGCCATTGGCAGTCTTCCGGCTGCTGTTTGGCTCCTAAAGGACTGTTAAGTGGAAGCATCTCTTTAAAACTGCTTAATTATGGAAAATCATTTAAGTGAGAAGCTAATGGGGTTGTTAACTTTCTAGATCTTAGGAAAAGCCATTTGTTGTCGATGTCTAGTGGTTGCAAGTATACTGAGACCAAAAAATATTTATCCTTTATAATCTTATGCCTGAGGCACAGGTTTTTGTTTATTTGTTTAATATTCCTCCCTTTCACAGAGATTTTATGATCAGGTAGACATGAAACTCAGATTTTGAGTTGCTTTGTTTTTTAAAAGATTCTAAAAAACTGTTTTTTAAGTATTTCAGACTTTAAAAAAAGTTGCAAAAATAGTACAAAGCATTTCTGTGTGGAAAATTTGAACAGAAATTTGCATGATCTTAAAATGTCTTCCCACAGACTGTTTATTATGTTACAAGTGAGGAAAAAGAAACAACCAGAAATTACACAGTGGAATAATTGGGCAACACTGTGACCCGGTGATCGGGTGACCAGGTGATCATGTAAGTGACAGAGGCACATGGATATCGCTAGGCTGTATTCTGGCTGAGGCATAACTTCAGTTAACATAAAGAAACATTAAACAGACAAAAAATGAGGAATGTTGTACTAAAAGCCCAGGATCGAATGGTGCTGTATCCTCAAAAATGCCAGTGTCATAAAAGACAAAGGCTGAGGGAGAATTCCAGGCTGTAGGAGGCTGAGGAGGACAACCCGTGCACTCCCTGTGCCTGCACTGGCTCCAGTGCTGTCGGGAGCTGCTGTAAAGGTGTGGTGACAGAACTGGAATGTGTGTGAGATTAGGTAAACGTATTGTGTCAGTATAAATTTATGAAGTTGATAACCCAGCTGTGTCTGTGTATTCTTGGGAACCACACACTGAATATTCAGGGGTGAAGGACTGTGATGTATATCCTTAAGGGTTCAGGAAAAAGGGACAATTAGAGGCAGACGGACAGGGATGGGAGATAGCAAATGATAAAACCAATGGTAAACTATTAACAGTAGGCGAATCTGAGAAGGAGGTGAATGGGTGTTTGGTTCTTTGTGTTACTTCTTGTACCTTTTTATAAGTTTGAAATTATTTCCAAATAATACACTTAAAAAATTCTTATGTGTTCTTCATCTAGATTCCTCAAATGTTAACAGATTTTAAGTTGTAATACACTTTAATGATGGCCTGGTGGAGACAGGGAGAATGGAGGTAACCTTTTTGGATGCCTTGGTTAAAGCTCTTAAAATTTCTGGTTCATGATGCTGCTCCTTTGAGCACTGACGGTTTACTATTTATTCCCTGACAGAGGATTGACAGGCAGATACAGTGTGTCAATACAGTAGCCAGAGCCCCTGTGCTGTGGATGCAGAGGTGGGGTGGAGGGAAGGTTTGAACTATTGATAGTTCCAAGAAAGAGACGGTCATTTGCAGGAGCCCTAAATGTGTCTGGTGGCAGTTCTGAGCGCTGGCTAGTTGACCCAGCATCTGTAGGTTGACCTCAGGGTCATTTGGAATATTCCAGGGTATCTGGATACTGGAGTAGTGGATTGTGGGATTGTATTTCTTACATAGTGATGAACTTTTTCATCTAAAGTTTTAAAAAACTTTTAGTTTAACATTTATATCTAGTCTGTATTTCATTGTCACTGAACTGAGCAAGTTATCTAATTTTACTTCCTAAATATAAGAGGTTCTAAAGTTTTTCAGATTAACTTTGGAGTTCAGTGTGTTTTCCATTTTATACTGATAAGAACAGCCTTTTCCCTTGCAAACCCTTTGATTTGAATGTGGAAAGAGTGACACCTTGTGGTAATTGGGGTAATAGCTAGAAAAATGTTAGGTGATAAGGATTCCTGGGACAAAATTTTCCTTATCATTGCCAAAATAAAAGTTACATTGACATTGTATGGTTTTTAATCATAAAGTGGCTGAAAAGGGCTTCCCTGGTGGCGCAGTGGTTGAGAGTCCGCCTGCCGATGCAGGGGACACGGGTTCGTGCCCCGGTCCGGGGGAATCCCACATGCCGCGGAGCAGCTGGGCCCGTGAGCCATGGCCCCTGAGCCTGCGCGTCCGGAGCCTGTGCTCCGCAGCGGGAGAGGCCACAGCAGTGAGAGGTCCATGTACTGCAAAAAAAAAAAAAAAGGCTGAAAAGCCTTAATAAATTTTTTTTTAGCCATGTAGTTTCTCTCCCCAGTTTTTTGAAATGAAAAGTTGAAATGTATAGAAATAGTGTGAGAGTAGTGTGGTAGTTAGCACCTCCTACCTGGATGTGACAGTTGGTAGCATTTTGCAGTGTTTGCCTTCTGTATGTGTGTGTTTAACTGAACTAGTTGGCAGTAAGCTGTGAACTTCATGATACTTAACTTCTAAATATTTCAGCATGCACCTTCTAAACATCCTCCTCGAAACCACAATGCCGTTATCACATCTAGTAAAATTAGTCGTAATTTCTTAGCATCATCTAATACCCCATGTGAAGATTTTCCCAGCTGTCCCCAAAATGTCCTTTATAGTTTTTCATAGGGACTGGGATCCAAACAAGTTTCATGCGTTATAATTTGTTACATCTCCATAGTCTGATAGGAGTTAATTTTTTTCCTAGAGAATTCTAGCATTTGGGATTGATGCTAAGTCAACACTTGGTATAGGGGACTCGATGACAGGGAATACTATTAATTGGGAAATTGAGATTTTCTTCTGTGGATGAAACCATCACCATAGTCAATTTTAGAACTTTTTTATCATCCCCTAAAGAAATCCTGCACCCATCGGCAGTCACTCCTCATTTACCCCAAAGCGACTCTGACTTTGGTATTAATGGACAGGATTTTAAAACAGCTACTGTAACTGTACTCAGGGCGTAGAGGAAAATATGCTCGTCATGACAAACAAATAGCAGATCTCCACAGAGAAATAAAAACTGTAAAAAAAAAAAAAAAAAAAGAACCTAGTAGGTATTCTGGAACTAGAAAATTAAACAGCTAATATAACAAGTTACAGAGTCATTTAAACAACAAATTAGAGATACAGAAGAGCCAGTGAACTTGAAAACCAATCAGTAGACATTATCCAGAGAGAAAAAAGATTGGAAAAAATGAGTAGAGTATCAGTGATATCTGTGGGACAGTATCACAGGTGTATCATGTAGTTGGGAGTCCAGGCGGCCTCCCAGAGAACATCAGTGCTGTACTGCGTAGATCTGGCCTGCGGTACTTCTCAACAGCATCTGAGCTGGAAAGATTTGATGTAAAAAGTCACTCAGTAACTACTGTTAAGACTTCCAGTTCAAGATGATGGCCTGAGATCATACATACTTCCTTTCCCTTCCAAAGTCCAAGTGACATGGCGGGAGAGATATAAAAATTACAATGAGCTTGAGCAAAGATAGAAAACAGGGGAAGAGTCCTATCAGTAGGTCAGCAATTTGGGGTAATTTCTGGAATACTTTATATAAAGCTGATGGAATTGGCTGCGGAGAAATCAATCAGAATAGAACATTCTGCAGTTTAGGAGAACACTAAAGCTCTGAATAATAATGTTCCCAGCAGAGCCCTGGGAATGGGGACACTGAAACCTCCACGTCAGGGATCGTAGGGCCCCAGGGCCAGCAGCGGTCTCAGGCCACAGTGTAAGGGATTGCTGCGCTGTACCGCCCCCTCCTCTGTCGGGGCTGTCTCTGGTGTTTGCCCCCAGGCTGCTGCTGCGCTCACCTCTAAGTAAGGTGGGAATATGGTGCCAGGGACTCTCAGCACGACCTTCACACTGTGCCAGAAGTAACTGCAGCCTGCCCTGTTGTCTTAAAGAGAAGACCACCCAGAGGGAAAGGCAGCTTGGCCCGGCAGTGAAACTGATACACACACATACACCTGTTGCCTCAGCAGAAGCCACCCTTCCATCTTGTACATCCAGAGGGCCTCACCCACCCTGCAGGCTCGTGTCATCAGCAGAGCCTTTAGCCGTTTGTTCTGTTGAGAAGCATGCAGGAGTCACTGATGCTAATCATTCTTTGCAAGTAAGAAAGACCAGCCAGGACTTATTAGACATTTAACACCTTAGAAGAGCTTAAGGGAGAAACAGCAGAAAGAAGCAGCTCAACTGAATCCCCAAAAATAAAGGTAATAACTTGCCCAGCAAACCAAAGCTGACTGGTATTACGAGTAGTGACACCAGCGAGACCTCAGGTCTGGCTCAGTTGCGACCTTATCAACCACTTAGTGTCTACATAGTAATGCTCTGTGCATGCTTGCAGTTAAGTCCTGCCCTTTTCCTGCCCTCTGTAGTTCCCAAGATTGGGGCTAGGGCCTGACATCCTGATACATGGAACATTAGCGACAGTGGTGAGCAAAGGTGGCTTGAGATTAGAGAAGGAGCAGAAGGAAATAGAGGAAAGCTGTGTAATTCTGTGATGAGAAAAGCCTGGAAGGTAGAATACTTGGAAGCCTTAATGGAAAAAAGTCTCATATTTGACTATGTATAATTGAAATTTTCAATTCAGCAAATTGCCAGAAATAAATGACATTGAGAGAAATATTTATAATGCATGTCAAATATGTAAAGAGATTCTGTACATCAGTAAGACTAGAATAACCCATTAGCTAAATTAAGTTTATGAATGGATAAGTCAGAAAAAGACACAAAAAGATGCTTGACTTTTAAAAAAGCAAAGAAACTCAGAACAAGACTCAGGAGTGAAAAATTCAAAAGATTGCTAAGGTGTAAGAGAGGAGAAAGGGTCCTCTCATATACTGCAGCTTTTTTGGAGTATTGATCATAATTTTTCAAGTACAACAGTAATTTAGCAATCCACTTCCAGAAACCTGCTCTTCAGAAACATTCTTACAAGTTTGCAAACGTATACATAGATGTGGATGCTTGCTGCAGAGTTGCTGGTTACCACAGAAACTTGGAAGCTACCTGTATTTTCAGAAGTCGAGATCTAGTTAATAACCCATGTGCCCAGCACATCCCTACTGTGGCTGCTTTTTCATCAGCCAAGATAAACAAGGCACGGAGAAATGTGTGCACAAAATAAGGCAAGTCGCATAGAGGATGAGCTGAGTATATTACTTCTGTAATTAAAACCATAAAAGTTTTAAATACAACATTACACTGAAATTGTAGCCAGGCATAATGGTGTTCCCTAAGAAATACCGCTTTCAGTGTATTCTGTACCGTAAATTCTGTAACTTGGTGACTTCTCAAAAAAAATTCTGTATTCTTGAGCTAGAACCTTCTAATGGATTGACTTGGATCCTGTTGATAGTTTCAAATGGTCCTTCACTTCTACTTCTAGAAATGTGTCTTCAAGTAACATCTGAAAAACTGTAAAGACACTTACAGTGTTTATAACAAAAATTGGAACCCTTCTGGCTGTTCATTAATAGGAGGTTGCTGAGACAAATCATGATATATCCAATTGATAGCCATTGATGGCCAACCAATTGATGGCCATCTATCATGGCCATCAAAATGGTGCTGCAGGTCTGTATTTATTGATAAAGGTGTCCACTATCTACTGCTTAGTGGAAGGGCTTGTGAAGCAGTATAAATAGTATAATTTCATTTTTCTTTAAAAATAATACACACATATATGGAATCTGGAAAGATATATGCCAAATATAAATGCTAGGTAATCTTATTTTTGTCACTATTTTCTGTTTTCCAGACTTGTTACTGTGAGCGTGCACTGCTTTTAGAATCAAGGGGTAAAAGTTATATTCACTTTTTTGGAGGGGGATAAAAATGAGTAAAATAAAAATTAAAAAACAGAGACAGGGACTTCCCTGGCGGTCCAGTGGTTAAGACTCTGCTTCCACTGCAGGGGGGCACGGGTTTGATCCCTGGTCTGGGAACTAAGATCCCCTGCATGCCACGCGGTGCGGCCCAAAAATTTAAAAAAAAAAAAAAGACAAATAAAAATAGTAAATGGTTTATTTGAAACTCATGTGTGTCCTCTTCCTGCATCAGGAGTTCTGGTTTGGGAGTAAAGCTGTGGTCTGGTTGTTGGATACACCACCTGCCTTGTTCCCCTGCCCCTGAGGTGTGGAGCTTTAACTGATAGGTTCCTCTGGTCCTTTCCCTTCCTCTAAAAATTGTACCTGATGGCAGTTGGAGGTGCTTGACTAGATGCAGGAGTCTGACTTGAGTACTCGGGTATCTGTACCCTAAGGGTTTTCTGGGATTCAGAGGGCAGGGAAGATTGGTGGAACTTTCATTACTTTATACCCCAAGGGTCGTAGGTAGATCCTGTGCCATGGTAGCTGCCCAGTGACACCCTCAGGAGTGATTGGCCTGGAACTGGAACCAGCATGGAGGCCTGGTTGATGGTTCTGGTTTTGTTGGTGATGATAGGTCTTGGTGGTGAAAAAGATTATGAACCTCATTATTAAATGGGCAGGGCAGTGCCCAGAATTGTTCAGAGCAAAGTTGGACTAATAACAATGAGAATAGAAATTTACCTGATTTCTAGAATAAAGGTAACATTGTAAAATTGAGTTATAATTTATAATTTAAAAAATGAGGTCATAGTAGTTCTTCTGTTCTTTGATAGAATTTAATGTTGCATTTGAGTTGAAGACAGTAGATGGCAGTGTCTCTCACACTTAAGACTTTGAGGAAGGAAACTGCATTTAGAGGCCCCAGAGTTGCAGGCTAAGCTGCCCTGTGTGACTGGTCACTGGGAGAGGCGGCTGTTTGCTAAGCCTCTTCACAGCGAGAACTGGAGCATAGACGTCTTTGTTTCCAGGGAGGAAAAGCTTGTTGTCACTTTTAATGCTTTTGTAAAGTTTAAATCAAATTCCCTGGAGACGCTTGAAGTGCACTTTATTCAGCCTGAATATGTCCACTGGCTGCCAGCTTCCCTTCTGTTTAAAAGAAGACATGCCAACAATAAATACGTAGTGCTGAGGGTAAAAGAATGTCCTTTAAGAGTAGTGATCTTGTGAATTCTGTGGCCATGAATGTAGAGGTTGGTGAGAAAAGGATAAGAACAAAATAAATGAATGAAATTTGGGATTTTATGATCAGTCTAAGGTGGCCATGTGGCTTAAAATGTCACCTGGGAATCAAGGCACCAGATGTTAAAGTGGGCTGCAGCGAGATTTGCTGTCATCTGTCTCATGTAAGTTACCTAGATAGGTCCTTTGTGACCAGAAGAAAAGGCAAAGAATTTTCAGCAGAGGAGAAATTACACATTTTTTTGTTTGCTTGTTTTAATAATAAAATATTTTTTGTACATAAATATAGTGTAAATGAAAGGTGTAACCCCTAGTGTTTTCCACACTAGAAATATTTTACCTTCTGTCCTTATTCCTTGTCTATGTCTGGTAATATCCCCAAGACCCTGATTTCATCTACATGTAGGTCATACGGAGCCAAGTTCCCTGCTGGTTCCAGAGTCATCCTTTCCTCTGGAGGTTCGGGTCAGGATATTGGACTCACTCACTCACCTGCTTGTCCACTTTGCCCTCAGCCAAATTGGGTGGCCCGTTTGCCCGTTAAGTTTCCAGGTTAAATGAGGTCTGAAGCAGCTTGTGTAGAGACAGACTTTTTTGTTTTTGTTTTTGTTTTTTGCGGTACGCGGGCCTCTCACTGTTGTGGCCCCTCCCCCTGCAGAGCACAGGCTCCGGACGCGCAGGCTCAGCGGCCATGGCTCACAGGCCCAGCCGCTCCGCGGCATGCGGGATCTTCCCAGACCGGGGCACGAACCCGTGTCCCCTGCATCGGCAGGCGGACTCTAAACCACTGCGCCACCAGGGAAGCCCGAGACAGACTTTTAAAGTTTAATCCTTTGCATATGAAAACATCCTCTTTTCTGTCTCTAAAAGGGTAGGAACTGTACCTTTTTTCCTTTCCCTTATATCTCATGCAGCTTGTAAAAAAGTCTGATACAAAGTAGGTACTTATGAGCAGTTTGTTGAATTACTGAGGAAAAGTAATTAACTTTTTATTTCATAGGCCCTAACTTTTTGGAATAATTTTGGGGTGATGAATGGGAGAAAATTGACTACTAGCTACCAAAAATGGCCATTTTTTTCCACCCATGTTTTATCTCATTTTTTAATTAAAAAAATTTTTTTAATCTTTTTAAAATTTATGTATTATTATTATTATTTTGGCTGCATTGGGTCTTCATTGCTGCGTGTGGGCTTTCTCTAGCTTCAGTGAGTGGGGGCTGCTCTTCATCGTGGTGCATGGGCTTCTCATTGCGGTGGCTTCTCTTGTTGCGGAGCACAGGCTCTAGGCTCACGGGCTTCAGTAGCTGCAGCACGCGGGCTCAGTAGTTGTGGCTCGTGGGCTCTAGAGCGCAGGCTCAGTAGTTGTGGCACAGGGGCTTAGTTGCTCCGCAGCTTGTGGGATCTTCCTGGACCAGGGCTCAAACCCATGTCCCCTGCATTGGCAGGCGAATTCTTAACCACTGTGCCACCAGGGAAGTCCTCATTTATTTATTTTTAAATTTTATTTATTATTTATTTTATTTTTGGCTGCTTTTGGGTCTTCGTTGCTGCACGCGGGCTCTCAAGTTGCAGCGAGCAGAGGCTACTCCTCATTGCAGTGCTCGGGCTTCTCATCGTGGTGGCTTCTCTTGTTGCGGAGCACGGGCTCTAGGCTCGCGGGCTCCAGTAGTTGCAGCACTCGGGCTCAGTAGCTGCGAGTTGTGGGCTCTAGAGCTCAGGCTCAGTAGTTGTGGCACACGGGCTTAGTTGCTCCGCCCATGTGGGATCTTCCTGGACCAGGGATCGAACCTGTGACCCCTGCATTGGCAGGCGGATTCTTAACCACTGCACCACCAAGGAAGCCCCTCATTTATTTTTATTCAGCTTTAGAAAACATACCATTATTATGTATTTATAGTAATCATTACACGTATAATTGTTATAAATATTCTAGACTTTATATTGTTACTGAAGTGAATTCATGCCTTTTAAAAATGTCAGAACACAAATGTATCAACATTGAATTAAGGTTTCAGAGGTTTCAGCAGAGCAGATTTCTCAGGAATTCGGAGGAGGAAGACGTGGAGCAGTCTCAGAAAAAGCATCAGCCTGCTCATACTTCAGGGTCTTTATTGGAAGCTAACAGCCTAAGAAGTGTTTTGGGTACATGTTGTTGCACACAGGTGTTGGCTGTGCCTGGGTTCCCTCTGCTATGTGTAAGGAGTAGGGGGAATGTTTACTCAGAAACACCAGTGTCCATGGTTTGACATCCCTGACAATAAACAGTTAAGTTCTGGCAATGGAATATTGAAACACTTGATGCTAGGTAATGACCTTAGGATTGCTTTCTCTTCTGCTTCCAGTAGCTTGTGTACTTATACACTTGCTCTACTCTACAGGCCTACCTGTGCTGGGGCTGCGACCTCGGCATGTGGCTCCTGGCTCTGAGGTGTGCTCAGCCTCTGGGTGAAGAAACGCACCCCTGTTGGCAGTGGCAGCAACAAGGCTGTGTAAGGCAGAGTCGGAACACAGAAAGGACAGGGCTCTGCTGCAAGGGGGCGTCAGTGAAGTCAGAGGGTTTGTCACCAGGTGTAAGTGCCTGCTCTGGTGCTTAACCAGAGAGACAGTGATGGGTTCCTGAGCTGTCAGAGTGACCAGCCGTGGGGAGGCGCTGGGCAGCAGCACCAGCATGGCGCCCTCCCCAGGCATTTCCCCTGATGCAGGGGTTTTTGAGCAGAACCTCCAAATAGAAGGGGACTTCCTTGTACATTTCTGGATCCCAGAGGACTGGCCTTGGCTGTGTCTTCATCTTTGCAGCCCCACTCTGTCTAGATCAGCCTTTGCATATTAGTGGTGCTCATCAGATGTTCACAGTGCATGACATTGTTGGAAGGAAATTCATATTATGCTAGAAATAATTTGAGAAATTGATTTACTTAATCCTTTATTTTGTGAAAGACGCTGCGTAGAATTAAATAGCACCTCCCCCAAGTTACTAAATAATTAAGTTTGTAAACATTTTACTAATTCACCACTTTTCTGGAATTTATTCCAGCATGTAAAGTAAGTGATGCTTACAAAAATACTTTAGATTAATAACCCTTTTGATTAAAATCTCCCATTTTAATTGCAGTCAGTGTTGTTTTGATTGGTTATGAGCCAACAATCTGTGTGTGTTTCTAACAATTGATTTTACTTAACTTTTTGTTTCAGAATTAAGACGCTGAGGAAGGAAGTCATCCAGAAGTTGTGATTTAAATTTGATATGTTCCTTACAAAGTAATACTAGTTTATACTTGGATTGGACATTCCTTTTTCCTTTTAAAGTTTTGTATTAAAAATAAAAAGTCTTTGGGCAGGATGACTTTCTGAATGTCATATTTAAGTACCTCCTCCCTTTATATTATTCCTTTCGAACAGATACAGTTAAAAAACTCCAGGACCAAAAACATGACATGGAAAGAGAAATCAAGACACTCCACAGGCGACTTCGGGTAAGATAAATCTTCACATTATCTCATTAGAAAGCACAGTTTTCTGAAAGTTGAGCACTTTGGTGTCGTTGACCCCACTCTCCTTCATCTGAAGCTTCAGATACTGTTACAATACTGAGCCCACTGGGCTTTGGGCAGAAAGCTACTGCCCTCACTTCAGAGTGGGACTGGTAGTAGATTCTGGTTGCAAGATTGTACTAGTAATTGATGAGTGGTAACTTCAGAAAGAGGGATTTAGGAAGTGAGTATTATATTTTGGAAAGAAAGTTTATTAGCTCTGGATTATGAAGCCTCCCAAACTAAGCTGCTTTTCTTGTGAGTTTTCTGTCTTCTGTGAATTTGATCAGCCTGCCGACGGCAGCAATGCTCTGATGCAGAGGGTCAGGGAAGCTGGACTTGTAGTTTGGGTTGTGCCTCAGTTGCTCAGGCTGCCTTGGGGTGGTGGGCACTGGGCCCAGCCAGCAGCTGTAGCTCTGGGAGAGGGGATGCCCTGGGGAGCATGCCCGGCCACGGAGGCTGCGGGAAGCAGCAGGCTGTACAGGTCCTCAGCTCCTCTCTTTGTGTGATTTTTTGTCTGCCTACATTAAATTCAGTGTTTTTCTTCTGGCTTCCTCTTCCTTTTCCTTTACTTTTGATTTTTTTTTTTCCTGTTAGTTTTTGGTGTCAGGATATTTATAGTTTTTCCCTGTAAAATCTTTCAGTATGGTTCACACACCATTTATCTACCTTATAGAGCTTTTCAGAGATACATTTGGGATGCTGTGTTTATTTTCATAAGACTGACTTTGATACCTGCCATGAGGAAGGTAGGCTTGACATTATCATTGTTAATACTGAGCACCCTGAGTGCCTGATGCCTCAGTAGGCAGATCAACTGGAAACTCTTTTCCTCACTAAGAACACGTTCACCAAAAATAATTACGTTTTCTGTTATAAATAGGTAATAGCAATTCTCTGGGATTTAAAAGAAATTAGTCATCATTTGAGATAGTGCATTACAGCAATCTAATCATAAACACATTTTATTGCTTTAAAATAAGTCTTTACTGCTCTCTTTTGGAAATAAAAGTTTAGTTTTTTAATGTAGGAAGAATCAGCAGAATGGCGGCAGTTTCAGGCTGATCTCCAGACGGCGGTGGTCATCGCAAATGACATTAAATCTGAAGCCCAAGAGGAGATTGGTGATCTGAAGCGCCGATTACATGAGGCTCAAGAAAAAAATGAGAAACTCACAAAAGAATTGGAGGAAATAAAGTCACGCAAGTATGTTTTGAGAAACCAGCTCTGTACTTATGTTTCAATAGGGAGCACTTGAGTCACGGTTCTGTGATGTGGTTTTATGGAAAGAACATAGGCTTGACACTGGTGTGATTGAGTTTGGGTCCAGTGGAAGTTACTCACCTTTTCTGGCCTCACTCTGTGACCCCTGTAAAGTAGTGTGGTCTCTGTGGCCTTTCAGAGCTGTTGTCAGTGTCCATAGTCAACAACTAGAGGGGTTGGAGTGGCCGCTGGCATGTGGTCCATTGTGGTTCCCGCCAGTCTTCTGTCCTCCGTCCCAGCCCGTTGCTATTCTTTGGGTTGTACTCCTCCCGGAAGACGTGGACCCTGGAGGCAGACAGACTCAGCCCCGTGCAGCTCTGCCTCTGCTGGGTGTGAGGGCTCGCTCAGGCCCTTAGTTTGCTTGTCTCTGCAGTGGACACAGTCCTGCTTGTGTCACAGAGTTGTTGTAGGGCTGAAGTGAGACACCCCTGGATGGCGCTCAGGGCCACGGCCAATGTCCATTAGTGGGTATCTTAGACACCCGAGTGAAGAATGCAGGCTGATTTCTCTCCACCGCTTGCTTGAGGAGTTGTCTTATGCTTAATACACACAGGTATTTTCCCATTTAACATACAGCTCTTTGGAAACCCGTAAAAAGTCTTAGATGATGTGCTCTGAGTTCCTAGTGAGATTCTATCTGTGAGCAGAGGAGAGTGGTTTTTGAGATTTTTATTAAGTATCAGTAGAGTTTGAGGTTATTGTGAAGAATTTGATTATCCATTACTTTGAACAATTCTTAAGCAGCCCTAGGTAAAAAATTTAGAAAAATATTTAACAGGCCAACTTGGAAAAGCTGTCTTATTTTATTGTTGCCTAGGTCTAGTGGATGCCCAGTGGGAAGTATTGTTAAACCATTTTTCTTTTGCTTCTTTAATAAGCAGAACACGGAGGAATGAGTTGGAAGATTATTATTTCTCCACTAGTACATTACCCTTCCTCCTTTGTACCACTGAATGAATAGAAATGCTCCATTCGAAAGGTAGCCCAAGTGACTGAAATTCTACTCTGAGAGACTTGTTCCACTGGCTCCCGAGAGCCTGTCAGTGTTTGAGACACATACTTAAAGGATGTGCCCCCGAGAGAAGTAGCATTGTGTAGAGCAGCAGTTCTCAGAGTGAGGTCTGCAGACCCAGGGGTCCCCAGGGCCCTTTCAGGGGCTCTTCGAGGTCAAACTGTTTTCATAATAATGCTGATGTGCTGTTTGCCCTCTTCACTGTGTTGACTTTTTGCACAGATGGTGGACAGCAATTGTTGATGGATCAAGGCCTTTGCACCAGATGGTACTCGTGGTCATTGTGCTCTTCCCCACGAGCCCCTCGCATTTTCAAAATGCAGGTTTCCCTTACAGATGTCCTTGGTGAAGCAGTAAATTAGTAACATCACTCTGTCTTGGTCCTTGAGTATATTCTTTTTTTTTTTTAATATTTCTTTTTGATGTGGATCAATTTTTTTTTGAAAGTCTTTATCAAATTTGTTACAATATTGCTTCTGTTTTATGTTTTGGTTTTTTGGCCGTGAGGCATATGGGATCTTAGCTCCCTGACCAGGGATTGAACCCTCAGCCCCTGCATTGGAGGGCAAAGTCTTAACCACTGGACTGCCAGGGAAGTCCCCTATTGTATTCTTTTTTTTTTTTTTTTTGGCTGTGTTGGGTCTTTGTTGCTGCACGCGGGCTTTCCTCTGGTTGTGGCGAGCGGGGGCTACTCTTCATTGCGGTGCGCGGGCTTCTCATTGCGGTGGCTTCTCTTGTTGCAGAGCACGGGGCTGTAGGCGCGCGGGCTTCAGCAGTTGCGGCACGCGGGCTCTAGAGCGCAGGATCAGTAGTTGTGGCGCACGGGCTTCGTTGCTCCGCGATGTGTAGGATCTTCCCGGACCAGGGCTCAAACCCGTGTCCCCTGCCTTGGCAGGTGGATTCTTAACCACTGCGCCACCAGGGAAGCTCCCCCTATTGTATTCTTTTTAAGGTCCTATGAGATGGGTGGGAAGTTGCGTAAGGAGCTGCTGCTGCATCTGCAGCTGTGTGCCCAGGTGTGCGGCAGTCTGGAAGAGAGCACTGCGTGTCACTGTAGTTTGTGCTGTTTTCCTTTTTCATGGAGTGAAGATTTTTACTTGAGAATGACTGACACAAGCTATTGGTATTCAGACTTTAGTGTTTGGTGGATATTTCTTGAAAATGATTAAGGGAGCCTGTCACTTCAAGGAAAGCAACTAACAGTGTTTGGTACCAATGATAAAACATGGGCTTTTAAGTGAATGTTAGGATTTTGGAAGACTTGTATCTGCCATTGCAAGTTCAGCAGCTTCCCATAAAGAGTTTCCTGATGAGATCCCTAGTGATATTAACAAGAGATTTTTAAAGAATGAATTGTTTAATGACAGGCATCGACACTTGGAAAATCCGTGTAACTCTGTGAACCAGTATTTTCCGTATGACCAGGGCATGATGTCACCCAGTCCTGTGTGGGTAAAGGATCCATATGCGTTAAAAGTGCAAGGTAGACAGAGTAGGAAAATTTCATTCATTCATATGGTTTCAGATTCCACATTTTAACTAACTTATAAGTTACTACCACTTACTGTGTTTTAATGTTTATCAAAGAAGAATAGCCATAGTTATCTGTTTTAATATCATTAAAATATACTTCCCTGGACTTCCTTGGTGGCGCGGTGGTTAGGAATCCACCTGCTGATGCAGGAGACACGGGTTTGATCCTTGGTCCGGGAAGATCCCACATGCCGCGGAGCAACTAAGCCCGTGCGCCACAACTGCTGAGCCTGTGCTCTAGAGCCTGTGAGCCACACCTAATGAAGCCCGTGTGCCTAGAGCCTGTGCTCTGCAACAAGAGAAGCCACTGCAATGAGAAGCATGCGCACCGCAATGAAGAGTAGCCCCTGCTTGCCGCAACTAGAGAAAGCCCGCGTGCAGCAACGAAGACCCAGTGCAGCCAAAAAAATAAATTAATTAATTAAATTTATTAAAAGAAAACAAATATATATATATATATAATTCCCTTTTCCAACTACACATCTGTGTGAGGCCTGCTTTTTTTCATGTCACAATAGATTGAATACAGAAGAAATGAGAATCTGACAGTCTTCTATTAAGCCAAACATTAAAGAGATGTACAGAAATGTTAAAACACTGCTATTTTAAGGACTTCCCTGCTGGTCCAGTGGCTAAGACTCCGCGCTCCCAATGCAGGGGGCCCAGGTTCGATCCCTGGTCAGGGAACTAGATCCCACATACCGCAACTAAGACCCAGTGCAGCCAAATAAGTAAATAAATTTTTTTTTAAAAAATTTTTTTAAATAAAAACATTACTATTCTTCTTATTAATTTTTTTGTTTTGGAAAACAGTTGTTTTTCATAAAAATATGTTAATTATGTTAATAAGCCCTGAGTTTATTTTTATTTTTAGATGAGTTAAATATTTAAAATATTTAATATGGTAAACGTCAATCTCTGTAACCCACATAAACAAAAGCTCTTTGGGGTCCTCAATAGTTTTTAAGAGTGGAAAAGGGCTCTAAGACCAAAAAGTTGGATAACGGCTATTGTACATTCTTTATTAAAACTTCCAAGCATGGGCTTCCCTGGTGGCGCAGTGGTTAAGAGTCCGCCTGCCGATGCAGGGGACACGGGTTCATGCCCTGGTCCGGGAGGATCCCACAGGCCGCGGAGCGGCTGGGCCTGTGAGCCATGGCTGCTGAGCCTGCGCGTCCGGAGCCTGTGCTCCGCAACGGGAGAGGCCACAACAGTGAGAGGCCCGCGTACCGCAAAAAAAAAAAAAAAAAAAAAAAACTTCCAAGCATGAGGCATTTTGGCAAAAAAAAACTCTGTCATAAGAGCCAAATGGCCACCAAAGACTAATTTTCCTAAGGACTGGCTTAATTTTTGTACAGTATGAACTGGCTTGTAGTTATATGACACATGCAAACTCTGCAGCTGAAATCTCTTTCCAGATGTAAACTTTAGTGTTTGCTTAGTGAATGAGAGAGAGCTTTCTAGAGATGAAATGGAATTGATTTTTTTAGTTCACTCACACTGAACATGTCGGAGATTCATGTTACCAATATGGGTCCAGGCTTTCCCCCCTCTCCCTTTGTAGAAATTCTATTTGGTGACTATACCATTTTTTAAAAAAATTTAAGAGTATGGGCTTTGATTTCATTTCTTTTTATTTCCACGCCTGTGCATGGCATGTTAGATAGAGCAGGTATCAATTGTCTGCATGTGCTGTGAATTCCCAGACTCACTCTCCTGGGAAGGGCCTTCTCCACAGCACAGAACCTTACAGTCCCCAGTTCTGAGCCCACCTCCCATTTTACTGCTAATTGATTACTGATGTTCTCACCTTACACTTACACAAATGAAAATGGAAACTAATGGTTACTTAACCTAGTTAGGATAACCTGATATAAAAATTTTAGTATCATTTCCTGGAATTCACCAAGCAGATAAGAATATTAGACCAGGTAATTTACTCAGCTCAACTGATACTATTTTCTTGTTTTTAACTGATACTTTTTAATACTTCTCAGTTGAGAAGGGGAAATGTGTATTTTCTAGTATGTATACAGAAATGCCCTGATTTCAGTATTGTTTTCAGGCAAGAGGAGGAGCGTGGCCGGGTGTATAACTACATGAATGCTGTTGAGAGAGACTTGGCAGCCCTGAGGCAGGGGATGGGGCTGAGTAGAAGGTCCTCGACTTCCTCCGAGCCGACCCCTACGGTGAAAACCCTCATAAAGTCGTTCGACAGTGCGTCTCAAGGTAACACCAGTCATGCCCTAGCGGGCGGTCGTGTTCATGTACCACATGTTCTCTGTTCTAGTTGATGTTCTTTACCATCTTACTCTGAGTCTCATCACATTTCATATGATGTTAGTGAGTTAGTCTTCCTGCAAGGTGGATTTTAACAGGAGATTTGGGATCTGTTCAGCCTCAGAGATCTCGGAGTCAGACTTGGGCCTTACCCCCATGCATGTGTGTCTTCTCCATGCCTGAGAACTTCCAGATGTGGGACTTCAGCCCTCTCCCTTGCTCTGAACTCCTCAGGCCCAGTGTATTCAGATGCTACTTGACACTGACACCCAGGTGTCTCCCAGACATCTTCTCACGTCCGAAACCAGATCTTGTCCCTTAACTTCCATCTTTCCCCATGTGAATGGCAGCACCATTCCACCCAGTCACGTAAGCCAGAAATCTCGGAATCTTCCCTCTTCCTTCAATCCTCCTTCCTTACCTTGACATTGACCCATTAGCAAGGCCTCTTGGTCTGGCCTCCCGCACCCACACCTGCTCTGCTCTCCATCACTGGGGGCACACCATCCACTGCTCATTCAGTGGCCTCCTCTTTATTTTTTAATTTAATTTTTTTTTTCTGGCTGCGCCATGAGGCTTGCAGGATCTTAGTTCCCTAACCAGGGATCCAATCCGGCCCCAGCAGCAAAGGTGCTGAGTCCTAATCACTGGACTGCCAGGGAATTCCCAGGATCCTACTTTTGAACAGTTCAGTCTAGAGAGGGAGACTGACATGTGAGCGGACAATTACACACATTTAATTGCACTAAATGAAATACGTGTGAAAATCCGTGTGGAGGGAAGTGACGAGCTCCTTAGGAGGAGGTGAGGAAAGATGAGCAGAGCCCGGCATTCCTTCATTTAGTATGCCGTGAACTGCACGCCAGGCTTCTCATCTGATGCAGTTGCAGAAACACTCATCCTGGGGCTTTTGTACTTTGATTTCCTTGGTTTATGGAGCACTTAACCACGTAATTAAATAGCAAAAGTGAAATGACTGGCATAGTCAGGGTTGGAAATAAACACAAATAGTCTCAGGAACAGACAGTCCGCCTGACGGCAGGACGGCTGCAGGGAGCAGCCGTGAGTGTTGAGGAGGTGAGGCGTCTCCGTTCCCAGGGGAGCCACGAGCGCTGGTTCATGAGGTGAACCCTTAAGGGGAGAGCAGTTATGAAAGCTTGCACTGCACCTTGTCGTGTTCATTATTTACTTGTGTGTGTGTTGTTTTTCTAGTCCCCAGCCCTGCTACAGCTGCAATTCCTCGAACGCCTCTGAGTCCAAGTCCCATGAAAACACCCCCTGCGGCAGCCGTCTCCCCCATGCAGGTAAGTGCCTGTGACCATGGAGACTCTGGGGGTCCCAGCTTCTGAAAGCTTGTCCTCTTCAAAGTCACCTACACTATGGCACGGGGGGCAAATGGCTGCCTCTTGAGGGATACAGTTGCGATTGTTTTCCTAGGATGCTGTGAAATTTCCTAGTTAAGATAAATTATGTTAATGTCAAGTATGTTATTCTTCTAAAATTCACTAATAATAGTGATAGCTAACAACTACTGAACACTTATTATACATTCTACACTGTTCCCAATGCTTTATAATGTTAACTCATTTAATCCTCATGACACCTCTATTGGCTATCAGGTATTATTCTTTATTTTTATTTTATTTTTTTTTGTGGTACGTGGGCCTCTCACTGTTGTGGCCTCTCCCGTTGCGGGGCACAGGCTCCGGACCTGCAGGCTTAGCGGCCATGGCTCACGGGCCAAGCCGCTCCACGGCACGTGGGATCTTCCCGGACCAGGGCACCAACCCGTGTCCCCTGAATCAGCAGGCGAACTGTCAACCACTGTGTCACCAGGGAAGCCCTATTAGGTATTATTCTTATCCCTAGTTTTCATATCTGGAAACTGAGGCCCAGAAGGGCTAAGCAGCTTGCTGAGGGTCATACAATGAAGTGTTCAAGCTGGGATTTGAGCCTGGGCGGCATGACTTCAGACACGATGTTTTTAACCCCTACACTAAGATAACTTTCTAAGCAGAATATACAGTCAACTCTCGAACAACGGGGGGTTAGGGGCACTGACCCTCTGCATAGGTAGAAATCCATGTATAATGTATGGTTGGCCCTCCGTGTCTGCACTTCCACGTCTGCGGATTCCCAGCTGCAAATTGTGTAGTACCTGGAGTATTTACTATTGAAAAAACACACATGTAGGTTGACCTGCACCGTTCAAACCCGTGTTGTTTAAGGGTCAGCTGTATAGTTGGCATGTCTCAGCCCCTGCTGCACTGCAGATCACCCAAAACTTAGTGGCTTAAAACAGCAATTTTACTATTTTTCTCATTTCTCTGGCTTTGCCTGGGCTCACCCCTGCAGCTGCACTCAGCTGGAGGGTGGGCTGGGCTTGGGCTCAGCAGGGTGGCTGGGCCGCCCTCTCCACATGGTCTTCCTCTCAGGCTCCTTCATGGCCTGGTGTCTCAGGCTCCAAGAGACTAGAAGCAGGAGTTAGCAAATCCCTTTAAGACCTGGCTGGGAACCTGGACTGTGTCACTTCCATCCCATTATTTTGGTCTAAGCAAGTTGTAGGCCAGCCCAGATTCAGAGTCAGAGTGGGAGGGATCTCCACAGGCATGAATCCAGAGCAGTGTGGCTCTTTCTGGGCCGCTTTGTAGCAGGCTGGCCCAAGGGCATTGCTGACTCATCACGAACAAGTGTCACAGGTGCCCTTCTTGCCACTGTGGGAGTGCAGACCAGAAGCAGGGCAGGTGGCGTGACTGTCAAGCTCAGGAGGCCCTCTCACTATGCCCTTGCTGTGAGCCACTTTGGGGACAGTAGCTGAGGTGAAGTTTCTCCACGTAGGTGAGAGTAGCCTAAAACCCAGTCCCCTGTGATCTAGGGTAGCCTTGGCTGCACCTCTTCCCTAAAAGATTGGATTTGAGAACATTTTATCTGAGCGGAGACTTTTGTAGGTGTTAACTACTGGCTGTGTATTTTGTGAGTGAACTTTTTAACCTTTTCCCTTGTAAAGTTTAGGGTAGAAGTGCTCTCCCTCTGCGTTTGTAATGTTACAAGTTGTGGCTTTGCATTTACGTTTATGTAGAAGATGTTATACTCTTTTTTTTTTTTTTTTTTTGTGGTACGCGGGCCTCTCACTGTTGTGGCCTCTCCCGTTGCGGAGCACAGGCTCCGGATGCGCAGGCGCAGCGGCCATGGCTCACGGGCCCAGCCGCTCCGCGGCATGTGGGATCTTCCCAGACCGGGGCACGAACCCGTGTCCCCTGCATCGGCAGGCGGACTCTCAACCACTGCGCCACCAGGGAAGCCCGAAGATGTTATACTCTTAATTTGAAAGGAAAGCAAAGGGAATTCCATATTCTGTCTATAATGAGCTTTTTATATACTCGATTAATCAAACTTTCTAGAGACATGAAGAGGGACTTCCCTGCTGGCGCAGTGGTTAGAATCCACCTGCCAATGCAGGGGACGCAGGTTCGATGCCTGGTCTGGAAAGATCCTGCATGCCAGGGAGCACCTAAGCCCGTGAGCCACAACTACTGAGCCCATGTGCCACAAGTACTGAAGCCCACGCACCTAGAGCCCATACTCCTCAACATGAGAAGCCACCACAGTGAGAAGCCCACGCACCGCAACGAAGAGTAGCACCTGCTCGACGCAGCTAGAGAAAGCCCACGCACAGCAATGAAGACCCAACGCAGCCAAATTAATTAATTTAAAAAAAAATAGGGACTTCCCCAGTGGTGCAGTGGATAAGGCTCCACGCTCCCAGTGCAGGGGGCCCGGGTTCAATCCCTGGTCAGGGAACTAGATACCACATGCATGTTGCAACTAAGGAGCCTGCCTGCCGCAACTAAGACCCGGCACAACCAAATAAATAAATAAATATTTAATAAAAGAAAGAAAAACAGAATCAAAAATAACATTTAAAAAAAAAAAGTTGGGGCTTCCCTGGTGGCGCAGTGGTTGAGAGTCCGCCTGCCGATGCAGGGGAAACGGGTTCATGCCCCGGTCCGGGAAGATCCCACATGCCACGGAGAGGCTGGGCCCATGAGCCATGGCCGCTGAGCCTGCGCATCCGGAGCCTGTGCTCCGCAACCGGAGAGGCCACAACAGTGAGAGGCCCGCGTACCGCAAAAAAAAAGTTGAAGATATAAATGAAAGCAGATGAGGGTGCAAGATTTAAGGTGAAGTTTCTCTAAATAGTGTTTGTTAGTTGAAATTTAATGTTCATGGCATCACTCTGTAAACTTTTGTAAAGATAAGAGGTAAAAAATGTCATCTCTCTAACTTGGAAAAAAAACTAGTAATTATAAGCCACACTCAATAGCTTTTTAGTACTTGATTAGTTAGCACAGTGCTTCTCAAACCTAATTGTGCACAAAAGTCATGTAGAATTTTTTTTTTTTTTTTTTTTTTTTTTTTTTTTTTTTTTGCGGTACGTGGGCCTCTCACTCTTGTGGCCTCTCCCATTGCGGAGCACAGGCTCCGGACGCGCAGGCCCAGCGGCCATGGCTCACGGGCCCAGCCGCTCCGCGGCATGTGGGATCTTCCCGGACTGGGGCACGAACCCGTGTCCCCTGCATCGGCAGGCGGACTCTCAACCACTGCGCCACCAGGGAAGCCCCCATGTGGAATTTTTAAACACATAGATTCCCAGGCCTCATCCCAGTGAACAAGAATCCCTGGGGAATGGGGCCTAAGATTAGGATTGTTAGTTTTTCAAAACTCCCTGAGTGGGAATTCCACTTCTGGCTGTGAGGGAGTCAAGGGCTGGATTATTCTGCCACCACAGACAGCTAGAAGGCTGGACAAAATGTAGGAAGCAGTTACATTCATACGTGGTAGGACAGGTGGTGCAGGACTGAAATCTTTGGAGAAAAGTTAAGAAAGCCGAGTCTTACTGCGGCCCACGCTTTTCCAGATGGTGAGCAGGGAGGATGAACCCACATGGAGCAGGAAAGGGAATGCCAGCTGGATCCGAGGAGACACAGATCAATGTACAGGGAGAACAAGGGCTGGAATTTGGGGGCAGGGTGCCTGGGAGGAGAGAGCCACGCAGGAAAGGTATAGAGCTCTGCATAGGACTCCCTTTGAGTCCTTGCTGAGTGCCAGTCTGCACATGCATAGACATGGGTTGAATCCCGCAAGGCTGGGCAAGAACGATTCTTCAGGAAAGATCAGTTACCGGGAATCTGGCAGATAGATGCTTCCCATAGTTTACACAGAGCAGGGATCATTTGAGTTCCTACTGACCACCGTGGAAAAACCTCTTTGAATACTTGGAGCATTCATTAGAGACCTCAGTGGCCACTCTGTGAAGTGGAACTAAATAGCCCTAGAGTAAACACTATTCTAGATCTTCCCTAAATGACCTTAAAAATGACCTCAAAAGATCCAAGGAGATCCATTAGTAACGGGATAGGCAGTCTCTGCACTGCTTACCAGTGATCCATGCCTCCTGCTGCTGTGCTCTTGTGTCATCTGCTCCTTCTGAGGGTTGGCTGGGCTTCGTGACTTGCTTCTCATGAACAGAATGTGGCAGAAGTGATGAACTGTCCCTTACAAGATAAGGTGGTGAGAAAACTCACTTCTGTCTGGAGGATTCCTCTTGCTATCTCCTAGATTCAGTCAGTCCAGTGAACAATTGGAAATTGAAATACTTAGCGATACATTGAATAAAATATTGTGCAAGACCTTGTAGTGAAAACTATAAAATAATGCTGAGAGAAGTTAAAGGCGTAATAAATGGGAAGATACATCATGTTCATGCGTTGGAAGACTCAGTCTTGTTAGGATCTTGCAGTTCTCCCTCACGTCGAGCTGTAGATTCAACTCATCCAACTTACAATCCCAGCATGCTGTTTTGTAGAAATTGATAGTATAATGTAAAATTTATGTGGAAATTTAAAAGACCCTGAATATCCAAAGTATCTGGGGGGGAAAAAAGGAACAAATTTGGAGGACTTCCACTACTTGATGTTAGCACTTAGAGTAATCAAGACAGTGTGGTTCTGACATAAGTTTAGATCAGTAGAATAGATAGAGAATCCAGAAGTAGGTCAGCTGATTTTCAACAAAGGTGCCAGGGTAATTCAGTGGGAGAGGGATAATCTTTTCAACAGGATTCCAGAGCAACTAGATATCCATATGGGAAAAAAAAAACACCTTTACCTCACGGCATTCATAAAAATTGAAATTGGCTATAGACTTAAATGTAAAAGCTAAAACTACAGAACTTCTATGTGAAAACATTAGAGAAAGTCTTCATGACCTTCGACAAGGCAAAGATTTACTTAAGACACAAAAAAATGAACTATAAAAGAAAATTAATAGCTTGGGCATCAAAATTTAAAACTTCTCTGATATTAAGAACATGACAGACAAGACTGGGGAGAATATATTTGCAATTCATTTATCTGTCAAAATCTTGTATTCAGAGAAGACTCGTTTGTCATCTTGGTTCAAGACAACCCAATAAATAACGGACAAAAGAGTTGAAATGTCCCTTCCCAAGAGAAGATACACAGATGGCCAATAAACACATGAGAAGTTGCTCAACATCATAGTCATCAGGGAAATGCAAGTTAAATCCATCATATCTCAGTACGCACCTTCGGGATGGCTAAAATGAAGACTGCCAGTATCAAGTGTTGGTGAGGGTGTGGGGAGGCTGGCCGTCTCACACATTGCTGCTGGGACTATGGAATGAGTAGTCAGAATTCAGCTGGATAAAAAAGGGCTGGGAGGGCTGAGGAAAGAAGCATGAGAACAAGCCCAGAGCTGGTGAACAGCGTGTCCGTGTGGGCGGGAGTGAGTAGTTGGTGGTGTTGGGGCATCACACAGAGGTGGTGGGAAGTGGCTCAGGAGAGCCGAGAGGGTTCAAGTATTTGGTAGGTATGTGTATGTATGAGACTGGAGGGGAGGAGGCTGGTGACCAAGCTGGTGCTGAGTTAAGGTGCCAGGTTGTGCCCGGCAGCAGTGTTGGAGACTTCGTGAGGAGGTGACAGAGTGAGATCCATTTGGTACTGGGGCACGAATGGCCAATCCAAGACTAAAGGAGCACATCCGGATTTTGCTGATGGCGAGTGAGGGGCATTTGGGATCTTTCTGTGTCCATTTAAAAATAGTATACTGTATACTGATCACATTATATGCCTCTGGGAGTGTGTGTGTTTTTTTCAGTCTTACTGTAACAGTGTGGAAGGAATTATGCAAATTTGTAACTAAATATTTACTCTCTGCAACATTTACTCTGTGAAACCCAACTCTAATTTAACCTAATTTGGACACTGTTTGTCTTATGATTTCAGAGACATTCCATAAGTGGACCAATCTCTACATCCAAACCCCTGACAGCCCTGTCAGATAAGAGACCAAACTACGGGGAAATTCCTGTTCAAGGTACATCTCGTGTGCAGTATTTCACTTTTGTTGTTAATTTTTTTATTCATCTGACTTTTGGGGCTAACTAACTTGTTTTTCTTTTGTTCTTGACATTATTTCTACCAGTCTGATATACATCTTTATCACAGGTTTACTAATAACACGTCTTAATTACAGATGAGGAGACTGGTTGTTAATAGATGCATCTTGGAAGATGACTCTCATAGTGTCATGAGGGTGACAGGGAGTCCACACTGTTGCCAGGCCCTGTTTTTACAGTTCTTCGTGGGGCGTGTATAGTTATCCCCATTTTATAGATGCGAAAAATGAGGCTTCAAACAGTTAAATAACTCATAAACACAGGTTGACATTGAAGTTAAGGAACAGTAGACCCGGACAGCCTGGCTCCAGAGCCCATTCCTTTGGTCTTTGTGCTCTGCGTCACTTGTGAAAGGAAAGTGAGCCTCTGAAAGCTGGGGTTCAGTGAGGGCCATTTCCACGCGGCTCTTTATGGCGGCCCCTGCACCCAAGCCCAAGGCTTCTGCCTTTTGAGGTCAGGGGTCCTCCTCCTCCCCCACTGCCTCCCTACGTGTGGTGCTGAAGTGCTTTGGAAAAACGGTTTTGGGCGTTGGACCAGGTGCTGGGAAAGGCACACTTGGTTGGGGTGGGTGTGGAGACACCCGGCAGGTGTGACACCTTCCGGAGCCCAGGCCCCTCCTGGCTGGGCAGGCTGGGCCCCTCCTGCACTCCTGGTGTGGGAGTTGGGCTCTGGGGCTGAGACTGTGCAGTTTGGACGGGTGTGGGGGAGAGAGAAGCAGAGGATTGGCTCTGTGGGCTCCGGCGGGGTGCCAGGCATGCGGTTCAGTGGGCAGTTTGTGTACAAGGGGGACGGTGGAGCCCAGGACGGTGCTGTTGCCACTGCCCCTGCAGACTTGCCTTCCATCCCGGCTTCAGCTTCTGGTTCCTGTGTTAGCTGTGGCCTGAGCTCTTTTCTCTCCTCGGAAGGTGCTCCTGCTAAGGGAACAAGTGTGGATGGTTTAAAGTCTCCCTTTACATCTGTGCCGAGTTCCCGCCCTGGCCCCCAGATGGATCTGGGGATTGTGTGTGTGGTCATGGGTCCTGCTGCTGACCTCTTGGATGCTATTTCCTTGTGTAAGTCGGGGTCATCGTGAACATCTAGCTCAGGGCCTTGGCTCCCTCTCCCAAGGCTCTCTTACCCCTGTGGTCAGCTTTGTACCCTCTCCTGTCCACCCGAGCTGCTGTGGCCCACGGTGTTAGTGGCTGTGGGCAGCATCTGGCTGTGTTGAGCCTGCCCACCCCTGGATGTTCTTTCTGGTGTCCTTCACGCCCACTCTGCATCTCCTCCTCCGTCTCCTGTGCTCGGTCCTCCTGCCTGGCCTGTGAGGGGTGCTGTGCCCGGGGCCTCTCTCTCCTGTCTCTACTCACTCTGTTACTACGTCCGAAGGGGGCTTCTCCCCTTTCAAGGCTACCTTCCCCACTCATCTTGATTGGCCCACAGCAGCACAAGGTTTACTGGGGAAACCTTGCCAGCACCAGTGGTGTTTCTCAAACTTACCTGTTGATAAGATTTACCTGAGTCACTTGGTAAAATGTGGAATCCTGGGCCTCGTCTCAGATCTGCTGACATGGACTCTCCAGGAAGGGAGCTTGGAAACTTCATTTTCACAAGCACCCCAAGTGATTCTTAGGAAGGGACAAGTTTGGGAAACTGGGCAGAGATTACCATTTAGTTTTGCTCTTACCCTGGCTTTGTGGGTGGAAAGTGGGTGTGGAAGGTCTGCGGGCCAAGGTTATTGAAGACACAGACAAAATGTGTTAGGTGTCTCTGAGGCTCTGCCGAATTAAACCTCTTTTTGGCTCTCTTCTTTTTATTACTGGTAATGGTCATATGATAACACCATTGGGCACATTGTGTGTGCAGTCTGCCTGCAAGTGCCGGCCACATTCTCCACTTCTGTCTGTTCTGGTGCCTTAACTGGGCTTAGTTGAAACTGCAAATACAAGAGAGAGGGAAATACACTTGGGTGAATTTGTATCTGAGAATATGTTGATAGTGTAACCTTTTATCTTAAACAGTCACTAGGGAAAGAAACCACTTACAAAACTAAGAACAACCAAATGATTCTAGGTCATAAAAAGCCACCGTGGTTCTCCATGCTGGTTAAGAGAGTAGTTCTGAGCTCTGCTGGAGGTGCTTTTCTCCCGATTGTCTCTTCTGTCCTGGCCGAAGTCACACAACACAGCCTGTGATTTTCAGGTTGAAAATTTCAATGGCTTCATTCCTGAAAACTTGAAAAGTGCTGCCTCTTGTTCTACTATACTTAAATTGGATAATTTGTTGGTTTTTCCAGTTAAGTATTTTATAAAAGGTGTGGTTTTTTTCTGTTTTTCATCATGCTTGTATGTCAGTTGCAGGAAAATGTTTTAGACCAGAGATCTTATTATAAATGGACTAATCAAATGCTCTTTTGTTGGTATTGTTGGCAGTTGAATTTAGTGGTCTGGGTCATGACAGGTGAATCTTTGTAGATAGGATGTGAGTTGGTGTTTGTAGCCTAAGCAGGTACATGGATACAGGCAGTTGGGAGGGTCTTCACCGTCCCCACTGTCCCCTTGCACAGTGATCTTAGAAGGCCCAGTGCAAGCAGAGACCTCGGCTGGGCGATGCAGATGGTTAGGGAGCCTGGGGTTGCCCAACGTCAGTGGGACCTGAGTGTCGTGTTGGTGTCATCAGCTCAGATGTACAGGGATCCGAGAAAGCTGATTAGTCCAAGGATAGTCATGTTCTGTAAAGAGATTTTTGTTGTGATCATCTGTCTAAATTGTGTTGAGGATAGAGATGTAAACCTTTTTAAAAATTCAGTATTTTGAAAAAATTGATGTATGGTGAAGGTACATGTAATAAATGTGATACAAAGTTAGGAGGTTTTACTAGAAAGCCAAATCTTTGTTTTAAATTAAAATAAAAAGAACCTTTTATTAAAAAGTTTCACAGCAATTTGCATTCTCCAAAGGGTAGATCTAAGTCAGATTCTGGCCCAGCCCTAGATCCAGCCCTAGCTGGGGAATTTCGAGGAGAAATTCAGATAGAAATCCTACCCTCCTGTATTCATAGCCTAATGGGTATCTGTTCACTTCCGAAGGTCTTTCGTTCCCTGTAGTTCTTAGTGTTTGTCTTGATAAACCAAACCGTCTAGGCTCCCATATTTTCTCCATATTATTATGTAAAATTTCAAGCATACAGAAAAGTGGAAAGAAGTCACATATCCGCATCTCACTACCTCGATTCTGTGGCACTTTGCTATATTCGCTTTATCACATATTTATCCATCCTTCTATCTTTCCTTCAGTTCATCTTTTTTAAATGCGTTTCAAGGTAAGTTGCAGTCAGTACCTTGTTGCAATAAGCATGCATTGCACTATTTGTTTAAGGTGTTCTCTCTGTCTCTCAACTCTTTGTTTTGAGATAAGTTTAGACTTGCAGAAGAGTTACAAAAGTGTTAGACTTCTCTTAAATCCTTCACGCAGGGACTTCCCTGGCGGTCCAGTGGTTAAGACTCCACACTTCCATTGCACGGGGCACAGGTTCGATCCCTGGTCAGGGAACTAAGATCCCACAAGCCACAAGGCCAAAAAAAAAAAAAATACTTCACCCAGCTTCCCTTTTGTGGACAACCTACATAACCATAGAACAGTTATCAAAAGTAGGAAAGCAATATCGTGGAAATGTTATTAACTGAAGTGCAGTCTCTGGATCTCACCGACTGTTCCACTGCTCTCCCTTTTCTGTTCCAGGATCAAACGCAGGACCCCAGTTTGCACTGAGTTGTCTTACCTCCTGAGTCTCCACCCTTTTGCAGCAGCTTGTCCCTCTTCCTGTCTTTTAGAACCTTGACACTTTAAAGAGTACTGGTCAGTTATTTTTTAAAATGTCTCTCACGATGGGCTTGTCTGATGTTTTCTCCTGCTTAGGCTGAGGTTACGTACTGCTGGGAAGGGCAGCACAAGGTGATGTGCCCGTCTACGTGCATCACGTCAGGGGCACGTGATGTTGATGTGTCCTGTTACTGGTGACGTGACCTGGATCACTTGGTTGAAGTGGTTGTCTGCTAGTGAATAATAAATATCCTATTCCTGCTTAAACTTCCTCTCACTGATTTTAGCATCTGTTTGTGCATTTTGCCTGCGGTAGTTAGTACTGTGCTCTAGTGGTGATTTTCTATTTCCTCATTCTTCCTGTAAGGAATCATTTGTGTTATATTATTATACTTATTGTTGTATTTATAGCCCTTATTTGTATTAGTATGGACTCGTGGATGTTTATTTTATTCTTTGGGTTAGTCTATTACTATTATTTATTTTGCTGCTCATGTTATTCCAACTTTGATCATTGGGAGCTCTTTTCATCCCCCACCCCACCAAAGTGCCAAAGCACTTTCTTACTTTGGGGCACCACAGATGATCCAGGCTTGTTTTTTCCCCTGCACCAGCTGTGGAATCAGTAGTATTTAGAAAACGAGATCTGGGTGCGAGGCGTACCCATTACTACTGAGGTTTCAGCTCCTCCAGCTCCTCTCTGGACAGAGCCAGGAAGACTGTATGTATGTGTACCAACCCATACGTACACACGTGATGATTATTTCTCTATCAAAAATCATGAGTTTATACATGTACAGTAGTTTCAAAATTGCTAAACCGTACCCTGTGAGAAGCAAATGTACCAGAGTCCAGTGTTTGTGTACAGTTCTTTTTGTGTTTAGCCTGAGAGTCTCCACTCGAAACAACATTCTTCTCACAGTTACTTAGGTCATCTCCTTTTTTCACCTCTCTCTCGTTGTGGTTTTAGGTCAAGCTTTTGTAATACAGTTAGATTAGTTTTATCACAGTTTGCATTTCATTCCCCCCCACCCACAATTCCGGTTGATTTTTCTTTTTTAAAGTATATGCATAAAATTCATTCTCTGTTTGCTGCATTGTGGGATGTTTGGTAGCATCCCTGGCCTCTACCCCGTAGCTGGTAAGGTCCTAGTAGCACCCCACTCCCCTAGTTGTGACAACCAAAAATGCCTCAAGACATTGGTATGTTGGCAAAACTGCCCCAGTTGAGAACCAGAGATGTGGTTCTCACAGTTTTATTTGTCTAATTTCAGCAGAGAAGTGGAAACTATAAGTGAAAATCAAATAGGAAATTGTTAACTGTTGCATGTTGTCTGCTGTTTCCACCAAGGCTTTAACATAATTAATCATAGTTATTTTAAATGACCTGTCAGATAGTTGCAGCATCTGTGCCATGTCCAAGTCTGGTTTATTGATTACTTGCTGTCTTGATGCAGTGAGCTGGATGTATTGTTTTTTCTTGTGTTTTGTATATTTTATGATTGTCGAAAGCTGGGAATCTTGTGTAGGACAGCAGTTTTATGCCTTGACATGGGCACCTCTTTCCTTCTAGGTGTTTAATGTGGGAGTTTGAGTTAATCTGCTCAGGAGCTGGGCTGGGTTTGAGGTTTTTTTTATTTTGTTTTTGTTTTTTTTGCGGTACGCGGGCCTCTCACTGTTGTGGCCTCTCCCGTTGCGGAGCACAGGCTCCGGACGCGCAGGCTCAGCGGCCATGGCTCCCGGGCCTAGCCGCTCCGCGGCATGTGGGATCTTCCCGGACTGGGGCACGAACCCGTGTCCCCTGCATCAGCACGTGGACTCTCAACCACTGCACCACCAGGGAAGCCCTGGGTTTGAGTTTTGTTGCTGTGATGTCCTCAGTGCACAGCAGGCTTCCAGTTGCTCTGGTGATACTTTGTGTTTAGAGTGGGGCGGGTGCTCCAGAGGATTTTTCTGTGTCTGCCCTAATTTCAGCTTTAGGCTGTCCTTTGTATTGCGTCTCAGGAAGGGCATGTCTCATACGGTCTCAGCAGTTTCAGCTGAGATTTCCTATTCATTTGTTGAGAACATATTTTCCTTTATAATGTTGAACATATTTGCAGTAGCTGCTTTAAATGCTTTTCTGCTAATTCTAACATATAAGTCATCTTTGGGTGGGTTTCCATTTCTTTTTTGAGTATGAGTCACTTTTTTCTTTTTCTTTGTATGTCTAGTGATTTTGGATTCTATTCTGGGCAGTGTGAATCATACATTGTAGAGATTCTGAATTCTGTCTTTTTTCTCTGCAGAAAATTGGTTTTTGTTAGCAAGCAGTTAACTTGGTTCACCTCAAACTCTAACCTCTTTCCTTCAGTTGAAATACCTGTTCAAATATTTTTCCTTAATTCAACTCCTTAGAATCTGAGTGCTTGTGGATTTCAGAGGTCAGTGGGATACGAGCAGAGTTTATATACAAAATTTGTGACTCTTTCCTTTCTGGTATTTCCCCAACCCCCATGCTTTCCAGCAGCTTTGGTGGTCCTGAGATATCTCCTCTGCTTCTTCGAGGCAATGATAAGACCCTGGGTTTTCTACCAAATTTCAGCTGCCCTGTATGGCCTCAGCTGGGGCCTACACTCACACCTATAGTCATAAAACTAGGAAACTCACCCAGTGCCAGTTCCTTCCAGATGCAGATTTCTTTCGTTTTCTGCCTGCTTTTAGTTTCTCTTCACTGCTTTTAAGTAGTTGATGTTTGTATGTTTTCAAGATGTCACAGTTATTTCTAGCAGGAACATTGGTCCATTTGGAACTACTCCTCAATGAGCAGAAGTTGGGTATTTAGGCTCATATTTTTACTTTTTTAAAGAGTCTTTAAAAAAAAAATTTTTTTTTTTATTGTATTTTTTTTGGCCACACCACGCAGCTTGCAGGATCTTAGTTCCCCGACCGGGGATCGAACCCATGCCCCTTGTAGTGGAAGCGCAGAGTCCTGACCACTGGACTGCCGGGGAAATCCTTAGGCTCCTATTTTTATTTTTATTTTTACTTTATTTATTTATTTATAAAAGATTTTTTGATGTGGACCATTTTTAAAGTCTTTATTTGTTACAATATTGCTTCCTTTTTATGCTTTGATTTTTTGGCCCCGAGACATGTGGAATCTTAGCTCCCCAACTAGGGATCAAACCTGCACTCCACATCTTTCCCTGGATATCTCATCGGGTCCTCAAATTGCATGTGTCCTCATCTCTTTCCCTCCCAGAGTCCTCTTCTTCTCTCTTATCTCTGTATGTGGAACCTCCTTTCTATCTCCACCATTTCCAGGTGGTCAGCAAGTGGGTTGATTCTGCCTCATTGAAGAGCCCTTGAATCCATGTACTTCTCCCATCTCCCCTGGTACCACCTGCGTCCAGGCTGTCTGCTCTCTGCTCTGGGTATAACTCATCACCCTGCATGCACTGTTGCCCTCCCACACCCTGCAGCTGGAAGGATGTCCACCCGAGACACCGTCACTGTCTCCATGTTGCCAGTGGGTGAAGGCCACACTCTTCAGCCTGGCCTGCTTTGGCCTTCCAGCCTCGCCAGCCCTCACAGCACTGCTGTCCTAGATTTCCTTTGGTGTCTGCTGAACACTGTGCTGGGAACACGCTCTCCTTTGCCCGTATAAAAGCTATTAATTATCCTTCTAGTCTTAACTGAGATGTTGTTTCCCGAGGAGGCCTTTCCGGACCTCCTCTCAAGAGCAGGTCACGTCCCCTGCTGTGTTCCCAGAGCCCCTTGTACTGCTTCTTTCCTGCATCCCTCACGCACAGCGATTTTTGAAATGTCTGGCTTTCGCCGTAGACTCCGAGTTCCAGGAGGGCAAGTTGCTGCCTTCTTTCCTCCTTTCTCTGACCTTTGCCTGGCAAGTCATGGACACCCAAGTGGTTTTTGTTTAATGAATGGATTAAAGACAAGAATAGCTCCATATGGCAATAGAGTAGACCTGATTACTGTAACGTCAGCTCTCTCCTGCCTGCCACATCTGATTGTGACACACTAATCTTATTTCCCAAAGAGGGATTCACCGGCAGTTTGACGTGAAGCTGTAATCTAGCCGCTGCTGCAGCAGCAGAGGGGCATGTGCTCGTTCCGTGGCTGGTGTCGCGGGCAGCAGTGAGAACACCACCCGGAGCAGCAGGCAGCACTTTGCCCATTAGAAGGTGCCTCTGAACAGTGCCTTTTTGTACCTTCTCAGAAGGGCAGCATTGGCCTGTGCCAGGGACTGTCTACTGAGTTGAGACAGATTTGGATCCTTAGACATGCAGTGAGAGCAGGCTGCACTGGGTGGGCGACAGGTCCGTGCACCGTGCCTCAGTCGCGCGCCTTCCATGTGCCCAGTGGCAGAGACGGAGATGGAGCGCCTCTCGCTTGCTCTCGGCTGGCACCCTCCTTGTTCTGACCCGTGTGTCTCTATAACCCGTCCCTCCTCATGTGCCGTGTTCTTTGGGAGATGAAGGCTTCAGGGACATGACCAGTTTCGTAACTGTGAAGTGGACATTTGGACTAAATTTAAAATGTTGACTCCTATTTCCTACTCTTTCCATGTTCCACGAACTTTGCTTTGTCAGTCAGTCTTTGTGCATAATGTGCTCTTCCTGTGAAGACGAGTGTAAGCACCACAGGGTTCAGAATTTTGACCGATGCTTGCTGGTGGGCTCTGCACCGAGGCTTTGTTGGTTCAGGATAAGAAAGGCATAGTAGCTATGGGCTGTGTGAGTCCTGTCTTCTGGAGCATCCCTCCAGAGTGCTGTGTGATCACAACCACACAGTCCTCACACGCTTAGAAAACACATTTTGGCATGAAAGATGTGCTCTCCTTGAAAGATACTGTGATAGGCCATTACTTTTGACATCATGATATTCTGAGAGGGAGTAGTTTTTAAATTGTTAATTCTTAAAACGAAGTGCTGACGGGGCTGTTTGACTGGTGTCTGGTTGATCCCGCCTTTCCCCGTCGAGTGTGTTTGCTCTCAGATAGGACTAACTGTCTTCACTCAGCCCAGCCCCATCACATGTCCCTGACACACCGGACCAGGCGGAACATGTCCAGCCTTCCTTGCCTGTCGTCCTGGCCTGGTGACAGCCTCGCTGGGCTCGTCACCGAGGTCAGAGGTGGGCTGGCCTGTGTCTGGGGCACCCATTGTGGGGAGCAGGTGCTGAGGAAGGGGTGTCAGACTGGGCCCAAAGGCTGGTGAATTTGGCCGGGCTGAGGGGGCGAGGGAACCACTGTGCCAGGGCTCGGGGAACCGCAGAGACTCCAACCCAGCCTGTGTTCAGCGAGAACAGGCAGAGCTGTGCCCTTAACGGGGAGGCAGGATCTGGTTGTGTCCCTCCTGAGGGTCCTCGCTGCCCTCAGACTGAAGTCCACATGCCAGGCAGTGAGGCTCTTGTCAGTTAGCCACATCCCCGCTTTAGAGCTATCCCCCTGCTGCCCTCTCTGTTCCCCACCTGCCCCGTGGTTCAGCCACGCTGGGATTTATTGTCCTCTAACTTGAATGTCCTTCTACCTCTGCTCTGAATGTCGTCTGGCTGAATACTGTTCCCCAGCCCTGTTCTCCACTAGTGAAGCCAGCCGTCTGACAGACAAATCCATGTCATTATGCTGCTGAAGGCTTCCCGATGCCTGAAGTCGAAGCAAATGGCTTCTGCCTCTGTGGCTTGATAGCTCTTTTCTTTTTATTTATTTATTTATTTGGTTGGTTGAACCGGGTCTTAGTTGCAGCTTGCCGGCTCCTTAGTTGTGAACTCTTAGTTGCAGCATGCAAGTGGGATCTAGTTCCCGGGCCAAGGATCGAACCCGGGCCCCCTGCATTGGGAGCACAGAGTCTTAACCACTGTGCCACCAGGGAAATCCCTCTCTGTGGCTTGATAGTGCTTTATCATTCTCTTATTCCAGTTTCCATCCTGACTTGTCTCTGGTTGTAGACACGTATGGCTCCTCCACTAACTGTAGGCACACAGGGCAAGGCTTTGATTTAGTTTGTACTTTTAGACCTAGATGCAGTGGGGGATCTTGGAATTTTGGTTGAATTGCATCAGAGGTAAGTAGCAGTCGGTGGTTTAGAAGTGTTCATATGTGTTGCATGTCTCATCCCTAGAAATAAAAGTTGAATGAGATGTTTTCCCTTGGTCCTTGTCTATGGGAGTTGTTTTGTATAAGGGACTCTGTGGGGAGCCGTTGAGGTGCCCTGGATGGGAAGGAGGGACAGACGAGCCTCAGGGGCATAGGGAGCAAAACTCATCTTCCTGCTGCCTTTGCCTCTTGAAGTTCAGGGTCAGGTCTCTTTACTGTGACACTTTCCATCCTGTGCAGAGCATCTACTAAGAACATCTTCAACCAGCCGACCTGCTTCTCTGCCGAGAGTACCTGCCATGGAAAGTGCCAAGACCATCTCAGGTAATACTTTTTATCTGAAATTTCTTTTAAAAAGATTCTTCCAGAAGTTTTAGTGATGGTACCAAGTACTTTCTCTTTAGGTTTATTTAACCTTACTTGCCTCTTTCGTTGATTGTTTTTCACTCTGAATTTCCCCTATTGTATCTTACACATTTCATAGAAATCACATGTCGTGGCCCTGATTTAAAAAATAAAAAATAAGAGCTAGATAGTTCCATTCACTTAACAGGTGTTCATTAAGTGCCTAGAGTGGGTTAGAAGATATACTGAAAATATAGGTTCATACAAAGTTGCGTAACTGTGAAAGGTTAAAATATGTATCCCAAGATGTGTCATGACTGTTTTTGAAGGGTTATTTCAGAGCACACCAAAAGTTCTCCAGAAGCCAGATTTTTCCAGTGTTATAGCCATTTTACAATGATGAATTTGATGGGCTTACTTTTTCGGTCTCCTAGAGCTAACTCTTCAATTTATCAGTGTTCATATTATTTTCCCCTTGTGGCCTTTTTTTTTAACCCTTAATAGCTCAACTAGAAATTGGACTAGGAAAGGAGAGATTCCTATAACCCTGCCTCCTGTGGTTAATGTCCCACTTGTATGTGGATTTAAGTTAGTACAGTTTTTATACATCTTAGCTGGGTCTTTAAATCAGTGGGAAGTCCAGCCAAAATCACCACCCCCAAAGCCCAGATCCAGAGCCTTTTCCTGTAACAGAGTTCTTCCAATTCTTTCTCAGTCTGTTCCCTCTGTTTGATATAAAATTATCAAAGGTGTTCTCATCCAATTTCCTAGCATACCACTTAAAAGAAACTGCCGATTTAAGGCAAACAGAGATCTGACATTGAAAGGAAAAGGCAGAATAATTATAAAATTATGTCAAATACGCAAGTGGATCATTCTGATAAGATCTTGTAATAGGAGAAAGCATGTCTCCTCTCGATCTTTAAACACACCTCTTAGCTGTTGCCGAGTTATAGTCTGCTGTGGCTATCCTAAAATCATCAAGAGACGTTTAGCCAATGAAAGGGTGCAGTTCCAGTCATCCGGGGGAAATTACTGGTGTTTGGCACGATTGCATTACAGCCAGCCCAGGATGATGCAGTAATGGCTCCCTCGCATCCAGCATCATCTGAGGTGAGAGACTCTGAGGTCAGGAACCTTGTCCCGCGTCTCACGTCATCGTGGCCAGAAAGCCGCTTCTATTGTGGCTCCGTTTTCAACGGCTGCAATGGCTGCTTCCACCTCCCAGTTCTCAGGACTTTCGTAATTCCAGCAAGGCGTAGTGCCTTACGCTTTCAAAATAGGACTTTCCTGATTGTTCTTATCTCTCGGTAGTTGACTTGACACGACACCTTTTGCTTTTCTGTTTCGTTGATTCATGTTTTTTAAAACGTGGCTTGGGACTTCCCTGGTGGCGCAGTGGTTAAGAATCCGCCTGCTAATGCATGGGACATGGGTTCTATCCCTGGTCCGGGAAGATCCCACATGCCGTGGAGCAGCTAAGCCCATGCGCCTCAACTACTGAAGCCCGCACGCCTAGAACCCTTGCTCTGCAACAAGAGAAGCCATTGCAATGAGAAGCCTGTGCACCACAACAAAGAGTAGCCCCCGCTCGCCGCAACTAGAGAAAGCCCACGCGCAGCACCAAAGACCCAAGGCAGCCAAAAAAAAAATCTTGACCCAGAATTAAGTGTGGCCCTGTAACAAAGTATCCTTCCTTTCTGTCTCTTCAACAGTGTTTTTGGCCATGTTCAGAAGGGTTGTGTTGATTTTGGTTGAGAGTGAATGTTGCTTTCATTAGCCTTTGGCTTTGGTCGTGTTTGTAGTTGAACGCAGGTTTGCGGGGGACTCACTGTGAGCCAGGTGGGTGCTTTGAGTGTTAAGGGTGGATGAGACACACTCCTTGCCTTCAGGGAATGTGGGCTTCTGTGCATATTTCAACAACTGTACCTTTTTTACAGTTTTTTTTGTTTTGTTTGTTTGTTTGTTTTAATTTATTTTTATTTTTGGCTGTGTTGGGTCTTCGTTTCTGTGCGAGGGCTTTCTCTAGTTGTGGAGAGCGGGGGCCACTCTTCATCGCGGTGCGCGGACCTCTCACTGTCGCGGCCTCTCTTATTGCGGAGCACAGGCTCCAGACGCGCAAGCTCAGTAGTTGTGGCTCACGGGCCTAGTTGCTCCGCGGCATGTGGGATCTTCCCAGACCAGGGCTCGAACCCGTGTCCCCTGCATTGGCAGGCAGATTCTCAACCACTGCGCCACCAGGGAAGCCCCCTACAGTTTTTTAAAATGGAAAAAAAAAACCTTTCAAGTTATCAGTAAGTTAAAGAGAATGTTAGGTTTTCCTCCTGTATGATAATTTCTGCTCTTTTGGGGACCTGCTGAAGAAGATGTCTCAAGAACTCAGCTTAAAATGTTTTTGCTATAAATTGCATAATGGCTGTTTCTCACACTCAGTGTCCAGACGAAGCAGTGAAGAGATGAAGCGAGATGTCTCTGCACCTGAGGGCGCGTCTCCTGCCTCGCTCATGGCCATTGGTGCCACGTCGCCACAGCTGTCCCTGTCCTCCTCCCCCACGGCCTCCGTGACCCCCACCACTCGAAGTCGGATAAGGTAGAGGACAGTTAGTATTGGTGCATTTCATGCCTGCTGTTCCTGGCCTTTTGAAATTAAATGATCAGGTTATAAAGTAATGACATTCGAGCACTGATGTATTTTCATTCTTTATGTGTTACTTAGTGTTTTCTGATCTAGTCTTCTATGCCTAGAATTGGGAAAGATGATTTGAAAGTAAAAAAGTAAAGCAAAGTAAAAGAGATAATTATTTTCCCCAAGCAGCTGGTGTTTTTGTTTTTTGTGGGGTTTTTTGGTTTTGGTTTTTTCAAGTAGAGAACAGCTGAGTACAAAAGTAAGTTTAGTGAAAATAGGGTGTTGATGGAGTGTTGGGGAGGCTGGAAGAGGGGAACTCGAGCGAGGCCTTGAGGGTGGTGGACCGGGAGGAAGGTGAGCGTTACTGGCAGGGTCAGTGACTCCAGTGAGTGGGCAGGAAGGCTGAACACGAACTGAAGGAGGGATGGGAGTGGGTTTCAGAACTTTACTGTATACTGACTTACAAGTTTGAGTAAAAGTGGAATATTTGGTGTCTCAGACTCAAATTATATGCTCACTTTAAAAACCCTGCCTCTCGGGGACCGCCTCTTAGAAGAGTGGTCCCGTACTCAGTGCGGGTCAGGCAGGTCGGGTGCAGTGGAGAGTGCGGCTCATGCCGCCCTGGCCAAGCCTGGGGGAGCCTTGTCCGTGCTGGTGGGCAGGGCCCCCACTCTTCCTGGTACCCCTCTTAGAAGTTGTGAGCCTCCACAAGGTGTCTCCTGGCCTTAGCTTCCTTACCTTACAGTGAAGGTGTTACAGGAGAGCACCCTCTGCTCTAGGAGGCTCTTTGCTGCAGCTTCTCATTGTGCCCATAGACTTTACTCGTCTTTGATGCTTTTTAAGCTGTTTCTATAACAAAATGGCCTGTGTGAACTAGAGGAAACCTTTTACAGTGATTGTAGTAGTTACTTTTATTTTGAGCATAATAGAGGTTTTTAGGGCTTTTTTTGGCTTGCCCTTTTGTTTTCATTCACATATCTCACCTTATCTTCGTTCTCATTTCCTGCTATCAGTGGTGTTAAAACAAACTTCTTTGAACCCTTTAAATCAGGGCAGCAATCTGGTGGGCAGGTACACGAACATAAAAGTATATTTCTTCAAGACAGCAGTCTAACTGCAAGTTGAAATATTTTCATATTTTACTTTTGGTTCTAAATAAAAATTGGTGCTATTTCAGTGCACCTCTCACTTGGAAAAGCTTCAGTTCTACATGTGTGCTCTTTGATTTCCTACCATACTTTGTAGGATGAATATGGACAGAATAATAGTAAGCCACCTATAACATCATAACCTCTCGGACAGTTACTGGACTGTTAAGTGTATGGGTCGTAGGGCTAGAATCTCCACTTGTGCAGTCATCACTAAAAATTAGACCAGGCTTTTAAGAGTGTGCTGCTTGTCAAGGAACAGGTTGTTTTACAGAGTGCTCCTTGGTATTCTGTTCTGCTTCTAGAATAGTTTCTGGAAGGAAGGATTGGGTACTGGAGGAGTGGGTTGTATGCCTCCCCTGCTCCATTGCCAGGGTGATCACAAAATCTTTTTTGATTCAGTGTCTGGTCTGGGGCAGGATATTTATTCTGCCTCCAAGGCAGTTGACAGTGCTCTAAAGTTCCCTCCATATAATTTTAAGAAATGAGTAATGTATAGCCATTGATTTCCTCCCCCCGCCAAGCTTCTGTAGTTGGTCTGTCCTGTAGTAAACTCTGAAGTTCCTTGAGAGGCAGGGTCTCTGTGTTGCTCACTGCGCCCTGCCCAGCACATGCACATGGCCTGGCACAGTGGTGCTGTGCCAAGAGAGGGTCCTTCCTTTCTTCCCTAAGTGAAAATAAGGAACCCAAGATGCAGTGGTGCTGAATCTTTGCCAGTTTCCATGTGGCTGATGAGTAGAGCCCCCTACAGATGGCAGAGCCCCCTGATGGTGGTGGGTCTGTGGGACCCATAAAAATTGACAGGCAAAATCCAACGGGTGAAGGTACATCATGCCATTGGATGCCTCCGAGTGTGCGTTTGTTCTGTTCAAATGTTCTGTTGTGTTTGTTGGATTTCTGGTTTAGAAGGGTGCTCAAATAAGAAATATTTCAACTTGGGTTCCTTATTTTCACTTATCAGGGAAGAAAGGAAGGACCCTCTCTCGGCATTGGCAAGAGAATATGGAGGATCCAAGAGGAACGCCTTGCTGAAGTGGTGTCAGAAGAAAACCGAAGGCTATCAGGTAGCCCCATGGTTCTTTTGTCCCAGGGGAGCAGCTGCCACGCCAGGTGCTGATGGCGCAGCTCACCTGAGCAGTGACGAGTCCTGCACTGGGTTCCAGGTCTACCCTGAACGTGGTGGAGTATCCCTTGGATGAAATAAGTTTCTTACCTTTCCAGAGTAGCTAACCTTTATAATATTCTTGTTCAGCTGTTGTAGCACTTTATTTAAGTCCCAGTTAATTGCTTTTGTTAAGGCCTCATCTGGACTAAGAGTGAAAATATATTTATTTTACTTTAAATTAAGATTTTACTTATCATTGATATGTTTAAAGTTTTCTCTTAGCTTTTTCCCCTTCCCACTGGGCTGTCTTTGTGCCCTGTCATTTCACATCTGGACTGTTTTATAGCCTCTCCTTTCTTGCCCTGTCAGTCTCTCTCTCTTTCTCTCTCTCTTTTTTTTATTAACCCTTTTTTAAGAACTGAAGTGTAGTTAATTTATGATGTGTTAGTTTTAGGTGTATAACAAAGTGATTCATTTATACATATATATATATATTTCTATTCTTTTTCAGATTCTTTTCCATTATAGGTCACTATGAGACATTGAATATGGTTCCCCTTGCTATGTAGCAGGACCTTGTTGTTTATCTATTTTATATATAGTAGTTAGTATCTGCTAATCCCAAACTCCTAATTTATCCCCCCCCCACAACACACACATACTGTATCCCTTCTGGTAACAGTAAGTTTGTTTTTATATGTCTGTGAGTCTGTTTCTGTTTTGTAAATAAGTTCATTTGTATCATTTTTTTAGATTCCACACATAAGTGATATCATGATACTTGTCTGTGACGTACTTCACTTAATATGATAATCTCTTATGTCCATGTTGCTGCAAATAGCATTATTTCATTCTTTTTTATGGCTGAGTAGTATTCTATCATATATATGTACCGCATCTTTATCCATTCATCTGTCGATGGACATTTAGGTTGCTTCCATGACATTATGCTAAATGAAATGGGCCATACACAGAAGTACAAATATTATAGGATTCCACTTATATGAACTCCGTAGAATAGTCACATTCATAGAGACTGAAAGTAGAATGGTGGTTGCCAGGGGCTGGGGGCAGGGAGTAATGGGGATTTATTGTTTAAAGGGTACAGAGTTTCAGTTTTCAAGATGAAGAAAGTTCTGGAAATGGATGCCGGTGATGGTTGCACAACCATGTGAATGTACTTAATGCCACTGAACTGTACACTTATAAAATAATTGCTTAGCCCAAAAAAAAAAAAGAAAAAAGAAGTAAATGATTGGGATACAGCTAGATAGAAGAACCTAGCAAGGACATAGAAGATTTGAACCATATACTATATACATGAACTATATACTAATTAGACCTGTGAGACATCTGTTGAACACTCTATCCAACAACAGCAAAGTATGTATTCTTCTCAGGTGCACGTAGAACATTCAGGATAGGCTGTATGTTGAGGAATAAAACAAATCTTCATAAATTTTAAAAGATTGAAATTGCACAAAGTATCTTTTCTGGTCACAATGGAATGAAATTAGAAGTTAATAACTGAAGGAAAATTCACAACATAACATAACAAAACTATGGGAGATGCTGAAAAGCAGCTCTCAGGGAAATTTATAGCTGTGAACACCTACCTTTATAAAGAAGAAGAATCTCAGGACTTCCCTCGCGGTCCAGTGGTTAAGACCCCGCTCTTCCAGTGCAGGGGGTGTGGGTTTGATCCCTGGTCGGGGTACTAAGATCCCACATGCTGTGCGGTGTGGCCAAAAGATAAAAAGAAAAAAGAAGAAGAAAAATCTCAAATCAATGATCTAACCGTCAACCTGAAGAAAGTAGAAAAAGAAGAGCAGACTAAGCCTAAAGCAGTCAGAGGAAGGAAATAATAAAGGTCAGAGCAGAAATAAAGGAGATAGAAGAATCAGTAGAGAACATCAGTGACACCAGAAGTTTGTTCTTTGAAAAGATCAGCAAATCTACAAATCTTTACCTAGATTGACAAAGGAAAAAAAAAAAGAGGAGACTAAAATTACTAGAATCAGGAATAAAGGAGAGGACATTACTAATGACCTTATAGAAATGAAAGGGATTAAAAGGGAATACTGTGAACAGTATACCAACAAATTGTTTAACGTAGATGAATTTGACAAATACCTCGAAATACACAAACTATAAAAATTAACTCAAGGACTTGCCTGGTGGCACAGTGGTTAAGAATCCACGTGCCAATGCAGGGGACACGGGTTTGAGCCCTGGTCCAGAAGATCCCACATGCCTTGGAGCAACTAAGCCCGTGCGCCACAACTACTGAGCCCATGCGCCGCAATTACTGAAGCCCGCATGCCTAGAACCCGTGCTCTGCAACAAGAGAAGCCACTGAAATGAGAAGCCAGCCCACCACAGCAAGCCCACCCACTTGCTGCAACTAGAGAAAGCAGGTGCGCAGCAACGAAGACCCAATGCAGCCAAAAATATTAATTAATTAATTTAAAAAATTAACTCAAGAAGAAGGAAAATCTGGGACTTCCCTGGTGGTCCAGTGGTTAAAGACTTCACCTTCCAGCGCAGGGGGTACGGTTTCGATCCCTGGTCAGGGAGCTAAGATCCCATATTCCTCGCCGCCATAAAAACAAAACATAAAACAGAAGCAATATTGTAACCAAAAAATTCAATAAAGACTTTAAAAATGGTCCACATCAAAAAAAAATCTTTAAAAAGAAAGAAAATCTGAGTAGACGTATAGCAACTAAAGAAACAGAATTAGTGATCAAAAAACTTTCAACGGGGCTTCCCTGGTGGCGCAGTGGTTGAGAGTCCGCCTGCCAATGCAGGGGACACAGGTTTGTGCCCCGGTCCGGGAAGATCCCACATGCCGGGGAGCGGCTGGGCCTGTGAGCCATGACCACTGAGCCTGCATGTCCGGAGCCTGTGCTCCGCAATGGGAGAGGCCACAACAGTGAGAGGCCCGCGTACCGCAAAAAAAAAAAAAAAAAACTTTCAACAAAGAAAAGCCCAGGGCCTGATGGCTTCACTGGTAAATTCTACCAGATGTTTAAAAGAAGAATTAACAGCAGTCTTTCTCAAACTCTTCCAAAAATAGAATAGAGAACATTTCCTAATTCATTCTGTGAGTCCAGTAATACCCTGATAACAAAGCCAGAAAAAGACATCACAAGAAATCTACAGACCAATATTTCTTATGCAAAAATCCTCAATAAAATATACAGAGAAACAGAATCCAGCAGCAAATAAAAGGAATTGTGCACCATGACCAAGTTGGATTTATCCCAGGAATGCAAAGTTGGTTCAACATATGAAAATTAAAGTAATACACCATGTTGTGGAATAAAGGGAAAAAAACACAATATCATCTCGGTGCAGAAAAAGTGTTTGACAAAATTCAAAACCCATTCATGATAAAAAAAAAAAAACACTCAACAAACTAGGAATAGAAGGGAACTTTCTCAAGCTGATAAAGGGTATCTGTGAAAACCCACAGCTACCATCATACTTAATGGTAAGACTAGGTGCTTGTCCCCCAAGATCAGGAACAGGAAAGGATGCCCACTCTCACCATTTCTATTGACATTTTTTTTTTTTTTTTTTTTGCAGACTCTCAACCACTGCACCACCAGGGAAGCCCTCTATTGACATTTTATTGGAAGTTCTCGCTAGGGCAGCTGGGCAAGAGAAAGAAAAAAAGGCATTGAAGAGGAAGAAGTAGGGGGCTTCCCTGGTGGCGCAGTGGTTGAGAGTCTGCCTGCCGATGCAGGGGACACGAGTTCGTGCCCCGGTCCGGGAGGATCCCACATGCCACGGAGCGGCTGGGCCCGTGAGCCATGACCACTGAGCCTGCGTGTCCGGAGCCTGTGCTCTGCAACGGGAGAGGCCACAACAGTGAGAGGCCCACGTACCGCAAAAAAAAGAAAAGAAGTAAAACTGTGTCTATTTGCAGATGACATGATTGCTATCTAGAAAACCTTCAAGAATTCACATAAAAACCTTTGGAGCTACTAAACAAATCCAGCAGAGTTTCAGGATACAAGGTCAATATAAAAATCAGTTGAATTTCTCTATACTAGCAATGAAACTCTGAAAATGAAATTAAGACAACATTTCCATTTATAATAGCATCATAAAGAATAATATATCTGGGGGAATTCCCTGGTGGTCCAGTGGTTAAGACTCCTCACTTCCACTGCAGGGGGCATGGGTTTGATCCCTGGTCCCTGGTGGGGGAACTAAGATCCTGTGTTCTGCGAGGTGCGGCCAAAAATAATAATAACATAATATTAACATATCCGGAGAAAAGCATGGTTTGAAAGGATACATGCACCCCAGTGTTCATTGCAGCGCTGTTTACAGTTGCTGAGACATGGAGGCAACCTAGGTGTCCATCAACAGATGAGCGGGTAAAGAAGATGTGGTACGTATGTACGATTGCATGTTATCAGCCATTAAAAAGAGTGAAATAATGCTGTTTGCAGCAACATGGATGGACCTGGAGGTTATCATACTTAGTGAAGTAAGTCAGAGGAAGACAAATATATGGTGTCGCTTATATGTGGAATCTTAAAAAATGATACAAATGAACTTACTACAAAACAGAAACAGACTCACAGACTTAGAAAACAAACCTACGTTACCAGGGGGGAAGGGTGGGAGGGAGAGATAGACTGGGAGTTTGGGATTGACATGTAAACACTGCTATATTTAAAATAGATAACCAGCAAGGACCTACTGTATAGCACAGGGACCCCTGCTCAATATTCTGTAATAACCTAAATGGGAAAAGAATTTGAAAAAGAATAGATGCATTTATATGTATAACTGAATCACTTTACACCTGAAACTAACACAACATTGTTAATCAACTATACTCCACTATAAAATAAAAATAAAGAATAAAAGACTTAGAAATAAATTTAACCAAGGGGATACAAGGCTTGTACACTGGAAACTACAAACATTGTGAAAGAAATTAAAATCTAAGTAAATGGAAAGATCCTTTGTTCATGGATTAGAAGTTTTGATACATGCTACAACGTGGATGAATCTTAAAAATATTATGCTAAGTGAAAGATGCCAGACATAAAACTCCATCCTAAAAGACTTCAGTCCTCCATACCTGAAAGCAGGGGTAAAACTGATGCTCTCAGCTTTGCCAAGTAGCAAGAATATCAATGCTGTGGCTCCTAATTTGATCGAGGACTGAAATCTCGAGCATAAATCAGTATTGCCCAACCCTTTACATTTTTTTCTTTAACATCATTTTTTATTGGGCTATACTGCACATAAGATACAGTTCACCCATTTAAAAATGTACGTTTTAGTGTCTTCACAGAGTTGTGCAACCATCACCACAATTAGTTTTAGAGAATTTTCATCAATCTGAAAAGAAATCTTGTACCTGTTAGCAATCCCTCCCCATTTGCTGTAGGTAGCCACGGATCTACTTCCTGTCTCCATAGACGTGCCTGTTCTGGGCATTTCATGGCACTGGAATTATACAGCGTGTGGTTCTCTGTGGCTTCCTCTTTCATTGAGCATAATGTTTTCACGGTTCACCCATGTTGTAGCATGTTCTCCACGTGTCACTCCTTTTACGACTGAACAGTATTCCACCTTGTGGACCACCTGTTGTCGTCCCATCATCTGCTGACGCCGTCTGGTCGTCGTGGCCATTACATACGATGCTGCTGTGCACACTGCGTACGAAGTCTTTACATGGACATAAGTAATTTTCTCACCCTCCTGTCTGTCTTTTACTTGGCTGCCAAAGTGGTTTGAAATTGTGATCTGGTTATTTCTCTTTAAGCTGCTTCTCCTTTGCCGTTTGGTTAAAGCCTCAAATCCTTGGTGTGGAGAACAAGACCCCTTACAGTTGATCTGGCCCCTGTGTAGTCTTATCAGCTTCTCCACAATCACACCTTGGCCACTGGTGCCCCCCATCCTGTCACTTCACCCCCTCCATCTGGGGAGTGTCTGCTCCTTCAGCTTCGAAGTCAGCATCTGTGCAACGTTGCCTTTGCTCTGCTCCGCCCCCGCAAGGGTTCATCCCTAATGTGCACCCCCTCCTCCCAGAGCCCCGGGAGCCTAGTTCTTCCTTGACTTGAACCCAGTCCAGGGCAGAGTGCTTTCTGTATATCAAGGCATGTTTTTTTTTTAGGGGAGGGTGTGTCTTTGTAGCTGTAATTCATTTTCCCTGTGTTACAGAACCCCACATGGTATATCCCAAGGATACTGAAGTTGTCAGTTTGTGTGTGTGTCTTCCTTTCTAGACTGTGAGCTCCTTAGAAGGGCCTGTCTTTGCCTCCCAGCGTCCAGCAGAAGGCCCTGCACGTGGCAGAGCTGAATGACTGTCTGAACCTATATGTTGAATGTCATGGGATACCTTGGAGGTTCATTTTTAGAACAGTGGTTCGCAGGCTTGTATACAAAAACCTGTGAAGATTGTGGGAAAAGTGCAGATTCCTGAGAACCAACCCTCAAGATTTATAATTTGAGAGGTGCATTGGGAGACTCTGGAATCTGCGTTTTTACAGGCATTGCACTTGATCCATAGACCATGCTGTGAGAATCACACATAGAGTCGTGATTAAGACCTTGGACTTGAGTGTCAGATAAGGTTTGAATGTCAGCTCTGCCTCTTACGTGTGACCTTTTGCAAATTACTTAGACTCTCTGGGCCTCAGTTTCCTCCTCTGTAAAATGGAAGCTTAAGTGAGGCAGTTGTGCACATTTCTAGCATATGCTATGTGTTTAACGGATTTTAAAAGTATTATTTTTCTATGTTATTGCATGTCATCTTGTAACATAAGCTTTAAATTTTCCTAGACCATTACCCTTAAATTGAGTAATTTTAGATAATTAGAAAGTACCTCCCCCTTGATTATGGAATTTTGCCATGTAGCAAGTTGATTAAAAATTAAGTAACCAGGGCTTCCCTGGTGGCGCAGTGGTTGAGAGTCCGCCTGCCGATGCAGGGGACACAGGTTCGTGCCCCGGTCCGGGAAGATCCCACATGCCGCAGGGCGGCTGGGCCCGTGAGCCATGGCCGCTGAGCCTGCGCGTCCGGAGGCTGTGCTCCGCAACGGGAGAGGCCACAACGGTGAGAGGTCCGCGTACCGCGCAAAAAAAAAAAAAATTAAGTAACCAAGTTGATTGAGGTAATTTAAGCATTAAATCAATGATTTAACTAATGTCTCTTGGTTCCCTCCACTTAAATTCTCTGATTCTGTGATTTTAAGGTACATTGTATTAAGTTAAAAAAACACACACACAAATCAATTCCTTAAGATGCTCAATTAATAATTTTAATTTTTTTTTTGTTTACTGGGTACATAAAATGCAAGAGGAAATATAATGCAAAACAGAATGGTTAGCCATTCATAAAGAAAAACCTTTTTATACATTGGGCGGTCTGTGCTACAAACTCATTTCCCCCCTTCCTTACTTCCTGTGGACACTTTTGTAATGATGTCTATGTATGGCTTTTTTGTTTGTCTGGCTTTTGTTTCCTGTGAGACTGGTATCTGTTTTGCTGTTTAAAAGTAGATAGGATGCTGGTTCTTTTATTTCAAGGTCTGTGAGTTAAAATTGGACATAATTTTATATGCATAATCTTTTTAAGCTGAAAGATATATCTGATAGAGCTCTTAATTTGTCAAGAGCCACGTAAGAAGTGCCAGAGCCCTTTCCTTATCTAGCTGTAAGTATGGATGTGCGTACCCCTCCTTGAAGCCAGCAGTGTGGGACCAGTCTTTGGTCTCTGACTTCCCACAATCAGCAGGAGAGGGCAGGCTGTGACACTGGACTGGCTCACTAGAGCAGGAGCTGTTACGTGACACTTAGCACATTCTGCACTCTCAGGCCCCAAGTGCATCGTTAGTGCTGGGACTGCGCGTGCTTTATGTCGTAGGAACTGTCTAATCAACAGAGATAGATTCCCTAATACTCATATCATCTTCCGCTAACTCTCTTAAGAGTCATCCTAAAATAATTGTACTAATCACTGTAATTTCATTAACCATCCATTATAAAACAAGCCCTTGTGAGTTGGCCTTTTATCTGACAAATACATTTTTCTCTTTTAAATTGCGCCCTGCCACCAATTATTCACTGAAGTTTTAGAATACTAGAATATTACCTTTGAAGGGGACTTGACGATCTAAGTTAACTGTCAGGTTTACAGATGTGGGCCTGAACCCCTGCCAGGATCAGTGACTCCCTCAAGGCTGAGCCATGAGTCTGTGACATCACAGACAGCCTTCAGAACTATTGCTTTAAGGATTGAGTCTTTCTTCTTTTTTAATCAGTGCCTCAGCTTGTATACAATTGTGGGGTTTTTTTAATTTTTTTTTATTTGTTTATTTTTGGCTGCATTGGGTCTTCGTTGCTGCACGCGGGCATTCTCTAGTTGTGGCGAGCAGGGACTACTCTTCGTTGTGGTGTGTGGGCTTCTCACTGTTGTGGCCTCTCTTGTTGCGGAGCATGGGCTCTAAGCACACGGGCTTAAGTAGTTGTGGCACATGGGCTCAGTAGTTGTGGCTCGCAGACTCTAGACCACAGGCTCAGTAGTTGTGGCGTGTGGGCTTAGTTGCTCCACAGCATGTGGGATCTTCCCAGACCGGGGCTTGAATCCATGTCCCCTGCATTGGCAGGCGGATTCTTAACCACTGAGCCACCAGGGAAGCCCTATAATTGTGTTTTTTAATTAATTCAAATATATAGATACCTCTAATAGTTCTTTAGTGCTTATGGAGAGAAGTGACGCTCCGCTGTCCTATACCATCACCTCTGTAAATTCTGCTTCCCAGAGGCAGCTACTCCAGTTCTTTGACTGTTTCTTTAGGGATTAACAATGTAAGATTGATGGTATGAGACTAACCAGGTAATAAGGAAAATAACTCGTACTTTCAGTATACTTTTCTTTGGTTCTAAATTTTATATTTAACAGCTTCTGTTGTACTGTTGTTTTCTTGCTCTGGGAAAACCTAACTGAACACAATCAAGGAGCCTCTAAAGGTTAATTTAAGAGAGCTTTACTTTGAAATCTCATTGTTTTCTGATAAAATACCAGGCCTAGAGATGGATTAGTTAATCCAAAGGATAATGAAATCACTTAATCTAGTACAAAATAGTTTTAATAAATGGGCAAAAGCTTTTAGTACTGCCTGAGGTAATGTAATCTCAAATAACATTAAGAATGCACAGTTTTATTGAGGGATTTGCTCATTAGTGCTTGGGCCAAAGGAGGAAAGATTGTACATTTCTTAGTGGAGGTTAATGGAATCAGAAGAATTGATGGACTTGAATGGTTTAAAAGTGATGTTTTTATGTGCTATGCTTTACTTGCTTTCTAGCAATATTTCCTAATATAGAAATTAATTTATCAAATACATACTAAGTTCTGTGTCAGGTAGTGTGCTGGGCATTGAAGGAGAAATCAGGAAATAGAAAGGAGTTCCTGTTTCTGGAAGCTTGTGGACTAGTCAGTGAAATATGCATTAGTAATTAAAACTCAATATGGACTTCTGTGTATGGTTATGATAGGTTATCAGATCAAACTCTGCTGAGAACTATTTTGTTTAAAATGCAAATATATATATATATGTCTGTGAAGGCACTGGGGACTAATGAAGGCAGCTGGGACAAATTTGGCAGGAGCCAAGATTGCAGGGAGAAAGAGATCACACTGAGTTGAGCTTCTGTTTACACTGCCTTTTTCAACCCTTGGAGCATTTGCCAGCTCCTGGCATGCGTCAGAGACCAAACAGAAAGCAGTGGTCCAGAGCTTGTTTCAGAGTCACTGAGGAGGGAAACTAAAATCTGAATTTGGAGCTACTAAGGCAACAGAGATTTAAGAGTCCTAAATCCCAGGGAGAAGACAGTCTCAGAGTAGTGAACTCAACATTTGACTTAGCTCTTGTCCTCAAGGTATTTGTCGCATGCTAAGATGCGTGGAGGTGGACCTGGAGAACTTCAGCAGAAATCTGCTGCTGAGAGGATAGAGACTTCAGCATGGCTTTTGTTCTCCTGGTACCAGGAAGAAAAAAACCAAGAGTTCAAGACCAGCCAAGGAGGAGTGACCCTGGCAGACATCCTGGGAGTTCAGTAGAGCCCTCAAAAGAACTGTGCCTTACAGATAAAGGTTAACTGGAAAAGGCCAGCTTGAAATTCAGCATCAGAACTTTCACCTGCTACATCGAGGTGTTCAGCTGCCAGAAGAAACTTAAAACCTTTCTGCAGGGAGATGGCACCATCCAGCCCCTTATATTCTGATACCCAGTGTCTCTCAGTCCATCAGAAATACGTCGTGCCAGTAAACATGATCAAATGACTGAAAATCAAGGGAAATAATAAGTAATATAGGGAGAAACTTCAGGTGATCCAGATACTTAGATTAGGCCTTTAAAATAACTGATTAATGTGTTCAAGAAAATAGATGAAGAGAAAGAAAATTTTACCAGAGAAATGGAATCTATAAAATAGAATCAGATGGAAATTTTAGAATTAAAAAAATACAACAGCTGAAATTAGGAATTCCAATACATGCATTTAACAGCACACTAGATACAATACAAATTTGTGAACTGTAGGGTTGATCAGTTAAAAATATCCACAATGAAGCACTGAGAGATGAAAGGTTGAAAAAGTACGTAAGAAGGTGTCATAGATGTGGGACACAGTAGAAGATTTAACACGTGTGTAGTTGGAGCCCTAGGAGGAGAGGGAAGGACAGGAGTGTCCTACTAAAACTGCCACAAATGAAAGTCAATGAGAAAAATCATAAAATAGAGAGAAAAGGTATTAGCTTCAAAAGAGTACTGATAAGACTGGCAACTTCTCCATAGATGGACAAAAACATAATTTATCACCAACAGGCCCACTCTGAAAGAAAAAAGGAAATTCTTTGAGCAGAAAGAAAATAATCCCATAGGGAAACAAAATTATAGGAAGGCATAAAGAGCAGTGGGAGAAATAAGTATATGGGTAAGTATAAATGAATATTGACTGCAGTATAATAAAAATGTCTTGTTTAATGATGTATTTAGTTTTAAAATATAAAACAAAAATGGCTCCAGAGGTTGGTAGAAAGGTAAATGTCATTAACATGTTGTAAGGTCCTTGTATTGTCCAGAAAGTTATAAAATTCTGAATTTATGGTATATATTAGTGAGTTAAGGGTCACCTACCATAAGTCTCTAGGGCTGCACTGTCTGATACAGTGGCCATTGGCTGCATGTGATTATCAAGCACTTCAAATGTGGCCAGTCCAAATTGAGATGTGCTGTGATTATAAAACACACATCAGATTTTGAAGACTTAGTATGGGGGAAAAAGGATGTAAAACAACCCATTTAAAAATATTGATACATATTGAAATGATCATATTTTAATATATTAGATTGAATAAAATATATTAATATTATATGTCTTACTGTTTTAATGTGACTGCTAGAAATTATATATTGGTAACAACTAAAACAATAATAAAAAATGGAAAATTAAGAGGCTAATAGAGGGGGAAAGGAGTAATAATAAATACTCAATCCAAAAGAAGGCAGGAAAGGAGAGAAAAGGAACAAAGCATAAGGGTACAGAAGTAAATTTAAACCCAGGTATATTACAATTGCATTATACATACATGGACTGAGTATTACAGTTAAAAGACCAAGATTTTCAGATTATAAAAAACAAACCCAATGCTGTTTTGCATATAAGAACCATCCTTTAACTGGAAAGACTGAAGAAGATGAAAGAATGGGAAAGATACTATGCAAGCACTAATCAAAGTTGGGAGATCTATACTAACATCAGACAAAGTACTTGTCACAGAAAGAAATATTACTAGGGATTTCCCTGGTGGTGCAGTGGTTAAGAATCCGCCTGCCAATGCAACAGACAGGGGTTCAAGCCCTGGTCCAGAAAGATCCCACATGTCGTGGAGCAACTAAGCCTGTGCACCACAACTACTGAGCCTGCACTCTAGAGCCCACCAGCCACAACTACTGAGCCTGCATGCTACAACTACTGAAGCCTGTGCACCTAGAGCCTATGCTCCGCAACAAGAGAAGCCACCGCAATGAGAAGCCACGCACCGCAACGAAGAGAGTAGCCCCCTCTCACTGCAACTAGAGAAAGCCCGTGCGCAGCAACGAAGACCCAGAGCAGCCAAAAGTAAATAAATAAATAAATTTTTTTTTAAAAAGGAAATATTACTAAAGATAAGATGGCACTTCATTATGATAAAAGGATCAAAACAAAAATAACAACAACTGCAGTGGTCAAGGCAGTCTTGGGAAAGACATATCCTAAACTCATATGTGCCTGATAACATAGCCCCAAAGAACATAAAGCAAAACTGACAGAACTGAAAGGAGAGAAAGACAGTCTCTCAGTCATATTTGGAGGTTTTAACACACCTCTCTCAGTAACTAGTAGAAGCAAACAGAAATTTCGTAAAGCTATAGAAGATTGGAGTAACACAGTTAACCAATTTGTCCTGACTGACAGCTATAAAATGCTGCACCAGACAACTGCAGATTACCCATTCCTTCCAGTTGGCCACAGAATGTTGATCAAAATGGGCCATATGCTGAGCCTTATGTAGCAAGTCTCAAAAAATTTCAAAGAATTAAAATCCTTCAGAGTAAGGTCTCAAAATGAAAGGATAGGTATGATCAGTAGATGCAGAAAAAGCATTTGATAAAATTCAGCAGCTGTTTCACTGTTTAATTTTTTTTTAAAGGAACAAATTACTAACAAGTTAGGAATAGAAGCTGCTTTCCTTACTCTGATAAAAGGTATCTAGAAAAAAATAGTAGACAAGACATCAGTCTTAATTGTGACATCAAGAGCTTTTTGTCAGAAACGAGGAAAGCAAGAAGACTGCTCTCACTTCTCTTCAATGTTGTACTGAAAGTCCTAGCTAGGGCAGTAAGGCAGAAAAAGAAATAAAAAGTGTAATGATTGGAAAGAAAGATAGAAAACTGTTTATTTACAGACACAATTATGATATAGAAAATCTAACAAAGATGCAGATATAAACATAAGAATCAAACAAAAATTTTTTAAAGATTTCATTTTTATTAACATTTTAAAATTCAAGTACATAGGAATGAATCTAATGCAAGATGTATAGAACAGAAGAATATAAAATATCATTGTAAGAAGTTAAAGAAGACCTAAGTAAATGGCATGATGTGCTAATAAGTTCATTGATTGGAAGAGCAGATAATCTATAAAGTAAATGTAATCCCAATCAGAATATCAGCAGGGTTTTCTTTATTTTTTTTAATGGAAATTGACCAGCTGATTAACATTTATATGGAAACCCACTTGGATAGATAGCCCGGGCAGTCTTGGAAAACAAAGCTGGAGGACTTGTACTACCCAATAGGAAGACTTCACAAGCACTTCATAAAAAAGGATATCCAATGGCCGGTAATAAACAGCTGAAAAAATGCCCAGCGTCATTAATCATCAGGGAAATACAAATTAAAACCACAATGAGGTGATGCTACAGCAGATTAGACACAGAATGCCTAATTCAAAAAGCTGATAATGCCTAGTGTTGGGAAAGAAGCAGAATAAGAACACTTAGACCTTGCTGATGGGGTTGGAAAATGTTCCAGCCATTTTGGAGAACTATTTGGAAGTGTTTGCTGAAGTTGACTATTCATATATCATATGAGCAAGCAGTTTCACTCTCAGGTATATCTCAACCAGAGTGTGTACGTGCATTCATCAAAAGACATGTATGAGGTTGTTAACAATCTTGGGTTGCTTGAAACCCCAGAAGTTGGCAAGATTAGTCTAATATGTGTCACAATAATGGTTAACCTTTTAGGAGGTCACAGGAGGCTTTCTGGGTTATAAGTACTAGGTAACTAGTACTTAATGAAAAATGGAAAAAATATGAATTCCATCATATTTTCTACATAGACAATTTTGCCATCTGCGACTAAAGACAGTTTTAATTCTTCCTTTATAATCTAGATGCCTTTTATTCCTTTTTCTTTCCTTATTGTACTGGCTAGAAACTACAGTACATTATTGAATAGAAGCAGATATCCCTGTCTTGTTACTGGTCTTAGGCAGGGGTCAGTAGAGTTTTACTTAAAGGCCTAACAGTAAATATTTTAGACTCTGTGGGTCATAGGTCTCTGTTGCAACTATTCAACTCTGCCATTGTACCTTGAAATTAGCCATAAGTCAATACATAAATAAATAGGCGTGCCTAAATTTTAGTCAAAATAGGCAAGAGGGTCATAGTTTGCTGATACCTATCTTAGGGGGAAGGCATTCAGTCTTTTACCATTAAGTGTACCATTAGCTCCAGGTTTTGTTGATGGCCTTAATCAGGTTGAGAAAGCTCCCTTCTATTCCTCGGTTGCTGAAAGGTTTTTTTGTTTGTTTTTGTTTTTTAGTCAGGATTAGATGCCAGATTTTGTCAAATGCCATTTCGGCATCAATTGAGATGATCATGTGTTTTTTTTCCTTCATTCTGTCCATATGGTATATTTCATTCATTGATTTTCATGTGTTGAACTATCCTTGAATTCCAAAAATAAATCCCACTTGGTCATGGCGTATGATCCTTTTAATATGCTACTGAATTTGGTTTGCTAGTATTTTGTTGAGGATTTTTACATCATTGTTCATAAGGGATATTTCTCTGTAGTTTTGTTTTCTTACAGTGTCTCTGTCTGGCTTTGGTATCAGAGTAGTGTTGGCCCCATAGAATGAGTTAGGAAGTGTTTCCTCCTCTTCAATTTTTGGAAAAGTTTTGAGGAGGATTGGTGTTATTTCTTCTTTAAATGTTTGGTAGAATTCACCTGTGAAGCCATCCATTCCAAGGCTTTTTTTGTTGGGGGGTTTTTGATTACTGATTCAATCTTCTTACTAGTTAAAGGTCTGTTCAGATTTCCTGTTCCTTCATAATTCAGTCTTGATAGGTTTTGTGTTTCTAGGAGTTTGTCTATTTCATCTGGGTTATCCAATTTACTGGTGAACACTTATTCATAGTACTCTCTTATAATCCTTTTTGTTTTTATAGAATCAATAGTAATGCCCCTACTTTCTCATCTTAGTAATTTGAGTTTTCTCTCCTTTTCTTAGTCTTTCTAGCTAAAGGTTTATCAATTTTGTTCATCTTTTCAAAGAACCAACTTTTGGTTTTACTGATTTTTCTCTGTTATCTACTCTTTATTTTGTTTACCTCTGTTCTAATCTTTATTATTTCCTTCCTTCTGTTAGCTTTTGGGTTTAATTTGTTCTTTTTCTAGTTCCTTAAGATGTAAAGTTAGTTAGTTTGTTGATTTGAGTTCTTATTTCTGAACATTTAAGAGTTTATAGCTATAAATTTTCCCCCAACACTGCTTTTGCTGTGTCCCATAAGTTTTCGTTTTAGTATGTTGTGTTTTAATTTTCAATTGTCTTTTTTTTTAATCTAATCTGGGGGCCAGAGTTTCCTTTTTTTTTTTTTAACTGAGTCTTTTAATTAATTTATTTATTTAGTTGCACCGGGTCTTAGTTGTGGTGGGCAGGCTCCTTAGTTGCAGCTCGCAGGCTCCTTAGTTGTGGCATGTGATCTCTTAGTTGCACATGCATGTGGGATCTAGTTCCCTGACCAGGGATCGAACCTGGGCCCCCTGCATTGGGAGCGTGGAGTCTTATCCACTGCACCACCAGGGAAGTCCCTCAATTGTCTTTAATTATTTTCTGATTTTCCTTGTGACTTCTTTGATCTTCCAGTTGTTTAAGGTGATTTATTTTTTAAAAAGTAGTAAACCAACCTTGTATTCCTGGGATTCCACTTGGTTATGATGTATTATCCTTTTTCTGTCTTGTTGATTTGTTAAAATTTTGTTTAGAATTTTTGCATCTATGTTTATGAGGATATTGGTCTGCAGTTTTCTTTATGTCTTTAGCAGGATTTGGTACCAGGGTAATGTTGACCTCATGGAATGAGTTGTTAAGAAGTCTCTCTTCTTTATTTTTCTGGAAAAGTTTATGTACAATCGGTATTATTTCCTACTTAAATGTTTGGTAGAATTCCCCAGTGAAGCCACCTGGGTCGGGTGTTTTCTTCATGGGAAAGTTTTTAACGACAAATCCAATTTCTTTAGTAACTCTAGGGTTGTTCAGGTTATCTGTTTCTTCTTGAGTGAGCTTTGGTTGTTTGAGTCTTTCAAGGAATCTGTCCATTTCATCTGAGTTGTTGAATTTATTGCCATAAAGTTGGTCATAATATTCCCTTATTATCTTTTAGATATTTGTAGAATCTGAAGTGTTGTATCTGCTCTGATCCCTGATATTGCAGTTTGTATATTCTCTCTTGTTTCCTGATTAATTTAGCTAAAGGTTTATCAAATTTACCTTCTCAATGAACCAGTTTTTTGTTCTGCTTTGTTTTGTTTTTTGGCTGCATTGGGTCTTCGTTGCTGCACGCAGGCTTTCTCTAGTTGTGGCGAGCAGGGGCTACTCTTTGTTGCGGTGCGTGGGCTTCTCATTGTGGCGGCTTCTCTTGTTGCAGAGCACATGCTCTAGGCATGCAGGCTCAGTAGTTGTGGCTCACAGACTCTAGAGCACAGGCTCAGTAGCTGTGGTGCACAGGCTTAGTTGCTCCGCCGCATGTGGGATCTTCCCAGACTAGGGCTTGAACCCATGTCCCCCTCTCTGGCAGGTGGATTCTTAACCACTGCACCACCAGGGAAGTCCCTAATTTTATTTATTTTCTTTAATGTTTTTGTTTTTCTGTTTCATTGATCTGTACTCTGGTCTTTTTATTTTCTTCTGCTTACCTTGGGTTTTATTTGCTCTTCTTTAGTTTCTTAAGGTAGAAGTTGTCTTGATTTGAAGGGTTTTTTCTGCTATAGATGCTTACTGCTAGAAATTTCCGCCAAAGTACTTATTACTTTAATGGTATCCCACAAACTTTGATATATGGTATATTCTTTTTCATTCAGTTCAAAATACTTACTAATTTAATTTCCCTTTTGATTTCTTCTTTGACCCATGGGTTATATAGAAGTATGTTATTTAGTTTCCAAACACTTAGGGATTTTCCAGAGATCTTTCTATTATTGATTTCTGACTTCAATCCATTGTGGTCAGAGAACGTACTCTCTGTGACTTGAATCTCTTTTAAATTTTTTGAGACTCATTTTGTGGCCCAGAACATGGTATATAGTTTTTAAAAATACTATTCTTCTGTTGTTGGAAAAAATGTTCTTTAAATGTCAGTTAGAGCCTGTTGGTTGAGAGTGTTGTCAACATGTTCTGTATCTTCAGCTGCTTTGTGTCCTTGCTCTGTCAGCTGTTGAGTGAGGGGTATTGGAATGTCTTGACTTGAAGTTGTGGATTTTCTGTCTCCTTGCAGTGCTAATAGTTTCTGCTTTGTGTATTTTGAAACTGTTATTGGGTACATAAATGTTAAGGATGAGAAATTGACCTCTGTCATTATGAAATGACCTTCTTTATCCCTGATAATATTCTTTGCTCTGAAGTCTTCTTTGTCTGATACACCCACTCTGGCTTTATTTTGATTACAAAATATTATTATTTTGATTATTTTGATTACAGTTTAGCACGTTGTATATTTTTCTAGTGTGTTTCTGATAGGTAGCATATAGCTGAGTATTAGCATATTGCTGTTTTTTAAGTTATTTTCCTAACGATTACTCTAGGGATTACAATGTACATCTTACCAGAGTTTACTTAAGGTTTTTCTGACTTAATTTGGTAAAATATAGCTCCAGTGTAGCCCCATTTCCTCGCTCTTCATTTGTGCTGTGATTGTCAATATATATTAGATTTGTGTTATAAACCCAATAGTACAGTGTTATAATTATTCCTTTATACAATGCTATTTTTAAAAAAACCTAAAAGAAGAACAGTAATGAGGGCAGTTTCTGGTGAGAGAGCCACAGACTTTCTGTTCTTACCGGAAGTTTTAGTCCCTTTTCATGAATAATGCTTCTTAATTTATTTCCTTTGATTGATGTCCAGAGTCCTGAAATGATTATTTTTGACCAGTTTGTCCAGTTTCATGTTTTTTTAGGAGAGGATTTGTCGGCCTCTGCTCCACCACAGCTGGAAGTCTCCTAGCATGCTTCCTTTTGGGATTCTTCTTTATTTCCTGACCCTTTTTCAGTAAGCAGCAACAAATTCTCCCAGAATTGTGTGTCCCTGTGGGTTGAAGAGAGTAGAGTGAGAATGAATGGCCAGATAAAAATAGCTTGGTCCTTTCCAGCTCCTTTGAAATAGTAGATGGTCTGTAGAAAGTAGGAGAAAGGAAGTTCCCTCCTTGGGCCGTGTGCCGTGTCCACGGGGAGCGTGCTGGTGTCTGCCTATACGGCCCGGGCGCCAGTGCTGCACCCTCCCCAGGCCACTGCTTGGAAGCTGTAAAGGCAGCTTTTATCCCTGGGAGAGATTGGCCCCAGAGACCCAGGTTCCTTTTGATGCTTCTTGGTCACTGCATGCTGGGAGGGGCCGGGGAAGAGAGCAGCTCCTCTACACACAACCCCTCCTCCCCTGGCCTGTCTGAGAGTGCGGGTGGAACGTTACTGCTGTGGATACTCCCCTCCCTTTTTAAGGAGGTCTTCAGTCTCTCTCAGGAAGACGCCAAAAGTGCCACTTTCCCCATCCTCCCTTCTCTCTCTCCCCTTCCACCTTCCTAACATCCTCTCTTTGTGATTGGAGTTAGTGCTCGGGTTGGGGAGGGCAGAACGGGAGGTTAGGAAAGCTAGGGGCTCTGCCAGTGGATAGGGTACAGTTGGAAGAATGCATTCAGGATCCCTGAAGCTCAGAGCAAAGCTTAAGAGTTGGTTTGATTTCCTCTGCTGTATCTGGAGTCTCAGGCCACAGGGACGGCTTCCCAGAGTTAAAAATAAAAAAGGTGCAGGCAGTAGATAAGGATTTTGATCTGAATCAGATCTAGGTTGGAAGTCTAAATTTTTTTGTTTTACATTGTCACTTTGCATGGAAACTAAGTTCCCATACAGAAAGATCTTATTGTTTGTAAATATCACTGTGTTCCAGGGGTTTAAAATACTTGAACAAAGGGGAAAAGAATGGCCAGATTTGTGGTCCCACCCGTTCTTTATGTGGACTTGCATACACTCACAGGTTCTCTCCAGTGAAGCGATTAAAGCTGCTAGTCTAATTGTCCTCTGACCTGATGGCACGCCGTCTCCATCCAGAAAGCTTGCAGCAGCCGAGCAAGGTCACTTGCCCACCAGGCGCCCCTGGTAGCAGAGCGCGCGCGGCTTGGGCTGGACTCCGCACTGCGGTCACGGTGGAGAGAGAGAACGGCTTCCTGTTTTCAGGGATTCCTCTTAGTGCCAAACATAGCAGCTGGGAAACAGAGTTTTCCCAGAATCACGATGTACTTCTTGTGTTCTGTTTAAACATGATTTGACAGCAACTGTTAACCTCTATTTCCAGAAATGTCAGGGCTATAATTTTTAAATTAATTGCTTAGTAACATTGAGATAAATTAGTGTGATCATTGTTTTAGTGTGAGGTAGGTGACAGTAAGTCAGGTTTCCCCCTGTGACACCAGTTAGGTTTTCCTACACAGGTGAGAGGGTGTGGGAATCACACACAGCGCTGGTTCTTAAACACTGATTCTCGCCTTTCTGATTGGGAGCGTCTTTCAGAGCCACATTCGGGGTCCATACATTCCGGAAGATGTTCAGTAGAGCTGACCTTCCAGCTGCCGGGCGGAGCTGTGGTCAGTACACAGAAGCAGCAGCCTCTCAGATATGCCTGCTGTGACCTCACCAACAGGATGGGCTTGTGCAAGTGCAGAGGTGGGAGGGGTCCACGGAGTTTCCACAGTTTCCGCGGAGTCACAGACTCTGTGACTCGGGGTCCTGCTCCTCTGCCCTTCCTTCTTCCCGTGTAACTCCCATGAGGACAGAGAGAAACCTGCTGAGTGTGGTCGACGGTTTGGTCACCAAGCGCTCTTAGCTTTAAGATACTTGTCTCAGGAGTGCATTTGCTTAGATAAAGTTTGAAGTGCTTCATCGGAATCAGCATCCAAAATTCCATTCTCAGAAGTTGGAGAAAGTCAGACTTGAGACAGCCCCTAGAAATCGTGAGGATGGGGCTTCCATTCCATAGGGAGGAAGCTGCAAGCCAGCGGGGTGCTTGCAGCCTGAGCTCTTGCTGTAGGGTCTCCCGACACCCAGCCCCAGGCTCTTCCTACCAAGCTGTCCTGCTTCCCCAGCAGTGCCCCAGACTCCAGTAAGTTTCCAGTAAGTAGGTCTTTTTATTTTATGAGTAATGCTGAGAAATAGAAGACAAATCAGAAAAGTAACATTTTCAACAGCTGCTTAATTATTTTGCTAAAAGCAGAATCATTAAATTGTCTGGGTCACATAATCTTTATGTATCATCTCTGGTAGCATGCATAGTCCTTACTCCCTTACATCGTGAGAAGCCTTTTTTTCCTTCTTGTGCTTCATTGACTTTGGATGGGGTGCCAGCATAATGATGTGAAGTCCACAGAGGAGTTGAGATTTGACGGGTTAATTTCATTATGTACATGATGCTCTGCGTTTTCACAAATGAGTTTAGCCTGAGGTCATTTGGGAAATTTAGGGTACCTCTTCATTTGTAGAAGCAGTTTATTTGTGAAGATGCTCCATTGCTGCCTCATGGTACACATAATAACTATAGAAAGGGTAATTAACCATTAGATTCTGTAGGGAAGAGGAAAGAGAACCTGGTTTCCTTTCCAGCTGGACTCTTCAGACCCAGGAGGAAGGAGGCTGGCCTGTAATCTGCTGTGTAACAGGCACCACGCCAAGAGTGGGTGACTTACAGTAAGCATGGCGTTGACTTGGCTTATACAGGTCCGGTGGAGGTGGGTAGGGCACAGTAGGCGCGGTTCACCTCTGCTCCATCGCAGGCTCCCGCCCTCACGCCTCTGGTGGTTGAGACTTTCACTGGGGCTGTGACCGGAAACCTCCGTGCAGCCTCTCCCTGTGGCCAGGGCTTCCTCACAGCGTGCTGGCCGTGATCCAAGGGCAGATGTCCCAAGAGAGGGACAGGTAACGGCCCCTCGCCTTTCATGACCTGGGGGCAGAGGCCTGCCTGGCTCCAGGGGAGGGAAGTAGACCCCACCTCCTGATGGGCAGTGAGGCTCTGAAGAGGATACAGGGCAGAAATACCATCAGGCTATTTCTCAAGAGTCCAGGCTGCCACAGAGATGGCTTTGTCTTATTTAAGGAAGTAGAGACGCTAATAATGTGACGTGAACCTTGTCAGAACCTGGTAATGATTTTTAAAAACACTGGCTCACAGGTGAGAGGCAGCCTGGGTGGAGCAGTGACAGTCAGTGAAGAGGTGAAGGATTCCCGCTGTGCAAGCAGAGGTGCCCCGGGGTTCACTGGAGCCCACCCTGGGTGTCCAGCAGACAGCACCTCCCATAAGTCGCTGGCCTGGGGCGGGTTCTGCCATGGTTTAACCCTGCACTGCATTCAGTTATAAAACTCCAAAACACCAGGAATAAGAGGAAAAGCTTAAAAACTGAGAGAGCCTGTGTAGTACCTAAATCTGAATGTGTTTGTGGCTTTGGGATGCCCTTTTTTTTAAACAAATGTATTGAGGTAGAATTGACATATGTTATTACTACGTATGTTTTTTCTTCCAGTTTTATTGAGGTAGAATTGACATACAGCACTGTATAGATTGAAGGTGTAGAGCATAATGATTTGACTTACGTACATCATGAAACCACGACCACAATAAATTTAGTGAACGTCCATCGTCTTGTATAGATACAAAATAAAAGAGAAAAATATTTTTGTGTTGAGAACTCTTAGGACTTACTCTCTCAACTTTCATATATAACATACAGCAATGTTAATTCTATTTATCATGTTTATGTTCCGTCCCTAGTATTTATCTTGAAACTGGAAGTTTGTACCCTCCAGTTCCCCCTCCCCCACCCTCACCGCTGGTGACCACAAATCTGATCTGCTTTTCTGTGCGTTTGTTTGTTCGTTTTTGAAGTATAGTAGACCCACAGCACTGTGATGCATAACACAGTGGTTTGGAGTTTCTGTACAGTACAAAATGGACACTACTGCTGCACATATTTACATTTTACAAGTTGATGAAACACACCTGTGAAACCGTCCCCATGTGAGATGAGCATCTCCACCTCCTCAGAAGCTTCCTCAGACGCCTTTGCATGCCGGTCGTCCCGCCCCACCCCTGCCACTGTCCCTAGGCAACCACTCATCTGCTGTCCCTGCAGGGTTTGCATTTTTTATAATTTTGTATAAATGGAATCATAGTGTGTGCAATTTGGGGAGGGGTCTGGCTTTTCTCACTGAGCATAATTATTTTGAGATTCATTTATATTGTTGTATATATCAATTTGTTATCCATTTGGCTGTTGGTGGACATTTGTCTGGTTCCAGTTGTTGCTTGTGGTGAGGAAAGCTCCCGTGAACATTTGGTGCAGGCATTTGTAGAGGCATCTGAAAGTGGTTGGCTGGGTCATGAGGTCGGTATAGGTTTAACTCTTTAAGAAGCTGCCAGACTGTCTTCCCAAGTGGCTGCACCCACTCCGCTCCCCCACATGCACAAGGGCCCTCATTCCTTCCTGTCCTGGCCAGGACTGGGCACGGTCGGCCTCTGTCCTCTCGTAGGTGTATGGTTTTGGTTTTGGTTTTTTGCAGGTGCCAGTGAACTAATGGTGTTGGGTGTCTTTCCATGTGCTTATTTGTGATACGTTCATGTACCTTCTTGGTGAAGTGTCCGTCACAAGGTCATTGAATACAAGGAGGGATGTAATGCCATCTAGAGCATGACCTTTGCCTTCAAGGAACTTCCAACATTATTTTTGAAACATAATATTTCCAAGCCTTTTAAAATTATGCCTTTTCCTAGGCATAAGACTGCCTTTTGTATGACTCAGATTTGTGATCACAAGCGTGCACTACTGTGCCACGAAGGCTCCAGGCGTGAGAGACCTTTAGACTTTTACCGACACCGTATCCCTCCTCGTGGCCCTCAACTCTCTCTCTCTGGCTGCATCCTAACATGTTTTATACCAAGAAACCAACTTGTATGCAAAAGAAAACCAGAAAAGTAAGGAACCGGGAGTTTAGGAGCCCAGCGCCATGCACAGGGCCCCAGCAGGACGGACAAGGGGTAGTCACGCTCCACCACGGGGTCCAGAGAGAAGCGTTTTCCCACTTGCCTCTGCTTGTTGCCCTCAAGGGCAGGTAAGTAAACCATTGAGCTGGGGCTTTGGAGAGAAATACAAGAGGGTGGTGCCACAGCTGTCTGTGTTCCCTATTTTAGATGTTTTGCCATTTTCCCTCTGCCAGAACGGTACCTGGTAGGTGTAGAAACAAATCCACTGACAGATTTGAAAGCAGCAGTTCCTGCTGGAGGCAGTGAAGTGAGTTCATCTTGAGGTGAGCGTGCTGTGTTGAGCGGCTCTGTCCCAGGATCATTTCCTTCCCTCACGGCCCCTTCACGTGCGGGCTGCCTGGCCCCTGGGCGTCCTGGTATCCTGGGTCAGACAGACGCGTTCCCTGCGATTTCAGAAATGGGAAGACTTGTCCGTGGTCCTGCCAGGCTAGGCTCTCCTTCTGTCTCAGCGCCTCCGAAGGTGTTCTGAGGGCTGGGAGGGTGGCGGCGCGTCCCCATGGGCACCCTCCCTGCCGGGGTCCCAGCAGGGCTGTGTCCACGCCTTTGCTCTGATGGATTAATACTGTGCTGCAGTCTCTGTGTGGTAGTTTCCTTTTCTGCATAAATTATATTTTTCAAGTGTAAGGTGTTTGAACGAGTCTAGATGCACTCTGTGTCTGTCCTTTATGCTTTATAAAGTGTTGTCTTATTTTCAGCAGCCCTCATGTTTAGAAGCTGAAACTTTTTTTTTAAAGCCCATTGCTACACTGAAGCTTTCAGATCCTCAGGCGTTTTTTCCTTGATTTTCTCTCTTTCCCTTCAGACTGCTCTTAAGCCAGCTCTGGAGCAGCCTCTGCGGAGGGCCTTGAGAGCAGCCCAGGGTTCTGCTCGGTGCTTGGTGGAGAACAGCCGCTCGCGGAGCTGCAGCCCGAGCGGAAAACCGGTTGCTTGGTGCTGTTCGGGCCATAGGCACTGTGGTCCCACGACAGAGACGGGCCGCTCACGGAGCCGTCAGTTTTCATGTCCGGCCCAAATAGGGGTCCCCAGGGGCTGAGTGTTGACTAGAGGAGAGGGACTCGGACCCAGCGGGACCTCCCTGGCCTGCGCCCGTCTGTGTCATGGAAGGTGGTCAGCACTGCCTCAGGAGGCCAGATGAGGGGCCGAGCGAGACCTGCGAGCTCTAGCCGGCACTTTATTAAATCCTCGTAATTGGGTCTTTTCCCCATTTTGTGTATGAGAAAGTTGAGACTCCTCCAAGTTAAACTGTATGCCCACAGCCCTGTAGCTTGTAAGGAGTGGCCCCAGGTCCCTGGGACCCTAAACCCACGATGCCTCCTACTGTGCAGAGAGGGAGCCTTCAGCTCGGTAGAAGGCATCAACTGAGACATAAGCCGGGGGAGAGTGAGCCTTGAGAGCTGCCCCAGGAGCTCCAGCTAGACTGAGGGCCCTTCCTCGGAGAAGGCATTTGAACAGGGGCTCCCACGAGTCGGAGCTGCTCATGCTGGGCGGCCCTCGAGGCTGCAGCACCCAGAGTGCACTGCATCCATGTTTCAGAGCCTGAGTACAAGATTGGTGACCTCTGTCCCAAGAATACCCTGAAAGAGGCCATCCTGGGAAGTTCGGGAGTGCTCCTTCTCCTCCTCAAACACTTCCCCGGGCCGCTGGGGCTGGGACCAGCCACCCTTCTCCCTCTATGCCCACGCCCCCCCAGAGCACACACAGGGAAGGTACAGCTGGGAGTACTGTCTCCTTCGGTTGAAATTGCATTTTAGTGAGTAATAACCCTGCCAGAGCTAGACGCAGTCTAGAAAAGGCAGAGTTAGTTCCTAAGCTGCTAATAAAACTGCTAGGACTTGCCCAGTGCTCGTGACTTAACTCACCTCACCAGGGGCTCTTGCTGACCGTCCCTGCCTGGTGGCCATTTCCTGAATTTTCAGACAGCAGACCTCATGGGTCCTGTGTGCTCCAACACAAAAAGTTTCCTTTGGGAGGGGTTTATGGGAAATATGGGGACATCAATCTGGTCCCTTAGGGTGACATGAAGTGTCCCCTCAAAATAGGTTCATTTGACTGAAAAGAGTTATTACAGCACATTAAGCCTGTGGTGCATGGTTCTACCTCGGGCTCTGTGGAACTTCAGCATAGTTAGAGCTGCTTCCTGGATGTGTGCTCGCACCCTGAGCACGTCAGGCCGCGTCACTGCAGGTCAGTGCAGCCCCTTCCCTCCCAGGACGCTGGACAGCCATCCCCAGGATGGGTGGTGGGTCAGGTCCCTTTTGAGTTGGCAGAGTGCTTGGTGTATCCTGGTGGTAAAGGAAGCAGACTGATACCCTGCTTCTACCTTTAACTGCTTGTTTTTAAGAAATTAAAAAATTTTAGAGCAGGGCCAGGGCCGTAGTAAATTCCCATAAAATGCACTCGTGAGTCATTGCATGTGAGCCGTAACTTCTTCAGTAAACGCTTGTGGGTAGTTAGTTGCTTGTGAGGCCTACCTGGTGTACAGACTTACTGAGCATAAACTACTTCCGAACGTCAGACAATTTCTAAAATTGTAGTAAAATACACATAATGTAAAGCGTACCATCTTAGCCATTTTTACGTCTACAGTTGAGTGGCATTAAGTACATTCGCACTCTTGTGTGTCTGTCAGCACCTTCTAGTTCCAGAACTTCTCATCTGGAACTGTTTCCCGGCCGCAGCCCCTGACAGCCACACATCTGCTTTCTGTCTCTGGATTTCACTATTTTGGGTGTTTCATATAAATGGAGTCATATAATTTGTGGCCTTTGTGTCTCACCTTCACTCAGCGTAATGTTTCCAGATTCATCCACTTTGTACCATGTGTCGTTCCTTTCTGTGGCTCGAAAACACCCCATCATGGGGATGCTCCCCGTTTTGTTTATCCATTTTCCGGTTGGTAGACATTTGTGTTGCTTTCACCTTCGGACTCCTGTGCTGCTGTGGACACTCGTGTGGGGGATTTGTGTCCACGCCATCTTCAGGTCTTCTCGGTTTGTCCCCAGGGAGTGGCCTCACTGGGGCGCACAGTGATTCTACGTGTAAGTGACCAGGAATCGTCACATTGCTCCGCAGCAGCTGCACTGTCTTACGTTCCCAGCAGCTGCACTGTCTTACGTTCCCAGCAGCAAGTACAGGGCCTCTGGTTTCTCCACATCCTCACCAGCATCTGTTGTTTTCAGTTTTCTGAGTACTGTGCATCCTGGCGGCGTGAGGTGGTGGCTCAGCCTAGTTCTGATTTGCAATTCCCTGGTGACCAACAGCGTTGAGCGTCTTCTCTTGTGCTGCTGGCCACTGTCCCTCGACTTTGGAGAAATGTCTGTTCAGATCCTCTGCCCATTTTCATATTTGGGCCATTGGGTTGTTTGTCTGTCATTGAGTTGTAGGTTTGTTTGGTTTTCATGGAAATTTTCAAATACACACTAAAGCTGTGAGAATAGTAAAAGGACACTCAGTACACCGCCCAGGCCCAGGTGGTCAGCGCACAGTCCTCGCTGTCCCACCCCTGCCTGGTGATTCCAAAGCAGGTCCCAGCCATTTAATGTCACCACATATTTGGACAGAGGTCAGACTTCCCAACTGAATCATGGTCAGTTTTACCGTTGATTTCCTTGACTTAAGATCCAAATAAGGTTCACACATTGCATTTGGATAATATGCCTCTTTTAAGTCTGTTTTAATCTTAAAACTCCCATCCCTCTTTTTGTTTCCTTTCAGTTTGTCTTTGGAAGGAACTGGACTGTGTCCTGTGGAGCATCTGCATTTTAGGTTTGGTGTTGACAGCCCTGCAGTGCTGTCCCTGGTGTAAACTGGTCGTAGATTCGAGGCTGGATCTGATTCCAGCTCAGATTTCCAGCAGAAGCCCCTCAGGTGGAGTTGTGTCCGTCCGTCCGGGTAGAGGAGAGGGGGGCCAGCTCGCTACCGCTGCTGATCACGGTCGCCCAACAGTGCTGGCCTCGCTCCGTCTGTCCCAGTAATTCCTCTTTTCAGATAGGCTCCTCCATCGGCTGTTTGGTTGCCTTATGTCGAGTCTGGTCAGGAAGGTTCCGTCCAGTGCTTGATCCTGGCCTGGTTCCCTAGCACACAGCGTCCTGAGTGAGGTCCAGCTGGCCCGGCCAGGCCTCGTGCTGGGATGTCCCGTCCATCATGTTTCCAGCTGCCTTTGGTCTTCGGGTCGGTGGTCCTGTCTCCTGGCTGCACGCTCAGGGCATCTGGGGAACTTCATGGAGAATGGTGCCCAGACCAGCCGGATCAGCCTCTCTGGCGGACGGCTGAGAGGTGTCACCTTGAAAAGGTTTTGCCCGTGATTCTGAGGCCTTTATTGGAATCCCTCCCCGCACAGGGCACAAGATGCAGGCCTGTCTCCGGGGTCGCTGGCCCCCTGGGCTGCCTGCCCTGGCGTCCTTCCTTCCTTCCTCCCACTTTACACACGTCCCGACATGGACATCGTGACGAGCGGGCCTCAGATTTCCCAGACCCCTGCCACCTCCCCCCTCCTCTCCTCTCCCCTCCCCTGACCTGGAGCAGAGCCTGGCTCAACTTCAAACAGGAGACAGCATGGAGGCCCCAGGCAGCACCTCAGATGTGCAGCCAGCGCGGGCACCCCAGCATCAGCAGGCTACTGCGTGTTCCTCCCGGGGCCTCTGGGGCCTCCCGCTAACAGTCGCTCCTGGAGCACTAAAACCCGCCTCCTGGTGGCTTTTCCCTCTCTTCTAGGCACTGGATCTCCCACCCTCCTCACCCAGATTCCCTAACACCCTCCAAACCCTGTCCCTCAGCCCAGGGCTGAGGCCTCGAGGCCCCGTGGACAGGGGTTTGTCTGTGGCTCTGTCCTGCCTCCCGAAGGCGGGCGGTGTACTCGGCCATGGTCACGGTCACGGGGGGATCCCACCACGGCAGCTGAGACAGCCAAGGAGGTGGTGCCATGAGTGTTGCAGAGATTAATCATGGGTTTTGGCCCTTTGCCTTATGCCCCCAAAAATGGCATTTCCTTAAATAGATCAGAACCTTAACAACTATATGGTATTTGGGGGTACATTTTATGGCCCTTAATTAAACTTCAGACACATTAAAACATTTTAAGATGCTTTATGACCTATTCTTAATCTTTTTTTGTGGAAATTTCTGTAACTTCTTGGCTCTCAGACTCCAGCCCTCAACCCTTTATGCACAGAGGTGGGACTCACCTGCCGCCACAGGCAGGGACAGGGTGCATCTAAGGGCGCAGGATCAGGGAGGGCACATGTCCCAGTTCGGGGAGCTGCCCGCCGAGGGCAGCGGGGGCCAGGGGAGTCTGAGCTCTGGTGAGATGAAGAGGGCAGCTGAGGGCCCTGCACACAGGCCACAGCCATCTGCCTACAGATCACCGTCAGCCCTTCCTGGATGGAAGGAAAATGGGGTGAAGCACCTCATTTGAGTCTGTGCTCAAAGCTTTTTTTTTTCATGTAAATTTATTTATTTATTTATTTATTTATTTTTTGGCTGCGTTGGGTCTTTGTTGCTGTGCGCAGGCTTTCCCTAGTTGCAGCGAGAGGGGGCTACTCTTTGTTGCAGTGAGCGGGCTTCTCACTGTGGTGGCTTCTCTTTATTGCAGAGCACAGGCTCTAGGCATGTGGGCTCAGTAGTTGTGGCTTGTGGGCTCTAGAGCGCAGGCTCAGTAGTTGTGGCGCACGGGCTTAGTTGCTCCGCGGCATGTGGGATCTTTCTGGACCAGGGCTCGAACCGGTGTCCCCTGCATTGGGAGATGGATTCTTAACCACTGCGCCACCAGGGAAGTCCCTCAAGGCTTTTTTTGAACTTTTGCTCTGGCTCGTCCCGTAACGCTTTTGTTTTTGTCCAAACTTGGACTTATCTTGTGCAGTAGGAAAGCCCTGAAGACACCTGAAAGCTAAATGCGAAATCTGAATTCATTAATTAGCAACTTGTATTATAATTACTATATCTCTATTTTAAAAGAAAACTGTTTCATTCTTAGAGAGCTTGGCACTGCCTGTGAATAGTGCGAAGAAAGTCCTCTCGTTAGTGTGCATGTTCCCCTCAAAAAGCACCAGTTTTGGCTCTACGAGTATTTTTTGTAAAGGGGTCAGCCGGCCACCTGCAGAGCTGCGGTGTCAGGGCCCGTAGGGCGGAAGGTCCTTGACCCTGCAGCTGCTTCAGAGAGAAACACACTGGAAGACAGGTCTCATAGTCAAGGACCTTCCTCTTCACTGGAAGTACCACTTTCTGAAAACAGAAATTCCATTTCTAGACAACTTTGTGAAGGAAATACGTGAAGAAGTCTATCTGTGAGAGTTGCGAGGCTGTGCAGATGATGTGCCCTGTGCTGTGGTTTGTGGTGCTCCTCCTCTGGCGACCTGCTCACTGGGACCAGTGGCACCCCGAGCACTGCCTTGTTCAGCGGGCTTTCTGGCAGCACTGATGCTGTTGACCCCTCCCAGTTCTGATGCTTCCTCCTTTGGCTTCTGGTTTGCCCCGCCTGTCAGACCTTCCCCTGTGTCCCGTTGAAGGCGGTTCTCCTCTGCCTGGCCCTTATACTGAGGGGCTTGGTCTGAGGCCTCCCTCCTGCGCACTGTCCGCTCCGGCCACCCCCGGCCACCCCCCTACGCTGCGTCCCCAGCTGCAGACCCTCGTGTCAGCACCAGGCACCTCCCTGGGTGCCACAGACGTAATTGTCGGGAGTACCTCCCCCCAGTGAGCCGTGCGTCACTGGAGGACCCTGCTGTCCAGTTCTGCCAGCACAGACTGCAGGCTCTCTCCTTCCTCACGGCCAGTCAGTCCCCAAGTCCAGTTTGCTTTTCTCCGGAGCCTCTGTAGCCCTCATTTCTCCTCCCTACTCGCCACCCTGATGTCCCCTGCTCCCAGCTCAGCCCCAGAAGACTCATACCCAGGCCCCTGCCTGCAGGCCTGTGGGTGTCTCGCTGGGGGTCAGCACTCTGGCTCCCTCCAAGGCCAAGGTCTCCTGCACCACCCTGGAGGGCTGCGGCTCTGGTGTCCTCACAGGCCTGCAGAGACGGTCCATGCACGCCCCTGTGGCATTTGAGTTGCTTTGCGATGAGCGGTCGTAGAGCCGATGTCCCTCCCGCCTTGGGTGTTGAATGATTTTGCGAGAGCTTGTTATCTGCGCTCTTCTTGGAAACCGCGTGGGGTGGGGCCCAGGTCCCCTGCCCACTGCTCACCTCGGGGGCCTGGAGCTCCCTGTGGTCCCTGTTTGGGCACAGCCGGTAGTGGGAGGGGTTGGCTCCCGTGGGAACGGCCATTTCTCTGGCAATTTCATACAGTTTTTGTACCTTTCCATGCATTTATTTCTTTCTATGGATCCTGTCCTTTTATTAATACGCTGTGACAGCCGTGGGGCCCAGAGCACAGACAGGAGGCTGGGAACATCCCACCTTCCCTGTGCTTTTCAGCTTTGGAGACAGCCTTGCTGTCTCCATGCTTTTCTGTGTTCCGTCTGTGTTATTTCATAGTATCAATAGTTTGATTTTTCAGCCCCGAACATGAAAAACACTGAAGTAGATGGTGAGATGGGAGCAGAGGCTGCAGGCCTCACCGCCTCCCCGCCCACCCCTGTGTCAGGGCCTGGCTGCTTCCCCAGCATCTTTGGATGGGCCGGGGCCGCACTGGCCAGGCCCCCTCCATCTCGCAGGGGGCAGGACAGTGGTCTGGGTTTCAGTTGTTTTGATTTGGAAATTGGCCGTCGTTGCCCTAGGGCCCCAGGCCCACTGTCTCCTCGGGGTGCCTCATTCACGAGGTGCTGCTCTGACTGCGGGGTCCAGGCTGGGGGTCTGGTCTGTTTGGAGGAAGCTGGATGGCCGAGTTCCCACAGCTGGAAGCTGGGGCACAGCTGCTTTCTCTGGTGCCGGGGCCTTTGCCTCGGGCCGGTGAGGCCAGGCACGTAGGCGGCTCCGGCTCCACCACATCAGGCCTAGGGGCAGGAAGTAGAGATTTGTTTTCCTCCAGGCGTGCATGTGACCCTCGGGCAGGGGTCGGAGCCTCTGGCTGCCGTAAGCTACACTCAGTCCCGTACGGAGCTGGGACACGTTGTGAAGGAGCTCATTCCCTGCTGCCCATGCGATGGTGACCAGTGTCCTGGCTCTTTTGTCAGGGCGTTTGGCCCTGATGACTGGGAGGAATAATCCCACAGGAATCATCTGTGACCTGAGCCCTCCTCATGGAAAAACGCTTCTGGGGTTTGTGAGAATTAAAGTGACACACGGCCCGGAGGATGCTGGGGACCAGGGTTCCTGGCCCTGTCCTCCCACCCACCAGCCCCACACCTTGGACAGGTGACTTCCTTCCCTGGTCCTAGCTTCCTCCCAGGTGGGGCTGAAGCGCCCCCACTGGCTGCTTCCTGAGATCCCGATGACATCAAAGGGGCAGGTTGGCCATGGCCGTAACTGTGGTTGTGCCAGAGCAGAGGCCTGTGAGGGCAGCCAGCCTGTCGGGGTGGTATCTTCATGGTCACAAGTGTGGGGACCAGTGAGGCAGGGGCTGCCCAGGCCTCATCTTAGGGGGGCGGTGATGTCACTGAGTGGCTGGCACTGCCCTTAGGTGGCTGCGTCAGATGGCCCACGGCCAGCGCACCTTACCGCCGCCTCTCCCTGGGGCTGTCAGCAGATTTGCACCCCTTTGCACCTTAATCTGATCACCTTCCTCACCACAGTTTATGGACAAGGCCTCCAGGCCAGATTGGGGGCCACTGAGGGAGTGACCTCTGGGATCACTGCCCCCAGAGCTGCTACCCTTCAGAGGGTCGTGGTTGAGCAGTCCCCAGAGGGCAGCGTCCTGGGTGCCTGCAGTCAGGGCTAGACGCTTCCTTTTGGTGACAGAGTTGTGTCCACACTTACCTGCTGCTTTTGTCAGGAGAGCCCCACCCTCCCCACCCGCCCTTGTCCTTGGGCCCTACTTGGTGTCAGTTTTGTAAGGGGGTCGGGCCGGCAGACTTTGTAGAACTCCCTATGGAGGTGAATAGCGTTGTTGTTCTTTGGCCGCTGCTCCCGGGGAGTGAGGACTGCCACCTCGAGCACGGTCACCCAGGAAGCGGACTCGTGCATTTGAAGGCTGCATGAAACAGCAGTAAGACATGAAGCAGGAGGTGCTGGGGGTTGGGGTGCTCTCTTTTTCAGTTTGTGGCATTTTCATAAAGCGTGTGAATTTCCAAATTTCATTGTGGAGTTTCAGCTTCAAAAGGGTTCTTGCAAATAAAGGTAAAGGCTACTTTCTAGCTGAATTGCTTTATCATATAATAAAATACTCTGAATGACGTGTTTCTTCTGTAGTTGTGAACAATTTAATTTGAATATGGAGTAGGTGCCCCCTCAAAGAGTCAAGGTGGTTCTCGGAGATGCACTGTGGTAGCCCCACCCCCACTCCCCACCCCCCGGTCATTGGCACCGAGTACAGGCTGGCGGCTGGTCCTCAGAGTGCAGGGGTTGTGATGTCCTGTAAATGATGGGGAGGAGGCTGGACCACAGCTCTTCCTAACACAGCGCTGCTGCCCCCCGGTGCCCCAGAGGCGGAGCCCCCAGCCCCCAGGGCTGTGTCCTCCCAGGTCAGGGTTTGGGTAGCTCAAATTTCTGCTCCTGTGGTTGCAGCGATCTGGTGTGCAGGGTGGGGGCCAGTCACTGACACCAGCTGGTCCTGGGCTTGGCCCCCAGCCCCCCAGCCTGCCGTGCTTCCTGCAGAGGCTCAGCCTGCTGGGCCTGGGGGCCTCCGCCCCCCTCGGCCATCTCCTGAGAAGCCCGTGGTGTGTGTTGCTCACGTTTTCTTTCTTTTCCTGCAGAATATCGACATCACCAACTTTAGCAGCAGCTGGAACGACGGGCTGGCCTTCTGTGCTCTCCTGCACACGTACCTGCCTGCCCACATTCCCTACCAGGAGCTCAATAGCCAGGATAAGGTGAGGCCATGGAGGGCAGGCGGCGAGGAGGGGGAGAGAGCCCTCCGTGGCGGTGGCGGTGGTGGGGCAAGCTGCTGGCTCCTCACACACCCCAGTGGCCTCTCTGGGGAACGACATTGAGGGTCAGGGCTTCTTGAGGAGAGTGGTCTGGGCAGCGCCACCCACGCCAGGCCACCTTCCCCACGTCCAGCCATGACCGGCTCACGGTGCAGCCCTGCCCAGGTGGGCACTGGGAGAGGACCCAGGCCCAAGCCCTCTGGTGTGCACCCCCATCGTCCCCTCCTGCCCTTCAGACGACCTTTGAAGACCCCCACGGGGAGGAAACAATTTCACAGGTGTTGCTTATTAGTTTTGGGGGTGCTGGGCGGCTCAGAGCTGATGTGTGAAAAGTGACCCTCCTGTGTGGAGAGGAAAGAACAAGTGTGTGGGGGTCACTCCGCAGCTGGTCACCAGAGGGGCGGGGCGGCGGGCACGGGTGTGGACCGGGCTGGTCAGGCAGCCCTCCCCGGCCCCGCTCACGCACCCGTCACACGGTTTCTTTTCCAGCGGAGGAACTTCACCCTGGCCTTCCAGGCTGCCGAGAGTGTCGGCATCAAGTCCACACTGGTGAGCCCCCGTCCCCTGAGGAGAGACCCCTGGGAGGCCTGGTGACCAGGAGGCTGCTGGGTGGGGACTGGGGCCCCTGCGGGCCCTGCACCAGCCGCAAAGATGTCCTGCGGGTGGGGTGCAGATGGTCCCCTGCCCGGCGCTCTTTATGCCTCCCGTCAAGTGTCCCAGGGAAGCGCCCTGAGTGGGGGGTGGTCACGTTTCTCTGTCAAAAGCACATTCCAGCAGATCTGCCTTGGGTGTCAAAGTAGAGGCAGGGGAGGGCAGGGCAAGGCCCCAGAGCGCTTCTCAAGGGGGGAAAGGGAGGCGGAGGAGCCCTGGGGTCAGGGCTGTGCTCTGGGCTACAGTAGCTCAGGACAGACGTGTTTCCGTGGGGGCTCCTGCCTCGTCACCAAGTCTGACTTCCAGGGGGAAAATACCTCGTCCAAATGCAAAGCCAGAGACTTCCACGCCCTGAGATGCTGATGAAATTAACGTGACGGGGGTGTTGCACATCTCGGGGGTCCACAGGGTGTGAAGGACCCCACAAGGCCAGGTCAGGAACCCCCAGTGCCACCTCCCACCCCGAGGTTACCCATCACCCTGCCTTGTGACAGCCAATAGCTTTGAAGACATATTTGCACTCATCTTTACCCTGCAAGAGTGTTTGTGTAGAGTTCCATAAATATGTCTTCTGAATTCACAGAAATACGTGTTTCTGAGTGGCTTCTATTCAATTGTATATATAGAGAGAGAAATTACAGTCGTTGAAATATTTCTCATTATCTGGATATTTTACACCATGTGTAAAATTCTGATATATAAGCAGGCAGTTTCCCCACCCTAAAAACTTTCTGTTGAGATTCTTACACTGGACATACATGTGTTCTTTCTCCCCATCCCATTGACTCTGGTGCTCATTTGTGTCTCGCACCCATGGGACCCCTGGGAGCAGTGCCCTGCAAGGACAGCGGGTCTTTCTTGGGGGCCTCGTGGGCATGTCTCGGAGCCCAGGGTCCCCCGCCTGCTTCCCGGCAGCATCAGCTGATGTCTCCCCGACCATGGGGCCCACACAGGACACAGAGAACTGTGGCTTCCGGAGCTTCAGGGGGTTGCCCACCGTGGGGCAGGCAGTACCTGGTGGGAAGCACACTCAGAGGTGACGCCGGAGGGGTTAGCGAGGAGAGGCAGGTGGGGAGGAGGGCCCAACTCCCCCTCCCCCAGAGGAGACCAGCCCCTTCCAGCCTTGAGGGGCAGCCCTGGGCAGGGCGGGAGGCTTGGACATTGCCTACGCCCAGGGCGAGGACCTTCCTGGGTACTTGGCCGCTGACCTGTGCAGTGAGACTCAGACAAAAGTCCCATGAAGGAGGCCTCCAACCCCAGAGCCCTTGGTGCTGTGGCTGGGAGGCAACCCGGGCTCTAACTAGCCTCTTCTCCTCTGTCAGGACATTAACGAGATGGTCGGGACCGAGCGGCCGGACTGGCAGAACGTGATGCTCTATGTGACGGCCATCTACAAGTACTTTGAGACCTGAGCACCCGAGGCCCCACGGTCACCCCGGACGCAGCGCCCTTCACTCTGCCCCTGGCCGCCCCGCAGCGTGTGAGCCCCGCCCCCGGCAGGCGGGGGACTCGGCCTGTGTGGCCTGCGCTTGGGCCAGGCTCTTCCACCTGGCCTCTGCGGCCAGGGCCCCGCGCACACGCTGACCTGCTGGAGAGATTGGGGAACCATTAGCACTGGGGCGGGAGGAAAGGCTCACTCACAGTCCAACCTAGGGAAGGGGATTCGTGCGCGGGCAGCTCCCTAGGTTGTGAAAGCTTCCTGCAGCACCTCAACTGCTCGCCCCTGAGAACCGGGGTGGGGTGGGGGGAATGGGTACCTGATAGGCCCCTGTTCCCCTCCTGTGTGACAGGGCATCCTCGCCGGCGATATGGACCGTGCCCCCCGCCCTCAGGCTCTGCCAATCTTCAGCTCCAGGGGCTCGGAAACCCAGCACCAACCTCAGGGTTCCAGACAAAGGAATCTTTCCTAAGGAGTTCTCTTTTTTTCTTATGAGCAATACTGGGGGGAAATGGCTCTTGTTCTCTTAGTACCAAAGTTAAATTGTTTTGGTAAGTGTAGCGATAAAACACAAAATCTGGACATAAGGTGATGAAAGCCAGAACCAACGTCGCAAGAAACAGGAGGAAAAGCTGAACAAGTCATGGGGCCCAGATGGTGCGATTTCAGTCCCTGAGTCGCTCGGAAGTGACCCTCCTGGCTGGGGTGGAAGAAAGTGCCTTAGCTCTGCAGGCGAGGCTGCCGCCGCCATCCAGATGACAACCCTCAGCCCTTCTTGGGAACGGGGAGCGGCTGTTGGTCAAACAGTCTTGAGACCTGCACTTCCAGAACACAAATAAGCAGGAGGAAGAGCGGCCGTTGCCCCACAGAATGTGAGACGGAGGCTCGGGGAGGCTGCCCAGCCAGCCTGGGGGCTGCGGCTCCATGTGGGAGCAGGAGGTTCAAGATCGGGTTGGACGAGTCGACAGCCCAGGACAGGGCGACTGTGAGATGGGCTGTACATGCAGCCCGCTGGCCCAGGTCACCGGCTGCCACCCCCGGGGAGGCTCCTGGTGAAACACCTGTTTTCAGCTGCAGAGCAGCGCCCAGCCCAGAGCACACAGGAGACCCCTCCTCCCTGACAGGCTCTGTCATTGCATCTGCTGCCCTGCTGGGCACCTGTGCTGTCAGCTGAGTGACTGTCAGGGGAGAGTTGTTGCTTTTCAGTGTCTCTCCTCTTGGGTTTTCTCTCATCTGCCCTTATGGTGGCCTGTGTACCTGATCTGCGGCCACATTTTTGCCTATTTATTATGTGAGGCGGCTGTTTTGGCCAATGGAGACTTTCCTGGGTCCGCAGTTCACACCGCTGTCCCTGGCGGCTCCTGCTGCAGGGCCTGGGGGTGGTGGGGTCGCCGGTGTCCTCTGGAGGAGCGTGGCCACTGCTGATGGGCTGGTGTTGCCCGGCCTCGGCCCCCGGGGTTGGTGACGGGGCAGAGGGGGCTGCAGGGAGAGGGCTTCCTGGGTGCCCAGCCGCCTCTCTGACAACAGGCTGTGTGGCCGAGCTGCCCACGATTTCCACATGGATCCATGGCTGACAAGGTTCCAGAAGCAAGACATTTCGCTTTTCCTGGTAGGATCCTTGTACTGTTGGCTTTAAGGGGTGACCCTGGATGGTCCTTTGTTCCTAGAAGTGGTGCTGTGATGTGCTTTGGGTCCAGTGGCAGTTGCTGCGAAGTCTCCAGGAAGACATCCTGCCTCCTCCCTTCAAGCACAAGCTTTACTGCAAAAGGACCAGTGTTGGTTTTCTCTTGACCATAAGCTTCTGCTGACTGATGATACTGTTAAGTTTTTGTTCTATTAAATGTTCTTGAATGTATTAAAATTGTTGTGACACATCAGGCTTGGGCTTTTCTGGGTCGCTGTGAACAGGACCCTCGCCACCTCCGGGGACTGGCTGTGGCAGGGAGGGCGCCTGAGCCCACAGGCCAGGAGACGTCGCCGGGGGGCCTGAGTGGGGTGTGGCAGGGGAGGCTTTGGCCATCTGCCTGCGTCTGGGGTGGGATGACCCAGGTGAGCCATGCGGCCTGGGCAGCCTTGTGACCGCGGAGGTTCTGTAACGGGCACCAGGCCCCAGAAGCACCACCTGAGCTGCCCCCACAACCCCCACCTGTGGCCCAGACATGTGCTGCTCTGGGTTGGGAAGGGTGCCTTGAGGTTTTCTGGGGTTTTTTAGAAATGTGTCTTCTTGGAGATAATTTTGAGGACGTATAAAATTATAGAGAAAAAAATCAATAATTATACCACTCACAGGCACCCAACCAATCAAGCTTTTCTTCCTGGGCATCTTGTGTGGAATGACAGTGACTCCACAGAGCACAGCCGGGAACATTGCTGCACCTCGTCACGTTGCACATGACACAGGTCACGTGCAGAGGCCGTGGCGTCCCCTCCTGTTCACACTGGCAGACCTGGGCACTCCTCCCAGGCCTGCGACCCCCTCCCCAGGGTCAGGGTTTCATCTGGTAACTGATTCGCTCCCCAGGAGGCCCAGAGCCGCCAGCTGAGTGGTGGTGTGTGTGTCCGAGAGCGGTGGCCCGGCTTCTCCCCACTCAGCAGCTGTGTGGCCAGGGCTATGTGGCCGGGGCCGAAGACACTGAGCTCCCTCCCTTGGCTGCTGCAGGGAAGTCGTCCAGCCAAGGCCCCAGGCTCTGAGACACGGGCCTGTGGGCCCTGCATGTGGCGGCAGGAGTGGGGGACCCCACCCGGCACCCTGGGCAGTGGTGGAAGCTCTGCTGTCTTAGCTGCTGCCCCACAGGGTGGGGTCCCTCCCCAGAACACTCCTGCCTGCTGTGCCAGCTGCCTCAGTAGCAGACCGACTCCTCATCTCCAGAGCCTCTCCGGCGCGGTTGGGCAGACTAGGGAGCGTCCTCTTGGGCTTGGGGAGGCCTGGCTTCCCACGGCACAGCACTCCTGCGGCCCAGGGTTGGCCGGGTTTTGTCTGAGGTGGTCCCTTAGCGGGGGACAGGGACAGACATCAGGGCTCTGGTGCCTGCAGGCCCCATGCTGTGTCGGGGTGAGGGGTGGGTTCTCGTCAGGCCCCAGGTTGCTGGGAAAGCGCTGGCCAGAGTGCCAGCCCCAGCAGGCCAGGACTTCGCTGGGCTGCCCGGGTCATTGGTGCAGGAGGCAGCATGGGTGCACAGAGGACAGGGCTCCACGCTCCCTGGGCTTGACCCGCTCCCTTGGTGGGGAGCACTTGGGAGAGCAGGCTGGGTGTGCAGGAAGGGCTGAGAGCTGGGGGGCTTGTGGGGAGGGGCAGAGGGTGACTGGACATGGCCTGCAGTCTGTGCCACCCCAGCTGTGCCAGGCCCAGGGCAAGGGCAGGCCCCAGGAGCCCTTGGTTGGTGATGTCTGCGTTATTGGGGTGGGGGGGCGGGGATCCAGGGTTCCAAAGAAGGAGACACCACAAGGTCTGGAATCTTAGGTGGCAGAACCAGAAGGGCTGGGGAGGAGTACGGGGTGGAACATTACCAGCACCCATCAGGCAGGAAGCAGGGACACCCAGGTCTCCCCCAGGTCTGCCACCAACACCTGTGAGGGGCTGGGGCTCTTCCCACCTCTGCAATATGGTCACCCCAGGAAGGGTCCCCCTTGGACCGTGCTCCCAGGCTCTCTGTGAAGCGGGGTGGGAGGTACCTGGTGAGGTCTGAGGTGGGGGTCCTGGGAGAGTGGTGAGGGGTGGCTTTCATATTCTGGCAGCTGCTGCTGTGTGGGTGCCTGGGGCCCTGGCTTAGGGCCATTCTTAGGTTGGTGAGTGACAAGTCTCGCATGCCAGGGGCTGTCCCTGCCACCATTGTCCAGGACAAGGCCCCACTCCCATCTGGGCCTCAGTTTCCATATCCACAGGGATGCACCCAGATCAGCTCAGAGGCACAGGGTTCCCAGCAGGGTTGCCATGTGACAGCAGAAGTCATCGTGGGCTGAAGCATCCTCCCAGGACTGGGCTGGAGGATGGGGTGGTCCTGCAGCTGCCTGGCTGCGGGCGGCTGGAGAGCTTCCTCATGTGATTCTGCTTTTTTGGGGCCTTAGTCTGAGCATAAACTGGAGTCCCGTGAGGTCCCCCCACTTCCTCAATCCCAGAGCCCCAGGAAGTGTGTGGTGCCTGCTCCTTTAGAGGAGAAGTTGGTGAGTACCTCAGGGTGGCCTGGTGGTTCCCGGGGACACTGGCCCCGGCACCCACTGGGTGCTTCATCCTGGGTCTGGCCCTCTTTCTCTGGCCCAGCTGGCCCCAGAGCAAACAATCGGGCCAGAGGCCACCCAGGTGCATCCTGGATAGGAACAAAGAGCCCGCGGGAGTAGGTTGGGGGTGGGAGTCTGAGAATGGAATTCTGGAGCGGGAGAGCCCAGCTGGCCCCCTGCCGAGCCGGGCCTTGAGGGAAGGAAGGGTGGGTGCCCACAGCCTTCACAGTTTGTCTTGAGGCTGGGCAGGGAAACCAAGGGCCCGGAGGTAGTAGATGGGGCCGGCCAGGGCATCCCTGAGCCCATCACCCTCGGTGCTGCCTCAGGCCTGCAGGGCTCCCTGAGCCTGGCACCTGAGGAGGACTCTCAAGGCCAAGGGCAAGGGGCTCGCTGGCTTGTGGGGCGGGGCATCAGGGGGTCCCCCAGGAGGGCCTGGAGGAGCACATCCACTCCATGGGGGAGGCAGAGTTCGTGAACAGCCCTCCCATGCGCCTGCTTCCTGTCATGTGCTCTCTGGGCAATGGCTTCACTGGGGACCTGGACAAAGGCACCTGGCAAATGACACAAGACCATTGGAGCAAACTCCCCACCCCGTCGCATCTCTAACAAGGGCTGCTGTAGAGCAAGGCTGGGGACCATGCTGCTTCGAGGCCAGGTAGGTTCCAGGGCCTAGGGAGCGGGCTCCAGGGCTGGAGCCAAGCCAGGCCCTGCTGCCAACCCTAGGCCTGGGGCACCCACACCGAGGAGGGGCTTCCCATTGGGCCCCACGAGTGAACTCTAAGGGCTTTGGCACCCTGGCCGTGAGGGCCAGCTACAGAAATGAAGCCTTCAGCCCCTGGGCGCTGGATGTAGCCAGTGTGGAGGCAGGTGTGTGCATGGCCAGGCCACACCTGGGGAGGTCTCGGCAGGACGGCCACTGGGCCCCAGAATGGAAATGGCAGGGGAGAGCTTCATGGGGACCCATGCTGGGGACTAGGGGACAAGAGTGACCCCAGTATTGGCTGAGTGATGGTCTCTGCCCTATGAACCCCCATAGTCCCGTCTGGGCCCCAGGTGGCTCTCAAGCTGTTCCCTACATGTCTGTTGAGTGAAGACTTGAGTGAATACGGGCCCAACAGATGTTGGCAGGAGGGTTTTGTCCCAGCTGTAGGAGTTTGTCCCGTGTAATGGCCCAGAAGCAAGGGAGGGAAGCCAAGGGCCTGGGTGGGGAGGGTCCCCCAGTGGGACAGCACCTCCCCAGGTTCCTCATGGTCTGACTGGCACAGCTAAGGAGGAGGCAGGGCAGGAAGGCGATAGTCCCATCTTACAGGTAAGGCAACCAAGGCAACCCCAGCCGAGGCCTTGATTCCCCTCAGTGGAGGTGAGTGCGCGGGAGGACGGCAGAGCCAGCTGGGGCTGGACCACAGCCTGGACTTGGGGGTGGGGGCAAGGCAGCTGATGAGGTTGGAAATCAGGACGGGGAGGTTCCCAATTTGAACATTCTCACTTGCCTCTTCCCATGAGGTCTCAGGTTTTTCTCATGTCAGAGTCCCAGCCCCTCCCAGCATGCCCTTTTCTGCCTCGCTGTGCCTGAAGACAGGGGCCCACTGGACATCAGGGGAAGCGGGAAGCAGGGGATCCAAGCTGGCTGAATGGGGCTGGCAACAAGCTGGGGAGGCTGCCAGGCAGTGGAGGCTGGTACCTTGGGCTCTGCTCCTGGGATGGAGGAGCTGGCCAAGTACCTGTGCAGGCTCTCACTTCCCACCTGCCCTTCCCTCCAGCCTCTGCTCCCACTGACCTCCACCCTGGGGGCCAGCAACACCCCCTCTCTGCCCCACCCCACCGTGACCCTGCTGGTCCCAGGAGGTTTGAGAATGCAAGGTTCCTGCAAACCCTTGGCCACCAACACCCTGGCCTCTGAGTGGCTCGTCCTGCTGTGCACAAGACTGGGGTTACTCCACTTCTGTCCAGATTCAAGGGTCGAAGGGAGTCCCCTTGTGTGCCTGGACTGGGGCTGGATGGATGTGAGGTCGTTTCCAATTTGGAATCACCACAACATGGATCTGTGGGGTGGGAGGAAGATGAAATCCCAGCGCAAGGGTCTGAGATTCCAGGTTAGTCAGGAATGCAGGAGGTGACTCTCCCTCTCTTTGCTCAGAGCAGTTGGGGAGGGGGAAGGAACTGACCAGGCACCAGAGCTGAGTTCTTGGAGGGATCACTGGAATTGGGGCTGACTTCTTACAGGCATCTTTGAGCTGAGGTACCAGCCCTCCAACCCCACCAGCACGGGACCAGACTTAGGGAGGGAGAGCAAGGCTGTGGACCCTACTGGCAGGCGTGTCCCTGAGGTCCCTGGTATGAGGCCGAATTTTCTCCTTCAGGAACTGGGGATCCATGGAAAGATTTGAGGAGAAGCAGGCACAGGACGCTTCCCGGGATGACACAGGGGTACCGACCCGCTCAGCTCCGATGATGAGGGACAGCAGGGCTCCGTGAGGACCCAAGCGGCAGGGGCAGCCTGGGGCTTCTTGGAGGAGGGGAGGGAGTGTGGCTCTGGGCCCCAGGGGTGAGAGAATCATCGAAGGGGAGGGGGTGTGGTCCGGAGGGAAGTGGCCTGAACGGACGCGGGAGCTGGGAAGGCGCGCCGGAGCAGGAGGCGGGCATCAGCCGGACTTGTGGGCTGGCCGCCCTGGCGGGGCCACCTGGCCTCGGTTTCCCCACGCGGCGGGGCGGAGCGAGAACCGCGCGGGTCTGGAAGCCGCCCTGCAGGGGGCGCCCGCGGGCGGCGCGGCCGGAGCTGGGAGACCCAGCGGCCGCCGAGACGGCGGGAGCCGGCGCGCTAGCAGCAGGTCAGCGGGGTCCCGCGTCCGGGTTCCCCAGGGTCCCGGGCGGGCGGGCGGCCGGGCAGCGTGGGGCCGTCGGAGGCTGCTGGATTGGGAGGGCGGGAGGCGCGGGTCCCCTCCTTCAGGTGCCCCGCCGCTCCGTCTCTTCCTGCCGACCTGAGAGCGAGTTCGTGGGCCGGGGTCCGAGCCCTGCCCGCGGCGGCGGCGGGAACAGCGGGTGCAGGGGTGGCTCGAGTGCGGCTGTCGCCCTAAGCCCGGTCCGGGGACGGTGCGCAGACCCTCTGGGCCGCCCTGAAATGGACCGGAAGGTGCGCAGGGTAAGCGGGGAGGGGAAGGGGCGAGAGAGCGCGGCCCCAGCGGCAGGGGCGGGAACCTCGCCGGTGCGTCCGGGCCAAGGGCCGCCCGGGTACTCATTGAGCCCTCAGGGCGCGCCCTGGCCTGGCTGGGCTCGAGGCACAGAGGCCGGCCTGAGCAGGGCGGGCCGGACCCCGCAGACGAGAACTTCCACAGGTGGAGCTGCCGAATGTCCAGGTGTTCCCGGGAGGCTGGGTGAGCAGACGGCGTCCGAGCGCCTGGGGCGCGGCGAGAAAGGGGGAGTCGAACGCCGGCCGAGCGCGGGCGCGTCCGGTGGGCATTGGTGGCGGGAACCGGACTTAGGGGTCCCAGGAGAGGCCGGTGTTGGAGGCGCGCCTTGGACTGTCCTGGCCGTCCGCCGGGCTGCCCTGAGCCGACGTAGGAATTGCGGGAATGGTGGCGACCCTCGAGGGACTTGGCGCAGGATGCTCAGGGGATCAAGGAGGGGCCGGGGCCAGCGGAGCAGAGATGTCTGCGTTGCGGGCGCGGCCACCGCGCTTTAGACTTCAATTTCCCCGACTGTACAATGGGAGGAAGGCGGAGGCCGAGGGCTCCGCAGGGGAGAAAAGAGAAGAGAGAGGCGGGAGGGCGGGAGGGCAGGTCCCCACCCCCTTTTCTCTGGACTGGAGCTGACCCCTGGGGGAGGACTAGGGCGGCCCCTTGTGCCGGTTCTCCCCATCTCAGGCGGCACCTAGGCCCGCTTCCACCCACAGGGCCTGTGCTCCTTTCCCACCTGGAGCTCAGGCTGCCCTCTCCTTGGCCTCTGCTATCCAGCTTCCGTAGACTCCCAGCCTCTGCACCCTCAGAAGACACTCCATGTCACCTCTATGCCGCTAGGGCTGCCCCTGCGTGTCCTGGCCCTGGGGGCCATGATGGAGAGTTCTTGGGAGCACAGTGGGCTAGGGAGGCTGTGTGTCATCAGGGGCTGCCTCCTTAGTCCTGCGGGGGCTGGTCCTAGATGCCTTGGGTGGGCTGGAAAGGCTCTGCCCTATGGGCCAGGCCCCCTCCCAGGCTCTGGTCCATGGCAGGAGCTCCTCGCTGAGGCTTGTCCACACCTCCTTGCTCTACCCTTGCCCTTTGGGGTTTCCCTGGCTCTCCCAGGTCTTGGTGTCTCTTGGGCCACTGCCCCTCCCTCCCTATCCCCTCACTGCAGACCAGATTCTGGGCTAAGCTGGCTTCTCTGTTCATCGCCTCAGGGAGGCTGAGGGCAGCCCAGACATGGCTGGCAGGAGACAGGCTTTGGGCCAGGTGGGTTTTGGTGGACGTGTGTGTTGCCTTCCTCACACTGGCCTGGGAAGTGCAGGTCTCTGACCACACACTGGTCCTGCCCCCAGGAGTCCACAGCCTAAGAGGGCAATGGCTGGCTTCAGGGGCAACCCAACAGACCAGAGACTTCCATGCCCAAACCTGGGTTCTAGTCTTGATTCACTTGCTGAGCAGCCCTGGGCCAGTCATTACCCCAGCAAACCCATCTTCTCATCTGTAAAACAAGCACGATGGTGCGAGCAATGCTTAACGTTCAGGGTTGTGGTGGAGAGTAAATGAGAGACAGGCATTGGTTGTGGGGGACAGATTGGGGTCTGTGCTTGAGCTGGGGAACCTGGGAGGGAGGCTGTTAGCCTTATGGGGTTGGGGGGACACCACAAGAGATCGCTGTTGGCCGAGGGACATGTGGACTGGAGTTGGATTGGGAGCAAGCACCTGGCATCACACCCTGCAAAATGTAGGGCCTCTAGGTGGCTCTGGGCAGTGTCTGCTGTGTAGGACCACAGCTCCTGGTGGCCCTCAGCAGTGACCTGAAATCCCTCAGCAACTCCTGCTCCCATTTAACCTGCCTGACTCCTGAGCCACCTGACTGAGTGAGCTGAAACTGCCACCCCAAGTGTCTTGTGGGGGTCAGTCTTGTCTGCTGAAAGATGTGTATACATGAGAGCCAAGGCGAGCACAGCCAGAGGGAAGGCAAGGGCTTGAAGGATGGGCTGAGAAGAAGTTTGGGTGTGTGTGTCAGGGGACCCTGAGGAGATCACTGGTGTCAGGTGCTAAGTTGACAAAAGGATGAGCTCTGGCCCCTAGGGAAGGATCTGGGCCTGGGAAATGTTGGCGGCCACAGAAGGGAGGGTTTGCCCCATGGTCTGGAGGTTGAAGGGAGCAGTGGGAGTGCAGTGCTAAAGGTGGGCCCCTGGAAGTCTGTGCTGGGTCCAGATGGGGTAAGGGAAGTGAGGAATGGCAGGAGTTCAGAGCTGGGATGCAGGGAGCCCTCCCAAGAGACTGCTCACCTCCTGGACAGGGCTGGGAGCTCTGGGTGGTGGGAAGGAGCAGTTTAGTGGCAGAGGTCCCCCAGCCCTTGCCCACAGAATCATGCAAGGGGCCCCTGGAGTGTGGAAGCCATGGGATCCTGACTCCTGATGGGGACTGGAGGAGAAGCTCAGCTGCCCTCACTCTAGCTGGGGGAGCAGGGTTGGGGGCGGGGGGAGATGGGGAAGTGAAGGCAGGATGCTTCAGCTTTCCAGGACCCCCGCAGGCCTTCTCTGGCATGCCTCTGGGCCTTGCACAGACTGTTGCCTTTGCCTGGAATCTCCTTTCCTCTCTTCCCTGACCCTTCAAATCCAGCATGAATGCCCCCTCCTCTGAGAGCCCTTCCAGACTCCTCTGGCCCACAACCCCTTCCATAGGACAAGCCTGTTTCAGAAGTTGCTGGGCAGGGTCTTTCTGTGGTTCCCACCTCTGTTGCTGCTCGTGAAAGCCCAGCTGTATGCCATGGAGAGGCAGTCAGTGCCACTCTGGTGCCTCCCTGCTGTCAGGGTAGTGGTTTCTGCCCAGAGGCCCCCAGGGCTGGTATGTGTTTGCCCATCTGTCACAGAGCATTCACCTCTGGCCCCTCAGTGGCCTCTGCAAACCGTGACCTGGGTACCAGGGGCCACTGAGTAACCAGGGAGCAGTGGCAGGGCCGTGCTGGAATTGGTCTGGCTGACCCTCTTGCTCTCTCCTTTCAGCCTCCAGGGCTGCATCATCACAGCTTCGTCCCAGGGACCCCAGAAGAGGGTCTGCCTGCCTCCCATCCTCAGCATACCCACCCTCTGGGAGCTCCTGAGGCTGTGCACCTGGCACTGCCCCTTCAGCAGGCCAGCCTTCTGTCAGGGTCCCACCCCGGGCCCACTAGGATCTATGTTCTCAGGGCCATTTAGAAAGCTGCCCCCCCCATCTTAACCTCTTCAGGCATGGTAGTGCCTGTCATCCCGCCAGTAGAAGATTCACTTGAGAGAGGTGTGGGTGCTGAGCCATGTGGGTCGGGAGGTTGTCTCACTATGGCCTGCTGTACCAGAGGGGCCACAGTGTAGAGGGGAAGCCTCTTACTCAGGGTCTCAGGGAGTGTGGGATGGGGCAGGAGTGGGACCCCATCTGGGTTCCTTGCAACGCAGGGTGGGCACATAGCACTTTGTGTGTGGAGTGGCCCCCCTTGGAGCGGGGAGTCAGGTGAGGCTGCCCATGGGGGTGAGTGGCCATGTCAGGCTGGGAAGAGGCAGGGCCTGTGGCCTCTCTGGCATCTGGTGTGAACACGAAGGGGTGGAAGGGGGATTCTGGGCCCCCAGCAGGGAGAAAGGCCCTGCGGCTCCAGGCGCTGCTGATGTGGAGGCTGCTCTGGGGGCTGGGCTCAGTGCAGGGAGCAGGCTCTCAGCCCCAGTCCTGCCCACATCCTGCCCCCAGGCTCTGAAAGCAGCAGCTGCACACCCCAGGGGCCGTGGGGGAAGGGACACCACTGGTGCCTGCCAGGGTACCTGGGGCCCAGCCCTCACAAGGTTCCTGAAGTTGGAGCTGCTAGCAACCCTGCAGGGAGGGAGAGAGGGAGGGAAGAGGTGCCATGACACAGTGGATGCTCACCTCCAGGCAACACTGGAGACGGCCCTGCTCTCGTTGATGGGTTTGGAGAGGGGCCTGGCCGGCCCCAGGGTCCTGGGGTTTGGGAGGCTTGTGCCCAGGCCTGGGCCACTCCAAAGGCCACTGGAGGGCTTGTGGTTGGAGCAGAGCTGAGCTGCCTGTCTAGCTATTTCTCCTTTGCTTGTTGACCTCTCCACTCTCCCACTGAGTTCCCTTCCCATTGAGGTGCTGCTGCTCAATCTACCTTCCATTTCTTTCAACTACCTGCTCTGAGGTTTGGGTGAGAATTCCACAGTGCGGTCTTCAGATCCCCAACTGTCTCCTCAAACTGTATGCACATGACGACACATCAATTGTGTTCACCTCAATCCCTGTTTTTCATTTCCAGGATTTTTATATTATTTCTCGTTCATATTTGCCTGTTCTTGTTTTGGTTCTGCCAATAATTCTCATTCTTGTATATGGATACTACTCCTTTATCTCTCTGAAGATCATAAATGTCTTTGAAAATCATTATTAGATTACTATATTATCTTTATCTCTTCTGGAATGAATTAATCTCCGTATTTTGGCTGCTGTTGCTTATCTTTCTTACCCTTAATTTTCCTCCTGTGCTTTGAAACTGTGGTTTGCAGGCTCATCTTAGTGGGAGCTGAGGTCTTGGAAGTGGGGAGTGACCTGCACACCTGGGTAGTAGCCAGCTCTCAGGACAGTCTCCTGGGACAACTCTGCCTTAAGGCCCCCCACTGTGGGCTCAGGGCCTGTTGGGGTCAGGCTCAGCAGCAGGTGGCACAAAGCTCCCTGTGCTGTAGCAACTGGGATGCTGTCTGGCACAGAGTAGGTACTTGGAAACATCTGCTGTGAGAAAGTAGTGGAGGATTCTCAGGCTGGGATTCTGGAGCCCAGGAACAGGCCCAGTGTGGCTGCAACAGGCCCAAGGCGCTAGGCTGGCCTTGGTACATTGCCCTTAGCTGCACTCAGGAGCAGGTGTGCAGGGTCCTGCCTGGAAGTTGGCGGGCACTTCTATCCAGCAGGCTCTGGGGGGTACAGCCACCATGTGGGCATGTGTACAGAAAGCCTTGCTAGTCTGATGTACAAGGGGCCAGGAAATGTGCGGGTTTTGATTAAATGGAGTTTTAATTAAAGTGGCCAGGCTGGTGAGGGTAAGGAGGAAGGTGGGAAGAAGAGGCAGTTTTGAGTCTAACTGCTGGGGAATCCTGTGGGGTTGTCCTTTTGAGGCTTATCATGCACCTTCCCCAGCATGTAACTCTGATCTGTATGGGATGGCTTCTGCCCTCTGCCCTGTCCCCAACAAGGGACAATTACAAGGAAATATTACATTATTAATATTTCATTTCCCCTCTTGGCTAGCAACAGATGACTCAAGGATTAATTAGAGCCAACAGAGAGGAATAGGAAATTGCCAGATCCTGGCCCTGCCCCCAGCCCCCTCCCCCTGGGCCTCCAACCTTCCTGTCACTCTTGCTCTAGGAGGCCTCTGAAGGGAGGAAAGCAGAGAGGGGCCAGGAGGCCCTAGGAAATCTTCCTGCTGCTGTTTTTCATGGGCATTCCCCCAGCTGTTCCACCCTTTTATGCTCATGGTAAAGCTGGGAGGGCATTAGCCTCTTTGGGCCTTAGCTTCCTCATCTGTAGAGTGAGGTTCATGGGGCCGGCCAGTGAGGACACAGATGACCCACAGGCCTCTGCACCCTCATTTCCTGAGCTCCCAAGCAGGCCGTACAAACTATTGTAGAGGGTCTGGAGTGGAGTCCAGGCAGGTGGGCCCTGGGAGAGCACAGGGCTTGGTGGCTCAGTGGTGGCTGGAGCCTGGTTTTCCCCAGCTGACTGTGTACGTTGATTCCCAGTTCCTGTCAGTGACTCATTAGTAGGTTGAAACAGGCCATCATGGGAGCATTTTACTACAGAACTCTGGCAAAGGCCCCAAGTTAGGGCACCCCCAATCCTGGGCTGACTTGTGGTCTGGCAGCTGGGAAGCTCCAACCTCCTCCCAGCTACCTCCGTGCTCTGCCCACCCTGCGGTGCCTTGGGCTCCACTGATGTGCTGTGCTTGGGGCTGGGAGATTCTAGTCTGGCAGATAACCAGGTTGCCGTGTGGCCAGGCAAGCTTCAACCCGGGATGTGCTGGCAGCTGCCGGAGGGCCTGCAGGAAAGCTGTAGAAGGCAGATGGGGAGCCCAGTGTGCAGGGAGGCAGCCTTCCAGACCCAGCTGGCAGGGGTGTGTCTGGCTCCTTGCAGGGCTGACCTGGGCTGGAGGGTCTGTTGTATCCAGTGAGACTGGAAAGGCACCCCAGGACTGCTGGACAGTAGGAAGGTGCCTTCAGCTTAATCAGGAAGGGTGCTGGTACCAGGTGCTGTGAGGCCTGAGAGCCCACAGTACAGAAGGTGATGGGGAAACCCCGAGGATTTAGGGGTCCCGAGTCTGCCAGGAGAAACTCACCAAACAGAGGGCTTGGGTTAGGGTCCCCAAAGACCCTTCCATGCTTGGCATCCCAGCCCACATGGAGTCAGCCCAACATCCAGGGCAGATGCTAATGATGTGACCCCATCAGTAGGGCTCCAGGCAGTGGGGCCAGACAGCCCACGTTCAGCTCCACAAAAACGTGGTACTTATCTGGGTCAGGTGGATCACTGGTGGCCCCACCTTATCTGACCCTGGGCAGGACCCTCTGAATCTGGATGATGGCCTAGGGCCAAGTCAGGTTTCTAGCCTGGGCTGGTTGGACTGGCAGAGGCTGTGTCTCTGTCAATGCAGATTCCCCAGGAGAGGCTGAGGCCAGGGTAAGAAGGATGGCAGGGGGTTGTCAGAAGGCCAGGAAGGTGGGTGGGTGGCTCACTGGTGGTAGGAGGCAGGGTCCCTGGGGCTCGCTGGGCCTGACTGGACAGTGGCCCGCTGCTGGTGGTGCTGAACCTGGGAGGCCACCAGATGGGAGGCAGCTCTGGGGCTGTCACTTCACTCCTGCAGAATGAGGACGAGACCCTGGACACATAGCCTCTGCAGTCAGGGTGCCCCTGGTGAATGCTACTCTGGGCTGCAGGCCGGGAGCACCAAGGTACACTGTGTGGCCAGAGATGGCACCAGGAGACTTGGTCTGCCCCACCTCTGCTAGTGACATGCTTTGTAAGCAGCTGGCTGGCAAGTGCCCTGTGCACAGCAGGGGCTCGGTGGGACTTGTCCGTGGCCCCTTGGAGGCAGGCTCCTGCCAGGCCTGGGAGAAGCCGTGGGCTGCAGGAACCCCTTGGGTTCTCAGGAGCTCGGCCTCCTCTTCTCTCTCCGGCTTCCTGGGGCTGGGCACTCCCCTCCAAGCCTCCCAATGGGCATGGGGGACGCCTCTCTGGTGCACCTCTCCATGCCCACCCAGCTCCTGCCACCTGAGGCAGATCGGAGTTAGAAGGAAACTTGGGGTCATCTATTGCAGCTCTAAATCACCTCCTGGACAGGGTGGGGGGAGCCTGGCCCTTGGAATACAGGCAGGGACAATGAGCAAACTTCTCCCAATGTTGCCAGTCCTTTTTTTTTTTTTTAATATTTATTTATTTATTTGGCTGCTCTGGGTCTTAGTTGCAGCATGTGGGATCTAGTTCCCTGACCAGGGATCGAACCCAGGCCCCCTGCATTGGAGCGCCGAGTCTTAACCACTGGACCACCAGGGAAGCCCTGCCGGTCCTCTTGATCCCTCGTATCCTGGAAGAGAGACGGGGGGATGCAGCCCCGAGCCCACACGTGAGCCTGAAAGGCAGCTTCAGGCTTCTTGTTCCCGGGCAGGCGGCAGCCACTATCCATGTGCAGCTGGACCCCATGAGAGCCCAGGACTGGAGGAGGGGGTGGATTGGGCATGGAGGACACTGCTGGGCAGCACAAGTGAGTGTGACAAGGGGGAGGTAGAGGTGATGGGGAGAGGCCCCTGGACTGGCAGGGGCAGTGGAGACTGTTTCACAAGCTCAAGGGGGATCCCTGGGGGTTTGGGCTGGAGAGACTAAGACCTCTGCTTCTACTGGGTTTCACCAATTCTTTACATTTCTATGACATTTTGACTGGAGGTGCCCTTTCAAATGTGTTCACTCCCTTCTCATAGAATCATGGGTGAGAGCTGAAATAGCCCCCAGAAGCTATTGGGGTCCAACCTCCCCACTGTATCAGTGGGGAAACTGAGGCCCAGAAAGGAAAAACATTGTTGCCCGCAGTCCCCCGTCCCTGAGCGCACCAGCCAGGCAGAGAAGCAGGCTGGGGAGCAGGTGCGGGAGGAGGGAGTGAGGGGGGAGGCGAGGCGGCCGCCCCTCCCAGATGTGCAGTCAGCTGGCGGGGGCTGCTGAGGGGCGGGCTCCCTTTGTGCCTGCTCCAACACCCTGTGCAGCACCACCAGTGAGGGCAAGAGGGCTTACCTGCCAGCAGTGGGAGACAGGACCAGAGGGCCACCAGATCCTCCCAGATCAGAGCTCTGGGGTCTCTGGGCCTGTTCCTTATGAAGGCAGCATAGGTAGGTGCTGGTAGTCCCCAGGGAGCGCTCTCAGGGGGATGGAGCAGACTGAAGCTGGCTGAGAGAGAAGGTGGGTGGCCCTGGGAGATCCAGGGGTTAAGGAGGCCTTTCCAGGAGGGAGGGTCGTGGGGTAGTTGGTGGTGAGCTCAGGGACCCAGGAAACTGGCAGAGCTGCCACAGAAGGCTTGAGAAGCTGAGCCTGGGGGCCAACACAAGTGACTCAACTCTGAAAGTTCTCGGCTTCTCTGGAAGAAAAACAGACTGGGGTTGATCCCTGGCCCTCTGTTTCAGGTGGGAGAGGCAGGGCACGGTAGGTCGTCCTCAGGCTGATGCCTGGCCTGTGGGGAGGGCGTTGGGGAGCCGGGGCTGAGGGCTGCCCCTGGGAATCTTCAGCTGTGCCCCTGCCAGTGGTCCACCTCTTCACGCGGCTTCTCCCTTGACAGGTGCCACAGGAATTCTGAAGCTAAGCTGAGCCAAGATGCCGCCAGAGCCCCTGGAGAGGGCCTGGTTTCTGAAGACTCGGAGTTGGCTGTGAAAAGCCCTTGGGGAGGCCCCCCCAACGGCAGGGACGCTCCTGGCTCCTGTGAAGGGGCTCAGGGCCTGGGCAGGCCAGCTGTGCTGCAGCTATGGACCGTGAGCTGGCCTGGCCTGCGTCCTTGCTGACCCTGCCCATCTGTAGCTGCGCCCAACATGGGCTCCTCGGTGTACATCATGGTGGAGCTGGCCATTGCCGTGCTGGCCATCCTGGGCAACGTGCTGGTGTGCTGGGCTGTGTGGCTGAACAGCAATCTGCAGAACGTCACCAACTACTTTGTGGTATCCCTGGCGGCGGCCGACATCGCCGTGGGGGTCCTTGCCATCCCTTTTGCCATAACCATCAGCACGGGGTTCTGTGCCGCCTGCCACAGCTGCCTCTTCTTCGCCTGCTTCGTGCTAGTCCTCACGCAGAGCTCCATCTTCAGCCTCCTGGCCATCGCCATTGACCGCTACATCGCCATCCGCATCCCACTCCGGTGAGCCACGTTCTCTTCCCTGGTACACCTCATACTGGCGGCTACATCTGTGAAAAGGCTCCCTGTGTCAGGGTCTGGTCTGTGCCAGGATCAGGGTGAACCAGGGGTCAGGGTGAACTTGGGGTCAGGATTTGGTCTGGGGTCAGTGTGTTGAGCTGAGGACAGGGCCATTGGGCTCAGTCTGGGGCTGCCCAGGGCTTGGCACATGGCCAGCACTTTTGCCACACCAGCTGATCCCTGTGGGCACAAGGCAGGCTGGCCCTTCCCAGGCTCCCCTGGGCTACATGGGTGAGGCTCCCGTGTTTTGGCTGTTGGCAGATATGTGCAGCCCAGGCCTGGGTGGATGCATCTGGGCCGTTCTTCACACAGCATGACAGTGGGGCAGGGTGGGCACCACGGGAAACCACAGGACCTGAGAGCTAGAAACCCGCCCACCCACCCGCCTGCCTTCCTCCAGCTCCTCCAGGCCGGCCTGCAGCTTGCACATTAGGAAAATGACCCAGAGAGGGGAAGTGACTTGGTCAAATGCCTTCGTGAGTCACTTGGACCTCTATGCAAATTCTGTTTTGCTCAGTCACCAAGTGTTCATGGGGGACGGGGGCTGGCTGGTGGATTGGGGTTTTTATGGTGAAACTTTTGTGAAATGACTTCAGCCATGCATTGTGTAAACGAAGACTTTCCCCGAGGCTCAGTTCACTTAAACGCAGCCTCCACCTACCACCACCGACCCATGGACAGGGCTAGGAAGTGTGTCCCTCCCCATCTGGGGGCCGGACTGGGGGCCTTCTGCCCTACCTCCTCGCCCCTCCACCCTGGAGCTGGGTTCCACAGCCTAGATGGCTGCAGGCCCTGAGGGAGGTCTCAGAGGATGGTGTGCCCCCATCCAGTGGCGAATTCTCTGAACCAGAGTAGTCCCACCAGCCCCTCGCTGGGCTGAGGGTGTCCCAGCCAGGACAGGGAATAGGCTCAATGAGCAAATGGAAATATAGAGTGTCAAACCCAGGAGCACCCTTAGAGGTCATTTCCTCTCATGGATGGGAAAATGAGGCTCAGAGAAGGGAGTCAGCCCCCAGGGCTACACAATGAGTTGGTAGCACAGTCAGGACTGGGCCTGGGAAGAAACATGACTGCCACCCTCGGTGACTTCAGTCTTTTGGGAGCTGGTCATAGGATGGCCCCAGTCTCCCAGAACCTGGGCCACCTGGGCTCTAAGGGAAAAGCAGACACCCTCATCATGCTGCTCAAATGAAGGAAGGAGCCTGGGCCCCATGTGGCCCTCCCAGAATACTTTGTCTCGGGACAGCCTACGACTCTTGTCAAAAGAAAAGGGGACTCTGGCTGGTCCTAATGGAGGACCAGCCTAAACGGGCAGAGCCAGAGTCCAGGCTCGTCCAGGACACAGAGGCCTAAGGGCTCCTAGGCTGATTGATTGGTGTCCACTTCGGGGCCAGGCCAGTGTGGGCTGGGCCGGGCCGGCCCTGGCGGAGTGTTCAGTGGGGAGCAGAGGTGTCGTTCTTTCTTCCCTGATTCAAGGAGCAGTGGATTCGAGGGAGAGATCAGGGCTGCTGGTCTCAATCAAAAGGGCCTTCCTTGGCTTCTTTTTCTTGTCTCTGTTTTTCAAGAGTCAAAAGTCCCATCCTCCCTGATGCAAGAGGATGGGACATGCTGTGTGACTGGGAAGTCAGCTGCCTCTCTCTGGGGCCATTTTTCATCTATAAAAGGGGTCAGGTCTCTATCCCTCTGAGCTCACAAAGGTGTTCTGAGGGCCCAGTGAGTGGACTGGAGTGATGGGTCCCTGAGGAAGGATGGCAGGGTGGGGTGGATGGAGATTCAGGTCTTTCTGAAGCTGCTGGAGGTTCAGAGCCATGGACCTGCCCCCCCCAACCCCATCTGCCTGCCCGACTCCCACAATCTTCCAGAGCGGGACCTAGTTCCACCCAGGCCTTGGCCATTTGAGCTCCACTTGATAGGGCTTAGAAGGGTCAGCCTGGCTGTCTTGGGTCAGGGAGCCAATGGGATGACAGTGGTGATGATGCTTAACACCCCTTGGGGCAGAGCGCCACGGTTGCCAGAGGATGTTGGCTCAGCGTCTCCTTTGATGTTCTCGGCCGGCATTGTGGCCGGGCGGATGTTATGACCCTCCTGTTACTCGTGGGGAGGCCAGAGAAGGAAAAGTGTCTCCTGACGCGGGGACTCCAGGGCCCTTCACGCTGCTCCAGGTCCCCTTGGGTCCCTCCACTTTCCTCTTCCTCAAGGGTACTGGGCTGACGAGGGCTGGGAGAACGAGGTGCGTAAAGTTGTCCGTGTGGGGCTCCTGAGAGCAAGCTGGGCATGAGTGGGGACTAGATGGAGGCAGATGGTAACCCGGGGCAGCTCTGGGACTGCTGCCTGGCTCAGGGTGCCCATTCCTGCCCCCCTTCCTCTGTCCCCTTCCAGCTGGAATCCAGTCTCTCCTGTGTGCTGTTTCCTGATCCACTCAGTAAGTCCATTTGGCTACCCTGAAGTCTAGCCTCTGACCGATGCTCTGGATGCCTAGCTCCAGGCCTGCACCGTTCACCATTAATTTTTCTTTTTTTTTAAAAAGAATTCAGTTTCAGAAAAATCTTATGTGCTCCTTCCCAAGTGCACGGACCCTACTGGGCTAGGGCAGGGCCTGGACAGAGGCAGGGATGGGAGCTCTCCGTGTCCCCAGAGGGAAGAATTCCCAGGGTGACAAAGGCTTTCTTTTCCCAGGGGAATCCCACACCCCTTGTCTCCCATCTCTCACTTTAGCCCCTTCTGACTGCTCGCTCCCTTCGGGAAACAGGCCTTCTTATGGGGCAGCAGAGTCCTGTGTGGTGAATTGCCCCAGGGAACAAAACCTGAGTACCCTGGCTTCTAAGGGGGCAGGATTGGGAGAGAGGACTCCCTGCAGGAGGTGATGCCATGGGTTGCTGGGGATGCATTGGAAAGGGCATTGGCATGTGTGGGGGAAGGGGTAACAGAAGGGGGCCAAGCCTGGACAAAGGTCACAGGGAAGGAATTAGCATATGGGCTCTGGGCCAGGGAGTGGTGACAGAGAGGAGAACAGGCCTACAGGGAGGCTGTGAGGCTGGCTTAGGCCTGCCCGTGCCTGGGAGGGAGTTTGGGTTTTAGCTGTAGGTCAGTGGCTCTTCAGTTCTTGGTCAGTGGCTCCTTTGGACAACTTAGGAAAGCTCCGCCTTCTCTTGACTGAAGGGCAAATGCACGGGAAGCCCTGACCTGAATTGTGGGGGGTACTATTGGATCATAGGGTAAGCCCCCAATGTGAGTAATGGGGAGCCCCCAGGAAGGGGCAGCCTGGAGGACACAGGGGTGCAGAAGCACCTCTAAACACGGGGGCTGTGGTTCTGGCACCGGCTTCCTATGACACTTCTGGACTCCCCAGAACAGCAGAGCATGACCCTGGATGGCCTTGGCACCCCCTCCACCAGGCAGGCAGTCTACGTCTGAGGCCCAGGAGGGCAAGATGTGACTGCCTTAGTCACAGACACAGGTCAGGGGATGGGAGATGCTGCTGGGCCAGGCTGTGGCTTGGCCATGGCTCCATCTGGGCCCTAATGTTGATCCAGTCCCCTGGGAGCTTGGGTCCAGGGCTCTCAGCCTAAGAGGCTTTCTTTCGAATAACAAAATTAATCTGTTTGGTATCTTTTTAAAATAAATAATACCTGCACGTATTACAACATCAAACAAGAACAACAGCATATACGTAAGGATTGTCCCCCTTGCCCCACCTCACCTCCCTTCCTGGAAGGCAGTGTTGGGAATCCTCCCAGACAGCCTTTGCACACACAGACAAGTGCTATCAATGTGTTTCTGTTTCTGTCCCCAGGACAGGAGGGGCTTTCTTTTCAGAATGCAGTGGCAGACTTCCTCTCCTGGGTTTCCTCATCTAAATGTAGACAAGTGGACAAAACAGGAATTTTCAAACCGTGTCCCCAGAAGCCTTCAGGCTGGGCCCTGGCTTCCCCCCCAGTTCATTCATTCAGTGAATATTATTAAGCCTCCTCTCTTCCTCGGCAGCTCCAATTCTGTGATTGCCTGGGAATGCTGGTGAGAAGGGTTGCTGCTGGAGAACAATTTGAAAATCCCCAAAGCCCGTGGCCTCCAGGATCTTCTACACCATCCCTATTACTGCTTGCTTCTGCTTGACTGCCTCAAATGACAGGAGCTTCACCACTGCCTGAGGCAGTCCATTTCTCCTGTGAATAGCTCATTTACCCTGAGCCACAATCCATCTCCCTATAATTTTCACCCAACAATTCTACAATCTGCCCTCATGGGACAGTGCTCACAAGCCCCAGATTCTTAGTCCCATTTTACAGATGGGCAAACTGAGGCTCAGAGAGGCACAGTGACAACATGGCTAAACAAGAATGCACCATCGCTAGAACCCAGAGAGGGAATATACTTTTCTTCAGAAAAATATCAACATTAAAATAGCCTCCTGGGACTTCCCTGGTGCCCAGCGGTTAAAACTCCGAGCTCACAATGCAGGAGGCCCAGGTTCGATCCCTGGTCAGGGAACTAGATCCCATTTGCCACAACTAAGAGCCCGCATGCCACAATGAAGCTGCCACATGCCGCAACTAAGACCCAGTGCAGCCAAATAAATAAATAAATATTTAAAAAATTAAAATAGCCTCCTATTCAATCAGATCATATAAATTACTATTTGTAGAGTACTAAAAACAGTGCCTGGCACTGGCAAGTGCTATATAAGTAATAAATGGGAAAAAAACCCTGTGACCTCAAGTTTGAAGCTCCAGAACAGGAAATAGGGCAGTGTAGGCTCTCTGTGGCTTGACAGAAATGGGCAAGTCCATGACCCTCTTCCTGCTGCAGGCACCCAAGCCCCCAGCGAATGGGGCTGCAGAGCTCGGGAGAACGGTCCTGCTAGGTTACCGTTTGGGTTCAGAAATGAGGAAGTTACCTTGGCCCGAGTTGCCTCTGGATTCCTGGAATGTCCAGGCAAGTCCATTCCTCTCCTTGGGCCTCAGTTTCTCTACCTATAACATGAGAGGGTTGGAATAGACAAGAGGTCAGAGGCCACCGTGTTTTTTTTTCCCTTAATTTGAATCAGTTGACAAAATTTAAACCATGGGAGATTTTACCCAGAAAAATCAGCTCCCAGACCCTGCTGAGATCTGGCAGCACTGGGCAAGTTTGCATGTTGGGGATGGGGGAGGGGGGTGGCTGAGTGGTATCAGCTGCCTCCTGCACACAGGGTAAATACCCACCAGCCTGCCTGCCTCACAGGTTTGTGACCTCTAGGCCCCTGTGTTTGCTACCCCATGGACTAGTTTCTAAGGATACTTCCAACTCTGGAATTAAGTGTGTTTTTCCTTGACACCTACTATGTCCTGTCTCAGTGATGGTAATGCAGAGATGGATGTAGGGACCCAAGGGGCCCCCAGCCTTGGGAGCCCAGATTGGGTAGGGATTAGTTGAGCTTGGGTAGGAAACTTCTCTGAGATCTATCTAACATGAACGTAGAAAGGATGGGTAGGGTTTACTAGGTACAGAGGAATGCAGTCTGGTGTTGCTGAAATCAAAACCGTTAAACGGGGGCTTCCCTGGTGGCGCAGTGGTTGAGAGTCCGCCTGCCGAAGCAGGGGACACGGGTTCGTGCCCCGGTCCGGGAAGATCCCACATGCCGCAAAGCGGCTGGGCCTGTGAGCCGTGGCCACTGAACCTGCACGTCCCGAGCCTGTTGCTCCACAACAGGAGAGGCCACAACAGTGAGAGGCCTGCGCACCGCACAAAAAAAAAAACCAAACAAAACAAAAACCGTTAAACGCAAAGTCATCCCTCAGAGATTACTGAGGTCACCTTCCTCAGTCAGGGAGATGAGTTTTTGATTGCCCTTTCCTTTAATATAATCTATACCACCCTTTTTTGTTGGCCTGAGGTCAGCTTCTGAGCCAGCAGATCAGGCCACTCCCCGAGTCTGGAACTGAGTCTGGTGCTCTAGAGTACTGAGTGATTTGGGGCAGACTACTTCTCCTCTCTGGACCTTAGAATCTCATGCAACTCTTTCCTCTTGAATGTTAAGGCTTATATAAATGTTAAGACATACTGATCTCATCTCTCTCCAGAGGGCTGTGGGTGAATTTGGAAGGGAGAGGGGGTAGCTCATTTGGCCCAGGACCTCCACCCCTCCTTTTCCCACCTGTGCCGCCTCTCCTTAGGGGCTTCTGGAGACCCTAAGTCAAGTGGGGAAGGAAGAGCATAAGCACAAGAGATGTGAACCACCTACAGGTTTGATCTGGCTGGTTCGGTCCCCAGCGAGCGAGTACCCTCCTGACCCGTTCCCACTCTAAATAAAGGGACACCCACTGTAGCATCGACTGAGATCAACATGGAGGTTATAACTTCTCCCCTCCTCGCCCCCCAGAATCACTTATTAATTCCTTCAAACCAAACTAATTAAATCCCAGGACTACTCGTAATACTATTCAAAAATCATCTGGATGTCCGTGCAGTGGTCTCCCTTTCCAGGGTGCCTGCTCTCCTGTTACCTCCTGTGAGAAAAGGCCAGGCTTGGCCGTCCCCTGAACAGAAGAGGATACTGAGGCTAGGAGGCAGGAAGTGACTGGTCCAAGACCCCACAGCCAGTGGATGAGGTACAGGTTGCTGCTCTGGGTTTCTGGCTCTTGGCCCTTCCTAGCCCTAGTTTCCCAGGCCTCTGACGCTGGTCTCCTCTCCCCAGGTACAATGGCTTGGTGACAGGCACGAGGGCCAAGGGCATCATTGCAGTCTGCTGGGTGCTATCGTTTGCCATCGGCCTGACTCCCATGCTAGGCTGGAACAACTGCAGTCAGCAGGAGGGCAGAAACCACTCGCAGGGCTGCAGGGTGGGCCAGGTGGCCTGTCTCTTTGAGGACGTGGTCCCCATGAACTACATGGTGTACTACAACTTCTTTGCTTGTGTCCTGGTGCCCCTGCTGCTCATGCTGGGTGTCTACTTGCGGATCTTCCTGGCGGCCCGGCGACAGTTGAAGCAGATGGAGAGCCAGCCTCTGCCGGGGGAGCGAGCCCGGTCCACGCTGCAGAAGGAGGTCCACGCTGCCAAGTCGCTGGCCATCATTGTGGGGCTCTTCGCCCTCTGCTGGCTGCCCCTGCACATCATCAACTGCTTCACCTTCTTCTGTCCCAAGTGCAGCCATGCCCCACCCTGGCTCATGTACCTGGCCATCATCCTCTCCCACACCAATTCCGTGGTGAATCCCTTCATCTATGCCTACCGCATCCGCGAGTTCCGCCAGACCTTCCGCAAGATCATTCGCAGCCACATCCTGAGGCAGCGGGAGCCCTTCAAAGCAGGTGGCACCAGTGCCCGGGCCCTGGCAGCTCACAGCAGCGACGCAGAGCAGATCAGCCTCCGCCTCAATGGCCACCCTCCCGGGGTGTGGGCCAATGGCAGTGCCCCCCAGCCTGAGCGGCGACCCAATGGCTACACCCTGGGGCTGGTGAGTGGAGGGAGTGCCCATGAGTCCCACAGGGACACGGGCCTCCCAGACGTGGAGCTCCTCAGACAGGAGCTCAAGGGAGAGCGCCCAGAGTCCCTGGGCCTCGAGGGTCCCCAAGCCCAGGATGGAGCAGGAGTGTCCTGATGATCCACCGAGTCTGCCCCTTCCTAAGGGAAGGAAATCTTTCTCTTCCTGGTTGGTGGAACCAGTCACGTTGAGAGAAGAGTGCATGTGCCGAGACCCTTCTCATGGCCGGTTTCCACTTTGGACTGAGGAGGGATCCCCGGCTGGAGCAGCATGAGGCCCAGAAGGAAGGGTTTGGAGTCCAAAGAAGTGGACGTTTCATGCTGGGAGGCCCTGCATCAGGCCAGAGCCCCAGCACGAGAGCATCTCGGTTGGCCAGGGCTGGTCCCCAACTCCAGAAGCACCTAGAAGTGCCACCTTGTCTCCGCAGAGCAGCTGTGGCAGAGCAGGTTGGCTGGCCTGAGGCTGGAGAGTGGTTCCAAAAGGCCCCCTGCCACACACACCACCCTCCCCAGACTTTCCAAGGATTCAGGAGCTATTGTGCTCAGAGGTGGCGTTTGACTATTTTTTCCAGGAGAAAATGTAAGCGTGAGGAAACCCTTTTTATCTTCCCTCCCTGGTTGCTGGCTCTGTTTCAGCCCTGCTGCTAACCTGGCACCAGGAGTTGGCCCAGGGAGACCCAGGCAGCCCTCTCCCGCTGCCATGAGCTGCCATGCACGTCTCCTTCGAGGACGGCGAGTTGTAATGGAGCCGTGCCAGAGCGTGGGCGCAGGGGAGGATGTCGGGGCTGGCCAGCATGGGTGAGCCTGGGGAGCTCAGAGCTGCCCAGGTAGAGGCCCTATCTAACTGCCTTTCCTTCTGAAGGGAATGTTTTTTTTTTTTTTCTGAGATACAATAAAAATGAGCCACGTTGTGTTTTAAGCTTGTCCAATGAGAATGGTGTCTGAGTTCCTTTCCCTACTCCACAGCCAGGCCTGGCACACACATATGGGTATGTGTTGCAGGTGTGAGAGAGTGTGCACATATGTGCAGACAGCCTGCCTGCCTGGGGCTGTGGTGGGGCTCCCAGGCTCCCATCTTCCTAGGGAAGAGGCTTCCTGGATGCACCAAAATGCAAATGCCCATGTGCAGCCCCAAACCTGCATTCCTGTGAGAAGAGGATGTGAAAGGAGGGGGCCCTTTCTCTAGCTGCTCTCCCTCCAGAAGCCACAGACCCATCCAGCCCTAGGCATTCCCTCGGTGTGGGGACCAGGCTCCTCCCTCCCTCATTACCTTCCTAATGTCCTTTGTAGGTCTCCTCCTATGTTACCTTCTCAGAGCTGTTTCCTTCACTCTCCACTGCCCTGCTCCACCCCTCAGCTGAGAGGGGATCTAGAAATGATGAGGGGGTGGGGTGGGGGGCTAAACTGCCTTCCCCTGGAGTCATCCCTCCTCCTACTCCCACAAAGAAACATACAAGGAACGGGTGTTTCCTGCTCTAACGCCGTCTCTGGGGCCCCCTGCCTAAGGAGGGGGTGCCACCCTTCTGTGCTTGAGAAGTCTGAGGCCCAGGGGAAGTGAGCAGCCTGCCCCAGCTGGAGGACCAGTCTTGGTCTCAAGTCTCGCAGGCGCACTCAGGGTGAAGACGGGCAGGAATGTTAGAACTTCACAGGTAATCCTCACGCAGCCCTGGGAGCCCCATTTTACAGATGACTAAACAACAGAGAGATTAAACCACCTCTCTTGAACAGAGAGGTTAAGTACTTGCCCCAGTCACACAGCTAGTAAATGGCAGAAGTGAACTTAAAACCCAAGGTTTATCTGACCAAAAAATCCATGATTTTTTTCCCATTAACTTAACGATGAACTATTTCAACCAAACCGAAAAATATGAAATAATACCATGTTCCCACTACTCTGCTCAAGAAACGAAACATGACAACCAACCCCTCCCCATATTATCACCCTGCTTCATGCACCTGGAAACAACCACTTTCCTGGGTTTCATTTTGTTCCACTGCACATCTTTATACTTCTACTAGACAGATGTATATGTAAGTATCCCTAAACCAACACAGGTTTATTTTAGTAATATTTCACTGTCGTATCTATCAGAGGTCCTCTGGACTGGCTGCACAGAAGAGACCTAGGATGCTCTAAAGAGTGCCTGAGCCCTTACCCCAGAGATGCTGGGTGGACCCAGGCAGCAGCAATTCCCCAGGGGTTCTCATGGACAGTCAGGGTCAGAACCACTGACACAAACGCACAACCCGCCCCATCCACGCCAGCTCCCTCCACCCACCTACACACTTTGGCCTGTGCTTGCTGCGGGCTGAGGGCAGAACAGTGGCCTGTTTTGTGCCTGAGGCGGCCAAGCGCACAGATGCTGTCAGTCCTCATGACCAATTGGTGGGAAGAGGCCACTAAGAGAACCACAAAGGTGGGTAAAGAAGAAATATCGTCTCTCCATCCTTTTTGAGGTCTCTTGGGAACAGAGCTTTGGGTGCTGGGCTACATGGTGCAGGCTTTGGGTTGGGGAAGAACAGGGACAGGGTCTTAGGAAACACTCTGGATACAACTGAGCCCTAGACCCTCGCAGGACCAGCCCCTAGGCCAGCTCTGGAGCCCAGGCCCACATGATCATGCTTCCTCGGGTCCCCAGGGGGCCCAGTGTCCCATCACCACACACACCCTGTACAAGCTCCCACTGTGAGCCAGGCTCATGTGTAAGTGCACGTACACAGACACGAACAGATGCATGTGTCATTCCCTGACCATGAGAGAATACACATGTACGCACGCAAACATACATGTGGGCAAAGCCCACCTCAACAGCAGCAGCAGCAGTGAGACATAAGGCCTGGCCCAGCCCTGGGGCTGCAGATGTGTGTCTGCCCGGGGCCAAAGTGCCGGGGGCAATACCAGGGCTGCTCTAAGCCCTAAAGCTCTGTCCTAGGGCCCCTCTGCTCTCTCCTTGCTCTTCCCAAAGGGCTGGGGATGGACCACATGCCTCATGCAAGCCTGTCCCAAGCACAAGAGTTCCATCACAGAGCCTGTCCATGTGGTGGCCCCAGCCCCTCTCCATGGCGGTTGTGGCCACGGTCCCCAGGGAAGCCTGTGAGCAGAGGCCTGGCTCAGGCCACGTCCTGGCTCATCACTCGCCCCATGAGAGACAGGACCCCTACCTTTGCAAGCCTCCCCATTTGTGTTAAGGTCCTTTCCTCTGGGAGGACTTACATAAAACACTTTGGGCTCCTGGTGGGTGGGGTGGGCCAGCCTCAGTTTTGCACATACTGACCAGGGGACAAGCTCTGGAGACAAATCAAGGCAGTTCAGGGATGAAGGGCAGCCTGGGAAGTAAGAGGAAATGAGAGGCTGCCCCCTGGATCTACTGGGCTGGGTCTTGGTAACCCAGAGCTGGAAGTGGGCCTTCTTTGCAACCGTGGTAGAGAAACAGGAACCCGGGGACTCGCAGAAGCCAACTGCTTAGGGAGTAGGAATGGTTCCGTGCAGCCTGCCCTGATGCCCAGGGCCTAAATAAAGGCACGTCAGGATGGCACTCTGTGCCTAGAACGCACCCCTATCCTGTCATGTCACACAGGCTCCCGGCCAGTCCTGTGGGCTGCTGCCATGGTGAACACTCTTCCCCTAAGCTCCCAAAGCGCTTCCTGAGCATGCTGGGACACCCCTCTACTGATGGGAGGTTACGCTAGGGGGAAGGAACTTGGGGAGACCTGAGATCTGCTGTGAGGCAAGTCACTCCCTCAGGGAATGAAAAAGCGCTCTGCAAAGTGGAGAGCACTCTATCGGAACGTCTGATGACCACAGCCCTCTCCTCCCCTCCTCTGTCCTAAGGCACCCCTCACTGCACTGTCACTCATCACTAGCAGTAACTGTCACTGTTGGGATAGCCCCTGTCAGGCTGCAGAGCCGGGAGGGGGGCGGGAGAATGTCAGATGACTCACAGCCTTAAAGGAGAAGGCTGGACACACACAACACAGAGCCTGGGTGCAGAGGCACCTTCCTAGGTGCTCTGGCTCCACCCTTTCTTTTGCCAGAGGAGAAAGGGCAACTCAGCAGAGCTTCCCCACAAGCCCCCCTGCCCTGCCACTAGTCAGGCTTAGAGAGGGGCTGGGCTCAGGGAGAGGCCAGGCCAGGGTGTCAGCACAAGGCTAGGCAGGTGACAGGTGTGATGACCCAGTGTCCTCTGAGCGAAGAATTTTTTCCCACCAGTAGGAAAAGGCTTGGTGCAGAACCATCCACACTTCTCTGCCTTGCCCAGGGAAGTGTGTGTGTATGTGTGTGTTGGGGGCGGGGGGAGAAAGAGGGATTGATTTTGCAGAATCAGCCTCTGGACTGGCACCTAATGACCAGTAAGCTCTCAGAGAGGGCTTGGGTAGGAAGAAGCAGACTAGAACTAGAGTCCCATCTTCTGACTTTTTGTTCCTCTCAACCACTTAATGAGAACCTGCTGGTGATGCTGGGCCTGGGGCAGCAGGGAGGGGGGTGCACGGGGTGTACAGGTGCCACCAATAGGGGCAGCAGGAGATGAGGCCACCAGCAGGACACAGGCTCTGGGAGTGCAGTGGAGGAGCAGGTCTCACCCAACTGGGGAATCAGGCAGATTGAAGTGAGTTAGTCTTCCCAAGGCCAGCGGTCAAGTCCAGGGCTGTGTTTTCCAGGTGTTTGTTAGGAGATGTGAAGGAGAAGGAGCTGAGTAGACGTGCACCTGATTTACATCTGCCCACACAGGATTATGCCACCCATTTGCAGGCAATTTTCAAGTTAAAATGTTGTCAGAGGGTTGTCACAGTTTTGATCTTTCTTTTCTGTTCTTTCTCAATCCACCCACATTTTCTAGTTGGTTTAGAAAGGAGAGTGAGGGGGATAAAACCTGGTTTAGATTCAGATTTTTGGAAATGTTAGATGGGACTTTAAAAATTATGTAGTTTTCTCTTGGGAAAATTTAGGCCCAGAACCCAACATACATCACAACTGTTGTCTGCTGCAGAATCTTTAGGGGGACTAGAGAGACCAGACCAGGCCTTCTGCAGTCACCCTCAGATGACTACCTCTGGGGTTTCAGCTTGACTCTCTTTCCTGCCTCATTCAGAGATGCCAAAAAATCCCTCCGCTTGCTCCTAAAACCACCACCCTGCTTCGCCGAGCTCTGAATGGGGGTCAGTACCAGGTTCAAACGGCCTTGCCACTGACTTCTTCTCTGACTGTGGGCAAGCCCCTCTTTGAACTGCCATGCCTGCTTTTAGATAAAGCAGATAATAAATGTGAAAGCACTCTGGAAGGTATATGAGATAAAGAAACATGGCTAGTGTGAATTTAAACCAGGTACCTGGAAGCCTCTCGTGTCTGTGGGGCCAGGAGCTGGGTGTGGACACTGGCTGACAACTGAGGCAAGGGACACAGACTATGGATCACTTGCTGTCTGCAGCCCAATCCTGTCCCATACATTTAACACCTCAAGTCCAGGGGAGTTAAGGCTTATCAAAGATGCAACAGAGAAGATATTATAAATGTCTGAGCTGACAGAATCAGGATTCAAAATGACCTCAGGGACACCAGACAGAGAAAACTGAGCAAAGATCAGTGTAAAGTCCTGTACTGAGTTTGAAAAAGCAAATGTGCAGGGAGAAGTGGGAAGAGAGAACCCAGCTACCATTAGTTCACATCATGACAATGAACACTTCAGTTGCTAAGGTCAGCAGTGGCCAACTTTGTGCAAAATGCCAGAGAAAGAAATGGCTGCAGCCGCAAGCTGCATTGCACTGCCGTTAACAGGAGCCCCAGGCGGGAAGAGGTCTCAGGGTCAAGGTCCTGGCTCAAGGCAGGAGGCTGGTGTTCAGTTCCCAACACCACAGCTGATCATCAACAAACTGAAGTACCCTATGAAGACGTGCCCACCCAGAGAAGGTAGTCTCTCAGTGACACCTGGCAGGATTAACAAGTAACCAAAGGAAGGCACTCAAGACTGGGGGCGGAGGCGGGGTGTGTCTGCAAACCAGAAACTGAAAACGGTTGGAGGAAAGAAGGCTGGAGATGACTGAGGCAGAGCCATGACACCAGGTGAGCAGACCAGAATAGGGAAGCAGCTTGTCATGTGCTGTCCCAAAGGGCACAACTAGGCTTAGTAGGACAACCTACAGGAGTTCTGGGGCTCACAGCAACTCTGGTGGAACAACTATAGTTCATGTTTGAGGCTATCAGCCTGCAGCAAATGGAAACCCCTCCAAAGACACTCAGGCCTCACTGGACTGCAAGGGGCCTGGGCATCTTTGTGAGTCTTTGAGGAGCCTCCCCCGAGCCACGAGGGCATAAGGCCAGATAAGGATGGCTCTTCTTTCTTGCCCAGAATTGTCTCAGGATCCTGGAAGCCCGAAGCAGGAATGGGGGATAAGATAGGTGATAAGGAAGAGGGAATGACAAAGTATAAACAAAATAAAACCATCACCTGACTCAAGTTTATAGGTATAGGTGAGGGGCGATGACCAGGTGTGAACTGAAAGGAATCAAAAGGGCCCAGTGCCCTGTATCGACGGAATATACCCAAGACCTAAAATTCTTCCCACCAGAACCACCTGCAGTGACAGCAGGTGGTGACAGCTGAAGTGCACTGCTGTCTGGTGGGGGCAACATGTAATTTATCAGGTTAGCATGTGGACATCTGGTGGAGAAGCTTGAGGAGCTGGGACATGGGGTAGATAAGGTTTCACGCAGCACAGGGTTAAACAAACTTTGCCAGTTATGAAGTGCTCTACCCAATGAGTGCCCGAGGGTGAAGTATGGGAGGGTCCTCACCCACCTCCTCCCTACCCCCATACTTCCCACTGCCACTCCTAACTGCCCTAATCCTTTCCTTATCTCCCCAAGTCCAATCTACTGTATCCTGCTAATTCCTCTTTCCAGATGTCTTCTGAATCTGTTCAATCCATCCTACTCCTAGGAACCCCCAAAAGTCATGGTGTTAGCTGAGGCCTCACCATCTCTCACCCACCTGGACAAGCTCCAAACCAACCTCTCTGCATTTCTCTTTTTACCATAATCGATTCAGCCCCTGCATCAGATTAGCCTTCCCACAGCACCTCCAATTATGCCCCTCCTTGCTCAGAACTTCAGTGTATATCACATCAAGCCTCCCTCTAGAATGGCAGTCAGGCCACAGCTCTGCTCTCCAGCCTTGCCTCCACCCACGCCCCCAGCCTCCCCAGCTAAGCCAAACTGAACAGCTCCCACCCTCCTCCCTCCTAACCCATTCCCTGCCTCTCCCTTTCAGGGAGGCCTCTGCTAGGAATGCTGACTCTCTGAATCTCTCCTATTTTCAACACATCCCATGCTTCACAACCAGCTGAAGAGCCACCTCCTCCAGGAGGCCCTCCTGAACCCTCTGCTGGAAGCCTCTTCTCCCTCTTCCCAGTTCCTTTAGCACTTAGTGCCTGTCCTGTGCACTGGAAGTTTGTCACCTACTTCTGGTAACATCTCTTCTGCTAAGGTAGGACTTAGCTCCTGGATAATGTGCTGGTTTCACCAGTGTGTGTTCTGTCTCCCTACATAGACCATAAGTTCTAATCCTAACCATAGACTTCCAGAGAGTGGAGTGGGAATGGCATCTCCTCCAACCCAGGGCTAAGCATAGTGAGCACCTGATAAGGCGTGGTGACCAGACATGGTGGGAAAGAGCATGGCCATGAAGTTGAGAGACCTGGCTCTTAGCCCTTTGCAGTCCTAACAGGTCACATGACTTTAAGTATGGTGGCAAGCTTCTTTCCCTGCAAAATGATGAAGCACAGGGACAATGCAAAACGTCCCTTCCAGCTCTGGTGCTCCCCAAGTCTGTGTGACTGCGGACTGACCCAGCCCTAGGCCTGGCTAGGGAAGGAGCAAGGGGAGCTATGGAACAGCCCTTGGAGGGACCAAGGGAGAGGGAGATGCGGAGCTAATAGCTCTGGAGGAAGGAAGGACATGCTGGGCTAATGGGATAATTGGATAATCCTCAGAGCGAGGGGCTGCCAGGCTGGGGCCAGCTGTTAGAAGCAGACACAAATAGCACAAGCAAAACAAGGGTGCTGGTGCAGGAAGCAGCTTGCTGAGAGATATGGGGGAGGTGTTGTGGTGGTTAGGGGGTGGGGGAGGGGGATGGAAGGGAAACTGAAGCCCCCATTCTGTGGGGGACATTAAGGACAGGCCCTTAGGGACCCTGTGCTCTGAATCTGTAACAAAGATTCCATTTAGGGGCCTTGGACCCATTTCCACTTTAGGGGACATTCTTAGAGACCCTGGACTTACTCTGGCCTTGAGGGTATCCCTCCACCAAGATCACCCATAGGGATCATGAAGCCCTCATCCCTGCCCACTGAGGTTTATCTGCAGATGGGCCATTTGTTTGACATGCCTGTGAAAATATTGCTGGACTCTTATAAAATAATAATTTTGGATGCAGGTCTCAGGGTTCCCTTCTTTCAGGCTAAAAAGTGGATCTGTCAGGGGGTTGGGCACAGAACAAAAGAAACTTGGGAGGGGGCTCTGGTCTAGAGTCAGATGCCTGGCTTCTAGTCCCAGCTCTACTGGGTCACATAATTCATGATATGATTTCTCTGGTCCTCAGCCCATCCATAAATGGGGGCAATAAGCAATACTCTCCCTGCAAGGCTGTTGTGAAGATAAAGTAAGATCATGAATGGGAAAGTAACTGGAAATTTGTAAGTGGTCTGCCAAGTACTTTAGTCCTAACTCTGTTTCTAACAAACTCTATATGATTTTGGAAAGGCTATTTCCTTTCTCTGGGTTCCAGTTTTTCCTACTATAAAGTAATAAGATCAAATGGGACGCTCTTTAAATTCCCTTCTAATCCTAATGATTCTAATCCTTATAAAAATAGCTTGTTTACACTTGTATACACTGTAAGTAAAGCATGAGAAAGGAAAATTTGAGGCCAATATTATTCATGAATTTAGGTATAAAATACTCAATATTAGCAAACCATATACAGCAATGTATAAAAATAATATAAATCATGACCCATTAGAGTTTATCCCAGGAATGCAACGGTGGCTTAACATTAGATAATCAATCAATATTATTCATATTAATAAACATATCTCAATAGACACAGAAAATGATTATGATTTTAAAAATTCAACATCCATTCATATTAAAAACTCTTAGCAAACTAGAAATATGAAGGTATTTTCTTAACCCAATAAACAGTATTTTTCAAAAACCTACAGCAGACATGATACTCAGTGGTGAAATGTTAGAAGCCTTCTCTTTCTAGTAAAGACCAAACTCACTATGCTATTCAATATTGTACTAAAGGTCTGAGAGATCACAGTAAGACACGAAAAAGATACAAGACTGGGAAAGGAAATAAAGTGATATTATTTGCATTAATTGTCTGTATTGAAAAATTCAAAAAAATTTCTTTAGAGATTATTGTACTAATGAGAGTTCATCAAGGCTGCTGGGTATATGGTCAATATAAAAAATCAATAGCATTCCTATATATCAGCAAAAACTATTATAAGAAGTAATTTACAAATACATTATTTACAATAGCAACAAAAACTAGAGGGTACCTAAGAATAAATCTAACAAATATGCACAAAAGAGAAGACTCAAATTGATGAAGAGACGTGCCATGTTCATGGATGGGAAGAGTTGCTATTATAAAACTGGAAATTATCCCCAAATTAATTTGATATCAAGTACAATTCCCTTAAAAATCCCAAAAGGGTTTTTATGAAATTTGACAATTTGGATCCAAAAAAAATCATGTGGAAAAAAAAAGGCAGGGTCAAGAAGAGCTAAAATATTTTTCTTCCTTTGGAAGAAGGTGAAAATTTGCCTTAACATATCTAAAGTATAAAGTTCAAGTCATTACAATAGGCAAACAGGCAAATAGATGAAGTGAATGGGATATAAAGGTTAGAAGCAAATTTATCTTGTATGGGCATGTGTTATATAGTAGAGGTCACATTACAAATCACAGAAAAAGGACAGAGTGTTCCCTAAATGGTTCTAAGACAACAGAGTTTCTTCATGGAGAAATAAAATTGAAAACAAAATAAAGGTGGTAAAACAAAAAAACTAACTCTTCTAAAAGCAAACATAAGAAAATATCTTTATGATCTCTGAAGAAAGATGGATTTTTTAAAACACAAAGCAAAAGCTTTAAGATGGATTTTTTAAAACACAAAGCAAAAGTTTGCTTTCTAAAAGCAAACATAAGAAAATATCTTTATGATCTCTGAAGATGGATTTTTTAAAACACAAAGCAAAAACTTTAAGAGAAAATGCTGCTAAATCGACTTATTAAAAATTTTTAACTTTTCCCACAAAAAATCATTCAAAAAGTACAAAGAAAAGCCACAAACTAGGAGAAAGTAACTATAGTGCATATAATCAATAAAGGATTAGTGTCCATAATATATAACTCCTATGAAAATAAACAACCTATTAGAGGGCTTCCCTGGTGGTGCAGTGGTTAAGAATCCACCTGCCAATGCAGGGGACACAGGTTCGAGCCCTGGTACGGGAAGATCCCACATGCCACGGAGCAACTAAGCCCATGTGCCACAATTACTAAGCCTGCACTCTAGAGCCTGCGAGCCACAACTACTGAGCCCGTGTGCCACAACTACTGAAGCCCACGCACCTAGAGCATGTGCTCCGCAACAAGAGAAGCCACCACAATGAGAAGCCCGTGCACCGCAACGGAGAGTAGCCCCCACTCGCCGCAACTAGAGAAAGCCACGCACAGCAACAAAGAACAAAAGCAGCCAAAAGTAAACAAATAAAATAAATTTATAATAAATAAATAACAACCTATTAGATAAATGGGTGAAGTTATAACCAATTTAGATGAAGAAGTCTAAATGATCAATAAACATGTGAAAATAAGTTCAATCTCCTTATACATTATTGGTGGGAAAGTAAACTGGTCCAACCTCTATGGAAAACAATATGGGAAAACAATATGGAGGTTCCTCAAAAAAGTAAAAATAGATTTACCATATGATCCAGCAATCCCACTCCGGGGTATATACCCAAAGGAAATGAAAACAGGATTTCAACGAGGTATCTGCACTCCCATGTTTATCGCAGCATTATTCACAATAGCCAAAATATGGAAACAACTCAAATGCCCATCAATGGATGAATGGATAAAAAAGATGTGGTACATATACACAATGGAAAAGGAGATTATCCTGCCATTTGCAGTACAGGTGGACCTTGAGTTAAGCGAGATAAGCCACACAGAGAAAGACAAGCACTGTATGATATCACTTACATGTGCAATCTAAGAAAGTTTAACCTGTTAAAAAACAGAGTAAAATGGTGGTACGAGGGGATGGGTGTGTGTGTGCGTGTGTGCGTGTGTGTGTGTGTTTATGTGTGGGGGGGGGGGCGGTAAGATTGATGGTGTTTAAGGGTACAAACTTGTAATGAGTAGTATATAAGCCATAGAGTTCTAATGTACAATATGATGAATATAGACAATAATTTGCCTTAACAAATATAATTATGTAATGTGATAAATATTGTTGCATTGGCAATCATATTACAATATATAAATGTATCAAAGTAACACTGTATACCCTAAACTTACACAATATTACATGTTAACTTTATTCAATTTTTTGAAAAGTTTTAAAAATTAAAAAAAAATTCAGGGCTTCCCTGGTGGCGCAGTGGTTGAGAGTCCGCCTGCCGATGCAGGGGATGGGGGTTCGTGCCCCGGTCCGGGGGGATCCCGCGTGCCGTGGAGTGGCTGGGCCCGTAAGCTGTGGCCGCTGGGCCTGCACGTCCGGAGCCTGTGCTCCGCAGCTGGAGAGGCCACAGTGGTGAGAGGCCCGCGTTACCGCAAAAAAAAAAAATTCAATCTCACTAGTAATTAGGGAAAGGCAAATTAAAATGTATTTTCTGGCCATTCATGGTCAGCCAATTGGCAACCATTTGAAAGTGTCAATGGGGCCCATTCATGTGATTAGAGGGTTGGGGCTTTAAGGGAACTTCAGGGAGGGGAGAGGACTAGAGATTGAATTCAACATCATGGCCAGTGATTCAATCATGCCTATGTAATAAAACCCCAATAAAAGCAAAACTCTGGACAACAAAGTACGGGTGAGCTTCCCTAGTTAACATACTCAGTGCATATTGTCATACACTGATGTGCCAGGAGAGTGGTGTGTCCTCACTCCACAGGGAGACAACACAGAAGCTTTGAATTTAGGACCCTCCCAGACCTTGCCCTATACATCTCTTCTTTTGGCTGGTCCTGATTTGTATTCTTTTTGCTATTATAAAACTGTAAGTTTAAAAAAAAAGTGTTGGTGGGGATGTGAAAAGACAGGAATATGTAATAACCTAGTACAGTTGGAGATGTGAATATCCTATCATTTTCCACTCTAGGCCTCAATCTTCAATAAAGACACACACATATATATAAAACCATGCATATGGACATTCATTACAATGCAATACTAAAAAGCTGAAGCAACCCTCAGAGGTGAAATGGATACATAAACTGTAGTTTGTTCCTACAGGGAACTGTCATACAGAAGACAAAATGAATGAACTCGACCTATCAACACTTATTCTGTACTCTAAGTTAAATTTATCTAGCAATTTCCAAACTAAGCCTTGAATTTCGCCTTATGTGCCAGTGCTCATGGCTATTGTCCTTCCCCTCACTTTTAGCCCAACAAATCCCTGAGTCCTTTAATCCTGACACTACAGATGGGAAAACCAAGATCCACAGAGGCTGAGTCGTGCTAACTTCACATGGCAGATGAGCAGTGGAACCGGAAGCAGAACCAGAACTCTAGCCTTCTGACTCCTCATCTCAAGTAAGGCTGCAGATAATCTCAGAGAATGGTAAATGCAGCATCTATCCCACCTCCCAGCCTGGGGCACTCCATCCTTTCAACATCCCTGGATAGCCCTGGTCTCAGCTGCTACAACTTCTAGCTAATGAAGTGTTTAGATCTAGCTTCACCTTTCAATCACCGTGTGACTCAGTTAAGTCAATCTCTCTGTGACTCAGTTTTCTCATGTTAGATGCCAATAATCTCTGCCTGGCTGTCACATGACCTCATTAACAGCATCAAGTTAAATAAAGGATAAGAAGCAATAAATGTGTGAAATAAATGAAATAAATAACTTTTTACTATTCTCAGGATTCATAAATGCCTGCCCTCTTGCTACAGAGATCATGGGATTTCCAATTTGTAAAGAGATTTGATGTAGAGCATTTTGCCGTGAAGCATGGTAGTGGAGTGGAGGGTGCTGGCCTTATACCTGAAGCAGGACTCTGGAAGCTCTACTCCCTTTCCCCACCTCATCTGCCTTGTCACCTCTGTGCCACTCAGCTCTCTTGCACAGGAGACTAGCAGGCAGTCTGGGGCTCCTGGAGGCAGGGCCAGCCAGCCCTGACAAAATATTGAAGTTAGCCAAGTTGGTCTTCAAAATCTCTTCCCTGTGCCCTTTCTCCTGGTCTAGGCTTCACTACATCTTTCCTGGGTTACTGAGGGAGGGCTGCTGGTTCCACCTCCTCCCCTTCTACCCACCGTTAGGTTTCCCACTATTTAAGTAAGACGTATAAGGACCCTGAGGTTGGAAACTATGCCTGGCCCCATCTTGGCAGAGTCCGTATTCAGCAAATGCTGAATTGAGCCAAGGTACTGCCCGTGTATCCCTCCCTTACCAGGTGCATTGTGCAGAGCTGGGCCTCTTGCTCAGAAGGAAGACGTCTGATGGGTCCCTTCCCACAGGCTTTTGGGAACCACTGCCTTTGCCCTCCCCTCCCAGGCTCTGTGCTTTTTCCAACAGGCCTGTGGGGAGCACTGATAAACCTGGGAGATGGTCACATAGCGCAGTGGAGGGACTGTATGGGCCGGGGACTTGGCTCCCTGCCCTGACTCCTCTGCTGCTGCCCATAGGTTTCACACCACCATGTTCCCTGGCAAGGGCAGTGGCCTGGGGTTCCCCACGGACAGGGCTGGCACTGAGAAATGCTTCGAAGTTGAGGTTACGCTACTTCTCTTCTCATTTTTAAAATGTAGAAATATTTCCCATTCTCCTCCCTTCACAGTACTGTTAAGAACTAAATGTGAATTAATTAAGAATTAAAGATTAAATGTGAAAACAAGTAAGAAGAGAAGTGAGACAGGCAAGGCATCTCCAGAGCCAGGCTGGTCTGCCAGGCCCTCCCGACTGCGATCCTCGGGCCACTGCCAGCTTAGACTTTGGTCTGGCTGCCCGTGGCCCTCCTCTCACCCAGACCAGAGACACAGGGATTAAACACAGGAACGCTGCCCTCCTGAGTGACCTTTTATCTACACAGGATTGTTTTCTCTGACAAACAGACCAAAAGGAAGGAAGGCCAGCAAGACATTAGTTCTTTTCTTAGCCTCTCAATGGCTGACATTTCAGGAAACCAAAATTCTGAACGGGACCAGAGGGGATTTCAATTCACTCTGCCTGTCTGCAAGCAGGGTCAGTCTTACATTGGGATTCTATTACACAGGGTGCACTTCCAGAGGTTCAGGGGAGGCCTCTGTCCAAAAATCTCTTCCAAACTTATTTGCTCATGCTTGGAAATCCATCATTAGAGCTTTACTTCTTTGGCACAAGCCAAATGTGAGTTTTTGTCTTTTGTACAATCACACAAAGCATACATAAAATCGTATCAGTCACCTCATTGTGAATGAAATAAATTGGTCCTTTCCTGACAATAGGCTCGGATGGAGATTAGAAGGCTAGAAGATTGCCAGCGCAGCCCCTGGGGCTATAAGAGGGAAGATGGGAAGCGTGCAGAAGAGAAAGGATGTAGAGGGGGTGGAGCTGCTGAAGCCTTTTGACCTAGACAGTCAGGTGCAGCCTCCAAAGCACACAGAAAAACTACATGTAAAAAAAGTCAGGCGGGCTTCCCTGGTGGCGCAGTGGTTGAGAGTCCGCCTGCCAATGCAGGGGACACGGGTTCGTGCCCCGGTCCGAGAAGATCCCACATGCCGCAGAGAGGCTGGGCCCGTGAGCCATGGCCACTGAGCCTGCGTGTCCGGAGCCTGTGCTCCACAACGGGAGAGGCCACAACAGTGAGAGGCCCGCGTACCGCAAAAAAAAAAAAAAAAAAAAAAAAGCCAGACCAAAAAAATAGATCACACTCTATGATTCCATTTATATCTAGCAAATGCAAAGTAATCTACAGTGACAGAAAGCAGATCAGTGGTTGCCTGGGCAGGTTGGGGGGAGGCAGGAGGGAGGAATGACAAAGGAAATGGGGAAATTTGGGGAGTGATCAGTATCTTGATTATGATGATGGTTTCAGAAGTATATATATATATGGATCAAAATTTATCAAATCACACACTTCATATATGTGCAGTTTATTTATTATATGTCAGTTATACCTCAATAACACTTTTTGGAAGAGTAAAAAAAAAAAAAAAAAAAGCTACGTGAGTACAGTGTGCCTGCCAAATCACCCATCTCACACACCTCTGGTAAGTTCTGACAGAAACAAGTGTTTTCCAAGAAGACACCTCATCTCTCTGAGAATTGGGTATTCTCTCTGTAAGTTGATAGGGACGAACTAGACAACCCCAAGGTTCCATCCAGATATCACATTCTAGGCTGTGAGGGTCAAATATATTAACTAATAGGAAACCATTATAAAAGCTTAAAGGATTTGATTCAAATAGAAGGCAGGAATTAATAGCCAATGTATATAGAGATACTGAGTAAAAATAGTGGATTAAACACGTGTCTCATTTCAATATATCTAAAACTCCACTAAAAAGGATTCTTTTTTAGGGCAAAGTCTCCAGTGGGAGCTCTTGGAAAGGAAAAATATGACATCAGAAATAAAAATGTAACAAAACCATTAGAAGACAGATTGAGGAAATTTCCCAGAGAGTAGAATAAAAAGACAAAGATAGAAACTAGGAAAGAACAGATGAGAAATTAACCCCAATAGCTGAATCACAGGAGTTTTAGAAATACAATGAAGCATATAAAATAATTCAAGAAAACACTCCAGAATCAAAGGACATGAGCTTTCAGACTGAAAGGGCCACCAAGTGGCCAGCACCATAGGTATGTCCTCGTGACATTTCTTATGCTGGGGACTAAGAAGTCCTACCAGCCCACATGCAAAGAAAGCATGGCCTCAACAGCAGTCCTGAAAGCTAGAAGACCGTGGAGCCACACTACCAAGTGACTCTTACCTAGGGCCCTACACTTAATCAACATGTAAGGTTTCAAAAAATTTCCCTTTCATGCACTCTCAGAAGTTCTAGAAAATATAAGTCATCAAAAAGAGGGAAGGAAGCAAAAAAATGAGAACACATGGGATCCAGAAACAGGTGATCCAAGACAGGAAAGAAGCAAGGGAATTTGGAATTCCTTGGATGACAGTATGGGGGAGGGGTTCCCGAGACGGCAGCAGTACCCCCAGAACAGGAGAGAAGAAAGCCTCCAAGAGACTGTCCCAAGAACATATTGAGAGATCTGGATAACTGGCAGAGTTTAGGGTTAATTAGTGCTAAGATCTTAGAAACCTAAATGCATGAAAAAACAAGATAATCAAAACAAAAAGATATGTTGGGAAGGAAAATCAATCATAGTTGACTCCATTGCTTAGCTGTGAACGGGATTTACATTGTCATAATGACAAGTGCACCAATTACTGATCTAACCAAAATTACACTATAACTATACTGGGAACTATATTGGGCATAGGAAGTATAACATGTGTAGAGGGGGTGAGTGGAGAAAAGGGAGCTGAATCCTCATCTCCCATGGTGGGAAGTCAACAGATAATGCCTGAACTGAAAAATCAGGAAGTAGCAATACAAACATGTTATTTATAGATAGGTAAAAGAATGAGCTAAACAAGTTGAAAATGGTCTCTCTAGAGAAGGAAAAGTGGGGGTAGGGTGGTGGAGGGAAGCTGAGGACCACTCTTTGTCTTAATAAACCTTGTAGCACTGTAGAAGTTGACTTTTTAAATTATGTGCCTATAGGGAATTCCCTGGAGGTCCAGTGGTTAGGACTCCACGCTTCCACTGCAGGGGGCGCAGGTTCGACCCCTGGTTGGGGAACTAAGATCCCACACTGCCTTGCAGCGCAGCCAAAAAATAAAATAAGAAAACATAAATTACATGCCTGTATAACTTTGATAAAATATAATAACTTAAAAAATGAGTGTGGTGAAATTCACAATTATTGAGGGCCTGCAGTGCAAACAGGTGTTCCACATGTAGGCACCATGGTTTTATTAAAAACACATGGATGGGGCTTCCCTGGTAGCGCAGTGGTTGAGAGTCCGCCTGCCGATGCAGGGGACACGGGTTCGTGCCCCGGTCTGGGAAGATCCCACATGCTGCGGAGCGGCTGGGCCCGTGAGCCATGGCCGTTGAGCCTGCGTGTCCGGAGCCTGTGCTCCGCAACGGGAGAGGCCACAACAGTGAGAGGCCCACATACCGCAAAAAAAAAAAAAAAAAAAACCACATGGATGAGGGTGCTTCCATTTGGAAAGTAACACGGGGGCTAATCCCACAGTGCTTACTGCCTCCTCAGTAAGTTACTTGGCCTAAATCTCAGGGTGTCTCCTTGAGAAACCAGATGCAAGGAGTGGTGAAGGTTTTTTTAAGCAAATGTCTAGAGAATACAGAGTGAGCAGAGCCTAGATCTACAGCCAGCTGCTTCAGGTCCTAATTTGGAGAAGAGCAGTGGGTAGAAATGTGGTGAGTGGGACAGAAAAACGTGCCATCCTCTAGTAGTTAACAGACTGGCCCCAGCAGCGTGAAAAGAACAAGAAGGAAGCCCTGTTTATGAGTTGTCTCATACCCTGAGCATCAGGCTTTGTTTCTTATACTCTTGTGTCTTAAATTTCAGTGGAAACTGGAGAGTTTCTCCTTTAGGATGTTGAAATGGTGACCCCATGAGTCCTGTTGTCAGCTACCACCATCAGCAGCAGCATAGGGCCAGATCTCAGGCAAAAACACCCATCAGAGAGGCCACAGTGTCATTAGCAAGCTGAGAAGGGAGAACTCACAATACGAGTGGAAGAAAAACACCCAAACTAGGAATGAAAAGACCCAGCTTCCCAGACTTCCTCTCTGCCACTTCTTGCTTTGTGCCCTTTCTTTGCTTTATAAGTTGCTCATACACATGGCTCAACTTTTCTTTTCTGTAAAAGTACTTGACTAGATGCTTTCAAGGGGCAATCCTGGCATGTAAGAAAGTACACACCCTGCGGCAGGGTCCGTGTCTGTCTTGTTATGGTGGATTGTATACTGCATTCTGTAAACCTGCTGTAGTCCCCAGGTCTACACATTCGTATGGTGGGGAAGGGGGAAGGGGGAGGGGGAAGAACTTGTTGCAGAAGTTTTTTTTCTTTTTTTTCTTTCTTTATTTTTTATTCTTTTGGGTTTTCTCTTTTGTTGCTCTGTTTTCTGTTGGCAGGACACACCCAAAGATCCAAGTTTATTTTTAAAAGAAATGGAAAAAAGCACGTAGCACAATGCCTGACACATACCAGATATTCGATAACTATAGAATGAATGAAATGGAAGGTAAAGAGAATCAGTTTATTAGAGTCTTAAAACTGGAAAATGACCCCAGTCAATGAAATTCATCACAGATGAAGAAACAAAAGCCTAGTGAGAAGGGAACACATGTGTTTGTGGTCACCCCAGCTTAGCAAGAATGGAGCTGAGTCTCAAGTCCCAACCCTGTGGGAGCTCAATAGAGGGTAGATCAGGACAGATAGACAGGGAAGGGAAAGAGCCACATATTGGAATATTTAGAGGAAAACATCAGTGTAACAAAATACTATTCTGAACTAACTAGTAAAGTTGGGCAGTGAAGTAAGATAGAGTAAAAAGAGCACACAGTATCTGGTTCAAGTCCCACCTCTGCCACTCACCTGTGTGATTTGGGGCTAACTACCTTATCTGAGTCTAAAAAGTATGGATAATAATAGCATCTGCTTTAGAGAATTCTTGTTAGAGTGAAAGTAAGTTAGATATGGTATATGAAGAAAATATTTTACAAGCTATAAAGTATCACAGATTGTTAACCTGTTTGGCTAGGATCCCTCCTGAGTATCTCACACTAACAAATCAACATGGATTATTAATGACAGTTTTCTTCAGCCAGCTAATTGTCACTTTGAAAATCAAATGTAAGGACCTTGAAGGGGGGTAAGTTCTGATGGAGGGGGCAGTAGGAAGAAGTGGGCAGTTAGAATCTAGGTGGTGGTGCTGCAGGGGCTGGTCCTGAGTGGTCAAGAGCAGATTACACCAAGGTAGGGCATAGGGAGAGCTGGCCCATGATCTGGAAACCGGTTTCTAGACTTCATGACTGGGGGGACCTGTGAACCCTCCTGGTGGGTTTCCCCTTCTGTAGAGGAGAGATAATACCACCTCTACTAACTTGGAGACTCCTGTAACATCATGTGAGATGGTGGCTGTGAAGAACCTTTAAGAATCATTGATCACCATCTCTGCAAATGGGAGTTTATCATTCCTTTAGAAGAACATGGATGACAGGATATAAGGCACATGTATAATAAACCTTGCCCACTGTTATGGACTGAATTGTGTCCCCCCAGGTTCATATGAGGAAGCCCTAACCCCCAATGTGATTGTATTTGGAGATAGGACCTTTAAAGAGGTTATTAAGGTTAAATGAGGTCATAAGGATGGGGTACTAATCCAACAGGACTGCTGTCCTTGTAAGATGAGGAAAAGACACCAGGGATGTACGCACACAGAGAAACGGCCATGTGAGGACACAGCGGGAGGACAACCACCTGTAAAGCACAGAGAGAGGCCTCAGGAGAAAGCAAACTTGCCGACACTTTGATCTTGGATTTCCAGCCTCCAGAACTATGAGAAATGAGTTTCTATTGTTTAAGCCCCTCAGGCTGTGGCATTTTATTATGGCAGCCTGAGCAAACTAACACTCCACCTAATAGTTTTGCTGCCTTTACTACTTTCCCCAGAACAGATTCTCCCTTCACACTGAAGGGTAATACACAAAAGTGGTTCCTAGAGGCATTCCAGCAAGCCAGCAGAGGGAGGAGGCAGCATGGCAAGTAGTCAGGACCAGGTGTTAGGAGCTTGCCCAGTCTACTTGTGGGTTATGTCCCTGAACTGCTGAGTGAGTGAAACCATCTTTGTCTGCTCTTAGATACCAAGTTTGTCTTCTTCTGCCTATGTACCAAGATTCTGAGACTCAACAGAATAAGCTGTTTAAAGAGCTTTTAGTCCAAGGGAAGGATGTAGCACACGATTAAAGCTCAACTTTCCTCTTTGTTGTGTGCTATGCAATTTGAATAGTGGTACCTTAGAAATAAGGGACAATGTTTGAATCTTGATTGGGAGCTCCACAAGTAATTATGTTGAATCCTGTCAGAATGAAAATGACAAATCTGGCACTCTGTATTCTCCTTACACACTGACTTCACAGGTTTATTCATTCAACAAATTTTCTTGATCACCTACTACATGCCAACTTCTATTGTAAATCTCAGAGATATACTAAGAATAAAATAGGGGCTTCCCTGGTGGCGCAGTTGTTGAGAGTCCACCTGCCGATGCAGGGGACACGGGTTCGTGACCCGGTCTGGGAGGATCCCACATGCCGCGGAGCGGCTAGGCCCGTGAGCCATGGCCGCTGAGCCTGCACGTCTGGAGCCTGTGCTTCGCAACGGGAGAGGCCACAACAGTGAGAGGCCCGCGTACCACAAAAAAAAAAGAATAAAATAGACATAGTTCCTGTACTTACAGAGCTTACAGTTGAGTGGGAGAATAGAGACAAGAGCCAGAGGATAGAAATAAAACTCTGTGGCCTGGCATTTGAAAACCCAGTTTAATTTGGGCCCAGACAACCTCTCCAGGTACCGCCTACACTCCTACTGAAATGCCTTGCGCCAACCAAATCACCCCAGTCAAACCTTTCTAACCTCTGTGCTTTCACGCTTATTCCCTACCTGGAATGCTTTTTATACCTTATTTAAATCCTATCCATCCAGCAAGGAGTGGTAGGCAGCCTCTAAGATGGCTCCCAATGACCTCTGCCTCTTGGTATTCACACCCTTGTATGTGGGCTGAACCTAGTGACTTGCGTCCACTGAGTGAGCAAAAATGATGGGACATCACTTCTGAGATTGGGTTACAAAAGGGCTGTGGTGTCTATCTTGGTCACTCTTGCTCTCTCTTAAATCTCTCACCCTGGGGGAAGCCAGCACCAAGGCTTGAAGAAGCGTGTGGAGAGGCTGTGTCACAAGGGACTGAGGCCTGCCAACGACCAATTCAGTGAGCTTGAAACTGGGTTCCCCTCTATGTCCTGTTGAGACTTTAGGCTGGGAGCTGGACCACAACCTCACAAAAGACCTTGAGCCAGAGTCGCCCTGCTAAGCTGGACCCAATCCTTAACCCACAGAAACTGTGAGATAATATATGTTTTTGCTCTAAGCCACTAAGTTTTGAGGTAATTTGTTACACAGCAACAGACAACTAACACACAGACCTGGTTCAAACTACCCCCTGAGGTTTCTTTCACCTAGCCTAGCCCAAAGCAACTTCTACCTCCTTTGAACTTGTAGAGCTGCTCTCACTGGTCATTTTATACCTTTGCAACATTACTTACCTTCTATCCTCTGTGTTTCTGGTCCATTCCAAGTAACCCAAGATCACTAGCTGCTTAAATTTCTTGTGTGTCCCTGTTCAGAGCAAGTATTTGGCAAAGTAGAGAAAGAGGTTTTGAGAGGCTAGAATTTTGTGCAGAAATGGGCTTTTAGTTCATATCTGGTGGCTGACGGATAAATGACTTGGAGGTGGGAAACTGACATGGAAGTTAGAAAAGGGACTATAGCTTGGGAAGAGCTAATTTTTGGACTTCACCTATGTGATGCATCAGCGGCTAATACTAACAGTCAGTCCTCCTTGAAAATTCTTTCTGGCAATTTCCTTCTTATTGTGTGAGGAGCTTAGCCTTATGTTGGCAGTTGTGAGAGGCAACACAGAGGGTGGCTCTGGGGCACTGGGGTCACTTCAGAAGAGGGACGCTAATTGTTTTCTCAGGTCCCCTCTCTCACGTTCATTCTTTTCAGGGCCTCTGTAGCAGGACGGTGCTGAAGCCCATTTCCTACACGTAGCACATTTATTTAAAACACATACCACATATACACAAAAAACCAAATGCAAAGGAAAACGGGGGAAAAGGCTGCTGAAGACCAGAGTCACTAAAAGTTCAGGCTAAGAATAGACAAGGAACTCTGAGAGCTGCTCGGCTATGTGACCTCCTACAGGGGCTTGGCAATAAGCCCGATCCAGCTTTGTTTTTTCTACGCCTTTACAAAGAAAGAGCACTAGCTTAGGAGTCAGGAGAACTGAGTTCTAGGCCTGGCTCTGCCGGTGCCTGCTTCTGTGACCTTGGGTGAGTCCTTCCCCTCTCTGGGCCTCAGTTTCCCATTTGGAAACAAAAGGGCTGGACTAGACTCCAATACTGACAGAACGCAAAGGAAAATATTAGGTCAGCCAAAAAGTTCATTTGGGTTTTCCCATCAGATGTTACAGAAAAACCCGAACGAACTTTTTGGCCAACCCAAGAGAAAGGATGCTAACCCACTTGGGACGCAGGAGACCTGACTTCTTGTCCCAGCCTTGTCACTAAGAAGCCCAACCTCTTTGGGACTCTGCTTCTTCATCTATAAAACAAGGTGATATATTCATTCATCCATTCCTTCAACAAATACTTTTTGAGCACCTACTACGTTACCAGGCTTGGTGTTAGAGATATGATGGTGAACCTAGACAGACGTGGTCCATGTTCTCATGGAATTTCAAGTCTATTGGTGGCAGTGGAAAAGAGGAAAAGATGAACTGTAATCAGTCATGTAAATGAGGGTGTCATTAATGCCAAGGTAAGTACGATAAAGGAAGGATCATACTTGGTTTTGGTGACTGAGGGACACTTGCAACCTCCATCAATTCCAGTGTTCTGTGATCCAACAGGCGTCTCTGCTGGGCAGCAAAGAGAAACCCTTTGATGAACTCACATCTCATACCATAGCTTTTTTTTTTTCCAGAACAGCACAGCTCAATTAACCCAATCAACCATCACTCATCTACTGGGTACATATGACAGGGAATCAACCACCAATTCCTGGCTTCTTGGAGCTTACACTAGTGGGCAGAATAAATCATAAACTGACACAGCTACAAAATTTCTCACACCATTCTGATTGCTAATTATATGCTTTAAATAATAATGTTTATAAGAATTAAGAATCAAGTGGGGATTTGGATGTGCTAGGGCAATCAGAGACATTTTCTTAGAAGTAGAAATTGAGGTAGGCCCTGAAGGTTTGTTGCATAATTTTAGATAAACAGAAACACTCTTATCAGGGTGCAATGGCCCCATTCCCTACTACTAGACAGAAAAGGTACATGGGACATACAAGAGAGATCTCAAGTGGGAGATTCCTTAATTCCCTTTGGGGCAGGAGGGATACAAGTCCTACTTTTTGTCAAGGGGCAAGAGACCTCTTCCGTGACCTACTCTGAATATTGTCCCTTGGATTGGGAGGACTGCTACAGATGAGCTGCCTGACTTGGGGTGGCCACCTCACCTCTGTGAGTCTGTTATCTCATTTGTAAAATGAAGGGGTTGGATGATATCCAACATCCCTTAGAGCACCCAGAAAGATGGCTAATATTTGATTCTTTGTAAGTATTTTTATTATTTTATAATAAAACTGGTAGTTGCTGCCATGGAGCAGGAGTTGTGGGATCTTAGACATGTTACTAAGTTTTCTAAACATGATTTACTTCTTTTTTTACATTAGTTTTTAGAATTAAAAGGTGATACATGCACGTGATTTTTTAAAATAAATTTATTTATTTTATTTATTTATTTTTGGCTACGTTGGGTCTTCGTTGCTGCACGCAGGCTTTCTCTAGTTGTAGTGAGCGGGAGCTACTCTTCGTTGTGGTGCGCAGTCTTCTCATTGTGGTGGCTTCTCTTGTTGTGGAGCATGGGCTCTAGGCACATGAGCTTCAGTAGTTGTGGCTTGTGGGCTCTAGAGCGCAGGCTCAGTAGTTGTGGCGCATGGGCTTAGCTGCTCTGCGGCATGTGGGATCTTCCCGGACCAGGGCTCGAGCCCATGTCCCCTGCATTGGCAGGCAGATTTTTAACCACTGCGCAACCAGGGAAGCCCATGCACATGATTTTAAACAATCAAATATTACGTTCTTTTTTCTCAAGATTGCTTTGGCAATTTGGGGTCTTTTGTAGTTCCATATAAATTTTAGGATTATTTGTTCTGGTTTTATGAAAAATGTCATGAATATTCTGATGGGGACTGCATTAAATCTATAGATAGTTTTAATGAGTACAGACATTTAAACTATAATAATTCTTCCAATCCAAGAACATGGGATATCTTTCCATTTCTTTGTATCATTTTCAAATTCCTTCATCAATGTTTTATAGTTTTCTGAGTATAGATCTTTCATCTCCTTGGTTAAGTTTATTCCTAGGTATTTTATTCTTTTGATGTAATTTTAAACAGAATTATTTTCTTGCTTTCTCTTTCTGATAGTTCATTATTAATGTATAGAAAAGCAACAGATTTCTGTATATTAATCTTGTATCCTGCAACTTTACTGAATTCATTTATTAGTTCTAATAGTTTTCTGGTGGAGACTAAGATTTTCTATATATAGTATCATGTCATCTGCAAATAGTGATAGTTTTACTTCTTCCCTTCCAATTTGGATGCCCTTTATTTCTTTTTCTTGTCTGATTACTCTGGCTAGGACATCCAGGACAATGTTAAGTAGAAGTGGCGAGAGTGGGCATCCTTGTCTTATTCCTGATTTTACAGGAAACGCTTTCAGCTTTTCACTGTTGAGTATGATGTTAGCTGTAGGTTTGTCATAAATGGCCTTTATTATGTTGAGATATGTTCCCTCTATACCAACTCTGATGAGAGTTTTTATCATGAATGGATGTTGAATTTTATCAAATGGTTTTTCTGCATCTACTGAGATGATCAGGTGATTTCTATCTTTCCTTTTGTTAACGTGCTGTATCACACTGATTGATTTGCATACGACGAAACCATCCTTAGGTCCCTGGGATAAATCCCACCTGATTATGGTATATGATCCTTTCTGTATTTTACTGAATTCAGTTTGCTGATATTTTGTTGAGGATTTTTGCATCTATGTTCATCAGGGATTTTGGCCTATAATTTTCCTTTTTTGTGTTGTCTTTTTCTGGTTTTGGTATCAGGATAATGGTGACCTTGTAGAATGAATTCGGCAGTATTCCATCCTCTCCAATTTTTCGGAATAATTTGAGAAGGATAGGTATTAACTCTTCTTTATATGTTTGGTAGAACTCCCCTGTAAAGCTGTACAGTCCTGCACTTTTGTTTGCTGGGAGTTGTTTTTAATGACAAATTCAATTTCACTACTAGTGAGAGAAAAAAGAACAAAGCTGGATGTAACACTCCCTGACTTCAGACTACACTACAAAGCTACAGTAATCAAAACAGCATGGTAATGGCACAAAAACATACACATGAATCAAGAGAACAGAATAGAGAGCCCAGAAATAAACCCACACAATTATGGTCAATTAATCTACAGCAGAGGAGGCAAAAATATATAATAGGGAAAAAGACAGTCTCTTCAATAAGTGGTGCTGGGAAAACTGGACAGCTACATGTAAAAGAATGAGTATAGAACATTTCCTCACATCATATACAAAAATAAACTCAAAATGGATTAAAGACCTAAATATAAGATCTGAAACCATAAAAGTCCTAAAAGAGAACATAGGCAGAACACTTTGACATAAATCATGGCAATATTTCTTTGGACCTGTCTCCTAAGGCAAAAGGAATAAAATTGAAAATAAATGACACCTAATTAAACTTAAGAGCTTTTGCACAGCAAAGGAAACCACTGACAAAATGAAAAGACAACTTACTAAATGGGAGAAAATATTTGCAAATTATATGACCAGTTGGGGTTATTTATCCAAAACACATAAACACTTCATACAATTCAATATCAAAAAACAAACAACTCGATTAAGAAATGGGCAGAAGGGGCTTCCCTGGTGGCACAGTGGTTAAGAATCCGCCTGCCAATGCAGGGGACACGGGTTCAAGTCCTGCTCCAGGAAGATCCCACATGTTGCGGAACAACTAAGCCCATGCACCACAATTACTGAGCCTGCGTTCCAGAGCCCAGGAGCCACAACTCCTAAAGCCCCGGCGCCCAGAGCCCATGCTCTGCAACAAAAGAAGCCACTGCAACGGAAGCTCATGCACCACAACGAAGAGTAGCCCCCGCTCACCGCAACTAGAGAAATCCCGCGCACAGCAACAAAGGCCCAACACAGCCAAAAATAAATAAATAAAACAAATAAATTTTTTTAAAAAAAGAAAAAAAGAAATGGGCAGAAGACCTTTATAGACATTGTTCCAAAAAGGACATATAGAGGTCAACAGGCACATGAAAAGATGCTCAACATCGCTAATCATCAGAGAAATGCAAATCAAAGCCATAATGAAATATCACCTCATACCTGTCAGAATGGCTATCACCAAAAAGACCACAAATAACAAATGTTGGCAAGGACATAGAGAAAAGCGAGCCCTTATACACCATTTTTTTGGGAATGTAGCTTGGTGTAGCCACTATGAAAAATAGTATGGAGGTTCCTCAAAAAACTAAAAATAGAAGTACCGTATGATCCAGCAATTCCACTCCTGGGTATATATATGAAGAGAATGAAAACACTCTTGAAAAGATACATGCACCCCAATGTTCATAGCAGCATTATTTACAACAGCCAAGACATGGAAACAACAAAAGTGTCCATCAACAGATGAATGGATAAAGAAGATATATGTGTGTGTGTGTGTGTGTGTGTATAAAACAGAATATTATTCAGCCATAAAAAGAATGAAATTCTGCCATTTGCAACAATGTATATGAACCTAGAGAGCATTATGCTTGGTGAAATAACTCATACAGAGGGCCTCCCTGGTGGCGCAGTGGTTGAGAGTCCGCCTGCCGATGCAGGGGACACGGGTTCGTGCTCCGGTCCAGGAAGGTACCACATGCCATGGAGAGGCTGGGCCCGTGAGCCATGGCTCCGGAGCCTGTGCTCCGCAACAGGAGAGGCCACAACAGTGAGAGGCCCACGTGAGGCCTGCGTACCACAAAAAAAAAATAGCTCAGACAGAAAAAGATAAATCTCTTTGTTATCACTTATATGTGAAGTCTGAAAAATAAAGAAGTGTATATAACAGGGACTTCCCTAGGTGGCGCAGTGGTTAAGAATCCGCCTGGCAATGCAAGGGACACAGGTTCAATCCCTGGTCCAGGAAGATCCCACATGCCGCAGAGCAACTATGCCCGTATGCCACAACTACTGAGCCTGCATGCCATAACTACTGAAGCCCATGCACCCTAGAGCCTGCATGCCACAACTACTGAGCCCGCATGCTGCAACCGCTGAAGCCCACGCGCCTAGAGCCTGTGCTCTGCAACGAGAAGCCAAAGCCACCGCAATGAGAAGCCCATGCACCACAACAAATAGTCCCTGCTCGCCGCAACTAGAGAAAGCCTGCACGCAGCAACAAAGACCCAACACAGAAAAAAAAAAAAAAAGACTATGCTATAAAGGTTACAGAGTTCCTATTTGAGGGCTAAAAAAGCTGTGGAAATAGTGGTGATGGTTGCACAGTACTGTGAATGTAGTTAATACCACTGAATTGTATACCTTAAAATGGTTAAAATGGCAAATTTTATGTTATATATATTTACCACAATTTTAAAAATTAATAATGTAATATTACAAAACTCACTGAATTATACACTTTAAATGGGTGAATTGTATTTCAATAAAACTGCCAAAAAAAAAAAACTTTAAAAAAGAGTATACTACAAGGGTGCGAGACTGGAGAAAATACTCTAATCCAAGCCAGAATCTGGTCCCCTCCCCAGAGGCAACTATTTCTTGTTTCTCCTTCTAGAAACAGTCCAGACATAAACAAGTATATTTTGAAATCTATCATTTCTTTTTCTTTTAGTGCAAATGGGGGAAGTGATGTTCTGCTCTGGATTCTGCTTAATTTTACTTACTAACATATTTCAGGTTGTTGCATATCAGCACACGCAAATCTACTTCATTCTTTTCTGCTTCTGCACAGAATTCCACTATAGGGAGCTATCCCAATTTACTTAATGAGTTCCCTCATTGATGAACGGTTTGATTGTTTCTAGCATTTTTCTACGGCAAACAGTATTGCAGGAAACATCCTTGCACTTATGGCTTTAAACACAGGCATGAATATATCATCAACAGAATAAATTCCTAGTTCTGGTATTATAGGTTCAAAAGGTTAATGCATGTTAAATATTAACATTGCTAAATCGATTTCTCTAGAGTCTACCAATATATACTCCTATCAAGAATTCATTCATTCATTTTTTTCATTCAACCAATATTGGAATGCCTGTTGTGTGCCAGGCACTATTCTAGGCCGTGGGAACACAGCAAATGGATGACAACAACAACAACGACAAGACAAAATCCATTCCCTAATGGAGCTTACAGTCTTGTAGGGGGAGAGGGCAAACAAAAAAGTAAAATATGTAATATTTCAGGTGGTAATAAATGCTATGGCTAAAATAAAGCAGAGAAAGGAGTGTTGGTCAGGGGTGGGGATTGGCAATTGAAATAGGATGGCAGGGTATGAGAATTCTAAGCCTCAGTTTCCTTATGTGTAAAATGGGACAATAACAGTACCTATCTCATAGGACTATTGAAAGAATTCAATGAGGTTATGTCTGGTAGATAATAGTGGACATTTCATAAATTGAGCTAATATTATTATAAACAACCTTACAGGTGAGGAAACTGTGCCCTAGGGAGGAACAATTTGCCTAAGGTCCCAAGGAAAATTAGTGGCTGGGTAAGAATCAGAACCCAGGTCTCCTGACCTTCCCTGCAGTATTACTTCCAAATATACCCAGGGACCTAAAGCACTAAGAAGCCATCCGCCCAGGGCTGCTAACGGCACCATGATTTTAGGTTGAAGAGTTCTCTGAGAACGTGATTTTCAACATCAGCAAGAGGGGAGGGAAGATGTGGGAGTACACAAGGTCCTTCTTCAAGGAGAAGCAGTACAATTTCACTCGGGCCTAAGGCTGAGCCTGCTGGGGTGTACTCACAAGACGTTCAGATCCAGGATGGTGCTCTCAGCCAAAGGCAACAAGCTTTCTGGCTGCTGCTGGCCCATCTGCTCTGATGAGACTCTCCCAAACCCTAATCTCCCATTGGTTTCATTCCAAGGAATCTCCTAGAGGAAAGATAAGCAGCAGCTAAATCACAGCTGTAGAAATAATAAGAACTGGACAGGCAGTTGTATCTGTTTGGCCGGGTGAGATTTTTCAAGCAGGCCAAGTGTGTGGTGGTGGTCTCCTAACTCTCTGTGCCCTTTTCTCACCCAGTGGCACCTCTGTTCCCCCTACAACCAGGCACTCACAGCTTCCCTGGGCCTTCTGCCTACACAGTGCCCTACCCCTGCCTGGGTTCTAATCTCCTTCAGCCCTGTCCTTTCTTCATGGAGAGTCTTATCCCCTCTGCTCATCCTAACCTCTCCTTTAAAAGAAGATGCCTGCTTGTTTAACACAGTCAGTATGGAGCAGGATTTAGAGAAGTCAGCATTCTGGGCTTGACCTCTGTTGATGAATGCTTATATGAACCTGGGCAAATCAATTTTTCTGGGCGTCAATTTTTTTACCTAAAAAATGTTGTAAATTATATGGCATTTCAAGCACCATGGAGTAGATTATTCTGCAAAGGGCAGGGACTCCAATGATCTACCTAAAGACAAAGGAGTATACAGGGAAGTAGTGAGGCCAAAGGCAGAAATTTTCAGAATGGAGGTGCTAGAACCACTAAAATGCTATCAAGAAGTATGTTACGACGAACAATGTCATAACAATGTTGATGAATGGCACCCAGTGTCAAGTTTGAGGTTAGCCATAAAGGGAGTTCACACTTCGACAAGAGACCTAGGTTTCGAATTCTATTCTTATACAGAGTAGACCTCAATGCAAGGGAAAATCCAGGCTAGATTTGGACCTACCGTCTGCTCTTGAAAAGGGAACCATAAGAAATAAAAGGAGCTTTGGCCCAGATCACCAACTGTTACTTGAATATCATGATGAACATCATGTTAGGGCTAACTAAAGTTTCCTCTGCACGGGTAAAAGCAGGAGGCTTGAGAAACATTCAATTAATAAAAGGGACAATGAACTCAAATTTGGGAAAGTGATCTGAGAAGATTTCAAAAGATGTCAGAACTATAAGCAAATATGTAGATGCTTCCACTTCTGTGGAACTATGGCCAGTTACATAGAGACGAAGATTCTGTTGGGGTAATTTGAGAAAACGTGAAAATCTTGGTGACTATCACTAACGTATGTTATCTAATGAGGTGGCATCCATAATCTTAACTTTACCCACACAGAGAGGCAGGGAATAGCATGGATGATGGAGACATGAGATTCTGAATTCCAAAATACCCTGACAGTTACTACATCACTGTTCCTGCCTAGGAAAATAATCTGGACCCCAAACTTTTCTTCTTTGATGCTCCACAGTTGGGTTGATAACAAACTCTCACAGGCTTGAGTCTTTTCAGCATTGTTGATAAAGCAGAGGTAATGGCAGACATGAGTACTTTGGATGGTGAGTCTACCAGATCTGCTTAGATCCTCTCCCTGCTGGGATACCAACAGACTCAGACCTCCAGGGTTGGCGGTGCGTCCTAGAAGAGAAACACTGAAGGAGGGGTGGCACTGCTTTCACGGAGCCTTCAGTGACTTTCCACTGAGCTGTGGGAAAATTTGACAGTTGACTGCAGCTGAATCATAACCCAGAGGTCCTGACTACTCAAATCCTTGAAGATTCCTTTCATTCCTTTCCCAAAGGGGAACCTGGCAAACTCCAATTGGTTAATTCCATTTACCTTCTGTTCCTTGCAAGATGTAGGTGCAGAGTAGTGTGCTCTCAGCGGTGGCAAAAGGGTATCGGAATAACAGCATCTACAATCTACAATTACAATAGTTTATATTTATCTAGTACTTACTGTTGTTAGGCGCTTTTTATAGATTTTTTTCATTGAATCTTCACAACTACCCAGTGGGGTATTTACTATTAGTATCCCTAGTTTACAAATGAGAAAACTGCAGCCCAGAGAGGCTAATAACTTGCCCTTGGTCACAAAGCTTGGGTGTGAGGTGCTGAGATTTTTTTTTGCCGTATGCAGGCCTCTCACTGTTGTGGCCTCTCCTGTTGCGGAGCACAGGCTCCGGACGCACAGGCTCAGCAGCTATGGCTCACGGGCCCAGCCGCTCCGCGGCATGTAGGATCTTCCCGGACCAGGGCATGAACCCGTGTCCCCTGCATCGGCAGGCGGACTCTCAACCACTGCGCCACCAGGGAAGCCCAGGTGCTGAGATTTAATGTAAGCATTCTGACTCCAGAGTCTGTGTTCCTAACCACTATGTCATACTGTATCCAACACCAGTACAGATATTCCGAACTCAAAAGCACTTTAGGTATCACAGACCAACCTCCAAATTCTGCAGCTGAGAAAACAGACCTAGTGAGATGATGGGAATTGCCTAGTGACAGAGCCAGGATTCGAGGCTGGTCTCTCTACTCCAGGGTTCAATGCTCTCTCTGCTGTATCAGAAGGCCTCGGGTTCTCTGATTCATCTTAAGGACGTGGAGTTCTTTGCTATCTTATTCCTTATTTTTTAGGGATTGGAACTATATATAAACATAAAAATACTTTCACAGACTTTTTCTATAAAATATTGATCCCTCAATTCTTCCTACCCTTTTTTAGGGACTTTTTTTCTTTAACTTGGCTCCTTTTTGCCTTCTCCTTTTTTTTAAATCCCAAGAAAGTGAAAGCAGTTTCAGACAGGATTTTTTTTTAAATCTTTGAAATCTTTTAACCAAGTTTCCCTTCTTTTACCAAAGCATTTTAAACACTGCTATTCAGCTATGATTTCTAATTGTCAATCATCCAGTAAGTGCTTTTGATCTCCTCACTATCCTTCCCTGCCCCTCCCTCTTAAGAGATGACCACTAAGGCTCGTTATGTCCCCTCAGCTCCCGTGTGTCCATCTTCAGTTCCTGCTCTGCACAGGTTCTTCCTCACATCCTGCCTCCTGTCATGGAGAGGGTGTCCACACTGCACCCCAGTCATGGAGAGGGTGTCCACACTGTACCCCAGGCAGTCTCGACACGAAGACCTTGGCCCCATTCCTTCCCACTCCCTTCTTTATCCAGACCAACAGATTATAAAGAGGTGGGTAAGAGCCTAGAAAGAGCAACATGTGGTAGAAAGAGTTTGGTCTTTGTAGTCAAACAAATCTTCATCTCTCTGGTCAAGTTTGTTGACTGAGCTGAGCCCCATATGTCAAGTGGATAGGAGACCCCACTTCAAGGTGATTATGAGAATGGAAAGAGAGAATATGTAAAGGGGTTAACAGACCACCTAGCACACAACTGACACTGCCTTCTTCCTCTCCTCCGGTTCCTTCCCTTTTCACAAAAAAATGTTCAAAGACCTTCGTTTTTCAAAAAGCCCTAACTCATCCTCAAACAATGAACTGTTCTTTCTCCTTCCTGTCATTCCAACCATATTCACAGTTTATCCTCACTGTTGGCCCTTCCTTCCCCCTATTCAATTCATTTTGGCCACTATATATTGAACCCTACTAGGGACCAGCTCAGCCCATTTCAATACTTTCCCAAACTCTGAATTCAATACACACTTGTGAACTGACGCCACCACAGCATTAACTGCTGCCCAGCACTCTGACCTCGGGCAACCTGCTCATTTCTGCATCTCCTCCAAGTCCTCTGAACTTTCTGTCTCACCACTTTCTACCTCTCATCTTTCTGCGTCCTGTCTCTGGGTGATCTTTTCCCATGGATTCAACAATCACTATTTGCTTAGATTTCCAACTCTCGTTCTCTCTAGTTCAAATTTCAATCCTTAGGCCCTAGACCTGAGTTCCCAACTGTCCACAGGAATCTCTCTTTGGAGGTTTCATGAGCACCTAAATCTCCAAATTTGCTTTTTCACTTATGGCTCCTGTTTCCTAAATGGCTTCACCACTAAGCCAATGCTCAAGAAAGAAGTCTGACTCATCTTGAACGTCCCTATCTTCCATACACCATACTCTGTGTTTGAGTGGTCACAAATCTCTTTGATTTTTATTTCCACAGTATCTCCTGAATTCACCCTCTCCACTTCCACTGCCTTACTTAGATCAGGGCTTTGTCATGTCTCAGCTTATACTGCAGATTGGAAGCCCTTACTTCCAGTTACTCACCCTGCTCACCCTCTGCACGATCCGTGATTTATCTAATTAATAAATCTGAGCATATTAATCATCTTCTCTAAAACCTTCCATAGCCGTGACCAGGTGAAATCCTGAATATTTATATCTCTAGCTCCCCATTAGAATGAAGGCACCTCTTATTAATTACTGTATACCATTGCCTAGTAGAGTACATTAAATATGCATCAAGAAAGCTTATTACATGAATATAAACCCAGAATCATGGCATGTAGAGAATATGAAAGAAATATGATGTGGTCCCTGTCCTCTAGGAGCTTATACTCTTTTTAAAGAGACAAAACAAACACGAGAAACTATTAAGTACCTAAACTGAGATACAAACTCTAAATACCAAAGGAGCTCAGGAAAGAGACAGGTCAGTATAAGGTGGAACTTCTGGTGAAGACTTCACAGAGAAGAGGCTTCCCGAGGATCTGAAAGGATGGGCCTAATGGGAATGGGAAATTATGCTGGGGACCAATGAGACTAACCTGGAGAGAATAGGTGGGTCAGAAAACAGAGGCCCTCGGGACTTCCCTCGTGGCACAGTGGTTAAGAATCCGCCTGCCAATGCAGGAGACATGGGTTCGAGCCCTGGTCCGGGAAGATCCCACGTGCCGCAGAGCAACTAAGCCCGTGCACCACAGCTACTAAGCCTGTATGCCACAACTACTGAAGCCCACGCCCTGGAGCCTGTGCTCTACAACAAGAGAAGCCACCGCAATGAGAAGCCCGCACACCGCAATGAAGAGTAGTCCCCGCTCACCGCAACTAAAGAAAGCCCGTGCGCAGCAACAAAAGCCCAACACGGCCAAAAATAAATAAATAAATTAACTAATTTAAAAAAAAAAGAGGCCCTCAAAGGTCAAGGAAAAAGGAGTTTGCCCAGAGTAAGAAAGCAGTAACTTTTTTGAGTGCTCTAACAATAAAAAACTGTCATATGCAAAAACTATAATAATACAAAAGCTACTTTTGATATACACGCAAACACACTCTTTTAATGCAGCAATCCTTTGACAGACACTATTATCCCCATTTTGCAGATGAGGAAAATGAGACACAGAGCCATAAATAATTTGCTTGGGGCCACACAGCTGTGTGCAAGCCCCTAAGCGCTACAGGCAAAGATAAAGAAAATAACTCCTGCTTTCAAAGATCTCAAGATCCATAGACAGGGGCACAAATGATTACCTCATAAACAATTACTTATACATCAATGTGTTAGGTAATGTAACAAATATATACATAAGATGGGAGAGTTATTTTAGGAAAATTAATCTAAAAGTATTAGGTTAAAAGTAAATGCTCGGGCCTCCCTGGTGGCGCAGTGGTTGGGAGTCCGCCTGCCGGTGCAGGGGATATGGGTTCGTGCCCCGGTCCGGGAGGATCCCATATGCCGCGGAGCGGCTGGGCCCGTGAGCCATGGCCGCTGAGCCTGCACGTCCAGAGCCTGTGCTCCGCAACGGGAGAGGCCACAAGAGTGAGAGGTCCGCATAAAAAAAAAAAAAAAAAAAAAGTAAATGCTCTACAGGAGACAAAAACACTGAAATTGGAGAAATTAGCTTCCTAGCTAATACAGTGATTCAGGCAAGATCCAGCAAGTGAGGTGATGATGGTGGATGCAGTAAGACTGGAAAAGAGGCAGAATGCAAACTATTCTAAAGCAGAAAAGGTTTAATGTAAGAAAAAGAGAATCAGACACATTTTTAAGTCTGGGAAACTGAGAGAAGGACATTAGTAAGAGAAAGATAAATTCATTTGAAGGTATACTGAGTTGAAGACAAAGTAGGACCATTCAGCTCTGGGAGAATGTAATAGGCCTTAATATAGTCAGATTTAGAAATTAGACTTTTTACATTGTTAGCACCCAGCCTTGAGTTGTACATAATGAAAGAATTTTAAAATATTTTAATGAACTCTGTGCCATTAGGTTGGCCTCTACGTATTTCCTGTGGTTTTATTTTCTCCTCACATTCTCCTAGTCTCTATTGTCAATTCTGTCTTGCCTCATCCTTTCAACAGAAATGAAGTGTGATTATAACATAGCAAAACTGAAGTTTAAACACACAAGAACTTATCTGTCCAAAACTGATTCCAAAAATGCTGTTTTTGCTCAACACTTCTCTGGAACTTCTCTGCTGGAGTTGCTTTCAGGGTCAATCTACAATCCAAACTTTACCATCACACTCTGTTAACACCTCCAGCCTCATCACTCAATAATTTAGCTCTTGTTTTTTCAAAAATAAAATCTACCCTCAAAAAAACAAAAACAAAAACAAGCGCTTAGCAGCAGTAAGGCTGTTCCAGAAGCTGTGCCACAGACTGTAGGCAACTTCCAGAGAGGCTTTCCAAATATTCTGAGTACTGGCTACATCACTGGAGGGAAGGGATGCCCCTACCAAGAGTGGGGCATCATACTGCTAATTATTTCACAGACCCACTTTTCAATTAATCCTTGAAGAAGCCATAGAAGCAAGTATTATCATCTTATGTTAAAGAAGAGTAAAAGAAGGTCCAGAAAAGTTAAGCAACTTGCTCAGGGTTATAAAATACATAGCAGAGTTGGAAAATTTAAAACTTATGATTTTACCACTGTATCACGTTGCTTTTGATAAAATAACTCAATGTATGGGAACATTATTAAATAGTATCATTATTATATAATCTTATCTCATATGGCCATGATTTTAATACTCCTTTAACTTTTTCCCCACCACTTTCTGTATCTACTAATTTAGGAAAATATGAACCAGCCATGAAAACTTGTCATAGATATTGAATTAAGTCTACCTTATAGAAACACAGAACATTAGAAATAGAAATGTCTTTAAATCATCAGGCCTGACTCCCCTGATTATATCATAAGGTTTAAGTATGTTACAATCCAGGTCAACAAGCAAATAGTAATTCCTTCTCCTCAGATAATGTGTTCAACTGAAGGCTCTCGTGTATTTGCCATCAGGGCTTTATTCACACACCCTCTGTTGAATACAGACAGTAAGTTTTACTTATTCCTCCTTTAAATTCTACTCCTTCACCACTGGAACACCATCCTCATTTACATACAGCAGATGATTATACTATCTTAAGCTGGGTTGGAAGCCTGCAGGCTTGAATTATTTAAGAGAAAAACATTTCCACTTGTCCTGCCAAACATGTTGATCAATGTTCACTTAAGTGATGTAATCATCTCCTCTCATTTTGTAAGGTCTACTCTCTCTCTTCAGGTGACTAAGCAGTCGACTGCAATCTTCCTTCCTTTAATTAGATAATTTTCAGGCTTGTCTTACCCTTCCGGTTTTTACAACTTCATGCAATCATTTTCTCCTGTGAATACAGTAAAAGGTTTCATGGCTAGAATCTTTCTTTAGCACACGTCTCTAGAACTCGAGCTATCTTCCTGTACACTGGTACAGTGCGACCATTTATCTACTCTGGTGCCCCAGACAGACTGGCTACTCTACAACGGTCACCTTTTTCTGCTTGCAATCTTGCTTTTCCTCCTTCTTGGATTGACCTTCCTGTGTCCTCCACACATCCTTCTGGCTCAGATGCTTGTTCTCCCACCTCTGGACCTGTGTGGCACTTTTGGTAATGTTATCACCTAACATTGTAAACACAGCTACTGTTTATTAAGCACTAACCATGTGCTGCCCCTGGAGTCTTATGTCTGTAATACAAAATACCCAGCTTTTCCTCCTACCTGCTCACAACACACCTCCCATCCCCTAGGAAGTCTGTCACTTAGAGGCCTAGCAGTGTCTTGCACACAGCAGGTGCTCAAGAAATAGGAGCCATTATTATGATTATGAGAACGAGCACCATGTGACTTATTCATGTTTGACCCCAGTGCCTGGTACAGTGTCTGGCTCACTCAATACACGTTTATAAAACTAACCAATGAAGAGAATAAATGTTAAATGGCTATACGAGCCTTCTGAGACAAGCTGTGCAGCTTGCCATGGACTGCTAAAACTAACTCTTCAGAGTCTAGACAGGAAGAGTACCCAGTTAACTAAACAGAGATGGGGCTGGGGAGCATGGAAGCACTGCCTAGAGGTCCAGGAGGATGCATGGTACCACGTTCAGAAAGCTCTTGCTGGCTAGTGAGTGCAGAGGTTGATTACAGACGACAGCCCCCTGTGGACTGCTCTGAGCACAGGCCAGGATCAGTGTGGCTCCCACATGTAGATGGCATGGTCAGACCAACTCCCTTGATCAGGGAGAAATTTGGGACTGTAAGAAAGGCTCCTGATGATGAAGGGGGTACCTCATTCTTAGAGAATGGAAGCCTATACCTGCAGCACCCACAGAGACCCAAAGGTGAGTCTCTGGGGCCCTGGGATTTGGCAGTGGCAGGAAGTAGTCTGTGTTGGCATCTGGCAACAGCTAGCAGGGCCCAGTGAGCAGAATGAGACTCAAAGTCCAGATTCAAGTCTTTGGCAGTGCTAAGTTTAAAAGGGGCAGTGCACTGGGATGCCAGAGAGAGACCTGGATTTAAGGAAACAAAACCCAGATTCAGTCACTGAACTATAGTGCAAACAGGTTTAATGCCGCAAACATGGCAGACTAGTTATTTGATTTGGGGCATTAATTAGTCAGGCAGGGTTAGCAGCAAAGTTGAAATCTGAAGTGGGACTCAGATTCTGGGACTAAGGACAGGACTTGCTAGTGGTAAGGTTGTTGGTGGGGCAGAGAACCCAGCACCTTACTATGATACTGCAAACCCTCCACAATGGAAAATTAGCACACAGTACAGTCTCTCAGAGCACAAATTCCAGTTGGCTTCAGTGCTAAGGATTTTGAGACACCAGTTGTCTATAGATGGTAGAGTACCAAACACAAATCTGTTTGGTCTGGCTTAACAAATATCTAATTCTTTCTATACACTTGTTTCACCCCTGGGCTGTACCTGCCTAGTCTCTTAATCCCACTACAGTGTTTCTCCCCTAACTGATCCCCAGATACAACCACTTCCAAGTTGAAATTACTCTTTACTACCACAAGATAGTTGTTTCATCCTCTGATTCTGGGACCAAAACTTCTGTCACTATTAGGTCCCAGAATCTAGGTCCACACTACCAGTGATAAAAGTGGTCCTTGGACTTCCCTGGTGGCGCAGTGATTAAGAATCCGCCTGCCAATGCAGGGGACATGGGTTCAAGCCCTGGTCCGGGAAGATCCCACATGCCACAGAGCAACTAAGCCCATGTGCCACAACTACTGAGCCTGCGCTCTAGAGCCTGCGAGCCACAACTACTGAAGCCTGCACACCTAGAGCCCGTGCTCCGCAACAAGAGAAGCCACCACAATGAGAAGCCTGCACACCACAACGAAGAGTAGCCCCCGCTCACCACAACTAGAGAAAGCCCAAACACAGCAACGAAGACCCAATGCAGCCAAAAATAAATTAATTAATTTTTAAAAAATTGGTCCTTTTCCATTAAAACCAAGCAAACCAAACAAATACACTACAACAAACACTACAACTACTACTACTACTACTACAATCTTCCCATCACCTGGTTCTTCAGTAAGAGCACTCTTCTTGACTTTCACTTCTTCAGATACCAAACTATCTTGTATTGGTCTATGGTCTGTTTGTGGCTCTTTGGATTTAATATCCCTAAGTTTTTTTTGGTTTATGTTAAAGCAATACATACAAATCATGGACTATCTGGTTCAACTACCCATCTGATGACTGACTTTCTTCTACAACACTCCCACCAAGTGGTCATGGGGACTGTACTTGAACACTCAGAATGAATGAGAACTCACTGTCTGCAGAGGCAGCCAATTTCACCTTTGAATCACCTGCTGGAAGTAACTGGGGCTGAAATATGCCTCCCTGAGTTTCTATCCTTTGACTCCAGCTCCTCTCCTTAGGGCCACATGGAACAAATATAAACCTCTTATACATGGCCCCCTTCAGATATCTGAATAAAGTGACAGTATCCTTCCTGAGTTTGTCTGCTTTGTTTTGCTAGTGCCTTCAACAATTTGTTGCTGTTAGATGTTCTCACCAACATCATCTCTTTCTTTTCTGGATGTATTCAAGATGATCTACATGCCTCGTATCTAGCCCAGAGCAAGACAGGTTACAGGTGTGTTCTGGACACTATACCTCTCATAATGCAACCTAAGACTATATCATCTTTTCTTCAGCTACAACACACTGCTGACTCACACTGAGCTTATAATCTGCCAAATACCCCTAAATGCCACACATATTGCTACTAACCCCATTGCATATGTATACAATTGTTTTAGGGAGAGCAGGAAGTAGAGAGGAAGGTTCATTTACCACGTTGAAACTTCATGAAATCTGGGTCCCAAAAATTCAACCTGGGATTTTGCATTCCTAATGATACACCAGCCTGTGCTTACTTAGTTTGCTAGCCCAAATGATTAGACAAACTAATGATGGGTCGTAGACTAGATTTCAGCTTAGGCTAGTCAGCTTTGATTTATTTCATGGCTTCCCTCAGAATGCAGCCTTCTTCAAAATTACTCATCTTTCAAATGTATGCTATTTATTACCAGAAGAACTGGCAGAAAGAGTATAAATGATTCAATGCAAAGGCATTACCACCACTGGAAAAAATACCCCAAAGATAAGCATCCAGTACTTTAAGGATGGTATATTTATGATTTTCCATGGGAATATTATATCTAAATACCTTTTCCCTGATTAAAAATACCTTGTAGAAATATAGATTTTCAAAGATATTTCCACTTAGCTTATTGGATTATTTCAGTTCAAAGAAAGTAGAATGGGTATTATCATCCTCATTTATAGATGGAGAAACAGACCCAGAAAAGTCATGACTTGTCCTGGCGTAGAACCACGAGTGAACCCCAAGTCCTTGGATTTCTAGTCCAGTGCAATTCCCACTGTACCCATGGCACTCGATAACACAAGGGTGGCCCAGTCCTGGCCTTAAGGCACTAATATCCAAGGAGTTCTCCATTAGCTGTTAGCCACATGTGCTCTACTTGCCCTTGCCATACAGATTAAAAAAAGGTCCCAGTGAAGAGATAAAAAGTTGTTACAACACTTAAGAGATGCCAAACTCTAGCAATCATAAAATTTATGAGAATTAGTCCAATACCTTTAATTTTATAGATTAGGAAGAGATATCAAGTAATTTATCTAAAGCTGCAGTTACCTAATACCAAAACCAGGATTAGAACTTATTTATATACCCAATTCAATGTTCTTTCTGTTATACTATATTGTTTCTCAAAATACATGTAGGCAGCCCTCTGTTACCTATAGTTAGGACATTTCTGAAAATGAGGTCTGATGTATGTTATCTACAACTCAAGAATGTGATGGCTAAAGATCCTGCCAAACTCCTAATCCAAGTGACTATGGGCCAGGAGATAATCAGAGAGGGATGAATCATGACATACTGAACTGGCAACTTCCGAGTAAACAGAGCTATGCTATATGAAGTAGCCCCTGAGGGTGGACTTCTTTCCCCCAACAGCAATACTGGTATTGGAACCACTCAAGGACTTGGACTACTTGTGTCCTAGATGACCAGGGTTTAAAGACAGCTGAAAGTCTTACTGAAAGGAGAGGATTATGAATCTGCCACAGCTGAGGGTGGTCTTTTTAAAAAGCACGCTAAGGGACTTCCCTGGTGGTCCAGTGGGTAAGACTCCATGCTCCCAATGCAGGGGGCGTGGGTTCGATCCTAGGTCAGGGAACTAGATCCTGCATGCATGCCGCAACTAAAGAGTTCGCATGCTGCAACTAAAAGGTCCCACATGCCACATCAAAACCTGGCACAGCCAAAATAATTAATTTTTTTAAAAAGCAGGCTAAATATACAGCTACAAAAGGACCCAGTAAATGACTATATGAACATTTATAAATATTGATGTGGTGTTCAATTTGCTTCAACAATCACTTGTCTAAAGACATGTCATACTTCTATCCTCAAGAAACTTAACAGATTCGATATTATGGAAACACAGGTGAGAACTCAAGCAAGCCTGAGGAGTCAGGAAAGGATTTATTGAAGAGGAGACACCTGATGATTCTTAAGGTTTGGGTGAGAATTTTCTAGGTGAAAAAGCCGCCGAGCAAAGACACAGGCATGAAATGGTATGGAGGGTTTGTGCAACTAGAAACAGTCTGACAGTGCTGGAGCCCAAAGTATGGGCAGGGAAGAGTTATAGCATGAGATGAGGCCTGATGCCATGCCCTCTAGGACTTCGGCCTAAACTAATGAAGTGCCACTGAAGAACAGAGCACCCTGGGAACCAAGGCTGAGGAGGAATTTGAAGTTGGGAGGCAGGAAGACTGATCATGAGTTGGTTGAAGTAATTTAAATGGTGAGAGCCTGTACACGGATGTATAAGTAGCAATAGGAATGTATACGATGTATCAGATAGGTCATATTCCAGAAAAAATGAGGCCATTGAATGTTTTCTGAGGGGTGGAGTCTCCTGACTTAAATATTTCTCTCAGGGCTTTTTCTCATGCCTGACACTTTCATCGTCAGAGGTTCCTTCTGTAGGATCTCCCCCACTAAAATGGAGGTGATCACTGCATTTTATTGTTGCTCAGCTAACATTAAGATGGATTATGAGGGACTTCCCTGGCGGTCCAGTGGTTAAGACTCCACGCTTCCAATGCAGGGGCGCACGAGTTCAATCCCTGGTCGGGGAACTAAGATCCCACATTGCCACACGGCCAAAAAAAAAAAACAAAAAGAGATGGACTATGAAAGTTTACTGGGAGTAAAGAAGGCCTTGCAGGGATGCGCAGGATTAGTCATTAGGGGAGAAGCAAGGGACTCAAAGCAAAAACAAGGGACAAAAGTTCAGACTGCTCAAAAGGAGACAATGAAATTCCATGTCACCATTTTGGCTGGGCTGGCCCTGCCCTGCTACAAAATCCATTTTCAGGCAGCTTGAGTGCATTATTCTGAAACTCTTTCATGTGAGCCACTTAAAGTCTACACAAGGATAATAATATAAACAATAAAATACACCCTAGCAAAGAAAGAAGAACTATGACTTCTGAGCTAAGGAACACCATATAGGGACAAGTTAACCCAGACATTGGACCTTTAGAAAGTTTCCTAGAAATCGGGTCACTTAAGATCTTTTCGCCCTTGACTATAAGTGAAATATTGGCGCCTGTATTTTCATTTCCAGTAAATATAATGTTTAACTTGGAAATCTGACAAATACCAAGAACTTCTGCCCCATAGTTCACAGTATTACTGCGAGTATCAAATGGGACAAAAAGAGGCAAAAGATTTTGTTTGCTGTAAAGCTAAATGAGGTCATAAGCAGCAGGAGAAAAGAGGAAGATGGGGTCTCCATGTCATGGCCCTTGCAAGGACAGCTCACAAACAACTATCATAAAATCGTTCAAATCTTCCAAATGTTGACGAGCGGAGTCCACAGCAACTTAAGTACCTTCCCTAAAGATTAAAATTAACGTACACTGTGAATTTAAAAGTAACACCTTGGACTTCCCTGGTGGCGCAATGGTTAAGAATCCGCCTGCCAATGCAGGGGACATGGATTCGAGCCCTGGTCCGTGAAGGTCCCACATGCCGCGGAGCGGCTAGGCCCGTGAGCCATGGTCGCTGAGCCTGCGCGTCCGGAGCCTGTGCTCCGCAACGGGAGAGACCACAACAGTGAGAGGCCCACATACCGCAACCGCAAAAAAAAAAAAAAAAAAGATGTTAGTTTTAGAGGGACAACTAAGGACAGACATCAGAGGTAGGGAGTAAAGTTAGAAGACTGGCAGCAATTCAAGCAAAAGATGACATATTGCAGGCATGAGGTGGGAGAAGGAAGGATTTTAGCAAAAGTCAGAAGATAAATTTAGCAGAACTTGATTGCATGGGGGAAAAAAAGAACATCGAGGAGTTGGGGATGATTCCCAAAGGCTTAGCAAATGAGTGGGCAACAAGGCCATTAACTAAACTAGGAAATACCATACAGAAGACAAGAGTACGGCGGAAGAAGGGGGGTTCAAATTCCCTCTGAGGCATTTTGAGTCGGCAATGAATCCTCTCCTTTGAGGCCTTAAACGATTTCCCCTTCTAAGCCAGAAATCACCCCATCCTCTGAGCTCCACGGCACCTAATATAGCGTTTCCACACCGAATTATTTAAATCTGCAGTAATTACAAAGTTTGTCCCTACCTTAAATCACAGAGGAAAGGTACTAGGTCTTGCTGGTCTGTGCAATGCCCTTATCTCGGAGCCTTAGACACAGCAAGCCTTCAAAGTCTGCATTCTTGAAATGCGGCCCCATCAGATACTGGAAACTGCCCGTGAACATGCATTAAATCAATGACCCAAACCTGTGCGTGAGAGGCTTCTGTAACGTCTCTAAAGCCTTGGGCCCCACAGCACCTACTCTGAGCTCCCTGTGTGTTCATCTTATCTGATGTTTAAACAACCCCGCTCGGCAGCGGGATTCCGGTCCACAGAGAAGCAACAGAAGCCCCGCGTCTGGGGTGTCAGGGCCTGCAGGTGGCTGACCAGGTTGAACCTGCCGGCGCCTGCCCCGTCAGGCCGGGTGGGCCAGGTTCGGGGGCTCCTCGGGTTCTTGGGGGGGGGCCGGGGGGGCCGGGGGGGCCCACCCTGGCCTCTGGGCAGCGGCCCCAACCCTCCCCCCCAGGAGCCCATGCGGACACCTAGCCACCCGCCCGCCCGCCCCGCGCGGACCACACCGCGCTCGGTGGTATTGGCCCCACGACGGCGTGAGGGTCCCTGGGTGGGGGCGCGCGGCCCGGCCCCCCAACTCTAGAAACCAGGCCCCGGAAGGCAGCAGCGAGGCCTCCGGCCCGGGGCTCAGCTCGTCCTGTACCTCCATCCGCGTCCCGGGCGCTGCGCCGGAGCCTGAGGGCTTGACGGGAAGGCTCCGCAACAGTCCGTTCACCTCAGGCCCGCCGCAGTCCTGCAGGCCGCATCCTGGCCACTCTCGCCGCTTCTCCGCATCCTCCGTCCCGACTCTCGGGGCGGAAACCTGAGGTGAGGAGAGCGAAAGACAAGCACGCGGCCCGGGCACCTGAGCGAGGGCCTCCGAGGGCGGCTGGCATACTGACAGACGGCCAGTCAGGAAGCCGGGCCAGTGGGAGCCACAGCGCTGAGGCGCCGCGTCCCTTGTGGAGGGGGCGTGGCCGGCGCGTGCCGAAGGAGGCGGGAAGGGCGAGGGGCGGTGCCACCCGCGAGGTCCTGAGGCGCTGATTGGCGGCGCGCTGCTGATGTGTGAGGAGGGGGCGCGTCCCCACGTGAGCGCTCCGGGGCCGAGGGCGCTGGAGTAGAGGGGAGAGCGCGTGCGCAGTTCTGGCTGTCTGCTCCCGCCTCGTCCTCCTGTTCCTCTTCCTGGGGGCAAAGTCCGTCAGGCAGTTTGCGTCGTCTAAAGAAACGTGCGGACTTACGTGCGGACTTCAACCATGGCCGGGGCTGGATTTGAGTCGCTGGAGCGGTGCTTGGAGAAGCATCTGCCACTCGCAGACCTGCAGGAGGTCAAACGCATTCTCTATGGCAAAGAAACCAGGTGTGGGGCCTCGACTGGGAAGGTGGGGGACCTTGGGGCCAGCGGGTGTGGGTCTGGGGGACCAGGCAGAGTGCTTCAGAATCTGAAGGGCTCTACAAGGGCGGTGGTGAAGTACTGAATTGGCGAGCTGAGACCCTAGGAGGTCTAGATGTGACAGCTCTGGGAGCTCAGAGTTGCACAACTGAGAGTGAACTTTACAAGCCCAGAGGGAAAGGACGGTTTTTACTCTTTGTGCTTTCTCTGTGACCACCCAACTCTCTTTCCCAGCTTCCAGTGACCAGCTTCTTCCCCAGAGCCAGGCCTGTCCTCTAGGTGTCTGTCTAGGTCATTACCTCCTGTCAGAGCCCCCAGCTCCTCCTTCCTGCAGTGACCCAGCCTCTGGCGGACCCTTGGAGGGAGAGGCCTCTGAATCTGGTTGGCGAAGGAACTTTTCCCACTGGCAAGCCACAGGAGTTAGTTCCCATGCTCAGAGCAAATTTTTTCCACTCCCAGCCAGCTGTGTGCATCACTAGGACTTTCTGAGGGCAGTGCACTGCTGGACGCTGGGCATACAGAGCTGGAAGACACTTCCCCTTCCACTCTTGTTTCTCTTCAGTCCACTTCTCTCAAAGCAACCAGAAGATGTAAATCATATCCTGCTTAAAAGTGTATCAGGGATTCCCACAGCCCTTAGAATGTAATGCAAACTCTGACCCCATGCAACTCCTGACTAAACGTCCCACCACTTTCTTGCCCATTTGTGGGCTCCCCCAATCCAGCCAGACTGCGCACTCCCTGCCCTTGTGGCAGTGACCTTGAGGCAGGAACCTGACCTGCTCACCTGAAACTGGAGGGTGTTGATTGGATCAGAGATTCCCAGCCACCAGCTGATGTGGAGTTCCTGCAGGGAGGCCAGACCTCAGAGTCTCAGGTGTTTTCACAGCTAGTGGATGGTAAAGGTAGAACAGCTGCCTTTCGGGGTGGACATGGTACAGAAATTTGTCCAAAAGGGCTCTTTGTACCCAAAGAGGGGTGCCCGGGACTGGATGACCTTCAAGGCCCCTCCAGTGTGCTCATGCTGGATTACTGCTTCCCACCGCACGTGTTCGTCACGGGGGAAGCCTCTTAGAATTGAGGCTCCTAAAGAAGGTGTCCTGAAGCAGGGTGTGTCTCAGGGTGTTTAAGGGTGAGGTGGGCATGTTCCCCTGGGAAAAGACAGAGCTCGTGGGTGTCAGGGAGAGTCTTAGGAAAATAGAAATAAGTTTCCCACGTAGGGGACTGGCTGGGACCCATTCTAGAGCTCAGAGTAAGGACTGCCTTGTAAAAGGGACTTTGCACGTTTGGATCGCTCCAGGGTGGGGAGGGATTGGAATGGGAGGTAAAATGGAAGCCAAATTCCATTAATCAGTGATCACCAGGCCTCTTCCTGCGACTTGGCTCACAATAACTGAGTAAGTGGTTCCCCTTTTCCATTCTTTCTCCTTTTCCCTTTTCTTGGTTCTGTTCCACCCAGAACTGAGCCCTTCCAAGCTTCACCTCTAGGGTATAAACCTTTGTACTTGTGATTGAGTGGGATTTGGCTATGAACAGACTGCAAAGTGAAGATAGAAAATTAGTCATTTAGGGACTTCCCTGGTGGCGTAGTGGTTAAGAATCCATCTGCCAATGCAGGGGACACAGGTTCGAGCCCTGGTCCGGGAAGATCCCACATGCCTCAGAGCAACTAAGCCCGTGTGCCACAATTACTGAGCCTGCGCTCTAGAGCCCACGAGCCACAGCTACTGAGCCCACATGCCTAGAGCCAGTGCTCTGCAACAAGAGAAGCCACCACTCACAGCAACTAGAGAAGGCCCGCACGCAGCAGCAGACCCAACGCAGCCACAAATAAATAAATAAATTTATTAAAAAGAAAAGAAAAGAAAATTAGTCATTTAAAAATTCTTCTGTTCACTTCTCATGGCCTGACTCAGGCATGGCTGCCTCTATGAATGCCTGATGGACCTGAATCCTCAGCCCCTCCCCTGGACTCCCCCTTTGCTCCACACAAGACCAGCTTCCCACCCCAATAATTGCTGCACCCAACACAAAGATGACGCTTAGTAAATGTTTGCTAAGTGAATGAGCTAAATGGGCCTTTGCCTGTGCCAGACAGATGAAATCCCCAGAGAACATCAACTCTCAGTTTTAAGACAGCCAGAACCAAGAAACATTTATTCATTCAACAAACATTGTTTATTTTTGACTTGGGCACTAGAGGTACAAGGATGAGTTAGCCACGGTTCCTACTCTCGAGGGACTTTCTGTCTTTTGGTGGTTGTCCTACATCATGGTTCTGAAGACCAGAAGTACAAAATCAAGATGTTGGCAGGAATACAGTCTTCCAAAGGTTCTGGGGGAGAATCCTGCCATGCCTTTTCTAGTTTCTGTGGCTTCTGGCGTTCCTTGGCTTGTGGCAGCATCACTCCAATCTCTGCTTCTGTCTTCACTTGGTCTTCTTTTCTCCCTGTGTCTCTCCTCTGGGCGTTTCTTAGCCCATCACTGGATTTAGGGCTCACCTGGGTAATACAGGATGATCTTATCTTGAGATCCTTAACTACATCCACAAAGACTCTTTTTCCAAATAAGGTCCCATTCACAGGTTCTGAGCATTAGGACGGTGGACATATCTTTTGTAGGGGCCACAGGTCAGCCCACTACAGAGATTCTGCAGAGGTGGGCGTCAGGGTGGGGGGAGGCTGGGTTTGGGATTGTCCTAGAGATGGTCATTCCAGGTGGAGGAGTGGGTGCAGAGTAGGAATCTGGGGGTCCCAGTGTTAAAGGGGCAGAGGAGGTGGAGATTTTGTGGTAGACTCCAGAGGTAAGGATGCGGGGGGGACCCTAGGGTCAGTATCAAGGATGCTGATCGGGACAGGGACTCAAGGTGGCTCAAGGAGGTCTGTAAGGATGGGGACAGCAGGGAGTCCACTGGCTTTAGCAACCAGTAGGCTGGTGGTTCCAGAACAAGAGAGGCCTGTGTAGAGCACGCTTCCCTTCTTTCTTTTTTTTCCTGGTTTTTTAATGGGAGAGACTCAAACAGCTGTCATGGTGAATGTGGCAGGTCTGCAGGAGACAGGGAGAGATGTCCAAAGTGGGTATATCATTAAGTGAGAAAGACATGAAGGGACTTCCCTGGTGGTCCAGTGGTTAAGACTCCGTGCTTTCAATGCAGTGGGGCACAGATTCGATCCCTGGTCAGGGACCTAAGATCCCACATGCTGCTTGGCGCGGCCAAAAAAATAAATAAGGGCATGTAAATGGAAGAGTAGAACATACAGAAGGACACCTTTGTATGTGTAACACACACGCATATCGAAAAATATTGGAAAGATACATAAGACATTGTTAAGGAGGTTGTCTCTAGGTTCTGAGATGGAGGGGAACTCATTTTACATTTTCCACTGTTTGATTATTACCCCCCATGAGCATGTGTTTCTTTTGTAACAAAGCTCTGGTTTAATTATTTAAAACGCTGATGGTAAAGAGCCATTAGAGGGGAAAGAGAAGTTCTAGAAGCAAGAGCTTGCCAAAGAAGCTGGGGCTGGGCTCCCCTGGGCAAGGTCTGCCTTGACCTCGCTGGAAAGGGGGGTGCCCGGGGAAAAGGCCAGGGGATGTGGGGAGCCAGGACAGGAAGTGATGGGCTTTCCTCCTTGAAGTTGTAGGTGAGGCCCCCAGGGTGGGGGCCTTAGTATCAGGATGAGGGGCAGAGGGGCAAGAGCCAACTGTGGGGACCAAGGGAGGGTTGGGGGCAGCACGGAGCCCCCTTTGTGAGGTTGTGGCCCATTTGCTGGTCTCCACCACGGCTGGTCGGTGCCACACCACATCCTTGAGCCAAGCCTTTGGTGGACACAGCACATGGTTAGAGAATGGGGCTCAAGGGCCAGTTGGGTTCTCCAGGATGAAGCAGGCAAGATTGGGTGAAGGAATGCCAGGGTAACTGGAGGGCGGGGAAACCTTCAGGTAGTGGCCAGACAGTGGGGGGTGCTGGGGAGACGTAGAAGAGCCCAGAAGGCAGTGGAGGCCTGGCCTTCATGGCCTAGGGGACCGGTGTGTGCAGGGAGCTGTGGGCAGGGATGGGAATGGAGGCAGGGAGGTCGAGCATCGTGGAATGATGGGGCTGAGTGTTGAAGGTAGAAATGTGGGGAGAGCTGACAGCTGCAGTCAGTGGGTGGGAAGAGTTAGCCAGAGGAAGAAGGACCCCTTCCAGGTGATGGTTACAGCTCGGCTTGCAAACCTGAGGCGAGCTTTTCCACCTGATGTCTTCCTGATTGACTGTGCAGGCTGAGGACGGCCTACCAGGACCACTCCCAAGGGCAGCCGGCCCCCAGGCCCTCCTTCTTGTCCTGGCCACCATGGTGACTTGTCCGGGGGAGTGGGGGCGTCCGCCTGCAGGTGGGGGACTGTCTCTGAGGCAGTCATGGCAACAGGAGGCACAGTGTGGGCACTGCTGCTATTTCTAACCTGCTGAAGCACACGGAACCCTGACTAGTTGAAAAGCAGGCTGATTGTCAGGGGCGGAACCCAACTCCGAGCTGTCAGGGCCATCACAGGGAAACTGCCTGGCAGGGGGCGGTGGCAGGGGGCTCAGGCTGACAGGGCTGTGATTTTGAAAGGAATGTCTTTAAGAAAGTGGTTTAAAGTAGGAGAGAAATATTATTAGATAATGGTTGTCAGGTTATTTTTTGATGCATTCTCTGCGTATTTCATAACCACTGTGCCCCTACGTGGTAAGGCCTTCCTGGCTGGGGGCCCTGTCCCATGCCCCTGCGGGTTTCACCCCTGGGCCAGGCACAAAATGGGCCATGTGGTCCATGGTCACTTTGGTGGGAGGTTTTATAAATAATCCACTTGCCTCTGTTAATAAATCACAAACAGGGATGAGCCCTTCAGCCTTTGGTCTGGACATCTGGGCCCCGCCACGCTCACCCAGCATCGGGCAAGGAGCTGCCCTCTCCCCTGGCGGGAAGCAGGACAGGATGGGGTGGGGGGGGTCACCAAAGACTTGTAATCCTTAGTGGCAAATGGCCACGGGACCCTCCGTCCTGCTGTCGTCCTGGCCTGTCTTCCTAGCCGGCTCCCAGACTCCTTCCCAACAGCTCCTTTGTCTCATCACAACCTGCTGCAGCCCCCAGGCTCAGCACGGTCCTCTGACTCTAGTCCACAGACATTTTTGGGAATCTGTTCCCTCTTTCCTGTGCTTCCTGCTGAGACTTCAATTCCCGCCACCCCCCCACCCCCCGATTTCAGCAGCTCCAGCATCAACCTTGTGACTAGTTTCCCTGCTGCCCCCTCCCCACTGCCCTCCTCCGCCCAGCCAGACCATGCCGTTCCCAGCTCCAGTCTCCCCAGGGAAGCCCGTTCTCCACCCACTGGGCCCAATTCTCCAGCCCCGCCCCAGCTTCCCACGTGTGGCCACGGCCCTGACCCTGGCCGGCTCCTGGGCCTTCTTGCCGGGACGCTCCCACCTCTTCTCTGCCTGAGGAGTGACTCTGGAGTGTCATTAAATGCAGCAGACCTCAGGCAGATCATGTCCCCTCTTTCCTGCCTGTTTAGGAAGCTCGACCTGCCCAGCAGGGCTTTTGAAGCCGCCTCCAAAGGGGACTTTGAGCTGCAGGGCTATGCCTTTCAGGCTGTGGCGGAGCAGCAGAGGAGGCCCCGGACCGTGCGCATGGGGCTTGTTCAGAACAGAACCCCCCTCCCTGCGGACACCCCCGTGGTGAAACAGGTTTGGTCTCTTTTGACTGTAAATACATAAACGGGCAGCTGGCCACTCTGTGCTTTGAACTCGATCTTGTCCCCGGATGGTTGCCCAGCGGCTCTGCCCTGGCCCCCCCCTTCCTTCCAGCCGTGTCTCTTGCTTTTCTTTCTCTTCTGGCTCCTACCCTTTCTCTGCCTTCCTGTCACTCCTCACTATTCTGTCCACCTTCCTTTCCACTTCCTCTCCTGTGATCGAGCTGAAGTTCCATTTACCAGTTGGGAGGGTGCCCCTGTGGCTCACGTGCTCTCCGTGGAACTGCCTCTCGGGCTCCTGCCAGCACACGCCAGTCAGGACCCATCTGTCCACCGTGTGTCCCTCTGCCTGGATCCTAAGATCCCCAGACATCGGTCAGATTGTGACTATGTCTCCTCAGCCCAGGTTGTCAGGTCATCGGGGGGCAGGGATGCTGTCATCACCACCCCCCAGAGCCTAGAAGCACGCTTGGCACCCAGCAGTCATCCGCGGGGCCCCGTGCACGCAGTTCCTCGAGGGAGACCGAGCGTCCATCAGGAAGCATTTGTGGTCTCTGGGTTTTCAGCCTGGTTCCTCTGGTTTGTCTTTGAACAAACACTTCTGAATGTCTCCTGGGAGCCAGACGTCATGCTGAGCACAGAGAACTTGAGGACACTGCTCCCAAGGAGCTCATGGGGTCATGGGAGTGACAGTGGAGGAATGTGACAGCACAATGGGAACAGCGCCACCATAGGGACACACGCAGGCCGGGGAGAATGCAGGTACCCCGATTCTCGGCCCCTTGCTGGAAGAGCTACCCCTCTGTGGGCAACACGTGATGTGGATAACACATCCAGGGAATTTTGGGTGGGGAAAGGGAGTACATTCTGGCAGAGGGCACAGCTGGGAAAGGCGAGTCATTGGAAGACACCATACACATGGGAGAACAGAAGTGGCAGGACAAGGCGTCCCCGAAGCTGTGGATGCAAGACGTCATAAGTGGACTGGGTCCTGGGGGATAGGGGGTGAGGGAGCAGTTAACCCAGGGGATGGTTGTGGTGTGTGGTGGGCCCACTGAGTGTGGCCCCTCTCACAGTAAGCACTCACATCCTCACGTCCTCCTCTTAGCAACCCCACGAGGTGGGCAGCGTTCTCCCCATTCTCCAGTCAAGGAAACCGAGGCTGAGCGAGGCAGCATTGAGTGTGTGTGGGACCCCAGAGCCTCCGCACTGCCACCTTTGACTGCAGACTTGGACCCAAGGACAGTCCAACATACCAGAACCTCCCACCCTCCTCGTCCTCTTGTAGCCGGCCACGTGGGGGTTGAGTTCTAAAGATGGTCTCAACCAACTAATCCTCACTGTTTAAATTGCCAGACCACTGCCCTGCACAGACGCATCGAGGCCATCGTAGACGTGGCTGCCATGTGTGGAGTCAACATTATCTGTTTCCAGGAAGCATGGAGTAAGTCTCTCTCGGGGTGCTTTCTCTGCTGCCTTCAGTGCTGTCTTATCTCCATGTTGCCAAGAGCGTCTGCTGCTTGATTTCTTAAAATCTCCTTTCTTGGGCCTCCCTGGTGGCGCAGTGGTTGAGAGTCTGCCTGCCGATGCAGGGGATACGGGTTCGTGCCCCGGTCTGGGAGGATCCGATATGCCGCGGAGCGGCTGGGCCCGTGAGCCATGGCCGCTGAGCCTGCGCATCCGGAGCCTGTGCTCCGCAACGGGAGAGGCCACAACAGTGAGAGGCCCGCGTACCGCAAAAAAAAAAAAAAAAAAATCTCCTTTCTTTTCTCATCCATAGAAAGGTTCTTTGTCAACAACACCAGCAACCCCAGAACCCCAGACTTCCTCCTTCTCGCGTGCCTCAGTATCTCGTCTGAGCCTCGGCCTTCCTCCCAAACTTGAATCCGTTTACTCCTTCCTCTCACCTCCTTACCTCTGCCCTGATCCAAGGCATGTCAGCATCTCCTCAGCTTCTGTAATCGCCTCCAGCTGGTCTCCTCCACTCTGGCCCCTTCTAACCGGCTGCCCACACCTTCTAGGAAAGATCTGTATGAAAACTCTGCACTGCATCATCTGTTCCTCCCCATCTCTGCCGGGCTCTGCCCTGACCTTCTGATACTTTACTCCCCTCCCCCAAGGCCACTGCGCCTGCTGTTCCCTCCACCCAGAGCCAGAGCTGGAGCTGGAGCATTCCTCTCCCCTGGCCTGTAACCCTGCTCGACCTTCGGATCTCAGCTCAGAGCCTGCCTCCCTGTGTAAAGCTGCATCCCTATTAAATACTCCTGCTACCTTGTACCTCTTTATTTTATTTTTATTTTTTGTCATAGTTATACACGTTCATGGTTTAGATTTAAAGGGGTCTACAAGGTCTGTTACCAAAAAATAGCTATCCTTTTCCCCAGAGGCAGCTACTTCTTCTCTGAGCTGGTTCTTTTGGAATTTACCTTTGCTTGTGTTACTGCTTCCTAATTTTTCAGTTTTGCATCATTTATTGACTTCCCATGATGGAAGGAGACAGTGTAGTCCTTTGCCCTCTCCTGCCCCCTCTACGCACATGTACCCTTCCTGGTCTGTCCCCAGTCCATTTGCTACCAAGATTCAAAGGAAATCGCTTTGATTTCTTTCCCTGAATAGCTTTCTGTTTTCCCTGCAGTTTGCTTTGTTTACTACATGCTTACCACAAAGTCTACCCCAAACTTTCTGCTGGTTTCCTAAATCCCTCTAAGAGGTTTAGACACATGAAGTAGTCTATTGGTTTCATCTCCTCACAGGAATCTGTCACAGAGCCTTCTGGCTGCTCTTCTCTGAATTGGTTTCCCCCTCTCTGCCATCCCAGGACTCCCTTCACCATCATCCAGGGGGGGTCCCTCTGCCTTGCTTTTGTGTTTCTCCTATCTCACAGCTTCCTCTTTCTTGCTTTTCCCCCTCATTTTGGTTGAGTAGACTGTTTGAGACCTTGCACATCTGAAAATATTGCTGGATAGTTTGGTTGGGTATAGAATTCTGGGTTAGAAACAATTTTCCTTCAGAAATTTGAACACTTTGCTCCATGTCTTCTGGCTTTGGGTGTTGTTGACTAGTCTAAGACTATTTTGATTTATGCCCCATTGTATATGGCCTGTTTTCCCCTAGAAGGTTGTAGGATCTCTTCTTCTCCAGTACTTTGAAATTTCATAATGATGTGCCATGGAGTGTATCTATTTTAATCCATCCTTCTAGACACTTCAGTGAGTTCTAACAGTCTAGAAACTTGAGTCTTTCAGATCTAGGAGATGTTCTTAGATTGTTTCATTCGTGATTTTCTCCCCTTTTTTCTCTCCTCTTTTTTTTTGATACTCCTTGCTGTTAGAATGTTGGAACTCTGGACTGGATCCCTCATTTTCTTTTGTATTTGTGCCTATTTTTCATCTCTTTGTCTTTTTGTTCAATTTTCTGGTAGATTTTATCTAATTTGTCATTCAGACTTCTAGTTAGTCTTTTGTTTTTGCTGTCATATTTTGAATTTATGAGAGTTCTTTTGGTCTGAAATTTTCTATTTTATCACATCCTGTTCTCGTTTTATAGTTACAATATCTTCTCTTATCTCCAAGGATATTAAGTAATATTTTTTTTTCTCCCTGCATGGTTCCTAGTTACTCCAAGTTGGTCTCCCCGCTGCTGCCCCGATTACTTATATTTTAAGAATTGGGGATTAAAAAGCTGATTGCAAGCTCTGAGTTTGTGGGAGGGGCTCCTCCACTGAGTTTCATTATAGGATGACCGGGTTTAGCTGTTTGTTAGGAAATCGCCTATGGTAGTATCTTTGGGTCATTCTTTTCAGGCTGGTCAGATTCCCCAGAGAAAATTCATCTAATCTCCTGCCAAGAGGAAAGGACAGGAGTCCAGTATGCTTATGTTTAGTTAATCCCTTTGTTTTTATCACTCCACTCACCTTTGTCCTGGATTCCCCAAGGCCAGAGATCCTCTGTTTAACTGTCTCTAGAGAGTGAGCCTCTAGCTGGGGTGGGAGAGGCTCAACCCAGCCTCTTGGAGTGGAGAAGGGATCTAACTGCTTCTTAAGTAGACTTTTGACCAATCCTACTTATTTGTCGCCCCTCCCTGCGTCCCCACCTTCAGAGCTGCATGGTGCCTCTGGCTCCTGAGCTTTCAAGGGGTCTGTGATGGAGAGTGGGGTGCTTCCTGGCCTCCTCCACTGCGGAGGGGACTCAATATTCTCAGATTCACTAAGATATCTCCCGCCTCCCTCGGCTCTCCAGCCTCCCATGTTTTGTTGTTTTTGTTCCTGGCTCATGCCCTATCCCTGTGGGTTTATACCTGTACACAAAAAACCCTTTACTCTCATTTAATGGGGTTTCAGGAAAGAGCAAAGGAGTGCGTCCCATCTGCCACCTGTACCCAGAAGTTCATCACGTTCTTCACATTTCTCATTATACGTATACTCTTGTGTGATGCTTTTGATTTGTCTGCCTCTTCCATTAGACTATAATCTCCATGTGATCAGTGCCTCGGTGGTATTTATTTTTCCCACCCCAATCCCCACCTCTATTTTTTTAACATTAAAAAAATTTAATTGTAAAATATGCATACTATTACTATTGGTAAGTGTACAATTCAGTGACATTAAATACATTTGCAAAATTATGTAACTGTCATCACCATCTATACCCAGACCTTTTCATCATCTCCAGCCAAAACTCTGTACTCCCCTTCCTCTTCCACCCCTGATAACCTGTATTCTACTTTCTGTCTCTATGAATTTGACTACTCTAGGGGCCTCATGTAAGTGGAATCCTACAGTATTTGGCCTTTTGTGTCTGGCGTATTTAACTGAGCATCATGGTTTCAAGGTCCGTCTGTGTTGTTGCATGTGTCAGAGTGTCCTTCCTTTTTATGGCTGAATAATATTCCATTGTTTGGATGGACCACATTCTGTTTATTCTTTCCCCTACCCAGATTTTATCTTTAGTGGCTTAAATAATCCTTGGTACATGACAGACACTAAAAAATATTTATTGGATGGTTTAACCAACTTCTTCTCTTTCTTGGATCAGGAAAACTCCTGCACATCCATCAAGGCCTAGCACGGATACCCCCTCCTTTGGGGGGGCCCTGGGGACTCCCCTACACAGGTTCCCTTTCAGCTCCCATCTTGGCTGGCAGCTCCTGAGGGCAGGGCCTGGTCCAAGCCTGAGCCTGCCTCATGGAGTGTTGGTTCAGTGAATGTGGAACCCCCTTCCCCTCTAATTTGGAAACTGTAGTTGGAACTTCACAGCCGACCTCCCCCAACCTCCCTTCCACATGCTTCTTTTGAAAGTTTGTTTACATTACAGCAGTTGTGAAAACAGGAAAAGAAGCCATTAAAATGGAAATGGAGAAATTTGGAGCGCTTAGCAAGCTGAAATGAAATCGGAAAGGGAGGTTTTATTCTCTTGGGGCATTTGAGTCTCTCCTAATGCTCTGAAAGCTGAGAGTGAACAACGGTCATTAAGGATTGTTCTTTGTTATCAACAGCTTTCTTGTTGGCTTCCTTAAAATAGCTCATCCATCTTCACCGATGGCGCCTGGGGAGTCTTGACCTTGGTGCCAAGGCCCCCTGGGCTGGTGCTGGCAGAGGCTGCTGCCCACTTAGCTGCCTCCATGGGCTACCACCCTGGCAGCTGAGATGGTGGTAGTGCCATCATAGCACCAGGCTTCCAGGGACTGGAAGGAATTGGAGGCTGATGCTTCTCTTCTCTGTGAAATGAGGAGTCACACCAACTTCGCAGGGGTATTGGGGACATGCTGCCTATTACCAGGCCTGGCACCATGCTGGGCATATGGCCCGTGTTTGGAAAAGGTTGGTTGCAATTATTACCCCCAAACAGGCCACACAACCCATGCAGCAACCAGGTAGTCCTCGCCAGCCACATCACACAGCTTCCTACAAACCTTCCCTGCACTCTGAGTTTCAGAGTGACCAGAACAGTAACAAGCATCTGGAAACATCCGTTAGGCTAATCCTCCTAAAAGAAATGGACTTGGGTTATTGGGAGGAGGAAGATCTAAAGAGTACAGTCATCGGGCTTCCCTGGTGGCGCAGTGGTTGAGAGTCCACCTGCCGATGCAGGGGACACGGGTTCGTGCCCTGGTCCGGGAAGATCCCACATGCCGCGGAGCGGCTGGATCCGTGAGCCATGGCTGCTGGGCCTGCGTGTCCAGAGCCTGTGCTCCACAACGGGAGAGGCCACAACAGTGAGAGGCCCGCGTACCGCAAAAAAAAAAAAAAAAAAAAAAAGAGTACAGTCATCCCTCGGTATCTACAGAGATTGGTTCCAGGACCCCCAACCCTGCAGAGACCAAAATCCAGGGATGCTCAAGTCCTTTATATAAAATAGTGTAGTATTTGCATGTTACTTAACGCACATCCTCCCGTATACTTTAAATCTTTAAATCATCTGGAGGTTACTTGTAATACATAATACAGTGTAAATGCCAATTAAATAGTTGCCCGTGTGTGGCAAATTCAAGTTCTGCTTTTCGGAACTCTGTGGAATTTTTTTTCAAATATTTTCCGCCTGCTGTTGGGAGAACCCGCAGATGCAGAGGGCCAACTGTATGCGGAATTGGTCCAAACAAGGAATTCAGTACTCCAAATCGAAAAGAAAAAGACAAACAGCTCAGCAGGAAGTGGACAAAGGGTACGGACAAGATCATCTGGAGGATGAATCCAGAAAGGCCAGCAACCATGTGGCCAGGTACTCCACCTCACTGGTGACACGGGAAGCGCATGTCTAATCCCAATGAGATCCCAGCTCACAGCATCAGACTGGCGGGTGTGGATGCACGTGGCCGAGGCTGTCGAGCAGTGGGACACACTCAGCCAGAGGTACCTGGTGCCTACCCCCATCGCAGCCCCCCCCACCCCACAAAGCAAACTGCTGTTGAGAATCTGGTGTGCATGGCGTTCTTTGAATTGTTACTGCATGTATATGTACCTGCTTTTTTTTTTAAGCAAACAAAAATCAGTGAGTTAGTGAAATTTCCTATTGAATTAGCCCCCTAGATGGTGGCATCTAGCCAGAGGTCACAGAAATAATGCTTTTATCCTTGGGGAGTGCTCAGCCTACCCAGTGGTTCCCAAACTTCTGATGGTGTCATTAAATGAATGGCTTTTCTTGTTCCTGAGCAAGCCTCAGTCCCTGGGAGGATGAACATTCCTATGGTGATGTGTGAGGGTCCCAGCGCCATCCTCGGTGGCCCTCTGACACTGTCCCCAAGGAGCCTTTGTTGTTCTCTTAACCAACCAGCAGATTGGCCAGCAGCTCGGGATCTGCTGGTTGGGAACAGTTTCTGGCTGTACCTTTTGCAAAAAATTTTTAACATATATATGTATTGTTAAAATTGTGGTAAAATAGACATAATGTAAAATTTACCATTTTAACCGTTTTCAAGTGCACAGTTCTGTAGCATTAAGTACATTCACATTATTGTGTAACCATCACCGCTATCCATCTCCAGAACCTTTTCATCTTCCCAAACTGACACTCTGTCCCCCTTAAACAACATCTCCCCATTCTCCCCTCCCCCAGCCCCTGGCACCCACCATCTAATTTCTGTCTCTGTGAACATGCCTATACTAGGTCCCCCATGTAAGTGGAACCATATAGCACTCGTCCTTCTGTGTCTGGCTTATTTCAATGCGCGTAATGTCTTCAAGGTTCACCCATGTTGTAGCAAGTGTCAAACTTTCCTTCCTTTTTAAGGCTGAATAATATTCCATCTAATGGATGGACCACATTTTGTTAATCCATTTGTCCACTGGTGGACACTTGGGTCATTTCCATCTTTTGGCTGTTGTGAATCATGCTGCTGTGAACGTGGGTGTGCATGTATCTGTTCAGATTTCTGCTGCAAGTGTTTTTAAGACCATAGGAAGGACATTTGGCCTCGCCTCTTATTCTGCCATGAAGCCTAAAGGGGAGGCGTCCCCACAGCCAGGGATGGGCCTCAGAAGGCAGGCCAAGGCTCTTGGGGCTGGGGTCTCCTGTGGAAACCCTCCCCCACCAGGCCAAGGACCCCCCCTCAGAGACCATGAGCTTGGATGTGATTCTGACCTTTCTCCTCTCCACAGCTATGCCCTTTGCTTTCTGTACGAGAGAGAAGCTTCCATGGACGGAATTTGCCGAGTCAGCAGAGGACGGGCCCACCACCAAGTTCTGTCAAGAGGTAGGATGTTAACCTACCTTTAACTGTTAACTAACCTCTGGCAGCGACCAAACACGGACAGGTCACAAAGAGAGGCCGCAGCTGCCAGGGGTGGCCCTTCTCCGTGGAAAACACACCCATTTGGCTCTTGCTTTGCTGGGTGAGAATAGATAAGACTATTTAACTGCCCCTCGCCCCCTTTTTTAGTGTACTTTCTTTTTTTTAAAAATAAATTTATTTATTTATGTATTTATTTTTGGTAGTGTTGGGTCTTTGTTGCTGCGCGCAGAATTTTTCTAGTTGTGGCGAGCGGGGGCTACTCTTTGTTGCGGTGCACAGGCTTCTCGTTGCGGTGGCTTCTCTTGTTGCGGAGCATGGGCTCTAGGAACCTGGGCTTCAGTAGTTGTGGCTTGTGGGCTCTAGAGCGCAGCCTCAGTAGTTGTGGCGCACGGGCTTAGTTGCTCTGCGGCATGTGGGATCTTCCCAGACCAGGGCTTGAACCCATGTCCCCTGCACTGGCAAGTGGACTCTTAACCACTGCACCACCAGGGAAGTACCTAGTGTACTTTCACTTAAAATCAGAGTTTCAGAGCCAGAAGGGCCCTTAATGGCTTTTTAAGTGAGGGGGCTGCAGCCCACGGAGGGTGTCCTGGAGATGACTCCCGTAGTAGGGTCTGCAGCTGGCAAGTGCGGCGCTGGCACTCGGGGACTGAGGTCAAGGTCGAGTCTGTGTCCAGAGCTCTGCTACCCCACTTGCTGTTCGCCTGAGTTATGGAAGCATCTCTGCATGGCCCGTCTCATCAGTGTAGAAACTGGGCTTCCTTTTTCTTTATTAAAACCTCATAATACATGTTCTATGATCCCATTTATATGAAATGTCCCGGATAGGCAAATGCTTGGAGGCAGAAGGCAGATTAGTGGTTGCCAGGGGCTGGGCGGGGAGAGGGGTTGGGGAGTGACTGCTCACGGGGACAGGGTTTCCACTTGGGGTGTTGAAAATGTTCTAAAATTAGTTTGTGGTGTTGGTTGCACAACTCTGAATGTACTGAAAACCACTGAATGGCACACTTTGAAAGAATGGACTTTATGCTCCGTGAATTGTATCTTAATAAAGCGGTCATCCAGAAAACCCCAATGACATTCCAAGAGGTTACGAATGATGACTTATGCTTATTCTCACCTCGAAAAAAATAACTCCTTTCATTTCTCCAATGTCCCATTTCAGACTTTCTACATATACTTAGGGGCTTTTGGAGCAGAACTGTAATCATAGTGATTCTATCAATACTGAGTTGTGATTCCAAACATCCCTGTTCTCAGCCACCAGACTGTTGATTCTGTGCTACGAGGCAGGAAGTGACCGCAGATGGCGTGCCTGAACCAGGGTGGGAGGAAGGAAGAGCAAAGGGAGGATGGGGATGAGCTGGTTCCAGGGGACCCCTGTCTGCATCAAGGGCCCCGGGACCACAGCTGCCCCCACGTGGCTCGTAGCATCCCCTTCTGCCCGCCATGCCATCCCTCTGTTCTGTCATTAAGGTCAGAAGTAGCAACGGGCTGGTAAGAGCTGATGACAAATGACCAGCTGGGGCTGCTCATCCTGGTCACCAGATCCTGAACTTCTTATTTGAGACAAAAGGAATTTGGTGTCAAGAGTTATGTTTGGTTTGGTTCTGGGGTTTTTTGTATAGATGAGACATATGATTTATTTTATTTTATTTTATTTTATTTATTTTGGCTGTGCCACGTGGCATCTGGGATCCTAGTTCCCCAACCAGGGATCAAACCCACACCCCCTGCCATGGAAGCGCAGAGTCTTAACCACTGGACCACCAGGGAAATCCCTTTTTTCTTTGTTATTATGGTAAAAAACACATAACATAAAATTAATCATCTTAACCATTTTTAAGTGTACAGGTCAGTCACGTTAAGTATCTTCACAGTGTTGTGAAGCAAACCTCTAGAACTTTGTCATCTTGTAAACCTGAAACCCTCCACCCATGGAATGACCCCCTCCATCCCCAGCTGCTGGTGCCTGACGTTCCACTTTGTTTCTATGAATTTGCCTAGCTTAGATGCCTCACATGAGTGCACTCCTGCAGTGTTTGTCCTTTTGCGCCTGGCTGATTTCACTTGGCATAACGTTGTCAGGTTCATCCATGTCAGGGATGACAGCCATGTCATCCATAGGCCAGGATTTCCTTCCTTTTTAAGGCTGAATAATACTCCATTGCATGTATACACCACGATTTATTTAGATGCTTGTGTTGCTTCCACCTTTTGGCTGTCATGAATAGTGCTGCTCAGAACATCGGTGTGAAAGTCTACTTTTCTGCACGGTTGCTGGTCCTATGGTAACTGTGTTTAACTCCGCCAGGAATGCGGCATCATTTACGTTCCCGCTGGCGGTTTATGAAGGTTCCTGTTTCCCCACATCCTTGTCAACGCTTGTTACCTTCTTTTTTGTTTTGTCTTGTTATTGCCTCTGGATCTGAAGGTCTATGGGAAGTGGCATTAAGTCTTGCTTTTATTTTATTTGTACTGTAGGGTCTGTGATCTTTGTACAGGGCTCACAGCATTGGAAAACAAAAGACTTAGCTCTCTGTGCACCCTTTAGAATTAGGAAATCAGCCTTACCCACACTAAAAAGGTCCCCAGGGCTATTTTCAATATTTCAGAAATCCTGATATAACCCATACACCCTCTCATTAGGGTTGCTAGGCTAATTGAAATTTCAAGTGATTTAATTCTGACTAGAATTATTTAAGTTTAGACTGCTTAAGAATAGAGAATGCATTTCACCTATTAGCACAAACGTGGCATATAGTAAACGGTAAAGTGAATGAATAAATAATTATTATTCTCACTTGTATCAGAAAGAGAAAAAAGACTAATTTCAGTTATTTTGGGTATATACCCAGAACTGGCATTATGGAGTCATACAGTAGTTCTGTTTTTAATTTTTGAGGAATCGCCATACTGTTTTCCACAGCAGCTGTACGGTTTTTACACTCCCACCAACAGTGCACAAGGACGATGCTGGTTCCTATTTAGCTAAGCTTGGGCGTCAGGACAACGCTGGCATTTAGTCTTCAAGGAATAGATGCAGGGAGAGCTCAGAACCCCGTCTAGCTATCTAGGAGGACCACTAGATTCTTCCATAAAAATGTATGACACTTGATTTGAAAATAGGACTGTGCCGTGCTCATTTTTCCAGCTGGCGAGGAAGCATGACATGGTGGTGGTGTCCCCCATCCTGGAGCGAGACACGGAGCATGGGGACATCTTGTGGAACACAGCCGTGGTGATCTCCAACTCTGGAGCCGTCCTGGGCAAGACGAGGAAAAACCACATCCCCAGAGTGGGCGACTTCAATGAGGTGAGCTGCCCCTCGGATGACCAGCGCAGCTGCAGCACGGTGTGGCAGCAGCGCTGGGGGCCTCCCTGCACTGCACTGCATAACACAGGTGGATGGGATGCAGTGGGATTCCCGGTGAGTCCCAAATGCCTTTAGTGCAGAGGGCTATTTTTTAACAAATATAACCTGATTTGGCTTCCTGGAATTTTTCTTTGAAGTAAGTCGTATACAAATTAACACCAAAATCAATAGTGCCCAAGCGTGAAATGATTCCCATGGCCCCGTTCAGGCCCTGAGCTCCTCATCCGTCACAGTCTAGTTCTTGTTTGGTGGGGAGAGGTCCTTGTCCATGGCTCCCGTGGGGTCTGAGCCAGCCATGTCCACGTGTCAGGTGACAGCGAGGAATGTGTGTCTGTGCACAGGTGTGTTAGCTGGGGCTTGGTGCCCATAATCAGGCTGTAAGTCAGGGAAGCTGTTCTGGTCAGTTAATGCCCATCATGGGTGTGTAGGTGGAAGGAGGTGGATGTTTGAAGGAGGGAAATGAACTCCACCTAATGCCTAAGATATGAAGTCTGAACTTGATCTGCAGTAAGTACAGTTGTTCAGGATGTGGTATCCCCATCCTTTGCCGCCCTGCCTGATTGTGGGGGTCCCAGCCACTCTCAGGCTGGTCAGGCAGACGAAAAAGGATGTGCAGAGATAGCCAAGGCCCTCTGGGGAGAAAGAAGAAGCCAGCATTCCCCAGTGACAGCAGGAGGCGAGGGCGCGAAGACGTGCCCCTCACCTGTTTACCCTGGGATTAATCTTTAGCTCCCCACAGATAGTGACGGGCTTTTCTCAACACGCCAGGATCTGCTCTGGCGTCCACCCTGTGTGAGCATCCTGGCTGCTGCCCGACTCTGACGAATTTTGAAATTAATGGGAGGAGGCAAAAGGCAGGAAGCAGATCTGTGAGAGACCCTGACCAGCACCCCAAGGGGGCAGGCGGAGAGGCAGGGTTGGCAGGACTGTGTCCCACCTGCCTGCCACGCAGGGACATCCTTGACCCCAGGCAGGGTGCCCAGGGAGCTTTGTGGAGAAGAGGACTTTCAGAGTGGGATTCTAGTCTCATATTAGCCTTCGTTAGCTGGGCAGGTCCTGTGTCCATTGGGCTACGGTGTGCCCCCCAAGCAGGGTAAGAGCTGCTCTGGACGAGCCCCCGTCCCTTCAGTTCTAACCTTCTGATGGGAACAGGTGGTTGGTGAGGACATTGACCAACTTGTGTTAACACTGACCACACACCTCAGCCTCTAGTTGTACCATGATTGAAACCTCACCAAGTTTATCTTTGAAATACTGTGGGAAGTTGCTTTGGGGACTTTTTAACATGCCACAAAAGAAATTGTGGGTAAGTGCTCAAGCCACGGTGATTCCCCCTTGGGTCAGCTTGCTGTTATTGTGTCTAGGTTTTCAGATTTTGGGATTTTTTTTAAGTGGATTGAAATTTTGGAACTTAAAGTAGAGTCATACCAGGAGCATCCCTTTTGGAGTATGGATGACATTTCATTTTTCTGTCAAGTTTAAGGAAAGGGAAACTTGACAGCTCAGAGGCATCCATACATGACCCTTTGTCTTCCAGTCCACATACTACATGGAGGGAAACCTGGGCCACCCCGTGTTCCAGACTCAGTTCGGGAGGATCGCCGTGAACATTTGCTATGGGCGGCACCACCCCCTCAACTGGCTCATGTATAGCATCAACGGTGCTGAGGTCATCTTCAACCCCTCGGCCACCACCGGAGAGCTCAGGTCACTTGGCACAAGGGACTTGGGAGGGCTCTGGGAGCAGGCTGCAGGGCACGGAGGCAGGTTTGGGAAACAGCAGGCAGGTGCGACCACCAGGTCATCTGAACCCTGGGATGGTGCCAACTTTTCCGTGAAAAAAATCCTCCAAGTGTCAATTACGATCCCTCCTAAAGAGCTGTGCTGTACTGTAAAATACCATCCTTGGCTACGATGGTGTCTCAGGTAATTATAATCTCCCCCATCGCTGACAGGATTCAGAAAAGCTCCCCTTCTAAGGGGTCTGGAGCACCGGAGGTATCTGGCCAGCTTCAGCTCCCCCTCCTGTCACTGCTGTGCTCCTGGGGGGCTGGGAGGTGGGGTGACGAATGAGGAGTCCTAAGTCTCCTGTCTGCAGAGTCCGGAGCAGGGAGGGCAGACACCCCGACGAGAGAAGGAGCAGACGATGGGTCGGAGCTGAGAGGGTCCTTAAGACATCAGTCAGGTGGCTCTGAAACCTGTTTTTAGCCAACCAAGTGTTTCCTTCTGATAACACAGAACCCGTGTTTGGGTGTTAACCTCACCTCTGAGTAGATAAAGCTGTTGTGACCAGGGTAGAGGGTGGGCCTGGCAGCCCTGAGCTCCTGGGCAAGCCCGGGGCCCCTCACTGAATAAGAGCAGGCGGCTGAGATGACCCAGCACGACTGCACTTCCGCTGCTTCTCCCTCCCCAACGGCTGAGCTTCTGGGTGATTTCCAGCTTTGCATCATCAACAAGTACCAAAGCTCTAGGAATTTGTGTGCAAATACCTCTCTCCCCAGCTCACTTCCTCCAAAGCAGCATTCCTGGGTCGGGAGGTGCTGGCTTTCACTCTCTGTCATGGGGCAGGGCCGGGAGGGGGAGTCCCAGTCCCCACGTGGGGTCAGCTGGGGGAGTTCTGGGGGGCAGCCTTGAGTTCCCTGTCAGCCCACCCCTGTCATTCTTGTCCTCGCTCTCCATGAAATTTCAGTCTAATTTCTTCTAAAAGTCAGGATGTGACATTCACTTTACCTTTTTCTTGAGCATGATGCCCCCTCCACAGCATGACTTCCCTCAGTGTTCTGATCTGCACAGCAGGTCCCTCACAGAACGCAGACCCCTCTCTGCTACCCCAGACCTGCCGCCCCATCCATGCACCCCATCTTGTCTGAGTCTAGGGGGGCACTGTCGGGCAGAAGGGGACACTCGAGTCTTGGATCTCCCCTCAGAGAATCTCTGGGGGCCTCCTGGCAGCGTGGCCACTATGACAACGTCCGTCGGCAGTTGCGACAAAGGGTGATTCCTGGTCGTCGGGCCACCAAGCCTGGGCAGAACCTCTGGGCCCTAGAGCAGCCCCTCCTGCCGGCCATGTGTAAGACATCCAGCAAGCTCCATCTCCCCAAAAGGGTCCCTGGAGGATCCTGAAGCCAGTGCCCCACCGGGTACAGCTGCTGTCAGGCCAGGCTGGGCACAGCTGTGGCCTGGAATCAGATGGTCACCTCTCCAACCAAGTGCCCCCAGGCTTTTATCAGCCCCAATTAAGCGAACAGAAGCACCTTAACGTAATACACAGGTGTCCTTGGCTTATTAAAAGTTATCGATCTTCCTTCCTTGGCCAACAGTGGTCCAACTGGTGCCCTCCAAGGATGTGGTTCTGCTGGCAGTTAAAACTCTGACAGGTCTTTCAGAAGTAGTATGTCTCACAAGTTCCCACAGTGTCCACACCTTGACCAGATAATTATAGTCTGAGAACCTTAGCCTGAGGACGCATCTGAGAGAGGAGGGGAAGGCTGCCTTCCTGAAGATGCTTATGGCAGCATGATTGATTACAAGAAAAGCTGGAAGGGAGAGAGAGGTCAGAGTCAGGTCAACACCAGCCCACCTTTTCCATGGGTTATCGTACAGCCACTAAAACAAATCTTCATGGAGGTACTGCAGCATCATGATGAAAGCCTGTGAGCAAAAAGATGTTTCCAGACTGGGATCAGAACTCTGCAAAGACTGAGGATGGTCGTAGAGTGTGAGAAAATTACAACAGGTGGTTCACTAGGATGGTGCAACTCTGAGTTTCTTAAAATACTGAATGATTATTTGTAGAATTGATGGCAAGCACGATGCCAGGCAGCTCCCCACCACCTGCGCACAAGCATTGGCTTACAGCTTCTGGAAGCATCCATCCCCTTCTCCGTCATCTCCCACCTCCTGTATCAGAGCCCCCCCAGACACACACACGCACACGCACAGATTGGAAGGGTATCCTCATTTGTGGGTCCCACAGTTCCAAGCACCCAATGGAGGCAAAGTGCTTTTTGATGAACTGAGTCATCCTGACAAACCGTGCAGCCCGTGTGGTCAAGGATTTCTACCACGTATATGTGTTAATAGGAAAGCCGCCATCCCCACCCCTCGATGCCTTTCCCCTTCCCACTGTGATTATTTTTAGGGGCTTGTGTACACCGTGCTGGGAAAGTGGCAGATGTCCCCATACCCCCGCCGGGCTCTCCACGATTCCCGCATGCCCCGGCTCTCACGAACCTCCGGCTTCCTTTCCCTTGCTTGTTTTGAGAGCCTCCGTTTTATTGCCAGCTGTGGTTTTGAGTCCTGCACTCCGCACCCTCCCTGGAGAACTGCAAGAACGATGTTTTATGGCATTCGCTCTGCAACTGTCTGTTTAATTCCCGAAAATGTCATTGACGGGTGTGTTTCTGTAAAAATCGTTTCTTAAAAGTTTTGTCAGCTCGGCTTAGCAGCTGGAGTGGGGAGAAAAGCGGCAAAATGAGTCCCCTCAATCAAGCCTGTGATTTTTTTTCTTCCAGACTCGTGAATCCTCCTGAGAATTAGGCTTGTGACAAGCACCCACCCACCCCTTCCACCTACTCTCTGGTTTAAACCAGGTGCATGCTGACAGGAAGGAAGATTCCAGGGCATCCCGCTCCCAGTCACTCAGCGTTTCTAAGTGGGCATTACATCTGTCAGTTCAGAATCCTAATCACCTTGCTCCTCAGACAGATAATTAGTGACAAGGAGGCCCACTGAATCCCACGGCACATTTTCTTTGGTGGGCTGGGGAAGGACCTGTCTGGTTGGGGCAAAGTTTCCCACCCTGTCCCCGCTTCGCAGGTGCTGGACTGAGGGAGGCCTGCAGCTCAGCTGTGCCTGTGGGATGACTCCTTTCCGGGCCCGTAGAAGAACCAGGGGGCCTCGGCTGCGAGACTCAGGGTTCAGAAAAGGGAGATGTGGGGGGCACTGGGAAATGGGGGCCAGCACAGGGGAGGCGATGCCCACGTACAACCTAAATTCCTTTCAGGTGTACTCTGTTTGCTAGGCCTGAAATCTCCCCCTGTAGAGACTGCTTTGCAAGGCAGCACAGCAGGGTAGGGATTGGGGGACACGTTACACACAAGCCACCAGGGCCCCAGCTCCCTTCTGACATTTACCAGCCTGACCCCCACCTGGGAGGAGGGAACGAGTGAGAAGCAGCAGTTAAGGGGTTCCTGCAACAGCCTCCCACCCCACCCCGCCCCCAGAAGCTTCATCTGCATGGTCTCTGAGGAAGTTTCAGAAAAGGAAACTGAGTCAGGGTGAGGCTTTGATCCAGGGCTGCTTCTGCTGCGTTGGGCCCTCTCCAAAAGGCCGCTTTGGCTTGAGCCGGGGACGAGCTGGCCTGTTTGTGGGTTTGGGGTCACCCACGGACGCAGTGAGTCTCCCTGGCCATCCCCACCGCAGGCCTGGAAGGCTGGCACCCGGGCTGCAGCTCGGGGCCGAGCATCCTCTGAGCTTGGCTGGGAAGTCAGCAACCTGGTTCCTCTCCTTCCGCTCTCACAGTGAGTCCCTGTGGCCAATCGAGGCCAGAAACGCAGCCATCGCCAATCACTGCTTCACCTGCGCCATCAACCGGGTAGGCGAGGTAAGTGCCCGAGGCCTGGCCTCCAGGAAGCCCTCCTGCAGCTGCTGCGAAACCTGCCTGCCAGCGGGGCCCAGGCTCTTCAGAGCAGCAAAAGCCACAAGGGAAAGAACTGCTGTTGCTGTGGCCCTGCTGGAGACACCTGGTGTTATACCTCCTCTCTGCATGCAGGCACGCCCCACATGGTAGGGTCCCAGCAGGGGGCAGACTGGCTTCTGTCACTTTGAAAGAAAGCACTGTCCCTCCCCTGTTTTTGTCTGTTTTGTCTTTAGCTGAAACCATTTTGAAAGGCTCTCACCTCAGTACCCAGTTTCTCCCCACCCACCCTTGACCTCATGCACCAAAGGATTCTGACTACAAACACCATGTATTTATTGCAAAACAAATCCTCTTCCTCATTCTTACTAATCAGATGTCAAACTCTAATCAGAGCATCTGATCAATCTGAGAGAACACTAAGTCGGTCTAATTTCTGACAACGTAAAGAAACTCGGTGTTTTAATTAGCCCGCGTATCCCTGTCCCTGCTGGATGCACAGTTTCCATTAGGCTTCTGGAAGATATTGAGAGCCACGAGCAGACACCCGCCCTGCTGCCTTCACAGACCCCAGGCTGGGCTTTATGACTCCAGCACACGAGCCTCAGAGGCCCTCCACGGCCCTGGGAACCACTCTCTGCAATGACTTTCTCTTCTCCCAGCAGATGGCAAAATCCGGGTCTTCCCCTGGCTGGTCAGATGCCCCGCTGGCCGCCTGCTGGCCTGGGGCTAGGACTCAGCAGGGACGGTTAAGTTCAGGCTGGTCCACATCACTTTAACTCCTAACTCCCTCACCCCAGCCTGACGTTGATGAACAACCCAGCAGCGCCCCCTATAGGTGTGTCTTACCTTGGTTTTATTTCCCAGGAGTTCTTTCCGAACGAGTTCACCTCTGGGGATGGCAAGAAAGGTATGTCCCGAGACTTTCCGTGGGACCGCATATGAGGGGTGGGCCTCACTGTTCCTTCCCCGTCTGCCGCTTCCAGGCAGGGTCTACCCCACAGACTGTGTCTGCACAGCTGTGTTCCCATGTGGATCGGCATTCCTGGCCCTGTGACCACCTCATTCCCCAGATGAGGATGGAGTAGAGATCAGACTCCATCCATCCCCCGGGACTAGGGTGAAGATGGACTGAGGTGTGGGGGAGCCCTTTGTGAGCGCCCTGAAATAGGGGTGCATCATCCACCCCGCAGACCTCACTCCCCGCTTCCTTTGTCCTCGTCCACACCCCTCAATCCCCAGCTGTACAAATGCCCCAGAGCCCGGCATGGCTGCCTTGGGTTCCTAGAATCCACAGCTTGCTTTGATCTGAGGGCAGGTCTCACCTCACCTCTGCTAGGAATCTGCCCCCCGCCCCCCGCCTCACCTCTCTAGCCTGGAATGTGGGAGGGGGGCTGCCCCCTCACCAAGGAGGTGTCTGAACTCGCTCATGGTTCCCGCCCTGGGAAGCAGGGGGCGCTGAGGGGGTCTGTCTCCCAGAAAAGCATTTCCTGAAAGGGCTCCACATCCCCCACAACGTGAGGCCTTGGAGACCTCCTGAGTCCCACTTAGCTCCCTGCAGGAAAGTGAAGCCAGCTGGGCCCTGCACTGTGCCCACATGCTCCCTACACACCTTCAGGGTGGCTGTTACCCTGCTTTACTGGTGAGGGGACCGAGGCATGGAGGGAGGGTGAGGGTGACACAGCTGGCACGGCTGGCGAGGGCAGAGCTGTCAGCTTACCTTGCGGGGCCACCACAGGAAGCCCTGCAGAGTCATGCAAATCCCTTGGGCTATAGTGGCTGATGCTGGAGCCGGAGGCCAATACCTCTACTAGGGTGACCTGTAAAAGGTTCCCGGGGCAGAGGTGAGGGTGCTGAGGTTGACATGCAGCCACTTGCTGGGCCTCCAGGCCCAAGGAGGGAGGCAGGTCCTTGGGACCTTGGCCACCACTGGGAAGGGAGGTGGGGACCCTTTGTCCTGGGAGTCTCTTGGTGCACCCGTCCCCCTGCAGAGTCCACCCATGTCTGCCTGAGCTCACGGGGGCCTTGCCTTTGCTCCTTCACAGCTCACCGGGACTTCGGCTACTTTTATGGCTCAAGCTACGTGGCGGCCCCTGATGGCAGCCGCACCCCCGGGCTCTCCCGCAACCGGGATGGGCTGCTGGTCACCGAGCTCGACCTCAACCTCTGCCGGCAGGTGAATGACATCTGGGGCTTCAAGGTGGGTCCTGAGTCCCCTGCTCCTCTGCGTGGGCCCTTCCTGTCCCCAGTCCTGGGAACTGCGGCTGCTGGGGGCCTCAGGGACAGCCGCGTGAGGCTACGAGTTGAGCAGAAGGTCCGGTGTCTGCCTCCTTGAAGGCCAGGGCCGGTGCTCAGGGGAGGAGCCACTGGGTCAAACGATTACCAGGCAGCCGGCCTCAATAAATTCTCTGCTCATCTGATTTAGATTCTGGGCACCTTCAAGCAAATTAATCTCAATTTCATTTGTCCAGAGAATACAGTGGATTGGCCTCGCTAATCCCTTTTTCCTTTCCAGGCATTTGCACTTGTCACAAGGTAAATGTGCATGTCTGGCTCTGCCTGTTGCCAGGCCCCAAGCCTAGGCCTTGACAATGGAGGGAAGTGGGTCAAGCAGAGAAATGGGATCCAGGCCTGGCTCTGCCACTGCCTTGCAAGCCCCTTCTGCTCCCGGCCTTAGTACTCCCATTTGTAAAACAAGAGGCTGAACTCGAAGGCCCCAGGTGGCCTTGGAGATCAATACCCTGTGACACCACAGGAGTGTAAGTGCCCACCTCCTAGGATAGGGTGCTTGCAGCCTGGGACCCCCCCAAAATATGGCATCTCATCAAGGACACAGATGGAGTTTGCTGTGTTAGTGTGTAGCAGTATTTCCACCAACTCTGCACCCACTTATAAGAAAATCATCAGATGTAGAGAACAAACGTATGCACACCAAGGTGGGAAAGTGGCGGGGGGTGCGCGGGGGTGGGATGAACTGGGAGATTGGGATTGACATATATACACTAATATGTATAAAATAGATAACTAGTAAGAACATACTGTATAAAATAAATAAATAAATAAAAAGAAAGAAAATCATACACACAAATGAACATCGCATTGTCAGGACGGAATGACTTTGCCCAGCATGTCTGGAAGGGACCAGGACTTCGGATCCAGCCAGATGTGGGCTTTAGGCCTGACTCCCCTGTTACGTGAGGGTGGGTCCTTGGGCATGTTTCCTGAGTCCCAGGTTCTCATTGGACAGAGAAGGCACTGCCCACATGAAAGTCTCCTGGCCTATCTCTCCTCCTCCGGAAGCTTAGATTAATGCAGGATTCCACACAAATTAGAAGTTGGAACCAATAAACAGAATGGTTTCTCATTAGTAACTTTTTTTTTTTTTTTTTTTTTCTGTACGCGGGCCTCTCACTGTTGTGGCCTCTCCTGTTGCGGAGCACAGGCTCCGGATGCGCAGGCTCAGCGGCCATGGCTCACAGGCCCAGCCGCTCCGAGGCATGTGGGATCTTCCCGGACCGGGACACGAACCCATGTCCCCTGCATCGGCAGGCCGACTCTCAACCACTGCGCCACCAGGGAAGCCCTCATTAGTAACTTTTTGAAAGCGGAAGCCTTCCCAAGCTATGGTGGGCATGAGTTCCCGTCAAGGCTTTAGAAAGGAGGGAGGGAGGGAATGCTGGGGTGTGAGCACCCTGGGTGAGCTTTCCGGCCCCACCCCCAGCCTCTCCCAGCCTCTGTCTGTGTCCATGATGAGATGCCATGTGGAATGGATGGGCCTCCAGAGCCAGGGGACCAGGGTGCGAATCCCAGCAACTCCACTCCTGGCTCGTGACCAGGAGCAGGTCAAGCCCTCCTCCCTCCTGCCGTGGAGCCACCACACCTTCTGGCGGAAGATCACAGAGGTCTTTCAGCAGGAGGGGCTAGGGAGTGTGAGTCATCACCGGCATCCGTGATCTTCGCCACAGCCCCGGAATCGTTGCCAAAAGGTTACACGGGGGTTGTGCCTCTATATTATACTCTGAGACTGTCCTGTCAACCAGTCTTCCTAACGCATTTCTGTCCCATGGCTGCCCTCCAGTGGCAGTAGGTGGTGGTGAGCAAATGAGGGCGGTTATGAAACGGGAACCTCTAAAGTCTGTGTTTCGCTTTCAGATGACAGGCAGATACGAGATGTATGCACGGGAGCTTGCCGAAGCTGTCCAACCCAACTACAGCCCCAAGACTGTGAAAGAGTAGCAGGCTTCAGCCGCTGCCCACCAAGGAGGGCACCTCTGCCAACAGCAGATCAGCCAGGGCTCCGGGCTCTAGTGTCCAAATTCTCCTTGCTTGATGCCCTGATTGGCATCTGCTGCCCAGATTGGTTTTTAAGTGCCTGGGTGGGGAGGGTCGAATGAGTACCAGGTTTCCTTCTGTGGTGATGAAAATGTTTTGGAACTGGATAGAGGTGATGGCTACACAACATTGTGAATGTACCAAATCCACTGAATTGTTCACTTTGAAGTGATTAAACTTTGTTAAGTGAATTTTAGAAATTCAATTAAAAACAATCCCAGGGGGCTTCCCTGGTGGCGCAGTGGTTGAGAGTCCGCCTGCCGATGCAGGTGACACAGGTTCGTGCCCCAGTCCGGGAAGATCCCACATGCCGCGGAGCGGCTAGGCCCGTGAGCCATGGCCGCTGAGCCTGTGCGTCCGGAGCCTGTGCTCCGCAACGGGAGAGGCCACAACAATGAGAGGCCCGCGTACCGCAAAAAAAAAAAAACAACCCCAGGGACTTCCCTGGTGGTCCTGTGGCTAAGACTCCCAATGCAGGGGTTCGATCCCTGCTCAGGGAACTAGATCCCACATGCATGCTACAACTAAGAGGCCCGCATGCTGCAACTAAAAAGATCCCACATGCCACAACGAAGACCTGGCACAGCCTAAATAAATAAATATTTAAAAAAATAAATCAAGACATTCTCAGGCACCCATTGTGCGGGTTGGTTTGAAGTTACACAGGTGGGAGGCCCCAGTCCTGAGTTTCTCCGCTTCTCTGTTTAGACTGACAGCAATTCGAGGGTCAGCGTGGGAGTGTATGCGCTAGAGGGAGGTGAGGCTGACCAGAGTCACTGAGGCGCCTGGTGGCTGCCAGCAGGGGGAAAGTCATTGGAAGAGTCATCTTGGCTATAGTCTCCACTTATTCAATCAGACGCTAATCTGGGTGTTTCTGTGAAGGTATTTAGTCAATGTGATTAAAGCCCATAGCCAGTTAACCAAGCAAGTGAGATTATCCTAGATAATCTGGGTAGGCCTGATTTAATCCGTCAAAAGGCCCTGAGAGCAGGGCTGAGGTTCCCGGATGAGGAAGGGATTCGCGTGTGTAGAGCAGCCTCAGCCCAGGCCCGAGCATTCCAGTCTGCCCTTCCTGACAGCCTGCTCTCCAGATTTCAGGCTTGTCCATCCAGACCCCACAGTCACTGAAATCAATTCCTTGCAATGAATTCCTTAATATGTATCCTACCGTTTCTGCTTCTTTTTTTCTTTTTTCTTTTGGCCATGCCTCACGGCTTGCAGGATCTTAGTTCCCTAACCAGGGACTGAACCCGCGCCCTCGGCAGTGAAAGCTCAGAGTCCTAACCACTGGACCACCAGGGAATTCTCCTGTTTCTCTTTCCTTGGTGGACCCTGACTGATACAGGTTCTGGTATTGGAACTGTTTCTAGAGGAACAGAATCTCAAGGAGGAGTCTTCTGTGTTGGTTCTAGGATTCCTGGAATTCTTCTCTAATTCGATTGGATTTAAAGGCACTGATGAGCTGTGAGCTGGACCTGGGCAATTGGAGGCTCTTACCCTCTTCCGTGTCCTTGGAATGTCCATTCTGCCCACTGTTCCTACATTAGGAGCGACATCGGTGATGCAGCCTTGAGAGAGTGGTGTGTTATTGAGCCCATCTGGACTGTATTAGTGACTGAACCCCATTAAGGCGTCTGTGTAAACTCTTAAGATTCTGACAGGCAGGTGGCAGAGATCTACTCATCTTGCAGCCGCCCAAGACAAGCTTCCTATGTAAGTCCTTTTATTAAAACTGCCACCTGCCAATCTGGAGTGGCTGCTTCTTTCTTTGGTCTCTTCTTGCCCTCTGAGAGCAGGGGACAGTTTTAAATTTTACCCGGGGAACTCCTGAGGTTGCGAACCAACATAATTGTATGCCAACAAATTGGATACCCTAGATGAAATGGACAAATACCTAGAAATACAAAACCTATCAAGTCTGAGTCACAGGGGCTTCCTTGGTGGCGCAGTTGTTAAGAATCCGCCTGACAATGCAGGGGAAGTGGGTTCGAGCCCTGATCAGGGAAGATCCCACATGCCACGGAGCAACTAAGCTCGTGTGCCACAACTACTGAGACTGCGTGCCACAACTACTGAAGCCCACACGCCTAGATCCCATGCTCCACAACAAGAGAATCCACTGCAATGAGAAGCCCATGCACCCCCGCACACCACAACTAGAGAAAGCCCACGCACAGCAACGAAGACCCAAGGCAGGCAAAAATAAGTAAATAAAATAAATTTATTTTAAAAAGACTGAGTCACAGGCTTCCCTGGTGGCGCAGTGGTTGAGAGTCCGCCTGCCGATGCAGGGGACACGGGTTCGTGCCCTGGTCTGGGAAGATCCCACATGCCGTGGAGTGGCTGGGCCCATGAGCCATGGCCGCTGAGCCTGCGCGTCCGGAGCCTGTGCTCCGCAACGGGAGAGGCCACAGCAGTGAGAGGCCGGCGTACCGCAAAAAAAAAAAGAAAAGAAAGAAAAAAAGACTGAGTCACAAAGAAATAGAAAATCTGAATAGACCTATAACTAGTAAGGAGACTGACAGAGTAATCAAAACCCTCCCAACAAAAAGAAAAGCCTGAGACCTGATGGCTTCAGTGATGAATTCTACCAAACATTCAAAGAACTAACACCAATTCTTCTCACATTTTTCCAAAAAACTGAAGAGGAGGGAGCACTTCTTAACTCATTCTGTAAGGCCAACATTACCCTGACACCCAAGCCAGACAAAGATGCTACAAGAAAACAAAACTACAGACCAATATCTCTTTGAATATTGATGCAAATACCCTCAACAAAATACTAGCAAACTGAAATCAGCAGCATGTTAAAAGGATTATACACCATGACCAAGTGCGATTCATTCCCAGAATGTGAGGATGGTCCAAAATACAAAAATCAATGTAATATGCCACATTAAAATCTCAGATGATCAACTTAATTGATGTAGAAAAAGCATTTCACAAAATTGAAAACCCTTTCATGATTTAAAAAAACAACATAAATCGGAATAAAACACTCAACACGGAATAGAAGTAAACTACATAACAGAGACCATATATGAAAAACCCACAGTTAACATCATGCATAGTTAATGGTGAAAGACTCAATGCCCACTTTTTGCACTTCTATTCAACATAGTTTTGGAAGTTATAGCCAAAGCAATTAAATAAATAAATAAGCTTATCCCAATTTGAAAGAAGTAAAATCATGTTTGTAGATGACATCCTGTATGTAGAAAACCCTAAAGATTTCATACCAAAAAAGTATTAGAACTAATAAATGAATATAGCAAAGCAACAAGACACAAAAGCAACACACAAAAATCCGTTGTATTTCTATACACTAAACAATTTGAAAAGGAAATTAAGAAAACAATTCCACTTAGAATAGCATCAAAAAGAAATACTTAGGAATTAACCAAGGAGGTGAAAGACTTCTACAATGAAAACTACAGGGAATTCCCTGGTGGTCCAGTGGTTAGGACTTGGTGCTTTCACTGCTGAAGGTGCAGGTTCAATCCCTGGTTGGGTAAATGAGATCCCACAAGCCATGCAATGCAGCCAAAAAAAAAAAATTAGTAGTATTTACCTAATAGATTTGTTATGAGGATGTAAAGCACTCAGAATAGTCTGGCACCTTGTAAGAGCTCAATAAATGCTAGTTATTATTATTTTTTTAAAAAAACAAAAAACCCAACAACACCCATTGAATGATTGTGCTGGGAAGTCCTTCCTGGTCACATGCCTCAGTCCACAATGAGTCTTGGGCCCTGGAATGCAGATGTCTGCATGGTGCAGGCTGAGGCCTGGGCTTCTGCTCTTGTTTCTCCTGTCCCCAGCTCCAGGTGCACAGCAGGCCCCTGGGGAAATTCTGTAGGGCAAAGGAAGGCACGCTGGTTCAGCTGGGACCCTGGGCAGAGGATCTCATGGCTGGGGACTGTGGTATTCAAAAGAGAAATCGGCTTTTTTCTTCTGATTGTAGTGAGCAAATATTTTATAGAAAATTTAGAAGATAAGGAAAAATACAGAGAAGGGAGAAAAAAATCATCTCTAGTCCTCCAACCCAGAGATAGATCATAGCTAACATTTTGGCATATTTCTTTTCAGTCCTATTTTATGGACTATGCCTATTTTAACATAATTGGGATCATAATGTCCATATAATTTTGTGGTGTTCCCTTCTGTTTCTCAACATAATGTGAACATTTTTCTTCACCATAAAAAAAAATTGTTTTTAAACACTTTACCAGCTGCATAGTGTTCGACATGTAGATGGCCCCCTATTTATTTAATTATTCCCCTACATTAGACATTAAGGTATGTATGTATGTATTTATTCATTGCTGTTACAAATGATGCTGGTATGAATACTTTAATGGCTAAATTAGTCTTATTTCTATTGTTTTCTTTAGGATAGGTCCCAAGAAATGGAATTCACTGTGTTGAAAAGCATGAACGTCTTGTCGAGAACTGGGAAGAATCTGAGATCTTACCCTATGTGCAAGCTGATGAGTTAGCTGATCTCAGTTTCATGGATGCTCAGCAAAAGATACAACACTCCTGGATCAGAGACAAAGGACTTCGTTACAACAATAGCAGCAGCCAGAGTACCAGCATTTTCTTGCAGGAGTTCCCTGAGCCCCAATTCCCACAAGACAACACAAAGAGGGCCAAGTGACTCCTACACACACAGTGAGTTGCATTAAGGAGAGAAAGGGGAAAAGAGAGATGAGAGCTTAGAGAATTTCTCTTTTATACTGGACGGTAAAGTATGTCTGCTCCTTGTTCTAAAGACAGACGCTGCCCCTCTCTACCAAGGTTGCAAGAACACCTGTGCTTTGCTCTGGAGGGAGACCTATCTCTATCTTACAAGGCTGTTGGCTCTGCAGACACCCTTGAAAATGGTCTGGGACAAAGGCATTCATGGTTTTAGCTCGCAAGTCATGCAGAAACTTGAGAAATGTGAGAGACCCACAACAATAACTTCCAAAAATATCCACCCCTCATTTCTACACCATCTTGACTTCTGGCAACTTCCCCATGAGTGTACCACGCCAACAGTTGCTCTCATTAATCTGATCAACAGAAGATGGACTAAATCAATTCAGTTTGTCTCTCGGCATTTAATTAATTTCACCCACAGCGCTTCAAGGAGCAGAATGAGTCCCACCTGCAGTATTAACCTCAATCCCACCTCCCCCACCCACCCCCCACCCCTGGGTCCTCAACCCAACAGGCTGGACAAATCCCATAAACCATCAAGGTCTATCTTAGAAAAAGTCAAATGGCTTTCTCAAATACTGACCTCTCCACTTAGCCTAGGTCATTAATCCAGGAATGGCAGGATATATTAGGTATTGCCCAGTCAATGCTTTGGCCCACAAGGAAGAAGCCTAGGCAAGTTTATCATTCGTACCCACCCTGGCCAGTAAGTTGACACTGACCTGAATGACTTCCAGGGCCAAGGTGGTATCACTGGTCACTTTAGCTACAGTCAGGGACAAATTGTGCATCACTGTTTCTAATCAATGACTACCATCACAGGGATAACTACCCACAGAATCCACCTAAATAATGGGTCAGTTATCGGTCCAGGAAGCTCCCCAGGGTAACTCAGGATAGCCTCATTTCAGTGAGGTCTCCACAGTTGTCTGTGGGCTACCCAACCTACTGGTGGTATGTGTTTAAACACTTGAAGGGGGAATTCCCTGGTGGTCCAGTGGTTAGGACTCTGCGCACTCAGTGCCTAGGGCCCAGGTTCGATCCCTGGTCAGGGAACTAAGATCCTGCAAGCCACGGCGCGGTCAAAAAAAAACAAAACAAAACAAAACAAATAAACACTTGAAGGTCTGTTATAACCACCACAAAGATGCAAGACACTGTTCAGGGAGGTTGGTGAGTTCATGCATGGCATCCACACAAGTACAGTCATCAGGGCACACATGGTGCCCCTAGAAAGAAAGTGTTATTTACAAGTGTTGGGGTCCCCCAAGAGGGACCTCCATCCGTCAAGACAGAGGTTGATAATGCCTCTAGTGTGGCCTCCTGGCCAGCTGGTAGGCCTTTGGGTTCCCAGTTGAGTTTGAATAATTGAGTCTGATCCTCATATTTGGAAGGACTGCCTGAGGGCAGTCATCCAATCTATTCTGTTTGCCCGTGCTGCCAGCTGGGTGGCATTCTTCTTCCCCACAGGGTGACTGAGCGAGTCCTATGGGAATGGGGGTTGGGAAGGCATCTGGTGGTACTGCAGGAATTTTTCCTGGAAGATACAGGAGCCAACCACATGCCCTGCATTTCCAATAGACTTCTGGTGAGGTTAACAGGAATCACACTGTAGTCAAAGCCATCTAGTCAGGAAGAGGGCAAACCCTGTTACATTTAAGATGCTTGCAGAAGTTTGGGAGAACTGCACCAGGGCATTTTTTTGGAAGGCTCCAGAGGCAATTATGAAAGGCAAAGATCATTCGTGATTAATGCCTGTCTCTACCTATCTCCTGAGATCTAAGGTGTTTCCTACCTAGGGGCCAGAGTTGCTGCTCCCCCTCCAAAATCAGCATAGCTAAACTCCAGTGACTAAAATGTCACCTGTTAAATTTTTCCCCCCAGTTTTCTCCTTCTCATACCAAAACCTTTTGTTTGGAAGGGTCAGGTGCAAGAAGAAAAGGGCATTTTTATAAAATGCAGAGAGACCCAATATATTCCCCGCTTTGTCCCGCATGGGCCGCCGTAGGGGTTCTCCTCGAGCAATGTCCTCACCCAAGTGGTTGCGGTCCTTGTGATCTAAGATCATGCCAGTCCATCAGGAGAATCAAAGTGGCTGAACCAGAATCAAGTTTGAATCCCTAGGCCCCCTTTTGGCTTGGCTTTCACCTAGAAAATGTGCCAACCAGGCCAGCCCAGAGCTGCTCTCAGGGGAAAGAAAGAAGCAAGGTGTCCAGGAATAGTCAAGTCTGAATCCCCAAATTTCAAAATAGGTCCTTATGACCTTCTTACCACTTTCATCCAGATGTCCCCAGCAAGTGGCTTTTCTAGGGACAGGTGCATTCAATGACCAAAATGCTTTACAAAAGTGTGTGGACCAGGAGGCAGTGAGGGCAGTAGAGCCAGAAACCTTTTTGTGGTGATTTTTGAGGAGGCATTCCAGTGTTGAATGATTCCAGATGCCTGTGGATGGATGGCAGGGAGTGTGGAGGGTCCACTGAATATCTTGACTTCTGCTCATTGTTGATTAGCTTTTGTGATGAAAGGTACACCTTGTCAGACTGCAAATGGCCCCAAAAGCCAAAAACACCACACAGATTAGTTTCAAGGGCCACAACGGTGTGCCTAGAGTTGCCTGATTGGAATGGAACAGTAACTCCATAACCCTAAAAAGTGTCAACCGTGATGAGTAACCATGAATAGCCCCAAGAGCAGGTGGGAGGTATGATGGAGTCAGAGGTGTGCCGCCCGGGGCCACACCCTGGGCAGGGTGACCTCCTTCCCTGCAAGAGAAATGGGCCAGCCCTTGGCAGGAATCACAGCTCTGGCATGCAGTGGTGGCCTCCGCATCAGAAACCACTTTTCCTTTGTGCCAGGTCCAAGGTGGTGGGTGTGTTGTCATACCCAGCCCAGTGATGAATCCAGGTGGCAGTCAGGTGGCACAGGGGTGCAATCACCAGCCTTATCCCAGTTGGTTGCATCAGAGAACAGGCTTGGGCATCCACATGAGTGATCTAGATAGTTTGAAGTTTGCAGGGTGGCAGACCCAACAACAGCCCAAGAGCCAGTAAAAACACATCAGGGTTTACCAAGTGGAGGATTGGCCTAGTGCATGAGAATAGCCTGGAATTCTCGCTACTGAGCAGAGGACTCACGTCCATTTCTGGTTCTGGGCCGTGCTGCTGAGGGTAAACAGCAGAGCAGCCAGTGGACACCACTGGATTTCAGCTTAGTCGACCCACTGGTGAATAAGACCCAGGCATTTGGGGGAACTTGAGGTCACCATAGAACCAGTGGCTTTGCTTTGGTAGAAGGAGTTGGGGATGTAAGTTCCCCCTGGAGGATCAGCTGCCAGTTTTTTCAGGTAAAGCTGAGGTGTCCCTCAGGCCAGGGGAAATCCATGATGTGGGTCCCTGGATACTGCAGCTGGGGCAGGTTGGACGGAGGTGAGTCAGAGGAGAGCAGGATCTGTGCTCCTCCAGAGCGTTGGGGCCACACGCCAGGCTCCCTACCTGGAGACAGGCCCCCTGGGGCCAGTGCAGCCCAGCTCTGGCTCCAGAACTCAGAGTTCACTTCCTGGCTCTGCTGGCACAGCTCACTCCTGCAGGGCCACTGGGTTGCTTCTGACCGTGACCTGGACCAAGGACTGGGAAAGCAGCAATGATGGGTTTGGGTCAAGCTCTGTCCATAACTCTTTGAACGATGACCTCGGGCCAGTCGCTCCCCTCTCTGGGCTGCAGTCTCCCCAGTGGACTAGACCAGTGGTTACCCAAGGATGGGCATGTTTCACAGAATACCAGTGTTCCACAGAAACAAACTCTGTGGCAAAACAGTTTGGGGAAATCCTAAATGAATGGGGTCCCCCTGCCGCAGGATTATAGAGTCTTTTCTGCACATCCTAAATCTCTGGGCGGGAGCTGCAGCATGCAGTGTTTGCCAAGCTGATCTGACCAGGGCACCCCGTCATATAGAACTTCTCACCATTAGTATTCTGAAGGGCATGACTCAGGACACGCTAGAGAGGATGGTCTCCAGAACGTTCCTAGCTCTGGTCTATGGGACCTCTAGTGATCCTTGCCTCCTGGCGTTCACGCTTGCTCTCATGCTCTCGTGCTCTTGCTCTCTCCCTCCCTCCTTCCCTCTTATTACCTCCTGTCATGTCATGAGGATGCCCAGGCAGCCTGTGACCAGCAGCCCTATGAGTGAGCTTGGGAGCAGATGCTTCAGCCCCAGTCCAGCCTTGAGGCGATTGCAACCCTGCCCAACAGCTTGAGAGACTCTCATGTAACCCCATGAGCAACCCTGGGCAAAAGGCGCCAGCTTACCTGCACCCAAACCTCTGCTTTGGTCTGGCCCCTTGGCTCCCAGTGGGGCCCTTCCCAGGAGTCCTCAGCCTGTTCCCCCGCTATGCCCCCCCAACGTGCTCTGGGCAACGTACTCCACCCAGGACTCACCATGCCCCGCCCCCCCCTTTGGTACCTCCTGCTTCAATGCCTCCCTCGTTCTGTCATTTTCCTTCCATAATTGTATTCAGGGGCCACTCAGAGGCCCCAAACCAATCTCTCCCATGCCTGTCCCGACCCATGATATGTCCAGTCAGGATGGGCTCCTTCCCCCCGGGTGGGCAGGGCTCATGCTCAAGTGCAGAGGGGTGCGCTCCCTGCCAGGGCTCACATGCTATTGGCTACACTCATAGGACACCTGCCCTGCTGCCTGGCACACTAGCTGGGCACACTGACCTCAGGTGGTCAGCTCCCTGACTGAAGCTGTGTCCAGAGGGCTGTTCTCCAGTTTAGAGACCTCTTTCTCCACAATGTGGGGCTTGGGGAGGGGTCGAGCAGCAGTCAGGCAGCATGAGAGCACCGGCTGGAGACCAGGACCTACAGGCTCCGGCTCCATCAGGTCTCTGTAGGACCTGGGGCAGGTCTGAGGATGCCAGATAATACAGGATTTCCAAACACTTCCTTTTTCTGTAGATTTTTTTTTTAAACATTTATTTATTTATTTATTTATTTATTTATTTTATTATTTTATTTTTGGCTGCATTGGGTCTTTGTTGCTGCACGCGGGCTTTCTCTAGTTGCGGCAAGCAGGGGCTACTCTTCGTTGCGGTGCGCGGGCTTCTCATTGCGGTAGCTTCTCTTGTTGAGGAGCACGGGCTCTAGGCACGTGGGCTCAGTAGTTGTGGCACACAGGCTTAGTTGTTCCGCAGTATGTGGGATCCTCCTGGACCAGGGATCGAACCCGTGTCCCCTGCATTGGCAGGCGGATTCTTAACCACTGTGCCACCAGGGAAGTCCTTTCTGTAGATTCTTATCAAGCAAAATGCCAGGAGTTCAGTAGCCAGCAGAAAAGGGTTCAGGGTGCAGGGAGGGCTGTAGTCCTGCCCTCTGCACCCCCCATGCCCTCCTGTGGGCCCCACTGTCCCCCCACTCCTCCTCCACCCTCCCGAGTCCTCCTCCTGCCCACAGCTATGCATCATCCAGGCCCTCTCCAAGACCCATGGTCAAGGTCGAGCTGAGCTCTGAGGCTCTTCCACCTCCAGCACCGCTTGTCTGCACCTCCACAGGCCCTGGAAGGGATGCAAGCCTGAGAAGCAGGAAGCTATTCCAGTCCCAGCTAAACCTGCTGTGGCAGGTCGAGGGCTCGGGTTCCTGTGCACTGGTGCTGAGAACCCGGGGACAAGACAAGAATCACTCATTTCGCAGTGAGGATAATGTTTACTGAGAATGGCTCGTTACAAACAAAATATATGTATAAAATCTCTGTAATGCAAAAGATCCCTTTTGTCCCCAGGTGGCTGGAGTGAACAGAGCCAACAGTCCAGCGTGGCCCCGTGTGTGACCAGGGGGTTGTGGTGCCACGTGCTGTAGGCAGAGTTCCTGCTGTCTGGGCTCTATCTCCAGCCCCATTTTCATGATTTGTGCGGGAACACGACACAATGAGGTTTGCGTCCTGCCTCCATGACCCTCCCCAGGCAGGTGGCACCACCCAGGGGCAGGCGGCTCTTGTGAATCTTCCAGACAGGTGACCTCTAATCTGCGCTTGCCCTGAGAAGCTCTCCTCCAAGCCCAGGGATTGAGTGTCTCTGATGGACAGAGGTGCCGTGACCTCTCTTTGTGGAGGCTGCTCTCCGTGCCAGCCTCACTCACAGGCAGCCATCCTGAAAGCTTCACTTCCTCTGTTTCCCTTGACACATCTGTCCTCCCCAGCGTTACCCGGACCCCTCCTGAGGACACCCAAACCCAAAGCCACCATGCATGGTACTCCTGGGCGTGGGACAGCGCTCCCTGGGATCCTGGGCCACCCAGCATTAAGGCAATGGACACGAGGCCAGTCTGCAGGCAGCACTAGTCTCTGAAAGCCAGGGTGGCTACCCAACCAACAACGCCTCCCTCTTGGTCAAGGCCGTCTGGTGTTGAGGAACAATGTGGTTAGGTGGTCTGACAGCCCTTGTCAGCAGAGCCCACCCCTGCCCCTCAGAGTAGCCACGGCTCCGTAGGGGCAGACGCGGAGCATGGCCATGGTCGGCAGTCTGAGGGAGGGGCAGCAGCTGCCCCACATCATGCCTTGGGCACCGGAAGACCGAGATGCAGGGTGCCGCAGCGGTGTGGCTGTTGAGGCATCCCTACCCCACTAGCCAGAGGCAACCCGAGGCGTGGGTGTCCCGAGCCCCTTTGGGAATGATCCATTGTCCTTATTTTTCAGGTGCAGACCCAGGTTCAAGACCCAGCTCCACCACTCTCCTGGGCCAGATTCTGTCCGTATGGTGAGAGGGCCCTTTGAAAGAGAACTTGGGCTGGCTTACCTGTCCTGTGAAGAGAGGTGTCAGTGGTTCCAAAGTACCTACAATCTCACTATTATTGTCTTACTTGAGGTTGAGTCTCACCCCCATAAAGTGAAAACTTAAATCTCAAAAACACCACCCTCCCCTTCTCAAAAAAAAGAAAAAAGAAAAAGAAAACAGCTCTAGTCCATGCTATGGTGCCGTGCTGTGTGATCCTGGGTAGGCAACACCCCTCCTGTCAAACAGAAGAGACCCAAAGTTCTGTGCAAAAGGTCCTGATGTGAACACCAGGGTGGGTGGTGGAGGGTCACAGTACCCACCCCCCACCCAGCCACTGATCAGCCACGCAGGCCCAGGGCCCCAGCAACCAACCCTGCGAAACTTGGGGCTCCCTGCCCTCAGACGCAAGTCCCGCTGCCTGCCTAGTCAGGAAGCCTCGTGGGTGTGAGCATCTTTGGGGCCCAGGCAGCTATTCCTGGCCCTTGGGGTCAGGCATTGTGAGCACTGCTGGCCAGCAGGAGCCAGGGTCCCACCTGCAGCCCAGGTTTCCACCCCAAGGAGATGGAGTACCTGGAGGGCCGCAGGGGCCTCAGAGTCCTTTCTGCCTGAGGTCCAGCCCTCCCCAGGGGCCAGAAGCCTTGCAATCAGCTGCAGGAACTGGTCCCACTGGGAGGTGGGAGGGGGCGGCGGCATCCACCAAAGGGCCTAGGGGGGTCTGCAGTACTTCCAGGTCCCTGCAAGGCTGGAGCAGTCCCAGCCCTGGGGGCCCAGGCCAGCTACACAGTCTCCAAACAAACAGACAAGCAACATCTCTCTCAGGGCTCAGTCACCAGGTCTGTGGGGAGATGGGCTCAGGCTTCTCCCTCTGCCCTGGGTCTGGCTCACAGGCAACAAGGGCACCCGTAGGGGTGGATGTCCCCTGAGCACAGCTGGAGTCAGCCTCGGGGTCCTGGGGGAGGCTCCACTCAGATGATCCGGGGATGACCCAGCAACCAGCAGGACTGCAGGGTAAGTGGCATGACGGCTCAGCGCTGGTGGATTAAGCAGGTGGGACTCAGCCTCCTAGAACTCCCTGGGGCTTGGTCACATGAGCCAGAGCCACAGTTCCACATCTGAGCCCTGGCAGCCCCAGGCCTGGGCCAGGGCCTCCTGAGTGGGCCCAGCTGGGGCAGGGCAGGGTGGGGTCCAAGGGCCTGGGCACACCAGGCTCCTGCTGTCAGCTGTCCAAGTAGACAAAGAGGATGTCCTCGTCCGTGCCGTAGCTGGTTCTGGCCTCCTCGAAGTTACTGATGCTGGTGCTGCACATTCCTGCTGGGGCACGAGGGGCAGAGCAGGGTCAGCGGGTAAGGCGAGCACCTGCCTGACTAGCGCCCAGGGAAGCCACGTCCCACATGCCTGGCTGCCCCTCACTGCTCGGGAAGCCCTCCTTGCCTATTGCAGCCTTTGTGAGCTTGTTCTCTGACCTTTCCCCAGTTCAGCAGATGGAGAAAGTGAGGCCCAGAGAGGGGAAGAAACACGCGCGAGGTCGCACGGGACAAGTCTGTGTGAGTCAGGGTGGTCCTTCCCCATCCCCAGGGCCACGGGAGCCCTGGGGGGTTCTGGAGCCAGGGCTGGGGCCGGGGCTGGGCAGACTTTCCTTTCTGACAAGTGTGCTGGCTGTCCTCGGAGGGCTGGCCTGGGGGATATGGAAACTGTGGCCCGTGCAGCTGAGACAGCAGGGTGGGCCCCAGGAGGTGGCAGGGGGCTGGCACAGTGTGAGGGAGAGAGGGCTGGCCTGTGATGACGGGGGTGTGGAGGCTAGCACAGCCCCAAGTTGTGGCTGGTTTCCTGCATGGCCAGAGGGGTGGCAAGGATGAGGGAGTCCAGGGGGAGGAGGGGCTCTGGGGAGAAGGCACTGAGGTAGGTCTTGGCCACACCAGGTTGAATGGGAGGAGTCGTGGGGGCCAGGGGCCGCCCCGCCCACTGTTCCCGCCTGCCACACTTACGGTCAGCATAGGCCGGGTTGTTGTAGAAGATGCAGCCAGTGGCCCGGTTGTAGCCACGCAGCACGATGAAATGGCCCTGGTAGTCGGGGGTGCGGCAAAAGCAGCGGTGGCCACTGGGGGCAAAGCAGCAGTACTTGACGGGGCTGGAGCAGAGGTCGCAGTGCAGCACCCCTGAGTTCACCAGCACGATGGCCACGTGGCCCTGTGCCAGGTGGGCCTGGATGTCCTGCACGCTCACTGTGCTGTGGGCAGGAGGAGGGTCAGCTGGCGCCGCTGGGCCCCATTCCCCGTCTCTCAAGTGGACCCCCACTTGGACCACTGTCCTGTCCTGTGTCACAAAGCTTGGGGACATGGCTCGTGTCTGCCCCGAGCTCCTCGCAGGTGGGAATGTCCTGCTTTGTTACAGTGGCCCAGGCTCAGATGGGGGCCAAGCATGGGACCAGGGTTGGAGGGCTCTGAGTGTGCCCAGGACAAGCTGGCCCCATCAGGCCCTTCACAGGGTGACAGTTCAGCTCCAGACAGACCCCCATCAAGCGCCACTGGAGCAGCACCCCACCTCTTGACCTGGTTAGTGAATTCTTTTGTACAAGCACCCCCCGCCTTGGTCTTTTACCCTAAATGATGCGTGATCAATGTAAACTGTTGGTTTAATTTGCTTCCCCAAATCTGAGCCAAGCACGACTTCACCAGTTTCAAAACCAAGTGCTTCTCTGAAAGGGTTATTTTTCTTTTTCTCTAAGGCTCCTCGTGGCAGAAGGGGCTGCCCAGGAAGGACTGGTCAGCAGCACATTGAGGGGAACCCCCAGTTCAGCCAGCTGCTCCAGACTCTTAGGCACGGCCCCCCTCCAATGCCCCCAGAAGGAAGCAAGTCCAAGTAAGACCCAGAGGGGAGAAGGGCTGCAAGGGTCCTCTACGCCTGGGGCCCCAACATCTTCACGGGGGGACGCTCACCCACTCTGGGCCCTCCGTCCTTACAAGCTCCTCAGGAGCACACATTAGCACCTCATGGCCTGGCCCAACTCCAGCCAGGCTGAGTCACAGGACTGTCCGGTCTGTTGCCTTGGCCCAGGGAAACATGCTATTTTTCCATTTGGTCTTTGAAATGAAACAGCTGGTTGAGTTGCCAACGGTATGTACCAGAGTGGGATTTCAGCGACCGGGAAAAGCAGGGGCTGGGCTCGAAGGAAAAGAGCAGACTCCATGGGACCCCGGGGTGCAAGTCCCAGGTTCGAGTCACAGCATGGCTGAGTTGGGGTGGCCGTGGTGACTCACACTGTTTTCCCCATCAGTTTCCTCACCTGGCGGACGGGGATAGCCCCAGCTCTCCACTCAACAAGGCAGCACCTGTCAAGTGCCACTAAGCACACGTCGGCTGCCTCTCCCTCCAACATGTGCTCACGGGGCCCAAGGACGTGTGGAGACATTTTCCCTGTTTCCCAGTGGGCTTTCGTGTGCCTAGGTTACATTACAATGAAAACAGAAATCTGGGGGAAATGGGAGACCCAAGAGAGGTGTGGGGGGCCCAGCCCAGGTCTGAGCCAGCAGGCCTGGGCGCATTACCTACAGGGAGTCCAGGGAAAGAAATGGCTTGCATCGGGGCAAGTCGTTCGCGGTGTCTCCTGAGTCCTGCCCCCATGTGTAGATTGAGAAGGGGGATCCACGTAAGGTCAAGCAGCCCGTGGGGAGATCTGGCAGCCAGGCCTCCCTAGACAGTGTCACCCTGGGCTGTCCCTGTCACCCTCCATCACCGTGCCAGCATGTTCCCCAGGCCGTCACCCCTTTATTAGGGTCCCTGTGCTCTGTCCCATGCCACCATTCTGTGAGCAGCCCGAGGGCTGGCTAGAGTCTGTCTTGCTCACCTGTCCCTCCATCCCCCACTCAGGATCTACCCCAGGCCAGAGTTTTGTGTATAGTAGGTCATGTAGCCCCACTTGTCCCTATTTTATGGATGGAAAAACTAAGGCCTGGGGAGGGGGGGCAAGTCAGTCAGTGCCCAGGGCCACCTGGGTAGAAAACCCCAGTTCTGCCTGACTCCCCAGCCTTTCCTGAGGCCTCCCCCCAACCTGCAAGACTGTGGGTGAGCAGGTGCACAAGGAAGGGCAGGGGTGGGGTGGACTCACCACTTCTCCACCAGCACCTTGCAGGCCTTCGCTTGTGCGAACAGCTGGTTCACCCGGGTCTCCTCTGTATCGAAGTGCTTCCTGTAGAAGGACTGAAGAGAGAAGGGCAGCTGGAGAGGCCACTGCCCTCACCCCACTTGGATGAAGTAAACAGCACCTTCTGGAGTTAGCAGAGGAGCCCAGCCTGCAGGGGGACAGCACAGGCAGCATGCCTGGGTGGAAGCCTGTGTCTGTCCCGAGCGGGCAGGGCAGCTGGCCGGGAGCGCAGGACCACACAGAGAATGAGGAGGATGCTCAGGAGATGGGTGGGCAGCAGGCTCAGGCTGGCACCCTGTGGAAGGTTAGCCGCCCCTGGGCTTGTGTACCCCGATGGGCAGGACTCTGGAGTGAATGAGCAAACGGGCTGGCTGAGGCCCCTGGATATCTAGCCACCACTCGGCTCAGCCAGTATATGTTAGCAAGGAACAATCTTTGTTTGGTGCAGGGGTCTTAAGGGGGCCAGAGCCCCTGTGGGGGAGGCAGAAAAGACCCTGCTCTTAGGCCCTTTCCTCTGCCTCGCGGCCACACTGACCAAGCCAGATCCGTGAGCCTTCTTCCCCTGGTCTAGGAGGTTCAGAGGAGAGTTAGGTTGACGGGCACTGGCCACCGTGCGACAACCCTCTTGCCAGCGAGACCGGTAGTGACTCTGCTCTGCCAAAGTTTGGAGTGTGGGCCGTGATCCACCCTGCGGGAGGCAGGTGAGACTAGCTCCAGCTGTGCAGGGTGGGAAAATGCACTGGGGTATGGGCAAGGCTATGCTGGCATTCTTTTTAAAAAGAAAAATAAAAGAAACGAAAGACAGTATATTGGTTTTTCTTCCAGAACACCAATGACCCAACTTGGAGCCAGCTGTCCCCATGAGAAGGAAGAAAATTGGTGAATGATGGCGGAGGAGGACAGTGTGTGCTCTGAGGCCTGGCCCGGCTCATGCTGGGACACAGGGAAGGACATAGGAAGGTCACCCAGACGCTCCTCTGTGCATCGTCAGGTGCTGTCGAAGGCAGGCGGTGGGTGTCTGTGGTGGGGGTGTCAGGAGGGACCCGGCTTGCCACTGGGGTCCTCTGAGCAGCTGGACCCAAGGTGATCTGTTCCGACAGCTCACAAGTCCTGCCCATAGCGCGTCTGCCTCGGTTCCCCGGTCTCTGCACACTGCGTGCTCACCTGGGTGTCCAGGTCTGGACCACACCCTCTTCTGATCACCACATCTGGTGAAGGCCAGTGGCCGGCGCTCACCTGGTTCTTGTAGCCCTTGTCCACGCCCAGGGTCTGGGTGCAGAAGCGATGCCTCACGCCAAAGTGGCGCATCAGGTAGGCCAGGTCGATGGTCCAGATGCTCCTGGTCAGTCGCAGCTCCTGCAGGGCACTTTCGAACTCACTGTCGTCCAGCTGGCCCAGGTAGCTGTGGGCAGATGGGCTGTTGAAGTCAGGGAAGCTGACCCGGGTCACCCTCTACCCGAGGGCCTGCCAGCCACTGTCTGAGCTCCTGCGCCCCCGGAAGGCTCTGTCCTTTGTCATGAACTCCTACGTCCTGCCCACACACTGCCAGGCACAACCCGAGGCTGCTGGGGGCACTGCGCTGGCCACGGAGTCCAGGGCCTGGATTCTGCGTCTGACCTCTCTTGCTGGCTGTGACTCTGGTCAAGTCTTGCCATCCTCTCTGGCTTCGCCAGCTTCGTCGCTAGGACCATCTAAGTGCTTGGACCACATCAGTGGTTTTCTAAGTTTTAGGCACAGAATCCTTTTCTTGAACCCTATCTTGCCTGGAATTCCAGGAGGTAAAATGGGTAAGGGAGAGGCTGCCCTGGGGTTCTAGGCTGCTGCCTGAAAACTCTGTGACAAGCAGATGGCTATGGTCCCTCCGTGCCCCAGTGGTCAAGGTTCTTGGGATATTCACGCAGCCTCAGCTCAGCGGTCAGCTCCCTAGTGACTCAGTCTCCCAAGAGTCCAAGGCCAGGAGTGGGGAGGACACCACATCTCAATCATGGGGTCACTCTGTGGGCCAGGCCCAGGCACCTGGGACTTCCTGGCCATTCCAGAGCCCTGGCATTCTCAGGACGCAGACCTGGAAGGCCTGGTCCACCGTTGCTTGCTTTTGCAGGTGGGATGGAGCCTGGATGGAAGCTGGGCCTCCCACAAGCCCCAACAGAGGAGAGCCACATGGACGATGAATCCCACCCAGGTCTCTCCCTGTGTGCCCCCCGGCAAGAGCAGGTGCTGTGGACTGGGAGGGCTAAGGCCTGCCCACTCACCGCAGCACCATCCTGGAGCAGGCCAGGCCGCAGTCCCAGTGGTAGAGCTGCTGGATAATGGGCACGGGCAGCTGCACAAAGTCCCCTGCATGGAAACACACGGAGGTCACAGACCCTGGTGTAGGGCCCACCACTGCCACTCCCACCATAATCAGCTGCTGCCCAGATCCTGCAGGGGCCATTCAGGGACCAGTGCACAGCCTTACAAAAGGCCCCCCAATCCATTCTCCTCACCACGGCAGTGATCTCCCCGAAATGCCAGTCAGAGCAGGCCAGCCCTACACAAAACCCTCCAGTGGGCTGGCTCCCATACCTCCCAGGACAAGGCCTTCATGGCTGCTGCTCCAGCACCCTCTGCTTCCTTGCCTCCCCGTATCCTCACCAGCTAACTCCTGTCCACAGACGTCACTTCTCCATGATGACCCCTGTTGTGCCTGGCGCCCCACTCCGTGCATTCCCAGCCCCACAGGCCCCTCTCCAGAGCCCTCTCTGTGGTGGGCGCTCCGAGGAGGCAGGGACAGGGCGGCAGCCGGGAGGCACTCAGCAGATATTCATGTCTGAATTCCTGAGGCCCCTGACTCCACAGCCCCCAGGGCTACAAGGAGGGGACTGTCACGTGTCTGCATGTGGAACGCTACCCTGGGCGGAGCAGAAAGGGCCCGACCTAGGCATTCTGGCATTCCAGCCCCGGCTCTGCCACTGGCCGGCTGTGGGCTAGGCCACTAACTCCCTCATGCTGGACAGAGTCTGGCCATCTCTAAAGTAGGGACTTTGGTCTGATTCAGTTGTTCAATCAACAAATAATTCCCAAGAGCCCAGTAAGTGCCTGGCATGTGAACCAGAGATGGTTGTGAGTGACACAGACAGGTCCCTGCCCTGGTGGGCAGCAAAAACAAGCAGCGTAGGAGAAAAACAAGGGGCCAGGATAGGGGAAGTGGGGGGGGTGTGCCTTAGAGAGGAGAGCCAGGGGGCGCCAGGCAGGGCTGCGGCAGGCAAGCTGGCACGCGGCCTGCAGGACCCTCCTGCCCTGGGATCCTGTGAATCTGGACAGAGCTTAGAGTCTAAAGAACTGGAAGGATTTCTCTCCGGCTGTGAGCACTCTGTTCACTTAGGACGTCCTTTCAGCCCATGTGGTTTCCCTGCCTCAGGGGTCTCCGGGGGACTCTCCTGAACCCACGACTGGTCTGTGCAGAGCTGCCCTGGCCTCCACTGCGTGCACCAACCAGGAGGGCCACCCATGAATCCTGGAGTCTGTCCTGGCCTTTCAACCTGCTGGTCTTGTCCAGGCAGCCTCTTGTCTGGAGTGGGTCCCAAGCTCCTACTCCCCATGTCTAAACACTCCCCGGCTCTCAAGGCCTGGCTCAGATGCCAGCACTTTTGGGGCCTTCCCTGATCCCAGGCTGGCCGTGCCCCTTCCCTAATCTGCACTCTGCCGGGCTAGAGTTCATGCTTTGGCTCACAGGAGGAGACCCCCGCATCGAGCTCATCTGTGCCCTGCTGGGCTGTCACACATTCCCAGGAGGCAGGGACCCGTGACTGCTCCTTTGCTGCACTGTACTGTCCTCTCTCCTATGCCTCACCAGCGGGGCCCTTGGAAGGCAGGATGGCACAGGTGAGTGCAGGCCACCAGCTGGCTGAGTCACATGGCCTCTCGGTGCCTGCTCCTTTCTCACAGACGCCAGCCCACAGGGTGCTGTGGGCACTTGGGGCAAGAATGTGTGCGAAGCCCTTCACAGGCGCTGCCGTGAGCCCTGACTTCCATCCAGCTGGGGCCAGGCACACTGAGACCAGGCAGGCTCAGGCTTTGCTCCCTCCTTCCCCGACCCCTGGAGGCTCTAAAAGGAACCCAGGCCGTGACTAGAGGCCTTCTGATATTCCCCTCCACCCACTGCGATGGATTCAGCCCCCAGGGCTCCATCCTGCCTGACTTCTGCCTGTCCTCTGCCCCAATTTCTACCCCCAGCCCCTCTCCTGTTTCTGTACACAGCAGCTGGAGGGATACCTTCCAGTCTCCCATTGCTCTTAGAATAACGTTCTCATCTCTTACTAAGGCCCCACCCGTTCACTTTGGCCCTCACCCCAGGACCTTTATATGTGCAGCTCTGGAACTCTCTTACCCTCAGCACTCAAGTCTTCCCCTTTTTGTCATTTAGGTCCCAGCTTAAAGTCTCCTCCCATGAGAGGCGTTTTCTGACTGTACCTTTGGGAGAAGGGGCTCTTCTTCACAGTATTTCCCTGTTTCCTTCACAGTACTTAGCAAAAGTAACAAAAACAAGAAAAATAAAATAAAGCTATCCTGTCTCCCCACTAGGCTGTAAGCTTCCTAAGGGCAGAGAATGTGCTAATCTTGTTCACTGTTATTCCCATTGCTTAATGTCTGATGCTTAGTAGTAACTCAAACCTTTGCTGGAAAAAAAAAACGAACTTATTAAGCACCACTGTGTGCCAGGCTCTGGGGACGTTACAGGTAACTGAGACCAAGCCCTGCCCTCCAGGTGTTCACATCCTAAAGTAATCCCCCAACGAGCTGAGTGGAGAGAGAAGCCTATGCAGTGTGCTGTCCCCTTGTGGTGGGTGCCTCCCTCTTCAAGAACCCCTCATTGTGGCTTTAAACTGCCTTTCTGTTTTTCTCTACATGGGCTGTTTACTCCCCAGCCTTTGCTCTTGCATATCCCTTAGTCCGAAAGGTGGTCTCCCATCCAAATGCTCTGGTCTCTTTCCCTCTCTGAGGCCCTCTATCTGGAGGATTGGAGGTGGTGTGTAACTTCCCCACTGGACAGACTGGGAATTCCTCAGTGGCAGGCAGACAACATTTGCCTCCTCCCAACCCTCAGGCCACAGCTGGCACACAGACATGCTTGAATCGCGAATGGAAGGCGTTTTTTTTCAAAAAGGCCTTATCCCTCGAGATACCCAGGCCTACGTGTCACCACAATACTCCCCTTTCCCCCAGGCTTCCAGACTGTGCCCCTCTGTTCACAGCTCCCTCCTTGCTCTGTGGCCTGGGCTCTGACACTGGCTAGCTGGGCCATCTTTGGCCAGGCTTTGACTCTTCCTGTGCCTCCCCTATGCCCAGCTGTAAACGTCGCAGAGGTCGGCGGCTCTCTAGGGCCCTCGGGAACTCTGCTGCCCCTTCTCTTCTTGCCCTGCTCTCTAACTCTTTTATCCTTACCCCACTCCCAGTGTGGCTAAACGTCCCCACGTGGCCATCCCGAATCCTGGCACAAGCCAACAGGGACCCAGAGATACTCCTGTGGGGGGTGATAAGAGTAGGCGAGGCCTTCCAAGCCCAAAGCTGCTGCCAGATGTTGATGCCTGGAGCCAAGGGACTGTCCCACCTGAGAGCTAGGGTCTGCCTGGAAGGTCCTGGCCTGGCTTCAGTTGGCAGCTGTCGCCAAGGAAGGAAGGCAGCTCACTGGCCCTGAATACTTAACCCCTCTCGGCCTCAGTCTGCTCATCTGCAAAAGTGTAAATAACATTGGTAACCGACTTTGTCATTATGAGCATTAACGAGGCTCTGCACGTAAACAACTTAGCATAGTGCCTGCCCACAGAAAGCTCCCTGTAAACGTGAGTCACTACTCCACAGAGGCTCAGGAAAGGCAAGTGTCACAGAGTTAGGTAATTGGAGGAGTAGGCAGGCAAATCCCAGGGTAGCCCCGGGCTCTACTCCTTGCTGCAATCACAGTGTCCCACTAATGCCTTAGGATTGGGGTCTCCTGTGCTCCTGACCTCTCCAGTGTGTTGGCACTTCACTTTAGAGTTTACCAGCCCTTTCTCTTTCTCATCAACCCTGTGCCTTAAGCAGAGCAGGAATCACTGCTTTCCCCCTCCCCCACTTAGAAAAGCAACCACCGCACTGAACGGGTCAGTCTGTTTCCGCCCCAAAGGAACTCAGGCCACCTGGGGCAGAGGAACTAGAGAGTGAAGAACTGTAGCTGGGTCTGGAAGGCCAGGGGAAGGCCCTCCCCCATTGCTCTGTACTCCCAGCCAGTTCCCAGCCCTTCTAGGCCTTAACTACCCGAGGGGACAGGATCTTCCAAGCCCCAGGAGGACTTTTCGTTTCTGGGGAAGGTACCGCTCCTAACTCTCAACGGGGACCCTCCCACCATGACCGCAATCAGAGCTGCCTGGGGTCCCAGCCCAGGGAGTATCAGGAAACCCCAACTAACCGGGGCTGGCGGTGGGGTGGCCAAGGCGGAGTGCACACCTGTCCAGGTTTCGCTCAAAGCTCTACAGCCCGGGCCGCGGCGGCCGTCAGCCCAAGGTCGCGCGGCCGGACCCTGCCCCGCACTAGGGCGGGGTCCCCCCCTGTTCCCCGGGGTGAGAGCTGAGCCCTCGAGGAGTACTGACCGGGTTCGAGCGGCGGCCCCGCTGCCTCCGCCTCCGTCCTCATGACGCGGGCGGCGGGGGGCTCCCATGGCCCCGGCCCGGAGCCGGCTGCAGCTTCGGCTTTGACTGGGGCTGGAGCGGGACCCGTGCGCGCCGGGATCCTGGGCAGCCACCGCCAGCACCAGCGCGCTGGGGTGAAGGGGAGGCAGCGGCTGGGCCGCCCCAAGCCCCGCCCTGGCCCTTCCAGGCCGCGGCCCGCCCCGCCCCGACTCCTACGCCTCCAGGCCCCCGGGCTCGGGATCTCAGCTTGTCCGGTCGCTAGCGGTCCCGGCTCCCGGGAGCCCCGCCCCTGGCCTCCCGGGCCTCGCACCCCTTCCCCGCCCGGCTCCCCGGAAGCTCCGCCCAGGCCCGGGCGTTCCGCAAACGCGGGCTCCCCAGAGGCTCTTCCCCGTGCAAGCTCCGCCTCGGCCCGGCCAGCTCCTCCGCCAGCCTCGGGCCGAGGCAGAGCGCGGGGCTCCGGGAGACCAAGCCCCACTCCGACCCCCTGGAGGGAAGGTCACGGGCCGCCCCCGCTCCGCTCCGTCCCTGTTTCCCTATCCTTATGGTGGGATACTCGCCTCGCTCAGGGCGCCCCTTACCTGGCGCTGCCGGGTTCTCAAGGTTAGATTGTGAGGGCAGGTCTTGACCCTCGGCCCCACCGCCTGTCGCCCCCCATGCCCACCTTGCCGTCCAGCCCGTCGCTGGTGTGGGATGCTTGGAAACGCGACCCCCCTCTGCCCTTGCCGGCCCGAGGGTCGATGTTTCCGGCGGCACCTGGGTCCGGTCATCAGCCCTCTCTTCCGGGCCCGGAACTATTATACCAGAGCCCAAGTTTCCCAGCCGGCGGGGTGAGGAGAAAGCGGAGGCGAGACTTCGCCCGCCACTAGGAAAAGGAAGGGGGCGGGCCCTGCGCGAGGCATTTTGGGAACGCGTGGTATTCTGGGAGAGCGGGACCCGCCATTCGCTCGCTTCACGCCTTCGCAGTCGCAAGAGTCACCTCCGTACCAGAAAGGAAGAGGAGACCGGAACCGGTGAGGAGAGGCCGGGGTGGGCGAGGGTAGGCCGAGGTACCCGCGAGGGGCCGGGGGCTGGAGGAGGACGCGCTGCCGGGAAGCTTTGCGGGGCTCGGGGAGGGAGAAGAGCGGGAAGCCCGGCCACCCAAACATGAGCGTCGCCTCACTAGCGCCTGGGAGTGAGTTCCCCAAAGTACATGCTCTTCAGTTTCTATACCTCTCCAGGCCAGTGTTTTTTGAATCATCCAGGTAATGGTCTTGAGATCATTTCTAACTGATTGCCTCCTTCCCCCAAATCCTACCTGGGTGATCCTTTTCAAAGCCCTTTGCATCTCTGCCTCCATCCCCCTTTCAGACACTGGTCCCCTCATGCTTTCTACACTGTTACACAAGTTTTTATCAAGTTTGCCTGCTTCTAAATCGTGTTCGATTCATTTTGTAAGTGCGTATGCCTTTCCATCGGATAATTCCTATACTGCCGTGGTTCCCCCACTGCGTTCAGCATAAAATCCACACTCCTAAGGCTCCGCACCAGGGGAGCCTGTCTTTCCCAACCTCTCCTGTTCCTTTTCCTCTCTTGACCACACAAGATGTGCCCATCTTGGAACAGAAAAAGTCCACTGCTTTTCCCTTTTAATTAGGTCAAGTCAGGCTCTTGCCCTGATTATGTTTTTCCTCCAAGATAAGCATTTCCTGCTTGTAGCACATTGTCACTTTGTGAACACTTTGCTATTTTCTCTTTAGCCTTGATGGTGAAGTAAGTGGAGGGTCAGAGAGCACTTAATAGGTTGAATTAAATGCACAGCCTCTTCTCGACTTGCCTGGCTCTTTTGGTGTGTATCTGCACTGCTTAGTGCCCAATGCATTGGGCTCTTGAAACGTGGCTAATGTGACTGAAGGACTGAATTTTCTATTTTAATTTTATTTTATTTTAATTGAGTTTAATTTCAGTAGCTGCATGTAGACAGTGGCTACTGCCTTGGACAGCTCAGGTCTGTGTCATAGGTTCTCCAGGAGATGTTACCCACAACTGAGGGTTGACAAATATACATGCATTCCAACCTTCTCTTCTCCAACACACAGTATTGGGGAACACATAGTTATTTGATGAAAAGTAAGCGATCTACAGTGGGAGGGAGATGGGAGGCACTTTTCATTTCCATTAGCTTTCCCTCTAGCCTCCCTGTTCCTCCCCACCCACATCTTGCATGTGTTTGCCAGATAGGTCCTTCAAGCTAGGAGTTAAGCTACTTTTTTCTGTAAAAAAACAAAAAAAACCCCGCACCTTTGGCATCTTTGCTAAGTTTTGTGTAGTTTCAGGCCTTGAGGGCGTGGTGTTTGCCACATGCCTTCTTGGGCTCTGAAAGGTGAACTAACTGTTGTCTCTCTCACTGTAGAACTCTCTTCCTGCCGAGATGTCTATTGGCGTGCCGATTAAAGTCCTACATGAGGCTGAGGGTCACATCGTGACATGTGAGACGAACACTGGTGAGGTGTATCGAGGGAAGCTCATTGAAGCAGAGGACAACATGAACTGCCAGGTATCCTGCTTTGCACTTGAGGCTGTAGGGGAGGTTTGAGCCTGTGCCTTGGAGGACAGAAAGATGGTGGTTGGGGGTCTTTTTGAAGTTCTCATTCAGCAGTTATTTACCGAGTGCCTAATGTGTGCCAGGCACTGCTACAGGCACTGGGGATGTGAGTATAAATAAGAGCCATTCGGAAGTTTGGAATATTTAACTTTGTTCTTTGTGTCTCCCAATCCCATAATCATTTTCTCCCATATTTTGGGGACCTGATTAAGAAAAGTGACACTACCTTCAAGAAAACCATCGGGTTCGGGGCCACTGTTCAGTTACCCCATATGTTTGCATAGTGCTTTGCAGTTAGCAGAATCTTCTGCTCACATATTGTGTTTATTTGCCATTTTTCTTGGGGGAGGCATCTCATTTGATTGCATTTATAGCAACTACCTTGTGAGGTAAGCAGGTTTGGTGATAGTTTCATCATCCATAAGATAGGAAGAATAGGGGACTTCCCTGGTGGTCCAGTAGTAAAGAATCCACCTTACAATGCAGGGAACGTGGGTTCGATCCCTGGTCAGGGAACTAAGATCCCACGTGCCATGGGGCAACTAAGCCTGAGCGCTACAACTACTGAGCTCGCATGTCTAAACTAGAGCCCATGTGCTGAAAACTACAGAGCTTCATGTGCTCTGGAACCCGTGCGCCACAACTAGAGAGAAAAGCCGCAACAAAAGATCCCACATGCCACAACTAAGAACCAACGCAGCCAGAGATAAATAAAATAAATAAATAATAAACCTTAAAAAAAAAAGATAGGAAGAATAAGATTAAAGGACTCATCTACTGAACGTCACTCTGTTAATGAATGTTGGAGCCACTTCTTGATGTGGTGCCCTTCCTGTGGCACAGCGTTGCCTTTTGTTAATAGTCACGTGGATTTGTATGGCATCGCTTTACAAAGTGTGTAACATAATTTCTCCTTAAGAGCTTGGACTTTGGAATCAGATGTGGCTTTGAATTCTGATTGACCTTGGGCATGTTAATCACCTCAGTTTTCTCATCTGTAAAATGAGAACAGAATTAGTTCTGCAAGAGATTGACTGGGAAAGCTAACAATAAAGGGTAAAGGAGAGGGAGCAGGAGAGCTTTCAGTCTGGGGTGCTGGTCTGACACTGGGGAAAGGAGAGGGGAAAGGAAGGAGGGTTGAGTAGGAAGAGCCTTAGATGGTAGTGTATCTCTGAGGAAGTCTCAGCCAGGCAAAGGAAGGTTTCTCATTGGAAGAGTCTAGCATGGGGCACAGGTGGCCTGGCTCTATACCCCCACTGTGGTCAGTCATTGGCTGGCAGCTTGAGAAGAGAGTGGCTTCAGGATGAATGCTGTGGTGGATCCCAGTCCGAGCACTGCACTCCCAAGACTGCCACTGGGGTAACACCCCCACCCCAGGGCTGTTCTGAAGATCAGATGAGTGTGTGTGTGTGTGTGTGTGTGTGTGTGTGTGTGTGTGTGTGTGGCAACTAGCTCAGCACCTTGCACATTGTAAATGTCAACATATGGTACCTGTTGATGTTTTCTAGGTGAGAAAACTGAAGGTCAGAGAGGTGAGGTGACTTACCCAAGGTCATATTGCAGGACAGGTGTCCTAAGTATCCATTGTTTCACAGGGTTCATTGGTTTATTTGTGATTTCTCTGTAGCTTTGAGCATCCTCTTCAGCTGGGGGTTCCCTCGTGTTTGGGGAAATAGACATATGGTGACTGCAGGTTTCTCTCCTCGGTGTTAATGCCACAGAGGTGGGTGGGTGGCCTCTCTGCAGGTCTGGTGGGGCCAGGCCTCCTTTGCCTTCGTGAGGTATGGCTGTCATAGGTCCAGTCCTCTGGCTGAAGGCATCCTCATCCATTTTAAGGTGCTTCAGTTTGGTGAGTAGAATGCAAGACTAGGATAGGGGATCTTCGTGTGTTTATTCAGCTGTTTATTTGGATAACTTTCTGAGTTTGCAAAGCTTCAGACTTCCCATCTGTAACGTGAAGGTAAGGTGTCTGACCGGGTGACCTTGGTGTTCTCTCTGATGGTAGCCAGTGTGAAGTAAAGCACACAGACCCTGTGATGGATCTGGAATCATTGCAGCCTGCCACCTGGTGTGACTTGTCATGAGCTTTGGACCTCCCTCACCCTCTGTTCCCTCCTTTCTAAATCAGGGATAAAAATAGCACCTCAGCCTCAGGACTGTAGTGCAGAATAAATGAGCCGTTGCATGTCAGATAGTGGGGCCCTGCCACCTCCTTCCACCTGTGTTAATCTGCTAGGGCTGCCATAACAGAGTCCCATGCTGGGTGGCTTAAACAACAGAAATTTATTCTCAGGGTTCTGGAGGCTAGAAGTTCGAGATCAAGGTGTTGCAAGGTTGGTTCTTCTGAGGGCTGTGAGGGAGGGATCTATTCCAAGCCTCTCTCCTTGGCTTATAGATGGCTGTCTTCTTCCTTTATCTTCACGTGGTCTTCCCTCTGTGTGTGTCCGTATCATAATCTCTTCTTATAAGGACATAAGTCATATTGGACTAGGGCCCAGTTACCTCTGTAAAGATCCAGTCTTGAAATACAGTCACGTTGGTGGGGACTAAGACTTCAATATATGAATTTGGGGTGTGTGTACAATTCAGCCTGTTACCCTGCCCATGCCAAGATTCAAGGCCTCACGGGCTATAGCGAAACCTGGCGCGTTGGATAGACCCCAGCAGGCTGTGGCGGAGCTGAGCTCACTGTGGTGAGCACCCAGCACAGTTGACTCACGTGTCCCTGGGCTGGGAGGCCGATGGTGCCTGCTGTTCTCCTTTCTTCCTAGTCTCAGTAAGTCTGCCCTTTGGGGATGAGAGAGTCCTCTTGGCTCTCTCTCTGCTTATTCTTTGCTAGAGGGCAGCTGAGTTCAGTGTTTGCCATTTGATGTTGGGTTTTAATAACATTTTCTATTATAAAAATGGTGTGGGGGACTTCCCTGGTGGTGCAGTGGTTAGGAATCTGCCTGCCAATGCAGGGGACACGGGTTCGAGCCCTGGTCCAGGAAGATCCCATATGCCCCGGAGCAACTAAGTCCATGTGCCACAACTACTGAGCCTGTGCTCTAGAGCCTGCGAGCCACAACTACTGAGCCCGTGTGCCTAGAGCCCATGCTCCGCAACAAGAGAAGCCACCGCAATAAGAAGCCCATGCGCCACAACGAAGAGTAGCCCCCTCTCACCGCAACTAGAGAAAGCCCGCACACAGCAACGAAGACCCAATGCAGCCAAAAAATAAATAAATAAAATTTAAAACAAAAAAAGGTTTTTGAGGAAGACCAAAGTGAATAGTTGTTTTTTCGTGGGAACTTATATGTGATTAAATTTTTAAAAATATTTTTCTTACTTTAAAATGACAATCATGTGTTAAGCTTGTGATCATAAAGCACAGTAAATGTTATTTTTTAAAAAGAGAGTAAGGGCCAAATCCAGAATTTCATTATTTTTAAAGTGATGTAATTCCTAGATGTTTTGGTGGGGGAAAAGTGATAGTTAATAGATTCTGAAGAAATGATGCTTTGGGGGCTTTGGCATGATCACCCCGTCAGTGACAGGACTGTTTGAACTGTTTTCTTGGCTGTGGCGTAATGGTCTGTGGAAAAATCTACCTAAATGTTTCTTCTGAGCTTTTCGAGAGTGGATTGCAGTCATCATACTCCTTTATTGCATAATATGTTGTGTGTATCTGTGTATATTTCCTCTTACTGTATCCATAGTGCAGTTATTAATTCAAGAACTCCAAGATTGAGTCAGTACTTTAACCTGCAGTGTATCCAGTTTCTACAGGTGCACAGTGTGTCCTTTATGGCCGTGTAGTCCTCTCTGCCTCATTCCTGGGTTTAGTTGTCAACTCATTTGATGCTTCTTTGGTCTGGGACGGTTCCTCCAAATTTGTTTTTCACACCATTGATGATTTTGAAGACTAGAGGCCAGTTATTTTGTTAGAATGTCCCTTGTTTGGGGTTTCTCTGATGCTTCTTCCTAATTAGATTTGGGTTATGCTTTTATGGGCTGTTATTGTGTGATTTTTGTCTCCTCAGAGGGTCAGTCAGGCCTAAACACCTGTTTGCCCCTTGTTTGCAATGTTAACCTTGATCTTTTGGTTAAGTTGTTATGTGGTCTCTCCACCGTATGTTCCTTTTCCTTTTGTAACTAATGAGAATTTTGTGGGGAGGTTCTTTAAGTAAATACCTTGTGAGCATTCTGTTCCTCATTATTATCCCATTCTTCAGCCCCATTTAGCTTCCCGTGAAGATTCTTGCTTGAATCTTTTTACTATTATGGTTGCAAAGAATAATTTTTGTTTTTCCTCCATCATTCTTTCTGTATTTATTGGGTCTGCTGTATGGAAGTGCCTTCCCTTACCCCCCCATTTATCCATTCATTTACTATCAATATAGGCTCATACTGTCAATATGTTTTGTTAAGGGTGTTATAATCCATTGCTGTCATTGTTTATTTTGATGTTCCAGTTATCCCAGATTTGACCAGTAGGAGCCTCGCAAGCTGACTCTTGTGTCCTTTGGTGTGTCCTGGTCATTTTGGGGGAGCACATCCCTACCTTCTGGTATAAGATGCTTGTTACAGGCTCATCTTTTACCTTCCCTAACCCAGCTCTGGAATCAGCCATTTCTTCAGGAGCCTTGCTTTCTTTTAGGTTGGGAGTAGAATTTAGAAACCAAACTCTAAATTCTACTGGGTGCTGTTAAGCATTTTGAAGTCTTAGTTTAACTTGTCAAACTAGGACCTGTCTCCAAATGGCTGTGGCTTAACAGTGCCAGAAGTTTCCGTTCATTGCATGCACATTCTGTGCCAGGTACTATGCTGGGGTTTTACATACAATAGGTCCTTGAGTCATCACAGGACATCTCTGAGGACAAGCTTCCAGATGCCCAGGGTGACCAAGCATGGAAGGAGCCAATCTAAATCCAAGTGTCTGACTCCCAAGTCTGTGAACTTGGCGACAGTCTCTAAAATGAGGCCTAGAGTAAACCTGTTGGATCCCATTGCCTCTGAAAGCATCAGGCCCTCAGTTCTGACTGTCAGATTCCAGACAGGAAAATGAGGATGGTGGGACAGGGAGGGGGTGAACATCTGCTGGCTGCTCGCCGTGTGCCCCGCAGCTGGGATGCTGTGACCGACTATCCTTGGCCACCCAGCACCCTCCGTCCCGGCCCCAGACATGTGGGTAATGAGTACAGAGACGGTCTGTACTAAGATCTTCTCTCCCCAAAATGTCATTGCAGTTGGGCACCTGGCTTATGCCATCTGTGATTCATTGTGGCTGTTTGGGAGAGTTGAATGGACGGGGTGTTCCTGCCTGACTTTCATTTAAACCGAGTTCACACAAGTTGCTGCCTTTAGCTCATAATGCGAGCACAGCTCGGGCTTGTTGACAAGCTGTGTACCCGGCGGACGGATACACGGCACGGCCATTTCTCTGCTGGTGCCGTGGAGAGAGCGCGAGAGCAGTGGCCAGCCTGGTTCCTAGGCTGTAATAGGACTAGAGATGCTGGGCTCTTTCTTGCTTCAGCCCAGGTGGACACATGCCGTTTGTGAAAGCACTCAGTGTAAGTGTTGTTGATCTTATGTAACAGCCTCTGTCAGGGATTCTCAGAGCCGGTTGGGGAGGCAGTGACAGAGGAGGGCGTGAGATGTACCAGGATGTGCTGGAGGGGAGGCGGCTTGGCAGCTGCAGGGCAGCCTTAGAGCGTGTTTGATCTTTCTGCCGCTGGGCGCTCATGCAGAGGCCGCAGGGGCCAGTTAACACTCGAAGAAAAGAGCAAGTCAGGCTGAGGTGACAACAAGCAGTCAGAAACTGGGGAGCCAGCACACCTCTCTCCCATGTGGGCTTGACCCATTCTGAATAAATTGTAGTCCTTTTCCATCCAGAAGGCTGATAAAATAAGCTGCTTTGGGCTTCCCTGGTGGCGCAGTGGTTGAGAGTCCGCCTGCCAATGCAGGGGAAGCGGGTTCGTGCCCCGGTCTGGGAGGATCCCACATGCCGCGGAGCGGCTGGGCCCGTGAGCCATGGCCGCTGAGCCTGCGCGTCCGGAGCCTGTGCTCCGCAATGGGAGAGGCCACAACAGTGAGAGGCCCGCGTACCACAAAAAAAAAAAAAAAAAAAAAAAAAAAAAAAAAAAAATAAGCTGCTTTATCTGATAAACGTGGTGCCTGTTGAGATTGGCACTGGCAGGTTTGTGTCACGTTCCCACGCCCAGCCAGTATCCCGGCTGGATTCTCCTCTAAGCCCCCCTCCAGCCCCCACCCCCCATCCCACGGTTGACGCATTCATCTGTCCGAAGTGCCGCCCTAGCCCTGTCTGCCCTGCCTCTACCCACAGACTTGCGTGGCCCCATAGTCTCTGAGGTGACGGCCCTGCCCTCAGTCCCAGTTCCTCTGCTCCGTGTCCTGTCTGGTCTTTGTGCGAACTCTCGCCTCACACCTGTCCTTATTCTGAGCCATTCATGCAGGCACTGCCACCCCCACTTCTCAGTCCCTGTCACCCAAGCCAGAGGGGCTCTGTCTCAGCTACTAGAGTGTGTCCCCTGGGAGGTCAGGGACTGCATCTGGTGCATGCTCGTAACCCTCACGGCGCTTTTGCAGTCCATGTACTGGGCAGATGCGGGAGGGGACACAGGGTTTGGACAAGCAATTCTAAGCCATTTCAGTTAGTTTATCACGTGCTGGTGGGAGAGCGAGGATGGCAGAGTTGGGGCTTTGGGGGCCAGTCCAGGCATTTGAATCAGGAGTCCCTGCCTTCTGGCTGTTGGACCTTGGACAAGTGCCTTAGTTTTTTTATCTTTAAAAATGGGAGATCTCGGGCTTCCCTGGTGGCGCAGAGGTTGGGAGTCCGCCTGCCGATGCAGGGGACGCGGGTTCGTGCCCCGGTCTGGGAGGATCCCACGTGCCGCGGAGCGGCTGGGCCCGTGAGCTATGGCCGCTGAGCCTGCGCGTCCGGAGCCTGTGCTCCGCAACGGGAAAGGCCACAACAGTGAGAGGCCCACATACCACAAAAAAAAAAAAAAAAAAAAAATGGGAGATCTCATACTGTTAGGACCATCTCTGAAGTGCTGAGCACAGTCCCTGGCGCACACAATAGGCCCTCTGGAGTTCCCCCAGCTTTATTTAGTGATGTGAGTTTCTGCATTTCTGGACTCCCTTCCTTGCCAAGGCTTGTCTTCACATACCCTGCTCTCCACTGGTGCTGTTGGCCTTTACTCATGAGCCGGTGGTTCCCTTCCAGATGTCCAACATCACAGTCACATACAGAGATGGCCGAGTGGCACAGCTGGAGCAGGTGTACATCCGTGGCAGCAAGATCCGCTTTCTGATTTTGCCTGACATGCTGAAAAACGCACCCATGTTAAAGAGCATGAAAAATAAAAACCAAGGCTCGGGGGCCGGTCGGGGAAAGGCTGCTATTCTGAAGGCCCAAGGTAGGTGCTCCTCATGCACTGGTTGTGACATGCGGATGTGTCGTGTACCTTTTAGAAATGCCCTGTTATTGCTGGGGCATGGGGGTGGACCTGACCTGAGCCATCTCCATACCCATTGCCACCCCTTTTCCCTGCAGTCTTGGGGGATCCAAGTGCCCTGCCTTCTCTGTCTGCCTCACCTGTCCCATTTACAGGAGTTATGCAAAATCCAAAGTGGCTCCTTAGAAAGAAGATGGGGACTTAAATGAAAGAGTAGATAAGTCTCCTATAATGACTCTCTAGGAGGCCCTTTGTTTTCAGAAATTCTGGGGTGTCTGGGGGAAGCTTGCCCTGGTCTAGTGTGCCGACTAGAGGCACTGTGGTGTTGATTAGCTGACTCCTAAAGCAATGGGATAATAGTTCCTCTTGAGGCTGGGGATGTCTACTGACACACAATATACATAAGGGAAATGGGGGGGATCCACTTTCAGATAAGAAGTAACAGCAGTTTTGAGCCATCTTTACCCATTAAAGGGGGCTGACTTCATTTTCAAAACTTCTTACATTTGAAAATAAGCCCGTCCTTTACCACTTTCCAAAAGTGGGACTAGCCTTTTCCCAGTGACTTGGTCTGACCTCTTTTCTTGGTTAGCCCAACCAGAGTTTTGTATGTGGGTCCTGAAAAGTTCTGCCATGTTGATTAGCTAAGAAAGCAAATGCAGTCGCTAGGAACCGTCTTAGTATTATATTGGTAAAAGGCTTTACAGTGCAGGAAAGTCACCTCTGTCAGTGTCTTTAGCTGCAGTACATATGTTGAGTTTAAAGACGCAGTAGAATAACCCTTTAAAATGCCCTCCAGAAAAACTGATCAGAGGGCCTCCCTGGTGGCGCAGTGGTTGAGAGTCCGCCTGCCGATGCAGGGGATACGGGTTCGTGCCCCGGTCTGGGAGGATCCCATATGCCGCGGAGCGGCTGGGCCCGTGAGCCATGGCCGCTGAGCCTGCGCATCCGGAGCCTGTGCTCCGCAATGGGAGAGACCACAACAGTGAGAGGCCCGCGTACCGCAAAAAAAAAAAAAAAAAAAAAAAAAAAAAAAAAAAACTGATCAGAGAATCTCCTTGCCCTTCCTGGAAGAGAGATAGTTGTGGGGAGATGGAACCAAAGCTCTGGACCTTTGTCCTGGAGAAGGAACTATTTTCAGAAGTTCCAGCTTTGTGCTACAGCTGCTGTTCTCTCTGCTTCCTCAAGGAGGGCTGCCCTCGTTGTCACTGTGTAACGATACCATCTTCTCTAGCAAAGGGAGGAGCCCAGTGGCCGTGCACTAGAAGGCGCTTGGCAGTGAGTCTGCCTTGGCCCGCTGACCTCTGCCTCAGCTACTGTGCCTGTGCCAGCCCCAGGCTCTGTAAGAGGAGAGGGGTGAGGTTCCAGTTAGTAGCCGTCAGGATATTGTCACCCGTTCCTCAAAGCCACTGGTCTCCTAGAACCTTTGGGTCACAGAGAACAGCAGTCTTTATGTGGGGAGTGGTTTTGGTTTTTTCCCCCCATTCCAAAATATTTCACACCTGCAGAATAGCTCGAAGAATAATAAAACCCCTCACCCAGATTTAATAGATGCTAACATTTAACATCTGTTTGTTTCAGAATTTTCAGTGTGAATTAAATGCATCTGTCATGTTTTATTAGCTCACCCTGGGCCAGCTCTGAGAAGTCATCTTTTCTATGGTTCCCATACTGGGTCCCCAAACCACCTTTGCCACAAGGCCTTGCCTCTGGTGGGGAACAGTGCTGGGCTGGAAGGCAGGAGTCCAGGGCTCTCCAGCTCTGATGCCAGGCACCTGCCCCTCCCAGGGTCTCTGTTTCCCCCATGAAATGTGACGCGGTGAGCATGGTGCTGTACCGGGTGGCCTTTCAGGCCCCTTCCTGGGCCATGTCCTGGGGCTCTGGCTGCTCTGTGATATGAGTCCTTACTGACCTGGCCTTGTCCTTTCTCTTCCCCACCTTTCTTTCAGTGGCCGCAAGAGGGAGAGGACGTGGAATGGGACGTGGAAACATCTTCCAGAAGCGAAGATAAATTTATCTGTTGGACAGAACTTTGCCTTTATTTTTTTCTTTTAGGTTATCTGGGTCAGGGGGTGCGTGCGTATGTATATGTCTTAGGTTATCTTTTGACATCTTTTTCTTTAGATCTGGGTAAATGTTAAACTAAATAAATATGGTGGGTTTTTTTCTTTTTGAGAATATAAGGACTGTGTGTTCATTTTGTATTTTTGTGTGTGTGTGTGTTTGCTTTGGCAGCAGGTTAAACTTCCACACCCTGTGAGATGTCCTGCATTTTTCCAGTTTGAAGTAGCATAGTTACTGATAAGAGCATAAGCTGCTGTTCCAGGCCACTTGCTGGTTAAGCCCTTGGAACAACTCCGAGGGTGCACAGATTGCCTCGTTCTTCGGCACGGACATTCATGCAGCACTTTGTTCAGGCAGCCTTTGTGGGCGCACCATCAGCTCAACTTGAACAACACAACACACGTGGTCATGGTCTGTGAAAAAAACCTAATACTGTGACCTTGTAGCCTGGAAACCCCAGTGACTCAGCATTTAGCAAAAGTAATCCAATATTAAAAGGTAATTCAGGGCTTCCCTGGTGGCACAATGGTTACGAACCCTCCTCCCAATGCAGGGGACACGGGTTCCATCCCTGGTCCAGAAAGATCCCACATGCTGCGGAGCAACTATGCCCGTGTGCCACAACTACTGAACCTGCGGCCTAGAGTCTGTGTGCCACAACTACTGAAGTCTGCGCAGCTAGAGCCCATGCTCTGCAACAAGAGAAGCCACCACAATTAGAAGCCCGTGCACCGCAACGAAGAGAAGCCCCCGCTTGCCGCAACTAAAGAAAGCCTGCGCACAGCAATGAAGACCCAACACGACCAAAACCAAATTAATTAATTAATTTTTAAAAATGATCCTGATGTGTCAGGACTTTAAAAAAAAGAAAAAAGGTAATTCAGAGAGTCCTAGTGGCTGCTGTACTGGCTTCATAAGCAGTTTTGTGGTGATTCAGTGGACAGGTTCTTGTGTGTTTATCAGAGCATCTCAGCATGGACTGGCACAGCTGCAGCTCTTAATGCAGCGAAGGTAACTAAAGAGCACAGGGTGTGCAAAGTGAATAGCTGACAAAAGCACAGAAATTGGGAAAGCAACCTGGAGAAGTCAGACACTGAAGAGAGGTCTTGCAGGGATTCCATGAAGGATGAGCTACAGCAAAAACTTGAGGAAAAGGGATCAATTATCGGCCCTTAGAATGTTGCTCATTGAACAGATGGTTCAAGTACTGGAGGGAGAGGAAGAACCTACATCAGGCAGAGATTTTTTATTTTTATTGGAGTATAATTGCTTTACAGTGTTGTGTTTCTGCTGTAGAACAAAGTGAATCAGCTATATCCCCTCCCTGTTGAGCCTCCCTCCCACCCCCCACCCCCCCATCCCACCCCTCTAGGTCATCACAGAGCACCGAGCTGAGCTCACTGTGCTATACAGCAGGTTCCCACTAACTAGCTATTTTACACCTGGTAGTGTATATATGTCAGTGCTACTCTCAATTCGTCCCACCCTCTGTGTCCACAAGTCCGTTCTCAATGTCCGCGTCTCTTTTCCTGCCCTGCAAATAGGTTCATTAGTACCATTTTTCTAGATTCCATATGTATGCGTTAATGAACGATATATATTTTTTCTCTTTCTTCACTCTGTATGACAGACTCTAGGTTCATCCACATCACTATAAATGACCCAGTTTCGTTCCTTTTTATGGCTAATATTCCGTTGTATATATGTACCACATCTTCTTTATCCATTCATCTGCTGATGGACATTTAGGTTGCTTCCATGTCATGGCTATTGTAAATAGTGCTGCAATGAACTTTGGGATATATGTATCTTTTTAAATTATGTTTTTCTCAGGGTATATGCCCAGCAGTGGGATTGCTAGGTCATATGGTAGTGCTATTTTTAGTTTTTTATTTTTAAATTTATTTAATTTATTTATTTTTGGCTGCGTTGGGTCTTTGTTGCTGCACGCGGGCTTTCTCTGGTTGCTGCGGGCGGGGGCCACTCTTCGTCGCGGTGTGTGGGCTTCTTTTTGCAGTGGCTTCTGTTGCAGAGCACGGTCTCCAGGCACGCAGACTTCAGTAGTTGTGGCTTGCGGGCTCTAGAGCACAGGCTCGGTAGCTGTGGCACACGGGCTTAGTCGCTCCACAGCATGTGGGATCTTCTGGACCAGGGCTCGAACCCGTGTCGCCTGCGTTGGCAGGCAGATTCCCAACCACTGCGCCACCAGGGAAGCCCCTATTTTTAGTTTTTTAAGGAACCTCCATACTGTTCTCCATAGTGGCTGTATCAATTTACATTTCCACCAACAGTGCAAGAGGGTTCCCTTTTCTCCACAACCTCTCCAGTATTTCTTGTTTATAGATTTTTTTGATGATGGCCATTCTGACCAGTGTGAGGTGGAACCTCATTGTGGTTTTGATTTGCATTTCTCTAATAATTAGTGATGTTGAGCATCTTTTCATGTGTTTGTTGGCCATCTGTATCAAGTAGAGATTTTCTAGTAAGCTTTGTCTTGTGGTTATGACACAACCACGTGGTGACAGACCTTGTATCATTCCTGTAATAAGAACTCGAGGACAGTGAGCATCATTGGGTCTGTCAGCTAACAGGACCGTTCCCCGCGAGAGCAACCCCTGTGTTGTGTCTCTTGCTCCCCCACCCCCAGCTTGGATGCAGTGTGGATGCAGTGTGGCCAGTGGCCCCACAAGCAGTGCTGCTCCAGTGGAGGGTTTCCTGCACGTGGGGTGGTTTCCAGTGAACTCACTGTGGAAGGGAGTTAATGTGTTTTAGATGTGACCAAGAGTTAACTTGTTTCTGGTAAGAAAAGAAACATGCACATTGAGTTACATACAGAGTGGGTTTCTTTCAGGTAGAAGTTATGATACCCATAGTGCCCTGTCTGGAATACCCTCCCCCTTCCCCTTGATTTAGACATTGATTTATTGGCTTCTTAATTGAGCCTCCTGAATTAGTAATATAGTGAGTTAGAACAGTGGTTTCCACATCAGCTAGAGATCTTGTTAGAAGTGAAGGTTCCACAGCACCAATCCTAGAGGTGCCTATTACTTGGTCTGGAATTGGAGCCCAGGAATCTGCATTTTAAACCATGCCCTTGCCGCCGCGGCTTCATGATTCTAATTTGGTATATCCAAGGCCACATTTTGACCCTGGTCTAAAGTGTGTTATTTTATGTAAGCGCTACATTTTTTAATTTTAATTTTTGGCTGCACCACGTGGCTTGCGGGATCTGTTTCCTGACCAGGGATTGAACCCGGGCTCTCAGCAGCCGAGTCCCAAACTGGACTGCCAGGGAATTCCCTGGAAGTTTTATAAAACAATAAAGAAGATTAACCTAAAACATAGAGCTTTATAAATAGTTTTATATCCTGCACTTTAGAAAAAAATCAGTTACTCACATTGAAAGAGCAAATAGTTCTGAGAGGCTTATTATGAAAAACAGCAGCCCTCCTGCCCTGTCTGACCCTCTCCCCCATTTCCCCTGCTTCTGGGGAGTCCCTTTCAACTCTTGGCTGGTTGTTTGTATTTGCCTCCATGTCTCAATTTAAACCTGTTTGTATGGCTACTCCTTGATGTTTCATTTTAGGCATTTATCTTTCAGCTTCTTCCTCCTGCCCACCATGCATGGACTCCCCATCGCCCATCTCCCTGATATTATAATTCTGGTTAGATCATATTCAGTGTTTATGTTATTAGGGCTGGGTATTTAAATCACAGCTGAGCCAGGTGGTAGACTAGATTACTTTCCTGCAGAACTAACTTTTTCCTAGAATTGATTCGCTTACATCCTTGTTGGCTTAATTTTCTGTCAACTTGTCACTGGTTTAACCTCAGACTTCTCTGTAGACATTAATACATCATCTATTTGATCAGTTTCTTCTTGATTGGCCCCACTCTGGACTGGCTTTCCTTTGTGCCTAAGGTATTGCCGTTATCGTGGGCTTTCCTCTGTTGAATCTCCTGTTGTTTGTGTAACCTCTTCCTCTTATGATTTATTACCTCGTCCAGTAGAGACCTGCTGTGGAAGGGGTGCATAGGAAGTAATTTTTTGAGAGATGTTGCATGTCTGAAAGTGGCTTGTTCTCATACTCGATTGAGTATGAAATTGTAGGTTGGAGTTCGTTTTCCTTTAGAATTTTGAAGGCATCGTTAATTTTTCATCTAGCATCTTGTGTTGCCATGGAGAAGTCTGAGACCGTTCTGAGTGCTGACCTTTGTATGTGACTCTCTCCCTTCTGTTGCCAGTGTTCTGAGATTCACACTGACGTGCCTTGGCAAAGGTCTGTTGGTGCATTGTACTAGGCTCTTGCTGAACCTTTTCAGAATGGACTTTAATCCTTCATTTCTGGGAAACTTTATTGAATTACTTGTTAATGATTTCCTACCTTTGGTTTTCTGATTTTTCTTTCTGAAATTCCTGTTATTCAGATGTTGGATCTCCTGAATTTACCTGTTTTTCTCCTCTTTTCTCTCCTTGCCTCTCCTATCCCCCATTTTCTTGTGTTTTGATCTCCTTTGTAGATTTCCCCAAGTTGATTCTCTGAAGGTTCATTTTTCTTTTCTTTTTTTATTTTTAAATTTTATTTATTTTTTGGTTGCATTGGGTCTTTGTTGCTGTGTGCAGGCTTTCTCTAGTTGTGGCGAGTGGGGGCTACTCTTGTGGTGCGTGGGCTTCTCATTGTGGTGGCTTCTCGTTGTGGAGCACAGGCTCTAGGCGTGCAGGCTCAGTAGTTGTGGCTCGCAGGCTCTAGAGTGCAGGCTCAGTAGTTGTGGCACATGGGCTTAGTTGCTCCGTGGCATGTGGGATCTTCCCGGACCAGAACTTGAACCCATGTCCCCTGCATTGGCAGGTGGATTCTTAACCACAGCGCCACCAGGGAACACCAGTCCTGTTTTGTTGTTGTTTTTTTTTTTTTTTTTTTTTTTGCATTACGTGGGCTCCTCACTGCTGTGGCCTCTCCCGTCGCGGAGCACAGGCTCTGGACGCGCAGGCCCAGCAGCCATGGCTCACGGGCCTAGCCGCTCCGCGGCTTGTGGGATCTTCCCAGACCGGGGCACGAACCCGTGTCCCCTGCATCGGCAGGCGGACTCTCAACCACTGCGCCACCAGGGAAGCCCTGTTTTGTTGTTTTTAATAGGACCTTGGGACTTCCCTGGCGGTCCAGTGGTTAAACTCCCTGCTTCCACTGCAGGGGGCACGGGTTCGAACCCTGGTTGGGGAACTAAGATCCCACATGCCGTGCAGCACGGGCCAAAAAAAAAAAAGGACCTCATTCCAGTGTTGCAATATCTTCCTATCTCTGAGGACGTTAATTAGTATGCTGTGTTGAAGCTTTCATCTCCTGCGTGATGTTTTCTTACCCTTTTCTGTTTTAGTCTTTCATGTTATAGACTTTCCTTAGCTGCCTGGCAATCATTGGTAGTCTACTTACGTTTAAGAGCAGAGTATTAAAAAGAATATATGTTTGTAAGGGGACCTGATTGGACTTTTCTGAGTAAATCTCCCATGTCTATATCTTTAGGACTTCCCTCTTGGGCTGGTCAGATTCCTTGGAGAAACCTTCAGTCTTGTCAGGTGGGTTTACCTTGAACTGCTGGCCTACTGGGAGCTCAGTGGGGGAAGAGGACTGGGGATTTTCAGCATTCATGTCATCTTCCAGGTCTCTGGGAAGGCTTCCTAGTCCAGAAACCTTCTAACCCCCTCTAGAGAGTAAGCATCCAACTTTTTGCCAAAGTTGGGAAGGGGCAGTCTCAAGATCATATGAAGGTCTGAATGTTTAAGCACATTCTCTCTTTTTAAAAAACATGTCTTTTCTTGGAAAACATACTACTTTAAAATTGAAAACAACTTGACAAGGTAAAGAAGATACAGAACAAAGAATGATGTCATAGAAAGATAACTAGACCAAGACTTAAGAGATGGATTCTGGCTCTGACTACCCCCACTACCAATTCTGTCTAAGAAGCCTCTGGTTTGTTATCTATACAAGGGAGGGTTTAGACTCAGTTGATTCATTGATACTGTCTCAGCTTCTATACTCACCTGCTGCATATTTCATAACCTTTTTAAAAAAATAAAGCACACAGGAGTTTTTTCTGCTTCTGGCCAAGATGGAGGTAATTGCCTAGACTTACCCTCATGCCTGAAAAAAAATCAAAACTCAGGACATTGAAGGAGAGTAATCCCTGAGAGATGGGAAACAAATAAGGTGAGCTTACTGCCTTGTGAGAGTTTCCAGGCTATGACACAGGGGGAACCACCAGGCTCTCTGGGTTGAGGAGGCAGCTCGAGTTCATACGACAGAACAGCAGGAGAAGAAAGCTGCATAGAGGACCCAGGAGGTCTGCAGAAGATCCCTCTTGAATATTCAGAATACCGATCAGCATACGAGTGTGAGGAAACAGGATGGGGAAGGAACCATCAAAAAGGATTATAACAGTGCATTCCCACCGGCCAGAGAAAAACTCAACTCACAGGATAGTGGATAGACTATTATACCAAGAATTTTATTTTAATCAGGTATAGTAAGGTGACAGACATGGAGATGACTTCCTTGAAAGAAGAGTTTATTACAATTCCCGAGAGCAGGGAGCATGCCATGCCATGCAGGGTCACACGAGGAAACATCAGGTGGGTCAATAGGCAGGAGTGAAAGGAGAGCATGGCCCAGAGCCTCTGTTATGGTTTCCACGGGGAAAGCATGGGTGAGGCAGCATAGACCAGTTTGAGTAAGTCTAGAATTGGATAATTTGAACAAATCAGAGGGCTCTGAGCTATAGGAGTAGTCTACAGTTATGTGGTACCTGGCCCTGTGGTGATTTATAGCAGGGCAGATAATGGCTTGGTGTGTGAGAGTTAAATGTTGCGGGTAGACTTTGGATTGGTTAGTTTTTATGTGAAAGGTATACCGTGCAGGCGAATTGTTTACTATCTCTAGGAAATAACTAACTCTAGGAGGGGCAGTCTCTCCAGGATGAGCAAGGCCCCAAGATGTCAAAGCACCATTTTAAAATTTTTAAAACATTCAATAAAAAAACATTAAACACGAATAATACAAAAATATGATGTATTTTAAGACAAGTATCCAGGAAAGTCTTGCCTCATAAATGAACTATTAGGCCTAGATTGAGCATTGCTCTGGACCCAGCTAACAAATCATAAAAACAGGACTTGAAAGGATCAAGCTGTTTCCAGGTCAGTTAGCTGTATTCTAGAACAAAGCCCAAAAAGATTTATAGGAACATAAAAACATCTAGCACCCTACAAAGTAAAATTCACAATGTCTGGCATCCAGTCAAAGATTACCAGGCATGCAAAGAGGCAGGAAAGCACAACCCGTAATAAGAATAATCAAAACATCCAAAACTGACACAGATGTTAGAAGTAGCAGAGAAGGACATTAAGACGGTTGTTTTGTTTGTTTGTTTTGTTTTTATAAATTTATTTATTTATTTTTGGCTATGTTGGGTCTTTGTTGCTGTGCGCGGGCTTCCTCTAGTTGCAGCGAGCGGGGGCTACTCTTCATTGCGGTGTGTGGGCTTCTCATTGTGGTGGCTTCTCTTGTTGTGGAGCACGGGCTCTAGGCATGTGGGCTTCAGTAGTTGTGGCAGGTGAGCTCAGTAGTTGTGGCACACAGGCTTAGTTGCTCCATGGCATGTGGGATCTTCCCAGGACTTGAACCTGTGTCCCCTGCATTGGAAGGTGGATTCTTAACCACTGCACCACCAGGGAAGCCCAAGATGGTTGTTTTAACTCTTTCATATATTCAAAAAGTTAAGTAGAGACATGTACAATCTAAAAAGAAGGACGAGGGAGTTCTTTGGTAGTCTAGTGGTTAGGATGCAGCACTTTCACTGCCGTGCCCTGGGTTCAGTCCCTGGCTGGGGAACTGAGATCCTGCAAGCCATGCAGCACAGCCAAAATGATAATAATAAAAATAAAAAGAAGAACAAGGGGGTGTAATAGGAGGAGAAAGGAGAAGGAAAAGAGAAACTTCTCATTGAACTTCTATAGCTGGATGGGATTCACAGCAGATTAGACATTACAGAAGAAAAGCTCAATGAACTTTAAGGCATAAGCTATAGAAACTATCCAAGGTGAAACGTACACAGAAAAAAAGAATTTGAAAAAGAAAAGAGCTTTGGGACAACTCCAAGTTTCCTAATATATGGGTAGTTGGAGTCCCCAAAGGAGAGGTGATGAGGGGACAGAAAAAGTACTTGAAGTAATAATGGCCAAAAACTTTCCTAACTGGATGAAAACTATAAACCCACAGATCCCAAAAGCTAAATGAACTCCAAGCACAAGAAAACAACACCAAGGCATATGTCATAACTCATAGCCAGTGGTGAAGAGAAAAATTCCAAAAAGCAGCTGGAGAAAAAAAAAATGCTATATTAGAGGAACAAAGGTAAGGATGACATTTCTCATTGGGAACCATGCAAACATGAAGACAGTGAAGCAACAACTTCAAAGTATTGACAGAAAAAATTATCAATCTAGAATTCAATACCTGGGGGGGATAAATCTTTTTAAGATGAAGGCAAAATAAAATGTTTTCAGACACACAAAGGCTGAAGAAAATTCATCACCAGGAGGCCTGCTATACAAAAAATGTTAAAGGACATCCTTCTAGAAAAAGAAAACTAGACCAGATGGAAATCTGGATCTACACAAAGGAGTGAAGCTTGTATTATGGTGCTTATGACATGTAAAAGTAAAATGCATGACAATATTAGCCTAAAGGCCAAGAGGGGAAAACATATACTACTGTAAATTTCTTATATTAGAAGTGGTATATTACTTGAAGTCTGTGATAATTAAAAAATGTATAAACCCCAAAGCAACCTAAAATAACAAAGAATTATGCCAACATTCAAATATCCAACAGCTGATGAATGGGTAAACAAAAGTGGTATATCCATACAATTAGAATATTATTTAGCCATTAAAAGGAATGAATTACTGACACATGCTACAACGTGGATGAATTTTGAAAACATGGTAAGTGAAAGAAGACACAAAAGGCCACATATTGTACGTTTCCATGTATATGAAATGTCCATAATAGGCAAATTCATAGACGCAAAGCAGATTAGTGATTGCCAGAGATTGGGAGAGGGGAGAATACGGAGTGCCTGCTTAATGGGTGTGGGGTTTCTTTTTGGGGTAATGAAAATGTTCTGTCATTAGATAGTGATGATGTTTGCACAACACGGAGAATGTACTAAAAACAACTCAATTGCACACTTTAAAATGGTTAACGTGGGGCTTCCCTGGTGGCGCAGTGGTTGAGAGTCCGCCTGCCGATGGAGGGGACATGGGTTTGTGCCCCGGTCCAGGAAGATCCCACATGCCGCGGAGTGACTGGGCCCGTGAGCCATGGCCACTGAGCCTGCGCGTCCGGAGCCTGTGCTCCGCAACGGGAGAGGCCACAACAGTGAGAGGCCCGCGTACTGCAAAAAAAAAAAAAAAAAATGGTTAACATGAAGAATTTTATATTATGTGGATTTTACTTCAATAAAAAGAGTTAAGCCAACAGAGGAGATTTATGATGGATTTATAAATAAATAATTATACCAAAATAAGGCAGAAAAAGAAAAAGAGGAACAAAGAACAGATCAGGTCTTCCCTGGTGGCACAGTGGTTAAGAATCCGCCTGCCGATGCAGGGGACATGGGTTCGAGCCCTGGGCCAGGAGGATTCCACATGACACGGAGCAACTAAGCCCATGCTCCACAACTACTGAGCCTGTGCTCTGGAGCCTGTGAGCCACAACTACTGAAGCCCGCATACCACAACTACCTAAGCCGGCACGCCTAGAGCCTGTGCTCCGCAGCAAGAGAAGCTACCGCAATGAGAAGCCCACGCAACAAAAAGTAGCCCCCTCTCACTGCAACTAGAGAAAGCCCACATGCAGCAATAAGGACCCAACACAGACAAAAATAAATAAATAAATACATTTAAAAGAACAGATGGGGTAAATAAAAAATAGCAAGATAGTAGGCTTAAGTCTAACCATTCAAAAATCACAGTAAATATAAATGGCATAAACACTCCAATTAAAAAGCAGAGATTGTCACATTGGATTAAAAAAGCAAAATCCAACTACATGCTATCTACAAGAAACACTTTATTATTTATTTGTTTATTTTTGGCTGCATTGGGTCTTTCTCTAGTTGCAGTGAGTGGGGGCTACTCTTCGTTGCGTTGCCTAGGCTTCTCATTGCGGTGGCTTCTCTTGTTGCGGAGCACGGGCTCTAAGCACGCGGGCTTCAGTAGTTGCGGCATGTGGGCTCAGTAGTTGTGGCTCACAGGCTCTAGAGCGCAGGCTAAGTAGTTGTGCACGGGCTTAGTTGCTCCACAGTATGTGGGATCTTCCCAGACCAGGGATCGAATCTGTGTTCCCCGCACTGGCAGGCAGATTCTCAACCCCTGTGCCACCAGGGAAGTCCAGAAACACTTTAAATATAAAGACATAAATAGGTTAAAAGTAAAAGGATGGGAAAGAATACCATTGCTAACACTAGTCAAAAGAAAGCTGGAGTAGCTATATTAATATCAGACAAGTAGGTTTCAGGGATAATGAAGGTTATTTCATAATGATGATAGGGTCAGTTAATCAAGGAGCCATAACAATCTTAAACATTTATGCACCTAATAATAAAGCTTCAAAATACATGAAACAAAAAATGGATAGAAATAAGAAACAGACAAATACAAGTACAGTCAGAGTTCAGTTCTCCTCTCAATAATTGATAGACCAAGTAAGCAGGAAATCAGCAAGGATATAGTAGTCTCAAACAACATGGTAAGTCAACTTAACTTTGATTAACACAGGACACCCAACAATAGTAGAATACACATTCTTCTCAAGTGCACACAGAACATTTATCAAGATTCGAAAGGCTTCAAGCCATATTATGTTGTCTGACCACACTATAATTAAATTAGAAATCATTTATCACAAGGATCCTTGGGAAATCTCTAAATATTTGGAAACAAAATAACACACTTCTAAGTAACCCATAGATCAAAGAAGAAACCAAAAGAGAAATTGGAAAGTAGTCTGTACTGACTTGAAAATGGAAACACAACATATCAGAATTTGTGGGATGCCACTAAAGCAGAACTTAGAGAAGTAATTAATAGCACTACCCAGTAAAGAATGTCACTAGACATTCGGCTCCACAAGGATTGAATATAAGCCACTGCAGCCATTGACCTTCGACACACCCTGAAAAGAGTTCAGGACAGAGATCAGGAATGAGGCACTCTGTGCTCTGGGAAAACTGGCAGAACAGACCATAAGATAGTTAGATATTTTCAGGAGAAATTTTTTATGAACCTGGATTCTTGCATCTTCCCTTAGAAAAACACTAAATCATTAACTAAGATTTCCATTCCTTGTGACTAGCAGCAACCTTCTACTGAGATGTGTGCTTGGTTGCACCTACCCCCTTTGCCAAAATCACATATATACTGACCTCTCCCCTTACCTCTTCTGAACAGTTTCTTGAGCTATCTGAGAGGCTCTCTCCCAGGCTACAGTCCTCAGTAAGACACTGGATAAACTCCACTCACAGCTTGTACATTGTGCGTTTTTGTTTTTGTTTTTTTAAGTAGCAGTAAACACCTATATTAGGAAAAAGGAAAGGTCTCAGGTCAATGATCTCAGCTATATTAATATCAGACAAGAAGATTTCATGGGACTTCCCTGGCAGCGCAGTGGTTAATAATCCACCTGCCAATGCAGGAGACACGGGTTCGATCCCTGGTCTGGAAAGATCCCACATGCCGCGGAGCAACTAAGCCCGTGTGCCACAACTACTGAGCCTGTGCTCTAGAGCCTGTGAGCCACAACTACTGAAGCCTGTGCACCTAGAGCTGTGCTCCGCAATGAGAGAAGCCACCGCAATGAGAAGCCCACGCACCACAACAAGGAGCAGCCCCCACTCGCCACAACTAGAGAAAGCCCGCACACAGCAACGAAGACCCAATGCAGCCAAAAATAAATAAATAAATAAATTTATTTTTAAAAAAGAATCTGCCTGCCAGTGCAGTGGATGCGGGTTCCATCCCTGGTCCGGGAAGATCCCACATGCCGCCGAGCAACTAAGCCCTACACCACAACTACTTGAGCCCACGCACCACAACTACCGAAGCCCGTGCACCGCAACTAGAGAAGCCTCTGCAATGAGAAGCCCACGCACCGCAACGAAGAGTAGTCCCGGCTCGCCGCAATTAGAGAAAGCCTGCGCACAGCAAGACACAACGCAGCCAAAAAAAAAAAAGAATCTAGAGGGAATTCCCTGGCTGTCCAGTGGTTAGGAATCTGTGCTTTCACTACCGTGGCCTGGGTTCAATCCATGGTTGGAGAACTAAGATCCCACAAGCTGCCCCCCGCCCCAAAAAAATCTAGAAAAAGAAGAGCCAATGAAATTTGAAGAAAGTGGAAGAAAACAAGTAAGGATCTAAGTGGGTATCAATGAAATAGAAAACTATAGAGAATAATCAGTGAAACCAAAAGATGATTCTTTAACAAGATCAATAAAATTGATAAATCTCTAGCCAGACTGCTCAGGCAATGGGGGGAAAAAAGAGGAAGACAAAATTACCAATCTCAGGGATGAGAGAGGTGACTGCTACAGATTCCACAGATATTAAAAGAGAATGTTACAGAGAATTCCCTGGCAGTCCTGTGGTTAGGACTCCGTGCTTTCACTGCCAAGGGCCCGGGTTCAATACATGGTCAAGGAACTAAGATCCCGCAAGCTGCGTGGCACGTCCAAAAAAAAGAGAGAGAATGTTATGAACAACTTCATGTCAACAAATTCCACAATTAGATGAAATGGACAAATTCCTTGAAAGATCCAAAATACAAACACTCTCTCAAGAAGTAATAGTTAACCTGAAAAGCCCTACATTTATAAAAGAAATTGGAATTGTAGTTGAAAACCTTCCCACAAAGAAAACCTTAGGCTTGTGTGCCTTCACTGAGGAATTCTATCAAATAGTTAAGGAAGAAATAATATCAATTTTACACAAACCGTTCCCAAAAAAATTTAAGAGAAGGGAATACGTCTCAGCTCATTCTATGAGACCAGCATTACCCTGACACCAAAACCAGGCAAAAGTATTACAAAAAGAGAAAACCATACTGAGATATCACTACCCAAGAGAAAAGGAAATATCTGTTCATGCAAAAACTTGTACATGATATTCATAGCAGTTTTATTTGTAATAGCTAAACACTGGAAACAACACAAATGTCCACCAACAGGTGAGTGAATTGTGGTACATCCATCCAGTAGAATGCTACTCGGCAATTAAAAGGGACTATTGATACATGCATCACTGTGGGAGTCTCAATTATGCTAAGTGAGAGAAGTCATATAAAAAAGAGTACACCCTGTATGATTCCATATATCTAAAACTAGAAAATGCACATTAATCTATAGAGACAGAAAGCAGGTCAATTGTTGCTTGGGGAAGGAGGGGAAAGGGACGGTGGGAGGGAGACATTGCCAAGGGGCACAAGGAGGCTTTTGGGTGTGACAGATACGTTTACTTCATGGATTTATACACAAGTCAGAATGCGCCATGTAGCACAATTTCAACTTGTAACACTTGGGATGTCCACTTAATTGGGTTTTTTTATTTTATTTTATTTTATTTATTTATTTATTGCTGTATCACGTGGCATGTGGAACTTCCCTGACCAGGGATCAAACCCGAGTCCCTGCAGTGGAAGCACCGAGTCTTAACCACTGGACCACCAGGGAAGTGTACTTAATTGTATTTTAGTTGTACGACAATGAAGAATTGTTTTTTAAATAAGGTATTGTTATCATTATTGTTGTTCTTATTATTATTTGGCCGCGCCACGTGGCTTGCAGGATCTCAGTTCCTGGACCAGGGATTGAACCTGGGCCCCGGCAGTGGAAGTGCTGAATCCTAACCATAGATCACCAGGGAACTCCCGGTATTAGTTTTAAAAAATAAAATTAAAGTATACAGCTGGGAAAGGAAATACTGCTTTCCATTGTTGGTTGGCAACTATCTCTAAGAGGAAGAAGTATGTTTTCCTTTCTCTCCAGGACCTAGAGAAAAACCTCTGTGCTGGGTTAATATCAGCCACTGGGATGATCAGTCATCTGAGATTCCGGATTCTCAAAAAGACTGTCTGCAGAGGCTGACCTTTGCTGTAGACTCATATCTTTTTTTTTTTTTTTTTTTTTTTTGCGGTAGGCGGGCCTCTCACTGTTGTGGCCTCTCCCCTTGCGGAGCACAGGCTCCGGAGCACAGGCTCAGTGGCCATGGCTCACGGGCCCAGCCGCTCCGCGGCATGTGGGATCTTCCCAGACCGGGGCACGAACCCGTGTCCCCTGCATCGGCAGGCGGACTCTCAACCACTGCGCCACCAGGGAAGCCCTAGACTCATATCTTAAAGAACTTTATCTGGACTCAAATGTCCTCCCTTCAGGGACAGAACAGAAATTCCCAAGTGTTGGTCACTAAGGTCCTGCAGGCATCTTTTCTACATCTTTCCTTTTGATGCTCTCAACATCCTGGCAAGACCTGAGGAGGTGAAGGCACCTCACCTGCAGCTGTCCCAGCCAGGCCACCGGAAGTGGACATGGATCCCACACCCCAGAGTGGGGCTCAGTCTGACAAGTACTTCCAAACCCACTCCTCACCAGTCCCTTTCCATCCCAGAAGAGGGCTCCCCTCCCCACCCATTTTGCACATGAGGAAATGGAGGCCAGGGAGGTCCTGCCTGGTCTTGTTCCAGGGCAGTGCAGCTGGAGGTCGCTCTCCGCTGCAGGGCACCTGCCAGCAGGGCCACCGTGATGTCTCCTGCCTCGAATGCCCTCTGGCAGGGCTTGGTGGAATCCCCCTGGCAGGAATTTGGGTGAAGCAGGAAGGGGTTAGCATCCCAGACTGAAGCCAGGCCACCTGGCTCACTTCTCGGCATCTCCAGTTCTAGCCCTTTGACCTTGGACAGGTCACTCAACCTCTCCCTGATTCAGCTCACTCACCTCCAAAATGGAGGTGGTAATAGCACTCACCTCCTACAAGTGCAAAGAGAATTAAAGGGGTGTAAAGCCATCGGAATAGTGCTTGGCCCCGGGAGAGGCTACAGAAGCACTCTTAAATAAATAAATGGCTTCAGCCTTGTCTAGTCCCGAGGTTTAGGCTCCTGCCATTCCCACCCAGAGAGCCCTGGGTGGAGGCCCCACTGATGCTACAGAGCATCTGCCCTGTGTCCCCCACGCGGCAGGCACTTTCCAATCCTTGTGTCAGCCTCACTCCAGCAGGATAAGGGGAGGCTTCGTGAGCCTCGTTCCCAAGATGAGGGAACAGACCCCGAGGGGACCACACCACCAGCAGGTGACAGGGTGGGACCAGGCCAGGTCTGTCCGCCTCTGAGACTGGGCCTAGGAGAGGACCGGCCCAAGCGAGGCCCACCTAGCACCTCCTTGGTCTGGAACTTGGGCTGGAGCCGGCCTGGAGGGCATGCTCTGCCCACCAGGCTGCGTGACTTCTGGGGTGTACCTGCCTGCAGAGTAGCCTCGCTGGTGGTCGTAAGGGCCCCTCGAAGGGGCCCTGGACACCTGCATGGGAACAAGGGCAGCCCGCCTCTCTCCAGCTGTTTCATGCTCCAGCCCAGCCAGTGCATCGCGTGCATCCATCTGAGAGGCGGGGAGATTGAGAACAGCTGCCTCTGCCTGGATTCTCCCAGAGCTCGCCTGGCAACACCCGGCCAAGGTCCTCACACCATCCTGGTAAGAATCTCTTTGAGTGGTCATGTTCGTCACATTCAAGGTTTGTGGGCAAATGAGGGCCAGGGATGGGCAGGGAGCGAGGGGCAGGTGGGACACAGACAGCTTGGCGTTTCTCCAGCTGCAGGACACGGGCTTATCAGCTTGCCTGGCCCTGGGCCGGCTTCCTCATCCTTCTCCTCTCTGTGGCCCCTTCTACCCCCACCCGCTTTGCCTTCCCCTGGGGAGCCTGAGCCCTCTGTCCCACAGCGGGGGACACAGGGAGATACTTCTGTGGCTCCCAAGCCACTGGGCAGGCTCATGTCTTTAAAGCGAGGAGGCCAGGGAGGGGCCGGGACCCCAGGATGGAGCATTGAGAGCTGGAAGGGATGGTGGACAGAGGAGAGGAGAGACCGGGGGCCGGAGAGGGAGCAGAGCTGGGCTGAACCGGGTGCGCTTCATGCCTTTCCGGCTTTCTCCCGATAGGGGTGCCGCCAAAAGCAGTGAGAGGGGCGGGGCCTGACCTCGGGGCTGGCAGGCAGCGCAGGAGAGGAGCTCCTTTTCCTCACTGCCTCTTGTTGGTCCTGGGACCGACGTCACCCTTCTTGGCCATCTCCCTTCTGTCCCAAGAGGCTGTTGTGCATCCGGCTGCCTGGGGACGTGTGTAATCAGTGCTGACTCACAGTCCCCTGTGGGCCAGAGCTATGGGGGAAGGTCAGCTGGTGGGCCCAGGGATGTGGGCCCAGGGGACCCCCACCTTCTCCTTGGCCTGTGGGGGTCCCTCCGCTGCTGGGTCTCTCCTCATCCTGCAGGATCCAGCTACCCTAGTCCTGACGTCCCAGTGCTGCAGGGGAGCCTTGGGCCGTGGCTTCCCTGCTGCAGCCTCAGTCCACCCGACACCTCTAAATTCCTTCCTTGTTCCGGCCCAGCTCCTAGTCGGGCTGAACTCCAGCTCCCCACACTGGGCTGGGAGGTGACTGTGGCGTCTGGTCTGGAGCCTGCCCTTGTGCTGCTTGGGGAAGACAGGAGACGGCCCCCTGCTGGGGCAGCTCCAGTACTGCTCTCCCCTGGGGCCCCCCACTGCTGTGGGCCATGCCCACCTCACCCCTGCATGCTCCCTTGGGGTCCCGCATGGGGGGAGGACTGTGCATGTGGGCCCCCAGGACCTGGAGGGAACACAGAGCTCTTTGTCTCTGGCCTGATGTCTCTCCTCCCCCACCCCGTGGAGTTGCCCACTCGCCAAGTACAGGAGGCCTGGGGGGTGGGTACCAGGGCTGGTGGGCAGTGCTGTGCCCTGTGGGAAATGAGCTTTGCCCCCTGTCGGCACAGTCTTGTGCCCAGCCCAGGGGGCCCTGGTGGGGAGGTCAGCAGCCTGCGCTCCTCTCTGGGCTCCCAACCTGCTCCTCCCCAGCTCTTTCCTCAAAGTGCCCAAGCACTGCCCAGACAGACGTGAGTGCCAGGTCTCTGGAGGCCTCCTCTAACTCCCTGACCACAGACGGACCCTCCCCACTTCTTTGGTTTCTGTGGGAACCCTGCCCAGGGAGCACCCAGGGGAGATCAGTGTGAGCTTGGTCCCTCCCTTTTGGGCAGGCAGGGCCCCTGAGTCCCAGCCACCCCTTCTCCCAAACCCAGCCACAGGGCTGGTGCTCAGTGGCCCTGAGGCCCACAATGCAGAAAGGCTGAGGTGGAGGTGGCATCAGCCTTTATTGTGGGGTCTGCACAGTAGGTGCCGGGCCCCTCCTGCTGAGGGAAGGCTGAGACTCCAGCCTGGACCGACCATCCACTCTCCAATGAGCCCATCCTCCTCTGTGCACTGGATCCAGGTCCTGTGGGGTAACTCCGCCTCCATCACCCCCTCCCACGTGCTCGGGTGCATTGCCAGTCAGGAAGCAGGAGCCAGGGTGGGTGGCGGGTCACCTGGTGCAGCAGGCCTGGGGCTCGGGCCCTGGCCCAGCAGCTGCAGAGCCCCAGGTGGAGGCAAGGGCCGTGGCCCCGGCCACGCCACCCTCAGGCTCTGGGTCCAGGCTCTCGTAGATGGTGGGCAGCGAGGTGCGCTGGCTTAGGCGCCGGCGCAGGCCAACCAGCAGGGGCTGGGGCAGGGAGGCCACATCCACGTTGTTGCCCAGGTCCACCCAGGCCAGCACCGGGAACTTGGTGGTGTCCTTGATGGCCTCAGTGAGCTCACGGGCGGCAGCCCGCGTCAGCCGGTTGCCGTTGAGCAGAAGCTGGGTGAGGCGGGGCAGCGTCCAGAGGCTGGGCAGCAGCCGGTGCAGCAGCTCGTCACTCAGCCCCGTGAAGCTCAGGTCCAGCACTGCCAGCCTGGCGCCCTGGCTGCCCAGGTAGCGCATGATATGCTGCACGTCCCGCACCGACAGTGGTATCCCCGATAGGTTCACGGTCTCCCCCGCCGGCAGAGTCTTCTGGAGGTTGCTCTTGAGGCTGCGGGAGGGTCGAGGGTGGGGAGGGACTGAGCAAGGGCCCCACCTGCCTCCGACAGTGACCCCTCCGTCAGGGCAGCGCAGGGCAGCAAGGCCCAGGCCCTGCAGATGGCCACTTCCTAGATGAGTGGCCACGGGCAATGCTCTGAATCGCTCTGAGCCTTAGTCCCCTTTGGTTAAGAGGCGACCTGGCTGTGAGGATTAGATGCACTTGCGTTAAGGCTCCATGGGCTGTTATAAAAACCCTCTGTGTACTTGCATCACCACACCTGTTACATCTGTTGTCTCTTATTTTTATGCCAACTCAGTGGGGTGGGAATGATTATCCTATTCTGCAGAGGAGCAAACGGGTGCTTGGAGGGGTGACGTGACCCTTCCACGGTCACACACCACTAAGGGGGAGCCAGGTCTCCAAATCGGGGTGTTCTGACCCCTGAGCCCATGCTTTTTTTCACGTGTCTCCTCTAAGGTTGACCCTTTTGGAATAAGGATAGATGTGGGAACAGGCCCAGGGTAAGCAAGAGGGCCTTGTTGGGGGATGTGGGTGGGATCTGCCCTAGGGGAGGGCTCCCTGTGTCCTAAGCTGGAAGGGAGGTTTAGAGACTGAGGAGGGTCGCCCACTGCCCCCAGAACCCCCTCTAGTTCTCTCCTGTCATTTGAACATGGGCCTGCCTGGGGGCTGACAGCTGTGGGAACACCTCCAGGGCCCTCACCTGCCAAGGCAGGGAACAACCCCATGGGCTCCAGGCTCAGCATGGGCCACCAGGCCTGAGGGAGGGGGCAGGAGGCTGGGGGGCAAGCAGGGCCCAGGTGCCAGTGGCCTGTTCCCAGGCTGAGTCTGTGGCCACGAGGTTGTGACGGAGTGACTAAGGGGGACCCCGTTGCAGAGTGAGCTGCTGGGCTGGCCTTGGAGGCCTCAGCTTCAGGCAGCCTGGCAAAGAGTCCCCAAAGGGCTTCAGGAAGCAGGGCAGTGTGGCCTTGGGCAAGACACTCTGCTTCCCCTGGCCTCAGTTTCCTTCCCTGGAAAATGGGAATCATGACCCAGACTCCACCTCCCTCCCAGCCTGTCCTGGGGACTCTGCTGACTCCAGCTGAGGCCCCCAGGGGGGCCAGGCCCTGTGATAGGCAGGGCGTTGAGGGACAGGCAGATGGCAGGAGGCAGTCACACAGAGAGGAGCTGGCCTTGGGGAGTATCCGCCTGCATTGCCACCGGCCAGTGACGGGCTGTGATGCAGCCAAGGGTGAGGGCCTGCAGGGTGGGATTTCAGGCCCCAGCTCTTGTTGACAGAGGCCTGGGAAGGGACCCCCCAGAGGCCAGGCGGCTGGGCTGTGTCTGGGCTCCCTTACCAGCTCTGGGTCTTCCTTCGGGGCAGGCTGGACCCCTGTTGCCGCTTGGAGTGAGGGGTGAGGTGGTAGATGAGCTGCCGGCAGGTCTTGTCCGAGGACTTCCAGAGCTCATAGTCCTGCGGGGGCAGCGCTGTCAGGGGAGGCGGAGCCCTGTGCGCCCCCGGGCCTTGGGGACCCAAGTGTGTGCATGCGCACAGCCATTCATCACGGATCACTGAGCCGCCCACTGGCTTTCCCCTCCACCCCCGCCCCCCTGCCCCGTGGCCTGGCACAGAGCCAGGGGAGGCTGCCCACTGGGAGCTGGACAGGCTGGTCTGAGGCCCGTGGTGCCCGGCGGGAGGAAGCCCAGACAATGGGCCCTTGTTCCCTGTCCTCAGGCCCTGGGCCAGAGTCTCGGGCTATCAGCCGCTGGCTCCCTGTCTACCCTCGGTGCCCCCCTGGGACTCACCACAGGGTGAGGCAGGACCAGGCCTCTCCAGGGAGCCCTGCTCCACTGACGCCACCCCCAGGGAATAGGAACAAGCCAGGTCAGCACGCTTTTCTTCCTCTCACTCTCCAAGCGAGACCGCACCCGTGGGGCCTGGGTCTGGGCTGCCAGCAGGGAGGGTTACCATTTTCCAGCACCACCACCTGGCTCTCTCTGGCTCCCAAGTGGGCCCTTGCAGAGGCCCAGCTCGGGCAGGATGCGGGGTGGACTGCTTTCCACAAGCTGGCACCAAGCATGCTCCACCACCCAGCACATTCTTTTATCCAGTCCCTCTGTTAACAGCGGGCACACACAGTGGCAGCAAGCCCCAGGGGTCACCGCGATGGCTCTAGGCTAGCCTCAGAGACCCCTCGGTGACAAGTGCACCTGGACGTGGCAGTTCAGAGCTGGCAGGGCCCAGAGTGGGCATTCCTGTTTCACATGGGGGCTCACTGTGACAAAGGGCCAGGGGCTGGGGGCCGGCCACAGGCTGTGTCGGGAGTGCGGCACCTTCCATGCTTACGGCAGGACGTCCGCACGTGCCGACATAGCAGGTGGGGACAGGTGTTCTGGGCAGACGCGGTGGCAGGAGGGGAGTCGAGGCTGCAGGTGGCAGGTGCCAGCTCAACACGAGGAGGGATTTGCTTGTGGCTTGAGTTGCTGTGGGACGCAGTGGGAACATGTGGACAGGGGTTCCAGCCAAGGGAGCTCTCTTCTGGCTCTGGGACTCGGGCTGGGAGCCTGGTTCCATCAATGGATTTGTCAGAATGTCCTGTATCCCGAAGGGTCCCCATAGGACTACCTGCCTGGGTCCCAGGGCCTGGTGCACAGTGCTGAAATTCAGGAAACGGGTCTAGGGAACTCCCTGGTGGTCCAGTGGTTAGGGTTCCGTGCTTCCACTGCAGGGGGCACAGGTTTAATCCCTGGTCAGGGAACTAAAATACTGGATGCCGTGCTGCAGGGCCAAAAAAAAAAACAAAAAAAAAAAAAACGAGGAAACGGGTCTACCCAACAGATGACTTTCCAGGGCTGGGAAAGCAGAGTTCCCATGTGCTCCAGCTGCTGGCCAGCCTCATACACTGAAACTGGCATCAGGTCCCAGAGAGGGACAGTGATCCGCCTAAGGCCACGCAGCAGACCAGGTGAGGGCCCAGATCCTAGCTCCCAGCTCTGGGCTCTTCTGGCCTGTCAACCACACTACCCAGCCTGGGGCCCGTGCCTCACCGACTTGGGGCACTGCAGGTCCCGGGCCAGGTTCACAAGCAGGTCGTGGGAGATGGGGTCCACCAGATTGAGGAAGGCCACGTTCCTGTAGAGGATGTCTGTGAGGAGGGTCCCCTCGAGGCCCAGGTCCTGCAGGTAGTGAGAGTGGAGTGAGCCAGGGGTCGAGGCCTCCCTCCCCTAGCCCCCATCCCAGCCAGCCAGAGGCTCTCACATCCATTCCCCTCTCTCCATTTCCCCTCTGAGGCTTGCTGGAGCCCTCCCCACAGTGGCGAAGAGCAAACTGTCCGGGGAAGGTGGACCCTTTGGATGAGCAGAGGGTCGGTGCATCGGGGGCCTCAGGGAGGCGGTAAGTGTGTCCGGGAACCCTTAGACTGGTTCCCTGGAGGTGAAACGTTCTGCTGAGACCCCCTGGCTCCTCTGGGATTGGGTTTGTCTGGGGGATTCTCTGGGGGCTCCTTGATGATCCCCAAATGCCCCTGCCCTCCTCATTCCCTTTGGGTCCCCTGCCTCTATCCACCTATCCCCGAGCTCTCCTGAGCTATGGCTGCCACCTCTTTGCTGACGGGTCCAGACCCTTCCTGTCAGGGTGGAACTCTCTCTCTCAGCTCATACGACCCAAAGGCAACTCAGACTGGGTGTGTCTCGCCTCCTGTGCCCCAGCTCAGTAAAGGGTGCCACCATCCCATCTTCCCAGGCACTTGGGCCAGAGCCCAGGTATCACCCCGCACTATTCCCTCATCCCTCCTCTGCCCAGCTCCCCCTACCCCAACCCACTGCTCAAGGAGCTTCAGGCCTCATCCCCTCACAGCCTCCTCCCGGGGCTCCCGGCCTCCTGATACCCTTCCAGTCCACCCTAATGCTGCCAGAGCCAGCTCTATGAAACACACACTTGACCCCTTAACCCCTTCAGTGGAAACCAAATGCTTTCAAGGTTGTGTGATGGCAGAGACTCGCACACAGCCTGCAGTCTCAGAACTCCCCGTGGCCTGGCCTTCACACCCTCTCTCGCCCACCAGCCTTCCTGTCCAGCCTCCAAGCACCCACCCCTCACACAGATCCCACCATCAGGTCCCTGGCCTGCCCTGGCCTTCCTGCCTTCACCCCTTGGCCTCTTCCTCCTGTTATTCCCGTAGGCCTGGTGTGGTGCCTTTTAGGGGGTCCGTTTAGAGGATATGCCGACAAGCTGATGGGACAGGCACAGCCAGGAGGGGCCTCGAGACCCCATGTGGGCCCTCCCCAAGCCAGAGAGTAACATGTTCTGTGTATAAGCCCAGGGCACAGGAGGCCAGGCCAGGCCAGAATGACCAAGGTCCATAACTGCAGAGTCCCTGAAGGTTATGGGGCAGGACAGGTGGGCCTCAAATTCCAACCTTTGGGACACCAGTGGGCAACCTAGCTCGTTCCCCAGCTAAAATTTCCAGCTGGTGCCTTGGGCTGCAGACGCCATGCTGGACAGAGATCGTGCCTCTGAATAGTCTCTGGCTGATTTGTGCTGCTCTGTTGTTTGCATTTTAAACACAGCTCAAGTTGGAGATGACAGCTAGGGAGGATCCAGTAGAAGGGAAGGATGGCTGGTGAGCCTGGGCTGACCCAGTCAGGGTCCCAGACCGCAGCCTGCCTTCTGCTGATGTGGACAGCTCCTCTTAAAGGGCCAGCCCCACCTTTCCAGCCTGAGAGAAAGGAAACCCAGTGCAGCAGGAGGAGCAGAGCTGGGAGACTGGAGGGTGAGCTCTGGCCTTGGCTGGCCCCCAATTTGCTCTGTGGCCCTAGGCTCACTGCTTTTCTCCAAGCCTCAGTCTCCCAATCATCCACCTGCAGGTCAAAGATCACCAGCACAGCTGATTTCGGCTTACAGGATGGGGCAGATTGTGGTGGCAGCTGCTGCAGGGTATAGGGATGTGGGCAGAGAGGAGTGTCTTGCTCAGTGGTGATGCTGGGATCAGAACCCATGTCTCTTAAGGCAACCCAGGGCTAGGGATATGGGACTCAGGTACCTGGTGTATGTGGAACCAGAGCCCCCGCCCGTCGTGATGTGATGTTGTGCTGTACAGATGCCAGGTGTGTGTACTCAATGGGCGAGAGCTGCCTGTTAGGAGGATGGGCATTGTGTGCTGTGGCTTTGTCTGAGCTGACGTGGAGAGGTTGCACCCACTGACCAGCTGGGCTGTCGCTTCCCCAGGTCCTTGCTCCGGGGTCCAGTGCAGCGCCTCCCTTCACCCTGGAGGGGGGAACCATCCTCTTCCCATTGCCCCTCAATACAAGATGATTCACCCCCACCTGCCCTCTTCCCAGCCGCCCTCCTTTCTTGGCAGGGCCTGAACGTGGACTCTTAGCTCCAGACTCGGGAGCACCCTAAACACCCACAACTGACCTCAAACCCCAGAGACGCGTACAGTCATGGGACCCCTCCACACTCACAGTCCCCCTGACCCCACAACTCTAGCTGACTGCCTTCCCTCCCTCGCCCTCCGGCCCAGACAAGACCCCCACCCCCTGAAGCCAGTCGTCCCCTCCCCTCGGAACCCTCCCGGCCCGCGCGCCCGAGGCCAGCTCCGCATCTCCTCCCGGCCCCTCCTCGGCCTCCAGCCCCGGTCGGCCGGCCGGCTGCTTGGCTGCTTCTCTCACCTGGCGCAGGAGGCGCAGCAGCTGCCGGGCGCGCTCTGGCCGCCGCTCGCGGAGCGTCGACTGGATCTCGCGGAGCCAGCGCACCCGGCGCTCATAGGGCGCCGGCCCGCACCCCGCCGCCGCCGCCCCAGCCTCCGAGCCCGCTTCGGGCCCGGCCCGCCGGCCCAGCCGCGCCCCCATGGCCGCCGCGCGGTGGGCGCCGAGCCGGCGGGAGGCAGGGCCGCTTGCGCCCCGCCCCTGGCCCCGCCCGGGATGCTCCGGGCGGGGAGCGCGGGATCCAAGGCTGCGCGCCCCGGCCGGGCCGAAGCGGAGGAAGGGAGGAGGGTTCCTGCTGGGGGCCCCGGAGCTCCCAACTCGGTTTGGGGGTGTCGCTGGAGGAGGCCCTCGACCGCGCTAGACCTGGCTCGAGCCCTGTCGCCAGGAACTGGAGCCGCCGGGACGAGGTGGCGCTCGGCGCCTTTAAAGGCTCGGAGCCCCCGTGCTGATTGTGGAACAGTCGCTTTGGCGTGGCAAAGTGCACTGGACTTGGAGTCAGGGCGGGGTGGGTGGGGGTTCCGCTGCCGTTTGCCAGCTTTAGACAGTGCCAGCGCCTGCTTTCAGAATCTCCCCCGCCCCAACCGCAGCGAGCAGTTGTAGCATCTGACCTGTCCACCCTGCGTGGACACTTCTGAGTTGACAAATGTTTATCACCCCTCCCTGCTTGGCTGGGGGCAGACTTGGGCAGGCCGGCCTCCTCTGCCAGCCACCTGGGAAATAAATGGGATGGGGGATGCTGGTTAACCATCTCAGCCTGGCTCTGGGCAGGCTGGCAGCAGGCCAACCGCACCTGCCCCTGCTTCAGTCTTCCCCGTGACAGAAGTGGGGAAAGTGTGTGGGGTGGGGACTGGCTACTCCAGGGACCAGGTTTGAGCCAGGAACCCACTAGCTGGAGGGGTCTTTGTTGGAGGCTTGCTGCCCCTTATAGCACCCCCCACTCAGCTCTGGGCCCCTCACATTCCCAGGGTAGGGGGCATTTGGGGCACTAGGCTCCAGACCCTGACCTCCACAGCAAGGAGTGTGTGTCCAGCCTGGGAGGACAGTGTAGCTGGGCACGGGTGCAGGGGGTTGAGCATGGACAGCGATAGGGGGAGGGGAGGCTGTCCGAGGGCCTGTGGTAAGTGAGGGCAGAGTTAGGCTCCTTCTTCTGAGTTAAGAATTGTCCCCCCCAAGACTGTGTCCAAGACAGAGTGCTGGGCTCTGTGGTGCCCTGGGGCTGAGCCCCTGAGACAAGGCAGAGGGCCTGACCACCCACTGAACCCCAGCCCTTGTCGTTGCCTGCTTGGGCGCCCCCATTGGGCCTGTTCCTGGGGCCTTCCTATCCTGGACCCCCTTCTTTCCTGCCATCTGCGACTGGACCCAGACACCTCCCTTCACTGCTATGTAGCCAACTTTGTCCTGGGGCCACCTTGGCACCACAGGTTTCCTCCCTGGCAAACCTGTATGACTGCCTGGCCTGCCTTCCTCCGGGGCCAAGGTGCTGCTGTCACTAAACTGCGCCAGAGACTTCAGCAGCAGCCCCATTGCCCCAGGGGCCTCGCAGGCCCCTACCCAGAGCTGGCAGGCTGGTAAGACCTCCCCCACCCCAATCTCAGGGCTGGAGCCAGAGCTGAGATGATTCCCAGATTGTGACCATATCCTTCCAGAGGCTGAGCCAGGTCTGGACATTGTCCCCTCAAAAGCGAGAAGGCTGAGGTGGGGGGGTGGCGGGGGGAAGGCAAGGGGGGGCTGAGCCTGGATGTCCTGAAGGGGGACCATCAGGCAGCGGCAGGGGGGTATGCCCAGAGCTTGGAGTCCCATGGAAAGTGGAGAACTGCTCCCCAGCCCCACCCCTCACCCCCTGCCCCACCCTCTGTGTCCTTGGCTGAGAGATTCCTGGAGAACATTTTCCAGAAAAGGAGGGAGGGGTGGCATCTGGGCCCAAATCCCTTCATGGGCCTCCCTCAGCCTCCTGGGGGGGGGGGGTGGCGAGGTTGACTCTTTCTGGCGTAACCTGATTGGGACAGGGGACCCCAGAGAAAGAGCTGTGCCCTCGGGAATGGGAGCATTGTCCCCCCACTGGCTGGCCTCCATGTAGGCTTAACTAAAGCCTGCTGGCCCCTCTGCCTGGAGTTGCCCTGGGCCGCTGAGCTGTGTTTGGGGACACCCCGTGGGTGGGGGGCTGTGGTGTTGCCCTCTCAGCCCCCAGGGCTGATGTGGAGGTTCAGGGGTTCTCGGGGCAGCCTTACCACCCCTGAGAGCCAGCGAGGTGGAAGGCTGGGGAGCCAGAGAGTCAGGTGGACGGACCCCAGGCCCTGCTGGGGGCATCTTGGGCCCCAAGTGGGAACTTCCAGGAGACAAGTAGCACCGACAGCTGGTGGCCCAGGTGGAATGACAGGGAAGCAGGGTCCTGATGACCCAGCAGGTGGAGTGGAGGGCTGTGGCTGACGCTGCAGCTGGACCTGTCCCACCTTCGGGCGTCTTCTCTACCCACCCAGTGGGATATTTCAAGCTCAGGAGGAAGAAGGGCAGCCCAGGGCTGATGGTACCTCAGCAAGGAGCCAGGTGCCACTGAGCCTCCTGGCAGCCACTGCAAAGAAGGATGCAGGATGGATTCGGAACTCACTAGGAGGAAGGAAGCAGACAGACAGTCTATGGAAACAGTTTCCCCTGGATCTGGCTCTAAGGAATAGGTTGTGAGCTTCCTGCAGGGCTAGGAGTCACCACGGGGGTCACAGGTGTAGGCTTAGGCCCCAGCTCCTAATCCCCTGGACCTGCCCCCTTTTGGGGTATATAAACATGGGCAAGGTAGTTAGTGGTATTAGTTTTCTGTGGCTGTCATAACAAATTACCACAAACTTGGTAATGGCTTAAAACGACAGAAGTGTATTCTCTCCCAGTTCTAGAGGCCAGAAGTCTGAAATCAAGGTGTTGGCAGGGCTGTGCTCTCTGAAGGTGCTAGGGAATCATCTTTCTTTGCCCGTTGCCAGCTTCTGGCGATGGCCAGCAGTTCTCGGCCTTCCTTGGCTTGTAGCTGCTTCACTGCAATCTCTGCCTCCATGGCCACAAGGCCTCCTTCTCTGTGTCTGTGTGCTTCCCTTCTTACAGGGAGCCTACCTTATTGAATTTAGAGCCTACCTTAACCCAGGATGATCTCATCTTAACTAATGACTTCTACAAAGACTCTATTTCCAAATAGGGTCCCATTCAGAGCTCCCAGATGGATGTGGATTTGGGGGGAAACTATTCAGCCCACTACAGTAGCTTCTGCAAAACTGTTTCCTCCTCTGTAAAATGGGGAAAATAGAATGCCCATCTGGCAAAGGTGTAGGATTAGACGCAGCAAGGAAAGCATCCAGCACACATGCACGTGGCATGTGTAGGCTCTAATCAATCTTCCATGCCGAATCCACCCAGCCACCTGACAGCCATTATACTTACATTTAATGATGATCACTGGGCCCTGTGGATACTTAAGAGACAAAGACGCAGGAGGTTAAAGGAACAGCAGAGGTGGGGAGCTGTGATGGGGGTCCCAGACACTGCGGGAGCCGAGGAAGACATCAGACCAGGAGACAGAGGAGGGCTTCAATGAGGAGGCGGTGGCGTTGAGGTTGGGGCCTGATGGAAGAGCCCCAGCAGTAGGGCAGTGGGTGAATCACACAGAGGAAGGGGCGGGCCCCAGCTGACAGGAATTTATCTGGAGGGCCACGTGAACATTTGAAGGGTTTTTCAGTGGGGGAGGGACGTGCTCAGAGCACTGGGGATGCAGTAGTAGAGCGGCTGGGGAGCCCGCGAAGTTGCCAGGTGAGAGGGGGCGGCGCGGGGGGGCTGGGGGTCAGCTTTGGCGAGCGGGAGGGGGGTGTAGAGGTAGGGGCTGCTGGACAGGGCCGGTGAGGATGCGTGGGCTGCTGTCCAGGGCTAGGCCCTGGCTAACGTGGCTGGTGGAGGTCTGGGAGGGTAGCTGCCTAGCTCAGGATCCGGCTTGTTGGTTAACCCAAGGCGTCTGAAACATTAGCCAACAGGATGTTTCAGTGAAGGGGGCCAAAGAGATGCTGAAAAAGGGGGTGGGGGCAGGGCTTCTACAAGCCCAGGCAGGCTGAGCAGGGTGTGCATGGAGAGTGTGGGGCAGTTTTGGCATTAGCGGAAACGCGCATCCACTTAGCCCTGTGCAGGGTCGTGGGGTGGGGGATGGCAGCGTGTACAGGTGGGCTTGGGCGTTGCACCCACCCCCCCACCTGGAGATAGGAGTATGTCGGCTCTCCGGGAGACCAAGCCATGTGCTGGGCTGGGGGCTGGGGTATGGACGAGACGCAGCCTTCCTCCTCCACCCCCTGGAGCTACCAGACACCGCAGATAATTGTGAGGTGATGTGATAAATGCTACCTATGCAGGGAGCCATAGGCAGGGAGGATGGGGTGGCCAGGAGGGGGGCACTTATGACCTTTGAGCTCTGAGCTACTCATCCAGGAGGGAGAGGCAGCTGCAGGCCCAGGTGCTGGACCATGGAGGTCATGGTGCTTACAGCAGCCTGTACATGGCCGTCTCAGTGCATCTGCCCAACAACTATTTTATTTTATTTTATTTTATTTTTTTTGAGGTATGTGGGCCTCTCACTGTTGTGGCCTCTCCCATTGCGGAGCACAGGCTCCGGACGCGCAGGCTCAACGGCCATGGCTCACGGGCCCAGCCGCTCCGCGGCATGTGGGATCTTCCCGGACCGGAGCACGAACCCGTGTCCCCTGCATCGGCAGGCGGACTCTCAACCACTGCGCCACCAGGGAAGCCCCCAACAACTATTTTAATGATCCCTGCTCTCCAGATAGAAAACTGAAGGCAGGAAGAGGAGACCCTGGGCCATCAGGGCTGGGATTGAACTTGAACCTAGGGACTGTAGAGCCCATGCCCTTGGTTGTGCTGCCTCTGAGTTTGGGAATTAGACTTGGGCCACTGGGTGCCAGACTGGCTCTGCTGCCGGAAGCTCCCAGGTGTTAACAAGCTGCTAGCCCTGGAGGCCCATGTACTTGCCCGAGCTCCAGCCTCTGTCCTCACATCAAAGGTGGGTGCTGAGATGGTGAACTGCTACAAGGGCGCCAGGGAGTGTCTAGGGCACAGGGGGCTCTCTGCCTATGCCTGCAATTGGCCAGAGCTCACTTCCCACTACCACTGGGCCTCGCCAGCCCCTTCACCAAGCCTGAGTTCTCCTTCCATCCCTTCAGTGTGGTCTGTGTGGCTCTGAGAGGTGGTGACCAAATAGCCATAGGGTGTGGGGAGCCCTGCTCTGTGGCCTGTGACAGTGGGCAGGGTGTTAGGCCAGGTCCCCCTGAAGCAGGTGCAGAAGGCATTCCAAGAAGGGAAATTGGGGCTTGACATTGGGAAGAACCTGCCAACCAACCAGTCTCACTGTCCTTAGAGGTAGTGAGTTCCCTGTCAGGGCAGGTGTGCAAGCTGACCTTTCTGGGGTGATGGAGATGGGAGCTCAGAGGCCAAACATTTGAGATTCTGTGGTCCTCAAATTGATGAAGATGAACTTTTGTTCAGCCAACTGACCAGATGTCTCCTTGGTGCAGATACCAGGGGACACAAAATGTCTTGGATGATATTAGGTTTCCTGACTCCCGGTGGGCCCTGAGATCCTGGCCCAGCAGTTCTGGAGGACAGGTTAGGTGCTGCTTACGTCTGGACCTGCCTGCCTGGCTCACTCACTGTGAGGCTCCCAACTGCATTTTGGGATGTTGTGTCTTTTTTTCTGGCTGAGTCATGTGGCTTGTGGGATCCCAGTTCCCCACCATGTATTGAACCCAGGCCCCAGCAGTGAAAGACCGGAATCCTAACCACTAGGCCACCAGGGAACGCCCAGGATGTTGTGTCTCTACCAGCCAGATGTGGCCCACCTGGGGCACAGGCTCACCTGGCACTTCCGGGGGCTCAGACACAGCCACTCCCAGGACCTGACAGCAGGGTGGGGCACCACTGGCAGGAAGTGGTTTGCAGGTCCTTCCCCATTTCCTGGGTTGCTGTCCTGCGGAGTAGCTTTGGGTAAGTCCTTTTTCCACTTAGGCTGGGGTTTCCTGTGCCAGGAGCACCCTGCTTGCCCCACCAGTGCTTTGTTTTTCCAGGCATAGAAATGGGGCAGACCTGAGCCTGTTAGAGCAGGAAAGTGGCCTCCAAGGCCTCTGTGGGCCCATTTCTCAGAGGGGCCAGGATGGGCCAGGTGCCTGCCTCCCTGCCCACTTGTCCAGGGCCTGAGCCTCCTGTCTGGCCAAGGCCCCCAAACTCTCTAGGTCGCTGGTGCCAGCACCGCAGGGGTGATTAGCAGATGAAAGGCTTTGGGATGGTGGGGTGGGGGCCCCAGGCTGCCTTGGCAGCTCCCCTGGCTGGAGGCCAGCCCGACCCAGGGAAGCTCCTCCAGGAGCAGGGACACAGAGACCCAAGCTCAGCCAGCCCCCAGCCAGCGCCCCATCAACACTCCCTTCTTCCCATGGCCCCTGCCCTCTGCCTGACTCCCGGAATGGCTGAGGAGCTAATGGTCACCCACCAGGGTCTTAATGAGTGAGCTGGTGTTAATGGGTTACCCAGCCCGGTGGCACATTCACCAGCCTCCCCAGGCTCTCAAAGTCCAGATGCACTGGCCTGGCCTTCAGGGTCTGAGCTCAGCCACTTCCTTTTCCAGCTTTGATGCCTCAGGGCTCGGGAAGGGTCAGGGCGGTCAAGAGTCTCCCTTGTACCCTCACTGCTGCGGAGATGCCCCAGGCTCAAATTGTTCCCTCTGCCTGGGTGGCCTCCACAGTCCAATCCCAGTGCTATCTGGATCCCCCCCATAGTTTCTGCCCCTCCCTGGGGGTCCTGGGTCTTCCTCCTTGGTTGACTATACTATCCCATCTTCAGTCTGGCTGGGGGCTCCTTGAGAGAAGAATCTGAATGGGCCAGGATCAGATGGGAGAGTGAGTGAGTGAATGAATGATGGATGAATACATGTAAGCAGCAGGCTGTGTGTGGACCTCAGAAGAATGGGCAGGCTTGGGCCTGCCAGCCCTGTGGGGGCACCCACCCCATCCTGTTGGGCTGGAGCAGGTGGGGGGTGTGAGCAAATGGCCCCATCCTCCATCAGCCTGCCTCCTCAACCCCAGAAAGTTGAGGGATGAGGAAAGGCTCCCCGGGTCATGTGACTCCTTTCTGTCCTGGTGACGGTGACCAGGGTCCTTGGAGTGACAGCCTGTGGACATCTGCAGCCCTGGGGGTTGGGGAGAGGGCATCCCCTGACCAGGAACTCTAGAGAAAACGTCAGGCCTGACGGGGCCTCTGATGCTCACACACCCACCCCTGTTGGTGGAGGCATCTGGCTGTGCCCAGCACTGTGGGACCCCTCTTTGGATATTGAACGTGGCCAAGAGTTCTCCTCCTCCCAGAGGACCCTTGGCCTAACTGGCCTCTGCCTGAAACCCAGCCTCATGTAGCCCTACCCAGGTCCTCAAAGCTCAGGTCTCTTATGCAGGGTTTGGGACCCCACTGGGCTTGAAGAGGCTACCTGCTGTCCCAGGTCACACAGCCCCAGGGACAGGACCAGGAACCAGTCCTCTTCCCACCTGGAAAGGTTCCTGTGCCTTTAAAGCCTCCCCCCACTCAGGCCAGCAGGGGGAGGGAGGGGAGGAGCTGGGCACTGGGGACTCTGCTCTGTGCTGGAGTACAGAAGGAGGACCAGCCTCGCAGCCAGGTGAGCTGGGGCAGGATGGGCGTCTGGCTGTACCCCAGTGCTATGTGACCCTGAAGCTCAGCTCACCATCTCTGAGCTGCTGGACATCGTAGGAGTGGGGAGCTCAGGCTTGGGGCCTCTCGGGGGCATCTGGAGGACTGGGTTCCAGCCCCAGCTCTGTTATGTCCTGGCTGTGCTCTGGAGGAGTCCCCTGTCCTCTCTGAGCCTCAGTTTATACACCTGCGTCATGGGAGTGAGCTGCCCTTCAGGGTGATGAGGGTGGGGATTGTGTGGACGGATCCTGCTGAGGGGTCGCATGGATGGGCAGAGCCTTAGGCCCTTGGTCTGACTGGGTCTGGGCTGGGAGCCTCTGTTTCTTTTCCAGTAAGTGGGTTTGAGGCTGCCTGACTAGGCTTTCCGGCTGACTGCTACAGTTGTGGGGTGGGTGGAGGAGGGCGGGGAAGTGGGCTTCTTGGATTGAGAGGGAGGAGGGCAGTGTAGAGAAACTGAGGCCCAAAGGATGGGGCAGCCTGGGGTGGTGGTGGGGTAACTGGGGTGGCGGGTCTGGAGTGGAGGCGAGTGGTGATGGGGGCTGAGGCGCTGTGTCCTCGGGCCACATCTCTCGGGCTCTGGTTTGCTCTCAGGGTGGGGGTGGGGCATGGCCGGTACAAGTACAAGGGGTGATTTCACAAGTCCGGGGACGCCCGCCCCCTTGCGGTCATTGCAGGCATGTATAGCTATTTCGACAGGTTTCTGGCAGGTAGTGGTTATCAGGTCTTGGGGAAGGAGCCTTTTTCTAATTCTCAACCCTATTCCGCCAGGGTGGGCAGCAAGGGAGACAGATCCCAAATCTGGCCTGGGTCATGGTAAGCTTCCTGCCCAGAGCTGTGTTCTCATACCTAGGAGACATCACTCCTCACTGTGGGCACTGGTGGTAAGGAAGGTGAAGGGGTGCCTACCTGTCCACCCATGTGCCTCCAGGGCCAAGTCGCTTCTACCTAAGCCTCGGCTTCCGGCCTGTGAATGGGTTTGGGGCTGTGCCCAGTGTCGCTCCTGTGACTCTGGGGTTGGAGGATTAACAGAGAAACCCCACGCTGGCTGCTCTGTCTCACTCTTCTTCATGCTCTCTTCTCTGCTGCGTCCTGGAACGTGCTCGCTCAGCCTAGATTCAGCATGGGTGTGTGTGTGTGTGTGTGTGTGTGTGTGTACACTGGGAGGGGGTGGTGCTGATGGCAGGGTCAATATCTCTGGCTGGGTGAGGCTTGCATATTCCTGGGGGCAGAGAACTCAGCACCTTTTGTGCCTAGGACAGGAGCCGTGGGGTCTGGAGGAGACCTCCAGCCCAGACCCACTGCCCCCAGGTTCCCTCTCTGCATGTGGGTGTGGGGGGCTGACTGGGACAGAATGTGACACGCTTGATATGTGAGGAAGGGCTTTGTTCTGTACGTATGTATGCCTCAGTTGACATGGCCTTTGAGACACCTTCGCTCTTGTCTCCCCTCCGTAGAACCTGCAGCTGCTGCTGGGCTTCCTCCAACTTGCCTCAGCTCAGGGTTTTCCTGTTGAGGTCACCTGGGGGGTCTGGGTCATCCTCTGCCCACTCAGACCTTCTTCTTACCTTCCTGCCACTTCTGCCATGTCTCATGCCATCCCAGGCAGGGAGAAAACCATTGAGCAGCCTCAGGCATTGAGACAGAGCCCTGTGGCTCTCCACTGCAGACCCCTCCCAGCCGACTGAGCTGCAATGCAGCCATTCAGGCAGGACCAAATACCCTGATGTTCCTGGCTGATGTCCAGTCCTCGGGGACAGGTCTTGGGCCTTGGTCCCTGGATCTTGCATCTTCTTAGTTACCCTGGTCTGCAGGGGAGGGGATGGTGTCTAGGGAAAGAGCTGTCATGGCACCCCCATCCCAGGGTCATGCTGGTTGAGGATTTCATGGTAGTGCATTGGGTCGGTTCCATGCCAAGCCCACCCAAGGGCAGTTGAGTGATAGGACCAGGCCTGTTCTGGCTGTGTGACCCAGGGCAGGCAGCAATATCTGGTCAGCCTCCACGTCTCCTTCTACCTATCAAATGGTGCAGCCTTGCGGGGTTATTGCGGATTAGATGTCACAGATGGGGGCTGTGGGGGCTCCTGGGCAGCTTCAGCACAGCGAGCTGGGGAGCGGGGGAGGGAAGCATGACTCAGGAAGTAGCTGATCCTTCCCCTTGGCTGACGAAAGCGAAAGGGGGATGGAGCAGTGTCCAAGTTCCCTGGGGTGGGTCTGCAGCTGCTCCTGACTCTGGACTCCTTGGTGGGCTGGTCAGGGACATGCAGCAGCTTGGGGCAGGTATGGGGTAGCCAGGTGTGCACTGGTGGGCTGTGTGACCTTGGACCCACTCTGGCCGTTTCTGGGCCCTGCCTTTCCAGGCTGTTTAGGTGGTTCCTTGGGCCTGGGGCACTAATGTTCCTGGATAGGTGGTGGAACCTTCCGGACTTGAAGCCCTGGGCCGTGCTCCAGGGAGGTACCCTTGCCGTCCAGCTGTGGGGTGTGGTGAGCCTCTCAGGTCTGGGTTCTGCTCTGGTGCTGGTGACACCCCTGCTCCACGGCCTCAGGAACCATCTCTGGGACACCATGTCTGGCCCTGGAGTTCAGATACCCTGAACAAGGACAGGGCAAGCCTGTGGGGGACACCCACCCTTCAGAGGGTCCTGAGTCCGGGAGGAGGGATGCCTTGTCTCTGTCACCACACCTCGCCTTCCCCATTGGGGCCACACCCCTTGCCTGCTGCCACCATCCAGGGGACCCCAAGGGTCACTGCTGATAGCACCTCCCACCTCCAGGGCCCTCTCAGGGCTGCGTGAACTCTAGTCACCTGGCAATAGGCCGAGTCCCTGTGCCTCCTTGTTGCCGTGACATGACAGCAGCCTCCGGCCACCCTCCGGCCATCCTCCCCGCCAGGCCAGACCTTTCTTTGAGGACCGCCCGCTCTCCACCTACTCTGACATACACAGGGATTCTAGGTGGCCCCCGGCAGGCCTCTCCCCATCTCCCCCCCGCTCCCCTCCCACCCCCACCCCCCACCCCCTGGACTAGATGAGCACGTGAGTGCCTCCGGCCCCTCCTGCTCCTTTCCTGCCTCTGCTCCTCCTGGAAGGAGCCCACCCCCACCCCAGATCCCAGCCCAGCTCTGAGGCCCCCAGAGGAGCTATGACCCGGCAGGGCCGCAGGCGTGGCTCTGGGCGGCTCCTGGGAGTGGGGGTGCCTGGCCTACACTGTGGCCAAGGTTTTCCCAGGCAGACAAATCTGCCTCTTCCTCCCCAGCCAGTGTCCCAACCCAGAGCTGTCTTCTGAGGAACAGGGGCTGTCCTGGCCCCCGGCTGCCCCCAGGCCTCAGGTAAGCCCACCAGGGTGAGGAGGAGCAGGGTCGCTATTGGAGGTCAAGTACCTGCTCTCTGGCCTCAGTTTCCCTTCCTGACACTGATTTGGGTGAGAGCCAGTCCTCTGGGCTTGGACGTTGTTTTAGTGAGGCTGAGAAAAACTTGTGTGGGGAATGGGAAACGGAAGCGCAGTCACCCGGCAGGGTGTCTTCCGCAGGGCTGGGATGGCTGCCTATGGGGGGCTGAGTCAGGCCTCCCTACTGCCCTGCCCAGGGAGAAGGGGATGGGTCAGTGCGGCCCACCCCTCCACCCACTCCCTGGCAGACTGAGCCTCGCAGGGTACCCCCTGCCCTTTGGGGAGCCCACTTGGGCCCTTGGGTGAAAGGATGCACAGGCAGATGGTTGGGGGGGGCTGGAGCGTGGACCTCAGGAGGTCTTGGCTGGCTCGTCTAGGGGCCTGAGGGTGGAGAGGAGGACCCAGAGTTGTGGACGTGGGGTCTCAGCTGATGGTCCCAAGCCCAGGAGAAATGAGGCCATGCCCCCAAGCTGCCCAGCGTGGCCTGACCCAGTGGACAGGACTGGGGGGCCTCCTTGACCGGTGGGGCTGTGCCTGTGCTGGGGAGGGGGACACCGGCCCCTGTCCTGCCCCGCCCACCCCGCCGCATATGATGGGAAAGTTCTAGGTCTGGAACAGATGCCTCAGGTTGCCAGCCCAGCTCCCGAGGTCCCGCAGACCTCCCAGCATAGCTGCCTCCATCAGGAACCCTTAACCCTGACCTGGCCCCCTGCCAGGGCCCGGGGTACGCCCTGAGAGCTGTCAGGCCTGGCAGAGGGCATGGACTGTCCTCAGGGCAGCGGTGGCAGCAGGACCTGGCTGGCTCTTTGGAGAGAGCCTTGCCTTCTGACTGCTCTTCCAAGGACTGAAGAGCAGGCAATGCTGGTGGGGGATGGGAGGGTGTCCAGCGAGAAACAGTGGTGCCTAGATTCGGTCAAGGTGGTCAAGACAGAGAGGAGGGCTGGCTTGGACCCTGCTGGGGGTGTGGGGTGGTAGTCTGATGTGTGACTGCCCCCTGAGCCTGGGGAGGAGAAAGCCCTTCTGTGCTGGGGTCTGTATGCCCCCACATTGGGTAGGACACCATTCCTAGACCAGCTCTAGGAGACCCTGTGAATAGGGACAGGGTAGCCAGAGGGGTCCCAGCCCTGGGCTCTCCAGCAGACATCGCCCTTTGGAGGGAACTGAGTCCGGGAGAGGAGGCACCCTGCCTCTGTCACCACACCTCTCCTCCCCCGTTGGGGTCACACCCCTCGCCTGCTGCCATTGCCACGGGGACCCCAAGGGTTACTTCCATCCCTCCCTCACAGCCTGGCAGGAGGTCAACAGGGAAATAAACGGTGAGTGGAGGCTGACCGGCTCCCCTCTGCCATACACAGGTCTCCAGGCCCCCCCAACATAGCCAACACTTACCTAACGCTTCACGCTTTCCAACCCACTTCATCTTCACAATACTCCCAGCAGGCCCTTCTGTCATTCCACTGGACAGATGGTCAGGTGGTCAGTGACTTGCCCAAGGTCCCACACAGGTGAGACGGGGCAGGCTGGCCCCAGAGCCCACACTCCATCCCCTCGGCTGGCACACTGGCCCTCACCCCTTGGTCACATGACAGCTCCCTGCCCTGCTCTGTGCAACACCCTTGCTGCGCAGGGGAGAAATGCACTGTGGGGACGGAATATTCACCAACATGGGAGTGGCTGACAGAGTTCATCAGGGGCAGAGACACCTCACATTGCTCCCTGGAGGGCCAGGCCCAGCCCGCTTCAGAAACACCTGCTCCATTTTCAGGAGAATGAGCAGACTGCGTGGTCCGGGAGTCTCCCTGGAGCAGATTCTGTGGCCACAGGCTCCTGCAGAGCGGGAAGGAGACCCCAGTTATTTCTCTGGCCTGTTCAGCCAAAACCATCTTTTTTTTTTTTTTTTTTTACCGGTACGCAGGCCTCTCACTGTTGTGGCCTCTTCCGTTGCGGAGCACAGGCTCCGGATGCACAGGCTCAGCGGCCATGGCTCACGGGCCTAGCCGCTCCGCGGCATGTGGGATCTTCCCGAACCGGGGCACGAACCCGTGTCCCCTGCATCGGCAGGTGGACTCTCAACCATTGCGCCACCAGGGAAGCCCCCAAAACCATCTTTTGTGGCCACCTCCCCGGGAGGCTCAGGGCTCCCACCCGCCGAGGAAGGTAGGCTCTGGTCCCACGGTGGCTAATCTGATGATTTCCGGAGACTGTGGGTGCCCCCTTTGAGGGCACAACAAAAGCTGAACCCCACGCTCTGTGGCAGGTCACTCTGGGGACCCAAGGACGGTGCCGGGAAGGAATCAGGCCAGGCCTGTGCCTCCCGGAGTGACCTGCTTGGTGGTGGAGGGCTCTGCCACTGTGAGGAGACAGACAAGGTCCTGCAGGATCAGGGGCTCCTCTCTGGAAGTGAAATCCGGGGGGCTCCCTGCTGGAGATGGGGTCCTTACTGGTAGGGGGCCCCGAGGATAAGCAGGAGGATTTTGGGGGGCAGAGGTAGGACCAGGAGCTTCTGGCAGAGGGAGTGGCCTGAGCAAAAATCTGGGGGCTGGGTGACCCATGCATTCTGGGGGCCGGAAGGAGACACGAGGACATGTGTCTGAGGCTCGACTTTGTGCTGTGCCCTGCGGGACGAGGATGTGCCCAAGGCCAGGTCAGCAGTGGTGCCCTGACCTTCTACCCTCCCATCCCCCATGCCCGCAGAGCCATGAAGAAGCGGTCCATGCTGCTGGCCCTGGTGGCTGTGGTCCTAATGCTCCTTATCATTGGCCTCTGTGTCTGGTTGCCTGAGACCTTCAAGCCCTACAGCCATGTGTACCCCAGAGCTGCCGTGGCCACGGATGCCAAGCGCTGTTCAGAGATCGGGAGGTGAGTGGGGCAGGGTGTGGGGACACAGGCCCTGGAAGACAGCCACCATAAGTGGACCTGGGCAAGACCCTCGCCTCTCTGGGACTCAGTTTCCCCACTGGTAAAGGGGCTGCCTGGTTGAGGGGTGTTCAGTGTGCGTGAAGCTGCCTATCCTGTCCTTGGACCTTCTCAGCAGCTTCTGGTCAGGGGAGAAGGGGACACTGGCCCCGAGAGCAGGGTGTGGGCCTCCCAGAGTCCAGCTGAGCCCTTTTCTCAGTTCAAGGGTGTCTGTCTCTTCAGATAAACTCTGCTGTTTTATTTTTAGACCCCTAGCTCACATGTACAAAGATCAGTTCTCACTTAAAAACTTAAACAGAAAAAAGATGTTATTAATAAAAAGTAACAATTTCCCCTTTTTTTCCAATTATAAGTCACGTACATCTGTTTGCTTGAAAAAGAGGAACATTTAAGCCCGTTGGTTTTAGAATACAACAGTTTTTTACATTAAAAAATCAAAAACTATGGGCTCCTCTCCATCCTCCTTTGGGCAGGGTGGCCAGGCGGTGGGGAAGTGTGCGGAGGGGTGCGCATCTCGGAGGGTAGAGAGCCCGCCGGCTCTCACTCCCGGCACGTGCCACTGGCAGGGATGCGTTGCTGGACGGCGGCTCAGCGGTGGATGCTGCCATCGCGGCCCTGCTGTGCGTGGGGCTCATGAACGCACACAGCATGGGCATCGGGGGTGGCCTGTTTCTCACCATCTACAACAGCACCACACGTGAGTGGCTGGCAGGGTGGGAGGTGAATGGCGGGGCTGCCTGCCTCAGGCTGCACTTGGGCTGGGCAGGCAGAGCTGGGCAACTCCTAGGTTCACACAAGTGAGGGGCTGGTGTTGGTCCAGACTGCCCACATGCTGCTTCTTCCAGGAAAGGCTGAGGTCATCAACGCCCGAGAGGTGGCCCCTCAGCTGGCCTCTGCCAGCATGTTCAACAGCTCAGAGCAGTCAGAGGAAGGTGAGTGCAGGCTCGGTGTGGGTGCGGGGGCAGGACGAGCTGCTGGAAGGCATGAACACCCCCCCACCCTCCACATTCCCCCCACCCCATCTGGGGCTGGGAGTGGCTCTGGCAGTCCCCTCCCATCCCTTCCTGGCCCCACAAAACCCTCCATAGTGATTGGTCAAGCCCATCATTACAGAGGGTAAAGAGAGCTTCTGTTATTTCTGCTCAGGCCCCTCCAGGGCCACCCAGAGCTAGAACACGGAGAGAGTGATTACTATTACAACAGCTTGCATGTGCCGGGGTCCTGGGGCCAGCACTCTGCTCAGCCCTTTTCACCGATGAGCCCCTTGAGTCCTCCCTGTATGCTTGGCAGGGAGAGCGTGGTGTTGATTCCCATTTTACAGGTGGGGATGCTGAGGCCCAGAGAGGTCATGTAAACTGATTAAGGTCACACAGCTGGATGGTGGTAAAGCTGGGATTGAACCCAGGCTATCTAAACCCTGGGTTTTTAAAGGGCATCCAAGTCATTCATTCGTTCGTTCATTTGTTCATCTGTGGGGATAGCTCTCTAGAGTATGGGAAAGAGTCTCTTTTCTAACCTGCCCTTAAGCCAAGAAAGAAATCCCTGCAATTCCCCAGGCAGCCAAGGGAAATCAGTGGCCACCAGGGGGGCGCCCCTGCAAGGACCCCGGTGGATTGCAGGATGAGGTTGGAGGGAAGGAGGGGTGGGGATTAAAGGCCATAGTGGGTCTGAACCCCTCCTGCAGGCTCTGCAGGACCCTTCCTGCAGGTGGAACCCTGGGTAGGGTGCTGAGAGCAGCCATTTTGGAATCTCCTCCAACACAGTCTTTGAATTTTTACCCATTGGGAAACTCAGTGTAGAAATGAAATCATTCAGATTGTGAGATTGTGGGAATCTTACAGACTTAGCATCTTTGGAAGCTTGGAATTCATGTATTTAACTAGGGCTTGTTGGGCACCTCCTACAGCGTCAAGGGCTGTTCCCTAAGCCAGTAGAAACAAAGATAACAGGTGAAATGCACATTCCAGGTGGAGCAGGGAGAGATAGCACACATGGGTGTGCCATGTGCCACAGCACTGCCTGGGAAGCAGAGGTGGGAAGGGTTGGAGGGCTTGTGGGTTCACCAGGTGCCCTGGTCAGGGCATGTGAGCAAAGACCCAGAGGCTGGGGCTGGGGACAGCTGTGGGGGTGTCTGGGGGAAAGAGGAGGACACAGGGTCAGGTAGGACCGCCGAGGTCATGTTGGACCTCATGGATCATCATGTCTGAGTGAGGTAAATGTGTTCCCTGAGTCGAAGGGGGGACCTGGGTAGATCTGGCCGCTTTCTGATGGGACCCCCTCGGGCTGCTGTGAAAGAGAGGGAGCAAGTTACCTGCCCGTCAGGTGGCCCATCAGGATGTCACGGTGATAACCAGGGAGAGATGAAATTGGCGGCTGGTGGCTGGGCGGAGCTGCAGATTTGCTGATGGGCTGGGTGTGACACTCACCCAGGAGCCTCGGATGAGTTGGGGTCTCAGGTCTGCACCTGGAAGGACAGGGTGGCCCTTACAGAGACCAGCAAGGTGTTAAGTTTGAGAAGCCTTTTTCAAGTGGGCAGGTGCATCCTCAGGTCTGGCCATCAGGGGAACAGGCCAAAGAGTCAGTCTGGGAGTTGTCAGCATGTAATGGACCCTGCAGCCTGACATGGAGGAGGGCACCAAGAGTTGGTGCAGACAGAGGAGAGGGCAGGGAGATGCAGAAGTGACGCAGGAAGAGAGAGTGATGGACCAGGTAAGATGAGAAAGAGACCCTGCACTGGCAGCGTGGGAGTCACTGGTGACCTTGGTGACAGTGTGGCATGAGAGCCTGATTGACCAAGGTCAGGGCAGCACTTATTTAAGGGGGAGGAATTGTGTGCTGGGTGTCAAACCTTCTGGTATGTGCCAATGTTGTAACAACCCGGATCTTGGAACCTCATGCCCCACTTCAGGGTGGGAGAGACAGCTCGAGAGCTGCAGCCGCCAAGCCTGGGAGTGCCCCCTCTACCCTGCCTCTCAGGGTTGAAAGCAGGAGGGTGCCTGGGAACCGAGGCTGTGGCTGAAACTTTCTGGGTCAGTGCTGGCTTTAGGGTGTGGCGGGGGCAGTGAGGCCTAGTGGGGAACCAGGGTCCAGGGCTCTGTTTCCAGGGGAATCATGGCTCCTCAAAGGACAGTGCTGGGAAACAAAACTCTTTATGGTCAGATGGGGAAACCGAGACCCAGAGAGGGGACAGGGCAGGGGTTTGGGCTCAGGTCCCAGTTGGGACAATGGAAGAGAGGAAGAGAGGCCCTTGCTTTGGGACCAGCCCAGCCTTGAGAGTGGCCTGGGCTTGCGCCAGGGGCTTTGGCAGGTTTTGGAGGAACACTTGAGTCTTATGGGATGTGGGGCCTCGTGGCCCAGGAGGCTCAAACTGAGAAATGGTGAGGACTGGCTTCCTTATACTCTCGCTGTGCAACCGTGGGCCTGGCACAGGATTTCAGACACGGTGGCACCTGCGGAGACAGGCATCCAGGCCTGGGACAGTGGAACCCAGCACACGTGCTACCGCCCTTCCCTCCTGTGCCCTCATCAGACAGCCGAGCTGAGCCACACTCATGCCTGCTGAGTCCAGACGTGACCTCAAAAACCTATGTCCTTCCTGAGCCTCACTGGTCCCACCTGGGGATGTGCCTGGAACATCCCCCGTGTGGAGCCACTAGCTGTGTCCCTCTCCTTCGCAGGTGGGCTGTCGGTGGCGATTCCAGGCGAGATCCGCGGCTATGAGCTGGCACACCAGCGGCACGGGCGGCTGCCCTGGGCTCGCCTCTTCCAGCCCAGCATCCAGCTGGCCCGCCAGGGCTTCCCTGTGGGGAAGAGCTTGGCGGGAGCCCTGCAGAGAAGCCAGGCTGCCATCCAGCGGCACCCTGAGCTGTGGTACGTCTATGGTCCCTACTGGTGGGCGTGAGCGGGTGGCACTTTCAGGAACCTGCGCTGAACGAGGGACCAAAGCCCTGCCTGTTCTGAGCCTGGGGGTGGGGTCCCGGCCCCACCTGGGCTGGATTCTGTGGACAGGGGCACCCCATCCTTTGTTCTTTTGTGTGTGTGTGAGGGGAGTGGCTGAGTCCGCCCCACCTGCCTGCCTCACGGGAGCCCCTTCTGCCCCAGCGAGGTGTTCTGCCGGGATGGGAAGGTGCTGCGGGAGGGGGACCGAGTGACCATGCCTCGGCTGGCCGACACCTACGAGACGCTGGCCTTGGAGGGCGCTCAGGCTTTCTACAACGGGAGCCTCACGGCTCAGATTGTCAAGGACATCCAGGAGGCCGGTGAGCGGGCGACCTCAGGGGCCTGGGGCCAGGAACTCCACAGCGGGAACACTGAGCCTGGGGTCCTTGGGTCCTACCTGGCCTGGACACTGGGTCCTCAGGGAGTGTCTGGCAGGGGAGGGTCACAGATGTGTCTGCAGTTAATGACAGGCCACACGGATCCACAGCTCCTGGTTAAGTCAAAGCTGAGAGAAACCCTGCAGTCCAGGAGAGAAAACCCTGGTGGGGGTAATGCAGGTGTAGGCAGGAGCCAGGGTTGGGGAAGCGCTAAAGTACAGACCCTGGAGGACTTCCTGGAGGAGGTGGTGCCTGAGCCACAGGTGAGGTTGGACTTTGTAAGCAGAGAGAACAGTTTGAGGCCTGGAGAGGCTTTTAATTCTCCAGGAGGATCACAGGGGATGAGGGTGGGCTTGGTGAGTGAGGCATGGGAGGGGCTGCATGCAGGGCCTGCAGTTGGGAACTTGTGGGCAGGTTCTCATAGGTTCAGGAGCCCCATGCTGCCTCTCCCTCACCGAGCCATGGCCTCTTCATGTTAGTTTTTCCAGTGTGTCAGGGAGGAGGGTGATTAGCATGTTGACCTTTACCACTGACATCGGAAATTAGCCTGTGAATACTTGGTATGTCTGGAGCCATTTCCCTAGAGAATTAAGAGCTTCCCTCCACCCACCCATTAGTCATAGGAGGAGGGGACTTGGGGGAGGAGGTAGGGGAAGTGGGGGATGGGAGCAGATATTTCCCACTTAGAGAAGATCCTCTGGCCGCCAAGAGGACAGATGACAGACCCAGAGGCCAGTGGGGCAGCAGGTGGAGGGCGCTGGCCTGGACCTGGCCAGGGGGAGGTGGCACCGTCAAGGAGGTCCGGGGATAGACAGGGCTCCCCGCTTGATGGCCCCCCAGAAGTGTACCCCATCTCCGTGTCACCCCATGTAGGGGGCATCGTGACGGCCGAGGACCTGAACAACTACCACGCAGGGCTGATCGAGCACCCACTCAGCATCAGCCTCGGGGACACCCAGCTCTATGTGCCCAGTGCCCCGCTCAGTGGGCCAGTGCTGGCCCTCATCCTCAACATCCTCAAAGGTGAGCTGCCCTCCACGGCCCTGCAGAGCAGCATCCTGGGGGTGGGCACAGCCGTGCGAGGCCTTGGGGTCACGGGGTGGCTCTCAGTGCCAGAGTTCACGCTGGGCGGCCTGGTCCAGAGGGCACATCTGGTAAATCTGAGTGGTCATCTGTGACCCCGTGGACTGGGTAGCCCTGTGGCTGACATGTGAGGCCCAGACCTGGGGGACCCTTGCTTACTTCCATCCTCCCCCGCCTCCCAAGCAGCTACTGCTGTTGGTTATTAAACGTCCCCCTTCTCAAGGTGAACCAAGTGGGCCAGGGAGGCGTGGACCACCCCCCCTCCAGGGCACTCAGCTGTCCTGGCTGAGCTGGGATGTCCCGGGGCCACCGGGACCACCAACCTGCCCGGCTCTGCCCAACCAGGGTACAACTTCTCCCGGGCGAGCGTGGAGACACCTGAGCAGAAGGGCCTGACCTACCACCGCATAGTGGAGGCCTTCCGGTTTGCCTACGCCAAGAGGACCCTGCTTGGGGACCCCAAGTTTGTCAATGTGACTGAGGTAAAGGGCAGGGGCTGGCCTTTGATGGGTGGGGGGCCTACCATGGAGATGCCAGGAGGGCTCCCCGGGCCACCCCAGCCTCACTCAGGCTTTATTCATCTATTTCTGCCACTGACTTGCCCTTGGGCCTACCGTGTGCTAGGATGGACTGTTGACCCTGAGTCCTGGCCTCTGCCCCACAGAGCTCACAGGGTGGGAGAGACAGACTTGTCAGTGAGTGATAGTGCCCTCCTCTGCCACACTCCAACCTTGGGGCCTTTGCATGTGCTGTGTCCTTGGCCTGGAAGGCTCTGGAGTGGTCAGTGCCGAGGTGAGGAATGCACAGGGGCATCACAGCCCTCCGGGTGGAGGAGGGTGGATTCAGGGGAGGGGACCAGTGTTCCAGTTGGGCAGAGGCCCCAGCCACGTGCTCCCTGGTCACACCCAGGAGCTAACTTCCCAGATCCCCACCCAGGCCCTGCACTGCCCGACCCACCCACTTGCCATGTGCCCCAGCTCCAGGCTGGACCTCCACCTCCACCCCGATCACATCCCTCATTACCTACTTGGGTCCCCCCGTCCCTGCAAGGTAGACTCGCAGACCCCCTCACGCTGACCTGTGACCTCCCGCAGCTGCTCAGCAGCCCCTCTTCTCTTCCCTGGGGATGATTTTGCACTCACTGCTGCCCACCTCAGCACCTGGCATCCCTGAGGTGGTGGAAGCCACTGCATCATGCCCCTCTTTGCCCTCCCTCCCGGCTGAGACTGGCCTTCTGCTCGTCCACTCTCTGACTCTGCACGCCCTTCCTACACTGCTGCTCTCCCTCCTGGGATCCCAGTCTGCCCTTTCTGATGGGTCATTTCTGAAAGAGGTGTACGGTTGTGGGTCCAGAACCCTCCAGCTGCTGCCCCGTCCCTCTGCTCCCCCTTGGGGCAAACTTGGCCACCACCTCCTCTCTGGAGCCCTCTCCCCTCGTGCCCACCCTTCCTCCCTCCATACCTGTGCCGCCAGGTCCTGAGACCAGCCTCCGTTTCCCCTTTGGTCCACTCTCTGCAGCATCTCACCATGTTCACCAGCACCTCCCTCCCTTGACTTTTTAATTTGCAAGGTTATGGACGTTTGGGCACATTTCCTTCCTCTCTCCCCGTCTCCATCCGTCTCCCCCTTGCTCTCCCTGTTTTTTCCTTTTTAGATGTCTGGTCAGCCTTTCCCCAAGGGTCCCATCCATGTCTTGAGGCCCCCGGCCCGTCAAGCTCACACCTGCTGTTGCTGTCACGTCTGCCGTCTCTTAGCCTCAATGGACCCCCTGGGCTGTTTTGTTGATTTTAAGGCCCAGGGCAGTTGTCTTTTAGGCTGTCCCAATTCCTGGATTCAACCCTGTTTCCTTGGAAGTAGATTCAGGCTGAACGTTTTCCCCTTGGATTAGTCACTTAATTCATGGGTGTTGCTGGAACCTTCTGGAGGCATTTCCTCTGCTCAGCCTCCTGCGCCCTGCCTTGCCCATGAACTCAACACATCAGGTGTGGCCCATCACCCACCTGAGACAGATTCTTCAGGGTCCGACGAGCTCCCTTCCCAAATCAGGCTCCCAACCTGCCCCAGTTAGAGGCCACTACAGACTGAAGACTTGGAGCCTTTCTCCGTTCCTCTTTTCCACCTGGTAAGCCCCCAGCATCTCACCTGGTGGATATCATAGCCTCCCAGTTGGGTTTCACCCCCACACAGCTGCCGGAGGGATAACACCCATCAGCTGCTCACTCCTCTGCCCTAAGCACAGGTGGCTTTGAAGTCCTTATAGGGCTTGTAAGGACCTATGGGATCAGCCTCTGCTGGCATCTTCAACCTCCTCTCTCCCTAACCCCATTCACTGTCTGCCTGTCACTCACAGGCCTGCCTTAGGGCCTTTGCATTACCATTCAGGTGGCTTTTTCAGATACTGCCTTCTCTGAGAAGCCCTCCCTGACCACTCTGCTCCCACCCCATCACACTCCACCCCCCTCACCTGGCTTGTTCTTTCCAGCACATCCCTGCCTGCCTTTGTCTTCCCTGCTGTGAGGGTGGGGACCTGCGTGTCTGTTCCCTGCTGATCCCCCAGTGCTGGGCATGAAGTTACAAGTTCCCTGAATGAATGAATTATTGGATGCAGTGAGAGTGGGCACTCTGAGGACGGACAGACATTCAGAGCTGCTGGACAGCAGCAGAGACAGAGGCTGGGGAGAGGGGGTCAGACGGGCCACGTGAGACTTTGGGCGCAAGAGGGTTATGGTCAGAGCCATGGCTGGGGGCTTCCCGAGAGCTGCTCGCACAAGCCCATCCCCCTCCCCACCTCCCTCACCTCCTCAGGCCAGCTCTGGGGTCTCGGCAGGTGGTCCGCAACATGAGCTCCGAGTTCTTCGCTGCCCAGCTCCGGGCCCGGATCTCCGATGACACCACTCACCCAGCCTCTTACTACGAGCCTGAGTTCTACACGCCGGATGACGGGGGCACCGCCCACCTGTCCGTGGTCTCAGAGGATGGCAGTGCCGTGTCGGCCACCAGCACCATCAACCTCTAGTAGGGCTGCTGGGTGGCCGGGTGGGCCGGGGCTGCCTGCGTGTCCTAGAAGGGGGGCTCCACATTGGTAGAGTGCTTTCCCCTACCTCCCCAGGGAGCGTGTTGGCACTTTGGTGGGCACGTGGGGCTGGTGGGACGGGGCGGGGGGGGCACAGCTCTCTGATCCAGCTGGTCTGCAGCTTCGGTTCCAAGGTGCTGTCACGGGCCAACGGGATCCTGTTCAATGATGAGATGGATGACTTCAGCTCCCCCAACATCATCAACCAGTTCGGGGTGCCCCCCTCACCGGCCAACTTCATCACGCCAGGTGTGGGCGCAGGGCTTGGGTGGGGAGGGGGCTGGTGTCCCAACAGGCAGCTGACCAGCTCCTCTGTCCCCTCCCTCCCACCGGCCGGCTGCAGGGAAACAGCCGCTCTCGTCCATGTGCCCGGCGATCATCGTGGGTCAGGACGGCCGGGTCCGCATGGTGGTGGGTGCCTCTGGGGGCACGCAGATCACCACATCCACTGCACTGGTATGTGCCACCTGCCTGTGCCCCCAGCCCCTTGCCCGCTGGGCTACACTGACCCCATCCCCTCATCCGCAGGCCATTATCCACAGCCTGTGGTTCGGCTACAATGTGAAGCAGGCGGTGGAGGAGCCCCGGCTGCACAACCAGCTTTTGCCCAACACCACAACGCTGGAGAAAGACATTGACCAGGTTGGGGGCGGTGCTGAGTCACACTGGGGGCCCCTGGGAATCCTGGAACAGGGCCTGGATCTCCTGAGCCACTGCGGAGTGGGCGATGGCTGCTGTCCTCTGCCTGGGGCAGATGACTCATGCCCGCTGCCTGGGCCACTTTGCACCCCATGCTGTGAGGGCCAGGCCACCTGCTCCGATGAGACCCAGTCAGCCCAGCTGCCCCCAACTTGCTCTTTGTGGCCACTCAGACAGAAATGGCACCACCTGCGTTTGTGGAACCCATGCCCACACAGGTGTGGTTCAGACGGTGTCTTGGGCCCCCGTTGAGGCCTCCCTCTCCCTCCCACCCCCAGGCAGTGGCTGCAGCCCTGAAGACCCGGCACCACCACACCGAGGTCACTTCTACCTACATTGCTGTGGTACAGGCCATTGTCCGCACAGCTGGCGGCTGGGCGGCTGCCTCAGACTCCAGGAAAGGCGGGGAGCCTGCGGGCTACTGAGCACTCAGGCAGGCAAGGTGGACCAGCAGCCCAGGGATGAGATGTCCGCTGGGGGTGGGGGGGCTGGGAGTGGGACTTTGGGGGACATGCTTCCCCTGTGAGCGGCAAAACAGTGCAATAAATGGGGGCTGCAGTGCCAGGCTCTGGGCGGTCTTGCCGGCTGGCTCCCAATTCCCTGGGCCTCAGCATCCTGTGTGAAGTGGGGCCACCTGGCAGGGAAGGATGGAGATAAGGGATTCAGAGGTCTGGACAGCTCAGGCACTGGAGCCAGCCTCAGCATTTTCACTGGAACGGGGCGGGAGCTGGGAGTGGAGGGCTGGGGTGGGGGCCCAGGGTGGGCCATGCCAAGCACTGTTCTTCCTCACCTTGAGCCCCACGACGAGAGCCAGACCACTTCTTCCCTGGGCTGGGCAGCAGCACTTCCCAGTGTCAGCCACCAGGGGGCGCATGGCCCCGGCGTTTCCTCCTGGGAACCCTGGAACCTCTTCAGCCCGGCGGGTGTCCAGCCTCACCATAACCAGCACACACTGAGGTGAAGCTGAGGTCTGGGTGGGGGTGGTATTGGGCAAGAGGCTGGAGCAAAACATGTTGGTCAGGGCCAGGCCCAGGGGGCTTTCCAAGCAGAAACCCAGAGTGAAACCCAAGCTGTGATCCACTCCAGAAGGAGGCCCAGTTCTCAGGGATCCATGAACTGGAAGAGGTCGCCAAATCTCCAGGGGTCAGGGCTTGGGCCAGCGCCCCAGGGAGGGTGGCTCTGGATGGGGGAGAACCACAGACGCAGCGCCCAGCCTCCCACACCGGGGCCAGCCCCTCCCTCCCTCAGGGCCTCCTAACTCATCCTTTATACACAGTTGTAACGCCCGAGGTGAGGTGCTGGGAAAGACCTGGGGAGGTGGGCAGGGGTGAGAGGGTCCCAGCACAACAGCAAGACATCCCCCTGCCTAGTGAGCACCAGTGGGGGCCCCTGAGGGCAGGGGCACAGGACTAGGAGAGCCCAGGTTTGGGCTCTCCTTCATGAGGCAGAAAATCCTGATGCTTCCAAAGTGCCCACAGGGAAACAGGGTGTTGGTCTGCAGAGTGCCCCCATGTCTGAGCCTGAGCCCTCGAGGGTGGCATCTCTGGGGTCCCTGGGGGATGGGGGGACAAGATGGAGGCTGAGCTGGTGGGGTGGGCAGTTCTCAGCCCTCATTTTAGCCCCAGAGGAAAGGCTGTGGCCAATTTGCAGGGGAGAAGACTGAGGCCTGAGGGGCGGGCCTTGCTCCAGCGGAGGTGGGGGCTGGCCTGGAACTCCCTGGGCCCCAGCACGTGGACAGGGTGCATCCCAGTTCCCCAGCCGTTATGAGGTTCAGCTCCCCCCTGGGGCCTGGAGACTTGGCTTCCCCTCTCTTTCCTGCCCCTCATCTCCTGGACACGGATGTCCAGGGCCCTTCCTGGCTGGACCTCCCTGACCGCACTTCTGGCCAGCCCAGCACAATGCCTGTTCCTTCCCTGGGCCTTCGCTCTAGCAGTCCCTGCACCCTGGCCTCTGCCTGACTAGGAAGGCTGGGGAGAGGGGGCATTGTCTCTGTCCCTGCTTCCTCTGCCTCCCGGGCTGGCCCTGGCCCAGGAATGCACTCTGGTTCCTGGTTGAGCAATGTCACTGTGGTTTGGGGGTCCGGTGGGGGTGGTGGGAGGTGACCGCAGCCCTCCCCACCCCCCAAGGGTGCCCCAGTAGCCCCTCCAGCTCAGGCTGGCAGGGGCTTTGGACAGGGGGGCCTGGCAGGCTCTGTGGCTGTGCGGGCAGCACGTGCCTCAGTTTCTCTGCTGTGCCAGAAGGGGTAAAGAGACCTGGGGAGGGCAAAGCTCAGCTGGAAAGGAAGCTGGGAGAATGTGGGGGCTCTGGGGGGCTCTGGGGGTGGGAGTCCAGCCCCTGCACCCTGTGCCTTGCTGAGTCTCGTCAAAGGGGGCACCTCGGGGAGCCACCACTCTCCCAGCCACCTCCCAGCTGGGCACCCTGAAGCTTGGGCAGGGCAGGGTGCAGGCCGGTGCCCCCAGGAGAGGAGGCGCTGTCAGCTCAGGAAGAGGGAAGCAGACACGCCACCAGGGATGGGCAGAGATGCAGGTGGAAGGGAAGCCCGCTCCCTGAGGCCCAGTGGCATTTCCGGGACAGCAGGCCCCAGGGATGGACAGTCCGGTGGGCACTGTGTGCCAAGGGCTGGACGCAGGCCCTGTCTGCATTCCCCGCACAGAAATCTTGTCCTGGGCATTTGGCATTCCAGTCGCCTCCCCTGAGCGGACAGGGAAGCCAAGCCCCCTCCTGGTCACCCCTGGCCACCCCCTGCCCTGGCTTCAGCTGAGCTGGGACTTGAACTCAGGTCCTGATTGACATTGCCTTGGGTCCCCCTCTGTCTGCCTCTGGTCCCCTTTAGCCCCAGTGTCCTCTGGCTCTGAGGATGCTGCGGTGAGCTGCGGCTGGGCGGGGCCCCATGAAGAGGAGGTGAGTTGGGGTTCTGCCCTGGCCCCCTGCCCCACTGAGCCTGATCCAGGGGAGGGTCCTGGGCAGGCCTGCACTCTGCTGTCCTGGCTTTGCTGGGAACCAGGGAGCAGCCATGGGATCCTGGGAGCCCTGCACCCCAGCTTCCCCCGGGAAGCCAAGCAGGCACCGAGTCCTCACACACACAGGACAGGACAGGGTAGCCCTGGGCATTGGCAGCCGGTGGGAGGGGTAATTGTACCAAGGCTTTCAGGGGACAGGCGGTGGGAACAGCAGTGAGGGAGTTAACGGCAGCCGCTGGCTTCTCTCTGGCAGGAAAAACTCCCCATAGACGCCCTGCTGCCTGGCGCCTTGCCAGGGCCAAGACTGGGGCTGAAAACTGGAAGTCCAGGCGGGTGGCCAGCTCTGCCTCGGAGGTGGGCGCTGGAGGAAGGCAGCAGCCCCGCTGCCAGCTGCCTGTCCACATTCCCACCTGTCCGCCTGGCTGCCCGCTGTTCGCCTGGAAACCTGTCTATCCATCTGTAATCCTGACTGTCCACTTGTCCATCTGACTTTCCTTCTCTGTCCAGCCATCTGGCTGTCAATCCATTTGTTTGTCTCTGGCTCTGGTCTATTTGCCTGTCTGTCCCATCATCTGTGAGTCCATCTGCTCATCCTGTTGTCCATTCATCCACCTGTCTCTCTGTATCTCTCCACCCACTGGCCTGTGTGCCCACTTACCTCCCCTCTCCTCTCCCCCTGGGCCACAGAGCCATGGCCCAGGGCCACGGGGCCACGGTCAGCATGGTCCTGCTGGGGCTGGGGCTGGCGCTGGCCATCATCGTGCCTATCATGGTCATCTCTTGGCACCGCGTCCACTGTGGCCCCCAGGCCTTTGCCCATGCTGCAGTTGCTGCGGACTCTAAGATCTGCTCGGACATTGGGCGGTGAGTAGGAGGTGGGTGGGAACTGGGTGGCCCTTGACGCTGACCCCTCCCGGAGACTTTGTGACCAGTGGCGAGAGTGTGGAGAAGGCACACGTGTGTGCGTGCTGGCATGTGGGGGTCGTGTGGGTTTGGGCTCCAGTAAGGAAGCAGCCTCAGGGCCCTTGCACAGACCAGGTAGCAGGTGTGTACATGAGACAGACAGGGGTTTAGGGTAACAACAGTGTGGGCAGAGCAGAGGTGATGTGTGAGGCTGATCCTAGCTCCAGGGCTTCGGAGGCCCAGCGAGGGCACTGCTGCAGTGTTGCTTGTCTGGTCCCGGCCCCTTCAGAGAAGCCCTGGCAGTTTTCCAAGGCTGGGGTCTTCCCCCGGGGGCATGGGTGAGAGGGTTCAGGGGCTCCACATGTGAGGACTGCCTGCCAGGGTGCACTCAGTGCTGCCCAAGACCAGGCTCCCCTCCTGGCCCTGGGAAACTGGCCTCTGATGGCATCATGTCCCCCACGGCCTCCCCTCTGCGTCAAGCCCTGGCGCCAGGCAAGTGGCAGGCAGAGTGACTGATGTTTAGTGGGCCGGGGCAGGGAGGCTGCGGAGAGGGGCCCCAGCTGATGTTTCCCTGCGCTCTTCCAGGAAGCCCAGCCCACAGGAGGCTTCTGCTGCCTACCAGGACGGGATGTGCAGGATGCCCCTCCTGGCCCCTGCCCCACTCTGGGCTTGTGGGAGCCTGGGCTAGCAGCCCCCTCCCTGCCAGCTCAGTCTGCTTCCCGGAATATCTGCCTCAAGGGCCATTGTCAGGATCAGAAGTGCTTTGTGAACCAAAGAGGACTGTCCTGGACCAAGGGGCAGTGTGTCTGAGTCCCACCCAGGGCACCACTGGGCAGATGGCATCCCTGCCCCCTTCATCCCGGGGTCACCCCTCTTCCGTGCTTTCTCCCTTGGTTTCATTCCTTCCTTCCTCCCTTCATCTTCCATCTGTCTGTTTGTCTGTCCCTGCCCTGCCCCCTTCTGGCCTGGTCCTCAGGCTCTTCTCAGGGTGCTTTGTCCCCTCCCTCAGGGCTCCCTCTAGGATGACAGGGACAAGTTGGGGGCAGACTGCTTGGTCTTCCCAGAGGGCTCCCAGGGGCCGGGAGGGGAATGACCCCTCCCAATGCTCTGGAGAACTGCAGAGGTGCTGTGCCCCCTGAGCCCATATTTGCAAAGATGCAAACAAGTTGGGGCTTCAGACCCAGAGACCACTGATGGGGACGCGGCCCCCAGGGGTGGGGGGCTGCTGCCACGGATCTGTGAGGGGGTCCGGGCCTGTTGTGTCTCCCCAAGTCTTTGTTGGGGGTTTTGGAGGGCCGGGGGTTGTGGTCTCTGCTCTGCAGCCCTCGCTGGTGAGGTGAGCAGATGTGGTTCCCCCCAAGTGTTTCATGTCCTTGGCGCTCCACTTCCTGCTCTTGTTCTAAGAAACCAGGGGTGGGAGAGAGCCTGGAGCTGCCACAGCTGCTGTGGGACAGGGGCTCACATGATCTGTCAGGGCTGGGGAGATCCTGCAAGGGCCTCCTAGACCCCACCTCCTTCCACCCTGTGAGCACTGGGTTCTCTCAGTGGAGCTGGGACTCCTGCAGCAGCCAGAGCTCCTGGGGGAGGATCCGGCTCCAAGTCTAGTGTACACGCAATAGAAGCACGTTGACAACGAGGGCACACCCCATCCTGTGTGATGCCAGTGTGTTAGGCTCATGTGCAAACTGGGAGCTCCACGTGAGGGCTTGCCTTCAAGGGAGACTTCAGGGTTAGTGGTGATTTTTAGGCTTTGTGATGTCTGTCTGCTGTGACCACTCAGAAATGCCACACAGGATCCTGAGTGGAGGGTTCATAGTTCCACTTGACTTAGAGGAAACTAGGCCTGCACAGAAGGGACCAGCTGGGTGTCACAGCATGAGCGGGCCCAGCTGGGACTGTCCTGCTCTGCTGCCCCTGCAGAGAGGGAATCTCTCCGGGGTTGTTGGAAGGTAGGGTCTTCCCAGGGTCCCCACCCTCTGCCCAGGATTCCAGCCTGCCCTGGGCTCAGATCGTAAAGGCCAGAGCTTCAGTGGCCATGTGGGTAGTTGTAGAGGGGGCCGGCGGGGGGCCCAGGGTGCTTGTCCTGTGGGGCCCTGGAGTCAGGGATGGGGAGGGGCTGGGCCCCGCAGGTTGGGTCTCATCAGCTGCTTCAGACCCATTCAGGAGTTGGCCTGTGGGTCATGCCCTCGGTGCAGAGGAGAAAGGGGACTCTGGACAAGCCTCGGTTTCCCCACCTGTGAAGTGGGGCTCGTGTTGGCACCTCTGTCACGGAGCGCGCCCGGCCCAGAGGAGGTGTCCCTGGCCTGTTGTAACAGTGGCTTGGTCTGGATGTGGTCGGCATCTCAACAGGGGACCCTACTGTGGGGAAGGCTCACGGGATTATGGTGTGATGTCACCCTTCCTCCCCTCCCAGCCCTTGTGACCCTAGTGGCTCTCTGGACTCCCGGTTGACTCACCAGGAAATTACTGCACTTCCAACCCTCTGGGGTTCAGGAGGAAACAGCCTGTAGACCTGGGCATCATGCACACACACGTGTGATCGTGCGTGTCCGAGTGTGTGTGTGACAGCAGCCTCCCAGCTCCTTGGGGACAGGCAGGTGAAAGAAGTGTGACTGCTCTGCACCGCAGCTCTCTGCTGGCCACAACTGGCCCCTTCACAGCTGAGGAGACCCAGGCTCAAGGAGGGTGAGGCATGTGCCTGGTGAGTAGGAACCCCAACCCAGGTGGCCCCGAGCGCGTACCATCCTGCCTGTGGACATGAGCGTGTTCATGGTACATGTTGGCGGGCGTCGTGGATGCGTGAAGGTGTGTGATGCTTGGCTACCTGCAGCACCTGCCACCTGCCAGCCATTGTCCTGGAGTCATAGTGGTAACCAGATGGTCAAGGCTCTTGCCTTCGTAGTGGGGGGAGACAGACAATAACTCCACACCTAATGCTGAGGGGTTGGAAGTGATTATTGGTCATTCTGGGTATCCTCGTCTGTGAAATTTCTGTTAAAATCTTTTGCCCATCTTTCTGTCAAATGTATATCAAATGCATTTTCTGCATTATCAAGACAATCAAATGATTTTTCTCCCTTTAAAAAAGTGCAGTGGGACTTCCCTGGCAGTCCAGTGGTTAAGGCTCCACACTTCCAATGCAGAGGGTGTGGGTTCAATCCCTGGTTGGGGAAATAAGATCTCACATGCTATGGGTGTCACAGCCAAAAAAAAAAAAAAAGCAATAAATGTTAAACTGCCCTTGCATTCCTGGAAGGAACCCAGCTTGTTCATAATTTAATATCATTTTTATTTATCCCTAAGTTTGATTTGCTAATATTTTGTTTAGGATTTTTTTCTTCGTATTCATGAGAGGTACTGGTCTGTAATTTTCCTTTCTTCTCATGTCCTTGTCAGGTGTTGGTGTCAAGGTTACACTGGCCTCATAAAAAGAGCTAGGAAATGTCCTCTCCTTTTCCATAGTCTGCAAGAATAGGTTTTGTGTTGTTGTTTTTTCTTGTTCTTAAGATTGGTGTTATTTCCTCCTTAAACGTTTGGAAGAATTTACTGGTTAATCTTCTGAGCCTGAGTTCTTTGTGTGCATGTGAAGGTTTTAAATAACAGATTCTGTTTCTTTAACAAGTATAAGACTTTGAAGTTTTTATTTTTTCTTAAGTCAGTTTTGGTAAGTTCTTTCCAAGGAATTTGTCCAGTTTGTGCAAGTTGTCATGTGTTGGCATATAACTGTTTATAACGTCCTCTCATTATTATCCTCTTAATGTCCATAGAGTCTGTAATGAGGCCCCTTTTTCATTCTTGATATTGGTAACTAGCGTTTTCTCTTATCATTCTTTTTTTTTTTTTTTTTTTGCGGTACGCAGGCCTCTCACTGTTGTGGCCTCTCCCACTGCGGAGCACAGGCTCCGGACGCACAGGCTCAGCGGCCATGGCTCACGGGCCCAGCCGCTCCGCGGCATATGGGATCCTCCCAGACCGGGGCACGAACCCATATCCCCTGCATCGGCAGGCGGACTCTCAACCACTGCGCCACCAGGGAGGCCCTCTTATCATTCTTGATCAGTCTTGATAAGGATTTTATCAATTTTATTGTCGTTTTGGAAGAATCAACTTTTGGCTTTGTTGATTTTCTTTATGATGCATTTATTTCCTCTTTCATTAGTTTCTACTTTTATCTTGGCTCTTTTCTCCTCCTCCCATTGAGTTTAAGTTGCTTTTTAAAAAATATTCATCTTGAGATACACTTTGGGAAAAACAAATTATAAGGTGGATACATAGATGACTGATCTTTAAAGTCTTTTCTAGTGCATGCACTTAAAGCTATAATTTTCCCTCAAAGTTTGGCTTAGCTGCATTCCACAAGTTTTTGTTGTTCTTTCCCCTAAATGTTCATATTTTTATTTTGAAAAAGTTTTACACCCACAGAAAAATGGAAAGAATACCCATATACACTTCACTTAGATTCACCAGTTGTTCATATTTTGCCACATTCTCTCTCTGTCTCTCTCTTCTCATGCTCTCTCTCTCTCTCTCTCTCTCCATATATCTATCTTTCCACATATTTGGAAAATAAGTTGCATTTATCATGACACTTTATCCGTAAATACTTCAAACATGTATCTATTAAGAATAAGATTATTCTCCTATATAACCTTAATACCATTATCACACTCAAGAAATTTAACCTTGGTACAATTATAGTATCTAATACCTAGTCCAATTCAAAAATTTTCCAATTGACCCAATCTTTCTTTCATCTTTTATTTTTTTATTTGAATTTTATTTTATTTTTTTATACAGCAGGTTCTTATTAGTTATCTATCTATTTCATACATATTAGTGTTTATATGTCAATCCCAATCTCCCAATTCATCCCACCCCCACCCCCCACGCCATCTTTCTTTTTAGATCCAGTATTCAGTGATTGTCATGTTTCTCTAGTCTTCTTTAATCTAGAACAATCCCTTGCTTTAAAAAAAAAAAAAAGTTTATATTCTGTGACATTAAAGAAGTCCGTTCAGTTGTATCAGTCTTTCTTTACAATCTTGGTTTGTTTTTGTAATTTATTTACGATCAGATTCAGGTTAAACACCATATAAGATAGGTGGTATTTTGCCTTCTCATTGTATCACACAAGAGGGAACACAATGTCAGACCCTCTCATCATTGTGATGCCAAGTTGGATCACTTCATAAAGGTGGTGTCTTCCAGATATCTCTGTTGTACGGGGTACAATTTCCCTATTAAATTAGTAACATACGGTTTGATACTTTGAGACCAGGTGAATATCCTTTTCTCAAACAACATTTATCCCATGTTTTAGCATCGATTTTTATCCTCGTCTCAACAGATACATTTGTGTTTGCAAAAAGGCAATTTCTAAACTAGTCATTTCTTCACCACTCATTGGCTGGCACTCTTCTGTAAAAAAGATCCCCCTTCCCTAACCCAGATATTCTTGAGTATTTCTATTGACTCATGGATTATTTTAGTTCACTATGTTATAATCCATCACTTTACTCTTTCTGATGCTCAAATTGTCACAAATTTGACCAGTGAGAGCCCCTTTAAGCCAGCATCTATGTTCTTTTACACGAATCCATCAGTCTTAGAGAATTTTCTTGACTTATACACAAAATGTTCCAGGATCTACTCGTTTATTCCCTCAGACCTGAAATCAGGAATTGGTAGAGAATGGTATTTTAGAAATGAAAATCTGGATGCTAAGAGGGTTCATTATTACTGGGATGCCATTGCTTCTAGGTAGTATCAGTGCATAGAACAAGAAAAAAATGTAAAATCTCTGACACCTCCAGTTCAAATCCACTATGATGGGGTCTTCTGCATCTTTCTCCATCCCGTCTTGTCTCTGCAACTATGAGAGAAGTTCCCAACAATGTCCATATATTTACTTACTTGCTGTATCCCCAGGTACTCACAAAAAAGTTTCAGAATTACTTCAACAATGCACTATGAACAATAATGAATCTACTAGGGAAAATTCAAGAAGTCTTTGCAGAGGTTTTTTTGGTCCTTAAGATATATCCCGTGAAAGATGTGCAGTTAATTAAGTTCTTTTTCCTGTGTGATTATGTTAACAGTTCAATATACTATTAGCTTAGTTTTTTTCAATTAAAATTCAATTTTAGGGTTTTCTTTTTCATCCTTTCTGTTTAATTTTCTTTCTGAATACAAGTCAGATCTGTATAAAAAGGTATTCTCAAAAGTCTCACTCTCATCCATATGACCTTTATTCTGTTCCTATTCTCTCTTTTAGAGGAAACCATTTTCATTTGTTTTGGATTTATTTTTCCGGTGTTTCTTTTCTCTTTTTTCAAATGCATATGTGTGTGTATATATATATATATATATTTTTTTTTCTTTTCTTTTTTCTCTTTATTTCTTTTAAAATTATTTCTGTTTTTTTGCAAAATAATCAAATATATCCCTTATTTTCTCTTTCTGATATACTTTTTGATACTGAGAAAGGTTTATATGTTTGTTATAATGGTTATAATTATACTAATATCTTTTTAATACTATTTATTTATTTATGTCTGTGTTGGGTCTTTGTTGCTGCGCATGGGCTTTCTCTAATTGCAGCGAGCAGGGGCTACTCTTCGTTGTGGTGCGTGGGCTTCTCATTGCAGTGGCTTCTCCTGTTGCAGAGCACGGGCTCTAGGTGCATGGGCTTCAGTAGTTGTGGCACATGGGCTCAGTAGTTGTGGCTCGCAGGCTCTAGAGCACAGGCTCAGTAGTTGTGGTGCACGGGCTTAGTTGCTCTGTGGCATGTGGGGACTTCCCAGACCAGGGATTGAACCCGTGTCCGCTGCATTGCCAGGCAGATTCCTAACCACTGCATCAGCAGGGAAGCCCTATGTTGATATCTTTATTAAGTTATATGGTAAATATAATGGCAATATTAGATATATATGATATGGTCCTCTTACTCTTTCAATATTCTCTATTGGCTCCTCTGATGGTTAATTCTATGTACCAACTAGGTTATGGTGCTCAGTCCCAGTTGTTTGGTCAAATATTAGTCTGCACGTGACCATGAGATTATTTTGTAGATGTGATTAACATTCACAATCAGTTGGGACTTCCCTGGTGGTCCAGTGGTTAGGACTTTGTGCTTCCACTGCAGGGGGCATGGGTTCCATCCCTGGTCAGGAAACTAAGATCCCTCAAGCTGTAAGGCTTGGCCAAAACAGAAATGAAAACAAAACACATTTACAATTAGTTGACTGTAAGACAGATTGCCCTCCATAATGTGGGTGGGCCACACCCAATCTGTTGAAGGCATAAAGAGCAAAACCTGAGGTTCCCCAGAGAAGAAGGAATTCTACCTCAAGACTTGGACATAGAAATCCTGCCTGGGTTTCCAGCTTATTGGCCTGCCCCACAGATTTCAGACTCAAGACTACACCATCAGCTTTCCCCTGAATTTATAGCCTACTGGCCTGCCCTACAGATTTCGAACATGCCGGCCTCCATAATAACGTGAGCCAAGTCCTCAAAATAAAAATTTCTCCCTATATGTATATTCTATTGGTTCTGTTTGTCTGAGAACCCTGACTGATACCATTCCCCACTAAGAGTAATACTGAAACTACCTGGTAACTTCTTCCTCCTGTTCTTCCCATCTCCCAGCATAGGGTCTAAAGGGATATCCTTTTACTGTCAGTTAATACCTATCAGTCAAGCAGTGAGCCTCTTCTATTTTCATATATCCTCTCCATTCTCACCCCCCCTCCTCTTATATCTGCACAACAGACCTCATGACCCATAATAGCTTTAGCTGTTTCTCCTTTTTTTCAGTTAATTTTCCCTCTTGCCACCAGATGGATTTTCTGTCCATACAATCATCAAAAGTAAATTTTCCATTGGCACAATTAACACATCCATAACATCCAATTTTATGTGCAATAACACAGGCAAATTTACTTTTATCAGTGCTGGGGGCCTGTAAAGCCGGAGTCTTTTTTTTTTTTTTAATCTATTATATCTGTTATTTAGCCCATGAGTCAAAGACAACAGCCATGTCCTCAAAACAACATCCCTACCCCATTTTTGTAATGGTTGTACTACTGTACCTACATTTTCAGAACAATAGCCATTCCATCTCTATACTGTTTCCATTATAACCATCATTTTTAGTCTTAAATCTACTGGTCAGTATATATTTAATTCTTAGTCCTACTTCTTATGGCAAAGTCTTTCCAGTTACTTGAGTTGTCTAAAGTTTTTTTTTTTTTTTTAAATGAGATTTCTCAGGAAGGGTTCATGGGGAAAATATTCACTGAGTTCTTGCATGTTTATAACAGTCTGTGGCCCTTGGAGGTGAAGGTCTGTGGCCCTTGGAGGTGAAGTTTAGCTGGATATAAAATCCTTGGCTCACATGTTCTTTCCTTGAATGTATTGATTATAACACTCCACTGTCTCTGGCATAAAGCATTGATGTTGAAAAGTCTGATGACAATCTGATTTTCTTTCTCTTATAAGAGACTTAGTCCTTTTTACCTAGATGCCCAAATAATTATTAATTTTTATTAATATCCAATAGGTTAATTTGAATACATCTCTATATTGGCTATTCTGAATTGATTTCCCGATGCAGTGGAGTGTGCTTTCGACAAGTAATTTTTTTTTTAATCAGAAAAGTTACCTTGAATTGTAGTTTTTATTATTTATTATGTTCCATAGATTTGGCTTTCCTCCTTGGGACTCCTATTAAGTGTACATTTGATCTTCTTTATATCTGTATTTTAAAATCTCTTTCTTCATTTTTTTTAGAAGATTTATTTATTTATTTTATTTTTTGGCTGTGTCGGATCTTGGTTGCAGCATGCGGGATCTTCATTGAGTCATGAGGGATCTTTTTGTTGCAGTGCGTGGGCTCTTTGTTGCGGCACGTGGGCTTCTCTCTAGTTGTGGCATGTGGGTTTTCTCTTCTCTAGTTGTGGTGCGTGGGCTCCAGGGCACATGGGCTCTGTAGTTTGTGGCACAAAAGCTCTTTAGTTGAGGTATGCGAGCTCAGGAGTTGTGGTACGCAGGCTTAGTTGCCCCGCGGCGTGTGGTATCTTAGTTCCTTGACCAGGGATCGAACCTGTGCCCCCGGCATTGTAAGGCAGATTCTTTACCACTGGACCACCAGGGAAGTCCTTCTTCATTTCGTTTTGATTGAAAATAATTTCCCCCTTTTCATCTTATCTTTCTTTTAATGTATCTCTATAGGTATTGGCTCTGTGTTTATCCTTGTTTAGCCTTCACTTCTGATAATTTTTTCTTTTATGCTTCATTCTTTCATGAGTTCTATAATTTTGTTTTTTAAGTCTTCAGTTTCTCCAGCCACTTCATTTTAAGGTTTTTCTAATTCTAATGTATACTGTTCTTTCATTGCTTCTATAATTCTTTTAATTTATTTAGCACATCTTAAAAATATTAAGTTGCAGTTTACGTCTGCTCTGTGGGCTTGTCTTTCTGGCATGCCTCCACGGGACATTATTCTGATTCTTATTATCTTTTTTCCTTATATCAACTCTGTATGGGGTGTGGCTTCAATACCTTTTATTGTTCATGTTTAAGGAAGATGAGATTTCCTGTACTTTGAGTTTAGAAGGTAAGTCAGAATAGGTTTTATAGCATCATGGCTCTTGGTTCCTTTTATTGTTTTCACAAAATGATTTAAAAAATATATATGGCCTCCTACTTTCTGGTATTTGTCTTCTCTGATCACCTCCACAACTTTTTTTTTTGGCTGCACTGCGCAGCTCGTGGGATCTTAGTTTCCTGACCAGGGATTGAGCCCAGGCCCTTGGCAGTGAAAACGCAGAGTCCCAACCACTGGACCGCCAGGGAATTCCCTACCTCCATAACTTTTTGAAAACATCTACATCTTCACTATCCTTTGCCCCTGTCGTTCCTGTCCTGCTCAGTCTGACTTCTCCTCCCACTAGCTTCCCCTCCGTGCAGGGCTCTGTTCTGGAGAGAGGTTGGGATCTCCCATGTGGAGAGTTCTCAGGACCCAGAACTCCTCGGCACCCTCCAAACTTCCCTTGGGCACCTTTCACTCCCCCGTAAGCTGGAGACTGCAAAACTCAACCTGTAAAATTCATCTGCGCAAAGGTTCTCGGGTTAATTGGTTTTCCAGGCTTCCCTGTGAGAACCAGTGGGTGGTCTGGGAGTTCTCCAGACCCACTGTCTCCCCTTCCCTTCCCTTCCTTCCCACCATTGCTGATAACCCTACTGCTTTTTTTTTTTTTTTTGGCTGCATTGGGTCTTCGTTGCTGCGTGCAGGCTTTCTCTAGTTGCAGTGAGCGGGGGCTACTCTTCATTGTGGTGCACAGGCTTCTCATTGCGGTGGCTTCTCTTGTTGCAGAGCACGGGTTGTAGGCACGTGGGCTTCAGTAGTTGTGGCACGTGGGCTCAGTAGTTGTGGCTCGTGGGCTCTAGAGCACAGGCTCAGTAGTTGTGGCTCACAGGCTTAGTTGCTCCATGGCATGTGAGATCTTCCCAGACCAGGGCTTGAACCCATGTCCCCTGCATTGGCAGGCGGATTCTTTTTTTTACTTACTTACTTACTTACTTACTTACTTTATTTATTTATTTATGGCTGCATTAGGTCTTCGTTGCTGTGTGTGGGCTTTCTCTAGTTGCGGCGAGCAGGGGCTACTCTTCATTGCGGTGCGTGGGTTTCTCATTTCAGTGGCTTCTCTTGTTGCGGAGCATGGGCTCTAGGTGCACGGGCTTCAGTAGTTGTGGCATGTGGGCTCAGTAGTTGTGGCTCATGGGCTCTAGAGTGCAGGCTCAGTAGTTGTGGCACACAGCTTAGTTGCCCCACGGCATATGGGATCTTCCCGGACTAGGGCTCGAACCCATGTCCCCTGCATTGGCAGGTGGATTCTTAACCACTGTGCCACCAGGGAAGTCCTGATAGTCAGATTCTTAACCATTGCACCACAAGGGAAGCCCAATCCTACTGCTTTTGATGTAAGATATTTTCATTACACTTGGTTCAAAATATTCTCTAATTTCCATTGTACCGTCTTCTTTGTTTCATGGGTTATTTAGTAGTGTTTGTCTTGATTTCCAAATATATGAGGATTTTCTAATTTTTGTGAACTTGTTGAGACTTAAAGGTCCAGAAAACGATCAATTTTTAAAAATATTCTGTGCATTCTGGGAAAGAATGTGCGTGCAACACTGCTGTTGAGCGCAGTGTTCTGTATATGTTAGTTCAGTCAGTTTATTATTATGATGTCCTAATAATACAGCCTCACTGTTGAAGATTTTTTTTTCTTCTTATTCTATCAGTTACTGAGAGAAGTGTGTTCATCTCCCACTGTGATGTTTGTCTAATTCTTCCTTTCATTCTGCCAATTTTTGCTTCATATATTTTAAAACTGTTGAGTGCATATACATTTATATTTTCATATCTTCTTATTGAATTGAGGTTTTTATAGTAATATGTCCCTCATTATCTCTAATAATATTTTCTTTTAAAAGTCTACTTTGTTTGAAATTAGTATAGTTATACAAGCTTTCTTGGTTAGTGTTTGTATATTTTTTTTTAATCATTTTATCCCCTATGTGTCTCTCTCTCTTTTTTTCTTAATTGAAGTATAGTTGATTTACAATGTCATGTTAGTTTCAGGTATACAACACAGTGATTCTGTTATATATTCTTTTTCAGATTCTTTTCCCTTATAGGTTATTGGACAATATTGAGTATAGTTCCCTGTGCTCTACAGTAGGTCCTTGTTGGTTACCTATTTTATTCCCCTATGTCTCAATCTATTTTCTATATATTCTATCATTTTTTCTCTCTGTAGAAAATTTGGATATTTTGTATTGAATTAATCTTTTTTTAAAAAATAAATTTATTTATTTATTTTTATTTTTGGCCACGTTGGGTCTTTGTTGTGGTGCACAGGCTTCTCATTGGGTGGCTTCTCTTGTTGCAGAGCATGGGCTCTTGGCGTGCAGGCTTCAGTAGTTGTGGCACTCGGGCTCAGTAGCTGTGGCTCGCAGGCTCTAGAGCGCAGGCTCAGTAGTTGTGGCGTGCAGGCTTAGTTGCTCCACGGCATGTGGGATCTTCCCGGACCAGGGCTCAAACCCGTGTCCCCTGCATTGGCAGGCGGATTCTTAACCACTGCGCCACCAGGGAAGCCCGAATTAATCTTTTTTTAAAATTTGTGTTTAAACTGTTGGTAATCTCCTGTTAGCATTGAGCTCCTAATTCCATATTTTATAGTTGCCAGTTCTCTGATGAAATTCTTAATCTTGTCTTATTTCCTTGCATATAGTTATTCAAAGTCTGAGGTCTGACCCTTCATAATCTGGAGATCCTATGGTCTTTTCCTTCATTATCTGTGCTTTCTCTTGGGCTTTGTGCTGTCTTCCTTCCTTGTTTTCCTGGTCTTTTTTTTTTTATATAACAATAAACACCTTTTTTACATGAGCTAACATAGGAGGGAGGAGGATTTATTTGCTTTTCGAGGCCTTGGTATTCCTCAGATAGAATTCCAGCTCCTTGTCCTCGAGCGCAAAGCCATCTGCTTGACCACACTGGCCTGGTCTTGAAGTGATGCATGCAAAATGCTTGCCCTGCTAGAACTGCTCCTCTAGAACAGTGGTCCCCAAGCTTTTTTGGCACCAGTAACTGGTTTCGTGGAAGACAATTTTTCCACAGACCGGGGCGGTGGGTGGGTGGGGGAGATGGTTCAGGCAGTAATACAAGCGATTTTCAGGCAGTAATGTGAGTGATGGGGAGCAGCAGATGAAGCTTTGCTTGCTCATATCGTGCTGTGCGGCCTGGTTCCTAATAGGTTGCAGACCGCTGGGGACCCCTGCTCTAGAAGACTGCTGATTTGGGCGTTCTTCTTCCTTTCTTCATATTTCTTCTGAATTTTCTTTGATTGTTTTTTGTTTAAAGTCTCTTCCTCCTCAGGAGTCAGCTTGGCCTCTTCTTGCAGCCCAGGGGCAGGGCATAGTGGGGCTCGTACCACTGTGGGTGCTGTGTGTTGTTGGTGAGCACAATGCCGTTCTGCACCAGGGTCTTGGTATGGACCAGTTCATCGTTGGATGCATTGTAGACAATATCAGTAATCCTTGTCTTGCGTTTACCGCACGCCAAGCCCCAGGAGAAGTTCCCCATGTCCAGCCTCAAGGCCCGGTACTTCTTGTTGTCTCCCCACACGCAGACTCTGTGTCTGTGGCGGGGACCAGTCTTGGTGTTGGCAGCAGGGCATCCCAGCTCACACTTCTGCTTCTGGTTGTAGGGCTTCCTTTTGCCCTAGGTCTTGTGGTGCTGTGCCAGTTGTCCTGAGAGATGCCCATCGCTCGGCACTGGCTGGAAAGAAGGCTTAGTCCTTTTTAGTTGAGCACTAGCAAGCGTGTATAAAGATTGTTAAAACTTTTTAGAAATAATTTGAGGCCTATATGCACAGAAATCTCTGGTGTTCCTATACACCAACCATGAAAAATCAGGAAGAGAAATTAAGAAAACACTCCCATTTACCATTGCAAAAACATATATATAATACCCAGGAATAAACCTGACTAAGGAGGCGAAAGACTTGTACTCACAAGACTATAAAACACTGATGAAAGAAATCAAAGATGACGTAAACAGATGGAGAAATATACCATGTTCTTGGATTGGAAGAATCAATATTGTGAAAATGACTATACTACCCAAAGCAATCTACAGATTCAATGCAATCCCTATCAAACTACCAATGGCATTCTTCACAGAATTAGAACAAAAAATCTTACAATTTGTATGGAAACACAAAAGACCCTGAATAGCCAAAGCAATCTTGTGAAAGAAAAACAGAGTTGGAGGAATCAGGCATCTCGACTTCAAACCATACCACAAAGCTACAGTAATCAAGACAGTATGGTACTGGCACAAAAAGAAATATAGATCAGTGGTACAGTATAGAATGCCCAGAGATAAACCCACACACATATGGGCACCTAATTTATGACAAAGGAGGCAAGAACATACAATGGAGAAAAGACAGCCTCTTCAATAAGTGGTGCTGGGAAAACTGGACAACTACATGTAAAACAATGAAATTAGAACACTACCTAACACCATACACAAAAATAAACTCCAAATGGATTAAAGACTTAAATGTAAGACCAGACACTATAAAACTCTTAGAGGCGTGGGCTTCCCTGGTAGTGCAGTGGTTGAGAGTCCGCCTGCCGATGCAGGGGATGCGGGTTCGTGCCCCAGTCTGGGAAGATCCCACGTGCCGTGGAGCGGCTGGGCCCGTGAGCCATGGCCGCTGAGCCTGCGTGTCCGGAGCCTGTGCTCCGCAACGGGTTGGGCCACAACAGTGAGAGGCCCGCATACCACAAAAAAAAAAAAAAAAAAAAAAAAAAACCTCTTAGAGGAAAACAGGAAAAACACTCTTTGACATAAACCACAGCAAGATCTTTTGTGTGTGTGTGTGTGTGTGTGGTATGCGGGCCTCTCACTGTTGTGGCCTCTCCCGTTGCGGAGCACAGGCTCCGGACACGCAGGCTCAGTGGTCATGGCTCACGGGCCCAGCCGCTCCACGGCATGTGGGATCCTCCCAGACCGGGGCACGAACCCGCGTCCCCTGCATCGGCAGGCGGACCCCCAACCACTGCACCACCAGGGAAGCCCGCAAGATCTTTTTTGACCCACCTCCTAGAGTAATGGATATAAAAACAAAAATAAACAAATGGGACTTAATTAAACAAAATCTTTTGCACAGCAAAGGAAATCATAAATAAGACAAAAAGACAACCCTCAGAATGGGAGAAAATATTTGCAAATGAAACAACAGACAAAGGATTAATCTCCACAATATACAAACAGCTCATGGAGCTCAATATCAGAAAAACAAACAATCGGGTTAAAAAATGGGTGGAAGACCTAAATAGGCATTTCACCAAGGAAGACATACAGATGGCCAAGAGGCACATGAAAAGATGCTCAACATCACTAATTATTGGAGAAATGCAAATCAAAACTACAATGAGGTATCACCTCATGCTGGTCAGAATGGCCATTATCAAAAAATCTAGAAACAATAGATGCTGGAAAGGGTGTGGTGAAAAGGGAACACTCCTGCACTGTTGGTGGGAATGTAAGTTGATACAACCACTATGCAAAACAGTATGGAGGTTCATTAAAAAACTAAAAATAGCACTACCATATGACCCAGCAATCCCACTACTGGGCATATACCCTGAGAAAACCATAATTCAAGGAGAGACATGCACCACAATGTTCATTGCAGCACTATTTACAATAGCCAGGACATGGAACCAGCCTAAATGTCCATCGATAGATGAATGCATAAAGAAGATGTGGCACATATATACAATGGAATATTACTCAGCCATAAAAAGAAATGAAATTGAGTTATTTGTAGTGAGGTGGATGGACCTAGAGTCTGTCTTACAGAGTGAAGTAAGTCAGAAAGAGCAAAACAAATACTGTATGCTAATGCATATATATGGAATCTAAAAAAAAAAAAAATGGTACTGATGAACCTAGTTGCAGAGCAGGAATAAAGAGGTAGACACAGAGAATGGACTTGAGGACATGGGGTGGGAGGGCAAAGCTGGGGGGAAGTGAGAGTAGCATCGACATATATACACTACCAAATGTAAAATAGTTGGCTGGTGGGAAGCAGCAGCATAGCACAGGGAGATCGGCTCCGTGCTTTGGGATGACCTAGAGGGGTGGGATAGGGAGGATGGGAGGGAGGCTCAAGAGGGAGGGGATATGGGGACATGTGTATGCATATGGCTGATTCGCTTTGTTGTGCAACAGAAACTAACAGTATTGTGAAGCAATTATGCTCCAATAAAGATCTATTAAAAAATAATAATAATTTGAGGCCTAGGATACCAACATTCTGGGATCACCTTAATCCAGTTTGAGTGGCTGAGGTCATCTGAAGCTGGGCCGCCGTGCTTTTAAGAGCTGCTCTGTATCTAGTTGACTGTTACTCGGAGTGAGGACCCATCCCCAGGTGTGGTCCCCCAGCACACCCATCCCCAGGCACTGGAGGATGTCAGAAGCCCTGCTTGGCCGTTCAGCCTCCTCTTCCAGGACTGGCAGTCGTCTGGAGGGGAAAAGAGGCTCCAAAAGCCAGGCTCCTCTCACTCGGAGGCCTGTATTTCTCTCCTGTTTCTGACGCCCTTGAGCAGATGTTTTCTATTTGTTTGGCTTTTCTAGTTGTCTGTGGAAGTTTGGTCTGAATTGTTTAGTCTTTCATTACTAGGATGTCTGCTTTACATGTTAACAGATTATTTTTTTAAAAACCTATGGGAGCAAGGCAGATGCAGGGGACCAGATAGGAGACTGTTACAGTAACCCAGGTGAGAGATGCTTGTGGCTTAGACCAGGGTGGTGGTGTGGTGGAGGAGGTAATGAGAAAGGATTGGAATCTAGGTGTATTTTGGAGGTATAACTAACAGGCAGGATTGGCCGTTGGATATGGGGATGAAAGAAAGTGACCAATCAAGGACGACTCTGAGGTTTACAGCCTGAGGGTGAATGGTTCTGTCCTTTTCTAGGATCATGATGACTAAGAAAGGAGCAGTTTGGGGGGCAGAGGTGGGAGGGAAGGAAAAAGTGCAGTTTAGGTCATGTCAAGAGTGAAATACCTCTTAGATGCATAGGGGAGGTAGCCTGTGGATGGCTGAGGATAAGTGCCTGGAGTTTAGGGGACATCAAATTTGGGGGTCATCAGCACAGAGGTTGCATTTTAAGCCCTGAGCCTGGATCAGCTCATCTGGGGGAGGACATAGATGCACCAGGACCAAGGACTGAGCCTGGGGCTTCCAACATCCTGAGGTTGGGGTGGTGGCAGGAAAACCGGAGCGTGGTAGGTGGGGGTCCTGAAAGCCTAGTGCGGAAAGCACTTCCGAGGTCAAGTGAGATGCGGCCTTTGTGATGGGAATTTAAATTTGTTTTTTCCAGTTTGTCTTTTTTGTTTATGGTGTTTTAGTCTAATTAAAATGTGTGTTTCTCTGTGCCTGGATGTAGAATCTTAGTTCTTTCATACTTCTGGCTTCATGCCCTTTCCCATTCCAAAATTACCTGTGTCCATGTGGCACCCATGTGTGCCCACATGTGGGCCCAGAGCAGGGATATGTGGCTCCGGGGAGGGGTGAGCCCAGCATGGAGTGGTCGGATCAGTGTGCCTGAGCTGAGAAGGTGCTGGGGTCAGTGGTGGGGGAAGGGGACCCAGGTGCAGCCCCTCTTTGGGCCTTGGTTTCGCATCTGTGACCTTGAGGTGCTGGGGAGGATTCCTGGCTGTGAGGGAAGAGGCAGCCCCCAGTGAGCTGTGTAGGGCTGTGCCCCAGGGAGACAGGCATTTCCTCAGCACAGGCCAGTCTGACCAGCACCTAGGAGCTGAAGGGTTCACCCCTCGCTGCCCATGGACAGATGGGGAGACTGAGGCCTGAGAGCATTCCCACAGACCGTGGGGCCCTGGGAGGGGCTGTGGAACCCATCAGCCCAAGCCCTAAGCCCTGATGGCAGGGCAGGATCCCGGGGTCACTTGAAAAATCCAGTCTTGAAGGGGTTGGGCCAGTGTGTCCCCAGTGAGATAAGGAGTGGCATCTGCCAGGCTAGGATCCCAGCGCTGCCGGGAGGGACGGAGGGGCTGGCCCGGGCCTGGCTCTGCCTGTTGTAAATGAGCCACTGCTGCTGGGAGGACCCTAGGGAATAATGGTAGCTGGAGCACTTTGTAAACTGAGAAGCACCTTATATACAGCCAGGGGCGGTGTAAATGGCATCACAATTTGCAATCTGTAGAGTGCTGTACACCTGTGAGTGGCTGGACTTAAGGGGCAGCCCGGTGTGGTCTCAAAACTAACCTGTGGTTTGGTGGCAGGTTAGTGGCAGCAGACAGGCCACCCACGTGTCCCCATTCCCCAGTGAATGCTAGCAGAGCAGCCCAGGTCAGGAGGCCAGGGCAGGGGAGCCAGGCCACTTACTCTATGACATGTTCCCTAGAGCCATCCTCCAGCAGCACGGCTCACCCGTGGATGCCACCATCGCAGCTCTGGTCTGCACCGGGGTTGTCAACCCCCAGAGCATGGGCCTGGGTGGAGGGGTCATCTTCACTATCTACAATGCATCCACAGGTGAGTCCATACGGGACCCCGTGGGGAGGATGGGCTCGTCCACAGGTGCTAACAGTGAGGTGCTTTTAGACCACCTGAGTGTATGGCCAACCTGCCCTGTCTACCCACGCCCCTTCCTGGGTCTCTTGGTGCCCCTCAACCTCTGCAAAGCCTAAACCAAGTGTTAGTACAGAGGCCAGTTCATGGTACAGAGAGAGAAACTGAGGCCTAGAGCAGGGCCGGGGCTGTCTGAGGGGGACTGTTGATGTTCAGTGAGGCCTGGCAGCCACCGGGGTGCCCCTGACACCCCACATGCCCTGCCCAACTCCAGGGAAGGTGGAGGTCATCAATGCCAGGGAGACGGTACCCGCCAGCCACGTCCCAGGTCTGCTGGACCAGTGCAAGCAGGCCCAGCCTCTGGGCACAGGTGAGGCCCTAGAGGGGCCACCCGCTCCCACCCCACCAGACCACTGGGGCTGACCAGAACCCCCCACCCTGAAGGGGCAGTGCCCCTCATGGACGGCTGAACCACCCTGGCACTGAGGGTTGGCAGCTGGGGATGGGGAGCCCCTGCAGAGGTCCTGACTCCCCGAGTTTTCCCGGGGGAGGGCTCTCTGAGTTGGGAGGGATGATCCAAGCAGAGGGCCCACCTCAGCCGAAGGCCCGGAGGGTTCAGTGGAGACGGGTTGGGGGGCTGGGGGTGGTGGGCGGGGATGGGGCCAGTTTTTCCGGGCCCCACAGGCCTGGCCACGGACTTTGTGCAGAGGGCAGTGGGGAGGCACGGGGGTGTGAGGGGGGAGGGCCGTGGTCCCAGGTGGGCTCCAGAGGCTCGCTCTGGCTGCCACGACTGGGGGGCCAGGCAGCCAAGTGTGGAGCGATGGAGAGCCCCCGGGGGCCAAGGGGGGCGGCCCAGGGGCAGGGGCGTGACACCCGTGCCGTGCAGGTGCCCAGTGGATCGGGGTGCCCGGGGAGCTCCGCGGCTATGCTGAAGCCCACCGCCGCCACGGCCGCCTGCCCTGGGCGCAGCTCTTCGGGCCCACCATCGCGCTGCTCCGGGGGGGCCTCCGCGTGCCCCTCATCCTCAGCCACTTCCTGCACAGCAGCTACCTGCGCCCTTCCCTGCATGCATCGTCCCTGAGGTGAGCTCTGGTGGGGGCCCAGGGCCCCTCCTCAGCTCCTCCTCCAGCCAGCAGATCAACCTTCTGGGGGCCAGGGCCCTGGATGGCCAGTATGTCACTGTCTCAGCTCAGAGACCTCCGGTTCCACGAGGCAGAACCTCATCAGAGGGCTCAGGCCAGATAGAGTTTATGCCAAAGTGATGGGGCTCCCAGGGCGCAGATTTGGGCCCTGCCCTCCCCCCCACCCACTCTCTCTGGGCTGGCGGGAGGGCTTTGGCCACCCCACTCGCCCACCCGGGCAGCCCACTGACCAGGAGGAGTGCCAGGTGTCAGGCCCTGGGTGCACGCTGGCTTGGCGGGGGTGGGGGCATGTCCTCCCTGGGCCTGGGTGATGAGAGACACGAGGGTGTCAGCCCCACCCAATCCTGGAGAATCTGCCCCCATGACCACCACAGCCCCTCAGGACTCCGGACCAGGACTCCCTCCCTGTAGGGTCCTTGCAGAAGTGTGGCTGCCCTCCAGGACGTGGCCTCACCCTGGGGCCGCCCCCCACTCCCCAGGCAGCTCTTCTTCAATGGGACAGAACCCCTGAGTCTTCACGACCCACTCCCGTGGCCCGCGCTGGCCGCCACCCTGGAGACCGTGGCTGCGGAAGGCGCAGAGGCCCTCTACACGGGGAGGCTGGGCCGGATGTTGCTGGAGGACGTTGCCAAAGAAGGTCAGCACGTGAGGCCCCACAGCCCCGTTCCGCCAGAGAAAGAGGGGTCTGGGCGCCAGGGCGGAGGGTGCGTCCGGTCCTCCCCTCCCCTCCCCTCGCCTCGCCCTGAGAGGGGGCCAGCTGCTTCCAGGGCTCGGAGAGGCCGTTGCCCCAGTCCTGCCCACTGCTGGTCTCAGGGACCTTGCAGTCAAAGCCCCCGAGGAGCAGGGCCCCGAGGGTTAGGGCCCCGAGACGGGAGCTATCGGCGGCTGCAGGGGTGCTCCTGGGCCTGGAGTTGGCCACCCTCAGTCTCTCAGAGGCCAGCTTGCCTCCCCCACCTTCTCCCACTCTCCCCTCCAACCTGCCCGTCCCTGGCCTCTGTCCACCCATCCCCCAGCCCTGAGGCCACTGCCCACAGGCCCAGCACCACCCCTCTGGGCCTGGAAGGCTAGGGAACGAGGGGGGCCCCCACTGTGTGAACCAAGGTCCCTGGCTGACACTCTGCACCTCGTTTCCCCGTCTGTACATGGAGTCCTCTGTCTCACCCCAGGGAGCCGGCTGACCCCGCAGGACCTGGCATCATTCCGGCCTGAGGTGGTGGACGCCCTGGAGGTGCCCTTGGGGAACTACACCCTGTACTCACCGCCACCGCCTGCAGGGGGCGCGATTCTCAGCTTTGTCCTCAATGTGCTCAAAGGTGAGGCCCCCAAGGGCCCAGGGGTCCGGCGCCCGTGAACTGAATTCCAGGCCCAGCCAGGCTCTGGGTAGCCACTGCCTCCTCCAGCTCAGCCCCCTCCTCAGATACTGAAGACGGGGCTGAGGAGTGGGCCAGGACGGTGTGTTCTAGAGCTGGCCTCCGGTGTGGCCCATGCCTGGTCTCTGCTGAATGGTCTGCCGTCATCTACCCACTAAGTGCCCCCAGGTGACCCCGGCGTAGGGCACAGGTGCAGTGGCTCTGCAGGTGGTGAGCTGCCGGTCCAGTGTGTGCAGCTAGGCCTGAGGCCCAGCCTATTGCAGCCTGCAAGGGGGTTGCGGGGTGCGGGGGGCATCCTGGCAGTGCCCAGAGCTGGGGCTGCCTGATGCTGCCTGTGGCTGCCGTAACAAAGTATCACAAATTACCAAAACCTGGTGGCTCAGACAACAGAAATTTATTCTCTCATAGTTCTGGAGCCCAGAAGTTCAAAATCAGGGTGGCTGCAGGGCCACATTCCTTCCGGGGGACCTGGGGGAGAATCTGTTCTTTACCTCTTCCAGCTTCTGGCGGCTGCCGGCATTCCTAGGCTTGTGGCTGCATCCCTGCAATTTCAGCCTCCGTGGTCACACGGCCTCCCTCTTCTCTGTGTCTGTTTTATAAGGATATATGTGATTACATTTAGCGCCCACCCGGATAATCCAGGATAATCCGCTCCTCTCAAGATCCTTAATTTAATCACACATTTGCCATACAAGGTAATATTCACTCTTTTTCTATATAAGGTAGTATTCACAGGTTCTGGGAATTAGGACATGGACAAATCTTTCTCAACCCACTATACAGGATGACCCCCACCTGCGCCCACCCCCTCCCCAGGGTTCAACTTTTCCGCGGAGTCGGTGGCCAGCCCCGAGGGGAGGGTGAACTTGTACCATCACCTCGTGGAGACGCTCAAGTTTGCTAGGGGGCAGAGGTGGCGGCTGTGGGACCCTCGAAGCCACCCGGAGGTCCAGGTGAGGTGCCCTGAGCTGGTGGAGAGCCCCCTTCCCTGCCCCAGGGCTCAGCATGAAGGGAGGGGCAGGCCAACGGGTGCTCCGTCCACAGACCCTGAGAGCCTGGCGGGTGAGGCTGGAGGGATGTGTACACGGTTGGTTCTAGAACAGGATGGCCTGGCAGTGGCCCAGAGCAGGGAGGGTGCAGCAGTCTGGGGACTGAAGGGAGCCCTGGAGGGGCAGGTACGGGAGGGCAGTGGTGGCGCTGCGTCTCTGACACCCTTAGGGGACCTTCTGCTCTGTGACCCCACCTGGCCTCTCACTGACCCCGTCACCTGTCTGCCCACCCCAGAACGCCTCCCAGGACCTGCTGGGGGAGGCTCTGGCCCAGCACATCCACCAGCAGATCGACACCCGGGGTGACCACCAGCTCAGCCACTACAGCCTGGCGGGCACCTGGAGCCACAGGATGGGCACGGCCCACGTGTCCGTGCTGGGGGAGGATGGCAGCGCTGTGTCTGCCACCAGCACCATCAATACGCCGTATGTGGGGCGGGGGGCAGGTGGGCAGGCCCCACTCCATTCCCTAGACCTCAGCCCTCCACCCCCAGCCTGGCCTCCCAGCACCTCCCTGGCTGTGTCCATCGAGTGGTACCTTGTTTTCCCCTCTCCTGTGTCAAAAGCGTCCTACACCCTGACACCTCTGGCCAAAAAGGCTGCTGATGGGGTGGCCCTGAGCCAGGATGAGAACGGGCCTTACAACCAGGAGGATACCGTGGTGGGGGACAGGGTGGATTTTTGGGGGCAGGGCCAGGGAGGGAAGAGCAGTTCCAGGATGCTGGAGGGCACCTGCTAAAACGAGGGGCTTCTGGAGGGCTGGGGCGCAGCCCATGTGTGTCGGGAGCCCATGGCCTGCGCCCAGCTCTGCCTCTGTCCACAGCTTTGGAGCCATGGTGTACTCACCGCGCACCGGCATCCTCCTCAACAACGAGCTCCTGGACCTGTGCTGGAGGCACCTGCGGGGCTCCGGAGTCACCCCCCCTCCCGGTAAGCACAGTGCCCCCGGGCGAGAGGAGGGAAGGCAGGAAGGCTGGGCAGGCCCAGCACAGAGACAGGGATGGAGGGGGCGGCCCCGGGGGCGCTGGCTCAGAAGCGAGACTATACTGATACCCGTCCGGCCTCCAGTTCCAGGCGAGCGGCCCCCGTCATCCATGGTCCCCTCCATCTTAGTCAACGCAGCCCAGAGGTCGAAGCTGGTGATCGGCGGGGCTGGCGGGGAGCTCATCATCTCTGCTGTGGCCCAGGTGAGTCTGGGGGCTCCTGGATGGAATGTGCCCTTGCTGGGCGGCCCTGTTGTCCTGATGTCCTGGGAGGGGTTGGGGAGGGTGGCTGGTGCCCCTCCCTCCCTCCCTGCCTGCATCCTTCTCTCCCCCACCAGGCCATCATGAACAAGCTGTGGCTGGGCCTTGACCTGCAAGCTGCCATTGCAGCCCCCATCCTGCACGTGGACAGCGAGGGCCGGGTAGAGTACGAGCCCAGCTTCAGCCAGGTGAGGCCGTGGGCCAAGCCACCGCTAGGCAGACGCCTCAGCGCTTGCCTTCAGAGCCCCTGGTGGGGCCTCAGCTTTTGAGTGTGCCCAGTGCACTTTGGCTTTGGGGGCCACCAGGAGTTGAGAAGCTCCATGGGGGAGGCAACAGGCGGCTGGTCTCCACGGCAGGGGACAGGGTGTTGTTCACGTGACTCCCAGAACGAGCTCCCCTGCACCTTGGTCCCTGCTCTTTCTGGGCCATTCTCTCCGGAAGCTACTTTCCCCGGCTGAGGCCTCTCAGACTCTCCCTCATGGTGATCTGCAGCTTTTATCTGCAGGTTTATTTCTAAAGGAGTCTATTATTCCTGGGAGTCTGCAGAGGGATTTCCCTCCAGGGCACTGGGTTCTTGGTTCCCCACACAAGCAGGCCCGGGAGCTGAATTCTCTTGTGGGACTCCCAGCCCCTCCCCTCCGCCTGGGCAGATGGCTGGCCTCCTTGGAAGGTCTCTGGGCTGGCAGATGCCCTCACTAGGTCCCACTTTAAAGGACTAACAGCTTTTCAAGGCTCCAAACTTCATGCCCAGGGTCCATTCAAGCAGCTGGGGTTCAAGGTCATCAAAGCTGCCTTTCCTGTTACGAGCTTCTCTGGTCTCAAGGCCGCCTCCCAGGGCCGTTGGAATTCTGAGGACCACAGAGTGAGGGGCCTTGAGTCCAAGGGGGTGTGTAGTCCTGAGAACCTTGGTCTTTGGGCCTGGAGACTAAGGACCTCAGCCTGTCAGGCCCAAACTCTCAGAGTGCGAGGCCCTCCCTCCCAGCCTCCCTCCCTCCCTGTGCAGGGTCCTCCGCGTGGCAGGAGGACTTGATGCTCTCCCAGGACTCATCCTCTTAGGCCCTTCTCCTTGACCTTGACTGAAGGTCTTTACTCTGTGAACACCATTCTCCAAGGGCCTCACCTCTGAGAATTTGGACCTGACAGCCTGGAATCCAGAGAACCCCGAGCCCACAGCCCTCAGCTCCCTGGAAGGTTAGAGTGTTGGCCACACAGCTCAGGGCCTCCCATGGAGAACACGTGAGGCCCTGGAGACCCTGAGTCTCCAAGGGCCCTGAGAGCCAAGGCCCAGGCCTGAGGCCAGGAGGGTCCTTGTTCCTCAGGGCCTTGGAGTTCGGCCACTATGACCCTAAAGAATAGTCTCCGAGGACCACAGGTCCTGCTGTGGCTGCGAGGAGCTGGGCCTTCCAACCTAAGGACACTAGGTAATTAGCACGTCAGGCAGAGATACACCCAAGGCCATAGCGCCTGGAGACCTCGCCGTACCGGTGGCTCAGGTCCTGGAGGCCCTGGTCCTGGGGACAGCAGGGCACCTGGAACTGAGGGCCCTGGTGGGCGGGGGTCCTTGGCCTTAAGTGGGAATGTGGGGCCCAAGTAACACAGGTCTCCACATGCCAGGATCTCTGTGAAGAGTCACAGACTGGCAAGTGTGGGGACCAGGCCCCAAGGCAAGGTACTCAGGCCCTCAGACACCAACACCTGGGCCCTGATGCCCTCCAATTCCACACACTCACCGTCTCAGACCTGAGCCTTTACACTCTGTGCTCGGAGTGCCTCACCCTTGGGGACCGCTGGTGCCTGTGGCCTGGGGTCCATGTCCTTGGACTCATGGGTGTTCAGAAGCCTCCAGCTGACTCCTCCACCAGTGGGGCCCTGGAGAGTCTGGGACCCCCATCTTCTCATGCTGGTGTTGAGATGGCAGATCCTAAGCTGCCAACAATGCTGGCACCAGGGCCATTCCTCCTGTCCAGGGCAGGAGCCAGATGTTGAGTTGGGCCCTTCTTGTGTATGGGTGACCTGGGACTCCAAAGGGCCCAAGCTCTGCCTTCTAGAAGACTTTGCTTTCAAGGTCCTCAAAACGTTGAAAGCTATCTTCTCCACAGAAGCCCTTGGACTCCTTGGTTGTCACGTTGAGGCCCCTGGTGTCCTTGATCCAGGACAGAAGTGAACCTGCATCTCAGCTTCCTTCTAGTCTGGGCGATGTCCTCCTGTCATATCCCCTGGAGCCCAGGCTTCTCCTCTGGGGCCTTTGGAGTGGGAGGCTGTAGACTCCATGCCTGCAGACAAGGCTGCGTCCAGCGCCCCTCTGTCCTCTCCCAGACCGCCCCTGCCAGTCCTGCCTCCTCGGCCAGGGTCCTCAGCTCCCTGCCCGGGTCCCAGCCCCTCCATGACCAGCCTTCTCTCCTCTCCAGGAGGTGAAGAAGGGGCTCCAGTACCGGGGCCAGAACCAGACCGAGAGGCCCGTTTTCCTGAACGTGGTCCAGGCCGTGTCCCAGGACGGGGCCTGCGTGTACGCCGCAGCGGACCCAAGGAAGGGTGGGGAGCCCTCAGGCTACTAAAGAGGTTGCTCCCTCCCCACTGGGATCCCGCCCAGCACACGTCCAGGCTGGCCTGGTCCATGGGACCGAGTGCTCCAGCAGAATCTGGACCCCTTGGCAGGACGGTCAGCCTGGGGCTTCAAGAGGTGGGGACAGCCCAGCAGATGGACGGCTGTGGGGGCTGAGCCCTCCCCTCCCAGAGCCACTGTGGCCCTGCCCTGACCCCTCCAACCTCCCCAGGCCTCTCACCCAGGACTGTGCCCCCGCTCCCCAAAGCCCCATTCCCCAGCTGTGTATCTTCCAGTCCAAGATTAAAGAAGAGGCTGCACCACGCCTGATTCAGGGCTGAGGTGGGGAGGAGACCTTCAGAAAGCACGTGCAGTGAGCTGCAGCCCTCCACACACACCACCACGGAGCCGGGGAAACCAGACACGGGCTGGGCCTTCTCCAGGCCGCCCCTGGACACTTGCTGGGGCTCCGCACATGGCTGCCCGGACCCACCCATTGGGAGGAAGGCAGGGGTGTGGCCTGGGGGCACCTGTCCCTGGCTCCTGGGGGCCCTTTGCCCAGGCCCGTCCTGGAGCTTGTCCTCCGTGCCAGGAAAAGGCTGGATGAAGCGAGACCTAAGCCCCCCGCAGCCCCCAACTCCAACATGTTCTCACCCTCGGCACTGTTGACGTTTTGGGTGAGTCATTCTTCGCAGGGGCGCTGTCTACGCACTGTAGGCGGTGGAGCAGCATCCCTGGCCTCCCCTTGCTAGGTGCAGCGTCATCCCACCCCCACAGCCAGTCACCAAACCACCCCCGATTGAGACCCACGAGCCCCCAGCCACCGTGGATGGCTTTGCCAGCTCCTGGGTGCGCCGCCCTCCCTGGGGGGGATCCTGCCCCATGCCGAGTCCTGGGAGCATTGGGAGTTCCTGTTTCACCCCAAACATCCCACAGGGGTGTACCTCCGCCTGGAAGGGCGCCACTACAGATCCATCACCTCCCATTCTGCCTGGAGTTCAGCCGCACAGGACGGGTTGGGTGTTGCTCCTGTGCCTGCTGGGACAGAGTACTACACACTGAGGGCCTTCAGACAACAGACACCCTCGCCGCAGTGCCTCCCAGCTGCATCCCCAGAGCATGATAACGGTGTCCCTACACTCCTGACTCACCCTCTGCCATCCCTGGGACCCTCACCACCCCCTGGAGCCTCAGTTACCACTTGTGAGCTGATGGGTCCCCGCCCAGGCTCTAGCCCAGGTTTCTGGACCGTCAGACTCACATACCTACTCACCCACCCACCCACCCACCTCCCACCTCCAGAGCACCTGGGATCCACAGGCACCTCGGACTCAACACACCCAAGCAGAAGCCAGCTCTGAGGCAGCCGGCAGTTCTCCGGTGCCCCCTCTCCCCGCTCCATGATAGTCACCCAGTCCTCTCCCTCCATCTGCGTGGCTTGGCCTTGGTTCCACCTCTTTGTCCCTTTCTGCCTCCTTGCCGCTGCCACAGCCTCGATCCACGCCCTACTCGTGACAGTGATGAGCCTTGGAAAATGCATACCTGATCCTGCCATGAGGCCACACAGAGCCCTCCTTGGCTCCTGGGGGCCCCTGGAGGAAGCCCATTCCTCTCGCTCCCTGCTCATCCCACCCTAGGTTACTTGCCGGGCCCCTGCCCACATCCCTCCTGGACCACAAGCAATGCCAACCAAGATGCATTCCCAGCCCAGTTAGCGACTCTTACAGCCTCTTTAAACACCTTGTTACACAGAGGAAATCAAAGCAGTATCTTCAAAATAACATTCACATCAATACAGATCAGCCCCCACAGAATATGGCTAAAGCAGGGCTCAGAGGAAAATATATTGCCTTAAATAGTTACATTAATAATAATCAAAACAAATAAAGTATCTAACATACGAAGTTAGTAAAAGAACAATCAGAACGGTAAGGAAGGCAAGAGGAAGAATTTAGTAACAACTGAAGCAGAAATTGATAAATGTGAAGTCAGAAGAACAGATGTTTGAAAAAGATACATAAGCTATTAGCTAGCCAATTAGTAAAAATGAAGGACGTGTAAATACACACAGAAAAGAAATGAGGACGGGGAAATAACTTAAGCTATAGAGGAAGTTAGAAGTACTAGAAAAGGTTACTCATTTTAATAAAAATAAATTTGGAAACTTGACAAATTACTTTCTAGGATGATATAAGTAGAATTGCGATACTTAACACATACTAAAAACATTGCCACTTATCTGAAATTCAGATTTAATTGGGCAGGCTTTATTTTTATTTGCTAAATCTGACAAGCTTAAGTATAAATGACAAACGGGTCCAAGAAAGAGCAAAGGTCTAGACATGTCAGTGATCACAAAAAAAAACTGAGAACGTGGCAGAACACTGGCCTACCTCAAATGCCCTTCTGGAAAGTTTCCCAGGCGAGGTGTGTCCTGCCATTAGGATCAGAGGCCTCTCTTGCCAGTTAAGCTGCCACAGTGTAGAGCGAGGAGGAACATTTCCACATTCACTTTATGAAGTCAGCATAGGACTAGCCCCAAACTTGGCAAAGCACACCAAAGACCAATTGTGTTTGGGAAACTCAACACAAAACTCCTCAAACAAATACAAGAAAGGAGACTCCAAGCAACACATTCAAAAGGACAGGGTGTCCGGGTAGGGCCGACACCATTACTGCTGGGAATGTCCATGAGAGGGACTTGTACTCCTCTTTCACCAGAGGAGAAAAATCACAGAGTCCTCTCCATGGAGAGGCATTTGACAAAATTCAACACTCATTCTTTTTTTTTTTTTTTCGCAGTACGCGGGCCTCTCACTGTTGTGGCCTCTCCCGTTGCGGAGCACAGGCTCCGGACGCGCAGGCTCAGCGGCCATGGCTCACGGGCCCAGCCGCTCCACGGCATGTGGGATCTTCCCGGACCGGGGCAAGAACCCGTGTCCCCTGCATCGGGAGGCGGACTCTCAACCACTGCGCCACCAGGGAAGCCCTCAACGCTCATTCTTGATTTAAAAAAAACAAAACAAAAAAACCCCCCACAGACAAAACAACAACAAAACGCTGAATAAAATGGAAATAAATGGATATTCCCTTAACATGAATAAATATCTCAAAACAACAGTAACATCTGTTGGACACTGACCATGGCTAGGTGCTACTCTATTGCTTTACATGTATTAATTCACGTAATTCTCCCTAATGAAAGGGAGCTATGATGAGCCCCATCTTACAGTGAGAATACTGATGTACTAAAGCTCCCAGGGCCCTGTGGAGTAAGTGCCAGAGGTGGAAACTGGGGAGACAGATGGAGAAAATGAGTCTTGACCCCATACCATATACAGAAATTAATTTGAGATGAATCTTAGGCCTAAATGGGAAAACTAAAATAAATGCCTGGGCAACCAGTCCAGAATCATTTATTACAAAGACCATCATTTTCCTCATTGAATTGTATCAGTGCTTTTGTGAAACAAACAAAAAAACTCAAGTAAACCAAGCCATCAGATTTTAAAACACACTGTAAACATACAGTAGGTTAAAACAGCATATGAATAAACCTCAGAAATCAATCAACCACAACACAAAGTTCACAAAGAAATGCAAACATATGGGAATTTTGTCTGCTAAAAGAGCATTTTGAAGCAGTAGGAAAAAGATGAATTGCTGACAATCAGTATTAGAACAAGTGGGTAGCCACCTGGAAAACAGTAAAGTGGGACCCCGGCCTTTTATTTATACCAAATGAAATGCCAGTTGGACCAAAGATTTAAGAGTTAAAAATAAAACCATATAAATATTGTAAAAAAATGGGAGAAAAAAATTTTATTTATGTTCTTAGAGCGGGGAAGTCCTTTTTTAGGCACGACATAAAATCAAGAAGCCATATTAAAGGGACTTCCCTGGTGGTCCAGTGGGTAAGACTCCACACTCCCAATGCAGGGGGCCTGGGTTCGATCCCTGGTCAGGGAACTAGATCCCGCTTGCTGCAACTAATAGTTCGCGTGAGGCAACTAAAGATCCCACGTGCCACAACTAAGACCTGACGCAGCCTAAATTAATTAATTAAAAAAAAAAAGAAGCCATACTAAATTGGGACTTCCCTGGCAGTTCAGTGGTTAAGACTCTGCCCTTCCAATGCAGGGGGCAGGTTTGATCCCTGCTCGGAGAACTAAGATCCCACATGCCATGCGGCATGGCCAAAAAATTAAAAAAAAAAAAAAAAAAAGAAATTTGAACACATAAAAATTTTAAATTTTGACGTGAAAAATATTTCAAAAGACCAATGAAAACCTTGCAGAAAGACAGTTTCAATACGTGATCTGGGGCTGGTTACTTCAATATTTAAATATTTAATATCAAAGACCAAGTATCCATTAGAAAGATGCACAGGGATATGACTCATTAGACCACAGAAAGAGAACTACAAATCGCCATTTCAACATATAAAAAATGGCTCAACCTCACTGATAAATGCGCCAATTAAAAAAACAATGAGGCTTCCCTGGTGGCGCAATGGTTGAGAGTCCACCTGCCAATGCAGGGGACGCGGGTTCGTGCCCCGGTCCGGGAAGATCCCACATGCCGCGGAGCGGCTGGGCCCGTGAGCCATGGCCGCTGAGCCTGCGCGTCCGGAGCCTGTGCTCTGCAACAGGAGAGGCCACAACAGTGAGAGGCCCGCGTACCGCAAAAAAAACACACAAAAAAAAACCAGTGAGATCCACAGGGACAAAGCAAATGGCTCCAGCCCAAAGGCTTCCTCTGTGAACACTTCCAAACACTGACGGAACAAGTCAGTCTTACACAAACTCTTCCCGAGAACAGAACAGAGAAAACACTGCCCAACTTTTAATAAGGCCAGCATAATCCTGAGAACAAAACCTGACAAAGAAACTTCATGAAAGAAAAGTACAGGGTGATTTCATTCATGCACAGAGATGCAAAATTCCTAAATGAAATCTGAGCAAGCCAAATTCATATATATAAATTCATCACTACCAATTTGGGTTTATTCTGGGAATGCATGATTGGTTGAACATTACAAAGTCAAGCAATGCAATTCACTGTATTAACATACTAATAGAATAAAGAAGAAAAATCATTCACCATCTCAATAAATGCAGAAAAGCATCTGATAAAATTTGCCAACTTTCACAATAAAAATTCTCAGTAACTAGAAATAGAAGAAAACTTCCTTAATTTTATAAGTTGCGGCTACAAAACCCTACAGTAAACATCATACTTCATGGTAAAACATACAAGCCTTCCTTTTGAGATTGAGACCAATTCCTTTTGAGATGGAAACATGCATTGCTAGCTTTCATCATTTCCTGTCCATACTGAAAGCGAAGTCCTTGCCAGGGCAATAAGGTGAGAAAAAAGAACAAAAGGTATAATTGGAAAGGAGGCCGTAACACTGTCAATATCTGTAGATACTTAACAGGTAAACTGTTAGAAATAAGTCAACTGAACAAGATCACTGGAATCAAGGAAAATATACAAAAATCAATGATATTTCTACATCATTCACAAATAGAAAACACTTTTTTGAACTGAAATCACTTACAATAGCATTAAAAAAAAAAAATCCATGCCTAGAAGTAAAACTAACAAGTATGCAAGACCTCTACACTGAACGCTGCAAAATATAACCAAAGAATTTGAAGAAAACGAATAAATGGAGGATTATACTACATTCATGGACTAGAAGGCTTAGTGCTGTGAAGAAGCCAATTCTCCCCACATTCACCTATAAATCCAATGCAATCCTAATAAAAATCCTCACAGGTTTGTGTGTGTGTATGTGTGTGTGTGTGGAAATTGGCAAGCTGATTCTAAAATTCATATGGAGACACCAAGGACCAGGACTAGCCCAGGCAATCCTGAGGAAGAACATGGAGAGGAATCTCCCTGGTGGTCCAGTGGTTAAGACTCCAAGCTTCCAATGCAAGAGGCCTGGGTTTGATCCCTGGTCAGGGAACTAGATCCCACATGCCACAACTAAAGATCCCATGTGCTGCAGCTAAAGAAAAAGATCCTGCATGCCACAACAAAGATCCCGCATGCTGCAACTAAGACCCAGTGCAGCCAAATAAATAAATAAAAATAAAATATTAAAAAAAAAGATATGGCCAATTAAAAAAAAAAAAAAGAACATAAAGGAGGACTCACATTACCAGATGTCAGGAACAAGCTATGGTAATTAAGGCAATTTGGTATTGGTGCAAAAATAAACTGGGCAGGGCTTCCCTGGTGGTGCAGTGTTTAAGAATTCACCTGCCAATGCAGGGGACACAGGTTCGATCCCTGGTCCAGGAGGATCCCACATGCCATGGAGCAACTAAGCCCGTGCGTCACAACTACTGAGCCTGTGCTCTAGAGCCCGCAAGCCACAACTATTGAGCCCATGTGCCACAACTACTTAAGCCCGTGTGCCTAGAGCCCACGTTCCGCAACAAGAGAAGCAACCACAATGAGATGCCTGCTTACCGCAAAGAAGAGTAGCCCCTGCTCAACGTAACTAGAGAAAGTCCATGCAGCAATGAAAACCCAATGCAGCCAAAAATAAATAAATAAAATAAAATTTAAAAAATCTATCAAAAATAAACTGGGCAATGGGACAGAACAGAAAGTCACCTGACCTCTGACAGAGGAGACACAGCAGTGCAATGGGAAAGGAATGCTGTTTCAATAAACAGTACTGAGTCAATCAGAGAGCCAGATGAAAATTGTGTATCCTAACTCCTACCTCACACCATGCACAAAAATCATTCCAGATGGTTGGCAGATCTAATCATGAAATATCACACAATAACACTTTTATAGGAAAATACAGAACAGCTTTGTGACTTGGGAGAAGGCACGTGTTTCTTAAACAGGACACAAAAAGTACTAACTGTAAAAGAAAAAAATGGATAAACTGACCTACATAAAAATTAAGAACTTCTATTCAACAAAAGACATTAAAATAGTGAAAAGGCAACCCATGGAATACGAGAGTATCTGCAGTGCTTATATCTGACAATAAACTCTTACCCAGAATAAAGAACTCCTACAAATCAATTAGAGAGCTCCAGATAACCTGATGGAAAATGGGCAAAAGACTTGAACACACCTCATAAAAGACGAGCTCTGGATGGCCAGTGAACATACAAAGAAATGCACAGCTTCACTAGTTATCAAAAAAAATGCAAAATAAATCCACAATATGCTACCACTATATACCCATCAGAATAGCCAAAATTCAAGAGACCAACAATGCCAAGTGTTGGCAAAAATATGGCAAAATGGGGACTTCCCTTGCAGTCCAGTGGTTAAGACTCCACACTTCCACTGCAGGGGGCATGGATTTGACCCCTGGTTGGGGAACTAAGATCCCACACTAACATTCCACTTCTATAAACAAAGTACAAATACAGAGGTTGTTTTTTTTTTTTTTTTTTTTAAATACATATATATATGGCAAAATGGAATTGCCATTCACTGCCGGTGGGAACATCAACTGGTAAAACTACTTTGGAAAACCAGTATTACCTACTAAAACTACCACACTCCTACCTCATGCCCAGCAATGCTACTCCTAGGAACTTACCCAATATAAATGCATATGTCTGTAACTGACCAGGACCCTATGGGGCCTTCCTGGAATAGACCCTGCCCCCTCCAATGTCCTCTGCCTGCCTCTCTGTCTATAGAAAAACTTTAGTCTCCAAGGCCTTCCCTGAGTTTCAGAGAATACATTTAATCAGAGAAGTGACAAATGCAGAAAGAAAGAAGAATAGCCAAGCAAGACAAAGTAACAATAGTTTAGCCATTAAACAAAGTCAAGGACCTTCAGTTACTCCTCAAGGGCTACAGATAATATTCTGAGCTATGTCCTTTGAGCCATTTTGCAGATACTGAAACCCCCACCAGGTGGAAGAAGTTAACTGCATGCTGCCCACTAGCACATAGACCCCAGGCCAGCTGGAACCAGAAGGATGATGATGTTGACTCCCAATTACCTCACCACCAACCTATCAGAAAAATGTCCACGACCCGACCACGCACCCTGAAACCTCCCTCCCTCACCCTGTCTTTAAAACCTGTCCCTGAGGGACTTCCCTGGTGGCGCAGTGGATAAGACTCCACACTCCCAATGCAGGGGACCCAGGTTCAATCCCTGGTCAGGGAACTAGATCCCACATGCATGCTGCAACTAAGAGTCTGCATGCCACAACTAAGGAGTCCATGTGCTGCAACTAAGGAGCTGGCAAACTGCAACTAAAACCTGGTGCAACCAAATAAATAAATTATTTAATAATAAAATAAAACCTTTCCCTGAAAGCCATCAGGGAGTTCGGGCCTTCTGAGCATTAGGTACCTGGACTCCTTGCTTGGTCTTGCAATAAATGCTGCACTTTCCTTCAGCACAACTTGGTGTCAGTAGATTGGCTTTACTGCATGAAGGCGAGCAGACCCACCTTTGGTTCGGTAACACATCTGTTCATCAAAAGACACATATAAGAAAGTTTACAGCACTAGCCATTATAGCTCCAAACTGAAAACCACCCCAAAGCGCCTCAACAGGGAAATGGATAAACAAATTCATTAGCTGAAATAATACTCAGAAAAAATAAAAAACTCAAAGCAGAACACCTCAACATGGATGAATCTCATAAACATAATATGCGCAAGCAGCTAGATGCAGAGAGCGTCGACTCTAGGATTCCACCTGTGTGAAGGACAAACCAAGCAGAACTCGCCTATGGGGTGAGAAACTGGTGGTTGACCTGAGGACGAGGGAGAGGACAGTGTCTGATAGAAAAAATGTTAGGGGTGACCAGAGTGGTGGTTCACTGGGCATGTTCACAAGCTGTACCCTGAGCAGTGCACTCTCTTGCTTACAACTTATACTTTATTTAGCAGAGTTCCATCAAAGCAGCAGGGCCCACACCATGGGAACTGGGCAAGGGGTCCCTGTAAGGCTACTGTCTCCCATGGGATGATGCAGCCTGAGGTCCATGTGGCAGAGTCAGGAGGGAAGATGCATGGAAAGTGGAGGGAGGATCCAGAGCTGACTGGAGCCCGTGAGGATGGGCTGAAGCCCACATCCCTTCTTGTTGCCAAGGGCGACAAAGGTTTCTTGTAGCAGCTGGATTGCTTTGTCACACACCTGACCCAGGAGAATGGATTGAGGGTGGACTGGGACGAGGTGGAGTGGTTGCCTGGATTCCGCTGGCGCTGATGAGCTGGGTCAGCAGGCGCGACACAAGGAGTGTGACCTACAAAAGAGGTTGCCAATTCCCTTCCGCCCTCCCAATCCTGCACAGGAATCTCTCTTGAGGTCCTAACCCAAAACACATTGGGAAGGGAATTCCGGGAATTCCGGGAATGCCGGTCAGCCTGACAGAGGCCCCACGGTGTGTTTCACTAACTGACAAAGAGCAAAAAATCTGAAGGCTCCTTACACTGATGAGGGTGTAGGGGGCCCGGCAATCGCGTAGGTTGGTGGTGAGTGTCAGCGGGTACGACTCTAGGAGGAAAACAAATGTGTCGTTTAACCAGCCCATCGGACTTCCCTGGTGGCGCAGTGGTTAGGAATCCGCCAGCCAATGCAGGGGACACAGGTTCAAGCCCTGGTCTGGGAAGATCCCACATGCCGCGGAGCAACTAGGCCCGTGCGCCACAACTACTGAGCCTGCGGTCTACAGCCCGTGAGCCACAACTACTGAGCCCGCGTGCCTAGAGCCCGTGCTCCACAACCAGAGAAGCCACCGCAATGAGAAGCCCACGCACCGCAACAAAGAGCAGCCCCCGCTCGCCACAACTAGAGAAAGCCAGGGCGCAGCAACAAAGACCCAACACAGCCAAAAATAAATAATATAAATAAATAAATTTAAAAACAAAAACAAAAAAACCCCCAGCCCATCATCTTGTGTGAATTTCCCCTACAGGTGAACCTGAACTTACTTACCAAGCACAACAGCATTTGAAGAAGCAAAAGACTGTCCACCACCTGGGGAATGACTAAGTAAATTCCTCTGTTTGAGTTTTAAAATTTTCTAATTGTAGTAAAATACAAATAACACAGGACTTCCCTCGTGGCTCAGTGGTTAACAATCTGCCTGACAATGCAGGGGACACGGGTTTGAGCCCTGGTCTGGGAAGATTCCACACGCCATGGAGCAACTAAGCCCGTGCGCCACAACTACTGAGCCTGTGCTCTACAGCCTGCATGCCACAACTACTAAGCCCATGTGCCACAACTACTGAAGCCCACATGCCTAGAGCCCGTGCTCCATAACAAGAGAAGCCACCGCAATGAGAGGTCCGTGCACCACAACGAAGAGTAGCCCCTGCTCACTGCAACTACAGAAGGCCCGTGCGCAGCAATGAAGACCCAATGCAGCCAAAAACATATAAATAAAATAAATTTAAAAAAATAACAAAAACTTTACCGTCTTAACCATTTCTAAGGGTCCAGCACAGTGGCATTAAGTACTTTCACATGGTTGCACAATCATCACCACCACCCATCTTGACCTTTTCTTGTTCCCAAACTGAAACTGTCCCCATTAATTGACAGCTCCCAGGAGTTCCCTGGTGGTCTGGTAGTTAGAATTTGGTGTTTTCACTGCCATGGCCCGGGTTCAATCCCCGGTCAGGGAACTTGCCAAAAACAACAGCTCCCCATTTCCCCTCCGCAGCCCCTGGCAACCTCTATTCTACCCTCTGTCTCTAAGAATTTGCTCTAGGGACCTCATGTAAGTGGAATCATGCAGTATTAGTCCTTTTGTGTCTGGCTTATTTCACTTAGCATAATGTGCTCAAGGTTCATCCATGTTGTAGCAGTGGTCAGAATGTCCTTCCTTTTTATGACCCGATAATATTCCATTGTACAGATAGACCACATTTGTTTATCCATTCACCTGTTGATGGACACTTAAGTTGCCTCCACCTTTTGGCTATTGTGAATAATGCTGCTATGAACACTGGAAGATCCATTGAATTTTTAAAAACCTTTTGCACATAATATTTATCTTCAACACTAATGAAAAACATAAGGCCATCTTTTCACATCTCTGCCTGTTGTGTATAGTTCAGGGGACCAAGTGCTGCAACACATAGACCCCAAAATGTACTATGGCTTACTCACAAGGGAAGTTTATTTTTTGTTCCCAAAGCAGTGCTGGATGGGTGAACAGGTGGGGATGGGGAGATCTTTCCACATGCGAGGGACCCGGTTTGGCATGGCTTCCAGTCACCTGTGCAATATTGGGAGCAGGGGGAAGGGCCTGCAGGGGGTTGCCTGTGGAGGTGTTAAGGACCAGCCCTGGAACTGCCCCACCCCCTCCGGCTAGAAACTAGTCACATGACTGCACCAACTGCAAAGGGTGCTGGGGAATGGAGTCCAGTGCTTTCGGAAGGGCACCCGGCCTGTGTGGCTGCAGAGTACCTACTGGACCTCACTTCTCTAATGGCTTCTGTCCTCTGAAATTCAGCTGGAGCCAGACTCCTCCAAGAAGCACCCACCTGGCCTCCTGCTCCCACAATGCACTACACCGATCACACCCCCTCCAGAGCAGCATGGACCATGGGGACAGGGGTCTCCCAGCAGAGGCCTGGCCCGGGGCAGGGACTCGGTCACCTGGGGCTTTGTGGGAGGAAGCAGCCTGGCAGAGGGGTCCCTACTCCCCACATTGGTCCCTTCCCCCCACATCAGCCCCTTCCCACTGTTCAGCCAACAGGAAGCCCAAGTGGGAGGCTGGAGGGGAAGTGGTGTTTCCCCTCCTCGGGAGGCTAGAGGCCTCTGTTGGTGGGGCAATTGCCTCTGTGGTGAGGGCCCCATGCAACCGCATGGCTCTCACTTTATTGGGGACCTGGCCTGGCTCCTTGGCCTCCCCCACCCTTTGTCCCTCGCTGGCTCCTATTTCACTTCCCAGCTCTCCCATTACCTGCATTTCCAAGTCCCTGGATTACTGTCCTCCAAATCCCAACTAGTACAAGGGACAGGGGACTGGCCGCTGGGTTCTGGTGCTGTCACTCCCTGGGGCTGTGGTTTGGGGAGACCACCTCTCTGAGGCCAGGGTGCCTACCGTTGATGTTTCTAGGGAGTCTATGCCCAGCTCTGGGATCTTGTGCCCTCACACAGGCGCTGCAGCACCCCAGACTCCCGACGGGCCCCTGGGAAAACCCTGCCAGGTGTTGGGGCTTCCCAGCCCGGCCAGCCCCTGGCACTGGGAAGGCCTGACGTCTGGGGCCAGGGCCACGATGGAGCCCTTCTCCTGCCAGGGCAGCTCCAGGGCCTGCCTTAGAGGGACAAGAGTAGGGTAGGGAGCCTGAGGGAGGCCATGCTTTACTTTCAGGATGAAGCCTGGCAGGGGAGGCACCTCTGCTGCTGCCCTCCACGTCACTCCTCAGACCTGAGTGCACTGCCCATCCTCTGAGCCTTTGCCCAGGCTGTTCCTCTACCTGCAAAGCCCTCTGACCAATCACACCTCTGAGGCCAGTCTGGGCGGTGACGCTGCCCCTGCCCTCCTGCCCTGACCAGGAACCTGACCCTCACCCACTGTCAAGGGCCTGGCCCAGCCTGGCTCGGCAAGGGAGGTACCGGGGCTCAGTTTGGTGGGAGGCCAGCCCTGCCTTACCTCATCTGCAGAGAGGAAAGTACCTGCCCAGGGGCCAAAGGGTGGGCCCTCAGCCCCCCTGTCCTGAGCTGGAAGCCCAGAGGTTGGGGGCAGGTGGGTGGGGTCTGGAAGGACAAGAAGCACTGACCCCATCTGCCTCCACCAGAGTCTTCTCAGCACCACCCCCAGGACTCCCACCCCCCCACTCTCATCTTAGCTCTGTTCAAATGTGCCCCACTGTGCACACTCCAGGAATCCCTGCAGACGGGATCTGCCACTGCCCCTGCCCACCCCTCTGCCAAAGGTGAGGCTGAGGAGGTAGGGAGGCCTGGCCTCCGATCCGAGTGGTCAGTGCCAGCTGGACAACGTTGAGTAACCCATGCAACCTCTGAGACTGGGGGACGACTCGAGCCCCACCCCCACAAGATGAGGGAGATGAAGAGGTGGGTCTGCATGAACCTTGGCCGAGGTTGTGACCACAAGCCTGCTGGCCCAGCTGCACTGCTCTCCCTGATGGCCTGGGTCCCTGTGTAGCCTCCGTCTCCACTGTTCTTACCCTCTGCTGCCCCCACGTGGCCACTCTTGGTGCTGCGGTGAGGGGGCTTCACTCAGCCTCCCACCCAGGGCTCCAGATCTCGTGGGCAACCCCCTGCCCCTCACTCCTCTCAGGCAGAGCTGCCCGCACTGGCGAGGGGGCGCCAACCTCTAACCCCACACTCCCTGGTGCTTTCTCCATCTAATACCTATGATGCAAATCTGACCCCATCCTACCCTGCCCAGGCCTGCCCACAGTCCCCATTCAGCACCCTTGCTACAAACGGGGCAGCGATGGCATAAGGCCTGGGCCCTGTACTAGCTTCTGGACACTCCTGGGCAAAGGGCTCAGGGACCGGGACCAGTTGGGCATCGCATTACCAGACTGCCTCTGGGGCTGTGACAGGGCAGGGTGGGGGGCCCAGGGCCAGGCTGCCAGCTTGCTTGTTCCCTACACTGGGGGAGGGTGGGTCACCCAGCCCTGTCCCTTCTCGAGTGCCCAGCGTAGCACCCCATGGAGAACCCTTCCCCTCCCCACCACAACGTGGTCATTGTTCTAGATCCCACTTTACAGATGGAGAGACAGAGGTTGGGGAGAGACCGGTCTCAGGTGACCTGCCAGTGGACGAAGGCCTCAGACCCAGGTTGCTCTGGGTGCTGTGGACCGCACAGGGCAACCGTGGGACTCCCTGGAACCGAAGCACAGCACGAGCATCAGGACACCAGGGAAGGGGCACCAAAGGCTTGTTTTCTCCCCCAACAGGCAGGGAGGGGTGTTTCAGGAGGTGTTCCAGAGACTTAGAATTACAAGCCTGGAGCTTAGAGGGTGACTCTCCACACCCAAGTCTGGACCCACCTACAGTCTCAGGCCAGGCCCAGGGTCTGGGAATCAAGGCAGCTCGGCCCTGGGGCTCCCTGTTGGGGCACCAGGACTCAGTATACTGGGAATCAGCATCATGGGCACGGGATCTGAGGTACTGGCCTTTGAATATCAGGTGCTGGAGTATTAGGGCTCAGAAGACAGGCCTCAGAATTCAAGGGTACGGAGTCTCAGGCCTGGGGAATTAAGAGGGGGGTTTCCCTGGTGGCGCAGTGGTTGAGAGTCCGCCTGCCGATGCAGGGGACACGGGTTCGTGCCCCAGCCCGGGAAGATCCCACATGCCGCGGAGCGGCTGGGCCCGTGAGCCATGGCCGCTGAGCCTGCGCGTCTGGAGCCTGTGCTCCGCAGCGGGAGAGGCCACAACAGTGAGAGGCCCGCGTACCGCAAAAAAAAAAAAAAAAAAAAAAAAAGAATCCGGGGTATGTGGGGAACAGAGCCTCGGGAACTCCACAGTGACCGCTCAAGGTCCGGGTCTTTGGTGACAGAGCAGGGCACCGGGCTTTAAAGGCTCAGGTTCAGGTGTCCGTGTCCCAGGTGTATGGTGGTAGGGATTTGTGGATCCAAGTACTGGGGTGCACATTCTTGGGAGTTTGGGAGGCTGGTCTTTGGCCCCGGGGAGGTCCTGTGTGCCCTTGGCCGCCGGCCAAGCGTGCTTCCCTCAGGGTTGCGAACCCCAGACGGCCCTGCAACAGAGGCTGGGTCTAGAACAGGCCCGGTGGTCCCACCCGTGCCCCGGGGCGCCAGGAGAGCCTAGGAGGGGCGGACGCGGGTCTGGGAGGGCGGGGGCCTCACGTGTTGCTCTTCCTGCGGCGTAGGAGCACGTAGACGAGCGCGACGACGGCCACCACCGCCAGGCCTCCAAAGATAATGCCCAGCAGCACCGCGTAGCTCCGCCCTAGAGAGGCGGCAGGGCGCAAGGCGCAGGTGGGCGCACACGTACGGGCACGTAAGCGGGGCGGGCGCGTGGGCGGGGCAATGCTGGGGGCAGGCCGAGAGCTGGTGGGGGGGGCCGGTAGGTGGGCGGGGCATCCTCACCTGGCTGGCAAGTCGGGGTGGGCCGGGACCAGGTGCCATCAGCCTGGCAGGTGCTGGCCTCGGCCCCGGCCAGGCCGTAGCCGCTGTCGCAGTGGAAGTGGACAGTGGAGCCCACCAGGTACCTCATGCCCTCCTTGTGCCCGTTGGAGGGCGGGGCCAGCCAGCCACAGGACACCACTGGGGCAGGGGTGGGGCACAGACCACAGGCCTGAGCTGCTGACCACAGCCGCCAGCCTGGGGGGCCGTGTCCAAGCGCCCGGTGCCCGCCGCCCTCACCCACCGCCGCCCTCACCGGGCTGCAGGCTCTGCGCGCGAAGCAGGTGCTGCCTGTGCACCAACCGCGTGGCGTTGCCCACGCTCAGGCTCCCGGTGGCCGCCACGTCGAAGTTGCAGAAATTGTTGTCCCCACACAGTTTGGCCGCCTCACTCGCCTGGCTGGGGCTGGAGGTGGTCTCCTCGGGGAAGAGGGGCAGGAAATTGGGGTCATGCTTGGGCCGGAGCAGGAAGTTTTCCACGAGGAACTTGGAGTCGTAGGTGAGCAGGGAGGAGGCGTTCTCCACAGCCCCTGGGGAGACAGCAGCAGGCCTGGCTGGTGGGAGGGCCTGGGGGCTCCCCCCCACCTCCACTGAGCACCCCCCAGCATGGTGCCCCCTCCCCTCCAGCCTGTGGTCACTCACAGTCAGCCCCAAACTGGAACAGTTCTCGGGAACTGGCACTGGGGGGCAGGACCTGGCCGCTGCGCAGGGTGAAGTCGTCTGAGGGGTTGTCATTGAGTGTCCCAAGGAGGCCTCGTGTGTGGGTCAGGAACTTATCGGGCAGCAGGACCGCCACACTCAGGAACGGACCCTGGATGCTGACCTCCAGGCCGGCCCCTGATGACAGCATGACTGATACTCTGTCCCCAGCAGCTACTGACAGGAACATGCCTGGACACAGGGGAAGCTGGGGTCAGGGCCGCCCCTGTGGGCACCTTGCCGTGACCCTGGAGCCCCGGGATGCATGGGCCGGCACCCATGGGCTCAGGGGCAGGGGATGGTGTCCCCAGGGCCCAGCCTGCTATGACACACCACCACCCTGGGCGGTGGATCTGAGGTGCCCAGGCCCTAAAGGGAGCCCCCCTACCAGGGCCGTGCATGGGGGTTGCCTGTCGGCCCTCACGCCCTGACTCCACCTCCTCATCTGCACCCTGGACACCTCCGCCTGCTTTCTGCCAGGGCCAGAGAGAGGTGTGGAGGCCCCGGTGGGGAGGGCAGGGGAGTGGGGCCCCCACCATCCCCCTCACCCTTCAGGTCCATCCAGCTTTGCTCTTTGAAGCTGAGCACCTCCTGGTTCAGCAGTACCTGCAGAGCCCCAGCCCCATCCCTCAGCCGGACCTCTACCACATCTGAGTTGCCCTCCTGGACAGCCACAGCAGTCAGCCCTGTGCCTCGGTCCTGAGAGCCTGGGATGATGGATGCAAAATGGGGTCCACTCGGCTCAGCCTCCCCCTCCCCAGGGATGACCCTGAGCCACCCAGAGCCCCAGGGCCCGGCCTCACCCTTGGGTGTCATCCTGGTCTGGGCCCGCGCCTGCAACCTCAGGTCGGTCCCAGAGGCCTCCAGCAGCACATACTCGCCGCGTCCATTGAATGTGAAGTTGGTGCCATCGAAGGTGACAAAGTGTGGGTCCCCAAAAGCAGAGGCTGTGGAGAGCGGAGGGTCAGGCAGGTTGCCCTGGCCCCGCCCTGCCTGGGGCCCCGCCCTGGCCAGCACCTGCCCAGGCAGCACCCACCCAGGCGCGGGGGCTGGTAGCTGCGGCAGTCACTGGAGGGCCGCCTCTGCATGTAGCGGGAGCACTCGGGCGCCCAGAGGCAGCAATAGTAGAAGCTGATGACATCGTAGATCCAGTGGGAGAGGCCCGGCACGCGGGGTGGCATGCGGTATGGGGGTGCGCCCCAGTCGTGGCCGCGGTCTGGGGCGCTGCCACTGGTGGAGTCGGCTGTCAGGAGCTGTGTGCCCGCCGCCGTGTAGCAGCACTGCTGGCCTGAGCCATATAGGGGGCTGGGGGCACAGACAGGTCAGGGCCGCCGTGGCATCCTGCCCCCAGCCCCTACCCCGCACCCTGCCCACCGTCTCCATGCTCACCTGGCTTGCACGGAGCGAACGCAGTGCACAGCCCCTGGGTGATAGGTGCACACGCTGCCATGCTCGATGTCACAGCCGTAGTCTGCCTGCAGAGCGGCTGGTTGCTGTCCCCTGCACTGGCTTTGGGCTCTGTCATCCCCTCCCTGGGAGCCAACCCCTCTGGGGCCCTGGGCCCTCAGACCCCAGCCTTACCTCCCAGGTCTCTTACCTGCCTCCCCTGCACTGCCTTGGACGGCACAGCCGTGTGCCTAGTGGGGGCAGCTGGTCCCGCCTGTCCCCTCGCTCCCTACTGGGCCCTGACTGGGGTGGGGGCTCACTTGGAAGCGGCCAGAGTCAGCCTGGGCCTGGGCCAGGGTGCAGGGGCAGTCGGGCACCTCCTCCAGGAAGTTGGGCAGCTGGTCCTCCAGCTCCTCCCAGGCCAGGCACTGAGCTCGGGCCCAGGCCACAGGGTCTGCCCGGAAGTCATCGCCCAGGTGCCAGGCTAGCGCGTGCTCGTTGCTCCAGAGTGCGTGCACGTCCCTATGGGGACACATGCACACTAGGGGCCACCCTTCCTGCCCTCGGCCCTGGCTCCCCGTCCAGCGTGGGGGCAGCAGGCAGACAGGCCCCAGCCCATCTGCTGCAGGGCGGCCCTTACTTCTCTCCTGGGTGGTGTTTGCTGTTGACAATGCGAAGGGCACCCACTTTCCACCTCTGGTAGTTTTGAGGTGCAGGTTTTGGTGTGAAGGTGAAGGAGCCGGAGTTGGTGATGCTTGTGGCCAAGGAGTACAGGTACGACCATGCTGCCGTCCACTCCTGGGAGTACGGCTTCCCTGGGGGAGAGAAGGCCTTGTCAGCCCCCGGGCCTGTCCGAGGAACCCTGGGGCATGGGGTGGGCGGGTGGGGCGCCGGTCTTTGGTGCTCAGAGCAGCCTGGTAAATGGACAGAAGGGTGGACAGATGACCACCATAGGAGGCCCTGCCCTGTTTGGGGAGGGAGCCAGGCCCAAGGCCGGCCGGCCAGCCATCCGGGGGCTCAGAGAGGATGGGGCAGAGCAAGCCTTTTCTGTTTCCAGGATAAACCTTGTATCCAGGAGCGGAGAATGGCCACACCTCTTCCTAGAGCTGGTACCCAAACAGCCAGGGCTCCCCAGCTCCCCTGTGCTGCTCCAGCCAGTTCCCCTTCCTTGCCTGCACTCTTCCCACTAGAAATCCCCACCTGGATTCCCCCCACCTGGAATCCCCTTTCTCCCATCTCTGCAAGCCCCAAACTCCTGACCCCACCAGGCCCCACAGAGGCAGCCTAGGGTTACTCTGCTGGCCTCACCTGTCTCCTCGTAGCCCCACAGCTCTATGGTGACGGAGTTCGTGGGCAGAGCCAAGGTGTTCCAGGTCAGGGTGAGGTTACCCTGGGTGCTGGCGGTGCCGTGGTATTGCCAGCGGGTCTCGTTCACCAGCTGGCTCTTTTCAGACTCTGACACTTTGCTGGGGTGCACTGGGCAGGGGGCAGGGGGCGGGGGTGAGGAGTGAGTGAAGGCCCGGGGCCCAGGGGGTCCAGGGGAGGAGGCCCGGGGCTCTTAGAGCTGTGGGGACCTCGCAAGGACAAAGCACAGCAGTCCCTGGGGAGCGATGCTCTCCCCCTGGTGGCAGGAAAGGGCAGGAACTGGGAGAGGCAGGGCCCTGCCCCCACCCACGCCCAGGCCTCTGTCCTCCACCTGGCTGCTCCCCTCCCCTGGCTGGCTGAGCCACACTCCCTCTGGGCTGGAACTCCTGCATGGGTGCCAGCGGTGGGGAAAGGAGCTTGGGGAGCCTGCACCCAGGGAGTGGGGCAGGCCTCCAGAGGGACAGGTTCACACAGAGCAGGTGGGCCAGGTGCGCATAGATTAGCGCCAAGGAAAGTCCCTGTGAGGGGCCTGGGCCTGGAGAGTGCGGCCTGGTGCCTCCAGTCTGGACCAGCATGTTGGGGCTTACCAGCCAGCCAGGTGCCTGAGCGTGGGAAGGAGCGGCCATTGTCCATGGAGAGTGTGAAGGGGATGCGGCCAGTCTCATAGAGCAAGGGTGACACACAGTGCACTCGTCCCGAGGAGTCCACGAAGCCGCGGGTCTGGATGCTCTCCTTAAAGCTGTGAGGGTGGAGGAGGCCGGAGAGGCTGGGCCAGCGTGGGCTGACCTCTCTGAGGCTCCCAGCCTCCTCCCTGGGGAACCCATCCGGCCAGCCGTCCCAGTCCTCTGTCCCGGGGGCCCCACCCAACCAGCCAGTGGGTCTGAGCCCCAGCGTGCACAGAGCCCTCGGGCCTCCCACCTGCAGATCACGCTGTCAGTGGGGTTGGACCAGTTGAGATGCTGCATCACAAAATCCTTGCCACCCATGATGGAGCCCGAGTAGGGCAAGATCTCCAGGCAGAAGTCCCGAATGTCCAAGCAGCAGCTGGCCAGGCCGAAGCAGGTCGGGTGGCAGGAGCACGGCCCACCCTGGACTCCACAACGGTGGGAGCAGCTCCCCTGGGCACCTGGAGGAGAGGGCCCTGAGTGCCCAGCCTGGCCACCTCATGTACAGGGCCCACATCTCTTTCCCCCTGGAGCCTGTTAGAAGGATCCCCAGGAGAAAGCTGGCCAGGATTTGCACTGACCACCATGTGGACCCAGTGGAAACCCATAGGGCCTGTGGGGTGGGGTAACTCTTAGTCCAGTTGGCCTGAATGACTGGCTAGAATGAGGGGAGATTTGGGGAAATGTGTCCACACATGAAACTTTTTGGGAGGAGCCCCTGGGCAGATTGACCCTCAGCTACCAAGTCCGGTACCTGACGGTGTCCTCAGATGGCTACACGTGCCTGACCCCTTGACATGGGCCGGGGACCTGTCTCCACTCCTAAAGCATCAATGGACCGGCAGCCGGGAGAAGAACCACGCTGGCTTGCCCGATCTGGGGTCTGGGATATGGCTACTAAGAGTGCCATTGGAGGCCCACTAGGGGCTGGCGCCCAGGCTGAGTTTGCCCCGTCTCACTCCGCTGGGCAGTGCAGGCTCACCGGCTACGGCCCCACCCTCGGGGGAGGAGGCCAGGGGTTCTCTCCTTCGTTTAGGGGAGAGGAGGGACAGTTCCAGCAGAGGACCCAGCCAGGCCAGGAGAGGGGACAGGGTGGTTTGGTGGGGGGCTGTGGGCACCCATGGCCCTGGAGCTGGCCTGGCTGCGCAGATTGGAGGGTGGAGACTGGGGTGGGGTGCAGGCCCACGTCCCATCTGGCCCTTCCCTGCCATCCCCCAAAGGGGCCGGTCAAGGGCCAGGCTTGGGCCTGAGCCACCACTGCAGGCCTTACTTCACCCAGCACAGGGCCTGGCACTCAATAAATATTTATTGACCGAGACTGTGATGGCTTGAGGGGGTGGGGAAGGAGGCCCAGTGATGACTGTAAGTGAGATAAGTGGAAGGAGGGTGTTGGTGCTTCCCTGAGATGGGAGATAGGCCGGGGAGGGGGCTGGGGAGCTGGCAAAAAACAGCTCAGCCCAGCCCAGCCCGGGGGCCAGGGTCCCGGCTCTGGAGTGCGTGGCCTTCCCCTAGACTTTCTCGGGTTCAGTCCACCCTGAGAAGAATCCTGCCTCTGGCCAGGCAGGGGGCCCAGTGGGGCTGGGGGCTCCTCCATGTACAAACACACCCTCCATCGGGGCTCGAGGTTCAGGCCAAGGGCTCTCCTGAGCTCACCACCCCGTGGCCACCTCCCTCCCAGCCCGCCTCTGCCTTCTGGCTCCCAGCCAGCTTAGGGTAGGCATGGTCCAGATCCCCCCATCCCTACCAGCACCCCCTTGACCCTGGGCTCCCCAGAATTTCTTCTTAGCACCCCCAGTATGGTCACAGATGGCCCGATGGATGGACAGAGGCTGAGCCCAGGGAAGTTCTGCCCGGGGTCTGACTACAGCGGGCAGATGGACAGAGACGGGGGACAGAAGGGCAGCGTGGGGGCATACCTGCTGCAGGCCGGGGGCCTGGGCCGGGGGCTGTCACCAGCAGCAGCAGGGCCCAGGGCAGGAGAGACAGCTTCATGGTGCCTGCCTGTGTCTGCAGCCAGCGCAGCAGTGGCTGGGAGGTGGCGGCGGCTCACTCCCCACGGCCTGGCCCCGCCCCACGCTGCCGCCCCGCCCCACCCGGGTCCCCTCTCAAAGTCCACAGGTGTCCTATGCGCTAGCAGGGCCCTACTTGCCCAGTTAGCACATTCCTTGCCCTCGGCCCCGCGACTCGGGGAGGGGGCTGACGTCCTGAAGCCGGATGTCCGGAGGCTGCAGCTCAGACCCTGGATCCCACGCCCGGGCCTGCTCTGGGGATCCAGGCCAGGCTCCAGAAGGGGATGGGATGCTGCAGTGGGGATGAGGCAGGGTTGTCCTTGCAATCCCAGGATTCCAGCCCCTGGGGTCCCAGGCCACAGGCCTGGCACCTCAGCTTCCCTGCAGGGAGCAGGGGGTCCCAGTTCCTCCCCACAGCTGGGTGGGGTAAGGGAGCAAGTGACGTCCTGCTGGTGCCTGCTGCAGGCTGGCTGTGTGGGCACTGGGGGAGGGCTCCCTCTCAGGAAGGGTGGGAGCTGTCAGACACAGCTCCGTGGGGATCCCCCTTGGAGGGAGGAGGGGAAGGGGGAAGGAGGAGGGGAAGGGAGAGTGGGGGAGGGAAGGGAGAGTTGGGGAGGAGAAGGAGGCAGGAGGTGAAGGGGGAGGGGGGAGGGGAAGGGAGAGAGGGGGAGGAGAAGGAGGAGGGAGGGGCCTAGCCTCAGGCAAATTAACCTTGGGGGTGGGGTGGGAGCTGAGGCCAGGACCCTGGTCTCCCCTTGGCCTGGCTCTCTGGGCCCCTGGGTCAGTCTGAGGGCTCCAGACGTGCTTCTGCCTTGGGCTGGGGACCAGGAAAGGAGCCGCCCGGCCCCCCCCCACCCCTGCCCTTTCACTCTCGATATTTGCATAATCTCTTCTTTGTATACGTTCCTCCTCAGGCCCAGACTGGGAGGGGGTGGTTAGGTCACCGGGAGAGGCATCTTCTGGGAGCCTCCAAGGTCAGGGTATGGGGGGAACCCAGGCCTAGGACTCACTTGGGCTCTGCCACCTGGGCCCGGGGTCTGGACAGGCAGACAGTGGCGGTTTCTCAAGACGTCTGAAAGAGACAGGGTCCTGGACGCCTCAGGGAACTGAAGGTAGCGGGGCACAGGCTTTGGCCACATGACCGGCCTTGGCCGCGGGGGTCGGCCAGCCTTGTTCCCTGGTCACCTCTGCCTCACAGCTGCTCCAGAGAGCTGGGCTGCCACAGGTGTCGGGAGCCAGCCGCGGGAGTCGGAACCAGAAGTCCCAAGCGGATTACTGGGTGTTCAGAGCACCTCTGTGGGCAGGTGCCCTGGGTGTGGGCACTGAGGTCCCAAGCCAGCCTGGGGGCTGGTGCTGGGACCCGCCCGGGCCCAGAGCACGGCTTAGGGAAGGAAGCTCCTGGGGAGGGTCCGAGGTGTCCTGCGCCCCAGCCAGGAAGGGCCCTGGGAGATGGCTAGGCTGTTCCCAGGAAGGGGGTCTGTGGACCGGGGGAAGGAAGGTGGCCCCCTCCTCTCCCCAGCCTGCGCCAGAAGCCAGGAGTGCAGCGTGGGGGTCCAGGGGGCTCAGCTGAGTAACTGCTGGTCCCCTCAGGCCCTGCGGCCTTGAGAAGGGCCTGAGTCAGTGCCAGTTCAGCGCCCTGGGTTCCCACGTGGCTCTGCCGGGCCTGGGCTGGGGACCCTGCAGTGTCCAGCCTCTTGGGCCTTTCTTCCCAGGCGGTGGGGGGTGGGGGCACAGTGTCCAGCCCATGAGGGGCACAGCGCAGCAAGAAGGGTCTCTGTCCCCTCCCCGGACAGAACGCCTTTCAGAGGAGGCCCCCAGAGCAGGACCGGGCCCCAGCTGTGGGGCTGGCAGCTGGGCCCCCACGGCACGGAGGGGGCTTGACACTGCGAAGGGCAGGTGCTCCCACAGAACAGACGGGCTTGGAGCCGGGATGGTGGGGCCAGCATCACTCTGCTGGGGCCCCACATTTGTATCTTGCACCAAGCCCCCCGACTCATGTGGCTGGTCCTGTCAGAGGGCGAGTATGGTGGGAGGCCAGTGCCGCGCCCCTGCCTCTCAGGCCCCTCCCGAGGGTGCCCATCACATTGGGGTGCAAGTCGCCTCCTCAGCACGGCTGGGACCCTCCTGACCCTGACTCTGGAGGGACGTGCCCTCACCCCTGTGCTCCTTCCAGGCCCTGCTGCTGTCTCTCCCGGGAGCGTCTGCCCCGTGTGGCTCCCGTCTGCTCCCTGGGTGCCTGTGGGTCAGGCCCTGACCTGGCCTTGGGGAGGAAGGCCCAGAAAGCCTGGACAGGGATCGCCACCCCAGGGGACAAAGAGGCCAAGACGACTGTTCCATCTTTATTAGAAAAGCAACCAAAAAAGGACCCTCCACTGCCGTGACCCAGACAGAGCCCGCAGAGGGTGGATGCGGCCGCCTGGCTGGGGGCGGTCACCTTTACAAAGAAAATCACTTCATAAAAAAGGAGGCGGGCCCTGCTGGGCTCCCGTGGCCTGTGGCCCTGTGGTGGGGAACGCCCCACCGGGTGGGGCGGGGGTGGTGGGGGTGGGGGTGGTGCGTGGGGAGTGGCCCTCAGATGTCCATGTAGTCATCGTCCTCATCTGTCTCGCTCTCCAGCGAGGACTCCTGGCTCGATGTCTCCAGGACCTCCAGGGCCGGCTGGCACAGGCTCTCCTTCCTCACATTGGCAGCCGACTGGGCAGACAGGATGGCTGACTGCACAGACCGGGTGGGGCAGTGGTCAGTGGCAGCCTGGCAACCCCCACCCCGCCCCCAGCCCTGTGTCCCACCCAGGACCTGCAGTCACCTTCAGCTTCTGTTTGGTCTCCTCTGAGATGCTGCCTTTGGGCGAGAGCAGGGTCGGGGTGGGTGGCGTGACGGTGATCTCAGGGGGGAACTTGGTGGTGGCCGACGGGATGACCAGCTTTGGCATGTTGGGCAGGAGGCGTGATTTGGCCCGGCCGGGCTCAGCCTTGCCCGGGTGGCCCTCAGGTGGCTGGGCACTCTCACCACTGGGCACCTTGGAGCTGGCGACTGCGGGGTGGACCCAGTGGACTGAGCCGGGCTCTTGGCCTCCCGGGCCCGCCTGCCCCTCCTTTGCTTGGGCCTCATCCCCCGCAAACCCTGCTCCACAGAGGCAGCAGGACACCTCCTCTGACAGCATCAGACCGCCCTACCCTCTCTCTTTAGGCCTGTGCTGGTTGCCAGGCTCCCAGGCCTTCTCCTGTCTCTCTGCCTCCCCGAGGGCCTGGCTCTGGCTCTGGGCTGTGGGGCACCCCCAAAAGCACAGTGTTCACTGGGTGCCCAGGGCTGGGACACGGGCAAGCCCCGCACCTCCCAGGCATGCATGTGAGCTCTCAGACCATCCTAGTGAGGCAGGAGATAGACGAGCCCCCAGGGCAAACAGCTGGAGTTCGCTCCCTGTGGACAGATACTCCAAGATGAAAATAGCAGGACAATTGAGAAAGGAGGCTGGGCCCTGCCCAGATGAGAAATAACAGACCACATATTCCTCATTCTCAAGTCAAAGAGACCTTCCTGACTAGAAAGCTCCTTGGAGGTCAAAAGGGGAGTGATGCTCACTACCCATATAGGTCTCTTCCCTAGAATCCATCTTGGCTAAGAGAGGCACGAACACAGGGGAGGATCCTGAGATATACCAAATACGGACTCGGAACCAGGCAAATCAAAATGATTGGCCAAAGGAAACCCGGAAGAAATGTCCCATATAAGTGATTCAAACTAGCAGGAGGGCACCACTCTCTCTCTGAGCCCACCACCTGTGTGTCTATCCACATGTACTGTACACTTTTTCCTGCTAATAAACACTTTACTTGCTTCACTACTTTCCGTCTTTGTGGAAATTCTTTTCTGCAAAGCCGAAGGGCCAGGGCCTTGTCACTAACCACTGGTCTAGTGGCTAGGGTTCAGCACTCTCACTGGCCGGGAACCAAAACCCGACTTCAAGCCACTGCAGGCCGAGGCCACCCGAGATCCCTGGGACACACATTCTATTGGTCGGTCCTGCCACAGGGAGGATGCTGGGGCCCAGAGCCGGCCACTCGGCCAGCATCCACTTTCCCCTTGCGCCTCAGGATGAGCCAGAGCTGCGAGGCAGCAGTGTGGGCTGGCAGCCTCCAGGAGCCACAGCCTGGCTGGTGTCCACATTCTTCCGCTGCTCCATGGCTTTAAAAGGAGCGGGGCTCACTCAGCCCCCGTGCCCGGCTCCCTCGGGCTGGCACCAGGCCCTGCTGTCCTGAGTGGGGTCTGCGAGAGGCCCCAGCCCTGAGGAGTCCCCGAGGGGCCTGGCTGGTTGAGGCGGCTGGTGGGAACGGGCTGTGACTCAGACACGGACACGGACACAGACATGACACGGATGCCCGTCTGGCTCCGCCCAACCCGGCCAGCCCTCTGCCCACCCGACTCCTCCCCTCCCCACGCCTGCCCCGCCCCTGGCCCCATCTGGGCACAGGCAACCCTCCCTCTCGGCTAGGCCACCTTGGCCTGTGCTCAGCACCTCCCTAGCTATTCCCCTCTGTGAGGCAGAGGGTGGAAGGCCGGGGTGGGGGTGGGGGTGGGGCTGGGGGTGGTGTCTCGGGGCCCTTCCCTCCCCTGAGGAAGCTCTCCAGCCAGCCTCCCCTGCCTGGCCTGCTGGCCCTGGGGGCCGTGATGGGCTGCTCCCGACTGGCCTTACCCTGGCTGCAGGTGGGCTCGGCGCCTGTCCGGGGGGCCGCCTCTGCTGGCCAGCAGTGCGGCTCTGCTGGAGGGCCCTCGGGGGCCATCTTCACCTGCTCGCTGCACCGCGCCTCCTGGGGCAGGAAGCCCGTGCCCTCTGCCCCTCCTGCCAGCTCTTCTCCCTCTGTGGAGACACAGCACGGCTGTGGGTGATGCACCCCCCACCCTTGGGATAGGGGCCTCCACCTCCACCATGGCCGCACAGGGGCTCCGCTGGAACAATCGCCCGGGTGGGGCCAGGCTGCTACCAGCAGGAAACTGCTCACCCCCTGTGGACATGCTATGAACCTGACACAGCGGGGGCCCCACCCCAGCTCACAGGAGTGGCCACTGGAACCGAACAATCCAGCTAAGGACAAAGGAGATGGAGCGGTGGTGGGCCTGGCGCCCTCCTGCCAGGCCACACCTTCCAGGCATGAGGAGGGGGCTGGGAATCGGCCTCCGTGGTGCCAGGTGGTCAGTCGGCACAGGTGCGCCTGCCCCCAGGGCCCCCAGCCACGTCGTCCAGCCTCTTTGCACTCCCATTCCTCCTCCTTCCCCTTCAGGCCTGGACTCTCCTGCCAGGACTCTCCTGCCACGCTGGCCATGACCCCAACACCCTGCCGCTCCCCACTTGGCCAGGAGCGGTGATGCTGGCCCCTCCCTGGCTGGGCAGGGGGACAGATGGGCCTCCTGCCTGTCAGCTCCAGCTCCTGGAGGACAGCACCTGCCTTGCTGCTCGGCCGCGAGCCACGCCCTCCCTTCTCGGTTCTGACTGCCCGGCAGTCAGGGTCACAGCCTCTTCGTTCCCAGGGTCCAGCTCCACATGCTGCCAGGGATGAGCCCCTCGGAGGCTCCAGAGCTGCCCTCCTGGGCCCCGCGGAGCAGGTGGAGCAGCAGGAATCCTGTGGCCCCGCGGCAGGAATGGGTCACTGCACTGGGCACGCACCCACGATGCGATGCAGGTCTGGTGGCTGTCTGGTCCAGGGCCTTCCATAGGTGGCAAAGCCCTGCCTGGCTGGGCCCAACACTGAGGGCCTGGCCGAGCGACCTGGAGGGGCTGCTTGGGTTGGGGGCGCAGGCAGGGGGCTACCTTGCTGCGAGCAGTCTACAGGCCAGGCTGGCAGGAAGCGAAGTCTGCCCTCAGGGGGCAGGTATCAGTCCCTCCTGCCCCCAGGGCACGGCCCGGCCTCCCTTCTTGAGGGGTGGCCAGAGGAGGAGGGACACTCGAGGCAGGGAAGTTCAGCAGAGACTCAAGCACGTGGAGAGGTGCTTCCCAGGCCAGGCGGCCCTGTGAGGAGGACCACGGCGGGGTGGTGGGAGGGACCAACGGGGAGGGGACCTGCCTGGGGCCTCAGCCTTCAGGGAAGAGCTATCTGGGGCTCCCTGAGCCCCCAGGCCTCAGGCTCTGTGGAAACAGGGGGACGGGCTGGAATCCTGAGCCATCGGGGCAACCCTCCCTGCTCCCTAGGCAGACTCACAGCCTGGCCGCTGAGTCCCCAAGGCCCAGTGTCCTGGAGGCACCCCTGACCCAGGCTCAGACTCTCCCTGGCTTCTCTACTGGCACGAGGCCGACACTGGCCCCCTCAACCCCGTCTGGCGGGCGGCACCCTGCACAGACAGGTGCTCCCTGCTCCGAGTCCTGAGCCAGCTGGTCCCACGGCCTGGAGCGCCCACTCCCCACCCCTGGAGCCCTGACCACCTCAGCAAGAGGGACCCTCAATCACTCATGGGCCAGGCACTGTCAGCAGGAAATCAAGTCCTGGTCTGTGGCAGGCAGACACCCAAGGAAACAGGGAGGTGAGCAGACGGGGGCAGCGATGGGTAGTGTCAGGGCCCCTCTTGGGGGATGCACAGTGGAGGAACTGAGGCCTCCAGCCAACAGCTGGCGAGAAGCTGAGGCCACCAACAACCTGAGAGCGCCCAGGGGACCAGCTGATGGCCTGACGCCCCCGAAGCTCTGATCCTCTGGGGCAGGAGTCAGGTGGGGGCGGCGACAGGCCAAGGGACAACAGCCAGGTCTTCGTGGAGTGAGTGGCTTCCCTGGGTCATGGATGGTCATTGCCACCACCCTGTGAAGTCTCCCCCAGCAAAACCCGCCTGTAGGGCTGTGCTCACCGTCTGCCACCGTTGCTCTGCTGGGTGTGGACACCGAGATACAAGGGACAGCAGAGAGGAGGGGATGCCCAGGCCACTGGGTAGAGCCGCACCTGTGGCCCTTCGGCCTCAGAGGCTCCTCCCTAAACACTCGGCTGCAGGGGCTACCTCAGGGGAGGTGACTGTCTCAGGCCGTGGCCAGCACCGCTGTGACTGGCTGGGTAGAGGGTCCCTGCACTTCCCCACCTTCAGAGCAAACTAGGGACCCGCGAGGTTGGGGGCCTGGGCCCTCAGCCTCCATCTGGGCAGAGCAGCCTGTGGGAACAGTGCTCCTGGTCACGGTTAACCGGGCTTCCAGGTCTGGCTCCGGCCAGGCACTCCTGCTAGGGCTGACTGTCCCCTTGTTCAGATGGGTCAGGAAATGACATGGCCGAGCCTGCATGGCGGACAGTAGCACCCCAGCTGTGGCCCTCCACGTCGATGGCTCCTGGTGGACAGGTGAGCCTGGCCTTTGGGGACGAGCAGGGATGTGCGGGCAGGTGGGAGCCCGGCCCCGGTCCACGGAGCAGGGAGCAGGGAGCGAGAGGTGCAGGGTGTGTGCGTGTGTGTGTTTGTCCTGAAGCGTCTGCCCTCCCTGGTCTGCTGGCTGCCCCTGCCCGCGGGCTGCCATTCCCGTTCCCAGTGGCACCTAGATTTGGAAGGAACTGGGGCTCCCTCCTGCCGACAGAGCCCTCAGCCCCATCCTTCCGCAGCCCCCGCCTCAGCCTGGCTGGCTTCCGTCTGCCTCGCCCCGGGGGCGCAGGGGCTGGGCAGGTCTGCCCCACAGCCCAGCAGGCACCCAGGACTGCTCACAGGCCTGAGAGGTCTCGTGTGCGCTGGGGTCAGGACCCCCTCCCCACTCCTGAATCCTCGTGGGAGGAGAAACATGGTGAGGTGGGTGCCGTGAGGGTGGGGTGGGGTGGAGACAGCTTCTCAGGGATCACCAGGCTGGAGGCGCCCACACTCTCCATGCAATGAGTAGGACTTACTGCTGGCTGGCAACGGGGTCTGGGCCCTGCTCTGGCCCAGCGGGGCCTCACCACCAGGTGAAGGGGATGGGACTCACCTGGGCCCAAAGAGGACATGCTGGGGGTGGCCTCGGGCCTGTGTGGCCGTGGGGGCCCGGGATCCTTGGACAGGTCCGGGGTAGAGGCTGACGTCGAGGGAGGACAGGTGGCAGCAGCCGGGGCGGCAGCCTGCGCAGGACGAGGCTTGGTGTGGCTATCGCTGGGCCGCTGGGGGGTGTCCGCCGGCGTGGGGTCGGGGGCTGCAGGGGCCACAGCTGTAGGGAAGAAGTTCTCTCGGCTGTCCTTAGGGTGCTTTGGGGTGGTGGGTGTGTCCCCTGCAGCCTGGGAGGACAAAGGGGAGGTGAGGGAGGCCAGCTGGGCAGGCCTGAGTCCACGCTATCCCCCAGGACACCTGTCACGGTGCCCTGCTGTGGGCCCCAGTGCTAGCAGGGAGGCCCACTCTGCCAACTCGGGACACCGTGGGGGGCCCCGAGTCCCTCCCTAGGAGAACTTCCAGGCCACGCTGGCAGGGGCTCAGTGGAGGGGCATCAGGCTGGCCGGGATCTTCACCCTCCCACTCCTGGGTGCCAGCCTGGGAGGAACATGCCAGCCATGACCCGGGGCACAGGTTGGTGGCCCCCAGTGGGGGACTGCAGTACGGGAGGTCAGTCTTGGAGGGCGACTTCCCAAGGCCACTGGTGGAGGGGTCCTGAGACAGCCGGGATGACACCGCAAGAGTCAGCTCCTGGGCTTTGTGCAGCCCCAAAGCCACAGCATCCGAGGTGGCCCCAAGCGTGGCCCCTGCCTGTAGCCTGGCCTCGGCTGCCCCGTGGTTCCCCCACCAGGGGCCGTCGGTTCTCAGGGAGCCGGGCCCTTCAGGGCCTCCCCGTCTTCGTGTACACAGTTCCCTCTACCGCTAGGCCTTTTCCACTTTCCACCTGAAGCCCACTCCCCAGGCGGTGTGACGGCCATGGCTCCCTGAGAGCAGCTGCGAGGTGGGGCAGGGGCCTTGCGCGGCCTCTGGCAGCAGAGCTGAGGGCTGCACCCCAGTGCCTGAGCCACACCCCAGCCTGCAGGCCACCAGCCCCAGGCCCACCATACTTTGAGCCAGCCCACACCAGGGCCGGGGGGACTGCTGCCCAGGGCTGCAAGTGCGGAAGCCTCACGCCTGCTGCGAGTACCTTGCTCCCCCGTGACCCTGTCTCTTCTGACATTTGTTCTGCTGGACATGCCCCATCCCCAGCTTCACGGGGTGCGGTCACCCCGGCGACTCTGCTGTGCAGTGAGCGTCTGGGATGAGCCCAGACCTCCAGTGGGAGGGCGGGCAGGACAGAACCTGTCTGTCGTGGGCAGACACATGGGGAAGGTGGGTGCTGTGTCCCTGTCCTGCGGGAGCCACGGGTGATGGCACTCAGCCTCTAATTATGTCCTGAGCACCCTCCTGGCGTGTGCCGGGCTGCGTGGCAACTCGGAAATGCCTCCAGCAAAATGGACACAAAATGGGTGGGAGCAGTGGCTCCCAGGGCCACGGCCGCCTCCCCCGCAGCGCTGGCCAGAGGCGGGCCCAGGACAGCTGTGACCGACATGGTTGTCATCCCTAAGGTCGCTTCCTAGGCTCCTCTGACAGGCCAGGTCCCAGCTGGGTGCTGGTCCTCCGTGGGCCCCCATCTCCCCATGTCCCCTCCTTGCCCTTGGCTCCTGCCAGCTCAGCACCCCCTTTCACCTCAGACCAGAGACCAGTTAAGGGGGAAGCTGTCTGGGGGTTTCCTGTGTGGTTCTATCATTTCAAGCACCTTAAAAGTCTGCATCAGAAACAGCCCTCCTTTCTCTGGAGTGATCACTGCCCACCTGCCCCAATCTGGGTTGGTGGAGGAGGCAGGAGGGGGACCCCTGGCCCCGACCCTGCTCTGGGGCCCTGGGCAGTCATTTCTGTCCCACAGATCAGAGGTTGTGACGAGGTGGATGCATTGTGAACTCTGCTGCCTTGGCAATAGCAGGGCGGTGGGGACTGCCGGCAGGGGGGCACCTGTCTCCAGGGATTCCTGCCCTCAGCTGGGGGTCTGGCCCACCTGTGTGGCCCACAGCCCACTTGGTGAAGGTTGAACCCCTGGGCTTCCTCGGACCCAGAGCCCAGGTGGGTTAGTGGCCCGATGCCCCACTCCACTGAGAAAAAGCCCATCTGGACACCGAGGGGCAGCCAGCCGCTGAGGGACTAGGACACGACTCCCCGACTGCAGCTGGACGCCCACTGCCCTGAGCTCCTGCCTCTGGACTCCTTCATGACACCCTTCCCCAGGGGGCCCAAGGAAGAGTGAGGACTGGGAAGGCCGGGCCTGCTGCTGGGGCAGGGCATTCAGGCCACCCCTGGGGATAAAGAGGCTGCACCTACCCAAATGGCAGGTACCTGCCCTTTGACCTAGTGACCTGGCCCGGGATCATCCCCACCTGTGGCTCACCTGACCTGGCCCCTGCCCCAGCCCACCCTCTCCACCCAACAGCAGGGAGTCTTCCCAAAACACGATGCTGGACAAACACCAGGACCCCCGCCCACCCTGCTCCTATCAGCCCCGTATCCCAGCTCCACCTCTGTGCAGAGGAGCGACCTTTCCAGTTGAAGTCGACTAAGTAGGGAACATCCTCCCTGTTTAGAAAAAAGGTACAGGGGTGAAGGGACCTTCATGTCACATGCCCAGTCAGAGCTGGGGTCTGATGCACCCCCAGGCAGGTGGTCAGGGGCTCCTTCAGGGCCTGAGGCTCAGATGCCCATCTCCCCTGGGCCCACCTGACCAGCCTGCAGCCCGGGGCGGGCTCTGCACGACGAGGCTGGCACAGGCAGGGTCACGCTTACCTGTCTCTGGGCGGCGGCCCCAAGGTGGACCTGACAGAACTTCACGGCCTGCTCCAGGGCAGCCTCCTCGTCCACCTGAGCAAGGAGATGCCCAAGGTCAGAGGGCAGGGGCCTCGGTGGCCAGCCTTCCCCCGGCCCCTGGTGTTTGAGGACAGCTCCCAGGATGAGCCCTCTCACTGCTGCTTCCCCCAGGACCCCAGCCCTGTCTCCCAGGCCCATCCGCCAGGGTCACTGCTCTGGGCCCAGCTGGCCAAGCCACATTCATGTCTGTGGCTGTGCTATTTCATCCTCGGGGGCTGAGGCTGGTGGACTCTGAGCCAGAACCTGCCCCTCAAGTGGGCAATGAGGCCAGAGAGGCCTGGGGGTCGCCCTGGATGAGCAGCAGGCAGGGCATGAGGGAGACAGCCAGCCTGGAGAGGCCAAAGGGCCCGCCCTCACCAGCAGGGAATGCAGGGCTTTTTTCTAGTTTATCAGCAACAAAAAAAGTTACTGCTGGATGCTTGTGAGGTGGTGATAAGACAGACACACTCACAAGTTGCAGTGCAAATTAACACAAGTTAAAAGGAAAACAGTGTATCAAGATGGTCACCCTGTATGAGCCAGTCACAGTGCAGGGTTCTTCCTATTTTTCTCTAAATAGAGAAAAAAACGTGTGCCTAATGGATTTTTTTTTAAAAAAGGAAACAGAATAAGAAGGGCGCCTCCACTGCAGCCCCCTACTCGGGGGCCCGGCTCCCTGTGCCAGACTTGACAAGATTTCTGCAAAGTGGCTTCCTTTCCTTTATGGGTGAATATAAACATTTAAAAGCATGTTGTTTTCCTTTTGCTTTTTGGTATATGTTTCCCAGCTTTACTAACGCTTAGTTGACAAATAAACTTTTAACAAATCTGAACCTATCTCGTGCTCACAGTAGAAAACCTCAGAGGTGACTAGGAATGACTCTGAAAGCCCACCCCGGGTGGCCTGGCAGTGATCATGCTTGGGAACAGTGCCGCCAGGCCCGCCCCAAGGCCACCCACCTGCTTGATGAGCATGTAGGTCTCGGACATGATCCTCTCGATGCGGCCCAGGTCATAGGCCACGCCCTTCTGGCCCTGCTGCCACACTCGGTAGGCGTCCAGCAGGAGGGTCTTGCCGGACTCTGTGTCCTCCAGGAGCTTCCTCTTGCGGCTGGGCCGTGGAGGTGCCTCCTCGGGGTGGCTGCCTGTCCTGGGTCCAGGGGTGGCGGCTGGGGCAGCGGCAGCAGCTGGTGGGGCTGGTGTGGGCGGGCTGGGCTGCTGCCGGGCGCTGATGCTCAGCTCCTCCAGGGACAGCTCGGCTGGCCGGCTCTCGGGGCCCCAGTCTCTTGGGGGGCGGCCTGGCTGCAGGGGTGGCGCCCGCTCTGAGTCCGAGCCACGGGTGGCGGCCTCCCCTGTGTCCATGGGCTCTGTGGGGCCTGCCCGGGGGCTCTCCTTGTCCTTCCGCTCCCCGCCCTGGTCTGCACCATCTCCTGCATCCACAGCCACAGGCCGGTGGTTGTGGGGGCCTGCTTTGCCCCCTGGCTCGGCCCCTGGCCCTGAGCCATCAGCCAGAGGAGGCTTCTTGGGGTGCGGGAGGCCTTCCTGGCTATCCTCAGGACTGGCCTTGTGGGAGACGTCAGTGGTCATCCTGGCTCCGGGGAAGCCACAGGCCTTGGGCCCTGGGCGTTCTGACCCCTGTGAGGAAACCAATGGTAAGACTCAGTGTGTCTGGCGTTTCTGCCACAAGAAAGCACCCTTGGGTACCAGGTTTGCCCACCCACCAAGGCCACTCAGGCTCTGCCCATCTGCCCGCTGGCCAGGGCTGGGCCTGGAGAGCTGCCTGGGAAGGCCCTCCCTGCTCTGAAGCTCCGGCCTTGATGGGGGCCGATGAGGCCTTGGAAGTGGCTCTGCTCTTGAGGACCAGCTGGCCCTCGCCAAACGGCTTCTCTATGTGCGGGCACCTCGCGGGGAAGTGACCTGCCAGGGCCACCAAGTGTGCTCACTGCAGAGCCGAGTCCACCCTGAGCCCCTGCACCAGGGACCAGCCAGTTCTGCTGGGCAGGGGGGCACTGTAGCCAGATGGCCCTGGCTCCCAGCGGCCCCGCCTGCTAGGCTGGTGACCAGCCTCCGGGCCCTCAGGGCACCCAGCTGTGAAGAGGGACTGTGTGTGCACCAGCTCCTGGGGGCTGGCGGGTGAGGGTGCAGGGCCACTGGCTTTGCCATCTGCTCCACTGTGAGAGCTGCTGTCTCCTGAGCTGGTCCTGCCGGGCGGGGCTGCCTCAGGAGCGTCACCACCTTCCTCACCATCCACGAGCTCACTTTGGCCAAGCGTGTCAGTGCCTCACACGAGGTGATTGCGAGTTCCTTTTTGAACTGACCTTCCCACCTGGGGAGGCAGGGGAGTACTGCCCACAGGTGGGGGTGTGGGGACCTGCCCAGGGTGGGCGGGGTGTACCTCCGAGAGCTCACTCAGTGTGTCCTCCAGCACCTTCACAGTGAGGATGAAGGCCCGTTGAGCCAGGACCTGGCGGTCAGCATCTCGCAGATACTTCCTGCAGGCATGCGGGGGTGGCCAGAGCATCAGAGCTGGATGGCGGCCCTTGCCCCTCCAAGTCCCACCCAGCTGGGGTCTGCTCCCCAGAAGTGTTCCCCGAACCTCCTCCTCTTCGCCCAGCACTGTGTCCTGGGCCCCCCTGAGCTGGGCTGTGAGCCCCAGGGGCGGGGCGGGCCAGGCTCAGTGAGCTTGGGGGCCCCCGGCTTCTCTCCCACAAGCCCATCTCCAGGGAGCTCCAGGCCCCTGCTGAAGCCCCCACCCCAGCCCCTGGCACGGCACAGGTGAGTGAGACAGCGAAGAGGTGAGGCATGGTGCTGGCAGCAGGAGGCCTCGCAGCTGGGCCACGCCACGTCTGAGCTGCGTCTCTCCTGGGACCACCCGCCCCAACCACTGCAAGTGGCGGCTGTCCCTCAGTCCTGTCTGTCCCAAGAGGTCTCTGGTTACCTCTGAGGCCCAGGCCCCCTGTGGCTCGGCCCACTATTACTGGCCTTCACCTGGGGACCCTGGCTGTCATTTGGACACCTGCTGTCCCCACGAGCTGACAGCATCCCCAGGCGCCCCAAGCTGGGGGAAGCAGGAGGAAGGGCTAGCTTGTCCAGAGTCTCAGTGGAGAAACCAAACCCAGTGGGGAGAGCCCGTGCTTGCCCCAGGGAGTCTGGGGCAGGGGCGCTGGTGTTTGGTTTCCAGACAGCGGGACAGAGAGGGCCTTGAGGAGAAGGACTGGGTTGGGCTCCCTGCTAGTGTAGATGCCCCGGGCAGACGGGGCCGAGGGGCTCCAGGCAGTACGTGCTTGTGCTCTGAGCCATGGCAGTGCCAGCCGCCCCCACAGGGCTGACCGCACGCTGGACTGGGCCGGCCGACAAGGCGGCTGCACTCACTTGCCCTGGTCCGGGGTCCGCTGCAGCATGGAGGAGACCTTCAGCAGGGTGCTGTGGTCCCGGAGCTGGGCCAGCACCTTGAGCAGCAGCACAATGGAGCGGTTCATGTGCCAGGCAAAGCTGCCCGGCCGGTCGATCTCGTCCACGGGGATCCGCCAGATGCCCTGCGGGATGGACGTGGCGGGCATGAGAGGAGGGCCGCTGCGACCAGAGCCTGCCCTGGGGCCCAAGGGGACGGGAATGCGGCCCCCCACCTGCTTCCTCCCACAGATGGGGGGCAAGGACGCGTGCATAGTTCTGCACCCTCCTCTTCTGAAAGGCTGCACGGCCTCCGTTTACTTGATCGGCTCCCCCGGGAAGCACACGGGTTGCGCCTGGTCAAATGGCAGGACTGGGAGAAGCCGGGGCCTACGCGTCTCCTGCACAGGTGCTGACTTAGCGTGGGACCTGTTCCTAGAGGGAAACTCTAGGAACTCGTGAGGCTGAGGGTCAAAAGGTGCCGCCATACCACGGCAGCTGTGCTGGCCAGACAGGCCCAGGCCTGGGCCCCACCCACGGCTCTCCCTCCAGCAGTGCCCAGAGACTCGCAGGCCCGCCGAAAATGACCAGCAGCTCCCAGGATGCCGGGTTCCCTCAACACACCTTTGCCCAGCACTTTGCTCTGGCTGGGATCTCCTCCCCACTTCCCGCCTGCCTAACTCCACTGTCTGACGGCTGAGCGGGGGCAGGACTGGCTCTGGGGAGCCCCACTGCCATCTCCCCCCGGGCCGTGCTTAGTCCACCGCTGCACCCGGCACCCTGCCTATCACCAGCCCCAAGGTCTGGTTCCCTGCGGTGCCCCCCCACCAGCATGGGGTCTGACACGCACTCAGACCCAGTCAAGGTGAGGTGAAGCCCAGGATGGCTGAGAGAATGACAAGTGAACAGAAGCTCACACCTCTGAGCCATATCTCCGGGTCAGGTTCCCAGATGGGTCCCTGCAGCTGACCCCTGGAGAAACTCCTGCCCAGGAAGGACAGAATCATGAGCACCGCCACCTCTCCCATGTGGGGCCCACGGCAGGATGTCCAGGCGGAGCCCCTCTCAGGGCCCTATTCCCGTGGGAGCTGGAGGACGGTCCACAGCGCCCTCCCTGCTCCAGCAGCCCTGGGAAGGAAGCCAGAGCACCTCCAGGCCTGAGCCATTTGGGCAAGGGAGAAGCTTGAGGGCTTCCCTGGTGGTGCAGTGGTTAAGAATCTGCTGCCAATACAGGGGACACCGGTTCGAGCCCTGGTCCAGGAAGATCCCACATGCCGCGGAGCAACTAAGCCTGAGCGCCACAACCACTGAGCCTGCACTCTAGAGCCCGTGCTCCGCAATAAGAGAAGCCGCTGCAACGAGAAGCCAATGCGCTACAACGAATAGTAGCCCCTGCTCGCCGCAACTAGAGAAAGCCTGTGCACAGCAACAAAGACCCATCGCGGCCAATAAATAAATAAATACATAAATAAATAAATAAATTTATAAAAAAAAGAAAAAAAGAGAGGAGCTTGAAACTCTCAGGGCTGAGTCTCCGCAGCCTGCACGCCTGGTCCCCGGGCTCACAGTGGACATGGAGGGCCCGCCCGGGCAGGCTGGGCCCCTGTCCAGACAAAACTGGGGGCCTAACACCAATGCTGCATCTCCTACTGGGCAGGCGTGGCTTCTGCAGCAGTTCAGGGAAAGCTGCCACTGGAGAGGACGAGGGACAGCCAGAGTGGCCCAGGCACCCCGCCCCCAGGTGTGATGGCAGTGGCCAGGAGGGCGCCAGGCCCAGCAGTATAAGACCAAGGAAGGGCCCGCCCCACCAAGGCACTTCAGACATCACCGTGGTCCCCACCACAGACTGCAGAGGGCGGTGACACAAGGCATTTACCTGTTTTTTTTTTCCCTTGGGGTGGGGGCGCCAAAACGAGCCGAGGCACACGCTGAGAAACTCCCTGGAGGGCGCGGTGTCCCCCCGCTTCCCCTGCCACAGTGGGCTAGCCTCCCGCCACTGCCAGCCCACTGGGAATTGCCACGCAATGCCTCAATGAAGACAATTTCCGGGTGACACTGAGAGGGGTCTGCCTGCCACCTGCCCTGTCACATGGAGGCACTACCCGCTGCCCGTCTCACCCTCTGGGACTGCTCTCCCCGCCCGGCACTGACGGTCTGGTGCATCACGATCACGGACGTTTCCAGGCACACAGCTGGCTGAACCTGCTTGCTGTGTAGGTGGGAAGCCTGGGCCAGCAAGGGGCAGCCCGCCCCCAGCCACACTGCTGGACAGCAGCCAGCCCAGAGGCCTGTGGCCCCTCCCGCCTCAGCCACTGACTCAGCCCGCTGAGCAGCCCCTCCTCGGGCAGCCAGGACACAGTCACTGGGACAGGTCCAGTTTGCATCCCTTCACACAAGAGTTCAGCAGCAGAGGCCCCCATGCACCCATCCAGAGGGCACGTGTGCAGGCCCCAGGGAGGGCAGGGGGCGCACTGGGACCGAGAAGAACGGGGTCAGCAGTGCGTGAGAGGAAGACTGGCTGCGCCGGGGGGCCTGAAGGACAGGCCAAAGCAGTATCCCAGCGAGTAGGAGCCACGCAGCAGGCAGCCCACAAGGAGAGTTCGGGACAGGGTGCCTCGAGGGAGGGAGGCAGGTCTGGTGTCAGGCGGGGCTGGGGGGCCACGACTCAGGCCACCTCCTCACTGTGCCCTCCCCCAGACTCCCCTCTCCCAGGCAGCAGGCACTCCATCCTGGCTGGGATGCCGCCTGCTTGGAGAGCCGCGGGTGGTGCAGGGGGCGCAGTGGCAGCCTCAGAGCACTCAGAAACGCCAGGACTGTGCTCAGAGCTCACCCGTGTGCCAAGCGGCTCATCTGGAGTGTCCCAGCTGACCCTGCAGCCCATCAGAAAGGCTCTGGGCTCCTGGCTGACAGATGAGGTCACCGAGACAGACTGCAACCACCTGAATAATTCATGGAGCCCCAGACTCTGGGCCAAGCGCTTAATACCAGTTACCAAACCCTCCCTGCAGCCCCGAGAGCCGGGCATCCTCCTGCTGCTCTTGAGGAAACCGAGCTGCAGCAGCTGAGCCCCACAGCGGGGCAGGCCAGGGGTCCTGGGAGCTGGGGTGGGTTGCCCTACTTGGGGACCCTTAAAGACGTCCCCGAGGGAGCTGAGGCTGGGTCAGTGGCATGGTGGGGTGCCATCGAACGTGCCATCCACTTACAAGGGGGGCTGTGAAGCAAGGCGAGGCTAGAGCCTGGGCAGGAGGGCCATGAGGTTTTGGCTTCTGGTCACCGCAGACCCGGCAGGTGGTGCCCCAGGGAAGGGACGGACAGCAGATGGCCCCACTGGCATGGAGCACTGCTCCTCGCTGCCAGGCCAAGGGCGTGCTCAGGCCCATGGCTCACGCTGTCTTCAGCACATTGTGGTCTTAGGAGAGCTTCTTCCTGGAGGGGCAGGGGCTCCATTCCCCCCAGATGCCTTATTGGCGGGCCAGTCCACACCTCCCTAACTGCCTCAGTGTGGGCCAGAAGGAGCCCCGGCTCCCTGCACCCCAGGAGGGCTGCCGGCACAGCCTCTTCATCCAACCCGGGGCCGACTCCGAGCCTGGCAGATGGAGGGCAGAGATCCAGACACAGTTCTGGTTTGCACGGCAAACCCAACCACCCTCTGCTGGGCCACCACTCGGGCCATTCTCCATGGCATACTTCAGGGTCATTCCAGGGCTCCCAGCCCCACGTGTCACCTTCATGGGCCCCACCTTTCAGTCAAGGCTCCTCCACTCCAAGGGCCCAGGCAAAGGCTCCCCAGGAAAACAAGGGGCCAGGAAATGCCAGGGCAGGAAAGAAGGCTGAGAGAGGCACGGCCCAGTCGGGCTCCACTCCATCCGAGCCACACTCAACCGCAGGGCCAGGCTTGTCTAGGAGGGGATGAGGCTCAGGCCATGGGGGCTGGGTGGAGACTTGGATTCGTCCTATGCCCACACCAGCAAGGATAGCCCGTGTGTGTAATCAACCCCGCCCAAGGCTGCCCAGTGACCCTGGGGTGGGACCAGGACACAGTGGCCAGACCCCTTTGTCCCCCACTCTCTGTGCCCTCCCTGAAGGCTCACAAAGGAACAAGAAGTCAGCAACACGACCTGTGACTTACAGACGTACAAATGGGGGGTGCAGAGAATTAGACAGTGACACCAGGTCACTTCAGTCTTCAGCCGGGGCCTTGGAAGCCCTGCCCTCAGAGGGACGGGGGAGCCAGCGCCCTCCCCAGCACCCTGAGGGCCTCAGAGCCTTCGTGATCAAATCCCTGGGGCCCTGTTGTGGGAGTCTTCCCGGAATCCTGGGCTCCTCCTGCTGTCCCCTGCTGCCCCACCCACGGGACTCAGATGTGGCCCCTTCCCCACTCTGCTGCCACCGGGGTCATGCCCAGCCGGGGCACCAGGTGTGGCTCAAACAAAAGGACAGAGAAGAAAGTAACGACGGCTAGGAGCACCCAGAAAGGCCGAGAAGAAGATGCACCTAGGAGCCTCATGTAGGAAGTGAGGAGGGAAAGGCGATAGGGGACCCACAGCTGCCGGAGGGCGGGAAGAGGTAGAAGCAGGTGGTTGGGCAGGCAACCCAGGAGGGCCTGTGTCTGCTTGGTGCCTTCCCAGGCCCAGCCCGGCCTGAGCAAGGGCTGCCACAGGGCGGTGTCAAGGGCCGACCTAGCTCTCGTGGGCAGCAGCCAGTCCCGAGGGCCTGAATCCTGCCGCGCGGCGCCCCCCAGACTCTGAGTTGCCGCCGGTGGGCAGGCAGGAGGGGCTGAGTCTCTCTTGCTTACTGGCTCCTCCACCCCCTGAATAGAGCTGGCCTTCTGGGGGGCCACCAGGCAGGCCTGCACACCCTCTACAAAAGGAATGTTCCTGGTCAAGACCACAAACCCTGGCCCCAAGTCCCCACAACCTCGGTGCAGCTCTCGGGCGGTTCTGAGAGAGTTGCCAGTGCTGCACCTGAGCCAAGGCCTGGTCAAGCCTGGGGGAGTCTGTGCCCCAGATGGAGCCCCCGCAGGTGCTAGGGAGGCCCCTGGGTCCCCCAGGGCAGCTCAGCCTGGCAACTGCACAGAAAGCCAAGTGCATCCCAGGGACTGGGGGATCACATGGATGGGTCAGGCACACCCCCAAAGGGGTCCATGCTGGTGGGATAGGCAGACACAGATGGCTGCCATCCAGGGCGAGGGGACAGATGAGAGATTGGGATAAGGAAAAAGGGGCTAAGAGAGCAAGGACTTTGGGGAGGGAGTTGTACAGGAAAAGCCAGGGAGGAAGCCAGAAAGGAGCAGGAACTGGAGGAAGGGGGAGGGGAGCCCCTGCCAAGTGAGGGGAAACGGGCAGCCCCCTAGAGTCGACCTTACGACCCAAGTGTCCTGAGCAGAAGGTACAGAGGAGCGTGAGTTCTTTCACCTTAATTTCTAGCTCAGTAATGGCGCACGCGGATGTTCCTGCCCCATCAAAAACTCCCCATCACTTAAAAGGACCCCAGTGCGTCACCCTGCAGGTGTACCCTAACTCGCTTGGTCCCCTCCTGGATGACATTTGGGGCAGAGTCTTCAGGATCATTCGGAAGAATGTCGGCTGAACAGCCTTCCCCACAGAGCCTTTCTCCCTCTCCTCGGGCTGGACCCCTCTCCACAGAGGGGACAATGGTGGGCATGCAGCAGCCGGTGCTGTCCTGGAGGCCGTGCCTGGGCTCCTGATCTAAGATGCGGAGAGCGTCCCACCTGCCCAGGCCCTCCCAGCCCCCACCCGTCCCACGCCCACAGCATGACAGGTGAGCAAGGCCTCCCACGGCCGCTCAGCCCAACATCCCTGTTCACAGAGAACACAGTGATGCGAGCATCCCAAGGAGAGCCCGCCTCCCTGGCAGAGGGATTCCTGCAGCCCACCCCCTTGGCATGGGTGCAGCAGTGACTCAGCGCTCCGAGCAGGCGAGGCCATGAGAGCCTGCTGGCATCCCACTCCGAGGAGCAGTGGGCTGGGGGCTGTACGAGCAGGAGGGCAAGAGGGAGCCTCTCAGCAAGAAGGGGTGTCAGGGTAGGAGCTTAGGAGCCTTTTTTCCCAGAGAAGCATAAAAACTTTGTTTCCAGGACAGCCTCGGTGCCGCAGCCCAACCCTGAGCCGAGCAAAGAAAGTGTCGGTATCTTGACTGTGAGGCCTTGAGGTCAAGAGCAGCCCTGGGGAGAATACTGGCGCCCTCCACAGTCTTGGGGAGACACCTGTTACCTGTAAACCCACGCAAACCTCCCAAGCAGCGAGACCACTCGGAGAAGGGCGGAGAGGGCTGTGCAGGGCTGCATCTGGTGCCCATGAGTCCCTGGGGCCGACAGTACTCACAGGGCACCTTCCCAGCTTCTCCCACACATGACCCCACTTACACCTCCCCCGGAGAGACTAGTTCCAGGGCACACAGCCAACAGGGAGCTGAGCTGGCAGCAGAACTCAGCCTACCCAGCTCTTCCCGCTCCGCCCTGCCTGCCCCCAAGTAGGGTGAACATCACAGACAGGCAGGCCAGCAGGGCATCACCTCTCCCACCACCGGCCCAGATGGCTCCATCGCCTTCAGGAACTGCCCTGGTGGAGTCCTGAGACCTTTTGGGGCCAGGACTGCGTTTCCAGGTTGCCAGCTCCCCATCTTCCTGATGCCCTGCAGAGCTAAGGGCCCTGCACCTCCCACAGCAATCGGAGCCACCATCCTGCTCCAGGCCTTGGGTTAAGGGCGCGCCAGGGGCGGGCGAGGTTGAACACGCCTTGGGGCAGGAAGCCCTGCAGCCTCCTCTGCAAAACCATCAGGGCCACCTCTCTGGCCGCAGGGTTGCACAGAGGCCGCCAGGGGCGCCTTGGCCCTGCCCCCAGGAGCCGTCCAAGCTGGGCTGCGAAGGGAAAGGGATTCCCCGCGCCATCCACAGGTAATGAGTCCCCAGCGCAGAAAAGGGCTGGGGAAGCCTGCAATTTGCCTACGGCCGGTGCCCGCCCGTTTCCAGCCTCTTCTGCCAAATGAGATGTCGCACACGGGATCCCCAGAACTGCCAGGCCGTCCGTCCCCTCCCCCTCCGGGGAGAAGCAGAAATGACAAACAACTAAGAGCGCGGAGGCAGCCCACCCGGCAACTCCGCCGGGCCCCCCTCGCCTCCGCGCCGAGCCCCTCCGCCCCCTCTGCGGCGGGGCAGGGTCCCGGCCCAGCCCGGGGCTTGGAGTAGGCCAGGCGCTCGCCAAGCCCCGACACCATCTTCCCACCCCCGCACGGCAGCTATTTATAGCCGGGGAAGCACCGCGCGGGGTGCCGCTGCCCACCCGCCGGCCGGCTCACCATCCCCGGTAGTGGCCCGCGCAGCTCCCGGTCCGCACCGCCCGCCGCGAAGTTGCTGGGTCGGCGAGCCAGCGGCTTTCGCTTTCGCGGGGCCGGCGCAGCGCACACCCCCGCGCGCCCACTTGCATCCCCGGCGGGTCGGCTGGGCTCGCCCCAGGCTCGCGGGCGGGCTTCTCCCCCGGGCCCCCCCCCCCCCGCCCCGGTCCGCCCGCCGCCCACCTGGCGCTGTGCGGGGCCCCGGCCGGGGGCAGGGGGCGCCGCGGCCCCGCCGCCTGCCGACTTCCTCTGCCGCGGCGCCCGGGAAACCGCGGCCCGCGGGCTTCCTGCTGCGCCGGGCGGGCCGGGGGCCAGGCGGGGGGCGGCCGCGCGAGCCGGCCCGGAGGACTGAGCCAAAGCTCGGGAGAGCGCAGAGCCTGCGGGCAGAGGGGAGACACTGTCGCGGCCCGGCCCCCGCCCCGGCCCCGGGCAAGTTCCTACCCGCCGGCTCCGCCGTGGCATCTGTGCAGGGAGCTAGGGCGGGCGCCGGGCCATGGCGCGGAGGCTCGCTCGCTCGCTGGCTCGGCGGGCCGGGGCGGGGCGGCGGGGCCGGACGGGGCGCGGGCGTTCGCTCGCTGTTCGGCCTGGAAGCGGGCCCAGCGGCACGGCTGACTTTGCCGGCAAATACTCGTGGGTTCCGGGCCGGGCCGCTGAGGGTACCGGGGGCACAGCCCTCACCGCGGGAGGCTGTGGGACCTGGCGTCCCAGGCCGAGCCGGGTAGGGGCGGCCAGGAGTGCGGAGGGCAGGGCGACAGGGGCCAGCAACGCGCCGGGCGGGCAGCTCTGTGCATGGGGCCCCTGGAGTTGTGCCCCGAGGGCCCGGTGCAGGGCAGAGGCGTGGGTGAGTGGGGGATGTCCTTGCTGACCCAGTGGGGCAGTGGGAGCCGGAGTGAAGACTCTCCCAGGCCCATCCTCAGCGGGGAGGGCAGGACAGGGGCATCACGGCATCCCCCAGGGGGCTTTCCAGCTGGGAGGGGGCTCGTTTTCCAGTTGGCTGTGAGGCCCCAGGAACAGAAGACACTGGGGGAAGGGGTGGGGCTGGGCAGAAGCCAGGCAGGCTCAGGAGCCCCTCAGCCTCGGCATATGGCAGCCCTGCAGACGCCTGCGGGTGCCAGGAGCGGGACTGTGCCCCTTCTGAGAGGAGTGGGCTCAGAAGGGACGCCCCCGGCACCCACAGCCCCAGCGAATACACAGCACCTTCCTCTCTGGCTTCCTGTGGAGCCAGCCGCCCTGGAATTATCCACCAGCTCCTGGTTGCTTCTACCCCAGATGAGGACAGGCCGAGCAAAGGCGCTGCCCCCAGGCCAGGCACCGGCCTCCCCACCATCCCTCCCCCACCTCAGCACCACGAGGGCCCGGCTCTTTCCTCCCTCCCCAAACACCCAGATGCCTCAGATCCACCAGGTCCCTATCCTGGTGACACTTGTCCTGGTGACATCTCCCCAAGCCAGATAGTTTCCTCCTGTCCTGCCCCGGCTGGCTCCTGCCCACCAGCTTTCCCAGGCTTGCCACGTGCCCCCAGTCCAATCGGCCCAAGGCCAACCTTCGGCCAGGGGGCTGTGCACTCCCTGCCTGCCCTCCCTCCGGGGGGCGCAGAGGCAGTGGCTCACACTCCCTGGAGGATCAGGACACTCTGTCTGGCCCTGGGCTCCCAGAGGCCACACAGCTGCAGGGAGACAGGCCACCTTGAGGCTGTACCCACTGGGCTGGGTCTCAGGCGAGGAGTGCTCCTGCCGCATGTCCTCAAGTCACAACAGCTGTTCACTGTCCACACTCATGTCGTCATGACACCCACACATGGGGACAGGTTCAGAGTCACACAGCAGGAAGTCTAGTATGGCTGAGCGCCATCCCCAGGCCTGGCCGGCTCCAGAAGGGGTGGGGACACCCCCCAGCTGTCCCCAGGGCTAGAGCAGACATGGGACGCTCATGCCCTGCACAGGTCGAGTCAGACCCAGGGAGGCTGAAGATGTGTGGGGGCATCACATCTGGGCTAGAAAGAAACGGTGTGTGTGGAACGGGTAGTTCTCTGGAAACAGGCCCCTGTGTGCAGGAGGCCTCCCACACAGCCTGGAAGCGGCAGGTGGGGGCAGCCCTGGGCTCAGGGTCTTGCTGTCACAGCAGGAGGGAGGCCATGGTGGGCGAGGGGAGCTCAGGGGCTCTGGGGAGAGGTGCCCCGGGCGAACGCTGGCGCCTGAGGGCTCCACCTCCTTGGCCTGCTCCAGCACCACACGGCACCCTGCACCCCAGCCCTCTCCAGAGCCCCAAGAGATGGGCATCACCGTCTCTAGCTGCCAGGCCGCAGAACAAGGAAGTAGGGACCACCCTCCCTGACCCCCCCCAGGGGGAAACATTTCTGTGCACATGGGGATCCCCCCGGGGCTTCATGCGACAGCACTGTGTGTGATAGCTGTGGGACTGGTGGGCCTGAGAACTTCTGGGGCCTGAAAAGACCTTGTGCCCCACCTGGCACTTGTCAGCACCCTATGCAGGTCCTAATCGCCCACAAAGCACTTGGACGTGCAGGACACAGGCCTCTGACTACTGCCCCGGAGAAACAGCTGCTCCCCACCTCAGGGCCACCCTGAGGGCCTAAGAGGGTGGGAGCTCCTGCAGCACTATGCCACCCTCGGGGCCACCCTGACCTTGCTCCCCCACGGCCAGCAGGAGCCCCCTTGAGCAGGGAGGGGCTGGTCTAACCTGTGAGCTGGCTGTTCAGGGTTAATCCTGGGGAGGGGGTGTCCCTGGCCACCTTGCCTGGGTGCTGAAGGGTGTGCTCCAGCCTGCCCCTGGAGTCACCCTTGTCACTGGCCTAGTCACAGTGAGCGCCCCAGGACTGCCTGAGCCTGGCAGGCTCCTGGGAGGAGGACTGATGCAGAGGGGGGTGCACAGCCCTGCGCTGCAGACAGGCCCGGCACCTGAGAAGCCCCTTGACCTCAGGGCAGGACGAGCCCCACACTATCAGGGTGCCCCACTGCCTCTCCAAGGGACACCTAACCTTAATCCCCCAGAGCAAACTTCAACAATCGATCATAAGAAGAAAACAAACAGCTGAGGACATAACCTGATCCGCACAGGGGCTTTGCCTGACAGACCCCTCTCCCCACTCTAGCCCCAGGACCTGTGGGTGACCAAGAAGACAAGGAAGATGGTGGCAAGGGCAAGGGCAAGAGGTAATTGGCCCTGAGAGCCACCTCCCCCTGCCTTGGGCCTTACTCATTGACCTCTTCCAGACGGGGGGCTGGGGGCCAGCAGGAGGAAGAGGTGGCCAGGGCTGAGCTGGGGAAGGAAACGGCCCGCACACAGGCCCCTTCCTGCCCTCGGCCCAGAGCCCAGGCCTTCTCCACATGGCCCTCACCCCGGGCAGCCTCACTGCCTACAGGACCCTTTCTTTCTTCTCCTCAGCCCTAAGGGAGAGGTTCTGGTCCATCCCCGGTCAAGGGCCAGCCCTAGAAAGTCCTGACCTTCGCATCCCCAGCCACCATCCACCCAGCACCCCTTGGCGGCCAGCGGGGAGGTAGGCAGGCTGGGGCTGGACCCATGTCCACGCTGGGAAGTCGGGCGGCCAGCTTTCCTCTTGCGGCCCCCACCTGGCCATCCCCATTTATTCTCGGCTCTGCCACCGTCTCTTAGGTGAAGCACTTGCACGCCCGTCGGGGCTGCAGAGGGGGAGCTGTGAGCCCAGGAGCCCAGGGATGGCCGCCAAAGCCAGAAGGAGCCAGAGGAGGTGAGACTGGACGACTCCAGCCTTGTCTGTGTGCGTAGCCCCTGGCCTGAGGGTGGTCAGAGACAAGGTCCAGACTGTCTCAAGGCGTCCGTGTCGAGTGAGGAGCAGCAGAGGACAAACAGTAGCCTTAGGATAGAGGCTGTCATCCCTATGCAAGTGGAAAGGAAGACTCCAAGGCCAAGAGGCGTGTGGTGGACCGGGGAGTGGAAGCCAGACTAACGGACCAACGTGTGCAAGAGCCCAGGCCTGCACCCGGGGCGGCGTGCAGAGCGTGTGGCGGGCCTGCTCACACCTCTCTGGCCACCTTCCTCTCAGCGGGCAGCACAGCCCCCTCGAGTGGCCACACCCTCCTTGGAAACACGCACCTGTGCTTTGCCTCACACGCCCCAGGCCTGCACCCCCAGCAGAGGTGGGCTCCTGGCCCTGCAAAGCCAAGACCCAGACCTAGAGCTAGCTGCTGGCCAAGGTGCCACCAGCTGCACTGCCCATGGGACCACGTGGCCCTGTGGCCTCTCACGGTCACCCTTCTCAAGACCTGATCCAACGCAGACCTGCAGGCTGCTCCTGGTTCCTTCCTGCCAGCTGTTACCCCAGTCCCCGCCTTGACCTAACCCCAGTCTTCCCCAGGCTAAGTCCAATGCTGCCTTTTAGGTAGCAAGAATGCTTCTTAGAGTTAACAGTCCAAATTCTCAGCACTGGAGCTTTGAGCTGCCAGCTGGTCTGGAGGTGCAGGCCTCCCCACTGTGGGATGCTGGCTCTGTGTGTCGTGTGCCTGAGCAATCTCTCTGCCGGTAGCGTGCCAGCCTCACAGGCCCACGGCAGCCAGCTTCCTCTCCTTTCCCTGACAGCTGAGAAAGAAGCTCGCCTTCCACCCCGGGCACACAGACCCCAGCTGCAGCCCCATCTCATTCTCACTAGAGCCTCTGGCGCTCAAAAGCGGCTCAGACTATGCTCTGCAGCTGCAAAGTATCGCTGATGTCACTGAGTCCAGCTGTTTTGCCTGTTTGACCCATGAGTGAGGACGCAGGTGGGGAACAAGGACCTGCCCAGGGAAACAAAGAGGGCCGGGCGCAAGGACCCCTGTCCCTTGGTCCAGGGAAGCATCCACCTCAGCAGACAGCTGTGCCCATGCCACGCTCAGCTCCGTGGGGATGAGCACACGAGTGTGCATGCACCTCCACCAGTGCCTGATCTGCAGGGCCTGCCCAAGGCCCCAGTCACCATGGGGCAGAGCCAGGGTCTCGGTCATGGATGCCAGGGCTGTTGTGCACAGGCACTGACACAGCCATGGCCCATGTCAGCTCAGCTGACCTGGCAATTCCAGCCCGGCTGGGGGCTCAGGAGCGGAGCCGGCCTCAGAGGGAGAGAAACAAGGTCGGGGTTGGGGACAGAGCAGCTTCAGGAAGAAGTGGCAGGCCTGTGGGCTGGATGCTGTTGGACAGGGATCTCCCCACATGGCGGCGGGGGTGAGGGTGGCTGGGACGATCAGGGATGGCCAATGGGACCAGGTGGAGGGCAAGGGGTGCCTAGTGTGTGCAGCGGGGCTGCACGTGGCCTCATGGAGAGAGGGACTGCCAGGGGTCTGGGGAATGGGCAGCGAGGAGAAGAGACGCCAGCAGGCTTTGATGCCTCTCGGGGTGATCTGGGACTCGGCGTGTGTTTGATGGGAGCCCAAGAGAGCCTCCTCAGGGCAAGAGGGTGCTAACACTTGGCTCCTTTGAGCCTGCCCCACGTCAGGGTTGGAAATGAGAGCTACCGTCCAGGCTTCTAGAATAGCCCAGTCTTTGGAGGGCTGCTGAGCTGCTTCCGTTTCATCTCAGGAGGGGAGCCTGCATCCTAGAAAAGCCATGTCTGATGTGCACATGGAGAAAACTAGGACAACCCATCCACCATCTGACCCCTGGCTCCTAATGAGTGGCCTTTATGGGCTCGGGGGCATCTGTGCTGAGCAAGTGGAGCCAGGTTCAGGCTACAAGTGGTGGCAGTGGCCGTGGCCTGTGCCAGGTGTCTTCCCTGGATGACCAGCACAGGATCCTCATGCAGGGAGGGGCCAAGCTGAAGGGGTGGCAGGGGTCAGGCACTGACCACAGACAAAGCCGACATCCCAGGCAGAGCTGGTGCCTCCACTGGCATTCAGGTCCCAAGCAGGCTTACAACCCGCCACCTCCCCCAAACCCTTCACACTCGTGTAGAACATAAGAAGGGGAACAAACTCATCCAGGCTCGTCCTGCAGAGGAGGGCTCTGTCCCCAATCTGCAGGGGGGCCCTGAACCAGAAGAACAAATGTGAGATGTTACAAGCACAGCATCCCTCCCCTCTCTAGAGCGCCGTGCAGCCTCTGCTGTGGCCCGGGGGCCTCCCACTGCGCAGTGAGGAAAGAGGACAAGGACCGGCCCCTGGGAGCAGGGCCCCTACACCTGCTGGATGCTCCTGCTGGCAGGTGGCGGAACTTGCAGAGGCCCGAGTCCACGAGCCAAGCCAAACAGCGTTGCAGCACATATCCAATCACTCTCTGGCTAGAGCGCACCCTCCCCCGGACGTACCTCTGGATGACCATGGACGTGGGCGGCCCTGGGGACGGCCAGCCCTGCCCTCTCCAGCACCACCTGCCCCATCCAGTGCCGACCCTCACGTGCCATTTGGCCTCTCTCTGTTCCCCCTCCTGGACCACCTTCTCCCTGGTCTGTCCGGCCACCTTGCCCCCTTCCCCTTGCTGCAGCTGGCCGACCCCCTCTCCTGCACCCTCGGCACACGCAGGCTGCCGGGTGCGCTGCTCACACCCAGCCCCGAGGAAGGGGGGCTGAGGCAGGGGCTCCCGCAGGTTGAGCCCTCCCTCCGAGAGCTCGCTGCGCCCAAGCACCACCGTCTCCTCCTCATGGGTTTCCCGTGGTGCCCCTGCCGCAGGGCCGGCTTCATTCCCCACCCAAGAGGGGCCTGGAGCCCAGGATTCCCCACCCCTCCTCTGAGTAGGGCCAGGGGGGGCCCTCTCTGGAAATAAAGCCCAGCACTGAGCCGCTGGGGCTGGGGCGGCCTCCCCTGCAGCCTGGAGCGGGCCCTTGCTCGTCTGTCCTAAGCAAATTTGCCAGCGTCCCCACATGGGGAGCTGGGGGTTGGGTGTGACAGGACGTTATCTGAGAATCAGTGCCACCCTGGCGAGGGGCTGGGCTTCGTGGGGGAAGTTCCACCTGCTTTGGCATACCCTAATTTTAGACTTCTTATACCTAATTAGAGATCAACATTTCAAAATTTGTTTTTAATCAACCAAATTCCTGCACATCCTTCCCAACTGGCCCCGAGCCACCTCGCCTCCTTCCCACGGACCCCAGTGAGCCCGTGTGCTCTTTTCCACGAAGTCCCTTCCCCCAGCTGCCTCCTCCTCCTGCCGGGGCCTTCCTGGACCCTCTCCTGGACACAGTGGCCCCGGGGCACATGTGGTAATGGTCTCCCGTGATCCTCGATAACCCCGTGAGATGGGTCTGGTCAGCCCCAGTTTACAGATGAAGAAACTGAGTCTTACCAATACTGAGCGGCTTGCCCAAAGCCACCAGCTATGGGTGGGGCCGGGCATGGTGCAGGGCCTGAGGCTGGCCAGGAGCAGAGTTGAGGGTGAGGGCGTGGGCGGCCTTTGAGTGGCCTCAGCCTGGCCTGTGAGGGAGTACATGCTCTGCCCCCCGGGGCACGTGGTGGCCACAGCCCATCACCATGGAAACCAGGCAGGGGCCCCTGGAGCCCTCAGCTCTGGTTTGGATTTCAAACCCAATGCCGCTTTCTCAGAAGCAACTTGGTCAAACTTTCCAAATAGGAAAAGTGGAAGGAAAAAGAGAGAGAAACTCCCAGCCTGAAGCCACCCCAGAAAGACGGCCTGGGCCCTGAGCTGGGGAAGCCCTGTCTGGGTGGGCAGTGTGGTGGCAGGGCAGAGACCCCGTAGCCTCCCCAGGGCTCATGCCCCTCCTCTGGGGAGCAGGCGGTGGCGGTGCAGCCCAAGCAGGTGGGCCCAGCCCTTCCTGTCTCTGCGGGAGCAGCTGCCCTTTTGTGTTTCCCAGTGGGGTGTGTGAGAAAGGGCTCTTTTGGAAAAAGGGTTGGAAAACCACTGACCTCATCCAGCTGGCCCGCCTTTGGAGATGGGGAAACTGAGGTCAGGGTCGGGACCAGGAAGTCAAAAGCAGGGCTAAACCCCGAAAGTAGGGCAACATGGCTAGGCCCAGAGCAGGCGCACAGGAAGATCTGTGGGTCGGGGCCCATGTGGATGGGCCACTGGGGCATCCACACTCCAGCCCCCTGCAGCAGCCCAGGCTCCACGCCATGGGGGTGCTGCCCAGCCCTGCGCTCGGGCTCCTGGGCCAGCGCCCATCGCCACAGGAAGGCCGTCCTCCGTTGGGGCTTCCACTCCAGCTCAGGATGACTCTGAGCTACCCAGGGCACACCGGGGAAGCCCACAAGGAAGGGGAGGTGAATGAGCAGCAGACACGGGCACGGTGCCCTGAGGGGATGGGGGACAGGCAAAGGCCACCAGATACACTCTGCCCTCCCCTATGCCCCCACCCATTGCCAGACCCCTTAGGGACCCTCAGCTGCTCTCCACCCTGCCCCCTCCCACCCCCAGAATCCTCTGTGGGGGCATACGCTCCTGCCCACTGCTTTCACTGTCAAGACAGGTGTTTGGAGGCGTGATGGCAAGGCAGTCACGCACTCTGGCAGGGGTGGGCCCGGAATGGCCACGTCCTGATTGCACCAGGCTGCTCCCTGGGGCCCAGTGTGTGGCTTGTGGCCATCTTGACACTGTTGGGACCACAGGGCTCTCGAGTGCCAAGCGCTGGACATTCACATCCCCCATCTCACAGATGAGGAGGTTGGGTCTGTGCAGTCACAGGGCACCTGACTCGGTCAGAGGTGCGCTGGCCCACGGGGGCGGCCCCCCGTCAAAAGCAGCGAGCCTTGGCTCAGCCGCAGCCCCCACACTCCCTGGCTCTGTGGCTCAGGGCTTGTGGTCTTCAGAGTCCCTCCTGCTGGGCTGGGGTGGGGCCAGCTAATCAGGGCCAGGCAAGCAGGATGATGCCCAGGGTGGAGGTGGGATTGAACCTCCACTCCTGCCGGGCTGGGCGCAGGCTGGGTGGGGAGGGCGGTGGGCAGGAGGTGAGAAGCATCCAAGCTCTGCTCCCTGCGGGCTGCGCGATGCTGGGCCTCAGTTTGCTCACCGTGAGATGGGAATCATGGGGACGCAGGGAGGAGGGAATGTCTGCCGTCCCCGAGCTCCTCTGTGCCCCATGGAAGCAAGCCTTGTGGCCTCCCTTCCACAGCAGAGGCCGGCTCCCTGACATTGTTTCCCACCTCAGCCCAGGGGCCAGGCCACAGCCACTGCCCTCCCACAGGCCGGGAGCCACAGGGAGGGCCTGCATCCGGAGTGAGCCCCAGCACTCCATGGGCCAAGAGGACTAAGCAGAGACTGGCATAGCCAAGCATCCTCCTTCCCAAAGGACAGGTTCCTGCAGCGACTCTGCCACAGCCGAGGCCTGGGGAGCCCCCTTCCTCCTGGCCCTGCCCTGCTGGGTCCTGCTCCTGTGGCCTCAGGAAACAGCCCTCCCTTGGCCCTCTCCCACGGCTCCCTGCCATCCGTGGTCTGCGCAGCTGCCTGCCCTGCTCCACTTTCCAAACCCTCAAGAGGGCCCTGGGCCTCCTCCGGAAGCTGCCCCCCTGCTGCCCTCCAGACGGCGCCTGCCTGGGGCAGTGTCCCAGGGGGATGAAGCTGAGCCTGATACGTGCCCGCCTCAGAAAGACTCAGCGGAGACACTGATTCCAGGAGCAAGCCTCTGAGAAATAACTTGCAGTGGGAAAAGCAGTGCACACTGGAAAATGTTCTTCTCTCAGGAATGTTACACAGCAAGCTCCTGACCATTCTGGATGCGTATACAAACACTGCCGTCCCGGGGCTGGCCAGAAACTCTGGGGTGGAGGCTGCCCGCCGGATGTGGGCCCCGGGGCAAGTCCCGTGCCCCACTGGGGGACCATCATGGTGGGGTCGAGAATGCTAAGGGCTGAAGCACACTGCCACCTTCTGCCCGGGCATCCTGGCACGGCCACCGCAGTGAGCCCACACCTGGACACAGAAACTGTCCCCAAGGGCCAGGCAAAAATGCACGTGGGGGCAGTCCGTCCAGAGGCTGATTATGTCTGGTTTTTTAAAGTCTAGCTGTGAATGGGGGTGGCTTGGCTTGGGCAGGGATTTATGACCGCTGTGGTCCTGTCAGGGCGGGGGCCCGGGCATCCTGCAGACGGGAAGGCCTTGGGCACCTGCTCCAGGCTGAACCGGGCCCAGTGGGCTGGAGGCTGTGAAGTCCCATGAAGCTTGCAGAGCCGAGGACACGGGAAGGAAGGAGAGCTCAAGGTGATGCTAAGAAGTCACAAGTTTGCTAACCTTTTAAAGACTTAAAAACTGGGCCTTTTCGGGCTTCCCTGGTGGCGCAGTGGTTGAGAGTCTGCCTGCCGATGCAGGGGACACGGGTTTGTGCCCCGGTCCAGAAAGATCCCACATGCTGCGGAGCGGCTGGGCCCATGAGCCATGGCCACTGAGCCTGCGCGTCTGGAGCCTGTGCTCCGCAACCCGAGAGGCCACAACAGTGAGAGGCCTGCGTACCAAAAAAAAAAAACTGGGCCTTTTCCCTTGGAGAACTTGAAGTGATTTTTTGTTTACTTTGCTTTTGCAACTGGCCCATCAATCAACTCAATAACACTAAAAATACTGCCACAGCAGCGATTCCTACTACAGCCCAGTGTTCGATTTCCTCAATTTAACTTTTCCCTTCTTTTCTGTTCTCTAATTCCCACTGACGTGACTGGGTGTCCTTTACCCTGACGTCAGGACGGTGTTGTGCACGGCCTCAGTGATCTCAGCGAGGATGGGGCAGGCGGTGACCTGCCACGGCCCCCCTCCATCGAGAGTGGGGACAGGAACAGAGGCCCGGGAGGGGTGTCCACTGGTGACAAGGAATCCCAGTTTCTTCTAGGAATCGGTCGACACCAGCATGTGGAACTGAACCACCCTCAGGTAAATGGTAGTACGATGAACTGCGGGCCTGCAGGGGCACCCTGTGTCCCACTCGCCCACACAGACCCAGGGCCCACCCCTGGGCCCACCTCCACCTGCGCCCTCACACTCTCTGTCCCTGTGGCCCTGCCTGTCACCCTGTCGGTCCAGGAACGTGTGCTGGGCCCGTCCTTGCCTGTCTCTGGGGCCCGTCCACTGGCTGCGTTCCCACCGCCCTGACTTGTTTCAGAACGTCTGGATCCCGGCTCAGGCGCCCACTTGCAGTGTGGCTGGGCCTCAGTTTCCTCCTCTGTAAGGCAGGGATGATGGCACGACCAACACCTTGTGGGTTCTAAGGATGAGACGCGCTGCTGTGAGCGGTGACGCGCTGCTGTGAGCGGTGGCGCCCAGAGGAGTGGAGGCCAGCAGCGCACCTGGCCCTGTCCCAGCCCGGCCCCTCCAGCACGTCTGCGTCAGCTGGTGTCACGTCTGCCCCCTGCCAGCCCCTCTGCCCTGCGAGGACCTGGCCCGCCCCTGCGGGCACGGGGCCACTCCCCGGCTCCCACTGCTCTGTGGTGCAGGCACCCCCACGCCACCTCCTCTGCCTCTCGACCTCCTGCTCACCCTCAGGTTACGGGCTCTGACCTCCAAGAGTGGTGGGGCTTTATTCAGGCCTGAGGGTCTCAAAAAGCATATGTGCAAAAGTGATGGCAAACCCACTGCGAGCTCTGGGCTCCCACGGCCGTTGTTCACCTGGTCGCCTCCCCCAGAGACCTGGTGCCCCTCAAGAGTGGGCCTCACTCATGGCATGATGGAAGGTAATCAAGGGCCGTGCACAGAGTGCTTTGCCACCAGGAGGTCTCAGAGAAAGGGAGGGGCAAGGGACCTCCCCCCCACCCCAGGAGGGTAGAGGCACAGGATACAAGCTGCCACACTCACCTCCCTGACACCCACACTCTCTAGAGCCCAGATGTGGCTGCTGAACTTTGAATGGCACAGCTGCTAAGGGAGCAGGCCTTGGAGTGGGACACACCTGGATTTAAATCCCAGCCTGGCCACTTGTTAGCTGTGTGACCTTGGGCTACTCCCTGGGCCCTGCACCTCATTCAAAGGGGCTATAACAGAACCAGCCTCCCCAGGGCCCTGGCTGCTGTCACGGCTGCTGGCAGCTACTGTGCAGAGGCCCACTTGACATTCTCTCCCAGGACCCACAGCAGCCAAGGCAGCCAGGGAGGGGCTGTGAACAGGGCCCGGAAACAGGGCCACAAGCTCTGCTGTCCAGCCTGGTGGACAGAGACTAGAAAAGGGCTTTTGGTTTTAACAGCCTAAAATGCCCACTGGTATCAACCTCCCCATCTGTACACGGGGACAATAACAGTGCCTGAGCACCACAGACGTGCTGTGGGGACCAGAGTGAGCGCCCGTAAATGGCGCCAGTCCTGCCACTGCCCCCCGTCCAAGGCCAGGCCAGACCAGGCACAGATGCTCTGGCCTCTCTCTGTCACTGTGCTGTGCCTTGGGAGCCCCAGCAGAGTGGGCCTGGGGGTCTACACAGAGAGGTGGCCGGGCCCAGCCAGCCAGTCACTCGAGGCCATGTCCACATGGCCCCGCTGCCCAGGGGAGGCCCTGGTCTACACCGTGGCCACTACTGACCCCGGCCCCCCATCAACCTGGAATGCGGCCTCACCTCCCAGGGCAGGGCTAGATGCCCATGCCCCCTGCCCAGGCCACCATCCTCCTCATCGCCAAATGGGCCAATCCCAGTGTGGAGCCAGAGCTGGCCTTCCACCCTTCCTCCTCACAGGCACTGCCGGCTGCCACCCGCGGCTTCAGCACCAGAGATCACAAGGTCCACATCCCTCCTCCGGCCTAGACTGGCTGTGGGACCTCAGCCAAGGCACCTCACCTACTGGTGCCTCTGTGAAACAGGACTAATAATCCAGCCACTGTGTGGGTTGGCCTGTGGCCCCTGGATCTTGCTGTCAACCGGCCCAGGGCCTCGCACGAGCCGGTCTAACACCCAGGTGACACTCGCCTTGAGGTGTGGGCAGAGGGACAAGCCGAGGTGGAAGGTGACCGGGTCCACAGCTGAGCCCAAGTGGAGGGAAGGTGATATGGGCGGGACCAACTTCGGAAAAACAGTCGGTCTGCTGTCAGGCGGGTGCTTCCTCTCCTGGCTGTCTTGGCCCCGGGCCAAGCGGGCGGGCAGACTCGGCACTGGAGAAGCCATGCCAGGGCACCCGCAGGCCGGAACATCCCACAGGGACACACTGCGCGGCTTGTTTACTGCCAGGAGGCAGCACAAAGCCCCGCTGCCAGGGGCGGGTGGGTATAATTAACTGGGTGGAGACCAACACCTCTTCCCTGCGTTGAGTCTGCAAAGGCCCTGAACTTGAGGCTGGCGTCCGGGGATGGTGCCACTGACTCAGTCAACGGGTGTAGGCAAGTGAGGCAGGGGCTGCCCGCGGGCCCACCAGGCGCTGAGCTGGAAGGGCAGGGGAAGAGGGGCCAAGTCAGGCCCCACAACAGGAGGTGGCTGTCCCAGGCACAGACCCCAGGGCCTGGCCAGGGCTAGGCGCCCCCTCGCTAGGGGCTGCTGCTTCCTAGCTGACCTCGTCCCAGGGACCTCTAGAGGGTGGGAGGGATTCACATTTACCAGGCACACCTGCCTGCCGGGCACTGTGCTGGGGGTGTATCAGGGGGCAATGGCAATGCTGTTCTAGATGAGGCCCCCACCTAGGGATGCCCAGGCACACTGAGCTCTAGAGGCCAGGCCCTGCCCAGCACCACGGGCTCTCTCCCTGGGGGAAGGGTGTTGGCTGAGGCCTGGCCTACACAGTGGGCCATACCTGGGGCTGGGCCATAGCTGGGGGTCAGAGGCCCCTGGCCTGGGAGGTGGGCCCGTTGCACCTGCCCCTCCCTAACACCAGCATCTGCAACTGGGTGGGGTTGGGGGACCCCCCAGGTCACAGAGCCAACTGGTAGCGAGTCAGAGTAGGATCGGTGGGACGGATTCCTGCCAAGAAGCACAGGGTGCCAGGGGCTTTAGAGACCTTCTCTCCTTCCCCCAGCTCTGGCAGGTAGCTGTCCGGCAGCTGGCTGCCCAACCAGGGGGCCCTTCCTCCCACATCAGGGCCCTCAGTGAGCCACCAGGCTCCAGGGCACAAACACTTAACGAAACAAAGATGACTCCTGATGACTGTATCTCCCATCAGTTTAAGCAACTCGGAGTCAGGACAAACAGAACCACAGGGTGTGTGGTGGCTGCAGAGGAGAGTGCACCAGAGCCCAGGCAAAGGCACAGGCCTGGGCGTGGGAAGGTGCTCCAGTCTCCCTGGTCACCCAACAGGTGGGCCAAAATGAGAGTCTCCTTCGGTTCTGACTGCCCGGAGGGGCAGGGCAGTGGCCGGCGGGAAGGCACCTGGCCCAGCTCGGCAGAGCCATTAGCCGTGCATGGGAGCACTGGGTAAGGAGTGCTTGTCCTGGAGCCCCTGGCACCTCCTGTACCAGTGAAGAACTGAAGCCGCCGATCCACGGGGGAGAGGTTAGGTAAAGGCGCCCCGGGACAGCCAGACAGTGGCGTCTGCAGCAGTGACAAGAAGGAACACAGCTGCATCCACAGGCACTGACGGTAGAGCCAGGACACACAGAAGGGGGCCCAGGTGGTGGGTGGGGATGGCGATACCCACATCTCAGGCTGCCCCACTCGAGCCAGGGCAGGCCCTTCCACCCTCCAGCCAGGTCCCTTCTGGTCCCCAGCACTGCCCTCTTGAAGCACCATCAGATCCGCACACAAGCCCCAGGGCCCGGAGCAGGCTGACTTCCTGTCCTAAGGGTGAGTTGTGTGATTGGCCAAGAGTGTGCCGAGGGCTCCTGTCCGCCTGTCATGACCATCCTGCCAATGAGCAACCCCATGCCCTGTGTGGGCTGAGTAAGGGGTGAGTGGCTGGGAGCCAAACCCGCTGGGGCCTAAAGTCTGTGCTTTTCTCAGTGACGATGCGGCCCTGGGACCTGCCCTGGGGGCTGCCAGCCACCGCCAGCCATGGGCTGCTTTCTGAGCCGAGGGCGGGACTCTTCATGGGGCGGGAGCGGCTGTGGAGGAGGCCCCGCAGGCCAGCACTCCCCCTCCACTCCCTCAAACTCAGGCCACAGCCACGGAGGCCTGCACAGCCTGGGAAGCAGGAACAGTGCCGGCCAGGCCCTCGCTCTCTTTGCTTCTTTCACGGTGGCTGGAAACTGGGTTGAAACAAGAAAAAAAACCCTGCTTGCTAAAATCAGCAAACATTTTGGGGAAGGAGGGAGAGCCATCTCTGGTTTGGTTACTATGGGAACGTTTCCGAATCAACTACCAGCAGGAGAGAAGTTTGCCCTGGACAGAGCAGCCCGGCTCCAGCCCCCACGGGCCCCCCACCCAGGGGCGCACACACCTGCCCAGGAAGCCGTGGAAACTTCCAGGCACTCAGAGACAAGCCCGTGGCCTCTGCTTTCCTGGTCTCCTCTGCCCAGGGACGGACAGCCCCTCTCTGCAGCCCCCTCAGGGCTGGCACTGGCTCAAGAGGGCTCCCACCCCCAGGCCCAGCCCCGCTTCGCTGCCTCCCACCCAGGCCTCTGTGTCCTCCCTGGGGTCCCAGCTCCCTGCACGGTCGTCCTGAGGAGGCACCGCTGAGTCATGTGGCCACACGCCTTCTGCCCGTCCCTCTCCAGGGCCCAGGCCAAGCCGTGCCAGGGCGGGGAGGGCCACAGGACTTCAACCAGCAATGTCCAACAACTCCCAGCTCTGTTCTGGCAAAGGCCAGACCGTTCTGCCTGTTGGGAGAAGGCGGGGTGTGGGGCCCTTGAGTGGGGCTGCGGCCACCCCGGACTCAAGCCCGGGGCCAGGATCCAGCCTGCCCGGCACATGGCCCACAGACGGGATTTTCCACAGCAGAGAAGGGGTGGGTGGGAGCCAGTGCCTCAGTCAAGTCGTTGGGGCGGGGGGGTGATGGAGACGCGCCAAGTTCATTGCTCTCCCTCAGATGCTCATCCCACCGCATGGCTGGGCCGCTATGCGCCAGGCCTCTGCCGCAGGGCCCAGGCCACCGGTCCCCTGTGCACCCAGCCCTCTGCCCGGCCCCTCATGCACCCCGAGAAGCCCCGGCCAGCGCAGCCTCAGCCCCGGCCTCCCTCTGGCCCCCTCCCTGGCCAAGCAGCACCCAGTACCCGTGGGAGCCCTGCCTCCAGCCAACCGGACTCCTTGAGGGTCCCGCTCTCTCCCTGTGCCCCACAGCACGCTACAGAGGCCCGCACGACCGGGCAAGCACAAAGGGGCAAGCCCACGAGTGTCCTGCGGCAGGGCCCACGGCAGCCAGCACTGGCCGAACCAGGAGGACATGCTTGGAGACGGACTGTCAGGGAGACGGTCCACAGACCCGCAGCGAGCGCCTCCTCGGGACCCAGAGAACACACAACCACTGGCAGCCTGCGCCCCTTACAGGGAATGTCCCCAAGACTTAGTGTCGGCGAAAAAGCCCAAGTTACCAAAAAGCACCCCCCCATACACATATACACACAGGCATATTTTTTAAAGCAGAATGACAAACTTGTCTGATTTGGTACACGTACACTTGAGAAAAGGGAGTAGCCGGCCGCTCACAAGAGGTACCTCTAAGGAGGGCAGGAGGCCTGGAGTGGGAGACCAGGGGTGTGGGCTCTGCTGTGCGTCTGTACGGTTTGCAATGACGATGTGGCCCAATGACAATGCAGCTCACATGATTTTCAGAAATCGCCAGTAAAAAGTTAAGAGGCAGGTCTCCTAGCCCAGGCCCTGAGGATGAGGGCGCCGCCCAGGGTGGTGGGGGCTTTGGATGGCCCTGCCCTTGCCTCCCCACACCTGCTCACAGGGCCAGTCCCTGCCCCGCCCCCGCCCCAGGCCCGGGCAGTAACCCCAGCGCTGGAAGGGAGAAGAGTCAGCCTGCTCGTCCTGACCCCCAGCCCAGCTGTCAGCCCAGCCCATTGGCCAGGGCAGCAGTCAGCCGAGGGCTGCCCTAAACACTCCTCGTAAACAAGGCAGGAGGCATCCCTCCTGCTAAGATCTGTCCCACAAACGCATGCAGGGCCAGCACTCCCTGAGGCGATGGGAGCGAGCAGTGTCTGGAAGACACATCCACCCCGAGGGTCCAGCCACAGCAATGGCAAGGCCAGAGTGGGTGGTTCAGCAGGGGCCGTGCTGTCACCAGCCAGCCGGAGTACCTGTCCCTCGGGTGCTGCATAAAAGGGGGTGCCAGCACCTGTCTGCCCTCTGCCCAGAGATTAACCTTTCACTGCGATGCACAGAGAAACAAAAGCTGACCCAGAAGAGGCAAAACCGTGCAAAACGTCCAGTTCAGCCTGTGGGGCTCATTTCTGGAAGGCTCTGGAAACCACAGGAGGAGCTGCGGGCAGCAAGCATCTGAGGGGCTGGCCTCCTTAACTCTGCTGTTAGGAAGGCTGGTGCCTTACCTGGAAGGAAGAAAGGGGGTTGGGTCCCTCCTTGCAACATTACTGCACAGGCTTTAAGGGCAAAGCACCATGGGGCGGCGGGGGAAACTTTCCCCAAGCACCAACCATGCACCAGCTCCCAAGTGAGGCCATTTCCCCTTATCTAACTGGGTCCTCAGTCACTCTTCAGGCCCACGTGTAAGGAGAGCAAGCAGGAGTTCAGGGGAACCAAGCCACCTGCCTGGCTCTCACTCTGGTTCAGCAACTGCAGAAGAAAGTTTTGCAGAACACTGAAGAAGGGCCCCTTTCATTAATATAGAAACAGTACTTGTAAATCAATAACAAAAGGGCCAATAATCCAATAGGAAAATGAATCTGAGTAGAAACTACACAGAAAAAATTAAAACTGCTTACATGACATCACAGTCCCACTCACAAAGAACACAAGTGTTTTTCACCCACTGAAAAGCAAACATGAAACCATTCAATAATAGAGTAAGTCAGTAAGTCCAGGGTTGGGGAGGAGCTGGATCGGAGGGTAGCATCTGCTAAAACTTCAAGGCCCCACAAACCCCTTGCCCTGGGAATTGTCTCTCAGAGTGTATTCTAGGAGTGGACCCCCCACACGTGTGCAAAGACATATATACCAGCATTGTCTGCAACAGTGGAAGACTGGAAACAACCTAAATGTCCATCAATATGGGTGGTTAGTAAACCTTGGACATCCACATGGGAGGACCAGGCAGCTATTAAAAAGAACAGCAAGTTCAAAAACACCCTCCAAGGGCTTCCCTGGTGGCGCAGTGGTTGAGAGTCCGCCTGCCGATGCAGGGGACACAGGTTCGTGCCCTGGTCCGGGAAGACCCCACATGCTGTGGAGCGGCTGGGCCCGTGAGCCATGGCCGCTGAGCCTGCGCGTCCGGAGCCTGTGCTCCGCAACGGGAGAGGCCACAACAGTGAGAGGCCCGCATACTGCAAAACCCCCCACAAAAAACCAAAAAAAAAACACCCTCCAAGACACACGCTTAAGTGAAGAAAAACCAGGGGCAGGAGCATGTGCACTTTGCCCTTGTGTGCGTCTCCGGGCACGGGCTCCAAAGCGGGCAGGATGAGGGACAGTGGCTGTGGCCTGGGCATCTGGGTGGGAGGGAGCATCTCTTTCACAGCAAACCCCTTGGTACCATGCAGATTGATTACGGGTTACATCTACCACTTGTCTATAAAATACCCATAGGGAGAGGGCTGGCAGGAGCAGGGCTCCCAGGCTCGGAGCCCCTGCCCAGCCCCTGCTCAAGCCTGGGAGAGGAGAAAAGCCATGAATCCAGACACCCACCACCCAGCCGGCTCTCAGCAGGGACCTCACTCTGCCCATATGGCTCAAGAGCCAGCCTCTGCCACATCCCTCCAGACCCCCCAAGACCTGCCCCCCACGGCTCCTGTCCAGGCCAACCCTGCCCTTCGGTTTCTCTAGATGTGACGGGGAAGCAAGGAAAATACAGAAGAAATCAAAGCTCAGAGGATCCATGTGACATGCCAAAGCCACCCAGCTGAGGACAGGTGAGGAGGATGGGTGAGGACCCATAGGTGGAGCAGAGTGAGGGGCCAGTGGTCTCTGTGCAGGGCAGAGCAAATGCGGGAGGCCCAGGCCAGGCAGGTTGGCCAGGAGGGGCAGATGTGGGCTCTACGGGGCCTCAGGGATGGGCCATGTCTTGCCTGAGGGTGGGTCTCTACCTAGCATGGAAAATCAGAGCTGGAAGGGCATTGAAGACCCAGCACTGGCCACACTCGTTTTTTTTCAGCAGCAGCAGACCAGCCTCCAATCAGAATCTCCAGGTGCCCGGGGCCTCAAGGGGGCACGTGGGGCTGCTCCAGGGGAAGCAGGGCACGGGCCTAGAGTCCCTCTCACCACTGCCCACCGCGGCCCCAGACAACCACCGAGCTCGTCCAGGCCTCTCCCCATAGCTGGCAAACCAGTGCCCGGAGGGGGCAGCGACCTGCCAGAAGTCGCTCAGCAAGCAGGGCCTCACTCCCGAGTCTGGCGCACTCTCAACTGTGCCACCCAGCCTGCCCTCTGAGGCCGCTGCCATCCCGCGTCCTGGGAACACCCACACCGGGGTCCATTCCCACACCTTCCTTCCGTGAAAAGCGCTGGCAGCCAGCAGCCGCGGAAATCAACAAGGCAAACTACTCACGTTGAAGAAATTGGTCTTGTTCCTCTCACAGAAGAGCCCCTGTGCCGGCATGTGCTGCAGCTGTTGCCACGGGATACCGCTACCTAGCAACACGTCGCGGGCCCACTGGAGGTTCTGGGGAAGCAAGAAGTAGGTTGGAAGTGAGTGTGTAGGCAACTCTGGGCGCCCACGGAGAGGGGAGGCGGTCCCCTCCTTCCAGGCTGCGTGGGCAAAGCAGCAGCTCCTGCAGACATCCATCCCGCAGCGCCCGGCGGCCCCGGCTGCCGGCTTTGATCATCTGGCTGTGGGGTGCGTTTCAGGAACTGGTTTCCTGCCTAATAACAGCTGACCTAGGAGACCGTGGCCTCAGACTGCCTGAGGAGGGCACAGACAGGGACGCCTCACCCTGACAACTTCGCAAGCTGCTACACGGACCCAGCACCCCACCTTCTGCCAGGGGATGCCCCCACTGGCTCAAACGGTCAAGCCTGACTTGTCAGGCCGTCAGCTGCTGCCGTGAGCCTGGGAGAGCTGGGGCTCTGCAGGACGCCGGGGATGCGTGCTTGTTGGGGCGGGTGGGGGGGCTCTGTCCAGTGCTCAGGCCACTGCTCTCTGGACAGTGGTGCCTCTTGGTGAAACCCAGGGCTGGGTGAGAAGCCAGGCCTTCTCTGGGGCCTTCTCATGGACTGGAGAGCATGCCTTCCCAGCAGAGCACAGACAGCGTGGGCCCAACTGCGGGCCTGTCAGCCTCCCACAGACTCGGCAGACAGCAGGCTCCAGGCAGCCCCCAGGTGGGCCAGACGGAACTGACCAACGGCTCAGGAGACCTTATCAGGTTCACATCCGAGGCCCCGGATGGAGCTGACAGGGACAAGGAGACCCGTGCGGAACGGACAGGCACCAGGCCAGCGGGGGCACCTGACCCGTCCGCATACCTGCAGCTTAGCAGTGGGGTGGGGCGACGTGTGCCACCCAGGCAGAGCACGTCACTGTGACCCTCACCACGTGGAACTGCCAAGGAGAGCGGCCTCCAGCGCTGCCTGAGGTCCAGAGCCAGTAAGGGCGGAGCAGGGCCTGCATTTGGCCCAGGCCAGAACCCCAAGGCCGGGATCTTCTCTGGACCCCGCGGGGGTGGGGTGGGGTGGGGTGGGGTGGGGGTCATGTTGCAGACCTGCCTCGGCCTCTGCCTTGTGCTCGGCACCGCGTTCCCCCAGGGACGCAGGCGGTCCCCTCTCAGGCCTCATGCGACCTGGCCCCACTCGCTGGGCTGGAGCCCCTCACCGGCTCAAGGGTGGGGGTCCTGGTGAGGGGCTCTCCTCTGCTTGAAGGTGCCCCTCCCTCAGAGCAGGCCCGGCCCATCACCCCTTCTGACCTCCAAACCCACGTGCCACCCCACTCACCCCCACAGCCCTCAAACAGCCTCGTCCACGGCCCCGCTGTCTGTCAGCCCCGAGGGCAGGGACAGACAGACCTCTTCACTGATGGCTCCTCAGGGTCTAGATCAGTAGGGGGTCCATAGAAAGGGTGGGACAGATATTTGGGAAAAGAATCAAAGGAAGGGGACTTCCTTAGTGGCGCAGTGGTTAAGAATCCACCTGCCAATGCAGGGGACACGGGTTTGATCCCTGGTCCAGGAAGATCCCACATGCCATGGAGCAACTAAGCCCGTGCGCCACAACTACTGAGCCTGCGCTCTAGAGCCCGCGAGCCACAACTACTGAGCCCGCATGCCACAACTACTGAAGCCCGCACGCCTAGAGCCCGTGCTCCACAACAAGGGAAGCCACCGCAATGAGAAGCCTGTGCACCACAATGAAGAGTAGCCCCCACTAGCTGCAACTAGAGAAAGCCCGCGCGCAGCAACTAAGACCTGCCGCAGCCAAAAAAAAAAAAAAGAATCAAAGGAAGATGGGCAGAGTTTGAGCTTGAAGGAAATGCAGCCCATCAAGCTGAGGGGACAGACTAAGGCCCAGAGGCAAGAAGGAGACTGAAACACACACTGGGGAGGGGGGAGCCCAGGGCACTGGAGGGGGCAGAGCAGCCACCCACCCAGGGCTCAGCACACCGGGGAGCCCAGGAAAGGACTGCTTGAGCACTCAGGAGCCGGGGAGGCCGGAGCATAAGGTTGTTCTGTGGAAAACACCCCCCGCTGGTACCCCGGACAGGCATTCAGAGGTCCGGGTCTGCTCGCAGAGCTACACGCAGGTGCGGGGTGGTGCACACGGATCTTTGTGGAAGTGCATGACAGCCTCGGAAAGCCGGACCGCCTCTCTGGGCCTCCACTGCCCACTTGGAGGGTGGTGGTGGCCATCAGGACACACCTAGCGTCAGTTGGAGTACCCCAGGAATGCAGACAGGAAAGCAACTGTGTACACACACGGCTCCTCAGGGAGAACTCCCTGCCCTTCCCACACCTTCTCCCAGGAGCTGGCCCTGCCACCGCCCCTGTTCCGCCCTCCCACTGCTGAGCGCTGAAGGGAGGCAGCACTGGGAGGTAGGAGGCTGGGGTGGGGATGAGGCCAGAGAGCTTCTCTCCCAAGTTCCCTCCCTGAGGGGTTGCCAAGGGTTGGCTGCCAAAGGGCAAACACTCCAGGGGCACTGCGGCTGACCCAGGCCTGCACTGCCCACCCGGCCCAGGCCCGTCTCCTTCGTTAACAGCTCTTCAGATCAGCGGTTGCATGGTGCCGTTGCGACCTGCCGGGCTCCCACGGCCACCCCACTGGCTCTCCCCACAGCCGCCCGAGTCTCACACACGTCCCCCCTGCCCCCAGCCTTGCGACGCTTTAACCTCACTCAGAATGACGCCCCACAACTCCTCCCCACCTAACCGGCCCTCCTGAGCTCTGCCACCTCCCAGCCCTCCCCTCCTGCCCGGCTAGTCACACGGGCTGTGGGCTGAGCCCCATCCAGGGCATGCGTGTCGTCTGTGTGTCCACCTGGAGGCCTCTCCCCGATAGCTCCTCGCTGGGCCCTCGCCTGTCGGGTCTTTGCTTAGAGAGGCCTCCTGGGCGCCCTGTCCAAACGGCCACACTCCTGCGCCCATTCCTACCCACTTCCTCTCGCCCCACTCTCCTCCCCTGGGAGCCTGCTGCGGAATGCGTGAGCACCCTGGAGGGCACGCCAAGCACAGGCACTCCTGCCATGTGGTGGCCATGGGACGACGTGGTGATGGGTTCACCCCTCTTTCCAAACGTGAACAACAGTATCTGTGATGCACACGGCCGGCAGAGGGCTTGACCTACTCAAACCGATGGGCTCCACGGCATGGAGAGAGGCCCATCTGTCCCGCTGACTCTGGCCCCAAAGACACAGCACTCTTCACACCACATGGCACAGACTTTGAAGTGCATAACCAAGGTTCCTAAGCTGAGAAAAACATCGAGTTCTCACTTTATAAACCACACAAGTAAAGCCTGACAAGAACCTGGCTGGGGTCTGCGTGGAGAGGCTGGGGTCTGCGTGGAGAGGCTGGGGGTTGGGTGGCATTTTACATGCCCAGAGGGGAGCAGGGCTGCAAGCAGGTGGGCAGTTCTGCGCTGTGGCCACCTGCCCTTGTGGTGCCGGGTCCTGGCCCCGATCACTCACACGCGCCTACAGAAGGGCACACAGCCTGTGCAGGAGGGTCAGTCCCTTCACACCTGCCCACTCCTCAGAGGCTCTGAGGGTCCCACACATGAGCTGGTGGCCCAGGGGGTAGAGGACCGCCCAGAGCAGAGCACAAGCTGACAATGAATCGGTCAGGGCTTCCCCAGAGATCTCGTGGTGGGCACAGCTCTGCCAACCCTCCTGGAGGGAGGGGGCAGCCCTAACCAAACAAGTCCTAAACAGACACAGGCCTGGGCCCTAGCCCACTGCAGCAGGGTGAAGGGGCATCTCAGGTCACTTGGATCTCCATTTCCCTGATGGGTAACGGTGTGGAGCATCTTTTCTTGTGCTTATTGGCTGTTTGTATGTCTTCTTTGGAGAAATGTCTATTCAGACCCTTCGCCCATTTTTACTTATTTATTTAAATTTATTTATTTATTTATTTTTGGCCACATCAGGTCTTCATTGCTGCGTGCGGCCTTCTCTAGTTGCGGCAAGCGGGGGCTACTCTTCGTTGCAGAGCACGGGCTCTAGGCGCGTGAACTTCAGTGGTTGTGGCACGTGGACTCAGTAGTTGTGGCTCACAGGCTCTGGAACGCAAGCTCAGTAGTTGTGGCGCACGGGCTTAGTTGCTCTGCAGCATGTGGGATCTTCCCAGGCCAGGGATTGAACCCGTGTCCCCTGCATTGGCTGGTGGATTCTTAACCACTGCGCCCCCAGGGAAGTCCCACCCACTTTTAAATTGGGTTGCCTTTTAATTAACAAGTTGTAAGAGTTCTTTATATATTCTAGATACAAGTCCCTTATCAGATATGTGACTTGCAAATATTTCTCCCATTCTGTGGATCATTTTTTCACTTTGATAGTGTCCTCTGAAGCACAAAGGACCCACAGGGCCTCTATGCTCCAGGCAGCCACCGACCCATGAGATGGCAACGGGGAGATGCCACTGCCAAGCCCACAGGCAGATTTGATGAAGAAACAGGCTGCTGTTGAGCCCACATGGCAGGAAGCATTTGTTACCCAACAGCTGCGTGGGAAGTGGTCGCTGCTGCTCAGTGACTGATTCTGCTGAGAGCTCTGGCCACGCCCCCAGGACTGTGGGCTGCCTCGACAGGTTCCCGCGCTCAGCCCTCAAGGCAGTGAGGTGTTCACAGACTGCTAGGCAAAGCCTCTGGATGAAGCAAATGGCAGCCCACGGAGCCCCCAGGGCGCGGCCAGGCCCGGGTGCACATTGGGGGCCCTCCATGGCCAATGCAGGAGAGAGGGGGGCTCATGAGTCGAGACGGTGCTCCCTCTGGGAGAACCACGTGGCGAACCTGGGCACACAGTGACCGAGGAGATGCAGAACCGGGGTGTGATGCCTGAGGAGCAGAAAACCTGGGCAGCCTCGTCTCCGCCACCCGGTCCAGCCACCCCACCCCACCCCATGGCCGCCACAGACCATCACAGGGGACCCAGACGACCTGGGGGAATTAGAGGAAAGAGCAAACAGCCAACTGTGAGCATGGACACACTCATGACGTTGGGGGGCAGTGGAGTGACAGGGCCTGGGCTCCCAGAGCCGGGCTCCCTGACTTCAAGCAGAGGACATGACCCCCGATGGTCAACGGTGTGAGTGCTCAAGAGCTGAGAGAAGAAACACATGCAGCGTACTCTCTGTTATACTGGCAAAACTATGAATAGCCCCCCTCCAATTTTTCTTTAATTTTGACAGAAATACTGTTTTTCACTTTTAAAAAGCCCACTCAGCAAGGGAACAGGTTGTGGAGCCCTTTATGGGCACAGCTCCTGTGCTCAGATTAAAGCCATTTAAAGGGGAGGCGGGGGTGGGCGCGCCGCAGGCCTCCGTGGGGCCCACATCACAGCCCAGCTCTCCCTCACCCAACCCTGTGACTTCCGCCACCCTTCCCTAAGAGGCGTCTTGTACCCTACATCCCGCCTCAGCAACTGCTCTGGAGAAGGGGAGCATCAGCCACAGGCCCCCACAGACTGTTCGAGTGGGAGTTTTATTAAAATCCAGATCTGCCTGGGTCTAGAAGGCCTGGGCTCTGGATGTCAGGTGCACTGCTGAGTGCAGGCCAGGCAGCGATGGGCAGCTGGGAAAGCCTGACGCCCTGCAGCTGAGACAGAGCCCCTGCCGAGGTCCCCCCCACCAGGCCTGCCAATGGCTCTACCTGCTCTGCTCCATGAAAACCAACCAAGCCACGTGAGTGCACCAGCCACAGAACCCCATCCAGGACCTTCCCGTCACAACCAGCGCCAGGGTCCATCTCAGGTCAACTGCCCTCCCTAGTTCTTCAAACGTCCCACAGAGAAGCCAGCCAGGGGCCAGCAGCTTCTGGCTGCTGAGCTCAGGTCTTACTGAGCAGACAAAAGCAGAGACCACAGCCTGACCCCCGACACCGCCCCACCAACCGCTCACCTGTCTGGGCACTGCCCTCCCCTCCAGCCGCCACATCCCCACTGGGCCCGTGGCCACCCTAGGGGTCTCAGCATAAGGGTACCTTCCCAGAGCGCAGTGGCACCCCAGCCTGTGTGCACCCCACTGTCTTCCCTGTAGGGTTTGTCATGATGCGACTTGCTTTATCTGCTCATTTGCATATTTTTGATCTCCCCCCGCCCCGCCGCCCCAACATAGTTCTGTGGGAGCTGTCTCCCAGTGCCTCCGGGGCAAGTGTGAGTGAAAGAACGTAGACAGGCCCCACTTCCCCCACAAATGCTAGGCGCCAGCAGGAGAGGCCCGGCTGGGAAGCACCGGGAGCCCCTACATCATCTGCCCTCCAAGCTGGAGGAGGCTGCCAGCGCCAAAGCCCACGCGCGGAGCCAGTGACAAAGGCCGGCAGCTGCGTGGAGAGGTGAGCCCAGGGCAGGGTGACGGCCAGGAGGTCCGCGCAAGACGCAGCCTGGGGGACGGGGGCTGGGGGGGGGCTCTAAGGCCACGGGGGAGGGAGCCACCAGTGAGGCCCTCACAGGGAGGAGCTGACGAGCCTGTCGTCCCCCGTCCCTCACCCCAAAGCCAGAATCTGAGCATGTGGTCCTGCTGGGGGAGCAGCCCCATGCCTGCCCCTGTCACCTGTCACCTGGAAGGCTGGACACCTCCAGCCCGCCTGCCTCTTGGCCCTCTGCCCATCCCTCCCGCCACTGCCGCCAGAAACCTCTACCACCTCCGATGCGTCAACCCCTCTCCCTCAGCCTCGTGCTCACCCGGTGGGTCTTGCTGTAGGTGTAGAGGAAGGCCAGGCGGTAGAGGCTCTTGTAGTGCTGGGGGAAGCGGCTGAGGCACAGGTGGAGCGAGGCGATGCACTGCTCCGTGAGGAACTGGCGCTGCTCCTCTGCGCCGGCCGGCAGCCCCTGGGGGAAGGCAGCTGGCTCCCCCAGCGGGTCCCCTCTCTTCCTCCCATCCCATGGGGCAGGCACAGAAGTTGGGGGCTTGGCAGGGGTGCCAGCGGAGGCCGGGGGGTCGGCAGCAGGCTTCTGGATGCTTTGCTCTGTGGCCCGGAAGCCTTCCGAGCTCTCCGAGGACTCCTCGGCTTTTCCTGAATTGAGAACAAAGAAAAGAAAGTCACCTCGGCTTTAGGCCCTCTCCCCATGGCAGTCTACCACCAGCGAGAGGGGCACTTTGGTGAGCGATCAGCATAGCTGGGTCCACACTCTTGCTGGATGGGAGCTGGACCCAGGCGACTCAGGGGCCAGATCGCTGCCTCTGCCCCCCGAGCCCCCAGCTGAGGCCTCCGTGGCCTCCAGTCTCCTCCCTGATGAAACAGGATATCTCAGCTGGCACGCAGCTGAGAGGGGGACTCTGAGCTGGGCTCAGGGTGTCCCTGTGGGTGGTGGCACAGGGCTGCCCACCTCAAGGCCGTGCACGTGAATGGGGAAGCCGCCCGAAGAGGGCAGGCATGGCCACCACCACCGAGGGCAGCACCAGCTCCATGCTCAGCGCCCCCAGCCCGCCCGCCCCTCCAGCCCACCGGAGAGGCAGCGTGGGGTAGTGGATGAGGGTACAGACTGACCCTCTCTGGACCTCAGGTTCTTCTCCAGTAAAAGGGAACAGCCAGTGCTTTCCCCTGGGGAGGCTGGGAGGCCTGGCTGCTGTTGTTGCTACTGTCCACCAAGTGGCTGTGTGCCCCGGCCCGGCCACAGTGAGAAAGCTTTCAGAATCCATGGCCGGCTGACCAGCCACGGCCTCAGCGCAGTGCCAGGGCCGCCGGCCTGCCTGCAACCTCCCAGCAAGCCCGGGAGTGGGCTCTGCCCACTGACTTCCACCGTGGGGCCTGGGGGCCCCACAGGAGCTAGGCAGACTCTGGGGCCAGATCAGGGCCCGCCCCAAGAAAGGAGGGGTTCAGGCTAAAAAGAAAGCACATTTGTGACATATAGTACCCAAAGGCTTTTTGGCTCTCCCACACGGGGCCGCAGTGGGGTCCTAACAACAAGGACAGTGTCACCAGCGCCCACCGCATACGAGGCGCCTGCGTGCACCTGCCTGAGATGCCGCGTTTGACCCCACAACCCAGGAGTGGGCCTGGGATCACTCCCATCCTACACGGGAAACAGCGGGGCCCAGAGAGGTGAGTGGCTCAGCCAACCGAGGTCCCCGGACAGCAGCGGAGGCGCGAGGGCAGAGGCCAGGACCCACGTTGTCCAGCGCTGCCCAGGCTCCCAGGACACCCCAGCAGTCCTGCCCACACGCTGAGTCAGGTCTCCGTACCTCTCTCCTCTGCGGCCCCCTGAAGGTCTTTCCCGGGCGGTCCTACTTGGGAACTGGGAGCGGGCGGCCTCTTCTCTGTGTAGGGCTTCTGGGAACCCTCCAGGGAGCTGGCAGGCTCATTGAAGAGGTCCTGCGTCGAGCTGGAGTCCGAGAGTGCCACGGCTGTGCTCTCCTGGCTGCGCTCTGGGGAGAAAAGGACAGAGGCGGCAGCGTGAACCCTGGCACCTGGGGAACAGAGGGGCCTACCACGGAGCCTCTCGGCCAGAGGTCTGGCCACTGCGCCGTGCACAGCCACTCTGACACTGCCTGGCCCACCTGTCCTGGAGGCCACCGAGCCACTCACCAGAGGCACCAATTTCCTGGGTTTTCCCCCAAGAGTGGTGTTCTGGTAAGTGTTTGACAATTGACTCTCAGGAGGGGAAAGCCTTCGTTTGTAGCATTTACTGATTTCTGTGGTGTAAATACTCCCACCGTGGCCAATTTCGAGATACCAATGTGATTTATCTGAATGCAGGGTTGGGAAGAGATGCACAGTAGTGATTATACATCACCACACAGTATTCCTACCGCAACAGGCACACGTAATCGCGATGGGGAAGAACTCAGCCAACACTTTTACCCAGTCTCCGAAGGCCACGTGTGGTGGGTCTGCAGTGACAGTACAGATAACTGGGACTTGCAGACCCCAGGTTGGAGGCGCCCCCTGGGCTCCTCTCCACGGCCTCCCAGCTGCTCCTGAGGAAGATGGGGGCGGGGCAGGAGAGATTGGGGGACATCTTCCCGGGGTGCAGGCTGCTGTGGGAAGAGTATGAAGCCCTGGCTGGACCTTTCTCCCCAACAGAGCAAGCCAGAGCCAACAGGAGAGGGGCAGCAAGCCTGGTGATAGCCCTGTCGCCTCCAGGGCACAGGTGAAGACCCATGGGAAACACCTGCAGGGAATCGCCCAGGGCCTGAACACTCCCACCAAGACACAGGGACCCGGCTGGCCAGGTCTGAGGCTGCACCCAGACAACAGAGGACCAGCCGAGCCCCCAGCCCGGGCTGGCAGGCACGGACTCACAGCCAAGCACTCTGCTGCAGGAAGAGGGGCAAGGACGTGGAGAGACCCACCTGAGGGGCACACAGAGGGCCTGAAGCAAGCAGAAGGTGGAAACGTTGAGAAAACCTTCCAGCAAACCACCCCACCCTGAGCACAAGGCAGCATTGGGGGAACTGGAGGCCTGGGGTGGGGTGCACCAAGGGAACCACAGCAACAGCAAGACCCAACCCTGCTCAGCTTCCACCTCGTCAGCCTCACTTCCCCACCCGACGCCTGGGAGCTTAAGAGTGAAGCCCATTCCAGGCATGAATATCAGTTATCTCAACCTCTTCTGTCCTACACACGCTATCTCGAGTTCAATATAAAAAGTATAAGACACACACACACGCAAAAGCAGAAAAGAACACTGTCAAGAGACAAAAAGATCAACAGAACTGGGCTCAGAGGTGACCCTCCCCTCTCTTTTTTGTATTTACCTTCTCTAAAGTATTACTAACTCCTGATGAAAGCGAAACCAGCAGCCATGCATCATGGACTGGCAGCACGTGTAAGAATGAAATGAACGAGAGCAGCAGCCTGAGAGAAGGGAGGTTCACGCTGCTGCATGTGAAGCAGGATCACATCCTCCAAGGGCAGACTGTGATCACCTGAAGATGTATTTTCTTAACCCTAATGCAGGCACTACATTATTTTTAAAAAAGAGTTATAAATAAACCAATAGTAGAGATAAAAGGCAACCATTAAAAAATAGCACTTCGTTTTTGTCTTGAACTTTGTGTACTTGAAGGTGACGCTCACTAGTCACGTGACCTTGAATAAGTAAGACCCTTTCCCCACCTCTGAGTTGCAGCCACGTATCATCTCAGGGGAGCTGGTGCCATGGGGGCTTCTGGGGTCTGGCCCTCAACCCTTGCTCAGCTGCTGGAGAGCCTGGATGCCCAGTCGGCAGTGCCCTGGGGCCACCAGCAGGACAGCATGAGCTGATTAGCAGGCAAACTCACAACAGAATGGGAAACTGTTCTGGCAAAGTCGAGAGCCTGGACTCTGGGAGACCCCGGCCGCCCGAGTCCAGGTCCTGCTCTGTCACTTACTGGGTCGGACAGCTTAGGCGGTTGCCATAATTTCTTTACACTTGTTTCCCGACGTGTGGAACTGTCATAATACATGTGCCCACTTCATGGGGTTGTTATGAGGATTAAAGTGCCTGATACACCGTGAATGTTCATGAAATGTCAGCTCAACTATCACCAGTATGACCTCAGAGAACCCGGACCATCTCATCTCTAATGTCTCAGATGTGACACACAAGGGTTTAGTCCTAAAGGCCACACTGGACACAGGGCCTGTCGACAGGGTGCTGACCACTCCTTACACTGACTGGGCAACACCGTCCCAGGTGCGCTGGGCAGCACACAGGATACCAAGAATTAGGCCTGTGCTTCCAACAGCAGCTCTGGGGCTCCACCTCTCTACCCACATCTGACTGCTGACCAGGCTTTGGGGACAGTGACCTTTCAGGCAGCTCCATAGCTGCCTCTGCATGTCCACTGCCCAGTAAGTACAGGGCATCAGCATCTCACTTCGTGGCGGAAAGGACCTCCTCGGCAAGGGGCTCTCCCCTGACTGCAAGGCAGATCCCAAGCTCCATAAGCTCCAAATGGGGGTGATGGGCAGTGTGAAGGCATCGCTTCTCCAGGGCTGGCAGCCGACCCTCTGGGCTCCGGGAGGCCCAGACCTGCACTCCAATTCCGGAGCTGCCACTTGGGCTGCTCGAGGCCTCCATGTCATGGTCTTTAACATGTTTGTCACTGCCCGCCCCCCCCACCTCTGCCCCCGACACACACACAGGATTCCCACAGGGGCCTGCTTGGTTCCTGGCACACTGGAGTGACGCCCACCAACCCACCCGGCCCTCAGCCCCACCTCCGGCCCTGACAAAGGACTCAGGCTCGTGGTTAAGCGGTCCTGGCAATCAGCCGATGGGTGCTCCCCTGCCAGCACCCAAGCAGCCGCAGGCGCCGCAGGGCTGGGCAGCACGGCCTGCAGCAGGCAGGCATCCAGGAGGCAGCACAGCGGGAGGACTGACTGAGAGCTGGCATGAGGCTGATGGGCCACGAGCTCACAAGTTGTTGGGCTTTGGGCCTGAAGGAACTGCTCATTTGATGGAACCCGTTGTGATCATCATGAAAACCAAGGATCAGCTTAAACAAACATTCGGATATTTCCTACCAATGCACTAATGTCCTGGCAGCGCTGCCCGGTGAGGGTGAGGGAGGGTGGTGTGGGCAGGACGGCGGTACCCGCTCCCCGGGGAGTGACAGGTAGAGGGGCCTCAGCTGAGCCTCCTTTAAAACTGCACCTGCAGCCACCACAGAGCAGGACACGTGTCAGCCAGGGAGCCAGCGGGAATGGGGCTGCGACCACGCTTCCCTGACCCCTTCAACACGTGGGTGAAAACCTAGGACGCTGACCCTGACAGGGCAGAGAGCAGCATCGGCTGGCACGACGCGTGTGGTTCCTCCCAGGGTGATCGCGGGCACTCACGGAGCCCTGAGGAACATGTAAAGGGCCGGGAAGTCCCCAGGGGCCAGCACATCACGCAGCACACCCTGCAGCTTGGGGGAGGCGAGGGTCTGCGAAGCAAGAGGGTGGGGGATGCTCATGCCTGGGAAACAGAGGATAAGTGTGTCGCTGCAAAGACAGACACCAACAGGGACTCAGGAGGCCCAGGGCCAAGTATCTCCAATCCTCTCGGGTCTCGTGTGTCAGAGAGGGTTGGCACGAGACTGTTGAAAATGATCCTGATTTTAAATACTAAGAAGCAAGTGAGGTCCCACTTGGGGGCCTGTGGAGGGGCTGCACTGGGGCTTCCTGGGCCCCTGGACCTAAGGCAGAGCCAGACTCAGCTGAACAGCCGGCGACCTGCAGGGCTGGGCAGGAGGGCCTTCCCAGGAAAGGCACACAGGTGGGTGGACCCTGGAGACCACCCACCGCCCAAGCTCCCGACTTCCTTAGTGGGCTGCCTAGAGGCCAGCAGGAAAGAGAGCTGGCACCCGGGTGGAGGGCCGGCTACACAGGCAGCCCTGCACTCCTTCCAGGGCGCTTTTTTAGAACCTGTCCACACAGAACCTGCTCACACTAATACATACTTGAGGCAGGGTTATAAATATGTCACTCTTACTGTTAATCACTGGAGAGGTTCACTTCCAAGCCCCTGGGCCACCGCAGCCCTTCCTCTGAACCTTAGAGGGACGTGCATCTGTTGACCTGCTTTCTCAGCCCGGGCACCCCCACCACCACCTCCAGGGGGACCCACAGCCAGGGCAAGTGAGCAGAGCTGGGGGCACAGAGGGAAAGGGGTCCGGCCTGGTGACACAAGCCCCTGTCCCACCGGGGCTTTCTTTATATGGGTTTGACTCAGTTCACATCCCTTGAACATTCTCAGGATTTGCAGGCCAGCCTGAAAGAGCTCTTTGGTTACAAGACACACGTTCCCTGGTGTGTTTTCTCCATTTGCTCTGGCAGGAAGGCTAGAAACGGCCACAGCCAGCTAGTCCATTAGCTCAGCTATATGAAAGCTCAAGGAAAAAGACGTGTGCTTGTGTGATCAAAACTGCAGCAACTCTGGCTGCTGAGCCCTGAAAAGATCACCAATTTTCTGCCGACCAGAAAACAACAGGTTTCTAAGAACTGTAAACTTGGGTGGAATCAATATTTTGAGAAATCTTTCAACTGGGCAAAACCTGCCCCAGTCGGGCCCTGATGACCGCCAAGAAGGGACTTGTCCACCGGGAGTAGGGCTGGGGTGTGGGATGGGTGCCCTCCTGCAGGCCAAGGAGACTGGACAGACCTCCAAGAGAAGAGACACCAGAAACCCGCCCCACCCATCCCCCAGAGAGGTAGCAGTGGAGCCAGGCCCCCAGTGCTCAGAGTGGGGAGAAGGGACTTCCCTGGTGGTGCAGTGGTTAAGAATCTGCCTGCCAATGCAGGGGACATGGGCTCAATCCCTGGTCCGGAAAGATCCCACAAGCCACGGAGCAACTAAGGCCACGAGCCACAACTGCTGAAGCCCGTGCGCTCTAGGGCCCACGTGCCGCAACTACAGAACCCATGTGCTGCAACTATTGAGGTCTGCGAGCCTAGAGCCCGTGCTCTGCAACAAGAGAAGCCACTGCAATGAGAAGTCCACGCACTGCAACGAAGAGTAGCCCCCGCTCACCGCAACTAGAGAAAGCCCACGCATAGCAACAAAGACCCAACACGGCCAAAAAAAAAAAAAAATTTTTTTTAAGAATGGGGAGGGGACTTCCCTGGTGGTGCAGTGGTTAAGAATCCGCCTGCCAATGCAAGGGACACGGGTTCAAGCCCTGCTCCGGGAAGATCCCACATGCCACGGAGCAACTAAGCTCCTGTGCCACAACTACTGAGCCTGTGCTCTAGAGCCCACGAGCCACAACCACTGAAGCCTGCGCACCTAGAGCCTGTGCTCCGCAACGAGAAGCCACCGCAATGAGAAGCCCACGCACTGCAACAAAGACCCAGCGCAGCCAAATAAATAAATAAACAAATAAATAAATTTAAAAAAAAAAATGGGGAGAAGACCTGGCCTCATAGCGTACCCCTTGCCCTAAGCCCTCACCGTGCACCACCCTGCTCCCCGAGCCGGCAAGGCACTGACCAGGGAGGCCTCGGGCAGCTTTGTTTTCCTAATGGCAGGCGGGTGGACAGCTGCCTCTCGACCCCGATACCAGGGCAGGCAGAGCAGGTCAGGTGAGAGCAGCACCCCACAGCTACCTGGAGGGGTTCCCAGGAAGGCTCTTCCAACAGAGGATGATTGGGAACCTGCCTTTCTCAGAGCCAGAGAGAGAGAGAGAGAGAGACACCGCAACCACGCCACTCCCCTGTGGCCTTCAGGCTCCACTGCTTCCCAAGCTCTCTCCCTCAAGGTCTCTCTTCCACCTACCCAGTCATCTATCTCAGTGTCCAAATGCCACAGGACTCTCCAACCTCCGTGTCTTTGCTCCCATGGCCCCTCACCCGAAATGGCCCTGCAGCTCTCTCTGGAGGCCCACCTCCTCCAGGAAGTCCCCCCGATCCGCCAAACCCCAGAGCCAGCTCATGGCACTCCCTCATGACACCAAGCACTGCCCCAGGGACACAGACCCAACTGAGATCTCATCTCGGCTCTCCCCACGGCGCCCTCTCCTAGGCCCAGCACACAGCAGATGCTAACAGATGCCATGACCAGCTACAGCCCAAAGACGTTTTTCAAAAGTGAGAATGAGGGAGAAGAGGACAGAGAAGGTGACGGGCTCTGCCCTCTGCCAGCCTCCCTCCTTGGCCCGACACCAGTCCCACCCTGTGGGGACTCGCAGGACCACCTGGGCTCCATGAGGAGAAGGTCTATGTGCAGGACAAGCCCAGCATAGGCTTGTCCCCTCGGCCAGGCCGAGGACACCACGGCTGCAGAGCACACGGTGAGCATTTTTACACCCTTGTCCTTGTAAAGAACACTTTGTATCTTATAGTCTGTTGCCTTTGCTACCCTTTTAAGCAAGAAAGAATAAAGCAACGGAAACACAGACTGAGCTGCCTGCCGGACAGGCGGGTGGGCGGGCAGTGTGGGGAGGCCACTGCTGCGTGTGCGTCTGGCCAGAACTGGGATGATGGGCCGGGGCAGAAGCCAAGCACATCAAACACACACTCTCCAAACCACAGGACAGCAATACAGAGGTGCTCCCGGCCAGCGGGAAGCAGGGAGCCGGACTGAGGGTCAGCATGCGGCCAGCTCGGTCCCTGAAGCGAGCTGTGACAGCACAAGCAGAGGACAGCCTGGAGAACAGTGGTCAGGGTTAGGGGCAGCACGGGCAATATTGGTGGAGGCCGCGTGGGCGAGTGGGCGAGGACGAGCACAGATGGGACACGACACAGACGGTGACGGTGACAGCATGGCAGGTGAGGATGGATGGTCGTGAGGGGGCTTGATACAGGCACGCTGGGCTGCCCCGAAGGCCCACACCTACCCCTGGGGCTCAGGGCAGCCACGGTTCATGCTGTAAAGGGGGCCACACGGGCACCCTGCACCCACCCCAGCCCCTGTGGCTCCCGCTCGCCTGACCCTGGCTTGCCCTCCCCTCCCCGACAGTGACCTCCAACACACCCCTCAGATCTTGACTAAGCTTCCCCCCTCAGGAAGGCTTCCCACCCACCAAGAGACCAGGACAGGTCTCTGTGGGACCCTCCTCTGTTCACGGAATCACACCTGCTCCTGTACCAAGCACCTGCAGCAGGGCAGGGCCCAGGGCTGTGCCATGTACCTGGCACAGGGCTGCAGGACGGGCAGGGCCTTGGGCAGGCTGGAGAGCCCCACCCTGAGGCCCCCTCCGGCTCTGGCTCCGACATTCCAAAGTGATGTGGAGCACGACAGCCAGACAGTGAGGGTCCTGGCCAGTCCAAGCCAGGCCCAGGCTGTTCTATAAGGGTCCCACTCCCTGGGCCCTGCCACCAGGGAACTTCCAACAGGGAGACGCACAGACCCAGCGCCTTCCAGGCTGCGGGGACCTCCCAGTGTGGCCTCTCCACTGGCCCAGGGCGGGTGGGGGAGGACACTGAGACCCCAGGTGCCCTTGGCTCCACCCCAACTAGCCCCGCAGCCTCCTGCCCTCAGCTCACTCCCTCACGGGGGACAGGACACACGGCCAAGCCTGCCGGGTGACTGTGAGGACGGGTACCCGCTACCACTCCCAGGACCCAGCCTGGAGCCCCACGCGGAGCGAGCACGCACGGCTTCATGGTGGGGCCCCCATGCACACACACGCACATATACGCACACACGTGCACACTGCACAACGCATGTGGGGAGGAGCACAGAGCTTGTCTGGGAACCTCATCACGCTGTGGTCGAGCCTGTGTGAGCGGAGATCTCTGGAAGCCCCCTGAAGGTCCCAACACACTGCAACGTGGAAGATTTCAGCGCTGCGGGCGAATCCCAAGACGGATGGAAGGGAGAGGTGAGGCAGGCGGGGCTGCTGGGAGCGGAGGTCCTGCTCGGTCTCTCTCTGTCCCTCTCGGCCCAACCAGGGCCCCTCAGGTCAGCCGTGGGCACCTCCAGCTGCCCGAGGGCCAGTTCCAAGGACTTCTCCCCAGGGCCGCAGACAGGCTGCAGGAAGCTCCCCACCCTGGTGTGGGGGGCAAAAGCGTGCAGGTGGGGCCGGTTCAGAGAGCACCCCGGGGCCGCCTATGCTAAGCTAAGTAATTACTAAGACAATGAATAACTGTCAAGCTCCCTACATAGGCCGCAGCCATCCTCCTAAATCTCCCCTCAATCTCTCTCCAGGTCAGAACTGAGCCCGGCTGGCTCCTGGTGGTGAAGCAGAGGCGTCCTCAAGTGCAGCGCGGCCCTGAGGCTGGGTCTCCTCACCACACCCCAGGGAGGGCCTGGCACTCGGCTGCCCGTCCAGCGGGCAAGTTAGCTTGATGGTCCCTGTGGTGCAGGGGACCAGGGCCCCTCGGGGGCCGACTTCAGAGGATGCCACCTGCCCCTCTTCTGAGGCCGCACCACAGCTGGAGGGTCAGGGCACAAAGCCACGGTGACTGACCCCACACCTGAGCTCCCCCGGCTGAGCAGCGGCGACCGGGGCCCCTGCCAGCTCCGACGACAGCTCAGGGTGCCTGCGTCTAGGAGGCGGCTGTGACCCGCAGGCACCCTCGCTTAACACCCACAAGGAGAACGTCACCCCCGTCGCACGGGTGCGGAAGCTGTGGCTCAGAGAAGTGAAATTCTTGCCGAGGGCAGAGCTGGTGGAGGGGGCAAGGTAGCTCTGCCCTGGCCGCCCCGTCTGACCTCGAGCAGGGCCCCAGCCTCTGCACACTCATCTGCACCAGGGCTGGGCGCACGCGCCATCCTCCTCGCCAGGCAGGGGCTCCACGCCGGCCCCCGACCTCCCGTAGCAGGAGACCCCAGGCTGGTCATGGGAGGTAGGAGCTGAGGTGGCTGGTGCAGACAGACCTTGGAGGCTCCAGCACATCCCCCGGCATCGGCAGCCTGCTGCTTCTGCCCTAGCCAGGGCCTTGCCCGGCAGCCAGCAAGGCTGCCCTAGGGCCCCTCCAACGTTCCAAGACCACGGCTAGCTCAGGGCCCCAAACATTCTCGTGCTGTGGACGCCGCTTTCTCTCTGAGGTGAGGGCTGAGAGTTCTAACAGCACCTTAGATAGGCCTGGCCAGCGCAGGGCTTCCTGGCACAACCAGCTGGGGCTGGCCATGGCGAGCCATGGGATCTCAAAGGCTCCACGTCATTAACAAGAATCACTTTGCATAAAAAGTTTTTACAACCATTCAAAAACGTACAACCACTGAAATAATATCTGAGCGTATTTGTGTGGCTCCCCCTACAAGCTTCCAGAACCAGGCGCCCAGGACATGTTACACCGGCACCTGTCCCCATTGCTGTGCTCCCCACGGCTCCACGCACACACAGGTGTGCCAGCGTGGGACACCCTGAGAGGCGTTCCTCCCTCCTGAGACCGGCCTGGTGCTAATTCCTCCAGGAGGTACCTGGCAGAATGGAATTCCCAAGCAAGGACTTATTTCCAGTGTTTTCTCAATATTCTCAAGAGTAAAAGGAGAGGACAGGGTTTAACTTGAGGTGAGTGAGACCTGGAAGGTCCCTGTTTCAGGAATGTCTGCGGTATCACAGCGAGAAGATCAGGCCAGCCAGCTCCCAGGTCCATGCTCCCTGCTCTGGGGTGGGCAGGGAGGTGATAGAGACACACAGCACACGCTCAGACCCGCACGCGCTCAGACCACAGCCCCTCCACACACACCACAGGCCACCCTGAACCCCGGAGGGGACACCGCCAGCGTCCTCTCCTCTTGGGTCACAAACCACACCCCGAGGAGTCTAGTTTGCCACCTTGCCCCCCTCCACCAGCTCTGCCCTGGCCCTGCTCCCAAGCCCTGCTCTCCAGGAGCTGTGCACTGGGTCCTGCCGAGCTGAGCGACGTGGGAGCGAGGGCCTGGGTGGCCTTCAGCACTGTCACTGCCCCCAGGGTTCCACCTAGTGGCCCCCAAGGCCCACCAGTTGGCCTGGTGCCGTGCAGGTGAGGGGAACATGAAGAGACTGAGCTGCGAGGCCGGCATGCAAGCCTCCGGTGTTAGTAAGGATGTGGGTGACCGACCACCACCTGCCCGTCCCACGTGGGGAGCCAGATGACCCCACCACCAACCCATCTGGATTCCCGGGGTGACAGACTCAGAGTCACGGCCCTCCCCAATCATCAGAAGGACGTGCCGTAATAACGTGGGGGCCACTCGGGGCTGCCTGCAGACGCCAGCGGCCTCCCAACCGCCCTTTCACGTCCCCAGCTCACAGGGAGGAAATGCAGGCTCGCAAAGGCCCCCAGGTGGGCGGGGGCAGGTGGCGACCCTGAGCATGTCTGGGGAGCACAGGATCACCGTGAGTCCATGAGGTTAATGAACAGCCGCAACATTGCCCGTGTCACCCCAGACCCGGCACCCCCCTCACCAAAACAAAGCGGCTCATCACCCGAAGCACCCGCCCCCGTGATTGGCGTGCCGCCCTGGGCTGGCAGGAGGGAGAACAGGGACTGTACCGTCCGGCGTCGCCTGCTGGTGGGGTTTTTTACATTTGACGTAATCGTGGTCAATCGGAGTGGCTGTGTAAGGTGGGGATGTCAGACCTGGGCCAGAGGAGGAAGGGAGGGAGGCTCCGGGGCCCGGCAGTGTCCCAGCTGAAGAGTGGGAGTCCTCGTCCACCAGGCAGGCCTTCTCCCTGTGGACCAGAGGGTCAGGGCGCAGGTCAGAACCGCGGCCCACTGAAATGGGGCACATGCCGGTCTGGATGGTGCCCTTCCCAGGGCAGGGGCCCCTGTTCCCAGCGCCTCTGGTGACACCTGCCCCCTCTGGCATCCAGGGGCTGAAGGGGTGGCCCCACGGGCCCCAGCCAGGAGCTGCCCACCCCTCACGGCTGCGCTTGCTGGCAGCTCCCGTCTCACACCCGGGAGACCCCTCCTCAGAAGCACCCGCCCAGCGCCCCTCCAGGCCGCGTCAGCGCCCTTAGTGTGACACCCGTGGCCTGACACCATTCATCCCAATCAGTCTGTGGACAGAGAAAACATCTGGATTTACTGCGCACTCACACGTGTACAAGGGTATATGCTACAACGTTGAGAAAAAAGTTAAAAACACCTGAAACGTGCAAGGAAATGGCTATAGAGAGCAGGGCGCACCTGTGCTCTGCAATAACACACACCCGGACAAGTGGGCACCATCTACGGAGTGGGTCCCAGACTCGCTGCTGGGAAAAAGCAAACTCTGCAACACCTCCAGGAGCTCGTTTTTATAAAATAAAAGAACCCCTATAACTGGACGTTTACGTGAAAGTGTGTGCAAATGCACAGAACATGATTTGGGAAACTCAACCGTGAACAGACGCTAACTCTGGGGGTGAGAAAGGATTTGTCATGTTTTAGTCCATACATGTACACATTACCAGAATTTTCTATAACTAGTATGTATTTGCGTATTATTTGTATAAGTTTTAAGTTAAAAAAAATTACAATCACAAAAAGGCCACATCACTGTGCCTTGGGGGCCCTGTATGACTACAGTCTCAGGGCGCACCGTGTCCACCTGGTGACCTGCCGCACATGTGCCCACCTGTCCCATAGCTGACAGGCCCCGGGTGCAGGTCTCTCTGGCACTGGGCAGAGCCTGCACGGTGCCCAGCCAGGCAAGGGCCCAGGGATGGGGCAAGCTGAGCCAGAGCTCCAGGACGCAGATGCCGGGGTGACCCACAATCAAGGGGAGGCCCGGGAGTCTGGCCCAGGCCTGCCAAGAGAACCCCATCAGGGCCCCAGCACCATGAGCTCTCTGGTGCCACGAGAGGAGCCCCCCCACCTCTCACACCCTCCCGGCCTCTCAGGAGAAGGGGCAGCAGCCCTCAGAGGGCCCCACCCCAGGAAGAGGCCCTGGCAGAGGGTGCCAGGGTAGGAGGCTGCCGCGTGCAGCATCCACAAAGGCAGAGCTGTGCCGGGAGGGCGAGTCAGCTCCTCCAGGGACCGTCCAAGGACGAGGAGGTGATGGGCACGCACAAGCAGCCTCTCTGTCTCAGGTTCAACAGAAGGGCCTCGGCCCAGCCACTGGGAGCCTCGGGCCAGACCTGACTCTGCAGGCTCTGGGAGACTCAGCAGACCCCTCCGCACCCCAATGCCCACCGCCCAGCCGCCGCCCAACCACCGGGAGCACGTGCTACTCACTTTTCTGAGGCTTTGGGCGCGTTCTTCTCCTCGCCCCTGGCAAAGGGCCCTTCTGCAGCCTCCTTCATGAAGCTGACGAGTACCTCTGCACTGACCCCAGAGTCGGGCCTCCCCAGGAGCTTCAGGATGGATGCGTGGAGCCGGAAGTACACCTGGGACAAGGACGCGGGTGTGAGCAGCCCTCCCAGCTGCCGAGGTTCGCTGCCCACCCGCCCCCACCCCACCAGCTGTTAATCCAGCACAGCCTCCCACCCAGCACCCACACCCCTTCCTGGTACCGCGGAGAGTGGACAGCTCCTGCACACACGTCTCCCCCGCACCATGGGCTCCCTGAGGCCACAAGTAGCGGGACTTCTGTCTGTGTACCTGCCCCGGAGCCGCCCTGCGGACAGAGGCAGGCAGGCAGTGCTGCAGCAGTGAGGCCTGGGCCTTCCCTCCTTTCCTCCGTCCTCACCACACTCGTCCATTCACAAGCGTGAGGCCAGCGGCCCAGGCCCCCAGCCAGGAGAGCCCAGGGCAATTTACTGCCCCCAGGAAGTATCACACACCACAGGTGACCAGGCTTGACCTTCCCACCCAGGTGTGGGTGCCACTTGGCTCCCACGGACAGCACAGTGGGCGACACGAAGGTTGCTGTGGCCACAGGCCCTGATTAACCAGCCTCTCCTCACCCAGAGGCAGTTCTAGACAGACACCAGCCAGGACCCACCCAGGTGAGATGCCTGGTGGTCCAGCCCAGGCCACACTCTCAAGTGGGCACCCCGGACAGAAGAGCCCACACCCAGAGCCCCTCCACCTCCAGCCAACCCGTGGGCCCCAGAGAAACCGGCCCAGAAAGTCCATTTTTAGATGCGGGGCACCCATATGTGCCCAGGTGGCCAAACTCAGGGGAAAGCCAAGTGTTCCACTGGCAAAGGTCATCCAAGCAGCAGGTGAAGTATTTTGAATGAAGGCTAAACAACAGAGGGGAATCTTCACCAGGGCAAGATTAAATTCTTAAAGAGGAATGCCTTTTTTTTTTTTTTTTTTGTGGTACGTGGGCCTCTCACTGTTGTGGCCTCTCCCGTTGCGGAGCACAGGCTCCGGACGCGCAGGCTCAGCGGCCATGGCTCACGGACCCAGTCGCTCCGCAGCATGTGGGATCTTCCCGGACCAGGGCACAAACCCGTGTCCCCTGCATCGGCAGGCGGACTCTCAACCACTGCGCCACCAGGGGAGCCCAGAATGCCATTTTTAAAGCAAGACAGACACATGGTCCAGCTGAGCGCCTGCCCCCTGAGAGCCCGGGTGGTGTGCTGGGAGGGTGGCCTCAGCCCCTCATCCAGAAGGCCCTGGGCCCTGAAGCGCCAGCATCCTGCCTGCTCACTGGTTCTATCAGACAGCAGCAGAGGCCAAAAGTCCAAGGAAGATACATGCAGGAAAAAAGAGAGCAGTCGTTCTCCTGAGAGTGAGAGAGCCCAGGCTGAGTGTGCTGACTGCCCTCCCTCAGCGGCCTCAGGGAACGCCAGCCACTCCTCTGGGCGGCAGCCTTCTCATGCCCCAGGCGGGAGTCCCTCCAAGGACGGGCTCCTGACCCAAGTGTAAGGCATGAAAGAAATGCAATGGGGAAGGACATGGGGCCTGGGCTGTGTGGACAGCTACCAGGATGCTGCCGGGGAAGCACTAGACAGGTAGTTTCCTTCCACACTCCACACGGAACCCCCAGAGGTGGCCCAACACTGCTATACACCACTCAGCATGGAGCACTTTTAAAAAGCAAACTTTTTAAAACGCGACTTTTTTGTTTGCTCACAAGGTTCACAGATCACCACAAGGCTCCAGGCACAGGCCGTTATTGATCTAATGTTACGTGACCTGGGGAAGGGCTCAGAGGAGTGTTCCCTGGGACTCCCCTGGTGGCCTAGTGGTTAGGACTCAGTGCTTTCACCGCTGTGGTCTGGGTTCAATCCCTGGTTGGGGAACTGAGATCGCAAGCCCCACAGCAAGGCCAAAAAAAAAAAGTGCTTCCTCACACACACACACACACACACACACACACACACACACACACGAAGCCACGCCCAGCCTGCACCCTTCACAGAGGGAGTGGAGGACACACACACACACACACACACACACACACACACACACACACACACGAAGCCACGCCCAGCCTGCACCCTTCACAGAGGGAGTGGAGGAGAGGCCACACCCACGAAGAAGGGGCTGGGTGCTCAGCCAGGAAAGGGGCCAGGAGAACATGAAGGAAGCCCCAGCTCCTTCCACTACATCTAGTCCAATGAGAAAAACAAATTGAAAGATGGTAAGAAAATGTTACTGTGTGTCTACATGTTAATAGGAAACACGCCTAGAAAAACAAGGACATGGCCAAACTGTCAACGTGGATTATTGCAGATGAGGAGCTAGGATCAGTGGGGACTTTAACTTTTCAGTTTAAACACTTCTGAATTATTTGATTATTACATTTTTCTTAACCATTAACATGTATTAATTTAATAAACGGAAAAAAAAACCCTAAATGCAAAAAAGGCATACACAAGCAGATTTTGCCACAAATTTCAAGCACCTTTCTGGGCGGGGGATCGGTGGGGGTGGACACACAGCCTGAGAAAGGGTGACGCTGACAAGCCCAGGGCCTTGGGAAGCCTGGTGCACCCATGCCTGTGCTGCGTCCTCAGTGGCCCCCTCACGGTACCACCATGGGCACCAACGAGAGCGCTGAGCCACACACCTGGAACCACAGATGCAAATCCAGGCAGCACACACGCGCTCTGCTCAGGAGGAGCAGCGCAAGACCCTGAACCGGGGGTCTAGAGGGCCGGCGGCTGCCCAGCTGAGTCCCACCAGGACAGGTACTTGGGGCACCCCCTGCAGGCTGGGAGCTCTCCCATGCACCCAGGGACCAGGCTGCAGGCGCGAGTGCCCCGGAGCCAGGGACACCGCGTGCTAATGCTCCCTCCCCCAGAAAGGATGGTGAGCACCCCTTAGAGAGAGAGGAAAGGCTGTTTTAATTGAACTGCACACAAAGAAGTTTCCAGTGGGTTGCAGGGAAGTCACTGGGACCGTGTGCCCCACCCCCAGGGAGACAGTGAGACCGGCCCGTCCCCTCCCCACGTCCCCACCCGGGGCCAGCGCGGCATCACCTCCAGGGCCTCCATGGCCAGCTCGGGGGGGTTGTGGTAGTGGATCTTCTTGGGGTAGCGGGCCGCCTCCTCGTGCAGGTAGTGGCCGGCTTGCCGGTAGTGCCGCAGGTACACGGTGGGCGACTGCTGCTGCTTCTCAGCCACCTTGCCCAGCATGTAGTGGATGAGCCACTCCTCCTCATCCCCGTCACCCTCGCAGCGCGCCGCCGATGTGAAGCAGTGCCTGGCGGTCTCCAGCATGCTGTCTCGCCGCTCCTCCATCTGGAATGAGACCACGTGGTGTCCTACTGCCACACCTGCCACACTGACATGCTGTGTGGCTCCTTCACGTCCCTCTTCAAGGAGCCAAGGGAGCCCCTGCAGCACACAGACCTCGGGCCAGACACCCAGCACCCACACTAGGGGAACATTTCCCCACCAGGAGGGGCTTCAAACTTCCTAGCACAGTGTCAAGAATTTTACAAGGACGCAACAAGCTCCTCTGAGGGAGCAGGGAAGAGACAACAGCTTCTCCACGGCCCTGAAACTGGTGGCTGACCAGCGCTCACAGGAGACTGGCCCTGGACTCACCCACCCCGGACCCAGTGTCCAGAGACCAGGGACCAAGCTGGCATGGACCCCAGGACAGCGGCCGCCCCTGCCCCTCACCTGCTGCACAAGCTCAGGGGGCAGCTCAGGCCTCCACTGCTTCAACTGGCGTGAGGCAAAGGAGTGCAGGGCATAGGACATGGTTCCGAACTCGATCCACAGGGACAGGTTGGAGCTGTCGATCTCCAGCGCCTGCCGGAAGCAGTTCAGCACGGGTGTGGCGTGCTTCCAGATGGGCCCGTCGCTCTTCAGCTCGTTGGAGTTCAGTTTGTCCTGAATGCGGCTGGCCCGGGCCAGGGCCATGCCTGCCCAGGAGTCAAACCTGTGGTCATGACACGGCCCGGCTCAACATACTGCTGCCCTCACTGCCCGGCAGACACGGTGCCCACAGGCACATGGGCTCCACCTCAGACTTCCTAACTCCACCACCGCGGGCATCCCTGAGCCAGGAAACATGGCCCCGCAGGCCCACCTCCAGAGAAGAGCACAGGGCACAAGTCACCCAGCCCCTCACGGCACCCAAGCACTGCCCTGAGAGGATCGCCCCTGGCATAGCCAGACGCTGGCACCCTGCTGCCCTCTGCTCCCCTGCCTGGAGGACATCCCCCCACGATGGCTCTGAGGGGGAGGAAAGGGCCTGGTCCGCAGGCGTAACCTCATGACCTATAACCTCCCCGACCAACAGCACGGAGCAGCCCAGACTCCTGAGACCCCTGCCACCTAGCTTCTGCCGGATCCGCACTCCCCCCTGGGACCCTGCCCTCTCCAGCTCAGGCACCAGCAGCAAGATGGACAGCAAGGGGACCATGTGATGGATGAGACCCCATCATTCTGAGACCACCCCAGAGAAACTGCTGGTGAGAATGCAGGAACCTCTCTGAGGCACCAAGACCATTTCTGGGCCCTAGAAAGAGTCTGGAATTCTCTAGCACAGAGAACAGAAAAGGCAGCAATCACATGGACATGCTACCCTCCGCAGACTGACAAGTCTTCCACTACCGCGGCACAAACTTCAAAGCCAGCCCCTGGCATCCCTGGGCTGTGCAAGGTCAGGGGAACCTGGGCAGCTCACAAAGCTTCCAGGCACTTCCACTGCTCTCCAAGCGACCAGAGATGAGGGAGCAGGAGAGACCTGAGAGGACAGTGCAGGACCCTCCTCAAGAGGGGTCCTGAGCACCTTCTTCTCCAGGGGTGGGGCCTGGGAGAGAGCATGCTCTCTCCACCTGGGCAGCTCCTTCCACACCACAGCAGATGCCCACGTGCGTGCATGAGACCAAAACAGAAACCACCATCTCCTGTTGCAAATACAAGCAAGCAGAACACAGACACATTGTCACAAAAACTTGAAACGCTCCTCTGGGTGCTGCCAGGAGCCAGGCTCCCCCTTCCCTCAGACAGGTGGGTGTTGTCACTGTCACTTTTCAGACGTGGCAGCAGCAGGAAGTGAGCACTCAGCCAGCCTGAGTGCAGCTCTGATCCACCACCCCGGGCCACGCGACCCTAAGCCACTGCGACCCTGGGCCCCACGACCCCAGTCGGCAGCGACCACAGGGAGGACAGCCAGGGCCACCACCACACAGGCCCTTGCCTGGAGGAAACCACAGGCTGAGCAAGAGGGGCTGCGGGAGAGCCTTTCCCACAGCTGTGGGAGTCATGCGCTGGCTTCTCCACCTAGACCCCAGACCTCCTGCCCCGGCCAGGTGGGACCTGCCTGATAAGGCAGAGCCCTCCGTTCCCGACAACTCCCAGGAGGGCTGCCTATGGAGGCCACTCTGGACCCTTCAGACACAGGTCACCAGCAGAGAGTGGTCTCCTTCCGACCCTGGCCCTCCTAGGCGCAGCAGCCATCAGAAAAGATTCCCTCTCAATCAAGCGAGTCAGACTTTATGAGCTTAGCAGGCCCTTCACGAGGATCAGGCCGATCAGTACAATTTAAGAAGAGGCCGCCAGGGACCACTGGGAAGAAAGCATGAGCCTTACGTACGATGGGCTCTCCTGCCATCAATGCACTGCATCCCAGGAAGGAAGGAGCCCCCCTCCCCTGCCACCAAAGAAGAAAACAACCACAACGAAAGGCACTGCAGTGGAAGAAGCAAGAGTCCACCCAGCCGACTCCCCAGGGCTGCGGGCCGGGACCAGAAGGACACAGTTGCCTGCTTTGACCCTGCCCCCACCCCAGGGACTGGGGAAGAAGGCTCTGCCCTTCCTCACCTCTGCGGAGTGCCCACCTGCCCTCCCTTCCTTCTTCCTGGCCTCCTTGCTGTGGGCAGGGGAACCCCAAACCGCCCCGGGAAGAGCTCTCCGAGATGAGTCCCCAGCCTTCCCACAGCCGGCCTGCCCAGCACCCGGTGGCTGACCTATTGGGGCAGACGCAGATGTCGTGCATGTAGAACTTGATGGCCTTGGACTGCTCCTTGTTTTTGAAATGGTAATCAGCCAGGAGGTAGTAGAGCTCATTCACCACCGAAGGGGAGGGGTCGGCCCCTTCCGGGAGGCAGGGCACCTGGTAGGTGAGAGGGCAAGGGTGAGGGGACATGGAGCCAGGGACTTGGGTGTCACCAGGGTGCGACCAGGACCCTTCACTTCCCAGGGCCCTGCCAGCTGGCACAGAGCAGGGGAGAGGCCAAGGCACACAGGCGGAGGTGCTGGAGGAGACAGGACACGGCCGGCACACCAGCTCCTACCTCTGCAGAGGTGCCCTCGATGTAGGAGGAGACTTTGTCCAGGCTCAGGGCTGGCCGCTCTGTGCGGGGCACGATGGTGGCAATTCGCTTCAGGAGGTTGGCCAAGTCAGCGGACACGGTACTGGTCTTATAGCTGTCAAACTCAGGAAGGGTCTTGGGCTTAAAGTACTCGAACATGAACAGGGCATCCTCCCATATCAGATCCACCTGAAAGAAGGCAGAGGCAGGCCATAGTGCGGTCCAGGTATAGTGCACGGCGGGGAGTCCTTCTACGGAAACGCTCAGTGTCCAATGTAGACGAGGAGAGCCTCAAATGACTCCCACATACTTAAAACATCTGCTCGCTGACTGCAATCCCTAAACCCAAGTGTGTGACACAGAAAAGTGAACCAGCACCAACCCGGTCTTTATAGAGACAAACACTGGAACCGAGGGCTCGCTCTGAGTCCACATGGCCATGACAGAGGGCAGGTCACCTGGTTGCCAAATACTGACCAAGCGCTTGCTCTGGGCCAGGGCGCTCTGCATGCCACGGGGGTCACGGCGGGGACCCTGCCCAGAGTCGCACACACTTAGGGGATGGACTCCCTCAAAGAATAATTGACTGTGTTCAGGACCACTGAGGTAACACACCCACTAGCGGTCTGAAAACCAAAAACCAAAAAAACAGAAACCCTCTAAGGAATTATCTGCATTATTCAAATTGGGGGAAAAAGATCTACTGCAAAATTGCCATGCTGCATTTTTGAATGATTAGTCAACATTTATGAAACTAGTTCTTGCGAGAAAAGCAAGAACTTTCTTTGGTGGGACTAGTCCACCTGATGCAGCAAATCCCACCTCCCAACCCGACCCCCACCACCACGACAGCACCCCCACCAGGGGAGCCCAGGCCCTGTCCCCAGGGGGCCCTCACCTGCTGAGCTGAGTGCTCCTCCAGGTACCTGGCCTTGCTCTTCTTGCTGGGGTAGCTGTACAGGCAGTAGAAGCACTGCTCCAAGGCTGTCTCCAGCTCCTCCTTGTATGGGTGAGTGTCCTCAGAAGCGGATGCAGCAAGCTCCTTCTGGAGGACGCGCACCTAGGTGGTGGGCGGGCGGGAAGAGGCACCTGGGGGAGGGCCGGCAGCCGCCTGCACAGTGGGCCCATCAGCTCTGCTAACCTGAGGAGCTTGTCTGGGCCTGTGTCCTGGAACCGGCCTGCCACCCCCTTGGGAGCCATCTGGGCCCCGCTCTGCAGGGCGTGCTGAGGATTTGCCCAGCTTCCCTCCTTCCAGCACCGCAGGCAGTTTCTTGCAGTTTCTAGCTACACTTGTTCATTTAGACATTCATCTGCTCCCCAAATATCTACTGAGCACCGTCTTATGCTGGGCACATCGAGACACTGTCCCTGCCTTTGGGAAGCTCAGACTCCCGTGGAGGGGTGTGAATTAAAGTTATAATGTCAGACGATAAATCCCATTAGGGCCGAGGGAACCTCTCTCTGGCAGACAGACATTAGTGAGGATCTCAGAGGAGGTGAGTGATAGTCAGCTGGTCAATCTACAGAGGTCAAAGCAACGGCTACCATTATGATGCCCAACTATTAGCAAACATACATTCTTTTCAAGCATCCGCGGTATTTTTACCAAAACTAGACAAAAAGCAAGTCTCGACAAATACCAAGGACTAGGTATAATACAGACCACATCCTCCAAACATAATTCGATAAAATTAGAAATCAGTTACATAAAGATAGCAAATATCTCAGCCATAAAAAGGAACAAAATTGGGTCATTTGTTGAGATGAGGATGGATCTAGAGACTGTCATACAGAGTGAAGTAAGTCAGAAAGAGAAAAATAAATATCGTATATTAATGCATATATGTGGAACCTAGAAAAATGGTACAGATGAACCGGTTTGCAGGGCAGAAACTGAGACACAGATGTAGAGAACAAACGTATGGACACCAAGGGGGGAAAGCGGCAGGAGGGTCGGGGGGGTGGTGTGATGAATTGGGCGATTGGAACTGACATGTATACACTGATGTGTATAAAATTGATGACTAATAACCTGCTGTATAAAAAAATAAATAAAATAAAATTCAAAAATAAAAAAAGACCTTGTCATAAAAAAATAAATAAAAATAAAGATCGCAAATATCAAAACTTATGGCATGCAGCTAAAAATGTACTTGGGGAAAACTTATAATCTCCAACACACGTATTAGAAGGTGATCACTAAAATAAGCATTTACTTCAATAAGTTAGAAAAAACACGAAGCAAATCCAAAGAAAGTAAAAAATAAAGTGTCAATTAGTGAACTAGAAAGCAAAGAAAAAATAGGTCAATAAACCAATAACTGGTAGTTTGAAAAAACTAATTTCGATAAACCTCATAAAAGACTGGTTTTTCAAAAATGGAAAAGGAAGCATAAATAAATGATTTTAGCAATGAAAAAGGGGGCATAACTAGAGGTACTACAGAGACTTTTAAAAGCATCAGCAAATACCGTGAACAACTTTATGCTTACATGGACACTATTCCAAAAACAGAACTGACCATGGAAGAAAAAATCCAAATGAACCTAAAATCACTAAAAAAGAGAGTCAATAGTTTAAATTTTACTCCAAGAGAGAAGCGGGGAGAGAGAGGGGAAGAGAGAGAAAGAAAGCAAGAAAGCACGGGCACGCACTCTAGACCCGGGGTGACAATGGCCGGAGTAGGGCAGGAGCGCCCCAGCAGCACTTACGTAGAATCGCAGCAGGGCCCCGTCGGAGTTGCAACACCAGGCCCTCCGGCCCAAGTACTCATGGGCTGTGTTGAGCAGCATGAGGGAGGAAGGGAGCATGGGCAGATCGGCTGTCACTGGGGAAAGACCAGGCGACACACAGGGTCAGTGCCAGCACGGCTGGGAGCAGTGAGCCCCCCTCCTCTGTCTATACCAAGGGGCCGCAGAGTTCCCCCTCTTTCCTTTTTCATCTTTTTGTCTTTTAAAATCAGTAATGATGTGACTGGGTTTACTAAAGCAGTACATGCTTATCAAAAAACAATTCAGATCACACAGGACCGTATACAGAAGGAATGGTCTATCACCAAACAGCAGCACTGCCCACCCCCCCCCACCCCCCGCCCCCAATAACCAGGGCTGACATTTGGTGAACATCACTGGAAGCATCTTTCTATGCATGTATGAGACATTTTGAAAGAGACAAGTCATTTACGACAATGGAACCCATACTACACATACCATTGCTTAACTTAAAAATTCTTATATTTAGGTCTGTTTAACTACTACAGAAGGAAAAAGAACTACCAAATCTCAGTTAAATGTTTGTTCATCACTAGAACTATGACTAGTTCCTTAAAGATCCCTTGGTGTGTTTGAAACTCTGAGCCGTAACCCATCATGGTCTTATAACTAACGTTTTTAAAGAGGATTAGGACAGAACACATTAGGATAGAAAGTAATAGAAAAAACAGAATCAAGATTCTTTCATGAAATTTGTTTTGTACTTTTTAAAAAAATTATTTAATTTTATTTATTTTTGGCCGTGTTGGGTCTTTGTTGCTGCACGCAGGCTTTCTCTAGTTGCGGCGAGCGGGGGCTACTCTTCATTGTGGTGTGCGGGATTCTCATTGCGGTGGCTTCTCTTGTTGCAGAGCATGGGCTCTGGGCTCAGTAGTTGTGGCGCACAGGCTTAGATGCTCCACGGCATGTGGGATCTTCATGGACCTGGGATCGAACCTGTGTCCCCTGCATTGGCAAGCAGATTCTTAACCACTGCGCCACCAGGGAAGTCCTTTCATTTCCATTTTCAACAGCATCAAATGACTCTTACACCAGGTCAGTGATGGCTCTGTGGTAGCTTTTTCCTCCTCTCCCCCAGCTCCCAATCTGGTCATACATACTGCTTCTAGTTCAGTAGGGTTATAACACGTACATTCTGTTCTGCAGCCATAATCAGCCCGGCTGCTCTCTTTCGACTCTGATTCTAAGTGGATCTGGTGCTCATCGCAAGCTCTTTCCTGTGGCTTTTCCATCCTGACTCATGTTCGTTTACTGACTTCATCCTCCAGCCATGCTTCTAAGAAGCACTCAAGGAGCTGGAATCCACTGTAATTACAAATGACTGGCTACATGCCTGGGCCCACACTTTCCTGCCCTGAGAACCCTGCAGACATATGGACATGACCCCAACTGCACTGAACACTGCCAGGGAGAAATCTGAAATGAGCCCTGTTCTTTGTCCCATTAAGATAAATTGCTTTTTCAGTTTAGAAACCTGACAAGTCTTTACCCCTAAAATAGATCTTTCATCAGGATGCATCCTGATGTAGATTGTTGCATATCAACTTTTCTTGGTATATACTTTGAACCTGCAGATTCAGTGTTTATTACAATTCAGAGAACTCTTCCTGTATTTGACATCAGATTTCTTGCTGTCATCAGGGGCCCCATTCACCCTCACACTGGACCACCTCTGTCTTCCACATCTACCGCCTTCTCTCCAGTGCTGTTAGCTCTTAATCCGTCTCCCGCAGTTTCAGTCATATTCCCTCTGCTCCTCGCTGTTTTAGTTTATTAGTTTATAATGGTGAGATGTGGTTTGCAGCGTTTTCCCTTAGTTCTGCAGTTTTCCTTTTCATTTTATCCTGCTTACCGTCTTAGAAATTTTAACAAATGATTTTCTTGGGTCAATCACCCACAAGCCTCTGCCTCTGCTCCTTGCTGTATGCTTGCTTCCAGGCCTAGTTCACCTGTCTCTCGAATGGTGTGTTCCTTCTTCCCTTCCTGTACTCGATGCGGGGTGTGGGGTAGGGGTGGGCCATGATCTGTCAGCATGCCCGCCATGTCACCTCTCTCTATCCTGCTCATGGTCAGCCAGGGCGGCTCCTCGGACCACAGCAGCGCTGCAATCACCATGAAGGAATTTTCTGGGGCATCTCCCATAAAGAAGACCAGCCTGCCCTTCCTCGAAGCTGTGAGCTTGCAGCAGGTGCTGCTCTCAATCACTTTCCGCCACCTGTGTCTGCTGAGGGAAAAGAAGGGAGCTCGCTCGACCAGCTGCATCAGTCCACACTGGGGGACCAGGGTTTTGTCCTCTCTTCCGAGATCTCCTAAAAGTAGGATGGCTGCCCGGGGAGAGCAGTGCGGCCAGCACATGGCCCCAGCCAGCAGTTCCTTCGGCTTGGCTACAGCCGCGGGAGCCACATCCAGTGACTGAAGTGAGATGGGAGGGCAAAGGCCTGGCTTCCTCTGCCCGACATGCTACAGAGCCCCTGCCGGGGGCCGAGACGACGTCAGGATGCACCCTGTTCTCCCCGCTGCTTCCCGCTTCCTTTCACGAGTAGAGATTCCTAATATACCATCCCAACATCTGCTCCAGGGAACTCAGCATGCAACATTGCCCCACGCTGGGCCCTTACTGCCGGCCAGAGTGCCCTCCATGTAGTCTGCCACCAGGAGGGGCAGGACCCAGCAGCCCTTCCTGCCTCTGCCAAGGCCCAGGGCAATACAGGGGGCAGCCCCACTGGCCCACTCTCTACAGAACAGAGGACTCTGTCCACTCACCCTGTCCACTCAGTCCTCCTCCTGGGGGTGGAGGAGGGGATGGGCCACACCGGCGGCCAGTCCACCAGGATCTTTGTTTCCCTAGCCCACCCTTTTGAAGTTTATGGCCTTGGACTGTCCTCCTCCCCTCATTTGCTTACTGGCAGTTTTTTCAAAAACTATATTGTGGGGACTTCCCTGGTGGCACAGTGGATAAGACTCCACACTCCCAATGCAGGGGGCCTGGGTTCGATCCCTAGTCAGGGAACTAGATCCCACATGCATGTCGCAACTGAGTTCGCATGCCACAACTAAGGAGCCCGCCTGCCACAACTGAGACCAGGTGCAACCAAATAAATAAATAAATAAATATTTAAAATAAACCAAAAGAAATCCTGTTACTAAAATAACAAAAAAGCAAACAAACAAAAAAAAACCTATATTGTGCTTGCATAATTAATTAAGAGGAGACTCTTAATTAGGTGTAAACCTTAATTTTTTTTCACCACTGAAGTTTTTTTGTAAAACACAGAGGCACTATTTGTCAAGCACTCTAAAGATAACCGTTCTAAAAATGTATCCAAAAAAATCAATTCAGCAGAAGCAAAAAGGCGTGCATGAGGTATTGATTAAAGAATGACCAGTAAGAGAGAAACACCGCTGCCCTGAGAGTTGGGCAAAGCAGGGCACCTCTCCTAGCATCGCGAAGACAACGGAACACAGCCACACAGCTTATGCACGGGGGCGAAAGTCTTTCTCGGTCTGGCTCCTTGCCAAGTCCAGCCACATGCCCAGCCCTTCCGGGTTCCTGCCCAGCTGCCCCATCGCTTCCCGGCCCCCCATCAGGCCTCAGGCATGGCACTGTGGGTGCTGCTAGTGGTCCCGTCTGTCGCCCCCACTGTGAACCTTTCCAGGCCAGAGGTTCTCACCCACGGAGGCCTGACAAGCAGAGAGCAGCTGACAGACACCTGCAGAGTGAAGCACTTGGAGCAAGAGAGCAAGTGGAAGGAAGGCAAGCTGGTGTGGGCTCCGTGGTTGTGGCCACACAGCTGACTTTCCTTCCTGTGCGCTTTGCTGATCTGTCAAATGACTGAGGAAAACCCCCCCAATAAATTCAATTTTAAGCTGGCTGAATATACACATAAGTACGTGTATTGTAATCATAGCTATATAAAAAGTATACGTATATCAGCCAAGTTAAGATTGAAAATGCGAGAAAACCAAAGGAATAAAGTCCATTCGGTAGAGCTACACTCTTTGCTTAAATGTCATTTAGCTGTTGGATTTTGATGTCATTTCTTCCACCGACCACATTTCCCACCACTGTGCTGACCCGGCTCAAGTGCCATCTCCACACAGGGTCCTGGCTCGCCCCTGCGGCCTCTGCACTCGGCACCAGCACCCCTCGTGCCAGCAATGACCTGCCGTGGCAACGATGGCTTTACTGCCCCATAGGTCCTCCAACAACCCTGAGATGGTGCCACTATCCCCAGAGTGGACGGGGGGAACAGAGGCTGGGGGTTGCCTGACTGGCCCATGGTCACATGGCCAAGAAGTGGAACCTGTGCCTGCTTGCCCCGTGCTGCCCTCCAGCTGCCCAGGCCCACACCCACGAGGGCCCACAGGCTGCGCAGGGACTGGAGGAGCTGGCGGCACGAGGCTCCCAGAGCAGGCCCACTCCTCACGGTGCTCGTCACCTGCACCCGACGTGAAACACTGCACAGGCCACGGCCCCGCCCCCACCGCATGGTGGGGAGCCTCTGCCTCCATCCAAGTGCCATGAAACATCTGCTGCCCGAGCCCAAGCCCACTCACGGTGCCTGGACAGGGCTGCAGGGCCCTGAGGCAGAGACGAGAGGCAGGGACACCGGGCTGAGGGCCATCCCCACCGGATCGTGTCCCCACACCTTCATCTGCCGGGCTCTGGAGCTGCTGCTGGTGGCACAGGGAGCGGAAGCTGTCCTCTTCCTGCCGGATGATGCGGTGCAAGATGATCCAGGGCAGCACCGAGGACACGTGGGGCTCCTTGGGCTCCTCCTGCACAGCCATGCTGCAGTCGATGACCTGGGGCGATGGGGCGTCACTGTAGGGTCAGCTCCCCCCAGGGTGCGTCCTCAGGGCCAACCGGGCTGCGGGCGGGCAGGAAGGAGCCGGGTTACCTGGATGAGGTTGTTGGTGAGACGGGTGAGGCCAGCGGCGGAGGATGAGTCCCTCAGGATGCTGCCACTGCTGTCTGCTGAGAGTGCCTGCTCGATGCCCAGCAGCAGCTGGGTTACCGTGGCCACCCACTCCTCCTTGGCGGCAGCCTCAGTGGCATTAACCATCTGCTGGACCGCCTCATTCAGAGCCACGTCAGAGCACTCGAAGCACTGACGGTGGTCCTCCAGCCGGAGCAAGGAGTCCTGCATGAGGGAGGAGGGGGCAGGAAGGCGCTGTGAGAGCTACGGCCACACTCGCCACGCTTGGCCCCACAGGGGCCCAGGGCATGCAGAGCAGGCCCGCCCACCTCGACCGCCCTCTGAGGTGACAGACAGGCAGAAACGCACCTGAACGCAGATCAAAACCACCCCCAACATAAGAGCCTTAACTTCCAGGAAAAAGGGACCTGTGTTTCTTTAGGGAAAGCCAGCACCGAGCAGGAGCTGCTGAGGTGTGAAGCCCACAGGGGCAGAGGTGGAGGCCGCAGGCTGGAGCCAACCCCACCTGATCAGAACACGCAAGGGGCTGGTTGACAGAAAGTCAGAGACAAGACAAGGACCCATCACTCTAATGTGACATGATCCCCAGTGCTTGAGGCCAGAAAGAGCCAAAAAGCAGAAGAATAACTGCCAACAAATGAGGAGAGCAGATCACCACTGACTGTGGCAAAAGACCATCCACCCAAAACAGAAACCATCAGAAATAAAGGGAATGCAGTGAAGTGGCCAGATTTAAAATAAACACGCAAAAATCAACAGGGTTCCTATAAACCATAAACGTAGTTAGAAGACATAATGACCAGCAAAAATGTCCTGCTCAAACAGCAACCCAAAGTATCAGGACTAAGAATCAACACAACCATGAGGAGACTGTACACTTACATTGAAGAATGTGGCAGGCAGCTCATCTACACAGGGAGACCGAGCCTCCTGCATATCCCAGAGAGGATTCCAAGTCAGACCCCCACCCTACGAAAGCTAGGTGAAGCGGGTTACACGCAAGCATGAACCCAACACCTAACACTGCAGGAAGAAGCAAGGCGCACAGGCCTCTGTCTGTCTGTTGACACGCCCCCTGCAGCCTCCCTTGTGGAGAGTAGGTTCTGTCAGGGGGCCTCCCCGCTGCCCGGTGTCAGGCACACTGTGGGAGCTCCATCCTGTGTGTGCAACAACTGGATGAATGTTGTTCTAGCCTCGAAAAGGCTTTCTAAGCATAATGAACAAATTCACCACTGTTTGAAAACATCAAGAGATTTAATGACCTAAAAATTCAAAACTTATGTACGTCAAAGAAAGCACAAGCTGCAACTTAAAAGCAGACAACAAACTGGGAAAAAACATTCGATGAGAAAAAGATTAATATCTCTAATATATAAAAAGCATTCCAAATCAATAAGAAAACACACCCCCTCAAGAGGAAAAGGAGCAAAAACCAGCATTTTCTCCAGCACTCGGCCTAGGCCTCATCTCGGGCTTCAGCACCGTGCGGTGCCTCCCCAGCAGCAGGCCCCTCCCCTGGGGCCCCCCCACCCACTTTGCCCAGGAGCTCCAGACCACAGAGCAAGACCACCTGAGCCACTGAGCTGGCCTGTCCCTGGCACACTCAGCTGTCCACCTCACAGCCACTGGCGCTGAGGTCATCACAGCTCATCCCCTGCCCTCCTCTCCCCATTTTTCCCCTTTCACCTCCGCTTGTTCCCAGTCACACCTCTTAACCATTTCCCAGTTCAAGAAAGTCAGTTCAGAAAGCCCGGGAGGGGACTTCCCTGGCGGTCCAGTGGTTAAGACTTTACACTTCCACTGCAGGGGAAGCAGGTTCGATCCCTGGTCAGGTAACTAAGATCCCACATGCTGTATGGTGTGGCCAAAAAAATTTTTTTAAAGGTTAAAAAAAATAAAAATTTTTAAAAAGCCCGGGAGAAGACTGGGCTCTCTCCCTAGACTGAAGAGGAAGGACCCAGTGAGATAATAAATCAAAGCCCACCCCACACCACTGAGCACATCCTGTGTATCATCTTCCACATCCATCTCCACGCGTCCCAAGGATGGCGGCAGCGGCCACTGCCAGCACCCAGCTGGGGCTTGCCACATGCCAGGCGTGATGCCCACACACGCCAGCTCATGAAACTCCACAGCAGGCCTCTGAGGTACAGACAATAACCATCCCCGCTCCGGAGACAAGACGCTGAGGCACGGGGAGGCTGAGTGACCACGCAGCCCAGCAGAGGCTTGGTGCCCGGCCAGCTCTCAGCAGGGGTTCACGTGCTGAGGAGGGGGGCATGGAGGGAGCCGACAGGGCACATGGGCCTCACACACCACACTCGTGTTCCTTTCCTTCAACTACTTGATCCTACAGGACTATTTACCTTCTCTTAATTCTTTACATTGTATAGATATTTTATCAATTTTATATGTACTCAATAGTTAATTTAAAAAGCAAGGAACAACAGGCAGATGAACCATCAGGTGGATGGATGGCTAAGCCCTGACTAGTCTCCCTTCCCCCTCTGCCACGTGGAAGTTCAGAGCCTGGCGCAGGCTCACCTTGATTGAGCCCAGCAGACCCCTAGGTTCCAATTCCCGCCCCCGTATATTCTCACCACGTCTTCCCGGTGCCCGAGGGGGCGGATTTTACTCCACTTCTCTCTGCTTTCTCCAGGGCTGCCTCCAAGCCCCCCGAGAAGAAACTCCGGCCAAGCAGAAGGCACAAGCAGAAGGGCCGGGGCAGCACACACCTGCAGCAGCAGCAGCTGGGCCGGCCTCTCAGGCACAGATGTCATGAACTCCAGGTGTTTGGCCCGGTCAAACCCACTGGGGCACAAGGTGGGGCGGAGCAGGCGCACGACGGCCTGGTGGTCGCCAGCCTCATACAGCCGCTGAGTCTCCTCCAGTGACTGGCACCGTTCCAGCGACCTCAGGTTCTTGTCGATCTGGAAAAGGCCCAGAATCACTGCCTGACGACCAAGCCCTCACGGGCTCCCTGAATGCAGCCAGAGTTTTGCATTTTTAAAAAAATTAATTTATTTTATTTTATTTATTTTTTATTTTTGGCTGCGTTGGGTCTTCGCTGCTGCGTGCGGGCTTTTCTCTGGTTGCGGCGAGCGGGGCCTACGCTTCGTTGCGGTGTGCGGTCTTCTCATTGCAGAGGCTCCTCTTGTTGTGGAGCATGGGCTCTAGGTGCGCGGGCTTCAGTAGCTGCAGCGCACAGGCTCAGTAGTTGTGGCTCACGGGCTCTAGAGCGCAGGCTCAGTAGTTGTGGCGCATGGGCTTAGCTGCTCCACGGCATGTGGGATCTTCCCGAACCAGGGATCGAACCCGTGTCCTCTGCATTGGCAGGCGGATTCTTAACCACTGCGCCCCCAGGGAAGCCCCCCAGAGTTTTGCATTTAACAGACCCAGCCGAGAAGTATTAACAGCAAGTAAATACCTTATAAAATACTTTATAAATAGTATTTCTATTAAGGGCAAGGCATTCAAGTCTTTGAAGAACGAATATACCAAAAAACAAAACTACCACAGAAGCAGAAGGGCTCCAGAAAGTGTCTGTGAAAATAGTTAGACAGCCTCATGGCCACAGTTCAGCGAACCAGACTCTTAGAACCGTGGAGCATAGGGCTTCAGAGACCTAGGGAGCCCAGGCCAGAGGCTGGCACACACCACCAACCCCCAGAACCTTCTCCTCACAGGAGGCCTGCAGGATACAGGCAGCAGGGGCACTGCACTAGGCCTGGCCCTGAAACCACTCTGCAAGAGTCTGAAGGCTTTCAGCCAATGTGAATGTGTCACAGATGTGGAACTGTGGGCATGCGGGCAGAGGCTGCACAGTGAGGACAGGATTAGAATCACATACCGCTGACCCACCCCAGGGCCAGAGCAGCAGTGGTCTGCTTCTGCGGGGCTTTTCCTCTCATTCCTCTGGGGCTGCTGCCACACGCAGGCCAGAGAACTGAGCAAGAGCCATTCTCCACCCTGTGGGCAGACACCTCCACCCCGGCTCCCAGCCACCGGCCCCCAGAGGAGCGCTCCATCAGGGGGTGTGCCTGCGAGTCCGTGGCACCCTGTGCCTCAGAGCTGCCTCTCCTGGGTCCCACTCTGCCCTGCTCAGCACGTGGGCCACTCTCCTAGTCCGTACGGACAGGTCAGGCCTTTGACCAAGAAAACACCATTAAAAAGCTCCCACTCACCTCCTCCAGGGAGACGACTGAGTCATTGTGGAGGTTGGGCAGGCGGATCACGACGTCTCTTTGCTCGGCTCCCGCCGCAGCCCGGGCAGCAGCAGAGCTCTGCAGCATCTCCGTGCAGATGTCATAGTTCTCCAGGGCCTGCTCCATGTCTCCCTGGGCAGAGGAGGGGTACTCGCTGTGCTGCACCAGGTGCCTGCCCCCTGAGCCCACCAGACTGAGGGCACCATGAGGGTGGTTTTAGCCAACTACTACCATATCCCCTCTACAGAGGGGGTGGGGCTTAGTAAGTACCTGCTGAATGAACGCATGAACGAATGATTCACACTACAGCTCCAAGGGGAGCATCGTGACCCTCGTGGTGGCAGTGAGGACACCGGGACACCAGAGCAAGGCTGAGTATCTATTCCAAATCTTGAGCAAAGCTGGCAGAGCCGCGACTGTACCCAGGCATGTCCCAGCTCCAGAACCGACTGTGGGGCACTGGCTGCCACAGTGTGCAAGGGGCTGGGGGACAGCCAGCCCTCCTGGGCCCTCCAGACAAGCTCCATTCACACAGATGGGCAGTGATTCCCTCCCAAAAAACTCTGCACCCATTTGCACACACACTCAGGCTCTCTCAGGAAACATAAGGAAGGGGTCAAGGCTCCAAAGCAACCTCGCTGGGTCTACAGGGGGCCCATGAGGCCCCTCGTGGCGCTACAGCTGTGCTGATGGTGGGCGTCGGGATTTCTGAGATGCTGCACGTTCCCCACCACATCCCACCTCCTCATGCAGAGCCCAGTGCCCAGGCAGGTGCCACACGTGCGCACACACACCCTCCACCACGCAGCCAGCCCTCTCCCCTCCCTCCGGGTGCCAGCGCATCTTCCCCAAGCAGCCGACCACAGACCAACCTGCAGCGCCAGGAACCGCGCCTTCAACCAGTACACGCGGACCACAAACTCCAGCCAGCCATCCTCAAACAGGTCCCGCTGGGACGAAGCAAACGACAGCTGCAGGAGGTCCCCCAGGAAGTGGGCTCCCGGGAAGTCGGGCCCGAACCTGCCACTCACCACACCCGCAGGGCAGTTCCGAGGAGACACTGAAAACCATCAAGCCGGAAGGAGTCAACCGCATGTGCGGGGCCCAGACACCCTTCTGCTCCCTGAGGTTGCCCCCAGCCCTGAGCCCTTGGATCCTAACAGCCCCCGAGCGGCAGAGAGCCAGCTGGGCTGGATGGGGATATGGAGACCCTGGGGCTAGAGGCCCTCATCCGGCAGACTGATCTGGAACATATCTTTGCTCACCAGGTGGTGGTTTAAGTCAGAATGATCCACGTCACCTGGGACAATGACTGGGGACACATAAAGTATCAGGTGATAACCTGAGAAAACGGAAATGTCACGTCCCTCATCCTGAGTAACAGAAGCAGGCAGGTGGCTCCCTTGGGGCTCAGCTGCTTCTCAAAGGCCCCGGGTCTTTCCTGGCCTGACAAGCTGACCCAGGAAATGTGCCCCCTGTAGGTGTGACTCAGCCCCCCACTCCTGCCCCTTCCCGGCTGCCGAGGGTCCAGAAAAGTCGCCCCACACAGAACACGGAAGGTCGCCTACCTGCAGAGCTCCGGCCCTTGGTCAGCAGCCACTGGTCCAGCTGCAGCTCCATGCAGGAGAGGGACATCAGCATCATGTCCTGCAGGACGGGCGCGGATGGTCAGGAACAGGGTCACATAGGTCAAGGGCAGGGGATGGAACGAACCTAAACTAAAATTTACTATGATAAGAACATCAAGTTTCCCTCTACCTACTTTCCATTTCATAAGTGGTAATCACTGGCTTCCTACTGGGACATAAGGAGAGGCACATGGATCTACACTGGAACAGACTCGGGAGGACCCGGGAGACCCGCCTTCAGTCCTCGAGGACTGTCCTATGGAAGAGGCAGCCCTGCCACCTGCCGAGCACCAGGCACTCAACCCTGACAGCCCCCAGGGTGGGCGCGTCATTCCCTGGGTGGACCAGGAAGCTGAGACTCAACAGTAAGGAGGCGCCAGCCTGGCCAACGGGCACAGCTGGGAAATAACCAAGCTGGTCTGTCTAGGGACCAAAGCCTTGGCCCCTCCGCCGCTCCACCCTGCTGGGACATAAGGAGAGGCATGTGGATCTACACTGGAACAGACTTGGGATGACCCAGGAGAGTCTGGGCAGGCGGGCCTGGGCAGATGCTGCCAGGAAGCAGTCCTTGGGGTGTCCCACTGGAGGCTGCACCGCCAGGGGCCCCTGACCCACATGGCCCTGAGGACCTGTGAACCTGGAGCTCCTCCACCTCTGTGCTCCCAGCAAGAAATACCACCCAGGGGGCCCTGAAAGCTCCCAGTGCTGCCTCCTCAGAAGCGGCCTGCCTCCTCTCACGGGAGAAGGGGCCAAAGCACCCTGGCTCCCTTGGCCCTGGGAGGCACTGAGTGCAAGAGCCTGGGCTGCAGAGGGCAGTGCGTAGGCTCGGCCCCCACAGCTGGCAGTCCCCAGCACCCCTTCGGCAGCAGCCTTCCTCCACCTCTGCACTTGTGTCTCCTCACTTGTTGAAAAAACGGGTAGCGACGGTCCCTGGTGCCTAGAACACAGCAAACCTCCACCTTGCAGCCTCTCCGCTGCTCTCCTCCCGCTCGTAAACCTCCCTCCCCCGTGACCCGCCCCCCATCTCAACCCCACACCTCCGCCTGCAGTTGCAGCCCAAGTCCCCTGCCTACGCCTGGCCCCCGCCTGGCCCCCGCCTGCCCGCCGCCCGGCCAGCCAACCTGGATGTGCCTGTCGCCGCAGTCCCTGAGCAGCGGGTTGGGCAGGCTGGCGCTGTGCCTCCGCCAGCTGTGGTAGATGCTGAGCACGACCTCTGCCAGGCCCGGCGGCCAGCGCAGCAGGAACCTGCGGCCCATGCTCTTCAGGTAGCGCATCATGAGCTCCAGGATGCCCCCGTTGCTCAGGTTCCCCAGCAGGAAGGCGTGCACGTCTTGCTTCTCTGCCCGGAGTGGGGGAAGTGACAAGACTTCAACAGAGGACCCTCCGTGCCAGGGGCCCCATTTTGTTCGGGAGATGAGAGCGGGCGTCAGCGGGAAGAGCCCATGTGCCCCAGGGGGGCGCTGAGGGCAGGCCTCACGGCCGTGGGCACACCTATCTGAACCTCCAAGGCCCAGGCGGGTACGAGAGGGCTGACCCCTGGGTGTGGCCTTGTACAGCAGCACAGCTCCTGGCCATACCCAAGAGCTGCGATGTACCCATTCGACCGGCAAAGCCCGCACCCCTAGGGGAGCACGGTGGAGTGTGAGCCAGGACACTCCAGCGCACCCCCTTCCTCCAGCTGACCACAGACCTCAGGCAGGACAAAGCCAGGCAGCCCCTGGACCACCCTTGAAAAACCACCCAGATCTGTCCCCCCAGCACGCGGCCTGAGCGGGTTCCAGGAGAATGGGAGGAAGGAGTCCTCACAGCACTGCCCGTGGTGCCCGGGTCCTACCAGATTCCATGAACGTGGCTGAGTCGAAGGACAGCCTGTGGGGCCCGACGCTTGGGAAGTTCTCCAGTTTGGCTTCTGACGGGACTTCGTAGTTACTAAAGGGATCGTCTTCCTCCTCGGGGTCCAGCTTTCTTAACCTGCATGGAACACACTGAACTCGCAAAGGCCACGGCGCATGTCCCAACACCTTCCCCTGAGAGAGAGGAGAGCTGAGCCAGACCCAAGGCTGGCCCCAGCCCCACGGAGAGCTAGAGACAGAGGCCGAAAGGCTCCACTTGGGCAGCACAGTCGGCCAGGCCTCCAGGTGCCACGGCCCAAGGAAGGCCTGGGGGACGAGGAGAAAGTGGGTGGGTGGGTGGCCCCTCCACAGCTCCTCATAGCTCTCTGAGCCCAGGGAGGCCTCTCCCAGCAGGCACCACACCTCAGACCCCCCCAGGGACTCCACTTTAGCAGAGTCCGCCACCTCGCCGAGGATGGACAGGTAGGCGCCTCCTGACATCCTGGTGTACAACTGCACGCCCCTGCCCCAGGGACCACGCCCAGCAAGCCACCATGTGCCCCTGCCTGACGATTCGAGGAAGCTGACGTGAAAACCACACAGGAAACCAGCAGTTGAAATAAAGAATAAAAAAGAAGGTAGACACTACTCCACACGAAGCCGGCTGGGGAGCAAGGCCCTGGGCAGGGCAACAAGTGGAGGGGAGATGGGGAAATGGTCCTTGGGCCCCTTGGCACCTCCTCTTCGCAGCCCTCGGAAGGGAGACCTGCTTTTGGAGGGGCGGCTAGGAAGGAACTGATCAGAGAGCCCGCGTCCTCCACTCACTGAGAACAGCTCCACTTCTGAGCATTTCCCTCTCACCACACAAAAACGGAAAGGCAGCAAATTAGGAAAATCAGGAACCTTGTGGCAAAACAGATTTACAATCCACCTAAAGCCCCTGGCTCCTCTTCCTCCTCCTCCACTTGGATGCGTCACCATTGAAACCTACTGTCACGAGCCAAAATGCCAGCTGAGGACTCCTGGGACACATGCTCACGTAACACACGTAGTTACCTCCCAAACTCCACTCCAGTAACCGGGAAGGAATAAAATGGAGTCACAGGGGGTAAGAGAGGAAGCCCCAGCTGACAAGACATGCCCACCAAACGTTAGAAGGCAGAGAGATGCCCGACCAGCAGAGACTGACTGCTCTCTGCCCTCAGTGAGGGCATTAAGAAGTCTGGCACTGGCACCATAAACCCCAGGAAGGCTCAGGCATCAAGGTCCCGGAGCGTCTGAGGGAGGTGACAGGGCAAGGACCAAAAGCACGGGGGCTAGCGAAGACCTAGGGGAGGAGCACTGGGGCGCAGCCCCCCAGCTCCACGTAGCCTGGCCCATCTCCTCCCGGGAGGCTCCTCTGAGGAACACCGCGAACCAGTGAAAGCAAGGGATGACTCCTGAGCCCACCATCCACCTTCTCAGAGTTCGAGGGAACCCTGCCGAGCCTGGAGAAGCCAAGCAGGCGCCCTCCCTGAGCGCAGGGGGTCCCTTCCACGGGCCGTCCCCACATCTGCACCTGAGGAGCAGCAGCCCCAGGCCTCCTGGCAACAAGGGAAGGCCTGGGGGCGTAAGCGGGTCACCTCCAGCTCCAAAAGACACAAAACTCACGGTTCCTGCCTTCAGGACATTCAGAGGCAGGAGAGGCAAGAAAACCCAAGCCCCCAATCCAGGAAGACCTGAGCGTTGGCCGTTTGTACAGATGTTACAAGACGACGGAGGACATGCCTGGAGGGGAGGGCGACCACGGAACCAGAGACGTGACAGGAGGCAGGAGGTTTGTGTGCTTCCTTCGCTAAAACAGAAAAAGTGCACTGTACCTGGACGGCAAGAACTTCACCAGCAGCTCCTGGAAGTCCACCTTCTCTTCTTTTTTGCACTTAGTGTTTCGGACGCGGGCAGACCGCCGCTTCGCCGTCTCCCCGCTCTCCTCAGAAATCTTCTTCCGCTTCACCCCTTTCTTGGATTTATCTCCTCCAGAAATATCACCTTCACAAAGAGAGCACGTTGAAATCTCACAAGAGGCAGGCTAGGGAAATGCACCGCGAGGCACTCGGTCCCTTCCTTTATAATAACCCTGCCTGCAGGTTTAACCTGTGGCTTCTTTGACATTCAGGAAATCTCCTGTCTGCTCTAACAAGGAGCCTGGGAAAAGTCCATTCCAAACTGCTTAAGTCTCACCCCTTTCTCCAACTCACAGAGCCCAAAAGCCAGATCTCAAGGCTACTTTCCACACCTATAGAACGCCAGGGTCTCAGAGTCAAATGCCCCATCCCCCTGCCCCTCCCACTGGCTGGCCTGGGATGGAACAGAGCAAGTAGCAATGACACTGACTCTGTCCATCGCCATGGCCCAGTGACATGATGTGGGCAAGAGAGTCGCATAAATCATACAGAGAGGAGAGGGGTGTCATGTATGATTAAGTTAAAAACAATCATATACAGGTTCATTCAGAAACTTCCTTAACTGCCAGATATTCTTCATCGGTGACACAAAAATCAAGGAAAGGCTCAGGAACTTTAGTCTGAAATTCTTTTACAACTCCAATGATAATAGAAACCAATAAAACCATTCCAACATATACTACCGCATACGGCGGTAACTATGCTGACTGCTTCTTAAAGCTAAAGAACTCAGAACATCAGTGCACAGCAGCACTGGGTGCAGGGCGTAAGCCAGCAACTGAGTAGAACCAGCAGAGGGACCCGCCAGCTCACAGGTCACAAGCAGGAGTAAACTCTACCCCAGGACTGAGCAACTGGGCATCGAGTGGTCTGAGGAGCTGTATCCCTGAGGCCAACCCCTTCCCTGCAGGGGCCCCAATGCAGAAGCCACCCCTGACGAGAGAGGCCCTGCGAGCAGGCCCAGAGGTTCCCCTGTGGGGCCAGGAGCAGCAGCAGGACCCGTCCCTCTGGAGAGGCCAGGGCACCCCGACTCTCATTCATGCTCAGCAGACGGGGTCTCTCCCGAAACCAACCCCAAGGCCTGCTCACCCGCGGGGATGCCCGTCTCCAACAGGCTGGGGCTGTGCAGCAGGAAGCTGGCCGTGGCCACGGGGGCGTAAGAGAGCACAGGCTCTGCCACGGTCACCTCGGGGTTGGCGTTGACAGGGCTCGGCTGGATCACGCTGACAGGTGCCACCACGGCAGAGGACACCAGGGGCTGGCCGGGGTCCTGGTAGTCAGACAGGTCGATCCTCTTGCCAAGGCTGGGCCGCGGGGGCTCGCAGGTGGTGAGGTGGTGGTACGTGGCCAGCAGGCTCTCCCCGAGGCACTTCCAGCTGCAGGGAGAGGGTCACCGCCCGGGTCAGCACACAACACAGGGTGCCCGGAGCTCAGGGCCGCCATCTCCATGAGGGCGGGGTGGTCTCAGTTTACTGATGGCTGAGGTGGAGCAGCGGAGCTGGAGCAGAGCCCGCACCCACTCCACTGCCCGCAGGAGAAGCCCTGAGGCATCTCAGCCCCAGGCCCCTTCAGACCTACCAGGAGAAACCACAGACTCACTCAAAAACCCCTTCTCTACAAGGTCGAATCTTTAAAACGATGGTGTCGTTGTCCTGTTGCCACTCGTCTGGTTTTCTGGGGGAGGAATACTGACAGGGATATGGTCCAAAGGGGCTGAACAGCTCCTGGGCCGGGGCTTGCTGGATGCAAACCGAGACTGTCGTGTGTTTTGTTGTGTGTAAGTTGTGTTGTGTGCCCTGTTGTGGTGAGGTGTAGCATGTGTTATGTTGTATGCTGTCTGTTGTTTTGTGTTTTACATGTAGTCATGTGTTGTGTTGTATGTCATGCTGTGTTATGGTATGACACAGTGTAGCATGACGTACTCACCCTTCCAACCCTGAACAGCTTCCCAGGCCCTCAGACTAAAAACCAAAGCCTCCGCCTGTCCCCTCAGTGGCGCCCAGCCTCATCGCACCGCCGCAACCCCGCCCCCTCCCCCGCCCGCCCCCTGCACTCTCCCCTCGCTAGCTTGCTTTCAGTTCTGCAAACAAAACCACCCCCCACATACCACAGGGCCTTTGCACAGGCTTCCCTCTGCCTGGAAACAACACCCCACTCACACCTCCCAGCTCCTCTGCCTGATCCATGCCCACGCCTCCACCAGACTCCAGCTCTGGCCCTAAGCCTTCCCCAACCCCTGGAGCAGTGCAGACCCCCTTATGAGCTCTCGGTGCTGTGCTTCTCTCCTCGAGGGGCCCGTCAGCTTTGCACATGTGCCCCTCCTTCTGGTGACTGAGTACCCCTGGGACTGCCTCCAGTTTCCTGGGAAACCCAAACGTGCAGGAACGAACAAGTAGGAGCAGTAACGTGGGTCAGAACCAGCCCCTCCTGCGTGCTGGCTCTGCACGACCCCCGAGCACTCGATTCAATTATCATGATGACCCTACAAGAGAGGGATGCTGCTCCCTCTTTTCCAGGAAGTGGCACATAATGACCCGGCGAGGGCACCAGGGCTGGACCCAGGTCTGTCCCATCCGGTGGGGAGCTGCGGGCCACCACGACTTGCCTCCACATATGAGACACTCTCAACTTATAGGCACGAGGGTCAATGTCAGGATGTTAGGAACAGACCTCACCGAAGGGCTAAATGACCCCAACTCCAGGGACCACCCTTCCCAGGGCTACGCTGAGGCCCACCTTCCAGGGTGCCGAGCAGCCCTAGCAGGGGAGCATGGACTAGAGATCGGGAAGCCAGGACCTGGGATCAGCTCCCCCCTCACCATTAGCCTCTCTGAGTCATCCCCCGTCCAGGGCTTGGCTAATGCTGGTTTCCTTCTCCCCTTAGGGTGGGCAGATGAGAGGGGCGTACAGGAACATGGCAGGTGGTGGGTCAAGGACAGCAACAGAGAGGGACTTCGACCGGGGAAGGCCCAGCCTGCTTCCTGCAGTCACCCGCCCATGTGCGCCCAGCTCCTGCCACGGCAGCAGCCCGGGAGGGCTCAGCCCCCTCCCAAGCAGGGCCCAGTGGCCACCCGGCAGCCCAGACCCAGACGACCTACGTGAAGAAGGGGATGGGCTGCACCAGCTTCAGGTCTGGCTCCTTCTCGTGCATGGTCAGCGCCTGCCGCCTCCTCCGAAGCCCCAGGGCCTCGTCCACGATGGCCTGCGACTCAGCCGCGTTCACCGACACCTCGTGGATGGACATGTCACTGAGAGTGCGTGAGACAGACAGGAGTGACTGTGTCGCACTACAGCCAAGATGGAAATCTTACACAGAAGGATGCAGTTAATATCCTTTAATCTGTATTAATTCTTCCTAAAAATAAAATAACCACTTGAGTCTGGGCTGAAAAGGGCAGTAATTAGCATTCTTAATACCCATGTTACACTAGAAATGATTAAGGCCCTTTGATCCGCTTACAATTCATCACCTTCATCTGTATTAACAGGATCATAGTAATGGCAGAAAAGCCACAGAAAAATTAAATGCTGCTCTCAATTATTTGCTGAAAACCTTTTAAGGATTTAACTCTCCCATCCTACCCATCCCAAAAAAGGTCATCAGACCAGCCAAGCTCACCAAAGCCTATGGAAATCAACAGAAAGGGTGGGAGTTTGAGGCCCCGGATGCCTCCCACAGGCACACCTCTGCCTGTGGTGGCCCGGCGAGACCTGCCCCCACTGCCCCATGCCCTCCTCCCCACAGGGCTTCCCCGTGGAGCCACACGCTTATGGACTCATCCTCTGTCCTACATGCTCATCAACCACCTCTCCAAAGAAGGTCAGCTCCCTCAGGACAGATGTGAATAAGAGGCACAGTCTTACGAGGGACAAACACCAAAATAACCACTAACTCCCAACCGGTGAGCTCCCAGGGCCAAGGAGATACCAGAGGGCACAAGAGTTGGTTCCACTGGAGGATGGGCGGGGAGGCAGCTCAAACTTAGAAAGCTGCCAAGAGGGGATGTGGGGCTTGGAATACGAAGGGGCATGAAGACACAATAGGGAGAGGTGGGGATTCCAGGTGAGGGCGCTGTGGGAGCCAGGGTGCGGGACCGGACAGGACACAGCAGGGCCCTGGGACAGCTCTCCTCTTGGGGGAGGGAGAAGCAGGAGGAGAACTGGGGGGTCAGACTGCAAAGGGCCTCCTGGGCAATGCTGCCGAGCATGAGCCTCATCCCGGAGGCAGGCATGGTGGCCCGATTAGAGGCGGGCCGGGCAACACAGGAAGCACAGCCTCGGAAAGGGGTAGGGTGGGCAGCAAGGAGCGAGGTGAACAAGGCTGCCGTGAGCACCCAGAGGAGAGCCACAGGGCAGCGGGGAAGGAGGGCAGCAGGGAAGGAGGGCAGCGGACAGGCGGAGGCACCGCCCATATGAGGCGTGTAGGGAAACAATAAACCAAGCAGATCAGAGCCATTTGCCAAGCAAGGGGCCTCAACAGCCCCCAGCCGCTGGGGAGGAGGTGGCGGGCTGCAGACTCACCATTTCAGGAACATCCGGAGGGAGTCCTGGCGGAGACACGGTTGCTCCTCGAAGATCTTCTCCTTGAGAACCAGCCCCTTGCTGTAGCGGCAGTCCTTCTCCAAAGCTTTGCAAATGAAGTACAGACAAGCTGGCCAGGAAAGAAACAGGCGTGACCTCCAAGCTGCACTCTGACTCTCTGGCCTTGCCAGTGACGCCAGGGAAGTAGTCCCTGCTCTGGAGTCCAAGAAACACCAGGTAAATGATGACAAGACACCACTTTAATCCATCCAATCGGGAACGATTTTTGAAAATAATAATACCAAGGTCAAGGGGCAAAGGCCCACACTGCCAGGGAGGACGGCTGAACAACCTTTTTTGGGAAACATGGGCATCAAACACAGACCCTCAGCCCAGCAAGCCCACCTTGAGGAAACCCTTTGGGAACCAGCTGTCGGCAAACTGGAGTACGGCCGCCAGCTCCTCTCTGCCTGGGCACCGGACAGCCCCGTGCCCCGCCCAGCTCCAGAGTCTGAGTATGGATGCAAGGCGCTCCCATCAGGAATAACCAGAGAATGATGGAGCGGGGGAGGAGGAAGGAAAGCTGGAGCAGAAGCAGAGATGCCACGTGGAAGTCAGGGAGAAGGGCCACAGGAGAGCGGTGCCCACGCCACAAGCAGGAGAGGGTCTGGGCTGCCCCGCCAGCCGCCCACTGAACTAGGGACAGGGGGCCCAGAGGTTCCCGCCTAACCAGAAGGAGGAGGAGGACATGGTTTCCTCTGGAAAGGTGGTGGGAACAGAGAGAAAACCAGGGGGGCACCAAGCCTCTGGATGGGCTGGTCAGCAGCACCAGAGCTGACCGCGCCCGCAGCAGAGGGAGGCCTGCCTACTCCTCTCGAGCATCCATGTACCGGCTGCTCATACCCTGGGGCTTCGATGCGGTTCTGCGGCTCTCACAGACACATGCCCCGCTCTGTCCCCCAAACCCATCTTCCCACCCATACTTCAGCTTATCAATTGCAGCTTCTCCAGGAGAGAGAACTGAGCCTGGTGCCAGAGAGAAGGCGGGACGCTGAGGCTGGGGCCTCCAGGGGGCGCCCAAGCTCCAGAAAGAGCCCGGGGAGAGACCCACAGTCACTGAAGATGAAAGCACTGGAGTCAAAACAGGTGATCCACAGCACGGGCGCGGACATCCACGGAAGGACACGCCCGAGAACGTTTGCGTGGAGGGACACAAGGGCCCAAGTCCAGAAATGACCCCACGTGCAAGCACGCGATAGTCAGAGGGTGCAGAGGAGGGCAGACGGCAGAGGCCCCACAGCAAAGGGGCAGGGAGAAGGCACCCGCCCCCGCCCCCACCCGGGCCCACCTGGAGGAGGCGACAGAGGGCTGAGCTGGCTCTGGGGACACAGGGAGAAGTCAGGGTCACCTCAGGCAGGGACAACTGGGAAGGGGCCACAGCAGCCTGCCCCTGGGGCACGCTGACCCCGCCGCCAGCCCTGTGCTGCGCGCGGTTCACCTGACTATACAGAGCTACGTGTGGAGTCCCGTGGGTGGCGAGCAGGGCCCAGCTTCCCAGCCTCTGCTACCCCATCCTGCTCCACCTGCTCGATGCGCTCTTTGAAAGAGAAGGAAAAGCCTCCAAGAGTCAGCCTTCTAGCTGTAACCTTCAATGTGAGGGCAAGTGCTGGCAGCAGGTCTGTCCTGAAAAGAATGAGCAGGCCGTGCCAGGACCGCCTGTGCCCGAGGCCAGCTGCCCTGCGTCCAGCCCTGCCCGGGGCCCTCCCACAGAGCTGCCTGGAGGAGCTGGCCCAAGAGGCCCAGAACCCCAACAGCGCCCGCCTCAGGACAGCCTGTGAGGGGCCGAGCAGAGGGCCAGGCGGGATCAGAGAGTGAAGCAACTGGAAGGCAGACAGGGCTCCGTCTGGCACAGATCTTTCCAGCAGCCCTGCTGCTCTGTGGAAGGACCAGCTGCTAAAAGGAGGGAGTGAGATCCCGGCACTGGGAGTCAGACTGCAGCCGCTAGGCTGTCTGTCAGCAACTTATAAGAACAGGCACAGGACGGGACACCACAGAGACAAAATGAGAGACTGAAGGGAAAACCGCTCAGAAGACATGCTTCCTACTACAATGCATGGGGTAAGTCTCAACCGAGAAAGAAAGACAAGCAGAGTAAAGCAGGGAAGCAAAGGCATCTCCATTTCCCCTGAAGGTGGGGCAGAAAGCACTTCGGTGTTAACTCTGGCTCCGAGCTCATCCAGGCCTCCCGCCCTCCTCGGTCCCAATGCACGAGCACGTGGCAGAAAGCAGCGACACCCCACTCACTGGTGTAATCGCTGAGGGTGTATAGGACAGTGATGAGGTTGTCCAAGCAGGGCCAGTGGTCAGGATTGCACCGCAGCCCTTCCTCAAAAGCGTGGCGAGCCAGGGGGACCCGGATGAGCCTCAGGGCCACGTGTCCGATTTTATACCAGAGGTTGACGTCCGTGGAGTCCAGCATGACCGCCTGGTAGCAGCACAGCAGAGGCACACTCAGTCAGCTCCCCAGAGCGGGCATCCGTGGTGGTAGGAGGGCACAGCACCAGCCCAGCCACCCAGACTGCCCAAGGAATGACAGGGAAGTCACGTGGACCAATTTATCTAACTCAGAACATGTTCTTAATACATTTTGTCACTCTGAACACCTGTACTCCTTACATATTTGCTATGTAAAAGAAGTGCAAGAAGTAGAATTAAAAGAAAATACAGAAGCCTTCTGGGATTCTAGAAACAGCATGGGTGGGAGACAGACGTGGGTTCACATCCATACTCCCACACTGCCCAGCAGCATGACTGCCAGCCTCAGTATCCTCATCCCTAAAATGAGGATAAAGACGCCCTCCTTGCCAGATGGCATGAGGGTGAGCACGTGCATGGTGCTGGCGCCTCAGAGGGGCCCACACAGGTAAGCCAGCCTGATAGAAATAATGGCAGTATGATTCTGAGTAGGTACTGGGTGCCAGGGGTCAGGCTCTGTGTTCAGCACCCTCTTTATATCACTCCAACTCTATGGTGTAGACCTGGAGGCCCAGAGAAATGAAGCAATCACCCATGGTCATGTGTGCCCTGCGTGGCAGAGGAAGCACACACATGCAGCCCTCTCTGAACTTGCTACTGTCACCCCACTGCCTGTGGCCTCGGGCACTACAGCTGACACAGCACCACACACTCTTCAACCAACCAGACCACAACCCCACCCCTCCCCCAAGAACTCCCAAAGACCCGGCTGAGGGGAGCACCTCCAGGTAGAACTCCATGGCTGTCTCCAGGTCCTCCCTCTGGGCGGCCAGCTGGGCCAGGTTCTTAAACGTGGAGTACTTCAGCATCAGCCCAGGGTGTTTCAACCCCTCCTTCTCATCACCAGACGAAACTGCCTGAGAACAAAGCAAACAGAGGAGCAAAGTGACACCCAGGCCCTGAAGCCTCAGCCGGCAGTCAGCAGGACACCTGGCTTCAGGGCTGGCTTCTGCCACAGGCCCTTGGGCCAGTCCAGTGCCACCCTCCACTGGAAAATGAAAGTGTGGCCCCAGATGTCCTTTAAGGACCCCCCAGTTCCGAGCACACAGAGGAGAAAGGCCAGACCACCAAGAGGCGGTTTGCGGGCCGTCTGGGCACCAAAAGACACAGAGGGAACCCTCCCGGCACTACCGCCACGCCGGAGGGCCCAAGCCTAGATGGTGACATTTACAGCATCAGTAAGCCAGCCAGCGGCTCCCGCATGCCACTCCCAGCTCTGATGCTTCACTAGCTGCATGGCTCTGAGCCAACAACACCTCGCTAAGCCTCCATCTCCACACTGTGAACTGGGGACAATGCACCCGCACTTGGCAGAGTAGCTGTGAAGACCAAGTAGGAAGAGCAGCTGGCATTTACGGAGCTCTTACTCTGCACCTAGAACAGTTCTGCATGCTTCTCTGGACTCACCCAACCCTCAGAGCAAGCCAGCGAGGTGGACGCTCCACAGGCGGGGAAGCTGGGGGCAGAGGGCCTCTGGGGCCTCACCTCTCGCAGCAGGCGCGCCTCCAGGAGCTCGTGGTAGGCCTTGGCGGACTCCTCAAACCGGTCGTGCTTCTGCAGATCCAGGGCCTTGTGGTACAAGGCAAAAGCCTCTGCTTCCTGCAAACCAAGACAGGACACATTTTCACACAGCACAAAGGTCTGTCTTTTTAAGCCAACAATGTGTGAGAGGGGGCTGCCGTCAAGGCCATGTTACTCGTCAGCTGCACGCTCGGTGGTGGAAACAGTCCTAATGCTCCAAGCTCGCAGGAGCTCATCACTGGGAGAAGAGCCCCTCAGCAGCGCCCCCAAGGAGACACGAGCAGCACGGGCTCACCTGAGTCTAAGCAACAGCAGAAGGCAGGCTGAGGGCACAGAGCAGAGTAATGCCAAGGTTCTGTGAGCCTCGCTGACGCTTTCTGGGAGAGCGGCCCCACCAGCCGTAATAACCCAGGGACTCCAAGAGAGAGCAGGGAAGGCTTCCACTGCTTTCTATGTGCCGCTCTGCCTCAGCCTGCTCGCTGCCGGGAGGGGCAGAGGGGGCACTGGGCAGGCTGAGCCCCACTGACACCCCTGAGGGCCGGGGACCACTGACTAGCAGCATCTGTGAGGGCTCCACACTGTCCTGGCTTCTCCCGAGAAGGGGGAGGTGTATGCTTATTCCAGGGAAAACAAAGACCCAGCAAACCCTTGTTATATTCGAGTAGGACGTTGGGGGAGAGACGGCCGAGAGGAAGGCAGGCAGGCTGGGATGGAAGTGGTGCCGGGCCTCGTGGCAGAGAGGAAAGACAAAGAATCCGTGCTCCCCACAGACCACCAGTGAGACCTGGGCTAGGCAGCACCCTCCAGGGCCTCCCCCTGGAAAGTGACGTGCTGCCGTCCCCCGGGTGTGCCAGCTCCTGAGGCCCACAAAGACGACCGGCTGAGTGAAGAGCCAGCCCCAGCTGCAGAAGGGCCCACGCACACTCAGAATAAACAGTGTGACCATCCTCAGTGTGACCCTCTCTAAGTGAAGCAGGTCAAACAGGAGATGGAGAGCCAGCCATCTCTGTAAACAGGGTTTTCCTGTAAACTCCCATTCAGGAGACATGGGGATGCATCTGAAACATGGTGCCACCACAGAAATGAGAATCAAGGTCCAGCTGCAGAGAAGTCCATGGACCACACACCTGCGCCTCCTTTGTCTGGGTCTTGTGACTTTTAAAGCTTCCTTCATGCTCATCCTCAACCGTGGAGCTGGCATTTAAGGCTGCGATTCGAATCTAGAAGCAGAGGTTTGACGGAAGAGTTGCTTTTAGATGAGACGTGTCTCATCTCTTCAATAACCCACAACGTTCACAACACTCTGTAACACACTCGGCCTCAAACAGCTACGGCCTCCCCAGATGCAGAGGAAAAGGAGGACTGGGACATTCTGAGGGAACCACACCAACCTGTTCAGGGAGCATGTCCACTACGAAAGGAACAGGCTGGAGACACCCCAGCAATGGCCCGACACAGCAGAAGACCCAGGCATCGGAAAAACAGATTCCAATGACACGGGATAACTGTGTGCCTCTCTAGCCATGGTGGTGTGGCCCTGCAAACCACCCAACAGGAGAGCGGGCACCCACACCCTCGAGGGTGCCAAGAGCCCTCTGGGGAGGAAGGCTGCCCCATTCGGACAGCCTTCAGGGCCCACCCAAGAACACGCCCCTCGCCCCGGAGCACCACAGAGCAGGTGAGCATCCGCACATACCATAGTCAGAGGCTTCGGCACACCGCCCAGCACCGCCCAGCACTGCCCAGCACCGGCAGGGCAGTGCCAGCCCACGCGGCTCCTATGGAGGAAGCAGAACAGGCTGAGGGAGGGCCCGGGAAGCACCAGGCCATCAGGAACCCGTGTCCAAACCCACGGGCCTCCCGGCTCTGGGCACACAGGCTAGTGGGCCTTGGGATGGCTCTTCAGTCTGTCACCCAGGGAGCCCCTGGTCCTTGGGACAGAGTGCCCACCTTTGCCAGACCAGGGACCAGGGACAGAGGGGAGTGAGACCGACATCTGCCCCCAGGGCTCACTGCTCAGCAGAGGTAACAGATCGATAAACAATTATTTTTTCAAAAGTTGAATGAAATAAAGAGAAACACAGGCAACAGGTGGAGAACAAGTCATTCGAAGGGATGGAGGAAGGTGAAGGAGGAAGCCCTGTGTTAAGCCCCAGGAAGGGACAGCAGTGGGGTGGAGGGTGGGGAGGCAGAGGCAGGGGGCCTGGAGGGTGGGAGGGAAATATAAAAGGAAAAAAATTAGAGGTAGGCAGACCAGTGTGAAATCTGCTAAAAAAATGACAGGATTGGTGAGGACGTGGAGAAATCAGAACCTCATCCACTGCAGATGGGAACGAAAAATGGTGAAACCGTCTGGCAATTGCTCAGAATGTCAAACACAGAAATTCCACCCCCAAGAGAAATGAAAACATGTCCATACCAAAACTTGTTCATGAATGTTCACAGCAGCATTACTCATGACAGATTAAAGGTGGAAACAACCCAAATGTCCGTCAACTCACAAATGGATAAAGAAAATGTGGTATGTCCATACAATGGATTATTATTCAGTGATAAAACAAATTAAAGCACTGGTACTTGCTACAATATGGATGAACCTTGAAAGCACGCTAAATGAAGGAAGCCAGTCACGAAGGCCACATATTGTCTGATTCCATTTATACAAAATGTCCAGAACAGGCAAATCTACAGAACCAGAAAGTAGTCTAGGGGAGAGGGACACATGGGGAGTGACTACTACCACGTACAGGGCTTCTTTCTGGGGTGATGAAAACGTTCTGAAATTGATGGTGGTGATGGTTGCACAACTCTATGGATACACTTACACTCACTGAATTGTATACCCTACATAGGCAAGCTGTACGGTCTGTGAACTATGTGCTGCTATTAAACAAAGAGATGCCAGGAGCTTGGCTGGGGCAGTGGCACTGGGGACAGAGGGGGGACACGTTCCAGGAGGCAAACTCACAGAACGGGGCCCCTGGGAGGCTGGAGGGAGCAGCAGGGGTGCCGGGTAACAGCGGAGGTTCTGGCCTGCGGGGCGGGGAGGAAGAGGCAGCACCACCAAACAAGCCAGTCAGGGCAGAGGAGGGAGCCAGGAAAAGTCCCACCTGAGAGGCTGGCAGAAGGCCCCAAAGGGCCCAGCAGGCAGTGGAAATGAGCCTTGGCAGAGACTGAACACGTGCTCCACATGTATAAAATAAAATGACCACTGCTACTGCCAACAGAGCTCACAGCTACGACCTTCACAATGGGCTCTGAGTTCTCCAAGAGTTCCTACAAGGAAGAAAGGAAGTACAGTCTTCTTCTCAGACGAGGAAGACTCAAACCCCATGAGGCTGACAGCTATTTTATCTCCTGGGTTCCACATTTAGAAAAAAGAATTCTGCTGATTAACTCTGGAAACTGCTGCTTGACCATAAACTATGCTACAATGGGCACTGTGACCACCATACAATCTGGAAAAAAAAAGACGATAAAAGTAGAAACTATAGCACTAAAACCCTGTACCTAGGGAAAACACACACACATCCCAAGGGGCAGTGTCCCTGTGAAGAGCGAAGGGAGAGAATGAAGTCCCCGTCAACTCTGGGTGGTGTTTTTCGGTCGACATTTCAGAGGCCAAACCAGCTTCCCCAAGGGCTCACTCTTCTCTGGGAGTGGATTTCCACACGTGCCTTTGATTGTGGACAGATCAGGCTTCACAGCAACCGATTCAGCTGTCAGATTCTTGACTAAGGAAGGAAGGCCCTCCCTCCACCCCTGCTCCCTACCCAGGCAGCGTATATTGCCTGAAGACCAGCATGGGACCCGTGCCTCATGCCCTCAGCACCCCCACCTCCTCCCTCGCCATACACTGATGCCTGGCAGCTCTAGCAAACTGCTCCCGTTCTTTGTTGAAAGAGCTGTGGAGAGATTTTGCTTCCTTTTGTTTCGTTTGTTTAAAATTGAAATTAGTTATTTTCTTCTGCTGGACAGTATTAAATAGACCAGGATGTTGAGTTACCTGCTAGACTGCAGTAAAACACACACACACGCACTAACAAGTGCTGACAAGGATGTGGAGAAATTAGAACCCTTGTGAATAAGATTCAGCCTTAAAAAGGAAGGACCCTCTGACACATGCTACATGGATTAACCCTGAAGACATTATGTTAAGGGAAATAAGCCAGTAACAAAACTACGATTCCATTTATATGGGGTACCTAAAATAGGCAAATTCATAAAGACAGGAAGTAGAATGGTGGTTGCCAAGGCTGGCGGAAGGGAAGGATGGGGAGGTATTGTTTAGTGGGCAGAGTTTCCGTTTGGGAAGATGAGGTGGATGCTGGTGATGATTGCACAACCCTGTGGATGCATTTAATGCTATGGAACTGCACACTTAAATATAGTTAAAGTGGTACACTTCATGTTAAGTATACTTTACCAAAGTTAAAAAAAAAAATCCCAAAGGATAGAAAAACAAAAGCCTGATAGAAAAGTGGGGAAAAGATATGAGCAAACAATTCACACACACACAAAAAGACATACAACTGGCTCTCAAACATATGAAAAAATGTTGGAACTCACTAATAATTAGAGAGATGCAAATTAAAACAACATTGAAACTCCATTTCTCCTCTACCACATTGGCCAAAAGTGAGGCAGGAAAGCACACCCTAGTGGTGAGGTTGTGGGCAAACAGGCACTACTCTCAGGCATCGCTGGTGGGAATGCAAATTAGTACGACCTCTCGGGAGAGGAATTTGACAATAGCTAACAAAATGACCTTTGTTACCTTGTTACACTTACCTTTCAACCCAGCAGTTCTGGGAATCTACCCTGAAGATGTACTTTGAACAACATAAAAATACATACCACAGGGTTATTCACCCGCAGCAGTTTGCAACTGCAAGATATTGGAAACAACCTAAATGGCCACAGACAATAGAGTGGATGAATAAATAAACTATGATACAACCACACAGTGAAGCAATACGCAGCTGCAAAATTAGTGAGAAAATGTTAATAGCAGTATTATTCATAATAATCAAAAAGTAGAAACAACCCAAATGTCCATCAACTGATGAATGGATAAATAAAATGTGGTCTATCTGTACAATGGAATATTATTCAGCCGTAAAAAGGAATGGAGTACTGACAACACAGATGAACCATGAAAACATGATGCTCAGTGAAGGAAGCAGAAACAGACCACACACCGTATGATCCCATTACTATGAAATGTCCAGAAAAGGCAAATCTACACAGGCAGAAAGTACATTAGTGAATGCCTAGGGCTGGGGGAGGAGGTGATGGGAAGTGAGTGTTAATAGACACAGGGTTCCTTTTGGGGGGATAAAAATGTTCTAAAATTGATTGTGGTGATACCTGCAGAACTCTGTGAATATACTAAAAACCAATGAATTGTAAACTTTAAATGGGTGCATTGTATGGTATATAAATTATATATCAATAAAACTGTTTTTTAAAAAATGAATAGGAAGGACTTCCCTGGTAGCACACTGGTTAAGAACACGGGTTTGAGCCCTGGTCTGGGAAGATCCCACATGCTGCAGAGCAACTAAGCCCGTGTGCCACAACTACTGAGCCCTCATGTCACAACTGAAGCCTGCAACGAGAGAAGCCACCACAATGAGAAGCCCACACACCGCAAAGAAGAATAGACCCCGCTCGCCGCAACTACAGACAGCTGCGTGCAGCAATGAAGACCCGAAGCAGCCAAAAATAAATAAATTTAATAAATAAAATTTTTAAAAATGAATAGGATATCTATGAACAGATACAGGGTGATTTTCAAGACATACTGTTAAGTAAAAAACAGCAAATACAAATATTTATAGCATGCCACCCTTCGTATAAGAAAGAGGAGGATATAAGAAAACACACAACCATCTATTCTTTGTGCAAAAGAAACATGAAAGGATAATCCAGGTACCAGAGACATCAGTTAGTTACAGGAGGTGAGTGGGAAGGGGTGCAGGGGAGAATGGGAATGAGGTGGAGGGGATGTGGAGGCAAGGACCCTTCTCTGCGTATACCTTGTGCACAGCTCTGACTCTGAGAGCCACGGTCACGTGTCACACTCCAAAAATAAACAATCAAAATCAACTAGGATCTAGGGGGGACCCAAAATGGAATATCAATACTAGTAATGAACCTGTTGTATCACAAATAGCATAACCACACTGAAGAGGATAAGGAAGAAAAGAAAAAACCTGTATAAAACAGTATCTTGACTGGATACCTCAAGGCTAAAGACAAAAAGGAGCTTCGATTCCAGGGTTGGGGCAGAGAAAATACAAGATGAGCCTGGAACATCTTGTGGCGCCAGAAGGTAAGTACTCAAAAAAATGATGAGGGTTTGTTGATAGGACACAGCGGCTAACCTGAAGGAGACCCTAAATAGCCAAAGCCAAACAGTAAGCAACAAAATAACGGTAAGATTAGATTTTAAGTCACAGAATAAAATGAATATCCTTGGTTCCATACTGATACAAATAAATAATCAAATAAATAAATAAATGAGAAAAGGAATAGCTCTTCCTTCAACTGAATTTCAATGAATAAATGCAGAAGGAAAGAAACATAATTACCTTTAGGCAAATGCCACAAAGATCCACAGATGGATGCTAAGGTCAGTGGGTATAGATTTTCCAGAACCAGAATTTGCATCCTCTCAAAGTATCTCCCCCAAAGATACTTACTAACTACAAGGGAAAAAAACTGTAACTTTACAGTATTGAAACCTGGCAGACACCAACTAAACCAAGCAATCAAAGTAAACATCACCAGTAATGAAACATGTCTACCTCCTGAACTCCTTGATACGATGCACTGAGGACACCATGTTTGTGTTATTCTGGCCTAAAATGCATAACTTCACTCCAAGCATGAGAAAACATCAGACAAGCCTAAGCTGAGGGATATCAGACAAAATAACTGATCAGTACTTTTAAAAAGCAGCAAGGTCAAGAAGTTAAGAAAAGACTAAAAAACTGTTAAGGACTAAGGTGGAGACTATGGAGAAATGACTAAATGCAATACGGGATCTTGGATACAATCCTGGGATGAAAATAGACCACTGCAAAAACTGGTAAAATTCCAACCAAGTCTATAGTTGACTTAATAATATTGTATCAATACTAGTTTTCTGTTCTTAATAATTATGCTAGGATTACATAAGATGTTAACATTAGGGAAGCAGCATGAGAGACACATGGAAACTCACTGTATTATTGTTGCAACTTTTCTCTAAATCTAAAAGTAGTTTAAAAGACAACCTACAGAATGGAAGAAAATATTTGCAAATGGTGCATCTGACAAGGAATTAATCTCCAAAATACACAAAACAGCTCCTACAGCTCAATATCAAAAAAAACAAACAACCCAATAAAAAAATGGGCTGAAGATCTAAATAGACATTCCTCCAAAGAAGACATACAGATGGCCAAAAGACACATGAAAAGATGCTCAACATTGCTAATTATTAGAGAAATGCATATCAAAACTACAATGAGGCATCACCTCACACACTCAGAATGGCCATCATTAAAAAGTCTATAGGGCTTCCCTAGTGGCACAGTGGTAAGAATCCGCCTGCCAATGCAGGGGACATGGGTTCAAGCCGTGGTCCGGGAAGATCCCACACACCGCGGAGCAACTAAGCCCGTGCACCACAACTACTGAGCCTGCGCTCTAGAGCCTGTGAGCCACAGCTACTGAGCCCATGTGCCACAACTACTGAAGCCCACACACCTAGAGCCCGTGCTCCATGACAACAGAAGCCACCTTAACGAGAGGCCTACCCACCACAACAAAGAGTAGCCCCCCCAATCGCCGCAACTAAAAAGAAAGCCCGCGTGCAGCAACAAAGTCCCAACGCAGCCAAAAATAAATGTATAAAAATAAATAAAGTGTTAAAAAAAAAAGTCTACAAATAACAAATGCTGAAGAGGGTGTAGAGGAAAGGGAACCCTCCTACACTGTTGGTGGGAATGTAAACTGGTGCAGCCACTATGGAGAACAGTATGGAGGTTCCTTAAAAAACTAAAAATAGAGCTACCAAACGAGCCTGCAATCCCACTCCCGGGCATATATCTGGAGAAAACCATAATTTGAAAAGATACATGTACCCCAGTGTTCACTGAAGCACTATTTACAATAGCCAAGACACGGAAGCAAACTAAATGTCCATCGACAGATGAATGGATAAATAAAATGTGGTATATTTATACAATGGAATATTACTCAGCCATAAAAGAAAGAATGAGGGACTTCCCTGGTGGTCCAGTGGTAAAGAATCTGCCTTCCAATGCAGGGGACGCGGGTTCAATCCCTGGTGGAGGAACCAAGAACCCATTTGCCGCGGGGCAACTAAGCCCGCGGCTGACAACTACTGAGCTCGCGCGCCTCAACAAGGGAGCCCGCGTGCCACAAACTACAGAGCCCACGCACTCTGGAGCCCGCGTACCACAACTAGAGAGAAGCCCACGCGCCGCAACCAAGAGTCCGCACACTGTAACAAAAGATCCCGTGTACCGCAACTAAGACCAGACGCAGACAAAAAAATAAGGAAACTAAATAAATTAAATAAATATCAGGGGCTTCCCTGGTGGCGCAGTGGTTGAGAGTCTGCCCCCCGATGCAGGGGACACGGGTTCGTGCCCCAGTCCGGGAGGATCCCACATGCCGCAGAGCGGCTGGGCCCGTGAGCCATGGCCACTGAGCCTTCACGTCCGGAGCCTGTGCTCCGCGGCGGGAGAGGCCACAACAGTTAGAGGCCCGCGTACTGAAAAAAAAAAAACAAAAAACAAAACAAAAAAGAATGAAATAATGCCATTTGCAGCAACAAGGATGGACCTAGAAGTTATTACACCAAGTGAAGTAAGACAGAGAAAGACAAATATCATATGATATTGCTTATATGTGTAACCTAAAAAAAAAAAGATACAAATGAACTTATATACCACAAAGAAATAGACCCACAGACATAGAAAACAAACTTATGGTTACCAAAGCGGGGGGGATAAATTGAGAGTTTGGGATTAACAGATACACACTACTATATATAAAATAGATGACCAACAGGGACCTACTGTATAGCACAGGGAACTGTACTCAATATTTTGTAATAACCTATAAGGGAAATTAATCTGAAAAAAAATAGCTATATATGTACGTATAACCAAATCACTTTGCGGTACACCTGAAACTAACACAACATTGTAAATCAACTATACTTCAATTAAAACACACAAAGTAGTTTAAAATAAAAACTTTACAAAGAAATAACCATTTGAGATTATATATTTATCATCTGTAAGCAATGTGAGAATGAGGACCATAGCCATATTATTCACCACAAACCCTAGAAACCACAAAAAGGAGTTTAAAAAAAAAAAAAAAGCTACTGTATAAAGATGAGAAGGGAAGTATCTGGTACTCATTTCTCAGTCTCCCAGCAGAACAGTTGCATTTTCTCAGAACAGCACATTCAGGAGTTAAACCTCACAAGTTTTCAAACTCTTTATAGTTTTCAGGTCCTTCAGAACACATAACAACAGCACACTTTGAGCACCTTGTACCCTGATCCAGTGGTAAGTGGTGATGTTTCCTAGCAGGCTCTGGCCTGGGAGTCAGGAAGAATAGGTCTTAAGCTCAGTTGGGGCACTACCTGGCTGTGTGACTGACATGGCATAAGATACCCCCTCTAGGTCTCAGTTTCCTCTACTGCATGAGTCTTTGGACTAAATCAGGCGTCTGCAAGCTCACTAGCCTACTGTTTCCATACAGCCCAAGAGCAAAGAATGATTTTTACATTTTTAAATGGTTGAAAAACTTCGTGACACGTGAAAATTACATAAAACTTACATAAAATTCAAATTTCAGTGTCCCTAAATAAAATTTTATTGAAACACCACCACTCTCTTACATACTGTCTTTGGCTGCGACCACAGTACTCAGTATAGCACCCGAATACTTATACTATTATAAGTATACTCATACTTACTATAGCCACAAGACATAATACTATTATAAAAAGCATTATATCTACAACCAAAGTTTGCCGACCCCTGAACGAGACCACTTCGAGGATACTCCAGTTCTAAGAACGATTATGAGTCACCCAGAAGGAAGCCCAGCCGCATGGAATCCGCATACACAGCACGACCTGTAGTAACCCAGGCCCCCAAGGGTGGAGGGGCCCCCAGAGCCCCTTGTGCAGACACCTGCCCCAGCATCAGGAAGCTCTATCCGGCCCGGGTCCGCCTCCTCGGGGCGGTGGGGCAGTCAAGGCTTGCAGTTTGGAGCCAATGGCCCGCGGGGGAGCCGGGGACTCGGGACAAGAGGCTGCACATCCTCTCGGCCTCAGTTTCCACCCATGAGGGGCGCTCACCGCGCAGCGCCGCCGTGAAGGTGAAGTAGAAGGACGCGAGGCGGTGGTCAGCGCGGGGCCCGGCACCGCAGTCGCAGACCGGACGGCGGCTCCCGCTGCGGCCACTGTGACCCCTGCCCCCACGCGGAGCCCCTCTCAGCCCCCCGGGACGAGCAGGAGCCGACGAGAGGCCCGCGCGGCAGCGGGGCCCAGCCGGGCCACTCCGGGTCCCGGCTTCGGTTTCCCCACGAGGAGCCCCAGCGTCCGCCCGGCCGGACCCCGCGACCGCCGCCCCTCAAACCCCCGCCCCCGGCAGGGCAGAGCCGCGCCCCCACCCGGGGCCGCCCCAAACCCGCTGCCAGCGAACTCACCAGGCGTCTCCACGGCAACCGCCTGTCCTCCGGACCCCCGCGCCTGCCGGCTACGCGCCTCACAACAAGGCGCGCTCCCATTGGCTCCGGAGCCGGCTCCACCAGCCAGTCGGCAAGCGCTTACGCGCCGCCCCGCGGAGCTGGCGCGCGAGGACCATGCAGGTGGCTGGTGTAACGTTGCACTTCGGCCTGAGCGCGGCTTGGGGCTCAGCGCCCGCTGCTGCCCGAATCCCGCCCGCTCCCTCCCCACCGCTCGTCGTACCCGGGAAGCGCCGAGCTCGGGGCCTGGCCCGCAGCAGCTGCCAAGTGACGGCCGCACTAGTTACAACCTGCGACAGGTGTTCTGAAGGCCGTGGAAACCTGGGGGCACTTGGAGGGAACCGGGGCCGGAAGAGCATTCTCACATTACCTGGACCTCACCTCGTTCCGAAAAGGATTTGAAAAACCTAAAAGTCACAGATACAAGCAACTACTGAATCAAAAGAAAAAGGGGGAGGGGGAGCGGGGGATGAACGGACCGGGGAGGAAGTGACAGAACAGAACTGGAAGGAGGGCCCAGCGTTGACGGGTTTCTGACAAGGGCCTGGGACACAGAGGTAACGCTCTTGGGAGCTAAGCGTTTTAGGGAAGTGCTTCACACTGGTTGACATTCATAGCGGCTTGAGTCCAGCAAGAATGACTTAAAGAACGAATGTTACGGCTTTTTCTTTGACTTTATTTAGAGACAGTAAAACCATGGTGAAGAACTCATAGACCGTTCAGTACAGTAAAGCTTTAATGATATGCTAGTAGATAAAAAAATAATTGAGTCGCCAACTTTGATTTTTGAGAGGAGTATAAGGGGCAGGGTTGGGTTAAACAGAGCATAAACAGATGGTTTCAAACTTTCATGGATGACTTGCAACCTTGTATGCAGTTCCCACCACTGAGTTGTATCTTGAAAGATGCTCTGGAATCAAAGTTGAAAAAAGATGGGGAGGGTGGTGCAAGCAGCAGGGAGCTAGCTGTGTGGCAAGGTTTTGAGTTGAGGAACACTGCTGGCCATGCAGGAGCCTCATGCAGCATGGTGTTATCAGGGGGTAAAACTCAGGGCCACAAGGGGGAGAGGTAATGCCCGCGTGGGGGGAGGGGCCAGTCCTCACAGCAAACAGGTGACATCACTCACAATAGTGGGGATGAGAGATTGAAGCTGGGGAGACCAGATCGGAGGCTCTTACCTTATGGTCCAGGCAAGGGTTAGGTATGAATCCCTCCTTAGGCACTTCAACCATTCATTTGCATTCAACCCACAAACATTCCCTGAGCCCCTTTGGGAAGCAAGACATCCATGTTGGCAGAAGGAATGAGAGCAGAAACAGCTGGGACAGCGAGCCAGGGAAAGGAACTCCAAGCTGTAGCTTTTAAGTCCTCAGCGGTGGTCAGGTAAACACAGCAGGCACAGGCACATTCTTTTGGAAACTAACTTATTAACCAGGTGGACTGCATAGACTGCAAATCTCAATTTAGTATTTCATTGGTGCACAGGATGATCAAAGCTTTAATTATGCAGAGAAACATAGCACCCAGAGATGTAAACTCTGCATCCGGAAGGAAACTGAAAAGGTGACTTCCTTTGGGCTACCCCCACCCCACCTGTATATCCTCTGAAATGCAAAAGCATGGTATATTCTTTAGATGGGGGTGCGGGATCCCATTCATTTCATTTCTAGAAGCAGATGTTGCATTTCTCGGTTTGCCGTTTTGCTACACTGAATCCTCATCAGGAGAAGGTGAAGTTTGGCAATGTCCAGGGAAGGTCCCTGAAGCCCAGGCTGAGGACAGGAACATCTGGTCAGCAGAGTCTGCAGGAAGGCCCAGGCTGGACCAGCTGCCAGCTCCTCCCCACCAGCCTGAACATGGGCATTGGGAGCAGGGCCTGCAGGCTGAGCCCTCCACCCTCTGATTTGGGCAGCCGAGATACAAGACATGAAACAGAGGCCCTGGAGACAGGAACATCCCACCTCCCAGGTTCCCTAAGGTCCCCACCTCATAAACCAACCCTGCTGCCCAGGGTGGCCCAGAATGCCGGAGGAGGATAAAGGGAAGTAGAGAAGTCATGTTTGAGAGACAACGCTCTTCATTTATTTGTCATAAGGATGGGGAAGAGGACCGTGAGGTCACAGGCCTGTCTGCACGTGGGGGTGCCAGAAACTGGTATCCACCAGGCCCTCACTCTGCCAGGAGGCCTCTCTGGAAGGGGCTGCCAGCTCACAGATGCCCTGGACGCCCTCCACGCCAATCATAAAAAGGTCATGACTGTCCCCTTCTTGCCGATCTGCCAGGGCTCCAAGGGGAGAAAGCGGATAATTATCCTTCAGGAGACAGAGAAAAAGATGTCATCAGCTCCTTGGCTAATGCCTCACATTTCAAGACCCCTAGCCAGGTACTCCCACCATGGGCTCCCAGGCCAGCCTGCCTTAGCCCACCAGGCATTTTGCAAGCCTGTCTCAACCCATTAATGCTCTCTGCCCAACCCCCGACAGGGCAGTGGGCATGTCAAGGTTGGGATGGTGACTGCACATCATCATCACCCACCAAGAACAGACTCTCAACATGGCGGCCTCTGTGGTCACTGTATTCTCTGTCTGTGGGTTCACAGGGGAGCCCTGTCTTCCAAACTGCAGACCCCATGGGGGCATGGGCAGTGCCCAAGCTGCCTGTTTTCGCAAAGCCTGGCTCAAGAAGGCCAGGCACAGGGTGACTCCCCCCACCACCCCTGTAATGTCTGTGGAGTGAGTGAGTGTGCCCCTCTCACAGAAGTGATAGGAAGTTCCTTGTAAAGAAACAGGATACCTGGGATAGCCTGGGACCAAGGAGGTATATGTGACAACCTCAGTTTTCCCATCTGTAAATAGGCATAATGGAGGTATCTACCTCATGGGGATGGCATGTCCACACGAGGGGTGTGGAGAGGGGGACAAAACTTCTAAGGATCAAATGGGATCAGGCATGTGAGTTACCCACGGAGTATCTGGCACATGGTAAATTACACATTACTTATGTTGTTAGAATTATTATCATTCCCCAGTTTGAGGACCAGGTCTAAGCACCCCCCAGAAGTAACCATTCTTCACCAGCCTTCCTGGGCCAATGAAGGCTCCATTCTGGAAGGTTCTTTCAAGCTTCTCATATACTTAGTTCCTCGTAGGCATGGACTTGACTCAGGAATATTTTTCACCCAGGAAGAAACTTTAACCTTGCCACAGAATCCCAGGTTTGGGAGCTGTAGGTGTTCTTGGGAATTGTTTAATCCATGCCTCTCTATTCACAGAAGAGAAGGCTACAAACCAGAGGTGGTTCACTTCCAGGTTTGTCTGGATCCTCCAGCTGCATGGGACCCAGAACCCAGGTCTCCAGACATTCAGGCCAATGCTCTTTCCACTACTCTGTGGCCCTCCCAGGAACCTTACCTGGGACCTAATTGGGCCATAGGCCCAAAGGTCACAGCCTCAGGACATACCCAGAATTCCTCAACCAGCTTGGAGAAGCTCTAGAAAATTACACCTGTTTCCCTAAGATGTGGGGAAGCCTGAAGGCAGATGATAAATAGCCTTGGTTTTGTCAGGGTAGCAACATCCTGCCCTACCAGGTGTCAAGGCAGGTGCAGTATAGTGCCATCCCATGCAGTACCCCCAGGGAGCGGTTAAAGGAGAGCCTTCCCACTTCACAGATGGAAACACTGAGGTCCTGGAGGCCACACCTTGCCCAGGTGTCACAGGGACCACTACAGAGCCAGGAATTCACTCAATTCCACTACCACTCTCAAGGTGGGCCCACCACCGGGGGTCGCAAGGGGCCCTGCGGCACCACATCTTTCTAGCGAAGGGTGGGGAATTAATTTTTTCCCCAGCCTTAGAAAGGGCCTCAAGTCGGATCCCTGCCCCGTCTCGCAGCAGTCCCAAGAGGGTCCTCTCCCTGCCCCTACGCACCGGTCCTGGGCCAGGTCCAGCTCCTTGGTGAGAAACTCGAAGAGGCGGGCACTGTGGCCGCGGTTCTCCTCGGCCGTGCCCACCACACCGATGGAGGAGACGAGCAGCTGCGCGCCGGGCTCCGCCGAGCCGTTCATCGCCATGACCAGGCCGGGCCGCACCGTCACGTTCACGCGCTGCGGGGACACGAAAGTTTCGCCTGAAGCCGGTGTAGGCCGGGATGGTGCTGAGGACCGGGCAGCGCGGAGTGGGGAGGCGCGGGCCCCGCGGGATCAGGGCTGGGGGCACAGGCCGGGGTCCTTGGAGGTCACGTCGGGGTCATGGCTGGGCAAGGCGACAGGGAGCAGACGTGGCGGGTGGGGCCGCGGGGTCTTGGAGAGCGGGAGGTCAAACTTGGCGGGCGGCGGGCGCGGAAGAGTCAGGGTCGCGGTGGGGAAGCCGGGGCACGGACAGAGCCCGACGCCATCCGCCAACCTCCTCCCTCTCTGTGCTCCCCTGCCCATACTCACGTCCTCAGGCTTGCCCAGGATGGCGGCAGTGGCCGCGCAGAGCCGCTTCTCCAGTCCCGCGGGCACACGGCCGGCGGGCAAGTTCGTGTCCAGCTCAACGAACGGCATTTCTAGCGGGAAGGCGCGCGAAAGGCCGCCAGGAAGAAAGAAAGCACGGAGTCCAGGTGGGTGATCTCCAGGGTAGGGCTGTAGGGAGCAGGGGCGGGGCGCCGCGGAAACCCGCTCCTCATTGGCTGGGAAGGTACACAGCGCCCCCCGATTGGCTGCCTAGACTACACCCCCGGCTTCGGCCGACAGTCTCCCCGTGCGACGGCGCTGATTTCCGAAAGTGCTGTAGCCTGGCCGGCTCCGAGTAACCCCACCCCCAAGGAGACATTGGCCGCTCCGGGCCCCGCCCACACGCCAGGCCCCGCCCCCCGCTCCAGCCACACTGGCCGAGGTTTCCGGTCTCCTGCAGCTTTCCGGCGCTGCTGCGGTCGTCTGCTTCTTAGCCAATATTTAGATGGAGGTTTGAACACCCCCGCCAAACACACACACCTGTAGGAGCCTTCCCCAGGCTCCACCCTAAAAACGTTACATCGTCACGGAGGCTTAAAATTATTTTTAAATGGGTTGCCTCCAAGTCAGGCAACTTCACGTTCCATGTGTGAATCTGCACTTCTCTTGATCAGGACACCTGGTGATACATGTGGGCTCGAGTGGGGCTGGGCAGAGACCCTCGGGCTCCCTGCATCCCTACCTGGCCCCCAAAGACATCTACCTTTGTGGCCTCTTGTGCCTGTGCCAACCTTGCCTCACGGTGAAGGACAGCCCACCGGGGGGTGAGAGCTACCAAGTCCCAGTAGAATTACCAGCAATGTTTACAGGACCCTATGTTTTTATAGGTGAAACAAAAGTTGTTATTTAAAATGTGGAAGTCGGACTTCCCTGGTGGTGCAGTGGTTTAGAATCCGCCTGGCAATGCAGGGGACACAGGTTCGAGCCCTAGTCCAGGAAGATCCCACATGCCACGGAGCAACTAAGCCCGTGCCCCCAACTACTGAGCCTGTGCTCTAGAGCCCATAAGCCACAACTACTGAATTCCGTGTGCCTACAGCCCATGCTCCGCAACAAGAGAAGCCACCGCAATGAGAAACCCGCGCACCACAACGAAGAGTAGCCCCCACTCACCACAACTAGAGAAAGCCTGCACACAGCAAGAAAGGCCCAATTCAGCCAAACTAATTAATTAATTAAAATGAAAAAACTGTGTAAGTCCGTTGAGGTAGCCAAACATGGTACTCTCATCTGTGCTGTAAAGTTGTCTGAATTGTAAATGATAAAGATAATTGAAATTGTATGGGTGTATATGAACAATTTCAATTACACATCTAAAATTCTATTTAAGTGCACATATTAAAGGAGCCTCTATGGGAGGCAGGCAGGCTGAGGCTCTGTCTGTCGATGACCCTGTCTCCTTCGTTTATTAGATGATTCAGATATCAGAGGGTCTAGGACACAAGACAGGTAGATTGTGACCATCCTGAGACACAGGTGACAAGTCTGGGACCCAGGGTGTAGCGTGGAGAAGACAGTGGCCGGGGTTACGAGTAGGCAGGGAGAGCAAAACCCCTCAGCAGCACCAGGAGGCCAGGAACTAACCTGAGACTTCCCTCCCTGCAAGGAGGTTCATGAACCAGCCCTGCACCCCACCTGTGGGAGACAGCGTCACCCCGGAGGGAAGAGAGAGACCTAGGAGACTGAGGTGATTCCTGATTGTGACTCTCTTTACCAAGTCAACTGTGACATGTGCCAGTCCAGGGGGCATGGAACCAGCTCCCTGCCAGGACTGAGGGAGGGAAGCTTTGGGGCTGAGGAGCCCAGAGGGGTCACCTGACTTGGCCTAGGGTGAGAAGTTGGAGGAATTCTCCCTGGAGAAGGACGTGGTAACAAATGCCAAAAGACCAGGAAGAGCACCAGGCAGGAAAGGTGAGGGGGAGCCCAGTAGGCAGCAGAAATAGGCTGAGCCAAGGCCAGGAGGCCAAGGAGGAAGCTGGGAGTTGGTGTTGGGGTGGGGGGGTGGAACCAGGAAAATGGTGGGCTACTGGGGGAAACCAGACGGGGTGCCCTGCAGGGACGGGGGCAAGGCCTCAAATGTAAAGTTCAGTGACTCGTCCTTTGTCCTCTAGCCTCAGGGCAGTGAGGCACCAGGGTAAGTTTCAAACAGGAGAGGGCCGGGGGTCAGGGTCACATCTGTGTTTACTAAAGCTATTTCCAGAGGTCACATGGAAGTCAGCGTGCAAGGGGTAAGGGTGAAGTTGGCAGGCAGACAGAAGAAGGAACACAGGACTGGTGTGTGGCAGGCACTGTGGACCGGACTCTGCGCAGGTGTCTCACTCACAGCCGAGGGGAGGCAGTGCCATTTCTTTATTCTGAGGACAGAGCTCCGTCGACGGTGGCTCTGCAGGCCCACCCGGTACTCACTGCAACAAAAGCTGCACCAAGGGCTTCAGCCTCTCCTTCATGGCAGTGTCGGCTGGAGGCAGGTCCTTAGCCTTCATGATGTCCGCGTGGGCCTCCTGGAAGAGGTCCTCCCCCACCGCGGCTTCCACGCGCTTGCGCCACGCAGCCAGCTTAGGCCGGCTTTTGAAGATGTCACAGCCAGCACTGACAGGCTATGGGAGAGGGAGCCAGGTGGAGGGGTGGGACCCAGGGAAGCACAAGGCAGCATGTCCCAACTTAGGGATCCCTTGGGTGGATTTTCCCTCCTCTGCCACACGGGTGATAGGCTGGGGGTTCTCCTCCAGGAAATACCGAGAAGCTGCTCAATATCCCTGCAGGGTGGGGTTTTTAAGCCCCTTTTTACAGATGAGGATGCTGAGGCTCACAGGGAGAAGTGACCTGCCCAGGGCCCCCCAGCCAGAAAGGGCAATGTGAGCTGGTACACTGGCTCTCTCCCAGGGTACCCCAATGCCCAGCTGGCCCACCACCCCACGACACTCACATGCATCAGCTCTGTGATGGCCACCAAGTCTGCCACTGAGATGTGAGGCCCAGACAGGAAGTCCTGGTCCTTCAGGAACTTGTCCTCAAGCAGCTGCAGGCACCTGTCCAGCTCGGCCAGAGTAGATGCCAGTGTCTCAGGGGGCACCCGTTGGCCCAGGAACACAGGGAACAACATCTGGTAGGCGGGCAGGCAGAGGGAGGGCTCAGGGTCTGCCCAAGACCCAGCATGGTTCCTGCTCTCATTCCACCTATCAGCCATCCTCCGCATTTCTCCTCACTCCCATCTACCATTTCCGACCCACAGCCACTACCAGCCCAGGCCATATCCCTTACTCAGGCACAGATAGCCTCCACCTCTTCCTGGGTCATCACATCGGGCAGCCGGGGGATACTTCAGCAATCCCAGTCTGCCCATATCTTCTCCCTGCATAAAGCCTTCCATGGCTCCCTAGTGCCCTCACTGCAAAGGCCTCAACACAGGGCAGAAGCCATCCTCTCCCACCCCACCTCCCACTTCACCCCAGGCTTCTCAAATGGGAATGTGCGTGCAGATCCCTCTGGGATGTGATTCAAGTGTACGGTCCTTATCAGTACACCTGGGTGGGGCCTGAGACTCTGCATTTCCAAGCTCCCAGGTGACACTCATGCTCCTGGCCCATGGCCCACACTCTGAGTAGCAAACATCTACACTCACTTTCCTGGACTTCTCTCCATTCTGCCCTCAAATGCACCGGGCTTCCTCCCCCACCACAGCTTGTAAAGCTATGGAAAGCTTCTTTGTGCTAAATGGACCCCCAGAGGGAATTCCCTGGCAGACCAGTGGTTAGACTTCCGCGCTCACTGCCGAGGGCCTGGGTTTCATCTCTGGTCAGGGAACTAAGATCCCACAAGCTGCATGGCCAAAAACAACAACAACCACAACAAATGGGCCCCCAGAACAGTGGTTCCATACATGCAGCAGGGGCCAGCTCACACTCCCTCACACACACAGGGAGCCTGCTCTGTGCCAGACACTATGTAAGTGCTTTACCAATAATAACTCAGAGTTCACATTTCAAAAACCTCTGCACGTTTGATAAGTAAAAATGGTATCTGCATGCTCTTTTAATGTGCATTTGCTTGATTTTTACTGAAGTTACTTGTTTTCATCCATTTATTGACCCTTTCTCCCTGTCCTTCAGTTACATCTCTGCTGGTTTCTTCTGCGCATTTTTCTCCTGTGTTTTGATGGGCTTCTAAGAGCGTCTTATTATTTTTTAAAGCATATTTATTTATTTATTTATTTATTTATTTATTGCTGCGTTGGGTCTTCGTTGCTGCGCCCGGGCTTTCTCTAGTTGCGGCGAGTGGGGGCTACTCTTCCTTGTGGTGTGCGGGCTTCTCATTTTGGTGGCTTCACTTGTTGCAGAGCACGGGCTCTAGGCGCGCGGGCTTCAGTAGTTGCGGCACGTGGGTTCTGGACTTCTCCGGTGGCGTAGTGGTTAAGAATCCACCCGCCAGTGCAGGGGACACGGGTTCGAGCCCTGGTCTGGGAAGATCCGACATGCCGCAGAGCAGCTAAGCCCGTGCGCCACAACTACTGAGCTCACACTCTGCAACTACCGAAGCCCACATGCCACAACTACTGAATCCCGTGCGCCTAGAACCGGTGCTCTGCAACAAGAGAAGCCACTGCAATGAGAAGCCCGCGCACCGCAACGAAGAGTAGCCCCCGCTCATCACAACTAGAGAAAGCCCGCGCGCAGCAATGAAGACCCAATGCAGCCAAAAATAAAAATAAAAAATAAAAAATAAATTGTTTTTAATGTTCTTTCTAACATTTCTTTGCCATGATCTTTCCCAGGTTTATTTTTGCTTGTTTTCATTCTTTTTTTTTCTTACACAGATTTGTGTAAAATCGATTAGCCTTTTCTTTAAGTCTCCCACTGTTACTAGGCTTATAAATCCTTGCATACCCAGAAATCAGATCAACATTTAGTGAAATATCTTATTTCTTCCTACTTTGAGGTTTTTCGCTTAACACCTCTCCATCTGGAAAGTACATATGTAGCAAAGTGAAGGTTTGATTCTTTTCTCTCCCAAAAGACAATATTCCCAGGCAGCCTGGAATGTGCAAAAGGGCACAAGATTAATTTCCAGCAGCTCAGGAATCAAGACATATTGGGGGAGTCATTCCCAGGCTCTGTGCCTTGGTTTCCCCTCTGGGAAACAAGTTGGTTGCCCTGGAGCATCTCTGGCATTCTAGAATTTAGTGTTCTCAGGTCTCAGGTCTGAATGGAATGCTTTAGACAGAAAGCACCATCCCCTGGTCACCGAGGAAGGGCTCCCTGCTCTGAAGCTCATCTTCTGCCACATGGTCCGGGTGCAGCTTGTTCGCAGGGTCGTGTGCTGCCACGCCAGGTACTCATCCACACGGGCTCGGGCCTGCAGGTCCTGGGGGTACCAGTGGTCAGGGGCCTCATACTTGCGGGTCAAATACAGCAGGATGGCCACACTGGGGGACACGGTGGTTGCAGGGGACATGCCCCAGTCACTCTTTAACCATTCCACAGGGGCCAGGCCCTGGGTGAGGCCGGTCCCTGCTCCTCACACATCTTTCCCCAGCTCCTGGGGGTGGAACATTTCACTGTTTCTGGTACAGAGTAGGAGTGTGAGGCTCAGAGAGGTTAAGTGACAGCCAGGATCATACAGCTCTATGTTGGGCCATCCTATCATCAGAACTAAGGGCACCAAGTGAAAAACAAAATGTCATGAGATTTCAGAAAGTGGGCGTATGCTCAGAGAAATCTCCCATGAGGAAGCAGTGCCCAACATGTGTCCCGAAGGATGAAAGCGACTCCAATACCATTCCCCAACATCTCAAGGGCAGGGACAGCAACAGGAGGAAGACCAGGCGCCCCTCCCAGCCCTGGGCAGCTCTGCTGACTTCAACCCACTCTCCACCTTCGGGCTAGTAAGGGGCTCAAGGCACACAAGCCACGATCCAAGCCATCAACGGTGGACACACAGATGGCTGACTGGTGCAGCCAAGGGACCCGTTACCTCTCAGCCAAGGTGAAGTCCCCATCCTTCAAGGCTGGCACCTTCCTCAGGGGGTTCACCTGGGCAAAGTCATCGCTGTATTGCTGGCCTGTGGGAGAGACCAGTGAGGCAGGTGGGGAGAACTCTGAGCCCTCTGAGGTATCTGCCCACCCCTACCCCAATGTCCAGGCACCAACTTTCTGAGGCCTCCATCCAGGTGGGGCAACAGAGAAGACGAGGCCACTCTGCTGGTCAGCGGATCACACATGCTGAGCCTGCCAGAGGTCCCCCCTTCCTGTGTCCACCACCCCACCTTGGAACCTGGGTCAAGTAGCATCTCAGCTTGGACTTGGGAGGAGGGTGATTCACTGCAACTGTAATCCATCCCAGCCCCGGCCAACTCCATCCATGCATCAGACACTCTAGCCTCCTCCCTGGGCTCTAGGCTTGTCCACTGCAATCCACCTCTCTATGCCAACTGGGTGACCTGTCTACACCCCAGAGCTCCAGCCACACCTGCTCCCGGCCCTCAGCAAACCTCGCTCTCACCAGCAATACCTCCCCGACTCAGCCACTCAACCTCCTGCAAGTCAGCTCCTCTTTCTTTCTTGTGCCAAACCTTCAAGGCTCCTCCCCCACAGGGGTTCCCAGGTCTGAATCACATCTGCATACCTCCCTGGCCCGGGCCAGTGCAGAGGGTACACCAAGTAATGTATGTGGAGTCGGAGGGCTTCAGTGGAGCCGGGATCCAGCCTGGCCATAGGACCGCCTGTGGGCCTCTTTGCCCTTCTACTGCATGGACGGAAATCACCCCTACCCATCCTCCCTCTAGAAATTGCCTCTGTGCCCAGCCCCCACCCCAAGGAGCATTGAAAAGTCAGAGCAAGCTGGCATCAAAGCAGCTGGTGGCTCACGCTGGGGCACCAGAGGCAGAAGGTGGGCAGGCTCAGCCAAGCAGGGGTCTCCCTCCGGGCCTGCCGAAGGGGCTCTGAATCCAGAGCTTATCCTACTGTCCAGTTACAGCCCTGCCCCCTCCCCGGATTCTGTATAAGTGGAGGGGACCTAGGCAGGCATAGGTAGGAGTAAAGAGGAGACCAGATACAGGTGTCCAACCTCCTCCTGCCAGCAGACCCAGAAACTCCAGAGATGGGGGCTGCTTCCACTGGGAATGAGGAGGCAGTTCACTGTTTTCTCCAAGCCCAGGTGTGGAGGTGTTGGAGCTGTCACTCCACTTCCCGCGGCCCCACACCCCCACACCCCCACTGCCCTCTACCTGCTCTGCTCCTTCCTAACCTGTATTTTGAAGAACGGTTAGTATTTACTAGGCAAAGGTCAAGACTCTGAAAATACACAACTTATAGGCGAAGCCACGGTTTCCGACTGGAGTCTGTCTCTTGCCGTCTGTCTGCGCAGGCCGCCTGACCGTGGGGCCCCGGGAGCCCGTGTGCACACAGGGGCCCAGACCCCGGGCCTGCCTGCCGGACCCACCTTTGAGCAGGTCCACGGTGCGCAGCTCGAAGGGGATGCCGTTCTTCTTGGCGAAGATGTAGACTGCGCGGCAAGGCTGGGACAGCAAGTCCAGGTAGAGCTGCAGGCCCATGGCGGGGGCGGGGGTTAGGATTAGTGCAGGACTGAGGCAAAAGCGGCGGGCAGGGACCACCTGCCACACAGCCGGCGGCCGCGCGCAGCCTAATTAATCGAGCCCGGCCACGCCCTCCCCGCCCATTGGATGGTGCCGGAGAACTTTGGACCAATCAGCTGCGGCCTCGCTCTCCCGCCTTCCCTCTCCGGGGTTCTGGGCTGGGGTCCCTTTCCCGGTGGGGAGGGTACAGGGAGACGGACTCTGACAGTTTCTTGCCGCCAGGTCAGTCCCCTAACCCGGACCTCAATGTCTACCTGAGTCAAATGGGGCGGGGGGATGATACTGGGGTACGACGTCGAGGGCGCTTCCAGCGCAGACACTCAGTGAATTTAGAGTCGGAAGTGTTGGCCCAAGCCACCTTCCCCCACTCGCGGAGGGGGCTGAAAGAGGAGGGACTTAAGTGTCCCCAGGAACACAAATAGAGGAGGAGAAAGGAAGTGCCACGGCCTCCCCTGGGCCCAATGCACAGGGTGGAGGTTGGGGAGGGCGTGTGGGCCTCTGCACCCAGCAAAGACTAGGTCCACACCTCAGGAAGCCGCCCCTCCCCAACCTTCCTTACACTCCCGGCTAATCCCTCCAGCAAAGCAGAAGCCCTGTGGGGCCCATCTAGAGGTTTGCAGGGGGGCCCGGAACCTCCCCACTTCCTTTGCAGGGCCAAACCCCTCCAACTACAAGCCTGGAGCTCCTGAAGTCTGTGGCTGTGATGCCCTCATTCTCTAAGCAAGCCTCCTGGATAAAAAACCCTGTCCCCAAACCCAAGACTCAGAGAAAGCCCCTTGGCAAGAGGATCGGTTACTGCAAAACTTGAGAATAGCTTGGCCTTCCTGGGCCCCAGGCTCCCAGTTTATAGAAGACCTATCCCCCCAGGGCGGAGCCATGTTCTCCGCCCCCTCCAGTGGACTGCCCTCCTCCACAAGTCACCCTTGGCCAGATTACTGCAATATCCAAATCTCCCTGCTTCCTCCCTGGCCACCGTCCAGTCCAACCCCCAACAGCAGCCAGAATATTATTCTAAAATGCAAGCTGAGCATTCCGTTCCTCTTCATGGTTTGCAGCTCCTAAGTGTGGCATTTAAGGCCCCTTATGACTGAGTCCTGACCAGGAGAGCTGCTGTTTGGATTTCCCCTCCCGACCAATTCCTCAGGACAGATGCAGGACTTGTGATTTACAATACCTGGTGCCAAAGGGCCACGTCCTGGGTGACTGGCCCAGCAAAGCGATAGCTGGCATGCCTACAGCCAACACCAGTGGATGCCCGATACCCCTGCTGTCTTTCTCTAAGAACTAGAAGGCAAGGGGGCATTTGTTAATTTCACTCTTGACAACCATCAGGGGGAAGCTGACCCATGGGGCCTAGGAAAGGGGGTTGTCTTTTTTTTTTTTTTTTTTTTTTTTTTGCATTACGTGGGCTTCTCACTGCCGTGGCCTCTCCCGTTGCGGAGCACAGGCTCCGGACGCGCAGGCCCAGCAGCCATGGCTCACGGGCCCAGCCGCTCTGCGGCATGTGGGATCTTCCCAGACCGGGGCACGAACCCGTGTCCCCTGCATCGGCAGGCGGACTCTCAACCACTGCGCCACCAGGGAAGCCCGGGGGTTGTCTTTTGAATAGAGGCCAAGACCAAGGTCAGGACAGAAGGAAGTTCAAATAAACCACACGTCAGAGTTAGAAGCAGAGGCTCAGGCTGAGCCCAGGTTTATTTCCCAAACTGAAAAGAAGATGCAGTGATTAAAGGAGACAAGGTCTGGGTATGCCATTCTCATCGTGGCTTTTAGGCAGCTGTGGAAGATGAGTGGGGACCTGGCCCAGGGAGCAGAGGGGCAATGGGACTCAGGAAAGTCACGCCTGCTCTCTGGGTCTGCCTCCCATGGGACATGGAAAGGAAGGTGCTTTGTGAACTGCCAAGGGCAGAGCAGAGGCTTCCCAGCTCACTGGATCATGGACAGCGCCCTAGGCATCAACTTCCGCTTAATGGTGGGGTCTGCAGGCTGGGAGTCCTTGGCCTTCAGGATGACCTCATGGGCCTCCTGGAAGAGGACCTCCCCCACTGCCGTCTCCACGTGCTGGTGCCACACAGCCAGCTTGGGTCGGCCTTCAAAGACTCGGCAGCCAGCACCCACAGGCTGTAGGGAGACAGGGGACAGGATGGGCATGGATGGGTGAGGCCAAGTATGGCAGCATCTACTTGGTTTGGAGGCCACAGAACTCCAGAAGGTTTCTACACATAAGCACAGTCCCATGGCCAGGTGGGGCAGTGTAAGCAGGACTTCAGCAGCCACCCAGGACCTCCCCTGCCTAGTCCCCCCAACAACCGCCCACAGCACTCACATACACAAACTCCGTGATGGCTATCAGGTCAGCCAGAGAGATGTGGGGCCCAGTGAGAAAGGCCTTGTTCTGGAGGAACTTGTCCTCAAGCACCTGCAGGGTCACGTCCAACTCTGCCAGTGTGGCTGTCAGCATCTCAGGAGAGACCGGCTCACCCAGGTAAACAGGGAGCATCACCTGGTGGGTGGGCAGGCAAAGTGGGGGGTTAGGGCCCAGCCCAGCCTCAGGGGCAGGAAGGCAAGTTTCCCTGCCCTTAGAGCTGCCTCCTGGTTCCATGCATTTTTTTTCCTACAGGGAAATTCCTAAAGGACTCCTTTTCCCGGAACTATTCCTGTTCCCACAGTCTGAGCCTGGGGCATCTAGTTGCAGCGAGCGGGGCCATTCTTCATCGCAGTGCATGGGCCTCTCACTATCGTGGCCTCTCTTGTTGTGGAGCACAGGCTCCAGACACGCAGGCTCAGTGGTTGTGGCTCACGGGCCTTGTTGCTCCACGGCATGTGGGATCCTCCCAGACCAGGGTTCGAACCCGTGTCCCCTGCATTAGCAGGCAGATTCTCAACCACTGCGCCACCAGGGAAGCCCCTGGCTGCAGACTTTTTAAAACTATGGATCACTTGCTGACATTTAAAAGTGGAGACATTTCATATAAAAATCCTGAACTTTCCAGCTTTTTTTTAACATAAAGGTGCTGGCCACACAGGGCCGGCATTCCTACCTGGCCACCAGCGCAGCATCTAAGGCTGCTGCTGGGGAGAAGCTGCTCCTTGGTGGGGGAAGCGGGAGGGTGGGGGGAACAACGGCTCTTAGTTTGCCAAACCCCACATAAGTCCGCCCCCGTGTATTCTCTGCCTCACCCCAGCAGCAGACTGTCTACATTTCCCTTCTGTTCCCATGGGGTGGTTCCAAAGTTCTTAGGGTTTTAAAAAGTGTTTTTATTCCTCTTTAAATATAAAAGACCATAAGAGGGTAATAAATAAATTCTGATTTATTCTTATCAGGAAATGCTATAGAGTAGTTAGAAAAAAATAAATTAGACCCACCCATAGCACTATGGAAAAATGCAAGTTCCAGAATGATATGAGAGCATTTATATAAAATTGTAAGCACTCAAAGCAAAACTTTATTTTTATGGCTACACATAAATGTAATAATGTAGAAAATCGTGAACTGAAAGGACTTGAACCAGATCCTGGGGAGCAGGGGGCACCTCAGGAAGGAACAAGGGCAACAAAGAGGTCTTTTGACTTTTGTCTCTAATGTTTCCTTTTTCATATAAAAAAAAATAGAAGTCACAATAAAACTCATGACCCAGAATTAGCCATACACTTTCAAAAATGAGGAGTGCACTTCTGATGAAGATATGACAGTCACAAAAAAACCACTGCTCCCACCGTAACACTGAAAAGAAAATAAACTTATTTTCCTTTAAAGTCTTCAAAGAATATAGAACTTTAAAAAAAGGAAAATAAAAGAACAAAAAAGCCTAAACCTGTTCTGTCCAATATGGAAACCACTGGCAAGGAGAGGTTACTGAGCTCTTAAAATATGGCTGGTCTTAGGTGAAATGTGCTGTGCATGTAAAATACACACCAGAAAACAGACACAGATCAATGGAACAGGATAGAGAGCCCAGAAATAAACCCACGCACTTATGGTCAATTACAACAAAGGAGGCAAGAATATACAACAGAGAAAAGATAGTCTCTTCAATAAGTGGTGCAGGGAAAACTGGACAGCTACATGTAAAAGAATGAAATTAGAACATTCTCTAGCACCATACACAAAGATAAACTCAAAATGGATTAAAGACCTAGACATAAGACCAGAAACAGTAAAACTCCTAGAGGAAAACATAGGCAGAACCACTGAGGGGCACTTAAGTGTCATTGTTGATGGACACTGGGGTTGCTTCCACAGCTATTGTGAATAATGGCTATTGTGAATATTGCTGCTATGAACATCTCTTCGAGACCCTGCTTTCAATTATTTTGGGTATATACCCAGAAGTGGAAGTGCTGGGTCATGTGGTAATTGTATTTTTAATTTTTGGGGGGAACCATCATACTGTTTTCCACAGCAGCTGCACCACTTACCATTCCCATCAACAGCGCACAAGAGTTCTAATTTCTTCTTATTCTCACCAACACTTGTTATTTTGTTCACATATATATATATATATACACATATATACATGTATACATATATACATATATATATACACCCCCATTCCAGTGGGGGTGAAGTGGTATCTCATTATAGTTTTAATTTGCACTTTCCTAATGATTAGTGATACTGAACATATTTTCATGTGTTTATTAGCCAAAATGATACTATTTTGAGTACACTGGGTTAAGTAAAGTATAGTCATTTCAACTGTTTCTTTTTACTTTTTAATTGTGGCTACTAGAAGATTTAAGACTGCATATATCTCACTTTGTACTTTGGTGCAGCACTGGACTAAATGAACTAAATTCCAGAGGGCACGAGCCCTCCCTAGGTAAGCCACATTCATCCCTGGGGTCCAGGCAAGCAGGGGTGCAAGCCTGCCATCAGCATAGGAGTTTTCTGATGAAGCAGCCACGTGGAGAACTTAGGGCAGGGCTGAAAAGTAGAGCCATCTCACGGTGGTACTTGGTGCTTAGATTCCAAATCCCTGCTGGAGGAAAGCAAGCAACCTGATTCCACCCTCCAGATACCTGAAGCCAGAGATGAACTGAAACTAACTAATGCCACATCCCAGCCCCACTCCTGACTGGCTGGAAGGGAGGAACCTCCCACCAAGACTGCCTGATAGAGGAAAAGTGCAAGCCCTTTCTCGGGTATTTATTATGTATTCAGTCTCTACTCTCCTTTTATACATACTGTGCAGCACACAATAATAAATTATAAGACATACAGAGAAAGAGGAAAATGTGGCCCATAATCAAGAAGGATAAAAAAACAACCAATAGAGACAGACTCACAGAGAACCCAGGGGTTGAAATTAGCTGACAAAGACTTTTAAGTAACTATTATAAATATGTTAAAGAATTTAGAAGAAAAGATGGACCAAGTGGGTGAGTGGATGGTGAATTTCAGCAGAGACATGGAAACTCTAAACCAAATGGAATTTCTAGAACTGAAAATTACATATCTCGAATAAAGAATGCATTAGATGGGCTTACCAGCAAACAGAAGGAAGGATTAGGAAGTCAAAGTCAGGTCAATAGAAGCTATTCAAACTGAAAGGAAGAATGCGATGTTGCTGGAGCCCTTTTGGGGCGATGTCCTCACTGCCCCCGCCTGGAGAGGGGCACCTCACCTTATGCCACAGGACCCAGAGGCAGTTTCTCCACAGGGTTGTGTGCTGCCAGGCCAGGCACTCATCCACACGGGCACAGGCCTGTGTGGTCCTGGGGGTACCAGTGGTCAGGGACCTTATACTTGCGGGCCAGGTAGAGCAGAACGGCCATACTGTGGGGGAGGGGAGGACATGATGGGTGGGGGAAAATATGGATCTAGGGGCTTTATACAGAGTCCCTTCCTTAACCTTCCTGACCATGTGCCAAGGTATTTGCTTGGTTTCCAGACAAGGAAGCCGGGCTCAGAACAGGGATGGGAGTTGCCCACGGCACACAGCCTTTGGTGGCAGAACTGAAAGTCTGTCTATGGCTAATACCCAAGCTCATCCTATCACCAGGCGAAATCCCACGGCAAGTCCTGCCAAGTGTTCTGAGACAGCTTCTAATGGGAAAATCAGAGAGAGCTTCCTGGAGGAGATGGCATCAAAGCTGAGCCTTAAAGAATCTCAGTTCTTTCCAGTCTGCATCTACTCTTGTCATCCGACATTCAGCCCCTCCCAGATGGCCTGGTGGTTCAAGAAGGCTTTCCTGTTGTCCCTAAAGCACCTGCTGGAAACACAGGGCGGTGGGCGGGGGGGGGGGGGGGGGTGCGGTGCTGCGGGATCATGAACCAGCAGGACAGACAACGCTCCCACAGCTCCCCTCCTGCCCTGGGTTAGGAGGGCTGCCTTGGTGTTGGGGTGGGGGTGGACCCGGAAGAGCACTGAATGTGGGAATTTGGGGCCACAGGAAGGCCTTCGGGAACTCGGGATACCCCAGGGGCTGGGCACCCCAGCCAAAGGGGCAGAAAACCTCTGTATCTGCCACTGGCCTAGGTTCCTTACTGGGAACCCTGCACCCACATCCAGCTGAACAGCTCACTTGTCTTTTTGCTCTTTTTGCTCCCAACTAATTGTTCAAGGAAGCTCCGAGGAGGGCTGAAGGTCCCTGGGAGCCATGCACCTCCCAAAGTAGGGGAGAAGAGACAGAGAAATGCAGAGATTGCACGCCACCCCTGGCAGGTACGCGTGGGCAGTCAACAGTGGGCAGCACAGGACTCAGGCCAGTAAGGGCAGCAGGAAGGAAGATGGCGCTGGCAGAAGGTGGGAGGAATTCTTTGGGGGTGCATCCACCTCGAGATTCCAGAGATGAGTTCAAAAGTTCCAGGTTCCCCTTGTTGTGGGAGGCGTGACTTAGGTGATGAAGGGGGCAGAACTGGAAAAAAATTTCACCCTCCCTAAAGAGATTTCTACTTCTTGGGACTGTTGTGATGCAAAACATGCACGTGTCTGGTGGTCCTCCCACGGGCATGGCCCACCCAGGGAAGGGGCAGCCCAGAGATGGAACCACTGGGGCATCAAAACACAAGTTTGGCCAGCGGGCAACCCTTGGAGGGGATGAAGCCACCCTGCCCCACACCCCTGCCCGGGGACCCATCACCAACAACCACAGGATTGGTACAGATGTAAAACAGATGCGTTCTTTTCCAACCATCCCTGTGAACTGAAACCCTGAACAGGCAGGAGCCGGGGGTCAAGCCCTGACTCTCTGTAGGATGTTGGGCAAAGGGCCCTTCACCTCGGAGGACTTCAGTTTCCTGTCTATGAAATAGAGAGCTAGGACGAGATGGTTCTAGCGAGGTCTGGTAGCAGCCCCGGGTCCCCAGTTACCTCTCGGTCAAAATGAAGTCCCCGCCCTTCAAGGCAGGCACCTTCTGCCGGGGGTTCACCTGGGCAAAGACATCACTGAGGTGCTGGCCTGCAGAGAGCCCATCGTGGTGGGTGGTGGGAGGGAAACGCCAAGCCCTGCGTGGCTGCACCAACCCCCCACGCCACCCCCGTCTCAAGGCCCAGGCCCCAATTTCATGGCTCTTCTCCAGCCCCGGGCTGCTCTCCGGTGTGGGAAAGGCTGCTGTGGGAGGAGTGGGAGGCTGTTCTGCCAGCTGGTGCAAAAGACCTTGACACCCCTTGCCAGGTTCTGGTGGGCATAACCTTCCCCCAACAGCACGCCCCCAAAACAGAGCTCAAGAAGCTCCAGCCAGGGTGGGGCCTCTCCTTGCCTGGGCCCTCACAGACACCCAACCCACTGCCTTTCCACCGTTGCCAGCATCACAAGCGCCCATGCAGGGTGTCCCCAGCTGCAGGGGCCGGGAGGCTGGTGCCCTGAGTGGACTGTGATTTCCTATGGTGCCCCTTTCCCTGTGGACTCTAAGATAGGGTCACCAAACACAGACAAGTGGCCTCTTCCTGGTGTCCACTTACTTGCAACCAACTTCCACAGGCCCCTGTGTGTCCCCTTGCTCACCCTGCCCTGGGCACCTGGGACAGAGCTGGCCCTGTCGTTAGGCTCTGCATTCTTGTCCCACCACAGCTCCCAAGAAAGGTGCAGCCCACTGTCCCCCAGGACCCTGACCTCTGCTTAAGCTCATATGAGTGTTTTCTGCTCCTTCAGACGCAGCCAGAGAGAAGCTTCTGAAGGGCACTTAAGCATCACTGCTGCCATGCTCAACAGCCTTCAGTGGTTCCCCATTACCACGGGAGCAGGGGGAAGCTGCTCAAAGTCATAAACTATCCACTACAGCCTTACCCCTCCAGCCTCAGCCCCACTCTCCTCCCTCTCCCTCCCTTCAGACTGTTCCTTCACCAGGGACCCTCCCCTCCTCTCCTGGTGAAACACACCTCCTACTGCACCCTCTATCTGACAGCCCAGTTTGGACATCCCTTTGTCCCCATGCCCTCTCCCCTACCCCACACTCTGCAGAGGTAACCCCTGGGCAGGACAAGTGGGCAGTCCCCAGAGGAGGCTGGGAGGAGATGGCGATTCAGGCAGAAGGACAGGCTGGCCCAAAGGCAGAATGGCAGGCGAGGCCCACCGAGCTGGGGGCGCTGGGTGGAAGGCTCAGCCAGGCAGAGTTGCCCTACTTGCCCCACCAGCAAAAAGGGAGTTCTGCTTTCCGCTACCCCAGCTGCCATGCCAACTGTGCCCTTGGGACCTTGGGGACCTGTCAGAGAGACAAACCCTCTTGCTCAGAGTGCAGGGCTCGCCAAGCCCCTGCAGTCCCTCTCCTGCTCCCAGAACTCCCCGTCGGCTGCCCCCCTTTCCAGTAGGAATAAGAGAGGCAGAGGACAAGGTAAGTGAAGGCAAAGCAGGAGGAGGAGGAAGGGACAGAGGGGGACCCAGTGCAGCCCAGGCCAGAGCATCAGCATCAGCAGTTGGGGCCACAAAGGAGGGACTCACTCTGCCACACTCCCCATGCGGCCCCCTAAAGCCCTCTCCTCCTGCCCCTATCTCTTTCCCTGAGGCCCCATCCCTATGCCCAGGTGCACCCCCTCTGTTCGCAGCGTCCCTCCTCCTTTCTTCATGCCTCCCCCACATTTTACTCCGCTTCAGCTGAGCCCCGTGGTCCATTCCATGGGACCAAGCAGAGTTTGGGGATCCCCGAATCTCGTATCTCCCTGGTGGCTCACCTATTCGGCGCTGGCCCCAGGATGGGGGTGGCTTGGAGAGGAGTCCCCCTAATTGGTGTTCGGCCTCCCCGTCCCTCACTGACTTCTCGGTCCCCCAGACCCGGGCCTGGCCCACCTTTGCGCAGGTCCACGGAGCGCAGCTCGAAGGGGATGCCGTTCTTCTTGGCGAAGATGTAGATGGCGCGGCAGGGTTGGGACAGCAGGTCCAGGTAGAGCTCCAGGCCCATGGCGGGGGCGGACCACCCTCGCAAAGCAAGGAATACGGAACACAGCAAGCCCAGCGCTGGGTCTGATGAGCAGCAGCGCGGCCCGCCCCCCTGGTAGCTCCCCATTGGCGCTTGGGCCGCGCACTTGGGTGCAATCGCGGAAGCCCGGCGGCGAGTCTGCGCGCTGGGCGGGGGCTCCGGATGGTCCCCCCTGGGGGAGGCGGGTCGGGAGGGCTCAGAGGACCCCCAGGCCCAAGCCCATCTCACTGAGCATAACGTCTTCAAGGCTCATCCTAGTTGTAGCGTGTGTCAGAACTTCCTGTTTCACGGATGAGAAAATTGAGGCCCACAGTGATTACAGGTCCAGAAAGTCTGACTCCAGCAGCTATGCTCTTGGCCACGAGCTGCAGAGATCCTGGCGCCAGCAAGAGGCAAAGCCTCAGGGCTTACGGTCAGCGTGGTGGGCTAACTCACTTCGCCCCGGTGCGCGCCCTGGACTCTGACAGCAGGTCTTCCTGCTCCTGCCAGCCCAGTGCCTCAATCTCGTTCCCTGGGTTTGTTTCTTCCCTTCTCTGGGCCTCTGTTTCCCCATCTTTAAAATGATGGAGCGATCCCACTGAAAGATCCAGCAATCCCACTTCTGGGCATATATCCAAAGAAAATGAAAACAGGATCTGGAAGAGATATCTGTAATCCCATGTTCATTGCAGCATTATTCACAGTAGCCAAGATATGGAAACAACCTAAGCGTCTGTTAAGGGGTGACTGGATAAAGAAAATTTGGAGAATATACACAGACACATACAGGGGAATCTTTCATTCAGCCTTTAAAAAGAAGGAAATCTTGTCATTTGTAACAACATGGATGAACCTGGAGGTCATTATGCTAAGTGAAATAAGACAGACACAGAAAGACAAATACTGCCTGATCTCACTTATGCGTGTGGAATCTAAAAAATGTGGAACTCTAACAAGCAGAGAGTAGATGGTGGTTACCAGGGGCTGGAGGGGGAGAGGGGAAATGGCAACATATTGGTCAAAGGGTATAAAGTTTTGAATACCCAAGATAAATAAGTTATGGAGATCTAATGCACAGCATGGTGACTATAGTTAACAGCACTGCATGGTATACTTGAAATTTGCTGAGTAGTTCTTAATTGTTCTCAGCAACAACAAAAAATGGTAACTTGTCTGCTGAAAGGAAGAAAAAAAACCACAACCTGAGTGTTGTGAGTGAAGTTTGATCCAGGGTCTTGCTGAAAACTACAGCACAGGAGACAGCCTTTTCAAAAATCCAGTTTTTGTTTCATTGATCGTCTCTATTGTTTTTCTCTTCTCTATTTCACTTATCTCCACTGGCATCTTTATTATTTCTTTTCTTCTGCTGGTTGTGGGTTTAGTTTACTCTTCTTTTTTCTACCTCCTTAAGGTGTAAGTTCGGTTATTGATTTGAGATCTGTATGCCTTTACAGCTACAAATTTGCTTCATAGCTCTGCTTCTGCTGCATCCCATAAGTTTGGGTGTATTGTGTTTTTGTTTTCATTTGTTCAAAGTACTTTCTAATTTCCCTTGTGATTTCTTCTTTGATCCACTGGTTGTTTAAAAATGGATTGTTTAATTTCCAGATATTTCATTTTCTAGTTTTCCTTCTGTTGATTTCTCATTTCATTCCACTGTGTTCAGAAACACACACTGTATGATTTCAATCTGTTTAAAGTTCTTGGGATTTATTTTATGGCTTCACAAAGGGTCTAACCTGGAGAATACTGCCTGTGCCCTTGAGAAGAACATGTATTCTGTGTTGTGGGTGCAGTGCTATGTGTAGTTGGCAGGCCGATGGGTTTAGGGTGTTGCTCAATCATCCATTTCCTTGGGGATCTTTGGTCTCACTCTTTCATCCATTAGTGAAAGTAGAACACTGAAGTCTCAACTCTTATTATTGACAGTTTAATCATGTTTAACCTTTAATTTTCAAATTCTTTTTGGAAGATGGGGGGACTCGTGACTGGCCCCCAGAACCACCACATCAGACGTGCGTCCCAGGCTCAGCAACCGTGGTGGTTGTTCCAGTTCTTTATTAGGCAAACAGTGATTTTCAGCGTCTCCCCTAAGGTAGGAGGCGCCGGGGGCTGAGCCGGCCAGGCCCACTGGCTGGGCTGCTTCTACTTGAACTTCTGCAGCAAATCGCAGATCCTCTCCTTGACCATTGGATCCAGCGTGGAGCAGTCCCACTCCGCCAACTTCACCAGCCGGTCGTGGGCCTCCCAGAAGAGGCCGGAGCCGATGGCCAGCTCCACCCTCATGCGCCACTCGGCCAGCTTGGAGCTATTGAGGAAGATGTTATTGTTGCCCGCCATGGGCTGTGGAGAGACAGAGAGGAAGGCATGGTCAGCCTGTGGACCAGCCCCACCTGGGTCCCTCCTACAGCTGCAGGGCTCTCCCCATCTGTCCCTGTGGACAGTGAGCTGGCTAACCCCCGAGGCCTGGTCAGGGGTCGCAGGCCATGTAACATATGTGGGTGGGGATGGAAGATCCCTGTGGGCTCTCAGTCGCTGGTCTTGCTCCAAGGCTCCTGAATCCCTCTCTAAGGGACCCCTGACCCAGGGGTTCCCACTTCTCCAGCGTGAAGCCTCCCAGGGGTCCTGCCCTCTTCCAGGGAAACCCCTTGTCCCCAGATGAGGGTGGGAGGAATTCAGTTATTTTTTCACCCGTGTTGAATCTCCCTCTGTGATCAAGCACAGGGGTGGGGACGAGAAAGCCATCAGGCAGCCTAAGAAACATGCACACAAGATGTTTGGGGGGTTGTGGATGAAATTTAAGGGGTGGGGGGTGAAACTGAGGGGACTACACCACCTGGGACAGAAAGATTGGAATGTTTTTTACCCGATGCTGGTCCACACTGTACACTGACGAGGGCCACTTTGCATACTGGCCAGGGTCTCAACAGCGTCCTTCACACCAGCTAGGTCAGAACTGGCCACCCTCCCCTGCACATAGAAACCACATAAATGCCGCCCCACACCCAGGTGTGTCCCCCCATGCACAGCAGATGCCCCTCAGACCCAGAGCCAGGGAGCTGCTCTGTACAACCATCTGTCTGGAGCTCTGAAAAAGAGGCGCTTTGGCTGAAGGACACTTTGGAAGCCTCTGGACTATTCCCGGAGAGTCCAGCGGGAGGAGGAGGCATCCAGGATCCTGGCAGACTGACCAAGAAACACTGTGTTCTTCTCCTTGTCCCATGCTGGCCCTCCAGCTCCTGCCCCCACAGAGGACTCTTGGTGAAGCATGAATGACCACGATCCTTCCCGGTTCAAAACCTGTGTTTCCTGTGGCCCCTGGGTCAAGGCCAGACACCCAGGCGTGGCTCCCACAGTCCCCATATCTCCCCCTTCACCAGCCTTTCTGAAAGTTATGGTCACAGAGGAGTCCCTCCTCTGCCCAGGCTCCATCCCCCCATCACCCCACCGCTACCTGCATCATCTCCACCAGGGCTACCAAGTCGGCCAGGGAGATGTTGTCCCCGGTGATGAACATCTTCTCCTGCAGAAACTTTTCCTCGAAGAGCTTCAAGTTGTTCTTCACCTCTGCCAGCATCTGCTCTGTCTTCTCAGCTGGAACTTCCTCACCCGTGATCATCGGGATCAGCAGCTGGCCAGGGTGGGGGAGGGGAGGGAGAGGAGGCCATATCTGACCCTCCAGGTCTCAGTACCCTTTTCTGCTAGAGAGGTGGTGGACAGTACCAAGGATGTAAAGTGGTGTCACCTCTTTTAGCAGTTCTGGTTGGTAGAAGCTGCCTGGGACCCTTGTTCAGAAGGATTTGAGGTCCCAGCAGGAAAGAATCCTATGACTGATTACTGATATCTGTCACAGGCATAGGATAAGAAGTAGGGACACATGTACTGGTTATTTGTCATCTTCAAATTTGGTAGTCTTTATGGGCCCTTTGACTCTGGGGGGGGGGCGGTTTGGAGGGGGTGGCTGCATGGCTTGCGGGATCTTAATTCCCTGACCAGGGATTTAACCTGGGTCACAGCAGTGACAGTTCCAAGTCCTAACCTCTGGACCACCAGGGAATTCCCAACTGTGATATTTTCTAGTTTGGAATGAAATGTCTTGAATCCTTCAGTGATACCAGCCCCTCCTGGGCACCCCTCACCTTGTCTTTATAAGGGTCCTTCCTACTCAGTGGTTCACACTCCCCACAGCTCTGTAAGGCAGGCAGGAAAGGGAGCTGTGGAAATGAGGCTCAGGGAGGGAGGGACACTTGCTTGAGCCCCCGCTTTGGCCCTGCTCACCTTGATCCAGAGTATCTTGTTCATGGGCAGCTGAATGGCTGTGTGTTGCCAGGCCATGAACTTGTCCACGCAGGCGCGCATGTGCAGGTCTGGCAGGTACCAGTGCGAGGGCGCACTGTACTTGTGGCACAGGTAGAAAAGGATGGCCACACTGCAGAGAGGACAGTCAGGGCGCTCCTCTGGCCTCCCCAACCCTCTACACGAACCATCCAGCGGGGCTGGGCCCAATGTGGGCCCTCCAGCCACAGGTGGGCTCTAGGCACTGACATCCTACCTGGAGGAGGATGAGCCCCGAGGGCCCCGGGAAAGGCAGTCAGTCCGCCCCCATCAGCGAGGGCAGGGAGGGGCCCTGCAGGGCAGGTGGGAGTTGGTGGATGGCGTCAGGAAGGGCAGTCCAGACAGGGCACAACACGTAGGGAAACACGGGGTAAGAGGGAGCGCGGGAAATCTGGAGAAAGCAGAACCCATGAGTGACGGGGAGAGGGTGCGGGGTGGGTGGGGAGAGGTCAGGGACAGCCGGAGATTGCCTGCACCTCTCTGTCCACGCCCACCGCCCACCGCCCCCACCGCCACACCTTCCGTGTTTCCTGATCCTGCACCTGGAAGTTACGGCCCTCAACGCTTATTCCCTGCCTTCAGCCCTCCCAGCTCCCACACTGGGAGCTCGGATACCAAGTGGGGCCCACACACACCAGCACGTTCTCTGACAGCCCCTGCCCCCAGGGTGAACCAGAGCTTACTGTGACCGGAGGAGCCCCACCTCCTGGGGGACAGGCGCCCAGCCCACATCACAGTCCCTGGGATGACCCTGGAATGGGCATCTGGCCTTTTGTCTGGCCAGCACCCTTTCCCCCACTTTTCCCGCAGGGACCCGCTCCACCAACAGTGATTCTGGCCTGGGTGACTGGCAGTCATGGGCCCCAGTGACCTGGCCAGTGAGAGGCCCACAAGTAAGCAGGTGACTCGACTGGGCCCATCCCTGTCCTTCCTGAGAACTTCAGATCACCTACGAAGGAGGGGTTGCTCGTTTTGCGAGGACCAGGTGCTTCAAAGGTGAGGCTACAGAGCTGTTGCTGGTGGTGGGAATAGGAGAAAATGCTGAGAGAAGCTGGCAGGTGGACTGGTGGGGGAAAGCATCAGAACCACCATAGCTAGGCCCAGATTCCCCTGGCTTGTCACATCCCCCAATAAACTCAAACTAGTTGAGCTGAGTTTCTGCCTTGCGTGGCTGGTGTCCTTAGCCCCTCACTCAGTGCCCTAATAGACACCTGTGGGCAGAGGGGCCAGGAGGCTGGAGGGATGGGGGAAGGGTGGATCTTTGGAGAAGGTCTAAGGGGGATGGTAGTGGATTCACAGCCGTTCTAAGGCCCAGGACTGGGAGGTGGGAGGGAAGGACCAGCAGGGTGAGAAGGTGGCATAATAAGAAGGCCAAGGGCAGAGGTGGGGGCCCTGCTCTGGAGAGAAAACCAAGGGTGTGGCTGGACAATCACTTGGTAAAGATATTAGGCAGGTGACTTGTGAATCTAAGGGACCATTTCAGCAGAAACACCGACAGCTTGTACTGAAGGAGACAGATGGGATGAAATGAACAAAGGCTGTCAGACACCTCTGTGAAATGGGCTGATGGGACTATTCAACCTTCAAGAAAAAGAAAGAATAACCCAGAGGGAGGCTCAGGGGTCAGTAGGGCTGTCCTGCCACCACAGGCCTGGGGTACTGGTTCTAAAAGGTGGGGCCAACACCCTGATAGGCCCAGAGGACAGAGTATGCAGCTAAAGAGGATGATTTTGTTAAGAGAGAAACGAAAGGCCCAAAATGGAGTCACTTGTGCTAAGCCCCACATCAGCAAACCAAGACTCAGTACCTTAATCTAACTGCAGTTTCAGCCTCTCCCAGGAATGTGACCTTTAACCAGTTAATCTGGAATTACCTGGTCAGCACTAGTGAGGTCATCTGCCTGATAGACCCCTGGCTTCCCCCAAAGAAAGGTGATCTTGACTAAAACAATCCAGTCTTTGCTAGAAACTTCCTTTTCCTGCCTCCTTCTGCCTATAAAAAGCCTTTCATTTTGTACAGCTCATCAGAGCTCCTTTCTAGGTGGGATGCTGCTCTGTTCATGAATTGTTGAATCTTTAATTTTACTCAGTTGAATTTTGATTTTTAACAATGCTCAAGCCTTAAAATCGAATGCAATTTGTGCTGCCAGGTTTCAGACTTGCTGGAGATGCAGGAGCCTTTTTTTCCTTCCTATCCTCTGTTTTGGAATGGTAATGTCTAGCCTATGCTTGTCCCCCCACTGCATTTTGGAAACAGGATAACTTGTCGTCTGGTTTCACAGGTTCATAGATGGAAGGGAATTTTGCCCCAGGATGAATCAAACCCTGAATCGCACCCATACCTGATTTGGATGATTTAGAGGATGGCCTTTTGGACTTAAAGGTGATGCTGGGATGATTACGACCTTTGGAGATGCTGGGATGGGGTGAACGTATGAGCAGGACATGAATTTGGGGGGGCCAGGGAGCAGACGGTTATGAGTTGAATTGTGTCTCCCAAAAAAGACATGTTGAAGTCTTAATACCCAGTACCTTAAAATGTGACCTTATTTGGAAAGAAGGTCTTTACAGAGGTCATCAAGTTAAAATGAAGTCATTGGAGTAGATGCTAATCCAAAATGACTGGTGTCGGGACTCCCCTGGTGGCGCAGTGGTTAAGAAACCGCCTGCCAATGCCGGGGACATGGGTTCGATCCCTGGTGCAGGAAGATCCCACATGCCTCGGAGCAACTGAACCCGTGCGCTACAACTACTGAGTCTGTGCTCTAGAGCCTGCAAGCCACAACTACTGAGCCCACGTGCTGCAACTACTGAAGCCTGTGCACCTAGAGCCCGTGCTCTGCAACAAGAGAAGCCACTGCAATGAGAAGCCCGTGCACCTCAACAAAGAGTAGCCCCCACTCACCACAACTAGAGAAAGCCTGCGCGCAGCAACGAAGATCCAATGCAGCTAAAAAAAAAAAAAAAAGACTGGTGTCCTTATAAAAAGGGGAAATTTGGACACAGAGACATGCACAGAGGGAAAGCGATGTGAATAGACACAGGGAGAAGATGGCCATCTTCCAGACAAGGAACACCCTAGGCTACCAGAACCTAGGAGGGACCTGGAACAAATCCTTCCTGGCCCCTTCATGGCGAGCATGGCCCTACCAACACCTTGATTTCAGACTTCTACCCCAGAGCCATGAGACGATACATTTCTGTTGTTCTAAGCCAGCCAGTCGGTGGTACCCTCTTACAGCAGTCCTAGAAATGTACCTAGCCCTGGGCCATCCAGACTTCCATGGTCCACTTGGGAGATATACTTTAAGTTATGAGACCACCTGTGAAGCAGGCTGAGAAACAATGAACTCTGAATCTTACCAAACCTTGAGATCCAACTACCAGTTTACAGGAAATGAAGGGACAGAAAGCCATGTTACACGGCACCATGAGGATGCAGTCAGCAAAATTTAGACCATTGGAAATTCCACAGGACAAAGGAGCTGGTTTCTTCAACCACAGCAAAAATGTAAAGGTCCAAGGTGGGGCGTGGAGGGGGATGGAGATGAAAAGAGACTGAAGAGGTGGATCAATCAGTTGCACTCTTTGCAGCTTATTTGGACCCTGATTCCAAGGCACAAACTGCAAAGAAAATATGTCTGAGATATTCAGAGACTGTCAAATACGAACAGGATATGTGATGAAATACAGGAATTATTGTTAATTTTATTAGGTGTCATCATGGTATTGTGGTGATTTTTTTTTGGTTTTTTTTAAAGAGACTTTATCTCTTAGGTGGTCATTCCTAAACATTTACAGGTGAAGGAATGGAGTGGCCAGGAGGCAGGGGAACAGAGTGGAGTATAGATGATGCAAAATGGGCCCCTGGGTGGACCACTGTTGGAACTACGGGGTGGGTATGTGGGTCCGTTATACTCCTCCTTATTTACTATTTACTCTACTTTAGTGTATGGGTGAACTTTTCCAGAGTAAAAAAAAAAAAAAATCAATAGGCACCAGCAGGAGGGCTGCCACTGAATCTCCCAGGAAGAGCAGACACGTGGTGGGAGAGCCAGGGAAGACTGTTACCTTTCGGATAAGACAAATTTTCCATCTTTGAGACTGGGCAGCTTCCTCAGGGGGTTGATCTCAATGTACTCCTTGCTGTGGTGGTGACCTGAGAGGTGCAGGAAGGTCTGAGGCTGCTGGGACCCCAGGGAAGAGAGACCCAGGCCTCCCAGAGGCAGAAATGCCTTTCTCTCCATTTTCTCAAGAAGGGAAAACTGAGTCCCAGAGGAAAACCATGGCTCACCCCAGGTAAGGGGGCAAATCAGCGGCCCAACAGGGACCAGGTCAGGACGCCTGCCCCCATCCCAGGCTCTGTGACCAGGACAACCTTTTGGCTCACAGAAGCTGGAGGCCTCCAGCCCTCACCCCCAACTCTGGGCCTAAAGCCACAGCCTGTGAATCAACAGAAGCCCTAGGGGTCTGGATCCCACCCCTAGACCCCCTGCCCCTCTAAGGGGAGCAGGGCAGGTGCCAGCACAGGAGCCCCAGCCCCAGCACACAGATGGAATCCAAAGGGGAGCCTCCCATATGCACTCAATCCAGGTGATCCGAACAGAGAACCCTATGTGTGTGTGGGGTGTGTGTGTGTGGGGTTAACTCTTCCTTGGCCAGCTGCCTCCATTGAAAACACTTCCAGGGGCTCTACTGCCACCCCGATAATGTCCAGGGCTCCCAGGTCTCCTCATCTGTGCTCTGGAGGCTCCAGCCTCTGCAAGCTGAGGTTTTAGAGCTGCTTGGAGTGGTGATGGAGAGTGCAGCCACGGACCTCACCCAGGCTTGGGGGTCACCCTGAGCAGGTCTGAACACTTGGAGCGGGGGAACGGGTGTGGATGGAAGTAAATAAGGAATAACCGTGTGCCTCTGCGACCTCTGCCAACCTAATTGGCAGGTGCTGCAGCTGACGAGGTGCTGGGCACCCTCGAGGAGAAGGTGGGGCGCTAGGTGGGGGTCCCTCCACCCCTCTTCCTCCCACTTTCCCCCGGAAGAGCCTGTTCATCACAGTGGGGCAGAGTCCGTGGGGACCGGCAAAGGCAGGCGGGGCAGGAGCACCACCAACAATTCCCTTGGGAAGCTTTTCTTCCCCTGTGGACTTTGTGGGGGTCTCCTCTGTCTCTGTCTCCGCTTCTCAGAAATACCCCAACCTTGTGTCCTGCCTTCCCACCCAGGCAGCTGCGGGTGCCGACCTTTCAGCAGATCCACAAACTGGAAGTCGAAAGGGATGCCGTTCTTCCTGGCGAAGATGTAGACAGCGCGGCACGACGCAGACAGCAGGTCTAGGTAGAGCTCCAGGCCCATGCTGGGCCCCCGCTGCGGCCGGCAGACACCCAACCTCAGCCAAAATGCAGCCTGTGCCCTGGCCCTGTGCCCACCAGCTCAGGCCCAGACCCCCACGTTCTGGAACCTCTTGTTCACTTGGTGTTGTCATGAGGCTGAGAAGCCTGGAATTCTCACAGCAGCAAAGATTCTGAGGAAACCCAGGAACAGGCTGGGGAGAGGCCTGTGGCTTGGGTCCAAGGGGTCAGGGGTGGCTGTGACCTTGCCCTTCCCCTCCCTGGGGGTGCCCGTTTGTACTCCTGGCCCGGGTCTGAGAAGGGCTTCCACACGGGAACTCCCGGGGCCAGACCTTCATGGCAGAATGTAATCGAAGGGGCATTGCAGGGTCCAGAGTGAGGATGGGATGAGAACTAACCCAGGAGGGTTCCAGAAGCTGGGAGCAGGGGTATCCACAGGTCAATCTAGCCTGAACTGTGGCTAGAAATGGGTGGGGAGAAAGAAACAGGAGCCCAGGGGGCTGTCAGGGCATTGGGGTGATGCCACAGGGGACTCAAGGGGCCACGCAGAGGAGCCCAGAAACCTCCAACCTGGGTTGGGACTGGCTGTGGCCAGGCCAAGCACCTGGACTAGGCACCTGGTGGCAGAGGAAGGTCACTGTGGGGGCCTGAGTGCTGCTCACTCTGAGCTGCGTGACTTCAGGAGATCCCCTGACCATTTGGAAATGGGGAGAGCCCACTTCCCGGGACAGAGAGAGGCTGGACACAGAGTGTTTACTATAGATGGCAGAGTGCAGGGGCACGGCAGACCCTCAGCGGAGCCGCTCTTTCACCCTCTGCACAAGCTTCTGGGCCAGCTGGGGATCCCACTGGGCCCCTTGGGGGTCCCGAGGCTGAAGCATTCACCTGTGGGCCTCCTGGAAGAGCTCAAGGCCCAGGGTGGCCTCCACACAGGCTTGCCACACAGCAAGCCAGGGCCAGTCTTGGAAGAGGTTGCAGCCGACGGCAGTGGGCTGGGGAGACAGGGCAGCTGGAGCCTGGGCTCAGCCTGCGCCCAGAACAGCCCCAGAGGGCAAGTGGGCAGGAGAACCTCACCTGCATCAGCTCTGTGAATGCCATCAGATCCGCCAGGGAGACCTACTCAGTGGCCAGGAAGGGCCTGGCCGCCAGGACCTCCTGATCCAGGTGCTGCAGAGCGGGCGTCAGCTTCCCCAACAGCTGCTCCAGCTGCACAGCATCCACAGGCTGCCCGGAGAAGTGGGGCAGGAGAGACTGGGCTGGGAAGAGAGGTGACAGCTTATCTTGGGGCCCTCTGAGCCTCCTCAACCTCCTCTTCACCCCTCCCTCAGCAGCCATTTATCAGCAATGCCCTCTGGGGCTCTGCATTCAGAAGGATTCTGAGGTTTCATTCAGGCTCAGGGGAAAGACAGCTGTGATAGATTAGTGATGTCTGCCCAGGGCAGTAGATGGGAGTTGATATAAGGGCCAACAGGTCCCTTCCAGCTCTGGGGGTCCTGGCTCCTGACCAGGCAGGATAGGGCAGGGAGGCTCACCTTACATAGGTAGACGTTGGTGGCAGGCAGCTGGATGGCCGTGTGCTGCCTCGCCAGGTACTCATCCACACGGATGTGGGCCTGCAGTTCAGGTGGGTACCAGTGTGCCTCTGTCTGGCACTTGTGGCTCAGGTATAAAAGGATGGCCACGCTGTGGGCAGGAGGTGTCAGAGATCTGCCCAACCCGCCTGGGCAGCTCCATCTCTCACTAGCAGGGAGATATGACTGTGCCAGCGCTCCAACTCCACCTCTTGGGGAGGAGCTCCCCACAGCCATGTCCCCTCCAGGTGGCATCTTCCCCCACCAAATGGCTCCATTCCTCCCTTCCAAGCTCTGCTCCTCCCTGGGTTTCAAGCCCCCTCCCCGCTACTACTCCAGCCTGCCCTCTGCCTGGGGACCCTGCTCTCTGGTATCAGGGTCCCTACTCAGAGGGAGGGAGGCAGACCTGCCACAGACACCCCGTCCTAAGGGGTCTCCAAGTTCCCTTCTGGGCCAGTTCTACTTGGTGCTCAGAGTCTGGGGGAGGGGCTCAGAGGGTCCCGCACTCTATTTTTTTTGGCCGCACCTCACGGCCTGTGGGATCTCAGTTCCCCAACCAGGGATCGAACCCGAGCCCCTGCAGTGGAAGTGTGGATTCTTTTTTTTTTTTAAATAAATTTATTTATTTATTTTTATTAGCGGCCCAGAAACACTGGAAACTTCCTAAGCTCTGGGATTGCCTGACCTCCCCAGATATACCAAGACCTGTGTGCAGGCACGGGCCCGCTGCTCCCTGCTTCAGCTCCCCTGGTGACCTACATTACTCGTATCCCTGAGGCGGAGCTGTCCTGTCAGCTCCGTGGTTTAGGGAATATGTAGGAAAGACATGTGGTGAATCTCTTCATTTCACAGATGGGGAAAACTGATGCCCAGAGGGGAGCCAAGCAGGCTCTTGACCCCAGGGTCCCTCGGATCAGGCTCCCAGGGGAAGCAGGCCCTGAGGCAGGCGTCTCAGACCAGGGGACAGGGCAGTAGGGCAAGCCTGCAGAGGACAAGGTGGGAGGCCTGAGGGGGAGCCTACACTGCCCAGCTCTCCAGAATGGACAAGCCCCGAGTGGTCTCCGGGCCACCGGCGCAAAGATCACAGAGCCGGGTGCAGCCACCCAGAGGGTGCTGGGGGACACAGGACCCAGGAGCAGCTCACAGGGCCTGGGCTGAAGCAGAGGGTACTTGGCATCGTGTAGCACTGGGTGGCCTCAGGGAAGGCATCCTAGAAGGGTGCAGTGTGGGGCTCCCAGTGAGCAGGTGGCGGAAAGGCATTCGATGCAGAAGGAACAGCACCGGCAAGGGAGGTGCCAGGCTGCAAACCAGGGCTGAAGGCGCCGGTTGCCCCAGAGGCCAGGGGTCTTTGCTGGCAGGTGACGCGGTACCACTGGGGCAATGGTGGAGAGCGGGTAGCAGTCTGTGCCTCCACCCCCATCTGTCCCACATCTCAGTTCGAGCTGTTATTTGGAAATGAGTTTTTGCTGCTGTTTTGAAGGCTGACAACACCCCTGTGGGCCTTGGGGCAGCTGTGGCATCAGGGGAAGGGACGGCTGCTTGGTGGGCAGCGGAGCCCATGCTTCGGAGGAAACGGAGCTGGCTGGGTGCGGGGCGGGGGGTGGGGGAGGACTGGGGTTGGGGACAGATGTCTTGAGAGGGAGAGCAGCTGCTCTCCTCGGCATGCACGGGCGGTTATTAGCTCCAGGGGGCTTGGGAGCATGGCGGGCTCCCCGCCATGTGGAACCCTGATCCACAGTTGCCCCTTTTCCTGTCCAAGGAGCCACTGCTGTGCGACACCCCAGCTGACCAGAGCCTCTGGCGCTCCCTGATTCATGGGGGCAGTGTGCCGTGCTCTGCCCTCCGGAACCCCTCCATCCTCCCCAACACAGCAGGTGCCCAGCCTCCTTGGCCCTCAGAGACCCCTGCAGCTGAGGAGACCCCCGTGGCTCATGTGAGGCCACAAGGTGAAAGTCCAAGCTGGGGGCACTGGGAGGGAATGTGAGGTCTGACGCTGGGAGGTGGTGGTCTGGTGTCGACACACCCCGGGAGTCGGGATGGTGTCCTCACCTGTGAAATGAAGGAGTCGGATGAGATGCTCACAGACACCTAGGCCCCTGCTCTCACGACCTCGTGTGGTGCATCAAGGTGAAGGCCAAGAGCAGGGGGAAGAGGCCGTGTGCTGGGAACTTGGGCGTTGGGGGGCACACAGCTGGGGAGCTCAGGGGATGTGACAAAGGCCAGGCCGAGGCAGGAGCCTGTCACAGGGCAGGTGCTCATACCCAAGAGGGAGGCCCCAGGCCGCAAGCCAGGCTGAGGGATGTTTGGCTGCAGCTGGAGCCATGCCACACCCCACCCTCCCCTGGCACGGAGACTGACTCCAGTCCCCTCACTGAGGACAGAATGAGACTTAGGTGAACTGGAAGACCTCTGTGGAAGAGGAGCGTCCCCTCCGAAAGATGGGCCACACCCTCCAGACTCCCTTGAACCAATTCTCCTCCTTTCAAAGGTCACAACTGTCCCCACTGTCCTGGAAGTAAATCCTCAATATCCAGGGAGCTCACTGGGGGCTGAGGGTGGAGAGTGCCCCCTGGACCTGGACTGAAGGAGAGCAGCCCTCAGGCATCTGAATGAGCAAGCTGGCACTGGCAGGCTGCCCCAGAGGTGTGGGGTAGGGGGTGGATCCAAGTGGAAAGTGCCAAGGGACTGGGCTAGGTAGCCCCGGGGCCTGGGCTGTTCTGTAGTTGCCATAATCAGAGGGCAAGTGTGACCTGCTACAAGCCTGGGATGGGCACCCGAAGCTTCCTGCCCCTGCCTCCTGGGAGTTCACACTGAAGCCACAGTGGGTGCCACATGGGCTGGGCCACTGGCAGCCACCCCAAGGAAGGAGCCCGTGGCCACCCCAGGCCCCAGCACACATACAAGGTGGCCCTTGTCACTGTGTATCACTCAGAGGTGGGCCTGCTCCTCACTCCCAGCATCAGAAGGGAAGAGCTCCAGAGGCTTGGTCCAGATAGTAATAACCCTTTTCCCCAGAGCCCCTCAGCTTCCAAAAACAAATTCACTTAAATTCTGTGGAATTTTAAAAAATCGCCTCCATCTAGGATGTTCTTGTCTATCTTAGGGGCTGAGGAAGAACAAAGGGTTTCAATGGCTCGGGGCCAGCAGGAATCCAGAGGTGGGGCCCCCAGGAATGGGGTTCATGTGGCCAGAGTCCCTTCTCTGTGCCAGCAGCTGCAATGAACTGGACTTCTCCCCCAGGGCAGGCAGTGCAGGAAGCGTGGAGCTGGCCCTTCACACAAATTCCCAGTGCTCATGGCTGGGCCTCACTTGGAAGGAGTCGCTGCCAGGGCCCATGGAGGCGCTCACGCTGCAGGGCAGTAAAGTGTTCAGCCCAAAGGCGACTGGACCTGAGCAAGCAGCACCCCGTGGCTGGAGGACTGCCTGCTGCCCTATCGCTGTCCCCACGAGGGAGCGAGCCCCAGCACTTGGAGAAGGGATCCTAGGCCAGGAGACCCCAGTTACACTGGACCTTGACACTGACTTTGTTTTCACAGGGTACCCTCAGCGCCAGGACCTCCAGAGTCCTAGTGGGGTTAACTAGCTACCTGGAGGCTTTCAGAGCTGCTGCGCCATAAGACCTGAATAGTACCCAAATTACAGGGGATGTTCTCTCAGGGAACTGCTGTGCCTGAGGGGAGCAGACACCAGGCCCAGAACTGGGGTGAACAGGGCAACATAACCAGGAACTCCACCTCCTGGGCACCTTCCCTCCTACCAGATCCAAAAGCTGTTGCAAAGCTCCAGAACAACGGGATTTCCCAAGTCAAGACACTGAGGCAGCAGCCTATCGAAAAGTGACCCTGGATGGAGTGGGGAAGACCTTCTCTACCCCCCCGCCCCCACTTAGATTCTGACCCCTCTCCCTTTCCCCGCCAGCCCTAGCCCAAGAGGTAGATCGGCCTCTGCGGGAGGTGGGGGTGGGGTGGGGGACGATCGCCGAGGAATTCCCGTAGGATTCCGGGGTCTGCGGCCTCGGGCAGGATGCCAACCACAGCTGGGCCTTCTGCTGGGGGCTGGGGGCGTGGAGAGGCTAGGCTGCAGATTCTGGGGGCACCCCTCCCGATCTCGGTTCCCCAGTCACTGACTCAGCCCTGCACCGATTCCTCCGCAAGCCAAGGAAGCCCGAGGCAGCCGCAGTCTCCACACCGTTTATTTCTCCGTCTCGGTAGGTGGGGTCGCTAGGGCGGGGCGGGCAGAAAACCGCGCGCAGGCTGCGGGCTCGGGGCAGGGGAGCCCGGGGCGCGACACTCAGGCGAAGGTGGAGCCGTTCCAGCCCACGTTAGCCGCGTTCATGTCGTAGTAGTTGATATAGATCCTGCGGGGGAGGAAGCGGGTCTAAGCGGGCTGCGAGGTGGCCGCCGTGGCCGGGTGCCCCCTGTCCCCCGACGCCCACAAACCTGTCCGGGCTGATGCGCAGGCGTTCGGCCAGTAGGCCGCACAGCAGCTTGCTGTAGGAGCGGTTCTGCGCGCCGCCGATCTTGCCGATGCTGTGCAGGCTGCAGAGCGCGCACGGCTCGCTGGAGCCCCCGAAGGCCATGAGTTGGTCCGGCACCACGTGCACCGCGATGTACTGAGGGGGAGGGGCAGCGGTCAGCGAGCCTCCTGGCCTCGCCGGCCCGGAAGCCCCCATCCCTTCCCCTCCCGGAGCCCCATCCCGGAGCCGCCTTCCCCGCCCAAGCCCCATCCCGGGGCCACCTCCCCCGCCCCAGCCCGGGACCGCTTGGCCGGGCCCTCCCCGCAGACCTGCGCCGGCTTGCCCGTGGCCTGCGCCAGCTGCTGGGTGAGCTCGGAGAGGAGCCCATCCGGCACAGAGGCGCGGGGAACGTTGGTGTTCACCAGGAATATCGGCATGACGGCGAGGGACGGCGAAGACAGGGATACAGGAACAAACCGACTCGCGCGCAAACACCGCCGGGAAACCTCTGAGCTACGTGACCACCGCCCGGCGCCCCGCCCAGTGCGGCTGCAGCCCAGCCTCCCGTGACACCACAGCCGGCGGAGGCCCCGCCCCCGAGGCCGCGGAGCGCTCGCGCATGGTGACGTCACCGCATGGTGACGTCACCGCCTGCGGAGGCCCAGCCCGCCCGGCGGAACTCGGAGCCATTGCAGAGTCGGTCCTTGGCCCTGAGCACCTCCTCAAAGTCGTTCTCCACGCGGCGGCCAGAAATCTGCCTGTCCCTCGTTTGTCAGTCCTTTCATCTAGTCACAGCGACGTCTATGTGCCGGGAGCAGCGGGGATGCGGCTTTTAGCGGGACAGATGGCCCCTGGCCCTCCAGCAGATCACAGCCAGACAAGCAGATGGGGTCCCAGCTCATTCCACTGAGCCCTTGTGTGTCCGCAGTCTCCGCGCGCGCGCGCGTGTGTGTGTGTGTGTGTGTGTGAGATGGGGAGGGGTGGTCATTGCTGCAGGAGGGAGGGGGCTGCCACAAGCGAGTCACCATCCAGAGGCCTTCCCTGCACCCCTGCTCTTCACGGTGGGTGAGGATGCCAGGAGGTGCCCAGGAGAGGGACAGGGAGTAGGAGGGGTTCCAAAGGCAGTCAGCACCTCCGTCTCCGAGCCCACCTCAAAGCCCCATCCGGTCCCCTGGGCAACCCCTCTGCAGGTCTAGAAACTTTAGCTCCTCAGGGAAGCCCCACCCTAGCCAGGTCCTGTGGGGATGCCCTCTCACAGAGCCCTGGGTGCAGTCTCTCTCTTCCACTGTTGGTCAGCTCAGGAGGCACCTAGTAGGTGCCAAACATACAAGAGACATGGACTAAATACTGGCTGAATGAATGAATGAAGTTAGCCATGAGACGGCAGGAAGAGGACAGGGCCAGGGATGAGCCTGCAGGCCCTGCCATTCCTGGGCAGGAGGGCCACCCGACTCCCGCTCTGAGGAGACCCTGGTCGGGGGGCTGTGCTGGGGAGCAGAGCTCTGCAGGCACTCGAGGGGGTTTGGCTCATGCTGGTTTGACCAAGTCTCAGAGCTCTCCAGGGAGGTCCTGTCCTTGGTCTCTGGCAGGTGTGGTCTGGTTAAGGTGGCACAGCACACACTGGCCTGGACACTGGGCATGTGATAGAGCAAGGCCACCATGCCTGTGGGAGCAGGTGGCCTCAGGCAGGAGGTCACATGGCCCAGCTGTGCAAATGCTCTGTTAAATGTGGATCCCTCCAGGTGGGCCCCAGGTCATATCCCTCCCCACTCCCACACCCCAGCAGACTTCCTGTGCCCAGGGCTCTGTTACCACTGATGCACTGATGCACCCCATGCACTGTCTCCAGCCCGGGGTGCTCCTCTGAGCCCCAGCAGCCAACTCCGCATGTCCTGCTACCTGTGTCCACATCCCAGTGCATGACTATTCTCCCACCCCTGATCGACTGCCAGTGAATTGTGCCTCCCTCCACTGTCCCTTTATCCTCACTTCTCCGGCCCCCACCCCGCCTTAGTCTAAGTTAGCTGGCACCACCTTTGGCCTGGCCTGGCCTGCCTGGGGGAGGGGTCTGTCTCCCCACCCCCTGGCAGCAGATCTGGCCATGTGACTTGCCTTGCCCAGTGAAATGTGAACAGAACTGACCCAAGTGACTCCAGCCAGAAGATTCAGGAGCCAGCACCTGGTTGGCGGTTCTCTGATAATGGAAGTGGGTGACACAGTGAAGCCTTGCCAGCAAATAACCTGCGACGCCCTGTAGGTGAGCCACTGTTCGGGCCATGCTCCTGGCTTCTGGCTCCTGGCTTGGGCGTTGGTCCTGGAACACTGTCGGCCTGTACTCTCCCTCATCTGCCTCAGGCTCAGTTCCTCAGGAAAGCCCCAGAGCTCCTGGCTCCGTCAGGTCCTCTCCTTCAAGGCCGTCACCATATCTCTGTTTGCGAGTTACTGCTTCCTTTCTGGGCTGCATGAGGTGGGGGACATTGCTGTGGCCTACCTTCTGACCCATTACTAGGTAGCAGGCGGAGGGCCTCCAGAGACGACCACGCCCGATTCCCTGGAACCTGTGAATATGTTACCTTACGAGGCAAAAGGCACTTTGTAGATGTAATTAGGGTTACAGACTTTACAGTAGGGAAGTTATCATGGATTATCTGGGTGGGGCCAATGTAATCACATGAGCCCTTAAAAGCAGAGAATTTTCTCCAGCTCAAGTAAGAGATGCAGCAGGAGGGGCGGTCAGAGAGCCTCAAAGCAGAAGGACTCAGATGTGCCATTACTGGCTTTGAAGATGAAGGGGCCTCAGTCGTTCAGCCGCAAGGAACTGAATTCTGCCAGCAGCTTGAATGAGCTCAGAAGGGGGTTCCTCCCTACTTGACCTGGAGACGCCTTGACTTCGGCCGTGAGACCTGAAGAAGAAGACCAGTCACTTTGTACTCGATTGTGACCCACAGAAACTGAGATAATAAACGTGTTGTTTTAAGCTGCTCAATTTGTGGTAATTTGTTCTAGGAACAGTGGAACAGTAACACCCCCAGCGTCCCCAGGGGCTCTATAATCACCTGCTGAACAACAGCGCACACGCACCAGGAGCCCTTGGCCCCCAAAATCCTCTCCTGCTCCCTCCTCACTGACAGCATCCCAGTTCTGTTTCCTTAGAACCTTCACCGTCCCAGAGCCACTGGCAACCAGGCATGGGCAACGGAGGTAGCTGTGGCCTATGTGATGTGCAGGGTCCATAAGGAAGCAGCAGCCTGCAGATGGAGGCTCTACCCTATGCCCTTCCTCCTACCCCCTCCTGGAAACTGGACAGGACTGCACTCCCGCCTGGAACCGGAACAGAACTGCCAGACGTGCAGCAGCTGCCAGGCAACCCTGAGCTGGAAAAACACAGGCAAAGGAGGGGGAGTGGCAACCCCGAGGAGCCTGGGGCTCTGGCGGCTCTGCCCAGCCCCTTCAGCTGCCTTTACATTACAGGAGAAAAGTAAGCCCCTCTCTGCTTGAAGCACCACTGGTCAGGGTTTCTGACGTTTGCAGCCCCAGGGCAGCTCCTGGCTGGTACAGAGGACTTCTTGAGGGCCACGCCCCACAGTTGAGGGCTGCTGGGCAGAGAGGGGGTGGGAAGGAAACCTCAGGATGTAGGGAAACGCCAGCTGGATGAGGAGGAATACGGCCCATACGAGCACCCGGCAGGCCCCTAAAGCTGGCAGCCGTGCCCCCCACCCTGGTTGAACATCTCTGTGGGCAGGACGCAAGTCACCCACGCTGGATGGGGTGCATGGGGAGGGGGAGGGCCTGCTGACTCCATGATGCAGGGCTACTGCTGTCCTCTTGCTGCCTCTCCCTGACACGGACCTGGCCATCGGTCCATGTCCATGGATGGTCCACCTGGCCACCGGCTCCCACAGCTCCTTCGCCAGCTTCATTCCCCTTGCCATCCCTCCCCCGGGCACTCGCGGTTCATCACTCACAGCAAGAACCCAGCCAGCCTTGAGCCCCCGACTGTCCCCCACGCACCAGTCCCTGTGCCCTTGTTTGCTGAATGTGGTAAAAGTTGCAGCAAAGACAAGCAAAGGAAACACCCTCCCCCTCCAGTCACAGCGGAAGAAGACCTGGGGGGTCATCATCCCTGCTGGAGACCGCCCCCCCGAGTTGTAGCTGAAGGTACAGGATTTTAAGAGGGGTGTCTGCCAGGAGAGCACCACACTGCAAAAGCAGGGCCTAGGCTTGTTGGGGCGCTAGCGGTCATGGCCAGCTCTCCCCCACAGATGAGACACGGTTCAGAGAGGGTGATCTGGGCTGAGCCTCTTAAACTCTCTGAGCCTCAGCTGCAAAATTTCAAAATGGGGGAATTCTTTTTCCATAGATTTGTGTGAAGATTTAACGAGATTAAGGACAAGCGCAAAGTGCTTGCACTCAGTACGTGCTCAGTAAAAGCTACCCGATCTTATTGCTTTGTCATCAAGTGTCCTGGAGCAGAAAACGGACTAACAGGCCTGACCCTAATGGTGGCACTGGGCAGTGTGGGCGACTGTGCTTTCCCTCCCTGGTGGCCAGGTCCTTCCCCACCCCCGCCCCTCCCCCATCCCATCAAACCTGAAGCCAGGCTACGTCTCCCCCACCTCTCCTGGAACGGCCTCTCCTGTCTGTGGGGTCCTGTCCCTGTTTCCTTGCCCTGCTGAGGGGTTCCCTGGGCAACAAGGACTTCCAACGCCCACCCCACACTCTCAGAGCCAATTTGGCTGGGTGGACAGCAAGTGGAACATGGCCCAAGGGCTAGGCCCAGGCTGGGGGCATCTCTGTGGTCCATGCTGGGGACCAGGGCACCTAAGTGTGACCAGTGCAGTCCCAGACCTGGAACACAGCCTGACGCCTGCCCTGCTCACAGCCTGTGCACCACGGGATTTCGAGGGATGGATCCTTTCTGACTAATCTTCACCAGGGGCCAGTAGTGGCCACGGTGGCCACTGGTGCCGAGGGTGGGGGGGGGCAGCTGGGGAGGTGGGTCAGCAGAGGCGGAGATGGGGCAGGTGGCGGAGAGAAGCTGGGAAACACACAGAGGGCTCCCAGAGTGCTGACACCTGCCTTCCAGAAAGCTCCACATTTACCGGACCCACAGGCCTTCAGTCCCATCCTTCAACACTCCTGCCTCCAAAGGAACCTCAGCTGGGCCTGTCCTCAGGAAGCCAGCTCCAGGTGACTTCTCCATGAGACCTCTCCTGACCCCGACTCAGAGAGTTCTCGCTCCCCAGAGAAGCTACTGCTTGCCACTTCTGCTAATTTGGCGGTTACTGCTTCCTACTGAAAGCCAGACAAATTCTTTATGATACAACAATGATAAATTGTTTTTTTGACCTAAGTGCCAAGGTAATCCAATGGGGAAAAGATGGTCTTTTCAACAAACAGTGCCGGCACCACTGGACATCCATTAAAAGTAAATGAATAAGGGAATTCCCTGGTGGTCCAGTGATTGGGACTCGGCGCTTTCACTGGGCCTGGGTTCAATCCCTGGTCAGGAAACTGAGATACTGCAAGCCACGCAACGCAGCTTAAAAAAAAAAAAAAAAAATGGTGGACACTAGATGACTGTGGATGTGGTGATGACTTTTTAGATACAACACAATCCATTAAAGAATTCATAAGCTGAACTTCTTTAAACTTAAAAACATCTGGGGACTTCCCTGGTGGTCCAGTGGTTGAGACTTCGCCTTACAATGCAGGGGGTGCGGGTTCCATCTCTGGTCCAGGAACTAAGATCGCACATGCCTCCAGGCCAAGAAACCAAAACATAAAACAGAAGCAATATTGTAACAAATTCAATAAAGACTTTAAAAATGGGCTTCTCTGGTGGTGCAGTGGTTAAGAATCCGCCTGCCAATGCAGGGGACGTGGGTTCAAGCCCTGGTCCAGGAGGATCCCACATGCCACGGGGCAACTAAGCCCGTGCACCACAACTTCTGAGCCTGCGCTCCGCAGCAAGAGAAGCCACGGCAATGAGAAGCCAGCGCACTGCAACAAAGAGTAGCCCCCGTTCACAGCAACTAGAGAAAACCTGCGCACAGCAACGAAGACCCCATGCAGCCCAAAATAAATAAAATAAAATAAATTAATTAAAAAAAAAGACTTTAAAAACTATATACAGGGACTTCCCTGGTGGCACAGTGGTTAAGAATCCACCTGCCAATGCAGGGGACATGGGTTCGAGCCCTGGTCCAGGAGGATCCCACATGCCATGGGGCAACTAAGTCCGTGTGCCACAACTACTGAGCCTGCGCTCTAGAGCCCACGAGCCACAACTACTGAAGTCCGTGTGCCTAGAGCCCGTGCTCCACAACAAAAGAAGCCATCGCAATGAGAAGCCTGCACACCACAACGAAGAGTAGCACCCGCTCGCCACAACTAGAGGAAGCCTGCATGCAGCAACAAAGACCCCATGCAACCAAAAATAAATTAAATAAATAAATTTATTAAAATATATATATACATTTTATAAATAAATAAATGAATAATAAAAACGTCTGCTCTGTGGAAGGCACTGTCAAGAAAATGAAAAGGCAAACCACAGACTGGGAGAAAATATCTGCAAAAGATGCATCTGATCAAAGACTGTTATACAAAATATACAAAGAACTCTTAAAACTCAACAATAAGAAAACAAACAACTTGATTTTTAAAAACAGCCAAACAGTTTTTTTAAAATTAATTAATTTATTTATTGGCTGCGTTGGGTCTTCGTTGCTGTGCGCGGGCTTTCTCTATTTGCAGCAAGCGGGGGCTACTCTTTGTTGCAGTGTGCGGGCTTCTCATTGAGGTGGCTTCTCTTTGCTGCCGAGCACAGGCTCTGGGCACGCAGGCTGCAGTAGTTGTGGCACGCGGGCTCAGTGGCTTGCAGGTTCTAGAGCTCAGGCTCAGTAGTTGTGGCACATGGGCTTAGTTGCTCCATGGCATGTGGGATCTTCCCGGACCAGGGCTTGAACCCGTGTCCCCTGCATTGGCAGGCGGATTCTTAACCACTGCGCCACCAGGGAAGTCCCCAAACACTTTTAACAGACACTCACCAAAGAAGATATATACAGATGGCAAATTAGCATACAAAAAGATGTTCCATGTTTGTTATCTGGGAAGTGCAAATTACAACAAAATACCACCACACACTTATTAGAATGGCCCAAATCACTGACAACACCAAATGTTGGTGAGGATGTGGAGCAACAGGAACTCTCATTCAGTGCTGGTGGGAATTAAAATGGTATAGCCACTTTGGAAGAGAGTTTGGCAGGTTCTTACAAAACTAAACATACACTTACCCTATGATCCAGCAATCATGCTTCTTGGTATTTACCCAAAGGAGGTGAAAATGTATGTCCACACAAAAACCTGCACATGGATGTATATAGCAACTTTATTCATAATTGCCAAAAGCAACCAAAATGTCCTTCAGTAGGTGAATAAACTTTGGGACATTCAGACAATGGAATTTTACTCAGCGCAAAAAGAACTATTAAGCAATGAAAAGACATGAAAGAAACTTAAATGCATATTACTAAGTGAAAGAAGCCAATCTGAAAAGGCTACATACTCTATGATTCCAACTATATGACATTCTGGAGAAAACAAAATTGTAGAGACCATAGAAAGATTAGTGGTCGTCAGGCGCTGGGCAGGGGCAGGAAAGGGATGACCATGTAGAACAGAGAGGATTTTTAGGGCAGGGAAAATACTCTGTATGATACTATCATGGTGGATACATGTCATCATACATTTGTCCAAACCCATAGCATGTAAAACTACAGGAGTGAACCCTAATGTAAACTGTGGACTTTGGGTGTGATAATGACATATCAATGTAGGGTCGTGGATTGTAACAAATGTCCCGCTCTGGTGGGGGACGTTGATAATAGGAGGCTGTGCATGTGTGGGAGAGGGGGCATATGGGAAATCTCTGTACTTTTCTCTCAATTTTGCTGTGAAATTAAAACTACTCTAAAAAATATTTTTTTAAAAATAGTGGGCAAAAGAATAGTCTTCACAAAAGAAGATACGTGAATGGTCACATTAGCACACGAAGAGATGCTTAGCATTATTAGCCATCAGGGAAATACCTCAATAAAACCACAAGACGCCACTACACACTCAGTGGAATGGCTAGATTAAGAAGACTGACAGTGCCAAGTGCTGATGAGGATTTGGAGCATCCAGAAGTCTCATCAATTGCTAGCGGGAATGTAAAACAGTATACGCACTTTGGAAAACAGTTTCTTCTACAGTTAAACATACTTTCATTATTTTTTTAACATCTTTATTGGAGTATAATTGCTTTACAATGGTGTGTTAGTTTCTGCTTTATAACAAAGTGATACATTCATTATTAAACTCAGCAATTCATTTACCCCAAAGAAATGAAAGCATACATCTACACAACTTGTGTAGGAATGTTCATAACAGTTTTATTCATCATGGCCAACAATTAGAAACAGGGCTTCCCTGGTGGCTCAGTGGTTAAGAATCCACCTGCCAATGCAGAGGACATGGGTTCGAGCCCTGGTCTGGAAAGATCCCACATGCCGCGGAACAGCTAAGCCCGTGTGCTACAACTACTGAGCCTGCGCTCTAGAGCCCGCGTGCCACAACTACTGAAGCCCGCATGCCTAGAGCCCGTGCTCCGCAGCAGGAGAAGCTGCCGCAATGAGAAGCCCGTGCACCATGGCAAAAAGTAGCTCCCACTCGCCGAAACTAGAGAAAGCCTGTGCGCAGCAACGAAGGCCCAATGCAGCCAAAAATAAATAAATAAATAAATAAAATTTATTTTAAAAAAAACAAACAACCAATTAGAAATAGCCAAATGTCCACCTGCAGGGAAATGGGTTAACAAATGATGATATATCCATACAGTGGAACACTATTCAGCCATACAAAGGGATATATGCTAATACATGCAACAATACACATGAACCTCAAAAACTTTATCTGGAGCAAAGCCAGACACAAATGCATACATATGGTATGAAATTATATCAAATTCTGAAAAAGAAATCTGACCTATAGTGACAGAAGGCAGATCCGCAGTTGCCTAGGGCCTGGGGTTGGGCAGGGTATTGATTGCAAAGGGGCATGACGGAACTTTGGAGATGATGTGACCAGTCTACCTTGATGGTGGTGGTGGTTCATGGATATGTACACCTGTCAAAACTTATCAAATGTAAACTTAATATGGATACATTTTATTGTATGTAAATTATACCTCAATAAAGTTGATTTTTAACAATCAATTCCTCAGAAAATCCTTCCCTGACCACTCCCCTCTCAAACACCCCTTGGTAAACACACCCTTCAGAAGCTGTATTTTCTTCCGCTTCATTTCCCCAAGTCTGTTTGTTTTGTTTTGTTTTAAGATTTTTTTGATGTAGAGCTTTTTTAAAGTCTTTATTGAATTTGTTACAATAGGGCTTTCCTGGTGGTGCAGTGGTTAAGAATCTGCCTGCCAATGCAGGGGCCACGGGTTTGAGCCCTGGTCCAGGAGGATCCCACATGCCACGGAGCAGCTGAGCCCATGCGCCACAACTACTGAGCCTGTGCTCTAGAGCCCGTGAGCCACAACTACTGAGCCCACGTGCCACAACCACTGAAGCCCGCACGCCTACAGCCCGCGCTCCGCAAGGAGAAGCCAACGCAATGAGAAGCCCACACACCGCAACGAACAGTAGCCCTCGCTCGCCGCGGCTAGAACCGCTAGCCCGCTCGCCACAATGAAGACCCAATGCAGCCAAAAATAAATAAATAAATAAATAAATAAATAAAACTTTAAAAATTTGTTACAATATTGCTTCTGTTTTATGTTTCGGTTTTTTGGCTGCAAGGCATGTGGGATCTTATCTCCCCATCCAGGGATCGAACACGCACCCCCTGCATTGGAAGGCGAAGTCTTAACCACTGGACTGCCAGGGAAGTCCACCCAAGTTTGTAATTGTGTTTTTATTGGTTTCCTGTTAACTGCCTCCAGACAGGGAGCACCGAGAGGTCCCAGACCCCACCTCTCCAGCTCACCACTGATGGCTAAACACCAGGCCTGCACACAGTAGGTGCTCAACAAACACCCATTAAACAAGGGGATGCAGGGCTGGTGAATGGAGAGGGCCTGAGGGAAGAGCAGCGGCCAGCTGGGCCCCAGCCAAACCTGCTGAGCTAGAGTTCTGTGGACCGGATGACCTCCGGCCCGTCCACGCGGGGCCCTGGCTCCACCCCAGGGAAGTTGAGTCTGTGCAATTCCTCTGAGATGTCCACGAAGCTCTTGCCTCTGGTCTCAGGGAGGAAGAAGCCAGTGTAGACGGCCCCACAGACACAGACACAGAGGAAAGGCACATAGAGGAAATGGGACAAGCCCTCCTGTGGGTTAAGAGACCCAAGATCTGGTGTGGCCCATTCAGCCCCCACATGGAAGGCCCCACCACAGGTCCTGATGAGGGACTTGACCCTCTTGGCTCAGATAAGCCCCATCCCCTTCAGTCTCACACCTTCTGGATGGAGCCTCCCCTGGGGTTCTCATGCTGACAAGGACAAAACCTATGGCAGGGCCCCCGGGAGGGAGGGGCAGGCAGGCCTACCATGATGAAGGGGAACCCCAGCCCGACTAGGAAGAGCATGGTCCACATGAGCGCCCCGCAGACCATGTAGGCAGCAGGCCGGGCCATCTGGTCAAACAGCTCTGTGGCCAGGATCCCGGTCACTCCGGCTGGAAGGAGGAGTGGGGACAGGAGGCTGCCAGCCAGGGCTCCCTGGCCGGTCTTCCCCCCACCTTGCCCCGGACAAGAAAGTGGGGCCCTTCCAGAGCTCCTCCAGCCATTCCCTCCCAGAAGCCTGTACAGTGGGGGGAGGGCACACCCAAGCATCCTTCACCCAGACATCCGTGCTCCTTCAGCCAGGCCCAAAGGCAGGAGCTCTTCCCACTCACCAGGGCCAATGCCAAAGCTGAGGATGAAGGCAAAGACGCAGGACATGGCCAGGTAGGGCATCCATGGGAGGGAGCTCTGCGACAGAGGGGCGGGGGTGGGGGGTGGTGAGGTGAGGTCAGGCGGGGCCCAGCCTCCCGGCCCTCATCCACGCCCAGCTACCTGCAGGCACAGGGCCGCTGTGAAGACGCTCCCCCAGCAGGTCATCAGGCCGTACCCCCCCATCAGCAGCATCCGTCGGCCCACCCTCTCGATCACCACACACTGCAAAGGAAAAGGAGCCCTCACTGATTCACTGGTGTGGGCCACGGTCGCGGTCCCCTCGGTTTGCGGGCCAGCAGTGGGGAGGGGCCTCATGAGGAAGCTGGGGAGGCGGGCGCGAGAGCAATTTACCGCTTCAGTGGATTAAGACATTATTAACTTCTCAGAGGACCTCAGTCATTCAACCTCATTCAGTTTCCCCATCTCAAAATGGTGGTGGGAGTGCCCGGCAAACTAGGTGCTCGATAAGTGCTTGCTAACTCGCCGTATTTTAACATAGCGACCTGAAGTGGAAGTGGCTTAGCGCCGAGGCCTGCGGTCCCCGGAGGGCCAGCACCCCGAGGATCAGCACCCCGAAGGTGAGCACCCCGAGGGCCAGCATCCCGAAGGGTCCGTCGCAGGGCTGGGGGATGGGGTGTCATCCCGGAGGCAGACTCACGCTGAGCAGCGCAGCCAGCAGCTCGCAGCCCCCGGTCCCGATGGTGACGTACTGGACCTTCTCCGGGGGAATCCGCGCCTGGCTGAACACTGCCGACGCGTAGGCGTACACCTGCCGGGGGGAGGGGGGAGGGGCGAGAGGCCGAGGCGCACCGGCTCTCTCCCGGACCCCGCTCCACCCCCTTCCCCCTCCCCTCTCCCCCCAACACCGGCCTGGCCCGGACTGCTCACCGCGTCGTTCCCGCACAGCTCCATGGCCCCGCCCGGCACCACCAGGCTCGCCACCTGCCTCCGCAGCGCACGGTCCCGGAACAGCTCCCACGGGCGCCGCGCGCGCCGGCCCTGGCAGGCGGCGCGCTCCCGCTCCAACTCGGCCAGCTCCCCGGCCAGGTCCGCGGGGCCCCGCAGCCGCTGCAGCGCTGGGGGAGGGGGCAGGGCAGAGGACGCTGAGCTCCCTCCCCCAGGCCCTCTGTGGCCCCCACAGTGAGCTGCCCACGCCTACCTCCTTTTGCCTTCCCAGGGTCCCCTTGGTCTGATGGGGATGATCAGTTCACAGCACCACGGAGCAGAAAGGGCTTTAGAAACTCGGGGTTCTGCGGTTGCATCACACAGGACACGACAATTGTGGCAGATCTCCACTGCCGTCTCAGTTCTCCACCCGTCCCTGGGCCATGGGATTTGGCAATTGCTCCCACTAAGGAGGCGTGTATACATCTGCCCCTTGGTGCTGGGCTCCCCCTGCGACTCTCTCTGGCCCGTAGAATTAGGCTGTAGGAGGGCGTGCCGCGTGTTCCAATCCAGCCTCAAGAGACCTGCTGGTTTCTATTTGGTCTTCTGTCATCATCATAAAAACTTGCAGTGGGGCTGGCCCACTGGTCCCAGGAAAAAGCAGAGATGGCCCAGCTGGGACCGTCCTAGATCAGCCAGTGCCCAGCTGACCCACACCAGTGACAGAGCCTCCAGCCAGACCTAACCTTCATCAGCCAACCCCAGAGAACTAAGAGGCTTGGGCTAAGTAATTGCTTCCTTGGTCTCCTGCGGAGGTGCGACTGTTAGGCAACAAGAAAAAAAACGGACCCTGGTGCCGGAGTAGGAGACGCCATAACTAGGGCCTATGACATACAGTGTTGGTTCCTAACCAGGCAGAGGACGGTGAGGAGGCTGGAAGAATGAAAGCCCGTGTAACGTGCAAGAAACAAAACAGGTCTAATGAACTTCTGGACTTGGGCAAAGAGATCTCCAAGTGTCGAAAGCATGAACTAGCTGCCTTTACCTGAGTATTCTGAGCTGATTGTAAGGTAAATGAGCTCAAAAAGACCTTCAGAGGGAACACAATTTAATCAAATTTAACTTATTCCAGAGCTTGCTAGGTTAGTTAAATAAAAAAGAAAAAGAAATCTGTTTCTCATCTCTAGCTTCTCCATCTAGCAGAGTCCTAGGTTAAATCACAGCCTGAGAGCAAAGACTAAATCCAGAGCAAGGCCAGCGAGCCCTGGCCTGAGGGTAAAGATCAAATCAAGGGTATGGCTTACTGCAGTGCCTCATAGACCCTCCTGGCTGGAAAAACGGGCATTACAGAGGCTTAAGGGTATTGGTCCACCGCAGCTCGACATGCCCTAAATTCCAGTAATTAAGTTGCAAGAGAGAAGCATGTCTCGAAAAGAATTGTGGGTGTGGCTTTCTGGCACATAAATCAAATGCACAGAAAATTCACATCATTTTTGGAGAAAGTTGTATTGACAGAAGCTCTGCCAGCCTGGATGAAAAGACACCAAGACAGTTTGAAATGTAAAGACTTCTGTGCCCCAGTTTTCTATAGGTACATTTTCCAGGGCCCTCTTCAGGTGTCAAGGAAGGTGATAGAAAAGGAAGGACTTCTCAGTGGCCTGGGGAGCCCCTCCCTGGGGGCAGAGCCAGGGCTTCATGCAGGAGCACTCTCCATCCCAGGGCAGGGGAACATGGCAGGGTTTTCCCAGGGGCACTCAGCATTGCTATGGATCAGGCAACTGCTTTCTGCCTCCTTGCCGCCTCTTTTTTGAAAAACATTTTTTCACCAGTGTCTGCTGAGTGCGTGCGAGGCAGAAGACTTCTGTTTATTTCCTAGGTCTTTGGCTCAAGAAAAGGCATATATAGACTTGACATGATCTTAAGATCCTGGACTTCAAGCCTGATGCCATGATTGGGTGAGACTTGGTGGGGGTGGGGAGTGTTTCCGGATAGCACTGAGCATGTTCCTGCTCAGGGGAGGGACATGAATAATAATTGTGGCCACCATGGCAAGCTGGGAAGAATACATTAGTGGGCCCTGGTCTTCGCCCCTTGCCACATGAGTGGAGATGCCATGGATTTTCCCATCTCTGGACTTTGGGTTCAGTGACATGACTCTCCTTGGCTAATGGGAGGTTAGTGGGCAGGAAGGAACCAAAGGTTTGGAAAGTGCTTGTGCAGTGGATCTGCCTTCTGGGCTAGTCTGTCAGTACCAAGAGTGCGAGGAGCAGCGTGTGCAGCAGAGCTGAACTGCTCCAGCCCAGACCAGCCTCAACTGGCCAGCCCCAGCTGACCCCAACACCATGAGCCAGCCCAACTGAGATCAGCAGGGTCATGCAAACAGCCCAGCAAGTAAATGATAGAAGATGCAGTAAAGGATTGTGTGCTTTAAGCCAGAGATTTTGGGATTGTTCCTTTGGCATCATTATTGTGGCCATAGCTAACAGGGAAGACCATCAGCCCAGCTGGCATTGGGCCCTTGAGGTCTTCCTCAGTGTTTCTTCATCTTGCATGTCAGGCAGGGGGCAGGTGGTGCTCCTTCTCTGCACCACCCTGGGGGTTCCCAGATGGCAGGTGCTGGGTCTGTTCCATCCCACTGCCTTGGCGCTTAGGACAGCCCCTTGATAAAGAGCTCTGAAGGGATGGATGGATCATGAAATTGAGGCACAAAGAGAGGGATAGCTTTTCCTGAATAAATGCGACCCAGGAAATGAGGACCCACGTGCTCTGGCCAGATGTACCCCATGGTCAAGGGTGGTCTGGAGGCCCGAGGTCAGGGACTCACCTGCCAGACAGGCCTCGGAGTCTCCACAGTCAATGAGGAGGTAGCGTGGGCTCTCGGGGAGCAGGGGCAGGGAGGCCAGCTGGAGCACCCCAGGCACCAGGCAGCTGGCCAGCAGAAGGGGCCAGGCCTGCGGGCCACCCAGGAGCTCCCTGGGGAGACAGAGGAGAGGCTGGGCCAGATGCCTCATTGTCAGAGCTCTGTCCCCTACCGGCCCCCCTGAGGGCAGAGGGTCTGCATTACCCTGTGCCTCTTCCCAACCAGCTCTGGGTCTGGACACCCAGGTAGGGAACCACGATAGGACAGGGTCATAGCCCCACCTCATCCCTGGCAACTCCTCTCCCCAGGGCTCTTCCCAGGGCACAGGGCTCTGCCCTCACCTCCCTTTTCTGGGATGAACAGGACACGCTCCCTTTAAAAGCCCAAACTTGCACCTTCTCCTCTTTGCTCCCTGATCCAGAGACGCGAGAAGAGGGTGACTCACACCAAGTGTGGCTGACTGACACCACACTGGCCAGATGCATGTGGACAGGGTTTCAACGCCTTCATACAAGGAAGCAACGCCTTAATCCACTTGGGGGGGTAGGGGAGAAATTTAGGTGAAGAAGGGCTTTCCCTGGCATCCCTCTAACCTCTCAGTGCACGTGGGGTGGGGGGTGGCACTTACCTGAGTCCAACCACCTGACCCATCACGATCCCCAGGGCGGTGAAGATGGCTGAGGTCATGGCCACAGCCCCTCGGAGCTCCGTGGGGGCGCTCTCCCCCAGGTACATGGGCTGGACGTTCATGCTCACACCTGGACAGGAGCACAGCAGCTGTCAGCCACAGGCTGGACTCCCGCAACGCTTGGGCCCGCCTCTCCCCCCCACCCCCGCCCGCCCCCACCGCAGCCTTGGCACCACCAGCCCAACATCTACAGGCACTGAGTGCTGCTCCCTCAGCCCAAGCGCTCTGAGGGGTTCCTCCCCACCTGATGTAGGGCCAGCAGGACTCCAGTCAGCTCCCAGGACTTCTGAGAGAGAAGCCCTATCACCGGGAGGAGTGTGAGGGGCTCAGAGGGAGCAGATGCCCACCAGCGGCCCCGGCTCTCACCTCTTATATCAACTACCACTGCATGTTCTCCCCCATCTTGGCTTCCCTGGGGACGCACCTCGCACCCAGGCAGCCAGTGGGAAAATGGAACTGGATGGCGCCCCCACTGCCCACCCCAGAGGGTGACAGCCGGCAAAAGCTAGGAGGCCGCAGTACTGGGGCACCATCCACCTGGGAACACGTCAGGGAGGGCTGCTCCATCCCCTCCCTGACGTGGGATCAGGAAACAGCCCTCAACAAGGTCCTGCCTCTCTCTGAGCACTGGGTGGGGGAAGCTGGGAGGAAGGTGGGTGCACTGATTGCCAGAAGCTCTCCCACAGAGGTACACCCACTCTTCCTGCAGACAATTAGGGAGGGATTCCTTCTGTGCCATGTACTCAGGGCACAAAGTTTGACCTGGTCCCTCTTCCCTGAAATGTGGGCTGTTCTGAGTGACTCACTTCTAATAAGTAGACTGTGGCAAAACTGATGGTGTATGACTTCTGAGATTAGGCCATAAAATGCACTGGGACTGCGTCCTTGCGCACACACGTGGGCTCCCTCTCTCCCATCACTTCCTCTGGAGAAAACCAGCCGCACTGCTGTGAGAACACTCAAGCAGCCCTATGGGGAGACCCATAAGCTGAGGAGCCCGGGGCTCCTGCAAACAGCACACGAGGGCGCCATCTCAGAAGCACGTCCTCCAGCCCCAGCTAAACCTCAGGTGACTGCAGCCCTGCCTGACAACTTGATCACAGCCTCCTGAGAGGCCCCAAGCCAGGACCACCCAGCTAAGACACTCCTGGTTCCTAACCCAGAGAAACCATGAGTTAATAAATGTTGCTGGTGTTAAGCCAGTAAATTGTGGAGTACTTTGTTTCACAGGAATAGATAACTAACTAATAAAGACATCAGCACCTGGCTGTATAAACAGTAGGAGTCAAGGGGGATTGTTGATGGGCACCCCTAAAAGCCCAGGTGGACACGCTTAAAATTCTGCTCCCTCCCATGACAAGCCCCAGAGCCTGAGGGGTCCCTAAGAGGCTACTCTGCTTCTGTAGGGAAGATCAGAGAGCTCGTCCTAGATGCCTTTTCATCTTGACTGCCAGGAAGCTCCCAGCTTAGAGGACTTCTGTTGGTTTAAGTTTGGGGATGTTTGCCCTCCCATCCCTTACAACTTTTCCATTTTTCTAGATCCACTTTAAGTACCTAGTTATATGACCCTTTTAAGATAAATCATATCTAATCATTCTGCAAAAAAAAATGGTGGGCATGAATGGAAAACAAATCAATGAATGAAGGGAATAAAGAGGATACAGGAAAGAGTAGGAACAGAGGCAGGAGGGGGTCCCCCCACACACACACTGTACCTGCGCTGACGCCCACGAGCAGCCGCCCCAGCATGATCATCTCAAAGGAGCCTGCTCTGCGGCTGAAGCCAAACAGGGTCGCTGCAGCCACCACGAAGATGTTATTCACCAGCATGGACTTCTTCCTTGGGGAAGCCAAACACAGGCGAGAGAGGTGGGTTCAGTCCTGAGGACCACCCCTGGGGACCCTTCTCTGAAGCTGCAGCCAGCCCTGATCAGACCTGTGTGTGCATGAGGGGACTGAGTCAGGAGTGTAAGCTACACGAACAGAAATGACGCTGGCCACTGTAGCTGGGGTCACTTGTGGGATGCCCCCAGGGGCCTACTCCCACTCCCCTCCTCCAATATGCCCCAAATTACTCTCCTTTCTGCCTCCACCATGGCTTGAAGTGACAGAACTCATATGGCTTTATCCCTACCGATTGAGTATTGCTCTCCTCACACTCCTCTGTAAAGCAAAGGGCCTAATATCTGATTTCTCAGACTCAAGGAAACCCTGGGGAGGAAGAACAGGGACTTCCGGAGTGAGGGAAGGGACACCTGGGAAGACAAGTCCCTTCCCGTTTCCTCCGTGCATTGCAGAGTCACTGTTCAGAAACTTCAGGATGGCTGGGTGGTCTCTGCCAGGCTGGTTCAACGGGACAGACAGCAAAACAGGAAGGGGCACTGGGCATGTCAGCAGCTCCACACAATGAGGCGTCAGCTCTGCGCTCCTGACACCGCGCTCAGAGGCGCCGTCATGCAGGTCACCCAAGAGAGGCCACAGGAGGTCATATGGCTCATGTACTGACAAGGAAATGAGCCACAGGAAGCCGCTGGCCTGCTCCAAACCAACAGCACAGGGGTGAAAGATGGGCCAAAGCTCAGATCCCCTGGCCTGGAGAATGGAGAGTGACAGTGGATTATAACTTGATCCTGTGGTAACTCCAGTTGTGACTTATAAGCCACATACGGCTTCCTCACTGGTATAAATTAATACAGTACTTCCAGGACTTTCCTGGTGGTCCAGTGGTTAAGACTCCACGCTTCCAATGCAGGGGGCACAGGTTCAATCCCTGGTTGGGGAAGTTCTGCATGCCAATGCCGCGCGGTGCAGACAAAAACAAACAAAAAAACACAGTACATCCATTGTAGCTATTTATCTGGCGAATGCATTTTGCTGCATTTCAATACACAGACGACAGCAGAAACATTTACTTCCGCCCGGCAGGGAGAGTACTGCACCTTTCCGACCTCCTTAGGGACATGGCAGCTCTCCAGCTCTGGGCCACACCTGCTCCATGGGGAGCTGCCTGCCTCAGGCATCTTGCTGGCCCGCTGCTTTGATGACTTTATGCTGAAAGGACCTGGGGAAGAGGAAGCGGCAAGTGCACCCGACGTCATGGTAACATACAAGCATGACAGAGCGGGAGCCGCCACACCAGTGGAGCTCCTGACGTCCGAGGGCACATTTCCTCCAAAGTGCAGGATGGCTCGCTGCCCTTCCTCTAAGAAGGATGGACAAATCTCAGATGGCTTCTTTCTACTTTGGAGGCAGCCTGTCCCACAGTGAGTGTCGTGATCTGATACCTACACTGGATGATTTGCAAACCTGGAAGCTGTGAGTGGAGTATGCCCTAGTGGGTCCAAACCAGCTGCCAGATGCTCCGCCCCTCGACCCTCTAGACCTGGGAGATTGTGGTGCTCAAAGTGCCTCCAAGGAGAATCCCAGTGCAAGACCTAGGATTTTGGAGTAAAACCACTACTTCAGTGAATTACTACCCCCTTAATCAGAAATAACTCCTGGCTGGTCACTAGGCCCTAGTGGAGAATAAACACCAGAATGGGGTGTTTGGCTATTGTTTTAGCCAGCTGAGTCCTGGTTTTCTGTTACTTGCTGTTGATACTCCTGCTAAATACACAAACATGTTATCTGTGCAATTTTGCTTCCAACAAAGGAGGTTACATCAGTGAAAGCAGGATGGGTGCCCACGGAACTCAGTATCGCATTAGGAACCCTGTCATTCAGAAGTAGATGACCTCAGAGGGTAATAACCTGCTGAAGGACCCACACCATCAGGACTGCCATGCCCACTCAAGCATGAAGATTGGGGTCACCCCGATGGGCAAACAGCCTTAGGCCGGTAGAAGTGCTGACACAAGACAGGAGCAGAAAACCTGAGGATGGACGTTCCCGAGGCAGGTTTTGGAGTGACCAGCTCCAAAACCCAGGAGCAGACCCTCTACCTATGTTTCCAGGTTCTGGATCATACGCTTTAAACTAAATTCATCCACTAGTTTCCTTTTCTTTGATTAATTTTCCCTACACTTTCTTCTTTCTTCTTCCCATGAGGTGTCTTGAGGGCAGTTAAGTTTACCATTAAGTGTGTAGATTGCAGAATATCAACACGTTAACGGCAGGGCTGGCAGATTGGTCGTCACGTGGAAACTCTGCACTCAGGGAGGACACCTCCGTTGTGTCGTCCCTGGTGGCTGTGACGAGGCAGTGCCCTGGGTGGTCTCAGGAAGGACCGAACCAACTAACGTGAGGAGGGGTACATGGGGAGCTGAATATATGGGTGAAAGGTGCTGACACATGCTGGGTGGCCAGCCATGGGGGGTACCATGAGAGCCGCTTGTTTTTCTGCCCAGCCTTGCTTCTCTCCTGCTGTCTCACGGGTGTAGGCATGCAACCCAAGGTGGGCCAGGAACAACCCGTCTCCCTTGATTCTGAGAGCGAGTGAAGATGCTGGAGGTGGAACAAGGCTGGAGCTGATGCGCTGAAGGCATCTCCCAGGAGGAAAGTCCAGGCTAGGGTGGCCTTGCATCCTGCCCTCCCCAGGCCTGGCTTTTGACCACTTCCTTTTGTCCTATGAGCTGCCGCAGTATCCTTTGCATTATCACAGTTTTCCATTCAGTCTGTCAGAGTCTGTCTCTCTTGTTTGCGACCCAAGATCTGTATCAGTTGGATACAAAGTGGGGCACTGGGGAGAAAACACCTGTTCACAGTCAGTCAACGTGTGTTGTATTGGCAGCCATGGGTCCTCCCTCCCTCCCAGCATGGGACTCTTCCCTCTGCCACATCTGCTGGGAAATGTGAGTCACCTGGTGAAACTGCAGGCAGAGCAGGAGGCCGGTGAGGAGTTGACGCAGGCCTGGGCCTGCCGGGCATCCTGCCCGCACCCGGGGTGCCCCTCATTGAAGGGCATTTGGGGGCCCACGGGAAGCACTTACCTCCCCAGTGTGATGGCCAAGGGGCCAGCAAGCAGCACTCCCAGAAGGCCCCCCACGGGGTACAGAGACACGATGAGGGACCACACGAGCAAAACCAGATGGTCGGGCAGCGGCCGGCCAGTTCGCATCCGCCACGTCTCATTGGTGAATTCCTGAATGTGCTGTGGACAGAGATGCCAGTCAGCCCCCCTGGGGCGGGGGCTCCCTCCCCACAACAGGCCTTCTCCCCATAGGCCCTGCCTCTGCAGAGCAGGCAAGTCTCCCCAGCAATCCTACTCCCTTCGGGGCAGGACCGAACTCACCCAACTGCAGGGCACTGTGCTGTCTCTTTCAAACACAGTGTCTCCTGGAGCTCAGAGCTGGCCAGTCTCCATGTGCCCCTCTGAGTCCACTAACGCCCCCCCTCCCCCACTTTTGGCCTGGGAAGCCACCTGCATGGGCCACATCAGCAGGCTCCCCTGATGACCAGCTTTCTGATGGACTTGGCCATCAGTGAGCATCAGCAGAGCAACAGAGGAGGCGGGAGGGGTGTTTGTCCCCAGGGCTCCTTCACTGGGGGCACCTCAGGATTGCTGCAATGCCTGACCAAAAGACCCAGATACTCTCCTCTTGGTCAGAGATGAATGTCAGTGTCTGGCTGGTCTTAGGCCTCCCAACAGGACGTGAGGGAGGACATGAGGATGACCAGGGGGTGTAGGTGAGCAGGCCAGCTCAGGGTAATGGCTGTTAGCCTGGTGCCCGCCTGGTCCCTCTGCGGGAAGGACCTGTCCAGGGGAGCTGGGACCAGGGCCAGCTTCCCCTGACCTGGGCTTGAAATCCTCAAGGGTGACCATTCAAGGGGGTAGGGGAAGCCTCAGAAGCCAAGGAAGTCTCATTTGCAGGAGCCAGTGATGGCACATGGGAAGCAAGGCCTGAGAGTGTCCTGCTCTGGGCAGATCCCTCTCCAGCCTGCAAGTTTGCACTGAAGTGGACACTCGCATGCTTGTTAAATAAACAAATAAAAAAGCAAATGGAGCTCAGACCCCCCTTTCTAAACCCTTCATTTCATCCTCTTTTAAGGGACTGGGCAGCTATAGTTGTTTCTGCCCAGAATGTACTCCCATCCCCAACTTCTAAGCACCAACATGCTTTGAGGGAAATTCTTTCCCCTTGACAATTACAGCTCCCCACACAGTTGGTCACCTGACCCAGGCCTGGCCAATCAAAGTGCTCCACCCTCCTGACCACATGATTGGTCTAGTGGGCATGTGATCCAAACCAGCCAATCAAACTCTTCCCCAGCCTTTCTGTTGGAACTAACAGGGAGGAGTTCTGTTTGGGGGTTCCCAGTCCAGGACAGGAAGTGAGTCTGGTGACAGCTGCTCTCTTGCACTGGGTGGAGGATGATGCCCCGCACGGATACGGGAGCCCCAGTTCCATCCTGGGACCTGTTTCCTGCAGCCTCACCTCCTTCACAGCTATGTGACAGGACACTTGCCCTTCTCACTTAGGTGGGATAGAGGTGGCTTCTATCAATGGGGCTGAGAGATTCATCCTTTCCACAAGCATTTACGGAACATCGGCACAGGCCAGGACAGAGTCAGATGCTGGGGACTCAAAGATGACTTGGACACTGAGAGGAGACCAGCAGGAGGCTGAGACCAAGGGCTGGGGAGGGAGGGTGACTCCAGCTGGGGGGCTGCTAAAGGAAGGCTTCAGGGAGGTGATGGCATTTGGGTGGCTCTTGAAGGGCTTCTTGCAGGCGGGGCAGAGAGGGCTTCCCATCAGAAGGAGTCTTCAAGGAAGGGCTGGGTGCATTTGGGGAACTGCATTTAACCTGCTTTGGTAGCGGAGTTGGGGGAACGAAGGTGGGAGACAGGTGGACAGGTTCTGATCCCAGGAGGCCTTGGACTTCAGGTGGATGAGTCTGTCCTTATTCCTGTAGGCACTGGGGAGCCACAGAATGTTTCTGGGCAGGGGAGTGGTTTGATCAAACTTGAGAGGATCTAGAAGGGGGAGGTCAAAGGCAGGTAGGCCAGTGATACAGGCAGGAAAGACGGGGTCTGAACTGGGATTGTGGAAGAGACCCGAGGAGAAATGGCTGGAAGCCAGAGGCAGTTAGGAAGGACTTGGTGTCCAAGAGGGAGGGAAGAGTCAGGGCGGACCCCAGTCACTGGGTGGATGGTGGAGTCATCTACTGACATCAGGGACTCAGGAGAACTTGCGAGTTTCAGGGGAGGATGCAGAGCTGGGTTTGAACTAGCAGGGCCTGTGGAACATCGCAGTGGAGGTGGACATGTGGCAGAAAGCGCCACCAAGTGGATGCTGGCCTGAAGATCTGCTGCAGGCAGCTGCTGGCCCTGGCCCAGCACCCACTGGGATGGTGACGGTGCGCATGTGGGGTACATACCAAAGTCGGGGCATTGATGATGGAGAGGTTGTAGCCAAATTGAAAAGTCCCACCAATGCCAGCCGCACAGATGGTCAGGAGCAGGACCCTGCCCTGGAACTGAGGAGAGAGGAGAGGACACAGAGTGCCTGATTACAGCCTCCACCAATCCCAGCACTGCAATCTATCTGAACCAGGCAATGATGGCTCCACTTTGCAGATGAAGAAACTGAGGCAAAGAGGAGTTGCCTAGGTCATATGGCTGGCAGGTAGCAGAGGCACCCCTAGCCTTCTGCTCTGAGTCCAGGATCTCTCTGCCCCTTCACCCCTGACAGCATTTTCCTGAGATGGACAGCCATTCCGGGCCCTCCTTGCAGGGCTGCCCCTGGGCATGCCTGCTGTGGCTCAGGGGACAATGCCTTGAGCTGGGGCCCCACAGGCGTGAAGCTCTGCCTCTGGCAGGACAGGAGTCCCTGAGCTACAGTGACTCGCCCCAGTGAAACTCTCTCAACAGAGTGGCTGGGCCTCCCTCTCTTCCCTCCCAGCCTGTTCTGCCAGGAGGCTAAGAGGAGGGGCCACACGGACCTACATGTGTGGGGGCCTGGGGGGCACATGGAGCAGCAGAGCAGCCTGGGTCCCAGTGCCAGCTCTGCCCTTCCTCCCTCATCTTCTCTGAGTGGCTTCCTCGCTGGCCCTGGTGATGATAATGGCTACCTTCAGGCTGCGGGACAGCCAATGCGCATGTGCACTACACACACCTGGTACAACAAAGGGCAGCTTTTCATCCTCATGCAGCACCCTTAGAGATGGAGGGAGAACTCCCCAAGGCACCCAGCTCAGCGCCCTGATGCCCCATTATTAGATTGGTATCTTTTTCGGGGGATTCACAGTCTTATTTATATTTTTTCTCTTATAATTTTTAATTACAAAATAACATGCTCGTTAAATTTTTTGAAAATCCAGTGTACGCTAACAGTTCTCCACTCTCCCAAATAGCAGTGAACTGCTTCCCTCAGATATTTTCTGAGACATTCACAAAGTGGTTAACTATACAAAAATCAAATTGTTGATCTTTTCCTAGTAACTCTATACTACCTTTCTTGCTCGGGCAGATTGTCCCTCAAGTATAAAGCACTGTGTCATATTTATTATTTTTTTAATACTTAAATACAAGCTTCAAGTCAGAAGGATGTTTGGCTAAGAGCTTTCTGAAGAATTTCCAGAACCTGAAGACTACTTACTCATTCATCAGTGAAATACCAAGTGCCTGTCCCAGCCAGGAACTGAGCTGGGAGGCACATACGCGGGGGAGGTGGGGGGAATAACAGACCTGCTTTCACCGTATTGTGAGAACCTGGCCTGGGGGTGGGGAGGTAGAGGATGAGGCTCTGAGGGCAGGATCCTGCCAAAGATCTTGCCACAGGTCTGCAGGCAGGTCTATGACAGGCACCCTGGCTGCCCGCAAGTTCCTACAAGGTCTAAGTAACTTCCTCCCAAGCCTGAAGCCATAGGGGGAAGCCAGCTGAGAACCCAGGAGTCCCCTCTCACTGGAGTCACTGGAAGCACCCTGCTGGGCTGCCCGGAGGTGAGAGTTCCACTAAGAGAGCAGATCTGCAGGAAGCAGCAAGTCACGCACCGCCTGATGAGAACGGAGCCCATGTGGCAGGGGTGCTGGCAGGTCTCCAAGACAGCATAAATTACTTCGTTCCATGAGATCGTGCATGGAGATTGCCTAGTCCTCTGACTGGTCATGAAAAGCATTCAGACATTAGCTATGGTGGTGATTATTAAGTCAGTGAATAAAGATTTCTTGCTTCCCTACTGTGGGCAATAAATCTACTGTTCTAGGTGCTGGGGATATAGTAGTGAACAAAAGAGACGAAATCCGTGACCATTCCAGCGGGGGAAGACAGGCAGTAACAAATAAACAAGGAAAATACATAGTATGTCAGCTGTGCGACGTAGACAGAAAGCAGGCGAAGGTGAGAGGGGGTGTCTGGAAAAGGTGGTCAGGGAATACGCCATGAGAAGGGGGCATCCGCACAAAGACTTGAAGGAGGTGAGGGGAAGCGCCATGCAGATCAGCGCCGGTTGGCGGGGGAAACCCTGAGGCGGGGTGGTGAGCGGTATAGGCTTGCTCTTCCCGCTGCCCCGCTCCCTCGGTGCAGCAGGACGGGAGGACGGAGTTTAGAACCAGCGTGGAGATGAAGGTTGGGGAGAGAAGTGAAGATGGGAAACAGGCCCAGGACGGGATGAGGCGGCCAGGACTGCAGTGCCCAGGGGCTGCTGATTCTGGGGGCGTGTCCGGCCCACACGAGGACCAGAGGGATGCTAGCCTGGGACGCGGCCGGTGCGCAGGTCCCGCACATTGCGCCCCAGCCCAACACTGCGCGTGAACGCATGCTCTTGTTCGTCTGGGCCGAGTACCTAGCTCCACTGTGCAAACAAGGATCAGATACTTCTGTACACTGGACGCGTTCGTTGAGCCTTCCCGAGGGCACGCCAGTCCGTAATCCCTCATCCGAGTAGCCTGGGCCGGCAGGTCTCGGAATTCAGACGTTTGCGAAAAGCGGATCGGCGTGGAAGAGGGAAGCGCATGCGTAGTGGGCGTTTGCGGAGGCTCGCTCAAAGCTTACCTTAGCCAGAGCGCGCGGCCGAGACACGTGCGCAGGCGCACAGGGCGTAAAGGGGGTGGGGGGCTGAGCGGGTCACCTGAGTCCGAGGCTGTAACGGCGGCTCGTGTTCATCCTCCATCCCTCCCTTTCTGCAGCTCTGAAGGTGAAAAGCCACTGACTCCTTACTCGGCCGAGCCTGTGGCCCATCTCCGCAGACCGGAAGGGGGCTCAGGTCCGAAGTCACCACGGCCAACCCCTGCATCCGCCTCCGCATGTCTTGGCCTGATCAGCGCGCTCCAGACTCGCCCGAAATCCCGGCCCTGGCCCCTAGTCCCCTCGTCTCCTCCCCCGCTGCCTCCTCCGGAGTGACTCTCAGCCCGTCACTGCTGCGCTCTCCTTTGGACCTCCGCCGCCGCCCCTTCCGGCCCCTCTGCCCGGCCTCCTCTCACCCCAACCTGGCGCCCCTGCCCGCCTCCGGGAGGCCCCTGTCCCCAGGCACTATGAGGGCCGAGCCCTTGATTCTTCACAGACATCCCCACTCTCCTCCAGTACAGGTGTCCCCGCCCTTTCCCCCCGGAGGAGGGACAGGATTAGGAGGGCCAAAAGGCAGACCCACCAGTCTGGAGAGCTCTCATCCGTCCGTCCTGGCAGAGCCAGTGACTTGGAACGCGGATGGGAGACCCAGTCTCGGGTTGCAGCCCGGGGATCCATTCCGTGAGAGGCCAGCTCGGCCTATGCGACAAGATTAGTCCGGCCCAGTGGACCTTGTGAGATGAGGAACCACCGGGTCCACTGGGCAGGATTTATCTTTTATTTCTCAGGGCTTCTCAGGTCCTTCATGAACCCAGGAGTTGGATTAAGGCCAAATCGAAACCAGTTGCCAAAGATGCTATTTTTGGTCATAGAAACATAGACCTGAAAATTACCCTAGGAAGTCATCTGAGCAAAGACTGTGATAGGACATACACCAGAAGGGATACTGTTTTATTTTTGCTGCCCTGAACTTTTAAAAGTTTCTAAAAAACATCATGCATTTTTTTTTTTTTTTTTTTTGGTATGCGGGCCTCTCACTGTTGTGGCCTCCCGTTGCGGAGCACAGGCTCCGGACGCACAGGCTCAGCGGCCATGGCTCACGGGCCCAGCCGCTCCGCGGCATGTGGGATCTTCCCGGACCGGGGCACGAACCCGTGTCCTCTGCAACGGCAGACGGACTCTTAACCACTGCGCCACTAGGGAAGCCCTCATCATGCATTTTTAAAGGAAAAATATCAATACAATAAATAAAATATTAGCAGTTGCTAAGTGCATGCCTTTCTGCATCTCTGCATCTAATGAGATGATCCCCCGCTGCGATAATACCGTCTTCGCTCCCTCCCCGCCGCCCCCCACCATGGACACCTCGCTGGAGTCAGCCCCCCAATGCGTGGGCTCCCCAGCCACTAACTATTATCCTTAAGCAAGGGAGCTTGAGGTTTCTCTTCGGCAAACATTAATCAGGAGTTTAACCTTGAGTGTGTAAAAGTCAAGGTTGTGAGTGTTTGTGGCTGCCCAGTGCTGATGGCTAATCCTCTCAACGTCCCTGAGACTCCACAAGGTGGAGTCTGTGTCCGCAGCACCCCTGCAGCCCTGCTGGAAGTCGGGGCTGGGCTTTCAGATCTCCAAGTCCAGCGCAGACCCTACGGGATGGGGCCGTCAAACCACGCCTGAGTCAGGGGAGCGTGGAAAGACAACCCCCACGCGTGCCGACTCCTTCTCCGGGGAGCTTCCCGCGTGAATTCCCACCCAGTCTTGGTTTCCCTGGTGAGAAGGCAGAGGTGGGGGTGTTACAAAATCTTGGCTCCCTGTCCACCGATGCCGAATAGAAATAAGGAGACAGAGGTTGGAGGAAATAGAACAGAGTAGCTTTATTCCTTTTGCCAGGCAAGAGGGGAAGACAGTAGGCTAGCGCCTCAAGAACTGTGCCCCCCTCCTTGGGGAATCGGAGATTTTATATGTGGGGCTCGCAGTCCGGGGTATATGATAAGGATCAAAAGTAGTGAAGGTCTTGCATTTTTCTTCTGCAAATTCATGGCCAAAGCTGGTATCAGGCGGCTCAGCAACCAGGTCTGGTGTCCCTGAAGTTATCGGCTGGTGACCTTCTTTCTGAAATGAAGAGTGCTACAAGGGAGTGTAGGGGGAGAAGAAAGGCCAGGTGCAAAGGGTAATTTGTATGGAGTCAGAGAGTAATCAGCTTTGTGAAGGACAAGTCTAGCTACAAGTGTTTATTAGTAGTAATAGCTAAAGAATAACCAAGATTACTTAACTCTTTCAGGCCTGTTTATATTGTTTCCCCAGCCTGTTCACTGTTTCCTTATTTTCCTTGTTTATCAGAAAATTCTCATGTCTATTTTTGCTGCAACAGGGGCAAGGGAGGAGGGGTGGCCTGCTTTCAGTCACCAGTGCTCAGGACTTCCGGGAGGGAGGCCAACGTGGGTGGTGACGCCCCTCCCCCGCCATGGGAGCCACGACCCACGCTCCCTCCTACACTCCGGAGCCTGTCACTCTGCAGATGGGGAAACTGAGGCCCAGAGCTGGCGGGGAGGGGGGAGTAGGGGGATCCGCCCCCGGCACTCAGCGGGAGGCAGGGAACACGGCGGCTCGCACCGAAGGTAATCGATACCGCAAAGCTGGCTGGAGGGCTCCACCGGGTCTGCGCTCCACCGAGCCCCCGGCTGCTCCTACCCCCGCAGAAGCGGCGAGGCCGCCTCGTCGACCCGAGCCTGCTCCAGAAGGTGCCTCCACTGTTACCCGGGCCCGGGGACTCCCCTGACCCCCGGATTAGGCCTCCAGACCGCATTTAGCCCTCCCGGGCCGCCCCCGCCAGTTGCCGGGATCCGTCCCCGCTGCCGAGACCGGCTCCGGCCGCGAGGGGGCGACAAAGCCCGCGCTTCGGGAGTTGGCGCGGCGGGTCGCCGGACCTCTCGGGGCTCCGCGGTGGCAGGGAAACCAAGAGGCCTGAGCCAGGGCCCCGCCAGATGCGGGGAACTCCGGGGGGAGCTGCCCCCACGGCCCCTGGGCGCCGAGTCCTGGCCGAGCCCGGGCGTCCCCTGTTCCACGAGCCCCAGGTGATTTCGCTTCCTTGGTCCTGCGCACCCAGACCGCGCCCCGCCGGGGAGGGGCGGGGGGCAGGGCCTTGGTCGGGAGCTCGGAGGTCTGACACCCAGCCCACCCTGCCTCTGCCTCGCTGTGTGCCTCCCCTCTCTGCTCCATGAGGGGTGGGACAGGAGTCTGGATGGTGGCCTAACCCCTGGAGCCTGGTCTCAGGCTGGCCCCCATGGTCCCTGGTCTCTCCTTCAGCCCATCAGCTGGACATCCATCACCAGGTGGGTGGTGGGTGGGCTGACCTGCTTTGACCCGACTGCCTCCCCTCTGACCTCAGCGTCCTCATCTGTCAGCTGTGTTTTCCAGGAAGGGCTGGGGAGTGGTTCAAGGCCCCTCCTCCTTGCAGCCTTCCCTGTTCCTCCCACTTGGACTGGCAACTCTACTCTACACCAGGAGCCTCCCAAGGAGGCACTGGCTGGAGTTCAGAGGCCACCTGACCTTGGGCACCAGGCTGTCAGGGTGGGCAGTGAGCCATCACCAAGCACAGCAGGCCGGCCACAGGCCTGGCTGCAGCTGATACCAATGGGGTACCTGCAGTCCCAACATGTACCTCCTCTCTCCAGGCTCCATTTGCTCACCTGTAAAATGGGGACATCATGACGACTGACGTGCCCCCTGCACAGGCGCTGCACCCTCAGGCCCCAGGTGTGTCTGTTGACTGCCTGCACTGAGCATCCTAAGGGCAGGTACCGTGCCCTCTCTTGATCTCCAGACAGACCCTGCCTGTGGGTAGGTAAACACAAGGGGCTGCAGCCTGACTGAGTGTGGAGGGCAAGGCCTAGGGGCAGCCCCTGCAGGCTCAACCCCAAATCCAGCTTCTCCCTCCTCCTCAGAGCTGGCATCCACTCCAGTTCTGGGTCACATTTCCAACTTAACGATTCAAAACTAAGAAAGAAAGAAGAAACCCCAAGCAACAACCAGCCGAGCAGCCCCTCCTGGCCACCCTTTGATATTTGAGGACTTAACAGTGGAGCTGATTGCGGATAGGAGATTTAAAGCCATCTTAATTAGAAGCAAAGAATGTCCTCGGGGTTGGCTGTTCTAAAAATACAGCTGTGCCCACATCTGGAGGGGAAGGGTGGGAGGCGGGGGGTGGGGATGGCGGTTAGACAGAGTCTGAAGTGCTGACGCCTGCATTCCCTGGTGGGGGAGGCCCCCTCCCAGCAGGGCCCATGGTGGGGGAAGAGGGGAGGACACCAAAGTGGCCAGTCCCCTGTGGCTGGGCCACCTGGTGCAGGTTTGGGATGGAGCTGAACAGGCAGCCCACCCCTTCCTGGGCCCACCCTCACCCCTTCCCCATGCCGTCCCCACACCCCAGCCTCAGTTTCCCCAGGGGTTTGGTTAACACCCGCTGCTTCTTTCACCAGCCCCCGCCTGACACAGGCACAGCTTCTGACCGGGGAGGGGATTTTTCCTGGTTTTGATATTGAGTGCTATTTGTTACCTTTTATGAACTTGTCGCTTGTTTTGTTCATATCCTCATTCTAAACAAATGAGGTACTTTTGTACCTAATCTTGGATTTGTAACTTTGCATTTGTTTTCTTAAAGAGGCCCTAATACCTCACACAAGTGAAGGGCGTGCGAGGCTGGGAGAACATCTTGAGTGAAATGTGGAGGCGGGGCTTGTGGTGGTGTCTGGGCGGGGGGGCGGGGGGGGTGGAGGGGTACAAGGACGCAGGGTTCCTGTCCCAGGGGCTGAGCGAGCACCTGGCCTGGGGCTCACCCTCCCCGGTATGTGAGCAGGGCCTGGGCTGCTTGGCAGGGGTGTCAGGGGTATAAGCCAGGTGGGGGATGGGGGAGCCCAGGGCCTTTCTGAGCTTCTCCATCCTCCTGCTCTGAGCACTCAGTCACTTTCTGGGCAGGGCTCCCAGAGTGGTGGCCCCTGTCCAGCCTCCCAGGTCCTTGCCAGACTACAGATGGGAATTGCCTGATGATCTGGCAGGCAGGCTATGGGTAGGAAGACTGTGGGACAGTGTGGCCCTCAGGTTCCACATGGACCGGATCCCATGTGCATCCCCGGGTGTGCAGGTGGGCAGCAGACCCGTGTGGGACCACACAGTCTTTTCACTGTGTATCCATGAACTCACATCCCCGGCCCTGCCATTTGGCTGATTCAGCCAAGCAGATAATTTTCTTCCAAAACACAGCCCCGCAGCCACACTGAGCTCGAAAATAGCTGAGGTGGAGGGGGCGGCGGGGGGGGAGGGGGCGCCGCCAGCTGCTCTGGGGCTCGGCTGGAGGCGGCTTTGATGGTCAGGTAGTGGCCATAGCAGTGAGTGGAATGAGGGGCAATTGATGAGGGTCATGACAGCCGGGCATTGAAGGTCAGGCTGGCCTGGCAGCTGGGGCTGGGGAGGGACCATCTCATCCAGCCACTGAGGGTCAGAGATAGAGAAACCAGGGCCCAGGCGGGGAGGCCCACACCCCAGCTACTCAGCAGGGGAGCATCCAGGGAGCAGAGTCACCTGTCAGAGACATGGCAGGAGCCCAGAGGTGGCAGAGAGATTTTTGTCTCTGAACCATAGCTGGAGAAGGGTGAAGGCAAGGAGCTGGGAGGGCAGGGCTGGGGAGGCCAGGGAGGGCTTCCCTGAGTGGTCCTGTCCCCCCGGGACCCCTAACTCGGCCTGTCCCAAACCAACAGGGGGTCTCCCTCCCAAACCTGGCCCTCCCCTACGTCTCAGCCCCCTCGCCAAGCACTCACTAAGGTCTATGCCTTCCGCCTCCTTGACCCTGTCACCCTCGCTGTCACGTGCCCGCCACTGCAGGCCGCAGCCATCTTCCCCTCTGACCCCTGCTCTCTCCAAAGAGCCGCCATCTGATCCTAACCTCACCTGGGGCTCTTCACTGCCCTTGGGACAGAGACCACCACCTACAGGGCCTGTCAGCCAGCCTCTCATCATATGCAGCTCCTTCCCTGCCTCTGTCCCTCCATGCCACCTCAAGACCTTTGCACAAGCTGCTCTCCTGTCGGGCCTGGCTAATGCTTACTCTTCCTCTATCCTGACTGCCTCCTCCCTCCCCAGCCCACCCAGAGACCCTCAAATTCCTGGAAAGTCTATGTTGCTACCAGGCTCAGAACGCCAGGCCCAGGTCGCCCCCTCTGCCGGGCAGGCCTGACACAGCCCACCTGGACGGCTTGTTGTTCTTATGCTCCGGTCACGAGCAGCTGCTGCCGAGTGAGTTCCGGACTCAGTGCTAAAAATATCCCATGACCCAGACAGGAAGGGCCACCGGGGACACAGCTGCTCCTGGGGGCACTGGCTGGAGCTGCGGTGAGACCCACCCACAGCAGTTGGGGGCGTGGTCCATGTGCTGGGAGGGGGTGGGCACTGAGCTCGCAGCCCCTGAGGAAAGGCCCCGCGAGGGGTGCCACATGTTATCCACAGGAAGACACAGAGCCTCCAGCACTCACCTTGTTTCTGCTTCTTGCCAGCTGTTACCACGGGCACTTGCTGCCTTCGGAATAAAATACATCTAAAAATTGAGTGTGTGGGGCCCTAACAGAAGGTAAGTGAGCTCTGGTCCCTTCAGGGAGGGCTTCCTGGAGAGCTCTGGTCCCTTCAGGGAGGGCTTCCTGGAGTAGGGGGCATTTCTATCACCCTCTCTCCCTCTCCTTTTAACAGAACATCTAGGCTGGTAGGGAGGGAAATGAGTGACTGAATAAGTCAGATCTGGGCCGTCCCAGGAGAGAGATGCTGAATAAGAGGTGGGGAAAGGACTAGAGGGTTCCCTGTGGGGCCGGGGAGTGGGAGTCAGGGTTGGCTCCAGGTTTCGGGGTTGTCACTGGGGTCTCATGAGGGTCTCTCCTGGTGTATGAGCCCTGTGAGGAAGAAGGCCAGCTTGGTGGGCATGCAGCAGGTGCTGTCCTGCCTGTAGGCACTGGAGAGCCTGGACAGAGAAATCAGGGGTCTTCCGGTGTCCCCAGAACTGGGCACCTGTCCCCAGACCTGGGCTCCTTGCTCTGTAGCAGGCAGGGTCCCGAGGCCAACGAGGTGGCTTGGAGAGCAGGCTCATCGCCACCTTGCCACAGGCCCGCCTCCTGCCATAGTCCTCAGCCCAGGAGAGAGGAGGCGGCCCCTTGGGCCGGCCTGCTGCCCTGCTGCTCAGGACAGACAGATGGCTACACAGGCATTAGCATCCAGCACCCCGCCTGCCTGGCTCACCCAGACCTTCTCTCTGTAATTAACTGTCTGGAGGTGCCAGGGGTCGGAGCAGCGGGCCCGGTGCCTCTCGAGTGGCCTGTCCTCGGCCTGACACTGGACGTGAAAGACTGGACTGGTGGTGACAGTCTGCCCCAGGCCCTGCTCTGCCTCCTAGGGGCCTCAGTCCCCACCTGAGGGTACCCTGGGCCTGAGAAGGGAAGATGTGCAGTAGAACCCTGCCGTTGCTCCTGGCATGTCCTGCCCCCACCCTGGGCTCCGTCTCCCAGGAATGTGCTTCTCCAGCCCCAAACCCGGCTCCTGCCTTATCAGCCCCATCGAAGGGGAGAGACAGACACCCCTATCACATGACGGCCCCTCTGTTAGTCCCAGCCTGACCCTGAGCGGAGGGCCAGCCAGTGCCTGCTTGCTGAGGGGCCCGGAGGCAGGAATGCCTCCCCTTCCCCGTGCAGACAGGAAACCTGACCCCCTCGCTGGCTCCTTCAAGCCTGGCAGGCGCCCGCCCTGATGTCTGAGGCCCTGGATCCCAGCCCTGCAGCCGCACCTCCACCTGGGTGGGATCCCACCTGGGTGGGATTTGCTCCGCCAGCCTCACCTCGAATGTGACCTAGATTTGCTTTGCTGGAAAATGGAGGCTGTCTGAGGGGGCGTTATCACCTTGCTCCCACCAGCCTCTCAGCCCTTGGTCCAACCCCTGCTGTATCAGACTGACCTCTCTTCACTCCTGAACCCAATGCACACCCCCTTCACGCTCCCAGCCTCTCCCTCCCCGCCCCTCCCAAGTGGGCCTCCAGGGGCCACTCCCCAGGGGACCCCTCTTAGCCCTCCTAGGATCCACCTGAAATGGAGTTTCTCTTTTCTACCAAAATAACAGGGTATCTCAGATGGTTCTCCCCACTCCAGTCTCTCTGGGGGACTCAGGGTCCAGCCCAGGGCTTCCCTCACCTGCCACACTCGAGTCCAAAGTTGAGCTCCCATTTGGTAAAGGTCCGGGCACCTTCCTCTCCCTCATGGCCGCCATTATCCAGGGACCTTGGCGTGGCTTCCCAGGCCACGTCTCCCAGGGCTTCTCACTACCTTGTCCCTGCAGCCTTTTCCTGGTTCTGCTGCAGCCTCCCTGGTCTCCCTGCTTCCCTGGCTGTCTGCCTTCTCTCTCTAACTAATGAAGGTCGAGCTGCCCAGGTCTGGCCTCGCCCCTTGGGCATCTCACGCAGGCCCAAGGCTAAAAATTGGTCTACTGAAGGCTGCTACCCACACTTGGACCACCTGCCTGACATCTCCCCCAACATCACACTTGGGTTTTTCCACACGGATGTCATACAGATGCCCCAAACTCAGTGAGGCCAGAACAGGACTCTCCATCTGCCTGCCTTTCTCCCAGGCATTCTCCAGCTCAGTAAAGGCCACCGCCTTCCATCCACCCTGCAGCTCAGGCCTCGAAGTCACCCTTGACTCCTCTCTCACAGCTCTGTCTAGTCTGGCAAACCCACATCCCACCCCTCCCGGCCCTCCAGGCTCCACCCTGCCCAAGCCACCTGCATCCCTTGCATCATCCCTTGCTCACCGATTCCTCTGGCAGTCTACTGTGCTCACAGCAGTGACAATCAAACATCACCTCTTCACAGAGGATTCCCAGATCACCCCATCTGGCCTGGGGCACACTACCCAACCCTCCAGCCTCCACTTGGCTGTTATTTCCGTTAGCGCGCTGTCCTGCAAACACTAGGTCTCATCTTAGCACAAGACCATGATGGCCTGTCTCCTTGGCTACACCAGGAGGGCAGGAGTGATAGCATCTTTTGTTGGCCTTTGTGTCTTCAGCATCCAGAACAGTGCTTGGCACATAGTCGGTGCTCAATAAATGATTGACTTTGTTCATTAGAATGAATAAATGGAGTTTCCCTTTTCCACCAAAATAACAAGGTCCTCTCCAGCCCGTCCACTTGCTCCAGCCTGCCTCGTCACCGGGGCTGCAAGTCCCCAGCCTGGCCCCTCCTCCGGCGGCCCTCGTGGGGCTTCCCAAGGAGTCGGCAGTTTCAGCAGGGCCTGGACGTGCAGGGGGATTTGGACTCGCGGCTGAGCGCCTCCTTCGCTGCTCTTGTTCCCGGAGGGAAGAAGGACGGGCCGGGTCGCCGGCCAAGCCAGGTGGATGGACATATCAGTGCGGCCGAACACCGGGTTCCGCCCCGCCCACGCCCCCGCGTGGCCCCGCGTGGCCCCGCCCCTTCAGTCTCGCGGGGCCTCCTCGAGCAAGCACTCCTAGCCTCGCCCCCAGGGTGGCTCGTGGGTCCTCGCTATTGGTCCTCCCTTAGTTTGCCGCGAAGCGCCCAGTTCCTCATTGGCCACACATTCTCCCGCGCTGCAGCCGCAGTCACCACAACAAGCGCCACGTGCTCAACCGTGGGGCTTGCTCATTGGCCGCGAGTCCCAACCCGCCCACGCCCCCATCCTGCCCCCGGCTTCCTGCTTCCTCCTCCTATTGGTTACCTGTCCCAACACCCCTCCCTCTAGCCCGGGCGCGCTGCATCTCGGATGAGGATTGGCCGAAGACAGGAAGGCGGGGTTTGGAGGCAGGTTAAGAGCGCTTGGCGGTCGGGCCACGCGTTCCTGAGAAGGTTCAATGGCGTGGCAGGGGATAGCGACCGAGTTCCTGCAGGTGCCGGCGGTGACGCGGACCTACACCACAGCCTGCGTCCTCACCACCGCCGCCGTGGTGAGCCGGGCGGGCGGGTGGGTATAGCCATGGTTACAGCCCTGGGGGTTGCCATGGTTACGGTTGGACCAGCACCCCCCCGCCCGCCGGGGGGTAGCTCCTGACGCCCCCTGGTTCCGCAGCAGCTGGAGCTCCTCAGCCCCTTCCAGCTCTACTTCAATCCGCACCTCGTGTTCCGGAAGTTCCAGGTGAGGCTGCCCCGCCCCTTGCACCTGCTGGCCCAGCCCCGCCCGCCCCGCGCCTGACCGCCCGCCCCCATGCAGGTCTGGAGGCTCGTCACCAACTTCCTCTTCTTCGGGCCCCTGGGATTCAGCTTCTTCTTCAACATGCTCTTCGTGTATCCTTCACCGCGCGGGCCCGAGAGGCGGGGGTGGGGGGGGTGGGGACGGCGGGAGCGGGGAAACTGAGCTCCGCTGGGAGGCACTTCCTATACGGACGCTGCAGGTTTCGCTACTGCCGTCTGCTGGAGGAGGGTTCCTTCCGCGGCCGCACGGCCGACTTCGTCTTCATGTTTCTCTTCGGGGGTGTCCTTATGATCGTATCCTTCCCGGGCTCTGGAACCTCTGGGCCCGGGCTGTGCTGGCCCTGGGGCCCGGCTTGAGCGCCGGTTGGAGAGGGACAGAGTCGCTTCCTCCAGCTTAGGCTGTATTGAGCGTGCATCGCGTGCTCAGCTCCAGGTGCCAGGGCTAGGTCCAGTGCAGTACCCAAAATGCCACACGGTGGGGTACCCGGCGCTCTGAGCCCTGAATGCCAGTATCCAGGAGGAACTGGGGCCGGGATGACCAGTGGTGGGGCCTGGGGTGAGGTGGAGAGGCAGTGCAGATCAGGTGGCCCCTGGAGGCCACAATGTGGCCTTAGATTGGGAAGGGAAACCAGCCAGCGGGAAGGTTCCAGGGGTTTAGGAAGTCAGAGGGGCCCTGGGCAGGGCATGAGGCCTTGACTCTGGCCCAGCTGCTGGGGCTCCTGGGCAGCCTCTTCTTCCTGGGCCAGGCCCTCACAGCCATGCTGGTATACGTATGGAGCCGCCGCAGCCCCCGGGTGAGGGTCAACTTCTTCGGCCTCCTCACCTTCCAGGCGCCATTCCTGCCCTGGGCGCTCATGGGCTTCTCAATGCTGCTGGGCAACTCAATCCTCGTGGACCTCCTGGGTGAGCCTGCTGTCCATCCAGCCTTCCCCAAGCAGGCTGTCAGGGACTTGAGGGTCTGCTTGGCCAGGGCCCCCCGTCCACCTGCACTGGACCTCTCATCTGTCCCCACCACCTCTTCCTGCCCTCACGGCTACTCTGTTCTTCCAGCCCCTCAAACAAGCCAGCCTATCGGTTTTACTTCAGGCCTCACCTGCTTGCTGATGCTTGTGTAGGTTCTGACCCAGGTGGGGATGGGTGGGTCAGGGTTCCTGCTTCATGGCTCCCATTCCTCCCATGTTCTCAGGCCTGACCCCCTCCCAGGACCTGCCCTCTTCTGGGTCAATCCTGGCCCCACCCTGGGCTGGCCGTCTGTGTAGGACATTGGTCACCCGTGCTCTGGGGCCTTCAGGGCTGCGCTGGCCGTGGGCTCTGGGCTGTGGAGGGTGGCTTTAGCAGTTGGTGGCTCTCCCACAGGGATTGTTGTGGGCCACATCTACTACTTCCTGGAGGATGTCTTCCCCAACCAGCCTGGCGGCAAGAGGCTGCTGCTGACCCCTGGCTTCCTGTGAGTGCTGAGATGACAGCCCTCCCTACTCCCCCCCAGATGGTTCCCTACCCCATGGGGTAACCCCTGTTGGCTGAAGCTCAGCGTGGGCCCCTCCCCACAGGAAGCTGCTACTGGATGCCCCAGAGGAGGACCCCAATTACCTGCCCCTCCCTGAGGAGCAGCCAGGACCCCTGCAGCAGTGACCCCACCCAAGGCCAGGACCAGCCCCAGGGGCCCATCTTCCCGGCCTCTGGCAGGCCTGCATTCCCCCCGCAACCCCGGCTTGTAGCACAGCTACCTGTCCTGGAGGCTGGGCCATGCCCAGGGCCCACCCGAATAAACAATGACCTGCATTCTCTTCACACACAGCACTGGCCCTCCTGCCTCGGCCGGCCACACCTTTCCATGCAGGGTAGGTGCTGCTGGCCTTGACCAAGGGCCACCAAGCCTGACCTGCTCTCTCAGACCAAGAGCAGGTGGTAGGATGGGAGGCCCAGAGAGGGTCCAGAACCTACCCACAATTGCCCAGCAGAGCTTTGAGCTCTCATCCCCACCCTGACTGTGCCTCAATTCAGCCTTCAGTGAGGGGTGTCAGATACTGGTGGCGGGGCCAGGACTGGGCTAGCCAGTCATGCTGAGCCCAGTCTGTGGTGGCTGCTGCCCGAGGGGCCCTCAGGCTGATGCCTCTCTAGGCCCCTCCTGTCCCTCACCAGCAACCCACAAGGGGAGCTTTGCCTCATTTTCCAGCTAAGCAGCTAAAGAACTGGCTAAGTACCCAAGGGGCCAGGTGCAGAAAGGGGGCAGGACCTTTCTGTGACCCCGAAGCCTTAAGTGTCACCTCAGCAGAGTCCAACGGCTGAGGCAGAGACCTCTGGGAAGCTCTGCCCCTGCCATTTTCAGTTGAGGACGCGGAAGCCTCCTCTGGCCCACAGCTCACTTGCATCAGATGACCAGTCCACATGGTTTATTCCTGGATCGTCACCAGCACGAGGGCTCCTCCAGCCACCGGCTGTCACGTTCACAGATGACAGAAGTATTCGCCATGGAATGGACCTAGACGTTGTAGTGAAACCTTTGGAGCAGCAGTGGGCTCTGCGGTGGGCAGGTGGCATGTGAAGGCCCCTCCCCGGGCCTCTCCCAGGCAGGTGGCCAGCCTGGCCAGTGGGCTGAGGCAGGCAGGGTGTATCCCACCCACCAGCTGGGGGCTTGGGCCACCGCCTGCTGGCCTGAACACACACCTCAGCAGTGGAGCCCACTTGTCTCCAAAGCCAGCTGGACCTGGAGCCTTCCTCTTTGTTCAAGGCCTTCCAGTGAAGCCCAGCTGTCTCCTTGCTTAGGGTCCAGCAAGTTCCACTTCTGGATGAAGGGCAGTGGCTGGAGTACAAATTCCTAGGACGTGCTCACGAGGCCCCCCACCACCCCCGCCCCAGCCCAGACGCCAGGCCCATCTCACCCCACATCCCACAGCGAGAACCCTCAGGGCTCTGCCCCTGCCCAGTGTGGGGCTTGGGCTGGGTACCGGGTGCCATGGGGCCCCAGCCATGCTCCGGGGAGCAGAGCAGTCCTGCCTCTCAGTCCCGCCAGCAACTGAAGGTGCAGGGTCTGGGCCCATGGTCTTCAGTTAGACTGTAGCTATGCCTGGGTTACCCTGCGGTGCCTGGCCCAGTGAGCAGGTCCCCATGTGCCACCCTCCTGGGTCTCACATCCCAGGCAGAGTGGGGACCCTTCCACATTACAGAAGAGGATGCAGAGCTGCATCACCTTCGAGGTGGCACCAGGTTGGGTGTACTGCTCCACACTCTTCTCCTGTTACTCCTCACAACCGGCAGGGAGGTGGGGGCTGGCCCGGCCACAGCATCAGCTGCGGGTGGAGATGGGCCCCAGTCCACCTGTTATGTGTGAGGTGCTAGGAGGTGTGGCGAGAGCAGAGCACACCTGCTGGAGCTGAACAGCTGGGCATGGGCACCCGGGCTGGCAACACACCCTCAACGACCGCACAAGATGAGGCCTCTCCAAGGACCAGAGAAGCAGGCTCCTGGCTGGGGGCGGGGCTGTGGCTGATAGGGCAAGCAGCCCTGCCTGCTGAGCCTCACCTTCTCATCCCTCTGGGACTGCAAGGACTTGCTGAGCACAGATGGGCGGGATGCCGGGGCCAAGGGGAATCAAAACTGCTCTGAGTCACGGGCCTTGCAGGGCTGAGAATAGAGCCACAGCCCTGCTAAGGCCCAGCTGGGGACATGAGGCAGAGGAGGCTGAGGGGCCTGCCCGCAGCCTCGACCACGTGTCCTGACCACATGTGCTCTCCCCCATTCTTGTTTTTATGCCACCACTTTGAAGAAACGGAACAGGACCTGTTGCCTTTTATTTAAAAAATGTTGCTTGCCCTGCCTGGGGCTCCTATACAAAAACAAAACACAACCCCAAACTAGGCTTCTTCCTGACCAGAGACGGGCGGTGGGGACTGGAGCTCAGCAAAAGGAATGTGTACCCTGGGGTGGATGACCAGGAGGCCCCTGCCCCGTGCTCCTCAGGATGGCCGGGCTGCCCCCTCCTTGCCAGAAGATGGAGGGGAGACGGTCCAATCTTCCAGATGCTCCGTGGGAGCCAAGCACCACTGGGTGGTTACCAGGCCGGGGCAGTGTTGGCCAGACGCCTCATCCGCCTGCAGGAGGGGAGAGGGTGGTGACCCTGGGCAGCTGCCCCTCCACCAGGGATCTCTAGGGCAGCCAGGGGAAGGGGCAGAGACAGGACGTGGTAGGTGGGATCCCCAACCCCTCCCTCAGCCTTGGCCTGTCTGCTACTTGGGGCCCTGAAGCTGCCCTCTGTCCCACCCACCTCTCCAGGGGTCCCGAAACCTGGTCTAGGCTGTGGTCAGACCGACCCAAGGGCTACTCTTGTCCCCTGCAGGGCTAGACTGGGACTCATCATCCAGGGGCCTGCTGGGTCTTGGGAAAGGCGACGGTCCTATCCTGCCTGGAAATGGGGCTGGGGAGGCACCTTGTGTTCCTGTCCTGGTCGCGGATCTTCTTCTCCATCTCGGCGTCTGTCAGGGTCTCCAGCAGCGGGCACCACTGATCAGCGTCGCCTGTATTCCGGATGGCAATCTCCACCGTGGGCAGGGGGTTCTCACTGTGGAAGACGGGAGGAAGTAGACAGTTCACAGAGCAGCAGCTGGAGAGGCCCCAGAAAGCGCTGTCCATGCCCCATGGGCAGCTGGAACGCTGGAGCCTGATTTCTGTGCCCAGCCCCCAACAGGGCGGTGGGGGTGCTGCAGCCCAGCGGACAGCACGACAGTGACTCCGGGTCTGCATGCTGGGGAAGGGTCCATAGGACAGCGCTGCAGAGCCAGCTGTTCCCACTGCAACTGTGGGGAGGGGGAGGGCCATCCGCCTCGCTCAGCGTCCACGAAAAAGGAAACCAAAGGAGTCCACCCAGGAGTCCAGACGCCGCTCACCTAGGGCCACTGCCCCTGATGGTCCCACACACGGCTCCTCAGCCCATCATGGGGCCCAGAACCCACGACCCCTGACCGCTCCACCTTGGGGTCCCTCAGAAACGTCTCCGACTCCGGCTGAGGGCCACCTGCACACCCTCCGGCTAAGTGGACTCAGTGGTGGGGGGAGGTCAGCCTCAGCGAGGCCACCAAAGCTGGGGGTGCCTGACCGAGCTGCCGCCTCTGCCAGGAGGGCCAAGCCCAGGCTGCCCGGTGAGCCTCAGCACAGCCCGAGCCCTGCCCTCGTCTACCTGGAGCCCTGTAGAGCCAGCTCTGGAGGAGGGAGAGCGGGGGGGCCCCAGGGAGGTGCCCGGTGAATGATGGCACAGAAAAAAACGGGCCCCTGGCCTTGGTCTTAACACCTCATCTCGAAAATGGGGACAATGTCCTCGCTGTGAGGGATTTCAGAGGATCACTATTACTAAACATCCAACGTACATCCACTATGTGGGGGCCGATGCCACTCCCACAGCCCCCCGAGCCCGTACCGAGGGGCTGCCCAGCGTGACTGCAGAGCCCCCGCCCACCCCCCTCATGTTGCTCCTCGGCCTGGAGTCTCAGGGACCGCAGGTGCACGGGGCACAGCCCAGGGCTGCCCCGCTCCCCTGCAGAAGTGGGGCTCACCTCTTGCTGCCACAGCTTGGCCCATGGGGTCCATGCCCATGAGGCCCGGAGCCGGTGCTGGTGACTCAGAGGCCCGTGGCTGGGCCGCCCCTCCTCGGCCGCTCCTGACAGCTGCTCCCCAGCCGGGTGGCGGTTTGGCAATCCCAAAACCAGCCGGCCACAGACCCAAACATCATTCCTCACCTCGAGGGCTCCCAGCCGCCTTCCTCAGGAGGGGGAAACATGAAAGTCGCCAAGCCCATGCGAAGGGGAGCCAAACATGTTTTCCTCTTAAACAAGAGCTGGTGCGTGGGTCCTGGAGGCCCCTGTGTTTACCTCCCCGTGGCTCTGGGAAGATTCCACCCCAGTGGGTTTGTTCTAAAATAAGAACTGCTTGAACCAGGCACGGAAGGATGGGTCTGGAGCCAGCAGGCCCCATAGGTGTTGCGGGGGACATGCGGGCAGAGAGCCACCCTGCCGCCCTCAGAATCCCCTTTGATGGGATTGTGCTTCCCGGGCCTCAAGGCCACCTGGGACCCTGATGTTCCCACAACCTGTGGTATCCAGGCAGGGAGGCCATGGCTGAGGAGGCAGAGGACCTGGACGTTCATCTTCGATGTGACCTCACTTTTATGACCTCACGAGGTACGAGAGGCCAGCTGAGAAGCAAGACTGTGCCCACTTGGTAGATGAGAAAGAACAAGGCTGCGATGGTGAGCAACCTGCCCACAGCTCCTCAGCTGGGAGGAAGGGGCAAAACTCGACGTTGCCTTCCTGTTTATGATCAACTAACTTTGGATAAGGGGCCAAACCCACTCAATGGGGACAGAGCAGTCTTTCCAACAAATGGTGCTGGGACAGGAGCCTGGATCAGGCCACCGTTTCTTAGGTAAGACACCAAAAGCACAAGCAACAAAAGAAAAAATAGATAAACTGGACATCATCAAAATTTTAAACTTTTGTGGGACTTCCCTGGTGATCGAGTGGTTAAGACTTCGCCTTCCAATGCAGTGGGTGCAGGTTCAATCCCTGGTTGGGGAGCTAAGATCCCACGTGCCTCTCGCCAAAAAACCAAAACAAGCAATATTGTAACAAATTCAATAAAGACGTTGAAACAATGGTCCACATCAAAAAAAAAAAAAATTTAACTTTTGTGCCTGAAAGGACACTCTCACGAAAGTGAAATATAATCCCACAAAATGGGAGAGAATATTTGCAAATCATGTATGTGATAAGGGACCTGTAGCTGGGATACATAATGAACTTTTACAACTAAATAATAAAACACCAAATAACCCAATTAAAACACAAAGGACTTGAACAACCTTTTGTCTAAAGAAGATATACACATGTCCAACAGCACATGAAAATATGCTCAACACCATCAGCCACTGGGAAATGCAAATCAAACCACACCGAGATGCCACTAGGGTGGCTAGGATCAAAGTCAGGCGAGGATGTGGAGAAACTGGAGCCCTTGCTCTGCTGGAGAGAATGCAAAATGGCGCAGCTGCTTTGAAAACAAGTCTAGTGGCTCCTCCAAACGCTAAACAGAGCTACCACGTGACTCAGCAATTCCACCCCTAGGTACATACCCAAGAGAACTGAAAATAGGTGTTCAAACAAAACCTCGTGCACAAATGTTCACGGCAGCACTACCCTTAACAGCCAAAAGTTAACACAACCCAAATGACCAACTGATGACTGGATAAATAAAGTATGGTCTGTCTATATGATGGAATATTATTCAGCCACAAAAAGGAATGAAGCTCTGATACAGGCTCCACATGCACGAACCCTGAAAACATTATGCTAAGAAGCCGGCCACAAAAAACCATATGTCATATGATTCTATTTACATTAAGTAATCAGAACAGGCAGATCCACAGATGGGAAGTAGATCAGCGGTTGCCCAGGACTGCGGAACTGTGCAAACACACAAAAACCCACTGAGTTGTCACTCTAGGTGGTGAACGAAAACAAGCCGGCCAGCCCGGCCATGGGGCCAGCGCAGGGGCTGGAGCCCCAGGACTAACCTCTTCTGGTGGCTCTGGTCAGCCAGTCCACAACGACCCTGGTGCCTCCCAACCCTGAGGCTGTTCCAGTGACAATGCCTCTGTCCCCCACCGGGCACAGCTGCCAGGTTCTCTGACCCTTTGCCTGTCCCCAGCTTCCTCCAGCCGCTCCTGCCCTGGCCATCTGCTGCCTCCTCCCTGGCCCACACCCTCTGGCCTCGGTGGCCAGGCACTCGCACCTCCTCTGCTGGACAGCGTGCTGGTTCTCCCGTGTCCCCAGCCAGGGTGCAGGGCTGGCCTGGAGGAGGTAGAGGAACTCTGCAGGATGCCACCCCCCTCACAGTCTCGGTGACTGTCTGACACCCTCACACCCTCTGCCCAGCCCTCCCCTGGGGAGCCCTGCCCCCTCATCACTGTCTCTGTCTCCATTCCGCTGGCTCCAGGACATCTATATGTCCTTCTGGTTCAGCTCTGTCCTCTAGCAGCCACACGCCCGCGTCCCCCTCATGCTCACTGCCTGCCTCTGCCCACATCAGGCTTGCCCGGCCCACTGCCTGTTCTCCGCACTGGTGCCCCAGCTCACTAGCCTGTGACTAGCCTGCTCCACTGTCGCAGAGGACGGCACCGCGGCCAGACACCGGGCTGGGCTCAGTCCGGGGGAGACAGCCAGCACTGGCTCACAGGAATCCAGAGTGCTTCCAACAGGGGTGACGGGGCCCAGAGCTTAAAGTCCCCTTGAGGAGTCATGTGACTCAGCAGCTGCCAAGCCTCGCGTAGCAGAAACCAGGCAGGGGCTCCCAGTCCAGCTCTCTGTGGGCCAGGCAGGCCCTGGCCCTGGGGGTGCGGCAAGCCCCTCTCCTTTCCCCAGGCAGAGGCTGGACAGCAGGGAAAGGCTGGTACTGGTCTCCCGGGGAGCTCCCAAGGCATGGGGAGTGCACGGGGAGAACGCGGGGTGGGGTCAGGAGACAAAGTTCCAGGCACCCTGCTAGCCGCAGTCCTGCCCCTGGATGATAAAGCCTGACCCCGCGCTCCCCTTCCTATCCTGCCAGCTCTCCGAGCACCCCGCTGCCCAGCCCAGACCCAGCACACGCGAGCCCACGAAGCCTGGTCGGCTGGAGAAGTGCAGCAGCCCTCCTGACGCCAAAGGAGGCCTGTGGCCGCCTCCAGACCACCAGGCAGGCCGCACCCACCCAGCTGGCTGGGCCAGGCTGCTGTGGAGGGGACATGCTTACCACAGTCCCCAGTGGGGTGGCCCTGCCTTTGATCCTGAGGATTTGAAACCTGCATCTTCAGTACCAGAGTCATTCCCACCCACACAATGGAACGTGTTAACTAGCTGCTGAAATGGGAGCACTCCATCCAAGTCCTGACCTGCACGCCTCGGGGCCCCTGCGGGCCTGCTCTGGAGCTGCAGGTCGCACTGCCGACAGCCCAGAGCCCCGGGAATCAGAGCAGGAGGGATGCGGCCTCGTGTGTGGACACCCTCCAAGTCCCCCTGCTGCACACCAGTGAGGTGTGGATTCTGACTCAGCATTTGGGGATGAGGGACTCCCAGGACCTCAGGGTCGACTCTAGGAAGCAAGGCCACCCCAGACTGGCCCCAGACCGGTCGGCCTCAGCTTGCATGCCGTCAGTGGACACACACCGTGACACGGTGAGCAGACCTCCCATGGGATGCGGAGTGTGGGCCTGGACCCACATCTGTGGAGCAGGATCCCCAGTTAGCGGGGTTGCTGGTGGTCATGGGAGGCCACGCATGTTATGTCAGCCGGGACGCCCGGGGCCTCAGGCCCTGCGGGTGTTGGTCATTCCTTCTCTCTTGCTCAGAGCTACAGGAAAACTGAGAAGGCTACCTCCTGGGATTTCTGGGGGAACCAGCTGAGACACAGGTAGACCCACGCACGCCCTCAGCTGCCCCGTCTCTGCAGGGCTCTTCGGCTTTGCTCCTCTGCACACCTTAAGGGGGGGTCGGTCCCTCAGTAACGGCCTCCAAATGTGGACGGTGACAGCTTGACGAGCAGAATAAATCCTAACATCCTGTTTTGATGCAGAGATACTCAGTGCCGCCCGCACTGGCACCCCATCCCGCAGAGGAAAAGGAGCTCGGGGGACAGGGCTGGATGTGACAAACAGTCCTGTGGGTGGGCGAGCTCTGCTATGTGGTTAACGCTCGCCGACTCCTGCCCCGGCCAGGCCTGCATGGCAAGGCCACCAGGAACAGGAAGGCCACATCTGTGTCATGAGGAGCCCCATCCCCCAGTCCACCCCCACCAGCACCCATGACACTGGACCAAATGCTACATTTACACTCCCTACCCGCCCCGTCCCCAGCAGCCTGAACGCTACTCCCTCTTCCACACTGGCAGCACCCAGTACGGGTCCAGCCGGCGGAGGCGCCCACCACCTGCTCTCTGACTGAACAAGTAGCCTCTTGACTCCCCTTCCAGGGAAGGCAGCATGGAGTAGCCCTTGTTTGAGATTCAGTGCCAGTCCATCAGACGACCCTGACCGAGGAAGGGTCTGGGTGAGTGCAGGGAGGAGGTGGTGTGTGAGGGCGGCAGGGGCTGCTGGTGGCAGAGTGGGTGAGGACAGAGGGGCAGACCCGCCACCTCCTTAGATCCTCCTCTGTGATGGGGGATGGGAGGAGCCAACAGAGGCCGTTGAGCCCGCAAAGCTGCCCTCGGCCAGATGGCATCATGAGGCTCCAGAAAGTCCCAAAGGCATCACTACACACAGGGGGAAGCCTTGTCCCCAGAATGGTCTGCAGAAGGAGGAGGAGGCACCTGTCCGAGACCTACCTGAAGGCGTAGGTCTTCTGATGCCAGCTCAGCTGTCCCCGGATGCTGTACGCGATGGTGGTGACGAACTCCCCGCCCAGCCCCAGCTCGGAGCACAGCTTCAGTGCAAACTTCTCTGGCGAGTTCTCCTTCTCTGACATGTCCCACTCGAACTGGTCCACCAGGGAGATGTTTCCCACATGGATGTTCAGCTGGGCCAGAACCAGGAACACGAGTCAGAGCAGGCAGAACTGCATCCCCCCCTCCAGGCCCATGAGAAAGTGAGAAGGCTGCCCTTATCCCTCTGGCTGCAACTCCCCATCCACAAACGGGGCTGACCCCACAGACCTCCTGGGCGGCCAGAGGGACTGTGGTTCAGGCCCCGGCACTGTCACCCTCTAGGGAGGGCCCTGGAGGGCCCCGGGCACCTGAGTCCCGCCTTGCCCCTGTTCCCACCCCCTCGCTCCCTGCACTGGCCGGTACCCTCTTCTCTGCCCTTCTACCGCGCCGCTCTGGACCTTTACAACATGATAAACACTGGTCACTCATCAGATACTATCCCTGAGCCCTCACCTGAGCCAGCGTCTACCCCCCTCCTCTGTCTCTTCACGGAACATGCCCTGCTCTGAAATCATCTGCTACGTGCGCTCACAGACCCACAGCCCGCAAGGCACAGGCAGAGCCTGGGCAGGTGGGGGTGGGGGGCGGCGGGAGCGGAGGCCATGCCGGCTCCTCCGCCTCGTTCCCCAGAGGCATCTGTGAGACATGCCACCTGCAGCCACAGCCTGTGCCCCAGGAGCTCCCCACCCTGACTTCTCACCCCACAGATGACCTGGGCCTGCTCTGAAACTGGGCATCAGCGACTCACAGAAAGGACAACTCGGGGTCTGGCGGCATTCACTGGGCATCGTGTGGAGACCCCTGCCCCTGCTGTCCAGCCCTCTGCCAGCCAAGCAGGCCACGGAGCACCTGCCCCTTCATGCTACTGTCCCCAGGCGCTCAGCTGGGCTTTTAAGGTTCGGATCGGGACTCGTCCATGCCTTCAGAGAAACGTGAGGCCCTACCACCTGACCTGTGCATGAAGTCCTGCACCTCTGGGCCCCCTGCACAGCGCTCCACTCTGCAGCCGAGGCCCAGCCACTCCCGCCTCCAAGCCACGCCCTTGCTGGGCGACCAAGCAGGTCTGCTGGTGAGAATTGGAAGAGCCGGCCCTTCCCAGCAGGAACCACGTGTCTGCTGAGCCACGTCGGCACAACAGGACCGGAAAGCGAAGCAGCAGCAGGCAGCCCGTGGACACATCACACGGGACCAAAACGCCCCACGCACCACTCGGCCTGGCCATCGGGGTGCCACGCAGACCGGTGCCTGTTTGTGCACTGTGCCGACTGCTCATCAACGCTATCGTTTATTAAGAAATACAGACTCCTGCCGACCCAGGAGACGCACAGGGGACACACAGTGGGAAAAACAGACAGAGTCATCTTCATGGGTTTTCATCCAGTGCAGGGTTAAATACGTGAATGAGGGGACATCAGAGGTGTAGGTGCTGAGGGGAAGAGGGGGAGGGGCAGAAAGTGCAGTCAGCCTTAGCCAGGAGCCCCAGGAAGGCCGCCCAGTGGAGGGGGCATTTTAGGAAGAACTGGACAAGCTGAGAGAGAGCAGGGTGGGGCTCCCAGGGGAGGGTATGGGCAGAGCAGGGCCTGAGGCCTCCACAGAGGACACAGGAAACTCACAGAGTGGGGACTGGGAGCCGTCGGGGCGGGGGCGGCTGGACTGTGGGGCCAGGCCCCCTGAGCAGGCTCCCCAGCTTCAACCTGAATCACCCACATGCCATTCCCTCCCCAGAAAGGGCCCACCAGCCCCCCAGAGTCTGACAGCTCCACCCTCAGCTGCACTGAGCCCCACGACCCTGGAGGGCCAGGTGTCCTGGTCGCAGTGCCAGCCTGAGCTTTCGTTCCACCACTCCGGGAGCACCTGTGAGCAGCCGCCCTGAGCCTTAGGGCTCTGCTCTGTGAGGAGACATTGGTCTGATGTCGTCCTCCACTGTGTCCCAGAAGCACCCGGCTCCTCTGGAGTCTGTGACACACGGGAAACCCTGGATGTGGCCATCAGCGTGCTCGCCTACCAGGTGGCACGCTCCCCCCAGGTCACAGTGCCCACGAGGCTCTGCCCCCACCGGAAGCAGGCCTTCCCTGACCAGCTGTGTCCGGCCCCAGTGCTGGCAGGCCCTCACAACCCCAACCAAGCAGGACCCCGACCTGGGGATGGTCTCCCAGCAGCCTACCAGCCGACACCATCCCATGGATGGGGATTATAGGTGGGTGTGAGAGCCTGAACGGACCCCACGGCTGAAAGCTGTCTAGTCACCAAGAAAGCCTCTGATCAGGGAGCAGGTGATGGTCCCAGGTGGATTTTCAACTGCCTGACAACTTTCTGTATGGCTGCCCACAAGCCCCATCAGGATAATAAAAAGATGACACTCAGTTACAAGAAAATGTCAGAGAAGCCAGCTGTCAGACTCACAAGGACCCTCCCTGTGGCTGACCCCGCTTATCTGGAACCACGCAGTTGGGTGTAGCCAACTCTGCAAGTCCACGTCCCCACCATGGTTACAGGACAAAGATGCAGCACAGAGCGGAGTAGGGACCATCCTCCAGGGGCCACAGGCTGCGCACAGGGACACAGGTGTTGGTCCCACAGCTGCACCCCACACATCCCCACCGCTTCTCTCCCAGGACATCCCCCTTCTTTCTCACCCGTGCCCTTTTTCTGCTAGTTGGCCATGAGAAACTGAAATAGGTTAAGAAAAATAAATTCATATTTCTCTTAAAAGAAATTAACTAGCAAGGAGGTTGAATCAGTAATTAAAAACCTCCCTACAAAGAAAAGCCCTGGACCGGATGGCTTTACTGGTGAATCCTACCAAACGTTTAAAGAAGAACTAATACCAATCCTTATCAAATCCTGCCAAAAACAGGATGGACTTGAGGACACAGGGAGGGGGAAGGGTAAGCTGGGACGAAGTGAGAGAGTGGCATGGACTTATAAATACTACCAAATGTAAAATAGATAGCTAGTGGGAAGCAGCCGCATAACACAGGGAGATCAGCTCGTTGCTTTGTAACCATCCAGAGGGGTGGGAAGAAGATGCAAGAGGGAGATATGGGGATATATGTATATATATAGCTTATTCACTTCATTATAAAGCAGAAACTAACACACCGCTGTAAAGCAATTATACTCCAATAAAGATCTTAAAAAAAAAAAATCCTGCCAAAAAACTGAAAAGCAAGGAATACTTCATAACTCATTGCTTTGTTACCAAAGCCAGGCAAAGATACTACAAGAAAGGAAAACTATAGACCAATACTTCTTATGAACGTTGATATAAAAATCCTCAGCGGACTCCCCTGGTGGCGCAGTGGTTAAGAATCCACCTGCCAATGCAGGGAACATGGGTTCGAGCCCAGGTCCAGGAAGATCCCACATGCCGCAGAGCAACTAAGCCCATGCGCCACAACTACTGAGCCTGTGCTCTAGAGCCCAAGAGCCACAACTACTGAAGCCCGTGAACCCAGAGCCTATGCTCTGCAACAAAGAGAAGCCACCACAATGAGAAGCCCGCGCACCGCAATGAAAAGTAGCCCCCACTCGCTGCTACTAGAGAAAGCCCACACGCAGCAAGACCCAATGCAGCCAAAAATAAATTAAAAAAAAAATTCAACAAAATACTAGCAAAACTGAATTCAACAGCACATTAGAAGAATTACACACCATTATAAATGATACAACAATATAAATAAACTATAAAAAGTGGAACCTATTCTGGCAATGCAGGGATGGCTCAATAAGAAAACCGATCAATGCAATAAACCACTTGAACAGAATGAAGGACAAAAACCATATGATCGGGGCTTCCCTGGTGGCGCAGTGGTTGGGAGTCCGCCTGCCGATGCAGGGGACATGGGTTCGTGCCCCGGTCCGGGAAGATCCCACATACTGCGGAGCGGCTGGGCCCGTGAGCCATGGCCGCTGGGCCTGCGCGTCCGGAGGCTGTGCTCCCCAACGGGAGAGGCCACAACAGTGAGAGGCCCGCATATCGAAAAAAACAAACAAACAAAAAAAACCACAATGAGATATTGCTTCATACCAAGCAGGCTCTGCAGCAGGCAGGCCTGGGCCCAAACCCCAGCTCTACCACTTCTCAGCAGGGCAGTTGGGGGTAGGCGGCCCCACCTCTTCACTTGTAACACAGCACCTTCCCCCAGGATGGTGGGGGTTACTGAGACAGTATGGGATGTGCTTGGCCCAGCCTGCCCATGGGAAGAGTGTGGCAGTGTGCTCATCTTACTGTAGGCTTCCCTGCTCTACCCGTCAGCTGGCATAACCTCCTTTGTACCACCCAGGCTCTGCTCCACACCTGGCAATGCCACAGCAGCACCCCGAATGCGCCCAGAATGTGATACCTTACTCAGAAGTCAGCCCACGCCTTTCCTGGGATAAGCTGCCTGAAAGACAGCTTTCCAGAAGCCCTGTCCAACAGTATTAATCCCAGACAGGCTTCTGCTGAAGCCTCCACGTAGCTTCAGCACCCCATGACCCCCACCAGTACAAGGAAGGCCCTGGTGCAGGGTGGGGAGCTGCTTACCTTGATAATGACACGCTGGTCTGACTGGTCCTCCAGGATGCTGTCTGTGGGGTAGGACTCGATCTGCTGTCTGATGGCGGAGGCGATGGCTGGTACGAACGTCAGTGGGTTCAAATCCAGGTCATCACAGAGAATTTCTGAAAACATCTCAGGGGTCATCAGCTTCTCTGAAATGAGGTGAGAGGTATGGATTGCTGGTGGATTGCAGGGCCTAATGTCACCCTGCTCAGCCCTGAACTCCCCGAGCCCGTCCTCCTCTGCCAACCCACCTGGATGAAGATGAGCATAAAGGTGAGGACGATGGATCCTCCCAGACATGGTAAGGAGAGGAAGCACAAGACGAACACCTCCCTTCTGGCCCTCAATCCATACACACCACCCCCCCAACACCTCTGGAGGTGGTCAAGACCCTATGTGCTCCCCAACCCCAGGCTCCCCACTCCCAGGCTTAGCACTGCACGGCTCCGTTAGTTCTAACCAGTGAGCTGTCTGGGGAGGGGGGAAGCAAAGGCACTTCAGAGCTGACGTGCCACTTCCTCCCCTCTTCCAACCCAGGCAACCAGGGAAGCCCACGTGGAGACACAGGGAGAAGATGGCCTCAGAGGAAACCAACGTTGCCAACACCCTGACTCGGACTTCCAGCCTCCAAAACTGGGAGGAGATAAAACCTGCTGTTATGCCCCCCAGGCTGTGGGACTTTGTCACCTCGGCCTGAGCTAACACAGATTCCTTCCAGACAAGACACTTGGAAGCCAGCATCCACTGGAAGACGGAGCAGGTGCATGTCTATCCACCATTTCCTCCGCAGTGGAAATCCCTCAGAGATCACCTGGGGCTGCGTGTGGCTTTTTACAACCCCTCGCTGAGTTTCTGACTCTGTGGGCAGCACACACACTCAACAAGGCGACAGCATGGGGGCGGGTACGGATCCTGGATCCTGGAGATGTAACTGCCTCAGGCGCGAGCTTCATGGGGACTGTCCACTACTGGCCGGACTACAGCAAGGTCCTGTGCAGTCAACTGTTTTCCCCAGACCTGCCCTCTTTCTCATAACCCAAACTTCAATGACCACGTGCCAAACTGGGATGAGCCACAGAGAAGGGAAAGCAAAGAGTGAATTCCCAGGTTTCCCTGGTGGCGCAGTGGTTTAAGAATCTGCCTGCCAATGCAGGGGACACGGGTTCGAGCCCTGGTCCGGGAGGATCCCACGTGTCATGGAGCAACTAAGCCTTGCACCACAACTACTGAACCTGCGCTCTAGAGCCCGCAAGCCACAACGACTGAGCCCGCATGCTACAACTACTGAAGCCCACACGCCTAGAGCCCGTGCTCCACAACAAGAGAAGCCACTGCAATGAGAAGCCTGTGCACTGCAATGAAGAGTAGACCCCGCTCTCTGCAACTAGAGAAAGCCCATGCGCAACAATGAAGACCCAATGCAGCCAAAAATAAATAAATAAGTAAAATAAATAAATTTATATATATATATATATATATATATATAAAAAGAATGAATTCCCTCACAAGTACTCGGCATGATTCCATCTTCAAGAACGAGGTCTGCTGGGACTTCCCTGATGGTGCAGTGGCTAAGAATCTGCCTGCCAATGCAGAGGACACAGGTTCAAGCCCTGGTCCAGGAAGATCCCACATGCAGCGGAGCAACTAAGCCCGTGCGCCACAACTACTGCTTAAGCTCTAGAGCCCGTGAGCCAAAACTACTGAGCCTGTGTGCCACAACTACTGAAGCCCACATGCCTAGAGCCCGTGCTCCGCAATGAGAAGCCACCACAATGAGAAGCCCACACACCGCAACGAAGAGTAGCCCCCACTCGCTGCAACTAGAGAAAGCCCACATGCAACAAGGAAGGAAGGAAGGAAGGAAGGAAGGGAGGAAGGAAGAAAAGAAAGAAATAACTAAATAAATAAATAGAATGAGGTCTGCTTAACAGACAACTGACCCCACTATTTCACTAGCCCAGGAGAAGGGCTAGAGACCAACCCTCCTCATAGCACCATTGTGCCAGACCTGAACAGTGCCAGCCTACTATTGATAACACATACATCCAGTTTTGGAGAAGCAGCAGGAAGCTAAGGTGCTCAGGCCAAGCGTCCTATGAGTATACTGTGCAGAGAATTTTAAAAATTAACTTTTTTAGTCTATGATCGTCATAGATTCAGATGCCGCCTTGATTACTGCAGCTCCACACCAAGTCTTGGGATTAGGAAGACTCATTCCTCCTACTTTCTTCTTTTCCAAAATTGCTTTAGCTACTCTAGTTCCTTTGCCTTTCCACTGAAATTTTAGAATAATTTTGTCTAAATCTACAAAATGTCTTGCTGGGATTTTCAAAGAAATTGCATTAAACTTGCATATTAAAAGGGAAGAGATATGGAGATATATGTATATGTATAATTGACTCACTTTGTTATAAAGCAGAGACTAACACACCATTGTAAAGCAATTATACTCCAATAAAAATGAAAAAAAATAAACTTGCATATTAATTTAGGGAGAATTAACATCTTGAATCTTCTGATCCATGAACATAGTTGTCTGTCCATTTATTCAGATCTCCTTTAATTACTTCCATCAGTGCTTTATAGTTTTCAGCATATGAAATGTTTCCTGAAACAAACTATATGTTTGTAAGATTTACACCTTTTTTCTTAACTGTGTAACTGTAAATAGTAACATTTTTATACTGGACACTTGAGTGTCCACGTGTTCACTGACAGTATATAATGTATAGAAATACAATTGACTTTTGCATGTTTATTTTGGGTCTTGTGACCTTGCTAAGACTCGGTTATTAGTTCTAGCAGGTTTTTTGGGTAGGTCTCTTGGGATTTTCTATGTAGATAATCATGCCGTCTACAAATAAAGACAGTTTTATTTCTTCCTTTCTGAAGCGTATGTTTTTTATATCATTTTCCTGCCTTGTTACACTGGCTAGTACTTCTAGCACTATGTTGTCTATTCCCAATTTCCTGAGTTTTTATCAAGAACGAGTGCTGGATTTTGTTAAATACTTTTTTGTATCAATTGATATAATCAAGGGATTTATCTTTTCTAGTCTGTTAATATGATGGATCACACTGACTGATTTTCAAACACTGAACCAGGTTTGCATTCCAGGATTTGAACCCAAAGTCCACACCCTCCTAATCTACTCCACAATGCTCTGAATGTCACAATCAGAGTCCAGGGTCCCCCTGACGGGCAGCAGGCAGGAAACAAGACTGTGTGCAAGACGGTGGGTTGGCCACCACATACCGTTCATGTTCCAGGTAAAGGCATCTCGCAGCTTCTGCCCGTCGATCTCCATGTCCAGTCGGATGGGAACCAGCACCTCGGGCTGGGACGCATTCTCATGGATCACAGCTGGGTCGTGGTCGTCGAAGCTGGAAGGGAGGCAGCAGCATGCTCAGCAAGGGGGGCTGGGGTCCCTGCACCCAGGGCCTCCCTCTCTGCACCACTGGTCACTGTGACCTAACCAGAGGGGAAACCCCGCTTCTTATAGGGACTTGTCCACTATGGGCTGAGTCGGCAGAGACAGTGCCAGCAGGGGTCCACGCTAATGGACACGCGGGACGGGAGAGGAGATGCTGACTTGGGCAGCAGGACAAGATGGAGATGTCCGAAGTAAGGGACATTTAAGCCCCAAGACAGGCAGGACTTTCCCAGGAAACTGTAGGAAAGGAAGGGTACTCCCAAAAGTGGAAGCCCTTGAGCAAAGGCCGAGGGGCAGGAGAGTCGAGAACTGCTGAGGGAAGGAGGGGTGCAGATGGTGTCGGGGAGCAGTGGGAGGATGCTGGGAAGCCACAGGGGTCCAAGTGCCCACAGTTCTCCATCTCCAGCCTCGACCCCGAGGGAGCCCCAGGAGGACTGAGAACAAGGCAGTTCTGTGCTCACACCTGCATTTTAGGAAGACGAAGCGGGAAGATACGGGGTGAGGGTGGGTGCAGGAAACCCAAGGGTGGAAGACCGAGGGTTGAGATCTGTTCTCAGAGAGCTGGGGGCACAGATGACAAATGAACAAACAAATGAGGAAAACACCCCCTCTCTCCGCCCAGACACGAATGCTCTAGGACAGAGTGGTCATTCTAAAAGGGGAGGAACACTCTGAGAAGTGACATTCAAACAGAGATGGGGAGGGAGAAAAAGGAAGGGGGAGGAGGGAAGGAGGAGGGAGAAAGGGATGAGCCTGCAGATGCTGACAGGAAGTGAGGGAATTGCGAGGGCAGGAGTGCCTGGGCGGCTGAAGAGTGCTGAGAAGGCCACAGTGCCTGAGGTGAAGGGCGGCAGGAGCCGGGGCCAGAGAGGGGCAGCCACCACCAGGACTCTGTCACGTGGATGCTGGTGTGACGGGGCATCTAGAGGACCTGCCCTGGCTGAAGGGGCACATGCCCAATGGGGAGCTGGCCAAGGGTGGCCGGATTCTGAACACTTGGAGAGCTGAGCAAGTAGAATTTGTGGAGACTGGCTCTATGGTGTGAGAAGGAGGAAGAGTGCCAGGATTGTGGTCCAAGTACAGGAAGGACGGGATTGTTGTGTCCTGGGCTAGAGAAGCCTACAGGCAGCCTGTGCTGGAGGTGCCTGGGGCGGCATTCAGAGGAGAGCTTAGTGGGCGGGAGCTTGAAAAATGGCCCCCCAGAGACATCTATGTCCAAAGTCTTGGAACCTGTAACTGTCATCTTACAGAGCAAAAAAGGAGAGGAAGCCTTGTCGAAGTGGGCCCTAAGTTACATCACAAGTGTCCTCACAAGAAAGAGAGGGAGAGGGAGTTCCCTGGTGGCCTAGTGGTTAGGATTCCAGGTTTTCACTGTGGTGGCCCAGGTTCAATCCCTGGTCAGGGAACTGAGATCCTGCAAGCCACGCGGCACGGCCAGAAAAAAAAGAGTGAAAGAGAAAGAGAGGGAGATTTCACACACACAGAGGAGGCCATGTGACCAGGGAGGAAGAGACTGGAGTGATGCTGCCACGAGCCAAGGAACGTGGCAGCTGCCAGCAGCTGGAAGGGACCCTGGAGGGAGCAGGGCCCGGCAACACCTTGATTCCAGCCCAGTGAAACTCCCGGCCTCTGGAACTGTGTGAGAATAAACTTGTGTTGCTTCAAGCCACCCAGTTTGTGGCATTCTGTTCTGGCACCATGGGCAACTAAGCATCGAGTCATGTGGATGGCAGAGAAAAGGTCCAGAGACTGCACCCAGGAACGCTACCTGAGGAGCTAGGGGTGAGCGCAGGCAGAGCCAGGCTGGACCACGCAGAGCCAGTCATGCTGGACGCTGAGGGAGACCAGCCCCAAGGAGGAGCAGTGCAGCGTTTCGGGGACAGGAGGTCAAAGCAGAGCGTTTTTCTGGGGAGGAGGAAACTAAAACATGCTGGAGGACCTCGGTGGATTCAGAGGGCGAGGCCCACTCACCACAGTGGGAATGTCCTCTTCTTGTCCCGGCCCATGCGGTTCCTGTTGATGGTGGTGGAGCAGGGCACGGCATCCAGGTGGTGGGAGCTGTTGGGCAGGGTGGGCACCCACTGGCTGTTCCTCTTAGCCTTCTGTTCCCTGGGAGACATGGAAATACCTCCTCTCAGTCTGTGAGCCGAAACTGCCCACCAGGCATCAGGTCGTGGTCAGTGGATGCCCACTGCGCCCCTGCTGGGCCCCAGGTCCCAGTGGGGACCTCTGTGCACCCCAGACTCCGCAGGTGTCTATTCCCTAGGCTCCCACCAGCACCTGCTCCTGGGTTAGGGGAGGTGCAGAGGGGCCCCAGCCCAGTGCCTCAGCCATGACCCAACGTGCTACATGCTGGGCACAGCTGCACGGAAGCACAGTCCCTTCTGCGAGGAAGGGACGGTACAAGAAGGCTGAAGAGCAGCCCTGGAGCAAAGCCTTAAATGCTGAGTCACGGTTCATGGGTGGAGGAGAGGAGAGCATTTCAGGAAGAACACAGAGGGCAGCAGGGCTGGAGACACAGAGAGGGTCCTGATTACAGGGGCTGGCGTGCTCTGCAGGAAATGGATGCACTCAGCAGGTGGCTGTGAGTCCCTGGAGGTTTGAAGCAGGCAGAGACTCAGACTGTGATTTTAGACATGCAGTCCAGGCTGAGACAGACTAGGCAACAGCTCTGGCCTCTGGGCCTTCAGACCAGTAGAAGTGAGAAGACACATTGGTAAATACTCTCTACAAAATGATGCTCAAAGTAATCCAAGGAACCCATGTCCCAAAAGAGCTCACTCTTCTCTCCAAATTACAAGTTGCTTTTACTACTAGGAAAGTACCAAAAGCTGACCGACAGGAGGGGGTGGGCTCCCACCTTGCTCTGCGAGACCCTTCATCACCCTCGGGCCGTGTCCCTAGTAACCTGGGAGCAACGTGAGGGCAGCAACTGTACGTAACTCACCTTTCCATCCCCAACCTCTGTACCATGTCACCTTCATGATTTTCCGTAACCGCATCACTTGAAACAATGGCCTGCCCCCCGCCTTAGTGCTCCCGCCATCTCATGCACCTAAATGCATGTTTTCTTGAGAGTTGAAAGCGTCACGCAGGTATTCTGCACGTCTCGCTCATGTGAGCCAGGTTTCAGGTTGCTGCAGGGTCTACTTACCCACAACACATCAGGTAACCCCAGACTACTTGGGTGTCTGCATCTTCGCTCACACAGCCTTTCCCTGAGGCAGGACACTCAAGGGGCTCCCTAGTTCCCTTTATAATTCACATGCCACCAATAGCATCTCTGTACTTATAATGGTTTTTGTTGACAGTATAAATTATTTCCCTGGGACAAATTCCCAGGGGTGGAATTAATAGATCAGAGACCAACAAAAAACTTTGAGGCCACAATGCCTGAGGCAGAGCCGCCACGGTGGGCGTGAGTGTGCCCACTCCATGACACCCTCCCCGGTTCTTTATGTTGCTAGTTATTTATATTTTTATTCTGCATTTTTAAAATCACACTCAAGAACAAACATCATTCCCTGTGTTTGTTTACTCCTGTGCCTCAGTGTGGGTCACGCTTTACCTATCTGTCTACATAAAATAGAGAAATACTTGGGGTATCCAAGTTTTTCTTATAAATCTAAATGAACAAACTCTACAAGGTAGCAACTTCCCAATTACTCCCCTGTTTAATTGTTAACGTAAATGCTCTTTCAAAGGATCTACGTTGATACGTTCAAATCTATTGTTTGTTTCTTTTGTGAGCTGATCTGGGCCACTAATTGTTCTGACAGATTAGTGAATCCCACTTTCAAAGCATTCTTAATGACTCTCCAGAACCCAAGACTTGACTTATGTTTCTTAGAAGTTCCAAAGTCAGAAAAAACTTCGAAGCCTGGCTAAGACGACCTGTAAACACAGTGGGTAAATTGCTGAAAAGTATTTTGGTTCCAGAGCATGAGAAAAATACCCGTGGGTGTCCCGAGAGCGAGCCGAGCCTGAGGGTGCAGTACCTGAGGTAGGTGGGGGGTTCCGTGCTGATGGATACGGCCTTGTACTTCTCATCGTTGCCATCCAGAATCTCTTCCACCTCGGAGGCTTTTAACAGAGTTACGCTGGTGGCCAGGGTCGTGTATCCATGATCTGCAACCAGAGATGCGGCTGCGGTCACCCTGCGGGAGGGCAGTGAGCAGCAGCAGCCAGGAGATGCAGCGCACTGAGGTCCTCACATGCAGGAGGTGGAAAAGCGGGTGTCAACCTCACTACTGCCCAATGCTGGCCTCTTCCAAAGGGGCGGTCTGGACCCTGGCTTTCTCTAGAGGCCCTCCCGGGTCAGCACTCCCTGGATGGACGGGGACTAACGTGTCCCGGGAGGAGCACTGGCTCCAGGCACAGGGTACGCCCATGGGCAGCTCAGCCCGCAGAGCCTCTCGGGGAAAGGAAGGCTCCAGAGTGACACCGCCAGTGGGAAGAGGTCTGACACCGCTGCAGTCCACGACACGAAGCAAGGTGGAGATGAAATGGGTGATGAGAAACATTTTTCTTTTAAAACAAGAGCCCAGAGAGTTGGAAAGAGCTGCTGTACACCAAACAGGAATTCCTGGCCCAGCGCCAGTGGATGCGAGCTGCCCGGGAGCGGGGAGTTCTAGACAGTTCGACCACAGCTCGCCTAGGAAGCCTGCTGGAGAGACAGATGGTTACAGGAAAGAGTCTCCCGAGCGCGAGGCCGAAGGGTCGCCAAGGCTTCCAAGGGGCAAGCGCAGCTGGGGACGCACTGGTTAGTGACTGGCGCTCCACTGGGGTGGAGGGAGGACCAGGGAGGCTTTGGAAAGCGCGGGAGGGAGGAGTGAAAAGTTACAGCAGCGCATAGGAAAGCAGCTCCGGCTCCTGCATTAAAAGAACATGGTAGACGAGACCAACGCAGGGCTTACAGACGAACCGGCACGGGACAGACCGCAAAGAGCACGTGCACACACACAGGGACGCGGGCACACGCACGCAAACGGGCGCACGCACGCAAACGGGGGACGCGCACGCACGCGGGCACATGCACACGAGGCCCGGGCCAGCTCCGCCAGGCAGCCCTGCCAAAGGGAAGGAAGCTTCGACCAAGCCCAGAGGCACAGGGCCTCTCCCCAGCTCAGAGATGAGGAGCACCCTCTGCCCGCCCTCCCGGGTCGGGTGGCAGCGCCCCACAGCCCCAAGCGGGACATGCACACGAGCGCCAGCAGACCGACTGCCAGAACCAAGTGCCACACGATGGATGTGCGCTGGGAAGCATGTGCGCTGGGAAGCGAAGCGGTGAAAGCCTGAGGGGAGCGGGGGCTGGGGCGGCCCCCCGCCGCCCGGGCGCATGGAGGGTGACGATGGCAACACGCCCAAGGCAGATGGTAGAGCATCACAGCATTCCTAAAACGTTTTCAGACCAGCGGTCTTCACAACACCCTCTCCGCCCTGGCCCCGCCCCCTCCGCCCACCGCCTGCTGCCAACACCTGAGCCTGACCAACCCTGACGGAGGACCACCCGCTCCAGGGGGGCCTCCAGGATGCTCCATCACCTTAAGGTCAGGGCTGCCGTGAAGACGCTCCAGAGTGAAAACGTTTTATCTTCATGACATAAGCGAGTGGTTTTGAAACAGGTTTACAAACCCTCGTGAAGACGCACCCTTAGTGTTAGGTTTTGTTTTTTTACCATGTGACGATGCAACTATTTTCTTCCTCTCTTCCACAGTGGCTAGTCGCCTCCAGAGCGAGGGGTATCTCTTGTACAGAGAACCTCGGAACATACGGAGGTAGTTTCCCACCTATGAGTAAAGCGAGAAGGCTCATTATGAGGGTCGCAGCTCCTCGAGGAAGGGGAGGGCCCTGGCTCAGAGGCTCTGCTGGATGAGTGACAGACAAACACACCTCGACTTGGCCCCCAGGCCTCCAGGCGCCAGGCTTCCAGCAGCAGTAAAAATACATTCTGCTGACATCAGGGGTCCAACAGCAGTTCGTATCTGGCCTACATCTGTCCCTCTGGCAGGGGTAATAACATCTGCATCCTGACGACAGGACCAAGTTCAGAAAGGCCTGACCAGACACTGGGGAGGCAGGCCCCCCGAGCTCACTAAGAAGCTCGATGTGATTCTGATTTTGGACTAAGGATCGCTGGCACTTTCCAGAAATGTAAGGCCTCTCTGACTTTCTTTTATCTTAAGACTTTGATATTTTTACGATGTAATAAAGACCAAAAAGGTCTTTTAATTTTAGACAGATGCAGGATAATTTCCCCCATGGCCTTTGTTGCTTTGTTTAGTAACAAAACTCAAACCAGAAATACCAAAGGAATTTTCCAAAGAGTTTAAAATGCACTTATCAGCAATCCTTAGATTGCTATATAAATCATTACTGCCCCAAACAATAGCTTCAGTTTGCCTGTACCAAATACTCGAAGTACGACCTACTTGATGAAAAGAAATCTAGTCCTAAAGTTTTTATAAAGAAACTCCATTGTTTCACTGACTTCAAAAACGAACACTTGAGTCACATGGCCAGGGACAGCAGGTGGACTGGGTGGGTACTGGCTCCACCTGTGACCAGGCATCACTTCCCTTTTCTGGGTCTCCCTACTTCTCTGTCAGATGTTCATCAACTGTGAGGTTCACCCACGAAGGACCACTTCTACTACTTTCCCACTTACCTACCCCATTATAGTATATTTATTTTTAAAAAGTTTCTCCATTTTTCATGAATCAAAGATTTACACGATGCCCAACTAGGGGTGCCGAACAGTGCAAGAGAAAGTGGCCACAGGGTCACTGGTGCTCCCCACTGCGGGCACAGACCCATGCGAGTTATTTGGCTTGAGTGTGGTTACCGTCCAAGGGTAAACACATAGTTTCCATTAGGTTTTTGAAAAGACACTGACTATAATGCCCCCACTACTACTTTGCAGGTCCTGCAGACCTCCCACACTCCTAGGCCCTTCCCAAGGTCCCTTCAGAGCTTAGGAGACCAGGTCTGCCTTCCTGGGTTTTCCCTGAACCAGCCTTTGCCACCTCTGGACCCAGGTTTCCCAAATGGAAAACCAAGGTGTGGTTATGGGGATTTCCTAGGATTCTCTCAGCAGTGACTCTGGCGTGGTGACAACGGCTGCCTGCAGATGGCAGAAGAAGGGTGACACGCTCACTGCAGCTGTGGATGCCCTCCCAAAGCTGCTACACCCAAGTGTGTGGGGGTGCTGAGGGTGTTGCTCTGGCGGGCCCACCTCTCTGAATACGGTGCCTGTTTGCCAAGGGCATGGGGCCTGGGGGTCATCTGCCCAATGCTGTCAGAGGAGCTGCTGCTATCAGTAGACAGCACTCTGACCTCGAACCCTTCTCAGGCCTCCCAAGGCCTGATGATTGTTAAGTCAGGCCCCAGAAAGCAAACTGCCTCTCCCTTCTCCCACCTGGTCTCTATAAACTGCATCTCAGGACAAACGTTCTCACTCAACAGGGCTGAAAGAAAAGACTGCAGTTAGCTTTCTAGAATCTAAAATGTGCTAAGGGGAAGATCTTAGAGACCACCTAGTCTAAGCATCTCATTACATACATGAGAAAAGTGACACACAGGCAGAGCTGAAACCAGGCCTCCTGACGTTCTGCCCACCTGGCTGTGGGCTCCACCTAATAAACGCAAGCTTGATTTTCAAAAGTACCACCGACTCAGGGCCAATGGTAAACTGACTGCTCTTCCTGCCCGTTAGATCAGGTAAAGGTTTCTTTCTTTCTTTTTCTTAAATTAACTAATTAATTTATTTTGGGCTGCATTGGGTCTTTGTTGCTACGCGCAGGCTTTCTCTAGTGGCAGTGAGCAGGGGCTACTCTTCGTTGAGGTGCATGGACTTCTCATTGCGATGGCTTCTCTTGTTGCAGAGCACAGGCTCTAGGCGCGTGGGCTTCAGTAGTTGCAGCACATGGGCTCAGTAATTGTGGCTCGCAGGCTCTAGATCGCAGGCTCAGTAGTCGTGGCTTAGTTGCTGCACGGCATGTGGGATATTCCGGGACCAGGGCTCGAACCCATGTCCCCTGCACTGGCAGGCGGATTCTTAACCACAGCGCCACCAGGGAAGTCCCAGGTAAAGGTTTCTTTAAACAACCTGTCCATCATCACAAACTGAAACTCCTCCACTGCCTTTGTGCCCACCGGCCAATGAGGACCATTCTGAGCTATGGCAGATGGCAGGCACTGGCTCCCCTCCTCAGCACAGCTAGCTTTGAAGAGTAGTATTTTTGTGATGACATGAAAAATGTGTTGCATCCTGCCCCTTGTGTTTTACAAAAACTGGTGAAAAAAGGAAACACTAAGGTTCTGATGCTACTGAAAACACTGGTCTCGTAACTCAATACAACTCAGACAAGCCAGGAATCACAGGAAGTCCTGGAAGCCTCAGTGTGACCATCATGAGGCTTAATTCATTCACACTATGTTCAATTGTGATGGAAAAAAAACATTGTGGGGGAAAAAAAGAAAAAAAAAAAGGAATGAAATGTCTAATACTGAAAACTGCTACAAAGAGAAGCAACTGCTGGCATTTGTAACTGCTTTAACTCTCCAACATCTGCACTTAACTCATTACATGAGGAAGACACTACTGCTTGGTGTTTGCACATCTAAATTGCATATCCATAATTGAAAAATATATGTGTATGTGCATGTACACACACAAACCGGGGACTGCCAAAAAGGCCTAGTTTCAGGCAATCTGGAAAAACTTAATATACTTGGTATAAACTACCAGTGAAGAACCAGTTGTAGGGTTTTCCTAAAGTCAGTCATCCACATGATTCAACAGAGTGCTGAAAAGTCACTTTTATTTAAGGATTAAAGGCTTAAGTCTCTTTCCCCGGTACTAACTCAGAGTTAGTTCAAGATATCCGAAGTGTCAAGCGCTTCCGAATTGCTGATAGATCTAACTCGGGGGCTGCAGCCTTAGCCATCCAAAAGCAAGCATCCTCCTCCCAACCTGTTTCCTCACTGGTAATCAAAGGTCAGAACAACTCCCCGCCCACCTCAAAGTTCACGAACACGAAGGGGGTGAGCCCTCACTAAGCCCCGTGTTTCGAACATATGATTTCAGGATCCCAGCTCCAGCAGTGTGGGATGGGTGCGCGTGAGGGGTCCAACATCTCCCCCTACGTGTCGCAAAAGATAACACCCCGTTTCTATGTGTCCGGCTGGAGCTGTGGAACTCAGCGTGGCCCAGGGGCCCCGGGACGCCGCAGCCCTGGCAGCCGGGCGAGTCCCCGACTCCGCAACACCAGCGGGTGAACCCAAGCGGCCGAGCGCGGGGCGGGGGCCTGCTCAACCACGCCCCGGTCAAACCGCGCCCCCAGACAGACAGACCACGCCCCGCTGGCCGGCCGTACACGCGCGCGCGCGCCCGCCCTTCCGCCGCGATGAATGGAGACGCGCGTTCCCGGCGCGCAGACCCGCCCCGAAGCTCCCGCGGGGACCAGGCCGGCCAGGGGCCCGGAGAGAGAGGACGCGCCGCGGGCTACCTCAGAGCCGATCATGTAGAACTCGCCGTCGTCTTCCAGCTGGAACTTGACAGGCTTCTGCCCGAAGGTCTTGCTCAGCGCCATCATCATCATTGCGGCGGCAGAGTCGGGCGGCCACGATCGGGCTGCGAGGGTCAGGAGAGCTGAGGCGGGGCCGGGGTGCGCCGAGCCCAGGAAAACCGAAGCCGGAGGCGAAGGGCTGGCCGAGCCGGGCCGGGTGCTTGCGCCGCCGCCGGGCTCCTCCACCGCCGCAGCAGACGACCAGGCCGCACTCAGTGCGCAGGCGCGGGCGTTGACGCTGACGCGCGCGCCGCTGCCGCCCAAACAAAAGGTCGGGCGCGCCCCCGCGTGCCCCTTAAAGGGGTCTCGACCCGTTTCTCTTCCTCCCAGGTCGCCTCCCAAGTGGAGGTACCAGGGAAAATTTCTCACGGACAGAAGTAGCAACCGCGGCCCTGACTCAGGCGGTGGTCTTCCCAGTCTCACAGCTGGGACTGTAACTTAGCCCAGTGAGGAGGAACGAGGCGAGGCCTGACGGCCTGGAGGAGGCCAGAAGCACATATGCCTCAGTTTCCTCGGCCCAAGAACTCAGTGCAGCTGAGCAGATAGGAGGGCTCAGGGACCGCTATCCCAGCTCCGGGCCCACACTGTTCCTGTGGCTTTGGGGATGGGGTTGGCAGGATTTCAAAGCCCAGGTGGTGTTTGGTTTGGCTGGTGCATCCTCTGAGTGCTGGGGTTGGCGGGGGCGGGGGGACCGTCTCCATTCCCTCCTTAACTCTGCGCTTTATGCCTACCACAAGCCCGGTGCACTGAAGCCAGACAGCCAGGCCCTGGGGCGCTTACAGCTGGAGCGGGGCCTGACACACAGGAAAGCATCAAAGCATCCGTGTATCCGGTTGAACAATTGCAGTAGGTAAAAAACGGCCCACTGCTGACAATTTTCTATGGTTCCATCTGATAAATGGCAGCCGTGGTAGGTGCCACTCCGAAGAACATTCGCGTGGGGCTGGGTGGCAGGCGAGGAGACCCTGGAGAGTTAGGAATGCTTGGCGGTGGTAACCATGAGTTTTGTTCTGTGTCTTGACAGCGGCAGGATAGTGGCTGGAGCGTGGCATGATCAAAAAGAGTGACCACCACTTGGTGGAGGAGGGTATGAGGGGCCATTGGGGAGGCAGGGAACAGATTATAAAGCCACTCCAGGCACCCAGCAAGATGAGGAGGAGCCCTAAGCAGGGCACCCGGCCCCGAGGACCAGGGGCTTGGGGGTGGGGTGGGCTGCAACCCTGGCTCCCAGGGCAGAGCAGGTCCCCAGCCAGGCTTCCCACCTCCCTGGCCCAGCTCTCCCCCCATCCTGGCCTTGCAGTCACAGAGACACCCCAGGCAGGCAGGTAGAAAATGACCATGTTTAATGACAGTCCTCAGTAAAAAAAAAAAAAAGAAAGAAAGAAAGAAAGAAAAGGCTTTATACACACTGTACACATTTACATGGCTTTGGAGGGCTTGGTGTGGGGTGAGGGCTGGAGAGGATCCGACCCGTGATAGGATTGAGGTATGTTGGGGCCTCCAGGTCCCAGGGTCTCTGGCAGAAAGCACCCCCCTCCCCAGCTGCCTGGCCCTTGCACCCTGGATCCTGGGGAACAGGTCTCCAGAACCACCAACTGGAAGGCAGCCAGTTCCAAGCACCTACCAGAGCTGACTTCTCAGGAAAAGACAGAAGGCACAGTGCCCTGGGACCCACATGCCAGCACCCTGTGGGACCCCACAGCCAGGACAGTGAGGGCTCCAACTCCCCCAGCCCTGCTGAGGTGCTACCCTGAAGGATGGGGACAGAGACCCAGGGCAGCTGGGTTTGACTGTGACCTGCACAGGTTGGGTGGAGCTGGCCTGAGGCCACCCTCACCCTTAATGCCGGAGCCGCCCTGCCCAGTCTGAGGCAGTCACTGGCAGTGGCCACGACCCGCGCGGCCCTCCCTGCAGTCCTGATGGCAGTGCTCGCCCCCACCCCCACCCCCAGTAGGCACGGCTCCGTGCCGTGCCCAGTGCCCACAGCCACAAAGATGACCATAGTCTCCAGCCGATGTCGGTGTCCTGGCAGGGGTTAGGGGCCCTGAGGACATCCAAGCCGTGGTTAGCGGAAAGTATTGGCAGGCTCGGTACACCCAAAGAAGTCGGGGCCCACGAGGCGGGGGAAGCCCTCCAGGGCCTTCACCTTCACAGGGTCAAACTTCCAGTAGAGGCGGCCACGCAGGAAGTAGGCATAGCCTGAGGAGACAGGAGGGTCAGGCGGGGCGAGTGGACACAGGGGCAAGTCCCAGTGGGCAGACCTTGGCCACTGCTGAGTTCCTTGAAACCTGTAGACCCCAGGGTGTCCCTTCCAAAACCTCCCTTTGGGCAAGCCCTTCTGCCTGCCCCAGGGTCTGGTCTGAGCTACCACCCAGCCTGACAGAGGCCAGAGCCTCGGAGGCCCAACTCCTGCCTCTCAGGAAAGCAAATCTCGCCCCTCTCACCACCTCTCCTGTGCCTTGAGTCAGATGGGGGACACTGGCGACCTGGAGCCCAGGAGCCCAAGGCCACTACAGGACAGCTCTCCCAGCAGGTCCCGATGTGGGGGAGCACAGAAGCAAAGGGGGGACATGGGAGAGAGCGCTGCACTGTGAGTCCCAGATCTAGTGCTTCAAGATCACAGGAGGCAGGTGGCTCTTGGCTAGGAGCAGGGATTGCCTGGGTGGAGGTCCTGGCTCTGTCCACCTTGGTGGCCCCAGTTAGGTACCTCACCACCTGAATCTCTGTTTGCTTTTCTGGAAACTGGGTTCATAATAGATGCTACATCGGGAAATCGCATGAGACGTGTACAGAGCTCAGCACTGTGCCCAGAGCCTCGTTGGCCCTCAGCAAGCAGCAGTTACTTCACCAGGCACGACCGAGGGACCTCGGCAAGTCCTTGCACCTCTCTGGCCCTCAGTCTCCTCATCAGCAGCACAGGGGTCTAGCACTGCCCTGGCACAAGGAGGGGGTAGAGAGGGAGTTCGCCAGGCAGAGGACCCGCAATGAGAGCTGATGCCCAGCCACCACCGGTGGGAGATGCAGCCACCACCCCGCTTCCCCCAGCCACCCCACCCCCAGCGCACCGTCAGCATCCTGGAAGGCAGCGTCGATCTCAGAGGGCACCCCTCGCCAGTCGGTGGCCCGGCGGGGCACGGGGCTGTCCACACGGCGGGTGCTGGGGTGGAAGCGCCAGTAGTCTCCGCCTTGGAAGAAGTAGATCTTGTTCTTCTCGGGGCCCCAGACCAGGGCGGCGTGGACCAGGGACCCCAGTAGGCCCAGCTCAGAGAGGGGCGCGGGGCCCAGGACTGGCTTCTCACCATCGTATACCCAGTATTGAGCTCCTGTTAGAGAGTGGAGGCTGCAACAAGCTGCCCAACTGCCACATCCAGCCACTGTGGACCCGCCCAGCCACCACCATGGCCACGGACTTTCCCAGCCTCAGTTTCCTTGTCCGTAAAACATGAAGGCCAGCAATGCCTGCTTGGCACCCCCCACCCCCGAGTAGGACATTGGGCAATGCAGGCACTGGGAGGTACACGTGGGGAAGTTTACTCTAAGCAGCAGAGTGGCCGCCTTGGCTCCCACTCCTTCCCTGCACTTGGCTGCCCCGGACAGGCACCTGCTGCCCAGCCCTGGGCCCAGCCCTGCCACAGCAGGCCCTAGCTGGGCCCTTGTGAAGTCCCTGCCGCGTGCAATGCTCCAGGCTCTCGTCTCTGCCAGACCCAGATCACATCCCTCTCTGCCTTTTCCAAGCTGTGCCCTCATGCAGGTCACTTCACCACCTCTGAGCCCCGGAGCCTCGTCTCTAGACCAGGGGTAATAATCACACATGCTCCATGGGGTGTGATACCTTCAATTCTACTCCAACCTCGATAGCCGCTTCCTCTAGGAAGTCTCCCAGCTGTGCCCAGAGGAGTGAGCCATACTCTTCCTTGGCCCCAAGAGTTCGGGGCACCCTCCATCTGTTCATCATATCTGCCATCTGTCCCTACCCTTGGCCATGATATTCCTGAAGGGTGACCTCCAGCCCCCACTCACCTTGGAAGAACCAGATGTGGCCCTGGGCATCCTCGAAGGCTGCATCCACGGAGGTGGGCAGCCCCTGCCAGTGGCGCGAGGCCAGCGCAGGGTAGCCGGGCTGCAGCCGGCCCCCGCGCAGCCGCCATACAAAGCCTGCCTTGAAGAAGAAGAGTTCGCCGCGGATGGTGGCGACCGCATCAAAGGAGACCTGGCAGGCATCTGGTGGGGCGTCTGGCTGGGGTAGGAGGGAAGGGTCAGAAAGAGCCTGCACTGGAGCCACAGAGGCCAGCAGTGGGGGTCGGGGCTGGAAGCAGGGCCTCACCTCCTGCCTCCCCACCCTCCTGGGCCTCACCTCCAGTGGTGCAATCTCGTTGGTGTCCACCCCGGCCCTGGGGCCCAGGTCTGGGGGCCTAGAGGTGGGGGCTAGCCGAGGCCGGCCGTAGAGGTGCTGGATGCCCCTGCGGTCATCCGGGCTGAGGCTCAGCGGGTATCGGAAGGTGTAGAAAGGGGACATGAGGGCCTTAGCAGCTGTCGTGTGCTGCAGCCCGAGCACATGGCCAAATTCGTGGGCTGCCACCTGCAGGAGGTCTGTGCCTGGAAAAGGGAGATAGCCCAGCAATCCCCGAGCTCCTGCAGCAAGACACTGAGCTGCGGGCCCAGCTCAGGGACCTCGGCAAGTCCCCATTCTCTATGATGTTCAGTAGCCCCATCTGGAAAGTGGGTCCCCAGCCCATACCCTGGTTGTCCCCGATTGTCCAGGTCTCGTCATAGTCGAAGTGGACATCCCCTTCTCGGTGGGTCTTGGGGAAGAAGGCGTGGGCCAGGATGCCCCCAGGTCCATCAAACGGCAGGTTGTCCCCATGCCAGTACCTGCAGGGGAGTGGGGGCAGAGTCAGTGGCTGCTGATGGGTGGGGCTCATTCCTAGAGGGGTCCCCGGCCACTGGCTCACCTGGTGAAGTCGATCATGATGTCAGCGTGGCCCTCGTGCACCTCGGTAAAGGTGAGTGGCGTCACATCACTCCATACCTGTAGGGCCTCTGCCACTGTCTGCCGCACCTGTTCCCGCACCAGCTGCCATGGGAACCGGAGGATCCTGGGGGAGGAGGAGGGGCCTGGACCTGGCTCATGGGGCAGCGTCAGCCCCTGATGGCTCTTGGGCCAGGAGTTGCCCCTGGATGCTGCTCAGTGGGGAAGCAGGCATGCACGACACAGGCCAGGTGTGCCCTGGGCCTCAGGTGTGGCACACCAGTCCCTCTGCCACATGGGCACATCTTTGTGTGGGTTTATGTCCTCAGGTGCCCATGGGTATCTGCATTGGGTGGAAAGAACACAGGACCAGGAGCCCCGAGGCCCACCTTCTAGACCTGACTATACTGCTCACTGTGGGGAGACGTTGGGCCCTAGACCTGCCCCCTCCTGGTTCCCAGCTCCCCACCCAGGACATTTCCGGAGCCCCCAGCAGTCTCAGCTCCAATGCCTCGGGGCACCACACCAGTATTCACACCTTCTCTCCCAGGATGAGCCCCACTGCATCACCCTGAGGGACCTCAGGTCACCTGAGCTATTACCTGTCCTGCCACTGCTGCTCCCTACCTGCTCGGATCCCAAGTTGCAGCGATAGATATGAACCCAGTGTGGATAGCACCTAGCTCGCTGAGAGGAGGGGCCGTGTCTGCCTCATTCACCACAGAATCCCAGGACCTGGCCCTTAGTGCATCCCCACAGAGGCTGCCTGGCTGACTGAAGGCTGTGTCCCCACATGTCTACGGTGTGACCAGGCATGTGCTGAGACTCCTCTGCTGAGGGAGGGCATGGGTACAGGGGGTACCATCTGTGTGGGCATCTAAGTGTGGGTTTGGGGTGTTGACCCAGGGGGCTCGGGGGCCAGTGGATACACCAGCCTGTTACCATGGGGATCTGGCACAAGTGTGTCTCAAGAAGCAGGGTGAGGGCGGTAGGTGGAGGGCGAGAGCCTGCTCGCAGTCCCTGGCCCTACCTGTAGGTGAGGTCCTTCTTTTCCCAGCGTCCGCCTGACAGCACGAACCGCTTTTGTCGGTTGTGGGCGCTCGGCCCGTCCAGCGGGTCAGGCACGCCGCAGCGGGGAGGTCTGGGGCCGGTGGCAGGCTGAGGGGCCTCCTGGGCGGTCGGGGCAGGTGCCAGGCTGCTGGGAGGAGCTTCACGCCAGGGCTGCGGCCCCCTCCTCACTGGGTGGCGGAGGTGGGCATCCTGTGCAGGAGAGAGGATGCAGGGGCCTGCTCAGGCCTTGGGTCCTGGTGGCCCATGGTCAGAGGTGTGGACGGTCGGCGCACCCTCACTTGACTCCAGCTGGCCGTGTCAGTGGCCAAGCTGAGGCCGTCACGCAGTAGGGCCCTTTGGCGCAGGCTGACTGGCGTCCAGATGCTGATTCCAAGGCCTCCTACCGCCTCCTGCCCCCTTGTGGAGGGCCTGGGCTGCCGGGCACCTACTCCTGCCATTTGGGCTGGTGAGGACTGGGTCGGGGTGCAGCCCTGACTGTACTCTTCACACACACCCAGGAAGGGACCCCACAAAGCTTCCAAGGAAAGGCCAGGGAAACTCCCCCTCCACCCCCCCAGCAGATACCTTTCCACCTCCCCACTCTGCCCTCTCCAGTTACATGAGCTGGCTCCTGCCCAGGACAGCCACTGCAGCCACTCCCCAGCGTGGAGGGGCTGCAGTTCTGCCTCAATTTGCTCACCTGACAAACAGGAACGATACTTCCCCAGAGCGTGGATCTGAGGATGAACCAGGCAGTGCATACAAAGTGCGAAGGGCACCGGGAACTGAGATCTGATTGCTGGGGGCAGTCTTGCTCACGCCCTGCCAGGGCTGGGTACACGGCCGGGCTAGATGTGCTCTGTTTGCCCCCTCCACGGGGGTATGGGGGGCAGACAGTTACCAGACACCCAGCCCCACCATGCCAGAGCCCCTGGACCAGCAACAGTGATTCTGACCTGGAGCTCCCACCCTCTGAGAGTCCCAGGATGGAGGTTGCAGTTCTCATGCATGGAAAAAACAGAAGCTCAGAGAGGTAGAGAGACCCGGCGGGGTCACCCAGCAAGGGCATGGCCAGGCCAGGTGAGGACTCTGGCATCCCAGGCAGGGGGCGAAGGCCCGGCTTGGGACACAGTAAAGCTGAGGGAGAGGCACAGAGCAGTGCCGTCTGCTGAGAGACTCAGCGCCTGTCTAGTCTGGGCCTGTCTGGTCAGGGCCGCTGTGGCCTCCCCACAGCCATATTTGGGGTGGGAGCTGGGCCACCCAGGCCCCACCCTCGGCCTCAGCCTCTGGCGGCTCTCCCAGGCCCTGGGTGCCCCAGAGTTCTGATGAGCATCCTAACCCCCCCAGCTCCCGATTCCAGAGCCACCAAGAACTCAACCCCCTGGAGCCACTCAACCCCCAAGGACTCCCCATGATGAAGGGGTCGTCTAGACACCTGGAGCTTCTGGGGTGTGAGGCCCTGGGCCAGTTTTCCCCATTTCAGAGTTGCTTCTTGAATGGCTGATCACCTGACAGAGCCCAGCCATACTGAGTGTGCCAGTACTAAGTACTGATGGCTGTTACAGCTTACCCGTATCTAGGCTAGGACGCTGCCAACTGCTCCACGGACACGCTCTCAGCCCCTGATGGGACCTCCCACCATCTGTGCAGTCATCATCCCCATTTCTCAGGTGAGGACCCGGAGCCCAGAGAAGTTAAACAACTTGTGGGGGGCACAGCTGGCAGGTGGTGGGCTGTCTGCACTCACAGCCCACCCCCTACTTGCTACTCTGCTCTGCTCTTCAGGCTGGGGTCACCCTACCCCTGGAGGAGGGACCCAGGCTGGCCTCACCTTGATGACAGAAGAGAAGGAAGGGGAAATGATTAAGCACCTGCCACTTCCCAGGCACTCTGGAGGCAGGTTCACTGAACCTCCCCACCCCCATCCCCGGCATAAGTTGGGGAGGATACGCATGCCAGGTCTCACATCAAGGATGTGGACCCCAGACTTATGTGACAAGCCATGACGGCCTGCACCTTCCCCTCCCCAGGAAGGTCTAGCCCATAGACCTCCAGGATAAATAGATTCCTTCCCCCCAACCCTGGCCAGGGTCTGAGGACCCTCCCCAGGAAGGCCAGGGCTGTGTCGTTCCTGGGAGCCCCAAACAGCCCAGAGCCCAGCCTGCAAGCTCTGTTTATGCCCATGAGCAGACAGCTCCTCCCCCCAGTGAAGCCTGAGCAGCCAGCCACAGAGGGAGGGTGGGTGTGCCTTTCTTTCCTGCCCCCACAAGGCACCAAGTCCTCATGGATCCCCCACGAGGACCCCTGGATCATGGGACTGTCAGTGTAGCAGGAAGAGCCACGGGCTGAGATTCAGAAGGCCCAGTTCTGTGATGTGGAGACCCTGGATGGAGTGACCCTGGGCAAGTCACTGTCCTCTCTTAGCCTCGACTTTCCTATCTGTCAAATGGGAATGGTGCCATGGCAAAGGGCTAAATGACCTCCATCTGTAATGCCCGCTGCAGTGTCTGGCGGCAGAGAAAAGCCTCTTCCTGGTCTGGCTTCTTGCCCCGTGGGCCCTCCCCTCCCACACCTGGGAATCTGCTCCACCCAATTCCCTACAGCTCCCCTGAAGTTTCCAGACTTTAAATCGTAACAAAGGAGTTGCAGCTAGAAGGGAGCTCTCAGGCCCAGAGAGGAAGAGTGACTCGTGCTGGGTCCACCCACAAGCCAGGGGCCTCTTGCTCCCCGCCCACATCACGTTCATTGGTACTGGAGAGCGAATGAGCAGGAGGCACTAGGATCAAGGCCCCTGGGAAGTGGGGTCTTTTTCTTGGAGCCCACCATTTAAGGGCTCTTGGCCTCAGTTTCCCATTGCTGGGATAGGACACATGCTCCCTGCCCTGCCGACCTCCTGCACTCTCTCTTCCCAAGTCCTTTCCGGCCTGGGGCCAGGGGCCCTCCCTAGCTGCAAGGCCTGGCACGCAGCAACCTGATTCCTCAGATGGGTGTGCCAGTCCCCCCAGGGCAGCTGGGAGGCAGTGAGGTGGGGGGTGGGCATAGACCACGCCTGGCCTCATCTACAGCCCTGGGGGATTGGGGAGCAGGTATCACCCCATTTCCCAGGGGAAGAAACAGAGCCCAGAGAGGTCAAGGTCTTGGCTCAGGGTCACACAGCAAGTCAGCCAAGAGCTGGGCCTAGATCTGGGGTTCATGCCTCCCCACCCATAGCCCCACATCCCCCCAGCTCTGGCCTGTCTCCAAAACCCACATTCCTGAGAAATGCGCCTCTTTGGAGAAGGTCTGCCTCCTCCTTGGCCAGCGGCCTCCCTCAGCCTGCCCTAGGGAGGGTGCACAGCTCCCTCACCCCACCCTTCTCTGGCGGGCACCAAACCACAGCCTCAAACATACTCGAGGAATTTCTTGGGGAACTCAGCCTTCTGGCTGAGCTAGAGGCTTGGGGTCAGCCCCTGGGTCAACCTCCAATTAGGAAAATGGGAGGTACCTAGCAGAGGGGAGGTGAGGGAAGACCCCAGACTGGAAAGTGCTGGGTAAGGCCAGGCCGGGTGTGCCCCTCTCTGGGCCTGTTTGCTGTTGGTCCAGCGGGACAGTTACTCATAGCTACTCTCTCTACTGTGGGCAGGAGGTGACCCTGAGGGGAGGGCATTTGGTTAGACTGTGAGGAAGGCACGGAGCATCACCACGCCATTCTATGCCCCCTGAGGCTCAGAGAGATCAAGCAACCTGCCCAAGTCACACTGCTAGTGGGCAGGCAGGTCCATCTCCCCCCACCTCCCCCGCTGGCTCCAGAAGGGAAGGCAGCGTCCACCCCACTGGGCGGCGGGGCTTTCATCAACCCTGAAGGCTGTGAACTGGGATGGATAAATATTTACAGAGCTTTTCTGGCCCTGCCAACAGCAGTCCGGGGATAAACACATCGGAGGCGACCCCAAATGCTCCCTGCATATCTGCAGCGTGACAGACAACGGCCCAGCTCAGACCCAGACCCGATTGACCCTGCACAAGCAGCAAAGTAGCAGCTGCAGGTGACAATGTCTCCAGTGTGCCTGGCTGAGCCCTCTCCTGGCCTCACCTCATATACTCTGCAGCCCAGCAGTGGGCACTGTTGCCTCCCACCCACCCAGACAAGACTGGGGTCGGGGGTGCTGAGGCTCCAGAGGGCTCACCTAGGGTCACGTGGTTCAAACCCAGGTCTCTCCCATACCCAAACCCCATGGATTCAACAGCTACCCAGGGTGATTTCTGACTCTGCCCCAAGGTCTAGGGGACCAGGAGGGGCTGGGAAAGAGGCAGGGTCCCTGCACTGAGGTGCCCACCACCCCTTCTGTCCTCTCCTGCTCCTATAGTCAGGGCAGGGGAGGGCAGAGCTGGCGTGGCTGGACAGAGGGGCCCAGCCTGGCCAGATCTCCCTCCTCACTGGACTCTACCTGCCACCCCCCTAATGCTCCCATCCCTGCCTGGGCTGGCTGGATGCTCAGCTGGGCGTCTGAGTGGGCTGGGTACCCAGCGGGCTCTGGGTCTGCAGTTGCCCAGGCTGTAACCCCAGGCCCACCTGGCCGCCCCTGGGACTGGTCCCCCCCAAGCGCCAGCCGGAGGGGAGGGTGCAGTTTTCCCAGGCACACACAGGCTGTCACACATGCCGGGACCTCCTTCCTCTCCCTATCACACCTTCCTCTCCCTTCCCTGTCTGACCCTACCCCCTGCTCTCTGAGGGTCTCGACTCCCTGCTCTCGGCCCCTTCTTTCTCACCCAACTCATATAACACACACTAGCTCTCACACTCATGCTGCCTCCTGGCTCCACGCTCCCCAATATCGCCACTCTCAGGTGCCAGGTGGTGGCGCCTCCTCCAGGCTCAGACCCCATTTCCCCGGCACCGGCTGCCCTCCCCAGCGCTTCCTTAACCCTCCAGCCTGGAGGTGTGCTCACGGAGGCCACACATCTGGAGGCTGACGCCAGCCTGAGACCTGATGGGCTTTGTCCCTGCAGTAAATAGGGGGCCCTGTAGCCACTCCCGCTGTACCTCCCCCAACACACACCCCAGTATCTCGGCCGGGGCGCCGAGGAGCACGTCCCAGAGCTGGGAGTGGGGCGCGGAGTCCCGCTCACCAGCCTGAGCGATCCCGGCGCAGGCTCCACTTGCACACCTCCAGGGACGGGAAGCTCACTATCTATCACGCCCCCCAGGGACCCAGACAGCTTTTCGGGTAACGGGCCGCGCCGAGCCACCCCGGGCATCCCCGTGGGTCCAGCTCGGCCACCGGGCCCAGCCCGCGTGCCCGGCGCCCCTCGGCGGGGGGCGGCCAGCCGGCGGCGGGCACTCACCGGCGACCGCGGGGCCCGGGCCAGCAGCGGCGGCGGCGGGAGCAGCAGCAGCAGCAGCGGGAGCAGGAGGGCGCGCGGGGCCGCGCCGCGGAGCCGGGCGGCCCAAGCCATCCGCCCCGGGGCTGCTGGGCCTGCTGGGCCGCGCCGGCCGCCGCCCCTTATAGCCTCCGCCCCGCCCCCGCCCGCCCGGCCCCGCCCCCGCGTCTTTTGTTCTGCACTCGCCCCGTGCTGGCGGCCAGGGTGGGGGAGGTGGGCGGGGAGGGCTGGCCAGGCGGGGGCCGGCCCGCGGACCCAGTCCTTCCCGGGCGGGCCGGCCCTGCGGTCTCAGGGGCCTGGTGCTGGGGGACCCTGGCCAGCTGGTGCTGCTCCGGGCCTCAGTTTCCCCGATGCGGTGGAGAGTCTGAGAGGAGCCGCGTTTCACTCCCCCTCCCTTGACCAGGCCACCTTTGGAAGGCGCATCCCTAGCTGGTCTCCCTGGGGCCTTGACCTCTGACCTCCTGTTAGCCTGTGACAGGTGGCGGTACCCACGGGCAAGTTCTGCCACTCCTCAGAGCCTCAGCTGATCCATCTGGAAGATGGCACTATAGCCCCTGTGAGGAAAGGGATATTAAAATGTGCCCCAGAGGAAACTGAGGCATATGGTGGCGGCTGGCGCAGAACCATAGGCAATTATAGATGGGGAAACTGAAGCCCTAAGAGGGAGGGACGAGATCAGGCTTTTCCAAACCAGCAGGCAGGCGGAGGGGTCAGAAGGCCCTCTAGCTGGTTAGCTGGAGGGAGGGTACGGTCAGAAAGCCATGGGAGGCATTGTCTGAGTGGGGCACTGGGGGCCCAGACTCCTGAGACCGAGGATAAGTAGGTGAGAATCAGAGGAGGGGGTGATGACCACACGCTGGAAGGGATCCTCCAGGCTCATATACTCCCTGTGATGACCAGGGACTTCACCACCTTGCCAGGCAATCCGCTCCATCATGGGTAATGCTGGGGAGCCAGGACACAGGCGGTGGCTCCCGTCCTGGTGGGCGGGGTGCTGAGCTGCCTCAGTGTGAGGCTGTGGGCACCCATCCTGGGCCTAAGAAGGGGGGAGGCGGTGTGGGGAGGGGGAGGAGAGGGACACCGGCTGACTCAGCCCTCCCTCCGGGTCCCAGTCCGGGGAGCCTTCACAGCCTCTCCAGGGAGGCTCTACAGAGACCCCTAGAGGGCAAGGAGAGGAAAGACAGCAGTGATTTTTACTACCTGGGCTGTTTGCCATCTTTTTCTTTAAAGTGATTTACTTTTAAAAATTGAAATGCCTACTTCAGCCTCATTTTAGCCACATTGGTCAAGAAATCATAGATTTGATGAGCTAATTATACGTTTTTTTCCAATACACATGAAAATATAGACAGTAAAAATATTTGTGTAACTACCTTAAGTGGTCTTGAGTGCCTCCAGGGGAGCATGGCCTTGCTTTGCGGAACCACCTGACATGGGAGCTCAAGTAACAACCTCCCATGTTGTAGGCCGCAGTGGAGAGCCATGGTTACAGCAAGCTGGGCTGGTCACAGAGGGCTTCCTGCAGGAGGAGGACCCTGATCAGCCTAGGATGGGCCAGTTTGGCAATGGGAACAAGTGGTCAGGGGCTGCATGAGCAAAGGATTGGAGGCTGGACCAGGCCCGGCATGTCTACATGGAGAGAGTAGCCACCCTTCACATGCTTCCCTCACCTCGAGGCCAATGGTCACCCCCACTGCAGAGAGGAGAAAATTTGGGCCCAGGCCCAGATGAGGGTCAGGGGAGGGCCCTGCTTCCCAGGCTGGCTGACAGGACTGTGTGGTTGGGACACAGTAGAGACATGCTGAGCCTGCCAGGTACTGCCTATGTCCCCTTCATCCCTTCTGCCCCTTCCTCACAGAGGGGCCTCCTCTCCCCACCTGGGACCCCTCCCCCATGATTTTGCTGTGGGCGATTTCATCCTCCCCACAGTCCTGGTGCTGGGAGGCCTCCCTCGGGCATAGGGGACAGTGATGAGGGGGTGGTAAAGAGGTCAGGACCTCTCCCCGCTAAGGGTAGCAATAAAAGACTATGAAAACCTCCTGTTCCCGAAGGGCTGGGAAGCGTCCTAAATTCGGCATTGCCCTGCCCTGGGCCTGGAGCCAAGGTGGTAAAATTCGAGGCCACAGGATTCAAACCCGCGCAAACACCTCTAGGTTACGGCCTTTGGGAAGGACACGCTGCATAAACGCTGTCGGGGTCTGGCGCTGCATCCGTGGGGCAGGGGGTCGGGTTGGGTGGAGGGCCACGCAGGGGGCCTCGTCGCACCCCGGCGGGGGCTGCCCGCGCCCCGCCGTGATTTTGCCGGGAAGGAGTCCGAGAGCGGTCCGGACGCCCCCTGGCGGGAGCTCTGGGGACCGTCGCGGAGGGTGGGTGCTTCTTCCCCTGCCCAGTCCACCCGCGACCCTGAGGCCACGCCGGAACCAGCGAGCCCGGTCCGATAGGAGGGGAAGGAGCAGGGCCCGGCCTCCCGGTGCCCCCCTTCCCGAGCGCGGGACAGCCCCTAGCTCCACTCCCAGAGCTCCGCAGTGGTCTTTGAAGGACCAGGCTTCGCTCCTGCGTACGCCCTCGGCGCCATGAGACAGCGGCCCGTGTCCCCAGGGCGCACATAGCTCGGGACAGGAGCTGGGAGGGCGCAGGGTCACCGGCAACGGGTGCTGCCGGATGGAGAGGCCGGGTTACCCTCGGGGGTGCAGCCTGGCCCCGGGTCCCGAGCCTCCGACCGGGGGCGTGTCCCCGCGGCACCGCCCCGGCCCCGCCTCGCAGCGCCGGCCGTGACAGGCGCCGCCGCCTTCGTTCCCGAATCGGAACCGCAGTCACCGTCGCCGTCTCCGACTCGGCTCAGCCGGTCCCACCGCCGCCACCATGCCCCGGGGGAGCCGCAGCATGGCCTCCCGGCCAGCCAGGTGGGAGCGGGACGAGGGCCCGCAGGGTGGGGTCTGGGGAAGCGCGGCCCCCAAGGGCGTGACAGCGTGACCTTGGCGCCTGATGCGCCATCTTGGCGGGGGAGGGGCGGGGGTACCGTAATCACGCGTCTAAGACGGTGGTCGTCCACCCTCGGGGAGGAGGAGAGGGTGCCTCTCCGGAGCTGCGGCCCCCTGGGGCCGCCGGCCTGGAGTCCGGCCGGGATTAACCCTGCTTCTTCCCATCTCGCAGCCGCAACGCCGCGCCCTCTGCCCACCCGCCCGCCCACCCGCCGCCCTCGGCCGTGGCCTCAGCCACCGCCCCGTCGGGCCAGCCCGGCCTGATGGCGCAGATGGCGACCACGGCCGCCGGAGTGGCCGTGGGCTCGGCAGTGGGACACGTCGTGGGCAGCGCCCTGACCGGAGCCTTGAGCGGGGGGAGCTCAGAGCCCGCCGAGCCTGCTGCCCCGCAGGTGAGCAAGGGCTCAGGGGAAACTGAGGCTGCCTTCTCTCAAAGCCACTGAGCGGGGAGCTGCCGGAACGTCCAGCGAGGAGTGTCCAGGGTGTCCAGAGCTGCCTCGGCCGGGGACTGTGCCCAAGAAGGGTCCTATTAGTCGCTTTGCTGTTGGTCTCTGGTCACAGGCCGGCTCTCCCTGCCCCTCCCCTGAGGCCAAGGTTCCTAGACCCCTGTGGACAGACACCAACCAGCCCTTTAAAGATGGGGAAACTGAGGCCCTTAGGGTCTCAGAGACTGGCCCAAGGTCACCTAAACCTAGTAGAAGGGAGGGATGTGGAAGTTCCTGAGTCCGTGCTCTCTCTCTCCCAGGTAGCCCCTTCCTGTAGCCCCTGCACCCAAGGGTGAAGGGTAGCCAGTGACTCTGGGTCTGTTCCCTGCTGGCCTGTCCCCCACTGGGCACCCCACCAGTCCTGAACCAAATTCTGGCTTAGTGGTGGGGTCGGGGATCATGAGGATCAGTGTTGCTGAGCAGGAAGGTGCTAGAACTTGTGGGGGTGGGGCTTATACTCCAGCAGAGCACTGGGCTTTTCTAGAACCTTCTCTCACCTCCCACCCCCACCTGCCAACATACCTGTTATGAGGCAGCTGGGAATGCTGTCCGTACCAGCACCAACAGGGTGGCTTTGAGAGGGCTCTGGGCTCACCCTGTTTCAGGGATGGAGCAGCTGAGGCTAAACAGGGCAGGCTGGGCCTGGCAGGGCTCGGGGCGTTAGGAGGGGCAGCCGGCACCCCCAGCTTTGGAGTCCTCTTCTGGGTGCCAACCCCAAGCTGACCTTGCTGCTTCCTGTGCTGTAACCCCAGGCCCCGGCCCGCACTGCCCCGCAGCCCCTGCAGATGGGGCCCTGCGCCTATGAGATCAGGCAGTTCCTGGACTGCTCCACCACTCAGAGCGACCTGACCCTGTGTGAGGGCTTCAGCGAGGCCCTGAAGCAGTGCAAGTACAACCACGGTGAGCTGGGAGGCCCTGACCTCTGCTGGGGCGGGAGCGGTGGTCCCTCCTGTACCTGCGGCCTGACCTCCACCTGTGCCGGCCCTCCCTCTGCAGGTCTGAGCTCCCTGCCCTGAAGAGACCGGTGCAGATTCAGGGGCCACCCCTTCAGCCACCTTCACACCTTCACCGACAGCAAGACCATGACGTCAGATTGTACCCACATAGCTGGCACTGGGAGTGAGGAGGGGGTTTCTCACCCCACAGATGACCCAAGACGAAAATGTGCAATTAAAAGAGTTTATGTTAGATCGGAGCCTGCTGTGTCCACTCTCATTGGACTTTCTGTGGGTGGGGGAGGATGGATGGATGTCCCACTGTGGAGTGGGATGCTTCACCTTCAGCTGGTGTCCTGGGTGGGGAGGGTGACCTTGTAATCCTGTGTAATCTGATAGCCTCAGGCAGTCCAGACTGGGTGGTGAGGCATTAGCAGGTGACCATAAGCCTCAAGGGCGTCTGACTCCTGGGGGCTGGAATCCCTGGAGGAGCGTGCTGTCTCCTCTCAGGGACCCCTGCCCCTCCACCCTTCTCATCTCTGCCTCTGGATCCCTTTCTTCGCACCCACATCTTAGGGGCCCTGCGGCGGCCTCAAGTTCTGTCAGTGACCTTGCAATTTCCCAGAAATTCCAGATTCTGCAAGAGGAATGCTGCTGGGCCTTTGTGCCTGATCACACCAGGCAGAGGTCACGGCCAACCCCCTTGTATCTGAGTCCAGCTTGGCCACTTGGCCGTGATGTGCCAGGTCACGGGGCCTGCCGGAACAGAGGTGCTGGCCCTTCAAACGCCATCACACACTGTGCTGCTGCCTTCACTGAGTTCATTCAGCAGCTCGGCACTGAGCACCTACAGTGTGCCAGGCCCTATTCCATGTCTCCCTGCCCTTGTGCAGGCACTTAGCCTCCAGCGGGATGGTGGGGACCTGTCTCTGGATATAGTGTCTTCCATCATGTGGGTATACGTGTGTCTCTGAGGGGGGTTGGCACTGGGGTCCACCTCTCAGCACACACATCTGTCCCCTGGGAAGGGGTCCCATATCTGGGTATGAGCATCCCCCCAGGGATCCATGTCTCCTCCTTACCTGGCTCTCGGCCCCAGCTAGTGGATCCCAGTCAGCAGGAAGCCCACCCTTCAGGGCCGTGAAGGAGGGCCTTGCTCCTGGTGGCCATGCAGAGTGCTGGCGCGCCTTCTCCAGCCATCGCCCAGTGGGGGCAGGCCCGACAGCCAGCGCAGCTCCTCTGGAAGGCCCAAGAAGCCCTGCCTGTGGGGGGCTGGTGGGAAGGCACATCCTCCCCCTGGGGCTCTCCTGTGACACTCACCTGTCAGCTCTGGACACCGCTCATCCAGGTTCTCCAGGAGGGACTCATAGCAGGTGGGGGCCCTGCCCTCACCCTCTGCAGAGGGAAGAAGGCTGATTCCTGGCTGGCCTGGTGGTCCTCACCCCCACCTCTCACTCTGAACCTGTTTGCTGGCCCACAGTGGGGTCAGGACAGGGCATTGGATGGGAAGGTCAGGGCTAGGTCCTGGCCAAAGTAGGGGCTCGGCAGGGCTTGGGTGGTCTGTGGCTGCTGTCCCCCCTCTTATATTCCAACATAGCTGCACAGGGGGCATCTGGGGCCCCACTTACTGATGATCAGCACTAGGACGTAGGTCCCACGCTCCTGCAGCAGGGGGCTGCCCATGGAGGGCGCCGGGGAAGGCCCCTCCTCCAGTCCCTCAGCCAGGTTCACCAGGTGCCCGTCCTCAGCCAGGAGGGCTATGGTCACTGGGGAAGCAGAGAGGGAGGCAGGGCAGGGCTGGAATCCCTACCTGGGGGCCCTCATTGGTTCTCCCAGAGCCCCTCCCTGCCCCCTCACCATCTGAGGGCACCTGCCCCCTCTGCCTCAGGTGGGTGATGAGGATCACCAGGCTGCACCAGGGGTTCACCAGCTCCCAGCAGCCGGCTGTGGGGGAGGAGCAGAGGTGAACGAATGGCACCCTCTATTCCCCCCAAAGTGGGACCCTCTGCCTCCCTCCCGTCTCTTCCCTACAGAGCAGGGAATGGGGCTACGAGATTAGGAATGTACCCCCTTCCATCTCCCAAGATGTTGGTGACCAGGGTGCACAACTTCTGCCTTTCTCACGCGACCCTCCCCTCCCACTTCAGCCCCACCTCCGGCACCTGACAGCCCCTCACCCACTACCCCACAGCAGCCCCGCCTCCACCAGAAGGTCAGGAATCTGCAGCTGGGGCTAGAGCTTTAGGTGCCTCATGCCCCCTGAAGCTGGAGGACCACTGACCAGCTAAGGGATGGAGCAGTTTGAACATTTGCTCCACAGCAGCGGCTTGGTGGCTGCGTGGCCTGTGCGCTCCTAGAGGAGCCCACGTGCATTTCCCAGGACCCAGCCGGGGTTTCCCCTCAAGGGACTCTCCGCAGACGCTCCCATCCCTTCCCATGTGTACCCCTTCCCCCTGCCACCTCCCCACTCTCCCTCAAGGCAGAGGGAGTGTACCCCAACCAGTCTGCCGGGACAGGGGACCCCACTTACCTCCAGACATCACCGTGATAAACATGGCTGCAGGGGGGAGGAGACAGATGTGGGGGCTTTGATCCCCCACCCCCCAACTTCCTAAGGAAGGAGCTGGTGCTGAGATCTACCCCATGTGGCGCCCTGCGGGAGATGTGTGTGTCGGGGATGGGGGAGTGATGGGTGGGTGGGTCCAAGTGCAGCTCCCCGCTCAGCCGCCCTTAGGGCTGGGCTCCACCAGCCCAGGGGGTCCTTGCAGCTAATCCAGGAGCCTTGGCCTCCTCTTCCTCCCGCTAGCTAGATCAGAGTACAGAGAAGACTCAGGCCCTCCCAGCTTCCAAGCTGGTCTCCATGGGAGTGGGAGCTGCCAAGAGGTCTAGGCAGGAAATGCCTTCCCCCCAGTATCCCGGTAACGGGCTTTGGGGAGGGTCCGGACATTCCCTGACGCAGGGCTCTAGTGGGGGCTGGAGCCTCAGGGCCCAGGGATGTCCAGAGACCACATCCCCTCACCAGTAGAGACAGAGCTCCCAGGCTGAAAGCAGGGGAGATTCCTGGGGGTGGGGTGCTGGCGTGGCTGTAGCAGAAGCGGGATTCTTACCAACCTCGCAGGCTCCCAATCAACTCAAGGCCCCCTGTCCTGGGCTCACTCCCAGCCTCCCTCTCTTCTGTCCTTGTTTCTTTCCTTTCTTAGTCAAGTTTATTGAGTTATGGTTTACATACAGTAAAATTCACTTTTGAGTGAACAAAACACTTTTGAGTGTTTTCCAGTTGTGACAAGTCTCACAGAACCACCACCAGTCTGAATACACAACATTTCCATCACTCTCCCAAATTCCTTCATGCCCCTTTGTGGTCTCCCCAGCCCCTGGCAAGCGCTGCAGTGTTCCCTGCCCCCACCTCTTCCAGACTGTCACGTCACAGAGAGCGAAGCAGCAGACAGCGCGGAGCCTTTCATGTGCGGCTGCTTTCACCTAGCTCCATGCATGCGGGATTCACCGGGGTCATCAACCGGTGTCAGTGGGTCCTTCCTTTCATCACCCAGGAGGGTCCCACTGCCTGGAGGTGCCACGGTCTGTGGATCCACTCACCTGCTGCTGTTTGGATTGTTTCCCGTTTTGGGTGATTATGAGTAAAGCCAGTACAGACACTCTGGGTGAAGAGACGTTTCCATTTCTCTACTGTAAATCTCAGCAAGAGGGATTGTTGGGTCCTCTGGGGAGAGTATGTTTAACTTTGTAAGAAACTGCCATTGTTTTCCAGCGTGGGCAGCGTTTGCATTGCCCCTCTTTCCGTCTGGTTGTGGTTGGGCCTCTGGACTCATGGCGGGTCAGGATACCTCCTTCTTAGCTGCCCTGCCACTGCACCCCGGTGATTAGACTATTCATCCACCCTCTGCAGGCAGAGCTCAAGGCAGGAGGCCAGAGGGGGCCCAGATCCTCCCCGCAGCTCGTCAGCATCACTCTGCCTCTGGACAGGACTTGCCTCAGTGCTCACACCTGTAAAGCAGTGAGAGGCACCGCTCACGGCACCACGGGCAAGTTAGCGTGAGGGTGGAACACAGTAACCCTTTTGAGTGCTACCTGGGTGCTCAGCCTGCAGCAGGCGCTCAGAGGCAACACTGGGGAAAGCCCCGGGGCAGCGCTTCCCAAACTTACAGGTAGGGCACTTTCTTCCAAAATCTGGGGACCCGTGTCCTGCAGAACACAGCCTAGGAGTGGCTGCAGCCAGATTCTGGAAGGAATGGAACTCCCGGCCTGGACCCTCAGCTCCAATGACCACCCCTCTGTTTTCCGAGGGGTTTGTCTTTAGTGCCGCCGAGGAGGGATCTTTTGTCTTGAGTGTCATGGAGGTGCTCTAAGGAGGTGTTAGGACTGGAGTGGGACCCACAGTGGGAGCTTTGTAACCTTCCCCAAGCAAGCTCTCAAGGCTACAAAGTAACAAGAGCACACTGCTTTAACTTGTTTTATTATTTTTTAGGTATTTGGTAAGGCCAGCAGATCAGGAGATGATTGCCATTGAGAAGCTGGTTTGTTAGTTCCCAAGTGGAGGAGGCATGACACCCCATGGTGGGGGAGGCCACATGGGAAATCACCAGGGCTGGTCAGGAGGCAGAGAGAGAGGGGGAACTCTGGGTAGGAGCCTCTATTGTGGTTTCTGAGGGAAGGAACAGTGAGGTGGGGTGAGCAGGCTCAGGGTTGGCTGTTTGGAATAACTTCATGCTCTGGGGCACAGGAACCATCCTTGGTTGTCTGGTACTTGCCCTGGGTGACAGGGCAGGAGGGCAGTGGCCCAGTGAGAGCCCCCCGTAGGGGAGGTGGTCAGGGGAGTGTGGACTCAGGAATGGTTGGTTTGCATTTGAAAAGTGTGTTACTGTCTCTAGGAACTGGCTGACCCTGGAAGGGCCAGTCCCTCCAAGGTCAGCAAGGCCCCAGATGTCAAAGCATCAGGATAGAGAATATAAAAGGCATGATTAATACACACAAAGTCCTATCTATGTTTTTTTTTTGCTTTTGTTTTGGCTGCAACGTGCAGCTTGTGGGATCTCAGTTCCCTTACCAGGGGTTGAACCCAGGCCACGCAATGAAAGCCCAGAATCCTAACCACTAGGCAACCAAGGAACTCCCACAAAGTCCTATCTTTGTATCCTCACAACACTTGGGCTGGCACAATGCTCGTCTTTAGTTTCCAGATGAGGAAACTGAGGCACAGAGGGGGGAACTTGGCTGAAGTTGTGCAGTCAAGAGGGGGGGGGGGGGCTTCCCTGGTGGCGCAGTGGTTGAGAGTCCGCCTGCCGATGCAGGGGACACGGGTTCGTGCCCCGGTCCGGGAAGATCCCACATGCCGCGGAGCGGCTGGGCCCGTGAGCCATGGCTGCTGGGCCTGCGCGTCCGGAGTCTGTGCTCCGCAACGGGAGAGGCCACAACAGTGAGAGGCCCACGTACCACCAAAAAAAAAAAAAAAAAAAAAAAGAGGAGGGGGATCTGGGATTCAGGTTTGAATCCCAGCGCGGGTTGAATCCCAACCAAAGTCAGCTCCCCTCGGTCTGGCAAACTCTCTTACCCACAACAGGAGTGCAGATCGGCACAACCATGTCGGGAACCCCGGCGGTATCTACTAAAACTAAACAGAAAGGGAACTTCCCTGGCGGTCCAGTGGTTAGGACTCTGCGCTTCCACTGCAGGGAGCACGGGTTCGATCCCTGGTTGGGGAACTAAGATCCCGCATGCTGCGTGGTGCGATGCGGCCAAAAAAAAAAACAACACTAAACGGAAACGTTCCCTGTCCTGGGTGTCTGCCCAGCAGAAACCAGAGCTCAGGTGCACCAACGACACAGGCAGGAATGCTTGCAGCAGTTCTCCTTGAAATAGCCAAAGATGAAAGCACCCGAATGGCTAGTAACAGGAGATGGATAAATTAATTGTGGCTATCCACACAGTGGCTTACACACAGCTGTGACAACGAATTAAACATTGCTGCACACACAGATGACTCATAATGTTTAACAAAAGAAGCAGAAACAAAAGAGGACACACTATCACTCCATTTATAGCTGACGTTCTACAGCAAAACTGATTAACCACAGAGTCCCACTCGGTTACCACTGAGGGCTAAGAGGGTGTTACTGGCAGGGAAGGCGCATGAGGGAACCTTCCGGGGTGATGGAAATGTTCTAAATTTTGGTCTGGGTAGAGGCTGCAGGGATATATATATAAAATCATTGAGCGATACATGTAAGATTTGTGCACTTGACCGTACGAGTTATACCTCAGTGAAGAGCAGCCACCTGCTCTAACTGCACTTGTGGATTTCCGGGCTTCTGTTCTCAAGAAGGCCTTGTGGGGCCAGGATGCTGACGTTGGGAAGATAAGGTCTGGCTGCTGGGCCCCAGCACCGCCCTCCCACCTTGTCAGTGGGTTGATTTGCATGCCCTGTCGTGGTCCAGCAGCCTCCCCAGTGTGCCCTGAAGCACCTGGAGCACGCCCAGCGCAAGCCCAACACAACAAGCGACTCCCACCTGCCTCCCTGCCTCTGGCCATGGCCTGTCGGCATCTGGCCCTCCTTCTGACTGGGGTCCTCCTGGCAGGTGAGCCCTCCCTGGGCCTTGCTCACCCGGGGGTGGAGTGGGAGACAGCACACTGGCTCTGGAAGTCCCCTGTAAGGAAGCAAATCCATGTGGTCAGTGGGGAAGGTTTTGGAAGGGTCCTTGAGGTGGAGAGGAGAACTGCCCACAGGTGGCCCTGCCCCAGACTTGAGGCAAGTCACTTCTCTGTGTGGGCCTCAGTTTCCCCATTTGTGAATGACCAGATTGCTAGGGTCCCTTTGGACTCTGACTCTTGGGGGTCTCAGAGACTCATCACCTTTTGAGTTTTTCAGAGGGGAAGCTGGTGTGGGCTGGTTCCTACCCCACAGGGCCTCAGGGACAAGCTAACCCTGAGAAGGTCTTCAGCAGCCAGTGGCCGGAGGCTGAGCCAATGGGTAGTAACAGCCCAGGAGGCTTCTTGGGGGTCGTCAGTCTGTAGCCAGGGTTTGGACAAGCCAGTGTGACCAAAGTGATAGGGGTCTGCAGGGCAAGGGATGAGGGTGGGCAGCCCAGAGACCACCAGCACACCCTCTGAACTCTAGATCCTTAGCTGCACATGGCTCCTTGGGAACATGACACTAATGGGGGCTTAGGGGTCGCCAGCTCTGTGCCCCACCCAGTGACGATCCCATGGCACCGGGCTGTGAGTTTTTGGGAGAGGACTTTCCTGGGAGTCTGACCAAGACTTTGTGGGGCAGGGGCAGGAAGGAAGGGGCCCAGGCCAGACCTGAGTGTGTCTGTCTCTCTCAGCCTCCCAGCCAACCCTGACCCAGCCGGACACACTGCTGGTCTTCCCAGGCCAAGTGGCCCAACTCTCCTGCATGCTCAGCCCCCGCCATGCCATCGTCGGGGACTACGGCGTGTCTTGGTATCAGCAGCGGGCAGGCAGCGCCCCCCGCTTGCTCCTCCACTACCGCTCAGAGGAGGACCACCACCGCCCCCCTGACATCCCTGACCGCTTCTCGGCAGCCACAGATGCAGCCCATAATGCCTGCATCCTAACCATCAGCCCCGTGCAGCCTGAAGACGCCGCGGATTATTACTGCTCTGTGGGCTACATACCCTAGGGGTGGGGTGTGGGTTGAGTGCCTTCCATCTGCCTCCCACTTATGCTCCTGACCTTGGGACCCTCCCTTTCTCTGAGCCTTGATTTTCCTCCTTTGTAAAATGGGTTAATAATCAACGTGTCAACAATAACTATTCTGAGGGCCATGAGATCCTGGCTGAAAAAGTGACTGTGGTTGGTCTGGGAGTGTGGGGGTAGGGATTCTGGGGATTGTTGCAGAAGCGGAAGCACCTGAGACCCTTGGGTGGGGCCCCACCTCCCTACCAGCCCCCAGGGGGCTCAGAATGGTGGCTCTTGCCTTCCTGTGACTGGAGGAGCTGGAGTGAGAGAAAAAATAACCAGCCCTTGCTGGTCCCAGCTCTGCATGGCTGGTTGTGGTCCAACACACACAGGGTCACTGGACTGGGTCCCTAGAAGCCCCTGCCTACTCCTGGATGGGGCTAGGAGGCACCTGAGGGCCAGGACGGAAGGTGCTGAAGACAGGTGGGCAGATGGCAGGGGCAGAATGGGCAGCAGCCATCCTTGGGTAGAGGGGCAAGTCTTGCCACCAGAAGCAGAAGTGAGCTCTGGGAGAGGGGTCGGGGGCTGAAGAACACACCCCGCTTCCCTTCCGGTTCCCCTAAGAGGCGCCACCTGAACGGAGGCCATCCCTCAGATGCAGAGGTGGGGTCCATAGAGGGTCCCGCCTAGGCTCCCAGCCATCTCCTGGGCCCTCTCCGGGCTCTCCTCATTTGTCTCTGCGGGGACGAGGTGAGAAAGCAGGACCAGAGCTCCCCAGGAAGGGAGGGGGAATCGCAGCAGGACCCCGGGCCTGCGCGGGGTAACGGGCTCCGCAGCCCTGAGCGCGCCTGCCCTTCTCCCGGGGACACAGCCGCCGCAAGGCCTCTGGCCGGCCCCACCCCCAGGACAGGTGCCCAGGAGCCGGCCGCCCCTCCCAGCCTCAATTTCCTCCTCTGCGCTCCCGCCAACGCCCGCCCAGCCGGGACGCGCTCGGGGACGGCCCAGAGCCCTGAGCCGACTGGACGTCCCATTCCGACGCCAGCCCTGCGACCCGGATCCCAGCGACCAGGCGGAGACGCGTACTGCGCGGTGGGACCAGCGAGACACTGGCCTCCGCGCGGCCTAGAGCGGTCCCGGAAGTGCTGCGGGAGGGGGCGGGGCTCGGGCTCTCGGGCCGCCGCGGGCTCCGCGTCAGCAGCCGCATCCGAGCGAGGCCACGGCCGCGGGCAGGAGCAGCTCAGGTGCGGCCCCGCCCTGCTCGCCCGCGGCCCCGCCCCCGCTCAGGTGAGCGGCCCCGCCCCGGCCTAGGTGAGTGGCTCCGCGGCAGCCAGTGTGGCCACCTCTTCCTCCGGTGGCGCAGGTGTGGGCGACCCCCGTCCGTGGAAGCAGGTGCGGGTCCGCGGCCGCTCGCTGGCCCCCAGCCAGGAGGCCCTGACTGGCCCGAGGGTCGGCCGGGTGCCCAGGCCCTGGGGGTCCCAGGAGAATGGAGTGACGGAGGCAGGAGGAGCCGGGGAAGGCCCGAGAGAGGTGGGAAGCGTGGGGTTCCAGACCTTTGGATTTTCGGTCCCAAAATATTTACAACATCGTTGGGCACAGATAAAGTATCGCCAACTTTTTCAACACAGTGGAGACTTCAGCGTGTAGCTGGTACATAGTGGGAATGGAAAAACCCCGAGGAGGGAACCTCGGAAACACCAGGATTTAGCAGGTGGGTGGAGGCACAATCCCCAGATACCGAGAAAGAGGGGTCAGAGGGCATGAATATTAGGGGGGGAAGAAACCAAGGAAATGAAGTGGGGCGTGGGAGTGGGGGTAGGTTGGCCAGCAAGGTGGGTTAGTGAAGGGTGGGCTCGTATTGTCACATCGTCCAGTTTTTCATGAGAAAACCTACTGAGTTTTAAATATTGGCAGCTAAGTCAAACAAAAAGGAAAAGCCTGACTCTTTGAGAGCCAAACACAACGTGTCTGTGGCAGGATCCCCAGAGTGCCAATCTGCAGTCTCTGAAATGAAGGGTTTTGAGAGGGATGTCTTGGGGAGGCCTTCCAGAGGGGGGAGGAAGTGAGGACCCAGAAGAGAGGGCTTGGCCGTAAGGAGGTCATTCGATGCTGGGGCTGAAGTCCCAGCTGAAATTGGAAACTTGAAGTTTGTCTCCGCGCCAGACACAGTCGTATGATTTTCCTTGGCAACATTCAGCATCTTAGGAGGAGCTGGCAGAGGAGGTGGGTAGTTAGTGGCAGGGCAGGGAGGTGAGGAATGTGATGCTGGTCAGAGAGCTGGTTGAAGTGACGCCCATAGTTAGACCCGCTGTAGTCTAAGCTAGATGGGGAAGGGGTGAAAATGGGACGTGAGGTTTGAGGAGGTCGGGTGGCGGGGGCGGCGAGTGGAGACCGTGGTTGTGAAGAGGAGTGGGAGTGATCACAGGCTTTTTAAAAAAATTAATTAATTAATTTATTTATTTATTTTTGGCTGCATTGGGTCTTTGTTGCTGTGCACGGGCTTTCTCTAGTTGCCGCGAGCGGGGGCTCCTCTTCGTTGAGGTGCACTGGCCTCTCATTGCGGAGCATGGGCTCTAGGCACGTGTGCTTCAGTAGTTGTGGCGTGGGGGCTTCAGTAGTTGTGGCACATGGGCTTAGTTGCTCTGCGGCATGTGGGATCTTCCCGGACCAGAACTTGAACCTACGTCCCCTGCATTGGCAGGTGGATTCTCAACCATTGCACCACCAGGGAAGTCTGACACAGGCTTCTTGAGGATATTGCAGTTCTGTGCTTTTTTTCACACCTGGCCTTTCTACTGGCTGAAAAGTCATTAAAAAAAAATTCCAAATAGGAATGAGTTCCATCATGACTATTCTGATTAATTTAGTATGTCTTTTTGAGGCAGTTCCTCTCTGACTTCAGTGTAAGGATGATAGTACCTTTGTATGGAGTCCTGAGGAGTACATGAGATATGCTTGTAAAAGGTCTAGCCGTGCCTTGCACACAGTAGTTGCTCAATAAACTCGAGTTGTCATCATTATGGTACCTGAAGAGTTTCCCTGGAGGTTGCATAGCAGTTTGTGGGTGGGGTCCTGCGGGGCTCCCTCTGGGCCCCCACAGTGGGATGGGGGGCTGAGTGGGGTGTTCTAGCCTCCTTCCTTGTCCCTCCGAAAACACCCCTTTCAACCGGAGCAGCTCTGCTTTTGTATGTTTCATTTATTCATATCTCCCAGATAATTGACTTATTTGAATAAAGAGTACTTTGGCAAAATAAAATAAAAGTGTGGTAAGCAGTTCTAACACAAACACAAATAACTTTTCCTCCATTCAGTCATTTACTTATTCAATAAATGTGTGTGTAATGATTGAGTGGCTGTGCTGGGAGCTGGGGATTCCAATATGGAGGAGCCCCGGATTTGCCCTCGGGAAGCTCGCAGGCGGTGGTGGGGAAAGTCCTGCCATGACATTTGCCCTCCAGGTGGTGAGTGCTGTGATGGACATATGCCGCATGCTCCAAGGTCGCCAAGGCCACGTGCCCACGATTGTCAGAGTCTGAGGGTGCAGGGAAGAGGGGACATTTGAACTGAGTCTGGAAGGATGAGCAAGTGGCCATGTGAGAAGAGTGGGGACCAGTCAAGAGGAGGAAACAGCAGCATGTGTGAGTGGTGGAGCTGGAAGTTTGGGGGTGTGTGGAAGGAGAAGCAGGGGACAGGGCCGCATGGCCGCGTGTGGAGGACTTGGGCTGCTGCAAGCTCCTGAGAAGGGGGATGCCACGATCAGGACTGTGTTTTGGGTGTTTGACTTTGGCATCCACGTAGAGAACGGGCTGCGGGGAGGGGGGAAGCTGGAGGTAGGCAGCCAGTGGGGAGGCGAGTCACACGGAGGCCTGAGCTGCCCAGTGGCAGCGAGGAGAGAGGCAGAGACCCCTTCAGTAAAGACGGGAAGTGGACAGGACGGGGTGTGCCGGCAGGAATGAGAAGGGCTGACTCCCTGGGCTCCGGCTGGGGCTCTGGGCTGGAGGCCTGCAGCCGACCGATCGTAGGAGGGGCGTGTGTGCTCTCTCTTTCCCAACAAGACCCCAGCCCCAACCTCCTCCGGTAGCTGGAGTCTTGCCCCTTTTTCAGAATGGCTCCACTTCCTGTCCTTGCCCACCTTTCTGGACACCCTGAGCCTTTAGAGTCTGGACACCACCGTGTGTCATTGTCTGTCTGCTTTGCAGTTGTTACTGGTAAGTCAGACTTGTCTCTAACTCAGTAAGGACCATCTCAAGGGCAAGATTGTGTCTTTGGTTATATCTACCTTAGACTCTGGCATCTACTAGGTGCTTGACTTGCTGACTTGACAGTGTCTCTTGTTTTCTTTTCAGAATCTGAGAGCAGTAAGTGTGCCCCAAAGAGAAACAGTCACTAGGGGTGAGCCCGGACCCACAATGGAGATTCCCCCGGCAGCCAAGCTGGGTGAGGCCTTCGTGTTTGAGGACGGGTTGGAAATGCAGACAAATCTTTTCCCGGAGGAGGACCCGGGGGACCCTTTTCTTCAGGAAAGGGGTTTAGAGCAGATGGCTGTCATCTACAAGGAGATCCCTCTGGGGGAGCAGGACGATTATGAGGGGAATATCAGTCTGTGCTCAAGCCCCGTCCAGCATCAGAGCATCCCCCCAGGAGACAGACCCCAGGACGATGAGCCATCCAGCCCAACCTTCCTCCAGAAATCAGACCTGACTATGTGCCAGATAATCCACAGCGAGGAAGTGTCTGGTAAGCCCGATGGGGAGACGGCGGGCAGGGGGGACTCGGGACCTGAGGGGCCTCACAGGACTGCACAGCCAGCCAAGCCCTACGCGTGTCGCGAGTGCGGCAAGGCCTTCAGCCAGAGCTCACACCTGCTTAGGCACCTGGTGATCCACACGGGGGAGAAGCCCTACGAGTGCTGTGAGTGTGGCAAGGCCTTCAGCCAGAGCTCGCACCTGCTGCGGCACCAGGCCATCCACACGGGGGAGAAGCCCTACGAGTGCCGGGAGTGCGGCAAGGCCTTCCGCCAGAGCTCTGCACTCGCGCAGCACCAGAAGACCCACACCGGGAAGAGGCCATACGCGTGCAGGGAGTGCGGGAAGGACTTCAGTCGGAGCTCGAGCCTCCGGAAGCACGAGCGCATCCACACCGGGGAGAAGCCCTATCAATGTAAGGAGTGCGGGAAATCCTTCAACCAGAGTTCGGGCCTGAGCCAGCACCGGAAGATCCACACACTGAAGAAACCGCACGAGTGCGAGCTCTGTGGGAAGGCCTTCTGCCACCGGTCCCACCTCATCCGGCACCAGAGGATCCACACAGGCAAGAAGCCGTATGCGTGCGAGGAGTGCGGGAAGGCCTTCAGCCAGAGCTCCAACCTCATTGAGCACCGCAAAACGCACACAGGCGAGAAGCCTTACAAGTGCCACAAGTGCTGCAAGGCCTTCAGCCAGAGCTCCTCGCTCATCGAGCACCAGCGCATCCACACCGGCGAGAAGCCCTATGAGTGTGGCCAGTGCGGCAAGGCCTTCTGCCACAGCTCGGCCCTCATCCAGCACCAGCGCATCCACACGGGCCGGAAGCCCTATGTGTGCAATGAGTGCGGCAAGGCCTTCCGCCACCGCTCGGCCCTCATCGAGCACTACAAGACCCACACGCGGGAGAGGCCCTATGAGTGCAACCGCTGCGGCAAGGCCTTCCGGGGCAGCTCGCACCTCATCCGCCACCAGAAGGTCCATGCGGGGGACAAGCTCTAGAGGAGGGGCTGGCGCCAAGGCCCGCGCCTCTGCCAGCTGGAGCCCGGCCTCCCGCTCATCTGTAAGGCCTGCCCGCCTCCCCAGACCAGTGCCTCCTGGAAATGCCCGCCTGCCCTGGTGGCAGGGCCCGGCCCCCGCTCCGCGGCCCTGGCCCAGCAGGGGGACTGGGTGGGGTGGGGAGGGAGGCCAAGGGCCGGGGCGCCAGGGCACAGCCGGCTCTCAGATGTCTCATGCTCACCTGTGACCCAATGGGGTTTAGTTTTGCCCTCTATTCGCTTTTTCCAGAATCCAGAAGAAGAATAAACGTCAGAGGGAGAAAGTGGAGTTAAACCCATGAAAATGTCAGATGAGCTCTAACATCAGGCACTTTTAGAAGAAGTAACCGTGTTCGCGGTCCAATCAACTGAAGGAAAATGGATCCAAAGTAGACGCGTCAGCAGCCCGCCTCGGGCACTGGTGGGGACTGCCAGCTCAGGTGACAGAGCAGAGGGAGGGTCTGGAGGACTCATCCTGGGTGTGGGGGTGAGGCCCCCGTGTGCTCTCTCAGCCCTCGACGTGGGTTAGCTGAGGGCGGTTCTGGCCAGCAACTCTTCCAGGCGGTGGAGGCGTGGTCCCGGAGGCCGGTGGACGGTGCAGCCTGGCTCTGGCTCAGCCCTGGCAAAGGCTCACTGCCCTCCTGGGGGTAACCCTCCACCAGACCTAGGGCCCCAACCACAGCGTGCCTTGGACATCATCGGGGCCCGTCTCTGGTCGGCGCTTTGCAGCCTCCCCTCCGCCCTCCAGTGCAAGGGGATAGAAGGTGATTAGGTCAGAAGGTCGGGGTTCAAGTTCCAGTTCTGGCCCCTCCCTCACCTTGGTGACCCCTTCCGTGAGGTGGGCCTATTGGGACTGGCCACATTCCCCTAAGGGCTGGTGCAGGCTCCTGTTCAGAGTGGGACCACGCATGAACGTGCTGTCGGCTGGCGATTGAGGATGGAGACCCACAGTGACCCCTGCCCCACCTGCAGGGGAGGTGCATCCCTGTCTGGTTCCCGAAATGGCAGGGCCCCCCCTTCAGCCAGGCTTTCCCTCCCTCCCTCCAGCTTGTGTCCTGGGTGCAGCGCCCTGGGCAGGACACTTCCTGCACGCCGTCCCCGCAGCGGCAGTGTGTCTGCGTCCTGTCCTTCTCTCTGTCCTCCCCACTGGGGGTTGTTTAACGAGTACCATTGTCTGCGTCCTGCCCTGACCAGTTCAGTTGGGCATCCCCAGAGGTGGGGCTCCGACAGTGGCATGTTTTTAAAGCTCCCCAGGTGATTAGAAGGTTCCCCTGCATAGCAGGCTGTGAGCCCATGCTGGCTCCCAGGCAGCCCCAGCATCTCCCAGATGGCATCGTCCAGAGCAGAGCTTGAAGGTGGCCATCCTGTCTATGACCTCTGCCCACTACCCCAGGGATGGGTTCAGGCAGTGCCGTGTCTGGCTGGTTGGTAAGGGTTTGTCCCAGGCCTTTGTGTGTCCATGAGGATCTTTAGTTCTGGCTCCCGGGCTCCTCAGAGCTAGTGTGGGGAGGACGCAGTCAGAGCTATTTTGAAGCTTTCCGAGTCTCTGGCTGAAATCCCATGAACCCATCATGGTCACACTAGTTATTTCAGCTTATGAGAAGCTCAGCTGGGCAGCTGTGTATAGTTTAGATGAATGAAAATGGGAAAGCCATAGTGGTTACTTCTTAAGTGGGGCTTGGTAGGCCAGAGATGTTAAAACGACAGGTCTGTTGGGCTGGGAAGATCGGCTCTGTCCAGCTCCTCTCTGCTGTGTGAGTCTGTGGAGCACAGCTCTCCAGGCCCCCACAGAGCCTCTGCATGAACAGGTGGACCAGCCTGACTGGGCGGTGCCAGGCACTGTCTGCAGGCAGCCTGCACGGAGGGTCTTCGGTCACCAGTGAGAGTGAAGACAGAGTACTGACACCTCTGCTCAGTGCAGGTGGGACATTGCCCACCCCCCAAGATCTACCTCCTCACCCCCTGCTGTCCCCACATTCGGCCTCAGCCTTGGCCAGTTGTCTGCTTCCTACCTTTGATGTCTGTCCCCGCACACTGCACCAGCCAAATTTTTTTTTTTCAAGCATCACTTTGCACACATCACCACTCTCCTTAAAACCAACCTTCAGGGGTCTTCTGCACGTAAACCCCCATTTTAGCCAGCCTGGGTTACCCGCGCGAGCAAGCGTCTCGATGTTCCCACCACGCCCAGATGCACCCGACTCACGCCCAGCTTCTCTCAGCTCATTTAAGCTGTTCTCACATTTTTGAATATGCACTTTTTCTCTTCCTCCCCCACATCTCCTTTCTTCCTTTTGACTATGTAACATGGGGATTAAGACCCCCTTTCTGAAGAGTTGACAGACTCTCACAAAACCATGGTCAGACCAGGCAGGTACTTTCTTTGTAGGAAGTGTGAGCAGAACCTTGTTCTTTCAGTTCAAATTCTTTCACTGATTTCTTATGTATTTTTATTTTTTTATTTTTATTTTATCTTTTTATTTATTTTTTTTTGCGGTACACGGGCCTCTCACTGTTGTGGCCTCTTCCGTTGCGGAGCACAGGCTCCGGACACACAGGCTCAGCGGCCATGGCTCACGGGCCCAGCCGCTCCGCGGCTTGTGGGATCTTCCCGGACCGGGGCACGAACCTGCGTCCCCTGCATCGGCAGGCAGACTCTCAACCACTGCGCCACCAGGGAAGCCCTGGATTTTTAAATCTTTTCATTTATTTAGTTTCTCAAACAGTGTGATGTTATAAGAGATCATCTTGGTAATATTTTAATCATCCTTCAGTTTCGTTGTTTGTTTTTGTTTTATTGTCTTACATTTTTTCCTTTTAGTTGTTGAGTGTTGTAAAGCTCCAGTTCTTGGTTCTGTTTACTAATTGAATTGTTTGTCAAAGTACATGTATTCTGCTCTTTTCTTTCTTTTTTTTTGACTTAATACTTCACATTTCTTAAGATTATTTAGATACAGTTAATCATTTTTAATATTTCTAGTAAATTGGGGTACTTTAGCCTATGATTTTTTTCTTACAGTTAGAGCTTTTGCTGCACTCCATAATGTTGACATGTGTTGTCTTTTGCTGTTGTCCTTAGGACTTTCCCTTTGGCCCAACTGTTACTATTGTTATTGTTATTATTAATATTTCCCAGTGATGACTGCTGAGGTTATGGCTGTTACTTCTTATGGTACGTGGTGGTGTCAACATTTCTAAGTGTCCATAGAACTTCTCTGGGCCTGAATATATCATCAGTTTTTATAAGACGTTTGTGTACTCTCAAGAAACGTGTTTTTACTCCATCAGTTCTATTTGTTAAATCAGTTTTTATATTATTTTATTCAAGTCCATACTCTCTCTAACTTTACTTCAGAGTTCTTAACCTGGGGTCCAAGGACTGCCTGGGAGTCCATGAGCATGCAGGGGTTTCAGAGGTCGTGGACGCCGGGGACTGAACAAAGCTGTGTGGATATGTGCATGCATGAATTATTCTGGGAGGGGGGTCTGTAGCACTCACCACATTTTGGAAGGGTTCTGTGACCCCAAAGTAGGTAAGAACACTCATTTACCTAGTCAAATCACAGTCTGATTTTGTGTGTTTTTTTCTTTACGTATTTCTATTTTGCGTTAATTTCTGTTTCTTTTTTATGTATGTTGTTGCTTTGTTAGTCGTGCAGTTATCTTCTTAAGAAATAGGCAGGGTACAAATGATCAAATAATTACCATATTTGGGGCATATATGTTTGATAGTGACATATCGAAAAACTGTGCCTTTTAGTGCCCTCTTTGCCTCTTTTAATGCTTCTAGCTTCAACTTCTCTTTTCCAAATATCGTAATGGAAGCCCCTTGCTTTTTTTGAATTTGCATTTGCATGAGAGTTTATTTAGCTCGGCATTTTATTTTTAAAATTTGTGTATATATTTTGCTATATATCTGTAACTTATAAACAGCAAATTGTTGGATTTTGTTTTCTGATTCTTTCTGTAATTCTTCTCATATAAGTTCTATTAACATTATTGTTTAGCGTAAGGCATAAATTACCTTCATCTTAATATTTTAATATATATTAACTCATTTAACCCAAAAAGGTCATGCTCATCTCCCCCCAACCCCCGTCCCTATGAGTTATTATCCATGTGTAGAGCATCACTTCTGGGTAGACTAGAGGTCTGCCATGGGGCACACCTGCTCCTCCTGGTCTTCATCAGTGCCAGGCTCTGTCCTGAGCCCCTCTTGAAGCCACATCCTCTCGCTTCAGTGTCCTTGGCTGTGATTTGGAGGAATGATGTTACCTCACATCCCCGTGGGGCTTGGAAGACTAAGGAGTGCAAGCCTGTGTGGAAAACTGAAGGCGTAGGTGATTATTACACTATCAGTATTGTGAAAGATTCCTTTGTTTTTCTGTTCTTCTTAATCCCAAAGTTTGTTCAACGTAACTTAGAACACTACATCGTGCTTTACTTTTTAGAAAT